>NC_090330.1:75791166-80791166 GCF_035084215.1 Heptranchias perlo
AGGAGGAGGAGTAGGAGGAGGCTTCATCTGATGATGATGATGATGATGATTATGATAACGATGAGTTGGAGGAGGAGTAGGAGGCCCCATATGATGATGATGATATGGAGGAGGAGGAGAAGGAGGAGGAGGACCCATCTCAAGATGATGATGAAGGGGAGGAGGAGGAGGCCCCATCTGATAATGAGGATGATGACGATGAGGAGGAGGAGGAGGAGGAGGCCCCATTAGAGGAAGATGATGATGATGATGAGGAGGAGGGGGAGGAGGAGGAGGATTTGGCCCCATCTGATGATGATGATGAGGAGGAGGAGGAGGAGCATGATGAGGAGGAGGAGGAGGCCCCATCCGATGATGATGATGTTGATAATGATGATGATGATGCGGAGGAGGAGGAGGATGAGGAGGTCCCACCTGATGATGATGATAATGAAGATGATGATAAGGAGGAGGAGAAGGGGGAGGAGGAGGACTCATCTGATTAAGATGATGATGATGATGATGATGATGAGGAGGAGGAGGAGGAGGCTGCATCTGATGATGATAATGATGATGATGATGAGGAGTAGGAGGAGGAGGAGGCCCCATCTGATGATGACGATGAGGATGAGGATGAGGAGGAGGAGGAGGAGGCGGTCCCACCTGATGATGATGATAATGAAGATGATGAGGATGAGGAGGAGGAGGAGGAGGGGGTCCCACCTGATGAGGATGATAATGAAGATGATGATGAGGAGGAGGAGGAGTATGCCTCATATGATTAAGATGATGATGATGAGGAGGAGGAGGAGGCCGCATCTGATGATGATAATGATGATAATGAGGAGGAGGAGGAGGAGGAGGAGGCCCCATCTGATGATGATGATGATGATGATGATGATGAGGAGGAGGAGGAGGCCCCATCTGATAATGAGGATAATGATGAAGATGAGGTTGATGATGAGGAGGAGGAGGAGGCCTCATCTGATGATGATGATAATGAGGAGGTGGAGGAGGAGGAGTGGGAGACCACATCTGATGATGATGATGAGGAGGAAGAGGAGGAGGAGGAGGAGGCCGCATCTGATGATGATGATGATCATGATGATGATCATGATGAGGAGGAGGAGGAGGAGTAGGAGATGGCCCCATCTGATAATAAGTATGATGATGATGATGAGGAGGAGGAGGAGGAGGAGGAGTAGGCCTCATCTGATGATGATGATGAGGAGGAGGAGGAGGCCACATCTGATGATGATGGTGATGATGATGATGAGGAGGAGGGGGAGGTGGAGGAGGAGGACGAGGAGTAGGCCTCATCTAATGATGATGATGATGAGGAGGAGGAGGAGGAGGAGGAGGATGCCCCATTTGATGAAGATGATGATGATGATGATGAGAAGGAGGAGGAGGAGGAGGCTTCATCTGATGAAGATGATGATGATGATGACGATGAGTTGGAGGAGGAGTAGGAGGCCTGATATGATGATGATGATGATGAGGAGGAAGAGGAGGAGGAGGAGGAGGAAGCACCATCTGACGATGCTGCTGATAATGAAGATGATGATGAGGAGGAGGAGGAGTATGAGGAGGAGGCCTCATCTGATAATGAGGATGATGATGATGATGATGATGAGGAGGAGGAGGAGGAGGCCGCATCTGATGATGATGGTGAAATGATGATGATGAGGAGGAGGTGGAGGAGGAGGAGGAGGCCTCATCTAATGATGATGATGATGATGATGATGATGATGAGGAGGAGGAGGAGGAGGAGGAGGAGGAGGCCCCATATGATGATGATGATGAGGAGGAGGAGGCCCCATCTGATAATATGGATGTTAATGAGGAGGAGGAGGAGGAGTAGGTCCCATCTGATGATGATGACGATAATGAAGATGATGATGATGATGATGATGATGAGGAGGAGAAGGAGGAGGAGGAGGAGGCCTCATCTGATAATGAGGATGATGATGATGATGAGGAGGAGGAGGAGGAGGAGGAGGCCGCATCTGATGATGATGGTGAAATGATGATGATGAGGAGGAGGTGGAGGAGGAGGAGGAGGCCTCATCTAATGATGATGATGATGATGATGATGATGAGGAGGAGGAGGAGGAGGAGGAGGAGGAGGAGGCCCCATATGATGATGATGAGGAGGAGGAGGAGGCCCCATCTGATAATATGGATGTTAATGAGGAGGAGGAGGAGGAGTAGGTCCCATCTGATGATGATGACGATAATGAAGATGATGATGATGATGATGATGAGGAGGAGGAGGAGGAGGAGGAGGAGGAGGAGGAGGAGGAGGAGGAGGCCGCATCTGATGATGATGATGATGATGATGAGGTGGAGGAGGAGGAGGAGGAGGAGGAGGAGGAGTAGGAGAAGGCCCCATCTGATAATAAGGATGATGATGATGATGATGAGGAGGAGGAGGAGGAGGAGTAGGCCTCATCTGATGATGATGATGAGGAGGAGGAGGAGGCCACATCTGATGATGATGGTAATGATGATGATGAGGAGAAGGGGAAGGTGGAGGAGGAGGACGAGGAGTAGGCCTCATCTAATGATGATGATGATGAGGAGGAGGAGGAGGAGGATGCCCCATTTGATGAAGATGATGATGATGATGATGAGAAGGAGGAGGAGGAGGAGGCTTCATCTGATGAAGATGATGATGATGACGATGAGTTGGAGGAGGAGTAGGAGGAGGAGGACCCATCTGATGATAATGAGGAGGAGGAGGAGGCCCCATCTGATTATGTTGAGGAGGAGGAGGAGGAGGCCCCATCTGATTATGTTGAGGAGGAGGAGGAGGAGGCCCCATCTGATGATGATGATGAGGAGGAGAAGACCCCATCTAATGATGATGATGTGGAGGAGGAGGCACCATCTGATGATGATGATGAGGAGGAGGAGGCCACATCTGATGATGATGATGAGGAGGAGGAGGAGGCCCCATCTGATGATGATGATGCTGATGAGAAGGAGGAGGCCCCATCTGATGATGATGATGAGGAGGTGGAGGCCCCATCTTTTTGATGAGGAGGAGAAGGCCCCATCTGATGATGAGGAGTAGGAGTAGGAGGCCGCATCTGATGATGATGATGAGGAGGAGGCCCCATCTGAAGATGATGAGGAGGAGGTGGAGGCCCCATCTTTTTGATGAGGAGGAGAAGGCCGCATCTGATGATGATGATGAGGAGGAGGCCCCATCTGATGATGATGATGTGGAGGAAGAGGCACCATCTGATGATGATAATGAGGAGGAGGAGGCCCCATCTGATGATGATGATGAGGAGGAGGAGGAGGAGGAGGAGGAGGAGGAGGAGGAGGAGGCAGGCCCCATCTGATGATGATGATGCTGATGAGAACGAGGAGGCCCCATCTGATGATGATGATGAGGAGGAGGATGCCCCATCTGAAGATGATGAGGAGGAGGAGGCCCCATCTGAAGATGATGAGGAGGAGGAGGCCCCATCTGATGATGAGGAGGAGGAGGAGTTTTTCCCATCTGATGAAGATGAGGAGGAGGAGGAGGAGGAGGCCCCATCTGATAATGATGATGAGGAGGAGGAGGAGGAGGAGGAGGCCCCATCTGATGATGATGATGATGATGATGATGAGGAGGAGGCCCCATCTGATGATGATGAGGAGGAGGAGGCCCCATCTGATGATGATGAGGAGGAGGAGGCCCCATCTGATGATGAGGAGGAGGAGGAGGCCCCTTCTCATGATGATGAGTAGGTGGAGGAGGCCCCATCTAATGATGATGACGAGGAGGAGGAGGCCCCATCTGATGATGATGATGAGGAGGAGGAGGTGGAGGACCCATCTGATGATGATGATGAGGAGGAGGAGGCCCCATCTAATGATGATGATGTTGAGGAGGAGGCACCATCTGATGATGATGAGGAGGAGGAAGAGGCCCCATCTGATGATGAGGAGGAGGATGCGGTGGAGGCCCCATCTGATGATGATGATGATAAGGAGGAGGAGGAGGAGGAGGCCCCATCTGATGATGATGATGCTGATGAGAAGGAGGAGGCCCCATCTGATGATGATGATGAGGAGGAAGAGGCCCCATCTGATGATGATGAGGAGGAGGCGGAGGAGGCCCCATCTGATGATGATGAGGAGGAGGAGGCCCCATCTAATGATGCTGATGAGAAGGAGGAGGCCCCATCTGATGATGATGATGATGAGGAGGAGGAGGAGGAGGAGGAGGCCCCATGTGATGATGATGATGAGGAGGAGGAGTTCCCATCTGATGATGATGATGAGGAAGAGGAGGCCCCATCTTTTTGATGAGGAGGAGGAGGCCCCATCTGTTGATGAGATGGAGGAGCAGGAGGCCGCATCTGATGATGATGATGAGGAGGAGGCCCCATCTGATGGTGATGAAGATGAGGAGGAGGCACAATCTCATGATGATGAGGAGGAGGATGAGGCCCCATCTGATGATGATGATGAGGAGGAGGAGGAGGCCCCATCTGATGATAATGAGGAGGAGGAGGAGGCCCCATCTGATGATGAGGAGGAGGAGGAGGAGGCCCCATCTGATGATGATGATGAGGAGGAGGAGGAGGCCCGATCTGATGATGATGAGGAGGTGGAGGCCCCATCTGATGATGATGATGAGAAGGAGGAGGCCCCATCTGATGATAATGAGGAGGAGGAGGAGGCCCCATCTGATGATGATGATGAGGAGGAGGAGGAGGCCCCATCTGATGATGATGAGGAGGAGGAGAATGCCCCATCTGGTGATAATGAGGAGGAGGAGGAGGAGGCCCCATCTGATGATGATGATGCTGATGAGAAGGAGGAGGGCCCATCTGATGATGATGATGATGAGGAGGAGGAGGCCCCATCTGATGATGAGGAGGAGGTGGAGGCCCCATCTGATGATGATGACGAGAAGGAGGAGGCCCCATCTGATGATGATGAGGAGGAGGAGGAGGCCCCATCTGATGATGATGAGGAGGAGGAGGAGACCCCATCTGATGATGATGATGAGGAGGAGGAGACCCCATCTAATGATGATGATGTGGAGGAGGAGGCACCATCTGATGATGATGATGAGGAGGAGGCCACATCTGATGATGATGATGAGGAGGAGGCCCCATCTGATGATGATGATGAGGAGGTGGAGGCCCCATCTTTTTGATGAGGAGGAGAAGGCCCCATCTGATGATGAGGAGTAGGAGTAGGAGGCCGCATCTGATGATGATGATGAGGAGGAGGCCCCATCTGAAGATGATGAGGAGGAGGTGGAGGCCCCATCTTTTTGATGAGGAGGAGAAGGCCGCATCTGATGATGATGTTGTGGAGGAAGAGGCACCATCTGATGATGATGATGAGGAGGAGGCCCCATCTGATGATGATGATGTGGAGGAAGAGGCACCATCTGATGATGATAATGAGGAGGAGGAGGACCCATCTGATGATGATGATGATGAGGAGGAGGAGGAGGAGGAGGAGGAGGAGGAGGAGGAGGAGGAGGAGGAGGAGGCCCCATCTGATGATGATGATGCTGATGAGAACGAGGAGGCCCCATCTGATGATGATGATGAGGAGGAGGATGCCCCATCTGAAAATGATGATGAGGAGGAGGCCCCATCTGAAGATGATGAGGAGGAGGCCCCATCTGATGATGATGAGGAGGAGGAGGAGGAGGCCACATCTGATGATGATGGTAATGATGATGATGAGGAGAAGGGGAAGGTGGAGGAGGAGGACGAGGAGTAGGCCTCATCTAATGATGATGATGATGATGAGGAGGAGGAGGAGGATGCCCCATTTGATGAAGATGATGATGATGATGATGAGAAGGAGGAGGAGGAGGAGGCTTCATCTGATGAAGATGATGATGATGACGATGAGTTGGAGGAGGAGTAGGAGGAGGAGGACCCATCTGATGATAATGAGGAGGAGGAGGAGGCCCCATCTGATTATGTTGAGGAGGAGGAGGAGGAGGCCCCATCTGATTATGTTGAGGAGGAGGAGGAGGAGGCCCCATCTGATGATGATGAGGAGGAGGAGAAGACCCCATCTAATGATGATGATGTGGAGGAGGAGGCACCATCTGATGATGATGATGAGGAGGAGGAGGCCACATCTGATGATGATGATGAGGAGGAGGAGGAGGCCCCATCTGATGATGATGATGCTGATGAGAAGGAGGAGGCCCCATCTGATGATGATGATGAGGAGGTGGAGGCCCCATCTTTTTGATGAGGAGGAGAAGGCCCCATCTGATGATGAGGAGTAGGAGTAGGAGGCCGCATCTGATGATGATGATGAGGAGGAGGCCCCATCTGAAGATGATGAGGAGGAGGTGGAGGCCCCATCTTTTTGATGAGGAGGAGAAGGCCGCATCTGATGATGATGATGAGGAGGAGGCCCCATCTGATGATGATGATGTGGAGGAAGAGGCACCATCTGATGATGATAATGAGGAGGAGGAGGCCCCATCTGATGATGATGAGGAGGAGGAGGAGGAGGAGGAGGAGGAGGAGGAGGAGGAGGCAGGCCCCATCTGATGATGATGATGCTGATGAGAACGAGGAGGCCCCATCTGATGATGATGATGAGGAGGAGGATGCCCCATCTGAAGATGATGAGGAGGAGGAGGCCCCATCTGAAGATGATGAGGAGGAGGAGGCCCCATCTGATGATGAGGAGGAGGAGGAGTTTTTCCCATCTGATGAAGATGAGGAGGAGGAGGAGGAGGAGGCCCCATCTGATAATGATGAGGAGGAGGAGGAGGAGGAGGAGGAGGCCCCATCTGATGATGATGATGATGATGAGGAGGAGGAGGCCCCATCTGATGATGATGAGGAGGAGGAGGCCCCATCTGATGATGATGAGGAGGAGGAGGCCCCATCTGATGATGATGAGGAGGAGGAGGCCCCATCTAATGATGCTGATGAGAAGGAGGAGGCCCCATCTGATGATGATGATGATGAGGAGGAGGAGGAGGAGGAGGAGGCCCCATGTGATGATGATGATGAGGAGGAGGAGTTCCCATCTGATGATGATGATGAGGAAGAGGAGGCCCCATCTTTTTGATGAGGAGGAGGAGGCCCCATCTGTTGATGAGATGGAGGAGCAGGAGGCCGCATCTGATGATGATGATGAGGAGGAGGCCCCATCTGATGGTGATGAAGATGAGGAGGAGGCACAATCTCATGATGATGAGGAGGAGGATGAGGCCCCATCTGATGATGATGATGAGGAGGAGGAGGAGGCCCCATCTGATGATAATGAGGAGGAGGAGGAGGCCCCATCTGATGATGATGAGGAGGAGGAGGAGGCCCCATCTGATGATGATGATGAGGAGGAGGAGGAGGCCCGATCTGATGATGATGAGGAGGTGGAGGCCCCATCTGATGATGATGATGAGAAGGAGGAGGCCCCATCTGATGATGATGATGATGAGGAGGAGGAGGCCCCATCTGATGATGATGATGAGGAGGAGGCCCCATCTGATGATGATGAGGAGGAGGAGGAGACCCCATCTGATGATGATGATGAGGAGGAGGAGACCCCATCTAATGATGATGAGGAGGAGGAGAATGCCCAATCTGGTGATAATGAGGAGGAGGAGGAGGAGGCCCCATCTGATGATGATGATGCTGATGAGAAGGAGGAGGCCCCATCTGATGATGATGAGGAGGAGGAGGAGGCCCCATCTGATGATGATGAGGAGGAGGAGGAGACCCCATCTGATGATGATGATGAGGAGGAGGAGACCCCATCTAATGATGATGATGTGGAGGAGGAGGCACCATCTGATGATGATGATGAGGAGGAGGCCACATCTGATGATGATGATGAGGAGGAGGAGAAGGCCGCATCTGATGATGATGATGAGGAGGAGGCCCCATCTGATGATGATGATGAGGAGGTGGAGGCCCCATCTTTTTGATGAGGAGGAGGAGTAGGAGGCCGCATCTGATGATGATGATGAGGAGGAGGCCCCATCTGAAGATGATGAGGAGGAGGTGGAGGCCCCATCTTTTTGATGAGGAGGAGAAGGCCGCATCTGATGATGATGATGAGGAGGAGGCCCCATCTGATGATGATGATGTGGAGGAAGAGGCACCATCTGATGATGATAATGAGGAGGAGGAGGCCTCATCTGATGATGATGATGATGAGGAGGAGGAGGAGGAGGAGGAGGAGGAGGAGGAGGAGGAGGAGGAGGAGGAGGAGGAGGCCCCATCTGATGATGATGATGCTGATGAGAACGAGGAGGCCCCATCTGATGATGATGATGAGGAGGAGGATGCCCCATCTGAAAATGATGAGGAGGAGGAGGCCCCATCTGAAGATGATGAGGAGGAGGCCCCATCTGATGATGATGAGGAGGAGGAGGTTGCCCCATCTGATGAAGATGAGGAGGAGGAGGAGGAGGAGGAGGCCCCATCTGATAATGATGATGAGGAGGAAGAGGAGGAGGAGGCCCCATCTGATGATGATGATGATGAGGAGGCCCCATCTGATGATGATGATGATGATGAGGAGGAGGAGGCCCCATCTGATGATGATGAGGAGGAGGAGGCCCCATCTGATGATGATGAGGAGGAGGAGGCCCCATCTGATGATGATGAGGAGGAGGAGGCCCCTTCTCATGATGATGAGTAGGTGGAGGAGGCCCCATCTAATGATGATGAGGAGGAGGAGGAGGCCCCATCTGATGATGATGATGAGGAGGAGGAGGTGGAGGACCCATCTGATGATGATGATGAGGAGGAGGAGGCCCCATCTAATGATGATGATGTTGAGGAGGAGGCACCATCTGATGATGATGAGGAGAGGAGGAGGCCCCATCTGATGATGATGAGGAGGAGGAGGAGACCCCATCTGATGATGATGATGAGGAGGAGGAGACCCCATCTAATGATGATGATGTGGAGGAGGAGGCACCATCTGATGATGATGATGAGGAGGAGGCCACATCTGATGATGATGATGAGGAGGAGGAGAAGGCCGCATCTGATGATGATGATGAGGAGGAGGCCCCATCTGATGATGATGATGAGGAGGTGGAGGCCCCATCTTTTTGATGAGGAGGAGGAGTAGGAGGCCGCATCTGATGATGATGATGAGGAGGAGGCCCCATCTGAAGATGATGAGGAGGAGGTGGAGGCCCCATCTTTTTGATGAGGAGGAGAAGGCCGCATCTGATGATGATGATGAGGAGGAGGCCCCATCTGATGATGATGATGTGGAGGAAGAGGCACCATCTGATGATGATAATGAGGAGGAGGAGGCCTCATCTGATGATGATGATGATGAGGAGGAGGAGGAGGAGGAGGAGGAGGAGGAGGAGGAGGAGGAGGAGGAGGAGGAGGAGGAGGCCCCATCTGATGATGATGATGCTGATGAGAACGAGGAGGCCCCATCTGATGATGATGATGAGGAGGAGGATGCCCCATCTGAAAATGATGAGGAGGAGGAGGCCCCATCTGAAGATGATGAGGAGGAGGCCCCATCTGATGATGATGAGGAGGAGGAGGTTGCCCCATCTGATGAAGATGAGGAGGAGGAGGAGGAGGAGGAGGCCCCATCTGATAATGATGATGAGGAGGAAGAGGAGGAGGAGGCCCCATCTGATGATGATGATGATGAGGAGGCCCCATCTGATGATGATGATGATGATGAGGAGGAGGAGGCCCCATCTGATGATGATGAGGAGGAGGAGGCCCCATCTGATGATGATGAGGAGGAGGAGGCCCCATCTGATGATGATGAGGAGGAGGAGGCCCCTTCTCATGATGATGAGTAGGTGGAGGAGGCCCCATCTAATGATGATGAGGAGGAGGAGGAGGCCCCATCTGATGATGATGATGAGGAGGAGGAGGTGGAGGACCCATCTGATGATGATGATGAGGAGGAGGAGGCCCCATCTAATGATGATGATGTTGAGGAGGAGGCACCATCTGATGATGATGAGGAGAGGAGGAGGCCCCATCTGATGATGATGAGGAGGAGGCGGAGGAGGCCCCATCTGATGATGATGATGATAAGGGCGAGGAGGAGGAGGAGGCCCCATCTGATGATGATGATGCTGATGAGAAGGAGGAGGCCCCATCTGATGATGATGATGAGAAGGAGGAGGAGGAGGAGGAGGCCCCATCTGATGATGATGATGAGAAGGAGGATGCCCCATCTGATGATGATGATGAGAAGGAGGAGGAGGAGGAGGAGGCCCCATCTGATGAGGAGTAGGAGGCAGCATCTGATGATGATGAGGAGGAGGAGGAGGCCCCATCTGATGATGATGATGATGAGGAGGAGGAGGCCCCATCTGAAGATGATGAGGAGGAGGAGGCCCCATCTAATGATGATGATGAGGAGGAGGAGGAGGAGGAGGAGGCCCCATGTGATGATGATGATGAGGAGGAGGAGTTCCCATCTGATGATGATGAGGAGGAGGAGGAGGCCCCATCTTTTTGATGAGGAGGAGGAGGCCCCATCTGATGATGATGATGAGGAGGAGGAGGAGGAGGAGGAGGCCCCATGTGATGATGATGATGAGGAGGAGGAGTTCCCATCTGATGATGATGAGGAGGAGGAGGAGGCCCCATCTTTTTGATGAGGAGGAGGAGGCCCCATCTGTTGATGAGATGGAGGAGCAGGAGGCCGCATCTGATGATGATGATGATGAGGAGGCCCCATCTGATGGTGATGAAGATGAGGAGGAGGCCCAATCTCATGATGATGAGGAGGAGGATGAGGCCCCATCTGATGATGATGATGAGGAGGAGGAGGAGGCCCCATCTGATGATGATGATGAGGAGGAGGCCCCATCTGAAGATGATGAGGAGGAGGTGGTGGCCCTATCTTTTTGATGAGGAGGAATAGGCCGCATCTGATGATGATGATGAGGAGGAGGCCCCATCTGATGATGATGATGATGAGGAGGAGGAGGAGGAGGAGGAGGAGGAGGAGGAGGAGGAGGCCCCATCTGATGTTGATGATGCTGATGAGAACGAGGAGGCCCCATCTGATGATGATGATGAGGAGGAGGATGTCCCATCTGAAGATGATGAGGAGGAGGAGGCCCCATCTGAAGATGAGGAGGAGGAGGAGGAGGCCCCATCTGATAATGATGATGAGGAGGAAGAGGAGGAGGAGGCCCCATCTGATGATGATGATGAGGAGGAGGAGGAGGCCCCATCTGATGATGATGATGAGGAGGCCCCATCTGATGATGATGATGATGAGGAGGAGGAGGAGGCCCCATCTGATGATGATGAGGAGGAGGAGGCCCCATCTGATGATGATGAGGAGGAGGAGGCCCCATCTGATGATCATGAGGAGGAGGAGGCCCCTTCTCATGATGATGAGTAGGTGGAGGAGGCCCCATCTAATGATGATGAGGAGGAGGAGGAGGCCCCATCTGATGATGATGAGGAGGAGGAGGAGGCCCCATCTAATGATGATGATGTTGAGGAGGAGGCACCATCTGATGATGATGAGGAGGAGGAGGAGGCCCCATCTGATGATGATGAGGAGGAGGCGGAGGAGGCCCCATCTGATGATGATGATGATAAGGACGAGGAGTAGGAGGAGGCCCCATCTGATGATGATGATGCTGATGAGAAGGAGGAGGCCCCATCTGATGATGATGATGAGGAGGAGGAGGAGGCCCCATCTGAAGATGATGATGAGGAGGAGGAGGAGGAGGAGGAGGAGGCCCCATGTGATGATGATGATGAGGAGGAGGAGTTCCCATCTGATGATGATGATGATGAGGAGGAGGCCCCATCTTTTTGATGAGGAGGAGGAGGCCCCATCTGTTGATGTGATGGAGGAGCAGGAGGCCGCATCTGATGATGATGATGATGAGGAGGCCCCATCTGATGGTGATGAAGATGAGTAGGAGGCCCAATCTCATGATGATGAGGAGGAGGATGAGGCCCCATCTGATGATGAAGATGAGTAGGAGGCCCCATCTGATGATGATGATGAGGAGGAGGAGGAGGCCCCATCTGATGATGATGATGAGGAGGAGGCCCCATCTGAAGATGATGAGGAGGAGGTGGAGGCCCCATCTTTTTGATGAGGAGGAGAAGGCCGCATCTGATGATGATGATGAGGAGGAGGCCCCATCTGATGATGATGATGTGGAGGAAGAGGCACCATCTGATGATGATAATGAGGAGGAGGAGGCCCCATCTGATGATGATGATGAGGAGGAGGAGGAGGAGGAGGAGGAGGAGGCCCCATCTGATGATGATGATGCTGATGAGAACGAGGAGGCCCCATCTGATGATGATGATGAGGAGGAGGATGCCCCATCTGAAGATGATGAGGAGGAGGAAGCCCCATCTGAAGATGATGAGGAGGAGGAGGCCCCATCTGATGATGAGGAGGAGGAGGAGGTTGCCCCATCTGATGAAGATGAGGAGGAGGAGGAGGAGGAGGCCCCATCTGATAATGATGATGAGGAGGAGGAGGAGGAGGAGGCCCCATCTGATGATGATGATGATGAGGAGGAGGAGGCCCCATCTGATGATGATGATGAGGAGGCCCCATCTGATGATGATGATGATGATGATGAGGAGGAGGCCCCATCTGATGATGAGTAGGTGGAGGAGGCCCCATCTAATGATGATGACGAGGAGGAGGAGGCCCCATCTGATGATGATGATGAGGAGGAGGAGGTGGAGGACCCATCTGATGATGATGATGAGGAGGAAGAGGCCCCATCTGATGATGATGAGGAGGAGGCGGAGGAGGCCCCATCTGATGATGATGACGATAAGGAGGAGGAGGAGGAGGAGGCCCCATCTGATGATGATGATGATGATGAGAAGGAGGAGGCCCCATCTGATGATGATGATGAGGAGGAGGAGGAGGCCCCATCTGAAGATGATGAGGAGGAGGAGGCCCCATCTGAAGATGATGAGGAGGAGGAGGCCCCATCTAATGATGCTGATGAGAAGGAGGAGGCCCCATCTGATGATGATGATGAGGAGCAGGAGGAGGAGGAGGAGGAGGCCCCATGTGATGATGATGATGAGGAGGAGGAGTTCCCATCTGATGATGATGATGAGGAGGAGGAGGCCCCATCTTTTTGATGAGGAGGAGGAGGCCCCATCTGTTGATGAGATGGAGGAGCAGGAGGCCGCATCTGATGATGATGATGAGGAGGAGGCCCCATCTGATGGTGATGAAGATGAGGAGGAGGCCCAATCTCATGATGATGAGGAGGAGGATGAGGCCCCATCTGATGATGATGATGATGAGGAGGAGGAGGAGGCCCCATCTGATGATAATGAGGAGGAGGAGGAGGAGGCCCCATCTGATGATGATGAGGAGGAGGAGGAGGAGGCCCGATCTGATGATGATGAGGAGGATGAGGCCCCATCTGATGATGATGATGAGGAGGAGGAGGCCCCATCTGATTATGTTGAGGAGGAGGAGGAGGAGACCCCATCTAATGATGATGATGTGGAGGAGGAGGCACCATCTGATGATGATGATGAGGAGGAGGAGGCCCCATCTGATGATGATGATGAGGAGGAGGAGGCCCCATCTGATGATGATGATGAGGAGGAGGAGGCCCCATCTGATGATGATGATGCTGATGAGAAGGAGGAGGCCCCATCTGATGATGATGATGAGGAGGAGGAGGCCCCATCTGAAGATGATGAGGAGGAGGTGGAGGCCCCATCTTTTTGATGAGGAGGAGGAGGCCCCATCTGATGATGAGGAGTCATAGAGTCATAGAGTTATACAGCATGGATAGAGGCCCTTCGGCCCATCGTGTTCGCGCCGGCGATCAAGCCCTGTCTACTCTAATCCCATATTCCAGCATTTGGTCCGTAGCCTTGTATGCTATGCTATGAGGAGGAGGAGGCCCCATCTAATGATGATGAGGAGGAGGAGGCCCCATGTGATGATGATGAGGAGGAGGAGGCCCCATCCGATGATGATGAGGAGGAGGAGGCCCCATCCGATGATGAGGAGGAGGAGGAGGCCGCTTCTCATGATGATGAGTAGGTGGAGGAGGCCCCATCTAATGATGATGAGTAGGTGGAGGAGGCCCCATCTAATGATGATGAGGAGGAGGAGGAGGTGGAGGACCCATCTGATGATGATGATGAGGAGGAGGAGGCCCCATCTGATGATGATGAGGAGGAGGAGGCCCCATCTGATGATGATGAGGAGGAGGAGGAGGTGGAGGACCCATCTGATGATGATGATGATGAGGAGGAGGCCCCATCTGATGATGAGGAGGAGGAGGAGGCCCCATCTGATGATGATGATGAGGAGGAGGCCCCATCTGATGATGAGGAGGAGGAGGAGGCCCCTTCTCATGATGATGAGTAGGTGGAGGAGGCCCCATCTAATGATGATGATGAGGAGGAGGAGGTGGAGGACCCATCTGATGATGATGATGAGGAGGAGGAGGCCCCATCCAATGATGATGACGTGGAGGAGGAGGCACCATCTGATGATGATGATGTGGAGGAGGAGGCACCATCTGATGATGATGATGAGGAGGAGGAGGCCCCATCTGATGATGATGAGGAGGAGGCGGAGGAGGCCCCATCTAATGATGATGATGTGGAGGAGGAGGCACCATCTGATGATGATGATGAGGAGGAGGAGGCCCCATCTGATGATGATGAGGAGGAGGAGGAGGCCCCATCTGATGATGATGATGAGAAGGAGGAGGCCCCATCTGATGATGATGATGAGGAGGAGGAGGAGGAGGAGGAGGAGGCCCCATGTGATGATGATGATGAGGAGGAGGAGTTCCCATCTGATGATGATGATGAGGAGGAGGAGGCCCCATCTTTTTGATGAGGAGGAGGAGGCCCCATCTGTTGATGAGATGGAGGAGCAGGAGGCCGCATCTGATGATGATGATGAGGAGGAGGCCCCATCTGATGGTGATGAAGATGAGGAGGAGGCCCAATCTCATGATGATGAGGAGGAGGATGAGGCCCCATCTGATGATGATGATGAGGAGGAGGAGGAGGCCCCATCTGATGATGATGATGAGGAGGAGGCCCCATCTGAAGATGATGAGGAGGAGGTGGTGGCCCCATCTTTTTGATGAGGAGGAGAAGGCCGCATCTGATGATGATGATGAGGAGGAGGCCCCATCTGATGATGATGATGTGGAGGAAGAGGCACCATCTGATGATGATAATGAGGAGGAGGAGGACCCATCTGATGATGATGATGAGGAGGAGGAGGAGGAGGAGGAGGAGGAGGAGGAGGAGGAGGAGGAGGCCCCATCTGATGTTGATGATGCTGATGAGAACGAGGAGGCCCCATCTGATGATGATGATGAGGAGGAGGATGCCCCATCTGAAGATGATGAGGAGGAGGAGGCCCCATCTGAAGATGATGAGGAGGAGGAGGCCCCATCTGATGATGATGAGGAGGAGGAGGTTGCCCCATCTGATGAAGATGAGGAGGAGGAGGAGGAGGAGGAGGCCCCATCTGATAATGATGATGAGGAGGAAGAGGAGGAGGAGGCCCCATCTGATGATGATGATGATGAGGAGGAGGAGGCCCCATCTGATGATGATGATGAGGAGGCCCCATCTGATGATGATGATGATGATGATGAGGAGGAGGCCCCATCTGATGATGATGAGGAGGAGGAGGCCCCATCTGATGATGATGAGGAGGAGGAGGCCCCATCTGATGATCATGAGGAGGAGGAGGCCCCTTCTCATGATGATGAGTAGGTGGAGGAGGCCCCATCTAATGATGATGAGGAGGAGGAGGAGGCCCCATCTGATGATGATGATGAGGAGGAGGAGGCCCCATCTAATGATGATGATGTTGAGGAGGAGGCACCATCTGATGATGATGATGAGGAGGAGGAGGCCCCATCTGATGATGATGAGGAGGAGGCGGAGGAGGCCCCATCTGATGATGATGATGATAAGGACGAGGAGGAGGAGGAGGCCCCATCTGATGATGATGATGCTGATGAGAAGGAGGAGGCCCCATCTGATGATGATGATGAGGAGGAGGAGGAGGCCCCATCTGAAGATGATGAGGAGGAGGAGGCCCCATCTAATGATGCTGATGAGAAGGAGGAGGCCCCATCTGATGATGATGAGGAGGAGGAGGAGGAGGAGGAGGAGGAGGAGGAGGAGGCCCCATGTGATGATGATGATGAGGAGGAGGAGGCCCCATCTTTTTGATGAGGAGGAGGAGGCCCCATCTGTTGATGTGATGGAGGAGCAGGAGGCCGCATCTGATGATGATGATGAGGAGGAGGCCCCATCTGATGGTGATGAAGATGAGGAGGAGGCCCAATCTCATGATGATGAGGAGGAGGATGAGGCCCCATCTGATGATGATGATGAGGAGGAGGAGGAGGCCCCATCTGATGATGATGATGAGGAGGAGGCCCCATCTGAAGATGATGAGGAGGAGGTGGAGGCCCCATCTTTTTGATGAGGAGGAGAAGGCCGCATCTGATGATGATGATGAGGAGGAGGCCCCATCTGATGATGATGATGTGGAGGAAGAGGCACCATCTGATGATGATAATGAGGAGGAGGAGGCCCCATCTGATGATGATGATGCTGATGAGAACGAGGAGGCCCCATCTGATGATGATGATGAGGAGGAGGAAGCCCCATCTGAAGATGATGAGGAGGAGGAGGCCCCATCTGATGATGAGGAGGAGGAGGAGGTTGCCCCATCTGATGAAGATGAGGAGGAGGAGGAGGAGGAGGCCCCATCTGATAATGATGATGATGAGGAGGAGGAGGAGGAGGCCCCATCTGATGATGATGATGAGGAGGAGGAGGAGGCCCCATCTGATGATGATGATGAGGAGGCCCCATCTGATGATGATGATGATGATGAGGAGGAGGAGGCCCCATCTGATGATGAGTAGGTGGAGGAGGCCCCATCTAATGATGATGACGAGGAGGAGGAGGCCCCATCTGATGATGATGATGAGGAGGAGGAGGTGGAGGACCCATCTGATGATGATGATGAGGAGGAGGAGGCCCCATCTAATGATGATGATGTTGAGGAGGAGGCACCATCTGATGATGATGATGAGGAGGAAGAGGCCCCATCTGATGATGATGAGGAGGAGGCGGAGGAGGCCCCATCTGATGATGATGATGATAAGGAGGAGGAGGAGGAGGAGGCCCCATCTGATGATGATGATGAGAAGGAGGAGGCCCCATCTGATGATGATGATGATAAGGAGGAGGAGGAGGAGGAGGCAGCATCTGATGATGATGATGAGGAGGAGGCCCCATCTGATGATGATGATGAGAAGGAGGAGGCCCCATCTGATGATGATGAGGAGGAGGAGGAGGAGGCCCCATCTGAAGATGATGAGGAGGAGGAGGCCCCATCTGAAGATGATGAGGAGGAGGAGGCCCCATCTGATGATGCTGATGAGAAGGAGGAGGCCCCATCTGATGATGATGATGAGGAGGAGGAGGAGGAGGAGGCCCCATGTGATGATGATGATGAGGAGGAGGAGTTCCCATCTGATGATGATGATGAGGAGGAGGAGGCCCCATCTGTTGATGAGATGGAGGAGCAGGAGTCCGCATCTGATGATGATGATGAGGAGGAGGCCCCATCTGATGGTGATGAAGATGAGGAGGAGGCCCAATCTCATGATGATGAGGAGGAGGATGAGGCCCCATCTGATGATGATGATGAGGAGGAGGACGAGGCCCCATCTGATGATAATGAGGAGGAGGAGGAGGCCCCATCTGATGATGATGAGGAGGAGGAGGAGGCCCCATCTGATGATGATGAGGAGGAGGAGGAGGAGGCCCGATCTGATGATGATGAGGAGGAGGAGGCCCCATCTGATGATGATGATGAGGAGGAGGAGGCCCCGTCTGATGATAATGAGGAGGAGGAGGAGGCCCCATCTGATTATGTTGAGGAGGAGGAGGAGGAGGCCCCATCTGATGATGGTGATGAGGAGGAGGAGGCCCCATCTGATGATGAGGAGTCATAGAGTCATAGAGTTATACAGCATGGATAGAGGCCCTTCGGCCCATCGTGTTCGCGCCGGCCATCAAGCCCTGTCTACTCTAATCCCATATTCCAGCATTTGGTCCGTAGCCTTGTATGCTATGCTATGAGGAGGAGGAGGCCCCATCTGATGATGATGAGGAGGAGGAGGCCCCATGTGATGATGATGAGGAGGAGGAGGCCCCATCTGATGATGAGGAGGAGGAGGAGGCCGCTTCTCATGATGATGAGTAGTTGGAGGAGGCCCCATCTAATGATGATGAGTAGGTGGAGGAGGCCCCATCTAATGATAATGAGGAGGAGGAGGAGGTGGAGGACCCATCTTATGATGATGATGAGGAGCAGGAGGCCCCATCTGATGATGATGCGGAGGAGGACGCCCCATCTGATGATGATGAGGAGGAGAAGGAGGTGGAGGACCCATCTGATGATGATGATGAGGAGGAGGAGGCCCCATCTGATGATGATGAGGAGGAGGAGGCCCCATCTGATGATGATGATGAGGAGGAGGCCCCATCTGATGATGAGGAGGAGGAGGAGGCCCCTTCTCATGATGATGAGTAGGTGGAGGAGGCCCCATCTAATGATGATGATGAGGAGGAGGAGGTGGAGGACCCATCTGATGATGATGATGAGGAGGAGGAGGCCCCATCTAATGATGATGATGTGGAGGAGGAGGCACCATCTGATGATGATGATGTGGAGGAGGAGGCACCATCTGATGATGATGATGAGGAGGAGGAGGCCCCATCTGATGATGATGAGGAGGAGGCGGGGGAGGCCCGATCTGGTGATGATGATGAGGAGGAGGAGGAGGAGGAGGAGGCCACATCTGATGATGATGATGCTGATGAGAAGGAGGAGGCCCCATCTGATGATGATGAGGAGGAGGAGGCCCCATCTGATGATGCTGATGAGAAGGAGGAGGAGGCCCCATCTGATGATGATGATGAGGAGGAGGAGGAGGCCCCATCTAATGATGCTGATGAGAAGGAGGAGGCACCATCTGATGATGATGAGGAGGAGGAGGCCCCATCTGATGATGATGATGAGGAGGAGGAGGCCCCATCTGATGATGATGATGAGGAGGAGGAGGAGGCCCCATCTGATGATGATGAGGAGGAGGAGGCCCCATCTGATGATGATGAGGAGGAGGAGGCCCCATCTGATGATGATGATGAGAAAGAGGAGGAGGCCCCATCTGCTGATGATGATGATGATGTGAAGGAGGCCCCATCTGATGATGATGATGAGGAGGAGGCGGAGGCCCCATCTGATGATGATGATGATGAGGAGGAGGAGGACCCATCTGATGATGATGATGAGGAGGTGGACGCCCCATCTTTTTGATGAGGAGGAGGAGGCCCCATCTAATGATGAGGAGGAGGAGGAGGAGGCCCCATCTGATGATGATGAGGAGGAGGAGGAGGCACCATCTGATGATGATGAGGAGGAGGAGGCCCCATCTGATGATGATGAGGAGGAGGAGGAGGCCCCATCTGATGATGATGAGGAGGAGGCGTAGGAGGCCCCATCTGATGATGATGATGAGGAGGTGGAGGCCCCATCTTTTTGATGAGGAGGAGGAGGCCCCATCTGATGATGGGGAGGAGGAGTCGGAGGCTGCATCTGATGATGATGATGAGTCGGAGGCCCCATCTGATGGTGATGATGATGAGGAGGAGGCCCCATCTGATGATGATGAGGAGGAGGAGGAGGCCCCATCTGATGATAATGAGGAGGAGGAGGAGTCCCCATTTGATGATGATGAGGAGGTGGAGGAGGAGGCCCCATCTGATGATGATGAGGAGGAGGAGGAGGCACCATCTGATGATGATGATGAGGAGGAGGCCCCATCTGATGATGATAATGAGGAGGAGGAAGAGGAGGAGGAGGAGGAGGAGGAGGAGGCCCCATCTGATGATGATGATGCTGATGAGAACGAGGAGGCCCCATCTGATGATGATGATGAGGAGGAGGATGCCCCATCTATAGATGATGAGGAGGAGGAGGCCCCATCTGAAGATGATGAGGAGGAGGAGGCCCCATCTGATGATGAGGAGGAGGAGGAGGTTGCCCCATCTGATGAAGATGAGGAGGAGAAGGAGGAGGAGGCCCCATCTGATAATGATGATGAGGAGGAGGAGGAGGAGGAGGCCCCATCTGATGATGATGATGAGGAGGAGGAGGCCCCATCTGATGATGATGATGAGGAGGCCCCATCTGATGATGATGATGATGATGATGAGGAGGAGGCCCCATCTGATGATGATGAGGAGGAGGAGGCCCCATCTGATTATGATGATGATGATGATGAGGAGGCGGCCCCATCTGATGATGATGAGGATGAGGAGGCCCCATCTGATGATGATGAGGAGGAGGAGGCCCCATCTAATGATGATGAGGAGGAGGAGGAGGCCCCATCTGATGATGATGATGAGGAGGAGGAGGTGGAGGTCCCATCTGATGATGATGATGAGGAGGAGGAGGCCCCATCTAATGATGATGATGATGAGGAGGAGGCCCCATCTGATGATGATGAGGAGGAGGCGGAGGAGGCCCCATCTGATGATGATGATGATAAGGAGGAGGAGGAGGAGGAGGAGGAGGCCCCATCTGATGATGATGATGCTGATGAGAAGGAGGAGGCCCCATCTGATGATGATGATGAGGAGGAGGATGCCCCATCTATAGATGATGAGGAGGAGGAGGAGGCCCCATCTGATGATGATGATGAGTCGGAGGCCCCATCTGATGGTGATGATGATGAGGAGGAGGCCCCATCTGATGATGATGAGGAGGAGGAGGAGGCCCCATCTGATGATAATGAGGAGGAGGAGGAGTCCCCATTTGATGATGATGAGGAGGTGGAGGAGGAGGCCCCATCTGATGATGATGAGGAGGAGGAGGAGGCACCATCTGATGATGATGATGAGGAGGAGGCCCCATCTGATGATGATAATGAGGAGGAGGAGGAGGAGGAGGAGGAGGCCCCATCTGATGATGATGTGCTGATGCTGATGAGAACGAGGAGGCCCCATCTGATGATGATGATGAGGAGGAGGATGCCCCATCTATAGATGATGAGGAGGAGGAGGCCCCATCTGAAGATGATGAGGAGGAGGAGGCCCCATCTGATGATGAGGAGGAGGAGGAGGTTGCCCCATCTGATGAAGATGAGGAGGAGAAGGAGGAGGAGGCCCCATCTGATAATGATGATGATGATGAGGAGGAGGAGGAGGCCCCATCTGATGATGATGATGAGGAGGAGGAGGCCCCATCTGATGATGATGATGAGGAGGCCCCATCTGATGATGATGATGATGAGGAGGAGGAGGAGGCCCCATCTGATGATGATGAGGAGGAGGAGGCCCCATCTGATGATGATGATGATGATGATGAGGAGGCGGCCCCATCTGATGATGATGAGGATGAGGAGGCCCCATCTGATGATGATGAGGAGGAGGAGGCCCCATCTAATGATGATGAGGAGGAGGAGGAGGCCCCATCTGATGATGATGATGAGGAGGAGGAGGTGGAGGACCCATCTGATGATGATGATGAGGAGGAGGAGGCCCCATCTAATGATGATGATGATGAGGAGGAGGCCCCATCTGATGATGATGAGGAGGAGGCGGAGGAGGCCCCATCTGATGATGATGATGATAAGGAGGAGGAGGAGGAGGAGGAGGAGGCCCCATCTGATGATGATGATGAGAAGGAGGAGGCCCCATCTGATGAGGAGTAGGAGGCAGCATCTGATGATGATGATGAGGAGGAGGCCCCATCTGATGATGATGATGAGAAGGAGGAGGAGGCCCCATCTGAAAATGATGATGAGGAGGAGGCCCCATCTAATGATGCTGATGAGAAGGAGGAGGCCCCATCTGATGATGATGAGGAGGAGGAGGAGGAGGAGGAGGAAGAGGAGGAGGCCCCATGTGATGATGATGATGAGGAGAAGGAGTTCCCATCTGATGATGATGATGAGGAGGAGGAGGCCCCATCTTTTTGATGAGGAGGAGGAGGCCCCATCTGTTGATGAGATGGAGGAGCAGGAGGCCGCATCTGATGATGATGATGAGGAGGTGGAGGCCCCATCTTTTTGATGAGGAGGAGGAGGCCCCATCTGATGATGGGGAGGAGGAGTCGGAGGCTGCATCTGATGATGATGATGAGTCGGAGGCCCCATCTGATGGTGATGATGATGAGGAGGAGGCCCCATCTGATGATGATGAGGAGGAGGAGGAGGCCCCATCTGATGATAATGAGGAGGAGGAGGAGGCCCCATTTGATGATGATGAGGAGGTGGAGGAGGAGGCCCCATCTGATGATGATGAGGAGGAGGAGGAGGCACCATCTGATGATGATGATGAGGAGGAGGCCCCATCTGATGATGATAATGAGGAGGAGGAGGAGGAGGAGGAGGAGGCCCCATCTGATGATGATGATGCTGATGAGAACGAGGAGGCCCCATCTGATGATGATGATGAGGAGGAGGATGCCCCATCTATAGATGATGAGGAGGAGGAGGCCCCATCTGATGATGAGGAGGAGGAGGAGGTTGCCCCATCTGATGAAGATGAGGAGGAGAAGGAGGAGGAGGCCCCATCTGATAATGATGATGAGGAGGAGGAGGAGGAGGAGGCCCCATCTGATGATGATGATGATGAGGAGGAGGAGGCCCCATCTGATGATGATGATGAGGAGGCCCCATCTGATGATGATGATGATGATGAGGAGGAGGA
The DNA here is from genome assembly GCF_035084215.1 of Heptranchias perlo. Lineage (NCBI taxonomy): Eukaryota > Metazoa > Chordata > Chondrichthyes > Hexanchiformes > Hexanchidae > Heptranchias > Heptranchias perlo. The sequence goes on from NC_090330.1 coordinate 75,813,903, forward strand.
GGCCCCATCTGATGATGATGAGGAGGAGGAGGCCCCATCTGATGATCATGAGGAGGAGGAGGCCCCTTCTCATGATGATGAGTAGGTGGAGGAGGCCCCATCTGATGATGATGATGATGAGGAGGAGGAGGAGGCCCCATCTGATGATGATGAGGAGGAGGAGGCCCCATCTGATGATGATGAGGAGGAGGAGGCCCCATCTAATGATGATGAGGAGGAGGAGGAGGCCCCATCTGATGATGATGATGAGGAGGAGGAGGTGGAGGACGCATCTGATGATGATGATGAGGAGGAGGAGGCCCCATCTAATGATGATGATGAGGAGGAGGAGGCCCCATCTGATGATGATGAGGAGGAGGCGGAGGAGGCCCCATCTGATGATGATGATGATAAGGAGGAGGAGGAGGAGGAGGAGGCCCCATCTGATGATGATGATGCTGATGAGAAGGAGGAGGCCCCATCTGATGATGATGATGATGATGAGGAGGAGGAGGAGGAAGAGGAGGAGGCCCCATGTGATGATGATGATGAGGAGGAGGAGTTCCCTTCTGATGATGATGATGAGGAGGAGGAGGCCCCATCTTTTTGATGAGGAGGAGGAGGCCCCATCTGTTGATGAGATGGAGGAGCAGGAGGCCGCATCTGATGATGATGATGAGGAGGAGGCCCCATCTGATGGTGATGAAGATGAGGAGGAGGCCCAATCTCATGATGATGAGGAGGAGGATGAGGCCCCATCTGATGATGATGATGAGGAGGAGGAGGCCCCATCTAATGATGATGATGTGGAGGAGGAGGCACCATCGGATGATGATGATGAGGAGGAGGAGGCCCCATCTGATGATGATGATGCTGATGAGAAGGAGGAGGCCCCATCTGATGATGATGATGAGGAGGATGAGGCCCCATCTGATGATGATGATGATGAGGAGGAGGCCCCATCTGATGGTGGTGATGAGGAGGAGGAGGCCCCATCTGATGATGATGATGTGGAGGAAGAGGCACCATCTGATGATGATAATGAGGAGGAGGAGGCCCCATCTGATGATGATGATGATGAGGAGGAGGAGGAGGCCCCATCTGATGATGATGATGCTGATGAGAAGGAGGAGGCCCCATCTGGTGATGATGATGAGGAGGAGGAGGCCCCATCTGAAGATGATGAGGAGGAGGATGCCCCATATGATGATGAGGAGGAGGAGGAGGTTGCCCCATCTGATGAAGATGAGGAGGAGGAGGAGGAGGAGGAGGAGGCCCCATCTGATAATGATGAGGAGGAGGAGGAGGAGGAGGAGGAGGCCCCATCTGATGATGATGATGAGGAGGCCCCATCTGATGATGATGATGAGGAGGAGGAGGAGGAGGAGGCCCCATCTGATGATGATGAGGAGGAGGAGGTCCCATCTGATGATGATGATGAGGAAGAGGCCCCATCTGATTATGAGCAGGAGGAGGAGGCCCCTTCTCATGATGATGAGTAGGTGGAGGAGGCCCCATCTAATGATGATGAGTAGGTGGAGGAGGCCCCATCTAATGATGATGAGGAGGAGGAGGCCCCATCTGATGATGATGAGGAGGAGGAGGAGGTGGAGGTTCCATCTGATGATGAGGAGGAGGCACCATCTGATGATGATGATGAGGAGGAGGAGGCCCCATCTGATGATGATGAGGAGGAGGCGGAGGAGGCCCCATCTGGTGATGATGATGATGAGGAGGAGGAGGAGGAGGAGGCCCCATCTGATGATGATGATGCTGATGAGAAGGAGGAGGCCCCATCTGATGATGATGATGAGAAGGAGGAGGAGGCCCCATCTGCTGATGATGATGATGATGTGAAGGAGGCCCCATCTGATGATGATGATGAGGAGGAGGCGGAGGCCCCATCTGATGATGATGATGATGAGGAGGAGGAGGACCCATCTGATGATGATGATGAGGAGGTGGACGCCCCATCTTTTTGATGAGGAGGAGCAGGCCCCATCTAATGATGAGGAGGAGGAGGAGGAGGCCCCATCTGATGATGATGAGGAGGAGGAGGAGGCACCATCTGATGATGATGAGGAGGAGGAGGCCCCATCTGATGATGATGAGGAGGAGGAGGAGGCCCCATCTGATGATGATGAGGAGGAGGCGTAGGAGGCCCCATCTGATGATGATGATGAGGAGGTGGAGGCCCCATCTTTTTGATGAGGAGGAGGAGGCCCCATCTGATGATGGGGAGGAGGAGTCGGAGGCTGCATCTGATGATGATGATGAGTCGGAGGCCCCATCTGATGGTGATGATGATGAGGAGGAGGCCCCATCTGATGATGATGAGGAGGAGGAGGAGGCCCCATCTGATGATAATGAGGAGGAGGAGGAGTCCCCATTTGATGATGATGAGGAGGTGGAGGAGGAGGCCCCATCTGATGATGATGAGGAGGAGGAGGAGGCACCATCTGATGATGATGATGAGGAGGAGGCCCCATCTGATGATGATAATGAGGAGGAGGAGGAGGAGGAGGAGGAGGCCCCATCTGATGATGATGATGCTGATGAGAACGAGGAGGCCCCATCTGATGATGATGATGAGGAGGAGGATGCCCCATCTATAGATGATGAGGAGGAGGAGGCCCCATCTGAAGATGATGAGGAGGAGGAGGCCCCATCTGATGATGAGGAGGAGGAGGAGGTTGCCCCATCTGATGAAGATGAGGAGGAGAAGGAGGAGGAGGCCCCATCTGATAATGATGATGAGGAGGAGGAGGAGGAGGAGGCCCCATCTGATGATGATGATGAGGAGGAGGAGGCCCCATCTGATGATGATGATGAGGAGGCCCCATCTGATGATGATGATGATGATGATGAGGAGGAGGCCCCATCTGATGATGATGAGGAGGAGGAGGCCCCATCTGATTATGATGATGATGATGATGAGGAGGCGGCCCCATCTGATGATGATGAGGATGAGGAGGCCCCATCTGATGATGATGAGGATGAGGAGGCCCCATCTAATGATGATGAGGAGGAGGAGGAGGCCCCATCTGATGATGATGATGAGGAGGAGGAGGTGGAGGTCCCATCTGATGATGATGATGAGGAGGAGGAGGCCCCATCTAATGATGATGATGATGAGGAGGAGGCCCCATCTGATGATGATGAGGAGGAGGCGGAGGAGGCCCCATCTGATGATGATGATGATAAGGAGGAGGAGGAGGAGGAGGAGGAGGCCCCATCTGATGATGATGATGCTGATGAGAAGGAGGAGGCCCCATCTGATGATGATGATGAGGAGGAGGATGCCCCATCTATAGATGATGAGGAGGAGGAGGAGGCCCCATCTGATGATGATGATGAGTCGGAGGCCCCATCTGATGGTGATGATGATGAGGAGGAGGCCCCATCTGATGATGATGAGGAGGAGGAGGAGGCCCCATCTGATGATAATGAGGAGGAGGAGGAGTCCCCATTTGATGATGATGAGGAGGTGGAGGAGGAGGCCCCATCTGATGATGATGAGGAGGAGGAGGAGGCACCATCTGATGATGATGATGAGGAGGAGGCCCCATCTGATGATGATAATGAGGAGGAGGAGGAGGAGGAGGAGGAGGCCCCATCTGATGATGATGTGCTGATGCTGATGAGAACGAGGAGGCCCCATCTGATGATGATGATGAGGAGGAGGATGCCCCATCTATAGATGATGAGGAGGAGGAGGCCCCATCTGAAGATGATGAGGAGGAGGAGGCCCCATCTGATGATGAGGAGGAGGAGGAGGTTGCCCCATCTGATGAAGATGAGGAGGAGAAGGAGGAGGAGGCCCCATCTGATAATGATGATGATGAGGAGGAGGAGGAGGAGGCCCCATCTGATGATGATGATGAGGAGGAGGAGGCCCCATCTGATGATGATGATGAGGAGGCCCCATCTGATGATGATGATGAGGAGGAGGAGGAGGAGGCCCCATCTGATGATGATGAGGAGGAGGAGGCCCCATCTGATGATGATGATGATGATGATGAGGAGGCGGCCCCATCTGATGATGATGAGGATGAGGAGGCCCCATCTGATGATGATGAGGAGGAGGAGGCCCCATCTAATGATGATGAGGAGGAGGAGGAGGCCCCATCTGATGATGATGATGAGGAGGAGGAGGTGGAGGACCCATCTGATGATGATGATGAGGAGGAGGAGGCCCCATCTAATGATGATGATGATGAGGAGGAGGCCCCATCTGATGATGATGAGGAGGAGGCGGAGGAGGCCCCATCTGATGATGATGATGATAAGGAGGAGGAGGAGGAGGAGGAGGAGGCCCCATCTGATGATGATGATGAGAAGGAGGAGGCCCCATCTGATGAGGAGTAGGAGGCAGCATCTGATGATGATGATGAGGAGGAGGCCCCATCTGATGATGATGATGAGAAGGAGGAGGAGGCCCCATCTGAAAATGATGATGAGGAGGAGGCCCCATCTAATGATGCTGATGAGAAGGAGGAGGCCCCATCTGATGATGATGAGGAGGAGGAGGAGGAGGAGGAGGAAGAGGAGGAGGCCCCATGTGATGATGATGATGAGGAGAAGGAGTTCCCATCTGATGATGATGATGAGGAGGAGGAGGCCCCATCTTTTTGATGAGGAGGAGGAGGCCCCATCTGTTGATGAGATGGAGGAGCAGGAGGCCGCATCTGATGATGATGATGAGGAGGTGGAGGCCCCATCTTTTTGATGAGGAGGAGGAGGCCCCATCTGATGATGGGGAGGAGGAGTCGGAGGCTGCATCTGATGATGATGATGAGTCGGAGGCCCCATCTGATGGTGATGATGATGAGGAGGAGGCCCCATCTGATGATGATGAGGAGGAGGAGGAGGCCCCATCTGATGATAATGAGGAGGAGGAGGAGGCCCCATTTGATGATGATGAGGAGGTGGAGGAGGAGGCCCCATCTGATGATGATGAGGAGGAGGAGGAGGCACCATCTGATGATGATGATGAGGAGGAGGCCCCATCTGATGATGATAATGAGGAGGAGGAGGAGGAGGAGGAGGAGGCCCCATCTGATGATGATGATGCTGATGAGAACGAGGAGGCCCCATCTGATGATGATGATGAGGAGGAGGATGCCCCATCTATAGATGATGAGGAGGAGGAGGCCCCATCTGATGATGAGGAGGAGGAGGAGGTTGCCCCATCTGATGAAGATGAGGAGGAGAAGGAGGAGGAGGCCCCATCTGATAATGATGATGAGGAGGAGGAGGAGGAGGAGGCCCCATCTGATGATGATGATGATGAGGAGGAGGAGGCCCCATCTGATGATGATGATGAGGAGGCCCCATCTGATGATGATGATGATGATGAGGAGGAGGAGGCCCCATCTGATGATGATGAGGAGGAGGAGGCCCCATCTGATGATCATGAGGAGGAGGAGGCCCCTTCTCATGATGATGAGTAGGTGGAGGAGGCCCCATCTGATGATGATGATGATGAGGAGGAGGAGGAGGCCCCATCTGATGATGATGAGGAGGAGGAGGCCCCATCTGATGATGATGAGGAGGAGGAGGCCCCATCTAATGATGATGAGGAGGAGGAGGAGGCCCCATCTGATGATGATGATGAGGAGGAGGAGGTGGAGGACGCATCTGATGATGATGATGAGGAGGAGGAGGCCCCATCTAATGATGATGATGAGGAGGAGGAGGCCCCATCTGATGATGATGAGGAGGAGGCGGAGGAGGCCCCATCTGATGATGATGATGATAAGGAGGAGGAGGAGGAGGAGGAGGCCCCATCTGATGATGATGATGCTGATGAGAAGGAGGAGGCCCCATCTGATGATGATGATGATGATGAGGAGGAGGAGGAGGAAGAGGAGGAGGCCCCATGTGATGATGATGATGAGGAGGAGGAGTTCCCTTCTGATGATGATGATGAGGAGGAGGAGGCCCCATCTTTTTGATGAGGAGGAGGAGGCCCCATCTGTTGATGAGATGGAGGAGCAGGAGGCCGCATCTGATGATGATGATGAGGAGGAGGCCCCATCTGATGGTGATGAAGATGAGGAGGAGGCCCAATCTCATGATGATGAGGAGGAGGATGAGGCCCCATCTGATGATGATGCTGAGGAGGAGGAGGCCCCATCTAATGATGATGATGTGGAGGAGGAGGCACCATCGGATGATGATGATGAGGAGGAGGAGGCCCCATCTGATGATGATGATGCTGATGAGAAGGAGGAGGCCCCATCTGATGATGATGATGAGGAGGATGAGGCCCCATCTGATGATGATGATGATGAGGAGGAGGCCCCATCTGATGGTGATGATGAGGAGGAGGAGGCCCCATCTGATGATGATGATGTGGAGGAAGAGGCACCATCTGATGATGATAATGAGGAGGAGGAGGCCCCATCTGATGATGATGATGATGAGGAGGAGGAGGAGGCCCCATCTGATGATGATGATGCTGATGAGGAGGAGGAGGCCCCATCTGAAGATGATGAGGAGGAGGAGGCCCCATATGATGATGAGGAGGAGGAGGAGGTTGCCCCATCTGATGAAGATGAGGAGGAGGAGGAGTAGGAGGAGGAGGCCCCATCTGATAATGATGAGGAGGAGGAGGAGGAGGAGGAGGAGGCCCCATCTGATGATGATGATGAGGAGGCCCCATCTGATGATGATGATGAGGAGGAGGAGGAGGAGGAGGCCCCATCTGATGATGATGAGGAGGAGGAGGTCCCATCTGATGATGATGATGAGGAAGAGGCCCCATCTGATGATGATGATGAGGAAGAGGCCCCATCTGATTATGAGCAGGAGGAGGAGGCCCCTTCTCATGATGATGAGTAGGTGGAGGAGGCCCCATCTAATGATGATGAGTAGGTGGAGGAGGCCCCATCTAATGATGATGAGGAGGAGGAGGCCCCATCTGATGATGATGAGGAGGAGGAGGAGGTGGAGGTTCCATCTGATGATGAGGAGGAGGCACCATCTGATGATGATGATGAGGAGGAGGAGGCCCCATCTGATGATGATGAGGAGGAGGCGGAGGAGGCCCCATCTGGTGATGATGATGATGAGGAGGAGGAGGAGGAGGAGGCCCCATCTGATGATGATGATGCTGATGAGAAGGAGGAGGCCCCATCTGATGATGATGATGAGAAGGAGGAGGAGGCCCCATCTGAAGATGATGAGGAGGAGGAGGCCCCATCTGATGATGATGAGGAGGAGGAGGAGGTGGAGGTTCCATCTGATGATGAGGAGGAGGCACCATCTGATGATGATGATGAGGAGGAGGAGGCCCCATCTGATGATGATGAGGAGGAGGCGGAGGAGGCCCCATCTGGTGATGATGATGATGAGGAGGAGGAGGCGGAGGAGGCCCCATCTGGTGATGATGATGATGAGGAGGAGGAGGAGGAGGAGGCCCCATCTGATGATGATGATGATGATGAGGAGGAGGATGCCCCATCTGATGATGATGATGCTGATGAGAAGGAGGAGGCCCCATCTGATGATGATGATGAGGAGGAGGCCCCATCTGAAGATGATGAGGAGGAGAACGCCCCATCTGATGATGATGATGAGGAGGAGGAGGCCCCATCTGATAATGATGAGGAGAAGGAGGAGGCCCCATCTGATGATGATGGTGAGGAGGTCCCATCTGATGATGATGATGAGGAGGAGGAGGAGGAGGAGGCCCCATCTGATGATGATGAGGAGGAGGAGGCCCCATCTGATGATGAGGAGGAGGAGGAGGAGGAGGCCCCATCTGATAATGATGATGAGGAGGAGGAGGCCCCATCTGATAATGATGAGGAGAAGGAGGAGGAGGAGGAGGCCCCATCTGATGATGATGGTGAGGAGGTCCCATCTGATGATGAGGAGGAGGAGGAGGAGGAGGCCCCATCTGATGATGATGAGGAGGAGGAGGCCCCATCTGATGATGATGAGGAGGAGGAGGCCCCATCTGATGATGATGATGAGGAGGAGGCCCCTTCTGATGATGATGAGTAGGTGGAGGAGGCCCCATCTAATGATGATGAGGAGGAGGAGGAGGCCCCATCTGATGATGATGATGAGGAGGAGGAGGAGGCCCCATCTGATGATGATGATGAGGAGGAGGAGGAGGCCCCATCTGATGATGATGATGAGGAGGAGGAGGAGGCCCCATCTAATGATGATGAGGAGGAGGAGGAGGTGGAGGACCCATCTGATGATGATGATGAGGAGGAGGAGGCCCCATCTAATGATGATGATGTGGAGGAGGAGGCACCATCTGATGATGATGAGGAGGAGGAGGCCCCATCTGATGGTGATGATGAGGAGGAGGAGGCCCCATCTGATGATGATGATGAGGAGGAAGAGGCACCATCTGATGATGATAATGAGGAGGAGGAGGCCCCATCTGATGATGATGATGAGGAGGAGGAGGAGGAGGCCCCATCTTATGATGATGATGCTGATGAGAAGGAGGAGGCCCCATCTGAAGATGATGATGAGAAGGAGGAGGCCCCATCTGAAGATGATGAGGAGGAGGAGGCCCCATCTGAAGATGATGATGAGGAGGAGGCCCCATATGATGATGAGGAGGAGGAGGAGGTTGCCCCATCTGATAATGATGAGGAGGAGGAGGAGGAGGAGGAGGAGGAGGCCCCATCTGATGATGATGCTGATGAGGAGGAGGAGGCCACATCTGATGATGATGATGAGGAGGCCCCATCTGATGATGATGATGATGAGGAGGAGGAGGAGGAGGCCCCATCTGATGATGATGAGGAGGAGGAGGAGGCCCCATCTGATGATGATGATGAGGAGGAGGCCCCATCTGATTATGAGCAGGAGGAGTAGGCCCCTTCTCATGATGATGAGTAGGTGGAGGAGGCCCCATCTAATGATGATGAGTAGGTGGAGGAGGCCCCATCTAATGATGATGAGGAGGAGGAGGAGGTGGAGGACCCATCTGATGATGATGATGAGGAGGAGGAGGCCCCATCTAATGATGATGATGTGGAGGAGGAGGCACCATCTGATGATGATGATGTGGAGGAGGAGGCACCATCTCATGATGATGATGAGGAGGAGGAGGCCCCATCTGATGATGATGAGGAGGAGGCGGAGGAGGCCCCATCTAATGATGATGATGTGGAGGAGGAGGCACCATCTGATAATGATGATGAGGAGGAGGAGGCCCCATCTGATGATGATGAGGAGGAGGCGGAGGAGGCCCCATCTGGTGATGATGATGATGATGAGGAGGAGGAGGAGGAGGAGGCCCCATCTGATGATGAAGATGAGAAGGAGGAGGCCCCATCTGATGATGATGATGAGAAGGAGGAGGCCCCATCTGATGATGATGATGAGGAGGAGGAGGCCCCATCTGATGATGATGATGAGGAGGAGGAGGCCCCATCTGAAGATGATGAGGAGGAGAACGCCCCATCTGATGATGATGATGAGGAGGAGGAGGCCCCATCTGATAATGATGAGGAGAAGGAGCAGGCCCCATCTGATGATGATGGTGAGGAGGTCCCATCTGATGATGATGATGATGATGAGGAGGAGGAGGCCCCATCTAATGATGATGATGTGGAGGAGGAGGCCCCATCTGATGATGATGATGAGGAGGAGGAGGCCCCATCTGATGATGAGGAGGAGGAGGAGGCCCCATCTGATGATGATGATGATGAGGAGGAGGAGGCCCCATCTGATAATGATGATGAGGAGGAGGAGGCCCCATCTGATAATGATGAGGAGAAGGAGGAGGAGGAGGAGGCCCCATCTGATGATGATGGTGAGGAGGTCCCATCTGATGATGATGAGGAGGAGGAGGCCCCATCTGATGATGATGAGGAGGAGGAGGCCCCATCTGATGATGATGATGAGGAGGAGGCCCCTTCTGATGATGATGAGTAGGTGGAGGAGGCCCCATCTAATGATGATGATGAGGAGGAGGAGGCCCCATCTGATGATGATGATGATGAGGAGGAGGAGGCCCCATCTGCTGATGATGATGATGATGTGAAGGAGGCCCCATCTGATGATGATGATGAGGAGGAGGAGGAGGCCCCATCTGATGATGATGATGAGGAGGAGGAGGAGGCCCCATTTGATGATGATGATGAGGAGGAGGAGGAGGCCCCATCTGATGATGATGAGGAGGAGGAGGAGGAGGCCCCATCTGATGATGATGATGAGGAGGTGGACGCCCCATCTTTTTGATGAGGAGGAGGAGGCCCCATCTAATGTTGATGAGGAGGAGGAGGAGGCACCATCTGATGATGATGAGGAGGAGGAGGCCCCATCTGATGATGTGGAGGAGGAGGAGGAGGCCCCATCTGATGATGATGAGGAGGAGGAGGAGGCCCCATCTTATGATGATGAGGAGGAGGTGGAGGCCCCATCTTTTTGATGAGGAGGAGGAGGCCCCATCTGATGATGGGGAGGAGGAGGAGGAGGCCCCATCTGATGATAATGAGGAGGAGGAGGAGGCCCCATCTGATGATGATGAGGAGGAGGAGGAGGAGGCCCCATCTGATGATGATGATGAGGAGGAGGAGGCACCATCTGATGATGATGATGAGGAGGAGGAGGCCCCATCTGATGATGATGAGGAGGAGGAGGAGGCCCCATCTGATGATGAGGAGGAGGAGGAGGAGGAGGAGGAGGAGGAGGCCCCATCTGTTGATGATGACGCTGATGAGAAGGAGGAGGCCCCATCTGATGATGATGAGGAGGAGGAGGAGGCCCCATCTGAAGATGATGAGGAGGAGGTGGAGGCCCCATCTTTTTGATGAGGAGGAGGAGGCCCCATCTGATGATGAGGAGGAGGAGTAGGAGGCCCCATCTGATGGTGATGATGATGAGGAGGAGGCCCCATCTGATGGTGATGATGATGAGGAGGAGGCCCCATCTGATGATGAGGAGGAGGAGGAGGAGGCACCATCTGATGATGATAATGAGGAGGAGGAGGCCCCATCTAATGATGATGATGTGGAGGAAGAGGCACCATCTGATGATGATAATGAGGAGGAGGAGGCCCCATCTGATGATGATGATGAGGAGGAGGAGGAGGCACCATCTGATGATGATGATGCTGATGAGAAGGAGGCGGCGCCTTCTGATGATGATGAGGAGGAGGTGGAGGCCCCATCTGAAGATGATGAGGAGGAGGAGTCCCCATCTGATGATGATGAGGAGGAGGAGGAGGCCCCATCTGATGATGATGAGGAGGAGGAGGCCCCATCTGATGATGAGGAGGAGGAGGAGGATGCCCCATCTGAAGATGATGAGGAGGAGGAGGCCCCATCTGAAGATGATGAGGAGGAGGAGGCCCCATCTGATGATGAGGAGGAGGAGGAGGTGGCCCCATCTGATGATGATGATGAGGAGGAGGAGGAGGAGGAGGCCCCATCTGATAATGAGGAGGAGGAGGAGGCCCCATCTGATGATGATGATGATGAGGAGGAGGAGGCCCCATGTGATGATGATGATGAGGAGGCCCCATCTGATGATGATGATGAGGAGGAGGAGGAGGAGGCCCCATCTGATGATGATGAGGAGGAGGAGGCCCCATCTGATGATGAGGAGGCCCCTTTTCATGATGATGAGTAGGTGGAGGAGGCCCCATCTAATGATGATGAGGAGGATGAGGAGGCCCCATCTGATGATGATGATGATGAGGAGGAGGAGGCCCCATCTGCTGATGATGATGATGATGTGAAGGAGGCCCCATCTGATGATGATGATGATGATGTGAAGGAGGCCCCATCTGATGATGATGATGAGGAGGAGGAGGAGGCCCCATCTGATGATAATGATGAGGAGGAGGAGGAGGCCCCATCTGATGATGAGGAGGAGGAAGAGGAGGCCGAGAAACGACCCATGTGCAGAACAGCGGCTCATCTAGCTGCTTGAGAGGCCAGGGAGGCACTGATATGTGAACGGCTCTCCTAACATCACCTGGACTGAGGAGCGGCCATACCAGCCCCTTCCCTGCCCACTGCACACAACAGTGGTGCAATGGGTGGGACCAGGTGTTCATCTTCATAGTGAGCCCCACGAAAGATGAGGGGCACAGATAGGATGGATACTAAGAAGCTTTTTCCCTTCGTTGAGGGTTCTATAACAAGGGGACATAGATTCAAGGTAAAAGGCGGTAGTTTTAGAGGGGATTTGAGAAAGAACTTTTTCACCCAGAGTGTGGTTGGATTCTGGAACTCACTGTCTGAAAGGGTTGTGGAGGCAGGAACCCTCACAACATTCAAGAAGCATTTGGATGAGCACTTGAAATGCCATAGCATACAAGGCTACGGACCAAATGCTGGAATATGGGATTAGAGTGGACAGGGCTGATGGGCGGCGCGGACACGATGGGCCGAAGGGCCTCTATCCGTGCTGTATAACTCTATGACTCTATGACTCTATGAAAGGGACCTATTGCACAAGCCGGTAAAGAATGGACAAGATGTGGCAGTAGTGGTGATAACAATGGGGTTTATTGTGGATATGAACTAAACAAATAAATAAAAAACATGATGATTCGTCAAACACCCTTGTGCATTCCCTTTGTGCTCACAAAAGCTTCGCCTTGCATTTACGGGAACCCCTACGTGGTGGATCCCCTGTGGCTTCAGCAGAAGTAGTGGCAGGTTGCTCTTGTCCATGCCCTGACCGATTTGATGCTTTGGGCCGAAGAGCTCTGGGTTTCGGTGCCAGTGAGGACCCCTCCAAAGACTGCTCCTCCTGCACCTGTGTAGGGACAGACTCGGCCACCTGGAGAGGGGGCAGCATTGCAGGGACTGGTTGTGAGGGGGGCAACTGTTAAGACGTGGGAGCGTTTTGAGTGGTGTCCCCACTTCCATGTGCCCTTTAACCATCATCCCTCTCATGGCCCAGGCCCACATCATTCCTTCCACCCTGCTGGACAGCAGTTTGGAGGACCTGTGTGAGGCCTTGGAAGGCCACCTGTAAAGTATCTGTCAGCCTGTTTAAGGCGGCAGAATGTTGCTCACCCCGAGTCCGAACGGCCGTTGTCAGGGCCTGGATAGTCTCATTGTTGAGCCGTGCTTGACGCTCGAGGGAGGCTAGCCTTTCCTCCATCGCAGACATTCCCACACCCACCTGCGACACTATCTCGCAGATACCCTCCTGTACCTGTGCCACCATTCCCCTCATGCAGGAGTTAGACTCCTCCATCACCTGCGCGATTGTGGAGTGCGTGTGGCACCTGTTCCAGCACCTTGGCAATGTGCTGCTGCCCCTCGACGATTCTCCTTTTCACGGCTGGCCCCCAGAGTTCAGCATCTGGGTCCAGCTGAGCACAGCCTGGAGAAGAGTGCTCCTACTGACGCGGACTCTCCACGGCTGACCCTGGCACCAGGGTCTGCGCGTGCTCACATGTGCGTGGTGACTCACCATGTGCAAGCCCAACTAAGTGAGGACGGGGACCCACCGAGGTGTGTGTATTTACACTGGTGGATGCATGGCTCAGATATGACGATGGACCCTCAGAGACCGGCAGGTCCTCTGAGGAATCGCCCTCCATGGTCATGGCGCTCGCAGACGGCCCTGCAAGAGAACAGAAAGCAATATTAGGCATGTGGAAAGAAGTTGAGGTGCGGCAGATGCCAAGTGATGCTAAGATCATTCGCTATCATGTGTGCTGAGTGTTAGCTTTCTGTCACCGGCCATTTGTGCAGTCCCGGCATCTGCCACAGACAGGCACTCCAGCGTGCGGCTGATCTCTAACGCCTGCTGCTCCATGTCCGTTAGCACCACCTGGTGTGGCGGGCCCCTGCGGTCAGTGCCCTCTCCCGGGCATTCTGGCATCTCTTCTCCTATTAAGGCAGGAGACAGGCGTGATGAGTGCTGCTTGCATGGTGAGACACTGCATGCATTGGTGTGGGTGGGTTGACCATGAGGGAGATGGATGGGAGGGTGCGTGTGCAACATGGCCATGACATTGTATGAGGATTGGGGTGCGTGGTAGTGTTCGAATGGGGACAGGGGCGGTGAGTACGTGCAAGCAGGGCGAGGATGATAGTTGAGTGGATGTGAGGAGTGATGCGAGAGCGCTGTGGTGGCAGTGCAGAAGGGGTTGTGTGGTGGAGGTGATGTGGAAGACGGAGTGTGGGAGAATGCGTAAGTATACTCACTTTGCCTGACCTGGTTAGATCATTAAATCTCATGCGGCACTGGACCCAGGTTCATGCAACATTGCCGTAACTGCTGACCTCCTCTGCCACCTCCAACCATGCCTTCCTCGTGGTGGAGGGAGGGCACTTCCTCTCATCCGATGGGATGAATGTTTCCCTCCTCCCCTCCAGCAGCAGCTGGAGTGAGGAGTCCGAGAATCTTGGGGCAGCCTTCCCCCTGGAGTGCTCCATGATGGCGCATTCATTGTTTTCAGCAGGTGGAGCATTGGTGGACTGCCCCTTTAAATAGAGCTCCTCCAGCTGTCAGACATTACTGCGCATGCGCAGTCCACCCGACGCGCAGCTTAGCAGTGGGAAACTTGGAACCAAAGGTAAGTGGCTCCAATTATTCTGTAATTGCGTGCGGAGCTGACTGATTTGACCGGGCGCATTACCGACGCGCCCAATAGACCCCCCACCGTGAAGGTAATATCAGGCCCATAGAGTACAAAAGCAAGGAAGTTATGTTGAACCTTTGTTCAATATTCTGGAGTATTCTGTCCAATTTTGGGCATCTCACTTTAGGAAGGATGTTAAGGCCTTGGAGAGGGTGCAGAAAAGATTTACTAGAACGGATCCAGTTATGTGGATAGACTGGAGAAGCCGGGGTTGTTCTCCGAGCATAGATAGTAGAGAGGAGATTTGATAGAAGTGTTCAAAATCATAAAGGGTTTAGATAAAGTAAATAAAGAGAAACTGTTCCCATTGGCGCAAGGATCGAGAACCAGAGGACACAGATTTACGGTGACTGGCAATGTACAGGGCCACACACCACACACCCCAAAAGCAAGAGGTCTCAAGCTTCCACTTATATCTCCCTCTCTTATAATAGTCTTAGTCACTTAAATGAGGTACATCCATGTCTGTTTAAACAGTTCTTACAAAGTCCTTAAGAATCTTTGATGGCTTTTCATGGTCTCTCGTTGCAATTGCTTCTCTCGATGGGCTATTGGCCATTCTGGTTTGTAGCACTTGCCACACAAGGTTCCTTTTGTATCCAACGTCCTAGGTGTTGATCAGTTTTGTTTTAAAACAAAGACATGGCCCCACCATGTCGGGAGCAGTTGCCTCTCAATAGCTGACTGCCTCTCGAATTAGTGCTGAGTGTTGACCACCTGCTGTAGATTTTGCATTAAAACAGACATGTCTGAAGCAGTATTTCTCCCACATTCTACTGTGGGCTTTGTTGATTCGTCTGGAGACCTCTCACCTATCCTTCCATCTTAGGATTTTAGTCAATGGCCAAAGTTTTACATCCTCAGGGAAAGGTGGAATTCCCAGAATTCTTACACAGCCGAGGGTGAAAGCATGGTAGTTGCAAAAGGCAAGAATAATGAAATGCTGCAGGAAGAGACACACACCTTACTGGCTTAAGGCTATAACATCACAGCAGCTTTGACCACACAGACAACCTAAGCCTCAAACATGACTTACTTGTCTCCTCAGAGACCACCACATACCAGCAGTCCCTCCCAGACCACCACCTGCTACCAGCAACCATGCTCGCTTGGAGCCTCAATGCCCTACCACTCCCCAACCAGATTTACTACAAGTGCCTTTGTACCACTGACCAGCGGACAGCATCAGACCACTAAGGAAGAAAGAATGTATACTCAGGACATCCCAAAGCACTTTGTATTTCAAAAGTAATCCATTGGCTGCAGTCACTTATTATGTAGACATGAGAAAAATTATCAGTTAATTTGTTTTTTTTTTAAATGGTGGAACAATCATCAGGCCATTGAATAGACTCTAGCCGAGAATCATCACACTAGCTTTGGACCTCAATTTCAAGACAGGTTGCGATTCTCAAATACTGCACTACCTCCATCTTTGGATGTCCCTATAGAATGTTCACTCCCTGACAAGCAAGGGCCTTGCCCTTGACAACTTCATGTTGATTAGTCTATTGACATTGGATATGATAGAAATTGTCTATGGGCATAGACTCCTTTCCCCCTCTCCTAAAGTCAGCACTCCCAGCTATGTTTCACAATGGCCCAGTCCCAAACCACTATCATTGCCAGGTCCCATCTCAGCCTTTCCCCTCACACCTTAATTTTACCACATGCAAGCACCAAGTGACCGCTCAACATCAACGGTTTCAACCTTCCCTTGCCCCCTCTGGTGCAAATTTTCTGCCCCCCTATCCTTATTCAACTTCATCTTGCACACCACTTCTTCACTCACCAGTCATGCAAGGACACAATCTATTTGGTCACTGGTGAGGTAGTCTTGGGTCAGTGCTTTGTCCCCTTTACCATCCACATTTTCTGGCTGTAACAAGCTGATGCAGGCCCAGGGCCCATTGGTCAATTAGACACGCAAACTAGATCTGAAAACAATTGAGGGTCATTCTCCCCTTTGGGTCTTTACTCAATGATGCAGACAGTATTACTTTCCAACCTAACTTCTCCCAGTGAGTTCCTTCCCCTCAAACAGAAAAACATCCTATGGCTTACATAGCATCTCACTGTTACATATCCCTCCTGCCAGTAAAGAGCCAGGGGCTCCAGCAATTTCTGTCAAAGCACAACATTCGAGCAACGGCATGCACATTCCCATATGAAAAACATCTGGTGTTCAGCTCCGTGGACTTCTTGATTAAAGCTTTCGTTTGGGCCTCATCAAATCGGGAGATCATGTTCGCGGTCAAATGCCAGTCACTCCAGGGTCTGTCCTGCTTGTCTTTGCTTTTCTCTTCAACCTCTTGCTTTGCATGTGAAAAAGGGACTCCAATTGTTTGGACTCATTGTATATTGACACCTCCCAGGCCATCCATTTGTCTCAGAGAGAGGGATGCTCAGGTTCCTTCTCAGGGGAGTCTTGTGGCTTCTAACATTTCCTGAGCTTTCCTTTCCTTGTCAGCCGGAGTATCTGTCCATATGGATTGGTCAGTTTGCACGCCTCTTAAACGTTCTTGCACTCAGGCCTATGTTTTGCAACTCCGATAGAAGTTCAGTCATCAGAGCCTGTTTCTGGGCATCATCCCTGTCCCCAGAGGCCAGCTTTTCCTTCATTCTGCTCTGTGCTCAATATCTGCCACCACACTGCTTTCAGCATCCAGATTAATCAATATAATGATTTACGATTCTGTCTGCATCACCATCAAATGAGCAGCTGTGTTCAATTGCCTCAAAAGCACAGCGATAAGGTTATTTGCTTGATTCATGTTGCCAGAAGTAAAGAGCGTGTAAGCTGCACCAGATTTGGAACTGTGGGCAGTTCACCCGATGCGGTGAATATAATCTTCAAAGGAGTTAGCGTAGTCATAATTGATGACAAATTTCACATCTTCAACACCTAAACCTCTGGATGCAACATCAGTGGCCCTAAGGATTGGTGCTTTGCCCAACTGAAACTCATTTAGAACCCAGTCATGTCTGGCTGACTCATCACCATGACTACACATTGCTGACTATCCATCTCATTTGCCTTGTAAGCTCATCACATCTCCATTTGGTCTCCACAAAAATCATTGTTTTCTTGGTCACTTGTTTCCTCCAGCAACCAGTCATCTTGCTCAACTGCTTGGCACACATCAACATTCTGCAGGATATTCTGAATGTTCAGGTTAACATGGGAACTTAGTGCCATAGTCCTTCAGGAAGTCTTCAGCAAACTGTCAAACTTCTTTGGACCAAGTTGCACTCCACATCGAGATTTGTCTGTCAGGCCTGACTTGTTCGACAATTTTCCTGATCTGTGGTTCAAAGTGCATGTGGTATTCGGTCTGCCTCATCAAGTACAAGATATATAAATCTTGTAAGATTTGTCTTGTCAGCTTCCAAAAATCGATCAATCTACCAGGTGTTGCAATACAGATTTCCACACCTCTTTCAAGATTCTGAATCTGTGGGCATTCCTCCATAAATGTCGATTTTAGTTGGGATACTCTTCCATAATGTGCCATATGTTGTACTTGTTGAGCCAGCTGTCTGGTTGGTGCCCAATATCAGGCATATGGGACCATCTTCACGTTCCAGGAAAGGCTGGTGATTTATTTGAACAATGGCCAGCAACAAGCAAGCAAGAGTTTTACCAGATCCAGTCTGCACAATTCCAACCATGTCCTTTCCATTGTGTGCAACAGGCCAACCTTGAGCCGAAATAGCAGTTGGTGCTATGAAATTCTGCTGCATTAAAACACCTAATACATATGTTGGAAACCTTGCTTCAGTGAAGTTGAAAACTGGTTTAGAACAACCAAGTCCTTTTACTGTGATTTCTTTGGTTCTTCTGTAAAGTTCAACTTCCACAGTTCGGTTTCCCACATCCATGCGCTAGACGTAGAAGTTCATGAATTTGGACAGCTCATCGAGGTCCCATTTTCTTTTCCTCAGTTTCTCTCCTGGCTGCCTGAACTTCCTGCCAGGAGGAGGTTTGTTGTTGCTTCCACCGAAACGAGGTCCATTCACACTGAACCACCCTCTCTATTGCGTTCACCTCTATCATAACCAGCCATCATTGAAGGAATGAGATGCTTTACACTCAGTGTAAACCATGTATAAAGATGACAAATGCAGGTATAAATCTGAAGCTCTAGTGCACCAATACCATTTGCCCCATCCTGGTCGCTCTCTCTGCTCTATTCCTGCTGTCTGCACCTGAATTTGGTCCATCTGGCCCTTGCGCTTTGACCCTCTTGCCCCAGAGGAATCTTTCTCCACCTTTCTCTGGTTTTCATCCTTATCTGGCCTGAGGTGCTGATTCTTCTTTGCATCCTTCAATTAAAGTTTTAGTGGAAGCCAAATCACCAGAAGACTTCAATTGGATTATGGGTCAATTAGTCACTCCATTGGCTAACTCCACATCATTCCCTTTGTGCCTTACCAGCCCTTTCAGTGTCTTTAACTGTTTATGTACAGCCACATCTGTTTGTCAGAGTTCAAGTTGAGGTTCTTCTTTGATTCCCTCAAGCTGTGCTGATTGCCTGACTTCAAGTTTGTCTTCACAAATGGCCTCAATAATATCAGTCTCCACCTTCTTTACAACCTCAATTATGGTGGTTCCAATTATTTCTTCATAGTCCTTCAATACATGGCTCTTATTCTATAATTTCATGATGTGGAGATGCCGGTGATGGACTGGGGTTAACAAATGTAAACAATCTTACAACACCAAGTTATAGTCCAACAATTTTATTTGAAAATCACAAGCTTTCGGATGCTTCCTCCTTCATCAGGTGAATGTCAGGAAATCCTTGAACCTTTCGCATTTATATTCAGAGAACAATACCTGGTGATTACAGATAATCATTCCAACTGCCCGTTGAACACTTTGATTGCCTTGACAACGGGCAGTTGGAATGATTATCTGTAATCACCAGGTATTGTTCTGAATATAAATGCAAAAGGTTCAAGGATTTCCTGACATTCACCTGACGAAGGAGGAAGCCTCCGAAAGCTTGTGATTTTCAAATAAAATTGTTGGACTATAACTTGGTGTTGTAAGATTGTTTACATCTATAATTTCAGTTGTTGGAATCAATGTCTCAACTACTTGTCCCTTTGTTCTCTGCTCAATGGTTCTTTCAAGGGTTTTATTGGTCTCTTCAGATACTGCCCCCATCATTTCAGTTTCCATACTCAACAGCTACCACATGTTTTCTGGCTTCAACCATTGGCTACATAATCTCAACTGCAGTGAACTGCTCTAGTGCTATATTATTGTATATCCTCTTCAATTCTTTCAATCTTTTCCTGCTTTGTAATTTCAAGATCATCTTTGCCTTCACACAGACTTGCTCTCTTCTATCACCACCTCCACTGGACTGACTTCAATGGCCTCTTCACTACATACAGTCACTTTCACCATGTTACCTCCATAAACATCTTACTCCACTAGCCTTGATCTCCCTTCCCCCTGGGGCGCTTCTTCCTCCAAAGTCTTCTCCAGCACCTGGTGTCTCAGGGATGCTCTCGTTCTTCAACAGCACCTGGCCTGTAAATTCCTCCACTCCTTTGGTGAAATTGTCTGAGTTTTTTTTCCTAGGCATTGCTTTGTCAGAGACTTTTCAAAGAATCCTCCTCCTTCTCCTCAGAAGGTACTAAGACTACAGCACTTCCTTCAGGTTCAGAAATTGGGCTGACAGCAGATTCCTGCTGAGCTTCTGAATTCTGCTCTATTGAAAGCTCCAGACCATTAGTCAACTTCAGTTCTTCAGCTTGTGCAATGGGTGAATCCATCACAGGTTTTAGTGGAGGTTCAGGTTCTTGTCCAGGTTCATCTGCTTGTCCTGGAATAACACTATTACTTTCCACTGCCAAGTATTTTGAAAAAGATGCATCTGCAACCTTCTCCTTCACTGTGCATTTCTCATTTATCTCAACTTCTTTTTCACATGCGTGCACGCACAATCGATCAATCCCTCCCCCAAACTTTCCACTTCAACTCAACCATTTCCCTGCCTTTTATTCTAACAGGCTGGAGTCATTCCTGATTAAAGGCAATTAAGGTCAATGATTTCTTAAAGTTATACTGCCTTTTATATAACTTCTTTATGTGGTATCCCTATGGCTTACATATTGTTCCTCTCACTCTGTTACACCAGCCTACATTCAACTCCACTAGTCTGAATTTGGAAGTGGGCTAAGAAACATTGATGGTGAGGAAGATGGCCTTAGGACACCAGCCCTTCTTGAGCCATGTTGCTTTGTTTATACGTTCAGATCTGGGTGCAGTGATTACAAATCATTGGGGCAAAAGGGCAATTCCACGATTATGGGCTCCTAGCAGAAGCGTGATTTCTCGACCAGCAATCCCTGTGAACACCATTCCTCACTGGGGAGCTTCCAGTTGGGTTATCAGCCCTCATAAGTCACCTTTACCAAAAGATATTGTAGCACTTGTGTTTTTTTAATTAAAAATGTTCCATTAACTATGTAAAAATAAATCTAAGTGGCATGAAATGATGGCTTGGTAATTGTTATTAAATTACTCATGCCAGTACATTTTTATTTTGATTATATATTTTGGCCTTCTTTAAACCTAATCAGGACTGAATCATCTCTAGACCGCCAATAGATGGCACAGTACTCCTAATGTTTTTTAAAACTATGTACACTTTGGCACCAGTTGGAGGTTTCATTTGTTTTGTATGCGAGATCTGGTGCAGCCAAATAATTGTGCATTATAATGTAGTGATTTTGAGATTTGGCTTTGCCCATGTTCCTAAACTTGCTCCTGGGAGTAAATATTTCTAATGCATGTTAGCACACATATGTTAATACTGTTTTGCTTGTTAGCTGCTTGATAGAATCATAGATAATCACCAATTAAAGTGTAATGTGAAGATTTGCTCAGGATTTACTGCATTCCCATACTGTGTTAATTTCTCTCATTTAGAATTCCTGTGATCCAGTGTTCGCAGCAGGGAGTGACGCTGCAAATAGTAAATCGTGTGTGTGCATTAATTTTAATGTTGGCAGAAAATCTTAGGCTCTGTGTCTGTGACTTCTTGAGAGATGCTCCCTGCATTTGCTAGAAGTGGCATTTTCCAGAATCACCCCTTCCCTTGCCCCCTCTTGAGCCCTTCTCTTCTGCCTCCTCCCTTTCCTGTCACGCGGTCATGCCGCCTTTCATTTCCCTCTCTTGAGTACTTTTCCTTCCAATCCCTATCCCAACCTATGAGTACTCCTCTGCCTTCCTACTTTCCTACTGCAGTCTCAGGCTTGAAACCCATTGGACGAACTCACAACTAACCTTTGTGCCTCTATTGCCGTTCTCCGAATGGCCCATCGAGGGCATATCGTTGCCTCCTTACAAGCAGCAACTCCAACTGTCCTATCCTCCTCTCTCACAGATCTTATCGCTCAATGTGCCTCCTGGGGGCTAATCTCACCAACTTCCTTCCCATCCTGCTAACCCCTATAGCACTCCGCCCTTGGACTCTGCCAGCGGATCAACAATCACCAACCCCACCACATTTCCCTCCAAAATGTCCGTTCACTTGTGAACAAGACTCTTGCCATCCAGACCTTTTTGTGGACAATTGACATCATGGCTTTAACTGAAACTTGCCTCACTGGTAGAGACATGTTGCCCTTTACTGAAGCCTCCCTGCCTGGCTGTACTTTCCACCGCCTGCCCTGCCCAAACCTTTGCGGTGGCGTGGCCTTTTCATCACATTACCCATTGGACTCTCCCCCAACTCTTTTGGCACCTTATCCTTTGAGCGCCTCACCTTGTTCAACCCCTTTTGTCTCTCCTTTAAAATCCTTGTTTTCCACCGACCCCGCAAACCCCATCCCAAATTTCTCACCAAGATATCCTCATTCCTTCCTCCTCATCCTCAGTGATTTCAATATCCATCTCAACTCACATTGCTCTTTCTCTCTTTTGATTTCACTTTTTCCTGCCCTCCTGAAACCTTTCCCTCCATTTCAACTCTCCTACCCATATTTATGCAATGGGACTGGTGCTCTGTGAGCCCATTGTCCATATTTTCAATAGTTCAATAGTCAAGGATGGTTCCCTTAGACTGGAAGCTAGCTCCATGTAGTTCCTATTTTCAAAACAGGGGACAAGTCAGAGCCTGGACCTACACGCCCATCAGCCTGACATCCATTATTAAGAAGATGCTAAAAGGCATCGTAAGAGATTACTTTTCTGATCACTGGAAAAGGGAAGGAGCCATTAAAAATATACAAGCTTTCGGAGGCTTCCTCCTTCCTCAGGTGAATGTCAAGAAATTTGCTGCGTCATCCCCACACCTCCACTACTCGCCTTTAAACAGCCACCCAACCTCAAACAGACCATCGTTCGCAGCAAATTACCCAGCTTTCAGGAGAACAGCGTCCACGACACCTCACAACCCTGCCACGGTAACCTCTGCAAGACATGCCAGATCATCGACACAGATACCACCATCACACGAGAGGACACCACCCACCAGGTGCACGGTTCATACTCCTGTGACTCGGCCAACGTTGTCTACCTCATACGTTGCAGGAAAGGATGCCCCAGAGCATGGTACATTGGCGAGACCATGCAGAGGCTGCGACAACGGATGAACGGACACCGCGCAACAATCGCGGTGTCCGTTCGGGGAACACTTCAGCAGTCAAGGACATTCAGCCACCGACCTTCAGGTAAGCGTTTTCCAAGGCAGCCTTCGAGACACACGACAACGCAAAATCGTCGAGCAGAAATTGATAGCCAAGTTCCGCACCCATGAGGACGGCCTCAACCGGGATCTTGGGTTCATGTCACGCTACACGTAACCCCACCAGCGAACAAAAGTTATCTGTTTTTAATATAACGGGTCAATTGCTGTCTTTTCCTTCCGGATGTTTCTATGTTTCTGCCTCTCTCTCTGTTTCTTTTTGTTCTGGCCGTTTGTATATTCGGTGGCCCTGTAGGTAACACCTATCTGTCTGAACACTTTGGTTGCCTTGGCAACGGGCAGTTGAAAAGACTATCTGTAATCACCAGGTATTGTTCTGTGATTTATAAATGCGAGAGGTTCGAAGATTTCTTGACATTCACCTGAGGAAGGAGGAAGCCTCCGAAAGCTTGTGAATTTTAAAATAAAATTGTTGGACTATAACTTGGTGTTGTAAAATTGTTTACAATTGTCAACCCCACTCCATCACCGGCATCTCCACATTAAAAATATACAACATGGCTTCCGGAAAAGTACGTTGTGGGGCATAATTTTGATTGAGTTTTTTGAGGAAGTCACTAAGACAGTGGAGGAGGGAAATTTGGTAGACATTGTCTACTTGGACTTTCAGAAAGCCTTTGATAAGTTATCTCACACTAGATTACTTCACAAAATACAATCTTGTGGTACCAGTAAGAATTTGATATGCTGGATTCAGAACTGGTTCTAATCCCACAGCCAAAAAGTTGTAGTTAACGTATGTGGTTCAGCCTGGAGGCATGTTATTAGTGGTGTCCCCCAGGCCTGCTGCTGTTCACTGTCTTTTTTAATGACCTGGACAATGGTGTTGAGGATATGGTCAGTAAGTTTGTAGATGACACCAAAACCTGTGCAAGGATTAAGACAGTAGAGGAGTGCATTAAATGCAAAGAGATCTAGATGTGCTAGGGGAGTGGGCCACACAGTGGCAAATAGCATTTAACTTAGATAAATGTAGGGATCAATTTTAACCTAACCTGCTCATCGGGAAACTGATGAGATTGGGTGCAACGCTGATTTTACGCTCCACCCGATTTTACTCTCCATTGAAGTCAATGGAGACTTGTCCAGTGAGTTAGGTTAAATTTGACCCCGTAGTATCATTCATGCACATTGGTAGGGCCAACACTGAATACTGAATCATTTGCAGGGAACAATACTGAGAGATTGAGAAAGAAAAACATCTTGGTGTTATTGTGCACAGGTCACTGAAAATTCATGACCAATGTAGAGAAGCTGTAGCTAAAACAGGGTATTGGGTGCATTAATAGAACCATTCAGTATAAATCAATGGACACTATTTTGTCACACAGGTCACTGGTCAGATCGCATCTGGAGTATTGTGCTCAGTTTTGCCCCCCGACTCCCACATGATGGGTGATATTGTGGCCTTGAATAAGGTCCAGAGGAGAGCTATGAGAATGATTCCTAACTTAAAGAAATTTAGCTACTTAAATAGGCTTAAGGACCTGGGTCTATTTACTTTAGAGCAGTGTAGGCTTAGAGGCAACCTGATATAGGTCTATAAAATAATTAAAGGGCTTGATATCATGGCTATTGATAGATTATTCCAGTATAACAGATTGGACAGGACCAGGGCACATAAGTTTAAACTATGTAAAAGTAGGAATAGACTGGATGTTAGGTGGTTCTTCTTTTCCCAGAGAGTAGTGAGCCTCTGGTATACATTGCCTGCTGGTGTGGTGGGTGCTGACTCTCTGTAGGCCTTCAAGAGGGAGCTGGACTGGTTCTTGACTAGGGCACAAAACACATCATATAGAAGGTGAGTGGTTTTATAGATAACACAAGACCCATGTGATCTCCTGGACTGGTTTCGATCGTCTGGGGGGTGGGGAGGTCAGAGAGGAATTTTCTGAAGTTGTTTTTCCCTTATTGGCCCTGGGTGTTTTCTCTGTTTTTTTGGCCTCTCCCAGGAGATTGCATGGCTGGTGGGGGGAGTGTCTAGTCATGATGTTCCAGCCATCATGAGTGTGGAGAAGGCTTGATGAAACAGCTGGTCTTTTCCTGCCCATTAATTTTGTATGCTCATGTGTCTATCCTCTTGACCTTGCCATCTTATGTTGCTTCTCTACTCCTGTGGTCACAATCACAAATAAGGCAATCTCTGAGCAATTCCCTATCACCTACATCACCCATCCCCTACCAACTCCATTTCCTCTGCATCTGCCCCATTCCTCCAAGTTACTTACAACTGCACTTTCAAACTCCAAACTGCCTAGCCTTTGGCCTTTCACTTGCCACAATACTTCTGCAGCTGGTGATCTGCTCAACCACTCCCTCACCTCCATCTTTGATGCCCTTGTCACCAGCAAAACCTTTACTGTCTCCCATCCTGGTTGATCCGCATAGTATGACCTCCATCTTTCTTCCCTCAAGACCAAGGGACAGATTAGAATGAATCTGGTACACAACTGATTTAGCCGTCCATCACCAGATCTGGCTGGACGACTATCAGGCGCTATCAGGCCTCACTTTCCTCTACCAAAACAGCTCATTACTCCAGGATTATCCTGGAGAGCAAAGATAACTCCCGGCTTCTTTTCTTTCCAACCACCAACTGTCGCCTTAAACCCCCCTCCACCTCACCTCCAATAAGGAGCTCATGGACTTTTTTTGTCACTAAGATTGAGTCTATCTGTTCAGCTGCCACTGATGCTTCCCCTTCTTCACCAAGCTAAACTTCTCTGCAGGCTGACCCCTGCCCTATCCCTGAACCTGTGTCTTTCTCTAGTTTCTCTCCTATCTCCTCTCATGCCCTCTTCAAGCTCATCTTAAACCATGAGATGTACCTCCTGCTTCCTTGACCAGATTCTCCCAAAATGCTGACTATCAAACATTCCTTCCTGGCCCCCGTACTAGCTGACATTGTAATAGTTCCCTCTCCTCAGGTACTTTCCCCCTCTCTTGCAAAATTGTTGTCCTCAAAAAACCCACCCTCGACCCACTGTCCTTGCAAACTATCACTCCATCTCCAACCTCCCTTTCATCTCCAAACTGCTTGAACGTGTCGTCACCTCCCAAATTCATGCCCGACTTTCCTATGATTCCATGTTTAAATCTCTCCAATCAGGTTTCTACCCCTACCACAGCATGCAAATGGCCCCAGTCAAAATTACAAACAACATTCTCTGTGACTGTGACCATGGTGCATTTTCACTCCTCATCCTCCTCAACCTCTCTGTAGCCTTTAACATGTTCAACCACACCATCCTTCTCTAATGCCTTTCCTCTGTTGTCCAATTGTAGCCCAAGCATCTCCAGCAATGGTTCCTCATTCCGCCCTGCACTGCTTTGCTGGAATCCACCAAGGATTTATGGTTGGCCCCCTCCTCTTCCTTGTCTACATGTTGCCCTTTGGCTACATCATCTGAAGACATCGCGTCAGTTTCCATGATACCTGACAACAGCCAGCGCTAGCTCGCCACCACATCTCTCAATCCCACCACTGCCGCAGTGCTGTCAGACTGCTTGTCTCACATCCAATCTTGGATGAGCTGCAATTTTCTTCAGTTAAAAGTTGGGAAGACCGAAGCCACCGTCATTGGCCACCACCACAAACTCCATACCTGTTAATCAAATAGGTAGTGACCATGGGCGCTAAATTGGGCCGTGTAGCGCCCGTTGTTTCGGCGATACACGGCCTCTCCGACATCAAAGATGGCGGCTTGGATGCACACGCAAGTTTCCTGCTTAACATGCGCCAGACGCCATCTTGGTATAGGAGTCAGCGCAGGCACAGATAACGAACGATGGAATCATGGAAAGTACGGAGAAAATAGCTTCAATCAGTATGCAACGCTGATTTAAAGTGATAGACACCATTTTGGAACTTAACACTCAACTCAATGCACAGTCTTAACCCGGACCATCTGAACGTGTCTTAGAGTGCCTGGAGGACCCCCCACCAGTGCTATTTAAAGGGACCATGCAGGATTTATAAGTTAGTGGCTAGATTATTGCTTCTGGCTGCCGAGACATTTGTAACTGTTTTTGGAGGTCTCCTAGACTTCAATAGTAGGACACGGGGACATTGCCTAATATTTAGAGCCAGGGCGTGCAGAAGTGAAGTTAGGAAATGCTTCTACACGCAAAGGGTGAGAGACGTTTGGAACGCTTTTCTGCAGATGGCAGTTGATGCTAGCTCACTTGGGAATGTTAAATCTGAGATTGATAGGTTTCTGAGAACCAAGGGTATTAAGGGATATGGGGCTAAGACGGGTATATGGAGTAAGGTCACAGGTCCACTATGATCTCATTGAATGGTGGAACAGGCTTGAGGGGCTAAATGCCATGGCCACTTGCTGCCTCTTGATATGCGCCACCTTCTCCTGCAAGAAAGTGGGATGTGTCTCTGGGTGATGTGCCTGTCATGGTTGAATAGCTGCCAGTGTGTGTGGCCTGTGAGTTGTGGGTGGGCGGCTTGAAACAGTGGTAATGTGTAAGGGTGAGAGGAAGTATCTGATTGGAAGAGTTGAGTACTGATGGAAAGAGTTTATTGGTATGTGGGTGATGGGGGTGTAGTGCGTGGTGCAGTTGGTAGGAGACGCCACTTGACAGTTGACCTCACTCACCTTGACCACTCATGTCAAAGCATTGAACTTCTTCCTGCACTGCATCCGTGTTCATGATGCTGTGCGTCTGGCATTGACTTCGTCCCCCGCTGCCTCCCACTGTCTTTTGAGTATATGTCTGGAGGACCTCTTGCACCCCACTGCGGATATAGGATGTCCCTCCTTCTGACCACCTCTTGCACCAAGGTCTCTAGTGCATCAGTAGGGAACCTTGGTGCATACACTCTCACAGGCGTGGTACTAACTCAGATCGGCAGATTGGTGAGGTCTGGTGTGCAGATTGGAGGATGTGGAATTTAGTAGTGTGCAACCTTTATGTAATGTTTTAACATAACTCATCAGTTTGTAAACATAGGGATGGGATCTGCGTCTGTGTTTTATGTGTGCGATGTCTTATCTCTGTTCAGACTCCATGCAGACAGCAGACTGTTACTTTCAGCAAATAACAGGTACCAGCTACCTTTAAGAGATTTCTAAGCAACGTCCTCCCTTTAAGAGATTGAACTCCCTCTGGTGGTGGAAAGTGCAAATTGCATTGATTCCACATGCAAGGTCTGGAATGGAACGCCAATTGCAGGTAAGTGCTCCCATGGGTCCAAACTTGCGTCCTGTCTGCGCAGGGCTGTCGGGTGCGGGGCAGCCACCGCCCAAAACAGACCCTTATCCAATTTATCCCCCCATGCCTCTAAAAATAATTTGGGTTCAGGCCTGTCGAATTAGACATGACTACAGATTTGTGCATATATTAAAATCAAATGTGAGCTTTATTTATGACAGACTTAAAAATCAGCGAAGCAGAAACATTTCATAACAGTAAGGATTACATTCCGCTATGAGGCAAACTTACCTAGCGCAGGACACATCAATCACAACGATACACTCTTTATTCCGGAAACTGCACCATCTGAGGTCTGTTGAGGGAAGATTCCCACAGTCCACCTTCTAAGTGAAGACTCACTATTTTATACCTTTCCTTATCATTGTTCCCATGAGTATGTGACTGTCAGCATTTCTCACCAGTTACATCCCTTCCTGTACCCAATCTTTGATTCACAGAAAGTGTCAAATCAGATGTGTCTCTTCCTGCAGCCTAACACTTCAGGCCTTGTTTTTCTTATTCTAACACCTTATCGCCCAGCACATCCTTTGTACCAGTTCTGACAAAAGGTCATCGACCTGAAATGTTAACTGTTTCTTTCTCCACAGATGCTGCCTGACTTGCTGAGTATTTCCAGCATTTTCTGTTTTTATTCCTTTGTATAGCTGGTCAGTCATCAATCATGGGGAACTTGGCAGCTCTGAAGTCTCTTCCTTAACTATGTATCTCTTTCGACACCAGTGTGTCTGTTCCTAGTTCTCTTTCCACCTTGATGTTCTCATACTGGGTGCCTCTGCTGTGTAAAGACAATAAACAGGCTTACTTGTATTCTGCTTTTTATCTCTTCTCTTGGGTCAGAATGCTACTTGTTCCAAACTCTTTCCCAAACAATTGCAAGTAGCTCTTTGTTCTAGTATGCTTTTATATGGAAGTTACACTATCATGTTAACAGACAGATGCTTAGAATTAGCATTACTGCACTCTCGCAGCTAATTGCTAATGGACTTTCATTAATGTACTCTAATTCAGCTACAGGATCCCTGCTGATGTTGCTGTTGCCCTAGCGAACACAAATAGTAGATACCTTCATTGGGTTTTATTTTATCTTATTTCATTTAAATTCCCAATATATCCTTGCTACTGATTCCATTCCCCTCCCCGGCCAGTCTTAGTTTAAACCAGACTGGTCACAACCTCGACATACTATTTGACCCTGACCTCTGCCCTGAGCCCATATCCTCTCCATCACAAAGACTGCCTAATTCCACCTCCGTAACATCGCTCACCTCCAACCCCGCCTCAGACCATGTGCTGCTGAAACTCTCATCTATACTTTTCTCAGTTCCAGACTCAACTATTCCAATGCTCATCTGATTCATTTTCCTTCTTCCATGCACTGTAACCTTCAGTTCAAACAAAACAACAACAACTTGCATTTATATAGCATCTTTAACGCAGTAATGCATCCCAAGGCGCTTCACAGGGGTGTTATCAAACAAAATTTGACACCGAGCCACATTGGACAGGTGACCAAAAGCTTGGTTCAAGAAATAAGTTTTAAGGAGCATCTTAAAGAGAGAGATGGAGAGGCAGAGAGGTTTAGGGTGGGAATTCCAGAGCTTAGGGACTAGGCAGCTGAAGGCATGGCGCCAATGGTGGACCGATTAAAATCGGGGATGCATAAGAGGCCAGAATTTGAGGAGCGCAGTTATCTCGGAGGGTTGAAGGGCTGGAGGAGGTTACTGAGATAGGGAGGGGCAAGGTCATGGAGTGATTTGAAAACAAGGCTTGTATTCCCTTGAGTTTAGAAGGTTATGGGCTGATGTAATTGAGGTGTTTAAAATGGTTCAGGTGTCAGCCGTGGCTCAGTGGTAGCACTCTTGCTACTGAGTCAGAAGGTTGTGGGTTCAAGTCCTACTCCAGGGACTTGAGCACAAAATCCAGGCTGATACTCCAGTGTAGTACTGAGGGAGTGCTGCACTGTTGGAGATGCTGTCCTTCAGATTAGATGTTAAAACCCCATCTGCCCTCTCAGGTGGATGTAAAAGATTCCATGGCACTATTTCGAAGAAGAGCAGGGGAATGCTCCCCAGTGTCCTGGCCAACATTTATCCCTCAACCAACACTACCAAAAAACAGATTATCTGATCATTATCACATTGTTGTTTGTGGGATTTTGCTGTGTGCAAATTGGCTGCTGCATTTCCTACATTACAACAGTGACTACACTGCAAAAAAAGTACTCAATTGGCTGTAAAGCACATTGGGACATCCTGAGGTCATGAAAGGCAATAAAAGCAAATCTTTCTTTTTTAAAATGATAAAAGGATTCGATAGAGTAGATACAGAGAAGTTACTTCCAGAGAAGGGATCACAATCTTAAAATTATAGTTAGGCCATTTATGAGTGAAACCAGGAAGCATTTTTTTACATGAAGGTTAATGGAAATCTGTAACTCTTTCTCCCAAAGATGGCGGTCAATTGAAGTTTTCAAGACTGATAGATTTTTGTTAGGTAAGGGTATGAAGTGATAGGGATTAAGCACAGGTAAATGGAGTTGAGATACAGATAGAATCATAGAATAATACAGTACAAAAGGAGGCTATTCAGCCCATTGTGCTTGTGCCAGCTCTTTGAAAGAGCTATCCAATTAGTCCCACTCCTCTACTTTTTCCTTATAGCCCTGCAAATTTTTCCTTTTTAAGTATATACTCAATTCCCTTTTGAAAGTTACTACTGAATCTGCTTCCGCAACCCTTTTAGGCAGTGCGATCACAACAATTCGCTGCATTAAAAAAAATTCTCCTCATCTTCCCTCTTGTTCTTTTGCCAATTATCTTAAATCTGTATCCTTTGGTTACCGACCTCCTGCCAGTGGAAACAGTTTCTCCTTATTTACTCTATCAAAACCTCATTCAATTAGCCATGATTGGATGGCAGAATAGGCTTGTGGGGCTGAATTACCTACTCCTGTTCCTATGTTCCATGCTGCGCCAACTGGACAGGCAGATCCAGTTTTACCAGTTGTGTTACATTCCCAAGTACAAAATGACAATGATTTGTACTTGCATCACCATATATAAACCTGGAGATAGTGCTCTTCCATTTATCAGAAAGCAGAGTTTTTGTCTAATGAGACTTGGATATATGTGTTTATATTTTAGTACTGTGTCAGCTTGAAAGGGAGTCCAAATGTTTCCTTGCAAAACTGTATGTGATCAACATAGACTTCATATTCAATAAGAAATATCTGTCTTATATGAGTTTTCTTTGTTTTTTCAATGCATATTGGACCACACAAAATAAGTTTGTGCTCACACAAAGATATTCCAAAGGAATTCTTCTCAGTGTTGGCTATCTCCTAATGTAACTCAACACAGAACAGGGATCAAGCCTGGGACTGTCCTCATCTGTATGGCTCTGTTATCCGTTGCCTTAACCAGTTGAGCCATTGGAGTAGCCTTGAATTCTCCATCTATAACGCCACTTGCCTAATGCTTGTTTGTATTTTCCTTATTCCATCACTTGTTAACTTGTTTTCTTTTCTCTTATTGTTTCAGATATTCCCTTGCCTCTTAATGGCCCTGAAATTGCATTGAGCGGCGAACGAACGTCGCCTGCCACTCGTTAGTTTTAAACTGACCCACAATCTAATCGCGGGCTTTAGTGTGAGAACTTCCTCTGATGGTGAGCTGCAAAAAGTGCAGTGTCCTTTCCCAGGCTTCTTTGAGCTGTGAGAGCGGGGAAAGGATCCCGCTTTTCCCTCAACCAATCAGCTTGAAGCATCCTTGACAAGCCATGCAGAGTTAGAACTAGGAAGTGAAAGCTACAACAATAAATTCAATGTAAAATCAGTTAGAGAAAGTGAAATAAAGAGAAAGAAAGAAATACTGAATTAAAAGACAGAGCTAAAAGAGACAGACAGAAAAAGTAAAAAAAATAATTTAAAAAAAAAATTCTAAAAGTCCAACAACAATTAAAATCAGAAGTAATGAGACTCCACATTTTTAAATGTTAATTTTCAGTGCCAGAGAGGTTGTTTGGCAGTCATTAAGACTTACCACACCATTAAAAGATAGATTAGGCCTAAAAAACCCAGCGTACCTTTTTTATGGGAGATTAGTTCATTTCCAGCTCTGCATGAGAGCAAATTCGCACTGGTCCATTCATCCATCCGGCAAGCTGTCCTTCCCACGCAGCTTTCAAACGAGCAGGGCAAAGAGTAGAGCAATTTCCGGATTTCCGCGAGTGATTGCGCATGTGCACTCGCCGGAACTTGCATTTTTGTTTGTTCTGAAATAACGGCGAGCCCTGTTAACATCACCATTATTTTGTGAACAATTTCCAGGCCATTATCTTTTCCTAATCATTCTTATTCTACCCCACTTTTCATGAATTTACGTTGCTGGTTCTCAGTCTCAGCGCTGTCTCTTTATACAAAGTTGCCTTTCGGTGATCACAATAATTTAATTATCCATCTTGTCCCTGTTGACTAACCCTTGTTCTCTGTTACTTTTGCTTATTCTTAGTTCAAATAATTACTTTAGCCTCTTCCTTTCCTGCCTTCATACTCTACCACCTTTTACTCTGAACCTGTCAACTTACTCATCCAGTGACTCATTTATTCCCCTCATTATCTTTGGCTCATCACCATTCTGTCAGTTTCAAGGTACATTTCCTTAGCAATCTCTTCCTAAGGGCTTCCCCTTCCTTCCTTCACAGTGCCTGTAATGAAACAATAATAATTATTGCCAAAAGAAATCATAATTTTGTTACTGCATCTATGCAAAATTATTGAAATAAACACTTTAGAGGTCCATGCATACTCAATTAAAATTAAACACTTCTGTTCCACTCTATTCCAGCATGACATTATTCATTCCATCAGTTTTAACCCTCCCATTTGGATATGCTGCAGGAAACCCAGGGGATTGAAGTATTCCACATCTTCATTATTTTAAATATCTGTATGTCTCCCCTCAGTGAGAGTAAGCTTAGTAACTTGAGCCTTTCTTCATAACTTAATCCACCTCTAATGGTGACTAAAACTGCACACCATACTCCAGATTTGGCCTCACGTGGATCTGTATGGTGTCAGTATAATTTGTTGTGATTTGAAGTCCACTACCCTAAGGATGAACCCCTGCACTCAATTTACTTTATTAACAACTGCCTCATGCTGACCAGGTACTTAATAATAGAATTATAAAAAATAGGAACAGGAGTAGGCCATTCGGCCCTTTGAGCCTGCTCCGCCATTCAATATGATCATGGCTGATCCTCTATCTCAATGCCATATTCCTGCACTCTCCCCATACCCCTTGATGCCTTTTGTGTCTAGAAATCTATCTAGCTCCTTCTTAAATATATTCAGTGACTTGGCCTCCACAGCCTTCTGTGGTAGAGAATTCCACAGGTTCACCATCCTCTGTGTGAAGAAATTTCTCCTCATCTCAGTCTTAAAAGTCCTACCCCATATCCTGAGACTGTGACCCCTCGGTCTGGACCCCTCAGCCAGGGAAAACATTCTCCCTGCATCCAGTCTGTCCAGCCCTGTCAGAATTGTATATGTTTCACTGAGATCCCCTCTCATTCTTCTAAACTTGAGTGAATACAGGCCTAGTCAATCCAATCTCTCCTCATACGACAGTCCTGCCATCCCAGGAATCAGTCTGGTGAACCTTCGCTGCACTCCCTCTGTGACAAGAATATCCTTTCTTAGGTAAGGAGAACAAAACTACACACAATACTCCAAGATGGTCTCACCAAGGCCCTGTATAACTGCAGTAAGACATCCTTGCTCCTGTACTCAAATTCTCTTGCTATGAAGGCCAACACACCATTTGCCTTCCGAACTGCTTGCTGCACCTGCATGTTTGTTTTCAGTGACTGGTGTACAAGGATACCCAGGTCCCTTTGTACATCAACATTTCCCAATCTATCACCATTTAAATAATACTCTGCCTTTCTGTTTTTCCTTCTGAAGTGGATAACTTCACATTTATCCACTGCCATGTATTTTCCCACTCACTCAACTTGTCTAAATCGCCTTGAAGCCTCTTTGCATCCTCCTCACAACTCACAATCCCACCTAGTTTTGTGTTGTCAGCAAACTTGGAAATATTACATTTGGTTCTCTCATCCAATCATTGTATATATTGTGAATAGCTGGGGCTCAAGCACTGATCCCTGCGGTACCCCACTAGTCACTGCCTGCCACCCTGAAAAAGACCCATTTATTCCTACTCTCTGTTTCCTGCCTGTTAACCAATTTTCAATCCATGCCAGTATATTACCACCAATCCCATGTGCTTTAATTTTATCAAAGCCCTTCTGAAAATCCAAATAAATCACATCCAATGGTTCTCCCTTATCTATTCTACCAGTTACATGTTCAAAAGTTGCAGTAGGTTTGTCAAACACGATTTCCCTTTCATAAATCCATGTTGACTTTGTCTCATCCTGTTGATATTTTCTAAGTGTCCTGTTATCACATCCTTTACAATATACTCTAGCATTTTCGCCACTATTAATGTTAGGCTAACTGGTCTGTAGTTCCCTGTTTTCTCTCTCCCTCCTTTTTTAAATAGTGGGGTTACATTTGCCACCCTCCAATCTGTAGGAACTGTTCCATAATCTATAGAATTTTGTAAGATGACAACTAATGCATCCACTATTTCCATGGCTACCTCTTTTAGTATTCTGGGCAGATTATCAGGCCCTGGGGATTTATCGGTTTTCAATTCCATAATTTCTTCAGCACTTTTTTTACTAATACAAATTTACTTTAATTCCTTCTTCTCACTAGACCCTTGGTTCCCTAGCATTTCTGGGAAGTTATTTGTGTCCTCTTCCATGAAGACAGAACCAAAATATTTGTTTAACTGTTCTGCCATTTCCTTGTTCCCCATTATAAATTCTCCCGTTTCTGACTTTAAGAGTATGGCCAATAATTACTCTCAAAATTCTTTTTCCTTTTCAGCCTTTCATGTTATACATATGTTTACTGTTACTTATTTCTACTTGCATTACCTAAGATTTATCCGCATCAAGATGGACCCTGGTAACTATAGGCCCATTAGTTTGTCGTCAGTAATACGAAAGATGCTTGAGGGTATCATTAGGGATGAGGGAAGGCCAGTAGACGTTGTCTACTTAGACTTCCAAAAAGCTTTTGACAAGGTACCACACAAGAGGCTTCTCTATAAGATTGAAGCTTCTGGTATACTGAGCTGGATTTTGAACTGGCTGGAAGGCCGTAGGCAGAAAGTAGTTATGGATGGATTTGGATCTGTTTGGAGACCGACCACCAGTGGTGTTCCGCAGGGATTGGTGTTGCAACTGTTGCTCTTCACTATTTTCATTAATGATCTAGATGTAGTTCGATCTGCAAATTTGCAGATGATACCAAGCTCTGTGCGAGTGTCAGGACTGTAGATGATGCTCGACTGCTTCAGGCAGATCTTGATGTGTTAGGGGATTGGGCTCATGACTGGCAAATTATGTTTAATTTGGAGAAGTGCAGCGTTATGCTTGTGGGCAGGACAAATGCTCAACATACATACACCCTTCAGGGAAAAGGATTAAAGTAGGTGGAGAAAGAAAGAGATCTGGGCATTCCAGTGCATAGATCTCTAAAGGTTCATGAGCAATGCCATGAAGTGATAATTAGAGCAAATAGGGTGTTGGGGTGCATTTATAGGACAATTGATTGTAAGACAAAGCGTGTTATTTTGTCCTTGAACAAGACCTTGGTCAGGCCTCAGTTGGAATACAATGTCCAGTTTTGGTCTCCTCACATAGTCGGTGATATTGAGGCTTTGGAAAGGGTGCAGAGGAGGGCACTGTACTAATTCCCAGCTTAAAGCATCTTAGTTATTAAGATAGGCTAAAAGCGCTGGGACTCTACACTTTAGAAAAGTGTAGACTTAGGGGTGATTTGATCTAAGTTTATAAGATGATGAAAGGAATAGATTGCATTCAAGTTGACAGTTTGTTCCATTAAATAGGAACAGGAGGACCAGGGGTGACAATTTTAAGTTGTATAAGGCCAGATCTAGGTTATATGTTGGGAGGCGGTTCTTTTCCCAGAGAATAGTGGACCTCTGGAACAGGCTGCCAACTTGAGCGGTAAACGCGATTTGCTGAATTCCTTCAAGTAAGAGCTGGACCTGTTTCAGGCTTGGACAGGGATCACCTCTTTAAAAAGGTAGGTAATGCATGGAATTATCAGGGCCAGAGTGATCGCCTGAATTAGTTTCAATCACCAAAGTGGGGGTCAGAGAGGAATTTCCCAGATTTTTTTCCCCAAATTGGTCTAGATTTTTACCTGTTTTTTTGCCTCTCCAATGAGATCACACATTTTTGGGTGGAGTGGGGAGTATATCAGTTGTGTGGGACAGGCTGAAGTTTCAGAGGGTCTTTTCCTGTCCATCATTGTTCGTACGTTCATATATCTCAGCCCATCTAAGGATAGTCAAAATTCTTTTTGCGGATTACCTTCCCAAACAATTTGTATTGTCAGCAAATGTAATATTGCTACGACTGACATGTTGCTGCATATTCGTCAGGCATATTGTGATAGCAGGAGTCATTGAACAGATCCCTGTGGAACTTCACTGGTTATTTTTTCCCAGGCAAAGTGTTTTCCATTTATTAAGCCCCTTGCTTGTCTGTTGTCAAGTCCATTCTCAATCGAGGTAGACAAGTGTTAACTATTCTATGAACCTAAAACCTTCTCACTTGTGTCATATGAGGAACTTAGTTAGATGCTTTTTGAATATCCAAATGAATTAGTTAGTGATTAAAGCTCACCCACAAGTTTCGTAACCAACTGAAAAGATTTTCAGTAGAAAAGTAAAATCTAATACTTAAGTCAATGGTTTCAGATCTTTTTTTAATTCGTTCATGGGCTGTGGGCATCGCTAGCAAGGCCAGTATTTATTGCCCATCCCTAATTGTCCTTGAGAAGGTGGTGATGAGTCGTCTTCCTGAACCGCTACAGTCTGTGTGGTGAAGGTTCTCCCACAATACGGTTAGGTAGGGAGTTCCAGGATTTTGACCCAGCAACGGAAGGAACAACGTTATATTTCCAAGTCGGGATGGTGTGTGACTTGGAGGGGAACGTGCAGGTGGTGTTGTTCCCATGTGCCTGCTGCTCTTGTCCTTCTAGGTGGTAGAGGTCGCGGGTTTGGGAGGTGCTGTCGAAGAAGCCTTGGCGAGTTGCTGCAGTGCATCTTGTAGATAGTACACACTGCAGCCACTGTGCGCCGGTGGTGAAGGGAGAGAATGTTTAGGGTGGTGGTTGGGGTACCAATCAAGTGGGCTGCTTTGTCCTGGATAGTGTTGAGCTTCTTGAGTGTTGTTGGAGCTGCACTCATACAGGCAAGTGGAGAGTATTCTTGCGAGTGTGCAAACTTGCAAGGAACATAAAAGTGGACTGTAAAAGCTTCTACAAGTATGTAAAAAGAAAAAGATTAGTGAAGACAAATGTAGTTCCCTTATAGTCAGAAACAGGAGAATTTATAATGGGGAACAAGGAAATGGCAGAACAATTACACAAATACTTTGGTTCTGTCTTCACGGAAGAGGACACAAATAACTTCCCAGAAATGCTCGGGAACAAAGGGACTAGTGATAAGGAGGAATTAAAGGATATTAGTATTAGAAAAAAAAATAGTGCTGGAGAAATTAATAGGACTGCAAGCCGATAAATACCCAGGGCCTGATAATCGGCATCCCAGAGTATTAAAGGAGGTAGCCATAGGTGCATTGGTTGTCATCTTCTAAAATTCTGTAGATTATGGAACAGTTCCTACAGATTGGAGAGTGGAAAATATAAACCCATGATTTAAAAAAGGAGGGAGAGAGAAAATAGGGAACTACAGACCAGTTAGCCTAACATCAGTAGTGGGAAAAATGCTAGAGTTTATTATAAAGATGTGATAACAGGACACTTAGAAAATATCAACGAGCTCATACAAAGTCAACATGGATTTATGAAAGGGAAATCATGTTTGACAAACCTACTGGAGTTTCTTGAGGATGTAACTGGTAGAATAGATAAGAGAGAACTTGTGGATATGGTTTATTTGGATTTTCAGAAGGCCTTTGATAAAGTCCCACATAAGAGGCTAGTGTGCAAAATTGAAGCACATGGGATTGGTGGTAATACACTGGCATGGATTGAAAATTGGTTAACAGACAGGAAACAGAGAGTAGGAATAAATGGGTCTCTATCGGGCTGGCAGGCAATGACCAGTGGGGCACCGCAGGGATCAGTGCTTGGGCCCCAGCTATTCACAATATATATCAATGATTTGGATGAGGGAACCAAATGTAATATTTCCAAGTTTGTTGATGACACAAAACTAGGTGGGATTGTGAGTTGTGAGGAGGATGCAAAGAGGCTTCAAGGCGATTTAGACAAGTTGAGTGAGTGGGAAAATACATGGCAGATGCAGTATAATGTGGATAAATGTGAAGTTATCCACTTCAGAAGGAAAAACAGAAAGGCAGAGTATTATTTAAATGGTGGTAGATTGGGAAATGCTGATGTACAAAGGGACCTGGGTATCCTTGTACACCAGTCACTGAAAGCAAACATGCAGGTGCAGCAAGCAGTTAGGAAGGCAGATGGTATGTTGGCCTTCATTGCAAGAGAATTTGAGTACAGGAGCAAGGATGTCTTACTGCAGTTATACAGGGTCTTGGTGAGACCACACCTGGAGTATTGTGTGCAGTTTTGGTCACCTTACCTAAGATAGAATATACTTGTCATTGAGGGAGTGCAGTGAAGGTTCACCAGACTGATTCCTGGAATGGCAGGACTGTCGTATGAGGAAAGATTGGGTTGACTAGGCCTATATCCACTACAGTTTAGAAGAATTAGAGGATCTCATAGAAACATATATAATTCGGACAGGTCTAGACAGACTGGATGCAGTGTGGATGTTTCCCCTGGTTGGGGGGGTCCAGAACAATGGGTCACAGTCTCAGGATATGGGGTAGGACATTTAGGACTGAGATGAGGAGAAATTTCTTCACTCAGAGGGTGGTAAACCTGTTGAATTCTCTACCACAGACGGCTGTGGAGGCCAAGTCACTGAATATATTTAAGAAGGAGGTAGATAGATTTCTAGACACAAAAGGCATCAAGGGGTATGGGGAGAGAGCGGGAATATGGTATTGAGATAGAGGATCAGCCAAGATCATATTGAATGGTGGAGCTGGTTCGAAGGGCCGAATGGCCTACTCCTGCTCCTATGTTCTATGTTTCTATATTTCAATGTTTCCATCACACTCCTGACTTGTGCTTTGTAGATGGTGGAAAGGCTTTGAGGAGTCAGGAGGTGAGTCACTCGCCGCAGAATACTCAACCTCTGACCTGTTCTTCTAGCCACAGTATTTATGTGGCTGGTCCAGTTAAGTTTCTGGTCAATGGTGACCCACAGGCTGTTGATGGTGGGGGATTTGGCGATGGTAATGCCGTTGAATATCAAGGGGAGGTGGTAAGATTCTCTTTTGTTGGAGATGGTCATTGCCTGGTACTTCTAAAGTGAGGTCATCCACTTTGGATCTGAAAAAGATAAATCGGAATATTTTCTTAATGGTGGAAGAGCAAAGGGATTTAGGTGTTTTGGTTAAAATACATCTGATAAACAAAAGTTTTATATACAAGTGTAAAATCGTCTCCAGGCAGGCTGAAGCAAAAAGGTCTGCTGAGGTTCACCTTGTTATTGCAAGATAAGGAGAACAGATCACCGTGGGAACTTGCAGAACCTGGCTCCAGACCAGTTGGAGACCAATCTAAATTGGCTAGATTAAAGATACCGAAAGAAAACAAATGGAATGTCAATCAATCCTGGGGTTGTACTTGAAGAAGCCGATTGTTGGCAAGCAACCACCTCAGAGGTGTGGTTCAAAAAGAAAAAGACTATAAAAACTCAACCATGTGTAGAAAATAGGTTCCCGACCTTGCTTTTTCTCAATCTCGCTGTTTCTTGCAGATTACTTCTGGAACGGCTGACCTGACCACAACAGAAAACCATGTGCTACACCACAACCCGTGTCCATCAAAATGCTTTTTTTTATTATTCGTTCATGGGATGTGGGCGTCGCTGGCGAGGCCGGCATTTATTGCCCATCCCTAATTGCCCTTGAGAAGGTGGTGGTGAGCCGCCTTCTTGAACCGCTGCGGTCCGTGTGGTGAAGGTTCTCCCACAGTGCTGTTAGGAAGGGAGTTCCAGGATTTTGACCCAGCGACGATGAAGGAACGGCGATATATTTCCAAGTCGGGATGGTGCGTGGAGTTGTTCCCATGTGCCTGCTGCTCTTGTCCTTCTAGGTGGTAGAGGTCGCGGGTTTGGGAGGTGCTGTCGAAGAAGCCTTGGCGAGTTGCTGCAGTGCATCCTGTGGATGGTACACACTGCAGTTACAGTGCGCCGGTGGTGAAGGGAGTGAATGTTTAGGGTGGTGGGTGGGGTGCCAATCAAGCAGGCTGCTTTATCTTGGATGGTGTCGAACTTCTTGAGTGTTGTTGGAGCTGCACTCATCCAAGCAAGTGGAGAGTATTCCATCACACTCCTGACTTGTTCCTTGTAGATGGTGGAAAGGCTTTGGGGAGTCAGGAGGTGAGTCACTTGCCGCAGAATACCCAGCCTCTGACCTGCTCTCGTAGCCACAGTATTTATATGGCTGGTCCAGTTAAGTTTCTGGTCAATGGTGACCCCCAGGATGTTGATGGTGGGGGATTTGGCGATGGTAATGCCGTTGAATGTCAAGGGGAGGTGGTTAGACTCTCTCTTGTTGGAGATGGTCATTGCCTGGCACTTGTCTGGCACGAATGTTACTTGGATTCGTGGATGTTGTCCAGGTCTTGCTGCATGCGGGCTCGGACTGCTTCATTATTTGAGGGGTTGCATATGGAACTGAACACTGTGCAATCATCAGCGAACATCCCCATTTCTGACCTTATGATGGAGGGAAGGTCATTGATGAAGCCGCTGAAGATGGTTGGGCCTAGGACACTGCCCTGAGGAACTCCTGCAGCAATGCCCTGGGGCTGAGACGATTGACCTCCAACAACCACTACCATCTTCCTTTATGCTAGGTATGACTCCAGCCATTGGAGAGTTTTCCCCCTGATTCCCATTGACTTCAATTTTACTAGGGCTCCTTGGTGCCACACTCGGTCAAATGCTGCCTTGATGTCAAGGGCAGTCACTCTCACCTCACCTCTGGAATTCAGCTCTTTTGTCCATGTTTGGACCAAGGCTGTAATGAGGTCTGGAGCCGAGTGGTCCTGGCGGAACCCAAACTGAGCTTCGGTGAGCAGGTTATTGGTGAGTAAGTGCCGCTTGATAGCACTGTCGACGACACCTTCCATCACTTTGCTGATGATTGAGAGTAGACTGATGGGGCGGTAATTGGCCGGATTGGATTTGTCCTGCTTTTTGTGGACAGGACATACCTGGGCAATTTTCCACATTGTCGGGTGGATGCCAGTGTTGTAGCTGTACTGGAACAGCTTGGCTAGAGGCGCAGCTAGTTCTGGAGCACAAGTCTTCAGCACTACAGCTGGGATGTTGTCAGGGCCCATAGCCTTTGCTGTATCCAGTGCACTCAGCCGTTTCTTGATATCACGTGGAGTGAATCGAATTGGCTGAGGACTGGCTTCTGTGATGGTGGGGATATTGGGAGGAGGCCAAGATGGATCATCCACTCGGCACTTCTGGCTGAAGATGGTTGTAAACGCTTCAGCCTTGTCTTTTGCACTCACGTGCTGGACTCTGCCATCATTGAGCCCACCATGAATATATATATATATATACTTTCATTAAGGGATTAGTCTAGATAGACCATTGATTTCCAAAAGGGTATGCATTTTAGGGAATAATAAGGTTTTTTTTTATTTGTTGTTAAAGAAATTCTAGATCATACATGAACCGAAGATGTTGTTTAATTCTAATGTTGATGTTTTTTCCCAGTGCATAATAAATGACAGTTTTTTTTTATAAAGCTGTGGTTTATGTCTAAAGTTTCTTTAGAAAAAAGAGCCCACTAAGTTAAATATAAAACTAAGCACGTGGGGATCAAAAGGCACTTCCCCAAATTGAAGAATAACATCATATTGGGCCTTTTGTCCCCACAGTGTCCATCTACACATATAATTAAAAGCTGGTACACAGGTACAAAAAATAAATCAAAAAGACTAATGGAATGTTGTCCTTTATCTCAAGGGGTTTGGAATTCAAAAGTGATGCTTCAGTTGTACAAAGCCTTGGTTAGACCCCATCTGCAGTACCATGTTCAGCTTTGGGCAACAGACTTCAGGAAAGAGATATTGGCCTTGGAAGGAGTGTGTTGCAGATTCACCAGAATGATACCAGAGATTAAAGGGTTAAATTATGAGGACAGGTTGCATAATCTTGGCTTGAATTCCCTTGTGTTTAGAAGGTTGAAGGGTGATCTGCATCGAGGTGTTAAAAATGATTAAGGGATTCAATAGGGTAGTTACAGAGGAACTATTTCCTCTGGTGATGGAATCCAGAACAAGAGGGCATAATCTTAAAATACATCGGGGGATAAAATTCGATAGGGCCTATTATTGGGTGTAGGTAGCGTGAACCGCTGTTAACCCGCACCCAATGCAGGCAGGAAGAGAACGTCGTCCGGCCTCAGTACTCACCGCCAATTTGCATTGAAATCCAGGCCTTACATGTCGATTCAATGCAATTTTTTACTTCCCACCAGCAGGGGCAGCCCCAATCTCTTAAAGGGAGGATGTCTCTTTAAATCTCTTAAAGGTAGCCAGTACCTGTTATTTGCTGAAAATATTAGTCTGCTGTCTGCACGGAGTCTGAACGGAGATCAGACATCGCACCTGTAAAACACATGTCCCATCCCTAGGTTTACACACTGACAGGCACATCACCCAGACACACGTCCCGCTTTCTTGCAGAAGAAGCTAGCGCACAACAGGAGGCAGCAAGTGGCAGTGGCATTTAGCCCCTCTAACCTATTCCGCCATTCAATGAGATCATGGTGGACCTGTGACCGAACTCCAGAAACCCGCCTTAGTCCCTTATCCCTTAATACCCTTGGTTCACAAAAATCTAGCAATCTCAGATTTAGAATTCACAATTGAGCTAGCATCAACTGCCATTTGCAGAAGAGCATTCCAAACTTCTCCCACCCTTTGCGTGCAGAAGCGTTTCCTAACTTCAATCCTGCACGTCCTGGCTCTAAATGTTAGGCTATGTCCCCGCGTCCTAGTATTCAAGTATAGGAGACCTCCAAAAACAGTTACAAATGGATCGGCAGCCAGAAGCAATAATCTAGCTACTAACCTGTATATCCTGCATGGTCCCTTTAAATAGCACTGGTGGGTGTCCTCCAGTCATGCTAAGACACGTTCAGACTGATTAAGACTGTACGTTCAGTTGAGCGTTAAGTGCCAAAATGGTGTTGATCATTTTAAATCAGCGTTGCACACTGATTGTATCCATTTTCTCCTTACTTTACATACTTCCGGCATTCGGTATTTGCACATGCGGTAACTCCTGTACCAAGATGGCGTCCGGTGCAAGTCACGCTGGA
The DNA here is from genome assembly GCF_035084215.1 of Heptranchias perlo. Classification (NCBI taxonomy): domain Eukaryota; kingdom Metazoa; phylum Chordata; class Chondrichthyes; order Hexanchiformes; family Hexanchidae; genus Heptranchias; species Heptranchias perlo. Next base: position 75,858,009 of record NC_090330.1, read on the forward strand.
AACGCATGTGTGCAGACAAGACGCCACCTTGGATGTTCGAGAGGCCGCATAGCGCCGAAACAATGGGCGCTACACGGCCCAATTTAGCACCCATAGAGTTCGATAAGGATCCGTTTTGGGTGGTGGCGCGCTACCACCCAGCGCCCGATGGACCTTACGCAGGCAGGACGCAAGTTTGGACCCAAGGGAGCACTTACCTGCAATCGGCGTTCCTTTCCAGGCCTTGCACGTTGAATCAATGCAATTTACACTTTCTACCACCAGGGGAGCTCAATTTCTTAAAGGGAGGATGTTTCTTAGAACTCTCTTAAAGGTAGCTGTTACCTGTTATTTGCTGAAAATAACAGTTTACTGTCTGCATGGAGTCTGAACAGAGATCAGACATCGCACACATAAAACACAGATGCAGATCCCATCCCTATGTTTACACACTGATGAGTTATGGTAAAACATTGAATAAAGCTTACGCACTACTAAATCCCACATCCTCCAATCTGCACACCAGACCTCACCAATCTGCCGATCTGAGTTGGTACCAGGCCTGCGAGAGTGTATGCACCAAGGTTCTCTGCTGATGCACTATAGACCTTGGGTGCAAGAGGTGGACCGAAGGAGGGACATCCTATATCCGCAGTGGGGGCAAGAGGCCCTCCAGACATATACTCAAAAGACAGTGGGAGGCAGCGGGGGATGAACTCAATGCCAGGTGCACAGCATCATGAACATGGATGCAGTGCAGGAAGAAGTTGAATGCTTTGACATGAGTGGTCAAGGTGAGTGAGGTCAACTGTCAAGTGGTGTCACCCCCCATTCCCCACACACCAATAAACTCTTTACACCAGTACTCAACTCTTCCAATCAGATGCTTCCTCTCACCCTTACACATTACTACTGTTTCAAGCCGCCCACCCACAACTCACAGGCCACACACACTGGCAGCTATTCAACCATGACAGGCACATCACCCAGACACATGTCCCGCTTTCTTGCAGAAGGTGGCGCATATCAAGAGGCAGCAAGTGGTCGTGGCATTTAGCCCCTCAAGCCTGTTCCACCATTCAATTAGATCATAGTGGACCTGTGACCTAACTCTATATACCCATATCCCTTAATACGCTTGGTTCACAGAAATCTATCAATCTCAGATTTAACATTCACAAGTGAGCTAGCATCAACTGCCATCTGTAGAAAAGCATTCCAAATGTCTCCCACCCTTTGCGTGTAGAAGCATTTCCTAACTTCACTCCTGCATGTCCTGGCTCTAAACTTTAGGCTATGTCCCCGTGTCCTAGCATTGAAGTCTAGGAGACCTCCAAAAACAGTTACAAATGTCTCGGCAGCCAGAAGCAATAATCCAGCCACTAACCTGTAAATCCTGCATGGTCCCTTTAAATGGCGCTGGTGAGGGGTCCTCCAGGCACTCTATGACCTTTAAGAGAGTTCTAAGAAACATCCTCCCTTTAAGAGATTGTGCTCCCTCTGATGGTGGAAAATGCAAATTGCATTGATTCCACGTGCAAGGGCTGGAAAGGAAGGCTGATTGTGGGTAAGTGCTCCGGTGGGTCCAGACTTGCGTCATGCCTGTGTAGGATCCGTCGGGCGCTATGCGCTACCACCGCCCAAAACGGACCCTTATCGAATTTTTTTTTTTCCCCCTGTGAATTTAGGCTGCTTACTTGCTTCACACGACATAGGATCCATTGCTACAATGATTACTCCAGAGGTACCAGCTTAACCTCCACTGGATTCTAGCAGTTCTATGAAAATCGAAGATGGCACTTTCTGAGTGTATTGTTACCCATATTGCATGAGCATTGTTGCTACATGTTATGGTCTGCAGTGGTGTTCAACTATTGTGTGTACCCAGAACTGTTCCCAATGTTATACTGTGGTGTAAATATTATACTGTGGTGTACATTTTACAAAATAGCAACATAAGAACATAGGAACAGGAGTAGGCCATTCAGCCCCTCGTGCCTGCTCCGCCATTTGATAAGATCATGGCTGATCTGTGATCTAACTCCATATACCTGCCTTTGGCCCATATCCCTTAATACCTTTGGTTGCCAAAAAGCTATCTATCTCACTTTTAAATGTATCAATTGAGCTAGTATGAATTGCCGTTTGCAGAAGAGAGTTCCAAACTTCTACAACCCTTTGTGTGTAGAAATATTTTCTAATCTTGAAAGGTCTGGCTCTAATTTTTAGACTGTGCCCCCTACTCCTAGAATCCCCAACCAGCGGAAATAGTTTCTCTCTATCCACCCTATCTGTTCCCCTTAATATCTTATAAACGTCGATCAGATCACCCCTTAGCCTTCGAAACTCCAGAGAATACAACCCCAATTTGTGTAATCTCTCCTCGTAACTTAACCCTTGAAGTCTGGGTATCATTCTAGTAAACCTACTCTGCACTCCCTCCAAGGCCAATATGTCCTTCCGAAGGTGCAGTGCCCAGAACTGCTCACAGTATTCCAGGTGCGGTCTAACCAGGGTTTTGTATAGCTGCAGCATAACTTCTGCCCCCTTGTATTCTAGTCCTCCAGATATAAAGGATAGCATTCCATTTACCTTCTTGATTATTTTCTGCACCTGTTCATGACACTTCAATGATCTATGTACCTGAACCCCTAAGTCCCTTTGGACATCCACTGTTTTTAACTTTTTACCATTTAGAAAGTACCCTGTTCTATCCTTTTTTGATCCAAAGTGGATGACCTCACATTTGTCCACATTGAATTCCATTTGCCACAGTTTTGCCCATTCACCTAATCTATCAACATCGCTTTGTAATTTTATGTTTTCATCTACACTGCTTACAATGCCACCAATCTTTGTGTCATCGGCAAACTTAGATATGAGACTTTCTGTGCCTTCATCTAAGTCGTTAATAAATATTGTGAATAATTGAGGCCTCAAGACCGATCCCTGCGGGACTCCACTAGTCACATCCTGCCAATGTGAGTATCTACCCATTATCCCTACTCTCTGTCGCCTATCGCTCAGCCAACTTTCTAACCAAGTCCGTACTTTTCCCTCGATTCCATGAGCTTCTATCTTAGCTAACAGTCTCTTACGTGGGACCTTATCAAATGCCTTCTGGAAGTCCATATAAATAACATCCATTGACATTCCCCTGTCTATTACTTTAGTCACCTCTTCAAAAAATTCAATCAGGTTTGTCAGGCACGACCTACCTTTCACAAATCCATGCTGGCTCTCTCTGATTAACTGAAAATTCTCGAGGTGTTCAGTCAATCTATCCTTAATTATAGACTCCAGCATTTTCCCCACAACAGATGTTAGGCTAACTGGTCTATAATTCCCCGGTTTCCCTCTCTCTCCTTTCTTAAAAAGCGGAGTGACATGTTTTTAGTTCTGGCCGTTTGTATATTCGGTGGCCCTGTAGGTAACACCTATCTGCCTGAACACTTTGGTTGCCTTGGCAACGGGCAGTTGAAAAGACTATCTGTAATCACCAGGCATTGTTCTGTGATTTATAAATGCGATAGGTTCGAGGATTTCATTTCCACATTCACCTGAGGAAGGAGGAAGCCTCCGAAAGCTTGTGGATTTTAAAATAAAATTGTTGGACTATAACTTGGTGTTGTAAAATTGTTTACAATTGTCAACCCCAGTCCATCACCGGCATCTCCACATCATGGCCACTATTTGAAGAAGAAGAGGGAAGTTCTCCCCTGTGTCCTGGCCGATATTTATCCCTCAACCAATATCACTAAAAAACAGATTATCTGGTCAATATCTCATTACTGTTAGTGGGACCTTGCTGTGTGCAAATTGGCTGCCATGTTTCCTACATTACTACAGTGACTACACATCAAAAGTACTTCCAATGGCTGTGAAGCACTTTGGAACATCCTGATGTGAGCACAGAGGTTGGGAAAGACGGAGAGTGAGCTTCTAATGGAGTGAGACGCTAAAAGAGTGAGGACATTCAACTGGGAATTTGGTGAGTGTGGGAATTAGGGGGAAGGAGGTGCTATATGATTTAAACCAAAGAATTATAGACTAAGACTGAGCGGAGCATAAATGGAGCCACACGAGGAATCAAAACAAGGCAAGGAGGAGTGCCAAGGATAAGTATTTAGTTCATTGGTTAGTGTTTTAAGTTTTTAATGGTTATTGGGGATGAAGGGAGGGGGTGAGGAGGTCCGAGAGCAGAAGGAACAGGACCAGCGACCGAGAGCAGAGCACATTAAGCTGAGACCAACCCAAAAACAGGCAAAATTCGAAAGAGTGAAATTAGAGGACAGCAGGTTGGTGACTGGTTGGTGAGTAATACATTTTTTGCTCTCTAACTTAGGGGAGTAGTTTAAATTAGGAACCTATAACTTGATAATCCTTTATTAGATTAATAAGTTAAACTAGAAAAATTGATTTAAAAAATAACTAAAAATAAACCAAGTGAATTAATTACATGAAAACTTTAATTAAGTAAATAAATAAAACCAGGTTAGTTAGAGATGATAGTGCAGGTGGTGTGCTGTAACTGCAGCATGTGGGAGTTTGTGGAGAGCAGCGTGATCCCAGGCAACTACATCTGCAGTAAGTGTCTGCAATTCGAAGAACTTTGGCTCAGAGTTGTTGAGCTGGAGTCCGAAGTGCAGACATTGCAATGCATCAGGGAGGGGGAGAGTTACCTGGACACTTTGGGCCAGGAGGCAGTCACACCCCTTATGTTAGGTAGTGGTTTAGATTTGGTTAGTGGTCAGGGACAGGAGGATGTGACTGCGAGTCAGGCAGGTAAGGTGACCCCAAACGCAGTGGTGGAGGAGCCTCAGCCTTTGCCCTTGTCCAACAGGTACAAGGTACTTGCTACCTGTATGGATGAGAAGAAAGACTGCAGCGAGGATGGGCAAATTGACCATGGCATCATTGCACAGGAGGTCATTCAAGTGAGGGGAACGAAAAGGAATGTGGTAGTGTTAAGGGATAGTATAGTCGGGGGATAGATATTGTTCTCTGCAGCCGCGACTAGGAGTTCCGAAGGCTGTGTTGCCTGCCTGGTGCCAGGGTTAAGGACATCTTCTCATGGCTGGAGAAGAACTTGAAGCAGGAGGGGGAGAATCCAGTTGTCGTAATGCACGTAGGAACCAACGACATAGGTAGAACTAGGAATGAGGTTCTGCCGAGGGAATTTTGAGGAGCTAGGGTCCAAATTAAAAAGCAGAACCTCAAAGGTAAAAATCTCTGGATTACTACCTGAACCACGTGCAAATTGGTATAGGGACAAACAGATTAGATTGTTAAGTGCTTGGCTGAAAGTGTGGTGTGGGAAGCAGGGGTTTAAATTCATGGGGCACGGGCACCAGTACTGGGGAAAGGGAGCTGTTCCGTTGGGAGAGGCTCCACTTAAGCCGGGCTGGGACCAGTGTATTTGTAAATCAAATAACTAGGGCGGTAGATAGGACTTTAAGCTAATTGAGGTGGGGGGGAAGGGGGGTTCAGTAAGGGTAAATTTATAAGTCTAAAGAGAAAAGTCAAGGCTGTAGAGCAGAGTAGTGATTTGCATAAAAACAAGCAGAGTGTATCAGCAAGGGGCAGAGAGTTTAACAAAGGTAATAGGGCATTAGTGACTAAGGTCACATCAGGGAAAAATTGTAAAAAATTGTAAAAAGTTAAAATTGAAGGCACTAGCATTCATAACAAGATAGACGAATTAATGGCACAAATAGAGATAAATGGGTTTGATCTAGTAGCCATTACTGAGATGTAGTTGCAGGGCGGCCAAGGTTGGGAACTAAATATTCCAGGGTATTGAACTTTTAGAAAAGATAGGCAAAATGGAAAAGGGTGGGGGAGGGGTAGCTCTATTAATAAAGGATGAGATAAAGACAGTAATGAGAAAGGATCTTAGCTCAGAAAATCAGAATGTAGAATCAGTATAGGTAGAGCTAAGAAACAACAAGGGGCAGAAGACACTGGTGGGAGTAGTTTACAGAACCCCCTAACAGTAGTTATAGTGTTGGACAGAGTATAAATCAGGAAATTAGAGGAGACTGTAATAAGCGTAATGCAATAATCGTGGGAGACTTCAATCTTGATATAGACTGGGCAAACCAAATTGGCAAAAGTAGTTTGGAGGGTGAGTTCATGAAATGTATTTGAGACAGTTTTCTAGAACAATATATCGAGGAACCAACTAGGGAACAGGCTATTTTAGATCTAGTATTCTGTAATGAGATAGGATTAATTAGTAATCTCACAGTAAAGGATCCTCTGGGGTAAAGTGATCTTAATATGATAGAATTTCTTATTTAGTTTGAGAGTGATGTAGTTAAGTCAGAAAATAGGGTCTTAAATTTAAACTAAGCCAATACATAGGTATGAGAGGCAAGTTGGCTAAGGTAGATTGGGAAATTAGATTAAAAGATATGATGGTAGATATGCAATGGTGAACATTTAAAGAAATAATTCATAATTATCAAAGAATATACAGTGCTGGTGCTAGTCCCCCAAGCCCCGTCGACCCTCCTCACTAACATCTGGGGTCTTGTGCAAAATTGGGAAAGCTGTCCCACAGACGAGTCAAGCAACGGCCTGACATAGCCATACATAGAAACATAGAAAATAGGAGCAGGAGTAGGTCATTCGGCCCTTCAAGCCTGCTCCGTCATTCAATACGATCATGGCTGATCCTCTATCTCAATACAATATTCCCGCTCTCTCCCCATACCCCTTGATGCCTTTTGTGTCGAGAAATCTATCGAGTTCCATCTTAAATATATTCATTGACTTGGCCTCCACAGCCTTCTGTGGTAGAGAATTCCACAGGTTCATCACCCTCTGAGTGAAGAAATTTCTCCTCATCTCAGTCCTAAATGTCCTACCCCGTATCCTGAGACTGTGACCCCTTGTTGTGGACCCCCCCAGCCAGGTGAAACATCCTCCCTGCATCCAGTCTGTCTAGCCCTGTCAGAATTTTATATGTTTCATAGAAACATAGGAAATAGGAGCTAGAGTCGGCCATTCGGCCCTTCGGGCCTGCTCTGCCATTCAAATGGCTGATCGTCTAACTCGGTACCCTGTTCCCACTTTTTCCGCATATCCCTTGATCCCTTTAGCATTAAGAAATATATCTATCTCCTTCTTGAATATATCTAATGGCTCGGCTTCCGCTGCCTTCTGTGGTAGAAAATTCCACAGGTTCACCACCCTCTGAGTGAAGAAATTTCTCCTCATCTTGGTTCTCAATGGCATACCCCATATCCTGAGACTGTGACCCTTGGTTCTGGACTCCCCAACCATCGGGAACATCCTCCCTGCATCTAGTCTGTCTAGACCTGTTAGAATTTTATATTTTTCGATGAGATCACCTCTCATTCTTCTAATCTCTAGTGAATATTGGCCTAGCCGACCCAATCTCTCCCCATACGTCAGTCCTGCCATCCCAGGAATCAGTCTGGTAAACCTTCGTTGCACTCCCTCCATGGCAAGGACATCCTTCCTCAGATAAGGAGACCAAAACTGCACACAAAACTCCAGATGTGGTCTCACCAAGGCCCTGTATAACTGCAGTAAGACATCCCTGCTCCTGTACTCAAATCCTCTTGCAATGAAGGCAAACATACCATTCGCCTTCCTAACTGCTTGCTGCACCTGAATGCTCGCTTTCAGCGACTGATGTACAAGGACACCCAGGTCTCGTTGCACCTCCTCTTTTCCCAATCTATCACCATTCAGATAATAATCTGCCTTTCTGTTTTTACAACCAAAGTGGATAACCTCACATTTATCCACGTTATACTGCATCTGCCATGTTTTTGCCCACTCACCCAACTTGTCCAAATCACATTGGAGCCTCTTTGCATCCTCCTCACAGCTCACATTCCACCCCAGCTTTGTGTCATCTGCAAATTTAGAAATGTTACATTTAGTTCCCTCATCCAAATCATTGATATATATTGTGAATAGCTGGGGCCCAAGCACTGATCTCTGCGATACCCCACTAGTCACTGCCTGCCACCCAGAAAAAGACCCGTTTATTCCTATTCTCTGTTTCCTGTCTGTCAACCAATTCTCAATCCATGCCAGTATATTCCCCCCAATCCCATGTGCTTTAATTTTGCACACTAACCTCTTGTGGGACCTTATCAAAAGCCTTCTGAAAATCCAAATACACCACATCCACTGGATCTCCCCTATCTATTCTACTCGTTACATCCTCAAAAAACTCCAGTAGATTTGTTAAGCATGATTTCCCTTTCATCAACCCATGCTGACTTTGTCCAATCCCGTTAATGCCCTCCAAGTGTTCTGTTATCACATCTTTTATAATAGACTCTAGCATTTTCCCCATTACACTCAGAATCATATCTTTCAGCCAACGTCCCAGACTCTTCCATCACCATCCCTGGGTATGACCTGTCCTACCGGCAGGACAGACCCACCAGAGGTGGCAGTACAGTGATATACAGTCAGGAGGGAGTGGCCCTGGGAGCCCTCAACATTGACTCCTGACCCCATGAAATCTCATGGTATCAGGTCAAACATGGGCAAGTAAACCTCCTGCTGATTACCACCAACTGCCCTGCCTCAGCTGATGAATCAGTACTCCTCCATGTTGAGCACCACTTGGAGGAAGCACTGAGGGTAGCAAGGGCACAGAATATACTATGGGTGGGGGATTTCAATTTCCATCACCAAGAGTGGCATGGTAGCACCACTACTGACCGAGCTGGCCAAGTCCTGAAAGACTGGGCCTGTGGCAGGTGGTGAGCGAACCAACACGAGGGAAAAACCGACTTTACCTCGTCCTCACCAATCTATCTGTTGCAGATGCATCTGTCCATGACAATATTGGTAGGAGTGACCACCGCACAGCCCTTGTAGAGACGAAGTCCCATCTTCATAATGAGGACACCATCCAACGTGTTGTGTGACACTACCATCGTACTAAATGGGATAGATTCAGAACAGATCTAGCAGCTCAAAACTGGGCATCTTCGAGGCACTGTGGGCCGTCAGCAGCAGCACAATTGTATACCAGCACAATCTGTAACCTCACGGCCTGGCATATCCCTCGCTCTACCATTACCAACAAGCCAGTGCATCAACCCTGGTTCAATGAGGAGTGTAGAAGAGCATGCCAGGAGCAGCACCAGGCGTACCTAAAAATGAGGTGCCAACCTGGTGAAGCTACAACACAGGACTACATGCGTGCTAAACAGTGGCAGCAACATGCTATAGACAGAGCTAAGCGATTCCACAACCAACGGATCAGATCAAAGCTCTGCAGTCCTAACATATCCAGTCATGAATGGTGGTGGACAATTAAACAACGAACGGGAGGAGGAGGATTCGCGAACAACCCCATCCTCAATGATGGCAGAGTCCAGCACGTGAATGCAAAAGACAAGGCTGAAGCGTTTGCAACCATCTTCAGCCAGAAGTGCCGAGTGGATGATCCATCTCGGCCTCCTCCCGATACCCCCACCATCACAGAAGCCAGTCTTCGGCCAATTCGATTCACTTCACATGATATCAAGAAACAGCTGAGTGCACTGGATACAGCAAAGACTATGGTCCCTGACAACATCCCGGCTGTAGTGCAGAAGACTTGTGCTCCAGAACTAGCTGCGCATCTACTGTTCCAGTACAACTGCAACACTGGCATCTACCCGACAATGTGGAAAATTGCCCAGGTATGTCCTGTCCACAAAAAGCAGGACAAATCCAATCTGGCCAATTACTGCCCAATCAGTCAACTCTCAATCATCAGCAAAGTGATGGAAGGTGTCGTCGACAGTGCTATCAAAAAGCACTTATTCACCAATAACTTGCTCACTGATACTCAGTTTGGATTACGCCAGGGCCGCTTGGCTCCAGACCTCATTACAGCCGAAGTCCAAACATGGACAGAAGAGCTGAATTCCAGAGGTGAGGGGAGAGTGACTGCCCTTGACATCAAGGCAGCATTTGACCGAGTGTGGCACCAAGGAGCCCTAGTAAAATTGAAGTCAATGGAAATCGGGGGAAAGCTCTCCAGTGGCTGGAGTCGTACCAAGCACAAAGGAAGATGATAGTGGTTGTTGGAAGCCAATCATCTCAGCCCCAGGACATTGGTGCAGGAGTTCATCAGGGCAGTGTCCTAGGCCCAACCATCTTCAGCAGCTTCATCATTGACCTTCCCTTCATTATAAGGTCAGAAATGGGGATGTTCACTGATGATTGCTGAGTGTTCAGTTCCATTCGCAACTCCTCAGATAATGAAGCAGTCCATGCCTGCATGCAGCAAGATCTGGACAACATCCAGGCTTGGGCTGATAAGTGGCAAGTAACATTTGTGCCAGACAAGTGCCAGGAAATGAATATCTCCAACAAGAGAGAGGCTAACCACCTCCCCTTGACATTCAACAGCAATACCATCACCAAATCCCCCACCATCAACATCCCAGGGGTCACCATTGACCAGAAACTTAAATGGACCAGCCACATAAATACGGTGTCTACAAGAGCAGGTCAGAGGCTCGGTATTCTGCGGCGAGTGACTCACCTCCTGACTCCCCAAACCCTTTCCACCAACTACAAGGCACAAGTCAGGAGTGTGATGGAATACTCTCCACTTGCCTGGATGAGTGCAGCTCCAAAACAATCAAGAAGCTCGACACCATCCAAGACAAAGCAGCCCGCTTGATTGACACCCCATCTACCACCCTAAACATTCACTCCCTTCAGCACCGCCGCGCCGTGGCTGCAGTGTTTACCATCTACAAGATGCACTGCAGCAACTCACAAAGGCTTCTTCGACAGCACTTCCCAAACCCATGACCTCTATCACCTAGAAGGTCAAGGGCAGCAGGCACATGGGAACAACACCACCTGCACGTTCCTCTCCAAGTCACACACCATCCTGACTTAGAAATATATTGCCATTCCTTCATCGTCGCTGGGTCAAAATCCTGGAACTCCCTACTTAACAGCACTGTGGGAGAACCTTAACCACAGGGACTGCAGCGGTTGAAGAAGGCGGCTCATCACCACCTTCTCAAGGGCAATTAAGGATGGGCAATAAATGCTGGCCTTGCCAGCGATGCCCACATCCCATGAATGAATAAAAAAAATATACATTCCCTTGCGGAATAAAAGCTCCACCAGAAAAATGATTCAACTGTGGCTAACTAGAGAAGTTAAAGATAGTATTAGATTAAAAGAAGAGGCTTATAATGTTGCCAAAAAGAGTAGTAAGAGGGTTTTAGAAATCAGCAAAGGATGATCAACAAATTGATAAAGAGAGAGAAAATTGAATATGAGAGTAAACTAGCAAGAAATATAAAAATAGATTGTAAGAGCTTCTACGAGTACGTAAAAAGGAAGAGATCAGCGAAAGTAAACACGGGTTCCTTAGAGGCAGAAACAGGAGAAATTATAATGGGAAGTAAATATTTTTTATCTGTCTTCACAGTAGAAGGTACAAAAAACAATAGTGGGTAATTAAGATTAGTAAAGAAAAAGTACTGGAGAAATTAATGGGACAAAAGCTGACAAATCCCCTGGACCTGATGGCCTACATCTTAGGGTTTTAGAAGAGTTGGCTGCAGAGATAGTGGGTGCATTGGTTTTGATCTTCCAGAATTCCCTTGATTCCAGAACAGTCCCCATGGATTAGAAGGTAGCAAATGTAATCCTGCTATTCAAGAAAGGAGGGAGAGAGAAAACAGGGAACGATAGGACAGTTAGCCTGACATCAGTCGTGGGGAAAATGCTAGAATCTATTATTAAGGACGTAGTAACAGGGTATTTAGAAAATCATAATATGATTAGACAGAGCCAATATGGTTTTATGAAAGGGAAATCATGTTTGAAAAATCTATTAGAATTTTTTGAGGGTGTAACTAGCAGGGTAGATAAGGAGAAACCAGTGGATGTATATTTGGATTTTCAAAAGGCACTTGATAAGGTGCCATACGAGACATTGTTACACAAGATTAGGGCTCATGGGATTGGGGTGATATATTAGCATGGATAAAGGATTGGTTAATGGACAGAAAACAGAGTAAGAATAAACAGGGCATTTTGGGGTTGGCAAGCTATAACTAATGGGGTGCCATAAGGATCAGTGCTTGGGCCTTAGCTGTTTACAATATATATCAATGGCTTAGATGAGGGGACCGAGTGTAATGTATCCAAGTTTGCTGACGATACCAAGCTAGGTGGGAAATAAAGCTGTGAGGAGGATGCAAAGAGGCTGTAAAGGGATATAGACAGGTTAAGTGAGTGAGCGAGAAGGTGGCAGATGGAGTATAACGTGAAGAAATGCAAAATTATCCACTTTGGTAGGAAGAACAGAAAAGCAGAATATTTTTTAAAAGGTGAGAGACTAAGAAATGTTGTAGTCAGAGGGATTTAGGTATCCTTGTACATGGATCACAGAAAGTTAACATGCAAGTACATCAAGCAATTAGGAAGGCAAATGGTATGTTAGCCTTTATTGCAAAGGGGTTGGAGTATAAGAGAAAGGAGGTCTTGCTGCAATTATATAGGGCTCTGGTGAGACCACACACCTGGAGTACTGTGTACAGTTTGGTCTCCTTACTTACGGAAGGATATACTTGCCTTAGAGGGGGTGCAACAAAGGTTCACTAAATTGATTCTTCATATCTAAGTTTGCCGATGACACAAAGATTGGTGGTATTGTAAGCAGTGTAGATGAAAACATAAAATTACAAAGCGATATTGATAGATTAGGTGAATGGGCAAAACTGTGGCAAATGGAATTCAATGTAGGCAAATGTGAGGTCATCCACTTTGGATCAAAAAAGGATAGAACAGGGTACTTTCTAAATGGTAAAAAGTTAAAAACAGTGGATGTCCAAAGGGACTTAGGGGTTCAGGTACATAGATCATTGAAGTGTCATGAACAGGTGCAGAAAATAATCAATAAGGCGAATGGAATGCTGGCCTTTATATCTGGAGGACTAGAGTACAAGGGGGCAGAAGTTATGCTGCAGCTATACAAAACCCTGGTTAGACCGCACCTGGAGTACTGTGAGCAGTTCTGGGCACTGCACCTTCGGAAGGACATATTGGCCTTGGAGGGAGTGCAGCGTAGGTTTACTTGAATGATACCCAGACTTCAAAGATTAAGTTACGAGGAGAGATTACACAAATTGGGGTTGTATTCTCTGGAGTTTCGAAAGTTAAGGGGTGATCTGATCGAAGTTTATAAGATATTAAGGGGAACAGATAGGGTGGATAGAGAGAAACTATTCCGCTGGTTGGGGATTATAGGAGTAGGGGGCACAGTCTAAAAATTAGAGCCAGACTTTTCAGGAGCGAGATTAGAAAACATTTCTACATACAAAGGGTGGCACTCGGAGCGGAGCTACAGGCAGGAGCGGACCTAGGAGAGAGCGCGGGACTCGGAGACTACTAAAGGCCCAGGCTCGAGGGCCTACCCGCACTCGGAGCGGAGCTACAGGCGGGAGCGGACCTAGGAGAGAGCGCGGGACTCAGAGACTACTAAAGGCCCAGGCTCGAGGGCCTACCCACACTCGGAGCGGAGCTACAGGCGGGAGCGGACCTAGGAGCGCGGGACTCGGAGACTACTAAAGGCCCAGGCTCGAGGGCCTACCCGCACTCGGAGCGGAGCTACAGGCGGGAGCGGACCTAGGAGAGAGCGCGGAACTCGGAGACTACTAAAGGCCCAGGCTCGAGGGCCTACCCGCACTCAGAGCGGAGCTACAGGCGGGAGCGGACCTAGGAGAGAGCGCGGGACTCGGAGACTACTAAAGGCCCAGGCTCGAGGGCCTACCCGCAGAGAGGCAATCGGTGAAAAAAACAAGGATTGACGTCACAGGACAGCGGGTAGGTGATTGGCGAGTCGATAAAGGGAGCAGCGGAGGCCTGAGGTGAGTAATTAAACTCACCTACGTGAGTCTTTTTCCCCAGCGGGGAAGGAGCTTCGCGGGCTTTTTCAAAGGAAGGGGGCGGGGCCAATTCATTGGTACCTGTATATAGGTGGAGCGGTTGCTAAACCCGAGACACTACACTAGTAGTGACTCCCACCCTCCCACCTCCTCTAACCTTTTGGGGGGCAGAGGGAATTTTAAGGGTAGGTTCGTTTTCATATTTTGTTTTCAGGGACTTAACTCCTGGACCTAAGATAAATAAGAAGCAAAAAGTAATCCAAGTGGGACGTCACCAAGGAAGAGGTAAGTGATTGGTTGGTGAGTATTTTCCTGCTGAATTTGTCCAAGGTTAGAGTTTGTGGATACTAGGGTCTCTGTTGTGTTGTGGGGGACTGCTGTTCAGCAAGGGCCCTTGAGTATACCTTTTAATTGAAGTGAAATTGGTGGGATTCATTTAATTTGAATGAATTAGTAAAAGGGTAAGTCATGTCAGGACAGCCCAGCCTCGTGTTATGCTCTTCCTGCTGTATGTGGGAAATCAGGGACCCTTCCGGTGTCCCTGACGACCATGTGTGCGGGAAATGTATCCAGCTGCAGCTACTGACAAACCGCATTGCGGCACTGGAGCTGCGGATGGATTCATTAAGGAGCATTCGCGATGCTGAAAACGTCGTGGATAGCACGTTTAGTGAGATGGTCACACCGCAGGTAAAGGTTGTACAGGCAGGAAGTAAGTGGGTGACCTCCAGGCAGAGTAAGAGGAGCAGGCAGGCAGTGCAGGGGTCCTCTGTGGCCGTCCCCCTCTCAAACAAATATACCGCTTTGGATATTGTTGAGGGGGATGACTTATGAGGGGAAGGCAGCAGCAGCCAACTTCCTGGCACCAGGGGTAGCTCTGCTGCACAGGCTGGGAGGAAAAAGAGTGGAAGAGCTATAGTGGTAGGGGATTCTATCGTAAGGGGAACAGACAGGTGTTTCTGTGGCCGTAAACGTGACTCCAGGATGGTTTGTTGCCTCCCTGTTGCCAGGGCCATGGATGTCACTGAGCGGCTTCAGGGCATTCTCAAGGTGGAGGGTGAGCAGGCAGAGGTCGTGGTCCACATTGGGACCAACGACATAGGTAGGAAGGGAGATGAGGTCCTGCATCAAGAATTTAGGGAGCTAGGTAGCAGATTAAAGAGCAGGACCTCAAAGGTTGTAATCTCTGGATTACTCCTAGTGCCATGGGCTAGTGAGTATAGAAATAGGAGGATAGAACAGATGAATGCGTGGCTAAAGAGTTGGTGCAGGAAGGAGGGTTTCAGTTTCCTGGATCACTGGGCCTGCTTCTGGGGAAGGTGGGACTTGTACAAGTCGGACGGATTGCATCTGAACCAGAGGGGGACAAATATCCTTGCGGGGAGGTTTGCTAGCACTGTTGGGGGGGGTTTAAACTAACTTGGCAGGGGGATGGGATACAGAGTAGAGCTACAATAGGGGGTGATGTGCAGCCAAATATTGAGAAAAAAACAAGTCAGCTTGGAAGACAGGGCAAATATGTAAGAGCAAGGCTGGATGGCATCTATTTTAATGCAAGGAGTCTTGCAAATAAGGTGGATGAACTGAAGGTGTTGATAAACACATGGGAGTATGATATTGTTGCTGTCACAGAGACATGGTTGAGGGAGGGGCAAGACTGGCAGCTCAATATTCCGGGGTACAGAATCTTCAGGCGAGACAGAGGGGGAGGTATAAGAGGAGGGGGGGTCGCAATATTAATTAAAGAATCAATTACTGCCATAAGGAGGGATGATATATTAGCAGGTTCCTCAAATGAGGCCATATGGGTGGAGCTTAAAAACAAAAAGGGGGCAAGCACTTTGATGGGAGTGTACTATAGACCCCCAAACAGTCAGGGGGAGATAGAGGAACAGATATGTAGGCAAATCTCAGAAAATTGTGCAAATAATAGGGTAATAATAGTGGGGGATTTCAACTTCCCCAATATTAACTGGGATACTCAGAGTGTAAAAGGCTTAGAGGGTACAAAATTCTTAACGTGCATCCAGGAGAGCTTTTTGAGCCAGCATGTAGAAAGTCCTACAAGAGAGGGGGCGGTACTGGACCTAATTCTAGGGAATGTGGCCGGCCAAGTGGAAGAAGTGCTAGTAGGTGAGCACTTTGGTGACAGTGACCATAATTCAGTGAGATTTAAGGTAGTCATGGAAAAGGACAGGGAGGGGCCGGAAATAAAGGTTCTAAATTGGGGGAAGGCCGATTTTAATAGGATAAGGCAGGATCTGGCCAAAATGGACTGGGATCAGCTGCTTGTAGGAAAATCCGCATCAGAGCAATGGGAGTCTTTCAGAAGGGAGATTGAGACCATACAATGGCAACATGTTCCCGTAAAGGTCAAGGGTGGTTCCAAGAACTCCAGGGAACCTTGGATGTCAGGGGATATACGAGAATGGATTAGGAAAAAAAGGAGGGCTTTTGGCAGATACAAAAGGCTAAGGACGGAGGAAGCCCTAGAGGAGTACAAAAAGTGCAGGGGGATAGTTAAAAAGGAAATTCGGAGATCAAGGAGGGGCCATGAAAAAACACTGGCAAGCAAAATAAAGGAAAATCCTAAGATGTTTTATAAGTATATCAAGGGTAAGAGGATAACTAGTGAAAAAATAGGGCCCATTAGGGACAAAAATGGCAATCTGTGTGTGGAGCCAGAAGATGTAGGAGGGGTTCTAAATGAATTTTTTGCATCTGTTTTCACTATGGAGAAGGACGACGTAGACATAGAAATATGACAGGGGGACTGTGATATACTCGAACATATTAACATCGAGCGGGAGGAGGTATTGGCGGTTTTAGCAGGCCTAAAAATGGATAAATCCCCAGGCCCGGACGAAATGTATCCCAGGCTACCGTGTGAGGCAAAGGAGGAGATTGCGGGGGCTCTAACACATATATTCAGAACCTCTCTGGCCACAGGGGATGTGCCAGAGGACTGGAGAACCGCTAATGTAGTACCATTATTCAAGAAGGGGAGTAGGGAAAAACCGGGGAACTACAGGCCAGTGAGCCTAACATCAGTGGTAGGAAAATTATTGGAAAAAATTCTGAAGGACAAAATTAGTCTCCACTTGGAGAAGCAAGGATTAATCAGGGATAGTCAACATGGCTTTGTCAAGGGAAGATCATGTCTGACTAATTTGATTGAATTTTTTGAGGGGGTGACTAGGCGTGTGGATGAGGGTAACGCAGTGGATGTGGTATACATGGATTTCAGTAAGGCCTTCGATAAAGTCCCGCACAGGAGACTGGTCAAGAAGGTACGAGCCCATGGAATCCAGGGTGCCTTGGCACTTTGGATACAAAACTGGCTTAGTGGCAGAAGGCAGAGGGTGATGGTCGAAGGTTGTTTTTGTGACTGGAAGCCTGTGGCCAGTGGGGTACCACAGGGATCTGTGCTGGGGCCCTTGCTGTTTGTGGTCTACATTAATGACTTGGATATGAATGTAAAAGGTATAATCAGTAAGTTCGCTGATGATACAAAAATTGGTAGGGTGGTAAATAGTGAGGAGGATAGCCTCAGTCTGCAGGACGATATAGATGGGCTGGTCAGATGGGCGGAACAGTGGCAAATGGAATTTAACCCAGAAAAGTGCGAGGTGATGCACTTTGGAGGGACTAACAAGGCAAGGGAATACACAATGAATGGGAAGATCCTAGGCAAGACAGAGGGTCAGAGGGATCTTGGTGTGCAAGTTCACAGATCCCTGAAGGCGGCGGAACAGGTAGATAAGGTGGTAAAGAAGGCATATGGGATACTTGCCTTTATTAGCCGAGGCATAGAATATAAGAGCAA
This sequence comes from Heptranchias perlo, assembly GCF_035084215.1. Taxonomy (NCBI): domain Eukaryota; kingdom Metazoa; phylum Chordata; class Chondrichthyes; order Hexanchiformes; family Hexanchidae; genus Heptranchias; species Heptranchias perlo. The sequence goes on from NC_090330.1 coordinate 75,875,724, forward strand.
GGAGGTTATGATGGAGCTGTATAAAACACTGGTCAGGCCACAGCTGGAGTACTGTGTGCAGTTCTGGTCGCCGCACTACAGGAAGGATGTGATCGCTTTGGAGAGGGTGCAGAGGAGATTCACCAGGATGTTACCAGGGCTGGAGCGCTTCAGCTATGAAGAGAGACTGGGAAGATTGGGTTTGTTTTCCTTGGAGCAGAGGAGGCTGAGGGGGGACATGATTGAGGTGTACAAAATTATGAGGGGCACAGATAGGATGGATACTAAGGAGCTTTTTCCCTTCGTTGAGGGTTCTATAACAAGGGGGCACAGATTCAAGGTAAAAGACGGGAGGTTTAGAGGGGATTTGAGAAAGAACTTTTTCACCCAGAGGGTGGTTGGAGTCGAACTCACTGCCTGAGAGGGTTGTGGAGGCAGGAACCCTCACAACATTCAAGAAGCATTTGAATGAGCACTTGAAATGCCATAGCATACAAGGCTACGGACCAAATGCTGGAATATGGGATTAGATTAGACTGGGCTTGATGGCCGGCGCGGACACGATGGGCCGAAGGGCCTCTATCCGTGCTGTATAACTCTATGACTCTATGACTCTAAGTTTGGAACTCTCTTCCGCAAACGGCAATTGATACTAGCTCAATTGCTAAATTTTAATCTGAGATAGATAGCTTTTTGGCAATCAAATGTATTAAGGGATATGGGCCAAAGGCAGGTATATGGAGTTAGATCACAGATCAGCCATGATCTTATCAAATGGCGGAGCAGGCACGAGGGGCTGAATGGCTTACTCCTGTTCCTATGTTCCTATGAGAGGGTTGTCCTCTGAGGAGAGATTGAGTAGAATGGGTCTATATCCCCTGGAGTTTAGAAGACTGAGAAGTGATCTCATTGAAACATAAAATTCTTAGAGGACTTGACAGAGTCGATGCTGAGAGGCTGTTTCCCCTGGCTGGAGAGTCTAGAACTAGGGATCATAGTCTGAAGATAAGGGCTCGGCCATTTAGGACGGAGAGGAGAAATAATTTCTTCACTCAGAGGGTTGTGAATCTTTGGAATTCTCTACCACAGAGGGCTGTGGATGCTCAGTCATTGAATATATTCAAGATTGAGATCAATGGATATTTGAACATGAAGGGAATCAAGGGATATGGGGATCAGGCAGGAAAGTGGAGTTGAGGTAGAAGATCAGCTATGATTTTATTGAATGGCGGAGCAGTTTCGAGGGGCCGTATGGCCTATTCCTGCTCCTATTTCTTATGTTGTAATGTTCTTAATATAAATGCCAGTTCTCCCTTTTCTTTTCTGCAATTCAGAGTTTTGAGCATAGAGCTTGATGAGGATAAGGGTTGGGTGAATCTGCTTAACAGAGCGAATTGCGAACAGAGTGAGGACTTTAAAAATGGCAATTTGGTAAGAGTCGGAATTAGGTGCAGAGGGGGAAGGAGGTGCTAAGCAATTTACACCAAGGGGTAACAGTAAATATGTAAATATATATAAATAATCAGTAATTAATTAGATGTAAAGGGATAATATTAAAATTAACTAAGTGGAGAATACCAACATTAAAATTATCCAAATTGCATTAAATAAAAATCTGGTATACATAAATAATAAATAGGAATTAAGTGGATACTAAACTAAAACATATATGCATATATATTTAACATAAGTAGATAAACTTTTAAGTAAAATGATGGGACAGTTGAGACCCGTTGCCTGAAATTCCTATGCCATGTGGGAACTCCAGGATGCTTCACAGGGTTTCTGAGCTTGAAAAGCGCTGAAGTCACTGCAGGGCATACGGTAGGCTGAGAATTTCCTGGATCACACGTTCCAGAAGGTGGTTACCCTGCAGCCACAGATAGTGCAGGAGGATAGTAAGTGGGTGGTCATTCGGCGGGGTAGGAAGAGGCAGGGAGTGCAAAAATCCTTCGGGAGTGTGGCACTCTCAAACCAGTTTTCATTACTGAAGGGTGATGACACCCCGGGGGAGTGCAGTCTAGGGCATATCCAAGGCACCATGGGGCAAATGACCGCATAGGGGGCACAAAAAAGTGTAGAAATGCAGTTGTCATAGGGAATTCGATAGTCAGGGGGATTTCTGCAACCGTCTTCGTGAGTCTCGCATGGTGTGTTGCCTCCCTGATGCCAGGGTAAAGGACATAATTGAACAGATGCAAAACATTTGGCAGGGGGAAAGGGAACAGCCAAAAGTCGTGGAACCAATGACATAGATAGGAAAATGATTGAGGTTCTACAGACAGAGTTTCAGGAGCTAGGGAGGAAGTTAAAGAGAAGGACCGCAAAGATAGTAATCTCTGGATTACTTCCAGTGCCACGTGCTAGTGAGTATAGGAGCAATAAGGTAGGACTGGTTAACGTGTTGCTGGAGAAATGGTGCAGGAGGGAAGGCTTCAGATTCCTGGGGCAATGGGGCCAGTTCTGGGACACGAGGGAACTGTACAAGATGGATGGGTTGCACTGCAACAGGGCTAGGACAAATATCCTCGTGGGGAAGTTAACTAGTGTTGTGGGTGAGGGTTTAAATAATTTAACAGGGGGAAGGGCACCAGCATGATGCATAAGAGAGGAGATACAAGGTGCACAGGGGACTTGGAGAGATAAACAGCATTAGAATAAAGAGTTGTTCAGAAATAGGAGGGATCAGACACAGGGGAATGCGAGGCAGACTAATATGAGTTTGGAGTGCATGTGCGTAAATGCATGGATCGCGGTAAATAAAGTTGGTGAGCTGCAGGCAGAAGTAGCCATATGGGATTATGATACAGTGGCAATAACCGAGACCTGGCTCAAACAAGGGGAGAATGGGCACTTAATATTCCTGGCTACAATGTATTCAGAAAAGATAGGGAAGAAAAAGGAGTGGTGGGGGGGCGGGGGTGGCAGTATTGATCAAAGATACTGTTACAGCACTAGAAAGGGATAATGTATTTCAGGGTTCAGAGACAGAATCGATTTAGTTGGAATTAAGGAACAATAGAGGAACTATTATGCTGTGGGAACAATAGAGGAGCAAATTTGCAGGCAAATTGCAGAAAGATGCAAGAACTTTAGAGTAGTGATAATGGGGGGCTTCAGTTATCCTAATATAGACTGGAAAAATAGCAGTGTAAAGGGCAAAGAGAGAGAGGAATTTCTGAAATGTGTAGAAGAGAATTTCTTGATCAGTATGTTTCCAGCCCAACAAGAAAGAAAACAGTGCTGGATGTAGTTCTGGGGAATGAAGTGGGACAAGTGGAGCATGTTTCAGTGGGGGAGTATTTTTTTTATTTGTTCATGGGATGTGGGCGTCACTGGCAAGGTCAGCATTTATTGCCCATCCCTAATTGCCCTTGAGAAGGTGGTGGTGAGCCGCCTGAGTTGGGAAACAGTGATCGCAATATCATTAGGTTTAGAGTAGTTATGGAAAAGGACAAGGAAAAATCAAATGTGAAAATAGTCAAATGGAAGAGAGCTAATTTCAATAAGTTGAAAAGGAACCTGGCCCAGGTGGATTGGAATCAAAGATTGGCAGGTAAAACATTAAATTAGCAATGGGAGGCCTTCAAAGAGCACTTAGTTCGGGTACAGACGAGACACACCCATGAGGGGGAACGGAAGGGCATCCAAAGCTAGAGCTCCCTGGATGACCAAAGAGATAGGGCTAGAAATTGGGCCGTGTAATGCCCGTTGTTTCGACGCTACATGGCCTCTTGAAGTGCCAAGATGGTGTCATGGCTGCACACGCACGTTTCTAGCGTGAGGTGCGGTGGATGCCATCTTGGTATAGGTAGTAGCAAATATCGAACACAGGCAGCATATAAAGTAAGGAGAAAATGGATACAATCAGTGTGCAAAGCTGATTTAAAGTGATGGACACCATTTTGGAACTTATTACTCAACTCAACGCACAGTCTTAACCACGACCATCCGAACATGTCTTAGAGTGCCTGGAGGATCCCCAACCAATGCTGCTTAAAGGGACCATGCAGGATTTACAGATTAGTTGCTGGATTATTGCTTTTGGCTGTAAATGCATTTGTAACTGTTTTTGGAGGTCTCCTACTCTTGAATACTAGGATGCGGGGACATAGCCTAACATTTAGAGCCAGGACATGCAGGAGTGAAGTTAGGAAACGCTTCTACAAGCAAAGGGTAGGAGGTCGTAACGCTGTTCTGCAAATGGCAGTTGATGCTAGCTCACTTATGAATTCTACATCTGAGATTGATAAATTTCTGTGAACCAAGGATATTAATGGATATGGGGCTAAGGCGGGTATATGGAGTTAGGTCACAGATGAACATTGAATGGCAGAACAGGCTCGAGGGGCTAGATGCCACTGCGACTTGCTGCCTCCTGTTATGCACCACCTTCTCCTGCAAGCAAGCGGGACATGTGTCTGGGTGATGTACCTGTCATGGTAGACTAGCGTGTATGGCCTGTGAGTAATGTGTAAGGGTGAGAGGAAGCATCTGATTGGCACAGTTGAGTACTGATGGAAAGAGTTTGTTGATGTGTGGGTGATGGGGGGTGCAGTGTGTGGAACAATGGATGTGACTAGTGGTGCAGTTGGTAGGAGACGCCACTTGACAGTTGACCTCACTCACCTTGACCACTCGTGTCAAAGCATTGACCTTCTTCCTGCACTGCATCCATGTTTGTGGTGCTGTGCATCTGGCATTGACTTTGTCCCCTGCTGCCTCCCTCTGCCTTTTGGCCATATATCTGGAGGGCCTCTTGCCCCCACGAATGTCTCGTCCTGCCTGTGCAGGAAGCATCAGGTGCAGGTTAATCGCGGATCGCGACACCCGCGCCCAGTTTCCGGCCCTTTCCAATTTAACCCCCATAGAGATTAAAATGAAACAGAAAAGGAAGGCTTATGATAAATGTCAGGTTCATAATTCAGTAGACAACCAAGCTGAATACAAAAAGTACAGAGGAAAACTGAAAAAGGAAATATGAGGGGCAAAAAGAGTATGAAAATAGATTAGTGGGTAACATAAAAGAGAACCAAAATTCTTTTATAAACATATTAATAGTATCTTTTCTATGTTCTATGAAAGGTTAGTCAAATGAAGGTGGGGCCAAATACGGACCAAAAAGGAGATCTTCTTGTGGAGGCAGAGGGCATGGCTGAGGTACTAAATGAGTACTTTGCATTTGTCTTAACTAAAGAAGAGGATGCTGTCAATGTCACAGTAAAGGAGGAGGTAGTAGAGAAATTGGATAGGATAAAAATAGATAAAGAGCAGGTGCTTAAAAGGTTGGCAGTGCTCAAAGTAGAAAAGTCACCCGGTCCAGATGGGATGCATCCTAGGTTGCTGAAGGAAGGATGGAAATTGTGGAGACTCTGGCCACAATCTTCCAATCCTCCTTAGATATGGGCGTGCTGCCACAGGACGGGAGGATTGCAAATGTTACACCCGTTTAAAAAAGGGGACAGGGATAAACACGGCAACTACAGGCCAGTCAGCCTACTGTCATAGGACATAGGAACAGCAGTAGGCCATTTTGCTCCTTGAGGCTGTGAGATCATGGCGAATCTGTGACTGAACTTAGCCCCAAATCCCTTAATACCTTTGATTAACAAAAATCTATCAATCTCCGATTTAAAATTAACAGTTGAGCTAGCATCAACTGCCGTTTGCAGAAGCCAGTTCCAAACTTCTACCACCCTTTGTGTGTAGAAGTGTTTCCTAACTTCATTCCTGAAAGTCCTGACTCTAATTTTTAGGCTATGTCCTCTAGTCCTAGACTCCCCAACCAGCTGAAGTAGTTTCTCTCTATCTACCCTATCAGTTCCCTTTACTATCTTGAAAACTTCAATCAAATCACCTCTTAATCTTCTAGATTCCAGGGAACACAGCCCTAGTTTGTATAATCACTTCGTCGGTGGAGAAACTTTAAGACAATAATCTGAGGCTAAATTAATTGGCACTTGGAAAAATATGGGTTAATAAATGAGAGCCAGCATGGATTTGTTAAAGGCAAATCGTGTTTGACTAACTTGATTGAGTTCTTTGATGAGGTAATGGAGAAGGTTAATGAGGGTAATACAGTTGATGTTGTGTATATGGACTTTCAAAAGGCGTTTGATAAAGTACCACATAATAGACTGGATAGCAAAATTGAAGCCCATGGGATTAAAGGGGCAGTGGTTGCGTGGATACGTAATTGGTTAAGGGACAAAAAGCAGAGAGTACTGGGGAGCGATTGTTTTTCAGACTGGAGGGAAGTGTGCATTGGTGTCCCCCAGGGGTCGGTGTCGGGACCACTGCTCTTTTTGATATATATTAATGACCTGGACTTGGATACACAGGGCATAATTTCAAAGTTTGCAGATGACACGAAACTTGGAAATGTAAAACAGTGAGAAGGATAGTAACTGACACCAGGAGGACATAGATGAACTGGTGAAATGTGCAGACACATAGCAGATGAAATTTATCACAGATTAGTGTGAAATGATTCATTTTGGTAGGAAGAATGAGGAGAGGCAATATAAACTAAATGGTACAATTTTAAAGAGGGTGCAGGAACAGAGAGACCTGAGGGTGTATGTATACACATACAGGACAAGTTGAGAAGGTAGTTAATGCATTCGGGATCCTTGGCTTTATAAACAGAGGCATCATGTACAAAATCAAGGAAGTGCGCTAAATGAAGTGGGCCAAGTGGAGTAAGTGGAGCAGGGGAGCATTTAGGGAGCAGCGATCATAGTATCATAAGGTTTAGATACGGCTATGGAAAAGGACATGGACCACTCTAAAGTAAAAATACTCAATTGGAGGAGGGCCAATTTTAATGGGATGAGAACAGATCTGGCCCTGGTAAATTGGAATCAAAGACTGGCAGGCAAAACTGTATTTGAACAGTGGGTGACCTTTAAGGAGGAGATGGTTCAGGTACAGTCTAGGCACATTCCCACGAGGCAGAAAGGTAGGACAACTAAAGCCAGAGCTCCCTGGATGACAAAAGAGATAGAGTAAGATGAAACGGAAAAAGGGAGCGTTAGACAGATGTCAGATTGATAACACAAGTGAGAACCAGGCAGAATATAGCAAGTTCAGAGGGCAAGTGAAAAAGGAAATAAGAGGGGAAAAGAGAGATTATGAGATTAGACTGGCGGCCAACATAAAAGGGAATCCAAAAGACTTCTACAGGCATATAAACAGTAAACGGATAGTAAGAGGAAGGGTGGGGCCGATTAGAGATCATAAAGGAGATCTACTCAGAGGCAGAGGGGATGGCTGAGGTACTAAATGAGTACTTTGCATCTGTCTTTACCAAGGAAGAAGATGCTGCCAGAGTCTCAGTAAAGGAAGATATAGTTGAGATACTGGATGGTCTAAAAATTGATAAAGAGGAGGTACCAGAAAGGCTACCTGTACTTAAAGTAGATAAGTCACCAGGTCCGGATGGGATGCATCCTAGGTTGCTGAGGGAAGTAAGGATGGAAATTGCAGAGGTACTGGCCATAATCTTCCAAACAACCTTAGATACAGGGGTGGTGCCAGAGGACTGGAGAATTGCAAATGTTACACTCTTGTTCAAAAAGGATGTATGGATAAACCCAGCAACTATAGGCCAGTCAGTTTAACCTCAGTGGGGGGGACACTTTTAGAAGCGATAATCCAGGACAGAATTAACAGTCACTTGGACGAGGATGGATTGATTAGGGAAAGCCGGCAGGGATTGGTTAAAGGCAAATGTTTAACTAACCTGATAGAGTTTTTTGATGAGGTAACAAAGGGGGTAGATGAGAGCAATGCAGTTGATGTTGTGTATATGGACTTCAAAAGGCTTTTGATAAAGTGCCTTACGGTAGGCTTGTCATCAAGATTACGGCTCATGGACTAAAGGGAGCAGTAGCAACGTGGATACAGAACTGGCTAAGGGACAGGAAACAGAGAGTGTGGTGAACGGTTGTTTTTCGGACTGGAGGGAGGTGTATGTGGTGTTCCCCAGGGGTCAGTGCTGGGACCACTGCTTTTCTTGAAAAATATTAATGACTTAGACTTGGGTGTACAGGGCGCAATTTCAAAATTTGCAGATGACACAAAACTTGGAAGGGTAGTAAACATTGAGGAGGATAGTGTTAGACTTCAAGAGGATATAGACAGGCTGGTGGCATGGGCGGACACGTAGCAAATGAAATTTAACGCAGAAAAATGCAAAGTGATACATTTCGGTAGGAAGAACGAGGAGAGGCAATATAAACTATAGGGTACAACTCTAAAAGGGGTACAGGAACAGAGAGATTTGGGGGTATATGTGCACAAATCATTGAAGGTGGCAGGGCAGGTTGAGAAAGCAGTTAAAAAAGCATACGGGATCATGGGCTTTATAAATAGAGTCATAGAGTACAAAAGTATGGAAGTCATGAAGAACCTTTATAAAACATTGGTTCGGCCACAACTGGAGTATTGTGTCCAGTTCTGGGCACCACATTTCAGGAAAGATGTGAAGGCCTTATAGATGGTGCAGAAGAGATTTACTAGAATGATTCCAGGGATGAGGGACTTTAGTTACGTGGATAGACTGGAGAAGCTGGGGTTGTTCTCCTTGGAACAGAGACGGTTGCAAGGAGATTTGATAGAGGTGTTCAAAATCATGAAGGGTCCAGACAGAGTCGATAGAGAGAAATTGTTCACATTGGCGGAAGGGTCAAGGACCAGAGGACATAGATTTAAGGTGATTGGCAAAAGAACCAAAGGTGACATGAGGAAAACTTTTTGACACAGCGAGTAACTTTTTTACACAGGATCTGGAATGCACTGGGGGTGGTAGAGGTAGATTCAATCATGGCCTTCAAAAGGGAACTGGGTAAGCACTTGAAAGGAAAAAATTTGCAGGGCTACGGGGAAAAGGCAGGGGAGTGGGACTAGCTGGATTGCTTTTACATAGAGCCGGCGCGGACTCGATGGGCCGTATGGCCTCCTTCCGTGCTGTAACCTTTCTATGATTTTATGATTGGATTCTAAGTTTTGCTAAACCTTTATAAAACACTGGTTATGTGGCCAATTCTGGGCACCACCCTTTAGGAAGGATGTCAAGTACTTAGAGAGGGTGCAGAGGAGATTTACTGGAATGGTACCAGGGATGATCAGTTACGTGGAGACGACAGAAACTGGGGTTGTTCGCCTTAGAGCAGAGGTTAATGGGAGATTTGATAGAGGTGTTCAAAGTCATGAAGGGCTTTGTTAGAGTACATTGGAACGACAACAACAACTTGCATTTATATAGCACCTTTAACGTAGCAAAGCGTCACAAGTCGCTTCACAAGTGCGCCTACTGAGCCACATAAGGAGATATTAGGATAGGTGGTAGGTTTTAAGGAGTGTCTTAAAGGAGAGAGAGGTAGAGAAGCGGAGAGGTTTAGGGAGCGAATACCAGCGCTTGGGCCTCGGCAGCTGAAGGCACGGCCGCCAATGGTGCAGCGTTTAAAATCGGGAATGCACAAGAGGCAAGAATTGGAGGAACGCAGAGATCTCGGAGGGTTGTCGGGCTGGAGGAGGTTACAGAGATAGGGAAGGGCAAAGCCATGGAAGGATTTGAAAACAAGGATGAGAATTTTAAAATCGAGGCGTTCCCAGACCTGGAGGCAATGTAGGTCAGCGAGCACAGGTGTGATGGCTGAATGGGACTTGGTGCCAGTTAGGATACAGGCAGCAGAGTTTTGGATGAGCTCAAGTTTATGGAGGGTGGAAGATGGGAGCATTGGAATAGTCAAATCTAGAGGTAACAAAGGCATAGATGAGGGTTTCAGCAATAGATGAGCTTAGGTAGGGGTGGAGACGAGCCATGTTGAGAATGTGGATGTAGGCGGTCTTGGTGATGGAGCGGATATGTGATCAGAAGCTCTTCTCAGAGTCAAATAGGCCAAGGTTTCAAATAGTCTGGTTCAGCCTTAGACAGTTGCCAGGGAGAGGGATGTCATTTGTGGCTTTGATAAGGTCTGTTTCAGTACTGCGGCAGGGAAACCTGATTGGAAGGATTCAAACATGGAGTTGCGGGAAAGATAGGCACAGATTTGGGGAATAAATAAGGAGAAACTGTTTCCAGTGGCAGAAGGGTCAGTAACCAGAGGACATAGGGTTTAAGGTAATTAGCAAACAAACCAGAGGCAGCACAAGAAAAAAAAAATAGTCAGCGAGTTGTTACGATCTGGAATGCACTGCCTGAAAGGGTGGTGGAAACAGATTCAATAATAACTTTCAAAAGGGAATTGGATAAATAGTTGAAGAGGGAAAATTTGTAAGGTTATGGGGAAAGAGCAGGGGTGTGAGACTAATTGGATTCAAACTGCCAGCACAGGCTCGATGAGCTGAATGGCCTCCGTTTGTGCTGCGTTATTCAAGATCTACGTCAACTCAGTTTACCTCCCTTTAATCCATAGCACTTCATATCCTAGGGAGCCTGACCGCACCTTGTACAGTGCAGGGGACTTCTAGCTATGGTTTCAGGGTCAGTATCAACAGGTTATGGGATTTCTACTAGTTACAGGTAGGATATTGGGCCATTACACTTATTACTACCAGCTATGTATACACTATCTGTGAGTTATTGTATTACTGTTGGTTATGAGGGGAATCTGAGTGTTACCAGTATTACTATTAAATTATCAGTACAATTTCAGTGAGTTATTGGTAGAACCAAAGTGCCACCCACCTCTGGTTTCCCTTCTTCCCCACCCACAGTTTCTCCTCTTCTCCTGCTCACGGGTGACCTCCTGGTTCTTCGAACTTATCCCACAATAGTTGCTGGCGCAAAATCAGTGGCAAAGATAGTGATCTACAGGAGACCCAACCTTTATAAAGTAACTGCAATAACATTTGTAGAAATTATGTGGTCAGAACATGGAGTGATGAAACCTCAAAGAATGCCTCCAACCAGAGTTGGGAACCCTAACTGAAAGTTAGATGGAGCTCCAGCACCAACTCAGTACCACAGCTATTCCCGAATGGCTGAAGTTGATAAAGAGCAAAGATGGCGACACTTGCTGAGAGATTCAAACAGGAACACAGACTTAAACCGCATCACGCGCCACCTGCCGCGTGCAATCCAGGTCAGAGGTCGACATTCCATACTCGGATGTAAGTGGTTGTGAAAGGTTCGGCAGCCTGCGCGCGCGTTTATTAATATTCAGCGCCTGGCTCCACCTCCATGCTCATTAATATTCACCACCTGGCTCCACCTCCATGCTCATTAATATTCACCACCTGGCTCCACCCCCGAGTTTATTAATATTCACCACCTGGCTCCACCTCCATGCTCATTAATATTCAGCGCCTGGCTCCACCTCCATTCTCATTAATATTCAGCACCTGGCTCCACCCCGAGTTTATTAATATTCAATGTTTTTATCCCCGCCCCTCGCTGTATGTGATGGCGGCCGTCGCGTTGTGTCGGTTGCTGGGCCTGGTCGATGTGAGAAGCGCCGCCCTGTGGCAGCGGGTTCCCTGGTCTCCTCGTTACATGGGTGAGTTGCTGAGGGTTACTGGGCCTGAGCCCGGAGCTGTCCGATTGCGGCAGGGGCCGCAGGTTATTTAAGGCAGAAACAAGCGCCGCAGGCTGCTTCCAGGGGAAGGTCCAGAGGAGAGCGTTGGGCTGGGGCTGGGTCTGGGTCTGGGTCTGGTCTCTGGTCTCTGGTCTCCAGGCACTTGTGCCACCCAGTGACTGTTGTGTTGGAATAAGCCGATTAGTTTGTATTGGAAGTAGCAGGTAAATGATGTCTCGGGACATGTGGGGGTGGGACCTGCTCTATTAACGTTGTGGTGCTCATTGCACAGCACCCAACACCTGGCAAGACAATTTTGCACAGGCCAGATGTTAGCGGAAACGGCAAACCACTGCGTCTGCTAGTTGGACCCCCAACCCTTTGGCTGAGAAAGCACTGTAAGCAATGAGAAAGTGGATCGCTGCTACTAGTCAGTTGAGTGCTCAGACCGGCCAGAGAAACTGGCATCCTGTTTTGGTTGGGTAACCACGTTTATTTTGCCCTCAGTGGCGCTGCTGCCTTTGGAGAAAGTCACCTCATCAGATGGGTCTTGGTACCTCTAGTGCTTTTTCACAGTAAGTAACCTAGGCTGACACTTCAGTGCAGTACTGAGTGAGTGCTGCACTGTCTTTCGGATAAAATAGCTAACAACAGCTAATAATAAAGATCAGAAGGCCAACCAGTGAAATTACTCCAATTATTTTTTGAAACCCCTTTGGCTGCCATCTTGGTTTCTCCATTAAGCTAAGCGTGTATTACCAGAAATAGCTTATGCCATAACAGATAAAATTATGAAATTCGCAAGAAAATAGTTAAACTTCCCTATACATTAGGATTTTATGCATTTGTTTGAAGTCTATGTGGCATTGTTTTTCATCAGAGGCCTTTGCCTATAAGAAAAGGCAGAGCTTTGAGTTCCATACCATCACTTAATTGAAGAGACTTAAGCTGGCAGGTTCTAGTATGTACCTGTGTATATAATATTATGGTTGACAGCAAGACAAGCCGTCACAGAGCATATCCAGGCTTGCTGGTTGTAAGCCAGCCTCCTTCTCTATTCTGCATCAATAAAATAAATACTTTTTTTTTTAAAGTAATACAAACAGCAGAATTTTTAGAAGGACTGTAGCACTATTCAATTTTGAAGGGAAGTTCTGAATAAAAGTCCTGAATTTTAAATGTTTTACTAAAATGTTCAGCTTAAGTACTGTTGCAGAGGTATGTGGGAAAGAACGAAAGATGCAACTTAAAGATGAAACTATTGGTGAATGTTATAAAATCCCTAACTATAGACTGTAAAGGTAAAGAACTACTTCTTATCTGTGGTGTTTGAGGGATCATACTTATTTATCTACCCATCTTCATTAGGTAAGGAAATCACTCACTTTACTTTCCAGGATGGAATCAAGAAACATTTCCTGTACTGTTTCTGAAGAGATCCCTTCCAGTCTTCTTTCCAGATTCTTTCCATAGAAATTTGCTGTGCTCCCCAGTTCCACCTCCACACCCCAATAGCTTATTAGTGTAACCGCTGACTTACCATAAGCAACACTTGGGGAGATCTGCTAATATTTTATAGCAATCTATACATTATGTATTTTATGACTTTATATAGTATAGGGCTCCTGTCATTGCAAAACATTGGGGTAGAGTTTCAACTTGTCGCCCGGGTGTAACTGGCATTGCGGATCGGCCACTAGTTAAAGAAACTGCCCGATTTTCATTTCCACGGAAACATAAATCGGGCGATTTTTTAATATATATATATATATATACAATGGGCGACTGATTCACAACACCAGTTTTACACGTGGATGGCAAGATGAGAACCTACCCCAGTATGTCATTCTTAGAATGAGCAATGCATGGGAGATGATCCATCAGGACATGTTGTTGTTCCTTTGTGCTCTGAAAAAGCAATCACTTTTCGAATTCCAAACATAGCTGAGGGGAAAACTACAGCACTATAGGAAAAAGGAGGTACATTTTCTCCCTCTCTGAATGCATGCTTTCATATTATAGAGGAAAAGGCCAAACTGGAACAGTGAAAATGCACAAATTCACAAGAAATCCTACCATTCATGGGTCATTGTTTCTATCACAAATTATTGCATTGTTTTCTCCCATCCTCGACTGAAAGAGCTAATCCTTTCTGTGGTAAAGACAGAACAAACTTGCATTATGTAGCACTTCACAACCAATGCATTACTTTTGACGTGCAGACAGTGTTGTGATGTAGGCAAAAACAGCAGCCAATTTTGGGCAAAGCAAGGTCCCACTAATGGTAAATGAATCACCAGTTATTCAGTTTTGGTGGTATTGGTTGGTGGAACAATGGTGTCCAGTTCACCAGGAGGACTCCCTGCTGTTCTTCAAATAGTCCCATGGTGTCTTTCTCTTCTACATGAGTAGACAAACATGGCCTCAGTTTAACATTTCATCGGACAGATGTCACCTCTGACGGTGCACTGAAATAAAGTAGGTTACTTGCTCAATTCTGGGAGTGAGGCTTGAGCCCACAATCTTGTGACTAGGAGGCAATAGTGTTTCCAACTGAGCCAAACTGACACTGATAGTTACACAGGGGCTGGCAGCCCTCTGGGACCTTTCCCAAATGGCTGAGCGTCAGTAGACTATTTAATCATGGAAGTCATCACAACGAAGACCATAGTACTGTTCACGATGCACACTTTTCAGTAGTGATCAATAGTTAGCAATAAGGAGTGGAAGTCCTAGATCCTGCAACCCCACCTTATCTGGTTCAACCTCTTCATGTGGCAGCAAATTCCACTTCCTCATCACTCGGTGTCAAGAAATTCCTCCTAAACTCTTTCTTTGATCTGTTAGTGGCTATCTATAATTATATGCTGGAGTCTATAATTAAGGATAGGGTGACTGAACACCTCGAGAATTTTCAGTTAATCAGAGAGAGCCAGCATGGATTTGTGAAAGGTAGGTCGTGCCTGACAAACCTGATTGAATTTTTTGAAGAGGTGACAAAAGTAGTGGACAGGGGAATGTCAATGGATGTTATTTATATGGACTTCCAGAAGGCATTTGATAAAGTCCCACATAAGAGACTGTTAGCTAAGATAGAAGCTCATGGAATCGAGGGAAAAGTACAGACTTGGTTTGGAAGTTGGCTGAGCGAAAGGCGACAGAGAGTAGGGATAATGGGTAGATACTCACATTGGCAGGATGTGACTAGTGGAGTCCCACAGGGATCTGTCTTGGGGCCTTAATTATTCACAATATTTATTAACGACTTAGATGAAGGCACAGAAAGTCTCATATCTAAGTTTGCCGATGACACAAAGATTGGTGGTATTGTAAGCAGTGTAGATGAAAACGTAAACTCACAAAGCGATATTGATAGATTAGGTGAATGGGCAAAACTGTGGCAAATGGAATTCAATGTAGGTAAATGTGAGGTCATCCACTTTGGATCAAAAAAGGATAGAACAGGGTACTTTCTAAATGGTAAAAAGTTAAAAACAGTGGATGTCCAAAGGGACTTAGGGGTACAGGTACATAGATCATTGAAGTGTCATGAACAGGTGCAGAAAATAATCAAGAAGGCTAATGGAATGCTGGCCTTCATATCTAGAGGAATAGAATACAAGGGGGCAGAAGTTATTCTGCAGCTATACAAAACCCTGGTTAGACCGCACCTGGAGTACTGTGAGCAGTTCTGGGCACCGCACCTTCGGAAGGTCATATTGGCCTTGGAGGGAGTGCAGCATAGGTTTACTAGAATGATACCCGGACTTCAAGGGTTAAGTTACGAGGAGAGATTACACAAATTGGGGTTGTATTCTCTGGAGTTTCGAAGGTTAAGGGGTGATCTGATCGAAGTTTATAAGATATTAAGGGGAACAGATAGGGTGGATAGAGAGAAACTATTTCCGCTGGTTGGGGATTCTAGGAGTAGGGGGCACAGTCTAAAAATTAGAGCCAGATCTTCCAGGAGTGAGATTAGAAAACATTTCTACACAAAGGTGGTAGAAGTTTGGAACTCTCTTCTGCAAACGGCAATTGATACTAGCTCAATTGCTAAATTTAAATCTGAGATAGATTGCTTTTTGGCAACCAAAGGTATTAAGGGATATGGGTCAAAGGCAGGTGTAAGGAGTTAGATCACAGATCACAGATCAGCCATGATCTTATCAAATGGCGGAGCAGGCACGAGGGGCTGAATGGCCTACTCCTGTTCCTATGTTCCTATCTTATTTATGCCCCCGTGTTCTGGACTTGCGGAAACAGTTTCTTCGCATCCATCCCATCAAACCCCTTCAGAATTTTAAAGACCTCCATAGGGTCTCCTTTTAGTCTTCCCTTTTCCAGCAAGAAGTGCCTCAGCCTGCACAACCTTTCCTGATAGTTGCACCCTGGGCATCAGATAATCTTTTCCCACACTGCTATATCATGACTTCAATTTAAGCCAGTCATCTAGTTCATTTTTGACAATCTTGGGCAGCAAGCATGTTGTGTTGTTTCTCACGTCAGAAGAAGTTCTGGTACCATTTATCAGTTTTGTCTAGCTATTGAACTACCATTCCAAATGACAGCCAATTCAGGCCTTGTTGAATTGATCAAACCTTCATGGTTAATCCCAGCCATGTAACTGCTGGTCAGTGACAGTCCTGTGAATTCTTTCCAGTGACGGAAACGGATGACATCTGTCTTTGTTGTCTTCTATCATTCCTCAACTTGTCTTGATGTGAAGCCTATTTCAGACTCTGCTCAGGCTAAACGTGTTTGACTTAATCACAAAAACGGAAGCTTATCCTTGAGACTATCCAAGTATGATTTTTAATGCTATATGGAGAGGTCAGAATCTAGTGTGGTGACACATGTCTTTACCATCAGCCTGGAGAGATAGTGGATGCATTGGTTATGATCTTCCAAAATTCCCTAGATTCTAGAACGGTCCCTGTGGATTGGAAGGTAGCAAATATAACCCTGCTATTCAAGAAAGGAGGGAGAGAGAAAACAGGAAACTACAGGCCAGTTAGCCTGACATCAGTCGTCGGGAAAATGCTGGAATCCATTATTAAGGAAGTGGAAACAGGGCACTTAGAAAATCATATTTAGATTAGGCAGAGTCAACATGGTTTTATGAAAGGGAAATCATGTTTGACAAATCAACGAGTTTTTTGAGGATGTAACTAGCAGGGTAGATAAAGAGGAACCAGTGGATGTAATATATTTGGATTTTTGAAAGGCATTTGAAAGGCACATAAAAGGTTGTTATGCAAGATGGGGTTGGGGTAATATATTAGTGTGGATAGAGGAATGGTTAACAGACAGAAAACAGAGAGTAGGGATAAACTGTAATTAGTGGAATGCCGTAAGGATCGGTGCTTGGGCCTCAGCTATTTACAATCTATATTAATGACTTAGATGAAGGGACCGAGTGTAATGTATCTAAGTTTGCTGACGATACAAAGCTGGGTGGGAAATTAAGCTGTGAGGAGGACACAGAGTCTGCAAAGGGATATAGACTGGTTAAGAGAGTGGGCAAGAAGGTGGCAGATGGAGTAGAATGTGGGGAAATGTAAGGTTATTCACTTTGGTAGGAAGAATAGAAAAACAGAATGTTTTTTAAATGGTGAACAACTGTTAAATGTTATTGTTCAGAGAGATTTGGGTGTCCTCACACAAGACACACAGAAAGTTAGTATGCAGGTACAGCAAGCAATTAGGAAGGCAAATAGTATGTTGGCCTTTATTGCAAGGGGGTTGTAGTACAAGTGTAAGGAAGTCTTCCTGTAATTGTATAGGGCTTTGGTGAGACCATACCTGGAGTACTGTGTACAGTTTTGGTCTCCTTATCTAAGGAAGGATATATTTGCCTTAGAGGCGATGAAACAAAGGTTCACTAGATTGATTCCTGGGATGAGAGGGCTGTCTTATGAGGAGAGTTTGAGTAGAATGGGCCTATACTCTGGAGTTTAGAAGAATGAGAGGTGATCTCATTGCAACATATAAGATTCTGAGGGAGCTTGACAGGGTAGATGCTGAAAGGTTGTTTCCTCTGGCTGGAGAGGCTAGAACTAGGGGGCATAGTTTCAGAATAAGGGGTCGGCCATTTAAGACTGAGATGAGGAGGAATTTCTTCACTCAGAGGGTTCTCAATCTTTGGAATTCTCTACCCCAGAGGGTTGTGGATGCTGAGTCCTATTCAAAGCTGAGATGGATAGATTTTTGGACTCTAGGGGAATCAAGGGATATGGGGAGTGGGTGGGAAAGTGGAATTGAGGTCGAAGATCAGCCATGATCTTATTGAATGGTGGAGCAGGCTCCAGGGGCTGTATGGCCTACTCCTGCTCCTATTTCTTATGTTCTAATTCACAAGATCATTCCTTAAAGAAACACAAGTGGATCTCAGAGGAGGGAGTCTGCAAGGTCATCAGATTTCTGCATTTTCTGTATTTGTTTACTTGCTAAAACATTGGCCCAGATATTTACGGGGAGGGTGCGGGTGAGGCCGAAATTGGCTGAAGAGTCTGGCAAGACCTGGAATGTGCAAGTCCTGCCGATCTTAGCAGCAGGGCCTTATTTGCAACTTGTAGGTCCGCCTCCCGTCCAACCGCTGGCCAAATGGACAGCCTGGCCGGCGGGCGGGATCTCTGAGTTGGGGGGGGTGGGGGGGGGAGACTTCTGCAATCTGGAGGGCTGGGGGGAGGATGCCCGCGGTCTTGAGGGCTGGGGGAGGCTGGAGATTGGGGCTTGGGGAAGACGAAGGCTTCCTTGAGGGACCTGCAGGAGCACAACTCCTCTTGGCCCACAAGGAGTGCTGAAAGAGCCACTTTCCTTGGGGAGCCAGCAGCTCCCAACTACGTTTCACTGCTGAGTTTCCCGACCCCCGAGAAATCAAATGGGGCTCCCAATAGGATCACGATTTAAAAATGTTAATAATTGTCCCACCTCTCCACGGCGGGCCACTCGCACGCCCCAATATCCGCCGCCGTAAAAATGGCAGCGGATACGTGAGCGACATGTTGGGATTGGGTTACGCGGATTCCATATTTTGACATCACCTCCCCTGACCCTTTCCTGCCCATCGTGGTGGGGGGGGGGGGGGGGTGGGGGGTGGGGGTTGGGTTAATATCGAGGCAAAGAAGACTCAAGTAATCTCCCCTTTATCTCTTGTTACCAAAAGTCCACTTGATCAATCATAGCAAAAAAGTACCAACAAGGAACACCTAACCAACGGAGCAATTAAACCCCTCAATTTATTTTCATATCTGCCGTTCACAAGCCAGCAATTACATAATCAGCCAATCACGTTACTTAAATAATTTCTTTAGTGTTTATAACATACAAACACAAAGGGCCTGATTTTAGCAGGCCTGCGGGTTTCCGGCGGGTTGGGTTTCGGGAGCGTGGTCAACACGCTCGGAGAAATTAGTGTGTTGCCCGCGCGATCGTAGCAGGCAACAAACTAATAGGAATCAATTACCTGATCCTCCGGGGTCCGCGGCGCTGGCCTGCGCGTCGGTCGGGCTACGCATGCGCAGTACGATCTGTCAGCTGGTGGCTCTCTAGTTAAAGGGGCAGTCCTCCACTGACAGATGCTGCAACCAATGGAACAAATTGCAGCATGGAGCAGCCCAGTGGGAAGGCTGCTCCCAGTTTAATGATGCCTCACCCCAGGTATCATCAGATGGGGTGAGGAGGAGGGGGAGGACACAGATCTTCCCCCAGGCGGGCGGGAGGAAGCGGCCTGCCTCTGCCACCAAGAAGGCCTGGCTCGAGGTGGCAGAGGGGGTCACCTGCGCCACCAACATATGGCCCACCTGCATACAGTGCAGGAGGCGCTGCAATGACCGCAGTAGGTCAGCCACAGTGAGAACACGAAGTCTTTCCCCTACACTCCGTCTGCCACAACACTGCCCCCACCCCACATCTCCTTCGGCACCGCCAACACTACTCTGTCACATCACCCTTCATACCCACTCAAACCCCATCCTCATCTTACCTCCACCTACTCACCTCGCCAGTACTCATCCTGCCATTAACATGCAACCCAATCCTCATACAATCTCATTGCTCCATCCCATACTCACCCTCTCGTGCATCTCCCTCACAGCCAGCCTCACTCAACCTGCCACCACCTGTGCTGCAGCCACAGGGCATGCATCACATATGTGCAGTAGGCAGCATAAGGCAAACGTGTCGTGAGCATGAAGGGGGTGCACAAGGGTGTCTGAGGGTTTGTCATGGGTGTTACCTATATTGAATTTCAGAGCAACAAACAGCACACATTATATTGACACCACCACTGCCATGTCTCCGCGAATCCTGTCCGTTGTGTCCAATAATGCCTGCTCCTGGGTATCACTATGAGGACCCACCACTGATGCCACCCATCGTGTTACTGCAGAGTAGGTGCAGGTGTATTTGCAGGGCTCGTCCGCGCAGACGACTGAGAGACATCGGCGGTGTAGCCGGCTGCACCCTGGAAGGATGCGGAGAAGAAGGTGTGGAGGGCAGTGGTGACTTTGCCAGCGACAGGTAAGCAGTTGGTGCTGGGGCCAGCCAGGAGCAGCTCGGCATGAAAGAGGCTGCAGATCTCCACGACTACATGTCGAGCGAATCTGCGCCTCCCTGTGCACTGCTGCTCGGAGAGGTCCGGGGAGCTGCGCCTCGGTCTGTGGACCCTGTGGCGAGGGTAGTGCCCTCTGCGATGCGTCTCTCTCTGCGGTAGCCCTCCCTCCTGCTGTGCAGGTGGGCGTGCAACAACACCGTGTTGGGGGGCTCCACATCTCTGCGGCGGACGGCGTGGACTGCGAGGCTGCTGGGGCTGGTCATGCTGTTCGTCCTCCGAGGGTGTCCACACACCACCCAACTGGCAGGTGTTGGTCTGAGGGGTTGTGCAGGGTAGGTGGGTGGTTCCTCGGACTGGGGCTGCAGTTTTGTGTCGGTCTGTCCTCTGGCTTGGCGGGGGGTGGTGGGGGGCAGGGGTTGCCCTATGTGACGCGGTGGCCTCCTGTGTGGGTGAGGGCTCTCCCCCGTGGAGTGCACCTTGGCACCTGCCACAGGCTGCTGGCTGCAACACGCCTGGTTGGAGAGGGACTGTTTCCCCCAGTGTGTGAAACCCACTGCCTTGAACCTAAAATCCCACACTTCCTCTTTTGACAGCTGCTTCAGCTCATTAACTGACCTCAACAAGCAAGGTAAGTACACTCAAGTGGAACCCCGCTGGCTTTAATTGCCTGCGGGATTCCCACCAGCGGGGCTTGCGCGCGCAGCCCCGCACGTCAGCGCGGTACCCGGAAGTGGCCGGGATTTCGTCGCGATCCGGTCACGTGACCGGATATCGGGATTTTCGGGGCCACCCCGCTGGGAACCCGCCGGAAACACGACGCCAAAATCGAGCCCAAAGAATTAGGCAATTCTGAAAACATTTGCTGAACTTGCTCATAAAAATGATGGCACAAATGACTATAAGAAGTTTTCACAGATAAGGCTGCCCTTCTGTGGAGTTTGGGCTTGAGTTGGAAATCTTCCCCAGGAGGAAGAAATATAGTCATGTAAGTAACTGAAGGTTTTTTTGGGGAGGGAGGAAGGTCAAATAAATTTAAGTATTTGCATCTTGAGCAAAAGTTGAAAATCTACTATGGAATGTAGAGCAAAAAGAATTGAAACAAGTAACAAACTTGCATTTGTATAGTGCCTTTCATGTCTTCAGGGCATCCCAAAGTGCTTCAGTGCCAATGGATTTGAAGTGTATTCACTGTTATGTAGGCAAACGAAGCAGCCAATTTTGCACAGCAATATCCTACAAACAACACAGATAAACAACCAGTTAATCTGTTTTAGTAGAGTTGGCTGAGGGTATCGTTGGCCAGAGGATTGGGAAACTTCCCTGCTCCTATTCAAAGAATGCCATGGAATCTTTTACATTCCCCAGCACCTCTCACAGTACCGCATTGAAGTTTCAGCCCAGATCATGTGCTGAAATACTGGATTAAACCTTGAGCTCACAATCTTTTGACTCTGAGGCAAGAGTGCTACCAACTGAGCCAAAGTGACGGTACAACTCCATGGACCCATTTTTGGACGTGCGAGGGGAGCAGGGTACAATCTCTGCACCTGAATGATGAGGCCTGAGGCGCCCCCGATATCGGGCCTCAGGCCTCATTTCAATTAAGTGGGCGAGCTGCAGAGTACAAGAGGCAGCTCGACCGATGAAGCATTGCTAAAGATCGGGCTGCTGCTATTGTCAGATAAGTCAGAAAGATAAGTCAGAAGTGGGGGGGGGGGGGTGCGGTCGATGGCCAGGGGATGGATTGTCGGCCAGGCGGAAGGAATCGGTCACTGGGTTGGGGAGATCGGTGGCCGGTGGGTGGGGGAACGACCTGTGTTCTTTTAATGTGGGGTCAGGAGGAGCACTCCTGCTGTGCTGTGCGAGTTCGGCACGTGACATGTGAGGCGCTAGGGCATTCAAGATGTATGAGACCCTAATTTAAATAAATTATTTCCACCTTTAAAAGTTCCTGATGTGCACTCCTGACGCCAGCACAAGCACTTTATCCAATATGGCAGGCAGCACTCTTCCGGCTGGAAATGTATGTGCGCTTCCTGCCTGCCATTTTGGATGCTGTTTTGCGCCTGCAGGGCTGAATTTCTAGGCCCATTATGTAAATGACTAGAATTAGGAGATTTTGGTAAGGGAAAAGCAAAGTTTCTTACATCTTAAGCAAGTTTTATAAAATTCTAGGTAAAGTTACAGGATGCATAGATACAATATTTGTATCTTTCAGTATCTTATCAGTAAGTTGTGATATTTTTACCTCGAGGCAGTCATGTTAAGTATTGCTTGAGTAAATTTGCTAGATTATCATGATTGTTTAGGTTGCAGCAGGACTGCGGTAAATGCCAGAAACCATTGTCCAGAGCCCAGGTTACCTGTGAGCAATGCCGCAGGAGATAAATACAGCGTGCTCAATAGAGCAAAAGTGGGAGAGACTTGTAGAAAAGGAAAAGAGGAGGTGGGTAATAAGAGCTGGAGACAAACACTGAGAAAATGATGGAAAGAAAGGAAACTTGGAATGCAAACAAAAACCAAGCAAGAAGGAAACTTACAGGAAGGTGCATGATTTTTTCCATTTTGTGCATGAGCAATGTCATGGGTGATCAAGTAACACTAAATGTGGAAAATTCTGTTTTGAACTGCTGAAATGTAAACCTTTTGAATGTAGGTTACTTACTAACGAGCTTGAGCTGTTTTGTATCTAACCAGTGTAAAGATTGCCTGTATATGTTGATCCATGTTTTGCTCTTCCAGAGTGCCGGAAGAAATCAACCCAATACCTAACTCGTCCAGATCAACCTAAATTAGCATATAAGAGAATAAAAGGTAAAAGCCCAGGAGTCATTTACCTGCCTGGTTTTGCATCTAATATGAAGGCACACAAAGCAGTGGCACTTGAGGACTTCTGCAAATCACTTGGGCATTCATTTATAAGGTAATATATGGAAAGATTATAATAGGCATCTTTATTACTTATTGCACTTTTATAAGTACAATGTTTGCTGACATTGGACACATATTGCTCCAAAATGGCAGCTTAGTTAATCTCAATTTACTGTTTGGCTACATTATATTTTTACCTCTGGGATGTATTTTTCCCTCCATTCCCTGTTGCAGTAATTAGAGTTATTGGGCCGGAAATTGCTCTTAAAATAACGGTGAACCCAGCAGCGCTCACCGTGATTAATGGGCAAATCGAAGAGCAAGTTCTGGCGACCGCACATGCGCAGTCAAATGCGGAAATCCGGAACTTGCTCTTCCTAATTCAACGGTGATCTGAAAGCGTCGCGGATTGACAGCTCGCTGGTTGGCTCTCCATTGAAAGCAACAGAGGAGTGTGAACTTGCTGCTGGAACTTGGTAAGTAAACACTAAAATGCGCTGAAAAAGTTAG
Organism: Heptranchias perlo; assembly: GCF_035084215.1. Lineage (NCBI taxonomy): Eukaryota > Metazoa > Chordata > Chondrichthyes > Hexanchiformes > Hexanchidae > Heptranchias > Heptranchias perlo. The sequence goes on from NC_090330.1 coordinate 75,899,160, forward strand.
GGCTGCCCTGAAATGGCGCTATGTTAATCTCGTGCATGTTAATTACTCTGTATGGGATGCAGTGAAAACCAAGCTAGAACCTTGGGACGGATTCTATGTTCTCTATCGACAGCTAATGAAGCCAGGATTCAGCCAGGAGGAGCTTTTTTACTGTCAGAGAGCTGTTTAAAAAGTCTGAGAGCCGGGTGTCAGAATTTTCAAATGTGGACTCCCATTCCTCCCGATTTTAATAGTTTTTGGATATTTAAAAAAAAAATGTTTTTTTTAATTTAAAAAATTTAACATTTTTATTTTCTTTACTTTTTCTTTCTGTTTCTTTTATCTCAGTCTTTTAATCTGACCCTCTCCTTTATTTCGCTTTCTCTATCTGATGTTATAGTACATTTACTAATCTTATCTGGCACTTTCTGGTTCTTAGTTTGCACGGTTTGTGAATGAGCTTCACTTCCTGGTTCAAGCTTCAAGCTGATTGGTGGAGGGGATATAGAGATCCTTTCCTCCTCTCACCGCTCGGAGAAGCCTGAGAACGAGCGCTGCACTTCCTGCAGCTCTCAATTAAAGCAAGTTTACGCCCAGGAGACCGTGAAAAGTTTGTGGGTAAGTTAATTACTTACATGTGTTCGCTGCTCAGCGCAATTTCCGGCCCAATGTCTCAAATGTAAAATAAAACCAGCATTGTACTGTATAGTTGTGGTGGCTTCATTCGCTGCCTGCTTTGCCCACTCGAAGCAGTGTCAGAAACAATAGGGATGCAGCAAGGTGTGAGCTGTCCAGTTCTCCTTTCTATATAATTTAAGGTTCCTTTCCTCTTTTTTTCCTTCCCCCACTCAAAAAATATAAGGATCACTTGTTGCTATATTGAGTATTATGAGTGTGCACAAGTCAATTTCTTGTATACCTCTAGAATATAAGTTGTAAATTACTTTTTCTTCTGCGTAGGATTGGTATTCCATTTAAAAAACATAGGCAGCACAATTTTATTTTTAATGTATAACTGTAGCATTGAAACAGCATTAAATATATTATTCGCCTTCATTCAAATATTTTTATCACTGATTTGCTGGTAGCCAATGCTTAAGTCAATAAAACTCTCTTGTCGTCAATGGAAGTTGCAGCCCTCCCCCCCCACCCCCCCATAAAACACTTGGTTTACGCAGTCATGATTTCATGCAAGAAATCAGTCATATTCTGCAATTTTATATCGCATTCCTACATTTATTTTCAAGTATTTCTCTCCCTTCTGTTTTTCAAAAGTTATTCATTCTTAGGTACTTTGGGAGGGTTTTTTCATTTTCTATGTGAATGCCTTTCTTCTCCTTGGAAATCTTCCTCCTCATTCCTATAAGTCCCACCCTCTTTGAGGATCAACATTAAATCATGTGAAATGTATATGTCTGCCATATCTTGGTTTCTTTCTGCTCAGTAGTATTGTAATCTCCATTATGCATTTCTCTCCTTTCTTCACTCGCTTTTCTGTTGCTCTCTGCCTTCATCCTTTTCATTCTTTGGTGCTACTAGAGCTACTTCTTTTTGTTCTATGCTCTCCCTCTTTCCTTACTAACAATTTTTATCACTTGGACTTTAATTCTATCCCGTTTGTCATTGCTCATCCAGAATTCTAGTTGGCCTTTTCCCCCCCCACCGGCCCCCAAGTTATTCCTCAGCACACCTTTCCTCAACTTCTCCATACCCAAATATGATGATTACCCAATAGCCTTAACTTGGGTCTCTTCATTTTTAATTATATTATAAATAGTTGTTCCTTGATTACTGCTACCTCTGACAAAGGGCTCAAATACCAGAGGACACAAATTAAAATTTTGGATGTTAAGAGTAAGAAGGGATGTCAAGTGGCAATTTGTAGAATAAGTTTCCAGGGAAGGACATTGATGTGAACAATCTAAATGGGTTCAAAAGGCAACTAGATGTCCTTTGGGAGAGATAAGAAATTGGGATATAATGGTGATAAAGTGGAGTTGTGATCAATTAAAAAGGATTGGGTTGGTTGCGTTAAATGACCTTTTCTTACTCCTAAAAATTTTAACGTCCTTTTGTAAAATTCCAGTCTGAGTTCTCTATTTGTTCCAAAAAAGGAAACCGTATTACTGCTTTATGGAGGAAGATTTGTAGCCTCACTGGGTATAATCAATACCTATTATTCTTGGCTACCTCTGAATCATGTTTACTTCCTCTGCTTAGCAAGACATTCATCTGAAAAGTTTATAGGTACTGAGTTGTTGTTCTCCTCGTAACAAATTGCCCAATGTCTCTTTAAAATGTGCACCTTTACTAGTAAATGCTGCAGCTTTATAACGTACTCTTTGATATGTTGGTTCTTTAATAATCTGCAGTAATTCTTCAAACACCTTTTTGGAGGAAATTGGTGAATCACTCCTCTTAACCTTCAGAGAAGTTGAACACTTAATTTGAATCACCTTTGTTAATTGTCAGGATGTTGTCACCAGCTCAGTCCTTCCCATCAGATTTGAGGATTGATTCAAGCAATAATCTTTTTCAACTTCATAGGTATCAAAAGGTATGGTCATGAGTTTTTTTCTTAAATCAAACAACGCAAATATTTCATTAACGTAGATTATTAAATCAAATAAAACCATAGGTTTTGCATAGATATAGTTTACATAGAATTACAGACAATTTACAACACAGAAACCAGCTGTTCGGCCCAATTGGCCTATGCCGATGTGCCCTGACCTTCGTCATGGGTCTACTATGCTGTACCTTATCAAAGGCCTTTTGAAAATCCAAGTATATTACATCTACTGCATTACCCTTATCTACTCTTTGTGTTACTACTTCAAAGAATTCAGTAGGTTGATCGAGCATGATCATCCCTTTTGAAATCTGTGGTGTCTATTCTTAATTATATTTTTGGTTTCTAGATGACTTTCGGTTACATCTTTGAGTAAAGATTCCATTATCTTTCCTACCACCAATGTTAAGCTAATTGGTCTATAGTTTCCTGGACTTGTGCTCTCTCCCTTTTTAAACAAACTTACTTCACACCATAGGAATCCTAATTGATAGGAGGTTGACCGTGGGTGGGTTGAGCATGTGTGGGTCAGACATACATGTTTTTACAGTGGAATGAGTATGTCCCTAAAAAGCCCTGCTTTTTAAAATCTAAAAGATTACCTACAATTTAAATCAACAAACCAATCCATTCTAATGTTATATGCAATTTGAACATTGATTCAACGAAACAAACAGCAGACAGAGAAAATAGATTGTTATTTTAAGTATCTCTTGTAATCGTCATTCGTATTTTAAATGTAAGTTTCTACAAATTTATCTTTAAGTGATTTATAAAGCTGGCAGTTTGAAATCTTATGTCTTACAACATTTGGTTTTGCCTCTATAAGGTTTGATTATACGGGATGTGGTTCATCTGGAGGAATCTTCAGTGAGTGTACAATAGGCCAGTGGAAGAAGGATGTTTTGTCTGTGCTTGATGAGCTCACAGAAGGACCGCAAGTAAGATTTTACGGCCTAAGTAAATTATTGGGAACAGACTTGCTTTCCAGTAAATTCAGAGGTATATAAGGTGAACTACCATTGGCTCTAATTGTAAAAGGCAAATGTTCATATTGCCAACTAAATACAGTCCAAATGTGGAAAGAGAAAAAAATAGTTTTGAACTTCACTTGTTGTATTGTACTTTTGAGATGATAACTAGCAAAGCTGAAAACAAAGAAAAAACCCTAAAACACTTCATATATTGAAGCCCCACAAAGCAAAAAGGAAGTTCCATCATGTTATGAGGGGAAAAATACCTGAGGACATTGGCTGTTTAACAAATCTCTGCTTTGCACTATCAATCCACTCTCCTGTCCACAGAAGTAGCTTTCCTGTACCATGTCATGGACACACACATTCTTGTAATCAGCATATCTCTATGTTGAACCAGACTGTTCGCAACTTTAACATCCTGATCAACCTCGAGCTATGTTTCTGACCCCCATATCCTCTCCATCACCAAGACCACCTAGTTTCACCTCAGTCCATCTGCTGCTGAAACCCTCATCCATGCCTTTGTCACCTCTAGACTCGACTATTCTAATGCTCTCCTGGCCAGCCTTCCATCCTGTACTCTCCGTTATCTTCAGCTCATCCAAAACTCTACTACTTGTATTCTATCCTGCACCAAGTCCCAATCAGTCTTCACCTCCGTCCTTTTAGATGCGTGTGTGAGAGAGATGGTGGAGGAGGGCTAATGTTCTGTCAGGTCAGGAAATTCTGTTTTACTGCCGTTACATTGTAGACACCAAAAACTCAGCAGATTTTTGATTGATTCTGGTCTGTGGGGATCCAGAAATAATTCATTTTAAACAAGTAGATTATAATAGCTGTACGTTTGGGAACTGGCTCACCACGGTTGACCTAAGAGATGCATACTTCCATATCAGGATCATGGATTTCTGTAGGAAGTAAGAATGTAAATGTGGAATGAGAAAACGCCAGTTTGGCCCATCAAGATTGTTCTTTTCATGGACTCGACTCACCTAGGCACTTTGCCCAGTCTGTTTCATCTCTTGAGGAAGGATTCTACAGAATTTCTTTTTGATCCCCAAAAATAAATTTTAAAAAATACAGAATGTCTTTCATTTCCTACCTTACATTGTTCATCCTTTACCACCTTTGGTACAGTGTACTTTCTGCCTTTCTCAGCAGAGTATATGGAGCATCTGGTACTCACAAGCTACTGCAGAAGTGCTTGTTCCGTCTAATCACTGAACAATGGAATTTACATTTGTGTACAGCTACATAACCTAGCAATGAAATGTGTTTTCATGCAAAGTACCTTATAGCGCATGTAATTCAGTACGCTTGGTGTAACCCTTTCCATAATCATCGCTATCTATACTTATAGACTTCAGTCCTGCCCCTAACCTGTGCATTAACCATATATTCATCCAGCTCTTTTCAAAAGTATAAATCAGTTTAAACTGATTTTAAAGTCTGTTTTGGATATCTATGAATCTGTGAGGAGGAAGAGAAGAATCTTAAGTCTTGGTTGAGGTTTTATTAAAATATTAGATTCTATATCAATGATACAACATTTTGTTGTAATTTGACACTTTTATACAATGTCTCAATCAGCATTTAGACACTTTAGACACTGTCCACATCACAGCTCGTGTGTCCTATCCAGCCCATATTCCAAGGTAAGTCTGTTCGATTTGTGTTTACAAAGAGTGATTTTTGAGTTCCGCTACCCCCTGCAGGGTGTGGCACTCACAGGGAGCATCAGTTGGGAAATGAATGGGCAGAAAATAGCGATATCATGCGTGCAGTGCCTACCTGTTAGCATTGGATTGCAGAATCACCCTTCCGATATTAACTGCTGATTTGTCCTGTTCGAATTTTGTGTGCCGGGAGGTTTTGGAAGCAATGTTCACAGAGCATTATCATTTTATGTAGATAAGGATGAGAACATTTTCAATCTAGACCGTTTGCTTTATTTGGGAACAAGATGTTATTATAAATCTATCTTAGAACAGAGGTTTAGTAATTACACATTAGGGTGGACCCACCGGGGAAAGTTATGGTGTGTTCACACTGCAAGATTACCATCATTATGAAGCGATTTTGGCTTTGCACTGACACTAAACTAAATGTGTTGTTTAAACTGGGTGTTAAGGCCCAAACTCTGGAGTGAAGCAGAGTGAGACGCCCTTCTCTGGGGAGTCTTACTCAGGTATCAGGTCGGGCTCTGACTCCAGATTCATAAGAACGTAAGAAATACGTTTTCTGCGTGTTTTGTTTTCTGTCCATTAACCAATCCTCAATATATGCCAAAAATTACCTCCAATCCCATGAGCTGTAATCTTGTGTAACAACCTCTTATGTGGCACCTTATCGAATGCCTTTCAGGCTGCACTTACTGTATACCCGCAGCATCAGTGCAAAGCAAAACCATATTCACCCTTCATATGTACCATTGATATGAAATTGTTATACACTGCGACTACATTTGTAAAGTAAATACGCCACTTGAGTTCTCCCTACTCATGCAATAGCCTCCACTAGGGCCAACATGCGGAGGACCTTTTTAGCTTCTGGAAGGTAGGAACCTGGAGCACAATGCATTATTGTCATTAAGCATTGATGTCCTGATTTGACAGCTCAGTGTGTTGAACATTTGCTGCTATGGTCCAAGCTAGCCTGAATATGTAGATTTTCAGGGTCTTATTGAAAGTTTTCTAGTGCTTTTCTATGCTCCTATTTGTAGATGGGGGGGTTAAGCGAATGGGCAAGAAAACTAGATTCCCTTTTTTTATTTGTTTTCAGGATATGAGTGACATTGGAAATTTATTGTCCAACCCTAGTTGTTCCGAGGAGGTTGTAGTAAGCCTTCTTGAATCCCACTGCAGTCTTTGTGGTGATGGTGCTCCCATGATGTGTTGGGTAAGGAATTCCAGGATATTGATCCAACAACGATGAAGGAATGGTGATAGTCAGGATGGTATGTGACATAGAAGGGGACTTGGAGGTGATGGTGTTTTCAAGACATTGCTGCTCTTGTCGTTTTTGTTGGTAGAGATCACTTGGGAGGGAGGTGCCGTCGAAGTAACCATGGTGAGTTTCTGCGGTGCATCCTGTAGATTGTATGTACTGGAGCCACAGTGTGCTAATGGTAGAGGGAGTGGATATTGAGTCTAGTGGCAGGACTGCCGATCAAGCAGTCTCCTCTACTGTTTTCCCTTTGTATAGTTGGTTCTCTACATGCATGAATTTTATTGCATATGTTAGATCCTCAGTGTCTCAATATTGCTGCCGTCAGGAGGTGGGAAGAATGAAGCTCTCGATTCCAAACAAGTGGGAGGAGGTCACCTGCAGTGCATTATACGGAATTCCTAAAGGACCTCATCCCAGATTTTTTTCCTCCATGAAGATGATGGATCATGTTATTGAAGTACAATTGAAGAAGGAGCAAAATAATGCTTGCAGTTAGTATTGTGATAGTTCTAGGGACTGTTCAATGAATGGGAGAACCTGCCTTCTGTAATTACTGAACATCCCCACCTTTTCTGATGAAGCACTGCAACCGTGTTCAGACCTGGGTCAAAAAAATCACTTTCATCTTTCTTCCCTTGTCCCTTAAATCTGAAATGGAGTCAACAGCCTATTATGTAGGCATTAGTACTCCTAGTTAAGACATACACTCCACTGTTGGTGTTCATGGAAGTTAAGTCACTCAGTCACCAAAAAGAGGGTAACGATTTGGTGCAAGGTATTCAGTTTGGTTACAGATTTGGTAGGAAGTGACCTTCCACAAAACAGTGAATAACCATTCTGTGAGCAGAGTTACTGCAGGGGTTATTTTTGTATGTTGCATTGAAGGATATTTGAAAAAGCTGAAATAATGTCACACAAACTATTCACCAACTTCTGTGAGGTTGCTCCAATCATCCATGAGATTACCACTGTATACAAAGTAATTGCAAATTAGTTTTGGTGCACTTGGTTTGAAACAGTCCTGCAGTGCAGGAGGTTTGCCCATCACTTCTGCTCAAATGAATGGTTCTGATTGCTGAGCATTTAGATATTATGCAATTAAAGATGTCTACACAATGGTGATCTATTTAAAAACTCCTCAAACAAGTATGTTGGCTTTGGGGAATGGAACGTTAGATAACCAGGCTCCAATATTAAGGCAGAGCCGGGGCGTGAGAAGGGGTTTGGGGCCATAGCGGCATGAAACGCGGAAGATCGTGGGATGTCCAATTTCAACAGCGATGCCTCATTATCATTTTACGTCCAGGTTTCTCATCTTCAGTGCACGTGGGCGGGCGTGACGCGGACCCCATGTCGTGATTTCACCTCGACTATTTAAAGGCCCACTTCACTAATGGAATTTGGAGGAGTTGGGTGAATTGGCTTTGTGATTTATTAATAGAAATGGAATCAGAGAGAGCCAAGACTGCACCCCGATTTAATGAGGCGTCTCTTAATGTGCTGCTGTGTGCAGAAAGGGCAAGGAAGGAGGTATTGTTCCCTACTAATGGAAAGGAAAAACCTGCTACCACGATGAAGGCAGCGTGGCTGAAGAGGTGAGCAGCATGAATGTTGTGATGAGAACATGGATCCAATGCAGGAAGCGTTTTAATGATCTAACCAGGTCAGGAAAGGTGAGCAAAGTCGCAGATTCACCTACATTCTGTAGTGCACCCACTCTCACTCTGTCTTGTCAAGCGTACTCCATTCACATCACTCCTCACACCCACTTACGTTTCAACAGCACCCATCGTTCCATTTAAATGCATCTTCTCACCTCAGTCAGCTCCCCCAATTCTCAGCACATGTCCTCAAATGCATGCCAGTGACACTCGTGATACATCTGCCTGACTGTCACCCTCACCGAATGCACACATGCCTTGCAGACATTCATAGGTTTGTCATTCCCCCTTGCAGGAGAAGAGAACACCAAATACAAGAGAGAGGGAGAGGATTGGAGGTGACTCGCCACAGATAGTGCAGCTGACATCTGCAGAGGATGAGGCCATGGAAATCAGAAGCATGTCTGTGTCCCTGACCATTGGAAATGGAAAGACTGGGACTTTGCAGCTTCATGGTGACAGCATTAAATATCTACAACCCACATCTGATACAAGACTAAGTCATGTTGACTTGCATTCAGCACTGAATGAAATATGATCACCTTAATCATATGCATTTCAACATTTTTACATTCCCATGACTAAATCATATCCATCTCTTCTCTCCTCCAGGGCCATCACACGAGGAACAGCAGCTCCTGCCCTTCACGGTTGACATTTCCTTAGAGGAGCTGATTCCTTCTAAGGGTGTACCATCACAGAACACATGTTTACCAGGCACCAGCATAGATACAAGCACTTCGGTGGATCCTGTTAGACAGCTAGGTGGGATGTCACTTGGTGCATCACAGTTCACAAGTGAGCACGAGCAGAGAGTGGTGGTAGGGACAGCTGTGGAGAGTCTGCGTCGGAGGGCACAGTCCTCCAAGCTCTGCTTAGCTGGACAGAGATGCTGACCCTGGGGAGGGCCATCAATGAAAAAGAGAGTGACAGAGAGTCAGCAGCAAATGTGTGAGGTACTGGCAGTCCTGCCAGGCACACACTCCACAATATCAGAGAGGATGGGAGGAGTTCAGCTCAAACATTTGTGGATTGATGTCACAGGCCATTGCGAGGATGTCTTCCATGGATAGAGTGGCCTTCTCTGTGGAACTTGAATCGTGGCAATCTAATCAGGCCCTGATGACGGCCATGCAAATTATGGGCGCTAGCATTTCTGCCGCCTTAAACAGGATGACAGATATTTACTTTGATCCAGTGTGAGTGACGAACTGAACCTTCGAGCTATTAGGGCATCCCTAGCATCCCCAGCACCAATTTGATCGGCTGGTCTGGTGTTGGGAGCCCCATCTTCATCTTCCTCCTCCTCATCCTTTTCCTCTCCAATGGAATCCTCATGAGATGAAGAGTGCTGAGCGGCTTCTTCCTCCCACACCTCTAGTCCTCTCTGCTGCGCCAAGTTGTGCAGAACACAGCACACCACCATTATCCTAGAGACCCTTGCTGGTGAGTACTGAAGGGTGACTCCAAACCTGTCCAGGCACCTGAAACGCATCTTGAGCATGCCACTGGCTTACTTGACGACACATCTGGTTGTCATATGGCTCACGTTGTAGCGCTGTTGGAGTGTTCATCGGTGGGGTTCCTCAGAGGTGTCATCAGCCAAGTTTGGAGAGGGTATCCATTATCGCCTAGCAGCCACCCCTTAAGGCTGGTTCCAGGTACGAACAGGTTGGGGATGTTAGACTGCCGCAGTATGAAAGCATCATGGTAGCTCCCAGAGAATATAATGCAGAGCTGCATGAACCCGCTGAATGTCGATGGAATGAAATCCCTTGCAGTTGACGAATGCTCCTGGTTGATCTGGGAGTGCTAAGATTGCCACATGTGTGCAATCGATGGCACCCTGCACCTGACGCAAATCCGAGTGCCTGTTCATTCTGGCTATTTTCATCACAGGTGAAGTTTACCTAACTCCCAGCCCTGGCAAACAATCCATCCGTTATGCATTTATGTGCAGCCAACTGCGAGACGCTGTATGTCACTGGCAGCGCCCTGGAAGGAACCAGAGGCAAAAAATTTGAGGGCATTGGTGACTTTCACAGCCTCTGGTGATGAGTGGCCACTAGGTCCATCAGGGAACAGATCCTCTTCTAGGAGGCTGCAGGTGTCTGTGACCACCTGACGTGACAATCTCAGCCTTCGGAAGCACTGCTCCTCCAAGAGGTTGAGGAAGCTGAGCGTCTATCTGTAGACCCTGTTACGTGGGTAGTGCCTCCTGCGACCTCGACCCCTCGGTTGCTCCCCTCTCTGCTGTCCACCTGCAGCTCCCTCCACAGCATGTCCTCGCTGCTGTTGATGCTGATTGTCTTCCTCATCTGAAGTCCAATCTAAAGCAGCCATGACGCCACCGATCCTGATGTTCCCTGTGTGAACACCTCCAAACTGTGCAGACAATTCTCTCACAACAAGCACTCTCACCAAACCGTTTCCCAGAGGGAACGGAGAAAGCAGCTGTGAGCACTGAGCCTGTATTCATGTCGGGACTCCTGATCTTTAACCATCCCCATGAAGTGCCGATCAATCTCACCTCCGTTTCACTGACCAGTTTCCATGCAGGAGGCGTTAATTTCAAATCGCTACCTGGTGAAAGGAGCCTGAGTTATATATTATAATGATGGAGGCGGGTTACTCTGACGCCCCGATACCTGCCGCAGTAAAATCGGAAACGGCGGGTTAGTCGGGTTTCTCGAATTTGAAGATTTCACCCCCGCTGACCCTCTCCCGCCAGTCATGGGGGGGGGGTTAATATCGACCCCCCCCACCCCGCCCGATGTCAGCATTCGGTATTTCTATGTCAGGTATCTGTACTGGGGCCTCAGCTTTTCATATAATATATATATATATATGACTTGGATGAAGGAATAGAGAGTTGTATATCTATGTTAGGAGGCATAGTATGTTGTGCAGATGGGAGAAGGAAGTTACAATGGGACCTGGACTAAGTGGGCCATAGAATGGCAGAAGGAGATCAATGTGGGGAAGTGTGAGGTCATCCAGTTTGGATCTGAAAAAGACAAATCAAAATATTTTCTTAATGATAGGTTAGGAGCTGTGGAGGAGCTAGGTGTCCATGTGCACAGATCACTCAAAGCTAGTTCACAGGTGCAAAAAGTAATCAAAAAGGCTAATGGAATGTTGGCCTTTATCTCAAGGGGGCTGGAATACAAAAGTGAGGAAGTGTTGCTTCAGTTGTACAGAATGTTGATCAGACCCCCATCTGCACTTCCGGATAGATATATTGGTCTTGGAGGGGTGCAGTGCAGATTCACCAGAATTATAGCAGGACTTAAAGGATTGCGTAGGCTTGTGTTCCCTTGAATTTGGACGGTTGAGGGATGATCTAATCGTATTTAAAACCATAAATGGATTTGATAGCGTTGATACAGAGAAACTATTTCCTCTGGTGGGGGCATCCAAAGGCGCATAATCTTTAAACTTGAGCTAGGCCATTTAGGAGTGAAATCAAGAAGCATTATTCACACAAGATGTAGTAGAAATCTGGATCCCTCTTTCCCCCCCGCCCCCCAAAAGGCTATGGATTCAGGGTCAATTGAAATTTTCAACACTTGAGATCGATAGATGTTTGTTAGGTAAGGGTATCAAGGGATATGGAGAAAGGGCTGGTAAGTGGAGTTTGGATACAGATCGGCCATGATCTAACTAAATGGTGGAAAAGGCTTGAAGAGTTGAATGGCCTACTCCTGTTCCTACAGGACAGTCAGAATGGAAGTAAAGCAACCAGTATACTCTAACTGTAACCAAAGGAGCCCAAGCTCCTGAACCAATGAAATTTTTATCATTTTCAGTACTAGTCATCCATATGGCTTTGAGTGAAGCATAGGTTGTAGATAGTCAGTGTTCACTGAAACTGCATCAAGACTGCCCCATGTAATTTTTCATAGCGCACAAAAAAAAGGATGATTTCTATCCCATCAGTCTACCAGATTGAAGCACAAGACTAGGGGCATGTGTACCAGGGTCAATTTTCCTGGCATTTGTCCTGGAGAATGTCAATTGTCTTGGTTCCAAGTTAAGGAAAAATGGGGCATTCAACTGATCTCTACTCCCTTTACACTGCTCCAGGTTTTCTGGGGCTTCACGGGGGTGGGGGATGTCATAGAACTAGGCCTGTACTTGCAATAGACACAGGGCTATCATTGTCATCTCAGTAAGAGTGAAGGGGGCATTCCCGGCCTCTTGCCTCTTTCTCCTGTTGTGGCTGTGGGATGCCCAAATACAAGAGTGTCCCAAGAAGCTGGCATTGGGCTTTCACCAGCATACACCCTCATACCAAAAGATTTGAGGGGACGTGGCAGCAAGCTGAAGAGGGCCCCAGAAGGTAAGTTTAAAATGTTTTTAAGCTTACCCAGATCTTCAGACAACCAGGAACACAGCTACACTCAAATTTATTTGCTCCTGTTGCTGGCAGTAGATCGTGCCAGGGGGTTGGCATGGGACAGGAAATTCTGGTGCACCTGGACCTGGATAGGCACCGTGCAGTTCGAGCATTCTGCTCCTAACCAGCACCAGGGTGAAGGGGAGCCAGGAAAATTAAACCACTTGCATCCAGTCCTCCAGAAGTCTGCTAAATTTAACATTGTGGTGTTGTTCAAGCAAACCCAGTCTAGTGTTGACTGAGATCTCCATTCAGGCTTCATAGAGGGTGAGTTTGTTTTCCAAATGCTCAAACATTCCATCTCTTTGATATTTGGGACGAAGAAGTAGAGAGGAGAGAGAGAGAAAAAAATCTTGGTCTGGCCAAGTAGTCAACGTTTCACTCATTCATTCTGAATAGTAAATGCATTTCTCCTCTCTGATAAGATTCTGGTGGGTTCCAGTATGGGTGGATGGCTGATGCTCCTAGCTGCACTAGCACGGCCGGACAGGACAGCTGCGCTTGTTGGCATAGCGACAGGGGCTGATTATTTGGTGACTGCTTTCAAACAGCTTCCTTTGGAGGTAAGTGCACGGCCCTCTTAACTTGTGCTATAATTATTTTTGCTTCATCTGGTCTTTTGAATTCCATAAACTCTAGAATATTTTAAGCTTGCAGATTTATCTTTGTCCTTTCTCTTCTCTCCCTCTTCTCCACCCCCCCCCCCCCAACCAACTGAACTGTTGATTTGTCAAACTGATAAAGTCTGAATAATCCATAACCTTCTATTAAAACAATCATCCAGAAATGTCATTCAAAATAGAGAATGACTGCTGATAGAGATAGCTTCTAACATGAATCCTACTGGCGAGAAATCTAGTGTAATTTGCAAGCATCTGTAATTCCATTTTCTATGTTTTTATGTTTCGTTTTAAGAAACAAATAATTTTATCTTATTTGCAGAATTGATTCACCATCTGTGCTCCTTTTTAAAAAAAATGTCTCTGAAAAATTTTAGCTTTTCTAACTACGGGTTTAAAAAGGAAGAATGTTGACATTATGGAGAAACTGAATGGGAGAAATTGTTGAGAGCATGTGGAACTTGTGGAACTAAAGCTGCCTGAAGCTGGCTCCCTTGCCTAACTGGCTACTGTCAAGCAAAATGTCAAACTCCTAAAAATGTGTATAACACACCAGCTTGTTTAATATATGCTTTTGCAGATACTATGTGGACTCAATGTACAACTCAAATATGTAAACTGATCAATAAAGCTGAAAAGTCCCATTGTAATGAATAACCCACTGATTTTAAGCTTCCTTCCACTGGTCAGATCAATAACTCCTCCCATCATTCATGTGTTGTGGTCAGCAATCACTGTAAATAAAATGTTGAAGAATTTTTAAAAATTAACTAAAGATAGAAAATATTCATTAAGCTTTTTATTTTGCGAATGTTATCATAAATCGACAAAGATCAAGATGACCATGCTATATAGTGTATACCAAAGTCGACCCAGTGTTTCCTCCTCTTCCCCCATCTCTCCCCCAACCTACCATCCCCTGATTTCCCCCATTCCCCAGTCTCCCTCGCTCCCCAAGCCCCCATTCCCAAGTCTCCATCTCTCCCCTGAGCCCCCATTCTCCAGTCTCCATATCTCCCCGAGTCCCCATCTCTCTCCATGAGCCCCTCTTCCCAAGTGTCCCCCGATTCTTGAGCACCCCCCCACCCCAAATTCTCGAACCTCCCACCAGCCGGTCGCAGCTCTCTGCGATGGTGGTCGCGTGACATCACCGAGCCAGAGGCTTCTCTGATCAGCAGCCGTGGACGTCACGGAGCGAGGTCGAGGCACACTGCGGCGGGAAATTTAAAGAACTGATCTCCCGGGCTGCTAGGGGCAGCGCTCGGGGTAGGAATCCCCGATAGTGGGAAACTCCCGCCAAAAGGTCATCAATTGGCTATGTGCCAAGTTTTCATTTGAAAGTTTCCATTATCGCGGGTTATTATTGGGCTCATTGGGTTTTCATGTGGTTTAAGCATCAGTCTACAGTCAGTTTGTCTGAGGGGATCTGTGTTTCCCTGTAAATAGTGTCCTAGATAGTTGAACAATTCGGTAGGTAGGTCTCCATAACAAGGACACTACTGGCTGGAACGAAACCTGATGGAGATAGGACATAACATAAGAAATAAGAGCAGGAGTAGGCCGTACGGCCCCTCGGGCCTGCTCTGGCATTCAGTAAGATCATGGCTGATCTTCTACCTCAACTCCACTTTCCTGCCCTATCCCTTGATTCCCTTAGATTCCAAAAATATATCAATCTCAGTCCTGAATATACTCAACAACTGAGCATCCACAGCCCTCTGAGGTAGAGCATTCCAAAAGATTCACAACCCTCAGTGAAGAAATTTTTCCTCATCTCGGTCCTAAATAGCCAACCCCTGCCGCTGATGTCACGGAGTGAGGGCGGGTGCACTGCGGCGGGAAATTTAAAATGCTGATCTCCCGGGCTGCTAGAGACAGCGTTCGGGACAGAGTTTGTGAAACCCTACTCCATTACCACCCATGAATGATCTGCTCAAGCATATATCCACAGTGTCATAGCTTTAATTTGGGCTAGCCAGTAAAGAAAAGCAAGTTTAGGAGTATCATCCTTTTCCTGCTCCTGGAAGGTATTGGCATTTCAATCCAGTCTGAGGGAATTGTTCTGCAGACATTTGGTGATCTGAGCTCATGCCTATGAGAGTACAAGGAATGTGAAACAAACAGTTGTAAGAGATGTGGACAAATATTCATTTTCTTAAAGGAAATCAGTCATTAGCCTTCTGTTCATTGATAACACAATGTTATATCACAAAATTGGAAGCACATTGTTAAAGATTACTTTTGTCTTGCCTGATTCCTATCACTTTATTTTAAACCTGACCAACTCTGGCCAAAAATGAGGATTTCCTGTTCTGCCGGTATTTATGTATGTGACAATCAATTAGCCGATAATGAGGATCATGACTGTTGACATATTCTATTGTGATAATCCGTTGTGGTATTTTGTAACAATTTCTAAATTGCTTCTTGTTTCTGTTAGACAAGGAAAGAAATAGAAGCAAAAGGTGAATGGTATTTGCCAACCAAGCAGAAGGAAGAAGGATTTTACAAGATCCCCTACGCCTTTCTTAAAGATGCTGAAAATCACTGTGTGTTGCAAAGCCCCATTCCAATAACCTGTCCTGTGAGACTTATCCACGGTTTGAAGGATGACCATATTCCCTGGCAGATCTCTCTAAATGTGGCTGAAAATGTTCTTGGTTCGGATGTTGACCTCATCCTTCGCAAACAGGGTCAGCATCGAATGAGGGAGAAAGATGATGTCAAATTAATAGTATACACAATCGATGACTTGATAGACAAACTTACAACACTGGCGTAAATGGGTACGATTAGATATTGGTGCCATACATGTATATAATTAGCAGTACACTGAACCGATGGAAGCTGTTTGCATCGTCAGTTTCTATGATGTGAATGTTTGCAGAATTATTTTGAACTGGTCATAACAAGTGCTTTTGGAGCATGTACCTTTGAGCAAAAAATAGTCTATGCTATTATCAACAGAAAAAAAATGCCAGCATTTTGGCAAATGCCCAACATGAGGCATTGTATGGCCACATGCAGTTTGAGCTGTAAGCACAGTGTAACATGTAATCCAATTACTAAAGATACAAAACCTGTTCCTTTTTACAGCAATGCTAAGTTTTGCTGGACAATGGTTTTAATTTTCCATTATCTGTTCACCTAAATGGAATCGACTGTATGCCTTACGTGCAATTAATGGGATATGTCTCAAAATGCTGCGTTTGCACGTAGATAATGTTGGAAATGCTAGCAGTCTCGATCAAAAGAATCCTATACTGTTGCCAGACAAGTTTGACCATTACAATTCAGTATTACAGCTCTCCCTGTGTACATACTATGTTTTACTTTGATTAAGTGATCACATGTCACTGATTTCTATAGCATCAGTGCCATACGTCTCAAAACTTGCGTTGTATAACAGTTATGTTTTCTACTACAATATGCTTGAGAACACCCATGAAAAGATTAATTGATATCGCTAATATCCTTATCTATAAAGCTGTTTTTAGAAGTCACATGGAAAACATTCAGCATTTATTGAATTCTTTATTGGAGATGTATCCCTACTTCTTTCACATTACTTTGGAGGTTGGTGCCTTTTCATGAGTCTTGTATTGAGGAACTACTGAATTGAGAGGAAATAATTTATCCTGAACGTCTACAATGGATACTCTACTCCAAAATAAATCTGATATTTTCATGAAAGGTCCAGTGCAACATCAAATATTACAGCATAAAATATTGCCAGTCTTCAGAGGCTAAGGGCTGAAATTCAATTTTACACCAGAATGCTGGCCAAATGAACAACTCGAGGAAAACTTTGACAGTCCTCCTTGTAAACTGGAGGGTCAGCTCTGTATGAAAGTAATTGTTTTTCTGTTAGTTTTTTTTAAGAATGTCTTGCTTTATAACTTGATATAGACATAATCAACGCAATTTTAAGCACAGTCAAAATAATCAGTTAATTTGTTTATATAGATAGTTTAGATTTAACATGTTTATTATATTACTCCCCAGTTGGCAATTGTGACTTTTTGCTGCTTTTTTAAAATAATTAAACTGGAGGAGAAAACTGTGAACTTGCACTGATGCTGTTTGTTTTCTGCTGTGATCATATTGCTCTGTGGCATTTTGATCATTATTGGTTCATGTAAAATGTTTTATAGCAGGGTAAAATTTGGACAAGCTACAGAGAAAAATTCAACAATTGTAGCTTTAGTTGTTAAGTGGCATGGGGGGGCGGGGGAATAGCAAACGGTAAGAAAGCTAAAAATTGCAAAAAAAAAATGCAGTAATAACATGGGAATTTCATTGTTAATTTCTGTAATTTCAGTTTTTAAATATTTCTGAATTTAAAACATTAATATGATTCGATTCCTGATTAATTGTACAGTCAATGCAGCATCTTACTGTTAGTGGTGCTTTCTAGATGAAATTGCAGTCATGTATTACTTTAATTGAAAATTAACAATCAAATTAGCTAATGATTTATCAGAAATTAAACAAGTAGACACATACAGAACCATAGGAGTTTATGTACAGTGACAGTAGAAACTACCAGGGCTTTTAAGTTTAATCAATGTGGAGAATCTTATCACCAACTGTCTACAACATGCTCCATTACATACATTTTATATATATATATATATATATATTCCACAAAAGAGGAAACAAACAATAGCTTTATGAAATTGCTTTGCTGGGTGAAACAGTAATGTGAGGCTTTATGAACATCTGCATGGTGAAAACCATGCTCCACTTTGGATTGCAGGGCAGATAAAACAATGGAGCAACAATTTCTTGCTCCAAATAAAGCAGCTTTTTGAATGAACTGTGGTTGAGTCCTAAGGGCTCCCTGGCCAAAATGGTGGATTAGACCCAGCTGATTTACCTTGAAAGCTTCCAATTCACTTACTGGGCTGAAACGAGCATCAACAACTGCTCTAATACTAAAGGTAATCTTTTTTTCCAACTTTGAAGAAAATGGGCTTGGAGGGCAGGCTGTGTCAGTAGAGATTATGTGCTCAAATCCTGGAGTAGGGTTTGAACCCATAACCTGACTTAGTGTAAACTAATGTATGACCATATATTGGATTCATTTGACAGAATAAAAGTTTGTTTCAAAATGCTTGTTCAAGTGGAGTGAAAGACCAAATCATTTCTCCAACTAGAATCTGAATTCCAACTATATCTGCCACCAGGTTCCTAAGATTAAAGTAGCAGATCTCTTAGGAAAGTGGGCTAGTAGATGGCAAGTGCAGATAAGTGTAAACCAATTAGTATGGCAGGAAGGTACCATACAAGGAGTATATGTTGGAATGGAACAGTCATACAATGCTTAATCAGTATGAGGATTTGAGGGTTGTGTGAACATCATTGAAACCATCCATCCAGTGTATGGCAGCAGTAAAAAGGACAAAGAACAAACTTAATATAAATCAGAAGTGATGCTATTGAGAAAGACATTAGCTGGACCCTATTTTGTTTTCATTCAATCATGGGATGTGAGTGTCGCTGGCAAGGCCAGCATTTATTGCCCATCCCTAATTGCTCTTCAGGAGGTGATGGTGAGCCACCTTGAACCGCTGCAGTCCGTGTGGTGAAGGTTCTCCCACAGTGCTGTTAGGAAGGGAGTTCACGGATTTTGACCCAACAATGATGAAGGAACAGAGATATGTTTCCAAGTCTGGATGGAGTGTGAGTTGGAGGGGAACGTGTAGGTGGTGGTGTTCCCATGTGCCTGCTGCCCTTGTCCTTCTAGGTGGTAGAGGTCACGGGTTTGGGAGGTGCTGTTGAAGTCTTGGCGTGTTGTTGCAGTGCATCCTGTGGATGGTACACATTGCAGCCACGGTGCGCCGGTGGTGAAGGGAGTGAATGTTTAGAATGGTGGATGGGGGTACCAATCAAGCAGGCTGCTTTGTCCTGGATGGTGTTGAGCTTCTTGAGTGTTGTTGGAGCTGCACTCATCCAGGCAAGTGGAGAGTATTCCATCACACCCCTGAATCGTGCCTTGTAGATGGTGGAAAGGCTTTGGGGAGTAAGGAGGTGAGTCACTCACCACAGAATACCCAGCCTCTGACCTCTTTTTATTCGTTCATGGGATGTGGGCATCGCTGGCCAGGCCGGCATTTATTGCCCATCCCTAATTGCCCTTGAGAAGGTGGTGGTGAGCCGCCTTCTTGAACCGCTGCAGTCCGTGTGGTGACGGTTCTCCCACAGTGCTGTTAGGAAGGGAGTTCCAGGATCTTGACCCAGCGACAATGAAGGAATGGCGATATATTTCCAAGTCGGGATGGTGTGTGACTTGGAGGGGAACATGCAGGTGGTGTTGTTCCCATGTGCCTGCTGCTCTTGTCCTTCTAGGTGGTAGAGGTCGCGAGTTTGGGAGGTACTGTCGAAGAAGCCTTGGCGAGTTGCTGCAGTGCCACAGTATTTATTTGGCTGGTCCAGTTAAGTTTCTGGTCAATGGTGACCCCCAGGATGTTGATGGTGGGGGATTTGACAATGCTAATGCCATTGAATGTCCAGGGGAGGTGGTTAGACTCTGTCTTGTTGGAGATGATCATTACCTGGCGCGAATGTTGCTTGCCACCTATCAGCCCAAGCCTGGATGTTATCCAGGTCTTGCAGCATGCGGGCTCGGACTGCTTCATTATCTGAGGGGTTGCGAATGGAACTGCAATCATCAGCGAACATCCCCATTTCTGACCTTATGATGGAGGGAAGGTCATTGATGAAGCAGCTGAAGATGGTTGGGCCTAAGCCAATGCCCTGAGGAACTCCTTCAGCAATGTCCTGGGGCTGAGATGAAGGTTGCAGCTGAAGCTTTCCAGCCAGCTTTGAGGTCTTGTTGCTTTTACATTAGGGGCTCTATTTTAGCATCCGCTATCGGGTGCGTTCCTGGCGGGGGGACTCCGAAAATCGGGGAAGCCCGGAGCGGGTCTGGAGCCCGGCTCCACCCCGTCCACTTCCGGGTTCCCCACAGACGCGCCGACGTGCGCGCGCAGCCCCTGCATGTGGGACTCCCGCAGGCAATTAAAGCTGGCGGGGTTCCACTTAACAGTATTTATCTTGCTATTTCAGTTCGTTAACAGACCTGATTAAGGGAATATTTCAGGAGGGGTGGGATTTTAGAAACAACTGGGACTGTTTCCCATACTGGGGGAAACACTCCCAGTTGAAATGGACGCGTTGCAGCTATCAGCCTGTGGCAGCTGCAAAGGTCCGTTTGACAAGTTGGGGGGGGGGAGGGGAGACCCTCACTCATTGCAGGAGGCTACTCTGTCACTTTGGACAAAGTTTGGCCTCCATCACCCTCCTCCTAACAATCAAATTCACAAACTTGCACACTTACCCCGGGGTCCAGACACATGTACCTACCTTGCGGACTCCCTCAGATGTACATCTTCTGGATGGGGGCCGCCATAGCTGCAGTCATGACTTTATCGGAGGACGAACAGCATCACCAGCCTCGCCGGCCACGCCATCCACCTGTGACACGTGGAGCTCCACAACACAGTGCTGTGACACATCCACCTGCACAGCAGGAGGGAGGGCAACCGCAGAGAGAAATGCTTCTCAGAGGGCACTACCCTTGCCACAGAGTCCACAGACCGAGGCTCAGCTTCCTGGACCTCTCTGAGCAGCAGTGCACACGGAGGCTCAGAGTCACTCGACATGCAGTCATGGACATCTGCAGCCTCCTTCATGCCAAGCTGCTCTCGGCTGGCCCGAGCACCATCTTCTTACCTGTCGCTGTCAAAGTCACCACTGCCCTCAACAACTTCTCCTCTGCATCCTTCCAGGGTGCCACCGGGGACATCGCCGACGTCTCTCAGTCGTCTGCACAAAAGAGCCCTGCAAATACACCGACACCCACCCTGCAGTGACACAATGGGTGGCATCAGGTGTGGGTCTTCATTGTGATCCTCAGGAAAGGGCATTATTGCACAAACCAGACAAGATTCGCAAAGACGTGGCAGTAGTGGTGCCAATATAATATGTGATGTGAGTTGGTCAGAAATTAAATATAAGTAAAAACCATGACAAACCCTCAAACACCCTTGTGCATTCCCTTCATGCTCACGACACGTTTGCCTTACGCTTTCTACTGCACATATGTGATGCATGCCCTGTGGCTGCAGCACAGGTAGTGGCAGGTTGAGTGAGGCTGACCGTGAAAGAGATGCATGAGAGGGTGAGTGTGAGATAGAGCCATGAGATTGTATGAGGATTGGGTTGAGTGGTAGTGGCGGGATGAGTACTGGCGAGGTGAGTAAGTACAGGTAAGATGAGGATGAGGTTTGAGTGGGTGTGAGGGATGATGTGACAGAGTAGTGTTGGCAGTGCAGAAGGAGATGTGGGGTGGGGGCAGTGATGTGGCAGACATAGTGTAGGGGAATGAGTAAGTGTACTCACTTTGGCTGACCTACTTAGGTCATTGCAGCGCCTCCTGCACTGTATGCAGGTGAGCGATATGTTGGTGGTGCAGGTGACCTCCTCTGCCACCTCGAGCCAGGCCTTGGTGGCAGAGGCAGGCCACTTCCTCCCGCCCGCCGGGGGGAAGATCTTTGTCCTCCCCCTCCTCCTCACCCCATCCAATGATACCTGGAGTGAGGCATCATTAACCTGGGAGCAGCCTTCCCCCTGGGCTGCTCCATGCTGTAATTTTTCCTATTTGTTGCAGCATCAGTCAGTGGAGGATTGCCCCTTTAAATAGAGCTCCTCCAGCTGACAGACCTTACTGCGCATGCGCAGTCCGCCCGACGCGCAGATCAGCAGTGGGGAACCCGGAAGACCAGGTAAGTGGATCCAATTAGGCTGCGAACGGGCGCGGGGCAGACTGATTTCACCGGGCGCGTTACCCACGTGCCCAGTCGCCCCCCCCACTGCGAACCCGCAGCCCTGGTAATATCGAGCCCTAACTGTCTGTTAAGACCCTTGAACTGCTGATGAATCACAAATTACAGCCACAGTCTGATTGGCCGCCTTTTGAAAGCTCTAAAGCACAGGGACTATTGCACACAGACAAAATGGGAAGATCATGGGCTCAGGTGCTTTAAACAGCTCATAAACCACAATATACCATTAGTTCGTCATTTGGGTACAAATGACGATCCGGATTCTTTCCCCTCAGTCTGGTTCAGTAATAACTGAAGTCGAATACATTTTAAAGTCCAACACATCTTTAATAGCAGGGTTCTTAGTCTGCAGCATTGATTTGGACTCCTGATAGAGTCCCTCTATGCTGGCAGAGCAAGAACAAAAACATACAGAAATCCACACGTTTTTTATACAGATGAATAGGGTTGGAACATACTTAACGAGGGTCAACACCAATCATAAGCCGGGCATAGGTTGCCATGCGAGGTTACATTATTTCCGGCCAATCATAAATCGTCCATGTGCTGATCATGCTGCTGTTAGACATCAAAGGGGATAACTTCCTCACTTTCCAACTTGGAATGTTCTTCCCTGTTCCTTCTGTTCCTTATCTCCCAACCTGGAATGTCTTTCAACTTTGGCTAAGCTCGTTCCCTATATTGATCTGCCATAAACATGGAGACATTCAGACCAGTCCTTGACTCACATCAAAGACCTATCATTGATAAGACAATGCAGGCCTGCTGACTAAGCAAACATATGGCCCAGCAGGAGGGCCAGGCCACTTGTACCAATCTCAGTTACTAACTAATTAACCCTTTCTAACCATTTTGCATTCTGCTTCTTTGCCACGTAGACATTTTAATATTTTACTAAAAACTGACCACGTAGGGATTCTCACAAACAGTAATCAGCCTACGATTTCAAATAACAAAACAGCATTCAACCACCAAGCACAGTTGGAGACTCAACATCTCAGGCCATTAATAAATGTTGCCATCAAAGTTGCCAACCTCCTTTGCATAAGTGTGGTTGAAGGGGTATCTGATTGAGCAATTACGTATGATAAAAATAGGATTTTTTATGTTTGGTTTGTACAGTTTAAAATAGCAAGGGCAACTCAGGATTAAAATGGAATCAAGCAGCCGTGTCTCTGGGATGCCTCTGAAATTCCTTTTATTCCATGGTAAAGCCGGTTTGTGGACAGCCCATCAATGTAGCTTGCTGCAATGTAATTAGCTTTCATCACTCTTAGATTAGTTAAGAACACCCATGTCAAATATTCTATCAAACCATTAGAGATAGGAGCAGGAGTAGGCCATCCAGTTCCTCGAGCCTGCTCCACCACTCAATGAGACCATGGCCAATCTGATTTTTACCTCAACTCCACCCTTCGGCCCTTTCCCCATATCCTTTGACGCCTTTGCTGATCAAAAATTTGTCTAACTCAGCCTTGAATGTATTCAGTAACTCAGCCTCCACAGCTTTTTAGGGTAAAGAATTCCAAAGATTCACAACCCTCTGGGAGAAGAAATTCCTCCTTATTTCTGTCTTAAACGGGCGACCCCTTATTCTGAGACTATGCCCCCTAGTTTTAGATTGCCCCATGAGGGGTAACATCCTCTCAGCATCTACCCTATAGATCCCCATAATAAGATCTCCCCTCAATCTTCTAAACTCCAGTGAGTATAGACCTAACCTATTCAATCTTTCTTCATAAGACAACCCTTCCATATCCAGAATTAACCTAATGAACCTTCTCTGAACTGCCTCCAATGCAAGTATGTCCTTCCTTAAATAAGGGCACCAGAACTGTACGCAGTACTCCAGGTGTGGTCTCACCAGCACCCTGCACAGTTGTAGCATGACTTCCCTGCTTTTATATTTCGTCCCCCTAGACATAAAGGCCAATATTCCGTTTGCCTTCCAGGTTACCTGCTGCACCTGTATGTTGACTTCTTGTGTTTCATGTAAGAGGACACCCAGATCCCTCTGTACCACAGCATTTTGTAGTATTTCTCCATTCAAATAATATTTTGCTTTTTTATTTTTCTTCCCAAAGTGGATGACTTCACATTTTCCCACATTATATTCTATCTGCCAAATTTTTGCTCATTTGCTTAATCTGTCCCCTTTGCAGACACTTTGTGTCCTCCTCACAACTTGCTTTTCCACCTATCTCTGTAGCATCAGCAAATTTGGCCACAAAACACTCTGTTCCTTCATCCAAGTCATTGATATATATTGTAAATAGTTGAGGCCCCAGCACTGATCCCTGCAGCCCCCCACTAGTTACAGATTGCCATTTTGAAAATGACCCTTTTATCTCGACTCTGTTTTCTGTTAGTTAGCCAATCCTCTATCTATGCTAGTATATTACCCCCAACACCATGAGATCTTGTGCAGTAACCTTTATGTGGCACCTTATCGAATGCCTTTTGGAAATCCAAATTTACTGCATCCATTGGTTCCCCTTTATCCACCCTGCCCGTTACTTTCTCAAAGAACTCTAATAAATTTGTCAGACACGATTTCCCCTTCATAAAACCATGTTGACTCTCCTTGATTGTATTATGAGTCTCCAAATGTCCTGCTACTACTTCCTTAATAATGGATTCCAGCATTTTCCCAATGACAGATGTTAGGCTAACTGGTCTATAGTTACCTGTTTTCTGTCTCACTCCCTTCTTGAATACGGGTGTTACGTTTGCGGTTTTCCAATCCGCTGGGACCTTTCCAGAATCTAGTGAATTCTGGAAGATTACAACCAATGCATCCACTATCTCTGTAGCCACTTCCTTTAAGACCCTCGGATGCAAGCCATCAGGTCCAGGGGACTTGTCAGCCTTTAGACCCATTAGTTTGCCTAGTACTTTTTCCTCTAGTGATGGTGATAGTGATTGTTTTTAGTTCCTCTCTCCCCTTTGCCCCTTGATTTTCTACTATTATTGGTATGTTATTAGTGTCTTCTGCTGTGAAGACAGATACAAAATATCTGTTCAATTCCTCTGCCATTTCCTTGTTTTCCTTTATTATTTCCCCAGTCTTATCCTCAAAGGGACCAATGTTTACTTTAACTACCCTCTTCCTTTTTATATACTTGTAGAAGCTTTTATTGTCAGTTTTTATATTTCTTGCTAGTTTACTCTCATAATTTATTTTCTCCTTCTTTATTATTCTTTTGGTCATCTTTTGCTGGTTTTTAAAGTTTTACCAATCTTCGGGCTTACCAGTAATCTTTACCACATTGTATGCTTTTTCTTTTAACCTGATACCATCCTTGACTTCCTTAGTTAGCCATGGTTGGTTCACCCTTTCTGTGGGGTCTTTCCTCCTCACAGGGATATATTCTTGTTGCGAGTCATAAAATATCTTTTTAAATGTTTGCCACTGCTTATTCACCATCATACCATCTAGTCTATTTACCCAGTCCACTTTAGCCAATTCCGCCCTCATTCCTTTGAAATTGCCACATTGTATTTAAGTTTAATAAAGTGGTTTCAGACCCATGATCCTCGCTCTCAAACTGGATGTGAAATTCTATCATGTTATGATCACTGTTTCCCAAGGGATCCTTTACTTTGAGATCATTAATTAATCCTGTTTCATTACCCTTTACTCGATCCAAAATAGCCTGTTCCCTGGTTGGTTACTCGACGTATTGGTCTAAGAAACAGTCCCGAATACACTCTATGAACTCCTCCTTAGGGCTACTTTTGCCAATTTGATTTGTCAAATCTATGTGAAAGTTAAAATTGTCCATGTTTATTGCATTACCTTTTTTACAAGCCCCCCTTATTTCCTGATTTATATTTTTCCCTACAGTGTAGTTACTGTTAAGGGGCCTATATACAACTCCCACCAGTGATTTCTTTCCCTTGCTATTTCTTACCTCCACCCAAATTAATTCGATATCTTGATCTTCTGAGCCAAGATCATTTCTCACTATTATACCAATTTCATCCTTTATTAACAGAGCTACCCCACCACCTTTACCTTTTTTCCTATCCTTCCGAAATGTTAAACAACCCTGAATATTTAGCTCCCAACCTTGTCATCTTGCAACCACGTCTTTGTAATGACCATGAAATCATACCCATTTCTTTCTATTTGTGCCATCAATTCACCCATCTTATTATGAATGCTGCGCGCATTCAGATAAAGAACCTTTAATTTTGTCTTTTTATCATTCTTTCCTACCCCGGCCCCATTTGCTAGTGCACTCTTATGTTTGTACGCTCTGTCCCTTCCTGACACACTTTGTTTATCATTACCCCCACCACTTTTCTGTACTACTTCCTTGTCTTTTCTCTTTATCAGTCTAAACTTCACCCCACCTGAACCCTCCCCCCCTCTCTATTTGGTTTAAAACCTTCTCTACCGCCCTAGTTATTCAGTTCGCCGGAACACTGGTCCCAGCATGGTTCAGGTGAAGCCCCTCCCAATGGAACAGCTCTCTCTTTCCCCAGTATTAGTGCCAATGCCCCATGAATCAAAACTCACTTCTCCCACACCAATCTTTGAACCACGCATTCATCTCTCTGATCTGATTTACTCTGTGCCAACTTGCTCGTGGCTCAGGTAATAATCTGGAGTGGTTCTGCTTTTTAATTTAGTCCCTAGCTTCTCCTTATCTCCCCTTTGGTCTGTGTCCTCTGGTTACCAACCCTCCTGCGAGTGGAAACAGTTTCTCCCTGTGTACTCTGTCAAAACCCCTCAACATTTTGAACACCTCTATTAAATCTCCCATTAATCTTTTCTGCTCTAAAGAGAACAATTCCAGCTTCTCTAATCTCTCCAAACAACTGAAGTCCCTCATCTCTGGCACCATTCTAGTAAATCTCCACTACACCCTCTCAAAGGCCTTGACATCCTTTCTAAAGTGTGGTGCTCAGAATTGAACACAATACTCCAGCTGAGGCCTAACTAGTGATTTATAAAGGTTTAGCATAACTCCCTTGCTTTTTTACTTTATGCCTTTATTTATAAAACCAAGGATCTGATATTCTTTTTTAACAGCATTATCAACTTGTCCTGCCACCTTCAAAGATTTCTGTACATAAACCCCCAGGTCTCTCTGTTGCTGCACCCCTTTTAAAATTGTACTATTTAGTTTATGCTGCCTCTCTTCATTCTTCCTTCCAAAATGCATCACTTCACACATCTCTGCATTAAATTTCATCTGCCATGCGTCTGCCCATTTCATCAGTCTGTCTGTGTCCTCCTGAAGTCTGTTACTATCCTCTGCATTGTTTACTACATTTCCGAGTTTCGTGTCATCTGCAAACTTTGAAATTATGCCCTGTCCAGGTCCAGGTCATTAATGTATATCAAAACTAGCAGTGGTTCTAATACCAAATTCCGGGGGACACCACTGTATACTTCCCTCCAGTCTGAAAAACAATCATTCACCACTGCCCTCTGCTTTCTGTCCCTTAGCCAATTTTGTATCTCTGCTGCCACAGCCCCTTTAATCCAATGAGCTTCAATTTTATTAACAAGTCTATTATGTGGTACTTTATCAAATGCATTTTGAAAGTCCAGATACACAACAAAAACACTACCCTCATCAACTCTCTCCGTTACTTCATCAAAGAACTCAATCAAGCTTGTCATACACAATTTGCATTTAACAAATCCACGCTAGCTGTTATTTATCAACCCATGTCTTTCCAAGTGACAATTAATCTTGTCCCAGACTACTGGATCTAAATGTTTCCTCACCACCAACATTATGCTGACTGGCCTATAGTTTACTGGGTTTATCCCACTCCTTTTTTGAACAGAGGTGTAACATTTGCAACCCTCCAGTCATCTGGCACCGCTCCCATATTCAAGGAGGATTGAAAGATTGTGGCTAGAGGCTCTGCTATTTCCACCCTTCCGTCAGCAACCTAGGATACATCCCATCCGGACAGGATGATTTTTCTACTTTGAGCGCTGCCAACCATTTATGTATCTCTTTACTTTTATCCTACCTAATTTCTCTACCACCTCCTCCTTTACTATAACGTTGGCAGCATCTTCTTGCTTTGTGAAGATAGATGCAAAGTATTCATTTAGTATCTCAGCCATGCCCTCTGCCTCCACAAGATCTCCTTTTTGGTCCCTAATTGGTCCCACCCTTGCTCTGACTATCCTTTCTCTATTTATACATTTATAAAAGACTTTAGTGTTCCCTTTTATATTTTCCACTAATCTTTGCTCATATATTCTCTTTGTCCCTCACATTTCCTTTTTTAGTTCTCCTCTGCACTTTCTGTATTTTGCTTGATTTTCTACTATTTTATGAAACTGACATTTATCATAAGCTTCCTTTTTCTGTTTCATTTTAATCACTATATCTTTAGCTATCCAGGGAGCTCTAGCTTTGGATGCCCTTCCTTACCTCCTCACAGGAATGTGTCTGGTCTGCACCTGAAGTATCTGCTCGTTGAAGGCCTCCCATTGCTCATTTACTGTTTTACCTGTCAACCTTTGATTCCAATCCACCTGGGCCAGATCCTCTTTCAACTCACTGAAATTAGCCCTCCTCCAGTTGAGTATCTTCATCTTTGATTGTTCCTTGTCTCTTCCCATGAATACTTTAAACCTAATGATATTGTGATCAAATGTTTTTCAAATGATCTCCTACTGAAACACACTCCACTTGCCCGACTTCATTCCCCAGATCTAGATCCAGCACTGCTTCCTTCCTCGTTGGGCTGGAAACATACTGATCAAGAAAGTTCTCCTGTACAAATTTCAGGAATTTCTCCCCCCTTGCCCTTAACACTGTATTATCCCAGTCTATATTTAGATCATTGAACTCTCCCATTATCACTACTCTATTGTTTTTACATTTTTCTGAAATTTGCTTGCAGATTTGCTCCTCCATCTCCTTCCTACTATTTAATGGTCCATATTATAAACCCAGCAGCATAACAACTCCTAATCTGCTCCTTAACTCTAGCCAAATCTGCCTTTGCACCCTCAAGCTCATCATCCCTTACCAGGGCTGTAACAGTATCTTTGATCAATACTGTCACCCTCCCTTCCCTTTTTTCCTTCCCTATTCCTCCAGTTAATCTCCCCTCAAGGACATTGGTCCCAGCCCTGTTCAGGTGCAACTCGTCCATCTTGTACAGGTCCCTCCTGCCCCAGAACTGCTTCCAATACCCCAGGAATCTGAAGCCCTCCCTCCTGCACCATTTCTCCAGCTACACATTAACCTGCTTTATCTTGCTGTTCTTATACTCACCTAATGCATGGCACTGGGAGTAATCCAGAGATTACCACCTTTGAAGTCCTGCTCTTTAGTCTACTCCATAGCTCCTGAAGCTCCATCTGTAGGACCTCAACACTTTTCCTTCCTATGTCATTGGTTCCAACATGGACCATGATTTCTGGCTGTTCCCCTTCTCCCCGCAGAATTTTCTGCACCCTTTCCGTGACATCCTCTACCCTGGCACCAGGGAGGCAACACATCATGCAAGAATCACGTCGGCAGTTGCAGAATCGCTTGTCTATCCCCCTGGCTTCGAATCCCCTATTCAACTTCATTTCTTTACTTCGCTGTGCCCCCCTGTGCAGTCCTTTGCTCCACGGTGCCGGGGATCTGCTCTGGACTGCATTCCTTTGAGGTGTCGTCACGCACATTGGTATTCTGCACTGAAAACCAGTTGTGAATGACACACTCCCGGAGGAGTCTTTCACTGCCTGCCTCTTCTTCCTACCATATCAGATGGCCACCTACTTATTATCCTGCTGAACTCTCTGTGGCTGCGGGGTTACCACCTCCTGGAATGTGCGATCCAAGAAACTTTCAACCTCCCAGAAGCCCTACAGTGACACCAGCTGCTCCTCAAGCTCAGAAACACTGAGCTTGAGCAGCCGGCGACACTTCCTGCACACAAGGTTGTCCAGGACACACAAAGCGTCTTAGACTTCCCACGTGGCACAGGATGTGCAGGCAATGGGTCTCAGTTGCCCATCCATTTTACAGTCTATTTACTTAATGTCCTCCTTACTTAGAGTGCTCTGCTGTCTCCATCTTTCCCTCTTACGTAGCATTCCCTTCCCTTCTGCACCTAATTCCCACTCTCACCAAACTCCCACTCTCACCAAACTCCTGCTTTAATGTCTTCACTCTGCTTGCAATTCACACCATTTAGAAGATCACTCTCTCTGTGTTTGACCCGTCTCCTTAAGAAGAAATCCTGAAACAAAGGAAGTTAGAAGCATATGTCTCTTCAACTTAAAGAAGGAAGAAAGACTTGCATTCATATAGTATCTTTCATGACCTCAGGATGTCCCAAAGAGCTTTACAGCCAATTAAGTACTTTTGAATTGTAGTCATTGTTGTAATGTAGGAATTGCTGCAGTTAATTTGCGCATAGCAAAGTCTCACAAACAGCAATGAGATAAAAGACCAGATTATCTGCTCTTTTTAATGATGTTGGTTGAGGGGTAAATATTTGCTCCCCTGATGTTCTTTTAAATAGTGCCATAAGATCGCCACGTCCACCTGAGAGGGCAAATGAAGCCTGGGTTTAATGTCTTATCGGAAATGGGGGGTAGAGTTCAGGTAAGGATGAATTTATAAATCTAAAGAGAAAAGTCAAGGCTATAGAGCAGTGTAGCGATTTGGGTAAAGATAAACAGACTGTGTCAGGAAGGGACAGAGAGTTCAATGGTAATAGTGAATCAGTGAATAAGGTCAAATCAGGGAAAAATAGTAAAAAGTTAAAATTAAAGTTGCTTTATCTGAATGCACGAAGCATTCGTAACAAGACAGACGCATTAATGGCACAAATAGAGATAAATGGGATTGAACTAGTAGACATTACTGAGACATGGTTGCAAGGTGACCAAGGTTGGGAACTAAATATTCCAGGGTACGTGACTTTTCAAAAAGACAGACAAAATGGAAAAGAGGCGGTGGGGTGTGGGGGGCAGCCCTGATAATAAAGGATGACATAAAGACAGTAGTGAGAAAGGATCTTGGCTTGGAAGATCAGTAGAATCAGTATTGGTGGAGATAAGAAATAACAAGGGGCAGAAAATACCGGTGGGAGTAGTCAATAGACCCCTTAACAGTAGTTATACCGGTGGACAGAGTATCAATCATGAAATAAGAGGAGCTTGTAACAAAGGTAATGCAATAATCGTGGGGGACTCTAATCTTGATAATAGACTGGACAAATCAAATTGGTAAAAGTAGTTTGGACGACGAGTTCATGGATTGCTTTCGAGACAGTTTCCGAGAACAATACATCATGGAACCGACCAGGGAACAGGATATCTTAGATCTTGCTTGTGTAATGAGACAGGGTTAATTAGTAATCTCATAGTGAGGGATCCTCTGGGGAAGAGTGTCCATAATATGATAGAATTTCACATTGAGTACGAGAGTGACATACTTAAGTATGAAACTAGAATCTTTAACTTAAACAAAGCCAATTACATAGGTATGAGGGGCAACTTGACTAAGGTTGATTGGGAAATTAGATTAAAAGATATGACAGTAGATAAGCAATGGTGAACACTTAAAGAAATATTTCATAATTCTCAACGAATATACATTCCATTTTGGAATAAAAACTCCACAGGAAAAGTGATCCATCCGTGGCTAAATAAAGAAGTTAAGGATAGCATTAGATTAAAAGAAGAGGCTTAGAATGTTGCCAAGAAGAGTAGTAAGCCTGATGATTCGGAGAGTTTTAGAAACCTGCAAAGGATGACCGAAACACTGATAAATAGGGAGAAAATAGAATATGAGAGTAAACTAGCAAGAAATATAAAAACAGATTGTAAGAGCTTCTACATGTATGTAAAAAGGAAAAGATTAGCAAAGAGATTAATGTGGGTCCCTTTGAGGACTTATAATGGGGAATAAGGAAACGGCAGTTAAACAAATATTTTTTATCTGTCTTCACAGTCGAGATCACAAAAAACTTATCAGAAATAGTAGGGAACCAAGGGTCTAACAAGAGTGAGGAACTTAAAGTAATTAATATTAGTAAAGAAAAAGTATTGGAGAAATTAATGGGACTAAAAGCTGACAAATCCCCTGGACCTGATAGCCTACATCCTAGGATTCTAAAAAAGGTGGCTGCAGAGATAGTGGATGCATTGGTTGTGATCTTCCAAAATTCCCTAGATTCTAGAACGGTCTCAGTGGATTGGAAGGTAGCAAATTTAACACTCAATTCAAGAAAGGAGGGAGAGAGAAAACAGGGAACTACAGACCAGTAAGCCTGTCATCAGTAGTCGGGAAAATGCTTGAATCCATTATTAAGGACGCGGTAACGGGACACTTAGAAAATCATAACATGATTAGGCAGAGTCAACATGGTTTTATGAAAGGGAAATCGTGTTTGACAAATCTACTGGAGTTTTTTGAGGATGTAACTAGCAGGGTAGGTAAAGAGGAACCGGTGGATGTAGTATATTTGGATTTTCAAAAGGCATTCGATAAGGTGCCACACAAAAGGTTGATACACAAGATAAGGGCTCATGGGTTGGAGGTAGTATATTAGCATGGATAGAGGATTGGTTAACGGACAGAAAACAGAGAGGAGAAATAAATGGGTCATTTTCAGGTTGGCAGGCTGTAACTAGTGGGGTGCCGCAAGGATCATTGCTTGGGCCTCAGCTATTTACAATCTATATTAATGACTTAGATGAAGGATGGAGTGTAGTGTATCCAAGTTTGCTGACAATACAAAGCTGGGTGGGAAAGTAAACTGTGAGAAGGACACAAAGCACCTGCAAAGGGATATAAACAGATTAAGTGAGTGGGCAAGAAGGTGGCAGATAGAGTAAAATATGGGGAAATGTGAGGTTATTCACTTTGGTAGGAAGAATAGAAAAACAGAATATTTTTTAATGGTGAGAAACTATTAATTCAGAGAGATTTGAGTGTCCTGGCACATGAAACACAGAAAGTTAACATGCAGGTGCAGCAATCAATTAGGAAGATAAATAGCATGTTGGCCTTTATTGCAAGGGGATTTGAGTACAAGAGTAAGGAAGTTTTGCTGTAATTGTACAGGGGTTTGGTAAGACCACACCCGGAGTACTGCGTAAAGTTTTGGTCTCCTTGTCTAAGGAAGGATATTTTTGCCTTAGAGGCGATGCAACAAAGGTTCATTAGATTGATTCCTGGGATGAGAGGGTTGTTCTCTGAGGAGAGATTGAGCAGAATACTCTCTGGGGTTTAGAAGAATGAGAGGTGATCTCATTGAAACATATAAGATTCTGAGAGAGCTTGACAGGGTTGATACTGAGAGGCTGTTTCCCCTGGCTGGAGAGTCGCAGGATAAGGGGTCGGACATTTAGGACTGAGATGAGGAGGAATTTCTTCACTCAGAGAGTTGTGAATCTTGGAATTCTTTAACTCAGAGGGCTGTGCCTGCTCAATCGATGACTATATTCAAGGCTGAGATCGATAGATTTTTGGACTCTGAGGCAATCAAGGGATATGGGAACCAGGCAGGTTAGTAGAGTTGAGGTAGAAGATCATCCATAGTCCTATTGAATGTGGAGCAGGCTAGAGGGACCGTATGGCCTTCTCCTGCTCGTATTTCTTACGTTCTTGAAGATGGCACCTCCAACAGTGCAGCACTCCCTCAATTCTGCACTGGAGTGTCAGCCTAGATTTTTGTGCTCAAGTCTCTGGAGTGGGACTGAGATCCACAACTTTCTGACTCAGAGGTGAGACTGCTACCCACTGAGCCACGTCTGACACCTTAATCAAACAAATACCTTAAGAAAGATCGACAGGAGATAGGTCTTTGAACTAAGTGACTTCATCTCTCGATCAGGTCCAAACCACTTTGATTAAT
This sequence comes from Heptranchias perlo, assembly GCF_035084215.1. Lineage (NCBI taxonomy): Eukaryota > Metazoa > Chordata > Chondrichthyes > Hexanchiformes > Hexanchidae > Heptranchias > Heptranchias perlo. Next base: position 75,933,016 of record NC_090330.1, read on the forward strand.
CTCTGATTGTGGTAAATTTCCAGTTCTCTAGTCAGCCACCAAGGGTGCAACTTTGAATGTAATTGCATGAATGGCTTCAGCATATTAAACTACCCTTTGACCACGAGAGTGCGCTGTAGTCACATATTAATGCCCTCAGCATGCCAGACCGTACTATTTATTTTTCTGCAGATTATGGAAACAGCTAGCAGTAACCAGGCATGTGCTGTGACCAGCAAGAAAGAATACAATAAGTAATCTGCCCTGGATAACATTGCTTAATTTTTCTCACATGCTAACTCAATACAACTGAGAGCAAAGTACACCAGTTTCAATTCGTAAGGGACACAGTCTAATTATGAAAACAATTGTCAAGTGCTTGCATGAGAGGGTGTAGTAGTTGTAGTGGTTATGTTACTGGACTAATAATCTAGTGGCTATGAGTTCAAATCCCACCATTGCAGGTTGGGAATCTTAATTCGGTTTAGAAAAGCTGGTGTCCATAAAGGTGACCATGAAGCTGTTGGATTGTCATTAAACCCAACTACTTCGCAAATGATCTTTATGAAAGGAAACTTGCCATGCTAACCTCTGCTGGCCTATATGTGACTCCAGTCCCACACTGACATAGTTGACTCTTAACTGCCCTCTGAAGTGGCCTACCAAGCCACTCAGTTAGAAGGCCCACCAACACCTTCTCAGGGCACCAAGGGATGGGCAATAAATGCTTGCCACATCCTGGGAATATTTTTTTTAAATGTATGGGAAAGATCCTGGACTACAAACATTACTTTCTCCACAATTGATTTAGTGTAACCTTCAAAAATACAATGCCAAAATTAAATAAGGCACATCTATTAAAATCTGCAGCAAGATTTTGAAGCTGAAAGAAAGTTATTATTGAACTGATAAATTGCATTCACCAAGAGGATACAGCAATCTTTTGCTCTATATTTTATAGTAGATTTAGTAGGATTCTCACCCCCTCAAAAATAAATGAAACTAATGCAGTAAAAATGGATTTGGTAGAAATATTGATATTTATATAGCACAGCAATGATATGAAAATATCATATAGAAATTCATTCGCGGCCCACAGCTTTGGTGAATACGATGAATAGGAGAGGGGGGATAGGGAGGTGGGGCTAGAAGGTCTTCTGCTGCTAGTTACTGTTACTGTGTGACTATGATATGCACATTGAGGGTGCAGGCATGAAGATCAGTGCAGATGTTTCCATCCATACAGAATGGAGAATCCTGTGCTAACGTCTACACTCAGATTCCTGATATGCAGCAGCAGTATTCAGTATAATTGATTCTGTTTTAAGAACTCAGAATCAAGCCAGCTGGGACCGTACTGACTTTTGACTGACTTTAGTGTACAATTCATTAGCAGTTGTGACTTCTGCCTGACATACGACAGACTGATGAAAATAGATTAAAGTATTAAAAATCGGGTCAGTAAAAGGTCATATGGTAACATATGACTGAGGGCAGCTAGCGCAGTTGTAATCTTTTTAAAAAAATACTTACATCAACAACTATAAATCAAATGAACATGACCAGCAGTAGAATCTGTTAGAGAGAGAACAGAATATTGCTAGTGATGTGAGTTAGAGATAGGGAGGGAATGAATGATACTGAAAGGCATGAGGAAAAATGGTAACATGGAGGTTAAAAAATAATCAGATGGAAAAAAAAATCACAAAGAATATGAGAAATAGGAACTGAGGAGAAATGGAGAGCAATACCTTCACTGAAGACCATACTCGAAAGAACAAAGGTTTGCCAAGCTCATGTTGAAATAAGATATTGTGGGGGTGAAATTGGTTTTCAGCAGTAGTGTGAAACGGATTAAAGGTAGTAATCTCCAGATTACTCCCAGTTCCATGCACTATCGAGTATTGAAATAGGAGGATAGAGCAGATGAATGCGTGGCTGGAAAGATGGTGCAGGAGAGAGGGCTTTAGATTCCTGGGGCATTGGGACCAGTTCTGGCGGAGGTGGGACCTGTACAGGCCAGACGTTGCACCTTAATGGAGCTGGGACCAATGTCCTTGCAGGGAGGTTCGCTGGTGCTTTGGTTGGGGGGGTGGGGTTAAACTAATTTGGCAAGGGGATTGGCACTAGGATATAGCATTGGAAAAGAGAAACAAGGTGCACAAAGGGCTGGGAGAGAAAGATAGCACCAGAGTAAGAAATAGTACGGTATTAGGTGGGATCAGACTAAAAGAGAGTAAAAGAAAGTCTAAGATTGGTTTACAGTGCATGTGTATAAATGCACAAAGCGCGGTAAATAAGGTTGGTGAGCTGCAGGCGCAAACAGCCACATGGGATGTTGTGGTGATAGTGGAGACCTGGCTCAAAAAAGAGCAGGATTGGGTACTAAATATTCCTGGATACAAGGTGTTCAGGAAAGATAGGGAAGGAAAGGAAGGGGGAGGGTGGCAGTATTGATTATGGAGAATATTGCAGTACTGGAGAGAGAGGATGTCCTGGAGAGCTCAAGGAAAGAATCTATTTGGTTAGAGTTAAGAAATAAAAGAGGTGCCATTACACTACTGGGTGTATTCTATAGGCCACCAACTAGTGGGAAGGATATAGAGGGAAATTACAGAGAGATGCAAAAGCCATAGCGTAGTGATAACGGGGGACTTCAACTATCCTAATATAGACTGGGATAGTAACAATATAAGGGGCAAAGAGGGGGAGGAAATTTTGAAGTGTGTTCAGGAGAACTTTCTTGACCAGTACGTTTCCAGCCCAACGAGGAAGGAGGCATTGCTGGATCTAGTTCTGGGGAATAAGGCGAGCCAAGTGGAGCAAGTGTCAATGGGGGAACATTTAGGGAGCAGCGATCATAGTATCATAAACTTTAGCATAGCGATGGAAGAGGACGTGCACCACTCTAAAGTAAAAATACTCAATTGGAGAAGGGCCAACTTCAGTGGGATAAGAACATATCTGACCTGGGTAAATTTCGAACCTTTAAGGAGGAGATGGTTCGGGTACAGTCTAGGTGCATTCCCACGAGGCAGAAAGGTAGGACAACTAAAGCCAGAGCTCCCTGGATGAAGAGATAGAGAGTAAGATGAAGCAGAAAAAGGGACGTATGACAGATGTCAGGTTGATAACAAAAGTGAGAACCAGGCTGAATATAGAAAGTTCAGAGGGATAGTGAAAAAGGAAATAAGAGGGGCAAAGAGAGAGTATGAGAATAGATTGGCGGCCAACATAAAAGGGAATCCAAAAGCCTTTTATAGACATGTAAACAGTAAACGGGTAGTAAGAGAAGAGGTGGGGCTGATTAGGGAGCAAAAAGAAGATCTACTCATGGAGGCAGAGGGGATGTCTGAGGTAATAAATGAGTACTTTGCATCTGTCTTTACCAAGGAAGAAGATGCTGCCAGATTCTCAGTAAAGGAAGATGCAGTTGAGATACTGGATGGGCTAAAAATTGATAAAAAGGAGATACTAGAAAGGCTAGCTGTACTTAAAGTAGATAAGTCACCCGGTTGGGATGGGTTGCATCCTAGGTTGCTGAGGGAAGTAAGGGTGGAAATTGCAGAGGTACTGGCCATAATCTTCCAAACAACCTTAGATACGGGGGTGGTGCCAGAGGACTGGAGAATTGCAAAAGTTACATACTTGTTCAAAAAAGGGTGTAAGGATAAACTCAGCAATTATAGTTTAACCTCGGTGGTGGGGAAATTTTTAGAAATGCTAATCCAGGACAGAATTAGCCGTCGCTTGGACAAGTGTGGATTGATTAGGGAAAGCCAGCACAGATTTGTTAAAGGCAAATCATGTTTAACCAACTTGATAGAGTTTTTTGATGAGGTAACAGGGAGGGTAGATGAGGGCATTGCAGTTGATGTGGTGTATATGGACTTTCAAAAAGCATTTGATAAAGTGCTGATTATAGGCTTGTCATCAAGATTGAACCACATGGAATAAAAGGGGCAGTGGTAACATGGATACAGAATTGGCTAAGTAACAGGAAACAGAGAGTGTGGTGAACGGTTGTTTTATCGGACTGGAGGGATGTGTACAGTGGTGTTCCCCAGGGGTCGGTACTAGGACCACTGCTTTCCTTGATATATATTAATGCCTTGGACTTGGGTGTACAGGGCACAATTTCCAAATTTGCAGATGGCACAAAACCTGGAAGTGTAGTGAACAGTGAGGCAGTTAGTGATAGACTTCAAGAGGATATAGACAGACTGGTGGCATGGCCATCACGTGGCAGATAAAATTTAATGCAGAAACATGCGAAGTGATACATTTCTGTAGGAAGAATGAGGACAGGCAATATAAACTAAAGGGCACAATTCTAAAAGGGGTACAGGCACAGAGAAACCTGGGGGTATATGTCCACAAATTGCTGAAGGTGTCAGGGCAGGTTGAGAAAGCAGTTAAAAAAGCATACAGGATCCTGGGCTTTATAAATAAAAGGATAAAGTACATAGGAACATATATGAACATAGGAACAGGAGTAAGCCATTCAGCCCCTCGTGCCTACTCCACCATTTGATAAGATCATGGCTGATCTGTGTTCTAACTCCATATACCTGCCTTTGGCCCATATCCCTTAATAGCTTTGGTTGCGAAAAAGCTATCTATCTCACATTTAAATTTAGCAATTGAGTTAGTATCAATTGCCGTTTGCGGAAGAGAGTTCCAAACTTCTACCACCCTTTGTGTGTAGAAATGTTTTCTAATTTCGCTCCTGAAAGGTCTGGCTCTAATTTTTAGACTGTGCCCCCTACTCCTAAAATCCCCAACCAGCGGAAATAATTTCTCTCTATCCACCCTATCTGTTCCCCTTAATATCTTATAAACTTGGATCAGATCACCCCTTAACCTTCTAAACTCCAGAGAATACAACCCCAATTTGTGTAATCTCTCCTCGTAACTTAACCCTTGAAGTCCGGGTATCATTCTAGTAAACCTACGCTGCACTCCCTCCAAGGCCAATATGTGCTTCCGATGGTGCTGTGCCCAGAGCTGCTCACAGTACTCCAGGTGCAGTCTAACCAGGGTTTTGTATAGCAAGGAAGTCATGATGAACCTTTATAAAACATTGGTTCGGCCACAACTGGAATATTGTGTCCAATTCTGGGCACCGCACTTTAGGAAAGATGTGAAGACCTTAGAGAGGGTGCAGAAGAGATTTACTAGAATGATTCCAAGGATGAGGGACTTTAGTTACGTGGATAGACTGGAGAAGCTGGGTTTGTTCTTCTTGGAACAGAGAAGGTTGAGAGGAGATTTGATTGAGTTTTTCAAAATCATGAAGGGTCTAGACAGAGTAGATAGAGAGAAACTGTTCTCATTGGCAGAAGGGTCAAGAACCAGTGGACATAGATTTAAGGTGATTGGCAAAAGAACCAAAGGTGACATAAGGAAAATCTTTTTTACACAGCGAGTGGTTAGGATCTGGAATGCACTGCCCGAGGGAGTGGTGGGGGCAAATTCATTCATGGCCTTCAAAAGGGAACTGGATAAGTACTTGAAATGAAAAAATCTGCTGGGCTACAGGGATAGGGTGGAGGAGTGGGACTAGCTGGATTGCTCTTGCATAGATCCGGCATGGACTCGATGGGCCAAATGGCCTCCTTCCGTGCTGTAACCTTTCTATGATTCTATGATTCTATGAAATCAAACAATAGGAAATCGGGCACGATGTAAATGGGCTGCCAATATCCTATGAGCCTGTTACACGCTACTGGCGAAGGCCAATTTCACCCCCTTTATATGTCACTTTGAGGAACTAAATGGGGCCATCAAACAGGCCGAATTGAAGATGGATGGAGCAGAAGCTACATTCAGGAACCAGGTGAAATGTATGGCATTTAGGTCATTGAAACTTTTCAATGTACCTCACTTCATCATGAGGTTTATCATCCAATTGTCCTATTTTCCTTAGTTCCTTAGAGAGGTAAACTGAAACTATCTTCATATCAATGTGGGTGCCTTGGGTGCCTAAAATGCTTTGATTATTTCTCCTTATTTTTCTCTACTCATTAACAACTTATAGTATAGAACAAAGAAAGGTTACTGGGATCAATAAACTTACTCCTTTCAACTGACTACATAGCTTTGCACAACACAAATGAATGTTGGGAATTCAGGCGCAGAGTCAGCGCACCACATTTGCACTTCTGCATGATTTTCTGTCTTTTAAAACCAGCCTGACCTTTATGACTGAATTCCCAATATGTACTCTTTCACAAAGAGCTCTGTGCTGGGATACCAAACTGTTAAATTTACTCCTATATGCAATTTACACTGCCATTGTTTTTCCTGAATTTATCTAGTATCTCACAGGAAGATCACAAGTTCCCAATTGGAAAACATGCCAATGAACTTCTAAAGACAATGATTGGTAATTGTTCCACAATCTGAACTTGGAGAAAAGGTCCCCAGTACAACAAAACAGCCCTTTAAATATACATGATAATAATATGTAGTGCAAATCTTACACACAATATGGAAGCAGTAAGATTGCCCAACAAAACAGATCTTTAGGGTAAGACTTAAAGCCCTTTATAGACAAGTGGCCTTCATGTCACTGGATGCTTTATTTCTCTATGAACCACATCTATGTTCTCTAAATTATTTAGTTAACCTTGCTAGGAAAACACTTGAAAAATCAAATTATTTACCCGTTGGCCAATACCCGTGTGTTTCATAAAGGTGATTAATTATTCCAGCAAATTACATATCACTAACGTGGAAAGTCTGGCAGAGATGAACAGCAAGCAGATGTTCAATTCTATTTACCCTGCCCTAGGCAACCTGCAAGGTCGTTGAAGCTGCTTCTTTGAGAATCTTCATCAATCAAGTGCAAGTAATCTGAATATTATTTCTGAGTAATTTATTTCATTATGATTCATATCTGTTTAATGGATGCAAAACTGTGCAAGCTGCAAACAGTGCTATGATCCAAGCCCCAATCCCCATTGTGTGCTCATGTTGCAAGAAATTCTGCACCAAGAACATTGAACCATAAAGTTACCCCAAATGTTTTAGGAACATAGGGACAAGAGTCGCCCTTCAAGCCTTTCAATTAGATCATGGTTGATCTGTACCTCAACTCCATTACCTGCTTTTGCTTCATATTGCTTGATACCCTTACATAGCAAAATTCTATGGATCTCAGTCTTGAAAAGTTCAATTGACCCAGGATCCACAGCCTTTTGGGGGAGAGAGATCCAAATTTGCACTAACCTTTGTGAGACAAAGTGATTCCTGATTTCACTCCTAAATGTCCTAGCTCTAATTATTGTTCTGGATTCTTCCACCAGAGGAAATAGTTTCCCTGTATCTACCCTATCGAATCCTTTTATCATTTTAGGTTTCTAACTGTGTTGGAAGTGACAAAGGATCCAGCTCCTCAACGCCACTCTCTTCTCACCATTTGCCCCCTCTCTTCCTCTGCTGATGATGTGGACTACACACGGGGTACAGTTCCACTGACTCTTTCCCCTGATACCTCTACACATGGCCCTTATTCATACATATTAAATGGGCAAAGGCATTGCAGCTGAGCCTGGTCCTCATTGCCCAAACACAATGGTAGGAACTCCAGCCAATATTTCTCTCCCTAATCCATGGGCATTGAGGCCAATTGCAGCACCCCTTCTACCACCTTGATTTGAATGTCGCCATAATGTTAGACCTTGCAGGGATAATTTTCACCTTCACCACTTGGACGGTAAACAGGTGGAGCAGATTGCGATCCATTATAGCACCCATGCTATTTTCCCTTCCATGAAAATTGGGCGGGTTCTATAACAGACAGTCGATCTGCTCCGCCAGTTTACTGCCCAAGCGCTACAAAATCAAAAAATGACCCCCTACTACTGTGCTCAAAGCTAAAGTAGCCACAGCCATGTGACAGCCGTGGCTCAGTGGTAGCTCTCTCACTTCTGAGTCAGAAAGTTGTGGGCTCAAGTTCCACACCAGAGACATGAGCACAAAATCTAGGCTGGCACTTCAGCAGAGTACTGAGGGAGTGCTGCACTGTCAGAGATGCCACCTTTTGGATTAGATTTTAAATCTCTCAGGTAAACATAAAAGATTCCATGGCACTATTCAAAGAAGAATAGGATAGTACTCCCTGTTGTCCTGGCAAATATTTATCCCTCAATTAACATCACAAAAACAGATTATCTCTTGCTGTTCTTGGGAGCTTGCTATGCCCAAATTGGCGGCTGCGTTTCCTACATTACAACAGTTACTACACTTCAAAAATACTTCATTGGCTGTAAAGCACTTTGGGACATCCTGAGGTCATGCAAGGCACTATACGACTGCAAGTTCTTTCTTTACAGACTTTAGTCCTTTTGTGGATTTGGCAAGGCACAAAAAACAAATGGTCAAATACAGATCCTGTGTTACATAAAGAACTTAAAATACATCATGAGCCCTCTTTAAAATTCTAAAAGTATTCACTCCTCAAACTATCTGCAAGCAAGGTTTCAGTAGCAATAGTTTACGAATTCAGTTAACATTTGCTGGTTTCAACAAAACCTGTTGCCACTAGAGGAAGGAGAATCAGGCTTTCTTTGGTGTTTGTCTTTTTCTGACCATCCTAATTCAGTTCCTGTTTCTTAGTACATGTGCCAAGTGCTCAGAATTTTTCAAATGTGATAACAATAACTGAATCAGATCACACAAAAAAATCAAACCCTACATAAATTCAGATACCAAATTTCTTGCATGTGCATGAACTGGAATGACAAGGCATACTGTTGTATGTGTTTATAAAAAATTAGTTTAGACTTCAACTTATCCAGCGCCTTTAAAAAAGAGCTGAATAAATATTTGTGATGGATTGGAGGGAATGGACACCTGTTGATTGAGATGGTCAAATGTTTCACAGGACACCACAATTCCTATGCTCTTTGGTGTATGTGAGAGACAATTACCATTATTTATGGAAAGCTGCCGACCAGGGATAACAAGCAGAGTATGTATGAATACTCAGGAGTTGTGCTTGATTACCGTTGGGGTGCATGGAGCATTTATGCTGAACCTTTCCTGCAGAAGTTAAGTAGATGGGGCGGAATCTCATTGTACAGGGTCCGTGCATGGCCTGTGGCACAACAGAGTTCATTTATTGAAACATCTTTTCTTGATCCAGGTTTTCCTATGCAAGCAAAACTTGTTGGATGAGCAAAATCAGCAGAATTATTCTGAGAGAGGTACAAAAGTCCGCAGTCCATAAACGTGACAAGAGGACAGAGTAAAGCACACTCTCCTTTCGCCTTTTCAATCTAAGTTTGAATTTAGCCCAGATTGATAGGGTGAAATTCTCATCTGCCACCTGTGCTCTTTTCATGTAGGTCTGCAATCTGCTCTGTGGCAGCCATGAAAATGGTGCAGTTTTAATCTTTTCATTCGCAATGTCACTACAAAAAGGAGATATTGTATAGATATTGAGCCATAATTTTACCGTACATGTTGTCTAACGGCATCTGCCGTTAGTTAGACTTGCTCTTGCACATTTAGGTTTTTAAATTTTTTGCATGGCAAGTTGCTGAAAATGCGAGCTGATAATGTTGCACAGAGGGAAACAAGGCCTCTGGGACCTGAGCGATCAGGGCAAGCAACAGGGGAGATTAACCAATGAGATTTAAGGATTGGGAAACAAACAGCGGAAGGACTGAAAAGGAGGGTGAATTATAGAAGGTGAATTCAATATCAAATCAGGTACAGAAAGAGAAATAAAGAGAGGGAAAGAAAAATTGAATTAAGAGAGAGAGAGAAAAAAGAGACTGAGAGCAACAGTAAGAAAAAAAATGTTAATTTAAAATTTTACATTTTTAAAATCTCCAACAACAATTAAAACCTGAAGGAATGAAACTCCACACTTGTAATGGTTAACTTTCAGTGGCAGAGAGGTTGATTTGCAGTTATTAACACTTATCATGTCATTAAATAGGTACTTATGCTTGTAATTACTAGCCCTAAATATCTGTGGCAGGTTTAGTTCATATACACCATGCAAATACAGCAATTTCACGCCATTCACTGAATTTCAATGCTGCACAGCGGAATGCTGTTTTGGTGAAGGGCACAGCAACTTTTGGATATTCACATTTAAATGCGCATCTGCTCCTTGCCTGAAGTTGCTGTATCATTTACGCATAAATAACAGTGAGCGTCATTAGACTCACTGTTATTTTGACAACAAATTCTGGCGCATTGTTGATCGTGGCAATGAAAGGGATTCCAGCTGCTGAATCTTTGCTGGTGTAACTCAAAACTATTCCAAAGGTTCATTTTGCATCAATATTGATTCAAACACATGCCAGGGTGTGAATGTTAGACACATGCTTTGGATTCCATGTTGAACTCCACCCTCCATCCCCCACTTTCTGTCAACCACATCCCATTCTTACTCTGCACTGCAGCTGACGTGATTCACCCATTATTTCTTGTGATCACATTGGTTTGAAAAATCTGGCATATTTTAAAACCCATCATCTAAACGCTCACAACGGAATAAATTTTTGGTGACTCTGCTGCTGGATGGGGGTGGGGGCGGGGGGGAGGTATTGGATATCGGGCATGAAGGTGAACACACTCAATTCAACACGTTCCCGATATTCTTGTCATTCTGGAAAACCAAGAACACGGAGAATTGGGCAGAAGGACCTCTGCTTCTGATTCTTGAAAAACTCAACACCAGGAGCAGAGGCCTGGATATTAATTCGGAGCCAGGATGGAAGATTTTCGGACGGGAAACCCGCAAGTAAGGGCTTCCCGCATGTCCTGACGATTTTAACAGCAGGACATCTTTTTAATTTTTTCAACAGGTTTCGTGCCTGACAGCCAGCCAGATTGACAGGCTGTCAGGCAGGAAAGCAGCCGGGGGGACATCGGAGTCTTCAGTGTTTGTAAAGGGGGGGGGGGCGGCGTCGGGGAGAGATTGGTGTCTTCAGGGTTTGTAAGAGGGAGGGGGGAGGGGAGAGATCGGAGTCTTCATGGTTTGTATGTGGGGGGGTGTCAGGGTGAAATCAGAGTCTTCATGGTTTGTATGGGATGGGTCACAGATCGTGGGGGGAGTGAGCAGTTGGACAGCGTTGGGGGGTTGGTGAATAGCTGGAGATCGGGGGGGGTGGCGGATGTCAGACATTGCACGGGGGATGAGCAGCTGGAAATCAGGACGGGGGTGAGCAGTCGGAGATCGCAGGGGAGATGGGGGGAGTCAGACATCGCGGGGTCTGTAAAGAGGTTAGCTTGAGGGGGGTGGGGAAAGCACTCCTGCTCCTCCTGGCCAAAAAGCAGTGATTTAAATGCACTAACCTCATTGATCCGGCCCTTCTCGCCTCCTTTTATCTGCCGGGAATCCCACGACCCAGGAAACCCAGCCTCCGTGGGTTAAATATAAACATTTCGGTAAAATACAGGCACACAGCCTCCTTAAAAGATTTTACTGACTGACCAGGAGACTAAGAAATGTTGGTAGTTAGAGTGATTTGGGTGTCCTTGTACACGAATCACAGAAAGTTAACATTAGGAAGGCAAATGGTATGTTAGCCTTTATTGCAAGGGGGTTGGAGTATAAGAGTAAGGAGGTCTTGCTGCAATTATATAGGGCTCTGGTGAGACCACAACTGGAGTGCTTTGTACAGTTTTGGTCTCCTTACCAGTTTTGGGGGAGGGTTCAGGTAAGGGTAAATTTATATATCTAAAGAGAAAAGTCAAGGCCACAGAGCAGTGTAGCGATTTGGGTAAAGATAAGTAGAGTGTGTCAGAAAGGGACAGAGAGTTTAATGGTAATAGTGCATCAGTGAATAAGGTCAAATCAGGGAAAAATAGTAAAAAGTTAAAATTAATGGCATTTTATCTGAATGCACAAAGCATTCGTAACAAGGTAGATGAATTAATGGCACACATAGAGATAAATGGGTTTGAACTAATAGACACTACTAAGATGTGCAGAGTGACCAAGTTTGGGAACCATGTATACCAGGCACTTGACTTTTCCAAAAGCCAGTTCAAAATGGAAAAAGAGTCGGGGGTGGGGAGGTGGGGAGGTGGCCCTGATAAAAAGGATGATAAAAAGGATGACATAAAGACAGTAGTGAGAAAGAATCTTGGCTCAGAAGATCAGGAAATAGAATCAGTATGGATGGAGATGAGAAATAACAAGGGGCAGAAAACACTGGCGGGAGTAGTTTATAGGCCCCCTAATAGTAGTTATACTGGTGGACACAGTATTAATCAAGAAATAAGACGAGCTTATAACAAAGGTGATGCAATAATTGTGGGGGATTTTAATCTTCATATAGACTGGGGAAATCAAATTGGTAAAGGTAGTTTGGAGGACGAATTCATGGAATGCATCCGAGACAGTTTCCCAGAACAATACATCGTGGAACCAACCAGGGAACAGGCTATCTTAGATCTTGTCTTGTGTAACGAGACAGGGTTAATTTGTAATCTCATAGTAGGGGATACTCTGGGGTAGAGTGATGATAATATGATAGAATTTCACATTGAATTCAAGAGTGACGTACTTAAGTCCAAAACTAGAGCCTTAAACATAAACAAAGCCAATTACATAGGAATGAGGGGCGAGTTGGCTAAAGTTGATTGAGAGGGTTAGGGTTATGATGGTAGATAAGCAATGGCAAACATTGAAAGAAATATTTCATAATTCTCAATGAATATACATTCCATTGAGGAATAAAAACTCCACAGGAAAAGTGATCCATCCTTGGCTAACTAAAGAAGTTAAGGATAGTACTAGATTAAAAGAAGAAGCTTATAATGTTGCCAAGAGGAGTAGTAAGCCTGAGCATTAGGAGAGTTTTAGAAACCAGCAAAGGATGACCAAGAAATTGATAGAGAGGGAGAAAATAGAACATGATAGTGAACTAGCAAGAAATATAAAAGCAGATTGTAAGAGCTTCTACAAGAATGTAAAAAGAGAGTATCGAAAGTAAACATGGGTCCCTTAGAGGCTGAGACAGGAGAAATTATAATGGGGAATAAGGAAATGGCAGAGATGTTACACAAATATTTTGGGCTCAATTTTGAAATGGTGGCAGAATGGCAGCGGGGGAGGGGAGGTGGGGGGGGTGGTGAAGGTGCACGTGGCAAACCCGAATAAAAGAAACTTACCTTTTCGGACATAATTGATGGTGATTAAAGTTGTTTCCGGGTTTTGCGGCTGGCTGCTGCCAGCAGCTGTAATGTGGAGGTGGGGGAGAAGAAAAGAGAGAGAGAGAGAGAGAGAGACGTTATCCGATGCTGAAACAGAGCGTGGAGGGTAATGAAGATCGGGGGAGTGGGGGGAGAGGGGAAGATCGAGGGAGAGGGGGATGTCAGGGGGCAGAGGGGAAGATCGGGGGGTGTGGGGGAGATCGGGGGGAGAGGGAGAGATCGGGGGGAGAGGACGAGATCGGGGGAAGAGGTGAAGATCAGGGGGAGAGAGGGGGAGATTGGGGGGGGAGAGAGGGAGATCGGAGAGGGAGATATCGGGGCTGAGAGGGACATCAGAGAGGGAGACATCGGGGGAGAGGGGGGCATCAGAGAGGGAGTCATCGGGGGAGAGGGGGGCATCAGAGAGGGGGACACCGGACATTGGAGCAGGGGGGGTGCAGGTGACATCGGTGGAAAGGTAGGTTTACTTTTATTTTTAACTTTGTGCAATGGTTTTTTATTTAATTTATTTACTTCATTTTTGCCTGATCCAGCCCTTCACCAGGCGTGAATCAGAAGCTGTGGGAAAGCCACTCAGGTAAATTTAAAATCATTTTAACTATATACTATGTCAGAAATAAAGTACCTTAAGTATCTCAATGAGGTACATTTGGTTCTTTAACTATCATCCCACTGGCTTTAATTGGGAATAATCTCTGGGAAACCCGGAAGTCAGCACGTTGGGGCCGGCTTCCTCACCCACTTGGGATTTTTCTGATTTTCGCAGCCCCCCCGCCCCCAACGCACCCACAATTTAATTTGAACATCGGGGCCTTTGTGTCTGTCTTCACAGTAAACCGAGTATAATGTATCCCAAGTTTGCTGACGATACAAAACTAGGTGGGAAAGTAAGCTGTGAGAAGGACACAAAGGGCGCTAAATTAGGCCGTGTAGCGCCCGTTGTTTTGGCGCTACACGGCCTCTCCAACATCCAAGATGGCGTCTTGGATGCACACATTTTTTCCAGTGTGATGTGCGTTGGACGCCATCTTGGTATAGGAGTTAGCGCAGACGCAGATAAAGAATGCTGGAATCATGGAAAGTAGGGAGAAAATGGCTTCAATCAGTGTGCAACGCTGATTTAAAGTGATAGACACCATTTTGGGACTTAACGCTCAACTCAACACACAGTCTTAACCCTGACCATCTGAACGTGTCTTAGAGTGCCTGGAAGACCCACCACCAGTTCTATTTAAAGGGACAATGCAGGATTTACAGGTAAGTGGCTGGATTATTGCTTCTGGCTGCCGAGACATTTGTAACTGTTTTTTGGAGGTCTCCTAGACTTGAATACTAGGACGCGGGGACATAGCCTAACACTTAGAGCCAGGATGTGCAGGAGTGAAGTTAGGAAATGCTTCTACATGTAAATGGTGGGATACGTTTGGAACGCTCTTCTGCAGACCGCAGTTGATGCAAGCTCACTTGTAAATGTTAAATCTGAGATTGATAGATTTCTGTGAACCAAGGGTATTAAGGGATATGGGGCTAAGGGAGGCATATGGAGTTAGGTCACAGGTCCACCATGATCTCAATGAATGGTGGAACAGGCTCGAGGGGCTAAATGCCACAGCCACTCGCTGCCTCTGGATATGTGCCACCTTCTCCTGCAAGAAAGCGGGACATGTGTCTGGGTGATGTGCCTGTCATGGTTGAATAGCTGCCAGTGTGTGTGGCCTGTGAGTTGTGGGTGGGCGGCTTGCAACAGTGGTAATGTGTAAGGGTAAGAGGAAGCATCTGGTTGGCAGAGTTGAGTACTGATGGAAAGAGTTTGTGGGTATGTGGGCGATAGGGGGTGTAGTGCGTGGTGCAGTTGGTAGGAGACGCCACTTGACAGTTGACCTCACTCACCTTGACTACTCATGTCAAAGCATTGAACTTCTTCCTGCACTGCATCCATGTTCATGATGCTGTGTGCCTGGCATTGACTTCATCCCCCGTTGCCTCCTACTGCCTTTTTGATATATGTCTGGAGAGCCTCTTGCCCTCCCCACCCCCACCTGTGGATATAGGATGTCCCTCCTTCTGTCCATCTCTTGCACCAAGGTCTCTAGTGCATCAGCAGAGAACCTTGGTGCATGCACTCTCGCAGGCCTGGTACCAACTCAGATCGGCAGATTGGTGAGGTCTGGTGTGCAGATTGGAGGATATAGGATTTAGTAGTGTGCAACCTTTATTCAATGTTTTAATATAGCTCATCAGTTTGTAAACATAGGGACGGGACCTGCATTTGTGTTTTACGTGCACGATGTCTGATCTCTGTTCAGACTCCGTGCAGACAGTAGACTGTTATTTTCAGCAAATAACAGGTACCAGCTACCTTTAAGAGATTTCTATGAAACATCCTCCCTTTAAGAGCTTGAGCTCCCCCTGGTGGTGGAAAGTGTGAATTACACTGATTGCACGTGGAATGCTGATTGCAGGTAAGTCCTTGAGTGGACCAAAACTTGCATCCTGAGTGCGCAGGGGTCATTGGGTGCGTTGTAATAGCACATCACGCAACCCGCGCCCAAAAATGTCCCCTATCCAATTTTTTTCTCCTCTGGGTATCCTTGTAAACGAAATACAGAATGTTAACATGCAGGTACAGCAAGCAATTAGGAAGACAAGTGGTACGTTGGCCTTTATTGCAAGGGGGTTGGAGTAATAGAGTAAGGAAGTCTTGCTGCATTTGTACAGGGCTTTGGTGAGACCACACCCGAAGTACGGTGTACAATTTTCGTCCCCTTACCTAAGGAAGGATATACTTACCATAGAGGCGATGCAACAAATGTTCACTAGATTGATTCTTAGGATGAGATGGTTGTCCTATGAGGAGAGATTGAGTAGAATGGGCCCATACTCTAGGGAGTTTAGTAGAATGAGAGGGGATCTCATTGAAACACATAAGATTCTGAGGGGGCTTGACAGGGTAGATGCTGAGAGGTTGTTTCCCTTGGCTGGAGAGTCTAGAACTAGGGGTCATAGTCTCAAGATTAGGGGTTGGATATTTAGGATGGAGATGAGGAAACATTTCTTCACTCAGAGGGTTGTGAATCTTTGGCATTCTCTACCCCAGAGGGCTGTGGATGCTCAGTCATTGAGTATATTCAAGGCTGAGATACAAAGATTGGTAGGGTGGTAAATAGCGAGGAGGATAGCCTCAGTCTGCAGGACGATATAGATGGGTTGGTCAGATGGGCGGAACAGTGGCAAATGGAATTTAACCCGGAAAAGTGCGAGGTGATGCACTTTGGAGGGACTAACAAGGCAAGGGAATACACAATGAATGGGAGGACCCTAGGCAAGACAGAGGGTCAGAGGGATCTTGGTGTGCAAGTTCACAGATCCCTGAAGGCGGCGGAACAGGTAGATAAGGTGGTAAAGAAGGCATATGGGATACTTGCCTTTATTAGCCAAGGCATAGAATATAAGAGCAAGGAGGTTATGATGGAGCTGTATAAAACACTGGTTAGGCCACAGCTGGAGTACTGTGTGCAGTTCTGGTCACCACACTACAGGAAGGATGTGATCGCTTTGGAGAGGGTGCAGAGGAGATTCACCAGGATGTTACCAGGGCTGGAGCGCTTCAGCTATGAAGAGAGACTGGGAAGATTGGGTTTGTTTTCCTTGGAGCAGAGGAGGCTGAGGGGGGACATGATCGAGGTGTACAAAATTATGAGGGGCACAGATAGGATGGATACTAAGGAGCTTTTTCCCTTCGTTGAGGGTTCTATAACAAGGGGACATAGATTCAAGGTAAAAGGCGGGAGGTTTAGAGGGGATTTGAGAAATAACTTTTTCACCCAGAGGGTGGTTGGAGTCTGGAACTCACTGTCTGAAAGGGTTGTGGAGGGAGGAACCCTCACAACATTCAAGAAGCATTTGGATGAGCACTTGAAATGCCATAGCATACAAGGCTACGGACCAAATGCTGGAATATGGGATTAGAGTAGACAGGGCTGATGGCCGGCGCGGACACGATGGGCCGAAGGGCCTCTATCCGTGCTGTATAACTCTATGACTCTATGACTCTATGAGATTGATAGACTTTTGGACACTAAGGGAATCATGGAATAGGGGGATAGGGCGGAAAAGTGGAGTTGAGGTAGGAGATCAGCCATGATCTGATTGAATGGCGGAGCAGGCTCGAGGGCCCGTATGGCCTACTCCTGCTCCTATTTCGTATGTTCATATGTTCTTAAAGGTGGATCCCAGCATCTGTACTGGAGCATGGCAGAAATAAGGAGACAAATGCTTTTATATGGAGCCACATTTGGTTGGGGGGGACAGGATGGGTGGCTTAGTTCTCTGCTGGATTTGTTGGCTAGTGCCAGAAAACTCTCCAGTGAAGAAGAAGGCAAAAGCTTAAAGTGCTGCTTTCTGGAAATTGCAGACCTCTGGCACCTCCAAAGTGGAGCGGGGCAGATATCCCTTTGGAGTTTTGTTGGTTTCCCAAGGAAATTACAATGGGCAGGCGGGGAATGAGAATCCTGTGCCAACTTCCCACTTCTCATCACCACTTTATGGATTTTCTGCTGGAAGTGACAGCAGACGTTGAATACGGCCGACCAAACATTCCAAAAACGTGTTAATAATGGACCCCCCCCCCCCCCCCATAAAACCTATTTTTTGTCATTGGCTTCAAAGCAATGTCAGACGGTAGTGGTGCCCTGTATTAGGGTTTTGCTCTCAGAGTAAACGCATTTCTATGCTTCGAATGTATATTTGTTGTCCTTTCATGGTTTTGACACAGGGTGGCGCCACATGAGAGCAGCTGGTTTATGACTTAAAAAAACCCCTCAAACCTTGGATGTGACAAGCCTGCCGATTTCTCTCTTTTGCCAACGATGTACATTAACCCAACTTTAAAAGAGCACCCCTACTGTAAAGGAAAATCTCGGGAGGAAAAACAGTGGGCCAGATTTTGCTGTAGCAGGGCATCTAACGGCGTCTGCCATTAGTTAGACTTGCCCCTGCACCCTTCAGCTCAAAAAATTTGGCCCAAAAAGTTTATGGAAGTGCGAGCTGATAACGGTGCAACAAGGGCAAGAGGGTGTCTGGGACCTGAGTGAACAGGGCAACCAACAGGGTATCTCCTTAACCAATGAGATTTAATGATGTGGAGATGCCGGTGATGGACTGGGGTGGACAAATGTAAGGACTTGCACAGCACCAGGTTATAGTCCAACAGTTTTATTTTAAATCACAAGCTTTCGGAGCTTACCTCCTTCGTCAGGTGAGTGAAGGGTTCTAAAAATGCATAGCATATATAGTCAGAGAACAATGCCTGTTGATTAAAGATTGGGAAATAAACACAGGAAGGAGTTAGAAGGAGGGTGAATTAAAGTGGGTGAATTAGAGTCAAATCAGGTACAGAAACAGAAATAAAGAGAGTGAAAGAATGATTAGATTAAGAGAGAGAGAAAAAAGACACAGAAAGAAAAAGTAAGAAAAAAAATGTTAAAATTTAAAATTTGACATTTTTAAAATCTCTCTGAAAAATTCAAAACCTGAAAGAGTGAGACTCCACACTAGTAATAGTTAATTTTCAGTGCCAGACTTTATGCATGAATAACGGCGAGCACCATTAGCCTCACCATTGTTTTGACAGCAAATTGTGGCCCATTTTGAATTGGTTTACAGCTATTATAACATACCTAAGCAATTTTTATTTATTAGCAATGGAGGTATTTTTTCAAATGCTGGGATTATTATCGGATAAAAGCAAACTGCTTAGAGGTAGTGTTAACCATTTATCTGTATCCAGTGAGTCAGGTTGAAAAAGGTTTCTGTCTAAACCAGAAGCAGGCTAGCTAAGGTATACAGCAGATTGGCTCTGATGTCTGTAAAGTCTGTGTTAGAGGCTCTCATCAAAGAACAAACCTCATCCATTTAAAGCAAGATATACTGGAGTTTCAAATAAACCCCACAAACTCAGCCATGCACGGATGTTACACTGCATGAATTATTCTATAAATTATTTCAGTATTTGGTGCACATTTTTGTAACACTGAGTTTGTTTTTCTATTATACTAAAATTATAATGTGTCACTTTTCTTGATCCTATAGATAAATAAAAAAATACTTGTCACTTATTTTAGATGGGTACGGTAGTGTAGTGGATATGTTACTTGTAATCCAGAGAACGCGAGTTCAAATCTCACCATGGTGGTTTGAGAATTTGAATTCAGGTTTTAAAATTCTCGAAATAAAAAGTTTATATGAGTAAAAAAGTGGGCATGAAACTTGTCGGATTGTCGTTAGAAACTCATCTAGTTTATTAATCCCCTTTAGGCAGTGTTGTCCAATAGAAATCACTGACTAGCCATGGGTGTGGCTATGGCAACGCTGTTTTAGCCACATACATTAATTTTAGTAGAAAATGCCTTACACACAATGGTGGTAAATGTACTTCATGTCTATATTTACTTTGCAAACATCTACCATCATTCAGTGCAAAACTTTGCACCCTTTTTCTTTCATCAAAGTTTTGAATTCTGGCATGAATTTATCAGGCACTGCACATCTTAGTGCAGCTTCTAGGATTTTGCCCAGCAGTTGTGAGCGGTACTTTGGCTTTATTAGAGTGATAGCTGAGTCTGTTGACTCGCAGGACGAGTTACGCCAGACCCGCTCCAGCTCTTCATCCAGAACGTGGATGGATGCTGCTTGCCGTTGGCCATGACACGCCCTGTTGGAGTTGCTCGTTATTGGTTGGGCTTGCTTTCATCTGCTGGCCTGGAGCGGTTATTGGTCGAGCTGACAATGATGACAGCTCCCCTCTCAATACAATGTTGCTGGTGCTTCCATGAAGCTAAAGTCCACCTGCAGTAACCAAGGAAGTAAAGTACACACAAAGATCAAAAAACACTTGCGCACTTTGTTTCTTGACTTACCATTTTACAACAAACACACAAAGAGGTTGAAGTACACGTGTATACGCCATGTGAATGAGTATTGAGATCGCATGTACAAAGGCAGTGTGTATTACTCATTTTTAATTTAATAATCAAAATGCAATCAGCCACATCTGGATTCCCAATTGGCCACAGGTGACTAGTGACTAACCTACAGGATAACATTGTTTTAGAAAAGGAAACCTACTGAGCTTATCCAGTCTGGCTTATATATGACTCCAGTCCCACACCAATGTGGTTGACTCTTAATTGCCCTCTGAAGTGGCCTAGCAAGCCATTCGGTTAGAAGGCCCATCACCACTTTCTCAGGGCAGCTAGGATGGGCAATAAACGCCAGCCTTGCCAGTGATGCCCATATTCTGAGAATGTTATTTTTTAAAGTTGCATGATAATTAATATTACTAAATTGACAAAGTTGTTTCTCAAGATGACATCCAAACCCTGAAATACAAAGCACCAAGTTTTACAAAAACCTATAAACAATATTATAAATCACGTGTCGTTGCTGAAAGTGTGGCAGGATAGAATTTCCTTCCGCTGCTCTCACCGAATCCTAGGGATGGGATCATTTAAATGACAATGGCAGAACAGCGGTACCCGTCCCGCTTTGCCAGCGGAATCTCAGAGCGGCACACAGCAACTTTGAAAGGGGAAGCCAGAGACTTGGATCAGGCCGATGGAAATAGTAAATAGTTTTTCTTCTTGCCCTTTGAGTGAATAAAGGGGCCATCTGGAAATGGTAATTTTCCCCTCCAGGATCTATTATTGAGTGTTGAGTTGTGTTGGGCCCTTAACTAGGCCCTGAATAGGTCCTTCCTCCTGTTCTAAGCATAGGCCCCAGAGGCACTTCTGATGGAATTCCTGGGCTATCCCTCAAATGACCCCAGAAAGACCCACAATGATGTAAGGCGGGCAGGCAGAAAAAGCTCCCATTCCCTCCTCCCCCACCCCCCTTCCTCCGGATCCTGGGATTCCTTGGAGAGTTTAAATGGACCAGAACTCTGGTGTATCTGGGTTCTGCTCCAAATTGCAACCCCGCGGTGACAATTCTGCACCCCCTCCCCAGGGAGCAGAATTTCTCACCAATAATTTCCAAGTGTATCTGCTCAATTCTTATAGGTCTCTTTAAGCACAAGCAACGTAGGGCCAGCTATCTGAATACATGTTGCCAGAGTACTGGCAGTGCATTTTGGGAATTCACAGGTGAATTCCCACTATTGCCTGATTTGGGTGGTCAGTGGGCGAGATTCCCTCCCAGCTGCGAATACCCAGGAAATCCTATGTGGAACACCATTATGTTTTTCATACACAAGAACAGCATTTATTCACAGTGTTTCTCAGTTTCTAACACTTGGATCCCTTTCCTTTTTACAATAAATTGATGCCAGAGACCAAAAACCACACAGAACCTTAAAACTTTTAATGAATATAGAGTAAGACAAAACTTTGTATTTGACTCCACAATATTGCTGCTCAAAGAAACACAATGACTTCTAAAGATTCCTACAAGAACTGCAGCAGCCCCATTCAATATGTTTAGAAGTCTGGACTTAAGGATCTCCTTACCGTTTATGAAAGAAGCTCTTCGAAAGAGTTGGAAACAGCTTGAGAACCTAATGAGCATAATTTGAAGATCCTGACCATTTACTCAAGAATCAAAGAAGGTTACAGCACGGAAGGAGGCCATTCGGCCCATCGAGTCCGCGCCTGCTCTATGCATGAGCAATCCAGCTAGTCCCACTACCCTGCCCTATCCCCGTAGCCCTGCACATTTTTTCGTTTCAAGTACTTATCCAGTTCCCTTTTGAAGGCCATGATTGAATCTGCCTCCACCACTTCCTCGGGCAGTGCATTCCAGATCCTAACCACTCGCTGTGCAAAAAATGTTTTCCTCATGTCACCTTTGGTTCTTTTGTCAATCACCTTAAATCTTTGCCCTCTGGTTCTTGACCCTTCCACCAATGGGAACAGTTTCTCTCTATCCACTCGTCTAGACCCGTCATGATTTTGAATACCTCTATCAAATCTCCTCTCGACCTTCTCTGTTTCAAGGAGAACAATTCCAGCCTCTCCAGTCTATCCACATAATTTAAGTCCCTCATCCCTGGCATCATTCTAGTAAATCTCCTCTGCACCCTCTCTAAGGCCTTCACGTCCTTCCTAAATTGCGGTGCCCAGAAGTGGTTACAATGCTCCAGTTGTGGCCGAACCAGTGTTTTATAAAGGTTCATTATGAATTCCTTGCTTTTGTACTCTATACCTCTATTTATAAAGCCCAGGATCCCGTATGCTTTTTTTACCGCTTTTTCAACCTGCCCTGCCACCTTCAACGATTTGTGCACATATACCCCCAGATCTCTCTGTTCCTGTACCCCTTTTAGAATTGTGCCCTCTAGTTTATATTGCTTCTCCTCATTTTTCCTACCGAAATGCATCACCTCGCATTTTCCCACCTTAAACTTCATCTGCCACGTGTCCGCCCATTCCACCAGCCTGTCTATGTCCTCTTGAAGTCTATCACTATCCTCTTCACTGCGCACTACACTTCCAAGTTTTGTGTCATCCGCAAATTTTGAAATTGTGCCCTGTACTCCCAAGTCCAAGTCATTAATATATATCAAGAAAAGCAGTGGTCCCAGCACCGACCCCTGGGGAACACCACTGCACACCTTCCTCCAGTCCGAAAAACAACCACTCGCCACTTCTCTCTGTTTCCTGTCATTTAGCTAATTCTGTATCCATGTTGCTATTGTCCCATTTATTCCATAGGCTGCAATCTTAATAGCAAGCCTACCATGTGGCACTTTATCAAACGCTTTTTGAAAATCCACATACACCACATCAGCTGCATTGCCCTCAGCTACCCTCTCTGTTACCTCATCAAAAAACTCTATCAGGTTAGTTAAACACGATTTGCTTTTAACAAATCTGTGCTGGCTTTCCCTAATCAATCCACCCTCGTGCAAGTGACTGTTAATTCTGTCCCGGATTATCATTTCCAAAAGTTTCCCCACCACCGGTGTTAAACTGACTGGCCTGTAGTTGCTGGGTTTGTCTTTACACCCTTTTTTGAACAAGGGTTTAACATTTGCAATTCTCCTGTCCTCTGGCACCACCCCTGTATCTACAGATGTTTGGAAGCCAGTACCTCCTCAATTTCCACCCTTACTTCCCTCAGCAACCGAGGATGCATCACATCTGGACCGGATGACTTATCTACTTTAAGTACAGCTAGCCTTTCAAGTACCTCTTCTTTATCAATTTTTAGCCCATCCAGTGTTTTAACTATATCTTCCTTTAACGAGATTCTGGCAGTTTCTTCTTCGTGGGTAAAGAGAGATGCAAAGTACTCATTTAGTACCTCGGCCATGCCCACTGCCTCCATGAGCAGATCTCCTTTATGGTCCCTAATCGGCCCCACCCCTCCTCTTACTACCCGTTTACTATTAACATGTCTGCAGAAGACTTTTGGATTCCCTTTTATGTTGGTCACTAGTCTATTCTCACACTCTCTCTTTGCCCCTTTTATTTCCTTTTTCACTTCCCCTCTGAATTTTTTATATTCTGCCTGGTTCGCACTTGTGTTATCAACCTGACATCTGTCATACGCCGCTTTTTTCCGCTTCATCTTATTCTCTATCTCCTTTGTCATCCAGGGAGCTCTGGCTTTGGTTGCCCTACCTTTCTCCCTAGTGGGAATGTACCTTGTATGTACCCAAATCATCTCATTTTTAAAGGCCGCCCATTGTTCAATTACAGTTTTGCCTGCCAATCTATACTTCCAATATACCCTGGCCAGATTCTCATCCCACTGAAATTGGCCTTCCTCCAATTGAGTATTTTTACTTTAGAGTGGTCCGTGTCCTTTTCCATAGCTATTCTAAACCTTGTGATACTGTGATCACTGCTCCCTAAATGCTCTCCCACTGACACTTGTACAACTTGGCCCATCTCATTCCCTAGAATCAAGACCAGCAATGCGTCCTTCCTCGTTGGGCCAAAAATGTACTGGTCAAGAAAGTTATCCTGAACACATTTCAAAAATTCCTCCCCCTCTTTGCCTCTTATATTATTACTAACCCAGTCTATATTAGGAACTATAGTTGAAATCCCCTTTTATCACTACTCTATGGCTTTTGCACCTCTCTGTAATTTCCCTGCAAATTTGCTCCTCTATATCCTTCCCACTAGATAGTGGCCGATAGAATACTCCCAGTAGTGTAATGGGGCCTCTATTTTTCCTTAACTCTAACCAAATAGATTCTGTGCTTATTTTCAGAAATATTGTTCAGTGTTTTTTTTACTCACAATCTTTTCGTATTTTAGAAGGTTTTCAGATGGGAGAGGAAACGTAAGGTAATGGATCAGGTCCTTTTTTTTTATTCGTTCATGGGATTTGGGCATCGCTGGCAAGGCCAGCATTTATTGCCCATCCCTAATTGCACTTGAGAAGGTGGTGGTGAGCCGCCTTCTTGAACCGTTGCAGTCCGTGTGGTGACGGTTCTCCCACAGTGTTGTTAGGAAGGGAGTTCCAGGATTTTGACTCAGCGACGATGAAGGAACGGCGATATATTTCCAAGTCGGGATGGTGTGTGACTTGAAGGGGAACGTGCAGGTGGTGTTGTTCCCATGTGCCTGTTGCTCTTGTCCTTCTAGGTGGTAGAGGTCGCGGGTTTGGGAGGTGCTGTCGAAGAAGCCTTGGCGAGTTGCCGCTGTGCATCCTGTGGATGGTACACACTGCAGCCACTATGCGCCGGTGGTGAAGGGAGTGAATGTTTAGGGTGGTGGTTGGGGTACCAATCAAGCGGGCTGCTTTGTCCTGGATGGCGTTGAGCTTCTTGAGTGTTGTTGGAGCTGCACTCATCCAGGCAAGTGGAGAGTATTCCATCACACTCCTGACTTGTGCCTTGTAGATGGTGGAAAGGCTTTGGGGAGTCAGGAGGTGAGTCACTCGCCGCAGAATACCCAGCCTCTGACCTGCTCTTGTAGCCACAGTATTTCTGTGGCTGGTCCAGTTAAGTTTCTGATCAGTGGTGACCCCCAGGATGTTGATGGTGGGGGGTTCGGCGATGGTAATGCCGTTGAATGTCAAGGGGAGGTGATTAGACTCTCTCTTGTTGGAGATGGTCATTGCCTGGCACTTGTCTGGCGCGAATGTTACTTGCCACTCATGAGCCCAAGCCTGGATGTTGTCCACGTCTTGCTGCATGCAGGCTCGGACTATTTCATTGTTTGAGGGGTTGCGAATGGAACTGAACAGTGTGCAATCATCAGCGAGCATCCCCATTTCTGATCTTATGATGGAGGGAAGGTCATTGATGAAGCAGCTGAAGATGGTTAGGCTTAGGATACTGCCCTGAGGAACTCCTGCAGCAATGTCCTGGGGCTGAGATGATTGGCCTCCAACAACCACTACCATCTTCCTTTGTGCTAGGTATGACTCCAGCTACTGGAGAGTTTTCCCCCTGATTCCCATTGACTTCAATTTTACTGGGACTCCTTTGTGCCACACTTGGTCAAATGCTGCCTTGATGTCAAGGGCAGTCACTCTCACTTCACCTCTGGAATTCAGCTCTTTTGTCCATGTTTGGACCAAGGCTGTAATGAGGTCTGGAGCCGAGCATCGGTTCACAGGTTATTAAGTGCTGCTTGATAGCACTGTCGATGACACCTTCCATCACTTTGCTGATGATTGAGAGTAGACTGATGGGGCGGTAATTGGCCGGATTGGATTTGTCCTGCTTTTTGTGGACAGGATATACCTGGGCAATTTTCCACATTGTCGGGTAGATGCCAGTGTTGCAGCTGTACTGGAACAGCTTGGCTAGGGGCGCAGCTAGTTCTGGAGCACAAGTCTTCAGCACTACAGGTGGGATGTTGTCAGGGCCCATAGCCTTTGCTGTATCCAGTGCACTCAGCCATTTCTTGATATCAAGTGGAGTGAATCGAATTGGCTGAAGATTGGCTTCTGTGATGGTGAGGATATTGGGAGGAGGCCGAGATGGATCATCCACTCGGCACTTCTGGCTGAAGATGGTTGCAAACGCTTCAGCCTTGTCTTTTGCACTCATGTGCTGGACCCCGCCATCATTGAGGATGGGGATGTTTACAGAGCCTCCTCCTCCCGTTAATTGTTTAATTGTCCACCACCATTCGCGACTGGATGTGGCAGGACTGCAGAGCTTTGATCTGATCCGTTGGTTGTGGAATCGCTTAGCTCTGTCTATAGCATGTTGCTTCCGCTGTTTAGCATGCATGTAGTCCTGAGTTGTAGCTTCACCAGGTTGGCACCTCATTTTTCGGTACGCCTGGTGCTGCTCCTGGAATGCTGTTCTACACTCTTCATTTTGTGTTGCTACTGTGTCTTACAGGGCCTGTTTCACATCATGAGAGCCATACAATAGTATAAATCACAAGACCTGGGAAAGTGTTGCTCTGTTTTTCATGCAGTTTCATGGGGAGAGGGTCGAGTGGAGGACAGAGGGACCTGTTCTATCTTGTTGACTCTCCTTTATGTTTTCTCTGGGGTACAAGTTGATGAAGGGATTTTTGATGCAAAGAATAAACAGCATAGGCAATGAAAAGACCTTGGCAGAGCACAGTGGCTTTTAGTTGTACATGCAGCTGGGAGTGTTTATCAGGCTTATGGTTTTACATGGCTCAATAGGGATATCTGAATTAAAATGAGAAAGGATTATCTTCCTCTCCTTCTGGTGAGGCTGTTCATATGTAAATGGTTGTAAGATTTATCATTATGTTGCTACTAATTCCTTACAGTACATGCTAACTATTGGATTGTGCTGTCTGAACCTGTTGATCTGGGTCGTATTTGTTCAGCAATTGGAGGGTTTTGAATAGAGTTCCTTTTACACCCTCTTGAGAGTTAGGCCTAGCAAGAAAGGACATTTCTTTATGTTAAAGCCACAATAGGGAGTTCCTAATGCACGTCACAGGTCACATGATGTGCCATGTTGGAGTACAAGTGTGTTGTATCTGCAAATGTTCCTTGTTATTATTAAAACCAAAATGTGCAATTCTTGTATAATTGTTTGTGGCATTGCCTTCTCAGTGGTCAGTATTCTGCCAATTATTCTCAAAATAAACACACCATTTAACTTTTACCCTTATCATCATGTACCATTCTCATAAACTGTCCATCTGCTTGGCATGATTAAAAACAAGGTAGAAAAATGTAACCTGACATGCAAATAGAGAGTTTAAATTCTAGGTGTGAAAATTTGCCTATCCAGTCTTTCTGTCACAATCGGCTTTGATTTGAAAGATTTTTTTAAAAATCCATTCTGTGTGAAACTTTCTTCCAAACACTAATCTGTGAAATCTATCATTTGAAGTGCTGCCCGCCACTGACGAGGTGCTCATTAGCTTGTAATTAAGATTTTTAACCTTCCTTTGTTTGCTATTTTTGTAAAGAAAAATGTTACATTCTTTAAATAATGTAATCGCTCCTGTGTCGGTTTTTGGGAAGCCCACACATACCATCCTAACTCGGGTAAGTCCAGGTTTATTTTTCAATATGACAGATCTTACCGAATGTTGTCAGTCTGACCTCTGATTTGTAAAAGTCCGCTATTACGATGTAAAAGACATAAGGATATCTGTTCGGTACCCCTTTAATTGTGATATAATACTGAAATATATGAAGTGAACTGCAACAGAGTGCCGTGAAAATTAGCAGTAACTTTATGCAATTATGGAGAGGGATATTATGATATTCATAATCTAGGCAGAAACTTTTTTAGGTATTTTAACTCAGTATACTCTAGAAGAAATTGGGTTTGCAGTTCAAAATATATTTACTCAAGGTTTGGTAGGTGCAATTCCTGGCAAAAAAAAGTGATTTGCTTTGTTAAGAATTACATCTTTAATATTCGTTTTGATCACATTCACACTTTTTATTTTGTAAGAGGTTTATTCTGAATTTGAAGTCTTCCTAACTAAACATATGTATGATGTGGAGATGCCGGTGATGGACTGGGGTTGACAATTGTAAACAATTTTACAACACCAAGTTATAGTCCAACAAATTTATTTTAAATTTCACAAGCTTTCGGAGGCTTCCTCCTTCCTCAGGTGAATGTTGTGGAAATGAAATCTTCGAATCCTATACATTTATAAATCACAGAACAATGCCTGGTGATTACTGCCCGTTGCCAAGGCAATCACAGTGAGCAGACAGAGAGGTGTCACCTACAAGGCCACCGAATATACAAACCCCCCCCAAAAAATAAAGAGAGAGGCAGAGACATAGAGACATCCGAAGGAAGACAGCAAATGACCCGTTATATTAAAAACAGATAACATTTGTTCGCTGGTGGGGTTACGTGTAGCGTGACATGAACCCAAGATCCCGGTTGAGGCCGTCCTCATGGGTGCGGAACTTGGCTATCAATTTCTGCTCGACGATTTTGCGTTGTCGTGTGTCTCGAACTAAACATATGTAGGATGACTAGCACTTTAATGTATACACACAGCCTGAAATGGTGCTGATTTTGTGCACTTTCATTTTTGGTTATTGCAATTTATTGTACGGGTCTAGTTGTAGATTTTTGTATTCATACACTTCTAATGTCTTTGCCATAGGCATGCTTTATTAAACCCCGAACTTTGGAAACTAATATTGTCGTAAAATATTTAACTGTACTAAGAAGAACTGATCTCACCACCTTAATCAAATTCAGGACAGTTATTTTGAATCTGTATTAGATAAATATACGTAAAGGTTTTCTACCTCTTGCACTGTAAGTAAAAAACTGCAGTTACTGATTTGTGCAACTTTACCAAATAAAGTTGCCTTCACAAAGAACATAATACTTTGTATGATACTGAATGGAAATTGATTACATATTTTTCAATGCCTATAAATGGGTTGTTTTCTTCTTGACAACCAACCATTGTAATAATGTGAGAAGCAATTGCAATTCAATGTGTTACAAATAATTGAATGATTTCATAATGTTATGTTGACATGTTATCAAAATGATATGAACCAAAGGTAACTGGATGCCTTATAAGCAGTCAATGGTTTGGAAAAGATAATAAGGAATTAAAAGTTATATTTCTGTAGGAGTGAACAGATTCGCATGTACAGATGATCTTGGCATATGCCATTCAATGTGTCATGCAGTGGCCCAACCTAACCTCCATTCCACAAAATAATACACATTAGGGTCCATTATTACACGAAACTGTATTCATATTATCACTCTTCAGTCGTCGAATTAGCAGGCACATACATATTTACGTTGTGTTTGAATAATATTTGCAGGGTTTCAGAGAAATTAGACAACAGCCTAACAAACGTTACATGAGTTAGTGGAGCTCAGCCAAACCAGCATGGTTTCTGATTAGATTACTGTACGGTCTGGCACTGAACTCTGGCTTTAGTGTTTGCTGTCAGCTGCAATTTAGAAGCAGGCCTCAAATCCTTTGAAGACTGTGGGAATTTTTTTTGTCATTTCTTTTAATAAATAAGATTAAATTTTTTCTTCATCAGAAGTTCATTAATGGGAACATGGGGCACGATTTTAAAAGGGCGACAGGATGGCAACGGGGGGGCGGAGGGGGGGGAGGGTGAACGTGCACGTGGATAACCCAAATAATGAAAACTTATACCACGCGATCACAACTTAATTGGTGGTCATTAATCTTGTTTCCGGATTTGCCATCCGAAAGCTGCGCAGTGGGCAGACTGTGCACCCGCATGACCTGCTGTCAGCTGGAGCGTCTAGATTTAAAAAGCTATTGCTCCAATGGATTTTGCTGAAGCAAGGAGACACAATGGAGCAGCACAGGGTCAAAGCTGCTCCAAGATTCAGCGATGTCTCACTTGACTTGCTACTGGCCGGTGTGAGAAGGAGGAGGGAACTATTTTACCCAACTGACAGGAGAGAGCGCCCTGCCTCTGGCACCAAGAAGGCCTGGCTCGAGGTGGCAGAGGAGGTCACCAGCAGAAGCAACATATCCCGCACCTGGGTCCAGTGCAGGAAGCACATCAATGACCTAACTAGGTCAGCAAAAGTGAGTACACTTACTGATTCTCCTGTGTCGCACATCACCCCCCCTCCCCCCAAACCCCACCCCATCACATCATTCTGCACTGCCAAGACTACTCCATCACATCACTCCTCACACCCACTTAAGGCTCATCCTCAACTTACCTGCACTTCCTGAGCACTTCCTCACCTCTCCATTAGTCACCCCACCACTACCACTCACCTCAATCCTGATCCAATGTGATGTCTCTGTCTCATCCTCATCCTCTGATGCACCACTTTCACAGACAGCCTCACCCAAAGCAATGCATCCATCAGCTGACCACTTCACCCTCACTCACTCACACGTCTGTACTTTCTCCCCTTGTAGGAGAAGAGAGCGCAAAATGCACGCAAGAGGGCGAGGACTGGAGGGGGGCCACAACAAATTGTGGTCCTCATAGAGGCAGTGGAGGAGGCCCTAGAGATCAGCCGCACCCTCAAGTGTCTGTCTGTCGGGGACGCCGAGACTGGTGACACAACTTTAACATTCATCACACAACATGAATTGATGTTAACAATGCTTGGCATGTTGAACACCTCAGTATGCTCAACGCAACATTACACATCTATGATGATGCTTAATATTGCCTTCTGTTCTCTTATAGGCTATTCAACGACCGCTGTGACAGAGGAGCTCCCGGCCTCTGAGGGCGCACAGTCACATCTTAGCGAGCCATCCTCCAGTGCAGATACTCACACCTCGGTGGGTCCTCGTAGTCAGTTAATTGGGTTGGCACCTGGTGATCACCACATACATGTGAGCACGAGCAGACACTGGTGGCAGGGGCAGCTGTGGAGAGTCTGCGTTGGTGGGCGCACTCCTCTCCAGGCTCTGCTCAGCTGGACGCAGATGCTGAACCCCGGAGGCCATCCTTTAAAAGGAGAATGATCGAGGGATAGCAGCACATTTGCGAGATGCTGGAACAGGTGCCAAGCGCACTCTCCACAATAGCGCAGAGGATGGAGGAGTCCAACTCCTGCATGAGTGGAATGGTGGCACAGGTACGGGAGGGAATCTCTGAGATGGTGTCACAGGGACGTGAGCAACTGTCTGAGATAGTGTCACAGGGACATGAGCAACTGTCTGAGATAGCGTCATACGTAACTGCTGAAATGTCTGCGATAGTGTCGCAGGAAAGTGTGGGAATGTCTGCAATAAAGAGAAGGCTAGCCTCCATTGAGCTTCAAGCACGACTCACAAATGAATCCATTCAGGCCCTGACAACAGCCGTTCGGACTAAAGGTGAGCAACATTTAAAACTATTTAAAAAAGGAGGGAGAGAGAAAATAGGGAACTACAGACTGGTTAGCCTAACATCAATAGTAGGGAAAATGCTAAAGTCTATTATAAAGGATGTGATAACAGGACATTTAGAAAATATCAACGGGATTAGACAAAGTCAACATGGATTTATGAAAGGGAAATCATGTTTGACAAACCTACTGGAATTTTAAGAGGATGTAACTGGTAGAATAGATAAGGGAGAACCAGTGGATGTGGTTTATTTGGATTTTCAGAAGGCCTTTGATAAAGTCCCACATAAGAGGTTAGTGTGTAAAATTAAAGCACATGGGATTGGGGGTAATATACTGGCATGGATTGAAAATTGGTTAACAGACAGGAAACAGAGAGTAGGAATAAATGGGTCTTTTTCAGGGTGGCAGGCAGTGACCAGTGGGGTACCGCAGGGATCAGTGCTTGGGCCCCAGCTATTCACAATACATATCAATGATTTGGATGAGGGAACCAAATGTAATATTTCCAAGTTTGCCGACGACACAAAACTAGGTGAGATCGTGAGTTGTGAGGAGGATGCAAAGAGGCTTCAAGGCGATTTAGACAAGTTGAGTGAGTGGAAAAATACATGGCAGATGCAGTATAATGTGGATAAATGTGAAGTTATCCACTTTGGAAGGAAAAACAGAAAGGCAGAGTATTATTTAAATGGTGATAGATTGGGGAATGTTGATGTACAAAGGGACCTGGGTATCCTTATACATCAGTCACTGAAAGCAAACATGCAGGTGCAGTAAGTAGTTAGGAAGGCAAATGGTGTGTTGGCCTTCATTGCATGAGGATTTAAAGGATGTCTTACTGCAGTTATACAGGGTCTTGGTGAGACCACACCTGGAGTATTGTGTACAGTTTTGGTCTCCTTACCTAAGAAATGGTATACTTGCCATAGAGGGAGTGCAGCGAAGGTTCACCAGACTGATTCCTGGGATGGCAGGATTGTCATATTAGGAGAGATTGGGTCGACTCGGCCTGTATTCACTAGAGCTTAGAAGAATGAGAGGGGATCTCATTGAAATATATAAAATTCTGACAGAGCGAGACAGACTGGATGCAGGGAGGATGTTTCCCCTGGCTGGGGGGTCCAGAACGAGGGGTCATAGTCTCAGGATACGGGGTAGGACATTTAGGACTAAGATGAGGAGAAATTTCTTCACTCAGAGGGTGGTGAACCTGTGGAATTCTCTACCACAGAAGGCTGTGGAGGCCGAGTCACTGACTATATTTAAGATGGAGCTAGATAGATTTCTAGACGCAAAAGGCATCAATGGGTATGGGGAGAGAGCGGGAATATGGTATTGAGATAGAGGATCAGCCATGATCATATTGAATGGTGGAGCAGGCTCGAAGGGCCAAATGGCCTATTCCTGCTCCTATTTTCTATGTTTCTATGTAACATTCTGCAGCTTTTTATCAGGCAGACAGAAACTTTACAAATGGGCTTCCCAGGCATCACACATATCCTCCAAACTGTTCTCCAGCAGTGTGGTAGGAATGATGTGGGCCTGGCCCAGGAAAAGGATGATAGCGAAAGGGGACATGGAAATGGGGACGCCACTCAAAGTGCTCCCACGTCCCACCCATTGTCCCCCACTCAACCAATACCCGCAATGCTGCCTCCTCTCCAGGTGGCCGAGTCTGCCCCTGCACAGGTGCGGGTGGAGCAGTCTTTGGAGGGGCCTTCACAGCCTCCAAAACCCAGAGGGCATAGTCTGAAAGCATCCAAGCAGTCCGGGCATGGACATGAGCAAACTACCACTACCTCTGCTGCAGCCACAGGGGATGCATCACATAGAAGTGGTAGGAAGAGAAAGGCTAAGGATTTGTGATCACGAAGGGTATATACAAGGGTGTCTGATAAACTGTCATGTTTTTCATTTATATTTGTTTTTTGATAGTCACATTAAATGTTATCATTCTCACCACTACTGCCACATCTTGCCCATTCTTGACTGCCTTTTGTGATAGGGCCCTTTCATGTGCTTCATCATGAACGGCGACACTTAATGCAACCCAGTGGATCTCTTTACAGTGGGTGAATGTGTAGTTGCAGGGCTGTTTTGTACGGGGAGGGGGGGTGGGGCTTGTGTTAGCACTGCTCTTTCCAGATGGTGTGAGGACTGGACTATTTTCACTTTGTGATCTTATAAGAAGTGTTCACATATGAGTGACTCCCTTGCCTCATGAGCAGCCAGGTGAGCCATTGATATGCCCATGGATTCATTGTCCTCCTCCTCCTCTCCTGCTGCTCCTGCTGCTGCTTCTCCTCAATGTTCATTGCAGATATGGATGCTGGATGAGGGGATGGAGCCTCATCAACCGGTACCCCTCTCTGTTGCGCCATGTTGCGCAGGACAAAACACACTACTATAATCCGACCCAGTTTCGCTGGTGCATATTGAAGCGCTCCCCCAGAATGATCAAGGCATCTAAATTGCATCTTGAGCAGCCCTATAGCATGCTCAATTGTCGACTTGTGGCTGTCGTTGTAGCAACGGTGTTGCTCGGTGATGGGGTTCCTCAGAGGTGTTACGAGCCATGTGTGCAGGGGGTATCACTTGTCCCCGAGGAGCCAGCCCTTAAGGCTGTTCGGTGCGTGGAAGAGGGGAGGGGTGTTGGATTCCCTCAGAATGAATGAATCGTGGCAGCTGCTAGGGAATCTCGTACTTGCTGGGTCAAAATCCTGGAACACCCTACCTAACAGCACTGTGGGAGAACCTTCACTGCACGGACTGCAGTGGTTCAAGAAGGCAGCTCACCACCACCTTCTCAAGGGCAATTAGGGAAGGGCAATAAATGCTGGCCTTGCCAGCGATGCCCACATCCCATGAACGAATAAAAACAAAATTTTTGCTCAGTCCTGGAAACCCCCATTTTCTTTGCCCCAACGCACCTGCACTTTTTAAAAAACATGCCCATGGTGTTTTGTAGCCTGGTAATTATAAGATGATTGTTTCTGTTGGATGCTCAGATGTGTAATTCAGCAGACTGCACCGATCCTATTTCCAAGACTTTTGCTGAGTTCCCAAAAATACACTTTTTCTGTAATTTCTTCCCCCCGCTCAAAAATTTATATCCAAGCAGCAAATATTTTCTCTTTAAGGAGGGGAGGGGAAGGAAACCTGAAGAATGTTGTGGCTGAGATGCTGAACGCTTGCAATCCAACATGACTGCAGGAAGTTACTGAGTGACATCATTAGGAACACTCTATATAAATAGAAGTTGTAGTTGCTGCTGATAGTGAGACAGCTCTGTCACCAAGTTCACCGTAAGCTGTCTTTGGTGATGTGTCAAAAGCAGGTTTATCAGAGCTTTTTTCTCCGTGCGTACCAATTATCAGCTCTGCCTTTTTAGTGGAGGTGAAGGTCAATACCACCTCAAACGTTGATGTGCCTGGTAGGCACAGGGGCAAGTCATGCATAAGTCCTTATCTGGTTAATTGCTGCATTGAAGATGTGGCTGATGTCCTGCTTCGCCATGCAGAGAGGTACATGTGCTTCAGCAGTCAGCCATCAGCATCAGTAACACAGACTTTGCAGTTTTATCACTTTGTTAATTTCCCTAGGTGCAGGGCATCACTAACTGCACACATATAGCCGTTCAGGCTCCAAGTAATAATCCTTTGAATGTACAAATGGTTGTGAGGCCAATATGAAAATAGTGTATGTGAATGCAAGGTTTCCCGGCTGTGTACAAATGTTTTACCTAACCCATGAAAGGGAAGGAAGATTTGAAGGTTGGCTGCTTAGAGATCTGGGACAATGTGGTGAAGGCATGACTGATGGAGCCCTTTAGTAAACCCCTGTAGAAAAGCACAGAGCAAATACAATGAGGCACACGTGAGTACCAAGGGATTTGTTATAGAAAAATATTGAACGGGGGCCTTACTGTATTTTCAGTTAAAGAGGGAAAAAATAGTTACTGTCTGCTCTAAGTTACTTGGTAGAGGCCTCAAAATGGATTCAATAGTGAGCAGCAGCTGCAACACATTGATGAGCAAGATTATGAGGGGCCAACTGAGTCTCCAGTAGCAAAGCAAGCACTACAGACAGGTAGAGAGGTGAAGGAGGCTGACCTTGCTAATTGTTTTCAGTGAACTGGACAATATAAATCTTTAGAACAGGTAAGACATGTGACAGCATTAATTTTTGATTTACCTTTACTTTTGTGCAAGTAGCTAATGTTAGTTTGTATGGGATTTGGGAGATGTGAGACTCACTTAAACACTGACAGTCAAGAAAATATAGAGAATATTGTGCAAATTTATTTTATTTTTTGTCTTTAGTGTGTCAAAAGCAGGGGTATCAGAGGTTTTTTTCTCTGTGGGCCATATAGGTGCGTACCACAGAATGTGGGAAATAACATACGTAGTTTAAAACCCCTGTTCCTATTAATTCCCATATAGCTTGGCACTGATACTAACAAATCCTGGTGATCTGATTTAGAATTTATCTGCCAATGAGGAAACAGCATCAAGAACAGTCGTTTTCAAGTATCCATGCCCACCAAATTCAATCAGGAGAAACCAGCGAGTTACAAATGTAAGTGCAAATAGAACTGAGTTGCCTAATATTTAAGGGCTGAACAGCTAAGGCTAAGGGGCCACACGTAGTCTATGGGTCGTAGTTTGGATGCCTCTGCTCTAAAGTAAATGTGATTCATCGCTGCACATGATGTATCTTTTCAATTTTATTTCCTACAGTGTTCAACCCATGATATTTGCAAGCTTCTATGCAATGTACCTAATTATATGCTGCCCTAGATAAGTGCGTAGAAATGGTTAGTACCCCTGAGCCAAATGGGTAGGTGCTTTTGATACTCACCTGTGGATGCATGAATGTCTAATTGTGATGTACTTGCTTGGCTTACTTGTGGCTCTGCTTCTGAAGGTGTAATGGAAAGCCACTGTTGCAGGCCTTTGTACTGGCACAAAGCTGCCTTGACTTAAGATTCACTTGGCTGCTATTGCAAATCATTGGAATCCTTTCCAATGGCTATCTCCAATCACCCCTCAATGGACTCTATTCCACATGTAACAGCATCACCACAGCAATAGCTCATATGTGGCAGCATGAAGACAACCTATCATCCACAGTGGCGATGACACTGTGACACTTGTGCTCTTCAGAGCCTTACTGAATGTAACTGCCTTCTTCTTAAAAAAGCGGAGCTATCTATAAGTGCCTACGTATCCTGACTGTACACAGGAAGACAGCTAGCTCTTCACCTTGTTAACTTATCTGTCGCGTTTACTGACATTTACGACCTCCTCGAGTCATGGAATCTCTTCCTTATTTTTTTCCAAGTTTTTGTGCCTTGATATTTTCCAATATTACTTTCCATGCAGAAACGTTACCTTCGTTGCTTGGTCCCCTTCCCCTTTCTATGAAGAGCCGCTTTGGTTTTGAAAAGACATTGTCCAGTAACATTTGATGATCTCACTTAGTGAAGCTTGTTTTCAGTCTACAATGCACGGTCATTGCTTTCCTCAGGCCACAGCTGCATTAAAGATTGCCATAATATCTAAATTAGTCAAGCAGCTTGCTAGCTGCTTCCGATGTGTGAAAAGGCTTGTTTCGCAACTGCATCCCAATCGGATGCTTTATGCTCTGTGGATTCACTGTGTTTACAACTGGCATCAGGAAACCCATGCAGGCAATGCACACTCATAAACATGCATTAAAGACACCTGAAAATGTAGTTAGTAGAGAAAAGTAGCCGGAAGAGAAAAATATGGCAATTTTTCAGGACTCAGTAGATCAAGGTTTTCTTACCCCTGTTCTTTTCTGTGAGCAGAGGAGTAATTCTTCTTGTTCACTGCCAGATGGTGAACTCCAATGGTAGATTTATATGGGCGAGTGACAACTTGGCAGGAAACCTAATTATTTTTCTGACCAAGTTTAATTCCAACGAAGATATGTTGTGATTTCATGCAGAAAACTTCCTGCTGCTGAACTGTTGCTGATGTAACAACATTTGATCGCTATTGGAAGCTATTTTGCATTAAACTCTGGATCCCCAGGCAGGCATCGCTTGCTATCATTCACATCATCAGTTGATTGAAATGCTCGTGATGGGTCAGCAATAACTCAAAAGGTCATGATATAATGATTGTGTCAATTGAGAGGGTCCATTTTTTTCTTATGCAGTCACCTGACATTAAAATGTTCTTCCTGGCATGCACTGATGAGTGCTGGAAATAAAGCAAACAATTGGGATCCATTTGTATATTTATATATCAAGAATACAACCAAAATCAAGGAAGCAGTTAAGAAAAAAATAATGTACTTACTAATCAACCCAATGACAGCATAGTGGCCTTTGTGTTTCATTAGCCAGGCTGACATGAAGCAATGGGCCTATGTTAATCAAAATCATACACAGAGAAGGGAGAGTATAGTCCAATATCCCAGCTGGCCATCAAGCCATACTAACGTGCACCATCTGTTATAGATTTCATAAATAAAGTCATCATATGTGTGTATCAAGGCAAGGTCGTGGATGTGGAACAACTTACAGTCTCTCGGAAAAGCCCTGTGTACTCTCATTGCCTGGTTAAAAAAATAACTAAAAAAGGTATTTTCCCTGCCTGACTGGGAAGCTGCATGGACTCTTGTGCACTATTTTTCACACCCATGTATACTTTCACTGCTCCTGGGATTAACTGGATCTGACTGGACATGAAGAAGCATGAACTCAGGCCTAGCGTAGGACCCATTTCTGCACTCCTGTCTCTGTGGGGAGGTGAAAGTGTCACAAACAAGGTGTTGCCACTTGAGCTCCAGGCTGAACAAGCTGGAGTTTTGTACACAGTGCTCGACTGGATGGCAGTAGATGTAATATATTTGAATTTTCAAAAGGCTTTTGATAAGGTTGTCTCATAGTTGACTCATGTCTAAGGTCAGAGCATGTGGAGTCAGGGGACAAGTAGCAGAATGGATAGCAAGCTACAAAACAGAAAACAGAGAGTAGGGGTTACTCACACTGGCATAAGGTAGAAATAGGTGTTCCACAGGGACCACTGTTGTTCACCATTTTCATAAACGATTTGGACTCAGGAATCTGAAGTACAATTTCAAAATTTGGGAATGACATCAAACTTGGGTGTATAGTTAATACTGAGGAGGACTGCGACAAAATACAGGAAGACATTAATAAACTTGCAGAATGGCCGTGTAATTGGCAAATGAATTTCAATATGGATAAGTGTGAGTTGGTACATTTTGGTAGGAATGATAAGGAGGCCACATGCTCTTTGGAAAATAAGACTCTAAATGGGGTAGAGGACCAGAGGGATTTAGGGGTACAGATACACAAATCACTAAAAGTAGTGACGCAGGTAAATATGACCATAAAAAAAGCAAACCAAGCACTGTGGTTCATTTCTAGAGGGATAGAATTGCAAAGCAGAGAAGTTATGCTAAATTTGTATAGAACCTTGGTTAGACCACACCTGGAGTACTGCGAACAGTTCTGGTCTCCACATTATGAAAAGGATATTGAGGCACGGGAGACAGTGCAAAAAAGATTTACTAGGATGATACCAGAACTGAGAGGTTATACCTATCAGGAACGATTGAATAGGCAGGGGCTCTTTTCTCTAGAAAAGAGAAGACTGAGGGGCGTCCTGATAGAGGTCTTTAAGATTATGAAAGGGTTTGATAGGGTATATGTAAAGAAGATGTTTCCACTTGCAGGGGAGACCAGAACTAAGGGCCATAAATATAAGATAGTCACTAATAAATCCAATAGGGAATTCAGGAGAAACTTCTTTACCCAGAGAATGGTTAGAATGCGGACCTCGCTACCGCAAGGAGTACATGAGGCGACTAGCATAGATGCATTTAAGGGGAAGCTAGATAATCACATGAGGGAGAAAGGAATAGAAAGACGGATAGAAGGATATGCTGGTAGGGTTAGATGAAGTAGGGAGGGAGGAGACTCGTGTGGAGCATAAACACCGGCATGGACCTGTTGGGCCCAATGGCCTGTTTCTGTGCTGTACATTCAATGGAAGGCCGTAACAGGCCAACCAGGACCCAAAAGTTATGTGGGGAACACTGGAAGGACATCTCCTTGACTTCCTGAACTCTAAAGAAAACCTGTAGCAACAAGGCTCCTCTCCATTAAAAGAATAGGGAGCATGTTAATTTTGTCTTCTGTTGACCTTTTGGATTTGTGAAACTCCAATAAATGAGTTGTCTCCAGGAAGCCAGAGTATACGCTGAAATAGCTAACCCCATAGAAAGAATGAGAAGATGAGGAAAGAATGCTGTTTTAAATAGATGGAGAAAACCCCAGGTCCAGATGATTGTCAATAAAAAGAGCAGAAGAACTGCTTTATATTTTATAATTGATTCCTCGGTCAGCTATCTGTTTACATTATAAAATGGTGGGCCACTGGCTGCAAGGACATATCATAGGAACATGGTAAGAACTTAGGAACAGGAGTAGGCCATTGAGCCTCTCAAGCCTCTTCTGCCATTCAATTAGATGTAAGGAATCTTACAACACCAGGTAATAGTCCAACAGTTTTATTTGAAAATCACAAGCTTTCGGGGGCTTTCTCCTTCGTCAGGTGAGTGTGGGATTCCATGAAGGTTACCGCATATATAGTCAGAGAACAATGCCTGGTGATTACAGATAATCTTTCCAACTGCCCGTTGTCAAGGCAATCAAAGGAGTCGAATAGTGTTCAGACAGAGAGACATTACATACAGGATTACTGAATATACAAACAGTCAGAACCCAAAGACAGAGACAGAGAGAGAGAGAGAGAAACATCCGAAAGGAAGAGAAAGAGAGAGAATGACCAGTTGTTCCCTGACTATATATGCGGTAACCTTCATGGAATCCCACACTCACCTGACGAAGGAGAAAGCCTCCGAAAGCTTGTTATTTTCAAATAAAACTGTTGGACTATAACCTGGTGTTGTAAGATTCCTTACATTTGTCCACCTCAGTCCATCACCGGCATCTCCACATCATTCAATTAGATGGCTGCTCTGTATATTAACTCCATTTACCATCCTTAGGTCCATACCCCCTAATACCCTTACCCATCAAAAATCTATCAATCTCATTTTTAACATTTTCAATTGACGTAGCCTTAACAGTCTCTTGTATGGAACCTTATTGAATGCCTTCTGGCAGTCCATATAAATAACATTCATAGGCATTCCCTTATCTACCACATTAGTGACCTCCTCAAAAAATTCAACTAGGTTCGGTAGACATGACTTATATGTTGCAAATCCATGTTGGCTCTCTCTGATCAGTTCATATTTGTCCAACTGCTCAGTCACTCTGTCCCTAATGATAGCTTCTAATAACTTCCCCTAGTAGGTCTATGATTTCTTGGTTTATCTCTCCAACCCTTCTTAAAAGGGTGAAATGAATATTTCATAAAGTCATAGAATAAAAAAATCATAGAATGGTTACAGCACGGAAGGAGGCCATTCGCGGCCCATTGAGCCCATGCCGGCTCTTTGTAAGAGCAATCCAGTTAGCCCCATTCCCTAGCTCTTCCCCATAGCCCTGCAAATTTTTTTCCTTCACGTATTTATCCAATTCCTTTTTGAAGGCCACGATTGAATCTGCTTCCACCACTCTTTCAGGCAGCATGTTCCAGACCATAACTACTCTCTGCGTAAAAAAGTTTATCCTCATGTCGCCTTAGGTTCTTTTGCCAATCATCTTAAATCTGTATCCTCTGGTTCTCGATCCTTCCACCAATGGGAACAGTTTCCCTTTATTTACTTTATCTAAACCCTTCATGATTTTAAACACTTCTATCAAATCTCCTCTCAATCTTCTCTGCTGCAAGGAGAATAAACCCAGCTTCTCCAGTCTATCCACATATCTGAAGTCCCTCATCTCTGGAACCATTCTAGTAAATCTTTTCTGCTCTCTCCCTAAGGCCATCACATCCTTCCTAAAGTGC
Organism: Heptranchias perlo; assembly: GCF_035084215.1. NCBI lineage: Eukaryota > Metazoa > Chordata > Chondrichthyes > Hexanchiformes > Hexanchidae > Heptranchias > Heptranchias perlo. Next base: position 75,974,410 of record NC_090330.1, read on the forward strand.
GGTGCCCAGAATTGGACGAGAAGAAACTTTTTTACGCAGCGAGTGGTTATGATCTGGAATGCACTGCCTGAAAGGGTGGTGTTGGCAGATTCAATCATGGCTTTCAAAAGGGAATTGGATAAGTACTTGAAAGAAAAAGGTTTGCAGGGCTATGGGGAAAGAGTGGGGGAATGGGACTTGCTGGATTGCTCTTGCAGATAGCCGACATGGACTCGACGGGCCAAATGGCCTCCTTCTGTGCTGTAACCATGCTATGATTCTATGATTCTACTGAGTTGTTGCCTGTCAGCTCAGATATCGTGGGCTGTCCAAGTTATTATGCTCGTGCGCCATATAGTTGCACATCACTGAATCTCGGAGGGTGGGGTGGGGGGCACATATACAGCTTAAATCTATGCTGTCGTTAATTTGCATATATTTCTAGTTGCTGATCCTAACAGCTCTTGACATTCTGATTTAGGATTTATCAATAATGAGGCAACAGTACTATAAACTGCCCTTTCCAAATCTTCAGGCCCACAAATTTCAAACATGTCAGCCAGCAAATAAGAAATACATGCACAAAAAGGATTGAGTTGTCTGGGCTTCGATGGCTGGATTACCATGGCTTGGGATCCGCATATGGCCCTAGAGCCTTACAGTGGACACCCTTGCAAATGAGGAATGATTACGGCATTGAGACAACAGTGCTCCTGCTGCTACTTCTGACTATTATTTAACTTCAGCCTAGCCCAGCCCAACTCCGTAAGCTACACAACAGGATGTGCATTGTTCTGAAGCCAGTTCTGTTGTTAAAGTCAACAGGTGGAACTGGGCAAACGCAATTCCCAACCATTCTCACTCCGGATATGTAGTTCCACAATAGCAAGTGAAAGACTGGTGTTGGAAAACCTGTGCTACTATAGGCGAAAAAGAACTGAGAAGAGAAAAGAACCTTTCTTGTTATCTGTTAATTTTGTCAATGCAAGTACGCTAGGAATAAGACTTAAAGTGAAGTCTATTTAAGTGCAGTAGATCTTAATGAAGCAGAACAAGAACCATTAATATTGTCCGAAATGGATATTTCAAAGCCATCATCATGGAGAGTAGTGACAATGGCAAGACTGTTTTTCCGGCTGTAACAGAAAATCACAGGTTGTAATGCTCACAAATAAAATACTTTCATCTGACAGCCATGAAATTAGCTAAATGATCCATGACTTTTGTGAGGATTTCTCTGAAAATTGGTTCTTAGGAGCTACCAGTGTCCAAGTTCAGGTTGTAAGGTTCTTTGCCGGGTGCCCCACTGGCTTTAATCTCACTTCCGAAAGATCTGGAGTGACATCCACCTCCAAGGGCCACCCTGTAAAATTACTGATAGTCGCTGGAGTTCATAGGGCGATCGACTCCCGATTGTCTTCTTTCACATCAAACCTTTATAATTTATTTCATGAGGATTAATCCTGGCAAGTGATTGCAAGGCAACAATCTCCATCCAGCTATTCAAATGTAATTTGATCTCCTTAGTGAGATTACACACTATTCAGATAGCTTTTCTTTATGGTAGCATATGCTGTGGAGCTCATGGGCAGTAGTTTGGGTTATTAATGCTAACAGTACAAGTCATGTGGCTGGTGTGCAATGAATGATATCTGTACTGAAGGGTTCATGATTGCGACGTTATGCCTAGAAAGAAAGAAGAAAGAAAGACTTTCATCTATATAGCGCCTTTCACAACCTCAGGATGCCCCAGAGCACTTTATATCCAATGGAATACTTTTGAAGTGTTGTACTGCAGGGAAACACAACAGCCGATTTGCGTACAGCAAGGTCCCACAAACAGCTGTTTTAGTGATGTTGGTTGAGGGATAAATATTGGCCAGCATACCAAGAGAGCTCCCCATCTCTTCTTTGAATAATGCCATCTTTTACGTTTTGGACTTTAGCAAGGCTTTTGACAAGGTACTACATGGCAGACGGGGTCAGGAAAGTAAAAGCCCATGGGATCCAAGGGAAAGTGGCAAGTTGCATCCAAAATTGGCTCAGTGGCAGGAAGCAAAAGGTAATGGTCGATGGGTGTTTTTGTAACTGGAAGGCTGTTTCCAGTGCGGTTCCGCAGGGCTCAGTGCTAGGTCCCTTGCTTTTTTTTTTATTCGTTCATGGGATCTGGGCGTCGCTGGCGAGGCCAGTATTTATTGCCCATCCCTAATTGCCCTCGAGAAGGTGGTGGTGAGCCGCCTTCTTGAACCGCTGCAGTCCGTGTGGTGACGGTTCTCCCACAGTGCTGTTAGGAAGGGAGTTCCAGGATTTTGACCCAGCGACAATGAAGGAACGGCGATATATTTCCAAGTCGGGATGGTGTGTGACTTGGAGGGGAACGTGCAGGTGGTGTTGTTCCCATGTGCCTGCTGCTCTTGTCCTTCTAGCTGGTAGAGGTCGCGGGTTTGGGAGGTGCTGTAGCGAGATTTTTGTGGTATATATCAACGATTTAGACTTAAATGTAGGGGGTATGATTAAGAAGTTTGTAGATGATACAAAAATTGGCCATGTGGTTGATTGTGAGGAGGAAGCTGTAGACTGCAGGAAGACATCAATGGACTGGTTAGGTGGGCAGGAAAGTGACAAATGGAATTCAATCCAGAGGAGTGTGAGGTAATGCATTTGCGGAGGGCAAACAAGGCAAGGGAATACACTATGAATGGAAGGATACTGAGAGGTGTAGAGGAACAGAGGTACCTTGGAGTGCATGTCCACAGATCCCTGAAGGTAGCAGGACAGGTAGATAAGGTGGTTAAGAAGGCATACGGGATACTTTCCTTTATTAGACGAGACATCGAATATAAGAACAGGGAGGTTATGCTAGAACCGTATAAAACAATAGTTAAGCCACTGCTAGAGTACTGCATACAGTTCTGGTCACCACATTACAGGAAAGATGTGATTGCATTAGAGAGGGTACAGAGGAGATTTACGAGGATGATGCCAGGACTGGAGAATTTTAGCAATGAGGAAAGATTGGATAGATTGGGGTTGTTTTCTTTGGAACAGAGGAGGCTGAATGGAGATTTAATTGAGGTGTATAAAATTATGAGGGGCCTAGCTAGAGTGGATAGGAAGGACCTATTTCCCTTAGCAGAGAGATCAATAACCAGAGGGCATAGCTTTAAAGTCACTGGTAGAAGGATTAGAGGGGAGTTGAGGAGAAATTTTTTCACCCAGGGGATGGTGGGGGTTAGGAACTCACTTCCCGAAAGTGTGGTAGAGGCAGAAACCCTCATCACATTTAAAGGGTACTTGGATAAGCACTTGAAGTGCCGTAACCTACAAGGCTACAGACCAAGAGCTGGAAAGTGGGATAAGGCTGGATAGCTCTTTTTCAGCCGGCACAGACATGATGGGCCGAATGGCCTCCTTCTGTGCCGTAAATTTCTATGATTCTATGAAAGTGACAGAATAACTTTGGGGTCAGGTGCTGACCCAACTGATGGGGAGAGAAATGAGACCCCTGTGAATGCAAGCTCACGTGGCTTGGCTTTGACTCCACATGTGTTATGATATCGGTGATCCTTTGTACACTGTGAACATTTAATATATATATATATCCAGAATCTTTTTTAATGCATTTGAAAGTGTGGACATGCCCGCCTGCTGCTCAGAAGTTTAAAATGTAATGTTTGACAGCAGGGCTCTGCGTAAGCACACGCACAGAATTCTTTCCTGGGTAGAGAATTTGAATCAGGGTGCTAGGCAGTATAAGCAAGCCTAGCACAGAAATTTCCAACATTTCCTGTTTTTATTTCAGATTTCCAACATCCACAGTATTTTGCTTTTGATTTAGTTTTTAATTCTCTGCCACTTCTCTTCTAGGAAAGTCCACTTTGAAGAAGCTCTGCTCTTCTCTCTGACAGGATTTCTGCTTGTCTCTTTTACCTTGTTCACCTTCATTGCTTTCTGTTTTCCTTCTCATGTTTGATCAGGTATCTACTAAAACTCGCTTTCACAGCCACATCTCTTTCCTCAGTAACTGTCTCCAGCTCCGACTTATTCCACATGGATTCCAACATGTTTCAGATCCACCCATGATTACATATCTCCACGATATTCAGCGTTCCTCGAACCACTGCTCTCACCACTTCCTGAGATCCATGCTCAACGCCATGTGCCACCACATGCACTCTCTCGACCTCTCTCTTCAGTAGCACCAACTCATTCTACTTCAGAGTTGTCCTGTTCCACAGTTCCATTTCATCCTTTGCCTCATCCGGCGCTTTAACAAAAAACTTTTTTCTTCCTTTCAGGTGTCAAGGACCGCAAGTTTCAACAACTCTTAGAGACCAACATCCCTCCTGATCCTTCTTCCCCTTCACTATCCTCTGACCCCATCCCTCCTTTTAATCTCACCCATTATTATGTTTTCATTATCCCCTCTGACCTTCCCCTCTATGACCCCGAATCCTCAGCAAAGGCCTCAGCTTCATCCCCTTACGCCCCCACCTCAATTAATTTCAAGCTCGATATGATGCTGAGCTCTTCTTCTGTCACCTTCACCTCTGCGCCCACTTCTTTGGCCAGGAGTCATCCCCCTGCACAGCGGACCCTTTCTCCCGTTTTCAGAATTCACACCTGGACCCCTCTCTCTGGCCTCTTACCCTCTCTTGACCTTTTCATTGGGAATTGCCGGCATGACCTCGGCCGTCTCAATTTCTCTACTCCCCTCATTCACTCTAAGCTACCTCTCTCTAAACTTGCAGCACTCCGTTCTCTTAGTTCCAACCCTGACATTGTCATTAAACCCGCTGACAAGGGCGGCACTGTTGTTGTTCGGCGAACATACCTTGTGGAAGCTGAACACCAACTCACCAGCACCTCCTCCCACCTCCCCCTGGACCATGACCCCACCGCCGAACATCAAGCCATAGTTTCCCAGACCGTCACTGACCTCATCTCCTCTGGAGATCTTCCGCTCACATCCTCCAACCTCATAGTCCCCCAGCACTGCACAGCTTGCTTCTACCTCCTTCCCAAGATCCAGAAGCAGGACTGCCCTGATAGACCCATTGCTTCAGCCTGTTCTTGCCCCACAGAACTTATTTCTTCCTATCTTTGCTTTATTTTTTCTCCCCTTGTCCAGTCTCTTCCCATCTACATCCCTGACTCTTCCGATGCCCTCCGCCACTTTAACAGTTTCCAGTTTCCCGGCCCCAACCATCTCCTTTTCGATATCCAGTCCCTCTAAACCTCCATCTCCCACCAGGACGGCCTTGAACAAAGGCCCAACTAGTCCCCATCCACACCACCCTCCCCCGCCTGGCTGAACTTGTTCTTACATTGAACAAATTCTCCTTTGACTACATTCACTTCCTCCAAATAAAAGCTGTCGCTATTGGAACTATATAGTCCTAGCTATGCCTGCCTTTTATGGGGTACATGGAACAATTTTTGATCCAAACCTACTCAGGTCCCCTCCCCCACCTCTTTTTCCGGTCCATTGATGGCTATATCAGTGCCGTTTCCTGCTCTCGCCCCGAACTGGAAAGTTTCCACCCTTCCCTCACCTTCATAGTCCATCTCCGACTCTTCCCTTCCCTTCCTCGACTTCTCCATCTCCATTTCTGGAGATAGGCTGTCAACCAACGTCTTCTACAAGCCCACTGACTCCTACAGCTATCTTGATTCCGCTTCCTCCCACCCTGCTTCCTGTAAGGTCTCTATTTCATTCTCCCAGTTTCTCCATCTCCGTCACATCTGTTCTGACAATGCCACCTTCCATACCAGTGCTTCCCACATGTCTTCCTTTTTCCTCAACCGAGGATTCCCCTTCACTATAGTTGACAGGGCCCTCAACTGTGTCCATCCCATTTCCCGCACTTCTGCCCTCAACCTTCCCCTCCATCCCAGAACTACAATACGGTCTCCTTGTCTTCACCTTGCACCCCACCAGCCTTCACATTCAATAGATCATCCTCCACCATTTCTGCCACCTCCAAATACATCTTCCCTTCTTCCCTTCCCCTCCCCTTTCAGCATTCTGAGGGGACCACTCCCTCTACGACACCCTGGTCCACTCTTCCATCATCCCCCAACTCTACTTCCCACGGCACCTTCCCATGTGAGCGCAGGAGATGCAACACCTGTCCTTTCACCTCCTCCCTTCCCACCGTCCAGGGCCCCAAACACTCCTTCCAGGTGAAACAGTGATTTACTTGTACTTCTTTCAATTTAATATACTGTATTCGCTGCTCACCATGCGGTCTCCTCTACATTGGGAAGACTAAACATAGATTGGGTGATCATTTGCTGAACATCTCCGTTCAATCTGCAAGTGTGACCCTGACCTGCCGGTCGCTCGCCATTTTAATTCTCCATCCCACTCCCACTCTGACTGCTCTGACCTCGGCCTCCTACACTGTTCTAATGAAGCCCAACGGAAGCTCAAGGAACAGCACCTCATCTTTCGATTAGGCACTTTACAACCTTCCGGACTGAGCATTGATTTCAATAAGTTCAGATCATAACCACTGCTCCCATTTTTTTGGACAGCAGGTGCTGGTAATGGTTTTGCTGTTGCCATTTACAGCTACTCTAGACCCATCTTTTGTTTCTTTACTTGTCCCATTACCACCCTCCTTTGCCTTGCACCATCATCCCTTTTGTCATTTAATCACTCCTGCCCTCCATCCTATCAGACAACTTCCCTTTTGTTTTTCCCCCCCTCTCCTTCCCCCCCCCCCCCCCAACCCTTTCCCTGGCTCTGTACTTGCTTAAAAACTGTTAAACCTTTAACTTCTTCCAGTTCTGATGACCGGTCTTCGACCTGAAACATTCTGTTTGTTTCATCACAGATGCTGCCTGACTTGCTGAGCATTCCAGCATTTTATGTTTTTATTTCAGATTTCCAGCGTCCATAGTATTTTGCTTTTGCATATAAACAAGATACTATCTGTTTGACATCTATACCTTAACTACCAGTCTCAGACTGGTAGCCACAATGTAAAGGCATTCTTATAGGCAACATTGTCTCTGAAAAGTTGTTCAATAAGATAGTCACTAAAGTTCGTAATCAGGTGCCATGAAGACAGTGCTAAAGTGAACGTATACCTCTGGAGCTGAGTGCTGACCTGACTCTGTGGGGAGAGCTATGAGACCCCTGGGAAATGTTACTTTGCTGCAAAGGCATCATCACCTTGCTTGCATGCAACAACAAGCACAATGAACACAAATTTCCTGGGCTCTTTGCTTCCCTAAAAGTGTCAGACTTAGCTCAGATGTAGCACACTTGCCTCTCAGTTAAAAAGTTGTGGGTTCAAGTCCCACTCCAGACACTTGAGCACATAATTTAGACTGACGCAACAGTGCAGAACTGAGGGAGTGATGCATTGTTGGAGATGCCATCTTTCAAATGAGATGTTAAACTGAGTCTACTTTCTTAGGTGGACATAAAAGATCCCACTTCTCCCCTGTGTCCTGGCCAATATTTTTCCCTCAAGCATCATCACCAATAAACAAATTATCTGGTCATTATCTGATTGCTGGCAGTGGGACCTTGCTTTGTGCAAATTGTCTGCTGCATTTCCCGACATTACAACAGTACTTTTGACTGTGAAGCACTTTGGGACATCCTGAGGTTTTGAAAGGTGCTATATAAATTCAAGTTCTTTCTTTCTAAAGCACCTAAGGTCCCTCTTTAAACTCCTTCGGGTTGGAACTATTTACCTAATATTCTGTAAAGCCATTGGACTGGCAGGAAAGTAGCAGGTTTTTTTTAAAGGCTGTTCAGATTTGACTTTTTTTTTCTCAGTTGAAAACCAAAAAGAGTTTCCAAAGAGTCATGTGCCAGAGATGCCTTGGACTCCTGGAGAACCTTTGAGCTAGTCAGGAGGATGAAGCAGCAACAATGCTCGTTCTTTATGAATGGGCGGAGGCGGGGTCAGCGTCAAGGCCACGCCCACCACTCGCAGAAGAACCTGGAGCCGGCTGGAGTCTCTGGGGTGCGGGTCAGTTTGCTTAGTTCTGTACTCAACCAAAGCCAGGTAGGACAAGTGACCTCTGTACCGCATTATAGGAGATGAAGCAGCTCTCGCGTTTACCGAGCATGTGATAAAGTAACTGAACACTATCTGTTCAGTTCAGTCTTTGTTTTGCATCAGGTAGAAAACTTACCTGATAAAACGTGTTTGTGTTTTCTCACAGAATGTCGTTGATGACCATCCAGCTGACTCTCAGCGCTCTGCTCATTCATGGTAAGATTTAAACATTATTGCCCCCTCTTACTGTCGTGCATGCTAGTCCCAACTAGCATACATTAAATTACACTCAAGACTATGAGTGCACAGGAAACTTATTCAAAGTACTGGGATCGGCGTATTTCTGAGTCCAAGGACATGTTAAAATCACCAAGGGTTAACTTCGTACATTTTAGGCACCGGGAGAATGCAATTATCACGTAAATGCTACGTGAAAGCTTCATTCTAAACTGTTAAAAAGTCGATATTGAACAGATTTATATTTATTGGTATGGGTAGTTATGTAATGCTTTATGAGCTGCTATAACTACAGTTAAAATTTAATTTATCTGAGTTTTGAATAGAGGTTACCTCATAAGAGTAATCTGACATGTTGAATTTATGAATAGCTGAAAACCACAAGTTTGATCAAATTCCGATTAAATTCCAAATTATCTGATTTTGGCTCTAGTTATACTGCACAATGGGGCAGGTTGTTTGGGAGAGGGTCTCTGGGTCTTGAAATAGCCAAAAGCAATACAAACAGTATTTAATTTCCTAAGAAAGAACTTGCATTTGTTTAGCACCTTATCACATCCTTCAGATACCCCAGAGTATTTTACAACCAATGAATTGCTTTTTTTGAAGTGCACTCATGTACACATGTGCAGCAGCCTATTTGCACACAGTAAGGTCCAAAGAGCAAATAAATAAATGAGCAGATAATCTGATTGAGAGAAATGTTGGCCAGGGCACCAGAGGAATCCATGCTATTTGAATAGTGCCATGGGATCTTTTACATCCACATGGACAGGCATTGTTGTTTTAATTCATGTATGTGCTTCAGTTACAAATGATGCAGTTAATTGAATTTCATGCATCTGTTAATCAGTGCCAAATTAGACATAATTGTTTCGTATACCACTATATAAAAGTCCTGTCCTATACTGTCTATTTTTTGGTTTGTATCTTTTTTGGCCTTGTTAGGGTTTTTAGTTACATTCCACTGTAACTGGCACTTGTACCCACCTTGGCAGAGAAAGTTGAGGTGTGGCTGTTGAGGAGCTTCTGGAACCATCTTATACCCTTCTGCCTTCTGCCTTCATTTACTAGTCAATGTAGCACACAACATTGTGGCGGCTTGCCAGCAGCGAGCGTGGAAATCAAGGCTATCATCTCCATCCTGTGCTTGTGTCCAGCGAAGCTGCATTATCAGGGGTGAAAGGAGCCTTGCGAGTTTAATGTGAAGCCATAACATTGGTGGCCTGAGTATGTCCCATTGCCATTGGCAAGACAAGCTTTTCATCCTTTACCCACTTAATTCAGCTGGTGAGCACTTCAAGTGACTCAAGCAGCTGCTTACTACAGCTGTTTGCTGCTTCCTGGTCAGTACACGTAAATTCCTTCATCGCAAAACATGGGCCAACCTCTTCCCTTTTAACTAACCCTATCCAAAGGAACAGAAAAGCCGAGCTCCATGCTAAGTCATGGTATGTTGCTGGATGACAAGAGTGTCATGGAACACTGTTGGGAGGTAAAGCTAACTCAGTCTTTCCTATTGTTAAATGCTCTGGTGTGAGAATAGACTGGTTTTACAAAGTGGGTTAGGCCCTGTGTTTCTGCAGTATTCCCTAAATATACCACAGACGGAGCAGAGCTGTTTCATATGGAGTTGTATGAACAGGCAAGGTAGGAACTTGGATGTACTTTGCTGAGGTAGGAGATGCACTCGTGTGGTGAGATAAAGACTCACCATTGTTGAGGGAAGATGACTACAAGGTACCGGCAAGTTCTGTAATGAGTACTGGTATTCCATTAAAATCATCAAAAATACTTGAAGTGGTCTGTCAGTATACTGCACTTCTGTAAAAATTGTACTTTTCTTTTAGATAGCCAACATTTTTTATTCATTTGATATTTATTAACAGTTGCACAATAAACTTGAACAGCAAACAAGTTAAAAACACATATTTTAGAAAGAGTAGCAATGTTATTAAACATTATTATAATTATTTCCTTTTCAGACAGAGTTTCAATTTTGAAAGCAATTATTTCTATAAGTTTTAAGACTATCATCCTAAGAAAATCTTTGACATGTGACCATCTCTTGTTTGTAAACAACCAAGCCTTGCTCTGCTCAAAGCAGCAAGAGGTTGATTATAATCATCCAAGAATTCAAGTATAGTTCAAGTTTTGTATTATGGTTTCAGGGTTTCTAATGTCCTATACCAACTTCATTCCCAATGACCAATCAGCAGTCCCACAGAAACATAGAAAATAGGAGCAAGAATAGGCCATTCGGCCCTTTGGGCCTGCTCCGCCATTCAAAATGGTCACGGCTGATTGTCTAACTCAGTACCCTGTTCCCGCTTTTTCCCCATATCCTTTGATCCTTTTAGCATTAAGAAATATATCTATCTCCTTCTTGAATACATCTAATGACTTGGCCTCCACTGTCTGCTGTGGTACAGAATTCCACAGGTTCACCACCCTCTGAGTGAAGAAATTTCTCCTCATCTCGGTTCTAAATACCATATCCTGAGACTGTGACCCCTGGTTCTGGACTCCCCAGCCATCGGGAACATCCTCCCTGCATCTAGTCTATCTAGTCCTGTTAGAATTTTATATTGTTCGATGAGATCACCTCTCATTCTTCTAAACTCTAGTGAATATAGGCCTAGTCGACCCAATCTCTCCTCATACGTTGGTCCTGCCATCCCAGGAATCAGTCTGGTAAACCTTCCTTGCACTCCCTCCATGGCAAGGACATCCTTCCTCAGATAAGGAGACCAAAACTGCACACAGTACTCCAGGTGTGGTCTCACCAAGGCAATAAGACATCCCTGCTCCTGTACTCAAATCCTCTTGCAATGAAGGCCAACATACCATTCGCCTTCCTAACTGCTTGCTGCACCTGAATGTTCGCTTTCAGCGACTACTATACAAGGACACCCAGGTCTCGTTGCTCCTCCCCTTTTCCCAATCTATCACCATTCAGATAATAACCTGCCTTTCTGTTTTTACAACCAAAGTGGATAACCTCACATTTATCCACGTTATACTGCATCTGCCATGTTCTTGCCCACTCACTCAACTTGTCTAAATCACATTGGAGCCTCTTTGCATCCTCCTCACAGCTCACATTCCACCCCAGCTTTGTGTTGTTTGCAAACTTGGAAATGTTACATTTAGTTCTCTCATCCAAATCATTGATATATATTGTGAATAGCTGGGACCCAAGCACTGATCCCTGCGGTACCCCACTAGTCACTGCCTGCCACCCAGAAAAAGACCCGTTTATTCCTATTCTCTGTTTCCTGTCTGTCAACCAATTCTCAATCCATGCCAGTATATTCCCCCCAATCCCATGTGCTTTAATTTTGCGCACTAACCTCTTGTGTGGGACCTTATCAAAAGCCTTCTGAAAATCCAAATACACCACATCCACTGGTTCTCCCCTATCTATTCTACTAGTTATATCCTCAAAAAACTCCAGTAGATTTGTTAAGCATGATTTCCCTTCCATAAACCCATGCTGACTTTGTCCAATCCTGTTAATGCTTTCCAAGTGTTTTGTTATCACATCTTTTATAATGGCATTTTCTCCACTACTGATGTTAGGCGAACTGGTCTGTAATTCCCTGTTATTTCTCTCCCTCTTTTTTTAAATAGTGGGGTTACATTTGCCACCCTCCAATCTGTAGGAACTGTTCCAGAGTCTATAGAATTTTGGAAGGTGATCACCAATGCATCCACTATTTCCAGGGCCACTTCCATTAGTACTCTGGGATGTAGATTATCAGGCCCTGGGGATTTGTCAGCCTTTAGCCTCATTAATTTCCCTAGCACTTTTTTTTACTAATACTGGTTTCCTTCAGTTACTTCCTCTCACTAGACCGTTGGTTCCCTAACATTTCTGGCAGGTTATTTGTGTCCTCCTTTCATAATTTCCTTTATTTAGATTCAGGACCCCAGTTTCGGATTCAACTACTTCACTCTCCATCTTAATGAGGAATTCTATCATGTTATGGTCGCTCTTCCCTAAGGGACCCCACATAAGATTGTTAATTAATCCTTTCTCCTTGCACAATACCCAGTCTAGAATCGCCTGTTCTCCATCTGGTTCCTCAATGTATTGGTCCAGAAAACCATCACGTACATACTCCAGGAATTCCTCCCCCACAGTATTATTGCTAATTTGGTTTGACCAATCTATATGTAGATTAAAGTCACCCATGATTATAGTTGTACCCTTCTTGCATGCGTCTCTAATTTCCTGCTTAATGCCCTCCCCTACATCTCCACTGCTGTTTGGGGGCCTATAGACAACCCCCACCAATGTTTTCTGCCCCATGATGTTTCACATCGTGATTCTCGAGCCAATATCCTTCCTCACTATTGCATTGATTTCCTCCTTTATTAATAACGCTACCCCACCTCCTTTCCCTTTTTGCCTGCCATGAGGATTTTGTTCCCTACAATTCAATAACAGTTCCTTATTCTTTGTCCTTGCACAGGTGCACAGACAAGGGACTAATAATTACCCCAATTGTAGCAGTCTGCTTACTGGATATAGCATAGACTTGTGCTAAGCATCCAAATTCCATTCAAAATGTTGGATTCACGTTTTCCAAAGTCCTCTTTGGGTACTAACCTACACAAACTACAACTCTTCAAAATCTCTGCTGCCTGCAGTCTACAATGAGTCTTGCTCTCCCATCACTTAATAGAATCATAGAATCATAGAATCATAGAATGGTTACAGCACAGAAGGAGGCTCCTTGTAAGAGCAATCCAGTTAGTCCCATTTCCCGGTCTTTCCCCGTCACCCTGCAAATTTATTCCTTTCAAGTATTTATCCAATTCCTTTTTGAAAGCCATGATTGAATCTGCTTCTATCACCCTTTCAGGCAGCGCATTCCAGATCTTAACTACTTGCTGCATAAAAAAGTTTTTCCTCATGTCGCCTTTGATTCTTTTGCCAATCACCATAAATCTGTGTCATCTTGTTCTCGACCCTTCCGCGAATGGGAACAGTTTCTCTTCATTTACTTTATCTAAACCCTTCATGATTTTGAACACTTCTATCAAATCTCCCCTTAACCTTCTCTGCTGTAAGGAGAACAACCCCACCTTCTCCAATCTATCCATGTAAATAACGTCCCTCATCCCTGGAACCATTCTAGTAAATCCTTTCTGCACTCTCACTAAGGCCTTCACATCCTTCCTAAAGTGTGGTGCCCAGAATTGGACAAAATGCTCCAATTGTGGACGAACCAGTGTTTTATAAAGGTTTAACATAACTTCCTCGCTTTTGTACTCTATGCCTCTCTTTATAAAGCCCAGGATCTCGTATGTTTTTTTTAACCGCTTTCTCAATCTGTCCTGGCACCTTCAAGGATTTGAACATATATACCCCCAGGTCTTTCTATTCCTGCACCCATTTATATTGCCCCTCTTCATTCTTCCTGTTAAATGTTTCACTCCGCACTTCTCTGCATTAAATTTCATCTGCCACGTGTCCGCCCATTCCACCAGCCTGTCTATGTCCTCTTGAACTCTATTATTATCCTCCTCACTGTTTATTACACTTCCAAGTTTTGTGTCATCTGCAAATTTTGCAATTGTTCCCTGTACACCCAAGTCCAAGTCATTACTATATATCAAAAAAAGCAGTGGTCCCAGTATCGACCTCTGGGGAACACCACTGTGTACCTTCCTCCAGTCCAAAACACAACCGTTCACCACTACTCTATGGCCTGTCACATAGCCACTTTCATATCCATGCTGCCACTGCCCCTTTTATTCCATGGGCTTCAATTTTTCTGACAAGCCTATTACAAAAGCCTTTTGAAATTCTATTTACTTAACATCAACTGTGTTGCCCTCATCAACCCTCATCAAAAAACTCAATCAAGTTTGTTAAACACGATTTGCCTTTAACAAATCCATGCTGGCTTTCCTTTATTAATCCACATTTGTCCAAGTGACTATTAATTTTGTCCCGGATTATCGCTTCTAAAAGCTTCCCCACCACCGAGGTTAAACTGACTGGTCTGTAGTTGCTGGGTTTATCCTTACACCCTTTTTTGAACAAGGGTGTAACATTTGCAATTCTCCAGTTCTCTGGCACCCCCCCTCCCCCCACTATATCGAAGGAGGATTGGAAGATTATCGCCAGCACATCTGCAATTTCCACCCTTACTTCTCTCAGCAACCTAGAATGCATCCCATCTGGACTAGGTGACTTATCTACTTTACGTACAGCCAGTCTTTCTGGAACCTCCTCATTATCAATTTTTAGCCAATCCAGTATCTCAACTACCTCCTCTTTTACTGTGACTTTAGCAGCATCTTCTTCCTTGGTAAAGACAGATGCTAAGTACTCATTTAGTACCTCAGCCATGCCGTCTGCTTCCATGCGTAGATCTCCTTTTTGGTCCCTCCTCAGCCCCACCCCTCCTCTTACTCCGTTTACTACTTATATGCCTATAGAAGACTTTTGGATTCCCTTTTATGTTGGCCACCAGTCTATTCTCATACTCTCTCTTTGCCCCTCCTATTTCCTTTTTCACTTCTCCTCTGTACTTTCTATATTCTGCCTGGTTCTCACTTGTATTATCAACCTGACATCTGTCATACCTTTTCTGCTTTGTCTTACTCTCTATCTCTTTCATCATCCAGGGAGCTTTGGCTTTGGTTGCCCTTCCTTTTCCCCTCGTGGGAATGTACCTAGACTGTACCCGAACCATCTCCTCCTTAAAGACCGGCCACTGTACAATTACAGTTTTGCCTGCCAATCTTTGATTCCAATTTACCCGGGCCAGACCCGTTCTCAATCCACTGAAATTGACCCTCCTCTAATCACTTGCTGTCCTCGCTGCCCCTATTTCACAACCATCAAATTCAATATCCTTGTCCTTATTTGCAAATCCCCACAATTCTTTTCTCACCCTATTTTGAGCCAATTTGAACTCTTGACCAAATATACAGTCTGATCCTTATATAAATGGAACACATTTTCAAACTCTGCTACACTTTTAATCTTTGTTCTTTGGGAGTTTTGATTTTGTACACTAATGATTGTTGAATACTTTTGAATCTGTTGCTACTCAACGGTTTAATAAATTATTTAATAATCGTATAAATCAATGATCTAACTGGAATAATTGTACCCAGGAGTACACAGCTTGTCTTGTCCACATGCGTGCATATGGCAGAATAAAGACATTTTATATATTGTCACCAAAAAAATATATAGTGCAAATTTTACAGTGGAGCTACTGTTGGGAAGCCTTGCCTAGTGGCTGCAAGAATCGGAAAATCACAAGTGCGCTACCTGCCATTTTCTATTGAATCATTTTAATGGTTGGAAAACTGGTGGGTCACATTCAGAAAATCACCCATTACATCCATATTGATTGAAGTGAATGGTGTTGAACTGAAACAGTCCTGTGGTGAAGGTGCAAAAACATTTTTACAGCTTTGTAATTTTTTTAGTATTCTGGGAGCCCTGGCCTAATTCTTGGCCCTTCTGCCACATTCCTGAAAGACTTTCAGCCCCAGCTTATCTGACCAGAAATTCCTCTGAACTTGATTGGCACTACCTTAGGAAAAACACTCTCACTCCCTGTGTCGGTCTCCTTTATCCGATCTTCCATTCTGCTCCAGACTCTGTGCTTCTGTCCTTTGCTTTCTAGCTCGATAGGAAGCTCTCTTACTTTATTTAGGTCTCATCAAACTATGGGGGCAAAAATTCAATAGGGCCTATTATTGGGCGTAGGTAGCAAGATCCGCTATTAACCCACACCCAATGGCCCCTGCACAGGCATCCTGCATCAGTACTCACCATCAATCTGCGTTGAAATGCAGGCCCTGCACATGGATTCAATGCAATTTGCACTTTTCACCAGCAAGGGGAGCCCCAGTCTCTTAAAGGGAGGAGGTTTCTTCAAATCTCTTAAAGGTAGCTGATACCTGTTATTTGGTAAAAATAACAGTCTGCTGTCTGCACGGAGTCTGAATGGAGATCAGACATCGCACACGTAAAATACAGATGCAGATCCCATCCCTATATTTACAAACGGATGAGTTATGTTAAAACATTGAATAAAGGTTGCACACTACTAAATCCCACATCCTCCAGTCTGCATGCCAGACCTCACCAATCTGCCGATCTGAGTTTGTACCTGGCCTGCGAGAGTGCATGCACCAAGGTTCTCCGCTTTTTTATTATTCGTTCATGGGATGTGGGTGTCGCTGGCGAGGCCAGCATTTATTGCCCATCCCTAATTGCCCTTGAGGAGGTGATGGAGAGTCACCTTGAACCGCTGCAGTCCGTGTGGTGAAGGTTCTCCCACAGTGCTGTTAGGAAGGGAGTTCCAGGATTTTGCCCAGTGACGATGAAGGAACAGTGATATATTTCCAAGTCAGGATGGTGTGTGACTTGGAGGGAAACGTGCAGGTGGTGTTATTCCCATCTGTCTGCTACCCTTGTCCTGCCAGATGGTAGAGGTCGCAGGTTTGGGAGGTGCTGTCAAAGAAGCCTTGGTGAGTTGCTGCAGTGCATCCTGTGGATGGTACACACTGCAGCCACAGTGCGCTGGTGATGAAGGGAGTGAATGTTTAGGGTGGTGGATGGGGTGCCAATCAAGTGGGCTGCTTTGTCCTGGATGGTGTCGAGTGTCTTGAGTGTTGTTGGAGCTGCACTCATCCAGGCAAGTGGAGAGTATTCCATCACACTCCTGACTTGTGCCTTGTAGATGGTGGAAAGGCTTTGGGGAATCAGGAGGTGAGTCACTCGCCACAGAATACCCAGCCTCTGACCTGCTCTTGTAGCCACAGTATTTATACGGCTGGTCCAGTTAAGTTTCTGGTCAGTGGTGAACCCCAGGATGTTGATGGTGGGGGATTAGGCGATGGTAATGCCGTTGAATGTCAAGGGGAGGTGGTTAGACTCTCTCTTGTTGGAGATGGTCATTGCCTGGCACTTGTCTGGCGCGAATGTTACTTGCCACTTATTAGCCCAAGCCTGGATGTTGTCCAGGTCTTGCTGCATGCGAGCACGGACTGCTTCATTATCTGAGGGGTTGCGAATGGAACTGAACACTGTGCAATCATCAGTGAACATCCCCATTTCTGACCTTATAATGGAGGGAAGGTCATTGATGAAGCAGCTGAAGATGGTTGGGCCTAGGGCACTGCCCTGAGGAACTCCTGCAGCAATGCCCTGGGGCTGAGATGATTGACCTCCAACAACCATTACCATCTTCCTTTGTGCTAAGTATGACTCCAGCCACTGGAGAGTTTTCCCCCTAATTCCCATTGACTTCAATTTTACTAGGGCTCCTTGGTGCCACACTCGGTCAAAAGCTGCCTTGGTGTCAAGGGCAGTCACTCTCACCTCACCTCTGGAATTCAGCTCTTTTGTCCATGTTTGGACTAAGGCTGTAATGAGGTCTGGAACCGAGTGGTCCTGGCGGAACCTAAACTGAGCATCGGTGAGCAGGTTATTGGTGAGTAAGTGCCGCTTGATTGCACTGTCGACGACACCTTCCATCACTTTGCTGATGATTGAGAGTAGACTGATGGGGCGGTAATTGGCTGTATTGGATTTGTCCTGCTTTTTGTGGACAGGACATACCTGGGCAATTTTCCACATTGTCGGGCAGATGCCAGTGTTGTAGCTGTACTGGAATAGTTTGGCTAGAGGCACAGCTAGTTCTGGAGCACAAGTCTTAAGCACTACAGCCGGGATGTTGTCAGGGCCCATAACCTTTGCTGTATCCAGTGCACTCAGCCGTTTCTTGGTATCGTGTGGAGTGAATCGAATTGGCTGAAGACTGGCTTCTGTGATGGTGGGGATATATCGGGAGGAGGCCGAGATGGATCATCCACTCGGCATTTCTGGCTGAAGATGGTTTCAAACGCTTCAGTCTTGTCTTTTGCACTCACATGCTGGACTCTGCCATCATTAAGGATGGGGATGTTTGCAGAGCCTCCTCCTCCCGTTTGTTGTTTAATTGTCCACCACCATTCACGACTGGATGTGGCAGGACAGCAGAGTTTTGATCTGATCTGTTGGTTGTGGAATCGCTTAGCTCTGTCTCTAGCATGTTGCTTCCACTGTTTAGCATGCATGTCGTCCTGAGTTGAAGCTTCACCAGTTTGGCATCTCATTTTTAGGTACGCCTGATGCTGCTTCTAGCATGCTCTTCTACACTCCTCATTATACCAGGGTTGATCTCCTGGCTTGTTGGTAATGGTAGAGTGAGGAATATGCAGGGCCATGAGGTTACAGATTGTGCTGGAATACAATTCTGCTGCTGCTGATGGTCCACAGCGCCTCATGGATGCCCAGTTTTGAGCTGCTAGATCTGTTCTGAATCTATCCCATTTAGCACGGTTGTAGTTGGATGGTATCCTCAGTGTGAAGATGGGACTTCGTCTCCACGAGGACTGTGCGGTGATCACTCCTACCAATTCTGTCATGGACAGATGCATCTGCAACAGGTAGATTGGTGAGGACGAGGTCAAGTATGTTTTTCCCTCGTGTTGGTTCGCTCACCACCTGCCTCAGGCCCAGTCTGGCAGCTATGTCCTTCAGGACTCAGCCAGCTTGGTTAGTAGTGGTGCTACTCTTGGTGATGGACATTGAAATCCCCCACCCAGAGTATATTCTGTGCCCTCGCTACCCTCAGTGCTTCCTCCAAGTTTGCTGAAGGAGATTTCCTTGCCCTTTTTTGACCTGATGCTGATGCACTAGAGGCCTTGGTGCAAGAGGTGGACAGAAGGAGGGACATCCTATATCCGCGAGGGGGGCGGAGTGTGGGCAAGAGGCCCTCCAGACATATGCCCAAAAGGCAGTGGGAGGCATTGCGGGGGACGAAGTCAATGTCAGACACACAGCACCACTAACATGCAGGAAGAAGGTCAATGCTTTGACATGAGTGGTCAAGGTGAGTGAGGTCAACTGTCAAGTGGCGTCTCCTACCAACTGCACCACGCACTACACCCCTCATCACCCACATACCAACAAACTCTTTCCATCAGTACTCAATTCTTTCACCCAGATGCTTCATCTCACCCTTATACATTACCACTGTTGAAAGCCGAACACCCACAACTCACAGGCCACACACACTGGTAGCTATTCAACCATGACAGGCACATCACCCAGACACACATCCCACTTTTTTGCAGAAGAAGGTAGCGCATAACAGGAGGCAGCAAGTGGCTGTGGCATTTAGCCCCTCGAGCCTGTTCCTCCTTTCAATGAGATCATGCTGGACCTGTGACCTAACTCCATAAATCCGCCTTAGCCCCATATCCCTTAACACCCTGGGTTCACAGAAATCTATCAATCTCAGATTTAGAATTCACAAGTGAGCTGGCATCAACTGCATTTGCAGAAGAGCGTTCCAAACTTCTCCCACCCTTTGCGTGCAGATGCATTTCCTAACTTCACTCCTGCACGTCCTAGCTCTAAATGTTAGGCTGTGTCCCCTCTTCCTAGTATTCAAGTCTAGGAGACCTCCAAAAACAGTTACAAATGTCTCAGCAGCCAGAAACAATAATCCAGCCACTGACCTTAAATCCTGCATGGTCCCTTTAAATAGCGCTGGTCCAGGGTCCTCCAGGCACTCTAAGACACTTTCAGATGGTTGTGGTTAAGACTGTGCGTTGAGTTGAGTGTTAAGTGCCAAAATGGTGTTTATCACTTTAAATCAGCGTTGCACACTGATTGCATCTATTTTCTCCTTACTTTATATGCTTCCGGCATTCAGTATTTGCGCATGCACTAACTCTTATACCTAGATGGCGTCCAGCCCACGTCACGCCGGAAACGTGCTTGTGCAACCATGACGCCATCTTGGATGTTCGAGAGGCCGCGTCGCGCCGAAACAACAGGCGCTACACGGCCCCAATTTAGTGCCCGTCGTGCCAGTGGAAATATGAAGATGGGCAGGGAACTGGCTCTCGGGCCAGCCATTGGGAGATGTACAAGAGCAGTTCAGCAAATACATGCTATGATTTTCTTATCCTGTCACTGGAGAACTGTTGGGAATTTATTCAGCACCTTTTCACAGCAGCATGAAAACTCACGAGAATAACAGACAAAAACTGTTTCCAGTGACGGAAGGACGGTAACCAAAGGACACAGATTTAAGTGATTGACAAAAGAGCCAGAGACGACATGAGGAAACATTTTTTTACACAGCAAATTGTAATGATCTTGAATGCACTGCCTGAAAGGGTGGTGGAAGCAGATTCAATAGTAAATTTCAAAAGGGAATTGGATAAATACTTGAAGGTAAAAAAATGTACAGGGCTGTGGGGAAAGAGCGGGGGAATAGGACTAATTGGATAGCTCTGCCAATGATGGGCCGAACGGCCTCCTCCGTGCTGTACATACTATGATACTATGAATCATGAGCTCACATCTCACCACTGGTTGGACTATGAAATTATATTTATTTTCTGTAAGTACATTTGAGGTAGAGCAACCTAAATCCATCTTTTTGCTGAGCTATTAAACTGAGGCCCCGGTGTAATTTTCAACTTAATGCTGGGGCTGTGGGTTGGGCGCCCATTATGGAAACTGTCTGATTTTCCTTTCCATTGATTTCAATGGAAAACTGCCTTACTAGTGTCACCCACATCCAGAGAACAAATATATTTTAAAAATTATTAAATATGGAAAAATGTGTATTTCCTGCAGTTTTTGACAGTCTGCAAGTACATGTGATAGAGTTTGGAGATTAGCTTTATAGGGGGTCATTTTAATTTTTATCACCAGGCAAAAAACAGGTGATAGTGAATCTGCCGCCCATTTTACATCTCACCCGATTTACTTTGACGTCGGTGAAACAGAAAACAGGGCGTGATGTTAAAGGGCCTGCCGATTTCGCTATCATTTTTATTTCGCCCGGCAATAAAAGTTAAAATTACCACCATAGATTTGATACATCTGTCCTGCAGATTTGTTCCTTTAAAGTGTTAACAAATATTTTTAAAGCATTTTAAAATTAGTGGTGAGGAGAATTATGACCCAGTAACCTGAGTACTCCAATTATAGCTTCTCCACTTTGAGTAGTAGCAGCTGTGCAAGTTACAATCAGAAGTGAAATACGTTTTAATAAGATGGAACAGATAGAAATTTACAGGTCTATCATGTCTGTAACTGCTCTATGCTAGAGAAATCCATAACTAACCCCACTGCCTGGTCTCTCCCCATAGCCCTGTATCTTCCTCTGCTTCCCTTAAGAGATGTAACAGTCTCTGTCTCAACTATTCCCTATGAGAAAGTATTCCATCTGCCCACTACCCTCTGCATAAGAAATTTGACCTGACCTCTCATCTTACTTTTCTGATCCAGGTTTTCATAGCTCAATAAAGAGTTAATTGAGCAATGTAATAAAAACATCCAATCATTCATGCCTCCTTAGATTTATTTTTATGTAGTTAAATGACTATCCTGGCTCTTTGGGTTATCGTTGACCAGCTCTGTAATACAAAATCCAATGTAAGTGCAGTAATATAATTTTGAAACAAACACCTATTGCTCTAAAAAATTGCAATTGTTGTACCTGCTTGTTACGGTATCTGCATTGCTAATTTATAAAAAAATTACATGTTTTCTGAGGAAGGGGAATATAACTGGATAAAGTTCAACACATACATGAGCAATATTATTATTTAATGCACTTTATAAATCGCTTAAGCCGTGCAGGTCTTACACCCCCATGAAGAAACCAAGCTCCTGTAAATCATTTAAATGCTGCTAATTACCCACAGCCAAATCATGTTGTTTATCCACAGGATACAGCAGCTAGACTGCTCCCATGTATTCTGTATATCGTTCATAATAAGTGTCAAATGACATGTACTTTTTTTTGCCAATAATTGGAAGGAAATTTGTCTAGATTGAATTGCAATCTAGACAAATTGTAATTCGGGAGTTGAATCATTTCTGGCATTAACATGAAGAATGGTTTAATGATTTCTTGTTGGTCCCACCAAATCCTGCCAAAGCCAATGGAGCTTCACACCTCTTCCAAATAAAAAGCCAAATCCTTCATCAGTATTTTAACAGCAGTGTCGAGCAGGAACACGGCACAGTGACTTGGACACCCCAAAGCTGACAACATAGTTCTTTTCAATCATTAAAAGGTGACTGGTACAGAAGCCTACCAGAGTTAGCTCTAATGTTAAAACCTTGGCTTTGAAATTCCTGGAGGCACACTTCCTGGCCGGAAGTGTGGTGGGCAAGTCTTCCAGCTGCCAGCTTCATCGAGTATTGACTCTGACTCAAATCCCAGGGACGGGGTCAATTGTATAAAGAGAATAGACACAGACGCCATTTACAGTGCTCCCTGAACCTCACCATGGACGACCAGGAATGCGGGCGCAGTACATTACCACTCTGCCTGTGGTGGGACGGAGTGGGGGGGTGTGGGCGACCATTCCAGCCGAAGTGTTTAGGAAGCCTCTAATTGGCCCCCAACCCTATGTTAGTGTGGTAAGTATGCCAGCTTCACCCTGCAGCGTATTTTCCCCTGGCTGCAGGAAAGAGAGATTTCTGGTTCGAGACATTATGCTGCCAGTTCCACCTAACATTTGGTAGAGCTTCGACCTTGTTGCACCCGTTTTACGGATTAGAACGGTCACAACAACGCATAAACTCATTGATGCATGAAGTCGAAAAATTGTTCCTTATGTAGCAGAACTTTTATCAGTGTAAAAACAATTTGAAAATGTTACATTTAAAAATGAATATATCAACTGTTAATTGTTAAATGTTTGCCAGCTTTCCTGTTTCAACTTGTAATCTGTTTGTAGGGGTCTGGTTAAAAAAACTACCAATTTTGGCTAGTACAGTACCAGTTTGAGGATGTGGCTAAGTTATTTTTATCACTGTGGTATTGCTGATTGAGCATTGTTAAAGAACTATCTGTTAGCAAAGTATTGTGGTTGAAATAAGAATTATTAGATCCAACACTTAGTAATGTACAGTGTGTTGCTTGGTGTATGATAGAATGGGGGCAAATCAGTTCTAAATGGTTGGAATTGGTATAAATACCATCCACCACCTAGAAGAACAGGGGCAGCAGGTGCATGGGAAGACTGTCACCTTCAAGTTCCTCTTCAAGGCACACACTATCCTGACTGGGACATTTAGGGGGTGATTTTAAATCCCAAGAACGGGTGGGTTGGGGATGGGTGGGAGTTGAAAATAGGTTTTTTTTGGGTTGTAACTGTAAAATTTTTGGACTTTGCATTCCCAGTGGGAAGCCTGTACTTTTATGCGCCGATATGAAACCCGGAAATAAAGCCGGGTTGTGGCCGCGACCCAAAAAACAACCGTTTTCAACTCCCACCCGCCCCCAACCCACCAGTTTTTGGGGTTTAAAATCACCCACATAATCACTGTTCCTTCATCATCGCTGGGTCAAAATCCTGGAACTCCCTATCTAACAGTATTGTGGGAGTACCTTCATCACACAGACTGCAACAGTTCAAGAAGAAGGCCCATTACCACCTTCTCAGGGGTAACTAGGGACGGGCAATAAATGCCTGCCTTGCCAGCAATGCCTACATCCCAACAATTATTTTTTTAAAAACCCTGTAAGAATGATAGGGGGAAGACTTTAGGTTCAGGCGCCAAACCCACGTAATATCAACGGTGCGCCCACAGTGCCTGCCATTGTGGCAGTCGGGAGGACTGAACCATTATCAGGTTCCGGCCTCATTAACGTTTTCTTGGCGAGCTGCGGGTATCAAATGGGCGCTGCTCCACTGCCACCTGTCAGTTCCACAGAAAAATCAGCTGGCTACTGCATACAGTGGGCTGGCAGGTAAGGCCTGTTTGGGGAGGGGGCAGGGTGGATGTCAGGGTTGGGGGGGGGGGGGGTGGTGGCACCAGACCAGGCCGTCAGCAGCCAGAAGTTTCCAGAAAAATCTTTTTAAAAAAAACAAAAAACTTCGGGATGAGGCCGACCGCAGTCCCTTTAAGGAGCATCAGTTAGGCCTCTTACCACCCGGAGAGAGTGGGACTGGTATGCACCGCACATACTTTGCCCATTTCTTCTTGAAAGTTGCAATTGGGGTCCTACAACAATAATTGTTGGACCTGATTTGCATATTAAAACAGCCTCCCACCTGTTTTGAGCGGGAGTGCTGGGCAGCCATCAGGCGGGCAAGTGGGTTCACAAGGTCCTCACCAGAATTTCAACTGCCAGTCTCCTGTTTTTCAGACAAGAAATGGGTGAGCAGCAGTGAAAAGTCTCCTCCATAAAGTGCTAATAGCATTCAATTTTCTGGGGCAAGTGTACTTGCATAATTATTCAGAGGTCCAAGTGCAGACAAGTAAAATTAAGGAAAAGCCAAAAATATTTTATAAATACATTAAGAGCAAAAGGATAACTAAGGAAAGAGTTGGGCCTATTAGAGACCAAAAAGGTAACCCATGTGTGGAGGCGGAAGATGTGGATATGGTTCTTAGTGAATACCTTGTGTCTGTCTTCTCAAAAGAGGGGGACGATGCAGATATGCAGACATTGTAGTTAAGAGGGGGGAGGAGTGTGAAATATTGGATGTGATAAACATTGTGAGAGAGGAAGTATTAAGTGGTTTAGCATCTTTGAAAGTAGATAAATCGCCAGGCCGGATGAAATGTATTCCAGGGTGTTAAGAGAAGCAAGGGAGGAAATACTGGAGGTTCTGACCATCATTTTCCAATCCTCCCTGGCTACAGGCATGGTGCTGGAGAATTGGAGGACTGCTAATGTTGTACCGTTGTTTAAAAAGGGAGAAAGAGATAGACTGAATAATTATTGGCCAGTCAGTCTAACCTCGGTGGTGGGCAAATTATTGGAATCAATTCTGAGGGACAGCATAAATCGTCATTTAGAACGGTCAGCATGGATTAGTCTGACTGACTAGTCAGTCTGACTAACTTCATTGAATTTTTTGAGGAGGTAACAAGGAGGGTCGATGAGGTAACACATTTGATGTAGTGTACATGGATTTTAGCAAGGCTTTTGACAAGGTCCCACAAGGCAGACTAGTCAAAAAAGTAAAAGCCTATGGGATCCAAGGGAAAGAGGCTAGTTGGATCCAAAATTGGCTCAGTTGCAGGAAGCAAAGGATAATGGTTGATGGGAATTTTTGCAACTGGAAGCCTGTTTTCCAGTGGGGTTCCGCAAGGCTCAGTACTAGTTTCCTGGCTTTTTGTGGTATAAATGATTTGGACTTGAATGTGGGGGGCTTGATCAAGAAGTTTGAAGATGATACAAAAATTGGCCGTGTGGTTGATAGTGAGGAGAAAAGCTATAGTCTGCAGGAAGATAGCAATGGACTGGTCAGGTGGGCAGAAAAGTGGCAAATGGAATTCAATCCAAAGGTGACATGAGGAAAAACTTTTTTACGCAGCAAGTGGTTAGGATCTGGAATGCACTGCCCGAGGGGGTGGTGGAGGCAGATTCAATCACGGCCTTCAAAAGGGAACTGGATAAGCACTTGAAAGGAAAAAATTTGCAGGGCTACGGGGATAGGGCGGAGGAGTGGGACTAGCTGGATTGCTCTTGCATAGAACAGGTGTGGGCTCGATGGGCTGAATGGCCTCCTTCCGTGCTGTAACCTTTTTATGATTCTATGATTCTAAGTGTGAGGTAATGCATTTGGGGAGGGCAAACAAGGCAAGGGAACACACAATAAATGGGAGGATACTGAGAGCTGCAGAAGTGGAGATGGTGTGGCACAAAATGGTTGTGCCACTCACAGCACCTTTCTCATAGGTCTGTATTACCTCTAAGGAAATGGAGCCAAACTTCAGGCTGCAGCTGACCATTACCACCACTGGATGTACCAGTCTTACACTACAAGAGGTGTCCTTCAGTAGATGGCATGGCACCGCATGTGACCCTATGCTAACCCAGGCCCTATGTAGACAGCTTCCCATGGTCATTGGCAGGTTGGTGTGCCAAGGCCTGCAGATATGGTTGGTGGTATCTTGGTGGGTGTGGGCAATCAGGCTATGCTGGCTGTTCATTATCTTGGCATGCCTTCTTTCATGCAGTGCCACAGAAAGCAAGGACATACTGTGATTGGGGTGCTTGCAAGGAAGCATCCAACATCATGATTATTCAGGCCTGCATATATTTTAGAGGCCTTTGGGCCCATTGTCCCAGCTTCCTTTGAGATATCGACCCTCTCCTTTTCTCCTTTTTCTTGAATGGTCGTTATAAGAGAACAATGACCATTGGGAAAGAAAGAACTTCTATTTATATACAACCTTCCACATCCTCAGGATGTCCCAAAGCACTTCACAGCTAATGAATTACTTTTGAATTATAGGGGTAGATTTTAGAGGGAATGATGAAAGGGTGGCCCAAAGAGGGCGGTGCACCTGGAGGAG
Source organism: Heptranchias perlo (assembly GCF_035084215.1). Lineage (NCBI taxonomy): Eukaryota > Metazoa > Chordata > Chondrichthyes > Hexanchiformes > Hexanchidae > Heptranchias > Heptranchias perlo. Next base: position 76,001,029 of record NC_090330.1, read on the forward strand.
GAGAAAGAAGTGAGGCCTAGCTGATTTTAAAGGCCCGGCCACATTTTAATATTGCACATCTGTCTCCTGGCCGAAGCTGGCAGGAATGGTGCAGGTGGGACTGGGAATTGGGATGGGAGCCAGATGCCACCTCGGAGTTGAGGGGGGTTTGCAGAACCGATGCCATTCAGAGAAAGGAGAGGAAAGATCATGGCAGAGGAGGCCCAACGATTCTTTGCAGGGCCCGGAGGAGCACTCCTGCTTCTCCTGGCCCCCCAAGGAACACTTCCAAAACTTAAAATACTTAACTTACCTTGGCCTCTTCTGGATAGCCTGCTGCCTCCCGCCAGGTTTCTCTGGGGGGTAGGTTTCCTATCAGTGGGGCCTCCTCCCGAGTACCAGCGAAAATAACACTGTGGTGCCGATGATTTAATCAAGCCCTCGCGTGCCTGTAGCGGGAGCTTTGACTGACTTGAAAGTTGGCAAAGATAAAATGCCACCAGGCAGGAAAGAAGCAATCTTGGGCCAATAAGTTGACTCACCCAATTTTAATGCTCCCACACACCATTATCACCCGACGAAGTGGGTGGGTGGGGAGTTTAAATAGATCCCTATAGTCACTGGTGTTATGTAGGCCAATGCTGCAGACAGAATCCACAAACAACGATGAGATCAATAGCCAGTTAATCTGTTTTTGGTGACATTGGTTAAGGGATGAATACTGGCCAGGATACCAAGAGAACTCCCTAATCTTCATCAACAATTTTTTTACATCCATCAGAACAGGCAGGCTCGGTTTAAATCTCAGCTGGAAGAGAGCAGCTCTGACAATGCAGCACTCCTTCATTACTGTACTGAAGTGTAAACTTTGATTATATAATTGAGTGATGGAGCGGGACTCAAACCCACAACCTTCTGACTCAGAGAAGAGGCTGCCAACTGAGTCAAACTGACACCACTGAAGTTAGTGACATTAGTCAGGGAAGGTGCAGTGGCCGTACTACATTCAGGTACAATCACCATCGGGTTTTGCATGTACTACTGTATGGAGTGCACGGGATATCAGGATTCTTTTGAGAAGCAAATTGTGGTATAAACTTATAGAAAATGATAAAATTCCTCTGGGTGGTGTGTGTGTGTGTGAGTGTGTGTATGTGTGTCAATATTTTACTCGTTTTTAATTTACAAAGTCAGCACTGTAAGTGCATACACACTTTGTTTTGAATAGATTACTTTGGTGGTTTGATGGTTGTGTTTTTTTTGAGGAAATACTACCGCCTTTAATAGAGATGTTTTTTTCTTTTATGGATTTGTTTTATTTACTTATAAGTATTTTGGCAGAACATTCAAATAAATGCAGAACCAAGACAGCATTGATGGTGTGGGTAAAACGTCAGCATTCATTCAAATTGGGCTGTGACCCCAGTCTAACTGAGAGGAAAAGTTCTGGCCGGTTGCTGCTCCTGACCATTATCCAGAGACTCCTGATGGGAAGTGTGAGTGTGTGGATGTTGGCTGGGCACAGCTTTGGACTCGGCTGCCATTTTCTCCCCCAATCCTCGGCAGTTGAACAGCTTATTGACCATTCCAGTGCAGGCTGGGCCAAACCACTGAAGGGCAGCCGGCGCCTGTGGAATCTTAACCTCACTGTAACTTCAGGAAAGGAGATGGAAAATTACTGGTTGCTCTGCTTTGGGAGAACTCATAACTTGGAAGATTGTCCACATGTTAGTACACTGGATCAGGTGCCCTCTCAGCCACAGAAGATCGTGATGCTGCCCCCAGTCTTCTGTAGAAAGTCCTCCAAAGGTCTCGAGGGACATTTGAAAGGCAGCATCCATGAACTGCAAGGAGAGTAGCTGGTTTTACACTATTGCTTGTTGCATGGACTAGAAGGTCAAACTTCTCTGCCAACTGTGCCCAGTCCAATGGCATAATTGTATGCAAGGCAATTGCATCATTGTGCATCTGAATGATTCCAACTGCATATGGGGATATATACCCCATTCGAGTGGGCTCTGGGATGACCATGTCGGTGTAAGACAGGTAATCCTGCTGTGTTTTTGGAGACCCTCAGACTTGTATCGTAGAGAAGGATATAGTGTCGGGTAGAAGGCCTTCCTGTCTTTGGCAGCACAGTGTGGAATCAGGTCTCTGGGTGTCATGTCTTAGCTTGAATAAACTCTCTGGTAGTTCCCTTTATTTCAAAAGAAAGGTTCAGCTAAATATAACCATACAAGCCCCAAAATCTGCTCCTGGTGCAGTCTCATTTGTCCCCAACTCTTTACAATCTATATTAATGATTTGGAGGAGGGGACCGAGTGTAACATATCAAAGTTTGCAGATGTTACAAAGATGGGAGGGAAAGTAGAGAGTGAGGAGGACATAAAAAACCTACAAGGGGATATAGACAGGTTGGGTGAGTGGGCGGAGATTTGGCAGATGCAATACAATATTGGAAAATGTGAGGTTATGCACTTTGGCAGGAAAAATCGGAGAGCAAGTTATTATCTTAATGGCGAGAAACTGGAAAGTACTGCAGTACAAAGGGATCTGGGGGTCCTAGTGCAAGAAAATCAAAAAGTTAGTATGCAGGTGCAGCAGGTGATCAAGAAGGCCAACGGAATGTTGGCTTTTATTGCTAGGGGGATAGAATATAAAAACAAGGAGGTATTGCTGCAGTTATATAAGGTATTGGTGAGACCGCACCTGGAATACTGCATACAGTTTTGGTCTCCATACTTAAGAAAAGACAAACTTGCTCTCGAGGCAGTACAAAGAAGGTTCACTCGGTTAATCCCGGGGATGAGGGGGTGGACATATGAGGAGAGGTTGAGTAGATTGGGACTCTACTCATTGGAGTTCAGAAGAATGAGAGGCGATCTTATTGAAACATATAAGATTGTAAAGGGGCTTGATCGGGTGGATGCGGTAAGGATGTTCCCAAGGATGGGTGAAACTAGAACTAGGGGGCATAATCTTAGAATAAGGGGCTGCTCTTTCAAAACTGAGATGAGGAGAAACTTCTTCACTCAGAGGGTAGTAGGTCTGTGGAATTTGCTGCCCCAGGAAGCTGTGGAAGCTACATCATTAGATAAATTTAAAACAGAAATAGACAGTTTCCTAGAAGTAAAGGGAATTAGGGGTTACGGGGAGCGGGCAGGAAATTGGACATGAATTTAGATTTGAGGTTAGGATCAGATCAGCCATGATCTTATTGAATGGCGGAGCAGGCTCGAGGGGCCGATTGGCCTACTCCTGCTCCTATTTCTTATGTTCTTATGTTCTTATGTTAGGAGTGGAGATGAGAATTAGAAGCAGAGGCCAGCATGCCCAATTTGCACCATTCGCTTCCCTATTTTCTCCCCTCTTGTTCCTGAAGGCACTGAATTCTTGTTGGTATACTTACCCTAGCACTGTTCCAATGAAGCTCAACGCAAGCTCGAGAAACAGCACCTCATCTTTCGATTAGGCACTTTACAAACTTCTGGACTCAACATTGATTTCAGAAACTTCAGATCATAATCACTGCTCATTTTTTCGGACAGCAGGTGCTGGCAATGGTTCTGCTGTTGCCATTCACAGCTCCTCTAGACCAATCTTTTGTTTCCTAACCTGTCCCATTACCACCCTCCTTGCCTTGCATCATCATCCAAAGGTAAAAGCCCATGGGATATAGGGAAATGTGACGACTTGGATCCAAAATTGGCTCAGTAACAGGAAACAAAGGGTAAAAGTCGATGCATGTCTTTGCGAATAGAAATCTGTTTCCAGTGGTGTGCCACAGGGCTCAGTGTTGGGTCCCTTGCTGTTTGTGGTATATATTAATGATTTGGACTTGAATATAGGGGGCATGATTGGCAGATTTGCAGAAGACACAAAAATTGGCCGTGTAGTTGATAGTGAAGAGATAGCTGTAGACTCCAAGAAGATATCAATGGGTTGGTGGAATGGGCGGAAAAGTGGCAAATGGAGTTCAACCAGGAGAAGTGTGAGGTAATGCACTTAGGGAGGGCAAACAGTAAAAGGGAATACGCAGTAAACGGGAGTATATTGAGAGGGGTAGAGGAAGTGAGAGACCTTGGAGTGCATGTGCATCGGTCCCTGAAAGTGGCAGTACAGGTAGATAAGGTTGTGAAGAAGCCATACGGAATGCTCTCCGTTATTAGCCGAGGTATAGAATACAAAAGCAGGGATGTAATGATGGAACTGTATAAAATGCTGGTACGGCCACAGCTGCAGTATTGTGCGCAGTTCTGGTCACCACATTACAGGAAGGACGTAATTGGTCTGGAGAGAGTGCAGAGAAGATTTACAAGAACGTTGCCAGGGCTTGAAAATTGCAGCTACGAGGAGAGATTGGATAGGCTGGGGTTGTTTTCCTTGGAGCTGAGGAGGCTGAGGGGAGATTTGATTGAGGTGTACAAAATTATGAGGGGTCCAGATAGAGTAGACAGGAAGTACCTGTTTCCCCTGGTGGAGAGTTCAAGAACTAGAGGACATAGATTTAAGCTGATTGGCGGAAGGATTAGAGGGGACATGAGGAAAAACTTTTTTACCCAGAGGGTGGTGGGTGTATGGAATTCGCTGCCCAAATTGGTGGTAGAGGCAAGGACCCTCAACTCTTTTAAAAAGCACCTGGACCTGCAGCTAAAGTGCTGTAAGCTGCAGGGCTACGGTCCGGGTGCTGGAAGTTGGGATTAGAATGGGCACCTGGTTGTTCTTCGAGCCAGCGCGGCCACGATGGGCCGAATGGCCCCCTTCTGTGCTATATCTTTTCTATGGTTCTATCCCTTTTGTCATTTAATCACTCTTGCCCTCCACTCTATCACAGACCTACCCTTTTGTTCGTTTCTCCCCTCCCCTCCCTCCCCACCCCCCCCCCTTTCCTTGGCTCTGTACTTGCTTAAAAACTTTAACTCTTTAATATCTCCCAGTTTTGACGCAAGGTCTTTGACCTGAAACGTTAACTCTGTTCCTTTCTCCACAGATGCTGCCTCACTTGCTGAGAATTTCCAGCATTTTCTGTTTTTATTTCAGATTTCCAGCACCCGCAGTATTTTGCTTTTGATTGCCCAAGTGGTTATTCTTTGTGTGTGAGTTGAGACATGTCAACAAGCTATTTAACAGCGGAGGACATCGTAGCGGAGCCCATTCCTTTTCTCATCTGATATCCGTGCACGGTTGGGAATCCTAGCTGATTTTTCCCTTCCCCAACCCTAGTCATGGGCCCAACTGCTGCTGGGCTAAGACCAGCTATCTCAGCACAGACTGGGAATTAAAGTCCGTTTCATAGTGAAGCTCAGGCATTGACCTCCCAAAACCTTCCAGGTCTCCTATAGATTTTTTTGTTGTACAGTTGATGTCATTATCAACCATATTGTCTGTTTGGCAGGGATTGCAGCTGCACCATTTTTGACTGATGAAGAAGCTCATCACTTCATCCGAAACAAACGGCAAATTGACACAATGCCAGGATACTGGGACCCAAACAATGCAAATAACGTATGGGGAGTCACTCATGCAGAGCGGGTAAGACTTGAATTCAGTCAGACTCCTATCTGGTTAGGTGAGATAATGCTGTTTCATGTTAACCTATTTGCCTCCAGTTGAACTTAAAATGACAGATTTCCCGGGCGGCGCACATAGAGGAAATTTGGATGCACACCCCGAAGGGAATTTCCTCTCTCCGCTGCCCCCAGGAGACTCCTTAGGTCAGGCACAAAATCTGCCCTGTAGTCGTCTTCAGTTTTGAATGAAGGAAAATATAAAACGTAATCCATGGGGGTAACATCCATATAAGTAATTGAGGACATGACATGTGGTACGTGTAGCATGCTTGGGAGGAACAGGTGACTTTGGACCAATGCCTCCTAAAGCTTTCCACCACTGGGATTTTCCTTGCCTCATGTCTGGGTCTGTTGTAGACTAATTGATAGAGATTTACTGCCATGATTTGTTAACAACTCACAGGACCATAGGAATATAGGAACAGGAGTAGGCCATTCAGCCCCTCGTGCCTGCTCCGCCATTTGATAAGATCATGGCTGATCTGTGATCTAACTCCATATACCTGCCTTTGGCCCATATCCCTTAATACCTTTGGTTGCCAAAAAAGCTATCTATCTCAGATTTAAATTTAGCAATTGAGCTAGCATCAATTGCCATTTGTGGAAGAGAGTTCCAAATTTCTACCACCCTTTGTGTGTAGAAATGTTTTCTAATCTCGCTCCTGAAAGATCTGGCTCTAATTTTTAGACTGTGCCCCCTACTCCTAGAATCCCCAACTCCATTATTTTTACATCATACAACTACCAGGATGGTGAAGGTGAACTGGATGGACCTTGGTCTTGTTTTGTCTAACAATTCCTGTGTTCCTGTGCATTGCAATCTATTTTAGATTTATTTTTGGGAGGAAGAATTTGTCATCGTAACTGTTTGCAATGAGTTTCATTGGGCCAGAAATCGTTCCGAGCAGCGAGGCAACGCTCACCGCCGCTCCTGCAAATTAAATTAACAAAATTACTTACTGCGGGCTCTGTACCGTTGAATTGAATATGAACTTTAAAAAAATTTTGCACTATCAACCCAGCCTCTGAGCAGCGTGAGTTGCCATGCGGCTGGAGAAGTCTGTGAGGAGAAGACACGCCCACAAAATCTGTCAGGAAGAGAAGTCACACCCACAGGTTCAGGCTGCATTACTCAAACAGGCAAGCTGACTTCATTCATTTAAAGTTAGTATTCGGTATGTTATTGTAAATAAAAATTATAATTTTATTTATAAAAAGCCAAAGAAATAATTGAATTAAATAAAAGAAACAGAAAGGAAAAATTAAAAAATTTTAAAAATGTAATGATCAAAATAAGGAGTGATATGAGACTTCACATTTTTAGAAGTTAATTTTTAGTTGTTTGGCAGTCATTAAGATTTACCGTGCTGTTAAAACTTAGATTAGACCTGTATTTTTAAGTGTACATGTTTGGTGGTATAATTAGTTACTTTCCAGCTGGACAGATAAGCAAGTTTGCGATTTTTCAATGATTTCTCTGATTGCAGCGTGCGATGGCTCTTTAATTCGAAGCTGCCATATCGCCTGCGAACCACCAGGAGCGAGTTCTGGATTTCACTGCGCATGTACGAACGCTGGAACTTGCTCCTTCAATTCGCCACTAACAACGGAGAGCGCTGTTGAGCTCCTCCGTTATTTCGGGAGCCATTTGTGCCCTATGGTTTCAAAAACATTATTACATTTCACAAGAAAGTGTAAGTCAAATGCAACTTGTTAATTCGGCTGCAATATATCTAAGAATTGAACTTAGTGTGGTGGTCTTATCTCTAACCTGTGCTTCCTGCAGATCACTGAATTTTATTTTAATTTCCACTGGGCAGTGATACAGTCCCTCCGACTATTCACCACACGTCATTATTGTGGCTAAAATAGGCAAGGCACATGGGGAAATAGCAGATCTGCCTAAATGTCAGTCGTATTGAGTTAATCATTTAACATACAGTATTTTGATAACAATAAACATATTTAAGTGGCTTTCAGTCTTGATAATCTTGAAAATGTCACTCCTAATATTCCAATAGCACTTAGTAAGAGAAGACACAGATGGACTAATTTACTGAGCTGGCACTCCCAGTAGTGGGCCACGCTTAGAAGTAGCATGAGGTGGAGATAGGGCTGCATCACTGTGAACATCGATTCCCCAATCTGCGCTGGTGTCAGACGAGTCTCCCGATTGGGATCGCAGAAGTTTTCTTCACTTATTCTGTTTTTGGGAATTCGTTTGATTAAGAAAAAATATATATATTTGAATTGTTTTGAGCAGTTAACACTATACGAACATTTACTAAATATTAAAGAAATGTGAAAATGTATTTGGGATGCTCTCAATTTCAAAAGGTTTGATGCCCCCTTCACTCCAGGGCCCAGAAATTGCTCCAAGCGGCGAACCAACAGTCCTCGCCGCTCCATAGATTTATACTAACCCACTAACTCACTGTGGGCACTTCCTCTAATGGGAAGCGGAGGAGAGCCCAGCGTTAGCTCCAGTGAAGCTAGGACCCTGGAGAAGCAAGAGGATCCAACAACACTCAAGAAGCTCGACACCATCCAGGACAAAGCAGGCCGCTTGATTGGCACCCCATCCACCACCCTAAACATTCACTCCCTTCACCACCGGTGCACTGTGGCTGCAGTGTGTACCATCCACAGGATGCACTGCAGCAACTCGCCAAGGCTTCTTCGATAGCACCTCCCAAACCCGCGACCTCTACCACCTAGAAGGACAAGAGCAGCAGGTACATGGGAACAACACCACCTGCACGTTCCCCTCCAAGTCACACACCATCCCGACTTGGAAATATATCGCCGTTACTTCATCGTCGCTGGGTCAAAATCCTGGAACTCCCTTCCTAACAGCACCGGGACTGCAGCGGTTCAAGAAGGCGGCTCACCACCACCTTCTCAAGGGCAATTAGGGATGGGCAGTAAATGCCAGCCTCGCCAGTGACGCCCACATCCCATGAACAAATAAAAAAAAAGGATCATTTTCTCCCCTAGATCAATCAGATTGCAGCATTTTTGACACGCTGCGAAGAGTTTCTGCAAGCTGGAACGTAAAATCCAGGAAGTGAAAGGTACAACACTCAAATCATTTGTAAAAACAGTTATGGACAACAAAAAAAAAGAGAGGGTAAGAAATAATTGAATTAAATAAAAGAAACCGAAGGAAAAAGTAAAAAATAATGTTTTAAAAAGAGTTGTTTTTAATGACCAAAAACTATTAAAATAAGGAATAATGAGACTCCACATTTTTAAAAGTTAATTTTTCGTTGTTTTGAAGTCATTAAGACTGTTAAAACTTAGTTTAGACCTGGTATTTTTAAGCATACGTGTTTGGTGGCATAATTAGTTACCTTCCAGCTGGGCAGAAGAGCAAGTTGGTGCTGGTCCGTTGATTCTGTTGATTCCAGCCGGCGATAACCCTTTAATGCAAAGCTGTCAGATCGCTGGCGAACCAAGAGGAGCGAGCTCCAGATTTCCACGTTTGACTGCGAATGTGCAAACACCGGAACTTGCTCCCCAATTTCGCCACTATCAACAGTGAGTGCTGTTAAACTCACCCTTTTTTAAGCAATTTCTGCACCATTGTCTTTGTGGACTCAGGGGCAAACAGCACTAATTCAATTATTTTAGGCAGACATATCTTTTATATTAAAGGGGAGGTATGTTCTACTAATTTCCCTCATATTTATGGGAGGTGCACTTACTGGTGTTTTTCAGATGCCCCTTATTACCACCTTGATTAGAAGCAGACTATGAGCAGACAATTCTGGAGTAATTTTCTGAGTTTGCAATGCCGGTGGGAGACTTTGCCTACTGGTCACTTGTATCGGGAAATCATAGGCATGCTACAACAATAACTTGCATCTATATAGTGCCTTCAACATAGAAAAATGTCCCAAATTTCATCACACAGGTGTAATCAAAAAACGAGATTTTAGGAGAGATGTTCAAAAGCTTGGTCAAAGATGTGGGTTTTAAGGAGGGTCTTAAAGGAAGAGACGTTTAGGGAGAGAATTGCAGAGCATGGGGCCTAGGCAGCTGAATCAATAGTAGAGCAGAGTGGTGGGGGGGGAGCGTAAACAAGAGAACACAGTCAGAGGAACAGAGTTTTGGGGGAGTGATGTAAGGCATAAGGCTGGAGAAGGTTACAGAGATAGGGAGGGGTGAGGCCATGGAAGGAATATAAGCACGAGGATGAGCTTTTTAAATTGGAGGCATTGGAGGATTGGAAGCCAACGTAAATCAGCGAGACAGGAGTGATGCGTGAGTGGGACTTGGTACTACCCTCAATTTTCCATCCATTGATTGAGGGCAACCCACCTGCTATTTCCCAATATGTGCACCTGGTGGGCAAGTGAGATTTCTTTATTTAGCCTTGTTCTCCCTCCCCTAATTAGCATGATATACAGGGAGTAAAATTGCCATTCATAATGTCATTGCACCAGGATGCAATAATGTCACATGAGGGGACATTCCATACAAAGGCCCCGATATTAGCGGGGAGGCGGGATGGCGGTGGGGGAGCGATTGGGCGCGTGAGTAACCCGCCCAATAAAATCTGTCCGTTCCCCACTTGATCACAGGTCAATTGGAACCACTTAACATGGCTTCCAGGTTTGCCATCCGAAAGCTGCACACTCGCATCACAGGCTGTCAGTTGCAGCAGCTCTACTTAAAGGGGCAGTCCTCCGATGGCTGCTTCTGGAGCAAACACCCACACAGTACAATGGAGCAGCACAGGGGAAAGGCTGCTCCTGGATTTAGTGATGCCTCACTCCAGGTGCTACTGGATGGGGTGAGGAGGAGGAGGGATGTCATCTACCCGGTGGAAAGGAGGAAGTTGCCTGACTCTGCCACCAAGAAGGCCTGGCTCGAGGTGGCAGAGGAGGTCACTAGCAGCAGCAACATCTCCCGCACCTGGATCCAGTGCAGGAAGCACTTCAATGACCTAACTAGGTCAGCCAAAGTGAGTATACTTAATCATTCTCCTACACTCCATCTTCCACATCACCGATCCCACCCCCCAACTCATTCTGCACTGCCAACACTACTCTATCACATCACTCCTCACACCCATTCAAAGTTCATCTTCAACTCACCTGCACTCCCTCAGCACGTCCTCACTTCCCCATTACTCACCCCACCATTACCACTCACCCCAATCCTCATACAATGTCATGGCTCTGTCTCATACTCGCCCTCTGATGCATCTCTTTCACGGTCAGCCGCAACCGAACCAATGCATCCATTGGTTGGCCACGTCACCATCACTCATTCATGCGTCTGTACTTTCTCCCCTTATAGGTGAAGAGAGCACAGAATGCACGGGAGAGGGCGAGGACCAGAGGGAGGCCGCAGCAGATGGTCGTCCTCACAGAATTGGAGCTGGAGGTGCTGGAACTGAGCCGCACCCTCGAGTGCCTGTCCGTCGGGGATGCCGAGACTGGCACCTGACAAAAGGCTGGTGACAGAACTTTAACATTCAGCACTCACAATATGAATTGATGTTAACATGCCTTGCCATCTTCAGCACCTCAGTATGCTCATCGCAACATGACACATCTATCATGCCTAATATTGCCTTCTGTTCTCTTAGAGGGCCTTCAGCGACCGCTGTGATGGTGGAGGACGATTCCTCAGAGGACCTGCCAGCCTCTGAGGGTGCAGCGTCACATCTGAGTGAGCCATCCACCAGCAAAGATACACACACCACGGTGGGCCCCAGTCCGCAGTTAGTTGGAGTCGCACATGGTGAGTTACCACACACGTGAGCACGAGCAGACACTGGTGGCAGGGGCAGCTGTGGAGAGTCCGTGTCAGTGGAAGCACTCCTTTCCAGGCTCTGCTCAGATGGACACAGATACTGAACCGTGGGGGCCATCCTTTAAAAGGAGAATGATCGAGGGGCAGCAGCACATTTGTGAGGTGCTGGAACAGGTGCCACTCGCACTCTCCACAATCGCGCAGAGGATGGAGGAGTCCAACTCCTGCATGAGTGGAATGGTGGCACAGGTACACAAGGGAATCTCTGAGATAGTGTCGCGAGTAAGTGCGGGAATGTCTGCGATGGAGAGAAGGCTAGCCTCCATGGAGCTTCAAGTATGGCTCACAAATAAGTCCATTCAGGCCCTGACAACAGCCGTTCGGACTCAGGGTGAACAACATTCTGCCGCCTTAAACAGGCAGGGAGATACTCTAGCATTGGCCTTACAAGGCTTCACACATGTCCTCCAAACTGTCATCCAGCAGAGTGGTAGGAGTGATGTGGGCCTGGCCCAGGGGAGGTATGATGGCGAAAGGGGACATGGAAGTGGGGACCCCACTCAAAACGCCCCCACGTCTCACCCATTGCCCCCCTCTCAACCAGTACCCACAATACTGCCTCCTCTCCAGGTGGCCGAGTCTGTCCCTGCACAGGTGCAGGTGGAGCAGTCTTTGGAGAGGCCCTCATGGGCACCAAAACCCAGAGGGCATAGGCCCAAAGCAATAAATCGGTCAGGGCATGAACAAGAGCAACCTGCCACTACCTCTGCTGCAGCCACAGGGGAAGCACCATGTAGAAGTAGTCGTATGCGAAAGGCGAAGGTTTTGTAAGCACAAAGGGGATGCACAAGGGTGTTTGACGGTTGGACATGTTTTTTATTTATGTTTGCTTTTTGTTAAGCTCAAATTAAATATTATTATTGTCACCACTACTGCCACGTCTTGGCCATTCTTGACTGGCTTCTGTAATATGACCCTTTCATGAGGTTCACCATGAACACCCACACTTGATGCCACCCATTGGGTCACTCTACAGTTTCAGGACTGTTTTGTGCAGGGAGGGTGGGGGCTGGTGTGGCCGCTCCTCTGCCCAGGTGGTGAGGACTGGACTCTTCACACTTTCTGATGTTGGGAGAACCGTTCACATATCAGTGACTCCCTGGCCTCACGAGCAGCCAGGTGAGCCGCTGTTCTGCCCATGATTTGCTCCTCCACCTCTTCCTCCTCCGCCGCCTCCTCATCCTCCTCCTCAATATCGGTGGCAGATGTGGATGGGGCCTCCTCCAGTGGCACCCCTCTCAGTTGTGCCATGTTGTGCAGGGCACAACGGATGACTATAATGCATCCCACTCTGTCTGGTGCGTATTGAAACGTTCTCCCAAAAAAACAATCAAGGCACTTGAAGCGCATTTTGAGCAGCCCTATAGCAGGCTCAATTGTAGACCTGGTATTGATGTGGCTGTCGTTATATCGACGCTGTTGCTCGGTGGTGGGTTTCCTCAGAGGTGTCGTGAGCCACATGCAGGGGGTATCCTTTGTCCCTGAGGAGCCAGCCCTTACGAGTGTTTGGTGCGTGGAAGGCGGGATGTTGGATTCCCGGAGGATGAAGGAATCGTGGCAGCTGCCAGAGAATCTGGCGCACATGTGAAGGAATCTCTTGCGGTGGTCACAAACGAGCTGAGTGTTGATGGAGTCATGATGTGGAGATGCCGGTGATGGACTGGGGTGGACAAATGTAAGGAATCTTTCTTCTGACGAAGGGGATAATCTCCGAAAGCTTGTGATTTTAAAATAAATTTGTTGGACTATAACCTGGTGTTGTAAGATTCCTTACATTTGTTGATGGAGTGATAGCCCTTCCTGATGATGAACAGTCCTGGCTCATGTGGAGGTGCTCGGATTGCTATATGGGTGCAATCGATTACATCCTGCACTTGTGGGAAGCCAGCCACAGCGTGGAATCCCACTGCCCTCTCCATCTGGCTGAGTTGACTTAGTGCGAGGCCCTACGAAACAAGCCGTTGGTTACCTGCCTTATGCACTTGTGTGCAGACGACTGAGAGACCCCGGCAATGTCCACGGTGGCACCCTGGAATGATCCGGAAGCGAAGAAGTTGAGGGCAGTGGTGACTTTGACAGCGACAGGTAAGGAGATGCTGCTCGGCCCAGCCGGGAGCAGCTCGGCATGAAGGAGGCTGCAGATGTCTGTGACTACCTGGTGACTGACTCTGAGCCTCCGTATGCGCTGCTCCTCAGAGAGGTCCAGGAAGCTGAGCCTCGGTCTGTAGACCCTGTTGCGATGGTAGTGCCTCTTGTGACATCGCGCTCTCCGTTGTTGCCCGCAAATAATCCTTTGCATCTCCCACTGGCTGCTGGCTGAAACACGTCTGTTGCAACAGGGATTGTTTCCCACAGCACGGGAAACACGCTGAGGATATTTCAAAATTGCACCCCAGCCAAAATGTCTGGTCAATCAAGTAGTTCAAGTACCTCAACTATCGGAGAAACTATGCAATTTATCATCCCGCTGGCTTTAATTGCTGGTGGGACTCCTGCATTCGGGAGGCGTGCGCGCACCTGGACGCATCACTGAGGAACCCGGAAGTCAGCGGGTTGGAGCCGGACTCCGAACCTGCTCGGCATTTTAGCAATTTTTGGAGCCCCCCCATCCCCAACGCACCCGCTCCGTCACCCGAAAATCAGCGCCAAAGTGTCTCTTTGCAAGAGACAACTAAGTGAAACCATTAGCAGCACATAATAATATCAGAATTTATAACACATTAACTTGTGTGTAAAACGGACACACATTCAGTAAGTGTAAATTGCAGAGTTGCACTGCCCAACTGCCTGTTGTGGAAATAGATATTCACTCCAATGTGAGCTGTCCATAGAGCAAGACTCGGGGCATGAAGACATGCTCCATGGGAGTGCCCAGAAGAGATCCAGGTGCAGAAGTCAGCTGAATTCCCAATTTAGTTACTTTTAAAATTAGTAACAGGAGAATTGGGAGTGCCATGATTTGCACTTCCATCGAATGAGGCTCTGCGCCAGGGCTGTTTTAGCGTTAATCTGTACATCGCAGAACCCCACGAGAACCCTGTTGTGATTATTAGGTTGGCTTTCCGATATATATTTTTAAAATTAATGCCAACAAACCTTTCTGACAACACGGCACAGGGAATAAATTATGCACTATTATAAGGAGGAGAAAGGACTTCTGGTGTCATTGCCAACATTTTTGTATCAACCAACATTACCAAAAAACAGACTGGGGCAGAAATTGTTCACGAAATAGCGTTAAGCTCAACAGCGCTCACTGTTGTTAGTGCGAAATGGAAGAGCAAGTTCTGGCGTTCGCACATGCTCAGTGAAATGAGGAAATCCGGAACTTGCCCCTTCTGGTTCGCCGGCAATGTGACAGCTTTGAATTAAAGGTATATCGCACGCTGCAATCAGAGAAATCATTGGAAAGGTGCAAACTTGCTTATCCGCCCAGCTGGAAAGTAACTAATTTTGCAACAAAACAGGTACGCTTAAAAATACCAGGTCAAAACTAAGTTTTAACAGTGTGGTAAGTCTTAATGACTGCCAAACAATTAGAAATTAACTTTTAAAAATGTGGAGTCTCATTACACCTTATTTAAATAGTTTTTGATCACTACAAAAACATTTTATTTAAATTTTAAAAATTGAAATTGTTTTTTACTTTTCCCTTCTGTCTGTTTTATTTAATTCAATTATTTCTTACCTTTTTCTCGCTGTTTATAACTGTTCTTACATTGATTTTAATGTTGTACCTTTCACTTCCTGGTTTAATAATTCAAGCCTGCAGAGACAGTGAACGCAGCTTGTAAAAAATGCTGCAATCTGATTGGTTGAGGGGAGAGCTCGCTCCTCTCGCTTCTCCCAGGGTCCTAGCTTCGCTTGAAATGACGCTGGGCTCTTCTCCACTTCCTATTCGAGGAAGTGGCCGACGAAAACACAGTGGTAAGTTAATGGGTTGGTATAAATCTATGGAGCGATGAGTGGTGTTGGTTCACTGCCCTGAGCAATTTCTGCCCCATTATCTGGTCATTCAGTCATTTGCTATTTGTGTGGGGCCTTGTTGTATGCAAATTGGCTGCCAATTTTGCCCACATAACAACAGTGATTGCACTTCAAAAATGAATAGATTGGTAGTAAAGGACTTCGGGACACCCTGTTAATGTGATCCAATGCTATTTCAATGCAAGTTCTTTCCTTTGGTGGTTTGGGAGAGATGCGGATGCTCTTAGGAAAGTGTCTCAATGTTTGGCAACCTATTTGAGGTGAATAAGTAACACACTGTGAGAAACATACCTGTTTTCAACAACATTCAATCTCCACATTGGCCTGGATATTAACTCGGAGCTGGGACGAGAGCGGGGAGGGAGGATTTTCAGATGGGAAACCTGGAAGTAAGGGCTTCCTGCATGTAGGATGTCTTTAAAAAAATTTCAATAGATTTCGCACCCAACAGCCAACCAGATTGACAGGCTGGTTGCCTGTCTGGTGGGAAAGCAGATGGGGAGAGATCGTAGTCTTTAGGGGTTGGATGGGGGAGGTCGGGGAGAGTAGTCTTTAGGGTTTGGATGGGGGAGGTCGGGGAGAGATCGTAGTCTTCAGGGTTTGGATGGGGGAGGTCGGGGAGAGATCGTAGTCTTCAGGGTTTGGATGGGGGAGGTTGGGGAGAGATCGTAGTCTTCTGGGTTTGGATGGGGGAGGTCGTGGAGAGATCTGAGTCTTTGGAGTTTGGACCAGGGGTGTTGGGGAGAGATCGAGGTCTCGGGATTTGGATGTGGGGAGGGGCGATCATGGGGGGGATGTCGGACATCGTGGGGGGATTGGCCAATCTTGGGGTGTTTAAAAGGTGAGCTGTGGGGAAGCACTCCTGCTCCTCCTGGCCCACAAGCAGTGCAATAAAGACATTTTGGACCAGGCCCTTTTTGCATTATACATTACAGTAGGCATTGCTTCAGGAGTTCCTCAGGGCAGTGTCCCAGGCCCAACCACCTTCAGCTGCTTCATCAATGACCTTCCCTCCATCATAAGGTCAGAAATGGGGATGTTCGCTGATGATTGCACAGTGTTCAGTTCCATTTGCAACCCCTCAGATAATGAAGCATTCCGAGCCCGCATGCAGCAAGACCTGGACAACATCCAGGCTTGGGCTGACAAGTGGCAAGTAACATTCGCGCCAGACAAGTGCCAGGCAATGACCATCTCCAACAAGAGAGAGCCTAAACAACTCCCCTTGACATTCAACGGCAATACCATCGCTGAATCCCCCACCATCAACATCCTGGGGTCACCATTAACCAGAAACTTAACTGGATTAGCTACATAAATACTGTGGCTACAAGAGCAGGTCAGAGACTGGGTATTCTGCGGCGAGTGACTCACCTCCTGACCCCCCAAAGCCTTTCCACCAGGCACAAATCAGGAGTGTGATGGAATACTCTCCACTTGCCTGGATGAGTGCAGCTCTAACAACACTCAAGAAGCTTGACACCATCCAAGACAAAGCAGCCCGCTTGATTGGCACCCCATCCACCACCCTGAAGATTCACTACCTTTACCACCGGCGCACCGTGGCTGCAGTGTGTACCATCCACAGGATGCACTGCAGCAACTTGCCAAGGCTTCTTCGACAGCACCTCCCAAACCCGCAACCTCTACCACCTAGAAGGACAAGGGCAGCAGGCGCATGGGAACAACACCACCTGCACGTTCCCCTCCAAGTCACACACCATCCCGACTTGGAAATATATCGCCGTTCCTTCATTATCGCTGGGTCAAAATCCTGGAACTCCCTTCCTAACAGCACTGTGGGAGAACCTTCAGCACACGGACTGCAGTGGTTAAAGAAGGCAGCTCACCACCACTTTCTCAAGGGCAATTAGTGACGGGCAATAAATGCTGGCCTTGCCAGTGATGCCCACATCCCATGAACGAATAAAAAAAGGCAAAGGATTTCGCTGGGGCAGTAGATTTGAATAATGTCAATTAGATTCTGATTGGAGGACAGCTAGGATTAATTTAAGTTACTGATTTGCAAAAATTGCTTCCACTGCACTTGAGTAGTTTCATTGGCCCTGTCCCACATGAACAGTACATGAAGGGGCATGAAGGCTGCAAGTCCAATTAACTCTCTACCGCTACCAGCAAACTTTGCTCAAAATTAGGCAAGTAATCAATGAGGTTATTATCCTGATGAGGTTATTATCGCGATAGAGAAATTATCCTGATGATATTTTTCTGATGAAACCTCTGATGCATTGTTAAAGAGCAGCCATTAATTGGTGACTTGCAAGACTCTCTTATTTTCCCCAACAGCTTTAAAATGCCTGAATCTGTCATCACTCATTATGGAATCCTGATTTTCCACCTCTCCGATCCCCATATGTTTGTTTCCTGCAACTTTTTGCTTCTTTTAATGATTAACAAAATATATTTTAAAAAGTACATATAACACCTTGAAAAACTGTATTGAATGACAGCCAAGTATCTGAAATCATAAAAAGTGTTTCAATCCATGAAAAACTGCAAAGCTTAGGAAACCTGAACAAATTCAAATAAGGTGGAGAGGACAGTGATGGGTAAAAAGAAACCCAATTATGTCAAAGTATCTCGTTAGCCAGATGTGAAGGGCGCACAGTTTTCTCCAGCAGTTTCTCCTCTGTTACAGTTCTTTGTCAGTTGGTTCAAATTGATGTTTGCTTTCTACCAATGAATTTTTGGCTGCACACAGCATGGAGTCCAAGGGGCGAAATTGATCTTGTGTAGTTACGCAAAACGAACAATAACGAATCGGCCATTTTACATCAATAAAAAAGTCAATGAAAATGAAAATTGGGCGTGGTGTAAATTGGGCAGGGTATAAATCGGGTGGGCTGTAAATCAGGCCGGGTGTAAAACGGGGGGTGTAAAAGAGGGGGTGGAAAACGGGGGTGTAAAACGGGGGGGTGTAAAATGGGGGGTGTAAAACGGGCTGGCTGTAAAATGGGCTGGCTGTAAAACGGGGCATGTAAATACGGGGGGGGTGTAAATACGGGGGGCTGTAAAACGGGCTGGCTGTAAAACGGGCGAGGTGTAAAACGGGCTGGCTGTAAAACGGGCGGGGTGCAAAACATATGGGTCGAAATCGGGCGGTGTGTAAAACGGGGGTGTGTAAAACGGGGTGTGTAAAACGGGGGGGTATAAATCGGGGGGTGTAAAACGGGTGGGGTGTAAAATGGGGGGGGTGTAAAACGGGCAGGTTGTAAATCGGGCTGGCAGTAAAAGGGGCGGGGTGTAAAACGGGAGGTATAAAACGGGGAGTATAAAACAGGCGGGGTGTAAAACGGGGGGTGTAAAACGGGCGGGCTGTAAAATGGGGGTGTAAAATGGACCGGGTGTATAACGGGCGGGGTGTAAAACAAGGGGTGTAAAACGGGGGATGAAAATCGGGCGGGGTGTAAAACGGGCGGGGTGTAAAACAGGGGGTGTAAAACGGGGGATGAAAATCGGGTGGGGTGTAAAATGGGCGGGGTGTAAAACAGGGGGTGTAAAACGGGGGATGAAAATCGGGTGGGATGTAAAACAGGGGGTGTAAAACGGACCGGGTGTAAAACGGGCGGGGTGTAAAACAGGGGGTGTAAAACGGGGGATGAAAATCGGGTGGGGTGTATAACGGGCGGGGTGTAAAACAGGGGGTGTAAAACGGACCGGGTGTAAAACGGGCGGGGTGTAAAACAGGGGGTGTAAAACGGGGGATGAAAATCAGGTGGGGTGTATAACGGGCGGGGTGTAAAACAGGGGGTGTAAAATGGACCGGGTGTAAAACAGGCGGGGTGTAAAACAGGGGGTGTAAAACGTGGGATGTAAATCGGGCGGGGTGTAAAACAGGGGGTGTAAAATGGCCTGGGTGTAAAATGGGCAGGGTGTAAAACGGGGGGGGGGTCCAAGACGGGCGGAGTGTAAAACAAGGGGTGTATAAAACAGGGGGTGTAAAACGGACGGGGTGTAAAAGAGGCTGGGTGTAAAACGGGCAGTGTGTAAAACGGGGGGTCTAAGACGGGCGGGGTGTAAAATGGGGCGTGTAAAAGGGGTGGGCTGTAAAACAGGCAGGGTGCAAAATGGGGAGTGTATAACGGGGGGTGTATAATGGGCGGGGAGTAAAACGGGGGGGTGTAAAACGGGGGCTGTAAAACAGGTGGGGTGCAAAACGGGGGGTGTATAACGGGGGGTGTATAACGGGCGGGGTGCAAAACGGGGGGTGTATAACGAGCGGGGAGTAAAACGGGGGGTGTAAAACGGGGGCTGTAAAACAGGCGGGCTGTAAAACGGGGGGTGTAAAATGGGGGCTGTAAAACAGGCGGGGTGCAAAACAGGGGGTGTATAATGGGGGCTGTAAAACGGGCGGGGAGTAAAACGGGGGGGTGTATAACGGTGGGTGTATAACGGGCGGGGAGTAAAATGGGGGGTGTAAAACGGGGGGTGTATAATGGGCGGAGTGTAAAACGGGGGTTGTAAAATGGGGGGTGTATAACGGGCGGGGAGTAAAACGGGGGTTGTAAAACGGGGGGTGTATAACGGGCGGGGAGTAAAACGGGGGCTGTAAAACAGGCGGGGTGCGAAACGGGGGGTGTATAACGGGGGGTGTATAACGGGCGGGGAGTAAAACGGGGGGTGTAAAACGGGGGGTGTAAAACGGGGGCTGTAAAACAGGGGGGGTGTATAACGGGCGGGGTGCAAAACGGGGGGTGTATAACGGGCGGGGAGTAAAACGGGGGCTGTAAAACAGGCGGGCTGTAAAATGGGGGGTGTAAAACGGGGGCTGTAAAACAGGCGGGGTGCAAAACGGGGGGTGTATAACGGGGGCTGTAAAACAGGCGGGGAGTAAAACGGGGGGTGTATGACGGGGCGTGTATAACGGGCGGGGAGTAAAACGGGGGTTGTAAAACGGGGGGTGTATAACGGGCGGGGTGTAAAACGGGGGTTGTAAAACGGGGGGTGTATAACAGGCGGGTGTAAAACAGGGGTTGTAAAACAGGGGCTGTAAAACAGGCAGGGTGCAAAACGGGGGGTGTATAACGGGGGCTGTAAAACAGGCGGGGAGTAGAACGGGGGGTGTATAATGGGGGGTGTATAACGGGCGGGGAGTAAAACGGGGGTTGTAAAAGGGGTGTGTATAACGGGCGGGGTAAAACGGGGGGTGTATAACGGGTGGGGTGTAAAACGGGGGGTGTAAAATGGGCTGGGTGTAAAATGGGGGGGTCTAAGATGGGCGGAGTGTAAAACGGGGGTTGTAAAAGGGGCGGGCTGTAAAACGTGGAGGGGGTAAAACAGATGGGGTGTAAAACGGACGGGCTGTAAAACGAGGGGAGTAAAACGGACAAGCTGTAAAACAGGAGGTGTAAAACGGACGGGGTGTAAAAGGGGCAGGGTGTAAAACGGGGGGTCTAAGAGGGGTGGGGTTTAAAACGGGGGGGGTGTAAATCAGGCGGGGTGTAAATCGGGCGGGGTGTAAATTGGGCGGGCTGTAAAACGGGGGATTTAAATCGGGCGGGATGTCAATTGGGCAGGGTGTAAATTGGGCGGGGTGTAAAACGGGGGATTTAAATCGGGCGGGATGTAAATGGGGCGGGGTGTAAAATGGGCGAGGTGTAAATCGGGCTGACAAGTCGCTATCACCATTTTGTGTTACCACCCAACACCAATTTTACTCCCCAAACTGGATGCCTGTGTCCAGCGGTGTGCCTCAGGGATCGGTGCTGGGTCCACTGTTATTTGTTATTTATATTAATGATTTGGATGAGAATTTAGGAGGCATGGTTAGTAAGTTTGCAGATGACACCAAGATTGGTGGCATTGTGGACAGTGAAGAAGGTTATCTAGGATTGCAACGGGATCTTGATAAATTGGGCCAGTGGGCCGATGAATGGCAGATGGAGTTTAATTTAGATAAATGTGAGGTGATGCATTTTGGTAGATCGAATCGGGCCAGGACCTACTCCGTTAATGGTAGGGCGTTGGGGAGAGTTATAGAACAAAGAGATCTAGGAGTACAGATTCATAGCTCCTTGAAAGTGGAGTCACAGGTGGATAGGGTGGTGAAGAAGGCATTCAGCATGCTTGGTTTCATTGGTCAGAACATTGAATGCAGGAGTTGGGATGTCTTGTTGAAGTTGTATAGGGCATTGGTGAGGCCACACTTGGAGTACTGTGTACAGTTCTGGTCACCCTATTATAGAAAGGATATTATTAAACTAGAAAGAGTGCAGAAAAGATTTACTAGGATGCTACCGGGACTTGATGGTTTGACTTACAGGGAGAGGTTAGACAGACTGGGACTTTTTTCCCTGGAGAGTAGGAGGTTAAGGGGTGATCTTATAGAAGTCTATAAAATAATGAGGGGCATAGATAAGGTCGATAGTCAAAATCTTTTCCCAAAGGTAGGGGTGTCTATAACGAGGGGGCACAGATTTAAGGTGAGAGGGGAGAGATACAAAAGGATCCAGAGGGGCAATTTTTTCACTCAAAGGGTGGTGAGTGTCTGGAACGAGCTGCCAGAGGCAGTAGTAGAGGCGGGTACAATTTTGTCTTTTAAAAAGCATTTGGACAGTTACATGGGGAAGATGGATATCGAGGGATATGGGCCAAGTGCAGGCAATTGGGACTAGCTTAGTGGTATAAACTGGGCGACATGGACATGTTGGGCCGAAGGGCCTGTTTCCATGTTGTAACTTCTATGATTCTATGATTCTAAGAGTTTTCATTGCACAGTGTGAAAAGATCTCCCTGGCAGGAGACCTCAGCTGGATTTTTCTGAGATAACCCAGCAGCAGGGCCTCACACACAAAGGGCGAGCTAATTTGACACTATACTTAGCTGTGTAAATATCTGGTGTGAAATAAATGGACAACAGTGAATACTGAAAATCAATTTGTTCTCTGTGAAAAAGTCCTTTACATTTCATCAGTTATTGTGAAAGGCAGCTGGAGTGGCTTCTTTTGCTCTTTTAATTGAGGTGACTGTAATTAACCACATACAATTAATTGTATGTCACTTCGGCAATCCTTATTTCATAGTTAATGCATTACTGCTTTTTACAGACTCCACCTGCTTTTTGATCTTTCACTTCTGATGTTAACTGCTAATTAAGCAACTAAGTAGGAACAGTGAATGCATCAATTGTCAAAGCTGTTTTATAATAACAAGTGGATAGTAGGTCAGCTGGGCCTCCTTACTCTGAGGTGACAGTCAGAATGTGACTTTCCCCGGAAGGATATTCTACCACATGGTATGGTTGAGACCTGAGGTGGTACATGTCAAATGAGTCCTAATAGGCTGAATGCCATACGTTGCAGGAGTCCCCACTTCACAACCAGATGGTCTCAGAATCAAGTCTCTGGTTTGCCTGTCACACAGATTTGCCTGTCGTAACTTAAATGATAGTGGTTGTTGGAGGCCAATCATCTCAGCCCCAGGACATTGCTGCAGGAGTTCCTCAGGGCAGTGTACTAGGCCCAACCATCTTCAGCTGCTTCATCAATGACCTTCCCTCCATCATAAGGTCAGAAATGGGGATGTTCACTGATGATTGCACAGTGTTCAGTTCCATTCATAACCCCCCAGATAATGAAGCAGTCTGTGCCCGCATGCAGCAAGACCTGGACAACATCCAGGCTTGGGCTGATAAGTGGCAAGTAACATTCGTGCCAGGCAATGACCATCTCCAATAAGAGAGAGTCTAACCACCTCCCCTTGACATTCAACGGCATAACCATCGCCGAATCCCCCACCATCAACATCCTGGGTGTCACCATTGACCAGAAACTTAACTGGACCAGCCATATAAATACTGTGGCTACAAGAGCAGGTCAGAGGCTGGGTATTTTGTGGCGAGTGACTCACCTGACTCCCCAAAACCTTTCCACCATCTACAAGGCACAAGTCAGGAGTGTGATAGAATACTCTCCACTTGCCTGTATTAGTGCAGCTCCAACAACACTCTAGAAGCTCGACACCATCCAGGACAAAGCAGCCCACTTGATTGGCACCCCATCCACCACCCTAAACTTTCACTCCCTTCACCACCGGCGCACTGTGGCTGCAGTGTGTACCATCCACAGGATGCACTGCAGCAACTTGCCAAGGCTTCTTCGACAGCACCTCCCAAACCCACAACCTCTACCACCTAAAAGGACAAGGGCAGCAGGCACATGGGAACAACACCACCTGCACGTTCCCCTCCAAGTCACACACCATCCTGACTTGGAAATATATCACCGTTCCTTCATCGTCACTGGGTCAAATTCCTGGAACTCCCTTCCTAACAGCACTGTGGGCGAACCTTCAGCACATGGACTGCAGTGGTTCAAGAAGGCGGCTCACCACCACCTTCTCAAGGGCAATTAGTGATGGGCAATAAATGCTGGCCTCGCCAGCGACGCCCACATCCCATGAACGAATAAAAAAAAACTTAAATGCATTAATGTTTTCTTTGCATGGCCATTTCAAGCAATACCTCCCAGCAACACAATGTTCCACCTTGGAAAGAGCAAAAAGCTGGCGTAGTCTCCTAAATTTTCTGAGTGTGCAAATCAAAGTATGAAAAACGTGGTCAATTTTCTGATATGAGCTGGCAACATAGTTGGAAAATTGCCACAATACAAGCATGAAACTGTGTGCATTTGGATGAGCACTTGAAATGCCATAGCATACAAGGCTATGGACCAAATGCTGGAATATGGGATTAGAGTAGACAGGGCTGATGGCCGGCGCGGACACGATGGGCCGAAGGGCCTCTATCCGTGCTGTATAACTCTATGACTCTATGACTCTATGAAACCTACAATTAAATCCTGGATTGGCTATCTTAATTGGAAATCCATCCACTGTTAAATTTACTTTTTGTAAAAGCTTGTGTACCTATTTAAATTTGCATAATTTTTTAAGTTGTTACTGGTAATATATAGTATAATCAGGAATTTGGGCACAATATCAGTGGACCCTTCAAATATTTCCATGCTGACCTCTGTATCTGAATTTCTGATATCCTCTCCCAGGACACTAAAGTTATAGCTGTATCAATCCATACCCCTATCTAGTGACACTCTGGGTTGGCAGTGGAGTCTTGCAAAATGACCCTTTCTATATTCAATTGATGCATACCTTACAAGGGAAAAATGGAGCAAAATTTATGATCAAATCTTCACAATTTCCAAATGGAGGAAAGCATGCAAGCTTTTTTTTGCTCAGTCGGGTGTATCACATTTGGAAAGACTCACCACAATGTTGAACAGTCTCCAAACCAGACTACTGAGAAATCCGCACAGGTGGGTTTCTGTTTGCCTGATATGAAGTGCACTCTCTCCATAAAAATGCACCCTACTTACCCGAGTCCAGAGAGCAGGTTGGCAGATCTAAGGCTTAGGAACCTAACAATTGTGTGCAGGTGTACTACTGGAGTTTAATCAGCTGATACTGTGCAGATTATCAGCAAAGATCTGTACACTTTTTGCTGCTTGTCCAACCAGGACCACCCTACTCTTTAAGGCATTGGCTTGCGGGATTATCTGGAGTGAAATGGGAAGAATCTCAACCCTTAGTGATATTTCTACCCCTCCAAGTTCATTTGGGGAGCCAAGCTGGTTGGTCAATCATCAGCACTGCCCTGTCAAGCTGCCTGGCTCCAGAATTGGATTACTGGATCTGCCACAGGGAACATAGGAACAGGAGTAGGCCATTCAGCCCCTCGTGCCTGCTCCGCCATTTGATAAGATCATGGCTGATCTGTGATCTAACTCCATATACCTGCCTTTGGCCCATATCCCTTAATACCTTTGGTTGCCAAAAAGCTATCTATCTCAGATTTAAATTTAGCAATTGAGCTAGTATCAATTGCCGTTTGCGGAAGAGAGTTCCAAACTTCTATAACCCTTTGTGTGCAGAAATGTTTTCTAATCTCGCTCCTGAAAGGTCTGGCTCTAATTTTTAGACTGTGCCCCCTACTCCTAAAACCCCCAACCAGCAGAAATAGTTTCTCTCTATCCACCCTATCTGTTCCCCTTAATATCTTATAAACTTCGATCAGATCACCCCTTAACCTTCGAAACTCCAGAGAATACAACCCCAATTTGTGTAATCTCTCCTCGTAACTTAACCCTTGAAGTCCAGGTATCATTCTAGTTAACCTACACTGCACTCCGTCCAAGGCCAATATGTCCTTCCGAAGGTGCGGTGCCCAGAACTGCTCACAGTACTCCAGGTGCGGTCTAACCAGGGTTTTGTATAGCTGCAGCATAACTTCTGCCCCCTTGTACTCTAGTCCTCTAAATATAAAGGCCAACATTCTTGATTATTTTCTGCACCTGTTCATGACACTTCAATGATCTATGTACGTGAACCCCTAAGTCCCTTTGGACATCCACTGTTTTTAACTTTTTACCATTTAGAAAGTACCCTGTTCTATCCTTTTTTGATCCAAAGTGGATGACCTCACATTTGTCTACATTGAATTCCATTTGCCACAGTTTTGCCCATTCACCTAATCTGTCAATATCGCTTTGTAATTGTATGTTTTCATCTACACTGCTTACAATGCCACCAATCTTTGTGTCATCGGGGGTTGACTTAGTTCTGAACACTCGTTGCTAGCTGTGTTATGTTTGATTCCAACAAGACCCTGCATACATCCCCCCTCTCCACTCCCCCCTCACCCCTGGCCAAAAACAATGTCTCTAATTTATCATTAGACGACTAACAATTGGGAGTTGAGCCCTCGTTATGTGGGGCAGCAAGTATTGAGTGTAGCATGGTGAGCAGACCAGCACAACTTTCACTGCTAGCACCAAGGTGAATCCCCCTGCAGTGGAGAAGACCCCATCTCCTCTCCCTCCACCATCTGTACAACAGAACAAACATGTGAATTAGCGCCTATGGGACAGATACCAGTTGGAACATGTGATGTGTAGCCTATGCCTGGAACTGGGAAAGACCCAGACTGTCTGGACCCACTTTCTGAATCCTTTACAATAGGATCTCCCCCATCACCACCATCAACAATAACTCAACAAAGATTGTGTGAATGCATTTCCACCATCCTCTTGTCTACACCTTTGAATATTGGTTTCACCAGTTGAAACTGCTGAGTTTCAGCAGCATTTGCTTGCTTCTCTGCAACCCAGTCCTAGTGAGCAACATGTCTTGGAATTATGAGCTTATGCTCTCAGATCCAACTTCCAGCAGCTGTCATCCCAAGTCTTGGCTTCCCCTGCAGTTAAATAATGGAAGGACCTATACAAGGCAGCTTACATGGTGCCAGCCATCTTAATGTTCTAGGTCTCCAAGCCCGTTATCATGTACCAGGCTTACTCATCACCAACTATTTAATCCAGGTCCTCAAGGGAGAGTTTTTGCAAAGAAATGCATCCAGTGTGAGGCTGGGAACTCAGTGGTAGGTTGGCATAGACTAGAGCCCTCACTCCCTTTTTAGCCACACACCCACTTCAGAGCGTGGTCCTGGCTCTCACACATGGGCTGGAGGAAGCCCTTCCTTTGCATGCCTGGGAACTGTTTGGACACATTTTAGACAGTTCTAGCTTAACCTATATTGAGATTTTGCTATCATTGAAGGAAGACAAGAAATATCAATGAACCCTTCACCCCTTCGAAGCAAGCCTGAAAGGCATCTACCAAGACTGCCAGATATGAGACAGCCAAGTCAAACTTATGCACCAAATGTGCACAGTTCCACAGATTCTAGCCCTACCTGTTTAACAAACCCTGCCAAACTAGCACATTCTACACTCTTGGCCCTGCCTCCAAATCCAATCATTCTGGGCAGTGATCTGGAATGCCACAAAGACCATGACCAGTTCTGCCTCTATTGCTCCCTCCTGTCTGCTAGGCTTGACTCTGGGGATTCAAGGCACCTTGAAGAAATCTCAAGTACAGGCCTAGCAGACCAGCACAACTTTCACTGCTAGCACCAAGGTGAATCCCCCTGCAGTGGAGAAGCCCCACCTCCTCTCCCTCCACCATCCATGCGACTGAACAAACATGTGGATTAGCGCCTGTGGGACAGATACCAGTTGGAACATGCAATGTGTAGCCTATGCCTGGAACTGGGAAAGACCCAGACTGTCTGGACCCTCTTTCTGAGACCTTTACAATAGGACCTCCCCCACTGCCACCATAAGCCACAATCCTGATCTAGGCACTATAATAATATTAAGCATGACAAACCCAGAAAAGGTTCCTGTGGTACCCCTTCCCATCTCATACTGTGTGGGCACCCTGATCCTGAAACCTATAAAAACTGTACCAATATGTGCCATTATGCTGACATTATATCAACATGTGCTCCTGTAAATGTGAAAAAATTGTAAAATAATTATAAAAATATAAACATCAATGTGCAATTTATTTTTCTTAAAACCTGACAACACTATATGATTCACTCCAATGTACATTTTTTGACTGAATGTGTTTAATACAATTTAGGCAAGTGAATACTGGACATCCTTGAGAGACACAGCACAGTACTATATAGGTTTGAGTTCGATCGGCTTTGCATCAGATCCATCTGTTGTACAGTGAGTACTGAATCAGTTGTTTCATGTAAATGTTGTATTGCACAATGAAACAATTGACATATTGCAAATGGTGAACTGCAGTATGCAGTCGAGGGGAATGGGGACAAGGTTGTTCTTTTGTTGTATGTGCTATCCGACCTGCTGCATACAAATGTTTGATGCTGTTTATAAGTTGCGTCCAGCAAGGCCAATACCCCAGTGTTGTGCTCGGAGAGCAGCCCCTCACCAGCAGCATGCATGGTCCATGGAATAAGGCTGGTAGTCCCGAGCACACTTGGCACTTCAACTTCCAATTGCTCAGAAGGGTAAGTTCAGGTTTTGAGGCTGCGCTACTAGCGAGTGCTGACCTTACCAGCCCACACTGGTTATGTAAATAAATTATAATGAGTCCCATGGTGTATTCCATAAGCTTTAGTGAAGCACAGCACCTCATTCACTGAGCATGAAGTCGGGAAATCATCTCTAATATAGTCCAAGCAATGGTAATTGCAAACAATTTTACAACACCAAGTTATAGTCCAGCAATTTTATTTTAAATTCA
This sequence comes from Heptranchias perlo, assembly GCF_035084215.1. NCBI lineage: Eukaryota > Metazoa > Chordata > Chondrichthyes > Hexanchiformes > Hexanchidae > Heptranchias > Heptranchias perlo. The sequence continues at coordinate 76,029,486 of NC_090330.1, forward strand.
CAAGCTTTCGGAGGCTTCCTCCTTCGTCAGGTGAACGATGTGAAAATGAAATCCTCGAAATGAAATCGCATTTATAATTCACAGAACAATGCTTGGTGAGTACAGACAGTTTTTTCAACTGCCCGTTGCCAAGGCAATCAGTGTGCAGACAGACAGGTGTTACCTGCCAGGTCTCACAGAATATACAAATCACCAAAAAAAAAACAACAAACAAAAAAAACCAGAGATAGAGAGGTAGAAACATAGAAAAGATAGCAACTGACCCGTTATATTAAAAACAGATAACATTTGTTCGCTGGTGGGGTAACGTGTAGCGTGACATGAACCCAAGATCCCGGTTGAGGCCGTCCTCATGGGTGCGGAACTTGGCTATCAATTTCTGCTCGACGATTTTGCGTTGTCGTGTGTCTCGAAGGCCGCCTTGGAGTACGCTTACCCGAAGGTCGGTGGATGAATGTCCATGACTGCTGAAGTGTTCCCCGCAACGCAAAATCGTCGAGCAGAAATTGATAGCCAAGTTCCGCACCCATGAGGACGGCCTCAACCGGGATCTTGGGTTCATGTCACGCTACACGTTACCCCACCAGCGAACAAATGTTATCTGTTTTTAATATAACGGGTCAGTTGCTATCTTTTCTATGTTTCTACCTCTCTAACTCTGTTTTTTTTTGTTTGTTGTTTTTTTTTGGTGATTTGTATATTCTGTGAGACCTGGCAGGTAACACCTGTCTGTCTGCACACTGATTGCCTTGGCAACGGGCAGTTGAAAAAACTGTCTGTACTCACCAAGCATTGTTCTGTGAATTATAAATGCGATTTCATTTCGAGGATTTCATTTTCACATCATTCACCTGACGAAGGAGGAAGCCTCCGAAAGCTTGTGGATTTAAAATAAAATTGCTGGACTATAACTTGGTGTTGTAAAATTGTTTACAATTGTCAACCCCAGTCCATCACCGGCATCTCCACATCATGACAAGCAATGGTAGACTGGCCTCATATACAAATTATTGGTGTGGGGTTGTTAACTAGTTAGTTGAAGTCTCCTGTGCCTGGTGGCACATGGGACAATCCAATTCTTCTACTGCTGTCTGTCCAGAGCAAGATATTTGACTCCAATTGGAGTATCATATTGCCTCAATCCAGCAGATTGTGTTTCTCCACAGCTGATATTTATATTTGCAAGTCTGAAACAGACGTGTCTTGTCTCTGGGTTGTTTCCGTAACAAAAGGCATATATTTGTGGACAGGTTGTTAGCTTGACTCACAACCCCTTCCAGGAGGACTGGTGGGCTACCTTTAACCTTTAATCTGCTTCCTACCTTTCGATCTATCTGGTTTGGGTGGCTCTATCAGGAGTTATACGCCCGGCAGCATAGCTCTCAAGTTCATAGGAGCAAGCTAGCCATCCCACCACGTCAAGGTGCAGCCTTTAGGAATGGGTATGGGAATGGGGTAGGGAGAAGGTATTTTCTTCCAAAATTAGAACTACTCCACTGAAAGTTAGGTTGCCTGATTGTTAAGATTAACATTTTCTCCAATATTTCTGACTTGCCAATGTGTTCCTTGCGCATCAGCGCTAGTGCATTTATCTTTTCTGCGGCTTGCTGCTAGTTATCTTGCAATTCCTCCCTTGGGTGCACTCCTCTAACAACTGACCCTAATTTTATAAATAAATATTCCCTTTTCCCTATCCTCATACCAATACTGATGTATGGGGCCAGTCTGCTAGTGCTATTTCTCCCAAGGTGTAAAGTCTGTGCTCCAATCATATTAGGAACAATTTATCGACTTCACACTCCCAGCAGCAACTTCGGCCAATGGCCACGTTTATTGGAATGTTAGTTGCATCTGATTTTTTGATCATTTCAATTCACGGTCAGGAGGTCATGATCTCGAGTTTCTGATGTGCACTCCAGTGGTGCAAAGCCACAAAATTTGCCCCAATAAATAACATATTTTTTTAGAAAAATTAAAACCTGTGGTAAGAGATTTGTTCCACTGTAGTATATTTTAGGTTTGTTAGGAGATGAAGTTTGTGGCTGTCCCCATCATCATTGGCCTCTTGTTATCCCATCAACATATTCTCTGAGAACAGGACACAGTTCCAAAAATATTGCAAGGTCGACTTCTGTTTTATTTGGAAGTTGGCTTTGCGACATTGCAGCTCTTTTGGAAAACTCTTTTCACCTTCAGAAGGGCTGTGTTGATATATCCTTATGATTGTTGTCTGCCTAAGCCTGAATTTCTATTGTATCCTTTGTAGGGAGCATATCAGGAGCTACATGGATTATCTGCGACAGACGAGTGTTTACCTTCAACAGCAACCCATGTACAAATGATACCAAAGAATTGAAGGATAAAAAAGACGTCAAATAAATCTCATCTTGTGATTAATTCAGAGCAGACAGTGAAGACCCATATACCATGTCATTGCCAATCAATCTGCCCTGACAACATGGGATGACCTCTCTTCTTGTAACATAGCACAATGTAACCATAACTCAATGAGCTCCAACTGTGCTAAAATCTATCCAGAGTGGGGGCGTGCTTTAATCATTGCTTGTAAATTGTTAACCAATAAAGATGAACAATAAAAATTTTCACTGCGAGTTTGATATTATTTATCTGCACACATCTGATTTTATTTTGAATAATTTATATTGTGCTTTGTTTGCTGACATTTTACAGCTAAATAAACCTGTTGTCTTTCACAGTGAGAAAAGGATATCAGCACTCCAGCATCTTTCTCAGATGCCAGTGCATCAAACGCATGGGGTAATTCCCCGAGTGTGTGTTACCCGGAGATCGCGGATGCACAGCCTACGCTATTCCATCCAGTTATATTAAAGATTGAGGCTTCCCCACTGGCAGCTAATCTCGAAAAATTGATGCTACAATCTTGCAGAGCCTTTAAATGCTGGTGCTTGGTGTACAAAGATGATGGTGATGACTGATTTTCTGATTGGAGCTGCAGTTACTGAATAGAGAGATTGAAGCATGCTTATTCAAGGGCATATTTTCCGATTGTTCCCTCCCAGTGTGAACAGTTGCCTATGGGATGTGGAGCTTGTGATCCCCGATATGTGCTCCACGCCAGGGGAGCTAACTTGGCGCCCTGCACACAACCGTTGTTGTTCCACTGAGTCAATGGACCATCTTTCCGTTATTAACTGACACTGAATAACACAAAGCTTAAAAAAAGTTAAAAACTTACGACAAGTCAAGCATGGAATTTTTAAGAATTTTCAAAGATGGGCACTTCTCTAACATCTAATAGATGAAACAAAACTTGGAAGTGTATTGAACAGTGAGGAGGATAGTGATAGACTTCAAGAGGATATATACATTGACATTCAACGGCATTACCATTGCCGAATCCCCCATCGTCAACATCCTGGGGGTCACCATTGACCAAAAACTTAACTGGACCCGCCACATAAATACTGTGGCTACAAGAGCAGGTCAGAGGCTGGGTATTCTGAGGCGAGTGACTCACCTCCTGACTCCACAAAGCTTTTCCACCATCTACAAGGCACAAGTCAGGAGTGTGATGGAATACTCTCCACTTGCCTGGATGAGTGCAGCTCCAACAACACTCAAGAAGCTCGACACCATCCAGGACAAAGCAGCCTGCTTGATTGGTACCCCATCCACCTAAACATTCACTCCCTTCACCACCGGCGCACTGTGGCTTCAGTGTGTACCATCCACAGGACGCACTGCAGCAACTCGCCAAGGCTTCTTCGACAGCACCTCCCAAACCAGTGACCTCTACCACCTAGAAGGACAAGAGTAGCAGGCACATGGGAACAACACCACCTCCATGTTCCCCTCCAAGTCACACACCATCCCGACTTAGAAATATATCGCCGTTCCTTCATCGCCGCTGGGTCAAAATCCTGGAACTCCCTACGTAACAGCACTGTGGGAGAACCTTCACCACATGGACTGTAGCGGTTCAAGAAGGCGGCTCATCACCACCTTCTCAAGGGGAATTAGGCATGGGCAATAAATGCTGGCCTCGCCAGCAACACCCACATCCCACGAACGAATAAAAAAAAAATACAGGCTGGTGGAATGGGCAGACACGTGGCAGATTAAATTTAACGCAGAAAAATGCGAAGTGATACATTTCGGTAGGAAGAACGAGGAGAGGCAATATAAACTAGAGGGCACAATTCTAAAAGGGGTACAGGAACAGAGAGATCTGGGGGTATATATGCACAAATTGTTGAAAGTGGCAGGCAGGTTGAGAAAGCGATTAAAAAAGCATACGGGATCCTGGGCTTTATAAATAGAGGCATAGAGTACAAAAGCAAGGAAGTCATGATGAGCCTTTATAAAACACTGGTTCGCCCACAACTGGAGTATTGTGTCCAGTTCTGGGCACTACACTTTAGGAAAGATGTGAAGGCCTTATAGAGGGTGCAGAAAAGATTTACTAGAATGATTCCAGGGATGAGGAACTTTAGTTATGTGGTTAGACTGGAGAAGCTGGGGTTGTTCTCCTTGGAACAGAGAAGTTTGCGAGGAGATTTGATAGAGGTATTCAAAATCATGAAGGGTCTAGACAGAATAGATAGAAATTGTTCCCATTGGCAGAAGGGCCAAGAACCAGAGGATATAGATTTAAGGTGATTGGCTAAAGAACCAAAGATGACATGAAGAAAAACCTTTTATGCAGCGAGTGGTTAGGATCTGGAATGCACTGCTTGGGGTGGGGGTGACAGGTGGAGGCAGATTCAATTGTGGCTTTCAAAAGGGAACTGGATAAGTACTTGAAAGGAAAAAAATTGCAGGGCTACGAGGATAGGGCGGGGGAGTGGGACTAGCTGGATTGCTCTTGCATGGAGCCGATAAGGGCTCGATGGGCCGAATGGTCTCCTTCGTGCTCTAACCTTTCTATGATTCTAGAGCAAACTTTCAAAGACTCTGCTCCTGTGGCAAAGTCTCTTTGAAAGGAGTCTGGATAAGAGAATCAAGCATAGAGGTCAGTGCACCCGATTCACAACACTCCTGATTTTCCGATCATTAAAATGAAGACCAGGAAATCGGGAGTGCCAGAAAAGTGGCAAATGGAATTCAATCCTGAGAAGTGTGAGGTAATGCATTTGGGAAAGGCAAACAAGGCAAGGGAATACACAATAAATGGGAGGATACTAAGAAGGGTAGAGGAACAAAGGGATCTTGGAGTGCATGTCCACAGATCCCTGAAGGTAGCAGGACCAGTTAGATAAGGTGGTTAAAAAGGCATACGGGATACTTTTGTTTATTAGCCAAGGCATAGAATAAAACAGCAGGTAGGTTTTACTAGAACTGTATAAAACACTAGTTAGGCCACAGCTTGAGTACTGCGTACAGTTCTGGTCACCACATTATAGGAAAGATGCGATTGCACTAGAGAGGGTACGGAGGAGATTTATGAGGATGTTGCCAGGGCTGGAGAATTTTAGCTATGAGAAAAGATTGGAAAGGCTGGGGTTGTTTTCTTTGGAACAAAGGAGGCTGAGGAGAGATTTAATTGTGGTATATAAAATTATGACGGGACCAGATAGAGTGGATAGGAGGACCTATTTCCCTCAGCAGAGTTGTCAGTGACCAGGAGGCATAGATTTAAAGTAATTGGTAGAAGGACTAGACGGGAGCTGAGGAGAATTTTTTTCATCCAGACGATGATGGGGGTCACTGCCTGAAAGGGTGGTAGAGGCAGAAACCCTCAACTCATTTAAAAAGTACTTGGATGTGCACTTGAAGTGCCGTAACCCACAGGGCTATGGACCAAGTGCTGGAAATTGGGATTAAGCTGTATAGCTCTTTATTGGCCAGCACGGACATGATGGGCCGAATGGCCTCCTTCTGTGCCGTAACTTTGTATGATTCTATGATTCTATGATTTTTCCAGGTTTTGCTGGTGCAGGAAGAGCAAAAATCAGCCTGGGTTTCTGATGCTGTTGCTATGCAGTGGCCCATGTCAGGAAGTGTTCTTGTGTAGAGATCAGGTGAGAACAAAACGGGCACTAGGCTGTAATGTGCTCCATGCCGAGTAGCCTGCCAATATTCACTGTCTAGTGAAGAATGGGCACTGGGCGAGGTATGGGTGAATACCCAATGTCCATGAAACTATACTCCAGCAAATATCAATGTTGAAAAAAAAGATTGTATGCTTTTTGACTGTGAGCCAATTCATCTTTAGTTCACCAGAAGATGTCACTGCTTGCTTGTGATACCTTAACTCTTTGCCCTCCAGATGCTAAATGACAAAAGTTTTCAGCAGGCAATACGCAGGGAACTGGTTTTAAAAGGGGCGAAAAACAGGAATAATTGAGGGGAATTTTAACCCCCAAGAATGGATGGGTTGGGGCAGGTAGGGCTGAAAATCACAGCTATTCAGATTGCGACTGCAACCCGGCTTCAAATTCCGGCTTTAATGATTTTGGATGTGTGCGCGGAACATACTCGCCGAGGTCATGGCCCCAATTAGTGCCACTGGACGGGTCGTTAGCGGGCCAATTAACATCATTAGGGGACATCAAGTAGCTTTTTTAAAAATTGAATTTAACCTAACGTCAAATTTAATTTCTCCAACATGGGTTTCGCAGGGCTTCTTGAATTTCACCAGTGAAAAGGAGACGAGAAAGGCCAGATCACTTTATTGTGCGCTTGTGGGCCAGGGAGAGTAGGAGTCTTTCCTCCATGCCCAACAAGCTTCCCTGCCGCGATCAGCCGATGCCCCCCACCGCCAATGTCTGAGTTCTGCCACCCCACCCAATGTCCGGATCCCCTCCGATGTTCGAGACCCCTTCCTAACTCTGATCACCAACTCTTCCCCGACCCGATCACCAACTCTTCCCCCGACCCGATCACCAACTCTTCCTCCGACCCGATCACCAACTCATCCACTGACCCGATCACCAACTCTTCCCCCGATCCGATCACCAATTCTTCCCCCGACCCAATCACCAACTCTTCCCCCGACCCGATCACCAACTCTTCCCCCAACCGGATCACCAATTCTTCCACTGACCCGATCACCAACTCTTCCCCCGACCCGATCACCAACTTTTCCACTGACCCGATCACCAACTCTTCCCCCGACCCGATCACTAACTCTTCCACTGTCCCGATCACCAACTCTTCCCCCGACCCGATCACCAACTTTTCCAGTGACCCGATCAACAACTCTTCCCCCGACCCAATCACCAACTCTTCCCCCGACCCGATCACCAACTTTTCCACTGACCCGATCACCTACTCTTCCCCCGACCCGATCACTAACTCTTCCACTGACCCGATCACCAACTCTTCCCCCGACCCGATCAGCAATTCTTCCACTGACCCGATCACCAACTTTTCCACTGACCTGATCACCAATTCGTCCACTGACCCGATCACGAACTCTTCCCCCGACCCGATCACCAATTCTTCCACTGACCAGATCACCAAATCTTCCCCCGACCCGATCACCAACTTTTCCACTGACCTGATCACCAATTCTTCCACCGACCCGATCACCAATTCTTCCCCTGACCCGATCACGAACTCTTCCCTCGACCCGATCACCAACTCTTCCACCGACCCGATCACCAACTCATCCACTGACCCGATCACCAATTCTTCCCCCGACCTGATCACCAATTCTTCCAACGACCCGATCACCAACTCTTCCTCCGACCCGATCACAAATTCTTCCCCCGACCCGATCACCAACTCTTCCCCCGACCCGATCACCAACTCTGCCCCCGACCCGATCACCAACTCTTCCCCCGAAACGATCACCAACTCTTCCCCCGACCCGATCACCAACTCTTCCACTGACCCGATCACCAACTCTTCCCCGACCCGATCACCAACTCTTCCACCGACCCGATCACCAATTCTTGCCCTGACCCAATCACCAACTCTTCCCCCGACCCGATCACCAACTCTTCCCCCGAACCGATCACCAACTCTTCCCCCGACCCGATCACCAATTCTTCCCCCGACCCGATCACCAACTCTTCCCCTGACCCGATCACCAACTCTTCCACCGACCCGATCACCAACTCTTCCCCGACCCGATCACCAATTCTTCCCTGACCCGATCACCAACTCTTCCACTGATCCGATCACCAATTCTTCCCCCAACCCGATCACCAACTCTGCCACCAACCCGATCACCAATTCTTCCCCCGAACCGATCACCAACTCTTCCACTGACCGGATCACAAACTGTTCCCCCGACCCGATCACCAACTTTTCCACTGACCTGATCACCAACTCTTCCACCGACCCGATCACCAACTCTTCCACTGACCCGATCACCAACTCTTCCACTGACCTGATCACCAACTCTTCCACCGACCCGATCACCAACTCTTCCACTGACCTGATCACCAACTCTTCCCCCGACCTGATCACCAACTTTTCCACTGACCTGATCACCAACTCTTCCACCGACCCGATCACCAACTGTTCCCCCGACCCGATCACCAACTTTTCCACTGACCTGATCACCAACTCTTCCACTGACCCGATCACCAACTCTTCCCCCAACCTGATCACCAACATTTCCACTGACCTGATCATCAACTCTTCCACCGACCCGATCACCAACTCTTCCACCGACCTGATCACCGACTCTTCCCCCGACCTGATCACCAACTTTTCCACTGACCTGATCACCAACTCTTCCCCCGATCCGATCACCAACTCTTCCACTGACCCGATCACCAACTCTTCCCCCAACCTGATCAATAACTTTTCCACTGACCTGATCACCAACTCTTCCACCGACCCGATCACCAACTCTTCCACCGACCTGATCACCAACTCTTCCACTGACCCGATCACCAATTCTTTCACTGACCCGATCACCAACTCTTCCACTGACCCGATCACCAACTCTTCCCCCGACCCGATCACCAACTCTTCCACCGACCCGATCACCAATTCTTTCACTGACCCGATCACCAACTCTTCCACTGACCCGATCACCAATTCTTCCCCCGACCCGATCACCAACTCTTCCACCGACCCGATCACCAATTCTTTCACTGACCCGATCACCAACTTTTCCACTGACCTGATCACTAACTCTTCCCCCGACCCGATCACCAACTCTTCCACCGACCCGATCACCAATTCTTTCACTGACCCGATCACCAACTCTTCCCCCGACCCGATCACCAATTCTTCCCCCGACCCGATCACCAATTCTTCCCCCGACCCGATCACCAATTCTTCCCACGACCCGATCACCAACTCTTCCACTGACCCGATCACCAACTCTTCCCTGACCAGATCACCAATTCTTCCCCCGACCCAATCACCAATTCTTCCCCCGACCCGATCACCAACACTTCCCTGACCTGATCACCAACTCTTCCCATGACCCGATCACCAATTCTTCCCCCGACCCGATCACCAATTCTTCCCCTGACCCGATCACCAATTCTTCCCATGACCCGATCACCAATTCTTTCCCCGACCCGATCACTAATTCATCCCCTGACCCGATCACCAATTCTTCCCCCGACCTGATCACCAATTCTTCCCCCGACCCAATCACCAATTCTTCCCCTGACCCGATCACCAACTCTGCCACCAACCCAATCACCAACTCTTCCCCGACCCGATCACCAACTCTTCCCTGACCCGATCACCAACTCTTCCCTGACCCGATCACCAACTCTGCCACCAACCCGATCACCAACTCTTCCACGACCCGATCACCAACTCTTCCCCCGACCCGACCACCAATTCTTCCCCTGACCCAATCACCAACTCTTACCCCGACCCGATCACCAACTCTTCCCCCGACCGGATCACCAATTCTTCCACTAACCCGATCACCAACTCGTCCCCCGACCTGATCACCAACTTTACCACTGACCCGATCACCAATTCTTCCCCCGACCCGATCACTAACTCTTCCACTGACCCGATCACCAATTCTTCCCCCAACCCGATCACCAACTCTGCCACCAACCCGATCATCAATTCTTCCCCCGATCCGATCACCAACTCTTCCACTGACCCGATCACCAACTCTTCCCCCGACCTGATCACCAACTTTTCCAATAACCTGATCACCAACTCTTCTCCCGACCCGATCACCAACTCTTCCACCGACCCGATCACCAATTCTTGCCCTGACCCGATCACGAACTATTCCCCCGACCCGATCACCAACTCTTCCCCCGAACCGATCACCAACTCTTCCCCCGAACCGATCACCAATTCTTCCCCTGACCCGATCACCAAATCTTCCCCTGACCCGATCACCAACTTTTCGACCGACCCGATCACCAACTCTTCCCCCGACCCGATCACCAACTCTTCCCCCGAACCGATCACCAACTCTTCCCCCGACCCGATCACCAATTCTTCCCCCGACCAGATCACCAACTCTTCCCCTGACCCGATCACCAACTCTTCCCCGACCCGATCACCAACTCTTCCCCCGACCCGATCACCAACTCTTCCCTGACCCGATCACCAACTCTTCCACCGACCCGATCACCAACTCTTCCCCGACCCGATCACCAACTCTTCCACCGACCCGATCACCAATTCTTCCCCGACCCGATCACCAACTCTTCCACCGACCCGATCACCAATTCTTCCCCGACCCGATCACCAACTCTTCCACTGACCTGATCACCAACTCTTCCACCGACCCGATCACCAACTGTTCCCCCGACCCGATCACCAACTTTTCCACTGACCTGATCACCAACTCTTCCACTGACCCGATCACCAACTCTTCCCCCAACCTGATCACCAACATTTCCACTGACCTGATCATCAACTCTTCCACCGACCCGATCACCAACTCTTCCACCGACCTGATCACCAACTCTTCCCCCGACCTGATCACCAACTTTTCCACTGACCTGATCACCTACTCTTCCCCCGACCCGATCACTAACTCTTCCACTGAGCCGATCACCAACTCTTCCCCCGACCCGATCAGCAATTCTTCCACTGACCCGATCACCAACTTTTCCACTGATCTGATCACCAATTCGTCCACTGACCCGATCACGAACTCTTCCCCCGACCCGATCACCAATTCTTCCACTGACCAGATCACCAAATCTTCCCCCGACCCGATCACCAACTTTTCCACTGACCTGATCACCAATTCTTCCACCGACCCGATCACCAATTCTTCCCCTGACCCGATCACGAACTCTTCCCTCGACCCGATCACCAACTCTTCCACCGACCCGATCACCAACTCATCCACTGACCCGATCACCAATTCTTCCCCCGACCTGATCACCAATTCTTCCAACGACCCGATCACCAACTCTTCCTCCGACCCGATCACCAATTCTTCCCCCGACCCGATCACCAACTCTTCCCCCGACCCGATCACCAACTCTGCCCCCGACCCGATCATCAACTCTTCCCCCGAAACGATCACCAACTCTTCCCCCGACCCGATCACCAACTCTTCCACTGACCCGATCACCAACTCTTCCCCGACCCGATCACCAACTCTTCCACCGACCCGATCACCAATTCTTGCCCTGACCCAATCACCAACTCTTCCCCCGACCCGATCACCAACTCTTCCCCCGAACCGATCACCAACTCTTCCCCCGACCCGATCACCAATTCTTCCCCCGACCCGATCACCAACTCTTCCCCTGACCCGATCACCAACTCTTCCACCGACCCGATCACCAACTCTTCCCCGACCCGATCACCAATTCTTCCCTGACCCGATCACCAACTCTTCCACTGATCCGATCACCAATTCTTCCCCCAACCCGATCACCAAATCTGCCACCAACCCGATCACCAATTCTTCCCCCGAACCGATCACCAACTCTTCCACTGACCGGATCACAAACTGTTCCCCCGACCCGATCACCAACTTTTCCACTGACCTGATCACCAACTCTTCCACTGACCCGATCACCAACTCTTCCCCCAACCTGATCACCAACTTTTCCACCGACCTGATCACCAACTCTTCCACCGACCCAATCACCAACTCTTCCACCGACCTGATCACCAACTCTTCCCCCGACCTGATCACCAACTTTTCCACTGACCTGATCACCAACTCTTCCACCGACCCGATCACCAACTGTTCCCCCGACCCGATCACCAACTTTTCCACTGACCTGATCACCAACTCTTCCACTGACCCGATCACCAACTCTTCCCCCAACCTGATCACCAACATTTCCACTGACCTGATCATCAACTCTTCCACCGACCCGATCACCAACTCTTCCACCGACCTGATCACCAACTCTTCCCCCGACCTGATCACCAACTTTTCCACTGACCTGATCACCAACTCTTCCCCCGATCCGATCACCAACTCTTCCACTGACCCGATCACCAACTCTTCCCCCAACCTGATCAATAACTTTTCCACTGACCTGATCACCAACTCTTCCACCGACCCGATCACCAACTCTTCCACCGACCTGATCACCAACTCTTCCACTGACCCGATCACCAATTCTTTCACTGACCCGATCACCAACTCTTCCACTGACCCGATCACCAACTCTTCCCCCGACCCGATCACCAACTCTTCCACCGACCCGATCACCAATTCTTTCACTGACCCGATCACCAACTCTTCCACTGACCCGATCACCAATTCTTCCCCCGACCCGATCACCAACTCTTCCACTGACCCGATCACCAATTCTTTCACTGACCCGATCACCAACTTTTCCACTGACCTGATCACTAACTCTTCCCCCGACCCGATCACCAACTCTTCCACCGACCCGATCACCAATTCTTTCACTGACCCGATCACCAACTCTTCCCCCGACCCGATCACCAATTCTTCCCCCGACCCGATCACCAATTCTTCCCCCGACCCGATCACCAATTCTTCCCACGACCCGATCACCAACTCTTCCACTGACCCGATCACCAACTCTTCCCTGACCAGATCACCAATTCTTCCCCCGACCCAATCACCAATTCTTCCCCCGACCCGATCACCAACACTTCCCTGACCTGATCACCAACTCTTCCCATGACCCGATCACCAATTCTTCCCCCGACCCGATCACCAATTCTTCCCCTGACCCGATCACCAATTCTTCCCATGACCCGATCACCAATTCTTTCCCCGACCCGATCACCAATTCATCCCCTGACCCGATCACCAATTCTTCCCCCGACCTGATCACCAATTCTTCCCCCGACCCAATCACCAATTCTTCCCCTGACCCGATCACCAACTCTGCCACCAACCCAATCACCAACTCTTCCCCGACCCGATCACCAACTCTTCCCTGACCCGATCACCAACTCTTCCCTGACCCGATCACCAACTCTGCCACCAACCCGATCACCAACTCTTCCACGACCCGATCACCAACTCTTCCCCCGACCCGACCACCAATTCTTCCCCTGACCCAATCACCAACTCTTACCCCGACCCGATCACCAACTCTTCCCCCGACCGGATCACCAATTCTTCCACTAACCCGATCACCAACTCGTCCCCCGACCTGATCACCAACTTTTCCACTGACCCGATCACCAATTCTTCCCCCGACCCGATCACTAACTCTTCCACTGACCCGATCACCAATTCTTCCCCCAACCCGATCACCAACTCTGCCACCAACCCGATCATCAATTCTTCCCCCGATCCGATCACCAACTCTTCCACTGACCCGATCACCAACTCTTCCCCCGACCTGATCACCAACTTTTCCAATAACCTGATCACCAACTCTTCTCCCGACCCGATCACCAACTCTTCCACCGACCCGATCACCAATTCTTGCCCTGACCCGATCACGAACTATTCCCCCGACCCGATCACCAACTCTTCCCCCAAACCGATCACCAACTCTTCCCCCGAACCGATCACCAATTCTTCCCCTGACCCGATCACCAAATCTTCCCCTGACCCGATCACCAACTTTTCGACCGACCCGATCACCAACTCTTCCCCCGACCCGATCACCAACTCTTCCCCCGAACCGATCACCAACTCTTCCCCCGACCCGATCACCAATTCTTCCCCCGACCAGATCACCAACTCTTCCCCTGACCCGATCACCAACTCTTCCCCGACCCGATCACCAACTCTTCCCCCGACCCGATCACCAACTCTTCCCTGACCCGATCACCAACTCTTCCACCGACCCGATCACCAACTCTTCCCCGACCCGATCACCAACTCTTCCACCGACCCGATCACCAATTCTTCCCCGACCCGATCACCAACTCTTCCACCGACCCGATCACCAATTCTTCCCCGACCCGATCACCAACTCTTCCACTGACCCGATCACCAATTCTTCCCCCAACCCGATCACCAACTCTGCCACCAACCCGATCACCAATTCTTCCCCCGAACCGATCACCAACTCTTCCACTGACCGGATCACCAACTGTTCCCCCGACCCGATCACCAACTTTTCCACTGACCTGATCACCAACTCTTCCACTGACCCGATCACCAATTCTTCCCCCAACCAGATCACCAACTCTGCCACCAACCCGATCACCAATTCTTCCCCCGATCCGATCACCAACTCTTCCACTGACCCGATCACCAACTCTTCCCCCGACCTGATCACCAACTTTTCCACTGACCTGATCACCAACTCTTCCCGACCCGATCACCAACTCTTCCACCGACCCGATCACCAATTCTTTCACTGACCCGATCACCAACTCTTCCCCCGACCCGATCACCAATTCTTCCCCCGACCCGATCACCAACTCTTCCACTGACCCGATCACCAACTCTTCCCTGAGCAGATCACCAATTCTTCCCCCAACCCTATCACCAATTCTTCCCCCGACCTGATCACCAACTCTTCCCTGACCTGATCACCAACTCTTCCCATGACCCGATCATCAATTCTTCCCCCGACCCGATCACCAATTCTTCCCCTGACCCGATCTCCAATTCTTCCCATGACCCGATCACCAATTCTTTCCCCGACCCGATCACCAATTCATCCCCTGACCCGATCACCAATTCTTTCCCCGACCTGATCACCAACTCTTCCCCCGACCCGATCACCAATTCTTCCCCCGACCGGATCACCAATTCTTCCACTGACCCGATCACCAATTCGTCCCCCGACCTGATCACCAACTTTTCCACTGACCCGATCACCAACTCTTCCCCCGACCCGATCACCAACTCTGCCACCAACCCGATCACCAATTCTTCCCCCGATCCGATCACCAACTCTTCCACTGACCCGATCACCAACTCTTCTCTGACCCGATCACCAATTCTTCCCCCGACCCAATCACCAATTCTTCCCCCGAACCAATCACCAACTCTTCCCCCGACCTGATCACCAACTCTTCCCCGACCCGATCACCAACTCTTCCCCCGACCCGATCACCAATTCTTCCCCCGACCCGATCACCAACTCTTCCCCCGACCTGATCACCAATTCTTCCCCTGACCCGATCACCAACTCTTCCCCCGACCTGATCACCAACTCTTCCCCGACCCGATCACCAACTCTTCCCCCGACCTGATCACCAACTCTTCCCCGACCCGATCACCAACTCTTCCCCAACCCGATCACCAACTCTTCCCCCGACCCGATCACCAATTCTTCCCCCGACCTGATCACCAACTCTTCCCTGACCTGATCACCAACTCTTCCCATGACCCGATCATCAATTCTTCCCCCGACCCGATCACCAATTCTTCCCCTGACCCGATCTCCAATTCTTCCCATGACCCGATCACCAATTCTTTCCCCGACCCGATCACCAATTCATCCCCTGACCCGATCACCAATTCTTTCCCCGACCTGATCACCAACTCTTCCCCCGACCCGATCACCAACTCTTCCCCAACCCGATCACCAACTCTTCCCCCGACCCGATCACCAATTCTTCCCCCGACCCAATCTCCAACTCTTCCCCCGACCCGATCATCAACTCTTCCCCCGACCCGATCCCCAATTCTTCCCCCGACCCAATCACCAACTCTTCCCCCGACCGGATCACCAATTCTTCCACTGACCCGATCACCAACTCGTCCCCCGACCCGATCACCAACTTTTCCACTGACCCGATCACCAACTCTTCCCCCGACCCGATCACTAACTCTTCCACTGACCCGATCACCAACTCTTCCCCCGACCCGATCACCAATTCTTCCACTGACCGCATCAGCAACTGTTCCCCCGACCCGATCACCAACTCTTCCACTGACCCGATCACCAACTCTTCCCTGACCGGATCACCAATTCTTCCCCCGACCCAATCACCAATTCTTCCCCCGACCCGATCACCAACTCTGCCACCAACCCGATCACCAACTGTTCCCCCGACCCGATCACCAATTCTTCCACTGACCCGATCACGAATTCTTCCCCCGACCCGATCCCCAATTCTTCCCCGGACCCGATCACCAATTCTTCCCCCGACCCAATCACCAATTCTTCCACCGACCCGATCACCAACTCTTCCTCCGACCCGATCACCAATTCTTCCCCCGACCCGATCACCAACTCTTCCCCCGACCCGATCACCAACTTTTCCACCGACCCGATCATCAACTCTTCCCCTGACCCGATCACCAATTCTTCCCCCGACCCGATCACCAATTCTTCCCCGACCCGATCACCAATTCTTCCCCCGACCCGATCACCAACTCTTCCCCCGACCCGATCACCAACTCTTCCACTGACCCGATCACCAACTCTTCCCCGACCCGATCACCAACTCTTCCCTGACCCGATCACCAACTCTTCCACCGACCCGATCACCAATTCTTCCCCGACCCGATCACGAATTCTTCCCCCGACCCGATCACCAACTCTTCCCCCGACCCGATCACCAACTCTTTCACCGACCTGATCACCAACTTTTCCACCGACCCGATCACCAACTCTTCCCCCGACCTGATCACCAACTTTTCCACCGACCTGATCACCAACTCTTCCCCCGACCCGATCACCAACTCTTCCACTGACCCGATCACCAACTCATCCACTGACCCGATCACCAACTCCTCCCCCGACCCGATCACCAACTCTTCCCCCGACCCGATCACCAACTCTTCCTCCGACCCGATCACCAAATCTTCCCCGACCCGATCACCAACTCATCCACTGACCCGATCACCAATTCTTCCCCCGACCCGATCACCAATTCTTCCACCGACCTGATCACCAACTGTTCCCCCGACCCGATCACCAACTCTTCCACTGACCCGATCACCAACTCATCCACTGACCCGATCACCAACTCTTCCCCCGACCCGATCACCAACTCTTCCCCCGACCCGATCACCAACTCTTCCTCCGACCCGATCACCAAATCTTCCCCGACCCGATCACCAATTCATCCACTGACCCGATCACCAATTCTTCCCCCGACCCGATCACCAATTCTTCCACCGACCTGATCACCAACTGTTCCCCCGACCCGATCACCAACTCTTCCACTGACCCGATCACCAACTCATCCACTGACCCGATCACCAACTCTTCCCCCGACCCGATCACCAACTCATCCACTGACCCGATCACCAATTCTTCCCCCGACCCGATCACCAATTCTTCCACCGACCTGATCACCAACTCTTCCTCCGACCCGATCACCCACTCTTCCCCCAACCCGATCACCAACTCTTCCCCTGACC
Source organism: Heptranchias perlo (assembly GCF_035084215.1). Classification (NCBI taxonomy): domain Eukaryota; kingdom Metazoa; phylum Chordata; class Chondrichthyes; order Hexanchiformes; family Hexanchidae; genus Heptranchias; species Heptranchias perlo. The sequence continues at coordinate 76,047,100 of NC_090330.1, forward strand.
CGATCATCAATTCTTCCCCCGACCCGATCACCAACTCTTCCCTGACCCGATCACCTATTCTTCCCCCGACCTGATCACCAACTCTTCCACCGACCCGATCACCAACTCTTCCACCGACCCGATCACCAATTCTTCCCCCGACCCGATCACCAATTCTTTCACCGACCTGATCACCAACTCTTCCCCCGACCCGATCACCAATTCTTTCACCGACCCGATCACCAACTCTTCCCCCGACCCAATCAGCAACTCTTCCCCCGACCCGATCACCAACTTTTCCACTGACCTGATCACCAACTCTTCCCCGACCCGATCACCAACTCTTCCACCGACCCGATCACCAACTCTTTCACTGACCCGATCACCAACTCTTCCACTGACCCGATCACCAACTCTTCCCCCGACCCGATCACCAATTCTTCCCCCGACCCGATCACCAACTCTTCCACTGACCCGATCACCAACTCTTCCCTGAGCAGATCACCAATTCTTCCCCCAACCCTATCACCAATTCTTCCCCCGACCCGATCACCAACTCTTCCCTGACCTGATCACCAACTCTTCCCATGACCCGATCACCAATTCTTCCCCCGACCCGATCACCAATTCTTCCCCTGACCCGATCACCAATTCTTCCCATGACCTGATCACCAATTCTTTCCCCGACCCGATCACCAATTCTTCCCCTGACCCGATCACCAATTCTTTCCCCGACCTGATCATCAATTCTTCCCCCGACCCAATCACCAATTCTTCCCCTGACCCGATCACCAACTCTGCTACCAACCCGATCACCAACTCTTCCCCGACCCGATCACCAACTCTTCCCCCGACCCGATCACCAACTCTTCCACTGACCCGATCACCAACTCTTCCCCTGACCCGATCACCAACTCTTCCCCGACCCGATCACCAATTCTTCCCCCGACCGGATCACCAATTCTTCCACTGACCCGATCATCAATTCGTCCCCCGGCCTGATCACCAACTTTTCCACTGACCCGATCACCAACTCTTCCCCCGACCCGATCACCAACTCTGCCACCAACCCGATCACCAATTCTTCCCCCGATCCGATCACCAACTCTTCCACTGACCCGATCACCAACTCTTCTCTGACCCGATCACCAATTCTTCCCCCGACCCAATCACCAATTCTTCCCCCGACCCAATCACCAACTCTTCCCCCGACCTGATCACCAACTCTTCCCCGACCCGATCACCAACTCTTCCCCCGACCCGATCACCAATTCTTCCCCCGACCCGATCCCCAACTCTTCCCCCGACCTGATCACCAATTCTTCCCCTGACCCGATCACCAACTCTTCCCCCGACCTGATCACCAACTCTTCCCCGACCCGATCACCAACTCTTCCCCCGACCTGATCACCAACTCTTCCCCGACCCGATCACCAACTCTTCCCCAACCCGATCACCAACTCTTCCCCCGACCCGATCACCAATTCTTCCCCCGACCCAATCACCAACTCTTCCCCCGACCCAATCATCAACTCTTCCCCCGACCCGATCCCCAATTCTTCCCCCGACCCAATCACCAACTCTTCCCCCGACCCGATCCCCAATTCTTCCCCCGACCCAATCACCAACTCTTCCCCCAACCGGATCACCAATTCTTCCACTGACCCGATCACCAACTCGTCCCCCGACCCGATCACCAACTTTTCCACTGACCCGATCACCAACTCTTCCCCCGACCCGATCACTAACTCTTCCACTGACCCGATCACCAACTCTTCCCCTGACCCGATCACCAATTCTTCCACTGACCGCATCAGCAACTGTTCCCCCGACCCGATCACCAACTCTGCCACCAACCCGATCACCAACTGTTCCCCCGACCCGATCACCAATTCTTCCACTGACCCGATCACGAATTCTTCCCCCGACCCGATCCCCAATTCTTCCCCGGACCCGATCACCAATTCTTCCCCCGACCCAATCACCAATTCTTCCACCGACCCGATCACCAACTCTTCCTCCGACCCGATCACCAATTCTTCCCCCGACCCGATCATCAACTCTTCCCCCGACCCGATCACCAACTTTTCCACCGACCCGATCACCAACTCTTCCCCTGACCCAATCACCAACTCTTACCCCGACCCGATCACCAACTCTTCCCCCGACCGGATCACCAATTCTTCCACTAACCCGATCACCAACTCGTCCCCCGACCTGATCACCAACTTTTCCACTGACCCGATCACCAATTCTTCCCCCGACCCGATCACTAACTCTTCCACTGACCCGATCACCAATTCTTCCCCCAACCCGATCACCAACTCTGCCACCAACCCGATCATCAATTCTTCCCCCGATCCGATCACCAACTCTTCCACTGACCCGATCACCAACTCTTCCCCCGACCTGATCACCAACTTTTCCAATAATCTGATCACCAACTCTTCTCCCGACCCGATCACCAACTCTTCCACCGACCCGATCACCAATTCTTGCCCTGACCCGATCACGAACTATTCCCCCGACCCGATCACCAACTCTTCCCCCGAACCGATCACCAACTCTTCCCCCGAACCGATCACCAATTCTTCCCCTGACCCGATCACCAAATCTTCCCCTGACCCGATCACCAACGCTTCCACCGACCCGATCACCAACTTTTCCACTGACCTGATCACCAACTCTTCCCGACCCAATCACCAACTCTTCCACCGACCCGATCACCAATTCTTTCACTGACCCGATCACCAACTCTTCCCCCGACCCGATCACCAATTCTTCCCCCGACCCGATCACCAACTCTTCCACTGACCCGATCACCAACTCTTCCCTGAGCAGATCACCAATTCTTCCCCCAACCCTATCACCAATTCTTCCCCCGACCTGATCACCAACTCTTCCCCGACCCGATCACCAACTCTTCCCCCGACCCGATCACCAACTCTTCCACTGACCCGATCACCAACTCTTCCCCTGACCCGATCACCAACTCTTCCCCGACCCGATCACCAATTCTTCCCCCGACCGGATCACCAATTCTTCCACTGACCCGATCATCAATTCGTCCCCCGGCCTGATCACCAACTTTTCCACTGACCCGATCACCAACTCTTCCCCCGACCCGATCACCAACTCTGCCACCAACCCGATCACCAATTCTTCCCCCGATCCGATCACCAACTCTTCCACTGACCCGATCACCAACTCTTCTCTGACCCGATCACCAATTCTTCCCCCGACCCAATCACCAATTCTTCCCCCGACCCAATCACCAACTCTTCCCCCGACCTGATCACCAACTCTTCCCCGACCCGATCACCAACTCTTCCCCCGACCCGATCACCAATTCTTCCCCCGACCCGATCCCCAACTCTTCCCCCGACCTGATCACCAATTCTTCCCCTGACCCGATCACCAACTCTTCCCCCGACCTGATCACCAACTCTTCCCCGACCCGATCACCAACTCTTCCCCCGACCTGATCACCAACTCTTCCCCGACCCGATCACCAACTCTTCCCCAACCCGATCACCAACTCTTCCCCCGACCCGATCACCAATTCTTCCCCCGACCCAATCACCAACTCTTCCCCCGACCCAATCATCAACTCTTCCCCCGACCCGATCCCCAATTCTTCCCCCGACCCAATCACCAACTCTTCCCCCGACCCGATCCCCAATTCTTCCCCCGACCCAATCACCAACTCTTCCCCCAACCGGATCACCAATTCTTCCACTGACCCGATCACCAACTCGTCCCCCGACCCGATCACCAACTTTTCCACTGACCCGATCACCAACTCTTCCCCCGACCCGATCACTAACTCTTCCACTGACCCGATCACCAACTCTTCCCCTGACCCGATCACCAATTCTTCCACTGACCGCATCAGCAACTGTTCCCCCGACCCGATCACCAACTCTGCCACCAACCCGATCACCAACTGTTCCCCCGACCCGATCACCAATTCTTCCACTGACCCGATCACGAATTCTTCCCCCGACCCGATCCCCAATTCTTCCCCGGACCCGATCACCAATTCTTCCCCCGACCCAATCACCAATTCTTCCACCGACCCGATCACCAACTCTTCCTCCGACCCGATCACCAATTCTTCCCCCGACCCGATCATCAACTCTTCCCCCGACCCGATCACCAACTTTTCCACCGACCCGATCACCAACTCTTCCCCTGACCCAATCACCAACTCTTACCCCGACCCGATCACCAACTCTTCCCCCGACCGGATCACCAATTCTTCCACTAACCCGATCACCAACTCGTCCCCCGACCTGATCACCAACTTTTCCACTGACCCGATCACCAATTCTTCCCCCGACCCGATCACTAACTCTTCCACTGACCCGATCACCAATTCTTCCCCCAACCCGATCACCAACTCTGCCACCAACCCGATCATCAATTCTTCCCCCGATCCGATCACCAACTCTTCCACTGACCCGATCACCAACTCTTCCCCCGACCTGATCACCAACTTTTCCAATAATCTGATCACCAACTCTTCTCCCGACCCGATCACCAACTCTTCCACCGACCCGATCACCAATTCTTGCCCTGACCCGATCACGAACTATTCCCCCGACCCGATCACCAACTCTTCCCCCGAACCGATCACCAACTCTTCCCCCGAACCGATCACCAATTCTTCCCCTGACCCGATCACCAAATCTTCCCCTGACCCGATCACCAACGCTTCCACCGACCCGATCACCAACTTTTCCACTGACCTGATCACCAACTCTTCCCGACCCGATCACCAACTCTTCCACCGACCCGATCACCAATTCTTTCACTGACCCGATCACCAACTCTTCCCCCGACCCGATCACCAATTCTTCCCCCGACCCGATCACCAACTCTTCCACTGACCCGATCACCAACTCTTCCCTGAGCAGATCACCAATTCTTCCCCCAACCCTATCACCAATTCTTCCCCCGACCTGATCACCAACTCTTCCCCGACCCGATCACCAACTCTTCCCCCGACCCGATCACCAACTCTTCCACTGACCCGATCACCAACTCTTCCCCTGACCCGATCACCAACTCTTCCCCGACCCGATCACCAATTCTTCCCCCGACCGGATCACCAATTCTTCCACTGACCCGATCATCAATTCGTCCCCCGGCCTGATCACCAACTTTTCCACTGACCCGATCACCAACTCTTCCCCCGACCCGATCACCAACTCTGCCACCAACCCGATCACCAATTCTTCCCCCGATCCGATCACCAACTCTTCCACTGACCCGATCACCAACTCTTCTCTGACCCGATCACCAATTCTTCCCCCGACCCAATCACCAATTCTTCCCCCGACCCAATCACCAACTCTTCCCCCGACCTGATCACCAACTCTTCCCCGACCCGATCACCAACTCTTCCCCCGACCCGATCACCAATTCTTCCCCCGACCCGATCCCCAACTCTTCCCCCGACCTGATCACCAATTCTTCCCCTGACCCGATCACCAACTCTTCCCCCGACCTGATCACCAACTCTTCCCCGACCCGATCACCAACTCTTCCCCCGACCTGATCACCAACTCTTCCCCGACCCGATCACCAACTCTTCCCCAACCCGATCACCAACTCTTCCCCCGACCCGATCACCAATTCTTCCCCCGACCCAATCACCAACTCTTCCCCCGACCCAATCATCAACTCTTCCCCCGACCCGATCCCCAATTCTTCCCCCGACCCAATCACCAACTCTTCCCCCGACCCGATCCCCAATTCTTCCCCCGACCCAATCACCAACTCTTCCCCCAACCGGATCACCAATTCTTCCACTGACCCGATCACCAACTCGTCCCCCGACCCGATCACCAACTTTTCCACTGACCCGATCACCAACTCTTCCCCCGACCCGATCACTAACTCTTCCACTGACCCGATCACCAACTCTTCCCCTGACCCGATCACCAATTCTTCCACTGACCGCATCAGCAACTGTTCCCCCGACCCGATCACCAACTCTGCCACCAACCCGATCACCAACTGTTCCCCCGACCCGATCACCAATTCTTCCACTGACCCGATCATGAATTCTTCCCCCGACCCGATCCCCAATTCTTCCCCGGACCCGATCACCAATTCTTCCCCCGACCCAATCACCAATTCTTCCACCGACCCGATCACCAACTCTTCCTCCGACCCGATCACCAATTCTTCCCCCGACCCGATCATCAACTCTTCCCCCGACCCGATCACCAACTTTTCCACCGACCCGATCACCAACTCTTCCCCTGACCCAATCACCAACTCTTACCCCGACCCGATCACCAACTCTTCCCCCGACCGGATCACCAATTCTTCCACTAACCCGATCACCAACTCGTCCCCCGACCTGATCACCAACTTTTCCACTGACCCGATCACCAATTCTTCCCCCGACCCGATCACTAACTCTTCCACTGACCCGATCACCAATTCTTCCCCCAACCCGATCACCAACTCTGCCACCAACCCGATCATCAATTCTTCCCCCGATCCGATCACCAACTCTTCCACTGACCCGATCACCAACTCTTCCCCCGACCTGATCACCAACTTTTCCAATAATCTGATCACCAACTCTTCTCCCGACCCGATCACCAACTCTTCCACCGACCCGATCACCAATTCTTGCCCTGACCCGATCACGAACTATTCCCCCGACCCGATCACCAACTCTTCCCCCGAACCGATCACCAACTCTTCCCCCGAACCGATCACCAATTCTTCCCCTGACCCGATCACCAAATCTTCCCCTGACCCGATCACCAACTTTTCGACCGACCCGATCACCAACTCTTCCCCCGACCCGATCACCAACTCTTCCCCCGAACCGATCACCAACTCTTCCCCCGACCCGATCACCAATTCTTCCCCCGACCAGATCACCAACTCTTCCCCTGACCCGATCACCAACTCTTCCCCGACCCGATCACCAACTCTTCCCCCGACCCGATCACCAACTCTTCCCTGACCCGATCACCAACTCTTCCACCGACCCGATCACCAACTCTTCCCCGACCCGATCACCAACTCTTCCACCGACCCGATCACCAATTCTTCCCCGACCCGATCACCAACTCTTCCACCGACCCGATCACCAATTCTTCCCCGACCCGATCACCAACTCTTCCACTGACCCGATCACCAATTCTTCCCCCAACCCGATCACCAACTCTGCCACCAACCCGATCACCAATTCTTCCCCCGAACCGATCACCAACTCTTCCACTGACCGGATCACCAACTGTTCCCCCGACCCGATCACCAACTTTTCCACTGACCTGATCACCAACTCTTCCACTGACCCGATCACCAATTCTTCCCCCAACCAGATCACCAACTCTGCCACCAACCCGATCACCAATTCTTCCCCCGATCCGATCACCAACTCTTCCCCCGACCTGATCACCAACTTTTCCACTGACCTGATCAACAACTCTTCCACCGACCCGATCACCAACTTTTCCACTGACCTGATCACCAACTCTTCCCGACCCGATCACCAACTCTTCCACCGACCCGATCACCAATTCTTTGACTGACCCGATCACCAACTCTTCCCCCGACCCGATCACCAATTCTTCCCCCGACCCGATCACCAACTCTTCCACTGACCCGATCACAAACTCTTCCCTGAGCAGATCACCAATTCTTCCCCCAACCCTATCACCAATTCTTCCCCCGACCTGATCACCAACTCTTCCCTGACCTGATCACCAACTCTTCCCATGACCCGATCACCAATTCTTCCCCCGACCCGATCACCAATTCTTCCCCTGACCCGATCTCCAATTCTTCCCATGACCCGATCACCAATTCTTTCCCCGACCCGATCACCAATTCATCCCCTGACCCGATCACCAATTCTTTCCCCGACCTGATCATCAATTCTTCCCCCGACCCAATCACCAATTCTTCCCCTGACCCGATCACCAACTCTGCTACCAACCCGATCACCAACTCTTCCCCGACCCGATCACCAACTCTTCCCCCGACCCGATCACCAACTCTTCCACTGACCCGATCACCAACTCTTCCCCCGACCCGATCACCAACTCTTCCCCCGACCCGATCACCAATTCTTCCCCCGACCGGATCACCAATTCTTCCACTGACCCGATCACCAATTCGTCCCCCGACCTGATCACCAACTTTTCCACTGACCCGATCACCAACTCTTCCCCCGACCCGATCACCAACTCTGCCACAAACCCGATCACCAATTCTTCCCCCGATCCGATCACCAACTCTTCCACTGACCCGATCACCAACTCTTCTCTGACCCGATCACCAATTCTTCCCCCGACCCAATCACCAATTCTTCCCCCGACCCAATCACCAATTCTTCCCCCGACCCGATCACCAACTCTTCCCCCGACCCGATCACCAATTCTTCCCCCGACCCGATCACCAACTCTTCCCCCGACCTGATCACCAATTCTTCCCCCGACCCGATCACCAACTCTTCCCCCGACCTGATCACCAACTCTTCCCCGACCCGATCACCAACTCTTCCCCCGACCCGATCACCAATTCTTCCCCCGACCCGATCACCAACTCTTCCCCCGACCTGATCACCAATTCTTCCCCTGACCCGATCACCAACTCTTCCCCCGACCTGATCACCAACTCTTCCCCGACCCGATCACCAACTCTTCCCCCGACCTGATCACCAACTCTTCCCCGACCCGATCACCAACTCTTCCCCAACCCGATCACCAACTCTTCCCCCGACCCGATCACCAATTCTTCCCCCGACCCAATCACCAACTCTTCCCCCGACCCAATCATCAACTCTTCCCCCGACCCGATCCCCAATTCTTCCCCCGACCCAATCACCAACTCTTCCCCCGACCGGATCACCAATTCTTCCACTGACCCGATCACCAACTCGTCCCCCGACCCGATCACCAACTTTTCCACTGACCCGATCACCAACTCTTCCCCCGACCCGATCACTAACTCTTCCACTGACCCGATCACCAACTCTTCCCCCGACCCGATCACCAATTCTTCCACTGACCGCATCAGCAACTGTTCCCCCGACCCGATCACCAACTCTTCCACTGACCCGATCACCAACTCTTCCCTGACCGGATCACCAATTCTTCCCCCGACCCAATCACCAATTCTTCCCCCGACCCGATCACCAACTCCGCCACCAACCCGATCACCAACTGTTCCCCCGACCCGATCACCAATTCTTCCACTGACCCGATCACGAATTCTTCCCCCGACCCGATCCCCAATTCTTCCCCGGACCCGATCACCAATTCTTCCCCCGACCCAATCACCAATTCTTCCACCGACCCGATCACCAACTCTTCCTCCGACCCGATCACCAATTCTTCCCCCGACCCGATCACCAACTCTTGCCCCGACCCGATCACCAACTTTTCCACCGACCCGATCATCAACTCTTCCCCTGACCCGATCACCAATTCTTCCCCCGACCCGATCACCAATTCTTCCCCGACCCGATCACCAATTCTTCCCCCGACCCGATCACCAACTCTTCCCCCGACCCGATCACCAACTCTTCCACTGACCCGATCACCAACTCTTCCCCGACCCGATCACCAACTCTTCCCTGACCCGATCACCAACTCTTCCACCGACCCGATCACCAATTCTTCCCCGACCCGATCACGAATTCTTCCCCCGACCCGATCACCAACTCTTCCCCCGACCCGATCACCAACTCTTTCACCGACCTGATCACCAACTTTTCCACCGACCCGATCACCAACTCTTCCCCCGACCTGATCACCAACTTTTCCACCGACCTGATCACCAACTCTTCCCCCGACCCGATCACCAACTCTTCCACTGACCCGATCACCAACTCATCCACTGACCCGATCACCAACTCCTCCCCCGACCCGATCACCAACTCTTCCCCCGACCCGATCACCAACTCTTCCTCCGACCCGATCACCAAATCTTCCCCGACCCGATCACCAACTCATCCACTGACCCGATCACCAATTCTTCCCCCGACCCGATCACCAATTCTTCCACCGACCTGATCACCAACTGTTCCCCCGACCCGATCACCAACTCTTCCACTGACCCGATCACCAACTCATCCACTGACCCGATCACCAACTCTTCCCCCGACCCGATCACCAACTCTTCCCCCGACCCGATCACCAACTCTTCCTCCGACCCGATCACCAAATCTTCCCCGACCCGATCACCAATTCATCCACTGACCCGATCACCAATTCTTCCCCCGACCCGATCACCAATTCTTCCACCGACCTGATCACCAACTGTTCCCCCGACCCGATCACCAACTCTTCCACTGACCCGATCACCAACTCATCCACTGACCCGATCACCAACTCTTCCCCCGACCCGATCACCAACTCATCCACTGACCCGATCACCAATTCTTCCCCCGACCCGATCACCAATTCTTCCACCGACCTGATCACCAACTCTTCCTCCGACCCGATCACCCACTCTTCCCCCAACCCGATCACCAACTCTTCCCCTGACCCGATCATCAATTCTTCCCCGGACCCGATCACCAACTCTTCCCTGACCCGATCACCTATTCTTCCCCCGACCTGATCACCAACTCTTCCACCGACCCGATCACCAACTCTTCCACCGACCCGATCACCAATTCTTCCCCCGACCCGATCACCAATTCTTTCACCGACCTGATCACCAACTCTTCCCCCGACCCGATCACCAATTCTTTCACCGACCTGATCACCAACTCTTCCACTGACCCGATCACCAATTCTTTCACCGACCCGATCACCAACTCTTCCCCCGACCCAATCAGCAACTCTTCCCCCGACCCGATCACCAACTTTTCCACTGACCTGATCACCAACTCTTCCCCGACCCGATCACCAACTCTTCCACCGACCCGATCACCAACTCTTTCACTGACCCGATCACCAACTCTTCCACTGACCCGATCACCAACTCTTCCCCCGACCCGATCACCAATTCTTCCCCCGACCCGATCACCAACTCTTCCACTGACCCGATCACCAACTCTTCCCTGAGCAGATCACCAATTCTTCCCCCAACCCTATCACCAATTCTTCCCCCGACCCGATCACCAACTCTTCCCTGACCTGATCACCAACTCTTCCCATGACCCGATCACCAATTCTTCCCCCGACCCGATCACCAATTCTTCCCCTGACCCGATCACCAATTCTTCCCATGACCTGATCACCAATTCTTTCCCCGACCCGATCACCAATTCTTCCCCTGACCCGATCACCAACTCTGCTACCAACCCGATCACCAACTCTTCCCCGACCCGATCACCAACTCTTCCCCCGACCCGATCACCAACTCTTCCACTGACCCGATCACCAACTCTTCCCCTGACCCGATCACCAACTCTTCCCCGACCCGATCACCAATTCTTCCCCCGACCGGATCACCAATTCTTCCACTGACCCGATCATCAATTCGTCCCCCGGCCTGATCACCAACTTTTCCACTGACCCGATCACCAACTCTTCCCCCGACCCGATCACCAACTCTGCCACCAACCCGATCACCAATTCTTCCCCCGATCCGATCACCAACTCTTCCACTGACCCGATCACCAACTCTTCTCTGACCCGATCACCAATTCTTCCCCCGACCCAATCACCAATTCTTCCCCCGACCCAATCACCAACTCTTCCCCCGACCTGATCACCAACTCTTCCCCGACCCGATCACCAACTCTTCCCCCGACCTGATCACCAATTCTTCCCCCGACCCGATCCCCAACTCTTCCCCCGACCTGATCACCAATTCTTCCCCTGACCCGATCACCAACTCTTCCCCCGACCTGATCACCAACTCTTCCCCGACCCGATCACCAACTCTTCCCCCGACCTGATCACCAACTCTTCCCCGACCCGATCACCAACTCTTCCCCAACCCGATCACCAACTCTTCCCCCGACCCGATCACCAATTCTTCCCCCGACCCAATCACCAACTCTTCCCCCGACCCAATCATCAACTCTTCCCCCGACCCGATCCCCAATTCTTCCCCCGACCCAATCACCAACTCTTCCCCCAACCGGATCACCAATTCTTCCACTGACCCGATCACCAACTCGTCCCCCGACCCGATCACCAACTTTTCCACTGACCCGATCACCAACTCTTCCCCCGACCCGATCACTAACTCTTCCACTGACCCGATCACCAACTCTTCCCCTGACCCGATCACCAATTCTTCCACTGACCGCATCAGCAACTGTTCCCCCGACCCGATCACCAACTCTGCCACCAACCCGATCACCAACTGTTCCCCCGACCCGATCACCAATTCTTCCACTGACCCGATCACGAATTCTTCCCCCGACCCGATCCCCAATACTCACCCGGACCCGATCACCAATTCTTCCCCCGACCCAATCACCAATTCTTCCACCGACTCGATCACCAACTCTTCCTCCGACCCGATCACCAATTCTTCCCCCGACCCGATCATCAACTCTTCCCCCGACCCGATCACCAACTTTTCCACCGACCCGATCACCAACTCTTCCCCTGACCCGATCACCAATTCTTCCCCCCACCCGATCACCAATTCTTCCCCGACCCGATCACCAATTCTTCCCCCGACCCGATCACCAACTCTTCCCCCGACCCGATCACCAACTCTTCCACTGACCCGATCACCAACTCTTCCCCGACCCGATCACCAACTCTTCCCTGACCCGATCACCAACTCTTCCACCGACCCGATCACCAATTCTTCCCCGACCCGATCACGAATTCTTACCCCGACCCGATCACCAACTCTTCCCCCGACCCGATCACCAACTCTTCCACCGACCTGATCACCAACTTTTCCACCGACCCGATCACCAACTCTTCCCCCGACCTGATCACCAACTTTTCCACCGACCTGATCACCAACTCTTCCCCCGACCCGATCACCAACTCTTCCACTGACCCGATCACCAACTCATCCACTGACCCGATCACCAACTCTTCCCCCGACCCGATCACCAACTCTTCCCCCGACCCGATCACTAACTCTTCCTCCAACCCGATCACCAAATCTTCCCCGACCCGATCACCAACTCATCCACTGACCCGATCACCAATTCTTCCCCCGACCCGATCACCAATTCTTCCACCGACCTGATCACCAACTGTTCCCCCGACCCGATCACCAACTCTTCCACTGACCCGATCACCAACTCATCCACTGACCCGATCACCAACTCTTCCCCCGACCCGATCACCAACTCATCCACTGACCCGATCACCAATTCTTCCCCCGACCCGATCACCAATTCTTCCACCGACCTGATCACCAACTCTTCCTCCGACCCGATCACCCACTCTTCCCCCAACCCGATCACCAACTCTTCCCCTGACCCGATCATCAATTCTTCCCCCGACCCGATCACCAACTCTTCCCTGACCCGATCACCTATTCTTCCCCCGACCTGATCACCAACTCTTCCACTGACCCGATCACCAATTCTTCCCCCGACCCGATCACCAATTCTTTCACCGACCTGATCACCAACTCTTCCCCCGACCCGATCACCAATTCTTTCACCGACCTGATCACCAACTCTTCCACTGACCCGATCAACAATTCTTTCACCGACCCGATCAACAACTGTTCCCCCGACCCGATCACCAATTCTTCCACTGACCCGATCACGAATTCTTCCCCCGACCCGATCCCCAATTCTTCCCTGGACCCGATCACCAATTCTTCCCCCGATCCGATCACCAACTCTTCCACTGACCCGATCACCAACTCTTCTCTGACCCGATCACCAATTCTTCCCCCGACCCAATCACCAATTCTTCCCCCGACCCAATCACCAACTCTTCCCCCGACCTGATCACCAACTCTTCCCCGACCCGATCACCAACTCTTCCCCCGACCCGATCACCAATTCTTCCCCCGACCCGATCCCCAACTCTTCCCCCGACCTGATCACCAATTCTTCCCCTGACCCGATCACCAACTCTTCCCCCGACCTGATCACCAACTCTTCCCCGACCCGATCACCAACTCTTCCCCCGACCTGATCACCAACTCTTCCCCGACCCGATCACCAACTCTTCCCCAACCCGATCACCAACTCTTCCCCCGACCCGATCACCAATTCTTCCCCCGACCCAATCACCAACTCTTCCCCCGACCCAATCATCAACTCTTCCCCCGACCCGATCCCCAATTCTTCCCCCGACCCAATCACCAACTCTTCCCCCGACCGGATCATCAATTCTTCCACTGACCCGATCACCAACTCGTCCCCCGACCCGATCACCAACTTTTCCACTGACCCGATCACCAACTCTTCCCCCGACCCGATCACTAACTCTTCCACTGACCTGATCACCAACTCTTCCCCCGACCCGATCACCAATTCTTCCACTGACCGCATCAGCAACTGTTCCCCCAACCCGATCACCAACTCTTCCACTGACCCGATCACCAACTCTTCCCTGACCGGATCACCAATTCTTCCCCCGAACCAATCACCAATTCTTCCCCCGACCCGATCACCAACTCTGCCACCAACCCGATCACCAACTGTTCCCCCGACCCAATCACCAATTCTTCCACTGACCCGATCACGAATTCTTCCCCCGACCCGATCCCCAATTCTTCCCCGGACCCGATCACCAATTCTTCCCCCGACCCGATCACCAATTCTTCCATCGACCCGATCACCAACTCTTCCTCCGACCCGATCACCAACTCTTCCCCCGACCCGATCACCAACTTTTCCACCGACCCGATCACCAACTCTTCCCCTGACCCGATCACCAATTCTTCCCCCCACCCGATCACCAATTCTTCCCCGACCCGATCACCAATTCTTCCCCCGACCCGATCACCAACTCTTCCCCCGACCCGATCACCAACTCTTCCACTGACCCGATCACCAACTCTTCCCCGACCCGATCACCAACTCTTCCCTGACCCGATCACCAACTCTTCCACCGACCCGATCACCAATTCTTCCCCGACCCGATCACGAATTCTTCCCCCGACCCGATCACCAACTCTTCCCCCGACCCGATCACCAACTCTTCCACCGACCTGATCACCAACTTTTCCACCGACCCGATCACCAACTCTTCGCCCGACCTGATCACCAACTTTTCCACCGACCTGATCACCAACTCTTCCCCCGACCCGATCACCAACTCTTCCACTGACCCGATCACCAACTCATCCACTGACCCGATCACCAACTCTTCCCCCGACCCGATCACCAACTCTTCCCCCGACCCGATCACCAACTCTTCCCCCGACCCGATCACCAACTCTTCCCCCGACCCGATCACCAATTCTTCCACCGACCTGATCACCAACTGTTCCCCCGACCCGATCACCAACTCTTCCACTGACCCGATCACCAACTCATCCACTGACCCGATCACCAACTCTTCCCCCGACCCGATCACCAACTCATCCACTGACCCGATCACCAATTCTTCCCCCGACCCGATCACCAATTCTTCCACCGACCTGATCACCAACTCTTCCTCCGACCCGATCACCCACTCTTCCCCCAACCCGATCACCAACTCTTCCCCTGACCCGATCATCAATTCTTCCCCCGACCCGATCACCAACTCTTCCCTGACCCGATCACCTATTCTTCCCCCGACCTGATCACCAACTCTTCCACCGACCCGATCACCAACTCTTCCACCGACCCGATCACCAATTCTTCCCCCGACCCGATCACCAATTCTTTCACCGACCTGATCACCAACTCTTCCCCCGACCCGATCACCAATTCTTTCACCGACCTGATCACCAACTCTTCCACTGACCCGATCACCAATTCTTTCACCGACCCGATCACCAACTCTTCCCCCGACCCAATCAGCAACTCTTCCCCCGACCCGATCACCAACTCTTCCACTGACCCGATCACCAATTCTTTCACCGACCCGATCACCAACTCTTCCCCCGACCCGATCACCAACTCTTCCCCCGACCCGATCACCAACTCTTCCCCCGACCCGATCACCAACTCTTCCCCCGACCCGATCACCAACTCTTCCTCCGACCCGATCACCAAATCTTCCCCGACCCGATCACCAACTCATCCACTGACCCGATCACCAATTCTTCCCCCGACCCGATCACCAATTCTTCCACCGACCTGATCACCAACTGTTCCCCCGACCCGATCACCAACTCTTCCACTGACCCGATCACCAACTCATCCACTGACCCGATCACCAACTCTTCCCCCGACCCGATCACCAACTCATCCACTGACCCGATCACCAATTCTTCCCCCGACCCGATCACCAATTCTTCCACCGACCTGATCACCAACTCTTCCTCCGACCCGATCACCCACTCTTCCCCCAACCCGATCACCAACTCTTCCCCTGACCCGATCATCAATTCTTCCCCCGACCCGATCACCAACTCTTCCCTGACCCGATCACCTATTCTTCCCCCGACCTGATCACCAACTCTTCCACCGACCCGATCACCAACTCTTCCACCGACCCGATCACCAATTCTTCCCCCGACCCGATCACCAATTCTTTCACCGACCTGATCACCAACTCTTCCCCCGACCCGATCACCAATTCTTTCACCGACCTGATCACCAACTCTTCCACTGACCCGATCACCAATTCTTTCACCGACCCGATCACCAACTCTTCCCCCGACCCAATCAGCAACTCTTCCCCCGACCCGATCACCAACTCTTCCACTGACCCGATCACCAATTCTTTCACCGACCCGATCACCAACTCTTCCCCCGACCTGATCACCAACTCTTCCCCCGACCCGATCACCAATTCTTCCACTGACCTGATCACCAACTCTTCCCCGACCTGATCACCAACTCTTCCACCGACCTGATCACCAACTCGTCTCGCGATCCGATCACCAATTCTTCCTCCGACCCGATCACCAACTCTTCCCCGACCCGATCATCAACTCTTCCCCCGACCCGATCACCAAATCTTCTTGCGACCTGATCACCAATTCTTTCACCGAGCTGGTCACCAGCTCTTGTCCCAACCCGATCACCTCCCCCTCCCCAATCTTTTCCACGGCACCCCCTCACTCCACCAATGTCCTCCATGCCCCCCATCACCCTCGTCTGACAGCCAGTCAGCCTGTCAATCAGGTTGGATGCTGAGCGTGAAACCCGGAAGTAACATTTTTATCCTTCAATTAGTTCATGACCACAGATTCCGACCCACCAACTTTACATCCAGGGTTCACATCCGATAAACTTCCCCCCAAAATCATGCCCAAAGCACCAGCAGCTCGATCTATTTCAGTTTTTCTGTCCTGTAAACAAAGAATTTATTAGCACTAATGTTCTGCTATTATGTTAACACCCGTTGGTTAATAATGACTCTTAAGGGGTCATCCAGCACCCATCGAGTGCGGGGATCAAAGACAGAACGACAACGTTGTACCCCAATGCTCTGACCTATAATCCCTGTGAGTGGGGCTCCCTGTTTATAGTTTGGAATTATGGCATTTCCCTTTTAATGCCAATTAGTTTGGTGCAGTTAATTCCTCATTGCTGCCTGTTGCTCTCAACATGATTTGGGAGCATTTCTCTCGGGGATATACTGGCAATGGGATATGTGCTGTGCTTCATTGAAAGAAAAAGCTTGCATTTATATAGTGCCTTTTATGGCCTCAAGATGTCCCAAAGTGCTTCACAGTCAATGAAGTACTTTTGAAGCGTATGCACTTGTCCGAGTTCTAGGGAAACAGTTGTAGGGAAACACGACAGCCACTTTACGCCCAGCAAGGTCCCACAAACAGCAATGAGGTAAATGACCAGTTAATCTGTTTTTGGTGGTATTGGTTGAGGGATAAATTTATCCAGGATATGAGGAGAACTCGCCTGCTCCTCTTTGAAAAGTGTTATGGGATCTTTTCCATCCTCCTCAGGACCTCAGTTTAACATATCAATCGAAAATGGCACCTCCACCAGTGCAGCAGAGTGCTACCACTCAGCCAAGTCAGACACCTTGCCACAAGTGGGGCAGGAGTGAATGATTCATAGTATGCTCATGACCACCTGCACCAATTATCCTGGGGCAGTATGTGCAAATAAAGAACCAGCTGACCATCCCTAGTGGAGAAGCAGTGTGTCAAAAGGCAGGGGTTATTTGAGGATCCAGTCACCGATCAGTGCAACCTTCTGAATATTGAGCTGCTGGGATAGTCTTCAGTCATCACCGCCCTTCCTGTGACAGTCAAAGTGACGATATTTGTCAATATATCCTTTTTAGATCCCCACAAAGATATCAAAGAGGCTGCGGTGCTTTTCTGTTCACAGAGCCCTAAGACAAGTGACTGATACATTATTTAGTTGTGCCTGCCAGTACATCAAAGTTGGCGATCCTAAATGTAGCTGAGCTTTTACCAACTAACTCAGTTCCCTAGGTTTCAAGGAATAGTCTTGTACGCAGGTTGCTAGTCATGCTGTGCATCAGTTAAAAGGACTTTTACTGCCTTTGTGTGCAGATGATATGTGACCACCAATTAATAATGATACACCAAATGCACCTGGGAGTATCAAAGTCCTATTTGACCCTGAGATAAGCTTCCGACCACATATCTGCTCCATCACCAAGACCGCCTACTTCCACTCTGTAACATCTCCAGTCTCCACGCCTGCCTCAACTCATCTGCTGCTGAAACCCTCGTCCATGCCTTTGTTATCTCTAGACTTAACTATTTTAATGGTCTCCTGGCCAGCCTCCCATCTTCCACCCTCCATAAACTTGAGCTCATCCAAAACTCTGCTGCCCCTATCCTAACTCACTCTAAGTCCCATTTACCCATCACCCCTGTGCTCGCTGACTTACATTGCCTCCAGGTCTGGGAACGTCTCAATTTAAAATTCTCATTCTTGTTTTCAAATCTCTCCATGGCCTTGCCCCTCCCTATCTCTGTAACCTCCTCCAGCCCTACAACCCTCCAAGAATTCTGTGCTCCTGCAATTCTGGCCTCCTGCGCACCCCCGATTTTAATCGCTCCACCATTGGCGGCCGTACCTTCAGCTGCCTAGGTCCTAAACTCTGAAATTCCCTTCCTGAGCCTCTCCGCCTCTCTACCTCTCTCTCCTTCTTTAAGATGCTCCTTAACACCTACCTCTTTTAGTCACCTGTCCTAATATTTACTTACGTGAAGCGCCTTGGGATGTTTCACTACATTAAAGGTGCTATATAAATGCAATTTGTTGTTGTAAATACATTACATTAGATAACATCTTCATTCCTACCTTAAAACATGAAACATAACTGTTTTAACCTCATCCTTTTCACTGTTTAACAATTGCTGAAAATTATAATTTAACAAGTTAGCCTATGCTTTTAGAAATAAGAGCAACATTATGATGGGAACCCAATCTCGGCCGTGCTTCCGGGCAGACATCCAGTGAAGACTTATTTCACCACAGTGATAGAGGGCAAATCAGAGGTTGAGTCACTTCACACTGCTTTTCACACACCTTCTGATCATTGACTTCACAGTGCTGTTGGAAGAGACCTGGGAGCTGTTCACCAGCTGCCATCTTGGATGATAAATGATACCAAATATTAGGAACCCCATGTGAAAAAGAAAAAAAAAATTAAAAAGTGGGAGAAGGAAAGGTGAAAAAAATTTAAAAGGCGTGGATTGCAGTTCTGGTATTCTCATTTACTCTGTTGTCAGATCACCTCCTCTGAGCAAAATAAATGATCAAATAGGAAGTAGCTTCTTATATAGGATTCGAGAAGGGAAATCTCAAGACATCAGTTGGAAAAGGTTTTTAAAGGAAGCTGGGCAATTTTGCCTAGCTGGCCCATAGCACATGAAGAATGACTTAATTTAAAGAGTGAGGGCTACTACACCTAAAGGTAAGTAATCTGTATTTTCACTATATAATGCATATGTTTTAGTATCTGATGGATGTACTTCATTACAGTGTTTGTAATTTAGGTATTGAATATGTTTCAATTATTGTGGCTGACTGACATTTCATTTTGTGAGATAAATCTTGAGAAACTTTTGAATTATAAAAGTCCCTAAATAGCCATTCATTTGGTTCTGCCAGTTCCAAGCCTACATATAATCCTTTAGGTCTTTTAGAGGAAGGAATTATTTTATCATACTCAATCAGTTCTGATATAAAGGGCAAGGAAAGGGAAGAAGGAGTTGTGGGTGGGCTCGACAATGGTCAGGGTAATAATTGCATCTTGTCACATTTTTGGGTTCTTATGCTAGTTATCGTCTCAGGTCTACATCACCAGCCATTCCAACAGGTGGACCTTATATCCTCTGTGATTCGGATCATGCCTTAACCTGTCCTATATCTAGGTAAATGATTACAAGACCCAGGGATCACACCAGAGAACTCTTAATCTGTGCGCCAGCTACTAGAATGTACCAGGTGCAACCACGCAATTCCACTCTCTTCAAAACACAGACTGAATATATACTCTCAGACCAAGACTTAGACTGTAAATCAACAGATGTTTTAAATAAAATAGGTAAAAAGTATGCAGTATAAAACTGTGAATCATACATTTCACTTTGCTCCTTGATATATAAAATAATAAAGATGCCACTCACTTTATATATTGATCTTAAAAAAGCTCACTTCAGACACTGTGAAACATACCACAGCCTCGAAACTAATCCAGTTAGTATGTTGGCTGGCATAATCTTAAACACAGAATTCTACTGTGGGCTGGAAAGCTGAAAACACTCTGGTAAACATGCTTCCCACAGAAATACCATCCAAGCCCCTTTAAAGTCATATGGAAACAAAAGGCTGCATTACTTTATCAATATTAAATCTGAAGCCAATACAATAGCACATATTGCTTGCCAGGCAGTACAAAATCTGCAGCCAATTGACCCAATGACCAATTGCATTCCTTAGCAATTCGCTCTTTGTGAAGCTCACTGCAGCCAGCTTTCTGAACTCCGTGCTCATGGCCTTTGCTTTCAGAAATATTCTGTGTGACTTTGGTTTTTAACTACGGACATGCTGTTCCCAGCAATGAGAAAATAAGTTAAAAATGCAACACAGGTAAAAATCAATTTTTTTTGTCACGCTTTTTCACTAATAAAATGTTAATTTTTGTAACCAACTGTCAGAGAATTGATACAGTAGCATCTGTTATATTTATTTTGTATTACAATTCAGATTACCAAAGTGCAAACATAATCCATATATACATATGTCCAACATTGGGACATTTTTTCCTACGACTGAGGATTCACTGGCAATAGTTTCTTCCTAGTCCATTACATTACTTAACTTGATTTTGAAACTTTAATCAAGTAATGAGTTCCCAAATCTTAGTAAATTTTAAACAAAATAAAAGCTCTTACGTGTGTTTCGTACAGTTTTTAAATGTCTGCTTTGTGGCTTTTTTTTTAGCTTTACAGGAGCTTTAAGCATTTTTTAAAAAATAGTTTTTCCTACTGAGCGCACCAGCAATAGCATTAGCAGCTAAACTCTCCATCTGTTTTTTTTGTTGAGGGTAAGGCTATTTCCAGCTCCCCTTCTTCTTGTTGGATCTTCCCAAGTTACCCACTATCCCTGGCCAAGATGGCAGGTGGGTGACATACCCATAGGCCCATTGTCTCTCTGAAGCCAGAGGCCAAGAAATAAACATGTCGAGCCCAGAATATCGCCCTCAGAAGATTGAGTGGATGGGCTGCAGTCCATGGCAGGTATGAATTTTACACGATCTGTGAAGAGAATGGGTCTGGTGGGCTGAAAACCTTTATTTTCATTGCTTCATTTCCTGCATTCTTAAATTGAGACAATCAGATGCCAAATTTGTGGGCTAAGTATTGAGGGAGAAGGAGGCGTGGTACAGATTTGTACAGAAATAGCTCCAGATCTGGTGTAACTTTGTTTCCATGAATCCTGGAAATAGCCATAAGTCCCAATTGTAAATACCCTGCAGGCATGACTAAGCTGTAAGTGCCAGGCACAAAAAAATCTGCAAGCTGCAAGAGCAAAATAAAGATGAATTCAGTGCCGATGTTACAATGTTGTTTCAGAGGGAGTGAATTTAGAGATGGGAGCACATAGTTCAAAACTGCTTTCAGACTCTGCCCCTTTCCCAAGGCAATTTTGTGGCCCAGATTTTGCTGCCAAAGTAACAGCGAGTTTAATGCACATGCCGTTATTAATGTATAAATCGTTCAGCAACTTGTTGTGAGGAAGAGATACCGCATGAATTGCGAATCGCCACCAGTTGCTAGATGATTTGAGCCGCTCTGCCGTTAGCCTTGTGAAAATGGCAGCTCGCCCTCAACCACCCCGTGCATTTCATGAAATTTCTGCTTTTGCACTTTAATTGACAAATAAACTCGCTGCAGAAAGTTAGGGCTGCTACTTATCCGCATTTAATGAGGAGATTTATGTTCCTGCAATGGCACTCAATCTCTCCAGCCCAGAAAGAGAATAATTTAAACTGTGGAACCTCATTCCTAAAGCAGCAAATTGTTGTTAGAGATTTTTAAAATTTAAAATATAAAATTTAACTTTTTTTAATTCATACTTTTCCCATGGCCCCGCTATTAGCGGGGAGGCAGGATGGCAGCGGGGGGGGGGGGGGGGGGCGATTGGGCACGTGAGTAACCTGCTCAATAAAATTTGTCCATTCCACACGCGATTGCGGGTAAATTGGAGCCACTTACCGTGGCTTCCGGGTTTGGCGTCCGAAACATGCGCACCCGCATCACAGGCTGTCAGCTGGAGGAGCCCTATTTAAAGGGGCAGTCCTCCAATGGCTGCTCCTGGAGCAAACACACAAAATTACACAATGGAGCAGCCCAGGGTAAAGGCTGCTCCTAGATTTAGTGATGCCTCACTCCAGGTGGTACTGGATGGGGTGAGGAGGAGGAAGGATGTCGTCTACACGGCGGACGGGAGGAAGTAGCCTGCCTCTGCCACCAAGAAGGTCTGGCTCGAGGTGACAGAGGAGGTCACCAGCATCTCCCGCATCTGGATCCAGTGCAGGAAGTGCTCCAGTGACCTAACTAGGTCAACCAAAGTGAGTACACTTACTCATTCTCCTATATTCCGTCTTCCACGTTACCGCCCCCACCCCACAACTCATTCTGCACTGCCAACACTACTCTATCACATCACTCCTCACACCCACTCAAACCTCATCCTCAACTTACCTGCACTTCCTCACCACTTCCTCACCTCCCCAGTACTCATCCCACCATTACCACTCAACCCGATCCTCATACAATGTCATGGTTCTGTCTCATACTCAACCTCTGATGCATCTCTTTTACGGTCAGCCGCACACAAACCAATGCATTCAGCGGGTCGCCACATCACCATCACTCACTCACGTGTCTCTACTTTCCCCCCTTATAGGAGAAGAGAGCCCAGAATGCACGAAAGAGGGTGAGGGGGGCCGCAACAGATAGTCATCCTCACAGATGCGGAGCAGGAGGCGCTGGAGCTGAGCCACACCCTTGGTGCCTGTCCGTCGGGGATACCGAGACTGGAACCTGACAAACGTCTGGTGACAGAACTTTAACATTCAGCACACACAATATCAATTGCCAACTTCAGCACCTCAACATCTGTCAGCATGCTTAATATTTCCTACTGTTCTCTTACAGGGTCTTCAGCAACCTGCCGGCCTCTGCGGATGCACCGTCACATCTGAGTGACCCATCCACCAGCGCAGATACACACACCTCAGTGGGTCCCAGTCCGCAATTAGTTGGGGCCACACATGGTGAGTTACCACACACACGTGAGCACGAGCACACACTGGTGGCAGGGGCAGCTGTGGAGAGACCGCGTCAGTGGGAGCACTCTTCTCCAGGCTTTGCTCAGCTGGACACAGATGCTGAAACCTGGGAGCCATCCATTAAAAGGAGAATGATCGAGGGGCAGCAGCACATTTGCGAAGTGCTGGAACAGGTGCCACGCGCACTCTCCACAATCGCACAGAGGATGGAGGAGTCCAACTCCTGCATGAGTGGAATGGTGGCACAGGTATGTGAGGACATCTCTGAGATAGTGTCGCGGGTAAGTGCGGGAATGTCTGCGATGGAGGGAAGGCTAGCCTCCATGGAGCTTCAAGCATGCCTCACAAATTTGTCCATTCAGACCCTGACAACGGCCGTTCGGACTCAGGGTGGACAACATTCTGCCACCTTAAACAGGCAGGCAGATACTCTAGCACTGGCTTTACTTAATCTTAGAATAAGGGGCTGCTCTTTCAAAACTGAGATGAGGAGAAACTTCTTCACTCAGAGGGTAGTAGGTCTGTGGAATTTGCTGCCCCAGGAAGCTGTGGAAGCTACATCATTAAATAAATTTAAAACAGAAATAGACAGTTTCCTAGAAGTAAAGGGAATTAGGGGTTACGGGGAGCGGGCAGGAAATTGGACATGAATTTAAATTTGAGGTTAGGATCAGATCAGCCATGATCTTATTGAATGGTGGAGCAGGCTCGAGGGGCCGATTGGCCTACTCCAGCTCCTATTTCTTATGTTCTTATGTTCTTACAAGGTTTCACACATGTCCTCCAGACTGTCGTCCAGCAGAATGGTAGGAGTGGTGTGGGCTTGGCCCAGGGGAGGGATGATGGCAAAAGGGGACATGGAAGTGGGGACGCCACTCAAAGCGCCCCCATGTCTCACCTGTTGCCCCCCTCTCAACCAGTACTCAAAATGCTGCCTCCTCTCCAGGTGGCCGAGTCTGCCCCTGCACAGGTGCAGGTGGAGCAGTCTTTGGCGGGGCTCTCACGAGCACCGAAACCCAAAGGGTGTCGGCCCAAAGCATCTAATTGGTCAGAGCATGAACAAGAGCAACCTGCCGCCACCTCGCTGCAGCCACGTAGAAGTAGTCGTAAGCAAAAGGCGAAGGTTTTGTAAGCACAAAGGGTATGCACAAGGGTGTTTGATGGTTGGTTATGTTTTTTATTTATATTTGCTTTTTGTTAAATGCACATTAAATGTTATTATTGTCACCACTACTGCCACGTCTTGGCCATTCTTGACTGGCTTCTGTAATAAGGCCCTTTCATGAGGTTCACCATGAACACCCACACTTGATGCCACCCATTGGGTCACTCTACAGTGGGCGTATGTGTAAATGCAGGACTGTTTTGTGCAGGGAGGGAGGGGGGCTGGTGTGGCCGCTGCTCGATCCAGGTGGTGAGGACTGGAGTCTTCACACTGTCTGATGTTAAGAGAACCGTGCACACATCATTGACTCTCTGGCCTCACGAGCAGCCAGGTGAGCCGTTGTTCTGCCCATGGGTTGCTCCTCCCCCTCCTCCTCCTCCTCAATGTGGGTGGCAGATGTGGATGGGGCGTCCTCAAGCGGCATCCGTCTCTGTTGTGCCATGTTGTGCAGGGCACAACACACGACTATAATGCATCCCACTCTGTCTGGTGCGTATTGAAGTGCTCCCCCAGAACGATCAAGGCACCTGAAGCGCATCTTCAGCAGCCCTATAGCATGCTCAACTGTAGACCTGGTAGCGATGTGGCTGTTGCTATATCGATGCTGTTGCTCGGTGGTGGGTTTCCTCAATGTGTCATGAGCCACGCGTGCAGGGGATATCCCTTGTCCTTGAGGAGCTAACCCTTGTGGGTGTTCGAAGAGGGGTGGGATGTTGGACTAGCGGAGGATGAAGGAATTGCGGCAGCTGCCAAGGAATCTGGCGCACACGTGAAGGAATCTCTTGCGGTGGTCACAAACGAGCTGAGTGTTGATGGAGTGATAGCCCTTCCTGTTGATGAACAGTCCTGGCTTGTATGGAGGTGCTCATATTACTATATGGGTGCAATCGATTACACCCTGCACCTGTGGGAAGCCAGCCACAGCGTGGAATCCCACTGCCCTCTCCGTCTGGCTGAGGTCATCCATGGGGAAGTTGACCTAGTGCGAGGCCCTGCAAAACAAGCAGTCGGTGACCTGCCTTATATACTTGTGTGCAGACGACTGAGAGATCCTAGCGATGTCCCCGGTGGCACCCTGGAATGATCCGGAGGTGAAGAAGTTGAGGGCAGTGGTGACTTTAACAGCGACAGGTAAGGAGATGTTGCTTGGCCCAGCTGGGAGCACTCGGCATGAAGGAGGCTGCAGATGTCTGCAACTACCTGGCGACTGACTCTGAGCCTCCGTATGCACTGCTCCTCAGAGAGATCCAGGAAGTTGAGCCTTGGTCTGTAGACCCTGTTGTGAGGGTAGTGCCTCCTGTGACGTTGCTCTCTCTGTTGTTGCCCTCCGTGCTCTTGTGCAGGTGCCTGTGGCGCAGCACTGTGTTGTGGAGCTCCATGTGATGGAGGTGGACGCCATGCCTGGCGAGGCTGGTGATGTTGCTCGTCCTCGGATGAAGTGATGAATGCAGCTATGGCGTCCCCCATCCTGATGGTGTATGTTTGAGGGGGTCCGCAAGGTAGGTAAATATGTTTGCACAGCAGAGTTTTGGGTGGAAAGTAAGAATTTTGAGTGGAAACACAAAGGTCTTGCAGCCAAAACTTTGTCTGAAGTGACAGAGTGCCCTGCTGCAATAAATGACGTTTTCTCCCCACCTGTCAAATAATCCTTTGCATCTCCCACTGACTGCTGGCTGAAACACGTCTATTGCAACAGGGATTGTTTCCCACAGCACAGGAAACATGCTGAGGATCCTTCAAAATTGCACCCCTGCCAAAATGTCTACTCAATGAGGTCTCTCAAGTACTTTAACTATCTGTCAAGGTATGTAAATCATCATCCCGCCGGCTTTAATTGCCGGTGGGAGTCCCCCATTCGGGAGGTGCGCATGCACCCAAACGCGTCACTGAGGAACCTGGAAGTCAGCGGGTTGGAGCCGGGCTCCGAACCCACTCCGGATTTCTACAATTTTAGGAGCACCCCCGTCCCCAACGCACCCACTCCGCCATCCGAAAATCGGGGCCCAACTGTCTCTTTTTTTATCTCTCTCTTAATCCAATCTTTCTTCCCCTCTCTTTATTTTTCTTTCTGTACCTGATTTGACCCTATTTCCTTTTCCATCATTCTACTGTTTCTTTCTCGATCAAGGGAGAGAGACGAGCAAATATGTAGGCAAATTTCTGAGAAGTGCAAAAACAATAGGGCAGTAATAGTAGGGAATTTCAACTCGCCTAATATTAACTGGGATAGAATCAGTGTAAAAGGTATAGAGGGGGCAGAATTCTTGAAATGCATTCAGGAGAACTTTTTTAGCCAGTACGTAGCAAGCCCAACAAGAGAGGAGGCAGTTCTACATTTAATTTTAGGGAATGAAGCTGGGCAGGTGGAAGGAGTATCAGTAGGAGAGCATTTTGGTGGTAGTGATCATAATTCAGTTAGATTTTGAGTAGTTATGGAAAAGGACAAAGATAAAACTGGAGTAAAAATTTTCAATTGGAGAAAGGCCAATTTTACTAAACTGAAAAGTGATTTCGCAAAAGTGGACCGGAAACAGCTACTTGAAAGTAAATCAGTGTCGGAACAGTGGGAGGCATTCAAGGAGGAGATAGTGAGGGTTCAGAGCAAATATGTTCCCACAAAGAAAAAAGGTGGGACTCCCAAATCTAGAGCCCCCGGATGTCAAGGAGCATACAGGGTAGGATAAGGCGAAAAAGGGAAGCTTATGTCGGATACCGAGAGCTCAATACTGCAGAAAGCCTAGAGAAGTATGGAAAGTGCAGGGGTGAAATTAAAAAGGAAATTAGGAAAGCAAAGAGAGGGCATGAAAGAATATTGGCAAGTAAAATCAAGGAAAGCCCAAAAATGTTTTATAAATGCATAAAGAGCAAGAGGATAACTAAGGAAAGAGTAGGGCCTATTAGAGACCAAAAAGGTAACCTGTGTATGGAGGTGGAAGATGTGGGTATAGTTCTTAATGAATACTTTGCGTCTGTCTTCACAAAAGAGGGGGATGATGCAGACATCGTTAAGGAGGAGGAGGGTGAAATATTGGATAGGATAAACATAGTGAGAGAGGAAGTATTAAGAGGATTTGCATCTTTGAAAGTAGATAAATTGCCAGTCCCGGCTGTTAAGAGAAGCAAGGGAGGAAATAGCGGAGGTTCTGACCATAATTTTCGAATCCTTTTTGGTTACAAGTGTGGTGCCGGAGGACTGGAGGACTGCTAATGTTGTACCATTGTTTAAAAAGGGAGAAAGGGATAGACTGAGTAATTACAGGTCAGTCGGCCTAACCTCGGTGGTGGGCAAATTATTGGAACTGGTTCTGAGGGAGAGTATTAATCATTATTTAGAAAGGCACAGAGTAATCAAGAACAGTCAGCATCGATTTGTTAAGCGAAGGTCGTGTCTGACTAAATTAATTGCATTTTTTCAGGAGGTAATGAGGAGGGTCGATGAGGGTAACGTGTATGATGTAGTGTACATGGATTTTAGGAAGGCTTTAAACAAGGCCTCATATGGTAGGCTGGTCAGAAAAGTAAAAGCCCATGGGATCCAAGGGAAAGTGGCTAGTTGGATCCAAAATTGGCTCAGTGACAGGAAGCAAAGGGTAATGGTGAACAAGTGTTTTTATGACTGGAAGGCTGTTTCCAGTAGGGCTCAGTACTAGGTCCCTTTCTTTTCGTGGTATATATCAATCATTTAGACTTAAATGTAGGAGGCATGATTAAGAAGTTTGCAAATGATACAAAAATGGGCTGTATGGTTGACAGTGAGGAGGAAAGTTGTACACTGCAGGAAGATATCAATGGACTGGTCAGGTGGGCAGAAAAGTGGCAAATGGAATTCAATCCAGAGAAGTGTGAGGTAATGCATTTGGGGAGGGCAAACAAGGCAAGGGAATACACAATAAATGGGAGGATACTGAGAGATGTAAAGGAACAGAGGTACCTTTAAGTGCATGTCCACAGATCCCTGAAGGTAGCAGGACAGATAGACTGAGACTTTTTTCCCTGGAGAGTAGGAGGTTTAGGGGTGATCTTATAGAAGTCTATAAAATAATGAGGGGCATAGATAAGGTAGATAGTCAAAATCTTTTCCCAAAGGTAGGGGAGTCTATAACGAGGGGGCATAGATTTAAGGTGAGAGGGGAGAGATACAAAAGGGTCCAGAGGGGCAATTTTTTCACTCAAAGGGTGGTGAGTGTCTGGAACGAGCTGCCAGAGGCAGTAGGAGAGGCGGGTACAATTTTGTCTTTTAAAAAGCATTTGGACAGTTACATGGGTAAGATGGGTATAGAGGGATATGGGCCAAGTGCAGGAAATTGGGACTAGCTTAGTGGTATAAACTGGGCGACATGGACATGTTGGGCCGAAGGGCCTGTTTCCATGTTGTAAACTTCTATGATTCTAGATAAGGTGGTTAAGAAGGCATACGGGATATAAGAGCAGGGAGGTTATGCTAGAACTGTATAAAACATTGGTTAGGCCACAGCATGAGGACTGCCTACAGTTCTGGTCACCACATTACAGGAAAGATGTGATTGAAAGGGTGCAGAGGAGAATTACGAGGATGTTGCCAGGGCTGGAGAATTTTAGTTATGAGTAAAGATTGGATAGGCTGGGGTTGTTTTCTTTGGAACAGAGGAGGCTGAGGAGAGATTTGATTGAGGCGTATAAAATTGTGAGGGGCTTAGGTAGAATGGATAGGAAGAACCTATTTCCCTTAGCAGAGGGGTCAATAACCAGGGGGCATAGATTTAAAGTAATTGGTAGAAGGATTAGCTGGGAACCGAGGAGAAATTTTTTCACCCAGAGGGAGGTGGGGGTCTGGAACTCACTGCCTGGAAGGCTGTTAGAAGCAGAAACCCTCATCACTTTTAAAAGGTGCTTGGATATGCACTTGAAGTGCAGCAACCTACAAGGTTACGGACCAAGAGCTGGAAAGTGGGATTAGGCTGAATGGCTCTTTTTTGGCTGGCACAGACACGATGGGCCAAATGGTCTCCTTCTGTGCCGTAAATTTCTGTGATTCTATGATTCTATGAATCCTTAAATTTCATTGGTTAAGGAGATAGACTGCTGGTCCCATCGTTCAATAAGGTCCCAAATGACCTGTAGCCCTCACCATGTCATTATCAGCTCGCACTTCCAGCAACTTACAGGGCAAAACATTTTCAAGCTGAAGGGTGAGGGGAAAAAGTCTAACTACAGGGCACGCCATGAGATACCCCGCTCCAGCAAATTCTGGGCCATTTAATAATTTTCCGATGGCTTCAAAGTTAGACAACCACACAATGTAAAATGGTTGCTTCTAACCTCCGTCTGTGAGTTTTGAGTCCAGCTTTATTTTAACTCATTAACTGACTGTGATATATCAATATTCACCACGCCACTAGGTGGGGCATTCAACCACACGAAGAGCTGAATCATAGCATTCTGGGATGAAACATTATGACATTGGCACTGCATGTCAAACAGGAGTCTGCAGTTCATCAATACCCCTCCCAACTGTCGAATAATAGTTTTGATGCAAACCGTTAATGGGGAGCAAAACAAACAAAAACTATAAAAAATTAACAAATTGTAAAAAGCACTAGGAGACAACAAAGATCATGAGAGATGTAAAAAAGGGTGAAAGAGCTAAAAATAGAAAAATTCTAAAGACGAAACTTTGTGACAAGAAGAAAAGGGAACAACAGAAATCACACAGAATCTAACAATCTAGCTCAAAGGGTTCACCCTTTATAAAAATATTTCCTCACACTTGGATTTTAAAATTGTTAATGGTGCATAAAAATTTGTAGACTGCAAACAGGAACTCTAATGGTAGATATCAAAGGTTTTGAAACGAGCATGGGTCTAATTGTAAATGTCTCTTTCCCACTTCTGCAGCCGTAGGCTCAGTCTCAGTAGAGACTGGCATTAGAATGCAGTCATATGTGTGATGAGCTTGTCAGCTCTCAACCTTTTAGTGTTAAGCTGATAACCTTGGCCAGGCAGCCTGAAGGACAGGCAGCCCCTTTAATCCTACCACGTGGGCCAGCAAACTATCAGCTGTGCAGGCAGAGTACAATCAGGCAAATCTAGTAGCAGATCTTGTCAGCGTCTCTGGCTGGAGTGTGCCAATTGCAGTGACAAACAACCTGAAATTGTTCTGGATTCAATGGTTGAATGATTATCTCTCACTGCAAACATTCCTGTGAATTATTTTCCTCTTCTATGTGCTTACTCACATTTAGCCTTATCCAACAGTGACAATGTTCCTCGATTTGATCGACCTGACAAAGGGTTGGTGATTCATTAACAGAAAAATATCTAAATAATGTTTATTGAAATCAGACTGAAAAGTACAATAAATTACTAATGAAATGATATTACTGCCAGTTTAATTTTTTTAACTAATACAAGTCTTATACCAACAAACACCTTTGTGACCGATTTTAAGAGATTTCTTTAAATTGTCAATTTACTATTTCTTCTCCTTTCCATCCTAATGATCTAGACCTCCCATTGCTATCCTTTATGTGATCAGGTGAGTCTTTTGATTTTGGTTTTCATTTGTCCCTCATGGCTAAGAAGCCTAGCCAGTGGCATTCCCTCCAGTGACCAGGGTGTCACTCACTCCTCCCCCAATTCACCATCCCTCACCCTTCATATTATTCCTGGCTCTGCAACATTAATTGTATTATACAATCTGTTAAAGATAAACCCCTACCCAAAAATCATACACTAATCGTCCGAGTTGTAGCTTGCCTATTGTAGGTTGACATTTGGGTGCCCAGCAGAATTTTAGACCGATCAGTGTCACTGGCAAAGTTCCAGCTTTGTTACTCCAGCACCCGATTGAGGATCATTGAAATGAAATGATAGCCCAGCAGTCTCAGTTCAAAATTGTTACCTAAGTTGATTAAAATTACGACATCGCTCGCAACTGACAAAGATCCTTATTGCAAAATCGGGCACAATTCTGACGATTTTCCACCTGTTAAAACGAACAGGTGGAAAATCGTCAGCAGCTTGTGGCTGATTGTATGATAAGGTTTCCGCCCCACCAAGCTTTTACATGCTGAAGGAGGAACATCTACTCCCTCATGTTTTTACTGGATAATAATCTGCCAATAGATCTGCTGGCAACTAAAACTAAAGGCTTCGGTTTTAAAAAATGCTAAATATTAAATAGGGCAACAGCATTATTCATTTCAGGTGATAATGGGTGCAATATTTTATCTAGATTAAAACAACTATTAATATTTTTACACATTAGCCTAGCATAATGAATGGGATCCCTATCTTGCTATGCACAGAAATGGCAGGTGCCACTAGCCTTTCCAATCTAATTTTTCCAGATAGTGTCTGTGCTCATTAACTTGGGGGTCAAGACTGTACAGTAAAATGTGTCTACTGAGAGTTGGCAGCAGCTGTTTAACCACCTGCAGACATGTCTTTCATTTCTTTTCATCTGCGGAATGACTCTTTCCACCACACAACTGCTTGCTGTTGACAATTAAAAGCACCACATGGTGCACTCAGGTTACCCATGAAAAGAATCCAAATTTCTTTTTAATGTTTGAACTTTGACTTTGAATATTCCCTTAAATATTTGCTTCGAACTGGAATGTGTACGCAATATTGTTGATACTGAATCAAAGATAGTCAGAGATTAGATCCTACGCTAACAGAAGAACTGCTTCCCTGACTTCTGAATATGAGAATGTGCAAATTAGAAAAAGAAGACAAAAATAAAATTCATACAGAACCAAAATATCCATCTAAAGTTTTGCCATTTACAGTGAGCATTCTGAGTGGTCTGTTGTGAAGTTGAGGTGGGGTGACACAGGACTAAAGGTATTAATGCTGATTGTGATGTTCAACTTGAAGGATAACTGCATCATCATTTGACAAGTATTAGAAGGCCTTCTCTATGACAGTAATCTACCAGTTTCATAGTGTGTAGTCTATTTTAACCATCAGTGCACCATAGATGAGTTTAATTAAAAGTGATAAGTAAAATTAAAGCTCGGAAAATAAAAATTAAAAATGTCTTTGGCCGTGTATTGACCAGCCTTTAATGATCACTGGTTAGGCCGTTTAATGCCCAATACAAATGGGCAGAGCATAGATGAATAATGCGGTTGGAGTCCTACAATTGGCGTAGGACCTTGATTTGCGTTCCCATCAGAAACAGGCGGATGGCTGCTCGCTCATTTACAGGCCTGTCCGAAAATTGCTCGGGCCAGGGGCGTGAATGGGGCAGCTGAGGTGCCACTCCCCATCAATTTTCAACTGCTGGCCGTCGGTCTATCAGGTGAGAAACGGGCAGTCGATGTTTGAAAATCACCCCCAATCTAAGCTTAAGGACTGTAATGCAAGTGTTTATTTCAGCGTCACAATGCATGAGATATACAAGCCAAGGAGATAGTGATTTCCCCACAGAGGTTGGTATGTTATAGTGGGGAAAGGTTTCCGAGGTCCCTCACCACTAATGGGGCATTTCATGATGTGGGCGGCTCATAGGAACAATCCAGGTGCACTCTTTACGATTTACTGTCGGCTAGCACGATGTCTCAGAAAAGCTCATTCAAAAGCATGCTGCTTTTCCTCAGTATTCCACATATGTAGGTTTACCGTCACTAAATTTACAATAAACAATTCGAATCATAGAATTATACATCACAAAAGGAGGCCATCCAGCCCACCATCCATTATAAACCACACTGAGTTCACTATCCATTATAAACTACACCAAGTGCACAGTCCATTATAATCTACAATGAGTGCACTGTCCATCGTGAACTACACTGATTGCATTGTCAATCACAAAATACATTGAGTGCACTGTCCATCATCGACGACACTGAGTGTACTGTCCATTATGCACAATACAGAATGCATTGTCCATTGTAAACAATACTGAATGTATTGTCCATCATATACAATACTGAGTACTCTGTCCATCATCAATTACACTGAGTGCACCGTGCTTTATAAACTACACAGAGTGCACTGTCCATCATAAACTACTCTGAGTGCACTGTCCATTGTCAACTACACTGAGTGCACCACTCCTTCATAAAATACTCTGAGAGCACTGCCATCATAAACTACACTGAGTGCACTGTCCATCATAAACTACACTGAGTGCATTGTCCATCATAAACTACACTGAATGCATTGTCCATCATAATCTACACTGAGAGCACTGTCCTTCGTGAACTACAAAGAGTGGATCGTCCATCATAAACTTCACTGACAGCACTGTTGATTATAAACTACACTGAGTGCACTGTCCATCATTAACTATAATGAGTGCACCTATCCAGCACAAGCTACACTGAGTGCATAGTTCATTATACTGAGTGCAACGTCCATCATGAACAACATTGAGTGCATTGCCCATCATAAACTATGCTGTGTGCACTGTCTATCATAATCTACACTGAGCGCAGTGTCTATCATATTCTCCACTGAGTCCATTGTCCATCATAAACTACAGTGAGAGCACTGTCCATTATAACATAACTGAGTGCATACTCCATCATAATTTACATTGAGTGCAACACTACATCATAAACTAGACAGTGTGCATTGTCCAACATAATCAAAACAGAGTGTACTGTCCTACCTAAACTACACTGAGTGCACCACTCCATCATAAACTACACTGATTGCACTCTCCATCATAAACTACATTGAGTGCACTGTCGGTCGTAAGCTACACTGAGTGCACTGTCCACCATAAACTGTATTGAGTGCTTTGTCCATCATAATCAACACTGAGTGCATTGTCCGTCATAAACTGCACCGAGTGCACCACTCCATCATAAAATACACTTAGTGCACTCTCCATCATAATCTACACATAGTGCACTGTACATCATAAACTACAATAAATGGGAGGATGCTGAGAGGTGCAGAGGAACAAAGGGACCTTGGAGTGCATGTCCACAAATCCCTGAAGGGAGCAGGACAGGTAGATAAGGTGGTTAAGAAGGCATAAGGGATACTTTCCTTTATTAGCCGAGGCATAGAATATAAGACCAGGGAGGTTATGCTAGAACTGTATAAAACAATAGTTAGGCCACAGCTAGAGTACTGTCTACAGTTCTGGTCACCACATTACAGGAAAGATGTGATTGCACCAGAAAGGGTACAGAGGAGATTTACGAGGATGTTGCCAGGGCTGAAGAATTTTAGCCATGAGAAAAGATTGGATAGGCTGGGGTTGTTTTCTTTGGAATAGAGGAGGCTGGGGGGAGATTTAATTGAGGTATATAAAATTATGACGGGACTAGATAGATTGGACAGGGAGGACCTATTTCCCTTAGCAGAGGGGTCAATGACCAGGGGGCATAGATTTAAAGTAATTGGTGGAAGGGTTAGACAGGAGCTGAGGAGAATTTTTTTCACCCAGAGGGTGGTGGGGGTCTGGAACTCACTGCCTGAAAGGGTGGTAGAGGCAGAAACCCTCAACTCATTTAAAAAGTATTTGGATGTGCACTTGAAGTGCTAGAACCTACAGGGCTACGGACCAAGTGCTGGAAAGTGGGATTAAGCTGGATAGCCCTTTTTCGGCTGGCACGGACACAATGGGCCGAATGGCCTCCATCTGTGCTGTAACTTTCTATGATTCTATAATCACAAACTACACTGAGACCACTGTCAATCATATACTACAGAAAATGAAATGTCTATCATAAACTACAGAGTTTACTGTCCATCATAAACAACGAGTGCACTGTCCATCTTATACTACACTGAGTGACCTGTCAATTATAAACTACACTGAGTGCATGTTCCATTATAAACGTCACTGACTGCATTGTCCATCATAATCTACACTGAGTGTTTTATCTATCATAACCTATACTGAGTGCACTCTCCATCATGAACTACTCTAAGTGCACTCTCCATCATAAGCCACACTGAGTGGGCTGTCTGTCAAAAACTACACTGAATGCATTGCCATTCATAAACTACACTGAGTGATTTGTCCATCATGACCTACACTGAATGCATTATCCATTATAAATTATACTGAGGGTACTGTCCATAATAAATTACACTGAGTGCACTGTCCAACGTATACTACACTGAGCGCGCCACCTATCATAAACTACATTGAGCACACTTTCCTTCAGAATCTACACCGAGTGCACTTTCCATCATAAACTACGCTGAGTGCACTGCCCATTATAAACTACACTGAGACCACCAGTTCATCACAAACTATACTGAGTGCGCTGTAAATCATAAACTATACTGATTGCACTGTCTATCAGGATCTACACTGAGTGCGCCACTCCATCGTAAACTACATTGATTGCATTGTCCATCATAAAAAACACTGCGTGCTTAATCCATCATAATCTACACCGAGTGATCTGTAAGTCATAAACTACACTGAGTGCATTGTCCAACATAAACTACTCTGAGTGCACTATCCATCATAAACTACACCTAGAGCATTGTCCATTCAAAACAATACTGAGTGCACTTTCCATCATTAACTACACTGCATGCGCTGTCCATTATAAATTATACCGAGTGCATTGTCCATCATAAACTGCTCTGAGTGCACAGTTCATCATAAACTATACTGAGTGCATTGTGCATCATATACTACAGTGAGTGCACTGTCCATCATAATCTACACTGAGTGCACTGTACGTCATACACTACCCTGAGTGCATTGTCCATCATTAAATACACAGCACTCCATCATAAACTACACTGAGGGCACTTTCCATTATTAACTACACTGAAAGCACTGCCATTCTTAAACTACACTGAGTGCTCTGTCCATCATAACCTACATTGAGTGCAACAGGCCGTCATGAACTTCAGTGAATGCACCACTGCATCGTAAATTACACTAAGTCCATCATAATCTACACTGAGTGCACGTTCCATCATACACGCTGCACTGAGTGCACTTTCCATTATAATCCACATTGAGTGCTCTGTCCATGATAAACTACACTGCCCCTATTAAACTACGCTGAGTGCATTGTCCTTCATAAACTACGCTGAGTGCACTTTCCATCATAAAGTGCACTTAGTGCTTTGTCCTTCATAAACTACACTGCATTCACTGTCCATTATAAATTATACTAAGTACATTGTCCATCGTAAACTGCTCTGAGTGCACTTTCCATTATAAACTAGATTGAGCGCACCGTGCTTCATAAACAACACTCAGTGTACTGTCCATCATAAAGTACACTGAGTGCAATGTCCATCATGAAATACACTGAGTGTACTGTCCATTTTAAACTACACTGAGTGCACTGTCAATTATCACATTCATTGAGTGCGCTGTCCACTATAAACTGCATGAGTGCATTGTCCATCATTAGCTACACTGAATGCACTGTCCATCATAACTAAACTGCTTGCATTTTACTACATAAACTATACGGAGAGCGTCGTCCATCATTAGCTACAGAGACTGCAACATTCCATCAAAAACTAACTGAATGAACTGTCCATTAAAAACTATAATGAGTGCACTATCCAATATCAACTACACTGAGTACACTGTCCATCATAAACTATACTGAAAACACCATTCCATCATAAACTGCAGAGTGCACAGTCCTTCATAAAATACATTGAGTGCAATGTCCATTATAAACTATACTGAGTGCGCTATCTCTCCTAATCTACACTGAGGGCAATGTCCATCATAATCTAAAGTTACTGCACCAATTCAGCATAAACTACACTAAGTGCACTTTCCATCATAAACAATACTTAGTGCACTGTCCAATGTAAATTAGAGTGCAATTTCCATCATAAACTACCTGAGTGCACCGTTCCATCATAAACTACACTGAGTGCACTTTCAATCATAAACTACGCTTAGTGCGTTATCCATCATGAACTACACTGAGTGCACTGTCCATCATATACTACACTGAGTGCACTGTCCATTATAAACTATACTGAGAACATCACTCCATCATAAACTGCAGAGTGCACTGACATTCATAAAATACATTGAGTGCATTGTCCATTATAAACTATACTGAGTGCATGGTCTCTAATAATTTACACTGAAGGCAATAACCATCAAAATCTATAATTACTGCACCACTCTTTCAAAAACCAAACTGAGTGTTTCGTCCATCAAAATCTGCACTAAGTGCACAATCCAACATGACATACACTGAGTGCAATGTCCATCATAAACTACACTGAGTGCATTTTCCATCATAAACTAACTGAGTGCATTTTCCATCATAAACTAACTGAGTGCATTTTCCATCATAAACTATGCTACAACAAAATCAGAAAATGCACTAAGTGCACTATCCTTCATAAACTGCACTGAGTGCGCAGTCCATCATAAACTACAGTGAGTGCAATGTCCATCATAATCTACAATTACTGCACCAATTCAGCATAAACTACACTGAGTGCACTTTCCATCATAAACAATACTTAGTGCACTGTCCAATGTGAATTAGAGTGCAATTTCCATCATAAACTACCTGAGTGCACCGTTCCATCATAAACTACACTGAGTGCACTTTCAATCATAAACTACAGTGATTGCATTGTCCATCATAAACTACACTGAATGCATTGCCATTCATAAACTACACTGAGTGCATTGTCTATTATAAACTACATGGTGTGCACTGTCCATTATAAACTACACTGAGTGCACTGTCCATCATAAACTACTCCGAATGCACTGTCCATCATGAACTACAGTGAGTGCAGCACTCCATCGTAAACTATATTGTGCGCATTGTTCATTATCAAATGCATTGAGTGCTTTATCCATTATAATCTACACTGAGTGCACTGTCCATCATGAAGTACACTGAGTGCATTGTCCATCATAAAACACACTGAGTGCACATTCCATCATAAACCACACTGAGTGCAATGTCCATCATAAACTACACTGAATGCACCGTCCATTATGTACTACACTGAATGCCCTGTCCATTATAAACTACATATAGTGCACTGTCAATTAAAAACTACTCTGAGTGCACTATCCATCATAAACCACACCGAGTGTACTGCACATTATGAACTAGACTGAGTGCATTGTCCGTAGTAAAGCACACTGAGTGAACTGTCCATCAAAAACTACACTAAATGCATTGCCATTCATAAACTACACTGAGTGCCCTGTCCATTATAAACTACAAGGAGTGCACAGTCCATTAAAAACTACTCCGACTGCACTGTCCATCATGAACTACTCTGAGTGCACAGACCATCTATCGTGAGTGCCCTGTCAATTTTAAAGTATATGTGCATTATCTATCATGACTTACACTGAATGCATTGCCCATTATAATCTACACTGAGTGCACTGCCCATCATAAACTACACTGAGTGCACTGTCCATCAGGATCTACACTGAGTGCACCACTCCATCGTAAACTATATTGAGTGCATTGTCCATCATAAAATACAATAAGTGCTTAATCCATCATAATCTAGACTGAGTGCACTGTCCTTCATGAAGTACACTGAGTGCATTAACTATCATAAAGCACACTGAGTGCACTGTCCATCAAAAACTATGCTGAATGCATTGCCATTCATAAACTAACTGAGTGCACTGTCCATCATAAACTACACTGAGTGCACATTCCAACATAAGCTACAATGAATGCATTGTCCATCATAAACCACACTGAGTGCACTAACCATCAAAAACAGCACTTAATGAATTGCCATTCATAAACCATATTGAGTGCACTGTCCATCATAAACTACACTGAGTGAACTCCCATTATGAACTAGACTGAGTACATTGTCCATCAAAAAGCACACTGAGTGCACTGTCCATCAAAAACTATGCTGAATGCATTGCCTTTCATAAACTACACTGAATGCCCTGTCCAATATAAACTACGTGGAGTGCGTCGACCATTAAAAACAATTCCGAGTGCAGTATCAATCACGAACTACTCCGAGTGAACAGTCCATCATGAACTACAGTGAGTGCTCTGTCCATTCCAAAGTATAATATGAGCATTGTCCATCATGACCTACACTAAATGCATTGCCCATTATAATCTACACTGATTGCATTGTCAATCATAAACTACACTGAGTGTACTGCCCATTATGAACTACACTGAGTGCATTATCCGTAATAAAGTACAATAAGTGCACTGTCCATCAAAAACTACACAAATGCATTGCCATTCATAAACTGCACTGAGTGTACTGTCCATCATGAACTATTCCGAGTGCACAGTCCATCACAAACTATAGTGAGTGCCCTGTCAATTTTAAAGTATAATGTGTGCATTGTCCTTCATGACCTACATTGAATGCATTGCCCATTATAATCTACACCGAGTGCACTGTCCATCATAAATTACAGAGCGCATAGTCCATCATAAAATACACTGAGTGCACGATTCCATCATAAACTATATTGAGTGCATTGTCCATCATAAACTACGCTGAGTGCACTGTCCATCCGAGTCTGCACTGAGTGCACCACTCCATCGTAAACTATATTGAGTGCATTGTCCATCATAAAATACACTAAGTGCTTTATTTATCATAATCTACACAGAGTGCACTGTCCATCATGAACTACACTGAGTGCATTGTCCCTCATAAACCACATTGAGTGTACTGTCCATCAAAAACTTCACTGAATGCATTGCCATTCATAAACTACACTGAGTGTTCTGTCCATTTAAAACTACCCTTAATGAATTGCCATTCATAAACTACACTGAGTGCACTGTCCAGCATAAACTACACTGAGTGCACATTCCATCATAAACTACGCTGAGTGCACTGTCCATCAGGAGCACCACTCCATCGTAAACTGTATTGAGTGCATTATCCATTATAAAATACTCTGAGTGCTTTATCCATTATAATCTGCACTGAGTGCACTGTCCATCATAAATTACACTGAGTGCATAGTCCATCATAAACTACACCGAATGTGTAATCCATCATAAACTACGCTGAGTGAACTGTCCATCAGGATCTACACTGAGTGCACCACTACATTGTTATCTATATTGGGTGCATTGTCCATCATAAAATACACCGAGTGCTTTATCCATCATAATCTACAGAGCGCAGTGTTCATCATGAAGTAAACCAAGTGCATTAACCATCATAAAGCGCGCTGAGTGCACTGTCCATCAAATACCACGCTTAATGAATTGCCATTCATAAACTATACTGAGTGCACTGTCCATCATAAACTACACTGAGTGCACATTACCTCATAAACTACGCTGAGTGAACTATCTTTATGAACTAGACTGAGTGCATTGTTCATCAAAAACTACGCTGAATGCATTGCTATTCATAAACTACACTGAGTGCACTGTCCATTATGTACCACACTGAATGCCCTGTCCATTATAAACTACAAGGAGTGCACTGTCCACTAAAAACTACTCCGACCGCACTGTCCAATGTTGAACTACTCTGAGTGCACAGTCCATCATGAACTATAGTGAGTGCCCTGTCAATTTTAAAGTATAATGTGCGCATTATCCATCATAAATTACACTGAGTGCATAGTCCATCATAAACCACACCAAGTGCAATGTCTATCAGGATCTACACTGAGTGCACCTCTCCATCGTTATCTATATAGTGTGCATTGTCCATCATAAAATACACGGCATGCTTTATCCAGCATAATCTACACTGAGTGCACTGTCCATCATAAAGCACACTGAGTGCACTGTCCATCATAAACTATGCTGAATGCATTGCCATTCATAAACTAACTGAGTGCACTGACCATCATAAACTACAATGCACTGTCCATCAAAAACCACACTTAATGAAATGCAATTCATAAACTAACTGAGTGCACTGTCCATCATAAACTACACTAAATGCACATTCCATCATAAACTACAGAGTGAACTCCCATTATGAACCAGACTGAGTGCACTGTCCATCAAAAACTGTGCTGAATGCATTGCCATGCATAAACTAACTGTCCATCATAAACTACACTGAGTGCACACTCCATCATAAACTTCGCTGAGTGAACTCCAATTACGAACCAGACTATGTGCATTGTCCATCATAATGCACACTGAGTGGACTGTCGATCAAAAACTATACTGAATGCATTGTCATTCATAAATTACACTGAGTCCACTGTCCATTATAAACTACACTATGTGCACCGTCAATTATAAACTAAACTTAATGCATCGCCATTCATAAACTATTCCGAGTGCACTGTCCATCCTAAACTATATTGAGTGCACATTCTATCATAAGCTACAGTGAGTGCATTGTCCATCATAAACCACACTGAATGCACTGTCCATTACAAACTACACTGAGTGCACTGTCCATCATAAACCACTCAAAATGCACTGTCCATCATGAACTACAGTGAGTGCACCACGCCATCGTAAATTACATTGAGTGCACTGTCCATTAAGAGCTACACTGAATGCACTGGCATTCATAAACTACACTGAGAGCACTGTCCATTATAAACTACACTGAGTGCACTGTCCATCATAAACTACACTGAGTGTACATTCCATCATAAGCTACGCTGAGTGAACTCCCATTATGAACTAGACTGAGTGCATTGTCCATCATAAAGCACACTGAATGCACTGTCCATCAAAAACCACACTGAATGCATTGCCTTTCATAAATTACACCGAGTGCACTGTCTATTATGAACTACACTGAATGCCCTGTCTATTATAAACTACATGGAGTTCACTGTCCATTA
Source organism: Heptranchias perlo (assembly GCF_035084215.1). Taxonomy (NCBI): domain Eukaryota; kingdom Metazoa; phylum Chordata; class Chondrichthyes; order Hexanchiformes; family Hexanchidae; genus Heptranchias; species Heptranchias perlo. The sequence goes on from NC_090330.1 coordinate 76,089,734, forward strand.
TAAACCACACTGAGTGCACTGTCCATCAAAAACTATACTTAATGAATTGCCATTCATAAACTACACTGAGTGCACATTCCATCATAAACTACGCTGAGTGTACTCCTATTATGAATTACACTGGGTGCACTGTCCATCAAAAACTCACTGAATGCATTGCCATTCATAAACTACTTTGAGTGCACTGATCATCATGAACTACAGTGAGTGCTTTGTCCATTTTCAACTATAATGTATGCATTGTCCATCATGACCTACACTGAATGCATTGTCCATTATAATCTACTCTGAGTGCACATTTGATCATAAACTATGCTGAGTGTACTTTCCATCAGGATCAACACTGAATGCAGCACTCCATCGTAAACTATATTGAGTGCATTGTCTGTTATGAGATACAGTGAGTGCTTTATCCTTCATAATCTACACTGAGTGCACTGTCCATCAAGAAGTACACTGAGTGCATTAATCATCATAAAGCACACTGAGTTCACTGCCCATCAAAAACTACACTGAATGAATAGCCATTCATAAACCACACTGAGTGGACTGAACATTATGAACTACACTGAATGCCCTGTCCATTTTAAACTACTCTGAGTGCACTGCCCATCATGACCTACTCTGAGTGCACAATCCTTCATGAACTACAGTGAGTGCCCTGTCAATTTTAAAGTATAATGTGTGCATTGTCCATCATGACCTACACTGAATGCATTGCCCATTATCATCTACACTGAAAGCACTGTCCATCTTAAATTACACTGAGTGCACTGTCCATTATGAACTAGACTGAGGGCATTGACCATCAAAAACCACATTGAGTGCACTGTCCATCAAAAACTACACTGAATGCATTGCCATTCATAAACATCACTGAGTGCACTGTCCATTATGAACTATACTGAATGCCCGTCCATTATAAACTACTCCGAGTGCACTGTCCGTCATGAACTACTCTGAGTGCACTGTCCATCATGAACTACAGTGCGTGCTCTGTCCGTTAATGTTCAAAGGGACCTGGGTATCCTTGTACATGAGTCACTGAAAGCTAACATGCAGGTGAAGCAAGCAATTAGGAAGCCAAATGGTATCTTGGCCTTTATTACAAGAGGATTTGAGTACAGGAGTAAAGATGTCTTACTGCAATTACATAGGGCCTTGGTGAGACCGCACCTGGAGTATTGTGTACAATTTTGGTCTCCTTACCTAAGAAAGGATATACTTGCCATAGAGGGAGTGCAACGAAGGTTCACCAGACTGATTCCTGGGTGGTGAATCTCTGGAATTCCCTTCCCCAGAGGACTGTGCAGGCTCATTCATTGAGTACATTCAAAACAGAGATCAATAGATTTCTAGATAGTAAAGGCATCAAGGGATGTGGGGATAGTGCAGGAAAATGGCATTGAGGTAGAAGATCAGCCATGCGCTTCATGAATGGCGGAGCAGGCTCGAGGGGCCGGATGGCCTAGCCTGGCTTCTATTTCATATGTCCTTATTATAACTACACTGAGTGCACTGTCCATCATAAATTACACTTAGTGCACCACTCTATCATAAACTACACTGAATGCATTTGTACATCATAACCCACACCGAGTGTACTGTCCATCGTAATCTACACTGACTGCACTGTACAATATAAACTACACAGAGTGGATTGTCCATCATAAACTAAACTGAGTGCATTGTCCATCATTAAATAAACTGAGAGCACCAGTTTATCATAAACTACACTGAGGGCACTGTCCATTATCAACTACACTGTTGCATCACTCCATCATAAACTATACTGAGCGTAATGCCCATCATAACCTGCACTGAGTGCACCAGGCCATCATAAACTTCGGTGAGTGCACCACTGCATTGTAAACTAAACTAAGTCCATTCTCCAGCATAATCCACACTGAGAGCACTTTCCATATTAAATTACACTGAGGGCATTGTCCATCATAAGTTAAACTGAGTGCACTTACCATATTAAACTACACTGTCCAACATAACATACACTGAGTTTGTCTCTCCATCATAAACTGCAAGGAGTGCACTATCCATCATAAATTTCACTGAGTGTGCAACAAAATAATAAAATGCACTAAGTGCACTATCCATCATAAACTGTACTGAGTGCTCTGCCTATCATAAAGTACATTGAGAGCACTGTCCATCATAATCTAAAATGAGTGCACCACTCCATCAACTAAACTAAGTGCACTGTCCATGTTAAACTACACTGAGTGCACTGTCCATTATAATCTACACTGAGTGCATTGTCCATCATAAACTACACTAATTGCACTGTCTATGTTAAATTACACTGTGTATATCACTCCATCATAAACAACACTGAGTGCATTGTCTATCATAAAATACATTGAGTGCACTTTCCATCATAAACTACACTGAGTGCGCCACTCCATCATAAGCTGCACTGAGTGCACTATCCATCATAAATTTCACTGAGTGTGCAACAAAATAATAACATCCACTAACTGCACTATCCATCATAAACTGTAGAGTGTTCTGTCTACCATAAGCTACATTGACAGCACTGTCCATCATAATCAAAACTGAGTGCACCACTCCATAATAAACTACACTGAGTGCACTGTCCATGTTAAACCACAGTATGCACCACTCCAACATAAACTACACGGAGTGTAATGTCCATATTAAATTACATGAGTGCATTGTCCTTCATAAACTACACTGAGGGCACTTTCCATCTTAAACTATACTTATTGCATTGTCCATCATAAATGACAAAGAGTGCCCCGTCCGTCATAAACTACTGAGAGTGTGCAATCCATAATAAACTATACTGAGAACACCACTGCATGATAAACTGCACTGAGTGCACATTCCATCATAAACTATACTGCATGCACTGTCCATTATAAATTATACTAAATACATTGTCCATCGTAAACTGCTCTGAGTGCACTTCCCATCATAAACTATACCGAGTGCACCGTCCATCATAATCTTCACTGAGTGCACTGTACGTTAAAACTACACTGAGTCCATTGTCCATCATTAAATACATTGAGAGCACCACTACATCATAAACTACACTGAGGGCCACTTTCTATTATCAACTACACTGAGTGCATCAGTCCATCATAAACTACACTGAGTGCACTGTCCATCAAAAACTACACTGAATGGATTGCCAGTCTTAAAGTACACTGAGTGCACTGTCCATCGTGAACTATACTGAGTTGCAAGTTCTTTTTAAAGTAAAATGTGTGCATTGTCCATTATAATGAATACTGAGTGCACTGTCCATCAAAAACTACACTGAATGCATTGTCATTCCTAAGCTATACTAAGGGCACTTTCCATCATAAATTACACTGCATGCACTGTCCATTTTAAATTATACTAAGTGCACTTCCCATCATAAACTACACCGAGTGCACTGTCCATCATAATCTACACTGAGTGCACTGTACGTCATAAACTACACTGAGTGCATTGTCCATCATTAAATACACTGAGAGCGCCACTCCTTCGTAAAGTACACTGAGGGCACTGCATCAGTCCATCATAAACTATACTGAATGCACTGTCCATCATAAACTACGCTTAGTGCATTGTCCATCATAAACTACACTGAGTGTAAAGTCCATGCAAAACAACACTGAGTGCACTTTCCATCATAAACTATATTGCATACACTGTCCAATATAAATTATACTGAGTGCATTGTTCATCATAAACTGCTCTGAGTGCACTGCCATCATTAAATTCCAGTGATTGCACAGTGTCTCATAAAGTACTCAGTGTACTGTCCATCATAAAGTACACTGAGTGTACTGTCTATTATGAATTGCACTGAGTGTAACATCCATCATAAACTGCACTGAGTGCGTTGTCCTTCATTAAATACATTGAGTGCATTGTCCATTATAAACTATGCTGACTGCACGGTCTCTCCTAATCTACCCTGAGTGCAATGTCCATCATAATCTGCAATTGCTGCACCACTCCATCAGAAACTACACTGAGACTTTCGTCCATCAAAAACTACAAAGTGCACAATCCAACATGATCTACACTGAGTGCAATGTCCATCATAATCTATACCGTGTGCTCTGTCCATTATAAACTACGCAGAGTACATTGTCCATCTTAAATTACATTGAGTGCACAGTCCATCATAAACTACAGTGAGTGTAATGTGAGTGTAAATTACACTAAGTGCACTATCCATCATTAAGTATACTGAGTGCACCACTCCATCATAAAGTGCACTGAGCGCACTATCCATAACAAAATACACTGCGTGCATTGTCTATCATAATCTACACTGAGTGCACTGCCCATATTAACTACACTGTGTGCACCACTCCATCATAAACTAAACTGAGTGCACTGTCCATATTAAACTACACTGAGTGCACTGTCCATATTAAACTACGCTAACTGCATTGTCCATCATAATCTACACTGTGTGCTTCACTCCATCATAATTGCACTGAATGTATTATCCATTATAAATTTCACTAAGTGAACAACAAAATCATAAAATGGACTAAGTGCACTAAACATCATAAAATGCACTGTACGCACTGTCCATCATAAACTACACTGAGTGCATTTGTCTATCATCAACCACACAGAGTGCAGTGTCCATCATAAACTATACTGATTGCATTCTTCATCATACGGTATACTGAAAACAACTTCCATCCTAAACTACACTTAGTGCATCATAGAATCATAGAATGGTTACAGCACGGAAGGAGGCCATTTGGACCGTTGAGCTCGTGCCGGCTCTCTGCAAGAGCAATCCAGCTAGTCCCACTCCTCTACCCTTTCCTCGTAGCCCTGCAAATTGTTTCCCTTCGTATTCATCCAATTCCCTTTTGAAAGCCACGATTGAATCTGCATCCACCACCCTTTTGGGCACATCATTCCAGATCATAACCACTTGCTGCATAAAAAAGTTTTTCCTCATGACTCCTCTGGTTCTTTTACCAATCACCTTAAATCTGTGTCCTCTGGTTCTCGACCCTACTGCCAATGGGAACAATTTCTCTCCATCTACTCTGTCTGACCCCTCATGATTTTGAGCACCTCCATCAAATCTCCTCTCAATCTTCTCTGATCCAAGGAGAACAACCCCAGCTTATCCAGTCTATCCACGTAACTGAAGTCCCTCAAACCTGGAACCATTCTAGTACGTCTTTTCTGCACCCGCTCTAAGGCCTTCACATCCTTCCTAAAGTGCGGTGTCCAGAATTGGACACAATACTCCAGTTGTGGCTCTACCAGTGTTTTATAAAGGTTCATCATAACCTCCTTGCTTTTGCACTCTATGCTTCTATTTATAAAACCCAGAATCCCGTATGCTTTTTTAACCGCTTTCTCAACCTGCCCTGCCACCTTCAACGACTTGTGCACAGATAGCCCCAGATCTCTCTGTTCCTGAACCCTCTTTAGAATTGTATCCTTTAGTTGATATTGCTTTTCCTCAATCTTCCTACCAAAATGTATCACTTCGCACTTCTCTACGTTGAATTTTGTCTGCCACATGTCTGCCCATTCCACCAGCTTGTCTATGTCATGTTGAAGTCTATTACTATCCTCCTCACTGTTCACTACACTACCATGTTTTGTGTCATCTGTAAATTTTGAAACTGTGCTCTATACACCCAAGTCCAAGTCATCAATATATCCCAGCTGTAGTGCTGAAGTCTTGTGCTCCAGAACTAGCCACGCCTCTAGCCAAACTGTTCCAGTGCAGCTATAACACTGGCATCTACCCGACAATGAGGAAAATTGCCCAGGTATGTCCTGTCCACAAAAGCAGGACAAATCCAATCCGGCCAATTACTGCCCCATCAGCAAAGTGATGGAAGGTGTCGTCGATAATGCTATCAAGCGGCACTTACTCACCAATAACCTGCTCACCGATGCTCAGTTTGGGTTCTGCCAGGTCCACTCAGCTCCAGACCTCATTACAGCCTTGGTTCAAACATGGACAATAAAGCTGAATTCCAGTGGTGAGGTGAGAGTGACTGCCCTTGACATCAAGGCAGCATTTGACCAAGTGTGGCACCAAGGAGTCCTAGTAAAATTGAAGTCAATGGGAATCAGGGGGAAAACTCTCCAGTGGCTGGATTCATACCTAGCACAAAGGAAGGTGGTAGTGGTTGTTGGAAGTCAATCATCTCAGCCCCAGGACATTGCTGCAGGAGTTCCTCAGGGCAGTGTCCTAGGCCCAACCATCTTCAGCTGCTTCATCAATGACCTTCACTCCATTATAAGGTCAGAAATGGGGATGTTCGCACATTGTTCAGTTCCATTCGCAACCCCTCAGATAATTAAGCAGTCCGAGCCCACATGCAGCAAGACCTGAACAACATCCAGGCTTGGGCTGATAAGTGGCAAGTAACATTCGCACCAGACAAGTGTCACGCTATGACCATCTCCAACAAGAGAGAGTCTAACCACCTCCCCTTGACATTCAACGGCATTACCATCGCCGAATCCCCCACCATTAACATCCTGGGGGTCACCATTGACAAGAAACTTAACTGGACCAGCCATATAAATACTGTGGCTACAAGAGCAGGACAGAGGCTGGGTATTCTGCGGCGAGTGACTCACCTCCTGACTCCCCAAAGCCTTTCCACCATCTAAAAGGCACAAGTCAGGAGTGTGATGGAATACTCTCCACTTGCCTGGATGAGTGCAGCTCCAACAACACTCAAGAAGCTTGACACCATCCAGGACAAAGCAGCCTGCTTGATTGGCGCCCCATCCACTACCCTAAACTGTCACTCTATTCACCAATGGTGCACCGTGGCTGCAGTGTGTACCATCCACAGGATGCACTGCAGCAACTCGCCAAGGCTTCTTTGACAGGACCTCCGAAACCCGCAATCTATACCACCTAGAAGGACAAGGGCAGCAGGCACATGGGAACACCACCACCTGCATGTTCTCCTCCAAGTCACACACCATCCCGACTTGGAAATATATCGCCGTTCCTTCATCATCTCTGGGTCAAAATCCTGGAGCTCCCTTCCTAACAGCACTGTGGGAGAACCTTCACCACACGGACTGCAGCGGTTCAAGAAGCGGCTCACCACCACCTTCTCAAGGGCCATTAGTGATGGTCAATAAATGCTGGCCTCGCCAGCGATGCTCACATCCTATGAACAAATAAAAAAAATTAAGAAAAGCAGTGGCCCCAATACCGAGCCCTGGGGAGCGCCATTTTATACCTTCTTCCAGTCCAAAAAACAACCGTTCACCGCTATTCTATGTTCCCTGTCACTTAGCCAATTTTGTATCCGTGCTGCCACTGCCCCATATATTCCATGGGCTTCAATTTTGTTGACATGCCTATTATGTGGCACTTTATCAAACGCCTTGGAAGTCCACATACACCACATCAACCACATTGCCCTCATCAACCCTTTCTGTTACCTCATCAAAAACTCAATCAAGTTAGTTAAACACGAATTGCCTTTAACAAATCCTTGCTGGCTTTCCTTAATTAATCCACACTTATCCAAGAGACTGATAATTTTGTCCTGCATTATCATTTCTAAAAGCTTCCCCACCACTGAGGTTAAAATGACTGGCTTGTAGTTGCTGGGTTTAGCCTTACACCCTTATTTGAACAAGGGTGTGACATTTGCAATTCTCCAGTCCTCTGGTACCGCCCCGTATCTAAGGATGATTGGAAGATTTTGGCCAGTACCTCATGTTCATCATAAACTACAGAGTGCATTGCCCTTCATAAACTACTCTGAGTGCACCCCTCCATTATAAACTACGCTGAGTGCAATGACCATATTAAATTACACTGAGTTCATTGTCCATCACTCCATCATAAACTGCACTGAGAGCACTGTCCATCATAATCTAAACCGAGTGCACCACTCAATCATAAACTACACTAAATGCACCAGTCCATCATAAAGTGCACTGAGTGCACTATCCATAATAATATTCACTGTCTCTCGTAATCTACACTGTGTGCACCACTCCATCATAAACTATACTGAGTGCACTGCCAATATTAAACTACAGTGTGTGCACCACTCCATCATAAACTATAATGAATGTATTGTTCATATTAAACTACATTGAATGCTCCAGTCCATCATGTACTACACTGAGTGCACTGTACCTATTAAACTATTCTGAGTGCATTGTCTATCATAAGCTACACTGGATGCACGTTCCATCATAAACTATGCTTAGTGCATTGTCCATCATAAACTACCCTTAGTGCACCTTCCATCTTAAATTACCCTGAGTGCATTGTCCATCATAACCTACACTGATTGCACTACTCCATCATAAACTGCACTGAGTGCACCATCCATCATAAATTTCACTGAGTGCACAACTAAATCACAAAATGCGCTAAGTGCGTTATCCATATTAAACTGAACTGAGTGTACTTTCCATCATAAACTACATTGAATGCATTGTCCATATTAAACTACACTGAGTGCTCCAGTCAATCATGAACTACAATGAGCAAACTGTCCATCATAAACTACACTGTGTACACTGTCCATATTAAACTACACTGTGTGATCCAGTGCATCATGAACAACACTGAGTGCACTGTCCATATTAAACCACACTGAGTGCATTTTCCATCATAAACTACAGTGCACTTTCCATTATAAACTACCCTGAGAACACTAGTCCACCATAAACTGCACTGAGTGCACTGTCCTTCATAAAATAAATTGAGTGCGTTTGGCCATTATAAACTATACTGAGTGCATTGTCTCTCCTAATCTACATTGAGTGCAATGTCCAACGTAATCTACAATTGCTGCAGCACTCCATCATAAACTACATTGAGTGTTTCGTCCATCATCAACTACGCTGATTGCACTATCCAACATAATCTTCATTGAATGCAATGTCCATCATAATTTACACTGTGTGTTCCGTCCATTGTAAACTACAGAGAGGTCTGTCCATCATGAACGACACTGATTGCACTGTGCATCATAAATGGACTGAATACACTGTCCATCAAAAACTATACAACAACAAAATCATAAAATGCACTAAGTGCACCATCCATCATAAACGACACTTGCTGCACAACTCCACCATAAACTGAAGAGTGCTTTGTCCATCGTAAAATACACTGAGCGCATTGTCCATCATAATGTACACTATGTGCACTATCCATCATAAAATATACTGAGTGCTTGGTCCATTATAAACTACACTGAGTGCACTGTCTCTCATAATCTACACTGAATGCAATTTCCATCATAATCTACACTTAATGCACCACTCCATCTTAAACTACACTGAGAGCACTTACCATCATAATCTACATTGAGTGCATTGACCATCATTATCTACACTGAGTGCACTGCCCACCATGAACTACACTGAGTGCATTGTCCATCTTAAACTACACTGAGTGCACTGTCCATCATAAATTACACCGAGTGCATTGTCCATTGTAAACTACATTGAGTGTACTGTCCATCATATACTCCACCGATTGCACTGACCATCATGAACTATACTGAGTGCATTCTCCACCATAAGCTACACTGAGTGCAATACTCCTTCATAAACTGCAATGAGTGCAGTATCCATCATAAACTAGACTGAGGGCACACCAAAATCATAAAATGCACTGATTGCACTATCCATCGTATACTACACTGAGTGCACCACTGCATCATAAACTACACTGTCTATACTGTCCATTATAAATTGTACATAGTGCACTGTCCATCATGAGCTACACTGGGTGCACTATCCATCGTAAACTAAACTGAGAGCTCAGCTCATCATGAACTACACTGATTGCACTGTGCATCATAAACTACACTGAGAGCGCTACCCATCATAACCTACAATGAGAACACTATTACATTGTAAACTGCACTGAGTGCATAGTCCTACATAAACTAAACTGAGTGCAACACTCCATCATGAACTGCACTGTATACACTAACCATCATAAAATACACTAAGTACATGGTCCATTATAAACTACACAGAGTGTATTATGCATCATAAACTGCATTGAAAGCTCCATCCATCATAAACTGCATTGATTGCATTGTTTAGCACTATCTACTCTGAGTGCAATTGTCTGTCATGAACTACACTGAGTTCTCTGTCCATCATAAACTACACCGATTGCACTGTCCTTCATGAATTACACTGAGTGCTCTGACCATCATAAACTACACCGAGTGCACTGTCCTTTATAAACTGCACTGAGTATACTGTCCATCTTAAAAAACTTTGAATACACTGTCCATCATAAACTACAGTGAGTGCATTGTCCACCATAAGCTACACTGGGTGCATTGTCCATCATAAAGTACAATGATTGCACTGTCCATCAAAAATTAAACTGAGTACACTGTCCATCATAATCTACACTGACTCACTGAGTACATTGTCCATCATTATATACATGGAGTGCATTGTCAATGATCAATCACATTGAGTGCAATATCCATCATAAACTGCATCAAGTGCATTGTCCATGATTAACTACACTGAGTGCACTGTCCTTCATAACCTACACTGAGTGCAATACTCCATCATAAACTACAGTGAGTGCACTGTCCATCATAAATTACTCTGAGTGCATTGTCCATCATAATGTACACTGAGTGCACTCTTGATCAAAAATTAAACTGAGCGCACTGTCCATCATCAACTGCACAGAGTTCAGAGCCCATCATAATCTACACTCACTACATTGTCCATCATTACATACACTGAGTGCATTGACAATGATCAACAACATTGAGTGCAGTATCCATCATAAACTACACTGAGTAAGCTGTCCATCATAAACTACACGAGGAGCAGTGTCCATCAAAAATTAAACTGAGTGCATGTTCATCATAAAATACACTGAGCATACTGTCCATCATGAACTACACTGAGAGCATGGTCCATCATAATACATCATGAAAGCTCCACTTCATCATAAACTACACTGAGTGAATGGAGTGAATGTTTAGGGTGGTGGATGGGGTGCCAATCAAGCAGGCTGCATTGTCTTGAATGGTGTCCAGCTTCTTGAGTGTTGCTGGAGCTGCACTCATCCAGGCAAGTGGAGAGTATTCCATCACACTCCTGACTTGTGCCTTGTAGTTGGTGGAAAAGCTTTGGGGAGTCAGGAGGTGAGTCACCCGCTGCAGAATACCCAGCCTCTGTCCTGCTCTTGTAGCCACAGTATTTATGTGGCTGGTCCAGTTAAGTTTTGGGTCAATGTGACACCCAGGATGTTGATGGTGGGGGACTCAGCGATGGTAATGCCATTGAATGTCAAGGGGAGGTGGTTAGACTCCCTCTTGTTGGAGATGGTCATTGCCTGGCACTTGTCTGGCGCAAATGTTACTTGCCACTTATCAGCTCAAGCATGGATGTTGTCCACGTCATGCTGTATGCAGGCACAGACTGCTTCATTATCTGTGGGGTTGCGTATGGAACTGAACACTGTGCAATCATCAGCGAACATCCTCATTTCTGACCTTATGATGGAGGGAAGGTCATTGATGAAGCCGCTGAAGATGATTGGACTTCAGACACTGCCTTGAGGAACCCCTGCAGCAATGTCCTGGAGTTGAGATGATTGGCCTCCAATCACCACTACCATCTTCCTTTGTGCTAGGTATGAATCCAGCCTCTGGAGAGTTTTCCCCCTGATTCCCACTAACTTCAATTTTACAAGGGCTTCTTGGTGCCACACTTGTTCAAATGCTGCCTTGATGTCAAGGGCAGTCACTCTCACCTCACCTCTGGAATTCAGCTCTTTTGCCCATGTTTGGACCAAGGCTGTAATGAGATCTGGAGCCGAGCGGGCCTGGCAGAACCCAAACTGAGCATCGGAGAGTGGGTTATTGGTGAGTAAGTGCTGCTTGATAGCACTGTCGATGACAACTTCCATCACTTTGCTGATGATTGAGAGTAGACTGATGGGGCATTAATTGGCTTGATTGGATTTGTCCTGCTTTTTGTGGACAGGACATACCTGGGCAATTTTCCACATTGTCGGGGAAATGCCAGTGTTGTAGCTGTACTGGAACAGTTGGGTTAGAGGCGCAGCTAGTTCTGGAACACAAGACTTCAGCACTACAGCCTGGATGTTGTCGGGGCCCATAGCCTTTGCTGTATCCAGTGCACACAGCCGTTTCTTGATATCACATGGAGTGAATCGAATTGGCTGAAGACTGGCTTCTGTGATGGTGGGGATATCGGGAGGAGGCCGAGATGGATCATCCACTCGGCACTTCTGGCTGAAGATGGTTGCAAACGCTTTAGCCTTGTCTTTTGCACTCACGTGCTGGATTCTGCCATCACTGAGGATGGGGCTGTTCATGGAGCCTGCTCCTCCCATTAGTTGTTTAATTGTCTACCACCACTCACGACTGGATATGTCAGGACTGCAGAGCTTTTATTTGATCCATTGGTTGTGGAATGGCTTAGCTCTGTACACTAAGTTCACAGTCCATCATAGCCTACACTAAGTACATTGTGCATCATTATCTATACTGAGTACATTGTCCATGATCAGCTACATTAAGTGCAATATCCATCATAAACTACACCAAGTGCATTGTCCATGATTAACTATCACATCCACATCTCTCAGCCTTACCATTAATGTTGATTCTCACCCTTTGGAAATTACATTCCAAGCCACTCCTGGTACCATCTGTGCCTTGTTGTTACAGACTTGATGGTACCTTATCTTAGAGTTACATTGCCAGCCTTAACAGGACACAGTTTGTATAAACAGACTTCTATTCACTAGCTTGCAGGGGGTCGAGATAGAGGGGTCTTAGCCTGGGTTACTCCTTGATTTATTTCACCTCCCATCCTCCCTCAAGCCTGTGATTTTTCCCAAGTTAATTGCCACTGCAATGCCTTCAGCATTCTGTTAGTTTTAATTGCAAACTTGACTATAATAACCATCATGCATCCTTCTTGGCCCACCAGCCCTTTCTTATTGAATACACCAAGTGCATTGTCCATGATTAACTACAGTGAGCGTACTGTCCATCATAAAATACACCTAGTGCACTGTGCATCATAAACTACACTGAGTACGCTGTCCATCATAAACTACACTGAGTACGCTGTCCATCATAAACTACACTGAGTACGCTGTCCATCATAAACTACACTGAGGGCAGTGTCCATCAAAAATTAAACTGAGAGCATTGTCCATCATAAACTACACAGTCCATTATAATCTACACTGAGAGCACTGTCCATCATAAACTACACTGAGTTCACAGTTCATTATAATATATACTGAGAGCACTGTCCATCATAACCTGCACTGAGTTCACAATCCATTATAATATACACTGAAAGCACTGTCCATCATAAACTATGATGTGGAGATGCCGGTGATGGACTGGGGTTGACAATTGTAAACAATTTTACAACACCAAGTTATAGTCCAGCAATTTTATTTTAAATTCACAAGCTTTCGGAGGCTACCTCCTTCCTCAGGTGAACGATGTGGAAACTACACTGAGTTCACAGTCCATCATAATATATACTGAGTGCAATATCCATCATAAACTACACTGAGTTCACAGTCCATCATAAATGACACTGAGTGCATGGTCCAACATAAACTACAATGAGTGCACCACTCAATAATGAAATACATTGAGAGCACTATATATCATAAATGACACTGAGTGCATGGTCCATCATAAAGTATCCTGAGTGCATCACTCCATAATGAAAAACACTGAGTACATTGTCAATCATAAACTACACTGAGTGCACAACTCCATCATAAACTACACTGAGTGCACTATCAATCATAAACTACAATGAGTGCATTGCCCTTAATAAACTACACTGGGTGCATTGTCCATCATGAACGACACTCAGAACACCACTCCAATGTAAACTGCACTGAGTGTACTGTCCTTCATCAGCTATACTGAGTGCAACACTCCATCATAGACTGCACTGAGTGAACTATCCATCATAAAATACACTGAGTGCACTGTCCATTATAAACTACACTCTGTGCACTGTCCATATTAAACAACACTCAGTGCTTTGTTCATCATTTTTTTAAAATTCGTTCACGGGATGTGGGCGTCACTGGCGAGGCCGGCAATTATTGCCCATCCCTAATTGCCCTCGAGAAGGTGGTGGTGAGCCGCCTTCTTGAACCGCTGCAGTCCGTGTGGTGACAGTTCTCCCACAGTGCTGTTAGGAAGGGAGTTCCAGGATTTTGACCCAGCGACAATGAAGGAACGGCGATATATTTCCAAGTCGGGATGGTGTGTGACTTGGAGGGGAACGTGCAGGTGGTGTTGTTCCCATGTGCCTGCTGCTCTTGTCCTTCTAGGTGGTAGAGGTCGCAGGTTTGGGAGGTGCTGTCAAAGAAGCCTTGGCGAGTTGCTGCAGTGCATCCTGTGGATGGTACACACTGCAGCCACAGTGCGCCGGTGGTGAAGGGAGTGAATGTTTAGGGTGGTGGATGGGGTGCCAATCAAGCGGGCTATTTTATCTTGGATGGTGTCGAGCTTCTTGAGTGTTGTTGGAGCTGCACTCATCCAGGCAAGTGGAGAGTATTCCATCACACTCCTGACTTGTGCCTTGCAGATGGTGGAAAGGCTTTGGGGAGTCAGGAGGTGAGTCACTCGCCGCAGAATACCCAGCCTCTTGTAGCCACAGTATTTATATGGCTGGTCCAGTTAAGTTTCTGGTCAATGGTGACCCCCAGGATGTTGATGGTGGGGGATTCGGTGATGGTAATGCTGTTGAATGTCAAGGGGAGGTGGTTAGACTCTCTCTTGTTGGAGATGGTCATTGCCTGGCACTTATCTGGCGCGAATGTTACTTGCCACTTATGAGCCCAAGTCTGGATGTTGTCATAATCTACACTGAGTGCACTGTCCATCATAAACTACACTGAGAACACTATCATAAATTACAATAAGTGAACCATTCCATCATAAACTACACTGAGGCAGTTTCCATCAAAAATTAAACTCAGTGCATTGTCAATCATAAACTACACTGCGTGCACAACTCCATCATAAACTACACTGAGTGCACTGTCCATCATAAACTGCACTGAGTGCATTGTTCATCATTGTCAGGAGTGTGATGGAATACTCTCCACTTGCCTGGATGAGTGCAGCTCCAACAACACTCAAGAAGCTCGACACCATCCAGGACAAAACAGCCCGCTTGATTGGCACCCCGTCCACCACCCTAAACATTCACTCCCTTCACCACCGGCGCACTGTGGCTGCAGTGTGTACCATCCACAGGATGCACAGCAGCAACTCGCCAAGGCTGCTTCGACAGCACCTCCCAAACCCGCGACCTCTACCACCTAGAAGGACAAGGGCAGCAGGCACATGGTAACAACATCACCTGCACATTCCCCTCCAAGTCACACACCATCCCGACTTGGAAATATATCGCCATTCCTTCATCATCGCTGGGTCAAAATCCTGGAATTCCCTTCCTAACAGCACTGTGGGAGAACCTTCAACTCATGGACTGCAGCAGTTCAAGAAGGCGGCTCATCACCACCTTCTCAAGGGCAATTAGGGATGGGCAATAAATGCTGGCCTTGCTAGCGACGCCCACATCCCATGAACGAATAAAAAATAAATAAACTGCATCATAAACTACAATGAGTGCATTGCCCTTAATAAACTACACTGAGTGCACAACTCCACCATAAACTATAGAGTGCACTGTCCATCATAAACTACTGAGTGAACTGTCCATCATAAACTACTGAGTGAACTGTCCATCATAAACTACAATGAGTGCACCACTCCTTCATAAACTATCCTGAATGCATCACTCCAGAATGAAATACACTGAGTGCACTGTCCATCATAAACTTCACTGAGTGCACTGTCCATCATAAACTACACTGTGTAACATAAACGACACTGAGTGCATGGTCCATTATAAAAAATCCTAACTGCACCACTCCATAATGAAATACACTGAGTGCGTTATCTATCATAAATTACACTGTATGCACCACTCCATCATAATCTACACTGAGTGCATTGTCCATCATAAACAACATTGAATGCACTGTCCATCATAAACCACACAGAATGCACTGTCAATCATAAACTACACTGAGAGCATTGTCTATCATAAAATACATTGAGTGCACAGTCCATCGTAATTTATCCTGAGTCCACCACTCCATAATGAAATACACTGAGTGCATTGTCCATCATAAACTGAGAACACCACACCAACATAAACTGCACTGAGTGTACTGTCCTAGATCAGCTACACTGAGGGCAACACTCCGTCATAGACTGAAATATCCAGTCGTGAATGGTGGTGGACAATTAAACAACTAACGGGAGGAGGAGGCTTTGTACAATCTCCATCCTTAATGATGGCAGAGTCCAGCACGTGAGTGCAAAAGACAAGGCTGAAGCGTTTGCAACCATCTTCAGCCAGAAGCGCCGAGTAAATGATCCATCTCGGCCTCCTCCCAATATCCCCACCAGCACAGAAGTCAGTCTTCAGCCAATTCGATTCACTCCACGTGACATCAAGAAATGGATGAGTGCACTGGATACAACAAAGGCTATGGTCCCCGACAACATCCCGGCTGTAGTGCTGAAGACTTGTGCTCCAGAACAGCTACAATACTGGCATCTAATCGACAATGTGGAAAATTGCCCAGGTATGTCCTGTTCACAAAAAACAGGACAAATCCAATCCGGCCAATTACCGCCCCACCAGTCTACTCTCAATTATCAGGAAAGTGAAGGAAGGTGTCGTCGACAGTGCTATCAAGCGGCACTTACTCATCAATAACCTGCTCATGGAAAAAAAGAGCTGAATTCCAAAGGTGAGGTGAGAGTTACTGCCCTTGACATTAAGGCAGCATTTGACCGAGTGTGGCACCAAGGTGCCCGAGTAAAATTGAAGTCAATGGGAATCAGGGGGAAAACTCTCCAGTGTCTGGAGTCATACCTAGCACAAAGGAAGGTGGTAGTGGTTGTTGGAGGCCAATCATCTCAGCCCCAGGACATTGCTGCAGAAGTTCCTCAGGGCAGTGCCCTAGGCCCAACCATCCTCAGCTGCTTCATCAATGACCTTCCCTCCATCATAAGGTCAGAAATGGGGATGTTCGCTGATAATTACACAGTGTTCAGTTCCATATGCAACCCCTCAGTTAATGAAGCAGTCCATGCCCGCATGCAGCAAGACCAGGGCAACATCCATGCGTGGGCTGACAAGTGGCAAGTAACATTCGCACCAGACAAGTGCCAGGCAATGACCATCTCCAACAAGAGGGAGTCTAATCAGCTCCCCTTGACATTCAACGGTATTATCATTGCCGAATCCCCCACCATCAACATCCTGGGGGTCATATTGAACAGAAACTTAACGAGACCAGCAACATAAATACTGTGGCTACAAGAGCAGGTCAGAGGCTGGGTATTCTGTGGCGAGTGACTCACCTCCTGACTCCCCAAAGCCTTTCCACCATCTACAAGGCACAGGTCAGGAGTGTGATGGAAGAGTCTCCACTTGCCTAGATGAGTGCAGCTCCAACAACACTCAAGAAGCTTGACACCATCCAGGACAAAGCAACCCGCTTGATTGGCACCCCATCCACCACCCTAAACATTCACTCCCTTCATCACCGGGGCACTGTGGCTGCAGTGTGTACCATCCACAGGATGCACTGCAGCAACTCACCAAGGCTTTTTCGACAGCACCTCCCAAACCCGCGACCTCTACCACCTAGAAGGGCAAGGGCAGCAGGCACATGGGAACAACACCACCTGCACGTTCCCCTCCAAGTCACACACCATCCCGACTTGGAAATATATCGCTGTTCCTTCATCGACGCTCGGTCAAAATCCTGGAACTCCCTTTCTAACAGCACTGTGGGAGAACCTTAACCACACAGGCAGATCACCACCACTTTCTCAAGGGCAATTAGGGATGGGCAATAAATGCTGGCCTCACCAGCGATGGCCACATCCCGTGAACGAATAAAAAAAAAAGTGCTCTTAGTGCATTGTCCATCATAAACTACACTGATAACACCACTCCATCATAAACTAGACTGAGTACACTATCCACAATGAACTATTTTCCGTGCACTGTCCATATTAAACAACACTGAGTGCTTCGTACACCATGAATGACACTGAATGCACTGTCCGTCATAAACTTCACTCGTTACAATATGCAGCATTAACTACACTGAGTGCATTGTGTATGATGAATTACACTGAGTGTATTTTCCATATTAAACTACACTGTGTGCACCACTCCACCGTAAACTACACTGAGGGCACTGTCCAACATAAATTACACAGAGTTCATTGTCCATCATTATCTAACCTGACTGTCCATCATAGAGTTATACAGCACGGATAGAGGCCCTTCGGCCCATCGTGTCAAACAAATCAGATTCCATCAAAAACTATATATTTTTTTACATTCGTTAATGGGATGTGGGCATCGCTGGCGAGGCCGGCATTTATTGCCCATCCCTAATTTCGCTTGAGAAAGTGGTGGTGAGCCGCCTTCTTGAACCGCTGCAGTCCGCGTGGTGAACATTCTCCCACAGTGCTGTTAGGAAGGGAGTTCCAGGATTTTGACCCAGCGACGATGAAGGAACGGCGATATATTTCCAAGTCAGGATGGTGTGTGACTTGGAGGGGAACGTGCAGGTGGTGTTGTTCCCATGTACCTGATGCTCTTGTCCTTCAAGGTGGTAGAGGTTGCGGGTTTGGGAGGTGCTGTCGAAGAAGCCTTGGCGAGTTGCTGCAGTGCATCCTGTGGATGGTACACAATGCAGCCGATGGTGAAGGGAGTGGATATTTAGGGTGGTGGATGGGGTGCCAATCAAGTGGGCTGCTTTGTCCTGGATTGTGTCGAGCTTCTTGAGTGTTGTTGGAGCTGCACTCATCCAGGCAAGTGGAGAGTATTCCATCACACTCCTGACTTGTGCCTTGTAGATGGTGGAAAGGCTTTGGGGAGTCAGGAGGTGAGTCACTCGCCACAGAATACCCAGCCTCTGACCTGCTCTTATAGCCACTGTATTTATATGGCTCGTCCAGTTAAGTTTCTGGTCAATGGTGACCCCCCAGGATGTTGATTGTGGGGGATTCAGCGATGGTAATGCCGTTGAACGTCAAGGGGAGGTGGTTAGACTCTCTCTTGTTGGAGATGGTTATTGCCTGGCACTTGTCTGACACGATTGTTGCTTACCACTTATCAGCCCAAGCCTGGATGTTGTCCAGGTCTTGCTGCATGCGGGCTCGGACTGATTCATTATCTGAGGGGTTGCGAATGAAACTGAACACTGTACAATTATCTGCGAGCATCCCCATTTCTGACCTTATGATGGAGTGAAGGTCATTGATGAAGCCTAGGACACTGCCTTGAGGAACTCCTGCAGCAATGTCCTGGGGCTGAGAGGTTTGGCCTCCAACAACCACTACCATCTTCCTTTGTGCTAGGTATGACTCCAGCCACTGGAGAGTTTTCCCCCTGATTCCCATTGACTTCAATTTTATGAGGGCTGCTTGGTGCCACACTCGGTCAAATGCTGCCTTGATGTCAAGGGCAGTCACTCTCACCTCACCTTTGGAATTCAGCTCTTTTTTCCATGGACCAAGGCTGTAATGAGATCTGGAGCCGACTGGTCCTGGTGGAACCCAAACTGAGCATCGGTGAGTAGGTTATTGGTGAGTAAGTGCCACTTGATAGCACAGTCGACAACACCTTCCATCACTTTGCTGATGAAAGGAGTCGCACAACGCCAGGTTATAGTCCAACCTCTTTATTTGAAATCACAAGCTTTCGGAGCTTGTGATTTCAAATAAAGCTGTTGGACTATAACCTGGTGTTGTGCGACTCCTTACATTTGCCCACCCCAGTCCATCACCGGCATCTCCACATCATCACTTTGCTGATGATTGAGAGTAGACTGATGGGGCGGTAATTGGCCGGATTGGATTTGTCCTGCTTTTTGTGGACAGGACATACCTGGACAATTTTCCACATTGTCGGGTGGATGCCAGTGTTGTAGCTGTACTGGAACAGCTTGGCTAGAGGAGCAGCTAGTTCTGGAGCACAAGTATTCAGCACTACAACCGGGATGTTGTCGGGGCCCATAGCCTTTGCTGTATCCAGTGCACTCAGCCGTTTCTTGATATCATGTGGAGTGAATCAAATTGGCTGAAGACTGGCTTCTGTGATGGTGGGGATATCGGGAGGAGGCCGAGATGGATCATCCACTTGGCAGTTCTGGCTGCAAACGCTTACAGCCTTGTCTTTTGCACTCACGTGCTGGACTATGCCATCATTGAGGACGGGGATATTTGCAGAGCCTCCTCCTCCCGTTAGTTGTTTAATTGTCCATTGACGACTGGATGTGGCAGGACTGCAGAGCTTTGATCTGATCTGTTTGTTGTGGAATCGCTTAGCTCTGTCTATAGCATGTTGCTTCCACTGTTTAGCATGCATGTAGTCCTGAGTTGTAGCTTCACCAGGTTGGCACCTCATTTTTAGGTACACCTGGTGCTGCTCCTGGCATGCTCTTCTACACTTCTCATTGAACCAGGGTTGATCCCCTGGCTTGTTGGTAATGGTAGAGTGAGGAATATGCTGGGCCATGAGGTTACAGATTGTGCTGGAATACAATTCTGCTGCTGCTGATGGCCCACAGCGCCTCATAGGTGCCCAGTTTTGAGCTGCTAGAATCTGTTCTGAATCTATCCCATTTAGCACGGTGATAGTGCCACATAGCACTCTCCACTTGCCTGGATGGTGTCATCAGTGCGAAGACGGGACTTCATCTCCACGAGGACTGTGCGGTGGTCACTCCTACCAATACTGTCATGGACAGATGCATTTGCGACAGGTAGATTGGTGAGGACGAGGTCAAGTAAGTTTTTCCCCTCATGTTGGTTCACTCACCACCTGCTGCAGGCCCCGTCTGGCAGCTATGTCCTTTCAGACTCAGCCAGCTCGATCAGTTAGTGGTGCTACTGAGCCACTTCTTGGTGATGGACATTGAAGTCCCCCACCCAGAGTACATTCTGTGCCCTTGCGCCCTTCAGTGCTTCCTCCAAGTGGTGTTCAACATGGAGGAGGACTGATTCATCAGCCGAGGGAGGGCGATAGGTGGTAATCAGCAGGAGGTTTCCATACCCATGTTTAACCTGATGCCATGAGGTCCAGAGTCAATATTGAGGACTCCCAGGGCTAGTCTCTCTTGACTGTATATTACTGTACCGCCACCTCTGGTCGGTCCATCCTGCTGGTGGGACAGGACATACCCAGGGATGGTGATGGAAGAGTCTGGGATGTTGGCTGAAAGGTATGATTCTGTGAATATGGCTATGGCAGGATGTTGCTTGACTGGTCTGTGGGACAGCTCTCCGAATTTTGGCACAACTCCCCAGATGTCAGTGAGGAGGACTGTTGCAGGGTTGACAGGGCTTGGTTTGCCTTTGTCGTGTCCGGTGCCTAATGGTCCGTCCGGTTTTATTCTAATTGTGACTTTTTAGAAGCGAGATTTTGCAACTGAGTGGCTTGCTCGGCCATTTCAGAGGGCAATTAAGAATCAACCACTTTGCTGTGGGTCTAGAGTCACATATAGGCCAGACTGGGTAAGGACAGCAGGTTTCCTTCCCGAAAAGACATTAGTGAACCAGATGAGTTTTTACGACAATCCAGATTTTATTTAATTAATTGAATTTAAATTCCCCAGCTGCCGTGGCAGAATTTGAACTCATAACTCTGGATTATTAACACAGGCCTCCAGATTACTAGTTCAGTAACATAACCACTATACTACCATACCCTTCAAGTGCATTGTCCTTAATAAACCACACTGAGTGCAGTGTCCATCATAAATAACTCTGAGTGCATTGTCCGACATCATAGACACAGAGTGCACCGTCCTTCATGATTGAGATTGAGAACATTGTCCATCACTATACACACTGATTGCATTGCACATGATGAACGCCACTGAGGGCAGTATCGATCATAAATTCCAAACTGTATAGTCTGTGACAGTGTTATAATATTCATTCACATTTTATGGTGTGTCACAGTTTTAAAATATGTCATCGATGACGACGAACACCTCGCGAAGGCCATCCCCACGCCTCCACTGCTCGCCTTTAAACAGCCACCCAACCTCAAACAGACCATCGTTCGCAGCAAGTTACCCAGTTTTCAGGAGAACAGCGTCCACGACACCACACAACCCTGCCACGGCAACCTCTGCAAGACTTGCCAGATCATCGACACGGATACCACCATCACACGAGAGGACACCACCCACCAGGTACATGGTTCATACTCCTGTGACTCGGCCAACGTTGTTTACCTCATACGTTGCAGGAAAGGATGCCCCAGAGCATGGTACATTGGCGAGACCATGCAGACGCTGCGACAACGGATGAACGGACACCGCGCAACAATCGCCAAACAGGAGGGTTCCCTCCCAGTCGGGGAACACTTTAGCAGTCAAGGACATTCAGCCACCGATCTTCGGGTAAGCGTTCTCCAAGGCGGCCTTCGAGACACACGACAACGCAAAATCGTCGAGCAGAAGTTGATAGCCAAGTTCCGCACCCATGAGGACGGCCTCAACCGGGATCTTGGATTCATGTCACGCTACACGTAACCCCACCAGCAAAAAGGGGGAAAAAATTTATATGTTTTTTAAAATTCTCTCTCTCTCTCTCTGCCATTTTGAGTTTCTTTCTGCCTGCCTGTGTAACAGACACAATGTATATCAAGTGTACTGGGACGTGCTGTTCTCCGTGACTGGCCTGTTTGAATAACAACGACACCTTTTGATTGGTGTGATGCTGTCCCAACATAGTATAAGATATGCAATTTGAGAACCTTTTCATTCATTCATCTGACGAAGGAGATAATCTCCGAAAGCTTGTGATTTTAAAATAAATTTGTTGGACTATAACCTGGTGTTGTAAGATTCCTTACATTTGTCCACCCCAGTCCATCACCGGCATCTCCACATCATGTATAATATGTGACAGTGTTATCATATTCATTTACATTGTATGGTCTGTCACAGTGTTATAATATTCATTCACAATGTATGGACTGTCACAGTGTAATAATATTCATTCACATTGTATTGTCCGTGACAGTGTTATAATATTCAATCACATTGTTTGGGCTGTGACAGTGTTATAATATACATTCACATTGTATAATATGTGACAGTGTTATAATATTCATTCACATTGTATAATATGTGACAGTGTTAAAGTATTCATTCATATTGTATAATATGTGACAGTGTTATAATATTCATTCAAATTGTATAATATGTGACAGTGTTATAATATTCATTCACATTGTATAATATGTGACAGTGTTATAATATTCATTCACATTGTATGGTCTGTGACAGTGTTATAATATTCATTCACATTGTATGGTCTGTCACAGTGTTATAATATTCATTCACATTGTATAATATGTGACAGTGTTATAATATTCATTCACATTGTATAATATGTGACAGTGTTATAATATTCATTCACATTGCATAATATGCGACAGTGTTATAATATTCATTCACATTGTATGGTCTGTGACAGTGTTATAATATTCATTCACATTGTATGGTCTGTCACAGTGTTATAATATTCATTCACATTGTATAATATGTGACAGAGTTATAATATTCATCCACATTGCATGGTCTGTCACAGTGTTATAATATTCATTCACATTGTATGGTCTGTCACAGTGTTATAATATTCATTCACATTGTATGGTCTGTGACAGTGTTATAATATTCATTCACATTGTAAGGTCTGTCACAGTGTTAAAGTATTCATTCACATTGCATAATATGTGACAGTGTTGTAATATTCATTCATATTGGATGGCCTGTCACAATGTTATAATATTCATTCACATTGTAAGGACTGTCACAGTGTTATAATATTCATTCACATTGTATAATATGTGACAGAGTTAAAGTATTCATTCACATTGTATAATATGTGACAGTGTTATAATATTCATCCACATTGCATGGTCTGTCATAGTGTTATAATATTCATTCATATTGGATGACATGTCACAGTTTTATAATATTCATTCACATTGTATGGTCTGTGACACTGTTATAACATTCATTCACATTGTATGGTCTGTCACAGAGTTATAATATTCATTCACATTGTGTAATATGTGAAAGTGTTATAATATTCATTCACATTGCATAATATGTGACAGTGTTATAATATTCATTCACATTGGAGAGTCTGTGACAGTGTTATAAAATTCATTCACATTGTATGGTCTGTCACAGTGTTATAATATTCATTCACATTGGAGAGTCTGTGACAGTGTTATAATATTCATTCACATTGTATGGTCTGTGACAGTGTTATAATATTTATTCACATTGTATGGTCTGTCACAGTGTTAAAATATTCATTCACATTGTATAACATGTGACAGTGTTATAATATTCATTCTCGTTGGATAGTATGTGACAGTGTTATAATATTCATTCACGTTGTATAATATGTGACAGTGTTATAATATTCATTCACATTGGATAATATGTGACAGTGATTTAATATTCATGCACATTGTATTATATGTGACAGTGTTATAATATTCATTCACATTGTATGGTCTGTCACAGTGTTGTAATATTCATTCACATTGTATCGTCTGTGACAGTATTATAATATTTATTCACATTGTATGGTCTGTCACAGTGTTATAATATTTATTCACATTGTATGGTCTGTGACAGTGTTATAATATTCATTCACGTTGTATAATATGTGACAGTGTTATAATATTCATTCACATTGGATAATATGTGACAGTGATATAATATTCATGCACATTGTATTATATGTGACAGTGTTATAATATTCATTCACATTGTATGGTCTGTCACAGTGTTATAATATTTATTCACATTGTATGGTCTGTCACAGTGTTATAATATTCATTCACATTGTATAATATGTGACAGTTTATAATATTCATTCACATTGTATAACATGTGACAGTGTTATAATATTCATTCACATTGTATGGTCTGTGACAGTGTGATAATATTCATTCACATTGTATGGTCTGTCACAGTGTTATAATATTCATTCACATTTTATGGTCTGTCACAGTGTTATAATATTCATTCACATTGTATAATATGTGACAGTGTTATAATATTCATTCACATTGTATAACATGTGACAGTGTTATAATATTCATTCACATTGTATGGTCTGTCACAGTGTGAAAATATTCAATCACATTGTTTGCGCTGTGACAGTGTTATACTATACATTCACATTGTATGGTCTGTGACAGCGTTATAATATTCATTCACATTGTGTGGTATGTGACAGTGTTATAATATTCATTCACATTGTATGGTCTGTCACAGTGTTATAATATTCACTCACATTGTATGGTCTGTGACAGTGTTATAATATTAATTCACATTGTAAGGTCTGTCACAGTGTTATAATATTCATTCACATTGTATAATATGTGACAGTTTTATGATATTCATTCACATTGTATAATATGTGACAGAGTTATAATATTCATCCACATTGCATGGTCTGTCACAGTGTTATAATATTCATTCATATTGTATCGTCTGTGACAGTGTTATAATATACATTCACATTGTATGGTCTGTCACAGTGTTACAATATTCATTCACATTGTATGGTCTGTGACAGTGTGATAATATTCATTCACATTGTATGGTCTGTCACAGTGTTATAATATTCATTCACATTGTATAATATGTGACAGTGTGATAATATTCATTCACATTTTATGGTCTGTCACAGTGTTATAATATTCATTCACATTGTATAATATGTGACAGTTTATAATATTCATTCACATTGTATAACATGTGACAGTGTTATAATATTCATTCACATTGTATGGTCTATCACAGTGTGAAAATATTCAATCACATTGTTTGGGCTGTGACAGTGTTATACTATACATTCACATTGTATGGTCTGTGACAGCTTTCATTCACATTGTGCGGTCTGTGACAGTGTTATAATATTCATTCACATTGTATGGTC
Source organism: Heptranchias perlo (assembly GCF_035084215.1). NCBI lineage: Eukaryota > Metazoa > Chordata > Chondrichthyes > Hexanchiformes > Hexanchidae > Heptranchias > Heptranchias perlo. The sequence goes on from NC_090330.1 coordinate 76,115,860, forward strand.
CGTCACAGTGTTATAATATTCACTCACATTGTATGGTCTGTGACAGTGTTATAATATTCATTCACATTGTAAGGACTGTCACAGTGTTATAATATTCATTCACATTGTATGGTCTGCGACACTGTTATAATATTCATTCACATTGTATAATATGTGACAGTGTTAAAGTATTCATTCACATTGTATAATATGTGACAGTGTTATAATATTCATTCACATTGTGTAATAAGTGACAGTGTTATAATATTCATTCACATTGTATGTTCTGTGACAGTGTTATAATATTCATTCACATTGTATGGTCTGTCACAGTGTTATAATATTCATTCGCATTGTATAATAAGTGACAGTGTTATAATATTCATTCATATTGTATGGTCTGTAACAGCATTATAATATTCATTCACATTGTACGGTCGGTCACAGTGTTATAATATTCATTCACATTGTATTGTCTATCACAGTGTGATAATATTTATTCACATTGTGTGGTCTGTCACAGTGTTATAATATTCATTCACATTTTATGGTCTGTGTCAGTTTTATATTATTCATTCACATTGTATGGTCTGTGACAGTGTTATATAATTTATTCACATTGTATTATTTGTGACAGTGTTATAATATTCATTCACATTGTATATTCTATCACATTGTTATAATATTCAATCATATTTTATGGTCAGTGAAAGTGTTCTAATATGCATTCACATTGTGTGGTCTTTGAAAGTGTGATATTATTAATTCACATTGTATGGTATGTGACAGTGTAATAATATTCATTCACATTGTATAGTATGTGACAGTGTTATAATATTCATTCACATTGTATTTTTTGTCACCGTGTTATAATATTCATTCACATTGTATGGTCTGTCACACTGTTATAATATTCATTCACAATTTATAGTCTGTGACAGTGTTATAATATTCATTCACATTGTATGGTCCGTCACAGTGTTATAATAATCATTCACATTGCATAATATGTGACAGTTTTATAATATTCATTCACATTGTATAATATGTGACAGTGTTATAATATTCATTCACATTGTATCGTCTGTGACAGTGTTATAATATTCATTTTGTGGAGATGCCGGTGATGGACTTGGGTGGACAAATGTAAGGAATCTTACAACACCAGGTTATAGTCCAACAAATTTATTTTAAAATCACAAACTTTCGGAGATTATCCCCTTCGTCAGATGAATGAGTGAAAAGGTTCTCAAATCGCATATCTTATACTATGCTGGGACAGCATCACACCAATCAAAAGGTGTCGTTGTTATTCAAACAGGCCAGTCACGGAGAACAGCACGTCCCAGTAAACTGGATATACATTGTGTCTATTACACAGACAGGCAGAAAGACCCCAAAATGGCAGAGAGAGAGAGAGAATATTAAAAAAACATAATTTTTTCCCCCTTTTTTGCTGGTTGGGTTATGTGTAGCGCGACATGAACCCAAGATCCCGGTTGAGGCTGTCCTCATGGGTGCGGAACTTGGCTATCAACTTCTGCTCGACGATTTTGCGTTGTCGTGTGTCTCGAAGGCCGCCTTGGAGAACGCTTACCCGAAGATCGGTGGCTGAATGTCCTTGACTGCGAAAGTGTTCCCCGACTGGGAGGGAACCCTCCTGTCTGGCGATTGTTGCGCGGTGTCCGTTCATCCGTTGTCGCAGTGTCTGCATGGTCTCGCCAATGTACCATGCTCCGGGGCATCCTTTCCTGCAACGTATGAGGTAGACAACGTTGGCCAACCAGCAAAAAAGGGGAAAAAAATTATGTTTTTTAATATTCTCTCTCTCTCTCTGCCATTTTGGGTTTCTTTCTGCCTGTCTGTGTAATTGACACAATGTATATCCAGTGTACTGGGACGTGCTGTTCTCCTTGACTGGCCTGTTTGAATAACAACGACACCTTTTGATTGGTGTGATGCTGTCCCAGCATAGTATAAGATATGCGATTTGAGAACCTTTTCACTCATTCATAATATTCATTCACATTGTATGGTCTGTCAAAGTGTTATAATATTCATTCACATTGTATGGTCTGTGACAGTGTTTTAATAACCATTCACATTGTATAGTCTGTGACAGTGTTGTAATATTCATTCACATTGTAGAGTCTGTGACCGTGTTATAATATTCATTCACATTGTTTGGTCTGTGACAGTGTTATAATATTCATTCACATTGTATGGGCTGTGACAGTGTTATAATATTCATTCACATTGTATCGAATCATAGAATCATAGAAGTTTACAACATGGGAACAGGCCCTTCGGCCCAACATGTCCAAGTCGCCCAGTTTATACCACGAAGCTGGTCCCAATTGCCTGCACTTGGCCCATAGCCCTCTTTTACCCATCTTACCCATGTAACTGTCCAAATGCTTTTTAAAAGTCAAAATTGTACCCGCCTCAACTACTGCCTCTGGCAGCTCGTTCCAGACACTCACCACCCTTTGAGTGAAAAAATTGCCCCTCTGGACCCTTTTTTATCTCTCCCCTCTCACCTCAAATCTATGGCCCCTCGTTATAAACTCCCCTACCTTTGGGAAAAGATTTTGACTATCTACCTTATCTATGCCCCTCATTATATTATAGACGTCTATAAGATCACCCCTAAACCTCCTACTCTCCAGGGAAAAAAGTCTCAGTCTATCCAATCTCTCCCTATAAGTCAAACCATCAAGTCCCGGTAGCATCCTAGTAAATCTTTTCTGCACTCTTTCTAGTTTAATAATATCCTTTCTATAATAGGGTGACCAGAACTGTACACAGTATTCCAAGTGTGGCCTTACTAATGTCATGTACAACTTAAACAAGACATCCCAACTCCTGTATTCAATGTTCTGACCAATGAAACCAAGCATGCTAAATGCCTTCTTCACCACCCTACCCTGTATGGTCTGTGACAGTGTTATAATAATCATTCACATTGTATAATATGTGACAGTGTTCTAATATTCATTCACATTGTATAATATGTGACAGTGTTATAATATTTATTCACATTGTATGGTCTGTGACAGTGTTATAATATTCATTCACATTGTATGGTCTGTGACAGTGTTATAATATTTATTCACATTGTATGGTCTGTGACAGTGTTATAATATTTATTCACATTGTATGGTCTGTGACAGTGTTATAATATTCATTCACATTGTATGGTCTGTGACAGTGTTATAATATTAATTCACATTGTATGGTCTGTGACAGTGTTATAATATTCATTTATGTTGAATGGTCTGTCACAGTGTTATAATATTCATTCACATTGTATGGTCTGTGACAGTGTTATAATATTTATTTACGTTGAATGGTCTGTCACAGTGTTATAATATTCATTCACATTGTATGGTCTGTGACAGTGTTATAATATTCATTCACATTGTATGGTCAGTGACGGTGTTATAATATTCATTCACATTGTATGGTATGTCACAGTGTTATAATATTCATTCACATTGTATGGTCTGTGAAAATGTGGTAATATTTCTTCACATTGTTTGGTTTGTGACAGTGTTTTAATAATGATTCACATTTTATGGTCATTGACATTGTTGTATTATTCACTCACATTGTACCGTATGTGATAATGTTTGCGTAGTCATTCACATTGTACTGTATGTGACAGTGTTATAATATTTAGTCACACGATATGGTATGTCTCAGTGTCAAAATATTTATTCACCTTGTATGGTCTGTGACAATGTTATAATATTTGTTCACATTGTATGATCTGTGACAGTGTTATAATATTCATTCACAATGTATGGAACATCGGAACAGGAGTTGGCCTTTCAGCCCCTCGTGCCTGCTCCGCCATTTGATAAGATCATGGCTGATCTGTGATCTAACTCCATATACCTTTGGCCCATATCCCTTTATACCTTTGGTTGCCAAAAAGCTATTTATCTCAGATTTAAATTTAGCAATTGAGCTAGTATCAATTGCCTTTTGCAGAAGAGAGTTCCAAACTTCTGCAACCCTTTGTGTGTAGAAATGTTTTCTAATCTCGCTCCTGAAAGGTCTGGCTCTAATTTTTAGACTGTGCTCCCTACTCCTAAAATCCTCAACCAGCGGAAATAGTTTCTCTCTATCCACCCTATCTGTTCCCCTTAATATATTGTAAAATTCGATCAGATCACCCCTTAACCTTCAAAACTCGAGAGAATACAACCCCAATTTGTGTAATCTCTCCTCGTAGCTTCACCCTTGAAGTCCGGGTATCATTCTGGTAAACCTACGCTGCACTCCCTCCAAGTCCAATATGTCCTTCCAAAGGTGCGGTGCCCAGAACTGCTCACAGTACTCCAGGTGCGGTCTAACCAGGGTTTTGTTTAGCTGCAGCATAACTTCTGCCCCCTTGTACTCTAGTCCTCTAGATGTAAAGGCCAGCATTCCATTAGCCTTATTGATTATTTTCTGCACCTGTTCATGACACTTCAATGATCTATGTACCTGAACCCCGAAGTCCCTTTGGACATCCACTGTTTTTAACTTCTTACCATTTAGAAAGTACCCTTTCTCTCCTTTTTTGATCCAAAGTGGATGACCTCACATTCACAGTTTTGCCCATTCACCTAATCTATCAATATCCCTTTGTAATTTTATGTTTTCACCGACATTGCTTACAATGCCACCAATCTTTGTGTCATCGGCAAACTTAGATATGAGACTTTCTCTGCCTTCATCTACGTCGTTAATAAATATTGTGAATAATTGAGGCCCCAAGACAGATCCCTGCGGGACTCCACTGGTCACATCCTGCCAATGTGAGTACCTACCCATTATCCCTACTCTCTGTCGCCTTTCGCTCAGCCAACCTCCTCACCAAGTCCTTACTTTTCCCTCGATTCCATGGGCTTCTATCTTAGCTAACAGTCTCTTTTGTGAGACCTTATCAAATGCCTTCTGGAAGTCCATATAAATAACATCCATTGACATTCCCCTGTCCATTACTTTAGTCAACTCTGCAAAAAATTCAATCAGGTTTGTCAGGCACGACCGCCTTTTCACAAATCTATGCTGGCTCTCTCTGATTAACTGAAAATTCTCAAGGTGTTCAGTCACCCTATCCTTAATTATAGACTCCAGCATTTTCCCCACAACAGATGTTAGGCTAACTGGTCTATAATTCCTCGGTTTCCCTCTCTCTCATTTCTTAAAAAGCAGAGTGACATGCACAATTTTCCAATCTAAAGGGACAGTTCCTGAATCTAGAGAACTTTGAAAGATTATAGTTAGGGCATCCGCAATGTGCTCACCTACTTCCTTTAAACCGTGGGATGGAATCCATCTGGTCCTGGGGATTTGTCACTCTTTCGTGCTATTATTTTCTTCATTACTGTTGCTTTACTTATGTTAATTTTATCGAGTCCCTGTCGCCGATTCAATATAAGTTTTCTTGGGATTTCCGGCATGCTATCCTCTTTTTCTACTCTAAATACTGATGCAAAGCAATTGTTCAACATGTCCGCCATTTCAATGACAATATCCCCACTTCCAGTTTTTAAGGGGCAACACTGCTCCTGACCACCCTCTTTTTCCTAAAGTAACAATAAAAGTTCTTCGTATTGGTTTTGATATCCCTTGCGAGTTTCTTTTCATACTCTCTTTTTGTAGCTCTTACTGTCTGTTTTGTGACCCTTTGCTGATCTTTGTATCTTTCCCATTCTCCAGGATCTGTGCCATTTTTTGCCTTTTTGTATGCCCTTTCCTTATGTCTTATACTGTCCCTTACCTCTTTAGTTGTCCATGGCTGTTTTTTTTGGCAAGTAGAGTTCTTGCCCCTCAGGGGTATAAACCGATTCTGTATCACGTTAAATGTTTCTTTAAACATTTCCCACTGATCATTCGTCGTTTTACCCATTAACTGATTTGCCCAGTTTACTGTGGACAGTCGCTGTCTCATCCCATTGAAGTCGGCCTTGCCCAAGTCTAGAATCTTAGCAGCTGATTCACTTTTTTCCCTTTCAAACACTACATTGAACTCGATCATGTTATGATCACTGTTGGATCGATGTTCACGCACAGTTAAGCCGTTAACTAAATCTGGTTCATTATTCATTACTAAATCTATTGTGGCTTGCCCCCTTGTTGCCTCTCGGACATACTGCTGTGGAAAACTATCCTGGACACACTCAAGAAATTCACTACCTTTCTGACAGTTGCTCGTCTGCTTTTCCCAATTTTTGTGAAGGTTAAAGTCCCCCATTAAGACCACTATGCCTTTCTTACACGCTTGTCTAATCTCTGCATTTATACAATCTAGCACTTCAAAGCTGCTGCCAGGGCTCCTATATACAACTCCCACTATAGCCTTAGATCCTTTCCTATTTCTCAATTCAACCCATAAGGTCTCTGTTGGCTGCTTACCTCTCGTTATATCCCCCTTTATCATTGAAGTGATTTCATCTCTAATCATTAAGGCTACTCCTCCCCCTCTTCCATTTTCCCTATCTCTCCTGTGGACCATATAACCTGGTTTATTTAGTTCCCAATCTTGACCATCCTGCAGCCATGTCTCAGTAATAGCTATGATGTGGAGATGCCGGTGATGGACTGGGGTTGACAAATGTAAGGAATCTTACAACACCAGGTTATAGTCCAACTGTTTTATTTGAAAATCACAAGCTTTCGGAGGCTTTCTCCTTCGTCAGGTGAGTGTCCTTTGTCACACACTCACCTGACGAAGGAGAAAGCCTCCGAAAGCTTGTGATTTTCAAATAAAACAGTTGGACTATAACCTGGTGTTGTAAGATTCCTTACTTCAGTAATAGCTATCATGTCATACCCTCCAATTTGAATTTGAACCTGTAGTTCATTTAATTTATTCCTTATACTCCCTGCATTTGTATATAGAACTCTTAGTTGGGCCACAAACCCTCGCCTGACCTTCAGCTTTGATGCTGGGTTAATTGCCTTACGCCTTCTACTTTTTACTTTATCTGTTGTGCCTAAAGTACACTTTCTTTCCGCTGCTCTACACTTTTCCCTTTCACTTGTTCTTGAACAACTGTTTGTACTATTTGTGTTGTAAATTTCCACTGGGGCTTCCCCTCTCTTGCTGCTCTCAACTTTACGCCCTTCTGACTCCCCGCTCTTCTTCCTCCCCTCCTGTGCAGCAGAGCCACCCATGGTGCCCCGAACTTGGCTCTTGCTGCTTTCCCCTGATAAGCCATCTCCCCCAACAGTATCCAAAGCAGAATATCTGTTTGAGAGGGAGATGGCCCCAGGGGACTCCTGCTCTACCTGCCCAGTCCTTTTACTCTGCATGGCGGTCTCCCATTTCCTTTCTGCCTGCGTAATCTTTACCTGTGGTGTGACCACCTCACTGACCGTGCTATCCACGATAGTCTCAGCATCGTGGATGCTCCACAGTGAATCCACCCGCAGCTCCAGCTCTGAAATACGGTTAGCCAGTAGTTGCTGCTGGACACACTTCCTGCACACATGGTCGCCAGGGACACTGGTATTGTCCATGACTTCCCACATAGTGCAGGAGGAGCATATCACAGGTGCGAGCTCTGCTGCCATGACTTGCCTTAGACTCTCAGACTCTCCTCCCGCTCTCGGTCTCTCCTTTTATACTGCGCTAACCTCTCGGACTCTCCTGCCTCACCTGTGACGTCGCACAGTAGTTTTCTCTTGTTGCAGTTCTGCTGCTGCTTTTTTCCCCGCTCTCAGTCTTCTGCTGCTCAGGTCCACTGCCGCTCTGCGGAAACAGTTAGGAAAAGCAAGGCAAAGCAGCATTCCTTCCATCACTTCACCGAACTCACACACTGACCAAACTCTCAGCAGTTCACTGTGACAGTGTTGTAATATTGATTCACATTGTATGATCTGTGACAGTGTTATAATATTGATTCACATTGTATGGACTGTGACAGTGTTATAATATTCATTCACAGGTTGTGGTCTGTGATAGTGCTGTAATATTAATTCACATTGTATGATCTGTGACAGTGTTATAATATTTATTCTCATTGTATGGACTGTGACAGTGTTATAATATTCATTCACAGGTTGTGGTCTGTGACAGTGTTATAATATTCATTCACAGGTTGTGGTCTGTGACAGTGTTATAATATTCATTCACAGGTTGTGGTCTGTGACAGTGTTATAATATTCATTCACAGGTTGTGGTCTGTGACAGTGTTATAATATTCATTCACAGGTTGTGGTCTGTGACAGTGCTGTAATATTAATTCACATTGTATCACCTGCAACAATGTTATAATAATCATTGGAGTCGCACAACACCAGGTTATAGTCCAACAGCTTTATTTGAAATCACAAGCTTTCGGAGCTTTGCTCCTTCGTCAGGTGAAGTATTCACCTGACGAAGGAGCAAAGCTCCGAAAGCTTGTGATTTCAAATAAAGCTGTTGGACTATAACCTGGTGTTGTGCGACTCCTTACATTTGTCCATCACCGGCATCTCCACATCATAATAATCATTCACATTGTATGGTCTATGACAGTGTTATAATACTCATTCGTATTATATGGTCTGTGAAAATTATCATTGATCATCACTGTATGGTCTGTGACAGTATTATAATAGTCATTCACTTTGTATGAGCTGTCACAGTGTTATAATATTCATTCACAATGTTAGGTATGTGACAGTGTTATAATGGGGCAGAAATTGCTTGCAGAATAATGGAGTGCTCAACAGCACTCACCATTGTTAGTGGCATAATGGAGGAACAAGTGCTCACATGCCTTGCGAAATGCAGACATCCGGAATTGGCTCCTAATAGTTTGCCAGCGATATGACAGCTTCGAAATAAAGGTAAATTGCCGGCTGCAATCAGTGAAATCATTGAAATTGTGCCAACTTGCTCAACTGCCCAGCCAGACAGTAACTAATATTGCCACAAAACTGGTACGCTTATAAATACCAGGTCTAAATTAAGTTTTATCAGTAAGTCTTAATGACTGCTAAACAAGTAAAAATCAACTTTTAAAAATGTGAAGTCTCATTCCACCTTAATTTAATGGTTTTTGGTCATTAAAAAACATGAAAAGTTAAAAACATTTTTTACTTTTCCCTTCTGTTTCTTTTATTTAATTCAATTATTTCTTACCCTCTCTTTTTCTCGCCGTCTATAACTGTTTTTACAATGATTTTAATGTTGTACCTTTCACTTCCTGTTTGCAAGTCTGCAGAGACAGTTTTGCAGTTCAAAAACATAGACACATAGAAAATAGGAGCAGGAGTAGGCCATTCAGCCCTCCGAGCCTGCTCCGCCATTCAATATGATCATGGCTGATCCTGTCTCAACACCATATTCCTGCTCTCTCCCCATACCCCTTGATGTCTTTTGTGTCTAGAAATCTATCTCACTCCTTCTTAAATATATTCAGTGACTTGGCCTCCACAGCCTTCTGTGGTAGAGATTTCCACAGGTTCACCACCCTCTGAGTGAAGAAATATCTCCTCATCTCAGTCCTAAATGTCCTACCCCGTATCCTGAGACTGTGACCCTTTGTTCTGGACACCTCAGCCAGGGGAAACATCCTTCCTGCATCCAGTCTGTCTAACCCGGTCAGAATTTTATATGTTTCAATGAGATTCCCCTCTCATTCTTCTAAAATCGAGTGAATACAGGCCTAGTCGACCCAATCTCTCCTAACATCAGTAGTGGGGAAAATGCTAGAGTCTATTATAAAAGATGTGATAACAGAACACTTGGAGGGCATTAACAGGATTCGACAAAGTCAGCATGGGAAAGGGAATTGATGCTTAACAAATCTACTAGAGTTTTTTGAGGATGTAACTCGTAGAATAGATAGGGGAGATCAAGTGGATGTGGTGTATTTGGATTTTCAGAAGGCTTTTGATAAGGTCCCACACAAGAGGTTAGTGCGCAAAATTAAAGCACAGAGGATTGGGGGGAATATACTGGCATGGATTGAGAATTAGTTGACAGACAGGAAACAGAGAGTAGGAATAAACGGGTCTTTTTCTGGGTGGCAGGCAGTGACAAGTGGGGTACCGCAGGGATCAGTGCTTGGGCCCCAGCTATTCAAAATATCTATCAATGATTTGGATGAGGGAACTAAATGTAACATTTCCAAATTTGCAAACGACACAAAGCTGGGGTGGAATGTGAGCTGTGAGGAGGATGCAAAGAGGCTCCAATGTGATTTAGACAAGTTGGGTGAGTGGGCAAAAACATGGCAGATGCAGTATAATGTGGATAAATGTGAGCTTATCCACTTTGGTTGTTAAAACAGAAAGGCAGATTATTATTTGAATGGTCATAGATTGGGAAAAGGGGAGTTGCAACAAGACCTGGGTGTCCTTGTACACCAGTCGCTGAAAGTGAGCATTCAGGTGCAGCAAGCAGTTAGGAAGGCGAATGGTATGTTGGCCTTCATTGCAAGATGTGGAGATGCCGGTGATGGACTGGGGTTGACAATTGTAAACAATTTTACAACACCAAGTTATAGTCCAGCAATTTTATTTTAAATTCACAAGCTTTCGGAGATTTTCTCCTTCCTCAGGCAAATGTTTCAAGATCTCCTTGAAGCCTACGCATTTATACATATTGAACAATAATAAATGGTGTTTACAGACTGCCCCTGCAACTGCCCGTTGCCAAGGCAATCACCGTGTTCAGACAGAGAGGTGTTACCTGCAGAACCTCCGAATACACATTCAATAAAAAAACAAACAGGGAAAAAAAACAGAGAAAAAAAAACACAGAGAGAGGCAGAAACATCCGGAAGGCAGAGAGAGCCAGCAAATGACCCATTATATTAAAAACAGATAACATTTGTTCGCTGGTGGGGTAACGTGTAGCGTGACATGAACCCAAGATCCCGGTTGAGGCCGTCCTCATGGGTGCGGAACTTAGCCAAGTTCCGCACCCATGAGGACGGCCTCAACCGGGATCTTGGGTTCATGTCACGCTACACGTTACCCCACCAGCGAACAAATGTTATCTGTTTTTAATATAATGGGTCATTTGCTGGCTCTCTCTGCCTTCCGGATGTTTCTGCCTCTCTCTGTGTTTTTTTTTCTCTGTTTTTTTTCCCTGTTTGTTTTTTTATTGAATGTGTATTCGGAGGTTCTGCAGGTAACACCTCTCTGTCTGAACACGGTGATTGCCTTGGCAACGGGCAGTTGCAGGGGCAGTCTGTAAACACCATTTATTATTGTTCAATATGTATAAATGCGTAGGCTTCAAGGAGATCTTGAAACATTTGCCTGAGGAAGGAGAAAATCTCCGAAAGCTTGTGAATTCATTGCAAGAGGATTTGAGTACAGGAGCAGGGATGTCTTACTGCAGTTATACAGGGCCTTGGTGAGACCACATCTGGAGTATTGTGTGCCGTTTTGGTCTCCTTATCTGAGGAAGGATGTCCTTGCCATGGAGGGAGTGCAACAAAGGTTTACCAGGCTGATTCCTGGGATGGCAGGACTGACGTATGAGGAGAGATTGGGTCGATTCGGCTTATATTCACTAGAGTTTAGAAGAATGAGAGGTGATCTCATCGAAACATATAAAATTCTAACAAGACTAGACAGACTGGATGCAGGAAGGATGTTCCCAATGGCTGGGGAGCCCAGAACCAGGAGCCACAGTCTCAGGATACGGGGTATGCCATTTAGAACCGAGATGAGGAGAAATTGCTTCACTCAGAGGGTGGTGAACCAATGGAATTCTGTACCACAGAAGGCAGTTTAGGCCAAGTCATTAGATGTATTCAAGAAGGAGATCGATATATTTCTTAATGCTAAAGGGATCAAGGGATATGGGGAAAAAGCGGGAACAGGGTATTGAGTTAGATGATCAGCCATGATCATTTTGAATGGCGGAGCAGGCCCGAAGGGCTGAATGGCCTACTCCAGCTCCTATTTTCTATGTTTCTATGTTTCTATGTTTCATACAACAGTCCTTCCATCCCAGGAATCAGTCTGGTGAACCTTAGCTGCACTCCCTCTATGGCAAGTATATCCTTTCTTAGGTAAGGAGACCAAAACTGCACACAATACTCCAGGTGTGGTCTCACCAAGGCCCTGTATAAATGTAGTAAGACATCCTTGCTCCTGTACTCAAATCCTCTTGCAATGAAGGCCAATATACCATTTGCCTTCCTAACTGCTTGCTGCACCTGTATGTTTGCTTTCAGTGACTGGTGTACAAGGACACCCTGGTCCCTTTTGTACATCAACATTTCCCAATCTATCACCATTTAAATAATACTCTGCCTTTCTGTTTTTCCTTCTGAAGTGGACAACTTCACATTTATCCACATTATACTGCATCTGCCATGTATTTGCCCACTCACTCAACTTGTCGAAATCGCCTTGAAGCCGCTTTGTCCAAAATGCACCAATCTGATTTTTTTTTATTCATTCATGGGATGTGGGCGTCGCTGGCGAGGCTGGCATTTATTGCCCATCCCTAATTGCCCTTGAGAAGGTGGTGGTGAGCCGCCTTCTTGAACCGCTGCAGTCCGTGTGGTGACGGTTCTCCCACAGTGCTGTTAGGAAGGGAGTTCCAGGATTTTGACCCAGCGACGATGAAGGAACAGCGATATATTTCCAAGTTGGGATGGTGTGTGACTTGGAGGGGAACATGCAGGTGGTGTTGTTCCCATGTGCCTGCTGCTCTTGTCCTTCTAGGTGGTAGAGGTCGCGGGTTTGGAATGAGCTGTCGAAGAAGCCTTGGAGAGTTGCTGCAGTGCATCCTGTGGATGGTACACACTGCAGCCACTGTGCGCCGGTGGTGAAGAGAGTGAATGTTTAGGGTGATAGATGGGGTGCCAATCAAGTGGGCTGCTTTGTCCTGGATGTGTTGAGCTTCTTGAGTGTTGTTGGAGCTGCACTCATCCAAGCAAGTGGAGAGTATTCCATCACACTCCTGACTTGTGCCTTGTAGATGGTGGAAAGGCTTTGGGGAGTCAGGAAGTGAGTCAATCGCCGCAGAATACCCAGCCTCTGACCTGCTCTTATAGCCACAGTATTTATATGGCTGGTCCAGTTAAGTTTCTGGTCAATGGTGACCCCCAGGATGTTGATGGTGGGGGATTCAGCAATGGTAATGCCGTTGAATGTCAAGGGGAGGTAGTTAGACTCTCTCTTGTTGGAGATGGTCATTGCCTGGCACTTATCTGGCGCGAATGTTATTTGCCACTTATTAGCCCAAGCCTGGTTGTTGTCCAGGTCTTGCTGCATGCGGGCACAGACTGCTTCATTATTTGAGGGGTTGCGAATGGAACTGAACACTGTGCAATCATCAGCGAACATCCCTATTTCTGACCTTATGATGGAGGGAAGGTCATTGATGAAGCAGCTGAAGATGGTTGGGCCTGGGACACTGCCCTGAGGAACTCCTGCAGCAATGCCCTGGGGCTGAGATGATTGGCCTCCAATTGATTGAGGGAAGAGCGTGATCCTCTCACTTCTCCAACAGGTCCTAGCTTCAGTTGAACTGACGCTTGGCTCTTCTCTGCTACCTATTCAAGAAAGTGCCTGAAGTAAAGACTGCGGTAAATTAGTGGGCTAGTATGAATCTATGGAGTTGTGTGCACTGTTGTTTTACCACTCTGATCAATTGCTGCCCCAATATTTGTTCTCACTATATTGTCTGTGACGGTGTTATAATATTCATTCACATTGGACATTCTGTGACAGTATTATAATGGATCAGAATTTGCTATCAAAATAACAGTGAGGCTAATGGAGCTCACCATTATTTATCAGAATTGGTACAGCAACTTCAGGTGAGGAGTAGATGCGCGGTTAATCGCGGATATCCTAAAATTGTTGTCCAAATTGCATCGCTTCTCCGTTAGCTTCGCGAAGATGTGTCTTGCTGTCTGCCTCACCAATGAAATGCATTCAATTATGTAAAGTTGCTGTATTTTTGCGGTAGATACGAACTAAACTAACCATAGAAAGTTAAGTCAAGTCATTTCAAGTCTAAGTACCCGTTTAACGACATGATAAATGTTAGTTACTGCCAATCAACCTCTCTGGCTCTTAAAATTAACTATTACAAGTGTGGAGTCTCATTACTTCAGGTTTTAATTGTTGGAGATCATAAAATTGTTGAATTTTAAACTTTTGTATTTTTTTTAACATTTCCTTTCTGACTGTTAATCCAATCTTTTTATCCCTCTCTTTATTTCGCTTTCTGTATCTGTTTGACATTGAAATCATCCACTCTAAATTACACTTCCTTCTCAGTCCTTGCGCTGTTTATATCACAATCCTTCAACCACTTAGTTAAGGAGATAGACAGTTGCTTGCCCTGTTCACTCGGATCACAGGGGCCCTGTTTTCCTCGCTGCAACGTTATCAGCTCGCACTTTCAGCAACTTGACACACAAAAAATTTATAAACCTAAACGTGCAAGGGCACATCTAACTAATGGCACGTTTTGTGACTATGTTATAATGTTTATTCACATTGTATGGTGTGTGAGGGTATTATAATATTCCTTCACATTGTGTGGTCTGTGACAGTGTTATAATAGTCCTTCACACTGTATAGTCTGTTATGGTGTTATAATATTCCTTCACATTGTATGGTCTGTGACAGTGTTATAATATTCCTTCACATTGTATGGTCTGTGACAGTGTTATAATATTCATTCACATTGTACAGTCTGTTATGGTGTTATAATATTCATTCACATTGTACAGTCTGTTATGGTGTTATAATATTCATTTACGTAATATATGTTCTGTGATGATTTAAAATGGGGCAGAAATTGCTTGCAAAATAATGGTGAGCTCAACAGGGCCAACTTGTTCATCTGCCCAGCTGGAAAGTAACTAAGATCGCCACAAAGCAGGTATGCTTAAATATACCAGTTATATATTATATTATATTATAACTTAAATATATAAGTTTTAACAGCGCGGTGAGTCTTAATAACTGCCAAACAACTAAAAATTAACTTTAAAAATGTGGAGTCTCATTACTCCTTATTTTAATCATTTTTGGTCATTAAAAAACTTTTTTTTTAAATTAAAAAATTGTAATTGTTTTTTACTTTTCCCTTCAGTCTTTTTTATTTAATTTGATTATTTATTACCCTCTCTTTTTCGCGGTCTATAACTGTTTTTACAATGATTTTAATGTTGTACCTTTCACTTCCTGGTTTTCACATTGGAAGCCTCCAGAGGCAGTGAACGCAGTGGTCAAAAATACTGCGATCTGATTGGTCGAGGAGAGAGATCGCTCCTCTCCCTCCTCCGACCGGCCCTAGCTTCGCCTGAACTGACGCTGGGATCTTCTCCGCTTCCTACGTGAGGAAGTGCCTGAAGTAAAGACTGCGATTATTTAGTGGGTTAGTATAAATCTATGAAGCAGCGAGAACTGTTGGTTCGCCGCTTGGAGTAATTCCTGCCCCAATATTCAGTTACATTGTATGGCCTGTGACAGAGTTGTAATATTTATTCACATTGTATGGCCTGTGATAGAATTATAATATTTATTCACATGGTATGGCCTGTGATAGAATTATAATATTTATTCACATGGTATGGCCTGTGATAGAATTATAATATTTATTCACATTGTATGGCCTGTGATAGAATTATAATATTTATTCACATAGTATGGCCTGTGATAGAATTATAATATTTATTCACATTGTATGGCCTGTGATAGAATTATAATATTTATTCACATGGTATGGCCTGTGATAGAATTATAATATTTATTCACATGGTATGGCCTGTGATAGAATTATAATATTTATTCACATAGTATGGCCTGTGATAGAATTATAATATTTATTCACATGGTATGGCCTGTGATAGAATTATAATATTTATTCACATTGTATGGCCTGTGATAGAATTATAATATTTATTCACATTGTATGGCCTGTGATAGAATTATAATATTTATTCACATTGTATGGCCTGTGATAGAATTATAATATTTATTCACATTGTATGGCCTGTGATAGAATTATAATATTTATTCACATAGTATGGCCTGTGATAGAATTATAATATTTATTCACATTGTATGGCCTGTGATAGAATTATAATATTTATTCACATTGTATGGCCTGTGATAGAATTATAATATTTATTCACATTGTATGGCCTGTGATAGAATTATAATATTTATTCACATTGTATGGCCTGTGATAGAATTATAATATTTATTCACATAGTATGGCCTGTGATAGAATTATAATATTTATTCACATTGTATGGCCTGTGATAGAATTATAATATTTATTCACATTGTATGGCCTGTGATAGAATTATAATATTTATTCACATTGTATGGCCTGTGATAGAATTATAATATTTATTCACATAGTATGGCCTGTGATAGAATTATAATATTTATTCACATGGTATGGCCTGTGATAGAATTATAATATTTATTCACATGGTATGGCCTGTGATAGAATTATAATATTTATTCACATTGTATGGCCTGTGATAGAATTATAATATTTATTCACATAGTATGGCCTGTGATAGAATTATAATATTTATTCACATTGTATGGCCTGTGATAGAATTATAATATTTATTCACATGGTATGGCCTGTGATAGAATTATAATATTTATTCACATGGTATGGCCTGTGATAGAATTATAATATTTATTCACATAGTATGGCCTGTGATAGAATTATAATATTTATTCACATGGTATGGCCTGTGATAGAATTATAATATTTATTCACATTGTATGGCCTGTGATAGAATTATAATATTTATTCACATTGTATTGACTGTGATAGAATTATAATATTTATTCACATGGTATGGCCTGTGATAGAATTATAATATTTATTCACATTGTATTGACTGTGATAGTGAAATAATAGTCAATCACATGGTATGGCCTGTGATAGAATTATAATATTTATTCACATAGTATGGCCTGTGATAGAATTATAATATTTATTCACATTGTATGTTCTGTGACAATGTTATAATATTTACCCACAATGTAGGTCTGTGATAGTATTATAATATTTAATGACATTGTACAGGCTGTGATGGTGTTATAATATTCATTCACATTTCATGGTCTGTGATGTTGTTATTTTATTCATTCACATTATATTGCCTACGACAATCAACTGGTCAGAAAATCATGCGCAGCCCTTTGTGAAGTTCCAATGAGTAACTCCCTTTTTACAAAGCCAGAAATTGTTTACTACGTAAATAGACTACTCTTACTTAATAATTGGTCTGCAGTGCTTGATAGCATAGCTCCAACTTTTTGAAAAATACAAGACATTTCCATTCTAGCACAACTTAGATTTCTACGGCACTCTTAATGAGACAATGAGACATCGCAGAACTCATTATATGGCAAAGATCCAGTGGGGGAATCGGGAGAAGGAGGAAGTGGGTCGGTGTGGATGGGGTAGGCGGGGGTCAACAATACAATGATAAAGGAGGCTCTTAAGGAGATTTTTGAAGCCAAGGAGGCAGGTGGCAGATTGAGGAAAGAGTTCTAAAGTGCATTATAGTTCATTACTGCCATACAGATGTTGAGAAAGCATCAAAAGATTAAAAACAAAAGTTTAAGAGGAGTTTCTGCAATCCCACAATCACATAGCCTGAAAATCCAGCACTGTACGCCATACTTGCTGCAAAACAGTCATAACATTCTGAAAAGTAGAAAAGTTGGTCGAATTCTATGTGCTAAAAGTACTATATTGGCAAGTGCTCAGTTGAGCAATTAGAGTTGATGATGTGTCTGACAGCTGCATGAATAAATGCACGGCAGCTTGCAAGATACACTTTTTTATTACTTCCTTCCTATTGTATATGGGTCAGAGTGCAAAGAAACATCATTTCACTGGTCAGTGGTTCTCTTTAGGTCAATGTGGAAGAAAATCAAATGACTTCAGGTCAAAGCCGGTTTTAAAGCAGCATTGTATGCATCGATGAGAGACTTTGGCACAGTTGTTTCAATAAACTGTTTGGTGGGATCTCCTTATAATAGCTTATCCAGAACTGAGCCTGAATTGCTACAGAATCAGAAACTCTATTGTTGTGCTGCAGAGAACAATAATGGTGCTGAATATCTGAGCTTGAATGTGAATTTTATCAACTCACCAACCTAGGAGGTTTAGTTTTGCTCTTATTCTCCATTTTTTCTATTATTTGGCTCCAACTATATGTTGTTATAATATGCTGGATCTGCTCATTAATGTCAGATTATTTCTCTCTAAATCTGAAGTCATTGTGTCACAAGCACTTTCAATATCCTTCTGTGAATGTCACGCTGCACTCCTGTCAGTTATCAGTTTGCTCCAGAGATATATACAGGAGACTAAAAAAACATAGCAACTCAAAAATAATTGCACAAAATATGACCTCTGAAACTTTCAAAACTGGAAACTGCTGCTTCTGTCAGCCTTCATTTTATTTCTGGTGCAGACAAGGGGAGAGAGATTTATTATCCAGCAGTACTAGAAGGGGTAGATGCTGAGAAGATGTTTACCCTTGTGGGAGAGACTAGAACTAGGGGCCACAGTTTAAAAATAAGGGGTCTCCCATTTAAGACGGAGATGAGGAGAAATTTTTTCTCTCAGAGGGTCGTGAGTCTGTGGAACTCCCTTCCCCAGAGAGCAGTGGAGGCAGGGTCATTGACTATTTTTAAGGCTGAGTTAGATAGATTTCTGATTAACAAGGGAGTCAAAAGTTATAGTAGGTAGACGGGAAAGTAGGGTTGAGGTCACAATCAGGTCAGCCATGATCTTATCAAATGGCAGAGCAGGCTCGAGGGGTCGAATGGCCTACTCCTGCTCTTAATTCGTATGTTCGTATGTACTGCAGTAACTAAGCACTTCCCCAGCCTTTTTACCTCACACAGCTCCCAGACACATGACCACAACCAAAGCGTGCCATCAAGACAAAGGTCTGCATATATTATAACTAATAGCATAGAATAGACAACAGTTCCAATGCTGTAATGTTATCATAGGGGTTCTGACGACATTTAAAAGGTATTCAGCCTTTGCTTTCATGGTTTATAATGTTATTTAAACCACTCAATTAAATATACTGCTTTGTGATCACTCTCTCCTGTCCATAGATCTAAATATTTTCAAAAAGACAAGCAAAGAAGTCAGTAATACTATTATATGATTTTTATTTAAATCTAAGATTGTTTAAATCATCAGGAAGTGACTGCATCAGTTAGTGAGATAAATATACAAATGAATAGTTAAAAATATCATCAAATATATCAATAAAACTTGAATATTTGGAACTACAAGCTTTGTAAAATTTGTTTCTGATCTGTATTCTTGGTTCTATTTCTGTAGGTACAAATAAACATCAATAATGGCCTTGCTTAGTATTATGTTTTCAAAATGGGAAATCCAGATCAAACAGTAGACTTAAGTTTCAGGGCACTCTTTAGAAAGTTGATTGATGACCTGAACAGGTGAAAGGCTTTGCCAATTGTATTATATGTGCGTGTTGATACCACTAAAAATGAACATGATGCTAAAACAAAATGATCAAATCACAGCAGTTCCTCTGGCGATTCTTATAATTTGCTTTAACCAAAATTCAAAGAGCCTTTCTGCACTTTACATGAAGGAGATGGCCATAACTGAGTCTCTAATTTACAAGGCTTCATTGCAAGACAGTCTTGGGATTGTCAAGTACAATATTATCTTTTAAAGTAAGCGTAATGCAGGATAAATCTAACAACTCTTAATACACCAAGCATTGTACTTGTAGCTAATGAAAATCATTAAATATACTTCACTCTATAATCCTAAAATCCCTTTGCTGCCTTGAACTAACTCTCATTTATGTCTCTTGAAATACTGCATGAACTGCCAAGGAGCTATATTTACTTTCCTATAAATGAAGCATACGCTATACAAGTTAATTGATTCATAAACTTGCTACTAGTCAACATCTATAACATTCTTCCTTTTCTCAATATGCATATATCTTAATGGATGCATAGCCCATAAATCTTAATTATTAACTTTAAAATGGTATTATTCATTTGCAAGTATAATTTTTGTTGTTGCTTCTACTTTTTCTTAATAAAGTTCACCCATATTTAATGGATATAGTGGGGGTGATTTTAACACTGCCAAATAACAAATATTGTTATTTGGAAACTAGGTAGTTGTTAAAATTGCCCAGGAGACTTGCCTGATGACATCCCTCTCTTTTTCCACAGTCTTTGATTTTAACCTGCTCTTCAGGACAGGAGGGAAGGTCGCCCAAGGGAAACCAGCGGAATCCTTCTTTAAATATGTGGATTGGGGCCAACTGCTATTTTAATCTTGGGCCTCAGTGGGGAAGTCCCACCAGGTCAACCTAGCAAGAAGAGTAGCCAGGGCCAGAAGAGGCCCAAAGAGGTAAGTCTTTTAAAAATGTTTTACTTTTCTTGCGGAGTGCTTCTTTGGGCCCCACGGGAATGTTTAGGTCTCCCTGCCCCTGGCTACCTCAAAAAGCCCTCCCGAAACCCCCTCTCCACAAATTAACTGAGTAATGAGTATCATTCTGTTGGTCCCTGGCAGCAGCCTCCTGCTGCCCTACAATGGCACTTACTGCCCACCTGGTGCTTCCTGCTGGTTTCGAGCTGGAAACTGACTGGGGTATGTAGATGAGGCCCGGGACTTAAAGTTGTCCACGTCTCATGCTGTTGAGGTCAAGACAGTTTGTTGCTCGCCTCCGCCTCCACCCAGCTGATAGCCAGCCAAGTTAAAATTGGGGCTACCGTTATTATTATTTGATATAATAATGCACTGACATCGCTATGATTCACAATCTTTGCTCTTCCATCAGGGGAGACACAGAGTGGAGGCCACACACTTTCCCAACTGGAAGAGAAAAAGAGGATTTTTAAAATTCATTCTCGGAATGTGGGCGTCGCTGGCAAGATCGACATTTATTGCTCATCCCTAGTTGTCTTGAGCAGGTGACGGCGGACCTTCTTCTGTGAAGGTGCTCGCATGCTGCTACGATTTGATACAACTGAGCGGCTTGCTAGGCCACTTTAGACGGTAATTAAGAGTCAAGCATGTTGGTGTGGGGCTGGAGTCGCATATTAGGTAAGGACAGCTGGTTTCCTTCCCTGAAGGACTTTAGTGAACCAGTGGGTTTTTGCAACAATACAAGAACTCCATGGTCAGTTTTTATTGATACCAACTTTATATTTCCAGATTTTAAAAATTAATTCTGTGAATCCTTGCCTCAAGCTTCTCTCAATCCAATTCCCACAGCATGATAAAGCTTGGACAGACTCAAGTGACTGGTGTACATGATCCTGCTCAGATAGCAAGCTCCTTTTATGTGGGCCCTGTGAGATCCAAATCCCTATGCTCTTGCTGAGGAAGGAAGTGAGCTGTGCATGCAACCAGCAGGATCCTGATACCAACCCTAACGATTCCTCACTTATGCACTATGGCTAAATCCTCTGTGGTGGGAGTAGCTGTGATTGGACTTGTGATGGGTTGTGCAAATGACACAGAGTGCAGTGAGGTGCTGACTCATTCTGTTGTTTCTCCTAGCATACAAAAAGAGAAAAGGACCATATCTTGCAATGCTGGCAACAAGACACACTTTCAGTTACCCAGGCTTCCTGCTTAGCCCAGAATGCAGCTCTTTAAATAGCTACAGCAACACCATAGAATCCTGGCAGCTATAAGCAGACTCACACCACAGCCCCACACGGGTGCAAGCTCACAGTGAATATGAAAAATATGCTAGTTAAATATTTTAAGCAGGATCAGCCATGCAAAAAAATAATGGACAGGATTTCTTGCATTGCACCAATCCTGACTGAATTGCTCCTGACAGGAACATCTACTCTTATATGGTCAATGACATTTGAGGTGGAGAGCATCATTCTGGATGACTGGGTGGGATGGCACTCTCATCTCTGGTTTTTAAGTTCAAATTCTGCCCATGCTGGCAATAAGTCTCCTGGTGAAAGTGATTTGGGCCAGTCTGAAGGCAAAGCCTAATAGGTGCAGGCCCAAAGAACAAATACAATATCCCACTAATTAGGGGTCAGTTTGCAAATTTGCTCTTACCCCACAATTTTCTTCACAAATTTCTCCCATTAAAATGAATGAATATAAAATTGTGGGGGGACGCACTGGAATTTTCCGTATGGAGTCCTGACAGGCAAAGCTCTGCGTCATTAGCAGAGATTTGTAAAGTTATTCCAATAACCTTCAATCCAATTTCCACAGGCCTTAGGCGGGACTTATCTCTAGATAGGAACTGCACCGGCCTTACCTCTGTCCATTTGTGCAGCCATAAGAACCTTGTTGCATCATTTCCAAATTTGGGCAGACACATTTAAATGAGGTAATAGCAATAGAGTGACATCAAGCGTCACATTTTCTGCCATTATCACCCTCAGTAACTCTGAACACTATTCACGCCAACATTCAACAGGGGTCCAGCATTACTAGGCAATGAAGAAGCAAGAAGAAGGAGACTTTGGGCAGAGCAGACCCTTCAGTCACAAGAAGGAAAATTGAGGGAAAGACCTTATTGTTTCAGTGTGTGCTCTTTAATGGTGGCAGCCTGATTCAAAACTTTAGTGATGCTGCCTGGGCTTTACAGCACCTCCCAAACCCGCGACTTCTACCACCTAGAAGGATAAGGGCAGCAGGCACATGGGAACAACACCACCTGCACGTTCCCCTCCAAGTCACACACCATCCAGACTTAGAAATATATCGCCGTTCCTTCATCGTCACTGGGTCAAAATCCTGGAACTCCCTACCTAACAGCACTGTGGGAGAACCTTCACCACACGGACTGCAGCGGTTCAAGAAGGCAGCTCACCACCACCTTCTCAAGGGCAATTAGGGATGGGCAATAAATCCTGGCCTTACCAGCGAGGCCTACATCCCATGAACGAATAAAAAAAATACTCCTGCAACAGCCATTTCCTGTAACACCCCCCCCACCCCCGATCTCCAGCATCAATTGGCAATGCTAGTCAGACAGACCTATGCGAGAAATTGAAACAAATTACATTAGGGGGCCCTCTTTTGAGGTTGTTAGTTAATTAGTGTGTCCTTTGCAAAGTGGCACATGAGGCAACCCAATTCTTCCACTGCTATTTGTCCATAGCAAGATATTTGGCTCTAATCGGAGTATCATCTTACCTTACATCCAGAAGATTGTGGTTCTCCGCAGTTGATGTTTATATCTTGTCTCTGGGTTATTTCTGTAACAAAAGCCAGAACTCACAACGCCTACCAGGAGGACTGCTGGAGTGCCTTTAGTCTGGCTCCTACCTTCTCACCTGTCTGGCTTGGGTGGCCCTATCAGGAGTTATACTCCCGACAGCATAGCTCTGAGGGCCGTAGGAGCACACGAGTCTTCCCACCACGTCAAGGTGCAGTATGTAGACAAGGTTCTGAGGTTGAGACTGAAGCAGTGTCGTGGCAGGGCAGAGGGAACTTTACGCTGCACCTGACCTGGGAAGTGCTTGATGCTGCCACTGAGGGCCGCCTGAAATAGGAAGTGGCCCATTCACAAGCATTAATATCCTTCACCTTCATGAACATAATTTTTTTTTAGCAAGTTTCACTTTCTGGAACTAACATTCATCAACTTGATGAAAAAAAGGCCCTGCTGTGGTAATCTCAAAAGGGCGAATGTTATCGTTCGTTAAGGACACGGATTTAATTAAATCTAAAAGAAAAATCTGATCCAAATTACAATTAAACCACAACAATATAGATTGTAAATGATAACCAGGTACCAGGGAGAAATTTCAAAATACTTTCCATTCTTTGATTAAATTATGAGTAATCTCAATTATGAATTCGTTCTTCACTATATGTTCTTAGTCTTTTTACTACATTCTTTTTCCATGTTAGATACTAAGGTAAGTTCTGTCAGATATATCACAGTATTATATGCACATCATGAACAGAAGCTTAAGCAAAGTCTGATATTTATTTTTTCTGAGGTTCTTGCTGCAAAAGTTATGACTCATTCTGTTCTGTTGCATGCCATCATGGACATTTCATAACTGAGTATTCTAAACCTCCCTGGGTTCAGCGTGATGAGCATATCCAGGAAGTACTTTCTTTACACTAATATACAGTCATTTTTTAAAAGTCTGTTAACCATTAACAGAATGTGATCCATGGGACCCTTAGGAGATTGAATCAGGAGGTTTGTGATTATTCAGTTAGAATTGTGTGCAAAAACACTGAGTGTAAGTACTGTATAATGTGAAGTATGAAGTGTGTTGCCAGCAGTGTTTTAAAGAAAATCGGTGGTTACTTTTTCTCTGCTTGATTGACAATATGATATCCGCAACCCAGTTTTAATTGTAATATAAACAGTGATTTAATATTCTCATCGCATTAAAAGAAAACGCAGCTTTGCTTCCAGTAAAATGGGTAAAGAGCTGACAGAACTTCACACTGTGGTAGGCAGATTCCAGTGACAGGTAACACTGGCACTCAAACCCATGGCCATCTGGATAGCTGGCTATTGCCTAAAGGTTAGGGGACACGGCTGCTCTGCTTTATTATTCATACATTTTACATCCTATCTTATCCACATGGCAAAGGTTGATGTTAAATATTAAAAGAAATCAGATACTGATTATTATAACTTTGGGTTTATAACACGTGTGGAAGTACTGCATTATTTAAAATACTACAAATAAAAATGTACAATCACGTTATTGTGGGTTAAAATCAGAAAGCTGCAAATGCTGAAATAAAACCCAGCAACTAACTTGTAAGCTCTGCATGATGCCTTTTAATAGCACTGGCAAGAGGGCTTTCATGCAGGTTAGCATCACGTTGTGCTGTGAGAGATCAACAAGTCACTAGTGAAGCACTGGGGTGGTCCAATATATCATAGTATCATAGTAGGTACAGCACAGGAGGAGGCTATTCGGCCCATCATTCCTGTGCTGGTTCTTTGAAAGAGCTATCCAATTAGCCCCATTCCCCTGCTCTTTCCCCATAGCCCTGTAAATTTGTTCCTTTCAAGTATTTATCCAGTACCCCTTGAAAGTTACTATTCAATCTGCTTCCACCACTTTTTCAGGCAGTGCATTCCGGACCATTACAACTCGCTGCGTTAAAAAATGTTTACTCATGTCGCCTCTGGTTCTTTTGCTGATCACCTTAAAACTGTGTCCTCTGGTTACCGACACTTCTGCCACTGGAAACAGTTTCTCCTTGTTAACACTATCAAAATGGTTCATGATTCAAATCTCCTTAATCTTTTCTATTCTAAGGAGAACAACTCCAGCTTCCCCAGTCCCTCCACATAACTGAACTCCGTCATCCCTGGTACCATTCTAGTAAATCTCTTCTGCACCCTCTCTAAGGCCTTGACACCCTTTCTAAAGTGTGGTGCCCAGAATTGAACTCAATACTCCAGCTGCGGCCTAACTAGTGATTTATAAATGTTTAGCATAACTTCCTTGCTTTTGTACTCTGTGCCTCTATTTATAAAACCAAGGATGCCTTTTTAACAGCCTTCTCAACTTGTCCTGCCACCTTCAAAGATTTGTGTTTAAACACCCCCAGGTCTCTCTGTTCCTGCACTCCCCTTAAAATGGTACCATTTAGTTTATATTGCCTCTCCTCATTCTTCCTACCAAAATGTATCACTTCACATTTCTCTGCGTTAAATTTATTCTGCCGTGTGCCTGCCCATTTCATCAGTCTGTCTATGTTCTCCTGAAGTCCGTTATTATCCTCCACATTGTTTATTACATTTCTGACTTTCATGTCATCTGCAAACTTTGAAATTCTACCCTCTATACCCAAGTCCAGGTCATTACTATATATCAAAAAG
Source organism: Heptranchias perlo (assembly GCF_035084215.1). Lineage (NCBI taxonomy): Eukaryota > Metazoa > Chordata > Chondrichthyes > Hexanchiformes > Hexanchidae > Heptranchias > Heptranchias perlo. Next base: position 76,141,668 of record NC_090330.1, read on the forward strand.
AGCAGTGGTCCTAATACTGATGCATGGGGAACACCACACTATACTTCCCTCCAGTCTAAAAAACAACCATTCACCACTATTCTCTGATTTCTGTCACTTAGCCAATTTTGTTTCCACACTGTCACTGTCCCTTTAATTCCATGGGCTTTAATTTTGCTAACAAGTCTATTATGTGGTACTTTATCAAGTGTCTTTTGAAAGCCCATATGCATAATATCAACCCCACTAACCTCATGAACCCTTCCCGTTACTTCATAGAAGAACTCAATCAAATTAGTCAAATATGAATTTCCTTTAACAAATCCGTGCTGACTTTCATTTATTAGTCCATACTTTTACAAGTGCCAATTAATTTTTGGCCCAGATTATTGTCTCTAAAAGTTTCCCCACTGCTGACGTTAGGTTGACTGGTCTGTAATTGCCAGGTTTATCTCACTCCCCTTTTTTGAATAAGGGTGTAAGATTTGCAATCCTCCAGTCCTCTGGCATCATCCCCATATCTAAGGAGGATTGCAAGATTGTAGCCAGAGCCTCTGCAGTTTCCACCCTTACTTCCCTCAGTAACCTAGGATGCATCCCATTTAGACCGGGTGACTTTTCTACTTTGAGTACTGCCAATCTTTTAAGTACCTCCTCTTATTTCCTTTTTTAGCCCTCCTCTGTACTTTCTGTATTCAGCGGGGGGAGGAGGTTCCGTGAACATCCCCATCCTCAATGATGGCAGAGTCCAGCACGTGAGTGCAAAAGACAAGGCTGAAGCGTTTGCAACCATCTTCAGCCAGAAGTGGATGATCCATCTCGGTCTCCTCCCGATATCCCCACCATCATAGAAGCCAGTCTTCAGCCAATTCTATTCACTCCAAGTGATATCAAGAAACGGCTGAGTGCACTGGATACAGCAAAGGCTATGGGCCCCGACAACATCCCAGCTGTAGGACTGAAGACTTGTGCTCCAGAACTAGCTGCACCTCTATCCAAGCTGTTCCAGTACAGCTGCAACACTGGCATCTACCCGACAATGTGGAAAATTGCCCAGGTATATCCTGTCCACAAAAAGCAGGACAAATCCAATCCAGCCAATTACTGGAGTCTACTCTCAATCATCAGCAAAGTGATGGAAGGCGTTGTCGACAGTGCTATCAAGCGGTACTTACTCACAAATAACCTGTTCACCGATGCTCAGTTTGGGTTCCGCCAGGACCACTCGGCTCCAGACCTCATTACAGCCTTAGTCCAAACATGGACAAAAGAGCTGAATTCCAGAGGTGAGATGAGAGTGACTGCCCTTAACATCGAGGCAGCATTTGACCGAGTGTGGCACCAAGGAGCCCTAGTAAAATTGAAGTCAATGGGAATCAAGGGGAAACCTCTCCAGGGGCTGGAGTCATACCTCACACAAAGGAGGATGGTAATGATTGTTGGAGGCCAATCATCTCAGTTCCAGGACAGTGCCGCAGGAGTTCCTCAGAGCAGTGTCCTAGGCGCAACCATCTTCAGCTGCTTCATCAATGACTTTTCCTCTATCATAAGGTCAGAAATGGGGATGTTCGCTGATGATTGCACAGTGTTAAGCTGCATTTGCAACCCCTCAAATTACGAAGCAGTCCGAGCCCGCATGCAGCAAGACCTGGACAACATCTAAGCTTGGGCTGATAACTGGCAAGTAACATTTGCACCAGACAAGTGCCAGGCAATGACCATCTCCAACAATTGTAAATTGTGTCTCTCTTTTTTTTTGTCGGGGGTTTGTATATTCGGTGGCCTTTTAGGTGACACCTTTCTGTCTGCTCACTGTGATTGCCTTGGCAATGGGCAGTAATCACCAGGCATTGTTCTGTGATTTTCAAATGCGAAGGATTCGAAAATTTCATTTCCACACCGTTCACCTGAGGAAGGAGGAAGCCTCCGAAAGCTTGTGGAATTTAAAATAAATTTGTTGGACTATAACTTGGTGTTGTAAAATTGTTTACAATTGTCAACCCGAGTCCATCACCGGCATCTCCACATCATTTCCAACAAGAGAGAGCTTACCTCCCCTTGACATTCAATGGCATTACCATTGCCGAATCCCCCACCATCAACATCCTGGGGGTCGCCATTGACCAGAAACTTAACTGGACCAGCCACATAAATACTGTGGCTACAAGAGCAGGTCAGAGGCTGGGTATTCTGCGGCGAGTGACTCACCTCCTGACTTCCCAAAGCCTTTCCACCATCTACAAGGCACAATTCAAGAGTACTCTCCACTTGCCTGGATGAGTGCAGCTCCAACAACACTCAAGAAGCTCGACACCATCCAGGACAAAGCAGCCCACTTGATTGGCACCTCATCCATCACCCTAAACATTCACTCCCTTCACCACCGTCGCATTGTAGTTGCAGTGTGTACCATCTACAGGATGCACTGCAGCAACTCGCCAAGGCTTATTTGACAACACCTCCCAAACCCACGACTTCTACCACCTGGAAGGACAAGGGCAGTAGGTATATGGGAACAACACCACCTGCACGTTCCCCTCTAAGTCACACATCATCCCGACTTGGAAATATATCGCTGTTCCTTCATCGTCGCTGGGTCAAAATCCAGGAACTCCCTTCCTAACAGCACTGTGGGAGAATCTTCACCATACGGACTGCAGCGGTTCAAGAAGGCGGCTCACCACCACCTTCTCAAGGGCAATTTAGGGATGGGCAATAAGTGCTGGTTTTGCCAGCGATGCCCACATCTCATGAACGAATAAAAAAAAAGCTTGGTTCTCTACTCTATTATGAACCATACATTTGTCATAAGCCTCCTTTTTCTGTTCCATTTTAATCCCTATATCTTAAATCATCCAGGGAGCTATAGCTTTGGATGCCCTTCCTTCCCCCTTGCGGGAATGTGTCTACTCTCCACCTGAGCCATCTTCTCCTTCAAGGCATCCCATTGTTCAATTCCTGTTTTGCCTGCCAATTTTTGATTCCAATCCACCTGGGCAAGATCTCTTTTTAACTCCCTGAAATTAGCCCTCCTCCAGTTTAATAATTTCACATTTGATTGTTCCTTGTCCTTTTCCATAACTAGTCTAAACCTAATGATATTATGATCACTGTTCCCCAAATGGTCCCCCACTGAATCATGCTCCATGTGCCCCACTTCGTTCCCCAGAATTAGATCCAGCACTGCTTCCTTCCTTGTTGGGCTGGAAACATACTGACCAAAAAAGTTCTCTTGTATATATTTCAAGATTTCTTCCCCCTCTTTGCCCTTTTCACTGTTACTGTCCCAGTCTATATTGGGATAATTGAAGTCCCCAGTTATCACTACTCCAAAGTTCTTGGGTCTTTCTGTAATTTGCCTGCAAATTTGCTCCTCTATTTGGTGGCCGATAGTATACACCCAGTAACATAATATTGTTCCTTAATTCCAACCAAATAGATTGTGCCTTTGACCCCTCAACTACATCATTCCTTTCCAGTGCTATAATAGTTTATTTGATTAATACTGCCACCCCACCCCCCCCCCACCTTTCTTTCCTTCCTTATCTTTCCTGAATACTTTGCAGCCAGGAATATTATGTACCCAATCCTCCCTTTCTTTGAGTCAGGTCTCTGTTATTGCCACTATATCATAGTCCCAGGTGTCAACTTGAGCCTACAGCTCACCATCCTTATTTACTATGCTATGTGCATTTACACACATGCACTCCAAACTCTACTTAGAATGCTGCCGGCATGCACTCCTGCGGCCAGCACCACCTCCTATACCAATATAGCAGGCAACGCCCTTCATGCCTGCCATATTGGGGACTTCGTAGGACGCTTGGCACCCATTAAACGGGCTCTATGGGCCGAATTTCTAGGCCAATATTTTGGAAAGTAAAAATTACAATTATTTCTTGCCGAGTAATGGGCGGCCAAGTTTGTAGAGTGTTACTCTGTAGTCTATCTCAAGTTAATGGAATCCTGGCCTGAAGCGCTCACTGTGTTTAATGTGATCTCAAGCCATTACTCACCAAGACTAAAAGTAATGGCATGGATTGTTCCAGCCTATCTAAACAGTTGATGAGTTGATATGGCTCCTTTAAAAGCCATAAACTATAACTAAGTGGATGGGGGGGCGGGAATGGAAGAGATAGACAGAGGAGCAACATCCATCCATTTTCACCCTTATTTCTATATCAGTCAGTGCATCAGGGAAAACATAGCATATTGTGAGGACAGTAACTGATTTGGAAGAAAATAGCAGGAAAATATACAGAATATTTTAGCATGAAACTGAGAAAAAAACTCAAATTCTTATGGGCAAAATCAAAAATAGTCACATACAGTTATACAGATACACTATGTAAGGTATATATTATATAGTTGAATCATGTACCATACATTACATGCTGGATACACATGCAGACAGAAATGTATAAACTATATTCTGTGCTACTTCCCAAAGTTAGACACCTGGATGGTGGGAAGTGAAGAATTGCAATAATAATAGGAATACTTAAAGAGAGAGAGGAATATTTCATTTCTGTATGAGATTAGTGAACCTAAAAATTAAAAGTTCCACATCATTTATTGTTTAATATGAAATAATGGTTTCTCGTAGTTAGGACTCAAACGATATTCAAGATGAATGTTTAAAGGAAAGCTTCCAGTGCCCAATGCAGATTAAGTCGCTAAACTCAAAGAAACTCTGTGCATCTTGCTGTGCATGAGCTGTGGGTTCAATTGCTACAACTGAAAAGTAATTTCTCCCAATCGGTTATCCTAAATGCATTTTGAATCCCAATTTAGAACTATTACTAATTAATATTTATGGCATGCATTTAGCTATGAACAGAAAGATATTTTAATTTAAATTTCAGTGAATTCAAACAAACATGGGAATCATTTGTTTTTTGAAGGAGAATTTCATGCTTTTCAAGTTGAAGTTTGTAAGTGGTGAAGAAGTGGTAAAGGTGCAAAGGCGGGAAGAGAAGCCATTGCTGAAGATGCTCTGGCTATAATTGGGTAGGTAAGAATGGAGCCAAGCAAGGTCAATCAGACTGATTTGGACAATGGAGGAGAGGAAGATGGTATGGTTGTCAAAGGCTCGAGGGAATATTGTTTGTCCACTTTATTTAAAAGAAAATAATGGTGTTACCAGAAACTTTCATTTTCTTTTAAATTCTTAATTTTATTGGTGATGTAACCCTCAAATTGGCACTCTGGTGGCATCAACTACAGGGAATGTCCAAGAGTGGGTTCATTACAAACAGCAAGCGCTGCCATTTCAGACCACCTATAAAGCTACTCCTGGGCACACCCCATCTACAAGAAAGCACACTACAGGCTGAGGGTGCAGATTTCTAGGTCAGTAACCTGGTTTCTTGGGGTTATATGAGGCTGGAGAGTATTCAGGCCTGTGTGAATTTGCCACAATTTGCAGTGGAGCTCCTCTGGGCTGTCCCCATCATCGAGATCCTCGGAGTGACGTGGCAGGGAGTGAGACCCTACTCTAGGCTTACCATGTCTGCAATAAAATTGACTAATTACAAAAAATCTCAAAGAAATATCCAGCAAGGCCATTATTTCCTCTGATTGAAAGAAGGGGAGACTTTGAACAAGAAGTATTCCCTCCTGAGCAAATTAGATCAGGGCTACTGGTCTTGTGGAGGAGAAACAATAACATGGACCGGCTGGGCCAAACAGCCTGTTTCTGTGTTGTAATTTCATTGGGGCAGAAATTGCTTGCAAAATAACATTGAGCTCAACAGCACTCTCCATTGTTAGTGGCTAAATGGAAGAGTAAGTTCCGGCGTTCACACATGCTCAGTGGAACATGGAAATCCAGAACTTGCTCCTACTGGTTCACTGGCGATATGACAGCTTCGAATTAAAGGTACATCGCACGCTGCAATCAGAGAAATCATTGACAAAGTGTCAACTTGCTCATCTGCCCAGCTGGAAAGTAACTAATATCGCCACAAAACAGGCACACTTAAAAATACAGGTCTAAACTAAGTCTTATTGACTGCCAAACAACTAAAGCTTAACTTTTAAAAACGTGGAGCCTCCTTACTCCTTATTTTAATAGTTTTTGTCATTAAAATTTTTTTTTTTACTTTTCCCTTCTGCCTCTTTTATTTAATTTGATTATTTCTTACCCTCTTTTTTTGCTGTCTATAACTGTTTTTACAATGATTTTAATGTTGTTCCTTTCACTTCCTGGTTTTCACGCTGCAAGCCTCCAGAGGCAGTTAACGCAGCTTGTCAAAAATGCTGCAATCTGATTGGTCGAGGGGAGAAATCACTCATTTCGCTTCTCCCAGGGTCCTAACTTCGCTTGAACTGATGCTGGGCTCTTCTCCACTTCCGATTCGAGGAAGGGCCCGAAATAAAGACCATGGTAAGTTAATGGGTTAGTATAAATCTATCGAGCGGTGAGCAATGTTGGTTCACCGCTTCGAGCAATTTCTGCCCATATGTAATTCTGTATAACTAAAACCAAAGAACATCCAATGGAAAGATTTACTTCTTGCACAGGTTATTCTTTTGTCTTCACTGAGTAAGACTGACAACTTTGTGGAATTGCTGTGTTTTGTATCTGCACCAAGAAATGAAAGGGGTCAAGGGTCACAGAGCTAGAAACCACAAAAGGGGTTAAATTGGTAACAATCTTTTTAAAAACATCTGCTGTTTCATAAAATTTAAAGATGTTACAGTTCCAAGGCAATACAATTCAAAACAATACAACATGGATCGTACACAATATGATTCCAATAGTACAATTTAAACACAGTACATATCTTATAATACATGCTGTACAACACAAGGTGGGATGGCCCCACACGGTGACCTTCTCCATACAGCCTTTGCGTAGGTTGCACCGTGGTTCAGGGCGTCCCTCAGCACATAATCCTGGACCTTGGAGTGTGCCAGTTGGCAACACTCAGTCCATTTGTTGGATTACCCGGGTGAGTGTTGCTGTTAGTGGGAAATGACTGTCAGCGGGTGCAAGCTTCACTGGAAACTAAGTACCCACCTCACCAACTATCACTTGGATTATCTCGAGTCCACTGCAATACACTCCCAGGCAAATTACTGAAAATTAGTCGGCGTTGCGGAGGAAGTCCGCATCTGAAGCAAGAGGCCCGAGGAACCATAGAAACTGATCTGCATATTGTCCAGTTGCTGTCATTGGTCGCAGCTCCACAGGTAGCTCACCACACGGGAGAAACCAATTTCAGACCACCTGCCTCAGCGGCAATGGCCCTCAGGTAATTCCTGAAAGGGGTGGTGGGCAGGGGGGGGGGGGCGAGCGGACCCTGTGGATTTGAGGGAGCATTCTGCTCCTCCTGGATCAATAGGATGGTGTTTTTGATAAAAATTCAAAAACTTACCTTCGGTTGGTGGCCGCAGGAGCTGCTGAAGAATCTTCACCCAACGTCTGTCCTGCTCATGAGGTGACCAATTTGTCGCAGGAGTCCTTTAACAGGCATTAGGCCCATAATTTACATATTCAAGGGGCCTATCACCTGTTTTAGGCATCCACCTAGGACACCTAAAAAATGGGCCCCACGAATTTGGCAATGCCAATGCCTGTGCGGAGTAGTCGCAAACTCTCCAACTGCTAAATTTGTAAGCCTTGCGGTTGGTTCACGCCCGAAAAACGAGTGCAACGCATATCAAGTACTACCTCATCTTTCTGAGGGATAGAGAGAACATTTTCTAAGAGAAGGACAGGAGAACTGTGAAAAGAAGAGATTGAAGAGATGACATAGGAAAGGAGTAACTACAGGGCACACAGCTTTTCAACAAAGTGAGGGACACCAGCAGAACCAAAAGGTCTTATTGAATGGAAGAGACTTTCAAGCTTCCTGTCATTATAGGACCTTTACAAGCACTAGAGATGTTAATCTATTCAGACTTGGGCTGCATTTAACTCCAGCGGGGTTAAATTGAATAAGGCCCGAATCCAGGCACGGGCATCATGGTGCGCTATTAACCCGCGCCCGGTAGTTCTGATGCAGGCAGAACGAGACATTCATGCTGCCTGGTCACTTCCCTCATTCAAGCGCAGCAATCAGGCCTTGCACAAGGTTTGCACTTCTCACCAGCAAATGGGGGGGGGGGGGGAGGGGGTCCAAATATTGCGTGAGTTACTCGTACCTCTTAAAGACAGCCTGCACTGCCTAAAGGCAGACTGCACCTCTTAAAGGCAGCCTGCACCTCTTAGTTGCAAAAAATAAGATACGGGTCCGCAATGAGACTAAACGTAGATCAGACATCTCACACGTAAAACACAGATGCACATCCCGTATAAGGGTCCCATATAAAGGTTGCGCACTACTAAATGCCACATCCTCCAATCTGCATGCCAGACCTCACCAATCTTCCAATCTGAGTTTGTACCGGGCCTATGAGAGTGCATGCTCCAAAGTTCTCTACTGATGCACTAGATGCCTTGGCGCAAGAGGCGGACAGAAGGAGGGGTATCCTATATCCGCAGGGGGGCAAGAGACCCTCCAGACAAATGCTCAAGAGGCAGTGGGAGGCAGTAGGGAACAAAGTCAATGCCGGGCGCACAGCACCACGAATATGGATGCAGTGCAGGAAGAAGTTCAATGCTTTGATACAAGTGGTGAAGGTGAGTGAGGCCAACTGTCAAGTGGCATCTCCCACCAACTGCACCACTAGCCGCATCCACTGCTCCACACGCTACATCCCCCATCACCCACCTACCAACAAACTCTTTCAATCAATACTCAACTCTTTCAATTAGATACTTCCTCTCACCCTCACACATTACCACTGTTGCAGGCCAGAAACCCAAAACTCACAGGTCACACACATTGGCAGCTATTCAACCATAACAGGCCCATCACCCAGACATCCTGCAGGACACTCACTGATACACTTCTCGCTTTCTTGCAGGAGAAGGTAGCGCAGAACAAGAGGCAGCAAGTGGCCATGGCATTTAGCTCCTCGAGCCTGTTCCACCATTCAATGATGATTGACCTGTGACCTAACTCCATATACCTGCCTTAGCCCCATATCCCTTAATACCTTTGGTTCACAGAAATCTATCAATCTCAGATTTAAAATTCACAATTGAGCTAGCATTAACTGCCGTTTGCAGAAGAGTGTTCCAAACTTCTACCACAGGGTGAGAACCAACCTTCTCACCCTCTAATTGGATATGGAATTTAACCATGTTATGGTCACTCATTCCAAGGGGATCCTTAACTAGGACATTATTAATTAATCCTGGCTCATTACACAGGACCAGGTCCAAGGTTGCTTGCCCCATTGTAGGATCATGCTCAAGAAATCCATCCCTAATACACTCAATAAACTCTTCCTCAAGGCTGCCCTGCCCAATTTGATTTGTCCAGTTAATATGATAGTTAAAATCCCCCATAATTATAGCTGTTCCCTTATTACATGCCCCGACTATTTCCTGATTAATACTTCTTCCAGCAGAGTTGCAACTATTAGGAGGCCTATATACTATGCCCACTAGTGTTTTTTTCCCCTTATTATTCCTTATCTCTACCCAAACTGTTTCATTATCCTGATCCTTTGTCCCAATATCATTTATCAGTATTACAGTGATTCCTTCCTTTATTAACATAGCCACCCCACCTCCCCTTCCTTCCTGCCTGTCCTTCCTGATTGTTAAATACCCTGGCATATTTAATTCCCAGTCGTTGTCACCCTGCAGCCATGTTTCTGTAATGGCCACGAGATCATACCCATACGTAGTTATTTGTGCCGTTAACTCGTCCATTTTGTTACGAATGCTACGTGCATTCAGATAAAGAATTTTCAAATATGTTTTGTGACACTTAGTTCCTGCTTTTTCCTTTTTTAACACTTTACCTTTTACTCCATACCTTCTGTCCCTTCCTGACACGCTTTCCTCTGTCTCCCTGCTCAGGTTCCCAACCCCCTGCCACTTTAGTTTAAACCCTCCCCAACAGCACTAGCAAACACTCCCCCTAGGACAGCGATCCCGGCCCTGCCCAGGTGCAGACCGTCCGGTTTGTACTAGTCCCACCTCCCCCAGAACCGGTTCCAATGCCCCAGGAATTTGAATCCCTCCTCCTTGCACCACTCCTCTAGCCACGTATTCATTTGAAATATCCTCCTATTTCTACTCTGACTAGCACGTGGCACTGGTAGCAATCCTGAGATTACTACCTTTGAGGTCCTATTTTTTAATTTACCTCCTAACTCCCTATATTCTGCTTTTAGGACCTCATCCCCTTTTTTACCTATATCGTTGGTGCCTATGTGCACCACGACAGCTGGCTGTTCGCCCTCCCCCTCCAAAATGTTCTGTAGCCACTCCGAGACGTCCTTGACCTTTGCACCAGGGAGGCAACACACCATCCTGGAGTCTCGGTTGCGGCCGCAGAAATGCCTATCTATTCCCCTTACAATTGAATCCCCTATCACTATAGCTCTTCTACTCTTTTTCCTCCCAGCCTGTGCAGCAGAGCCACCCATGGTGCCAGGAAGTTGGCTGCTGCTGCCTTCCCCTGATAAGTCATCCCCCACAACAGTATCCAAAGTGGTATATCTGTTTGAGAGGGGGATGGCCACAGGGGACCCCTGCACTACCTGCCTGCACCTCTTCCTCTGCGTGGTGGTCACCCATTCACTTCCTGCCTGTACACCCTTTACCTGCGGTGTGACCAACTCGCTAAACGTGCTATCCACGTGGTTCTCAGCATCGCGAATGCACCAGTATGTATCCATCCGCAGCTCCAGAGCCGCAATGCGGTCTGTCAGTAGCTGCAGCTGGATACACTTCCCATACACATGGTCGTCAGGGACACAGAAAGTATCCCTGATTTCCCACATAGAGCAGGAGGAGCATGCCACAGGGCCGAGCTGTCCTGCCATGACTTACCCTTTAATTGATTTAAATTAAATTAAAATTAAATGGATCCCACCAATCACACTGGAATTAAGTGATATACTCAAGGGCCCCTACTTAACAGTCGTCCCCGCTACACAAAGAGACCGCAGTAACCACAAAATATAAGTTTAGAAAAATTGAGAAAGAAAATACTCACCAACCACCAACCAACCAAGCGTACTGAGCTTGAATAAAGGAGACTATGATGGTATGAGAGCAGAATTGATTAAAGTGGACTGGGAAAATAGATTAAAGGGTAAGACGGTACATGAGCAGTGGTGTTCATTTATGGAGTTATTTTACAACTTTCAAAAAAATATATTCCACTGAGGAAAAAAGGGTGTAAAAGCAATGACAGCCATCCATGGCTAAGTAAAGAAATTAAGGATAGTATCCGACTGAAAACAAGGACATATAAGGTAGCCAAACTTAGTGGGAGGATAGAAGATTGGGAAGTCTTCAAAAGACAGCAAAAAGTAACGAAAGGATTGATTAAGAAAGGGAAGTTAGATTATGAAAAGAAATTAGCAAAAAATATAAAAACAGATAGCAAGAGTTTCTACAGTTATATAAAAAGAAAAAGGGTGCCTAAGGCAAACGTAGGTCCGTTAGAGGATGAGACCGGTAAATTAATGGTGGGAAACATGGAGATGGCAAAAATGCTGAACAAATATTTTGTTTCAGTCTTTACGGTAGAGGACACGAAGAATATCCCAACACTGGACAAACAGGGGGCTCTACGGGGGGAGGAGCTAAATACGATTAAAATCACTAAGGAATTCGTACTCAGTAAATTAATGGGACTCAAGGTGGATAAATCCCCTGGACCTGATGGCTTACATCCTAGGGTCTTGAGGGAAGTGGCAGTAGGGATTGTGGATGCTTTGGTAATAATTTTCTAAAATTCTCTGGACTCGGCAAAGGTCCCGGCAGATTGGAAAACTGCTAATGTAACACCCTTATTTAAAAAGGGTAGTGGGCAGAAGGCTGGAAATTATAGACCAGTTAGCCTAACATCTGTGGTGGGTAAAATTTTGGAGTCTATTATTAAGGAGACAGTAACGGAACATTTGGATAAACATAATTTAATAGGACAAAGTCAGCATGGCTTTACGAAGGGGAAGTCATGTCTGACAAATTTGCTGGAGTTCTTTGAGGACATAACGTACAGGGTGGATAAAGGGGAACCAGTGGACATAGTGTATTTAGACTTCCAGAAGGCATTCGACAAGGTGCCACATAAAAGATTATTGCTCAAGATAAATAATCACTGGATTGGGGGTAATATTCTGGCATGGGTGGAGGATTGGTTATCTAACAGGAAGCAGAGAGTTGGGATGAATGGTTCATTCTCGGACTGGCAACCAGTAGCCAGTGGTGTTCCGCAGGGGTCGTTGCTGGGTCTCCAACTCTTTACAATCTATGTTAATGATTTGGAGGAGGGGACCGAGTGTAACATATCAAAGTTTGCAGATGATACAAAGTTGGGAGGGAAAGTAGAGAGTGAGGAGGACATAAAAAACCTACAAGGGGATATAGACAGGCTGGGTGAGTGGGTGGAGATTTGGCAGATGCAATACAATATTAGAAAATGTGAGGTTATGCACTTTGGCAGGAAAAATCGGAGAGCAAGTTATTATCTTAATGGCGAGAAACTGGAAAGTACTGCAGTACAAAGGGATCTGGGGGTCCTAGTGCAAGAAAATCAAAAAGTTAGTATGCAGGTGCAGCAGGTGATCAAGAAGGCCAACGGAATATTGGCTTTTATTGCTAGGGGGATAGAATATAAAAACAGGGAGGTATTGCTGCAGTTATATAAGGTATTGGTGAGACCGCACCTGGAATACTGCATACAGTTTTGGTCTCCATACTTAAGAAAAGACATACTTGCTCTCGAGGCAGTACAAAGAAGGTTCACTCTGCTAATCCCGGGGATGAGGGGGTGGACATATGAGGAGAGGTTGAGTAGATTGGGACTCTACTCATTGGAGTTCAGAAGAATGAGAGACGATCTTATTGAAACATACTATTGTGAAGGGGCTTGATCGGGTGGATGCGGTAAGGATGTTCCCAAGGATGGGTGAAACTAGAACTAATGGGCATAATCTTAGAATAAGGGGCTGCTCTTTCAAAACTGAAATGAGGAGAAACTTCTTCACTCAGAGGGAAGTAGGTCTTTGGAATTTGCTGGCCAAGGAAGCTGTGGAAGCTACATCATTAGATAAATTTAAAACAGAAATAGACAGTTTCCTAGAAGTAAAGGGAATTATGGGATACGGGGAGCGGGCAGGAAATTGGACATGAAGCTGAGTTTGGATCGGTCAAGGCCCTGTGGGTGGCGGAGCGGGCCCAGGGGCTGAGTGGCCGGGTCCTGTTCCCACTTCTTGTGTTCTTTAGATTTGAGGTTTGGATCAGATCAGCCATGATCTTATTGAATGGAGGAGCAGGCTCGAGGGGCCGATTGGCCTACTCCTGCTCCTATTTCTTATGTTCTTATGTTCTTACTTTGCACACAGAAGCATTTCCTAACTTCAATCCTGCAAGTCCTGGCTCTAAATGTTAGACTATGTCCCCTCGTCCTAGTATTCAATTATACGAAACCTCCAAAAACTGGTACAAATGCTTCAGCAGCTAAAAGCAATAATCCATCAACTAAACTGTGAATCCTGCATGGTCCCTTTAAATAGCGCTAGTGGGGGTTCCTCCAGGCCGGCTAAGACATGTTCAGGTGTTCGGGGCTAAGACAACACATTCACTGGAGCGTTAATTGCCAAAATGATGTCTATCACTTTAAATCAGCGTTGCACACTGATTTAACGCATATTCTACCTACTTTACATGCTGCCGGCACTCGTTATCTGCACTTCGGGAGGCTGCGTAACGTTGAAACAACAGGCGCTACACGGCTGAATTTCTAGCCCCAGATCTCAGATCTAACTCCAGACCCTTTTTCTTAACATTCACATGTCCCAACTCCAGGGATCTGGATATCAAGATATCTAATCTCACTATGCAGTGTCTTATTAACCTCATTCACACTGATGCTGCAGCTATCATGCATATCCAGTCTGAATCCTGAGTCCTGACACCAGAGTGAAGTGAAGTGAGACTCTCTAAAGGAGGTTGTCTCACTCCACTTTGGAGTCAGTTTGGGCTTTCACACCCGATTTACACTCCACAAGTTTAGTGTCGGTGCAAAGCCATTTGCCCCAACTTGTAGTGCAATTACACAGTACAATGCACATGCCTAATATACATTACATATACATTAATGTCTGCATTTGATTGTATAGTGTATTTGATATATTTACCAACATATGATCCATGCACCAGAAAACTGTTCAATATAAAAAAATCTTTGATGGCTTTTCATATTGTGATCAATTTGTACCATTTGTGACGTTTTAGGAAAAATTCAAGTCCATTTTTAACAGAAGACTGATTTGCAAGTGGAAAGAAAATCTTATTATAGCACATGGGGGAGGAGTTGTGACTAATTTCAGATGACATCCCACCAACTCTGCAACAATATAGCTGTGGATTATTATTTTCCACACGTACAGTACTTGGAATTTCTACATCTCCACCAGACAGTAAACAACAATTATAAAAACTCCACAGGAAGCACTAGCAGGGAAATTACTGTTTTTAAATGCTATTAAATTGTTACAACCCTTTCGGAAATTGGCCCCTGCATTTAGAGTGAAGGACATGGAAGAGAATGTACAATGTAACTAAAGTCACTTATTTTTAGTCAACTCGTCATTCTGCTCTGATGTAGTCAGTAAGACGATTCTTCCTGGTATTTTAACTGTACTGGAATAGTTGTGAATTGCAAATTCAGAATAAATACCACACTGCATTCTTGTGAAATGAAATAAGACACTGGTTTCCAGATCCCTGCATTGTTAATACCGCAGTTAAGAAGATTATTCATAATTTGTTTGCAAATTGTTTTATATCAGCCTTTTATTAAATACAGCACATTATTAAATCTGCACTTTGTACATGATCTCATTGTCATCTAATGTTCCCACTTGAATTATATTTTAATGAATATTTGTACGACTGTTTTAGATTAGTAGCATCAGTTTATACTGTAGACTAGAAACACCAGCATCTTAAAATGCATCAAATACATGTCTCAACAAATATGCGCTGTAAAAATTTAAAGTTATATTTTTTGTCCTTGGCTACTTTTTTTGGACTATTTTTATAAAGCTGTCAGCTCTGCTAAAATGTTACACCCAAAATGTTGGCCTGTCTTTCTTTTTCAGGTGATGATCAACCTGCTGTGCATTTTCTGTTTTTATTTCCTTGCCTTCTTTTTAGAAGCCCTACAAACAAATATTCTAAAGCAGGGCGTACAGGCATATCACAGTGTGGGGATTTATCACCTCCCTCCCACATTCTTCAGAGGCAGGGAAAGCCTCTCCCAACACTCACACAACCTTCCACATCCTGCACAATGCTTTCAATTCAGGCTACTGACACTTAAAGTAATTGCATAGTGTTTTATTAAAATCCATTAAAAATAAAAAGAATAAGACTGCTGGATATTAGTATTACGAAAATGGGTTTTTCAGCAAAAGGAAAAGATGATCAAAATGATTAGTTTGGTTCAGGAATATGTCACTTCTCAAATTTGAGGGCCATTATTTTCAACTGAAAAGCACAGAAAGTCCCTAAGTATGGTACATTTTCGACAATGTTTGAGATTGCAAAGGTACAATATATCAATTCTGACTATTTCCTGTAAACTGAAAATTCTGAGAAAATGCAGAAAGGCTCTTGAGGGACTTGGTGAATGTTTGCTGTGGGGCACATTATCTACAAGGCTGGTAATATGTGGAGGATATCTCACAGGTAACGATAAGATCTATTGTGTTACCGCAGCCTGTAGAGTTGAAAGCGCTATGAGGCCTTCCAGTTCTGCCACTTGGATACTTGATGCAAAAGTCGAGTGCAACATTTGATCAGGTGCAGTTGACAGCGTAATTTTACCGCAGCACACAGTTGGAACGTATCTGCAACCGATAGGAGCAGTCAAAATCCAAATTCATTGCAACAAAATAAATCATTTTACCAAGGTGTTCGAATAGGCTGGAGTCATGAGAGTGTGCACACAGATACATTTTGTGACGATTTTGTAGTTTATTGTTGGCCTGTTGTATGAGGATATCTTCTAACTTGCTAAGGAATTCTCAATTGGTTTCTGAACAATCAACAGCCCATCACAGATGTGGCTTGCCAGATGTGTGTCCTGAACCTGTCATGCATTCCTGCATTTCTTCTCTAAGCACTGTTTAACTTTTTGTCGGAAGCTTGATTCAATTTTCTGGTGTGTCATTTCACAATTTTAAAGTTTTCCCATCTTGCTATCTTTGAGTCATGTAACTGTTTGATCCTTGACTCAAGTGGAGCGGGATTAAATTTCAAGGAATCTATCTACATTGCAAAGAACTGACCAAATTACACAGCTTCCTCTCTTTGAAGGTAATCTATTTGAAGGTTGTAAATGTGCCAGTCAGCGCTGCTAACCTGATAGTTGTAAGGCCTTTGTTTGTCAATCACCAAATTTTGTTAAAGTGCAGCATCTTCACAAAAAAGTGTTTGCCATTTTTTTATTATGTGTTTACATGATGACATGAGGTAATTCACGTTGACATACATTTTCATGTTATTTTCACATTTCATTATGATGACAACCAACGATACATGGCTCAAAACAAAAAAAAATTAGCTAAACATTTTATTTATGATGACTGTGCCCCTTTAATTGCTGAGTGCACACAATCACATGGGAAAAAGCCCTGGGAGCTGAAAATGATTTCACTATTTTGCATAACGTTACAGACTGCAAATGCATATTATTCTTTTGTAGGGTTAATCATAACGTAGCTGCATTCATGAGTTACCTGTCAAACTAACCAAAGGAAATTGAGAACATACAAACCATAAAGATTTACAGTGCAGAAGGAAGCTATTTGGCACATTGGAGTAGAAATTGGTATGTGTTACGCTTGTTTTTCAGGCTTAAAACAGGTGCACAGCATGCCAATTTAGCAGTGGGATGGCCTGCGCCCAACCTGCAAAGCTGTTGGTCCCACTAAGAAATTTATGGGCCCTTTTATAGGCGTCCAGAGCAGCTACCTGAAGTGGGGATTGGGCTGCTTTAATGTGGGTCCTAACACCTGTTGTAGGACCCCGCTACAAAATTAATTACTGATGAGCGAGTCAGGTGCCAGACCTGCCCCGCCGAGGATTCTTCAGTGGCCCCTGCAGCTGCCAACTGAAAGTAAGTATTTTTCATTTTTCTTAAAATCTTTCTGTGAAGCCAGGAGGAGCAGGAGTGCTCCCCGATTCCACAGTCTAAGTGATACCCCCCCCACCCCACCGATTGCCCATTTCGAACTCCTGTGGAAGCACGACCGGCACTGGCAGCTCACCCTGTGTATGTAGATGAGACCTAAGGACCAATTCCTGGTGATCTTTGGGCCACTTGGTTCTGAAGGTGCTGCTCTGCCCATTGTGTTTGTGCTGGCTCTTTGCTAGGCCAATCCAAAACTAATCCTAATGCTCTGCTCTCTCCCCATAGCCCTGTATCTCCCTCTGCTTCAACTGTCTATCCAGGTAGGTCTGGCCTGATTTCCAAAATATTGTACAGAACTTATACAAGCTGGACGGGTTGCACCCAAGCAGAACCGGGACCAATATCCTCGTGGGTGCATTTGCTAGTTCTGTTGGGGAGGGTTTAAACTAGTATGGCAGGGGGGTGGGAACCAAAGGAAATGGGAACCAAAGGAAATGGGAAGTAGAAAAGCAGTTAGTGACATAGCTGGATGGCCCGACTAGAGAGGGGGCAAAACTT
This sequence comes from Heptranchias perlo, assembly GCF_035084215.1. Classification (NCBI taxonomy): domain Eukaryota; kingdom Metazoa; phylum Chordata; class Chondrichthyes; order Hexanchiformes; family Hexanchidae; genus Heptranchias; species Heptranchias perlo. The sequence continues at coordinate 76,159,427 of NC_090330.1, forward strand.
GACCTCCTCTTGGGAAATAAGGAAGGGCAGGTGACAGAAGTGTTGGTGAGGGATCACTTTGGGACAAGTGATCATAATTCCATTAGTTTTAAGATAGCTATGGAGAAGGATAGGTCTGGCCCAAAAGTTAAAATTCTAAATTGGGGAAAGGCCAATTTTGATGGTATTAGACAGGAACTTTCAGAAGTTGATTGGGAGAGTCTGTTGGCAGGCAAAGGGACGTCTGGTAAGTGGGAGGCTTTCAAAAGTGTGTTAACCAGGGTTCAGGGTAAGCACATTCCTTATAAAGTGAAGGGCAAGGCTGGTAGAAGTAGGGAATCTTGGATGACTCGGGAGATTGAGGCACTAGTCAAAAAGAAGAAGGAGGCATATGACATGCATAGGCAGCTGGGATCAAGTGGATCCCTTGAAGAGTATAGAGATTGCCGGAGTAGAGTTAAGAGAGAAATCAGGAGGGCAAAAAGGGGATATGAGATTGCTTTGGCAGATCAGGCAAAGGTGAATCCAAAGAGCTTCTACAAATACATAAAGGGCAAAAGGGTAACTAGGGAGAGAGTAGGGCCTCTTAAGGATCAACAAGGTCATCTATGTGCGGAACCACAAGAAATGGGTGAGATCCTGAATGAATATTTCACATCGGTATTTACGGTTGAGAAAGGCATGGATGTTGGGGAACTTGGGGAAATAAATAGTGATGTCTTGAGGAGTGTACATATTACAGAGAGGGAGGTGCTGGAAGTCTTAACGCGCATCAAGGTAGATAAATCTCCGGGACCTGATGAAATGTATCCCAGGACGTTATGGGAGGTTAGGGAGGAAATTGCGGGTCCCCTAGCAGAGATATTTGAATCATCCACCGCTACAGGTGAGGTGCCTGAAGATTGGAGGGTAGCAAATGTTGTGCCTTTGTTTAAGAAGGGCGGCAGGGAAAAGCCTGGGAACTACAGACCGGTGAGCCTGACATCTGTAGTGGGTAAGTTGTTAGAGGGTATTCTGAGGGACAGGATCTACAGGCATTTGGAGAGGCAGGGACTAATTAGGAACAGTCAGCATGGTTTTGTGAGAGGAAAATCATGTCTCACGAATTTGATTGAGTTTTTTGAAGGGGTAACCAAGAAGATAGATGAGGGCTGTGCAGTAGACGTGGTCTACATGGACTTCAGCAAAGCATTTGACAAGGTACCGCATGGTAGGTTGTTACATAAGGTTAAATCTCATGGGATCCAAGGTGAGGTAGCCAATTGGATACAAAATTGGCTTGACGACAGAAGACAGAGGGTGGTTGTAGAGGGTTGTTTTTCAAACTGGATGCCTGTGTCCAGCGGTGTGCCTCAGGGATCGGTGCTGGGTCCGCTGTTATTTGTTATTTATATTAATGATTTGGATGAGAATTTAGGAGGCATGGTTAGTAATTTGCAGATGACACCAAGATTGGTGGCATTGTGGACAGTGAAGAAGGTTATCTGGGATTGCAACGGGATCTTGATCAATTGGGCCAGTGGGCCGATGAATGGCAGATGGAGTTTAATTTAGATAAATGTGAGGTGATGCATTTTGGTAGATCGAATCGGGCCAGGACCTACTCCGTTAATGGTAGGGCGTTGGGGAGAGTTATAGAACAAAGAGATCTAGGAGTACAGATTCATAGCTCCTTGAAAGTGGAGTCACAGGTGGATAGGGTGGTGAAGAAGGCATTCGGCATGCTTGGTTTCATTGGTCAGAACATTGAATGCATGAGTTGGGATGTCTTGTTGAAGTTGTACAGGGCATTGGTGAGGCCACACTTGGAGTACTGTGTACAGTTCTGGTCACCCTATTATAGAAAGGATATTATTAAACTAGAAAGAGTGCAGAAAAGATTTACTAGGATGCTACCGGGACTTGATGGTTTGACTTACAGGGAGAGGTTAGACAGACTGGGACTTTTTTCCCTGGAGAGTAGGAGGTTAAGGGGTGATCTTATAGAAGTCTATAAAATAATGAGGGGCATAGATAAGGTCGATAGTCAAAATCTTTTCCCAAAGGTAGGGGAGTCTATAACGAGGGGGCATAGATTTAAGGTGAGAGGGGAGAGATACAAAAGGGTCCAGAGGGGCAATTTTTTCACTCAAAGGGTGGTGAGTGTCTGGAACGAGCTGCCAGAGGCAGTAGTAGAGGCGGGTACAATTTTGTCTTTTAAAAAGCATTTGGACAGTTACATGGGTAAGATGGGTATAGAGGGATATGGGCCAAGTGCAGGCAATTGGGACTAGCTTAGTGGTATAAACTGGGCGACATGGACATGTTGGGCCGAAGGGCCTGTTTCCATGTTGTAACTTCTATGATTCTATGATTCTATGACTCAGAAAGGCAAAAGAAGCAAAGTGTAAATAGTGTTCAGCACAGGAATTTGACGGGGTTAAAGGGTATATACTTCAATGCAAGGAATATTACAAACAAAGCAGATGAACTAAGGGCACAGATGGACACATGGCAGCATGATATCATCGCTATAATGGAAATCTGGCTTAAAGAGGGGGATAATTGGCAGCTCAATATCCCTGGATATAGAGTTTTCAGGCAGGATAGAGTGGGTGATAAAAAAGGAGGGGGGGTAGCATTATTGGTTAAAGAATCAATTATAGTTGTGAGAATGGATGATATTCTAAATGGATCATCAATTGAGATCATATGGATTGAGCTAAGAAATAAAAAAGGGGCAGTCACATGAATAGGAGTATACTATAGACCCACGAATAGCAAAAGGGAGATAGAAGAACAAATATGTAGGCAAATTTCTGAGTGCAAAAATAAGAGGGCAATAATAGTAGGGGACTTCAACTACCCAAACAGTGTGAGGGGGACAGAGGGCGCAAAATTCTTGATCAGTGTCCAGTAGAACTTTTTTAGCCAGTACGCAACAAGCCCAACAAGAGGGGATGCAATTCTAGATTTAGTCCTGGGAAATGAAGATGGGCAAGCGGGTGAAGTGACAGTGGGTGACCATATTGGGGAGAGTGATCACAATTCAGTTAGTTTTAGCAATATTATGGAAAAGGACAGAGTTAAATCAGGAATAAACGTTTTAAATTGGGGGAAGGCAAATTTTACAGAACTAAGAGGTGATTTGGCAGAAGTGGACTGGACACAACGACTTGAGGAGAAATCAGTGGCAAGCCAGTGAGAGGCACTAAAAGTGAAATTCTACAGGTACAATGCAGACAAGTCCCCTCAAAGAAAAAGGGGGGCACTGCCAAATTTAGAGTCCCCTGGCTGTCTGGAAGTATACGGGGCAAGATAAAGCAGAAAAAGAAAGCATTTTGACTGTCACAGAAAAAACTAAATACTGCAGAAAGCCTCGAGGAGTATAGAAAGTACAGGGGTGTCATAAAAAAGGAAATAAGGAAAGCAAAGAGAGGGCATGAAAAAAAATTAGCCAGTAAGATTAAAGAAAACCCAAAGATGTTTTATCAGTACTTTAAGAACAAGAGGATAGCTAAGGAATAGGTGGGACCTATCAGGGATGATAAGGGTAACTTGTGTGTAGAAGCAGAGGATGTGGGTAGGGTTTTAAATGAATATTTTGTCTTCGTATTCACAAAGGGAGGGATGACCCGGACGTAGTAGTTAAAGAGGAGAAGTGTGAAATATTGGATACGGTAAACATAACGAGAGAGGAAGTATTAGAGGGACTGGGATCCTTCAAAGTTGATAAGTCACCAGGGCCGGATGGATTGTTTCCTAGACTATTGAAGGAAGCCAGGGAGGAAATAGCAGATGCTCTGAGGATCATTTTCCAATCCTCACTAGATACAGGGGAGGTACCGGAGGACTGGAAGACTGCAAACGTAGTACCATTGTTTAAAAAGGGTACGAGGGAAAGGCCAAACAATTATATGCTGGTCAGTCTTACCTCAGTGGTGGGCAAAATATTAGAGTCAATACTGAGAGATAGGATAAACTGTCACTTGGAAAGGCATGGTTTAATCAGGGATAGTCAGCATGGATTTGTTCAGGGAAGGTCATGCCTTACAAATCTGATTGAATTCTTTGAGGAAGTGACGAGGAGGATTGATGAGGGTGTTGCAGTGGATGTTGTCTACATGCATTTTAATAAGGCATTTGACAAGGTCCCACATGGCAGACTGGTCAGAAAGGTAAAAGCCCATGGGAAGCAGAGAAATTTGGTGAATTGGATCCAAAATTGGCTCAGTAACAGGAAACAAAGGGTAAAAGTCGATGGATGTCTTTGCGAATGGAAATCCATTTCCAGTGGTGTGCCACAGGGCTCAGTGTTGGGTCCCTTGCTGTTTGTGGTATATATTAATGATTTGGACTTGAATGTAGGGGGCATGATTGGCAAATTTGCAGATGACACAAAAATTGGCCGTGTAGTTGATAGTGAAGAGGATAGCTGTAGACTCCAAGAAGATATCAATGGATTGGTGGAGTGGGCGGAAAAGTGGCAAATGGAGTTCAACCGGGAGAAGTGTGAGGTAATGCACTTAGGGAGGGCAAACAGTAAACGGGAATACGCAGTAAATGGGAATATATTGAGAGGGGTAGAAGAAGTGAAAGACCTTGGAGTGCATGTGCACAGGTCCCTGAAGGTGGCAGTGCAGGTAGATAAGGTTGTGAAGAAGGCACACGGAATGCTTTCCGTTATTAGCCGAGGTATAGAATACAAAAGCAGGGATGTACTGGTGGAAGTGTATAAAACGCTGGTGAGGCCACAGCTGGAGTGTTGTGCACAGTTCTGGTCACCACATTACAGGAAGGACGTAATTGCTCTGGAGAGAGTGCAGAGAAAATTTACAAGAATGTTGCCAGGGCTTGAAAATTGCAGCTATGAGGAGAGATTGGATAGGCTGGGATTGTTTTCCTTGGAACAGAGGAGGCTGAGGGGTGACTTGATTGAGGTGTACAAAATCATGAGGGGCCTGGATAGAGTAGACAGGACGTACAGGCCCGATATTACCAGGGCGACGGGTTCGCGGCGGGGGGGGGGCGATTGGGCGCGTGGGTAACGCGCCCGGTGAAATCAGTCTGCCCCGAACGCAATCGCAGCCTAATTGGATCCACTTACCTCTTGTTCCGGGTTCTCCGCTGCGCATGCGCAGTAAGGTCTGTCAGCTGGAGGAGCTCTATTTAAAGGGGCAGTCCTCCACTGACTGATGCTGCAAGAAATAGGAAAAATTACAGCATGGAGCAGCCCAGGGGGAAGGCTGCTCCCAGGTTTAATGATGCCTCCTTCCAGGTATCATTGGATGGGGTGAGGAGGACGGGGAGGACAGAAATCTTCCCCCCGGCGGGCGGGAGGAAGCGGCCTGCCTCTGCCACCAAGAAGGCCTGGCTCGAGGTGGCAGAGGAGGTCACCTGCACCACCAACATATCGCCCACCTGCATACAGTGCAGGAGGCGCTGCAATGACCTAAGTAGGTCAGCCAAAGTGAGTACACTTACTCATTCCCCTACACTCCGTCTGCCACATCACCGCCCCCACCCCACATCTCCTTCTGCACTGCCAACACTACTCTGTCACATCACCCCTCACACCCACTCAAACCTCATCCTCATCTTACCTGCACTTACTCACCTCGCCAATACTCACCCCGCCACTACCACTCAACCCAATCCTCATACAATCTCATGGCTCTATCTCATACTCACCCTCTCATGCATCTCTTTCACGGTCAGCCTCACTCAACCTGCCACTACCTGTGCTGCAGCCACAGGGCATGCATCACATATGTGCAGTAGGCAGCGTAAGGCAAACGTGTTGTGAGCATGAAGGGGATGCACAAGGGTGTTTGAGGGTTTGTCATGGTTTTTACTTATATTGAATTTCTGACCAACTCACATTACATATTATATTGGCACCGCTACTGCCACATCTTTGCGAATCTTGTCTGGTTTGTGCAATAATTCCCTTTCCTGAGGTTCACGATGAAGACCCACAACTGATGCCACCCATTGTGTCACTGCAGAGTGGGTGTAGGTGTATTTGCAGGGCTCTTTTGTGCAGACAACTGAGAGACGTCGGCGATGTCCCTGGTGGCACCCTGGAAGGATGCGGAGGAGAAGTTGTTGAGAGCAGTGGTGACTTTGACAGCGACAGGTAAGAAGATGGTGCTCGGGCCAGCCGGGAGCAGCTTGGCATGAAGGAGGCTGCAGATGTCCACGACTACATGTCGAGTGACTCTGAGCCTCCGTGTGCACTGCTGCTCAGAAAGGTCCGGGAAGCTGAGCCTCGGTCTGTGGACCCTGTGGCGAGGGTAGTGCCCTCTGCGACGCATCTCTCTCTGCAGTTGCCCTCCCTCCTGCTGTGCAGGTGGATGTGTCACAGCACTGTGTTGTGGAGCTCCACGTGTCAGAGGTAGACGGCATGGCCGGCGAGGCTGGTGATGCTGTTCGCCCTCCGAGGAGGTCATGACTGCAGCTACGGCGGCCCCCATCCGGAAGATGTACATCTGAGGGGTTCCGCAAGGTTAGTACATGTGTCTGGACCCCGAGGTCAGCGTGCAAGTTGGTGAATTTTATTGTTAGGAGGAAGGTGGTGGAGGCCAAACTTTGTCCCAAGTGACAGAGTGGCCTCCTGCAATGAGTGAGGGTCTCCCCCCACCCCCACCTGTCAAATGGACCTTTGCAGCTGCCACAGGCTGATAGCTGCAACACGTCCATTTGAACTGGGAGTTTTTCCCCCAGTACGGGAAACAGTCCCAGTTGTTTATAAAATCCCAACCCTCCTAAAATATATCGTTAATCAGGTTTGTAAACGACCTGAAATACCAAAATAAATACTTTAAGTGGCACCCCGCCGGCTTTAATTGCCAGCGGGAGTCCCACATGCGGGGGCTGCGCGCGCATGTTAGCGCGTCTGTGAGGAACGCGGAAGTGAGCGGGTTGGAGCCGGGCTCCCGACCAGCCCCGAGAATCCCCGATTTTCGGAGCCCCCCCCGCCCCCACCCCGCCAAGAACGCACCCGATTGCGGGTGCGAAAATCGACCCCTACCTGTTTCCCCTAGCGGAGAGTTCAAGAACTAGAGGACATTGATTTAAGCTGATTGACGGAAGGATTAGAGGGGACATCAGGAAAAACATTTTTACCCTGAGGGTGGTGGGTGTATGGAATTCGCTGCCTGAATTGGTGGTAGAGGCAGGGACCCTCAACTCTTTTAAAAAGTACCTGGACCTGCACCTAAAGTGCTGTAAGCTGCAGGGCTACAGACTGGGTGCTGGAAGGCGGGATTAGAATGGGCACCTGGTTGTTCTTTGATCCGGCACGGACACGATGGGCCAAATGGCCCGCTTCTGTGCTGTATCTTTTCTATGGTTCTATGGTTCTATTTCTAACAGTAACCTATTAATCCTATTTGATTGAACTGGAGTCTAATCCAGATCCTAGTGATAAAGGGATAGTGTTTCAACAAACATCACCACCCCTGATCTAATCTTACAGATTCCAGGCATATGCTGTAAAAAACTTAGCCCCCCGGGATCATTGTTGTTAGTTTGCTGAAACATCAGAGAGTGACTGGTCTTTTTACCAAGCCTCTTTCAGCTGCTACAAGCCATCCTGATAGTTTGCTGTATTCACAGTAAGTGGCAATGCAGCTTTAATCTATCCAAAGTCATCAAATTCAAACTGTAACTAAGACTCTAGACTATATATAAAAATATATACTAAACATATCAAACAACAGATACCTATATTTCCCTACATTTCCTTACATTACAATAATGACTACAGCTCAAAAGTACTTCATTGTTTGTAAAGCACTTTGGGACATCCTGAGGTCATGAAAGGAACTATATGAATACAAATTATTTATTTCTTTCCACATACATGAGGCAATTTTATTCCTGCATCATAATTACACATCCCATGTGTCACTGTGGGGTGCCACCTATGTTTTCTTAGACCATATATGTCCACTCATAATTGCCTAGTTTCTGTGATTGTGTTCAGAAGAAGCTTGAAAGCACAGCTCTGGAACATATTCTCTCTGACACTGCTGTTCCAACACAAACATAGAAGATTGACCCATAGCACAGACCTTGGGATAAAACCCAACACACATGGCATAATAATGAGCTGGGCTAATCCTTTATAGGAACAAGGGGAGTTTATTGTTTAAAAAAACGCACTGGGTAGCTGATAGTCAGATGCCTTGTGGCAAATGTCCTACAAATACCAAATATATTATTGGAGATGGGCTTCATATTCTTTGCACTTTTTCAGGAAAGCAGTTAACACCTACAAAAGCTTTGGTTATGTGCCTGTGGGTCATTACTATGTGACAGATGGCATGGGCTGTAGGGCTTTTGTTGATAAGGACACAAGCATTCTAGAGGATAGCACTAAGTGAAATGTCTTTTTAAATTTCGCAATAATAAATTTTCACATCACCAAGCAGTTAAATTATTAATGAGACAGCATTTACTGGATTAAAAAGCCTTGTGTCTGAGTGCAGTTTTCTTCCCAAGTGTGTTTGCTGAAGATCAGAAGTAAATGGACTGATGTAATAAGATCTAATTTGATGCATAATAGAATCAGTAGGAGACAAACACTGTGGATAGAAGTATAATGCTGACAATGACCTGACATTGGGTACCCCTGAAACAGTATTCAGCAGCAGTCCTCAGTGTCTTGTTGGTCTCCATTGAAAGGAAGTTAAAATGAGAGGTATGCTCCTTTAACAGACAGAAAAATTGAATGAGGAAGGCAAGAGGCACAGAAAGAGAACTGCAGAGAGTGAGAGATGACTGGAATCATGCCTTGTTGCAAGTGTGTTAGGGGCCAAGAGAAAAGTGAGGATTTTCCACTCCAATAATTTTCCCCTCTTCCCTTAATTTCCCTTTCTCTGTTTCATTTCCTAGATCTTTGCCTTCAGTGTCCCAGCATGGAGCTTCGTCCATTGGGAGCACTCTTGGAAATTTGGACAAATGCTCGAATATCTGATAGGTGCTCCCAGCAGGTATTGCTCTACATCAGGACACTGAAGGTGAAAATCTAGGCCAGCACATTTTTTCTTTTTTTTATTCGTTCATGGGATGTGGGCGTCGCTGGCAAGGCCAGCATTTATTGCCCATCCCTAATTGCCCTTGAGAAGGTGGTGGTGAGCCGCCTTCTTGAACCGCTGCAGTCCATGTGATGAAGGTTCTCCCACAGTGCTGTTAGGAAGGGAGTTCCAGGATTTTGACCCAGCGATGATGAAGGAACGGCGATATATTTCCAAGTCAGGATGGTTTGTGACTTGGAGGGGAACATGCAGGTGGTGTTATTCCCATGTGCCTGCTGCTCTTGTCCTGCTGATGTGTATCTTTTTTCTCTCTCGATTTTTTTTGTATTTTCTCTTTTCTTCTCCATTGCAAGTTTTCTTATTTACTCCACTCTTTTAGTGATGATTAGCAAGTTATTGGTATAGCACAGGTGCAACCTACACCTGGGGAGTTTTCAGACATGTCAGGTGAGCTGAAATTTTATTTCCTTTGTGCCTGCTTTGATTTTCTTTCTTTTTTCGTATTTGTTTTCCTCTCCAATCCTCTGGTCTCCTCTCCTAAAACTGATGACTCATACTGGAGTAGAGTTTCATGGCTATGAGCAGTCCTCAAGCACCTTGCCCAAGTTGTTATTACAGATGTGTGAGTACAAAGAGTGAGTGGCAATAGGCTATTCAATCATGGGAGGCATCACAGCCAAGGCTAAACCTACCTTTTACACATACTCATCATTCACACATATACATCATTCATACTACGCATCATTTACACAAATACATCATTTTTTTAAAGGGAAAGGAACCTGAATTTGAAATGATTCAGATCACTCGCGTGTTTATTTATGAATACCCACTCAGATTACTTTGGTTTTTCACTTGGTTTGGTTCACATACTAATACTAATATTAATGCTATTCCATAAACCGAGGATAGATTGACCAACTGATAACATTGGCCTTAGAAGGAACACAAAATTGGTATCACGCAGTTTCTTAATGACATTGCCAATGGGCTTAGAGAGATAGTACCTGACACACTGATATCTCCCATGAAAAGTTCTGCTTCAGTGTCACTTAGATATTATTATAACGTGGCATTGCAGCCTGCAGCAGGGTATGTCATTAACATTTTAATTACTTTTGGTAAATTATCAAAATGACAAAAAAAAATAGACCTGCAATGTACAAGTGCCTTCTTACTGCAAGAGGGTGAATTTCCTTCAGGTTTCTCCCGCTCCACCACCATAACTTCGACAGAGGTTCAGCGGAAACCCCGTTTACACATGTAATGGTGGCAGAGCAGGAGAAGCCCCAAGACTTTTCATTTTCTTTTGGTCTTAATCAACTGAGCAGAGCTACTGCTGTTGGCCCAGTGCTCAGTGGCTGTGAAAAGCAAGGATGTGGACAAACCTATCAACACAGTACTTACAACACAATGCTTCCACTGAGACCAAATAGTTCCCTTATAAAGTAAATTTGATTGTCATAATTGTACTTAACATACACATGGCAATTGGGTCGATTTTCATGTGCAATGAAATCGGGCAGACGGTGGGCAGCACTAAAATCCCTCTCTATAGGAGGGAGGGCAGGCAATCCACTACTTAAATGCAGTCTGTAGCCCCTTAAAGGGGAGGTGCATTTTTTGATAATTTTTTAACAAATACCAATTTTCTGCAGCAGGCAGCGTGACTTCAACCAGGGCCTCCAGATTCTCTGATGCAGCGGTGGAGGTGCTTGTACAACAAGTAAACAGTAGGAAATATGTCCTCTTCTCCTCCGATGGGCAACAGATGCCCAGACAAAGTTTGAGGCAGCAAATAAATGCCACCAGTATTGTTCCCAAGGACCTGGCTGCAGTGCAGGAAAAAATATAATGACCTCACCAGGACTGCTATGGTAAAACTCCCCTTCATATCTCTCTTACTCTCTGTACAATCCTGCACCACCCTATTTTAGCCAAAGAAAGAAAGAAAGAAAGGAAAGATTTGCAGTTACATTAAAACAAAAGAAAAATACTGCGGATGCTGGAATTCTGAAATAAAAACAGAAAATGCTGGAAGCACTCAACAGCTCAGGTAACATCTATGGAGAGAGAAACAGAACTTTCTGTTTTCACTTGCATTTATATAATGCCTTTCATGACCTCAAGATGTCCCAAATCACTTTATAATAAATAAAGTAATTTTGAAGTGTCGTCACTGTTGCAATGTAGGAAACGTGGCTGCAATTTGCACACAGCAAGATCCCATAAATAGCAATGAAATAAATGACCAGATCATCTGTTTCTTTCGGTGTTGGTTGAGGGATAATTATTGGTCAGGACACCGGGAGAACTCCCCTGTTCTTCTTCGAATAGTGCCGTGGAATCTTTTATGTTCACCTGAGAGGGCAAACGGGGCCTCGGTTTAACATCTTATTTAAAAGAGGGTTCCTCCAACAGTGCAGCAGTCCCTCAGTACTGCACTGAAGTGTCAGCCTGGATTATGTGCACAAATTTCTGGAGTGGGTCTCGAACCCATAACATTCTGACCCAGGGTTGAGAGTACTACTACTTAGCCCCAGCAGACTCAACCCTTCCCTCCATCTGTTTGCACTCACACTCTGAAAACTTGCTACTGCCCTTGCAGCTACTGCCCCTTTTTGGTCTCACTTGTTGCTTCTTTCTGTCATCATGCACACTACACTAAGCTGTCTCAAACATCATGAAAACACTTCAGGAGGGAACGCACTAATCCACTTCCACTCTTCTTGCAGGAGAAGCTGGCATATAACAGAAAGGAGAGTACGAGAACTGGAGGAGGTACTGCCTTTATGTACATCCTGGCATTATTGGAACAGGCCGCCATCAACATTACTGGTAGAGAGAGGATGGAGCATTGGAGATACAGAGAGAGGGTGGAGCATTGGAGATACAGAGAGAGGGTGGAGCATTGGAGATACAGAGAGAGGGCAGAGCATTGGAAATACAGAGAGAGGGCAGAGCATTGGAAATACAGAGAGAGGGCAGAGCATTGGAAATACAGAGAGAGGGCAGAGCATTGGAAATACAGAGAGAGGACGGAGCATTGGAAATACAGAGAGAGGGCGGAGCATTGGAGATACAGAGAGAGGGTGGAGCATTGGAGATACAGAGAGAGGGTGGAGCATTGGAGATACAGAGAGAGGGCAGAGCATTGGAAATACAGAGAGAGGACGGAGCATTGGAAATACAGAGAGAGGACGGAGCATTGGAGATACAGAGAGAGGGTGGAGCATTGGAGATACAGAGAGAGGGCAGAGCATTGGAAATACAGAGAGAGGGCAGAGCATTGGAAATACAGAGAGAGGACGGAGCATTGGAAATACAGAGAGAGGACGGAGCATTGGAAATACAGAGAGAGGGCAGAGCATTGGAAATACAGAGAGAGGACGGAGCATTGGAGATACAGAGAGAGGGCAGAGCATTGGAGATACAGAGAGAGGGTGGAGCATTGGAAATACAGAGAGAGGACGGAGCATTGGAGATACAGAGAGAGGGCAGAGCATTGGAAATACAGAGAGAGGATGGAGCATTGGAGATACAGAGAGAGGGCAGAGCATTGGAAATACAGAGAGAGGGCAGAGCATTGGAGATACAGAGAGAGGGCAGAGCATTGGAGATACAGAGAGAGGGCGGAGCATTGGAAATACAGAGAGAGGGCAGAGCATTGGAAATACAGAGAGAGAACGGAGCATTGGAGATACAGAGAGAGGACGGAGTGTTGGAAATACAGAGAGAGGGCGGAGCATTGGAGATACAGAGAGAGGACGGAGCATTGGAAATACAGAGAGAGGACGGAGCATTGGAGATACAGAGAGAGGACGGAGCATTGGAAATACAGAGAGAGGGCGGAGCATTGGAGATACAGAGAGAGGACGGAGCAATTGGAGATACAGAGAGAGGGCGGAGCATTGGAAATACAGAGAGAGGGCAGAGCATTGGAGATACAGAGAGAGGACGGAGCATTGGAGATACAGAGAGGGGGCAGCGCATTGGAGATGCAGAGAGGGGGCAGAGCATTGGAGATGCAGAGAGGAGGCAGAGCACTGGAGATGCAGAGGGAGGGCAGATCATTGGAGATGGAGAGGGAGGGCGGAGCATTGGAGAGGCAGAGAGACGGCAGAGCATTGGAGATGCAGAGGGAGGGCAGAGCATTGGAGATGCAGAGAGAGGGCAGAGAATTGGAGATGCAGAGAGAGGGCAGAGCATTGGAGATACAGAGAGAGGGCGGAGCATTGGAGATACAGAGAGAGGGCGGAGCATTGGAGGTACAGAGAGCGGGCAGAGCATTGGAGATGCAGAGAAAGGGCAGAGCATTGGAGATACAGAGAGAGGGCGGAGCATTGGAGATACAGAGAGAGGGCAGAGAATTGGAGATGCAGAGAGAGGGCAGAGCATTGGAGATACAGAGAGAGGGCGGAGCATTGGAGATGCAGAGAGAGGGCAGAGCATTGGAGATGCAGAGAAAGGGCAGAGCATTGGAGATGCAGAGAAAGGGCAGAGCATTGGAGATACAGAGAGAGGGCACAGCATTGGAGATACAGAGAGAGGGCGGAGCATTGGAGATACAGAGAGAGGGCAGAGCATTGGAGATACAGAGAGAGGGCAGAGCATTGGAGATACAGAGAGAGGGCAGAGCATTGGACATACAGAGAGAGGGCACAGCATTGGAGATAGAGAGAGAGAGGGCACACCGCATTGGAGATAGAGAGAGAGGGCTCGCAGTATTGGAGCAAGAGAGAGGGGGCTCACAGTATTGGAGATAGAGAGAGAAGGCTCACAGTATTGGAGATAGAGAGAGAAGGCTTACAGCATTGCAGATAGAGAGAGAGACAGAGAGGGTGCAACATTGGCGATAGAGAGAGAGGGCACACAATATTGGAAAAAGAGAGAGACGGCTCACAGTATTGGAGCGAGAGAGAGAGAGAGAGGGCTCACAGTATTGGAGCTAGAGAGAGAGGGCTTACGGTATTGGAGTTAGAGAGAGAGGGCGCAGCATTGGAGATAGAGAGAGAAGGCACACAGCATTGGAGATATGGAGAGTGAGCACGCAGCATTGGAGATATAGAAAGAGGGCGCAGTATTGGAGATAGATAGAGAGAGAGAGGACTCACAGTATTGGAGATAAAGAGAGAGAGGGTGCAGCATTGGAGATAGAGAGAGAGGGTCCACAGTGTTGGAGATAGAGAGAGAGGACTCCTAGATTTGGAGATGCAGAGGACATAGCATTGGAGATGCAGAGAGAGGGCACAACCTGGCAGTACATTACACTGCCACTCATCTGCTACTGCTTACCCTTGTCACTACATGGTAACCCTTGTCTCTCTCCCCTTTTTCTAGGTCCATCAGATGTCTTGGGCCTTGCAACTGCACAGACTGAGGGGGTAAAACCTCCTGAAGAAGCGCTGTCATTGGTCTTGCCCTTATAAGCACCAGAGGGGAAATTGGCAGCACGCGTGGTATAGATAGTGACTTAGAGGGTTCTGCACTTAGTGATTCACTGAGTACAAGTGAACAGGAGCAGTTGCAGGTGGAAAGGATGGCTGAGGAATGGCTCATTGGAGAGCTAGCTCGCATCCTAACTCTGCTGGAGAGGACAGAGATGCAGATTTTAGAGATCCTGCCTTGAAAAGAAAGATCCTTTCTGTGCACCAGCAATTGCTCAATATATTCTATAGCCTACCAGGGAGCTATAGGCTCATGTCAGGGAGAGTGGAGGACTCCCCTACCAACTTGTGCGAGGTTGTCATGCATGGCATTGACACTCTGCAGTCAACCATGAGCGTGTGGTCACCTCAATGTACACTGTAGTTAAGGCCCTCCCTGTAGGAGTCTGTGGCACCATTAATAGCATCTCTCTGGGTTGCAGGTTCTGAGTTCAACTATCTTCTCCACTTTGGACAGGCTAGGAGCCCGAATGATGGGGCTTCAATCAGATCACGGTTGTCCTACAGTCTGCTCTTCTGCAGATCAGTGGGAGTGCTGAGCCGCAGACGAATAGCAAGGACAGTTGTGCAATGGGAATGGAACATGTTGCCCTTCTCGGGATGACAGCAGGGTGGACACTCAGGGTGGACATTCGCCACCCTCTACCAATGCCCACCCTAGTGTTAGAGAGCCAGCTAGGCCAGATTGCCCTGACAGCTGCCGAGTTGCTGCTGTCTGCATCCAGGCCCAAGCTCAGAGAGGTTGCCGACATTGAGCATCTTGACTGAGCTACAACAGCCTCCTACCTCCCATGCTGCAGTAACCAGCGGGGTGTACCTCTGCATCCAATAGAAGCCCTGGAGTAGCTAAGATAGGCATGAGGCATGAGGGGGCTTCCACTCGGGTGATATTTAAGATTAAGCATACGTATAAGGCTTGAAAATTATAATTCTTTCTGAAATCTTTGTGTGCAGAGAATGTTCCTGTAGTAGCTGGTGACCCTGCAATTTTAGTTGACATGAATATCATTGTTGGTCTTTGGATGGATGCTGTTTATTTGAGGGTGAAAGGACTGGGGGAGATGTTAGACTGGACTTAATGAAGCAGACCAGGGAATGTTCTGCTGAAGCACTCTTCAATGAGCTGTTGCTGAAGAGCACTGACTGTAGGCAATTGTTGAAACCCTCCCGCTTCCTCGCCATTCTCTATGTCATCAGTGTAATGCTGCTGAAGATCCTCATCCAATGGCGGCTGCATGTGTTGTTCCTATTACAGAACAAGTTATGCAGCATACCAGAGACCACTATCATAAAGGACACTCTTAGTGGGCTGTATTGGAGGAAGCGACCAGACCTGTCCATGCAGTGATATCATTGCTTGAGGACTCCAATGGTCTGCTCGATGAGGGCTCTAGATGAGGTTGCCTGCTGAGCATGAGTTCCTGAGAGGAGTCTTGAGCTAAATATGCCATCGTACCCAGGAGCCATGCTCTCACTTGTTGTGCAGTGGCAAAGAATGGGGGGGTTGGAAGATTGGACGATTGCCAAAATATAAAAGCAATGTAGCAGCCGCCGGGAAAGTATGATGCGCTGCTGATGATCACACACCCGTTGCACATTAATTGAGTGGAAGCCCTTGCGATTCATGAATACAGTGGGGTCATCTGAAGGAGCTCACAGGTGATATGGGTGCAACCAATGAGGCCTTGGACTTGGTGGAGCCTGAAATCTGTGCAAAACCCAGAGCCTTATCCTGCTACTTCCAGATGCCCATGGGAAAAGTGATGAATGGGTTTTCTCTAGCGAACATAGCACCAGTCACCTGCTTAATACAGGAATGAATTGCAGACTGACTGATGTTACTGATTTCCCTGTGGCAGCCTAGAAGGAGCCAGAGGCAAAGAAGTGGAAGGCAGCAGTGACCTTGACTACAACAGGCAATGCTATGCGAGCTGCTGTAGTTGGCTGCAGGTCTTGTTGCAGGAGGTGGTACAACTTTATCACGGTCTCCCTAGAGAAGTGCAGCCTCCTTATGTGCTGCAGGTATGGTGTCCAGAGCCTATAAATGCTGTTGGGATTCCAGCAAGTACATCTTCTACCATTTGTTCTCCCTGCAGCTGCAGCTCTGTTTGCTCCTTCCTCCTCCTGCTGCTCCTTCTCTTGCCAGACTGGAGTTGCCCAAATGACTCCCATGAAGAAAAAAGTACAATTACCAGAAGGTACTTATGATTTCAGAACATTCTACAGTCACTACAAGCACTTTGAAAGGGTCAAATTAGCAAAAAAACACAATGTAATTCAAGCAAAATGCCTCCCAGATCTTTCGATCATTTTACCTGAGAGCAGCGGAGAATCCCTTTAAATATTGCTGAGAAGGACTGCCTCCCAATTTTTGCACCCATAGTTTGTGGGTGGGATCAGGAACTAACGCGAGCAACATGGGCTGAGATGAAAATGGCATTTGACCCGGAATTGTATATATTCATTAGTCCTTCGCCTGTTTCCAGCAGGAGCCAAATTACCAGCAGCAAGTTAGCAATTCTGTGTCCCATGTAATTTGGTCCCACTATTGACCTGTTTTTAAGTGTAAGTGGGGTGAAAGCAGGACAAAAATCATCCCCAATGTGTTTTTTAAGCCCAAAAATGAAATACATGTTTCAAAACATTTCTCATGTCTGCAGAAATATTTAATTCCTATGTCATATAGTTTAGCTTGTATATGACAGCATAATAAAATCAGCAGACTTTTCATAATCAAATATCGACATCTAGTTAGTTAGAAGAAAGAACTTGCATTTATATAGCACTTTTCACGACTTCAGGACATTCCAAAGTGCTTCACAGCCAATGAAGTACTATTTGAAGTGTAGTCACTGTAAAGATGTAGGAAAATGCAGCAGCAAGGTCCTAAAAACAGCAATGACACAAATGATCAGATGATTTGATTTTTTGGATGGAGGGATAAATATTGGACAGGACAACTCCTCTGCTCTTCTTCAAACAATGCCATGAGATCTTTTACATTCATCTAAGTGGGCAGACATGATCTCGGTTTAACATCTCATCTGAAAGACAGCACTCTTTCAGTACTGTATAGAAGTATCAGCCTGAATTATGTGCTTAAGTGTCTGGAGGGGGCTGACTCAGAGGCAAGAATGCTCCCACTGAGCCACTGACAGATCTTCATCAAGGGACAGTCTGACTTGACGAACAGATCCTGATCTCAGGTCACCTAATGTTTGAACAAGAATTAGCAATGAAAATTTGAGGTGTGGTTCCTATAGTGAAAGTTTTAAAGTCTGTCTGAGTGGGTTTCTACAATTACAAAAGAAAGAGTTTACACTGTCCAGAGTGAGCACATGGAGAAAAATTAAATATTATGATATTATGATCAATATCAAACAGGCAATATGGATGAATTAAGGAGCAATGCAGCTGAACTTTGCAGGAGCTCATAAGCAAGTGAAGGTGTATTTGTTTTGGGTGCCAGGGAATTTTGTTTTTACTACACCTTTTCCAATGAATTTTCTCCCCTTCCATCCTTCCCACCTCAAATCCTTGACTCCCTGATGGGGTGCAGTTCCAGGGCCACTACTGACTCACCAGCACCTCATCTAAGAGGACGAGCTTCACATGTGAAACTACAGAGTGAAGGGATGATCTTGCGATCCCGGCAAAATTGCCACCTGGAATTGGTGAGAGAATAGCTAGGATCAGGCCGGTCATGAGGCGGAATGGCTTTGCCAAATTTTGAGAGGTCAACTTCTCCTGATAATGGTAACACGTTCCCTCTGCCTGTTCAATGAGTGCAGGGAGCACTTTCATTGGCTATGGCGGGGGTGAGGGAATCCTGCCAACCAACAGCTCTTAAAAAGGTTCCGAGTCACTCCCAAGTCACCGAGGTGCCACAGACCAGCAGAGCTGGGCAAACTTTATCCTTAGCTGTCAACAGGCTTTTCGCTGCAGTTGACATCAAAGGTTTCTGGGTCATTTTCTCCTCTCTAACCCAAAGGTGCTCCGGGCAATTGTAGTGCCTGCTGTGATCTCCAAATCAGCTTGGCTAATTTAGCATAGATTAAGGATTGAATCTAGGGCCTATCTGGTCTGCATGGCCAGTTACTTATCCAGCTGAGTCATCAGTGTGAGGGGAGAGGGGGACTTGGGCATACGATAGTGGAACTGGTCTTCAGACACGATTCCTGGAGACTAAGGGGCAAGGTTTTTTTCCCCCATTCCCCATTAGAAGAATTCTCTCATGTGGGGACATCAAGGTCAGATCAGATCTTCAGCAACATTGACAAAAGTCCAACTGGCGTCACCTCCAGAACTGGAAAACATGACAGACTGTCAGACACCCTTGTGCATACATTTTGTGATCACAAAACCTTCGCCTTTCTCTTCCTACTGGTTCTACATGGTGCATCCCCTGTGGCTGCAGCAGAGGTAGTCGCAGTTTGCTCATGTTCATGCCCTGACTGCTTAGATACTTTGGGCCTACGCCCTCTGGGTTTTGGAGCCCGTGAGGGCCCCTCCAAAGACTGCTCCACCTGCAACTGTGCAGGGGCAGACTCGGCCACCTGGAGAGGAGGCAGCATTGCGGGTACTGGTTGAGAGGGGTCAACGGATGAGATGTGGAAGCGCTTTGAGTGGCTTCCCCACTTCTATGTTCCCTTTCATCATCATCCTTCCCCTGGGCCAGGACCACATCACTCCAACCACTCTGCTGGACAACAGTTTGGAGGACATGTGTGAAGCCTTGTAAGGCGAGTGCTAGTGTATCTGTCTGCCTATTTAAGGCGGCAGAATGTGGCTCACCCTGAGTCCGCATGACCATTGTCAGGGCCTGAATGGACTCATTTGTGAGCCGTGCTTGAAGCTCAATGGAAGCTGCCATTCTCTCCATCACAGACATTCCCGCACTTACCTGTGCCGCTATTCCACTGATGCAGGAGTTGGACTCCTCTATCCTCTGCACTATTGTGGAGAGTGTACGTGGCACCTGTTCCAGTACCTCACAAATATGCTGCTGTCCCTCGATCATTCTCCTTTTAAAGGATGGCCCCCTGGGTTCAGCATCTGCATCTAGCTGAGCAGAGCCTGGAGAGGAGTGCGCCCACCGACATGGACTCTCCGCAGCTGCCCCTGCCACCAATGTCTGCTCGTGCTCACATGTGTGTGGTGACTCACGAGGTGCCAACCCAACTGACTGACTGTTAGGACCCACCGAGGTGTGAGTATCTGCGCTGGTGCATGTCTCACTGTGATGTGAAAGTGCACCCTCAGAGGCCGGGAGCTCCTCTGAGAAATCACCCTCTGCCATCACTGCGGTCGTTGAAGGGCCTGTAAGAGAACAGAAGGCAATATTAAGCATCTTCATAGATGTGTCATGTTGCGATGAGCATACTGAGGTGTTCAACATGCCAAGCATTGTTAACATCAATTCATGTTGTGTGTGATGAATGTTAAAGTTGTGTCATCAAATGTTTGTGGGGTGCCAGTCTCGGCATCCCCGATGGACAGGCACTCAAGGGTGCGGCTGATTTGCAGGGCCTCCTGCGCCATGTCTGTGAGGACCACTATTTGCTGTGGCCTCCCTCCAGTCCTCACTGTCATTCTGATCTCTCTTCTCCTAGAAGGGAACAAAGAACAGATGTGTGAGTGAGTGAGGGTGAAGTGGCCAACTGATGAATGCATTGCTTTGGGTGAGGCTGACCGTGAAATAGATGCATCAGAGGGTGAGTATGAGACAGAGCCTTCACAATGGATGAGGATTGGTTGAGTGGTAGTGGTGGGGTGACTAATGGGGAGGTGAGGAAGTGCTGAGGAAGTGAAGGTAAGTTGAGGATGAGCCTTAAGTGGGTGTGAGGAGTGATGTGATGGAGTAGAATTGGCTGTGCAGAATGAGTTGGGGGGGCGGGGGAGTGGTAGTGATGTGGAACACGGAATGCAGGAGAATCAGTAAGTGTACTCACTTTGGCAGAACTAGTTTGGTCACTGAAGCGCTTCATGCACTGGACCCCAGGTGAGGGATATTTTGCTGCTGCTGATGACCTCCTCTGCCGCCTCAAACCAGTCCTTCTTGGGTGAAGAGGGAGGACTCTTCCTTCCATCCACGGGGTAAAACACTTCCCTACTCCTCCTCACCCTGGACAGTAGCTGCTGCAATGAGGCATCATTAAATCTTGGAGCAGCCTTGCCCCTGTGCTGCTCCACTGTGCCTTTTGGTGTTTGCTCCAGCAAAAGTCTTGGAAGCAATGGCCCTTTAAATAGAGCCATTCCTACTGACAGCCTGTCATGCGGGTGCGCAGTCCGCCCCTGCGCAGCTTTCCAACGGCAAACCCGGATGCCACATTAAGGGCCACTAATTAACTTGCTATCACGTGGGAAACGGAAGGATTTTATTAGTCAGGTTATCCGCGTGCCCATTGACCTCCCCGCCCCACCCCGCTGCCTTGCCGCCACCCTTTGAAAATCGAGCTCTCTGTGTCCTCCTCACAGCTTACTTTCCCACCTAGCTTTGTATCATCAGCAAACTTGGATACATTACACTCGGTCCCTTCATCTAAGTCATTATTGTAGATTGTAAATAGCTGAGACCCAAGCACCGATCCTTGCAGCACCCCACTAGTTATGGCCTGCCAGCCTGAAAATGACCCGTTTATTCCTACTCTCTGTTTTCTGTCCGTTAACCAATCCTCTATCCATGGTAATATGTTACCCCCAACCCCATGAGCCCTTATCTTGTGTAACAACCTTTTATGTGGCAACTTATTGAATGCCTTTTGAAAATCCAAATATACAACATCAACTGGTTCCTTTATCTACCCTGCTAGTTACATCCTCCAAAAGCTCTAATGGGTTTGTCAAACACAATTTCCCTTTCATAAAACCATATTGATTCTGCCTAATCATATTATGATTTTCTAAGTGCCCTGTTACCACTTCCTTAATAATGGATTCCAGCATTTTCCCACGACTGATCTCAGGCCAACTGACCTGTCATTCCCTATTTTCTCTCTCCCTCCTATCTTGAATAACGGGGTCACATTTGATCACTTCCAATCCACTGGGACTGTTCTTGAATCTAGGGAATTTTGGACGATCACAACCAATGCATCCACTATCTCTGCAGCCATCTCTTTTAGAACCCTTAGATGTAGGCAATCCTGGGATTTATCGGCTTTTAGTCCCATTAGTTTCTCAAATACTTTTTCTCTACTGATATTAATTTCTTTAAGTTCCTCACTCTCATTAGCTCCTTAGTTCCCCACTATATGTTTTTGTGTCTTCTACTGTGAAGACAGATACAAAATATTTGTTTTTTTTTATTCGTTCATGGGATGTGGGCGTCGCTGGCGAGGCCAGCATTTATTGCTCATCCCTAATTGCCCTTGAGAAGGTGGTTGTGAGCTGCCTTCTTGAACCACTGCAGTCCGTGTGGTGAAGGTTCTCCCACAGTGTTGTTAGGAAGGGAGTTCCAGGATTTTGACGCAGCGACGATGAAGGAACGGCGATATATTTCCAAATCGGGATGGTGTGTGACTTGGAGGGGAATGTGCAGGTGGTGTTGTTCCCATGTACCTGCTGCTCTTGTCCTTCTAGGTGGTAGAGGTTGCGGGTTTGGGAGGTGCTGTCGAAGAAGCCTTGGCGCGTTGCTGCAGTGCATCCTGTGGATGGTACACACTGCAGCCACTGTGAATGTTTAGGGTGGTGGATGGGGTGCCAATCAAGCGGGCTGCTTTGTCCTGGATGGTGTCGAGCTTCTTGAGTGTTGTTGGAGCTGCACTCATCCAGGCAAGTGGAGAGTATTCCATCACACTCCTGACTTGTGCCTTGTAGAGGGTGGAAAGGCTTTGGGGACTCAGGAGTTGAGTCAATCGCCGCAGAATACCCAGCCTCTGACCTTCTCTTGTAGCCACAGTATTTATATGGCTGGTCCAGTTAAGTTTCTGGTCAATGGTGACCCCCAGGATGTTGATGGTGGGGGATTCGGCAATGGTAATGCCGTTGAATGTCAAGGGGAGGTGGTTAGACTCTCTCTTGTTGGAGATGGTCATTACCTGGCACTTGTCTGGCGTGAATGTTACTTGCCACTTATGAGCCCAAGCCTGGATGTTGTCCAGGTCTTGCTGCATTCGGGCATGGACTGCTTCATTATCTGAGGGGTTGCGAACGGAACTGAACACTGTGCAATCATCAGCGAATATCCCCATTTCTGACCTTATGATGGAGGGAAGTTCATTGATGAAGCAGCTGAAGATGGTTGGACACTGCCTTGAGGAACTCCTGCAGCAATGTCCTGGGGCTGAGATGATTGGTCTCCAACAACCACTGCCATCTTCCTTTGTGCTAGGTATGACTCCAGCCACTGGAGAGTTTACCCCTGATTCCCATTGACTTCAATTTTACTAGGGTTCCTTGGTGCCACACTCGGTCAAGTGCTGCCTTTGATGTCAAGGGCAGTCACTCTCACCTCACCTTTGGAATTCAGCTCTTTTGTCCATATTTGGACCAAGGCTGTAATGAGTTCTGGAGCCGAGTGTTCCTGATGGAACCCAAACTGAGCATCGGTTAGCAGGTCATTGGTGAGTACTGTCAACGACACCTTCCATCACTTTGCTGATGATCGAGAGTAGACTGATGGGGCGGTAATTGGCCGGATTGGATTTGTCCTGCTTTTTTGGACAGGACATACCTGGGCAATTTTCCACATTGTCGGGTAGATGCCAGTGTTGTAGCTGTACTGGAACAGCTTGGCTAGATGTGCAGCGAGTTCTGGAGCACAAGTCTTCAGCACTACAGCCGGGATGTTGTCAGGGCCCATAGCCTTTGCTGTATCCAGTGCACTCAGCCGTTTCTTGATATCACGTGGAGTGAATCAAATTGGCTGAAAACTGGCTTCTGTGATGGTGGGGATATCAGGAGGAGGCCGAGATGGATCATCCACTCGGCACTTCTGGCTGAAGATGGTTGCAAACGCTTCAGCCTTGTCTTTTGCACTCACATGCTGGACTCCGCCATCATTGAGGATGGGGATGTTTACAGAGCCTCCTCCTCCCATTAGTTGTTTAATTGTCCACCACCATTCACGACTGGATGTGGCAGGACTGCAGAGCTTTGATCTGATCCATTGGTTGTGGAATCGCTTAGCTCTGTCTATAGCTGTTTAACACATCTGCCATTTCCTGAATCCCCATTATAATTTTTCCTGTCTCAGCCTCTCAGGGTCCAATGTTTACTTTTGCTACTCTCTTCCTCTTTACATACTTGTAGAAGCTCTTACAATCCGTTTTTATATTTCTTGCTAGTTCATATTTATATTCTATTTTCTCTCTTTTTATCATTTTTTTGCTGGTTTGTAAAACTCTCCCAATCCTCAGGCTTACTACTCTTCTTGGCAACATTATAGGCCTCTTCTTTTAATCTAATACTATCCTTAACTTCTTTAGTTAGCCATGGGTGGATCACTTTTCCCCTGGAATTTTTATTTCTCAATGGAATGTATATTTGTTGAGAATATTGAAATATTTTTTTAAATGATTGCCATTGCTTTTCAATGGTCATACCCTTTAATTTGGTTTCCCAATCTACTTTAGCCAACCCGCCCCTCATACCTGTGTAATTGGCTTTATTTCAGTTTAAGACTCTAGTTTCTGACATAAGTATGTCACTCTCAAATTCAATGTGAAATTCTATCATATTATGATCACTCTTCCCCAGAGGATCTCTTACTGTGAGATTACTAATTAATCCTGAGTCATTACATAATACAAGATTTAAAATAACATGTTCCCTGGTTGATTCCATGACGTACTGCTCCAGGAAACCATCTCGAATGCATTCCACGAACTCATCCTCCAAACTAACTTTGTTAATTTGATTTGCCCAGAAGGCGGCTCACCACCACCTTGTCAAGGCCAATTAGGGATGAGTGATAAATGATGGCCATGCCAGCGATGCCCACATCCCATGAATGCATAAAAAAAAGAAAAAAAGAGGGATCATTCACTGAGATACAAGAATTCATCCCTGAAAAAAACCACAGAATATGTAGTTTCTATAATAGAAAAACAGCAGTTTTTTTGAGCTACATGTGCCATGTGTTTCTAATCGAGAAATACCCAAATATATGATTATAATTTTAACGTGTGCCAAAATGAGTACATGCATGTAAGACATATTTGTGAATTGGGTTTCACCCTCTTCCTCACTGTCCCTCCCTGTCATGCCTCTGCATCTCATTAAAGTCATTAAAGCTCTGGCATATTCTCTGTACTTTAGTATTGCAGCAGCTCGGTGTCTGCTTGTCACACATTTAATACTAAATTTAAATAGGTTTTATTAACAAACAGACTTATGCCCATGAAAGTTAAGCTGTGCAAGTCTGAGGCCATGCTTAATTCATCCATGAAATGCCACAGCGCCGCTTATAAAAATTGCAAACGCACACAGCGGACAAACACGTGTAGAAAATAAGTGCTTACAATGCCACAACGAAGAACAGTCTTAAATGTAACAGGAAATCTGCCAGTGTGAGAAAGATAATGCAATATTTTGCCTGATGGATATTGTCAACAATTTCAGGTTTGACTCAGGAATGGGAAAACTAGGCTCGGGTGAGCAATTCAGCTTTGAGCAGGATCACCAACTGTTTGCATTTTGAAGTCTGCATTAACAACCAGCGCTGACAGTTGCTGCCAAATGTACTAAAGGGCAATTAAACCCAATAATGAGGGGGTAAGGTGCTTTGAAAACTAGAAGTTGCTATTTTCTGTCATTAGTTCTAACATTAACCATTGGACATATAAAGGCATTTTCACCACACACTTCTCTGATTACAGCAATAGTTGTTGAGCAGCTGTGGGTTGAGGAAAACACTTGACATGTTAATTTACAGAGCAGCAACAGCTGCAGCAGCTACTCCACCAGAGTCTGAACACAGACAGTGAAGGAATCACCCTTCAAACAGAGCACACAGGCAGAAGGCTAATTATTTACCTTGTTCTGATAGACTGTGTTTGAGGAGAGCGGTTATCAGCAGTCACTTGTTGATGGACCCATGACAGGGATTTTAGAGAGGAATTTGCAAACCTACTCTGTGATGATACTTCCACTTCCAGTGGCCTTGAGAGACACAGCACACCTCACTTTCTATGCTGTTAACTCATTGCAGATTTAATAATTGGAAAGTAATTTGCGCATCTATTTTTGGCACCAAAATGGCACATTGAGAATTAAACAAAAATTATGATAAACAATAT
The DNA here is from genome assembly GCF_035084215.1 of Heptranchias perlo. Taxonomy (NCBI): domain Eukaryota; kingdom Metazoa; phylum Chordata; class Chondrichthyes; order Hexanchiformes; family Hexanchidae; genus Heptranchias; species Heptranchias perlo. The sequence continues at coordinate 76,185,116 of NC_090330.1, forward strand.
GTACAGAGATGGCAGAATGATATTTAATCACAATACAAGAAGCAAATGTACAACAATAGCTCCCCATACACTGTACTACAGCACCGTCACTGAATAACTTATGCCTGTTTATACTACAGTGCCATAATTAAGGCAGCATGTATAGCTCTGGGGGTTCAGCACCTCATGAGGTGATTTCACTACTTGTGACAGCACTGGCTACGGACACCATTTTGTTCTTGTCACGAACAGGCTGAGCTCTTGACCTTCCATAATGGCCAGTAATGCAGCTTTCATGTTGGCCGCTTGCATAGACTTTCCAACAGTATCAAGTACAGCCCGTGTCCAGAAATAGAAAGGAACGAGCACAACATTTGAGCATTCACATCCATGTAATGTTGCACATGTGCATGGAAAACATAGAAAATAGGCCCTTCGGGCCTGCTCCGCCATTCAATATGATTGTGGCTCATCCTGTATCTCAATACCATATTCCCGCTCTCTCCCCATACCCCTTGATGCCTTTTGTGTCTAGAAATCTATCTAGCTCCTTCTTAAATATATTCAGTGACTTGGCCTCCACAGCCTTCTGTGGTAGAGAATTCCACAGGTTCACCACCCTCTGAGTGAAGAAATTTCTCCTCATCTCAGTCCTAAATGTCCTACCCCATATCCTGAGACTGTGATCCCTCATTCTGGACCCCCCAGCCAGGGGAAATATCCACCCTGCATCCACTCTGTCCAGCCCTGTCAGAATTTTATATGTTTCAATGAGATCCCCTCTCATTCTTCTAAACTCTAGTGAATACCAAATCTCTCCTCATATGGCAGTCCTGCCATCCAAGGAATCAGTCCGGTAAACCTTCACTGCACTCCCTCTATGGAAGGGAGACCAAATCTGCACACAATACTCCAGGTGTGGTCTCACCAAGGCCCTGTATAACTGCAATAAGACATCCTTGCTCCTGTACTCAAATCCTCTTGCAATGAAGGCCAACATACCATTTGTCTTCCTAACTGCTTGCTGCACCTGCATATTTGCTTTCAGTGACTGGTGTACAAGGACACCCAGGTCCCTTTGTACATCAATATTTCCCAATCTATCACCATTTAAATAATACTCTGCCTTTCTGTTTTTCCTTCCAAAGTGGATAACTTCACATTTATCCACATTATACTGCATCTGCCATGTATTTGCCCACTCACTCAACTTGTCTAAATTGCCTTGAAGCCTCTTTGCATCCTCCTCACATCTCACGATCCCACCTTGTTTTGTGTCATCAGCAAACTTGGAAATATTACATTTGGTTCCCTCATCCAAATCATTGATATATATTGTGAATAGCTGGGGCCCAAGCACTGATCCCTGTGGTACCCCACTAGTCACCACCTGCCACCCTGAAAAAGACCCATTTATTCCTACTCTGTTTCCTGTCTGTTAGCCAATTTTCAATCCATGCCAGTATATTACCACCAATCCCATGTGCATTAATTTTGCACACTAACCTCTTATGTGGGACTTTATCAAAGGCCTTCTGAATATCCGAATAAATTATATCCACTGGTTCTCCCTTATCTATTCTACCAGTTACATCCTCAAAAAACGCCAGTAGGTTTGTCAAACAAGATTTCCCTTTCATAAATCCATGTTGACTTTGTCTAATCCCGTTGATATTTTCTAAATGTCCTGTTATCACATTCTTTATAAGAGACTCTAGCATTTTTCCTACTACTGATGTTAGGCTAACTGGTCTGTAGTTCCCTGTTTTCTCTCTCCTTCCTTTTTTAAATAGTGGGGTTACATTTGCCACCCTCCAATCTGCAGGAACTCTTCCATAATCTATAAAATTTTGGAAGATGACAACTAATGCATCCATTATTTCCATGGCTACCTCTTTCAGTACTCTGGGATGTAGATTATCAGGTCCTGGGGATTTATCAGTTTTCAGTCCCATTAATTTCTCCAGCACTATTATTTTACTAATACTAATTTCCTTTAATTCCTCCATCTTACTAGTCCCTTGGTTCCCCAGCATTTCTGTGAAGTTGTTTGTATCCTCTTCAGTGAAAACAGAACCAAAGTATTTGTTTAATTGCTCTGCCATTTCCTTGTTCCCCATTATCAATTCTCTTGTTTCTGACTGTAAGGGACCTACATTTGTCTTCACTGATCTTTTTCTTTTTACATACTTGTAGAAGCTTTTACAGTCCACTTTTATGTTCCTTGCAAGTTTACTCTCATACATTATTTTTCCCTCTTAATCAATCTCTTGGTCCTTTTTTGCTGAATTCTAAACTGATCCCAATCCTCAGGCTTGCAACTTTTTCTGACAACTTTATATGACTCCTCTTTGGATCTAACACTATCCTTAATTTCTTTTGTTAGTCATGATTGGGCCACTTTTCCTTTTGTGTTTTTGCGCCAGAAAGGAATGTATAATTGTTGCAATTCATGCATTCGCTCCTTAAATGTTAGCCATTCTCTATCCACCATCATGCCTTTTAATGAAGCTTCCCAATTATCATAGCCAACTCACTCCTCATACCTTCATAGTTTCCTTTGTTTAGATTTAGGACCCTAGTTTCGGATTGGACTACTTCACTTTCCATCTTAATGAAGAATTCTATCATGTTATGGTCACTCTTCCCTAAAGGACCCCGCACAACAAGATTATTAATTAACCCCTTCTCATTGCACAATACCCAATCTAGGATAGCCTGTTCCCTGGTTGGCTCCTCAATGTACTGGTTTAAAAATCCATCTCGTACACACTCCAGGAATTCATCCTCCACAGCATTATTGCTAATTTGGTTTGGCCAGTCTACATGTAGATTAAAGTCACCCATGATTACTGTAGTACCCTTGTTACATGCATCTCTAATTTCCTGTTTGATGCCGACCCCCACATTACCACTACTGTTTGGAGGCCTATCGACAACTCCCACCAGTGTTTTCTGCCCCTTGGTGCTTCTTAACTCTGTAAGAATTCTGGGAATTCTACCTTTTCCCTGAGCATGGAAAACTTTGGCCATTGACTAAAATCCTAAGATGGAAGGATAGGTGAGAGGTCACCAGACGAATCAACAACACACACAGTGGAATGTGGGATAATTACTGCTTCAGACATGTCTCTGTTTTAATGCAAAACCTACAACAGGTGGTCAAGATCAGAAAGGCAGTAGGCCATTGAAAGAGGCAACTGCTTCAGACATGGTGGGCCCATGTCTTTGTTTTAAAGCAAAACCGATCAACACCTACCACGTTGGATACAAAAGGAGCCCTGTATACCAGGTGATCAACAAATTGGAATTAACAATGGCCCATCGAGAAAAGCAATTGCAACATGATGAGGGACCATCAAAAGCCATCAAATATTCTTAAGGACACTGTAAGAACTGTTTAAACAGACATCAAGTGCCTCATTTAAGTGACGAAGACCATTGTAAGAGAGGGGTGTATAAGTGGAAACTCGAAACCCCTCTCTCTCTCTCTCTTGCTGTTGTTTTTGCTCTCTTGTGCTCTCTCTGGCTCTTGCTTCTGTCTTGTGTTTTGCTGCTCTTGTTCTGCCTGTCTCTTGGTTTGCACTGTCCAGGGAGGAGAGCAGCTTCCAGCGAAACCAATGAACCCTTCGTGAGAGAACAAGTCAGCCAGACCTGCAAGTGCAAAGGATTGGTGAGCCTCGACCATACGTGTGTGTGTGTGTGATAGGTGTCTCCAGGGTCCCCACCACCTCTTAGTTTAGCGGGATAAAGTACAGTAGTGGGTGTGTGTAACTCAATGTACTGTGTAGGACCGTTTGTATCGTTATTTTCTTCGTGGTGACAGTATAATAAAACCAACATTCCAATTCAATTCAAACACCGAGTTTGTGTGTTCTCTGTGCTATTTGACTGTGTGATCCATCACCGGGTGCGTTAGCGTAAGTCTCGTTTTCCTGACCCTCTGATCCGTGAGGTATAAGTGTTCCTTGGCTAGACCGGGGACCAGATATCTGCACCGATCAATAGGGTGAGAACAACCCCAAAGCACCCTACAACTCCACCCAGACTGATTCGACATCTTGATTTTCTGAGCCAATATCCTTTCTCACTATTGCTCTGATTTCATCCTTTACTAACAACGTCACCCCACCTCCTTTTCGTTTTTGCCTGTCCTTCCTAAATATCGAATACCTTTGGATATTCACCTCCCAGCTTTGGTCACTCTGCAGCCATGTCTCCGTAATCGCAATTATATTGTATCCATTTACATCTATTTGCGCTGTTAATTTGTCTGCCTTATTACGAATGCTTCGTGCATTCAGATACAGTGCCTTTAGATCAGTCTTTTAACATTTTTAGACATCTTAACATTTTTTTGTACTATGGCCCTATTTGTCTTATTACCATTTTTTCTTACCCGGACCCTATTTGTTAGTGTATTCTTTTGTCTGTACACTCTGTCCCTTCCTTACCCCAATCACTTTCCTGCACTGCCTCTTTGTCTTTTCTCTTTAGCATTCTAGATTTCTCTCCACCGGGACCCTCGCACCCTCCCCCCCCACATTTAGTTTAAAGCCCTATCTACCTCCCTAGTCATTCGATTCGCTAGAACTCTAGTCCCAGCATGGTTCAGGTGTAGTCTGTCCCAATGGAACAGCTCTCTTTCCCCAGTACTGGTGCCAGTGCCCCACGAATCGAAACCCACTTCTCCCACACCAATCTTTGAGCCACGCATTCATCTCTCTGATCCTATTTACCCAATGCCAATTTGCTCGTGGCTCAGGTAATAATCCAGAGATTACTACCTTTCTGGTTCTGCTTTTTAATTTAGACCCTAGCTGCTCAAACTCTCTCAGCAGAACGTTTTTCTTAGTCCTACCTATGTCGTTGGTAGCTACGTGGACACAAAAACTGGATCCTCCCCCTTCCCACTCCAAGTTCTTCTCCAGCCCGGAGGAGATGTCCTTAACCCTGGCACCGGGTAGGCAACACAGCCTTCGGGACTCATGCTCCTGGCTTCAGAGAACAGTGTCTATCCCCCTAACTATACTGTCACCTACTACAACAGTGTAGTGAGGGGCAAATTCAGAGACTGGCAGCATTTAACTCACTATGAAGCAACTTCAACTGAAAGAGATAAAACAATATGAATTGGTTGTAACAATTGAAGGGCCAATGTAGCATAGTACACAGAGAATTACATGGCTGTTATAACATGGAAACAGGCCCAATCAGTCCATGTCAGCATTTATCCTCCACACAAGGATTCTAATTCTAATTCTCAATTCTAATCATGTTTATCAGCCATGTTCCCATATCCCTTATCGCCTCTCCTTCATCCACCTATCCAATCCAATCGTAAATGTTGGCATAGTTCCTGCCTCAACCACTAACCCTGGAAGTAAATTCCACAGCCTTGCAACTTTCTGTGTAAAGAAGTTTCTCCTGCTCTTTGTTCTAAATCTCTTACATTTAATCTTGTATGTACGGTTTCTATGACCCCTCAACTACTGGAAACAGTCTGCTTCTAACTACCCATGTCCTAACCTTTCATAATGTTAAACACTTAGAACGCGGCACACCTGCTCATCAACCTGCTGGCCAGCAGAGTGGTGGGAGTGATGTTGCGCTTGCCCAGGAGAGGGATAATGTCGAAAGGGGACATGGAAGTGGAGACGCCACTCAAAGCGCTCCCATGTCTCACCTGTTGCCCCCGTCCCAACCAGTACCCGCAATGCTGCCTCTTCTCCCGATGTCCGAGACTGCCCCTGCACAGGTGCAGGTGGAGCAATCTTTGACGGGGCCCTCACAGACTCCAAAACCCAGAGGTCATAGGCCGAGAGCATCTCATCAGTCATGGCATGAATCTGAGCAACCTGCCACTACCTCTGCTGAAGCCATAGGGGATGCACCATGTAGAAGCACTAGGAAGAGGAAGGCTAAGGTTTTGTAATTACCAAGGCATGCACAAAGGTGTCTGACGCAATGTCATGCTGTTAATTTATAATTGTTTTTTGTTCATGCCAAATTAAATGTTAGAATTCGCACCATCACTGCCACGTCTTTCCCATTCTTGAGTCCCATTTGTGAAATCGCCCTTTCATGTGCTTCATCGTGAATGCCAAGACATGGTGCCACCCATTGGGTGTCTGTACAATGGGTGTATGTGTGGTTGAAAGACTGTTTTGTTCAAATGGAGGTGGAGAGGCTGGTGTTGCTGGTGGTGGTGGTGGTTGTTCCAGGCGGCCTGAGTAGTTCACATTCTTCAATTTGCAGATCTCATTATGACAACCAATTAGATATGAGTGAACCCCTGGCAACATGAGCAGCCATGTGTGCCACTGCTCTGGCGATGGGTTCCCCATCTTCATTTTCCTCCTCCTCCTCATCCTCTTCTTCAATGTTGATAACAGATGAGGACTCTTCATAAGTGCGTTCGAGCTACTCCACCTGTAACCCTCTCTGCTGAGCGATGTTGTGCGGAAAGCAACACATGACTATTATTCTGCACACCCTCGCTGGTGATTACTGGAGGGCTCCCACAGATCGATCCAGGCTCCTGAAATGCTTCTTCAGCATTTCTATGGTTTGTTCAATGACAGACCTGGTAGTGATGTGGCTTTACCGCTGCTGTGCCTCGTTGGTGGATTTTCTCACAGGTGTCATGAGCCAAGTCTGCAGGGGGTATCCTGTGAACCCCTTGTCTCCAAGGAGCCAGCCCTTAAGCCTGTCTTGTGTGTGGAAGAGGTTTGGGATGTTGGACTCACGCAAAATGAAGGAATCATGGCAGCTGCCAGGAAATCTGGCACACACCTGCAGAAACCTCTTCTGGTGATCACAAACCAGCTGTGCACTGATGGAATGATATATTCCTTTAGGTTGATGAACAATCCTGGCTCATGTGCAGATCCTCAGATTGCTATGTGTGTGCAATCAATTGTGCCCTGTACCCGTGGGAAGCCAGCCAGAGAGTTGAAATCCACTGCCCGCTCAGCCTGCCTGATGCCATCGCGGGGAAGTTGACGTAGTCGGATGCCCTGGCAAACAAGCCATCCTTGACCTGTTGTATACAGTTATGTGCAGACAACTGAGAGACCCTGGAGTTGTCACCAGTGGTGCCCTAGAAGGATCCGGAGGCGAAGAAATTGAAGGCTGTGGTTACTTTGAGTGCGACAGGCAATGCGTGGCCACCAGGCCCAGCCGAGCGCAGCTCTTCATGAAGGAGCGTGCAGATGTCTGCAACCATCTGCCGACTCAATCTCAGCCTGTGTAGGCACTGCTCCTCAAAGAGGTCCAGGAAGCTTAGCCTCTGCCTATAGACCCTCTCATGGGGGTAGTGCCTCCTGCGACCTCGGCCCCTCCGTTGGTCTCCTCTCTGCTCTTCTCCAGGTCCTTGTTGTGTGCACCTGCAGATCTCAGAACTGCACGCCTTGTCTGCCGCAGATAGTGACGTGCGTCCTCCTCAGATGTACTGTAGAATAGATCCATTGCACCTCCCATCCTGATCTGGTCAGTTTGAGGGGGTCCAAAATGTAGGAAAATTTGTCTGAGCATAAGAATTCTCAGTCTCAACAAAGAAATCTCAGTCTAAACTCAAAGAACTCCCAGCCAAATGTTTGTCTGAGAGAACTGTGTGCCCAGCTGAAAAAACCTCACCTTTCATTCAGATGTGTCAGTCACTGATTTAAAGGTCCAAATGAGCTTCGGCTGCAACTCACCTCCGTTTCTATGGTGTGCTTCGGAAGCCACGTGAGACCCGTTCAGTATAAGTTATATTCAACTATGTTACAGAATCCACAACATATTAATCCCCTCAAGTGTTTGAACTTTTAAATTGGCCCTTTAAATATCTGCCCGCTGGCTTTAAGTTCCGGTGGGACTTCCAGGTGTCTATTGTATGCGCGCATCCTAACACGCCTGGTCAAACCAGGAAGTGGGCGGTCCCATCATAGAAACATAGAAAATAGGAGCAGGAGTAGGCCATTCGGCCCTTTGAGCCTGCTCCGCCATTCAATATGATCATGGCTGATCCTCTATCTCAATACCATATTCCTGCTCTCTCCCCATGCCCCTTGATGCCTTTTGTGTCTAGAAATCTATCTCGCTCCTTCTTAAATATATTCAGTGACTTGGCCTCCACAGCCTTCTGTGGTAGAGAATTCCACAGGTTCACCACCCTCTGAGTGAAGAAATTTCTCCTCATCTCAGTCCTAAATGTCCTACCCCATATCCTGAGACTGTGACCCCTCGTTCTGGACACCCAGCCAAGGGAAACATCCTCCCTGCATCCAGTCTGTCCAGCCCTGTCAGAATTTTATATGTTTCAATGAGATCCCCTCTCATTCTTCTAAACTCGAGTGAATACAGGCCGAGTCGACCAATCTCTGCTCATACGACAGTCCTGCCATCCCAAGAATCAGTCTGGTGAACCTTCGCTGCACTCCCTCTATGGAAAGTATATCCTTTCTTAGGTAAGGAGTTAGAGGAACAGAGATTTCTTGGAGGATTAAAGGGCTGGAGGAGGTTACAGAGATAGGGAGGGGAGACCATGGAGGGATTTGAACAAGAGGATGAGAATTTTAAAAACGAGGTGTTGGTAGACCGGGAGCCAATATAGGTCAGTGAGCACAGGATTGATGCAAACCTCAGTCTGAGGAATGGCATTTGTTCTCACCCTTTTATACTGCTGCCAACGTTTCCCAGGGCCCGTCACTACTTTCGCCATTTCCGAGATCAGGGTTTTACGTTAGTTAGTACATTGCGGCGTATGCTAGTGAAATTTCCAAAAACTTCAGCGTAAGTTACCGCCGGCAAGATCCGAGTGGAGATCGGCGTAATGATCAGCATAAATTGCCGATTACGCTGATGCAGGACACTAAACTGAGCATGTATCGGGAATTGAGGCATGGATATCCACAGGCCATTCAGGAATTTCCTTCCATTGACAGAAGTTCCTGAAAAGTCTGCTGACCTCCGTGCCCAATGTATGTTCCTAGTAGGCGGCGTTCTGTGCCAGGAGCATGAATTCATAACATTTACCCTTAGTAGTGACTGTCCTTTTGTGTGCTTAGACCAGAAGCAGCCCTGAACTAAGTACAAGAGGATTAGGCACTGCGGCAATGACTGAAAGGACATTTTCTGATAGCAGATAGCCTCACAGAGTTATCCAAACCCCTTTGTGCAGTTCTGTATGACATTAACTGCTTACAATTTCTCTGGCTGAGGATACCGAGAGTAGGATAACGCATTTCTTCCATGTCAGACCAGAAAGTATTGCAGATTTCTCCCACGCCAATCCCCATTATCTGTCACCCCAGTTAGCACTGCTTTCTACTGCACTGTTGTAGCAGTCTGACAGTGCGGATACAGCCAGACCGAATAGTTCCATGCCGACTGGTGATATCTTGCCAAAATAGCAGTCATAGAATTATAGAATTCACAGCAAAGAAGGAGGCCATTCGGCCCATTGTGCCTGTGCCATTGCTACCTCTTCAACTGTAACAATCTAATCCCATTACCCTTCCCTTTCCCTAAATCCTTTTATATGCTTCCTTCTGTAATGTTTATCCAATTCCTTTTAGATAATGTTATAGGCTCTGCCTCTATAAACATTCCATGTTCTAAAAACATTTTCTACCTTTCTCGTTTGTTCTTCTAGTGACATTCGAGTACATGTCCACTTGTTCTTGATTCACCAACCAGTAACAACAATCTTTCACCATTTACCCTCTTTTGAAAACCTCTATTAAATCTCCCTTAATCTCTTTTTTTTGGTGACAGAAGGCAGCCTGCACAATTTTGCATCAGCTAAGCAATCTCTTGTTCTTGCAGTCTCAAGGACTCTCTTGTGAAACAGCTGTTGTATCATTATATCTGACTCATTGACCTGCATTGTTCCCATGGATGTTCCCAGGACTGCTTCTTCCACCTGCTGTGTGGAATCCATATCTGCCACCTAAGACACTGATGAGTCCCTGGTGGCATATGATTCTCTTCAGGCCTTGTCCTTCCCTCAGGTGTGGTTTCTAAGCTGCCTATTTGAAACCAGATGGCTCAGAATAGGAAAACAACACTGTGTTTAAAATGATAAAGGGATTTGATGCGGTAGATACAGAAAAACATTTCCTCTGGTGGGAGAATCCGGAACAAGAGGGCATAATCTTAAAATTAGGGCTAGGCCATTAGGGGTGGAATTAGGAAGCACTTTTACACATTGGATAGTGGAAATCTGGAACTGTCTCCCCAAAAGGCTGTGGATGTTGGGTCAAGATCGAAAAATTTTTGTTAGGCAAAGGTATCAAGTGATTATGGGTCAAAGGCAACTAAATGGAATTGATATACAGATCAGCCAAGATCCAATTGAATGGCAGAACAGGCTAGAGGGGCTGAATGGCCTAATCCTGTTCTTGTGTGAGCAGTAAGCAGTCCGTGTGGTGAAGGTTCTCCCACAGTACTGTTAGGAAGGGAGTTCCAGGATTTTGACGCAGCGACGATGAAGGAACGGCGATATATTTTCAAGTCAGGATGGTGTGTGACTTGGAGGGGAATGTGCAGGTGGTGTTGTTCCCATGTGCCCGCTGCTCTTGTCCTTCTAAGTGGTAGAGGTCGCGAGTTTCGGAGGCCCTGTCAAAGAAGCCTTGGCGAGTTGCTGCAGTGCATCCTGTGGATGGTACACACTGCAGCCACGGTGCGCCGTTGGTGAATGTTTAGGGTGGTGGATGGGGTGCCGATCAAGCGGGCTGCTTTGTCCTGGATGGTGTTGAGCTTCTTAAGTGTTGTTGGAGCTGCACTAATCCAGGCAAGTGAAGAGTATTCCATCACAATCCTGACTTGTGCCTTGTTGATGGTGGAAAGGCTTTGGGGAGTCAGGAGGTGAGTCACTCGCCGCAGAATACCCAGCCTCTGACCTGCTTTTGTAGCCACAGTATTTATATGGCTGGTCCAGTTAAGTTTCTGGTCAATGGTGACCCCCAGGATGTTGATGGCGGGGGATTCGGCGATGGTAATGCCGTTGAATGTCAAGGGAAGGTGGTTAGACTCTCTCTTGTTGGAGATGGTCATTGCCTGGCACTCGTCTGGTGTGAATGTTGCTTGCCATTATCAGCCCAAGCCTGGACGTTGTCCAGGTCTTGCTGCATTCGGGCACGGACTGCTTTATTATCTGAGGGGTTGCGAATGGAAATGAACACTGGATAATCATCAGCGAACATCCCCATTTCTGACCTTATGATGGAGTGAAGGTCATTGATGAAGCAGCTGAAGATGGTTGGGCTTGAGGAACTCCTGTAGCAATGTCCTGGGGCTGAGATGATTGGTCTCCAACAATCACTACCATCTTCCTTTGTGCTAGGTATGACTCCAGCCACTGGAGAGTTTCCCCCCTGATTCCCATTGACTTCAATTTTACGAGGGCTCCTTGGTGCCACACTCGGTCAAATGTTACCTTGATGTCAAGGGCAGTCACTCTCACCTCACCTCTGGAATTCAGCTCTTTTGTCCATGTTTGGACCAAGGCTGTAATGAGGTCTGGAGCCGAGTGGTCCTGGCAGAACCCAAACTGAGCATCGGTGAGCAGGTTATTGGTGAGTAAGTGCTGCTTGATAGCACTGTCGACGACACCTTCCATCACTTTGCTGATGATTGAGAGTAGACTGATGGGGCGGTAATTGGCCGGATTGGATTTGTCCTGCTTTTTGTGGACAGGACATACCTGGGCAATTTTCCACATTGTCGGGTAGATGCCAGTGTTGTAGCTGTACTGGAACAGCTTGGCTAGAGGCGCAGCTAGTTCTGGAGCACAAGTCTTCAGCACAACAGCTGGGATGTTGTCGGGGCCCATAGCCTTTGCTGTATCCAGTGCACTCAGCCATTTCTTGATATCACGTGGAATGAATAGAATTGGCTGAAGACTGGCTTCTGTGATGGTGGGGATATCGGGAGGAGGCCGAGATGGATCATCCACTCAGCGCTTCTGGCTGAAGATGGTTGCAAACACTTCAGCCTTGTCTTTTGCACTCACGTGCTGGACTCTGCCATCATTGAGGATGGGGATGTTTACGAGCCTCCTCCTCCCATTAGTTGTTTAATTGTCCACCACCATTCACGACTGGATGTGGCAGGACTGCAGAGCTTTGATCTGATCCGTTGGTTGTGAAATCGTTTAGCTCTGTCTATAGCATGTTGCTTCCGCTGTTTAGCATTCATGTAGTCCTGAGTTGTAGCTTCACCAGGTTGGCACCTCATTTTTAGGTATGCCTGGTGCTGCTCCTGGCAAGCTCTTCTACACTCCTCATTGAACCAGGGTTGATCCCCTGGATTGTTGATAATGGTAGAGTGAGGAATATGCTGGGCCATGAGGTTACAGATTGTGCTGGAATACAATTCTGCTGCTGCTGATGGCCCACAGCGCCTCATGGATGCCCAGTTTTGAGCTGCTAGATCTGTTCTGAATCTATCCCATTGAGCACGGTGGTAGTGCCACACAACACGTTGGATGGTGTCCTCAGTGCGAAGACGGGATTTCATCTCCACGAGGACTGTGTGGTGGTCACTCCTACCAATACTGTCATGGACAGATACATTTGCAACAGGTAGATTGGTGAGGACAAGGTCAAGTAAGTTTTTCCCTCGTGTCGGTTCGCTCCCCACCTGCCGCAGGCCCAGTCTGGCAGCTATGTCCTTCAGGACTTGGCCAGCTCGGTCAGTAGTGGTGCTACCGAGCCACTGTTGGTGATGGACATTGAAGTCCCCCACCCAGAGTACATTCTGTGCCCTTGCGACCCTCAGTGCTTCCTCCAAGTGGTGTTCAACATGGAGGAGGACTGATTCATCAGCTGAGGGAAGGCGGTAGGTGGTAATCAGCAGGAGGTTTCCTTGCCCATGTTTGACCTGATGCCATGAGATTTCATGGGGTCCAGAGTCAATGTTGAGGACTCCCAGGGCCACTCCCTCCTGACTGTATATCACTGTAGCACCACCTTTATTTACACAATTAATGACAGTGGTTGTATATATCTTTGATTTGACAGCTAGATATACGTGAGACTCCAATTTGCATTAATAATCATAATGTGATGCTGTTTTATGGAGCATGCTCAACAAAGACTATAGAAAATAATTTTCCACATCTTAATGGGGTAAAATATCTGTGAAGGTGCTCCCCCAATCTCTCATCATAACTTTGTTGGAGATCCCAGAGAAATGGCCTAAGTCACTATTTCCGCCATATTTGTGGGCTTTCCGCCAATCTTCTGTCAAAGTTACACCAGGAGATCAGGAGAACCCTCCTCCCTGGGAAATTTTACCTGAATATCTTTAAATGGTAAGACTGAGCAGAATCTGAGGAGCACCCACTTGTGATCTCTCTATTATGGAGGCTAGCACCAGGAAAATTACTACGAAAGCTGTCAAATTGTTATAAAAACCAGATTGGTTCATTAATGTCTGATGGGGAAGGCAACCAGCCACCCCAACCTGGTCTGACCTACTCATGACTCCAGTCCCAGGCTACATGGTCGACCTTTAATGCGCTCTGAAGTGACCTGGCAAACAACTCAGTTGTACAAACAATCACTACTCAAGAAACAGCCCAACGCCCACTGGCGGCAATTCTCATTACTGGACGCTTGTTTCTCATCTAAAAAATGAACGGCCAGCAGTTGAAAATCAGGGGGTCACCTCGGTTGCCCCATTGATGCCCAAGGCCTGCCTGATGCAATTTTCAGGGGGGCCTGTAAATGGGAAAGCAGCACACCCACCGGTTTCCAGTGGGACGATACCTAAATACCACAAACCAGGGTCCTACGCTGGTTGTAGGCCCCTTATTGCAATTTTCAGGTGGAATTGGGCAGAGAGTGCATTGCACACACTCCGCCCAACTGCACCAGGTATTGATTGGCTTAACCAACAATTCTTAAAGAGATGCTGGAAAGTGCTCTGAAAATGGCTGACGAAATTTTTAATTCTTAATTTTGTGAGGCCAGGAAGAGCAGGAATGGGCACTAATAACCTCCATTTCTCTACCAGCCACTGCAAGGCCCCTGCCTGGGATCACCTCCTGCTCCCCAGCTCGACCTGCTGACCGGCTCCGCATAGGAGCTGGTACATTTCTTGGCCTCCCACAAACGGCGAACTGCAGCGAGGCAAACGTTTGAAATCCGCAGCTTTCCAGTGATATTCAAACTCGAAAATGGTCCAAGTTCACAGACGCTTAAAGTCGCCCCCCCTTCTCAGAGCAACTAGGGATGGACAGTATATTCCAACCTTGCCAGTGTTGACCACATCTGGAGAACAAATATTAAAAAAGCCTGGATGCCTTCACTTTCTCAATGATTGGGGCACAGCATGTGGCCTGGACTACTCAGCGTGATAGCCTGCTTTTCCTGTTTTTCAACAAGCTGCTCTTGTTTGTATCTAACTGTTGGCAGCACTCTGTTTGAATTAGGATCAGAAGGTCAGGGTCTGCCCTGGACCAGAGATATCGCAAAGCAAGAGGGGAACCTGATTAAATGAGCAGGGAGCTGTCCATCAAAAGACCTGAAATTTGAAAGTACTTATCTCTTACCTTGTTTTGGCACTTTGCCACAAACTGCCAGTTTTCCCTGTTTTCACGAAATGTTTTAAGGCAGATTAGTGCGCTTATTTGTTGTCAGCAGTAATGGCAAGCTCACCCCTGGATAATTTTGAATAAAATCAGTTTTTACGGAAGTAAAAGTCTCATCATGGGAAGGATCTAGCCCAGTATTAATTTTCATCAGAACGATTTCTCTCACAAGCGGCAATATTACATTTTTGCAATGATATGACATTTTGACAAATCAAGTCAATTCTTCGTATGTGAATAATGTCATCATATTGCACATTCACTGTCTATTCCATCATATCGCACACTCATTCTATATTGTATCATATTGCACACTCATTGTATATTACTTCATATTGCACACTCATTATATATTGTATCGTATTGCTTATCCTCTGTATATTCCATCATATTGCACAAACTGCATATTGCACACTCATTATATACTGGCCCAGAATTTTCTGAGGCAGGGTATCTCATGGCGTGACCTGTTAGTTCGAATTGATCCTGCACCTTTCAGCTCAAAATGTTTTTGTCCTGTAAGTTGCTGGAAGTGCGAGCTGATAACGGTGCAGCGAGGACAAAAGGGCATCTGGGGCCTGGGTGAACAATGGGACAAACAGTGTATCTTCTTAATCATTGAGACTTAAGGATTGAGAAATAAACAGAGGAAGTACTGAAAAGGAGGGTGAATTCAATGTCAAATCAGGTACAGAGAAAGAAATAAAGAGAGGGAAAGAAGAGAAAAAAGAGCCAGAAAGGAAAAGTAAGAAAAAAAAATTTAAAATTTAAAATTTGGCATTTTTAAAATCTTCAACAACAATTCACTACCTGAAGGAATCAGACTCCACACTTTTAATCATAGAATCATAGAATTCATAGAAATTTATGGCACAGAAGGAGGCCATTTGGCCCATCATGTCTGTGCCAGCCGATAAAAAGCTATCCTGCCTAATCCCACTTTCTATCTCTTGGTCCCTAGGCTGGTAGGCTACGGCACTTCATGTGCATATCCAAGTACGTTTTAAATGCAATGAGAGTTTCTGCCTCTACCACTCTTTCGGGCAGTGAGTTCCAGATCCCCATCACCCTCTGGGTGAAAAAATTTCTCCTCAACTCCCCTCTAATCTTTCTACCAATTACTTTAAATCTATGCCTCCTGGTTATTGACTCTCTGCTAAGGGAAATAGTTCCTTCTTATTCACTCTTTCAAGGCCCCTCATAATTTTATATACCTCAATTAAATCTCCCCTCATCCTCCTCTGTTCCAAAGAAAACAACCCCAGCCTATCCAATCTTTCTTCATAGCTAAAATTCTCCAATCCTTGTAAATCTCCTCTGTACCCTCTCTAGTACAATCAGATCTTTCCTGTAATGTGGTGACCAGAACTGTACACAGTATTCAAGCTGTGGCCTAACCAGTATACAGTTCTAGCATAACCTCCTTGCTCTTATATTCTATGCCTCGGCTAATAAAGGAAAGTGTCCCGTCTGTCTTCTTTACCACCTTATCTTCCTGTCCTGCTTCCTTCAGGGATCTGTGGACGTGCACTCCAAGGTCCCTCTGTTCCTCTACACTTCTCAGCACCCTCCCATTTATTGTGTATTCCCTTACGTTGTTTGCTCTCCACAAATGCATTACCTCACACTTCTCCAGATTGAATTCTATTTGCCATTTTTCTGCCCACCTGACCAGTCCATTGATATCTTCCTGTAGTCGACAGCTTTCCTCCTCACTATCAACCACACGGCCAATTTTTGCACCACCTGCAAACTTCTTAGTCATGCCCCCTACATGTAAGTCTAAATCATTGATATATACCACGAAAAGCAAGGGAGCTAATATTGAGCCCTGCGTAACCCCACTGGAAACAGTTACAAAAACACCCGTCGATCATTACCTTTTAAGAACATAAGAACATAAGAAATAGGAGCAGGAGTAGGCCAATCGGCCCCTCGAGCCTGCTCCGCCATTCAATAAGATCATGGCTGATCTGATCCCAACCACAAATCGAAAGAACACAAGAAGTAGGAGCAGGACCCGGCCACTCAGCCCCTGGGCCCTGTCCGCCACCCACAGGGCATTGACCGATCTGAGCTCAGCTTCATGTCCAATTTCCTGCCCGCTCCGCATAACCCCTAATTCCCTTTACTTCCAGGAAACTGTGTATTTCTGTTTTAAATTTATCTAATGATGTAGCTTCCACAGCTTCCTGGGGCAGCAAATTCCACAGACCTACTACCCTCTGAGTGAAGAAGTTTCTCCTCATCTCAGTTTTGAAGGAGCAGCCCCTTATTCTAAGATTATGCCCCCTAGTTCTAGTTTCACCCATCTTTGGGAACATCCTTAGCGCATCCACCCGATCAAGCCCCTTCACAATCTTATATGTTTCAATAAGATCGCCTCTCATTCTTCTGAACTCCAATGAGTAGAGTCCCAATCTACTCAACCTCTCCTCATATGTCCACCCCCTCATCCCTGGGATTAACTGAGTGAACCTTCTTTGTACTGCCTCGAGAGCAAGTATGTCTTTTCTTAAGTGTGGACACCAAAACTGTATGCAGTATTCCAGGTGCGGTCTCACCAATACCTTATATAACTGCAGCAATACCTCCCTGTTTTTATATTCTATCCCCCTAGCAATAAAAGCCAACATTCTGTTGGCTTTCTTGATCACCTGCTGCACCTGCATACTAACTTTTTGATTTTCTTGCACTGCAGTACTTTCCAGTTTCTCACCATTAAGATAATAACTTGCTCTCTGATTTTTCCTGCCAAAGTGCACAACCTCACATTTTCCAATATTATATTGCATCTGACAAATCTCCGCCCACTCACCCAGCCTGTCTATATCCCCTTGTAGGTTTTTTATGTCCTCCTCACTCTCTACTTTCCCTCCCATCTTTGTATCATCTGCAAATTTTGATATGTTGCACTCGGTCCCGTCCTCCAAATCGTTAATATAGATTGTGAAGAGTTGGGGACCCAGCACCGACCCCTGTGGAACACCACTGGTTACTGGTTGCCAGTCCGAGAATGAACCATTTATCCCAACTCTCTGCTTCCTGTTCGATAACCAATCCTCCACCCATGCCAGAATATTACCCCCAATCCCATGATTTTTTATCTTAAGCAATAATCTTTTATGTGGCATCTTGTCGAATGCCTTCTGGAAGTCTAAATACACTATGTCCACTGGTTCCCCTTTATCCACCCTGTACGTTATAACCTCAAAGAACTCAAGCAAATTTGTCAGACATGACTTCCCCTTCATAAAGCCATGCTGACTTTGTCCTATTAAATTATGCTTATCTAATTGTTCCGTTACTGTCTCCTTAATAATAGACTCCAAAATTTTACCCACCACTGATGTTAGGCTAACTGGTCTATAATTTCCAGCCTTCTGCCTACTACCCTTTTTAAATAACGGTGTTACATTAGCAGTTTTCCAATCTGCCGGGACCTCTCCTGAGTCCAGGGAATTTTGGAAAACTATCACCAAAGCATCCACAATCCCTACTGCCACTTCCCTCAAGACCCTAGGATGTAAGCCATCAGGTCCAGGGGATTTATTCGCTTTGAGTCCCATTATTTTACTGAGTACCATCTCCTGAGTGTTTTAATCGTATTTAGCTCCTCCCCCCGTAGAGCCCCCTGTTTGTCCAGTGTTGGGATATTCTTAGTGTCCTCTACCGTAAAGACTGAAACAAAATATTTGTTCAGCATTTTTGCCATCTCCATGTTCCCACCATTAATTTCCCGGTCTCATCCTCTAAGGGACCTACGTTTGCCTTAGGCACCCTTTTTCTTTTTATATAACTATAGAAACTCTTGCTATCTGTTTTTATATTTTTTGCTAATTTCTTTTCATAATCTAACTTCCCTTTCTTAATCAATCCTTTAGTTACTTTTTGCTGTTTTTTGAAGACTTCCCAATCTTCTATCCTCCCACTAAGTTTGGCTACCTTATATGTCCTTGTTTTTAGTCGGATACTATCCTTGATTTCTTTACTTAGCCACGGATGGCTGTCATTTCTTTTACACCCTTTTTTCCTCAGTGGAATATATTTATTTTGAAAGTTGTAAAATAACTCCTTAAATGAACACCACTGCTCATGTACCGTCTTACCCTTTAATCTATTTTCCCAGTCCACTTTAATCAATTCCGCTCTCATACCATCATAGTCTCCTTTATTCAAGCTCAGTACGCTTGTTTGAGAATCAACCTTCTCACCCTCTAATTGGATATGGAATTCAACCATGTTGTGGTCACTCGTTCCAAGGGGATCCTTAACTAGGACATTATTAATTAATCCTGACTCATTACACAGGACCAGGTCCAAGGTTGCCTGCCCCCTTGTAGGATCAGTTACATACTGCTCAAGAAATCCATCCCTGATGCACTCAATGAACTCTTCCTCAAGGCTGCTCTGCCCAATTTGATTTGTCCAGTTAATATGATAGTTAAAATCCCCCATAATTATAGCTGCTCCCTTATTACATGCCCCGACTATTTCCTGATTAATACTTCTTCCAGCAGAGTTGCAACTATTAGGAGGCCTATATACTATGCCCACTAGTGTTTTTTTCCCCTTATTATTCCTTATCTCTACCCAAACTGTTTCATTATCTTGATCCTTTGTCCCAATATCATTCATCTGTATTACAGTGATTCCTTCCTTTATTAACATAGCCACCCCACCTCCCCTTCCTTCCTGCCTGTCCTTCCTTATTGTTAAATACCCTGGCATATTTAATTCCCAGTCGTTGTCACCCTGCAGCCATGTGTCTGTAATGGCCACAAGATCATACCCATACGTAGTTATTTGTGCCGTTAACTCGTCCATTTTGTTATGAATGCTACGTGCATTCAGATAAAGAACTTTCAAATATGTTTTGTGACACTTAGTTCCTGCTTTTTCCTTTTTTAACACTTTACCTATTACTCCATACCTTCTGTCCCTTCCTGTTATGCTTTCCTCTGTCTCCCTGCTCAGGTTCCCAACCCCCTGCCACTTTAGTTTAAACCCTCCCCAACAGCACTAGCAAACACTCCTCCTTGGACAGCGGTCCCGGCCCTGCCCAGGTGCAGACCGTCCGGTTTGTACTAGTCCCACCTCCCCCAGAACCGGTTCCAATGCCCCAGGAATTTGAATCCCTCCCCCTTGCACCATTCCTCTAGCCACGTATTCATTTGAAATATCCTCCTATTTCTACTCTGACTAGCACGTGGCACTGGCAGCAATCCTGAGATTACTACCTTTGAGGTCCTATTTTTTAATTTACCTCCTAACTCCCTATATTCTGCTTTTAGGACCTCATCCCCTTTTTTTACCTATATCGTTGGTGCCTATGTGCACCACGACAGCTGGCTGTTCGCCCTCCCCCTCCAAAATGTTCTGTAGCCGCTCCGAGACGTCCTTGTTCCTTGCACCAGGGAGGCAACACACCATCCTGGAGTCTCGGTTGCGGCCGCAGAAACGCCTGTCTATTCCCCTTACAATTGAGTCCCCTATCACTATAGCTCTTTCACTCTTTTTCCTCCCAGCCTGTGCAGCAGAGCCACCCGTGGTGCCAGGAAGTTGGCTGCTGCTGCCTTCCCCTGATAAGTCATCCCCCCCAACAGCATCCAAAGTGGCATATCTGTTTGAGAGGGGGATGGCCACAGGGGACCCCTGCACTACCTGCCTGTACCTCTTACTCTTCCTGGTGGTCACCCATTCACTTCCTGCCTGTATACCCTTTACCTGCGGTGTGACCAACTCGCTAAACGTGCTATCCACGAGTTTCTCTGCATCGCAGATGCCCCACAGTGAATCCACCCGCAGCTCCAGCTCCGAGATACGATCGGTCAGTAGCTGCAGGTGGACACACTTCCCGCGCACATGGTCGGCAGGGACACTGGTAGTGTCCATGACTTCCCACATCTTGCAGGAGGGGCATATCACGGGTGCGAGGTCTGCTGCCATGACTTGCCTTAGCTTAGTTACCCCTTTTAAATTACGTTGAAATTAGAAAATGTTAACTATCCTAGGGACCTAGGCTCACTAAAAATAAACCACTACCTGCTAACCTTCCCTTTCTTATTACTTTACTTACAGTAAAATGATAGAAATACTCACCTGAACCTACTCACCAATCAGCTGCCTCCCCTGTGCCGCGTCACTTTCTGACTGGTGACGTCACCTCGAACTGCCGCTGGTCTCAGAGTCTCGCTCTGGTCTCACTCTTTGCCGCCGCCGCTCACCGACTCAACTCTCGCTCTCTCCGCGCTGTTTTTATCCCCGCTCTGGTCTCGCTCTTTGCCGCCGCTCACCGACTGAGCCAATTTTGGATCCAATTTGCCACTTTCCCTTGGATTCCATGGG
Source organism: Heptranchias perlo (assembly GCF_035084215.1). Classification (NCBI taxonomy): domain Eukaryota; kingdom Metazoa; phylum Chordata; class Chondrichthyes; order Hexanchiformes; family Hexanchidae; genus Heptranchias; species Heptranchias perlo. Next base: position 76,206,027 of record NC_090330.1, read on the forward strand.
CTGTTACTTTTCTGAGTCTGCCATGTGGGACCTTGTCAAAAGCCTTGCTAAAATCCATGTAGACTACATTAAACATGCTACCCTCATCAACCCTCCTTGTTGCCTCCTCAAAAAATTCAATCAAGTTGGTCAGACATGACCTACCCTTAACAAATCGATACTGACTGTCCTTGATTAATCTGTGCCTTTCTAAATGACGAATGTAAGGAATCTTACAATACCAGGTTACAGTCCAACAAATTTATTTTAAAATCACAAGCTTTCGGAGATTATCCCCTTCGTCAGGTGAATGAGTGAAAGGTTCTCAAATCGCATATCTTATATTAGGCTGGGACACCATCACACCAATCAAAAGGTGTCGTTGGTGTTCAGACAGATTAGCCACGTAGAACAGTACGTCCCAAGGCGGCCTTCGAGACACACAACAACGCAAAATCGTCGAGCAGAAATTGATAGCCAAGTTCCGCACCCATGAGGACGGCCTCAACCGGGATCTTGGGTTCATGTCACGCTACACGTAACCCCATCAGCAAGGGGAAAAAAATGTTTTCTGTTTTTAATATTCTCTCTCTCTCTGCCATTTGGGTCTCTTTCTCTCTGTCTGTATAATTTGACACAATGTATATTCAGTGTACTGGGACGTACTGTTCTCCATGGCTAATCTGTCTGAACACCAACGACACCTTTTGATTGGTGTGATGGTGTCCCAGCCCTAATATAAGATATGTGATTTGAGAACCTTTCACTCATTCACCTGACGAAGGGGATAATCTCTGAAAGCTTGTGATTTTAAAATAAATTTGTTGGACTATAATCTGGTGTTGTAAGATTCCTTACATTTGTCCACCCCCAGTCCATCACCGGCATCTCCACATCATTTCTAAATGACGATTCGTACTGTCCCTCAGAAATTTTTCCAATAATTTGCCCGCCACCGCGGTTAAGGCTGACTGGCCTGTAATTACTCAGTCTATTCCTTTCTCCCTTTTTAAACAACGGTACAACGTTAGCAATCCTTCAGTCCTCCGGACCACGTCTGTAGCCAGAGAGGATTGGAAAATGATGGTCAGAGTCTCCACTATTTCCTCCCTGGATTCTCTTAACAGCCTGGGATATATTTCATCCGGGCCTGGCGATTTATCTACTTTCAAAGATGCTAAACCCCTTAATATTTCCTCTCTCACTATGTTTATCCCCTCCAATATTTCACACTCTTTCTCCTTAACTACAATGTCTGCATCATCCCCCTCTTTTGTGAAGTCAGACGCAAAGTATTCATTAAGTATCCACGTCTTCCACCTCCACGCACAGGTTACCTTTCTGGTTTCTAACAGGCCCTACTCTTTTCTTAGTTACCCTCTTGCTCTTCATGTATTTATAAAAAAATTTTGGGTTTGCCTTGATTTTACTTGCCAATATTTTCTCATGCCCTCACTTTGCTTTCCTAATTGTTCACCTTCTGGGCCCGAGAGTTTGATTGGCAGTTATTAACAGTTATCACGTCGTTAAAAGGGAACTTATGCTAATAATTATTAGACTTAACTTTCTGCGGCGAGTTTGATGGGCAATTAATGTACAAATGCAACAACTTCATGAAAATCACACGGAGGTTAAGGGTGAGATGTGGTTTTCACGACGCTAACGGCGGAGCAGTGCAAAATGGCCATCAACTTGTGGTTATTCTCAATTCACGGGGTATCTCTCCCTTATCACAAGTTGATGGCTGATTTGCATGTTAATAACGGCATGCGTTGTTCACATGTTTTTATTTTTCAGCAAATTCTGGGCCATTGCATCATATTGCTCACTCATTATATATTGTATCATATTGCACACTCAATGAATATTCCATCCTATTGTGTACTCATTATATATAGCATCATACTGCACACTCAGTGTATTTTGCATCATATTGCACACTGCATATTGCAACCTATTATGTACTCACCATGTACTGCATTATATTGTACACTCAATGCATATTGCATACTCACTGCATATTGCACACTCACTTCATATTGCATCATATTGCACATTAACAAAATCACTTGAAAAACCATTCCAATAATTGCCCACCAACCACAGATCTTCATCGATCAACATTTATGGTCTCACCATTTCCTCTGACCTCGAATGGAACTCCCACATCGCCTCCATTACCAAACATACCTCTGAGAATCTCAGTTTCCTCTTCCATGCCTAACATTTCTTTCTCCCTCAACAGCTTTTAACTCTTTATGAAACCCGGGTTCGTCCAAAACTTAAATCCTGCTACAATATCAAGGGAGGCTTTAAATTCTCGGTTGACATCCAGCGGGATACTTGCGTCCAGTGGATGTGGGTGGCTCCCCCTCATCGTATGGGTTGTGGGAGACCTTAAAACCCTCCCACCATATAGGATGAGCCTCCCCATCGGTGTAAAGATGGTTTTGGCCATGGAAGGAGCATTCACATTGCGGCCTGTCTGACTGTTAATCAGCCTGTGAATCCTTCCACTATTCTCCAAGGGAGGTGTGTGAAGATATTAAAATTGCCAGAAAAAGCAGCAAGCCTGAGGATTGGGAGCAGTTTAGAATTCAGCAAAGGAGAACAAAGAGATTGATTAAGAGGGGAAAAATAGAGTATGAGAGTAAACTAGCAGGGAACATAAAAACTGACTGTAAAAGCTTCCATAAATATGTCAAGAGAAAAAGATTAGTAAAGACAAATGTAGGTCCCTTACAATCAGAAATGGGGGAAATTATAATGGGGAACAAAGAAATGGCAGAACAATTAAACACATACTTTGGTTCTGCCTTCACAAAGGAGGACACAAATAACCTCCCAGAAATGTTAGGAACCAAGGGTCTAGTGAGAGGGAGGAACGGAAGGAAACCAGTATTAGTAAAAAAAAGTGTTAGAGAAATTAATGGGGCTAAAGGCTGACAAATCCCCAGGGCCTGATAATCTACATCCCAGAGTACTTAAGGAAGTGGCCCTGGAAATAAAGGATGCATTGGTAGTCATCTTCCAAAATTCTATAGACTCTGGAACAGTTCCTACAGATTGGAGGGTGGCAATTGTAACCCCACTATTTAAAAAAGGAGGGAGAGAAAAAACAGGGAATTACAGATCAGTTAGCCCAACATCAGTAGTGGGGAAAATGCTAGAGTCTAGTATAAAAGATTGATAACAGAACACTTGGAAGGCATTAACGAGATTGGACAAAGTCAGCATGGGTTTATGAAAGGGAAATCATGCTTAACAAATCTACTGGAGTTTTTTGAGGATGTAACTAGTAGAATAGATAGGGGAGAACCAGTGGATGTGGTGTACTTGGATTTTCAGAAGGCTTTTGATAAGGTCCCACACAAGAGGTTAGTGTGCAAAATTAAAGCACATGGGATTGGGGGGAATATACTGGCATGGATTGAGAATTGGTTGACAGACAGGAAACAGAGAGTAGGAATAAACGGGTCTTTTTCCGGGTGGCAGGCAGTGACTAGTGGGGTACTGCAGGGATCAGTGCTTGGGTCCCAGATATTCACAATATATATCAATGATTTGGATGAGGGAACTGAATGTAACATTTCCAAGTTTGCAAACGACACAAATCTGGGGTGGAATGTGAGCTGTGAGGAGAATGCAAAGAGGCTCCAATGTGATTTAGACAAGTTGGGTGAGTGGGCAAGATCGTGGCAGATGCAGTATAATGTGGATAAATGTGAGCTTATCCACTTTGGTTTTAAAAACAGAAAGGCAGATTATTATCTGAATGGTGATAGATTGGGAAAAGGGGAGGTGCAACGAGACCTGGATGTCCTTGTACACCAGTCGCTGAAAGCGAGCATTCAGGTGCAGCAAGCAGTTAGGAAGGCGAATGGTATATTGGTGTTCATTGCAAGAGGATTTGAGTACACTCTCCTCACTTTGTTGAAATCAAGATTCTACGGATAGTCTCACTTTAACTCATTGGGCGGAGAGTGAAATTGAAGGCTCATAGCGAATTGACAGCCCGTTTAACACCGCGCCTGATTTTCTTTTCCATTGAAGTCAATGCATGCGGAATAAAATGAGTTCTGATTCGCTGTCAGCCAATTTTGTGCTCCTGGCGAAGACCAATTTCACCCCCATCTTTCCTAGGACCTGAAAACTGTGGTACTTTCTAACATTTAAATCCAAGTTCACAATGAATTTATTTACCTCGCCTCTTTTACTCTTTGCAACCTTAGTGTTTTCCTGCAGCATGGGCCTTAGCCTTGGTGTCCCAATTTTTAACAAAAATTACTCAGAACGTAATTAGAAAGCAAAAATAGCCTCCAAGGAGCCAGGTGATGTCACCTTGTTGAGGCAAATAAATGTTCAGTCTGACTGGCACAGTGGGACCAATTTTCTAAATATCTAGTGGTATGGAGCCATGCGTGCCGACATAATGGGCATCACACTCACGACTTCCTGATCTGCAGTTTTGGCACCTGCACCCAATCCAATAGTGTGCATTTGGGAAAATCGGCTTTAGTGAGTCTGGGTATTGGTGGCAAACAATTGCAGGCAAAGTAGCTGTTGGTTCGTAACATTTTTTTAAGCAAAAACTTTGTATCCTGGGGTAGGTTGACAATTTTGAAGAAAGTTTGATTATTTATTCCAAGAAATTGTAAGGCAAGCAGCAGAGGACTAATTTAAACATTTTATGGTTGTACAGATATGTGGACCACCAGGAAATTGGTACATTACATATTATATTAACAGAACAGGAGACTTTTCTGTTACAGCAGAAATGTGGGGGAGTAAAGGTCCGCGTGGACACAGAGCTTAGGGTGAAATCGGGTGGGGAGGCTTGCCTGTCAGTAACAGAATCCACCCAATTTTCCTCTCTGTGCAGCCCCCATGTGATTCTTTATGACTGTTTCTCACTTGTAATATCAACCTGACATCTGTCATACGCTCCCTTTTTCTGCTTCATCTTGCTCTCTATCTCTTTCATCATCCGGGGAGCTCTGGTTTTAGTTGCCCTTCCTTTCCCCTCATGGGAATGTACCTAGACTGTACCTGAACCATCTCCTCTTTAAAGGATGCCCATTGTTCAATTACACTTTTGCCTGCCAATCTTTGATTCCAATTTATCTGTTCTCAACCCATTGAAATTGGCCCTCCTCCAATTAAATATTTTTACTCTAGATTACTTGTTGTCCTTTTCCATCACTAATCTAAACCTTATGATACTATGATCACTGTTCCTTAAATGTCCCCCCACTGACACTTGCTCCACTTAGTATACGTCATGTCTCAAATTACTCATATACTGTATCACAAAATATTATTTTCTGAAAGAAATCTATCTAATTTGCATTTGACTGAATCAATACTAACTGATTCCACTGTCTCCCTAGGAAGCATAATCCATAGATTGACCACTCACTCACTGAAATATTTTTTCTGCAAATTAGTTTTAAATTTCTGCGGAAACAATATTGCTTAGTGAAGCTGGTCCTGCTTCATAAACAGACGTCCTCCACTCACACCATGGTGTCAAATTGTGCCCAGAGTCTTGTAAACTCACTGTGAGACCCAAAAGTAAATACGAAATTTAAAAATCTCAGAGAAAAACAAGCTGAGAAAGCAGAGAGTGACCTTGAAAAGAATGAAAAGGAAAAGCAAGTGGGTGTGAATTGCTTGAAACATATATGTAGAGTACTAGTCTGCGCATTTCAATTAATTAACTGCTAAAAATATACTATGTGCAGAAAGAGGCATGCATGTAAAAGTCTAGCTGTTCTGATTACAGATACTGTTCTTGTTAATCTTTCTCCCCGCCAAGTTTTTTAAAATGTTTCTTTCCTCTGCTTCTCTCCTGAAGGTGCTGACTATGGGGTATGATTCCAAGGCTGTAGATCACCATGCAGGACATTGGCCATTCTCTGTGGCACTTATTCCACGATTGGATGCAGTAAGAGATGGATGGTGCTCGCCGGGAGCGCTGCTTGGGAAATCACAGGTCCGCAACCTAGCATTTTCTCCTTCTTCATTTCACTGGATGGAAAATCACGGGATACAGGCCCGTGATTCCCCAATTTACGCTCCTGGGAAGCACCACCCCTCCCCTGGGAGCGTCTGGTTGTGGAATAAGCCTTCGAGAGTGCATGTTGACAAGATACTCAATAGTGGGGAAGGGGAGGAATCAAACACAAACCCAGTCTTATTCTTATCCAATAACCACTCGCTCACACTTTTCAGTACGAGTCCAAGGAATGATTCCAGGGATGAGGAACTTCAGTTGCGTGGATAGACTGGAGAAGCTGGGATTGTTCACCTTGGAGCAGAGAAGATTGAAAGGAGATTTGATAGAGGTATTTAAAATCATGAAGGGTCTAGACAGAGTAGATGGAGAGAAACTGTTCCCATTGGCGGCAGGGTCAAGTATCAGAGGACGTAGATTTTTGGTGATTGGCAAAAGAACCTAAGATGACATGAGGAAAAACTTTTTTACACAGCGAGTGCTTAGGATCTGGAATGCACTGCCCGAGGGGGTGGCAGAGGCAGATTCAGTCATGGCGTTCAAAAGGGAACTGGATAAGTAATTGAAAGGAAAAAAAATTGCAGGACTAAGGAGATAGGGCGGGGGAGTGGGACTAGCTGGATTACTCTTGTGTCGAGCTTGCATGGACTTGACGGGCCGAATGGCCTCCTTCCGTGCTGTAACCTTTCTATGATTCTATGAGTTATGGGTAACCTGAGCTGATTTTTCAACTCCCTATTTCGAGGTACTGAATTCATCACACTAACTACTAAGCACAAATTGGGAATCAAACCTGGGACTTTCATGCTCTGTGTAGCATAGTGACACTCTGGGCGGAGCATTGTCCAATAGACCAGAAAGGTACTCATTGCACTCTCTATTAATGTCCTTCTGGCCCCAAAAACAACATTTTAAAAGCTTTTTAAAAGATTTTTGGAGCGACCTACTGCAGTCCCTTTAAGGGCCGCTGTTTAGTCTGCTCTGTGTCAAGCTCTGCTGATTGGTCCTTCAAAATTGCATCGGGATTCTATTGACATCATAGGACCCCAAATTGAATGGGATAATGAGGCTCCCGGCTGTTTCTGACGAGAATCTTGCCGGCCTATTTCAAGACCCCCCACCAAAATGGCAGTGGCCCACAATTCGGCAGGAATGAGACATTAAGTTGTGAAACCTCATTTTTAGCTACTGCCCCTTCCCACCTGAAAACGAGGATGAAAATTGCCCCATTTTTCTTCTATGGATCATTGAACGTGGATTCGGGGCTCTTAGAGAAAACATGAGTATACATTTTTCTTGTCTCTACTCAGAACTCGCTGTGCATCCCAGGCAGTTTAAAGGGCAATGGACCATTTCAGTATCAGCCTGGGCTCAGTGGTAGCATGCTAAGTTGGAAGGTTGTAGGTACAAGCCCCTACTCCAAAGACTTGAACACATAATCTAGGGTCAGTGCATTACTGAGGGAGTGCTGCACTGTCAGAAGAATCATCTTTCGGATGAGGTATTAAGCCAAGGCCCTGTCTGCCCTCACAGGTGGAAGTAAAAGATTGCAAAAGAAGAAGAGCAGGGGAGTTGTTATTTATCCCTCAACCAACACCTAAAAACTGATGGGAAATGTGTGTACTTGGCTTGGAAACATTTCTTGGAAACCACATGAACAGAACATTGTGATCCGAATAAACATAGAGCTAGAAATTGGGCCTTGTTGAGCCTGTTGTTTCAGCGCTACATGGCCTTCCGAAGTTCCACTTCTAGCGTGACGTGCGCCAGACTCTAGCTTGGTAAAGGGTTTCATGCATTCACAGATAAGGAACGTTCCAGCATGTAAAGTAGGGAGAATATACGTTAGATCAGTGTGCAACGTTGATTTAAAGTGATAGACACCATTTTGGCACTTAACACTCCACTCAATGCATTGACTTAACCACGAACACCTAAACATGTCTTAGAGTGACTGGAGGACCCGCCCCCCCAACATCCCCGCCCCGCCAGCGATATTTAAAGGGATTATGTCGGTGTTGCAGGTTAGACTGGAAGACTGCAGAGAGGCCACACAGAGCAGGTCAAGCTGTGAGGAGAGGGACAAGGAGGAGGAGGCGCAGGGAACTGAGCAGGAGGCCATATCCCATGAGGGCCTTCAGGGAACACCACTCTTTCCTCCAGATGAGCGAGGATCAGTGCATCCGACGGCTGAGCTTGTGACCGAGATCTGTCACCTGCTGCAGCCATAACTACAGCCTCAGAGCAGGGCAACGACAGCATTGCCTGTGGCTGTCAAGGGAACCGTGGCACTGAACTTCTACGGCTTTGGATCCTTTCAGGACTCTGCTGGCAAGCTGTGCAACATCTCACAGTGTGCAGTGCATTGCTGCATAAGGGAGGTCACGGAGGCACTATACGAAATGCGCAACAGGTTCATCACATTCCCTCTTGATAGAGAGAAGCAAAATGAACGAGCACGAGGGTTTGCTTGCATTGCAGGCTTCCCCATTGCCATGCAAGCTCCACATCTCAACTCGGCCATCTTCATGAACAGAAAGGGATTCCACTCCCTGAATGTGCAGCTGGTGTACGACCACACATAGCACATCATGGAGGTCAATGTCCGTTACCCTGGCAGCCATCACTATGCGGCAGTCCAACTATCAGGACTCTTTTCTCTAGAAAAGAGAAGGCTGAGGGGTGACTTATAGAGGTCTTTAAAATTCTGAAGGGGTTTTATACGGTAGATATGGAGAGGATGTTTCCACTTGTGGGGGAGTCCAAAATTAAGGGACATAAATACAAGATAGTCACGAATAAATCCAATAAGGAACTCAGGAGAAACTTCGTACAAACGCACGGAGTATAAGGAATAAATTAAATGAACTACAGGTTCAAATTCAAATTGGAGGGTATGTCATGATAGCTATTACTGAGACATGGCTGCAGGATGATCAGGATTGGGAACTAAATATACCGGGTTATAAGGTCAACAGGAGAGATAGGAAAAATGGAAGAGGGGGAGGAGTAGCCTTAGTGATTAGAGATGAAATCACTTCAATGATAAAGGAGGATATAACGAGAGGTAAACAGCCAACAGAGACCTTATGGGTTGAATTGAGAAATAGGAAAGGATCTAAGACTATAGTGGGAGTTGTATATAGGACCCCTGGCAGCAGCTCTGAAGTGCTAGATTGTATAAATGCAAAGATTAGACAAGCGTGTAAGAAAGGCATAGTGGTCTTAATGGGGGACTTTAACCTTCACATAGATTGGGAAAAGCAGACTAGCAACTGTCAGAAAGGTAGTGAATTTCCGGGATAGTTTTCTACAGCAGTATGTCCGAGAGGCAACAAGTGGGCAAGCCATACTAGATTTAGTAATGAGTAATGAACCAGATTTAGTTAATAGCTTAACGATGCGTGAACATCTATCCAATAGCGATCATAACATGATCGAGTTCAATGTAGTGTTTGAAAGGGAAAAAAGTGAGTCAGCTGCTAAGATTCTAGACTTGGGTAAGGCCGACTTCAATGGGATGAGACAGAGACTGTCCACGGTAAACTGGGCAAATCTGTTAATGGGTAAAACGACTGATGATCAGTGGGAAATGTTTAAAGAAACATTTAACATGATATAGAATCAGTTTATATCCCTGAGAGGCAAGAACTCTACTTGCCAAAAAAAACAGCCATGGACAACTAAAGAGGTAAGGGACAGTATAAGACAGAAGGAAAGGGCATACAAAAAGGGAAAAAATGGCACAGATCCTGACGAATGGGAAAGATACTAAGATCAACAAAGGGTCACAAAACAGATAGTAGGAGCTACAAAAAGAGAGTATGAAAAGAAACTTGCAAGGGATATCAAAACCAATACAAAGAACTTTTATAGTTATATTAGGAAAAAGAGGGTGGTCAGGAGCAGTGTTGGCCCCTTAAAAACTGAAAGTGGGGATATTGTCATTGACAATGGGGAAATGGCGGACATGTTGAACGATTACTTTGCGTCAGTATTTACAGTAGAAAAAGAGGATAGCATGCCGGAAATCCCAAGAAAACTAATATTGAATCGGGGACAGGGACTCAATAAAATTAACATAAGTAAAGCAACAGTAATGAAAAAAGTAATAGCACTAAAGAATGACAAATCCCCAGGACCAGATGGTTTCCATTCCAGGGTTTTAAAGGAAGTAGGTGAGCACATTGCAGATGCTTTAACTATAATCTTTCAATGTTCTCTGGATTCAGGAACTGTCCCTCTAGATTGGAAAATTGCACATGTCACTCTGCTTTTTAAGAAATGAGAGAGAGGGAAACCAGAGAATTATAGACCAGTTAGCTTAACATCTGTGATGGGGAAAATGCTAGAGTCTATAATTAAGGATAGGGTGACTGAACACCTCGAGAATTTTCAGTTAATCAGAGAGAGCCAGCATGGATTTGTGAAAGGTAGGTTGTGCCTGACAAACCTGATTGAATTTTTTGAAGAGGTGACTAGTGGACAGGGTAATGTCAATGGATGTTATTTATATGGACTTCCAGAAGGCATTTGATAAAGTCCCACATAAGAGACTGTTATCTAAGATAGAAGCCCATGGAATCGAGGGAAAAGTACTGACTTGGTTAGTAAGTTGGCTGAGCGAAAGGCAACAGAGAGTAGGGATAATGGGTATGTACACATATTGGCAGGATGTGACTAGTGGAGTCCCGCAGGGATCTGTCTTGGGCCCTCAATTATTCACAATATTTATTAACGACTTAGATGAAGGCACAGAAAGTCTCATATCTAAGTTTGCCGATGACACAAAGATTGGTGGCATTGTAAGCAGTGTAGATGAAAACATAAAATTACAAAGGGATATTGATAGATTAGGTGAATGGGCAAAACTGTGGCAAATGGAATTCAATGTCGGCAAACGTGAGGTCATCGACTTTGGATCAAAAAAGGATAGAACAGGGTACTTTCTAAATGGTAAAAAGTTAAAAACAGTGGATGTCCAAAGGGACTTAGGGATTCAGGTACATAGATCATTGAAGTGTCATGAACAGGTGCAAAAAATAATCAATATGGCTTATGGAATGCTGGCCTTTATATCTAGAGGACTAGAGTACAAGGGGACAGAAGTTATGCTGCAGCTATACAAAACCCTGGTTAGACCACACCTGGAGTACTGTGAGCAGTTCTGGGCACCGTACCTTCGGAAGGACATATTGGCCTTGGAGGGAGTGCAGCGTAGGTTTACGAGAATGATACCCGGACTTCAAGGGTTAAGTTACGAGGAGAGATTACACAAATTGGGGTTGTATTCTCCAGAGTTTCGAAGGTTAAGGGGTGATCTGATCGACGTTTATAAGATATTAAGGGGAACAGATAGGGTGGATAGAGAGAAACTATTTCCGCTAGTTGGGGATTTTAGGAGTAGGGGGCACAGTCTAAAAATTAGAGCCAGACTTTTCAGGAGTGAGATTAGAAAACATTTCTACACACAAAGGGTGGTAGAAGTTTGGAACTCTCTTCCGCAAACGGCAATTGATATTAGCTCAATTGCTAAATTTAAATCTGAGATAGATAGCTTTTTGGCAATCAAAGGTATTAAGGGATATGGGCCAAAGGCGGGTTTATGGAGTTGGATCACAGATCAGCCATGATCTTATCAAATGGCGGAGCAGGCTCGAGGGGCTGAATGGCCTACTCCTGTTCCTATGTTCTTTACCCAGAAAATGGTTAGAATGTGCAACTCGCTACCACCTGGAGCGGTTGAGGCGAATAGCATCGATGCATTTAAGAGGAAGCTAGATAAGTAAATGAGTGAGAAAGGAAAAGAAGAATATGTTGAAAGGGTGAGATGAAATAAGTTCGGAGGAAACTCGAGTGGAGCATAAACATCGGCATGGACCTGTTGGGTCAAATGGCCTGTTTCTTTGCTGAAAAATTCTATGTAATTCTATGTAATTAAAATGAGCTGCCAAACCAGCACACACTGACAGCTGAGCCCACCAACTTTGTGCTGGGACTGGAAAATTAACCTGAATACACCTTCCAAATTTTAAAGAGCAGCATCAGGCAGTTTAGCTCCATCACAAAGATCGCCTGCTTCCACCTCCGAAACATCTCCCGTCTCTGCCCCGCCTCAGCTCATCTGCTGCTGAAACCCTCATCCATGTCGTTTTTACCCCTAGACTTGACTATTCGAATGCTCTCCTGGCTGGCCTCCCATCTTGCACCCTCCATAAACTTAAGCTCATCCAAAACTCTGCTGCCCATATCCTAACTCGCACCAAGTCCCATTCACCCATCACCCCTGTGCACACTGACCTATATTGGCTCCCAGTCTGGGAACGCCTCAATTTTAAAATTCTCATCCTTGTTTTCAAATCCCTCCATGGCCTCACCCCTCCCTATCTCTGTAACCTCCTCTAGCCCTACAACCCTCTAAGATCTCTGCACTCCTCCAACTATTGCCTCTTGCTCATCTCCGATTTTAATCGCTCCACCATCGGCGGCTGAACTTTCAGCTGCCTGGGCCCTAAACTCTGGAATTCGCTCTCTCTCTCCTTCTTTAAAATGCTCCTTAAAACCTATCTCTTTAATCAAGCTTTTGGTCACCTGTCCTAATATCTTCTTATGTGGCTCGGCGTCAAATTTTGTTTGAAAATCGCTCCTGTGAAGTACCTTGCGTTGTTTTACTACATTAAAGGCGCTGTATAAGGATAAGTATAAATGCAAGTTGTTATTGTTTGACAAGTTCTCCAGAGGGATATTGTCATTTTGTACTTATGTCCACTTGCTTCTGTTGTACTCCTACAAAACAAACATAATTTTATATATAATTTATAGATAGTATGATGTATAGATAAAGTAAATAAAGAGAAACTGTTCCCATTGGCGGAAGGGTTGAGAACCAGAGGTCACAGATTTAAGGTGATTGGTAAAAGAACCAAAGGCGATATGGGGAAAATCTTTTTTACGCAGCAAGTAGTTATGATCTGGAATGCACTGCCTTACTTTCAAAAGGTGTTTGATAAAGTGTTACATAATAGGCTTGTCAGCAAAATTGAAACCCATGGAATAAAAGGAGCAGAGGAAGCATGAATATGAAATATGCTACCTGACAGGAAACAGAATGTAATGGTGAACGGTTGTTTTTCAGACTGGAGGAAGGTATACAGTGGTGTTCCCCAGGGGTCGGTAGGACCACTGCATTATTTTGAGATATATTATTGACTTGGACTTGGAAGTACAGGGAACAATTTCAAAATTTGCAGATGACACAAAACTTGGAAGTGTAGTAAACAGTGAGGATGGCTGGTGGAATGGGCGGGCACATGGCAGATGAAATTAAAGGCAGAGAGGTGCAAAGTGATACATTTTGGCAGGAAGAATGAGGAGAGGCAATATAAACTAAAGGGTACAATTCTAAAGGGGGTTCAGGAACAGAGAGATTTGGGGGTATATGTGCACAAATCTTTGAAGGTGGCAGGACAGGTTGAGGAAACAGTTAAAATGGCATACTAGATCCTGGACTTTATAAATAGAGGCATTGAGTACAAAAGCAAGGATGTTATGATGAACCTTTATAAAACACTGGTTCGGCCATAACTGAAGTACTGTGTCCAATTCTGGGCACCGGACTTTAGGAAGGATGTGAAGGCCTTAGAGAGAAACATAGGAACATAGGAACAGGAGGAGGCCATTCAGCCCCTCGTGCCTGCTCCGCCATTTGATAAGATCATGGCTGATCTGTGATCTAACTCCATATACCTGCCTTTGGCCCATATCCCTTAATACCTTTGGTTGCCAAAAAGCTATCTATCTCAGATTTAAATTTAGCAATTGAGCTCGTATCAATTGCCGTTTGAGGGTGTAGAAATGATTTACTAGAATGGTTCTAGGGATGAGGGACTTCAGTTAAGTGGATAGACTGGAGAATCTGGGGTTGTTCTCCTTAGAGCAGGGAAGGTTAAGAGGAGATTTGATAGAAGTGTTCAAAACCATGAAGAGTTTAGATAAAGTAAATAAAGAGAAACTGTTCTCATTGGCAGAAGGGTCAAGAACCAAAGGGCACAGATTTAAGGGATTTGCAAAAGAACCAAAGGCGACATAAGGAAAAACTTTTTTGCGCAGCAAGTAGTTATGACCTGGAATGTGCTTCCTGAAAGGGTGGTGGAAGCAGATTCAATCGTGGCTTTCAAAAAGCAATTGGATAAATACTTGAAGGGAATGATGGTGGATAAGCAGTGGCAAACATTTAAAAAGATATTTTATGACTCGCAACAAAAATATATCCCTGTGAGGAGGAAAGACTCCACAAAAAGGGTGAACCAACCATGGCTAACTAAGGAAGTCAAGGATGGTATCAGGTTAAAAGAAAAAGCATACAACATGGCAAAGATTACTGGTAAGCCCAAAGATTGGGAAAACTTTAAAAACCAGCAAAGGATGACTAAAAGAATAATAAAGAGGGAGAAAATAAATTATGAGAGTTAACTTGCAAGAAATATAAAAACTGACAGTAAAAGCTTCTACAAGTATATAAAAAGGAAGAGAGTAGCTAAAGTAAACATTGGTCCCTTAGAGGATGAGACTGGGGAAATAATAATGCAAAACAAGGAAAAGGCAGAGGAATTGAACAGATATTTTGTATCTGTCTTCACAGTAGAAGACACGAATAATATACCAATAAAAGTAGAAAATCAAGGGGCAAAGGGGAGGGAGGAACTAAAAGCAATCACTACCACTAGAGAAAAAGTACTAGGTAAACTAATGGATCGAAAGGCTGACAAGTCCCCTGGACCTGATGGCTTGCATCCGAAGGTCTTAAAGGAAGTGGCTACAGAGATAGTGGATGCATTGGTTGTAATCTTCCAGAATTCACTAGATTCTGGAAAGGTCCCAGCGGATTGAAAAACCGCAAACGTAACACCCCTATTCAAGAAGGGAGTGAGACAGAAAGCAGGTAACTATAGACCAGTTAGCCTAACATCTGTCATTGGGAAAATGCAAGAATCCATTATTAAGGAAGTAGTAGCAGGACATTGGAGACTCATAATACAATCAAGGAGAGTCAACATGGTTTTATGAAGGGGAAATCATGTCTGACAAATTTATTAGAGTTCTTTGAGAAAGTAACGGGCAGGGTGGATAAAGGGGAACCAATGGATGCAGTGTATTTGGATTTCCAAAAGACATTTGATAAGGTGTCACATAAAAGATTACTGCACAAGATAAGAACTCATGGTGTTGGGGGTAATATACTGGCATGGATAGAGGATTGGCTATCTAACAGAAAACAGAGTCGGGATAAAAGTGTCATTTTCAAAATGGCAATCTGTAACTAGTGAGGTGCCGCAAGGATCAGTGCTGGGGCCTCAACTATTTACAATATATATATCAATGACTTCGATGAAGGAACAGAGTGTTTTGTGGCCAAATTTGCTGATGATACAAAGATAGGTGGAAAAGCAAGCTGCGATGAGGACACAAAGGGCCCGATTTTACCAGGGGTGCGGGTTGGCAGCGGGTGGTCGGGCGGGCTCGAGGAAAACGCGCCGGCCAAATTGAGTGCGTTGCGCACGCAATCGCGGGATGATTGATGTGATTAGCCGGCAGTTACGGGTTCCGCGCTTCTCAGCTGCGTGCCGGCGGCCTGCGCATGCGCATTGACGTCTGAGCGATGGTTGCGCTCTATTTAAAGGGGCAGTCCACCAAAGCCCCTCCAGCCACAAACTACACTCCATCAAGGATGGAGGAGCACAGGGGTAAGGCTGCTCCCCGTTTCACGGACCACGCCCTCCAGGTGCTGCTGGACGGGGTCCGCATGAGGAGGGAGACGCTGTTCCCCACGGATGGAAGGAGGTGCCCTGCCAGCGCCACCAAGAGGGCATGGGAGGAGGTGGCCGCGGAGGTCACAAGCAGGGGAACCACCACCCGCACTTGGATTCAGTGCCGCAAGAGATTCAATGACCTCACCAGGTCCGGAAAAGTGAGTTCACTAACGCATTCTGCATCACTCCGTCTTCCACATCACCTCAAACACCTCACAACCCCATCTCCACTGACAGTACTGCGCTCCCGCACCAATCCTCACAGCCACCCAACTATCATCCTCACAGTGCCTGCACGTACCCACCGTGCCTGTCCCCACTCGACCACTACCACACACCCCAATGCCCATACAATGGGATGGCCATGTGGCACACGCATCCTCCCATCCATCTGGCACACGTTCAACCCAATCACACCAATGCTTGAAGCGTCTCACATTGTAATCATCACTCAATAACGTTTTTGTGTTTTGCCCTCACAGGAGAAGAGGGCCAGGAACGCACGCGATAGGGCATGCACCGGAGGGGGCCCGCCACACGAGATGGCCCTGACAGACGCCGAGGTCGAGGCACTGGAGATCAGCCGCACGCTGCATTGCCTGTCGATGGCGGATGGCGAGTCTGGTTCTGGCGAAACGGCCGGTAAGGGAAAGCTGGCACTCATCACTCATGATCGTGAATGATCGTAGCATCACATGGCATATGCCGCACCGCCACATTTGGTCACATGCCTGATATTTCCCTCTGTTCTCTTCCAGGACCGTCTGCGATCGACGTCTCGGTTGAGGGCGATTCCTCAGAGGACATGCCCGTCTCTGAGGGTGCATCGTCACACATGAGCCAAGCATGCACCAGCGCAGATACACACACCTCGGTGGGTCCCCCCCCTCAGCTAGTTGGGATTGCACATGGTGAGTCACCGCGCACACATGAGCATGAGCAGACCCTGGTGGCAGGGTCAGCCGCGGAGGGTCCGCGTCGGTGGGAGCACTCTTCTCCAGGCTTTGCTCAGCCGGACCCAGATGCTGAACCCAGGGGGCCACCTGTCAAAAGGAGAGTCGTCGAGGGGCACCAGAACATTGCTGAGGTACTGGGAGAGGTGCCACGCGCACTCTCCACAATCGCACGGAGGATGGAGGAGTCCAACTCCTGCATGAGGGGAATGGTGGCACAGGTGCAGGAGGGTATCGCCGAGATAGTGTCGCAGGGACGTGAAGGCATCTCTGAGATAGTGTCGCGGGTAGGTGTGGGAACGTCTGCGGTGGAGGACAGGCTAGCCTCCCTCGAGCGTCACGCACAGCTCACCAATGAGTCCATCCAGGCCCTCACAACGGCTGTTCGGATTCAGGGTGAACAACATTCTGCCGCCATCAACAGGTTGACAGATACATTGGAGGTGGCCTTGCAAGGTCTCACCCACGTCATCCAAACTGCCGTCCAGCAGGGTGGAAGGGGTGATGTGGGCCTTGGCCATGAGAGGGAAGATGGTGAACGGGGAAATGGAAGTGTGGACGCTACTCAAGGCGCCCCCAAGTCTCACCCGTTGCCCCCCTCTCAACCAGTGCCCGCAATAGTCCATCCTCTCCAGGTGGCCGAGTCTGCCCCTGCACAGGTGCAGGAGGAGCAGTCTGTGGAGGTGCCCTCACGGGCACCGAAACCCAGGGGGCGTCGGCCCAAAGCATCTACCCGGTCAGGGCACGAACAGGAGCAACCTGCCACCACCTCTGCTGGAGCCACAGGGGTAGCACCACGTAGGGGGTCCCGAAAACGAACGCCTAAAGTTCCGTGAGCACACAGGGATTGCACCAGGGTGTTTGTCGTTTTTTTTTAATTTTCTACTCTTTGAATGTCACCACAAAATAAACTCACTTTTTCTCACCAATGCTGCCACCTCTTGTCCAGAATTCTGCGGCTTGTGCAATAT
Source organism: Heptranchias perlo (assembly GCF_035084215.1). NCBI lineage: Eukaryota > Metazoa > Chordata > Chondrichthyes > Hexanchiformes > Hexanchidae > Heptranchias > Heptranchias perlo. Next base: position 76,223,755 of record NC_090330.1, read on the forward strand.
GTCCCTTCCCTGCGCCTCATCATGACGACGACCACCCCGTCCCACCCATTGAGCATAATCCAGTGGGTGCAGGTGTACAGGCACCACTCTTCTGTGGAGGGAGCCTGTATGGACCCTCGTCTGTGCACGTTATGACATGTGAACGCCTCACACAGTGTGATGTTAGGAGAACCGTTGGCATATGAGTGCCTCCCTGGCCTGACGAGCACGCAGGTGAGCCGGTGTTCGGCGCATGGGTCGTTCCTCCTCCTCTCCCTCTTCCTCCTCCTCCTCTTCCTCCTCCACCTCCTCCTCATTGTCGTCCTCAATGTGGGTGGCAGGTGTGCATGGGGCCTCCTCCAGCGGCATCCCTCTCTGTAGTGCCATGTTATGCAGGGCACAGCAGACAACTATAATTCGTCCCACTCTGAATGGCGTGTATTGGAGTGCTCCCCCGGAACGATCAAGGCACCTGAAGCGCATCTTGAGCAGCCCGATAGCCTGCTCAATTGTAGACCTGGTAGCAATGTGGCTGTCATTATACCGACGCTGTGGCTCGGTAATGGGGTTCCTCAGAGGTGTCATAAGCCACGTGTGCAGGGGATATCCCTTGTCGCCGAGGAGCCAGCCGTTGCCGGCGTTGGGTGCGTGGAAGAGGGGCGGGACGGTGGACTCCCTGAGGACGAAGGCATCGTGGCAGCTGCCAGGGTATCTGGCGCACACGTGTAGGAATCTCTGGCGGTGGTCACAAATGAGCTGGGCGTTCATGGAGTGATACCCTTTCCTGTTGATAAACAGCCCTGGCTCATGTGGAGGTGCCCGTATTGCTATGTGGGTGCAATCGATTACACCCTGCACCCGTGGGAAGCCAGCCACAGCATGGAATCCAACCGCCCTCTCCGTCTGGCTGCGCTCATCCATGGCGAAGTTGATGTAGGTCGAGGCCCTGCGGAACAACCCATCGGTGACCTGCCTTATGCACTTGTGTGCAGACGACTGACAGACCCCGGTGATGTCCCCCGTGGCACCCTGGAAGGATCCGGAGGCGAAGAAGTTGAGGGCAGTGGTGACTTTGACGGCGACGGGTAAGAAGATGCTGCTTGGTCCATCCGGGAGCAGCTCGTCATTGAGGAGGCTGCAGATGTCGGCGACTACCTGGCGAGTGACTCTGAGCCTCCGTATGCACTGCTGCTCAGAGAGGTCCATGAAGCTGAGCCTCGGTCTGTAGACCCTGTGCGGAGGGTAGTGCCTCCTGCGACGCATCTCTCTCTGCGGATGCCCTCCATCCTGCTGTGCAGGTGGATGTGCCGCAGCACCGTGTTGTGGGGATGCATGTCTCTGAGGCGGACGGCGTGGACTGCGAGGCTGCTGAGGCTGGTCATGCTGTTCGTCCTCCGAGGATGTCAACGCAGCACCCATCTGGCAGGTTTAGGTTTGCGGGGTTGTGCACGCTAGAAAAGTGTGTCCTCGCACAGGGGTTGGACTTCCACGCCGGTGAATCTTCTTGCTTGGAGGAGGGTGGTGGAGGGCAGGCGTTGCCCAATGTTACGGAGTGTCCTCCTGCGTTGGTGAAGGCTCTCCCCCCCCCCACCTGTGGAATGCACCTTGGCAGCTGCCACAGGCTGCTGGCTGCAACACGTCCGTTGAGAGTGTGAGTGTTTCCCCCAGTATGGGAAACAGTCTCATTTCACTGTAAAATCCCACACCTGTTAAATAAACAGCTCAATCAGGTCATTTAATGACCTGAAATACCAAGATAAATACACTCAAGTGGAACCCCGCTGGCTTTAATTGCCTGCGGGATTCCCACCAGCGGGGCCAACGCACGCACCCCCGCACGTCAGCGCGCAACCCGGAAGTGGGCGGGATCGAGGCGCGATCCGGTCCCGCTCCTCGAAACCGGGATTTTAGAGGCCCCCCCGCCGAGAACGCACCCGGAACCGGGTGCTAAAATCGAGCCCAAAGTGTCTGCAAAGGGATATTGACAGGTTAAGCGAATGGGCAAAAATTTGGCAGATGGAATATAATGTGGGAAAATGTGAAGTCATCCACTTTGGGAGGAAAAATAAAAAAGCAAAATATTATTTGAATGGAGAAATACTACAAAATGCTGTGGTACAGCAGGATCTGGGTGTCCTCGTACGTGAAACACAAAAAGTCAACATACAGGTACAGCAGGTAATCCGGATGGCAAACGGAATATTGGCCTTTATTTCTTGGGGATGGAGTATAAAAGCAGGGAAATCATGCTACAACTGTACAGGGTGCTGGTGAGACCACACCTGAAGTACTGCGTACAGTTCTGGTGCCCTTATTTAAGGAAGGACATACTTGCATTGGAGGCAGTTCAGAGAATGTTCATTAGGTTGATTCTGGGTATGGAAGGGTTGACTTTTGAGGAAAGATTGAACAGGTTGGGTCTATACTCATTGGAGTTTAGAAGAATGAGAGGAGATCTTATTGAAACATACAAGATTCTGAGGGGACTCGATAGGGTAGATGCTGCGAGGATGTACCCCTCATGGGGGAATCTAAAACTAGGGGATATAGTCTCAGAATAAGGGGCCACCCATTTAAAGATGGAAATGAGGAGGAATTTCTTCTCCCAGAGGGTCGTGAATCTTTGGAATTCTTTACCCCAAAAAGCTGTGGAGGCTGAGTCATTGAATACATTCAAGGCTGAGTTAGACAAATTTTTGATCAGCAAGGGAGTCAAAGGATATGGGGGAAAGGGCGGGAAAGTGGAGTTGAGATAAAAATCAGATCAGCCATGATCTCCCTAAATGGCGGAGCAGGCTTGAAGGGCCGAATGGCCTACTCTTGCTCCTATCTCTTATGGCTCTTATGTTCCACGGAAAAAATTTGCAGGGCTATGGGGAAAGAACAGGTGAATGGGACTAACTGGATTGCTCTTACAAACAGCCGGCTTGGGCTCGATGGGGCGAATTCTGTGCTGTAACCATTCTATGATTCTATGATATTTAATAAGAGGTTGCCAGCTACTGGAGAATATTATGGGATTATATTAATATCAGTAGTTCTCTTGTGGAATTGCTCATTGGTTATCCAGGACCTGGTTGACAGCTTTTGATGCTGATTATGGTCCAGCTGCAGCCTAAATGTGACAGCAGTTTGCCTATCGCTGTAATGCAGAAAATGTACTGAAAAATATAGGTTGCATAGAGTAATCTAGTATTCCTTCAAGTGTAGAAGATTAAGGTGTTTAAGATGATTAAAGGTTTGATAGGGTAGATAGAAACTATTTCCTCTGGTAGTGGAGTCGAAAGCAAGGAGGCATAACCTTAAAATTAGAGCTAGGCCATTCACGCAAAGGGTAGTGGAAATCTGGAACTCCCTCCCCCAAAAAGCTGTTGCGGTTAAGTCTATTGAAAATTTCAAAACTGAGATTGATAGATTTTTGTTAGGTGAGGGTATTAAAGGATATGGAACCAAGAAGGGTAAATGGAGTTAAGATACAGATCAGCCATGGCGGAACAGGCCCGAGAGGCTGAATGGCTTACTCCTGTTCCTATGTAGCTATAAATGTCACATGACTCTCATAAGGTAAAGATCTCACAAAGTTACTGATACGGAAGGATACAGGCCCCACAAGTTCAAACCCCGAAACAGCGAGACGCACTCCCGCAGAGATCAACGCATCCGCTCCGTGAAGCTCCTGAGAAAAAGAAGGCAATCCAATCAAATTGCTCCAAAAATGTTGTGAAGTTGGTTTGAGCTGCTATCTTGAATTTTGCCCCAGCTTAGAATTTACAGGATAAAGTTACATTTGTAATGTAAGAAAAGCATTAAAAAATAATCAGGTTCTGAATGAAATGTTTTTGTTACTCATGGAGTTGCTTTTTTAGTGTTGTAAATCTCTGGAAAACATTAAGTTGCAGAACCCCACTCTCCGGTCTACAGCCTGAGGCTCAATGTGTGGCCCTTTGTTCTCTAATAATGTGACTGTGGATATTTTCCCATCCCTAGTAATGCTTCTCCCAGTCCCTGTGCTGCCAAACCCCACATTACCCCCATGCTTCAAAACCTCACTTTTACCCCCTGTGCTGTCTAGCTCCATATTAGCCATTTTGCTGCCAAATCTTACATTTCCCCTGCTCCACGCACTCAAACCCCATATTCCTCCATACTGTCATACCCCACATTCCCTCACCCCAGTGTTGTGAAACTCTAGGACCCTCCCTCCTTTGCTACCAAACCCATTTCACCTGTTGTACAGATCCCTTTATTACCTGCCACCACTAGTGTTGCAAATTCCAGAATCTCCTTCCCTCTGTTGCTCAAAAATGCCGCGCAGGACTCCCTCAGCACTTCCAAACTCCAAGCCCCTCCCCCTTCCGTGCTGACAATATCTAGGGAAAAAGCACTAACAAGCCCCAAGGATCACAACAGAGTGCTCTTACTCTGTACACTGACTACTGGAATGTATCACATGCCACCATATGATTGTCTTCTCTTTGAAAAACAGATTCACTTCTATCAGACTGAGACTCAGGCTCTAAGCCAACAGGTAAATGAACAGTATACGGTATAAGCCAGTGATTCATACGCTTAATTAGCCTTCTCAATACATAAAATAATAAAGATGACACTCAATCTTTGCCGTACATAGATTTTATTCTAAAGGTTCACTTCTTACACTGTGTAACAGGCTGGCCCAACTTCTCTGCTGGTCAGCTCAATCTTAAACACAGAACTTTGCTGTTGGCTCAAAAGCTGAAACTGACTCACTGGCAAAACTGGCTTTCCACAGAAATACAATCCAAACCCCAATGTAGTTATGCTGAAACTAAAGGCAATGGACAACTGCATCTGGTATAATAATCCTTCAAAAAAAAAAGTGGAATGGACAGAGAGAGACTCCCCCCAACAACAGAAAGTATCGTATTGTCACAGGAATCATGTCTGTAACCTGTCATTTCAGAAATAACCTCAGAAATCACACTTGAAAAAAAAGACATTTAATCCTGGGTTCTGAACTATAGCCTGAAGAGCAATTAAACTGACTTATTGACAGGGGAGCCAGAATGTCTACTTAGAAATCACATTTACTAAAAAACAAAGAATCGTAAGCATTTTATTCTGGGTTCTGACCTGAGGAGCAATTAAACTCTGACTGATATCACTCTCCTCACTTCTCTCACCACACACCACACATTTAAATTCTGAAGGCTGTTTGCTTTACAACAATTGGACTTTGTGGCTTTACACAGTCACAGCTCCAGCTCAGTAGCAGAAGAACAATTCTGTATTACATGATATAACAATATTATCCTGCAGTGTGTTTTTTGGCCCATTGGTCTTAATATTGACTTTAATAACTCCAGACCTTAACTATAACTTGCACTTTCTCTTTGGCAGGAAGAGCTGGCGATGTGAGATGGGTGCGTTCTGGGGGTGAGAGGGAGGGAGCGGGCTGGTGCTTGGGATGTTTCTGTTGAAACATTGTGTTGGCAGGGTGCTCTCCACCCTTAGAGTCAACCTACTTTTTTTACAGGCTTCTGGGCTTTTCTGTTTTGCCAGTTACTTGTGCTTCCATTTCTATCTACCACATCCCCCACCTCAATAACTATTTACACGTTCTCTGTGCCTTGTAAATGTTCTTTGTTTGTTTGATCTTGCTCATTATGCCTCATATTGTCTCAAGCTAATATCACTCCTGCCATTTAACCATCTCATGTTTTCCACTTAAGTACTTTACAAGTCATTCGTTTTACTCTTGTGTGTGCGGTGGTGCGCTTCTGACTGTGCGTGTGTGTCTGTGTGCATGTCTGTGTGTGTGTGTGTGTGTGTTATCCCTCCCCTGTCTGTTCCTTTCTAATGCTGCTCATCTGTAATATTCTTCAGTTTTGACTAAGCATTTTCTACCAAAGGGTATATCGCCTGAGATAGGTTCTTAGAGACGGCCTTGATACCTTTTGAAAGCTGAATTTAATTATGAAAGATATTCTTTTGTCCCAGTTTGAACTTCAAAGCACATTGTTTTGCCTATATCAAAGTCTCTTTATTGAGTTTTTGCTTTGCCAGGCAATTAAATGAGATGGGACCAATGAATATCTAATTTCACATATAAACTTCACACCATAAATGTTTGTCCAAACTAAGAAAGTTACTTTCAAAATCTATGACAGTTTTGATCTGTTTTATTATTTTGTAACTAATTTTGCAAGTTAAGTGAACCATTGTGATTGCTTGACTTTTGCTCCTGTTAATTTAATTTTTTAATAAAATTGATCTTGTAGTGTGAAATACACATTCTGTCAGAGTATTATTTTTTGATCAGTTGGAGAGACTAAGGTGAGTAGGAGGCATCTCATACTATTGTCAATGAGTTTATCAACATAATTATTGTTCATCCTGGGCACACATTACCATATCAGATACTTTACAGATAAGGTCACATTTTGGTTCATAGGGAATGAAGTTTTTTCTATGGGCACGAGAAAAAAGGTGCTTTGTGAGATCCTGAATCATAACAGCAGGGGCTCGATTTTACCAGCGGGTTCCGGGTGCGTTCCCGGCGGGGGGGCGTCGAAAATCGCGATATCCAGGTGCGTCACCGGATCGCGCCTCGATCCCGCCCACTTCCGGGTCCCGCGCTGACGTGCGGGGCTGCGTGCGCAGCCCCCGCTGGTGGGAATCCCGCAGGCAATTAAAGCCAGCGGGATGCCACTTGAGTGTATTTACCTTGCTTGTTGAGGTCATTAAATGACCTGATTCAGCTGTCTTATTAGGAAGTGTGGGATTTTACCTTCAACTCAGACTGTTTCACACACTGGGGGAAACAGCCTCACTCCAACCGGACGTGTTGCAGCCAGCAGCCTGTGGCAGCTGCCAAGGTGCACTCCACAGCGGGGGGGGGAGACCCCTCACCAATGCAGGAGGCCACCGCGTCACATAGGGCAACCCCTGCCCTCCACCACCCCCCTCCAAGCCAGAGGAAACACCGACGTGAAACCGCAGCCCCAGTGCGAGGAAACAACTACCTACCGTGCACAACCCCTCAAACCAACACCTGCCAGATGGGGGCCGGTTCGACATCCTCGGAGGACGAACAGCATCACCAGCCCCAGCAGCCTCGCAGTCCACACCGTCCGCCTCAGCGACGTGGGGCCCCCCAACACGGTGCTGTGGCACACCCACCTGCACAGCAGGAGGGAGGGCAACCGCAGAGAGAGATGCGTCGCAGGAGGCACTACCCTCCGCACAGGGTCTACAGACTGAGGCTCAGCTTCATGGACCTCTCCGAGGAGCAGTACATAGGGCGGCTCAGAGTCAATCGCCAGGTAGTCGCCAACATCTGCAGCCTCCTTAACGACGAGCTGCTCCCAGATGGACCAAGCAGCATCTTCTTACCTGTCGCCGTCAAAGTCACCACTGCCCTCAACTTCTTCGCATCCGGATCCTTCCAGGGTGCCACCGGGGACATCACCGGGGTCTGTCAGTCGTCTGCACACAAGTGCATAAGGCAGGTCACCGATGGGTTGTTCCGCAGGGCCTCGCACTACATCAACTTCGCCATGGACGAGCGCAGCCAGATGGAGAGGGCGGTTGGATTCCATGCCATGGCTGGCTTCCCACGGGTACAGGGTGTAATCGACTGCATCCATATCGCAATACGGGCACCTCCGCATGAGCCAGGGCTGTTCATCAACAGGAAGGGGTATTACTCCATGATCGCGCAGCTCATCTGTGACCACCGCCAGAGATTCCTACACGTGTGCGCCAGATACCCCGGCAGCTGCCACGATGCCTTCGTCCTCAGGGAGTCCACCGTCCCGCCCCTCTTCCACGCACCCAACACCGGCAAAGGCTGGCTCCTCGGTGACAAGGGGTATCCCCTACACACGTGGCTCATGACACCTCTGAGGAACCCCATCACCGAGCCGGAGCGTCGGTACAATGACAGCCACATTGCTACCAGGTCTACAATTGAGCAGACCATAGGGCTGCTCAAGATGCGCTTCAGGTGCCTTGATCGTTCTGGGGGAGCGCTCCAATACACACCATTCAGAGTGGGACGAATCATAGTTGTCTGCTGTGCCCTGCACAACATGGCCCAACAGAGAGGGGTGCCGCTGGAGGAGGCCCCATCCACACCCGCCACCCACATTGAGGACGGCGAAGAGGACGAGGAGGTGGAGGTGGAGGAGGAGGTGGAGGAGGAGGATGGGGAGGAGGAGGACGCGCCAGAGGATGATGTACGACCCATGCGCCGAACACCGGCTCACCGGGATGCTCGCCGGGCCAGGGAGGCACTCATACGTCAACGGTTCTCCTAGAGTCAGACAGTCTGAGGCGTTCGCATCTCCTCACCTGCACATGCGAGGGGCCATACCAGCCCCCTCCACTGAAGAGTGTTGCCAGTACTCCTGCACCCACAGCAGTGTGCCCAATGGGCGGCAGCAGGTGTTCGCCGTCATGATGGGCCGCACGGAACGCACCTATTGCACAGGCCGCAGAAGAATGGACGAGAGGTGGCAGGAGTGGTGAGAACGATAGTGTTTAATATGTACATGGTGCAATACTATAAACAAAAAGTGTACAAATTAACAGACACCCTGGTGCATTCCCTTTGTGCTTATACCGCCCTTGGCTTTCGTTTCCGGGTACCCCTACGTGGTGCTACCCCTGTGGCTCCAGCAGAGGTAGTGGCAGGTTGCTCCTGTTCTTGCCCTGACCGGGTAGATGCTTTGGGCCAACGGCCCCTGGGTTTCAGTGCCCGTGAGGGCACCTCCACAGACTGCTCCTCCTGCACCTGTCCAGGGGCAGACTCGGCCACCTGGAGAGGAGGCACCATTGAGGGTACTGGTTGAGAGGGGGGCAACGGGTGGGACGTGGGGGCACCTTGAGAAGCGTCTCCGCTTCCATGTCCCCGTTCACCATCATCCCTCTCATGGCCTCGGCCCACGTCACCCCTTCCACCCTGCTGGACGACAGTTTGGATGGCATGTGTGAGGCCTTGCAAGGCCACCCCTAGTGTATCCGTCAGCCTGTTTATGGCGGCGGAATGTTGCTCACCCTGAATCCGTACAGCCGTTGTCAGGGCCTGCACGGACTCGATGTTCAGCTGTGCGTGACGCTCGAGGGAGGCTAGCCTGTCCTCCACCACAGACGCTCCCGCACCTACCCGCGACACTGTGTCGCCGGTACCCTCCTGTACCTGCGCCACCAATGCCCGCATGCAGGAGTTGGACTCCTCCATCACCAGCGCAATTGCCAGTACCTCGGCAATGTTCTGGTGCCCCTCGACGACTCTCCTTTTGACTGGTGGCCCCCTGGGTTCAGCATCTGGGTCCGGCTGAACAGAGCCTGGAGATGAGTGCTCCCACCGACGAGGACCCTCCGCGGCTGCCCCTGCCACCAGGGTCTGCTCATGCTCACACGTGCGCGGTGAATCACCAAGTGCTACCCCAACTAGTTGGCGAGGGGGACCCACCGAGGTGCGTGTCTCTGCGCTGGTGGATGGTTGGCTCATATGTGACGATGCACCCTCAGAGACCGGCATGTCCTCTGAGGAATCGCCCTCCTCGCACACAGCGCTCGCAGACGGCCCTGCAAGAGAACAGAGAGCAATATGAGGCATGTGCACAAACGTTACGGTGCGCCAGATGCCAGGTGATGATACGGTCACTCGCGATCATGAGTGTTGAGTGTCAGCTTTCCCTTACCGGCCGTTTCTGCAGCGCCAGACTCACCATCCGCCACGGAGAGGCAATGTTGCGTGCCGGCGAGGTCGAGCGCCTCCACCTCTGCGTCGGTGAGCTCTACCACGTGCGGCGGGCCCCCTCCGGTGCGGGCCCTTTCTCGGTTGTTCTTGCATCTCTTCTCCTGTCAAGGCAAAACACAGATGCGTGAGTGAGTGCATATTGCATAGTGAGAAGCATCAAGCATCAGTGTGGGTGGGTTGAGCGTGGGACAGATGGATGGGAGGATGCGTGTGCCACATGCCCATCCCATTGCATGGGGATTGGGGTGTGTGGTAGTGTTCGGGAGGGGACAGGGACGGTGGGTACTTGCGGGCACGGCGAGGATGGTGAGTGAGTGGCTGTGAGGATTGCTGCGGGAGCGCTGTGGTGGCTCTGCAGGAGGGGTTGTGATATGTTTGGCGTGATGGTGGGGACGGGTTGTGGGAGGGTGCGTTGGTGTACTCACCTTGCCGGACCTAGTGAGGTCATTGAACCGCTTGCGGCACTGCTCCCATGTCCTGGGGGTGTTGGCCCTGCTGCTGACCTCCGCCACCACCTCTGCCCATGCCTTCCTGGTGACGGAGCCAGGGCACTTGCGTCCGTCCGCTGGGAACAGCGTGTCCCTCCTCCTCCTCACACCCTCCAGCAGCAGCTGCAGCGCGAGGTCGGAGAAGCGTGGCGCAGCCTTGCCCCTGGGGTGCGCCATCCTGTGTTGCCTCTTGCTTGCAGCAGGAGGGGCTTTGGGGGACTGCCCCTTTAAGTGGAGCTCCTCCATCGCGAAAACGGTAGTGCGCATGCGCAGCCCGCCGGCACGCAGCTGGGGAGCGGAGAACCCGGAACCACGGCCGGACCCAGATGCTGAACCCAGGGGGCCACCAGTCAATTATCCCCCGATCGCACGGGGGGCGCACTCAATTAGCCGTCCGCGTTTTCCACGCTCCCGAAGGACCACCCGCTGGGAACCCGCAGGCCTGCTAAAATCGGGCCCCAGGTATATTGGGGGTGAATTTCCACAGTCACGTGTTTCACTTTTAGGCCAATGATTGCGCCTACTGGTGGTCTGAAGAGGTATTTACATGAGCGTTTTTTGGGTCAAGCTATTTGCAAGTCCATTGAGTAGTGATTGGAATAAATCCTGTGTAAAATGGGTGTAATCTGCTTGGGCACGTAGAAATTAGAGTGCAGCCTTTAAAAAGACAGTTCTGGCTAAACAACACAGCAGTAGCCTGGAGGAACAAGTAGGTAAAGAAGGAGCAGTGCTTGGCTTACTCACTTGACTCTCAGCTAACTGCACTGATGATAATTTTCAAGAATGTCCACTATAGGAGCGGCTGGCACACACAGCCAGACAAGGCTCACAGACATTAAAGAAGATGCCATAATTTCACAGACTGAGACTTGCAAGCACCCCCCTCCCCCCCACCAAGGAACAGGAGACACAGAAAAAGTTGATGAATCTACCAGTTCGCCTGTTACGTGCACCAATCACCTGAAGGTACCATGCCTGTACTATAGCCTGGCTGATATTTCAAAGATCGCTCATAGCAGTCTGAAATGACTATGTGCCATAAAAGCTGAGTACGGTGGTCACCTTCATAGCCACAGAGAGAGCAGTGTGGGTGGATGAGCATGGCTGCAGGTCCTCATGCAGTAGATGGCAGAGTTGCCCTATTGCCTTTTGGTGAAGCGCACTCTTCTAATATATATATCTCCTCACTAAGCTCCTGGTATGACCTGTGTTGCCTGTATATTCTATAGGGGGATAATACCTGGTGGGCTGCATCCTGCTCCATCCCCTGCTGCTTCTCTTCCTCCTCTATGTTAATGGAAAACTGGGGTATATACACAAATCTTTGAAGGTAGCAGGACAAGTTGATAAGGCTGTTAAAAAAGCATACGGGATCCTGGGCTTTATAAATAGAGGCATAGAGTACAAAAACAAGGAAGTTATGCTGAACCTTTATAAAATACTGGTTAGGCTTCAGGTGGAGCATTGTGTCTATTTCTGGGCACCACACTTTCGGAAGGATGTCAAGGTCTTGGAGAGGGTGCAGAGGAAATTTACTAGAATTGTACCAGGGATGTGGGACTTCAGTTATGTGGAAAGACTTGAGAAGCTGGGATTGTTCTCTTTAGAGTAGAGAAGGATGAAGGGAGATTTAATAGAGGTGTTCAAAATAAAGGGGGGGTTTTGATACAGTAGATAAGGAGAAACTGTTTCCACTGGTAAGAGGGTCGGTAACCAAAGGACACAGATTTAAAAGCAAATACTGCAGATGCTGGAAATCTGAAATAAAAACAGAAAATGTTGGAAGTACTCAGCAAGTCAGGTAGCATCTGTGGAGAAAGAAACAGAGTTAACGTTTTGGGTTGATGATCTTTCATCAGAACTGGAAGAAGTTGAAGATTTAACAGTTTTTAAGCAAGTACAGAGCCAGGGAAAGTGGGAGGGGAGGAAGGGGAGGGGAAGAAAAAACAAAATGGAAGTTGTCCGATAGGATGGAGGGCAGAAGTGATTAAATGACAAAAGGGATGATGGTGCGAGGCAAGGAGGGTGGTAATGGGACAAGTTAAGAAACTAAAGATGGGTCTAGAGTAGCTGTGAATGGCAACAGCTGAACCATTACCAGCACCTGCTGTCCGAGAAAATGGGAGCAGTGGTTATGATCAGAGGTTATTGAAATCAATGTCGAATTCAGAAAGTTGTAAAGTGCCTTATCGAAAGATGAAGTGCTGTTCCTCGAGCTTCCATTGAGCTTCATTGGAACAGTGTAGGAGGCCGAGGACAGCGAGGTCAGAGTGAGAGTGGGACGGGGAATTAAAATGGCAAGTGACCGAAAGGTCAGAGTCACGCATGCGAACTGAACGGAGGTCTTCAGCAAAGCGATCACCCAATCTATGTTTGGTCTCCCCAGTATAGAGGAAACTGCATTGTGAGCAGCGAATACAGTATATTAAATTGAAAAAAGTACAAGTAAATCGCTGTTTCACCTGGAAGGAGTGTTTGGGGACTTGGACGGTGGGAAGGGAGGAGGTGAAAGAGCAGGTTTTGCATCTCCTGTGCTCACACGGGAAGGTGCCGTGGGGAGGACAGCAGTTGTTGGAGTGATGGGATTGCCATTTTAATTCTCCATCCCACTCCCACTCTGACCTCTCTGTTCTCGGCCTCTTACACTGTTCCAATGAAGCCCAACAGAATCTTGAGGAACAGCACCTCATATTTCATTTAGGCACTTTACAACCTTCTGCACTCAACATTGATTTAAATAACCTCAGATCATAACCACTGCTCCCATTTTCTCGGACAGCAGGTGCTAATGGTTCAGCTGTTGCCATTTACAGCTCCTCTAGACCGATCTTTTGTTTCTTTACTTGTCCCATTACCAACCTCCTTTGCCTTGCACCATCATCCCTTTTGTCATTTAATCACTCTTGCCCTCCCCCCTATCACAGGCCTTCCCTTTTGTTATTTCCTCCCCTCCCCTGCCTCCCTCCCCCCACTCCCCACTTTTCCCTGTCTCTGTACTTGCTTAAAAACTGTTTAATCTTCAACTTCTCCGGTTCTGACAAAAGGTCATCAACCTGAAACGTTGGGCTCGATGTTACCAGGGCTGCGGGTTCGCGGCGGGGGGGCGACTGGGCACGTGGGTAACGCACCCGGTGAAATCAGTCTGCCCCCCGCGCGATCGCAGCCGAATTGGATCCACTTACCTGGTCGTCCGGGTTCCCCACTGCTGATCTGCGCATCGGGCGGGCTGCGCATGCGCAGTAAGCTCTGTCAGCTGGAGGAGCTCTATTTAAAGGGGCAGTCCTCCACAGACAGATGCTGCAACAAACAGAAAAAATTACAGCACGGAGCAGCCCAGGGGGAAGGCTGCTCCCAGTTTAATGATGCCTCACTCCAGGTATCATTGGATGGGGTGAGGAGGAGGGGGAGGACAGAGATCTTCCCCCCGGCGGGCAGGAGGAAGCGGCCTACCTCTGCCACCAGGAAGGCTTGGCTCGAGGTGGCAGAGGAGGTCACCAGCACCACCAACATATCGCCCACCTGCATACAGTGCAGGAGGCGCTCCAATGACCTAAGTAGGTCAGCCAAAGTGAGTACACTTACTCTTTCCCCTACACTCCGTCTGCCACATCACCGCCCCCACCCCACATCTCCTTCTGCACTGCCAACACTACTCTGTCTCATCACCCCTCACACCCACTCAAACCTCATCCTCATCTTACCTGCACTTACTCACCTCGCCAGTACTCATCCCGCCACTACCACTCAACCCAATCCTCATACAATCTCATGGCTCTATCTCATACTCACCCTCTCATGCATCTCTTTCACGGTCAGCCTCACTCAACCTGCCACTACCTGTGCTGCAGCCACAGGGCATGCATCACATATGTGCAGTAGGCAGCGTAAGGCAAACGTGTTGTGAGCATGAAGGGGATGCACAAGGGTGTTTGAGGGTTTGTCATGGTTTTTACTTATATTGCCTTTCTGACCAACTCACATTACATATTATATTGGCACCACTACTGCCACGTCTTTGCGAATCTTGTCTGATTTGTGCAATAATGAGGATCACAATGAAGACCCACAACTGATGCCACCCATTGTGTCACTGCAGAGTGGGTGTAGGTGTATTTGCAGGGCTCTTTTGTGCAGACGGCTGAGAGACGTCGGCGATGTCCCCGGTGGCACCCTGGAAGGATGCGGAGGAGAAGTTTTTGAGGGCAGTGGTGACTTTGACAGCGACAGGTAAGAAGATGGTGCTCGGGACAGCCAGGAGCAGCTCGGCATGAAGGAGACTGCAGATGTCCACGACTACATGTCGAGTGACTCTGAGCCTCCGTGTGCACTGCTGCTCAGAGAGGTCCAGGAAGCTGAGCCTCAGTCTGTGGACCCTGTGGCGAGGGTAGTGCCCTCTGCGACGCATCTCTCTCTGCGGTTGCCCTCCCTCCTGCTGTGCAGGTGGATGTGTCACAGCACTCTGTTGTGGAGTTCCACGTGTCAGAGGTGGACGGCGTGGCCGGCGAGGCTGGTGAGGCTGGTGATGCTGTTCACCCTCCGAGGAAGTCATGACTACAGCTATGGCGGCCCCCATCCGGAAGATGTACATCTGAGGGGGTCCGCAAGGTAGGTACATGTCTCTGGACCCCGGGGTAAGTGTGCAAGTTGGTGAATTTTCTTGTCAGGCGGAGGGTGGTGGAGGCCAAACTTTGTCCCAAGTGACAGAGTGGCCTCCTGCAATGAGTGAGGGTCTCTCCCCCCAACCTGTCAAATGGACCTTTGCAGCTGCCACAGGCTGACAGCTGCAACACGTCCATTTCAACTTGGAGTGTTTCCCCCAGTATGGGAAACAGTCCCAGTTGTCTATAAAATCCCACCCCTCCTCACATATTCTCTTAATCAGGTCTGTTAATGACCTGAAATACCTAAGTAAATATTGTCAAGTGGCACCCCGCTGGCTTTAATTGCCTGCGGGAGTCCCACATGCGGGGGCTGCGCGCGCACGTCGGCGCGTCTGTGGGAAACCCGGAAGTGGACGGGGTGGAGCCGGGCTCCCGACCCACTCCGGGATTCCCCGATTTTCGGAGCCCCCCCGCCAGGAACACACCCGATAGCGGGTGCTAAAATGAAGCCCGTTAACTCTGTTTCTTTCTCCATGGATGCCTGACTTGCTGAGTATTTCCACTGTTTTTATGACACAGATTTAAGGTAATTGGCAAAAGAACCGGGGGATAGATAAGGAGAATATTTTTTACACAGTGAATCGTCATGATCTGGAATGCACTGACTGAAAGGATGGTGGAAGTAGATTCAATAGTAACTTTCAAAAGGGAATTGGATAAATATTCAAAGGTGAAACATTTGCAGGGATATGGGGAAAGAACAAGGGAGTGGGACTAATTGGACAGCTCTTTCAAAGAGCCGGCACAGCCACAATGGGCCTAATGGCCTCCTTCTATGCTGCATGATTCTCTGATGTCCATACCTGATCCTGACAAGTCTTCACTGTGGGCAAAGGGTGGGAAGACGGTGGGCAGGGCTGGGGGGGGGGGGGGGGTGGGTGCAGCGGGGGGGGGGGGAGGCGGAGGGAGAGTAAATCTTGGTGCTAGAAATTCGGCAGTGCAGCACCCATTTTTGGGCACTAAGCGGCCTCCTAAGCCCCTAGTACGATGGGCAAGAGGTGCACAGACGTTATGAGCCTGAAGTTTGCCACCTGGCATATTGGCAAAGGCCTAAAAATTGGTGTGCAGTGCCGACGCTCGAAACAGGTGTTGGACCCTTTTGCATATGCAAATAAGGGCCTAATACCTGTTTGAGGCCCCATGGCATGATTGGTTTGCCCTCCGGTAAACCAAATCAACTTGCGGCCTAACAGAGATCGCGAAGATTTCAAAATATATTCACTGGAATGTGAAGCCGGGAGGAGCATGAGTGCCAGCCACCGCTTCCCCTCTGATCGGTGCCCCTCCCCCCCAATCACCACCACTCCCCCCAGCCACCGCTTCCCCTCTGATCGGTGCCCCTCCACCCCAATCACCACCACTCCCCCCAGCCACCGCTTCCCCTCTGATCGGTGCCCCTCCCCCCCAATCACCACCACTCCCCCCAGCCACCGCTTCCCCTCTGATCGGTGCCCCTCCACCCCAATCACCACCACTCCCCCCAGCCACCGCTTCCCCTCTGATCGGTGCCCCTCCACCCCAATCACCACCACTCCCCCCAGCCACCGCTTCCCCTCTGATCGGTGCCCCTCCCCCCAATCACCACCACTCCCCCCAGCCACCGCTTCCCCTCTGATCGGTGCCCCTCCCCCCAATCACCACCACTCCCCCCAGCCACCGCTTCCCCTCTGATCGGTGCCCCTCCCCCCAATCACCACCACTCCCCCCAGCCACCGCTTCCCCTCTGATCGGTGCCCCTCCACCCCAATCACCACCACTCCTCCCAGCCACCGCTTCCCCTCTGATCGGTGCCCCTCCACCCCAATCACCACCACTCCCCCCAGCCACCGCTTCCCCTCTGATCGGTGCCCCTCCACCCCAATCACCACCACTCCCCCCAGCCACCGCTTCCCCTCTGATCGGTGCCCCTCCACCCCAATCACCACCACTCCCCCCAGCCACCACTTCCCCTCTGATCGGTGCCCCTCCACCCCAATCACCACCACTCCCCCCAGCCACCGCTTCCCCTCTGATCGGTGCCCCTCCACCCCAATCACCACCACTCCCCCCAGCCACCGCTTCCCCTCTGATCGGTGCCCCTCCACCCCAATCACCACCACTCCCCCCAGCCACCGCTTCCCCTCTGATCGGTGCCCCTCCACCCCAATCACCACCACTCCCCCCAGCCACCGCTTCCCCTCTGATCGGTGCCCCTCCACCCCAATCACCACCACTCCCCCCAGCCACTGCTACTTCCCCCCAGGCCTTGATGGAAGTGAGCATGCATGTGCTTTGCTTCATTGGGAAAATGGGCTTGCTGTTCAGCCATTTTGAAGAAGTGTTGCACATTCAATAACCTGATTGACAAACTATTCTTCATTTAGTAGTAAATTGCCTAGAGCCCACGATCAGTTGATAATCATAGGTTTTCATGAAAACAAGGTGGTTACCAAAAGTTGTGACAACAGGAAATTGGATATCAAGTGCACGCATAGAGAAAATTATTAATGATCTGTAGTTAAGTGGCTCCTTAGCTTCTTGAGAAATGTTAAAGGATCAAAGTATATTTTGATTGGCTGATTTACTTTTTCATTTCTGTGGGCAGAATCACTTTGTGGAAATCGTCCGTTTAAAAACCATGTACACCCACCATTTCTTAGCACCTGATAATGATTAAATCAGTTATTGGTCCTTTTTTCAAATAGAATGGAAAATATGAGGTAAGTTCAATGGGTTAGCACAATGCTCAATGATGGGCAGATCAGACAAACAATCAGACACAGAGGTCAGCGCCCATTCATTCAATCTGCATCCTGTGGAACAAAGCTCTCCTTAAACTTACCCCTTTTAGATTAGTTTGTTTCAGTTCCTGGAATTTCTGAACCAGTGAGTGTGTGGAGCAGTGGAACTTGCTTCTTCAATACCTCCTTATTACAAGATGTCAAATATTTGGTATTTATTCAAAAGAAACGATTCCTTATTTAAATGTGAATTGTGCGCTTTCTTTCATCACAGAGTGGGAGAGTTTTCAAGGCTTTCACAATGTGAAGGATAATATATCCTTCAATGGCAGCAGCTGCAAATAAGGTCAGACCTCAGAAATTATCATAACTGCAGAAGGAGACTACTGCCTCATTTAGAATTTAAAAGGACACCAAATTCAATGGAATTTGCATTTAAACCTGACTCTTGTTTTCCTCCCTACTCCATAAACTACCCATTTAGTCCAAGGACACATTTTCGAGCTTGGAGATTGGGGGATAAATGGTTGTCAGCTCTCTGCCTGCCTTCCTTCTCCCAAGGCCACTTTCAACTTCACCACACAGCATTTCTTGGCCCTTCTTACCCTATATCTCATGGAAGAAATATGCAGGTCAGATAAAGGGTTACAAAAATAGAATATAGGAGCTGTGAGCAATTTTCTTTGTGGGTTTTTTTTAGACAGATGATGAAGTTTTGATCTTTTTGTCATGTTCCAATTTAGGTTGTTGAATCTCTTTCAACAGACTCGGGCATTTCTGTAGACTTTAAGCTAGCAATTTATCCTACTAATAATGCTGGCCGCCAGATGCCTGAGCACAGTCAGGTGGTGTGAATGGAGTGACTTTGCCAGCCGCTGATAATAGGTGTATAAAATTCAATTTCACTGAAGCGTGAGCTCCTGTGTTATTTCTCACCTTCCATTTGGAATATTTTCCACTGCTGGTGTACTGGGTCATATCATTTGCATAGACTAACATGTTAAATTTGATTAATGTCAACTACCATCTGATTAAATGTCTTAAATTTCCACCTACAGCATGGTGCAATCTGTGGTACTAGGTGGAATGGCTGATAATCGAGTAACGACAGATTAACTGGTCAATCATTCATTTGCTGTTTGTGGGATCTGCCTACTTGCTAAACTGATTATCATGTTTGCCTACACAACAATAGAGACTGCAATTCAAAAGAAATCCACTGGTTGTTAAACATCTTGGGGCATCCTGAGGATGCAACACCGTGCTATATAATGGCAAGCTCTTTCTTTCTTCTTATTGGTTGAATGTGAAGTGACACCACTCATCTCTCTAAGTGCTTTTACATCCGACAGTCTAAAAGTTCCCTCCAACAGTTGCAAAATTGCATAAAGCCTCCTTCTCACCAGACACGGATGACCCAGGGAAAGAGTAATGTCCTTAACAACCAACAGGCGACCAATAAGTTTTATTATCCTTGGTTGCGCGAAGGTGCTGGACAGCAACAAATCCACCAGCGCCTGCTCTATCACGTGATCATCCTAGAGGTGTGTTTTATCACAGGAATTTCCTAGAATTCTTTTCCCCTGAGTTGGCCTCTGGTTTTTTTGCTTCACCCAGGAGACTGCCTATATGGTCACTGGTGGCTGGGGAGTATTGGGGTTGTGTTGTCTAGTTGCAACATGGCTGAATGGGACAGACTCAAATAGTCTTTTTCTGTTTGTCTTTTTAGTTTGTTTGTATGGAAATCACAAAACAGCAGAGGAAAGATAATTATTTTAACAAGGTAAGAAGTTCCAAAGATTGGGAAACATTCAGTACATGATAAATTAGCTCATCCTGTTAGATGTCGCAACAGAGACACCATAGAGCTACCAGCTGAGATCCTGGCTCGCTAATAACACCTGTGATTTCACAACACATGTGGACAGTGGGTGAGGCGCCTTGTCAGTCGTATGCCCTAATAAAACTGTCTTACTTTCAAATAAGAAATAGTTCCATCATAAAGTGGCCTACAGATTTTTGGGTTTTGTTTTTTTCTGAATATGGGTCAAAAAATCACTGACACCAGCCTCTTTGGATCAAAAATAAAATTGATGCCAGGAATTTCCTCAGAGCCACCCCTGTTCTGCCACCATAACCTTTGCCAGGTGTGTGGTAGAAACCCCGTTTAGCGTGTAATTGGGCCAGATTTTGCTGTGAGCAGTGAACGAACGGCGTTCGCCAACTGTAAGTTAGAGATGCAACGAACTAACTGTAAGTTAGAGATGCAAACAGTGTGGTGCCCTCTACAGGGTATCTGTGACCTGTGTGAACAGGGCAAGCAGATGTGTGTCTCCTCAACCAAGTCAGGAGTGTGATGGAATACTCTCCACTTGCATGGATGAGTGCAGCTCCAACAACACTCAAGAAGCTCTACACCATCCAGGACAAAGCAGCCCACTTGATTGACACCCCTTCCACCACCCTAAACATTCACTCCATCCATCACCAGTGCACAGTGGCTGCAGTGTGTACCATCCACAGGATGCACTGCAGCAACTCGCCAAGGCTTCTTCGACAGCACCTCCCAAACCCACGACCTCTACTACCTAGAAGGACAAGGGCAGCAGGCACATGGGAACAGCACCACCAGCACGTTCCCCTCCAAGTCACACACCATCCTGACTTGGAAATATATCGCTGTTCCTTCATCATCGCTGGGTCAAAATCCTGGAACTCCCTACCCAACAGCACTGTGGGAGAATCTTCACCACACGGACTGCAGCAGTTCAAGAAGGCGGCTCACCACCACCTTCTCAAGGGCGATTAGGGATGGGCAATAAATGCTAGCCTTGCCAGCAATGCCCACATCCCATGAACGAATAAAAAAAAACAAACAGATTGAAAAGTTAATGAACTGTGCAGGCTGTGAACCAGGAAGTGTAAGTTAGAATAGTGAATTTAATGTCAAATCAGGTACAGAAAGTGAAATAAAGAGAAGGAAAGAAAGATTGGATTAAGGGACAAGGATAAAAGAGACAGAAAGAAAAAGCTAAAAAAATTATATTTACTTTTTAAAAAAATCTCCAACAATAAATAAAAGCTGAAGGAATGACACTCCACTCTTGTAAAAGTTATTTTTCAGTGCCGGAGTGATTGTTTAACAGTACTTAAGATTTGCCACACTGTACTTAAACTGGAATGGACGAGCCCTAACTTTATGTGGTGAGTTTAGTCTGAATCTACGTCGTCAGTACAGGAACTTCACACCGTTCAATACATTTGAATGGGGAGCCAGACGGAGAGATGTCGTTTTCGCACAGCTTATGGTGCCCCAGGACATCTCGGACAGCAACTTCCAGATTTTCTCGTTTAACTGCGCATATGCGCTCGCCGGAAGTTGCTGTACGATTTGCGAATAAATAAAGGTGAGCGCTGATGGCCTCACTGTTATTTTCACAGCAAAATCCAGCCCAATGTGATTTCTGCTGCACCTCCGACGAAGTTACGACTGCAGAACGGGCTGCAGCTCAGATGAGATTCTTAGCCAGAGTGTTTGTTCTTAGAAAACCTCAGGGTTTAATCAGCAAGACAATTTGCAAATAAATATGTCAAGCATGTAAATGCTTACAGTTCCTATCACAAAGTACAATGGAAAAAGGATTTTACGTGAACATTAGCTGCATCCTCTACACCTCCTCCCTCATGGAGCTTTGTCTACACATGAGGCAGGTGACTGACGTTGCGCTGTGCGTCGATGCTGCCCGTTGGCACGGAAACACAACAAAGTGCCAAACAGGGAAAGAAACTGAGACCATCACACCGGAGGAGTAGTGCACCAACGTCAATGTTGGAATTTTGGAATCCAATTGAGTTAATTGAGTTTAAACCTGAAATCAGAAAGCCAGCTAATAATTAAACACATTCGTCTAAAAAAAGAGCTTTGTGATCAACAGCAATGAGCTTGACTTCAGGCAATGAATACATAACTATTTTTATATTCAATGCCATTTGAAATTTCTTTTCACCTGGGAAGAGGGATAGTGGGATGGTGGGTCATTCTCTTGTAGATGTTACACAATTCCACAGAGAATGAAGAGTTGTGAAAGAGATATTGCTGGAACTAACTGAATTCTATGCTGACATTACTTACAGCCTCAGAATTAATATATAATCATAGTCTTGTTTGTGGCTTGATTGGCGCTCAAATTTTTGGTTTCACGTATGCTCTGATTGTCACAGCATTGCAAAAATAGTTGATATTTAAAATTTGACAGCAATGATATGCCTATACATTATGAAATAGATTATATAACATAAGCAAACTTATGAATTATTCACATTAATCAAATCAATAGACTCCAGACAACATTGACACCTTGATGCATACAGCTCCTACTAACTGATCTAACATTCACTGTTAATGCAGATTTAGATTATAACGTAACCAAATACTTTGCAAGGAGTTAAAAACAAATTTGAATTGTTAAACACCCACAGATTACACCCTGCCGCGTCAGTGAAAGTAACCATGGTGCTCCTTTTTATACCTCAGCTGGTGTCACCATGGATATCAGTCATACATCAATGTCACAGCATATCTCTCATGTCCCCTTTACATTGCAGATCTGCTTCTATCTAAACAGTAACAGATCATTTTATTTTTATTTTTGCAATGATAGATTTTCAAGCATCTTTGGTGACATCGGTTGCAGAAACAAGAATTCTCTAAATTTGCAGGCGAATTATGTCCATAATATCCACACAGATCCTCTCAATCATTACTGGCCAAGAAGTTGCAGAGTGTGGCTCCATTTGGTGGCTGCCTGCTGTACAGGTTGGATTGGTTGTTGAGTCCTATGTTTTGAGTGTTGTGTTGCGAGTATGCACAGGAACTTTTTTTCCTTCTTAATTGAAACCTTGGCTCACAATCCCCAAGCCAAATTATGAAACTTGAAAACAAGAAAGAAAACATTTGCAGTAATATAGTGCCTCCCACATTCTCAGGATGTCCCAAAATGTTTTGCAACTAATGAATTACCTTTGAAGTATAGTCATTGTTGTCATACAGGCAAACACCGCAGCCAATTTGTAACCATCAAGGTCCCGTAGACATCAATGAGATGAATGATCAGTTAACCTGTGTTGGTTGAGGGATAAATGTTGGGCCACGATACCAGGAAACTACCCTGCTCTTCATCAAAGTGTGCCATGGGAACTTTTACCCAGGTTTAATATCTCATTCTTGGTTTAACATCTCATCCAAAGGACAATGAGGTAGAAATTGCATCACTTTGGCCTGCCGGCATGAACTGGGTGCAGGGAGCAATTTCTGTGCCGTAACAGTTAGGCCCAAGGCCCAAGCGAGATTGTTGGTCCTGGGATGGCGGGGGGGATGCAATTGGGAGGGGGCCGAGTGGGGGCTGTCAACGATATTCACAACTGCTGTGGAGAAGGGAGGAGCACTCCTGCTCCCCCTGGCTCCACATTCAGATAATTTGTTTCAAAGGAAGTCAGCTTTTTGGTGGCGGCCTCCAAGGTTCCTTTAAGGACCTCTAGTTAGGCCAAATGTAGACCTGATTATCCTGAATGTAGCAGGCCTGGCTCTGGCTGCATTCAGGGCAACACAATTTTGGGACGGGGTCCTGAAACAAGGGTTAGGCCCCTCATTAACATATGCCTGTTTTAGACAGCTAATAGGGATGCTTGAAAAATCACCTGACCAAATATAGGGTCAGATGTATTTCAAGCGTCTTTGGAGCATGAGACATAGCCCCGCGAATTGTTCCTTTTTGCACTTGTTTTACGCCTAGAAAATAGGCGCAGCGAGGTCCAATTTCTCGGACAACACCTCCACCAGTAAGAGCTTTCTCATTACTGAAGTGTTAGTTTAGATTAGGTGCTAAAGTCTCTTGAGTGGGGTTTGAACCCGCCACCTTTTGACTCATATCAACAGCAATACCCCCTACCCCCACCAATTTTCTGGTCTTGAGGTCATTTGGTGGGTTCCCCAGCCTCTGTTGAGTAGTCTGTCTGGAATGGGGCCGGGGAATGTCTGCTGTAGGCAATAGAGACTTACCAAAGTGTAATGTTGGTGCAAAGCCCATGTAATCAAGCATTCTTCAATTTATATCACAGGCTTTGAAGCCATTTAAGTTTTAAATGGCCCCAGCTCATCCCATAGTAATGCAGGATATCAAATACGAACAGGCGTCCTTTGCATCCACCATTGCTGTGGCACAATTGATATAATATAGGTTGGATAACATATTTCCCTCATTTAAATATTATTACAATATGCACATCCAGATATGGGCAGATGTACTCCTCATAACTTCCAGTGGGAAATCCTGGAATCAGCAGGGTGAGAGGGGAGTGAGCAAATTATTTCCCATTTAATTTCCTGTCCCTATCTACCTGAGATAAGTTTGGGAGAAGCTGGTATAACTCGAGCAGAAAATCAAGCCCATAATGTGCAATTCAGTTACGGTATTACTGAAGCGTTTCAACAGTTTAAAGTTCATGGGTGTTGCCATGACTCAGTAGTTGCACTCTTGCCTCTGAGTCAAAAGGTTGTAGGTTCAAGACCCACTCCAGAGATTTGAACACGACATTCAGGCTGCCATTTTAGTGCAGTTCTGAGCAAGGTGCTGTCTTTCAGACGAGATGTTAAACCAAAGCTCTGTCTGCCCTCTCAGGTGGATATAAAAGAGCAGGCGAGTTCTCCCTGGTATTCTGGCTAATAGTCAGACCTCAACCAACATCACAAAAGCAGATTATCTGGTCATTATCACATTGCTGATCGTGGGACCTTGCTGTGTGCAAATTGGCTGCTGCCTTTGCTACATTACAACAGTAACTGTACTTCATTGGCTGTAAAGTGCTTTGATCATGAAAGGCACCCTATAAATGCAAGTCTTTCTTTCTATTGGGAGGGAATACAGAAGAGCAGCAATTTCTTTTCTGCAAACATAGCAACTAATTGGTGAAACTTTCCAACAGGGCCATGAAAATGAGCAGGGCAATAAAGTGCAGCAACAGCTAGCACCAGATGTGTGGCTGCTGAGACTATTCAATCAATTCAGGCAAGGTCAATGGGCATACATGAAGTGCATTAATTGAAGGGTATGTGTGTGGGATGGTGGCTTCATATCTCCATATCTCCATGTCATTGCCACCACATGAAAGACTGATCAGAGTTCTACATGGCACAGTCCTTGTTTCACTGCAGATGCCCTCTCACTGACATATCCCTGACATTCACTTTGCAGCACCTGTGTGAACAAGGAGTCTCAGCTACCAAACTCTCATCTGCAAAGGATAAGTGCTGTAGTTAAAGGAGAAAAGAAAAAAAACAACACATGAAGGGTCTGAAACAAACATAGCATAAAACAAACTTGTATTGCAGCTATTCTATCAAATTTAAATAAACATTTCCATCATTGGTTTCTCAAATGTATGCAGGAAAATTAAAGGTTGAATTTTGAGGCTTCCCACCTGGCGGAAATAGGCGGTAATGCCCCAAAAATGGTGGAGAATGATTTACCGCCCCGTTCCCGTTGTCACTTGCAATATTCTCCTGGGCCTACTGCTGGTCATCTGGAACTACCCTAATTCAGGCAGTTGGCCCATTTACAATGCAAATCAGGGTCGAATAGGACAGGACCCCAATTGCCATTTTAGGAGAGAACTGGTTAGAGCATTCGCCTACCCTGCTTCCCAGAACCTACCTGCAGCTGTTGCTGGTGTCCAAGCCGTCTGACATTCCTGTGGCCCAAAACTGGCAAGCTGCCTTGGGACACCCGTTTGGCATCAACAGCTCGCTGGTCGGATTCAAATGAGGCTCAGACCTCAAAATTGCGGGGGCGTCTTCGCCGCCGTACGAGGTAGCCGCTGGTCAGCCACCCGAAAGTCAAAATCTACCCCTAAGAGTGTAGGCATACTACTGAGTTAATTTAGCTACTTGTAAGAAAGCAGCAACAGGAAAGAAAAGTAATAAGAACAAGAATAAACAGCAAAAGAAAGAACTGCATAAAGGCAAACGAATGTTTTTAATTTTCTTAGAAGGTGATCCACTTTGCCTGGGTTCACCCATTGGAACCATTTCTGTTGGCAGACCAGATGCCTGAGTAGGAGCCTTTTGAACACAGGAAGTAGATATGGACTGGGATCTAACTGATGTGGGAAATGCATGACGGCTGACTGTGATATGCTACATTAATCATTTATAGTGTCTCGTTACTCGTGTCTGTCTGTAGCTCCTGTACCTGCCTCTCAGCTCTCTCATCTTTTCCCTCTTTGCAGTTCCAAAATCAACTTGTCAATTACCTGATTGAATCCAATTGTTTTCCGATCTAGACACTGCTGCTTTAATTGATAAGTTTAGCCATTCGATGCCGTGTGGGTAGATCACATTCGCCTGGTTTTCCCAAAGATAGGATTTAATACAATGATAGGATTGTCACCTTGTGGTCCAATGAACTGGTTGGACAAGGTGTTGTTTCTGTTTGGATTCCTGTATTTTAATGGTTAGCAAAAGAAAACACAGGCGTTGGGAGTCTAATAAGAATTTGTGTCTATGGTTCTTTGGACTCTAACTAGAATTCTGTATATGTATTACTTAGTGTTTCAACTGCCTCTCCCAGTGGTATAATTTTCCTTTGTTTCCTTCTCCCTATTCCCTGAGGCTTTAGGGTAGATTTTTGACTTTACCGCCTGGATGTGAAGTATCGTCTGGGTAGAAAGGAAATTCTGATGGTGAGGATCGCACACCCCTAACAGAACCTCTAGGTTTTATTCCTATGACCCCTGCTAAATTTTCCTTTCTGCACTTCATCCAGGCGATGCTTAACGCCCAGGCGGGAAAGACCAAAGATCTACTCTATTCACTTCACTCCATCAAGGCCTACAACCGGCTCGAGTGAGAATTTCGCTGGCCTTCTTCCCGAATTTTTTTTTATTCATTCATGGGATGTGGGCATCGCTGGCGAGGCCGGCATTTATTTCCCATCCCTAATTGACCTTGATAAGGTGGTGGGGAGCCGCCTTCTTGAACCGCTGCAGTCCGTGTGGTGAAGGTTCTCCCGCAGTGCTGTTAGGAAGGGAGTTCCAGGATTTTGACCCAGCGACGATGAAGGAATGGCGATATATTTCCAAGTCGGGATGGTGTGTGACTTGGAGGGGAACGTGCAGGTGGTGTTGTTCCCATGTACCTGCTGCTCTTCTCCTTCTAGGTGGTAGAGGTCGCAGGTTTGGGAGATGCTGTCGAAGATGCCTTGGTGAGTTGCTGCATTGCATCCTGTGGATGGTTCACACTGCAGCCATAGTGCGTCGGTGGTGAAGGGAATGAATGTTTAGAGTGGTGGATAAGGTGCCAGTCAAGTGGGCTGCTTTGTCCTGGATGGTGTCGAGCTTTTTGAGTGTTGTTGGAGCTGCATTCATCCAGGCAAGTGGAGAGTATTCCATCACACTCCTGACTTGTGCCTTATAGATGGTAGAAAGGCTTGGGGGAGTCAGGAGATGAGTCACACACCGCAGAATACCCAGCCTCTGACCTGCTCTTGTAGCCACAGTATTTATATGGCTGGTCCAATTAAGTTTCTAGTCAATGGTGACCCCCCAAGATGTTGATGGTGGGGGATTCGGCGATGGTAATGCCATTGAATGTCAATGGGAGGTGGTTAGACTCTCTCTTGTTGGAGATGGTCATTGCCTGGCACTTGTCTGGCATGAATGTTACTTGCCACTTATCAGCTCAAGCCTGGATATTGTGCAGACCTTGCTGCATGCGGTCACGGACTGCTTCATTATCTGAGGGGTTGTGAATGGAACGGAACACTGCGCAATTGTCAGCGAACATCCCCATTTCTGACCTCATGATGGAGGGAAGGTCATTGATGAAGCAGCTGAAGATAGTTGGGCCTAGGACACTGCCCTGAACAACTCCTGCAGCAATGTCCTGGGGCTGAGATGATTGGCCTCCAACAACCACTACCATCTTCCTTTGGAGTAATACCTAGCACACTAATTGGCTGAGGTAGATTGGGATGTGCAGTAGGTTTGGTGCTTGTGTCGAACGCCTTATTCTGGATATTTTACTTTAGATTCATTTCCCTTTATCATTCCAGCACTTATCTGACAATGACTGAAATGTTTGTTTTTGAGGGCAATTTCTGACCTGGCTGGTGCTGCTTCACACATTATTTTTTTCAAAGTAAAGAACCAAGCTGATGAACCAAAGATTGAAAAGAGTAATGATGTGGAGATGCCGGTGATGGACTGGGGTTGACAATTGTGAACAATTTTACAACACCAAGTTATAGTCCAACAAATTTATTTTAAATTCCACAAGCTTTCGGAGGCTTCCTCCTTCGTCAGGTGAAAGGTGTGGAAATGAAATTTTCGAATCCTTCGCATTTGAAAATCACAGAACAACGCCTGGTGATTACTGCCCGTTGCCAAGGCAATCACAGTGAGCAGACAGAAAGGTGTCACCTAAAAGGCCACCGAATATACAAACCCCCCAAAAAAAAGAGAGAGAGAGAGAAGGAAGACAGTCAATGACCCGTTATATTAAAAACAGATAACATTTGTTCGCTGGTGGGGTTACGTGTAGTGTGACATGAACCCAAGATCCCGTTTGAGGCCTTCCTCATGGGTGCGGAACTTGGCTATCAATTTCTGCTCGACGATTTTGCGTTGTCGTGTGTCTCGAAGGCCGCCTTGGAGTATGCTTACCCGAAGGTCGGTGGCTGAATGTCCATGACTGCTGAAGTGTTCCCCGACAGGGAGAGAACTCTCCTGTTTGGCGATTGTTGCGCGGTGTCCGTTCATCCGTTGTCGCAGCGTCTGCATGGTCTCGCCAATGTACCATGCTCTGGGGCATCCTTTCCTGCAACGTATGAGGTAGACAACGTTGGCCGAGTCACAGGAGTATGAACCATGCACCTGGTGGGTGGTGTCCTCTCGTGTGATGGTGGTATCTGTGTCGATGATCTGGCATGTCTTGCAGAGGTTACCGTGGCAGGGTTGTGTGGTGTCGTGGACGCTGTTCTCCTGAAGGCTGGGTAATTTGCTGCGAACGATGGTTTGTTTGAGGTTGGGTGGCTGTTTAAAGGTGAGTAGTGGAGGTGTGGGGATGGCCATAGCATGGTGTTCGTCATCATTGATGACATGTTGAAGGCTGCGGAGAACATGGCGTAGTTTCTCCACTCTGGGGAAGTACTGGATGACGAAGAATACTCTGTTGGTTGCGTCCCGTGTTAGTCTTCTGAGGAGGTTTACGCGATTTTTCGCTGTGGCCCGTCGGAACTGTCGATCGATGAGTCGAGCGTCATATCCCGTTCTTACTAGGGTGTCTTTCAGCGTCTGTAGGTGTCCATCGCGTTCCTCCTCGTCTGAGCAGACCCTGTGTATTCGCAGGGCCTGTCCATAGGGGATGGCCTCTTTGACGTGGTTAGGGTGGAAGCTGGAAAAGTGGAGCATCGTGAGGTTGTCCGTGGGCTTGCGGTAGAGTGAGGTGCTGAGGTGCCCGTCTTTGATGGAGATTCGTGTGTCCAAGAAAGAAACTGATTCTGAGGAGTAGTCCATGGTGAGCTTGATGGTGGGATGGAACTTGTTGATGTTATCGTGTAGTCTCTTTAGTGATTCCTCACCGTGGGTCCATAGAAAGAAAATGTCGTTGATGTATCCGGTGTATAGTGTTGGTTGGAGGTCCTGTGCAGTGAAGAAGTCCTGCTCGAACTTGTGCATGAAAAGTGCACAAGTTTTTCATGCACAAGTTCGAGCAGGACTTCTTCACTGCACAGGAGCTCCAACCAACACTATACACCAGATACATCGACGACATTTTCTTTCTATGGATATGATACTCGACTCATCGATCGACAGTTCCGACGGGCCACAGCGAAAAATTGCGTAGACCTCCTCAGAAGACTAACACGGGACGCAACCAACAGAGTATTCTTCGTCGTCCAGTACTTCCCAGGAGCGGAGAAACTACGCCATGTTCTCCGCAGACTTCAACATGTCATCAATGATGACGAACACCTCGCTATGGCCATCCCCACACCTCCACTACTCGCCTTTAAACAGCCACCCAACCTCAAACAAACCATCGTTCGCAGCAAATTACCCAGCCTTCAGGAGAACAGCGTCCACGACACCACACAACCCTGCCACGGTAACTTCTGCAAGACATGCCAGATCATCGACACAGATCATAGAATCATAGAAGTTACAACATGGAAACAGGCCCTTCGGCCCAACATGTCCATGTCGCCCAGTTTATACCACTAAGCTAGTCCCAATTGCCTGCACTTGGCCCATATCCCTCTATACCCATCTTACCCATGTAACTGTCCAAATGCTTTTTAAAAGACAAAATTGTACCCGCCTCTACTACTGCCTCTGACAGCTCGTTCCAGACACTCACCACCCTTTGAGTGAAAAAATTGCCCCTCTGGACCCTTTTGTATCTCTCTCCTCTCACCTTAAATCTATGCCCCCTCGTTATAGATTCCCCTACTTTTGGGAAAAGATTTTGACTATCTACCTTATCTATGCCCCTCATTATTTTATAGACTTCAATAAGATCACCCCTTAACCTCCTACTCTCCAGCGAAAAAAGTCCCAGTCTGTCTAACCTCTCCCTATAAGTCAAACCATCAAGTCCCGGTAGCATCCTAGTAAATCTTTTCTGCACTCTTTCTAGTTTAATAATATCCTTTCTATAATAGGGTGACCAGAACTGTACACAGTATTCCAAGTGTGGCCTCACCAATGCCCTGTACAACTTCAACAAGACATCCCAACGCCTGCATTCAATGTTCTGACCAATGAAACCAAGCATGCTGAATGCCTTCTTCACCACCCTATCCACCTGTGACTCCACTTTCAAGGAGCTATGAACCTGTACTCCTAGATCTCTTTGTTCTATAACTCTCCCCAACGCCCTACCATTAACGGAGTAGGTCCTGGCCCGATTCGATCTACCAAAATGCATCACCTCACATTTATCTAAATTAAACTCCATCTGCCATTCATCGGCCCACTGGCCCAATTTATCAAGATCCCGTTGGAATCCTAGATAACCTTCTTCACTGTCCACAATGCCACCAATCTTGGAGTCATCTGCAAACTTGCTAACCATGCCTCCTAAATTCTCATCCAAATCATTAATATAAATAACAAATAACAGCAGACCCAGCACCGATCCCTGAGGCACACCGCTGGACACAGGCATCCAGTTTGAAAAACAACCCTCTACAACCACCCTCTGTCTTCTGTCGTCAAGCCAATTTTGTATCCAATTGGCTACCTCACCTTGGATCCCATGAGATTTAACCTTATGTAACAACCTACCATGCGGTACCTTGTCAAAGGTACCGTGTCCATGTAGACCACGTCTACTGCACAGCCCTCATCTATCTTCTTGGTTACCCCTTCAAAAAACTCAATCAAATTCGTGAGACATGATTTTCCTCTCACAAAACCATGCTGACTGTTCCTAATTAGTCCCTGCCTCTCCAAATGCCTGTAGATCCTGTCCCTCAGAATACCCTCTAACAACTTACCCACTACAGATGTCAGGCTCACCGGTCTGTAGTTCCCAGGCTTTTCCCTGCCGCCCTTCTTAAACAAAGGCACATCATTTGCTACCCTCCAATCTTCAGGCACCTCACCTGTAGCTGTCGATGATTCAAATATCTCTGCCAGGGGACCCGCAATTTCCTCCCTAACCTCCCATATCGTCCTGGGATACATTTCATCAGTTCCCGGAGATTTATCTACCTTGATGCGCGTTAAGACTTCCAGCACCTCCCTCTCTGTAGTATGTACACTCCTCAAGACATCACTATTTATTTTCCCATGTTCCCTAACATCCATGCCTTTCTCAACCGTAAATACCGATGTGAAATATTCATTCAGGATCTCACCCATCTCTTGTGCTTCCACACATAGATGACCTTGTTGATCCTTAAGAGGCCCTACTCTCTCCCTAGTTACTCTTTTGCCCTTTATGTATTTGTAGAAGCTCTTTGGATTCTCCTTTGCCTTATCTGCCAAAGCAATCTCATGTCCCCTTTTTGCCCTCCTGATTTCTCTCTTAACTCTACTCCGGCAATCTCTATACTCTTCAAGGGATCCAGTTGATCCCAGCTGCCTATGCATGTCATATGCCTCCTTCTTCTTTTTGACTAGGGCCTCAATCTCCCGAGTCATCCAAGGTTCCCTACTTCTACCAGCCTTGCCCTTCACTTTATAAGGAATGTGCTTACCCTGAACCCTGGTTAACACACTTTTGAAAGCCTCCCACTTACCAGACGTCCCTTTGCCTGCCAACAGACTCTCCCAATCAACTTCTGAAAGTTCCTGTCTAATACCATCAAAATAGGCCTTCCCCCAATTTAGAATTTTAACTTTTGGGCCAGACCTATCCTTCTCCATAGCTATCTTAAAACTAATGGAATTATGATCACTGGTCCCAAAGTGATCCCTCACTAACACTTCTGTCACCTGCCCTTCCTTATTTCCCAAGAGGAGGTCAAGTTTTGCCCCCTCTCTAGTCGGGCCATCCACATACTGAATGAGAAATTCCTCCTGAATACACTCAACAAATTTCTCTCCATCCAAGATACCACCATCACACGAGAGGACACCACCCACCAGGTGCACGGTTCATACTCCTGTGACTCGGCCAACGTTGTCTACCTCATACGTTGCAGGAAAGGATGCCCCAGAGCATGGTACATTGGCGAGACCATGCAGACGCTGCGACAATGGATGAATGGACACCGCGCAACAATCGCCAAACAGGAGGGTTCTCTCCCTGTTGGGGAACACTTCAGCAGTCATGGACATTCAGCCACCGACCTTCGGGTAAGCATACTCCAAGGCGGCCTTCGAGACACACGACAACGCAAAATCGTCGAGCAGAAATTGATGGCCAAGTTCCGCACCCATGAGGACGGCCTCAACCGGGATCTTGGGTTCATGTCACACTACACGTAACCCCACCAGCGAACAAATGTTATCTGTTTTTAATATAACGGGTCATTGACTGTCTTCCTTCTCTCTCTCTCTCTTTTTTTTGGGGGTTTGTATATTCGGTGGCCTTTTAGGTGACACCTTTCTGTCTGCTCACTGTGATTGCCTTGGCAACAGGCAGTAATCACCAGGCATTGTTCTGTGATTTTCAAATGCGAAGGATTCGAAAATTTCATTTCCACACCGTTCACCTGAGGAAGGAGGAAGCCTCCGAAAGCTTGTGGAATTTAAAATAAATTTGTTGGACTATAACTTGGTGTTGTAAAATTGTTTACAATTGAAAAGAGTAAAAGAGAGGATGAGGTAAATGAAGAAATAGTGATTAGGTGATGTTAAGGTTAAATGTTAAAAACCTGAAGATTGTTGTGGAAAGGAAAGACTGAGGAAGGTACAGAATTCCACAGTTTTGAGGTGCTGCAAAACATGAGTTAAAATTTGGAGCTTGTGCAATGAGTGTTAATCTCAAAACCGTAAGGATGCAGGGAGGAGGGAGAGTGTATAGGATGCCATATTTGTAAAGAGGAAATTTAGAGATCAAACCACAAATTTGAGGGGAACATCCAATAGACATGGAGAAGGGGAGTCAGGAGATCATGACTTTTCTTTTCCCAACTTTTTCGCCGTTCCTTAACTCTTTCACTTCCTTTCATGGCCCGGATTATCCTCTGTATTTACGCCCGTTTAGGGGCAGCTTAGGGGCATTATGGTTGGGACCCCCCATTTCTGGGACTGCTGGCCACACTAAGTCATGGCAGAAACTGAAGTTATTTTGCAACTCCTGCGCACTACCAAAGGTGAGCCACCAAAAGGGAGCACTAATAGCAATGAGAGTACACCATGAATATTTTAATCAGACAGACCTTGAGTTCCAGCAACCCTCTGGTACTTTGTCCATTCTCTTCAGAAATTCTTCAATGAGAAAAATGGCTAATACTTGGGAAACTGTGGTAAATTTCCGTCTTCTCCGCATGGGCAGTAACCTGGAGGAGAGGATCACCTGCCTGTTATAGAACCCCTCCGATTTTCATTCCATTGAAATATGAGTTCTGCAGCAAGTGTTCAGATTACCCTGTATGCGCTGAAGACAAATATTTTCCCCAGTATCTCTCCTTAAAGCCTTCTTGAGCCTGACATGGTGGCTGTGTTTTCATCATATTAAGATGCTACAATCATAGTTTTACCTATTTATGTCATTCATATGCATTTTTGCAAAGTTTCTACGACTTGTGTAATTATTTGTTACGCTAATGTTTCTCCAAGATTTTACCATGATGCCGCATCAAGTAAAGATATTATACCACAGCACAACCTTGTTAAACATTGCTTGTGCCACCACTAAGCTCTCATTAGAGTCCCTTTTGTTATTGTTTTCCCAACACAATGCAATATTTTTAATAAAAAAATAAATGATGGTGCCTATAGTTCTTTTTTATCATTCTCCAGGATGTGGGCATCGCTGGCAAGGCCAACATTTATTGCCTATCCCTAGTTGCCCTTGAGAAGGTGGTGGTGAGCCACTGGAGTCCCTGTGGTGAAGGTGCACCCACAATGCAGTTAGGTGGGGAGATGCAGGATTTTGACCCAGCGATGATGAAGGAACAGCAATATATGTTTAGGTTAGGATGGTGTGTGACTTGGAGGGGAACTTGGAGGTAATAATGTTGTTATGCACCTTCTGCCCTTATCCTTCTAAGTGGTGGAGGTTGCAGGTTTCTTGTCAATCTTCTGACATCACCTCCTGAAAGCCTTGACTCATTGTTGAGATATGGCTCCATGGATACTCACTGTCCTCTAGTACCTCAGTCAAGTGCCCATTATTGACAGTGAGTATGTGCAAGCTACTCGATCATGAGGGAGATCAGAGCCAAATCCAATCCTGTCCTCACATGACATTAACACGTACACTTCAACTGGGGTCACTGAATCGCGATCAGAAGTGGGAATTTTGAGTTTCCCCTCCTTAAACCAGGAACACTGAGGCCAATTTAAGCAACTCTGCTGCTGCCCAGCTGAAATTAGCTAAGTCAGCACACTAGGGGGTCAAACAGCAGGTCTCCCTGGGCTGTGCACCTCGGCTACTCATTGGACAAGCTCACTGAGTCATTGGGGGCATACGGAACATTCGTAATAGGAGCAGTCCATTCAGCCCCTTGTGCATGTTCCGCCATTCAATTAGATCAGAGCTGATCTGTACCACTTACCCACCTTTGACCCATATCCCTCGATATCTTACCTAACAAACATCTATCAATCTCAGTTTTTACAAATTCTTACTTCGTAGGGCTCATTATGATGAAATAAAATAAAATTGCTTGGTTTTCAGCTCAGGAAACCGGAAATACCCAAAAGGATTATTTGATGGAAGGCAAGAAATTTAATTTAATGGATGTATAAAGTGCCTTTATAACTCAGATTGATTGTCAGTATATATAATATGTATATAAACACACAAATATAGGTACACATGTATAAATAAAAATAATATTTAGTCATGTTTCAATCATAACTCTGATGTACATTTTCTGGCAAAACTAAACCATAGATTTTATTTTCTAACAATTCTTATCTAAAGTAATTTCTGCCAATCGTATTATAAGATGACTATTTGGGCACTTAAAAAATGTTATTTCCTGAACTTTCTTCTTGATGTTATTGAAATAACCATTGCACGATCACCAGGAGCAAAGCTTCAATGATCACAAGCACCAGCACCAGTACTACCACTATTACCAGCATAGCATCGGCACCAGCCCAATCACCAAGACTATCGCTGCACCAGCACCAGAGCAACCACTATCGCCAACACAGCACAATCACCAGGACTATCACTAGCACTTGCACCAGTGCTGTCACTATCAACTGCACGAGCACCAAGACTATCACCAGCACCAGGATCAGGATTATCACAGATCCCTGAAGGCGGCGGAACAGGTAGATAAGGTGGTAAAGAAGGCATATGGGATACTTGCCTTTATTAGCCGAGGCATAGAATATAAGAGCAAGGAGGTTATGATGGAGCTGTATAAAACACTGGTTAGGCCACAGCTGGAGTACTGTTTGCAGTTCTGGTCGCCACACTACAGGAAGGATGTGATCGCTTTGGAGAGGGTGCAGAGGAGATTCACCAGGATGTTACCAGGGCTGGAGCGCTTCAGCTATGAAGAGAGACTGGGAAGATTGGGTTTGTTTTCCTTGGAGCAGAGGAGGCTGAGGGGGGACATGATTGAGGTGTACAAAATTATGAGGGGCACAGATAGGATGGATACGAAGGAGCTTTTTCCCTTCGTTGAGGGTACTATAACAAGGGGACATAGATTCAAGGTAAAAGGCGGGAGGTTTAGAGGGGATTTGAGAAAGAACTTTTTCACCCAGAGGGTGGTTGGAGTCTGGAACTCACTGCCTGAAAGGGTTGTGGAGGCAGGAACCCTCACAACATTCAAGAAGCATTTGGATGAGCACTTGAAATGCCATAGCATACAAGGCTACGGACCAAATGCTGGAATATGGGATTAGAGTAGACAGGGCTGATGGCCGGCGCGGACACGATGGGCCGAAGGGCCTCTATCCGTGCTGTATAACTCTATGACTCTATGACTCTATCTGAACTACCACTATCACCAGCACAGCATCAGCACCAGCACTAGTACCAAGAATATCAGCAGCACCAGAACTATCATTATCACCAGAACCAGCATCAGGACTATCACCAACACCAGAACCAGAACTACCACTAGGCCAGAAGTTTAACTGGACCAGCCATAGCAATGCTGTAGCTACAAGAGCAGGACAGAGGATGGGTACTCTGCGACAAGTGGCTCACCTCCTGACCACTCAAAGCCTTTACATCATCTGAAAAGCTCAAGCCCTGCAGCAACTGACCAGATTTCTTTGACACCATCTCTCTCCCCTGAGACCTCTACCACTAAGAAGTACAAGGGCATCAATGTTGTGGGAACACAATCACTTCAATGTTCCCCTCAAAGTCACATACCATCCTGACTTGGACATATATCACCATTTCTTCATTGTCGCCTGGTCAGAATGCTGGAATTTCCTACTAACACTATTGTGCGAGCACTATCACCACAAGGACTGCAGCGGTTCAGGGAGAAAGCCCACCACCACCGTCTACAGGCAACTAAGGATAGGCAAAAAATTCAGCCTTGCCTTAGTCACCCACATCCCAACAACAAATAAAACAAATCTCAGCCATCTCTTTCAATACCCTGAGATAAACTAAATCTGGCCCTGCTACTTTTTGCACTTGGAACCCCTGTAATTTCAGCCTGCATTATTTCCCCTTAAAAGTCATGAATTTTCTCTCTGGATCTTTATGATAGACATGGAAAGTCAGCACAGGCCAGCAACGTGAGTGCACCTGAGCTGCACCATTTGCCTTACAGTGTTGCCGTAGTAATCAAGGCTGCTGCAATGACACCGCTGTGAGGTAAATGCAGCAGTTGAATGCCACAATCTTTCTTAGATGCACCATGTGGGCATAACTATGTGTTGCCCATAATAGGCATCTTCTTTTGGGCACTCAGGGCCTATACTACAGCCTTCTAAATCCCATTGCTTAATGCTGGTTTACGTGTGCAGAGCAGTGGTACTTGGTACTTGAATACCTCCTTGTTATAAGATGCCAAATATTTATTCAGTAGGAAAGATTTAAAGTTATTTGGATTTAAATGTGAATTGTGCCTCTTCTTTCAATAGAGAATGTGAGAGATTCCAAGCTTCCATAGTGAGAATAATATATCCTTCAACAGCAGCTGTGGCCAATAAGGTCAGACCTCAGAAATTAACACACCCATACAAGAAGATTATTGCTTCATTTAGTGTTTAAAAACAGCACTGAGAGCTGCCCCATGTCTGGTGGATAAACAATAATAACAATTTATATAACAACTTCAATGTAGAAACATGTCCCAAGAAGCTTCACAGAGATGTAAATATAATGGAAGACAAGTCAAAGAAGGAAAGATTAGGAGGAGGTAGCCAAAATCTTGGTTAAAAAGGTGCATTTTAAGGAGGGCCTTAAAGGAGGAGGGGGAGGTGGAGGGGTTTAGCAAAGGAATTCCAGAGAGTGGACGTAGGAGGCTGATGGAACATTTGCCAAAGGTGCCTTAAGGGAGGGGATGCACAAGAATCCAGAGTCAGAGGAACACAGAGCACTGCACAGGTATTGTAGGGCTGGAGGAGATTACAGAGCTAGATGGGGCAAGGCCATGAATGAGAATTTTAAATTTGAGGTGCTGGGCAACCGCAAGCCTACATAGGTGAGCAAGAGCAGGTGTGACAAGCAAGTAGGATTGGTTGTGGAACAAGACGCAAACAGCACAGTTTTGGATGAGCTGAGGTTTATGGAGAATGGGAGACCAGGCAGGAGAGCACTGGAATAGTTGAATCTGGAGATGACAAAGGCATGAATCAGGGCTTCAGCGGCAAATAGGCTGAGGCAAGGATAGAGCTGGGCAATGTCATGGAGGTGGAAGTAGGCAGTCTTTGTGATGGAAAGGATATGAGATCAGAAGTTCAACTTGGAGTCGAATAGGACGCCAAGGTTGTGAACAGTCTGGTTCAGCCCGAGACAGGGAGGATGATGGAGTTGGTAGCAAGGGTACGGAGCTTGTGATGGGGACTGAAAACATAGGCTTCAGTCTTCCCAATGTTTAGCAGGAGGAAGTTGTGGCTCATCCAAGACTGGATGTTAGATAAGGACTCTGACAACACAAAGTCAGTTAAGGGATTGAGAGAAGTGGTGAGGAGGTAGAGCTGGGTGTCATCAGCACTTGCGTGAAAGTTGGCCCCATGTCTGTGGATCATGTAACTAAGGGTAACATGTAGATGAGGAAGAGGACTGGTCAAGGATAGATCCTTGGGGGACGCCAGAGGTAATGGTGTAGGGGTGGGAAGAGAAGCCATTGCTGGAGATGCTCTGCTATGATTGGACAGGTAAGAGTGGAACCAAGCGAGAGCAGTCCCAATGAACAGTGCAATGAGGTGAGGCATTGGAGGAAGATGGTGATTCCAACCATGTCAAAGGCTGGAGAGAGGTCAAGGAGGATGATGAAGGATAACGCACCATGATATTGTGACTTTGTGACTTTGCTTCGGGCTGTTTCAGTGTTGTGGTAGGGACAGAAATCTGATTCAAGGGATTCAAACGAGGAATTGCCAGAGAGGTAGGCACATATCTGAGAGGTGACGACATGTAAAGGCACCATCTCTGTGATGTAATGGCATTTAGAGCAGAAAGGGGGCAGTTGAATTCCAAGTCTGTACAATGTTCGTTGACCTGATCCAGAGTAGTAGTTGAGGCCTACAATTGGCGTCAGTGCCCTTGAGCAGGGAGGCGAAATTAGTCTGGGTTGTTGCTATTAATCGCTATCCAGTAACCCCAGAGTAAATGGAAAGGGCATGTGTGTGGATGTCAGGAATGAACTCAGTCATGATGCCCAACACTCTGAGGTAGCTTGGCAACACGTGAAGAATGGGCACAAGTTGGGTATTGGAGGGTTGCCCGTTGTTGTGGAACTGTAGGCCAGTGGCAGTCACCACCTTCGAGAGAAAATTAGGGGCTGGGGGGAGAGAATGTTGGATTTGCTTAGAATCTACGTTCCTGCATGCTCCAAAAACTGCCCATTCAGCATAAGAACTCATTGACGAGTCAGTTAGTGGGAGAACAGATGGTTTTCCTGACTGTTCCTACTTTTTGCTTTCTGTTCCAGAGTACGTGTGAGTCAGAAACCATTACATTCCGTATTGTACCATGCTGTTAAAATGGCAAGAATTTGCAGTAATTGCAATTCTTTCAAAATGGCAATAATTGGTCATTTATAATTATTTTTTGCAATCTCAGAATAACAATTAAAGCCAGCACACATTTTAACAGCATTCTTATGACTGTGAAAGCCAAAATGTATTCTCTTGCCCAAAAGGAAAATTCCATTAAATGGTGGGAAAATGTTATGCAGCAGAGCAAAAAAAAAGATATTTTCCAAGAGGAACAGGGAAATGAATATGGTTTCAAGACAAGAAATGAGAACGATTTAGTGTGGAGAATCTGAAATGTTAGCACGGAGGCTGCTACAGCTCCTAAGACTTTGGCAGCATCTGTTGAAACCAGCGGAGTCTCTCAAACAACAGCACGCAGTGAAAGGCTGGCATTCAGAAATAGTCATCTTGGAGGAGGTAGATAAGGATATATTTCATACCCGATTGCTCCTTGGGGTTTGCAATTTGATTAAGACCTTCTGCTTCTCCGGCAATATCTCCCGGACGTCATGCGGAGAGTTAAGCATCTCAGAGCACCACTAGCTGCCAGATCCCTGAATGCCAAAAATACTTCTAACAGGGTGGAGTGGGAATCACCCTCTTCTCTTTCAAATCATGAATGTGTAATGTACCCACTGCAGCACTGACAAATAACATGCTGTCAAATATTATCAGGCTGAGGAGGGATATAAGGCAGCAGTGTCTGTCATCCCTGCTCCTCTCTATCATAGTCATTGAGCCTTTAACCTAAGCAGACAAAACGTAGCTGTGCACTTGTTGCTTGTCACTGGCAGCAGCAAGCATTTAATATGATTTTATGAGAATTGTATTTTATTGGTTCTAAGAAGCCCTCAGAATGAAGCTGTATATGTGCTAAACCTTATTGGCACTGTCGAGCTGCAAAATTAATTCATCAAAGTAGCAGGCATTGTCACTGGCCTCATATTATACCTGAGCTACTCTAATTAAAAAAAGATCAGGTGAACTGTGTTGGTCCAGTATCTTTAACCTCCATTGAGAACTACTCACAAGATGGACAAGAGCAGCAATGCGATGGGAACACCATCACCTCCACATTCCCCTCTGAGTCATCCACCATCCTGACCTGGACCTATATCACCATTCCTCCATCATTGTTGAGTCAAAACAGGGAGAAATTCGACTTGCACCCAATACGGCAAACAAACGACTTTGGGCCTCATTTAAATGCCACTGGTGAGCTGTGAGTATCAAACTGGTGCTGCGCTGCAGCCAGTTGAGGAGGGTAGGAAATCTGCCAGCTCCTACACGGAGCTGGCTGGCAAGTCAGGTCTGGGTTTGGGGGAGAGGTGGGAATCGTGATCCCATGGGGGCATCAAACCTACTGGCACCGGACCAGAGTTTTTTTCTGCACCCAGGAGGAGCATTCCTGCTTCTCCTGAGCCCATAAAAATGGAAAATTTCATGGGCCAGCTTTTAAGCAGCCTCCAATGGTCCCGATAAGGATCACTGGCTAAGCCGCTCAATGCCTGCTACAGGTAGGCGGATCATGTGCAGCACAAGCTCCTCCCATTTGTATCTGAATTTCACATTTAGCATACGACCCCAATTTGCATATTTAAGGAGCCTAACGTCAGATGGGTGCCCTGGAGGCCCAAGCCAAGATGGTATTCAAGCATTTCTAACGTAGTTTGGGCATGCTAGATCATAATGCAAAATTCAGAGGTCTAACGCCGATTTTACTGCCAGAAAAACGGGTGGCTGTGAGTTGAATTTCTTCCCCAGAGCCTCCGAATTGCCTACCTAACTACATTGTGGGAGCACCATCACCACAAGGACTGCAGTGCTTCAAGGAGAAGATCCACCACCACCTTCTCAGAGGAACTAGAGAAGGGCAATAAATGCAGCCTTTTTGGTGTTGGCCACATCACGAGAACAAATTTTTAAAACCCTCCGTTCTCTTTCCCTCTTTTTCATTTCCAACTTC
Organism: Heptranchias perlo; assembly: GCF_035084215.1. Lineage (NCBI taxonomy): Eukaryota > Metazoa > Chordata > Chondrichthyes > Hexanchiformes > Hexanchidae > Heptranchias > Heptranchias perlo. The sequence continues at coordinate 76,265,121 of NC_090330.1, forward strand.
CATCTCTGTCTCTCAATCTCTCTCAACCTCTTTCATTTTTAAGCCCCTGTGTTTTTTCTCTCTCCCCAGTCTCTATAGTAGAGTAGAGAAATCCAGGGCTACACAGAAAACCTTTGTTATTTTACTGTTTCTAGAGTATTTTACTCAGTAGGTGGTTGAATTTTCAAAAGGACATGAACCTACAGTGTAGGGTATGAAACTTTTCTGCCAATCTACACCTCAGGATCCCCTTTTCTGCTTGTTCCATGGCTTTAGACTACACTAGCTATTTCTCATAAATTGCCTTTTCCTTTCCCTCTTCTCAGATCATCCTGCCTGCTCTGTGCCTCCTCCTCTCTCCACTCTCTGCAATGCTAGTCCTGTACCTCCAAGTTTTCTCTCCCCTCCATGACTCAGAGATTCCCACTCCTCCTTGTCCAATCAGATGGTAGTAACAGAGGTTTTAAAGACTTGAAGGGTGTAGCTCAGAGCCATGCAACAGGAGGAAATCAATGTCAACAAGATCCTGCACCTCCAGATATCTCTGGGATCCCCCTGGTGCCATTGAGATTCCACCTCTCCGTCCTTCTGAAGTAGACAGAGGTCAGTGGTGGAGCTACCAATTAGGACAAGACTTGAAATGTCATAGAAGTTAGTTTACAAAAGGTAACGATTACTGAACATAAGTATTTTTATCAGGGCTTTCTCCACTATTACCCTTCTGTACTGCAGTTTGTCTTGGTGCATGCATTAATAACAAATTAATGGGGGTGATTTTACCCCTACTGGGTGGGTGGGCTATTACAGTCACCCAGGTTAGTTAACTGCCGAAGAGCTGCCTGGAACCCACCGTTCCAAATATTAACCTACCCTACTGAGAAATGTTGCTCCAGGCCCCTGGCCATGATCTTCTCCACACACCCCCACCCGCCCCCTCATATCCCAAAAGCAAACCACTTGTGAGATGCCCCTGGAAACTGATCCCGCCACCTATCTTGTGCTGGCGGTCGGCCTCTGGGGCATGTGATTTTCTAGGGCTTCAAGCAGAATGGGCATCAAGTCAGCCAGTAGGATTTAAATGAGACCCAAGAGTTAAAATAGCTCGGACCTCATTTCTGGAGCAGCGGGTGACTTTACAACTCATTTTGCTTACCACCTCCCCAAAATCCACCCAGAGTTAAAATTGGGGCCAATATTTCTTTTAGGGGTTTAATACAATGTGTGACCACTAGGCGGCAATATATTTGCTCTAATGCATCAGCCTGAGTTTATCTTACTTTATGGGGACTTGTCGCCAGGGCAGGCATGTTTAAGGCAGATTATTATGTTACAAGAGTTTGTGTTATTTCTGTTCTTGAAGCAGGAAGCCATATGGGATTAAATATTTGTGAACCACAGCCCTACTAAAAGTTGGTATTTACCACAGAACAAGATCAAAACCAGTCCGACACGATGAGATCATTCCTGCTATTGCAGGGGAGTAAATAAATGTAATTAACTTAATTACGAAACTAAATCATTTATTTAGTGTGACTGATCCCTTTCAGTCTAAAAATTTGTTAAAATGATTAGCAACCATCTATGATACTCACATCTAAGGTGGGAAACTATCCAGATTAAATTTAACAGAACGAACTAAGAGAAGATAAATGGGTTCAAACCACATTTTTGCTAACTTGCTCACCCATTAAAAAGCAAGTCAATAATTGAACTAAATTCCAGTGAACAGAAATTTACTTTTTTTAAATTTCAAAATATATTTTATTTCATAGAATTTTAAGGTACACACAGTTTAATGTAAATATCACAATTTCAAACCAGTACAATTCAAACCAATACATTACAGATCATACACAATGCGATCTGTATATTACAATTCAAACACGGTATATTCCTTATGATTCATGGTGTACAATACATTTCAAGATAGAGTGGCCTTTCACGGTGGCCTTTCCCCATAGGGCATTTGCGTAGGTCGCACCTCGCTTCAGTATGTCCCGTAGCACGTACTCCTGGACCTTGGAGTGTGCCAGTCGGCAACACTCGATCATGGACAGCTCCTTCAGCTGGAAGACCAGCAGGTTTCGGGCGGACCAAAGGGCCTCCTTCACCGAGTTGATAGTTTTCCAGCCGCAGGTAATATCTGTCTTAGTGTGCGTCCCGAAGAACAACATAGCGTCCTGAGTTACCGAACTATTGGAGATGAACCAGGACAGATACCAACGCATCTCTGTCCACACCCTCTGCGCGAAGGGGCAGCCCATTAGAAGGTGGACAACTGTCTTCTCCCTGCTGCAGCCGCGAGGGCAGCTCGCGGTGACACAGAGATTACGTGCGTGTTGGAAAGACCACACTTGGAGGGCCTTTCTCACCACCATCCAGGCTACATCCTGGTGCCTGTTTGTCAGCTCAGGAGAAGAGACGTTCCACCAAATGGCATCAACCGTCTGGCCGGGGAAGAACCCGATTGAGTCCACCCTCTTCTTTCCTTGCAGGACTCTCAAAACGTTCCGTGTCGACCTTTGTCTAACGGCCTTGTGGTCGAAGGTGTTCCTCCTCAGGAACTTCTCCACCTGGGATAGGTGTGGGGGGGACGGTCCAGCTGGACGGGACGTCCTGCGTCTGCTCGGCCAGCGTGGCCAGACCCAGCCTTCTCAGTGTGTTGGCTAGGTAGAAACTCAGCACGTAGTGACACTTGGTGTTTGCATACTGGGGCTCCACACACACCCTGAGGCAGCCACACACAAAGGTGGCCATCAGGATCAGAGTGGTGTTGGAGACGCCCTTCCACCCTTTAACTGGGGGCTTGTACATGGTGACCCTGCAGATGCGTTCTACCTTGGACTTCCAGACAAAGTGAAAGATAGCTCGGGTGACTGTGACAGAGGAGATGTGGGGAATGGGCCATACCTGGGTCACCTGGATCAATACCGCGAGTACCTCACGCCTTATCACCAGATTCCTGCCGGTTATGGAGCGGGATCGCCCCACCCATATACCAAGCTTCTGTTTGGCCTTGGCGATCCACTCCTCCCAGATCTTTGTGCAGGCCAGGGGCCCCCCGAACCAGATCCCCAGCACCTTCAGGTAGTCGACCTGACGGTGAAGGGGACAAAGGATCTGATCTCCCACCTGCCAAAGAACATGGCCTTGCTCTTACTTTGGTTCACTCTGACCTCCTAAGCCAGCTTGAAATGGTCGCAGATGTCCATCAGTGTGTGGACCGACAGCTGGTCGAGACAAAAGACGATAACGCCATCCATGTACAGGGAGGTCTTAATCTGAGAGCCTCCTCTGCCTGGGATTGTCACCTCCCCCCTTCCTGATGGATGTGGCAAACAGCTCGATACAACATACGAATACGACAAGAGAGGACAGCCCTGCCTGACTCCAGATCTGACGGAAAAGCTTTCTGACTCCCACGGGTTGATTAGGACTGCACTACGGATATCCACGTAGAGCAGTCAGATCCTCAACGGGAAAAAGTGGCCACAGTCAATAACTGAATACATCAATCCCCAAACAGCAATGAGGCTCACCACCAAAGGTTACACTTCAAGCTTGTAGTGCCCAAACTATACTGCACACTGAGCACCACAATGCCGAGAAATCCAGCCCCCAATGTGCAGTATAACTATCCAGCAATTGGGAAGCTGGAAGTAAAGATCTGATTTTGCAGAGGTTCCTGCATCAGGATAACTTCACAAGTCAGTTTCTATATTCCACAATTCATTGCTCAATTATGCAAGAACACGCATAACATCATTGGATTGTTGGGTAATGCATTATGGGATAACCCACACACTCTCACTTTTTAAATAACATTAATTACATTTACTTCTAGGTACTAAATTTGAGAAACTTTGCTCTAAATGGCTAGAAAATGGGGAGCACCATGAATCAGATGCACTGATCTCCAATTTGCGCTTCTGTTGAGCAAGTCCAGGATTGGAGTCTCACAGTTCCAGAGCTCTAATGTAACTGGAGTGGAACCAGAACCAGTAAGGTATCTAATCAACTGAGATCCGGTCTTATGCCCCTTGACCTTACACAACTTCCACCAACAGCAAATAAATTATTAGAGACAAGCCTATTGTGGAAATAGCCCAGATGCATTGTTGCCAGAGACAAGCCTATTGTGGAAATATGTCAGAGGCACTGAACCCCCTCCTCGGGGAGTAGTTTTGCTGTGGTGTCTTTGAGGATAAAGATGTCTGGCAGCACTCGAGTCAGTTTTGCCATCTGATCCTGGCCATGGGTGGGCTGTGAGATTTTGGGGATGATATTCTTCCTGGGTGGCAGCGCAAAACAGGCGCCAGTGAATCATAGAATCATAGAATCATAGACGTTTACAACATGGAAACAGGCCCTTCGGCCCAACATGTCCATGTCGACCAGTTTATACCACTAAGCTAGTCCCAATTGCCTGCACTTGGCCCATATCCCTCTATACCCATCTTACCCATGTAACTGTCCAAATACTTTTTAAAAGACAAAATTGTACCCGCCTCTACTACTGCCTCTGGCAACTCGTTCCAGACACTCACCACCCTTTGAGTGAAAAAATTGCCCCTCTGGACCCTTTTGTATCTCTCCCCTCTCACCTTAAATCTATGCCCCCTTGTTATAGACTCCCCTACCTTTGGGAAAAGATTTTGACTATCTACCTTATCTATGCCCCTCATTATTTTATAGACTTCTATAAGATCACCCCTAAACCTCCTACTCTCCAGGGAAAGAAGTCTCAGTCTATCCAACCTCTCCCTATAAGTCAAACCATCAAGTCCTGGTAGCATCCTAGTAAATCTTTTCTGCACTCTTTCTAGTTTAATAATATCCTTTCTATAATAGGGTGACCAGAACTGTACACAGTATTCCAAGTGTGGCCTTACTAATGTCTTGTACAACTTCAACAAGACATCCCAACTCCTGTATTCAATGTTCTGACCAATGAAACTAAGCATGCTGAATGCCTTCTTCACCACCCTATCCACCTGTGACTCCACTTTCAAGGAGCTATGAACCTGTACTCCTAGATCTCTTTGTTCTATAACTCTCCCCAACGCCCTACCATTAACGGAGTAGGTCCTGGCCCGATTCGATCTACCAAAATGCATCACCTCACATTTATCTAAATTAAACTCCATCTGCCATTCATCGGCCCACTGGCCCAATTTATCAAGATCCCGTTGCAATCCTAGATAACCTTCTTCACTGTCCACAATGCCACCAATCTTGGTGTCATCTGCAAAGTTGCTAACCATGCCTCCTAAATTCTCATCCAATTGGGCCCTTTGTGTCCTCATCGCAACTTGCTTTTCCACCTATCTTTGTATCATCAGCAAATTTGGTCACAAGACACTCTGTTCCTTCATTGATATATATTGTAAATAGTTGAGGCCCCAGCACTGATCCCTGCGGCACTCCACTCGTTACAGATTGCCATTTTGTAAATGACCCTTTTATCCCGATTCTTTGTTTTGTTAGTTAGCCAATCCTCTATCCATGCCAGTATATTACCCCCAACACCATGAGCTCTTATCTTGTGCAGTAATCTTTTATGTGGCACCTTATCGAATGCCTTTTGGAAATCCAAATATACTGCAACCATTGGTTCCCCTTTATCCACCCTGCCCGTTACTTCCACAAAGAACTCTAATAAATTTGTCAGACATGATTTCCCCTTCATAAAACCATGTTGACTCTCCTTGATTGTATTATGAGTCTCCAAATGTCCTGCTACTACTTTGTTAATAATGGATTCTAGCATTTTCCCAATGACAGTGGTGGCTAAAAAGGCATACGGGATACTTTCCTTTATTAGCCAAGACATAGAATATAAGAGCAGGGAGGTTATGCTGGAACTGTATAAAACATTGGTTCAGCCACAGCTTGAATACTGCGTACAGTTATCATCACTACATTACAGGAAAGATGCTATTTCACCAGAGATGGTGCAGAGGAGATTTACGAGGATGTTGCCAGGGCTGGAGAATTTTTGAAATCATGGAAAATTTACGGCACAGAAGGAGACCATTCGGTCCATCGTGTCTGCACTGGCTGAGAAACGAGCTACCCAGCCTAATCCCGCTTTCCCGCATTTGGTCTGTAGCCCTGCAGGTCACGGCTCTTCAGGTGCACATCCAGGTATTTTTAAAATGAGTTGAGGGTTTCTGCCTCTACCACCCTCTCAGGCAGTGAGTTCCAGATTCCCACCACCCTCTGGGTGAAAACATTTTTCCTCATTTCCGCTCTAATCCTTCTACCAATCACTTTAAATCTATGCCCCCTGGTTATTGACCCCTCCGCTAAAGGAAAAAGGTCCTTCCTATCCACCCTATCTAGGCCCCTCATAATTTTGTACACCTCATTCAAATCACCCCTCAGCCTCCTCTGTTCCAAGGAAAACAACCCCAGCCTATCCAATCTGTCATCATAGCTACAATTCTCCAGTCCTGGCAACATCCTCATAAATCTCCTCTGCACCCTTTCTAGTGCAGCTACATCCTTCCTGTAATGTGATGACCAGAACTGTGCGCAGTACTCAAGCTGTGGCCTAACCAGTGTTTTATACAGTTCCAGCATAACTGCTTTTATACTCTATGCCTCAGCTAATAAAGGAAAGCATTCAATATGCCTTCTTAACCACCTCATCTACCTGTCCTGCTACCTTCAGGGATCTGTGGACATGCACTCCAAGGTCCCTCACTTCCTCTACACCTCTCAGTACCCTCCCATTTATTGTGTACTCCTTGCCTTGTTTGCCCTCCCCAAATGCATTACCTCAAACTTCTCCGGATTGAATTCCATTTGCCACTTTTTTGCCCATCTGATCAGTCCATTGATATCTTCCTGCAGTCTACAGCTTTCCCCTTCACTATCAACCACACGGCCTATCTTTGTGTCATCTGCAAATTTCTTAATCATGCCCCCTACGTTTAAGTCCAAATTGATAATGTATACCACAAAAACGAAGGACCTAGTACCGAGCCCTGCGGAACCCCACTGGAAACAGCCTTCCATTCACAAAAACAGCTGTCGACCATTACCCTTTGCTTCCTGCCACTGAGCCAATTTTGGATCCAATTTGCCATGTGGGACCTTGTCAAAAGCCTTGCTAAAATCCATGTAGACTACATCAATTACGCTACCCTCAACGATCCTCCTTTTCACCTCCTCGAAAAATTCAATCAAGTTAGTCAGACATGACCTCCCCTTAACAAATCCATGCTGACTGTCCTTGATCAGTCCGTGCCTTTCTAAGTGACAGTTTATCCTGTCCCTCAGAATTGATTCCAATAATTTGCCCACCACCGAGGTTAGGCTGACTGGCCTCTAATTACTTGGTCTATCCTTCGCTCCCTTTTTAAATAATGGTACAACGTTAGCAGTCCTCCAATCCTCCGGCACTACGCCTGTATCCAGTGAAGTTTGGAAAATGATTGTTAAAGCCTCCGTTATTTCCTCCCTGGCTTCTTTTAACGACCTGGGATACATTTCATCTGGCCCTGGTGACTTATCCACTTTCAAAGCGGCTAATCCCCTTAATACTTCCTCTCTCACTATGTTTATCCCATCCAATATGTCACACCCCTCCTCCTTAACTTCAATCCCTGCATCATCCCTTTCCTTTGTGAAGACAGATGCAAATTATTCATTAAGAACCATACCCACATCTTCCGCCTCAAACACATAGTTTACCTTTTTGGTCTCGAATAGGTCCTACTTTTTCCTTAGTTATCCTCTTGCTCTTAATGTATTTATAAAACATCTTTGGGTTTTCTTTGATTTTACCTGCTAATATTTTTTCATGCCCTCTCTTTGCTTTCCTAATTTCCTTTTTAACTTCACCCCTGCACTTTGTATACTCCTCTAAGCTTTCTGTAGTATTGAGTTCCTGGTGTCTATCATAGGCTTTCTTTTTCTGCCTTATCTTACCCTGAATGCTTCTTGACATCAGGGGGCTCTAGATTTGGCAGCCCCTCCCTTTTTCATGTTAACCCTGAACCCCTTGAATCACCCCATTGAATGTCTCCCAATGCTTTGACAGAGATTTACCTTCAAGTAGCTGTTTCCAGTTTACTTCTGCTAAATCACTTCTCAGTTTAGTAAAATTGGCCTTTCCCCAATTGAAAACTTTAACTCATGCTCTGTCTTTGTCCTTGTCCTATGCTAAAACTATCTGTATTATGATCACTACCACCAAAATGCTCTCCCACTGCTACTTCTTTCACCTGCCCCTTTTCATTTCCTAGAACTAAACCCAGAACTTCCCTCCCTCCCATCCCCCTCTTGTTGGGTTTACTATATACTGGCTAAAAAAATTCTCCTTTTTGCAATTTAAGAAATCTGTGCCCTCTGTACCAATCACACTGTTTGTATCCCAGTTGATATTAGGGTAGTTGAAATCCCCTACTATTACTGCCCTATTGTTTTTGCACTTCTCAGAAATTTGCCTACATATTTGCTCCTCTATCTCCCTCTGACTGTTTGGGGGTCTATAGAACACTCCCAGTAGTGTGACTGCCCCTTTTTTGTTCTTTAGCTCAACCCATAAGGCCTCATTTGATGCTCCTTCTAAAATATCATCCCTCCTCACAACTGTAATTGTTTCCTTAACCAAAATTGCCACCCCCCTCCTTTTTATTCCCCTCTCTAGCGCGTCTGAAAACCCTGTTACCAGGGACATTGAGCTGCCAGTCCTGCCCCTCTTTAAGCAATGTTTCTGTAATAGTTAAGATATCATACTGCCACGTGTCTATCTGTGCCCTCAGCTCATCCGCCTTATTTCCTATACTCCATGCATTGAGGTAAATACATTTAAGGGCTGCCAAACTCCTCTGTTTATTTTCTAAGCTTCGTTCCCTCTGCCTTCCAGACTCACTCACTAATTTTCTGCCTTCCATTTCCAGTTCCAACTTTATCCCATCTGAATTCACACTCAGGTTCCCATCCCCCTGCCAAGCTAGTTTAAACCCTCCCCGACAGCACGAGCAAAGCTCGCCGCAAGGATATTGGTCCCGGCCCTGTTGAGGTGCAACCTGTCCGGCTTGTACAGGTCCCACCTCCCCCAGAACTGGTCCCAATGCCCCAGGAATCTAAAGCCCTCCCCCTTGCACCACCTTTGCAGCCACGCAGTCATCTGCTCTATCCTCCTATTTCTATTCTCACTAGTGCGTGGCACTGGGAGTAATCCGGACATTACTACTTTTGAGGTCCTGCTTTTTAATCTTTTTCCTAACTCCTTAAACTCTGCCTGCAACACCTTATCCCTCTTTCTACCTATGTCATTGGTCCCTATAAGGACCAGGACCCCTGGCTGTTCACCCTCCCCCCACAGACTGTTCTGCAACTGCTCAGTGACATCCTGGCACCAAGGAGGCAACATACCATCCTGGAATCACACCTGCGGCTGAAGAAACACCTGTCTGCTCCCCTAACCATGGAATCTCCTACCACTATTGCTCTCCCGACCTGTTTCACCACCGCGCCCCCCCCCCCCACCCCCCGCCCTGTACAGCTGAGCCACCCATGGTGCTCTGGTCTTGGCTCTGGCTGCACTCGCCAGAGGAACCCTCTCCCCCACCAGTATTCAGAACTGAATACTGATTGGAGTGTAAGATGCCCTCAGGAGACTCCTGAACTACCTGCCTGGTCCTCCTTGTCTGTCTGGCGGTCACCCATTCCCTCTCTGCCTGCACTCTCTTAAGCTGCGAGGTGACCACCTCCTGAAACATGCTATCTACAAAACTCTCAGCCTCGCGGATGCAATGTAGTAACTCCAGCTGCTGCTCAAGGTCCGAAACCCAGAGCTTGAGCTCCTCCAGCTGACAACACTTCCTGCACCTGTGGATGTCCAGGACACGGGAAGCGTCCTGGAGTTCCCACTAGCACAGGATGCGCATTTCAGCATTTAGCTATGAGAAAAGATTGGATAGGCTGGGGTTGTTTTCTTTGGAACAAAGGAGGTTGAGGGGAAATTTAATTGAGGTACATAAAATTATGATTGGACTAGATAGAGTGGATAAGGGAACCTATTTCCCTTCGCAGAGGGTCAGTGACCAGGAAGCATAGATTTAAAGTAATCGGTAGAAGGATTAGAGGGGAGCTGATGAGATTTTTTTCACCCAGAGGGTAGTGGGAGTCTGGAACTCACTGCCTGAAAGGTTGGTAGAAGCAGAAACCCTCTACTCATTTAAAAAGTACTTGGATGTGCACTTGAAGTGCCGCAACCTACTGGCCAAGGACCAAGTGCTGGAAAGTGGGATTAAGCCGGATAGCTCTTTTTCAGCCGGCATAGACACGATGGACTGAATGGCCTCCTTCTGTGCCGTAACTTTCAATGATTTTATGATTCTATGAATTTCTGGTCATTTATTTCATTGCTGTTTCTGGGAGCTTGCTGTGCACAAATTGGCTGCCGTGTTTCCTACATTACAACAGTGACTACACTTCATAGAATCATAGAAAGGTTACTGCATGGAAGGAGGTCATTCAGCCCATCGAGTTCCCATCGGCTCTATACACGAGCAATCCAGCTAATACCACTCCCCCGCCCTATCCCCGTAGCACTGCACATATTTTAGTTTCAAGTACTTATCCAGTTCTCTTTTGAAGGCCAAGATTGAATCTGCCTCCACCACTCCCTCGGGCAGTGCATTCCAGATCATAACCATTCGCTGCATAAAAAAGTTTTTCCTCATGTCACCCTTGGTTCTTTTGCCAATCACCTTAAATCTATGTCCTCAGGTTCTTGACCCTTCCGCCAATGGGAACAGTTTCTCTCTATCCTCTCTGTCTAGAACCTTTATAATTTTGAATACCTCGATCAAATCTCCTCTCAACCTTCTCTGCTCCTTTGAGAACAACCCCAGCTTCTCCAGACTATCTACGTAATTAAATTCCCTCATCCCTGGAATGATTCAAGTAAATCTCCTCTGCACCCTCTCTAAGGCCTTCACATCCTTCCTAAAGTGCAGTGCCCAGAACTGGACACAATACTCCAGCTGTGGCCAAACCAGCATTTAATAAAGGTTCATCATGATTTCCTTGCTTTTGTACTTTATGCCTCTATTTATAAAGCCCAGGATCCCGTATGCTTTTTTAACCACTTTCCCACCTGCCCTGCCACCTTCAGCGATTTGTGCATATATACCCCCAGATCCTTCTGTTCCTCTACCCCTTTTAGAATTGTGCCCTCAAGTTTATTGATAGATTTATTTATTTTTATTCGTTCATGGGATGTGGGGGTCGCTGGCAAGGCCAGTATTTATTGCCCATCCCTAATTGCCCTTGAGAAAGTGGTGGTGAGCCGCCTTCTTGAACCGCTGCAGTCCGTGTGGTGAAGGTTCTCCCACAGTGCTGTTGTCCTTCTAGGTGGTAGAGGTCACGGGTTTGGGAGGTGCTGTCGAAGAAGCCTTGGCGAGTTGCTGCAGTGCATCCTGTGCAGCCACTGTGCGCCGGTGGTGAAGGAAGTGAATGTTTAGGGTGGTGGATGGGGTGCCAATCAAGCGGGCTGCTTTGTCCTGGATGGTATCGAGCTTCTTGAGTGTTGTTGGAGCTGCACTTATCCAGGCAAGTGGAGAGTATTCCATCACACTCCTGACTTGTGCCTTGTAGATAGTGGAAAGGCTTTGGGGAGTCAGGAGGTGAGTCACTCGCCACAGAATACCCAGCTTCTATCCTGCTCTTGTAGCCACAGTATTTATGTGACTGGTCCAGTTAAGTTTCTGGTCAATGGTGATCCCCAGGATGTTGATTCAGCCAAGGCAATGCCATTGAATGTCAAGGGGAGGTGGTGAGACTCTCTCTTGTTGGAGATGGTCATTGCCTGGTACTTGTCTGGCACGAATGTTACTTGCCACTTATCAGCCCAAGCCTAGATGTTGTCTAGGTCTTGCTGCATGCGGGCACGGACTGCTTCATTATTTGAGGGGTTGCGAATAGAACTGAACACTGTGCACTCATCAGCGAACATCCCCATTTCTGACCTTATGATGGAGGAAAGGTCATTGATGAAGCAGCTGAAGATGGTTGTGCCTTGGACACTGCCCTGAGGAACTCCTGCAGCAATGTCCTGGGGCTGAAATGATTGGCCTCCAACAACCACTACCATCTTCCTTTGTGCTAGGTATGATTCCAGACACTGGAGAGTTTTCCCCCTGATTCCCATTGACTTCAATTTTACTCGGGCTCCTTGGTGCCAGACTTGGTCAAATGCTGCCTTGATGTCAAGGGCAGTCACTCTCACCTCACCTCTGGAATTCAGCTCTTTTGTCCATGTTTGAACCAAGGCTGTCATGAGGTCTGGAACCAAGTGGTCCTGGTGGGAACCAAACCGAGCATCGGTGAGTAGGTTATTGGTAGCATTGTCGACACCTTCCATCACTTTGCTGGTGATTGAGAGTCGACTGATGGGACAGTAATTGGCCAGATTGGATTTGTCCTGCTTCTTGTGGACAGGACAAACCTGGGCAATTTTCCATATTGCCGGGTAGATGCCCGTGTTGTAGCTGTACTGGAACAGTTTGGCCAGAGGAGCGGCTAGTTCCAGAGCACATGTCTTCAGCACTACAGCTGGGATGTTGTCGGGGCCCATAGCCTTTGCTGTATCTAGTGCATTCAGCCATTTCTTGATATCACGTGGAGTGAATCGAATTGGCTGAAGACTGGCTTCTATGATGGTGGAGGCCAAGATGAATCATCCACTCAGCACTTCTGGCTGAAGATGGTTGCAAACGCTTCAGCCTTGTCTTTTGCACTCACGTGCTGGACTCTACCATCATTGAGGATGGGGATGTTCACGGTGCCTTCTCCTCCCGTTAGTTGTTCAATTGTCCACCACCATTCACGGCAGGACAGCAGCGCTTTGATCTGACCCGTTGGTTGAGAAATCGCTTAGCTCTGTCTATAGCATGTTACTTCCATTGTTTAGCATGCATGTAGTCCTTTGTTGCAGCTTCACCAGGTTGGCACCTCATTTTTAGGTGTGCCTGTTGCTGCTTCAGGCATGCTCGTCTACACTCCTCATTGAACTAGGGTTCATAGAATCATAGAAGTTACAACATGGAAACAGGCCCTTCGGCCCAACATGTCCATGTCGCCCAGTTTATACCACTAAGCTAGTCCCAATTGCTTGCACTTGGCCCATATCCCTCTATACCCATCTTACCCATGTAACTGTCCAAATGCTTTTTAAAAGACAAAATTGTACCCGCCTCTACTACTGCCTCTGGCAGCTCGTTCCAGACACTCACCACCCTTTGAGTGAAAAAATTGCCCCTCTGGACCCTTTTGTATCTCTCCCCTCTCACCTTAAATCTATGCCCCCTCGTTATAGACTCCCCTACCTTTGGGAAAAGATTTTGACTATCGACCTTATCTATGCCCCTCATTATTTTATAGACTTCGATAAGATCACCCCTTAACCTCCTACTCTCCAGGGAAAAAAGTCCCAGTCTGTCTAACCTCTCCCTGTAAGTCAAACCATCAAGTCCCGGTAGCATCCTAGTAAATCTTTTCTGCACTCTTTCTAGTTTAATAATATCCTTTCTATAATAGGGTGACCAGAACTGTACACAGTACTCCAAGTGTGGCCTCACCAATGCCCTGTACAACTTCAACAAGACATCCCAACTCCTGCATTCAATGTTCTGACCAATGAAACCAAGCATGCCGAATGCCATCTACACCACCCTATCCACCTGTGACTCCACTTTCAAGGAGCTATGAATCTGTACTCCTAGATCTCTTTGTTCTATAACTCTCCCCAACGCCCTACCATTAACGGAGTAGGTCCTGGCCCGATTCGATCTACCAAAATGCATCACCTTACATTTATCTAAATTAAACTCCATCTGCCATTCATCGGCCCACTGGCCCAATTGATCAAGATCCCGTTGCAATCCCAGATAACCTTCTTCACTGTCCACAATGCCACCAATCTTGGTGTCATCTGCAAACTTACTAACCATGCCTCCTAAATTCTCATCCAAATCATTAATATAAATAACAAATAACAGCGGACCCAGCACCGATCCCTGAGGCACACCGCTGGACACAGGCATCCAGTTTGAAAAACAACCCTCTACAACCACCCTCTGTCTTCTGTCGTCAAGCCAATTTTGTATCCAATTGGCTACCTCACCTTGGATCCCATGAGATTTAACCTTATGTAACAACCTACCATGCGGTACCTTGTCAAATGCTTTGCTGAAGTCCATGTAGACCACGTCTACTGCACAGCCCTCATCTATCTTCTTGGTTACCCCTTCAAAAAACTCAATCAAATTCGTGAGACATGATTTTCCTCTCACAAAACCATGCTGACTGTTCCTAATTAGTCCCTGCCTCTCCAAATGCCTGTAGATCCTGTCCCTCAGAATACCCTCTAACAACTTACCCACTACAGATGTCAGGCTCACTGGTCTGTAGTTCCCAGGCTTTTCCCTGCCGCCCTTCTTAAACAAAGGCACAACATTTGCTACCCTCCAATCTTCAGGCACCTCACCTGTAGCGGTGGATGATTCAAATATCTCTGCTGGGGGACCCGCAATTTCCTCCCTAACCTCCCATAACGTCCTGGGATACATTTCATCAGGTCCCGGAGATTTATCTACCTTGATGCGCGTTAAGACTTCCAGCACCTCCCTCTCTGTAATATGTACACTCCTCAAGACATCACTATTTATTTCCCCAAGTTCCCTAACATCCATGCCTTTCTCAACCGTAAATACCGATGTGAAATATTCATTCAGGATCTCACCCATTTCTTGTGGTTCCGCACATAGATGACCTTGTTGATCCTTAAGAGGCCCTACTCTCTCCCTAGTTACCCTTTTGCCCTTTATGTATTTGTAGAAGCTCTTTGGATTCACCTTTGCCTGATCTGCCAAAGCAATCTCATATCCCCTTTTTGCCCTCCTGATTTCTCTCTTAACTCTACTCCGGCAATCTCTATACTCTTCAAGGGATCCAGTTGATCCCAGCTGCCTATGCATGTCATATGCCTCCTTCTTCTTTTTGACTAGTGCCTCAATCTCCCGAGTCATCCAAGGTTCCCTCCTTCTACCAGCCTTGCCCTTCACTTTATAAGGAATGTGCTTACCCTGAACCCTGGTTAACACACTTTTGAAAGCCTCCCACTTACCAGACGTCCCTTTGCCTGCCAACAGACTCTCCCAATCAACTTCTGAAAGTTCCTGTCTAATACCATCAAAATTGGCCTTTCCCCAATTTAGAATTTTAACTTTTGGGCCAGACCTATCCTTCTCCATAGCTATCTTAAAACTAATGGAATTATCATCACTTGTCCCAAAGTGATCCCTCACCAACACTTCTGTCACCTGCCCTTCCTTATTTCCCAAGAGGAGGTCAAGTTTTGCCCCCTCTCTAGTCGGGCCATCCACATACTGAATGAGAAATTCCTCCTGAATACACTCAACAAATTTCTCTCCATCCAAGCCCCTAATGCTATGGCTGTCCCAGTCAATGTTGGGAAAGTTAAAGTCCCCTACTATTACCACCCTATTTTTCTTGCAGCTGTCTGTAATCTCCTTACATATTTGCTCCTCAATTTCCCGTTGACTATTTGGGGGTCTGTAGTACAATCCTATCAAAGTGATCTCTCCCTTCTTATTTTTCAGTTCTACCCATATAGACTCAGTGGGCGAACCCTCGGATATATCCCCTCTCACTACTGCCGTGATGTTCTCCCTAATCAAGAACGCAACTCCCCCTCCTCTCTTACCTCCTGCTCTATCTTTCCTATAGCATCTGTACCCTGGAACATTGAGCTGCCAGTCCTGCCCCTCCCTTATCCATGTTTCAGTAATAGCTATAACATCCCAGTCCCATGTACCCATCCATGCCCTGAGTTCATCTGCCTTGCCCATCAGACTTCTTGCATTGAAATAAATGCAGTTTAATCTAGACTTCCCTTGGTCTTTGCCCTGCTTTCTCAGACCATCTGTCCGGTCATGTTCTGTACACTCTCCCTTACTGCCTTTTGTTTCTGTCACCATTTTATTTCCCACTGACTTCCTGCATCGGTTCCCATCCCCCTGCCACATTAGTTTAAACCCTCCCCAACAGCACTGGCAAACACTCCCCCTAGGACATTGGTTCCAGTCCTGCCCAGATGCAGACCGTCCAATTTGTACTGGTCCCACCTCCCCCAGAACCGGTTCCAATGGCCCAGGAATTTGAATCCCTCCCTCTTGCACCATCTCTCAAGCCACGTATTCATCTTAGCTATCCTGTCATTCCTACTCTGACTTGCCCGTGGCACTGGTAGCAATCCTGAGATTACTACCTTTGAGGTCCTACTCTTTAGTTTAACTCCTAACTCCCTAAATTCAGCTTGTAGGACCTCATCCTGTTTTTTACCTATATCGTTGGTGCCTATATGCACCACGACAACTGGCTGTTCACCCTCCCCCTCCAGAATGTCCAGCAGCCGCTCCGAGACATCCTTGACCCTTGCACCAGGGAAGCAACATACCATCCTGGAGTCTCGGTTGCGTCCGCAGAAACGCCTGTCTATTCCCCTTACAATCGAGTCCCCTATCACTATAGCTCTGCCACTCTTTTTCCTGCCCTCCTGTGCAGCAGAGCCAGCCACGGTGCCATGAACCTGGCCACTGCCACCTTCCCCTGGTGAGCCATCTCCCCCAACAGTATCCAAAACGGTATACCTGTTTTGGAGGGAGATGACCGCAGGGGACCCCTGCACTGCCTTCCTACTCTTCCTCTGTCTGTTGGTCACCCATTCACTATCTCCCTCAGTAATTTTTATCTGCGGTGTGACCAACTCACTGAACGTGCTATCCACGACTTTCTCAGCATCGCGGATGCTCCAAAGTGAGTCCATCCGCAGCTCCAGAGCCGTCAAGCGGTCAAACAATAGCTGCAGCTGGACACACTTCCCGCAGGTGAAGGAATCAGGGATACAGGAAGGAGCCCTGAATTCCCACATCTCACAAGAGGAACATGACACGGCTCTGGGATCTCCTGCCATGACTTAACCCTTAAGTTAGCTTAACAACAACTGCAATGTCAAGAGAAAAAAAAGGAAAGAAAAACTACTTACCACTCCCTTTAAGGAGTTTACTCCTTTAAATTGTTCTCAATTTAGAGAATGTTAACTACACTAGGGACCTTGATTCACTAAAAAATAAACGCTACTTCCTATAAGACCAGCAGACCTTCCCTTTCCTTTTACTTCAGTTACTGTCGATAAGTAGAAATACTCACCTGAACCTACTCACCAATCAGGTGCCTCCCCTGTGTCGCGTCCCGATCTGATTCCTGACGTCACTTTGAACTCGGTCGCAGCTCCGCTTGGCTCAGCTCCTCTCAGCTGCACTCAGCGCTCTGAAATCCCGCCTTTTATCGGACGCTCCCTCCGCTCGGCTCGGCTCCTCTCAGCTGCACTCAGCGCTCTGAAATCCCACCTTTTATCGGACGCTCCCTCCGCTCGGCTCGGCTCCTCTCAGCTGTTCTCAGCGCTCTGAAATCCCGCCTTTTATCGGACGCTCCCTCCGCTCGGCTCGGCTCCTCTCAGCTGTACTCAGCGCTCTGAAATCCCACCTTTTATCGGACGCTCCCTCCGCTCGGCTCGGCTCCTCTCAGCTGTTCTCAGCGCTCTGAAATCCCGCCTTTTATCGGACGCTCCCTCGGCTCGGCTCCTCTCAGCTGTTCTCAGCGCTCTGAAATCCCGCCTTTTATCGGACGCTCCCTCAAATTAAATGAATCCCACCAATTTCACTTCAATTAAAAAGGTATACTCAAGGGCCCTTGCTGAACAGCAGTCCCCCACTACACAACAGAGACCAGAGAATCCACAAACTCTAACCTTAGACAAATTCAGCAGGAAAATACTCACCAGCCAATCACTTACCTCTTCCTTGGTGATGTCCCACTTGGATTACTTTTTGCTTCTTATTTATCTTAGGTCCAGGAGTTAAGTCCCTGTGATGTCGCACAGTAGTTGTCTCTTGTTGCAGGTCTGCTGCTGCTTTTAATCCACAATCTCAGTCTTCTACTCTCAGGTCCACTACCGCTCTGCAGGAAAAGCAAGGCAAAGCAGCACCTCCTTCCCCCACTTCACCAAACTCCCAGGTTGATCCCCTGTCTTGTTGGTAATGGTAGAGTGAGGAATATGCCAGGCCATGAGTTTACAGATTATGCTGGAATACAATTCTGCTGCTGCTGATGGCCCACGGCGCCTCATGGATGCCTAGTTTTGAGCTGCCAGATCTTTTCTGAATCTATCCTATTTAGCACGTTGGTAGTGCCAGACAACATGTTGGATGGTGTCCTCAGAGTGAAGATGGGACTTCGTCGCCACAAGGACAGTGCTGTGGCCACTCCTACCAATACTGTCATGGACTATGTCCTTCAGGACGCGGCCAGCTCGGTCAGTAGTGGTGCTACCGAGCCACTCTTGGTGATGACCTTTGAAGTCCCCAACCCAGAGTACTTTTTGTGCCCTTGCTACCCTCAGTGCTTCCTCCAAGTGGTGCTCAACATAGAGGAGGACTGATTCATCAGCTGAGGGAGGGCAGTTGGTGGTAGTCAGCCGAAGGTTTCCTTGCCTATGATCGACCTGATGGCATGAGATTTCATGGGGTCCAGAGTCAATGTTGAGGACTCCCAGGGTCACTCCCTCCTGACTGTATACCACTGTACCGCCACCTCTGGTCTGTCCTGCCGGTGGGACAGGACATACCCAGGGGTGATGATGGAAGAGTTTGGTTCGTTGGCTGAAAGGTATGATTCTGTAAGTATGGCTATGTCAGGCTGTTGCTTGACTAGTCTGTGGGACAGCTCTCCCAATTTTGGCACAAGTCCCCAGATGTTAGTGAGGAGGACATTGCAGGGTCGACTGGGCTTGGTTTGCCTTTGTCGTGTCCGGTGCCTTGTGGTCCGATGCCGGGTGGTCCATCCAGTTTTATTCTTATTGTGATTCTCTGTAGTGAGATTGTACAACTGAGTGACTTGCTAGGCCATTCCAGAGGGCGATTAAGAATCAACCACATTGCTATGTTGTCACATATAGACCAGACCGGGTAAGGACGGCAGGTTTCCTTCCCTAAAGGACATTAGTGAACCAAGTGGGTTTTTACGACAATCCAGTAGTTTCATGGCCACCATTACTGATACTAGTTTTTTTTTATTCCAGATTTAATTAATTGAATTTAAATTCCCCAGCTGCCGTGGTGGGATTTGAACTCATGACTCCGAATTCTGTAACATAATGCTACCGTACCCAATTTATATTGCCTCTTCTCATTTTTCCTACCGAAATGCATCACCTCACATTTTTCTGTGTTAAACTTCATCTGCCACTACTCTATTTTTCCTGTCATTTAGCCAATTCTGTATCCATGTTGCTATTGCCCCCTTGATTCCATGGGCCGCAATCTTAATAGCAAGCCTACCATGTGGCACTTTATCAAAAACTTTTTGAAAATCCATATACACCACATTAACTGCATATGTGAGGTTATGCACTTTGGCAGGAAAAATCAGAGAGCAAGTTATTATCTTAATGGCGAGAAACTGGAAAGTACTGCAGTACAAAGGGATCTGGGGGTCCTAGTGCAAGAAAATCAAAAAGTTAGTATGCAGGTGCAGCAGGTGATCAAGAAGGCTAATGGAATGTTGGCTTTTATTGCTAGGGGGATAGAATATAAAAACAGGGAGGTATTGCTGCAGTTATATAAGGTATTGGTGAGACCGCACCTGGAATACTGCATACAGTTTTGGTGTCCATACTTAAGAAAAGACATACTTGCTCTCGAGGCAGTACAAAGAAGGTTCACTTGGTTAATCCCGGGGATGAGGGGGCGGACATATGAGGAGAGGTTGAGTAGATTGGGACTCTACTCATTGGAGTTCAGAAGAATGAGAGGCGATCTTATTGAAACGTATAAGATTGTGAAGGGGCTTGATCGGGTGGATGCGGTGAGGATGTTCCTGAGGATGGGTGAAACTAGAACTAGGGGGCATAATCTTAGAATAAGGGGCTGCTCTTTCAAAACTGAGATGGGGAGAAACTTCTGCACTCAGAGGGTAGTAGGTCTGTGGAATTTGCTGCCCCAGGAAGCTGTGGAAGCTACATCATTAAATAAATTTAAAACAGAAATCGACAGTTTCCTAGAAGTAAAGGGAATTAGGGGTTACGGGGAGCTGGCAGGAAATTGGACATGAATTTAGATTTGAGGTTAGGATCAGATCAGCCATGATCTTATTGAATGGCGGAGCAGGCTCGAGGGGCCGATTGGCCGACTCCTGCTCCTATTTCTTATGTTCTTATGTTCTCATTGCCCTCATCTACCCTCTCTGTTACCTCATCAAAAAACTCTATCAAGTTGGTTAAATACGATTTGCCTTTAACAAATCCGTACTGGCTTTCCCTAATCAATCCACACTTTTCCAAGTGACTGTTACTTTTGTCCCGGATTATCATTTCCAAAGGTTTCCCCACCACCGAGGTTAAACTCACTGGCCTGTAGTTGCTGGGTTTGTCTTTTTTGAACAAGGTTGTAACGTTTGCAATTCTCCAGTCCTCTAGCACCCCTCCCCCCCCCCCATATCTAAGGATGTATGGAAGATTATGGCCAGTACTTCCGTAATTTCCCCCCTTACTTCCCTCAACATCCTAGGGTGCATCCCATCCGAATCAGGTAACTTATCTATTTTAAGTACAGCTAACCTTTAACTTCTTTCTCAATTTTTAGCCCATCCAGTATCTTAACTACATCTTCCTTTACTGAGACTCTGGCAGCATCTTCTTCCCCGGTAAAGACCAATGCAAAGTATTCATTTAGTACCTCAGCCATGCCCACTGCCTCCATGAGTAGATCTCCTTTATGGTTCCTAATCGGCCCAACCCCTCCTCTTACTACCCATTTAATGTTAAGATGTCTTTAGAAGAATCTTAGAATCATAGAATCATAGAAGTTTACAACATGGAAACAGGCCCATCGGCACAACATGTCCATGTCGCCCAGTTTATTCCACTAAGCTAGTCCCAATTGCCTGCACTTGGCCCATATCCCTCTATACCCATCTTACCCATGTAACTGTCCAAATGCTTTTTAAAAGACAAAATTGTACCCGCCTCTACTACTGCCTCTGGCAGCTCGTTCCAGACACTCACCACCCTTTGAGTGAAAAAATTGCCCCTCTGGACCCTTTTGTATCTCTCTCCTCTCACCTTAAATCTATGCCCCCTCGTTATAGACTCCCCTACCTTTGGGAAAAGATTTTGACTATCTACCTTATCTATGCCCCTCATTATTTTATAGACTTCTATAAGATCACCCCTAAACCTCCTACTCACCAGGGAAAAAAGTCTCAGTCTATCCAACCTCTCCCTATAAGTCAAACCATCAAGTCCCGGTAGCATCCTAGTAAATCTTTTCTGCACTCTTTCTAGTTTAATAATATCCTTTCTATAATAGGGTGACCAGAACTGTACACAGTATTCCAAGTGTGGCCTTACAAATGTCTTGTACAACTTCAACAAGGCATCCCAACTCCTGTATTCAATGTTCTGACCAATGAAACTAAGCATGCTGAATGCCTTCTTCACCACCCTATCCACCTGTGACTCCACTTTCAAGGAGCTATGAACCTGTAATCCTAGATCTCTTTGTTCTATAACTCTCCCCAACGCCCTACCATTAACGGAGTAGGTCCTGGCCCGATTCGATCTACCAAAATGCAACACCTCACATTTATCTCAATTAAACTCCATCTGCCATTCATCGGCCCACTGGCCCAATTTATCAAGATCCCGTTGCAATCCTAGATAACCTTCTTCACTGTCCACAATGCCACCAATCTTGGTGTCATCTGCAAACTTACTAACCATGCCTCTTAAATTCTCATCCAAATCATTAATATAAATAACAAATAACAGCGGACCCAGCACCGATCCCTGAGGCACACTGCTGGTCACAGGCCTCCAGTTTGAAAAACAACCCTCTACAACCACCCTCTGTCTTCTGTCGTCAATCCAATTTTGTATCCAATTGGCTATCTCACCTTGGATCCCGTGAGATTTAACCTTATGTAACAACCTACCATGCGGTACCTTGTCAAAGGCTTTGCTAAAGTCCATGTAGACCATGTCTACTGCACAGCCCTCATCTATCTTCTTGGTTACCCCTTCAAAAAACTCAATCAAATTCGTGAAACATGATTTTCCACTCACAAAACCATGCTGACTGTTCCTAATCAGTCCCTGCCTCTCCAAATGCCTGTAGATCCTGTCTCTCAGAATACCCTCTTACAACTTACCCACTACAGATGTCAGGCTCACCGGTCTGTAGTTCCCAGGCTTTTCCCTGCCGCCCTTCTTAAACAAAGGCACAACATTTGCTACCCTCTAATCTTCAGGCACCTCACCTGTAGCTGTCGATGATTCAAATATCTCTGCTAGGGAACCTGCAATTTCCTCCCTAACCTCACTTTTATGTTGTCCGCTAGTCTATTCTCATGCTCTCTTCGCCCCTCTTATTTCCTTTTTCACTTCCCCTCTGAACTTTCTATATTCTGCCTGGTTCTCACTTTTAATTCACAAAAGTAATTCATTGCCTTAAAGCGCTTTGGGACATTCTGAGGATGTGAAAGGCGCTATATAAGTGCAAGTCTTTCTTTCTTTCCAACCATCTTAAGTTCCCTGCCAAGTTGCGCTCCTAAGGCGGGTGCTTCTTAGGCCTGCACCATTACATCAAAAGACAACTTTGGCAGCATTCCAGAGCGTCCTGGGAATTCCATCCGGCTCATCCTTGATGGCTTCGTGGCACCTACAGCTGCTGAAAACAGGCGCCGGTGCCGGCTGCCCCTCTGCTTCCTGAGGGGAAATTTAAAAATATGAAGGTCAGTTTTCCTTGGGCTGATTCAGGCCTCGGTTGCCAAGGGGCCTCTCCAACTCCAACCTCATCAGTGGGGTGGGTGCTTTTTTGTGCCACCACAGACCTAGGCACCCACCCCAAATTTTCTAATGATCCTGTCCCTGGGATTTCAGAGGTGGTCACGTCCGGATACACTTCTGCCCCCTGGAAAAGCTTCACAGAAATTCTACCCTTACGTGTCTTATTAAAGGAAATACTGTTTAACCATTTTGACTTCTATCGTCTGGCGTTAACGGAGTGGTTAACAGTCACAAAATGGGGTCAGTATTCTTATTACCCCATTAACGAAGACGCTGGCAAGATTTTGAAAAGACCCTACCACTGGGCGCCCAAGATGCTCCCCTGTTTCAGGCAGTAGGCCCCTTTTAATATGCGAATCGGGGGTCTGGGACCCTGATTGCCATTTTAGGTCTGATCTGGTCAGAGGCTGCACCACACACATCTCTTGCATGTAAATGGCAAATGAATTTCAATATAGATAAGTGTGAGGTTTTGCTAGGAGTCTGCAGATGTTTATTTAAATGAAGCCCTGCCATTAAGATCGGCAGGGTTTACATGTCCCTGGCCTTGCCGAGTTCTTCCCATGCTGCCGCACTCACCTGCACCCTTCTGCCGCCCCCTTAATATCGGGGCTTAAGAGTCTAAATGGGGTAAAGGCACAAAGGGATCCAGGGGTACAGATTCACAAATCACTAAAAGTAACAATGCCCGTTAACAAAGCCATAAAATGTACAAACAAAACAGTGGGGTTCATTTCTGGAGGAATAGAATTCAAAAGCAAAGAAGTTATGTTAAACTTATATCGAACCTTGGTTAGACCACACTTAAAGTACTGTGCACAGTTCTGGTCTCCATATTATAAATAGGATATAGAGGCACTGGTGAAAGTGCAAAAAACATTTACCAGGATGATACCAAAACTGAGAGAGTCCAAATATCAAGAAAGAATGAACAGGCTGGGGCTCTTTTTTCCAGAAAGGAAAAGACTGAGAGGTGACCTGATAGAGGTCTTTAAAATTATGAAGGGGTTTGATAGGGTAGACGTAAAGAAGATGTTTCCACTTTTGGGGTGTCTAAACTAGGGGCCATAAATATAAGGTAGTCACTAATAAATCTAATAAAGAATTCAGGAGAAACTTCTTTACCCAGAGAGTGGTGAGAATGTGGAACGTGCTACCACGTGAAGTGGTTGAGGCAAATAATAACATGGATGCAATTAAGTAGAAGCTGGATAAGTACATGAGGGAAAAAGGAATAGAAAGATATGTTGATAGGGTGAGATGAAGTAAGGTGGGAGGAGGCTCGTGTGGTGTATGAGCATACCTGTTGGGCCAATGACATGTTTCTGCCCTGTAAATTCTATGAGATACTGTTCAATGGAGCTCAATGAAAGCTCCAGAAACAGCCACTTACCTTTTTCTCTCTTCTGGGCACTCTACAGCCCTCTAGCTTAAATATTAACTTTAGTAAGTTCAGGCCTTAAACATAGCTTCCATTTTCTTTACAGCAGGGGTTGCTGCTGATATAGGATGGTTCTATCAGTATCCGGGATAAGGGGAGGAGTACTGATGCTTGGTTGGACACCCTTCATGCTGGACATGTTGGAGAGTCTGTACCCTTGGCGTTGTGTAATTAAACAAACTTGGTCAACAAGAGAAGTGAAAGATAGTATAAAACTAAAAGAAAGGACTTATATGAATGCAAAGAAGAGTAGAGATCCCGTGGACTGGGAGAGATATAAAGAACAGTAAAGGGATACAACGAAAGTAGTAAGAGATAAAAAATGGAATACAAGAAAAAACTTGTGAGGGATATCAAGCACAACACTAAAGGTTTTACAAGTATAAGAGAAAAAGGGTGGCTAAGTATGTTGTAGCCCCTTAATGACAGACGCAGGTGATAATGTAATTGAAAATCAGGAAATGGCAGACTTGCTAAATACTTATTTTGTATCGGTCTTCACTATAGAGGATGAGGATAAAGTACCAGAGATATGAGGAAAAATAAAAATAAATCAAGGGGAGGAACTTGCTAGATATAATATAAGTAAAAAATGATAATGGAGAAAATGATGAGACTAAGGTTAGACAAATCACCAGGCCCTGTCGTTTCCACCCCGAGGTTTTAAAAGAAGTAAGTGAGGAAATTGCAGATGCTCTAGTTATGATCTTCCAAAACTCTATTGGTTCATGAATTCGCCCTTTGGATGGAAACATTTCCAATGTTACTCTGCTATTTAAGAAGGGTAAGAGAGATAAACTAGGAAAGTATAGACCTATTAAGCTAATGTCTATTGTGGGGAAATTACTAGAATCTGTTATTAGGGACAGAGAGACTGAGCACTTGGACAAATATAAACTGACCAGAAAGAGCTAGCGTGGATTTGTAAAGGGTAAGTCATGTCTAACGAACGTAGTTGAATTTTTTGAAGAGGTAACTAACATGGTAGATAAGGGAGTGCCTATGGATGTTATGTTTATGGACAGCTACAAAAATAACTTAAAAGGCTCATGGAATGTTGGCCTTTATCTCAATGCATGGAATTAAAGGCAACCTATTGACATGGGTAGGGAATTGGTTAAGAGGTAGGAGACAGATGTAGGGAAAATGGGTATGTACTCAAATTGGCAGGATATGACAACTGGTATCCTCCAGGCATCTGTACTATCTGTACTGGAGCCTCAGCTTTTCACAATATTTATAAATGATTTAGATGTAGGAATAGAGAGCCATATAGAATCATAGAATCATAGAAGTTTACAACATGGAAACAGGCCCTTCGGCACAACATGTCCATGTCGCCCAGTTTATACCACTAAGCTAGTCCCAATTGCCTGCACTTGGCCCATATCCCTCTATACCCTTCTTACCCATGTAACTGTCCAAATGCTTTTTAAAAGACAAAATTGTACCCGCCTCTACTACTGCCTCTGGCAGCTCGTTCCAGACACTCACCACCCTTTGAGTGAAAAAATTGCCCCTCTGGACCCTTTTGTATCTCTCCCCTCTCACCTTAAATCTCTACCCCCTTGTTATAGACTCCTCTACCTTTAGGAAAAGATTTTGACTATCTACCTTATCTATGCCCCTCATTATTTTATAGACTTCTATAAGATCACCCCTAAACCACCTACTCTCCAGGGAAAAAAGTCTCAGTCTAACCAACCTCTCCCTATAAGTCAAACCATCAAGTCCCGGTAGCATCCTAGTAAATCTTTTCTGCACTCTTTCTAGTTTAATAATATCCTTTCTATAATAGGATGATCAGAACTGTACACAGTATTCCAAGTGTGGCCTTACAAATGTCTTGTACAACTTCAACAAGACATCCCAACTCCTGTATTCAATGTTCTGACCAATGAAACCAAGCATGCTGAATGCCTTCTTCACCACCCTATCCACCTGTGACTCCACTTTCAAGGAGCTATGAACCTGTACTCCCAGATCTCTTTGTTCTATAACTCTCCCCAACGCCCTACCATTAACGGAGTAGGTCCTGGCCCGATTCGATCTACCAAAATGCATCACCTCACATTTATCTAAATTAAACTCCATCTGCCATTCATCGGCCCACTGGCCCAATTTATCAAGATCCCGTTGCAATCCTAGATAACCTTCTTTGCTGATTACATCAAGTTAGGTGGTACAGTAAATATTGTTGATGGGAGCAGAAAGTTGCAAAGGGACTTTGATAGATTAAGTGAGTGGGCAAAACTGTGTCAGATGGAGTTCAATGTGGGGAAGTGTGACGTAATCCACGTTAGATCTAAGATAGATCAGAGTATTTTCTAAATGGTGAGCAGATAGGAACTGTGGAGGAGCAGAGAGATTTAGGGGTCCAAGTACAGAAATCATGAAAAACTGGTGGACAGATACAAAAAAAAATTTAAAAGGCTAATGGAATGTTGGCCTTTATCTCAAGGGGGCTGGAAAACAAAGGAGTGGAAGTTATGCTACAGTTATATAAATCTCTGGTTAGACCCCATTTAAAGTATTGCATTCAGTTCTGGGCATGGCACCTCAGGTACCACCTATTGGCCTTGAAGGGGGTGCAGTGTAGATTCACCAGAATGACACCTGGGCTAAAAGGGTTAAGTTATGAGGACAAGTTCATAGTATCATTGTATCATAGTAGGTACAGCACAGGAGGAGGCCATTCGGCCCATCGTGCCTGTGCCGGCTCTTTGAAAGAGCTGTCCAATTAGTCCCATTCCCTTGCTCTTTCCCCATAGCCCTGTAATTTTTTTCCCTTCGAGTGTTTATTCCATTCCCTTTTGAAAGTTTCTATTCAATCTGCTTCCACCACCCTTTCAGACAATGCATTCCAGATCATTACAACTCGCTGCGTAAAAAAATGTTTCCTCACGTCACCTCTGGCTCTTTTGCCAATCACCTTAAATCTGTGTCCTCTGGTTACCGACCCTTCTGCCACAGAGGGTGCATAGACTAGGCTTGTATTCCCTTGAGTATAGAAGATTAAGGGGTGAACTAATTGAGGTGTTTGAGATGTTAAAAGATTTGATAGGGTAGATAGAGAGAAACTATTTCCTCTGGTGGGGGAGTCCAGAACAAGGGGGCATAACCTTAAAATTAGAGCTAGACCATTCAGGGGTAATGTCAGGAAGCACTTCTTCACACAAAGGATAGTGGAAATCTGGAACTCTCTCCACCAAAAAGCTGCTGAGGCTAGGTCAATTAAAATTTCAAAAATGAGATTGATAGGTTTTTGTTAGGCAAGGGTATTAGGGATTACAGAACCAAGGATGGAGTTAAGATACAGATCAGCCATGACCTAATTGAATGGTGGAACAGGCTCTAGGGGCTGAACGTCCTACTCCTGTTCCTATGTTCCCACGCTGGCCTGTACTAACGGGAGTGTCTACACCTTATTGTTGGCCTGTACTGGTGGGATAGTCAGCACCCTTGGTGTTGCCCTGTACTGGTGGAGGAGTCTACACCCTTGGTGTCGGCCTATACTGGTGGGATAGTCAGCACCCTTGGACCTTTTCTTTTTTTCATAGACAACAGAAACTACCCTACTTCATCAGCTTCTACTGTTTTAATTCAGACCTGATCTATAGGCTTTAAATCCATCTTCTCATCTCAACAACAACAACAATTGGCATTTATATAGCACCTTTGATGTAGTAAAACAAGAGGGTTATCAAACAAAATTTGACACCGAGCCACATAAAGAGATATTAGGACAGGTGACCAAAAGCGTGGTCAAAGAAGGAAGTTTTAAGGAGCGTCTTAAAGGAAGAGAGAGGTTGAAAGGCAGAGAGGTTTAGGGAGGGAATTCCAGAGCTTAGGGCCTTGGCAGCTGAAGGCACATCCACCAATGGTGGAGCAATTAAAATCAGTGATGCACAAGAAGCCAGAATTGGAGGGTTGCAGGGCTGGAGGAGGTTACAGAGATAGGGAGGGGAGAGGCCATGGAGGGGTTTGAAAACAATGGAGGGGTCGAGAGTGGTGCTGAGATAAAGCTGGGTGTCATCAGCTAACATGTAGAACCTAATGTTGTGTTTTCAGATGATGTCACCGAGGGACAGCATGTGGATAAGAAATAGGAGAGGTAGTTTGCAAGGACAGAGGGATCAAGGGTGTGTTTTTTGAGGATGGGGGTGATGATGGCAGATTTGATGGGGAGAGGGACAGTACCTGAGGAGAGAGAACTGTTAACAATATCTGCTAAAATGGGGGCCAGAAAGGGAAGTTGGATGGTCAGCAGTTTGGTGGGAATAGGGTCCAGGGAGCAGGAGGTGGGTCTCGTGGACAAGATCAGCTTGGACAAGGCATTTGTAAACAATTTTACAACACCAAGTTATAGTCCAGCAATTTTATTTTAAATTCACAAGCTTTCGGAGGCTACCTCCTTCCTCAGGTGAACGATGTGAAATGAGATCCTCGAAATGAAATCGCATTTATAATTCACAGAACAATGCTTGGTGAGTACAGACAGTTTTTTCAACTGCCCGTTGCCAAGGCAATCAGTGTGCAGACAGACAGGTGTTACCTGCAAGTTCTCACAGAATATACAAATCACCAAAAAAAAACCAAACAAAAAAAAAACAAACAAAAAAAAAACAGAGATAGAGAGGTAGAAGCATAGAAAAGACAGCAACTGACCCGTTATATTAAAAACAGATAACATTTGTTCGCTGGTGGGGTAACGTGTAGCGTGACATGAACCCAAGATCCCGGTTGAGGCCGTCCTCATGGGTGCGGAACTTGGCTATCAATTTCTGCTCGACGATTTTGCGTTGTCGTGTGTCTCGAAGGCCGCCTTGGAGAACGCTTACCCGAAGGTCGGTGGATGAATGTCCATGACTGCTGAAGTGTTCCCCGACTGGGAGGGAACCCTCCTGTTTGGCGATTGTTGCGCGGTGTCCGTTCATCCGTTGTCGCAGCGTCTGCATGGTCTCGCCAATGTACCATGCTTACACAGGGTCTGCTCAGACGAGGAGGAACGCGATGGACACCTACAGACGCTGAAAGACGCCCTAGTAAGAACGGGATATGACGCTCGACTCATCGATCGACAGTTCCGACGGGCCACAGCAAAAAATCGCATAGACCTCCTCAGGAGACTAACACGGGACGCAACCAACAGAGTACCCTTTGTCGTCCAGTACTTCCCCGGAGCGGAGAAACTACGCCATGTTCTCCGCAGCCTTCAACATGTCATCAATGAGGACAAACACCTCGCTATGGCCATCCCCACACCTCCACTACTCGCCTTTAAACAGCCACCCAACCTCAAACAGACCATCGTTCGCAGCAAATTACCTAGCTTTCAAGAGAACAGCATCCACGACACCACACAACCCTGCCACGGTAACCTCTGCAAGACATGCCAGATCATTGACACAGATACCACCATCACACGAGAGGACACCACCCACCAGGTGCATGGTTCATACTCCTGTGACTCGGCCAACGATCAATTTTACTCCCTTTGGTTCTCTAAAGTATTTAATTTCTTTCCATTATCTGATGTAAAGATTATCTTGGTTACTGTCCTTCTTTTAAGCAGTTTTATAGGTTAATTCAGATCTTCCTCTGTTATTTTCTCTCGGTCTCCCCTTGGTTTTGATTCAATTCTGTTGAAAGGTTGTTTGTCTGAAACATTACCTTGTCTGTTCTCTCCACAGATGCTCGTGGACCTGTTACATGATTCCACTGTTTTCTGCTGTTATTTCACATTTCCAGCTTTTTTGCTTTTTTAACAGGTTTGATATCCTGATCAGAATAAATTTTCTGCTTCTTTACCTGAATTCTTTTAATCTCAAACATATTGTTATCATGATGTGGAGATGCCGGTGATGGACTGGGGTTGACAATTGTAAACAATTTTACAACACCAAGTTATAGTCCAGCAATTTTATTTTAAATTCACAAGCTTTCGGAGACTTCCTCCTTCCTCAGGTGAACGATGTGAAATGAAATCCTCGAAATGAAATCGCATTTATAATTCACAGAACAATGCTTGGTGAGTACAGACAGTTTTTTCAACTGCCCGTTGCCAAGGCAATCAGTGTGCAGACAGACAGGTGTTACCTGCAAGTTCTCACAGAATATACAAATCACCAAAAAAAAACAAACAAAAAAAAACAGAGATAGAGAGGTAGAAACATAGAAAAGACAGCAACTGACCCGTTATATTAAAAACAGATAACATTTGTTCGCTGGTGGGGTAACGTGTAGTGTGACATGAACCCAAGATCCCGGTTGAGGCCGTCCTCATGGGTGCGGAACTTGGCTATCAATTTCTGCTTGTAGGATATCTTCACATAGACTATGAGGCAGTTCTACTGCCTTTGAAAACTGGACTCTTAATCACATAGAGTTCATGGCCTAGAAATTTGGCCATGAAAGTAATATTTTAAAAAATACTTACCAAATGCGGAACTGGGAGAATGTCGGCCTGTGTCCCCCGCGTGCCCAAAAGTGGGCGTGCCCAAATTTCCAGGCCTATTTCTTTAATTCTAGTCATCCACAATTTCCTTTAACAAGGTGATTTTGATCTGACCATCTCCTGTCTAGTCTGTTCACATCTCCCATTCAGATACTGTCATTGATGTTGTCAAACTATGCACATGCCCTGTTATCACTGGAACTCTGACAATCTTCACTAAAGGCTTACAACAAAGTATTAGCTGCATACATTAATTTTCCAGGAATGTATATCACATGTCAGTCATACTTTTGTAATGTCACTAGTGATCTTGTATCCAGGAGGGCTGAAATTCCTCAGCCTTTTGCTGACTCTTCTAGGATGGTCTTGTGGAGGTGAAGCCTTCGCTTTCTACTACAGGGCCATCAACGTAAGATGGGGCAGGTCCAGGCACGGAGACTTCTTAGATTGGGATTATCTGCACTCCAACCCGCAGTCAGGAGAGGTATACCTGGTCTCACCAGGCCAACTTGGCTCAGTGGTAGCACATTTGCCCCTGAGTCAAGAGATTATGGGTTCAAGTCCCACTTCAGGACTTAAGCACATAATCTAGGCTGAGACTTCAGGAGAGTACTAGAGGGTTGCTGCATTGTTGGAGGTGCTATCTTTCAGATGAGACATTAAACCAAGGCTCTGTCTGTCCTCTTGGGTGGGCGTCAAAGATCCCTTGGCACTATTCAAAAATGGGTAGAGGAATTCTTCTGGTATATTGTAACTTCCTCAATCAACACTTTCAAAAACAGATTAATTAGTCATTTATCGCATTGCTATTTGTGGGAATTTACTCTATGCAAACTGGCTGATGAATTTGATTACAAGACAATAGTGACTGCACTTCAAAAGCAATTCATTGGCAATGAAGCACTTTGAAACAAACTGAGGATATAAAAGACTCTATATAAATGCAAGCTCACTCTTTCTTTCTTCAGTGAGTAAACACTGCAAATGTGTCCCAACCCACCAAAGACACACTCCTCATGGTCCCTCCCCTGAACCAGCGACTTCCAGCAGCGTAAACTGAAGAGGTCACTGGCGGGGTCAGCCTAGCGTAACTGCCAAGATCGCATCCCGAGGAATTTCTAGAGTGTGGTGTGTAATCATCGGTGCACTATAACTTCGCCCTGAACTTCTTCTGTGACTTGGAAATCTCAGCCACTCCACAAACATCTATAGCTTTGTAACGTTAAATCATAGGAACATAGGAATATAGGAACAGGAGTAGGCCATTCAGCCCCTCTTGCCTGCTCCGCCATTTGATAAGATCATGGCTGATCTGTGATCTAACTCCATATACCTGCCTTTGGCCCATATCCCTTAATACCTTTGGTTGCCAAAAAGCTATCTATCTCAGATTTAAATTTAGCAATTGAGCTAGTATCAATTGCTGTTTACGGAAGAGAATTCCAAACTTCTACCACCCTTTGTGTGTAGAAATATTTTCTAATCTCACTCCTGAAAGGTCTGGCTCTAATTTTTAGGCTGTGCCCTCGACTCCTAGAATCCCCAACCAGCGAAATAGTTTCTCTCTATCCACCCTATCTGTTCCCCTTAATATCTTATAAAAATCAGTAGTCTAAGTAATTTCTGTCTAATTGTATCTGGGTCTTCTCCCACAGATTGAGGGTAATTTTGACTTTATGCGATAGTGTAAAACAGATGATAGTGAACCGGCAGCCCGTTTTACATCTCTCCCAATTTTTATTTCTATGTCAATTACCCCCATTATCTTCTCTATTACTAAACTATCACACAATCCTCCAAGCTCAGGTGATTTAGACAAATATTTTAGAAACACAGAAACATAGAAAATAGGAGCAAGAGTAGGCCATTCGGCCCTTCGGGCCTGCTCCGCCATTCAAAATGACCATGGCTGATTGTCTAACTCAGTACTCTGTTCCCGCTTTTTTCCCATATCCCTTGATCCCTTTAGCATTAAGAAATATATCTATCGCCTTCTTGAATACATCTAATGACTTGGCCTCCACTGCCTTCTGTGGTAGAGAATTCCATAGGTTCACCGCCCTCTGAGTGAAGAAATTTCTCCTCATCATGGTTCTAAATGGCATACCCCATATCCTGAGACTGTGACCCCTGGTTCTGGACTCCCCAGCCATTGGGAACATCCTCCCTGCATCTAGTCTGTCTAGTCCTGTTAGAATTTTATATGTTTCGATGAGATCACCTCTCATTCTTCTAAACTCTAGTGAATATAGGCCTAGTCGACCCAATCTCTCCTCATGCGTCAGTCCTGCCATCCCAGGAATCAGTCTGGTAAACCTTCGTTGCACTCCCTCCATGGCAAGGACATCCTTCCTCAGATAAGGAGACCAAAACTGCACACAATACTCCAGATATGGTCTCACCAAGGCCCTGTATAACTGCAGTAAGAAATCCCTGCTCCTGTACTCAAATCCTCTTGCTGCACCTGAATGCTCGCTTTCAGCGACTGGTGTATAAGGAGACCCAGGTCTCATTGCACCTCCCCTTTTCCCAATCTATCACCATTCAGATAACCATTTGGATCTTTCGCATATACTTTCATTTGATGCTTGTACCCTAGTATTAAATTTGTGACTCTCACATGCTGTGTTCTCACAAAGGTCACAACAGGCTTCAAAACATTCATAGAGTACATCAAGCTTATTCTTTTGTTCGTCTCCAAGTGTAAACATGTGGAAAATTTCTAAAGCAGTTTCATCAATGACATACAGAAACAAGGAACACTGCAATTTATTTGAGCTCTTCAGCTAAAGCAGCAGTCAGATACAACTAGAAATGTTAAAGAAAAGAAAAATGAAGGAACTTGCATTTATATAGCCCCTTTCACATCCTCAGGGTGCTTCACAGCCAATACGTTGCTTCCAACATTGTCAATTTTCGCATCCGTTGTCTTCCAGATTCAAAGGTTTAGGTGGTTTCAATCGCTCAATTTCACAATTTTTCAGTCCTACTTCAGACACCATGGCCTCGCTATTATCCACCCCCCCAACGATGGATGGGAGAGGGTTGTGAAGGGGTGAAAGAATTAAATACAGGGAACACGTCCTCAATGTTTGGGTATAGGGGGTATAATTTCAAAGTTTGCAGATAACATGAAACTCAGAAATGTAGTAAACAAAGTAGAGGATAGTAACAGTCTTCAGGAGGACATAGACAGACTGGTGAAATGGGCAGACACATGGCAGATGAAATTTAACGCAGAGAAGTGTGAAGTGATACATTTTGGTAGAAAGAATGAGGATCGGCAATATAAACTAAATGGTATCATTTTAAAGGGGGTGCAGGAACAGAGAGACCTGGGGGTGTATGTACACAAATCTCTGAAGGTGGCAGGACAAGTTGAGAAGGCTGTTAAAAAAGCATATAGAATCCTGGGCTTTATCAATAGAAGCCTAGAGTACAAAAGCAGGGAAGTTATGCTAAACCTTTGTAAAATACTGGTTAGGCCGCAGCTGGAGTATTGTGTTCAATTCTGGGTACCGCACTTTAGGAAGGATGTCAAGGCCTTTGAGAAGGTACAGAAGAGATTTACTAGAATGGTTCCAGGGATGAGGGACTTCAGTTAAGTGCAGAAACAAGAGAAGCTGGGGATGTTCTTCTTAGAGCAGAGAGGGTTGGGAGGAGATTTGATAGAGGTATTCAAAATCATGAACGGTTTTGATAGTGTAAATAAGGAGAAACTGTTTCCAGTGGCAGAAGGGTCAGTAACCAAAGGACACAGATTTAAGGTGATCGGTAAAAGAGCCAGGGGCAACATGAGGAAACATTTTTTTAGGCAGTGAGTTATCAGGGTCTGGAATGCACTGCCTGAAAGGATGGTGGAAGCAAACTCAATAATAACTTTGAATAGGGAATTGGATAAATACTTGAAGGGAAAAAAATTACCAGGATGTGGGGAAAGAGCAGGGGAGTTGGACTAATTGGATAGCTCTACCAAAGAGCCGGCACAGGCACAATGGGCCACATGGCCTCCTTCTGTGCTGTATGGTAGTATGGTACTATGAACAAACCACGCACATGCCCACCGCCTTATTTACAGCGGTGGAAATCAGGGTGTCTGAGTGTCCTGCCGTGGAGAGCAGGACACTTAATTAACATATTTAAATAGGGCTCCCACAGTGCAATTGGGAGCCTGATTTACAATTGACTGTTGCTGCGTGGGTTCCCCAGGGGCTGGGAAACCCGGTAGTGAAAGGGAGGCAGGGGCTGACAGCTCCACTACGTAAGTGCCTTTTTCAGCATTCCTCGTGGGCTAGGGGGAGCAAGAGTGCCGTCCCAATCGTGGCCTCTCTCCCCCTTCCGATCGAGGCCTCTTTCTTCCCTTACAATCACAGCCTCTTTCCCCCCTTACGATTGCGGCCTCTCTCCCCGTTCCAATCGCGGCCTCGTTCCCCTCTTCCAATCACAGCCTCTTTCCCCCCTTACAAACACGGCTTCTTTCCCCCCTTCCGATCGCGGCTTCTTCCCCTCTTACAATCGCAGCCTCTCTCGCACCGCCCGACCTCTGCTCCTTTCCCCCCTTACGTGGCCTCGCTCCTCCCTTTCGATCACGGCCTCTCCCCCCACTTCCGATCACTGATTCTCTCCCCTCTTCCGATTGCAGCCTCTCTCAGCCCTCCCGATTGTGACCTGTCTCCCCACTTCTGCTCGTGGCCTTTCTCCCCCCTTCCAGTTGCCGAGGCTGTCCCGCTGGTGTTCCTTCCTGGCCAGGCTGTCTATTTGGCCAGCTGCCTGGCGGGAAATGGAACAAAATAATGTTAATGAGGTCCTACCGTTCAGTTCGGCATGACCTCCGTGTCCCAGGCCTTCCTGGGTTCTTTGGCCGTTTTCAGCCTTCCTGCACTCTCCCCACCTCCCCGTAAATATCGGGGCCATGTAATTTTTTCAGGGTGTAAAAATATAACAGAACTCAGGAATACCTTGCTTAGAGTCTTTAGTCAATTGCATTCCTTCCTTTATGCATTGCCATTATTACTGTCAAACTAGAAACCAGTCTGCACAGGTTATAGAAACAACCTAATAAGATACAGTGGCCCTGAATTTCCTGGGCCTAGGAGGGTGGAACATTGGCAAACCCCGGTGGGGGGGGCGGGGCGGGGCGGTGCAGAGTTTGGAGTGGGACCTCGTTCCATTAGGTGACCACCCCTATTTTTCTTTATTGTTTAATTCTGATAGGGAGAATTGGTAAGACTGGTGAGGTAATTGACCCTTCCACCAAAAATCTTGCCAGTTCTGCATCCTCTTTTTCCCCATGGAGAGAATGCTTGCATGATGCTGGCGTGCTTGATAGAACCTGGCAGAAGTAGGGCAGAAAATTACATTTTCCTAATGGTGATTGATCCGACAGTGATTGATTGCTGCTTGGAAAGTGACAAGTTTAAAATCATCAACTTCCTCAAAGTATTGGATTGTCTTCAAGGCCATCTGTTTGCCTGTCTCCTCCCCCGATGGAGCAACAAGTGCTGCTCCGATTTTCCAGGATCCCTGAAAAATGGACATTCAAGAAGCACTGTAAATGGAGTGGATGCTTGCCCCCTTTATACTAACGGCTTCACCCCAGCATTTGGTGCAGGGTCAGCACCGAGCCACACTGGCAGCTGGAAGTCTCGCTCCACCGCATTGCCAATGGCAACTGAGGAATTTTAGCTCCTGTTTCTGGTTGAACTCCAGCAACAATAATTATCACACATTAAGCCATACTGACAGCTTTGCATTAGAGCAGGTCTTTCAAAATGATGGATAATTAAAGAGTTACCATCAGCTTCCATAACTTTTGTAAGTACTGATACAAGAGCAATAGGGCAATTGCTGTCAGGGATGAGGGATAAAATTTCTTAGGAATAGGATGAAGACAAGTAAATTTCAAAGGAGAAAAGGCGATTGGGAGGAAAACCCCCTTACGATTGCGGCCTCTCTCCCCCTTCCAATCGTGGCCTCGTTCCCCTCTTCCAATCACAGCCTCTTTCCCCCCTGATGGAGAGGGGTAAAAAAAAGTAAATAAAAGGTGGCTGTTGCCAACGGAAAGAAAAACAGCATGAAGCTGTCTCCAGCAAAACCAACATCAAGGTCAGATCCACAATAACGGGTTATGGTCCAGGTTTGGGGCCAGCGTGAGATAACTTGTGCAACATCGTTGAAACAGGAAAGCACAGGTCTGGGAAAGACTACGAGCCATACTGAAATCTAAATACATCACATCTCCAGAACTTCCATTATCAGCAGGGTCTGTTATTTCCTCAAAGAAGCCTAGTAAATTTGTTAAGTGAGGCCTCCGTCCCATAAATTCGAGCTAATTCCTTCTTTGCGTACCATATCCATCTTGGTGATTTATTAAAGGGATAATTCCACAATCCGGCAGAACTTGTGATTAATTGGATGGAAAATCACACATTGCATGCCCGAGATTTCTCTGGAACTGCTAGATTGCGGAATCATTCCTTATTTGTATTAGTAGGCTTTTTCCCTTCTATATTTCTGTAACTATTAATATGAAAAATTTCTGAACAAAAAGTTGAATTGGATAAAAAAACAGTATAGGTATGAGATATTTCATTAGCATTCATACCTTGCAGTTTCAATTGACACAATTATAATAGGTATAATTCAAAATTGTAGAGGTATCATCTGCAGCTCACATCTCACAAATCATAGAATGGTTACAGCACAGAAGGATGCCATTCGGCCCATTGAATCCGTGCCCGCTCTTTGTAAGAGCAATCCAGTTAGTCCCATTCCCCTGCTCTTCCCCGTAGCCCTGCATTTTTTTCCCCTTCAAGCAGTTAACCAATTCCTTTTTGAAAACCACGACTGAATTTGCTTCCACCATTCTTTCAGGCAGCACATTCTAGATCATAACTACTCGCTGCATAAAAAAGTTTTTCCTCATGTCACCTTTGGTTCTTTTGCCAATCACCTTAAATCTGTGTCCTGTGGTTCTCAGCCCTTCTGCCAATGGGAACAGTTTCTCTTTATTCACTTTATCGAAACCTATTAGGATTTTGAACATTTCTATTAAATCGCCTCTTAACCTTCCCTGCTCTAAGGAGAACAACCCCAACTTCTGCAGTCTGTCCACATAACTGAAGTCCCTCATCCCTGGAACCATTCTAGTAAATCTTTTCTGCACCCTCTCTAACGCCTTCACATCCTTCCTAAAGTGTGATGCCCGGAATTAGGCACAATACTCCAGTTGTGGCCGAACCAGTGTTTTATAAACGTTCATTATAGCTTCCTTACTTTTGTACTCTATGCCTCTATTTATAAAGTCCAGGATCCCGTATGCTTTAGTAACTGCTTGCACAACCTGTCCTGCCGCCTTCAAAGATTTGTGCACATACACCCCCAGGTCTCTCTGTTCCTGCACCCCCTTTAGAATTGTGACATTTAGTTTATATTGCTCCTTCTTGTCCTTCCTGCCAAAATGTATCACTTCCAACTTCTCTGCGTTAAATTTCATCTGCCATGTGTCCACCCATTCCACCAGCCTGTCTGTGTCCTCTTAAAGTCTATTACTATCCTCCTCACTGTTTACACTTCCAAGTTTTGTGTCATCTGCATATTTTGAAATTATGCCCTGTGCACCCAAGTCCAAGTTATTAATATATATTTAAAAAAGCAGTGGTCCTAGTACCGACCCCTGGGGACCACCACTGTATACCTTCCTCTAGTCCAAAAAACAACCATTCACCATCATTCTCCGTTTTCCTGTCACTTAGCCTGTTTCGTATCCATGCTGCCACTGCCCCTTTTATTCCATGGGCTTCAATTTTGCTGACACACCTATTTTGTGGGAATTTATCAAATGCTTTTTGAAAGTCCATTTACACATCAACTACATTGCCCTCATCAACCCTTTCTGTTACCTCAACAAAAAACTCAATCAAGTTAGTTCAACACAATTTGCCTCTAACAAATCTGTGCTGGCTTTATTTTATTAATCCACAGGTCCAAAATTACGATTCATTTTGTACCAGATTATCATTTCTAAAAGCTTCCCCACCACCGAGGTTAAACTGACTGGCCTGTAGTTGCTGGGTTTATCCTTACACCCTTTTTGGAACAAGGGTGTAACACTTGCAATTCTCCAGTCCTCTGGCATCACCCCCATATCTATGGAGGATTGGGCGATTATGGCCAGCACCTCTGCAATTTCCACCCTTACTTCCCTCAGCAACCTGGAATGCATCCCATCAGAGATGACTTATCTACTTTAAGTACAGCCTGCCTTTCTAGTACTGCCTCTTTATCAATTTTTAGCCCATCCAGTATCTCAACTACTTCCTCTTTTACTGTGACTTTGGCAGCATCTTCTTCCTTGGTAAAGACAGATGCAATTTACTCATTTAGTACCTTAGCCATGCCCTCTGCCTCCATGTATAGTTCTCCTTTTTGGTCCCTAACCAGCTCCACCCCTCCTCTTACTACCCGTTTACTATTTATATGCCTATAGAAGACTTTTGGATTCCCTTTTATGTTGGCCGCCAGCCTATTCTCATTTCTCTCTTTGACCCTCTTATTTCCTTTTTCACTTCTCTGTACTTTCTATATTCAGCCTGTTTCTCACTTGTAATATCAACCTGATATCTGTCATACGCCCCCTTTTTCTGCTTCATCTTGCTCTCTATCTCTTTCATCCTCCAGGGCTTTAGTTGCCCTATCATTCCCCCATGTACCCATAGACCGTACCCAAACCATCTCCTCTCTAAAGGCTGCCCATTGTTCGATTACACTTTTGCCTGCCAATCTTTGATTCCAATTTACTCGGGCCAGATCCGTTCTCAACCCACTGAAATTGGCCCTCCTCCAATTAAGTATTTTTACTCTAAATTACTCCTTGTCCTTTTCCATAACTAATCTAATACTTATGATACAATGATCACTGTTCCCTAAATGTTTCCCCCACTGACACTTACTCCATTTGACCCACTTCATTCCCCAGAACTAGATCAAGAAATGTCTCCTTCCTCATTGGACCAGGAACGTACTGACCCAAAAAGTTCTCCTGAACACACTTCAGAAATTCCTCCCCCTCTTTGCCCTTTACACTATTACGATCCAAGTCTATATTCGGATAGTTCAAGACCCCCATTATCACTACTGTATAGTTCTTACACCTCTCTGTAATTTCCCTACAAATCACTCAAAGTTGTAATATAAAAACATCTAGAAAATGAAAATACAATAAAGAGTAGTCAGCATGGATTTCAGAAGGGAAAATCATGTTTGACCAACTTTATTGAATTCTTTGAAGAAGTAACAGAAAGAGTAGACAAGGGTAATGCAGTAGATGTAATATATTTGGATTTTCAAAAGGCCTTTGATAAGGTACCGCATTGTAGACTCATGACTAAGGTCAGAGCACATGGAGTCAGGGGACAGGTAGCAGCATGGATAGTAAGTTGGCTACAAAACAGAGAGTAGGGGTTAAGGGTTGCTACTCAGACTGGCAAAAGGTGGGAAGTGGCGTTCCACAGGGATCGGTGCTGGGGCCACTGCTGTTCACAATTTACATTAACAATTTGGACTCAGGAAATAGAAGTACAATTTCAAAATTCGCGGATGATACCAAATTGGTGGGTGTAGTTAATGCAAAGGAAGAATTCGTCAAAATGCAAGAAGACATTAATAAACTTGTAGAATTGGCATGTAATTCGCAAATGAATTTCAATATAGATAAGCGTGAGGTGGTGCATTTTATTAGGAAGAACAAGAAGGCCAATATACTGCTTGGATAATAAAAGTCTAAATGGGATAGAGGAGCAAAGGGTACAGATACACAAATCACTAAAAGTAGCAACGCAAGTTAATAAGGCCATAAAAAAAGCAAACGAAGCACAGAGGTTCATTTCTAGAGGGATAGAATTGAAAAGCAGAGAAGTTATGTTAAACTTGTATCGAACCTTGGTTAGACCACACTCGGAGTATTGTGTACAGTTCTGACCTCCATATTATAAAGAGGATATAGAGGCATTGGAGAAAGTGCAAAAAATATTCACAAGGATGATACTGAAAATGAGAGGATATACTTACCAGGAAAGGCTGAACAGGCTGGACTCTTTTCTCTGGAACAGAGAAGGTTGAGGGGTGACCTGATAGAGGTCTTTAAGATAATGGTCGGGTTTGATAGGGTAGATGCAGAGAAAATATTTCCACTTGTGGGGGAATCCAAAACTAGAGGTCATAAATATAAAATAGTCACTAATAAATCCAACGGGGAGTTCAGGAGAAACTTCTTTGCCCAAAGAGTGGTAAGAATGAGGAACGCACTACCACAAGAAGTGGTTGAGGCAAATAGCATAGATGCATTTAAAGAGAAGCTGGATAAAAACACAAGGGAGAAAGGAACAGAAGGGTGTGCTGTTGGGTTCGATGAAGTAGGGAGGGAGAAGGCTCATGTGGAGTATAAATGCCGGCGTAGACCAGTTGGGTAAAATGGCCTGTTTCTGTGCTGCAGACTCGCTGTAACTTGATGCAACACACGGTGTACACATAACAGACAGTGCATGTCAGCCATTGCAGGTATGTCTGCTATATATTGGACATGAGAAAACATCAAGTTTGATGTCAATGAGAAGTGTGAAGCTCATTGTCTTGTAATCACAACCGAAATAAGCAGCATGGATGTGAGTACTTAGAAAGTAAAACACAGGGGAAATGTAAATAACCTGCCACAGTCTATGAAGCGATAAGCGATTCATTCAACTCAATGAATAACGGATGATGTTGAGGAACTGAAGTTTGGCTCCTACATCTGCTGAAGGCCTGTTTAGTGGTGGGTTGCCTATCCAACTATAAAGCAGGAGTATCCAGTGGCCATGAGCAGCCATCAGGCCTGGCACTCTGGCCCTCAGTCATACTTGAGTTTATATTTCTTATTTTATGGTTTGTCCTTTTTGAATTTTGTGGGTCTAGACGTTTGGATGACCTATTGCTTAATTGGTGGATAAATCTGTAATCAGAATAATTGGTAGAATATCGGTAACTTGAGATATATGCACATTAATTAATCTAAACTTTATATGAGGTCTCCAAAGCTCCATGGTGCACACCTGTGTGGCTCATGAAGACAAAAGCTTCGATATCCCAACATTGGACAGGAGCTTCCCATTCCCTTCATGCCATTCACAATAATCTGAAGGGCCCATCAGTAATGTTGGTGTTTTACATCTTATTCCCTTCCTCAGCGCTTCCATTTGCATACCCCACAGCTGGGTTGTTGCACTGGGCATTATTTATAGAGTTTATATACCTATTATCAACACCATCGTCGCTGCTGAGCTGACGGATAGGAATGTAATAATAGTGGTCGTATTATATGCCTATAAGGGAGTTAATGAATGAGTCACCTCATTTGTTTCAGATTTTTTGATTGGCTGTTTGATTGTGCATTTGTTGTAACACATTCGAGCTCCAACAATGCACTATCAACCTGTGCATTCCTGAAAGTGCATTAAAAAGGGGAGTAAAACCTTAATTCGCACAAAATTAAACCCACAGAGAAGCTCACTGGTGTCATTATTAAGGACTGAAAATGCTCATGGGCAAGCATTTAGGAAAAGACATGAAAAGAGAAAATGGGGTTGAGATGCAAATCAATTGTAATCTAACTGAATGGCGGAACAGGCTTAAGGGGCTGAATGGCCTACTTCTGTTCCCAAAGTCCCAGTGTTCCCATAATCACAAGTATTACACAGTCAAAAATGTCCAAATCTAATCCTCCTTGCAACCGTAAAATATCTGCCCAGCAAGCCACAGAATTCAAATTAATGATGTAGGGTGTCTTGACCCCCTTGGCTGAGCACTCCTAGAAATTGCCCAAAGGAAAAATCTTGTCACTATTCCTAGCAAAATGAGCACAAGGACATCACTGACAGAAAGACCCTGAATGTCATATGTTTGAAGATCCTGGAATTGTTAGCCTAAACTATATTTTGAAGTACATTTGTTTTCATTATGCCTCGTGAAGCATTTTGGGACAGATTTCTATGTTAAATGCACTACATATTTATTGTAGTACATCATTACACTGTGCATTATACGAGTGGATATTAATTAATCAGGCTCCCTAATAAATATTTCAGTGGCACTGAATTGTGTCCATTGGGAAACAGATTTAATAGAGGAAATTATTGCAGCTCCCTCAATTTCACTCTCTCATTGAAGGTGCATGGGGTAGAATGCTGATATGTCTGTTTATAAGCTATATGGTCTAAAAGAAGAGGGGACTGAAATTAATGGAGTTTTAACTGATATTTTTGTCAGTTTGCTAAATCTGGGAGTGATTCCTCAGGATTGGAAAGTGACTGGCATAACTCCATATTTTAAATAAAAGGGAAGATAATACACAGCTAGCTGGGTTTAACACCTGTTACAGTGAAAGTCTTTGAAATGATCTTGAGAGATCTAGTGAGTGAACAACTGTAATAGCAAAACGTGTTAAAAGGTAGTCACCATAGATTCAGGAACTTAACCTCCTGGAACTTTTTCTGAAGATATTAATGATTTGATGAACAGAGGAAATAGAGTTGAGCTTATAAATTAGATTTTTCAAGCCTTTGTTTGTGAAAAAGTACATCACACATTACAAGCATGCATTGGAAAAGGTACCCCACATGCTATAATTATGTACTGGAAAATTGTGGGTCTCTCGTCTGCCATACAGGGAAGAAGGTGTGGAGGAAAAGGAAGCTGCCCAGTTTAAAGAAAAATACCAAGGTAGGCAATTAGAATGATTGTCAATGATCTGACATCTCTATAACTCTCCAAGTTTGGGAATTTCAGACATGTTTTCCTGGAAAATTTCATACTGGAAATGCAGAAGAAAAGGAAGGCGAGAAGGAAGTTTCAGAAGTATTACAACAGGCTGGAAAATAGAAACATGGAAAGTTGCAGATGAGAAAGATTGATGGCTAATTATCATTCAGCACAACTACAATTGATGGAATAAAAGAATTCACCCTGCTCTTTGAAGTTCAGCTAGCAAGATATTTGATATTTTATTTTACTATACCCAGAAACCTACACACTATGCTGTAGCCTTTCCCTTCTCTTTACAAAATTTCCTTTCATGCAATAAATGCTGGGTTTGAAAATCCTAGGGCACTGGCAGTGTATGTCAAGTGTTTCGAGGCTGACTGGAGCAGAAATTTGTGTTGCACTCAGTAATGCTGGGTCTCCGTCATGAAGAAAATGCCTCAGAAATTTCCAATGGGGCTGAAGGCAAACAAAACTTTCATCCATCCTAAACATGGCGCACGATGTTGAGGGAGGCGGGACTGAGGAAGGGCTTTTCCACACTGGAATACTCTCAACTCCCACTTCCATTCCACCGAACGTTCTGGGAACTAAGAAGAATCCGGCAAACAGGTGGCTGTCAGGGCAGAAGTGAGATCCACCAAGACCAGGCCTGGATCATGGCCTGCAAGGTACTAGAAATGCTGTCAGGAAATGCTTTCATTGGTCCTTTTATAAAGGAGACTGATCAGTTGAAGAGTCTGCACTTTTACAAGAGGCCCACTCCCAAGTGGCCATTCGTTGCCACATTTCCTGCCCCATC
Organism: Heptranchias perlo; assembly: GCF_035084215.1. Taxonomy (NCBI): domain Eukaryota; kingdom Metazoa; phylum Chordata; class Chondrichthyes; order Hexanchiformes; family Hexanchidae; genus Heptranchias; species Heptranchias perlo. Next base: position 76,309,540 of record NC_090330.1, read on the forward strand.
TACATTACAGGAAAGATGTGATTGCACTAGAGAGGGTACAGAGGAGATTTATGAGGATGTTGATAGGACTGGAGAATTTTAGCTACGAGGAGAGATTGGATAGGCTGGGGTTGTTTTCATTGGAACAGAGGAGGCTGAGGGGAGATTTGATTGAGGTATATAAAATTATGAGGGGCCTAGATAGAGTGGATAGGAAGGACCTATTTCCCTTAGCAGAGGGGTCAGTGAACAGGTGGCATAGATTTAAATTAATTGATAGAAGGATTAGAGGGGAGCTGAGGAGGACTTTTTTCACCCAGAGGGTGGTAGGGGTCTGGAACTCACTGCCTGAAAGGGTGGTAGAGGCAGAAACCCTCAACTCATTTAAAAAGTACTCGGATGTGCACTTGAAGTGCCGTAAGCTACAGGGCTACGGATCAAGTGCTGGAAAGTGGGATTAAGCTGGATAGCTCTTTATCGGCCAGCACGTACACGATAGTCCGAATGGCTTCCTTCTGTGCCGTAACTTTCTATGATTCTATCTATGATCTATAGTGGGTGCTCAGACTCGCATAGGTGCCCGCCAAAGATATGCAAATAGGCTGACCCTGAATACAGTGGCGGGGTTAGGAGCAGATGTCAGCAGTGCCTGTACCATCGCACTTATGACAGTTAACTGGGCACGATCCTTCAGACACGGAGGGTCGTTGGGGAGGGGGGGTGGTTAAATAGGTAGAAATGTGAAACCCAACCCCAACCTGCTACGAACGCGCCTACGTGGCAAGTTTGGGGACGGCCGAGTAAACCACTCTGGAGAGGCCGGTCAGTGATTTTAATATTCAAGTGAGGCTGAGTTCCTCAGATTTTGCCAGCCATTTGAATTTAATGGCTGCAGGCGAACTCTATCTCTCCCCACTGCGATTTCTATCTCTCCCCCCTCCCCCGGGATCTCTATTTCTCTCCAACCCCCCCGGCGATCTCAATCTCTTCCCCACCACAATCTCTATATCTCCCCCCCTCCGCGATTTCTATCTCCAGAACTAGCCGCGCCTCCAGCCAAATTGTTCCAGTACAGCTACAACATTGGCATCTACCCGACAAAGTGGAAAATTGCCCAGGTATGTCCTGTCCACAAAAAGCAGGACAAATCCAATCCGGCCAATTACCGCCCCATCAGTCTACTCTCAATTATCAGCAAAGTGATGGAAGGTGTCGTCGACAGTGCTAACAAGCAACACTTACTCATCAATAACCTGCTCACTGATGCTCAGTTTGGGTTCCACCAGGACCACTCGGCTCCAGACCTCATTACAGCATTGGTCCAAACATGGACAAAAGAGTTGAATTGTGGGGGTGAGGTGAGAGCGACTGCCCTTGACATCAAGGCAGCATTTGACCGAGTGTGGCATCAGGGAGCCCTAGTAAAATTGAAGTCAGTGGGAATCAGGGGGAAAACACTCCAGTGGCTGGAGTCATACCTAGCACAAGGAAGATGGTAGTGATTGTTGGAGGCCAATCATCTCAGCCCCAAGACATCGCTGCAGGAGTTCTTAAGGGCAGTGTCCTAGGCCCAACCATCTTCAGCTCCTTCATCAATGACCTTCCCTCCATCATAAGGTCAGAAGTGGGGATGTTCACTGATGACGGCACAGTGTTCAGTTCCATTTGCAACCCCTCTAATAATGAAGCAGTCTGTGCCTGAATGCAGCAAGACCTGGACAACATTCAGGCTTGGGCTGGTAGGTGGCAAGTAACATTCGTGACATACAAGTGCCAAGCAATGACCATCTCCAACAAGAGAGAGTGTAACCACCTTCCCTTGACATTCAACAGCATTACCATCACCGAATCCCCCACCATCAATACCCTGGGGTCACCATTAACCAGAAACTGAACTAGCCACATAAATACTGTGGCTACAAGAGCAGTCCAGAGGCTGGGTATTCTGCAGCGAATAACTCGCCTCCTGACTCCCCAAAGCCTTTCCACTGTCTACAAGTCACAAATCAGGAGTGTGATGGAATACTCTCCACTTGCCTGGATGAGTGCAGCTCCAACAACACTCAAGAAGCTCGACACCATCCAGGACAAAGCAGCCCACTTCATTGGCACCCCTTCCACCACGTTCACTCCCTCAACCACCATCGACGTACCGTGTCTGCAGTGTGTACCATCTTCAAGATGCACTGCAGCAACTCGCCATGGTTTCCTTGACAGCACCTCCCAAACACGCGACCTCTACCACCTAGAAGGACAAGAGCAGCAGGTGCATTGGAACAACACCACCTGTACGTTCCCCTCCAAGTCACACACCATCCTGACTTGGAAATATATTGCAGTTCCTTCATCGTCGTTGGGTCAAAATCCTGGAACTCCCTTCCTAACAGCACTGTGGCAGTACCTTCACCACACAGACTGCAGCGGTTCAAGAAGGCAGCTCACCACCACCTTCTCAAGGGCAATTAGAGATGTCATCAATGCCCACATCCCAGGAATGAAAAAAAAATCTCTTTCCCCCCGGGATCTCTATCCCTCAACCACCGCAATCTCTATCTCTCTCCCCTGTGATCTGCTGACCGCCACCTTGATCTCTAGTTCTCTCCCCACCCCCACCCCCCCACCTGGGGAACTCCTTCCTGCAACCTCTTTCTCTCCCCTTAAAGGAGGAGAGAGAGGTGGAGAGGCAGAGAGGTTTAGGGAGGGAATTCCAGAGGTTAGGGCCAAAACAGGTAAAGGCACTGCCGCCAGTAGTAAGCCGAAGGAAATCGGGGATGCACAAGATGCCAAAATTGGAGGAATGCAGAGTTCTCAGAGGGTTTTAGAGCTGGCGGAAGTTACGGAGATAGAGAGAGGCGAGGCTATGCAGGGATTTGAACACAACGTTGAGAATTTTAAAATTTGATGTCATCGTATGTCAACGAGTACAGGGGTGATGGGTGAACAGGACTTGGTGTAAGTTAGAATATGGGCAGCAGAGTTTTGGATGAGTTGAAGTTTACAGAGGCTGGAAGATGGGAGGTCAGCCAGGAGAGAATTGGAATAGTCGAGTCCGGAGGTAACAAAAGCATGGATGAGATTTTCAGCAGCAGATAGGCTGAGGCACAGGAGGAGACGGGCGATATTACAGAGGTGGAAGTATACGGTCTTGGTGAAGGAAAGGATATGGGGCCGGAGGCTGAGGTTCTGAACAAGCAAAAGTATTGTTAATGCTGGGCCTGTGTACTAATATAAATAGCACCTATTTACTCCCAAGCCCATTTTTAGGAACATGGATGAAAATTAGTGACAGTTCCATGAACCATAACACAATTGCTACATTTTAGAGTCATAGAGTTATACAGCACGGATAGAGGCCCTTCGGCCCATCGTGTCCGCGCCGGCCATCAAGCCCTGTCTACTCTAATCCCATATTCCAGCATTTGGTCCGTAGCCTTGTATGCTATGGCATTTCAAGTGCTCATCCAAATGCTTCTTGAATGTTGTGAGGGTTCCTGCCTCCACAACCCTTTCAGGCAGTGAGTTCCAGACTCCAACCACCCTCTGGGTGAAAACGTTCTCTCTCAAATCCCCTCTAAACCTCCCGCCTTTTACCTTGAATCTATGTCCCCTTGTTATAGAAACCTCAACGAAGGGAAAAAGCTCCTTAGTATCTATCCTATCTGTGCCCCTCATAATTTTGTACACCTCAATCATGTCCCCCCTCAGCCTCCTCTGCTCCAAGGAAAACAAACCCAATCTTCCCAGTCTCTCTTCATAGCTGAAGCGCTCCAGCCCTGGTAACATCCTGGTGAATCTCCTCTGCACCCTCTCCAAAGCGATCACATCCTTCCTGTAGTGTGGCGACCAGAACTGCACACAGTACTCCAGCTGTGGCCTAACCAGTGTTTTATACAGCTCCATCATAACCTCCTTGCTCTTATATTCTATGCCTCGGCTAACAAAGGCAAGTATCCCATATGCCTTCTTTACCACCTTATCTACCTGTTCCGCCGCCTTCAGGGATCTGTGAACTTGCACACCAAGATCCCTCTGACCCTCTGTCTTGCCTAGGGTCCTCCCATTCATTGTGTATTCCCATGCCTTGTTAGTCCCTCCAAAGTGCATCACCTCGCACTTTTCCGGGTTAAATTCCATTTGCCACTGTTCCGCCCATCTGACCAACCCATCTATATCGTCCTGCAGACTGAGGCTATCCTCCTCGCTATTTACCACCCTACCAATTTTTGTATCATCAGCGAACTTACTGATCATACCTTTTACATTCATATCCAAGTCATTAATGTAGACCACAAACAGCAAGGGACCCAGCACCGATCCCTGTGGTACCCCACTGGCCACAGGCCTCCAGTCACAAAAACAACCTTCGACCATCACCCTCTGCCTTCTGCCACTAAGCCAGTTTTGTATCCAAAGTGCCAAGGCACCCTGGATTCCATGGGCTCGTACCTTCTTGACCAGTCTCCTGTGCGGGACTTTATCGAAGGCCTTACTGAAATCCATGTATACCACATCCACTGCGTTACCCTCATCCACACGCCTAGTCACCCCCTCAAAAAATTCAATCAAATTAGTCAGACATGATCTTCCCTTGACAAAGCCATGTTGACTATCCCTGATTAATCCTTGCTTCTCCAAGTGGAGACTAATTTTGTCCTTCAGAATTTTTTCCAATAATTTTCCTACCACTGATGTTAGGCTCACTGGCCTGTAGTTCCCCGGTTTTTCCCTACTCCCCTTCTTGAATAATGGTACTACATTAGCGGTTCTCCAGTCCTCTGGCACATCCCCTGTGGCCAGAGAGGTTCTGAATATATGTGTTAGAGCCCCCGCAATCTCCTCCTTTGCCTCACACAGTAGCCTGGGATACATTTCGTCCGGGCCTGGGGATTTATCCATTTTTAGGCCTGCTAAAACCGCCAATACCTCCTCCCGCTCGATGTTAATATGTTCGAGTATATCACAGTCCCCCTGCCGTATTTCTATGTCTACGTCGTCCTTCTCCATAGTGAAAACAGATGCAAAAAATTCATTTAGAACCCCTCCTACATCTACCGGCTCCACACACAGATTGCCATTTTTGTCCCTAATGGGCCCTATTTTTTCCCTAGTCATCCTCTTACCCTTAATATACTTATAAAACATCTTAGGATTTTCCTTTATTTTGCTCGCCAGTGTTATTTCATGGCCCCTCCTTGATCTCCTAATTTCTTTTTGAAGTATCCCCCTGCACTTTTTGTACTCCTCTAGGGCTTCCTCCGTCTTTAGCCTTTTGTATCTGCCAAAAGCCCTCCTTTTTTTCCGAATCCATTCTCGTATATCCCCTGACATCCAAGGTTCCCTGGAGTTCTTGGAACCACCCTTGACCTTTACGGGAACATGTTGCCATTGTATGGTCTCAATCTCCCTTCTGAAAGACTCCCATTGCTCCGATGCGGATTTTCCTACAAGCAGCTGATCCCAGTCCATTTTGGCCAGATCCTGCCTTATCCTATTAAAATCGGCCTTCCCCCAGTTTAGAACCTTTATTTCCGGCCCCTCCCTATCCTTTTCCATGACCACCTTAAATCTCACCGAATTATGGTCACTGTCACCAAAGTGCTCACCTATTAGCACTTCTTCCACTTGGCCAGCCACATTCCCTAGAATTAGGTCCAGTACCGCCCCCTCTCTTGTCGGACTTTCTACATGCTGGCTCAAAAAGCTCTCCTGGATGCACGTTAAGAATTTTGTACCCTCTATGCCTTTTACACTCTGAGTATCCCAGTTAATATTGGGGAAGTTGAAATCCCCCACTATTATTACCCTATTATTTGCACAATTTTCTGAGATTTGCCTACATATCTGTTCCTCTATCTCCCCCTGACTGTTTGGGGGCCTATAGTACACTCCCATCAAAGTGCTTGCCCCCTTTTTGTTTTTAAGCTCCACCCATATGGCCTCATTAGAGGAACCTGCTAATATATCATCCCTCCTTATGGCAGTAATTGATTCTTTAATTAATATTGCGACCCCCCCTCCTCTTATACCTCCCCCTCTGTCTCGCCTGAAGATTCTGTACCCCGGAATATTGAGCTGCCAGTCTTGCCCCTCCCTCAACCATGTCTCTGTGACAGCAACAATATCATACTCCCATGTGTTTATCAACACCTTCAGTTCATCCACCTTATTCGCAAGACTCCTTGCATTAAAATAGATGCCGTCCAGCCTTGCCCTCACATATTTGCCCTGTCTTCCAAGCTGACTTGTTTTTTTCTCTATATTTGGCTGCACATCACCCCCTATTGTAGCTCCACTCTGTATCCCATCCCCCTGCCAAGTTAGTTTAAACCCCCCCCAATAGTGCTAGCAAACCTCCCCGCAAGGATATTTGTCCCGCTCTGGTTCAGGTGCAACCCGTCCGACTTGTACAAGTCCCACCTTCCCCAGAAGCAGGCCCAGTGATCCAGGAAACTGAAACCCTCCCTCCTGCACCAACTCTTTAGCCACGCATTCATCTGTTCTATCCTCCTATTTCTATACTCACTAGCCCGTGGCACTGGGAGTAATCCAGAGATTACAACCTTTGAGGTCCTGCTCTTTAATCTGCTACCTAGCTCCCTAAATTCTTGATGCAGGACCTCATCTCCCTACCTACCTATGTCGTTGGTCCCAATGTGGACCACGACCTCTGCCTGCTCACCCTCCCCCTTGAGAATGCCCTGAAGCCGCTCAGTGACATCCATGGCCCTGGCACCAGGGAGGCAACAAACCATCCTGGAGTCACGTTTACGGCCACAGAAACGCCTGTCTGTTCCCCTTACGATAGAATCCCCTACCACTATAGCTCTTCCACTCTTTTTCCTCCCAGCCTGTGCAGCAGAGCTACCCCTGGTGCCAGGAAGTTGGCTGCTGCTGCCTTCCCCTGATAAGTCATCCCCCTCAACAATATCCAAAGCGGTATATTTGTTTGAGAGGGGGACGGCCACAGAGGACCCCTGCACTGCCTGCCTGCTCCTCTTACTCTGCCTGGTGGTCACCCAATTACTTCCTGCCTGTACAACCTTTACCTGCGGTGTGACCACCTCACTAAACGTGCTATCCACGACGTTCTCAGCATCGCGAATGCTCCTTAACGAATCCATCCGCAGCTCCAGTGCCGCAATGCGGTTTGTCAGTAGCTGCAGCTGGATACATTTCCCGCACACATGGTTGTCAGGGACACCGGAAGGGTCCCTGATTTCCCACATCGAGCAGGAAGAGCATAACACGGGGCTGGGCTGTCCTGACATGACTTATCCTTTAACTAATTAATTCAAATTAAATGAATCCCACCAATTTCACTTCAATTAATACATAATTAACATGTCACCAGTGTTAAATTAACTCCTTACATTATTATGTTCAGCCTGGTCACAATGCGATTATAAAAAAATACAAGCATAGAAAGAATACAAAGAGTACAAGACTGATCCAAAGTGTAAAAGAGAATGAGCTCCGAAGAAAGTTTTAAGAATCCTGACCCTTTCAGTCTAAAAGGAGGACAGTGAAGAAGTGATCTCATCAAAGCATATAAAATATTAAATGGTACTAGTCGATCTGCTGTAGTTTTGCTCATGGGCAACCAAATAAGATATCCCTCTTCCCATAACTGCTTCTATTCTTCTTTCCCACTCTCCAATTGCTTATGTTTTCTCTCTGTCTATTTGTTTAACACTCTTTTGCTCTTTCTTTCTGTATAGCTGTCATTCATTTTTTTCATCATGATGTGTAGAAATCTTTCTTTGTGCCCAACTTCTTTTCTCACTCTATCAGATTTCTCATGTCTTACTATCCCACGGCCCCCATTCCCTTCTGTGCCTCTCCAAATATCTGTGCGTATTCAGCTTCGACATCTTACTGGGATCAAGTGAGGTAGGCAATATGGGAGTTGATGCTAGATATGCAGGTGAGACCCTGAGCCTTTAGGGCTGCGAGCTGAGGCCAGAAAGGAGTAGGGGAACAAAGACCTTGTGTTGACGTGTGGAATAGAATGGGGAGATACATTGGGATGTTAGAAGGCTTAGGATGTGATTTGGGAAACAGAAGGGAAGCATGGATGAGAGTTTTAGCAGAGGAACATCAACAAAAACAACAACATCTCGCAATTAAAAGCACCTTTAACATAGAAATATGTCCAAAAGTGCTTCATAGAGTTGTTAGGAAAACAGACACCGAGCCAAACAATAAAAAAAGCAACTTGCATTTATATAGTGCCTTTAACGTAGTAAAACGTTGCAAGGCGTTTCATAGGAGCGTTATCAGACAAAATTTGACACTGAACCACATAAACAGATATTAGGGCATGCAGTCAAAAGCATGGTCAAAGAGATAGGTTTTAAGGACCAACTTAAAGGAGGAGAGTGAGGTAGAGAGCCGGAGCCAAAGAAGGAGATATTAGGAGGGGTGACCAAAGCTTATCAAAGAGGTAGGTTTTAAGGAAGGTCTTAAAGGAGAAGAGGGAACTGGAAAGGCAGAGAGGTTTAGGGAGGGAATTCCAGAGGGAGTGGGACCCATGCAACTGAAAGCACTGCCACCAATGGTGGGGAGAGGCTGAGAGATGTGGTGGACAGCCAATGAAGAGGTTGGAAGATGCGGTGGAACAGTAGACCTGGGTGTCATTGGCTTACATATACAAGCTGACCTCATGGCCTTGGATGATGCTGCCAAGGGGCAGTATATGAGGAAGGGAATGTGGCCAGGGATCTGTGGGGGACTCCAGATGTGATGGTACTGGGATGGGAATCACTTAGGCAGACTGGGCCCTGTCAGCACTCAGGGGAGGGGTGTGACAAAAGCAGTTTTCTTCCTGTGTAACACGGTAGTGCGGGAATAGTGTTATATCAATGGGATAAATTTTGAGGGCAATGGTGGGGATAGTGTACTGTTCCACTTTATTGGGCACATGTACAGATGACTTTGTTTGCATTACATCAGGCTCCGGGTCAGCGTCCTTTTCGGGCACTAGTGGAACTGGGCTTCTTCTTCCACCTGCTCCATGTCACTACCTCATTGGTTGGCAAAGTTATGCGAGAAGTATCACAGTGAGTTTGGAGATCATTGCCAGGCTTTATTGAAACACCTCCTTTGATTTGTCAAGGCATTACAAACAGATAGTCTTCTCCACCATGATCCTGGTGGCTGCAGATGCCTCACTATTATCGGTCTTCAGCTCTTGTTCGTGACTGTTTTAAGGGGGTTGTGAGCCAGGGCTGAAGATGTTGAACCCCAAAAATTCACACATCCTGTATTCCTTGCCCTTCAAATAATGTTGGCAGCATCTATTGCTGTAAATAAGGACATAAGAACATAAGAAATAGGAGCAGGAGTCTCCTCGAGCCTGCTCAGCCATTCAATAAGATCATAGAATAGAATCATAGGGTACTAAATTGGGCCGTGTAGTGCCCGTTATTTTGGCACTACACGGCCTCTCTGACATCCAAAATGGCGTCTTGGATGTGCAGGCACGTTTTCAGCGTGACGTGCGCCGGACGCCATCTTGGTATAGGAGTTAGCGCAGGCGCAGATAACAAATGCGGGAAGCATGTAAAGTAGGGAGAAAATGACTACAGTCTGTGTGCATCGCTGATTTAAAGTGATAGGCACCATTTTGGGACTTAATGCTCAACTCAAGGCACAGTCTTAACCCTCGATCATTTGAACGTATCTTAGAGTGACTGGAGAACCCCCCATCAGCTCTATTTAAAGGGACCATGCAGGATTTACAAATTAGTGGCTGGATTATTGCTTCTGGCTGCCGAGACATTTGTAACGGTTTTTGGAGGTCTCCTATACTTGAATACTAGAAATAGGGGACATAACCTAACATTTAGAGCCAGGAGGTGCAGGAGTGAAGTTAGGAAATGTTTCTACATGCAAAGGGTGGGACATGTTTGAAACGCTCTTCTGCAAACGTCAGTTGATGCTAGCTCAATTGTGAATGTTAAATCTGAGATTGATCAATTTCTGTAAACCAAGTGTATTAAGGGATATGGGGCTAAGGTGAATTTATGGAGTTAGGTCACAGGTCCAGCATGACCTCATTGAATAGTGGAACAGGCTCGCGGGGCTAAATGCCACGGCCACTTGCTGCCTCCTGATATGCGCCACCTTCTCTTGCAAGAAAGCGGGACATGTGTCTGGATGATGTGCCTGTCATGTTTGAATAGCTGCCAGTGTGTGTGGCCTGTGAGTTGTGGGTGGGTGGCTTGAAACAGTGATAATGTGTAAACGTGAGAGAAAGCATCTGGTTGGAAGAGTTGAGTACTGATGGGAAGAGTTTATTGGTATGTGGGTGATGAGGGGTGTAGTGCGTGGTGCAGTTGGTAGGAGACGCCACTTGACAGTTGGCCTCACTCACCTTGACCACTCATGTCAAAGCATTGAACTTCTTCCTGCACTGCATCCATGTTCATGATGCTGTGCACCTGGCATTGACTTCGTCCCCCGTTGCCTCCCACTGCCTTTTGGATATATGTCTGGAGGACCTCTTGCACCCCCTCACCCCCATCACCCCTGTGGATATAGGATGTCCTTCCTTCTGTCCACCTCTTGCTCCAAGGTCTCTAGTGCATCAGCAGAGAACCTTGGTGCACGGTTTCTCGCAGGCCTGGTACCAACTCAGATCGGCAGATTGGTGAGGTCTGGCGTGCAGATTGGAGGATGTGGGACTTAGTAGTGCGCAACCTTTATTCAATGTTTTAACATAACTCATCAATGTGCAAACATAGGGATGGGACCTGCATCTGTGTTTTACATGTGCAATGTCTGATCTCCGTTCAGATTCCGTGCAGACAGTAGACTGTTATTTTCAGCAAATAACAGGAATCAGCTACCTTTAAGAGATTTCGAAGAAGCATCCTTCCTTTAAGAGATTGGGCTTCCCCTGCTGGTGGAAAGTGTAAATTCCATTGATTCCACATGCAAGGCCTAAAATGGAACGCTAATTGCAGGTTAGCACGCAGGCCAGCCGAAACTCAGGTTCTGCCTGCACAGGGGTCAGTGGGCACAGGGTGATAATGCATCACGCTACCCGCACCCAAAAATGGCCCTTATCCAATTTTTGTTTTCCCCCATGGAATCATCGAAAGGTTACAGCATGGAAGGAGGCCATTCGGCCCATCAAGTCCATGCCGGCTCTATGCAAGAGCAATCCAGCTAATCCCACTCCCTCGCCCTAACCCCGTAGCCCTGCAATTTTTTTCCTTTCAAGTAATTATCCAGTTCCCTTTTGAAGGCCATGATTGAATCTGCCTCCACCACTTCCTCAGGCAGTGCATTCCAGATCCTAACCACTCACTGTGTAAAAACGTTTTTTCTCATGTCACGTTTGTTTCTTTTGCCAATCACCTTAAATCTATGTCTTCTGGTTCTTGACCCTTCTGCCAATGGGAACAGTTTCTCTCTATCTACTCTGTCTCGACCCTTCATGATTTTGAATATCTCAATCAAATCTCTTCTTAACCTTTTCTGTTCCAATGAGAACAACCCCAGCTTATCCACATAACTAAAGTCCCTCATCTGTGGAATCATTCTAGTAAATCTCTTCTGCACCCTCTCTAAGGCCTTCACATCTTTCCTAAAGTGCAGTGCCCAGAATTGGACACAATACTCCGGTTGTGGCAGAACTAGTATTTTATAATGGTTCATCATAACTTCCTTGCTTTTGTAGTCTATGCCTCTATTTATAAAGCCCAGGGTCCCGTATGCTTTTTTAACCACTTTCTCAACCTGCCCTGCCACCTTCACAAAAGGCACCACATTAAAAAAAAGCAACTGGGTAATCATTTTAAAATTACCCGAAAGGCCAACAGATGTTCGTTGTAATTCCACTCGGAATTAATGTTTGCTACAAGCAGCAAACGTGCTGGGCCAGAAATGATTCCGTTTTCCACATTAGTCAGTTAAATAACTAGCGGCTGTGTTATTACCAAATCAATACATGCAACACATTCCTGACATATTTTCACAAGATTAATGTTCCAATGTATTCATTCAGTTGCTCTATTTCTCCAGTGAGAGTTAGGGGTTAAACTGAAACTCTGTTTTGCTCGATTCAGTATATTTCATTAAATAGATTGTATTAAACTATTGATTGTACTACCATGAACATATATGCTACTGCAAATATTTTCTAAAGTCCAAATTATTCATTAGTTTGATTTAAAATTGAGCAATTATCAAAATGTTACATGAATATAATATAAAAAGTATTGACATAATGTAAATATAGCTAACATATACTGTGTTCAGGATTCCTATAAGAAGGAAAGGTAGGGCATCCAAAGCTAGAGCTTCCTAGATGACAAAGGAAATAGAGGTTAAAATAAAACAGAAAAAGGAGGTTTATGACAAATAGGTACAGAATACAATAGAGAACCAAGCAGAATTCAGAGTGCAGGAGGAAATTGAAAAAGGATATAAGGAGGGCAAAGAGAGAATATGAGAAAAGATTAGAGGGTAACAAAAAAGGGAACCCAAAAATATTTTATAAACATATAAAAAAATAAAAGGATAGTTAAAGGAACAGTGGGGCCAATTGGGGACAAAAAGGGAAGTCTTCTTGTGCAGGCAGAGGGCATGACTGAGGTACTGAATGAGTGCTTTGCATCTGTCTTCAGAAAAGAAAAGGATGAAGTTAATGTTGCAGTAGAGGAGGAGGGAGTAGAGATATTGGATAGGATAAAAATAGATAGAATGGAGGTGCTAAATAGGTTGGCATCACTCAAAGTTAACAAGTCACCCGGTCCAGATGGGATTTTTTTTTTATTATTCGTTCACGGGATGTGGGCGTCGCTGGCAAGGCCAGCATTTATTGCCCATCCCTAATTGCCCTCGAGAAGGTGGTGGTGAGCCGCCTTCTTGAACCGCTGCAGTCCGTGTGGTGACGGTTCTCCCACAGTGCTGTTAGGAAGGGAGTTCCAGGATATTGACCCAGCGACAATGAAGGAACGGCGATATATTTCCAAGTCGGGGTGGTGTGTGACTTGGAGGGGAACGTGCAGGTGGTGTTGTTCCCATGTGCCTGCTGCTCTTGTCCTTCTAGGTGGTAGAGGTCGCGGGTTTGGGAGGTGCTGTCGAAGAAGCCTTGGCGAGTTGCTGCAGTGCATCCTGTGGATGGTACACACTGCAGCCACAGTGCACCGGTGGTGAAGGGAGTGAATGTTTAGTGTGGTGGATGGGGTGCCAATCAAGCGGGCTGCTTTATCTTGGATGGTGTCGAGCTTCTTGAGTGTTGTTGGAGCTGCACTCATCCAAGCAAGTGGAGAGTATTCCATCACACTCCTGACTTGTGCCTTGTAGATGGTGGAAAGGCTTTGGGGAGTCAGGAGGTGAGTCACTCGCCGCAGAATACCCAGCCTCTGACCTGCTCTTGTAGCCACAGTATTTATATGGCTGGTCCAGTTAAGTTTCTGGTCAATGGTGACCCCCAGGATGTTGATGGTGGGGGATTTGGTGATGGTAATGCCGTTGAATGTCAGGGGGAGGTGGTTAGACTCTCTCTTGTTGGAGATGGTCATTGCCTGGCACTTGTCTGGTGCGAATGTTACTTGCCACTTATCAGCCCAAGCCTGGATGTTGTCCAGGTCTTGCTGCATGCGGGCTCGGACTGCTTCATTATTTGAGGGTTGCGAATGGAACTGAACACCGTGCAATCGTCAGTGAACATCCCCATTTCTGACCTTATGATCGAGGGAAGGTCATTGATGAAGCAGCTGAAGATGGTTGGGTCGAGGACACTGCCCTGAGGAACTCCTGCAGCAATGCCCTGGGGCTGTGATGATTGGCCTACAACAACCACTACCATCTTCCTTTGTGCTAGGTATGACTCCAGCCACTGGAGAGTTTTCCCCCTGATTCCCATTGACTTCAATTTTACTCGGGCTCCTTGGTGCCACACTCGGTCAAATGCTGCTTTGATGTCAAGGGCAGTCACTCTCACCGCACCTCTGAAATTCAGCTCTTTTTTCCATGTTTGGACCAAGGCTGTAATGAGGTCTGGAGCCGAGTGGTCCTGGCGGAACCCAAACTGAGCGTTGGTGAGCAGGTTATTGTTGAGTTAGTGGTTCTTGATAGCACAGTCGATGACACCTTCCATCACTTTGCTGATGATTGAGAGTAGACTGATTGGGCGGTAATTGGCCGGATTGGATTTGTCCTGCTTTTTGTGGACAGGACATACCTGGGCAATTTTCCACATTGTCGGGTAGATGCCAGTGTTGTAGCTGTACTGGAACAGCTTGGCTAGAGGCGCAGCTAGTTCTGGGCACAAGTCTTCAGCACTACAGCTGGGATGTTGTCGGGGCCCATTGCCTTTGCTGTATCCAATGCACTCGGCCGTTTCTTGATATCACGTGGAGTGAATCGAATTGGCTGAAGACTGACTTCTGTGATGGTGGGGATATTGGGAGGAGGCCGAGATGGATCATTCACTTGGTACTTCTGGCTGAAGATGGTTGCAAATGCTTCAGCCTTGTCTTTTGCACTCACGTGCTGGACTCTGCCGTCATTGAGGATGGAGATGTTTGCAGAGCCTCCTCCTCCCGTTAGTTGTTTAATTGTCCACCACCATTCACAACTGGATGTGGCAGGACTGCAGAGCTTTGATCTGATCCGTTTGTTGAGAAGTCGCTTAGCTCTGTCTATAGCATGTTGCTTCCGCTGTTTAGCATGCATGTAGTCCTGAGTGGTAGCTTCACCAGGTTGACACCTCATTTTTAGGTACGCCTGGTGCTGCTCCTGGCGTGCTCTTCTGCACTCCTCATTGAACCAGGGTTGATCCCCTGGCTTATTGGTAATGGTAGAGTGAGGAATATGCCGGGCCATGAGGTTACAGATTGTGCTGGAATACAATTCTGCTGCTGCTGATGGCCCACAGCTCCTCATGGATGCCCAGTTTTGAGCTGCTAGATCTGTTCTGAATCTATCCCATTTAGCACGGTAATAGCGCCACACAACACGTTGGATGGTGTCCTCAGTGCGAAGACGGGACTTCATCCCCATGAGGACTGTGCGGTGGTCACTCCTACCAATACGGTCATGGACAGATGCATTGCGTCAGGTCGATTGGTGAGGACGAGGTCAAGTAAGTTTTTCCCTTGTGTTGGTTTACTCACCACCTGCCGCATGCCCAGTCTGGCAGCTATGTCCTTCAGGACTTGGCCAGCTCGGTCAGTAGCGGTGCTACCGAGCCACTCTTGGTGATGGACATTGAAGTCCCCCACCCAGAGTACATTTTGTGCCCTTGCTACCCTCAGTGCTTCCTCCAAGTGGTGCTCAACATGGAGGAGGACTGATTCATCAGCTGAGGGAGGGCAGTAGGTGGTAATCAGCAGGAGGTTTCCTTGCCCATGTTTGACCTGATGCCATGCGATTTCATGGGGTCCAGAGTCAATGTTGAGGACTCCCAGGGCTACTCCCTCCCTGACTGTATTTCACTCTACCACCACCTCTGGTCGGTCTGTCCTGCCGGTGGGACAGGACATACCCAGGGATGGTGATGGAAGAGTCTGGGACGTTGGCTGAAAGGTATGATTCTGTGAGTATGGCTGTGTCAGGCTGTTGCTTGACTAGTCTGTGGGACAGCTCTCCCAATTTTTGCACAAGATGTTAGTGAGGACTTTGCAGGGTCGACTGGGCTTGGTTTGCCTTTGTCGTGTCTGGTGCCTAGTGGCCCGATGCCGGGTGGTCCGTCTGGTTTTATTCTTATTATGACTTTTTTTGGTGAGATTTTACAACTGAGTGGCTTGCTAGGCCATTTCAGAGGGCAATTAAGAATCAACCACTTTGCTGTGGGTCTGGAGTCACATATAGGCCAGACCGGGTAAGGACAGCAGGTTTCCTTCCCTAAAGGACATTAGTGAACCAGATGGGTTTTTACGACAATCCGGTAGTTTCATGGCCACCATTACTGATACTAGTATTTTAATTCCAGATTTTATTTAATTAATTGAATTTAATTAATTGAATTTAAATTCCCCAGCTGCCGTGGTGGGATTTTAACTCATGACTCCGGATTATTAGTCCAGGCCTCTGGATTCCTAGTCCAGTAACATAACCACTAAAGCCCCTCATCACTGGAATTATTCTAGCAAATCTCTTCAGCACCCTTTCTAAGGCCTTCACATCTTTGCTAAAGTGCGGTGCCCAGAATTGGACACAATACTCCACAATACTCCAGTTGTGGTCGAACCAGTGTTTTATAAAGGTTCATCATGACTTCCATACTTTTGTACTCTAGGCCTCTATTTATAAAGCCCAGGATCCCGTATGCTTTTTTAACTGCTTTTTCAACCTGCCCTGCCACCTTCAACGATTTGTACAGATATATCCCCAGATCTCTCTGTTCCTGTACCCCTTTTAGAGTTGTGCCCTCTAGTTTATATTGCCTCTCCTCATTCTTCCTACCGAAATGTATTACCTTGCATTTTTCTGCGTTAAATTTCATCTGCCACGCGTCCGCCCATGCCACCAGCCTGTCTATATCCTCTTGAAGTCTATCACTATCCTCCTAGTGGTAGGACTACCCTTCCAAGTTTTGCGTCATCTGCAAATTTTGAAATTGTGCCCTGTACACCCAAGTCCAAGTCATTAATATTTTTCAAGAAAAGCAGTGGAACCAGCACCGACCCCTGGGGAACACCACTGTACACCTCCCTCCAGTCCAAAAAACAACCATTCACCACTACTCTCTGTTTCCTGTCACTTAGCCAATTCTGCATTCATGTTGCAATAATCCCTTTATTCCATGGGCTGCAATCTTGATGATAAGCTTTAAATGCTGCACTTTATCAAATGCCTTTTGAAAGTCCATATGCACCACATCAGCTGCATTGCCCTCACCTACCCTCTCTGTTACCTCATCAAATAACTCTATCAGCTTGGTTAAACATGATTTGACTTTAACAAATCCATGCTGGCTTTCCCTAATCAATCTGCACTCGTCAAAGTGACTGTTACTTTAGTCCCGGATTATCATCCCTAAAAGTTTCCCCACCACTGAGGTTAAACTGACTGGCCTATAGTTGCTGGGTTTATCCTTACACCCTTTTTTGAACAAAGGTGTAACATTTGCAATTCTCCAGTCCTCTAGCACCACCCCGTATCTACAGATGTTTGGACGATTATGGCCAGTACCTCCGTAATTTCCACCCTTACTTCCCTCAGCAACCTAGGATGCATCCCATCCGGACTGGGTGATTTATCTATTTTAAGTACAGCCAGCCTTTCTAGTACCTCTTCTTTATCAATTTTTAGCCCATCCAGCATCTCAACTATATCTTCCTTTCGTGAGACTCTGGCAGCATCTTCTTCCTTGGTTCCTCACTCTCATTAGACCCTTGGTTCCCTACTATTTCTGGTATGTTTTTTGTGTCTTCTACTGTGAAGACAGATACAAAATATTTGTTTAAAGTCTCTGCATTTCCTTATTCCCCATTATAATTTCTCCTGTCTCAGCCTCTAAGGGACCCATGTTTACTTTTGCTAATCTCTTCCTTTTTACATACATGTAGAAGCTCTTACAATCTGTTTTTATATTTCTTGAGAGTTTACTCTCATTTCTGTACATGAACCCCCTAAGTCTCTTTGCTCCTCCACAGTTCCCAGCTTCTCATCATTTAGAAAATAATCTGATCTATCTTTCTTAAGTCCAAAGTGGATGACCTCACTCTTCCCCACTCTGAACTTGATCAGCCACAGTTTTTTCCACTCACTTAATCTATCAATATCCCTTTGCAACTTTCTGCTCCCATGTATATTATTTACTGTGCCACCTAACTTAGCGTCATCAGCAAACATGGATATACGGCTCTCTATTCCTTCATCTAAATATAGTGAAAAGCTGAGGATCAGTACAGATCCCTGGGGGACACCATAGAATCATAGAATTATAGAATGGTTACAGCACAGAAGGAGGCCATTCGGCCCATCGAGTCCATGCCGCTTCTTTGTAAGAGCAATCCAGTTAGTCCCATTCCCCCTCTCTTTCCCCGTAGCTATGCAAATTTTTTCCCTTCAAGTATTTATCCAGTTCCTTTTTGAAAGGCACGATTGGATCTGCTTCCACCACTCTTTCAGACAGCGCAATCCAGATCATAACTACTCGTGCGTAAAAAAGTTTTTCCTCATGTTGCCTTTGGTTCTTTTGCCAATCACCTTAAATCTGCGTCCTCTGGTTCTCAACCCTTCTGCCAATGGGAACAGTTTCTCTTTATTTATTTTATCTAACCCTTCGTGATTTTGATAGGCCAGTGACCAGTAGTCACATCCTGCCAATTGGAGTACATACCCATTATCCCTACTCTCTGTCTCCTACCGCCCAACAAATTCCCTATCCATGTCATTCGGGTCCTTTCTGCTTAAACTTCTGATTGCTAACACCTCTTTCCTAACCTGTGTTTCTTCTCTCTCATCTGCTTTTGTTCCACCACAGTCAGATTCCACGAAGTTGCTACACATGACCTCATCTGAACATAAGAAAGAAAGAACTTGAGTTTTTATAGTGTCTTTCATGCCCTCAGGACATCTCAAAGCACTTTACAGCCAATGAGCTACTTTTTAAAGTGTAGACACTGTTGTAATGTAGAAAATATTGTAATATAGTAACAGGCCTGTATTTCTGGATTCAGGTCATTAGCATGGATCCCACCAACCCCCTGTCAGAGGCCAGTACCCAGAATCAGGGGAGGAAATCTAATGGTAATGGCCATGGGCCAAAAGCAGCAGCCAGAAGGCTTCCAGCCCTGAAGATCAGATCCCTGTACAACAAAGGAAGGTACTTACTTTCTGGTGGACTCCAACAGCTGACAACAGATCCTACTAATGTCTAATATCTGCATCTCCTGGGGTGCCTTCAACTGAGCTCCAACTAGTATTCTTGAAAACAAATAAAGTGGGAGTCATGGCTAGGCACCACCTGCTTCATTTACATATTATTGCAAGCTTCCACCTGTTGCAGATGCAGGCAGTCTGCGCTACCCCCCTGGAAATCCACAGGCAACAGAAAGGGGACACACCTGCAACGCACAGCACAACAATATTGGAGCTTATATGTGGCTGAGTTTTTCAGATGAGACATTAAACAGAGGCTCTGTCTGCCCTCTCAGGTGGATATAAAAGATCCCATGGCGCTAGTTCTCCCGGTGTCCTGGTTAATGTTTATCCCTCAACCAACATCAATAAAACAGATTATCTGGTTGTGCTCATATCGCATTGCTGTGCACCAATTGACTGCCACGTTTTCTTACGTTACAACAGTGAATACACTTCAAAAAGTACTTAATTGGCTGTAGAGTGTATTGGGATGTCATGAAAGGCTCTATATAAATGCAAGTTCTTTCCTTTATTTTCCTTTTCTTTGAGCTACCTATCCAAAAATCTTTTCATTCATTCCAAGAAGGAATAGTGGGGCACCCACCAATACATGAGTTTAAAACATGTTTAAATATACTTTAAGGGGACAACAGTGAAATGTTTAAGTGTGCACATTCCTATAATGTCTTCCCCTCTTTGGTCCTGTAGTAGAAGAAAGTATCTTACACTCACTGCCCTCCTCACTGCAGCATCAATTGTGTTATATGACTGATTATTTTGCAGCTAGTCCACGCTGGATTTTGTTGAGTAGCACAAAGTTGGAAGAATGTATTCATTTCTATTCAATACAAAGAAGATCTGGATCAGATAAATTAATATTGCAGGGGAAAGTTGGTAATGAAAAGGATGGTTTACATTGATAAGGGAAAACAGCAGGAGCACATTGAATCTTCATCAGCAACCTCCAGCAATACCTGGAATGTGAATTGCTGTTTGCTGTCTGCGAACATGAAGACACTCTGAAGAAGACACAATAAGAGTTCAAGAGCCATTTGAGCAGGAGATGACTATTGACAGTACAAACAAAGAGACCACACATGCACACCAGACTCTGTAAATATGCATCAGAAAGACTTCGGTAATTATGCTGAATAAGCTTCAATCGCATTTTAAACTTACTGTCAGTAATTTCCATTGAATTCACAGAGCTGAAAGTCTCATGCTGCAAATGGAAGTGTTGCTGTCAAGCAGAACAATGAAAAATGACACTTTACATAAGGTAGACTAATTACCAATGCTATTGACACAGTGGCTGTCATGGAAGTGTCTCCACTTTTCTCAAATAGGAGCTTTCGAGCAGTAGAACAAATAATACATTACTAATTCATTTCAAAGCATATCTTATTCTAATTTTAATTATTGGTATGCAATACCAGCCATTTTACCTCTTTCAAGGTAATGCATGCATCACTTTTTAAAAAATGTATTCCTTTTAACATTTCAGTTTCAAAGAATGATATAGTTGAGTGACACAGTTGAGTAATGCTGTGTGCAGCATGTTGCGTACCTCAGAAAGCCACGGGGAAGAGCAGCACTCAATGTAGATAGAAAACCATTGGAGTAATATGGTATTATCAATTATTACTTGCCATAGCCAATTGCTTAAACGTTCTATACACATAAGTGTTATTTGGTTTAGTGCCTGTAATTTTCTTTCTAAAGTGATCAAATAGTTGAATATCTACCACTTACTGTATGCTTCAATATTTTCTTTCATAATGTGTCACGTAAAGCAACTTAAAATCATTAGTCATATATACCTGCTGATGTGATTTTGAAACAGAATAGTTTGAATGCACACCCACTAAATTACGATGATATTACTGTAAACATGTTAGATCTCTGTGAAGCCAGAATGCTATATCTTGTACATCAGCCATTGTGCCGCACCTTAGTGCAGTCTACCAGCAATACCTTCTGAGATCAGAGTTCACTTGATTTGTGTGGGAGCTTAAAACCTTCAGAGTTCTTCATTTCCTCAACGCTGAAAGGCTATTGATCTCTTCTGCACTGGTTACCTTCAGGATTTATTGTACACTGCCAGTTTCTTTAAGTTTTCAAGCCTGATAGTTTTCCACATTTACTATGATTAAGAAAATTGCATTAAGATAGCCTCAAACCCACAGACATACATCTTAACTGAACAATAGCTTAGCCTCCTGGCCATCAAGAGCAATCCATAAACCCATTTAACTAGAAACCTACAGTGTCCTACAAAAGAATCATGCTTATAAAAAGCTGACTGCTGATAAAAGAATACAAACGTCAGTTCAAATATGTACAGGTTTATTAGTGTTTTGTAATTAACTTCACAGCTTTAAGTTGAAAGATTCGTGCTTTAAGACTGACAACCGCATTCAATAAACTGGTGCAGGTATATGCACCTTCACATGCATATCATTGCCTATCAGAACTACAATCATACAAAATGCACCACACCTTAAGAAGCACTGATACTATGGGCGAGACTTTCAACTTTGGTGGGGGCGTAAAGTGGGCAGTGGTGAATCGGCCGCCTGTTATACACAGTACACAATTTTCTTTCCATTGATGTTAGTGGAATCAGGCAGAGTGTATAACTAGTAGCTGATCTGCTACCACTTGTTTTACACCCACATCGAAGTTGAAAGTTTCACCCTATATTTCAGGAGAGGTGACAGCCTAGATTTTCTGATTGGCGGTATTTTAACTTTGACATTGACCCTTTTATTTTAAATGGGTTAAAACAATACCGATCCGAAGATCTATGCTTTCAGTTTTACTTTATTTTCTCATTTCTCACCCCTTTTTATTTTTCTCCTGAACCCAGTGGCTCATAGA
Source organism: Heptranchias perlo (assembly GCF_035084215.1). Classification (NCBI taxonomy): domain Eukaryota; kingdom Metazoa; phylum Chordata; class Chondrichthyes; order Hexanchiformes; family Hexanchidae; genus Heptranchias; species Heptranchias perlo. The sequence goes on from NC_090330.1 coordinate 76,331,227, forward strand.
GGCAGGTCTTCCTCTTCAGCATTTACATAGAATTACAGCTCAGAAATAGGCTATTCAGCCCAACTGGTCTATGCCGGTGTTTATGCTCCATAGGAACCTCCTCCCACCCCACCTCATCTAACCCCATCAGCATACCCTTCTATTCCTTTCGCCCTCATGTACTTATCTAGCTTCCCCTTAAATGCATTTGGGCATCACATGTACAAGGCAAAATTCGGTGGACTGAGTACGGTCTTCTGAGCTCACTTTTCCCATATGCCTTCCACTCATATAATGCTGTACGTCCAAGCATCAAAGAGGAAGATCTGCCTTACGCTGTGGTATGGTTTCATGGTTGGCAGTAGTCCCTCATTCAAGTTGCCACTTTACTGGATAAACCAAAACAATAAAGGCAAGATTTTCCACTATGTTGCCGACCAATTATCACTCTATCAGCTGCCTCCCAATCATCAGAAAGTGATGGAACGACTCAATAGTGCCATCAAGAGACACCTACTCATCAATAACCTGCTCCCTGATGCTCAGTTCAGGTTCCGCCAGAGCCACTCAGCTCCAGACTTCACACAGCCTTGATCCAGACATAGATGCAAGAGCTGAGTGCCAGAGGAGTGGTGAGATTAGCTGCCCTCAATATGAAGGCAACATTTGACAGAATATGCAATCAAGGAGCCCTAGCAAAACTGATGTTAATGGGGATCAAAGGGAAAAACCTCTGGTAGCTGGAATCATAACTGACATAAAGGAAGATGACTGTGCTTGTCAGAGGCCAGTCATCACAGCTCCAAGACATCACTGCAGAAGTTCCTTAGGGAAGTGTCCTCAGCCCCATCATCTTCAACTGCTTCCTCACTGACTTCCCTCTATCATAAGTTCAGGAGTGGGGCTGCTTGCTGATGATTCCATAGTGTTCTGCTCCAAACATAACTCCTCTGTTAAGGAAGCATTCCATACCAGGCATACAGCCTAACCTGCATAATATCAAGGCCTGGGCTGACAAGTGGCAGGTAACATTCGTGCCATATAAGTGTCAGGCAATGACCACCTCAAACAAAGGAAAGCCAATTCATCTCCCCTTGACCTTCAATGACATCCCCAACTCTGAGCCCTCCAACATCAACATCTTGGGAATCACCAGTGACCAGAAGCTTAACTGGACCAGCCATATCAAGACTGTGGCAACAAGAGCAAGGCAGAGACTGGGTACTCTGTGATCTCCTGATTCCTCAAAGCCTCTCCACGATCTACAAGGCTTTGCGACTGGAAAGCTGTTTCCAGTGGGGTGCCACAGGGCTCAGTACCAGGTCATTTGCTTTTTGGGGTATACATTACGATTTGGACTTAAAAGTAGGGGGCATGATTAAGAAATTTGCGGATGACACAAAGATAGGCCGAGTGGTTGATAGTGAGGAGAAAAGGTGTAGACTCCAGGAAGATATCAATGGACTGGTCAGATGGGCAGAAAAGTGGCAAATGGAGTTCAATCCGGAGAAGTGTGAGGTAATGCATTTGGGGAGAGCAAACAAGGCAAGGAGGCTGAGAGATGTAGAGGAAGTGAGGGAGCTTGGAGTGCATGTCCACAGATCCCTGAAGATAGCAGGAGAGGTAGATAAGGTGGTTAAGAAGGCATATGGAATGCTTTCCTTTATTAGCCGAGGCATAGAATATAAAAGCAGGGATGTTATGCTGGAACTGTATAAAACACTAGTTAGGCCACAACTTGAGTACTCCGTACAGTTCTGGTCACCACATTACAGGAGGATGTAATTGCACTTGAGAGGATGCAGAGGAGATTTACGAGGATGTTGCCAGGACTCGTAAATTTTAGCTATGATGACTTGGATCAGCTGGGGTTGTTTTCCTTGGAACAGAGGAGGCTGAGGGGTGATTTGATTGTGGTGTACAAAATTATGAGATGCCGAGATAGAGTGGATAGGAAGGACCTAATTTCCCTTAGCCAATAACCAGGGGGCATGGATTTAAAGTGATTGGTAGAAGGATTAGAGCGGAAATGAGGAAATTTATTTTCATCCAGACGGTGGTGGGGGTCTGGAACTCACTGCCTGAGAGGGTGGTAGAGGCAGGAACCCTCAACTCATTTTAAAAAATACCTGGATATGCACCTGAAGAGCCGTGACCTGCAGGGCTATGGACCAAATACGGGAAAGTGGGATTAGGCTGGGTGGCTCATTTCTCAGCCGGCGCGGACACGATGGGCTGAATGGCCTCCCTCTGTGCCGTAAATTTTCTATGATGCTATTTTTCTATGATTCTAAGTCAGGAATGTGATGGAATACTCACCACTCGTCTGGATGGGTGCAACCGCAACAACAATCAAGAAGCTCAAAACCATCCAAGACATAGCAGATTGCTTGATTAGTGCCCCTGTTGCTGGATTCAATCTCCACCCCATCCACCACTGGCACACTGTGGCTGTAGTGTGTTCAATCTACAGGATGCCCTGCAGTGACTCACTATGGTTATTATGCAGCACCTCCCTCCTCTGTGACCTCTACCACCAAGAAGGACAAGAGTAGCAACGTCGTGGGAACACCATCACCTCTAAGTTCCCCTCTAAGTCATACACCATCCAAACTAGGATATATATCATCGTTCCTTTGTTGCCGCTTGACAATATCCTCGAATTTCCTACCTAACACCATTGTGGGAGCACCTTCACCACACGCTCAGCAACATTTCAAGGAAAAAGCCCCCCCCCCCAGCATCTTCTCAGGGCAATAAATGTGGCCTTCCCAGCGTCAACCAGATCCCGAGAGGAAATATTTAAAACATTTATAGAAAAAACAATCAGAAAAACTTGAATCAATAATTCAAGCTTTAACAAAGTGCTCCAAGTTGAGCCTTCAGCTTGTCACACAGGAGTACATCTCTCTGAAAAAACACTTTCCAGAGATTTACAGCACTATACAGGCAACAGGTGAGGATATGTATGAGAGAAGTGGCAGTTGGGATTGTGGATGCTTTGGTAAGAATTTTCCAAAATTCTCTGGACTCGGCAAAGGCAAATTGGAAAACTGCTAATGTAACACCCTTATTTAAAAAGAGTAGTAGGCAGAAGGCTGGAAATTATAGACCAGTTAGCCTAACATCTGTGGTGGGTAAAATGTTGGAGTCTATTATTAAGGAGACAATAGCGGAACATTTGGATCAACATAATTTAATAGGACAAAGTCAGCATGGCTTTATGAAGGGGAAGTCATGTCTGACAAATTTGCTTGAGTTCTTTGAGGACATAACGTACAGGGTGGATAAAGGGGAACCAGTAGACGTAGTGTATTTAGACTTCCAGAAGGCATTCGACAAGGTGCCGCATAAAAGATTATTGCTCAAGATAAAGAATCACTGGATTGGGGGTAATATTCTGGCATGGGTGGAGGATTGGTTATCTAACAGAAAGCAGAGAGTTGGGATAAATGGTTCATTCTCGGACTGGCAACCAGTAGCCAGTGGTGTTCCGCAGGGGTTGGTGCTGGGTCCCCAACTCTTTACAATCTATATTAACGATTTGGAGGAGGGGACCGAGTGTAACATATCAAAGTTTGCAGATGATACAAAGATGAGAGGGAAAGTAGAGAGTGAGGAGGACATAAAAAACCTACAAGGGGATATAGACAGGCTGGGTGAGTGGACGGAGATTTGGCAGATGCAATACAATATTGGAAAATGTGAGGTTATACACTTTGGCAGGAAAAATCAGAGAGCAAGTTATTATCTTAATGGCGAGAAACTGGAAAGTACTGCAGTACAAAGGGATCTGGGGGTCCCAGTGCAAGAAAATCAAAAAGTTAGTATGCAGGTGCAGCAGGTGATCAAGAAGGCCAATGGAATGTTGGCTTTTATTGCTAGGGGGATAGAATATAAAAACAGGGAGGTATTGCTGCAGTTATATAAGGTATTGGTGAGACCGCACCTGGAATACTGCATACAGTTTTGGTGTCCATACTTAAGAAAAGACATACTTGCTCTCGAGGCAGTACAAAGAAGGTTTACTTGGTTAATCCCGGGGATGAGGAGGTGGACATATGAGGCGAGGTTGAGTAGTTTGGGACTCATTGGAGTTCAGAAGAATGAGAGGCGATCTTATTGAAACATATAAGATTGTGAAGGGGCTTGATCGGGTGGATGCGGTAAAGATGTTCCCAAGGATGGGTGAAACTAGAACTAGGGGGCATAATCTTAGAATAAGGGGCTGCTCTTTCAAAACTGAGATGAGGAGAAACTTCTTCACTCAGAGGGTAGTAGGTCTGTGGAATTTGCTGCCCCAGGAAGCTGTGGAAGCTACATCAATAAATAAATTTAAAACAGAAATCGACAGTTTCCTAGAAGTAAAGGGAATTAGGGGTTATGGGGAGCGGGCAGGAAATTGGACATGAATTTAGATTTGAGGTTAGGATCAGATCAGCCATGATCTTATTGAATGGCAGAGCAGGCTCGAGGGGCCGATTGGCCTACTCCTGCTCCTATTTCTTAGGTTCTTATGTTCTTATATAGAACAGGTTAATTTATTATGAGTTGTAGAACTGCGGACTTGAGCACATAAGCTACGATTGTAACTCAGGGCGAGCGGTGAGTGTGGCCAACTTGAGGCCTGGGCCATTTTAACTCTTGGGCCGCATTTAAATCCACCCGTACTAAGGACGTCAGGTGGCAGGAGTCCTCAGGCAGAGACCCGCAGGAACAGTCTTCGGCAAGGTAAGTGAAGAGGGTGAGGGGTGGGGGGATAGGTTTGAGATGATTGTAGGAAGCCCAGTGCAGGAGTGGCCCAAAGATTCCTAATGGGGCCTGGAGGAGAACTCCTGCTCCTGGCCATCAAGGAAACCTTAAAAAAATTAAAGTTTATTTACTTGGGCCTTTCTGGCCCTGGATCCACTTCAGTACAACTTTCCCAGGCATGGTTAATGCTGAGCACAAACCACACAGCCCAGGGTTAAAATCGAGTTGCAGTCCAAATTACGTAATTGGATGGCAACTTATACATTTTGATGAGGCCCCACACTGCCTGGGGCGAATTCCTCGCAGGCTGGCTGAAACATGCCTGCTAAAATGGTGTGGAGTGAGAATGCGGCATGGACCAGGTGACAGCAACACAGCCTCTCTTAAACCCCCCCCACCGGCCTCCCCCCTCATATGCCCCATTCTCATTAGGCATGAGGGGTTAAATTGGGGCTATAATCTAGGCTGACACGTCAGTGCAGTGCTGAGGGAGTGCTGCACCATCAGAAGTGCCATCGTTTGGATGAGACGCTAAACCCCGTCTGTTTGTTCAAGTGGACGTACAAATCCCACGGCACTATCTGAAGAAGAGTGGGGGAGTTCACCCTGTGTCCTAGCCAACATTTACCCCTGAACCAACATCACTCAAAAAGTTTAACTGGTCATTTTTCTCATTGCAAATGAGTGTGCCAATTGGCTGCTGTTGTTTCCTTACATAACAACAGTGACTACATTTCAAAAAGCAATTCATTGGCTGTGAAGCAGTTTGAGACACCCTGAGGATATGAAAAGTGCTATATAAATGCAAGTTCTTTCTTTCCTTTCACCTGGAGAATTTTATCTGTGGCAAAATCCAACCTGCAACACAAAGCAACTTCACAATATTTTGGGAGTGGTTGGTGCAGTGATTTGATTGGTTCAGCTTCAGCTTTCTTTTCTTGGTAGCTCTTGCTGACTGCCTATTTTTCATTCTTAGTTGTTTGATCTTCATGATTGAGGGGCCTTCATTCTGGCTCACTACATGTTGATCTGTACGCTGCCTACCTGTTCAGATCCTCGCACGGCGGGCATGCATTTCTGGAATTTGAGAACACGCCCGCAATGCAGTCCACACAACTTCCTGTCCATTAAAATGTATAGACGGCAGATCCTGCGGGCTGCTAATCAGGGTGTGCCCAAAGTCCAGATATATCCTCCCATCACGCAAAGCTTCCACTAAACCCTAAAATTTGTCTGTATATACTGAATCCTGTCTGTACATATTGCCGTTTGAATGGTTTCAGAATACAGTTTTTGTAAAATACAAAAGCATTAATGAAAGCAACAAACATAAATATGAGTTTTAGAATATCTTCCAACTTTTCATGTAGATCTGGATGCGTGGGTGGACTAATTGAACTGATGGATACAAAGGAATTGTTTCGTTTTCTCAATATAATCATACGATTCAGCTTTTCCTCTTACAGATACTGGCAACAGTGGGTGGAGAGAGTTCTGGTCACCCTTTGCAAAATAGATGGGATGTTTTCTGTTGGATATCTATTTTTTAATCCGGGTGTATTTTTAAACCTGTGAACATGGTGCTCTGTCATTTCTTGGGGGATTTAATTCAAGAGAGAAATATGTACACATACTTGCAGATAGAGCCCATAGTCAGAACCATTACTTAAATTCAAGCATATTTGTTTTCTTCCCCCCAGAAAATGAATACATTGTAGTATTATTAAAATTACAAGGGTATGTTTGCATCTTGTAAAGTTTTTAAATCAAATTAAATTAAAAAAGAACAGAAGTGCCAATAGTATAATCAAAATTGTGAAGTAAAACAAGGAGCCAACTCTTGAATGCCCAGACAGTTGGGACTGCATCAGTCTAGTTCCAGCAAAGAATTGGGTTTACTAAACAAGCAATAATATGCAGTGTGGGTGCTTGTAAGGGAGACAGAGAGCGATTTTAATACAGGCTAGACATTTTTCATTCTTCACAGCAGTAAAGAGAAAAGTGGAAACAGCAAAAAAAGTATTATTTGAAATCATTGTAACATTCAACCTGGCCAAATGATGAGGAAATAAAGAAATTACACTATTTATTATGAAGATTAAAAATGTTTATGATGGAAAAAAAATCATAATCCTATTTTTTAATGAAATATTAGCAAACAATGGCGTGATTATTCTGAGGGTTATTTCCTGTGCCAGCTTCTCAAGGATTATAGGAATGTTCCAAGGAGCTCAGTGTAAAAACAAACTAGAGGTCGGTGTGAGCCAAAAAAATTTCAGGGCTCAGTAGGACCATGGGGGACAGCCATTAGAAAAATACTTTCATTGCCATCACAAGCAAAAGAAAAGTTAAAGATTATGTGCCCTGAAATTCTGCTGGGGATCTATTGGTCGCCCACTGTAATCCCAGCAGTAGACTGGAAATGGCATTAATGGCTGAAACGGCCATTTATGCTATTTCCTGGGAATTCTGATGGTCTCCTGCTGGTGTAATGGTGGGAAACCACCAGAACCCCAGCAGAATTTCAGGGCCCATCCATCCATCCATCTATCTAGTCTTTGACCAGGAGACCGAAATGTCCAAACAATTTACTGACTGCTAATTGAACTGAGAAATTCCTAAGCAACTAATATTAACCAGAATCCCAAAGGGAATACTTGAGCAATGGTCTTAGGCAGACAGACCTGGTTAGCAGCTGTATGTCACAACTATGCTCCGGGCCCCAGACTATCTGTCAGCAATGCCAAGGGAGATCCTCTACTATACCAGAAAATGCGGTACTGGTGATGGTAAAGATCCCAACACACGTTTTGTGCTGCTTTTATTTGTCGCTACAATCTGATAAAAACAGATCTTCTCACACTCAGTGACTCTCAACATGCTTACTTTCAGACTGCCACTAGCTGCGTCAGGGCCCAGAATCATTCCCACTAGCAAACCTCTTGAGGCAAAATAAAACCAGCTTTACTTAACATTGCTCCCTGGCGCATTCCTTTAACAAAAAATGATCTAATTGTCTCTCCCCTTCCCGTTGTCTCTCAAAGCTTTCTTTTCCCTGCCTGAAAACTGGATAGAGTTGGGATCATTATGACTTCATAAGAAAGAGTATGGACACTCCCTTTTGTACATCCTGCTGTATTTAACACTAACTATTCAGTAGGAGCCACCCTGTACCTCTGAATCATTATCACCTACAATTACTACTTACTGTCTTAGATTTTTTGGGGCTCCCAAAATCATTTTTAACTGCAGGCTATAAAATTACCCTTGTTGCTTTTCTGGGGGTCTTAGCGAACATCTCCCATCTCACTGTAATGTTTATGGAAAAAAAATTACAACTATCAAGAGCTTTAATGGTGATTTTTCAAAAGCATTACTGATACTTGCATTAAACGGCCTAACCCAGCTGGATTAAAGGGTTTGCTGCAGGCCTTCAAAAACAGGTAATGCACTCCTGACCCCACAAAAATCACTCCCCATTATCGCCCCACCCTTTGAGGCCCTCCCTCGAGATTGCCTCCTACCCCCCCTTAACTTACGTGCATGGGGCTGGGCTTCGCACTGGAGCTGCCAGATTTACAGGCCTCTCCGATCAGTGAGCTGCTCGAAATGCACAAGCAGTTTGCCAATGGAATGGAAATCAGGTCCGACCATGGTCCAATTTATCGGGCGGGTGGTGGGCTCACATCACTCACATCACTCACTTCCCACTCGATGGAAATCAGGTCCGACCATGGTCCAATTTATTGGGTGGGTGGTGGGCTCACATCACTCACATCACTCACTTCCCACTCGATGGAAATCAGGTCCGACCATGGTCCAATTTATTGGGTGGGTGGTGGGCTCACATCACTCACTTCCCACTCGATGGAAATCAGGTCCGACCATGGCCCAATTTATCGGGCGGGTGGTGGGCTCACATCACTCACATCACTCACTTCCCACTCGATGGAAATCAGGTCCGACCATGGCCCAATTTATTGGGTGGGTGGTGGGCTCTCATCACTCACATCATTCACTTCCCACTCGATGGAAATCAGGTCCGACCATGGCCCAATTTATCGGGCGGGTGGTGGGCTCACATCACTCACATCACTCACTTCCCACTCGATGGAATCGGACACATGAAAATCCACCCCCATGAGTGGTTTTCAAACATGTAACAATAATCCAAGCAGTACAGTCTGATAGGATTGAGTAAACTCTCAGTACAGTGCAAGAAACATGTCAGAAATAAATTAAATAAACAAAAGAAAAGAATTCTGCGAAGGAAATAAAAGACTGGATAATTAAATCAGCACTGAAGAAATGAAGTGATTACATAACTGAAGGAAAGGAAGCAAATTGTTTCGAAAGAAAATTAAACAGAAATAAAGAGAGAGAAATTATATTAAACCAAAGCACCTTTCAAAAAACTGCTACAGTAACAATTCTGCTCCTCCTGGCCCCACAAAGGAAAGGAAAAAGCTTGCCTGTTATCGGCCTCTTCTGTGGCTGATCCTTTTCCAACCTGATTCAGGCTGGCTTCTCCACTCAAGCCTGCATTAGAACCCAAATTTCACATGTAAAGAACAGCCCTGCCATCTTTGGATGGGTGTCCCTGCCGCTTGCTCAGGAAAGCAGGTTAAAATTTTGAACAGCGGGATTCTGGTTGCTTTCTAGCAGGTGAGTAACTCAGGGTATTTTAACTGCCCACCTGCCCAGTTTCCACCGGCTTGATCGGGTGAAAATCGCCCCCTCAGAATACAGACTTCGTCATATGAACTCTGCCAGCCACCTAGCTACATTTTGCATTTGTGCAATAACATTTTGTGCTGGTTCTTATATTTTAGATGGAAGTCATGTTGTACCGATACAAATTCTGGCAAAACAATTTCAGCAGGGGAAGGGAGGAAGAGAGGCTTCTCCCAATGGCTTAGTTTGCTAAAGTAGTGTGAATAGCTGAGCTAAACAGGCCAGGAAAGGGCCAGGTTCAATCCTCCGTCTGTGTTGAGTTAGCAAATCTCAGCCAGGGCAATGATGCTACAATTAGCCTCGGTACTCCAGGATTAGGAAGGGCAGGGTTTAATCGATTGCACACATATAGCAATACGAGCACCTCCACAAGAGCCAAGACCATTCATCAACAGGAAGGCTATCACTCCATCAACACTCAGCTCATCTGTGACCACCGCAAGAGATTCCTTCATGTGTGCGCCAACTACCCTGGCAGCTGCCACGATTCCTTCATCCTCCAGGAGTCCTACATCCGCCCCACTTCCACGCACCGAACACCCGCAAGGGCTGGCTCCTCAGGGACAAGGGATACCCCCTTCACACGTGGCTCATGGCACCTCTGAGGAACCCCACCACCGAGCAATAGCGTCGATATAACAATTGAGCATGCTATAGGGCTGCTCAAGATGCATTTCAGGTGCCTTGATCGTTCTGGGGGAGCGCTTTAATACACACCAAACAGAGTGGGATGCATTATAGTCGTGTGTTGTGCCCTGCACAACATGGCACAACAGAGAGGGGTGCTGCTGGAGGAGGCCCCATCCACATCTGTCACCCACATTGAGGAGGAGGAGGAGGATGAAGACGAGGTAGAGGAGGAGGAGGCAGAGGAGGAGGAGGAGCAACCCATGGGCAGAACAACAGCTCACCTGGCTGCTCGTGAGGCCAGGGAGTCACTGATATGTGAATGGTTCTCCTAACATCAGACAGTGTGAAGAGTCCAGTCCTCACCACCTGGGCAGAGCAGCGTCCACACCAGCCCCCTGCACAAAACAGTCCTTCAACTACACATACACCCACTGTAGAATGACCCAATGGGTGGCATCAAGTGTGGGCATCCATAGTGAACCTCATGAAAGGGCTTTATTACACAAGCCAGTCAAGAATGGCCAAGACGTGGCAGTAGTGGTGACAATAATAATATTTAATGTGCAATTAACAAAAAGCAAATGTAAATAAAAAACATGACCAACCATCAAACGCCCTTGTGCATCCCCTTTGTGTTCACAAAACCTTTGCCTTTCGCTTACGACTACTTCTACCTGGTGCATCCCCTGTGGCTGCAGCAGAGGTAGTGGCAGGTTGCTCTTGTTCATGTCCTGACCAATTAGATGCTTTGGGCCTATGCCCTCTGGGTTTTGGTGCCCGTGAGGGCCCCTCCCAAGACTGCTCCACCTGCACCTGTGCAGGGGCAGACTCAGCAACCTAGAGAGGAGGCAGCATTGCGGGTACTGGTTGAGAGGGGGGCAACGGGTGAGACGTGGGGGTGCTTTGAGTGGCTTCCCCATTTCCATGTCCCCTTCCGCCATCTTCCCTCCCCTGTGCCAGGCCCACATCACTCCTACCACCCTGCTGCACAACGGTTTGGAGGACATGTGTGAAGCTTTGTAAGGCCAGTGCTAGAGTATCTGCCTGCCTGTTTAAGGCGGCAGAATGTTGTTCACCCTGATTCTGAAGGGCCGTTGTCAGGGCCTCAATGGACTCAATTGTGAGCCATGCTTGAAGCTCCATGGAGGCTCGCCTTCCGTCCATTGCAGACATTCCCCCACTTACCCGCGACACTGTCTCAGAGATGCCCTCACGTCCCTGTGACAGTATCACAGAGAGGCCCTCCTGTACCTGTGCCACCATTCCTCTCATGCAGGAGTTGGTCTCCTCCATCCTCTGCGCGATTGTGGAGAGTGCACGTGGCACCTGTTCCAGCACCTCGCAAATGTGCTGCTGCCCCTCGATCATTCTCCTTTTAATGGATGGCCCCCAGGGTTCAGCATCTGTGTCCAGCTGAGCAGAACCTGGAGAAGAGTGCTCCCACTGACGCAGACTCTCCACAGCTGCCCCTGCCACCAGTGTCTGCTCGTGCTCACGTGTGTGGTGACTCATCATGTGCGACCCCAACTAACTGAGGACGGGGAGCCACCGAGGTGTGTGTATCTGCGCTGGTGGATGGCGCGCTCAGATGTGACGGTGCCCCCTCAGAGGCCGGCAGGTCCTCTGAGGAATCTCCTCCACCATCACAGCGGTCGCTGAAGGCCCTGCAAGAGAACAGAAGGCAATATTAAGCATGATGACAGATGTTGAGATGCTGAAGATGGCAAGGCATGTTAACATCAATTGATTTTGTGTGTGCTGAATATTAAAGTTCTTCACCAGACGTTTGTCAGGTGCCAGTCTCGGCATCCCCAACGGACAGGCACTCGAGGGTGGGATCAGTTCCAGCGTCTCCTGCTCCACGTCCGTGAGGACGACCTGATGTTGCGGACCCCCTCCGGTCCTCACCCTCTCCCGTGCATTCTGGGCTCTCTTCTCCTATAAGGGGAGAAAGTAGAGAGGCGTGAGTGACTCATAGTGATGTGGCCAACCGCTGAATGCATTGGTTTGGGTGCAGCTGACCATGAAAGAGATGCATCAGAGGGTGAATATGAGACAGAACCATGACATTGTATGAAGATCGGGTTGAGTGGTAGTGGTGGGATGAGTACTGGGGAAGTGAGGAAGTGCAGGTAAGTTGAGGATGAGCTTTGAGTGTGTGTGAGGAGTGATGTGATAGAGTAGTGTTGGCAGTGCATAACGATTTGTGGGGTGAGTGCGGTGATGTGGAAGATGGAATGTAGGAGAATGAGTAAGTGTACTCACTTTGACTGACCTAGTTAGGTCATTGAAGCATTTCCTGCACTGGATCCAGGTGCGGGAGATGTTGCTGCTGCTGGTGACCTCCTCTGCCACCTGAAGCCAGGCCTTCTTGGTGGCAGAGGCAGGCCACTTCCTCCAGTACACCGGATAAAAGACATCCCTCCTCCACCTCACCCCATCCAGTAGCACCTGGAGTGAGGCATCATTGAATCTAGGAGCAGCCTTTCCCCTGGGCTGCTCCATTGTATAATTTTGGGTGTTTGCTCCTGGAGCAGCCATTGGAGGAATGCCCCTTTAAATAGAGCTCGTCCAGCTGAGATTGTGGGAGTGTGGAGGTTGCGGGAGTGTGGAGGTTGCGGGAGTGTGGAGGTTGCGGGAGTGTGGAGGTTGCGGGAGTGTGGAGACTGCGGGAGTGTGGAGGTTGCGGGAGTGTGGAGGTTGCGGGAGTGTGGAGGTTGCGGGAGTGTGGAGGTTGCGGGAGTGTGGAGGTTGCGGGAGTGTGGAGACTGCGGGAGTGTGGAGTCTGCGGGAGTGTGGAGTCTGTGGGAGTGTGGAGTCTGTGGGAGTGTGGAGTCTGTGGGAGTGTGGAGTCTGTGGGAGTGTGGAGTCTGTGGGAGTGTGGAGATTGTGGGAGTGTGGAGGTAGTGGGAGTGTGGAGTCTGTGGGAGTGTGGAGGTAGTGGGAGTGTGGAGGTAGTGGGAGTGTGGGAGTGTGGAGGTTGTGAGAGTATGGAGACTGTGGGAGTGTGGAGGTTGTGAGAGTGTGGAGACTGTGGGAGTGTGGAGACTGAGGGAGTGTGGAGTCTGTGGGAGTGTGGAGTCTGTGGGAGTGTGGAGACTGAGGGAGTGTGGAGTCTGTGGGAGTGTGGAGTCTGTGGGAGTGTGGAGACTGAGGGAGTGTGGAGTCTGTGGGAGTGTGGAGTCTGTGGGAGTATGGAGTCTGTGGGAGTGTGGAGACTGAGGGAGTGTGGAGTCTGTGGGAGTGTGGAGTCTGTGGGAGTATGGAGTCTGTGGGAGTGTGGAGTCTGTGGGAGTGTGGAGACTGAGGGAGTGTGGAGTCTGTGGGAGTGTGGAGTCTGTGGGAGTGTGGAGTCTGTGGGAGTGTGGAGTCTGTGGGAGTGTGGAGTCTGTGGGAGTGTGGAGTCTGTGGGAGTGTGGAGACTGAGGGAGTGTGGAGTCTGTGGGAGTGTGGAGTCTGTGGGAGTATGGAGTCTGTGGGAGTGTGGAGTCTGCGGGAGTGTGGAGGGTGTAGGAGTGTGGAGGTTGTGGGAGTGTGGAGGTTGTGGGAGTGCGGAGGTTGTGGGAGTGTGGAGTCTGTGGGAGTGTGGAGACTGAGGGAGTCTGGAGACTGAGGGAGTGTGGAGGTTGTGGGAGTGTGGAGTCTGTGGGAGTGTGGAGTCTGTGGGAGTGTGGAGTCTGTGGGAGTGTGGAGACTGTGGGAGTGTGGAGGTTGTGGGAGTGTGGAGTCTGTGGGAGTGTGGAGGTTGTGCGAGTGAGGAGTCTGTGGGAGTGTGGAGTCTGTGGGAGTGTGGAGTCTGTGAGAGTGTGGAGTCTGTGAGAGTGTGGAGACTGTGGGAGTGTGGAGTCTGTGGGAGTGTGGAGTCTGTGGGAGTGTGGAGTCTGTGGGAGTGTGGAGTCTGTGGGAGTGTGGAGTCTGTGGGAGTGTGGAGGTTGTGGGAGTGAGGAGTCTGTGGGAGTGTGGAGTCTGTGGGAGTGTGGAGTCTGTGGGAGTGTGGAGTCTGTGGGAGTGTGGAGTCTGTGGGAGTGTGGAGACTGTGGGAGTGTGGAGTCTGAGGGAGTGTGGAGTCTGTGGGAGTGTGGAGTCTGTGGGAGTGTGGAGTCTGTGGGAGTGTGGAGTCTGTGGGATTGTGGAGTCTGTGGGAGTGTGGAGTCTGCGGGAGTGTGGAGTCTGTGGGAGTGTGGAGTCTGTGGGAGTGTGGAGTCTGTGGGAGTGTGGAGTCTGTGGGAGTGTGGAGTCTGTGGGAGTGTGGAGTCTGTGGGAGTGTGGAGTCTGTGGGAGTGTGGAGTCTGAGGGAGTGTGGAGAATGAGGGAGTGTGGAGTCTGTGGGAGTGTGGAGTCTGTGGGAGTGTGGAGTCTGTGGGAGTGTGGAGTCTGTGGGAGTGTGGAGTCTGAGGGAGTGTGGAGAATGAGGGAGTGTGGAGAATGAGGGAGTGTGGAGTCTGTGGGAGTGTGGAGGGTGTGGGAGTGTGGAGTCTGTGGGAGTGTGGAGTCTGTGGGAGTGTGGAGTCTGTGGGAGTGTGGAGTCTGTGGGAGTGTGGAGTCTGTGGGAGTGTGGAGTCTGTGGGAGTGTGGAGTCCTTGGGAGTGTGGAGTCTGTGGGAGTGTGGAGTCTGTGGGAGTGTGGAGTCTGTGGGAGTGCGGAGTCTGTGGGAGTGTGGAGTCTGTGGGAGTGTGGAGTCTGTGGGAGTGTGGAGTCTGTGGGAGTGTGGAGTCTGTGGGAGTGTGGAGTCTGTGGGAGTGTGGAGTCTGTGGGAGTGTGGAGTCTGTGGGAGTGTGGAGTCTGTGGGAGTGTGGAGTCTGTGGGAGTGTGGAGTCTGTGGGAGTGTGGAGCCTGTGGGAGTGTGGAGTCTGTGGGAGTGTGGAGTCTGTGGGAGTGTGGAGTCTGTGGGAGTGTGGAGTCTGTGGGAGTGTGGAGTCTGTGGGAGTGTGGAGTCTGTGGGAGTGTGGAGGTTGTGGGAGTGTGGAGTCTGTGGGAGTGTGGAGTCTGTGGGAGTGTGGAGTCTGTGGGAGTGTGGAGACTGTGGGAGTGTGGAGTCTGTGGGAGTGTGGAGTCTGTGGGAGTGTGGAGACTGTGGGAGTGTGGAGTCTGTGGGAGTGTGGAGTCTGTGGGAGTGTGGAGTCTGTGGGAGTGTGGAGTCTGTGGGAGTGTGGAGTCTGTGGGAGTGTGGAGACTGTGGGAGTGTGGAGACTGTGGGAGTGTGGAGCCTGTGGGAGTGTGGAGGTTGTGTGAGTGTGGAGTCTGTGGGAGTGTGGAGTCTGTGTGAGTGTGGAGTCTGTGGGAGTGTGGAGTCTGTGGGAGTGTGGAGACTGTGGGAGTGTGGAGACTGTGTGAGTGTGGAGTCTGTGGGAGTGTGGAGCCTGTGTGAGTGTGGAGTCTGTGGGAGTGTGGAGACTGTGGGAGTGTGGAGACTGTGTGAGTGTGGGAGTGTGGAGTCTGTGGGAGTGTGGAGTCTGTGGGAGTGTGGAGTCTGTGGGAGTGTGGAGACTGTGGGAGTGCGGAGTCTGTGGGAGTGCGGAGTCTGTGTGAGTGTGGAGTCTGTGTGAGTGTGGAGTGTGGAGGTTGTGGGAGTGTGGAGTCTGTGGGAGTGTGGAGTCTGTGTGAGTGTGGAGTCTGTGTGAGTGTGGAGACTGAGGGAGTGTGGAGTCTGTGGGAGTGTGGAGTCTGTGGGAGTGTGGAGTCTGTGGGAGTGTGGAGTCTGTGGGAGTGTGGAGACTGTGGGAGTGTGGAGTCTGTGGGAGTGTGGAGTCTGTGGGAGTGTGGAGTGTGGAGTCTGGGAGTGTGGAGTCTGTGGGAGTGTGGAGTCTGTGGGAGTGTGGAGTCTGTGGGAGTGTGGAGTGTGGAGTCTGGGAGTGTGGAGTCTGTGGGAGTGCGGAGTCTGTGGGAGTGTGGAGTCTGTGAGAGTGTGGAGTCTGTGGGAGTGTGGAGTCTGTGGGAGTGCGGAGTCTGTGGGAGTGTGGAGTCTGTGGGAGTGTGGAGGTTGTGGGAGTGTGGAGTCTGTGGGAGTGTGGAGGTTGTGGGAGTGTGGAGTCTGTGGGAGTGTGGAGACTGTGGGAGTGTGGAGGTTGTGGGAGTGTGGAGTCTGTGGGAGTGTGGAGGTTGTGGGAGTGTGGAGTCTGTGGGAGTGTGGAGGTTGAGGGAGTGTGGAGACTGAGAGTGTGGAGACTGAGGGAGTGTGGAGTCTGTGGGAGTGTGGAGGTTGTGGGTGTGTGGAGGTTGAGGGAGTGTGGAGACTGAGAGTGTGGAGACTGTGGGAGTGTGGAGACTGGGAGTGTGGAGTCTGTGGGAGTGTGGAGGTTGTGGGTGTGTGGAGGTTGAGGGAGTGTGGAGTCTGTGGGAGTGTGGAGGTTGTGGGTGTGTGGAGGTTGAGGGAGTGTGGAGACTGAGAGTGTGGAGACTGTGGGAGTGTGGAGGGTGTGGGAGTGTGGAGGTTGAGGGAGTGTGGAGGTTGAGGGAGTGTGGAGGTTGTGGGAGTGTGGAGACTGAGAGTGTGGAGACTGAGGGAGTGTGGAGTCTGTGGGAGTGTGGAGTCTGTGGGAGTGTGGAGTCTGTGGGAGTGTGGAGGTTGAGGGAGTGTGGAGGTTGTGGGAGTGTGGAGTCTGTGGAGTCTGTGGGAGTGTGGAGTCTGTGGGAGTGTGGAGTCTGTGGGAGTGTGGAGTCTGTGGGAGTGTGGAGTCTGTGGGAGTGTGGAGACTGTGTGAGTGTGGAGTCTGTGGGAGTGTGGAGTCTGTGTGAGTGTGGAGTCTGTGGGAGTGTGGAGACTGTGTGAGTGTGGAGTCTGTGGGAGTGTGGAGACTGTGGGAGTGTGGAGTCTGTGTGAGTGTGGAGGTTGTGGGTGTGTGGAGGTTGAGGGAGTGTGGAGACTGAGAGTGTGGAGACTGTGGGAGTGTGGAGACTGGGAGTGTGGAGTCTGTGGGAGTGTGGAGTCTGTGGGAGTGTGGAGACTGTGTGAGTGTGGAGTCTGTGGGAGTGTGGAGACTGTGTGAGTGTGGAGTCTGTGGGAGTGTGGAGACTGTGGGAGTGTGGAGTCTGTGTGAGTGTGGAGGTTGTGGGTGTGTGGAGGTTGAGGGAGTGTGGAGACTGAGAGTGTGGAGACTGTGGGAGTGTGGAGACTGGGAGTGTGGAGTCTGTGGGAGTGTGGAGGTTGTGGGTGTGTGGAGGTTGAGGGAGTGTGGAGTCTGTGGGAGTGTGGAGGTTGTGGGTGTGTGGAGGTTGAGGGAGTGTGGAGACTGAGAGTGTGGAGACTGTGGGAGTGTGGAGGGTGTGGGAGTGTGGAGGTTGAGGGAGTGTGGAGGTTGAGGGAGTGTGGAGGTTGTGGGAGTGTGGAGACTGAGAGTGTGGAGACTGAGGGAGTGTGGAGTCTGTGGGAGTGTGGAGTCTGTGGGAGTGTGGAGTCTGTGGGAGTGTGGAGGTTGAGGGAGTGTGGAGACTGTGGAGTCTGTGGGAGTGTGGAGTCTGTGGGAGTGTGGAGTCTGTGGGAGTGTGGAGTCTGTGGGAGTGTGGAGTCTGTGGGAGTGTGGAGGTTGTGGGAGTGTGGAGTCTGTGGGAGTGTGGAGTCTGTGGGAGTGTGGAGTCTGTGGGAGTGTGGAGTCTGTGGGAGTGTGGAGTCTGTGGGAGTGTGGAGACTGTGTGAGTGTGGAGTCTGTGGGAGTGTGGAGACTGTGGGAGTGTGGAGGTTGTGGGAGTGTGGAGCCTGTGGGAGTGTGGAGTCTGTGGGAGTGTGGAGTCTGTGGGAGTGTGGAGTCTGTGGGAGTGTGGAGGTTGTGGGAGTGTGGAGCCTGTGGGAGTGTGGAGTCTGTGGGAGTGAGGAGTCTGTGGGAGTGTGGAGGTTGTGGGAGTGTGGAGCCTGTGGGAGTGTGGAGTCTGTGGGAGTGTGGAGTCTGTGGGAGTGTGGAGGTTGTGGGAGTGTGGAGTCTGTGGGAGTGTGGAGTCTGTGAGAGTGTGGAGTCTGTGGGAGTGTGGAGTCTGTGGGAGTGTGGAGTCTGTGGGAGTGCGGAGGTTGTGGGAGTGTGGAGTCTGTGGGAGTGTGGAGTCTGTGGGAGTGTGGAGGTTGTGGGTGTGTGGAGACTGTGGGAGTGCGGAGTCTGTGGGAGTGCGGAGTCTGTGGGAGTGTGGAGACTGTGGGAGTGAGGAGTCTGTGGGAGTGTGGAGTCTGTGAGAGTGTGGAGTCTGTGGGAGTGTGGAGTCTGTGGGAGTGTGGAATCTGTGGGAGTGTGGAGTCTGTGGGAGTGTGGAGGTTGTGGGAGTGTGGAGACTGTGGGAGTGTGGAGACTGTGGGAGTGTGGAGCCTGTGGGAGTGTGGAGGTTGTGGGAGTGTGGAGTCTGTGGGAGTGTGGAGTCTGTGGGAGTGTGGAGTCTGTGGGAGTGTGGAGTCTGTGGGAGTGTGGAGTCTGTGGGAGTGCGGAGTCTGTGGGAGTGCGGAGTCTGTGGGAGTGTGGAGGTTGTGGGAGTGTGGAGTCTGTGGGAGTGAGGAGTCTGTGGGAGTGTGGAGTCTGTGGGAGTGTGGAGTCTGTGGGAGTGTGGAGTCTGTGGGTGTGTGGAGTCTGTGGGAGTGAGGAGTCTGTGGGAGTGTGGAGGTTGTGGGAGTGTGGAGTCTGTGGGAGTGAGGAGTCTGTGGGAGTGTGGAGTCTGTGGGAGTGTGGAGTCTGTGGGAGTGTGGAGTCTGTGGGAGTGTGGAGTCTGTGGGAGTGTGGAGACTGTGGGAGTGTGGAGTCTGTGGGAGTGTGGAGACTGTGGGAGTGTGGAGTCTGTGGGAGTGTGGAGATTGTGGGAGTGTGGAGACTGTGTGAGTGTGGAGTCTGTGGGAGTGTGGAGTCTGTGGGAGTGTGGAGTCTGTGGGAGTGTGGAGTCTGTGGGAGTGTGGAGACTGTGGGAGTGTGGAGTCTGTGGGAGTGTGGAGACTGTGTGAGTGTGGAGTCTGTGGGAGTGTGGAGTCTGTGGGAGTGTGGAGTCTGTGGGAGTGTGGAGACTGAGGGAGTGTGGAGTCTGTGGGAGTGTGGAGTCTGTGGGAGTGTGGAGTCTGTGGGAGTGTGGAGTCTGTGGGAGTGTGGAGGTTGTGGGTGTGTGGAGACTGTGGGAGTGCGGAGTCTGTGGGAGTGCGGAGTCTGTGTGAGTGTGGAGGTTGTGGGTGTGTGGAGACTGTGGGAGTGCGGAGTCTGTGGGAGTGCGGAGTCTGTGGGAGTGTGGAGTCTGTGGGAGTGCGGAGTCTGTGGGAGTGTGGAGTCTGTGGGAGTGTGGAGGTTGTGAGAGTGCGGAGTCTGTGAGAGTGTGGAGTCTGTGTGAGTGTGGAGTCTGTGGGAGTGTGGAGTCTGTGGGAGTGTGGAGTCTGTGGGAGTGTGGAGACTGTGGGAGTGTGGAGTCTGTGGGAGTGCGGAGTCTGTGGGAGTGCGGAGTCTGTGGGAGTGCGGAGTCTGTGGGAGTGTGGAGTCTGTGGGAGTGTGGAGTCTGTGTGAGTGTGGAGACTGTGAGAGTGTGGAGTCTGTGGGAGTGTGGAGTCTGTGTGAGTGTGGAGTCTGTGGGAGTGTGGAGTCTGTGGGAGTGCGGAGTCTGTGGGAGTGTGGAGTCTGTGAGAGTGTGGAGTCTGTGGGAGTGTGGAGTCTGTGGGAGTGCGGAGTCTGTGTGAGTGTGGATTCTGTGGGAGTGTGGAGACTGAGGGAGTGTGGAGAATGAGGGAGTGTGGAGGTTGTGGGAGTGTGGAGTCTGTGGGAGTGTGGAGACTGAGGGAGTGTGGAGTCTGTGGGAGTGCGGAGGTTGTGGGAGTGTGGAGTCTGTGGGAGTGTGGAGACTGAGGGAGTGTGGAGTCTGTGGGAGTGTGGAGTCTGTGGGAGTGTGGAGTCTGTGGGAGTGTGGAGTCTGTGGGAGTGTGGAGACTGTGGGAGTGTGGAGGTTGTGGGAGTGTGGAGACTGTGGGAGTGTGGAGTCTGTGGGAGTGTGGAGTCTGTGGGAGTGTGGAGTCTGTGGGAGTGTGGAGTCTGTGGGAGTGTGGAGTCTGTGGGAGTGTGGAGACTGTGGGAGTGTGGAGTCTGTGGGAGTGTGGAGTCTGTGGGAGTGTGGAGTCTGTGGGAGTGCGGAGTCTGTGGGAGTGTGGAGTCTGTGGGAGTGTGGAGACTGTGGGAGTGTGGAGTCCTTGGGAGTGTGGAGTCTGTGGGAGTGTGGAGACTGTGGGAGTGTGGAGACTGTGTGAGTGTGGAGTCTGTGGGAGTGTGGAGACTGTGGCAGTGCGGAGTCTGTGGGAGTGTGGAGTCTGTGGGAGTGTGGAGTCTGTGGGAGTGTGGAGTCTGTGGGAGTGTGGAGGTTGTGGGTGTGTGGAGGTTGTGGGAGTGTGGAGACTGTGTGAGTGTGGAGTCTGTGGGAGTGTGGAGTCTGTGGGAGTGTGGAGGTTGTGGGTGTGTGGAGTCTGTGGGAGTGTGGAGTCTGTGGGAGTGTGGAGGTTGTGGGTGTGTGGAGGTTGTGGGAGTGTGGAGTCTGTGGGAGTGTGGAGTCTGTGGGAGTGTGGAGTCTGTGGGAGTGTGGAGTCTGTGGGAGTGTGGAGACTGTGGGAGTGTGGAGTCTGTGGGAGTGTGGAGACTGTGGCAGTGCGGAGTCTGTGGGAGTGTGGAGTCTGTGGGAGTGTGGAGTCTGTGGGAGTGTGGAGGTTGTGGGAGTGTGGAGTCTGTGGGAGTGTGGAGACTGTGGCAGTGCGGAGTCTGTGGGAGTGTGGAGTCTGTGGGAGTGTGGAGTCTGTGGGAGTGTGGAGTCTGTGGGAGTGTGGAGTCTGTGGGAGTGTGGAGGTTGTGGGTGTGTGGAGGTTGTGGGAGTGTGGAGACTGTGTGAGTGTGGAGGTTGTGGGAGTGTGGAGTCTGTGGGAGTGTGGAGTCTCTGGGAGTGTGGAGTCTCTAGGAGTGTGGAGTCTGTGGGAGTGTGGAGTCTGTGGGAGTGTGGAGTCTGTGGGAGTGTGGAGTCTGTGGGAGTGTGGATTCTGTGGGAGTGTGGAGTCTGTGTGAGTGTGGAGTCTGTGTGAGTGTGGAGTCTGTGGGAGTGTGGAGTCTCTAGGAGTGTGGAGTCTGTGGGAGTGTGGAGAATGAGGGAGTGTGGAGGGTGTGGGAGTGTGGAGTCTGTGGGAGTGTGGAGTCTGTGGGAGTGTGGAGTCTGTGGGAGTGTGGAGTCTGTGGGAGTGTGGAGTCTGTGGGAGTGTGGAGTCTCTA
The DNA here is from genome assembly GCF_035084215.1 of Heptranchias perlo. Taxonomy (NCBI): domain Eukaryota; kingdom Metazoa; phylum Chordata; class Chondrichthyes; order Hexanchiformes; family Hexanchidae; genus Heptranchias; species Heptranchias perlo. The sequence goes on from NC_090330.1 coordinate 76,352,505, forward strand.
GGAGTGTGGAGTCTGTGGGAGTGTGGAGTCTGTGGAGTCTGTGGGAGTGTGGTTGCTGTGGGAGTGTGGAGTCTGTGGGAGTGTGGAGTCTCTAGGAGTGTGGAGTCTGTGGGAGTGTGGAGTCTGTGGGAGTGTGGAGTCTGTGGGAGTGTGGAGTCTGTGGGAGTGTGGAGTCTGTGGGAGTGTGGAGTCTCTAGGAGTGTGGAGTCTGTGGGAGTGTGGAGTCTGTGGAGTCTGTGGGAGTGTGGTTGCTGTGGGAGTGTGGAGTCTGTGGGAGTGTGGAGTCTCTAGGAGTGTGGAGTCTGTGGGAGTGTGGAGTCTGTGGGAGTGTGGAGTCTGTGGGAGTGTGGAGTCTGTGGGAGTGCGGAGCTTGTGGGAGTGTGGAGTCTGTGGGAGTGCGGAGCTTGTGGGAGTGTGGAGTCTGTGGGAGTGTGGAGCTTGTGGGAGTGTGGAGTCTGTGGGAGTGTGGTTGCTGTGGGAGTGTGGGAGTGTGGAGACTGTGGGAGTATATTTTCAACTAAAATTTTGTATTCAGCCATTGAAGTCCTTGGCTGGAGTTTACCAGTTAGCTGCAGCAGGTGATTGATTTTGGTATTATTTTACACGTAACACAAGTTGCAAAGCTCATGTCGTGTGATGTTTCTATTTCTCCTGTGAGATGATGGTGTTGTGTCGCTGTGAGGAGTCAATGGAAATGCTCGGTCAGTACAAAAAGACACCACTGGGCCAAAATCTGGTGTCCTCTTTCTGTTTACTGCCAGTAAAGATGAGATCTTTTTGTCCTAGCTTTCTCTCCGTCACTGTTGAAAACGTCTTTATTTTTCAGTTTTTCACCACCCCTGATTATTGTTGAAGGCCTGTCACTACTGGGACAAGATATTAATGACGCATCGCAGGCAAATTGTTTTTGAACTGAAAAAATAAATATTTGTTTTTAACCATGTGTTTCTGCAATATCTCTATCCTCGGGGGTGGACAATTCATGGCAAACACCAGGCCGACAGCTGGATAAATATTTACATATTTAAGTTTCTACCAGCTGAGATTTAGGGTATTGCTGCCATTGATAAATCCTCTTCCACCCTCAGAAGGGACAAGTAAGTGACAATTTACCAATGTTCGTTGTGCCCTAAGTGGAGCAGACTATTTCCTGTCAGTTCGAGCATTCATTCAGATGAACATTCTTTCTGCTTTTCGTATTGAGGATATTCGTTGACAGTGAGCTGAAGAAGTGGTTGGCTATGGACGATGCATGAGTCATAATGCAACATCTATATGGCAACAGATTATCTCTTCCTTTTTATTTTAATGTGCTTCTCCTTTGGAGAAAAAATATAATGAGCCATGAAGTGCTCTTTGTCACACATTGCAAAATATAGAATCCTGCTCCAGTACGGTGCCTGTTTGTTGAAGATATCAAGGTAGTGGGCCCAGATTCTTCTTGTAATTATCTTGTGGGGACACAGAGATTGATTGTGTTATTAAAGTACTGAAAGAATACTGCACTCTCAATCAGGAGCATTCATGTTATGATAGATCAAACCATCAGTGCAAAAAATGTCCAGTAGAGTAATTCATAATTGAAACCGGTGAAAGAAAATCTTTCAAAAGTGCCAGTCTGCATTATTGAATGTAAGGAATCTTACAACACCAGGTTATAGTCCAACAGTTTTATTTGAAAATCACAAGCTTTCGGAGTTTACCTCCTTCGTCAGGTGAGTGAGTGAAGATTCTGGCCTTTTCCCTCTGACTGAAAATGTCACAATTGGCAAAATCAATTTTTGAATCGAGTTATAGCCTGTCAGACTTAGTGCACAAAGCACCTTCAGGGGCTAACCCGCATCACCTCCCTTCAGAAGCCAGCAGAAGACCTAGTGGGGATTAATTCTGTTACTTCACGAGCAATGCTAAATGAAATGAAGATTCAGTGTCAAAGGTTATGTAATGCAAATGAGTTGAGTTTAATTAAACAAAATAATATTGGGGTGGCTAATTTCTAGCAAAGATGCACCAATAGGAACCTTTTTAGGCTTACTTTAATAGCAGCTCTGAAAGGAAGAACTCTAGCAGAGATGGCCAGTGGCTGGCTTATTGTGAAAGGCTGATGTGAAGCTATTGATATTCTGGCTAGGAAGAATTAGTTAAATGGCCTATTGCTTTGCAGTCTGTTCTTTCAACTTGAAGATTCCACAGTTGACAACATGTCGAATGAAAAATGAAAAATGATATGTTTATGCACTCTTCCCTTAAAAGATGCAATGGTGTTCATCTCCAGCTGCTTCCTGTGGCAAAGCATTCCATACTGTAACAACCTCTGCAAAAATAAATTTCTCCAACCTCTCTCTTCATTCTCTTAGTGACAGTTTTGAATTGATGACTCCTCATCATTGACTCCCCAACCAGGGGAGATAGTCGAACTCCATCATAATTTAAAATACCTCAATTGAATCTCTGTTTAGCCTTCTCTGCTCCAGTGGAAATAGTCCCAGTATCTCCTTGATAGTTTTCCAGCCCTGTTCTCATCCTGTTGTTTCTGTGCTATATGCTCTCTTTGGCTTTAATGTCCTATCAATAGTGGGGCACCCAAAACTGCAGACAGTACTCTATCTCTGGCTCATTGTCTTGTACAAATTTATCATTTAAATTTCATCTTAGCCTTACCTCTTTGCTCTTGTACTCTATACCCCTATTTATAAAACACAAAATGATGTTGGCCTTTTTGTATGACTTTATCTACTTGCAGTTACACTTTCAAGGAATTATGTATTTGCACCCCACAATCTTACTATTTATCCACAGCCTCCAAAGTCTTTCCACTGAATTTATATTCCAATTCCTGGTTTTTCCTTCCAAAATATATCACATCACACTTCTTTGTATTTTTGAAGTTGTAAATTTACATGTGGGGAACAGTATTAGTGGACAACTAACTCATGATGGATGCAGCGAAGGATGAGCAGGTTAGAACCGACTTATCCTCCACTGCATCCATCATGGCACACACAGCCAGCTCTCTAGGACCAGCTGCCCAAGCTGCGTCCTTGAATTTATCTTGTCCATTGTGTCCCACGGGAGTCAACTCCTCTAACCCTCCCCCTCCTGTATTCACACCAGTGAATCTACCCATGCCTTCTCCAATCCTCCTAGCAAATCTCTGGCTGCCCAGCTCACCCATATCACCCGACAGAACGCATATTCTTTTATTAGCAAGAGAGATCATTGAGAATGACAGCACTGACATCCTGGGCCGAACCAAAACCTGCCTCACCAACAGTGACTCATTCGCTCTCAGCAAGGATGTCCCACCCAGCTATGTCTGCAGCCTATGGCATGGAAGCAGTATGAAATTTCTGGTTTCATTTTGGCCTATCCCCATACTCCTCCAGCACCTTCTCCACATTTAAAGACTTCAGTTTCTATCACCCTTCAAGATTCTCACCATTTGTTACTCTCAGCTCTCCAGTACCTTCCTTTCTGAAATATCTTTCCATCTGTCATAAGAACATAAGAAATTGGAGCAGGAGTAGGCCAATCGGCCCCTCGAGCCTGCTCCGCCATTCAATAAGATCATGGCTGATCTGATCCCAACCACAAATCTAAAGAACACAAGAAGTCGGAGCAGGACCCGGCCACATAGCCCCTGGGCCCTCTCCGCCACCCACAGGGCATTGACCGATCCGAACTCAGCTTCATGTCCAATTTCCTGCCCGCTCCCCATAACCCCTAATTCCCTTTACTTCTAGGAAACTGTCCATTTCTGTTTTAAATTTATCTCATGATGTAGCTTCCACAGCTTCCTGGGGCAGCAAATTCCACAGATAATGAAAGTGAAGCTTCGAAAGCAGCAATAACCTCCTCGTCGGGGAATTGAACCCCGGTCTCTCGCGTGACAGGCGGGGATACTCACCACTATACTAACAAGGAATTGCACTGAGCGACACTTCATCCTCAATGACTTTAACCTGCACCTGAACTCATCTGTTCTACCTGCTCTGATTTCGCTGCTCATCTTTTCTTTCCTCAACTGCAATCTCCAGATAAAATCTCCCACCCAAAGCCACTACCTTTGTTATCACATGTTGCCTTGTTATTTTCAAAGTCACAATCACCAACAGGGTAATTTCCAATCATGTCTTAATTTCTTTCACCACACACATTTCCCAGCCCCTTCACTCTCCTTTTTCATCCCTACTTACCTCTGCCCTCTCTAAGTCCTAACTCTCTGACCTCTTGCCTGCAACTCAGTCTATCATCATCCATCTGCTCAACAACTGCCTTGCTTTCATTTTATTGCCCTCATCCCAACCAGATCCCAAATGGTCTCTCACTACTGATACAACAGCCACCTCCGTGAACTCAAATTCAAAGGTCACAGCTACATGTTATCTGTCTAGCCTCACTGCCCACCTCCAAATATGGTTTGATCCAGCGATCCTGCCTCTCCCTCTCTGTGGTCAAATCCTCCTATTGCTCCTGAGCATGAAGAACAACCTCAAACTCTTCTTTACCATCGTGAACCATCCCTTACGACATTCTTCTCCTAAAGCTTCCCTCCTCACTTATGTTTCTAGCTGTGAGGATTTGATGGACGTTTTTGTTGCCAAATTGGAGGCTATCTATTCAGCTGCCTCAGCTCCTCTGACTTTGCTGCTCATCACTCCTCTTAGCCCTCTTATCACTCCAGCCCACCCCACCTCTGCAGTTTCCCACCTATCTCGCTCTCCCATCTGATCTCAGCACACTCAGCTTCTCCATGAAGCTCCCTTAACCCCTTCTGACCCAGCACCTAATTATACAATTTCCCCTCTTGTGTCCATGCTAGTCAACTTTATCGTATTGTCAGATATTGCTCCTACTGTTTTCAAAACTGCCATCGTCTTCCCCTTCTTAAAATGCCTGCCATCAATTTCTCTAGGTTTTCAAACCGCTGTTCTGTGTCTCACCTGTCTTTTTTCCCCAAAGGTCTTTGAATGCATCATCACAACCTACATGCTCACCTGCCTCACCAGTCCCTATTTGAAATACTCCAATTGAGTTTCCAACCCATTCATAGCAGTGAGACCGTCCAGACCATTCCATTCCCTTTTGCCTCTTCACTGAGGTCCACTTTTGTGGTATAATAGAATAATAGACTAATAGAAAGGTTACAGAATGGAAGGAGGCCATTTGGCCCATCGAGTCCACGCCAGCTCTTTGCAAGAGCAATCCGGCTAGTCCCACTCTCCCGCCTTTTCCCCATAGCCCTGCAAATTTTTTCCTTTCAAGTACTTATCCAGTTCCCTTTTGAAGGCAGTTATTGAATCTGCCTCCACCACCCTCTCAGGCAGTGCATTCCAGATCCTAACCACTAGCTGTGTAAAAAGTTGTTCCTCATGTCACCTTTGGTTCTTTTGCCAATCACCTTAAATCTATTCCCTTTGGTTCTTGACCCTTCTGCCAATGGGAACAGTTTCTCTCCATCTACTCTGTCTAGACCCTTATAACTTTCTTGTGGCTCCCAGTGCAGTCAATACATCTCCAACAGCAGTTTCTCCTCCTGTGTCCATGTGGTCAACTGCCACATACCCCAGGGCTCCATCATATTCAATATCATATTCATCTAGCATTCTAACCTTTGATGACACCATCCATAAAAATGGGGTCAACAAACACATTTACATAGATAATAACCAACTCTAGCTTTCTTCCACTACCACTAACTCCAGGATAATTGCTGTACTTTACAATTGCTTGGCCAGTATCAAATATTGATTGAGCTAAAATTTCCTACAACTCATTGCAGCTCACCAACAACTATATGCCCTTGTCTCTGACTCATCAAGTTCCTTGGCTGTCTACTCAAGCTGAGCCCTATGGTGCTCAATCTTGACATGCTGTTCAATGCTGACCTGAACTTTAAACCCCTCATTAGCTCTGTCACCAAGAACACTGCCTACTTACCTCAATGTCACTGCTGCTGAAACACATGTCCATTCCGTCATCACCTAGACGATTGATTTCTCAAATGTTCCCCTTAATTTCTGCCCCCAGGGTATTCCTTCCCCAAAAGGCTGTGGATGCTGGGTTCATTGAAATTTTCAAGTCAAATATCAACAGATTTTTGTTGGGTCGGATATTAAGGGATATCGATCAAAGGAGGATAAATGGAGTTGAAGTATAGATCAGCCATTATTTAATTGAATGGTGGAACAAACTCAACTCCTAAATGGCCTACTCCTGTTTCTATGTACCCGCCCTTCGCAAACTAATCCAGAAATCTGTGGCGTGCATCTTTTCTTGCATAAAGTCCTCCCTGCCAAGCTTCACTGTTTCCCTGCATTATACCTAATTGATTTCAATATCCTGTCTTCACCTTCAAATCCCTCCCATGACCTTGCTCCACCCTATCAGGGAACTCTTCCTTAGCCCTAATGCATAGCCTGCACCCTTCATTCCTTTAACTCTGGATTACTGTCTGCCCTCTGCTCCACCATTAGTGACAAACTTTCAGCCAATAGCTGCCCTCTGGAATTCTTTTTCAAACCCTGCCTTGCTTACCTTTTAAAACCTCCTAACATTTCCATCTCTCTGGCCATGCTTTTGGTCTCCCCTAAATTCCCTAAATTCTTGCACTGAGTCATTCACAAGAGTATTCTATAATGTAAGATATTATTGTTATAGATTTTACAGTAGGTTTAGAAGCAACATCAGTGGACAACACCTGAAGCACCTGCCGATGGGAGTTCAAACTGTGTGGAATACAAAGCAAATCCATCAGAATAGAATGAAGAAAGAGTCTTCCACACTGTGGTTGCTGCAGTGAGTTGATGAGATATATGTCAGTTGGTTGGTGATTTGCTCAGATTCAATTGGGTAGAAACCAAACTGAATGCATGAAAGAGACAAGTAATGCCCCTCAAAAGAGTTGAATGACAAGACAAGAGAAACGTTGTTGTCAAAATGTAACTTCTTTCCTGATTATAATAATCAGTCCACTGTTGAGTGAAACCCCTCAGTTATGTGAAGAATAAAACATGTCGGCAATGACTGGTTGTAGAATTCTTGGATTCAAAACAAACTGTTAAAGTTGAAACCGTCCGACAGTTGGCTGAAATATACAAAACAACACCTTTGATGGAAGGAGTCAGAGGACATATGAAATGTATTTGGTTGTGCACATTATTTGATAAATATTCATGTTGAAAAGAGCATTATTCATTTGTTCTGAATCAATATTACATCTACAGAGTGTTGCTTTGCTGATTTTTAAATACCTGCCTCATGACTTAAAGCTCCAAAGGATGCGAAATGTTGCATAATTTAAACATTACATTTTACCTGAAGCAGTAAACAACATTAGTTTCCTTGTGTGCTTGATTCAAGACCCAATATTTTGGTTGTGTTATAATTGAACCTATATAACACAAGATTATTTATAAAGAAGAGCTTGGGGGATAAAGTGAAGTAGAGTTAGGGGATAAAGTGAAGTAGAGTTAGGGGCTATTGCGTGTCTCAAGACTTTACTGCACTGAAAGTTGTTTCCACTAAAACTAACTTTTGGCTCAATTGGTAGCACTCTTGCCTCTGAGTCAAGATTCAAGATCCAGTTCATGACTTGAACACATAATCTAGGCTGACATTCCGGTCCGAGAACATAAGAAATAGGAGCAGGAGTAGGCCAATCGGCCCCTCGAGCCTGCTGCGCCATTCTATAAGATCATGGCTGATCTGATCCTAACCTCAAATCTAAAGAACACAAGAAGTAGGAGCAGGACCCGGCCACTCAGCCCCTGGGCCCGCTCCGCCACCCACAGGGCCTTGACCGATCTGAACTGTGCTGCTTTACCGCAGGAGCTGTCTTTCGAATGAGATGTTAAACCAAGGCCTCATATGATATAAAAGATCCCCTGACACTATTTGAAAAAGTGCAGGAAGCTTTCCCAGCATTCCATTCAACATTCTTCCCACAGCTAATACCAAAAACAGACTGACTGATCTTTCATCTCATTTGATGTTTGTGGGATCTTGCGATGCACGAATTGCTGCCATGTTTATCTATATTACAACTGCGATGCATTTAAAATGAATTAATTGGCTCTTGTATGAAGCGCCTTAGGGATGTAAAAGGTGGTATGTCAATGCTTTTACTTAATTTCATTAAAATGATTCCCAAGGATGTGTTTTCCTCATGTCTCTCAAATGGGAAAAAACTGGGAACAAAATTCTGGAGCCTCTCCTGCTCGGATATCAGGAAATAACTCCCACGCAGCCCACAACCTTCCAACTGTTCCCACTCGTGCAATTTCCCATTATGTGCTCCCAGTAAAAGCTTCTACAAGTATATAAAAAGGAAGAGGGTAGCTAAAGTAAACATTGGTCCCTTAGAGGATGAAACTGGGGAAATAATAATGGAAAACGAGGAAACGGCAGAGGAATTCAACAGATATTTTGTATCTGTCTTCACAATAGAAGACACTAATAATAGTAGAAAATCAAGGGGCAAAGGGGAGGGAGGAACTAAAAACAATCACTACCACTAGAGAAAAAGTACTAGGTAAACTAATGGGTCTAAAGGCTGACAAGTCCCTTGGACCTGATGGCTTGCATCCGAGGGTCTTAAAGGAAGTGGCTACAGAGATAATGGATGCATTGGTTGTAATCTTCCAGAATTCACTAGATTCTGGAAAACCACAAATGTAACACCCATATTCAAGAAGGGAGTGAGACAGAAAGCAGGTATCTATGGACCAGTTAGCCTAACATCTGTCATTGGGAAAATGCTTGAATCCATTATGAAGGAAGTTGTAGCAGGACATTTGGAGACTCACAATACAATCAAGGCGAGTCAACATGGTTTTATGAAGGGGAAATCATGTCGGGCAAATTTATTAGAGTTCTTTGAGGAAGTAACAGGCAGGGTGGATAAAGGGGAACCAATGGATGCAGTATATTTGGATTTCCAAAAGGCATTCGATAAGGTGCCACATAAAAGATTACTGCACAAGATAAGAGCTCATGGTGTTGGGGGTAATATACTGGCATGGATAGAGGATTGGCTATCTAACAGAAAATAAAGAGTCGGGATAAAAGGGTCATTTTCAAAATGGGAATCTGTAACTAGTGGGGTGCTGAAGGGATCAGTGCTGGGGCCTCAACTATTTACAATATATATCAATGACTTGGATGAAAGAGCAGAGTGTCTTGTGGCCAAATTTGCTGATGATACAAAGACAGGTGGAAAAGCAAGTTGTGATGAGGACACAAAGTGTCTGCAAAGGGATATTGACAAGTTAAGTGAATGTGCAAAAATTTGGCAGATGGAATATAATGTGGGAAAATGTGAAGTCATCCACTTTGGGAAGAAAAATAAAAAAGCAAAATATTATTTGAATTGAGAAATGCTACAAAATGCTGCGGTACAGCAGGATCTGGGTGTCCTCTTACATGAAACACAAAAAGTTAACATACATACAGCAGATAATCTGGAAGGCAAATGGAATATTGGCCTTTATTTCTAGGGGATGGAGTATAAAAGCAGGGAAGTCATGCTACAACTGTACAGGGTGCTGGTGAGACCACACCTGGAGTACTGCGTACAGTTCTGGTGCCCTTATTTAAGGAAGGACATACTTGCATTGGAGGCAGTTCAGAGAAGGTTCACTAGGTTGATTCCGTAAGGAAAGATTGAACAGGTTGGGTCTATTCTCATTGGAGTTTAGAAGAATGAGAGGAGATCTTATTGAAACATACAAGATTCTGAGGGGACTCGATAGGGTAGATGCTGCGAGGATGTACCCCTCATGGGGGAATCTAAAACTAGGGGGCATAGTCTCAGAATAAGGGGTCACCCATTTAAAGATGGAAATGAGGAGGAATTTCTTCTCCCAGCGGGTCGTGAATCTTTGGAATTCTTTACCCCAAAAAGCTGTGGAGGCTGAATCACTGAATACATTCAAGGCTGAGTTAGACAAATTTTTGATCATGATGTGGAGATGCCGATGATGGACTGGGGTGGACAAATGTAAGGAGTCTTACAACACCAGGTTATAGTCCAACAGCTTTATTTAAAATCACAAGCTTTCGGAGGCTTCCTCCTTCGTCAGGTGACAAAGGAGGAAGCCTCCAAAAGCTTGTGATTTTAAATAAAGCTGTTGGACTATAACCTGGTGTTGTAAGACTCCTTAAATTTTTGATCAGCAAGGGAGTCAAAGGATATGAGGAAAGAGCGGGAAAGTGGAATTGAGGTAAAAATCAGATCAGCCATGATCTCATTAAATGGCAGAGCAGGCTTGAGGGGTCGAATGGCCTACTCCTGCTCCTATCTCTTATGGTCAATGGATGAGGCACCTCACTGTGGGTGTGTAATCTGAAAATTTACCCTTAAAAAGATTAATTATCTCTCAGGAGAGGTAACGTATTCTACTGTTTTCCCTATGATGGAAATAAACCTCCATTGGGCTTAAAATTGCCAATTTTCTGTATTATATCTTTTTGATATGATTGGGCAGAAATCGCTCCCGAAATAACGGTGAGCTCAACAGCGGTCTCCGTTGTTAATGGCGAAATGGAGGAGCAAGTTCCGGCATTAGCACATAGAATCATAGAATCATAGAAGCGTGAAAATTTATGGCACAGAAGGAGGCCATTCAACCCACCGTGTCTGCGCCAGCCGAAAAAAAGCTATCCAGTCTAATCCCATTTTCCAGCTCTTGGTCCGTAGCCTTGTAGGTCACGGCACTTCAATTGTATATTCAAGTGCATACTTTTTAAATGCGATGAGGGTTTCTGCCTCTACCACCCTTTCTGGCTGTGAGTTCCAGACCCCCACCACACTCTGGGTGAAAATATTTCTCCTCAACTCCCCTCTAATCTTTCTACCAATTAATTTAAATCTATGCCCCCTGATTTTTGACGCCTCTGCTAAGGGAATTAAGTCCTTCCTATCCACTCCATCTAGGCCCCTCATAATTTTATACACCTCAATTAAATCACCCCTCAGCCTCCTCTGTTCCAAAGAAAACAACCCCAGCCTATCTAATCTTTCCTCATAGCTAAAATTCTCCAGCCCTGGCAACATCCTCGTAAACCTCCTTTGTACCCTCTCTAGTGCAATCACATCTTTCCTGTAATGTGGTGACCAGAACTGTACACAGTACTCTAGCTGTGGCCTAAGTAGAGTTTTATACAGTTCTAGCAAAACCCCCCTGCTCTTAAATTCAATGCCTCGGCACATGCACAGTGAAACGCGGAAATCCGGAACTTGTTCCTAGTAGTTCGCCAGTGATATGACAGCTTTGAATTAAAGGGCCATCGCATGCTGCAATCAGAGAAATCATTGAAAAATTGCAAACTTGCTTATCTGCCCAGCTGGAAAGGAACTAATATCGCCACCAAACAGGTATGCTTAAAAATACCAGGTCTAAACTAATTTTTCAAAGCGCGGTTAATCTTAATGACTGCCAAACAACAAAAAATTAAATGTTAAGTATATGTTGTCTGATATTACTCTTTATTTTAATCGTTTTTGGTCATTAAAATGTTTTTTTTTATTTAATATTATTTTTTTACTTTTCCCTTCTGTCGCTTTTATTTAATTCAATTATTTCTTACCCTCTTTTTTGGCTGTCTATGACTATTTTTACATATGATTTAAAATGTTGTACCTTTCACTTTCCAGTTTAATGCTCCAAGCCTGCAGAGATTTTTTCGCAGCATGTCAAAAATGCTGCGATCTGATTATTGACAAACACGGGACACAACCAACAAAGTACCCTTCATCGTCCAGTACTTCCCCGGGGCGGAGAAACTACGCCATGTTCTTCGCAGCCTTCAACATGTCATCGATGATGACGAACACCTTGCTAAGGCCATCCCCACACCTCCACTACTCGCCTTCAAACAGCCACCCAACCTCAAACAGACCATCGTTCGCAGCAAATTACCCAGTTTTCAGGAGAACAGCGTCCACGACACCACACAACCCTGCCGCAGCAACCTCTGCAAGACATGCCAGATCATCGACACAGATACCACCATCACACGAGAGGACACCACCCACCAGATACATGGTTCATACTCCTGCAACACGGCCAATGTTGTCTACCTCATACGTTGCAGGAAAGGATGCCCCGGAGCATGGTACATTGGCGAGACCATGCAGACACTGCGACAACGAATGAACGGACACCGCACAACAATCGCCAGACAGGAGGGTTCCCTCCCAGTCAGGGAACACTTCAGCAGTCAAGGACATTCAGCCTCCGATCTTCAGGTAAATGTTCTCCAAGGCAGCCTTCGAGACACACGACAACGCAAAATCGTCGAGCAGAAATTGATAGCCAAGTTCCGCACCCATGAGGACGGCCTCAACCGGGATCTTGGGTTCATATCACGCTACACGTAACCCCACCTGACGTAGAGTCATCCAGACTCAAGTCATAGTTGGCTTGTTCTCCATACACAGATGCGGCGGGACCTGCTGCGATTTCCAGCAAAAAAAAAGTTATCTGTTTTTAATACAAACCCCAGCATCTGCTACATTTGACCCCTGGTGACCCCACCTCAGTATTCTTGGATGTAAGGTTTCCCTGACTAACCTGTTTGAACACTCCTTTGATTGCTGTGATTATCTCTCTGTCGAGATGTGATAAAGGGCAGTTAGAAAGATTATCTGTAATCACCAGGCATTGTTCACTGACTATATGTGCTGTGCCTTTATGCAACTCCTCCTCACTTCTCCTGACGAAGGAGCAAAGCTCCGAAAGCTTGTGGTTTCAAATAAAGCTGTTGGACTATAACCTGGTGTTGCGCGATTCCTTACATCTGATTATTGAGGGGAGAGCTCGCTCCTCCTCAGGGTCCAAGCTTCACCTGAACTGACGCTGAGCTCTTCTCTGCTTCCTATTAAAGGAAGTGGCAGAAGAAAAGACCGTGGTAAGTTTGTGAGTTGGTATAAATTTATGGAGTGGCGAGCGGTGTTGGTTCACTGCTCTGAACAATTTCTACCCCATAGACTTTAGATGTATGGAGCAGTCTGAGGGTAAATTTTCTCCTTGTGGGCTCTTGGGCTGGAGCTTCACTGCCAAAAGCATATATTGAAAAATTGAGTAAGCACCTCCCATGGTTTTCTACACATTAATTTTAATGGACAGAAAATTATGGTCTGTAGCAACGTAGCAACATGTACTTCCGGCAGGCGAGGCTCCATGCCAGGAGTGTCGAAGTGGAAAATTTATCCTGTGATTTAAGGCTTGTCTTCAGGGCAACTGTATTTTGAAAAGAACTTTGTATTTTGTGTCTGGGGCAGCAGACTTTGTTGAGTCCTCTTGATCCTCCAAAAAACGTAAGTAAAGGAGGAACTCACATTCTGAACAAGCCTTTGATCAACTAAGTGGAAAGTGAAAAGGAACAAAGAAAAGGTTCAGAAATAACTGTTAGGAATGATAGCAGGAAAGGCTTTCCGTGCCTGAACATTATACTGTCAGAGACTGTCTTCAGTTTCTATGAGCGATTATGTTATTAGTGCCAGTCCCCGCCTAACGCTGCCCGATTTTGTAGGATCAGCTTCACCTACATCGATGGGCAAGCTCCCAGACTGTATTGGACCTGGTGCTGGGAAATGCTTCAGACATTGGGGCAGGCAAGAAATTTAAAGAGAGGCAGCCATTAAAGGTCACATAAAGGGACAAAAATATTGGTAGCCTTTACATAGGCTGCTGATGTTTCTAATGTGTACTTAATCCTTTGCAAAGGTTGTTGGGGAAATCCAATGGATGACAAAGTGAATATAGAGGCAGGAAACAGGAATGTGGAGACAGATTGGGTATTGTGCAATGAGAAGGGGTTAATTAATAATCTTGTTATGCAGGGTCATTTAGGGAAGAGTGACCGTAAGATGATAGAATTCTTCATTAAGATGGAAAATGAAGTAGTCCAATCCGAAACTAGGGTCCTAAATCTAAACAAAGGAAACTATGAAGATATGAGGAGTGAGTTGGCTATGATAGATTGGGAAGCTTCATTAAAAGGCATGATGGTGGATAGGCAATGGCTAACATTTAAGGAACTAATGCATGAATTGCAACAATTATACATTCCTTTCTGGTGCAAAAACACAAAGGGAAAAGCGGCCCAAGCATGGCTAACAAAAAAAATTAAGGATAGTATTAGATCCAAAGAGGAGTCATATAAAATTGCCAGAAAAAGTAGCAAGCCTGAGGATTGGGAGCAATTTAGAATTCAGCAAAAAAGGACCAAGAGATTGATTAAGAGGGGAAAAATAGAGTATGAGAGTAAACTTGCAAGGAACATAAAAGTGGACTGTAAAAGCTTCTACAAGTATGTAAAAAGAAATAGATTAGTGAAGACAAATGTAGGTCCCTTAAAGTCAGAAACGGGAGAATTTATAATGGGGAACAAGGAAATGGCAGAGCAATTAATCAAATACTTTGGTTCTGTCTTCACTGAAGAGGACACAAATAACTTCCCAGAAATGCTAGGGAACCAAGGAACTAGTGAGAAGGAGGAATTAAAGGAAATTCTTATTCGTAAAACAATAGTGCTGGAGAAATTAATGGGACTGAAAGCCGATAAATCCCCAGGGCCTGATAATCTGCATCCCAGAGTACTAAAAGAGGTAGCCATGGAAAATAATGGATGCATTAGTTGTCATCTTCCAAAATTCTATAGATTATGGAAGAGTTCCTGCAGATTGTAGGGTGGCAAATATAACCTCACTATTTAAAAAAGGAGGGAGAGAGAAAAAAGGGAACTACAGACCAGTTAGCCTAACATCAGTAGTAGGGAAAATGTTAGAGTCTGTTATGAAGGATGTGATAACAGGACACTTAGAAAATATCAACGGGATTAGACAAAGTCAAAATGGATTTATGAAAGGGAAATCATGTTTGACAAACCTACTGGAGTTATTTGAGGATGTAACTGGTAGAATAGATAAGGGAGAACCAGTGATGTGGTTTATTTGGATTTTCAGAAGGCTTTTGATAAAGTTCCACATAAGAGGTTGGTGTGCAGAATTAAAGCACATGGGATTGGTGGTAATATACTGGCCTGGATTGAAAATTGGTTAACAGACAGGAAACAGAGAGTAGGAATAAATAGATCTTTTTTGGGGTGGCAGGCGGTGACTAGTGGGGTACCGCAAGGATCAGTGCTTGGGCCCCAGCTATTCACAATATATATCAATGATTTGGATGAGGGAACCAAATGTAGTAATTCCAAGTTTGCTGACGACACAAAACTAGGTAGGATTGTGAGTTGTGAGGAGGATGCAAAGAGGCTTCAAGGCGATTTAGACAAGTTGAGTGAGTGGGCAAATACATGGCAGATGCAGTATAATGTGGATAAATGTGAAGTTATCCACGTCAGAAGGAAAAACAGAAAGCCAGAGTATTATTTAATTGGTGATAGATTGGGAAATATTGATGTACAAAGGGACCTGGGTGTCCTTGTACACCAGTCACTGAAAGCAAACATGCAGGTGCAGCAAGCAGTTGGGAAGGCAAATGGTATGTTGACCTTCATTGCAAGAGGATTTGAGTACAGGAGTAAGGATGTCTTACTGCAGTTATGCAGGGCCTTGGTGAGACCACACCTGGAGTATTGTGTGCAGTTTTGGTCTCCTTACCTGAGAAAGGATATACTTGCCATAGAGGGAGTGCAGCGAAGGTTCACCAGACTGATTCCTGGGATGGCAGGACTGTTGTATGAGGAGAGATTGGGTCGACTCAGCCGATATTCACTCGAGTTTAGAAGAATGAGAGGGGATCTCATTGAAACATATAAAATTCTGACAGTGCTAGACAGACTGGGTGCAGGGAGGATGTTTCCCCTGGCTGGGAGTTCCACAACGAAGGGTCACAGACTCAGGATACGGGGTAGCACATATAGGACTGAGATGAGGAGAAATTTCTTCACTCAGAGGGTGGTGAACCTGTGGAATTCTCTACCACAGAAGGCTGTGGAGGCCAATTCACTGAATATATTTAAGAGGGAGCTTGATAGATTTCTCGACACAAAAGGCATCATGGGGTATAGGGAGAGAGCAGGAATATGGTATTGAGATAATAGAGGATCAGCCATGATAATATCAAATGGTGGAGCAGGCTTTCAGGGCCGAATGGCCTACTCCTGCTCCTATTTTCCATGTTTCTATGTTTTCTATGAAACCAAGTCTGTAGCTGAGTAATGGAGCAGTGCTTGATGAGGTGGTAGCAAGAAGGTGGCTTTGTTTACTACTTCAAAATGCCCTCCCTACAGGGCAGCATTACAGCGTGTCTAGAAGGATTGGAGGGTGTAGCTGATCGTTACTTACATACTGCCGCTCAGTGACAAAATCTGAAGACATGATGCCAGGTTTTACATTGCAGCATGTTAGCTGCAGGTGCCCTCGCAGTAGATGGTACAGCTCTTCATTTGGCTGTTTGCTGACCTAAAGCTGATGGAGCCAGTTCCATATGGCCATTGCCAGGAAGGTGCACCTCTTCCTCTAAACGTGGGTGGAAGAATGTCAGCCGGTGGGCACAGCCGGACTCTAATGCAGATGGATTTGACTGGCATTCCATCATTTCTCCTCCTCTTGTTCCTCCAAAAAACATTAGTAAAGGAGGAGCTCCCATTCTGAACAAGCTATTTTGACCAACTAAGTGGAAAGAGAAAAGGAACAAAAGAAAAGGTTCAGAAATAACTGTTAGGAACGTTAGCAGTTCTGGTGTCTGGTGGCTTTATTAAAGAATCTATTTTATGTTCAGGACCCTATTTTGTGGTTAGAAGACAGTTTTTGCAAAATCTGTTATTGCAGGTGATATCTGTAGGATGACATAAGACAACAACAACTTACATTTATATAGCATTTTTAACATATGGAAACATCCCAAGGTGCTTCACAAGAGCATAATCAGACAAAAATTGGCACCGGGCCAAAGAAGATATTAGGATGGGTGGCTAAAAGCTTGGTTCAAGAGATTGGGCGTTAAATTGGGCCGTGTAGCACCCGTTGTTTCGGCGCTACATGGCCCCTCCGACATCCAAGATGGCGTCTTGGATGCACACGCACGTTTCCTGCGTGATGTGCGTCAGATGCCATCTTGGTATAGGAGTTAGCGCATGCGCTAATCCCGAATGCTGGAGCCATGTAAAGTAGGGAGAAAATGGCTGCAATCAGTGTGCAACACTGATTTAAAGTGATACACACAATTTTGGACCTTAACGCTCAACTCAACGCACAGTCTTGTCCCCAACCATCTAACCGTTTCTTACAGTGCCTGAAGGACCCCCCACCAGCGCTATTTAAAGGGCCATGCAGGTGTTGCAGGTTAGTTGCTGGATTATTGCTTCTGGCTGCAAGAGGAGTAGGAAGTGTTTTTTGAAGCTCCCTATTCTTATTGAGAGTTCCTACACTACTTTTGAACAACATTCCTACCAACCATGGGTGGTCTGCTAGGGCTCCCGTTGGGCACTGAGCCTGACTGGGAGCATGCAGAGAGGCCACGCCCAGCAGGTCAAGCTGCGAGGAGACAGAGGTCGAGGAGGCGCAGGGCACTGAGCAGGAGGCCCTACCCAATGAGGGCCTTCAGGGATCAATTCTCTTACCTCAACATGATCGAGGAGGATTGCATCCGACGCCGGCCAAGGAAGCCATCGCTGAGATCTGTCAACTGGTGCGGCAACAACTGCAGCCTCAGAATAGGGCAAGGACAGCATTGCCTGTGGCTGTGAAGGTAACCGCGGCACTGAATTTCTACGGGTCAGGAGCATTTCAGGCCTCTGCTGGCAACAAGTGCAGCATCTCGCAGTATGCAGTGCACTGCTGTATAAGGGAGGTCACAGATGCACTGAAACACATGAGGAACAGGTTCATCGCCTTCCTTCTCGACAGAGACAATCAGAAGGAGCGAGCACGGGTGTTCGCTCACATTGCTGTCTTCCCCATAGTGCAGGGTGCCATGGGCTCCACACATATTGCCCTGCGTGCCCCACACATCAACTCGGCTGTCTTCGTCGACTGAAAGGGCTTCCACTCCCTCAACGTGCAGTGGAGTGCGACCACACGCATCACATCTTGGAGGTCGATGCCCGCTATCCTGGGAGCAGTCACGATACCTTCGTCATGCGGCAGTCCAACGTGCCAGCTATCTTTCACCCGAATCGGCAAGTCAAAGGCTGGCTACTGGGCGACAAGGGCTACCCCCTCAGGCCGTGGATCATGACACAGGTCAGGAATCCACGCACACGTGCACAACAGGCCTATAATGAGACCCAAGCTGCCACACGCAACATCGTGGAGCACACCATAGGCCTCCTCAAAAAACGCTTCCGCTGCCTAAACTGGTCTGGAGGAGCCCTTGAGCGGGTGGGCAGATTCGTGGTGGTCTGCTGCATGCTGCACAACCTCACTATCATGAGGGACCAGCCTTTGCCACCAATGACCGCAGAAGATCCTGAGCCAGAGGTGGAGGAGGAGGCTGAGGAGGAAGAGGCCGAGGAGCAGGAGGAGGAAGAGGCTGAGGAGGAGCAGGAGGAGGGGGTGGAGCTGAAAGAGGAGGTGGAGGAAGACGCAAGGTTGCAGCAGGATCCACAAACCTTGTCTGCAAGGGCTGTGCGTGCTCGCCTGATCCGTGCCCGCTATCAATAATTGGAACTACATCCCCCAATTCACCAACAGTCCTATATTCCCCACCTTTCCCTTCCCACAAGACAATCAAATCGCCCTCCTACAGATTACACATTGGTGTCCATCTCAGCTCATTGCATGAATAAAAATCACCACCAAATGTCAAACCAAACTCTCATTTATGGATTAATAAATCACTTACTCACCAATAACCTGCTCACCGATGCTCAGTTTGGGTTCCGCCAAGACCACTCGGCTCCAGACCACATTACAGCCTTGGTCTAAACATGGACAAAAGAGCTGAATTCCAGAGGTGAGGTGAGAGAGACTGCCCTTGACATCAAGGCAGCATTTGACCGAGTCTGGCACCAAGGAGCCCCAGTAAAATTGAAGTCAATGGGAATCAGGGGGAAAACTCTCCAGTGGCTGGAGTTGTACCTAGCACAAAGGAAGATGGTAGTGGTTGTTGGAGGCCAATCATCTCAGCCCCAGGACATTGCTGCAGGAGTTCCTCATCTTCAGCTGCTTCGTCAATGACCTTCCCTCGATCATAAGGTCAGAAATGGGGATGTTCGCTGATGATTGCACAGTGTTCAGTTCCATTCGCAACCCCTCAAATAATGAAGCAGTCCGAGCCCGCATGCAGCAAGACCTGGACAACATCCAGGCTTGGGCTGATAAGTGGCAAGTAACATTCGTGCCAGACAAGTGCCAGGCAATGACCATCTCCAACAAGAGAGAGTCGAACCACCTCCCCTTAACATTCAACGGCATTACCATAGCCGAATCCCCCACCATAAACATCCTGGGGGTCACCATTGACCAGAAACTTAACTGGACCAGCCATATAAATACTGTGGCTACAAGAGCAGGTCAGAGGCTGGGTATTCTGTGGCGAGTGACTCACCTCCTGACTCCCCAAAGTCTTTCCACCATCTACAAGGCACAAGTCAGGAGTGTGATGGAATACTCTCCACTTGCTTGGATGAGTGCAGCTCCAACAACACTCAAGAAGCTCGACACCATCCAAGATAAAGCAACCCGCTTGATTGGCACCCCATCCACCACCCTAAACATTCACTCCCTTCACCACCGGCGCACTGTGTGTACCATCCACAGGATGCACTGCAGCAACTCGCCAAGGCTTCTTCGACAGCACCTCCCAAACCCGCGACCTCTACCACCTAGAAGGACAAGAGCAGCAGGCACATGGGAACAACACCACCTGCACGTTCCCCTCCAAGTCACACACCATCCCGACTTGGAAATATATCGCCGTTCCTTCATCGTCGCTGGGTCAAAATCCTGGAACTCCCTTCCTAACAGCACTGTGGGAGAACCGTCACCACACGGACTGCAGCGGTTCAAGAAGGCGGCTCGCCAGTACCTACTCAAGGGCAATTAGGGATGGGCAATAAATGCCAGTCTCGCCAGCGATGCCCATGAACGAATAAAAAAAAATGAAAATATCCAAACATAACAGAACTATTCACCCTTGTGCATTCCCATAGTGCCTTTACCTATCCTAGTGCCCCTACGAGGTGCTTCCCCAGTGGCTCGAACATGGGTGGTGGAAGGCTGCTGGCTTTCAATGGAGGTACGTCCAGATGGCCTTGGAGGACGACCTCGAGCAGCTCTGGGCCTGGAGGGCCCGGCTTCAGACTGCTCCATCTCAACATGGGCTGCAGCAGTATGGCCTGGCTGGCCGACAGACAACAACAGGGGCACTGGTGGAGTGGCAGGAGTGGGAGCAGGAATGCTATCGTCCTGAGAGAGGACAGCAGGTCCGACTGCCATGGCGCCACTGCCACTCTCCCAGGCCGGCGCCACAGCAATCCTGGTGATCAGCTGGAGAACGGATTGCTGGAGTTCCGTGACGCCCTGGAAGCCCCGCTCCACAGTGGTCCCCAGACCCACGATAGCAGCAGTCTGAACTTCCAAGGCAGCAGTCTGAGCTGCAAATGCAACAGTCAGACCTTGGATGCAGTGACATCAGTCATCAGACGCTGCATCATGGTGGGTTCCACAGGTGCGCTGATGGAGGTGACCACCTGTTCCATGTTGGAAAGGATGGGCTCCAAGCTCTGCGCAAAGCCTTGCGCCAATTTGGAGCTGGACTCCTCCATGCCCCTTCTCATTGTGCGCAGGTTTTCCAGTGCCCCAAGCATTTGTTGGTGTACGCCCATCAGCCGTCTTTTGTAGCCTGGCCCATCGAAGTCATCATCTGACTCCTCTGCAGCAGAATTAGTGAGTGACCTCACCCTCCGATGAGCTGGTACCTGTGGTATCCGTTCCCCCCGCCCCGGTTCCTGTGCACTTGTGCCTGGTGTCTCACCACCTGCAGATCCCTCCTCTAACCTAACCTCTAAAGGACGCGCAGTGTCAGTCTCTGAGCTGGTGGAAGCAAGTGTCAGATCGAGTGACGGTGTGGCTTCAGTGTCCTCCTCCTTCTCGGGCACCATCACGTGTTCTTGGGTATCTGCAATGACAAAGGGAAACAGGTTGAGTTGTGGAGTGGGGAGAGGAGCAAGTAAGAGGTGCGTGCTGGCAGCATGTGCAGCACGTGAGTCAGAAAAGATTATGGGAGGAGGGAGATGTGGAAAAGGAGAAGGAGCATTAGATATGCAGAGACCCCCTTCATCAGGACCTCCAGCGCGGCACGTTGTAACAGCTGCAGCGACGGCCCGCCCAATGATCCGCAGCACCATCTCCTCTAGGAGGGTGAGGATGTGCAGACATGCCCGTCCAGCCTCAAGTCCCTCCTGTTGCCGTGTGTTATACGCCACCTTCTCCTGCAAGACAGAGGACAGTGTGTCAGGGAGTGTCCTGCAAGGTGTGTGGGTGATGTGCCTGTCATGGTCGAATAGCTGCCAATTTGTGTGACATGAGTGGTGGTTGTGTGGCCTACAAGTGTGGCATTATGTGCGGTTGAGACGCTCCATTGCGTATGGATGGCAGTGTTTGTTGGTGGGTGGGTGGGTGACGGGAGGTGTCGTGCATGGAGTATTGGTACAGTTGGTAGGATGTGCCACTTGACACTTGCATTCACTCACCTTGACCACTCATGTAAATTTCTTGCAGCACTACCCCCACGTGCGTGGTGCAATGCTCCTCACATTCATCTCCTGTGCCACGGCCTGCCAATGCCTACGCAGCTGTAGTCTAGACGGTCTCCAGCCACCCTGCGCATACATGGCTGCCCTCCTCTGGTCCACACTTTCCACCAGGGCCTCCAGAGCATTGTCGGAGAATCATGGTGCCCGCTGTCTTGCCGGTGCAGCTACTCGTGATGCCATTCTCCCTTATCCTCCTTGGCTGTGTATCTGCCATTGGAAATGTGACTGCACCTTTAAGTAGTGCAGGCAGCTGGTGACGTGCGCTGTCCACGCCCATTTCAAACTTCCTCATTCTCCGTGCAGTGAGGGCTGCGCTTGCTGCAGGGAGATTTCAGGGTAAGTATCAGGCAGCATGAAGTTCACGTGCTGCCTGCGTAGGGTCTGTCGGGCGAGGGGGTGGTAGCGCATCTACCATTGCCCAGAACGGACCCTTATCCAATTTTTCCCCTGTATTTTTTAAGGAGGGTCTTAAAGGAAGAGAGAGAGATGGAGAGGTTTCGGGACAGAATTCCAGAGTGCCTAGAAAGCTGAAAACACAGACACCGTTTGTGGGGCGAAGGAAGTGGGAGATGCACAAGAGGCAAGTGTTGGACGAACGCAGATTTCTTGGAGTGTTGTAGGGCTGTAGGAGGATACAGAGGTATGGAAGGGCAAGGCCATGGAGGGATTTAAACATGAGGATGAGAATTTTAAAAACAAGTCGCTGGTGAACCAGAAGCCAAAGTAGATCAGCAAGCACAGGGGTAATGGGTGAATGGGTTAGAATATGGGCAGCAGAGTTTTGGATGAGCTCAAATTTATAGATGGGAGGCTGGCCAGGAGAGCATTGGAATAATCGAGTCTGGAGATAACAAAAGCATGGATAAGGATTTCAGAAGCAGATAAACTGAGGCAGGGACGGAGATGGTGGTGGAAGTAGGCGGCCTTTCTGATGGAGAGGATATGGAGTGGGAACGTCAGCTCAGGGTCAAATAGGACGCTGAGTTTGCGAATAGTCTGGTTCAGCCTGAGACAGTGGCCAGGGAGGGAGATGGAATTGGTGGCGTGGGTACAGAGTTTGTGGTGGGGGCTGAAGACAACGGCTTAATTGGAGGTAATTGTGGCTCATCCAGGACTGCATGTTGGACAAGCAGTCTGACAACACAGAGGCAATGGAGGGGTTGAGAGAGGTGGTGGTGAGGTAGAGCTGAGTGTCATCAGCGTAGATGTAGAACCTGGCATCATGTCTTTGGATGATAACCTGTAAATGCTGTAATTAAGAAATAGGAGGGTGGCATGGATAGATCCGTGGGGGACTCAAGAAGTAACGGTGTGGGAGTGGGAAGAGAAACCATTCCAATAGATTCTCTGAATATGACTGGACAGGTGAGAGTGGAACCAGGTGAGGGCAGTCCTACTCAGCTAGACAATGGAGGTGAGGCATTGGAGGAGAATGGTATCGTCAACCATGTCAAAGAATGAAGAGAGTCTGGAAGGATGAGGAGGGATAGTGTTTTGTGGTCACAGTCACAAAGGATGTAATTTGTGACTATGATTAGGGCCATTTCAGTGCTATGGCGGGGGTGGAAACCTGATTGAAGAAGTTCAAACATGGAGTTGCAAGAAAGACAGGCATGTATTTGGGAGACGACAAGGGAGGTTGGAGATGGGGCAGTAGTTTGCAAGTAGAAAAGGAACAAGGGTGGGTTTTCTGAGGAGGAGGGTGATGATGGCAGATTTAAAAGGGAGAGGGACAGTACCTGAGGAGAGGAAACTGTTTACAATATTAGCTAGCATGGAGGCCAAGAAGGTAAATTGGGAGCAGTTTAGTGGGAAAAGGGTCCAGAGAGCAGGAGGTGGATCTCATGGACAAGATGAGCTCAGAGATGGCAAGAGTAGAGATAGGAGGCAAATTAGAGAAAGATGCGCGTTCAGGGATATGGCAGGGGAGCACCTTGGGGGCAGCTTGGTGTGGTGGGCAAGGGGAAGGGAGAGATGCGGCATAGACAGCTGAACGGACGGTCTCAACCTTAGTGATAAAGAAATCCATGAGCTCCTCACACTTGATGTTATAAGTAACGGTGGACGGAGCAGGGGAGAAGGGATTACGGTGACAAGGTTATCAGATTGTGGAGGGGAGTGGTTGAATCGCGGGGGTGAGCGATCGGATTGCGGGGGGAGAGATCGCACAGGGAGAGGTCAGATCGCGGGGTGGACAGAGACCGGATCGTGGAAGGGGGGGGGATTCTGAGGATCGGAGAGTTCAAGAACGAGAGGACATAGATTTAAGCTGATTGGCGGAAGGATTAGAGGTGACATGAGGAAAAACTTTTTAACCAGAGGGTGGCGGGTGTATGGAATTCACTGCCCCAATTGGTGGTAGAGGCAAGGACCCTCAACTCTTTTAAAAAGTACCTGGACCTGCACCTAAAGTGCTGTAAGCTGCAGGGCTACGGACCGGGTGCTGGAAGGTGGGATTAGAATGGGCACCTGGCTGTTCTTCGAGCTGACGCGGATGGCCTCCTTCTGTGCTGTATCTTTGCTATGGTTCTATGGTTCTATTGCGATGAGGGTCTGAGGGTCGAGGCAGGTTTGCTTGGGGGGCCGAGGGAAGCACTCCTGCACCTCCTGGCCCACAAGCAGTGCTGGAAAAGCACTTACCTGCTGGATCCGGCAGTTCTCGCCTTCCTTCAGCTGCCGGGTTTCCCGAGGCCCAGGAAACCTGTGGTAGAGGCATTAAATTCAAAATGCTGACAAACTCTGAGGCGTGGAGCCTCATTAACATATTATAATTACCGACCCGCCTCTCCAGAGCGGATTATTCGGCCGTCCCCCAACCTGCCGCGGTTAAACCGGAAGTAGGCACAGTCACGGCGGGTTCGGATCAGGTTTCCCATGTTAAACAATTAACCCCCCCGCCACTGTCCTGCCCATATGGGGGGTTAAAATTACCCCCTCTGCATCTAGAACTTTAATTCCTGGCACAGAGACAACAGCTCCAAGTGTTTGTTTCTCTCGTAGTAGTAATTAACAATAACCTCAAAATGCTGCTACGAATCTTATTATAGGACTCTTTAAATCCACTTCTGTAAACAATATAAGCCCCAATTATAACCCCCTGTGGCTGACCAGAACGGGGTGTGTGGGGGAGTTAAAATCATGATAACGTCCTTAGCTCTGCGTTCATACCACACTCTTGCCCAATGTTGTTTTAACACCCATATTTTGGGAGGTGTTAGAGTCGCTTGCTGCAGGCAGGTGAGGGCCCCATACAAGTTTATCTCGGGATCGTGCAGGTCACGATGAGTGCCAGAATGTAAGTGGTTTTCTCGGGCGTACTGAAAACACACCTCTTACTATAAGTTCTGGAACGATAGGGATTTCAGCACAGATCAGACTCGGACACACGTTTTCAGGCTCAGCCGTATTGTGTTTAATAAGATTAACAATAACACTGGTAACCAGTCCAAACCGAATAACCCTACCGTGCTAAATTACCACGGCCGAATAAGAGGAAAAAAAACCATGAAATAAACTAACATAGGAGCCGAGCCGAGCGGAGGGAGCGTCCGATAAAAGGCGGGATTTCAGAGCGCTGAGAACAGCTGAGAGGATCCGAGCCGAGCGGAGGGAGCGTCCGATAAAAGGCGGGATTTCAGAGTGCTGAGAACAGCTGAGAGGATCCGAGCCGAGCGGAGCTGCGACCGAGTTCGAAGTGACGTCAGGAATCAGATCGGGACGCGACACAGGGGAGGCACCTGATTGGTGAGTAGGTTCAGGTGAGTATTTCTACTTATCTACAGTAACTAAAGTAAAAGGAAAGGGAAGGTCTGCAGGTCTTATAGGAAGTAGCGTTTATTTTTTAGTGAATCAAGGTCCCGAGTGTAGTTAACATTCTCTAAATTGAGAACAATTTAAAGGAGTAAACTCCTTAAAGGGAGTGGTAAGTAGTTTTTCTTTCCTTTTTTTTTCTCTTGACATTGTAGTTGTTCTTAAGCTAATTTAAGGGTTAAGTCATGGCAGGAGATCCCAGGGCCGTGTCATGTTCCTCTTGTGGGATGTGGGAATTCAGGGCTCCTTCCTGTATCCCTGATTCCTTCACCTGCGGGAAGTGTGTCCAGCTGCAGCTATTGTTTGACCGCTTGACAGCTCTGGAGCTGCGGATGGATTCACTTTGGAGCATCCGCGATGCTGAGAAAGTCGTGGATAGCACGTTCAGTGAGTTGGTCACACCGCAGATAAAAATTACTGAGGGAGATAGTGAATGGGTGACCAACAGACAGAGGAAGAGTAGGAAGGCAGTGCAGGGGTCCCCTGCGGTCATCTCCCTCCAAAACAGGTATACCGTTTTGGATACTGTTGGGGGAGATGGCTCACCAGGGGAAGGTGGCAGTGGCCAGGTTCATGGCACCGTGGCTGGCTCTGCTGCACAGGAGGGCAGGAAAAAGAATGGCAGAGCTATAGTGATAGGGGACTCGATTGTAAGGGGAATAGACAGGCGTTTCTGCGGACGCAACCGAGACTCCAGGATGGTATGTTGCCTCCCTGGTGCAAGGGTCAAGGATGTCTCGGAGCGGCTGCAGGACATTCTGGAGGGGGAGGGTGAACAGCCAGTTGTCGTGGTGCATATAGGCACCAACGATATAGGTAAAAAACAGGATGAGGTCCTACAAGCTGAATTTAGGGAGTTAGGAGTTAAACTAAAGAGTAGGACCTCAAAGGTAGTAATCTCAGGATTGCTACCAGTGCCACGGGTTAGTCAGAGTAGGAATGACAGGATAGCTAAGATGAATACGTGGCTTGAGAGATGGTGCAAGAGGGAGGGATTCAAATTCCTGGGCCATTGGAACCGGTTCTGGGGGAGGTGGGACCAGTACAAATTGGACGGTCTGCATCTGGGCAGGACTGGAACCAATGTCCTAGGGGGAGTGTTTGCCAGTGCTGTTGGGGAGGGTTTAAACTAATGTGGCAGGGGGATGGGAACCGATGCAGGAAGTCAGTGGGAAATAAAGTGGTGACAGAAACAAAAGGCAGTAAGGGAGAGTGTACAGAACATGACCGGCAGATGGTCTGAGAAAGCAGGGCAAAGACCAAGGGAAGTCTAGATTAAACTGCATTTATTTCAATGCAAGAAGTCTGATGGGCAAGGCAGATGAACTCAGGGCATGGATGGGTACATGGGACTGGGATGTTATAGCTATTACTGAAACATGGCTAAGGGAGGGGCAGGACTGGCAGCTCAATGTTCCAGGGTACAGATGCTATCGGAAAGATAGAGCAGGAGGTAAGAGAGGAGGGGGAGTTGCGTTCTTGATTAGGGAGAACATCACGGCAGTAGTGAGAGGGGATATATCCGAGGGTTCGCCCACTGAGTCTATATGGGTAGAACTGAAAAATAAGAAGGGAGAGATCACTTTGATAGGATTGTACTACAGACCCCCAAATAGTCAACGGGAAATTGAGGAGCAAATATGTAAGGAGATTACAGACAGCTGCAAGAAAAATAGGGTGGTAATAGTAGGGGACTTTAACTTTCCCAACATTGACTGGGACAGCCATAGCATTAGGGGCTTGGATGGAGAGAAATTTGTTGAGTGTATTCAGGAGGAATTTCTCATTCAGTATGTGGATGGCCCGACTAGAGAGGGGGCAAAACTTGACCTCCTCTTGGGAAATAAGGAAAGGCAGGTGACAGAAGTGTTAGTGAGGGATCACTTTGGGACCAGTGATCATAATTCCATTAGTTTTAAGATAGCTATGGAGAAGGATAGGTCTGGCCCAAAAGTTAAAATTCTAAATTGGGGAAAGGCCAATTTTGATGGTATTAGACAGGAACTTTCAGAAGTTGATTGGGAGAGTCTGTTGGCAGGCAAAGGGACGTCTGGTAAGTGGGAGGCTTTCAAAAGTGTGTTAACCAGGGTTCAGGGTAAGCACATTCCTTATAAAGTGAAGGGCAAGGCTGGTAGAAGTAGGGAACCTTGGATGACTCGGGAGATTGAGGCACTAGTCAAAAAGAAGAAGGAGGCATATGACATGCATAGGCAGCTGGGATCAAGTGGATCCCTTGAAGAGTATAGAGATTGCCGGAGTAGAGTTAAGAGAGAAATCAGGAGGGCAAAAAGGGGATATGAGATTGCTTTGGCAGATCAGGCAAAGGTGAATCCAAAGAGCTTCTACAAATACATAAAGGGCAAAAGGGTAACTAGGGAGAGAGTAGGGCCTCTTAAGGATCAACAAGGTCATCTATGTGCGGAACCACAAGAGATGGGTGAGATCCTGAATGAATATTTCACATCGGTATTTACGGTTGAGAAAGGCATGGATGTTAGGGAACTTGGGGAAATAAATAGTGATGTCTTGAGGAGTGTACATATTACAGAGAGGGAGGTGCTGGAAGTCTTAACGCGCATCAAGGTAGATAAATCTCCGGGACCTGATGAAATGTATCCCAGGACGTTATGGGAGGTTAGGGAGGAAATTGCGGGTCCCCTAGCAGAGATATTTGAATCATCCACCGCTATCGGTGAGGTGCCTGAAGATTGGAGGGTAGCAAATGTTGTGCCTTTGTTTAAGAAGGGCGGCAGGGAAAAGCCTGGGAACTACAGACCAGTGAGCCTGACATCTGTAGTGGGTAAGTTGTTAGAGGGTATTCTGAGGGACAGGATCTACAGGCATTTGGAGAGGCAGGGACTAATTAGGAACAGTCAGCATGGTTTTGTGAGAGGAAAATCATGTCTCACGAATTTGATTGAGTTTTTTGAAGGGGTAACCAAGAAGATAGATGAGGGCTGTGCAGTAGTCGTGGTCTACATGGACTTCAGCAAAGCATTTGACAAGGTACCGCATGGTAGGTTGTTACATAAGGTTAAATCTCATGGGATCCAAGGTGAGGTAGCCAATTGGATACAAAATTGGCTTGACGACAGAAGACAGAGGGTGGTTGTAGAGGGTTGTTTTTCAAACTGGATGCTTGTGTCCAGCGGTGTGCCTCAGGGATCGGTGCTGGGTCCGCTGTTATTTGTTATTTATATTAATGATTTGGATGAGAATTTAGGAGGCATGGTTAGTAAGTTTGCAGATGACACCAAGATTGGTGGCATTGTGGACAGTGAAGAAGGTTATCTAGGATTGCAACGGGATCTTGATAAATTGGGCCAGTGGGCCGATGAATGGCAGATGGAGTTTAATTTAGATAAATGTGAGGTGATGCATTTTGGTAGATCGAATCGGGCCAGGACCTACTCCGTTAATGGTAGGGCGTTGGGGAGAGTTATAGAACAAAGAGATCTGGGAGTACAGATTCATAGCTCCTTGAAAGTGGAGTCACAGGTGGATAGGGTGGTGAAGAAGGCATTCAGCATGCTTGGTTTCATTGGTCAGAACATTGAATGCAGGAGTTGGGATGTCTTGTTGAAGTTGTACAGGGCATTGGTGAGGCCACACTTGGAGTACTGTGTACAGTTCTGGTCACCCTATTATAGAAAGGATATTATTAAACTAGAAAGAGTGCAGAAAAGATTTACTAGGATGCTACCGGGACTTGATGGTTTGACTTACAGGGAGAGGTTAGACAGACTGGGACTTTTTTCCCTGGAGAGTAGGAGGTTAAGGGGTGATCTTATAGAAGTCTATAAAATAATGAGGGGCATAGATAAGGTCGATAGTCAAAATCTTTTCCCAAAGGTAGGGGAGTCTATAACGAGGGGGCATAGATTTAAGGTGAGAGGGGAGAGATACAAAAGGGTCCAGAGGGGCAATTTTTTCACTCAAAGGGTGGTGAGTGTCTGGAACGAGCTGCCAGAGGCAGTAGTAGAGGCGGGTACAATTTTGTCTTTTAAAAAGCATTTGGACAGTTACATGGGTAAGATGGGTATAGAGGGATATGGGCCAAGTGCAGGCAATTGGGACTAGCTTAGTGGTATAAACTGGGCGACATGGACATGTTGGGCCGAAGGGCCTGTTTCCATGTTGTAACTTCTATGATTCTATGATTCTATAGGACCCCCAGCACGAAAACCCTCTAAGGTATGGTTGGGACAAATCCTTACACAGCTAAGTGGTCTTGTAGATGTATAGACGCAGGTAATATACTCACCCCGATTGCCCGTTGTCTTGCTTGCAGTTTCTTCCTGCACGTCTCGCTCCTGATTCCGTGCCGCCAACACACTATCCAAGTTCCAGCTTCTGGCGGTGTTCCGTTGAATTGACCTCAGCCCCACTTGGGAGACTCGCTGTAGATCGATGCCGAGGAGGAGAGAAGAGAGCAGAAAGCAGAGCCCAGCAGATCCTATACTCATCGATGTATTGACTCAGGTGATCTATCTCGACCACCACCCCTCCCGCCCCCCGTGGCCTGGAGTGACTCATAACCTTTGAAATCTTTGTGAAAAATGCTATTTCGTTATCCCACTCCCAGGCCTTGCACCTGGAGAGATAATGGGTGCTGATTACTGGGCGTCTGCCGTTCCCTGAGTTGATGGCCTCCATTAGCATGTAATGGGTTTCGATCTCAAACCGATCTTTTTTAACTGGCTTCTCTCCTGGAAGACAATGGCCCGGCCATCTCCTGCCTTCCACCAGGAGACCGAGTGTGTCTGAGTTACCTCTCGGGGTATTGTTTCCAGTAATCATGTTAAATGTTGATGACGTCAATCGGTTCCCTTCCACCCAGCCTGTCAGTGTGAAATGTCCGTTTGCATATGAATGCACCTTAGTCAGGTTAACCTGGCTCGAAACTCCTGCCAGTCAATCCTGTTCTCTAAGCCACTCCGACAAGCTTGCCAAACAGTACAGTTCTTTTTTGAGGGTATTGGATTTAAAATATGATTCATAAAAACGGCCAGAACGTTGGTGCTACATTCCCCCCTTTAAGATTTCGTCATCAAAACCAGAAATGTCACGAATTTCATCGTCTTCACTGCGGGAGGCGCATTGTGGGTCTCAACCAAACCGTACATTACTTATCAATTACACCTGGGGTCCTGTTTCTTATACCATACAAACAATTCAATTCAACAGACTTACAGGCAGAAAAACTCCTGGTTACCCTTTCATTAGGGCCTCCAATGATTTCAGAGAGCTTTCCTTCTCTTTTTACAGGATAACTTTAACAGATACAACACCATGATTAGTTGTACGATTACTATTGTGTGTGAAACTATTCGGATCCATGGCGGGATCTCAACATTCAAACCGAAGTCCCACCAGGACAGGGAAGCCATCTCTTTTATATCTTCACCCGCTTCTCTGTTCCGTGGTTCAAGGGTGTAGAAGTGATTTTGAGAGAGTTCAAATTTCCTTATTAGCTTTGTGAGGTGTTCGGGCAGAGGAGGAATTTCACACCCGAACCGTGTTACATATTGCTGCAGGTCCTGTACCGTGTCGTTCACTGTGAGGTGTACCGTGTCGTTCACTGTGAGATATACCGTGTCGTTCACTGTGAGATATACCGTGTCATTCACTGTGAGATATACCGTGTCGTTCACTGTGAGGTATACCGTGTCGTTCACTGTGAGGTATACCGTGTCGTTCACTGTGAGGTATACCGTGTCGTTCACTGTGAGATATACCGTGTCATTCACTGTGAGATATACCGTGTCGTTCACTGTGAGGTATACCGTGTCGTTCACTGTGAGGTATACCGTGTCGTTCACTGTGAGGTATACCGTGTCGTTCACTGTGAGGTATACCGTGTCGTTCACTGTGAGGTGTACCGTGTCGTTCACTGTGAGATATACCGTGTCATTCACTGTGAGATATACCGTGTCGTTCACTGTGAGGTATACCGTGTCGTTCACTGTGAGGTATACCGTGTCGTTCACTGTGAGATATACCGTGTCGTTCACTGTGAGGTGTACCGTGTCATTCACTGTGAGGTGTACCGTGTCGTTCACTGTGAGGTGTACCGTGTCATTCACTGTGAGATATACCGTGTCGTTCACTGTGAGATATACCGTGTCGTTCACTGTGAGGTATACCGTGTCGTTCACTGTGAGATATACCGTGGTATTCACTGTGAGGTGTGCCGTGTCGTTCACTGTGAGATATACCGTGTTATTCACTGTGAGGTGTACCGTGTCATTCACTGGGAGGTGTACCGTGTTATTCACTGTGAGGTGTACCGTGTCGTTCACTGTGAGGTGTACCGTGTTATTCACTGTGAGGTGTACCGTGTCGTTCACTGTGAGGTGTACCGTGTCGTTCACTGTGAGATATACCGTGTCGTTCAATGTGAGGTGTACCGTGTCGTTCACTGTGAGGTGTACCGTGTCGTTCACTGGGAGGTGTACCGTGTCATTCATTGTGAGATATACCGTGTCGTTCACTGTGAGATATACCGTGTCGTTCACTGTGAGATATACCGTGTCGTTCACTGTGAGGTGTACCGTGTCGTTCACTGTGAGATATACCGTGTCATTCACTGTGAGGTGTACCGTGTCGTTCACTGTGAGATATACCGTGTCATTCACTGTGAGATATACCGTGTCGTTCAATGTGAGGTGTACCGTGTCGTTCACTGTGAGGTGTACCGTGTCATTCACTGGGAGGTGTACCGTGTCATTCACTGTGAGATATACCGTGTCGTTCACTGTGAGATATACCGTGTTATTCACTGTGAGGTGTACCGTGTCGTTCAATGTGAGATATACCGTGTCGTTCACTGTGAGGTGTACCGTGTCGTTCACTGTGAGGTATACCATGTCCTTCACTGTGAGGTGTACCGTGTCATTCACTGTGAGATATACCGTGTCGTTCACTGTGAGATATACCGTGTCGTTCACTGTGAGATATACCGTGTCATTCACTGTGAGGTATACCGTGTCGTTCACTGTGAGGTATACCGTGTCGTTCACTGTGAGGTATACCGTGTCGTTCACTGTGAGGTATACCGTGTCGTTCACTGTGAGGTGTACCGTGTCGTTCACTGTGAGATATACCGTGTCATTCACTGTGAGATATACCGTGTCCTTCACTGTGAGGTATACCGTGTCGTTCACTGTGAGGTATACCGTGTCGTTCACTGTGAGGTGTACCGTGTCGCTCACTGGGAGGTGTACCGTGTCATTCACTGTGAGATATACCGTGTCGTTCACTGTGAGATATACCGTGTCGTTCACTGTGAGGTATACCGTGTCGTTCACTGTGAGATGTACCGTGTCGTTCACTGTGAGGTGTACCGTGTCGTTCACTGTGAGGTGTACCGTGTCATTCACTGTGAGATATACCGTGTCGTTCACTGTGAGATAGACCGTGTCGTTCACTGTGAGGTATACCGTGTCGTTCACTGTGAGATATACCGTGGTATTCACTGTGAGGTGTACCGTGTCGTTCACTGTGAGATATACCGTGTTATTCACTGTGAGGTGTACCGTGTCATTCACTGGGAGGTGTACCGTGTTATTCACTGTGAGGTGTACCGTGTCGTTCACTGTGAGGTGTACCGTGTTATTCACTGTGAGGTGTACCGTGTCGTTCACTGTGAGGTGTACCGTGTCGTTCACTGTGAGATATACCGTGTCGTTCAATGTGAGGTGTACCGTGTCGTTCACTGTGAGGTGTACCGTGTCATTCATTGTGAGATAGACCGTGTCGTTCACTGTGAGATATACCGTGTCGTTCACTGTGAGATATACCGTGTCGTTCACTGTGAGGTGTACCGTGTCGTTCACTGTGAGATATACCGTGTCATTCACTGTGAGGTGTACCGTGTCGTTCACTGTGAGATATACCGTGTCATTCACTGTGAGATATACCGTGTCGTTCAATGTGAGGTGTACCGTGTCGTTCACTGTGAGGTGTACCGTGTCGTTCACTGGGAGGTGTACCGTGTCATTCACTGTGAGATATACCGTGTCGTTCACTGTGAGATATACCGTGTTATTCACTGTGAGGTGTACCGTGTCGTTCAATGTGAGATATACCGTGTCGTTCACTGTGAGGTGTACCGTGTCGTTCACTGTGAGGTATACCATGTCCTTCACTGTGAGGTGTACCGTGTCATTCACTGTGAGATATACCGTGTCGTTCACTGTGAGATATACCGTGTCGTTCACTGTGAGATACACCGTGTCATTCACTGTGAGGTATACCGTGTCATTCACTGTGAGATAGACCGTGTCATTCACTGTGAGATATACCGTGTCATTCACTGTGAGGTATACCGTGTCGTTCACTGTGAGGTATACCGTGTCATTCACTGGGAGGTGTACCGTGTCATTCACTGTGAGATAAACCGTGTCATTCACTGTGAGATATACCGTGTCATTCACTGTGAGGTATACCGTGTCATTCACTGTGAGGTATACCATGTCCTTCACTGTGAGGTGTACCGTGTCATTCACTGTGAGATATACCGTGTCATTCACTGTGAGGTATACCGTGTCATTCACTGGGAGGTGTACCGTGTCATTCACTGTGAGGTGTACCGTGTCGTTCACTGTGAGATACACCGTGTCATTCACTGTGAGGTGTACCGTGTCTTTCACTGTGAGATATACCGTGTCGTTCACTGTGAGGTATACCGTGTCGTTCACTGTGAGGTATACCGTGTCATTCACTGTGAGATATACCGTGTCGTTCACTGTGAGATATACCGTGTCATTCACTGTGAGATATACCGTGTCGTTCACTGTGAGATATACCGTGTCATTCACTGTGAGATATACCGTGTCGTTCACTGTGAGATATACCGTGTCATTCACTGTGAGATATACCGTGTCGTTCACTGTGAGATATACCGTGTCGTTCACTGTGAGGTGTACCGTGTCGTTCACTGTGAGGTGTACCGTGTCGTTCACTGTGAGATATACCGTGTCATTCACTGTGAGATATACCGTGTCGTTCACTGTGAGGTGTACCGTGTCGTTCACTGTGAGATATACCGTGTCATTCACTGTGAGATATACCGTGTCGTTCTCTGTGAGATATACCGTGTCGTTCACTGTGAGGTGTACCGTGTCGTTCACTGTGAGGTGTACCGTGTCGTTCACTGTGAGATATACCGTGTCATTCACTGTGAGATATACCGTGTCGTTCAATGTGAGGTGTACCGTGTCGTTCACTGTGAGGTGTACCGTGTCGTTCACTGGGAGGTGTACCGTGTCATTCATTGTGAGATATACCGTGTCGTTCACTGTGAGATATACCGTGTCGTTCACTGTGAGATATACCGTGTCGTTCACTGTGAGGTGTACCGTGTCGTTCACTGTGAGATATACCGTGTCATTCACTG
Organism: Heptranchias perlo; assembly: GCF_035084215.1. Classification (NCBI taxonomy): domain Eukaryota; kingdom Metazoa; phylum Chordata; class Chondrichthyes; order Hexanchiformes; family Hexanchidae; genus Heptranchias; species Heptranchias perlo. The sequence goes on from NC_090330.1 coordinate 76,387,441, forward strand.
TGAGGTGTACCGTGTCGTTCACTGTGAGATATACCGTGTCATTCACTGTGAGATATACCGTGTCGTTCAATGTGAGGTGTACCGTGTCGTTCACTGTGAGGTGTACCGTGTCGTTCACTGGGAGGTGTACCGTGTCATTCACTGTGAGATATACCGTGTCGTTCACTGTGAGATATACCGTGTTATTCACTGTGAGGTGTACCGTGTCGTTCAATGTGAGATATACCGTGTCGTTCACTGTGAGGTGTACCGTGTCGTTCACTGTGAGGTATACCATGTCCTTCACTGTGAGGTGTACCGTGTCATTCACTGTGAGATATACCGTGTCGTTCACTGTGAGATATACCGTGTCGTTCACTGTGAGATACACCGTGTCATTCACTGTGAGATATACCGTGTCATTCACTGTGAGATATACCGTGTCATTCACTGTGAGGTATACCGTGTCGTTCACTGTGAGGTATACCGTGTCATTCACTGGGAGGTGTACCGTGTCATTCACTGTGAGATATACCGTGTCATTCACTGTGAGATATACCGTGTCATTCACTGTGAGGTATACCGTGTCATTCACTGTGAGGTATACCATGTCCTTCACTGTGAGGTGTACCGTGTCATTCACTGTGAGATATACCGTGTCATTCACTGTGAGGTATACCGTGTCATTCACTGGGAGGTGTACCGTGTCATTCACTGTGAGGTGTACCGTGTCGTTCACTGTGAGATATACCGTGTCATTCACTGTGAGGTGTACCGTGTCTTTCACTGTGAGATATACCGTGTCGTTCACTGTGAGGTATACCGTGTCATTCACTGTGAGATATACCGTGTCATTCACTGTGAGATATACCGTGTCATTCACTGTGAGATATACCGTGTCATTCACTGTGAGATATACCGTGTCGTTCACTGTGAGATATACCGTGTCATTCACTGTGAGATATACCGTGTCGTTCACTGTGAGATATACCGTGTCATTCACTGTGAGATATACCGTGTCGTTCACTGTGAGATATACCGTGTCATTCACTGTGAGATATACCGTGTCGTTCACTGTGAGATATACCGTGTCATTCACTGTGAGATATACCGTGTCGTTCACTGTGAGATATACCGTGTCGTTCACTGTGAGGTGTACCGTGTCGTTCACTGTGAGGTGTACCGTGTCGTTCACTGTGAGATATACCGTGTCATTCACTGTGAGATATACCGTGTCGTTCACTGTGAGGTGTACCGTGTCGTTCACTGTGAGATATACCGTGTCATTCACTGTGAGATATACCGTGTCGTTCACTGTGAGATATACCGTGTCGTTCACTGTGAGGTGTACCGTGTCGTTCACTGTGAGGTGTACCGTGTCGTTCACTGTGAGATATACCGTGTCATTCACTGTGAGATATACCGTGTCGTTCACTGTGAGGTGTACCGTGTCGTTCACTGTGAGGAATACCGTGTCATTCACTGTGAGGTGTACCGTGTCGTTCACTGGGAGGTGTACCGTGTCGTTCACTGTGAGGTGTACCGTGTCGTTCACTGTGAGGTGTACCGTGTCGTTCACTGTGAGGTGTACCGTGTCGTTCACTGTGAGATATACCGTGTCATTCACTGTGAGATATACCGTGTCGTTCACTGTGAGGTGTACCGTGTCGTTCACTGTGAGGTGTACCGTGTCGTTCACTGTGAGGAATACCGTGTCATTCACTGTGAGGTGTACCGTGTCGTTCACTGTGAGGTGTACCGTGTCGTTCACTGTGAGATATACCGTGTCATTTACTGTGAGGTGTACCGTGTCATTCACTGTGAGGTGTACCGTGTCGTTCACTGTGAGATATACCGTGTCGTTCACTGTGAGGTGTACCGTGTCATTCACTGGGAGGTGTACCTTGTCGTTCACTGTGAGGTGTACCGTGTCGTTCACTGTGAGATATACCGTGTCGTTCACTGTGAGGTGTACCGTGTCATTCACTGGGAGGTGTACCGTGTCGTTCACTGGGAGGTGTACCGTGTCGTTCACTGTGAGGTGCACCGTGTCATTCACTGTGAGGTGTACCGTGTCGTTCACTGTGAGATATACCGTGTCATTTACTGTGAGGTATACCGTGTCGTTCACTGTGAGGTGTACCGTGTCGTTCACTGTGAGGTATACCGTGTCGTTCACTGTGAGGTGTACCGTGTCGTTCACTGTGAGGTAGACCGTGTCGTTCACTGTGAGATATACCGTGTCGTTCACTGGGAGGTATACCGTGTCGTTCACTGTGAGGTGTACCGTGTCATTCACTGTGAGATATACTGTGTCGTTCACTGGGAGGTGTACCGTGTCGTTCACTGTGAGGTGTACCGTGTCGTTCACTGTGAGATATACCGTGTCGTTCACTGTGAGGTGTACCGTGTCATTCACTGTGAGGTGTACCGTGTCGTTCACTGTGAGGTGTACCGTGTCATTCACTGTGAGGTGTACCGTGTCGTTCACTGTGAGATATACCGTGTCGTTCACTGTGAGGTGTACCGTGTCATTCACTGTGAGGTATACCATGTCCTTCACTGTGAGGTGTACCGTGTCATTCACTGTGAGATATACCGTGTCGTTCACTGTGAGGTATAACGTGTCATTCACTGGGAGGTGTACCGTGTCATTCACTGTGAGGTGTACCGTGTCGTTCACTGTGAGATATACCGTGTCATTCACTGTGAGGTGTACCGTGTCTTTCACTGTGAGATATACCGTGTCGTTCACTGTGAGGTATACCGTGTCGTTCACTGTGAGGTATACCGTGTCATTCACTGTGAGATATACCGTGTCATTCACTGTGAGATATACCGTGTCATTCACTGTGAGATATACCGTGTCGTTCACTGTGAGATATACCGTGTCATTCACTGTGAGATATACCGTGTCATTCACTGTGAGATATACCGTGTCGTTCACTGTGAGATATACCGTGTCATTCACTGTGAGATATACCGTGTCGTTCACTGTGAGATATACCGTGTCATTCACTGTGAGATATACCGTGTCGTTCACTGTGAGATATACCGTGTCGTTCACTGTGAGGTGTACCGTGTCGTTCACTGTGAGGTGTACCGTGTCGTTCACTGTGAGATATACCGTGTCATTCACTGTGAGATATACCGTGTCGTTCACTGTGAGGTGTACCGTGTCGTTCACTGTGAGATATACCGTGTCATTCACTGTGAGATATACCGTGTCGTTCACTGTGAGATATACCGTGTCGTTCACTGTGAGGTGTACCGTGTCGTTCACTGTGAGGTGTACCGTGTCGTTCACTGTGAGATATACCGTGTCATTCACTGTGAGATATACCGTGTCGTTCACTGTGAGGTGTACCGTGTCGTTCACTGTGAGGAATACCGTGTCATTCACTGTGAGGTGTACCGTGTCGTTCACTGGGAGGTGTACCGTGTCGTTCACTGTGAGGTGTACCGTGTCGTTCACTGTGAGGTGTACCGTGTCGTTCACTGTGAGATATACCGTGTCGTTCACTGTGAGGTGTACCGTGTCGTTCACTGTGAGGTGTACCGTGTCGTTCACTGTGAGGAATATCTTGTCATTCACTGTGAGGTGTACCGTGTCGTTCACTGTGAGGTGTACCGTGTCGTTCACTGTGAGGTGTACCGTGTCGTTCACTGTGAGGTGTACCGTGTCATTCACTGGGAGGTGTACCGTGTCGTTCACTGGGAGGTGTACCGTGTCGTTCACTGTGAGGTGTACCGTGTCATTCACTGTGAGGTGTACCGTGTCGTTCACTGTGAGATATACCGTGTCATTTACTGTGAGGTGTACCGTGTCGTTCACTGTGAGGTGTACCGTGTCGTTCACTGTGAGATATAACGTGTCATTTACTGTGAGGTATACCGTGTCGTTCACTGTGAGGTGTACCGTGTCGTTCACTGTGAGGTGTATCGTGTCGTTCACTGTGAGGTATACCGTGTCGTTCACTGTGAGATATATCGTGTCGTTCACTGGGAGGTATACCGTGTCGTTCACTGTGAGGTGTACCGTGTCATTCACTGTGAGATATACTGTGTCGTTCACTGGGAGATGTACCGTGTCGTTCACTGTGAGGTGTACCGTGTCGTTCACTGTGAGATATACCGTGTCGTTCACTGTGAGGTGTACCGTGTCATTCACTGTGAGGTGTACCGTGTCGTTCACTGTGAGGTGTACCGTGTCATTCACTGTGAGGTGTACCGTGTCGTTCACTGTGAGATATACCGTGTCGTTCACTGTGAGGTGTACCGTGTCATTCACTCTGAGGTGTACCGTGTCATTCACTGTGAGATATACCGTGTCATTCACTGTGAGGTGCACCGTGTCGTTCACAGTGAGATATACCGTGTCGTTCACTTTGAGATATACCGTGTCATTTACTGTGAGGTGTACCGTGTCGTTCACTGTGAGGTGTACCGTGTCATTCACTGTGAGATATACCGTGTCATTCACTGTGAGGTGTACCGTTTCGTTCACTGTGAGATATACCGTGTCGTTCACTTTGAGATATACCGTGTCGTTCACTGTGAGGTGTACCGTGTCGTTCACTGTGAGGTGTACCGTGTCGTTCACTGTGAGATATACCGTGTTATTCACTGTGAGGTGTACCGTGTCGTTCACTGTGAGGTGTACCGTGTTATTCACTGTGAGGTGTACCGTGTCGTTCACTGTGAGGTGTACCGTGTCGTTCACTGTGAGATATACCGTGTCGTTCAATGTGAGGTGTACCGTGTCGTTCACTGTGAGGTGTACCGTGTCGTTCACTGGGAGGTGTACCGTGTCATTCATTGTGAGATATACCGTGTCGTTCACTGTGAGATATACCGTGTCGTTCACTGTGAGATATACCGTGTCGTTCACTGTGAGGTGTACCGTGTCGTTCACTGTGAGATATACCGTGTCATTCACTGTGAGGTGTACCGTGTCGTTCACTGTGAGATATCCCGTGTCATTCACTGTGAGATATACCGTGTCGTTCAATGTGAGGTGTACCGTGTTGTTCACTGTGAGGTGTACCGTGTCGTTCACTGGGAGGTGTACCGTGTCATTCACTGTGAGATATACCGTGTCGTTCACTGTGAGATATACCGTGTTATTCACTGTGAGGTGTACCGTGTCGTTCAATGTGAGATATACCGTGTCGTTCACTGTGAGGTGTACCGTGTCGTTCACTGTGAGGTATACCATGTCCTTCACTGTGAGGTGTACCGTGTCATTCACTGTGAGATATACCGTGTCGTTCACTGTGAGATATACCGTGTCGTTCACTGTGAGATACACCGTGTCATTCACTGTGAGGTATACCGTGTCATTCACTGTGAGATATACCGTGTCATTCACTGTGAGATATACCGTGTCATTCACTGTGAGGTATACCGTGTCGTTCACTGTGAGGTATACCGTGTCATTCACTGGGAGGTGTACCGTGTCATTCACTGTGAGATATACCGTGTCATTCACTGTGAGGTATACCGTGTCATTCACTGTGAGGTATACCATGTCCTTCACTGTGAGGTGTACCGTGTCATTCACTGTGAGATATACCGTGTCGTTCACTGTGAGGTGTACCGTGTCATTCACTGGGAGGTGTACCGTGTCGTTCACTGGGAGGTGTACCGTGTCGTTCACTGTGAGGTGTACCGTGTCATTCACTGTGAGGTGTACCGTGTCGTTCACTGTGAGATATACCGTGTCATTTACTGTGAGGTGTACCGTGTCGTTCACTGTGAGGTGTACCGTGTCGTTCACTGTGAGATATAACGTGTCATTTACTGTGAGGTATACCGTGTCGTTCACTGTGAGGTGTACCGTGTCGTTCACTGTGAGGTGTACCGTGTCGTTCACTGTGAGGTATACCGTGTCGTTCACTGTGAGATATACCGTGTCGTTCACTGGGAGGTATACCGTGTCGTTCACTGTGAGGTGTACCGTGTCATTCACTGTGAGATATACTGTGTCGTTCACTGGGAGATGTACCGTGTCGTTCACTGTGAGGTGTACCGTGTCGTTCACTGTGAGATATACCGTGTCGTTCACTGTGAGGTGTACCGTGTCATTCACTGTGAGGTGTACCGTGTCGTTCACTGTGAGGTGTACCGTGTCATTCACTGTGAGGTGTACCGTGTCGTTCACTGTGAGATATACCGTGTCGTTCACTGTGAGGTGTACCGTGTCATTCACTGTGAGGTGTACCGTGTCATTCACTGTGAGATATACCGTGTCATTCACTGTGAGGTGTACCGTGTCGTTCACAGTGAGATATACCGTGTCGTTCACTTTGAGATATACCGTGTCATTTACTGTGAGGTGTACCGTGTCGTTCACTGTGAGGTGTACCGTGTCATTCACTGTGAGATATACCGTGTCATTCACTGTGAGGTGTACCGTTTCGTTCACTGTGAGATATACCGTGTCGTTCACTTTGAGATATACCGTGTCGTTCACTGTGAGGTGTACCGTGTCGTTCACTGTGAGGTGTACCGTGTCGTTCACTGTGAGATATACCGTGTTATTCACTGTGAGGTGTACCGTGTCGTTCACTGTGAGGTGTACCGTGTTATTCACTGTGAGGTGTAACGTGTCGTTCACTGTGAGGTGTACCGTGTCGTTCACTGTGAGATATACCGTGTCGTTCAATGTGAGGTGTACCGTGTCGTTCACTGTGAGGTGTACCGTGTCGTTCACTGGGAGGTGTACCGTGTCATTCATTGTGAGATATACCGTGTCGTTCACTGTGAGATATACCGTGTCGTTCACTGTGAGATATACCGTGTCGTTCACTGTGAGGTGTACCGTGTCGTTCACTGTGAGATATACCGTGTCATTCACTGTGAGGTGTACCGTGTCGTTCACTGTGAGATATACCGTGTCATTCACTGTGAGATATACCGTGTCGTTCAATGTGAGGTGTACCGTGTTGTTCACTGTGAGGTGTACCGTGTCGTTCACTGGGAGGTGTACCGTGTCATTCACTGTGAGATATACCGTGTCGTTCACTGTGAGATATACCGTGTTATTCACTGTGAGGTGTACCGTGTCGTTCAATGTGAGATATACCGTGTCGTTCACTGTGAGGTGTACCGTGTCGTTCACTGTGAGGTATACCATGTCCTTCACTGTGAGGTGTACCGTGTCATTCACTGTGAGATATACCGTGTCGTTCACTGTGAGATATACCGTGTCGTTCACTGTGAGATACACCGTGTCATTCACTGTGAGGTATACCGTGTCATTCACTGTGAGATATACCGTGTCATTCACTGTGAGATATACCGTGTCATTCACTGTGAGGTATACCGTGTCGTTCACTGTGAGGTATACCGTGTCATTCACTGGGAGGTGTACCGTGTCATTCACTGTGAGACAAACCGTGTCATTCACTGTGAGATATACCGTGTCATTCACTGTGAGGTATACCGTGTCATTCACTGTGAGGTATACCATGTCCTTCACTGTGAGGTGTACCGTGTCATTCACTGTGAGATATACCGTGTCATTCACTGTGAGGTATACCGTGTCATTCACTGGGAGGTGTACCGTGTCATTCACTGTGAGGTGTACCGTGTCGTTCACTGTGAGATATACCGTGTCATTCACTGTGAGGTGTACCGTGTCTTTCACTGTGAGATATACCGTGTCGTTCACTGTGAGGTATACCGTGTCGTTCACTGTGAGGTATACCGTGTCATTCACTGTGAGATATACCGTGTCATTCACTGTGAGATATACCGTGTCATTCACTGTGAGATATACCGTGTCATTCACTGTGAGATATACCGTGTCGTTCACTGTGAGATATACCGTGTCATTCACTGTGAGATATACCGTGTCGTTCACTGTGAGATATACCGTGTCATTCACTGTGAGATATACCGTGTCGTTCACTGTGAGATATACCGTGTCATTCACTGTGAGATATACCGTGTCGTTCACTGTGAGATATACCGTGTCGTTCACTGTGAGGTGTACCGTGTCGTTCACTGTGAGGTGTACTGTGTCGTTCACTGTGAGATATACCGTGTCATTCACTGTGAGATATACCGTGTCGTTCACTGTGAGGTGTACCGTGTCGTTCACTGTGAGATATACCGTGTCATTCACTGTGAGATATACCGTGTCGTTCACTGTGAGATATACCGTGTCGTTCACTGTGAGGTGTACCGTGTCGTTCACTGTGAGGTGTACCGTGTCGTTCACTGTGAGATATACCGTGTCATTCACTGTGAGATATACCGTGTCGTTCAATGTGAGGTGTACCGTGTCGTTCACTGTGAGGTGTACCGTGTCGTTCACTGGGAGGTGTACCGTGTCATTCATTGTGAGATATACCGTGTCGTTCACTGTGAGATATACCGTGTCGTTCACTGTGAGATATACCGTGTCGTTCACTGTGAGGTGTACCGTGTCGTTCACTGTGAGATATACCGTGTCATTCACTGTGAGGTGTACCGTGTCGTTCACTGTGAGATATACCGTGTCATTCACTGTGAGATATACCGTGTCGTTCAATGTGAGGTATACCGTGTCATTCACTGGGAGGTGTACCGTGTCATTCACTGTGAGATATACCGTGTCATTCACTGTGAGGTATACCGTGTCATTCACTGTGAGGTATACCATGTCCTTCACTGTGAGGTGTACCGTGTCATTCACTGTGAGATATACCGTGTCATTCACTGTGAGGTATACCGTGTCATTCACTGGGAGGTGTACCGTGTCATTCACTGTGAGGTGTACCGTGTCGTTCACTGTGAGATATACCGTGTCATTCACTGTGAGGTGTACCGTGTCTTTCACTGTGAGATATACCGTGTCGTTCACTGTGAGGTATACCGTGTCATTCACTGTGAGATATACCGTGTCATTCACTGTGAGATATACCGTGTCATTCACTGTGAGATATACCGTGTCATTCACTGTGAGATATACCGTGTCGTTCACTGTGAGATATACCGTGTCATTCACTGTGAGATATACCGTGTCGTTCACTGTGAGATATACCGTGTCATTCACTGTGAGATATACCGTGTCGTTCACTGTGAGATATACCGTGTCATTCACTGTGAGATATACCGTGTCGTTCACTGTGAGATATACCGTGTCATTCACTGTGAGATATACCGTGTCGTTCACTGTGAGATATACCGTGTCGTTCACTGTGAGGTGTACCGTGTCGTTCACTGTGAGGTGTACCGTGTCGTTCACTGTGAGATATACCGTGTCATTCACTGTGAGATATACCGTGTCGTTCACTGTGAGGTGTACCGTGTCGTTCACTGTGAGATATACCGTGTCATTCACTGTGAGATATAACGTGTCGTTCACTGTGAGATATACCGTGTCGTTCACTGTGAGGTGTACCGTGTCGTTCACTGTGAGGTGTACCGTGTCGTTCACTGTGAGATATACCGTGTCATTCACTGTGAGATATACCGTGTCGTTCACTGTGAGGTGTACCGTGTCGTTCACTGTGAGGAATACCGTGTCATTCACTGTGAGGTGTACCGTGTCGTTCACTGGGAGGTGTACCGTGTCGTTCACTGTGAGGTGTACCGTGCCGTTCACTGTGAGGTGCACCGTGTCGTTCACTGTGAGGTGTACCGTGTCGTTCACTGTGAGATATACCGTGTCATTCACTGTGAGATATACCGTGTCGTTCACTGTGAGGTGTACCGTGTCGTTCACTGTGAGGTGTACCGTGTCGTTCACTGTGAGGAATACCGTGTCATTCACTGTGAGGTGTACCGTGTCGTTCACTGTGAGGTGTACCGTGTCGTTCACTGTGAGATATACCGTGTCATTTACTGTGAGGTGTACCGTGTCATTCACTGTGAGGTGTACCGTGTCGTTCACTGTGAGATATACCGTGTCGTTCACTGTGAGGTGTACCGTGTCATTCACTGGGAGGTGTACCGTGTCGTTCACTGTGAGGTGTACCGTGTCGTTCACTGTGAGATATACCGTGTCGTTCACTGTGAGGTGTACCGTGTCATTCACTGGGAGGTGTACCGTGTCGTTCACTGGGAGGTGTACCGTGTCGTTCACTGTGAGGTGTACCGTGTCATTCACTGTGAGGTGTACCGTGTCGTTCACTGTGAGATATACCGTGTCATTTACTGTGAGGTGTACCGTGTCGTTCACTGTGAGGTGTACCGTGTCGTTCACTGTGAGATATACCGTGTCATTTACTGTGAGGTATACCGTGTCGTTCACTGTGAGGTATACCGTGTCGTTCACTGTGAGGTGTACCGTGTCGTTCACTGTGAGGTATACCGTGTCGTTCACTGTGAGATATACCGTGTCGTTCACTGGGAGGTATACCGTGTCGTTCACTGTGAGGTGTACCGTGTCATTCACTGTGAGATATACTGTGTCGTTCACTGGGAGGTGTACCGTGTCGTTCACTGTGAGGTGTACCGTGTCGTTCACTGTGAGATATACCGTGTCGTTCACTGTGAGGTGTACCGTGTCATTCACTGTGAGGTGTACCGTGTCGTTCACTGTGAGGTGTACCGTGTCATTCACTGTGAGGTGTACCGTGTCGTTCACTGTGAGATATACCGTGTCGTTCACTGTGAGGTGTACCGTGTCATTCACTGTGAGGTATACCATGTCCTTCACTGTGAGGTGTACCGTGTCATTCACTGTGAGATATACCGTGTCATTCACTGTGAGGTATACCGTGTCATTCACTGGGAGGTGTACCGTGTCATTCACTGTGAGGTGCACCGTGTCGTTCACTGTGAGATATACCGTGTCATTCACTGTGAGGTGTACCGTGTCTTTCACTGTGAGATATACCGTGTCGTTCACTGTGAGGTATACCGTGTCGTTCACTGTGAGGTATACCGTGTCATTCACTGTGAGATATACCGTGTCATTCACTGTGAGATATACCGTGTCATTCACTGTGAGATATACCGTGTCATTCACTGTGAGATATACCGTGTCGTTCACTGTGAGATACACCGTGTCATTCACTGTGAGATATACCGTGTCGTTCACTGTGAGATATACCGTGTCATTCACTGTGAGATATACCGTGTCGTTCACTGTGAGATATACCGTGTCGTTCACTGTGAGATATACCGTGTCGTTCACTGTGAGATATACCGTGTCATTCACTGTGAGATATACCGTGTCGTTCACTGTGAGATATACCGTGTCGTTCACTGTGAGGTGCACCGTGTCGTTCACTGTGAGGTGTACCGTGTCGTTCACTGTGAGATATACCGTGTCATTCACTGTGAGATATACCGTGTCGTTCACTGTGAGGTGTACCGTGTCGTTCACTGTGAGATATACCGTGTCATTCACTGTGAGATATACCGTGTCGTTCACTGTGAGATATACCGTGTCGTTCACTGTGAGGTGTACCGTGTCGTTCACTGTGAGGTGTACCGTGTCGTTCACTGTGAGATATACCGTGTCATTCACTGTGAGATATACCGTGTCGTTCACTGTGAGGTGTACCGTGTCGTTCACTGTGAGGAATACCGTGTCATTCACTGTGAGGTGTACCGTGTCGTCCACTGGGAGGTGTACCGTGTCGTTCACTGTGAGGTGTACCGTGTCGTTCACTGTGAGGTGTACCGTGTCGTTCACTGTGAGATATACCGTGTCGTTCACTGTGAGGTGTACCGTGTCGTTCACTGTGAGGTGTACCGTGTCGTTCACTGTGAGGAATACCGTGTCATTCACTGTGAGGTGTACCGTGTCGTTCACTGTGAGGTGTACCGTGTCGTTCACTGTGAGGTGTACCGTGTCATTCACTGGGAGGTGTACCGTGTCGTTCACTGGGAGGTGTACCGTGTCGTTCACTGTGAGGTGTACCGTGTCGTTCACTGTGAGATATACCGTGTCATTTACTGTGAGGTGTACCGTGTCGTTCACTGTGAGGTGTACCGTGTCGTTCACTGTGAGATGTACCGTGTCATTTACTGTGAGGTATACCGTGTCGTTCACTGTGAGGTGTACCGTGTCGTTCACTGTGAGGTGTACCGTGTCGTTCACTGTGAGGTATACCGTGTCGTTCACTGTGAGATATACCGTGTCGTTCACTGGGAGGTATACCGTGTCGTTCACTGTGAGGTGTACCGTGTCATTCACTGTGAGATATACTGTGTCGTTCACTGGGAGGTGTACCGTGTCGTTCACTGTGAGGTGTACCGTGTCGTTCACTGTGAGATATACCGTGTCGTTCACTGTGAGGTGTACCGTGTCATTCACTGTGAGGTGTACCGTGTCGTTCACTGTGAGGTGTACCGTGTCATTCACTGTGAGGTGTACCGTGTCGTTCACTGTGAGATATACCGTGTCGTTCACTGTGAGGTGTACCGTGTCATTCACTGTGAGGTGTACCGTGTCATTCACTGTGAGATATACCGTGTCATTCACTGTGAGGTGTACCGTGTCGTTCACAGTGAGATATACCGTGTCGTTCACTTTGAGATATACCGTGTCATTTACAGTGAGGTGTACCGTGTCGTTCACTGTGAGGTGTACCGTGTCATTCACTGTGAGATATACCGTGTCATTCACTGTGAGGTGTACCGTTTCGTTCACTGTGAGATATACCGTGTCGTTCACTTTGAGATATACCGTGTCGTTCACTGTGAGGTGTACCGTGTCGTTCACTGTGAGGTGTACCGTGTCGTTCACTGTGAGATATACCGTGTCATTCACTGTGAGATATACCGTGTCGTTCACTGTGAGATATACCGTGTCGTTCACTGTGAGGTGTGCCGTGTCGTTCACTGTGAGATATACCGTGTCATTCACTGTGAGGTGTACCGTGTCGTTCACTGTGAGGTATACCGTGTCATTCACTGTGAGATATACCGTGTCATTCACTGTGAGGTGTACCGTGTCGTTCACGGTGAGGTGTACCGTGTCGTTCTCTGTGAGGTATACCGTGTCGTTCACTGTGAGGTATAACGTGTCGTTCACTGTGAGGTATACCGTGTCGTTCACTGTGAGGTGTACCGTGTCGTTCACTGTGAGGTATACCGTGTCGTTCATGTGAGGTATACCGTGTCGTTCACTTTGAGATATACCGTGTCGTTCACTGTGAGGTATAACGTGTCGTTCACTGTGAGATATACCGTGTCGTTCACTGTGAGGTGTACCGTGTCGTTCACTGTGAGGTATACCGTGTCGTTCACTTTGAGATATACCGTGTCGTTCACTGTGAGGTATAACGTGTCGTTCACTGTGAGGTATACCGTGTCGTTCACTGTGAGGTGTACCGTGTCATTCACTGTGAGGTATACCGTGTCGTTCACTGTGAGGTATACCGTGTCGTTCACTGTGAGATATACCGTGTCGTTCACTGTGAGGTGTACCGTGTCATTCACTGTAAAATATACCGTGTCATTCACTGTGAGATGTACCGTGTCGTTCACTGTGAGATATACCGTGTCGTTCACTGTGAGGTTTACCGTGTCGTTCACTGTGAGGTATACCGTGTCGTTCACTGTGAGATATACCGTGTCGTTCACTGTGAGGTGTACCGTGTCATTCACTGTAAAATATACCGTGTCATTCACTGTGAGATGTACCGTGTCGTTCACTGTGAGATATACCGTGTCGTTCACTGTGAGGTGTACCGTGTCATTCACTGTGAGATCTCCCGTGTCGTTCACTGTGAGGTGTACCGTGTAGTTCACTGTGAGATATACCGTGTCGTTCACTTTGAGGTGTACCGTGTCGTTCACTGTGAGATATACCGTGTCGTTCACTGTGAGATATACCGTGTCGTTCACTGTAAGGTGTACCGTGTCATTCACTGTGAGATATACCGTGTCATTCACTGTGAGATATACCGTGTCGTTCACTGGGAGGTGTACCGTGTCGTTCACTGTGAGGTATACCGTGTCGTTCACTGTGAGGTATACCGTGTCGTTCACTGTGAGATATACCGTGTCATTCACTGTGAGATATACCGTGTCGTTCACTGGGAGGTGTACCGTGTCATTCACTGTGAGATATACCGTGTCGTTCACTGTGAGTTATACCGTGTCTTTCACTGTGAGGTGTACCGTGTCATTCACTGGGAGGTGTACCGTGTCGTTCACTGTGAGGTGTACCGTGTCGTTCACTGTGAGATATACCGTGTCGTTCACTGTGAGGTGTACCGTGTCATTCACTGGGAGGTGTACCGTGTCGTTCACTGTGAGATATACCGTGTCGTTCACTGTGAGGTGTACCGTGTCGTTCACTGTGAGATATACCGTGTCATTCACTGTGAGGTGTACCGTGTCGTTCACTGTGAGGTGTACCGTGTCGTTCACTGTGAGGTGTACCGTGTCGTTCACTGTGAGATATCCCGTGTCATTCACTGTGAGATATACCGTGTCATTCACTGTGAGGTGTACCGTGTCATTCTCTGTGAGATATACCGTGTCATTCACTGTGAGGTGTACCATGTCGTTCACTTTGAGATATACCGTCTCATTTACTGTGAGATATACCGTGTCATTCACTGTGAGGTGTACCGTGTCGTTCACTGTGAGATATACCGTGTCATTCACTGTGATGTATACCGTGTCGTTCACTGTGAGATACACCGTGTCCTTCTCTGTGAGGTGTACCGTGTCATTCACTGTGAGGTATACCGTGTCATTCACTGTGAGGTGTACCGTGTCGTTCACTGTGAGATACACCGTGTCCTTCTCTGTGAGGTGTACCGTGTCGTTCACTGTGAGGTGTACCGTGTCCTTCTCTGTGAGGTGTACCGTGTCGTTCACTGTGAGATACACCGTGTCGTTCACTGTGAGGTGTACCGTGTCGTTCACTGTGAGGTGTACCGTGTCGTTCACTGTGAGATATACCGTGTCGTTCACTGTGAGGTGTACCGTGTCGTTCACTGTGAGATATACCGTGTCGTTCACTGTGAGATACACCGTGTCGTTCACTGTGAGGTGTACCGTGTCGTTCACTGTGAGGTGTACCGTGTCGTTCACTGTGAGATATACCGTGTCATTCACTGTGAGGTGTACCGTGTCGTTAACTGTGAGGTATACCGTGTCGTTCACTGTGAGGTGTACCGTGTCGTTCACTGTGAGGTGTACCGTGTCGTTCACTGTGAGGTATACCGTGTCGTTCACTGTGAGGTGTACCGTGTCGTTCACTTTGAGATATACCGTGTCATTCACTGTGAGATATACCGTGTCGTTCACTGTGAGGTGTACCGTGTCGTTCACTGTGAGATATACCGTGTCGTTCACTGTGAGGTGTACCGTGTCGTTCACTGTGAGATATACCGTGTCGTTCACTGTGAGATATACCGTGTCGTTCACTGTGAGGTGTACCGTGTCGTTCACTGTGAGATATACCGTGTCGTTCACTTTGAGATATACCGTGTCGTTCACTGTGAGGTGGACCGTGTCGTTCACTGTGAGATATACCGTGTCGTTCACTGTGAGATATACCGTGTCATTCACTGTGAGATATACCGTGTCGATCACTGTGAGGTATACCGTGTCGTTTACTGTGAGATCTACCGTGTCGTTCACTGTGAGATATACCGTGTCGTTCACTTTGAGATATACCGTGTCATTCACTGTGAAATATACCGTGTCGTTCACTGTGAGGTGTACCGTGTCGTTCACTGTGAGATCCACCGTGTCGTTCACTGTGAGATATACCGTGTCATTCACTGTGAGATGTACCGTGTCGTTCACTGTGAGATATACCGTGTCGTTCACTTTGAGATATACCGTGTCATTCACTGTGAGATATACCGTGTCGTTCACTTTGAGATATACCGTGTCATTCACTGTGAGATATACCGTGTCGTTCACTGTGAGGTGTACCGTATCGTTCACTGTGAGATCTACCGTGTCATTCACTGGGAGGTGTACCGTTTCGTTCACTGTGAGATATACCGTGTCATTCACTGTGAGGTATACCGTGTCGTTCACTGTGAGATATACCTTGTCGTTCACTGTGAGATACACCGTGTCGTTCACTGTGAGATGTAACGTGTCGTTCACTGGGAGGTATACCGTGTCGTTCACTGTGAGATATACCGTGTCGTTCACTGTGAGATGTAACGTGTCGTTCACTGGGAGATATACCGTGTCGTTCACTGGGAGGTGTACCGTGTCGTTCACTGTGAGATACACCGTGTCATTCACTGTGAGATACACCGTGTCATTCACTGTGAGGTATACCGTGTCATTCACTGTGAGATATACCGTGTCATTCACTGTGAGATATACCGTGTCATTCACTGTGAGGTGTACCGTGTCATTCACTGTGAGGTGTACCGTGTCGTTCACTGTGAGATATACCGTGTCATTCACTGTGAGATATACCGTGTCATTCACTGTGAGGTGTACCGTGTCATTCACTGTGAGGTGTACCGTGTCGTTCACTGTGAGGTGTACCGTGTCGTTCACTGTGAGATATACCGTGTCATTCACTGTGAGATATACCGTGTCATTCACTGTGAGATATACCGTGTCATTCACTGTGAGATATACCGTGTCATTCACTGTGAGATATACCATGTCATTCACTGTGAGGTGCACCGTGTCATTCACTGTGAGATATACCGTGTCATTCACTGTGAGATATACCGTGTCGTTCACTGTGAGATATACTGTTTCATTCACTGTGAGATATAACGTGTCATTCACTGTGAGGTGTACCGTGTCGTTCACTGTGAGATATACCGTGTCGTTCACTGTGAGGTGTACCGTGTCGTTCACTGTGAGATGTACCGTGTCGTTCACTGTGAGATATACCGTGTCGTTCACTGTGAGGTGTACCGTGTCGTTCACTGTGAGGTGTACCGTGTCGTTCACTGTGAGGTGTACCGTGTCGTTCACTGTGAGGTGTACCGTGTCGTTCACTGTGAGATATACCGTGTCATTCACTGTGAGATATACCGTGTCGTTCACTGTGAGGTGTACCGTGTCGTTCACTGTGAGGTGTACCGTGTCATTCACTGTGAGGTGTACCGTGTCGTTCACTGTGAGGTATACCATGTCGTTCACTGTGAGGTGTACCGTGTCGTTCACTGTGAGGTGTACCGTGTCATTCACTGGGAGGTATACCGTGTCGTTCACTGGGAGGTGTACCGTGTCGTTCACTGTGAGGTGTACCGTGTCGTTCACTGTGAGGTGTACCGTGTCGTTCACGGTGAGGTATACCGTGTCATTCACTGTGAGATATACCGTGTCGTTCACTGTGAGATATACCGTGTCGTTCACTGTGAGGTGTACCGTGTCGTTCACTGTGAGGTGTGCCGTGTCGTTCACTGTGAGGTGTACCGTGTCATTCACTGGGAGGTGTACCGTGTCGTTCACTGTGAGGTGTACCGTGTCGTTCACTGTGAGATATACCGTGTCATTCACTGTGAGGTGTACCGTGTCGTTCACTGTGAGGTGTACCGTGTCGTTCACTGTGAGGTGTACCGTGTCGTTCACTGTGAGATATACCGTGTCATTCACTGTGAGATATACCGTGTCATTCACTGTGAGGTGTACCGTGTCCTTCTCTGTGAGATATACCGTGTCATTCACTGTGAGGTGTACCATGTCGTTCACTTTGAGATATACCGTGTCATTTACTGTGAGATATACCGTGTCATTCACTGTGAGGTGTACCGTGTCGTTCACTGTGAGATATACCGTGTCATTCACTGTGATGTATACCGTGTCGTTCACTGTGAGATACACCGTGTCCTTCTCTGTGAGGTGTACCGTGTCATTCACTGTGAGGTATACCGTGTCATTCACTGTGAGGTGTACCGTGTCGTTCACTGTGAGATACACCGTGTCCTTCTCTGTGAGGTGTACCGTGTCGTTCACTGTGAGGTGTACCGTGTCCTTCTCTGTGAGGTGTACCGTGTCGTTCACTGTGAGATACACCGTGTCGTTCACTGTGAGGTGTACCGTGTCGTTCACTGTGAGGTGTACCGTGTCGTTCACTGTGAGATATACCGTGTCGTTCACTGTGAGGTGTACCGTGTCGTTCACTGTGAGATATACCGTGTCGTTCACTGTGAGATACACCGTGTCGTTCACTGTGAGGTGTACCGTGTCGTTCACTGTGAGGTGTACCGTGTCGTTCACTGTGAGATATACCGTGTCATTCACTGTGAGGTGTACCGTGTCGTTAACTGTGAGGTATACCGTGTCATTTACTGTGAGATATACCGTGTCGTTCACTGTGAGATATACCGTGTCGTTCACTGTGAGGTATACCGTGTCGTTCACTGTGAGGTATACCGTGTCGTTCACTGTGAGGTGTTCCGTGTCGTTCACTGTGAGGTGTACCGTGTCGTTCACTGTGAGATGTACTGTGTCGTTCACTGTGAGGTGCACCATGTCGTTCACTGTGAGGTGCACCGTGTCGTTCACTGTGAGGTGTACCGTGTCGTTCACTTTGAGATATACCGTGTCATTCACTGTGAGATATACCGTGTCGTTCACTGTGAGGTGTACCGTGTCGTTCACTGTGAGATATACCGTGTCGTTCACTGTGAGGTGTACCGTGTCGTTCACTGTGAGATATACCGTGTCGTTCACTGTGAGATATACCGTGTCGTTCACTGTGAGATATACCGTGTCGTTCACTGTGAGATATACCGTGTCGTTCACTGTGAGATATACCGTGTCATTCACTGTGAGGTGTACCGTGTCGTTAACTGTGAGGTATACCGTGTCATTTACTGTGAGATATACCGTGTCGTTCACTGTGAGATATACCGTGTCGTTCACTGTGAGGTATACCGTGTCGTTCACTGTGAGGTATACCGTGTCGTTCACTGTGAGGTGTACCGTGTCGTTCACTGTGAGGTGGACCGTGTCGTTCACTGTGAGATCTACCGTGTCGTTCACTTTGAGGTGTACCGTGTCGTTCACTGTGAGGTGTACCGTGTCGTTCACTGTGAGGTGTACCGTGTCATTCACTGTGAGATATACCGTGTCGATCACTGTGAGGTATACCGTGTCGTTTACTGTGAGATCTACCGTGTCGTTCACTGTGAGATATACCGTGTCGTTCACTTTGAGATATACCGTGTCATTCACTGTGAGATATACCGTGTCGTTCACTTTGAGATATACCGTGTCATTCACTGTGAAATATACCGTGTCGTTCACTGTGAGGTGTACCGTGTCGTTCACTGTGAGATCTACCGTGTCGTTCACTGTGAGATATACCGTGTCATTCACTGTGAGATGTACCGTGTCGTTCACTGTGAGATATACCGTGTCGTTCACTTTGAGATATACCGTGTCATTCACTGTGAGATATACCGTGTCGTTCACTTTGAGATATACCGTGTCATTCACTGTGAGATATACCGTATCGTTCACTGTGAGATCTACCGTGTCATTCACTGGGAGGTGTACCGTTTCGTTCACTGTGAGATATACCGTGTCATTCACTGTGAGGTATACCGTGTCGTTCACTGTGAGATATACCTTGTCGTTCACTGTGAGATACACCGTGTCGTTCACTGTGAGATGTAACGTGTCGTTCACTGGGAGGTATACCGTGTCGTTCACTGTGAGATATACCGTGTCGTTCACTGTGAGATGTAACGTGTCGTTCACTGGGAGATATACCGTGTCGTTCACTGGGAGGTGTACCGTGTCGTTCACTGGGAGATATACCGTGTCATTCACTGTGAGATATACCGTGTCGTTCACTGTGAGGTGTACCCAGTCATTCACTGTGAGATACACCGTGTCATTCACTGTGAGGTATAACGTGTCATTCACTGTGAGATATACCGTGTCATTCACTGTGAGATATACCGTGTCATTCACTGTGAGGTGTACCGTGTCATTCACTGTGAGGTGTACCGTGTCGTTCACTGTGAGATATACCGTGTCATTCACTGTGAGATATACCGTGTCATTCACTGTGAGGTGTACCGTGTCATTCACTGTGAGGTGTACCGTGTCATTCACTGTGAGGTGTACCGTGTCGTTCACTGTGAGATATACCGTGTCGTTCACTGTGAGATATACCGTGTCATTCACTTTGAGATATACCATGTCATTCACTGTGAGGTGCACCGTGTCATTCACTGTGAGATATACCGTGTCATTCACTGTGAGATATACCGTGTCGTTCACTGTGAGATATACTGTTTCATTCACTGTGAGATATAACGTGTCATTCACTGTGAGGTGTACCGTGTCGTTCACTGTGAGATATACCGTGTCGTTCACTGTGAGGTGTACCGTGTCGTTCACTGTGAGATGTACCGTGTCGTTCACTGTGAGATATACCGTGTCGTTCACTGTGAGGTGTACCGTGTCGTTCACTGTGAGGTGTACCGTGTCGTTCACTGTGAGGTGTACCGTGTCGTTCACTGTGAGGTGTACCGTGTCGTTCACTGTGAGATATACCGTGTCATTCACTGTGAGATATACCGTGTCGTTCACTGTGAGGTGTACCGTGTCGTTCACTGTGAGGTATACCGTGTCATTCACTGTGAGATATACCGTGTCATTCACTGTGAGATATACCGTGTCATTTACTGTGAGGTGTACCGTGTCGTTCACTGTGAGGTATACCGTGTCGTTCACTGTGAGGTGTACCGTGTCGTTCACTGTGAGGTGTACCGTGTCATTCACTGGGAGGTGTACCGTGTCGTTCACTGGGAGGTGTACCGTGTCGTTCACTGTGAGGTGTACCGTGTCGTTCACTGTGAGGTGTACCGTGTCGTTCACGGTGAGGTATACCGTGTCATTCACTGTGAGATATACCGTGTCGTTCACTGTGAGATATACCGTGTCGTTCACTGTGAGGTGTACCGTGTCGTTCACTGTGAGGTGTGCCGTGTCGTTCACTGTGAGGTGCACCGTGTCATTCACTGGGAGGTGTACCGTGTCGTTCACTGTGAGGTGTACCGTGTCATTCACTGTGAGGTATACCGTGTCGTTCACTGTGAGGTATACCGTGTCGTTCACTGTGAGGTGTACCGTGTCGTTCACTGGGAGGTGTACCGTGTCGTTCACTGTGAGGTGTACCGTGTCGTTCACTGTGAGGTGTACCGTGTCATTCACTGTGAGATATACCGTGTCGTTCACTGTGAGATATACCGTGTCATTTACTGTGAGGTGTACCGTGTCGTTCACTGTGAAATATACCGTGTCGTTCACTGTGAGATATACCGTGTCGTTCACTGTGAGGTGTACCGTGTCGTTCACTGTGAGATATACCGTGTCATTCACTGTGAGATATACCGTGTCGTTCACTGTGAGATATACCGTGTCATTTACTGTGAGGTGTACCGTGTCATTCACTGTGCGATATACCGTGTCGTTCACTGTGAGATGTACCGTGTCGTTCACTGTGAGGTGTACCGTGTCGTTCACTGTGAGGTGTACCGTGTCATTCACTGTGAGATATAACGTGTCGATCACTGTGAGATATACCGTGTCGTTCACTGTGAGATATACCGTGTCGTTCACTGTGAGATATACCGTGTCATTTACTGTGAGGTGTACCGTGTCATTCACTGTGAGATATACCGTGTCGTTCACTGTGAGATATACCGTGTCATTCACTGTGAGATATACCGTGTCGTTCACTGTGAGGTGTGCCGTGTCGTTCACTGTAAGATATACCGTGTCGTTCACTGTGAGATGTACCGTGTCGTTCACTGTGAGATGTACCGTGTCGTTCACTTTGAGATATACCGTGTCGTTCACTGTGAGGTGTCCCGTGTCGTTCACTGTGAGATGTACCGTGTCGTTCACTTTGAGATATACCGTGTCGTTCACTGTGAGGTGTACCGTGTCGTTCACTGTGAGATATACCGTCTCGTTCACTTTGAGATATACCGTGTCGTTCACTGTGAGGTTTACCGTGTCGTTCACTGTGAGATATACCGTGTCGTTCACTGTGAGATATACCGTGTCATTCACTGTGAGGTGTGCCGTGTCGTTCACTGTGAGATATACCGTGTCGTTCACTTTGAGATATACCGTGTCGTTCACTGTGAGGTGTACCGTGTCGTTCACTGTGAGATATACCGTGTCGTTCACTGTGAGATATACCGTGTCGTTCACTGTGAGATATACCGTGTCGTTCACTGTTAGGTGTACCGCGTCGTTCACTGTGAGATATACCGTGTCATTCACTGTGAGATATACCGTGTCATTCACTGTGAGATGTACCGTGTCGTTCACTGTGAGATATACCGTGTCGTTCACTGTGAGGTGTACCGTGTCGTTCACTGTGAGATATACCGTGTCGTTCACTGTGAGATATACCGTGTCGATCACTGTGAGGTGTACCGTGTCGTTCACTGTGAGATATACCGTGTCGTTCACTGTGAGGTGTACCGTGTCGTTCACTGTGAGATATACCGTGTCGTTCACTGTGAGATATACCGTGTCGTTCACTGTGAGGTGTACCGTGTCGTTCACTGTGAGATATACCGTGTCGTTCACTGTGAGATATACCGTGTCATTCACTGTGAGATGTACCATGTCGTTCACTGTGAGGTGTACCGTGTCGTTCACTGTGAGATATACCGTGTCGTTCACTGTGAGATGTACCGTGTCGATCACTGTGAGGTGTACCGTGTCATTCACTGTGAGATATACCGTGTCGATCACTGTGAGGTGTACCGTGTCGTTCATTGTGAGATATACCGTGTCGTTCACTGTGAGATATACCGTGTCGTTCACTGTGAGATATACCGTGTCATTCACTGTGAGGTGTACCGTGTCGTTCACTGTGAGATATACCGTGTCGTTTACTGTGAGATATACCGTGTCGATCACTGTGAGGTGTACCGTGTCGTTCACTGTGAGATATACCCTGTCGATCACTGTGAGGTGTACCGTGTCATTCACTGTGAGATATACCGTGTCGTTCACTTTGAGGTGTACCGTGTCGTTCACTGTGAGATATACCGTGTCGTTCACTGTGAGATGTACCGTGTCGTTCACTGTGAGGTGTACCGTGTCGTTCACTGTGAGATATACCGTGTCATTCACTGTGAGATATACCGTGTCGTTCACTGTGAGATATACTGTGTCGTTCACTGTGAGGTGTGCCGTGTCGTTCACTGTGAGGTTTACCGTGTCGTTCACTGTGAGATATACCGTGTCGTTCACTGTGAGATATACCGTGTCATTCACTGTGAGGTGTGCCGTGTCGTTCACTGTGAGATATACCGTGTCGTTCACTTTGAGATATACCGTGTCGTTCACTGTGAGATATACCGTGTCGTTCACTGTGAGATATACCGTGTCGTTCACTGTGAGATATACCGTGTCGTTCACTGTGAGGTGTACCGTGTCGTTCACTGTGAGATATACCGTGTCATTCACTGTGAGATATACCGTGTCATTCACTGTGAGATGTACTGTGTCGTTCACTGTGAGATATACCGTGTCGTTCACTGTGAGATATACCGTGTCGTTCACTGTGAGATATACCGTGTCGATCACTGTGAGGTGTACCGTGTCGTTCACTGTGAGATATACCGTGTCGTTCACTGTGAGGTGTACCGTGTCGTTCACTGTGAGATATACCGTGTCGTTCACTGTGAGATATACCGTGTCGTTCACTGTGAGGTGTACCGTGTCGTTCACTGTGAGATATACCGTGTCGTTCACTGTGAGATATACCGTGTCATTCACTGTGAGATGTACCGTGTCGTTCACTGTGAGGTGTACCGTGTCGTTCACTGTGAGATATACCGTGTCGTTCACTGTGAGATGTACCGTGTCGATCACTGTGAGGTGTACCGTGTCATTCACTGTGAGATATACCGTGTCGATCACTGTGAGGTGTACCGTGTCGTTCACTGTGAGATATACCGTGTCGTTCACTGTGAGATATACCGTGTCGTTCACTGTGAGATATACCGTGTCATTCACTGTGAGGTGTACCGTGTCGTTCACTGTGAGATATACCGTGTCGTTCACTGTGAGATATACCGTGTCGATCACTGTGAGGTGTACCGTGTCGTTCACTGTGAGATATACCCTGTCGATCACTGTGTGGTGTCCCGTGTCATTCACTGTGAGATATACCGTGTCGTTCACTTTGAGGAGTACCGTGTCGTTCACTGTGAGATATACCGTGTCGTTCACTGTGAGGTGTACCGTGTCGTTCACTGTGAGATATACCGTGTCGATCACTGTGAGGTGTACCGTGTCGTTCACTGTGAGGTATACCGTGTCATTCACTGTGAGATATACCGTGTCGTTCACTTTGAGGTGTACCGTGTCGTTCACTGTGAGATATACCGTGTCGTTCACTGTGAGGTGTACCGTGTCGTTCACTGTGAGATATACCGTGTCATTCACTGTGAGGTGTACCGTGTCGTTCACTGTGAGATATACCGTGTCGTTCACTGTGAGATATACCGTGTCGTTCACTGTGAGATATACCGTGTCGTTCACTGGGAGGTGTACCGTGTCGTTCACTGTGAGATATACCGTGTCATTCACTGTGAGATATACCGTGTCGTTCACTGGGAGGTGTACCGTGTCGTTCACTGTGAGGTATACCGTGTCGTTCACTGTGAGGTGTACCGTGTCATTCACTGTGAGATATACCGTGTCGTTCACTGTGAGGTATACCGTGTTGTTCACTGTGAGATGTACCGTGTCGTTCACTGTGAGGTATATCATGTCGTTCACTGTGAGATATACCGTGTCGTTCACTGTGAGATATACCGTGTCGTTCACTGTGAGATATACCGTGTCGTTCACTGTGAGATATACCGTGTCGTTCACTGGGAGGTGTACCGTGTCGTGCACTGTGAGATATACCGTGTCATTCACTGTGAGATATACCGTGTCGTTCACTGGGAGGTGTACCGTGTCGTTCACTGTGAGGTATACCGTGTCTTTCACTGTGAGATATACCGTGTCGTTCACTGTGAGATATACCGTGTCGTTCACTGTGAGGTGTACCGTGTTGTTCAGTGTGAGATGTACCGTGTCGTTCACTGTGAGGTATATCATGTCGTTCACTGTGAGATATACCGTGTCGTTCACTGTGAGATATAACGTGTCGTTCACTGTGAGATATACCGTGTCGTTCACTGGGAGGTGTACCGTGTCGTTCACTGGGAGGTGTACCGTGTCATTCACTGTGAGGTGTACCGTGTCATTCACTGTGAGATATACCGTGTCATTCATTGTGAGATATACCGTGTCATTTACTGTGAGGTGTACCGTGTCGTTCACTGTGAGATATACCGTGTCATTCACTGTGAGATATACCGTGTCGTTCACTTTGAGATATACCGTGTCGTTCACTGTGAGATATACCGTGTCATTCACTGTGACATATACCGTGTCATTCACTGTGAGGTGTACCGTGTCCTTCACTGTGAGATATACCGTGTCATTTACTGTGACATATACCGTGTCATTCACTGTGAGTTGTACCGTGTCATTCACTGTGAGGTGTACCGTGTCGTTCACTTTGAGATATACCGTGTCATTCACTGTGAGGTATACCGTGTCCTTCTCTGTGAGATATACCGTGTCCTTCTCTGTGAGATATACCGTGTCGTTCACTGTGAGGTGTACCGTGTCGTTCACTGTGAGATATACCGTGTCATTCACTGTGAGATATACCGTGTCGTTCACTGTGAGGTGTACCGTGTCGTTCACTGTGAGATATACCGTGTCGATCACTGTGAGGTATACCGTGTCGTTCACTGTGAGATCGACCGTGTCGTTCACTGCGAGATATACCGTGTCATTCACTGTGAGGTGTACCGTGTCGTTCACTGTGAGATATACCGTGTCGTTCACTTTGAGATATACCGTGTCATTCACTGTGAGATATACCGTGTCGTTCACTGTGAGGTGTACCGTGTCGTTCACTGTGAGGTGTACCGTGTCGTTCACTGTGAGATCTACCGTGTCGTTCACTGTGAGTTGTACCGTGTCGTTCTCTGTGAGATCTACCGTGTCGTTCACTGTGAGGTGTACCGTGTCGTTCACTGTGAGGTATACCGTGTCGTTCACTGTGAGATATACCGTGTCGTTCACTGTGAGGTATACCGTGTCGTTCACTGGGAGATACACCGTGTCATTCACTGGGAGGTGTACCGTGTCGTTCACTGTGAGATATACCGTGTCATTCACTGTGAGGTGTACCGTGTCGTTCACTGTGAGATATACCGTGTCATTCACTGTGAGATATACCATGTCATTCACTGTGAGGTATACCGTGTCCTTCTCTGTGAGATATACCGTGTCGTTCACTGTGAGGTGTACCATGTCGTTCACTGTGAGATATACCGTGTCATTCACTGTGAGGTATACCGTGTCCTTCTCTGTGAGATATACCGTGTCGTTCACTGTGAGGTGTACCGTGTCGTTCACTGTGAGGTGTACCGTGTCGTTCACTGTGAGATCTACCGTGTCGTTCACTGGGAGATATACCGTGTCATTCACTGTGAGGTGTACCGTGTCGTTCACTGTGAGATATACCGTGTCATTCACTGTGAGGTGTACCGTGTCGTTCACTGTGAGGTGTACCGTGTCGTTCACTGTGAGATCTACCGTGTCGTTCACTGGGAGATATAACGTGTCATTCACTGGGAGGTGTACCGTGTCGTTCACTGTGAGATATACCGTGTCATTCACTGTGAGGTGTACCGTGTCGTTCACTGTGAGATATACCGTGTCGTTCACTGTGAGGTGTACCGTGTCCTTCTCTGTGAGATATACCGTGTCCTTCTCTGTGAGATATACCGTGTCGTTCACTGTGAGGTGTACCGTGTCGTTCACTGTGAGATATCCCGTGTCGATCACTGTGAGGTATCCCGTGTCGTTCACTGTGAGATCTACCGTGTCGTTCACTGTGAGATATACCGTGTCATTCACTGGGAGGTGTACCGTGTCGTTCACTGTGAGATATACCGTGTCATTCACTGTGAGGTGTACCGTGTCGTTCACTGTGAGATATACCGTGTCATTCACTGGGAGGTGTACCGTGTCGTTCACTGTGAGATATACCTTGTCGTTCACTGTGAGATATCCCGTGTCGATCACTGTGAGGTATCCCGTGTCGTTCACTGTGAGATCTACCGTGTCGTTCACTGTGAGATATACCGTGTCATTCACTGGGAGGTGTACCGTGTCGTTCACTGTGAGATATACCGTGTCATTCACTGTGAGGTGTACCGTGTCGTTCACTGTGAGATATACCGTGTCGTTCACTGGGAGGTATACCGTGTCGTTCACTGTGAGATGTAACGTGTCGTTCACTGGGAGGTGTACCGTGTCGTTCACTGGGAGATATACCGTGTCATTCACTGTGAGATATACCGTGTCGTTCACTGTGAGATATACCGTGTCATTCACTGGGAGATATACCGTGTCATTCACTGGGAGGTGTACTGTGGTGAAATCTGAAATGGGGATGATGTGCTCTTGTGCCACCTGAACCTCTGTGTGGGGTTTGAAGCAGAAAGTTTTGTCGGTGACAGGGCACCAAGTCTAGTTGTGTATGTGATACTGGTCCATGTTCGTCGTGACGCAGTATGTCCCGTTGCCTGCGTGGAACATGGCTCTGGACCATCACCTCCATGGTACAACTGATGGGCTCTGCACTGTCCGATTCAAACCCACACACTGGTCGATCGAACACGTTCAGGTGCTTGGGACATAACACCACGTGTGCGCCCCTGCTCTGGCACCCCTTGAGGTCAGTGCCGGTCATGGCGTTCTCCCACTTTATTCCAAACGGTGCTGCACGTGCACCCCATTCCTCAGGACGCCAATGTTTTCTACCTGGTATACCGGTGCTGGCCGTGGTGACCCGCCCATTACCGACATCCGGAGTACAATCCCCATCACTGTATGGTTGGACTGGCCACAGTCAACTGGAACCGGGTCTGCCTCTGAGGCCAGTCGGAGTTGACACGGGCTCATCAGATTATCATACGGGCTCAGCGCGGTGAGGTGCTGGTTGCTAACCCAGGAAGGGACGCGACCTTGCTGCAGGTCCTCCAAATTACAGCGCCCTTCGTTCAGCAACCGCGCACCGTACAACACACACGCATCATTTCTTGCTGCCTGTGCCAACGCATTCTGATCCTCCCTGATCAAACTATTGATTGTCTGAGCATGCGCCTCCAGCTTGGCTATGACTTCCTTTAAATGTATGGTCATAGCCTGGTCCTCCTGTAACTCTGACCCCCTCTAGCTCGTTACCCTCTCCCAGTATCTTTCGCAGCTGGTCCCTTAAAGTGTTGACCTGCATCTGCAGCTGTGCATCGTCCAAACTGTTTCAGAGACGCTCCTGAGCTAAATGCTATGGCAGCATCGTTGAACACCCCTCTCCTCTGTCTCCCCGAACCAACGCAACTGTTTGTATTTAATGTATATAACCCCTCCCGACTCTCATTCCCGTAACTTAGCTCGTAAAACCGGTGGAACATTTCTTTCAACGAGGTGTTGTCAGCCGTAGAGGATTCTGATTTCTTAGAGACAAACAGATACAGCAACACCGTTCTGTGAGAGGTTTTTCCTCCACAGGTCTGGCTTTCGTTATTTACATATATTTACAGTTTGTTCCGCGTTATCGAGTGCCCCCGGTTAAAACCTTTCCAGCTGGGCCTCTTGCGGCTCACGGTCGGCGAGTAAGGAAGTGTCCACGGTACACTAGGCCGTGGTATTCGACTGCTTCTCCTTACCGCCCCGTCCTCCAGGTTATCATCATCGCCCCACACCATGGGAGGAAGACCCGCATTCACCAGGCTCAATATTGTGCCCTGGTTTCTCTTTGCCTTTGTTTTCCCCTCCTCGGGGTTAAACAACTTGCACTGGTTGATGTGATACCATTTTGTGTGTTTTGGGAGTCTCACTTCATATACCATGGGGCTCGCCTTATCTACAATGTTATAAGGCCCCATGTACAGTGGCTCGAATGCCCCTACGCGGGCATAGTTCCTGAGCATTACCTGGTCTCCCACCTTCCACTCATGGGTTCTCTGGGGCTCTAGCAGCAATCGATTTTTCCGGTATTGGCTCCCCAGGTTACTGGCTGCCTGCCAGTGAATCTGTTTTAAAGTGTCAAACAGATTCTGGACAAACCTGTCCCGGTTTACCTCCCTGACCTGAACTTCTGTGAGGACCGGCGCCAACACGTGGGTTGGGGTGCGCATAATCCTCCCGGTCACGAGCTGATGTGGGGAGTACCCTGTGCTTCTGGAGGGGCTGGCCCGCACACCCATTAAGACTAGAGGCAAGACCTCTTCCTACCTCTGTGGGAACGGGCTTATCTCCTTCCTCAGTCTTTCTTTCAGTGTCGGGTTCATGCGCTCCACAATCCCCGATGACTGGGGGTTGTGAGCCATATGTCACTTCCCTTGTACTCCCAGAAGTTTTAAGGTGGCCTGCATCAACTTCCCCGTGAAATGGCTCCCTTGATCGGACTCCACGACCTGTGGCAGTCCCCATCAGGAGAACACTTCCCTCACTAGGATCCTAGCTGTCGCTAGTGCCGTAGCTGCTCGGCATGGGAAGGCTTCCACCCACTTCGAGAATACGTCCACTAGGTCTAAGCAGTACTTGTTACCTGCTTTAGTGGTGGGTAGTGGTCCGATGAAATCAACCTGCAGGGACTGCCACGGTCCCTCTACCCTTCTGGTGTGTCCTGTGGGGACTTTTCTGCACTGAGGGTTGGGGTTGTTAGCCGCACACACCAAATAATTCGCATAGAATTCCTTGGGGCCTCCACCCCCACTAAGAGATAGGAGCAGAAATAGGCCATTCGGCCCCTCAAGCCTGTTCCGCCATTTAATGAGATCATGGCTGATCTGATTTTTACCTCAACTCCACTTTCCCGCCTTTTCCCCATATCCTTTGACTCCCTTGCTGATCAAACATTTGTCTAACTCAGCCTCGAATGTATTCAATGACTCAGCCTCCACAGCTTTTTGGGATAAAGAATTCCAAAGATTCGTGACCCTCTAGGAGAAGAAATTCCTCCTAATTTCCGTCTTAAACGGGCGACCCCTTATTCTGAGACTATGCCCCCTAGTTTTAGATACCCCCATGAGGGGTAACATCCTCTCAGCATTAACCCGATCGAGTCCCCTCAGAATCTTGTATGTTACAATAAGATCTCCTCTCATTCTTCTAAACTCCAATGAGTATAGATCCAACCTGTTCAATCTTTCCTCATAAGACAATCCTTCCATACCCAAAATCAACCTAGTGAACCTTCTCTGAACTGCCTCCAATGCAAGTATGTCCTTCCTTAAATAAGGGCACCAGAACTGTACGCAGTACTCCAGGTGTGGTCTCACCAGCACCCTGTACAGTTGTAACATTACTTCCCTGCTTTTATACTCAATCCCCCTAGAAATAAAGGCCAATATTCCGTTTGCCTTCCGGATTACCTGCTGCACCTGTATGTTGACTTTTTGTGTTTCATGTACAAGGACACCCAGATCCCTCTGTACTGCAGCATTTTGTAGTATTTCTCCATTCAAATAATATTTTGCTTTTTTATTTTTTTTCCTCCCAAACTGGATGACCTCCTCTCCTCTTTGCCAGGTAGTTTCCGGCCCTGGGTGTCCCGCTCCCGGGCCCCGTGGGCCAACTGGAGGAACTCCTCCCAGTGCTGTGCTGGAACGATCCAATGATCCCCCTTGAAAAGCATCCCCTCCTTAACTGGGATGTCCGCTGCCCCGAATGGACCCTTTTCCCTTTTTACAAGGACGGCCTGAAGTACGGGATCCTGCACTTGGAATTGTGTTAAGTCCAGGGCCAAAGCTACCCTGTGTGCCTCCCTTGTCCCGGATTGCTGCTACCGGACCTGCTCTGTACGGATCCCAGAATACTCCCTCCCTGGCCCCCTGTTTGGCCATCTCGTCAGCCTTTTGGTTGCCCTCCCACTTGGGCTCTGTGTTTGAATGGGCTTTGACCTTGTGTATGTAGTAATCCCCCCGGGTGTCTATGACTTCTAATATTCTCCCTAGCAACGGTGCTGTTACTAGGGCCGTCCCATCTGCGGACTTGAAACCGTGCCTGGCCCAAACGGCCAAGTACTCGGTGCACGAATTACAGGTGAACATGGAATCCGAGCAGATGGTATAGGGGGTGGGGAATTCGTCGGGGTGGGTAAATATGTATGCTACCACTGACAGTTCGGCGTGCTGAGTGCCCAGGGTGCTGGGGAGTTTAATGGCCTTTGCTACCTTAGCTGTGGGGTCATAAATCCCACACCCGGTGAGACGCTCCACTGAACTGGACCCATCTACGTAGATGTCCCAGCCTGATGGGTATATCCCTGACCGGAATCCCACATCTACGTCCCACACCCCTTCTACAGTACATGCATGGGCAGTCCCTGGGTAGATTAAATTCATTATGAGCTTTGGCTCTTTCAACCCCTGCACGCTCAGATTCATTTGTATGAGCAATAAAGTCCAGCTAGCAATATGGGCACTGCCCACTGTTCCGTCCTTTATCCTCCCGTCTAACAACATCTGAGTGGGGGTGTGGTGAGTTAGTAAAGTTATCGGGGATGATCCCGTTAAGAGCTGGGAGTACTTTCAGGCCCAGTGCGTGGCTAGGAGATGCCTCTCACAGTTGGAATATCCCTTTTCTACCTCAGTGAGAACCCTTGGGGAGTAGACCATGGGTCGTAGCTTGCCATGCCGCTCCTGGAGCAACACCGCGTTCAAGCTATCCCCACTGGCTACTGCCTCCAAAAAAAATTCCTCACTACTGTTGATGGCTCCCAACGTGGGTGCCGTCTGTAAATGCTCCTTGAGGCGGGTGAACGCTTCCTGGCAGTTCTGGTCCCACTCCCACCCCACTCCCTTGCGGAGGAGCCAAAGCAGAGGGGCTGCCGTGGCTGCGTAACCCTCTATAAAGTCCCTGCAGTACCCTGTGAGTCCCAGGAAGGATCTTACTCCGCTTACATCCTTGGGGGCTGGTAACTCCTGTACTGCCTTTCTTTTAGCCTCATATATCGCTCACTCACCAGCTCTTACGGTCAGCCCGAGGAATTTGACTTCCTCCCGACCGACCTGGGCTTTCTTTGGGTTCACTTTAAACCCTGTCTCCCACAACAGCCTCAACAGCTTGTCTAGCAGTGGCTCGTGCTCCTCCCCCTCCCCCCGCGGAGAACAAAAGCAAGTCGTCCACATACTGGATTAGCTGGTTGGGTCGGCTGAAAGTTTGAGTGGGTCTGCCATACACTGGTGAAGTATGGAGGGGCTGTCATGAAACCCCCGAGGAAGGCATGTCCAGGTGTACTGTTGCCCTTTAAATGTAAAGGCAAATTTTTACTGGTCTTCCCATTTAAGGGGAATCGACCAGAACCCATTGGCGATATCCAGCACCGTGAAAGTGGTTGCAGCCACTGGAATGCTCCCTATGGGCGCGCAGGCTGGGGTATTTTTATTGAGCACACAATAGTCCACGGTGACTCTCCATGACTGGTCGGCTTCTTGACCGGCCAAAGTGTTGAGTTTACGTGGGTGGCTATCGGCCTCAACACCTCCTGTTCTACGAGGGATCCCAGTGCTGTCTCTAAGTCGGCTTCTGCCTCTCTGGGGAAAGTTTACTGTTTCTGTGGCCGTGACATGGGGTTCCCCTGCACCCTGACGTCTACCCCTGTCACCCTGCCACAGTCGTGCTGTGAGTGGTGAATGCGGTGAGGTTGTCCCGCACATTCGCCTGATATCTGGCTGGGGTATTACAGACCAACTGCTCTTGGTCGTAATTCTCATTGGGATCATAGTACACACATTACCCCTTCCTTCCCTATCTCTTGGGATCACTAGCACCTCCTCGGATTTATCTGAATCCACTGCCCCACCATAGGCAGTGATTCGTTAAATCCACAATCACTCGGTTGGCTAACATAAAGTCAGCCCCGAGGACTCCTGATTCTGGCTGTTCCCATTGCACCAGGACGCACTCCCACGTGGTATGGAGGGATCCTAGTTCTATGGCCAGGGTTTTTTTTTATTCGTTCATGGGATGTGGGCATTGCTGGCAAGGCCAGCATTTATTGCCCAGCCCTAATTGCCCTTGAGAAGGTGGTGGTGAGCCGCCTTCTTGAACCGCTGCAGTCCGTGTGGTGACGGTTCTCCCACAATGCTGTTAGGAAGGGAGTTCCAGGATTTTGACCCAGCGACAATGAAGGAACGGCGATATATTTCCAAGTCGGGATGGTGTGTGACTTGGAGGGGAACGTGCAGGTGGTTTTGTTCCCATGTGCCTGCTGCCCTTGTCCTTCTAGGTGGTAGAGGTCGCGGGTTTGGGAAGTGCTGTCGAAGCAGCCTTGGCGAGTTGCTGCAGTGCATCCTGTGGATGGTACACACTGCAGCCACAGTGCGCCGGTGGTGAAGGGAGTGAATGTTTAGGGTGGTGGATGGGGTGCCAATCAAGCGGGCTGCTTTGTCCTGGATGGTGTCGAGTTTCTTGAGTGTTGTTGGAGCTGCACTCATCCAGACAAGTGGAGAGTATTCCATCACACTCCTGACTTGTGCCTTGTAGATGGTGGAAAGGCTTTGGGGAGTCAGGAGGTGAGTCACTCAGCGCAGAATACCCAGCCTCTGACCTGCTCTTGTAGCCACAGTATGGCTGGTCCGGTTAAGTTTCTGGTCAATGGTGATCACCAGGATGTTGATGGTGGGTGATTCGGCGATGGTAATGCCGTTGAATGTCAAGGGGAAGTGGTTAGACTCTCTCTTGTTGGAGATGATCATTGCCTGGCACTTGTCCGGCGCGAATGTTACTTGCCACTTATCAGCCCAAGCTTGGATGTTGTCCAGGTCTTGCTGCATGCGGGCTCGGACTGCTTCATTATCTGAGGGGTTGCAAACGGAACTGAACACTGTGCAATCATCAGCGAACATCCCCATTTCTGACCTTATGATGGAGGGAAGGTCATTGATGAAGCAGCTGAAGATGGTTGGGCCCAGGACACTGTCTGAGGAACTCCTACAGCAATGTCCTGGGGCTGAGATGATTGACCTCCAACAACCACTACCATCTTCCTTTGTGCAAGGTATGACTCCAGCCACTGAAGAGTTTTCCCCCTGATTCCAATTGACTTCAATTTTACAAGGGCTCCTTGGTGCCACACTCGGTCAAATGCTGCCTTGATGTCAAGGGCAGTCACTCTCAATTCAACTCTGGAATTCAGCTCTTTGGTCCATGTTTGGACCAAGGCTGTAATGAGTTCTGGAGCCGAGTGGTCCTGGCGGAACTCAAACTGAGCATCAGTGAGCAGGTAATTGGTGAGTCCGTGCCGCTTGATAGCACTGTCGACGACACCTTCCATCACTTTGCTGATGATTGAGAGTAGACTGATGAGGCGGTAATTGGCTGGATTGGATTTGTCCTGCTTTTTGTGGACAGGACATACCTGGGCAATTTTCCACATTGTCGGGTAGATGCCAGTGTTGTAGCTGTACTGGAACAGCTTGGCCATAGGCTCAGCTAATTCTGGAGCACAAGACTTCAGCACTACAGCCGGGATGTTGTCGGGGCCCATAGCCTTTGCTGTATCCAGTGCACTCAGCCGTTTCTTGATATCATGTAGAGTGAGTTGAATTGGCTGAAGACTGGCTTCTGTGATGGTGGGAATATCAGGAGGAGGCCGAGATGGATCATCCACTCGGCACTTCTGGCTGAAGATGGTTGCAAACACTTCAGCCTTGTCTTTTGCACTCACGTGCTGGACTCCGCCATCATTGAGGATGGGGATGTTTACAGAGCCTCCTCCTCCCGTTAGTTGTTTAATTGTCCACCACCATTCACAACTGGATGTGGCAGGACTGCAGAGCTTTGATCTGATCCATTGGTTGTGGAATCGCTTAGCTCTGTCGAAAGCATGTTGCTTCCACTGTTTAGCATGCATGTAGTCCTGAATTGTAGCTTCACCAGGTTGGCACCTCATTTTTAGGTATGTCTGGTGCTGCTCTTGGCATGCTCTTCTACACTCCTCATTGAACCAGGGTTGATCCCCTGGCTTATTGGTAATGGTAGAGTGAGGAATATGCCGGGCCATGAGGTTACAGATTGTGCTGGAATACAATTCTGAGCTGCTGATGGCCCACAGCGCCTCATGGATGCCCAATTTTGAGCTGCTAAATCAATTCTGAATCTATCCTATTTAGCATGACGGTAGTGCCACACAACACGTTGGACGGTATCCTCAGTGCAAAGACGGGACTTCGTCTCCACAAGGACTGTGCGGTTGTCACTCCTACCAATACTGTCATGGACAGATGCATCTGCGACAGGTAGATTGGTGAGGATGAGGTCAAGTACATTTTTCCCTCGTGTTGGTTCGCTCACCACCTGCCGCAGGCCCAGTCTAGCAGCTATGTCCTTCAGGACTCGGCCAGCTCGGTCGGTAGTGGTGCTACCGAGCCACTCTTGGTGATGGACATTGAAGTCCCCCACCCAGAGTACATTCTGTGCCCTTGCTACCCTCAGTGCTTCCTCCAAGTGGTGCTCAACATGGAGGAAGACTGATTCATCAGCTGAGGGAGGGTGGTAGGTGGTAATCAGCAGGAAGTTTTCTTGCCCATGTTTGACCTGATACCATGAGATTTCATGGGGTCCAGAGTCAATGTTGAGGACTCCCAGGGCTACTCCCTCCCTGACTGTATATCACTGTACTGCCACCTCTGGTCGGTCTGTCTGCCAGTGGGACAGGACATACCCAGGGATGGTAATGGAAGAATCAGGGACGTTGGCTGAAAGGTGTGATTCTGTGAGTATGGCTATGTCAGGCTGTTGCTTGACTAGTCTGTGGGTTTGGTTTGTCGTGTCCGGTGCCTAGTGGTCTGATGCCGGGTGGTCCATCCGGTTTTATTCTTATTGTGACTTTTTTTCGCAAAGTTTTACAACTGAGTGGCTTGCTGGGCCATTTCAGAGGGCAATTAAGAATCAACCACATTGCTGTGGGTCTGGAGTCACATATCGGCCAGACTGGGTAAGGACGGCAGGTTTCTTTTCCTAAATGACATTAGTGAACCAGATGGGTTTTTACGAAAATCCGGTAGTTTGATGGCCACCATTACTGATACTAGTATTTTAATTCCAGATTTTATTTAATTAATTGAATTTAAATTCCCCAGCTGCCAAGGCAGGATTTGAATTCATGACTCTGGATTATTAGTCCAGGCCTCCTAGGATTACTAGTCCAGTAATGTAACCACTATTCTACCATACCCTGAGTTGGTGCTTGCTGTGTGTGTGGAACGTCTGCTGGGGAGTAATGTGTGGAAAGTGTCTGGAGTGTTGGGAATGTTTGTTTGGGGTGTGTGTGTGAAATGTGTGTTTTGTTTGTCTGTGTGGAATGTGTGTTTGGGAGGTGTGTGGTACGTGTGTTTGGGGTGTGTATTTGGGGTGTGTGCCTTTGGTGTTTATGTGTGGATTGTGTGTTTGTGGTGTCTGTGTGGAACATGAGTTTGGGGTGTGTGTGCGGAATGTGTGTTTGTTGTGTGTGTGTGGAATATGTGTTTGAGGAGGTGACGTGGAAAATATGTGGTGTGTGTGGAATGTGAATTTATGAGGGTGTGTGTGGAATGGGCTTGCTGTGTGTGCAATGTGTGTTTGATGGGTGTTGGTGAAATGTGTGCTGGGTTGTGTGTGGAATGTGTGTTTGTGATGTTTGTGGAATGTGTGTTTGGGTGGTGTGTGTGTGGAATGTATGTTGCGGGTGTGTGTTTGGGGGTGTATCTTTGGGGTGTGTGAGTGTATAATGTGTGTTTGTGGTGTCTGTGTGCGGAATGTGCATTTGGTGTGTGTGTGTGTGTGTGTGTGTGTGTGTGTGTGGAATGTGTGTTCAGGTGGTGCGGTGTGGAAAGTGTGTGGGGCATGTGGAATGTGTTTTTGGGGGGTGTGTGTGGAATGTGCTTGCTATCTGTGTAATATTTGTTTAGTTGATGTGGGGAATGTGTGTTTGTGGTGTGTCTGTGAAATATGTGTTTGGTCTTTGTGTGTGGAATGTGTGTTTTGGATATGTTTTGAATGTGTGTTTGGGTGGTGTGTGTTTGGCATGTGTGTGTGGAATATGTATTTGGGGTGTGTGTGGACTGTGTTTGGTGTATGTGTTGAATGTGAGTTTGGCATGTGTGTGTTTGGGGTGTGTGGAATGTGTTTGGTGTGTGGAATGTGTGTTTGTTGGCTGTGGGGAATTTGTGCTTGAGGTATTGGTATTGTGTTGTTTTGAATGTGTGTTTGGGGTGTATGAGGAATGTGTGTTTGGGTTGTGTTTGTGTGGATTGTGTGCTCAGGGTGTGTGTGTAGAATGATTGTTTGGGTGTGTTTGTGTGGAATGTGTGTTTGGGGTATGTGTGTGGAATGTGTGTTTGGGGTATGTGTGTGGAATGTGTTTGAAGTGTGTGTAATGTGTGTTTGGGGTGTATGGAATGTGTATGAATTGGCTGTGGGGAATTTGTGTTTGGGGTATTGGTGTGAAATGTGTGTTTGGGGAGTGTGTGTGGAATGTGTTTGATTTTTTTGTGGAATGTGTGTTAGGGGTGTGTGTGGAATGTGTGTTTTGGGGGTGTGAAATGTGTGTTTGGGGTGTGTGTGAGTGGAATGTGTTTTTGAAGGTGGGTGTGTGGAATGTGTGTTTGGGGTGTGTGTGCGCAATCTGTGTTTAGGATGTGTGTTGGGAATGTTTTTGTTGTGTGTGTGGAATGCGTGTTTGGGTGTATGTGTGGAATGTGTGTTTGGAGGGGTGTGTGAAATATGTGTTTGGGGTGTGTGTTTGGCAGATGTGTCTTTGGGGTGTGTGTGTGGAATGTGTGTTTGGGATATGTGTGTGCAATGTATTTGGTGTGTGTGTGTGTGTGTGTGTGTGTAATATGTGTTTGGAGTGTGTGAAATGTGTGTTTGTTGGCGGTGGGGAATATGTGTTTGGGGAGTGTGTGTGTGTGGAATGTGTGTTTGGGGTGTGTGTGTAGAATGTGTGTTTGGAGGTTTGTGTGGAATGTGTATTTGCGGTATGTGTGTGGAATGTGTTTGAGGTGTGTGGAATGTGTTTGGTGTGTGGAATGTGTGTTTATTGGCTGTGGGGAATTTGTGCTTGAGGTATTGATGTGAAATTTGTGTTTGGATTGTGTGTGTAATGTGTGTTTGGGAGGTGTGTGGAATATGTGTTTGGCGAGTGTGTGTGGAATGTGTGTTTGGAGTGTGTGCGGAAACTGTGTTCAGATGTGTGCGTGAAATGTGTGTTTGGCGTGTGTGTGGAATGTGTTTTTGCAGGGGTGTGTGTGTGGAATGTGTTTTTGCGGGTGTGTGTGTGTGTGGAATGTGTTTTTGCGGGTTTGTGTGTGGAAACTGTGTTTGGGGAGTTTGTGTGGAATGTGTTTGGTGTGTGTGGAATGTGTGTTTGGGCTGTGTGTATGGAATGTGTGTTTGGAGTGTGTGTGGAAACTGTGTTTTGGGGGTGTAAAATGTATGTTTGGGGTGTGTGTGGAATGTGAGTTTGGGGGAGTGTGGAATATATGCGGTGCGTGTGTGGACTGTATGTTTGCCAGGTGAGTGTGGAATGTGTTTTGTGTTTATGGAATGTATTTTTGGTGGGTGTGGGGAATGTGTGTTTGGAGGTGTGGTGTGGAAAGTGTGTGGAGTGTGTAGAATGTGCATTTGGGGTGTGTGTGTAGAGTGTGTTTGGTGTTTGTGCAATGTGTGTGTAATAGGTGTGTGAAATGTGTGTTTGGGGTGTGTGTGTGGAATGTGTGTTTCGGGTGTGTATTTGGGGGGTGTGTCTTTGTGCTGTGTGTGTGTGGAATGTGTGTAGGTGTAGTCTGTGTGGAACGCGTGTTTGGGGTTTGTGTGTGGAATGTGCGTTTGGCGTGTGTGTGTGGAATGGGTGATTAGCGGGGAGCGGTGTGGAAATTGTGTGGTGTGTGTGGAATGTGTGTTTGGGGTGTATATGGACTGTGTTTGCTGTATGTATGGAATGTGTGTTTGGTGTGTGTGTGTGGAATGTGTTTGGTGTGTGTGTGGAATGTGTGTTTGGTGTGTGTGTGGAAAATATGTTTGGAGTGTGTGTTTGGGTGGTGTGTATTTGGGATGTGTGTATGGAATGTGTGTTTGGGGTGTGTATGGAATTTGTTTTTGGGGTGTGTGTGTTTAATGTGTTTTTAGGGTGTACGTGGACTATATTTTGTGTATGTGTGGAATGTGTATTTATGTTGTGTTTGTGTGGAATGTGTGTGTTGGGGCTTGTGTGCAGAATGTGTGTTTGGTGTGTGTGTGTGGAATCTCTGTTTGGGGTGTGTGTTGGGCATATGTTGTGTGTGTGCGAAATGTGTGTTTGGGTATGTGTGTGGAATGTGTTTGGTGTGTGTGTGTGGAATCTGTGTTTGGGGAGTGTGTGTGGAATGTGTTTGGTGTGTGTGTGTGGAATCTGTGTTTGGGGAGTGTGTGTGGAATGTGTTTGGTGTGTGTGTGGAATCTGTGTTTGGGGAGTGTGTGTGGAATGTGTTTGGTGTGTGTGTGTGGAATCTGTGTTTGGGGAGTGTGTGTAGAATGTGTTTGGTGTGTGTGGAATGTGTGTTTGGTGGTTGTGGGGAATGTGTGTTTGGGGTGTGTGTGGAAACTGTGTTTAGATGTCTGTGTGGAATGTGTGTTTGGGGGTGTGTGTGGAATGAGTGTTTGGGGTGTATATGGACTGTGTTTGCTGTATGTATGGAATGTGTGTTTGGGAGATGTGTGGAATGTGTTTCGTTTGTGTGGAAAGTGTGTTTGGGTTGTTTTGAATGTGCATTTGGTGGGTGTGTGGAATGTGTGTTTGAGTTGTGTTTGTGTGGAATGTGAGTTGCGGGTGTGTGTTTGGGGTGTGTGTCTTTGGGTGTGTGCATGTGGAATGTGTGTTTGTGGTGTCTGTATGGAATGTGTGTTTGGGGTTTGTGTGCAGAATGTCCATTTGGTGTGTGTGTGGAATGTTTGTTTGGGGTGCATGTGTGGAATGTATGTTTGGTGGTGCAGTGTGGAAAGTGTGTGGAGTGTGTGGAATGTGCATTTGGGAATGGTGTGTGGAATGTGTTTAGTGTCTGTGCAATGTTTATGTAGTAGGTGTGGGGAATGTGTGTTTGTGGTGTATGTGAAATGTGTGTTCCGGTTTAGTGTGTGGAATATGTGTTTGGGTTGTTTGTGGAATGTGTATTCAGAGTGTGTGTGTGGAATGAGTGTGTGGGGTGTATGTGGACTGTGTTTGGTGTATTTGTGGAATGTGTGTTTGGTGTGTGTGTGGAATGTGTGTTTGGGTTGTTTTGAATGTGCATTTTTCTGTATGTGAAATGTGTATTTGGGTTGTGTTTGTGTGGAATGTGTGTTGTGGGTGTGTGTTTGGAGTGTGTGTCTTTGTGTGTGTGTGTGTGGAACGTGTGTTTGTGCTGTCTGTGTGAAACATGTGTTTGGGGTTTGTGTGTTTCGGTTACTCCAGAACTAGCTGCACCTCTAGCCAAGCTGTTCCAGTACAGCTACAACACTGGCATCTACCCGACAATGTGGAAAATTGCCCAGGTATGTCCTGTCCACAAAAAGCGGACAAACCCAATCCGGCCAATTACCACGCCATCAGTCTACTCTCAATCATCAGCAAAGTGATGGAAGGTGTCGTCGACAGTGCTAACAAGCAGCACTTACTCACCAATAACCTGCTCACCGATGCTCAGTTTGGGTTCTGCCAGGACCGCTCGGCTCCAGACCTCATAATAGCCTTGGTCCAAACATGGACAAAAGAGCTGAAGTCCAAAGGTGAGGTGAGAGTGACTGCCCTTGACATCAAGGCAACATTTGATCAAATGTGGCACCAAGGAGCACGAGTAAAATTGAAGTCAATGGGAATCGGGGAAAACTCTCCAGTGGCTGGAGTCATACCTAGCACAAAGGAAGATGGTAGTGGTTATTGGAGGCCAATCATCTCAGCCCTTGGAAATTGCTGCAGGAGTTCCTCAGGGCAGTGTCCTAGGCCCAACCATCTTCAGCTGCTTCATCAATGACCTTCCATCCATCATAAGGTCAGAAATGGGGATGTTCACTGATGATTGCACAGTGTTCAGTTCTATTTGCAAACCCTCAGATAATGAAGCAGTCTGAGCACGCATGCAGCAAGACCTGGACAACATCCAGGCATGAGCTGATAAGTGGCAAGTAACATTTACACCAGACAAATGCCAGGCAATGACCATCTCCAACAAGAGAGAGTCTAACCACCTCCCCTTGACATTCAACAGCATTACCATCGCCGAATCCCCCACCATTAACATCCTGGGGGTCACCATTGACCAGAAACTGAACTGGACCAGCCACATAAATACTGTGGCTACAAGAGCAGGTCAGAGGCTGGGTATTCTGCGGCGAGTGACTCACCTCCTGACCCCCCCAAAGCCTTTCCACCATCTACAAGGCACAAGTCAGGAGTGTGATGGAATAATCTCCACTTGCCTGGATGAGTGCAGCTCCAACAACACTCAAGAAACTCGACACCATCCAGGACAAAGCAGCCCGCTTGATTGGCACCCCATCCACCACCCTATACATTCACTCCCTTCACCACCGGCGCACTGTGGCTGCAGTGTGTACCATTCACAGGATGCACTGCAGCAACTCGCCAAGGCTGCTTCGACAGCACCTCCCAAACCAGTGACCTCTACAACCTAGAAGGACAAGAGCAGCAGGTACATGGGAACAACACCACCTGCACATTCCCTTCCATCCCGAATTGGAAATATATTGCTGTTGTTCACCGTCGCTGGGTCAAAATCCTGGAACTCCCTTCCTAACAGCACTGTGGGAGAACCTTCACCACACGGACTGCAGCAGTTCAAGAAGGCGGCTCACCACCACCTTCTCAAGAGCAATTAGGGATGGGCCTCGACAGCGACGCCTACATCCCATGAACGAATAAAAAATGTGTTTGTATGGAATGTGTGTTTGGCGGTGTAGTGTGGAAAGTGTGTAGAGTGTGTGGAATGTGTGTTTTGGGGGGATGTGTGGAATGGGTTTGGTGTCTGTGCAATGTGAGTATTGTAAGTGTGTGAATGTGTGTTTGGCATGTGTGCGTGGAATGTGCATTTGATGTGTGTGGGAAGAATGTTTTGAGTGTGTGTTTGGGTGGTGTGTGTTTGGGATGTGTGGTGGAATATGTATTTGGGGTGTTATGGAA
This sequence comes from Heptranchias perlo, assembly GCF_035084215.1. Lineage (NCBI taxonomy): Eukaryota > Metazoa > Chordata > Chondrichthyes > Hexanchiformes > Hexanchidae > Heptranchias > Heptranchias perlo. The sequence goes on from NC_090330.1 coordinate 76,429,580, forward strand.
TGTGTATTTAGGGGGTGTGTGTGTGGAACGTGTGTTTAGGTTGTTTTGAATATGCGTTTGGGTTGTGTGTGGAATGTGTGTTTGTTGGCTGTGGGGAATATGTATTTGGAGTGTGTGTGTGTGGAATGTGTGTTTGGAGTATATGTGCGGAATGTGTTTGGTGTGTGTAATGTGTGTTTGGGGTGGGCGGAATGTGTGTTTGTTGACTGTGGGGAATTTGTGTTTGGGGTATTGGTGTGAAATGTGTCTTTGGACTGTGTGTGCAATGAGTGTTTGCGAGGTGTGTGGAATATGTGTATGGGGAGTGGGTGTGGGTTGTGTGTTTGGAGTGTGTGTGGAAACTGTGTTCAGATGTGTGTGAGGAATGTGAGTTTGTGGTGTGTGTGTGGAATGTGAGTTTGGGGGGGGGGTGTGGAATGTGTTTGATTTTTTTTGTGGAATGTGTGATTGGGGTCTGTGTGGAATGTGTGTTTTGGGGGTGTGAAATGTGTGTTTGGCGTGTGTGTGAGTGGAATGTGTGTTTGGGGTGTGTGTGTGTGGAATGTGTGCTTGGGGTGTGTGATGGTAATGTTTTTGTTGTGTGTGTGGAATGTTTGTTTGGGTGTATGTGTGGACCGTGTGTTTGATGTGTATGTGTGGAATGTGCGTTTGGGTGCGTGTGTGTGTGTGTGGAAAGTGTGTGGTGTGTTTGGGATGTGTGTTGGGCATGTATTTGGTGTGTGTGGAATATGTGTTTGTTGGCTGTGGGGAATTTGTGTTTGGGGTATTGGTGTGAAATGTGTTTGGGTTGTGTGTGTGGAATAAGTGTGTGGTGTGTGTGTGAAATCTGTGTTTGGGGAGTTTGTGTGGAATGTGTTTGGCGTGTGTGGAATGTGTGGTTGGTGGGTATGGGGAATGTGTGTTTGGGGTGTTTGTATGGAAATTGTGTTTGGACTGTGTGTGGAAACTGTCTTCAGATGTGTGTGTGGAATGTGTTTTTCGGCATGCGTATGGAATGTGTTTGATTTTTTTGTGGAATTTGTGCTTCGGGTGTTTGTGGAATGTGTGTTTTGGGCGTGTAAAATGTGTGTTTGGGTTGTGTGTGGAATGTGTGTGGTGTTTGTATGGAATGTATGTTTACCGGGTGAGTGTGGAATGTGTTTTGTGTGTGTGGAATGTGTTTTTGGTGGGTGTGGGGAATGTGTATTTGGGGTGTGTGTGTGTGGAATGTGTGTTTGGGTGTACGGTGTGGAAAGTGTGTGGAGTGTGTGGAATGTGCATTTGGGGAGTGTGCGTGAAATGTGTTCGGGTGTCTGTGCAATGCATTTGTAATAGGTGTGGGGAATGTGTTTTTGTGGTGTGTGTGAAATGTGTGTTTCGGCTTAGTCCGTGGAATATGTGTTGGGCGTGTGAGCGTGGAATGTGCGTTTGGTGTGTGAGGAAAGTATGTTTGGAGTGTATGTTTGGAGTGTTTGTATTTGGGGTGTGTGTGTGGAATGAGTGTTTGGGGTGTATGTGGAACGTGTTTTTGGGTTGTTTTGAATGTGCATTTGGGGTGTGTGTGGAATATGCTTTTGGGTTGTGTTTGTGTGGAATGTGTGTTTGGGGTGTGTGTATAGAATGTGTGTTTGGGGGTGTGTATGTGGAATGTGTGTTTCGGATGTGTGTGGAATGTGTGTTTGGGAGATGTGTAGAATGTGTTTTGTGTGTGTGGAATGTGTATATGGGGTGTGTGTTTGGGTGGTATGTCTTTGGGGTGTGCATGTGGAATGTGTGTGGAATGTGTGTTCATGGTGTTTGTGTGGAACGTGTGTTTGGGGTGTGTGTGCAGAATGTGGGTTTGGTGTGTGTGTGTAGAATATGTGTTGCGGGGGGCGTTTGAGGGTGTGTCATTGGGGTGTGTGTGTGGAATGTGTGTTGGTGGTGTCTGTGTGTGGAATGTGTGTTGCGGTGGGGTGTTTGAGGGTGTGTCATTGGTGTGTGTGTGTGGAATGTGTGTTGGTGGTGTCTGTGTGGAACGCATGTTTGGGGTTTGTGTGTGGAATGTGTGTTGCGGGGGGGTGTTTGAGGGTGTGTCATTGGGGTATGTGTGTGGAATGTGTGTTGGTGGTGTCTGTGTGGAACGCATGTTTGGGGTTTGTGTGTGGAATGTGTGTTGGTGGTGTCTGTGTGGAACGCATATTTGGGGTTTGTGTGTGGAATGTGTGTTGGGGGGGCGGTGTGGAAAGTATGTGGTGTGTGTGGAATATGTTTGTGGGGTGTGTGTGGAATTTGTGTTTGTGTGTGTGTGGAATGAGTGTTCGGGGTGTATTTGGACTGTATTTTGTGTATGTGTGGAATGTGTGTGTTGGGGTGTGTGTGCAGTATGTGTGTTTGAGGTGATATGTGTGGAATGTGTATTTGGTGTGTATGTGTGGAATCTGTGTTTGGAATGTGTGTTGGGCATGTGTTTGGTGTGTGTGGAATGTGTGTTTGGGGTGTGTGGAATGTGTGTTTGTTGGCTGTGGGGAATTTGTGTTTGGGGTATTGGTGTGAAATGTGTGTTTGGGTTGTGTGTGTGTAATAAGTGTGTGGTGTTTGTGTGGAATCTGTGTTTTGGGAGTGTGTGTGGAAGATGTTAAGTGGGTATGGGGAATGTGTGTTGGGGTGTGTGTGTGGAATGTGTGTTGGGGTGTGTGTGTGGAATGTGTGTTTGGAGCGTGTGTGTGGAATGTGTGTTTGGAGCATTTGTGGAAACTGTGTTCAGATGTGCGTGTGGAATGTGTGTTTGGGGGTGTGTGTGGAATGTGTTTGGTGTGTGTGCAATGTGTGTTTGGGGTGTGTGTGGAATGTGCGTTTGGGGTGCATGGAATGTGTGTTTGGGGTGCGTGTGTGGAATGAGAGTTTGGGGTTAATGTGGAATGTGTTTGGTGTGTGTGGAATGTGTGTTTGGTGAGTGTGTGGGATGTGTGTTTGGGGGATGTGTTTGGAATGTGTGTTTGGGGTATGTGTGTTTGTGGTGTGTGTGTGGAATGTGAGTTTGGGGTTTCTGTGTGGAACTTGTGTTTGGTGTGTGTCTATGGAATGTGTGTTTGGTGTGTGTGGAATGTGATTGGTGTGTTGGAATGCGTATTTGGGGGATGTGTGTGGAATTTGTGTTCAGGGTGTGTGTGGAATGTGTGTTTGGGATGTGTTTGTTGAAAGTTTTAGGTGTGTGTGGAATGTGTGTTTGCAGGTGTGTGTGCAATGTATGTTTGCAGGTGTGTGTGTGGAAAGTGTCTAGTGTGTGTGCAATGTGTGTTTGAGGGGCATTTGTGGAATGTGTTTGGTGTGTGTGGAATGTGTGTTTGATGGGTGTGGAGAATGTGTGTCTGGTGTCTGTGTGTGGAAAGTGTATTTGGGCTGTGTGTTTGGTGTATGTGTGTGGAATATGTGTTTGTTGGGTGAGTGTTTGGGGGGGGGGTGTGTGGAATGTGTTTGGTGTGTGTGGAATGTGTGTTTGGGATGTGTTTGTGGAATGTGTGTTTGGGTTGTGTGTGTGGAATGTGTTGGTGTGTCTGTGGAATGTGTGTTTTGGGTATGCATGTGGAATGTGTTTGGATTTTGTGTGGAATGTGTGTTTGGGTGTGTGTGTGTGGAATATGTTTGGTGTGTATGGAATGCACATTTGAGGGGTGTATGGAATGTCTGTTTGGGGTGTGTGTATGGAATGTGTGCTTGGGGTGTGTGTTGTGAAAGGTGTGTGTGGAATGTATGTTTGGGATGTGTGTGTGGAATGTGTGTTTGGGGTCTGTGTGTGGAATGTATTTGGTGTGTGTGGAATGTGTGTTTGGGATGTGTTTGTGGAAAGACTTAGGTATGTGTGGAATGTGTGTTTGCAAGCGTGTGTGCAATGTGTGTTTGGGGGGTGTGGGGAGTGTGTGTGTGAAATGTGTGTTTTGGTTGTGTGTGTGAAATGTGTGTTTGGGAGTTATGTGGAATGTGTTTGGTGTGTGTGTTTCGGGGATGGGTGTGGAATGTGTGGTTGGGGCCTGTTTGTGGAATACGTTAGGTGTGTGTGGAATGTGGGTTCGGGATGTGTGGAAAGTGTGTGTGGAATGTGTGTTTGGGGTGTGTGTGTGGAATCTGTGCTTGGGAGGAGTGTGGAATGTATTCGTTGTGTATGGAATGTGTGTTTGGTGTTTGCGTGGTAAGTGTGTTTGGGATGTATGTTTGGGATGTATGTTTGGGATGTATGTTTGGGATGTATGTTTGGGATGTATGTTTGGGATGTATGTTTGGGATGTCATAAGACCATAAGACCATAAGAGATAGGAGCAGGAGTAGGCCAGGAGTAGGGAATATGTTTCGTGTGTGTGCCATGTGTACTTGGTTTGTGTGTGGAACGTGTGTTTCGGATGTGTGTATGTGCAATGTGTGTTTGGGGGTGTGCATGAAATGTGTTTGGTGTGTCTGTGGAATGTGTGTTTGGTGTGTGTGTGTAATGAGTGTTTGGGATGTATGTGGAATGTGTTTTGTGTGTGTGTGGAATGTGTGTTTGGTGTGTGTGTGGAATGTGTGTTTGGGGACCGTGTGTGGAAAATGTGTGTTTGTGGAATGTTTTAGGTGTGTGTGTGGAATGTGTGTTTGCGGGTGGTGTGTGGAAAGTGGGGAGTGTGTATGGAATGTGTGTTTGTGATGTGTACGTGGAATGTGTGTTGGGTCTGTGTGTGGAAAGAATGTTTCGGGTGTGTGTGTGTGGGATGTTTGTTTAGTGTGCGTGTATGGAATGTCTGTTTGGGGTGTGTGTGTGGAATGTGAGTTTGGGGTGCATGTGGAATGTGTTTGTTGTGTGTTTGGTGTGTGTGCGGAATATGTGTTTGGGTGGCATGTCTGGAATGGGTTCTGTGTGCGCGTGGAATGTGTCTTTGAGGGGTGTGTGGAATGTGTTTAGTGTGTGTGTAGAGTATGAGTTTCGGGGAGTGTGTGGAATGTGTTTTCGGGAGGGGGTGTGGAATGTGTTTTGGGGGGGAGTGTGTGGAATGTGTTTTTGGGGGGAGTGTGTGGAATGTGTTTTGGGGGGAGTGTGTGGAATGTGTTTTTGGGGGGTATGTGGAATGTGTTTTTGGGGGGGAGTGTGGAATGTGTTTTTGGGGCAGGGTGTGGAATGTGTTTTTGGGGGGAATGTGTGGAATGTGTTTTTGGGGGGCGTGTGTGGAATGTGTTTTTGGGGTGGGGTGTGGAATGTGTTTTTGGGGCAGGGTGTGGAATGTGTTTTTGGGGGGAATGTGTGGAATGTGTTTTTGGGGGGCGTGTGTGGAATGTGTTTTTGGGGGAGTGTGTGGAATGTATTTTTGGGAGGGGGTGTGGAATGTGTTTTTGGGGGTGTGTGTGGAATGTGTTTTTGGGAGGGGGTGTGGAATGTGTTTTTGGGGGGGTGTGTGGAATGTGTTTTTGGGGGTGTGTGTGGGATGTGTTTTTGGGGGGAGTGTGTGGAATGTGTTTTTGGAGGAGTGTGTGGAATGTGTTTTGGGGGGGAGTGTGTGGAATGTGTTTTTGGAGGGAGTGTGTGGGATGTGTTTTGGGGGGGAGTTTAGAAAGTGTTTTTGGTGGGGGGAGTGTGCAGAATGTGTTTTTGGGGGTGTGTGGAATGTGTTTTTTTGGGGGGAGTGTGCGGAATGTGTTTTGGGGGAGTGTGCGGAATGTGTTTTTGGGGTGGGGTGTGGAATGTGTTTTTGGGGGTGTGTGTGGAATGTGTTGTTGGGGGGAGTGTGTGGAATGTGTTTTTGGAGGAGTGTGTGGAATGTGTTTTGGGGGGAGTGTGTTCAATGTGTTTTGGGGGAGTGTGTGGAATGTGTTTTGGGGGGAGTGTGTGGAATGTTTTATGGGGGGAGTGTGTGGAATGTGTTTTTGGTGGGATGTGCAGAATGTGTTTTTGGTGGGGTGTGCGGAATGTGTTTTGGGGGGAGTGTGTTCAATGTGTTTTGGGGGGAGTGTGTGGAATGTGTTTTGGGGGGAGTGTGTGGAATGTGTTTTTGAGGGGGAGTGTGTGGAATGTGTTTTGGGAGGAGTGTGTGGAATGTTTTATGGGGGGAGTGTGTGGAATGTGTTTTTGGTGGGATGTGCAGAATGTGTTTTTGGTGGGGTGTGCGGAATGTGTTTTTGGGGGGATGTGCAGAATGTGTTTTTGGTGGGATGTGCGGAATGTGTTTTTGGGGGGATGTGCAGAATGTGTTTTTGGTGGGGTGTGCGGAATGTGTTTTTGGGGGGTGTGTGTGGAATGTTGATTTTGGGGGTGGGGTGTGGAATGTGCTTTTGGGGGGTGTGTGTGGAATGTTGATTTTGGGGGTGGGGTGTGGAATGTGCTTTTGGGGGGTGTGTGTGGAATGTTGATTTGGGGGGGGGGGTGTGGAATGTGTTTTTGGCGGAGTGTGTGGAATGTGTTTTGGGGAGAGTGCGTGGAATGTGTTTTTGGGGGGGGATCGAATGTGTTTTTGGGGGGTATGCAGAATGTGTTTTTAGGGGGTGTGCAGAATGTGTTTTTGGGGGGGTGTGCGGAATGTGTTTTGGGGAGGTGTGCGGAATGTGTTTTTGGGGGGAATGTGTGGAATGTGTTTTTGGGGGGCGTGTGTGGAATGTGTTTTTGGGGAGTGTGTGGAATGTATTTTTGGGAGGGGGTGTGGAATGTGTTTTTGGGGGTGTGTGTGGAATGTGTTTTTGGGAGGGGGTGTGGAATGTGTTTTTGGGAGGGGGTGTGGAATGTGTTTTTGGGGGGGTGTGTGGAATGTGTTTTTGGGGGTGTGTGTGGGATGTGTTTTTGGGGGGAGTGTGTGGAATGTGTTTTTGGAGGAGTGTGTGGAATGTGTTTTGGGGGGGAGTGTGTGGAATGTGTTTTTGGAGGAGTGTGTGGAATGTGTTTTGGGGGGGAGTGTGTGGAATGTGTTTTTGGAGGGAGTGTGTGGGATGTGTTTTGGGGGGGAGTTTAGAAAGTGTTTTTGGTGGGGGGAGTGTGCAGAATGTGTTTTTGGGGGTGTGTGGAATGTGTTTTTTGGGGGGGAGTGTGCGGAATGTGTTTTGGGGGAGTGTGCGGAATGTGTTTTTGGGGTGGGGTGTGGAATGTGTTTTTGGGGGTGTGTGTGGAATGTGTTGTTGGGGGGAGTGTGTGGAATGTGTTTTTGGAGGAGTGTGTGGAATGTGTTTTGGGGGGAGTGTGTTCAATGTGTTTTGGGGGGAGTGTGTGGAATGTGTTTTGGGGGGAGTGTGTGGAATGTTTTATGGGGGGAGTGTGTGGAATGTGTTTTTGGTGGGATGTGCAGAATGTGTTTTTGGTGGGGTGTGCGGAATGTGTTTTGGGGGGAGTGTGTTCAATGTGTTTTGGGGGGAGTGTGTGGAATGTGTTTTGGGGGGAGTGTGTGGAATGTGTTTTTGAGGGGGAGTGTGTGGAATGTGTTTTGGGAGGAGTGTGTGGAATGTTTTATGGGGGGAGTGTGTGGAATGTGTTTTTGGTGGGATGTGCAGAATGTGTTTTTGGTGGGGTGTGCGGAATGTGTTTTTGGTGGGATGTGCAGAATGTGTTTTTGGTGGGGTGTGCGGAATGTGTTTTTGGTGGGATGTGCAGAATGTGTTTTTGGTGGGGTGTGCGGAATGTGTTTTTGGGGGGATGTGCAGAATGTGTTTTTGGTGGGATGTGCGGAATGTGTTTTTGGGGGGATGTGCAGAATGTGTTTTTGGGGGTGGGGTGTGCGGAATGTGTTTTTGGGGGTGTGTGTGGAATGTTGATTTTGGGGGTGGGGTGTGGAATGTGCTTTTGGGGGGTGTGTGTGGAATGTTGATTTGGGGGGGGGGGGTGTGGAATGTGTTTTTGGCGGAGTGTGTGGAATGTGTTTTGGGGAGAGTGCGTGGAATGTGTTTTTGGGGGGGGATCGAATGTGTTTTTGGGGGGTATGCAGAATGTGTTTTTAGGGGGTGTGCAGAATGTGTTTTTGGGGGGGTGTGCGGAATGTGTTTTGGGGAGGTGTGCGGAATGTATTTTTGGGGGGAATGTGTGGAATGTGTTTTTGGGGGGCGTGTGTGGAATGTGTTTTTGGGGGAGTGTGTGGAATGTATTTTTGGGAGGGGGTGTGGAATGTGTTTTTGGGGGTGTGTGTGGAATGTGTTTTTGGGGGTGTGTGTGGAATGTATTTTTGGGAGGGGGTGTGGAATGTGTTTTTGGGGGTGTGTGTGGAATGTGTTTTTGGGGGTGTGTGTGGAATGTGTTTTTGGGAGGGGGTGTGGAATGTGTTTTTGGGGGGGTGTGTGGAATGTGTTTTTGGGGGGGTGTGTGGAATGTGTTTTGGGGGGGAGTGTGTGGAATGTGTTTTTGGAGGGAGTGTGTGGGATGTGTTTTGGGGGGGAGTTTAGAAAGTGTTTTTGGTGGGGGGAGTGTGCAGAATGTGTTTTTGGGGGTGTGTGGAATGTGTTTTTTGGGGGGGAGTGTGCGGAATGTGTTTTGGGGGAGTGTGCGGAATGTGTTTTTGGGGTGGGGTGTGGAATGTGTTTTTGGGGGTCTGTGTGGAATGTGTTTTTGGGGGGAGTGTGTGGAATGTGTTTTTGGAGGAGTGTGTGGAATGTGTTTTGGGGGGAGTGTGTTCAATGTGTTTTGGGGGAGTGTGTGGAATGTGTTTTGGGGGGAGTGTGTGGAATGTGTTTTGGGGGGAGTGTGTGGAATGTGTTTTTGGTGGGATGTGCAGAATGTGTTTTTGGTGGGGTGTGCGTAATGTGTTTTGGGGGGAGTGTGTTCAATGTGTTTTGGGGGGAGTTTGTGGAATGTGTTTTGGGGGGAGTGTGTGGAACGTGTTTATGGGGGGGAATGTGGAATGTGTTTTTGAGGGGGAGTGTGTGGAATGTGTTTTGGGAGGAGTGTGTGGAATGTTTTATGGGGGAGTGTGTGGAATGTGTTTTTGGTGGGATGTGCAGAATGTGTTTTTGGTGGGGTGTGCGGAATGTGTTTTTGGGGGGATGTGCAGAATGTGTTTTTGGTGGGGTGTGCGGAATGTGTTTTTGGGGGGATGTGCAGAATGTGTTTTTGGTGGGGTGTGCGGAATGTGTTTTTGGGGGGATGTGCAGAATGTGTTTTTGGTGGGGTGTGCGGAATGTGTTTTTGGGGGGTGTGTGTGGAATGTTGATTTTGGGGGTGGGGTGTGGAATGTGCTTTTGGGGGGTGTGTGTGGAATGTGTTTTGGGGAGAGTGCGTGGAATGTGTTTTTGGGGGGGGATCGAATGTGTTTTTGGGGGGTGTGCAGAATGTGTTTTTGGGGGGGGGTGCGGAATGTGTTTTGGGGAGGTGTGCGGAATGTATTTTTGGCGGGATGTGCGGAATGTGTTTTTGGTGGGGTGTGCGGAATGTGTTTTTGGGGGGAGTGTGTGGAATGTGTTTTTGAGGGGAGTATGTGGAATGTGTTTTTGGGGGGAGTGCGTGGAATGTGTTTTTGGTGGGGTGTGCGGAATTTGTTTTTGGGGGGAGTGTGTGGAATGTGTTTTTGGGGGTGTGTGTGGAATGTATTTTTGGGGGTGTGTGTGGAATGTGTTTTGGCGGGGAGTGTGTGGAATGTTTTTTTGGGGGGAGCGTGTTGGATGTGTTTTGCGGGGGGAGTGTGTGGGATGTGTTTTGGGGGGGAGTTTAGAAAGTGTTTTGGGGGGGGTGTGCAGAATGTGTTTTTGGGGGTGTGTGGAATGTGTTTTTGGGGGGGGGAGTGTGCGGAATGTGTTTTGGGGGGGTGTGCGGAATGTTTTTTTGGGGGGAGTGTGGAATGTGTTTGGGGGGGAGTGTGTGCAATGTGATTTGGGGGGAGGGGACTGTGTGGAATGTGTTTTCGGGGGGAGTGTGTGGGATGTGTATTTTGGGAGGGGGGTGTTGAATGTTGATTTTGGGGGGTATGTGGAATGTGTTTTGGGGGGGTGTGTGGAATGTTGATTTTGGGGGTGTGTGTGGAATGTGTTTTTGGGGGGAGTGCGTGGAATGTGTTTTTGGGGGGTGTCGAATGGGTTATTGGGGAGGTGTGCGGAATGTATTTTTGGGGGGTGTGCGGAATGTGTTTTTGGGGGGGTGCGCAGAATGTGTTTTTGGGGGGTGTGCGGTATGTGTTTTTGGGGAGGTGTGCGGAATGTATTTTTGGGGAGGTGTGCGGAATGTGTTTTTGGGGGGTGGGCGGAATGTGTTTTTAGCGGGGTGCGGAATGTGTTTTTGGGGGGAGTGTGTGGAATATGTGTGGGGTGTGCACGGGGGTGGGGTGTGTGAAATATTTGTGGGAGGGAGGAGAACATATGTGTGTGGGCAGGTGGTGGATAGTTTATGTGTGGGGGGTTTGTGTGTGTGGGCATGTAGTTTGAGTGTGGGTATTTGTGGAGGGGTGGGGAAGGAGTGTGTTTGGGTGTGTTTGTGGGGAGCATTTGCGTGTGGTTGGGTGTGTGGGTGGGCAGTAGGCAGTTTGTGTGTTGTGGGGGGAGTGTGTGTGGATGGGGATGGGCCTGTGTGGGTGTGTGTAGATCGGGGTAGCGTGTGTGGCGAGGGAGAGTTTGTGTGTGTTGGGGAATGTGTGTGTGGAGGGTGTGTGTTTGTGGGGGGTGTATGTGTGTGGGTGGGTAGTGTGCGTGGGGGTAATGAACGTGTGTGTGTGGAGGGAATGTGCGTGTGTGGAATGTTTTTGGGGTGTGTGTGGGCGGTTGTGTGAGTGTGTGTGTGTGTGTGTGTGTGTGTGCACATGTAGGCAGTGGTGTGTGTGGGTAGGTGGGTGTGTGTGTGGGCAGTGGTGTGTGTGGGTAGGTGGGTGTGTGTGTAGGCAGTGGTGTGTGTGTGTGTGCACATGTAGGCAGTGGTGTGTGTGGGTAGGTGGGTGTGTGTGGGTAGGTGGGTGTGTGTGTGGGCAGTGGTGTGTGTGGGTAGGTGGGTGTGTGTGTAGGCAGTGGTGTGTGTGGGTAGGTGGGTGTGTGTGTGGGCAGTGGGTGTGTGTGGGTAGGTGGGTGTGTGTGGGCAGTGGTATGTGTGGGTAGGTGGGTGTGTGTGGGCAGTGGTATGTGTGGGTAGGTGGGTGTGTGTGTGGGCAGTGGTGTGTGTGGGTAGGTGGGTGTGTGTGTGGGCAGTGGTGTGTGTGGGTAGGTGGGTGTGTGTGGGCAGTGGTGTGTGTGGGTAGGTGGGTGTGTGTGTGCACATGTAGGCAGTGGTGTGTGTGGGTAGGTGGGTGTGTGTGTAGGCAGTGGTGTGTGTGGGTAGGTGGGTGTGTGTGTGGGCAGTGGTGTGTGTGGGTAGGTGGGTGTGTGTGTGGGCAGTGGTGTGTGTGGGTAGGTGGGTGTGTGTGTGGGCAGTGGTGTGTGTGGGTAGGTGGGTGTGTGTGTAGGCAGTGGTGTGTGTGGGTAGGTGGGTGTGTGTGGGCAGTGGTATGTGTGGGTAGGTGGGTGTGTGTGTAGGCAGTGGTGTGTGTGGGTAGGTGGGTGTGTGTGTAGGCAGTGGTGTGTGTGGGTAGGTGGGTGTGTGTGTAGGCAGTGGTGTGTGTGGGTAGGTGGGTGTGTGTGTAGGCAGTGGTGTGTGTGGGTAGGTGGGTGTGTGTGTAGGTGGGTGTGTGTGTGGGCAGTGGTGTGTGTGGGTAGGTGGGTGTGTGTGGGCAGTGGTGTGTGTGGGTAGGTGGGTGTGTGTGTAGGCAGTGGTGTGTGTGCGTAGGTGGGTGTGTGTGTAGGCAGTGGTGTGTGTGGGTAGGTGGGTGTGTGTGTGGGCAGTGGTGTGTGTGGGTAGGTGGGTGTGTGTGGGCAGTGGTGTGTGTGGGTAGGTGGGTGTGTGTGTGGGCAGTGGTGTGTGTGGGTAGGTGGGTGTGTGTGTGGGCAGTGGTGTGTGTGGGTAGGTGGGTGTGTGTGTAGGCAGTGGTGTGTGTGGGTAGGTGGGTGTGTGTGTGGGCAGTGGTGTGTGTGGGTAGGTGGGTGTGTGTGTAGGCAGTGGTGTGTGTGGGTAGGTGGGTGTGTGTGTGGGCAGTGGTGTGTGTGGGTAGGTGGGTGTGTGTGTGGGCAGTGGTGTGTGTGGGTAGGTGGGTGTGTGTGTGGGCAGTGGTGTGTGTGGGTAGGTGGGTGTGTGTGTAGGCAGTGGTGAGTGTGGGTAGGTGGGTGTGTGTGGGTAGGTGGGTGTGTGTGTAGGCAGTGGTGTGTGTGGGTAGGTGGGTGTGTGTGTGGGCAGTGGAGTGTGTGGGTAGGTGGGTGTGTGTGTGGGTAGGTGGGTGTGTGGGTAGGTGGGTGTGTGTGTGGGTAGGTGGGTGTGTGGGTAGGTGGGTGTGTGTGTAGGCAGTGGTGAGTGTGGGTAGGTGGGTGTATGTGTGGGCAGTGGTGTGTGTGGGTAGGTGGGTGTGTGTGTAGGCAGTGGTGTGTGTGGGTAGGTGGGTGTGTGTGTGGGCAGTGGTGTGTGTGGGTAGGTGGGTGTGTGTGTGGGCAGTGGTGTGTGTGGGTAGGTGGGTGTGTGTGTGGGCAGTGGTGTGTGTGGGTAGGTGGGTGTGTGTGTGGGCAGTGGTGTGTGTGGGTAGGTGGGTGTGTGTGTGGGCAGTGGTGTGTGTGGGTAGGTGGGTGTGTGTGTAGGCAGTGGTGTGTGTGGGTAGGTGGGTGTGTGTGGGTAGGTGGGTGTGTGTGTGGGTAGGTTGGTGTGTGGGTAGGTGGGTGTGTGTGTGGGTAGGTGGGTGTGTGGGTAGGTGGGTGTGTGTGTAGGCAGTGGTGTGTGTGGGTAGGTGGGTGTATGTGTGGGCAGTGGTGTGTGTGGGTAGGTGGGTGTGTGTGTAGGCAGTGGTGTGTGTGGGTAGGTGGGTGTGTGTGTGGGCAGTGGTGTGTGTGGGTAGGTGGGTGTGTGTGTGGGCAGTGGTGTGTGTGGGTAGGTGGGTGTGTGTGTGGGCAGTGGTGTGTGTGGGTAGGTGGGTGTGTGTGTGGGCAGTGGTGTGTGTGGGTAGGTGGGTGTGTGTGTAGGCAGTGGAGTGTGTGGGTAGGTGGGTGTGTGTGTAGGCAGTGGTGTGTGTGGGTAGGTGGGTGTGTGTGTAGGCAGTGGTGTGTGTGGGTAGGTGGGTGTGTGTGTAGGCAGTGGTGTGTGTGGGTAGGTGTGTGTGTGTGTGGGCAGTGGTGTGTGTGGGTAGGTGGGTGTGTGTGTAGGCAGTGGTGTGTGTGGGTAGGTGGGTGTGTGTGTAGGCAGTGGTGTGTGTGGGTAGGTGGGTGTGTGTGTAGGCAGTGGTGTGTGTGGGTAGGTGGGTGTGTGTGTAGGCAGTGGTGTGTGTGGGTAGGTGTGTGTGTGTGTGTAGGCAGTGGTGTGTGTGGGTAGGTGGGTGTGTGTGTAGGCAGTGGTGTGTGTGGGTAGGTGGGTGTGTGTGTAGGCAGTGGTGTGTGTGGGTAGGTGGGTGTGTGTGGGTAGGTGGGTGTGTGGGTAGGTGGGTGTGTGTGTGGGCAGTGGTGTGTGTGGGTAGGTGGGTGTGTGTGGGCAGTGGTGTGTGTGGGTAGGTGGGTGTATGTGTGGGCAGTGGTGTGTGTGGGTAGGTGGGTGTGTGTGTGGGCAGTGGTGTGTGTGGGTAGGTGGGTGTGTGTGGGCAGTGGTGTGTGTGGGTAGGTGGGTGTGTGTGTGGGCAGTGGTGTGTGTGGGTAGGTGGGTGTGTGTGTGGGCAGTGGTGTGTGTGGGTAGGTGGGTGTGTGTGTGGGCAGTGGTGTGTGTGGGTAGGTGGGTGTGTGTGTGGGCAGTGGTGTGTGTGGGTAGGTGGGTGTGTGTGTGGGCAGTGGTGTGTGTGGGTAGGTGGGTGTGTGTGTGGGCAGTGGTGTGTGTGGGTAGGTGGGTGTGTGTGGGCAGTGGTGTGTGTGGGTAGGTGGGTGTGTGTGTGGGCAGTGGTGTGTGTGTGTAGGTGGATGTGTGTGTGGGCAGTGGTGTGTGTGGGTAGGTGGGTGTGTGTGTAGGCAGTGGTGTGTGTGCGTAGGTGGGTGTGTGTGTGGGCAGTGGTGTGTGTGGGTAGGAGGGTGTGTGTGTGGGCAGTGGTGTGTGTGGGTAGGTGGGTGTGTGTGTGGGCAGTGGTGTGTGTGGGTAGGTGGGTGTGTGTGTAGGCAGTGGTGTGTGTGGGTAGGTGGGTGTGTGTGTGGGCAGTGGTGTGTGTGGGTAGGTGGGTGTGTGTGTGGGTAGTGGTGTGTGTGGGTAGGTGGGTGTGTGTGTAGGCAGTGGTGTGTGTGGGTAGGTGGGTGTGTGTGTAGGCAGTGGTGTGTGTGCGTCGGTGGGTGTGTGTGTGGGCAGTGGTGTGTGTGGGTAGGTGGGTGTGTGTGTGGGCAGTGGTGTGTGTGGGTAGGTGGGTGTGTGTGTGGGCAGTGGTGTGTGTGGGTAGGTGGGTGTGTGTGTAGGCAGTGGTGAGTGTGGGTAGGTGGGTGTGTGTGGGTAGGTGGGTGTGTGTGTAGGCAGTGGTGTGTGTGGGTAGGTGGGTGTGTGTGTGGGCAGTGGAGTGTGTGGGTAGGTGGGTGTGTGTGTGGGTAGGTGGGTGTGTGGGTAGGTGGGTGTGTGTGTGGGTAGGTGGGTGTGTGGGTAGGTGGGTGTGTGTGTAGGCAGTGGTGAGTGTGGGTAGGTGGGTGTATGTGTGGGCAGTGGTGTGTGTGGGTAGGTGGGTGTGTGTGTAGGCAGTGGTGTGTGTGGGTAGGTGGGTGTGTGTGTGGGCAGTGGTGTGTGTGGGTAGGTGTGTGTGTGTGTGGGCAGTGGTGTGTGTGGGTAGGTGGGTGTGTGTGTAGGCAGTGGTGTGTGTGGGTAGGTGGGTGTGTGTGGGTAGGTGGGTGTGTGGGTAGGTGGGTGTGTGTGTGGGTAGGTTGGTGTGTGGGTAGGTGGGTGTGTGTGTGGGTAGGTGGGTGTGTGGGTAGGTGGGTGTGTGTGTAGGCAGTGGTGTGTGTGGGTAGGTGGGTGTATGTGTGGGCAGTGGTGTGTGTGGGTAGGTGGGTGTGTGTGTAGGCAGTGGTGTGTGTGGGTAGGTGGGTGTGTGTGTGGGCAGTGGTGTGTGTGGGTAGGTGGGTGTGTGTGTGGGCAGTGGTGTGTGTGGGTAGGTGGGTGTGTGTGTGGGCAGTGGTGTGTGTGGGTAGGTGGGTGTGTGTGTGGGCAGTGGTGTGTGTGGGTAGGTGGGTGTGTGTGTAGGCAGTGGAGTGTGTGGGTAGGTGGGTGTGTGTGTAGGCAGTGGTGTGTGTGGGTAGGTGGGTGTGTGTGTAGGCAGTGGTGTGTGTGGGTAGGTGGGTGTGTGTGTAGGCAGTGGTGTGTGTGGGTAGGTGGGTGTGTGTGTGGGCAGTGGTGTGTGTGGGTAGGTGGGTGTGTGTGTAGGCAGTGGTGTGTGTGGGTAGGTGGGTGTGTGTGTAGGCAGTGGTGTGTGTGGGTAGGTGGGTGTGTGTGTAGGCAGTGGTGTGTGTGGGTAGGTGGGTGTGTGTGTAGGCAGTGGTGTGTGTGGGTAGGTGGGTGTGTGTGTAGGCAGTGGTGTGTGTGGGTAGGTGGGTGTGTGTGTAGGCAGTGGTGTGTGTGGGTAGGTGGGTGTGTGTGTAGGCAGTGGTGTGTGTGGGTAGGTGGGTGTGTGTGGGTAGGTGGGTGTGTGGGTAGGTGGGTGTGTGTGTGGGCAGTGGTGTGTGTGGGTAGGTGGGTGTGTGTGGGCAGTGGTGTGTGTGGGTAGGTGGGTGTATGTGTGGGCAGTGGTGTGTGTGGGTAGGTGGGTGTGTGTGTGGGCAGTGGTGTGTGTGGGTAGGTGGGTGTGTGTGGGCAGTGGTGTGTGTGGGTAGGTGGGTGTGTGTGTGGGCAGTGGTGTGTGTGGGTAGGTGGGTGTGTGTGTGGGCAGTGGTGTGTGTGGGTAGGTGGGTGTGTGTGTGGGCAGTGGTGTGTGTGGGTAGGTGGGTGTGTGTGTGGGCAGTGGTGTGTGTGGGTAGGTGGGTGTGTGTGTGGGCAGTGGTGTGTGTGGGTAGGTGGGTGTGTGTGTGGGCAGTGGTGTGTGTGGGTAGGTGGGTGTGTGTGGGCAGTGGTGTGTGTGGGTAGGTGGGTGTGTGTGTGGGCAGTGGTGTGTGTGTGTAGGTGGGTGTGTGTGTGGGCAGTGGTGTGTGTGGGTAGGTGGGTGTGTGTGTAGGCAGTGGTGTGTGTGCGTAGGTGGGTGTGTGTGTGGGCAGTGGTGTGTGTGGGTAGGTGGGTGTGTGTGTGGGCAGTGGTGTGTGTGGGTAGGTGGGTGTGTGTGTGGGCAGTGGTGTGTGTGGGTAGGTGGGTGTGTGTGTAGGCAGTGGTGTGTGTGGGTAGGTGGGTGTGTGTGTGGGCAGTGGTGTGTGTGGGTAGGTGGGTGTGTGTGTGGGTAGTGGTGTGTGTGGGTAGGTGGGTGTGTGTGTAGGCAGTGGTGTGTGTGCGTAGGTGGGTGTGTGTGTGGCTAGTGGGTGTGTGTGGGTAGGTGGGTGTGTGTGGGCAGTGGTGTGTGTGCGTAGGTGGGTGTGTGTGTGGGCAGTGGTGTGTGTGCGTAGGTGGGTGTATGTGTGGGCATTGGTGTGTGTGGGTAGGTGGGTGTGTGTGTAGGTAGTGGTGTGTGTGCGTAGGTGGGTGTGTGTGTGGGCAGTGGTGTGTGTGGGTAGGTGGGTGTGTGTGTGGGCAGTGGGTGTGTGTGGGTAGGTGGGTGTGTGTGGGCAGTGGTGTGTGTGCGTAGGTGGGTGTGTGTGTGGGCAGTGGTGTGTGTGGGTAGGTGGGTGTATGTGTGGGCATTGGTGTGTGTGGGTAGGTGGGTGTGTGTGTAGGCAGTGGTGTGTGTGCGTAGGTGGGTGTGTGTGTGGGCAGTGGTGTGTGTGGGTAGGTGGGTGTGTGTGTGGGCAGTGGGTGTGTGTGGGTAGGTGGGTGTGTGTGGGCAGTGGTGTGTGTGCGTAGGTGGGTGTGTGTGTGGGCAGTGGTCTGTGTGCGTAGGTGGGTGTGTGTGTGGGCAGTGGTGTGTGTGGGTAGGTGGGTGTGTGTGTAGGCAGTGGTGTGTGTGGGTAGGTGGGTGTGTGTGTGGGCAGTGGTGTGTGTGGGTAGGTGGGTGTGTGTGTGGGCAGTGGAGTGTGTGGGTAGGTGCGTGTGTGTGTGGGCAGTGGTGTGTGTGCGTAGGTGGGTGTGTGTGTGGGCAGTGGTGTGTGTGGGTAGGTGGGTGTGTGTGTGGGCAGTGGAGTGTGTGGGTAGGTGGGTGTGTGTGTGGGCAGTGGAGTGTGTGGGTAGGTGGGTGTGTGTGTGGGTAGGTGGGTGTGTGTGTGGGCAGTGGTGTGTGTGGGTAGGTGGGTGTGTGTGTGGGTAGGTGGGTGTGTGTGTGGGCAGTGGTGTGTGTGGGTAGGTGGGTGTGTGTGTAGGCAGTGGTGTGTGTGGGTAGGTGGGTGGGTGTGGGCAGTGGAGTGTGTGGGTAGGTGGGTGTGTGTGTGGGCAGTGGTGTGTGTGGGTAGGTGGGTGTATGTGTGGGCAGTGGTGTGTGTGGGTAGGTGGGTGTGTGTGTGGGCAGTGGTGTGTGTGGGTACGTGGGTGTGTGTGTGGGCAGTGGTGTGTGTGGGTAGGTGGGTGTGTGTGTAGGCAGTGGTGTGTGTGGGTAGGTGGGTGTGTGTGTGGGCAGTGTTGTGTGTGGGTAGGTGGGTGTGTGTGTGGGCAGTGGTGTGTGTGGGTAGGTGGGTGTGTGTGTAGGCAGTGGTGTGTGTGGGTAGATGGGTGTGTGTGTGGGCAGTGTTGTGTGTGGGTAGGTGGGTGCGTGTGTGGGCAGTGGTGTGTGTGGGTAGGTGGGTGTGTGTGTGGGCAGTGGTGTGTGTGGGTAGGTGGGTGTGTGTGGGTAGGTGGGTGTGTGTGTGGGCAGTGGTGTGTGTGGGTAGGTGGGTGTGTGTGTAGGCAGTGGTGTGTGTGGGTAGGTGGGTGTGTGTGTAGGCAGTGGTGTGTGTGGGTAGGTGGGTGTGTGTGTAGGCAGTGGTGTGTGTGGGTAGGTGGGTGTGTGTGTGGGCAGTGGTGTGTGTGGGTAGGTGGGTGTGTGTGTAGGCAGTGGTGTGTGTGGGTAGGTGGGTGTGTGTGTAGGCAGTGGTGTGTGTGGGTAGGTGGGTGTGTGTGTGGGCAGTGGTGTGTGTGCGTAGGTGGGTGTGTGTGTGGGCAGTGGTGTGTGTGGGTAGGTGGGTGTGTGTGGGCAGTGGTGTGTGTGGGTAGGTGGGTGTGTGTGGGTAGGTGGGTGTGTGTGTGGGCAGTGGTGTGTGTGGGTAGGTGGGTGTGTGTGGGCAGTGGTGTGTGTGGGTAGGTGGGTGTGTGTGGGCAGTGGTGTGTGTGGGTAGGTGGGTGTGTGTGGGCAGTGGTGTGTGTGGGTAGGTGGGTGTGTGTGTGGGCAGTGGTGTGTGTGGGTAGGTGGGTGTGTGTGGGTAGGTGGGTGTGTGTGTGGGCAGTGGTGTGTGTGGGTAGGTGGGTGTGTGTGGGTAGGTGGGTGTGTGTGTGGGCAGTGGTGTGTGTGGGTAGGTGGGTGTGTGTGTGGGCAGTGGTGTGTGTGGGTAGATGGGTGTGTGTGTAGGCAGTGGTGTGTGTGGGTAGGTGGGTGTGTGTGTGGGCAGTGGTGTGTGTGGGTAGGTGGGTGTGTGTGTAGGCAGTGGTGTGTGTGCGTAGGTGGGTGTGTGTGTGGGCAGTGGTGTGTGTGGGTAGGTGGGTGTGTGTGGGTAGGTGGGTGTGTGTGTGGGCAGTGGTGTGTGTGGGTAGGTGGGTGTGTGTGTGGGCAGTGGTGTGTGTGGGTAGGTGGGTGTGTGTGGGTAGGTGGGTGTGTGTGTGGGCAGTGGTGTGTGTGGGTAGGTGGGTGTGTGTGTGGGCAGTGGTGTGTGTGGGTAGGTGGGTGTGTGTGTCGGCAGTGGTGTGTGTGGGTAGGTGGGTGTGTGTGTGGGCAGTGGTGTGTGTGGGTAGGTGGGTGTGTGTGTAGGCAGTGGTGTGTGTGGGTAGGTGGGTGTGTGTGTGGGCAGTGGTGTGTGTGGGTAGGTGGGTGTGTGTGTGGGCAGTGGTGTGTGTGGGTAGGTGGGTGTGTGTGGGTAGGTGGGTGTGTGTGTGGGCAGTGGTGTGTGTGGGTAGGTGGGTGTGTGTGGGCAGTGGTGTGTGTGGGTAGGTGGGTGTGTGTGGGTAGGTGGGTGTGTGTGTGGGCAGTGGTGTGTGTGGGTAGGTGTGTGTGTGTGTGGGCAGTGGTGTGTGTGGGTAGGTGGGTGTGTGTGGGTAGGTGGGTGTGTGTGTGGGCAGTGGTGTGTGTGGGTAGGTGGGTGTGTGTGGGTAGGTGGGTGTGTGTGTGGGCAGTGGTGTGTGTGCGTAGGTGGGTGTGTGTGTAGGCAGTGGTGTGTGTGGGTAGGTGGGTGTGTGTGTGGGCAGTGGTGTGTGTGGGTAGGTGGGTGTGTGTGTGGGCAGTGGTGTGTGTGCGTAGGTGGGTGTGTGTGGGCAGTGGTGTGTGTGGGTAGGTGGGTGTGTGTGTGGGCAGTGGTGTGTGTGGGTAGGTGGGTGTGTGTGTGGGCAGTGGTGTGTGTGGGTAGGTGGGTGTGTGTGTGGGCAGTGGTGTGTGTGGGTAGGTGGGTGTGTGTGTGGGCAGTGGTGTGTGTGGGTAGGTGGGTGTGTGTGTAGGCAGTGGTGTGTGTGGGTAGGTGGGTGTGTGTGTGGGCAGTGGTGTGTGTGGGTAGGTGGGTGTGTGTGGGCAGTGGAGTGTGTGGGTAGGTGGGTGTGTGTGTGGGCAGTGGTGTGTGTGGGTAGGTGGGTGTGTGTGTGGGCAGTGGTGTGTGTGGGTAGGTGGGTGTGTGTGTGGGTAGGTGGGTGTGTGTGGGCGGTGGTGTGTGTGGGTAGGTGGGTGTGTGTGGGCAGTGGTGTGTGTGGGTAGGTGGGTGTGTGTGTGGGCAGTGGAGTGTGTGTGTAGGTGGGTGTGTGTGTGGGCAGTGGTGTGTGTGTGTAGGTGGGTGTGTGTGTGGGCAGTGGTGTGTGTGGGTAGGTGGGTGTGTGTGTGGGCAGTGGTGTGTGTGGGTAGGTGGGTGTGTGGGTAGGTGGGTGTGTGTGTGGGCAGTGGTGTGTGTGGGTAGGTGGGTGTGTGTGTGGGCAGTGGTGTGTGTGTGTAGGTGGGTGTGTGTGTGGGCAGTGGTGTGTGTGGGTAGGTGGGTGTGTGTGTGGGCAGTGGTGTGTGTGGGTAGGTGGGTGTGTGGGTAGGTGGGTGTGTGTGTGGGCAGTGGTGTGTGTGGGTAGGTGGGTGTGTGTGTAGGCAGTGGTGTGTGTGGGTAGGTGGGTGTGTGTGGGCAGTGGTGTGTGTGGGTAGGTGGGTGTGTGTGGGCAGTGGTGTGTGTGGGTAGGTGGGTGTGTGGGTAGGTGGGTGTGTGTGTGGGCAGTGGTGTGTGTGGGTAGGTGGGTGTGTGTGTGGGCAGTGGTGTGTGTGGGTAGGTGGGTGTGTGTGTGGGCAGTGGTGTGTGTGGGTAGGTGGGTGTGTGTGTGGGCAGTGGTGTGTGTGGGTAGGTGGGTGTGTGTGGGCAGTGGTGTGTGTGGGTAGGTGGGTGTGTGTGGGCAGTGGTGTGTGTGGGTAGGTGGGTGTGTGTGTGGGCAGTGGTGTGTGTGGGTAGGTGGGTGTGTGTCTGGGCGGTGATGTGTGTGGGGGTGGTGTGTGTGGGTGGGTAGTGGGTGGGTGTGTGTCTGGGCGGGGGTGGTGTGTGTGGGTGGGTGGGTAGTGGGTGGGTGTGTGTCTGGGCGGTGGTGTGTGTGGGGGTGGTGTGTGTGTGTGGACGGGTAGTGGGTGGGTGTGTGTCTGGGCGGGGGTGGTGTGTGTGGGTGGGTGGGTAGTGGGTGGGTGTGTGTCTGGGCGGTGGTGTGTGTGGGTGGGTGGGTAGTGGGTGGGTGTGTGTCTGGGCGGGGGTGGTGTGTGTGGGTGGGTGGGTAGTGGGTGGGTGTGTGTCTGGGCGGTGGTGTGTGTGGGGGTGGTGTGTGTGGGTGGGTGGGTGTGTGTCTGGGCGGTGATATGTGTGAGGGTGGTGTGTGTGGGTGGGTGGGTAGTGGGTGGGTGTAGCCTAATGAGCTATGTAAGTGCACTCTGGTGACCCAGGTGGTCATATACTGTGTTAATGTTTTACTCTCAACAGGGTCAAGTTACAGTTATAAGTAAACACACATGAACTTAAAGTTGCTTTCATAATGGCCATTTAATTCAGATCCCGGGTAACACTGTCCGGGAGCTGCTACGAGCACTGATGGAATAAAAATGCCCTGATTATTGCTGGTGCCAGCAGTGCTTATCGCAAAATTCTGCACCTCCGGCCTGGAATGTTCCGACCATTAAATTTAATGGATGGAAACTGGCCTGACTGGTCGTGAGCAGTTTTGCATTGTATGCACTCGGCATCCGTGAGGAGCGGTGCAGTGGAATTGTGACCCTGATGTAGGGTTCCCAACTCTCCTGGTTTCTGCTGGAGTCTCCCGAAATCAGCGGTTCCTCTTCCAAGTGTTGCTGCTGGCAACTCAGGAGAAAAGTTCATTGTATCGCCAGTTCGCACATGTGCATCGTGCTACAGTCTGTCCCTGTGCAGGATGAATGAACACCGGGACACTGCTCTACTTCCCCTTCAGTTTACATTAAGGCGCCAGTTGAACTGGGCTCCATCGTGTAATTTCCCGCCTGCGGCCCAATGACATTACCCGCACCGCCACAGAGAACCCAGACCGGCTGGTGTGTCAGGAACAATCAAGGGTTGGAAGTCAGGCGTCCTCGGGAATCAGGGAGCCTCAAGAGTTGGGGGAGCTCAGGATTCGGGATTCACGGAGAGATGGAAACTGGGGAATGGGGGCTCGGGGGAGGAGAGGGAAACTGGGCAATGGGGGCTTGGGGGAGATAGAGACTGGGAAATGGGGGCTTGTGATCAGACATCACATGGTCAGATGTCACGTGGTCAAACCTCCAGGAATGCCTCCAACCAGAGTTGGCAACCCTTCCCTGTTTCGGTGGGTTCATAGGCCCAGTTTTAATGGATGAGAAATACCTCAGGGCCGCTGACCTCCGGACCCAAATCGGGAGCTCGAATGTGTAAAATCTGACCTACTGTTTATATCTAAATCTTGCTACGTGTTTATTTGTAACATGCATCAGTGCATCAATGAAAGGCTCTAGTTTTTCATTGTGGTAGGGGAGCTACAGTCGGATGCCCTGCGTTAGAATCATAGAATGGTTACAGCACAGGAGGCTATTTGGCCCATTGAGCCCATGCCAGCTCTTTGTAAGAGTATCCAGTTAGTCCCATTCCCATGCTCTTTCCCCGTAGCCCTGCAAATGTTTTGCCTTCAAGTATTTATCCAATTCCTTTTTGAAAGCTACGACTGAATCTGCTTCCACCACCCTTTCAAGCAGCGCATTCCCGATCATAACCACTCACTGTGTAAAAAATGTTGTCCTCACATCGCCTTTGTTCTTTTGCCAATCACCTTAAATTATGTCCTCTGGTTCTCAACCCTTCCTCCAATGGGAACAGTTTCTCTTTATTTACTTTATCTAAGCCCTTCATGATTTTGAACACTTCCATCAAATCTCCTCTTAACCTTCTCTGCTCTAAGGAGAACAACCCCAGCTTCTCCAGTCTATCCACATCACTGAAGTCCCTCATCCCTGGAACCATTCTAGTAATTCTTTTCTGTACCCTCTCTAAGGCCTTCACATCCTTCTGAAAGTGTGATGCCCAGAATTGGACACAATACTCCAGCTGTGGCCAAACCAGTGTTTTATAAAGGTTCAACATAACTTTCTTGCTTTTGCACTCTATGCCTCTATTTATAAAGCCCAGGATCCTGTTTGCTTTTTTAACCGCTTTCTCAAGCTGCCCTGCCACCTTCAAAGATTTGTGCACATATACCCCCAGGTCTCTCTGTTCCTGCATCCCCTTTAGAATTGTACCCTTTAGTTTATATTGCCTCTCCTCATTCTACCCGTCAAAATGTATCACTTCGCACTTCTCTGTGTTAAATTTCATCTGCCATGTGTCCAGCCATTCCACCAGCCTGTCTATGTCCTCATGAAGTCTATTACTATCATCCTCACTGTTTACTACCCTTCCAAGTTTTGTGTCATCTGCAAATTTTGAAATTGTGCCCTGTACACCCAAGTCCAAGTCATTAATATATAATGTAAAGCAGTGGTCCTAGTACTGACCCCTGGGTAACACCAATGTATCCAGATGCAAAGTATTCATTTAGTACCTCAGCCATGCCCTCTGTCTCCACGCGTAGATCTCCTTTTCGATCCACCCCTCCTCTCACTACCCGTTTACTATTTATATGCCGATAGAACACTTTTGGATTCCATTTTATGTTAGCCGGCTTTCTATTCTCATGCTCCCTCTTATTTCCTTTTTCACTTCTTCTCTGTACTTTCTATATTCCGCCTGGTTCTCACTTGTATTATCAAACTGACATCTGTCCTACACCCCCTTTTTCTGCTTCAACTTACTCTCTATCTCTTTCATCATCCATGGAGCTTTGGCTTTGGTTGACCTATCTTTCCCCCTCGTGGGAATGTACCTAGACTATACCCTAACCATCTCCTCTTTAAAAGGCCACCCATTATTCGATTACAGTTTTGCCTTCCAATCTTTGATTCCAATTTACCAGTGACAGATCCACTCTCAACCCATTGAAACTGGCCCTCCTCCAATTAAGTATTTTTACCCTAGATTGTTCCTTGTCCTTTTCCATAACTAATCTAAACCTTATGATACTATGATCACTGTTCCCTAAATGTTCCCCCATTAACACTTGCTCCTCTTCATTCCCCAAACCATATCCAGCAATCCCTCCTTCCTCGTTGGGCCGGAAACATACTGATCAAGAAAGTTCTCCTGAACACACTTCAGAAATTCCCCCCCCCGCCCTTTACACTATTATCACTACTCTAAAGTTCTTGCAACTCTCTGTAATTCCCCTGCAAATTTGCTCCTCTATCTCCTTCCCACTAGCTGGTGGCCTATAGAATACATCCAGTAGTGTAATGGCACCTCTATTGTTTCTGAACTCTAACCAAATAGATTCTGTCCTTGACCCCTCAAGGACATCCTCTCTCTCCAGCACTGCGATATTCTCCTTAATCAATACTGTCACCCCACCCCCATCCTTTTTTTCTTTCCCTAGCTTTCCTGAACACCTTGTATCCAGGAATATTTAGTACCCAATCTTGCCCTTTTTTGAGCCAGATCTCCATTATCACCACTACATCATATTCCCATGTGGTTATTTGTGCCTCCAGCTCACCAACCTTATTTACCATGCTTTGTGCGTTAACACACATGCACTCTAAACCTATCTTAGACGGCTCACATTCTCTCTTAGCCTGATCCCACCTAATACTGTACTATTTCTTACTCTAGTGGCATCTGTCTCTTCCAATCCTTTGTGCACCTTGTTTCTCCTTTCTAATGCTACATCCTGGTGCCCATCCCCCTGCCAAATTAGTTTAAATCCTCCCCCACAGCACAAGAGAACCTCCCTGCGAGGACATTGGTCCCAGCTCTGTTGAGGTGCTACCTGTCCATCTTGAACAGGTCCCTCCTGCCCCAGAACTGATCCCAATGCCCCAAGAATCTGAAGCCTCCCTCTTGCACCATGTCTCTAGCCATGCATTAACCTGCCTTATCTTTCTATTTCTGTACTCACTAACACATGGCATTGGGAGTATTCTAGAGATTACTACCTTTGAGGTCCTGCTTTTTAACTTCCTCCCTAGCTCCTGAAACTTTGACCCCAGGACCTGATCCTTTTTCCTTCCTATGTCGTTGGTACCCACGTGGACCATAACTTCTGTCTGTTCCCCTTCCCCCCACAGAATGTTCTATACACTCTCTGGGATGTCCTTTACCCTGGCACCAGGGAGGCAACACACCAGCAGTCACAGTAACGCCTGCCTGTCCCCCTGACTATGGAATCCCCTTTGACCACTGCATTTCTACACTGCCCCCTGCCATGCTCAGGACTGCACTCCTTCGAGGTGTTATCACCCTCACTGGTATTCAATGCTAAATACCGGTTTGAGAGTGCCACACACCCAGAAAATTCCTGCCCTGCCTTCCTCTTCCTACCCTTTCGGATGGCCACCCACTTGCTATCCTGAACTCTCTGTGGCTGCAAGGTGACCACCTCCTGGAACGTACGACCCAGGAAACCTACAGCCTCCTTTATGCTCTGCAGTGACTCCAGCCGCCCCTCAAGCTCAGAAACTCTCAACTTGAGCTCGAGCAACTGGAGGCATTTCCTGCACATGTGACCCTCCAGGACACATGAAGCCCCAACATGGCACAGGAATTGCAGGTCTCAGTTGCTCGTCCATTATATTTAGAAACCTTTTTTTTAAAAAACAATATTTTTATACTCTATTATTATTAATTTACTTATTGTTGACTTACCCGATTAACCTAGCCTTTCATTCTGGATCTCTGTGAGCTCCTCCCCTGGTGCTCAGCGCTGCTTCTCTTGACTAAACTATCTATTTATATATAATTGTAAACAATTTTACAACACCAAGTTATAGTCCAGCAATTTTATTTTAAATTCACAAGCTTTCGGAGGCTTCCTCCTTCCTCAGGTGAACGATGTGGAAAGGAGGAAGCCTCCGAAAGCTTGTGAATTTAAAATAAAATTGCTGGACTATAACTTGGTGTTGTAAAATTGTTTACAATTGTCAACCCCAGTCCATCACCGGCATCTCCACATCATATTTATATATAGATAATTAACTTTTAGTCTGTTTTGGGTTTTTCTGCTTTTTAAAAAAAATTAACACCTAATTCCTACTCTCACCAAATTCTCAAGTTCCCGTTCAGTTCAAGAACCACTCTCTTTGCAATGCGCTCTGAGCTTCTGTAGATAACCTTCTACTTTAGACACCTTTTGAGAACAGCAGTTGCAGTTGATCAGTCAGCTTCCAGCTCACAGTAATTCCCCTCTATTCAGGTGATCACTTAACAGCTAATTGACTGTTAACTGTCACTGACTTGCAGTTTCTGTTAACCGTTAACTAACTTGCAGTTTCTTTTAAAGTTCTACGTTAAATTTTAAACTAAATTTTAATTTCAGTTCACCAACTATTTTACCAGATTCCCACTCTCACCAAATTTTCAAGTTCTCACTCAAGTTCACGATCCACTCTCTTTGCGATGCGATCTGTGCTTTAGTCCTCTGGGTCAGACATCTTACATTAAATGCAACAAATATACAAATACGTCACAGTTGTTAATAGGGGAGAACGACAGCCAGGGTTCCTGAAACTGAACATTATCCAACGCCTCCTGTTGGAAGCGCACGAGACTGGCAGTTGAATAGCCTCCTGACATTGACTGCATAGGCTCACGTGTAAAGAATACCACTTGAGTGAGTCATCGAAGAGTCCCCAGCAGTTGTGGAGAGGAGAAAATGAGTGAAAAGGAGGCAGAAGAAAAATTGAAAATTAAGGGCTATTGTTCATAACAGTGAATGGTATTTCAAATTAGTTCATGAATATAGCTAAAGGTTAATTAAACTGCCCCATATGGAGAAATTGTAGCAAAAAGTAACTGAACTATATTAACACCTTGCAGCGAATGCTCTTCTCATCATTTGCTGATTATTAAATGTTACAGAATAGTGAGACAGCAGCTAAGGAAGAATTGTTAAAGAACAGATTCTTAGATGAATCATGTGAACACTGAATTCACAACGAGGCAGCCACAAAAACTCATCCTCTTACAATGCAGACGGGGATTGCGTCTCGTAGCAATGTGACCCGATTAATGTGGTTTCAGAACCAGAGAACACAATGGTCCCTTTTGTGTTCTTTCTAAGGTGTAGCTGAAGTCATGTGTAGAAGCACCAAGTCTACAACAATGAAAAGCTATATGTGTGCAATATGAATTCAAACTGGAGACTGAAAAGAGAAAGCAGCAATGTATCATCCCACTTTTACGAAAAGTCCGGCCCAATCTTATCGCTGTTTAAAAATTGAAGGTGTTTTTCTATCAACATAGAATGGCTAACAATGATCCAGAGAGAAACAAATAGTGCCATTTGGGAGTCTTCCATAACGTACAATTCATGGAATCATAGAATGGTTACAGCACAAGAGGCCATTCGGCCCATCGAGCCAGTGCCGGCTCTTTGTAAGAGCACTCCAGTTAGTCCCATTCCCCCGCTCTTTCCCCATAGCGTTGCAATTTTTTTCCCTTCATGTATTTATCCAATTACATTTTGAAAGCTACGATTGAATCTGCTTCCACCTTTTAGGCAGCACATTCCAGATCAAAACTACTCGCTGTGTAAAAAAGTTTTTCCTCACATCGCCTTTGGTTTTTTTGCCAATCACCTTAAATCTGTGTCCTCTGGTTCTCGACTTTTCTGCCAATCAGGAATAATTTCTCTTTATTTACTTTATCTAAAACTTTCATGATTTTGAACACTTCTATCAAATCTCCTCTTAACCTTCTCTGCTCTAGGGAGAACAACCCCAGCTTCTCCAGTCTATCCACGTAACTGAACTCCCTCATCCCTGGAACCACCCTAGTAAATCTTTTCTGAACCCTCTCTAAGGCCATCACATCCTTCCAAAAGTGTGGTTTCCAGAAATGGACACAATACTCCAGTTGTAGCCGAACCAGTGTTTTATAAAGGTTCAACATAACTTCCTTGCTTTTGAACTCGATGCCTCTACTTATAAAGACCAGGATCCCGTATGCTTTTTTAACCGCTTTTTCAACCTGTCTTGCCACCTTCAAAGATTTGTGCACATATACAAGGCCTCTCTGTTCCTGCACCCCCTTTAGAATTGTACCATTTAGTTTATATTGCCTCTCCTCATTCTTTAAATAAAGTTATGTGTTGCTACTTATTTGAAGCAATGAATTATATGCTGGACATTATGGGGTGAAGTTTAGTCTCCAGCACTCCCAACACAAAGGAATATAGGAACATAGGAACAGGAGTAGGCCATTCAGCCCCTCGAGCCTGCTCCGCCATTTGATAAGATCATGGCTGATCTGTGATCTAACTCCATATACCTGCCTTTGGCCCATATCCCTTAATACCTTTGGTTGCCAAAAAGCTATCTATCTCAGATTTAAATTTAGCAATTGAGCTAGTATCAATTGCCATTTGCAGAAGAGAGTTCCAAACTTCTACCACCTTTGTGTGTAGAAATGTTTTCTAATCTCACTCCTGAAAGGTCTGGCTCTAATTTTTAGACTGTGCCCCCTACTCCTAGAATCCTCAACCAGCAGAAATAGTTTCTCTCTATCCACCCTATCTCTTCCCCTTAATATCTTATAAACTTCGATCAGATCACCCCTTAACCTTCGAAACTCCAGAGAATACAACCCCAATTTGTGTAATCTATCCTCGTATCTTAACCCTTGAAGTCCGGGTATCATTCTAGTAAACCTACGCTGCACTCCCTCCAAGGCCAATATGTCCTTCCGAAGGTGCGGTGCCCAGAACTGCTCACAGTACACCAGGTGCGGTCTAACCAGGGTTTTGTATAGCTGCAACATAACTTCTGCCCCTTGTACTATAGTCCTCCAGATATAAAGGCCAGCATTCCATTAGCCTTATTGATTATTTTCTGCACCTGTTCATGACACTTCAATGATCTATGTACCTGAACCCCTAAGTCCCTTTGGACATCCACTGTTTTTAACTTTTTACCATTTAGAAAGTACCCTGTTCTATCCTTTTTTGATCCAAAGTGGATGACCTCACGTTTGCCTACATTGAATTCCATTTGCCACAGTTTTGCCCATTCACCTAATCTATCAATATCGCTTTGTAATTTTATGTTTTCATCTGCACTGCTTACAATGCCACCAATCTTTGTGTCATCGGCAAACTTAGATATGAGACTTTCTATACCTTCATCTAAGTCGTTAATAAATATTGTTAATAATTGAGGGCCCAAGACAGATCCCTGCGGGACTCCACTAGTCACATCCTGCCAATGTGAGTACCTACCCATTATGCCTACTCTCTGTCGCCTTTCGCTCAGCCAACTTCCTATCCAAGTCTGTACTTTCCCTCGATTCCATGGGCTTCTATCTTAGCTAACAGTCTCTTACGTGCGACTTTATCAAATGCCTTCTGGAAGTCTATATAAATAACATCCATTGACATTACCTTGTCCACTACTTTAGTCATCTCTTCAAAAAATTCAATCAGGTTTGTCAGGCACGACCTACCTTTCACAAATCCATGCTGGCTCTCTCTGATTAACTGAAAATTCTCGAGGTGTTCAGTCACCCTATCCTTAATTATAGACTCCAGCATTTTCCCCACAACAGATGCTAAGCTAACTGGTCCATAATTCCCTGGTTTCCCTTGCTCTCCTTTCTTAAAAAGCGGAGTGACATGTGCAATTTTCCAATCCAGAGGGACAGTTCCTGAATCTAGAGAACTTTGAAAGATTATAGTTAGGGCATCTGCAATGTGCTCACCTACTTCCTTTAAAATCCTGGGATGAAAACCATCTGGTCCTGGGGATTTGTCACTCTTTAGTGCTATTATTTTCTTCATTACTGTTGTTTTACTTATGTTAATTTTATTGAGTCCCTGTCCCCGATTCAATATTAGTTTTCTTGGGATTTCCGGCATGCTATCCTCTTTTTCTACTGTAAATACTGACGCAAAGTAATTATTCAACATGTCCACCATTTCCCCATTGTCAATGACAATATCCCCACTTTCAGTTTTTAAGGGGCCAACACTTCTCCTGACCACCCTCTTTTTCCTAATATAACTATAAAAGTTCTTTATATTGGTTTTCATATCCCTTGCAAGTTTCTTTTCATACTCTTTTCGTAGCTCTTAATATCTGTTTTGTGACCCTTTGTTGATCTTTGTATCTTTCCCATTCGTCAGGATCTGTGCCATTTTTTGCCTTTTTGTATGCCCTTTCCTTATGTCTTATACTGTCCCTTACCTCTTTAGTTGTCCATGGCTGTTTTTTTTGGCAAGTAGAGTTCTTGCCCCTCAGGGGTATGAACCGATTCTATATCACGTTAAGTGTTTCTTTAAACATTTCCCACTGATCATCATCGTTTCACCCATTAACAGATTTGCCCAGTTTACTGTGGACAGTCTCTGTCTCATCCCATTGGCCTGGCCCAAGTCTAGAATCTTAGCAGCTGATTCACTATTTTCCCTTTCAAACACTACCTTGAACTCGATCATGTTATGATCACTATTGGATAGATGTTCACGCTTTGCATGTCTGGAGCGCATATCGGGCATTTCCTGAGTGATCCTTGATCCTGATACATGCTTTTGAGGTGCAAAGATCAGTACCAAAAGGGCTCAAGACAAAGATTTACTGGTACCTTTTTTTTGACAGCGCATAAGAATGCCTGGAGTAAGGTGATGTGGAGATGCCGGTGATGGACTGGGGTTGACAATTGTAAACAATTTTACAACACCAAGTTATAGTCCAACAATTTTTATTTGAAATCTACAAGCTTTCGGAGGCTTCCTCCTTCGTCAGGTAAATGTGGCAGCATTACAATACTATGCAGAAAATGATAAAACAGACAAGTGTTTTGTCCCTTTATACTTACTGAGAATTATATCCTTGTAAACCTGAATTTTCATACAGCTTTCCAGGGAACTTCATTCCCTGGGTTAACTGGTATTCATACTCATTCTGTGAGTTCAGAATCCAGCCCTGTCAGGACACTGAACTGTGACGATACTTTCTTTATTCCAGTTACTTAGAGTGGCTACCATGAGAAGTAACCTTTTTGTGCCTTTCAAAATCAAGAAAGAACTTAATTTGAAAACATTTTCAAGATTGAATATCAGAGACGTATTTAGGAATGGTTACTCCTGGGCATATCGGAAAATCGCAAGCACAAGTCCTGCAATTTTCCATTCATTAACTTAAACAAATTGAATGGAAAACATTGGTGGAGAGAATGCGCGGCCAAGTCCCTGATACGTGCTCCAGGTGGGAAAGGCTTCATGCCAGGTGTGGACGTTTGTGAAGTGTCATGAATTAAGTATTTAAGATTTTAACACACTTCTAGACTTTGAGTCATCTCAGTACTTTTACTCTTCAAGTTGTTTGTCCGGATGCTGTATTTAAGTTTTATGAGCTCCCCCAGTGCTTCTGTGGGTAAAAGCACCGACTGTTGTCATACTGAGCATGCAGATCCAGTACGGCCCTGCAGACTGGATCTGTAGTTTCTGCTGAATTAGCTGATCTCAGTGAGGGTAGTAATGAAACACTACTTTAAAATGATGCTATGTGAATATTAGCGTATGAACACTCAATGTGTTTATATGGAAGTGCTCCCTTCTCTATTTTAGCAGGGGTGTTAACCCATTTATTATAAATGGCTTAATACCTTCACAATTATACCTGACTAAAGAATATCAAAAGAACGTATTATGTATTCGTACACGTCTGGAACAGGCTGCTGGCTCGTGCGGTGGACGCCGATTCACTGAATTCCTTCAAGCGAGATCTGGACCTGTTTCTATCTGGGACGAGGGTCACCTCTTACAAAAGGTACATAATGTATCGAATTATCAGGGCCAGAGTGATCGCCTGGATTAGTTTCAATCACCAAAGGGGTTGGAGAGGAATTTCACAGATGTTTTTCCCCCTCAAATTGGCCAGGGTGTTTATCTAGTTTTTCGCCTCTTCCAGGAGGTCACATGGTGTGGAACAGGCTGGATGTAACCATGATGTAACCGTCATTATCCGTATGCTCATATTAATATTTACTAAAATCAGTGAGGATTCCTGTTCCTGATCCTCACTGAAAAGTGCATGGATTAGGCTCATGGGTTACCCCAAAAAAAAGCTTTCATTTGATTTACTTGCTACCAAGCTAGCTTTGATTTCCTCTGATTTCAAGGCATTTTTCTTCACCTCTCACTTGCACCAATGAGAGGAAGGTAATCTGGTCACATCTTCTTGAGGCGACAGCTAGGTGAGCAAACATGGAGAGCCTTTGCTCTGTACCTTCCCCTGACACAGTACCCAAGATCAGGGCTCAGTGAATGGGCAATGGTTGATGGAAATTTGAGTTCGATTACTACTTAGCCCAAACCTTTAGAGTACCAACCTATCTTGTCACCTCTTCATGTAGCTAGTTTGATTTTCTAGCTCCTAGGTCCAGGTTACACCTCAATTTTTTTTGGAATGATGAAAAATTTAGCATTTGCCACCAAGGCAGTACAGCTTGCCACTTGTGCTCAAGGTGGTCAGCGTAATGAAAACAGAAAGAGAAAGAAATGGCACTTACACAACCAGAGTGCTTTAAATCCAGTGAACTGTAGACACTGTTGTTACATAGGAAGATGCAGCAACCAATTTGCATGTAGCAAGTTCCCACAAACAGTGAATGAGATGACCAGTTGACCTATTTTTGTTGGAGCCAGGGCACCAGGAGAATGCCCTGTTTTAAATTGTGCCAATAGACCTCAAAAGGCAGATAAAGCCTAGGTTTAACAGCTCCCTCAAAAGACAACTGCTCCAATAATGAAGCACTGCTCAGCACCGCACTGAAGTGCCAGCTTAGATAATAGCCTTGGCTTTCTGCCGCTTATTGTTTGGAATGCGCATCCAAATGGGGGCTGGGGCAGGACTTCCGCCTGCCATAGAATTGCACCCCTGACCCCGGCCAACTTTCTGGCTTTGGGCATTTAAATAGAGGTGGTTGCTGGGGATTACCACTGAAATGGGGGAGTATTTTAGCTGCAGTCAGCTTCTGAGGCCTACCACATCCAAGAGAGGCAGGTAGCCTCCATGCTGCCTGACAAAACTAACTTTTAAAAAAAATTATGGGGCTTTCACATTGGCCTGTGCAAGGTCACAGCCCGAGTGCTTGCACAGGCCCAGATTTGCCCCATAAAAATAATCCGAGGCCCCCACCGTGTAAGGAAAATGCTGAATGCCTGGGCCTAATAGGTGGCCCCAGTGTCCAGCATCCAAAGGATGTAAATCATGGGAAACACGTTGAAGGACATGTTTCTCTCATTTACATATTATTGACCTACACTGCCAGGCCCAGGCCCCAGAAAACAGAACATAGAGGAAGGGACACAGTGGAGCACATCCAGTAGCACCACACTGCTGCTGCCCACCAAGATAAGTGGAGGGTCAGTGTGGCACAAAGCATAGGACTACATGTTCAAGTGGAGGTTGTAGCCATGATCTTCTAACTCAGAATCAAACATGCTACTAACTGAGCCAAGCTGACATCTCAAAATGTCAATCTGTAGGTCGTTCTGCAAGTAATGAGAGGTGTGGGCATATTGTAGCCTCTGGAGGTGATTAGAGGATTGTATTACCTGACATTAGGAAGAGTTAAAATCAATTCTCTTTGGGTAGCTGTAATCATCTGTGAAGATTCTAGACTTACACACTCCATCCTCAAAGAAATTTAAAGGGTTTTCTTTTATTCAAGATTGTAAAGAAGAACTGTGGGACGAAAGTGGGGAGAAAATGGAATCATCACAGCACTCTAGGGAATCAGGATCAAGGGTAGGCTGCATCAGTGAGGCAAGTTCAACTTGAATAATGTTAGAAATTTTCCTTTTCAACCTTTGCAGATGTTTATATCAAATCGAGCTGTAGACTGCTAAGTGCTTGAGCCCAAATGTGAAAAGAATTTTATCTTTCATACTATAGGCAACATCTGCCGGGAGACATAGTTTAATGATACCTAAGTATAATTCATATTAAACACTAAAAGATCCCATTTCTCTCAATTATAGTAACATTAATAGAAAATGATACGAGAGGGATAGAAACATACTTCATTTGTATGCAATGGCACTATGCTAAATGCCTATCATTAACATGCTTAGACATTGAGATCTGTAGATACCAATGATCGGAGCCCAAGTTTCAAGGCAAACAACGAGGGGGAAATCAACATCCTCAAGAAAGAATGAGTAGGACGCGACTAGATTTTAAGTTGATACAAACGACAGGCACTGATGCAAGTAAGTAACATCCATTAAACAAATTGAGAACCAAATTCCATTGTCTTAAACAACTTTAAGAGAAATTGCAATTCACCGCAGTCAAATATTCAGAGAAGTGTTCAGTTTGGTTGCTTTACTGCGTGCTCCCTTTCCTTTTGCTCTATCATCGGAGATAGAACTCTCAGCCCTCTCACCCCGCCCGCCCTGAAACTCCCCAAACTCATCCAAGTTCTTTATCGCTCCCCATCTCATGTGCCTCCTTAAAACTTACCCCTCAACCACACTTTTAGTCATCTCCCCTTGTCCCCCCACCTTGCTGCTTGGGTCTGACCTGGAACTAGTCTCTTGTGACGTTTGGCTCTGCACAAGGTGCTACAAATTGGGCCGTAAGCTGTTTGTAAAATAATGGCGAGCCTAACAGCACTCATCACTATTAATAGGCAAATTGGAGAGCAAGTTCCAGCGAGCGCACATGTACAGTCAAATGCAGAAATCCGGAACTTGCTCTTCCTGGTTCCATGCTAATCTGACAGCTTCGCGTTGAAGAGATATCGCAGGCAGAAATCAATGGACCGGTGCGAACTTACTCTCCTGCCCACCTGGAAATTAACTAATCGCGCCAGAAAAAAAAGTACGCTGAGTTATATCAGGTCGAAACTAACTTTTAACGGCAAGATAAATATTAATGACTGCCAAAAAACCTCTCTGGCTCTGAAAATTACCTTTTAAAAATGTGGAATCTCATTACTCCCGACTTTAATAGTTTTTGGACATTTAAAAACTTTTTTTTTAAATTAAAAAATTTAAGATTTTAATTATTTTACTTTTTCTTTCTGTCTCTTTTATCTCAGTCTTTTAATCTTATTCTCTCTTTATTTTGCTTCCTCTATCTAATTGTATAGTACATTTACTAATCTTATCTGACACTTCCTGGTTCTTACTCTACACGGTTTGTGAATGACATTCACTTCCTGGTTCTCACAGTGTGGTTTGCTTCAAGCTAATTGGTGGAAGGAACAGAGAAATACTTTCCCTGCTCACACAGCCTGGGAAAGAACGCTGCAGTTTTTTGAACTCGCATTTGAAGTAAGTTGCCACCAAAAAGGCAGCAGTAACTTAGTGGGTGAGTTCAAATCTATCAGAGCAATTTCTGGGCCAATGTTAAGTTGTTGTTGAAATTCATGCTGCAGTGCAACACTTAAGATATATTGCAAGTAATCATAAGAATGTCTGTCCCCACAGATGAATGTTACAACAAAATTCTCCAGGCAATGAGTTGCAGGTTCATGTCTTTTTATTTTACTGATGAGTGACATAGTGGTGCCTTTCCAGATCACACCACTGGAAACAAGGAGTGTATTTGGGGTCTGGGATATGTTTTAGACTATTCACTCTCTCATTGTTTCCCCCCATTTTTTCCACTCTGGTCTCCCGATGCCATGCACCACCTGAGGCGGAGAAGGTCACCTGCTCTCTATGTTACACTGAACTGACCACCAGGGAAAGCACAAGAATGAACCAGAATAACATTCCCATTAAATTTACCTCTCCCCTATACAGCCACCAGACCTCCAGTGGTTCTCCACCATCTCTTCATCTCTTTCCAAAGGCTCCAGACTATCTATCTAACCTCATAACTTACATTATTAAACCAAGACCAACTGTCTTGCACAGATAATGGTCCGGAATTTCCTCAGAGCTGCTCCATTGTTCAATTTGAGCATGAAAACGTAAGACAAAGGACCCCAATCTCTGGCCTATTTACATAATGGCCGGTATCTGTACTGATGAGTTCCATAACTGCTTTCCATTGTTCCTGAATGTTCCTTGATGGTTCACCTTAGGTGGGATTACTTCTGATGGCTTGCCTCAGGGCGTGAATGCAACTGCTTGTCTCCCTGCATTGTTCAAAAAAAATCCCTGTCTGCCCTTGTGGAAAGGTGTCCAGTTTCAAATGCTGCAGGCCTTTGGCCATGTGTCTGACTGCAGCCATTTTGAGAGGCCCTGGCTTGTTTAGAACACAGTCACGCCAGGGTTATTTTTTTTAATAACTCCAATAAATCTTCGGGGGGGGGGAACATGTGAAATTTTGCGAATCCCTTCAGTTTGTCTACTTATTTACATTACGCACTGCACAGGAACCAGCTGAAGAAAAGTGGAGCATAAACACTCTGCTTTTTGGCACATAGAAGCAGTGTTACTTTTTTTAAGCCATCAGCCACCCCCCACATAGAAAGTAGGGGCAAAAACCACAGCAAGGGGTCTGATCTGGCAGTGAGCGAACAGGAAAGGGTGGGGAGCTAGCAGCCATATTTTCCCCATCCTATCTCATCTCTAAAATCACTTGGAGTGTAAGCTGCCCATTTTTGGGATTAGAACCTCATTTTCATAAGCCAATCTGAAAGCCTTTTCAGCATTAAATGGGAAATTAATATTTGGTTGTTTCTGTATCTTCACACTCTTCTCTTGGAGAACAGTGTGAAATAGCGGAAGGATTTGTAGGCTGATTAACAGTCTGACAGGCTGCAATGTGAATGCGCCTTCTATGGCTATCACCATCATTATACCAGCTGATAGGGTGGTTAGTCCTATACAACAGGAGGGTTTCATGGGGTCTCACAACCTGTACAATGAGGAGAAGGGGCCATCCACACCGACTGGATGTGAGTATCCCGCTGGACGTCAACCCAGAATTCAGAGTCGGAACTCTGGTCTCCACTACTGGGACTGTCTGGAGTGAGGTTTGAATCCTGCACCTTCAGAATCAGGGACTGGAATGCTACCACTAAGCCAAAGGCTTAGTTTGGTTACACCGGCAAATAGAGGTTAGATGGGCAGCAAAGCAGGCTACAATGACTTCCATTCTGTAGTAAAGTAAACATGACTCGCAAAGCTAAACTGGAGCTATGTAAAGCAAATGTGCCTCAGGGATTGATTGTGTGCCAGTTAAAATTTCAATTGGTGCCAGTATGATTTGCCAGGAGTTTCCCTGCCAAAATTACCCATAACCAGTCTGGCTAAATGCAAGTAAATTTTCACTGGGTAATTCAACCTTTCTAAAATTTCCAAAGATAAAAATATGTTTGTAACAGTAACTTTTCCCTAAAGATTTGAATTATTTACAGTTCTGTTATTTAGATCATCTCATGATAGCCCAATCTGGATTATCAGTAAACAAACAGTAGACAGATATACTAGTAGAGAGATCAACTAGCAACCAAATAGTTAGTAGCCAACATGGACCCTGCTAGGTCCCATTGTTTCTACATATCATTCACCCTGTAAATAAAACTGATTACCAGTTTTAGCCTAAACACGTTGGTCCGATGGGATGACACTTTTGGCCTTTTGAAGGAGGAAGAAGAATGTGGTGGAGATTGCCTATGATCTCCAACATATTATATGGTGTAATTAGGAGGCAATTGTTGATCTTGGGCACACTACTTCACACACTGCGCAGATAATGGTGCAGGTCTCATATTATAGTGGATTCGAGGGCTGATTTCCCAATTGGGCATTCCTGCCATGGAGTGGTGCTTGCAGGGAGTGTTGGTTGGGAAATCACAGGCTCACAGCTCCTGATTGTATAGAGAATCAGGAGTTACAGAGCTGCAATACCTCAACCAGCATTCCCAGCGGGCTCCACTCCATGCCTGATCGTGGCATCAGCCCTACATTCTGCTCAATGAACCCATCTTTCCTACTCCCTGAACATAAGACGGAAGTGTTAGGAGAAAGCTGAGCCAACGCAAGATGCAAGAAAGAAAGAATTTGCATTTATATTCCACTTTATCAGAGACTTCCCCACCACAAGCACTCATTCACAAAATCAGCTCTACATTGTGAACAATAGTTGGACTAATCCAGGATACACTTCAATGACAGTAATCAGCAAGTTAGTCGGACTGCCTGCCCGCACATGTTAATGCTCTGCAGGAGTAGGTTGGTTCTAAGCTTTGAAAATTTACTTTTCTGCACTATTAACAGCCGGCCAAAATATCTGGTTTTCAGGAACACCTCTGGAATTGGTGCCACCCATCATGGCAATTCTAACAGTTGGAGGTGGAGGCAGTTAAGTTTGCCGCCCAGAAGCCAGCAAAGCAGTTTTGCACTTGTTGACTTGTATAAACCTTGTAGAAGGTACAGCAGCCAGAAAGGAAGCCATGAACTGCAATTTAAAAACAGCTGTGCATTTACACGTTTGTATGTGTGCTGTTGTTCTAGCTGCTTTTCCAAGACAAAACTCTAATATTTATGCCTGAACATCCAAGGCAATCAAGCAAGAACCTTAGGATGTCAGTAAAATATCTCCCCTATCATATAGAGTGGACAGTTTGCCCTGCTTCCTGAATGGTTCTGCTGTATAAATGCATTGTAGGGGCTTTTCCACAATCTAGAGATTCCAGCAGAGGGCTGCACACACACGGAGCACATTTTGGGAAATCCTGATTTCACGAGATGCATTCCCTGTGACCGGTGCCCCCCAATGGAAGTGCCGGGTTATGGAATCACCCCTTGTAAGTTAATTCAGACATCAGGAGCAATGTTTGTCTTGGGCACTCCAATAAAGAAGTCTTTCCTCAGTTTATCAATGATGGCATGTTTACACAGCAGAATTGTTTCAGAAAATGTGACATCTCAGTCCACAAAATAATGCTCTTAGCTGCTTTTTTCCCCTATTACTTTTCTACCTTTTTTTTCATTCGTTCATGGGATGTGGGCTTCGCTAGCAAGGCCAGCATTTATTGCCCATCCCTATTGCCCTTGAGAAGGTGGTGGTGAGCCGCTTTCTTGAACCGCTGCACTACATGTGATGAAGGTTCTCCCACAGTGCTGTTAGGAAGGGAGTTCCAGGATTTTGACCCAGCGACGATGAAGGAATGGCGATATATTTCCAAGTTGGGATGGTGTGTGACTTGGAGGGGAATGTGCAGGTGGTTTTGTTCCCATGTGCCTGCTGCTCTTGTCCTTCTAGGTGGTAGAGGTCGCGGGTTTGCGAGGTGCTGTCGTCGAAGCCTTGGCGAGTTGCTGCAGTGCATCCTGTGGATGGTACACACTGTAGCCACTGTGCGCCGGTGGTGAAGGGAGTGAATGTTTAGGGTGGTGGATGGGGTGCCAATCAAGCGGGCTGCTTTGTCCTAGATGGTGTCGAGCTTCTTGAGTGTTGTTGGAGCTGCACTCATCCAGGCAAGTGGAGAATATTCCATCACACTCCTGACTTGTGCCTTGTAGATGGTGGAAAGGCTTTGGGGAGTCAGGAGGTGAGTCACTCGCCACAGAATACCCAGCCTCTGACCTGCTCTTGTAGCCACAGTATTTATATGGCTGGTCCAGTTAAGCTTCTGGTCAATGGTGACCCCCAGGATGTTGATGGTGGGGGATTCGGCGATGGTAATGCCGTTGAATGTCAAGGGGAGATGGTTAGACTCTCTCTTGTTGGAGATGGCCATTGCCTGGCACTTGTCTGGCGCGAATGTTACTTGCCACTTATGAGCCCAAGCCTGGATGTTGTCCAGGTCTTGCTGCATGCGGGCTCGGACTGCTTCATTATTTGAGGAGTTGCAAATGGAACTGAACACTGTGCAATCATCAGCGAACATCCCCATTTCTGATCTTATGATGCAGGGAAGGTCATTGATGAAGCAGCTGAAGATGGTTGAGCCTCGGACACTACCCTGAGGAACTCCTGCAGCAATGTCCTGGGGCTGAGATGATTGGCCTCCAACAATCACTACCATCTTCCTTTGTGCTAGGTATGACTCCAGCCACTGGAGAGTTTTCCCCCTGATTCCCATTGATTTCAATTTTACTCGGGCTCCTTGGTTCCACACTCGGTCAAAAGCTGCCTTGATGTCAAGGGCAGTCACTCTCACCTCACCTCTGGAATTCAGCTCTTTTGTCCATGTTTGGACCAAGTCTGTAATGAGGTCTGGAGCCGAGTGGTCCTGGCGGAACCCAAACTGAGCATCGATGAGCAGGTTATTGGTGAGTAAGTGCCGCTTGATAGCACTGTTGACGACACCTTCCATCACTTTGCTGATGATTGAGAGTAGACTGATGGGGCGGTAATTGGCCGGATTGGATTTGTCCTGCTTTTTGTGGACAGGACATACCTGGGCAATTTTCTACATTGTCGGGTAGATGCCAGTGTTGTAGCTGTACTGGAACAGGTTGGCTGAAGGCACGGCTAGTTCTGGAGCACAAGACTTCAGCACTACAGCCGGGATGTTGTCGGGGCCCATAGCCTTTGCTGTATCCAGTGCACTCAGCCGTTTCTTGATATCACGTGGAGTGAATCGAATTGGCTGAAGACTGGCTTCTGTGATGGTGGGGATATTTTCTACCTGTAACCTTACTAAAATGTAAAGAACAAGTAAAGACTATCTCTTTCCAGGAGACTGTGTGTAATTTACACTATCATGCACTACTCTGATTCAATTGATCTCCTGAGAGAGATGAATAAACACAGGTAAAAATTTCCGAGACAAAACTCTAATATTTATACCTGAACATCCAAGGCAAACAAGCAAGAACCTTAGGATATCTGTGAAATATCTGTCTTAATTATTCAACCCTCACCAATTAAATTCTGGTCGAAGTTCCTATTGACCAAATAGAACAGGAATCATTGTTTTCCATAGAGTGCCTGATCACCTGCATAATTTTGCCCTGATTACCTTTAATTCTGTTCTCAATGCAATATTCCTCCAGCATCTTTAGTAATGAGTTAATCAGCCTAGGATCAACTGCTTTGTTGGCAGTCTGTCCCACACATCTACTGTTACGCGCAAAAAAAGTTTGGTCTTAATTAAGGTTTGTCAATTTTGTACTTAAGTCTTCTAGTTCTGAGATCACATAATCTCTTCACGGTTATATTATTCACGCCTTTCTGCATTTTAATGACTTGGATCAAGTTTTCCTTGGTATCGGCTCTCACGAAAGATGTTCAGTTTGGTGAGGCTATCTTCAAAACTTTGAGCTCTAAATCTCAAAATCATCCCTGTTCCTCTGTTCCTAACTTTTCCAATGCAGCAATATCCTTTTGAAATTAAGGTGTCCAAAACTGCAGAAAATATTCTTTGCATAGCCATACTGGAGTTGTATATTTTCCAATATATTTCTGTTGCTTTATTTTAAGCTTATGAAGGATGTTAATGTTGGGACAGAAATAATTTCCATATTTGGCAGCAATTGTCAGAATCAAGTATTCCAAAAGTTTCAAGTAGTCGTTTGGATTTAACTCCAGGAGGGATTCATGCTGGCGGACGGCAAACCATTGCTTCTCCCCCCTCCCCCAACCCCCCCTGCTGCGAGGCCCGGGAAATTATCACTCACTGATCAAATTTCCATGCTGGACATCAGTCTACCGCCAGAACCCAGCAGGATGACTATCTGTTCAGTGGGCGGGCGGGAGTGAGATTTCAGGCGGCAGGAGACCGCCACTGGGGTCCCTTTGGGAACGGACCAGAGTAATGAGGTAAGAACAACTTGCATTTATATAGCGCCTTTGATGTAGTAAAACATCCCAATGCGCTTCACAGGAATGATTTTCAAACAAAATTTGACACCGAGCCACATAAGGAGATATTAGGACAGGTGACCAAAAGCTTGGTCAAAGAGGTAGGTTTTAAGGAACATCATAAAGGAGGAGAGAGACGTAGCAAGGGGGAGAGGTTTAGGGCATAGACAGCTGGAGGCATGGCCGCCAATGGTGGAGCGATTAAAATCGGGGATGCGCAAGAGGCAAGAATTGGAGGAGTGCAGAGATCTCAGAGGGTTGTAGGGCTGGAGGAGGTTATAGAATAGAATCATAGAAGTTTACAACATGGAAACAGGCCCTTCGGCCCAACATGTCCATACCACTAAGCTAGTCCCAATTGCCTGCACTTGGCCCATATCCCTCTATACCCATCTTACCCATGTAACTGTCCAAATGCTTTTTAAAAGACAAAATTGTACCCGCCTCTACTACTGCCTCTGGCAGCTCGTTCCAGACACTCACCACCCTTTGAGTGAAAAAATTGCCCCTCTGGACCCTTTTGTATCTCTCCCCTCTCACCTTAAATCTATGCCCCCTCGTTATAGACTCCCCTACCTTTGGGAAAAGATTTTGACTATCGACCTTATCTATGCACCTCATTATTTTATAGAATTCTATAAGATCACCCCTAAACCTCCTACTCTCCAGGGAAAAAAGTCTCAGTCTATCCAACCTCTCCCTATAAGTCAAACCATCAAGTCCCGGTAGCATCCTAGTAAATCTTTTCTGCACTCTTTCTAGTTTAATAATATCCTTTCTATAATAGGGTGACCAGAACTGTACACAGTATTCCAAGTGTGGCATTACTAATGTCTTGTACAACTTCAACAAGACATCCCAACTCCTGTATTCAATGTTCTGACCAATGAAACCAAGCATGCTGAATGCCTTCTTCACCACCCTATCCACCTGTGACTCCACTTTCAAGGAGCTATGAACCTGTACTCCTAGATCTCTTTGTTCTATAACTCTCCCCAACGCCCTACCATTAACGGAGTAGGTCCTGGCCCGATTCGATCTACCAAAATGCATCACCTCACATTTATCTAAATTAAACTCCATCTGCCATTCATCGGCCCACTGGCCCAATTTATCAAGATCCCGTTGCAATCCTCGATAACCTTCTTCACTGTCCACAATGCCACCAATCTTGGTGTCATCTGCAAACTTACTAACCATGCCTCCTAAATTCTCATCCAAATCATTAATATAAATAACAAATAACAGCGGACCCAGCACCGATCCCTGAGGCACACCGCTGGACACAGGCCTCCAGTTTGAAAAACAACCCTCTACAACCACCCTCTGTCTTCTGTCGTCAATCCAATTTTGTATCCAATTGGCTACCTCACCTTGGATCCCGTGAGATTTAACCTTATGTAACAACCTACCACGCGGTACCTTGTCAAAGGCTTTGCTGAAGTCCATGTAGACCACGTCTACTGCACAGCCCTCATCTATCTTCTTGGTTACCCCTTCAAAAAACTCAATCAAATTCGTGAGACATGATTTTCCTCTCACAAAACCATGCTGACTGTTCCTAATCAGTCCCTGCCTCTCCAAATGCCTGTAGATTCTGTCCCTCAGAATACCCTCGAACAACTTACCCACTACAGATGTCAGGCTCACCGGTCTGTAGTTCCCAGGCTTTTCCCTGCCGCCCTTCTTAAACAAAGGCACAACATTTGCTACCCTCCAATCTTCAGGCACCTCACCTGTAGCTGTCGATGATTCAAATATCTCTGCTAGGGGACCCGTAATTTCCTCCCTAACCTCCCATAACGTCCTGGGATACATTTCATCAGGTCCCGGAGATTTATCTACCTTGATGCGCGTTAAGACTTCCAGCACCTCCCTCTCTGGAATATGTACACTCCTCAAGACGTCACTGTTTATTTCCCCAAGTTCCCTAACATCCATGCCTTTCTCAGCTGTAAATACCGATGTGAAATATTCATTTAGGATCTCACCCATCTCTTGTGGTTCCGCACATAGATGACCTTGTTGATCCTTAAGGTTGCAGAGGTAGGGAGGGACGAGGCCATGAAGGGATTTGAAAACAATGTTGAGAATTTTAAAATTGAGGCGTTCCCAGACCGGGAGCCAATGTAGGTCAGCGAGCGGTGATGGGTGAACGGGACTTGGTGAGAGTTAGGATACAGGCAGCAGAGTTTTAGATGAGCTCAAGTTTATGGAGGGTGGAAGATAGGAGGCTGGCCAGGAGAACATTGGAAATTCAAGTATAGAGGTAACAAAGGCATGGATGAGGGTTTCAGTAGCAGATAAGCTGAGGCAGGGGCGGAGACGGATGATGTTACAGAGGTGGAAGTAGGCGGTCTTGGTGATGGAGAGGATATGCGGTCAGAAGCTCATCTCAGGGTCAAATAGGATGGCAAGCCTGCGAACAGTCTGGTTTAGCCAGGTCGGGGGGGTGTCCAGAGGGAATCATGGGATGGAGAGGGAAGCCCAGGGAAGGCCCAAGGCTTCCTTGTGGAGCCTGGAGGAGCACTGCACTTTTCTGCACCTCTTCTGGCCCCATTCCTGTGTGCCACCAGGTTTCACTGGCCGGTCCCATCACTGTGCACGACTTGAACAATCGGCATCGGGGATCTAATTGTGTCATAGGACTCCAACTTTTACCTGTTAGTAAGGCCCATGCCTGCCTGAGGCAGGATCCCCTGATGCTGCCCAAAACCTGACAGTTAAAATGGTGGTGGAGGGAGCACGTCAGGAACAGAGAGGAAAGTGCCGAATGCCATTTTAACCACCCATCTGGCCCGTTCACATCAGGTGGGCAGGACAGGGGTAAAATTGGCCCTGTTTTTGCAGTAATAGAATCACTTCATCTTTCTTACCAACCAGTAAATCTTCTGAAATGTTGCTTATGATAAACCAGGTGACATGCTTGGTTATAGGAATAGGACTGCTATGTCAGGATGTAGTATTATGCTGCTAAGGTAGGATTGTGTC
The DNA here is from genome assembly GCF_035084215.1 of Heptranchias perlo. NCBI lineage: Eukaryota > Metazoa > Chordata > Chondrichthyes > Hexanchiformes > Hexanchidae > Heptranchias > Heptranchias perlo. Next base: position 76,473,934 of record NC_090330.1, read on the forward strand.
CTGTTAAAGGTTCAACGTCTAGTTGTTAAGTAAACAGAGCCTCAAATTAATAAGACTTTAATTGTTGTTTGGTGAGCAGATTGTGCAGATTGGAAAATGCAAACAGAAGCACCCAGCATTAAGTGACTGGTTTTCTTTCCCAAGTTTAGGATTGTTTTGCATCTGTAACAACATGTGATATCTGGTGTGTAACATCTAGAGTGTAATATCAGTAATGTCTGGAATGTGATGAATAAAGTGCGCGATAGGAGCAATTGTTTTTTATATTTGTAACTGCAATTTAGTTCTACTGTTCAGCTTAACTGAGCCTTGCAAACTGCATTTATTTTCATCACATGACACAACGTGGTCGAAGATGTAGCGTAAAGCTCCTCTTATTCTGCCTCAACAATGTGCTTTAACCAAATAATAACAGGGTTATACAAGGCTTTGGTGTGACCTTATCTGGAACACTGTGTACCCTCACCTCAGGAAAGGACATTTTGGCTCTGGAGAAGATATCCCAGCCTGAATACACTAAGCTGGAGCTGGAGTTCGACTTCTTGCCTTGTGATTGGATTCGCTGGAGAGGCATGGACTTAGAGTAGATCTGACTCAGGTCTTTAAAACTATAATGGGCATTGACAACATACAGGTGGATGGGTTGTTTGAGGTGAGGGGGCCGGGGAGAATGAGGAGCCATCCATTTAAAATGAGGAATCAGGGAGTGAGGTTGGATGTGCAAATGTTTTATTTTTCTCAGGACTATTCCACCATTCCTAAGTTGGTAGTAAGGATTGACTTCTTGCAGCCCTTCAAGAAGGCGTTAGAAGCATTTTTGGAAAACTACAAGGTCATGGCAGAAGGAAAGGAAGATTTTGGTTAATACCGAATAGGTTGGGTCATTCTGGGGCTTGGCTGATCACCTTGAAAGGTTGCAGAGTCAGTTTTGACAGGTTTGCTGAATTGGCTATGGGTCGCTTTTTTTAATGACCTCTCGCAGGCGTACAGATCAGCCATGATCTGATTGAATGGCAGAACAGGCTCAACGTGCTGAATGGCCTATTCATATTCCTATGTTCCTGTGAGTTGGGGCGAAGGCAATGAGCCCAGTAAGAAGTTGGGGCAAATGTAAATATGACAGATGGGTTTTTCTCATCTTAGAAACATAGAAACATACAAAATAGGAGCTGGAGTAGGCCATTCGACCCTTCGAACCTGCTCCGCCATTCAATATGATCATGGCTGATCCTCTATCTCAATACCATATTCCCGCTCTCTCCCCATATCCCTTGATGCCTTTTGTGTCTAGAAATCTATCTATCTCCTTCTTAAATATATTCAGTGACTTGGCCTCCACAGCCTTCTGTAATAGAGAATTCCACAGGTTCACCACCATCTGAGTGAAGAAATTTCTCCTCATCTCAGTCCGATATGTCCTACCCCGTATCCTGAGACTATGACCCTTCGTTCTGGAACTCCCAGCCAGGGGAAACATCCTCCCTGCGCCCAGTCTGTCTAGCACTGTCAGAATTTTATATGTTTCAATGAGATCCCCTCTCATTCTTCTAAACTCGAGTTGACCCAATCTCTTCTCATACAACAGTCCTGCCATCCCAGGAATCAGTCTGGTGAACCTTCGCTGCGCTCCCTCTATGGCAAGTATATCCTTTCTCAGGTAAGGAGACCAAAACTGCACACAATACTCCAGGTGTGGTCTCACCAAGGCCCTGTATAACTGCAGTAAGACATCCTTGCTCCTATACTCAAATCCTCTTGCAATGAAGGCCAACATACCATTTGCCTTCCCAACTGCTTGCTGCACCTGCATGTTTGCTTTCAGTGACTGGTGTACAAGGACACCCAGGTCCCTTTGTACATCAATATTTCCCAATCTATCACCAATTAAATAATACTCTGCCTTTCTGTTTTTCCTTCCGAAGTGGATAACTTCACATTTATCCACATTATACTGCATCTGCCATGTATTTGCCCACTCACTCAACTTGTCTAAATCGCCTTGAAGCCTCTTTGCATCCTCCTCACAACTCACAATCCCACCTAGTTTTGTGTCGTCAGCAAACTTGGAAATACTACATTTGGTTCCCTCATCCAAATCATTGATATATATTGTGAATAGCTGGGGTCCAAGCACTGATCCCTGCGGTACCCCACTAGTCACTGCCTGCCACCCCGAAAAAGACTCATTTATTCCTACTCTCTGTTTCCTGTCTGTTAACCAATTTTCAATCCATGCCAGTATATTACCCCCAATCCCATGTGCTTTAATTTTGCACACCAACTCTTATGTGGAACTTTATCAAAGGCCTTCTGAAAATCCAAATAAACCACATCCACTGGTTCTCCCTTATTTATTCTACCAGTTACATCCTCAAAAAAACTCCAGTAAGTTTGTCAAACATGATTTCCCTTTCATAAATCCATTTTGACTTTGTCTAATCCTGTTGATATTTTCTAAGTGTCCTGTTATCACAACCTTTATAATAGACTCCAGCATTTTCCCTACTACTGATGTTAGGCTAACTGGTCTGTAGTTCCCTGTTTTCTCTCTCCCTCCTTTTTTAAATAGTGGGTTTACATTTGCCACCCTCTAATCTGCAAGAACTGTACCATAATCTATAGAATTTTGGAAGATGACAACTAATGCATCCACAATTTCCACTAATTTTCTTGAGTACATAACATAATATCTCAGGAGTACAGCCCTGTTCCAAACGCACTGCACAAGAATGAATTTTTCCACTTCCTACATCAGCCATCCATGCAGGAGACTTATAAATGTAATTTAAATACTAGTGGAATTTTTTTCTTCCTACTGGCAGTAAACTCTGAAAAATGGTGAGGGAAAAAACAAATGAGGAAACCATGTTTCAGAGAGACAGAATTAAATTCAGCTGGTGGAGGAAATTTTAAAACAGTGTGAAGCCACATTTGTGTCTAGCCAATATGTTTCCATGCCTGAAAAATGTTGCAGTATATGTGCAAAAATAATCATTCAATCAGAAAAGTGTCAAATATCAACTGAGGTGGTAATGAATGCAGGAAATGGTTAGAGAATGTGACAATATATGCTGAAGAAAAGATTGCTTCTAATTTCAATCTAGTCATTGTAGCTGGATGGAGATCAGCAACCCAATAATTCCTGACTCTGTGGAGGGACAAGTAGAACAGCTCTTTGGTTTGAGCCCATACACAGGAGAAGTAACCTAAGCTCTGCTGCAAAACGAAACTAACCAAAGATTCACATAAGTCGTAAAGCAATATATTTTATGAATTAGCATACCAGAGATTTGGGTCGGGAATTTCCTTACAGCTGTTCCTGCACTGCCGCTGTAACTTCGCCAGAAGTGTGACAGAAACCCCATTTACACGCGTAAACCATCTTTCCATCAACTTCCAGTGAAGTTACGGTGGTGGAGTGGGAGCAGCTCCCAGGAATTCCCTGCCTTGGTATGAAGATTGTTCAAGGTGGTAGCCTCGTGGTTATGATACTGATCTAGTAAATAGAAAATTGTGAGTTCAAATCCCACTATAGCAAGTTGTGAAATTGAATTAAATAAATCTGGTAATTTGTGGTATGGAGTTACTGTGAAAACCCACCTAGTACTTCAGGGGAGGAACCTGCCACCTATATTGATCTGGCCTACAAGTGATTCCAGACCCACATGATGTGGTTGACTCATAATGCTCTACAGGACAACTAGTGTTAGGCAATAAATAGTGCCTTGCCAGTGTCACCCACACCCTGAGAGTAAAATTGAAAAATTTAGCTTTTAAGTTAGTTTCTTGAATTTGAGTTGCAGTTACTGGGTACCACATTTGACTAGTCCTTACACTTTTAGTTAAGAGGTTCATCAAAGATGACATAACCTTTCTTTTGGTGTCCTCAAGTTTCTCTACTACACATGTCTGCTTAAACAGTGGAAATTGTATTGACGAAACTAGAAGTCAAAATTTGATTTGAGTCACTTTAAGGGCATCTGGCGGCTCAAAATAAATGACAGTGCAGTGTTTTTTCTCATTGCCATTCTTTATATCTTTAAAAATTTCGCAGCTAACCATCGGTTTTTAATAAGACGTAGGTATTTCATGATAGCTCCTTCCACTTGGATTCGTCGTCATTATTTTGCTCTTGCTCGTACACAGATCCAACAATGTGAGCAGATTGTGAGTACTCATTGTGCTCTATTAATATTCAACTTGAACCATTGTTTAAGAAAATAATTTATCCATCAAAATTCCAAATTGGCATTATTTTCTCCAATAAGTCAAGATTTCTTGGCTCTGTGCAGGGCATATTGGATCACCAGGGTACAGGGAAGACAGAAAACACAGGCAGGCTCCTTTATGGATGGGCACTCTTCCCTCTTGATTTTCCTGTATTCACTGTGCCCAGGTGATCCAGTGCACAGGACCAGGAAGATCTATCCTCTAATGTGATATCTGCCAACCATCAGCTTTTCCCGCTGATATCAGCATTTCCCAGACCTGCCTACATGCCAGTGTTAGCTGATGAAAACCGGCATTTTTTACAGTACGCAACACTATTTGGCACTTGTCTGGCGCGAATGTTACTTGCCACTTATCAGCCCAAGCCTGGATGTTGTCCAGGTCTTGCTGCATGCGGGCTCGGACTGCTTCATTATCTGAGGGGTTGCGAATGGAACTGAACACTGTGCAATCATCAGCGAACATCCCCATTTCTGACCTTATGATGGAGGGAAGGTCATTGATGAAGCAGCTGAAGATGGTGGGCCACAGGACACTGCCCTGAGGAACTCCTGCAGCAATGCCCTGGGGCTGAGATGATTGGCCTCCAACAACCACTACCATCTTCCTTTGTGCTAGGTATGACTCCAGCCACTAGAGAGTTTTCCCCCTGATTCCCATTGACTTCAATTTTACTAGGGCTCCTTGGTGCCACACTCGGTCAAATGCTACCTTTATGTCAAGTGCAGTTACTCTCACCTCACCTTTGGAATTCAACTCTTTTGTCCATGTTTGGACCAAGGCTGTAATGAGGTTTGGAGCCAAGTGGTCCTGGCGGAACCCAAACTGAGCATCGGTGAACAGGTTCTTTGTGAGTAAGTGCCGCTTGATAGCACTGTCGACGACACCATCCATCACTTTGCTGATGATTGGCCGGATTGGATTTGTCCTGCTTTTGTGGACAGGACATACCGGGGCAATTTTCATCATTGTCGGGTAGATGCCAGTGTTGTAGCTGTACTGGAACAGTTTGGCTAGAGACGCGGCTAGTTCTGGAGCACAAGTCTTCAGCACTACAGTCGGGATGTTGTCGGGGCCCATAGCCTTTGTTGTATCCAGTGCACTCAGCCGTTTCTTGATATCACATGGAATGAATCGAATTGGCTGAAGACTGGCTTCTGTGATGGTGGGGATATCGGGAGGAGGCCGAAATGGATCATCCACTTCTGGCTGAAGATGGTTGCAAATGCTTCAGCCTTGTCTTTTGCACTCACGTGCTGGACTCTGCCATCATTGAGGATGGGGATGTTCACGGAGCCTCCTCCTCCTGTTAGTTGTTTAATTGTCCACCACCATTCACGACTGGATGTGGCAGGACTGCAGAGCTTTGATCTGATCCGTTGGTTGTGGATTCGCTTAGCTCTGCTACAAGCGTGCAATCCTCTTGGACAGATTTCCTTCGGTGCACTCTACCCAGGCTATGCTTTACATTATCAAGTCTGCCCTCTCGTTCCCCACTGATGTAATGGCTGGGCAGAAGGCTTCATCGCTTGTATTGCGGGGAAAAACTGAAGTCACAACAATGCATCTTTTGCAGGGATGGATCCAGAAATTTGTGATGGGCCCCGGGGGTGTGTCCACTGCCCAGGAAAGTTTGATTTTAAACACTTTTGGGTAGAAATTCATCTTAGATGGTAGCACAAAGTGGGAGGAATGTATCAGCCGCCTGATATACTCCCCGCCTGATGTTCAGTTCTATTGAAGTCAATGGAACTGAGTAACAGGCAGGGATTATATCGAGGCAGCCGATGCAATAACGCCTGTTTCGCGCTACTGCCCAAGACAAATTTCTACCCCTTTATTTGTGACATTTTCCAGCATTTTGGAGTTAGTGTTATTCAGTCTCTGAATCACAAATTAATTAATACTGCAAAGACTACTGATATTTCAAATGAAGTATTTGTTACAAGTCGCAATTGACTTGCGATTATTGTACCATCAGAAAGTAATAGGAAGTGAGCAAAACCCAGGAGAATGCTGCCAATATTAATATAGGAATTATTTATCCTACAGTAACAGCAGCCCATGGCAATAACACAGACAGTGCAATGTTGGAAATGATAAACTCTCTAGTCTTGGATTTCAGGGCTCACTAATTCCAAAGGTCAGGTGAATGTTAATCCCCTTAACTGTCTGCCACCTATGCCAGGCCGAGCCAACGCAGAATTGAAGTGTTTCCCGCAATCTCCGGGCATGTGCACAAATTTTTGTTGCTGGAGCATGTGCGGAATTTTGTAAATTCCGCAAGAAAAATTCCGGGGCAACTTCACCAAAACTTAACTGGACCAGCCACATAAATACTGCGGTTACAAGAGCAGGTCAGAGGCTGGGTATTCTGCGGCGAGTGACTCACCTCCTGACTCCCCAAAGCCTTTCCACCATCTATAAGTCAGGTGTGTGATGGAATATTCTCCACTTGCCTGGATAGGTGCAGCTCCAATAACACTCAAGAAGCTTGACGCCAACCAGGACAAAGCAGCCCGCTTGATTGGCACCCCATCCACCATCTTAAACATTCACTCCCTCCATCATCGGCGCACTGTGGCTGCAGTGTGCACCATCTACAAGATGCACTGCAGCAACTCGCCAAAGCTTCTTTGACAGTACCTCCCAATCCCGCGACCTCTATCACCTAGAAGGACAAGGGCAGCAAACACATTGAAACACCACCAGCTGCATGTTCCCCTCCAAGTAACACACCATCCAGACTTGGAAATATATCACCGTTACTTCATCGTTGCTGGGTCAAAATCCTGGAGCTCCCTTCCTAACAGCACTGTGGGAGAACCTTCTCCACACGCACTGCAGCGGTTGAAGAAGGCGGCTCACCACCATCTTCTCAAGGGCAATTAGTGATGGGCAATAAATGCTGACCTTGCCAGCGACGCTCACATCCCATGAATGAATAATAAAAAAAATAACAGAACCCACCTGATTTTCTCTGTGTTTTATGCACATGCACTATTTTGCACCATTTCTCTTGTATCACAGTTATTTCTACCTACTGTATACCCAAACTACCTTCCTCAAATCTTCCCTCACATGTGAAAATTGAGCCAAGATCTGGCACTGACATTAAATTATCTTCAGCAATAATTAGTGCAAGTACATGCCACCAATGATTTAGCAATCCTTCGATGTCAAATCCATTCAATCAGCAATAGCAAACTCCATCTGGTGAGTTTGATCATTTTGAGTTCATTCACAAATGAACTAAAATTAATTCACAATGTAGCACAATTCCTGCTACTGTGAGGTTGGATGCACTTACCAAAAATCACGTCACATGTTCACACAGTAAAACAATCTATTCCTTTCCCATCACATGCATGCATTATGGTCTAGTGCAGAAATAGAGAAAATGGGTCCTGCAAAAATATGAACCCAGCGCAGGCTGGGGAGGAGCTATGGAGGGAAATTAGTCTTGGACAGTAGAGTCATACGGATAATAGCGAATTGGGACCTCGTTTTACACCCCGCTCGATTTTCTTTTCCATTGACTTCAATTCACATCATAGTAGGTACAGCACAGGAGGAGGCCATTTGGTCCATCATGCCTGTGCCAGCTCTTTGAAAGAGCTATCCAATTAGTCCCATTCCCTGGTCTTTCCTCATAGCCCTGTAAATTTTATACCGTCCAATTTTCTTTTGAATCTGCTTCCACCACCCTTTCAGGCAGTGCATTCCAGATCATTAAAACTCGCTGCGTAAAAAAATGTTTCCTCATGTCGCCTCTGGCTCTTTTGCCGATCACCTTAAATCTATGGCCTCTGGTTAACAACCCTTCTACCACTGGAAACAGTTTCTCCTTATTTACTCTGTCAAAACCGTTCATGAACTTGAACACCTCTACCAAACCACCCCTTAACCTTTTCTGTTCTATGGTAGTCATGATGTGGAGATGCCGGTGATGGACTGGGGTTGACAATTGTAAACAATTTTACAACACCAAGTTATAGTCCAGCAATTTTATTTTAAATTCACAAGCTTTCGGAGATTTCCTCCTTCCTCAGGCAAATGTTTCAAGAGCTCCTTGAAGCCTACGCATTTATACATATAGAACAATACATGGTGTTTACAGACTGCCCCTGCAACTGCCCGTTGCCAAGGCAATCACCGTGTTCAGACAGAGAGGTGTCACCTGCAGAACCCCCGAATACACATTCAACAAAAAAACAAACAGGGAAAAAAAACAGAGAAAAAAAACAGAGAGAGGCAGAAACATCCGGAAGGCAGAGAGAGCCAGCAAATGACCCATTATATTAAAAACAGATAACATTTGTTCGCTGGTGGGGTAACGTGTAGCGTGACATGAACCCAAGATCCCGGTTGAGGCCGTCCTCATGGGTGCGGAACTTGGCTATCAATTTCTGCTCGACGATTTTGCGTTGTCGTGTGTCTCGAAGGCCGCCTTGGAGTACGCTTACCCGAAGGTCGGTGGATGAATGTCCATGACTGCTGAAGTGTTCCCCGACTGGGAGGGAACCCTCCTGTTTGGCGATTGTTGCGCGGTGTCCGTTCATCCGTTGTCGCAGCGTCTGCATGGTCTCGCCAATGTACCATGCTCTGGGGCATCCTTTCCTGCAACGTATGAGGTAGACGTTGCTGTGTTGCTGTGTTGTTCCTGCAACACAGCAGACCAGCTACGTTATACCGCCAAACAGACGAGGCAACGGAACTACGCTGCCTACATGAAAACCAAGAGCAGGAAGCTTGAGAAACTCGGCATCACCACCAGCAACGACCAAGCTTCCCCTGGTACCACGGTTGCAACCACAGGGAAGTCTATTGTCAATTTATCCGACCACACCCTTCAACCAGACGAAATCGAAGTTCTCAGCCGAGGGCTCAATTTCTGCCCCACTACCAAAAGGGACCCCACTAGTCTCGCGGCGGACACAGAGGAATTCATCAGGAGAATGAGGCTCCGGGAATTCTACCACAAACCCCAAGATTTCAGCAGCGAACCCAATGAGACAATCGACGATCCGGAACAGCAGACAGAGGGATCCGCGGTACAGCAACCGAAGAGGAAAGAGTCAAACTGGACTCCTCCGGAGGGTCGCTGCCCTCAGCTGGACATGTATGCTCAAGCTGTCAGGAAATGCGTCAATGCCAGATTCATCAGCCGCACTCAGAAGACAGTCCAGAATGTCACCCGAGCACAACGCAACGCCATCAACGCTCTCAAGACCAACCGCAACATCGTCATCAAACCAGCGGACAAAGGAGGAGCCATAGTCATACAGAACAGAACAGACTATTGCAAAGAAGCATACCGACAACTGGACAACCAGGAACACTACAGACGGTTACCCGCAGATCCGACCAAAGAACACACCCACCAGCTCAACAAACTGATCAAGACCTTCGATCCAGACCTTCAAAGCATCCTATGCATTCTCATCCCACGTAATCCCCGCGTGGGAGACTTCTACTGCCTCCCAAAGATACACAAAGCCAACACACCCGGACGTCCCATCGTATCAGGCAACGGAACCCTGTGTGAGAACCTCTCTGGATACATCGAGGGCATCCTGAAACCCATCGTACAGGGAACCCCCAGCTTCTGTCGCGACACTACAGACTTCCTACAAAAACTCAGTACCCACGGACCAGTTGAACCAGGAACACTTCTCACCACGATGGACGTCTCGGCACTATACACCAGTATCCCCCACGATGACGGCATCGCTGCGACAGCATCAATACTCAACACCAACAACAGCCAATCTCCGGAAGCCATCCTACAACTCATCCGCTTCATCCTGGATCACAATGTCTTCACCTTCGATAACCAGTTCTTTACCCAAACACACGGAACAGCCATGGGGACCAAATTCGCACCCCAATACGCCAACATTTTCATGCACAAGTTCGAGCAGGACTTCTTCACTGCACAAGACCTCCAACCAACACTATACACCAGATACATCGACGACATTTTCTTTCTATGGACCCACGGCAAGGAATCACTAAAGAGACTACACGATAACATCAACAAGTTCCATCCCACCATCAAGCTCACCATGGACTACTCCTCAGAATCAGTTTCTTTCTTGGACACACGAATCTCCATCAAAGACGGGCACCTCAGCACCTCACTCTACCGCAAGCCCACGGACAACCTCACGATGCTCCACTTTTCCAGCTTCCACCCTAACCACGTCAAAGAGGCCATCCCCTATGGACAGGCCCTGCGAATACACAGGGTCTGCTCAGACGAGGAGGAACGCGATGGACACCTACAGACGCTGAAAGACGCCCTAGTAAGAACGGGATATGACGCTCGACTCATCGATCGACAGTTCCGACGGGCCACAGCAAAAAATCGCATAGACCTCCTCAGGAGACTAACACGGGACGCAACCAACAGAGTACCCTTTGTCGTCCAGTACTTCCCCGGAGCGGAGAAACTACGCCATGTTCTCCACAGCCTTCAACATGTCATCAATGAGGACAAACACCTCGCTATGGCCATCCCCACACCTCCACTACTCGCCTTTAAACAGCCACCCAACCTCAAACAGACCATCGTTCGCAGCAAACTACCTAGCTTTCAAGAGAACAGCGTCCACGATGCCACACAACCCTGCCACGGTAACCTCTGCAAGACATGCCAGATCATCGACACAGATACCACCATCACACGAGAGGACACCACCCACCAGGTGCATGGTTCATACTCCTGTGACTCGGCCAACGTTGTCTACCTCATACGTTGCAGGAAAGGATGCCCCAGAGCATGGTACATTGGCGAGACCATGCAGACGCTGCGACAACGGATGAACGGACACCGCGCAACAATCGCCAAACAGGAGGGTTCCCTCCCAGTCGGGGAACACTTCAGCAGTCATGGACATTCATCCACCGACCTTCGGGTAAGCGTACTCCAAGGCGGCCTTCGAGACACACGACAACGCAAAATCGTCGAGCAGAAATTGATAGCCAAGTTCCGCACCCATGAGGACGGCCTCAACCGGGATCTTGGGTTCATGTCACGCTACACGTTACCCCACCAGCGAACAAATGTTATCTGTTTTTAATATAATGGGTCATTTGCTGGCTCTCTCTGCCTTCCGGATGTTTCTGCCTCTCTCTGTTTTTTTTCTCTGTTTTTTTTCCCTGTTTGTTTTTTTGTTGAATGTGTATTCGGGGGTTCTGCAGGTGACACCTCTCTGTCTGAACACGGTGATTGCCTTGGCAACGGGCAGTTGCAGGGGCAGTCTGTAAACACCATGTATTGTTCTATATGTATAAATGCGTAGGCTTCAAGGAGCTCTTGAAACATTTGCCTGAGGAAGGAGGAAATCTCCGAAAGCTTGTGAATTTAAAATAAAATTGCTGGACTATAACTTGGTGTTGTAAAATTGTTTACAATTTTCTGTTCTAAGGAGATCAACCCCAGCTTCTCCAGTCTCTCCACATAACTGAAGTCTCTTATCCCTGGCCATTTTAGTAAATCTGTTCTGCACCCTCTCTAAGGCCTTCACATCCTACCTAAATTGAACACAATACTCCAGTTGAGGTTTATGCAGTGTTTTATAAAGGTTTAGCATAATTTCCTTGCTTTTGTACTCTATGCCTCTTTTGATAAAGCCCAGGATCCTATATGCTTTTTTAACAGCCTTCTCAACTTGTCCTGCCACCTTCAGAGATTTGTGTATGTGCACTCCTAAGTCTCTCTGTTCCTGCACCCCCTTTAAAATTGTACCATTTAGTTTATATTGCCTCTCCTCATTCTGCCTTCCAAAATCCATCACTTCACACTTCATCTGCCATGTGTCTGCCCATTTCACCAGTCTGTCTATGTTCTCCTGAAGTCTGTTACTATCCTCCACATTGTTTACTACATTTCTGAGTTCCATGTTATCTTTAAACTTTGAAATTATGCCCTTTATACCCAAGTCCAAGTCATTAATAATCAAAAATGAAATGAAGATTGGACGTGGTGTAAAATGGGCTACCGATTCTCAACTGCCCATTTTGCACTACTGCCCAAGAATAATTTCACCATCTAGGGAAGAAGCTACAGAGTGATAAGTGGTTTGGAACATGAGGAAGAAAGGGGTGTGGAGGTTGAGGAAGGAGGAGAGGACTGATAGTCATAATCTTAGAGATTAAAAATTGTACAAGCTCCTTGCACTTGCTGTTAGAGGTGAGGAAGGAGAGGGCAAAGGAAGAAGGTAGGAGGAGGTGTTGGTTATTGAGAAGAGGAGACTGGGATTGTTGTGATGCTCAAGATTGTCCTGGATTTGATCATAGAGAGACATGGTATTGCTTGAGATTGTCAGGCTGGTTCTGGTAGACAACGACCATGTCACTCATGCACCAGATGCAATTGAGTCTATTGCCCTCAGACTTAAGGAAGCAGCTGTAGGAACTGTACTGGGGAACGGCATGGGTGAGAGGCTATGGTAGGTATAAGGGCGCCATAGTTAGATCTCAGGGAAGTCACCAGTCGCAACAGTATCGTGGCACATGTGAGGCCAGAGGACAGGGAGTTGCAAGTTAGTGTGATGGTGGGGGAGACGTGGGAGAAGTTATTTCTAGCAGCGAAGGTTGAGGATAATGGGGTTGGGGCTGGGCAGGGAGATGTGGATGGTGAGAGAGATGAAGAACTGATCTGAGGTTTCCTTGTTGACAAACAAAACCTCAAAAGTGGAAAACTCAAGGAGATGGATATGGGTGGAATGGGGGGACTCATACGTAAGGCGAAATTGCCTGGCTTTTGAGGGCTGGATTGGTTGAGCTAGGGGGCCACATCTGGTCATGGTCCATAGTTTAGACACCACTGAGCTGCTCAGTGGCTTTTAAATATTAGATCCTAAATCTTATCTGTATCATGTTTCACATTATGCATGCCTAAATTAATTAGCTACATGGATTTGTATTTTTAATTTTATTGTTGATACGTTTTGGTAGTCTTCTTAACAGTATGATTAAATATTGGATACTAATTGGTTCTATTTTTACAAATAACTATTTATTTATCCCATTTAAGCCATACAAACATTGAGAATAACTTTAACTCCCCAAGACCAGGGGGCGGCGGGGGGTTAAAAGTTTTAAAATGGGAAACCCGACCTCAACCTGCCTAAAACAGTTTTAACGGAGGCTGGTTGGGGGGCGGATGACAAACCTGCTCTCCAGAGGCTGGCCCCAACATTTAAATATTTTAATGAGGCTGTATGCCTCACATTTTAGCTCTCTTTCAGATTTAACACTGGCCTTCCGGGCTTCCCAGGCCTCAGAAAACCCGGCAGCTGAAAGGAGGCGAATATGGCAGGATGGAACAGGTACGTGCGTTTCCAGAACTGCTTGTGGGCTAGGAGGAGCAGGAGTGTTTACCCAGCCCACCAAGCTAACCTGCTTCCATCCCCGCGATCGCGCCCTCTTCCCCTTCGATCTCCAACTCGATCTAAGACTCACTCATCCGATGTCCGACCCGCGAATTCCGACCCCCACCCCCCGATGTCTGACCTGTGATCTCTGACTCATTCCCACCTCTGATGTCCGACCTGCAATCTCCGATCCCCAACCCTGCACTCTGCTCCCTGGCTGCAGCCTGGTGCCGCAGGCCTACCTGCCCGACGGTCGGCTAGCCCCTCAATCTATCTGGCTGTGGCCGGGAAACGGATTCAAAAAACTGAAATCAGGTCCCACCATTAAATTTGGGTTTCCTGACCGCTAAACCTCACCCCCCTCTACCCCGTCCCCCCGCTCCCTCCCCACCTCCCCATAAATATTGGGGCCATTGAGTTGCATGTGTTATGAGGCTAAGTATCATGCCTTCTCATTGATATATTCTGATAAAAGTCTAAAATAAAATACCTTCACATGATCTGTTCAAAGTCCTTTGTCATATTTAGGAATCCAACGTGTCTCTTATTCTAAAGTTCATGGCTGGGATTTTAACCCCCCTCGTCAGCGAGAATGATGCGTGGAAGGGGTTAGAATTTGAAAATTCTACCTCCTGGCTTCAACCCACCGCAATCCTGACCACCATAATTTTTATGACGGCAAATCATGCCATCTTCGAGGCTCCCACTAAGGCAGGCGGGGGCCTACTTAATATTTAAAAGTCTCAGCCTGATGAGGTCATCAGCGCCACAACATAACATTAACTTGAAGGCAGGGGAGGTCCGGCACCATCTGCAGCCCAGCAGCAGAGCCATGCAGGAGGAGTCAACTGGCCAGAAGAGACCAAGGCAATCCGTATCATAGTACATACAGCACAGGAGGAGGCCATTCGGCCCATCATGCATGTGCCAGCTCTTTGAAAGAGCAATGCAATTAGTCCCATTCCCCTACTCTTTCCCCAGAGCCCTATAATTTTTTTCCCTTCAAGTATTTATCTAATTCCCTTTTGAAAGTTACTATTGAATCTGCTTCCACCTCCCTTTCAGGCAGTGCATTCCAGATCATTACACCACGCTGTGTAAAAAAATGTTTCCTCATGTCGCCTCTGGCTCTTTTGCCAATCACCTTAAATCTGCGCCCTCTGGATACTGACCCTTCTGCCACTGAAACAGTTTCTCCTTATTACTCCATCAAATCCTTTCATGATCTTGACCTTTCATGATCATGACCTTTCAACACCTCTATCAAATCTCCCCTTAACCTTCTCTGTTCTGAGGAGAATAGCCCCAGCTTCTTAAGTCTCTCCACATAACTGAAGTCCCACATCCCTGGTACCAGTCAAGTAAAACTCTACTACACCCTCTCTAAGGCCTTCACATCCTTCCCAAAGTGTGGTACCCAGAATTGGACACAGTACTCCAGCTGAGGCCTGACCAGTGATTTATAAAGGTTTGGTATAAATTTGTTGTTTTTGTACTCTATGCCTCTATTAATAAAACCCAGGATCCCATTTTCTTTTTTAGCAGCCTTCTCAACTTGTCCTGCCACCTTCAAAGATTTGTGTATGTGTACCCCCAGGTCTCTCTGTTCCTACACCCCCTTTAAAATTGTACCATTTAGTTTATATTACCTCTCCTCATTCTTCCTCCAAAATGCATCACTTCACACTTCTCTGTGTTAAATTTCATCTGTCATGTGTCTGCCCATTTCACCAGTCTGTCTATGTTCTCCTGAAGTCTGTTACTATCCTCCACATTGTTTAATGCATTTCCAAGTTTCGTGTCATCTGCAAACTTTGAAATTATACCGTGTATACCCAAGTCCAGGTCATCAATATATATCAAAAAAAGCAATGGCCCTAATACTGTCCTCTGAGGAATACCATTGTATACTTCCCTCCAGTCTGAAAAACAACCATTCACCACTACTCTCTGCTTTCTGTCCCTTAGCCAATTTTGTATCCAATCTGCCACTTTAATCCCATGGCCTTTAATTTTGCTAACAAGTCTATTATGTGGTACTTTATCAAATGAAAGTCCATATACACAACATCAACTGTACTACCCTCATCAACCATCTCCGTTACTTCATCAAGGAACTCAAATCAAATTAGTCAAACACGATGTTCCTTTAATAAATACATGCTGACTTTCATTTATTAGCCCATACTTTTCCAAGTGCCAATTAATTTTGTCCCGGATTATTGTCTCTAAAAGTTTTCCCGCCACGGACGTTAGGCTGACTGATCTGTAATTACCGAGTTTATCCCTCTACCCTTTTTTGAACAGGGATGTAACGTTTTCAATCCTCCAGTCCTCTGGCACCATCCCCATATCTAAGGAGGATTGGTAGATTGTGGACAGAGCATCTGCAATTTCCACCCTTACTTCCCTCAGTAACCTAGGAAGCATCCCATCTGGACCGGGTGACTTTTCTACTTTGAGTACTGCTAATCTTATAAGAACATAAGATCATAAGAAATAGGAGCAGGAGTAGGCCAATCGGCCCCTCGAGCCTGCTCCGCCATTCAATAAGATCATGGCTGATCTAATCTTTTAATAAACCTCCTCTTTATCAATTTTTTTATCCTATCCAATATCGCTACTACCGTCTCTTTTACTGCTACGATGGCAGTAGCCTCTTCTCCAGTGAAGACCAATGTGAAGTATTCATTTAGCACCTCAGTCATGCCCTCTGCTTCCACAAGAAGATCCCCTTTTTTGTCCCTAATCGGTCCCACCCTTCATTTGACTACCTTTTTACTATTTATATTTTTATAAAAGACTTTTGGGTTCCCTTTTATGTTAGCCGCTAATTTATTCTCATATTCTCTTAGTTCCTTATTTTTAGATCTGCTTTGTACTTTCTGTATCCAGCTTGGTTCTCCACTGCATTATGATCCTTACATTTGTCATAAGCCTCCTTTTCCTGTTTCATTTTAATCTCTATATCTTTAGTCATCCAGGGAGCTCTAGCTTTGGATGCCCTTCCTTCCACCCCCCCTCCCCCGGTACGAATATATTTATTCTGTACCCAAACCAACTCCTCCTTGAAGGCCTCCCATTGTTCAATTACTGTTCTGCCTGCCAATTTTTGATTCCAATCCATCACTAATTAACTCAAAATTTGCCCTCCTCCAGCATTTTCACATTTTATTGTTCCTTGTTCTTTTCCATAACTATTCTAAACCTAATGATATTATGATCACTGATCCCCAAATGCTTCCCCATTGAAACATGGTCCACCTGCCCCACTTCATTCCCCAGAACTAGATCCAGCACTGTTTCCTTCCTGGTTGGGCTGGAAACTCACTGTTCCAGAAAGTTCAATTGAACACATTTCAGGAATTCCTCCCCCTCTTTGCCCGTCACATTGTTACTGTCCCAGTCTACATTGGGATAATTGAAGTCCCCCATTATCACTACTCTATAGTTCTTGCATCTTTCTGTAATTTGCTTGCAAATTTCCTCCTCTCTCTCCTTCCTCCTATTTGGTGGTCTTTAGTATACACCCAGTAGTGTAATAGCTCCTCTATTGTTCCTTAATTCTAACCAAATAAATTCTGCCCTCAACTACATCATCGCTTTCCAGTGCTATAATAGTTTCTTTGATCAGTACTGCCACCCCCTCTCCTTTCTTTCCTTCCGTATCCTTCCTGAATAACTTGTAGCCAGGAATATTAAGTACCCAATCCTCCTCTTCTTTGAGTCGTGGATCTGTTATTGCCACTATACCATGTGGCAACTTGAGCCTGCAACTCACCAATCTTATTTACCACGCTACGTGCGTTTACGTACATGCACTCCAAACCCATCTTAGACTGCCTCACATTTGCATCCTGTCTGATCCCTCCTATTTCTGAACTATTCTTTACTCTAGTGCTACTTGTGTCTCCCAGTCCTCTGTGCACCATATTTCTCCTCTCAAATGTTTCATCGTGTGCCCATCCCCCTGCCAAATTAGTTTAAACCCTCCCCCACAGCACTAGTTAACCTCCCCGTGAGGACAATGGTCTGTTGAGGTGCAACCCATCCATCTTGAACAGATCCCTCCTGCCCCAGAACTGGTCCCAATGCCCCAGGGATCTGAAGCCCTCCCACCTGCACCTTTGTTTCAGTCACAAATTAACCTGCCTGATCCTATACTCACTAGTGCATGGCACTGGGAGTAATCCAGAGATTATTACCTTTGAGGTCCTGCTTTTTAACGTCTTCCCTAGCTCCTGAATCTCTGACTGCAGGACCTCGACCCTTTTCCTTTTAATGTCATTGGTACCCACATGGACCATGACTTCTGGCTGTTCCCCTTCCCCCCTCAAAATGTTCTGCACCCTCTCGGTGATATTCTTTAAAAATTACTTCTGTTCGAACTCCTTGTGAGCCAGGAGGAGCAGAAGTGCCACAAAGAGTCCTTGGGCCTCCCCAGCACCAGCCTCCCCCAATCTCCAATGGCCCTGCAAACCCCAGCCCTAGCATCCTCCTGATCTCCGATCAGCCTGGAGTCCCCAGCCCCAGCCTTCCGCTTTTGCCAAGACCTCACTCCCGCCTGCCGGCCAGACCGTGGGTCAAATCAGGTGCCGGGCGGTTCTCCAGGAACTTTTATTTGAATGAGGCCTTGCTGTTAAGACCAATAGGGCCTCCACGTCCCCGGACTCTCCAGGTATGCTGCACACTTTGGGGCTCGCACACACCCCTTTTAAAATTGGGGCCCATGTGTCAGTTTTAGATTTATTTGAGAAGTCAAGCCAGCAGTCTAACAACTTTATCCTCTGCTTCACAGTAAATCAGTTACGTCAACGTGCCACATGATTCCCGGCAAAAATAATGGACTTACTGTCACATTCAAGCATGGGCAGGACTCTGACAGTGTATAAGGATTCACGGTAGAGGAACAAGACGGAACTCTGAGCAAAAACCAAGTTACGATCCTTACCCAGAGGACAATTGGACAAGATAATTCCTTATTCTCTGTAAAATTACCGCTTATATACTTGTATGTATTAAACCTTGCTTGAGCTCAAAATAAAAGAGCAATCACTGTAACCAATTGGTATCAGGACCGAATTTATCTGATACAATTGGCGACCACGACAGGACCTGACAAACAGTGCACTGTATTTGAGCAAAAAAAGGTAATTTTTTAAAAATTCGTTCATGGGATGTGGGCATCGCTGGCAAGTCCAGCATTTATTGCCAATCCCTAATTGCCCTTGAGAAGGTGGTGGTGAGCCGCCTTCTTGAACCGCTGCAGTCCGTGTGGTGAAGGTTCTCCCACAGTGCTGTTAGGAAGGGAGTTCCAGGATTTTGACCCAGCAACGATGAAGGAACGGCGATATATTTCCAAGTCGGGATGATGTGTGACTTGGAGGGGAACGTGCAGGTGGTGTTGTTCCCATGTGCCTGCTGCCCTTGTCCTTCTAGGTGGTTTGGGTCGCGGGTTTGGGAGGTGCTGTCAAAGAAGCCTTGGCGAGTTGCTGCAGTGCATCCTGTGGGTGGTACACACTGTAGCCACGGTGCGCCGGTGGTGGAGGGAGTGAATGTTTAGGGTGGTGGATGGGGTGCCAATCAAGCGGGCTGCTTTGTCCTGGATGGTGTCGAGCTTCTTGAGTGTGGTTGGAGCTGCACTCATCCAGGCAAGTGGAGAGTATTCCATCACACTCCTGACTTGTGCCTTGTAGATGGTGGAAAGGCTTTGGGGAATCAGGAGATGAGTCACTCACCGCAGAATACCCAGCCTCTGACCTGCTCTTGTAGCCACAGTATTTATATGGCTGGTCCAGTTAAGTTTCTGGGCAATGGTGACCCCCAGGATGTTGATGGTGGGGGATTCGGCGACGGTAATGCCGTTGAATGTCAAGGGGAGGTGGTTAGACTCTCTCTTGTTGGCGATGGTCATTGCCTGGCACTTGTCTGGCACGAGTGTTACTTGCCACTTATGAGCCCAAGCCTGGATGTTGTCCAGGTCTTGCTGCATGCAGGCTCGGACTGCTTCATTATCCGAGCGGTTGCGAATGGAACTGAACACTGTGCAGTCATCAGCGAACATCCCCATTTCTGACCTTATGATGGAGGGAAAGTCATTGATGAAGCAGCTGAAGATGGTTGGGCCTAGGACACTGCCCTGAGGAACTCCTGCAGCAATGTCCTGGGCCTGAGATGATTGGCCCCCAACAACCACTGCCATCTTCCTTTGTGCTAGGTATGATTCCAGCCACTGGAGAGTTTTCCCCCTGATTCCCATTGACTTCTATTTTACTTGAGCTCCTTGGTACCACACTCGGTCAAATGCTGCCTTGATGTCAAGGGCAGTCACTCTCACCTCACCTCTGGAATTCAGCTCTTTTGTCCATGTTTAGACCAAGGCTGTAATGAGGTCTGGAGCCGAGTGGTACTGGCGGAACCCAAACTGAGCATCGGTGAGCAGGTTATTGGTGATTAAGTGCCGCTTGATAGCACTGTGGATGACACCTTCCATCACTTTGCTGATGATTGAGAGTATGGGGCAGTAATTGGCCGGATTGGATTTGTCCTGCTTTTTGTGGACAGGACATACCTGGGCAATTTTCCACATTATCAGGTAGATGCCAGTTTTGTTGCTGTACTGGAGCAGCTTGGCTAGAGGCGCAGCTAGTTCTGGAGCACAAGTCTTCAGCACTACAGCCGGGATGTTGTCGGGGCCCATAGCCTTTGCTGTATCCAGTGCACTCAGCCATTTCTTGATAACGCGTGGAGTGAATTGAATTGGCTGAAGTCTGGCATCTGTGATGGTGGAGATATCGGGAGAAGGCAGAGATGGATCATCCACTCGGCACTTCTGGCTGAAGATGGTTGCAAATGCTTCAGCATTGTCTTTTGCACTCACCCGCTGGAATCCGCCATCATTGATGATGGGGATGTTTACAAAGCCTCCTCCTCCCGTTACTAGACTGACATGGGGACATACCTAATTGGCTAAGGAAGGATTCCTAAGGGAGTGCAGGAGGTGATTCCACCTACCGGTAATTCAGTAACTGTGGAAGTAAGAACAGAGGTAGAAAAAGCCTTACAGAAGAAACTAGAGAGAATTTGTGTTACATATTTCTTGTCAGCAGTGATAAGTGGAGACGGGATATTTGAATCAACAGTACAGTAGATTCAGGGTCAAATAGATGACAAGAAGTTCAAGTTAGACAAAGGTAGACAGTTGTTAATATGTGCAGCTCGTTTCAGCACTCAGAGAAATGAGGAAAAATTAAAACAAGTAACACGAAAGTCAAAAAGATAAAGAAGAAAAAGAAAAGAAATGTGAAGAATGAGAAAGTAGGAATTGAGATCTGACATGAATGATGATTCAGTTGCAGGCAGGAGCTGCTACTACAGCTGCGCATGGATTAGGAGTGCAGCAAATGAAATATAGAATTGATGAATTAATGAGAGAAAACAATGTCTTGTGACAACAATTAGAAGATGCGTGAGGAGCTCCTAGAGAAATGGTGAATAGACCTGCTGGGGAGACAGATCACACCAAGTGACAGCTGAAAATCTATGAGTTGCAGGGCAAACTAGGACAACAGGCAGCCCTTGTATTATTTATCACCACAGGAAGACCAAACTGTGGGGTAGGAGAAGGAAATGGAGGAGATGATGTAATTTGAGATTCTTTGGGTAAAGAAGCAGCATGTTATAATAATCCTGATTGTGGTGATTGGTAAATGTGCTAACAACCAGTGTGAGACGTAATCCTCAAGAAGCGGTCACGGCAAAATACACTGAAAATAAACCCCTGAGGCCGGATGAAACAGCAGCCCTGGCTGGAGAATCAGGGTCCACTAAAGATGGGAATGATCCTATTGTACTCACTAGAGCCTGCAGAGATTTTAAAAGAGGAAACGGGGAATTGGAGGATACCGACCTAAAAACTGATTTGTTCGTAGACCTTAATGGAGGCTTGAAACAGTGTCTCGGCCCCACGGGTTATCAAGCTGCGAATGGGTCTGATGTATTGTTCAGAGAGATAGTGGACTTATTGGGAATACACAGCCTAAATTTAATGCAGATTTGTGGGCAGACAATACAGGGACCAATAAAACATCCCACTGCTTTTGGGAACCAACTGTTTGATGTATATGAAATGACACAAACTGCTGCACCACCCACCATGGCAGGCGTTCAGCCACCCGTTAGGTGCGATGAACCCTTCTTTAAACAAACGTTTGTAAGTCAGTTACAGCCCTTGGTGAAAATTGCATTGGGACTGACCGTAAATAAAGGTGATAGATGCGCTTATATCTCAAGACTCACTGGGGGAGATATAAAAGGACATATTGTTAGACCAACGGGAGGGTCACAAAACTCTAGAACCGGGGGTAAATCCGGAGCCATAGTGGAAGAACTACAAAAGGGAAAGAACAATTGGGGACCACAATGCTACAACTTTGGCAAAATGAGACATTTTGCGAAGGAATATAGACAGGGAAGGAATCGTTATCCTGCTGTTCGTCAACCCCGATACTCAGAATGGTCAATTACTGGCACTAATGACCACCAGTAACATTACAGGACATTCTAAACAAGTGGCGGCAATTGCCACATCTCCCACCCCTTCCGCACCAATTGAACGAGAAGGACAAATTCAGAATCAAAAGTGAAGGGAGTTGGCCCCCCCGACACCGACAGTAGTGGATTTCCGACGTGATGGCCGTACTAGACCTATTGTCTCTATCGTTATTGATGGGGGCCAATGGCAGATGATGTTAGTAGACACTGGGTCAGCAGTGACCATCATTCATACTCCACATCCTGAACGCCACGCTGCACCCGGAAGGAAGTGTACGCTTTTAAAAGGCTTTGATGGATCTTCACAATATGCCTATCAGTTGAGCTCTGCCCAAATATCTTTACAAGGTGTGGGGTGTCAACTACGCACTGCGGTAGCTATGCAAACTAATGATGGGCACGATATATTAGGAACTGGTGCTTTAGATCAATACAGTATCGTTATTAATTACTCCAATGAATGTTGATGGTTTGGGCGAGTGACAGTAAGTCAGTCGTGAAAATTTCAAATTTGCATTCTGTGTTTGCGATGAAGAAAGTTGAAGTGCACCAACTTTCGGTCCACAAGGACCCAGAGGTACAAGAGTTGATGCGACAATGGGCATCCACATTTGCCCAGAGTAAGCATGATTGTGGGCGGATGAAAGGAGAGAAGTCTGTGAACGGACCCCCACATCCGTTTGCAAAACAATACCCAATTCCAAAGGAAAGCCATCCATATGTGGAGCCTACTGTACAGTCACTAGTACAGCAGGATGTTGTTAGAACTGGCATGTTTACCACAAATTCTACTATTGGTCCAGTTAAGAAGCCAGGCGGTAGTTGGCGATTGACTCGATTATCGCAAGTTAAATTCAGTAACTCCCGGTGAATTTTTTTATTCGTTCGTGGGATGTGGGCGTCGCTGGCAAGGCCAGCATTTATTGCCCATCCCTAATTGCCCTCGAGAAGGTGGTGGTGAGCCGCCTTCTTGAACCGCTGCAGTCCGTGTGGTGAAGGTTGTCCCACAGTGCAGTTAGGGAGGGAGTTCCAGGATTTTGACCCAGCGACAATGAAGGAATGGCGATATATTTCCAAGTCGGGATGGTGTGTGACTTGGAGGGGAACGTGCAGGTGGTGTTGTTCCCATGTGCCTTTTGCTCTTGTCCTTCTAGGTGGTAGAGGTAGCGGGTTCGGGAGGTGCTGTCGAAGAAGCCTTGGCAAGTTGCTGCAGTGCATCCTGTGGATGGTACAAACTGCAGGCACAGTGCACCGGTGGTGAAGGGAGTGAATATTTAGGGAGGTGGATGGGGTGCCAATCAAGTGGGCTGCTTTGTCCTGGATGGTGTCGAGCTTCTTGAGTGTTGTTGGAGCTGCACTCATTCAGGCAAGTGGAGAGTATTCAATCACACTCCTGACTTGTGCCTTGTAGATGGTGGAAAGGCTTAGGGGAGTCAGGAGGTGAGTCACTCGCTGCAGAATACCCAGCCTCTGACCTGCTCTTGTAGCCACAGTATTTATATGGCTGGTCCAGTTAAGTTTCTGGGCAATGGTGACCCCTAGGATGTTGATGGTGGGGGATTCAGCGATGGTAATGCAGTTGAATGTCAAGGGGAGGTGGTTAGACTCTCTCTTGTTGGAGATGGTCATTGCCTGGCACTTGTCTGGCGCGAATGTTACTTGCCACATATCAGCCCAAGCCTGGATGTTGTCCAGGTCGTGCTGCATGCGGGCTCGGACTGCTTCATTATCTGAGGGGTTGCGAATGGAACTGAACACTGTGCAATCATCAGCGAACAGCCCCATTTCTGACCTTATGATGGAGGGAAGGTCATTGATAAAAGCAGCTGAAGATGGTTGGGCCTAGGACACTGCCCTGAGGAACTCCTGCAGCAATGTCCTGGGGCTGAGATGATTGGCCTCCAACGACCACTACCATCTTCCTTTGTACTAGGTATGACTCCAGCCAATGGAGAGTTTTCCCCCTGATTCCCATTGACTTCAATTTTACGAGGGCTCTTTGGTGCCACACTCGGTCAAATGCTGCCTTGATTTCAAGGGCAGTCACTCACACCTCACCTCTGGAATTCAGCTCTTTTGTACATGTTTGGACCAAGGCTGTAATGAGGTCTGGAGCCGAGTGGTCCTGGCGGAACCCAAACTGAGCATCGGTGAGCAGGTTATTGGTGATTAAGTGCCGCTTGATAGCACTGTCGACAACACCTTCCATCACTTTGCTGATAATTGAGAGTAGGCTGATGGGGCGGTAATTGGCCGGATTGGATTTGTCCTGTTTTTTGTGGACAGGACATACCTGGGCACTTTTCCACATTGTCGGGTAGATGCCAGTGTTGTAGCTGTACTGGAACAGCTTGGCTAGAGGCGGGGCTACTTCTGGAGCACAAGTCTTCAGCACTACAGCCAAGATGTTGTCGGGGCCCATGACCTTTGCTGTATCCAGTGCACTCAGCCATTCCTTGATATCACGTGGAGTGAATCGAATTGGCTGAAGACTGGCTTCTGGGATGGTGGGGATATCGGGAGGAGGCCGAGATGGATCATCGACTCGGCACTGCTGGCTGAAGATGGTTGCAAACGCTTCAGCCTTGTCTTTTGCACTCACGTGCTGGGCTCTGCCATCATTGAGTGTGGGGATGTTTACAGAGCCTCCTCCTCCCGTTAGTTGTTTAATTGTCCACCACCATTCACGACTGGATGTGGATGGACTGTAGAGCTTTGATCTGATGGAATTCAATGCAGACAAATGTGGGGTCATCCACTTTGGATCAAAAAAGGATAGAACAGGGTACTTTCTAATTGGTAAAAAGTTAAAAACAGTGGATGTCCAAAGCGAATTAGGGGTTCAGGTACATAGATCATTGAAGTGTCATGAACAGGTGCAGAAAATAATCAGTAAGGCTAATGGAATGCTGACCTTTATATCTAGAGGACGAGAGTACAAGAAGGCACAAGTTATGCTGCAGCTATACAAAACCCTGGTTAGACTGCATCTGGAGTACTGTGAGCAGTTCTGGGCACCGCACCTTCGGAAGGACATATTTGGCTTTGGAGGGAGTGCAGCGTAGGTTTACTAGAATGATACCCGGACTTCAAGGGTTAAGTTACGAGGAGAGATTACACAAATTGGGGTTGTATTCTCTGGAGTTTCGAAGGTTAAGGGGTGATCTGATCGAAGTTTATAAGATATTAAGGGGAACGGATAGGGTGGATAGAGAGAAACTATTTCCGCTGGTTGGGGATTCTAGGAGTAGGGGGCACAGTCTAAAAATTAGAGCCAGACCTTTTTGGAGCGAGATTAGAAAACATTTCTACACACAAAGGGTTGTAGAAGTTTGGAACTCTCTTCCCCAAATGGCAATTGATACTAGCTCAATTGCTAAATTTAAATCTGAGATAGATAGCTTTTTGGCAATCAAAGGTATTAAGGGATATGGGCCAAAGGCGGGTATATGGAGTTAGATCACAGATCAGCCATGATCTTATCAAATGGCGGAGCAGGCACGAGGGGTTGAATGGCCTACTCCTGTTCCTATGTTCCTATGATCCGTTGGTTGTGGAATCGCTTAGCTCTGTCTATAGCATGTTGCTTCCGCTGTTTAGTGTGCATATAGTTCTGAGTTGTAGCTTCACCAGTTTGGCACCTTATTTTTAGATACACCTGGTGCTGCTCCTGGCATGCTCTTCTACACTCCTCATTGAACCAGGGTTGATCCCCTGGCTTGGTGGTAATGGTAGAGTGAGGAATATGCCGGGCCATGAGGTTACAGATTGTGCTGGAATACAATTTGCTGCTGCTGATGGCCCACAGCACCTCATGGATGCCCAGTTTTGAGCTGCTAGATTTGTTCTGAATCTATCCCATTTAGCACGGTGTAGTGCCACACAACACGTTGGATGGTATCCTCAGTGCGAAGACGGGACTTCGTCTCCACAAGGACTGTGCAGTGGTCACTCCTACCAATACTGTCATGGACAAATGCATTTGCAAAAGGTAGATTGGTGAGGACGAGATCAAGTAAGTTTTTCCCTCGTGTTGGTTCGCTCACCACCTGCTGCAGGCCCAGTCTGGCAGCTATGTCCTTCAGGACTCAGCCAGCTCGGTCAGTAGTGTTGCTACCGAGCCACTCTTGGTGATGGACATTGAAGTCCCCCACCCAGAGTACATTTTGTCCCCTTGCTACCCTCAGTGCTTCCTCCAAGTGGTGTTCAACATGGAGGAGGACTGATTCATCAGCTGAGGGAGGGCGGTAGATGGTAATCAGTCGGAATTTTCCTTGCCCACGTTTGACCTGATGCCATGGATTTTCATGGGGTCCAGAGCCAACGTTGAGGACTCCCAGGGCCACTCCCTCCTGACTGTATATCACTGTACCGCCACCTCTGGTCGGTCTGTCCTGCTGGTGGTACAGGACATACCCAGGGATGGTGATGGAAGAGTCTGGGACGTTGGCTGAAAGGTATGATTCTGTGAGTATGGCTATGTCAGGCTGTTGCTTGACTAGTCTGTGGGACAGCTCTCCCAATTTTGGCACAAGTCCCCAGATGTTAGTGAGGAGGACTTTGCAGGGTCGACTGGGCTTGGTTTGCCTTTGTTGTGTCCGGTGCCTAGTGGTCCGATGCGGGGTGGTCCGTCTGATTTTATTCTTATTATGACTTTCTTTCGCGAGATTGTACAACTGAGTGGCTTGCTCGGCCATTTCAGAGGACAATTAAGAATCAACCACATTGCTGTGGATCTGGAGTCACATACGGGCCAGACCGGGTAAGGACGGCAGGTTTCCTTCCCTCAACGACATTTGTGAACCATGAGGGAAGCACCAACGCATTTATCCTAAATCCCACCCGTAACCAAATGGTTTTCGACCCTAGGCATAGCTAATGGATTCTGGAGCGTACCCATAAGAAAGGAAGATCAGTACAAATTCGCCTTTACCTTTGAAGATCAGAGTTACACATGGATTTGTCTTCCCCAGAGATTCCATAACGCTCCAACTATCTTTCACATGCAAATGGGAAAGGCCATTAAAGGTTTCTCGAGATCAAAGTACCTTTTGCAGTTCATAAGTGATTTGCTACTAGCGACAAAGACAAAAGAGGAAAATCTACTGTCGTTGGACAACTGTTAAAAGGGGCTAGATTAAAATTAAATCCGCGAAATTAAATCTGTTACAGGAACAAGTTACATTTCTGGGCATTGCATCTCTGCTGCAGGACAGACTCCACATCAGCACAAAGTGCAAATCGTGTCTAAGACAGCACTTCGCTCATTTTTGGTGCCTGATCACCCCAGATCCGAGTAAACCTTTCCATCTGGAGGTAGAAGCGACTGACCAAAGTTTGGCAGCAGTCCTGTGTCAAGACATCCAAGGTAAGCTTTCACCTATTGCCTTTGCATCACAAATATTGATGGGAGTGGAGAAGACCTACAATTCTTGCAAAAGACATTTGTTGGCCACCTTTTGGGCAGTAAAACATTTTATTCACATCACAGACCTTCAATCTTTTGTTCTCCACTCTCCACTCAACCTATTGATGAAACCTGGAGACACATTGGTGTAATTGGACACTTTTATTGATGGAACGACACCTTGATATCACACCAAAATAGAGTGCCGAGACGTCCATCGTGGTGAGAAGTGTTCCTGGTTCAACTGGCCCGTGGGTGCTGAGTTTTTGTAAGAAGTCTGTAGTGTCACGACAGAAGCTGGGGGTTCCCTGTACGATGGGTTTCAGGATGCCCTCGATGTATCCAGAGAGGTTCTCACACAGGGTTCCATTGCCTGATACGATAGGACGTCCGGGTGTGTTGGCTTTGTGTATCTTTGGGAGGCAGTAGAAGTCTCCCACGCGGGGAGTACGTGGGATGAGAGTGCATAGGATGCTTTGAAGGTCTGGATCAAAGATCTTGATCATTTGTTGAACTGGTGGGTGTGTTCTTTGGTCGGATCTGCGGGTAACCGTCTGTAGTGTTCCTGGTTGTCCAGTTGTCGGTATGCTTCATGCAATAGTCTGTTCTGTTCTGTATGACGATGGCTCCTCCTTTGTCCGCTGGTTTGATGATGATGTTGCAGTTGGTCTTGAGAGCGTCGATGGCATTGCGTTGTGCTCGGGTGACATTCTGGACTGTCTTGAGAGTGCGGCTGATGAATCTGGCATTGACGCATCTCCTGACAACTTGAACATACATGTCAAGCTTAGGGCAGCGACAGACGCTGAAAGGCGCCCTCGTAAGAACGGGATATGACGCTCGACTCGTTGATCGACAGTTCCGACGGGCCACAGCCAAAAATCGCATAGACCTCCTCAGAAGACAAACACGGGACACAACCAACAGAGTACCCTTCGTCGTCCAGTACTTCCCCGGAGCGGAGAAACTACGCCATGTTCTTCGCAGCCTTCAACATGTTATCGATGACGATGAACACCTCGCTAAGGCCATCCCCACACCTCCACTACTCGCCTTCAAACAGCCACCTAACCTCAAACAGACCATCGTTCGCAGCAAATTCCCTAGCTTTCAGGAGAACAGCATCCACGACACCACACAACCCTGCCACGGCAACCTCTGCAAGACATGCCAGATCATCGATACAGATACCACATCACATGAGAGGACACCACCCACAGGTACATGGTTCATACTCCTGTGACTCGGCCAACGTTGTCTACCTCATACGTTGCAGGAAAGGATGCCCCGGAGCATGGTACATTGGCGAGACCATGCAGACACTGCGACAACGGATGAACGGACACTGCACACCAATCGCCAGACAGTCGGGTTCCCTCCCAGTCGGGGAACACTTCAGCAGTCAAGGACATTCAGCCTCCGATCTTCGGGTAAGCGTTCTCCAAGGCGGCCTTTGAGACACACAATGCAAAATCGGCGAGCAGAAATTGATTGCCAAGTTCCGCACCCATGAGGATGGCCTCAACCGGGATCTTGGTTTCATGTCACGCTACATGTAACCCCACCAGCGAAAAAAAGTTAGCTGTTTTTAATACAACTGGTCATTCTCTCTCTCTCTCTGCCTTTCGGGTCTCTCTCTCTCTGTCTGTCTTTGTGATCTGACCGCTTGTGTATTCAGTAGTCTTGGGTGTAATGTTTCTCTGTCTGAACACCATCCACTCCTTTGATTGCTGTGATTACCTCTCTGCCAAGGTGTGATAGCGGGCAGTTGGAAAGATTATCTGTAATCATCTGGCATTGTTCCGTGACTATATATGCTGTGCCTTTATGGAACCCTGCACTCACCTGACGAAGGAGGAAAGCTCTGAAAGCTTGTGATTTAAAATAAAGCTGTTGGACTATAACCTGGTGTTGTACGACTCCTTACAGATGTTTTATAGGTAAAGTTAAGACTCGTACTAAGGAACTGACCCACACTCTGTGGATAATTCCAAGGCTGACAGAGCACCAAAAGAGGCCACCCACACAGGGTTGCCATGGCAAGTTTTTTTTTATTCGTTCATGGGATGTGGGCATCGCTGGCTAGGCCAGCATTTATTGCCCATCCCTAATTGCCCTGAGAAGGTGGTGGTGAGCTGCCTTCTTGAACCGCTGCAGTCCGTGTGGTGCCAACTCTTCCAGTCGGTGCCATAACTGTGGAAACACAAGAGTGTGATTTGCACACTCTACAAGTGTCTTGGCCACTGTATGAACAAACAATAGCTTGGCAACAAGATAACAAACCCCTACCTCAACCCGCACAAAGGGCTAATGAGACCATACTTATCAATACAGAACAACCTTTGTTAATGTACCAATCTGATCCAGTCTCGTTTCCAATCGCTTGTGTACCCCCAAGTGTGGCTGAGGAACTTTTCCATATGTTTCACGACTGTGCCATAGATGCAGAAACCACAGCAGCCAAGATTCAAAAGGCTGCATGGTGGCCCAAATGTAAAGATGACATCATTCAGAGAGTTGCGTGTTGTTTAGTCTATCTGAGCATAGCCCAGCTTTGCATACCAACCTTGCGTTCTTACGTTGCGCTCCAGGAAGGACCATGGACTCATTTGCAAATTGATTTTATTGGGCCTTTGCACTGAATGCCATCAGGGTATTTGCATTGCCTAGTTATTATTGACAAATTCAAAAAATGGATGGAAGTGAAGGGATTCGCAAAATTTCACATGTCCCCCCCCCCCCACCGAAGATTTATTGGAGTTATTAAAGAAACCCTGGTGTGACTGTGTTTTTAAAAATCCAGGGTCTTTCAAAATGGCTGCGGTCAGACACATGGCCAAAGGCTGCAGCATTTGAAATTGGATTCTCTTTGAACAATGCAGTTGCATTCACGCCCTGAGGCAAGCCATCAACGTTGCCGGCCTACACATCAAAATTCGAGCAGGAGTGATCCCAGGACTAAAGGTAACCCATTAAGGAACATTCGGAACAATGGAAAGCAGTTATGGAACAAATCAGTACAGGTACCGGCCATTAATGTAAATGCGCCAAGATCAGGACCCTATTGTCTTACATTTTCATGCCCAAATCGGACAATGGAGCAAACTGATGAGGCGCGAAATTAACCCATTACCGGGAGGGTATAACTGGGGGCATCCCAGAACCTCTCTCTCTTTTCTTCTCTCTTCGCCTTGGCCCAGTGTCCTGCTTGCCTGCTAGCAACCAAAAAGGAAGGCCGTCCAGCAAACATCGCAACCACATGTCGACGTCAACAGCAGGACACAGGGGCCAGGCCATTTCATCTGTTTCACGGTGAGCATTATTTTTTTTCTGGCCGCCACAAGACAACCTAGCTAGGTGTAAGGGTGGGAGTTAAAGGGGTATTGCTAAAATTGTGATTTTAGAATTTTCCCTCGATGTGTCCGTTTCTTCCACCCCGTTAAGTGTAAGACTGTATTGCATCCATAGCGATTCCTTTTATCTTGTGTATAATACTGTTTACCTTGTAGTTTTAGTTTTCTTATTAATAAACATTGGTTTTCCTTGCACCAATCCACTGGTCTGTTCGTCTGTCCTTATTACCACTCGACAAGTCCTGAGCTCAGAATCAGGAAGGGGAAAGCGATTCGAAACCACACAGCGGGCAGGGCAGCTCAGGAAAACATAACTGGCTGACCTACGATAAGCCCCGGAAACAAAACCCCCTACAGAAATGGCGAGCCAGGTAGGAGCTCAGACGAAAGTGTGTAACAAGGCAGACAGTGGTGCGGAAGAGGAATCCGCAATGGAGGAAAGGTTGTCTACCTATGTGTGCGGCAAGATAAATATCGCGAAAAAATGGGTGGGCGATATGTTAAAGGCCGAGCGTCCCATAGATGCAGCCATCCAGTGGACAGCAAGTAAACAGTATAAGAAAGGTATTGAGAAGGCTCTTGTGTTTTAAAACGCAGGTCTTAGTACTAGACCGTGCTGTAGCAGCGCGAGCAGCCAAGATTAAGCAGTTGACCCTAGAGCTGCAGGAAAAGACAGCAGCGGAAGAGAAAGGGGTAGCGGCGCTCCAGGCAATTAGCCAAGAAAGGGCGCAGATGGCAAGGGACCACCAGGCAAAGGTAGAGTGCCTGGAATACCAGATCACTGAGCTCAAAAGTAGCACTAGAGGTAGAATGGAACACCTGGAATACCAGGTCAGAGAGGCGAGAGGCAGTGAGGTTAGGTTAATGGGTAAGATCCACAGCCTCATGCAAGAACTAAAAGAGCAGGAGGAGAAAGTAGGCGAGGTAAAGGCAGCATATAAGCTGGCCTGCGCCCAGGGGTTTGAAGACGCAGATCATGGCCCCTGCAGGCAAGAAATAGAAAGCTTGGGCATGGCCTTAGCGAGGGCCAAGGGCATGGTATGCCTCCTTAGCCCGAAGGCGGGCCAGTCGGATTTTACCGGAAACCCAAGCAGGGAAGTCCCACAGGCAGCTCCCAGAACAACACTGGTTAGGGAACCAGAGGCTTCACGGCCACCACCCATAGCCCCGAGTTTTCAGGAGGTCTGGCAGCAAGGGATGGTGGAGGATGAAGCATTGGGGGAGACCCAGCAAGCCCTGGTAGATAGACCAGGACCGGGACTAGTATACCCCCTCCGACAACGGAGGTACGGCCCGCCCGCCGATGGCGAGGACCTAGGGGCCATCCAGAACCAGTTTGTAGTGCCGCATGGCACCCCACAGCTCAGGGCCATGGTTAGCCATATCCCTAAGCTTACAGTGAGGGGAGACCCCTCTTTACACTTCTGTGAGATAGAGCAGGCAGCGTGCGTTAATGACTGCGATGAAGCAGAACAAGCAAAAATGCTGCTGTTTTCTCTGGGGGGTGACCTCCTCCAAACCTTATCAGATGAGTGCAAAAGGGGGCAGAAAGTTTACAAGGAGTTAAGGGATGAGATATTGGAGGCCATGAGACTAAATGATGGGAGTCCGTTCGCCCGGGTGGGAAAAACGGTACAGCTCCCCAGGGAGTCCCCATAGGCTTTCGCAGACAGGCTGTGGCCAGTCTACCGGAGCGCATGCCCGGGAATGCCAGGGGGGGCATTCCTGGACAGAGATCAATCGGCCCACTGGCTCCGCTGTCTCATGGCAAACTGCCTGCCCCAAATTCGAACTCGAGCTGCGGCCTGGTTTGACCTCCGTAACCCCCAGACCACCGAGGAAATGGTGATCCGCCAGCTCACGATAGCATTTAAAAATATCAGTATTGAGACTTACCAACCCAAGGGGAAAGTCTACGAGGTTAAACCAGGGGCCCAGCATAAAAGGGAATGGCACCAGGAAGGGAATCGTCCCGCCCAGGCTAAATTAAACTGCTATGGGTGCGGGAAGGACGGCCACTGGCGCAAAGATTGTAAAAACCCCTGGAAGGACACCAAGGGAAAGAATCCCACCGCCCCAGCCCAAAAGGCAGCGATGGGGGAGGCAGAGTCAGGAATTGCCCCCGCTGCCATGGAGTCATTTTTTGAGGCCATGCGATCTTTTATGGCCAGCCAGGGAAAAATAGCAGCCACTACTGGTGTGGTAGCTCCCTCAGCCCCCTCTGACGATGCCCTGAAATGACTAGAGCCCACGAAGCCTGTCTACCTGTGTGCTCTCCGGTATGATGGATGGAAGAGACCGCTCGTGCAGATGGAGGTAGAGAAGGTTAAAGGGACTTATCTGCTGGATATGAGGGCATCATGCACCGTGATCCACGCAGCTAATCCCACCACCTCACCTCTGTCTAGCGGAGTTCCATACGTTCTATCGGGGTTCACCGGTAAGGAACAGGCGGGAGCATTCTCCAAGCCGCTCTCAGTCCACCTGGGCCCACTCCAAACCAAGTGGACGTGTGTCCTGGCGAGGTGGGAAGCGGAGGGAGGAAAGGGGATCCTAGGGGCCGACTTCATCGTGGGCCACGGGATCCTCGTGGATCTCCGCAACCATTGCCTTTGGGGAGCTGACACGGGTGAGGAGAATGGTGTGGTAGTTATCCCAGGAAAAGAAGGGAAGGGAACCCTGTGTACTGTGAAGCCGAAAGGAGGTTACGACCTCGGGCTCATGGTGGAGGGTGTCCCGGAGGAATTTAAAGCAGTCGTGCAGGCTCGCATGGCTGCGTTCGCCACGCACAAACACGACTGCGGGAGGGTCACCGGGTTTGAGGTCAGGGTAGACGGGGACCCCATGGCCCGGCCCCAGAAGCAGTATAACTTTCCTAGAGAAGCAGAGCCCGATATCGAGATGGCCATATCCTCGTTGGTGCAGCAGGGAGTGCTGAGGCCCATAGCCACTCATGTTAATTCTCCGCTTTGGCCGGTCAAGAAACCGGACAATTCATGGAGAGCCACGGTGGACTATCGGGTGCTCAACAGCAATATCCCCGCGTGTGCCCCCACAGTGGCAGCAGTTGCCGACCTCATCGGAAGCATTCCAGCATCCGCGACTACGTTCACGGTGCTGGATATTTCAAATGGGTTTTGGTCGATCCCCTTGAGGAGGGAAGACCAGTATAAGTTCGCTTTTACTTTTAAAGGGCAACAGTATACTTGGAACTGTTTGCTGCAAGGTTTTCATAACAGCCCCAGCATCTTTCACCAGTGCATGGCAAGTAGTTTAAAGGAATTTAGCCAGCCCAGCCAATTGGTGCAGTATGTAGACGACCTGCTCTTGTTTACCGACTCAGTCGGGGAGCATGCTCGCTACTGGCCGAATTGCTGGAGCTGCTGCAGAATAAAGGTTTTAAAGTGAACCCTAAGAAAGCGCAGATCGGCCAGCAGGAGGTGAAATTCCTGGGCCTGACAATACGCGCGGGGGAAAGGACCATAGATAAAGTTGGAAGGGAAGCAGTACAGGAGTTACCAGTCCCCAACACAGTCACGGGAGTGAGATCGTTTCTAGGGCTAACCGGGTACTGCAGAGACTTCATTGAGGACTATGCGGCCACAGCAGCCCCTCTGCTCCGACTCCTGCATAAGGAGTGGAGTGGGTTTGGGATGAGAGTTGCCAGGCAGCATTTGTCAGGCTCAAGAAAGATCTGCAGACCGCACCAGCTCTAGGGGCCATAGATGGAGGGAAAGAGTTCTTCCTGGAGGTAGCAGCCAGCGGGGACAGCTTGAGTGCTGTGCTGCTCCTATATGGCAAGCTGAGACCGGTGGTCTACTCCTCCAGGATACTCACAGAATCGGAGAAGAGCTACTCCAATTGTGAAAGGCACCTCTTGGCCACACATTGGGCTGTGAAAAGATCGCTGATCTTCACAGGCACCTCTCCCATCACCCTCCTCACCCATCACACGCCCACCCAGATGCTCCTGGACGGGAGAATCAAGGATGGGACAGTGAGCAGTGCCCGCATTGCTCGCTGGACCCTGCTTCTCTCACAGATGGACCTGAAAGTAAAAGGGCTCTGCGAGCCAAAGCTCGCAGCTAACCTGGTATATCCTGGAACAGAAGGGGTTTGGGAAGTAGGCATAGGTTTACGGGTCGGGATACACCCCACAGGCCGTGAAATCTATGTGGATGGCTCCAGCACAATATCTGCTGGTGAGCGACTCACGGGGTGTGGAGTTTATGACCCAGCGGCAAACCTTGCCCTGGCAATTAAGCTCCCCAGCACCATGAGCGCCCAGCAGGCTGAACTGTCCGCGGTAGTGTACGTGGTTACACACCCCGAAATCTTCCCCACCCCATACACGATTTGCTCGGACAGTATGTTCACTTGCAACTCGTGCACAGAATACCTGGCAATCTGGTCCCGTCGCGGATATACCTCCGCTGACGGGAGGCCCTTAACAGTAAAACCCCTGCTGGAGAAAATCCTAGAACTTGCACAACACCAGGTTACAGTCCAACAGTTTTATTTTAAATCACAAGCTTTCGGAGCTTTCCTCCTTCGTCAGGTGAGTGATTTAAAATAAAACTGTTAGACTATAACCTGGTGTTGTGCAAGTCCTTACATTTGTCCACCCTAGTCCATCACCAGCATCTCCACATCATGGAGAAAATCCTGGCAGCCGTGGGGGAGAAAGGCGAGGTCTTTATCCACAAAGTGAAGGCCCACTCCTCCGCAGAACCCCGCAGCCAGGGCAACCAGCAGGCCGACACGCTGGCCAAGGAGGGTGCCCGCACCGGCATTTTCTGGGACCCCTATGGGTCCGGGCCCGTGGCAGCAGTTAGAGGCAGGGGTGGGACCCAGAGGAGCTTAGGGGTAGCATTAGCCCCGGATCTTAAAACAGTCCAAGCCCAGGACCCTGTCCTGAAAACCGTCACTAGCGCAGTGAGCGAGGGTAGGAGGATAGAAGGCCCTTAGGGCGCGGCAGCCCTCTCCATAAGAGAGGGCATGCTGTTCAGGGAAGGACAGTGGGTAGTACCCCAGCAGCACCGGAGGGAGTTCCTTCAACTGGCCCATGAAGGGCCGGGAGCAGGACACCCAGGCCTGAGACCACCTGGCAGCGGGTGGAGCAGGCGGGATGGTGGCCAGGACTCCGGGAAGATGTCCGCGAGTTCTGTGCCAGCTGTCTCGTGTGCGCTGCAAATAACCCCGACCCCCACAGAAGGAAGGTGCTCATGGGACACGTTAGGAGAGTAGAGGGACCATGGCAATCGATCCAGATCGACTACATTGGGCCCCTACCCACCGCCCAGGGAGGCTACAAACACTGCCTCGTCCTGGTGGACGTGTTTTCCAAGTGGGTCGAGGCCTTCCCCTGTAGAAAAGCCACAGCATTAGGGACTGCAAGGATCCTGGTCAGGGAGGTGTTCTCACGATGGGAGCTACCCCAATTTGTGGAGTCCGACCAGTGAAGCCACTTCACCGTCCAGGTCATGCAGAATACACTTATGCTGCTCGGTATTCAGGGGAAGTGGCACGTAGCCCACAATCCACAGTCCTCAGGGATTGTGGAACGCATGAACCGCACCGTCAAAGAAAGGCTGAGGAAGGAGACAGCGGACTCGCCCCGAAAATGGGCAGAGATCCTGCCTCTGGTCCTCATGGGGATCCGGGCCAGTCAGTCAAAGAGTACGGGGTATTCCCCGCACGAGCTCATGACCGGTAGGGTCATGAGAACCCCCACCCATGTCCTAGCCCCAGTTCTTACTGAAGGGCAGCTTCGGGAGGTAAACCGGGATAAATTCGCCCGAACACTCCTCGAGCGCCTGAAGCAGATTTACGAACAGGCAGCAGGTAGTATGGGGAAGCAGCATCGGAATAACCGATTGCTGCTCGAGCCTAACAAAAGTCATCAGTGGGAGATAGGGGACCAGGTAATGGTGAGGAACTACGCCCGAGTGGGGAGTTTGGAGCCACTGTACATGGGACCCTATAGCATAGTAGATAAAGCCAGCCCCATGGTTTACGCTGTAAAATTGCCCCGGCGGATGAAATGGTTTCATATAAACCAATGTAAGCTGTTTAGATCGGAGGCGAGAAAGCAGGCAGCCGGGATCCAACCCGAGGTTAGAAATCCCCAGCTCCCAGCAGGTCACAGCTCACAGGCAGCACACGCAGGCACAGTCGCGTGCGTCAGGGAAGGAGTCACCCAGGCCCCTGTCCAAACCACTCCCCCTCTCTTCTGGGACTCAGGTGGGGAGGAGGAGGAGCCCGAGGCAGGTAGCCCCGCCCCCGACCCAGGTATTGAACCTGGAGAGGAAGACTCTCAGCCACCGGCAGCAGGCAGCGAGGGGTTGCCTGTCCCCAGCTCAGACTTGGGAAGGGAGGAGCCACAGGGGAAAAGCCCCCAGCCAGCGAGGACTGCGACCCACAGCAAGGGTCCGCTCGCCAGGGTAGCCCCACCAACAGCACTTCCTAGGAGGTCCCCTCGGACACCCCAGCCTAGGAAGACATGGTCGCCGGCTCCCCAGTTTAAAAGGGCCACCTCCCGCGTTAAAGTTAAGTCGAAAGACAAAGGTCCTCAGCCTGCAGTCGCGGGCTGTGAGGGACCGGAAGTAAAGGTCAGTACAGCCATGCCGCAGGGAGCAGCCTGCAGCAGTCCTGACAGAATTTGAGCTGGCCGCTCGGAGACGGGCGGCGGATGTATATAACTTTAGCAGTTAAGTTTGTAGTTTTAAGTTAAAATGTATAGGTTTATTATAAGGTGTGGAACCGTAGTGTAATTTTAAGATGGAACCGTTCCAGTGTTGTCTACGTGAGTCGAGGTCGAGGGACCCGCTCACACTTCACCCGAGCCAGGAAGCCCATGGGGGGCCCGGCCAGATGTTCTTTATCTTTTACAGGGAATTAAAGGGAATGTTCGGAGGTGTGATCCTGCTCGCCCTGTCTGGGCTCAGCCTCGCGAGAAGGGGCAACACCGAGGACCACCACATCTTCGGATGCTCCGGAAAAACGGCGCCCCGAGCCCACGATGGGAGTGGCCTACGCGAGGCGGATGAAATCGCCTTGTACAGTCACGAGGGGAGCTGGCCCGGATGGCTGGGGTCAAATTCGACCCAGTACTCGAGCCAGACCGGTTTTTCATATGGGGAGACCTCCCTCCAGTGCCCGAGGATACGAATTATCACCCCAAGGATTAGCGTCACCGCGGGAAAAGGAATATGTTTGTCATGTAAAGGCAACGTTCCCCTGGATAGGTGGTGGTGGCTTAGAAAATTAAGTAAGGATATGGGGAACCCCAGGGTAGAGTGGGAGAGGTTAGGGAATAACACCCACAGGACCATCACAGGGACCCAGGGAGGGTTAAGTGTGTGCTGGGACAAATGGTGGGAACCGGATCAGGGGATCTATGTCTGTATGTGGGGTTCATAGAAGGTCTGCCCCACAGCCATTTCCATCATTTTCCACAGCCAGTGGCAAGATGACGGGAGGGGGATTGACTGGGAATCGCGCCTGGGCGCATGCGCGATCCCATACTCCCCAATCTCGGTTAATGCCACTGAATTAGTAACCCGCCCCCGACAGCCCCTGCCCACGACCGCGATGTCACGTATGATAGTAGAGGGATGCCCCGCCACCACCAAGGGACCAGGGAACGGCTTGGTGCTAGTACCTGCAGACCAGGTGCTGTATCAAGGGGTACACTACGCGGTAGCCTCCGTGATTTTAAACCTCACCGAGGTACACCTACCCGCCTGGTGCCCCACAGAGACTGCGCAGTTGTATCAAGCCCTCTTAAAAGAGATGTTCCGTAAATTTTATCAGTTTGATTTATCAGACGTTGACAGAACCAGACTATACACCCACGAGCTTTTGGAAGGGATTGGGAGACAAAGAAGGGGTGCTTTTAACGATGTCTTAACTGGTTTTAACACGGGGTCTTCTGTCATCAACAGCTTAGATGACATCAAGCTGCAGACCCAGATTAGTGGTTTAAAAACGCAATTAAAGAAAATATTAATTGATGCGAATAAGGTGGTGGGTTCGGAACTGCACGAAGATCAGGCCATGACTCTCCACTTAAAGGAGATCATAGCGGAGCTGGAAAAGCATGCAGAGACGGTGAATGCACTCATTCGGGAGGATCGGATTGCGTCAGACCAGGAGGTGCAGAATGAAGTGTGCCTGCTGTACGGGGCATGGTTGCTGGGCGAGGACCGCAGCAATCTGGAGGATTTAAAGCAAGGTTTAGTCCCCTCCTGGATCAGCAACAAACACCTCGCAGCCCTCCACCCTTTTGAGAATACATTAAGTCCGTGCCAGCTCCGCCTAGCTTCTGAGGCCTACCCAGTCCCAGTGGACTGTGGGCGTTCCAACCACACCATCATAGGGATAGTTGTAAGGATGCCAGTCATGGGCGGGACGGCCCGACCCGCACCGGTGTACAGGGTGGAGAACATTGGTGTCATTCAGGGGGGTGCACTCATTCGTTTTACAGCGGTCTCGCCCTACGTCATAAAGTGATAGCATGCTATGACGGGTACTGACCTCTCAGGGTGCCGGAGCCGGGGATCACACATAATCCTGTGTCCCCAGCACTTGAATGCCTATTCAAAACCGCAGTGCGGGTTCAGAGCTGCTGACGCAAAGCCTATAAACTGCACCATGGAAGCCATGGCACAAGGCCATGTTCCCCCACAGGTGGCGTATATAGGAGCTGGGACATATTACGTCACCACAGCAGCGTCTCACTACCAGCACGGTCAGCACAGCTGGTGCGCGGTGAGTGACAGCAGTTTCTGCTTTAAACCCGAGGCAGAAGTTCAAGTGGCACAGTTATGAATTGTCCCCATCCCTGAACCATCCACTGTTCACCTCACTGTGAAAGAGAATTTCACTAACCTCCAAAAGTATGTAGCCCACTTCGGCTACCAGATCCCCTCTCTCCCAGAACATCTCGTTAAATTATTAAAAGCAGTAGGGGTTTCCCAAAAACACTTTTACACGCTGGAGCAGAAGACTGTCCAGATAGGGGCCGATATTCTGAGTATGACGACCCCACTCTGGTGGGACAACTTTGAGAATATAGAGGTCTCCTCCTGGATTCGTCTGGCATCGCACGTAATAGTAATCTGTCAGCTCGGGATCGTCCTCAATCTGGTTTGCATCCAGTGTAGGAATAGGGGTCTCGAGGTAGTAGTTAGAACACAAAGGGTATGGAAGGACCAGTATGCTCGGGTGGACGAAACACCCGCGTGAGTTCGGTGACGCATCACTTGCGAGTGATGGCAGCCTGTTTCATTATTTTAATAAAGATGGTCCCTTCCGTTTGTTGTTTTCAATAAGGATTGTTTTCGTTTTGGTGTTGTTTTGAATAAAGATTGTTTTCATTGTATTTTCATTTTAATGAAGAATGTATAGTATGCGAAATACTGTTTCATCCCAAGTGGTGCAGGGGTATTTGGACCCCTCCGTGTGGGATTGTCGTAATTCAACCTTGTTTTCTATCTAAATGCCTGCCGTACACTGGGGTTCTCTCCAAGTAAGGGAATGGATGTGTCGAGGGATAAGGGATAGGTAAATAAAGGGGAGGGTTGTTTGCGACGGTCAGAAAATTTTGCTCACCTTGCATGGACACTTCAAGCAAGTTTAGGTATCCACAGGGGGAGTGAAAGGATTCGCAAAATTTCACATGTCCCCCCCCCACCGAAGATTTATTGGAGTTATTAAAGAAACCCTGGTGTGACTGTGTTTTTAAAAATCCAGGGTCTTTCAAAATGGCTGCGGTCAGACACATGGCCAAAGGCTGCAGCATTTGAAATTGGATTCTCTTTGAACAATGCAGTTGCATTCACGCCCTGAGGCAAGCCATCAACGTTGCCGGTCCACACAGGAGTGATCCCAGGACTAAAGGTAACCCATTAAGGAACATTCGGAACAATGGAAAGCAGTTATGGAACCGATCAGTACAGGTACCGGCCATTAATGTAAATGGGCCAAGATCGGGACCCTATTGTCTTACATTTTCATGCCCAAATCGGACAATGGAGCAAACTGATGAGGCGCGAAATTAACCCATTACCGGGAGGGTATAACTGGGGGCATCCCAGAACCTCTCTCTCTTTTCTTCTCTCTTCGCCTTGGCCCAGTGTCCTGCTTGCCTGCTAGCAACCAAGAAGGAAGGCCGTCCAGTAAACATCGCAACCACATGTCGACGGCAGCAGCAGGACACAGGGGCCAGGCCATTTCATCTGTTTCACGGTGAGCATTATTTTTTTTCTGGCCGCCACAAGACAACCTAGCTAGGTGTAAGGGTGGGAGTTAAAGGGGTATTGCTAAAATTGTGATTTTAGAATTTTCCCTCGATGTGTCCGTTTCTTCCACCCCGTTAAGTGTAAGACTGTATTGCATCCATAGCGATTCCTTTTATCTTGTGTATAATACTGTTTACCTTGTAGTTTTAGTTTTCTTATTAATAAACATTGGTTTTCTTTGCACCAATCCACTGGGCTGTTTGTCTGTCCTTATTACCACTCGATAAGTCCTGAGCTCAGAATCAGGAAGGGGAAAGCGATTCGAAACCGCACAGCGGGCAGGGCAGCTCAGGAAAACATAACTGGCTGACCTACGATAAGCCCCGGAAACAAAACACCCTACAGAAGCTTTCCCTTGTAAAGCTAACACAGCCAAAGTTACGGCTAGACTGTTATTGAGTGAGGTGATCTGCAGGTGGGGAGTACAATACAAGTCGACAGTGATCAAGGGTCACTTTTTAACCAAATTGCAAAAGCTCATGAAAATGGAGCATAAATTGTACATTTTTCACCACCCACAGTCATCGGGCGTGGAAGAAAGGGGAAATAGGACATTGAA
The DNA here is from genome assembly GCF_035084215.1 of Heptranchias perlo. Taxonomy (NCBI): domain Eukaryota; kingdom Metazoa; phylum Chordata; class Chondrichthyes; order Hexanchiformes; family Hexanchidae; genus Heptranchias; species Heptranchias perlo. The sequence goes on from NC_090330.1 coordinate 76,515,723, forward strand.
AACTACACTAAGTAAGTTTTGTGCAGATCACCCCAACTCAATGGGCAAATATACTGCCCATGTGTCTTATGGTAATTAGATCAACCCCTCATGCCACCACAGGTATCTCACCATAGCCAAGCAATGGTGGGAAGATTGATGCGTACCCCAGGACACCTTTTAGGGCCCACAATGACACCTTTACTGTTAGGGGCAATTGGAAACAAATGGCTGAATCAAATGGTGGAATATGCAAATGAAACTAACAGATTTGTTGCACGGAATATTGGAAAATCTAAAAATCAGATCAAAAATTATTTTGACGAAAAGGTGAAACCTTCCGAGTATGAAGTAGGAGATGTAGTTATGGTCCTAAATTATGGGAAACGAGCCCACATGTTTGAACCAAAATGGAAAGGACCTTTTCCAATAGCGGACAGGGCTAGTCCAGCGGTATATTTAATACAGTACACAGCAAAGGGAAAGAAAAAGGTCATGAGATGGTACCACATTAATCAGCTTAAGTCAGCAAATGTCAGAGATAAAGCTGGTAATTAAAACAATATACTTGATTTTTAGGTTACACCGACGATATTAAGATGATCAGAGTAATTATGACAGCAATACTGATACTCATGCCTTTAAGGGTACAGTTAATCAGGGAATGTGACATCAGAGTGGAAGGAGGAATCAAGACATCTGCCCCCGCCCTCACCGGGACTCAGGCTCCACTGCACTATGACCATAGGATATCAACACAATGCAATATAAAAGTAACAATGACCACATACCATGTCACGGAAGGAAAGGAGGTATGTCTTAAGCGAACCTGCCTGCATTGTAGGATACTAGTCGTATGGCCAGTCATAAATGGGAAAAAAGTAACCAAGCTCAAGGGAGGACATCTCGTCCCAATCTTCTTCAAGGCAAAGACCTGGCCGTCGGAATGGCAGCAAGTGAGAGACATTGGGGTTCCACGTCAAGAAGAGGATAAGTTGTGTTGGCCCAGGTTCTGGCCCGACAACAACGGGACATATATCTGTCACTGTTCATGGAGATGGGTTCCGGCCTTTTATGCACGGCAACGACCAGGATGGCATAAGATCAAGATAAAATTCACTCCTGCTTATGAAGCAAAGGGATCCCAAGGAGCGATAAGGCTGGAAAACGTTAAGAAACCAAAGAGCCACACTCAATCTCAGGTCTTCTCCTGGGAACTACTAAGTTGCCCTACCTCGAAGAAAGGGCCCACCAATGGACTGGTTGCCTATGACTCTGGACAGATGTTATACAATGATATACCCTATGAGATTTTCCTCTTGATATTTAACTATAGTAATGTAGGCTTGCCCACCCTGCTGTGTAATGAAAAGTATGTAACCGTCCATCGACAAACGATTGCACATAAGCTCGAGGCCTTCTTTAACTGTAACTCACAGAATTACTTTAAAATCTGAAGAAAGTCAATCGAAAGCAAAAGAGATTGACCCCTGTGGTGCCGTACTCTCAAGGTGGGGATTGTAAAGGGTTAAAAACTGACTTTTACTGTTATCAGCCCTAACCTCCTCAGCAAGTTGATGATGTTAAGTCAGCGTGCTACACGATCCTCAGATAAAATGATGACTTACTGTCACGCTGCCAAGAGCAAGCGGGACTCTTGACAGTGCGTAAATATACAGCTCAACCAAGGATACAGGCTAGAGGAACAAGTCAGCATGGCTTTATGAAGGGGAAGTCATGTCTGACAAATTTGCTTAAGTTCTTTGAGGACATAACGTACAGGGTGGATAAAGGGGAACCAGTGGATGTAGTGTATTTAGACTTCCAGAAGGCATTCGACAAGGTGCCACATAAAAGATTATTCCTCAAGATAAAGAATCACTTGATTGGGGGTAATATTCTGGCATGGGTGGAGGATTGGTTATCTAACAGGAAGCAGAGAGTTGGGATAAATTGTTCATTCTCGGACTGGCAACCAGTAGCCAGTGGTGTTCCGCAGGGGTCGGTGCTGGGTCCCCAACTCTTTACAATCTATATTAACGATTTGGAGGAGGGGACCGAGTGTAACATATCAAAGTTTGCAGATGATACAAAGATGGGAGGGAAAGTAGAGAGTGAGAAGGACATAAAAAACCTACAAGGGGATATAGACAGGCTGGGTCAGTGGGCGGAGATTTAGCAGATGCAATACAATATTGGAAAATGTGAGGTTATGCACTTTGGCAGGAAAAATCAGAGAGCAAGTTATTATCTTAATGGCGAGAAACTGGAAAGTACTGCAGTACAAAAGGATCTGGGGGTCCCAGTGCAAGAAAATCAAAAAGTTAGTATGCAGGTGCAGCAGGTGATCAAGAAGGCCAACGGAATGTTGGCTTTTATTGCTAGGGGGATAGAATATAAAAACAGGGAGGTATTGCTGCAGTTATATAAGGTATTGGTGAGACCGCACCTGGAATACTGCATACAGTTTTGGTGTCCATACTTAAGAAAAGACATACTTGCTCTCGAGGCAGTACAAAGAAGGTTCACTCGGCTAATCCCGGGGATGAGGGGGTGGACATATGAGGAGAGGTTGAGTAGATTGGGACTCTACTCATTGGAGTTCAGAAGAATGAGAGGCGATCTTATTGAAACATATAAGATTGTGAAGGGGCTTGATCGGGTGGATGCGGTAAGGATGTTCCCAAGGATGGGTGAAACTAGAACTAGTGGGCATAATCTTGGAATAAGGGGCTGCTCTTTCAAAACTGAGATGAGGAGAAACTTCTTCATTTAGAGGGTAGTAGGTCTGTGGAATTTGCTGCCCAGGAAGCTGTGGAAGCTACATCATTAAATAAATTTAAAACAGAAATAGACAGTTTCCTAGAAGTAAAGGGAATTAGGGGTTACGGGGAGCGGGCAGGAAATTGGACATGAAGCTGATTTCGGATCGGCCAATGCCCTGTGGGTGGCGGAGCGGGCCCAGGGGCTGAGTGGCCGGGTCCTGCTCCTACTTCTTGTGTTCTTTAGATTTGAGGTTAGGATCAGATCAGCCATGATCTTATTGAATGGTGGAGCAGGCTCGAGGGGCCGATTGGCCTACTCCTGCTCCTATTTCGTATGTTCTTATGTTCTAAGACAGGAACTCCGAGCAACAACCAAGTTACGATCACTACCCAGAGGACAACGGGTAATATAATTCCTTATTCTCTGTAAAATTACTGCTTATCTACTTGTATGTATTAATCCTTGCTTGTGCTCAAAATAAAAGAACAACCACTGTAACCAATTAGTGTCAGGTCCGAATTTGTCTTGCACCATGGAGGGATTTTCAATACGAGGATGAGAATTTTAAATTTGAAGCGTTGCTGCACCAGGAGCCAATGAAGGTCAGCAAGCACAGGTCATGGGTGAATGGGACTTGGTGGGAGTTAGGATATGGACAATAGAGTTTTAGATGAACTGAAGTTTACAGAGTGTGGAAGATGGGAGGCCGGCCAGCACAGCATTGGAATAGTCAGATCTAGAGATAACAAAGGCATGGATGAGGGTTTCAGCTGCAGATGGGCTGAGGCAGGGGCGGATACAAACCAAGCTTATATAAAAATCAAAATACTGTAGATGCTGGAAATCTAAAATAAAAATAAAAATGCTGGAAATCCTCAATTGGCCAGGCAGCATCCGTGGAGCCAAAACATCGGGTTAATGTTTCAGGTCGATGATCTCTTGCCAGAATCCAATTGAATTCCTTTATCATTTTAAACACTTCAAGTAGATCACTTGAGTGTTTCCAATATTTTCTGTTTTTATTCCAAGAATGTTTTAAGAGCTCCCCACCTCCACTCACAGTGAGCTCCCACCAGCAGGCTCAATCCAAGTCAGTCGCTCACTATGAATATTTAATTAAGCTTTTTTTGGGAAATCAGGTGAGGTTGGTCAGGCAAGATTTCAGCGAGTGCAAAGGTTCATTGTGCTCCAGGCTCGCCACTTCAATGTCCGGATTGTTAAATTAATCTTTGTGTTTTCCTTACCCACTGTAGGAGATAAACAAATACATTTGTTCCCCTTACATACCACAGATACTTTGTCTGCTTCTGATTGGCTTATTCTCTACCTGTTCAGTTCTGATTCATTACTGTTGTATAAAAAGGCAATTTCAATCAGGTGCACGTGTAATATAAAATTTCCACATAGAAAAGGGTGATATGCTCCCCAGTAATCCTGGCTCAGCAGCATGGCTCTTGGCCCTGAAATTCTGCCGGGAAGAGCAGGCATTCCACTGGTCTCCCGCCACAACATCAATAGAAGTGGCGTAAACGACTGTTTGTTTCCCTTGCGGGCTCTGCCAGTCTCCTGCCGGATTTATGATGGGAGATCAGGAGAACCCCCGCACAGAATTTAAGGCTTCTTATGTTTAGCTGCTAACAACAACAACAACTTTCATTTATATGGTGTCTTTAACGTAGTAAAACGCCCCAAGGTGCTAACTTGGCCTGCATCTTTAAAGCAATTGCTCAAGCATTCCACATGGTGATCCAGGAAACTGTATCTGCTTGTAAATTCCTCAGGTCAGTTAAAGGTCATTAAACTGATTGTAAATTTCAGGCCCCTGGGATGAAATGTCTATCTTTTTGTGACATCTGGAGTGTGACAGCTGGAATGATGGGTGCACGCTAAATGCAATACTTTTATACACAAACTAGTTAATCTCCTGTAGCATTGCCCATGGAAAGTCAGGAAAAAGGAAATGTCTTTCAGCGGCAATAGTGATGCTGTAGGTATCGGTAAGGGGATCTGCATCTTCTGGAGCTTAAGATAATTCATCTAGTGGTAGAAGTGTGCAGCTGCAGGTGTGACTGTGCGACAGGTAACTTTGTAATGAGATAATCCTATTAAGATGCCACCTAATGGCATAACATACAAGTGATGCCCAAATAAGCAGTGTATGACATACATAGCAAATTTAATATGTTATAGATTAATGAGCGTCCTGTAGTGTTGCTCACAGTCAGTCAGATGATATGGTGTTTTATATGGGCATGTAACATGCAATGCATTATTCAGTGCTTAAATGAAGTTAAATCCCTTTAAAGCAGCTAAGTTTAATTGTTGTTAAGGAATCATAAAGTGAGGTAAATCAGAGTTTAATTGCCTTTTGATGATGGAAGTTTACAGATTGAAACTTCCTTCAAATTTCAGGCTGCAGGTCAGAAGATAGATAGATAGAAAGACAGACAGCAATCCTAGATAAAAAAAGGAAATGAGGGGCAAAGAGAGAGTATGAGACTAGATTAGCGGCTAACATAAAAGGAAACACAAAAGTCTTTTATAAACATATAAATAGTAAAAGGGTAGTCAAAGGAAGGGTGGGATCGATTAGGGGCAAAAAAGATCTTCTTGTGGAGGCAGAGGGGATGGCTGAGGTACTAAATGAATACTTCGCATCGGTCTTCACTAGAGAAAAGGATGCTGCCATTGTAGCAGTAAAGGGGGAGGTACTAAGGATATTGGCTAGGATAAAAATTGATAAAGAGGAGGTATTTAAAAGATTAGCAGTATTCAAAGTAGAAAAGTCATCCTGTCCAGATGGGATGCATCCTAGGTTACTGAGGGAAGTGAGGGTGGAAATTGCTGAGGCTCTGGCCACAATCTTACAATCCTCCTTAGATATGGGGACGGTGCCAGAGGACTGGAGGATTGCAAATATTACACCCCTGTTCAAAAAAGGGGAGAGTAGGCCAGTCAGCCTAATGTCAATGGTGGGGAAACTTTTAGAGGCAATAATCCAGGACAAAATTAATTGGCACTTGGAAAAGTATGGGCTAAGAAATGAAAGTCAGCGCGGATCTATTAAAGGAAAATCATGTTTGACTAACTTGATTGAGTTCTTTGATAAAGTAACAGAGAGGGTTGATGAGGGTAGTGCGGCTGCTGTTATGTATATGGATTTTCAAAAGGCATTTCATAAATTACCACATAATAGACTTATTAGCAAAATATGGGATTAAAGGGACAGTGGCAGTGTCGATACAAAATTGGCTAAGGGACAGAAATCAGAGAGTTGTGCTGAACAGTTGTTTTTCAGACCTGAGGGAAGTGTACAGTGATGGTCCCCAGGGGTTGGTATAAGGACCATTGCTCATGTCGATATATATTAATGACCTGGACTTGGGTATTGAGGCTATAATATCAAAGTTTGTAGATGACATGAAACTTGGAAGTGAAATAAACAATGTGGAGGATAATAACAGACTTCGGGAGAATGTAGGCAGACTCGTGAAATGGGCAGAAACATGGCAGATGAAATTTAACCCAGAGAAGTGTGAATTGATACATTTTGGAAGGATGAATGGGGGAAGGCAATATAAACTAAATGGTACAATTTTAAAGGGAGTACAGGAACAGGGAGACTGGGCGTGTAGGTACACACATCTTTTTTTCTATTCATTCATGGGATGTGGCACCGCTGGCAAGGCCAGCATTTATTGCCAATCCCTAATTGCCCTTGAGAGGTAGTGGTGGTGAGCCGCCTTCTTGAACCGCTGCAGTCCGTGTGGTGAAGGTTCTCCCACAGTGCTGTTAGGTAGGGTGTTCCAGGATTTCAACCCAGCGATGATGAAGGTACAGTGATATATTTCCAAGTCTGGATGGTGTGTGACTTGGAGGGGAATGTGCAGGTGGTGGTATTCCCATGTGATTGCTGCCCTTGTCCTTCTAGGTATTGGAGGTCATGGGATTGGGAGGTACTGTCGAAGAAGCTTTGGAGAGTTGCTCCGGTGCATCTTGTAGATGGTACACACTGCAGTCACGGTGAGCCAGTGATGGAGGGAGTGAATGTTTAAGATGGTGGATGGGATGCCAATCAAGCGGGCTGCTTTGTCGTGGTTGGCGTCAAGCTGCTTGAGTGTTATTGGAGCTGTACTTAACCAGGCAGGTGGAGAGTATTCCATCACACTCCTGACTTGTGCCTTGTAGATGGTGGAAAGGCTTTGGGGAGTCAGGAGGTGCAGAATACCCAGCCTCTGACCTGCTTTAGTAGCCACAGTATTTATGTAGCTGGTCCTGTTAAGTTTCTGGCCAGTGGTTGAGAATCCCTACGTGGTCAGTTTTCGGTAAAATATTAAGATGCCTACGTGGCAAAGAAGCAGAATGCAAAATGGTTAGAAAGGGTTAATTAGTTAGTAACTGAGATTGGTACAGGTGGCCTGGCCTCCTGCTGGGCCATATGTTTGCGTAGTCAGCAGGTTTGCATTGTCTTAGCAATGTAGAGTCTTTGATGTGAGTCAAGGACTGGTCTGAATGTCTCCATGTTTATGGCAGATCAATATAAGTAACGAGCTTAGCCAAAGTTGAAAGACATTCCAGGTTGGGAGATAAGGAACAGAAGGAACAGGGAAGAACATTCCAAGTTGGAAGGTGAGGAAGTTATCCCCTTTGATGTCTAACAGCAGCGTGATCAGCACATGGATTGTCTATGATTGGCCGGAAATAATGTAACCTCGCATGGCAACCTCTGCCCAGCTTATGATTGGTGTTGACCCTCGTTAAGTATGTTCCAACCCCTATTGATTTGTATAAAAACGTATGGATTTCTGTATGTTTCTTGTTCTTACTCTGCCAGCATAGAGGGACTCTATCAGGAGTCCAAATCAATGCTGCAGACTAAGAACCCTGCTATTAAAGTTGTTATGAACTTTAAAATGTATTTGACTTCAGTTTTTACTGAACCAGACTGAGGGGAAAGAATCCGGATCATCATGGTGACCCCCAGGATGTTGATGGTGGGGTATTTGGCAATGATGGTCGGACAAGTTGAGAAGGCTGTTAAAAAAGCATATGGGATCCGGGGCTTTATTAATAGAGGCATAGAGTACAAAAGCAAGGAAGTTATGCTAAACCTTTATAAAACACTGGTTAGACCACAGCTGGAGTATTGTGTTCAATTCTGGGCACCACAACTTAGGAAGGACATCAAGGCCTTAGAGAGGTTGCAGAAGAGATTTACTAGAATGGTACCAGAGATGAGAAACTTCAGTTATGTGGAGAGACTGGAGAGGCTGGGGTTGTTCTCTTTAGATCAGAGGTTAAGGGGAGATTGGATAGAGGTGTTCAAGATCATGAACAGTTTTGATAATGTAATTAAGGAGAAACTGTTTCCAGTGGCAGAAGGGTCGGTAACCAGAGGACACAGATTTAAGGTGATCGGCAAAAGAGCCAGAGGCAACATGAGGAAACAATTTTTTACGCAGCGAGTTGTAATGATCTGGAATGCACTGACTGAAAGGGTGGTGGAAGAAGATTCAACAGTAACTTTAAAAAGCGAATTGAATAAATACTTGAAGAAATTTACAGGGCTATGGGGAAAGATAGGGGAATGGAAAGCTCTTTCAGAGAGCTGGCACAGGCATGATGGGCTGAATGGCCTCCTCCTGTGCTGCACCTACTATGTTGGATAGGTAGTTAGATAGATAGATGGATAGATAGGCTTTGGGGACTCAGGAGGTGAGTCACTCGCCACAGAATACCCAGCCTCTGACCTACTCTGGTAGCCACAGTATTTATGTGGCTGGTCCAATTAAGTTTCTGGTCAGTGGTGACCCCCAGGATGTTGATGGTGGGGGATATCCGCCTAATTATGTTACTAAGGTTGTTTTATCACAATAACCTGATGCAATTGCCCTAAATCTGAACTGGGGAGGAAAACTGTAGTTTTTCCCACAAGTACTCACGAACATTGTTAATGAAATGTCGGGGTGAATTTCTCTTGCTCCATCGATGTAACTTCAGCAGATGTTTGGTGGAAACCTCGTTTACGCTTGAGTTACCAAGGCAGAGTGAGGAAATTCACCCCCATTGGTTAGGTGGCAATAACCAGTGCCATTATGAATTACAGTCTCACAGACACTATTTATTCATTATTAATTAGATACAGACACTAGATTGGATAGGTAGATGAAGGAAAATGGATTGAAGGGATCGGGGAACAGGAGGGTAAATGTGATTGGAGCTAATTGCTGACATGGACAGTAAACACCAACACAGACTGGTTGGGCTGAATGGCCAATTCAATTTCTATGTACTATTGATAAATAGGCCAGCGGAGGATGGTACATTTACTTAACTTTAATAAAAGCAGCATGCTACTTGGTCCCATGTTGGAGGTGATACAGGTTTGTCACGGAACCCTTTAATTTTTTTTTTCCTACCCAGGACAGAAAAAGCATGACAAACAATGTACTTGTAGAAGTACATTGGAATGCAAGGCCGGTGAAAGAAAATGCTTAACAACAATTATCACAGCAGTCAATTCATGCTAGTCTATCATCTGATCGTGCAGCTGCACAAAGGAGCATGTAACACTAATTATTTCTGAAACTAAAATATAAGTGAAATCTCTTCTAATAGATACAAGTAAATTATACAAAGTGTGCATAATAATGGGTATTAGCACTCTTTCTGTGGTATGTTCCATGAATCAGTTTTGATGGTTCTCTAAATTCGCCACAAATATTTTAGTCTATAAAATGTCATCCCCACTTGATTTTGGATACTTTTCATTTGCTCTTTGCAGCACCATTTGTAATTATTATATTTTCACCAAAACATAAGAACATAAGAAACAGGAGCAGGAGTAGGCCAATCGGCCCCTCGAGCCTGCTCCACCATTCAATAAGATCATGGCTGATCTGATCCTAACCTCAAATCTAAAGAACACAAGAAGTAGGAGCAGGACCCAGCCACTCAGCCCCTGGGCCCGCTCCGCCACCCACAGGGCCTTGACCGATCCAAACTCAGCTTCATGTCCAATTTCCTGCCCTCTCCCCGTAACTAGTAATTCCCTTTACTTCCAGGAAACTGTCGATTTCTGTTTTAAATTTATCTAATGATGCAGCTTCCACAGCTTCCTGGGCAGCAAATTCCACAGACCTACTACCCTCTGAGTGAAGAAGTTTCTCCTCTTCTCAGTTTTGAAAGAGCAGCCCCTTATTCTAAGATTATGCCCACTAGTTCTAATTTCACCCATCCTTGGGAACATCCTTACCGCATCCACCCAATAAAACCCCTTCACAATCTTATATGTTTCAATAAGATCGCCTCTCATTCTTCTGAACTCCAATGAGTAGAGTCCCAATCTACTCAACCTCTCCTCATATGTCCACCCCCTCATCCCCGGGATTAGCCGAGTGAACCTTCTTTGTACTGCCTCGAGAGCAAGTATGTCTTTTCTTAAGTATGGACACCAAAACTGTATGCAGTATTCCAGGTGCGGTCTCACCAATACCTTATATAACTGCAGCAATACCTCCCTGTTTTTATATTCTATCCCCCTAGCAATAAAAGCCAACATTCCGTTGGCCTTCTTGATCACCTGCTGCACCTGCATACCAACTTTTTGATTTTCTTGCACTGGGACCCCCAGATCCTTTTGTACTGCAGTACTTTCCAGTTTCTCGCCATTAAGATAATAACTTGCTCTCTGATTTTTCCTGCCAAAGTGCATAACCTCACATTTTCCAATATTGTATTGCATCTGCCAAATCTCCGCCCACTCACCCAGCCTGTCTATATCCCCTTGTAGGTTTTTTATGTCCTCCTCACTCTCTACTTTCCCTCCCATCTTTGTATCATCTGCAAACTTTGATATGTTACACTCGGTCCCCTCCTCCAAATCGTTAATATAGATTGTAAAGAGTTGGGGACCCAGCACCGACCCCTGCGGAACACCACTGGCTACTGGTTGCCAGTCCGAGAATGAACAATTTATCCCAACTCTCTGCTTCCTGTTAGATAACCAATCCTCCACCCATGCCACAATATTACCCCCAATCCAGTGATTCTTCATCTTGAGGAATAATCTTTTATGCAGCAGCGCAAAACTGGGCATCCATGAGGCGCTGTGGGCCATCAGCAGCAGCAGAATTGTATTCCAGCACAATCTGTAACCTCATGGCCCGGCATATTCCTCACTCTACCATTACCAACAAGCCAGGGGATCAACCCTGGTTCAATGAGGAGTGTAGAAGAGCATGCCAGGAGCAGCACCAGGCGTACCTAAAAATGAGGTGCCAACCTGGTGAAGCTACAACTCAGGACTACATGCGTGCTAAACAACAGAAGCAACATGCTATAGACAGAGCTAAGCGATTCCACAACCAACGGATCAGATCAAAGCTCTGCAGTCCTGCCACATCCAGTCGTGAATGGTGGTGGACAATTAAACAACTAACGGGAGGAGGAGGCTCTGCAAACATCCCCATTCTCAATGATGGCGGAGTCCAGCACGTGAGTGCAAAAGACAAGGCTGAAGCGTTTGCAACCATCTTCAGCCAGAAGTGCCGAGTGGATAATCCATCTCAGCCTCCTCCCGATATCCCCACCATCACGGAAGCCAGTCTTCGGCCAATTCGATTCACTCCACGTGATATCAAGAAACGGCTGAGTGCACTGGATACAGCAAAGGCTATGGGCCCCGACAACATCCCAGCTGTAGTGCTGAAGACTTGTGCTCCAGAACTAGCTGCGCCTCTAGCCAAGCTGTTCCAGTACAGCTACAACACTGGCATCCACCCGACAATGTGGAAAATTGCCCAGGTATGTCCTGTCCACAAAAAGCAGGACAAATCCAATCCGGCCAATTACCGCCCCATCAGTCTACTCTCAATCATCAGCAAAGTGATGGAAGGTGTCATCGACAGTGCTATCAAGCGGCACTTACTCACCAATAACCCGCTCACCGATGCTCAGTTTGGGTTCCGCCAGGACCACTCGGCTCCAGACCTCATTACAGCCTTGGTCCAAACATGGACAAAAGAGCTGAATTCCAGAGGTGAGGTGAGAGTGACTGCCCTTGACATCAAGGCAGCATTTGACCGAGTGTGGCACCAAGGAGCCCTCGTAAAATTGAAGTCAATGGGAATCAGGGGGAAAACTCTCCAGTGGCTGGAGTCATACCTAGCACAAAGGAAGATGGTAGTGGTTGTTGGAGGCCAATCATCTCAGCCCCAGGGCATTGCTGCAGGAGTTCCTCAGGGCAGTGTCCTAGGCCCAACCATCTTCAGCTGCTTCATCAATGACCTTCCCTCCATCATAAGGTCAGAAATGGGGATGTTCGCTGATGACTGCACAGTGTTCAGTTCCATTTGCAACCCCTCAGATAATGAAGCAGTCCGAGCCTGCATGCAGCAAGACCTGGACAACATCCAGGCTTGGGCTGATAAGTGGCAAGTAACATTCGCGCCAGATAAGTGCCAGGCAATGACAATCTCCAACAAGAGAGAGTCTAACCACCTCCCCTTGACATTCAATGGCATTACCATCGCCGAATCCCCCACCATCAACATCCTGGGGGTCACCATTGACCAGAAACCTAACTGGACAAGCCATATAAATACTGTGGCTACGAGAGCAGGTCAGAGGCTGGGTATTCTGCGGCGAGTGACTCACCTCCTGACTCCCCAAAGCCTTTCCACCATCTACAAGGCACAAGTCAGGAGTGTGATGGAATACTCTCCACTTGCCTGGATGAGTGCAGCTCCAACAACACTCAAGAAGCTCGACACCATCCAAGATAAAGCAGCCCGCTTGATTGGCACCCCATCCACCACCCTAAACATTCACTCCCTTCACCACCGGCGCACTGTGGCTGCAGTGTGCACCATCCACAGGATGCACTGCAGCAACTCGCCAAGGCTTCTTCGACAGCACCTCCCAAACCCGCGACCTCTACCACCTAGAAGGACAAGGGCAGCAGGCGCATGGGAACAACACCACCTGCACGTTCCCCTCCAAGTCACACACCATCCCGACTTGGAAATATATCGCCGTTCCTTCATTGTCGCTGGGTCAAAATCCTGGAACTCCCTTCCTAACAGCACTGTGGGAGAACCGTCACCACACGGACTGCAGCGGTTCAAGAAGGCGGCTCACCACCACCTTCTCGAGGGCAATTAGGGATGGGCAATAAATGCCGGCCTTGCCAGCGACGCCCGCATCCCGTGAACGAATAAAAAAAAAAAAAAAAAAACCTTGTCGAATGCCTTCTGGAAGTCTAAATACACTACGTTCACTGGTTCCCCTTTATCCACGTTATGTCCTCAAAGAACTCAAACAAATTTGTCAGACATGACTTCTCCTTCATAAAGCCATGCTGACTTTGTCCTATTAAATTATGTTTATCTAAATGTTCTGTTACTATCTCCTCAATAATAGACTCCAAAATTTTACCTACCACAGATGATAGGCTAACTGGTCTATAATTTGCAGCTTTCTGCCCACTACCCTTTTTAAATAAGGGTGTTACATTAGCAGTTTTCCTATCTGCCGGGACCTTTGCTGAGTCCAGAGAATTTTGGAAAATTATTACCAAAGCATCCACAATCCCTACTGCCACTTCCCTCAAGACCCTAGGATGGAAGCCATCAGGTCCAGGGGATTTATCCACCTTGAGTCCCATTATTTTACTGAGCACCAATTCCTTCGTGATTTTAATCGTATTTAGCTCCTCCCCCCTAGAGCCCCCTGTTTGTCCAGTGTTGGGATATTCTTAGTGTCCTCTACCGTAAAGACTGAAACAAAATATTTGTTCAGCATTTTTGCCATCTCCATGTTTCCCACCATTAATTTCCCGGTCTCATCCTCTAAGGGACCTACATTTGCCTTAGCCACCCTTTTTCTTTTTATATAACTATAGAAACTCTTGCTATCTGTTCTTATATTTTTTGCTAATTTATTTTCTTAATCTATCTTCTCTTTCTTAATCAATCCTTTAGTTACTTTTTGCTGTCTTTTGAAGTCTTCCCAATCTTCTATCCTCCCACTAAGTTTGGCTACCTTATATGTCCTTGATTTTAGTCGGATACTATCCTTAATTTCTTTACTTAGCCATGGATGGCTGTCATTTCTTTTACACCCTTTCTTCCTCAGTGGAATATATTTTTTTGAAAGTTGTAAAATAACTCCTTAAATTAACACCACTGTTCATGTACCATCTTACCCTTTTAATCAATTCCGCTCTCATACCATCATAGTCTCCTTTATTCAAGCTCAGTACGCTTGTTTGAGAACCAACCTTCTCACCCTCTAATTGGATATGGAATGTAACCATGTTATGGTCACTCATTCCAAGGGGATCCTTAACTAGGACATTATTAATTAATCCTGGCTCATTACACAGGACCAGGTCCAAGGTTGCTTGCCCCCTTGTAGGATCAGTTACATACTGCTCAAGAAATCCATCCCTAATACACTCAATAAACTCTTCCTCAAGGCTGCCCTGCCCAATTTGATTTGTCCAGTTAATATGATAGTTAAAATCCCCCATAATTATAGCTGGTCCCTTATTACATGCCCCGACTATTTCCTGATTAATGCTTCTTCCAGCAGAGTTGCAACTATTAGGAGGCCTATATACTACGCACACTAGTGTTTTTTGCCCCTTATTATTCCTTATCTCTACCCAAACTGTTTCATTATCCTGATCCTTTGTCCCAATATCTTTTCTCAGTATTACAGTGATTCCATCCTTTATTAACATAGCCACCCCACCTCCCCTTCCTTCCTGCCTGTCCTTCCTGATTTTTAAATACCCTGGCATATTTAATTCCCAGTCGTTGTCACCCTGCAGCCATGTGTCTGTAATGGCCACAAGATCATACCCATACGTAGTTGTTTGTGCCGTTAACTCGTCCATTTTGTTACGAATGCTACGTGCATTCAGATAAAGAACTTTCAAATATGTTTTGTGACACTTAGTTCCTGTTTTTTCTTTTTTTAACACTTTACCTTTTACTCCATACCTTCTGTCCCTTCCTGACACGCTTTCCTCTGTCTCCCTGCTCAGGTTCCCAACCCCCTGCCACTTTAGTTTAAACCCTTCCCCAACAGCACTAGCAAACACTCCCCCTAGGACAGCGGTCCCGGCCCTGCCCAGGTGCAGACCGTCCGGTTTGTACTGGTCCCACCTCCCCCAGGACTGGTTCCAATGCCCCAGGAATTTGAATCCCTCCTCCTTGCACCACTCCTCTAGCCACGTATTCATTTGAAATATCCTCCTATTTCTACTCTGACTAGCACGTGGCACTGGTAGCAATCCTGAGATTACTACCTTTGAGGTCCTATTTTTTAATTTACCTCCTAACTCCCTATATTCTGCTTTTAGGACGTCATCCCCTTTTTTACCTATATCGTTGGTGCCTATGTGCACCACGACAGCTGGCTGTTCGCCCTCCCCCTCCAAAATGTTCTGCAGCCGCTCCGAGACGTCCTTGACCCTTGCACCAGGGAGGCAACACACCATCCTGGAGTCTCGGTTGCAGCCGCAGAAATGCCTATCTATTCCCCTTACAATTGAGTCCCCTATCACTATAGCTCTTCCACTCTTTTTCCTCCCAGCCTGTGCAGCAGAGCCACCCATTGTGCCAGGAAGTTGGCTGCTGCTGCCGTCCCCTGATAAGTCATCCCCCACAACAGTATCCAAAGTGGTATATCTGTTTGAGAGGGGGATGGCCACAGGGGACCCCTGCACTACCTGCCTGCACCTCTTCCTCTGCCTGGTGGTCACCCATTCCCTTCCTGCCTGTACACCCTTTATCTGCGGTGTGACCAACTCGCTAAACGTGCTATCCACGTGTTTCTCCGCATTGCGAATGCACCAGTATGTATCCATCCGCAGCTCCAGTGCCGCAATGCGGTCTGTCAGTAGCTGCAGCTGGATACACTTCCCGCACACATGGTCGTCAGGGACACAGAAAGTGTCCCTGATTTCCCACATAGAGCAGGAGGAGCATGCCACGGGGCCGAGCTGTCCTGCCATGACTTACCCTTTAATTGATTTAAATTAAATGAAAATTAAATGGATCCCACCCATCACACTGGAATTAAGTGATATACTCAAGGGCCCCTGCTTAACAGTCGTCCCCGCTACACAAAGAGACCGTAGTAACCACAAAATATATTAGATTAACTTAAACCAAGCAAAAAACAAGTTAAGCCTCACAGTTATTTTTGGATATATTACTCTAGTTATGTAGTTTAAGCTTTAATTTTAATAAGATACCAGTAGTTTTACGCTTCTAGTTTTTAATTCAATTTTAGCCAAATCCCGCGCTCTCTCCTGGGACCACTCCCGCCTGTAGCTCTGCTCCGATTGCGGATAGGCCCTCGAGCCTGGGCCTTTAGTAGTCTCCAAGTCCCGCTCTCTCTCCCAGGTCCGCTCCCGCCTGTATCTCCGCTCCGATTGCGGATAGGCCCTCGAGCCTGGGCCTTTAGTAGTCTCCAAGTCCCGCTCTCTCTCCCAGGTCCGCTCCCGCCTGTAGCTCCGCTCCGAGTGCGGATAGGCCCCCGAGCCTGGGCCTTTAGTAGTCTCCAAGTCCCGCTCTCTCTCCTAGGACCGCTCCCGCCTGTAGCTCCGCTCCGAGTGCGGATAGGCCCTCGAGCCTGGGCCTTTAGTAGTCTCCAAGTCCCGCTCTCTCTCCTAGGTCCGCTCCCGCCTGTAGCTCCGCTCCGAGTGCGGATAGGCCCTCGAGCCTGGGCCTTTAGTAGTCTCCAAGTCCCGCTCTCTCTCCCAGGTCCGCTCTCGTCTCGAGCTCTGCTCCGAGTGCGTATAGGCCCTCGAGCCTGGGCCTTTAGTAGTCTCCAAATCCCGCTCTCTCCTAGGTCCGCTCCCGCCTGTAGCTCCGCTCCGAGTGCGGATAGGCCCTCGAGCCTGGGCCTTTAGTAGTCTCCAAGTCCCGCTCTCTCTCCTAGGTCCGCTCCCGCCTGTAGCTCTGCTCCGAGTGCGGATAGGCCCTCGAGCCTGGGCCTTTAGTAGTCTCCAAGTCCCGCTCTCTCTCCTAGGTCCGCTCCCGCCTGTAGCTCTGCTCCGAGTGCGGATAGGCCCTCGAGCCTGGGCCTTTAGTAGTCTCCAAGTCCCGCTTTCTCTCCTAGATCCGGTCCCGCCTGTAGCTCCGCTCCGAGTGCGGTTAGGCCCTCGAGCCTGGGCCTTTAGTAGTCTCCAAGTCCCGCTCTCTTTCCTAGGTCCGCTCCCGCCTGTAGCTCCGCTCCGAGTGCGGATAGGCCGTCGAGCCTGGGCCTTTAGTAGTCTCCATATCCCGCTCTTTCTCCCAGGTCCGCTCCCGCCTGTAGCTCTGCTCCGAGTGCGGATAGGCCCTCGAGCCTGGGCCTTTAGTAGTCTCCAAGTCCCGCTCTCTCTCCTAGGTCCGCTCCCGCCTGTAGCTCTGCTCCGAGTGCGGATAGGCCCTCAAGCCTGGGCCTTTAGTAGTCTCCGAGTCCCGCGCTCTCTCCCAGGTCCGCTCCCGCCTGTAGCTCCGCTCCGAGTGCGGATAGGCCCTCGAGCCTGGGCCTTTAGTAGTCTCCAAGTCCCGCTTTCTCTCCTAGGTCCGGTCCCGCCTGTAGCTCCGCTCCAAGTGCCGATAGGCCCTCGAGCCTGGGCCTTTAGTAGTCTCCAAGTCCCGCTCTCTCTCCTAGGTCCGCTCCCGCCTGTAGCTCCGCTCCGATTGTGGATAGGCCCTCGAGCCTGGGCCTTTAGTAGTCTCCAAGTCCCGCTCTCTCTCCTAGGTCCGCTCCCGCCTGTAGCTCCGCTCCGAGTGCGGATAGGCCCTCGAGCCTGGGCCTTTAGTAGTCTCCAAATCCCGCTCTCTCTCCTAGGTCCGCTCCCGCCTGTAGCTCCGCTCCGAATGCGGATAGGCCCTCGAGCCTGGGCCTTTAGTAGTCTCCAAGTCCCACTCTCTCCTAGGTCCACTCCCGCCTGTAGCTCTGCTCCGAGTGCGGATAGGCCCTCGAGCCTGGGCCTTTAGTAGTCTCCAAATCCCGCGCTCTCTCCTCGGTCCGCCCCCGCCTGACGCTCCTCTCCGAGTGCGGATAGGCCCTCGAGCCTGGGCCTTTAGTAGTCTCCAAGTCCCGCTCTCTCCTAGGTCCGCTCCCGCCTGACGCTCCACTCCGAGTGGAGACTACCTAAACATGCCGTATAATGCATTTCAGACCCAACTAAGCGTATGAAAATGTAGTTTCTCTTTTAAATCTTGTAAGATAAAGGAATTGTCAAACTCCAGGATCTACATTATCATGATCTATAATAACAATAAGGGGTGCTTCTTATCCCAGTCTGACTACTGATGCAAGCAGGTCACCCGTGAGCATTAGTAGCATACTTCTGATCTGTTGTTCATAATTCAAGCAGCGTTTCTGCCACAGACTGTAGCTGGCAGAAAATCCTACTACATATTCAATTTTTTTCTAAATCTCTAAAATGAAGCTGGAAAATTCATAATAGTTCTGCGGCTCCTGTTTGAATGGAATGTGTTTTTGAATGTGATGGCCTGTAAATTGAATACGTCCTTCCTTGTAAGTGGACTTTTGAGATGATGACCAACCCTGAGTAGAAAAAAAAATCCAACGATATGATCTGCAATATATTACCATCAGTATTAACTCACCCCCATTTTAAATTATCATCCCCCAATAAAACCTAAATTACAAAATCTTTATATCTCCTATGCAACAGCAACTTGCGTTTATATAACACCTTTAACGTAAAGAGACACCCAATAAATGAAGCGAGGAATAGCAGAGTAGCCAGTTTATTAAACTCATGACCTGTTACTTTGTCAGCTATCAGTCCTTTCTCATGAGTGCAATAAATTGGATAATGGGACTCATAATGCACCAACATCGGCTGTCGATCAAATACATTTGGAACATTAACCTGGACCATTACACAACAGAAATTCCACCTTATTAGAAAGTTCAGAGATGCAGATTTGAAAAAATGTATTCAGCCACTTATGCACAAAAAATGCACCAACAAAATAAGCAAATGTAAATATCAAAACACCTTTGGGAGATACATTTTGACAGAAGCAACTTAACCCTTCAAATCTCCACTCCATGCTCTGTTTAATCAGATAAATTGTTTATGATTTATTTGCTGCTTTCAGCTGCTTTTTTTTAAAATCCAAAAACTACAGCTGCTCTTTGCTATGTCGGATAAGCATTTGGAGGAGGAAGGGAGGGGCACTGTCGTAGTATGACTAACGCAGCGCACTATTTCCACATTCCACATGTGTGTCAAGGAAACAGGAATGAAAGTGTGTGGTCCGAGCCTGAATTCAGCGACAGAGTGTTCAATCATTCCGATGTGATTCCCATGGTATGCAGCTGCTGGTCGGGAATCCCACCCCATCAATAGTGGAATATTCTTTGGATAGAGCACCACGTCATACTTGGCCATACTTTCAACGTGAGTAAGGAGCATGGACACAGAGTACTGACAATGGGCCAATCCAAACAAAATATTTTCTTATTACTAACTAGATACCTAAATAATGGAATGCTTCAAGAGTTTTACTGACATGTAATCCTTTGTTTAGTCCTCAAAGCTACTTTGTGTGCTTTCAAAAAACAGTATACATTTTTATCAATTTTTATTTTTTCTTTTAGTCATTGAATGACTAGGGATCCCAGAATGAATGATCCTCATTGCCCTGTGAGTCCAGCTTGGGGAAGGTGATCGGGTGGGATTCCCAAGCAGCATGTTCTCTTCTCTACATCAAATTAAATATCTCTTGCAACTTTCCAATTAACATAAATTATTACAAGAATTCAAAAAATACTTTGTGCATAAACATAATTAAAAAAGGCAGCGGATTTCACAAAATTTAAGTTTTAATTTACAAGAGTATGTTGGTGAGATATGAACACCTCATATCTCATTGAGCATTTAAGTTTTTATGATGCAACAATCCTTTCGATCAGTCGAATAATCAATAAACCAATCTGATCTAAGATCAAAGGGACAGTTGAAATTAAAGCTAAGGAAACAAAAACTTACAGACTTTATCACCATCACAGCAACTGAGGTTAGGTACAGTATTATTGCAGCTTTTTCCTGCTCAGAACTTTGACCCACACAAAAATCCTGCTTGAGTGTGATTCATATTCCCTGTGAGAGTGGTCACAAATTGTGCTTTTATTTTGCCAGATACAGCAGCCTTTTATTGAAGACTCTTTGTTGAAGTCTTGATAGCTCCAGTGATATAGTGCTGAGCGCCCTTCTAGAGAGGCCAAATCACGGCCTCAAAGGAATTTTAAACTCAGCTATCATCCATGCGGCACTGTTGTGCATAGGTAGCTAACTGACAAGATAGAGCAAATCAAGGAGGTTAATTCTCAGAGGATAATTTTCTTTAAAAAAAATGTAACCTACAGTGAGAACTGTATTATTCAGGAAAGCAAATTTTCTGACAGTCAACGTGTAGTGTCAGTGTTGCACATGGTGAAGTTTATAGTCCAGATCATTCCACCCTCCCTGTGGACAGGCTACAAGGATAAGAAGGTTTCAGAAAGTGGAGGACCAGAGCACTGTGAAACAAAACCACGTAAACGGCTTAGGACTCCATGATTAAATATGTAGAGGATAAAAAATGCGAAGAACAGAGATATTGATTTTTACTTCAAGTAGAAAGTTAAAAATCAATATTACATTTCTCATCAGCTTTTGACCCTGCTCATGATATATATATCAGAATTGTTAAAGAAAAACACGCAAGGTTTTAAACTGTTGCACTGAAATGAGCAAAGAAACATGAATTACACAGCGAGACAGTGACTCAGTTGTAAGTGATGTTATGAAGCTTGTGGTTTGTGTTGCTATGGATCTGTGACTGGGGAATATGAAAGAAGTATGAAATGTGCATTCTCCAAAGTGCAAATAAAGACAACGTTCACTCAAGTGTAAACATTATACAGGAGGAAAATGATTTTTGGAATTTATCAACAATTTTTGACTACCGAATTATCAAAAGTATACAAAACCCTTTCCTGTAGCGGGTCATTTCGACAGGCAGTGGCCACCTCAGCCTACAGCCCAATCCAGCCAGCTAGCTTCTTTCATCCACTCTATGCTCCTTCTCATTAAACACACAAAGTCAGTTTCAACTAGGGATAGTTTCTTTGGGATCTGAAAGTAACTGTGGTTGCACTCAGTTTTGCTTGCTCAATATGAGAAGAAGTGCAGGCACTGGATGAATGGCTTGGCTATTGCAGCTCTTTAAATTTTCCAGGCCTGGATGCCTCGGGAAGGCCACTCTCTGAGCGATGGATTTAGACCAATCATCAAGCAGCTCCTTTGTGTGAATCAAATCAGCAGCTTTAGGATAAAGGAAAGTATTGGGCAGAAGGATGGGAGTGAGGACCAGGGAAGGAAGGATGAGAGTGAGGACCAGGGGAGAAGGATGGTGGTGAGGACCAATGGGAGAACAACGGGAGCGAGCACAGGTGGAGAAGGATGAGAGTGAAGACCAGAGGGAGAAGGATGGTAGCGAGGACCATGGGGAGAAGGATGGGAGTGAGGACCAGGGGGAGAAGGAGGGGAGTAAGTCCAGGGGGAGAAGAATGGGAGTGAGGACCAGGGGGAGAAGAATGGGAGGTGAGGATTAGGAGGAGAAAAGTTTCAGGATGAGGACCAGGGGGATAAAAATGGGAGTGAGGACCAGGGGGAAAAGGATAGGAGTGAGCATTGGGGGGAGAAGGATCAGAGTGAGGACCGGGGGGGAGAAGGATGAGGGGTGAGGACCAGGGGGAGAAGAATGGAAGTAAGGCCTGGGGGAGAAGAATGGAAGTGAGGACCAGAAGGAGAAGGATGGGAGTGAGGATTAAGAGGAGAAAATGTTCAGGATGAGGATCAGGGGGAGAAAAATGGGAGTGAGGACCAGGGGAGAGAAGGATGGGAGTGAGGACCGGGGGGGAGATGATGGGAGTGAGGACCGGGGTGGAGATGATGGGAGTGAGGACCGGGGGGGAGATGATGGGAGTGAGGACCGGGGGGGAGATGATGGGAGTGAGGACCGGGGGGGAGATGATGGGAGTGAGGACCGGGGGGGAGATGATGGGAGTGAGGACCGGGGGGGAGATGATGGGAGTGAGGACCGGGGTGGAGAAGGATGGGAGTGAGAAACAGAGCATGAAGGATGAGGCTGAGGACCGGGGGAAAAAGATGGGAATGAGGGTCGGGGTGAAAGATGGAAGTAAAGACCAGGGGGAGAAGGATGGGTGTGAGGATCTGGAGGAGAAAAGGTCTGAGGTGAGGACCAGGAGGAGAAAAATGGGGTGGAGGACCAGGGGGGGAAGGATGGGAGTGAGGACCGGGGGTGGGGGAGAACGATGGGAGTGAGGACTGGGTGGAGAAGGATGGGAGTGAGGACCAGGTGGAGAAGGATGGGAGTGAGGACTGGGGGGAGAAGGATGGGAGTGAGGGCCGCGAGTGGGGGAGAAGGATGGGAGTGAGGACTGGGGGGAGAAGGATGGGAGTGACGGCTGCGAGTGGGGGAGAACGATGGGAGTGAGGACTGGGGGGAGAAGGATGGGAGTGAGGACCAGGGGGAGAAGGATGGGAGTGAGGACCGCGGGTGGAGGAGGATGGGAGTGAGGACTGGGGGGAGAAGGATGGGAGTGAGGACTGGGGGGAGAAGGATGGGAGTGAGGGCTGCGAGTGGGGGAGAAGGATGGGAGTAAGGATGGGAGTGAGGACCGCGGGTGGAGGAGGATGGGAGTGAGGACTGGGGGGAGAAGGATGGGAGTGAGGACCGGGGGGAGAAGGATGGGAATGAGGACCGGGGGGAGAAGGATGGGAGTGAGGTCCGGGGGGAGAAGGATGGGAGTGAGGACCAGGGGGAGAAGAATGGGAGTGAGGACCAGGGGGAGAAGAATGGGAGTGAGGACCAGGGGGAGAAGAATGGGAGTGAGGACCAGGGGGAGAAGGATCAGAGTGAGGACCAGGGAGAGAAAGTTAGGAGTAAGGACCAGGTGGAGAAGGATGGGAGTGAGGATCGCGGGTGGGGGAGAACGATGGGAGTGAGGACTGGGTGGAGAAGGATGGGAGTGAGGACCAGGTGGAGAAGGATGGGAGTGAGGACCGGGGGTGGGGGAGAACGATGGGAGTGATGACTGGGTGGAGAAGGATGGGAGTGAGGACCAGGTGGAGAAGGATGGGAGTGAGGACCGGGGGGAGAAGGATGGGAGTGAGGACCGGGGGGAGAAGGATGGGAGTGAGGACCGGGGGGAGAAGGATGGGAGTGAGGACCGGGGGGAGAAGGATGGGAGTGAGGACCGGGGGGAGAAGGATGGGAGTGAGGACCGGGGGGAGAAGGATGGGAGTGAGGACTGGGGGGAGAAGGATGGGAGTGAGGACTGGGGGGAGAAGGATGGGAGTGAGGACTGGGGGGAGAAGGATGGGAGTGAGGACTGGGGGGAGAAGGATGGGAGTGAGGACTGGGGGGAGAAGGATGGGAGTGAGGACTGGGGGGAGATCGATGGGAGTGAGGACTGGGGGGAGATGGATGGGAGTGAGGGCTGCGAGTGGGGGAGAAGGATGGGAGTAAGGATGGGAGTGAGGACCGCGGGTGGAGGAGGATGGGAGTGAGGACTGGGGGGAGAAGGATGGGAGTGAGGACTGGGGGGAGAAGGATGGGAGTGAGGACCAGGTGGAGAAGGATGGGAGTGAGGGCCGCGAGTGGGGGAGAAGGATGGGAGTGAGGACTGGGGGGAGAAGGATGGGAGTGAGGACTGGGGGGAGAAGGATGGGAGTGAGGACTGGGGGGAGAAGGATGGGAGTGAGGGCTGCGAGTGGGGGAGAAGGATGGGAGTAAGGATGGGAGTGAGGACCGCGGGTGGAGGAGGATGGGAGTGAGGACTGGGGGGAGAAGGATGGGAGTGAGGACTGGGGGGAGAAGGATGGGAGTGAGGACTGGGGGGAGAAGGATGGGAGTGAGGACCGGGGGGAGAAGGATGGGAGTGAGGACCGGGGGGAGAAGGATGGGAGTGAGGACTGGGGGGAGAAGGATGGGAGTGAGGACCGGGTGGAGAAGGATGGGAGTGAGGACTGGGGGGAGAAGGATGGGAGTGAGGACCGCGGGTGGAAGAGGATGGGAGTGAGGACTGGGGGGAGAAGGATGGGAGTGAGGACCGGGTGGAGAAGGATGGGAGTGAGGACTGGGGGGAGAAGGATGGGAGTGAGGACCGGGGGGAGAAGGATGGCAGTGAGGACCGGGTGGAGAAGGATGGGAGTGAGGACCGGGGGGAGAAGAATGGGAGTGAGGACCAGGGGGAGAAGAATGGGAGTGAGGACCAGGGGGAGAAGAATGGGAGTGAGGACCAGGGGGAGAAGAATGGGAGTGAGGACCAGGGGGAGAAGAATGGGAGTGAGGACCAGGGGGAGAAGAATGGGAGTGAGGACCAGGGGGAGAAGGATCAGAGTAAGGACCAGGGAGAGAAAGTTAGGAGTAAGGACCAGGTGGAGAAGGATGGGAGTGAGGATCGCGGGTGGGGGAGAACGATGGGAGTGAGGACTGGGTGGAGAAGGATGGGAGTGAGGACCAGGTGGAGAAGGATGGGAGTGAGGACCGGGGGTGGGGGAGAACGATGGGAGTGAGGACCAGGTGGAGAAGGATGGGAGTGAGGACCAGGTGGAGAAGGATGGGAGTGAGGACCGGGGGGAGAAGGATGGGAGTGAGGACCGGGGGGAGAAGGATGGGAGTGAGGACCGGGGGGAGAAGGATGGGAGTGAGGACTGGGGGGAGAAGGATGGGAGTGAGGGCCGCGAGTGGGGGAGAAGGTTGGGAGTGAGGACTGGGGGGAGAAGGATGGGAGTGAGGACTGGGGGGAGATGGATGGGAGTGAGGGCTGCGAGTGGGGGAGAAGGATGGGAGTAAGGACCGCGGGTGGAGGAGGATGGGAGTGAGGACTGGGGGGAGATGGATGGGAGTGAGGGCTGCGAGTGGGGGAGAAGGATGGGAGTAAGGACCGCGGGTGGAGGAGGATGGGAGTGAGGACTGGGGGGAGAAGGATGGGAGTGAGGACTGGGGGGAGAAGGATGGGAGTGAGGACCAGGTGGAGAAGGATGGGAGTGAGGGCCGCGAGTGGGGGAGAAGGATGGGAGTGAGGACTGGGGGGAGAAGGATGGGAGTGAGGACTGGGGGGAGAAGGATGGGAGTGAGGGCTGCGAGTGGGGGAGAAGGATGGGAGTAAGGATGGGAGTGAGGAATGCGGGTGGAGGAGGATGGGAGTGAGGACTGGGGGGAGAAGGATGGGAGTGAGGACTGGGGGGAGAAGGATGGGAGTGAGGACTGGGGGCAGAAGGATGGGAGTGAGGACTGGGGGGAGAAGGATGGGAGTGAGGACTGGGGGGAGAAGGATGGGAGTGAGGACTGGGGGGAGAAGGATGGGAGTGAGGACTGGGGGGAGAAGGATGGGAGTGAGGACCAGGGGGAGAAGGATGGGAGTGAGGACTGGGGGGAGAAGGATGGGAGTGAGGACCAGGGGGAGAAGGATGGGAGTGAGGACTGGAGGGAGAAGGATGGGAGTGAGGACCGGGTGGAGAAGGATGGGAGTGAGGACTGGGGGGAGAAGGATGGGCGTGAGGACCACGGGTGGAGGAGGATTGGAGTGAGGACTGGGGGGAGAAGGATGGGAGTGAGGACTGGAGGGAGAAGGATGGGAGCGAGGACCGGGTGGAGAAGGATGGGAGTGAGGACTGGGGGGAGAAGGATGGGAGTGAGGACTGGGGGGAGAAGGATGGGAGTGAGGACCGGGTGGAGAAGGATGGGAGTGAGGACTGGGGGGAGAAGGATGGGAGTGAGGACCAGGGGGAGAAGAATGGGAGTGAGGACCAGGGGGAGAAGAATGGGAGTGAGGACCAGGGGGAGAAGAATGGGAGTGAGGACCAGGGGGAGAAGAATGGGAGTGAGGACCAGGGGGAGAAGAATGGGAGTGAGGACCAGGGGGAGAAGGATCAGAGTAAGGACCAGGGAGAGAAAGTTAGGAGTAAGGACCAGGTGGAGAAGGATGGGAGTGAGGATCGCGGGTGGGGGAGAACGATGGGAGTGAGGACTGGGTGGAGAAGGATGGGAGTGAGGACCAGGTGGAGAAGGATGGGAGTGAGGACCGGGGGTGGGGGAGAACGATGGGAGTGAGGACTGGGTGGAGAAGGATGGGAGTGAGGACCAGGTGGAGAAGGATGGGAGTGAGGACCGGGGGGAGAAGGATGGTAGTGAGGACCAGGGGGAGAAGGATGGGAGTGAGGACTGGGGGGAGAAGGATGGGAGTGAGGGCCGCGAGTGGGGGAGAAGGATGGGAGTGAGGGCCGCGAGTGGGGGAGAAGGATGTGAGTGAGGACTGGGGGGAGAAGGATGGGAGTGAGGACTGGGGGGAGATGGATGGGAGTGAGGGCTGCGAGTGGGGGAGAAGGATGGGAGTAAGGATGAGAGTGAGGACCGCAGGTGGAGGAGGATGGGAGTGAGGACTGGGGGGAGAAGGATGGGAGTGAGGACTGGGGGGAGAAGGATGGGAGTGAGGACCGGGGGGAGAAGGATGGGAGTGAGGGCCGCGAGTGGGGGAGAAGGATGGGAGTGAGGACTGTGGGGAGAAGGATGGGAGTGAGGACTGGGGGGAGAAGGATGGGAGTGAGGGCTGCGAGTGGGGGAGAAGGATGGGAGTAAGGATGGGAGTGAGGACCGCGGGTGGAGGAGGATGGGAGTGAGGACTGGGGGGAGAAGGATGGGAGTGAGGACTGGGGGGAGAAGGATGGGAGTGAGGACTGGGGGGAGAAGGATGGGTGTGAGGACTGGGGGGAGAAGGATGGGAGTGAGGACAGGGGGGAGAAGGATGGGAGTGAGGACCGGGGGGAGAAGGATGGGAGTGAGGACCGGGGGGAGAAGGATGGGAGTGAGGACCAGGGGGAGAAGTATGGGAGTGAGGACTGGGGGGAGAAGGATGGGAGTGAGGACTGGGGGGAGAAGGATGGGAGTGAGGACTGGGGGGAGAAGGATGGGAGCGAGGACCGGGTGGAGAAGGATGGGAGTGAGGACTGGGGGGAGAAGGATGGGAGTGAGGACTGGGGGGAGAAGGATGGGAGTGAGGGCTGCGAGTGGGGGAGAAGGATGGGAGTAAGGATGGGACTGAGGACCGCGGGTGGAGGAGGATGGGAGTGAGGACTGTGGGGAGAAGGATGGGAGTGAGGACTGGGGGGAGAACCATGGGAGTGAGGACTGGGGGGAGAAGGATGGGAGTGAGGACTGGGGGGAGAAGGATGGGAGTGAGGACTGGGGGGAGAAGGATGGGAGTGAGGACTGGGGGGAGAAGGATGGGAGTGAGGACTGGGGGGAGAAGGATGGGAGTGAGGACCGGGGGGAGAAGGATGGGAGTGAGGACCAGGGGGAGAAGGATGGGAGTGAGGACTGGGGGGAGAAGGATGGGAGTGAGGACCGGGTGGATAAGGATGGGAGTGAGGACTGGGGGGAGAAGGATGGGAGTGAGGACCGGGGGTGGGGGAGAACGATGGGAGTGAGGACTGGGTGGAGAAGGATGGGAGTGAGGACTGGGGGGAGAAGGATGGGAGTGAGGACCGGGGGGAGAAGGATGGGAGTGAGGGCCGCGAGTGGGGGAGAAGGATGGGAGTGAGGACTGGGGGGAGAAGGATGGGAGTGAGGACTGGGGGGAGAAGGATGGTAGTGAGGACTGGGGGGAGATGGATGGGAGCGAGGACCGGGTGGAGAAGGATGGGAGCGAGGACCGGGTGGAGAAGGATGGGAGTGAGGACTGGGGGGAGAAGGATGGGAGTGAGGACTGGGGGGAGAAGGATGGGAGTGAGGGCTGCGAGTGGGGGAGAAGGATGGGAGTAAGGATGGGACTGAGGACCGCGGGTGGAGGAGGATGGGAGTGAGGACTGGGGGGAGAAGGATGGGAGTGAGGACTGGGGGGAGAAGGATGGGAGTGAGGACTGGGGGGAGAAGGATGGGAGTGAGGACTGGGGGGAGAAGGATGGGAGTGAGGACTGGGGGGAGAAGGATGGGAGTGAGGACTGGGGGGAGAAGGATGGGAGTGAGGACCAGGGGGAGAAGGATGGGAGTGAGGACTGGGGGGAGAAGGATGGGAGTGAGGACCGGGTGGAGAAGGATGGGAGTGAGGACTGGGGGGAGAAGGATGGGAGTGAGGACCGGGGGTGGGGGAGAACGATGGGAGTGAGGACTGGGTGGAGAAGGATGGGAGTGAGGACCAGGTGGAGAAGGATGGGAGTGAGGACCGGGGGGAGAAGGATGGGAGTGAGGGCCGCGAGTGGGGGAGAAGGATGGGAGTGAGGACTGGGGGGAGAAGGATGGGAGTGAGGACTGGGGCGAGATGGATGGGAGTGAGGGCTGCGAGTGGGGGAGAGGGATGGGAGTAAGGATGGGAGTGAGGACCGCGGGTGGAGGAGGATGGGAGTGAGGACCGGGGGTGGGGGAGAACGATGGGAGTGAGGACTGGGTGGAGAAGGATGGGAGTGAGGACCAGGTGGAGAAGGATGGGAGTGAGGACCAAGGGGAGAAGGATGGGAGTGAGGACTGGGGGGAGAAGGATGGGAGTGAGGGCCGCGAGTGGGGGAGAAGGATGTGAGTGAGGACTGGGGGGAGAAGGATGGGAGTGAGGACTGGGGGGAGATGGATGGGAGTGAGGGCTGCGAGTGGGGGAGAAGGATGGGAGTAAGGATGGGAGTGAGGACCGCGGGTGGAGGAGGATGGGAGTGAGGACTGGGGGGAGAAGGATGGGAGTGAGGACTGGGGGGAGAAGGATGGGAGTGAGGACCAGGTGGAGAAGGATGGGAGTGAGGGCCGCGAGTGGGGGAGAAGGATGGTAGTGAGGACTGTGGGGAGAAGGATGGGAGTGAGGACTGGGGGGAGAAGGATGGGAGTGAGGGCTGCGAGTGGGGGAGAAGGATGGGAGTAAGGATGGGAGTGAGGACCGCGGGTGGAGGAGGATGGGAGTGAGGACTGGGGGGAGAAGGATGGGAGTGAGGACTGGGGGGAGAAGGATGGGAGTGAGGACTGGGGGGAGAAGGATGGGAGTGAGGACCGGGGGGAGAAGGATGGGAGTGAGGACCGGGGGGAGAAGGATGGGAGTGAGGACCGGGGGGAGAAGGATGGGAGTGAGGACCGGGGGGAGAAGGATGGGAGTGAGGACTGGGGGGAGAAGGATGGGAGTGAGGACTGGGGGGAGAAGGATGGGAGTGAGGACTGGGGGGAGAAGGATGGGAGCGAGGACCGGGTGGAGAAGGATGGGAGTGAGGACTGGGGGGAGAAGGATGGGAGTGAGGACTGGGGGGAGAAGGATGGGAGTGAGGACTGGGGGGAGAAGGATGGGAGTGAGGGCTGCGAGTGGGGGAGAAGGATGGGAGTAAGGATGGGACTGAGGACCGCGGGTGGAGGAGGATGGGAGTGAGGACTGGGGGGAGAAGGATGGGAGTGACGACTGGGGGGAGAAGGATGGGAGTGAGGACTGGGGGGAGAAGGATGGGAGTGAGGACTGGGGGGAGAAGGATGGGAGTGAGGACTGGGGGGAGAAGGATGGGAGTGAGGACTGGGGGGAGAAGGATGGGAGTGAGGACCAGGGGGAGAAGGATGGGAGTGAGGACTGGGGGGAGAAGGATGGGAGTGAGGACTGGGGGGAGAAGGATGGGAGTGAGGACCGGGTGGAGAAGGATGGGAGTGAGGACTGGGGGGAGAAGGATGGGAGTGAGGACCGCGGGTGGAGGAGGATGGGAGTGAGGACTGGGGAGAGAAGGATGGGAGTGAGGACCGGGGGGAGAAGGATGGGAGTGAGGACTGGGGGGAGAAGGATGGGAGTGAGGACTGGGGGGAGAAGGATGGGAGTGAGGACCGGGTGGAGAAGGATGGGAGTGAGGACTGGGGGGAGAAGGATGGGAGTGAGGACCGGGGGGAGAAGGATGGGAGTGAGGACTGGGGGGAGAAGGATGGGAGTGAGGACCGGGGGGAGAAGGATGGGAGTGAGGACTGGGGGGAGAAGGATGGGAGTGAGGACCGGGTGGAGAAGGATGGGAGTGAGGACCGGGTGGAGAAGGATGGGAGTGAGGACCGGGGGGAGAAGGATGGGAGTGAGGACTGGGGGGAGAAGGATGGGAGTGAGGACCGGGGGTGGGGGAGAACGATGGGAGTGAGGACTGGGTGGAGAAGGATGGGAGTGAGGACCGGGTGGAGAAGGTTGGGAGTGAGGACCGGGGGGAGAAGGATGGGAGTGAGGACCGGGGGGAGAAGGATGGGAGTGAGGACTGGGGGGAGAAGGATGGGAGTGAGGGCCGCGAGTGGGGGAGAAGGATGGGAGTGAGGACTGGGGGGAGAAGGATGGGAGTGAGGACTGGGGGGAGATGGATGGGAGTGAGGGCTGCGAGTGGGGGAGAAGGATGGGAGTAAGTATGGGAGTGAGGACCGCGGGTGGAGGAGGATGGGAGTGAGGACTGTGGGGAGTAGGATGGGAGTGAGGACTGGGGGGAGATGGATGGGAGTGAGGACTGGGGGGAGATGGATGGGAGTGAGGGAGAAGGATGGGAGTAAGGATGGGAGTGAGGACCGCGGGTGGAGGAGGATGGGAGTGAGGACTGGGGGGAGAAGGATGGGAGTGAGGACCAGGTGGAGAAGGATGGGACTGAGGGCCGCGAGTGGGGGAGAAGGATGGGAGTGAGGACTGGGGGGAGAAGGATGGGAGTGAGGACTGGGGGGAGAAGGATGGGAGTGAGGGCTGCGAGTGGGGGAGAAGGATGGGAGTAAGGATGGGAGTGAGGACCGCGGGTGGAGGAGGATGGGAGTGAGGACTGGGGGGAGAAGGATGGGAGTGAGGACTGGAGGGAGAAGGATGGGAGCGAGGACCGGGTGGAGAAGGATGGGAGCGAGGACCGGGTGGAGAAGGATGGGAGCGAGGACTGGGGGGAGAAGGATGGGAGTGAGGACCGGGTGGAGAAGGATGGGAGTTAGGACTGGGGGGAGAAGGATGGGAGTGAGGACCAGGGGGAGAAGAATGGGAGTGAGGACCAGGGGGAGAAGAATGGGAGTGAGGACCAGGGGGAGAAGAATGGGAGTGAGGACCAGGGGGAGAAGAATGGGAGTGAGGACCAGGGGGAGAAGAATGGGAGTGAGGACCAGGGGGAGAAGGATCAGAGTAAGGACCAGGGGGAGAAGGATCAGAGTAAGGACCAGGTGGAGAAGGATGGGAGTGAGGATCGCGGGTGGGGGAGAACGATGGGAGTGAGGACTGGGTGGAGAAGGATGGGAGTGAGGACCAGGTGGAGAAGGATGGGAGTGAGGACCGGGGGTGGGGGAGAACGATGGGAGTGAGGACTGGGTGGAGAAGGATGGGAGTGAGGACCAGGTGGAGAAGGATGGGAGTGAGGACCGGGGGGAGAAGGATGGGAGTGAGGACCGGGGGGAGAAGGATGGGAGTGAGGACTGGGGGGAGAAGGATGGGAGTGAGGGCCGCGAGTGGGGGAGAAGGATGGGAGTGAGGACTGGGGGGAGAAGGATGGGAGTGAGGACTGGGGGGAGATGGATGGGAGTGAGGGCTGCGAGTGGGGGAGAAGCATGGGAGTAAGGATGGGAGTGAGGACCGCGGGTGGAGGAGGATGGGAGTGAGGACTGGGGTGAGAAGGATGGGAGTGAGGACTGGGGGGAGAAGAATGGGAGTGAGGACCAGGTGGAGAAGGATGGGAGTGAGGGCCGCGAGTGGGGTAGAAGGATGGGAGTAAGGATGGGAGTGAGGACCGCGGGTGGAGGAGGATGGGAGTGAGGACTGGGGGGAGAAGGATGGGAGTGAGGACTGGGGGGAGAAGGATGGGAGTGAGGACTGGGGGGAGAAGGATGGGAGTGAGGACTGGGGGGAGAAGGATGGGAGTGAGGACTGGGGGGAGAAGGATGGGAGTGAGGACCGGGGGGAGAAGGATGGGAGTGAGGACCGGGGGGAGAAGGATGGGAGTGAGGACCGGGTGGAGAAGGATGGGAGTGAGCACTGGGGGGAAAAGGATGGGAGTGAGCACTGGGGGGAGAAGGATGGGAGTGAGGACTGGGGGGAGAAGGATGGGAGTGAGGACTGGGGGGAGAAGGATGGGAACGAGGACCGTGTGGAGAAGGATGGGAGTGAGGACTGGGGGGAGAAGGATGGGAGTGAGGACCGCGGGTGGAGAAGGATGGGAGTGAGGACTGGGGGGAGAAGGATGGGAGTGAGGAATGGGGGGAGAAGGATGGGAGTGAGGACCGGGGTGAGGGAGAAGGATGGGAGTGAGGACTGGGGGGAGAAGGATGGGAGTGAGGACTGGGGGGAGATGGATGGGAGTGAGGGCTGCGAGTGGGGGAGAAGGATGGGAGTAAGGATGGGAGTGAGGACCGCGGGTGGAGGAGGATGGGAGTGAGGACTGGGGGGAGAAGGATGGGAGTGAGGACTGGGGGGAGAAGGATGGGAGTGAGGACCGGGGGGAGAAGGATGGGTGTGAGGGCCGCGAGTGGGGGAGAAGGATGGGAGTGAGGACTGGGGGGAGATGGATGGGAGTGAGGACTGGGGGGAGAAGGATGGGAGTGAGGGCTGCGAGTGGGGGAGAAGAATGGGAGTAAGGATGGGAGTGAGGACCGCGGGTGGAGGAGGATGGGAGTGAGGACTGGGGGGAGAAGGATGGGAGTGAGGACTGGGGGGAGAAGGATGGGAGTGAGGACTGGGGGGAGAAGGATGGGAGTGAGGACCGGGGGGAGAAGGATGGGAGTGAGGACCGGGGGGAGAAGGATGGGAGTGAGGACCGGGGGGAGAAGGATGGGAGTGAGGACCGGGGGGAGAAGGATGGGAGTGAGGACCGGGGGGAGAAGGATGGGAGTGAGGACCGGGGGGAGAAGGATGGGAGTGAGGACCGGGGGGAGAAGGATGGGAGTGAGGACCGGGGGGAGAAGGATGGGAGTGAGGACCGGGGGGAGAAGGATGGGAGTGAGGACCGGGGGGAGAAGGATGGGAGTGAGGACTGGGGGGAGAAGGATGGGAGTGAGGACTGGGGGGAGAAGGATGGGAGCGAGGACCGTGTGGAGAAGGATGGGAGTGAGGACTGGGGGGAGAAGGATGGGAGTGAGGATCGCGGGTGGGGGAGAACGATGGGAGTGAGGACTGGGGTAGAAGGATGGGAGTGAGGACTGGGGGGAGATGGATGGGAGTGAGGGCTGCGAGTGGGGGAGAAGGATGGGAGTAAGGATGGGAGTGAGGACCGCGGGTGGAGGAGGATGGGAGTGAGGACTGGGGGGAGAAGGATGGGAGTGAGGACTGGGGGGAGAAGGATGGGAGTGAGGACCAGGTGGAGAAGGATGGGAGTGAGGGCCGCGAGTGGGGGAGAAGGATGGGAGTGAGGACTGGGGGGAGAAGGATGGGAGTGAGGACTGGGGGGAGAAGGATGGGAGTGAGGGCTGCGAGTGGGGGAGAAGGATGGGAGTAAGGATGGGAGTGAGGACCGCGGGTGGAGGAGGATGGGAGTGAGGACTGGGGGGAGAAGGATGGGAGTGAGGACTGGGGGGAGAAGGATGGGAGTGAGGACTGGGGGGAGAAGGATGGGATTGAGGACTGGGGGGAGAAGGATGGGAGTGAGGACTGGGGGGAGAAGGATGGGAGTGAGGACCAGGGGGAGAAGGATGGGAGTGAGGACCGGGGGGAGAAGGATGGGAGTGAGGACTGGGGGGAGAAGGATGGGAGTGAGGACTGGGGGGAGAAGGATGGGAGTGAGGACTGGGGGGAGAAGGATGGGAGCGAGGACCGGGTGGAGAAGGATGGGAGTGAGGAATGGGGGGAGAAGGATGGGAGTGAGGACTGGGGGGAGAAGGATGGGAGTGAGGACCGGGGTGAGGGAGGGTGGGAGTGAGGACTGGGGGGAGAAGGATGCGAGTGAGTACCGGGTGGAGAAGGATGGGAGTGAGGACCGGGGTGAGGGAGGATGGGAGTGAGGACTGGGGGGAGAAGGATGGGACTGAGGACTGGGGGGAGAAGGATGGGACTGATGACCGGGGGGAGAAGGATGGGAGTGAGGACCAGGGGGAGAAGGATGAGAGTGAGGACCGGGGGGAGAAAGATGGGAGTGAGGACAGGGTGGAGAAGGATGGGAGTGAGGACCAGGGGGAGAAGGATGGGAGTGAGGACCAGGGGGAGAAGAATGGGAGTGAGGACCAGGGGGAGAAGGATGGGAGTGAGGACCGGGTGGAGAAGGATGGGAGTGAGGACCGGGTGGAGAAGGATGGGAGTGAGGACTGGGGGGAGAAGGATGGTAGTGAGGACTGGGGGGAGAAGGATGGGAGTGAGGACCGGGTGGAGAAGGATGGGAGTGAGGACTGGGGGGAGAAGGATGGGAGTGAGGGCCGCGAGTGGGGGAGAAGGATGGGAGTGAGGACTGGGGGGAGAAGGATGGGAGTGAGGACTGGGGGGAGATGGATGGGAGTGAGGGCCGCGAGTGGGGGAGAAGGATGGGAGTGAGGACTGGGGGGAGAAGGATGGGAGTGAGGACTGGGGGGAGATGGATGGGAGTGAGGACCAGGTGGAGAAGGATGGGAGTGAGGACCGGGGGGAGAAGGATGGGAGTGAGGACTGGGGGGAGAAGGATGGGAGTGAGGACTGGGGGTGGGGGAGAACGATGGGAGTGAGGAATGGATGGAGAAGGATGGGAGTGAGGACCAGGTGGAGAAGGATGGGAGTGAGGACCGGGGGGAGAAGGATGGGAGTGAGGACCAGGTGGAGAAGGATGGGAGTGAGGACCGGGGGGAGAAGGATGGGAGTGAGGACTGGGGGGAGAAGGATGGGATTGAGGGCCGCGAGTGGGGGAGAAGGATGGGAGTGAGGACTGGGGGGAGAAGGATGGGAGTGAGGACTGGGGGGAGATGGATGGGAGTGAGGGCTGCGAGTGGGGGACAAGGATGGGAGTAAGGATGGGAGTGAGGACCGCGGGTGGAGGAGGATGGGAGTGAGGACTGGGGGGAGAAGGATGGGAGTGAGGGCCGCGAGTGGGGGAGAAGGATGGGAGTGAGGACTGGGGGGAGAAGGATGGGAGTGAGGACTGGGGGGAGATGGATGGGAGTGAGGGCTGCGAGTGGGGGAGAAGGATGGGAGTAAGGATGGGAGTGAGGACCGCGGGTGGAGGAGGATGGGAGTGAGGACTGGGGGGAGAAGGATGGGAGTGAGGACCGGGGGGAGAAGGATGGGAGTGAGGACCAGGTGGAGAAGGATGGGAGTGAGGACCAGGTGGAGAAGGATGGGAGTGAGGGCCGCGAGTGGGGGAGAAGGATGGGAGTGAGGACTGGGGGGAGAAGGATGGGAGTGAGGACTGGGGGGAGAAGGATGGGAGTGAGGGCTGCGAGTGGGGGAGAAGGATGGGAGTAAGGATGGGAGTGAGGACCGCGGGTGGAGGAGGATGGGAGTGAGGACTGGGGGGAGAAGGATGGGAGTGAGGACTGGGGGGAGAAGGATGGGAGTAAGGACTGGGGGGAGAAGGATGGGAGTGAGGACTGGGGGGAGAAGGATGGGAGTGAGGACTGGGGGGAGAAGGATGGGAGGGAGGACTGGGGGGAGAAGGATGGGAGGGAGGACTGGGGGGAGAAGGATGGGAGCGAGGACCGGGTGGAGAAGGATGGGAGTGAGGACTGGGGGGAGAAGGATGGGAGTGAGGACTGGGGGGAGAAGGATGGGAGTGAGGACTGGGGGGAGAAGGATGGGAGTGAGGACCGGGGTGAGGGAGGGTGGGAGTGAGGACTGGGGGGAGAAGGATGCGAGTGAGTACCGGGTGGAGAAGGATGGGAGTGAGGACTGGGGGGAGAAGGATGGGAGTGAGGACTGGGGGGAGAAGGATGGGACTGAGGACTGGGGGGAGAAGGATGGGACTGAGGACCGGGGGGAGAAGGATGGGACTGAGGACCGGGGGAGAAGGATGAGAGTGAGGACCAGGGGGAGAAGGATGAGAGTGAGGACCAGGGGGAGAAGGATGAGAGTGAGGACTGGGGGGAGAAAGATGGGAGTGAGGACTGGGTGGAGAAGGATGGGAGTGAGGACCAGGGGGAGAAGGATGGGAGTGAGGACCAGGGGGAGAAGAATGGGAGTGAGGACCAGGGGGAGAAGGATGGGAGTGAGGACCGGGTGGAGAAGGATGGGAGTGAGGACCGGGTGGAGAAGGATGGGAGTGAGGACTGGGGGGAGAAGGATGGGAGTGAGGACTGGGGGGAGAAGGATGGGAGTGAGGACCGGGTGGAGAATGATGGGAGTGAGGACTGGGGGGAGAAGGATAGGAGTGAGGACTGGGGGGAGAAGGATGGGAGTGAGGACCGGGTGGAGAAGGATGGGAGTGAGGACCGGGCGGAGAAGGATGGGACTGAGGACTGGGGGGAGAAGGATGGGAGTGAGGACTGGGGGGAGAAGGATGGGAGTGAGGACTGGGGGGAGAAGGATGGGAGTGAGGACTGGGGGGAGAAGGATGGGAGTGAGGACCAGGGGGAGAAGGATGGGAGTGAGGACCAGGGGGAGAAGGATGGGAGTGAGGACTGGGGGGAGAAGGATGGGAGTGAGGACCGGGTGGAGAAGGATGGGAGTGAGGACTGGGGGGAGAAGGATGGGAGTGAGGACCGCGGGTGGAGGAGGATGGGAGTGAGGACTGGGGGGAGAAGGATGGGAGTGAGGACATGAGGGAGAAGGATGGGAGTGAGGACTGGGGGGAGAAGGATGGGAGTGAGGACCGGGTGGAGAAGGATGGGACCGAGGACCGGGTGGAGAAGGATGGGAGTGAGGACTGGGGGGAGAAGGATGGGAGTGAGGACTGGGGGGAGAAGGATGGGAGTGAGGACCGGGGGGAGAAGAATGGGAGTGAGGACCAGGGGGAGAAGAATGGGAGTGAGGACCAGGGGGAGAAGAATGGGAGTGAGGATCAGGGGGAGAAGAATGGGAGTGAGGACCAGGGGGAGAAGAATGGGAGTGAGGACCAGGGGGAGAAGAATGGGAGTGAGGACCAGGGGGAGAAGGATCAGAGTAAGGACCAGGGAGAGAAAGTTAGGAGTAAGGACCAGGTGGAGAAGGATGGGAGTGAGGATCGCGGGTGGGGGAGAACGATGGGAGTGAGGACTGGGGTAGAAGGATGGGAGTGAGGACTGGGGGGAGATGGATGGGAGTGAGGGCTGCGAGTGGGGGAGAAGGATGGGAGTAAGGATGGGAGTGAGGACTGGGGGGAGAAGGATGGGAGTGAGGACTGGGGGGAGAAGGATGGGAGTGAGGACCAGGTGGAGAAGGATGGGAGTGAGGGCCGCGAGTGGGGGAGAAGGATGGGAGTGAGGACTGGGGGGAGAAGGATGGGAGTGAGGACTGGGGGGAGAAGGATGGGAGTGAGGGCTGCGAGTGGGGGAGAAGGATGGGAGTAAGGATGGGAGTGAGGACCGCGGGTGGAGGAGGATGGGAGTGAGGACTGGGGGGAGAAGGATGGGAGTGAGGACTGGGGGGAGAAGGATGGGAGTGAGGACTGGGGGGAGAAGGATGGGATTGAGGACTGGGGGGAGAAGGATGGGAGTGAGGACTGGGGGGAGAAGGATGGGAGTGTGGACCGGGGGGAGAAGGATGGGAGTGAGGACCGGGGTGAGGGAGGGTGGGAGTGAGGACTGGGGGGAGAAGGATGCGAGTGAGTACCGGGTGGAGAAGGATGGGAGTGAGGACCGGGGTGAGGGAGGATGGGACTGAGGACTGGGGGGAGAAGGATGGGACTGAGGACTGGGGGGAGAAGGATGGGAGTGAGGACCAGGGGGAGAAGGATGAGAGTGAGGACTGGGGGGAGAAAGATGGGAGTGAGGACAGGGTGGAGAAGGATGGGAGTGAGGACCAGGGGGAGAAGGATGGGAGTGAGGACCAGGGGGAGAAGAATGGGAGTGAGGACCAGGGGGAGAAGAATGGGAGTGAGGACCGGGTGGAGAAGGATGGGAGTGAGGACCGGGTGGAGAAGGATGGGAGTGAGGACTGGGGGGAGAAGGATGGGAGTGAGGACTGGGGGGAGAAGGATGGGAGTGAGGACCGGGTGGAGAAGGATGGGAGTGAGGACTGGGGGGAGAAGGATGGGAGTGAGGACTGGGGGTGGGGGAGAACGATGGGAGTGAGGAATGGGTGGAGAAGGATGGGAGTAAGGACCAGGTGGAGAAGGATGGGAGTGAGGACCGGGGGGAGAAGGATGGGAGTGAGGACTGGGGGGAGAAGGATGGGAGTGAGGGCCGCGAGTGGGGGAGAAGGATGGGAGTGAGGACTGGGGGGAGAAGGATGGGAGTGAGGACTGGGGGGAGATGGATGGGAGTGAGGGCTGCGAGTGGGGGACAAGGATGGGAGTAAGGATGGGAGTGAGGACCGCGGGTGGAGGAGGATGGGAGTGAGGACTGGGGGGAGAAGGATGGGAGTGAGGACCGGGGGGAGAAGGATGGGAGTGAGGACCAGGTGGAGAAGGATGGGAGTGAGGGCCGCGAGTGGGGGAGAAGGATGGGAGTGAGGACTGGGGGGAGAAGGATGGGAGTGAGGACTGGGGGGAGAAGGATGGGAGTAAGGACTGGGGGGAGAAGGATGGGAGTGAGGACTGGGGGGAGAAGGATGGGAGTGAGGACCGGGGGGAGAAGGATGGGAGTAAGGATGGGAGTGAGGACCGCGGGTGGAGGAGGATGGGAGTGAGGACTGGGGGGAGAAGGATGGGAGTGAGGACTGGGGGGAGAAGGATGGGAGTAAGGACTGGGGGGAGAAGGATGGGAGTGAGGACTGGGGGGAGAAGGATGGGAGTGACGACCGGGGGGAGAAGGATGGGAGTGAGGACCAGGGGGAGAAGGATGGGAGTGAGGACCGGGGGGAGAAGGATGGGAGTGAGGACTGGGGGGAGAAGGATGGGAGTGAGGACTGGGGGGAGAAGGATGGGAGTGAGGACTGGGGGGAGAAGGATGGGAGCGAGGACCGGGTGGAGAAGGATGGGAGTGAGGACTGAGGGGAGAAGGATGGGAGTGAGGACTGGGGGGAGAAGGATGGGAGTGAGGACCGGGGTGAGGGAGGGTGGGAGTGAGGACTGGGGGGAGAAGGATGCGAGTGAGTACCGGGTGGAGAAGGATGGGAGTGAGGACTGGGGGGAGAAGGATGGGAGTGAGGACCGGGGTGAGGGAGGATGGGAGTGAGGACTGGGGGGAGAAGGATGGGACTGAGGACTGGGGGGAGGGAGGATGGGAGTGAGGACTGGGGGGAGAAGGATGGGACTGAGGACTGGGGGGAGAAGGATGGGACTGAGGACCGGGGGGAGAAGGATGGGAGTGAGGACCAGGGGGAGAAGGATGAGAGTGAGGACTGGGGGGAGAAAGATGGGAGTGAGGAGTGGGTGGAGAAGGATGGGAGTGAGGACCAGGGGGAGAAGGATGGGAGTGAGGACCAGGGGGAGAAGAATGGGAGTGAGGACCAGGGGGAGAAGGATGGGAGTGAGGACCGGGTGGAGAAGGATGGGAGTGAGGACCGGGTGGAGAAGGATGGGAGTGAGGACTGGGGGGAGAAGGATGGGAGTGAGGACTGGGGGGAGAAGGATGGGAGTGAGGACCGGGTGGAGAAGAATGGGAGTGAGGACTGGGGGGAGAAGGATAGGAGTGAGGACTGGGGGGAGAAGGATGGGAGTGAGGACCGGGTGGAGAAGGATGGGAGTGAGGACCGGGCGGAGAAGGATGGGACTGAGGACCGGGGGGAGAAGGATGGGAGTGAGGACCAGGGGGAGAAGGATGAGAGTGAGGACTGGGGGGAGAAAGATGGTAGTGAGGACTGGGTGGAGAAGGATGGGAGTGAGGACCAGGGGGAGAAGGATGGGAGTGAGGACCAGGGGGAGAAGAATGGGAGTGAGGACCAGGGGGAGATGGATGGGAGTGAGGACCAGGGGGAGA
Source organism: Heptranchias perlo (assembly GCF_035084215.1). Taxonomy (NCBI): domain Eukaryota; kingdom Metazoa; phylum Chordata; class Chondrichthyes; order Hexanchiformes; family Hexanchidae; genus Heptranchias; species Heptranchias perlo. Next base: position 76,555,406 of record NC_090330.1, read on the forward strand.
AGGATGGGAGTGAGGACCGGGTGGAGAAGGATGGGAGTGAGGACCGGGTGGAGAAGGATGGGAGTGAGGACTGGGGGGAGAAGGATGGGAGTGAGGACTGGGGGGAGAAGGATGTGAGTGAGGATCGGGTGGAGAAGGATGGGAGTGAGGACTGGGGGGAGAAGGATAGGAGTGAGGACTGGGGGGAGAAGGATGGGAGTGAGGACCGGGGGGAGAAGGATGGGAGTGAGGACTGGGGGGAGAAGGATGGGAGTGAGGGCCGCGAGTGGGGGAGAAGGATGGGAGTGAGGACTGGGGGGAGAAGGATGGGAGTGAGGACTGGGGGGAGATGGATGGGAGTGAGGGCTGCGAGTGGGGGACAAGGATGGGAGTAAGGATGGGAGTGAGGACCGCGGGTGGAGGAGGATGGGAGTGAGGACTGGGGGGAGAAGGATGGGAGTGAGGGCCGCGAGTGGGGGAGAAGGATGGGAGTGAGGACTGGGGGGAGAAGGATGGGAGTGAGGACTGGGGGGAGATGGATGGGAGTGAGGGCCGCGAGTGGGGGAGAAGGATGGGATTAAGGATGGGAGTGAGGACCGCGGGTGGAGGAGGATGGGAGTGAGGACTGGGGGGAGAAGGATGGTAGTGAGGACCGGGGGGAGAAGGATGGGAGTGAGGACCAGGTGGAGAAGGATGGGAGTGAGGGCCGCGAGTGGGGGAGAAGGATGGGAGTGAGGACTGGGGGGAGAAGGATGGGAGTGAGGACTGGGGGGAGAAGGATGGGAGTGAGGGCTGCGAGTGGGGGAGAAGGATGGGAGTAAGGATGGGAGTGAGGACCGCGGGTGGAGGAGGATGGGAGTGAGGACTGGGGGGAGAAGGATGGGAGTGAGGACTGGGGGGAGAAGGATGGGAGTAAGGACTGGGGGGAGAAGGATGGGAGTAAGGACTGGGGGGAGAAGGATGGGAGTGAGGACCGGGGGGAGAAGGATGGGAGTGAGGACCGGGGGGAGAAGGATGGGAGTGAGGACCAGGGGGAGAAGGATGGGAGTGAGGACTGGGGGGAGAAGGATGGGAGTGAGGACTGGGGGGAGAAGGATGGGAGTGAGGACTGGGGGGAGAAGGATGGGAGCGAGGACCGGGTGGAGAAGGATGGGAGTGAGGACTGAGGGGAGAAGGATGGGAGTGAGGACTGGGGGGAGAAGGATGGGAGTGAGGACCGGGGTGAGGGAGGGTGGGAGTGAGGAATGGGGGGAGAAGGATGCGAGTGAGTACCGGGTGGAGAAGGATGGGAGTGAGGACTGGGGGGAGAAGGATGGGAGTGAGGACCGGGGTGAGGGAGGATGGGAGTGAGGACTGGGGGGAGAAGGATGGGACTGAGGAGTGGGGGGAGGGAGGATGGGAGTGAGGACTGGGGGGAGAAGGATGGGACTGAGGACTGGGGGGAGAAGGATGGGACTGAGGACCGGGGGGAGAAGGATGGGAGTGAGGACTAGGGGGAGAAGGATGAGAGTGAGGACTGGGGGGAGAAAGATGGGAGTGAGGAGTGGGTGGAGAAGGATGGGAGTGAGGACCAGGGGGAGAAGGATGGGAGTGAGGACCAGGGGGAGAAGAATGGGAGTGAGGACCAGGGGGAGAAGAATGGGAGTGAGGACCGGGTGGAGAAGGATGGGAGTGAGGACCGGGTGGAGAAGGATGGGAGTGAGGACTGGGGGGAGAAGGATGGGAGTGAGGACCGGGTGGAGAAGAATGGGAGTGAGGACTGGGGGGAGAAGGATAGGAGTGAGGACTGGGGGGAGAAGGATGGGAGTGAGGACCGGGTGGAGAAGGATGGGAGTGAGGACCGGGCGGAGAAGGATGGGACTGAGGACTGGGGGGAGAAGGATGGGACTGAGGACCGGGGGGAGAAGGATGGGAGTGAGGACCGGGGGGAGAAGGATGAGAGTGAGGACTGGGGGGAGAAGGATGGGACTGAGGACCGGGGGGAGAAGGATGGGAGTGAGGACCAGGGGGAGAAGGATGAGAGTGAGGACTGGGGGGAGAAAGATGGTAGTGAGGACTGGGTGGAGAAGGATGGGAGTGAGGACCAGGGGGAGAAGGATGGGAGTGAGGACCAGGGGGAGAAGAATGGGAGTGAGGACCAGGGGGAGATGGATGGGAGTGAGGACCAGGGGGAGAAGGATGGGAGTGAGGACCGGGTGGAGAAGGATGGGAGTGAGGACCGGGTGGAGAAGGATGGGAGTGAGGACTGGGGGGAGAAGGATGGGAGTGAGGACTGGGGGGAGAAGGATGGGAGTGAGGACCGGGTGGAGAAGGATGGGAGTGAGGACTGGGGGGAGAAGGATAGGAGTGAGGACTGGGGGGAGAAGGATGGGAGTGAGGACCGGGGGGAGAAGGATGGGAGTGAGGACTGGGGGGAGAAGGATGGGAGTGAGGGCCGCGAGTGGGGGAGAAGGATGGGAGTGAGGACTGGGGGGAGAAGGATGGGAGTGAGGACTGGGGGGAGATGGATGGGAGTGAGGGCTGCGAGTGGGGGACAAGGATGGGAGTAAGGATGGGAGTGAGGACCGCGGGTGGAGGAGGATGGGAGTGAGGACTGGGGGGAGAAGGATGGGAGTGAGGGCCGCGAGTGGGGGAGAAGGATGGGAGTGAGGACTGGGGGGAGAAGGATGGGAGTGAGGACTGGGGGGAGATGGATGGGAGTGAGGGCCGCGAGTGGGGGAGAAGGATGGGATTAAGGATGGGAGTGAGGACCGCGGGTGGAGGAGGATGGGAGTGAGGACTGGGGGGAGAAGGATGGTAGTGAGGACCGGGGGGAGAAGGATGGGAGTGAGGACCAGGTGGAGAAGGATGGGAGTGAGGGCCGCGAGTGGGGGAGAAGGATGGGAGTGAGGACTGGGGGGAGAAGGATGGGAGTGAGGACTGGGGGGAGAAGGATGGGAGTGAGGGCTGCGAGTGGGGGAGAAGGATGGGAGTAAGGATGGGAGTGAGGACCGCGGGTGGAGGAGGATGGGAGTGAGGACTGGGGGGAGAAGGATGGGAGTGAGGACTGGGGGGAGAAGGATGGGAGTAAGGACTGGGGGGAGAAGGATGGGAGTGAGGACTGGGGGGAGAAGGATGGGAGTGAGGACCGGGGGGAGAAGGATGGGAGTGAGGACCAGGGGGAGAAGGATGGGAGTGAGGACCGGGGGGAGAAGGATGGGAGTGAGGACTGGGGGGAGAAGGATGGGAGTGAGGACTGGGGGGAGAAGGATGGGAGTGAGGACTGGGGGGAGAAGGATGGGAGTGAGGACTGGGGGGAGAAGGATGGGAGTGAGGACTGGGGGGAGAAGGATGGGAGCGAGGACCGGGTGGAGAAGGATGGGAGTGAGGACTGAGGGGAGAAGGATGGGAGTGAGGACTGGGGGGAGAAGGATGGGAGTGAGGACCGGGGTGAGGGAGGGTGGGAGTGAGGACTGGGGGGAGAAGGATGCGAGTGAGTACCGGGTGGAGAAGGATGGGAGTGAGGACTGGGGGGAGAAGGATGGGAGTGAGGACCGGGGTGAGGGAGGATGGGAGTGAGGACTGGGGGGAGAAGGATGGGACTGAGGACTGGGGGGAGGGAGGATGGGAGTGAGGACTGGGGGGAGAAGGATGGGACTGAGGACTGGGGGGAGAAGGATGGGACTGAGGACCGGGGGGAGAAGGATGGGAGTGAGGACCAGGGGGAGAAGGATGAGAGTGAGGAGTGGGGGGAGAAAGATGGGAGTGAGGACTGGGTGGAGAAGGATGGGAGTGAGGACCAGGGGGAGAAGGATGGGAGTGAGGACCAGGGGGAGAAGAATGGGAGTGAGGACCAGGGGGAGAAGGATGGGAGTGAGGACCGGGTGGAGAAGGATGGGAGTGAGGACCGGGTGGAGAAGGATGGGAGTGAGGACTGGGGGGAGAAGGATGGGACTGAGGACCGGGGGGAGAAGGATGGGAGTGAGGACCAGGGGGAGAAGGATGAGAGTGAGGACTGGGGGGAGAAAGATGGTAGTGAGGACTGGGTGGAGAAGGATGGGAGTGAGGACCAGGGGGAGAAGGATGGGAGTGAGGACCAGGGGGAGAAGAATGGGAGTGAGGACCAGGGGGAGAAGGATGGGAGTGAGGACCAGGGGGAGAAGGATGGGAGTGAGGACCGGGTGGAGAAGGATGGGAGTGAGGACCGGGTGGAGAAGGATGGGAGTGAGGACTGGGGGGAGAAGGATGGGAGTGAGGACTGGGGGGAGAAGGATGGGAGTGAGGACCGGGTGGAGAAGGATGGGAGTGAGGACTGGGGGGAGAAGGATAGGAGTGAGGACTGGGGGGAGAAGGATGGGAGTGAGGACCGGGTGGAGAAGGATGGGAGTGAGGACCGGGCGGAGAAGGATGGGAGTGAGGACTGGGGGGAGGGAGGATGGGAGTGAGGACCGGGGTGAGGGAGGATGGGAGTGAGGACCGGGGTGAGGGAGGATGGGAGTGAGGACTGGGGGGTGAAGGATGAGAGTGAGGACCGGGTGGAGAAGAATGAGAGTGAGGACCAGGGGGAGAAGAATGGGAGTGAGGACCAGGGGGTGAAGAATGGGAGTGAGGACCAGGGGGAGAAGAATGGGAGTGAGGACCAGGGGGAGAAGAATGGGAGTAAGGACCAGGTGGAGAAGGATGGGAGTGAGGATCGCGGGTGGGGGAGAACGATGGGAGTGAGGACTGGGTGGAGAAGGATGGGAGTGAGGACCAGGTGGAGAAGGATGGGAGTGAGGACCGGGGCGAGAAGGATGGGAGTGAGGACTGGGGCGAGAAGGATGGGAGTGAGGGCTGTGAGTGGGGGAGAAGGATGGGAGTGAGGACTGGGGGGAGAAGGATGGGAGTGAGGACTGGGGGGAGAAGGATGGGAGTGAGGGCTGCGAGTGGGGGAGAAGGATGGGAGTAAGGATGGGAGTGAGGACCGCGGGTGGAGGAGGATGGGAGTGAGGACTGGGGGGAGAAGGATGGGAGTGAGGACTGGGGGGAGAAGGATGGGAGTGAGGACTGGGGGGAGAAGGATGGGAGTGAGGGCTGCGAGTGGGGGAGAAGGATGGGAGTAAGGATGGGAGTGAGGACCGCGGGTGGAGGAGGATGGGAGTGAGGACTGGGGGGAGAAGGATGGGAGTGAGGACTGGGGGGAGAAGGATGGGAGTGAGGACCGGGTGGAGAAGGATGGGAGTGAGGACTGGGGGGAGAAGGATGGGAGTGAGGACTGGGGGGAGAAGGATGGGAGTGAGGACTGGGGGGAGAAGGATGGGAGTGAGGACCGGGGTGAGGGAGGATGTGAGTGAGGACTGGGGGGAGAAGGATGGGAGTGAGGACTGGGGGGAGAAGGATGGGAGTGAGGACCGGGGTGAGGGAGGGTGGGAGTGAGGACTGGGGGGGAAGGATGCGAGTGAGTACCGGGTGGAGAAGGATGGCAGTGAGGACCGGGGTGAGGGAGGATGGGAGTGAGGACTGGGGGGAGAAGGATGGGACTGAGGACTGGGGGGAGAAGGATGGGACTGAGGACCGGGGGGAGAAGGATGGGAGTGAGGACCGGGTGGAGAAGGATGAGAGTGAGGACTGAGGGGATAAAGATGGGAGTGAGGACTGGGTGGAGAAGGATGGGAGTGAGGACCAGGGGGAGAAGTATGGGAGTGAGGACCAGGGGGAGAAGTATGGGAGTGAGGACCAGGGGGTGAAGGCTGGGAGTGAGGACTGGGTAGAGAAGGATGGGAGTGAGGACCAGGGGGAGAAGAATGGGAGTGAGGACCAGGGGGAGAAGAATGGGAGTGAGGACCGGGGTGAGGGAGGATGGGAGTGAGGACTGTGGGGAGAAGGATGGGAGTGAGGACTGGGGGGAGAAGGATGGGAGTGAGGACCGGGTGGAGAAGGATGGGAGTGAGGACTGGGTGGAGAAGGATGGGAGTGAGGACTGGGTGGAGAAGGATGGGAGTGAGGACTGGGGGGAGAAGGATGGGAGTGAGGACCAGGGGGAGAAGGATGGGAGTGAGGACCAGGGGGAGAAGAATGGGAGTGAGGACCAGGGGGAGAAGAATGGGAGTGAGGACCAGGGGGAGAAGGATGGGAGTGAGGACTGGGTGGAGAAGGATGGGAGTGAGGACTGGGGGTGAAGGCTGGGAGTGAGGACCGGGTAGAGAAGGATGGGAGTGAAGACCAGGGGGAGAAGAATTGGAGTGAGGACCAGGGGGAGAAGAATGGGAGTGAGGACCGGGGTGAGGGAGGATGGGAGTGAGGACTGGGAGGAGAAGGATGGGAGTGAGGACTGGGTGGAGAAGGATGGGAGTGAGGACTGGGTGGAGAAGGATGGGAGTGAGGACCAGGGGGAGAAGGATGGGAGTGAGGACCAGGGGGAGAAGGATGAGAGTGAGGACCAGGGGGAGAAAAATGGGAGTGAGGACCAGGGGGAGCAAAATGGGAGTGAGGACCAGGGGGAGAAGTATCAGAGTATGGACCAGTGGGAGAAAGTTAGGAGTGAGGACCAGCTGGAGAAGGATGAGAGTGAGGACCATGGGGAGAAGGATCAGAGTAAGGACCAGGGGGAGAAGAATGGGAGTGAGGACCATGGTGAGAAGGATCGGAGTGAGGACCATGGGGAGAAGAATGGGAATGAGGACTAGGCAGAGAAGGATGGGAGTAAGGACCGGGTAGAAGGATGGGATTGAGGACAGGGGGAGAAGAATGGGAGTGAGGACCAGGGGGAGGAGAATGGGAGTGAGGACCAGGGGGAGGAGAATGGGAGTGAGGACCAGGGGAAGAAGAATGGGAGTGAGGACCGGGGGGAAGAATGGAAGTGATGACTGGGGGGAGAAGAATGGGAATGAGGACTGGATGGAGAAGAATGGGAGTGAGGACCAGTGGGAGTAGAATGGGAGTGATGACTGGGGGGAGAAGAATGGGAGTGAGGACCAGTGGGAGAAGAATGGGAGTGAGGATTGGGGGGAGAAGAATGGGAGTGAGGACCAGAGAGAGAAAAGGTTTGGGGTTAGGATGGTGAGAAATGGATGAGGGTTTGGATTTTTTTTTTGCTTGGGCTTCAAACTTTTGTGTATTGGGGTCATAGTTTTTGTGTGTATTGAGGATCTTGAGTTTTGTGTACGTATCGCACTGCTTTCATATGTATGGGGTCTTGCTATTTTTGTGCATGGTGACTTGACGTTTTGTGTTTGGATATGTTTGAACTTTCTGTGTGCATCAAGCTGTCTTATTTCTGCAAAATGATGCAGTTCAGTCTCTGGTTTTGACATGAGTATCCGGCCTCCAGCTCCAAAATTTGTATGTCACTGATCTAGACCACTATTCAGAATATCTTCGAAGGGTAGCGTTGCAGACATTGTTCAATATATTTTTTTAATCTTACATGTAAAGTCAACAACATAATTTGATAAATGGTTCTTAGCTAATTTATGTGGGATAATGAACCTATCAGATATCTGCAAGAGACAGTACAACCGGAACTATTTGTCCATGAGTCACTGGCAGCTGGAAAAAAAATTTCAACAGCTGAGAGGTCATTCTTAACATCAGTGAGTGATGACAGTAACCATAGCAACACCCACCTAATAATTGCTGCTCAGCTATCTTTGTAGCGTCCATACCACAAACAAAGCACGTTTGCGCTACACAGCTGACACAAAGTAAAAAAATCAAACATTCTCATGCTCGCTGTCAGTCGCCACAAGTGCGATACCTGTCACCATGGGAATTAACTGCGTACTCTCATACAACCCTTTAGCACTGCAGGGGTTGCTAAACACACCAGCACCACTGAAAATATGTTATAACACAAAATTAAGTGCACCATAATAAAGGTTTATTTGGTATTTATTGACAGAACGATAAGAATACAATGACTGGTAATAGTAAAAATCAGCAGCAATCTTTTACCACACACAATTACATGACCAGTATATATCTCTTTTAATTATAAAACTCTAACTAGTTAACACAATGCACAAACCCACAGCAATGGGCAGGGAACTACAGAGTGAGTTTGAAGTTCAACATGATTTTCAAAATTATTTGAACAAATATTTAACAATGAAATGGCAGAACCTCGTTAAAGAAGTACAGTCAATGCCTCGGATACTTCCCAGCCAACTCGGGGAAATAATCACTTACCTCCAGCACTAACCTCACTTACCTCAGAAAGAAGAACAACTAACACCTGGCCATGACACCAAGAACCACGACAAATCCTAAGGTATGAATTATATACTTGATTCGCAAATGGAACAATTTATAAAGGATAATAGAAATAAGCACTTTTATCAGGCTTTGTAACAAGCACATTGAAAGACATGGAAGGGAATCATTTAATTTCACCACTGGATGCAATACAATTCTTAGCAAATTTATTCTCTCTATGTGCAAAAAAACCCCAGGAGAAGAATATGAGCCAACAATGCACTCTATGTTCCAGTCTATTGAAAGGTACCAAAGCACAAAAACCAGCAATATTCAATTACACCACATGAGTACTTCACAAAACATGACATCTTGAGAGCCAGGCAGTTGCAATTAAAGCAGTTTGGACCAGCTACAGAGAATAAAAGCTACTGACAAAACTTAAAGATGTAACAGAAAAATGATATAAGACTAAACCTCAGAACAGACATTCCACAAGCTTATTCTAACTGATGTTATCTAGTCATAGCACAATTGAAAATCACAATCTCAAATGTGGAGATGAAGAACTGAAATAGGGTACAGAATGAAAAGCCATATTTAAAAAGAGGAGAATGATTATCAAAAACTGCCACCAACTAAAACCCTCAAGCAAGCAATTTTTTTCTATTGAGAAACTAAGGTGAAGGGCCAAGGTCCATCGCGCAGAATGCCAGTGTGGTTGAAAAGAGTAAAAGAGAAAATTTGGTTGATAAGAAAGTGGTGAATGGGTGGTGCTATGCATGGGTTTTAAAAGCCTGATAATTTTTGGAGGACAGAAAGACGGGAGAAGATAAAGGGTTCCTGATTTTTCAACACAGTGAAGAAATATGGAGGAGGAAAGGGGTGTAGGACAGTTTATATATATATTTATATCCATATAATTTTATAGTTTAATATATTCCTTGGGAGGAACAAGAGAAGAAATTTCAGAGGGGCAATCATCGTAGTAGTATTGATTAAATATAGAGACAAGAAAACTTACAATGGAGAGAGATATTAGAGCAGAGAGGTGAGAGAGGAACCATTTATTAGAAGACAAGCTTTTTCTTGTATCCTGTCCTGGTGTGTGAGAGAAGGGTTAGAACAGCTTCCCTGGGTATCTTAGTTTTGGATGGATTTGGGATTTACAGAGAGTTCAGAAGTGTTGAAAAAAAAGAAGTGCTTGACATGAAAGAGGAAACACAGCTTGCCAGCGAGGCATGTGACCCAGTATCGATCTTATTGAAATGGACGAGCTGCCTTTCATTGTGCGACAAGTGGCAACAACTCACTTTGAGGCGTGAGGCCCAATTTTGGGGTGAGCCTTGGGCATTCCAGTTGAAGCGCGCCTTTGGTTATGCGCCCAAAAACAGGACATAACAAGTTTCTAACCCATTGAATCTAAAGATTGTGAGCAGAAATAAAGTTAGCTCTGAATAATTTTTGGCTATGGGAAGGGACTAATGAGGGGAAGAAATGCAAGGGGGAAAGGCCGAATACCCTTTCAAGAGGAAAACATTCCATCAAAACAAAAGAGAAACTGCATGGCAGGGTGTTGGATACAGTGTTAATACAACAAATTAAAACCAAAACAAGATTAAAAATATATGTTATCAGGTAGGGAGATCTTTACCCTTCACCGAACCAGTGCTGCACTTCATCTGGGAGTGCTTGAAGCTGAATTGGATTCATGAAGTGCAAAAAATGTCCTAGTCCCATCACTCTTTCTAATGAAAGAAAATCTTCTGTAGGAAAAGTGATGATGTTATCACATGCAGCTGCCTTGATGGACCTCACATCACAATCAGTCGTTTCTAAAAACAATGTGCACAAATATAGCTATGCAGTGTTCTTGTTGGTATATAAACCCTGTGATCAATGAAATTGTGTGATTTTAAATACTAACACAACTTTAGTAAGGAAGCTTTAGTAACAAGGGTACTACAGTAATCATGGGTGACTTTAATCTGCATATAGATTGGCCAAACCAAATTAGCAATAATACTGTGGGGGATGAATTCCTGGAGTATGTACGAGATGGCTTTTTAGACTAGTATGTTGAGGAGTCAACCAGGGAACAGCCTATTGTGCAGTGAGAAGGGGTTAATTAATAATCTTGTTGTGCGGGGTCCTTTAGGGAAGAGTGACCATAACATGATCGAAGTCTTCATTAACATGGAAAGTGAAGTAGTCCAATCCGAAACTAGGGTCCTAAATCTAAACAAAGGAAACTACGAAGGTATGAGGAGTGAGTTGGCTATGATAAATTGGGAAGCTTCATTAAAAGGCATGACAGTGGCAATGGCTAACATTTAAGGAACGAATGCATGATCTATCAATTGGGACTAGCTTAGTGGTATAAACTGGGCGACATGGACATGTTGGGCCGAAGGGCCTGTTTCCATGTTGTAACTTCTATGATTCTATGATTTGCAACAATTATACATTCCTTTCTGGTGCAAAAACACAAAAACGCAACCATGGCTAACAAAACAAATTAAGGATAGTATTAGATCCAAAGAGGAGTTATATAAAGTTGCCAGAAAAAGTAGCAAGCCTGAGGATTGGGAGCAATTTAGAATTCAGCAAAAAAGGAACAAGAGATTGATTAAGAGGGGAAAAATAGAGTAGGAGACTAAACTTGCAAGGAACATAAAAGTGGACTGCAAAAGCTTCTACAAGTATGTAAAAAGAAAAAGATTAGTGAAGACAAATGTAGGTCCCTTACAGTCAGAAACGGGAGAATTTATAATAGGGAACAGGGAAATGACAGAGCAATTAAACAAATACTTTGGTTCTGTCTTCACTGAAGAGGACACAAATAACTTCCCAGAAATGCTGGGGAACCAAAGGACTAGTGAGAAGGAGGAATTAAAAGAAATTTGTATTAACAAAAAATAGTGCTGGAGAAATTAATGGGACTGAAAGCCGATAAATCCCTAGGACCTGATAATCTGCATCCCAGAATACTAAAAGAGGTAGCCATGGAAATAGTGGATGCATTAGTTGTTCCAAAATTCTATAGATTATGGAACAGTTCCTGCAGATTGGAGGGTGGCAAATGTAAACCCACTATTTAAAAAGGAAGGAGAGAGAAAACAGAACTACAAACCAATTAGCCTAACATCAGTAGTAGGGAAAATGCTGGAGTCTATTATAGAGGATGTGATAACAGGACACTTAGAAAATATCAACAGGATTAGACAAAGTCAACATGGATTTATGAAAGGGAAATCATGTTTGACAAACCTACTGGCGTTTTTTAAGGATCTAACTGGTAGAATAGAAAAGGGAGAACCAGTGGATGTGGTTTATTTGGATTTTCAGAAGGCCTTTGATAAAGTCCCACATAAGAGGTTAGTGTGCAAAATTAAAGCACATGGGATTGGTGGTAATATAGTGGCATGGATTGAAAATTGGTTAAGACAGGAAACAGAGAGTAGGAATAAATGGGTCTTTTTCGGGGTGGCAGGCAGTGACCAATGGGGTACCGCAGGGATCAGTGCTTGGGCCCCAGTTATTCACAATATATATCAATGATTTGGATGAGGGAACTAAATGTAATATTTCCAAGTTTGCTGACAACACAAACTAGTTGGGTTCATGAGTTGTGAGTAGAATGCAAAGAGGCTTCAAGGCGATTTAGGCAAGTTGAGTGAGTGGGCAAATACATGGCAGATGCAGTATAATGTGGATAAATGTGAAGTTATCCACTTCGGAAGGTAAAACAGAAAGGCAGAGTATTATTTAAATGGTGATAGATTGGGGAATGTTGATGTACAAAGTGACCTGGGTGTTCTTGTATACCAGTCACTGAAAGTAAATATATAGGTGCAGCAAGCAGTTAGGAAGGCAAATGATGTGTTGGCCTTCATTGCAAGAGGATTTGAGTATAGGAGCAAAGATATCTTACTGCAGTTATACAGGGCCTTGGTGAGACCACACCTGGAGTATTGTGTGCAGTTTTGGTCTCCTTACCTAAGAAACGATATACTTGCCATAGAGGGAGTGCAGTGAAGGTTCACCAGACTGATCCCTGGGATGGCAGGACTGTCATATGAGGAGAGATTGGGTCGACTCGGCCTGTATTCACTCGAGTTTAGAAGAATGTGAGGGGATCTTACTGAAACATATAAAATTCTGACAGGGCTAGACAGACTGGATGCAGGGAGGATGTTTCCCCTGGCTGGGGGGTCCAGAATGAGGGGGTCACAGTCTCAGGATACGGGGTAAGACATTTAGGACTGAGATGAGGAGAAATTTCTTCACTCAGAGGGTGGTGAACCTGTGGAATTCTCTCCACAGAAGGCTGTGGAGGCCAAGTCACTGAATATATTTAAGAAGGAGCTAGATAGATTTCTAGACAGAAAAGGCATCAAGGGGTATGGGGAGAGAGCGGGAATATGGTATTGAGATAGAGAATCGGCCAAGATCATATTGAATGGTGGAGCAGGCTCAAAGGGCCGAATGGCCTATTCCTGCTCCTATTTTCTATGTTTCTATAAGCCTTCAGCAGATAAGCCTGACATTATCATAATGCAATCAGAACAGAGAAGATGGTGGGCTATAAATTGGGCTGCATGACACCCGTTGTGTGGGCGTTACGTTTCTAGCGTGACGTGCTCTGGACTCCATCTTGGTAAAGGCAGATAACGGACGCCGGCAGCATATAAAGTAAGGAGAATATGCATTAGATCAGTGTGCAACGCTGATTTAAAGGGACAGATACGGTTTTGGAACTCAATGCTCCAGCCACCTGTTGTGTGGGCGTTACGCGGCCTCCTAAGGACCAAAATGACGTCCGGAATGCACGCGCACTTTTCTAGTGTGACGTGCTCTGGACTCCATCTTGGTAAAGGCAGATAACGGACGCCGACAGCATGTAAATAAGGAGAATATGCATTAGGTCAGTGTGCAATGCTGATTTAAAGGGACAGATATGGTTTTGGAACTCAATGCTCCAGCCAACGCACTGTCTTAACCTTGCACAGCTGAGAAGGTCACAAACGACTTGGACGATCCCCCACCAGCGCTATTTAAAGCGATCATGCAGGTGTTGCAGGTTTGTTGCTGGAATATTGCTTCTGGATGCTGGTACAATTGGACGTGTTTGTTGAAGTTTCCTACACTTGGAGAAGGTTGCAATAGTATATAGAGAATGGTCTGGCAGGCCCTGCATTACTGTCGGTGGCATTTACAACAGTTTGCTGAACAAGATTTCTGGCAACCATGGGTGGCCTGCTAGGGCTCCAGCTGGGCACTGAACAGAACTAGGAACATGCAGAGAGGCCACGAAGAGCAGGTCAAGCTGTGAGGAGAGGGAGGAGGAGGAGGGAGCGCAGGGCACTGAGCAGGAGGACATATCATAGACATAGAAACGTAGAAACATAGAAAATAGGAGCAAGAGTTGGCCATTCGGCCCGTCAGGCCTGCTCCGCCATTCAAAATGATCATGGCTGATCGTCTAAATCAGCACCCTGTTCCCACTTTTTCCCCATATCCCTTGATCCCTTTAGCATTAAGAAATATATCTATCTCCTTTTTGAATACATTGAATGACTTGGCCTCCACTGCCATCTGTGGTAGAGAATTCCACAGGTTCACCACCCTCTGAGTGAAGAAATTTCTCCTCATCTCGGTTCTAAATGGCATACCCCGTATCCTGAGACTGTGACCCCTGGTTCTAGACTGCCCAGCCATCGGGAACATCGTCCCTGCATCCAGTCTGTCTAGTCCTGGTAGAATTTTATATGTTTCGATGAGATCACCTCTCATTCTTCTAAACTCCAGTGAATACAGGCCTAGTCGACCCAATCTCTCCTCATACGTCAGTCCTGCCATCCCAGGGATCAGTCTGGTAAACCTTCGTTGCACAACCTCGTCCATATGAGAGGACAGCCCTTGCCACCACCTATCCGGCAAGACCCTGAGCCAGAGGCAAGGGAAGAGGAGGAAGAGGAAGAAGAGAAGGAGGAGGAGGAGGAGGAGGATGAAGTGGAGGAAGAAGCTAGGAAGCAACAAGGTGCATACAAGCTGCTCACTTATTCATGACCGATATCAGTAACCTCAACAACACCTCCCAAGTCACCAACAGTCCTACACTCCTCACCTTTCCTCTCCCACATGACCGTCAAATCGTCCTCCTTATGATTACACATTGCTTCCTCCCACAGCTCATTGCATAAATAAAAACCACCACCAACTGCAATTTCAAATAGAAATTTATAAAGTTGCACAAGAAATAATATGTACAACATTACACTAATCACCCTTGTGCATTCCCTTAGTGCCTGTCGTTCTTGTGCCTTTTCCTTTCCTAGTGCTTCTATGAGGTGCATTCCCAGTGCCTGGAGCATGGGTGGTGGGAGGCTGCTGACCTTCAATTGAGGAGCGTGTAGATGGCCTTGGAGGACGATCTCGAGCAGCTCTAGGCTGGGAGGGCCTGGCTTCAGACTTCACCATCTCGGCATGGGCTGCAGCAGCCTGGCCTGGTTGGCTGACAGGCAACAGCAAGGCCATTGGCGGAGTGGGAGCAGTAATGCTGTCATCCTGAGAGATGGCAGCAGGTTCATGGTGGGTTCCACAGGAGTGCTGATGGAGGTGACCACCTGTTCCATGTTGGAAAGGATGGACTCCAAGCTCTGCACAAGGCCAAGACCAAGTTGGAGCTGGACTCCTCCATGTCCCTTGACATTGAGTGCAGGCTTTCTGGCAGGCTTTTCAGTGCACCAAGCATTTGATTGTCTACGCCTATCAGCCTTCCTCTGTAGCCAGGCCCATCAAAGTCATCATCTGACTCCTCGGCAGCGGAACCATTGTGTGACCTCGCCCTCCGGCGAGCTGGCACCTGTGATATCTGTTCTCCCCACCCCGGCTCCTGCGCACTCGTGCCTGGTGTCTCACCACTTGCAGATCCCTCCTGTAGCCCAGCCTCTAAAGGACGTGCAGTGTCAGTATCTGAGCTGGTGGATGCGAATGTCAGATCAAGTGACGGTGTGGCTTCAGTATCCCCTTTCCCCTCCTCCTCCTCCTCAGATGGTGCCAGCTCCAGTTCTTGGGTACCTGTAATGACAAAGGGAGACAGGATGAGTTGTGGAGCGGGGAGAGGAGCAAGTAAGACATGCGTGTTGACAGCATCTGTAGCACGTGAGTCAGAAAAGATTATGAGATAAGGGAGCTGTGGGTAACAAGAAGGAGAATTAGGTATGCAGAGACCCTCATCATCGGGACCTCCAACGCTGCCAGTGGCCATGTCCACAGCGACAGCCCACCTAATGATACTCTGCATGGTCTCCTCCATGGGGGTGAGGACGTGCGAATACTTGCCTGTCCTCTGTCCATTCATCCCTGCTGCCGACTGTTATGCGCCACCTTCTTTTTTTTTATTCGTTCGTGGGATGTGGGCATCGCTGGCAAGGCTGGCATTTATTGCCCATCCCTAATTGCCCTTGAGAAGGTGGTGGTGAGCCGCCTTCTTGAACCGCTGCAGTCCGTGTGGTGAAGGTTCTCCCACAGTGCTGTTAGGAAGGGAGTTCCAGGATTTTGACCCTGTGACGATGAAGGAACGGCGATATATTTCCAAGTCGGGATGGTGTGTGACTTGGAGGGGAACGTGCAGGTGGTGTTGTTCCCATGTACCTGCTGCTCTTGTCCTTCTAGGTGGTAGAGGTCGCGGGTTGGCGAGGCGCTGTCGAAGAAGCCTTGGCGAGTTGCTGCAGTGCATCCTGTGGATGGTACACACTGCAGCCACAGTGCGCCGGTGGTGAAGGGAGTGAATGTTTAGGATGGTGGAAGGGGTGCCAATCAAGCGGGCTGCTTTGTTCTGGATGGTGTCGAGCTTCTTGAGTGTTGTTGGAGCTGCACTCATCCAGGCAAGTGGAGAGTATTCCATCACACTCCTGACTTGTGCCTTGTAGATGATGCAAAGGCTTTGGGGAGTCAGGAGGTGAGTCACTCGCCGCAGAATACCCAGCCTCTGACCTGCTCTTGTAGCCACAGTATTTATATGGCTGGTCCAGTTAAGTTTCTGGTCAATGGTGACCCCCAGGATGTTGATGGTGGGGGATTCAGCGACGGTAATGCTGTTGAATGTCAAGGGGAGGTGGTTAGACTCTCTCTTGTTGGAGATGGTCATTGCCTGGCACTTGTCTGCAACATAGAGGGAAGTGTGTCAGTGAGTGTCCTGCAAGATGTTTGGGTGATGTGCCTGTCATGGTCGTATAGCTGCCAGTGTGTGTGACCTGTGAGTTGTGGGGGGGTGGATTGCAAGAGTGGTATGTGAGGGTGAGATGCAGCATCTGAAGTGAGGCGTTGCACACGGAGGGTGATGGGGGTGTCGTGCATGGAGCAGTAGTGCAGTTGGTAGGGTGTGCCACTTGAAACTTGCATTCACTTACCTTGACTACTCATGTCAAATCATTGAACTTTTTCCTGCACTGCATCCACGTGCGTGGTTCAATGTTCCTGGCATTCACATCCAGGGCCATTCCCTCCCACTGCCTCCGCAGCTGATGTCTGAAGGATCTCGTGCCATCCTAAGGGTACAGGATGGGCCTCCGTGCACCCACCTCCTCCACCAAGGTCTCCAGTGTGTCATCGGAAGACCTCGGTGCATGCTCTCTTGCAGATCCAGCCATTCCACTTCTCTTCCTCCACCGATTGCATTGACAGTACACCTCCTCTTTAAGAGGTGCAGGCTGCCTTCAAATAGTGCTGGCCCCGCCCCATATCGGGCCCCCTGCTGGTGCGTGCAGCCACTCAACAGCGTAAGTAGCACTGGCTGCACGAAGGAATCAGGTAAATGACCAGGCAGTACGAATTTCACATGCTGCCTGCATCTCAACCACCAGGCGCGGGTTAATTGCTCAATGCGACCTCCGTACTTGGATTCGGGGTTATCGAATTTAACCCCCAGTGCACTCAGTCTGCCTGTTAAAGGTGTCACACAACACCAGGTTATAGTCCAACAGCTTTATTTGAAATCACAAGCTTTTGGAGCTTTGCTCCTTCGTCAGGTGAAGTCACTTCACCTGACGAAGGAGCAAAGCTCCGAAAGCTTGTGATTTCAAATAAAGCTGTTGGACTATAACCTGGTGTTGTGCGACTCCTTACATTTGTCCACCCCAGTCCATCACCGGCATCTCCACATCATGTTAAAGGTGTGTTACATTTAAAAACTGCCATAGGAACAATCGCAAATATTAATATTGGCACTATGCCCACTTCAAATATAATCCTAATGTCACCAGTAAAATAAACCCAGTACTGTAGAATACATCCATTAAAACAAATATTGCAAATAAGCAAGATGAACTAATACCCCAAACCCAATGTAGACATACACCCTACTTTGTACATAATTATCACCAGTCTCTAAAATACCATATATAATATTCTATCTGTAGGTTTTCAAAATTTCACCTAAACAAAGCTTCACATTTATACCATAACATACCAATCAACCTCCCAGGGCCTCAGCATCTTTTAAATTATTCTAAGCCTTGGTGATGTGACAACCCCTAAACTGAAATAATCTCGCAAAGTGCTGTCACAAAAAGGAGATCTTCAATATGTAGGTCACAAATATTGGCCTACAACTGCTGTGGCTGAAAAAAAAGTGGGCTGGGAGGTGAACAGTCAATCTTTAGGTACCATTTTCTGTGCCATGATTCTGTTTGGACAGTGACAGAGTATTCATATTCAAATAAATAGAGGAGACAACGGCAAAATATAAAGTACACAACAGCACAAGATAATTATGGATGACGAAGGCCCTTCGGCCCATCTTAATTTATCCATCCAGAAGGACTCTATAGTTCCCCCTCCCACCCATTGCAGCAACCAATTTGTTTCTTAAATCTTAGGTCCCATCGCACTATTCAAAAGAGAGCAGGGTAATTCTCCAGGTGTCCTGGCCAACATTTATCCCTCAATTAACTTCACTAAAACAGATTATATGGTCACTTATCTCAATGCTGTCTTTGGGATCTTTGTGTGCAAACTGACTGCCGCATTTCACTACATTACAGCTGTGACTACCCTTCAAAGTACCTCATTGACAATAAAGCGCTATAGGACAACCTAATGTCATGAAAGATGCTATATAAACGCAAGTCCTTTCCTTTCCCTTCTTAAAAGATTCCAGGGTTTTCGCCTCCACTACTCTAACTGGAAGACCATTCCATGTGTTGACCAATCTCTGTGTAAAGAAGAATTTCCTGAGATCAGTCCTAAATTTTATTAATTTGAACCTATGTTACTGTCTTACTATTGCAATTTAATTTAATTAAAATTAATAGTCTGAATATACTCTCTCCATTCCCTTAACTATCTATAATACCTCTATAAGATCACCTCTCAGACGCCTCCTGCTCGTTGCAGAATTTTTAAAATATTTGTTCTTGGGATGTGGAGAATACTGGCAAGGCCACATTCATTGCCTATCTCTGGATGCCCTGAGAAGGTGGTGGTGGGCTTTCTCCTGGAATCGCAGCAGTCCATGTGGTGATGGTGCTCCCACTACGGTGTTCGGTAGGGAATTCCAAGATTTTAATCCAGTAATGATGAAACAGCACTGATATATGTCCAAGTCAAGATGATGTGTGACTTGGAGATGAACTTGGAGGTGATGGTGTTCCCGTCATTTTTCTGCTCTTGTCCTTCTTAATGGTAGAGGTTACATGGTACGGAGATGCTGTCAAAGTAGGTGTGGTGAGTTGCTGTAGTGCATCCTATAGATCATACTTACTGCAGCATAGTACTAGACACTGAGTTCAGTGGTAGGGGTGCTGATCAAGCAAACAGCTATGAATTGGATCGTGTTGAGCATCTTGAGCGCTGCTGCAGCTGCAACATCTAGATGGGTGGTGAGTATTCCATCACACTCCTGAGCATTGTAGATGGTGGAGAGGATTTGAGGAGTCAGGGGATAAGCCACTTATCACAGAGTACCAAGCCTTTGTCCTGCTTTTGGAGCCATAATGTTGATATGGTTTGACCAGTTTGGCTTCTGGTCACTGGCGGCCCCCAGGATGTTGATGATGGTGGTCTAAGCAATGGTGGTGCCATTGAACGTCGGGGGAAATGGTTCTCTTGTCGATTATTTAATATCCCAAAAATAGAAGTGATCAAAAACACATTCATGAGCAAGAAATAGCCACTGATGCATGTTTGAATTAAAATTGTCTTTCAAAACTAGGATTTTCCTTCTTTTCTTTGTTTTTATGTCAAGTTAGAGCTACTAAAATGACTATGAAGCTATAGAGCTACTATAGAGCTACTAAAATGACCATAAACTCAGTCATCTCTGAACAGTGTTCTTCATTGCTGATTTAAATTTGGCATTTTAGCCATATGTTAATAATCAGCCTCTTCTTGTTTCCTGACCCAGGCCTCATTAGTTCAGAGGGATAAACTATATTTCTTTATTATTCAGCTGCCAAATTTCACCCCATCAAAGGCCTGCTCGCCTCTTCCTCCACGAGGCACTGCACAACGAGGCACAAAAGTAGCCAATTTCCCCCTTCCTTCCCTCAGCATGAGATCACAATGCTGAAGGAAAAGAAGGAAACTATGAAGTGCAGGCTGCATAAAGGGAGAAGAATAGGAGAAAGGGGAAAGAAACTAAAGGGGAGGAAGTAGAATAAACGGAAGGATGGGGGTGGGGGGAACAGACAAAGGCCTGGAAATTATGCCTTGGAATTCTCAAATCTAGCATAATAAGTTAACACCAAATAATAGGAGGAAGAATTTAAGCTGAATGAGGTAAGTGTTCATAAACTAACATCCCATGGCATAATTTAACAGCCAAAGAAACTAAAGAGGAGATAGAAAAGAGAAAGAGAAGGAAACAGAGGAAAATTTTCAATAGGAAAGGTATAGGACCTCTGATGACTGCTAGGAACAGGAACAGCAGAGATTGCTTAACTTTAGAGCTTTATTTGTACTGGGCCCTTTTGTGCTGCTTTTTCCTCCCAAGCTGCAAATATATTGTGTGTATATATTGACTTTTGAAAGGAAATAGCAACAATGTCTGATACCAAAAATAAGAAAAAATGATCCCAGTCATTGTTGAAAATCTCAACTGCTTTCAGTTCAGCAAGCATTGCGATGTCTAATTTGCCAGCATTAACAGATTCCCTCCCTACCTCGGGTTCTCCCTACCTCACTGCAGTTATTTGGCTGGAATGTGCCACAGCTCAACCTACTTTTGCTGCAGAGATTAAGAATCTTCAGACTGTCATTTCAGCTTGTTCTTCTATATAGACGCCATAGCACATTTGCTACCCTGTTCCCTACTAGAGGCCCTTCATCTGGGGATAGAGTGGCTGATGACAACAGTAATGATGCACCAGGATGCTGTTAGTGTGTTGGCCACCAAGGGTTCTTCCAGGTGCGAATCTTCCAGTCTGGTTCACCAGAGATAGCGGTCAGTAGGGAGGTACTTGAGTTAG
Organism: Heptranchias perlo; assembly: GCF_035084215.1. Classification (NCBI taxonomy): domain Eukaryota; kingdom Metazoa; phylum Chordata; class Chondrichthyes; order Hexanchiformes; family Hexanchidae; genus Heptranchias; species Heptranchias perlo. The sequence goes on from NC_090330.1 coordinate 76,576,009, forward strand.
AGGTTCTCGAGGTACCAATCCTATTCATGACAGTGGATCCAAATCATGCCATGATTGTGCTAAGACTTACATATCACCAAACAAAAGAAGAGATTCTGAGGCAAGCTGATTTACATTTGCAACTGTTCTGGCACGGTAAGATGTCTTGATTTATGAAGATTACTGGTGGGAATTTGATGAGGCCAAGCAAATCTTTGTACAATGTTATACTACACCGAATCCCACAAGGCTCCATGCTGATCATTCAGTCAGGGTCCTCCCATTCTCTATTTAAAATGTTCCTTAATTGGGAGAGGCCTCCTTCCTTCCCCAGCCTCATCCTCAGCTGCATTTGCTGCTAAGATCCCCACCCAGAAGAACCTGCACCCTTGGTGGTTACCATTCTCACAACATCCTGGTGCAGCATTACTGCTGCCATCAACCACTCTAGATCTCCAGGTGAAGGGGGCCAGGGCAGCAAATGTGCTCTTCCTATGGGCTCTTCGTAGAAGAACAAGCTGAAATAACACTCTCTGGATTTAAGATATACACTTGTTCCAGAAAATTGCTAGCTGCCAGGCTAGTTATAAGCACAAGCAGCCTCATGTTGAATATAGTTGTCCTAATTTAGCTGGCAGTGTTACTGCTTGTTGCTGAATCATTATTCTTAAATTGCTGGTTAAATTTGTACGGTAGTTCTTTATTGATAGGTATTACAGTTAAAAGGACATATTGTTTGTTACAATATTCATTACATTTTTGATATGGAAAGACCAAAGATAACTGCAATAAAAAAAATTGCTGACTGTTGTAAATTTACTTGAAGCCTTCCTTCTCCTCAACAGTTTATTACTTGTGCAAAACACACTTAATAAAGCAGAATCACAGGCTTTATATGTCAAGGAAAGGATACGAAGAGTCACGCTCTTTTAAGTATTTTATTGCTTCACTGTGCAATCAGAACAGGGGAATGAAGACAATTAACCTCAGGGGTCTCATTCCAGAGGGGGAATTATGTTGGAGGGTGTGTGTAGTGTTTTCTATATCTCCTCAAATCACGATGCTCCATCCATTAGACTGGGTGAAAGCTGGTTGCTACAAGATTCAGCTGTCCTTTCTTGATCATTTGACTGGGACTGTAGGTTCTCTGTGGACAAAGTATGGTGTCTGCTACTTGGTTAAGGATGGCCTTGCGGCCACCTGTTGTCCCCTTTCAGGATGCTTCTCTGGGCGTCCTGAGTTATCAGGTGGGAGTTTGAGTTTTCCACGTAGAATGATACTTAAGACCATTTCTTTGTTTTCTCTTGCAAGAATGTGTTTGGTTGTTTCAATTATTTGAGAATCCATGCTTGAGAGATCGGAAAACTGGGCACAGAGGTCAGTACGTCCAATCTATGGTGTTGCTGATTTTCCGATCATTAAAATTTGGGCCATGGTGACTTCTCAGCATAGAGTCTTACATGACAGAACCAGAGAATCAGGCATGAAAGTCAATGTGCACAATTCATGGCAATCCTAATTTTCCTGCCAGTAAGACCATGCACTTGAAGTGGAGTCTTGCAGTTTCAGGGATCTATGAACATATGAACAATGATGGACAGGAAAAGAAAAGGTCCATCCAGCCTGTTCCATACAGTCGTGATACCTTGTGTATCACAATATATACACTCCCCACCCCACATCATATGATCTCCTGGGAGAGGCGAAAAAACAGTTAAAAACGTAGGCCAATTTGGGGGGAAAAAATCTGGGAAATTGCTCTCCTGCCCACATGCATGACACTGCACTTCTCCAAATCAAACATCATTTGCCACTCACGAGCCCAATCCCCCAACACATCAAGATCTACCTGAAGCAGTCGAGCATCGACTACAGTCCTGACACTCTTGGTATCATCTGCAAATTTGCAGATTGTGCCCCCACACCTACATCTCGATCATTAATAAAAATAGTAGAGACCAATGGTCCCAACACCGATCCCTGTAGGACACCACTGGTGACCAGTCTCCAAACAGATCCAAATCCATCTATAACTACTTTCTGCCTACAGCCTTCCAGCCAGTTCACAATCCAGCTCAATATGTTAGGTCTTGTACCAGAAGCTTCGATCTTGTAGAGAAGCCTCTTATGCGGTACCATGTCAAAAGTTTTTTGGAAGTCTAAGTGGACAATGCCTACTGGGCTTCCCTCATCCACCATCTTGGTGACTTCTTCAAAAAATATAATCAAATTTGTTAGACATGACCTCCTTTTTTTGAAGCCATGTTGAGTGTCCCCAGTATGTCCCTCTCTATCCAAGTAGCCATATATTACATGCCCTCAAGCATCTTTCCTATTACTGATATCAAACTAATGGGCCTATAGTTACCTAGGTCCATCTTGTCAACTTTTTTAAAGATGGGGACTACATTAGCCTCCTTCCAGTCTACGGGAACTGTCCCAGAGTGTAATGACCTATTAAAAGTACAGCCAAGAGGCTTGCACAACACATGACCCATCTCCCTGAGGACTTTTGGGCGGCAATCATCTGGCCCGGCTGCTCTATCCATTTTCAGGTTCTTAGTTCTATCTAAAATAGTATGTTCACCTATGTTACTATTACTAGTTTTATTATTAACATCATTAAATTGTAACAGTCAAGCATCGTCTATAAAACCGATGCAAAGTACTCATTTAATAATTTCTGCCATACCCAGTGAGTTCTTCGTAGCCTGTCCTTGAGCATCCTTCAATGGCCCAATACAGTCTTTGACAGTCATCTGACACTTCACATACCTGAAAAAGCTTTTCCCATTACTTCCCATTGTCCACAATTCTCTTTTCCATTATTCTTTTAGCTGATCTAACAGCACCCTTTGTTTTCTTTAGCTGTTCTTATTAGATGCCTTAAGATTGTAGAAATATTTTTGTTAACAATTTATTTGTCTTTAATCTAAACTGATATTCCAGTAGAATACTAGAACAGAGTTCAGTTGTTGGAAAGACAGGCATGAGAAATGCATCACAGCATTTCGCACAAATTACTTTTTACAAAGCAGCTACTATTATAGGCAAACATGGCATTCAAATACAGCAGTGAGATAAATGACCAGTTAATCTGTTTTAATGCTGTTGGCTGAGGAATAAGTGTTGGCTAAGAGAGAACTGCCTACTCTTCTTTGAATAGTGCCAGGGGATCTTTAACATCTATTGGAACAGACAGGGCCTCGGTTTAAGGTTTTACCTGAAGGACAGTACCTCTGACAATGCAGCACTCCCTCAGTGCTGCGATGAAATGCCAGCAATTATGAGGGTAAATTTTTAGGCCCCCCACCCCCCCGAAGCAGTAGCAGCCAGAAAATGGCGCTGAGTCGCTTACCATTTCTAATTTGAAGATCGGGGTCCTATACTATGTATAGGTGCAGGCAGTAACAATGGGCGAGAGAGGTAGACCTGCTCCTCCTGCTGCCTTGCCGTTGTGCGCCTCAAATTAAAATTGTCCCGATGCACTCAAGTCCCAGTCCTGCAGTGGAATTTGGACACACAACCTTATAACTCAGATGCAAAAGCGCCAGCAACTGAGCAAAGCCGTACACTGGAGATACTATGGAGAGATGGGAACAAATGTAACTCTGTCTTTTTATGGTAAAGAATAAGAAGAATATAGTTTGTGTTTGGGGAACAACAGGTGGTGGAGTTCTGGTGGTGGTGAGGATTATGGTGTTGGAGGGTGGTGGTGTGGGTTGATGGTGGGAGGGTGAAGGATGATTGTGGTGTTGGGGATGGTGGTGTGGGTTGATGGTGGGAAGGTGGGGGTTGATTTTGGTGTTGGGGATGGTGGTGTGGGTTGATGGTGGGAGAGTGGGGGGTGATTGTGGTGATGGAGGGTGGTGGTGTGGGTTGATGGTGGGAGGGTGGGGGTGATTGCAGTGTTGGAGGGTGGTGGTGTGTGTTGATAGTGGGAGGGTGGGGGGTGATTGTGGTGTTGGGGATGGTGGTGTGGATTGACAGTGGGAAGGTGGGGGTTGATTGTGGTGTTGGGGATGGTGGTGTGTGTTGATGGTGGGAGGGTGGGGGTGATTGTGGTGTTGGGGATGGTGGTGTGGGTTGATAGTGGGAGGGTGGGGGGTGATTGTGGTGTTGGAGGGTGGTGGTGTGTGTTGATAGTGGGAGGGTGGGGGGTGATTGTGGTGTTGGAGGGTGGTGGTGTGTGTTGACGGTGGGAGGGTGGGGGTGATTGTGATGTTGGAGGGTGGTGGTGTGGGTTGACGGTGGGAGGGTGGGGGTGATTGTGGTGTTGGAGGGTGGTGGTGTGTGTTGATAGTGGGAGGGTGGGGGGTGATTGTGGTGTTGGAGGGTGGTGGTGTGGGTTGACGGTGGGAGGGTGGGGGTGATTGTAATGTTGGAGGGTGGTGGTGTGGGTTGATAGTGGGAGGGTGGGGGTGATTGTGGTGTTGGAGGGTGGTGGTGTGGGTTGATGGTGGGAGGGTGGGGGGTGATTGTGGTGTTGGAGGGTGGTGGTGTGTGTTGATAGTGGGAGGGTGGGGGGTGATTGTGGTGTTGGAGGGTGGTGGTGTGTGTTGATAGTGGGAGGGTGGGGGGTGATTGTGGTGTTGGAGGGTGGTGGTGTGTGTTGACGGTGGGAGGGTGGGGGTGATTGTGGAGTTGGAGGGTGGTGGTGTGGGTTGATGGTGGGAGGGTGGGGGTGATTGTGGTGTTGGAGGGTGGTGGTGTGGGTTGATGGTGGGAGGGTGGGGGTGATTGTGGAGTTGGAGGGTGGTGGTGTGGGTTGATGGTGGGAGGGTGGGGGTGATTGTGGTGTTGGAGGGTGGTGGTGTGGGTTGATGGTGGGAGGGTGGGGGTGATTGTGGAGTTGGAGGGTGGTGTGGGTTGATGGTGGGAGGGTGGGGGGTGATTGTGGTGTTGGAGGGTGGTGGTGTGGGTTGATGGTGGGAGGGTGGGGGGTGATTGTGGTGTCGGGAATGGTGGTGTGGGTTGATAGTGGGAGGGTGTGGGGATTATGGTATTGGAGGGTGGTGGTGTGGGTTGATAGTGGGAGGGTGGGGGGATTGTGGTATTGGAGGGTGGTGGTGTGGGTTGATAGTGGGAGGGTGGGGGTGATTGTGGTGTCGGGAATGGTGGTGTGGGTTGATAGTGGGAGGGTGGGGGGATTGTGGTGTTGGGGGGCTGGTGTAGGATGATAGGGGAGGATGGGAGATTGTGGTGTTGGAGAGCGATGATGGTGTGGGTTGTTAGTGATGGTGGGGGATGGGGATGATGGTGTTGATGATGGAGGCTGTGATGTCTGTAATGGAATAATTATACTTGGGCTCTGGATGGAGCAGGTTTAATGGGCTGCACGTCTTTCCTCATTCCAGGTTCTCTTTTTTTCTGAATAATACTTTTCTAGAAAGCGGTTTTAATTGTGCTGAAAATTTCTGCCATAAAAGTTGCCTAGTAACTTAGCTCCTGTTCTCATAGAGCTCTGGCCTTCAGCCATAAATTTAAAGGTATTGATGGAAATGTAACAAAGGTGCAAACTGGCAGCTTCAAATTGCACCCGTTACTCTAATCCTCACAAATCCCATCCAAGGATTGAATACTTTTTAGACTCCAGATTTATTGAAATCTAAGAAAGCAGCAGATAAGTCAGGCCATTCCAACAGTGCACTGTGCAAGCAGCCAGACTCTTTAGTCCCAATGTCTCCTCTTATTCATCAGGTGAAGTTTTGGTTCATTATATATATATATAAATATTTGTTGATGTTACACAGCTCTCAACAACACCTTTGACTCCACGAACATTTCTGTTTGTCCAACTTCCTCCAATTGAACATTGGGAAGACCAAAGCCATTTTATTAACCTCCCATCAAAAACGGTACCCTTGCCACAGACACCGCCCCGCCTCCGCTCAGTCAGGCTGAACCAGATGGTGCAAAACATCAGTGTTCTGTTCGATCCTGAACTAAGTCAATACCCACCAAGATTGCTACTTACAACTCCATAAGATTATCCACTTACGCCCTTCCTTCACCCCCACTGACGCTAAACTCTTGCCAGCCTCCACCATACACAAATCTAAACTTTGCCAGCCTCCACCATACACAAATCCAACTCATACAAAACTTTGCTGCTTGCAATCTGTGTCACAGTAAGTCCTATTTGTCCATCAACCCCATACTTACAGATCCCCTTTCACTGCCTGGCCCCAACACATCAAGTTCAAAATCCTCATCCTTATTTACAAATCTCTCCATGACCTCATACTGGCTTACCTCTACAACCCCATTCAGGCCCATACACTTTGGGATTCTGGTTTCCTGTGCATGCCTTCCCTCTGTTCCACTGTCAGTGACAGAACCTCCATCTGTCTCCACCCTACTACCTGAACTCCTCAGCCTTGCTGCATCTCTCTCTGGCATCAGAGACATCTTTGCGACCATACATTTGGGCATCTTTTCTCCATTTGTTCTCTCTGAAGAGCCTTGGGATGTTTCCTATGTTAAATGAGGGGAGGGGAGAGTTTAAACTAATTTGGCAGAGGGATGGGCACCAGGATGTAGCAGTGGAAAGGAGAAACAAGGTGCACAAAGGATGGGAGAAACAGATAACATTAAAGTAAGAAATACTCTAGGTGGCATCAGACTAAGAGAGAATACAAGAAGGTCTAAGATAGGTTTTTCAGACTGGAGGGAGGTATCAGTGGTGTTCCCCAGGAGTCCGTACTAGGACCAATGCTTTTCTTGGTCTATATTAATGACTTGGACTTGGGTGTACAGGGCACAATTTCAAAATTTGCAAATGACACTAAACTTGGAAGTGTAGTGAACAATGAGGAGGATAGTGATAGACTTCAAGAGGATATAGACAGGTTGGTGGAATGGGCGGACACACAGCAGATGAAATTTAATGCAGAGAAGTGCGAAGTGATACATTTTGGTAGGAAGAAAAAGGAGAGGCAATATAAAATAAAGGGAAAATTCTAAAAGGGGTGCAGGAACAGAGAGACCTGGAGGTATATCTAAACAAATCGTTGAAGGTGGCAGGGCAGGTTGAGAAAGCGGTTAAAAAAGCATAAAGGATCCTGGGCTTTATAAGTAGAGGCATAGAGTACAAAAGTATGAAAGTTATGATGAACCTTTATAAAACACTGGTTTGGCAACAACTGGAGTATTGTGTCCAATTCTGGGCACCGCACTTCAGGAAGGATGTGAAGAACTTAGAGAGGGTGTGGGAGAGATTTACGAGAATGGTTTCAGGAATGAGGGACTTTAGTTACGTGGAAAGACTGGAGAAGCTGGGATTGTTCTCCTGAGAGCAGAGAAAGTTGAGAAGAGATTTGATAGAGGTGTTCAAAATCATGAAGGGTCTAGACAGAGTAGATAGAGAGAAACGGTTCCCATTGGTGGAACGGTCAAGAACCAGAGAGGCAGATGCAGCATGGATACGAAATTGGCTAAGTGTCAGGAAACAGAAAGTAGTGGTGACCCAGAGGACATAGATTTAAAGTGATTGGCAAAAGAACCAAAGGCGACATGAGGGAAAACTTTTTTACACAGTGAGTGGTTGTGATCTGGAATGCGCTGCCTGGGGGGGTGGTGGAGGCAGATTCAATCGTGGCTTTCAAAAGGGAATTGGATAAGTACTTGAAAAGAAAAAATTTGCAGGGCTACGGGGAAAGGGCGGGTTGCAAGACAAGCTGGATTGCTCTTGCAGAGTGCCGGCACGGACTCGATGGGCCGAATGGTCTCCTTCCATGCTGTAAGCATTCTATGATTCTATGATTCTATTCTGATCTATGATTCTATGAAAGATGCTTTAGACGTGCGAGTTCTTGCTTTGTTGATGAGGATGTTAACCACGAGTTATGTTGGCTTTAATTTCATCTGTACAGTTCAAAAGCTAAAGCATCCATGGATAGTATTCAGAATTACTTGCACAGTATCTTTCTGATGACTGCCTGTAGTCTTCCTTTTTTAAACATGAGAAGGGGTGGATTGTGCTTGAACCAATGTTCTTGGCTGCTGGGATTTAGCAGACTTGTGTATTTTTCCCAATAGTCCTTGGGGAAGGGGTGAGGAGGCTTTGCTTCCTCTGATTTTATTCTCCCAAAGAGACAATGTCCATGTTCCATTGTTGGGTGGACTGGCAATCATACTCAAAAGCATTCTTAATGTAAATTCCATTAAGTCGCTATGTTGGTTCCAACCACCCCTATCAATATTGAGTTCAAATTGATCTCTTATGGTTCTCATAGAATCATAAAATTTTACAGCACAGAAGGAGGCCATTTAGCCCATCGTGCCTGTGTCAGCTCTCCAATGGTGCTCTCCACTCAGACCCAGTTCCTTGCTTTTATCCATACACTTTTATTTTTTTTCCTCTTTCAAATATATAACCACTTTCCTCTTAAAAGCTAGGAGTCGTACAACACCAGGTTATAGTCCAACAGCTTTATTTGAAATCACAAGCTTTCGGAGCTTTCCTCCTTCGTCAGGTGAGCTGACTCCGAAAGCTTGTGATTTCAAATAAAGCTGTTGGACTATAACCTGGTGTTGTAAGACTCGAACAGGATTTCCACGATTTTCAGAGCCCCCTCCGCCCCCAACACACCCACAATAGCCTCCTAAAATCACTCCCTATATCTCTGTTTATAAAGCCAAGGGTCCCATATGCTTTTTTAAACAGCCTTCACAACTTGTCCTGCCACCATCAAGATTTGTACACCCCCAGGTCTCTCTGTTCCTGCACCTCCTTTAAAATTGTTCCATTTAGTTTATATTGCCTCTCCTCATTCTTCCTTCCAAAATGCATCATTTCACACTTCTCTGTGTTAAATTGCCATGCATCTGCCCATTTCATCAGCCTCCTGAAGTCTGTTACTATATTCACACTGTTTACTACATTTTCGAGTTTCGTGTCATCTGCAAACTTTGAAATTATGCCCTGTATACCCAAGTCTAGGTCATTAATATATTTCAAAAAGAGCAGTGATCCTAATACCAACCCTTGGAGGACAACACAGTCTGAAAAACAACTGTTCACCACTGCTCTCTGCTTTCTGTCCCTTAGCCAATTTTGTATCCATCCTACCATTGCCCCTTTAATCCCATGGACTTCAATTTTGCTAACCAGTCTATTATGTGGTATTTTATCAAACACCTTTTGAAAGTCCATAAACACATCAACTGGACAACCTTCATCAACCCTCTCCATTAGTTTATCAAAGAACTCAATCAAGTTAGTCAAATACAATTTGCCTTTAACAAATCCATGCTTGCTGTCATTTATTAACCCATATTTTTCCAAGTGACAATTTTGTATCGGATTATTGTCTCTAAAAGTTTCCCCACCACAGATGTTAGGCTGACTGGCCTGTAGTTGCTGGGTTTATCCGTCTCCTCTTTTTTGAACTGGGGTGAAACATTTGCATCCTCTGGAACCGTTCCCATATCTAAGGAGAGTTGGAAGATTGTGGCCAGAGCCTCTGTTATCTCCACCCTTACTTCCCTCAGCAATCTAGGATGCAACCCATCCATACCGGTTGGCTCATCTACTTTGAGCTCTACCAACCTATTAAGTGCCTCCTCTTTATCTATTCTTATCCTATCCAATTTCTCTACTACCTCTTCCTTTACTGTGACATTGGCAGCATCCCCTTCTTCTGTGAATACAGATGCAAAGTACTCATTTACTACCTCAGCCATGCCCTCTGCCTCCATATGAAGATCTTCTTTTTGGTCCCTAATTGGCCTCATCCTTCCTTTGACTACCCTTTTACTGTTTTTATGTTTATAATAGACTTTTGGGTTCCCTTTTATTTTACCCGCTAATCTATTCTCATACACTCTCTTTGCCCCTCATGTTTCCTTTTTCAGTTCTCCTCTATACTTTCTGTATTTGGCTTGGTTCTCTACTGTATTATGAGCCCGACATTTATCATAAGCCTCCTTTTTCTGTTTCATTTTATCATAGAGAATCAGAGAATCATAGAAAATTACAGCACAGAACGAGGCCATTCGACCCATCGTGTCCGCGCCGGCTGAGAAACGAGCCACCCAACCGAATACCACTTCTCTGCATTTGGTCCATAGCCCTGCAGGTCACGGCTCTTTAGGTAAATTTTAATCTCTTTATCCTTTAGTCTTCTAGGGAGCTCCAGCTTTGGCTGCCCTTCCTTTCCTTCCCCTGGAAATGTGTCTGGTCTGTATCTGAACTATCTCCTCTTTGAAGTCCTCCCATTGCTCATGTACTGTTTTACCTGCCAATCTTTGATTCCCATCCACCTGGGCCAGATCCCCTTTCAACTCTCTGAATTTAGCCCTCCTCCAGTTGAGTATTTTCACGTTTGATTGTTCCTTGTCCCTTTCCATATCTACTCTAAACCTAATGATATTGGTCAACACTTCTGTTTAAACAGAAGACAGGAATTTTATACAGCCACATTAAGCTCTTGTAGACTAATGATTGCACGGTATAATTTCAAGGCCATAGTAGTTTTCATGGCAGATTAACCAATAGTTAGTCAATAAACTGATTAAAATTTGAATTAAATTGCATTCGTAACATAACTTTATACCTTCAATCACCAATGAATGTTAATAACAAATGGTTTGTGGAGTTACATTTTAATGGGTATGGTAGCATTGCGGTTATGTTACTGGACTAATAATCCGGAGTCAAGAGTTCAAATCCCGCCACGGCAGCTGGGGAATTTAAATTCAATTAATTAAATAAAAATCTGGAATTAAAGTACTAGTATCAGTTATGGTGGCCATGAAAGTACCGGAATGTCGTTAAAAACCCATCTGGTTCATTAATGTCCTTTAGGGAAGGAAACCTGCTGTCCTTACCTGGTCTGGGCTATATGTGACTCCAGACCCACAGCAATGTGGTTGATTCTTAATTGCCCTCTGAAATGGCCGAGCAAGCCACACAGTTGTAAAATCTCGCTAAAAAAAGTCACAATAAGAATAAAACCGACGGACCACCTGGCATCGGACCACAAGGCACCGGACACGACAAAGGCAAACCAAGCCCAGTCGACCCTGCAAAGTCCTCCTCACGAACATCTGGGGACTTGTGCCAAAATTGGGAGAGCTGTCCCACAGACTAGTCAAGCAACAGCCTGACATAGCCATACTCACAGAATCATAACTTTCAGCCAACGTCCCAGACTCTTCCATCACCATCCCTGGGTATGTCCTGTCCCGCCGGCAGGACAGACCAACCAGAGGTGGCGGTACAGTGATATACAGTCAGGAGGGTGTGACCATGCGAGTCCTCAAAATTGACTCTGGACCCCATGAAATCTCATGGCATCAGGTCATACATGGGCAAGGAAACCTCCGACCGCCCTCCCTCAGCTGATGAATCTGTTCTCCTCCATGTTGAACACCACTTGGAGGAAGCACTGAGGGTATCAAGGGCACAGAATGTACTCTGGGTGGGGGATTTCAATGTCCATCACCAAGAGTGGCTCGGTAGCACCACTACTGACCGAGCTGGCCGAGTCCTGAAGGACATAACTGCCAGACTGGGCCTGCGGCAGGTGGTGAGCGAACCAACACGAGGGAAAAACTTACTTGACCTCGTCCTCACCAATCTACCTGTCGCAAATGCATCTGTCCATCACAGTATTGGTGGGAGTGACCACCGCACAGTCCTCGTGGAGACGAAGTCCCGTCTTCGCACTGAGGACACCATCCAACATGTTGTGTGGCATGACCACCGTGCTAAATAGGATAGATTCAGAACAGATCTAGCAGCTCAAAACTGGGCATCCGTGAGGTGCTGTGGGCCATCAGCAGCAGCAGAATTGTATTCAAGCACAATCAGTAACGTCATGGCCTGGTCTATTCCTCACTCTACCATGAGCAACAAGCCAGGGGATCAACCCTGGTTCAATGAGGAGTGTAGAAGAGCATGCCAGGAGCAGCACCAGGCGTACCGTAAAATGAGGTGCCAACCTGGTGCAGCTACAACTCAGGACTACATGCATGCTAAATAGCGGAAGCAACATGCTACAGACAGAGCTAAGCGATTCCACAACCAATGGATCAGATCAAAGCTCTGCAGTCCTGCCACATCCAGTCGTGAATGGTGGTGGACAATTAAACAACTAACGGGAGGAGGAGGCTCTGCAAACATCCCCATCCTCAATGATGGTGGAGTCCAGCACGTGAGTGCAAAAGATAAGGCTGAAGCGTTTGCAACCATCTTTAGCCAGAAGTGCTGAGTGGATGATCCATCTCGGCCTCCTCCCGATATCCCCACCATCGCAGAAGCCAGTCTTCAGCCAATTCGAATCACTCCATGTGATATCAAGAAACGGCTGAGTGCACTGGATACAGCATGCACTGGATACAGCAAAGGCTATGGGTCCCGACAACATCCCGGCTATAGTGCTGAAGACTTGTGCTCCAGAACTAGCTGCGCCTCTAGCCAAGCTGTTCCAGTACAGCTACAACACTGGCATCTACCCGACAATGTGGAAAATTGCCCAGGTATGTCCTGTCCACAAAATGCAGGACAAATCCAATCCGGCCAATTACTGCCATGTCAGTCTACTCTCAATCATCAGCAAAGTGATGGAAGGTGTCGTCGACAGTGCTATCAAGCGGCACTTACTCACCAATAATCTGCTCACCAATGCTCAGTTTGGGTTCCGCCAGGACCACTCAGCTCCAGACCTCACTACAACCTTGGTCCAAACATGGACAAAAGAGTTGAATTCCAGAGGTCAGTTGAGAATGACTGCCCTTGACATCAAGACAGCATTTGACCGAGTGTGGCACCAAGGAGCCCTAGTAAAATTGAAGTCAATGGGAATCAGGGGGAAAACTCTTCAGTGGCTGGAGTCATACCTAGCACAAAGGAAGATGGTAGTGGTTATTGGAGGCCAATCTTCTCAGCCCCAGGGCATTGCTGCAGGAGTTCCTCAGGGCAGTATCCTAGGCCCAACCATCTTCAGCTGCTTCATCAATGACCTTCCCTCCATCATAAGGTCAGAAATGGGGATGTTCGCTGATGATTGCACAGTGTTCAGTTCCATTCGCAACCCCTCAAATAATGAAGCAGTCCGAGCCCGCATGCAGCAAGACCTGGACAACATCCAGGCTTGGGCTGATAAGTGGCAAGTAACATTCGCGCCGGACAAGTGCCAGGCAATGACCATCTCCAACAAGAGAGAGTCTAACCACCTCCCCTTGACATTCAATGGCATTACCATCGCCGAATCCCCAACCATCAACATCCTGGGGGTCACCACTGACCAGAAACTTAACTGCACCAGCCATATAAATATTGTGGCCAGAAGAGCAGGTCAGAGGCTTGGTGTTCTGCGGCGAGTGACTCACCTCCTGACTCCCCAAAGCCTTTCCACCATCTACAAGGCACAAATCGGGAGTGTGATGGAATACTCACCACTTGCCTGGATGAGTGCAGCTCCAACAACACTCAAGAGGCTCGACACCATCCAGGACAAAGCAGCCCCCTTGATTGGCACCCCATCCACCACCCTAAACATTCACTCCCTTCACCACCTGCGCACAGTGGCTGCAGTGTGTACCATCCACAGGATGCACTGCAGCAACTCGCCAAGGCTTCTTCGACAGCACCTCCCAAACCCATGACCTAGAAGGGCAAGAGCAGCAGGTACATGGGAACAACACCACCTGCACGTTCCCCTCCAAGTCACACACCATCCCGATTTGGAAATATATCGCCGTTCCTTCATCGTCGCTGGGTCAAAATCCTGGAACTCCCTTCCTAACAGCACTGTGGGAGAACCTTCACCACACGGACTGCAGCAGTTTAAGAAGGCGGCTCACCACCACCTTCTCAAGGGCAATTAGGGATGTCCAACAAATGCCGGCCTCGCCAGCGACACCCACATCCCATGAACGAATAATAAAAAAGAAATACTGACATATTAAATGTGTAACTGCAATATTATTTGACCTGCAGATGACAGGTTACAGAATAAGCCATTAAAAATGCAAATGGGATTCATGATTTTATATGGAGGTATTGAATACAAAAGCAAGGAAGTAAAGCTGAGTGTGTTCAAGGCTGGAATTGTCGTACTCTGTGCAGATCTCAGCATCACATCATAGAAAGGACACTGGGGCCATGGAAAAGGTGCAGCATCGAGTCACTGGGATTATACCAGGATTGAGATGATATGGTTATGAAGAGAGTTGTGAAAAACTAGGGATATATTTGCTAGCGCATAGAACGTTAAGTGGTCATCCAATATAAGTTTTGAAAGGGGTTGAGAGGCTAAATAGTGAAAGATTATTTCCATTGTGGAATCACCGAATCAGTGATAAAGTGGTGTAAATTTAGAATCAGTGCTGGAAGGATAAAGAACGATGTTATTAGAATATAGCATTATTAGAGCTGCCTTTTGAAGTTGATTCTTAGGCCCCGATATTACCAGGGAGGCAGGATGGCAGCAGGGTGGGGTGGGGGGGCGCTGGCGGCAGGGTGCATGGGTAACCCACCCAGTAAAATCTGTCTGTTCCCCATGTGTTCGCAGGTAAATTGGAGCCACTTACCGTGGCTTCCGGGTTTCCCGTTGGAAACCTGCGCAGCGGGCAGACTGCGCACCCGCATCACAGGCTATCAGCTGGAGGAGCCCTATTTAAAGGGGCAGTCCTCCAATGCTGCTCCTGCAGTAAACACCCAAAATTACAGAATGGAGCAGCCCAGGGGAAAGGCTGCTCCCAGGTTGATTGATGCCTCTCTCCAGGTCTTACTGGAGGGGGTGAGGAGGAGGAGGGAGATTTTCTACCCGGCGGACGGGCGGAAGTGGCCTGTCTCTGCCATCAAGAAGGCCTGGCTCGAGGTGGCAGAGGAGGTCACCAGCAGCTGCAATGCCTCCCGTACCTGGATACAGTGCAGGAAGCGCTTCAATGACCTAACTAGGTCAGCCGAAGTGAGTACACTTACTCATTCTCCTACACTCCGTCTTCCACATCACCTTCCCCACCCCACAACTCATTCTGCACTGCCAACACTACTCTATCACATCACTCAAAGCTCAACCTCAGCTTACCTGCACTGACTCACCACTTCCTCACCTCCCCAGTACTCATTCCACCATTACCAGTCAACCCAATCCTCATACAATGTCATGGCTCTGTCTCATACTCACCCTCTGATACATCTCTTTCACAGTCAGCCTCACCCAAACCAATGCATTCATCGGTTGGCCACGTCACCATCACTCACTCACGCCTTTCTACTTTCTCCCCTTATAGGAGCAGAGAGCCCAGCATGCACAGGAGAGAGCGAGGACCGGAGTGGGGTGGCAACATCTAGTCATCCTCACTGACGGGGAGCAGGAGGCTCTGGAACTGAGCCGCACCCTCGAGTGCCTGTCCGTCGGGGACGCCAAGACTGGCACCTGACAAATGGCTGGTGACAGAACTTTGACATTCAGCACACACAATAGTAATTGATCTTAACATGCCTTGCCATCTTCAGCACCTCAACATCTGTCATCATGCTTAATATTTCCTTCTGTTCTCTTGCAGGGCCTTCAGCGACCACCATGACAGCGGAAGGCGATTCCTCAGAGGACCTAGAATCATAGAATCATAGAAGTTTACAACATGGAAACAGGCCATCCGGCCCAACATGTCCATGTCACCCAGTTTATACCACTAAGCTAGTCCCAATTGCCTGCACTTGGCCCATACCCCTCTATACCCATCTTACCCATGTAACTGTCCAAATGCTTTATAAAAGACAAAATTGTACCCACCTCTACTACTGCCTCTGGCAGCTCGTTCCAGACACTCACCACCCTTTGAGTGAAAAAATTGCCCCTCTGGACCCTTTTGTATCTCTCCCCTCTCACCTGAAATCTATGCCCCCTCGTTATAGACTCCCCTACCTTTGGGAAAAGATTTTGACTATCTACCTTATCTATGCACCGCATTATTTTATAGACTTCTATAAGATCACCCCTAAACCACCTACTCTCCAGGGAAAAAAGTCTCAGTCTATCCAACCTCTCCCTGTAAGTCAAACCATCAAGTCCCGGTAGCATCCTAGTAAATCTTTTCTGCGCTCTTTCTAGTTTAATAATATCCTTTCTATAATAGGGTGACCAGAACTGTACACAGTATTCCAAGTGTGGCCTTACTAATGTCTTGTACAACTTCAACAAGACATCCCAACTTCTGTATTCAGTGTTCTGACCAATGAAACCAAGCATGCTGAATGCCTTCTTCACCACCCTATCCACCTGTGACTCCACTTTCAAGGAGCTATGAAACTGTACTCCTAGATCTCTTTGTTCTATAACTCTCCCCAACGCCCTACCATTAACGGAGTAGGTCCTGGCCCGATTCGATCTACCAAAATGCATCACCTCACATTTATCTAAATTAAACTCCATCTGCCATTCATCGGCCCACTGGCCCAATTTATCAAGATCCCGTTGCAATCCGAGATAACCTTCTTCACTGTCCACAATGCCACCAATCTTGGTGTCATCTGCAAACTTACTAACCATGCCTCCTAAATTCTCATCCAAATCATTAATGTAAATAACAAATAACAGCGGACCCAGCACCGATCCCTGAGGCACACCGCTGGTCACAGGCCTCCAGTTTGAAAAACAACCCTCTACAACCACCCTCTGTCTTCTGTCGTCAATCCAATTTTGTATTCAATTGGCTACCTCACCTTGGATCCCGTGAGATTTAACCTTATGTAACAACCTACCATGCGGTACCTTGTCAAAGGCTTTGCTGAAGTCCATGTAGACCACGTCTACTGCACAGCCCTCATCTATCTTCTTGGTTACCCCTTCAAAACACTCAATCAAATTCGTGAGACATGATTTTCCTCTCACAAAACCATGCTGACTGTTCCTAATCAGTCCCTGCCTCTCCAAATGCCTGTAGATCCTGTCTCTCAGAATACCCTCTAACAACTTGCCCACTCCAGATGTCAGGCTCACCGGTCTGTAGTTCCCAGGCTTTTCCCTGCCGCCCTTCTTAAACAAAGGCACAACATTTGCTACCCTCCAATCTTCAGGCAGCTCACCTGTAGCTGTCGATGATTCAAATATCTCTGCCAGGGGACCCGCAATTTCCTCCCTAACCTCCCATAACGTCCTGGGATACATTTCATCAGGTCCCGGAGATTTATCTACCTTGATGCGCGTTAAGACTTCCAGCACCTCCCTCTCTGGAATATGTACACTCCTCAAGACATCACTATTTATTTCCCCAAGTTCCCTAACATCCATGCCTTTCTCAACCGTAAATACCGATGTGAAATATTCATTCAGGATCTCACCCATCTCTTGTGGTTCCGCACATAGATGACCTTGTTGCTCCTGAAGAGGCCCTATTCTCTCCAGAGTTACTCTTTTGCCCTTTATGTATTTGTAGAAGCTCTTTGGATTCTCCTTTGCCTTATCTGCCAAAGCAATCTCATGTCCCCTTTTTGCCCTCCTGATTTCTCTCTTAACTCTACTCCGGCAATCTCTATACTCTTCAAGGGATCCACTTGATCCCAGCTGTCTATGTATACTCACCGGGTCTCGCGCTCTATTCTCACAGGTCAGTTTCACAGTACTCTTTATACTCACTGGGTCTCCTGCTCTATTCTCACAGGTCAGTTTCACAGTACTCGTTATACTCACTGGGTTTCTAGCTCCTTTCTCACAGGTCAGTTTCTCAGTACTCGTTACACTCACAGGGTCTCCCGCTCGATTCTCACAGGTCAGTTTCTCAGTACTCTTTATACTCACCGGGTCTCCTGCTCCTTTCTCACAGGTCAGGATCACAGTACTCTTCATAATCATCGGGTCTCTTGCTCTATTCTCACATGTCAGTTTCACAGTCGTATTTATGCTCACCGGGTCTCCCGCTCGATTCTCACAGGTCAGTTTCACAGTACTCTTTGTACTCACCGGGTCTCCTGCTCCTTTCTCACAGGTCAGTTTCACAGTATTCTATATACTCACCGGGTCTCCCGATCTATTCTCACAGGTCAGTTTCACAGTACTCTTTACACTCACCGGGTCTCCCACTCTATTCTCACAGGTCACTTTCACAGTACTCTTTATACTCACCGGGTCTCTTGCTCTGTTCTCACAGGTCACTTTCACAGTACTCTTTATACTCACCGGGTCTCCTGCTCCTTTCTCACAGGTCAGTTTCACATTACTCTTTATACTCACAGGGTCTCCTGCTCCATTCTCACAGGTCAGTTTCACAGTACTCGTTATACTCACCGGGTCTATTGCTCGATTCTCACAGGTCAGTTTCACAGTACTCTTTATACTCCCCGGGTCTCCCGCTCAATTCTCACAGGTAAGTTTCTGAGTGCTCTTTACACTCACCGGGTCTCCCGCTCTATTCTCACAGGTCAGTTTCTCAGTACTCTTTATACTCACCTGGTCTCCTGCTCCTTTCTCACATGTCAGTTACACAGTACTCTTTATACTCACCGGGTCTCTTGCTCGATTCTCACAGGTCAGTTTCACTGTACTCTTTATACTCACCGGGTCTCCCGCTCCTTTCTCACAGGTCAGATTCTCCGTCCTCTTTCTTGTCACCAGGTCTCCCGCTCCTTTCTCACAGGTCAGATTCTCTGTCCTCTTTATAGTCACCAGGTCTCCCGCTCCTTTCTCACAGGTCAGGTTCTCAGTACTCATTCTTCTCACCGGGTCTCCCTCTCTATTCTCACAGGTCAGTTTCACAGCACTCTTTATACTCACCAGGACTCCTGCACATTACTCACAGGTCAGTTTCACAGTACTCTTTCTTCTCACTGGGTCTCCCGCTCTATTCTCACAGGTCAGTTTCTCAGTACTCGTAATACTCACCGGGTCTCCCGCTCTATTCTCACAGGGCAGTTTCTCCGTTCTCTTTACACTCACCGGGTCTCCTGCTCCTTTCTCACAGGTCAGGATCACAGTACTCTTCATAATCATCGGGTCTCTTGCTCAATTCTCACATGTCTGTTTCACAGTAGTATTTATACTCACTGGGTCTCCTGCTCCTTTCTCACAGGTCAGTTTCACAGTACTCTTTATACTCACCGGGTCTCCCACTCTATTCTCACAGGTCAGTTTCACAGTACTCTTTATACTCACCGGGTCTATTGCTCATTTCTCACATGTCAGTTTCACAGTACTATTCATACTCACCGGGTCTCCCACTCTATTCTCACAGGTCAGTTTCACAGTACTCTTTATACTCACCGGGTCTTGCGCTCTATTCTCACAGGTCAGTTTCACAGTACTCTTTATACTCACTGGGTCTCCTGCTCGATTCTCACAGGTCAGTTTCACAGTACTCGTTATACTCACTGGGTTTCTAGCTCCTTTCTCACAGGTCAGTTTCTCAGTACTCGTTACACTCACAGGGCCTCCCGCTCGATTCTCACAGGTCAGTTTCTCAGTACTCTTGAGACTCACCGGGTCTCCTGCTCCTTTCTCACAGGTCAGGATCACAGTACTCTTCATAATCATCGGGTCTCTTGCTCTATACTCACATGTCAGTTTCACAGTCGTATTTATGCTCACCGGGTCTCCCGCTCGATTCTCACAGGTCAGTTTCACAGTACTCTTTGTACTCACCGGGTCTCCCGCTCTATTCTCACAGGTCAGTTTCACAGTATTCTCTATACTCACCGGGTCTCCTGATCTATTCTCACAGGTCACTTTCACAGTACTCTTTATACTCACCGGGTCTCTTGCTCTGTTCTCACAGGTCACTTTCACAGTACTCTTTATACTCACCGGGTCTCCTGCTCCTTTCTCACAGGTCAGTTTCACATTACTCTTTATACTCACAGGGTCTCCTGCTCCATTCTCACAGGTCAGTTTCACAGTACTCGTTATACTCACCGGGTCTATTGCTCGATTCTCACAGGTCAGTTTCACAGTACTCTTTGTACCCACCGGGACTCCCGCTCTATTCTCACAGGTCAGTTTCACAGTACTCTTTATACTCACTGGGTCTCCTGCTCCTTTCTCACATGTCAGTTTCACAGTAATCTTTATACTCACAGGGTCTCCTGCTCTATTCTCACAGGTCAGTTTCACAGTACTGTTTATACTCACCGGGTCTCCCGCTCTATTCTCACAGGTCAGTTTCACAGTACTCTTTATACTCACCGGGTCTCCCGCTCTATTCTCACAGGTCAGTTTCACAGTACTCGTTACACTCACCGGGTCTCCCGTTCTATTCTCACAGATCAGTTTCACAGTACTCTTTATGCTAACCGGGTCTCCCGCTCGATTCTCACAGGTCAGTTTCACAGTACTCTTTATACTCACCGGATCTCCTGCTCCTTTCTCACAGGTCAGTTTCTCAGTACTCTTCATACTCACCGGGTCTCCCACTCTATTCTCACAGGTCAGTTTCACAGTACTCTTTATACTCACCGGGTCTCTTGCTCGATTCTCACATTTCATTTTCACAGTACTATTTGTACTCACCGGGTCTCCTGCTCCTTTCTCACAGGTCAGTTTCACAGTACTCTTTATACTCACCGGGTCTCCTGCTCCTTTCTCACAGGTCAGTTTCACAGTACTCTTACAACTCACCGGGTCTCCCACTCTATTCTCACAGGTCAGTTTCTCAGTACTCTTTATACTCACCGGGTCTCCCGCTCTATTTCCACAGGTCAGTTTCTCAGTACTCTTTATACTCACCGGGTCTCCCGCTCAATTCTCACAGGTCAGCTTCACTGTACGCTTTATACTCACCGGGTCTCCCGCTCAATTCTCACAGGTCAGTTTCACTGTACTCTTTATACTCACCGGGTCTCGCGCTCAATTCTCACAGGTCAGTTTCACTGTACTCTTTATACTCACCGGGTCTCCCGCTCAATTCTCACAGGTCAGTTTCACAGTACTCTTTATACTCCCCGGGTCTCCCGCTCAATTCTCACAGGTCAGTTTCACTGTACTCTTTGTACTCACCGGCTCTCTTGCTCTATTCTCACAGGTCAGTTTCACAGTATTCTCTATACTCACCGGGTCTCCCGCTCTATTCTCACAGGTCAGTTTCTCAGTACTCTTTATACTCACCGGGTCTCCCGCTCAATTCTCACAGGTCAGTTTCACAGTATTCTCTATACTCACCGGGTCTCCCGCTCTATTCTCACAGGTCAGTTTCTCAGTACTCTTTATACTCACCGGGTCTCCTGCTCAATTCTCACAGGTCAGTTTCACAGTACTCTTTATACTCACCGTGTCTCTTGCTCTATTCTCACATTTCATTTTCACAGTACTATTTGTACTCACCGGGTCTCCTGCTCCTTTCTCACAGGTCCGTTTCACAGTACTCTTTATACTCACCGGGTCTCCTGCTCCTTTCTCACAGGTCAGTTTCACAGTACTCTTACAACTCACCGGGTCTCCCACTCTATTCTCACAGGTCAGTTTCTCAGTACTCTTTATACTCACCGGGTCTCCCGCTCTATTTCCACAGGTCAGTTTCTCAGTACTCTTTATACTCACCGGGTCTCCCGCTCAATTCTCACAGGTCAGTTTCACTGTACGCTTTATACTCACCGGGTCTCCCGCTCAATTCTCACAGGTCAGTTTCACTGTACTCTTTATACTCACCGGGTCTCCCGCTCAATTCTCACAGGTCAGTTTCACCGTACGCTTTATACTCACCGGGTCTCCCGCTCAATTCTCACAGGTCAATTTCACAGTACTCTTCATACTCCCCGGGTCTCCCGCTCAATTCTCACAGGTCAGTTTCACTGTACTTTTTATACTCACCGGGTCTCCCGCTCAATTCTCACAGGTCAGTTTCACTGTACTCTTTGTACTCACCGGGTCTCTTGCTCTATTCTCACAGGTCAGTTTCACAGTATTCTCTGTACTCACCGGGTCTCCCGCTCTATTCTCACAGGTCAGTTTCACTGTACTCTTTATACTCACCGGGTCTCCCGCTCTATTCTCACAGGTCAGTTTCACTGTACTCTTTATACTCACCGGGTCTCTTGCTCTATTCTCACAGGTCAGTTTCACTGTACTCTTTACACTCACTGGGTCTCTTGCTCTATTCCAACAGTTCAGTTTCACTATACTCTTTATACTCACCGGGTCTCCTGCTCCTTTCTCACAGTTCAATTTCACAGTCTTCCATGTACTCCCCGGGTCTCCCGCTCGATTCTCACAGGTCAGTTTCACATTACTATTTATACTCACCGGGTCTCCCGCTCTATTCTCACAGGTCAGTTTCTCAGTACTCTTTATACTCACCGGGTCTCCCGCTCAATTCTCACAGGTCATTTTCACAGTACTCTTTATACTCACCGGGTCTCCCGCTCTATTCTCAGAGGTGGGTTTCACAGCACTACTTATACTCACCGGGTCTCCTGCTCCTTTCTCACAGGTCAGTTTCACAGAACTATTTATACTCACCGGGTCTCCTGGTCCTTTCTCACAGGTCAGTTTCACAGTACTCTTTATACTCACCGGGTCTCCTGGTCCTTTCTCACAGGTCAGTTTCACAGTACTCTTTATACTCACCTGGTCTCCTGCTCCTTTCTCACAGGTCAGTTTCACAGTACTCTTTATACTCACCGGGTCTCCCGCTCTATTCTCAGAGCTGGTTTTCACAGTACTATTTATACTCACCGGGTCTCCTTCTCAATTCTCACAGGTCAGTTTCACAGTACTCTTTATACTCACCGGGTCTCTTGCTCTATTCTCACATTTCATTTTCACAGTACTATTTGTACTCACCGGGTCTCCTGCTCCTTTCTCACAGGTCAGTTTCACAGTACTCTTTATACTCACCGGGTCTCCTGCTCCTTTCTCACAGGTCAGTTTCACAGTACTCTTACAACTCACCGGGTCTCCCACTCTATTCTCACAGGTCAGTTTCTC
This sequence comes from Heptranchias perlo, assembly GCF_035084215.1. Classification (NCBI taxonomy): domain Eukaryota; kingdom Metazoa; phylum Chordata; class Chondrichthyes; order Hexanchiformes; family Hexanchidae; genus Heptranchias; species Heptranchias perlo. The sequence continues at coordinate 76,598,856 of NC_090330.1, forward strand.
AGTACTCTTTATACTCACCGGGTCTCCCGCTCAATTCTCACAGGTCAGTTTCACCGTACGCTTTAGACTCACCGGGTCTCCCGCTCAATTCTCACAGGTCAGTTTCACTGTACTCTTTATACTCACCGGGTCTCCCGCTCAATTCTCACAGGTCAGTTTCACTGTACTCTTTGTACTCACCGGGTCTCCCGCTCTATTCTCAGAGCTGGTTTTCACAGTACTATTTATACTCACCGGGTCTCCTTCTCAATTCTCACAGGTCAGTTTCACAGTACTCTTTATACTCACCGGGTCTCTTGCTCTATTCTCACATTTCATTTTCACAGTACTATTTGTACTCACCGGGTCTCCTGCTCCTTTCTCACAGGTCCGTTTCACAGTACTCTTTATACGCACCGGGTCTCCTGCTCCTTTCTCACAGGTCAGTTTCACAGTACTCTTTATACTCACCGGGTCTCCTGCTCCTTTCTCACAGGTCAGTTTCACAGTACTCTTACAACTCACCGGGTCTCCCGCTCAATTCTCACAGGTCAGTTTCTCAGTACTCTTTATACTCACCGGGTCTCCCGCTCTATTTCCACAGGTCAGTTTCTCAGTACTCTTTATACTCACCGGGTCTCCCGCTCAATTCTCACAGGTCAGTTTCACTGTACGCTTTATACTCACCGGGTCTCCCGCTCAATTCTCACAGGTCAATTTCACAGTACTCTTTATACTCCCCGGGTCTCCCGCTCAATTCTCACAGGTCAGTTTCACAGTACTCTTTATACTCCCCGGGTCTCCCGCTCAATTCTCACAGGTCAGTTTCACTGTACTCTTTGTACTCACCGGGTCTCTTGCTCTATTCTCACAGGTCAGTTTCACAGTATTCTCTATACTCACCGGGTCTCCCGCTCTATTCTCACAGGTCAGTTTCACTGTACTCTTTATACTCACCGGGTCTCTTGCTCTATTCTCACAGGTCAGTTTCACTGTACTCTTTACACTCACTGGGTCTCTTGCTCTATTCCAACAGTTCAGTTTCACTATACTCTTTATACTCACCGGGTCTCCTGCTCCTTTCTCACAGTTCAATTTCACAGTCTTCCATGTACTCCCCGGGTCTCCCGCTCGATTCTCACAGGTCAGTTTCACATTACTATTTATACTCACCGGGTCTCCCGCTCTATTCTCACAGGTCAGTTTCACAGTACTCTTTATACTCCCGGGTCTCCCGCTCAATTCTCACAGGTCAGTTTCACAGTACTCTTTATACTCACCGGGTCTCCTGCTCCTTTCTCACAGGTCAGTTTCACATTACTCTTTATACTCACAGGGTCTCCTGCTCCATTCTCACAGGTCAGTTTCACAGTACTCGTTATACTCACCGGGTCTATTGCTCGATTCTCACAGGTCAGTTTCACAGTACTCTTTGTACCCACAGGGACTCCCGCTCTATTCTCACAGGTCAGTTTCACAGTACTCTTTATACTCACCGGGTCTCCTGCTCCTTTCTCACATGTCAGTTTCACAGTACTCTTTATACTCACTGGGTCTCCTGCTCTATTCTCACAGGTCAGTTTCACCGGGTCTCCCGCTCTATTCTCAGAGGTGGGTTTCACAGCACTACTTATGCTCACCGGGTCTCCTGGTCCTTTCTCACAGGTCAGTTTCACAGTACTCTTTATACTCACCGGGTCTCCCGTTCCTTTCTCACAGGTCAGTTTCACAGTACTCTTCAGACTCAACGGGTCTCTTGCTCTATTCTCACAGGTCAGTTTCACAGTACTCTTTATACTCACCGCGTCTCCTGCTCCTTTCTCACAGGTCACTTTCACAGTACTCTTTATACTCACCGGGTCTCCTGCTCCTTTCTCACAGGTCAGTTTCACATTACTCTTTATACTCACAGGGTCTCCTGCTCCATTCTCACAGGTCAGTTTCACAGTACTCGTTATACTCACCGGGTCTATTGCTCGATTCTCACAGGTCAGTTTCACAGTACTCTTTGTACCCACCGGGACTCCCGCTCTATTCTCACAGGTCAGTTTCACAGTACTCTTTATACTCACCGGGTCTCCTGCTCCTTTCTCACATGTCAGTTTCACAGTACTCTTTATACTCACTGGGTCTCCTGCTCTATTCTCACAGGTCAGTTTCACAGTACTCTTTATACTCACCGGGTCTCCCGCTCTATTCTCACAGGTCAGTTTCACAGTACTCGTTACACTCACCGGGTCTCCCGTTCTATTCTCACAGATCAGTTTCACAGTACTCTTTATGCTAACCGGGTCTCCCGCTCGATTCTCACAGGTCAGTTTCACAGTACTCTTTATACTCACCGGGTCTCCTGCTCCTTTCTCACAGGTCTGTTTCTCAGTACTCTTCATACTCACCGGGTCTCCCACTCTATTCTCACAGGTCAGTTTCACAGTACTCTTTATACTCACCGGGTCTCCTGCTCCTTTCTCACAGGTCAGTTTCTCAGTACTCTTTATACTCACCGGGTCTCCCGCTCTATTCTCACAGGTCAGTTTCTCAGTACTCTTTATACTCACCGGGTCTCCCGCTCAATTCTCACAGGTCATTTTCACAGTACTCTTTATACTCACCGGGTCTCCCGCTCTATTCTCAGAGGTGGGTTTCACAGCACTACTTATACTCACCGGGTCTCCTGCTCCTTTCTCACAGGTCAGTTTCACAGAACTATTTATACTCACCGGGTCTCCTGGTCCTTTCTCACAGGTCAGTTTCACAGTACTCTTTATACTCACCGGGTCTCCTGCTCCATTCTCACAGGTCAGTTTCACAGTATTCGATATACTCACTGGGTCTCCTGCTCAATTCTCACAGGTCAGTTTCACAGTACTCTTTATACTCACCGGGTCTCCCGCTCAATTCTCACAGGTCAGTTTCACTGTACGCTTTATACTCACCGGTTCTCCCGCTCAATTCTCACAGGTCAGTTTCACTGTACTCTTTATACTCACCGGGTCTCCCGCTCAATTCTCACAGGTCAGTTTCACCGTACGCTTTATACTCACCGGGTCTCCCGCTCAATTCTCACATGTCAATTTCACAGTACTCTTTATACTCCCCGGGTCTCCCGCTCACTTCTCACAGGTCAGTTTCACTGTACTCTTGATACTCACCGGGTCTCCCGCTCAATTCTCACAGGTCAGTTTCACAGTCCTCTTTATACTCCCCGGGTCTCCCGCTCAATTCTCACAGGTCAGTTTCACAGTATTCTCTATACTCACCGGGTCTCCCGCTCTATTCTCACAGGTCAGTTTCACTGTACTCTTTATACTCACCGGGTCTCCCGCTCAATTCTCACAGGTCATTTTCACAGTACTCTTTATACTCACCGGGTCACCCGCTCTATTCTCAGAGGTGGGTTTCACAGTACTACTTATACTCACCGGGTCTCCTGCTCCTTTCTCACAGGTCAGTTTCACAGTACTCTTTATACGCACCGGGTCTCCTGCTCCTTTCTCACAGGTCAGTTTCACAGTACTCTTTATACTCACCGGGTCTCCTGCTCCTTTCTCACAGGTCAGTTTCACAGTATTCTATATGCTCACCGGGTCTCCCGCTCTATTCTCAGAGTTGGTTTTCACAGTACTATTTACACTCACCGGGTCTCCTGCTCAATTCTCACAGGTCAGTTTCACAGTACTCTTTATACTCACCGGGTCTCTTGCTCTATTCTCACATTTCATTTTCACAGTACTATTTGTACTCACCGGGTCTCCTGCTCCTTTCTCACAGGTCAGTTTCACAGTACTCTTTATACTCACCGGGTCTCCTGCTCCTTTCTCACAGGTCAGTTTCACAGTACTCTTACAACTCACCGGGTCTCCCACTCTATTCTCACAGGTCAGTTTCTCAGTACTCTTTATACTCACCGGATCCCCCGCTCTATTTCCACAGGTCAGTTTCTCAGTACTCTTTATACTCACCGGGTCTCCCGCTCAATTCTCACAGGTCAGTTTCACTGTACGCTTTATACTCACCGGGTCTCCCGCTCAATTCTCACAGGTCAGTTTCACTGTACTCTTTATACTCACCGGGTCTCCCACTCAATTCTCACAGGTCAGTTTCACCGTACGCTTTATACTCACCGGGTCTCCCGCTCAATTCTCACAGGTCAATTTCACAGTACTCTTTATACTCCCCGGGTCTCCCGCTCAATTCTCACAGGTCAGTTTCACAGTACTCTTTACACTCCCCGGGTCTCCCGCTCAATTCTCACAGGTCAGTTTCACTGTACTCTTTGTACTCACCGGGTCTCTTGCTCTATTGTCACAGGTCAGTTTCACAGTATTCTCTATACTCACCGGGTCTCCCGCTCTATTCTCACAGGTCAGTTTCACTGTACTCTTTATACTCACCGGGTCTCCCGCTCTATTCTCACAGGTCAGTTTCACTGTACTCTTTATACTCACCGGATCACTTGCTCTATTCTCACAGGTCAGTTTCACTGTACTCTTTACACTCACTGGGTCTCTTGCTCTATTCTCACAGTTCAGTTTCACTGTACTCTTTATACTCACTGGGTCTCTTGCTCTATTCCAACAGTTCAGTTTCACAATACTCTTTATACTCACCGGGTCTCCTGCTCCTTTCTCACAGTTCAATTTCACAGTCTTCCATGTACTCCCCGGGTCTCCCGCTCGATTCTCACAGGTCAGTTTCACATTACTATTTATGCTCACCGGGTCTCCCGCTCTATTCTCACAGGTCAGTTTCACAGTACTCTTTATCCTCCCCGGGTCTCCCGCTCAATTCTCACAGGTCAGTTTCACAGTACTCTTTATACTCACCGGGTCTCCCGCTCTATTCTCAGAGGTGGGTTTCACAGCACTACTTATGCTCACCGGGTCTCCTGGTCCTTTCTCACAGGTCAGTTTCACAGTACTATTTATACTCACCGGGTCTCCCGTTCCTTTCTCACAGGTCAGTTTCACAGTACTCTTCAGACTCAACGGGTCTCTTGCTCTATTCTCACAGGTCAGTTTCACAGTACTCTTTATACTCACCGGGTCTCCCGCTCTTTTCTCACAGGTCAGTTTCACAGTACTATTTATACTCACCGCGTCTCCTGCTCCTTTCTCACAGGTCAGTTTCACAGTACTCTTTATACTCACCGGGTCTCCTGCTCCTTTCTCACAGGTCAGTTTCACAGTACTCTTTGTACTCCCCGGGTCTCCCGCTCAATTCTCACAGGTCAGTTTCACTGTACGCTTTATACTCACCGGGTCTCCCGCTCAATTCTCACAGGTCAGTTTCACTGTACTCTTTATACTCACCGGGTCTCCCGCTCAATTCTCACAGGTCAGTTTCACTGTACGCTTTATACTCACCGGGTCTCCCGCTCAATTCTCACAGGTCAATTTCACAGTACTCTTTATACTCCCCGGGTCTCCCGCTCAATTCTCACAGGTCAGTTTCACTGTACTCTTTGTACTGACCGGGTCTCTTGCTCTATTCTCACAGGTCAGTTTCACAGTATTCTCGATACTCACCGGGTCTCCCGCTCTATTCTCACAGGTCAGTTTCACTGTACTCTTTACACTCACCGGGTCTCCCGCTCTATTCTCACAGGTCAGTTTCACTGTACTCTTTATACTCACTGGGTCTCTTGCTCTGTTCTCACAGTTCAGTTTCACAATACTCTTTATACTCACCGGGTCTCCTGCTCCTTTCTCACAGTTCAATTTCACAGTCTTCCATGTACTCCCCGGGTCTCCCGCTCGATTCTCACAGGTCAATTTCACATTACTATTTATACTCCCCGGGTCTCCCGCTCAATTCTCACAGGTCAGTTTCACAGTATTCTATATACTCACCGGGTCTCCCGCTCTATTGTCAGAGGTGGTTTTCACAGTACTATTTATACTCACTTGGTCTCCTGCTCAATTCTCACAGGTCAGTTTCACAGTACTCTTTATACTCACCGGGTCTCTTGCTCTATTCTCACATTTCATTTTCATAGTACTATTTGCACTCACCGGGTCTCCGGCTCCTTTCTCACAGGTCCGTTTCACAGTACACTTTATACTCACCGGGTCTCCTGCTCCTTTCTCACAGGTCAGTTTCACAGTACTCTTACAACTCACCGGGTCTCCCACTCTATTCTCACAGGTCAATTTCACAGTACTCTTTGTACTCCCCGGGTCTCCCGCTCAATTCTCACAGGTCAGTTTCACTGTACGCTTTATACTCACCGGGTCTCCCGCTCAATTCTCACAGGTCAGTTTCACTGTACTCTTTATACTCACCGGGTCTCCCGCTCAATTCTCACAGGTCAGTTTCACTGTACGCTTTATACTCACCGGGTCTCCCGCTCAATTCTCACAGGTCAATTTCACAGTACTCTTTATACTCCCCGGGTCTCCCGCTCAATTCTCACAGGTCAGTTTCACTGTACTCTTTGTACTGACCGGGTCTCTTGCTCTATTCTCACAGGTCAGTTTCACAGTATTCTCTATACTCACCGGGTCTCCCGCTCTATTCTCACAGGTCAGTTTCACTGTACTCTTTACACTCACCGGGTCTCCCGCTCTATTCTCACAGGTCAGTTTCACTGTACTCTTTATACTCACTGGGTCTCTTGCTCTATTCTCACAGTTCAGTTTCACTGTACTCTTTATACTCACTGGGTCTCTTGCTCTGTTCTCACAGTTCAGTTTCACAATACTCTTTATACTCACCGGGTCTCCTGCTCCTTTCTCACAGTTCAATTTCACAGTCTTCCATGTACTCCCCGGGTCTCCCGCTCGATTCTCACAGGTCAATTTCACATTAATATTTATACTCCCCGGGTCTCCCGCTCAATTGTCACAGGTCAGTTTCACAGTACTCTTTATACTCCCCGGGTCTCTTGCTCTATTCTCACATTTCATTTTCATAGTACTATTTGCACTCACCGGGTCTCCGGCTCCTTTCTCACAGGTCCGTTTCACAGTACACTTTATACTCACCGGGTCTCCTGCTCCTTTCTCACAGGTCAGTTTCACAGTACTCTTACAACTCACCGGGTCTCCCACTCTATTCTCACAGGTCAATTTCACAGTACTCTTTGTACTCCCCGGGTCTCCCGCTCAATTCTCACAGGTCAGTTTCACTGTACGCTTTATACTCACCGGGTCTCCCGCTCAATTCTCACAGGTCAGTTTCACTGTACTCTTTATACTCACCGGGTCTCCCGCTCAATTCTCACAGGTCAGTTTCACTGTACGCTTTATACTCACCGGGTCTCCCGCTCAATTCTCACAGGTCAATTTCACAGTACTCTTTATACTCCCCGGGTCTCCCGCTCAATTCTCACAGGTCAGTTTCACTGTACTCTTTGTACTGACCGGGTCTCTTGCTCTATTCTCACAGGTCAGTTTCACAGTATTCTCTATACTCACCGGGTCTCCCGCTCTATTCTCACAGGTCAGTTTCACTGTACTCTTTACACTCACCGGGTCTCCCGCTCTATTCTCACAGGTCAGTTTCACTGTACTCTTTATACTCACTGGGTCTCTTGCTCTATTCTCACAGTTCAGTTTCACTGTACTCTTTATACTCACTGGGTCTCTTGCTCTGTTCTCACAGTTCAGTTTCACAATACTCTTTATACTCACCGGGTCTCCTGCTCCTTTCTCACAGTTCAATTTCACAGTCTTCCATGTACTCCCCGGGTCTCCCGCTCGATTCTCACAGGTCAATTTCACATTAATATTTATACTCCCCGGGTCTCCCGCTCAATTGTCACAGGTCAGTTTCACAGTACTCTTTATACTCCCCGGGTCTCCCGCTCGATTCTCACAGGTCAGTTTCACATTACTATTTATACTCCCCGGGTCTCCCGCTCAATTCTCACAGGTCAGTTTCACAGTACTCTTTATACTCACCGGGTCTCCCGTTCCTTTCTCACGGGTCAGTTTCTCAGTACTCTTTATACTCACCGGGTCTCCCGTTCCTTTCTCACAGGTCAGTTTCACAGTACTCTTCATACTCAACGGGTCTCTTGCTCTATTCTCACAGGTCAGTTTCACAGTACTCTTTATACTCACCGGGTCTCCCGCTCTATTCTCACAGGTCAGTTTCACTGTACTCTTCATACTCACCGGGTCTCCCGCTCAATTCTCACAGGTCAGTTTCACAGTAATCTTTATACTCCCCGGGTCTCCCGCTCAATTCTCACAGGTCAGTTTCACAGTCCTCTTGAAACTCACCGGGTCTCCCGTTCCATTCTCACAGGTCAGTTTCTCAGTACTCTTTTTCCTCCCCGGGTCTCCCGCTCAATTCTCACAGGTCAGTTTCACAGTACTATTTATGCTCACCGGGTCTCCTGGTCCTTTCTCACAGGTCAGTTTCACAGTACTCATACAACTCACCGGGTCTCCCGCTCTATTCTCACAGGTCAGTTTCTCCGTCCTCTTTATACTCACCGGGTCTCCCGTTCCTTTCTCACAGGTCAGTTTCTCAGTACTCTTTATACTCACCGGGTCTCCCGTTCCTTTCTCACAGGTCAGTTTCACAGTACTCTTTATACTCCCCGGGTCTCCCGCTCTATTCTCACAGGTCAGTTTCACAGTACTCTTTGTACTCACCGGGTCTCCCGCTCTATTCTCAGAGGTGGGTTTCACAGCACTACTTATACTCACCGGGTCTCCCACTCCTTTCTCACAGGTCAGTTTCACAGAACTATTTATACTCACCGGGTCTCCTGATCCTTTCTCACAGCTCCGTTTCACAGTACTCTTTATACGCACCGGGTCTCCTGCTCCTTTCTCACAGGTCAGTTTCACAGTACTCTTTATACGCACCGGGTCTCCTGCTCCTTTCTCACAGGTCAGTTTCACAGTACTCTTTATACGCACCGGGTCTCCTGCTCCTTTCTCACAGGTCAGTTTCACAGTACTCTTTATACACACCGGGTCTCCTGCTCCTTTCTCACAGGTCAGTTTCACAGTATTCTATATGCTCACCGGGTCTCCCGCTCTATTCTCAGAGTTGGTTTTCACAGTACTATTTACACTCACCGGGTCTCCTGCTCAATTCTCACAGGTCAGTTTCACAGTACTCTTTATACTCACCGGGTCTCTTGCTCTATTCTCACATTTCATTTTCACAGTACTATTTGTACTCATCGGGTCTCCTGCTCCTTTCTCACAGGTCAGTTTCACAGTACTCTTTATACTCACCGGGTCTCCTGCTCCTTTCTCACAGGTCAGTTTCACAGTACTCTTACAACTCACCGGGTCTCCCACTCTATTCTCACAGGTCAGTTTCTCAGTACTCTTTATACTCACCGGATCCCCCGCTCTATTTCCACAGGTCAGTTTCTCAGTACTCTTTATACTCACCGGGTCTCCCGCTCAATTCTCACAGGTCAGTTTCACTGTACGCTTTATACTCACCGGGTCTCCCGCTCAATTCTCACAGGTCAGTTTCACTGTACTCTTTATACTCACCGGGTCTCCCGCTCAATTCTCACAGGTCAGTTTCACCGTACGCTTTATACTCACCGGGTCTCCCGCTCAATTCTCACAGGTCAATTTCACAGTACTCTTTATACTCCCCGGGTCTCCCGCTCAATTCTCACAGGTCAGTTTCACAGTACTCTTTACACTCCCCGGGTCTCCCGCTCAATTCTCACAGGTCAGTTTCACTGTACTCTTTGTACTCACCGGGTCTCTTGCTCTATTGTCACAGGTCAGTTTCACAGTATTCTCTATACTCACCGGGTCTCCCGCTCTATTCTCACAGGTCAGTTTCACTGTACTCTTTATACTCACCGGGTCTCCCACTCTATTCTCACAGGTCAGTTTCACTGTACTCTTTATACTCACCGGATCTCTTGCTCTATTCTCACAGGTCAGTTTCACTGTACTCTTTACACTCACTGGGTCTCTTGCTCTATTCTCACAGTTCAGTTTCACTGTACTCTTTATACTCACTGGGTCTCTTGCTCTATTCCAACAGTTCAGTTTCACAATACTCTTTATACTCACCGGGTCTCCTGCTCCTTTCTCACAGTTCAATTTCACAGTCTTCCATGTACTCCCCGGGTCTCCCGCTCGATTCTCACAGGTCAGTTTCACATTACTATTTATGCTCACCGGGTCTCCCGCTCTATTCTCACAGGTCAGTTTCACAGTACTCTTTATACTCCCCGGGTCTCCCGTTCAATTCTCACAGGTCAGTTTCACAGTACTCTTTATACTCACCGGGTCTCCCGCTCTATTCTCAGAGGTGGGTTTCACAGCACTACTTATGCTCACCGGGTCTCCTGGTCCTTTCTCACAGGTCAGTTTCACAGTACTATTTATACTCACCGGGTCTCCCGTTCCTTTCTCACAGGTCAGTTTCACAGTACTCTTCAGACTCAACGGGTCTCTTGCTCTATTCTCACAGGTCAGTTTCACAGTACTCTTTATACTCACCGGGTCTCCCGCTCTTTTCTCACAGGTCAGTTTCACAGTACTATTTATACTCACCGCGTCTCCTGCTCCTTTCTCACAGGTCAGTTTCACAGTACTCTTTATACTCACCGGGTCTCCTGCTCCTTTCTCACAGGTCAGTTTCACAGTACTCTTTGTACTCCCCGGGTCTCCCGCTCAATTCTCACAGGTCAGTTTCACTGTACGCTTTATACTCACCGGGTCTCCCGCTCAATTCTCACAGGTCAGTTTCACTGTACTCTTTATACTCACCGGGTCTCCCGCTCAATTCTCACAGGTCAGTTTCACTGTACGCTTTATACTCACCGGGTCTCCCGCTCAATTCTCACAGGTCAATTTCACAGTACTCTTTATACTCCCCGGGTCTCCCGCTCAATTCTCACAGGTCAGTTTCACTGTACTCTTTGTACTGACCGGGTCTCTTGCTCTATTCTCACAGGTCAGTTTCACAGTATTCTCGATACTCACCGGGTCTCCCGCTCTATTCTCACAGGTCAGTTTCACTGTACTCTTTACACTCACCGGGTCTCCCGCTCTATTCTCACAGGTCAGTTTCACTGTACTCTTTATACTCACTGGGTCTCTTGCTCTATTCTCACTGTTCAGTTTCACTGTACTCTTTATACTCACTGGGTCTCTTGCTCTGTTCTCACAGTTCAGTTTCACAATACTCTTTATACTCACCGGGTCTCCTGCTCCTTTCTCACAGTTCAATTTCACAGTCTTCCATGTACTCCCCGGGTCTCCCGCTCGATTCTCACAGGTCAATTTCACATTACTATTTATACTCCCCGGGTCTCCCGCTCAATTCTCACAGGTCAGTTTCACAGTATTCTATATACTCACCGGGTCTCCCGCTCTATTGTCAGAGGTGGTTTTCACAGTACTATTTATACTCACTTGGTCTCCTGCTCAATTCTCACAGGTCAGTTTCACAGTACTCTTTATACTCACCGGGTCTCTTGCTCTATTCTCACATTTCATTTTCATAGTACTATTTGCACTCACCGGGTCTCCGGCTCCTTTCTCACAGGTCCGTTTCACAGTACACTTTATACTCACCGGGTCTCCTGCTCCTTTCTCACAGGTCAGTTTCACAGTACTCTTACAACTCACCGGGTCTCCCACTCTATTCTCACAGGTCAATTTCACAGTACTCTTTGTACTCCCCGGGTCTCCCGCTCAATTCTCACAGGTCAGTTTCACTGTACGCTTTATACTCACCGGGTCTCCCGCTCAATTCTCACAGGTCAGTTTCACTGTACTCTTTATACTCACCGGGTCTCCCGCTCAATTCTCACAGGTCAGTTTCACTGTACGCTTTATACTCACCGGGTCTCCCGCTCAATTCTCACAGGTCAATTTCACAGTACTCTTTATACTCCCCGGGTCTCCCGCTCAATTCTCACAGGTCAGTTTCACTGTACTCTTTGTACTGACCGGGTCTCTTGCTCTATTCTCACAGGTCAGTTTCACAGTATTCTCTATACTCACCGGGTCTCCCGCTCTATTCTCACAGGTCAGTTTCACTGTACTCTTTACACTCACCGGGTCTCCCGCTCTATTCTCACAGGTCAGTTTCACTGTACTCTTTATACTCACTGGGTCTCTTGCTCTATTCTCACAGTTCAGTTTCACTGTACTCTTTATACTCACTGGGTCCCTTGCTCTGTTCTCACAGTTCAGTTTCACAATACTCTTTATACTCACCGGGTCTCCTGCTCCTTTCTCACAGTTCAATTTCACAGTCTTCCATGTACTCCCCGGGTCTCCCGCTCGATTCTCACAGGTCAATTTCACATTAATATTTATACTCCCCGGGTCTCCCGCTCAATTGTCACAGGTCAGTTTCACAGTACTCTTTATACTCCCCGGGTCTCCCGCTCGATTCTCACAGGTCAGTTTCACATTACTATTTATACTCCCCGGGTCTCCCGCTCAATTCTCACAGGTCAGTTTCACAGTACTCTTTATACTCACCGGGTCTCCCGTTCCTTTCTCACGGGTCAGTTTCTCAGTACTCTTTATACTCACCGGGTCTCCCGTTCCTTTCTCACAGGTCAGTTTCACAGTACTCTTCATACTCAACGGGTCTCTTGCTCTATTCTCACAGGTCAGTTTCACAGTACTCTTTATACTCACCGGGTCTCCCGCTCTATTCTCACAGGTCAGTTTCACAGTACTCTTTATACTCACCGGGTCTCCCGCTCTATTCTCACAGGTCAGTTTCACTGTACTCTTCATACTCACCGGGTCTCCCGCTCAATTCTCACAGGTCAGTTTCACAGTAATCTTTATACTCCCCGGGTCTCCCGCTCAATTCTCACAGGTCAGTTTCACAGTCCTCTTGAAACTCACCGGGTCTCCCGTTCCATTCTCACAGGTCAGTTTCTCAGTACTCTTTTTCCTCCCCGGGTCTCCCGCTCAATTCTCACAGGTCAGTTTCACAGTACTATTTATGCTCACCGGGTCTCCTGGTCCTTTCTCACAGGTCAGTTTCACAGTACTCATACAACTCACCGGGTCTCCCGCTCTATTCTCACAGGTCAGTTTCTCCGTCCTCTTTATACTCACCGGGTCTCCCGTTCCTTTCTCACAGGTCAGTTTCTCAGTACTCTTTATACTCACCGGGTCTCCCGTTCCTTTCTCACAGGTCAGTTTCACAGTACTCTTTATACTCCCCGGGTCTCCCGCTCTATTCTCACAGGTCAGTTTCACAGTACTCTTTGTACTCACCGGGTCTCCCGCTCTATTCTCAGAGGTGGGTTTCACAGCACTACTTATACTCACCGGGTCTCCCACTCCTTTCTCACAGGTCAGTTTCACAGAACTATTTATACTCACCGGGTCTCCTGATCCTTTCTCACAGGTCCGTTTCACAGTACTCTTTATACGCACCGGGTCTCCTGCTCCTTTCTCACAGGTCAGTTTCACAGTACTCTTTATACGCACCGGGTCTCCTGCTCCTTTCTCACAGGTCAGTTTCACAGTACTCTTACAACTCACTGGGTCTCCCGCTCTATTCTCACAGGTCAGTTTCACAGTACTTTTTGTACTCACCGGGTCTCCCGCTCTATTCTCACAGGTCAGTTTCACAGTACTCTTTATACTCACCGGGTCTCCCGCTCTATTCTCACAGGTCAGTTTCTCAGTACTCTTTATACTCACCGGGTCTCCCGCTCTATTCTCACAGGTCAGTTTCTCAGTACTCTTTATACTCACCGGGTCTCCCGCTCAATTCTCACAGGTCATTTTCACAGCACTCTTTATACTCACCGGGTCTCCCGCTCTATTCTCAGAGGTGGGTTTCACAGCACTACTTATACTCACCGGGTCTCCTGCTCATTTCTCACAGGTCAGTTTCACATAACTATTTATACTCACCGGGTCTCCTGCTCAATTCTCACAGGTCAGTTTCACAGTACTCTTTATACTCACCGGGTCTCTTGCTCTATTCTCACATTTCATTTTCATAGTACTATTTGTACTCACCGGGTCTCCGGCTCCTTTCTCACAGGTCCGTTTCACAGTACACTTTATACTCACCGGGTCTCCTGCTCCTTTCTCACAGGTCAGTTTCACAGTACTCTTACAACTCACCGGGTCTCCCACTCTATTCTCACAGGTCAATTTCACAGTACTCTTTGTACTCCCCGGGTCTCCCGCTCAATTCTCACAGGTCAGTTTCACTGTACGCTTTATACTCACCGGGTCTCCCGCTCAATTCTCACAGGTCAGTTTCACTGTACTCTTTATACTCACCGGGTCTCCCGCTCAATTCTCACAGGTCAGTTTCACTGTACTCTTTATACTCCCCGGGTCTCCCACTCAATTCTCACATGTCAGTTTCACAGTACTCTTTCTACTCACCGGGTCTCTTGCTCGACTCTCACAGGTCAGTTTCACGGTATTCCTCATACTCACCGGGTCTCCCGCTCTATTCTCAGAGGTCAGTTTCACAGTACTCTTTATACTCATCGGGTCTCCCGCTCTATTCTCACAGGTCAGTTTCACGGTATTCCTCATACTCACCGGGTCTCCCGCTCAATTCTCACAGGTCAGTTTCACAGTACTCTTCATACTCACCAGGTCTCCCGCTCTATTCTCACAGGTCAGTTTCACAGGACTCTTTCTGCTCACCGGGTCTCCCGCTCTATTCTCACAGGTCAGTTTCACAGGACTCTTTCTGCTCACCGGGTCTCCCGCTCTGTTCTCACAGGTCAGTTTCACATTACTCTTTATACACACCGGGGTAACCTGCTCCTTTCGCACAGGTCAGTTTCACTGTACACTTTTTACTCACCGAGACTCCTGCTCCTTTCTCACAGGTCAGTTCAACAGTACTCTTTGCACTCACCGGGTCTCCCGCTCTCTTCTCACAGGTCAGTTTCACGGTATTCCTCATACTCACCGGGTCTCCCGCTCTATTCTCACAGGTCAGCTTCACAGTCCTCTTTATAGTCACCAGGTCTCCTGTTCCTTTCTCACAGGTCAGTTTCACAGTACTCTTTATACTCACCAGGTCTCCTCTTCCTTTCTCACAGGTCAGTTTCACAGTGCTCTTTACACTCAACGGATCTCCTGCTCTATTCTCACATGTCAGTTTCACAGTACTCTTTATACTCACCGGGTCTCCTGCTCCTTTCTCACAGGTCAGTTTCACAATACTGTTTTTACTCACCGGGTCACCTGCTCCTTTCTCACAGGTCAGTTTCACGGTACTCTTTGCACTCACCGGGTCTCCTGCTCCTTTCTCACAGGTCAGTTTCACAATAGTCTTTTTACTCACCGGGTCACCTGCTCCTTTCTCACAGGTCAGTTTCACGGTACTCTTTGCACTCACCGGGTCTCCTGCTCCTTTCTCACAGGTCAGTTTCACAATAGTCTTTTTACTCACCGGGTCACCTGCTCCTTTCTCACAGGTTAGTTTCACAGTACTCTTTGCACTCACCGGGTCTCTTGCTCAATTCTCACAGGTCAGTTTCACAGTCCTCTTTATAGTCACCAGGTCTCCCGCTCCTTTCTCACCGGTCAGATTCTCAGTACTCATTCTTCTCACCGGGTCTCCCGCTCTATTCTCACAGGTCAGTTTCACAGTACTCGTTATACTCACTGGGTTTCCTGCTCATTTCTCACAGGTCAGTTTCACAGTACTCTTTACACTCACCGGTGGTCTCCTGCTCCTTTCTCACAGGTCAGTTTCACAGTAATCATTCTGCTCACTGGTTCTCCTGCTCTTTTCTCACAGGTCAGTTTCACAGTACTCTTTATACTCACTGGGTTTCCTGCTCTATTCTCACAGGTCAGTTTCACAGTACTCTTTATACTCACTGGGTCTCCTGCTCCTTTCTCACAGGTCAGTTTCACAGTAATCATTCTGCTCACTGGTTCTCCTGCTCTTTTCTCACAGGTCAGTTTCACAGTACTCTTTGTACTCAACGAGTCTGCTGCTCCTTTATCACAGGTCAGTTTCACAGTATTCTTTGTACTCAACGGGTCTGCTGCTCCTTTCTCACAGGTCAGTTTCACAGTACTCTTTACACTCAGCGGATCTCCTGCTCTATTCTCACAGGTCAGTTTCACAGTACTCTTTATACTCACCGGGTCTCTTGCTCGATTCTCACAGGTCAGTTTCACAGTACTCTTTATGCTCACCGGGTCTCCTGCTCCTTTCTCACAGGTCAGTTTCTCAGCACTCTTTATACTCCCCGGGTCTCCCACTCAATTCTCACAGGTCAGTTTCACAGTACTCTTTATACTCACCGGGTCTCTTGCTCGACTCTCACAGGTCAGTTTCACGGTATTCCTCATACTCACCGGGTCTCCCGCTCTATTCTCACAGGTCAGTTTCACAGTACTCTTTATACTCACCGGGTCTCCCGCTCTATTCTCACAGGTCAGTTTCACGGTATTCCTCATACTCACCGGGTCTCCCGCTCAATTCTCACAGGTCAGTTTCACAGTACTCTTCATACTCACCAGGTCTCCCGCTCTATTCTCACAGGTCAGTTTCACAGGACTCTTTCTGCTCACCGGGTCTCCCGCTCTATTCGCACAGGTCAGTTTCTCGGTCCTCTTTATACTCAACGGGTCTCCTGCTCCTTTCTCACCGGTCAGTTTCACAGTGCTCGTTATACTCACTGGGTTTCCTGCTCTATTCTCACAGGTCAGTTTCACAGTACTCTTTATACTCACTGGGTCTCCTGCACTATTTTCACAGGTCAGTTTCACAATATACTTTATAATCACCGGCTCTCCCGCTCTATTCTTACAGGTCAGTTTCACAGTACTCTTTATACTCACCGGGTCTCCCGCTCTATTCTCACAGGTCAGTTTCACAGTCCTCTTTATGCTCACCGGGTCTCCTGCTCCTTTCTCACAGGTCAGTTTCACAGGACTCTTTCTGCTCACCGGGTCTCCTGCTCGTTTCTCACAGGTCAGTTTCACCGTACTCGTTGCACTCACCGGGTCTCCTGCTCCTTTCTCACAGGTCAGTTTCACAATACTCTTTTTACTCACCAGGTCTCCCGCTCCTTTCTCACAGGTCAGTTTCACACTACTCTTTACAGTCACCAGGTCTCCCGCTCCTTTCTAACAGGTCAGTTTCACAGTACTCGTTATACTCACTGGGTTTCCTGCTCCTTTCTCACAGGTCAGTTTCACAGTACTCTTGAAACTCACTGGGTCTCCTGCACTATTTTCACAGGTCAGTTTCACAGTACTCTTTATACTCACTGGGTTTCCTGCACCTTTCTCACAGGTCAGTTTCACAGTACTCATTCAGCTCACCGGGTCTCCTGCTCTATTCTCACAGGTCAGTTTCTCCGTCCTCTTTTTTCTCACCGGGTCTCCTGCTCCTTTCTCACAGGTCAGTTTCACAGTAATCATTCTGCTCACTGGTTCTCCTGCTCTTTTCTCACAGGTCAGTTTCACAGTACTCTTTATACTCACTGGGTTTCCTGCTCTATTCTCACAGGTCAGTTTCACAGTACTCTTTATACTCACTGGGTCTCCTGCTCTATTCTCACAGGTCAGTTTCACAGTACTCTTTCTGCTCACCGGGTCTCCTGCTCCTTTCTCACAGGTCAGTTTCACAGTAATCATTCTGCTCACTGGTTCTCCTGCTCTTTTCTCACAGGTCAGTTTCACAGTACTCTTTATACTCACTGGGTCTCCTGCTCTATTCTCACAGGTCAGTTTCACAGTACTCTTTATACTCACCGGGTCTCCTGCTCCTTTCTCACAGGTCAATTTCACAGCACTCATTATTCTCACCGGGTCTCCCGCTCTATTCTCACAGGTCAGTTTCTCCGTCCTCTTTATACTCACCTGGTCTCCTGCTCCTTTCTCACAGGTCAGTTTCACAGTACTCTTCATACTCACCGGGTCTCCCGCTCTATTCGCACAGGTCAGTTTCTCCGTCCTCTTTATACTCAACGGGTCTCCTGCTCCTTTCTCACAGGTCAGTTTCACAGTACTCTTTATACTCACCGGGTCTCCTGCTCCTTTCTCACAGGTCAGTTTCACAGTACTCTTTATACTCACCGGGTCTCCTGCTCCTTTCTCACAGGTCAGTTTCACAGTATTCTATATACTCACCGGGTCTCCCGCTCTATTCTCAGAGGTGGTTTTCACAGTACTATTTATACTCACCGGGTCTCCTGCTCAATTCTCACAGGTCAGTTTCACAGTACTCTTTATACTCACCGGGTCTCTTGCTCTATTCTCACATTTCATTTTCACAGTACTATTTGTACTCACCGGGTCTCCTGCTCCTTTCTCACAGGTCCGTTTCACAGTACTCTTTATACGCACCGGGTCTCCTGCTCCTTTCTCACAGGTCCGTTTCACAGTACTCTTTATACTCACCGGGTCTCCTGCTCCTTTCTCACAGGTCAGTTTCACAGTACTCTTACAACTCACTGGGTCTCCCGCTCTATTCTCACAGGTCAGTTTCTCCGTCCTCTTTCTGCTCACCGGGTCTAACGTTCCATTCTCACAGGTCAGTTTCTCAGTACTCATACAACTCACCGGGTCTCCCGCTCTATTCTCACAGGTCAGTTTCTCCGTCCTCTTTATACTCACCGGGTCTCCCGTTCCTTTCTCACAGGTCAGTTTCTCAGTACTCATACAACTCACCGGGTCTCCCGCTCTATTCTCACAGGTCAGTTTCACAGTACTCTTTATACTCACCGGGTCTCCCGTTCCTTTCTCACAGGTCAGTTTCACAGTACTCTTTGTACTCACCGGGTCTCCCGCTCTATTCTCACAGGTCAGTTTCACTGTACTCTTTATACTCACCGGGTCTCTTGCTCTATTCTCACAGGTCAGTTTCACAGTATTCTCGATACTCACCGGGTCTCCCGCTCTATTCTCAGAGGTGGGTTTCACAGTACTCTTTATACTCACCGGGTCTCCTGCTCCTTTCTCACAGGTCAGTTTCACAGTACTCTTACAACTCACCGGGTCTCCCGCTCTATTCTGACAGGTCAGTTTCTCAGTACTCTTTATACTCACCGGGTCTCCCGTTCCTTTCTCACAGGTCAGTTTCTCAGTACTCTTTATACTCACCGGGTCTCCCATTCCTTTCTCACAGGTCAGTTTCTCAATACTCTTTATACTCACCGGGTCTCCCGTTCCTTTCTCACAGGTCAGTTTCTCAGTACTCTTTATACTCACCGGGTCTCCCGTTCCTTTCTCACAGGTCAGTTTCTCAGTACTCTTTATACTCACCGGGTCTCCCGTTCCTTTCTCACAGGTCAGTTTCACAGTACTCTTTATACTCACCGGGTCTCCCGCTCTATTCTCACAGGTCAGTTTCTCAGTACTCTTTATACTCACCGGGTCTCCCGTTCTTTTCTCACAGGTCAGTTTCACTGTACTCTTTATACTCACCGGGTCTCCCGCTCTATTCTCACAGGTCAGTTTCACAGTACTCTTCATACTCACCGGGTCTCCCGCTCTATTCTCACAGGTCAGCTTCACAGTACTCTTTATACTCACCGGGTCTCTTGCTCTATTCTCACAGGTCAGTTTCACAGTATTCTATATACTCACCGGGTCTCCCGCTCTGTTCTCAGAGGTGGGTTTCACAGTACTATTTATACTCACCTGGTCTCCTGGTCCTTTCTCACAGGGCAGTTTCACAGTACTGTTTATACTCATCGGGTCTCTTTCTCTATTCTCACAGGTCAGGATGACAGTACTCTTCATAATCATTGGGTCTCTTGCTCTATTCTCACATGTCAGTTTCACAGTACTCTTTATACTCACCGGGTCTCCTGCTCCTTTCTCACAGGTCAGTTTCACAGTACTCTTTACACTCACCGGGTCTCCCGCTCTATTCTCACAGGTCAGTTTCACTGTACTCTTTATACTCACCGGGTCTCCCGCTCGATTCTCACAGGTCAGTTTCTCCGTCCTCTTTGTACTCCCCGGGTCTCCCGCTCAATTCTCACAGGTCAGTTTCTCCGTCCTCTTTGTACTCCCCGGGTCTCCCGCTCAATTCTCACAGGTCAGTTTCACAGTACTCTTTATACTCACCGGGTCTCTTGCTCGATTCTCACAGGTCAGTTTCACAGTACTCTTTATGCTCACCGGGTCTCCTGCTCCTTTCTCACAGGTCAGTTTCTCAGCACTCTTTATACTCCCCGGGTCTCCCACTCAATTCTCACAGGTCAGTTTCACAGTACTCTTTATACTCACCGGGTCTCTTGCTCGACTCTCACAGGTCAGTTTCACGGTATTCCTCATACTCACCGGGTCTCCCGCTCTATTCTCACAGGTCAGTTTCACAGTACTCTTTATACTCACCGGGTCTCCCGCTCTATTCTCACAGGTCAGTTTCACGGTATTCCTCATACTCACCGGGTCTCCCGCTCAATTCTCACAGGTCAGTTTCACAGGACTCTTTCTGCTCACCGGGTCTCCCGCTCTATTCTCACAGGTCAGTTTCACAGGACTCTTTCTGCTCACCGGGTCTCCCGCTCTGTTCTCACAGGTCAGTTTCACATTACTCTTTATACACACCGGGGTAACCTGCTCCTTTCTCACAGGTCAGTTTCACTGTACACTTTTTACTCACCGAGACTCCTGCTCCTTTCTCACAGGTCAGTTCAACAGTACTCTTTGCACTCACCGGGTCTCCCGCTCTCTTCTCACAGGTCAGTTTCACGGTATTCCTCATACTCACCGGGTCTCCCGCTCTATTCTCACAGGTCAGCTTCACAGTCCTCTTTATAGTCACCAGGTCTCCTGTTCCTTTCTCACAGGTCAGTTTCACAGTACTCTTTATACTCACCAGGTCTCCTGTTCCTTTCTCACAGGTCAGTTTCAAAGTACTCTTTATACTCACCGGGTCACCTGCTCCTTGCTCACAGGTGAGTTTCACAGGACTCTTTATACTCACCGGGTCTCCTGCTCTATTCTCACGAGTCAGTTTCACAGTGCTCTTGACACTCAACGGATCTCCTGCTCTATTCTCACATGTCAGTTTCACAGTACTATTTATACTCACCGGGTCTCCTGGTCCTTTCTCACAGGTCAGTTTCACAATACTGTTTTTACTCACCGGGTCACCTGCTCCTTTCTCACAGGTCAGTTTCACAGTACTCTTTTTACTCACCGGGTCACCTGCTCCTTTCTCACAGGTCAGTTTCACAGTACTCTTTTTACTCACCGGGTCACCTGCTCCTTTCTCACAGGTCAGTTTCACGGTACTCTTTGCACTCACCGGGTCTCCTGCTCCTTTCTCACAGGTCAGTTTCACAATACTGTTTTTACTCACCGGGTCACCTGCTCCTTTCTCACAGGTCAGTTTCACAGTACTCTTTTTACTCACCGGGTCACCTGCTCCTTTCTCACAGGTCAGTTTCACAGTACTCTTTTTACTCACCGGGTCACCTGCTCCTTTCTCACAGGTCAGTTTCACGGTACTCTTTGCACTCACCGGGTCTCCTGCTCCTTTCTCACAGGTCAGTTTCACAATACTTTTTTTACTCACCGGGTCACCTGCTCCTTTCTCACAGGTTAGTTTCACAGTACTCTTTGCACTCACCGTGTCTCTTGCTCAATTCTCACAGGTCAGTTTCACAGTCCTCTTTATAGTCACCAGGTCTCCCGCTCCTTTCTCACCGGTCAGATTCTCAGTACTCATTCTTCTCACCGGGTCTCCCGCTCTATTCTCACAGGTCAGTTTCACAGTACTCGTTATACTCACTGGGTTTCCTGCTCATTTCTCACAGGTCAGTTTCACAGTACTCATTTAACTCACCGGGTCTCCTGCTCTATTCTCACAGGTCAGTTTCACGGTATTCTATATACTCACCGGGTCTCCCGCTCTGTTCTCAGAGGTGGGTTTCACAGTACTATTTATACTCACCTGGTCTCCTGGTCCTTTCTCACAGGGCAGTTTCACAGTACTGTTTATACTCATCGGGTCTCTTTCTCTATTCTCACAGGTCAGGATGACAGTACTCTTCATAATCATTGGGTCTCTTGCTCTATTCTCACATGTCAGTTTCACAGTACTCTTTATACTCACCGGGTCTCCTGCTCCTTTCTCACAGGTCAGTTTCACAGTACTCTTTACACTCACCGGGTCTCCCGCTCTATTCTCACAGGTCAGTTTCACTGTACTCTTTATACTCACCGGGTCTCCCGCTCGATTCTCACAGGTCAGTTTCTCCGTCCTCTTTGTACTCCCCGGGTCTCCCGCTCAATTCTCACAGGTCAGTTTCACAGTACTCTTTATACTCACCGGGTCTCTTGCTCGATTCTCACAGGTCAGTTTCACAGTACTCTTTATGCTCACCGGGTCTCCTGCTCCTTTCTCACAGGTCAGTTTCTCAGCACTCTTTATACTCCCCGGGTCTCCCACTCCATTCTCACAGGTCAGTTTCACAGTACTCTTTATACTCACCGGGTCTCTTGCTCGACTCTCACAGGTCAGTTTCACGGTATTCCTCATACTCACCGGGTCTCCCGCTCTATTCTCACAGGTCAGTTTCACAGTACTCTTTATACTCACCGGGTCTCCCGCTCTATTCTCACAGGTCAGTTTCACGGTATTCCTCATACTCACCGGGTCTCCCGCTCAATTCTCACAGGTCAGTTTCACAGTACTCTTCATACTCACCAGGTCTCCCGCTCTATTCTCACAGGTCAGTTTCACAGGACTCTTTCTGCTCACCGGGTCTCCCGCTCTATTCTCACAGGTCAGTTTCACAGGACTCTTTCTGCTCACCGGGTCTCCCGCTCTGTTCTCACAGGTCAGTTTCACATTACTCTTTATACACACCGGGGTAACCTGCTCCTTTCTCACAGGTCAGTTTCACTGTACACTTTTTACTCACCGAGACTCCTGCTCCTTTCTCACAGGTCAGTTCAACAGTACTCTTTGCACTCACCGGGTCTCCCGCTCTCTTCTCACAGGTCAGTTTCACGGTATTCCTCATACTCACCGGGTCTCCCGCTCTATTCTCACAGGTCAGCTTCACAGTCCTCTTTATAGTCACCAGGTCTCCTGTTCCTTTCTCACAGGTCAGTTTCACAGTACTCTTTATACTCACCAGGTCTCCTGTTCCTTTCTCACAGGTCAGTTTCAAAGTACTCTTTATACTCACCGGGTCACCTGCTCCTTGCTCACAGGTGAGTTTCACAGGACTCTTTATACTCACCGGGTCTCCTGCTCTATTCTCACGAGTCAGTTTCACAGTGCTCTTGACACTCAACGGATCTCCTGCTCTATTCTCACATGTCAGTTTCACAGTACTATTTATACTCACCGGGTCTCCTGGTCCTTTCTCACAGGTCAGTTTCACAATACTGTTTTTACTCACCGGGTCACCTGCTCCTTTCTCACAGGTCAGTTTCACGGTACTCTTTGCACTCACCGGGTCTCCTGCTCCTTTCTCACAGGTCAGTTTCACAATACTCTTTTTACTCACCGGGTCACCTGCTCCTTTCTCACAGGTCAGTTTCACGGTACTCTTTGCACTCACCGGGTCTCCTGCTCCTTTCTCACAGGTCAGTTTCACAATACTCTTTTTACTCACCGGGTCACCTGCTCCTTTCTCACAGGTTAGTTTCACAGTACTCTTTGCACTCACCGTGTCTCTTGCTCAATTCTCACAGGTCAGTTTCACAGTCCTCTTTATAGTCACCAGGTCTCCCGCTCCTTTCTCACCGGTCAGATTCTCAGTACTCATTCTTCTCACCGGGTCTCCCGCTCTATTCTCACAGGTCAGTTTCACAGTACTCGTTATACTCACTGGGTTTCCTGCTCATTTCTCACAGGTCAGTTTCACAGTACTCATTTAACTCACCGGGTCTCCTGGTCTATTCTCACAGGTCAGTTTCACAGTACTCTTTACACTCACCGGGTCTCCTGCTCTATTCTCACAGGTCAGTTTCACAGTACTCTTTATACTCACCGGGTCTCCTGCTCCTTTCTCACAGGTCAGTTTCACAGTACTCTTTACACTCACCGGGTCTCCTGCTCCTTTCTCACAGGTCAGTTTCACAGTAATCATTCTGCTCACTGGTTCTCCTGCTCTTTTCTCACAGGTCAGTTTCACAGTACTCTTTATACTCACTGGGTTTCCTGCTCTATTCTCACAGGTCAGTTTCACAGTACTCTTTATACTCACCGGGTCTCCTGCTCTATTCTCACAGGTCAGTTTCACAGTACTCTTTCTGCTCACCGGGTCTCCTGCTCCTTTCTCACAGGTCAGTTTCACAGTAATCATTCTGCTCACTGGTTGTCCTGCTCTTTTCTCACAGGTCAGTTTCACAGTACTCTTTATACTCACCGAGTCTCCTGCTCCTTTCTCACAGGTCAGTTTCACAGTACTCTTTGGACTCACCAGGTCTCCCGCTCCTTTCTCACCGGTCAGATTCTCAGTACTCATTCTTCTCACCGGGTCTCCCGCTCTATTCTCACAGGTCAGTTTCACAGTACTCGTTATACTCACTGGGTTTCCTGCTCATTTCTCACAGGTCAGTTTCACAGTACTCATTTAACTCACCGGGTCTCCTGGTCTATTCTCACAGGTCAGTTTCACAGTACTCTTTACACTCACCGGGTCTCCTGCTCTATTCTCACAGGTCAGTTTCACGGTATTCTATATACTCACCGGGTCTCCCGCTCTGTTCTCAGAGGTGGGTTTCACAGTACTATTTATACTCACCTGGTCTCCTGGTCCTTTCTCACAGGGCAGTTTCACAGTACTGTTTATACTCATCGGGTCTCTTTCTCTATTCTCACAGGTCAGGATGACAGTACTCTTCATAATCATTGGGTCTCTTGCTCTATTCTCACATGTCAGTTTCACAGTACTCTTTATACTCACCGGGTCTCCTGCTCCTTTCTCACAGGTCAGTTTCACAGTACTCTTTACACTCACCGGGTCTCCCGCTCTATTCTCACAGGTCAGTTTCACTGTACTCTTTATACTCACCGGGTCTCCCGCTCGATTCTCACAGGTCAGTTTCTCCGTCCTCTTTGTACTCCCCGGGTCTCCCGCTCAATTCTCACAGGTCAGTTTCACAGTACTCTTTATACTCACCGGGTCTCTTGCTCGATTCTCACAGGTCAGTTTCACAGTACTCTTTATGCTCACCGGGTCTCCTGCTCCTTTCTCACAGGTCAGTTTCTCAGCACTCTTTATACTCCCCGGGTCTCCCACTCAATTCTCACAGGTCAGTTTCACAGTACTCTTTATACTCACCGGGTCTCTTGCTCGACTCTCACAGGTCAGTTTCACGGTATTCCTCATACTCACCGGGTCTCCCGCTCTATTCTCACAGGTCAGTTTCACGGTATTCCTCATACTCACCGGGTCTCCCGCTCAATTCTCACAGGTCAGTTTCACAGTACTCTTCATACTCACCAGGTCTCCCGCTCTATTCTCACAGGTCAGTTTCACAGGACTCTTTCTGCTCACCGGGTCTCCCGCTCTATTCTCACAGGTCAGTTTCACAGGACTCTTTCTGCTCACCGGGTCTCCCGCTCTGTTCTCACAGGTCAGTTTCACATTACTCTTTATACACACCGGGGTAACCTGCTCCTTTCTCACAGGTCAGTTTCACTGTACACTTTTTACTCACCGAGACTCCTGCTCCTTTCTCACAGGTCAGTTCAACAGTACTCTTTGCACTCACCGGGTCTCCCGCTCTCTTCTCACAGGTCAGTTTCACGGTATTCCTCATACTCACCGGGTCTCCCGCTCTATTCTCACAGGTCAGCTTCACAGTCCTCTTTATAGTCACCAGGTCTCCTGTTCCTTTCTCACAGGTCAGTTTCACAGTACTCTTTATACTCACCAGGTCTCCTGTTCCTTTCTCACAGGTCAGTTTCAAAGTACTCTTTATACTCACCGGGTCACCTGCTCCTTGCTCACAGGTGAGTTTCACAGGACTCTTTATACTCACCGGGTCTCCTGCTCTATTCTCACGAGTCAGTTTCACAGTGCTCTTGACACTCAACGGATCTCCTGCTCTATTCTCACATGTCAGTTTCACAGTACTATTTATACTCACCGGGTCTCCTGGTCCTTTCTCACAGGTCAGTTTCACAATACTGTTTTTACTCACCGGGTCACCTGCTCCTTTCTCACAGGTCAGTTTCACGGTACTCTTTGCACTCACCGGGTCTCCTGCTCCTTTCTCACAGGTCAGTTTCACAATACTCTTTTTACTCACCGGGTCACCTGCTCCTTTCTCACAGGTCAGTTTCACGGTACTCTTTGCACTCACCGGGTCTCCTGCTCCTTTCTCACAGGTCAGTTTCACAATACTCTTTTTACTCACCGGGTCACCTGCTCCTTTCTCACAGGTTAGTTTCACAGTACTCTTTGCACTCACCGTGTCTCTTGCTCAATTCTCACAGGTCAGTTTCACAGTCCTCTTTATAGTCACCAGGTCTCCCGCTCCTTTCTCACCGGTCAGATTCTCAGTACTCATTCTTCTCACCGGGTCTCCCGCTCTATTCTCACAGGTCAGTTTCACAGTACTCGTTATACTCACTGGGTTTCCTGCTCATTTCTCACAGGTCAGTTTCACAGTACTCATTTAACTCACCGGGTCTCCTGGTCTATTCTCACAGGTCAGTTTCACAGTACTCTTTACACTCACCGGGTCTCCTGCTCTATTCTCACAGGTCAGTTTCACAGTACTCTTTATACTCACCGGGTCTCCTGCTCCTTTCTCACAGGTCAGTTTCACAGTACTCTTTACACTCACCGGGTCTCCTGCTCCTTTCTCACAGGTCAGTTTCACAGTAATCATTCTGCTCACTGGTTCTCCTGCTCTTTTCTCACAGGTCAGTTTCACAGTACTCTTTATACTCACTGGGTTTCCTGCTCTATTCTCACAGGTCAGTTTCACAGTACTCTTTATACTCACCGGGTCTCCTGCTCTATTCTCACAGGTCAGTTTCACAGTACTCTTTCTGCTCACCGGGTCTCCTGCTCCTTTCTCACAGGTCAGTTTCACAGTAATCATTCTGCTCACTGGTTGTCCTGCTCTTTTCTCACAGGTCAGTTTCACAGTACTCTTTATACTCACCGAGTCTCCTGCTCCTTTCTCACAGGTCAGTTTCACAGTACTCTTTATACTCACCGGGTCTGCTGCTCCTTTCTCACAGGTCAGTTTCACAGTACTCTTTACACTCAGCGGATCTCCTGCTCTATTCTCACAGGTCAGTTTCACAGTACTCTTCATACTCACCGGGTCTCCCGCTCTATTCGCACAGGTCAGTTTCTCCGTCCTCTTTATACTCAACGGGTCTCCTGCTCCTTTCTCACCGGTCAGTTTCACAGTGCTCGTTATACTCACTGGGTTTCCTGCTCTATTCTCACAGGTCAGTTTCACAGTACTCTTTATACTCACTGGGTCTCCTGCACTATTTTCACAGGTCAGTTTCACAATATACTTTATAATCACCGGGTCTCCCGCTCTATTCTCACAGGTCAGTTTCACAGGACTCTGTTTCCTCACCGGGTCTCCCGCTCTATTCTCACAGGTCAGTTTCACAGTCCTCTTTATGCTCACCGGGTCTCCTGCTCCTTTCTCACAGGTCAGTTTCACAGTACTATTTGAACTCACCGGGTCTCCTGCTCGTTTCTCACAGGTCAGTTTCACCGTACTCTTTGCACTCACCGGGTCTCCTGCTCCTTTCTCACAGGTCAGTTTCACAATACTCCTTTTACTCACCAGGTCTCCCGCTCCTTTCTCACAGGTCAGTTTCACACTACTCTTTACAGTCACCAGGTCTCCCGCTCTATTCTCACAGGTCAGTTTCACAGTACTCGTTATACTCACTGGGTTTCCTGCTCCTTTCTCACAGGTCAGTTTCACAGTACTCTTTTTACTCACTGGGTTTCCTGCATCTTTCTCACAGGTCAGTTTCACAGTACTCATTTAGCTCACCGGGTCTCCTGCTCTATTCTCACAGATCAGTTTCTCCGTCCTCTTTTTTCTCACCGGGTCTCCTGCTCCTTTCTCACAGGTCAGTTTCACAGTACTCATTTAAGTCACCGGGTCTCCTGGTCTATTCTCACAGGTCAGTTTCTCAGTCCTCGTGATACTCACCGGGTCTCCTGCTCCTTTCTCACAGGTCAGTTTCACAGTACTCTTTATACTCACTGGGTCTCCTGCTCTATTCTCACAGGTCAGTTTCACAATACTCTTTGTACTCACTGGGTTTCCTGCTCCTTTCTCACAGGTCAGTTTCACAGTACTCTTTATACTCACTGGGTTTCCTGCTCCTTTCTCACCGGTCAGTTTCACAGTACTCGTTATACTCACTGGGTTTCTTGCTCAATTCTCACAGGTCAGTTTCACAGTACTCATTTAACTCACCAGGTCTCCCACTCCTTTCTCACAGGTCAGATTCTCAGTACTCTTTGTACTCACCAGGACTCCTGCTCCTTTCTCACCGGTCAGTTTCACAGTACTCATTATACTCACTGGGTTTCCTGCTCCTTTCTCACAGGTCAGTTTCACAGTACTCTTTATACTCACCAGGACTCCTGCTCCTTTCTCACCGGTCAGTTTCACAGTACTCTTTGCACTCACCGGATCTCCTGCTCCTTTCTCACACGTCTGTTTCACAGTACTCTTTGCACTCAACGGGTCTCCTGCTCCTTTCTCACAGGTCAGTTTCACAGTAATCATTCTGCTCACTGGTTCTCCTGTTCTTTTCTCACAGGTCAGTTTCACAGTACTCTTTATACTCACCGAGTCTCCTGCTCCTTTCTCACAGGTCACTTTCACAGTACTCTTTGTACTCAACGGGTCTGCTGCTCCTTTCTCACAGGTCAGTTTCACAGCACTCTTTGCACTCACTGGGTCTCCTGCTCTATTCTCACAGCTCAGTTTCACAGTAATCTTTGTACTCACCGAGTCTCCTGCTCCTTTCTCACATGTCAGTTTCACAGTATTATTTATGCTCACCGGGTCTCCCGCTCTATTCTCACAGGTCAGTTTCACAGTACTCTTTATACTCACCGGGTCTCCTGCTCCTTTCTCACAGGTCAGGTTCAGAGTACTCTTTATACTCACCGGGTCTCCCGCTCTATTCTCACAGGTCAGTTTCACAGTAATCTTTATACTCACCGGGTCTCCTGCTCCTTTCTCACAGGTCAGTTTCACACTACTCTTTACAGTCACCAGGTCTCCCGCTCCTTTCTAACAGGTCAGTTTCACAGTACTCGTTATACTCACTGGGTTTCCTGCTCCTTTCTCACAGGTCAGTTTCACAGTACTCTTTATACTCACTGGGTCTCCTGCACTATTTTCACAGGTCAGTTTCACAGTACTCTTTATACTCACCAGGACTCCTGCTCCTTTCTCACCGGTCAGTTTCACAGTACTCGTTATACTCACTGGGTTTCCTGCTCCTTTCTCACAGGTCAGTTTCACAGTACTCATTTAGCTCACCGGGTCTCCTGCTCTATTCTCACAGGTCAGTTTCTCCGTCCTCTTTTTTCTCACCTGGTCTCCTGCTCCTTTCTCACAGGTCAGTTTCACAGTACTCTTTATACTTACCGGGTCTCCTGCTCTATTCTCACAGGTCAGTTTCACAGTACTCATTATTCTCACCGGGTCTCCTGCTCTATTCTCACAGGTCAGTTTCTCCGTCCTCTTTATACTCACCTGGTCTCCTGCTCTATTCTCACAGGTCAGTTTCACAGTACTCTTTATACTCACCGGGTCTCCTGCTCTATTCTCACAGGTCAGTTTCACAGTACTATTGATACTCACCGGGTCTCCCGTTCCTTTCTCACAGGTCAGTTTCTCAGTACTCTTTATGCTCACCGGGTCTCCCGCTCTATTTCCACAGGTCAGTTTCACAGTGCTCTAAATACTCACCGGGTCTCCCGTTCCTTTCTCACAGGTCAGTTTCTCAGTACTCTTTATACTCCCCGGGTCTCCCGCTCTATTCTCACAGGTCAGTTTCTCCGTCCTCTTTATACTCACCTGGTCTCCTGCTCTATTCTCACAGGTCAGTTTCACAGTACTCTTTATACTCACCGGGTCTCCCGCTCTATTCTCACAGGTCAGTTTCTCCGTCCTCTTTATACGAACCGGGTCTCCTGCTCCTTTCTCACAGGTCAGTTTCACAATACTCTTTTTGCTCACCGGGTCACCTGCTCCTTTCTCACATGTCAGTTTCACAGTACTATTTATACTCACCGGGTCTCCTGCTCCCTTCTCACAGGTCAGTTTCACAGTACTATTGATACTCACCGGGTCTCCTGGTCCTTTCTCACAGGTCAGTTTCTCAGTACTCTTTATGCTCACCGGGTCTCCCGCTCTATTTCCACAGGTCAGTTTCACAGTGCTCTTTATACTCACCGGGTCTCCCGTTCCTTTCTCACAGGTCAGTTTCTCAGTACTCTTTATACTCCCCGGGTCTCCCGCTCAATTCTCACAGGGATGTTTCTCCGTCCTCTTTATGCTCACCGGGACTCCCGTTCCATTCTCACAGGTCAGTTTCTCCATCCTCTTTATGCTCACCGGGTCTCCCGCTCTATTCTCAGAGGTGGGTTTCACAGTACTATTTATGCTCAACGGGTCTCCCGCTCTATTCTCACAGGTCAGTTTCTCCGTCCTCTTTATACTCACCGGGTCTCCCGTTCCTTTCTGATAGGTCAGTTTCTCAGTACTCTTTATACTCCCCGGGTCTCCCGCTCAATTCTCACAGGTCAGTTTCACAGTACTCTTTATACTCACCGGGTCTCCCGCTCTATTCTCAGAGGTCGGTTTCACAGTGCTATTTATACTCACCGGGTCTCCTGGTCCTTTCTCACAGGTCAGTTTCACAGTACTCTTACAACTCACCGGGTCTCCCGCTCTATTCTCACAGGTCAGTTTCTCCGTCCTCTGGTCTCTTGCTCTATTCTCACAGGTCAGTTTCACAGTACTCTTATTACTCCCCGGGTCTCCCGCTCAATTCTCACAGGTCAGTTTCACAGTATTCTATGCACTCACCGGGTCTCCTGGTCCTTTTCACAGGTCAGTTTCACAGTACTCTTTATACTCACCGGGTCTCCCGCTCTATTCTCACAGCTCAGTTTCACAATAATCTTTGTACTCACCGGGTCTCCTGCTCCTTTCTCACATGTCAGTTTCACAGTATTATTTATGCTCACCGGGTCTCCCGCTCTATTCTCACAGGTCAGTTTCACAGTACTCTTTATACTCACCGGGTCTCCTGCTCCTTTCTCACAGGTCAGTTTCACAGTACTCTTTATACTCACCGGGTCTCCCGCTCTATTCTCACAGGTCAGTTTCACAGTAATCTTTATACTCACCGGGTCTCCTGCTCCTTTCTCACAGGTCAGTTTCACAGTACTCATTCAGCTCACCGGGTCTCCTGCTCTATTCTCACAGGTCAGTTTCTCCGTCCTCTTTTTTCTCACCTGGTCTCCTGCTCCTTTCTCACAGGTCAGTTTCACAGTACTCTTCATACTCACCGGGACTCCTGCTCTATTCTCACAGGTCAGTTTCACAGTACTCATTATTCTCACCGGGTCTCCTGCTCTATTCTCACAGGTCAGTTTCTCCGTCCTCTTTATACTCACCTGGTCTCCTGCTCTATTCTCACAGGTCAGTTTCACAGTACTCTTTATACTCACCGGGTCTCCCGCTCTATTCTCACAGGTCAGTTTCTCCGTCCTCTTCATACGAACCGGGTCTCCTGCTCCTTTCTCACAGGTCAGTTTCACAATACTCTTTTTACTCACCGGGTCTCCTGCTCCTTTCTCACATGTCAGTTTCACAGTACTCTTTACACTCACCGGGTCTCCCGCTCTATTCTCAGAGGTGGGTTTCACAGTACTATTTATACTCACCGGGTCTCCTGCTCCTTTCTCACAGGTCAGTTTCACAGTACTATTGATACTCACCGGGTCTCCTGGTCCTTTCTCACAGGTCAGTTTCTCAGTACTCTTTATGCTCACCGGGTCTCCCGCTCTATTTCCACAGGTCAGTTTCACAGTGCTCTTTATACTCACCGGGTCTCCCGTTCCTTTCTCACAGGTCAGTTTCTCAGTACTCTTTATGCTCACCGGGTCTCCCGCTCTATTTCCACAGGTCAGTTTCTCAGTACTCTTTATACTCCCCAGGTCTCGCGCTCAATTCTCACAGGTAAGTTTCTCCGTCCTCTTTATCCTCACCGGGACTCCCGTTCCATTCTCACAGGTCAGTTTCTCCGTCCTCTTCATGCTCACCGGGTCTCCCGCTCTATTCTCAGAGGTGGGTTTCACAGTACTATTTATGCTCAACGGGTCTCCCGCTCAATTCTCACAGGTCAGTTTCACAGTACTATTTATACTCACTGGGTCTCCCGCTCTATTCTCACAGGTCAGTTTCTCCGTCCTCTTTATACTCAGCGGGTCTCCCGCTCTATTCTCAGAGGTCGGTTTCACAGTGCTATTTATACTCACCGGGTCTCCTGGTCCTTTCTAACAGGTCAGTTTCTCCGTCCTCTGGTCTCTTGCTCTATTCTCACAGGTCAGTTTCACAGTACTCTTTTTACTCCCCGGGTCTCCCGCTCAATTCTCACAGGTCAGTTTCACAGTACTCTTTTTACTCCCCGGGTCTCCTGCTCCTTTCTCACAGGTCAGTTTCACAGTACTCTTTTTACTCCCCGGGTCTCCCGCTCAATTCTCACAGATCAGTTTCACAGTATTCTATACACTCACCGGGTCTCCTGGTCCTTTTCACAGGTCAGTTTCACAGTACTCTTTATACTCACCGGGTCTCCCGCTCTATTCTCACAGCTCAGTTTCACAATAATCTTTGTACTCACCGGGTCTCCTGCTCCTTTCTCACATGTCAGTTTCACAGTATTATTTATGCTCACCGGGTCTCCCGCTCTATTCTCACAGGTCAGTTTCACAGTACTCTTTATACTCACCGGGTCTCCCGCTCTATTCTCACAGGTCAGTTTCACAGTAATCTTTATACTCACCGGGTCTCCTGCTCCTTTCTCACAGGTCAGTTTCACACTACTCTTTACAGTCACCAGGTCTCCCGCTCCTTTCTAACAGGTCAGTTTCACAGTACTCGTTATACTCACTGGGTTTCCTGCTCCTTTCTCACAGGTCAGTTTCACAGTACTCTTTATACTCACTGGGTCTCCTGCACTATTTTCACAGGTCAGTTTCACAGTACTCTTTATAATCACCAGGACTCCTGCTCCATTCTCACCGGTCAGTTTCACAGTACTCGTTATACTCACTGGGTTTCCTGCTCCTTTCTCACAGGTCAGTTTCACAGTACTCATTTAGCTCACCGGGTCTCCTGCTCTATTCTCACAGGTCAGTTTCTCCGTCCTCTTTTTTCTCACCTGGTCTCCTGCTCCTTTCTCACAGGTCAGTTTCACAGTACTCTTTATACTCACCGGGACTCCTGCTCTATTCTCACAGGTCAGTTTCACAGTACTCATTATTCTCACCGGGTCTCCTGCTCTATTCTCACAGGTCAGTTTCTCCGTCCTCTTTATACTCACCTGGTCTCCTGCTCTCTTCTCACAGGTCAGTTTCACAGTACTCTTTATACTCACCGGGTCTCCTGCTCCTTTCTCACAGGTCAGTTTCACAGTACTCTTTGCACTCACCGGGTCTCCTGCTCCTTTCTCACATGTCAGTTTCACAGTACTCTTTGCACTCACCGGGTCTCCCGCTCTATTCTCAGAGGTGGGTTTCACAGTACTATTGATACTCACCGGGTCTCCTGGTCCTTTCTCACAGGTCAGTTTCTCAGTACTCTTTATGCTCACCGGGTCTCCCGCTCTATTTCCACAGGTCAGTTTCACAGTGCTCCAAATACTCACCGGGTCTCCCGTTCCTTTCTCACAGGTCAGTTTCTCAGTACTCTTTATACTCCCCGGGTCTCCCGCTCAATTCTCACAGGTAAGTTTCTCCGTCCTCTTTATGCTCACCGGGTCTCCCGTTCCATTCTCACAGGTCAGTTTCTCCGTCCTCTTTATGCTCACCGGGTCTCCCGCTCTATTCTCAGAGGTGGGTTTCACAGTACTATTTATGCTCAACGGGTCTCCTGCTCAATTCTCACAGGTCAGTTTCATAGTACTATTTATACTCACCGGGTCTCCCGCTCTATTCTCACAGGTCAGTTTCTCCGTCCTCTTTATACTCACCGGGTCTCCCGTTCCTTTCTGACAGGTCAGTTTCTCAGTACTCTTTATACTCCCCGGGTCTCCCGCTCAATTCTCACAGGTCAGTTTCACAGTACTCTTTATACTCACCGGGTCTCCCGCTCTGTTCTCAGAGGTGGGTTTCACAGTGCTATTTATACTCACCGGGTCTCCTGGTCCTTTCTCACAGGTCAGTTTCTCCGTCCTCTGGTCTCTTGCTCGATTCTCACAGGTCAGTTTCACAGTACTCTTTTTACTCCCCGGGTCTCCCGCTCAATTCTCACAGGTCAGTTTCACAGTACTCTTTTTACTCCCCGGGTCTCCTGCTCCTTTCTCACAGGTCAGTTTCACAGTACTCTTTTTACTCACCGGGTCTCCCGCTCAATTCTCACAGGTCAGTTTCACAGTATTCTATACACTCACCGGGTCTCCTGGTCCTTTTCACAGGTCAGTTTCACAGTACTCTTTATACTCACCGGGTCTCCCGCTCTATTCTCACAGGTCAGTTTCTCCGTCCTCTTTATACTCACCGGGTCTCCTGTTCCTTTCTCACAGGTCAGTTTCACAGTACTCTTTATACTCACCGGGTCTCTTGCTCGATTCTCACAGGTCAGTTTCACAGTACTCTTTATACTCACCGGGTCTCCTGCTCCTTTCTCACAGGTCAGTTTCACAGTATTCTATATGCTCACCGGGTCTCCCGCTCGATTCTCACAGGTCAGTTTCACAGTAGTCTTTGTACCCACCGGTTCTCCCGCTCATTTCTCACATGTCAGTTTCACAGTACTCTTTATACTCACCGGGTCTCTTGCTCTATTCTCGCATGTCAGTTTCACAGGGCTCTTTGCACACCGGGTCTCCTGCTCCTTTCTCACCGGTCAGTTTCACAGTACACTTTATACTCACCGGGTCTTCCGCTCTACTCTCACAGGTCAGTTTCACGGTATTCCTCATACTCACCAGGTCTCCCGCTCTATTCTCACAGGTCAGTTTCACAGTACTCTTTATACTCACCAGGTCTCCCGTTCTATTCTGACAGGTCAGTTTCACAGGACTCTTTATACTCACCGGGTCTCCCGCTCTATTCTCACAGGTCAGTTTCACAGTACTCTTTATAGTCAACGGGTCTCCCGCTCATTCATCACAGGGCAGTTTCACAGCACTCTTTATGCTCACTGGGTCTCCTGCTCCTTTCTCACAGGTCAGTATCACAGTACTCATTATACTGTCCGGGTCTATTTCTCTGTTCTCACAGGTCAGTTTCACATTACTCTTTATATACACCGGGGTAACCTGCTCCTTTCTCACAGGTCAGTTTCACAGTACACTTTTTACTCACCGAGACTCCTGCTCCTTTCTAACAGGTCAGTTCAACTGTACTATTTAAACTCAGCGGGTCTCCTGCTCCTTTCTCACAGGTTAGTTTCTCAGTACTCATTATTCTCACCGGTTCTCCCCCTCTATTCTCACAGGTCAGTTTCTCCGTCTTCTTTATACTCACCGGGTCTCCTGCTCCTTTCTCACAGGTCAGTTTCACAATACTCTTTTTACTCACCGGGTCTCCTGCTCCTTTCTCACAGGTCAGTTTCAAAGTAATCTTTGCACTCACCGGGTCTCCTGCTCTATTCTCACAGGTCAGTTTCACAGTACTCTTTACACTCACCGGGTCTCCTGCTCTATTCTCACTGGTCAGTTTCACAGTACTCTTTACACTCACCGGGTCTCTTGCTCAATTCTCACAGGTCAGTTTCACAGTCCTCTTTATCGTCACCAGGTCTCCCGCTCCTTTCTCACAGGTCAGATTCTCAGTACTCATTATTCTCACCGGGACTCCTGCTCCTTTCTCACCGGTCAGTTTCACAGTACTCATTTAACTCACAGGGTCTCCTGGTCTATTCTCACAGGTCAGTTTCTCCGTCCTCTTTGCACTCACCTGGTCTCCTGCTCCTTTCTCACAGGTCAGTTTCTCCGTCCTCTTTGTACTCACCTGGTCTCCTGCTCTATTCTCACAGGTCAGTTTCACAATACTCTTTTTACTCACCGGGTCACCTGTTCCTTTCTCACAGGTCAGTTTCACAGTGCTCTTGACACTCACCGGGTCTCCTGCTCTATTCTCACAGGTCACTTTCTCCGTCCTCTTTATACTCACCTGG
Source organism: Heptranchias perlo (assembly GCF_035084215.1). Taxonomy (NCBI): domain Eukaryota; kingdom Metazoa; phylum Chordata; class Chondrichthyes; order Hexanchiformes; family Hexanchidae; genus Heptranchias; species Heptranchias perlo. The sequence goes on from NC_090330.1 coordinate 76,635,113, forward strand.
TCTCCTGCTCCTTTCTCACAGGTCAGTTTCACAATACTCTTTTTACTCACCGGGTCACCTGCTCCTTGCTCACAGGTCAGTTTCACAGGACTCTTCATACTCACCGGGTCTCCTGCTCTATTCTCACGGGTCAGTTTTACAGTACTCTTTACACTCACCGGATCTCCTGCTCTATTCTCACAGGTCAGTTTCACAGTACTATTTATACTCACCGGGTCTCCTGGTCCTTTCTCACAGGTCAGCTTCTCAGTACTCTTTCTACTCACCGGGTCTCCTGCTCCTTTCTCAACGGTCAGTTTCTCAGTACTCTTTATACTCACCAGGTCTCCCGCTCTATTCTCACAGGTCAGTTTCACAGTACTCTTTATGCTCACCGGGTCTCCCGCTCGATTCTCACAGGTCAGTTTCTCCGTCCTCTTGAGACTCACCCGGTCTCCTGCTCCTTTCTCACAGGTCAGTTTCACAATACTCTTTGCACTCACCGGGTCACCTGCTCCTTTCTCACAGGTCAGTTTCACAGTACTCTTTGCACTCACCGGGTCTCTTGCTCAATTCTCACAGGTCAGTTTCACAGTCCTCTTTATAGTCACCAGGTCTCCCGCTCCTTTCTCACCGGTCAGATTCTCAGTACTCTTGATACTCACCGGGACTCCTGCTCCTTTCTCACCGGTCAGTTTCACAGTACTCGTTATACTCACTGGGTTTCCTGCTACTTTCACACAGGTCAGTTTCACAGTACTCATTTAACTCACCGGGTCTCCTGGTCTATTCTCACAGGTCAGTTTCTCCGTCCTCGTGATACTCACCGGGTCTCCTGCTCCTTTCTCACAGGTCAGATTCACAGTACTCTTTATACTCACCAGGTCTCCAGCTCTATTCTCACAGGTCAGTTTCACAGTACTCTTTATACTCACCGGGTCTACTGCTCCTTTCTCACAGGTCAGTTTCACAGTACTCTTTATACTCACTGGGTCTCCTGCTCTATTCTCACAGGTCAGTTTCACAGCACTCTTGATACTCACTGGGTCTCCTGCTCTATTCTCACAGGTCAGTTTCACAGTACTCTTTATACTCACTGGGTCTCCTGCTCTATTCTCACAGGTCAGTTTCACAGTACTCTTTACACTCACCAGGACTCCTGCTCCTTTCTCACAGGTCAGTTTCAGAGTACTCTTTATACTCACTGGGTCTCCTGCTCCTTTCTCACAGGTCAGTTTCACAATACTCTTTTTACTCACCGGGTCACCTGCTCCTTTCTCACAGGTCAGTTTCACAGTACTCTTTATACTCACCGGGTCTCCCGCTCTATTCTCACAGGTCAGTTTCACAGTACTCTTTATACTCACCGGGTCTCCCGCTCTATTCTCACAGGTCAGTTTCACAGTACTCTTTATGCTCACCGGGTCTCCTGCTCCTTTCTCACAGGTCAGTTCAACAGTACTATTTGAACTCAGCGGGTCTCCTGCTCCTTTCTCACAGGTCAGATTCTCAGTACTCTTGATCCTCACCGGGTCTCCTGCTCTATCCTCACAGGTCAGTTTCTCAGTACTCTTTATACTCACCAGGACTCCTGCTCCTTTCTCACCGGTCAGTTTCACAGTACTCGTTATACTCACTGGGTTTCTTGCTCAATTCTCACAGGTCAGTTTCACAGTACTCATTTCACTCACCAGGTCTCCCACTCCTTTCTCACAGGTCAGATTCTCAGTACTCTTTCCACTCACCAGGACTCCTGCTCCTTTCTCACCGGTCAGTTTCACAGTACTCTTTACACTCACCGGGTCTCCTGCTCTGTTCACACTGGTGAGTTTCACAGTGCACTTGAGACTCACTGGGTCTCCTGATCTATTCTCACAGGTCAGTTTCACAGTACTCATTAGACTCACTGGGTCTCCTGATCTATTCTCACAGGTCAGTTTCACAGTACTCATTGGACTCACTGGGTCTCCTGATCTATTCTCACAGGTCAGTTTCACAGTACTCTTTGCACTCACCGGGTCTCCTGCTCCTTTCTCACAGGTCTGTTTCACAGTACTCTTTGTACTCAACGGGTCTCCAGCTCCTTTCTCACTGGTCAGTTTCACAGTAATCATTCTGCTCACTGGTTCTCCTGCTCTTTTCTCACAGGTCAGTTTCACTGTACTCTTTATACTCACCGAGTCTCCTGCTCGTTTCTCACAGGTCAGTTTCACAGTACTATTTATACTCACCGGGTCTCCTGGTCCTTTCTCACAGGTCAGTTTCAAAGTACTCTTTATAGTCACCGGGTCTCTTGCTCTATTCTCACAGGTGAGTTTCACAGTACTCTTTTTACTCATCGAGACTCCTGCTCCTTTCTCACAGGTCAGATTCACAGTACTCTTTATACTCACCAGGTCTCCCGCTCTATTCTTACAGGTCAGTTTCACAGTACTCTTTATGCTCACCGGGTCTCCCGCTCGATTCTCACAGGTCAGTTTCACAGTACTCTTTATGCTCACCGGGTCTCCTGCTCCTTTCTCACAGGTCAGTTTCACAATACTGTTTTTACTCACCGGGTCACCTGCTCCTTTCTCAAAGGTCAGTTTCACGGTACTCTTTGCACTCACCGGGTCTCCTGCTCCTTTCTCACAGGTCAGTTTCACAATACTCTTTTTACTCACCGGGTCACCTGCTCCTTTCTCACAGGTCAGTTTCACAGTGCTCTTTGCACTCACCGGGTTTCTTGCTCAATTCTCACAGGTCAGTTTCACAGTCCTCTTTATAGTCACCATGTCTCCCGCTCCTTTCTCACCGGTCAGATTCTCAGTACTCATTCTTCTCACCGGGTCTCCCGCTCTATTCTCACAGGTCAGTTTCTCAGTACTCTTTTTACTCACCGGGTCACCTGCTCCTTTCTCACCGGTCAGTTTCACAGTACTCGTTATACTCACTGGGTTTCCTGCTCCTTTCTCACAGGTCAGTTTCACAGTACTCATTTAACTCACCGGGTCTCCTGGTCCATTCTCACAGGTCAGTTTCTCCGTCCTCGTGATACTCACCGGGTCTCCTGCTCCTTTCTCACAGGTCAGTTTCACAGTACTCTTTATACTCACCGGGTCTCCTGCTCTATTCTGACAGGTCAGTTTCACAGTACTCTTTATACTCTCCGGGTCTCCTGCTCCTTTCTCACAGGTCAGTTTCACAGTACTCTTTATACTCACTGGGTCTCCTGCTCTATTCTCACAGGTCAGTTTCACAGCACTCTTTATACTCACTGGGTCTCCTGCTCTAGTCTCACAGGTCAGTTTCACAGTACTCTTTATAATCACCGGGTCACCTGCTCCTTTCTCACAGGTCAGTTTCACAGTACTCTTTACACTCACCGGGTCTCCTGCTCTATTCTCACAGGTCAGTTTCACAGTACTCTTTACACTCACCGGGTCTCCTGCTCTGTTCTCACAGGTCAGTTTCACAGTACTCTTTATAATCACCGGGTCACCTGCTCCTTTCTCACAGGTCAGTTTCACAGTACTCTTTACACTCACCGGATCTCCTGCTCTATTCTCACAGGTCAGTTTCACAGTACTCTTTAAACTCACCGGGTCTCCTGCTCTATTCTCACAGGTCAGTTTCACAGTACACTTGAGACTCACCGGGTCTCCCGCTCCAGTCTCACAGGTCAGTTTCACAGTACTCTTTAGACTCACCGGGTCTCCTGCTCCTTTCTCACAGGTCAGTTTCACAGTACTCTTTAGACTCACCGCATCTCCTGCTCGATTCTCACAGGTCACTTTCACAGTACTCATCATACTCACCGGGTCTCCTGCTCCTTTCTCACAGGTCAGTTTCACAGTACTCTTTGTACTCACCGGGTCTCCTGATCTATTCGCACAGGTCAGTTTCACAGTGCTCATTGGACTCACTGGGTCTCCTGATCTATTCTCACAGGTCAGTTTCACAGTACTGATGAGACTCACTGGGTCTCCTGATCTATTCTCACAGGTCAGTTTCACAGTACTCTTTGTACTCAACGGGTCTCCTGCTCCTTTCTCACACGTCTGTTTCACAGTACTCTTTGTACTCAACGGGTCTCCTGCTCCTTTCTCACAGTTCAGTTTCACAGTAATCATTCTGCTCACTGGTTCTCCTGCTCTTTTCTCACAGGTCAGTTTCACAGTACTCTTTATACTCACCGAGTCTCCAGCTCCTTTCTCACAGGTCAGTTTCACTGTACTCTTTGCACTCACTCGGTCTCCTGCTCTATTCTCACAGCTCAGTTTCACAGTACTCTTTGTACTCACCAGGTCTCCTGCTCCTTTCTCACATGTCAGTTTCACAGTATTATTTATACTCACCGGGTCTCCCGCTCTATTCTCACAGGTCAGTTTCACAGTAATCTTTATACTCACCGGGTCTCCTGCTCCTTTCTCACAGGTCAGTTTCACAGTTCTCTTTATACTCACCGGGTCTCCCGCTCTATTCTCAAAGGTCAGTTTCTCCGTCCTCTTTATACTCACCGGGTCTCCTGCTCCTTTCTCACAGGTCAGTTTCACAATACTCTTTACACTCACCGGGTCTCTTGCTCAATTCTCACAGGTCAGTTTCACAGTACTCTTTCTACTCACCGGGTCTCCTGCTCCTTTCTCAACGGTCAGTTTCTCAGTACTCTTTATACTCACCGGGTCTCCTGCTCCTTTCTCACAGGTCAGTTTCACAGTACTCTTTTTACTCACCGAGACTCCTGCTCCTTTCTCATAGGTCAGTTCAACAGTACTATTTGAACTCAGCGGATCTCCTGCTCCTTTCTCACAGGTCAGATTCTCTGTCCTCTTGAGACTCACCGGGTCTCCTGCTCCTTTCTCACAGGTCAGTTTCACAGTACTCGTTATACTCACTGGGTTTCCTGCTCCTTTCTCACAGGTCAGTTTCACAGTACTCATTTAAGTCACCGGGTCTCCTGGTCTATTCTCACAGGTCAGTTTCTCCGTCCTCGTGAAACTCACCGGGTCTCCTGCTCCTTTCTCACAGGTCAGTTTCACAGTACTCTTTATACTCACCGGGTCTCCTGCTCTATTCTCACAGGTCAGTTTCACAGTACTCTTGATACTCACTGGGTCTCCTGCTCTATTCTCACAGGTCAGTTTCACAGTACTCTTTACACTCACCAGGACTCCTGCTCCTTTCTCACAGGTCAGTTTCAGAGTACTCTTTATACTCACTGGGTCTCCTGCTCCTTTCTCACAGGTCAGTTTCACAATACTCTTTTTACTCACCGGGTCACCTGCTCCTTTCTCACAGGTCAGTTTCACAGTACTCTTTGCACTCACCGGGTCTCCTGCTCTATTCTCACAGGTCAGTTTCACAGTACTCTTTATACTCACTGGGTCTCCTGCTCGATTCTCACAGGTCAGTTTCACAGTACTCTTTATACTCACTGGGTCTCCAGCTCTATTCTCACAGGTCAGTTTCACAGTACTCTTTATACTCACCAGGACTCCTGCTCCTTTCTCACCGGTCAGTTTCACAGTACTCGTTATACTCACTGGGTTTCTTGCTCAATTCTCACAGGTCAGTTTCACAGTACTCATTTAACTCACCAGGTCTCCCACTCCTTTCTCACAGGTCAGATTCTCAGTACTCTTTATACTCACCGGGTCTCCCGCTTCATTCTCACCGGTCAGTTTCACAGTACTCATTATACTCACTGGGTTTCCAGCTCCTTTCTCACAGGTCAGTTTCACAGTACTCTTTCCACTCACCGGGTCTCCTGCTCTATTCTCACAGGTCAGTTTCACAGTACTCTTTACACTCACCGGGTCTCCTGCTCTGTTCACACTGGTGTGTTTCACAGTACACTTGAGACTCACTGGGTCTCCTGATCTATTCTCACAGGTCAGTTTCACAGTACTCATTAGACTCACTGGGTCTCCTGATCTATTCTCACAGGTCAGTTTCACAGTACTCATTAGACTCACTGGGTCTCCTGATCTATTCTCACAGGTCAGTTTCACAGTACTCATTAGACTCACTGGGTCTCCTGATCTATTCTCACAGGTCAGTTTCACAGTACTCTTTGTACTCACCAGGTCTCCTGCTCCTTTCTCACAGGTCAGTTTCACAATATTATTTATGCTCACCGGATCTCCTGCTCTATTCTCACAGGTCAGTTTCACAGTACTCTTTATACTCACCGGGTCTCCCGCTCGATTCTCACAGGTCAGTTTCACAGTACTCGTTACACTCACTGGGTTTCCTGCTCCTTTCTCACAGGTCAGTTTCACAGTACTCATTTAAGTCACCGGGTCTCCTGGTCTATTCTCACAGGTCAGTTTCTCCGTCCTCGTGAAACTCACCGGGTCTCCTGCTCCTTTCTCACAGGTCAGTTTCACAGTACTCTTTATACTCACCGGGTCTCCTGTTCTATTCTCACAGGTCAGTTTCACAGTACTCTTGATACTCACTGGGTCTCCTGCTCTATTCTCACAGGTCAGTTTCACAGTACTCTTTGCACTCACCAGGACTCCTGCTCCTTTCTCACAGGTCAGTTTCAGAGTACTCTTTATACTCACTGGGTCTCCTGCTCCTTTCTCACAGGTCAGTTTCACAATACTCTTTTTGCTCACCGGGTCACCTGCTCCTTTCTCACAGGTCAGTTTCACAGTACTCTTTGCACTCACCGGGTCTCCTGCTCTATTCTCACAGGTCAGTTTCACAGTACTCTTTATACTCACTGGGTCTCCTGCTCTATTCTCACAGGTCAGTTTCACAGTACTCTTTATACTCACCAGGACTCCTGCTCCTTTCTCACCGGTCAGTTTCACAGTACTCGTTATACTCACTGGGTTTCTTGCTCAATTCTCACAGGTCAGTTTCACAGTACTCATTTAACTCACCAGGTCTCCCACTCATTTCTCACAGGTCAGATTCTCAGTACTCTTTATACTCACCGGGTCTCCCACTTCATTCTCACCGGTCAGTTTCACAGTACTCATTATACTCACTGGGTTTCCAGCTCCTTTCTCACAGGTCAGTTTCACAGTACTCTTTCCACTCACCGGGTCTCCTGCTCTATTCTCACAGGTCAGTTTCACAGTACTCTTTACACTCACCGGGTCTCCTGCTCTGTTCACACTGGTGTGTTTCACAGTACACTTGAGACTCACTGGGTCTCCTGATCTATTCTCACAGGTCAGTTTCACAGTACTCATTAGACTCACTGGGTCTCCTGATCTATTCTCACAGGTCAGTTTCACAGTACTCATTAGACTCACTGGGTCTCCTGATCTATTCTCACAGGTCAGTTTCACAGTACTCATTAGACTCACTGGGTCTCCTGATCTATTCTCACAGGTCAGTTTCACAGTACTCTTTGTACTCACCAGGTCTCCTGCTCCTTTCTCACAGGTCAGTTTCACAATATTATTTATGCTCACCGGATCTCCTGCTCTATTCTCACAGGTCAGTTTCACAGTACTCTTTATACTCACCGGGTCTCCCGCTCGATTCTCACAGGTCAGTTTCACAGTAATCTTTATACTCACCGGGTCTCCTGCTCCTTTCTCACAGGTCAGTTTCACAGTGCTCTTTATACTCACCGGGTCTCCCGCTCTATTCTCACAGGTCAGTTTCTCCGTCCTCTTTATACTCACCGGGTCTCCTGCTCCTTTCTCACAGGTCAGTTTCACAATACTCTTTACACTCACCGGGTCTCTTGCTCAATTCTCACAGGTCAGCTTCACAGTCCTCTTTCCAGTCACCAGGTCTCCCGCTCCTTTCTCACAGGTCAGTTTCACAGTACTCATTATTCTCTCCGGGTCTCCCGCTCTATTCTCACAGGTCAGTTTCACAGTACTCTTTTTGCTCACCGCTGCTCCTGCTCCTTTCTCACCGGTCAGTTTCACAGTGCTCGTTATACTCACCGGGTCTCCTGCTCTATTCTCACAGGTCAGTTTCACAGTACTCTTTATACTCACCGGGTCTCCTGCTCTATTCTCACAGGTCAGTTTCACAGTACTCTTTATACTCACTGGGTCTCCTGCACTATTTTCACAGGTCAGTTTCACAATATACTTTATAATCACCGGGTCACCTGCTCTATTCTCACAGGTCAGTTTCACAGTACTCTTTATGCTCACCGGGTCTCCTGCTCCTTTCTCACAGGTCAGTTTCACAGTACTCTTTTTACTCACCGAGACTCCTGCTCCTTTCTCACAGGTCAGTTCAACAGTACTATTTGAACTCAGCGGATCTCCTGCTCCTTTCTCACAGGTCAGATTCTCAGTACTCATTATTCTCACCGGGTCTCCTGCTCCTTTCTCACAGGTCAGTTTCACAGTACTCGTTATACTCACTGGGTTTCCTGCTCCTTTCTCACAGGTCAGTTTCACAGTACTCATTTAACTCACCGGGTCTCCTGGTCTATTCTCACAGGTCAGTTTCTCCGTCCTCGTGATACTCACCGGGTCTCCTGCTCCTTTCTCACAGGTCAGTTTCACAGTACTCTTTATACTCACCGGGTCTCCTGCTCTATACTCACAGGTCAGTTTCACAGTACTCTTGATACTCCCTGGGTCTCCTGCTCTATTCTCACAGGTCAGTTTCACAGTACTCTTTACACTCACCAGGACTCCTGCTCCTTTCTCACAGGTCAGTTTCAGAGTACTCTTTATACTCACTGGGTCTCCTGCTCCTTTCTCACAGGTCAGTTTCACAGTACTCTTTGCACTCACCGGGTCTCCTGCTCTATTCTCACAGGTCAGTTTCACTGTACTCTTTATAATCACTGGGTCTCCTGCTCTATTCTCACAGGTCAGTTTCACAGTACTCTTTATACTCACTGGGTCTCCTGCTCTATTCTCACAGGTCAGTTTCACAGTACTCATTTAACTCACCAGGTCTCCCACTCCTTTCTCACAGGTCAGATTCTCAGTACTCTTTATACTCACCGGGTCTCCCGCTCTATTCTCACCGGTCAGTTTCACAGTACTCATTATACTCACTGGGTTTCCTGCTCCTTTCTCACAGATCAGTTTCACAGTACTCTTTATACTCACCGGGTCACCTGCTCCTTTCTCACAGGTCAGTTTCACAGTACTCTTTCCACTCACCGGGTCTCCTGCTCTATTCTCACAGGTCAGTTTCACAGTACTCTTTACACTCACCGGGTCTCCTGCTCTGTTCACACTGGTGTGTTTCACAGTACACTTGAGACTCACTGGGTCTCCTGATCTATTCTCACAGGTCAGTTTCACAGTACTCATTAGACTCACTGGGTCTCCTGATCTATTCTCACAGGTCAGTTTCACAGTACTCTTTGCACTCACCGGGTCTCCTGCTCCTTTCTCACAGGTCTGTTTCACAGTACTCTTTGTACTCAACGGGTCTCCTGCTCCTTTCTCACTGGTCAGTTTCACAGTAATCATTCTGCTCACTGGTTCTCCTGCTCCTTTCTCACAGGTCAGTTTCACAGTACACTTTGTACTCAACGGGTCTGCTGCTCCTTTCTCACATGTCAGTTTCACAGTATTATTTATGCTCACCGGATCTCCTGCTCTATTCTCACAGGTCAGTTTCACAGTACTCTTTATACTCAGCGGGTCTCCTAGTCCTTTCTCACAGGTCAGTTTCACAGTCCTATTTATACTCACCGGGTCTCCTGCTCGATTCTCACAGGTCACTTTCACTGTACTCATCATACTCACCGGGTCTCCTGCTCCTTTCTCACAGGTCAGTTTCACAGTACTCTTTGTACTCACCGGGTCTCCTGATCTATTCTCACAGGTCAGTTTCACAGTGCTCATTAGACTCACTGGGTCTCCTGATCTATTCTCACAAGTCAGTTTCACAGTACTCATTAGACTCACTGGGTCTCCTGATCTATTCTCACAGGTCAGTTTCACAGTACTCTTTGTACTCACCGGGTCTCCTGCTCCTTTCTCACAGGTCAGTTTCACAGTAATCATTCTGCTCACTGGTTCTCCTGCTCTATTCTCACAGGTCAGTTTCACAGTACTCTTTATACTCACTGGGTCTCCTGCTCTATCCTCACAGGTCAGGTTCTCAGTACTCTTTATACTCACCAGGACTCCTGCTCCTTTCTCACCGGTCAGTTTCACAGTACTCATTATACTCACTCGGTTTCCTGCTCCTTTCTCACAGGTCAGTTTCACAGTATTCTTTATACTCACCGGGTCTCCTGCTCTATTCTCACAGGTCAGTTTCACAGTACTCTTTACACTCACCGGGTCTCCTGCTCTATTCTCACAGGTCAGTTTCACAGTACACTTGAGACTCACCGGGTCTCCCGCTCCATTCTCACAGGTCAGTTTCACAGTACTCATCATACTCACCGGGTCTCCTGCTCCTTTCTCACAGGTCAGTTTCACAGTACTCTTTGTACTCACCGGGTCTCCTGATCTATTCTCACAGGTCAGTTTCACAGTGCTCATTAGACTCACTGGATCTCCTGATCTATTCTCACAGGTCAGTTTCACAGTACTCTTTGTACTCAACGGGTCTCCTGCTCCTTTCTCACAGGTCAGTTTCACAGTAATCATTCTGCTCACTGGTTCTCCTGCTCTTTTCTCACAGGTCAGTTTCACAGTACTCTTTATACTCACCGAGTCTCCTGCTCCTTTCTCACATGTCACTTTCTCAGTACTCTTTGTACTCAACGGGTCTCCTGCTCCTTTCTCACAAGTCAGTTTCACAGCACTCTTTGCACTCACCGGGTCTCCTGCTCTATTCTCACAGGTCAGTTTCACAGTACTCTTTACACTCACCGGGTCTCCTGCTCTGTTCACACTGGTGAGTTTCACAGTACACTTGAGACTCACTGGGTCTCCTGATCTATTCTCACAGGTCAGTTTCACAGTACTCATTGGACTCACCGGGTCTCCCGCTCTATTATCACAGGTCAGTTTCAGAGTACTCTTTGTACTCACCGGGTCTCCTGCTCCTTTCTCACAGGTCAGTTTCACAATACTCTTTTTACTCACCGGGTCACCTGCTCCTTTCTCACAGGTCAGTTTCACTGTACCCTTTATACTCACCGGGTCTCCTGCTCCTTTCTCACAGGTCAGTTTCACAGTACTCATTATTCTCACCGGGTCTCCCGCTCTATTCTCACAGGTCAGTTTCACAGTGCTCGTTATACTCACTGGGTTTCCTGCTCCTTTCTGACAGGTCAGTTTCACAGTGCTCTTCACACTCACCGGGTCTCCCGCTCTTTTCTCACAGGTCAGTTTCACAGTAATCTTTATACTCACTGGGTCTCCTGCTCCTTTCTCACAGGTCAGTTTCACAATACTCTTTATACTCACCAGGACTCCTGCTCCTTTCTCACAGGTCAGTTTCACAGTACTCATTTAGCTCACCGGGTCTCCTGCTCTATTCTCACAGGTCAGTTTCACAGTACTCGTTATACTCACTGGGTTTCATGCTCCTTTCAGACAGGTCAGTTTCACAGTACTCTTTGTACTCACCGGGTCTCCCGCTCTATTCTCAAAGGTCAGTTTCTCCGTCCTCTTTATACTCACCGGGTCTCCTGCTCCTTTCTCACAGGTCAGTTTCACAATACTCTTTACACTCACCGGGTCTCTTGCTCAATTCTCACAGGTCAGCTTCACAGTCCTCTTTATAATCACCAGGTCTCCCGCTCTGTTCTCACAGGTCAGTTTCACAGTACTCTTTATGCTCACCGCTCCTCCTGCTCCTTTCTCACAGGTCAGTTTCTCCGTCCTCTTTATACTCACCTGGTCTCCTGCTCCTTTCTCACAGGTCAGTTTCTCCGTCCTCTTTATACTCACCTGGTCTCCTGCTCCTTTCTCACAGGTCAGTTTCACAGTACTCGTTATACTCACTGGGTTTCCTGCTCCTTTCTCACAGGTCAGTTTCACAGCACTCTTTGCACTCACCGGGTCTCCCGCTCTATTCTCACAGGTCAGTTTCACAGTACTCTTTATACTCACCGGGTCTCCTGCTCTATTCTCACAGGTCAGTTTCACAGTACACTTTATACTCACCGGGTCTCCTGCTCTATTCTCACAGGTCAGTTACACAGTACTGTTTATACTCACCGGGTCTCCTGCTCCTTTCTCACAGGTCAGTTTCACAGTACTCTTTGAACTCACCGGGTCTCCCGCTCTATTCTCACAGGTCAGTTTCACAGGACTCTTTAAACTCCCCGGGTCTCCCGCTCCTTTCTCACAGGTCAGTTTCACAGGACTCTTTAAACTCCCCGGGTCTCCCGCTCTATTCTCACAGGTCAGTTTCACAGGACTCTTTAAACTCCCCGGGTCTCCCGCTCCTTTCTCACAGGTCAGTTTCACAGTACTCTTTGAACTCACCGGGTCTCCCGCTCCTTTCTCACAGGTCAGTTTCACAGTACTCTTTAAGGGAATTGTATCGTAATATTACCCTGACAATTGGAATCAGAATTGTACGACTGAAAATAATAATTAAAGTTTTGTGAGAACAATTGAATTTGTTTGAAACTCATTGCTACACTCAGTATATTAAGAAGTAAATAGACTTACACCTCCTCAGTTAATACTGGCCCTCTCACTCCTCATGCAATCTCAGTTGATACTGGCACCCACATTCACATTTCCTCCCAGTCAATACTGGCACTGGTACTCTCACACCCAACACCCTCACAGTTAATACAGGAATCCTCATACCCACACTCCCTCAGTTAATACTGGCAATCTCACACCCAACAGGCTCACAGTTAAAACTGGCACTCTTCCTCCCCACATCCTCTCAGTTCATACTGACACACTCCCTCCCCACATCATCTCAGTTAAAACTGGCATTCTCACACCTTCTCAGTTAGTACTGGCACTCTCCCTCCTCATTCCCTCTCAGTTAGTACTGGCACTCTCCCTCCTCGTTCCCCCTCAGTTAGTACTGGCGTTCTCCCTCCTCATTCCCTCTCAGTTAGTACTGGCACTCTCCCTCCTCACTCCCTCTCAGTTCGTACTGGCACTCTCCCTCCTCATTCCCTCTCAGTTAGTACTGGCACTCTCCCTCGTCATTCCCTCTCAGTTAGTACTGGCACTCTCCCTCCTCATTCCCACTCAGCTACTACTGGGACTCTCCCTCTTCATTCCCTCTCAGTTAGAACTGGCACTCTCCCTCCTCATTCCCCCTCAGTTAGTGCTGGCACTCTCCCTCCTCATTCAACCCCCCTCGCCCCTCAGTTAGTACTGGCACTCTCCCTCCTCATTCCCTCTCAGTTACGACTGGAACTCTCCATCCTCATTCCATCTCAGTTCGTACTGGCACTCTCCCTCTTCATTCCCCCCCTGTTAGTACTGGCACTCTCCCTCCTCATTCCCTCTCAGTTAGTACTGGCACTCTCCATCCTCATTCCCCCCCAGTTAGTACTGGCACTCTCCCTCCTCATTCCCCCTCAGTTAGTGCTGGCACTCTCCCTCCTCATTCAACCCCACTCGCCCCTCAGTTAGTACTGGCACTCTCCCTCCTCATTCCCTCTCAGTTAGGACTGGCACTCTCCCTCCTCATTCCCTCTGAGTTAGTACTGGCATTCATCCTCCTCATTCCCTCTCAGTTAGTACTGGGACTCTCCCTCCCCATTTCCTCTCAGTTAGCACTGGCACTCTCCCTCCTCATTCCCCCTCAGTTAGTACTGGCAGTCCCCCTCCTCAGTCCGACCCCCACCTCAGTTAGTACTGGCACTCTCCCTCCTCATTCCCTTTCAGTTAGTACTGGCACAATCCCTCCTCGTTCCCTCTGTGAGGACTGGCACTCTCCCTCCTCATTCCCCCTCAGTTAGTACTGGCACAATCCCTCCTCATTCCCTCTCAGTTAGGACTGGCACTCTCCCTCCTCATTCCCTCTGAGTTAGTACTGGCATTCACCCTCCTCATTCCCTCTCAGTTAGTACTGGGACTCTCCCTCCCCATTTCCTCTCAGTTAGCACTGGCACTCTCCCTCCTCATTCCCCCTCAGTTAGTACTGGCACTCTCCCTCCTCATTCCCTCTGAGTTAGTACTGGCATTCATCCTCCTCATTCCCTCTCAGTTAGTACTGGGACTCTCCCTCCCCATTTCCTCTCAGTTAGCACTGGCACTCTCCCTCCTCATTCCCCCTCAGTTAGTACTGGCAGTCCCCCTCCTCAGTCCGACCCCCACCTCAGTTAGTACTGGCACTCTCCCTCCTCATTCCCTTTCAGTTAGTACTGGCACAATCCCTCCTCGTTCCCTCTGTGAGGACTGGCACTCTCCCTCCTCATTCCCTCTCAGTTAGGACTGGCACTCTCCCTCCTCATTCCCTCTGAGTTAGTACTGGCATTCACCCTCCTCATTCCCTCTCAGTTAGTACTGGGACTCTCCCTCCCCATTTCCTCTCAGTTAGCACTGGCACTCTCCCTCCTCATTCCGCCTCAGTTAGTACTGGCAGTCCCCCTCCTCAGTCCGACCCCCACCTCAGTTAGTACTGGCACTCTCCCTCCTCATTCCCTTTCAGTTAGTACTGGCACAATCCCTCCTCGTTCCCTCTGTGAGTACTGGCACTCTCCATCCTCATTCCTTCTCAGTTAGTTCTGGCACTCTCCCTCCTCATTCCCACCCACACCTCAGTTAGTACTGGCATTCTCCCTCCTCACTCCATCTCAGTTAGTACTGGCACTCTCCCTCCTCATTCCCTCTCAGTTACGACTGGGACTCTCCCTGCTCATTCCCTCTCAGTTAGTACTGGCACTCACCCTCCTCATTCCCCCTCAGTTAGTACTGGCATTCTCCCTCCTCACTCCCTCTCAGTTAGTACTGGCACTCTCCCTCCTCATTCCCTCTCAGTTACGACTGGGACTCTCCCTCCTCATTCCCTCTCAGTTACGACTGGGACTCTCCCTGCTCATTCCCTCTCAGTTAGTACTGGCACTCTCCCTCCTCATTCCCTCTCAGTTAATACTGGCACTCTCCCTCCTCATTCCCCCTCAGTTAGTACTGGCACTCTCCCTCCTCATTCCCCCTCAGTTAGTACTGGCACTCTCGCTCCTCATTCCCTCACAGTTCGTACTGGCACTCTCCCTCCTCATTCCCTCACAGTTAGTACTGGGACCCTCCCTCCTCATTCCCTCTCAGTTTTTACTGGCACTCTCCTTCCTCATTCCCCCTTGCTTAGTACTGGCACTCTCCCTCCTCATTCCCCCACACCTCAGTTAGTACTGGCACTCTCCCTCCTCATTCCCACTCAGTTAGTGCTGGCACTCTCCCTCCTCACTCCCTCTCAGTTAGTACTGGCACTCTCCCACCTCATTCCCTCCTAGTTACTACTGGGACTCTCCCTCCCCATTCCCTCTCAGTTAGTACTGGCACTCTCCCTCCTCATTCCCCACAGTTAGTACTGGCACTCTCCCTCCTCATTCCCTCTCAGTTACTACTGGGACTCTCCCTCCTCATTCACCCACCCCGCCCCCGCCCCGCTCAGTTAGAACTGGCACTCTCCCTCCTCACTCCCTCTCAGTTACTATTGGCACTCTCCCTCCTCATTCCCTCTCAGTTACTACTGGGACCCTCCCTCCTGATTCCCTCTCAGTTAGTACTGGCACTCTCCCTCCTCATTACCCGACACCTCAGTTAGTACTTGCACTCTCCCTCCTCATTCCCTCTCAGTTAGTGCTGGCACTCTCCCTCCTTAATCCCTCTCAGTTGCTACTGGCAATCTGCCTCCACATTCCCTCTCAGTGTGTACTGGCACTCAACCTCCTCATTCCCTCTCAGTTAGTACTGGCACTCTCCCACCTCATTCCCTCTCAGTTACTACTGGGACTCTCCCTCCCCATTCCCTCTCAGTTCGTACTGGCACTCTCCCTCCTCATTCCCCTCAGTTCGTTCTGGCACTCTCCCTCCTCATTCCCTCTCAGTTAGTACTGGCACTCTCACTCCTCATTCCCTCTCAGTTACTACTGGGACTCTCCCTCCCCATTCCCTCTCAGTTCGTACTGGCACTCTCCCTCCTCATTCCCCTCAGTTCGTTCTGGCACTCTCCCTCCTCATTCCCTCTCAGTTAGTACTGGCACTCTCACTCCACATTCCCTCTCAGTTATTACTGGCACTCTCCCTCCACATTCTCTCTCAGTTTGTGCAGGCACTCTCCCTCCTCCTTCCCCGACCACCCGCCACCCCCCCCCGCCTCAGTTATTACTGGCACTCTCCGTGCTCATTCTCTCTCAGTTAGTGCTGGCACTCTCCATCCTCATTCCCCGACCGCCCCTCCGCCTCAGTTATTACTGGCACTCTCCCTCCTCATTCCCTCTCAGTTACTAATGGCACTCTCCCTCCTCATTCCCTCTCAGTTAGTACTGGCACTCTCCCACCTCCTTCCCTCTCAGTTACTATTGGGACTCTCCCTCCCCATTCCCTCTCAGTTAGTACTGGCACTCTCCCTCCTCATTCCCTCTCAGTTAGTACTGGCACACTCCCTCCTCATTCCCTCTCAAATACGACTGGCAATCTCCCTCCACATTCTCCCTCAGTTCGTACTGGCACTCACCCTCCTCATTCCCTCTCAGTTAGTACTGGCACTCTCCCTCCTCATTCCCTCTCAGTTAGTACTGGCACTCTCCCACCTCATTCCCTCTCAGTTACTTCTGGGACTCTCACTCCCCATTCCCTCTCATTTAGTACTGGCACTCTCCCTCCTCATTCCCCTCAGTTAGTACTGGCACTCTCCCTCCTCATTCCCTCTCAGTTAGTACTGGCACTCTCCCTCCTCATTCCCTCTCAGTAAGTACTGGCACTCTCCCTCCTCATTCCCTCTCAGTTACTACTGGGACTCTCCCTCCTCATTCCCACTCAGTTCGTACTGGCACTCACCCTCCTCATTCCCTCTCAGTTAGTACTGGCACTCTCCCTCCTCATTCCCTCTCAGTTAGTACTGGCACTCTCCCACCTCATTCCCTCTCAGTTACTTCTGGGACTCTCACTCCCCATTCCCTCTCATTTAGTACTGGCACTCTCCCTCCTCATTCCCCTCAGTTAGTACTGGCACTCTCCCTCCTCATTCCCTCTCAGTTAGTACTGGCACTCTCCCTCCTCATTCCCTCTCAGTAAGTACTGGCACTCTCCCTCCTCATTCCCTCTCAGTTACTACTGGGACTCTCCCTCCTCATTCCCACTCAGTTAGTACTGGCACTCTCCCTCCTCATTCCCCCTCTGTTAGTAATGGCACTCTCCCTCGTCATTCCCCCCACCCCCTCAGTTTGTCCTGGCACTCTCCCTCCGCATTACCTCTCAGTTAGTACTGGCACAATCCCTCCTCATTCTCTCAGTTAATACTGGCACTATCCCTCCTCATTCTCTCAGTTAATACTGGCACTCTCCCTCCTCACTCCCTCTCAGTCACTACTGGGACTCTCCCTCCTCATTCCCTTTCAGTTACTACTGTGACTCTCCCTCCTCATTCCCTCTCAGTTACTACTGGGACTCTCCCTTCTCAAACCCTCTCAGTTAGTATTGGCACTCTCCCTCCTAATTCCCCCTCAGTTAATACTGGCACTCTCCATCCTCATTCCCTCTCAGTTAGAATTGGCACTCTCCCTCCTCATTCCCTCTCAGTTACGACTGGGACTCTCCCTTCTCAAACCCTCTCAGTTAGTACTGGCATTCTCCCTCCTAATTCCCCCTCAGTTAGTACTGGCACTCAATCTCCTCATTCCCTCTCAGTTAGTACTGGCACTCTCCCTCCTCATTCCCTCTCAGTTACGACTGGCACTCTCCCTCCTCATTCCCTCTCAGTTAGTACTGGCACTCAATCTCCTCATTCCCTCTCAGTTAGTACTGGCACTCTCCCTCCTCATTCCCTCTCAGTTAGCACTGGCACTCTCCCTCCTCATTCCCTCTCAGTTAGTACTGGCACTCTCCCTCCTCATTCCCTCTCAGTTAGTACTGGCACTCTCCCTCCTCATTCCCTCTCAGTTAGCACTGGCACTCTCCCTCCTCATTCCCCTCAGTTAGTACTGGCACTCTCCCTCCTCATTCCCTCTCAGTTAGTACTGGCACTCTCCCTCCTCATTCCTTCTCAATTAGTACTGGCACTTTCGCTGCTCATTCCCCCTCAGTTCGTTCTGGCACTCTCCCTCCTCATTCCCCCTCAGTTAGTACTGGCACTCTCCCTCCTCATTCCCCCCCCCCCCTCAGTTAGTACTGGCACTCTCACTCCTCACTCCCCTTCAATTAGTACTGGCACTCTCCCTCCTCATTCCCTCTCAGATAGTACTGGCACTCTCCCTCCTCATTCCTTCCTCAGTTTGTACTGCACTCTTCCTGCTCATTCCCTCTCACTTAGTACTGGCACTCTCTCTCCTCATTCCCTCTCAGTTAGCACTGGCACTCTCCCTCCTCATTCCCTCTCAGTTACGACTGGCACTCTCCCTCCTCATTCCCTCTCAGTTAGTACTGGCACTCAATCTCCTCATTCCCTCTCAGTTAGTACTGGCACTCTCCCTCCTCATTCCCTCTCAGTTAGTACTGGCACTCTCCCTCCTCATTCCCTCTCAGTTAGCACTGGCACTCTCCCTCCTCATTCCCTCTCAGTTAGTACTGGCACTCTCCCTCCTCATTCCTTCTCAATTAGTACTGGCACTCTCGCTGCTCATTCCCCCTCAGTTCGTTCTGGCACTCTCCCTCCTCATTCCCCCTCAGTTAGTACTGGCACTCTCCCTCCTCATTCCCCCCCCCCCCTCAGTTAGTACTGGCACTCTCACTCCTCACTCCCCTTCAATTATTACTGGCACTCTCCCTCCTCATTCCCTCTCAGATAGTACTGGCACTCTCCCTCCTCATTCCTTCCTCAGTTTGTACTGCACTCTTCCTGCTCATTCCCTCTCACTTAGTACTGGCACTCTCTCTCCTCATTCCCGCTCAGTTAGTACTGGCACTCTCCCTCCTCATTCCCCCTCAGTTAGTACTGGCACATTCCCTCCTCATTCCCTCTCAGTACTGGCACTCTCCCTCCTCATTCCCCCTCATTACTGGCACTCTCCCTCCTCATTCCCTCGCAGTACTGGCACTCTTCCTCCTCATTCCCTCTCAGTTAGTACTGGCACTCTCCCTCCTCATTCCCCCTCAGTTCTGGCACTCTCCCTCCTCATTCCCTCACTTAATACTGGCACTCTCCCTCCTCATTCCCTCTCAGTTAGTACTGGCACTCTCCGTCCCCAAACTCACCCAGTTAGTACTGGCACTCTCCCTCTCCATTACCTCTCAGGTCATACTGGCACGCTCCCTCCACACACTATCTCAGTTGAGGCTGGCACCCTCCTTCCCAACACCCACTCGGTTAATACTGGCCCTCTTTTCCACCCCCACCCACAGGCCTTCTCAGTTAATACTGGCACTCTCACTCCCCACACTCTCTCAGTTAATACTGGCGCTCTCACTCCCCACAGTCTCTCAGTTAATACTGGCACTCTCACTCCCCACACACTTTCAGTTAATACTGGCACTCTCACTCCCCACACTCTCTCAGTTAATACTGGCACTCCCACTCCCCACACACTTTCAGTTAATACTGGCCCTCTCACTCCCCACAGTCTCTCAGTTAATACTGGCACTCTCCCTCCCCACACTCTCTCAGTTAATACTGGCACTCCCACTCCCCACACACTTTCAGTTAATACTGGCACTCTCACTCCCCACACCCTCTCAGTTAATACTGGCACTCTCACTCCCCACACTCTCTCAGTTAATACTGGCACTCTCACTCCCCACACACTTTCAGTTAATACTGGCACTCTCACTCCCCACACACTTTCAGTTAATACTGGCCCTCTCACTCCCCACAGTCTCTCAGTTAATACTGGCACTCTCCCTCCCCACACTCTCTCAGTTAATACTGGCACTCCCACTCCCCACACACTTTCAGTTAATACTGGCCCTCTCACTCCCCACAGTCTCTCAGTTAATACTGGCACTCTCCCTCCCCACACTCTCTCAGTTAATACTGGCACTCCCACTCCCCACACACTTTCAGTTAATACTGGCACTCTCACTCCCCACACCCTCTCAGTTAATACTGGCACTCTCACTCCCCACACTCTCTCAGTTAATACTGGCACTCTCACTCCCCACACTCTCTCAGTTAATACTGGCACTCTCACTCCCCACACACTTTCAGTTAATACTGGCACTCTCACTCCCCACACACTTTCAGTTAATACTGGCACTCCCACTCCCCACACACTTTCAGTTAATACTGGCACTCTCACTCCCCACACTCTCTCAGTTAATACTGGCGCTCTCACTCCCCACAGTCTCTCAGTTAATACTGGCACTCTCACTCCCCACACACTTTCAGTTAATACTGGCACTCTCACTCCCCACACACTTTCAGTTAATACTGGCACTCTCACTCCCCACACTCTCTCAGTTAATACTGGCGCTCTCACTCCCCACAGTCTCTCAGTTAATACTGGCACTCTCACTCCCCACACACTTTCAGTTAATACTGGCACTCTCACTCCCCACACTCTCTCAGTTAATACTGGCACTCCCACTCCCCACACACTTTCAGTTAATACTGGCACTCTCACTCCCCATACACTTTCAGTTAATACTGGCACTCCCACTCCCCACACACTTTCAGTTAATACTGGCACTCTCACTCCCCATACACTTTCAGTTAATACTGGCCCTCTCACTCCCCACAGTCTCTCAGTTAATACTGGCACTCTCCCTCCCCACACTCTCTCAGTTAATACTGGCACTCCCACTCCCCACACACTTTCAGTTAATACTGGCACTCTCACTCCCCACACTCTCTCAGTTAATACTGGCACTCTCACTCCCCACACACTTTCAGTTAATACTGGCCCTCTCACTCCCCACAGTCTCTCAGTTAATACTGGCACTCTCCCTCCCCACACTCTCTCAGTTAATACTGGCACTCCCACTCCCCACACACTTTCAGTTAATACTGGCACTCTCACTCCCCACACTCTCTCAGTTAATACTGGCACTCTCACTCCCCACACTCTCTCAGTTAATACTGGCGCTCTCACTCCCCACAGTCTCTCAGTTAATACTGGCACTCCCACTCCCCACACACTTTCAGTTAATACTGGCACTCTCACTCCCCACACTCTCTCAGTTAATACTGGCACTCTCACTCCCCACACACTTTCAGTTAATACTGGCACTCTCACTCCCCACACACTTTCAGTTAATACTGGCGCTCTCACTCCCCACACACTTTCAGTTAATACTGGCACTCTCACTCCCCACACACTTTCAGTTAATACTGGCACTCTCACTCCCCACACACTTTCAGTTAATACTGGCACTCTCACTCCCCACACTCTCTCAGTTAATACTGGCACTCTCACTCCCCACACTCTCTCAGTTAATACTGGCACTCTCACTCCCCACACACTTTCAGTTAATACTGGCACTCCCACTCCCCACACACTTTCAGTTAATACTGGCACTCCCACTCCCCACACACTTTCAGTTAATGCTGGCACTCTCACTCCCCACACACTTTCAGTTAATACTGGCACTCTCACTCCCCACACTCTCTCAGTTAATACTGGCACTCTCACTCCCCACACACTTTCAGTTAATACTGGCACTCTCACTCCCCACACACTTTCAGTTAATACTGGCACTCCCACTCCCCACACACTTTCAGTTAATACTGGCACTCCCACTCCCCACACTCTCTCAGTTAATACTGGCACTCTCACTCCCCACACTCTCTCAGTTAATACTGGCACTCTCACTCCCCACACTCTCTCAGTTAATACTGGCACTCCCACTCCCCACACACTTTCAGTTAATACTGGCACTCTCACTCCCCACACTCTCTCAGTTAATACTGGCACTCTCACTCCCCACACTCTCTCAGTTAATACTGGCACTCCCACTCCCCACACACTTTCAGTTAATACTGGCACTCTCACTCCCCACACTCTCTCAGTTAATACTGGCACTCTCACTCCCCACACTCTCTCAGTTAATACTGGCACTCTCACTCCCCACACTCTCTCAGTTAATACTGGCACTCTCACTCCCCACACACTTTCAGTTAATACTGGCACTCCCACTCCCCACACACTTTCAGTTAATACTGGCACTCTCACTCCCCACACCCTCTCAGTTAATACTGGCACTCTCACTCCCCACACTCTCTCAGTTAATACTGGCACTCTCACTCCCCACACACTTTCAGTTAATACTGGCACTCCCACTCCCCACACACTTTCAGTTAATACTGGCACTCTCACTCCCCACACCCTCTCAGTTAATACTGGCACTCTCACTCCCCACACCCTCTCACTTAATACTGGCACTCTCACTCCCCACACTCTCTCAGTTAATACTGGCACTCCCACTCCCCACACTCTCTCAGTTAATACTGGCACTCTCACTCCCCACACTCTCTCAGTTAATACTGGCACTCTCACTCCCCACACTCTCTCAGTTAATACTGGCACTCCCACTCCCCACACACTTTCAGTTAATACTGGCACTCTCACTCCCCACACTCTCTCAGTTAATACTGGCACTCTCACTCCCCACACTCTCTCAGTTAATACTGGCACTCCCACTCCCCACACACTTTCAGTTAATACTGGCACTCTCACTCCCCACACTCTCTCAGTTAATACTGGCACTCTCACTCCCCACACTCTCTCAGTTAATACTGGCACTCTCACTCCCCACACTCTCTCAGTTAATACTGGCACTCTCACTCCCCACACACTTTCAGTTAATACTGGCACTCCCACTCCCCACACACTTTCAGTTAATACTGGCACTCTCACTCCCCACACCCTCTCAGTTAATACTGGCACTCTCACTCCCCACACTCTCTCAGTTAATACTGGCACTCTCACTCCCCACACACTTTCAGTTAATACTGGCACTCCCACTCCCCACACACTTTCAGTTAATACTGGCACTCTCACTCCCCACACCCTCTCAGTTAATACTGGCACTCTCACTCCCCACACCCTCTCACTTAATACTGGCACTCTCACTCCCCACACTCTCTCAGTTAATACTGGCACTCTCACTCCCCACACTCTCTCAGTTAATACTGGCACTCTCACTCCCCACACACTTTCAGTTAATACTGGCACTCTCACTCCCCACACCCTCTCAGTTAATACTGGCACTCTCACTCCCCACACTCTCTCAGTTAATACTGGCACTCTCACTCCCCACACTCTCTCAGTTAATACTGGCACTCTCACTCCCCACACTCTCTCAGTTAATACTGGCACTCTCACTCCCCACACACTTTCAGTTAATACTGGCACTCTCACTCCCCACACTCTCTCAGTTAATACTCGCACTCTCACTCCCCACAGTCTCTCAGTTAATACTGGCGCTCTCACTCCCCTCACCCTCTCAGTTAATACTGGCACTCTCACTCCCCACACCCTCTCAGCTAATACTGGCACTTTCACTCCCCACACTCTCTCAGTTAATACTGGCACTCTCACTCCCCACACTCTCTCAGTTAATACTGGCACTCTCACTCCCCACACCCTCTCAGTTAATACTGGCACTCTCACTCCCCACACTCTCTCAGTTAATACTGGCACTCTCACTCCCCACACTCTCTCAGTTAATACTGGCACTCTCACTCCCCACACTCTCTCAGTTAATACTGGCACTCTCACTCCCCACACTCTCTCAGTTAATACTGGCACTCTCACTCCCCACACTCTCTGTTAATACTGGCACTCTCACTCCCCACACTCTCTCAGTTAATACTGGCACTCTCACTCCCCACACTCTCTCAGTTAATACTGGCACTCTCACTCCCCACACCCTCTCAGTTAATACTGGCACTCTCACTCCCCACACTCTCTCAGTTAATACTCGCACTCTCACTCCCCACACCCTCTCAGTTAATACTGGCACTCTCACTCCCCACACTCTCTCAGTTAATACTGGCACTCTCACTCCCCACACCCTCTCAGTTAATACTGGCACTCTCACTCCCCACACTCTCTCAGTTAATACTCGCACTCTCACTCCCCACACCCTCTCAGTTAATACTGGCACTCTCACTCCCCACACTCTCTCAGTTAATACTGGCACTCTCACTCCCCACACTCTCTCAGTTAATACTGGCACTCTCACTCCCCACACTCTCTCAGTTAATACTGGCACTCTCACTCCCCACACCCTCTCAGTTAATACTGGCACTCTCACTCCCCACACTCTCTCAGTTAATACTGGCACTCTCACTCCCCACACTCTCTGTTAATACTGGCACTCTCACTCCCCACACTCTCTCAGTTAATACTGGCACTCTCACTCCCCACACCCTCTCAGTTAATACTGGCACTCTCACTCCCCACACTCTCTCAGTTAATACTCGCACTCTCACTCCCCACACCCTCTCAGTTAATACTGGCACTCTCACTCCCCACACTCTCTCAGTTAATACTGGCACTCTCACTCCCCACACCCTCTCAGTTAATACTGGCACTCTCACTCCCCACACTCTCTCAGTTAATACTGGCACTCTCACTCCCCACACTCTCTCAGTTAATACTGGCACTCTCACTCCCCACACTCTCTCAGTTAATACTCGCACTCTCACTCCCCACACCCTCTCAGTTAATACTAGCACTCTCACTCCCCACACACTTTCAGTTAATACTGGCGCTCTCACTCCCCACACTCTCTCAGTTAATACTGGCACTCTCACTCCCCACAATCTCTCAGTTAATACTGGCACTCTCACTCCCCACAATCTCTCAGTTAATACTGGCGCTCTCACTCCCCACAGTCTCTCAGTTAATACTGGCACTCTCACTCCCCACACTCTCTCAATTAATACTGGCACTCTCACTCCCCACACTCTCTCAGTTAATACTGGCACTCTCACTCCCCACACTCTCTCAGTTAATACTGGCACTCCCACTCCCCACACACTTTCAGTTAATACTGGCACTCTCACTCCCCACACTCTCTCAGTTAATACTGGCACTCTCACTCCCCACACTCTCTCAGTTAATACTGGCACTCTCACTCCCCACACACTTTCAGTTAATACTGGCACTCTCACTCCCCACACTCTCTCAGTTAATACTGGCACTCTCACTCCCCACACTCTCTCAGTTAATACTGGCACTCTCACTCCCCACACACTTTCAGTTAATACTGGCACTCTCACTCCCCACACTCTCTCAGTTAATACTGGCGCTCTCACTCCCCACACTCTCTCAGTTAATACTGGCACTCTCACTCCCCACACACTTTCAGTTAATACTGGCACTCTCACTCCCCACACTCTCTCAGTTAATACTCGCACTCTCACTCCCCACACTCTCTCAGTTAATACTGGCACTCTCACTCCCCACACACTTTCAGTTAATACTGGCACTCTCACTCCCCACACTCTCTCAGTTAATACTGGCACTCTCACTCCCCACACACTTTCAGTTAATACTGGCACTCTCACTCCCCACACTCTCTCAGTTAATACTGGCACTCTCACTCCCCACACTCTCTCAGTTAATACTGGCACTCTCACTCCCCACACTCTCTCAGTTAATACTGGCACTCCCACTCCCCACACACTTTCAGTTAATACTGGCACTCCCACTCCCCACACACTTTCAGTTAATACTGGCGCTCTCACTCCCCACACTCTCTCAGTTAATACTGGCACTCTCACTCCCCACACACTTTCAGTTAATACTGGCACTCTCACTCCCCACACTCTCTCAGTTAATACTGGCACTCTCACTCCCCACACACTTTCAGTTAATACTGGCACTCTCACTCCCCACACTCTCTCAGTTAATACTGGCACTCTCACTCCCCACACACTTTCAGTTAATACTGGCACTCCCACTCCCCACACTCTCTCAGTTAATACTGGCACTCTCACTCCCCACACTCTCTCAGTTAATACTAGCACTCTCACTCCCCACACTCTCTCAGTTAATACTGGCACTCTCACTCCCCACACACTTTCAGTTAATACTGGCACTCTCACTCCCCACACTCTCTCAGTTAACACTGGCACTCTCACTCCCCACACTCTCTCAGTTAATACTGGCACTCTCACTCCCCACACTCTCTCAGTTAATACTGGCACTCCCACTCCCCACACACTTTCAGTTAATACTGGCACTCTCACTCCCCACAGTCTCTCAGTTAATACTGGCACTCTCACTCCCCACACACTCTCAGTTAATACTGGCACTCTCACTCCCCACACTCTCTCAGTTAATACTGGCACTCCCACTCCCCACACACTTTCAGTTAATACTGGCACTCTCACTCCCCACAGTCTCTCAGTTAATACTGGCACTCTCACTCCCCACACTCTCTCAGTTAATACTGGCACTCCCACTCCCCACACACTTTCAGTTAATACTGGCACTCTCACTCCCCACAGTCTCTCAGTTAATACTGGCACTCTCACTCCCCACAATCTCTCAGTTAATACTGGCACTCTCACTCCCCACAATCTCTCAGTTAATACTGGCACTCTCACTCCCCACAGTCTCTCAGTTAATACTGGCACTCTCACTCCCCACAATCTCTCAGTTAATACTGGCACTCTCACTCCCCACACTCTCTCAGTTAATACTGGCGCTCTCACTCCCCACACTCTCTCAGTTAATACTGGCACTCTCACTCCCCACAATCTCTCAGTTAATACTGGCACTCTCACTCCCCACAATCTCTCAGTTAATACTGGCGCTCTCACTCCCCACAATCTCTCAGTTAATACTGGCACTCTCACTCCCCACGCTCTCTCAATTAACACTGGCACTCTTTCCTCCCACCTCCCCAATCCCACACCCTCTCAGTTAATACTGGTCTCCCTCTCCCCACACCCTCTTAGTTAATACTGGCACTCTGCCTCTCCCACACTCTCTCAGTAAATACTGGCACTCTGCCTCCCCACACTTTCTCAATTAATACTGGCACTCTCCTTCCCAACATCCTCTCAGTTAATACTGGCACTCTCACTCCCCACACTCTCTCAGTTAATACTGGCACTCTCACTCCCCACATCCTCTCAGTTAATACTGGCACTCTCACTCCCCACACTCTCTCAATTAACACTGGCACTCTTTCCTCCCACCTCCCCAATCCCACACTCTCTCAGTTAATACTGGAACCCTGCCTCCCCACACCCTCTCAGTTAATACTGGAACCCTGCCTCCCCACACCCTCTCAGTTAATACTGGAACCCTGCCTCCCCATACCCTCTCAGTTAATACTGGAACCCTGCCTCCACACACCCTCTCTGTTAATACTGGAACCCTGCCTCCCCACACCCTCTCAGTTAATACTGGAATCCTGCCTCCCCACACCCTCTCAGTTAATACTGGAACCCTGCCTCCCCACACCTTCTCTGTTAATACTGGAACCCTGCCTCCCCACACCCTCTCAGTTAATATTGGAACCCTGCCTCCCCACCCCCTCTCAGTTAATACTGGAACACTGCCTTCACACACCCTCTCAGTTAATACTGGAACCCTGCCTCCCCACACCCTCTCAGTTAATACTGGCACTCTCATTTTCCACACCTTCTCAATTAATACTGGCACTCTTACTCTCCCCACCCTCACAGTTAATACTGGCACTCACCCTCCTCACACCTTCTCAGCTTCCAGCTACTCTGTTGGTACTCCTAAAGTTCCACTCCCAGCGTAGTCACCTTTCCTTTCCCCTCCAATACCATTTCCCCTTCCCTCTATTGACATTCATTTACCTCCACCTCCATTGGCATTCCCTCTCCCCTTCATTTTCCCAACTTCCCTCTCTCTTTCACTGTCATGCAGTTTCTCTCTCCATTTCTCCACACTACATCCATTTGTCCCCCTTTTGCTCCTGTTTCTTGCTACGCATTCTGCCCCTCCTGTCCCCTTGGCATAGATTCTACCCCCTCCATCCCCCTTGCTGTTTATTCTATGCCTGCCCCTGCCTTCCATTCTCTCCACTTGCTAATGCACTGGACAGGCCCCAGTACCACTAGCCCGATTACCCCCTACTTGTACTGAAGATAGGAACTCCCATTTTCACAAGGATTACAACCTCCAGTATACCGAGGTGATAATTGAGGCCAGTAGCATTAGGAGCAGCTCAAAGAGGAGGAGCAGGGCCTATGCAGTGAATTAGTCACTCAAGTCAAGAGCAGCAGGTTGGGGGCAGAGAAGATGTTTGTACGAATGTGTGTCAGCAAATGCTAAACAGGCCTCCAAAACACAGATAACTGGCAATATATGAAGATGGAACATGAATTTACCTGGAACACCACATCACAACAATGGTTCAATAAGGCTTTAAAATTGAAAAGTAGCAATTCAAGCAACATAGAATCATAGAAATTTATGACACAGAAGGAGGCCATTCGGCCCATCGTGTCTGTGCTGGCCGAAAAAGAGCTATCCAGCCTCATCCCACTTTCCAGCTCTTGATCCGTAGCCTTGTAGGTTACGGCACTTCAAATGCATATTCAAGTACTTTTTAAATGCGATGAGGGTTTCTGCCTCTACCACCCTTTCAGGCAGTGAGTTCCAGATCCCCATCACCCTCAGGGTGAAAAAGTTTCTCCTCAACTCCCCTCTAATCCTTCTACCAATTACTTTAAATCTATGCCCCCTTGTTATTGACCTCTCTGCTAAGTGAAATAGGTCCTCCCCATCCACTCTATCTAGGCCCCTCATAATTTTATACACCTCAATTAAAACTCCCCACAGCCTCCTTTGTTCGAAAGAAAACAACCCCAGCCTATCGAACCTTTTCTCATAACTAAAATTCTCCAGTTCTGGCAATATCCTCATAAATCTCCTCTGTACCCTCTCGAGTGCAAACACACCTTTCCTGTAATGTGGTGACCAGAACTGTATGCAGTACTCGAGCTGTGGCCTAGCTAGTGTTTTATACAATTATAATCTTACATTCTATGCCTCGGCTAATAAAGGAAAGTTTCACATATGCCTTTTTAACCATCTTCTCTATCGGTCCTGCTACCTTCAGTGATCTGTGGACATGCATTCCAAGATCCCTCTGTTCCATTACACTTCTCAGTATCCTCCCATTAATTGTACATTCCTTTGCCTTGTTTGCTCTCCCCAAATGCATTACCTCACACTTCTACGGATTGAATTCCATTTGCCACTTTTCTGCCCACCTGACCAGTCCATTGATATCTTGTTGTCATCTTCCAAAATTCTATAGATTATGAACAGTTCCTGCAGATTGGAGGGTGGCAAATGTCGACAGCTTTCCTCCTCACTATCAACCATATGGCCAATTTTTGTATCATCTGCAAACTTCTTAATCATGCCCCTTACATTTAGGTCTGAATCATTTATATATACCACAAAAAGCAAGGGACCTAGTACTGAATCCTGCAGAAGCCCACTGGAAACACCCTTCCAGTCACAAAAACACCCGTGGACCATTATCCTTTGCTTCCTGCCACTGAGCAAATTTTGGATCCAACTTGCCACTTTGCCTTGGATCCCATGGGCTTTTACTTTTCGGACCAGTCTGCCATTTGGGACCTTGTCAAAAGCCTTGCTAAAATCCATGTACACTACATCAAACGCGTTACCTTCATCGAACTTCCTTGTTATCGCCTCAAAAAATTCAATCAAGTTAGTCATTCATTAAAAGGCATGACGGTGGATAGGCAATGGCTAACATTTAAGGAACGAATGCATGAATTGCAACAATTATGCATTCCTTTCTAGTGCAAAAACACAAAAGGAAAAGCAGCCCAACCATGGCTAACAAAAAAAATTAAGCATAGTATTAGATCCAAAGAGGAGTCATATAAAGTTGCCAGAAAAAGTAGCAAGCCTGAGGATTGGGAGCAGTTTAGAATTCAGCAAAAAAGGACCAAGAGATTGATTAAGAGGGGAAAAATAGAGTAGGAGACTAAACTTGCAAGGAACATAAAAGTGGACTGTAAAAGTAATATGTAATATTTCCAAGTTTGCTGATGACACAAAACTAGGTGGGATTGTGAGTTATAAGGAGGATGCATAGAGGCTTCAAGGCGATTTAGACAAGTTGAGTGAGTGGGCAAATACATGGCAGATGCAGTATAATGTGGATAAATGTGAAGTTATCCAATTCGGAAGGAAAAACAGAAAGACAGAGTATTATTTAAATGGTGATAGATTGGGGAATGTTGATGTACAAAGGGACCTGGGTGTCCTTGTACACCAGTCACTGAAAGCAAATATGCAGGTGCAGCAAGCAGTTAGGAAGGCAAATGGTATATTGGCCTTCATTGCAAGAGGATTTGAGTATAGGAGCAAGTATGTCTTACTGCAGTTATACAGGGCCTTGGTGAGACCACATCTGGAGTATTGTGTGCAGTTTTGGTCTCCTTACCTAAGAAAGGATATACTTTCCATAAAGGGAGCGCAGCAAAGGTTCACCAGACTGATTCCTGGGATGGCAGGACTGTCATATGAGGAGAGATTGGGTCGACTCGGCCTGTATTCACTCGAGTTTAGAAGAATGAGAGGGGATCTCATTGAAACATATAAAATTCTGACAGAGCGAGACAGACTGGATGCAGGGAGGATGTTTCCCTTGGCTAGGGGGTCCAGAATGAGGGGTCACAGTCTCAGGAAATGAGGTAGGACACTTAGGGCTGAGATAAGGAAAAATTTCTTCACTCAGAGGGTGGTGAACCTGTGGAATTCTCTGCCACAGAAGGCTGTGGAGGCCAAGTCACTGAATGTATTTAAGATGGAGCTCGGTAGATTTCTATACACAAAAGGCATCAAGGGGTATGGGGAGAGAGTGGGAATATGGTATTGAGATCGAGGATCGGCCATGATCATATTGAATGGCACAGCAGACTCGAAGGGCCGAATGGCCTACTCCTGCTCCTATTTTCTATGTTTCTTTGTCAATCTTCCCTTAACAATCCATGTTGACTGTCCTTGATTTACCCGTGCCTTTCTAAATGACAATTAATACTGTCCCTCATCAAGGTTAGGCTGACTGTCCTGTAATTACTCAGTCTATCCCTTTCTCCTTTAATCATCAACACAACGTTAGCAGTCCTCCAGTCCTCCGGCACCACGCCAGGGAGAATTGGAAAATGATGGTCAGAGCCTCTGCTATTTCCTCCCTTGCTTCTCTTAACAGCCTGGGATACATTTCATCCGGGCTTGGAAATGTATTTACTTTCAAGGATGCTAAACCCCTTAATATTTCCTCTCTCACTATGTTTATCCCATGCAAAATTTCATACTCCTCCCCCTTAACTACAATCTCTGCATCGTCCCCCTCTTTTCTAAAGACAGTCGCAAAGTATTCATTAAGAACCATACCCACGTCTTCTCCCTCCACACACAGGTTACCTTTTTGGTCTCTAATAGGCCCTACTCTTTCCTTAGTTACCTTCTTGCTTTTAATGTATTTATAAAACATCTTTGGGTTTTCCTTGCCAATATTTTCTCATGCCCCCTCTTTGCTTTCCTAATTTCCTTTTTAATTTCACCCCTGCACTTTCTATACTCCTCTAGGCTTTCTGCAGTATTGAGCTCTTGGTATCTGGCATAAGCTTCCCTTTTTTGCCTTATCTTACCCTGTATGCTCCCTGACATCCAGGGGGCGCACGATTTGGGAGTCTCACCCGGAAAGATGCTTTACCCTCTGGTAGGTCAGTGGAATGTAATCTATCATATGGACATATCTTTCACAAGGCCAACACTCATGAAAGATTTGCATCAGCCACTCAACCCTGAGGTGACCCTGTGAGTGATGTGCCCCTTCATTCTGAGGAGAGCCTGTGCCTGAAATGTCCCTTTATCCGAGAAGACCCTGTAACTGATGTGCCTCTTCACTCTGAGGAGTCCCTATGACTGATGTGCCTCTTCACTCTGAGGAGTCCCTGTAACTGATGTGCCTCTTCACTCTGAGGAGTCCCTATGACTGATGTGCCTCTTCACTCTGAGGAGTCCCTGTAACTGATGTGCCTCTTCACTCTGAGGAGTCCCTGTAACTGATGTGCTTTTTCACTCTGAGGAGTCCCTATGACTGATGTGCCTCTTCACTCTGAGGAGTCCCTGTAACTGATGTGCCTCTTCACTCTGAGGAGTCCCTGTAACTGATGTGCTTTTTCACTCTGAGGAGTCCCTGTGACTGATGTGCCTCTTCACTCTGAGGAGTCCCTGTAACTGATGTGCCTCTTCACTCTGAGGAGTCCCTGTAACTGATGTGCTTTCTCACTCTGAGGAGTCCCTATGACTGATGTGCTCTTCACTCTGAGGAGTCCCTGTAACTGATGTGCCTCTTCACTCTGAGGAGTCCCTGTAACTGATGTGCCTCTTCACTCTGAGGAGTCCCTGTGACTGATGTGCTTTTTCACTCTGAGGAGTCCCTATGACTGATGTGCCTCTTCACTCTGAGGAGTCCCTATGACTGATGTGCCTCTTCACTCTGAGGAGTCCCTATGACTGATGTGCCTCTTCACTCTGAGGAGTCCCTGTGACTGATGTGCCTCTTCACTCTGAGGAGTCCCTGTGACTGTTGTGCTTTTTCACTCTGAGGAGTCCCAATGACTGATGTGCCTCTTCACTCTGAGGAGTCCCTGTAACTGATGTGCCTCTTCACTCTGAGGAGTCCCTGTAACTGATGTGCTTTTTCACTCTGAGGAGTCCCTATGACTGATGTGCTCTTCACTCTGAGGAGTCCCTGTAACTGATGTGCCTCTTCACTCTGAGGAGTCCCTGTGACTGTTGTGCTTTTTCACTCTGAGGAGTCCCAATGACTGATGTGCCTCTTCACTCTGAGGAGTCCCTGTAACTGATGTGCCTCTTCACTCTGAGGAGTCCCTGTAACTGATGTGCCTCTTCACTCTGAAGAGTCCCTGTAACTGATGTGCCTCTTCACTCTGAGGAGTCCCTGTAACTGATGTGCCTCTTCACTCTGAGGAGTCCCTGTGACTGATGTGCTTTCTCACTCTGAGGAGTCCCTGTGACTGATGTGCTTTCTCACTCTCAGGAGTCCCTGTAACTGATGTGCCTCTAGCCTGAGGAGTCCCTGTAACTGATGTGCCTCTTCACTCTGAGGAGTCCCTATGACTGATGTGCTCTTCACTCTGAGGAGTCCCTGTAACTGATGTGCCTCTTCACTCTGAGGAGTCCCTATGACTGATGTGCTCTTCACTCTGAGGAGTCCCTGTAACTGATGTGCCTCTTCACTCTGAGGAGTCCCTGTAACTGATGTGCCTCTTCACTCTGAGGAGTCCCTGTAACTGATGTGCTTTCTCACTCTCAGGAGTCCCTGTAACTGATGTGCCTCTTCACTCTGAGGAGTCCCTGTGACTGATGTGCTTTCTCACTCTCAGGAGTCCCTGTAACTGATGTGCCTCTATCCTGAGGAGCATCTATGGAGGTTCCACCCATGGAGTGTTTTGCACGAACGCTAAAGTCTGTAACCGATTAAGGTTGGCGTTTATAATGTTATCAGTTGTCTAACAGAAAAATGAATATTTACATACAAAGTTGCACATTTAGAAATTTTAAATTGTGTAGAATTATAGAAATCTAAGAAACAGCAGATCAGGGGACCATTCAACCTATCCAGCCTGTGCCAGTACTAACGCCCCGAAGGTGCCAGCTATTCTAATCCCATCTTCCCGCTCTTACGGTGCAGGCTTTGATATTTTGCCTCTCAAATTTTTATCTAATTCCCTTTTAAATACAAAGACTCAAATTCAAAATGTACTTCTAATAATGCCATATTCGAATAACATCGTTCTTTATCCTTCCAGCACAGATTCTAAATTTATACCACTTTATCACTGATTCACTGACCATAGGAAATAATCTTTCACTATTTAGCCTCTCAAACCCTTTCAAAACTTATATTAGATGGCCACTGAACCTTCTCTATGCGAGCAAATATATCCCTAGTTTTTCACAACTCTCTTCATAACCATATCATCTCAATCCTGGTAAAATCCCAGTGACTCGATGCTGCACCTTTTCCATGGCCCCAGTGTCCTTTCTATGGTGTGATGCTGAGATCTGCACAGAGTACGACAATTCCAGCCTTGAACACACTCAGCTTTGCTTTTGTATTCCAGACCTCGATATGAAATCATGAATCCCATTTACATTTTTAATGGCTTGTTCTGTAACCTGTAGTCTGCAGGCTAAATAATATTGCAGTGATATATTTAATACTTTGGTATTTCAAAAAAGTAATTCCACAAACCATTTGTTATTGACATTCATTTGTGACTGAAGGCATAAAGTTATGCTCAAATATATAGGGTACGGTAGCATAGTGGTTATGTTACTGGACGAGTAATCCGGGAGACATGAGTTCAAATCCCGCCACGACAGCTGGGGAATTTAAATTCAATTAATTAAATAAAATCTAGAATTAAAATACTAGTATCAGTAATGGTGGCCATGAAACTACCAGATTGTCGTAAAAACCCATCTGGTTCACTAATGCCCTTTAGGGAAGGAAACCTGCCGTCCTAACCCAGTCTGGCCTATATGTGACTCCAGACCCACAGCAATGTGGTTGATTCTTAATTGCCCTCTGAAATGGCCGAGCAAGCCACTCAGTTGTACAATCTCGCTACAAAAAGTAATAATAAGAATAAAACCGGATGGACCACTAGGCACCGAGACACAACAAAGGCAAACCAAGCCCAGTCGACCCTGCAAAGTCCTCCTCACTAACATCTGGGGACTTGTGCCAAAATTGGGAGAGCTGTCCCACAGACTAGTCAAGCAACCGCCTGACATAGCCATACTCACAGAATCATACCTTTCAGCCAACATCCTGAAAGGTATGATTCTGGTCTGTCCTGCCGATGTCCTGTCCCACCGGCAGGACAGACCAACCAGAGGTGGCGGTGCAGTGATATACAGTCAGGAGGGAGTGGCCCTGAGAGTCCTCAACATTGGCTCTCGACCCCATGAAATCTCATGGCATCAGGTCAAACACAGGCAAGGAAACCTCCTGCCCTCCCTCAGCTGATGAATCTGTCCTCCTCCATGTAGAACACCACTTGGAGGAAGCACTGAGGGTAGAAAGGGCACAGTAATTGTACTCTGGGTGGGGGACTTCAATGTCCATCACCAAGAGTGGCTCAGTAGCAGCACTGCTGGCCATAGTCCTAAACACGGGACGCAACCAACAGAGTACCCTTCATCGTCCAGTACTTCCCCGGAGCGGAGAAACTACGCCATGTTCTCCGCAGCCTTCAACATGTCATCGATGACGACGAACACCTCGCGAAGGCCATCCCCACACCTCCACTACTCGCCTTCAAACAGCCACCTAACCTCAAACAGACCATAGTTCGCAGCAAATTACCCAGCTTTCAGGAGAACAGCGTCCACGACACCACACAACCCTGCCACGGCAACCTCTGCAAGACATGCCAGATCATCAACACAGATACCACCATCACACGAGAGGACACCACCCACCAGGTACATGGTTCATACTCCTCATACGTTGAAAGGATGGTACATTGGTGAGACCATGCAGACGCTACACGTAACCCCACCAGCGAAAAAAAGTTATCTGTTTTTAATACAACGTGTCATTCTCTGTCTTTCTCTTCCTTTCAGATGTTTCTCCCTCTCTCTCTCTGTCTTTTGTTCTGGCCGTTTGTATATTCGGTGGTCCTGTAGGTAACACCTCTCTGTCTGAACACTTTGATCGCCTTGACAACAGGCAATTGGAAAGATTAACAGACAGAGCAAAGCGATTCCACAACCAACGGATCAGATCAAAGCTCTGCAGTCCTGCCACATCCAGTCGTGAATGGTGGTGGACAATTAAACAACTAACGGAAGGAGGAGGCTCTGTAAACATCCCCATCCTTAACGATGGTGGAGTCCAGCACGTGAGTGCAAAAGTACAAGGCTGAAGCGTTTGCAACCATTTTCAGCCAGAACTGCCGAGTGGATGATCTATCTCGGCCGCCTCCCGATATCCCCACCATCACAGGTAATCACCAGGTATTGTTCTCTGACTATAAATGTGAAACGTTCAAGGAATTCCACTCACTCACCTGACGAAGGAGATAATCTCCGAAAGCATGTGATTTTCAAATAAAATTGTTGGACTATAACCTGGTGTTGTAAGACTCTTTACAATAGTCCTAAAGGACATAGCTGCCAGACTGGGCCTGCGGCAGGTGGTGAGTGAACCAAGACGAGGAAAAAAACTTACTTGATCCTCGTCCTCACCGATCTACCTGTCGCAAATGCATCTGTCCATGACAGTATTGGTAGGAGTGACCACCGCACAGTCCTCCTGGAGATGAAGTCCTGTCTTCGCACTGAGGACACCATCCAACGTGTTGTGTGGCACGACCACCGTGCTAAATGGGATAGATTCAGAACAGATCTAGCAGCTCAAAACTGGGCATCCATGAGGCACTGTGGGCCATCAGCAGCAGCAGAATTGTATTCCAGCACAAACTGTAACCTCATGGCCAGGCATATTGCTCACTCTACCATTACCAACAAGCCAGCGGATTAACCCTGGTTCAATGAAGAGTGTAGAAGAGCATGCCAGGAGCAGCACCAGGCTTACCTACAAATGAGAAGCTGCAACTCAGGACTACATGCAAGTTAAACAGCGGAAGCAACGTGCTATAGACAGAGCAAAGCAATTCCACAACCAACGGATCAGATCAAAGCTCTGCAGTCCTGCCACATCCAGTCGTGAATGGTGGTGGACAATTAAACAACTAACGGAAGGAGGAGGCTCTGTAAACATCCCCATCCTTAACGATGGTGGAGTCCAGCACGTGAGTGCAAAAGTACAAGGCTGAAGCGTTTGCAACCATTTTCAGCCAGAACTGCCGAGTGGATGATCTATCTCGGCCGCCTCCCGATATCCCCACCATCACAGAAGCCAGTCTTCAGCCAATTCGATTCACTCCATGTGATATCAAGAAACGGCTGAGTGCACTGGATACAGCAAAGGCTATGGGCCCCGACAACATCCCGGCTGTAATGCTGAAGATTTGTGCTCCAGAATTAGCTGCGCCTCTTGCCAAGCTGTTCCAATACAGCTACAACACTGGTATCTACCCGACAATGTGAAAAATTGCTAAGGTATGTCCTGTCCACAAAAAGCAGGACAAATCCAATCCGGCCAATTATCGCCCCATCAGTCTACTCTCAATCATCAGCAAAGTGATGGAAGGTGTCGTCGACAGTGCTATCAAGCGGCACTTACTCACCAATAACCTGCTCACCGATGCTCAGTTTGGGTTCCGCCAGGACCACTCGGCTCCAGACCTCATTACAGCCTTGGTCCAAACATGGACAAAAGAGCTGAATTCCAGAGGTGAGGTGAGAGTGACTACCCTTGACATCAAGGCAGCATTTGACCGAGTGTGGCACCAAGGAGCCCGAGTAAAATTGAAATCAATGGGAATCAGGGGGAAAACTCTCCAGTAACTGCAGTCGTACCCAGCACAAAGGAAGATGGCAGTGGTTGTTGGAGGCCACTCATCTCAGCCCCAGGACATTGCTGCAGGAGTTCCTCAAGGCAGTGTCCTAGGCCCAACCACCTTCAGCTGCTTCATCAATGACCTTCCCTCCATCATAAGGTCAGAAATGGGGATGTTCGCTGATGATTGCACAGTGTTCAGTTCCATTCGCATCCCCTCAGATAATGAAGCAGTCCGAGCCCGCATGCAGCAAGACCTGGACAACATCCAGGCTTAGGCTCATAAGTGGAAGTACCATTCGCGCCAGATAAGTGCCAGGCAATGACCATCTCCAACAAGAAAGAGTCTAACCATCTCCCCTTGACATTCAACGGCATTACCATCGCCGAATCCCCCACCATCAACATCCTGGGTGTCACCATTGACCAGAAACTTAACTGGACCAGCCATATAAATACTGTGGCTGCAAGAGCAGGTCACAGGCTGGGTATTCTGCGGCGAGTGACTCACCTCCTGACTCCCCAAAGTCTTTCCACCATCTATAAGGCACAAGTCAGGAGTGTGATGGAATACTCTCCACTTGCCTGGATGAGTCCAGCTCCAACAACACTCAAGAAGCTCGACACCATCCAGGACAAAGCAGCCCCCTTGATTGGCACCCCATCCACCACCCTAAACATTCACTCCCTTCACCACCGGTGTACCGTGGCTGCAGTGTGTACCATCCACAGGATGCACTGCAGCAACTCGCCAAGGCTTCTTCGACAGCACCTCCCAAACCCACGACCTCTACCACCTAGAAGGACAAGAGCAGCAGGTACATGGGAACAACACCACCTGCACGTTCCCCTCCAAGTCACACACCATCCCGACTTGGA
Source organism: Heptranchias perlo (assembly GCF_035084215.1). Taxonomy (NCBI): domain Eukaryota; kingdom Metazoa; phylum Chordata; class Chondrichthyes; order Hexanchiformes; family Hexanchidae; genus Heptranchias; species Heptranchias perlo. The sequence continues at coordinate 76,673,377 of NC_090330.1, forward strand.
AATATATCGCCGTTCCTTCATCGTCGCTGGGTCAAAATCCTGGAACTCCCTTCCTAACAGCACTGTGGGAGAACCTTCACCACATGGACTGCAGCGGTTCAAGAAGGCGGCTCACCACCACCTTCTCAGGGGCAATTAGGGATGGGCAATAAATGCTGGCCTCGCCAGCGACGCCCACATCCCATGAGCGAATAAAAAAATTGTTACGAATGCAATTTCAAATTTTAATCAGTTTATTGATTAACTGTTGGTTAATCTGCCATGAAATCTACTATGGCCTTGAAATTATACCATAATTATAGTCTACTAGAGCTTAATGTGGCTGTATAAAATTCCTGTCTTCTGTCCAAACAGAAGTGTTGACCAATATCATTAGGTTTGGAGTCGATATGGAAAGCCTCAGTGGTGGGGAAATATTTAGAAACGATAATGCGGGACAGAATTAACAGTCACTTGGACAAGGGTGGATTGATTAGGGAAAGCTAGCACGGATTTGCTAAAGGCAAATCGTGTTTAACTAACTGGATAGAGTTTTTTGATGAGGTAACAGAGAGGGTTGATGAGGGCAATGCAGTTGATGTGGTGTATATGGACTTTCAAAAGACGTTTGATAAAGTCCCACATGGTAGGCTTATCATCAAGATTGCGGCCCATGGAATAAAGGGGGCAGTAGCAACATGGATACAGAATTGGCTAAGTGACAGGAAACAGAGAGTAGTGGTGAATGGTTGTTTATCGGACTGGAAGGAGGTATACAGTGGTGTTCCCCAGGGGTCGGTGCTGGGACCACTGCTTTTCTTGATATATATTAATGACTTGGACTTGGGTGTACAGGGCACAATTTTAAAATTTGCAGATGACACAAAACTTGGAAGGGTAGTAAACAGCGAGGAGGATAGTGACAGTCTTCAAGAGGATATTGACAGGCTGGTGGCATCGGCGGACATGTGGCAGATGAAATTTAATGCAGAAAAATGCGAAGTGATACATTTCGGTCGGAAGAATGAGGAGAGGCAACATAAACTAGAGGGCACAACTCTAAAAGCGGTACAGGAACAGAGAGATCTGGGAGTATAAGTGCACAAATTGTTGAAGGTGGGAGGGCAGGTTGAGAAAGCTGTTAAAATAGCATACAGGATCCTGGGCTTTATAAATAGAGGCATAGAGTACAAAGTAAGGAAGTCATGATGAACCTTTATAAAACAGTAGTTCAGCCACAACTGGAGTATTGTGTCCAGTTCTGGGCACTGCACTCTAGGAAAGATGTGAAGGCCTTATAGAGGGTGCAGAAGAGATTTACGAGCATGATTCCAGGGATGAGGGACTTTAGTTACGTGAATAGACTGGAGAAGCTGGGGTTGTTCTCCTTGGAACAGAGAAGGTTGCGAGGAGATTTTGATAGAGGTATTCAAAATCATGAAGGGTCTAGACAGAGTAGATAGAGAGAAACTGTTCCCATTGGTGGAAGGGTCAAGCACCAGAGGACATAGATTTGAGGTGATCGGCAAAAGAACCAAAGGTGACATGAGGAAAAACTTTTTTACACAGCGAGTGGTTAGGATCTGGAATGCACCGCCTGAGTGGATGGTGGAGGTAGATTCAATCATGGTCTTCAAAAGGGAACTGGATAAGTACTTGAAAGGAAAACATTTTCAGGGCTACGGGGAAACGGGGTGTGGGGGGGGGCGGGTGCACGGTGGAGTGGGACTAGCTGGATTGCTCTTGCGAGAGCCGGCGCAGACTCGATGGGCCGAATGGCCTCCTTCCGTGCTGTAACCTTTCTATGATTCTAAAAGGACAAGAAATAATCAAAAACGAAAACACTCAAGTGGAGGAGGGCTAAATTCAGAGAATTGAAAGAGAATCTGGCCCAGATGGATGGGAATCAAAGGTTGGCAGGTAAAACAGTAAATGAGCAATGGGAGGACTTCAAAGAGTAAAGGAGGAGGTAGTAGAGAAATTGGATAGGATAAAAATAGATAAAGAGGAGGTACTTAAAAAGTTGATCGAGCTCAAAGCAGAAAAGTCACCCAGCCCAGATGGGATGTAGCCTAGGTTCCTGAGGGAAGTAAGGGTAGCGATAACAGAAACTCTGGCCACAATCTTCCTTCGATATAAAAACGGTACCGAAGGATTGGAGGATTGCAAATGTTAAACACCGGTTCAAAAAAAGGGGAGAGGGTATAAACCCGGCAAATGCAAGCCAGTCAGCCTAACGTCTGTGGTGGGGAAACTTTTAAAGACAATAATCCGAGAGGAAATTAATTGGTCACTTGAAAAAATATGGATTAATAAATGACAGCCAGCATGGATTTGTTAAAGGCAAATCGTGTTTGACTAATTTGATTGAGTTCTTTGTTGAAGTAACGGAAAAGGTTGATGAAGTAGTGCTGTTGATGTTGTGTATATGGACTTTCAAGTGGTGTTTGATAAAATACCACATAATAGACTTGTTAGCAAAATTGAAGTCCATGGGATTAAAGGGGCAATGGTAGGATGGATACAAAATTGGCTAAGGGACAGAAAGCAGAAAGCAGTGGTGAACAGTTGTTTTTCAGACTGGAGGGAAGTATACAGTGGTGTCCCCCAGGGGTTGGTATTTGGGCCACTGCTCTTTTGATACATATTAATGACCTAGATTTGGGTATTCAGGGCATAATTTCAAAGTTTGCAGATGACACGAAACTCAAAAATGTAGTAAACAGTGAGGAGAATAGTAACAGACTTCAGGGGGTCATAGACTGACTGGTGAAATGGGCAGACACATGGGCAAATTAACACAGAGAAGTGTGAAGTGATGCATTTTGGAAGGAAAAATGAGGAGAGGCAATGTAAATTAATGGTACAATTTTAAAGGGGGTGCAGGAACAGAGAGACCTGGGGGTGTACGTACACAAATCTTTGAAGGTGGCAGGACAAGTTGACAAGTTTGTTAAAAAAGCATATGGGTTCCTTGGCTTTATAAACTGATGCATGGAGTACAAAAGCAAGGAAGTTATGCTAAACCTTTATAGATTGCGGGTTAGGCCTCAGTTGGCGTATTGAGTCCAATTCTGGGCACCACACTTTAGGAAGGATGTCAAGGCCTTAAAAGTGGCTGCAGTGTGTACCATCCACAGGATGCACTGCAGCAACTCGCCAAGGCTTCTTCGACAGCACCTCCCAAACCCGCGACCTTTACCACCTAGAAGGACAAGAGCAGCAGGCACATGGGAACAACACCACCTGCACATTCCCCTCCAAGTCACACACCATCCCGACTTGGAAATATATCGCTGCTCCTTCATCGTTGCTGGGTCAAAATCCTGGAACTCCCTTCCTAACAGCACTGTAGGAGAACCTTCACCACACGGACTGCAGCGGTTCAAGAAAGCGGCTCACCGCCACCTTCTCAAGGGCAATTAGGGATGGGCAATTAATGCCGGCCTTGCCAGCGATGCCCACATCCCATGAACCAATAATTAAAAAAAAGTGTGCAGTGGAGATTTGCTAGAAAGGTACCCCAGGGATGCGGGACTTCAGTTACGTGGAGAGACTAGAGAAGCTGGGGTTGTTCTTCTCAGAGAAGAGAAGGTTAAAGGGAGATTTGATAGAAGTGTTCAAAATCATGAAAGGTTTTGATAGAGTAAATAAGGAGAAACTGTTTCCAGTGGCAGAATGTTCAGTAACCAGAGGACACAGATTTAAGGTATTTGGCAAAAGAATCAGATGTGACATGAGGAGAAATTATTTTACGCAACCAGTTGTAATGATCTGGAATGCACTGCCTGAAAGAGTGGTGGAAGTAAATTCAATAATAACTTGCAAAAGGGAATTGGATAAATACTTGAAGTTGAAAAAATTGCAGGGCTATGGGGAAAGGGCAGGCTAATTGAATAGCTCTTTTAAGGAGCCAGCAAAGGCATGATGGGCCGAATGGTTTCCTTCTGTGCTGTATCATTCTATGATTCTATGATTCTATGCTTCAAAACAGGGTAACACCTCATTAAAATAACAGACAGAACATTTTCACATGAACACATTGCCTATTAATTGGTTCGCGCCGGCGCAAACTGGGCACAGGGAACTGTCCCTGGTCAGAACGGGTAGGCCCAAGGCCCACCCAATATTGGGTCTCATTTAAATCAGACCGGCGAGCTGCAGATGCCTGCTGTGCTTCCCCAGGCTTCACCAGCGAAGACTATTTGAATTTCGAGCCACTGCGTTGCGGCTGCAGGCCTCGGGTAGGTCCTGGAAGAGGTGGAGCAAGCGATTGGGAGGGGGTTGCAACTGGGAGGGGTAGAGTAAATGATTGGGAGGGAGGGAGGGGGTGACCGAGAGAGGTGGTTAAGCGTTTCGGAGGGAGGGGATGATGTGTAGAGAGGGTTAAGCAATTGGAAGGGAGGGGGATGACCAGAAGACGTGGGGTAAGTGACCGGGAAGGAGCGGGGAAGGCTGGGATATTAGGTAAGTGATGGGGAGGGAAGAGGGGTGACTGGGAGAGGTGGATAAGTGATTGGGAGGGAGGGAGTGATAAGTAGAGGGGGTTAAGCGATCGGGGGGGAGGGGGTTGACCGGGAGACAGATGGAGGCACTGACCGGGAGAGGGAGGGAGGCATGGACCGGGAGAGGGAGGGAGGTAGTGACTGAGTTGGGGAGGAGGATGCAGCAATCAGGACGGATGGGGAGCATTGGGGGATGTGCAGTGATCGGCAATGGCTTGTGTTTTGACTGTGGAGCTGGGAGGATCACACCTGAAACTACTGGTTCCACATTCAGTTAAGTATTTTTTAGAAACTTACCTTATTGATGGCGGCCTGCAGTATAAAGATTGCCGGTTCGGCAGCATGTCGACCTGGTTTTCCTGATGCCTGGCGCCCGCTACATTCAGGACAAACCCATTTGGTAAAGGGGGCATCAAACAGGTGTTAGGCCCCTTAGTTGCATATGCAAAGAGCCTTATGCCTGGTTCAGGTGTGGGCATTGTATGCTTCTTTTGATGCTTAAATCAATATGGTGGGTGGCTCACTTCCATGTCAGAATGTGCTCACGCATGCGACCCGCAATATTGGATGCTGTAAAACGGGCACAGGGCCATAAAATTTCTAGGCCATTTAGCGTTTGTTCATTCGCTGAATTTGCACAGCATATTTTCAAGACCCATGTTCCTTAAAATAAAAGCTATGTATCAATCACATGATGGTGATTCTGACACCTTTCATATAGAAGCACCAGATTAGCCCAAGTCATCAATGTAACTTGCTTATGAAAATTTTTGGAAGTCATCGCTCATATGTGGCCTTCATTATGCTAGGCTCCTCCTTCCTTCATTAACATACGAATATAGCTCATGATTTGGAGTTCAATATGTATTCAGCATAAGCATAAATTTACACAAGCACAATCTTAACGGTTGTTCGTTCCTCAACAGTGTTGATATAATTTTACTGGCAAGGTTTATATTATAAATTAATATTGAACACCTTGGAGCCCACAAGTCATTGGTTTATTGCTCTAATAATTTGAATTGGAAATTGTCTATATTATAAATCTGATATTACATTTCAAACAAATTAGATTTTCTTCTCTCTTCTCTTACAAGCTGGAATATTGTGGTTAAAGAGAGAAACCTTAATGGCTCAAAAGATAATTGGATCCACAACCTAATTGGCTAACTCGGCAAAATTTAACATGGTGTAGAAAATTTTATCTGCCCAAATTTTAATTTGACAAAAAAATCTGACAAAAACAGATTGCTGCTTGCAATCTGATTTTCTGCTTGGTGAACAGAAGGTGGAGAATTTACTAACACCTGAAAGTTTCACACCTCATCCAGCATTGGTGGAGTCTGATGTTGTCTGTCCATCCTCTCTATGTGGAAAAGGTACAGAGTGCAGCTCAGCAGGAGGGAGGGGAGGCAAAGGAAGAATTTTATTAAACTAAATAGTACCACTGGGTTAAGAAGCACCAAAAGAGCCAAGCTTTGACTAAGTGAATTGTAAACAATGGCTTTGGACCACAGCATTCATGACTGACTCTGGTTTTACATAAAGTTACATCGAAACTAAAGCACAGAAACAGGTCATTCGGCCCAACTGGTCTACACCGCATTTATGCTCCACAGGAGCCTCTCCCTCCCTGCTTCATCTAACCCTATCAGGATACCCTTCTATTCCTTTCTCCCTTATGTGCTTATCTAGATTCCCCTTAAATGCATCTGTGTTATTTGATTCAACTACTCCTTGTGGTAGCACGTTCCACATTCTTACCACTCTTTGGGTAAAGAAGTTTCTCCTGAATTCCCTATTGTTTTGACCATTGTACCAAGTTATCCATATCAGCCAAGAGCACCTGAAGAAATGTTGAGAGGATGTCAAGTGCTTCATTACATAGAGGGGCAATTAGAGTACTTTGTTAACCCACAACCAACTGACACACTTTCCACACTGTTAATTACAGAGCAAAGGGACAAGATTGTTGAATAAGCTGATATCTGACCCTGGACTGCATGGGACAAAGGGCCCACACAGTGAACAGTCAGGTTGCCTAAACATTGACGATCGGCTTCAGTTCAGTCAGCTTTAACTGTTCGCAATTGTGTGCACTAAAGCACTGTAACAATTTGACAGCCAATAAGTAAAATGCAATTGTGTTTCAAGTGAACACACACAAGTAATACATCATAAATCCTATTGATGTGGAAGTTAAATAATTAGAGACAGAGTGGAGTTTAGTATGAAAGGAAGGGAAGGGGGAAGAGAAGCAGTTCAGCTCCTAAGAGATGGATATTTGCACTGCAGTCCCTCAGACAACTATACGGCCTAGAAATTCAGGTGTGTCTATGGATATTGGGCTTCGGGTCTAATTTCCATCAAGCCAAAGAGTCAGCGAAGATAAGGCTGCTACTAGCATTGCAGAAGCCCTCAGGTAAGTTGAGGGGGTTCGGAGGCCAAAGAGGGGAAGAGAGATCGGAGGCCGGGTCGGAGGGATCAGAGGCTGAGGTGGGGGGAAGAGATCGGAGGCTGGGGGAGGGAAAAGAGATTGGAGGCCTGGGGGAAAAGATTAAAGGCCGGGGTGGGGGGGGTGAGATCGAAGGCTGGGGGGGTGGGGGGAAGATATCAGAGGCCGGGGTGGAGAGATCGGAGGCGGGGGGTGGAGATTGGAGGCCTGGGGGAAAAGATTAAAGGCCGGGGTGGGGGGGGTGAGATCGAAGGCTGGGGGGGTGGGGGGAAGAGATCAGAGGCCGGGTCGGAGGGATCAGAGGCTGAGGTGGGGGGAAGAGATCAGAGGCCGGGGTGGAGAGATCGGAGGCGGGGGGGGGAGATTGGAGGCCAGGGGGAAGAGATTAGGGTAGTGATTGGAGGCTAGGGTGCCAGGAATGAGATTGAAAGCTGGGGGGTTGGGGAGAGATATTGGAGGCCAGGGAAGGAAAGAGATTGGAGGCCAGGCGATCGAGGGAGCAGTGGAGATTGGCAGGGAAGCAGCAGCGATAGAGGGAATGACAGCGGCAATTGGGGATGCTGTGGTGATCAAGGGGTCGTGGGAGCGCTGGCAATCGGGGTAATTGCTCGAGGTTTGCGTCCTTAAAAGTGGGGTTGGGAGGAGCACTCTTGCTCCTCCCAGCTCCACATTCAGGTAAGAAAATTTCAAAAACTTACCTTTTTGTAGAAGATGGTCCCAAGGTGCAGTTTTACTGGGTGCAGCCAGCCCCGGTGCTGGCTACCTCGGGACAAACCAATTTTGCAGTGGGGGCCTCAAACGGACATTAGGCCCTTTATTTGCATATGCAAAGTGGCTAATGCCTGTTTCAGGCATGGGCACTGCACGCCAATTTTTTGTCCTTTCTCAATATGGCGGGCAGCGCACTTCTTGCCGGAAATGTGGATGCACTTCCTGCCCGCCATATTGGGTGCTTAGTAGGCTGGACAATGCACAGCCGAATTTGTAGGCTTACATCTTTCACTTAGCTCGCAGCGGCTGGTCAGCTTTTTATACAATAGGGTATTGGTCGCCTGACTACACTTCAATCCAGTACAACACCCAAAACAGTACTAAAATTTACTTGGGGACAGTTACGTTTTGCATGTCACCCTCACATCCTTTTCCAGCCAAAGCTGGCCTAGCATCTTGAAAATCTCCTAAACTTCAGTAGCAGCACAACATGCTGCAAAAGACTTGCAGCACAGAGGATCGAAGGACATGGGTTCATGCCAATAATACTGAGTTTCTAATCTCAGCTGTGCCATTGAGGAAGGCTTTACACTTCCTCTAGGGAGGAAGGAAGGAGATTTAAAAAAGGAGGAAGGCAGAGCCAGAGGCTCATCTGCTGAAACTTAAACAAAAGATGGAACAATTATACCTAAAACACAGCACTAATGCACACTGACTTCTGTGATTCGCTATTTAGCATCTGTAGAGATGCACACCACTTACACCAGCTAATGAGCTGGGCGAGTTGTTGATCCATACAAAGCTAACTAATACATTAGGCTATTGACTAAATGCTGACTTAGGTCATAGCCTGTAAGTCCTGAACTAACAAACAATGTGATACATATTCCTAATTCCTTAACTTAACTAAACTATGGGCAGGTGCAAGAATAACAAATCTATTCTCAAACTAAGCAAACAACCCAGATAACGATAAGGCACGTAGCATTACTGAGTAAAATAATGCTGATGAAATCGAGTTCAGTTGAAACCTGAGACTTGGAGGGAGACAAGCAAACTGTTCCACTGGGGTACCTGAAATGCAACAAGAAACTTGGGAAAAATCCCTGGTTTATGTAAAGAGATTACCATTTCCTGCAGGAAGCAAAAGCTGTACAAGTTTGCATCAAGTGTAGCAGCGATAATAGTTCTATCTATCATACCCTAAGTCTAATCATCATTTTTGGAACACGCAAATGATGCTTCAGTTGGCACCCATGGATGAATAATGTACCTGAAGCAATTTGAAGACGAGTTGCGAATAACTAAATGGTAATGTCGATGTGATTACTGCACCAATCTGAAAGAAATCTTAATTTAACTTTAGAAACACCGGAGCTGCTGAAGTTTCTGAACCAATCTTGGAGAAAGCAATAATTGGAATCTGTTTCATGAATAGATTTGGAACATAAAGTATGTGGGAAAGTTGATAATACACAACAAAATAATGCAGATCTCACAACAATATAAATCGTAGATGAGAAGCTGACCTGGTCATGTGACAAGAGATTACACTATTTAGGGCACCTAACCATACTTCATGATCAAGTCCAATTTTATTCCTACCTGTTAGAATCAGAAATTATATGAAATATCTGGCTATTTTTGTCCATGTTTTCAGATTAAAATATAAACTAAACAGGAACAGACTAAGTGCTGACTTAGGTCATAGCCTGTAAGTCCTGAACTAACAAACAATGTGATACATATTCCTAATTCCTTAACTTAACTAAACTATGGGCAGGTGCAAGAATAACAAATCTATTCTCAAACTAAGCAGGAACTGACTAAGTGCTGACTTTTGGCCCTACAGTTGGTTCATACTGTTGCCCAGTGGGACATCGTGGGGCAATTTTCTTTTTCTTGAACTTGAGTGTAGAGGTCTGGATGGAGTGCACAGAGGAAAATCAGCTGAGAGGACAGTACGTCTGTAACGCAGCCCACCCACTGTGAGTTTCACCCAGGCAAACTCTATGCCCAAGCACAAAAAGAGGTAAATCTGCCCCCAATTATCCAAACAATTTGGGAAAAACCCCTGGTTTATGTAAGGGAAGAATTCAGATAAGTGATCATGGTTTCATTACAATTTTTACTGCATTAATTATATTAATTTAACAAAAAAATGAAATGTGCTTTAATTTAATAATTAGATACACGTAGAACATCCTGAGAGATTCAGTCCCATCCATTAAGAGGTCAGTTTGGATAAATAACATTCTAATAGGCACTGCACCTATCTTTGCGTCCCATCCCTTCATTTCAATGTTGCTAGCAGTAGGCAGGTTTGAAATAACTAGATATGAGTTTCAAAGGGTGGGTGTACAGATGGGGACAGGCCTCAAGTTTTGAGGCAGGGAGAGCAAGTGTCCTAGTATGTAGTAACTACTTGGAAGCTGGATAGAACCTTTGGCTTAGTGGTAACATTCCTGCCTCTGAGTCAGAAGGTGCAGGATTTGAGCCTTGCAGAACCCTACTGTCCCAGCGAGTGGAGACCAGAGCTCCGTTCTGAATTCTGGATTGACATCAAGTGGGATACTCATGTCCGGTGGATGTAGATTGCCCCCCTCCTTATCTCATGTGTTGTGGGAGCCCATAAAACCCTCGTGTCATATAGGACAAGCCATCTTATCGGCTGGTATAAAGATGGTTACTCCATGGAAGGAGTCTTCACGTCATGTCAGACTGTTAATCAGTCTGCGAACCCTTCCACTACTTCACACTATTTTCCAAGGGACGAGTGTGACAATATGAAAACAACAAAAACCAGGAGAACCATCCTATCAATTAAAGATATTTCAGGAGCAAATCTGGGACAATTACATACACAATTACACATAATTAAGGTTAATCATGTGACCTTTGCTAATGAGAGCAACATAAGCCAAACCTCAAGAGGTATGAGCGATATTTCAGGAAGTATATAATTTAGTGAAAGAATTCACTAAAATGAAATTGAATATTATGGCCTAAAGACTCATTTACTAAAAATAAATTGTATGCTAAATGCCTAAGCAAAACTAGACAAAAAAATAAAATCTCAAAATACATAAGGAGAAGGACAGTGAGAGGCAAGAATGACTGCAAAAGGCTGGCAGAGATGAAGATGACCCATGTATCATCCATTAAAAATAAATGCTGCAGCAGAGTGGAGTGCGTATACTTTTAATTTGCTGAGCACACACCCACCAAGACCTCAGATCTTAATTTATTTTCCTGTTACATTATGTTATTCATGTTTATGAACACCCCCACCCCACTGTATTTTGTTTGTTTTTCCCTGTTCTCCAATCTTTCCTTCTGATTTATTCCTCTACCCCTCCTCCCCTGAAAGCAATGATTCATGTTGGGATACCTGGCTTCAAAGGCTGTAATGTCAAGATAAACATTACTGGGAAGGATAATGATTTCACAGAGTCTCGACAAAAGGGTACACTAATTGTCAGTCAGCACCACAGAGCGATGAGATCTTACAAAGTACATCTGATGTTAACACCCATGACACTGGTGGGTAAATTTTATAAATTTTGATCTTATGATGTTAGCAGCACTGGCAAGGCAACATTTATTGCCCATCCCTAGTTACCCTGACGGCAATAACACTCAACCACATTGTGTGGGACTGGAGTCACATATAGGCCAGGCTGAGTAGGTTCCATTCCCTGAAGGACATTAATGAATGTTGTTTTTTACAACAATCCAGTAACTTTGAAAATGTTTTTGTGCCAGCTCACAAAGTACTGGATTTATTCAATTTTCACAATTTACTACGGTGGAATTAACACACAAACTTCAAGATTGCTAGCCCAGTGCTATAACTACTAGGCTACCGTGCCACATCTCAGTAAGCACTCCCAGCATGGAACCTCACCCACCAGGAATGCAGACCACTTCTAGCAGGTGAGGCTCCACACGAGGAGTGCTCTTTCACAACATTTATCCTCAGAGAAACATTCTTCCGCTTTTGGAGTATTTAAGGCAATGCTATCAATGAGGTGCATAAGTAGAAGCTGCTGTCATTCTGCTAATGTGAGCTATGCCCTCTGCTAAATGATAGTTTAAATTCTTGTGGAGCTCATGTTAGCAACAATGAAGAAGCCAGTCAGCACACAGGCTGTGTGGCACCTCTTAAATGCCTTAACAGCCCTAATAGAGATAAAAGCAGCCGTAGCTGCTGGAAGAGTTGTGCAGGGAAGAGGAACTGAAATTCTGTGGCAACTCCCCATAGAAGGACTGTGCGCTTCAGTGACTGGTTTCTGGGATTGTCTTGCTAGCAGCTGATGTTTGGGTACGTAGGTTCTACTAACAGATCTTGTGCATGAAGGGTGGGGCTGATTATGTGATCCTGGTTGCATGTAGCAGGGCTGCCTCTGTTGAGACGTTGACAGTTTCTCTGCAAGAAACTGCTGACCTCACCTCATAATGAGATGTTAACTCATTTATGTATTTTAGTGGTGCTCCTGGTGTGTGGTGCATCAGGCACTGGGAACGCCACATGGGTCTGGGACTGGAATGGCAAACACCAGCTGCCAGTGAGCTGCCACTTTTTTTGCTTTTGCCTGATGTAAAGAACAAACTCCTCACTGAAGAACTGGCCATTGTTGGCCAAATCATAGTGAGGTCAGAAAGTTAAGGGTGACCCTCCAATAAAGAGAGGGTCTCTCAGAATCATAGAATCACAGAAAATTTACAGCACAGAAGGAGGACATTCGGCCCATTGTGTCCGTGCCAGAAATATATATTTTTTTTAAATGAGGGGTAAAAACCTGATCCAAATAGGTGTTGAGTGACTGGAGTGCTGCTCAGATGCTCCAGCAGCATTATGGGAAGACACCCCCTCAAGCTTAACATTGGGAAGACTGAAGCCATTTTATTTACTACCATCACTCTGGCCTTTTGTGCACCCCCTTCCCCTATGCCCCACCAGAGCCGGTAGAGCCTTCAGCCACCTAAATCCTACTCTCTGGAATTCTCTGCCTAGTCCACTGTCTCCTCCTTTAAAAGCCATGTCTTTTGACAGCTTTAAGTCACCCCTCCAAATCTCTCCATTACTGGCTTGGCATCAGTTTTCCTGTGAAGCACCTTGGGATGTTTTTTATCATTAAAGGTGTTATATAAATGCGAGTTGTGGTTGAAATACAACACCCAGAAAGGATGCTGAAGAAAGTCCAGGGGGAACAGGCAGTGCAGGAGTCCCCTGGGAGTATGGCCCTCATTTCAGTGTTGAATAGTCTGTTCCAGCACAGGCACAATGGGCCAAATGGCCTCCTTCTATGCTGTATATTTCTATCATTTTATAATTCTATGAATACCAGTTATTATAGAGGATTCAATAGTTGGGGGATAGACAGGCATTTCTGCAACTGCTGACGTGAGTCCCGCATGGTGTGTTGCCTCCCTAATGCCAGGATAAAGGACATCACTGAGAGGGTGCAGAACATTTTGAGTGGGGAAGGGGAACAGCCAGAAGTTGTGGTCCACGTGGACACCAATGCCACTCACTAGTAAGGATAGGAATAATAGGATAAGACAGTTTAATGTGTGGTTGGAGGAATAGTGCAGGAGGGAGGGCTTCAGATTCCTGGGATATTGGGGCCAGTTCTGGAGCTGGAGGGATCTGTTCAAGATGGACAGGTTGCACCTCAACAGAGCTGGAAACAATGCCCTCATGGGGAGTACTGTGGGGAAGGGTTTAAACCAATTTGGCAGCAGGGTGAGCACTAGGATAAAACATTAGAGAGGGGAAACAAGGTGCACAGGACTGGGAGGCACAAGTAGCACTAGAGTAAAGAATAGTTCAAAAATAGGAGGGATCAGACAGGGAGTAAATGCGAGGCAATCTAGGATGAGTGTAGAGTGCATAAATGCACATAGTGTGGTAAATAAGGTGAGCTGCAGGCTCACATTGCCAAATGGGACTATGATATAATGGCAATAACAGAGACCTGGCTCAAAGTAGGGGAGGATTGGGTACTTAATATTCCTGGCTACAAGGTATTTAAAGATAGGGAAGGAAAGAATGGAAGTGGGATGGGGTGGAGGGGGGTGGCAGTATTGATCAAAGAAACTATTATAGCACTGGAAAGGGATAATGTAGTTGAGACGTCAAAGAAAGAATCAATTTTGTTAGAATTAAGGAGCAATGGAGGAGCTATTATGCTACTGGGTGTGTACTAAAGGCCACTAAATAGTGGGAAGGAGATAAAGGAGCAAGTTTGCAGGCAAATCACAGAAAGATGCAAGAACTGATAATGGGGGACTTAAATTACCCCAATGTAGACTGGGACAGTAACAGCATAAAGGGCAAAGAGGGGGAGGAATTCCTGAAATGTGTTCAAGAGAACTTTCTAGAACAGTGTGTTTCCAGCCCAACCAGGAAGGAAACAGTGCTGGATCTAGTTCTGGGGAATGAAGTGGGGCAGGTGGAGCGTGTTGCAGTGGGGGGCATTTGGGGAACAGTGATCATAATATCATTAGGTTTAGAATAGTTATGGAAAAGGACAAGGAACAATCAAATGTGAAAATACTTAACTGGAGGAAGGCTAATTTCAGTGAGTTAAAAAGGTATCTTGCCCAGGTGGATTGGAATCAAAAGTTGGTTGGTGAAAGAGTAATTAAACAATGGGAGGCCTTCAAGGAGGAGATGGTTCGGGTACAGAGTACACACATCTCTACAAGGGGGGAAAGGAAGGATGTCCAAAGCTGGAGCTCCCTGGATGGCTAAAGATACAGAGATTCAAATGGAGAAAAAAATGGAGGCTTATGACAAATGTAACATTCTTAATAGAGTAGCGAACCAGGCTGAATATGGGTATGAGAATAGATTAATGGCTAACATAAAAGGAAACAGAAAAGTCATGTATGTATGTCAAAGGAAGGGTGGGACCAATTAAGGACAAAAAAGGAGATCTTCTTGCGCAGGCAGACGGCATGGCTGAGGTACGGAATGAATACTTCGCATCGGTCTTCACTAGAGAAGAGGATGCTGCCATTGTAGCAGAAAAGGAGGAGGTAATAGCAATGTTGGATAAGATAAAAATAGATAAAGAGGAGGCACTTTAAAGATTGGCACTACTCAAAGTAGAAAAGTCACCCAGTCCAGATGGGAGGCAGTTGAGGTTACTGAGGGAAGTACAGATGGAAATTATGGAGGCCAGCTTGATTAAGATCTTTGATGAAGTAACGGAGAAGGTTGATGAAGGTAGTGTGGTTGATGTGTATATGGACTTTCAAAAGGTATTTGATAAAGTACCACATAATAGGCTTGTTAGCAAAATTAAAGCCCTTGGGATTAAAGGGACAGTGTTAGCGTGGATACAAAACTGGCTAGGGGACAGAAAGCAGAGAGTAGTGGTGAACGGTTGCTTTTCAGACTGGAGGAAAGTATACAGTGGTGTTCCCAGGGATCAGTATTAGGACCACTGCTTTTTTTGATACATATTAATGACCTGGACTTGGGTATAGAGGGTATAATTTCAAAGTTTACAGATGACATGAAACTTGGAAATGTACTAAAAATGTGGAGGATAGTAACAGACTGCAGGAGAACATAGACAATCTGGTGAAATGGGCAGACACATGGCAGATGAAATTTAATGCAAGGAGTGTGAAGTGATACATTTTGGTAGGAAGAGTGAGGAGAGACAATATAAACTAAATGGTACAATTTTAAAGGGGTGGAAGAAACAGAGAGAACTGGGGGTGCACATACACAAATCTTTGAAGGTGGCAGGACAAGTTGAGAAGGCTGTTTAAAAAAAAGCATGTGGGATCCTTGGCTTTATTAACAGAGACATAGAGTACAAAAGCAAGGAAGTGACTGCCCTTGACATCAAGGCAGCATTTGACCGAGTGTGGCACCAAGGAGCCCTGGTAAAATTGAAGTCAATGGGAATCAGGGGGGGAAACTCTCCAGTGGCTGGAGTCATACCTAGCACAAAGGAAGATGGTAGTGGTTGTTGGAGGCCAATCATCTCAGCCCCAGGATATTGCTGCAGGAGTTCCTCAGGGCAGTGTCCTAGGCCCAACCATCTTCAGCAGCTTCATCAATGACCTTCCCTCCATCATAAGGTCAGAAATGGGGATGTTCGCTGATGATTGCACAGTGTTCAGTTCCATTCGCAACCCCTCAGCTAATGAAGCAGTCCGTACCCGCATGCAGCAAGACCTGGACAACATCCAGGCTTGGGCTGATAAATGGCCAGTAACATTCGTGCCAGACAAGTGCCAGGCAATGACCATCTCCAAGAAGAGATAGTCTAACCACCTCCCCTTGGCATTCAAAGGCACTACCATCGCCGAATCCCCAACCACCAAATCCTGAGGATCACCATTAACCAGAAACTTAACTGGACCAGCCAAATAAATACTGTGGCTACAAGAGCAGGTCAGAGGCTGGGTATTCTGCGGCGAGTGACTCACCTCCTGACTCCCCAAAGCCTTTCCACCATCTATAAGGCACAAGTCAGGAGTGTGATGGAATACTCTCCACTTGCCTGGATGAGTGCAGCTCCAACAACACTCAAGAAGCTCAACACCATCCAGGACAAAGCGGCCCGCTTGATTGGCACCCCATCCACCACCCTAAACATTCACTCTCTTCACCACTGGCGCTCTGTGGCATCAGTGTGTACCATCCATAGGATGCACGGCTTCTTCGACAGCACCTCCCAAACCCGCGACCTCTACCACCTAGAAGGACATGGGCAGCAGACACATGGGAACAACACCACCTGCACGTTCCCCTTCAAGTCACACACCATCCCGACTTGGAAATATCTCGCCGTTCCTTCATCGTCGCTAGGTCAAAATCCTGGAACTTCCTTCCTAACAGCACTGTGGGAGAACCTTCAACACACGGACTGCAGCGGTTCAAGGAGGCGGCTCATCACCAAGGGCAAGTAGGGATGGGCAATAAATGCCGGCCTCGCCAGCGATGCCCACATCCCATTAACGAATAAAAAAATGTTATGCTAAATCTTTATAAAACACTGGTTCGGCCTCAGCTGGAATATTATGTTCAATTCTGGGCACCACACTTTAGGTAGGATGTCAAGATCTTGGAGAGGGTGCAGAAGAGATTTACTAGAATGGTGCCAGGGATGAGGGACTTCAGATATGTGGAGAGACTGGAAAAGTTTGGGTTGTTCTTCTTAGAACAGAAAAGGTTAAGGGGAGATTTGATAGAGGTGTTCAAGATCATGAACAGTTTTGTTCGAGTAAATACGTGAAAACTTTAAAGAGGCTTTAAAGAGGGTGCAGTCTAGGCACATTCCCACAAGGCAGAATGGTAGGGCAACTAAAGGCAGAGCTCCCTGGATGACAAAAGAGACAGTGAGTAAGATGAAACGGAAAAAAGGGGGCATATGACAGATGTCAGGTTGATAACACAAGTGAGAACCAGGCAGAATATAGAAAGTTCAGAGGGGCTGTGAGAAAGGAAATAAGAGGGGCAAAGAGAGAGTATGAGAATAGACTGGCGGCCAACATAAAAGGGAATCCGAAAGTCTTCTACAGGCATGTTAACGGGTACTAGGAGGAGGGGTGGGACCGATTAGGGACCATAAAGGGGATCTACTCATGGAGGCAGAAGGGATGGCTGAGGTACTAAATGAGTACTTTGCATCTGTCTTTACCAAGGAAGAAGATGCTGCCAGAGTCTCAGTGAAGGAAGATATAGTTGAGATATTGGATGGGCTAAAAATTGATAAAGAAGAGATACTAAAAAGGCTAGCTGTACTTAAAGTAGATAAGTCATCCATAGAACCATAGAAAAGATACAGCACAGAAGGGAGCCATTCGGCCCATCGTGTCCGCGCCGGCTCAAAGAACAACCAGGTGCCCATTCTAATCCCACCTTCCAGCACCCAGTCTGTAGCCCTGCAGCTTACAGCACTTTAGGTGCAGGTCCAGGTACTTTTAAAAGAGTTGAGGGTCCTTGCCTCTACCACCAATTCGGGAAGCGAATTCCATACACCCATCACCTTCTGGGTAAAAAAGTTTTTCCTCATGTCCCCTCTAATCCCTCTGTCAATCAGCTTAAATCTATGTCCTCTAGTTCTTGAACTCTCCGCTAGGGGAAACAGGTACTTCCTGTCTAATCTATCTTGGCCCCTCATGGGTCCGGTCCGGATGGGATGCAGTCTAGGTTGCCGAGGGAAGTAAGGGTGGAAATTGCTGAGGTGCTGGCCATAATCTTCCAAACATCCTTAGATACAGGGGGTGATGCCAGAGGACTGGAGAATTGCAAATGTTACACCCTTGTTCAAAAAAGGGTGTAACTATAGGCCAGTCAGTTTATCCTCAGTGGTGGGGAAACTTCTAGAAGCGATAATCCGGGACAGAATTAAGTCACTTGGACAAGTGTAGATTGATTAGGGAAAGCCAGCACAGATTTGTTAAAGGCAAATCATGTTTAACTGACCGGATAGAGTTTTTTGATGAAGTAACAGAGAGAGTAGATGAGGGCAATGCAGTTGATGTAATATATGGACTTTCAAAAGGCGTTTGATAAAGTGCCGCATGGTAGGCTTATCATCAAGATTGCAGCCCATGGAATAAAGGGGACAGTAGCAACATGGATACAGGATTGGCGAAGTGGCAGGAATCAGAGAGTAGTGGTGAACAGTTGTTCTTCGGACTGGATGGCGGTGTATAGTAGTTTTCCCCAGGGATTGGTGCTAGGACCACTGCTTTTCTTCATACATATTAATGACTTGGACTTGGGTGTACAGGGCACAATTTCAAAATTTGCAGATGACACAAAACTTGGAAGGGTAATAAACAGCGAGGAGGATAGTAATTGACTTCAAGAGGATATAGGCAGGCTGGTGGCATGGGTGGACATGTGGCAGATGAAATTTAATGCAGAAAAGTGCAAAGTGATACATTTCAGTAGGAAGAACAAGGAGAGGCAATATAAACTAGAGGGCACCATTCTAAAAGGGGTACAGGCACAGAGATTTGGGTGTATATGTGCACAAATCATTGAAGGTGACAGGGCAGGTTGAGAAAGCTGTTAAAGCATACGGGATCCTGGGCTTTATAAATAGAGTCATTGAGTACAAAAGTATGGAAGTCATGATGAACCTTGGTTCGGCCACAACTGGAGTATTGTGTACAGCTCTGGGCACCGCACTTTATATCCTCTTGAAGTCTATCACTATTCCTAGACAGGCTGGTTAGGAAAGATGTGAAGGCCTTAGAGAGGGTGAAAAAGAGATTTACTAGAATAATTCCAGGGATGAGGGACTTTAGTTACGTGGATAGACTGGAGAAGCTGGGGTTATTCTCCTTGGAACAGAGACAGTTGCAAGGAGATTTGATCGAGGTATTCAAAATCATGAAGGGCCGAGACAGAGTAGATAGAGAGAAACTGTTCCCATTGGTGGAAGGGTCAAGAACAAGAGGATAGAGATTTAAAGTGATTGGCAAAAGAGCCAAAGGTGACATGAGGGAAAACTTTTTTACACAGCGAGTAGTTATGATCTGACATGCACTGCCTGAGGGGGTGGTGGAGGCAGATTCATGGCCTTCAAACGGGAAGTGGATAAGTACTTGAAAGGAAAACATTTGCAGGGATAGGGCGGTGGAGTGGGACTAACTGGATTGCTCTTGCATAGAGCCGGAACGGACTTGATGGGCCAAATGGCCTCCTTCTGTGCTGCAACCTTTCTAGGATTCCATGATTCTAACTGTTTCCAGTGGCAGAAGGGTTGGTAACCAGAGGACACAGATTTAAGGTAATCGGCAAAAGAGCCAGCGACAACATGAGGAAACATTTTTTTACACAGTGAGTTGTAATGAATCATAGAATCAAAGAAAGTTACGGCACAGAATGAAGCCGTTTGGCCAATTGTGTCCGTGCCGGCTGAAAAAGAGCTATCCAGCTTAATCCCACTTTCCAGCACTTGGTCCATAACTCTGTAGGTTACGGCAATTCAAGTGCACATCCAAGTACTTTTTAAATGAGTTGAGGGTTTCTGCCTCTACCACCCTTTCAGGTAGTGAGTTCCAGACCCCCACCACCCTTTGGGTGAAAACATTTCTCCTCAGCTCCTGTCTAACCCTTCTGCCAATTACTTTAAATCTATGCCCCCTGGTCACTGACCCCTCTGCTAAGGGAAATAGGTCCTTCCTATCCATTCTATCTAGGCCTGTCATAATTTTATATACCTCAATTAAATCTTCCCCCAGCCTCATTTGTTCTAAAGAAAACAACCCCAGCCTGTCCAATCTTTTCTCATAGTTAAAATTCTCCAGCCCTGGCAACATCCTCGTAAATCTCCTCTGTATCCTCTCTAGTGCAATCACATCTTTCCTGTAATATAGTGACCAGAACTACGCAGTACTCAAGCTATGGCCTAACCAATGTTTTATACAGTTCTAGCATAACCTCCCTGCTCTTATGTTCTATGCTTCAGCTAATAAAGGATAGTATCCCATATGCCTTTTTAACCACCTTATCTACCTGCCCTGCTACCTTCAGGGATCTATGGACGTGCACTCCAAGGTCCCTTTGTTCCTCTACACCTCTCAGTATCCTCCCATTTATTGTGCTCCCTTGCCTTGTTTGCCCTCCCCAAATGCATTACCTTACACTTCTCTGGATTGAATTCCATTTGCCACTTTTCTGCCCACCTGACCAGTCCATTGATGACTTCCTGCAGTCCACAGCTTTCCTCCTCACTATCAACCACATGGCCAATTTTTGTATCATCTGCAAACTTCTTGATTAAGCCCCCTACATTCAAGTCCAAATCATTAATATATACCACAAAAAGCAAAGGCCCTAGTACTGAGTCTTGCGGGACCCCTCTGGAAACTGTCTTCCGGTCGCAAAATCACCTGTCAACCATTACCCTTTGCTTCCTGCCACGGAGCCAATTTCTATACTCATCTAGGCTTTCTGCAGTATTGAGCTCTTGGGCCCCGATATTAGCAGGGAGGCGGGATGGCAGCGGGGGCGCGATTGGGCGCATGGGTAACCCACCCAATAAAATCTGTCCGTTCCCCACGTGATCACGGGTAAATTGTAGCCACTTAACATGGCTTCCGGGTTTGACGTCTGAAACCTGCGCAGTGGGTGGACTGCGCACCCGCATCACAGGCTGTCAGCTGGAGGAGCTCTATTTTAAGGGCCAATCCTCCAATGGCTGCTCCTGGAGCAAAAACCCAAAGGGCACAATGGAGCAGCACAGGGGATAGGTTGCTCCTAGATTTAGTGATGCCTCACTCCAGGTTCTACTGGATGGGGTGAGGAGGAGGAGGGATGGCGTCTACCCGGCGGACAGGAGGAAGTGGCCTGCCTCTGCCACCAAGAAGGCCTGGCTCGAGGTGGCAGAGGAGGTCACCAGCAGCAGCAACATCTCTCGCAACTGGATCCAGTGCAGGATCCACTGCAGGACCTAACTAGGTCATCCAAAGTGAGTGCACTTACTTATTCTCCTACGTTCCGTCTTCCACATCACCGCCCCCACCCCCAACTCATTCTGCACTGCCAACACTATTCTTATCACATCACTCCTCACACCCACTCAAAGCTCATCCTCAACTTACCTGCACTTCCTCACCTCCCCATTACTCATCCCACTACTACCACTCAACCCAATCCTCATACAATGTCATGGCTCTGTCTCACAATCACCCTCTGATGCATCTCTTTCATGGTCAGCCTCACCCAAACCAACGCATTCAGCGGTTGCCGTGTCACCATCACTTACTCACGCGTCTGTACTTTCTCCCCTTGCTGGAGAAGCGAGCCCAGAATGCACGGGAGAGGGCGAGGACCGGAGGGAGTCCACAACAGATCCGCGTCTGTGAGGACGATTAGCAGGAGGCGCTGGAGCTGAGCCGTACCCTCGAGTGCCTGTCCGTCGGGGACGCCGAGACTGGCACCCGACAAACGGCTGGTGACAGAACTTTAACATTCAGCACACACAATATGAATTGATGTTAACATGCCTTGCCATTTTCAGCACCTCAGTATGATCATCACAACATGACAGATCTGTGATCATGCTTAATATTGCTTTCTGTTCTTTTACAGGGCCTTCAGTGACCACTGTGATGGCAGAGGGCAATTCCTCATAGGACCTGCTGGCCTCTGAGGGGGCACCATCACATCTGAGCGAGCCATTAACCAGCGCAGATACACACACCTCGGTGGGTTCCCGTCCTCAGTTAGTTGGGGTCGCACACGGTACCACACACATGTGAGCACGAGCAGTCATTGCTGGCACGGGCAGCTGTGAAGAGTCTGCGTCAGTGGGAGCATTCTTCTCCAGGATCTGCTCAGCTGGACACAGATGCTGAACCCTGGGGGCCATCCTTTAAAAGGAGAGTGATCGAGGGGCAGCAGCACCTTTGTGAGGTGCTGAAACAGGTGCCACGTGCACTCTCCACAATCGCGCAGAGGATGGAGGAGTCCAACTCCTGCGTGAGAGGAATGGTGGCACAGGTACAGGAGGGAATCTCTGAGATACTGACACAGGGACGTGAGGGCATCTCTGAGATTGTGTCGCGGGTAAGTGCGGGAATGTCTGCGATGGAGGGAAGGATAGCCTCCATGGAGCTTCAAGCACGGCTCACCAATGTGTCCATTCAGGCCCTGACAATGGCCGTTCAGACTCAGGGTGAACAACATTCTGCTGCCTTAAACAGGCAGGGAGATACACTAGCACTGGCCTTACAAGGCTTCACACATGTCCTCCAAACTGTCGTCCAGAATGGTAGGAGTGGTGTGAGCCTGGCCCAGAG
Source organism: Heptranchias perlo (assembly GCF_035084215.1). Lineage (NCBI taxonomy): Eukaryota > Metazoa > Chordata > Chondrichthyes > Hexanchiformes > Hexanchidae > Heptranchias > Heptranchias perlo. The sequence continues at coordinate 76,695,820 of NC_090330.1, forward strand.
GATGGATGATGGCGAAAGGGGACATGGAAGTGGGGACGCCACTCAAAGCGCCCCTCTCAACCAGCACCCTCAATGCTGCCTCCTCTACAGGTGGCCGAGTCTGCCCCTGCACAGGTGCAGGTGGAGCAGTCTTTGGAGTGGCCCTCATGGGCACCAAAACCCAGAGGGCATAGGCCTAAAGCATCAAATCAGTCAGGGTATGAACAAGAGCAACCTGCCACTACCACTGTTACATCCACAGGGGATGCACCATGTAGAAGTAGTCAGGAGTGAAAGGCGAAGGTTTGGTAAGCACAAAGGGGATGCACAAGGGTGTTTGACGGTTGGTCGTGTTTTTTATTTATGTTTGCTTTTTGTTGAACTCACAGTAAATATTATTAATGTCACCAATACTGCCACGTCTTGGCAATGCTTGACTGGCTTCTGTAATAAGGCCCTTTCATGAGGTTCACCATGAACGCCCACACTTGATGCCACCCATTGGGTCACTCTACAGTGGGTGTATGTGTAGTTGCAGGACTGTTTTGTGCAGGGAGGTGGGGGGGGGGTGTTTTGGGCGCTGCTCTATCCAGGTGGTGAGGACTGGACACTTCACACTGTCTGATGTTAGAAGAACTATTCACATATCAGTGACTCCCTGGCCTCATGAGCAGCAAGGTGAGCCGTTGTTCTTCCCATGGGTTGCTCCTGCTCCTCTTCCTCCTCCTCAATGTGGGTGGCAGATGTGGATGGGGCGTCCTCAAGTGGCACAACACATGACTATAATGCATCCCTTTCTGTCTGGTGCATATTGAAGTGCTCCCCCAGACCGATCAAGGCACCTGAAGCGCATCTTGAGTAGCCCTACAGCATGCTCAATTGTAGACCTGGTAGTGACGTGGCTGTTGCTTTATTGACTCTGTTGCTCGGTGGTGGGGTTCCTCAGAGGTGTCATGAGCCACGTGTGCAAGGGGCCTTCCTTGTCCCTGAGGAGCCAGCCCTAATGGGTGTTCGGAGCGTGGAACAGGGGCGGGATGTTGGCCTCCCGGAGGATGAAGGAATCGTGGCAGCTGCCAGGGTATCTGGCGCACAAGTGAAGGAATCTCTTGAGGTGGTCACATATGAGCTGAGTGTTGATGGAGTGATAGCTCTTCCTGTTGATGAACAGTCCTGGCTCGTGTGGAAGTGCTCGTATTGTTATATGGGTGCAATCGATTACACCCTGCACCCGTGGGAAGCCAGCCACAGCGTGGAATCCCACTGCCCTCTCCGTCTGGCTGAGATAATCCATGGGGAAATTGACGTAGTGCGAGGCCCTGCGAAACAAGCCGTCGGTGACCTGTTTGATGCACTTCTCTTCACTTGTGTGTAGACGACTGAGAGACCCCGGCGATGTTCCCAGTGGCAACCTGGAATGATCCGGAGGCGAAGAAGTTGAGGGCAGTGGTGACTTTGACGACAAGTAAGGAGTTGCTGCTCGGCCCAGTCGGGAGCAGCTTGGCATGAAGGAGGCTGCAGATGTCCGGGACTACCTGGCGACTGACTCTGAGCCTCCATATGCACTGCTCCTCAGAGAGGTCCAGGAAGCTGAGCCTCAGTTTGTAGACCCTGTTGCGAGGGTGGTGCCTCCTGTGACGTCGCTCTCTCTGTTGTTGCCCTCCGTGCTCTTGTGCAGGTGGCCATGGCACAGCACTGTGTTGCGGAGCTCCACGTGGCGTAGGTGGACGCCGTGCCTGGCGAGGCTGGTGATGTTACTCGTCCTCAGATGAAGTGATGAATGCAGCCATGGCGCCCCCCCATCCTGACAGTGTGAGTTTGAGGGGATCCGCAAAGTAGGTAAATGTGTGCACAGCAGAGCTTTGGGTGGAAAGTAAGAATTTTGAGTGAAAACACAAAGGTCTTGCTGCCAAAACTTTGTCTGAAGTGACAGAGTGCCCTGCTGCAATAAATGAGGTTTTCTCCCCACCTGTCAAATAATTATTTGCATCTCCCACTGGCTGCTGGCTGAAACACATCTGTTGCAACAGGGAGTGTTTCCCACTGCACGGGAAACACGCTGAGGATCCTTTAAAATTGCACCCCTTCCAAAATGTCTACTCAATCAAGTCGTGCAAGTACTTTAACTACCTGACAAACTATGCAAATTATCATCCCGCCGGCTTTAATTGCCAGTGGGACCCCCGCATTCGGGAGATGCCTGCACCCGATCACATCACTGGGGAACCCGGAAGTCAGTGGGTTGGAGCTATGCTCCGAACCCACTCCATATTTTAGCGATTTTTGAAGCCGCCCCGCCCCCAATGCACCCACTCCGTCATCCGAAAATCAGCCCCTTGGTGCCTGACATTAGCTTTCCTTTTTGCCTTATCTTACCCTGTATGCTCCTTGTCATTCAGGGGGCTCTAGATTTAGCAGCCCCACCCTTTCTCTTTGTGGGAACATATTTACTCTGCACCCCTTGAACCTCCCCCTTGAATGCCTCCCACTGCTCTGACACTGATTTACCTTCAAGTAACTGTTTCCAGTCCACTTTTGCTAAATCACTTCTAAACTTAGTAAAATTGGCCTTTCCCCAATTTAGGACTTACACTCCTGTTCGATCTGTGTCCTTTTCCATAACTATGCTAAATCCAACTGAATTATGATCTCCAACCAGCAAAATGCTCTCCCACTGATTCTCCTTCCACCTGCCCAGCTTCATTCCCTAAAACTGCCCACAGTCTTGTTGGGCTTGCTACATACTGGCTAATAAAGTTCTCTTGTATGCAATTTAAGAATTCTGCGCCCTCTATACCTTTTTTACACTGATTGTAACCCAGTTAATATTAGGGTAGTTGAAACCCCCTACTATTACTGCCCTATTGTTATTACACTTCTCAGAAATTTGCCTACATATTTGCTCTTCTATCTCCCTCTGACTGTTTAGGGGTCTATAGAATAATTACAGCAGTCTGGAATGCGCTGCCTGAAACGGCGGTGGAAGCAGATTCAATAGTAACTTTCAAAAGGGAATTAGATAAATACTTGAAGGGAAAAAATTTACAGGGCTATGCGGAAAGAGCAGGGGAATGGGACTAATGGCTCTTTCAAAGAGCCGGCACAGGCATGATGGGCCAAATGGCCTCCTGTGCTGTACCTACTGTGATACTATGAAAATTCAACCCTCAAACTTCTAATGTCCTTCGGTTGGCCATAGATTACTGTGCCTATTGCAAAGTCTTAATTGGAGCACCTTTTCAAAAAACATTGATTTGGAGATGCCGGTGATGGACTGGGGTGGACAAATGTAAGGAGTCGTACAATACCAGGTTATAGTCCAACAGCTTTATTTGAAATCACAAGCTTTCGGAGCTTTGCTCCTTCGTCAGGTGAAGTGAGAATTTGCATAAAGGCACAGCATATATAGTCAGAGAACAATGCCTGGTGATTACAGATAATCTTTCTAACTGCCCTTTATCACACCTCGGCAGACAGATAATCACAGCAATCAAAGGAGTGTTCAAACAGGTTAGTCAGAGAAACATTACATCCAAGAATACTGAGGTGGGGTCACCAGGGGTCAAATGTAGCAGATGCTGGGGTTTGTATTAAAAACAGATAACTTTTTTTTGCTGGAAATCGCAGCAGGTCCGGCCACATCTGTGTATAGAGAACAAGCCAACTACAATTTGAGTCTGGATGACTCTACGTCAGCCTTCGATCTTTGGGTAAGCGTTCTCCAAGGCGGCCTTCAAGACACACGACAACGCAAAACCATCGAGCAGAAATTGATAGCCAAGTTCCGCACCCATGAGGACGGCCTCAACCGGGATCTTGGGTTCATGTCACGCTACATGTAACCCCACCTGACGTAGAGTCATCCAGACTCAAGTCGTAGTTGGCTTGTTCTCCATACACAGATGCGGCCGGACCTGCTGCAATTTCCAGCAAAAAAAGTTATCTGTTTTTAATACAAACCCCAGCATCTGCTACATTTGACCCCTGGTGACCCCACCTCAGTATTCTTGGATGTAATGTTTCCCTGACTAACCTATTTGAACACTCCTTTGATTGCTGTGATTATCTGTCTGCCGAGGTATGATAAAGGGTAGTTAGAAAGATTATCTGTAATCACCAGGCATTGTTCTCTGACTATATATGTTGTGCCTTTATGCAAATCCTCACTTCACCTGATGAAGGAGCAAAGCTCCGAAAGCTTGTGATTTCAAATAAAGCTGTTGGACTATAACCTGGTGTTGTGCGACTCCTTACATCAAAAAACATTGCTTGCGCTTTGAAAGTGGTTTAATATTTGCTTTAATACAACTTGCTCCACTAATTCAGAAGTTGCATTGGAATAGTTCAAAGGTAGGGGTTGGAGGATAAGCAAGACCACTTAGCTTCTTTGGGAGAGACAGGGGCATAAGGAACAGCAGGGAGAAAGAAACAAGAAATATCGAATTTACAATTATACAGCACCTTTCATGACCTCAGGACTTCCCAAAGCACTTCAAATCCAATCAGACTGTTGTAATGCATCTAATTTGTGCACAGCAAGGTCCCACAAACAACAATGAGATAAATGACCAGATAATCTGTTTTAGTCATGTTAGTTGAGGGTTAAATATTGACTAGGACATTGGGAGAACTCTCCTGCTCTTCTTTGAATAGTGCCACAAAATCTTTTATATCCACCTGAGAGAGCAGGTAGAGCCTATCTATAGCATGTCATCCAAAAGACAGACTGAAACAATGAATACCTGCTTCAGTTAACAGCGCTTCAACCAATCTAAGTGAGATCAGTAATAATAATAAATATTAATTTGCAGAGACCTAATCATATCTCTCTGAAATGTCTCAAAGTAATTGTCCTACAACAAATTACTTTTGAAATGCAATGTCTGTTATGAAGGCAAACAAGACAGTCATTCTGCAGCAGCAAGAGTTCACAAACAGCATGGAGATGAATGAGCAGTTAATCTGTTTTTGGTGGTGCTGGTTAAGAGAGCAATGTTGTCCAGAACTGTCTGTTCTTCTTCAAATAGTCACCATGGGATCTTTTATATCCACCTGAACCACTGGAAGAGGCATGAGGGACCTTGGTTTAACAAGACATCCAATTGTTACCAGCTCCAACAATGCATCACTCCCCCAATACTTTAGTGGGGTGTCCATCAAATTATGATCCCAAGTTCTGCCAAGTCTGTTCTACCAATCAAACAATGAAGTAGTTCGGCTATTGCAAGGAATGGAGCTATTTTCAATGAGTAGGAAGCTTCATGCAAATATAACACAACACAACAATCCACCACCAAGTGTTCAGTGTGAGTTGGAAACATTTCTCCTAGAACATGGACACAATATAATATTTGAATCACTATATCTTGGTCTCCTCCATAAATTTTTAATGTGCTGAAGAAAATGTTGTTCTGTCAACTCTTCAAAGCCAGGGTTTCTTCTTGTCTGTCAAGTCTAACCAATAGCTACTCTTTCTCCTTCCTCATACATCAACATTCTTGGTTTTATCATCTTCTCTGACCACAAATAGAACTCCCACATCACCTCCATTGCTAAAGTTGCCTTTAAGAAACTCCAGTTTGTGCCTTTTGTACCTAAGACTTATTTTCCTCTCAGCTCTCTATAAAGCCCAAGCACAACTGAGACTTCACCCCTATAAAATCTCTATTGCACTCCTGAATATCATATAATAGGACACTTGTTCTTTGATAGGTGATTTCTCTCTCATTTCATACCAGTATGGCTTAGTACTACACCATTGCAATGCATTTATCTACTAGGCCATCAGGGGAGCACAACTGGCCATTTTATATTATCAATTCAGTTTGAGGATATCAAGTGTTTTCTTTCCCTTCCCACTGCCAACTTTTTGGATCTTCTTGAGCACATGGCATTCCCTGCCCAAGAGAGCAGCCAGCTAACCCATTCCCAAGATTCTCACAAGATGCTTTTGAGGCAGCCACCAAAGAATGTGTCACCAAAGCTTCCTTCCTTTTTGCTAAACATCTAACCACCGCTTGGCAACTTTCTCAATGGCAAGGCCAAAGATCAGGAACTTGTTCTGCAAATTTCAAACATAAAGCTGCATCCTGCAACTCTGTGGCACAAGACTTTGGAGCACCAAGATGGCAGAAAGTAAACACCCAAAGTGAGGCTCAGATAGCAGCAGAAAGTGTTGGAGATACACAGCAGGTTGTGTCTGTATCTGAAAAGAGAAGACGGGTTAACATGTCAGGCAGAAGGCCTTCATCAAAACTGAAAAAGGACGGGAAGCCTCTTATAGGACTGACCAAAACAAAGAGGCAGGGAGGAACGGACAAATGTCACAAGATTAGAAATACTATTAATTATGAAGCTGCATCTAAAAGGTTTAGCCGCCTACAAACAGACTTTTTTTAAAGCAGTGGAATGAGGTCTAAAATCCTGGATGATGCACAAATATTATCTTTGACAGGTTGTGAAGTGACATTAGAAAAACAAAAGGTGAGTGAAATATCTGCAAAAGTGGAAAGGAATGGAATGTGAATCAGCTAGTTCAATCATCCTTGAAAAAAACTGCGAAAAAATATTTGTCATTTAATTTAACCAAAAAAGCTAAATTGTAATGATCAATCCTATACCATAGAATAAAGCAACTGCCTTGCAGGCAAACTCAGTTTAAAGGGAAAACTCAACACAGCTTTAAATCCTTGCATTCCAGAAATTGAATAAACATATGATGCAATGAAGTGGGGAGACATCTCTATCTAAACTGATTAGCTGCAATAGAAAACAGCTGGCACATAAAAGTTTGCACATGGAAATGTTAGTCAATAAAGGGCCTGATATGTCAGTAGATTGCAATTCTGCCACCTAAAATCCCATAAATACAGTTTCACACATCAAGTTAGACTTGTAGGCCACGCTATTAACCCAGAGATGGGAACGGGGGCTGACGACAGGCAACGAACGTGCAACACCGCGGGATGGGTAGGAATGGCCAATTTTCACCGAGATGCCTCATTACAATTTTACTTCTGGGTTTCACGTCTCCACTGTACGTGAGTGGGTGTGACGTGGCCCCACAAGACACGATTTTTCCTCAACTATTTAAAGGTCCAGTTCAGAGATGAAATGGAGGAGGTCTGTAGGATTGAATTGGTGAAGAAGGAGGAAGTTGAACCATGAGTGGGAGAAAAGGAAAGGCTGCCCCATGCTTTTCAGATGTGTCTCTGGATGTGCTGCTGGGGACAGTAAGGAGCAGCAGGGAGGTGCTGTTCCCAGCCAATAGGAAGTAGGAGCCTGCTACCACCACCAAGAAGGCCTGGCTGGAGGTAGCAGAGGAGGTGAGCAGCAGTGTGACCCAATCATCATGGATTTAGTGTCGCAAGTGGTTCAATGACCTGACCAGGTCAGGAAAGATGAGCATAAGGCTACATTCGCCCAGATCCTGCACTGCATCATCTCTCACTTTGTCTTGTCAGTCCTAATCCATTCACGCCACTCCTCACCCCCACTTCACTCTCACCATGACCAATCGGAACGACTCAATGTACCTCCTCTCACCCTCACTCCCTTGTCATGCTCAACTCCATTTCCTCCCTCCACCACTGCCAGTGACCGCACTCCTCATCTCATCTCATACGACCTCAGTCACCTCCAACCATTGTCATCATGCATCCTGAAATGGCACTGTTCCCATAATCCTCAACGGCATGCTACTCACACCCCTTATGTATGTGCCTGATTCTCACCTTCACCGTTTTCACTGCATCCATCGGATGTACACATTCCTCAGAGCCACTCATAGGTATGTCACACTTGCAGGGGAAAAGAGCGCAGAATGCCGAGGAGAGGTGAGGACTGGTGGAGAGCCGTAGGATATTGTTGAAGATTCCCCAGTGGAGGAGGAGGCACTTGAGATAAGCAGCCTATCAAGCTCCCTCAGCGTTGGTGATGGTGAGGCTGGCGATCCAGTGGAGAAGGGTGACAACATTAATCTTTCGTACCTGCATTTCCCACAAAGCAACTTTACCTTCAGTAGACCTCAGAACATTGACAACTCTGATATGCAGATCAACATTCTCAAAGTGACATCACTTAATATTAATCCTTTCTTTCCTCCTGGGCCATCACATAAAGATCAAATGTCCCCAATGTGAGGGGACAAAGACTGCTCAGAGGAATTGATGCCTACTGAGGATGCACCGTCACATGACACGTGTCGCAGGCATTAGCGCAGATACCAGCACCTCGGTTGGGCTTCATAGACAGGTAGATGGGACTGCACTTGGTTACTGTCACAGCACAAGTGAGCAAGAGCAGAGAATGGTGGAAGGGACAGCTGACGAGATTACGCGCCGAAGGGCACCATCCTCTCCAAACCCTGCTGATCAGGACAGAGATGCAGAACCCTGAGGCCAGCACTGAAAAGGAGAATGCTGGAGGCACAGCAGCAGCTGTGTGAGGTATGGCCATGCCTGCCAGGCATACTGTCCACATTGGCAGAGAGGATGGAGGAGTCCAACTCGAACATATGTGGGGTGATGACGCAGGGCTTTTCAACTCTGCAATCCACCAAGGAGCATTTGACGAGCTCTTTGGAAGTTGTAGCCAGCTGCTCACATGAGGCAATGCTGACAGCCGTTGTGTCCTACATGCAGGCTCAGATGGTGGCTCTGCAACTCAGGGCACGAGCATCTCTACTGGTCTTGTCAAGATTGTAAACAGACTAAATCAGGGCTTCCAAGGCATCACTGATTTCCTACACTCTGCTCTCCCACAGACAGGTAGGTCTAATGTCTCGCTGTCCCAGGAGAGGGAAGATGGCGAAGCATGTGAGGCAAATGCAAATGTTTCTCAGAACGTCTCATCCATTGCCACCCCCTCAACCAATACCCGACATGGTGCCTTCACTCCAGCTGGCCCAGACTGCGCCTGCACAAGTACAGGAGGAGCAGTCAGTGACAGGGTCCTCACGAGCTCCAAACCTCAGAGATCATCGACCACAAGCAATTCATGACACTGAGGAAGGTGAGCAGCAGCCTTCCACCATCTCTGCTGAAGCCAAAGGAGCAGAAGTGGTAGGCATAAAAAGAGAAAGGATATATAGATCACAGAAGGTTAACACATAGATGTCACATTTTTTTGCCTTAATTGATTGATTGGTTCACCAAATGAAACATTTGTTACACACAGCATTCCCATGTGCCCCACGGTTGAATGCACATGTCACAGTCAGGTTTTCATTTCGTGGGTGTGGAAGGTGGAGAGATGTTTTGAATCTCACAAGTTGGGGAATGTTGGACCAAGGCATTGAGGGTCAAATGACTGCTTGTGCGAGGGGGCATGGTTGGTAGGGCAATAATGGTGCAGTTAACATTGGTCCAACTGAACCTATGTGTTATTAAAGCATCCCTTGTGTCAGGGGCAGCGTTATGTTCCGCTGGCCGTGCGTCCAGTTCCCCATCATTTCCATTTTCATAGTTCTCCTCATCCGATGAGGAGTCATGAGCGCCTACTTCATCTTGCGCCTCCAGACCTCTCGTCTGTACTATTTTATGTAGGGCTCAGCATGCAACAATGATCTGCGACAGCCTCGCTGGTAAATACTGTGGCGAACCTCCTGACAAGGCACCTGAACCTTAACCTCAGCATTCCTATGGCTTGCTCGATAATGCATTGCATGGTAATGTGTCTGGCATTGTACCTCTCCTGCGGTAGAGTGGGGGGGGGGGTTCCTCAGAGGTGTCATGAGCCATGGTTGAAGGGGATATCCCTTGTCTCCAAACAGCCATCGTGTCAGGTTGTGAGGTATTCGACTGCCTCACTATGAAGACATCATGGCAGCTCCCCAGGAATTGTGCACAGATCTGCATGAACCTCTATCTATGGTTGCAGACAAGCTGAACGTTGATGGAGTAGAAGCCCTGGCGGTTCACAAATGCTCTTGGCTGGTTGTGGGGTGCTCTAATTGCCATGTACGTGCAATCTATGGCACCCTGCACCTGTGGGAAGCCTGTGAGAGATGCAAAACCCTATTCTCAATCCGTCTGACTGTCTTCATCACATGGAAACGTTATATATCTGTTGGCCCTGGAAAATAATACATCCATGGCCTGCCAGATACATTTATGAGCTGCAGACTGCGACACCCTCAATACGTCTCCTGTTGCAGCCTGGAAGGAGCTGGAAGCAATTCACATGGGAACTCATATTTAAACACTTATATAAACATCCTGCCAATCCTGCCTCCGTTTCCCTGGCGATCTTGCCGACTCGCAGGTAACCCGTGCTCCAGTAGTTAATTTCAATTCGGGGGTCTTCATTGCATCTTATGACCCCGCTTTAAATATGTTTATGAGCCTCCCGCCTCTGCATACACATTGGAGTCGCTGACAGCCGCCATGAAAATTGCTGCGGCAGAGTTAGTGACAGGTTGGGAGCGGGTTGGCTGATTTTCGCATTTTAACCACGTGCCCGACCCTCTCCCACCTATCGGGGTGGGGGGGATTAATATTGAGGCTGTAATCATACCGCCATTACTAAAGTTTGTCATGTGGTCACATTGGAAGAGCAAGTTTAATATACATTATCATCTGCCTGAATTAATAATGCCCAATAGTTTTTTAATTCATTCTCAGGATATGGGCATCATGGGTGTCGCTGACAAGGTCAGAATTTATTGCCCATCCCTAATTGCCCTTGAGAAGGTGGTGGTGAGCCTTTTTCTTGAGCCACTGCAGTCCAGGTGGTGAAGGTTCTCCCACAGTGCTGTTGGGTAGGGAGTTCCAGGATTTTGACCCAGTGACAATGAAGGAACAACGATATATTTCCAAGTCGGGATGGTGTGTGACTTGGAGGGGAACGTGCAGGTGGTGTTGTTCCCATGCGCCTGCTGCCCCTGTCCTTCTAGGTGGTAGAGGTCGCGGGTTTGGGAGGTGCTGTCGAAGAAGCCTTGGCGCGTTGTTGCAGTGCATTTTGTTGGTGGTACACATTACGGCCACGGTGCGCTGGCAGTGGAGGGAGTGAATGCTTAAGGTGGTGGATAGGCTTCTGCTTTGTCCTGGATTGGGGAGCCACCCACCGCAGAGTACCCAGTCTCTGACCTGCTCCAGTAGCCACGGCATTTATGTGACAGGTCCAGTTGAGTTTCTGTTGGAATGGAATTCTGTCGCATGAAATTGCTGCATTATCTGAGGAATGGATCTGAACACTGTGCAATCATCAATGAATAGCCCCTGATCTTATGATCTTATGATGGAGGGAAGGTCATTGATGAAGGAGCTGAAGATAGTTGGGCCTAGTTCGCTAACCTGAGGAACTCCTGCAATGATGTCCTGGGACTGAGATGATAGGTCTCCAACAATCACAACCATCTTCTTTTGTGCGAGATATGACTCTAGCCACTGGAGAATTTTCCACCTGATCCCCATTGATCAGTTTTACTAGGGCTCCTTGGTGCCACACGCGGTTGAATGTTGCTTTGATGTCAAGCTCAGTCACTCTCACCTCACCTCTGAGATTCAGTTCATTTGCAAATGGGCTGTAATGAGCTCTGGAACCAAGTGGTCCTGGTCGAACCCAGATTGAGCCTCAGTGTGCAGGTTATTGGTGAGTAAGTGCCTCTTGATTGCACTGTTGACTCCTTCCATCACTTTGCTGATGATTGATAGTAAGCTGATAGGATGGCAATTGGCCGGGTTGGATTTGTCCTGTTTTTTGTAGATAGGACGGGTAGATGCCAGTGTTGCAGCTGTATTGCAAGAGCTTGGCTAGAGGCACGGCTAGTTCTGAAGCACAATTCTTCAGCACTACAGCCGGGATGTTGTTGGGGCCCATAGCTGTTGCTGTATCCAGTGCACTCAACCGTTTCTTGGTATCATGTGAAGTGAATTGAATTGGCTGAAGTCTGGCATTTGAGATGGTGGAGACCTCAGGAGGAGGCCAAGAAGGTCATCCACTCAGCACTTCTAGTTGAGGATGCTTCAGCCTTGTCCTTTGCACACAAATGCTGGGCTCCACCATCATTAAGGATGGAGTTGTTCATGGAGATTCCTCCTCCCGTTGGCTACTAATTGTCCACCACAACTGGACATAGCAGGACTGCAGAACTTTGACCTGATCCGTTGGTTATGGGCTCTGCCTATAGCATGCTGCATGTAGTCCTGTGTTGTAGCTTCACCAAGTTGGCACCTCATTTTCTGGTACGCCTGGTGATGCTCCTGGCATGCTCTTCTACATTCCTCATTGAACCAGGGTTAGCCATCTGGCCTGATGGTTTTGGAGGAGTGAGAAATATGCCGGGCCATGAGGTTACAGATTGTGGTGGAATACAATTCTGCTGCTGATGACCCACAGCGCCTCACGGAAGCCCAGTTTTGTGCTGCTAGATCTGTTCTTAATCTATCCCATTTAGCATGCTGGTAGTGCTACACGATACGATGGAGGGTGTCCTCAGTGTGAAGATGGGACTTGGTCTCCACAAAGACTGTGCGGTGGTCACTCTTACCAATACTGTCATAGACAGCTGCATCTGCAACAGGTAGATTGGTGAGGACAAGGTCAAGTAGGTTATTCCCTCATGTTGGTTCTCTCACCACCTGCTGCTGGCCCAGTTTGGCAGTTATGTCCTTCAGGGCTTGGCCAGCTCGGTTAGTAGTGGTGCTACCGAGCCACACTTGGTGATGGACATTGAAGTCCCCCACCCAGAGTATAGTCTGTGCCCTTGCTACCCTCAATGCTTACTCCAAGTGGTGTTCAACATGGAGGAGTACTGATTCATCGGCTGAGGGAAGGTGGTCGGTGGTAATCAGCAGGATGTTTCCTTGCCCATGTTTGACCTGAAGCCATGAGACTTCATGGGTTGGGGATTCAATGTTTAGGACTCCCAGGCCCACTCTCACCCGACTGTATAATAGGAACATAGGAACATAGGAACAGGAGTAGGCCATTCAGCCCCTCGTGTCTACTCCGCCATTTGATAAGATCATGGCTGATCTGTGATCTAGCTCCATATACCTGTCTTTGGCCCATATCCCTTAATACCTTTGGTTGCCAAAAAGCTATCTATCTCACACTTAAATTTAGCAATTGAGCTAGTATCAATTGCCATTTGCGGAAGAGAGTTCCAAACTTCTACCACCCTTTGTGTGTAGAAATGTTTTCTAATCTCACTCCTGAAAGGTCTGGCTCTAATTTTTAGACTGTGCCCCCTACTCCTAGAATCCCCAACCAGCGGAAATAGTTTCTCTCTATCCACCCTATCTGTTCCCCTTAATATCTTATAAACTTCGATCAGATCACCCCTTAACCTTCGAAACTCCAGAGAATACAACCCCAATTTGTGTAATCTCTCCTTGTAACTTAACCTTTGAAGTCCGGGTATCATTCTAGTAAACCTACGCTACACTCCCTCCAAGGCCAATATGTCCTTCCGAAGGTGCGGTGCCCAGAACTGCTCACAGTACTCCAGGTGCGGTCTAACCAGGGTTTTGTTTAGCTGCAGCATAACTTCTGCCCCCTTGTACTCCAGTCCTCGAGATAGAAAGGCCAGCATTCCATTAGCCTTATTGATGATTTTCTGCACCTGTTCATGACACTTCAATGATCTATGTACCTGAACCCTTAAGTCCCTTTGGACATCCACTGTTTTTAACTTTTTACCATTTAGAAAGTACCCTGTTCCCCCACCTCTGGTGGGTCTGTCCTGCCGGTAGGACAGGACATACGCAGGGATAGTGAGCATGAATATGTCAGGCTGTGGCTTGACTAGTATGTGGGACAGCTCTTCCAACTTTGGCACCATCCTCCAGAGGACTTGCAGGGTTGACTGGGCTGGGTGTGCCATCGTCGTATCCAAATTCGATGCTTAGGTTGCAGCTGAATGGTTCGTCTGGTTTTATTATTCGTCGATGAAAAACTTCAGTCATGTGGAGAGACTAGAGAAACTGGGATTGTTCTCCTTAGAGCAAAGAAGGTTAAGGGGAGATTTGATAGAGGTGTTCAAAATCATGAAGGGTTTTGATACAGTGAATAAGAAACTGTTTCCAGTGGCAGAAAGGTCGGTAATCAGAGGACACAGATTTAAGAATCAGAGGCGACATGGGGACATTTTTTTTTATGCAGCGAGTTGTTATGATCTGGAATGCACTGCCTGAAAGGTTGGTGGAAGAGATTCAATAATAACTTTCAAAATGCAATTGGATAAATACTTGAAGGGGAAAAATTTACAGGGCTATGGGGAAAAAGCAGGGGAATGGGACTAACTGGATTGATCTTTCAAAGAGCCAGCACAGGCACAATGGACTGAATGGCCTCCTTCAATGCTGTATCAATCCATGATATACTTTTTTGTTGTGGTTTGATACAATTGAGTGGCTTGCTAGGCTATTTCAGAGGGCAGTTTAGAGTCAACCTCGTTGCCTTCAACTGCCTCGGCCCTAAACCTCTCTGCCTCTCTACCTCTCTCTCCTCCATTAAGTCATTGCTGAAAACCTACCTCTTCAAACAAGATTTTGGTCACCTGTCCTAATATCTCCTTATATGGCTCGGTGTCAAATTTTGTCTGATAACGTTCCTGTGAATCACCTTGGGTTGTTTTTACTACGTTAAAGGCTTGATATAAATGCAAGTTGCTGTTGTTGTTGAGTCACGTATAGGCCAGACTGGGTAAGGATAGCAGGTTTCCTTCCCTAAAGGGCATTATTGAACCAGTTGAGTTTTTGCAACAATCTGACAATAGTGTTGCAACAGAGTTTTTATGGCATTGTTGAATAGAGAGGCCCTGAAATTCCTTGGGTGTTCTCCTGGTCTCCCACTGTAACTTAGTCAGGAGATCAGCAGAACCCCTGAAGAAACAGTGAAAATTAAGTCATGTTGGGACAATGGGAGAACCGCAGCAAAATTTCACGGCCAGACTTTTTTTGATAGAGTGTATTCACACTGCACAAGTTTAGTGTCAACTCTTCACACTGATGCTAAATTTGTACTGTAAATCAGCTGTCGAGGCCCAAATTGACTCTGAAGCAAGACGGAGTGAGACTACCTCATCCAGGGAGTCTCACTCCACTTCATTCTGGAATCATGCACGGACTCCAGATTCAGATTGCATTTACACCATGGGTGTGGGAGGCAAAACGACTTTACACCAGTACTACAAGTTATAGTGTGAATGTACCCTTTAACACACATGCACAAAAATCACCCGAGAGCTTAACTGTGTTCTGTTTGGCAGATTGTATCCAGCACTGAAAGACAGAGCTTATATTTATGTAGCACTTTTCACATGCTCAGGATGTCCCAAAGTACTCCACTGCCAATGCATCACTTTGGAGTGTAAAGAAAGCAAGAACTTGCATTTGTTTATCACCTTTCATAGCCTCATGACATTCCAAAGTGCTTTACAGTCAATGAAATACTTTTGAAGTGTAATCACTGTTGTAATGTGATTAGAAAGTTAGCTGAAAAAAGTAGAAATTAAAACAAGGCTTTAAACCTTTCCTTCCAAATAATAATCAGGATACACAGACCAAGAACTACACAACAAATACTGCTTCATTAGTGCATGAAAAGGATAAGATGCTGATCTTTAAAAGAATTTCAACAACTGGCAGGGAGAAGATTCAGAGTGATATGAAGCTACATCATTCGAAGCTGCTGCATTCCCTTAACTATGACAAAGGCTGCAGTCAGATCAAATAAACTGAAAGGGGGGATGGTACAGCTGAGTTTCGACAACAGGTCAATCAGTCGAGAGCTGGCCAGTGTATGTTCACCAAAACCCCCATCAAAATAAGTTATAATTTGACTTGGAAAGGTTTATAGAATCATAGAATCATAAAAAGATTACAGCACGGAAGGAGGCCATTCAGCCCATCAAGTCCGCACCAGCTCTATGCAAGAGCAATCCAGTTAGTCCCACTCCCCCACCCTTTCCCCGTAGGCCTGCAAATTTTTTCCTTTCAAGTACTTATCCACTTCCCTTTCGAAGGCAGTGATTGAATCTGCCTCCACCACCCTCTCGGGCAGTGCATTCCAGATCCTGAACACACGCAGTGTGAAAAAGTTTTTCCTCATGTCATCTTTGGTTCTTTTACCGATCATCTTAAATCTATGTGCTCTGGTTCTTGACCCTTCCGCCAATGGGAACAGTTTCTCTCTATCTACTTTGTCTAGACCCTTCATGATATTGAATACCTCTATCAAATCTCCTCACAACCGTCTCTTTTTTTTATTCGTTCATGGGATGTGGGCATCGCTGGCGAGGCCTGCATTTATTGTCCATCCCTAATTGCCCTTGAGAAGGTGGTGGTGAGCCGCCTTCTTGAACTGCTGCAGTCCGTGTGGTGAAGGTTCTCCCACAGTGCTGTTAGGAAGGGAGTTCCAGGATTTTGACCCAGCGACGATGAAGGAACGGCGGTATATTTCCAAGTCGGGATGATGTATGTCTTGGAGGGGAACGGCAGGTGGTGTTGTTCTCATGTACATGCTGCTCTTGTCCTTCCAGGTGGTAGAGGTCGCGGGTTTGGGAAGGTGCGGTCGAAGAAGCCTCAGCAAGTTGCTGCAGTGCATCCTGTGGATGGTACACACTGTGCGCCGGTGGTGAAGGGAGTGAATGTTTAGGGTGGTGGATGGGGTGCCAATCAAGGGGGCTGCTTTGTCCTGGATGGTGTCGAGCTTCTTGAGTGTTGTTGGAGCTGCACTCATCCAGGCAAGTGGAGAGTATTCAATCACACTCCTGACTTGTGCCTTGTAGATGGTGGAAAAGCTTTGGGGAGTCAGGAAGTGAGTCACTCACCGCAGAATACCCAGCCTCTGACCTGCTCTTGTAGCCACAGTATTTATATGGCTGGTCCAGTTAAGTTTCTGGTCAATGGTGACCCCCAGGATGTTGATGGTTGGGGATTCGGCGATAGTAATGCCATTGAATGTCAAGGGGAGATGGTTAGACTCTCTCTTGTTGAAGATGGTCATTGCCTGGCACCTGTCTGGTGCGAATTTTACTTGCCACTTATCAGCCCAAGCCTGGATGTTGTCCAGGTCTTGCTGCATGCAGGCTCGGACTGCTTCATTATCTGAGGGGTTGCGAATGGAACTGAACACTGTGCAATCATCAGCGAACATCCCCATTTCTGACCTTATAATGGAGGGAAGGTCATTGATGAAGCAGCTGAAGGTGGTTGGGCCTAGGACACTGCCCTGAGGAACTCCTGCAGCAATGCCCTGGGGCTGAGATGATTGGCCTCCAACAGCCACTACCATCTTCCTTTGTGCTAGGTATGACTCCAATCAGTGGAGAGTTTTCCCCCTGATTCCCATTGACTTCAATTTTATGAGGGCTCCTTGGTGCCACACTCGGTCAAATGCTGCCTTGATGTCAAGGGCAGGTACTCTCACGTCACCTCTGGAATTCAGCTCTTTTGTCCATGTTTGGACCAAGGCTGTAATGAGGTCTGGAGCCGAGTGGTCCTGGCGGAACCCAAACTGAGCATCGGTGAGCAGGTTATTGGTGAGTAAGTGCCACTTGATAGCATTGTCGACGACACCTTCCACCACTTTGCTGATGATCGAGAGTAGACAATTGATGGGGCGGTAATTGGCCGGATTGGATTTGTCCTGCTTTTTGTGGACAGGACATACCTGGGCAATTTTCCACATTGTCGGGTAGATGCCAGTGTTGGAGCGCAAGTCTTCAGCACTACAGCCGGGATGTTATCGGGGCCCATAACCTTTGCTGTATCCAGTGCACTCAGCCATTTCTTGATATCATGTGGAGTGATTCGAATTGGCTGAAGACTGGCTTCTGTGATGGTGGGGATATTGGGAGGAGGCCGAGTTGGATCATCCACTTAGCACTTCTGGCTGAAGATGGTTGCAAACGCTTCAGCCTTGTCTTTTGCACTCACGTGCTGGACTCCGCCATTATTGAGGATGGGGATGGTTGCAGAGCCTCCTCCTCCCGTTAGTCGTTTAATTGTCCACCACCATTCACGACTGGATGTGGCAGGACTGCAGAGCTTTGATCTGATCCGTTGGTTGTGGAATCGCTTAGCTCTGTCTATAGCATGTTGCTTCCGCTGTTTAGCATGCATGTAGTCCTGAGTTGTAGCTTCACCAGGTTGGCACCTCATTTTTAGGTAGGCCTGGTGCTGCTCCTGCCTTGCTCTTCTACATCTTCATTGAACCAGGGTTGACCCCCTAGCTTGTTGGTAATGGTAGAGTGAGGAATATGCCGGGCCATGAGGTTACAGATTGTGCTGGAATACAATTCTGCTGCTGCTGATGGCCCACAGCGCCTCATGGATGCCCAGTTTTGAGCTGCTTGATCTGTTCTGAATCTATCCCATTTAGCATGGTGGTAGTGCCACACAACACGTTGGATGGTGTCCTCAGTGCGAAGACGGGACTTCGTCTCCACGAGGACTGTGTGGTGGTCACTCCTACCAATACTGTCATGGACAGACAGGTATATTGGTGAGGACGAGATCAAGTAAGTTTTTCCCTCGTGTTGATTCGCTCACCACCTGCCGCAGGCCCAGTCTGGCAGCTATGTCCTTCAGGACTCGGCCAGCTCGGTCAGTAGTGGTGCTACCGAGCCACTCTTGGTGATGGACATTGAAGTCCCCCACCCAAAGTACATTCTATGCCCTTGCTACCCTCAGTGCTTCCTCCAAGTGGTGTTCAACATGGAGGAGGACTGATTCATCAGCTGAGGGAGGGCAGTAGGTGGTAATCAGCAGTAGGTTTCCTTGCCCATGTTTGAACTGATGCCATGAGATTTCATGGGGTCCAGAGTCAATGTTGAGGACTTCCAGGGCCACTCCCTCCTGACTGTATATCACTAGACCGCCACCGCTGGTGGGTCTGTCCTGCCGGTGGGACAGGACATACCCAAGGATGGTAATGGAAGAGTCTGGGACGTTGGCTGAAAAATATGATTCTGTGAGTATGGATATGTCAGGCTTTTGCTTGACTAGTCTGTGGGACAGCTCTCCTAATTTTGGCACAATTCCCCAGATGTTAGTGAGGAGGACTTTGCAGGGTCGACTGGGCTTGGTTTGCCTTTGTTGTGTCTGGTGCCTAGTGGTCCGATGCCGGGTGGTCCGTCCAGTTTTATTCTTATTATGACTTTTTTTAGCGAGATTTTACAACTGAATGGCTTGCTCGGCCATTTCAGAGGGCAATTAAGAATCAACCACATTGCTGTGGGTCTGGAGTCACATATAGGCCAGACCGGGTAAGGACGGCAGGTTTCCTTCCCTAAAGGACATTAGTGAACCAGATGGGTTTTTACGACAATCCGGTAGTTTCATGGCCACCATTACTTATACTAGTATTTTAATTGATACTCGTATTTTTTATTCCAGATTTTATTTAATTATTTAATTAATTTTCCATGGAGAACAACCCCAGCTTCTCCAGTCTATCCACATAACTAAAGTCCCTCATCCCTGGAATCATTCTAGCAAATCTCTTCTGCACCCTCTCTAAGGTCTTCACATATTTCCTAAAGTGCGGTGCCCAGAACTGGACACAATACTCCAGTTGTGGCCGAACCAGTGTTTTATAAAGGTTCATCATGACTTCCATACTTTTGTACTCCAGGCCTCTATTTATAAAGCCCAGGATCCCGTATGCTTTTTCAACTGCTTTCTCAACCTGCCCTGCTACCTTCAACGATTTGTACACACAAACCCTCAGATCTCTCTGTTCCTGTACCCCTTTTCGAGTTGTGCCTCTAGTTTATATTGCCTCTCCTCATTTTTCCTACCAAAATTTAACACTTTGCATTTTTCTGCGTTAAATTTCATCTGCCACATGTCTGCCCATGCCACCAGCCTGTCTATATCCGCTTGAAGTCTATCACTATCCTCCTCACTGTTCACTACCCTTCCAAGTTTTGTGTCATCTGCAAATTTTGAAATTGTGCCCTGTGCACCCAAGTCCAAGTCATTAATATATATCAAGAAAAGTAGTGGTCCCAGCACTGACCCCTGGGGAGCACCACAGTGCACCTCCCTCCAGTCCGAAAAACAACCGTTCACCACTACTCTCTGTTTCCTGTCCCTTAGCCAATTCTGTAGCCATGTTGCTACTGTCCCCTTTATTCAATAGGCCTCAATCTTGATGACAAGCCTATAATATGGCACTTTATCAAACGCCTTTTGAAAGTCTATATACACCGCATCAACTGCATTGACCTCATCTACCCTCTCTGCTGCCTCATCAAAAAACTCTATCAGGTTAGTTAAACACGATTTGCCTTTAACAAATTCACACTGGCTTTCCCTAATCAATCCATACTCGTCCAAGTGACTGTTAATTCTGTCCTGGGTTATCATTTCTAAAAGTTTCCCCACCACTGAGGTTAAACTGACTGGCCTGTAGTTGCTGAGTTTATCCTTACACCCATTTTTGAACAAGGGTGTAACATTTGCAATTCTCCAGTCCTCTGGCACCACCCCCGTATCTCTGAATGTTTGGAAGATTATGGCCAGTACCTCCGCAATTTTCACCCTTACTTCCCTCAGCAACCTCGGATGCATCCCATCCGGACCGGGTGACTTATCAATGTAAGTACAGTTAGCTTTACTTTACCTATACCAGAAAAAAAAGTTTGGTGTCCTTCTTGTCAGAACAGCAATAGAACAAATAATAGATTAATTGTTTGCGAATTGTTGTCTTAAGATCTTTAATTTCACTATAAGTTGGTTTGCTAACTCAGTCTTCTGAGCTAATTTTACCTTTGATGCAGGGAATGGCTCAACAGAATGTGACAAAAGAAATGCTTATTCCTTCAAGGTCCCTCACAGTGGTGGATCCCTCCTGTTCCCTCACAGTGGTAGATTCCTTCCTGGTCTCTCACATTGATGGATTTCTTGTCAGGGTCCTCAAAGGGATGGGTTCCCTTCAAATCCCTCACAAGGATAGATCTCCTTCTGCTTTCTTGCAGTGGTATGCTGCTCACAGTTCCAGGTGTTCCAGTAATTTCTCACCTGGATCCTGATAAGTGTATGGGCGATTGCCCCCATGTTTCATGCAGATCACCTGATTGCACAGAAAATGTAATATCCTGCTCTTCTACCTTTTGCATCAAATGAAAAAAAAATGTGATTTCCCATGTCTAGCATGTATGTGAAATTCCTCCTGTCGATAATTTTAACAACAAAATCTGCATAAATACATAACTTAATTCCCGTCTTGCACTCAGGATGACTTTTTCATTAAAATTATTGACTGGAGGAGTTTTGCCCTCTGTGTGACCATATCACAGATGTTGCTGGTTATTACTGCATGGTCAACTGCAACATTTAATACATGGATTCTGAAATGTTAACTTGCGATTTATATATTATGAACAGAACATTCAGTGAGAACATCAAATGTGAATTTTCATTGCAGCTGAGACAGGATTAAAATAATCTCTGTATAAATTTGGTGCAGAGATACTCTCTGGTCTAAACCAACAACAACTTGCATTGATAAAGCATTCCTCACATAGAAGAATATCTCATAAAGTAGAGAAGTGGGAAAACCTTCACCACACGGACTGCAGCGGTTCAAGAAGGTGGCTCACCACCACCTTCTCAAGGGCAATTAGGGACGGGCAATAAATACCGGCCTCGCCAGCGATGCCCACATCCCATGAACGAATAGAAAAAAAGAGCAGGCAAAGAAAGAATTTGACTGGAGGGAGGGTTGAGAGCGCAGTTGAAAAACTGGGTTTTTAAGGGGCTTTTGAAGCTGAGGAGGTAGGTAGCAAAATGAGGCGGTTGTGGGAGAGAATCCCAGAGGGCAGGGGCATATTAACCGACTGATTATTGACAGATTTCGAATGGTGGAATGGAGGGAGTGAGTAACAGCAGACGTCAGAGGAGCAGGGGAATGGGTAGGGTTGTATTGCTGGAGAAGATCACTCAGATAGAGTGGACTGAGGCCATGGAAATATTTAAATGTGAGAATAAGAATTTTAAATTTGAAGCACTGGGGGACCGGGAGCCAATATAGGTTAGCAAGGACTGGGGTGATGGATAAGTGGGACCTGGTGCAGGATAAGATATGGACAGCAGAGTTTTGGATGAGCTGAAGTTTATGG
This sequence comes from Heptranchias perlo, assembly GCF_035084215.1. NCBI lineage: Eukaryota > Metazoa > Chordata > Chondrichthyes > Hexanchiformes > Hexanchidae > Heptranchias > Heptranchias perlo. The sequence goes on from NC_090330.1 coordinate 76,717,871, forward strand.
AGAGTGAAGGATAGGAGGCGAGGTAGGAGAGCATTGGAATAGTTCGAGTCTGGGGCTAACAAAGGAAGCGGTGTGGGTGTCAGCAACAGATGGGCTGAGGCGGGAGGGAGAGGAAGGCAGGTGGAGGAGAAGTAGATGGTTTTGTGATGGAGAGGATGTGAAAGAAAGAAAAAAAGAACATTGGTTTACATCGCGCCTTTCACAACCACAGGACATACTAAAGTGATTCACAGCGAAGTAAGTACTTTTGAAGTGTAGTTACTGTTGTAATGCAGGGAAACAAGGCAGCCAATTTTTTGACAACGAGGTCCCGCAAACAGCAGTGAGATAAATGACCAGATAATCTGATTTAGTGTTGTTGGTTGAGGGACAAATGTTGACAAGGACACCGGGAGAACTCTCCTGCTCTTCTTTGAATAGTGCCATGGGATCTTTTACTTCTACCTGAGGGCAAACAGGATCTCAGTTTAACTTCTCATTTAAAAGAGGACACCTGTAACAGTGCCACACTCCCTCAGTATTGCACTGAAATGTCAGCCTAGATTATTTCCCTAAGTCTTTGGAATGGGGCTTGAATCCATGACCTTCTGACTCAGTAGCAAGACCACAAGGCTGATTCCCAGTGCCAAACATCTGAGTTATATGCAAAGACCAGAGAATTTGAAAGGAGGCAACTTAGAGATGATTTTATGGAGATGTTTAAGATGGTAAATAGCATGGAAAAAGTAGATCTAGAAATTTACTTCAAATTAAATCCTGAGAGTAGGACAAGGGGACACAGGTTCAAACGAGTAAAAGGCAAATATAGGACTGATGTTGGGGAGGGTTTAAACTAATGTGGCAGGGGGATGGGAACCGATGCAGGAAGTCAGTGGGAAGTAAAGTGGTGACAGAAACAAAAGGCAGTAAGGGAGAGTGTACAAAACATGACCGGACAGATGGTCTGAGAAAGCAGGGCAAAGACCAAGGGAAGTCTAGATTAAACTGCATTTATTTCAATGCAAGAAGTCTGATGGGCAAGGCAGATGAACTCAGGGCATGGATGGGTACATGGGACTGGGATGTTACAGCTATTACTGAAACATGGCTAAGGGAGGGGCAGGACTGGCAGCTCAATGTTCCAGGGTACAGATGCGATAGGAAAGATAGAGCAGGAGGTAAGAGAGGAGTGGAGTTGCATTCTTGATTAGGGAGAACATCACGGCAGTAGTGAGAGGGGATATATCCGAGGGTTCGCCCACTGAGTCTATATGGGTAGAACTGAAAAATAAGAAGGGAAAGGATTGTACTACAAACCCCCAAATAGTCAACGGGAAATTGAGGAGCAAATATGTAAGGAGATTACAGACAGCTGCAAGAAAAATAGGGTGGTAATAGTAGGGGACTTTAACTTTCCCAACATTGACTGGGACAGCCATAGCATTAGGGGCTTGGATGGAGAGAAATTTGTTGAGTAAATTCAGGAGGAATTTCTCATTCAGTATGTGGATGGCCCGACTAGAGAGGGGGCAAAACTTGACCTCCTCTTGGGAAATAAGGAAGGGCAGGTGACAGAAGTGTTAGTGAGGGATCACTTTGGGACCAGTGATCATAATTCCATTAGTTTTAAGATAGCTATGGAGAAGGATAGGTCTGGCCCAAAAGTTAAAATTCTAAATTGGGGAAAGGCCAATTTTGATGGTATTAGACAGGAACTTTCAGAAGTTGATTGGGAGAGTCTGTTGGCAGGCAAAGGGACGTCTGGTAAGTGGGAGGCTTTCAAAAGTGTGTTAACCAGGGTTCAGGGTAAGCACATTCCTTATAAAGTGAAGGGCAAGGCTGGTAGAAGTAGGGAACCTTGGATGACTCGGGAGATTGAGGCACTAGTCAAAAAGAAGAAGGAGGCATATGACATGCATAGGCAGCTGGGATCAAGTGGATCCCTTGAAGAGTATAGAGATTGCCGGAGTAGAGTTAAGAGAGAAATCAGGAGGGCAAAAAGGGGACATGAGATTGCTTTGGCAGATAAGGCAAAGGAGAATCCAAAGAGCTTCTACAAATACATAAAGGGCAAAAGGGTAACTAGGGAGAGAGTAGGGCCTCTTAAGGATCAACAAGGTCATCTATGTGCGGAACCACAAGAGATGGGTGAGATCCTGAATGAATATTTCACATCGGTATTTACGGTTGAGAAAGGCATGGATGTTAGGGAACTTGGGGAAATAAATAGTGATGTCTTGAGGAGTGTACATATTACAGAGAGGGAGGTGCTGGAAGTCTTAACGCGCATCAAGGTAGATAAATCTCCGGGACCTGATGAAATGTATCCCAGGACGTTATGGGAGGTTAGGGAGGAAATTGCGGGTCCCCTAGCAGAGATATTTGAATCATCCACCGCTACAGGTGAGGTGCCTGAAGATTGGAGGGTAGCAAATGTTGTGCCTTTGTTTAAGAAGGGCAGCAGGGAAAAGCCTGGGAACTACAGACCGGTGAGCCTGACATCTGGAGTGGGTAAGTTGTTAGAGGGTATTCTGAGAGACAGGATCGACAGGCATTTGGAGAGGCAGGGACTGATTAGGAACAGTCAGCATGGTTTTGTGAGTGGAAAATCATGTCTCACGAATTTGATTGAGTTTTTTGAAGGGGTAACCAAGAAGATAGATGAGGGCTGTGCAGTAGACGTGGTCTACATGGACTTTAGCAAAGCCTTTGACAAGGTACCGCATGGTAGGTTGTTACATAAGGTTACATCTCACGGGATCCAAGGTGAGGTAGCCAATTGGATACAAAATTGGATTGACGACAGAAGACAGAGGGTGGTTGTAGAGGGTTGTTTTTCAAACTGGAGGCCTGTGACCAGCGGTGTGCCTCAGGGATCGGTGCTGTGTCCGCTGTTATTTGTTATTTATATTAATGATTTGAATGAGAATTTAGGAGGCATGGTTAGTAAGTTTGCAGATGACACCAAGATTGGTGGCATTGTGGACAGTGAAGAAGGTTATCTAGGATTGCAACGGGATCTTGATAAATTGGGCCAGTGGGCCGATGAATGGCAGATGGAGTTTAATTTAGATAAATGTGAGGTGTTGCATTTTGGTAGATCGAATCGGGCCAGGACCTACTCCGTTAATGGTAGGGCGTTGGGGAGAGTTATAGAACAAAGAGATCTAGGAGTACAGGTTCATAGCTCCTTGAAAGTGGAGTCACAGGTGGATAGGGTGGTGAAGAGGGCATTCAGCATGCTTGGTTTCATTGGTCAGAACATTGAATACAGGAGTTGGGATGTCTTGTTGAAGTTGTACAAGACATTAGTAAGGCCACACTTGGAATACTGTGTACAGTTCTGGTCACCGTATTATAGAAAGGATATTATTAAACTAGAAAGAGTGCAGAAAAGATTTACTAGGATGCTACCGGGACTTGATGGTTTGACTTATAGGGAGAGGTTGGATAGACTGAGACTTTTTTCCCTGGAGAGTAGGAGGTTTCGGGGTGATCTTATAGAAGTCTATAAAATAATGAGGGGCATAGATAAGGTAGATAGTCAAAATCTTTTCCCAAAGGTAGGGGAGTCTATAACGAGGGGGCATAGATTTAAGGTGAGAGGGGAGAGATACAAAAGGGTCCAGAGGGGCGTTTTTTTCACTCAAAGGGTGGTGAGTGTCCGGAACGAGCTGCCAGAGGCAGTAGTAGAGGCGGGTACAATTTTGTCTTTTAAAAATTATTTGGACAGTTACATGGGTAAGATGGGTATAGAGGGGTATGGGCCAAGTGCAGGCAATTGGGACTAGCTTAGTGGTATAAACTGGGCGACATGGACATGTTGGGCCGAAGGGCCTGTTTCCATGTTGTAAACGTCTATGATTCTATGATTCTATGATGTCAGAAAGTTCTTGCTCACACACAGCCTACAACACTTTGATTGGACTTCTGGCTGGAGTAGTAACCCTTGAATGATTTAAGATACAATTGGGTGCCATGATAGGAGGACGATAGAGTCTTTCTGGGTGGATGAGCTAAGTTGAACCAAATAGTCTCCCTCCTGAGTCCATCTAGATATAAAAACAACGTGGGAGTAAAGTTTGACTTCGGCAAGATAAAAAAGGGGCAGTGGCAGATCAGCCTCCCGTTATACACCCCGCCCAATGAAAAGAAAAATCGGGCAAGTGTATGATGGGTGGCCGATCCGCTGCTGGCAGCTTTATGTGCCCACCAAAGTTGAATTTTACTCCCTCTGCATTTAATCTAAAAGAATATTGTTTGAAATCACGTATTTAGATACTTATTCTATTAAGAAGAAAATGCATGGTACATTGACATATTTTTCTAGGAAATTCAGCTCATCGTAGGTTTTCTTGTGTAAGCAAGCCATGAATAATAGGTATACGGTCTAGTAAATCACAATGTTATAACCTAAAGCATTTTGGAGACGTAATTGCATAAACAGTAAGTAACATCTACAAGGCACAAATCTCCAGTACACATCTCTCCAGAGGAAAGTTTATTGCTTATGAAAGATGTCCTTTTTTTGATGAGTTTTTAAGAGACCATTTACATTTTTTATTGATTTATTAAAATGTTCCTTGCAGTTTATGGGACTGTAATGATTATTCAACTCATCAATTAATTATTAAAACAATTTTCTCGTCATCAAAAGTTGATAGTTGATTAATTGCTCTTGTTTAAACATCTGTTTTAAAATCCTGTGTTAAGTAAAACATTACTTAAATAAATTGGTTGATGATAAACCAAGAGCAGATACAAATGAATACATAATATGATGCCAGTTATTACAATAATGTACAATTATGCACTGCAAATCTTCATCATTAAAAAAAAACTATAGGATATTAAAACACTGTAGTTGGCTTTGCAACTTGTTTTTTGACTCCAGTATTCTCTTTAGTCCTCTGCTGAAGATGATGACTCACATTGGGGGCAAGTGGCCATTCTTCATGTGTTAGCCTGGACAATGACCATGGGGCCATCACAGCTGACCTCCCAATCCTGTCTTCAGCAAATTCACACATGGGCACTTCCAGTAGGGTACACTATATTGGAAAAGGAATCAAGCCCAGTTTTTCCCCTTGCTAACCCAAAAACACTGAGGACAATTGTAACGCTGTCCTCACTGAAACCTGTTAACTCAGAAAAACCCAGGGTTTATGTGGGCTTCTGCGCTGTGCTGGTGCCGCTGGTTCTTCACACATGGGTCTTTTGTTTTATATTGAAGGCCGTATTTATTGCCCATCCCTAGTTGCCCTAAGAAGGTGGCAGTGGGACTTCTTAAAATGCTGCATTTTTTTCTTTGTAGAAGTTTGATACAACTGAATGGTTTGCTAGGCTAAACTAGGATAAACTGTCACTTGGAAAGGCATGGTTTAATCAGGGATAGTCAGCATGGATTTGTTCAGGGAAGGTCATACCTTACAAATCTGATTGAATTCTTTGAGGAAGTCACAAGGAGGATTGATGAGGGTAGTGCAGTGGACGTTGTCTACATGGATTTTAGTAAGGCATTTGACAAGGTCCCTCATGGCAGACTGGTCAGAAAGGTAAAAGCCCATGGGATACAGGGAAATGTGGCGCATTGGATCAAAAATTGGCTCAGTAACAGGAAACAAAGGGTAAAAGTTGATGGATGCCTTTGCAAATGGAAATCCGTTTCCAGTGGTGTGCCACAGGGCTCAGTGTTGGGTCCCTTGCTGTTTGTGGTATATATTAATGATTTGGTCTTGAATATAGGGGGCATGATTGGCAAATTTGCAGACGACACAAAAATTGGCCGTGTAGTTGCTAGTGAAGAGGATAGCTGTAGACTCCAAGAAGATATCAATGGGTTGGTGGAGTGGGCGGAAAAGTGGCAAATAGAGTTCAACCCGGAGAAGTGTGACGTAATGCACTTAGGGAGGGCAAACAGTAAAAGGGAATACGCAGTAAACGGGAATATATTGAGAGGGGTCGAGGAAGTGAGAGACCTTGGAGTGCATGTGCACAGGTCCCTGAAGGTGGCAGTACAGGTAGATAAGGTTGTGAAGAAGGCATACGGAATGCTCTCCGTTATTAGCGTAGGTATAGAATACAAAAGCAGGGATGTAATGATGGTTCTGTATAAAATGCTGGTAAGGCCATAGCTGGAGTATTGTGCGCAGATCTGGTCACCACATTACAGGAAGGACGTAATCGCTCTGGAAAGTGCAGAGAAGATTTACAAGAATGTTGCCAGGGCTTGAAAATTGCAGCTATGAGGAGAGATTGGATAGGCTGGGGTTGTTTTCCTTAGAGCAGAGGAGGCTGAGGGGAGACTTGATTAAGGTGTGCAAAATTATGAAGGCCCAGATAGAGTAGACAGGAAGTACCTAGATTTTATAAATGCAGAGATTAGACAAGCGTGTTGGAAAGGCATAGTGGTCTTAATGGGGGACTTTAACCTTCACATAGATTGGGAAAAGCAGACTAGCAACTGTCAGAAAGGTAGTGAATTTCTTGAGTGTGTTCGGGATAGTTTTCTACAGCAGTATGTCTTGGAGGCAACAAGGGGGCAAGCCATACTAGATTTACTAATGAGTAATGAACCAGATTTAGTTAACGGCTTAACTGTACGCGAACATCTATCCAGTAGCGATCATAACATGATCAAGTTCAATGTAATGTTTGAAAGGGAAAAAAGTGAGTCAGCTGCTAAGATTCTAGACTTGGGTAAGGCCGACTTCAATGGGATGAGACAGAGACTGTCCACAGTAAACTGGGCAAATCTGTTAATGGGAAATGTTTAAAGAAACACTTAACGTGATACAGAATCAGTTTATACCCCTGAGGGGCAAGAACTCTATTTGCCTAAAAAAACAGCCATGGACAACTAAAGAGGTAAGGGACAGTATAAGACATAAGGAAAGGGCATACAAAAAGGCAAAAAATGGCACAGATCCTGGCGAATGGGAAAGATACAAACATCAACAAAGGGTCACAAAACAGATTGTAAGAGCTACAAAAAGAGAGTATTAAAAGAAACTTGCAAGGGATATCAAAACCAATACGAAGATCTTTTATAGTTACATTAGGAAAAAGAGGGTGGTCAGGAGCAGCGTTGGCCCCTTAAAAACTGAAAGTGGGGATATTGTCATTGACAATGGAGAAATGGCGGACATGTTGAACAATTACTTTGCGTCAGTATTTACAGTAGAAAAAGAGAATAGCATGCCGGAAATCCCAAGAAAACTAATATTGAATCGGGGACAGGGACTCGATAAAATTAACATAGTAATGAAGAAAATAATGGCACTAAAGAGTGACAAATCCCCAGGACCAGATGGTTTCCATCCCAGGGTTTTAAAGGAAGTAGGTGAGCAGATTGCAGATGCCCTAATTATAATCTTTCAAAGTTCTCTTGATTCAGGAACTGTCCCCCGGATTGGAAAATTGCACATGTCACTCCGCTTTTTAAGAAAGGAGAGAGAGGGAAACCAGAGAATTATAGACCAGTTAGCCTAACATCTGTTGTGGGGAAAATGCTAGAGTCTATAATTAAGGATAGGGTGACTGAACACCTCGAGAATTTTCAGTTAATCAGAGAGAGCCAGCATGGATTTGTGAAAGGTAGGTTGTGCCTGACAAACCTGATTGAATTTTTTGAAGAGGTGACTAAAGTAGTGGACAGGGGAATGTCAATGGATGTTATTTATATGGACTTCCAGAAGGCATTTGATGAAGTCTCACATAAGAGACTGTTAGCTAAGTTAGAAGCCCATGGAATCGAGGGAAAAGTACAGACTTGGTTAGGAAATTGGCTGAGCGAAAGGCGACAGAGAGTAGGGATAATGGGTAAGTATTCACATTGGCAGGATGTGACTAGTGGAGTCCCGCAGGGATCTGTCTTGGGGCCTCAATTATTCACAATATTTATTAATGAGTTAGATGAAGGCAGAGAAAGTCTCATATCTAAGTTTGCTGATGACACAAATATTGGTGGCATTGTAAGCAGTGTAGATGAAAACATAAAATTACAAAGGGATATTGATAGATTAGGTGAATGGGCAAAACTGTGGCAAATGGAATTCAATGTAGACAAATGTGAGGTCATCCACTTTGGATCAAAAGAGGATAGTACAGGGTACTTTCTAAATGGTAAAAAGTTAAAAACAGTGGATGTCCAAAGGGACCTCGGGGTTCAGGTACATAGATCATTGAAGTGTCATGAACAGGTGCAGAAAATCATCAATAAGGCTAATGGAATGCTGGCCTTTATACCGAGAGGACTAGAGTACAAGGGGGCAGAGGTTATGCTGCAGCTATACAAAACCCTGGTTAGACCGCACCTGGAGTACTGTGAGCAGTTCTGGGCACCGCACCTTCGGAAGGACATATTGGCCTTGGAGGGAGTGCAGCGTAGGTTTACTAGAATGATACCCGGACTTCAAGGGTTAAGTTACGAGGAGAGATTACACAAATTGGGGTTGTATTCTCTCGAGTTACGAAGGTTAAGGGGTGATCTGATCGAAGTTTATAAGATATTAAGGGGAACGGATAGGGTGGATAGAGAGAAACTATTTCCGCTGGTTGGGGATTCTCAGAGTAGGGGGCACAGTCTAAAAATTAGAGCCAGACCTTTCAGGAGCGAGATTAGAAAACATTTCTACACACAAAGAGTGGTAGAATTTTGGAACTCTCTTCCACAAACGGCAATTGATACTAGCTCAATTGCTAAATTTAAATCTGAGATAGATAGCTTTTTGGCAATCAAAGGTATTAAGGGATATGGGCCAAAGGCAGGTATATGGAGTTAGATCACAGATCAGCCATGATCTTATCAAATGGTGGAGCAGGCACGAGGGGCTGAATGGCCTACTCCTGTTCCTATGTTCCTACCTGTTTCCCCTAGCAGAGAGTTCAAGAACTAGAGGACATAGATTTAAGCTGATTGGCGGAAGGATTAGAGGGGACATGAGGAAAAACTTTTTTACCCAGAGGGTGGTGGGTGTATGGAATTCGCTGCCCGAGGCAGGGACCCTCAACTCTTTTACAAAGTACCTGGACCTGCACCTAAAGTACTGTAAGCTGCAGGGCTACGGACCGGGTGCTGGAAGCTAGGATTAGAATGAGCACCTGGTTGTTCTTTGAGCCGGCGTGGACACGGTGGGCCGAATGGCCCCCTTCTGTGCTGTATCTTTTCTATGATTCCATGGTTCTACTTCAGAGGGCAGTTAAGAGTCACAACATTGGTGTGGGACTGGAGTCACATATTGACTGGTTAAGGACAGCAGGTTTCCTTCCCTAACAACAACAATAATTTGCATTTATATAGCACCTTTAACATCGTAAAACGTCCCAAGGCACTTAACCTATAGGGCATTAGTGCACCAGTTGGGTTTTTACGACAATCTGACAGCTTCATGGTCACTTTTATTGACGTCAGTTTTTTATTCCCAGATTTTATCTTGCACTGAATTCAAATTCTCAAACTTCTGTGGGGGGAGTTAGCTTCCATTCTCCAGATTATTAGTCTAGGTTTTGGGATTACTAGTCCAGTAATATAACCACTGCATTACTGTAACCCAAAGTAGACTTGTCAGATTCACCAAGGCCAGCAGCCAGGTCGGCCATTTTTGAGGTTGCTGTCAGCTGCATGAAGCCTACTCATCAAGAGACAGCCACAAGAGAATGGTTCTTGTGCAGTATAGAAAAAGCAGCTTACGAAATAGTGTTGCATCACGTTGTGCATTTACCCACTAGGACACATGCACTTTATCATCTTTATGAGGTTTTATTTTGTTTATTGAATTGTTTGGCTGTGTAAATAAGGATGTGAAGGTAAAATTGAATCCTGTGCATTTCAATACTTATAAACATAAATTGTCTTCGGTGACATCTGTGCCGCCCTCTTATGGAAGAGTTTCCAAGTCCTACTGCATGGCAAGATACCTCACGTGCCCCATGCCACTTATGAAACTCATGGGCCCACTGCCAGCGATTGGACTGAAAATCACACGCTTTCCAATCGTACCATATGAGGGCACACAAATTTTGCTCTTATGCTTTGCAACTGTGTTATATCATCTTCCAGATTATTCTGGCTTGCACAGTTAATAAATAAGTGTGGCTGTTCTTAATCAAAATCATAATACAGTGATGATACCCAGAATAGAATGTAAAGAGGCTAATAAATGCAGTCTCTAAGTGGAGAGATATGTAAGTTTACAAGTTGCATTCCCTTATCACAGCAGCATATGTTTATAACACCTTATTGGGAAGTGTATGAAATAGCAAGCTATTGAATTTTACACATTTTTTAAAATAGAATTGAGTTTTTATTTGTCTATGTAGATTCCCATCCAACAAGCTTTATAAACTGAGCAAAAAATATGCTTCACAATTGGACTGAAGTGCAATCACAAGATCATAAGATAATTGTGGATGAGGAAGTCCTTTCGGCCTAAGTTAGTTCATCTATACAGAAGCACCCTACAATGCCCCCATTTCAGCATCTAATTGTTCCTTAAATGAATCCAGGGTTTTCACATTCACCACTCAATTGGATAGTCTATTCCATGTGTTGATGATTCTGTGCATGAAGAAGCACTTCAGATATTAGTTCTAAAGTTACCTTTTACTAGTTTGAACTGGGTCCTCTTGTTTTTTTTTTATTTGTTCATGGGATGTGGGCATCGCTGGCAAGGCCAGCATTTATTGCCCATCCCTAATTGCCCTTGAGAAGGTGGTGGTGAGCTGCCTTCTTGAACCGCTGCGGTCCGTGTGGTGAAGGTTCTCCCACAGTACTGTTAGGTAGGGAGTTCCAGGATTTTGACCCAGCGATGATGAAGGAATGTTGATATATTTCCAAGTCGGGATGGTGTGTGACTTGGAGGGGAACATGCAGTTGGTGTTGTTCCCATATGTTTGCTGCCCTTGTCCTTCTAGGTGGTAGAGGTTGCGGGTTTGGGAGCTGCTGTCAAAGAAGCCTTGGTGAGTTGCTGCAGTGCATCCTGTAGATGGTACACACTGCAGCCACGGTGCGCCGGTGGTGAAGGGAGTGAATGTTTAGGGTGATGGATGGGGTGTCAATCAAGCAGGTTGCTTTGTCCTGGATGGTGTTGAGCTTCTTCAGTGCTGTTGGAGCTGCACTCGTCCAGGCAAGTGGAGAGTATTCCATCACACTCCTGACTTGTGCCTTATAGGTGGTACAAAGGCTTTGAGGAGTCAGGAGGTGAGTTACTCTCCGCAGAATACCCAGTCTCTGACCTGCTCTTGTAGTCACAGTATTTATGTGGCTGGTCCAGTTAAGTTTCTGGTCTAGTTACCTGAAATTTTTCTTTTTTATTCAAAACACTGTGCAGCTTTCTTGAACCTTGGACCACACTCCATGAATGGTGTTCAAATAATTAGTGAATGAAATGGAAAGAGACCAAGAAGTTTTAGTAGACTTGATACTAAGCACGTGCATCCCCAGGATGTTGATGGTGGGGGATTCGGCGATGGTAATGTCGTTGAATGTCAAGGGGAGGTGGTTAGACACTCTCTTGTTGGAGCTGGTCATTGCCTGGCACTTATCATCCTCTCCCAATCTAATTTAAAGTAATATTCTGGATTTACCTCTTCCATTTACTATCTTGTATACCTCTAAGAAATAGGAGCAGACATGACTTCCCCTTCATAAAGCCATGCTGACAAATGTGAGAAATCTGATTTTAGTGACAATGAAAACTAGAAGCCAATAATAATACACCTGCAATAATGATTGACTGCAGCAATGAATGAACTATCTCAATGCAGCCTATGTAATCTGGTCCATGAAACCCAGGCAACTTCAGTTTTAATTGTGCTTATGTTTCTTATTTCTTGTCTTGTCCTGATTGAATTATGTAGACTTGAAGATTTGGAAAGGGCTGTTCTTAGTTCTGTTGCCTGACTGGTTGAGAAATCCTAAATCAGAAGACCTAGATCTGATAAGATGGCCGTTATGTTTTTATGCTTCACAAATATATTTCTCTCGTACTCATTGCTTAAGTACAACTCCCAAAAGCAACCCTTGCTCTTTATGAACCAGATTTTCCACGGTATCTTTGGCAGAAGATCCAGAGAAATGGCGTAAATGCCTTTTAAGCTATTTCTCTGCGGTTTCTGCAGATCTTTTGCCCAAATTATGGCGTGCAACTGGGAGAACCCTCGCAGAAATTCAACCCTGCAATATCTAATAACGTACTGTTGCCCAGGCATTGAACAGAAAACTTTGTTACTGCAGTAGCTCACCGAATTGACATGAACCCTTTTGTGTTCTTTTAGTCTTCGGCCAGTGGAAGAATAAACACTCTACGAGATCTTGTGATTTATGCTATAAACTACAAATCAGGTTTATTAAAAGTAAAGGTTGGACAGTAGCATGAAGTTAGCACAGCAGACTTCAGCTGATTGAAGAATTTCTAACTTATACCTCCTCAAATAGAAAAAAAAAATCAAAAGGCACACCATTTTACCAACTCTGTTAAAAACCAAACCTGGAGTGGCATCCATTATCTTTGAACTTATACATGAGGTTTCATCCAACCATCATGGAGTCCCCAAGCGTCATCTCTGCACTGGCTGCAGTAGAGTGGTTCAAGATGGGAGCACACTGCCTGATGTATACATCACATCCCCCTTTGAAGTTGAAAAGAAAAGATGTCTTCCATAAGTTAGCAGCAACCAAATTTAAAGTGACCACCTTTCATTTTCATTCATCAAAAAAAAAGTTCGAGAAACAGGCTGAGTATAAAAAGTTCAGAGGGGAAGTAAAACAGGAAATAAGAGGGGCAAAGAGAAAGTATGAGAATAGACTGGCAGCTAACATAAAAGGGAATCCAAAAGTCTTCTATGGGCATATAAATAGTAAACAGGAAGTAAGAGGAGGGGTGGGGCCGATGAGGGACCAAAAAGGAGATATACGCATGGAGGCAGAGGGCATGGCAGGGGTACTAAATGAGTACTTTGCATCTGTCTTTACCAAGGAAGAAAATACGGCAAAGCCACAGGAAAAGAGGAGGTAGTTGAGATACTGTATGAGATAAAAATTGATAAAGATGTACTAGAAAGGCTGGCTGTACTTAAAATAGATAAGTTTCCAGGTCCGGATGGGATGCATCCTAGATTGCTGATGGAAGTAAAGATGGAAGTATTGGCCATAATCTTCCAGTCCTCCTTAGATATGGGGGTGGTGCCAGAGGACTGGAGAATTGCAAATGTTACGCCCTTATTCAAAAAAGGATGTAAAGATAAATCCAGCAACTACAGGCCAGTCAGTTTAACCTTGGTGGTGGGGAAGCTTTTAGAAACAATAATTCAGGAGAAAATTAATAGTCACTTGGATGAGTGTGGATTAATAAAGGAAAGCCAGCATGGATTTGTTAAAGGAAAATTGTATCTGACTAACTTGATTGAGTTTTTTGATGAGGTAACAGAGAGGGTTGATGAGGGCAGTGCAGTTGATGTTGTGTATATGGACTTCCAAAAGGCGTTTGATAAAGTGCCACATAATAGGCTGTCAATAAAACTGAAGTCCAGGGAATAAAAAGGGCGGTGGCAACATTGGCTAAGTAAATAGTAAACAGAGAGTAGTGTTGAATGGCTGTTTATCAGACTGGAGGAAGGTATGCAGAGCTGTTCCCCAGGGATCGGTACTGGGACCACTGCTTTCCTTGATATATATTAATGACTTGGACTTGGGTGTACAGGGCACAATTTCAAAATTTGCAGATGACACAAAACTTGGAAGTGTAGTGGACAGTGAGGAGGATAGAGATAGACTTCAAGAGGACATAGACGTGACAGATGAAATTTAACGCTGAGAAGTGCGAAGTGATACATTCTGGTAGGAAGAACGAGGAGAGGCAGTAGAAACCAAATGGCACAACTCTAAAGGGGGTGCAGGAACAGAGAGACCTGGGGATATACGTACACGGGTTGCTGAAGGTGGCAGGAAAGGTTGAGAAAGCGTTTAAGAAAGCATACGGGATCCTGGGCTTTATAAATAGAGGCACAGAGTACAAAAGCAAGGAGGTTATGTTGAACCTTTATATAACACTGGTTCGGCCACAATTGGAGTATTGTGTCCAGTTCTGGGCACCGCATTTTAGGAAGGATGTGAGGGTGCAGAAAAGATTTACTAGAATGGTTTCAGGGATGAGGGACCTCAGTTATGTAGATAGACTGGAAAAGCTAGGATTGTTCTCCTTACAGCAGAGAAGGTTGAGAGGAGATTTGATAAAGGTATTCAAAATCATGAAGACAAAGTAAATAAAGAAAAACTTTTCCCACTGGTGGATGGGTCACGAACCAGAGGGCACAGTGACTGGCAAAAGATCCAAAGGAGACATGAGGGATAACTTTTTTAAGCACCGAGTGGTTAGGATCTGGAATGCACTGTCTGATCGGGTGGTAGAAGCAGGGTCAATTGTGGCTTTCAAAAAGGAATTAGATCGGTACCTGAAGGAGAAAGATTTGCAGGGCTACGGGGAAAGAGCAGGGGAGTGGGACTACTTGGATTGCTCTTGTGGAAAGCTGGCGCAGGCTCGATGGGCCGAATGGCCTCCTTCTGTGCCGTAACCATTCTATGATTCTATGATTTGAAACAGATACCAGAAAAGTGCAGGAGATGTAGATATTGATGGTGATAAGGAAGGATAAGGCGAAACACCAAACACTGGTGACACAGGGGTAGTAGTAGTGGTAGTTGGTACAGGTGCAAGTCAGCAGCTTGCATATTCTTACTAAGTTTTGTGGAGTTACAGATCTTTGTGGGGCGGCTTTCAAATTTAAATGGTTAGAACAGTAGGATTCTATTAATATTATTCGGCTCCTTACACATAACATTGGGAGATGGTCTGGATAGTTTGGAAGAGTCCAATATCCAGATATTCATTGCCTCCCAAACCCGCGACCTCTATCACCTAGAAGGACAAGAGCAGCAGGTACATGGGAACAACACCACCTGTACGTTCCACTCCAAATCACACACCATCCCGACTTGGAAATATATCGCCGTTCCTTCATCGTCACTGGGTCAAAATCCTGGAACTCCCTTCCTAACAGCACTGTGGGAGAACCTTCACCACACGAACTGCAGCGGTTCAAGAAGGCGGCTCACCACCACCACCTTCTCAAGGGCAATTAAGGATGGGCAATAAATGCCGGCCTCGCCAGCGACGCCCACATCCCATGAACGAATAAAAAAACATCTCCCACCTGACTGATATAATGGAGGAACAATAGTCTACACTACGCATCTACCATTCAGCCCATGGCAACAGCAGTAGCATCTGATGAAGATCTCATTAACACAGGCCAAAGCACAGCAACAGCACCTTTAATTAATGCTCTAATCAAAGCTATTTGAGGTCAAAGCTCCAAGATATAGTCACAGACAGTTTCAATTCACTCGGAGAAAGGTTACAGGCAACCATGAGGGAACGATTATGAAATCTCATTGATGCCCACCATTCTATGCTGACATTACAGCAGGCATTGTGAGGAGATGCCCTATATAGTTTATCGCAAGTTCCGCCAGTTGGCACTCTTATCAATGCCCCTTCTGTGTCATCATATTATCCTGCACAAGTGACAATAGGTGCAGTTTCTAACAGCACTTAGTCCACATTGACCATAGCACCATAAACCTCTAGCACTGATATAAGTACATCAGGATTAATCACAGATGTGTCCCCTGCAGTTCTGCAATTGGCTATGCAGCCATATATTAATGCTACTCCTTAAACTATATGAGCATTTAATAGCAGGATACATCTAGAACCAGCATGAAAAAATTCACAACTCTAATGGTGCAAACACAGCAACAAAACACATTAACCATGGACATCACTAACGCTGAACAACTTAATAAAATTAATTCATTGTTACAATATCTGTGATTCTTTCATTGTGCAGAAGAAGAATTGTCAGTTCACCAGAAGCCAAACCAAATATAAGAAGTATAAAGCAAAAAAAAACAGGGGTGCCAAAAATATCAGTTTCTTGATTATAAATATGGTCAAAAGAAAATAATTGTGTCCAATTCTGAGCCTGCAGAAAAAAACAGGTCAATGTCACTCTCAAACACCTCTTTCCTGATATCAATGAATAGTGCTGTGGGATCTTTTATGTCCACCTGAGAGAGCAGACGGGGCCTCGGTTTGACATCTCGTCTGAAATACGGCACCTTCCACAGTGCAGTACTCCCTTAGTATTGTACCGAAGTCTCAGCTTAGATAATGTGCTCAAATCTCCGAAGTGGGGCTTAAACCCACAACCTTCTGACTCAGAGGTGACAGTGCTACCATTTAGCCAAGGATCATACCCAAAAGTAATTTGACTCTATTTTGGTATACTAATCTACGAGTGTAGTACTTGATGTGACTCATGAACCTCTGATGCCCTGTGTGCTTCGGGACTTCCCACTCAGTCATGATATTTCTGGCTATTGGTTAGAAAACTCCTACACTTCACTGCTCTCCTGATATCACAACAACAACAACAACAATAATAAATTGCATTTATATTGTGCCTTTAACGTAGTAAAACGTCCCAAGGCAGTTCACAAGAGCGTTATCAAACAAAATTTGACACCAAGCCATGAAAGGCGATATTAGGACAGGTGAGCAAAAGCTTGTCAAAGAGGTAGGTTTTAAGGAACGTTTTAAAGGAGGAGAGAGAGATAAAGAGGTTTAGGGTGGGAATTCCAGAGCTTACGGCCGAGACAGCTGAAGGCTCGGCCGCCAATGGTGGAGCGATGAAAATCGGGGATGCGCAAGAGGCCAGAATTGGAGTGCAGATCTCAGAGGGTTGTAGGGCTGGAGGAGGTTACCGAGGCATTGCTGGACCGGGAACCAATGTCGGTCAGCGAGCACAGGGGTGATGGGTGAAGGAGACTTGGTGTGAGATAGGATATGGGCAGTTGAGCTTTGGATGAGCTCAAGTTTACAGAGGGTGCAAGGTGGGAGGCCGGTCAGGAGAGCACTGGAATAATCGAGTCTCGAGGTGGCAAAGGCATGGACGAGGGCTTCAGCAACAGATTAGCTGAGGCAGGGGCGGAAATGGGCGCTGTTACGGAGGTGGTCTTGGTGATGGAGCGGATATGCTATCAGAAGCTCAGCTCAGGGTCAAATAGGACGCCAAGGTTGCGAACAGTCTGGTCAGCCTTGGATAGTGGCTGGGGAGAGGGATGGAGTCAGTGGCTAGGGAACAGAGTTTGTGGTCGGGACCAAAGACAATGGCTTCGATCTTCCCAATATTTAATTGGAGGAAATTTCTGCTCATCCAATACTGGATGTCGGACAAGCAGCGTGACAAATCAGAGGCGGGGGGCGGGGGGTGGGGGGAGTCTAGAGAGGTGGTGGAGAGGTAGAGCTGGGTGTCATCAGAGTACATGTGGAACCTGATATGGTGTTTTCAGATGATGTCGCCGAGGAGCAGCATGTAGACAAGAAATAGGAAATATTAACTTCACTAACTTCTGGTCTGACCTGGAGTTAAGTTAAATACTTAACATTCAATGTGGCTCCTGAGCTACGGAATGCTAATGATCTTTAACAAGGCCTTGACCAGTAACGTTGGCCTTCTTAAAAACTTTTCGCCAACCTTTTTTGATTCTGCTTTGAGGTGTTAGAATGCTGGAAGCAGCATTAAGCACGAATGATAAATCTGTTGGCACTATCACCCGACCTTCCACTCATATTGCAAAGATTTACCAACAGAAGAATGTTGGTCCACATGTTTTAATCTACAATAAATATTAATTGAATAGCGAAATCAATATAAGAAAAAATGCTTATCCTCAACTTTAATCTATTTATTTTCAAGTTATATTTTTCTCTGCAAAAGAACGAGTGACGAGCTTTTTAAAGCATTGGTCAATTTATTTGTGACATGCTTCCAACAGAATCATAGAAAATAGGAGCAAGAGTAGGCCATTCGGCCCTTCGGGCCTGCTCCACCATTGAAAATAATCATGGCTGATCATCTAACTCAGTACCCTGTTCCCGCTTTTTCCCCCTATCCCTTGATCCCATTAGCATTAAGAAATATATCTATCTCCTTCTTGAATATATTTAATGACTTGGCCTCCACTGCCTTCTGTGGTAAAGAATTCCACAGGTTCACCACCCTCTGAGTGAAGAGATTTCTCCTCATCTCGGTTCTAAATGGCATACCCCGTATCCTGAGACTGTGACCCCTGGTTATGGATTCCCCATCCATCGGGAACATCCTCCCTGCATCTAGTCTGTCTAGTCCTGTTAAAATTTTATATGTTTCGATGAGATCACCTCTCATTCTTCTAAACTCTAGTCAATATAGGCCTAGTCGACCCAATCTCTCCTCATATGTCAGTCCTGCCATCCCAGGAATCAGTCTGGTAAACCTTTGTTGCACTCCCTCCATGGCAAGGACATCCTTCCTCAGATAAGGAGACCAAAACTGCACGCAATACTCCAGATGTGGTCTCACCAAGGCCCTGTATAACTGCAATAGGCCATCCTTGTTCCTGTACTCAAATCCTCTTGCAATGAAGGCCAACATACCATTCGTCTTCCTAACTGCTTGCTGCACCTGAATACTCGCTTTCAGCGACTGGTGTACAAGGACACCCAGGTCTCGTTGCACCTCCCCTTTTCCCAATCTATTACCATTCAGATAATAATCTGTCTTTCTGTTTTTACAACCAAAGTGGATAACCTCACATTTATCCATGTTATACTGCATCTGCCATGTTCTTGCCCACTCACCCAACTTGTCTAAATCACATTGGAGCCGCTTTGCATCCTCCTCACAGCTCACATTCCACCCCAGCTTTGTGTTGTCTGCAAACTCGGAAATGTTACATTCCGTTCCCTCATCCAAATCATTGATATATATTGTGAATAGCTGGGGCCCAAGCACTGATCCCTGCGGTACCCCACTAGTCACTGCCTGCCATCCAGAAAAAGACCCATTTATTCCTGCTCTCTGTTTCCTGTCTGTCAACTAATTCTCAATCCATGCCAGTATATTCCCCCCCAATCCCATGTGCTTTAATTTTGCACACTAACCTCTTGTGTGGGACCTTATCAAAAGCCTTCTGAAAATCCAAATACACCACATCCACTGGTTCTCCTCTATCTATTCTACTAGTTACCTCCTCAAAAAGCTCCAGTAGGTTTGTTAAGCATGATTTCCCTTTCATAAACCCATGCTGACTTTGTCCAATCCTGTTAATGCCTTCCAAGTGTTCTGTTATCACATCCTTTATAATGGACTCTAGCATTTTCCCCACTACTGATGTTAGACTAACTGGTCTGTAATTCCCTGTTTTTTCTCTCCCTCCTTTTTTAAATAGTGGGGTTACATTTGTCACCCTCCAATCTGTAGGAACTGTTCCAGAGTCTATAGAACTCTGGAAGATGACCACCAATGCATCCACTATTTCCAGGGCCACTTACTTTAGTACTCTGGGATGTAGATTATCAGGCCCTGGGGATTTGTCAGCCTTTAGCCCCATTAATTTCCCTAGCACTATTTTTTACTGATGTATTATGATATATTTGCATATGTGAAGAATTTTCATTTGTGAACATACATTTTTTTTTAGGTAGTGGAACAAAAACACTTGCAAACAGTATTTTCAAACCTCTGCGAGCATTTCTGTGCTGGTACAGTATAGGTCCACCTCCAAATATTATTTTCAAACCATTTTCTTTGGTTGTTCCCAAAGATAAGATGTGAAATAGAGAGATGTTTCAGCATTCTAAAATTCATAGCAATATTGTAGTAGGTATAGCACAGGAGGGGGCCATTCGGCCCACTCTTTGAAAGAGCTATCCAATTAGTCCCATTCCCCTGTTCTTTCCCCATAACCCTGTAAATTTTTTTCCCTTCAAGTATTTATCAAATTTCCTTTTGAAAGTTACTTTTGAATCTGCTTCCACCACACTTTCAGGCAGTGCATTCCAGATCATTACAACTCGCTGTGTAAAAAAATATTTCCTCATGTCGCCTCTGGCACTTTTGCCAATCACCTTAAATCTTACCTCTGGTTACCGACACTTCTGCCACTGGAAACAGTTTCTCCTTATTTACTCTATCAAAACCGTTCATGATTTTGAACACCTGTATCAAATCTCCCCTTAACCTTCTCAGTTCTAAGGAGAACAAGCCCAGCTTCTCCAATCTCACCACATCGTCCCTCATCACTGGTACCATTCTAGTAAATCTCTACTGCACCTTGACATCCTTCCTAAAGTGTGGTGCCCTGAATTGAACACAATAGTCCAGCGGAGGCCGAACCTGTGTTTTATAAAGGTTTATCACAACTTCCTTACTTTTGTACTCTATGCCTCTGTTAACAAAGCCCAGGATCTTGGATGCTTTTTTAACAGCCTTCTCAACTTGTCCTGTGTATATGCACCCACAGGTCTCTCTGTTCCTGCACCCGCTTTAAAATTGTACCATTTAGTTTATATATTGCCTCTCCTTATTCTAACTACCACTTCACACTTCTCCTCATTCTTCCTACCATAAGCGAGTTTGGAAGGCAGAGGAAACAAAGGTTAGAAAATAGACAACAAAAGAGTTTGGCCGTGCTTAATGGTATATACTTCAATGCAAGGAGTCTAGTGAATAAGGCAGGTGAGCTGAGGGCACAGATAGATACGTGGAAGTATGATATCATAGCTATTACTGAAACATGGCTTAAAGAGGGGCAAGAATGGCAGCTCAACGTTCCTGGTTACAGGGCTTTCAGATGAGATATAGAGGGGGATAAAAAAGGAGAGGGTGGCAATATTGGTTAAAGAAACAATTACAGCTGTGACGAGAGATGATATGTTAGAAGGATCATCAAATGAGGTCATATGGGTTGAGCTAAAGAACAAAAAAGGGGCAATCACACTGCTGGGAGTGTACTATAGACCCCCAGTCAGAGGGAGATAGAGGAGCAAATGTGCAGGCAAATTTCTGAGAAGTGCAATAACACTTGGGGGTAACTCGCCCAATAAAATCTGTCCATTTCCCACGTGATCATGGGTAAATTGGAGCCACTTAACGTGGCTTCTGGGTTTGCCGTTGGAAAGCTGCACAGCGGGTGGACTGCGCACCCGGAACACAGGCTGTCAGCTGGAGGAGCTCCAATGGCTGCTCCTGGAGCAGCAGAGAGGGAAGGCTGCTCCTAAATTTAGTGATGCCTCACTCTAGGTGCTAATGGGTGGAGCGAGGAGGAAGAGGGATGTCTTCTACCCGGGGGACGGGAGGAAGTGGCCTGCCTCTGCCACCAAGAAGGTCTGGCTCGAGGTGGCAGAGGAGGTCACCAGCAGCAGCAACATCTCCCTCACCTGGATCCAGTGCAGGAAGCGCTTCAATGACCTAACTAGGTCAGCCAAAGTGAGTACACTTACTCATTCTCCTATACTCCGTCTTTCACATCACCGCCCCCACTCCCCAACTCATTCTGCACTGCCAACACTACTCTATCACATCACTCCTCACACACACTCAAAGCTCATCCTCAACTTATCTGCAATTCCTCAGCACTTCCTCACCTCCCCATTACTCAGCCCACCACTACCACTCAACCTAATCCTCATACAACGTCATGGCTCTGTCTCATACTCACCCTCTGATGCATCTCTTTCATGGAGAGCCGGACCCCAACCAATGCATTTATCGGTTGGCCACATCACCATCACTAACTCACGCGGTCTGTACTTTCTCCCCTTATAGAAGAGAGCCCAGAATACATAGGAGGGGACGAGGACTGGAGGGGGTCCACAACAGATAGTCGTCCTCACAGACGTGGAGCAGGAGGCGCTGGAGCTGAGCCGCACCCTCGAGTGCCTATCCGTTGGGGACGCCGAGACTGGCACCCGACAAACGTCTGGTGTCAGAACTTCAACATTCAGCACACACAATATGAATTGATGTTAACATGCCTTGCCATCTTCAGCACCTCAACATCTGTGATCATGCTTAATATTGCCTTTTGTTCTCTTACAGGGCCTTCAGCGACTGCTGTGACAGCGGAGGGTGATTCCTCAGAGTACCTGCCGGCCTCTGAGGTTGCACCATCACATCTGAGCGAGCCATCCACCAGCGCAGATACAGACACCTCGGTCGGTCCCAGTCCGCAGTTAGTTGGGGTCGCACATGGTGAGTTACCACACATGTGAGCACGAGCAGACACTGGTGGCAGGGGCAGCTGTGGAGAGTCTGCGTCGGTGGGAGCACTCCTCTCCAGGCTCTGCTCAGCTGGACACAGATGCTGAACCCTGGGGGCCATCCTTTAAAAGGAGAATGAAGAAGGGCAGCAGCACATTTGCGAGGTGCTGGAACAGGTGCCATACGAACTCTCCACAATCACGCAGAAGATGGAGGAGTCCAACTCCTGCATGAGTGGAATGGTGGCACAGGTATGGGAGGGAATCTCTGAGATACTGTCACAGGGAAGTGAGAGCAACTCTGAGATAGTGTCGTGGGTAAGTGCGAGAATTTCTGCGATGGAGGGAAGGCTAGCCTCCATCAAGCTTCAAGCATGGCTCACAAATGAGTCCATTCAGGCCCTGACATCAGGCGTTCAAACTCAGGGTGAACAACATTCTGCCAACTTAAACAGGCAGGCAGATACTCTAGCACTGGCCTTACAAGGCTTCACACATGTCCTCCAAACTGTCGTCCAGCCAAGTGGTAGGAGTGGTGTGAGCCTGGCCCAGGGGAGGGATGATGGCGAAAGGGGACATGAAGTGGGGACGCCACTCAAAGCGCCCCCATGTCTCACCTATTGCCCCCCCTCAACCAGTAGCCGCAATGCTGCCTTCTCTCCAGGTGGCCGAGCCTGCCCCTGCACAGGTGCAGGTGGAGCAGTCTTTGGAGGGGCCCTCACGGGCACCGAAACCCAGAGGGCGCAGGCCCAAAGCATCAAATCGGTCAGGGCATGAACAAGAGTAACCTGCCACTACCTCTGCTTACGAGCAGCAAGGTGAGCCGCTGTTCTGCCCATGGGTTGTTCCTCCTCCTCCTCCTCCTCAAATTGGGTGGCAGATGTGGATGGGGCCTCCTCAAGCGGCACCCCTCTCTGTTGTACCATGTTGTCCTGGGCAGAATAAACGACTATAATGCATCCCACTCTGTCTGGTGCGAATTGAAGCGCTCCCCCAGAACGATCAAGGCACCTGGAGTGCATCTTGAGCAGCCCTATAGCAGGCTCAATTGTAGACCTGGTAGCGATGTGGCTGTCGTCATATCGACGCTCTTGCTCGGTGGTGGGGTTCCTCAGAAGTGTCATGAGTCACATGTGCAGGGGGTATCCCTTGTCCCCGAGGAGCATCATCCCTTGCAGGTGTTTGGTACGTGGAACAGGGGCGGGATGTTGGACTTCCGGAGGATGAAGGAATCGTGGCTGTTGTCAGGGTATCTGGCGCACATGTGAAGGAATCTCTTGCAGTGGTCACAAACGAGCTGAGTGTTGATGGAGTGGTAACCTTTCCTGTTGATGAACAGTCCTGGCTCATGTGGAGGTGCTTGTATTGCTATATGAGTGCAATCGATTACACCCTGCACCCGTGGGAAGTCAGCCAGAGCGTGGAATCCCACTGCCCTCTCTGTCTGGCTGAGGTTGTCCATGGGGAAGCTGGCTTAGTGCGAGGCCCTGCAAAACAAGCCGTCGGTGACCTACCTTATGTACTTGTGCGCAGACGACTGAGAGACCCCGGCGATGTCCCCAGTGGCACCCTGGAGTGATCCGGAGGTGAAGAAGTTGAGGGCAGTGGTGACTTGGACAGAGACAGGTAAGGAGATACTGCTCGACCCAGCCGAGAGCAACTTGGCACGAAGGAGGCTACAGATGTCTGCAACTACCTAGCGACTGACTCTGAGCCTCCATATGTACTGCTCCCCAGAGAGTTCCAGGAAGCTGAGCCACGGTCTGTAGACCCTGTTGCGAGGGTGGTGCCTCCTGCGACGTTGCTTTCTCTGTTGTTGCCCTCTGTGCTTTTGTGCAGTTGCCTGTGGCGCAGCACTGTGTTGTGGAGCTCCACGTGGCGGAGGTGGACGCCGTGCCTGGCGAGGCTGGTGATGTTGCTCGTCCTCGGATGAAGTGATGAATGCAGCCATGGGGCCCCCCCATCCTGATGGTGTGAGTTTGAGGGGATCCACAAAGTAGGTAAATATGTTTGCACAGCAGAGTTTTGGGTGGAAAGTAAGAATTTTGAGTGAAAACACAAAGGTCTTGCAGCCAAAACTTTGTCTGAAGTGACAGAGTGCCCTGCTGCAATAAATGAGGTTTTCTCCCCACCTGTCAAATAATCATTTGCATCTCCCACTGACTGCTGGCTGAAACACATCTGTTGCAACAGGGAGTGTTTCCTACAGCACGGGAAACATGCTGAGGATCCTTCAAAATTGCACCCCTGCCAAAATGTCTACTCAATCAAGTATTTCAAGTACTTTAACTATCTGTCAAACTAAGTAAATGATCATCCCGCCGTCTTTAGTTGCCGGTGGGACTCCTACATTCGGGAGGCCCGCGCGCACCCGAACGTGTCACTGGGGAACCTGGAAGTCAGCGGGTTGGAGCCGGCATCCGAACCCGCCTCAGATTTTAGCGATTTCCGGAGCCCCCGCCCCCAATGCACCCGCTCCGTCATCCGAAATTCAGCCCTAATTAGTGTAAAAAATATAGAGAGCGCAGAATTCTTCAACTGCATTCAGGAGAACTTTTTTAGCCAGTATATAGCAAGCCCAACAAGAGGAGGAACAGTTCTTAATGAATACTTTGGGTCTGTATGCACAAAAAAAATGGGAACAATGCAGAGATTATAGTTAAGGAGGAGTGTGAAATATTGGAGGAGATAAACATAGAATCATAGAATGGTTACAGCATGGAAGGAAGCCATTCGGCCCATCGAGTCTGTGCCAGCTCTCTGCAAGAGCAATCCAGCTAGTCCCCGCCCTATCCCAGTAGTGAGAGAGGAAGTATTAAAGGGATTAGCATCTTTGAAAGTAGATAAATCGCTAGACCCGGATGAAATGTAACCTAGGCTGTTAAGAGAAGCAAGGGAGGAAAAAGCAGAGGCTCTGACCATCATTTTCCAATCCTCCCTGGCTACAGGCGTGGTGTTGGAGGACTGGAGGACTGCTAACCTTGTGCCGTTGTTTGAAAAGGGAGAAAGGGATAGACTGAATAATTATAGGCCAGTAGTCTAACCTTGGTGGTGGGCAAATCATTGGAATCAATTCTGAGGGACAGCATAAATCATAATTTAGAAAGGCACGTGTTAATCAAGGACAGTCAGTGTGGATTTGTTAAGGGAAGGTCGTGTCTGACTAACTTGATTGAATTTTTTGAGGAGGTAACAAGGAGGGTTGATGAGGGTAACGTGTTTGATGTAGTCTACATGGATTGCACCAAGGCTTTTGACAAGGTCTCACATGGTAGTCTGGTCAAAAAAGTAAATGCCCATGGGATCCAAGTGGCAAGTTGGATCCAAAATTGGCTCAATGGCAGGAAGCATAGGGTAATGGTTGATGGGTGTTTTTGTGACTGGAAGGCTGTTTCCAGTGGGGTTCTGCAGGGCTCAGTACTGGATCCCTTGCTTTTTGTAGTATATATTAATGACTTGGACTTGAATGTAGGGGGCATGATCAAGAAGTTTATAGATGATACAAAAATTGGCCGCGAGGTTGATAGTGAGGAGGAAAGCTGTAGACTGCAGGAAAATATCAATGGACCGGTCAGGTGGGCAGAAAAGTGGCAAATGGAATTCAATCCAGAGAAGTGTGAGGTGATGCATTTGGGGAGGGCAAACAAGGCACGGGAATACACAATAAATGGGAGAATACTGAGAGGTGTAGAGGAACAAAGGGACCTTGGAGTGCATGTCCACAGATCCCTGAAAGTAGCAGGACAGGTAGAAAGCATACAGGATACTTTCCTTTATTAGCCGAAGCATAGAATATAAGAGCAGGGAGGTTATGCTAGAACTGTATAAAACACTAGTTAGGCCACAGCTTGAGTACTGCGTACAGTTCTGGTCACCGCATTACAGGAAAGATGGGATTGCACTTGAGAGGGTACAGAGGAGATATACGAGGATGTTGCCAGGGTTGGAGAATTTTAACTATGAGAAAAGATTGGATAGACTGGGTTGTTTTCTTTTGAACAAAGAAGGCTGAGGGGAGATTTAATTGAGGTGTATAAAATTATGAGGGCCTAGATAGAGTGGACAGGACCTATTTCCCTTAGCAGAGGGGTCAGTGACCAGGGGGCATAGATTTAAAGTAATTGGTAGAAGGATTACAGGGGAGCTGAGGAGAATTTTTTTCACCCAGAGGGTGGTTGGGGGTCTGGAACTCACTACCTGAAAGGGTGGTAGAGGCAGAAACCCTCATCACATTTAAAAAGTACTTGGATGTGCATTTGAAGTGCCGTAACTTACAGGGCTACGGACTAAGTGCTGGAAAGTGTGATTAAGCTGGATAGCTTCTTTTGGCCGGCAGAGGCACGATGGGCCGGCACAGGCACGATGGGCCGAATGGCCTCCTTCTGTGCCGTAACTTTCTATGATTCACACTTGTTTGCCTTAAATTACATCTGCCATATGTCTGCCCACTTCACCAGTCTGTCTACGTCCTCCTTAAATCTTACTATCCTCCGCATAGTTTACCACATTTCCGAGTTTCACGTCATCTGCAAATTTTGAAATTATACTCTCCGTACCCAAGTCCAGGTGAAAAAGAGCAGTGGTCCCAACACCAACCTTTGAGGGGTACCACTGTATACTTCCCTCCAGTCTGAAAAACAACAGTTCACCTCTACTCTCTGCTTTCTGTCCCTTAGCCAATTTTGTATCCACATTGCCACTGTCCCTTTAATACCGAGTCAAGGATTTCAAAAAGACCCACTTTATTTACTCATATTGTTAGACTTTATTCTACCCACAATTCCTACATTAGCTGTTTTGCCTTGGTTTCAGTAAATAAAACTATAAAAGCGAAAATACATATGCTCCAACAATTATAAGTAAAAAAATGGTATTGGAGAAAATAATGGGACTTAAGATTGATAAATCTCTAGGGCCTAATGCTTTCCACTTCAGGATATTAAAGGAGGTAGATGAGGAAATTGCAGAAGTGTTAGTCATAATCTTTCAAAACTCTTGATTCAGGAATTGTGCCGTTACATTGGAATTTTGCTAATGCCGCTCCCAGAAACTACGGGGATAATTTTAACCTCCCAGGACAGGCATGGGGCGGGAGGTGCAGAGTTTCGTGTCATCTGCAAACTTTGAAACTATACCCTCTATACCCAAGTCCAGGTCATTACTTTAAATGAAGAATAGGCCCATACGAGTTCTGTCGTAAAAACTTATCCCTGTGACGTTACTGTAATATAATTCACCTGTCATTTTGAGTGAGTGTGATGATTTCCCCCATTGTCTCCTAGGGGTGCCATCTCTAGTTATATGACAGCTGTAAGATTGGGAGAAGGCAGTGCCACAATTTCTATCTATGCTGATGATTGAATAGTTTAGGGATGCCGGTGATAAAATGTCATTATTTGAATTGATGTGCAACAAGCTGATTGCAATACTACTATTCACAAAATGCTAGTCGTTTGTTGAGATTTGTTTGGCGGCGTGAGCGTGTAATACCAGCTGCACGTACACAGGGATAATCACCCTACAACTGAGACATTTATTCTCACATCTTTTACATGACAGTGATCGTCAGCTTTTGGTGTTATAGAGTCAGTTACTCAACTGTTCTGCTTATTATCACGTATATACTGACAATTTCATCATCTCTGAAGTTTGGATGGCATCTTATATTTTGTTCATCTTGGGTTATTTTTGCTATCAGTTCTAATCACTTGTGACACGTGTCTTTAACCTACGTAGGTGTCTTTAACCTACCTAAACATCACCTGAGCATCCAATTTAAGCATTTAGTATTGTTTGTACCCCTTTCCTGTATTTGTTGTCACATTTTTATTCATGAGTTGAAATTTTGAACAGCATTTGAAATTTAGCTAAGAATACTGAAGATGCAAAAGCTTCATTCTTCCTGCATCACATCTAACCAAGATGGCTATACTGCATTAAAAAACTTAATAAAAAAATCCCAAACCAAATAAAAAAAAACTATTTTCAAAATGTTGGAAGTTTATAAATACATATGCTTACCACCTTTGTGGCAATATAGTTTGATTAGTTTTCCATACCTTAGTTTGTTTCCTTTTAATCTCTTTTGAAAGGTCTCCACAACGTGCACCATTCCCTGAATGAGACTATAGACAGGTGACCTAATCGCAGGCTTCTATCTGTGCAATAAATACCCTCCAATTTTGTTCTCTTTCATCCTCACTGATAGGAAACTAATTTACTCCCAGTTTTTCCCCTGCACCAGAATGCCCATCTGAAATCAGGAATTCTGTGAAGATGCACACCATCATTTAAGTCATGATTATTTTGTGCCACTGAATTGCCACTGTGATAATTTTCAAAATTTCTGTTATTGGAATCCAGGCGAGATTAATGGAGGTAAAGCTCCTCTCAAAGATGTTTTAAGGTGCCTAAATGAAATGAACTTTAGTGGTTTAATTTGTTCATACGGAATGTGAATTTACAGAACAAAACTGTCCATAACTTAGCACAAATTTAACTAAATTGCCAGTCTCATTCAGAGTGGTCATAAAGACAGCTCATATTGGAAATACAAACTTCACATTAACAAAAAAAACCAAACAAACCTCACATTGGTGTTATAGAGGGTATTCTTCTGAGGGCACACTGTTAGAGCAGACCAACGTGTAGGAGTGCTTGATACTGACACTGGGTCCAAAATGTGGCAAATGTTCCTCCACCAATCACATTTCTCACCTTGATAAGTGCAAAGTTACTTTCAATAAATGATCTGTATCACTTTTACATAATTTCAAACGTGTAAATTTTTTGGACAATGTTTTCTTGCAAAATACTCGTACAGAAACCCCTCTTTTCTTGCTCACTCGTCTGCTATTTTTCTGCAAAACTTGTTCAAAATAGAGAGCAGAAAATATGTTGCAAGTGGAAAAAATAGATTAACACCAGTTGCACTAGAAAAAAACTCCACAAATGACAGGCTGAAAACTTAGGCTGGAGCTCTGCCCATTTAGTAAAGACAGCATACAACAAAATCTTACAGTCCAAATGTTTTCAGGTACGATTCACAGTCTTTGCCAAGTTAGGTCTTACTCAAAGTGCTAAAATTGGCCACTGGGATAGGGAGGGTTGCTGCTCCTGATTGCTATCAAATGGCCTGTGCTGGAAAGTTTGGGCCATAGATGTTGGTTAAAGACAGATTCAGGATCATCTATGGTGCTTCTCTTGGATGAATAACCTGCAAATACTCATTGTCTAGACTCACACATGTTGGATGAGATACTGGAGACCCAGAGACGATTACCTGGCAGGAGTTAACTCCCAGAGGAGTTCAGAAAAATGAAAGAACATCGTAAAAAAAGAAACTCAGGCCTCTGGATTATGAAGCTAATATATGTAAAAGAACAGATATCGTCCTCCATTTGGGTACTAGGTAGTTTTGTGGTCATGGTACACAACTAGAAATCCAAATGTCATGAGTTCAAATTCCACCAGGACAAGTGGAGAGGCTGAATTCAATAAACCTGATAAGATGACTATATAAAATTACTAGATTATTGTAAAAACCCAACTGGTTCAGTAATGTTCTTTACGGAAGGTAACCTGCCACTCCTACCTCGGCTGGCCTACATATGATTCTAATCCCACACTAAGTGGTCAAAACTTTAATGCTTTCTGAAATGGCCTAATTCACTCAGTTGTAAACACAATTGCTACTACCACCTTTTTCAGGGCAACAAGGGATGGGTAATAAATGTGTCTTTGCCAGTGCTGCCCACATCCTGAGACCAAATAAAGAAACTATAGTGGAGATAAAAAGAAAACCCACAAATGTTATAAACAGAAAATGCTGGAAAGAACCGCATCAGTAAGTAACTGAGAGAAAAATGTTTCGGATGGGGTGAATTCTGATGAAGAGTTCCACCTAAATTGTTAATCTGCTTTTATCTTTCAAACACTAACTAACCTGCTGAGCTTTTCTGTTTCTATTTTGCTCTTATTATTGTGATTATCTTACAGATTTCAATTTTAAAAAATGTGTGTATTTCATCTTTCTTTTTTTAAAAAAGTGAGTTAGTCTATTTATCATATATGGCCAGAAATTTTGAATTTTTATTAAATTTTTAAATTAATTTTAATGCTGGTTCACTGTAGCCACACTTCGTTTGCATAACTAACAGTTGTTTGAAATTTTCATGTTAGTTTTTACTTTAATATTTTTAATAACCTTGTTGAACCAGAGAAAGGACTTCACACATGTAGAACAAATTAACTTTCACATGCACAGCATTGCACTGTAAAATGTCACAAATAACAAATAGCAAAAATACTACAAAATATTGAATCACTTTGGCCTTGAACATTGCTTTTAGAACTACTGCAATCAAAATTATGTTGCATAGAAATGTTTGTAATGTATTGGCTGTAGTAATTTTAATGGACCTGGCAGAACCTGCAGTAACTCCTCAAATTGAGATGAAAAAATACTGATATTAAATATTTAAATTTACTTACTGCATATATGGAATCTAAGATATTGTATATTTTAAATGGATTTATAAAATATAGACAAATTAAATAAATGCTTCAAAATAAATTGACGTAACTATGCAAAAACTGCATTATTCGTGTTCATAAACTGCTGAATCCATTTCAATGTCGCTTAAAATCTAATTAAATCATTAAAATTCCATTACAAATTACTATTTTAAGTCTTCTTGTGCAGTCACCACTATATTTTAATCATAACTACATTTTTCAAAAATGAAATGAATTTTGACTGCCCTCTATTTCGTACTGAGGAAGCGGATATATTTACATTTTATAAATGCCTGAAGTTCACATCCTTCGAGGACCGAAGGATGATTTCAACACCATGGAAGCGTCACTTTTACAGTTGCAAACATTTCTCTAAATACTATTCTAAATTATTAGACATTCACAGGACGTTATTTTGAAAGACATAAAAAACATGGTTGGGATTTGTAAAGCGTGCTGTGGAAAATTAAATCTCTTATAATCACCTCCTCCCTTTAAAGGGGGCACGTTGAATGTTTTGCCTAACCCGAAGAATGGCATATTTCGTAGACAACCCCTCGCAGCACTGTTTGCTTTGTTGATGCGTGCAAAAAACATGTTTGGCTGGAACAACCCAAGAGGATCGGGATAGGGAGCGTGATTCACATTTTGATAGCAACTTTGCAATCGCACACGCACAAAAATTCATTTATGGAAGAAAAAACTCACTGCAGCTGACCCAGCGTGTGAAGCAAAGAACTGAAGCTGACAACATGGTGTACCAGAGCGTGCATTTGTTAGTAGGGGTGGGGTGCGGCGCGGCGCGGCCCGGGTGGGTGTGTGCATTTGTTTGGTGTTGTCCCTGGCGCCTCCTCCCTGTGCTGCAGGCTGAGTGTCTCGCTCCGAGTCTCAGTCTCAGTCCCAGTGTCTGTGCGGTGCGGTGCGGTGCGCTCGCTCGCTCTCTCGCGCTGCCTGGGTTGCCAGGCTCGCTCGCGCTCTCTCTCTCTCTCTCTCTCTGGTTGCCAGGCTCCCCTCGGCTAGGTTAAAGATGGCGGGGACCGAGCCTGCTTCACCGTTCCCGCTGCTGCTGTTCCTGTTGTCGGGTAAGGACCCCGTTGCTGTGCTTTTTATTATTTGGTATCTGCCTATTGGTTTAATTTTTTGATTATCCCGGGCCCCGCTTTCTCTCGGAGTCGGACACAAAAGTTTGTCGGAGATTTCTCTCTCTCTCTCTCTCTGGCCGCGCTGAGGGGATCCCGGGAGGTGACAGCGGCTCCAGTCCCCCCGCGCAAAAAACTATCAACTTTTCCTCTCTCAGTCCGGAGTTTCGTCTATTTTTAATTGATTGAAATACATACATCTGCCGTTTCTGGCAAATGGATTTTAATCTGTTAACTTTTTTAATGTGTGTGTGAGAAAATTAATTGAAGAATGAGATTTTTTAAAAGTAGATTTTGTTGAGTTTTTTAAAATGTATTTAGTTGGCATTGTATCTATTTAGTGGTTGTTGGTTGTGGTTTGAGAGGTTTTGTTTGTTGAGGTTTGATGGGGGATAAGAGGCAGGTAGCCCGGCCCGGCCCGGTGTCATGGTGACCACTTTTTCCTTTTACTGACAAGCGGCTGCCTTTCTATCACCAGACAGTCTGCAAATTCTGGATTGAAACGCACCCTGGAAAACTGCTCCAGCATTTACTGTTATAATAAGTATTACTCTGGTATCACCGGAATTAAGAAGAACTATCGAGTGTCTGCGCTGAACATGCATTACAGTTGTTATTAAAACCGACTAGGTCTTCATATCAAATTAGTATTTGGCAGAATCTTGTTTCTTTGGAAATACATCTACTGTTAAAATGCAACACCTGAAGTACTTTTGAAATACTTTCTTGAGATTAGAGCCAAGAAAAATCTTAATTGCAGTACAGCATGTACCTTGAGTTCCACGTTTTGCAAGGTGTTCATAAAATGGGCAATGCATCTACAGTAGAGTGCAATGAACAGATTTGTACAAAGTTCAAGTACAAGGTGGAGACTTTCTGTTAATGGACAAGGTTCTAGATAAGATTTAGTACCCAGTCCCAGAATTCAGACAATGAGCATACTGTACTGCTCGTATTTACTTTCTTTACACTGTAAACCATTTTGTTTGACCAATGTGACTTCTGATTTGTATAAAGTATATTAGCATAGGAGGTACTATATCCATTGCACGATGTGCAGGGCTCGAGTCATTTTATTTTTTTAACCATAGATTTGTCCTGATAGCTTTTACTAGCATTTTTATGTTTGCAGTTAACAGAACTGAAGCAGTACATTGCTGTAGGGATGTGAACGTGTGAAAAGGGTGGTCAGATTTCCCTTCCTATCTCTATGTGTATTATGACTGGGGCATGCAAGTGTTCACATACACATTGAATGTGTTTTTGGTATGCTGTGACCAATTTTTATTTATTTCCCTGATTTGTCCATGTTAACTAATTACACAAGATACTTTGTTTCAAAAAATGATGAGGGGATGAAAGGCTGATACCTTTTCAGTTGATTTTTTTTCTGCACAGCTAAGACTTGAATTTAGCTAGGTTTTGTACATGCCAATTGGATTTATAATGTATCATGACTGGCTAAATCCAACAAGTGGGACCTGCATTTTCACAGCTTGCCTTTCTGCAGTGCTTCTCACACAGAAAGACATCTGAATGTTTTATGAGGTGGAACATGAACAAGTGGGCACCAAGCAGGAGGGGGGAAAGGGATTAACTGAAAGACTGAGGGGAGGGCAAAGGCACAATTGAAGAGAATTTAAAAAGAAATCAAACGCCACGTGTGTCATCGTTTTGCACAAACAAACTAGGTGCACAATTTGGTCATTATGGATAGTTTCCATATTTATTTAGTAATCTGTAATCCCTCTTCTCCCAATACAAAAGTGGCTGATTTCCACAAAAAGTGAAATTTACTGTATGATTGAGTTATTTTCCATTTGGTAATTTCAGTATTAAGATGATTTGCATTGATCATGAGCTGCAAAAAAGGGACAGTGCACAGCTTTGAAGTATTGGTGAAAATCATCAGTTTAGTTAAACACCTGTGTTTAAACATTTGATTAGGTAAGAAGAAACATGCCTTGCTTTCCTTTTTTTGAGAAAGTTGAAATTTTTTATTGTCACTCTTGCAGGCAGATTATGGCACTTATCTGGCACAAATCTGCACAAGTTCTTATCTGAGTCTTGTAAAGTGGAATTCAGTCAGCTGATCTGCCTCCTGGAATACCATACTTATCGAATATTTAAAACCAAAAGCTCTACACTCATCAGTAAAGATGTGGAGATGCCGGTGATGGACTGGGGTTGACAATTGTAAACAATTTTACAACACCAAGTTATAGTCCAGCAATTTTATTTTAAATTCACAAGCTTTCGGAGGCTTCCCCCATCGTCAGGTGAACGATGTGAAATTTTTTTCACATCGTTCACCTGACGAAGGGGGAAGCCTCCGAAAGCTTGTGAATTTAAAATAAAATTGCTGGACTATAACTTGGTGTTGTAAAATTGTTTACACTCATCAGTAAAGACAGGAATGTTAGTTCCCTCTCGCACTTGTTGGTTTTAGCCAGTCATGATACGTTGCAAATCCATTGGAAAGGAAATATCATCATTCTACATTGGTATGTTAGAGCATGGTTTGGGAATTGCATTGTGCACAGGAGATTGATTTTCAAGGATAATAGTTCCAGCAAACAGTTAAAGATGGTATATTGAGTACCATCAAACAGCTGCTGTGTAATAAGTCATATGGATATGAAAAGTGACAAAGCTTGAGTCCACTGGCACGCTGACTATGCAGCATTTTCATTAGTTGTACAGAATTGCTTGCATTTCAT
Organism: Heptranchias perlo; assembly: GCF_035084215.1. Classification (NCBI taxonomy): domain Eukaryota; kingdom Metazoa; phylum Chordata; class Chondrichthyes; order Hexanchiformes; family Hexanchidae; genus Heptranchias; species Heptranchias perlo. The sequence goes on from NC_090330.1 coordinate 76,752,371, forward strand.
TCCCTACTTCAAATGTTTTTTGTTTAAGCTTCACAAAATGAAAAGCAGTTTCGTTCTATCCGTTTCCTGGAAAAGGCAAATCCTTCAGTTCATAAAACTCACTGGGCTTAGACCACAGTACATAATAATGAAGTGTGTATTTTAGTAGTACAATTGCAAATCTAGCTGTCCTGCAGTATTACTGTAGCGCAGGGGCCATTGTGCAGACAGGTTTGCTGTTGTTTTCCCTTTACACCTGTTGGTGATTTTTGGATTGATTCCTGCTGACAGACTTTTTGTTGGGACAGTTGTTCTGCAAGCGCAGCTGTGTGAATTGATTGCATGCTCCAAAATGTAGTTTCACCTCAAAAATCTTTTCAAAATATTTGAGCTATGCACATTTTGTAACTTGTTGTGATGCTGCAACTCTGTTGAGCATGTTTTTAATTGAGTTGGTTATAATGTCTTAAAGTTACACTTCACTAAAAGTGCGAGAGTTTCCAAGAGATATAGAATATATTACAGTTGGTCATTATTTTCCAGAAGGTAGAGCATTTTTGCTTAATTTTAGCTGTGTATTGAAAGAAAACCAAATAAGTTTTTAATGTGTAGCTTGTGTGGATTTTTTTTTAATGTCAAGCTCCAGTGGATCTTTTTTAAAACTTCAATTTAAGCATGAGAAGATGGCTGCTTTGTTAGTTTGTGTGGCATATATGTTCAAATAGAGAGCTGCTACTCTGCCTCACTTAAGTGCCTCATTAAAATCATTTGCCAGGGAGCATTTTGGAATTTGGTAACTAATTTGTCATTTCCATTACACGTAAACATAGGAACAGGAGTAGGCCATTCAGGCCCTCAAGCCTGTACTGCCATTCAGTTAGATCAAGCTGATCTGTATCTGAACTCTACCCACCTTGGTTCTGTAACTCTTAATACCCTTGCCTAACAAAAATCTATCAGTCTCAGTTTTGAAATTTTCAATTGACCTAGTCTCAACAGCTTTTTGGGGGGAGAGAGTTCCTGATTTCCGCTACCCTTTGTGTGAAGAAGTGCTTTCTGATATCGCCCCTGAAGGACCTAGCTCTAATTTGAAGATTATGCCCCCTTGTTCTGTACTCTCCCACCAGAGGAAATAGTTTCTCTCTATCTACCCTATCAAATCCTTTAATCATCTTAAACACTTCAATTAGATCATGATTTAATCTATTATATTCAAGGGAATGCAAGCCTACCCTATGCAATCAGGCCTCATAATTTAACCCTTTTAACCCCAGTATCATTCTGGTGAATCTGCGCTGCACCCCCACAAAGGCCAATATATCCTCCCTGAGGTGCGGTGCCCAGAGCTGAATGCAGTACTCTAAATGGGGTCTAACCAAAGCTTTATTTATATAACTGTAGCATAACTTCCACCCCTTTGTATTTCAGCCCTCTTGAGATAAAGGCCAACATTCCACTAGCCTTTTAAATTATTTTTTGTACTTGTCCACTAGCTTTTAGTGATTTCTGTACTTGGACCCCTACATTTCTCTGTTCATCCACAGTTCCTAGATTCTCATCTAGAAAATACCCTGATCTATCTTTCTCAGGTCCAAAGTGGATGACCTCACACTTTCCCACATTGAACTCCATCTGCCACAGGTTTCCCCACTCACTTAATCTATCAATGTCCCTTTGCAACTTTCTGATCCCATCTATAATATTTACTGTGCCATCTAACTCAGTGCCATCAGCAAACTTCGATATATGGCTCTTTATTCCTTCATCCAAGTCATTTATAAATATAGTGAAAAACTGCAGCCCTGGTACAGATCCCTGGGGGACACCACTAGTCACATTCAGCCAATTTGAGTACGTACCCATTACCCCTACTCTCTCTCTCCTACAGCCTAACCAATTCCCTATCCTAGCCAATAGGTTGCCTCCAATTTCATGCACCCTCATTTGTATTAAGTTTCTTATGTGGAACCTTGTCGAATGCCTTTGAATGTCTATATAAATAACATCCATAGACATTCCCATATCTACCACGATAGTTACCTCCTCAAAAAATTCAATTAGGTTTATTTACAAATCCATGCTGCTTCTCTGATCAACTCATTTGTCCAAATGCTCAGTCACTCTTTCCCTAATAACAGATTATAGTAACTGCCCCACAACTGATATTAGACTAATGCGCTTATAATTTCCTAGTTTATCTCTCTCGCCCTTCTTAAATAGTGGAGTGGCATTGGCAGTTTGCCAACCCAAGGGGACAATTCCTGAATCGAGAGAGTTATTGAAGATCATGACTAATGCATCAACAATTTCCTCACCTATTTATTTTAAAACCCTGGAGTGGAAACCATTGGGTGCTGGGGATTTGGCTGTCTCATTAGTTTCTGCAACATTTTTTTAACTTGTATTGAATCTAGTTAGTTAGTTAGTTCCTTCCATAATTTATCTTTACTTTTCCTTATATCTCTGGTATTTTATCTTCATCCTCTAAATCTCTCTTATTCACAGTTCTCACCATTTAGAAAATACTCTGATCTATCTTCCTTAATTCCAAAGTGGATGACCTCACACTTTCCCACATTGAACGCCATCTGCCACAGTTTTGCTCACTCACTTAATCTAGCAATGTCCCTTTGCAACTTTCTGCATTACTACACTATTTACTGTGCCACTTAACTTGAATGTTGTATCTAACTAGAGGTCAGATTAAATAATGAACCATAAAAATGACGCTTGAGCATTTGAACCCTGAGATACGAATGTAACTTTCATACACTTTTTTGTGTGTGCTTCTTTTTCTGTCTATTGTGTAATAGACTCATTTTTATTTATTATGCTGTTGTGAGGTTCAAGTGCTGTGACCTGGGCTGAAGGGTGTTGCAACTAATTGTGCTGTGACCTGAAAAATAAATATTTCCTCTACCCCTTTTTCTTCCAAAGCAGTGAGTTACCATTTTATGTACAGTGCTATGTTTTCTATATCAGTTGAGGGGTTCTGGTGACCTGGCATATCATGAGACCAAATCTTGGGCAATTCAAACATCATTGGAATCTTGTTTGTGTTCCAGCTTCCGATACATTCCTACTTGTCAGTATATTTTTCTAATCTTTTAACTTCTACATTTTCTCTTGTGGTTCTTTCAATTGTATGCTCTATCCCTGCAACCAAGTTTTACAAGTTCCAATCAATTTTACCAATCTTGTACTTTAGCTGTTGATTTTGCCCTGTAGGCTCACCAAGGGACAAAAAGAAGGAATCTCAGAAGCTGTACACTGTTTATGTTATAGATAGAACTGGTTTTATTCATGACACATTTTATACTTTTCATGCAGCAAAGTAAAAATGTCACTACCCCTAAATAAAAATAAGTACAAGTTGCTACTTTCCACCTTTCTAGGTAGTAGCATTCTCACCTCTTGAGTCAGAAGTTTGTGGGCTCAGGCTCCACTCCAGAGACTTGGTCATGTAATCTAGGCTGGCACTTAAGTGCATTGCTGAGGGAGTGCTGCACTGTTGGAGGTGTCATCTTTCAGATGAATCATTAAATGCCCATCTGCACTCTCAAGTGGACGGAAAAGATTTCAGCAGGGGAGTTCTCCTAAAGCAAAATACTGCAGATGCTGGAAATCTGAAATAAAAACAGAAAATGCTGGAAAAGCTCAGCAAATGAGGCAGCATCTGTGGAGAAAGAAACAGAATTAACGTTTCGGGTCGAAGACTAAAGGTTTTCAACCTGAAATGTTCTGATGAAAGGCCTTCGACCTGAAACGTTAACATTTATCACTCAACCAACGCCACCAGAAGGAAACAAATTATCTGGTCATTTATCTCATTGCTGTTTCTGGATCCTTACTGTGCACAAATTGCCATATTTCCCTACATTACAACAGTGACTACACTTCAAAATGTCTTCATTGGCTGTGAAGCGCTGTGGACATCTTGGTCGTGAAAGATGCTATATAAATACAAGTTTGTTCGTTCTGCATGCAACAATTCTGGATAGCAGTCTAGTAGACCAAAAGAACCATAACCAATCTTGCAATTCCAGTGGATTCACCTCAGTGCCTTTTAAAAAAAATTTTCGCCACTAGTCTTCAGCCTATCGCTATTATAACTTCTTTTTCTTTCATCGGTGTATTTTTCTCCCTCTTTCCACCCTCCCCCCGCCCCCCTATTCAAACTCATACTTTTCCAGGAACTCCAACCCAGGTTGGTGTTGCTTATCCATTATTCCTTGTCGTCTTGTCTTTTCTATTTCTTCCAACTTGGTGTCCTGCACTGTGAACTGTAGCCTTTTGCTCAGGCATGTCATAAAACGGACAAAATCTTTTTTTTAAGGCAATCAGAACTCTCTTACACCAGGTTTATTTTTATATAAAATGTTATATTTTGAGCAACTTTTTGTATTTTCTGTTTGCGCATTATTGGTTGTGGCAACAATTCCTTTCTGTTCGTAGAACATTTTTTTACTTGGGTCAGCATGGCAATTCTGAAGAAAGTATGGCAGTATCTGTCACGTCTCAATAGTGTGATATTTGTATAACAGAAATACAGCGCATTACAAAAAGATTTTGAAAGCTTTCATCAAAATGAATGGAGGTTCTGGCGATATTAGTGAGTTTCCTCTGCTGTTTTTGAAATGCACACTGAATATTCAGCATGTTCAGATATTCAAAAATCTATTGTTGCGTGACCTTGTCTCTTCCTCTCCTCCTCTTTCTCTCTGGGGCCCACCCCCCCCCCAGATTTAGTGGAAAACCATCCATTTACTTTTTCAATGTATGTAGTTAAAAGCTATTGTTTCCTGGTAGTCTTATTCAGCACAGAAATATGTTGTATTGTGATGGAGGATTGGACGATTTATGGTGTCACATGATGCCAATTACCTTCCTCTTTATTACCCTTTAAGCTAAGGTAGCTTGTTCATCGCTTATATTTGTAAAAAAACGGTGATTGTGAGTTTAAGGTGCTATTTTAATCTTGTTTTGCTATTGAGCATTCACAAACCATTTGAGCTTTGTTTTTTTTCATGGCGGCTTGGTTGAGTAACTGCCATATAATTTACTGTAACCTATCTTATTTTGTACGTAACCTCGCTGAGCATAAAGTAATTTTAACCCATTGGTACAATGACAAGGGTAGACTGCTAAAATAATGCACTTTCGGAACACGAGAAACAAAATTGCAGACTTGCGTTTAAGTGATAATGTTCACAAGGGAATTTTAAACTAACCATCAACATCATTAGATTGGCACAGCTGTAACTTACAGCAAGCCAGGTTTGGAATTTAGGCTTTTTCCCAACAATTTTCTCATGTTTACATAAGCAGACCAAATCCCCAATGATTGAAACTTAAGTTTTATTTTTTGCCATGACTGGGTTAGGTTGCCCAGACTTTGCAGTTAATCCTCAATGGTAGTAAATTACTTAATGCAGAATATGTGGGATGCCAACTGCAATTTCTATTACCTCAGAACATGGAAAATAAGGCAGCTGGATCATTTGTCCATCACAACCCGCCTCCTTAGACTTTCCTCCTAAACCCCAACCCTAACTTGGACTTCAAATGTGAGGAACTTGTGGATTTCTTTTTGCATAAAATTGAGTTAATCAGCAAAGCTGCCATTGTCTAAACTTTCCTCCTCCAACACCCATTTCTCCTTGCTATTCTCCATCCAACCAGCCCTCACCCAACCAGTTCTCACTTCTCCATCTTAGCCCTCAACACACTCCTCTTGCCCATGAAGCCTACCACCTGTTCCCTTGATCCTCTTGTGTCCCTGACCATGCAACTTCACTTCTTGAGCCAACAACTTGCAATTATATAGCACCTTTAATGTAGAAAAAGTCCCACAGCACTTCACGAAGGTGTAATCAAATAAAATGGACCCCAAGACAAGGAGAAATTAGGAAACGAGACCAAAAGCTTCGTCAGAGAGGTAGCTTTTAAAAGGGGTCTTAAAGGTGGAGAGTTAGGTGGAGGAGTTTATGGAAGGAGTTGTAGAAAGTTAGGCCTAGACAGTTGAAGACACAAACGCCAATTGTGGGGTGTAGGGAGGGGGTTGTCCAAAGGCCTAGAGTTGGAGGAACCGAGAGTTCTGGGGGTGTGGTTGTAAGGCTGCAGGTGGTTAGAGATATGGAGGGGTAAGGGCATAAAGGAATTTAAATTTGAGGCAGCGGGTGACTGGGAGCCAATCTAGATCAGCAAGAACAGGAGTGATTGGTGAGTGGAACTTGTTGAATGGGATAGGATATGGGCAGCAGAGTTTTAAACGAGCTGAAGTTTATGGAGGAACATTGGGATAGTTGAATCTGGAAGTGACAAAAGAACAGATGAGAGTTTCAACACAAAATGGGATGAAGCAAGGGCAGAAGCAGGTGATGTTACAGAGGTGGAAGTTGGTGGTCCTTGTGAAGGACAGGCTATGGGGTCATGAGCTCAGCTCAGGGTCAAAAAGGATGCCGAAGTTGTGAACAGTCTGATTCAACCTGAGATGGTGGCTTGGGAGAAAAATGGAATTGGTAGTATGGATACGGAGTTTGCCACAGGGGAGCCAATGACAATGGCTTCGGTCAGCGTTCATGTGGAGGCTGACCCAGATTCTTCGGATGATGCTGCCAAGGTACAACATGTATATGCGGAAGAGGAGGGGTCCAAGAATAGATCCTGGGAGACTCCAGAGGTAATGGAGGTGGGGGTGGAAGGGAAACCATTGCTGGCTAGGATCAAATGGGTAAGGGTGAAACCAAGCAAGGGTAGACCCACTGAGCTGGACAAGAGGAGGGTGTGATCAACCACACAAAATGTTGCGGAGATCAAAGAGGACAAGGAGGGATAATGCATCATGGTTATAGCTGTAGAGGAAATCCTTTGTGACTTTGGTTAGGGCTATTTTGGAGCAGGGGCATGGGTGGAAACCTGATTGGAGAGATTCACATGGAGTTGTGGGAAGGATAGGCACAGATATGGGAGGCGACAGTGCGTTGAAGGACTTTGGAGAGGGAGGTAGGTGATTGCAAACTACCGCGCCAAGCACAATGGGGTTGAGGTTAGATTTTTTTTTTGAGGGTGGAAATTATGGCAGTTTTGAAAGGGAGAGGACTTTTTACAATGTCAGCTAGCTTGGGGACCAGGAAGGGAAGTTGGGTGGTCAGCAGTTTAGTGGGAATGGGGTCAAGGGAGTGGTAGATGGGTCACATGAACACTGAGCTTGGAGAGAAACTGGAGAGATATGCGGGCTCAGGGCTGGGGCAGGGTAGGGAGGGGAAGCAGCTGAACGGATGATCTGAGTCTTAGTGATAATGCAGTCCATGAGCTCCTTGCACACATCGTTGGAGGGGAGTGACCATAAGAGGTAGGAGTAGGCCATTCGGCCCCTTGAACTTGCTCCACCATTCAATGAGATCATGGCTGATCTGATTCTTACCTCAACTCCACTTTCCCGTCTTTTCCCCATATCCTTTGATTCCCTTGCTGATCAAAAATTTGTCTAACTCAGCCTCGAATGTATTCAATGACTCAGCCTCCACAGCTTTTTGGGATAAAGAATTCCAAAGATTCACAACCCTCTGGGAGAAGAAATTCCTCCTAATTTCCGTCTTAAACGGACGACCCCTTATTCTGAGACTATGCCCCCTAGTTTTAGATACCCCCATGAGGGGTAACATCCTCTCAGCATTAACCCTATCGAGTCCCCTCAGAATCTTGTATGTTACAATAAGATCTCCTCTCATTCTTCTAAACTCCAATGAGTATAGACCCAACCTGTTCAATCTTTCCTCATAAGACAACCCTTCCATACCCAAAATCAACCTAATGAACCTTCTCTGAACTGCCTCCAATGCAAGTATGTCCTTCCTTAAATAAGGGCACCAGAACTGTACGCAGTACTCCAGGTGTGGTCTCACCAGCACCCTGTACAGTTGTAACATTACTTCCCTGCTTTTATACTCGATCCCCCTAGAAATAAAGGCCAATATTCCGTTTGCCTTCTGGATTACCTGCTGCACCTGTATGTTGACTTTTTGTGTTTCATGTACGAGGACACCCAGATCCCTCTGTACTTCAGCATTTTGTAGTATTTCTCCATTCAAATAATATTTTGCTTTTTTATTTTTCCTCCCAAAGTGGATGACCACATTATATTGCATCTGCTACATTTTTGCCCATTCGCTTAACCTGTCAATATCCCTTTGCAGACACTTTGGGCTCGATTTTCGCACCCCCGAGTGGGTGCGTTCGTGGTGGGGGGGCTGCAAAAATCGGGGATTCCCGGGGCGGGTCTGGAGCCCGGCTCCAACCCGCCCACTTCTGGGTTCCCCAGTGACACGCTAACATGTGCGCGCAGCCCCCGCATGTGGGACACCCGCCGGCAATTAAAGCCGGCGGAGTGCCACTTAAAGTACTTGAACAGGTACTTCAGGCTGTTTACAGACCTGATTGACCTGATATTTTAGGAGGGGTGGGATTTTGAAATGAACTGAGACTGTTTCCCGTACTGGGGGAAACACTCTCAGTTCAAATGGACGTCCTGCAGCCTGTGGCAGCTGCAAAGTTTTGTTTGACAGGTGTGGGGGGGAGACCCTCACTCATTGCAGGAGGCCACTCTGTCACTTTGGACAAAGTTTGGCCTCCACCACCCTCCTCCTAACAATAAGATTCACAAACTTGCACACTTACTTACCTTGCGGACCCCCTCAAACGTACATCTTCTGGATGGGGGCCGTAGTAGCTGCAGTCATGACCTCCTCAGAGGACGAACAGCATCACCAGCCTCGCCGGCCACGCCTTCCACCTCTGATACTTGGAGCTCCACAACACAGTGCTGTGACACATCCACCTGCACAGCAGGAGGGAGGGCAACCGCAGAGAGAGATGTGTCGCAGAAGGTACTACCCTCGCCACAGGGTCTACAGACCGAGGCTTAGCTTCCTGGACCTCTCTGAGCAGCAGTGCACATGGAGGCTCGGAGTCACTCGACATGTAGTCGTGGACATCTGCAGCCTCCTTCACGCCGAGCTGCTCCCGGCTGGCCCGAGCACCATCTTCTTACCTGTCGCTGTCAAAGTCACCACTCCCCTCAACAACTTCTCCTCCGCATCCTTCCAGGGTGCCACCGGGGACATCGCCGATGTCTTTCAGTTGTCTGCACAAAAGAGCCCTGCAAATACACCGACACCCACTCTGCAGTGACCCAATGGGTGGCATCAAGTGTGCGTGTTCATGGTGAACCCCATGAAAGGGACCTATTCCACAAGCCAGTCAAGAATGGGCAAGACGTGGCAGTAGTGGTGATAATAATAGGATTTATTGTGCATGTGGCAGAAAACAAATATAAATAAAAAAACATGACAAATCGTCAAACACCCTTGTGCATTCCCTTTGTGCTCACAAAACCTTTGCCTTGCGTTTACGGGAACCCCTACGTGGTGCTACCCCTGTGGCTTCAGCAGAGATAGTGGCAGGTTGCTCTTGTCTATGCCCTGACCGATTAGATGCTCTATGCGAACGCCCTCTGGGTTTCGGTGCTCGTGAGGGCCTCTCCAAAGACTGCTCCACCTGCAACTGTGCAGAGGCAGAGGGGGCAGCATTTCGGGTACTGGTTGAGAGGGGGCAACGGGTGAGACGTGGGAGCGCTTTGAGTGGCGTTCCCACTTCCATGTCCCCTTTCACCATCATCCCTCTCCTGGCCCAGGCCCACATCACTCCTTCCACCCTGCTGGATGACTGTTTGGAGGGCTTGTGTGAGGCCTTGGACGGCCACCTGTGAAGTATCTGTCAGCCTGCTTAAGGCGGCAGAATGTTGCTCACCCCGAGTCCGAACGGCCGTTGTCAGGGCCTGAATGGACTCATTGAGCCGTGCTCGATGGAGGCTCGCCTTTCCTGCACTTACCCGCGACACTATCAGAGCGATGCCTTCACGTCCCTGCGACACTATCTCGCAGATACCCTCCTGTACCTGTGCCACCATTCCCCTCATGCAGGAGTTGGACTCCTCCATCCTCTGCGCGTGGCACCTGTTCCAGCACCTCGGCACTCTCCACAATCGCGCAATGTGCTGCTGCCCCTCGATGACTCTCCTTTTCATGGCTGGCCCCCAAGGTTTAGCGTCTGGGTCCAGCTGAGCAGAGCCTGGAGAAGAGTGCTCCCACCGACGCGGACTCTCCACGGCTACCCCTGCCACCAGGGTCTGCTCGTGCTTGCGTGTGCGTGGTGACTCACCATGTGCAAGCCCAACTAAGTGAGGACGGGGACCCACCGAGGTGTGTGCATCTGCGCTGGTGGATGCATGGCTCAGATGTGACGATGGACCCTCAGAGGCCGGCGGGTCCTCCAAGGAATCGCCCTCCATGGTCAGGGCGCTCGCAGATGGGCCTGCAAGAGAACAGAAAGCAATATTAGGCATGTGGACAGATGTTGAGGTGCTGCAGATGCCAAGTGATGCTCAGATCATTCGCTATCATGAGTGCAGAGTGTTAGCTTTCTGTCACCGGCTGCTTGTGCAATCCCGGCCTCGGTATCCACTACGGACAGGCACTCCAGCGTGCGGCTGATCTCCAATGCCTGCTGCTCTCGTCTGTTAGTACCACCTGGTGTGGCGGGCCCCCTCCCGTCCTTGCCCTCTCCCAGGCGTTCTGGCATCTCCTCGCAAGGCAAAACACAGAGGCGTGATTGCGTGATGGTTGCATGGTGACCCATTGCATGCATTGGTGTGGGTGGGGTTGAGCGTGAGGGAGATGCATGGGAGGGTGTGTGTGCAACATAGCCATGATATTGTATGAGGATTGGGTTGCGTGGTAGTGTTCGAATGGGGACAGGGGCGGTGAGGATGATAGTTGAGTGGATGTGAGGAGTGATGCGAGAGTTATGGTGGCAGTGCAGAAGGGGTTATGTGGTGGTGGAGGTGATGTGGAAGATGGAATGTGGGAGAATGCGTAAGTATACTCATTTTGCTGACCTGCTTAGGTTATTAAATCTCTTCCTGCACTGGACCCAGGTTCGTGGCACATTGCCGCTGCTGGTGACCTCCTCGGCCACCTCCAGCCAGGCCGCCTTCGTGGTGGAGGGAGGGAACTTCCTCCCATCGGATGGGAAAAGGATTTCCCTCCCCCCTCCTCCTCCACCCCATCCAGCAGCACCTGGAGTGAGGAGTCCGAAAATCTTGGGGCACCTTTTCCTCTGGTTGTTTGCTGCAGGAGGAGTATTGGTGGACTGCCCCTTTTAAATAGGGCTTCTCCAGCTGACCGACTGTGCTGCGCATGCGCAGTCCGCCCGCTGCGCAGCTTTCCAGTGCGAAACCAGGAAGCAAAGGTAAGTGGCTCCAATTAGCCTTCTATTACATGCGGAGCACACTGATTTCACCGGGTGCGTTACCCACGCGCCTAGTCGACCCTCTGCTGAGAAGCCACCACCCTCCTAATATCGGGATCTTTGTGTCCTCATCACAACTTGCTTTTCCACCTATCTTTGTATCATCAGCAAATTTGGCCACAAGACACTCTGTTCCTTCATCCAAGTCATTGATATATATATTGTAAATAGTTGAGGCCCCAGCACTGATCCCTGCGGCACCGCACTAGTTACAGACTGCCATTTTGAAAATGGCCCTTTTATCCCGACTCTGTTTTCTGTTAGTTAGCCAATCCTCTATCCATGCCAGTATATTACTCCCAACACCATGAGCTCTTATCTTGTGCAGTAATCTTTTATGTGGCACCTTATCAAATGCCTTTTGGAAATCCAAATATACTGCATCCGTTGGTTCCCCTTTATCCACCCTGCCCGTTACTTTCTCAAAGAACTCTAATAAATTTGTCAGACACAATTTCCCCTTCATACAATCAAGGAGAGTCAACATGGTTTTATTATGAGTCTCCAAATGTCCTGCTACTACTTCCTTAATGATGGATTCTAGCATTCTCCCAATGACAGATGTTAGGCTAACTGGTCTATAGTTACCTGCTTTCTGTCTCACTTCCTTCTTGAATAGGGATGTTATGTTTGCGGTTTTCCAATCCGCTGGGACCTTTCCAGAATCTAGTGAATTCTGGAAGATTACAACCAATGCATCCATTATCTCTGTAGCCACTTCCTTTAATACCCTCTGATGCAAGCCATCAGGTCCAAGGGACTTGTCAGCCTGTAGACCTTTTTAGTTTACTAGTACTTTTTCTCTGGTGATAGTGATTGCTTTTAGTTCCTCCCTACCCTTTACCCCTTGATTTTCTACTATTATTGGTATGTTATTAGTGTCTTCTACTGTGAAGACAGATACAAAATATCTGTTCAATTCCTCTGCTGTTTCCTAGTTTTCCATTATTATTTCCCCAGTCTCATCCTCTAAGGGACCAATGTTTACTTTAGGTTGTTGTGCGGTGTCCGTTCATCCATTTTCGCAGTGTCTGGGATCTTGGGTTCATGTCACGCTACATGTAACCCCACCAGCGAAAAAAAGTTATCTGTTTTTAATACAACTGGCCATTCTCTCTCTCTCTCTTTGTAACCTGACCCATTGTGTATTCAGTATACTGGGATGTAATGTTTTCCGTGGCTAACCTGTCTGAACACCAACGACACCTTTGATTGCTGTGATCGTCTCCCAGCCCAGATGTGATAGGGGGCAGTTGGAAAGATTATCTGTAATCACCAGGCATTGTTCTCTGACTATATATGCTATGCGTTTTTAGAACCCTTCACTCACCTGACGAAGGAGGTCAGCTCCAAAAGCTTGTGATTTAAAATAAAACTGTTGGACTATAACCTCGTGTTGTGCAAGTCCTTACATTTGTCCACCCCAGTCCATCACCGGCACCTCCACATCATGGCTTCTAAGGGACCAATGTTTACTTTAGCTACCCTCTTCCTTTTTATATACTTGTAGAAGCTTTTATTGTCAGTTTTTATATTTCTTGCTAGTTTACTCTCATAATTTATTTTCTCCCTCTTTATTATTCTTTTAGTCATCCTTTGCTGGTTTTTAAAGTTTTCCCAATCTTCGGGCTTACCAGTAATCTTTGTCATGTTGTATGCTTTTTCTTTTAACCTGATACCATCCTTTACTTCCTTAGTTAGTCATGGTTGGTTCACCCTTTTTGTGGAGTCTTTCATCCTCACAGGGATATATTTTTGTTGCGAGTTATAAAATATCTTTTTAAATGTTTGCCACTGCTTATCCACCCTCATACCATCTAACCTGTTTACCCAGTCCACTTAACTAATTCCGCTCTCATTCCTTTACAATTGCCCTTATGTAAGTTTAATACAGTAGTTTCAGACCCAAGATCCTCGCTCTCAAACTGGATGTGAAATTCTATCATATTATGATCACTGCTTCCCAGGGGATCCTTTACTTTGAGATCATTAATCCTGTTTTGTTACCCATTACCTGATCCAAAATGGCCCGTTTCCTGTTGGTTTCCCGACGTATTGGTCTAAGAAACAGTCCCTAATACACTCTACGCACTCCTCCTCAGGGCTATTTTTGCCAATTTGTTTTGTCCAATCTATGTGAAAGTTAAAATCGCCCATGATTATTGCATTACCTTTTTTACAAGCCCCCCTTACTTCCTGATTTATATTTTGCCCTACAGTGCAGCTACTGTTACACCAGTGATTTCTTTCCCTTGCTATTTCTTACCTCCACCCAAATTGATTTGACATCTTGATCTTCTGAGCCAAGATCATTTCTCACTATTATGCCAATTTCATCCTTTATTAACAGAGCTACCCCACCACCTTTACCTTTTTTCCTATCCTTCCGAAATGTTAAATAACCCTGAATATTTAGCTCCCAACCTTGTCATCTTACAACCACGTCTTTGTAATGGACACGAGATCATACCCATTTGTTTCTATCTGTGCCGTCAATTCATCTATGTTACGAATGCTGCGCACATTCAGATAAAGAACCTTTAATTTTGTCTTATTGCCATTCTTTTCTACCCCGGCCCCATTTGCTAGTGCACTCTTATGTTTGTACGCTCTGTCCCTTCCTGACACACTCTGTTTATCGTTACCCCCGTCACTTTCCTGTACTACTTCCTTGTCTTTTCTTTTTATCAATCTAAACTTCGCCCCACCTGAGCCCTCCCTCCCTCTATTTAGTTTAAAGCCTTCTCTACCGCCCTAGCTATTCGGTTTGCCAGAACACTGGTCCAGCATGGTTCAGGTGAAGCCCGTCCCAACGTAACATCTCCCTCTTTCCCCAGTATTGATGCCAGTGCCCCATGAATCGAAACCCACTTCTCCCACACCAATCTTTGAGCCACGCATTCATCTCTCTGATCTGATTTATCCTGTGCCAATTTATCCTGTGCCAATCCAGCTCCTGAACTCTGAGCCGAAGTTCCTCGAGCCACAGACACTTAGCGCAGATGTAGTCGGCCTGGACAAAACTGTCCAGTAGCTCCCACATATTGCAGCTGCAACACATCTGCCCTGTCATAACTTATTTATTTAATTGATTACTACAATGCCAATCAAATTATTTTTAGGTTGAGCCAAGTACTGGCCTTGTTTAATTTATTAAATTAAGTTTAGTTTTTAAAAAAAAAATTAGTTTCATGCTATACGTGCACACAGTCCTAAGAAACAAGAAAACAGAAGAGATAGCCACCACCTGCAGTTTTGTTGTTGCTGTGTCCCGCTCTTGGTACGCTCCTCTCTGCTGGCTAAACAAATGCACCTCACCCCTTACTGCACCGAATCCCCTCACTCACCAAATTCCAAATAATAGACTCTGTCGAATCCAGACTCCGTCGATAGCTGCTACTCCGTGCGTTAGCAAAACCCTTCTGAATTTAGTGGGGTTTCAGGAGATGGTTTTGGAGAAAAGAAGCTGGAACTATCTTTTTGCTCTGCAGGATGAACCTGGCACAGTGGGAGGTTTTGGCAGAGGAGAGTCAGGCCTGATAACATTTGATATGGCCCAGTCAGATCTGGTGATGCTTGGCTAAACTAGTTGTGTGCCAGTTAAGCTCAAATTGGTGCCTCTTGGATTTGAGGGAGTGAAGGTTGAGGCTATACCCGGGGGAATGACTAGGATGATAGTGTAAAAGATTTTATAGTGACAAGGGCGTTAATGGTGGAGGTGAGGGAATGGTTAAGCTGATCGACAGCTGCAGAAGTATTGTGGCGAGTGGAAGGCCAAAGTCTAGGCACTCAGCAGCTTGTAAGTGCAGTTGTAAGTGACTTGGAGTTTTCTGCAGGGGCGGAAGCAGAAGGAAGTGGAATTGAAAGGGTGTAAGGAGATGTGGGTGGTGTGCAATACAAGGAAATGGTTTGAGATGGCCTTGTCCATGAATGAGACCATGGGACTGGAGAGGCAAGGTTGGATGGCAAGGTTGAAGGGGTGGCCGTGAATATGAGTCGGTAAGTTTGTATGGAGAGTTTATAGTATCACCGTCTGTCATTATCCTCCAGCACAGTGTGCACCTCTTAAGAATGTCTTTGTATTCAAGAAACCTACCCGTAATCCCTCCACTCTTTGGAACTACTACCCTATCTCCAACCTTCTATTTCTCTCCCAAGTCCTTGAACTTCCTATTCAAGGCCCTCCAATAGAGCTTTATCCATGCCCACAGCATTGTTACCACATTAGTCAAAGTCATAAATGACCTCCTGTATGACTGTGACTTTCACTTTTGGTCTCTTCATCCCCCTCAACCCCTCCATTACCTTCAACACTATTAATCATTCCAACATCTACGTCCATGGCAATGCTACCTCTTAGCTTTGTTTGTACCTGTTGCAATACGGATGCGGCCCACATGGTTACCTTTTGATATACCCTTGGTCCCCGTCTCTTCACCATCTGCTTGGTGGCATTGTCAGAAGCACATGGTAAGTTTTCACACATCAGTTGACAACCCATCCAGTTCTATAATTCGACCTCCTCTGTCAATCCAAGGGTTGTCATTACAATCTGTAACATTAAGACCAAAACATCCTAAGCTGCAAAACCAAGGCCACCCTTTTTGGCTCTTGCCAGCATCCAACAAGTTTTGGGTCTTGACCCATCAACCTCTCTAGCTGCCACTTTGGGTTTAACCAGAAATGTGGAACCTTTGCATATTGGTGTCCTGTGCATCAGTGAGTAGACTTCAACATTCTTGTTTCACTTTGAATTCACTCCATGGTCTTGCACCACTCTATCTTCGTGATCTCTCTCCTGCCTTGTGCCCCTGCATATGCCCTTTACTAGTCTTAAACCAGGCTTCTCCTTGACCCCCCCCCCCCCCTCCCATCCCATCCCACTGATGGCTGATTATTGGGCTATTGTAGTGCTACCCTCTGTAATTCCCTGCCCAGTTCCCTCTCACCCTCCTTCTAAATACTTCCTGCAACCTGTTGCTTGACCATAAACTAGGTTCCTCCAACCCTCTCATTTTTCCCCTTTTGCCCCTCAGGCTTGACATCCAATTTTTTGAGACATCTTCCTTCATGTGAAGGGTACTGTGGAAATGCAATTTGTTGTATGCAGGCTAAACTACTTGGTCAGATTTATTTCAAGATGAAATTACATACAGAAGAATAAAGATACAGTAGGAAACAAACAGCAACCTGCTTAACAGTAGAACTGGAATCAATCCATAAGAATCTTTTTAGGAAATTTGGTAGTACTATCTCTGATAAATTTACGTGAAATGATTGCTTACACAATTACTATTCTGCAATCCTTGTAATGACAAGGTGAATGGAACACTCAAGCCATTAAGGCGGCTTCTGGGTTAGACCTGTGTCTTTTCTTTGATATAAAAGCACACTGTTGAGGGTGTTCAGCTTTGATTCAATTATTCACTAAAGCAACATTGGTGACAATTGTTGCTTTATTGGCTAGTTATGATACTTGCCAATCTTGTATCTCACATTATAGTAGGTTTCCTATTAGCTTAATTGTTAAGTAAAGCACAGTTGTCTGCATCTCCATCTGTCAAACTGTACATGTTCATATGTTTAGAACTGTTCCCTAGGCATCAAAGTAAGTTTACCTTAATTGATTTCTAAACTTAAGCCATTTCCGCTTTACTAGTATTACTGGACGTACCAGTTGCAATCAATACCTTCGGCTGTGTGGTTGATCCTAAAATTAGCATATAGAATACCCCATCTTGTTCAAAGTAGCTTTAATTTGATTAGTTCTGAATTAAAGTTTACTAGAGCTCTGTAACCAACAAATAATCTCTCAATAGCCATTACAGTTTCTCAAGGAAGCACTTGGACTCCATCATGAGGGTACTGAAACTTTAGAATGAGGTATGCACCTTAGTTTAATTCACAAGCTTTCGGAGGCTCCCTCCTTCCTCAGCTGAATGTGAGGAAGGAGGAAGCACATTCACCTGAGGAAGGAGGAAGCCTCCGAAAGCTTGTGAATTTCAAATAAAATTGCTGGACTATAACTTGGTGTTGTAAAATTGTTTACAATTGTCAACCCCAGTCCATCACCGGCATCTCCACATTTGACCAATGTGATAGAGATGCTGTTGACATGGATAAAGGTCAATTGGAGGACCTTGAATAAGAAGTTCAAGGACTTGAATGTCTGGCTAAAGGTCTTGCAGGATGTGGCGACATGGGTGGGTGGATGAGGACCCACAGTCTTGAGTATTGATTGGAGGGAGGTATGAGAGTCTGTTAGTGCTGCAACAGGAAGTCCTGGGACAAAGTACTACAGGGAATTATCTAGGTCAGGGAGCACTTGGGGAAAACAGACCCTGGGTGTGGGATCACTGGGAAGAGCTCCTGGAGTCTGAAAGCATTGGGGGCAGAGTTTAAGAACATTTGGAGGGATATCCCAGCATTGGGAAACACTGAGACGTAGGTCCTGGGTTTGGAAGTGCTGAGAGGGAGATTGTAGAGTGTGGGAGGTTTGTCTTGGGGCCTAGGAGCATTGAGGTCACATTGGTATCTCATTTCATTGAGGGGAAAGAGGGCCCAAGAGAATTTGGGCTGATCCACCTGGACTGGCTGTCGGGCACCCCTGCACTACATTTCCAAGCTGTTGGCCCGGTTTGCAACCTGAAGCTGTGATGCTATAGTGGATGCTATATTTATTCTATAACTAACACAGCTTTAATTAATTAAAATGTTTACAATTGGATAACACTGGCGAATTGATTACCTTTACAAAGACAATGGCCAAATATAAATAAACACAGGTGATATAATTATCCTGCTGTGCTTAATTAAAAGTTTTCAAAATCCCTCAAATAATCTTTCTAGGATAATAAACAGAAATAAATATGTACAATTATATGATCAAATCTGTACTTAGTTCAGCAGCTACCACACCTTCTCCTTTCTAACTTTGTTTCTAGATCTGTGTCTGTCTTCCTGCTTCATCTGCTTTCTGAAGTTAAAAAAGAATAGATTTTATTTAAAAGTTTAATTGAAAACTCATTCATAGTCCAGTTTGTATTCAGATATTTTCAAAAACACACAAACTGAAATAGTTATATGCAAAGACACAATTTAACTTTTCCACTAAGAAAAATTGGAACTCAAACGTAAAAGCTGCTACAGGTGTGTCATGTTTGTATTTTTTTCCCGTCTCCAACACAGTTTATCTTTTTTTTTACAAAACTCAGAAGAAAACTTTTGAAATTTGTCTTCTAGCTTTTCGTTAAAGTAATTTAATAAAACAATCAAATACTGTTAGTCTGAGAGAAACATTGGGTGTGAGCTTTCTCAGGGCTTCTCCTGCTTGCCTCTCTAACTTCAATTGCAGAAGTTACCGCGGCAGAGCAGGAAAAACCCTGATGAAATTCACGGTGATTCTTTTTTTTTCGCCTGGTTTTGCAAAATGCTACCGATGCATCCTGGGAAATTGTGCACATTGTACATGCTCGGTCAGCAGGATCTGCCTTCAACTGACAGTCACATTTCTGGGCTACAGCAAAATTCAAGATCAAGCCCAAGTTTTTGAGATTGAGGTCTTGCAGTGAAAACATTAATGACAATACTCAAAAATACAAAAGACAAATTTGTTGTTTTTATAGTTAAGTGTAACCATAAAGTTATAAATGTATTTTAATGTTTTATGTTACCAACCTTATTTTGGAGATTAGAAATTTTAATTATGGAGAAAGGAATGAATCAAAATTGTTCAAAAAAAATGTTTTGTGATTCAATTGGTTCACCAACACCTTTTTTATTGGTAGGTTCTCCTGATTGGGCATTTGAGATTGGCTATTTACATAAATCTTTAATTAGCATTTTTCTACTTTCCTCACTTTTGATTCATATGTTCTGATTTGCTGCTATTTTACTTTAAGCCAATTAATAAAGTGTGATGGGAGAAGTGTTGCAGGAGCAAAGTGATAGAGGAAGTACATGCCATATGCAAGCTTATATATAGGCTGTAATGCTTAATGTAATACACTTCATGTAATGCTTAAATATAGTCTAATTTATTCTAGGCACATTTCTTCCACCTTACTGGCTCATTATTACCACGTAAATTCAGTCCTAGATCTGTCTCCATGTATGTGATGCTCATTTTACTCTTTAGATTTTCATTGAGTGAATATGAAGCCGAAGTGTTTTTAAAAAAAATATATATTTTCTCTTTTTAAATTATTTTCTTTACACAAACATATTTATATTTATTTCCACTCCATCCTATGGAGTTTTTTTGCTGTACGATTGTGATACAGTTTCGCAACAATCTTGGGGCCAGATTTCAAATTAAGGAACTCCATCTCGCTGCCTGAAGTAGGTGGAAGTAGGACTGTCAAAAGGTATCAGAGACTAGCATTTATTTATTTCCCCAATCAGAAGTTTCTTGCTCTTGCCCAGCCTTACCTCAGACAACGAGAGAAAATTGTTCAGTAAAGTACAGGCTAGCTGAAGACCATCTGTACTTAGGATCATATGTAGTCCATTCAGCCCCTCGAGCCTGTTCTGACATTGTTAGATTAAGGCTGATCTGTCCCTCAACTCTATTTACTTGCCTTTTCTCCATATCCCTTAATACCCTTACCTATCAAAAATCTGTAGATTTCAGTCTGCAAAATTTCAATTGACCCAGCATCTACAGCTTTTTGGGAGGGGAGTTACAGATTTCCACTACCCTTTGTGTGAAAAAGTGATTCCTGTTTTCACTCGTAAATGGCTTTGCTCTAATTTTAAGATTATGCATCTTTGTTCTGAATTCCTCCACCAGAGGAAATAGTTTTTCTGTATCTACCCTATGTAATAGGGTATATAAAACATGATCCCTAAGTTGAGCAAAAGTCTCATTTAATATTTGAAACTAAATGATTTGTTGTACAGTAAATACTCAAACTCTTTTGATGAATTATATTTTTACAACTTCACTTACCTTTGCTTGCAAATGTGACTTTTTGCTGGAAATTAGGATCTGTAAATATTTTTCACAAAAATGTGAAATGGATCTTGCATAAGTCATTGTTGAAATATACCATATTTTCATGATTTAAACAGGGTTCGAAAATGATGGGAGCTTCTTGGATTTTTAATTTTAATGCAAAAATGTAACTTGTAGTGTAAATGAATTTTTTAAAGTTAACACAATCAGTGCAAGTTAAAACCTTTTGAAGAATATAGTTCATAGTAGGTACAGTAGAAGGAGGCCATTCGGCCCATCATGCCTGTGCCGGCTCTTTGAAAGAGATATCCATTTAGTCCCATTCCCCTGCATTTTCCCTGTAGCCTTGTAAATTTTTTCCCTTCAAGTACTTATCCAATTCTCTTTTGAAAGTTACTATTGAATCTCGTTTCACCACCCTTTCAGGCAGTGCATTCCAGATCATTATAACTTGCTGCGTTATTTACTCTATCAAAACCATTCATGATTTTGAACACCTCTATCAAATCTCCCCCTAACCTTCTCTGTTCTAGTATCTCCACATAACTGATGTCTCTCATCCCTGGCTCCATTCCAGTAAATCTCTTCTGCACCCTTTCTAAGGCCTTGAATTGAACACTACTCCAGTTGAGGCCTAACCAGTGTTTTATAAAGGTTTAGCATAACTTCCTTGCTTTTGCACTCTGTGCCTCTGTTAATAAAGCCCAGGATCCTATATGCTTTTCAACAGCCTCCTCAACTTGTCCTGCCACCTTCAAAGATTTGTGTACATACACCTCCAGAACTCTTTGTTCCTGCACCCCCTTTAAAATTATACCATTTAATTTATATTGCCTTTCCTCAATGTTCCTACCAGAATGCATTGCTTCACACCTCTCTGCGTTAAATTTCATCTACTATGTGTCTGCCCGTTTCACCAGTCTGTCTATGTCTTTCTGAAGCCTGTTACTATCTTCCACGTTGTTTACTACATTTCCGAGTTTCATGTCATTTGCAAACTTTGAAAGTCCAGGTCATTAATATATAGCAAAAAGAGCAGTGGTCCTGATACTGACCATCTGGGAACACTACTGTATATTTCCCTCCAGTCTGAAAAACAACCGTTCACCACTATTCAAAAGCAAAATACTGCGGATGCTAGAAATCTGAAATAAAAACAGAAAATGCTGGAACTACTCAGCGAGTCGGGCAGCATCTGTGGAGAAAGAAACAGTTAATGTTTCAGGTCAATGACTCTTCGTCAGAACTAGAAGAAGTTGAAGATTAAACAGTTTGAACTGCCTGACTTGCTGAGTATTTCCAGTGTTCAGCACTAACTGGTTTCTGTCCCCTCGCCAATTTGGTATCTATGCTGCCACTGCCCCTTTTATTCGATGGGTTTCAATTTTGCTAACAAGTCTGTTATGTGGTACTTTATCAAATGCCTTTTGACAGTCCATATCCACATCAACCACACTATCCACATCAACCACACTATCCTCATCAGCCCTCTCTGTTATTTCATCAAAGTTATCCTAGTTTCCTGCAGGACCTTGAGATGCACCATACACAACAACAACTTGCATTTCTATAACTCCTTAACGTAGTGTTATCAGACAAAATTTGACACCGAGCTATTAGGACAGGTTACTAAAAGCTTGATCACTTTTAAGGAGTGTCTTAAAGGAGGGTAGCGAGGCGGAGAGGTTTAGGGAAAGAAATCCAGAGTTGAGGGCAAGTTCATGATATTTTTTGTTCTGCACAGGGTTTACTTGGTATGAGTCTGCAACTGGTAAATCATATATACTGGGAGCATTTTGCTGAGGTTTCTTTACATTTTAAGATTTTTCTATCGATGTGAAGATCAGTTGCATTTCTTATTTTCAGTATCAACAGTTAAAATTTTGTTATCAGGGTAAAAGCTAGTCTCCTAAAATAAAGAACTTGCATTTACATAACGTGTCATCACATCCTCATGATTTCCCAGCATCCAATGTATTACTTTTGAAATACAGCCACTGTTGCTTTGTAGGCTGATGTGGCAACCAAGCACAAACAACTAATTAGGTAAATTACCAGATATATTTCTTTTAGTAGGGTTTGAGGGAGGAATGTTGCGCTGAGACGCATGGAGAACTCCCTGCTCTTTGAATAGTGGCATGAGATCTTTTATGCTCACCTGAGCAGGTTGACAGAACCTGAGTTTAACATCTCATCCATAATATGGGACCTCTGTACTACACTTAAATTTTAGACTAGAATTGTATGTTCATATCCTGGAAGTGATTTAATGAAAAATTGCCCTTGAATAATAGTTCTCATTGCGTTAGGTGACTTGTTAGAGTCACCTAACGCAATGAGAATTGTTAGAGTTCTATTGGGGCAAAATGCATAAAACATTAACTAACATATTTTACATTGTTTTAACGTGCATTCAAATAATGTGAGGGAGGGGCAGAAGAGGAAGTTACTCGATTAAATTGATTTTCTGTAGTATTGTATTACAATTACAATGATAGATGGTGCCAAAAGAGCAAATGCACTTAAGAGTATTCCTTTATCTGGGATTTGTACTTGAGCTTTTCTGTTTAGTGTTTTATCACAGTTGCTAGTATCCAGAGCAAGCAATGTTTCAGACACCGAGACGCTGCAGATTTGTAGTAGATCTTTGGGAATATTAACAAGAAGTTGGAATAGTAAGCAGTAAAGCATATCTAAAAGCTGTGGATACTGAGACGATGTTCCTGTCAATCAGTGCGCTTCAGACACTGAAGATCTACACCTTGTAGAAAGGTAACCTTTAAAGGAGCACTGCATATGATGAAACTCTAAGTGATAATCCATGGACAGCTTGTAGTTTGCATTTTAAGTTGTCTATTTATTGTATTTCTGCTTTTTAAAAGGTGGGTTTTACATCAGATAAACATTAATTGGAACATTATTCTGAATTTCTGTGCCTTGCCTAGCATGGCTGTTTTAAGGAGTGGCTTTATTTATGGGCTTTTTCCCTTATGCTATTGAGGGCACAGTTCACCATATATGGAAATGAGTGTTTAATTGGTTAAAGATTTGCTTGCTAGATTTCTTGACCAAGTTTACTTAATCACTTAGTTAAATAGTAAAGTATAAACATTTTTTGTTTCCCAGTAAGGAAATTAATGGGGAAAAATACTCTAATTACTTCAAAAGAAACAGTTAAGATTTGGAAGTGGCAGGTTGTACCATTTGTTTCACAAGTGTGGGCAAGCTTGGAAAGAAAAACAGATCAGTTGGTATTTCCTGACTACGGTCTAGAGACCCCTACTGGAATGTATTTGTGTGAGCAGGATTAGGCTATGTTTTGGTGCCTTGTATCTTTTTTAAAAAAACATTCTCTCTTATTCCTTCTTCCATTCCCCATGCTCTGAAAGGCATTGACTTTTTGCTGAGGTATGGTTTCTTGGGTGCCCATTCTTGTTTGATTGTTAGCATGATAGTCAAGCTGGGGGAGGGGGGCATATCACAGTTCACCTATCCACACATCCCCACTTCGTTAAATAGTGGTCAAGAGTGGACATCCTGATTTTCTTTTCTTCTCTCTCCCTCCCTAACAGACCAATTTTCAGTCCAATTTAATGACGCTGATTCTATCCGACTGAGATGCACTAACTGGGGATTGAACCTGGGGCTTCTTAGTCTATGTCTTAGCTGCTCACTGCTTTAATTTCCACTGTGTTAAAAAGCCTGTTCATATCAGCCAATGTTCACACGCACAGAACAGCTACTTGTTCATAAATTAGTGGAAAAAGGAATAATATAGTGCCCGTGCAACTGTATCCTACATTAATCATTGTTCAGGGAGAAGGGGTGAGGATGAAAAAACTTTGTAGCTACTTTAACTGTACTTGAAAATATTAAAAATTCTACATGCATACATAAAACAATGGATGAATCCATGTGATTATCCAGTCAGAGATTTACGGGGGCTAGTGCATTTAACTGATGGATACAAATCTGCAAAAAAAAGAGAAATAAAGAAGTGTGCCACTCACACCATGTAATTAAATCTCCGCTGTTTATGTGGCAAGAAAAATAAAATGTGACTGATTCTTTTGTACAATTGGTGACTAGATCAGAAATATATGCCAAACAGACAATACATTTTGTTACATAAATTGTAGCGGTCTAGCCAATAGACAAAAATTAGAAAATTGTTTGTTTATGGAAATAAATATATTTCAAGGTAAATAATAGTTACTGGTTGGCAGGCTTACTAGTAGTCTGAGCCTGGAGTGCGGTTTCTGATATTTGTCCTGGTTCTGCTGCACCCTAAATGCCTTTGCTCCTCCCCCCCCAAAACCTTTTTTTCTCAGTTAGTTATTACATGATTATAAAACAAATAATATTTTCTTACCACTGTAGCATTATTGTTAAAGATGTGCTGCTCCAGGGACGTTTTTGCACACTTTTGAGTCTCTGACCAATACATTGAACATTTGGTAATGTGCCATGGTTTTGACCTCATTGCCTGACCGCAGTTGCAATGTCTGACCTTGGGATCAAAGTGTCTCAAATATTTTCTTTTGGACTGCCACAAACATCAGTTCCCCCTTAGCTACATAAAATAACCCTATCCCAAACAACACTGTTAGCTCAGGATTATTTTCCACTACTCGTGCTTCAAGTTTGTCTGTAAATTTTCTGCTCGGAAGTTGTGATTTGTGTTGTTATGGTGCACTTTGGGTATTATAGAATCATAGAAAATAGGAGCAAGAGTAGGCCATTCGGGCCTGCTCTGCCATTCAAAATGATCATGGCTGATTGTCTAACTCAGTACCCTGTTCCTGCTTTTTCCTCATATCCCTTGATCCCTTTAGCATTAGTTTTTTTAGCAACTTAGTATTAGAATCATAGAATCATAGAAGTTACAACATGGAAACAGGCCCTTCGGCCCAACATGTCCATGTCGCCCAGTTTATACCACTAAGCTAGTCCCAATTGCCTGCACTTGGCCCATATCCCTCTATACCCATCTTACCCATGTAACTGTCCAAATGCTTTTTAAAAGACAAAATTGTACCCGCCTCTACTACTGTCTCTGGCAGCTCGTTCCAGACACTCACCACCCTTTGAGTGAAAAAATTGCCCCTCTGGACCCTTTTGTATCTCTCCCCTCTCACCTTAAATCTATGCCCCCTCGTTATAGACTCCCCTACCTTTGGGAAAAGATTTTGACCATCTACCTTATCTATGCCCTCATTATTTTATAGACTTCGATAAGATCACCCCTAAACCTCCTGCTCTCCAGGGAAAAAAGTCCCAGTCTGTCTAACCTCTCCCTGTAAGTCAAACCATCAAGTCCCGGTAGCATCCTAGTAAATCTTTTCTGCACTCTTTCTAGTTTAATAATATCCTTTCTATAATAGGGTGACCAGAACTGTACACAGTATTCCAAGTGTGGCCTTACTAATGTCTTGTACAACTTCAACAAGACATCCCAACTCCTGCATTCAATGTTCTGACCAATGAAACCAAGCATGCTGAATGCCTTCTTCACTACCCTATCCACCTGTGACTCCACTTTCAAGGAGCTATGAATCTGTACTCCCAGATCTCTTTGTTCTATAACTCTCCCCAACGCCCTACCATTAACGGAGTAGGTCCTGGCCCGATTCGATCTACCAAAATGCATCACCTCACATTTATCTAAATTAAACTCCATCTGCCATTCATCGGCCCACTGGCCCAATTTATCAAGATCCCGTTGCAATCCTAGATAACCTTCTTCACTGTCCACAATGCCACCAATCTTGGTGTCATCTGCAAACTTACTAACCATGCCTCCTAAATTCTCATCCAAATCATTAATATAAATAACAAATAACAGCGGACCCAGCACCGATCCCTGAGGCACACCGCTGGACACAGGCATCCAGTTTGAAAAACAACCCTCTACAACCACCCTCTGTCTTCTGTCGTCAAGCCAATTTTGTATCCAATTGGCTACCTCACCTTGGATCCCATGAGATTTAACCTTATGTAACAACCTACCATGCGGTACCTTGTCAAATGCTTTGCTGAAGCCCATGTAGACCACGTCTACTGCACAGCCCTCATCTATCTTCTTGGTTACCCCTTCAAAAACTCAATCAAATTCGTGAGACATGATTTTCCTCTCACAAAACCATGCTGACTGTTCCTAATTAGTCCCTGCCTCTCCAAATGCCTGTAGATCCTGTCCCTCAGAATACCCTCTAACAACTTACCCACTACAGATGTCAGGCTCACTGGTCTGTAGTTCCCAGGCTTTTCCCTGCCGCCCTTCTTAAACAAAGGCACAACATTTGCTACCCTCCAATCTTCAGGCACCTCACCTGTAGCGGTGGATGATTCAAATATCTCTGCTAGGGGACCCGCAATTTCCTCCCTAACCTCCCATAACGTCCTGGGATACATTTCATCAGGTCCCGGAGATTTATCTACCTTGATGCGCGTTAAGACTTCCAGCACCTCCCTCTCTGTAATATGTACACTCCTCAAGACATCACTATTTATTTCCCCAAGTTCCCTAACATCCATGCCTTTCTCAACCGTAAATACCGATGTGAAATATTCATTCAGGATCTCACCCATCTCTTGTGGTTCCGCACATAGATGACCTTGTTGATCCTTAAGAGGCCCTACTCTCTCCCTAGTTACCCTTTTGCCCTTTATGTATTTGTAGAAGCTCTTTGGATTCACCTTTGCCTGATCTGCCAAAGCAATCTCATATCCCCTTTTTGCCCTCCTGATTTCTCTCTTAACTCTACTCCAGCAATCTCTATACTCTTCAAGGGATCCACTTGATCCCAGCTGCCTATGCATGTCATATGCCTCCTTCTTATTTTTGACTAGTGCCTCAATCTCCCGAGTCATCCAAGGTTCCCTACTTCTACCAGCCTTGCCCTTCACTTTATAAGGAATGTGCTTACCCTGAACCCTGGTTAACACACTTTTGAAAGCCTCCCACTTACCAGACGTCCCTTTGCCTGCCAACAGACTCTCCCAATCAACTTCTGAAAGTTCCTGTCTAATACCATCAAAATTGGCCTTTCCCCAATTTAGAATTTTAACTTTTGGGCCAGACCTATCCTTCTCCATAGCTATCTTAAAACTAATGGAATTATGATCACTTGTCCCAAAGTGATCCCTCACCAACACTTCTGTCACCTGCCCTTCCTTATTTCCCAAGAGGAGGTCAAGTTTTGCCCCCTCTCTAGTCGGGCCATCCACATACTGAATGAGAAATTCCTCCTGAATACACTCAACAAATTTCTCTCCATCCAAGCCCCTAATGCTATGGCTGTCCCAGTCAATGTTGGGAAAGTTAAAGTCCCCTACTATTACCACCCTATTTTTCTTGCAGCTGTCTGTAATCTCCTTACATATTTGCTCCTCAATTTCCCGTTGACTATTTGGGGGTCTGTAGTACAATCCTATCAAAGTGATCTCTCCCTTCTTATTTTTCAGTTCTACCCATATAGACTCAGTGGGCGAACCCTCGGATATATCCCCTCTCACTACTGCCGTGATGTTCTCCCTAATCAAGAACGCAACTCCCCCTCCTCTCTTACCTCCTGCTCTATCTTTCCTATAGCATCTGTACCCTGGAACATTGAGCTGCCAGTCCTGCCCCTCCCTTAGCCATGTTTCAGTAATAGCTATAACATCCCAGTCCCATGTACCCATCCATGCCCTGAGTTCATCTGCCTTGCCCATCAGACTTCTTGCATTGAAATAAATGCAGTTTAATCTAAACTAGTATTGTAGAATTCACTCCTCTCTTGTGGAATTGTAACTGGCACCTTTCTTGCACCCACAATCTTTCAATAGGGGCTAGAACTCTCGGGCCCATTTGAAGGATAATTTTGCCTGCTTGTCATGTGATGCAGGTTATTACAATTTTTATCCATCTCCTATGGAACTGCTGCTTCCACGCTACATCATTCACATATAGAATTCTCTGCCTTAGTTGCTGAACTCGAGCTTTGGGAACAGAGCAGATCTCAAACTCCAGATCCAAAAGAGAGTTGGGAGGCTTGTGCAGGGGAAAGTTGTTGGAAGCATTTCTAACATATAAAACTGTCATTTTTTTCCAGAGTTATTTTGGGCATTTTACTGGGGTGCAGGACTAAACGACATGGCCACTCGGGGTTTAAAGAAAATTGTATCTGAAATGTGTCTAACAACATTTTTCATTGGAGGCCTGTGTTCTCAGAGCAGCTTAGGGCTCAAGATAATGGGGCATCACTTTACCAGATCTCTCTCTTTCTCTCTCCGTTGTACTCTGTGGTAGCCAGGATTTTGTTATGATAGCAAGAATGGCCATTCACAGAGCATGTCGGGTCTTGCTGTTTCTATGCTCTAAGCCTTCAACTTCTCTCTTACCCCGTCACCCCTCGCACCATGTGGTGTCAAAATCCAGAGGAATGACTGCAACAAAAAGCTACAGAAGACATTATTAGAAGCAATAAATAGTTCAAACATAATTGATTTTTGTTTACAGCAACAATTTGCATTTACATAGTGCCCTTAACACAGAACATCAAAACAGTGAACAGCTTGAATTTGTTTAATTCTTTGTGGTAAATTTGAATACATTGTGTACTATATACTAACCGATATTTTGCGACTATGGTTGGCAAGTACATTCAGTAAACTGAACATATATAATTGAAAAGAACGCCTGCTGTGGGGAAGGAATTAAGCAGGATGATTTGGGGTGGTTGGGAATGTCTGAGTGTCCCAAGCTGTGAACTGGTGGAAGGGGTGGTATTTGGTTTGTCTGTGCTGTAATAGTCTCATTTTTGCCCCGCCCCAAATGCTCTGTCCTGCCGACTTGTCAGCGTGTCCGCCTCCCTCTTGCTCAAGTACTTCTCAACCTGCCTGTTCACCGAATCGTTGCTGGGTCAAAATCCTGGAACTCTGTACCTAACTGTATATTGGGAGCATTCTCACCACATCGACTCCAGCAATTCAAGAAGAAGGCCCCCCACCACCACCTTTTCAGGGAAACTAGGTATGGACAGTAAATGCCAGCCTTGCCAGCGACGTCCACGTCGTCAGAATAAATTTTTAAAAATCACTCGCCTGCCTAACTCCAAATGCTTCCTGGATTGCCTTCCTGTTTCAGTGGCCAGCTAAGAAATAAAGGAGGAGAGTGAAAGTGAAAAATGAAGCTGGAGGGTGCAATGAGTGAGAAGTGGTTGGGGGAAGGGGGACACCAGTGAAAGAGAAACTAATAGGAATGGAAGAGGGGAGAGATGCACAGAAGTGAAAGAGGAAGAGAAAAATGTACGTGGGAGGGGTGCTCCCTTTCCATAACTGGCAGGAACCTGGTGCTAAGGTGTGAGGTACTTGCGGTGTTGCTCTACGTGGCCAGGGTCTGACCCATTCTCCACAATTCCACCACCGCAGTCACCCGAGCTACTTTCCACTTTGTCTGGAAGTCCAAGGTAGAACGTGCCCGCGGGGTCACCATGTAGAAGCCCGCAGACAAAGGGGAGAAGAGCATCTCCAACACCACTCTGATCCTGATGGCCACCTTTGTTGTGGCTGCCTCAGGATGTGTGTGGAGCCCCAGTATGCAAACACCAAGTGTCACTCCATGCTGAGTTTCTACCTAGCCAACATACTGAGAAGGCTGGGTCTGTCCACGCTGGCCGAGCAGACGCAGGACGTCCCACCCAGCTGGACTGTACCTCCCCACCTGTCCCAGGTGGAGAAGTTCCTGAGGAGGAACCCCTTCGACCACAAGGCCATTAGACATTAGTCGACACGGAACGTTCTGTGAGTCCTGCAAGGAAAGGAGAGGGTGGATCCAATCGAGCAGTTCCCCGACCAGACGGTCGATGCCATTTGGCAGAACGTCTTGTTGCTAGAACCAACCAACGGGCACTAGGATGTAGCCTGGATGGTGGTGAGAAAGGCCCTCCCAGTGCGGTCCTTCCAACATGCATGGAATGTCAGTGCCACCGCGAGCTGCCCTCAGCTGCGTCAGGGAGGAGACCGTCATCCACCTCCTGATGGACATCCTCTCCAGAGGATGTGGAGAGAGATATGTTGGTATCTGTCCCGGTTCATTCCCAACAGTCCGGTAACACAGGATGCTGTGCTCTACGGGCTGTTCCCCGGGACAGATATTACCTGTGGCTGGAAGACCATGAACTCGGTGAAGGAGGCCCTTTGGGCGGCTTGAAACCTTCTGGCCTTCCAGCTGAAGAAGCTGTCCATGACAGAGTGTTACCGACTGGCACACTTCAAGGTCCAGGAGTACGTGCTACGAGACGCACTGAAGCGAGGTGTGACCTACGCAAAGGCCCTACGGGAAAAGGCCACCGTGTATAAAGTCACCTCCCCCATATTTACAGAATGGATTAGAAAATATATGCTGTGTTTTAAAATTGTAATAATGAGATCATAGTGTACACGATCTGCACTGTATTGCTTTGAATTGCAGTTTGTGTCTTTTTACTTGAACTAAGTGAATCTTTAAATTTTATGAAATAAAGTATATTTTGAACTTTAAAAAAAGAGAAAAAGAAAAAACGTAAGCGTTTTTGTATTTACCAGTGCCAATATCCTCAACTGGAGTGCCTGAGTACTTTGTTGGGGCTCAACCCCAAAAAGTTGAACTAACTCAGTTGGATGTTTTTGGTGATAATTATTAAGAATGAACACATTGTTTGAAGAAGCAGCGTGATAATAGGTTTAAATTTTGCTTCAGATCATTAGTATTTTGTTCCAATGAAATATGGCGTGAGTGGCCCCTCCTAAGAGATGTGGTGGTCTCACTTGAAATATTTTTCCTTCTCTCCAGCAATTTTGTGTGTCTATTGAGTGATTAACCTTTTAGATTAGCAGAAAATGCCAGTGTAAATTAAAACAGAAGTAAAAATCCCAGTCATGATTAAGAGGAGGAAAAATTGTTTGCAGGTTAATAAAAACCTTGTGCTTATCTCATGGTTTACAATATTCTAGATATTTTGTTGCCTTTTTACTGTCTGTTGTCATAAAAGTACAAATTGTACCAGCTTGGTGCTTTACTGTAATGAATTGTGTCTATATCTAGGTAGTTAATTACCTAAAATGGTTTGGTTGTATTGTGCCTTTGGAAAAAATGTACATTGCACTGTGAACCTCCCCTTGGGTGTTCCAGAAGGCTAAGATGTAAAAAGCATGTGGACTGTTTTGAAGAGGGGAAAAAAAGCTTACCAGATATTGATGGTGAAATGAAGATGTTTTGGAGCATTTTAGTACTCTCTTGTGCAGGTGTTCAGAAGCATTGCTATATGTTTTGACTGGTCAAATGGTTCATATAAATGCTATCTTAACTCATTGATTAGGAGTCTTGATGTTGATCAAGTGTTGATCATCTTACTTCATTAACTTTGGTTGCTATCAGTCTGTAAATCTGAAAGTTAGCATGCATTTCAGTTTAACCTTGAATCTGTTAAAAATGTAAAATTATACTTGAATGCAAACTAAGAGTTCATAGAATCATAGAAAGTTATGGCATAGAACGAGGCCATTCAGCCCACTGTGTCTGTGCCAGCCGAAAAAGGGCTATCCAGCTTAATCCGGCTATCCAGCTTAATCCCACTTTCCAGCACTTGGCCCATAGCCCTGTAGGTTATGGCACTTCAAGTGCACATGCAAGTACTTTTTAAATGAGTTGAGGGTTTCTGCCTCTACCACCCTTTCAGGCATTGAGTTCCAGACCTCTACCACCTTTGGGTGAAAACATTTCTTCTCAGCTCCCCTCTAATCCTTCTACCAATTATTTTAAATCTATGTCCCTGGTCACTGACCCCTCTGCTAAGGGCAACAGGTCCTTCCTATCCCTTTGTATCATCTGCAAACTTCTTAATCATGAGTTAATAATCATGAAGATTTCTTCATTATGATTTGATGTAGAATTCTTGCACAATTGCATTTTTAAATACTGGAAGTATACCTGTACAATATTTTGTAGAAATATTTGTTAAAAAGGATATATGCTTCAACAACAACTTGCGCCTTTAACATAGAAAAAATATCCCATGCCGCTTTAGAGATGTAAGAATAATTGGAGCTGAGCCAAAGGAGATATTGGAAGGGGTGACCAATAGCTTGGTAGAAGAGGTAGGTATTAAGGAGGCTACTAAAGAACTAGAGGAAGCTGGAGAGGTGGAGGGGTTCAGGGAAAGAATTTTAAAGCGTGAGGACAGGATGGCTGGGGAGCACAAAAGACAAGAGTCAGAAGAACAAAGTGTTCAGGGGAGGTTGGAAGAGGTTATAGAGATAGGGATAAGAATTTTAAATATAAGGCTTTGGATGCCAATGTTGGTCAGAAAGGACAGGAGTGATGGGTGAGCGAGACCTTTTGCGGGATAGGATATGGAAAGCAGTGTTTTGAATGAGCTAAAGTTTACAGAGGGTGGACGATTGGAGGCCAGTCAGGAGAGCATTGGTATAGTCGAGTCTGGAGGTGACAGGCAGGGATGGGGATTTTGGCAGCAGATGGGCTGAGGCAGGGAGGGAAGCGGGCGATGTTATGGAGGTGGAACGAGGGAATTTTTATGATAGCTGAGTTTCCAACTCCATATCCTCTCTAAGTGTCGAATAGGACCCGAGGTTGCAAACTGTCCGGTTCAGCCTGAGTGGATGGGGAAGGGATGGATAGACTGGAGAAGTTGAGGTTGCTCTCCTTAGAGCAGAGAGGTTGAGAGGAGATTTGATAGAAGTTTGTAAAATCATGATGGGTTTAGATAAAGTAAATAAAGAGAAACTGTTTCCATTGGCGGAAGGGTCAAGAACCAGAGGAAACAGTGATGTGGAGATGCCGGTGATGGACTGGGGTTGACAATTGTAAACTTGGTGTTGTAAAATTGTTTACAACAGAGGAAACAGATTTAAGGTGATTGGCAAAAGAACCAAAGGCGACGTGAGGAAAAACTTCTTTAGGCAGCGAATAGTTATGATCTGGAATGTGCTGCCTGAAAGGGTGGTGGAAGGAGATTCAATCGTGGCTTTCAAAAAGGAATTGGATAAATATCTGAAGAGAGAAAATTTGCAGGGCTACGGGGAAAGAGCAGGGGAATGGGACGAACTGGATTGCTCTTACAAAGAGCCGAACAGCCTCCTTCTGTGCTGTAACGATTCTATAATTCTGATTGGTGGGGAGGATACAGAAATTGTGGCAAGGGCTGAGGATGATGACTTCGTTCTTAGCTACGTTGAACTGGAGGAAATTGCGGCCCACATCATGACTGGATGTCAGATAAGCAGTCTGACAGCACAGAGGCAGTAGATGGGTCGAGAGAGATTGTGGAGAGTGGGTATTGTCAGCGTATTCTGCGGAGGATGTTGCAAAGGGTCAGCAGGTAGAGTCATAGAGTTATACAGCACGGATAGAGGCCCTTCGGCCCATCGTGTCCGCGCCGGCCATCAAGCCCTGTCTACTCTAATCCCATATTCCAGCATTTGGTCTGTAGCCTTGTATGCTATGGCATTTCAAGTGCTCATCCAAATGCTTCTTGAATGTTGTGAGGGTTCCTGCCTCCACAACCCTTTCAGGCAGTGAGTTCCAGACTCCAACCACCCTCTGGGTGAAAAAGTTCTTTCTCAAATCCCCTCTAAACCTCCCGCCTTTTACCTTGAATCTATGTCCCCTTGTTATAGAACCCTCAACGAAGGGAAAAAGCTCCTTAGTATCCATCCTATCTGTGCCCCTCATAATTTTGTACACAGATGAGGAAAAGGAGTGTGACACCACTTCTCTCAACCCTCCACTGCCTATGTTTCGTCAGACTGCTTGTCCGGCATCCAGTCCTGTGTGAGCTGCAATTTCCTCCCATTAATCATTGGGAAAACTGAAGCCATTGGCTTCGCCCCCTGCCACAAACTCCGTTCACGCGCTACCGATTCTATCCCCCTCCCTGGCCATTATCTCAGGCTGGGTTTAAATTCCTGAGGCATTGGGACCGATTGTTGGAAAGGCGGGACCTGTACAAGCTGGACACGTTGCACCCAAGCAGAACCGGGACCAATATCCTCGCGAGGGCATTTGATAATTCTGTTGGAGAGGGTTTAAACTGGTATGGCGGGGGATGGGAACCAAAGGGCAGGTACAGATAGGACAAATTCAGACCAGGAAACAGGAAGTAGAAAAGCAGTTAGCGACTCAAAGGCAAAAGAAGCAATGGTTAAATAGTGTTCAGCACAGGAATTTGACAGGGTTAAAGGGTATATACTTCAATGCAAGGAATATTACAAACAAAGCAGATGAGCTAAGGGCACAGATGGACACATAGCAGCATGATATCATTGCTATAACGGAAACCTGGCTTAAAGAGGGGGATAATTGGCAGCTCAATATCCCTGGATACAGAGTTTTTAGGCAGGATGGAGTGGGTGATTAAAAAAAAGGAGGCGGGGTAGTATTATTGGTTAAAGAATCAATTACAGTTGTGAGAAGGGATGATATGCAAAATGGATCATCAATTGAGGCCATATGGGTTGAGCTAAGAAATAAAAAAAAGGGGCAGTCACACTACTAGGAGTGTACTATAGACCCCCGAATAGTGAAAAGGAGATAGAAGAACAAATATGTAGGCAAATTTCTGAGTGCAAAAATAAGAGGGCAATAATGTTAGGGTAGTTGAAGTCCCCTACTATCAACTGGGATTCAAACAGTGTGAGGGGCATAGAGGGTGCAAAATTCTTGATCGGTGTCCAGGAGAACTTTTTTAGCCAGTACGTGATAAGCCCAACAAGAGGGGATGCAATTCTAGATTTAGTCCTGGGAAATGAAGATGGGCAAGTGGGTGAATTGACAGTGGGTGACCATATTGGGGATAGTGACCACAATTCAGTTAGTTTTAGCATTATTATAGAAAAGGACAGAGTTAAATCAGGAGTAAACGTTTTAAATTGGGGGAAGGCAAATTTTACAGGACTAAGAGGTGATTTGGCAGAAATGGACTGGACACAACTACTTGAGGAGAAATCAGTGGCAAGCCAGTGGGAGGCACTAAAAAGTGAAATTCTACAGGTACAATGCAGACAAGTCCCCTCAAAGAAAAAGGGTGGCACTGCCAAATTTAGAGCCCCTTGGCTGTCTAGAAGTATACGGGGCAACATAAAGCAGAAAAAGAAAGCTTATGACTGTCACAGAAAACTAAATACTGCAGAAAGCCTAGAGGAGTATAGAAAGTACAGGGGTGTCGTAAAAAAGGAAATAAGGAGAGCAAAGAGAGGGCATGAAAAAATATTAGCTAGTAAGATTAAAGAAAACCCAAAGATGTTTTATCAGTACATTAAGAACAAGAGAATAGCTAAGGAAAAGGTGGGACCTATCAGGGATGATAAGGGTAACTTGTGTGTAGAAGCAGAGGATGTGGGTAGGGTTTTAAATGAATATTTTGTCTCCGTATTCACAAAGGAAAGGGATGATCTGGACATAGTAGTTAAAGAGGAGAGATGGGAAATATTGGATACGGTAAACATAACGAGAGAGGAAGTACCAGAGGGACTGGAATCCTTGAAAGTTGATAAGTCACCAGGGCCGGATGGATTGTTTCCTAAGCTATTGAAGGAAGCCAGGGAGGAAATAGCGGATGCTCTGAAGATCGTTTTCCAATCTTTTCTAGATACAGGGGAGATACCAGAGGACTGGAAGACTGCATTGTTTAAAAAGGGTGCGAGGGAAAGGCCGAACAATTATAGGCTAGTCAGTCTTATCTCGGTGGTGGGCAAACTGTTAGTTTATCCCATCTCTCAGTATTGATTCTGTCACTTGGAAAGGCATGGTTTAATCAGGGATAGTCGGCATGGATTTGTTCAGGGAAGGTCATACCTTATAAATCTGATTAAATTCTTTGAGGAAGTGACAAGAAGGATTGATGAGGGTAGTGCAGTGGATGTTGTCTACATGGATTTTAGTAAGGCATTTGACAAGGTCCCACATGGCAGACCGGTCAGACAGGTAAAAGCCCATGGGATACAGGGAAATGTGGCGCATTGGATCAAAAATTGGCTCAGTAACAGGAAACAAAGGGTAAAAGTTGATGGATAAAATGGATATCTGTTTCCAGTGGTGTGCCACAGGGCTCAATGTTGGGTCCCTTGCTGTTTGTGGTATATATTAATGATTTGGACTTGAATGTAGGGGGCATGATTGGCAAATTTGCAGACGACACAAAAATTGGCCGTGTAGTTGCTAGTGAAGAGGATAGCTGTAGACTCCAAGAAGATATCAATGGGTTGGTGGAGTGGGTGGAAAAGTGGCAAATAGAGTTCAACCCGGAGAAGTGTGAGGTAATGCACTTAGGGAGGGCAAACAGTAAAAGGGAATACGCAGTAAACGGGAGTATATTGAGAGGGGTAGAAGAAGTGAAAGACCTTGGAGTGCATGTGCACAGGTCCCTGAAGGTGGCAGTACAGGTAGATAAGGTTGTGAAGAAGGCATACAGAATGCGCTCTGTTAGTAGCCGAGGTATAGAATACAAAAGCAGGGATGTAATGATGGACCAGTATAAAACGCTGGTAAGGCCACAGCTGGAGTACTGTGCGCAGTTCTGGTCACCACATTACAGGAAGGACGTAATTGCTTTGGAGAGAGTGCAGAGAAGATTTACAAGAATGTTGCCAGGGCTTGAAAATTGCAGCTACGAGGAGAGATTGGATAGGCTGGGGTTGTTTTCCTTGCAGCAGAGGAGGCTGAGGGGTGACTTGATTGAGGTGTACAAAATTATGAGGGACCCAGATAGAGTAGACAGGAAGTTCCTGTTTCCCCTAGGGGAGAGTTCAAGAACTAGAGGATATAGATTTAAGTTGATTGGTGGAAGGATTAGAGGGGACATGAGGAAAAACTTTTTTACCCAGAGGGTGGTGGGTGTATGAAATTTGCTGCCCGAATTGGTGGTATAGGCAGGGACCCTCAACTCTTTTACAAAGTACCTGGAGCTGCACCTAAAGTGCTGTAAGCTGCAAGGCTACGGACCAGGTGCTGGAAGGTGGGATTAGAATGGGCACCTGGTTGTTCTTCGAGCCGGCACGGACACGATGGGCCGAATGGCCCCCTTCTGTGCTGTATCTTTTCTGTGGTTCAATGGTTCTATGAACCAGACTGTTTTCAACCTCAGCGTCTTCTTTGACCCTTAGCTGAGCTTCAGACACCATATTCTTTCCATCGCAGTGCCTACTTCCACCTCTAACATTTCCAATCTCCGTCTCTGCGTCAGCTCATCTGCTGCTGAAACGCTCATCCATGCCTTTGTTATCTTCATACTCAACTGTTCTAATGCTCTCCTGGCCGGCCTCCCATCTTCCACCCTCCATAAACCTGAGCTCATCGAAAAGTCTTTTGTCTGTATCTTAACTTGCATCAAGTCATAGAAACAAAGAAAATAGGAGCAGGAGTTGGCCATTCGGTCCTTCGAGCCTGCTGCGCCATTCAATATGATCATGGCTGATCCTCTATCTCAATACCATATTCCTGCTCTCTCCCCATACCCCTTGATGCCTTTTGTGTCTAGAAATCTATCTAGCTCCTTCTTAAATATATTCAGTGACTTGGCCTCCACAGCCTTCTGTGGAGAGAATTCCACAGGTCATCACCCTCTGAGTGAAGAATTTTCTCCTCATCTCAGTCCTAAAAGTCCTACCCCATATCCTGAGACAGTAACCCCTCATTCTGGACCCCCCAGCCAGAGGAAACATACTCCCTGCATCCAGCCTGTCTCGCCCTGTCAGAATTTTATGTTTCAACGAGATCCCCTCTCATTCTTCTAAACTCGAGTGAATACAGGCCTACTCGACCCAATCTCTCCTCATACGACAGTCCTGCTGTTGATCGGAAGTCACCGGTTACGGTTATTGGCTTAGTACGAAGATGAGAAGAATCAATTTGAAGAGTCAATGAGAAGAGTCAACTCTCAATTTGCTTTATTCATGTTGTTAGATCATATACATATAACTTATACATCTAGTTAGATATAGACATGCAGTTTGCACCAGGTTACACCGTTCTATACCCAAACTAGGATCCAAACGCACACCCACTAGGTTTCTTTGACACTCTGGTCACAGAATATATAGGCTAATACCCGAAAAGGAGATCTGACGCTGGCCAGGCGTTCTGTTCTCTCTCTCGACGTCGTCTCTACGTCCCTGACGTAGGTTCTTCCACTTCCGTGATGGTTGGTCTCCGGAGTCTTTCCTCGCTCCACGCCCAAGATTCTTCATTCTTATTCCGAATCTTATCTCATCAAGCTGTGCTGTTTCTCTTCCGTTGGTTTAGGCTTGCTCGCCTAGTCTGTGTTTTCTCATTGGCTCTGTCCCAAGGACTTAGGTAGCATTACCTCATTACTCCTTTTCTAAATAAGGACTTGTGTCTTATCACATCTCCTTTGTCTTTCACAAAACTTAGCTAATTCATACCGGTTTCAGCCAGCTCAGGCCAGTGACCAAACTCAGGTTACTTCAGTTCAAAAGTTGCTTTTGCCTGTGTGTCAGCAGTTCGGAATAAACTCAGTAGTTTCTACAGCCCCTGGCCAACACTGCCATCCCAGGAATCAGTCTGGTGAACCTTTGCTGCACTCCCTCTATGGCAAGTATATCCTTTCTTAGGTAAGGAGGCCAAAACTGCACACAATACTCCAGGTATGGTCTCACCAAGGCCCTGTATAACTGCACTAAGACATCCTTGCTCCTGTACTCAAATCCTCTTGCAATGAAGGCCAATATACCATTTGCCTTCCTAACTGCTTGCTGCACCTGTATGTTTGCTTTCAGTGACTGGTGTGCAAGGACACCCTGGTCCCTTTTGTACATCAACATTTCCCAATCTATCACCATTTAAATAATACTCTGCCTTTCTGTTTTTCCTTCCGAAGTGGATAACTTCACATTTATCCACATTATACTGCATCTGCCATGTATTTGCCTATTCGCTCAACTTGTCTAAATCGCCTTGACGCCTCTTTGCATCCTCCTCACAACTCACGATCCCACCTAGTTTTGTGTCGTCAGCAAACTTGGAAATATTACATTTAGTTCCCTCATCCAAATCATTGATATATATTGTGAATAGCTGGGGCCCAAGAACTGATCCTTGCGGTACCCCACTAGTCACTGCCTGCCACCCCGAAAAAGACCCATTTATTCCTACTGTCTGTTTCCTGTCTGTTAACCAATTTTCAATCCATGCCAGTATATTACCCCCAATCCCATGTTCTTTAATTTTGCACACCAACCTCTTATGTGGGACTTTATCAAAGGCCTTCTGAAAATCCAAATAAACCACATCCACTGGTTCTCCCTTATCTATTCTACTAGTTACATCCTCATAAAAACTCCAGTAGGTTTGTCAGTCATGATTTCCCTTTCATAAATCCATGTTGACTTAGTCCAGTTGATATTTTCTAAGTGTCCTGTTAACACATCCTTTATATTAGACTCGAGCATTTTCCCTACTACTGATGTTTGGCTAACCAGTCTGTAGTTCCCTGTTTTCTCCTTTTTTAAATAGTGAGGTTACATTTGCCACCCTCCAATCTACAGGAACTGTTCCATATTCTATAGAATTTTGGAAGATGACAACTAATACATCCACTATTTCCTATCTCTTTTAGTATTCTGGGATGCAGATTATCAGGCCCTGGGGATTTATCTGCTTACAGTCCCATTAATTTCTCCAGCACTTTTTTTTACTAATATTAATATCCTTTAATTTCTGCCTCTCACTAGTCCATTTCTGGGAAGTTATTTGTGTCCTCTTTCGTGAAGACAGAACCGGAGTATTTGTGTGATTGCCATTTCCTTGTTCCCCATTATAAATTCTCCCGTTTCTGACTGTAAGGGACCTACATTTGCCTTCACTAATCTTTTTCTTTTTACATACTTGTAGGAGCTTTTACAGTCCACTTTTATGTTCCTTGCAAGTTTAGTCTCCTACTCTATTTTTCCCCTCTTAATCAATCTCTTGTTTTTTTTTGCTGAATTCTAAACTGCTCCCAGTCCTCAGGCTTGCTACTTTTTCTGGCAACTTTATATGACTCCTCTTTGGATCTAATACTATCCTTAATTTCTTTTGTTAGCCATGGTTGGGCTGCTTTTCCTTTTGTGTATTAAAATTCTTATCCCTGTGTTCAAATCCTTCCATTTTCTTGCCGCCTCCCCCCACTATTCCTGTCATGATGTGGAGATGCCGGTGATGGACTGGGGTTGACAATTGTAAACAATTTTACAACACCAAGTTATAGTCCAGCAATTTTATTTTAAATTCACAAGCTTTCGGAGGCTACCTCCTTCACATCGTTCACCTGACGAAGGAGGTAGCCTCCGAAAGCTTGTGAATTTAAAATAAAATTGCTGGACTATAACTTGGTGTTGTAAAATTGTTTACTATTCCTGTGACAACGTCCAGTCCTATGACCCTCCAAGAGTTCTGTGTTTTTTCAACTCTGGCTCTTTGTGCATCCCCCACTTCCTTTGCCCCACAATTGGTGGTTGTGCCTTCAGCCGTTTAGGTCCCAGGCTCTCGCAATCCCTCCCTAAACCTTCCTAAAGGCGGTGGCCTTTCCACTTCTCTCCTCCTTTAAGACCCATCTTAAACCCTACCTCTTTGACTAAGCTTTTAGTCACCTGTCCTAATATCCCCTCCTTTAGTTTGGTGTCAATTTTTGCCTGATTACGCTCCTGTGAAGCACCTTGGGACGTTTTCCTAAGTTAAAGGTGCTATATAAACACGATTTTGTTTTTAGGGATAATCAACAGCTGTTATCCAGCAAGTAAGTCATTATATGTTGTATTTCATTGTACTCATGTGAAGGCTACTAAACTGTTCACTTACTCTTCGTAAAGAAACAGCTTTCCCAATCCAGCGTCTCAATCTAATAAAGATTCAGACCATGGTCAAATTATATCCTGCAAGCCACAGCAATCTGCCCCACAAAGCCCAAGCACCTCTCTTCTGTTTCCACTTTTTATTGCTGGTTTGTACTCTTTGAATTTTGAGTCTGGAGGTTTGGAAAGAGCTGTTCTTAGTACTGTTTCCTTATTGGTGAATAAACCTTACTTCTGAACACTTATGTTTGTATCCTTGAGATGCAAGCAAATTAATGGGAGCAATGAATTATATGTGGCCTGTGAAGCTCTATCATATGCAATTTAGCAATTTTAAATGCTCTGAGAATGTAATTTTATTGTGAAATTGATTGAAACTAAATGTATTTTCTGATAGGCAATCATTGTATGTAGTTTTAAAATTCCAAATGATAAATATAGCAGCTGTTATGCTAACAAATGGTATAATGTGCAGAATGACCAAGTAGCCCTACAAGTGATTTGTCTGCTTTGTAGTGAAATAGTAAAGTTCAAATCTAAAAGGTCTGGATTGAACCAAAATATTCACAAAGGAGATTTGAGCTCAACACAGCTTTGGAGACCATTGTTATGAAAATACCTTTATCTGTGTAGTTTAGATTGAAAATACTCTGATAACATAATGGGCCGGATTTTGCTGTGAGCGGCAAACTTGCACTTGCCCATAGATTTTCTGTTGGGTTTTGCATGGCAAATTGCTGTCAATGGGACAGCCAAATGGCGTGGTGCCCTCTACATCTGGGACCTGTGGGAACAGGGCAAGCAACTGTGTATCTCTTTAACCAATCAGATTGAAGAATCATTAATGAGCCTCACAGAGCCTGAACCAGGAAGTGTAAGTAAAAATAGTGTCAAATCAGGTACAGAAAGTGAAATAGAGGTAAAGAAAGATTCGATTGAGAGATAAAAGCGACATAGAAAATTTAAAAAATAATCTCCAATAATAATCAAAAGCTGAAGGAATGCGACTCCACATTTGTAAAAGTTAATTTTCAGTGCCAGAAAGGTTGTTTGGCAGTAATTAAGACTTACCACATCTTTAAAAGGGTAAGACTGAAATGGACAAGCCCCAACTTTGTGACCTGTACGACGTCGGTACAGGAATTTCAAGCTGTTCAATACACTTGAATGGGGAGCCAGATGGCAAGATGCCATTTCCGCGCAGCTTACGGAGGGGCAGTGCATCTCAGACAGCAACTTCCAGATTTTCGTGTATAATTGCGCATGTGCGCTTGGCAGAAGTTGCTGTCCGATTTGCGAATAAATAACTGAGTGCTGTTAGCTTCACCATTACTTTCACGGGAAAATTTGACCCAATGTTGGTTTCTCCTAGTAGGCATGATGTGGAGGTGCCGGTGATAGACTTAGGTGGACAAATGTAAGGAATCTTACAACACCAGGTTATAGTCCAACAGTTTTATTTTAAAATCACAAGCTTTCGGAGATTATCCCTTTCGTCAGGTGAATGAGTCATTCACCTGACGAAGGGGATAATCTCCGAAAGCTTGTGATTTTAAAATAAATTTGTTGGACTATAACCTGGTGTTGTAAGATTCCTTACATTTCTCCTGGTAGGGTCAGATTGATTAATATAGATTATATCTGTTAGCGGACTGTATGTATTCTCACCATAATTTGCTGCTTATGACAACAAGTGTCAATTCATAGAATCATATAGCACAGCTATTCGGCCCATCGTGCCTGTGATAGCCCTTTGAAAGAGCTATTCAATTGATAAACTTAAAATTGGAGCAGCAGCAGCAAAGTTTTGACAAAAATTGCAAAGACTGCCAAGTAGTGAATGTTGTAGCGTAGAATGTTGGTGAAAAATTTAAATCCTTGGAAATTCTAAATGCAAGGTTTGATAC
Source organism: Heptranchias perlo (assembly GCF_035084215.1). Classification (NCBI taxonomy): domain Eukaryota; kingdom Metazoa; phylum Chordata; class Chondrichthyes; order Hexanchiformes; family Hexanchidae; genus Heptranchias; species Heptranchias perlo. The sequence goes on from NC_090330.1 coordinate 76,795,409, forward strand.
TGTATTCCTTTCAGTGCCACACATTGTCTAAAATGGTATTGAATTGATGGGAAATTTTGTTAAAATACATTGTGTGGTTTGCTTAATGTTCGCATTGTCCTATATTGTGAGTAAAATACCAAGGTCATTCTTAACAACTCTTTGCTGAAAGGTATGTGAGTGGGTGTTTGGTCTTCTCTCATTCCCTTGGCAACCTAAATGTGCATATTGTATTATGTATTTGTGTACATTGTATTTTGAGTATTTTGTTTTTTCAGTGTAATGGAGTATTTCTGTCCTTTTGGAGGAATACCAATGGAGTCTTTAATTTAATGTGTGGTTAGCCAATACATTTTTTCTCTTTTTTTATGTCAACCTGCTCAATCTAGAAATTATAATGTAAGGCATTTCTTTGGGGGTGGGAGAGAAATGGAAGGTCACTATTACACTTCTCAGCCCTGTACCGTATCTGAGAAATTGCATTTATTTTACAATTCATTGCTTCTGCTTTTTGGGACCGGTAAAAAGAGAACCAGACATTTTTTATTCGTTCGTGGAATGTGGACGTCACAGGCAAGGCCAGCATTTATTGCCAGTCCCTAATTGCCCTTGAGAAGATGGTCGTGAGCTGCTGCCTTGAACCGCTGCAGTCCGTGTGGTGAAGGTACTCCCACAGTGCTGTTAGGTTGGGAGCTCCAGGATTTTGACCCAGCAACGATGAAGGAATGGCGATAATATTTCCAAGTCAGAATGGTGTGTGACTTGGAGGGGAACGTGCAGGTGATGGTGTTCCCATGTGCCTGCTGCCCTTGTGCTTCTAGGTGTTGGAGGTTGCGGGTTTGGGAGGTGCTGTCAAAGAAGTCTTGGTGAGTTGCTGCAGTGCATCTTGTGGATGGTACACACTGCAGCAACGGTACGTCGATAGTGGAGGGAGTAAATGTGGTGGATGGGGTGCCAATCAAGCGGGCTGCTTTGTCCTGGATGGCGTCGAGCTTCTTGAGTGTTGTTGGAGCTGCACTCATCCAGGCAAGTGGAGAGTATTCCATCACCCTCCTGACTTGTGCCTAGTAGATGGTGGAAAGGCTTTGGGGAGTCAGGAGGCAAGTCAGTCGCTACAGAATACCCAGTCCCTGACTTGCTCTTGTAGCTGTAATATTTATATGGCTGGTCCAGTTAAGTTTCTGGTCAATGGTGACCCCCCAGGATGTTGATGGTGGGGGATTCAGTGATGGTAATGCCGTTGAATGTCCAGGGGAGGTGGTTAGACTCTCTCTTGTTGGAGATGGTCATTGCCTGGCACTTGTCTGGCACGAATGTTACTTGCTACTTATGAGCCCAAGCCTGGATGTTGTCCAGGTCTTGCTGCATGTGGGCACGGACTGCTTCATTATCTGAGGGCTTGTGAATGGAACTGAACACTGTGCAATCATGAGCAATCATGACCTTTATGATGGAGGAAAGATCATTGATGAAAATAGTTGGGCCTAGGACACTGTCCTGAGGAACTCCTGCAGCGATGTCCTGGGGCTGAGATGATTGGCCTCCAACAACCATCACAATCTTCCTTTGTGCTAGGTATGACTCCAGCCACTGGAGAGTTTTCCCCAATTCTTACTTGACTGTACTAGTACCAGCATAGTGTTTTAATACCAGCAAAATATCATCTGTGCTATGTAGTACATACAGTATAAAAGTGTGTGAAAGGGAGGGTTTTTTTACACCTGTGAATAATTGCTTGTCCCAAAAACTTGGATGTTTTTAGATTTCATTTGGCTGCAAATGGAAATTGCTGTTCAGTCAAATTCTTGTTTCTTTCGAAAATAGCTATGTTGATGGGGTAACCGAGTAATCCAGTCGGTTACCCTACAAACTAGCAGTCTGGATTAGAAGCAAATTTAGGTTACCGATTTATCTTTTCTGTTCTGGCTGTGAGGACCTATGTGAAATAAGTTTGGATAGTTTAGTATAGTTCATAATAAGCAAGATGGCACTAAGTGTTTTTGGAAAGTACAGCTAATTGCAAACAACATGAGCAATGAGGAATGTCTGGATTTTTGAGTTATTTAGATGCATCACATTGGTACCCATGTAATCTTTGAAACAGTAACAATTTCTAAAGTGAAGAAAAATGGCATATGTCTTATTTATGTGTGACATGGCAGATGGACACTGTGCAGAGTGATTTGGATTATATCAGCGCCGTTTTATCAGGTTCTTTTGGTGTGAACGTTGCAGAGACTATGAAGTTTTGTTTTGAGGCTTACTAATAGGTCTATATTTGTTCATTTTTGTTGACCAAAAAGAGTAAAAGCAGCAATGTGGAACTTGGTCCTCTGGTGTGGTCAAAAAAAAGGACAAACTTGCATTATATAATGCTTTATCACGTCCCCCAGAAACTTCTCAGAGCTTACAATAAATTACTATCCAATCATGCTTGCTAAGATAAGTCATGTGTGCAGCTATGTTACAGAAACAGCAGTGAGATGAATGACCAGTTAATCTACTTATTGGCCATGTTGGTTGAGGGAGGAATGTTGGCCAAGACACCATAATTCCCTGCTTTTTAAATAGTGCTATGGAATATTTAATATCTATATGAATTGAATCATCGGAATAGGCAGGCAGGAATTTGCAGGGCTATGTGGAAAGAGCAGGGAAGTAGGACTAATTGAATAGCTCTTCAAAGAGCCGGCACAGACACAATAGGCCGAATGCCGCCCTTCTGTGCTGTATGATTCTATGAATCTCATTCAAAGATGGGTAAGATGGGTATAGAGGGATATGGGCCAAGTGCAGGCAATTGGGACTAGCTTAGTGGTATAAACTGGGTGACATGGACATGTTGGGCCGAAGGGCCTGTTTCCATGTTGTAACTTCTATGATTCTATAGGACGGATGGACAAAAAGTAGTTTCATGATTGGGTGGTATGCCTTGGCTATAAAATCTATGCTCATTGTATTAAATGACTCTTGTGAATATAAAAAAAATCTAAACGTTTCAAAGCTTAAGCACAACAGCTATTCTTTTATACTCTTCTCAAGGGCAATTAGGGATGGGCAATAAATGCTGGCCTTGCCAGTGACTCCCACATCCCATAAATGAATTAACAAAATGCAACATAGAGCCTCGATGACTGAATTCTATTTGTACTGTCGCCCTGATTCAGTCTGCTATGCAGTTATTTCACAAAGTAAATACCAAGGTGCTTTAGCTCATCTGCTTTGGTTTTTTTTTTAGCATTCTGAAAACTTAGTACCAGTTACTGGTCAGAATTTGACAGGAAGGCAACTGTCTTTTATAATCATCTAAAATCTCAATTTTTATGTCATTTCAACCTCAAATTAAACTTTTTTGGGGGTGGGCTGAAGGAAGGAAGAAATGGTAAATTATAAAACAGAAATGAAACAACTTGAGGGAACTTCAATTCTGGTCTTTTTTTAAAAAAAGTGTGGAATGAAGCAAAAAGTAGTGATTTGGAAAAACTAAAGAACACTGAAAATAACCATGTTGGCTGAACAAAATGTTGGCTGCAGATGGAAGGTACAAGGCAAGTTTAGCAAGAAATGATATTGGTAAAATGTGGCTGAGGAGAAAGCAAGGTTAGGTTATTTTAAGTAAACATAAGGAAACTTAATGATCAACACATCTAACTGTGTAAATTTTTGTTGGGGTATTTAAACGAAATAGATCACAGTAATGCTAACGTAGTTTATTGCAGCAGCAGGGTCTATTATCTTTATACATTTTCTCCCTTTTTTAGTAAATAGTTTGTAACACTAAATGCATCCTTGAATAACCTAGGTAATATTAGGGAGAAAACTGTCACTCAAACTCATGCAATGTCTAGGCATCAGTTAACGTTTTTGTGATTTTGATTGCCGTATGCCTGCTTTTAAGCTGCAGACATTCAACTAATAATTTACCTGAAAAGTATGTACCAAACATTTGGAACTACTTGCCTGTATAGTTGTGTTTTCATCCAAAAAATAAAGATGAAAGCAGGAATTTCCTGTGAGGTGAGGTAGAGGGAATAAATGATGCTGTCCAAGTGTTTGAAGCCGGTTAAACTGCAACAGCAAATCTAATTAACGTCAGAGCATGAGAATTTCAGCGTAAAACAGAAAGTCTGTTTTACGCTGATCTGAGCCTATTTTTGGGAGACCCATAAGAGGGTATAAGGGATCCAGTGCAGTGAAGAGCTTTGGTCCTTTATCTATGGAATCTCAGTATGCCAGAAGTTGCAGGTAGATAAGATCCAGTGAAGTAGTCATATTGGCAGTGGAACAGATAAGATGGCCAAATTTAAATGGGCATGTTGCAGCTGGTTACTTGTAATCATCAGCAGAGGGGCAAGAAAGAGAGCTTCCCATTGTTGTAACATTTAGGTTGAATGTTTCCCTCAAGCTAGTTTAACGTGATTGGTGCTCATGGATAATAATTAAGATATCTGACCAGGATGAAAAGAATACAATCCTGTTTTTTTTGTCAGCAGTGAGATGGCCTTAATTGAGATGTTTTTGTCCAGTTTTTAAAAAAAAAATACACCCCAAGGATATCAATTTTTTAAAATACCCAAATTCAAGCTGGATCTGTTCCATGCAAGATTGCATGAAGCCGATGTCCAGTGTTTAGAAAGGCATTGACAGCTTTTATCATCCCAGTTTAGAGTCCTGTCGTGTAGTAATTTGAGAGAGATCCATGTTGAACCACCAAGGTAATTTGGCAGACCAGGCCAAGAATTTAGTATGGTACCAAAGCCCTTAAAGCAACATCAATGGGTGTGAATGTAGTATCAACGATCTGCTGAAATGAAGATTCAGTCCTGAAGAGAGTGAATCTGCACAGTGCAGTAAAGCGATGTGTTTTGTGTGTAGATTTTGCTGGAGATTTCACTCATTCACAAAATGAATTATTCAAGCAGGAACCATTAAGCAGCAAGGACAGATGAACACCTTTTGACACTGGCCTGCTGATCGTTACAAACCAGCTGATACTACTTACTTCAAAACTGCAGTAATTGCATATTCATTGCTTAGTGCTTCCATATTTACAAAATGGATTCCTAAATTAGATGGGGTGTTTCACACATCACAGATGAGTTTAGCCCTCTGTGTAAATTCCATTGGGAATTCTTTACATTTTGGAAACGCTTCCTGTGTACACTGGGTACATTGTCGTCCTCCTATAAATACTGAATTATGTGACCTCTTGGCAGTTCTTTTGTCTCTCATTGTCATGCGTATGTCGTCTATTCTAAGAGTGTTGTAGTTCATGGCTTGATAGTTTGTCTTAAAATACTTTGCTTATCACCAGGTTACTGTATAGCTGAACATCTGATCACCAGTCAAACTTAAAGGAAAACTGATGCAATTGAAAGTGATCTTTCTTCCTCCTTCCTTTGAGCAGATGCCATTTGTTGGTTCCTTAACATATCTGCATGGCCTTCAACATAAAAATGTGTGTTCTCCAGCTACAACTTATTTGAAGTTGCCTCTGTGCAGAAGGATATTGGCTTAAATAAAAACAGGAAATGCTGAGCAAGTCAGGCAGCATCTCTGGAGAAAGAAACCGAGTTAACGTTTCAGGTCGATGACCGTTCGTTCGTTAGAACTGGATGTTGGCTTTCTGGGTCCCAGTAGGATTCTGAAGTTTCTTGCAAGAGAGTTCACCATTGCTGGCACACTATAATGTCCTCCCTTGATTGGTTATTGAATAACCATTCAGCAATGAGAGCTTTGGTGTTGAAGTCTTACTTCCCCCCGCCCCTGCTGCCTTATTTGTTCAACCTGCAAATCCAGATAGGGTATTATTGTCCCAGACTGGGAAATATATCTGTCAAGCTATTCTAGTATTCCTCAGTCATTGGCAGCAGGTCCCTTATTTCACACACCAGAAAAGTGTTATAATTGCTACCAGTTACCTCTTCATTTTCTAAAAGCTTCTGCTATTTTCCCTAAATAGGAGGGGCTATGGCTAGTTAAAGGATGGGGCTTTCACAGTGTCTGTATGGACCTTTTGAACAGAGATGCAGAAGTTAACATAACATAAGAATATAAGAAATAGGAGCAGGAGTAGGCCACGTGGCCCCTCGAGCCTGCTCAGCCATTCAATCAGATCATGGCTGATCTTCGACCTCAACTCCACTTTCCCGCCTGATCCCCCATATCCCTTGATTCCCATAGAGTCCAGAAATCTATCTTTCTCAGCCTTGAATATATTCAATGACTCAGCATCCACAAACCTCTGAGTGAAGAAATTCTTCCTAATCTCTGTCTTAAATGGCCGATCCGTTATCCTGTGACGATGCCCCCTAGTTCTCGACTTTCCAGCCAGGGGAAACAATCTCTCAGCATCTACCCTGTCAACCCCCCTCAGAATCTTAAGGGATAAATATTGGCCAGGACACCGGGGAGAACTACTCCGTTCTTCTTCCAATAGTGGCCATGGGATCATTGCTGTTTGTGGGATCTTGCTGTGCATAAATTAGCTGCCGCGTTTCCTACATTACATAGGGACAGGAGTAGGCCATTCAGCCCCTTGTGCCTGCTTCACCATTTGATAAGATCAAGGCTGATCTGTGATCTAATTCCATATACCTGCCTTTGGCCCATATCCCTTAATACCTTTGGTTGCCAAAAAGCTATCTATCTCCGATTTAAATTTAGCAGTTGAGCTAATATCAATTGCCCTTTGTGTGTAGAAATGTTTTCTAATCTCGCTCCTGAAAGGTCTGGCTCTAATTTTTAGACTGTGCCCCCTACTCCTAGAATCCCCAACCAGCGGAAATAGTTTCTCTCCATCCACCCTATCTGTTCCCCTTAATATCTTATAAACTTCGATCAGATCACCCCTAAACCTTCGAAACTCGAGAGAATACAACCCCAATTTGTGTAATCTCTCCTCGTAACTTAACCCTTGAAGTCTGGGTATCATTCTAGTAAACCTACGCTGCACTCCCTCCGAGGCCAATATGTCCTTCCGAAGGTGCGGTGCCCAGAACTGCTCACAGTACTCCAGGTGCGGTCTAACCAGGGTTTTGTATAGCTGCAGCGTAACTTCTGCCCCCTTGTACTCTAGTCCTCTTAGATATAAAGGCCAGCATTCCATTAGCCTTATTGATTATTTTCTGCACCTGTTCATGACACTTCAATGATGTATGTACCTGAACCCCTAAGTCATAGAGTCATAGAAGTTTACAACATAGAAACAGGCCCTTCGGCCCAACATGTCCATGTCGCCCAGTTGATACCACTAAGCTAGTCCCAATTGCCTGCACTTGGCCCATATCCCTCTATACCCATCTTACCCATGTAACTGTCCAAATGCTTTTTAAAAGACAAAATTGTACCCGCCTCTACTACTGCCTCTGGCAGCTCGTTCCAGACACTCACCACCCTTTGAGTGAAAAAATTGCCTCTCTGGACCCTTTTGTATCTCTCCCCTCTCACCTTAAATCTATGTCCCCTCGTTATAGACTCCCCTACCTTTGGGAAAAGATTCTGACTATCTACCTTATCTATGCCCCTCATTATTTTATAGACTTCTATAAGATCACCCCTAAACCTCCTACTCTCCAGGGAAAAAAAGTCTCAGTCTATCCAACCTCTCCCTATAAGTCAAACCATCAAGTCCCGGTAGCATCCTAGTAAATCTTTTCTGCACTCTTTCTAGTTTAATAATATCCTTTCTATAATACGGTGACCAGAACTGTACACAGTATTCCAAGTGTGGCCTTACTAATGTCCTGTACAACTTCAACAAAACATCCCAACTCCTGTATTCAATGTTCTGACCAATGAAACCAAGCATGCCGAATGCCTTCTTCACCACCCTATCCACCTGTGACTCCACTTTCAAGGAGCTATGAACCTGTACTCCTAGATCTCTTTGTTCTATAACTCTCCCCAACGCCCTACCATTAACGGAGTAGGTCCTGGCCCGATTCGATCTACCAAAATGCCTCACCTCACATTTATCTAAATTAAACTCCATCTGCCATTCATCGGCCCACTGGCCCAATTTATCAAGATCCCGTTGCAATCCTAGATAACCTTCTTCACTGTCCACAATGCCACCAATCTTGGTGTCATCTGCAAACTTACTAACCATGCCTCTTAAATTCTCATCCAAATCATTAATATAAATAACAAACAACAGCGGACCCAGCACCGATCCCTGAGGCACACCGCTGGTCACAGGCCTCCAGTTTGAAAAACAACCCTCTACAACCACCCTCTGTCTTCTGTCGTCAAGCCAATTTTGTATCCAATTGGCTACCTCACCTTGGATCCCGTGAGATTTAACGTTATGTAACAACCTGCCATGCGGTACCTTGTCAAAGGCTTTGCTGAAGTCCATGTAGACCACGTCTACTGCACAGCCCTCATCTATCTTCTTGGTTACTCCTTCAAAAAACTCAATCAAATTCGTGAGACGTGATTTTCCTCTCTCAAAACCATGCTGACTGTTCCTAATCAATCCCTGCCTCTCCAAATGCCTGTAGATCCTGTCCCTCAGAATACCCTCTAACAACTTACCCACTACAGATGTCAGGCTCGGTGTCTGTAGTTCCCAGGCTTTTCCCTGCCGCCCTTCTTAAACATCCACTGTTTTTAAATTTTTACCATTTAGAAAGTACCCTGTTCTATCCTGTTTTGATCCAAAGTGGATGACCTCACATTTGCCACAGTTTTGCCCATTCACCTAATCTATCAATATCCCTTTTGTAATTTTATGTTTTCATCTACATTGCTTACAATGCCACCAATCTTTGTGTCATCAGCAAACTTAGATATGTGACTTTCTATGCCTTCATCTAAGTCGTTAATAAATATTGTGAATAATTGAGGCCCCAAGACAGATCCCCAGTTGTTTGATACTGGGGTCACAGACCGTCAATTGGGCCAGCAATTGGCTGTTGCGTTGTAGCTCCCAAAAGCATGTCATTGATTCTGTGTTACTTCATCCTGAAGGCAGTGATGCAGCCAGGAGAATGGCTTGTTCCAGTCAATGTAAAAGATGCATGCTTTCTTATGTGGATCAGAGATGTCCGCATGAAGTATCCATAGTGCATTATCGGAAAAAGGTAATGCTGTTCTGGCCTGTTTGTTAACACCCATGATTTTTACCAAGTAATTGTTGTAATTCATGGCAGTCCTCTGAGGCAGCAGGTATTATTTGCTTATCCATACTTGGATAACTGATTTGGTTTGGGCTGCAGAGATAATGGTTCAAGACTTATTGAGTTGCTGAACTATGGAGATTCATGGATTAATCAGATAGCTATGATGTGGGGCTTGAAATTCCACTCAGTCATATAGGATACTGAGATTACGCACCATTGGGCTTAGTCTGAGTGAGCTGACAGAGAGATAAAGGGACTCTGGTGATAAGTTGAGAGTTTTAAGTGGGAGCTGAATGAGTTGCCTTCAGTCTTGCTGTTGTTTGTTGAGTTGGAAGAAGTTCCTACTCATGCAGGACTTGATAATGGTTCAGTAGCTGGATGGCAGTTGGTCAAGGAGTCAAGAGTGGTGTTAAAGAAGTATGATGTGGAGATGCCGGTGATGGACTGGGGTTGACAATTGTAAACAATTTTACAACACCAAGTTATAGTCCAACAATTTTTATTTGAAATCTACAAGCTTTCGGAGGCTTCCTCCTTCCTCAGGTAAATGTCGAGTAAAGCTGGTGTCGTCAGCATACCTGTGGAAGTTCATTCCATGTCGACAACTGATATCACCGAGGGGCAGCATAGGAACAGAAGTAGGTCATTTAGCCCCTTAAGCCTGTTCCGCCATTCAATGAGATCATGGCTGATCTGTGACCTAACTCCATACAACCGCCTTAGCCCCATACCCCTTAATACTTATGGTTAACAAAAAATCTATCAATCTCAGATTTAAAATGAAGATTGAGCTAGCATCAACTGTCGTTTGCGGAAGAGAGTTCCAAACTTCTACCACCTTTTTCACGTAAACGTGTTTCCTAACTTCACTCCTGAAAGTCCTGGCGCTAATTTTTAGGCTATGTCCCCTAGTCCTAGACTCCCCAATTAGTGGAAATAGTTTCTGTTAATCTATCAGTTCCCCTTAATATCTCAAACTTCGATCAAATCACCCTTTAATCTTCTGAAATTCCATGGAATACAACCCGAGTTCGTGTAATCTCTCCTCGTAATTTAGCCTTGGAGTCCAGGTATCCAACTGCCATCCAGCGACTGCACCCATCTGGTTCACTAATGTCCTTTAGGGAAGGAAACCTGCCGTCCTTATCCAGTCTGTCCCATATGTGACTCCAGACCCACAGCAATGTGGTTGATTCTTAATTGCCCTCTGAAATGGCCAAGCAAGCCACTCAGTTGTAAAATCTCGCTACGAAAAGTCATAATAAGAATAAAACCGGACAGACCACCCGGCACCGGACATGACAACGGCAAACCAAGCCCAGTCGACCCTGCAAGGTCCTCCTTACTGACATCTGGGGACTTGTGCCAAAATTAGGAGAGCTGTCCCACAGACTAGTAAAGCAGCAGCCTGACATATCCATACTCACAGAATCATACCTTTCAGCCAACGTCCCAGACTCTTCCATCACCATCCCTGTATGTCCTGTCCCACCAGCAGGACAGACCCACCAGAGGTGGCGGTACAGTGATATACAGTCAGGAGGGAGTGGCCCTTGGAGTCCTCAACATTGACTCTGGACCTCATGAAATCTCATGGCATCAGGTCAAACATGGGCAAGGAAACCTCCTGCTGATTACCACCTACCGTCCTCCCTCAGCTGATTAATCAGTCCTCCTCCATGTAGAGTACCACTTGGAAGCACTGAGGGTAGCAAGGGGACAAAACGTACTCTGGGTGGGGGACTTCAGTGTCCATCACCAAGAGTGGCTCGGTAGCACCACTACTGACCGAGCTGGCCGAGTCCTGAAGGACATAGCTGCTAGACTGGGCCTGCGGCAGGTGGTGAGCGAACCAACGTGAGGGAAAAACTTACTTGACCTCGTCCTCACCAATCTACCTGTCGCAAATGCATCTGTCCATGACAGTATTGGTAGGAGTGACCACCGCACAGTCCTCGTGGAGATGAAGTCCCGTCTTCGCACTGAGGACACCATCCAACGTGTTGTGTGGCACTATCACCGTGCTAAATGGGATAGATTCAGAACAGACCTAGCAGCTCAAAACTGGGCATCCATGAGGCATTATGGACCATCAGCAGCAGCAGAATTGTATTCCAGCACAATCTGTAACCTCAGGGACTGGCATATTTCTCACTCTACCGTTACCAACAAGCCAGGTGATCAACCCTGGTTCAATGAGGAGTGTAGAAGAGCATGCCAGGAGCAGCACCAGGCGTACCTAAAAATGAGGTGCCAACCTGGTGAAGCTACAACTCAGGACTACATGCGTGCTAAACAGCAGAAGCAACATGCTATGGACAGAGCTAAGCGATTCCACAACCAACGGATCAGATCAAAGCTCTGCAGTCCTGCCACATCCAGTCGTGAATGGTGGTGGACAATTAAACAACTAACGGGAGGAGGAGGCTCTGCAAACATCCCCATCCTCATTGATGGTGGAGTCCAGCACGTGAGTGCAAAAGACAAGGCCAAAGCGTTTGCAACCATCTTCAGCCGGATGTGCCGAGTGGATGATCCATCTCGGCCTCCTCCCGATATCCCCACCATCACAGAAGCCAGTCTTCAGCCAATTCGATTCACTCCACGTGATATCAAGAAACGGCTGAGTGCACTGGATACAACAAAGGCTATGGGCCCCGACAACATCCCAGCTGTAGTGCTGAAGACATGTGCTCCAGAACTGGCTGCGCCTCTAGCCAAGCTGTTCCAGTACAGCCACAACACTGGCATCTACCCAACAATGTGGAAAATTGCCCAGGTATGTCCTGTCCACAAAATGCAGGACAAATCCAATCCGGCCAATTACCGCCCCTTCAGTCTACTCTCAATCATCAGCAAAGTGATGGAAGGTGTCGTCACAGTGCTATCAAGTGGCACTTACTCACCAATAACCTGCTCACTGATGCTCAGTTTGGGTTCCGCCAGGACCACTCTGCTCCAGACCTCATTACAGCCTTAGTCCAAACATGGACGGAAGAGTTGAATTCCAGAGGTGAGGTGAGAGTGACTGCCCTTGACATCAAGGCAGCATTTGACCGAGTGTGGCACCAAGGAGACCTCGTAAAATTGAAGTCAATGGGAATCGGGGAAAACTTTCCGGTGGCTGGAGTCATACCTCGCGCAAAGGAAGATGGTAGTGGTTATTGGAGGCCAATCATCTCAGCCCCAGGACATTGCTGCAGGAATTCCTCAAGGCAGTGTCCTAGGCCCAACCATCTTCAGCTGCTTCATCAATGACCTTCCCTCCATCATAAGGTCAGTAATGGGGATGTTCGCTGATGATTGCAGTGTTCAGTTCCATTCGCAACCCCTCAAATAATGAAGCAGTTCGAGCCCGCATGCAGCAAGACCTGGACAACATCCAGGCTTGGGCTCATAAGTGGCAAGTAACATTTGCGCCAGATAAGTGCCAGGCAATGACCATCTCCAACAAGAGAGAGTCTAATCACCTCCCCTTGACATTCAACGGCATTACCATCGCCGAATCCCCACCATCAACATCCTGGGGGTCACCATTGACCAGAAACTGAACTGGACCAGCCATATAAATACTGTGGCTACGAGAGCAGGTCAGAGGCTGGGTATTCTGTGGCGAGTGACTCACCACCTGACTCCCCAAAGCCTTTCCACCATCTACAAGGCACAAGTCAGGAGTGTGATGGAATACTCTCCACTTGCTTGGATGAGTGCAGCTCCAACAACACTCAAGAAGCTCGACACCATCCAAGATAAAGCAGCCTGCTTGATTGGCACCCCATCCACCACCCGAAACATTCACTCCCTTCACCACCGGCGCACAGTGGCTGCAGTGTGTACCATCCACAGGATGCACTGCAGCAACTCGCCAAGGCTTCTTCAACAGCACCTCCCAAACCCGCGACCTCTACCACCTTGAAGGACAAGAGCAGCAGGCACATGGGAACAACACCACCTGCACGTTCCCCTCCAAGTCACACACCATCCCGACTTGGAAATATATCGCCGTTCCTTCATCGTCTCTGGGTCAAAATCCTGGAACTCCCTTCCTAACAGCACTGTGGGAGAACCGTCACCACACGGACTGCAGCGGTTCAAGAAGGCGGCTCACCACCACCTTCTCGAGGGCAATTAGGGATGGGCAATAAATGCTGGCCTCGCCAGCGGCGCCCACATCCCATGAACAAATTTTTAAAAAAAGGTGTCATTCTAGTAAATCTACGCTGCATTCTCTCCAAGGCCAATATATCCTTCCTAAGCTGTGGTGCCCAGAACTCAACACAGTACTCCAGGTTTGGTCTAACCAGGGCTTTTTATAGCTGTAGCATAACTTCTACCCCCTTGTATTCTAGTCCTCTGAATATAAGAACCAGCATTCCAGTAGCCTTTTTGATTATTTTCTGTATTTGTCCATGACATTTTAATGATCTATGTACATGGACCCCTAAGTGTCTTTGGACCGCCGCTGTTTCAAGCTTTTCACCATTTAGAAAGTACTCCGATCTATCCTTTTTAGGTCCAAAGTGGATGACCTCACACTTACTTACATTGAAATCCATTTGCCATTCACTTAATCTATTAATATCTCTGTGTAATTTTATGCTTCCATCTACACTGCTTACAATGCTGTCTATCTTTGTGTCCTCGGCAAACTTGGGTATGTGGCTCTCTATCCCGTCATCTAAGTCGTTAATAACTATAGTGAATAGTTGAGGCCCCAACGCAGATCCCTGTGGGACACCACTAGTCACATCCTGCCGACACACCCTGTGGGACACCACTCGTCACAGCATGCAGACAAGAGCACCAGTGTTTTGATTGGGTTATAGCTGCGGTCCCATCATAATCACTAATCATAGTAACTGATGCTTTCCTTGCAGAGTGAGGAGTTATGTGGAGGGGCTTGGGTCCAGGGAGTATGGGATGCCATATGCACCATAAAACACATTAGCTAAATCAGTCTGCAAACAGAATGGCTGGTTCTGAACTCTTGTGCAGCAGAGCTGTGAAAGTGTGTTCTAACACATGATTATGGTCTTCTAGATCAATATCGAGAGCAAGACCAGATCAGCTGCGCTTTGCTTCAATGCCATAGATATGGCACTCGTGTTGGCCTGGATTTCATACATCTGTCAGTCCAGCTACTTGGAGGCAAAGACTAATGGCGCAAATGGACTTTTTTTATCGGGAGCCAATTAATTTAGTTTTTGATAATCATGGCTACTTTGAAATGTACACTCAAGGTTTATTGCTGAGCAGGAGGTTACAGGAATTCTGCTCCAGGTTTCCCACTTTTCCCCCTGCAAAATTTCCATTGCATAGGTTTGGGTGAAGAAAGGAACTGCCATTCTTGTGGGCTGAAAAGATCTGGGGCATGATTTTATCAAGGGGGGCGGAGTGAAATTCCTGACTGGAAACCCAGACGTCAATGTTCCCTCTTTTTTTCGGCCATGCGCAGAATGAATTTGGGTGTGTGCTCAGATATAAAGGCTGTGTACGCCGCCATTTTAAAAAAAAGCAAAACTTTGAAAAGCACATCTTTTTAGAAAAGTTTATTCAGGGTATATAACAGAACAAATGTATAAAATAACGCATAATTGTAACAATTTAATGTTATAATGGCTTATAAATTTATGAAATCTTAAGTTGCACTAGGATTGAGCATGATGTGGAGATGCCGGTGATGGACTGGGGTGGACAAATGTAAGGAATCTTACAACACCAGGTTATAGTCCAACAAATTTATTTTAAAATCACAAGCTTTCGGAGATTATCCCCTTCGTCAGATGAATGAGTCATTCATCTGACGAAGGGGATAATCTCCGAAAGCTTGTGATTTTAAAATAAATTTGTTGGACTATAACCTGGTGTTGTAAGATTCCTTTCATTTGTCCACCCCAGTCCATCACCGGCATCTCCACATCATGGCTACTATCGACACCACAAACTGCCGGCTCACAGTGGTAAGGATCTCCATGAAGATTGCGCATATCGACACAGACATCAAGTTTTTACAGAGCTGCAAGAAAGCAGACAAGATCCCGAAAGGACTACAGATCAAGAACCCACTCAAGTCCACATACAACTCGGATTACGCTGAGAGACTTTGCCGTCGTACTTCTCGCACACTCTGCAACCATCTCATACACCAACTCTACATCAGACGCCGCAACCTCGAAACCAAGATAGAGTCCATACTCTCAACCTGTACTCAGGACACAGCAGACCAGCTACGAGACACCGCCAAACAGACGAGGCAACGGAACTACACTGCCTACATGAAAACCAAGAGCAGGAAGCTTGAGAAACTCTGCATCACCACCAGCATCAACCAAGCCTCCCCCGGTACCACGGTTACAACCACAGGGAAGTCTATCATCAATTTGTCCGACCACACCCTTCAACCAGACGAAATCGAGGTTCTCAGCTGAGGGCTCAATTTCTGCCCCACCACCAAAATGGACCGCATCGGTCTCGCGGCGGACACAGAGGAATTCATCAGGAGAATGAGGCTCCGGGAATTCTACCACAAACCCCAAGATTTCAACAGCGAACCCAATGAGACAATCAATGATCCAGCATAGCAGACAGAGGGATCCACGGTACAGCAACCGAAGAGGAAAGTGTCAAACTGGACTCCTCTGGAGGGTCGCTACCCTCAGCTTGACATGTATGCCCAAGCTGTCAAGAAATGCGTCAATGCCAGATTCATCAGGCGCACTCAGAAGACAGTCCAGAATGTCACCCGAGCACAACGCAACGCTCTCAAGACCAACCGAAACATCGTCCTCAAACCAGCGGACAAAGGAGGAGCCATTGTCATACAGAACAGAACGGACTATTGCAAAGAAGCATACCGACAACTGGACAACCAGGAACACTACAGACAGTTACCCGCAGATCCGACCAAAGAACACACCCACCAGCTCAACAAACTGATCAAGACCTTCGATCCAGACCTTCAAAGCATCCTACGCACTCTCATCCCACGTAGTCCCCGCGTGGGAGACTTCTACTGCCTCCCAAAGATACACAAAGCCAACACACCCGAACGTCCTATCGTATCAGGCAACGGAACCCTGTGTGAGAACCTCTCTGGATACGTCGAGGGCATCCTGAAACCCATCGTACAGGGAACCCCCAGCTTCTGTCGCGACACTACAGACTTCCTACAAAAACTCAGCACCCACGGACCAGTTGAACCAGGAACACTTCTCACCACGATGGACGTCTCTGCACTCTACACCAGTATCCCCCACGATGACGGCATCGCTGCAACAGCCTCAGTACTCAACACCAACAACAGCCAATCTCCAGACGCCATCCCACAACTCATCCGCTTCATCCTGGATCACAATGTCTTCACCTTCGATAACCAGTTCTTTACCCAAACACACGGAACAGCCATGGGAACCAAATTCGCACCCCAGTACGCCAACATTTTCATGCACAAGTTCGAGCACGACTTCTTCACTGCACAGGACCTCCAACCAACGCTATACACCAGATACATCGACGACATTTTCTTCCTATGGACCCACGGCGAAGAATCACTGAAGAGACTACACGATAACATCAACAAGTTCCATCCCACCATCAAACTCACCATGGACTACTCCTCAGAATCGGTTTCTTTCTTGGACACACAAATCTCCATCAAAGACGGGCACCTCAGCACCTCACTCTACCGCAAGCCCACGGACAACCTCACGATGCTCCACTTTTCCAGCTTCCACCCCAACCACGTCAGAGGCCATCCCCTATGGACAGGCCCTACGAATACACAGGATCTGCTCAGACGAGGAGGAACGCGATGGACACCTACAGACGCTGAAAGACGCCCTCGTAAGAACGGGATATGACGCTCGACTTGTCGATCGACAGTTCCGACGGGCCACAGCGAAGAATCGCATAGACCTCCTCAGAAGACAAACACGGGACGCAACCAACAGAGTACCCTTTGTCGTCCAGTACTTCCCTGGAGCGGAGAAACTACACCATGTTCTCCGCAGCCTTCAACATGTCATCGATGACGACGAATACCTCGCTAAGGCCATCCCCACGCCTCCACTACTCGCCTTTAAACAGCCACCCAACCTCAAACAGACCATCGTTCGCAGTAAGTTACCCAGTTTTCAGGAGAACAGCGTCCACGACACCACACAACCCTGCCACGGCAACCTCTGCAAGACATGCCAGATCATCGACACGGATACCACCATCACACGAGAGGACACCACCCACCAGGTACATGGTTCATACTCCTGTGACTCGGCCAACGTTATCTACCTCATAGGTTGCAGGAAAGGATGCCCCGGAGCATGGTACTTTGGCGAGACCATGCAGACACTGCGACAACGGATGAACGGACACCGCGCAACAATCGCCAGACAGGAGGGTTCCCTCCCAGTCGGGGAACACTTTAGCAGTCAAGGACATTCAGCCACCGATCTTCGGGTAAGCGTTCTCCAAGGCGGCCTTCGAGACACACGACAACGCAAAATCGTCGAGCAGAAGTTGATAGCCAAGTTCCGCACCCATGAGGACGGCCTCAACCGGGATCTTGGGTTCATGTCACGCTACACGTAACCCCACCAGCAAAAGAGGGAAAAAAATTATGTTTTTTAATATTCTCTCTCTCTCTCTCTCTCTCTCTCTCTCTCTCTCTCTCTGCCATTTTGGGTTTCTTTCTGCCTGTCTGTGTAATTGACACAATGTATATCCAGTGTACTGGGACGTGCTGTTCTCCGTGACTGGCCTGTTTGAATAACAACGACACCTTTTGATTGGTGTGATGCTGTCCCAGCCTAGTATAAGATATGCGATTTGAGAACCTTTTCACTCATTCATCTGACGAAGGGGATAATCTCCGAAAGCTTGTGATTTTAAAATAAATTTGTTGGACTATAACCTGGTGTTGTAAGATTCCTTAGGATTGAGCAGACCAGTTTTGTTATATTTTATTAAATTTCTGATCGATTCCAATCATTTTTTTGTTGAATCAGCTTAATGATTTTGATTGCACACGATTTACTTCTGTTTAAATCAGAATTTTTAAATTGAGTCAGAAATACAAAACAGCTATCAAATCAATCAGTGTGAATTTGGGCATAGGGAACAGTTTAATTAAAGCTTTCTCCCCTCCTCTCTTCCCCCCCCCCCCCCCCCCCCCCCGACCCCCGTTGAATCCTCATCATGGTTTAAAAGATTATTGCATTATGATTGTATATCTTGCGGGTCTCATTAGTTTGGCTGCCTCTTTGTAAGGCAGGGAGCAGATTGATCATGGGGCCCTCATTTGTGATTGGGTGAGGATGCCTGGTCTGTGATTGGGGGGGATAGTCTCTGGGTAGATATGTCCAGTCTGTAATTGGCCACTGACAAACACATCAGTTTCACCAATCGGTTTACATTTTACTTCCTAGTCTGGTTTCCGCACAGCTGGTCAGCTGCTCGCTGACTGCATTTCCTAGCATCGCAGTAAACAATGCGGTGGTTGGGGCCGGAGCTGTGGGATCGGGCACTGGGACTTCTAGACACTCCCCAGCACCAGAGGCAGAGCAGCCCGCCTGGGGCTGGAGCACTGGGGACTAGAGAGATAGAGCTGGAGAAGGGCCTGGGGTCCGGGCACTGGTCAGTGCGAGAGAGGGGCGTGTGGGACGGGGCAGAGAGCACCTGTTTGGCGCGCGGACAGAATGATTA
The DNA here is from genome assembly GCF_035084215.1 of Heptranchias perlo. Lineage (NCBI taxonomy): Eukaryota > Metazoa > Chordata > Chondrichthyes > Hexanchiformes > Hexanchidae > Heptranchias > Heptranchias perlo. Next base: position 76,814,212 of record NC_090330.1, read on the forward strand.
AGTGCACAGCACACAACAGACTGCTGGTCGGCCACGTATGTGTGCAGTATAGAGGGAATAGTGCTGGACGTCCTTACGATTTTGATGTAAGGACGTTTTTTTTGACAGTTTCCCACTCGACAGTCCAGCCTGATTGATAGGCTGGTCTCAGTCGGACAGGAGAAGAGGACGTAAACAGGTAAGTGCTAGATGGGGTCAGGGGTCAGTCATGGTGGCGGGGGGGAGATTCAGAGATCGTGGGGGGCGGGGGGGCTTTGGAAATTGTGAGGGGGGAGGGGATCGGAGATCGTGGGAGTGGTCGCTGCAGGTAGGCTTATTGGGCCTGGGGGGAGCACCCCTGTTCCTCCGGGCCTACAAGCTGTGCTATAAAAGCACTTACCTGCATTTTTGGGTCTTCTCACCTCCTCTTGTGGCGTGAAGTAGAAGGCCTGGGAATCCCAGCCCCCACGGGTTGAAAACGAAAAACCTGTCAAAATGGAGACCCACAGCCTCCTTGAAAGCTTTTACTAACCGACCCACCACCCAAGAGTGGGTCGCTCGCCTCCGTAAAAACCGGAAGTGGGCGGTTTGGGGGCAAGTTTTAGATTTAAACATTTTTTAATGCCCCCGCCCCCAACCCACCTCTTTTTCCCATTTAAAATCATGCCCCTGGTTCTTGGATCATGTGCATGGACTTACTGAGCAATTAGGTCATTGAGCATAATTCCTTTTGAGAGAGTTGGCTTGGACGACTGAGGGTTTCAACAGTTGGATTTTCTTGATATCCAGAAGCTCCTCTAGCCTGAGGGATTATAAAATCACAGTCACAGCTTTGAAACTTGGATGTGGTGATCTGACAATTTTATCACATCTGCGGTGCTTTACTAGAGTTTATTGAGTGTGCAAATTGCTGCTATTTTTGCCAATTACTTCCCTTTGGGTGCGAGGATTGATTTGGGAAATATCTCAATGTTCTGGTTTATTAAAGGCAGCAAAAAGTGCAACCTTTTGTCTCTTTGCTTGTTCCTTTATGGGATGTGAATTTGATTCTGAACAAATTCATGTCAAAACTCTCTGACCTTATGATGACTGTAAACTTTGGTTTATATTGCACAATTTGGAATGGTTAAAAAGTCATTAAAAGATTTTGGTGATGCTTTGTAGCGTTAACCTATTGTGCCTAGAAGAGATTATTCAAACCCAGCTTGGATTTTATCTGATCACACCCAATGTTGAAAGGTCCAGTAGGAGTTTAATTGTTTGGGAATTCCACATAAAAATGTTTATTTACCACAAGATGTCAAAATTGTCACAGAAAATGGACATGCCTTTTGACCAGTAGAGGGTGCTTTTTCTGGTTGCTGCTAGTGGAAACAAATGTCTTTTAAAGTAACATTTCCCAGGAGAGAAATCCATTAAAGCAAAGAAACAGGTAAAAAGCAGAGCAGACAACTACTCTGCCTGTATTAGCAAAACAGGGGTTGCTCAGGAACCAAAATTTATACACCTTACAATTCATCAGTAGGTAAATTTTATTTTATTTAATTCATCTCGCTTTAGCTGCCTGAGTGTGCAAATGTGTGAAAAGAGGTGACAAACCACCATCACATGATGTTCTCTCAACACTTGATCTTTGCACTGGGTATAATACAAGTTCAGTCAAATGTTAATATAAATATTTTTAAATGTACTTTTGGGGATGCTCCCCTGATAGTTTGGCAAGTTTACCCAGCGAGTACCTAAACTGTATAAATCAGGAAGGTCCAAGGTTTGATCCTGAGGCTTGTACTCTCGCCTTTTCTGTGCTAACACTAAAATGTACCTAGTACTGAGCATGGGTACTTGCATCAGTGAACACAGCACTTTTATCATGAGGAATCTCAGGCCTGCAGGCTGAGTATTGCAGTCTACGGAAGTTTTCAAATTGGAGATCCACTGTCAGTGAAGTGTTCAGATTTCTGTCCATCTCATCAGTTCTGTGTTTTCCTATATTAGTTGACTTACTGACATTATTTCTGTTGCGGCTTACCAGTAAAATATTTGCTGCAATTATAGCACTGTTTTTCTTTGAATCGCTGATGCTGTCTTTTGGAGGTTAGGACAAGGGGTCCTGAGACTGTGTTAAGGGGTCCCCCATGCAGAAAAGTTTGAAAACCACTGTTCTGTGACTGGTACCCATAATATAATGGTACCTTTGATCACAAATTTGTGACTAATCATGCACATAATAGGTTACTGCAAAGCGGCTTTGAGATATCAGGACTGTGATTCATTGAGAGAGTCTGGGATGACCATTAGTTCTGAGCATAGCAAGAAAGAAACCTCAAACTTGTTTTCTCCCCTTATTCCATCTATTGCTCTGTTGCATTGTTTTTTTTTTCCTGCACCAATTCCATGAGGTATGGAAATGCAACTGAAACACATATCTGAGGATTGAGTCTTGTCATTCAATACTTCTTAAAAAAAAAATCAGTTCAAAAGCAAGTAGAAAGGGTTACTTGATGCTACTGAGTTTGATTCTCAGCTACACTGGGGATGAGACACTCGGCATAGGGTCAGGCATCCACTTCAGGCAGCAGGGAATACCAAATGGACGTTGCTGCTAACCAAGGTCAAGCACCTTGATGTTGGCCTTGGCTCGCTGGTAGCATTCTTGCCACTGAGTCAGAGGGTTGTGGGTTCCAATCCTACTCCAGAGACTTGAGCACATAATCTAGGCTGATAATTCAGTGTAGTACTGATGGAGTGCTGCACTGTCACAGGTGCTGTCTTTTTTAATGAGACGTTAAACTGTTCCCTCACGTCTGCCCCTTCAAGTGGAAGTAAAAGATCCCATGGCACTATGAACAAGAGAGGGGAGTTCTTCCGATGTCCTTTCCAATATTTATCCCTCACTAAAACAGGTTTTGTCTCAATGCTGTGTGAGGGATCTTGCTATGTGGAAATTGTTTTCCCTCACAGTGACCACACTTCAAAAAGTACTTTATTTGCTGTGATGTGCTTTGGGATGTCCTAAGGTTGTGAAAGGTGATAAATACAAGTTCATTTCTTTGTTCGTTGTCTCTTCCTGGATACCCAGCTACAAGCCTGGGAGGAAGTTGGCATGAGGAAATGCATGGCTGTCTGATGGGGAGAAAATAGATTTCAAACTTGAAAAAACTTAATGTCAATTATGACTGACAACATGTGCCTTTATGCTTCAGGTCCTTCAGATACAATAGAAATGAATGTTGAGACTTTCTCAAGTTTCGGAAATCCGTTGTGCATTTTATCTACTTGTGCATTAACCTACTTGTAAAATGACAAGCCCTAGTGACAATTTGCCACTTTACTTTGTGACACTTGCTTCACATTGCCAAATTTTATGTCAAGGGTCTTTGAGGCTCTAATTTAATGTTTACTTATGTTGTCTTTCAAATGCAACTTGAAAGAAAGGTGTTCAGGAAAGATAGGGAAGGAAAGAAAGGAGGAGTGGGGGTGGCAGTATTGATTATGGAGAATATTGCAGTACTGGAGAGAGAGGATGTCCTGGATGGGTCAAGGACAGAATCTATTTGGTTAGAGTTAAGAAATAAGAGGTGCCATTACACTACGTGTGTTCTATACGCCATTAACTAATGGGAAGGATAGGGAGGCGCAAAAGATATAGAGTAGTGATAACTGGGGACTTCAACTATCCTAATATAGATGATGTGGAGATGCCGGTGATGGACTGGGGTGGACAAATGTAAGGAGTCTTACAACACCAGGTTATAGTCCAACAGCTCCGAAAGCTTGTGATTCCAAATAAAGCTGTTGGACTATAACCTGGTGTTGTAAGACTCCTTACATTTATCCTAATATAGACTGGGATAACAATAATAATATAAGGGGCACAGAGGGGGAGGAATTTTTGAAATGTGTCCAGGATAACTTTCTTAACCAGTACGTTTCTGGCCCAATGAGGAAGGAGGCAGTGCTGGATTTGGTTCAAGGGAATGAGGTGGGCCAAGTGGAGCAAGTGTCAGTGGGGGAGCATTTAGGGAGCAGTGATCCTATGATATCATAAGGTTTAGAATAGCTGTGGAAAAGGTCACGGACCACTCTAAAGTAAAAATACTCAATTGGAAGAGGGCCAATTTCAATCGGATGAGAACAGATCTGGCCCAGGTAAATTGGAATCAAAACTGTAATTGTACAGTGGGCTGCCTTTAAGCAGGAGATGGTTTGGGTACAGTCTAGGCACATTCCCACGGGGTAGAAATATGGGCAACTAAAGCCAGAGCTCCCTGGATGACAAAAGAGATAGTGAGTAAGATGAAACGGAAAAAAGGGGGCATAATACAGATTGATAACACAGGTGAGAACCAGGCTGAATATAGAAAGTTCAGAGGGGAAGTGAAAAAGGAAATAAGAGGAGCACAGAGGGAGTATGAGAATAGACTGGTGGCCAACATAAAAGGGAATCCAAAAGTCTTCTGCAGGCATGTAAACAGTAAACGGGTATTAAGAGGAGGGGTGGGGCCGATTAGGGACCATAAAGGAGATCTACTCATGAAGGCAGAGGGGATGAGTACTTTGCATCTATCTTTACCAAGGAAGAAGATGCTGCCAGAGTCTTAGTAAAGGAAGATATAGTTGAGATACTGGATGGGCTAAAAATTGTTCAAGAAGTGGAACTCGAAAGGCTAGCTGTACTTAAAGTGGATAAGTCACCCGGTCCAGATAGGATGCATCCTAGGTTGCTGAGGGAAGTAAGGGTGGAAATTGCGGAGGTACTGGCCATAATTTTCCAAACATCCGTAGATACGGGGTGGTGCCAGAGGACTGGAGAACTGCAAGGATTAACCCAGCAACTATAGGCTAGTCAGTTTAACCTCAGTGGTGGGGAAACTTTTAGAAACGATAATCCAGGACAGAATTAACAATCACTTGGACGAATGTGGATTGATTAGGAAAAGCCAGCACGGATTTGCTAAAGACAAATTGTGTTTAACTAACCTGATGGAGTTTTTTGATGAGGGCAATGCAGTTGATGTGGTGTATCTGGACTTTCAAAAGGCGTTTGATAAAGTGCCACATGGTAGGCTTATCATCAAGATTGCGGCCCATGGAATAAAGGGGGCAGTAGCAATATGGATACAGAACTGGCTAAGTGACAGGAAACAGAGTAGTGGTTGGTTGTTTTTTGGACTGGAGGGAGGTGTACAGTGGTACTCCCCAGGGGTCGGTGCTGGGACCACTGCTTTTCTTGATATATATTAATGACTTGGACTTGGGTGAACAGGGCACTATTTCAAAATTTGCAGATGACACAAAACTTGGAAGGGTAGTAAACAGTGAGGAGGATAGTGATAGACTCAAGAGGATATAGACAGTCTAGTGGCATGGGTGGACATGTGGCAGATGAAATTTAATGCAGAAAAGTGTGAGTGATACATTTTTTAGGAAGAATGAGGAGAGGCAATATAAACTAGAGGGCACAATTCTAAAAGTGATGCAGGAGCAGAGAGATCTGGGGGTATATGTGCACAAATCATTGAAAGTGGCAGGGCAGGTTGAGAAAGCGGTTAAAAAAGCATACGGGACCCTGGGCTTTATAAATAGAGGCATAAGAGTACAAAAGTATGGAAGTCATGATGAACCTTTATAAAACACTGGTTCGGCCACAACTGGAGTATTGTGTCCAGTTCTGGGCACCGCACTTTAGGAAAGATGTGAAGGCCTTAGAGAGGGTGCAGAAGAGATTTACTAGAATGATTCCAGGGATGAGGGACTTCAGTTACGTGGATAGACTAGATAAGCTGGGGTTGTTCTCCTTGGAGCTGAGACGATTGCGAGGAGTTTTGATAGAGGTATTCAAAATCATGCAAGGTCCAGATAGAGAGAAACTGTTCCCATTGGCGGAAGGGTCAAAAACCAGAGGACATAGATTTAAGGTGATTGGCAAAAGAGCCAAAGGTGACATGAAGAAAAGCTTTTTTTTTTACACAGCGAGTGGTTAGAATCTGGAATGCACTGCGCGAGGGGGTGGTGGAGGCAGATTCAATCATGGTCTTCAAAAGGGAACTGGATAAGGACTTGAAAGGAAAAAAATTGCAGGACTACAAGGAAAGGGCGGGGGATTGGGACTAGCTGGATTGCTCTTGCATGGAGCCGGCGCGGACTTGATGGGCCGAATGGCCTCCTTCTGTGCTGTAACCTTTCTATGATTTTATGAAAGACCTTAGCTGCAGTTCTTTCCCGTGTTGAGCGCTGTGTTTTGAATACACACCTGATGTGTTTAGCACGGGGGCTGAAAGTAGATCATTTGTGATGCACTGTGGCTAGCAATAGAATTGGAGAGAAAAAAATCTCTATGGAACCTGTATCAATACATCGGGTTAAAGGGTAGAGAAATCATATTAAAATTGGATCAAGAGTTATGCCATATAACCTTTGTAGTCTGACTCATCCAGCTTTGTTGGTGTTGTATTGATTGTAGTTTTAATACAACTGATTACATTTCAAAGGTATGTTGAGTAACCAGAAAGAATACAGAATCTATAAGGGGAAAGCAGAAGTGGTACATTTATTACTTGTCACAACACTTGGCACAAGAGAAGTTGTATTTATGGTGATGCAAGCAAAATCGATTTGCCCTTTCCATGGTCTTTATTTTATGGGATTGTGACTAAATGAAAGCTTAGTACAAAATGTATTTTTTCTTGCATTGATCGTAGAATCTTTCACTATGAAGACTGCTTATGTTCACGAGCTGAAACAGTTAGGAAATTTGGTTTGAAACAAGTTAAACCTTTCCTTTTTTCCTTTCATAATGTGTAAATTGATCAGCGGTACTAACTTTTTGTTGAGGGCCACAATGACAAGCAGATGGAATATGACGCAAAAGTGGGTTCATATCTTCACACTTTTCCCTTGGTGAATAGTGTGAATTTGATTAATAGTCTGAAAGGCTACGATTTGAACACCCCTTCCATGGCCGGAACCATCTCTACCCGCCAATAGGGTGAATATTCCTAAATGGCGGGGAGGTTTTATGGGCTCCCACAACCCAAGTGATGAAGGTCCCACACCCGCCAGATGAGAGTATCTCCCTGGATGTCAACTGAGAATTCAGAGCTGGAGCTCCACTCATTGGGACTATCTGGAGTGAGGTTTGAACTCTGCACCTTCTGACTTGGGTGGGAATGCTGCCACTAAGCCAAAGGCTCCCTCCATGGAGTTGAGGTACAGATCAGGCATGATCTAATTGATTGACAGAACAGGCTCGAGGAGCTGAATGGCCTACTCCTCTTAATATGTTGCTATGATTCCTCAGAGTGAGCTCTTGATTTCATTTATGCCACCATAGGTAATTACCTAAGAGGGGGAGAGGAGGAGAACTGTAGAACTAACAATGATATTAAATTAGTGCAGTCTTTCGCATAGTTGTTTCTAGCATGCTTCGGTCGAAGTCTTGATATTGCACTGCACAGCCCTCGTGACTGATTTGCCTTCTGCTTCCAGCAGCACCGATGGTCTGCCAGTGGGAAATGAAACAGATATAGCATCCCTCCCCTCTCTCACTGAACTATTATGGTAGCTTTATGCTCAGGAATTTCTTTTTGCGAGATATGATTGGTCATTATTGTGCATCATGGTTATTATCTGTTTTATAAATGGTTATGTCGTGCATCAGAGAGACACAGATGATTGAAAACAGGCATGAAACATGAGGGGATGCATTGGTTGTAATCTTCCAGAATTCACGAGATTCTGGAAAGGTCCCAGCGGATTGGAAAACCGCAAACGTAACACCCCTATTCAAGAAGGGAGTGAGACAGAAAGCAGATAACTATAGACCAGTTAGCAAAACATCTGTTATTGGGAAAATGCTAGAATCCATTAAGGAAGTATTAGCAGAACATTTGGAGACTCATAATACAATCAAGGAGAGTCAACATGGTTTTATGAAGGGGAAATTGTGTCTGACAAATTTATTAGAGTTCTTTGAGAAAGTAACGGGCAGGGTGGATAAAGGGGAACCAATGGATGCAGTATATTTGGATTTCCAAAAGGCATTCGATAAGGTGCCACATAAAAGATTACTGCACAAGATAAGAGCTCATGGTGTTGGGGGTAATATACTGGCATGGATAGAGGATTGGCTAACTAACAGAAAACAGAGTCGGGATAAAAGGGTCATTTTCAAAATGGCAATCTGTAACTAGTGCGGTGCCGCAGGGATCAGTGCTGGGGCCTCAACTATTTACAATATATATATCAATGACTTGGATGAAGGAACAGAGTGTCTTGTGGCCAAATTTGCTGCTGATACAAAGGTGGAAAAGTTGCGATGAGGACACAGTGTCTGCGAAGGCATATTGACAGGTGAATGTGCAAAAATTTGGCAGATGGAATATAATGTGGGAAAATATGAAGTCATCCGCTTTGGGAGGAAAAATAAAAAAGCAAAATATTATTTGAATGGAGAAATACTACAAAATGCTGCGGTACAGAGGGATCTGGGTGTCCTCGTACATGAAACACAAAGTCAACATACAGGTGCAGCAGGTAATCCGGAAGGCAAGCGGAATATTGGCCTTTATTTCAAGGGAGATGGAGTCTAAAAGCAGGGATGTCATGCGACAACTGTACAGGGTGCTGGTGAGACCACACCTGGAATACTGCACAATTCTGGTGCCTTTATTTTGCATTGGAGGCAGTTCAGAGAAGATTCACTAGGTTGATTTTGGGTATGGAAGGGTTGTCTTATGAGGAAGGATTGAACAGGTTGAGTCTATATTCATTGGAGTTGAGAAGAATGAGAGGAGATCTTATTGTAACATACAAGATTCTGAGGGGACTCAATAGGGTAGATGCTGAGTGGATGTTACCCCTCATGGGGGAATCTAAAACTAGGGGGCATAGTCTCAGAATAAGGAAATGAGGAGGAATTTCTTCTCCAAGAGGGTCGTGAATCTTTGGAATTCTTTACCCCAAAAGCTGTGGAAGCTGAGTCATTGAATACATTCAAGGCTGAGTTAGACAAATGTTTGATCAGCAAGTGAGTCAAAGGATATGGGGAAAGAGCGGGAAAGTGGAGTTGAGGTAAAAATCAGATCAGCCACGATCTCATTAAATGACGGAGTAGACTCGAGGTGCCGAATGGCCTACTCCTGCTCCTATCTCTCATGGTCTTATGGAGCCTTGATCGATCAAAGAACAAATTAATATATGTAACATACTGCACTGCATGTAACACTCGCAGATACAAAACATTTATTATGTAGGTAGGTCGGTAGGTAGGTCGAAAGTTATGTTTTAATGAGCCCTTTCAGTTGCTGCTAATGTAATACCATTATTCAAGAAGGAGAGTAGGGAAAAACCGGGGAACTACAGGCCAGTGAGCCTAACATCAGTGGTAGGAAAATTATTGGAAAAAATTCTGAAGGACAAAATTAGTCTCCACTTGGAGAAGCAAGGATTAATCAGGGATAGTCAACATGGCTTTGTCAAGGGAAGATCATGTCTGACTAATTTGATTGAATTTTTTGAGGGGGTGACTAGGCGTGTGGATGAGGGTAACGCAGTGGATGTGGTATACATGGATTTCAGTAAGGCCTTCGATAAAGTCCCGCACAGGAGACTGGTCAAGAAGGTACGAGCCCATGGAATCCAGGGTGCCTTGGCACTTTGGATACAAAACTGGCTTAGTGGCAGAAGGCAGAGGGTGATGGTCGAAGGTTGTTTTTGTGACTGGATGCCTGTGGCCAGTGGGGTACCACAGGGATCGGTGCTGGGTCCCTTGCTGTTTGTGGTCTACATTAACGACTTGGATATGAATGTAAAAGGTATGATCAGTAAGTTCGCTGATGATACAAAAATTGGTAGGGTGGTAAATAGCGAGGAGGATAGCCTCAGTCTGCAGGACGATATAGATGGGTTGGTCAGATGGGCGGAACAGTGGCAAATGGAATTTAACCCGGAAAAGTGCGAGGTGATGCACTTTGGAGGGACTAACAAGGCAAGGGAATACACAATGAATGGGAGGACCCTATGCAAGACAGAGGGTCAGAGGGATCTTGGTGTGCAAGTTCACAGATCCCTGAAGGCGGCGGAACAGGTAGATAAGGTGGTAAAGAAGGCATATGGGATACTTGCCTTTATTAGCCGAGGCATAGAATATAAGAGCAAGGAGGTTATGATGGAGCTGTATAAAACACTGGTTAGGCCACAGCTGGAGTACTGTGTGCCGTTCTGGTCGCCACACTACAGGAAGGATGTGATCGCTTTGGAGAGGGTGCAGAGGAGATTCACCAGGATGTTACCAGGGCTGGAGCGCTTCAGCTATGAAGAGAGACTGGGAAGATTGGGTTTGTTTTCCTTGGAGCAGAGGAGGCTGAGGGGGGACATGATTGAGGTGTACAAAATTATGAGGGGCACAGATAGGATGGATACTCAGGAGCTTTTTCCCTTCGTTGAGGGTACTATAACAAGGGGACATAGATTCAAGGTAAAAGGCGGGAGGTTTAGAGGGGATTTGAGAAAGAACTTTTTCACCCAGAGGGTGGTTGGAGTCTGGAACTCACTGCCTGAAAGGGTTGTGGAGGCAGGAACCCTCACAACATTCAAGAAGCATTTGGATGAGCACTTGAAATGCCATAGCATACAAGGCTACGGACCAAATGCTGGAATATGGGATTAGAGTAGACAGGGCTGATGGCCGGCGCGGACACGATGGGCCGAAGGGCCTCTATCCGTGCTGTATAACTCTATGACTCTATAACTGGGATAGCCCAGCCTTTCAGTAGCATTTCCAAGCCCCTTTTACTGTAGAGGAAAAAAAGTGGAAGAAACAGTACTGAATCTCTCTTTGGCCAACAACTCAGTAGGTTGTGATTGGAAAACCAGAGGCACACAAAGAAACAAGCTGCTGAAGGTCACCGATGCAGGGGAAGCATTCAATACCACTGATTATAGATGACTCAAATTATTTCTGCACTGAATAATTAAAGTCTGTCTTAAATTGTAGTTCAAAACATCCTGAGATGTTTAACTCCTTCTAGCACCATTATCAATATTTAGCAGGAAGGCATTCAATCTAATGCAAAACTTTTGTTTCTATTGTATAATGAATCATAGTTATCACCACGATCTTTGTTTTAAGTGCAGTCAGTCACTGATTCTCCAAAACTGTTGTTTTCAAACTTTTCTGTGTCTAGGAATCCCTGCAAATATTAACACCTGGAGACCCTCCTGTAAATATTGACACTCCCTTAGAGACCCACTTGCAAATATTGACATCATCCTGCGGTCCCCTGTCCAGACTTCCAAAAGACAGTTTCGGCTAGCCAAAGGAAATGTCCTATTGGTTTTATTAGTGTTTATATGCAGCAAATTAAATGATATGGTAAATCGGCAAATCTCAAATCATATAGAATAAGGAATTTGTGAGGTGCTGTGCTTGCGGTGTGTGGCATGGCCTTGTGGACCCCAAACTGGTGCTGTAAGCTAGGAATGCATAATTTAAGTTGTTAAGACAGGTCCACGATTATTTATGCTGACAGGAGTCACAAGTGGGGACCAAGGGCCTTTAGTAAATCAGTAGCTTCATTATATTGTAGGAAACCTACATTATATGCTGCGTAGATTTTTTTTAACAATCCTTTGGAAATCAAGAAAATAAATCTTGACACTGTATTTTCTTCAGATGCAGTATTAGAGAGGGCTTACGTTGCAGGGTAGGAAAAAGGATTTTGCAGGAATGGGTTGGAGAGGGAAAAAAATTATTTCAAACAGTTAAAAATTTTTGTAACTATTCAAAATAAAAAAAAAGAATCGAAACTTTTTAAAGAACATTACTGCAGAAGAACTTTAGTGGGCTACAATAATTAAACCTACCAGTTTTAATTATTGTAGCCCATTTCAATAATAATTTCAGGTTAATCTCTTCAGAATGGACCATTGTGTTGAAAGACAACAGTCTTAGTTTCAGTTATGGCTATCCAGTACTTTAATAAATTCCTGTCTTTTTTTCAGAGGGGAGTTTATACTGGGCATGTGCAGAAAAGTAAGGGAATCTAGGAACCCTAGTTTGCAGTTAGTATTTACGGCTAGAATGCTGGGTATTGCAATGCAGACTCTTGAGCATTAGCTGTCGACACTTTTCCCAGTTCCAGAAGTACCTCAAAACTTTTTTAAATGAAATTCTATTCCCTGCACTGTTTCTGAATAGATCCTGACTCTCGTGATTTTTGTCCATTCAACTCTTCAAGCTGGTTGAACAGTGGGTCAGAATTTGCAGTCAAAATAACAGTGAGGCTAATGGCGTCGCTGTTATTTGTGTGCAATTAGTACAGCAACTTCAGGCGAGGGGCAGATGCGTGGTTAAACGCAGATATCCAAAAGTTGCGGTCTGAATTGCGCAGTTCTGTCATTAGCTTCACGAAAATAGCATCTTGCTGTCTGCCTCACCATTGAAATGCATTGAATGGCATGAAGTTGCTGTATTTGCGCGGTAGATGCATAACAGAAAGTTAAGCCTTGTCATTTCAAGTGTAAGTACCCTTTTAATGACGTGATAAGTGTTAATTACTGCCAATCAACCTCTCTGGCACTAAAAATTAACAAGTGAGGAGTCTCATTCCTTCAGGCATTAATTGTTGGAGATTTAAAACATTTTAAATTTTATTTTGTTAACTTTTCCTTTGTCTCTTTTTCTCTCTCTCTTAATTCAATCTTTCTTTCCCTCTCTTCATTTTCTGTACCCGATTTGTCATTTAATTCACTCACTCTAATTTACACTTCCTTCTCAGTCCTTGCGCTTTTTATTTCTCAGTCCTTCAATTTGATTGGTTAAGGAGATATACAATTGCTTGCTCTGTTTCCCACGCTGCGCCATTATCAGCTCACCCTTTCAGCAACTTGCTACTCAAAAATTTAAAAACCTAAACATGCAAGGGCAAGTCTAACCAACTGCAGATGCCGTTAGATGCCCTGCTACAGCAAATTATGGACAATAATGTTTTCCCTGTCACTATTGTTTTTCATTGTTTTTAGGTCTTACTCAGACATCTGCACCCTTTCTGACGTGTAGTGTTTTAATATTCTTTGTACACTAAGGCACACAAGCAACAAAAATTAACTTTGAAGCGGCACTGTAATAGACAACAAGGTAATGGCAGATTTTTTAAACAAGTACTTTGTATCCTTTTTCACAGTAGAGGAAGAGGATAAAATACCAGTGATAGACAGGAAACAAAAAATAAATCAAGGGGGGGAATTTATTGGATTCATTATTGTTAGGTTCCAGTTGTAATTAACTCATGAGAGGTCAGTTCAACATCATCATAGTATCATAGTATGGTACAGTGCAGGAGGTGTCCATTCGGCCCATCGTGCCTGTGCCAGCTCTTCGAAAGAGCTATACAATTAATCCCATTCCCCATCTTTTTCTTCAATTCGCTGCGTAAAAAAATGTTTCCTCATGTCACCTCTGGCTCTTTTGCCATTCACCTGTCCCCTTTGGTTGCCGACCCTTCTGCCACTGGAAACAGTTTCTCCTTATTTATTCTATCAAAACCGTTCATTATTTTGAACACCTCAATCAAATCTCCTGTTAACCTTCTTGGCCCTAAGGAGAACAACCCCAGCTTCCCCAATCTTTCCATATAACTGAAGTCCCTCATCCCTGGTACCATTCTAGTAAATCTCTTCTGCACTCTCTTTAAGGCCTTGAAATCCTGTATGCTTTTTTAACCGCATTCTCAACCTGTCCTGCCACCTTCAAAGATGTGTGTACATACACCCCCAGGTCTCTGTTCTTGCACTCCCTTTAGAATTGTACCATTCAATTTATATTGCCTCTCCTCATTCTTCCTACCAAAATGTATCACTTCACACTTCTGTGCCATGTGTCTGCCCATTTCATTAGTCTGTCTGTCCTTCTGAAGTCTGTTACTATCATCCACATTCTGAGTTTCGTGTCATCTGCAAACTTTGAAATTACACCATGTATATCCAAGTCATTAATATATATCAAAAAGAGCAGTGGTCCTAATACCGACCCTGGGGAACACCACTGTATACTTCCCTCTGGTCTGAAAAAAAAACAACCTTTCACCACTACCCTCTGCTTTCTGTACTTCAACCAATTTTGTGTCCACGCTGCCACTGCTCCTTGAATCCCTTGGGCATTAATTTTGCTAACAAGTCTATCATGCACTTTATCAAATGCCTTTTTGAAAGTCCATATACACATCAACTGCACCACCCTCATCAACATATTACTTTGTTAGTCAAAAGTCTATGCGACCTAAATTAGACACTGCATTAATAGACAGTTTTAACACAAGTCCATCAGACTTATTCTAATACAAGCTGTAATAAGCAGTTGATTACATACTCACGCTTGGGACACTCGGCTAGGTTCGGGTGCTTCTCCTGTTGTCTCGAAGTGACAAATTTCAAAAGCTTTTCCCTCTTTTTCTGTACTCATCTATGCTCAGCTTGTGACTTCTACAATTCACTTACGTCAGCAATTTCAGCTTGTGACCTGTAGACCATCAACTTAACCGTTAGCTTATCAAACAGATTGCTGAACATCAACAGTTATAGAGGCTATGACCTCGTTAATATCCTGTACCATTGTCTGAATTTATAGGCAGTGGTTAACTATCTTCCATTACACCTGCCTCAGCTGGAATGTCTTCCTGTTTGTTAGCAAAATAAGAAACTTCTGCCTCCTGTTTGTTAGCTTCAAGATGTTTTTATCTTGAGTCAAGGATTTCAGAAAGATCTACTTCATTTATCCATATTGCTACATTTTAATCCTACCCACAATTCGTACATTAGCCGTTCTGCCTTTTTTCAGTTTTAAAAAAAACTATAAAAGCAAAAATATATATGCTCCAACAATTATAAGTAAAAACAAAATGGTAATGGAGAAAGTAATGGGACTTAAGATGGATAAATCTCTAGGACCTAATGGTTTCTTCCCCAAGATGTTAAAGGAAGTAGGTGAGGAAATTGTAGAAGTGTTAGTAATAATCTTACAAAACACTCTTGATTTGGGAATTGACCTGTTAAATTGGAGATTTACTAATGCTGCTCCCAGAAACTATGGGGGTAGTAACCCCTTGGGGGAGGGCGGTGGGGAGGAAAGAGGTGGTTTAAAAAAAAATTTTTAAATTGGAAACTCGACCCCAACCCATTTTTAGTGGAGGCGGGTGACTAACCTGCTCTTGGGAGACGGATCCGTCCTAAAAATATTTTAAAGAGGCTGCTTGCCTCAAATTTAACCTGTGTTTCCTATTTAACTCCTGGGGACTGGATTTTCAGGGTCTCTGGCAACCCAGCAGCCAAAGATAGGCAAGATTGGCTGAATGGAACCGGTAAGCGTCTTTCCAGCACTGCTTGTGGGCCAGAACAGTAGGAGTGCTTCCCCCGGCCCACCAAACTTACCTGCTTCTATATCCGCGATCGGACCTCCGATGTCCAATCCCCCGCCCGCGATCTTCGATGTCCCAAACCCCAACGACTCTCTCTCCCTCTCTCTCTCTCTCTCTCTCTCTCTCTCTCTCTCTCTCTCATATTCCTGGCCTATGGCCTGCTATTGCAGGCCTTTCTGCCTGACAGCCTGTCAATCTGGCTGGTTGCGGCTGGGAAACAGATTTGAAAAATTTAAAAGACGTCCTGACGTCAAAATTGTCAGGTCGACTGGGAAACCCGAACTTCCGGGTTTCCTGTCTGCAACTCCAGCCCCCGCTATCTTACCGCTACCTCAGTTAGTTTCAGGGCCCACGTAACTACAGCACTCCTCAGTTTAACATCAATTGTGGGGAAGCTACTAGAATCTGTCATTAGGGATAGAGTGAATGATTGAGCACTTGAACAAATTTGAGCTGACCAGAGAGTTTGTTAAGGGTAAGTCATGTCTGACTAATATAATTACATTTTTTGAGGAGGCCACTAATAAGATAGATAAGGGAGTGTTTATGGCCGTTTGCCTTCTGGAAGTCCATATAGCTTTCGATAAGGTGCCACACCAGAAGTTATTAGCAAAAATGAGAACCCACGGAATTGGAGGTAGCCTTTTGACTTGGGTTGGGAGGTAGGAGACCGATATTGGGGACAAAGAATATTGGCAGAATGTGACAAGTGGTGTTCCCCAGACATTTGTTCTGACGTCTCAAGTTTTCACCATATTAACATAGAAACATAGAAAATAGGAGCAAGAGTAGGCCATTCGGCCCTTCAGGCCTGCTCCGCCATTCAAAATGATCATAGCTGATCGTCTAACTCAGTACCCTGTTCCCACTCTTTCCCTTTATACCTTTAGCATTAAGAAATATATCTATCTCCTTCTTGAAAACATCTAATGACTTGGCCTCAACTGCCTTCTGTGGTGGAGAATTTCATAGGTTCACCACCCTCTGAGTGAAGAAATTTCTCCTCATCTCTGTTCTAAATGGCATACCCTGTATCCTGAGACTGACCCCTGGTTCTGGGCTCCCCGGCCATCGGAAACATCCTCCCTGCATCTAGTCTCCTGTTAGAATTTTTTGTTTAGCTGAGATCACCTCTCATTCTTCTAAACCCTAGTGAATATAGGCCTAGTCGACCCAATCTCTCTTCATACGTCAGTCCTGTCATCCCAGGAATCAGTCTGGTAAACCTTCGTCGCACTCCCTCCATGGCAAGGACATCCTTCCTCAGATAAGGAGACCAAAACTGCACATAATACTCCTGATGTGGTCTCACCAAGGCCCTGTATAACTGCAGTAAGACATCCCTGCTCCTGTACTCAAATCCTCATGCAATGAAGGCCAACATATCATTCGCCTTCCTGCTTGCTGCACCCGAATACTCGCTTTCAGCAACTGGTGTACAATGACACCCAGGTCTCGTTGCACCTCCCCTTTTCCCAATCTATGACCATTCAAAAAATAATCTGCCTTTCTGTTTTTACAACCAAAGTGGATAACCTCACATTTATCCACGTTATACTGCCATGTTCTTGCCCACTCACCCAACTTGTCTAAATCACATTGGAGCCTCTTTGCATCCTCCTCACAGCTCACATTCCACCCCAGCTTTGTGTCGTCTGTAAACTTGGAAATGTTACATTTAGTTCCCTCATCCAAATCATTGATATATATTGTGAATAGCTGGGGCCCAAGCACTGATCCCTGCGGTACCCCACTAGTCACTGCCTGCCACCCGGAAAAAGACCCATTTATTCCTGCTCTCTGTTTCCTGTCTGTCAACCAATTCTCAATCCATGCCAGTATATTCCCCCCCAGTCCCATGTGCTTTAATTTTGCACACTAACCTCTTGTGTGGGACCTTATCAAAAGCCTTCTGAAAATCCAAATACATCACATCCACTGGTTCTCCCCTATCTATCCTACTAATTACATCCTCAAAAAAATTCCAGTAGATTTGTTAAGCATGATTTCCCTTTCATAAACCCATGCTGACTTTGTCCAATCCTGTTAATGCCTTCCAAGTGTTCTGTTATCACATCTTTTATAATAGACTCTAGCATTTTCCCCAATACTGATGTTAGGCGAACTGGTCTGTAATTCCCTGTTTTTTTTTCCTCTCCCTCCTTTTTTTAAATAGTGGGGTTACATTTGCCACCCTCCAATCTGTAGGAACTGTTCCAGAGTCTATAGAATTTTGGAAGATGATCATCAATGCATCCACTATTTCCAGGGCCACTTCCTTTAGTACTCTGGGATATAGATTATCAGGCCCTGGGGATTTCCCTAGCACTTTTTTTTTACTAATACTGGTTTCCTTCAGTGCCTCCCTCTCACTAGACCCTTGGCTCCCTAACATTTCTTGCAGGTTATTTGTGTCCTCCTTTGTGAAGACAGAACCAAAATATGTGCTTAATTGTTCTGCCATTTCTTTGTTCCCCATTATTAATGACTTTGATGAAGGATTAGAGAGTTGTATATCCAAGTTTGCAATGACGCTAAGTTAGGAGGGACATTAAATACTGCAGATGGGAGTGGGAAGTTGCAAAGGGACATACAGATTAAGTGAGTGGGCAAAATTATGGCAAATGGATTCAATGTTGGAAAGCGTGATAAATCAGAGTATTTTCTAAATGGTGAGAAACTTAGGAACTGTAAAGTAGCAAAGAGATTTGGGAGTCCAAGTACACACATCAGTAAAAGTTAGTAGACAGGTACAAAAGACAACCAAAAAGGCTAATGGGATGTTGGCCTTCATCTCAAGGGGTCTGGAATACAAAGGGGAAGAAGCATGCTTCAGTTGTTTCGATCCTTGGTCAGACTGGAGCACTGTGTTCAGTTTTGGGCACCACACCTCAGGAAGGATATATTGGCCTTGGAGGGGATGCAGCGCAGATTCACTAGAATGATACTGGGGTTTAGCGGATTAAAGTATGAGGACATGTGTAGAAGATTAAGGAGTGCTCTGATCGAGGTGTTTAAAACGTTAAAAGGATTTGATAGGATAGATACGGAGAAACTATTTCCTCTGTTGGGGAATCAAGAACAAGGGGACATAATGAAATTAGAGCTAGGCTATTCAGGAGTGAAATCAGGAAGCATTTTTTTCACACAAAAGGCAGTTGAAATCTGGAAAACTTTCCCTTCCCCGCCCCCCGCCCCCCCCCCCCCCCCCAAAAAAAAAGGCTGTGGATGCTAGGACAATTTGAACTTCAAAAACTGAGAGATTTTTGTAAGGGTTTTGAGGGATGTGGAGCAAAGGCAGATAAATGAAATTTAGGTGCCGATCACCCATGATCTAATTGAATGGTGGAGCAGGTTCGAGGGGTTGAATGGGCAATAAATGTCAGGCACTCAGTTTGTAAATGGGCAGATCATTCAGCAGCCTGTTCCCTGCTTTTCAGAATCCCCTCCCTAAATCTCTGTCCTCCCACCTCTTTTTCCTCCTTTTTAACCTTCTCTGGCCTTCCTAATCTCTCCTTTTTGGATATGGCATCCATTTTATATTGAACCTATCTGTAAAGTGTCTTGGGACATTTTTTTTACATTAAAGGTGCTATATAAATTACAAGTTGTTGATCAGGAAAAGATTTCTCTTGTTAAGAACTCTGTTATAGAATAACCCTGTTATAGAATCAGGAGTGAGTATCATCTGTAATAATAGTAATAACTTAGTAACCAGCAGTCAACAGATTCAGAAGGGGAAGATCCTGCCTGACCAACCTCCTTTACTTACTTGAGGAAGTGACAATCCAAGTGGTCTGTGGAAAGCCATGTGATGTGATGAACCTGGACTTCCAAAAAACAGTTTGAAGGTTAGAAAACAAGCAGTACTCATTGGAGGAGTTATATTGGAGTAGGGAGAAGTACTGATCGGCATTCTCCAGGGCTTGATGTAGTGACCGCCACTATTTCTAATTTACATAAATGACCAGGAGGCAGCATGCATGCAAAGTGATCAAATTTCCAGATGATACCAAACTAGAAGGGGCAGCTCAAATTACAGAATTTTAAACAAAATAAGTAAGTGGGTAGAATGATTGTAGATGGAATTTAATTCAGACAAGTATAAAGTACTGTTCCTGACACCTTGTTCCTTATCTACGGCTTTTCCAGTTTTGACACATCAGGTCACTTCAATGATGGCACTTTCTCCCCTCTGAGACAAAAGGTTGTCGTTTCAAACCCCTGGACTCGAGCAGATCAGTGTCATACTAAGGAGATGCTGCATTGTTTAAAGTGTTTTTTGGACAAAATGTAGCACTAAGGCCTCATCTGCCTGTTCAGGTAGATGTAAAAGATCCCACGGCACTATTTGAAGAAGAGCAGGGGAATTCTCCCAATTTGGTAGCCAACACTTAGCTTCAACCAACGCCACCAAAAAGACAGGAAGAATTTCTCCCCTCCCCCCACCCCCCGGCCCCATACACCATATGTTCCAATTTGGACCTGTTTTGTGGGGCGAATGTATTGGACTCCAAGGATCACACAGCCAACTTCAATATTGGAGTTGAATAAAATGATTTGGATGGAGGAAATAACTAAGGCAATATGTTGCCTCTACATTTTTGAATTTGGCACTTCACCCATACACGTGGTGGCCTTTATGATGAATGGGACTTTAGTATTTTTCCTGTACATAGTGTTTTCTGATTTGCTTGCTACAGTTCAAGGACAGTTTTCATTGGACATTGTATCAGTACTGAAAATACACTTTCCGAGGCTAAGATGAGAACGCAAAACCAGAATATTGCGAAACTATGGCATTGGCTTTTAGCCAGGAGTTAAATGTTACTTGTAACAATGAATTGATGATTTAGCAGTAAATGAAAATTTTATAACCCCTAGACTGCCAGCAGGCTCTGATGAAATTCCAGTCTTCCTGGGCTGGTCATTTTTAAAAAAAAATTTAGCTTCCACCCCATAATGCTGAAAACTGTCAGATGTGAGCAGTGATTTTATTGCTGCAATTTTTATCCTAGGAAACACTGGTGATGGACTGGGTACAGTTTGTGCAGTGTTGCAACTAAAGCCAAGATGACATTTCACCATGTTTGTGTACTGCTGCCCAACTCCCTCCACTGTCTTCTGACACATATCCTTGTGGACACTTCACAAATTGGCCATAGGTTATGTACTCAGAACAATTGTATGAGTGATGAAATTCGGGTTTGGAGGGAGGTAGGTAGCAGACATTGGAAAATCCTCAAATCCAGGATGTTGCTTTCAAGACTAGCTTACATTAGGGGCTAGATGCCTGATTTCTCTAACAAATACTTAGAAAAATACACTCTGGATTTGAAGATTTTCTGGTATCTGGTAATTAGGCTGACCACTTCCACCTCTGCAACTTCACCTGCCACTGCCCCTATCTGAAATGCCTTTGTTACCTCCAGACCTAACTACTCCAATACTTTCTTTCCTGGCCTCCTAGATTCTGCCTTCTACTTTTTTAAATTCATTCTCTGGATGTGCGTGTCACTGGCAGGTCTGGCATTTATTGCCCAATCCCTACTTGCCTTTGAGAAGGTGATGGTGGACCTTTTTGAACCGTTGCAGACTGTGGGGTGATGGCACTCTCAATGCTGTTAGGTAGGATTTTGATCCAGTGACAATGAAGGAATGGCAATATATTTCCAAGTCAGGATGGTGTGTGACTTGAAGGGGAACTTGGAGGTGAGGGTGTTCCCATGCACCTGCTGCCTTTGTCTTTCTAGGTAGTGGAGGTCGCGGGTTTGGGAGGTGCTACTAAAGAAGCCTCGGTGAGTTGCTGCAGTGCATCCTATAGATAGTACACACTGCAGCCATGGTACACCGATGGTGAAGGCAGTGGATGTTTATACCAATGGATGGGCTGCCGATCAAGCGGACTGCTTTGTCCTGATAGTGTCGAGCGTTGTTGGAACTGCACCCATCCAGGCAAGTGGAGAGTATTCCATCATGTTCCTGACTTAACATAAGAACATAAGAAATAGGAGCTGCAGCAGGCCATACGGCCCCTTCACCATTTAATAACTAATAATTTCATGACTGATCCCCAATATCCTTTGATTCCCCTAGAGTCCAAAAATCTATCCATCTCAGTTTTGAATATGACTGAGTATCCACAACACTCTGGGGTAGAGAATTCCAAAGATTGAACACCCTCTGAATGAAGAAATATCTCCTCATCTCAGTCCTAAATCGGCCACACCTTATCCTGAGATTATGACCCCTAATTCTAGAGTCTCCAGCCAGGTGAAACAGCCTCTCCGCATCTACCCAGTCAAGCCCTCTAAGAATTTTATATGTTTCAATGAGATCGCCTCTCATTCTTCTAAACTCCAGAGAGTATAGGCCCATTCTTTTCAATCTGCCCTCATAAGACAACCCTCTCATCCCAGGACTCAATCCAGTGAACCTTTGTTGCACCGCCTCTAAGGCAAGTATATCCTTCCTTAGGTAAGGAGACCAAAACTGTACACAGTACTCTAGGTGTGGTCTCCCCAAAGCCCTGTACAATTGTAGCAAGACTTCCTTACTCTTGTACTCCAAACCCCTTGCAATAAAGGCAAACATACCATTTGCCTTCCTAATGGTTTGCTGTACCTGCATGTTAACTCTGTGTTTCGTGGACAAGGACACCCAAATCTCTCTGAACGCCAACATTTAATAGTTTCTCACCATTTAAAAAATATTTTGTTTTTCTATTTTCCTACCAAAGTGAATAATCTCACATTTCCCCTCATTATAGCATCATAGAATCATAAAAAGTTATGGCACAGAAGGATGCCGTTTGGCCCATTTTGTCCATGCCGGCTGAAAAAGAGCTATCCAGCTTAATCACACTTTCCAGCACTTGGTCCGTAGCCCTTTAGGTTACGGCACTTCAAGTGCACATCCAAGTACTTTTTAAATGAGTTGAGGGTTTCTGCCTCTACCACCCTTAAAGGCAGTGAGTTCCAGACCCCCACCACCATCTGGGTGAAAACATTTCTCCTCCGCTCCCCTCTAATCCTTCTACCAATTACTTTAAATCTATGCCCCTGATCACTGACCTCCTTCTGCAAAGGGAAATAGGTCCTCCCTATCCATGCTATCTAGTCCTGTCATAATTTTATATACTTCAATTAAATCTCCCCTCAGCCTCCTTTGTTCCAAAGAAAACAACTCCAACCTATTCAATCTTTTCTCATAGCTAAAATTCTCTAGCCCTGCAACATCCTCTTAAATCTCCTCTGTACCCTCTCTAGTGCAATCACATCTTTCCTGTAAGGTGGTGACCAGAACTTAACCAATGTTTTATACAGTTCTAGCATAACCTCCCTGCTCTTATATTCTAAGCCTCGCCTAATAAAGGAAAGTATCCCGTATGCCTTTTTAACTAGCTTATCTACCTGTCCTGCCAAGTTCAGGGATCTGTGGACATGCACTCCAAGGTACTGTTGTTCCTCTACATCTCTCAGTAGCCTCCCATTTATTGTGTACTCCCTTGTCTTGTTTGCCCTCCCCAAATGCATTACTTCACACTTCTCTGGATTGAATTCCATTTGCCACTTTTCTGCCCACCTGACCAGTCCATTGATATATTCCTGCAATCTATAGCTGGAATTATACTCCATCTGCCACCTTCTTGCCCATTCACTTAACCTGTCTGTATCCCTTTGCAGACTCTTTGTCTCCTCCTCACAGCTTACTTTCCCACCTAGTTTTGTTTCATCAGCAAACTTGGATACATCACACTCGGTCCCATCATCTAAGTCATGAATATAGATTGTAAATAACTGAGGCCCAAGCACTGATCCTTGTGGCACTCCATTCGTTATAGTATCACCGGCATCTCCACATCATAGTTATAGTATGCCAACCTGAAAATGTTCCATTTATTCCTACTGTCTATTTTCTGTCCAACAACCAACCCTCTATCCATGATATTATATTACTCCCAACCCCATGAGCTGGTATCTTGTCAAACAACTTTTTACGTGGCACCTTATCAAATGCCTTTTGAGAATCCAAATGTACTGCATCCACTGGCTCCCCTTTATCTACCCTGCTAGTTATATCCTCAGAAAACTCTTAATAGATTTGTCGATCATGATTCCTCTTTCATAAAACCATGTTGACTCTGCTTAATCATATTATGATTTTCTAAGTGCTCTGTTACCACTTAATAATGGATTCTAGTATTTTCCCTACTACTGATGTCAGGCTAACTGGCCTATAGTTCCCTGTTTTCTCTCCCTCCTTTCTTGAATAGCGGCGTTACATTTGCTATCTTCCAAATCCACTGGGACTGTTCTCGAATCTCGGGAATGTTGGACGATCACAACCAAAGCACCCACTCTCTCTGCAGCCACCTCTTTTAGAGCCCTAGGATGTAGCCCATCGGGTCCAGGGGATTTGTTAGCTTTTACTCCCCTTAATTTCTCCAGTGCTTTTCTTTACTCATATCATAGAATCATAGAAAGGTTATAGCATGGAAGGAGGCCATTTGGCCCATCGAGTTCACCCCAGCTCTTTCAAAGAGCAATCCAGCTAGTCTCACTCCGCTGCCCTATCCGCATAGTCCTGCAAATTTTTTACTTTCAAGTACTTATCCAATTCCCTTTTGAAGGCCATGATTGAATCTGCCTCCACCACCCCCTCAGGCAGTGCATTCCAGATCCTAACCACTTGCTGTGTTTTAAAAAAAAAAAATTTTTCCTCACGTCACCTTTAGTTCTTTTGCCAATCACCTTAAACCTATGCCCTCTGGTTCTTGACCCATCAGTCAATGGGAACTGTTTCTCTACTCTGTCTAGACCCATCGTGATTTTGAATACCTCTATCAAATCTCCTCGCAACTGTCTCTGTTCCAAGGAGAACAACCCCAGCTCCTCCAGTCTATCCACGTAACTAAAGTCCCTTATCCCTGGAATCATGCTCGTAAATCTCTTCTGCACCCTCTCTAAGGCCTTCACATCTTTCCTAAAGTGTAGTGCTCAGAACTGGACACAATACTCCAGTTGTGGCCGAACCAATGTTTTATAAAGGTTCATCATGACTTCTTTACTTTTGCACTCTGTCTCTATTTATAAATCCCAGGATTCCGTATGCTTTTTTAACTGCTTTCTCAACCTGCCCTTCTCAACCTTCAATGATTTGTGCATCTATACCCCCAGATCTCTCTCTTCCTATATCCCTTTTAGAATTGTGCCCTCTAGTTCATATTGCCTCTCCTCGATCTTCCTACCGAAATGTATCACTTTGCATTGTTCTGCGTTAAATTTCGTCCGCCCATGCCACCAGCCTGTCTATATCCTCTTGAAGTCTATCACTATCCTCCTCACTGTTCACTACCCATCCAAGTTTTGTGCAATCTGCATATTTTGAAATTGTGCCCTGAACACCCAAGTCCAAGTCATTAATATATATCAGGAAATCAGTGGTCCCAGCACTGACCCCTGGGGAATACCACTGTATACCTCCCTCCAGTCCTAAAAACAACCGTTCACCATTACTCTCTGTTTCCTGTCACTTAGCCAATTTGGAATCTACGTTGCTACTGCCCCCTCTATTCCATGGGCCGCAATTTTGATGACAAGCCTACCTTGCGGTACTTTATCAAACGCCATTTAAAAATCCATATACACCACATCAGCTGCATTGCCCTCAGCTACCCTCTCTGTTACTTTATCAAAAAACTCTCAGGTTAGTTAAACATGATTTGCCTTTAGCAAATCCGTGCTGGCTATCACTAATCAATCCACACAGGTCCAAGTGACTTAATTCTGTCCCGGATTATCGTTTCTAAAAGTTTACCTACCACCAAAGTTAAACTGACTGGCCTATAGTTGCTGGGTTAATCCTTACACCCTTTTTGAACAAGGGTGTAACATTTGCAATTTTCCTGTCCTCTGACACCACCCCCGTATCTACGGATGTTTGGAAGATTATGGCCAGTACCTCCGCAATTTTCACCCTTCCCTCGGCAACCTCGGATGCATCCTATCCGGACCGGGTGACTTATCTACTTTAAGTACAGACTTATCTACTTTAAGTAGCTCTTTATCGATTTTTAGCTCATCCGGCATCTCAACTATATCTTCCTTTACTGAGACTCTGGCGGCATCTACTTTCTTGGTTATGACAGATGCAAAGCACTCATTTAGTACCTTGGCCATGCCCTCTGCCTCCATGAGTCGATCTTCTTTATGGTCCCTAATCGGCCCCACCTCTCCTCTTACTATCCGTTTACAATTTGTATGCCTGTAGAAGACTTTTGGATTCTCTTTTGTGTTGGCTGCCAGTCTATTCACCTCCACCACACGGACTGCAGCGGTTCAAGAAGGCGGCTCACCACCACCACCTTCTCGAGGACATTTAGGGATGGGCTATAAATGCTGGCCTCGGCAGTGATGCCCACATCCCATGAACGAATAAAAAAAATTCTCATACTCTCTCTTTGCCCCTCTTATTTCCTTTTTCACTCCCCCTTTGAACTTTCTAGATTCTGCCTGTTTCTCACTTGTGTTATCAACCTGACATCTGTCATTTGCCCCTTTTTTGCTTCATCTTACTCGCTATCTCTTTTGTCGTCCAGGGAGCTCTGACATTAGTTGCCCTACCATTCTCCCCCGTGGGAATGTACCTAGTCTGTACCCGAACCATCTCCTCTTTAAAGGCCGCCCAGTGTACAATTACAGTTTTGCCTGACAATCTTTGATACCAATTTACCTGGGCCAGATCTGTTCTCATCCCACTGAAATTGGCCCTCTTCCAATTGAGTATTTTTACTTTAGAGTGGCCCGTGTCCTTTTCCTTAGCTCTTCTAAACCTCATGATACTATGATCGCTGCTCCCTAAGTGCCCTCCCCCCCCCCCCCCCCCCACCCCCACCCCCACTGACACTTGCTCCACTTAGCCCGCCTCATTCCCTAGAACCAAGTCCAGCAATGCCTCCTTCCTTGTTGGGCTGGAAACGTACTAATCAAGAAAGTTATCCTGAACATATTTCAAAAATTTCTGCCCCCTCTTTGCCCCTTATTATTATCCCAGACTATATTAGGATAGTTAATATAGTCCTCCGTTACCACTACTTTGTAGCTTTTGCAGCCCTCTGTAATTTCCTTGCAAATTTGTTCCTCTATATCCGTCCCACTAGTTAATGGCCTATAGAATACACCCAGTAGTGTATTGGCACCTCCATTGTTTCTTAACTCTAACCAAATAGATTCTGTCCTTGACCCCTGTAGGACATTCTCTCTCTCCAGTATAATTCATAAAGTATAAATTCCATAAAGTATAATTACTTTAAATTCCTCACTCTCATTAGACCCTTGGTCCTCCACTATTTCTTTTAGCTTTTTGTGTCTTCTACTGTGAAGATAGTCACAAAATATTTTTTTAATGTCTCTGCCATTTCCTTATTCCCCATTATAATTTCTCCTGTTTCAGCCTCTAAGGGACCCATGTTTACTTTCGCTACACTCTTCCTTTCCTTTTGCATACTTGTAGAAGCTCTTACAACCTGTTTTTATATTTCTTGCTAGTTTACTCTCATTCTATTTTCTCCCTCTATCAGTTTTTTGGTCATCCTTTGCTGGTTCTAAAACTCTCCCAACCTTCAGGCTTACTACTCTTCTTGGCAACATTATAAGCCTCTTTTTTAATCCAATGCTATCCTTATCTATCTTTATCTATCTATCCTATCTTTTAGTTAGCCATGGATGGATCACTTTTCCCCTGGAGGTTTTTATTTCTTGATGGAATGTATGTTCGTTGAGAATTATGAAATACTTATTTATTTAAATGTTTGCCATTGCTGATTTATTTTCATACCTTTTTAAATCTAATTTCCCAATCTACCTTGGCCAACTCGCCCCTCATACCTATGTAATTAGCTTTATTTAAGTTTAAGACTCTAGTTTCTGACTTGAGTACATTACTCTTGAACTCAGTGTGGAATTCTATAATATTGTGATCACTCTTCCCCAGAGGATCCCTTACTATGAGATTACTAATTAACCCTGTCTCATAACACAAGACAAGATCTAAAAAAGCCTGTTCCCTTGTTGGTTCCATGGCATATTGTTCTAGGAAACTGTCACGAGTGCATTCCATGATCTTGTCCTCCAGACTACTTTTACCAATTTGATTTGTCCATTCTATATAAAGATTTAAATCCCCCACGATTATTGCATTACCTTTGATACAAGCCCCTATTATTTCTTGATTAATACTCTGTCCAACAGTTTAGCCTTGTGCCTTTTATAGGTGGTTTAGCAGCACTGGGGAGTCAGGATGAGCCACTCACCACAGAACATGCAACCTCTGATCTGCTCTATTAGCCATAACATTTATGTGGCTGGTCCAGTTGAGTTTCTGGTCAATGGTGACCCCCAAGGATGTTGATGGTGGGGGACTTGGCGATGGTAATGCCATATCCTGTTAGAGATAGTCATTGCCTGACATTTGCATGGCATGAATGTTATGGTCATGGCCTAACACTTGTGTGGCATGAATGTTACTTGCCACTTATCAGCGCAAGCATGGAGGTTGTCCAGGTTTTGCTGCATGTGGGCATGGACTGCTTCATTATCTGAGTAATTGTGAATGAAGCTGAACACTCGGCAGTCATTAGCAAACAGCCTTATTTCTGACCTTTTTATGTTGGAGGAAAGGTCATTGATGAAGCAGCTGACGATAATTGGGCCTAGGACGTTGCCTTGAGGAAATCCCACAGCGATGTCTTGGGGCTAAGATGAATGACCTCCAACAACTACAACCATCTTCCTTTGTGCCTGGTATGACTCCAGCCACTGTAGAGTTTTCCCTCTGATCCCCATTGACTTCAGTTTTGCTAGGGCACCTTTGTGCCACATTCAGTCAAATGCTGCCTTGATGTCAAGGGCAGTCGCTCTCTCCTCACTTCTGGAATTCAGCTCTTGTGCCCATGTTTGGACCAAGGTTGTAATGATGTCTGGAGCTGAGTGAATCTGTATTACATTCGAATTTAATGAGATATAGACATCATAGAAGATAGACACAGGTAAGAAAAGACGGAGATCGGGGAAAGAGAGACGTAGGCAGACAGGTCTGAGCAACAGAATGAGAGAAGCAAAGGTCAAGGGGTGAGAGGACTCGCTTATTATATAACATATACACGTGCTCAGTTTAGAGAAGCAAACTCTGATCAGAATAGATTACACATGTCGCACTCTTCATTCTATTCTTTCGGTTTACTTTTAGACCTGACAAAATGATTCTATAGCTCACCACTGAGGTCTGGGAGAATGACTAAAATGTTGCCATTCATTCGCTTGGCACTTCCACTATATATAGCCCAGCTGAATCTGAAATTCAGAATTGCACCATATGAAGCCTAGGATCTGCTTGTTGGGAATTTCAAAACCGTATAAAACACCAATCCCAAAGCCGGTTGAAAAGGTGGGTTTTAGTGTTGTGACTGATGGCAAAAGAGCTTTTCTCTACATTTACATACAAACATAATGTTTCCAGTGACGGGATGTTTTTAATTTGGGACAAGAACATATTGAAATGTCCATTCTTAGACTGATGTGGTTTGAAATTTTTTACATATCTGCTGTATTAGTGGGCAACATTTTACATTAAAAAAATAAAACCAATCTCATGTAAAATTCTGCAGCACAACAAAGATTCCTTGCTTATTAAAATAAGGCTACTACTGTTGTATTGGATCATAAAAATTCTTTTGAAATAAAGTAGAATTTGCATCTAAAATGGTTCAATTTGTTTTTTTTGAAAAGTGCACTTTACAAGTCTCAAACTTTTCTTTTGTACCAGAGGTACTTGAATTATGCTTCCAGAAGTTTAGCATTAAATTTCATCTGCAGTGTGTCTGCCCATTCTACCTCCTATAACTATCCTCCTTACT
Source organism: Heptranchias perlo (assembly GCF_035084215.1). Lineage (NCBI taxonomy): Eukaryota > Metazoa > Chordata > Chondrichthyes > Hexanchiformes > Hexanchidae > Heptranchias > Heptranchias perlo. The sequence goes on from NC_090330.1 coordinate 76,843,519, forward strand.
GTTTACTAAACTTCCAAGTTTTGTGTCATCTGCAAATTTTGAAATTGTGCTCCGTACACCCAAGACCAAGTCATTAATATATATCAAAAAAAGCAGTGGTCCTATTACCGACCTTTGGGGATCATCACTGTGTACCTTCCTCCAGTCCGAAAAACAACCGTTTACTACTACTCTCTGTTTCCTGTCACTTAGCCTATTTCCTATCCCTGCTGCCGCTGCCCTTTTATTCCATGGGCTTCAATTTTGCTGACACGCCTATTATGTGGCACTTTATCAAACACCTTTTGAAAGTCCATATACACATCAACCACATTGCCCTTATCCACCCTCTCTATTACCTCATCAAAAAACTGAATCAAGTTAATTAAACACGATTTGCCTTTAACAAATCTGTGCTGGCTTTCCTTTATTAATCCACACTTGTCGAAGTGACTTTTAACTTCGTCCTGGACAATTGTTTCTTAAAGCTTCCCCACCACTGGGTTAAACTGACTGGCCTATAGATGCTGGCTTTATCCTTACACCCTTTTTTGAACAAGGGTGTGTAATATTTGCAATTCTCCAGTCCTCTGGCACTACCCCTATATCTAAGGAGGATTGGAAAATTATGGCCAGCACCTCTGCAATTTCCACCCTGACTTCCCTCAGCAACCTAGGATGCATCCAATCCGGACCTGGTGATTTATCTACTTTAAGTACAGCCAGCCTTTCTAGTACCTCCTCTTTATCAATTTTTAGCCCATCCAGTATCTCAACTATCTCCTCTTTTACTCTGACTGGATCTGGTTAGGATCTGGAATGCACTGCCAGAGGGGGTGGCGGAGGCAGATTCAATCATGGCCTTCAAAAGGGAACTGGATAAGTACTTGAAAGGAAAAAAATTGCAGGGCTGCGGGGATAGGGCGGGGGAGTGGGATTAGCTGGATTGCTCTTGCATAGAGCAGGCGTGGACTCGATGGGACGAATGGCCTCCTTCCATTGCTATAACCTTTCTATGACTTTGGCGTCATCTTCCTTGGTAAAGACAGATGCAAAGTACTCATTTAGTACCTCAGCCATGCTCTCTACCTCTGCGAGTAGATCTCTTTTTGATCCCTAATTGGCCCCACTCCTCCTCTTACTACCTGTTTACTATTTACATGCCTATATAAGACTTTTGGATTCCCTTTTATGATAGCCGCCAGTCTATTTTCATACTCTCTCTTTGCCCCTCTTATTTCCTTTTTCACTTCCCTCTGTGCTTTCTATATTCAGCCCGGTTCTCACTTGAATTATAAACCTGACATCTGTCATAAGTCTACTTTTTTTGCTTCATCTTACCCTCTATCTCTTTTGTCATCCAGGGAGCCCTGGCTTTGGTTGCCCTACCTTTCCCCCTTGTGGAAATGTACCCAGACTGTACTCCTCTTGAAAGGCTGCCGTTCATTGTTCGATTACTGTTTTACCCAGGCTAGATCTATTCTCAACCCACTGAAATTGGTCCTCCTCCAATTAAGTATTTTTACCCTAGATTGCTCCTTGTCCTTTTCCATAACTAATCTAAACCTTATGATACTATGATCACTGTTCCCCAAATATTCCCCCACTGACACTTGCTCCACTTGACCCATCTCATTCCCCAGAACCAGATCCATCAATGCCTCCTTTGTCATTGGGCTGGGAACATACTGATCAAGAAAGTTCTCCTGAACACACTTCAGAAATTCCTCCCCCCTCTTTGCCCTTTACACTGTTACTACCCCAATCTATGTTAGGATAGTTGAAATCCCCCATTATCACTACCCTATAGTTCTTGCACCTCTCTGTAATTTCCCTGCAAATTTGCTCCTCTATATCCTTCCCACTATTTGGTGGCCTATAGAATACACCCAGTAGTGTAATGGCACCTCTATTGTTTCTTAGCTCTAACCAAATAGATTCTGTCCTTGACCCCTCAAGGACATTCTCACTCTTCAGCACTGCAATATTCTCCTTAATCAATACTGCCACCCTTTTTTTCCCTTCCCTATCTTTCCTGAATATCTTGTATCCAGGAATATTTATTACTGATTCTTGCCCTTTTTTGAGCCAGGTCTCTGTTATCACCACTACACCATATTCCCATGTGGCTATTTGCGCCTGCAGCTCACCAACCTTATTTACCACGCTTCGTCTGTTTACACACATACACTCTAAACGTATCTTAGACCTTCTCATATTCTCTTAGTCTGATCCCACCTAATACTGTACTATTTCTTACTCTAGTGATATCTGTCTCTCCTCGTCCTTTGTGCACCTTGTTTCTCCTTTGTAATGCTATGTCCTGGTTCCCATTCCCCTGCCAAATTAGTTTAAACCCTCCCCCACAGCACTAGTGAACCGCCCCGCGAGGACATTGATCCCATATTTGTGAAAAAATGACTTCAACTGCATGATCCATGTAACAATCTGCATGCTTTGCAAATTGTTACTGCAAGAAGTAACCATGAAATTTGAGTTTTAGGCCTCAGTATGGCCTATTTCCTCTTTTGCACAAGTAAGGAAAGCAGACATGCGTAACCAATTAGAGAACATGACAAAGCTGAATAAAATAGTTTCTTTACAACAATGTTTGACTGGCAACACTTGGGCACTGCACCAATTCACAGTGGTCTATCCAACTTAGAATATTGTTAACGAGAAGGAAACTTGACTTTCAGACAAAAACAGCAGGGTGGGGAATAACAGCAGTTAAGCGATCTAGAAATGTTGGAGTCTGTTTGATTTTTCTGGTTGCTGGAATAAAGTAATTTTGTTTTGTTTGCCAAATGTTTTTAAGAATTGTGTAAATGGGCTGATGGAAGTGGTTGGTAATTCACCTTATACTTTTCTATATTTTGTAACTGTCTTAATCAGATCACTGGTTTTGAAGCAAGCAAGTTTACTTTGAAATGTATATCTTATGAAGTACCATATATATTTCTAAATTGAGAAAAGACTTTTATTCTGCTTAGAACTAGTAGAAAATACAGAATTGTGCTTTCCTTTGATTTTTTTTTCTTTATTTTTGAAATTGGATAACATAACTATTATAATTAATTAAAGCAGTTTATTAAAACAACAATACAAATTTATCCTTTGCAAAACATGGCATAAAAGAATAGTGAAAATGGTTCTTAGATTTTTAATTTTAAATTTTAAAAAGAATTCTCAGGATTTGGGAGTCACTGGCAAGGCCAGCATTTATTGCCCATCCCTAGTTGCCCTTGAGAAAGTGGTGGTAAGCTGCTGCTTTGAACCGCTGCAGTCCCTATGGTGAAGGTACTCCCATAATGCTATTAGGTAGGGAGTTCAAGTATTTTGACACAGCGGCGATGAACGAACGACTATATATGTCCAAGTCAGGTGTGTGGCTTGGAGGGGGACCTGGAGGTGACTGTGTTCCCATGCATCTGCTGCCCTTGTGCTTCTAGGTGGTGGAGTTCACGGTTTGGGAGGTGCTGTTGAAGAAGACATGGCGAGTTGCTGCATCCTATAGGTAGTACACACTGCAGCCACAGTGCTTTAGTGATGGAGGTCGTGTTTGGGCTGCCGATCAAACGGACTGGATGGTGCCGAGCTTCTTGATGTTATAGCTGCACCCATCCAGGCAAGTGGAGAGCATTCCATTACACTCCTGACTTGTGCCTTCAAGTAGGTGGAGAGGCTTTGGAGAGTTAGGAGGTGAGTCACTTGCTGCAGAATTCCCAGCCTCTGACCTGCTCTAGCAGCCACGGCATTTAAAGGCTGGTCCAGTTGAGTTTCTGGTCAATGGCAACCCCCAGGATGTTGATAGTGGAGGATTCGGCAATGGTGATGCCATTGAATGTCAAGGGGAGTACTCTATCTTGTTGGAGATAGTCATTGCTTGGCACTTGTGTGGTGCGAATGTTACTTGCCACTTATCAGCCCAAGCCTGGATGTTGTCCACGTGCATGCTGGCATGGACTGCTTTGTTGTTTGAGGAATTGCGAATGGAGCTGAGCACTGAGCAATCATCAACGAACAGCCCCACTTCTGACCTTATGATGGAGGAGAAGTCATTGATGAAGCAGCTGAAGATGGTTGCCCTGAGGAACTCCTGCAACGATATCCTGGGGTTGTCATGATTGGCCTCCAACAAACACATTTTCCTTTGTGCTAGGTATGACTCCAGCCACTGGAGAATTTTACCCTTGATCCCCATTGACTTCGGTTTTGCTAGGTCTCCTTGGTACCACTCTTGGTCGAATGCTGTCTTGATGTCAGGGGCATACACTCTCACCTCACCTCTGGATTCAGCTCTTTCGTCCATGTTTAGACCTTGGCTATAATGAGTTCTAGAGCTGAGTAGTCATGGTGGAACCCAAACTGAGCCTCAGTGTGCAGGTTATTTGTGAGTAAGTGCCGCATGATAGCATTGTTGACGACTCCTTCCATCATTTTGCTGCTGATTGAGAGTAGACTGAAAGGACAGTAACTGGCCGGTTTGGATTTGTCCTAGTTTTTGTGGATAGGACATATCGGAGCAATTTTCCACATTGGTGGGTAGATGCCAGTGTTGTAGCTGTTCTGGAATAGCTTGGCTGGAGCACAGGTCATCAGCACTACCGCCGGGATGTTGTCAGGACCTGCAGCCTTTGCTCTGTTCAGTGCGCTCAGCCGTTTCTTGATATCCCGTGGAGTGAATCGAATTGGCTGGAGACTGGCATCTGTGATCCTGAGGAGCTCAGGAGGAGGATGAGAAGGATCATCCACTCAGCACTTCTGGCTGAAGTTGGTTGCGAACACTTCAGCCTTGTCTTTTGCACTCACGTGCTGGGCTCTGCCATCATTGAGGATGGGGATGTTAGTTGCTCATTTGTCCACCACCATTCATGACTGGATGTAGCAGGACTGCAGAGCTTTGACCTGATCCATTGGTGTGGGATCGCTTAGCTCTGTCTATAGCATGCTGCTTCCGCTGTTTAGCAAACGTGTAGTCTTGTGTTGTAGGTTCACCAGGTTGGTACCTCATTTTCAGGTACTTCTGGTGCTGCTCCTGGCATGCTCTTCTGCACTCCTCATTGAACTAGTGTTAGTCATCAGGCTTGATGATGGAGGAGTGAGGCACATGCCGGAGATTGTGGTGGAATACTAGTCTGCTGCTGATGGCCCACAGTGCTTCATGGATGACCAGTTTTGAGCAGCTAGATCTGTTCATCTATCCCACAACACAATGGAGGGTGTCCTGAGTGTGAACTTGGGACTTGGTCTCCAGAACGACTGTGGACACACCATATAGTGGTCACTCCTACCAATATTGTCATGGACAGATGCATCTGCGACAGGTAGATTGGTGAGGACGAGTTTGATGTGTTATTTTCTCGTGTTGGTTTTCTCACCAAAGTGGTACTACCGAGCCACTCTTGGTAATAGACATTGAAGTCCCCCACCCAGAGTATATTCTGAGCCCTTGCTACTCTCAGTGCTTCCTGCAACATGGAGGAGTATTGGTTCATCAGTGATGGGAGGCCGGTAGATGGTAATGAGTAGGAGGTTTCCTTGCCCATGTTTGACCTGAAGCCATGAGACTTCATGGGCTCCAGTGTCAATGTTCAGGACTCCCAGGGCTACTCCCACTCGACTGTAAAGCACTGCCGGTGAGACGGGGATGGTGATGGAGGAATCTGGGACCTATGACTGAGTAGTCTGTGGGACAGCTGTCCCAACTTTTGCACCAGTCCCCAGATGTTAGTAAGGAGGACTTTGCAGGGTACTGTAGGTCACAACAGAGTCGCCTGTCCGGTTTATTCTCTTTTGTAGTGGTTTGTGGCTTGCAAGGCCATTTCAGTGGGTAGTTAAGAGTCAATCACGGTGGTGTGGGACTAGAGGCCCAGTATAGGCCAGACTGGGTAAGGACCGTAAAGTAAATCAGTGAACTAGTTGGGTTTTTACGACAATCCGACAACTTCATGGTCACTGTTACTAGTACCAGCTTTTTATTCCAGATTTATTTATTTTTTTTAATAACTGAATTCACAAATTGCCCTAATAGGATTTGATCTCACATTCTCTGGATTATTGGTCTAGGCCTCTGGTTACTAGTGCAGTAACATAGCCACTACGCTACCGTACCCACTACAAATACATCTTGGATATATTTATATTTGTATAAGTAGTTCATTTTGAGATGGTCCCAAACAAAATTCCAAAATTAACTGAGTTTTGAGTTTTTTTGGGAACTTCTTGAATGTGGCACAGTAATCAAAGAAACAGCTTTTTGTATGTCAGTTTCTTAATGCTTGCAAAGGAGGTTTTGAAACCTCATGCATCAGGACAAGTAGATGACTAGTCACATGTCTACTAGTCTGGTGTTCTATTCAGGGACTGAGGCTATACCAGTACATGTGCACTGTCATCGTGTAGACTGGGTGTTTTTGCTGGAGTTTTTGTTAATTTATAAAAAGCTGCTACATTGTTTCAAGGGGGGTGGGCGGGTGGGGGGTGGTAAGTGAGGTTTACACCAGGCGCTTGGTGTATCTGCTTTTTTGATGCGAGTGTAACAGCCAAAGTTTGGTGTAATGCTTAATATATTGATCCTCTCAGGGCCAGTGATAATTTCCATTCCATGAAGCAGCAGTCCAAGTTAAAATTTCTAAGTACAGCATCATATACTTACTTTCTTTCCACTGTGTATGTACTTCGGCTGTTGCAGGAGCACGGGTTGGGGAGGTTGTGGGGAAAAAGCAGGATCATGGGTGGGGAGGCGGTGGTGGAGTATGTGATCCAGGTCTTGGGGGGGGGGGGGGGTGGGGGGGAGTTGTAGAAAGAGAGGGAGACCATGGTCCAGATGTGGAGATGGATCATGTTCTCTTCCTCCCCACCCGTCCGACCTGGATCACACTCTTGAGCATGAACGACAGCGAGTTAATTTCTCGGAAAGCCCAGCGCATGCGTGGCAAATGACATCATCGGACTGCCCATAATCCAGAAGTTAGTACACAGTGACTGTTCATTTTGTAATGTAAAATATGACCCCGCCCCCCCCCCCCCCCCATTTTCTACTCAATAAACTTGAAAACAATCCATGTCCCACACGGAGTGCCCATCAGTCATCGCAGCTCTCTCCCAGAGTGTTTGATGGAGTGGTTAACGACGTCCTCCTTCTGCGGATGCGCCAGGCCCACTGATGGTGTCACTCTAAGTGCATGCTAGAAAGCTACGGCTTGGCTAACGACGTCCCTTCCAATTATGTCACCCTCACCCATTCTCTTTGAATGAAATGCTCCTCACCTTGCAGCTCAAATAATGTAAAATAGTCAATGCAGTGGATTTGTCAAACTGAGCCTCAGAAACTGCCACAGCACCCCGCAGTATCTTGCAGTGCGTGTTCACGGGGTCACGTATTTGAAGGGGCCCACAAGTCAATTGCTGGGTTGGCCTGGCATGGAGGGTTTTCTGAGTCAAGGTGAGGTGGAAGGCTGCTTAAAGTGGAAGTCTCGATCCACTAGCAGACTGTGGAGTTTCGTGGCAGTTTTTACAGGTCATTCTGATAGTATGCCATGTATGACTCCAGGTTCACAATGACTGGCACAAATTGTTGCCATGTAGTCCTCTATAAAGTGGGGCGTGGCCCGCCAGTCTGACCAGTCCTCGTAGCTACTTCAGGGCACAATTTCAAAATTTGCAGATGAGACAAAACTTGGAAGGGTAGTAAACAGTGAGGAGGATAGTGATAGACTCAAGAGGATATAGACAGTCTAGTGGCATGGGCGGACATGTAGCAGATGAAATTTAATGCAGAGAAGTGTGAAGTGATACATTTTTTAGGAAGAATGAGGAGAGGCAATATAAACTAGAGGGCACAATTCTAAAAGTGATGCAGGAACAGAGCGATCTGGAGGTATATGTGCACAAATCATTGAAAGTGGCAGGGCAGGTTGAGAAAGCGGTTTAAAAAAGCATACGGGACCCTGGGCTTTATAAATAGAGGCATAGATTACAAAAGTATGGAAGTCATGATGAACCTTTATAAAACACTGGTTCGGCCACAACTGGAGTATTGTGTCCAGTTCTGGGCACCGCACTTTAGGAAAGATGTGAAGGCCTTAGAGAGGGTGCAGAAGAGATTTACTAGAATGATTCCAGGGATGAGGGACTTCAGTTACGTGGATAGGCTAGATAAGCTGGGGTTATTCTCCTTGGAACAGAGACGATTGCGAGGAGATTTGATAGAGGTATTCAAAATCATGAAGGGTCTAGACAGAGTAGATAGAAAGAAACTGTTCCCATTGGCGGAAGGGTCAAAAACCAGAGGACATAGATTTATGGTGATTGGCAAAAGAGCCAAAGGTGACATGAAGAAAAGCTTTTTTTTAACACAGCGAGTGGTTAGAATCTGGAATGCACTGCGCGAGGGGGTGGTGGAGGCAGATTCAATCATGGCCTTCAAAGGATAAGGACGTGAAAGGAAAAAATTTGCAGGACTACAGGGAAAGGGCGGGGGATTGGGACTAACTGGATTGCTCTTGCATAGAGCTGGCGTGGACTTGATGGGCCGAACGGCCCCCTTCTGTGCTGTATATTTTCTATGGTTCACATAGATTGGGCAAATCAAATTTGCAAAGGTAGTTTGGAGGTTGAGTTCATAGAATGCTGTTGAGACGGTTTCCTAGAGCAGTATGTCATGGAACCAACCAGGGCACAGGCTATTTTAGATCTTGTATTGTATAATGAGACAGGGTTAATTGGTAATCTCACAGTAAAGGATCCTCCGGGGAAGAATGATCATAATATGATAGAATTTCACATTGAGTTTGAGAGTGACGTACTTAAGTCTTAAACTTAAATAAAGCCACTTACATAGGTATGAGGGGCGAGTTGGCTAAGATAGATTGGGAAATTAAATTGAAGGGTATGAAGGTAGAAAAGCAATGGCAAACATTGAGAAATATTTCAATATTCTCAACAAATATACATTCCATTGAGAAATTAAAAACTCCACTGGTAAAGTGATCCACCCGTTATATATTGCCAAGAAGAGTAGTCAGCCTGAGGATTGGGAAAGTTTTAGGTCCCTTAGAGGCTGAAACAGGAGAAATTATAAGGGGGAAACGGCAGATGCATTAAACAAATATTTTGTATCTGTCTTCACAGTAGAAGACACAAAAGGCATATCAGACATAGTGGGGAACCAAGGTGCTATTGAGAGTGAGGAACTTAAAGTAATTATCATCAATAGAGAAAAATTACTTGAGAAACTAATGGGATAAAAAACCGATAAATCCCCTGGACCTGATGGCCTACATCTGAGGGCTGTAAAAGAGGTGGCTGCAGAGATAATGGATGCATTGGTTATGATCTTCCAAAATTCCCTAGATTCTAGCACGGTCCCAGCGGATTGGAAGGTCGGAAATGTAACGCCGCCATTCATGAAAGGATGTGGAGAGAAAATGGGGGACCAAAGGCCAGTTAGCCTGACATCAGTCATCAGGAAAATACTGGAATCCATTATTAAGGAACTGGTAACGGGGTACTTGGAACATCATAACATGATTAGGCAGAGTCAACATGGTTTTATGAATGGGAAATCGTGTTCGACAAATTTATTAGTTTTTTGAGGATGTAACTAGCAGGGTAGATAAAGGGGAACCAGTGGATGTAATATATTTGGTTTTTAAAAGGCATTCGATAAGGTGCCTCATAAAAGGTTGTTACGCAAGATAAGGGCTCATGGGGTTGGGAGTAACATATTAGCATGGATAGAGGATTGGTTAACGGACAGAAAACAGAGAGTAGGGATAAACAGGTCATTTCAGATTGGCAGGCTGTAACTAGTGGGGTACCACAAGGATCGGTGCTTGGACCTCAACTATTTACAATCTATATTAATGACTTAGATGAAGGGATCGAATGTAATGTATCCAACTTGGCTGACGATACAAAGCTAGGTGGGAAAGTAAGCTGTGAGGAGGACACAGAGTCTGCAAAAGAATATAGATAGCTTAACTGAGTGGGCATGAAGGTGGCAGATGGAGTATAATGTGAGGTCATTCACTTTGGTAGGAAGAATAGAAAAACAGAATATTTTTTAAATGGTGAGAAACTATTAAATGTTGGTGTCCAGAGAGACTTGGATGCCCTGGTACAAGAAACACAAAAAGTTAGCATGCAGGTACAGCAAGCAATTAGGAAGGTAAATGGCATGTTGGCCTTTATTGCAAGGGGGTTGGAGTACAAGAGTTCAATTGTATAGGGCTTTGGTGAGACCTCACATGCAGTACTGCGTACAGTTTTGGTCTCTCTTATCTAAGGAAGGATATACTCGCCTTAGAGGCGGTGCAAACAATTCTTGGGATGTGAGGGTTGTCCTATAAGGAGAGGTTGATTAGAATAGGCCTATACTCTCGAATTTGGAAGAATGAGAGGTGATCTCACTGAAACATATAAGATTCTGAGGGGGCTTGACAAGGTCGAGGCTGAGAGGTTGTTTTCCCTGGCTGGAATGTCTAGAACTAGGGGGCACAGTCGCAGAATAAGGGTCGGCCATTTAAGACTGAGATGAGGAGGAATTTCTTCACTCAGGGTTGTGAATTTTTGGAATTCTCTACCCCATAGGCCTGTGATGCTGAGTCATTGAGTATATTCAAGGCTGAGATAGACAGATTTCTGGACTCTAGGGGAATCGAGGGATATGGGGATCGGGCAGGAAAGTGGAGTTGAGGTTGGAGATCAGCCATGATCTGATTGAATGGCGGAGCATGCTCGAGGGGCCGTATGGCCGACTCCTGCTCCTATTTCTTATGTTCTAATAAGGTTGTAGATGCTGAGTCAATTAAAATTTTCAATTGTAAACAATTTTACAACACCAAGTTATAGTCCAGCAATTTTATTTTAAATTCACAAGCTTTCGGAGGCTTCCTCCTTCCTCAGGTAAACCTGAGGAAGGAGGAAGCCTCCGAAAGCTTGTGAATTTAAAATAAAATTGCTGGACTATAACTTGGTGTTGTAAAATTGTTTACAATTGTCAACCCCAGTCCATCACCGGCATCTCCACATCATAAAATTTTCAAGACTAAGATAGATTTTTGTTAGGTAAATGTATCAAGGGGTATGGAAAAAAGGTGCTTAAATGGAGTTGAGATACATATCAGCCATGATGTGATTGAATAGTGGAACAAGCTCGAGGGGCTGAAACACCTATTCCTGTTCCTAATAGGGTAGCTCTGGCCTTATTAATAAAATATTGCTGTTTGCTGTCTATATTTATCATTATTATTGAGGTGCAGATTTGTCTATTATGTATTGCTGTGCTGTTCTTTGTATTTATTTTTGTGGATAGTCTGCATTATAACACTAACTTGTTGTAGTCTATGAAGGGCAAAGCCTGGGAACTGGGGTGGGTCTGTGAATGTTCAGGGCTGGGTCAGTGGGAGGAGTATGGAACTAGAAGCCAGGATGCAGAGAGATTAGGTTGAAATATAGTTGGTGGTTTTCCTTCTAGTAGCTATTAATGTTAAAAGTAACTAATAACTCACCAGAGTGGTTAAAAAATATGTTTATTAATATAATCTGCATTACAGAATGTCCCAAAAGACCCATGTTATTAGACTAAATGCTGCCTGATAGTCCACTTTACTACAGTGCAGCCTGACTGATTTTCTTTAACAAGTAGAGGTTTTGGAAACAAAGTGGGCTGTATGAAATCCCAACTTCCTTTCTTACTTTCTGGTTTTCTCAATGCTAATAGCCAATATCAAAACTCGCCTTTTTGGTTTGAAACTAAGCCGCAGGTGAAAGAATTAAAAATAAACCCCCAGTGCCATCCATTGAGTTGGTTTCATAGAGTCATAGAGTTATACAGCACGGATAGAGGCCCTTCGGCCCACCGTGTCCGCGCCGGCCTGGACTCCATGGGCTCATACCTTCTTGACCAGTCTCCTGTGCGGGACTTTATCGAAGGCCTTACTGAAATCCATGTATACCACATCCACTGCGTTACCCTCATCCACACGCCTAGTCACCCCCTCAAAAAATTCAATCAAATTAGTCAGACATGATCTTCCCTTGACAAAGCCATGTTGACTATCCCTGATTAATCCTTGCTTCTCCAAGTGGAGACTAATTTTGTCCTTCAGAATTTTTTCCAATAATTTTCCTACCACTGATGTTAGGCTCACTGGCCTGTAGTTCCCCGGTTTTTCCCTACTCCCCTTCTTGAATAATGGTACTACATTAGCGGTTCTCCAGTCCTCTGGCACATCCCCTGTGGCCAGAGAGGTTCTGAATATTTGTGTTAGAGCCCCCGCAATCTCCTCCTTTGCCTCACACAGTAGCCTGGGATACATTTCGTCCGGGCCTGGGGATTTATCCATTTTTAGGCCTGCTAAAACCGCCAATACCTCCTCCCGCTCGATGTTAATATGTTCGAGTATATCACAGTCCCCCTGCCGTATTTCTATGTCTACATCGTCCTTCTCCATAGTGAAAACAGATGCAAAAAATTAATTTAGAACCCCTCCTACATCTGCCGGCTCCACACACAGATTGCCATTTTTGTCCCTAATGGGCCCTATTTTTTCCCTAGTCATCCTCTTACCCTTAATATACTTATAAAACATCTTAGGATTTTCCTTTATTTTGCTCGCCAGTGTTATTTCATGGCCCCTCCTTGATCTCCTAATTTCTTTTTTAAGTATCCCCCTGCACTTTTTGTACTCCTCTAGGGCTTCCTCCGTCTTTAGCCTTTTCACATGAACTATGTTTAAGAGTTGCAAATTTAAAAATCTAAAATGTAGAACTGGGCTAAATTTATGAAGAAAAGTTTGAAGATATTCTTAGTGAGGAAGTAAAATAATCTATGGGTATTTTTGTGTGGTGTCTTGGTCGTTGGTGATGCTGTGACATAAGTGGAACAGGACTTAAATTTTCTCTCAGTTGTGAAGTTTTTTAATTTGTTGATTTGACAGTTGGAGCTGTTGTTTGTCAACAAATTAACTGATGTCACATCTCTATAAGTCAAACAGCTGAGTGCACATACTTAATATAAAATAAAAACAGGAAGTGCTAGAACAGCTCAGCAAGTGAGGCAGCATCTGTGGAGAAAGAAACAAAGTTAACGTTTCAGGTCGAAGACCTTTCGTCAGAACCCACAAAAGTGTTCTAACGAAAAGTCTTTAACCTGAAACGTTAACTCTGTTCCTTTCTCCCCAGATGCTGCCTCACTTGCTGAGCTTTTCCAGCATTTTCTGTTTTTATTTCAGATTTCCAACATCTGCAGTATTTGATATATTTAGTTCTGTATGAACAGTAAGTATTTTTTGCTTACACTGACACTGTTCAGTCTAATACTGTTCCAGATCTCTGTTGCTTCACCTGTCTGCCAAAGAAAATGGCTTACTGCCCTGTGATAGACTTGCCTTTGTCAGCAATAAGAGCTTTAAACAATATTAGTTGATCTCCTGTAGTATTGCTCATAGATTACATTCTTTTTAAAACAAAGTGTTCTCCTAAATTTGGACCACTTGTTTACCACAGTTGCATACATACATAAATTTAGGGCATAATATATTGTAATTATACAAAGATATGGGGGTCTCATTTTTTCCCCCACACAACCATACTCTTAAGATGGGTAGTGCTTTGGAGAATAAGGGGAGGAAATTGTACAGGGTGAAAAATCTGTTCCTGTGAAAATTTTGCATATGTTTAACTCTCTGCATCTATGTAGTTAGCTTTTCAGTTTTATTTCCTTTCTCCAATAAGGGTTTCTCATCAAATTTTCACATATGACAATATGGAGCTGCTTAGATGACTGATTCATTAGATTTTTTGAAGCATGTAATTCTACTTTTCTTTGCACTTTCCTTGAGCAGTTTATTTTCTTTGCCTGCGTATGCTGATCCAGCTGTGCATTGTCTGCCTTTAATGCTATGTCATTTTCTCATAACATAGCTCAATTATCTAACTAACATTGGACCCATTTTGATACAGATATTCCAAGAAATTTGAAAAGTTGTGTCACACTGCCTGAGTCTCCTGTGCACGCTCCGGCTTCTCTCTCCAGCTCGGGGTTCAGGATACAGCACAGGGAACACAATTCCTATCCAAGCATGTGTGCAAACAAAAATTGGGATACAGAGGTCGCATTTCCCTGAACCGGTGAAAATCATTGGGAGGGAGGCATATGATTGACTCCTTTTATTTGTGAATGTGATTTTTTTTAATATAGAAATAATCAAGTGCTTGCTTTGTGTTTGTCACTATTTATGTATTTGGTTCAAATTTCACATTCATGAAAAAGCTACCAAACCGCATGGTTCACACCCTATGGAGTTGCTTCAGTTAAATTAGGGATTGAGACATCAAATATTCAACTTGCAGCGGAAAAGCTAAAGAATTTGACTAAAGGCTTTTAGGGCAATAGATCACAAATCATCACAGGAGGCAGCCATCTGGTCCATCATGGCTGTGTCAGTTCTAGCTCAACATCAGAGCTATTTACTCTAATCCTATTTCCCTGCTGTTTCCCCATACCCTTTAGTATCTTTTTCACTTCAGATGCCTGTCTAATTCACTATTAAATTCTGCCCTGGAAATAGTGGATGCATTGGTGATTATCTTCCAATATTCTATAGACTCTGGAACAGTTCCTACAGATTGGAGGGTGGCAAATGTAACCCCACTATTTTTTAAAAAGGAGGGAGAGAAAAAACAGGGAATTACAGACCAGTTTGCCTAACATCAGTTGTGGGGAAAATGCTAGAGTCTATTATAAAAGATTGATAACAGAACACTTGGAAGGCACTAACAGGATTGGACAAAGTCAGCATGGGTTTATGGAAAGGGAAATCGTGCTCAACAGATCTACTGGAGTTTTTTGAGGATGTAACTAGTAGAATAGATAGGGGAGAACCAGTGGATGTGGTGTACTTGGATTTTCAGAAGGCTTTTGATAAGGTCCCACACAAGAGGTTAGTGTGCAAAATTAAAGCACATGGGATTGGGGGGAATGTACTGGCATGGATTGAGAATTGGTTGACAGACAGGAAACAGAGAGTAGGAATAAACGGGCCTTTTTCCGGGTGGCAGGCAGTGACTAGTGGGGTACCGCAGGGATCAGTGCTTGGGCCCCAGCTATGCATAATATTTATCAATGATTTGGATGAGGGAACCAAATGTAACATTTCCAAGTTTGCAGACGACACAAAGCTGGGGTCGAATGTGAGCTGTGAGGAGGATGTAAAGAGGCTCCAATGTGATTTAGACAAGTTGGGTGAGTGGGCAAGATCATGGCAGATGCAGCATAACGTGGATAAATGTGAGCTTATCCACTTTGGTTGTTAAAAACAGAAAGGCAGATTATTATCTGAATGGTGATAGATTGGGAAAAGGTGAGGTGCAACGAGACCTGGGTGTCCTTGTACACCAGTCGCTGAAAGCGAGCATTCAGGTGCAGCAAGCAGTTAGGAAGGCGAATGGTATGTTGGCCTTCATTGCAAGAGGATTTGAGTACAGGAGCAGGGATGTCTTACTGCAGTTATACAGGGCCTTGGTGAGACCGCATCTGGAGTATTGCGTGCAGTTTTGGTCTCCTTATCTGAGGAAGGATGTCCTTGCCGTGGAGGGAGTGCAACAAAGGTTTACCAGACTGATTCCTGGGATGGCAGGACTGACGTATGAGGAGAGATTGGATCGACTAGGCCTATATTCACTAGAGTTTAGAAGAATGAGAGGTGATCTCATCAAAACATATAAAATTCTAACAGGACTAGACAGACTAGATGCCAGGAAAATGTTCCCGATGGCTGGGGAGTCCAGAACCAGGGGTCACAGTCTCAGGATACGGGATATGCCATTTAGAACCGAGATGAGAAGAAATTTCTTCACTCAGAGGGTGGTGAACCTGTGAAATTCTCTACCACAGAAGGCAGATGTATTCAAGAAGGAGATATATTTCTTAATGCTAAAGGGATTGAAGGATATGCAACAGTGCCCCTTTGGCACAATTTTGATATGTTGGGACATTGCTTATGTGATTGTTCCTGCTCCAGTTCTGGGTAGAAGGTGTGTCATATCCCTGAGGCTTTAATTTATTCTTAATTCGTTGGAAAACGTTCTAAACTGGTTGTGGTGTTCAGCAATGACATGTTGTTTATTAATGTAATTTTCTAGTTGTGGATTGTTGGTACTAGATTATTCCTACCTTTTCTGATTTATTGGAATTGGTTTCTGGTCAAACCCATTTCTGCCTGCATTTCAAACTCGTCAGAGTATGCAGTCACTTTCTTTTGATATGTGGCCAGATGGAAGTGAGATTTCTGATTTGTAAAGTTGGACCTAAAGATGGACAGCATAGTGTGACTGGCCCTGGTGGTCTTTCACAGTACTTACTCATCCTGTGGAAATTGTACATTCCTTATTGTTATGACTGGGTAGCAAATATTGAGCTTTCTTTGGGGAAGTGAGAGTCACTGTGTCCTTCCTGGTTTGAATGAAAAATTGTGATATTTTATACTCTGCCCATTAATGTTAGTGAAAACATCAGCATGAGTATGAAGTAGTTTTTGCTGCTTTCAATCATGGCAACTTTTCACTAATACTCGCCAAAGATATACTCGATCCTGATTTTGTCTGATATCTATTTTATACAGCAACTCTGACATTTTGGATCTCTGTTGCCCTGGTAGATTTCTTCAGAGTGAATTTTCAATACTGGTGCTCGCCACTGGAAATTTCTTTAGATTTTCTCTGAGGCATGGGCAGCTTGGCTGCTGTAATAGTTGGATCACTCCCGAGTACCCTTGCTGCCTGTTATTTTTCTCTTGCTTTGACACAATTATGGCTAAAAGGCTACTCGCTGTTGCAATTGAGCTTTCTGGCTCATGCAATATAGTAAATAGCTGGTAGTGTAACCGTGGAAATGCACTTTGATACTGTGGTCGTGTTGCAATAGACAAAGTTCCCGTGGTAAGCCAACCTTACCATGGAGCAAGCACCCTTTAGATTTTTGGTAGAGCCAGATGAATTAGAGTAATTTTTTTGTGAGCTGGAATGACATTAACTTGTAGAGATCCAACATGGTATAAGATCCCTCAAATTTGATGTGCATCAACTGCAAGGAAGTTACGTTTGTTGTTTTAATGCTGCATCTGTAACAAATTGGGCTATAGATGACCCATGGCTGTTCTTGCAGTGCTTATTAGTGCCAGTCTGTTATTCTGTTGATTGTAATCCAGCAAATATTTGAATCTGCAATATATTGTACACTGAACATATACAAAAAGATATTCTGAGAGGCTGCTATGCAACTACATAGAGTATTTGATTTTTTACGGCTTCATTGTGACCTTGAAGTAGTCATCTGATTGGCTGGTGGTGCCATATTATGATTCAAAATTATGCATGTTAATGTTATGGCAATTTTTGTATTCAGTATTCTGAGTCATATGGTGGATCATGTATCATGCATTCTATTTTGCTGTCTTTTGTGGTTTTTATATATATATATATATATATATATATTCAGTGTTTTACATAACATTCTGTAGTCTTAAATGTTTTGTCAAATCTTTGTCAAACTCACTCCTCATTGCCGCTGAAACCCTTATCCATGCTTTTGTCACCTCCAGACTAGGTTTCCACAATGTTTCCCTTGCTGGCCTTACATCTCCACCTTCCATAAATACCAGCTTTTTTTAAATACAACTTCCCATATTCTATTCCACACTAAGTCTGCTTAACCATCTCATCCATCCTCACCAATCTAGGTTGGCTCCCTGACCTTCAATGCCTTGAATTTAAAGCCCTCATCTTCAAATTCCTCCACGACCTCAGCCGAAGCTATCTCTAAGGAACTACTTCCAGCTTTGCAGTCTTTCCCACACTCTTTTTGGTCCACCAATTCTGAATTTTTATGACTCCTCCCCCCCACCCCCCCAACCCCACCCTCACTTTTCCCCTCCATTAGCTTTCAGTTTCCTTAGCCCTACTTTCTGGAATTTCCTCTATAAACCCCTCTATCCACTTCTCTCTCCACTTACAAAGAAAGACCTTCTCAAAATTCACCTTTTTGACTAAGCTTACAGTTACTTCTAACACTCTCACCATAGTTTGTTGTCTGTTCCTTCATATAATTCTGATTTTTTTTTTCCCTCCTTCTGTAAAGTGCCTTGGGACATATTTTTTGCTAAAGATGCTATATAAATAGTTGTTATGAGGTGTCTGTTAAATGGAGTTTCCAATATCTCTGATCCTGTTTGCAGCCTTTCACACCGTTGACCACACCATCCTCCTCCAATGCCTTTCTTCCATTGACAAGCTGGGTGGGAATGCCCTCGCTTGGTTCCATTCCTATCTATCCTGTCATAGTCAGAGAATCACCTGCAATGGCTTCTCTTCCCGCTCCCATACCATTACCTCTGGAGACCCCCAAGGATCTATCCTTGGCCCCCACTTATTTCACATCTACTTGCTGCCCCTTGGCAACATCATCCGAATACACAATGTTGGGTTCCACGTATACGTTGACGACACCCAGCTCTACCTTACCACCACCTCTCGTGACCCTGTCACTGCCTCTGATTTGCCACGCTGCTTGTCCGACATCTAGTATTGGACGAGCAGAAATTCCCTCCAATGAAATATTGGGAAGACTGGAGCATTGTTTTCTGTCACCCTCACAGATTCCGTTCCTGAGCCATCGACTCCATCCCTCTCCCTGGCCACTGTTTGAGGCTGAACCAGACCGCTCGCATCCTTGGCGTCCTATTTGACCCTGAGCTGAGCTTCCGGCCCCAAATCCTCACCAAAATCTCCTACTTCCACCTCCATAACATCGCTCATCTCCGCCTTTGCCTCAGCTCATCTGCTGCAACCCTTATCCACGTCTTTCTTATCTCGAGACTCAACTATCGCTCTTCTGGCTGGTGTCTCATCTTTCACCCTCCATAAACTAACTCACACCAAGTCCCGTTCAACCATCATCCCTGTGCTCGCTGACCTACATTGGCTCCAGGTCCGGCAACGCCTCGATTTTTAAAATTCTCATCCTTGTTTTCAAATCCCTCCAAGGCCTCGCGCCTCCCTATCTCTGTAAACTCCTCCAGCCCTACAACTCTTGAACTCTGCGCTCTTCCAATTCTGGTCTCTTACGCATCCCCGATTTTAATCGCTCCAGCTTTGGTGGCCATGCCTTTAGCTGCCTAGGCCCTAAGCTCTGGATTTCCCTCCCTAAACCTCTCCACCTCTCCTGCTTTGAGACTCTCCATAAAACTTACCTCTTTGACCAAACTTTTGGTCGCCTGTCCTAATATCTCCTTATGTGGCTTGGTTTCAGATTTTGCGAAGCACCTTGGAATGTTTTACTACGTTAAAAGCACTATATAAATGCAAGTGGTTGTTGTTGATCAACAAATACTGTGACTCTTCACCTATACTAATTCAAGTCTCAGAAATTATGGAAAGTTGCATTTTTAAAAAAAAAATTAAAATAAAATGATCCTGTTGCAAAACAATCCTCCTGCCAGGCAAGAAGTTTTAAACTGATGGCTCTGAAAGGATAGCACTGGCAGCTGTATATAATCACACACTACTGGACAGATTCTAGGTGCAATAAAACATAATTTATTAATCTGAACCAGGCAACAAGAAACTCCCCAGTCTTTGTAACAAACATCTCAAAATATCTGTCAAAATCTTACGCCCTTTTTAGAAAGAAAACACAACTTATTGGCTTACTGTATCTTGGATGTATGCCAGAACTACTGAAAATCTAAAGAGTTTCCTATAACACATTAAAGCTATTATATCATGTTAATCATTATTCTGAACACTTTCTTTTTCCCAATTTTTGCTACTATTTGTATTCTACTTTTCTTCCACCCCATTCCTACGGCATTCTCTACATGCACATGTACACATTTTGCCTATTCCCATTATTATGGTGGAGAATGGCATTCCACTGGACAAGGTACAAGCAGACTTGTACATGTTATTGGTGTGAATTATGGTGTGAATAGGGATTAAAGGTATTGAGTCATGTACAGTTGTGCAGATGTTTTTGCAGATGTGATTGACTACCTGGAACAATGATTTGGACAGACATTGCTAAGTGAGCGTCCTATTCAGTTTGCCTACTGTAGTTTTTTCACAAAGTGTAATTATGACATAGTTTTGAAGACATGTATAGTGATGCCCTTAAACAAAGTTGCATTTTCGCTTTACCTGCAGGCTAACAAGCCAAAAGAGACCATCTGTGGCAGCAGTATATAAGGCAAATAATATCCTGGTTGTATAGTGCATGCAATAGAACACACATGATGTAACACTGAGCCTATACAGGGTTCATTCTCATCTGGAATACTGTGCACAATTCTGTTTGCCATATTAAGGAAAGGACATCAGGGCACTAGAAGAGATGTGGCAACGGCATTGGCAATAGTTTGGTCCTATAAGACCATTATGTGTTTATTGTCAATGAGTAATCTTACATAATAACATTTCTCAAGTTGGAGATGTCTGTATGAAATCTGCAGAATAATACAACCATAGCATTTCAAGAGAAAGCATTGGTAAATAAAGCAAATAGGATCCTGGATTATGACACATGGAATAGAACATAAATCACAGATCAGTAAACTTGAGCTCATCCAAAACTTTGCTGCTTGTGCCCTAACACGCACCAAGTCCTGTTTACCCATCACCCCTGTGCTCGCTGACCTACATTGGCTCCCGGATTGCCAATGCCTCAATTTTAAAGTTCACATCACAGCCTGAACTGTAATATTCCTTCTTGAAAACCCATAAATGTTCTCTCTCACCAGCATCCCTCGAGAGGGAGAACTGGTTGATACAAGAAGAAAGGTGGAAGCACATGTCTGGGCACCACAGTAATCGTTAACCAACCCAGTGATATATCTGAAAAAATGTAGGATGGCTTGTGCACTCTAGTCTGATTTGTACACCTCCTACCTGATGGTCACCCTGATCTTGAAGTGCTGTACCAATGTATGCAATTATCCCAACACTCATATCAATGGTTAGTCTAGGAAATACTATGTTTAAAAAATGTATAGTGCACCATTATATAAACCAGTGTAAGATTTATTTTTCTTCAATAAAAGAATATAGCTTTGGAGACATTACCTTCATTAGCAAGTGTACAGGGAATATTACCAGGATGAAGTTTGGCTGCAAGACCAGTTAATATTCAACTCTTGTAATTTGCTCTTTAGATGTTTGACTTGAAAATATCACTAACATTGCCAAGACACTGAATGAGGTTCTGTTTTCAGTTTTGCAAAGTAAACAGGCTAAGTGTGGACGTTTTATCAAAGCAAACTGCTGTTGCCTATACTGTAATTAGTCAGCGTGATGTGGAATGCAAACTTCTACAAAGATTATTTTGAAACTAGTTCTATCCATTTTAGTTTCAGAGCTTTGTGCTGTTTCTTTGATTAAATAAATCACTTAGAAACATTGCCTGTATCTTGCATGATTTATTTCTTGTTCACTAGATATTGGGAGGAAAAAAATTCACTTCTTAAGGATGCAGTTTTTCATCGAAATAGACTGGAGAGATTATTTTGCAGTCTCTTGTAGGAATTATAGGCAAAGTGGGACAGATCAGGAAAGGGAACATGGCAGATTGAGTTGGATAAGTAAGAATAGAATACTTTATAATGATTTTAATGTTTTACAGATGTCAAATACATTTTAAGTTTTATTTCCTAAATTGATTAGTTGCCCCAAAATAAATTAATGACTCTCAAACTTGCTTCTTTTTTTTTCCTTCTGCTCTTCACACTATAGTGTGTCTCAGGGTTCTGGTGGTTTTGGTAGTGTTTACTCCCAACAGTCCAATGGAATTTTCAGTATATGAACCTTTGCGCTTTATAATCCAGTACATGAAACTTTTTTGTACTCTGCTTTTGCAGGGGTGCATACCCAAGAGGCTAACAATGTCCCCACTTGCAGTAATCTGCTTCTTGGAATTAATGAAAACTGCCAAATTCTCTTCAAAAATGGCGACTATTATCACAGTTCACTGGTTAACCGACCAAAGCAAATAATACTTTTTATTGTGCTTCCTATTACTATTTATGTATAAATAATCAACAGTTACCTAGATTGTAATATACATGATCATCTGCTCTTGCTCAAATCTTCCAGCAGGGCTTGTTTCTTCCAGAACACTCATTTGGTTTGAAACAACAGCGTTGAAAAAAAATGTGTACCAGTTTAACTCCCTGCTTTTTGATGTTGAAATAACACTTTATTTAATCCCTTAATAGAGGATCCCAGATTTCATACTTATCCAATAACCAATGGAAAACACACAGCATAAATACAATGGGCTTGATTTTCAAAGTAAAAAACGGGTGGGTTGGGGGTGGGAAGCATTGAAAATTGCCGCCATTTCAGACCTGCCTCCAACCCACCTATTTCCGGTTTTCATAGGGGCGGGCGGCCAACCTGCTCCCAGGAGGTGGGTCGGGCCTTAAAACCTTTCAAGGAGGCTTCAGGCCTCCATTTTTAACTAATTCCCCATTTCAACCCCGGGGGGCCAGGATTCCCAGGCCTTCTGTTTTACGCCTCGCGAAAGGAGGCGAGAAGGCCCGAGACTGCAGGTACGTGCCTAGAAAGGCACAGTTTGTGGGCCTGAAGGAGCAGGAGTACTTCCCCCAGAACAATATGCCTACCTGCACCGACCCCCGATCCTCCGACCACCCCCATGATTGATTGACCTCTGATTTCCCCCCCCTCCCCCCGCGACTCGCGACCCCCGTGCCCACCCTCCCCCCACCCCTGCAGATGTCCTCTCCCTGTCTGGCCTCCCGTCCAACTGAGACCAGCCTGTCAATCAGCCGGTCGGATGGGAAACCGACACAAAAAAATAAAAGAGTCCTTACATCAAAATCGTAAGGATGTCCGGGAAACCCGTATTAATGGGTTTCCCGACCTCGAATTGACTCCCTTGCCCCCTTCCCGGCTCCGTTTGAAAATTAAGCCCAATGTGTATATTCAGGAAGGAGAAAAGAACTTGCATTAATATAGTGGGCTCGATTTTAGGGTCGGGTTTCCGGCGGGTTACCAGCGGGGTGGCCCCGAAAATCCCGATCTCCGGTCACGTGACCGGATCGCGACGAAATCCCGGCCACTTCCGGGTACCGCGCTGACGTGCGGGGCTGCGCGCGCAAGCCCCGCTGGTGGGAATCCCGCAGGCAATTAAAGCCAGCGGGGTTCCACTTGAGAGTACTTACCTTGCTCGTTGTGGTCAGTTAATGAGCTGAAGCAGCTGTCAAAAGAGGAAGTGTGGGATTTTAGGTTCAAGGCAGTCAGTTTCCCACACTGGGGGAAACAGTACCTTTCAAACCAGGCGTGTTGCAGCCAGCAGCCTGTGGCAGGTGCCAAGGTGCGCTCCACGGGGGAGAGCCCTCACCCACGCAGGAGGCCACCGCGTCACATAGGGCAACCCCTGCCCCCCACCACCCCCCGCCAAGCCAGAGGACATACCGACACGAAACCGCAGCCCCAGTCCGAGGACCCACACACCTGCCCTGCACAACCCCTCAGACCAACACCTGCCAGTTGGGTGGTGTGTGGACACCCTCGGAGGACGAAGAGCATGACCAGCACCAGCAGCCTTGCAGTCCACGCCGTCCGCCACAGAGACGTGGATCCCCCCAACACGGTGTTGTTGCACGCCCACCTGCACAGCAGGAGGGAGGGCTACCGCAGAGAGAGACGCGTCGCAGAGGGCACTACCCTCGCCACAGGGTCCACAGACCGAGGCGCAGCTCCCCGGACCTCTCCGAGCAGCAGTGCACAGGGAGGCGCAGATTCGCTCGACATGTAGTCGTGGAGATCTGCAGCCTCTTTCATGCCGAGCTGCTCCTGGCTGGCCCCTGCACCAACTGCTTACCTGTCGCTGGCAAAGTCACCACTGCCCTCCACACCTTCTCCTCCGCATCCTTCCAGGGTGCAGCCGGCTACACCGCCGATGTCTGTCAGTCGTCTGCGCGGACGAGCCCTGCAAATACACCTGCACCTACTCTGCAGTAACACGATGGGTGGCATCAGTGGTGGGTCCTCATACTGATACCCAGGAGCGGGCATTATTGGACACAACGGACAGGATTCGCGGAGACATGGCAGTGGTGGTGTCAATATAATGTGTGCTGTTTGTTGCTCTGAAATTCAATATGGGTAACACCCATGACAAACCCTCAGACACCCTTGTGCACCCCCTTCATGCTGACGAGACGTTTGCCTTACCCTGCCTACTGCACATATGTGATGCATGCCCTGTGGCTGCAGCACAGGTGGTGGCAGGTTGAGTGAGGCTGGCCGTGAGGGAGATGCACGAGAGGGTGAGTATGGGATGGAGCCATGAGATTGTATGAGGATTGGGTCGCGTGTTAGTGGCAGGATGAGTACTGGCGAGGTGAGTAGGTGGAGGTAAGATGAGGATGGGGTGTGAGTGGGCATGAAGGGTGATGTGACAGAATAGTGTTGGCGGTGCCGAAGGAGATTTGGGGTGGGGGCAGTGTTGTGGCAGACGGAGTGTAGGGGAAAGACTTCGTGTTCTCACTGTGGCGGACCTACTGCGGTCATTGCAGCGCCTCCTGCACTGTATGCAGGTGGGCCATATGTTGGTGGCGCAGGTGACCCCCTCTGCCACCTCGAGCCAGGCCTTCTTGGTGGCAGAGGCAGGCCGCTTCCTCCCGCCCGCCGGGGGGAAGATCTCTGTCCTCCCCCTCCTCCTCACCCCATCTGATGATACCTGGGGTGAGGCATCATTAAACTGGGAGCAGCCTTCCCCCTGGGCTGCTCCATGCTGCAATTTGTTCTATTGGTTGCAGCATCTGTCAGTGGAGGACTGCCCCTTTAACTAGAGAGCCTCCAGCTGACAGATCGTACTGCGCATGCGCAGCCCGACCGACGCGCAGGCCAGCGCCGTGGACCCCGGAGGAGCAGGTAATTGATTCCTATTAGTGGGTTGCCTGCTACGATCGCGTGGGCAACCCACTAATTTCGCCGTTCACGTTTTCGACGCTCCCGGAGGACCACCCGCTGGGAACCCGCAGGCCTGCTAAATTCG
This sequence comes from Heptranchias perlo, assembly GCF_035084215.1. Lineage (NCBI taxonomy): Eukaryota > Metazoa > Chordata > Chondrichthyes > Hexanchiformes > Hexanchidae > Heptranchias > Heptranchias perlo. The sequence goes on from NC_090330.1 coordinate 76,868,579, forward strand.
AGCCCGGTGTCTTTCATGATCTCAGGATGTCCCAAAGGACTTGACAGCCAATTTTGAATTTTGAATTTTTGTCACTGTTGTAATTGTATGAAGATATAAACACTTTGCACATCTGCACTTAACAGTCAAATCTTCAATATGTAACAAACAAATCAGTTCTTATTTTGATTAAATAAGCAGTATTGTTCCTTTTATCAAAGGAATGAACAATTTTACTCAAAAATACAAGTGAGTAATTTAAACTGTGCTATAGTGTCCAACGGTTTGCTTCTGGAGTTTGATGTTTAGAAAACCTAAATATAGCAAAATGTCTGTTTTACATGTATTTGCAAAGCTAATTATTTTTACCGCAAGTAATTATGCTAAAAAAAAACTTGCAGTAATAAATAACAGAATATATAGCAGGAGGATTAATTACAGAAGCAGTATGGCTAGGAACGAATAGTAAGGGCAACAAAGTAGTAATCGACAATTATTATTGATCAGCAATAGATCAAAGTTGTTGCAGTGAATAAAATCTTCAGGAGATTGGAATTTGATCAAGTGGGATTTCAGTATCTCGGGCAAGTGGATAAACTGGGGATAACCAGACAGGAGGGTGAAAGCAAAAGCAATTTCACAGTGATTGTTGATTGCAGCTTGATCCAGTTTATGAAGCAGAGTGTTGGGGCAGATGCTACATTAAATTTCATGTTTAGTGGTTCACCAAATGGACTAGTAATATGGGAGTGGATAAAAATTTGGCTCCAGATAATTCCATATAGTTACCTTTAATATTGTAAGGAGTCTGACAACACCAGGTTATAGTCCAACAGTTTTATTTGAAATCACAAGCTTTCGGAGGCTTCCTCCTTCGTCAGGTGAGTAGCAAAGGCCAAGGACTAAAATACTGAGAAATTTTGGAACTTATGAAAAATACCAGAAAACGTAAGCAGACCAAGAAAACAAAACTAATGAAAAATTAATTTTTAAAGGAACATTTTAAAGAATATAGAAAAGTATATCCCTTTGGAAGCTGGGGGATGAAGAAAATGAGTATAAACAAGGAGCCAAGCAGAAAGGAGTTAATAGATACAAGCCAATATATTAATGAAGAATTGGGGTCATAGAAAAGTTAGTTGAGGATAACTAAAGTGAGTTTTAGAAGTACGCATACAACATTAATCTTCTAGAATTCTTTGAGGGGGTAACTAAATTACTGGATGAGGTCTACCCATTGAATATATTTTTTTTTCAGAAGACATTTTATATTTCTGTATGTGAAACTTTAAAAAGTTAAAGCTCTTACATATTGTGTCAAATTGGCTAGTATTGAAAACTGGCTTGGCCTTAGGAAGTTATGGTAAATGTAATAAGTGCTATCTGTGGTCAGTGAGAATTAGAGAATTGTAGGGGTCTGTTTTGAGTCTGCTGCTCTTTACACTATTGCTATGTGGTGCTTCCAATAATATATCATTTTAAAATACTTATATATACAATACTTTGACACTTATGCATTTTATCCAATTTTCTTTCTTGCTGTAGTACTATGAATCGATAAATAAATGCTCTAACACAGCCCTCTTCCACTTGACTGAATTTTTTTTTCTCATCTTCAATTCTTTTTCTCTCAAATCTACTGAGTTTTTCCACATAATACGCGTAACCCTGGGTCCCAGCTATGCCTATCTTTTTGTAGGATGTGTGGAATACTTGGAAGCATCTGTGACCTCTTTCTCTGTTGCTTTTGATGACTGTTGATGCTGCTTTCTCCTTGCTCTGATGTGGAAAATTTCATCAACTATAGTTCTAATTTCCACACATCCCTCACCATACATGGTCCATCTCTGATATTTTCTGTCCTTCTTGCCTCCCCTCCCCGCCGCTTCCTGAAGCTCTTGTTTTCTCTTTCTTTCTCTCTCTCTCTCTCTCTCTCTCTCTCTCTCTCTCTCTCTCTCTCTCTCCTCCCCCCCCCCCCCAATCTCAGGCAGTGAGTTTTCTGCAGACTGTTTCAACTCCTTCCCAAGCTGCATCCTATACAGACTCATCCCTTCCTCACAGTTTCTCCACCTCATCATATCTGCTCTGATGATTTCATTTATCGCACCACAGCTTCAGAAATGCCCTACTGTGTCTGCCTGATTTCCAGTGCCTCTGCTCACTCCTCTTTTCTCTCGCAATAATGAGGATCTCCCTTGTCCTCACCTTCCATTCCACTAGCCTCCACATTTGTCAGATCATCTCCTGACATTTCTACCACCTATAGCATGATCCTACCACCAAACACATCTCCTCCCCTCAGTCTCTACTTTCTGGAAGGACCATTACCTCCATGATATACTTGTTCATCCAGCCTTCCCTGCCACTTTCTAGTGCTATGTTGATAGCTGCAACACCTATTTATCCCATACTATTTGTTACATTTTTTAACTCTTACCTTAAATAATGTGCTCAGTGCTAAAGACACTGTGGGGGGAAAAAAAAATTGGATAGGGCCTATTATTGGGCGGGGGTAGCGCAATCCGCTATTGCCCTGCGCCCAATTGCCCCTACGCAGGCAGGACGAGAACTTTGTCCTGCCTCAGTACTCACCTGGAAACTGCGTTTAAATCCAGGCCTCGCACGTCGATTTCATGCAATTTGCACTTTCCACCAGCAGGGAGAAGCTCCAATCTCTCAAAGGCAGGCTGTCTGTTAAAAAATCTCTTAAAGGTAGTCTGCCGTCTGCACGGAGTCTAAACGGAGATCAGACATTGCACATGTGAAACAGAGATGCAGGTCCAGTCCCTTTGTTTACAAACTGATGAGTTATGTTAAAACATTGAATAAAGGTTGAGCATCACTAAATCCCACATCCTCCAATCTGCATGCCACACCTCACCAATCTGCTGATCTGAGTTTGTACCAGATTTGTGAGAGTGCATGTACCAAGGTTCTCTGCTGATATAGAGACCTTGGTGCAAGAGATGGACAGAAGGAGGGACATCCTATATTCGGTGGTGGTGCATGAGGACCGCCAGACAAGAGGCTGCGGGGGATGAAGTCAATGCCAGGCGCACAGCATCATGAACATGAATGCAGTGCAGGAAGAAGTTCAATGCTTTGACATGAGTGGTCAAGGTGAGTGAAGTCAACTGTCAAGTGGCGTCTCCTACCAACTGCACCACGCATTACACCCCTCATCACCCACGTACCAACAAACTCTTTCCATCGGTACTCAACTCTTCCAATCAGATGATTCCTCTCATCCTTACACATTATCACTGTTGCAAGCCGCCCACCCACAACTCACGGATCACACAGACTGGCAGCTATTCATCCATGACAGGCACATCACCCAGACACATGTCGCGCTTTCTTGCAGGAGAAGGTGGCGCATATCAGGAGGCAGCAAGTGGCAGTGGCATTTAGCCCCTTGAGCCTGTTCTACCATTCAGTGAGATGATGGCTGATCTATGACCTGACTCCATAAACCCGTTTTGGCCTCATATCCCTTAAGAGTACTTGGTTCACGGAAATCTGTCAATCTCAGATTTAGAATTCACAAGTGAACTAGCATTATCTGCCGTTCGCAGAAGGGTGTTCCAAACTTCTCCAACCCTTTGCGTATAGAAGTGTTTCTTAACTTCACTCCTGAACGTCTTGGCTCTAAATGTTAGGCTATCTCCCCGCGTCCTAGTATTCAAGTGTAGGAGACCTCCAAAAACAGTTACAAATATCTCGGCAGCCAGAAGCAATAATCCAGCAACTAATCTGTAAATTCTGCATGGTCGCTTTAAATAGCGCTGGTGGGGGTCCTCCAGGCACTCTAAGACACATTTGGATGGTCGGGGTTAAGATTGTGCGTTGAGTTAAGGATTAAGTCTTAAAATAGTGTCTGTCACTTTAAATCAGCGTTGTACACTGATTGTATCCATTTTCTCCTTACTTTACATGCTTCCAGCATAGGATATTTGCACATGAGCTAACTCCTATACCAAGATGGCGTCCAGCACACATCACGCAGGAAACATGCAAGCGTAGCCAAGACACCATCTTGGATGTTGGAGAGGCCGTATCGCGCCGAAACAACGGGTGCTACAGGGCCCAATTTAGCACCCACAGTGCCTTAAGTGGCCCACGTTTCCTATGAACTGGAGTGTGCCTTTACACACCCAATATCTAGGTACAGTATTATTTAGTAAGGTACAATAGTGTAGTAGCTATGGAATCGGACCAGCAACCCCACTATAGCAAATTGTGAGGTTGAATTCGATAAATTTGGTAATTTGTGCGCAGTCCCAAAATAGAAAGACAATGGAAGCTGTTGAACCGTTATCAAAATCCCAACTAGTTCAGTAATGCTTTCAGGGAAAGGAACTAATCATCTCAGCATGTTGGCCTATGCGTGCCTCCAGTCCCACAATACATCGTTGACAGTTACGCTGATGGCTTTACAGTTAATCCTACTTTGAAGTGACCTAACAAGCCATTTGATTGTAAAAAGAAGTGCTGCACAAGGCCCATCACCACCTTCTCCAGGCAACTAGGGACAGACAGTATATGCAGCCTTTCCATTGTCACCCACATCCCAGAAAGATTTTTTTAAAAGGGTGATTGTAGCAAGCCCAGAGATCAATGGAAACTCTTATTCAGCTTACTAGATACATCAAGTGCCCTCAAAAAGTGTCTCTGACTTCAGAAAGCAGTAGAATAACAGTCAAATTGTGACTACTGAAAAAAATTAACAATAATAAACAGGTAAGAACTTAGTAACAAATATAAATGGCAGAGATACAATGACAGGTAGAACCTAGCAGTTCCTTGAATTATAGAAAATAACAAGCCGCTTCTCCTGTGCTAAAAGTCTTAATTAGACTGGACCTAATAAATTGCTTAACCCTTAACATTACATGGACTCCACTACATTAGCCTCCTGCCTGTCTCACAGCTGTTTTATTTCTTTATTCACTCTTGCTCTCACTTACAGCTTTGGAGGAGTTTTGAGTTGAGGCAAGCCCAAGATAATTTTCACAACTCTGAAGGTTCACCCAGTAACAATTGAAATCAAATATATATCTCTCATGATTGCATCAGGATATCGAACACAAAGGAAGTTTGCTGGTCATCTCTTGAAATTCGTATCTGTAATGCAAGTCACCAACAGATATCAGGGCAGCTTCTAGACCGAATACAGCTTTGCACTTAACAAGCATCAACATATTAAAGCCACATTCTTTTCCGTTGCGGCAACCTACAGTTGAGTTGTCTTTGTCCCTGTACTGTGTATCAGCCAGACTGGGTAATTTTCTTTAATGGCATTGGTTTTAACCCAGTATTTACTGTAACAAAAAAAAAGAAGCAATAATATAATATTGCAGACAAAATGCTTAATTTTATGTCACTGTTGTCAAGGGCTATGTGAAACAGCAATTTAGAGTCATAGAGTTATACAGCACGGATAGAGGCCCTTCGGCTCATCATGTCCGCGCCGGCCATCAGCCCTGTCTACTCTAATCCCATATTCCAGCATTTGGTCCGTAGCCTTGTATGCTATGGCATTTCAAGTGCTCATCCAAATGCTTCTTGAATGTTGTGAGGGTTCCTGCCTCCACAACCCTTTCAGGCAGTGAGTTCCAGACTCCAACCACCCTCTGGGTGAAAAAGTTCTTTCTCAAATCCCCTCTAAACTTCCTGCCTTTTAACTTGAATCTATGTCCCCTTGTTATAGTACCCTCAACGAAGGGAAAAAGCTCCTTAGTATCCATCCTATCTGTGCCCCTCATAATTTTGTACACCTCAATCACGTCCCCCCTCAGCCTCCTCTGCTCCAAGGAAAACAAACCCAATCTTCCCAGTCTCTCTTCATAGCTGAAGCGCTCCAGCCCTGGTAACATCCTGGTGAATCTCCTCTGCACCCTCTCCAAAGCGATCACATCCTTCGATCATATGTATTTCCTCCAATACTGTATCTACTGCTCGTGGTGCAGTCTTGTTAACACTGGTGAGACTGAAGTGGGGGTGACTGCATTGCCAAGCATCTGCATTCCGTAAGCAAATGTGAACTTGATCTCCCTGTGGCTTGCCACTGGTCATGTACAAAGACAAATAAGATGTGAACAAAAATGTTTCTACAAGCTGAAGGCATCTAATACTCAACTAAACATAATTGGGTACCAGGAACAGATAAAGAAAACTAAGGCTGCTATTAGATCAGCTAAAAGGGTGATGGAAATGAGGATTGTAGAAAATTGAAGAAGTAATGGGAAAAGTTTTATCAGCTACGTATAGAGTCAGAACTATCAAAGACTGTATTGGGCCTGTATGCTCGAGGACAAGTTATGAAGGATTCACCTGGTATGATGCAAAGTACTCATTTAATATTTCTGCCATAGGAACATAAATAGGAACAGGAGTAGGCCATACAGCCCCTCGAGCCTGCTCTGCCATTCAATAAGATCAGGGCTGATCTTCGACCTCAACTCCACTTTCCCATTCTATCCCCATATCACTTGATTCCTTTAGTGTCCAAACATCTATCGATCTCAGTCTTGAATATACTCAACGACTGAGTATCCACAGCCCTCTGGGTTAGAGAATTCCAAGGACTGGCAACCCTCCGAGTGAAGAAATCTTTCCTCGTCTCGGTCCTAGATTGCCGACCCCTTATCTTGATACTATGACCCCTAGTTCTAGACTCTCGAGCCAGGGGAAACACCTCTCAGCATCTACCCTGTCAAGCCCTCTAAGAATTTTATACGTTTCAATGAGACCACCTTTCATTCATCTAAACTCCAGAGAATATAGGCCCTTTCTACTCTATCATTCTCATAGGACAACCCTCTCATCCCAGGGATCACTCGAGTGAACCTTTGTTGGAGCCCTTCTAAGGCAAGTATATCCTTCCTTAGCTAAGGAGACCAAAACTGTACACAGTACTCCAATTGTGGTCTCACCAGAGCCCTATATAATTGCAGCAAGACCTCCTTACTCTTATACTCCAACCCCCTTACAATAAAGGCTGACATTCCATTTGCCTTCCTAATTGCTTGCTGTACCTGTGTTAACTTTCTGTGATTCGTGTACAAGGACACCCAAATCATTCTGACTACCGTAAACAATTTTACAACACCAAGTTATAGTCCAGCAATTTTATTTTAAATTCCAAATTTAAAATAAAATTGCTGGACTATAACTTGGTGTTGTAAAATTGTTTACAATTGTCAACCCCAGTCCATCACCGGCATCTCCACATCATTCTGACTACCAACATTTCTTAGTCTCTCACCTTTTAAAAAAATATTCTGCTTTTCTATTCTACCTACCAAAGTGGATAATTTCATATTTCCCCACATAAGAACATAAGAAATAGAAGCAGGAGTAGGCCATATGGCCCCTCGAGCCTGCTCCGCTATTCAATCAGATCATGGCTGACTTCAACCTCAACTCCACTTTCCTGCCTGATCCCCATATCCATTGATTCCCCTAGGGTCCAAAAATCTATCCATCTCAGCCTTGAATATACTCAAGGACACAGCATCCACAGCCCTCTGGGTTAGAGAATTCCAAAGATTCACAACCCTCTGAGTGACAAAATACCTCCTCATCTCAGTCTTAAATGGCCGACTCCTTGACCTGCGACTATGCCATCTAGTTCTAGATACTCCAGCCAGGGGCAACAACCTCTCAGCATCTACCCTGTCAAGCCCTCTCAATGTTTCAATGAGATCACCTCTCATTCTTCTAAACTCCAGAGAGTATAGGCCCATTCCTCTCAACTTCTCCTCATAGGACAACCCTCTCATCCCAGGAATTAATCTGGTGAACCTCCATTGCACCACCTCTGAGGCAAATATATCCTTCCTTAGATAAGGAAACCAAAACTCTATGCAGTAACTCCAGGTGAGGTCTCGCCAGAGCTCTGTACATCTGCCACCTTGCCCACTCACTTAACCTGTCTATATCCCTTTGCAGCCTCTATGTGGCTTCCTCACAGCTTACTTTCCCACCTAGCTTTGTATCGTCAGCAAACTTGGATACATTACACTCGGTCCCCTTGTTAAGTCATTGATGTAGATTGTAAACAGCTGAGGCCAAAGCACTGATCCTTGCGGCACCCCACTAGTTACAACCTGCCAACCTGAAAATGACCCGTTTGTTCCTACTCTCTGTTTTCTGTCTGTTAACCAATCCTCAATCCATGCTGATATATTACCCTCAATCCCATGAGCCCTAATCATGTGTGACAACCTCTTGTGTGGCACCTTATCGAAAGCCTTTTGAAAATCCAAATATACTACATCCACTTGTTCCCCCTTATCTACTCTGCTAGTTACACCCTCAAAAATTCTAATAGATTTGTCAAACACAATTTCCCTTTCAGAAAACTGTGCTGACTCTGTCTAAGAACACTGGTAATATTAAAATAGATGAACAAATTGTTTTAGGTAGAATTAGAAACCTGAAAATAGGCCACCAGGCTGGATGATATCCACCCGAAAGTCCTCAGGGAGATGGGAAACGTGCTATGTGAGCCCCTTGCTTGTATTTTTAATAGCTCACTGCACTCTGGGATGGTTTCCTTTGACTGGAAGGAGGCTAGTGTAGTCCCCATCTTAAAAAAGGAGACAAGACGGACTTGGGTAACTATAGGCTCATTAGTTTGACATCAGAAATAGGAAAGGTGCTTGAGGGAATCATTAAGGATGCAATTTATGATTACTTGGATAGAGAGGGACATATTAGGGACACCTAACATGGCTTCAAAAAAATCATGTCTTACAAATTTGATTGTATTTTTTGAAGAAGTCACCAAGATGGTGGATGAAGGAAGCCCGGTGGACATTGTCTACTTAGACTTCCAAAAAGCTTTTGACAAGGTACCGCGTAAGAGGCTTCTCTACAAGATCGAAGCCTCCGTACTATTGAGCTGGATTGAGAACTGGCTGGAAGGCTGTAGACAGAAAGTAGTTCTAGATGGATTTAGATGTGTTTGGAGACCGACCACCAGTGGTGTCCCGCAGGGATCGGTGTTAGGACTGTTGCTCTTTACTATTTTTATTAATGATCTAGATGTAGGTGTCTAATCTAGATGTAGGTGTTGGAATGATTTGCAAGTTTGCAGATGATATAAAGGTTTGCATGAGTGTTAGGATTGTAGACGATGCTAGACTGCTTCAGGTGGATCTTGATGTGTTGGGGGATTGTTCTTGTGACTGGCAAATTATCTTTAACTTTGAAAAATGCAGTGTTATGCATGTAGGCAGGATGAATGCTGAACATATATACACCCTCCAGGAAAAACCGTTAAAGCAAATAAAGAAAGAGATCTTGGTGTTTCAGTGTAATAGATCTCTAAGCGTTATTGAGTAATGCCGTGAAGTGATAGCCAGAGCCAATGGGGTGTCGGGATGCATTTATAGGACAATTGACTATAAGGCAAAGCGTACTATTTTGTCCTTGTACAAAACCTTGGTCAGGCCTCAGTTAGAATACTGTGTCTGGTTTTGGTCTCCTCATGTGATGGGTGATATTGAGGCTTTGGAAAGGGTGCAGAGGAGGGCCACTAGATTAATTCCCAGTTTGAAGCATCTTAGTTATCAAAATAGGCTAAAAGGGCTGGGATTCTACACTTTAGAGAAATGTAGAATTAGGGGTGATTTGATCCTGGTTCATGAGATGATGAAGGGAATAGATTGTGTTCGAGTTGACAGTTAGTTTCAATGAAATGGGTTAGGGTGGACCAGAATTCACAATTTTAAGTTGTATAAAGCCAGATCTAGGTTAGGTGTCAGGAGATGGTTCTTTTTCCAGAGAATAGTGGACCTCTGGAACAGGCTCCCGGCTCATGCGGTGGACACCGATTCGCTGAATTCCTTCAAGCGAGAGCTGGACCTGTTTCTGGCTGGGGTGGAGTACAAGAGGTAGGTATTGAGTAGAATTATCAGGGTCAGAATGCGCTCCTGGGCTAGTTTCAATCGCCTAAGGTGGGTGGGTGAAGGGGGGGATCAGAGAGGAATTTCCCAGATTTTTTCCCCCAAATTGACTAGGGTTTTTTTCATCTGTTTTTTTTGCCACTCCCATGAGATCACATGGTTTTGGGTGGGGTAGGTAGGTGCAAGGTATAACAAATTGTTTGGGACAGGCTGGATGGACCAGAGGGTCTTTTCCTGTCCATCATTGTTTGTATGTTACTTCAATTCCATTCCCCCCCCCCCCCCCCTCCCCCCTCATTTTTCCATTCTGGCCTTTGCATCTTTGGCCTCCTAAGAACAGGATCTCCTTTTTTTTCCTGGGTACTCCACAACCCTCTGGTCTGAAGATAGATTTTTGCATCTTCAGATCACAGCTATCTCCCTTATTTTCTTGCCCGTTTCTCTCATCTAGCTTCTACATGTGTGTATTTTTCCTATTTTTTTAATGCATTCTTGTTGCCTCACTGATAAGATTTGTGTATATTGTGCGCTAGTTTTCATCACTTTCTAACTTTTTAAAAGCTGTTCACTCTCCTGATTGACTCTACTTTACCTGTTGTATTTCCCCATCTTGTTTTATTCAGCCCTCTAAAGGGCCTTGATTACTTTCAGTTCTGCTGAAAGGTCTATACCCAATTGCTAACTTCTCTTTCCTTTTTTCAGATGCTGCTAGTGTATTTTTTGCTTTTCATTTTAGATTTCAAGCATTTATAGTTTTTTGTTGCTTTGTTCAATGATTTTATTTGCTGCCTTGTTTCTGCAGTCATAAAATGTTCTCTGGCAAATGACGTTTTTTTTTAGTGCTGTAATGTTTTATATTTAAGGCACGCTTGACGTTGTTCATTGTTGCCGTTTTAATTGAGTAATTTGTGATTCCCTTCGAAGTAGGTTTTATGAGAATTTTATGTAGGTGCATTTTACATTTTGAAGACAGTTTTACATCAGTCATGTATGTATCATGAATGTACTTTTTCATCTCATTGATGAGCATTCTTTCTGTTCATTGCTCAGTTCATCACAAAACAGCTTAGCAAAGCAATCTTGTAAAGTATTTTGTTGCTCACGACTCTGGCAACTCTAGCCAGTTACTGTTGTGCTGCATTTCAACACGATTTTTGGAACTGTGCTTTGGGCCTGTATTTATTGCTGCTGTTAGTAATTTGATGAAAATATTTGTGGAATGATTGTTTATTCTGTGCCAGACATGTAGAGATATAACGGGCCGGATTTTCCTCTGAAAATAATGGCGAGGCTAATAGGGCTCACCATTATTTCAGTGCATCTGGTATAGCAACTTCTGGCGACTGCACATGCGCAGTCAAACGCAGAAACCCGTAAGTTGCTCTACCAGATGCCCTGCTCCTCCGTAAACTCCGCGAGAACGACATCTTGCCAGCTGACTCACCGTTCAAATGAATGGAAGGGCGTAAAGTTCCTGAACTGCCCTGATGTATATGAACTAATCTCGCCAAAAAATGGTACGTTAAGTTATTTAAGTCTAAGCACCCTTTTAACGGCGTGGTAAGTATCAATGACTGCCAAACAACCTCTCTGGCACTGAAAAGTAACATTTACAAATGTGGAGTCTCATTCCTTCAGATTTTAATTGTTGTTGGACATTTTAAAAGAAAAAATGTAAATTTTTAATTTTTTTTATTTTCTATTTCTGTCTCTTTTATCGCTCTCTCTTTATTTCGCTTTCTGTACCTGATGTGACATTGAATTCATTATTCTAACTTACGCTTCCTGGTTCTGACACTTCGCTGCTCAGCACATGCTTTAATCTGATTGGCTAAGGAGATAGACAGTTGCTTGCCCCGTTCACATAGGTCTCAGCTGCCCTGTAGAGGGTGCCGTTTTGGATTCAACGCCCCATGAGAGGAATTTACCATGAAAACAACCAAAAAAAACTTTATGGATAAATGCAGGTCTAACGAGTGGCAGGTGCCGTTTGTTCGCTGCTCAGAGGAAAGTCTGGGCCAGTAACAGTTCCTCGTGAAAGAGTTATAAGGCTCTAACTTTATCAAGAGATTACAAGCCCTACACTATATGAGCTAAACATAAGCAACTAACTGCATTTATAAAGAAGTCTTTTTATTTTTTGTTTCATTCGAGAATGTTAAAAAAAAAATGAATTTGCCATGCTGGGCACAGTCAGAAAGTGCACTGTTTTAGAAAAACTAGAACATTGTACCATGTAACACAATGTACTATTCTGCTAAGTATTGGTGTGAGCTCACTTAAGGCTACAAAGTCTAATTAATAAGTACTGAGTGAGTAAATACAAATGTCAGTTAAGAGACTGCAGATATTGTGGTTGATATTTTCTGTTGCTGCAGAGTTTGTACAATTCTTTTGTTTCTTGATACCTTTTTTTATCCAAGCATGACCCAGAATGTTGTGTTATGATAGTGTGATAGACCTTTGAAATGTAACAGATGGAAGTAAAGTTTTCTTGTGTATGTGTGTCTGTATATATTTATATTTTTTAAAGAATTATTTTGTTACATGCATGTAAAGTGGTAAGATTGAGGAGCTATGGTCTAATATATTCCACTGAGGAAAAAAGGGTGTAAAAGAAATGACAGCCATCCGTGGCTAAGTAAAGAAATCAAGGATAGTATCCGACTAAAAACAAGGACATATAAGGTAGCCAAACTTAGTGGGAGGATAGAAGATTGGGAATTCTTCAAAAGACAGCAAAAAGTAACTAAAGGATTGATTAAGAAAGGGAAGTTAGATTATGAAAAGAAATTAGCAAAAAATATAAAAACAGATAGCAAGAGTTTCTATAGTTATATAAAAAGAAAAAGGGTGGCTAAGGCAAACGTAGGTCCCTTAGAGGATGAGACCGGGAAATTAATGGTGGGAAACATGGAGATGGCAAAAATGCTGAACAAATATTTTGTTTCAGTCTTTACAGTAGAGGACACTAAGAATATCCCAACACTGGACAAACAGGGGACTCTCGGGGGGGAGGAGCTAAATACGATTAAAATCACTCAGGAGATGGTACTCAGTAAAATAATGGGACTCAAGGTGGATAAATCCCCTGGACCTGATGGCTTCCATCCTAGGGTCTTGAGGGAAGTGGCAGTAGGGATTGTGGATGCTTTGGTGATAGTTTTCCAAAATTCCCTGGACTCAGGAGAGGTCCCGGCAGATTGGAAAACTGCCAATGTAACACCGTTATTTAAAAAGGGTAGTAGGCAGAAGGCTGGAAATTATAGGCCAGTTAGCTTAACATCTGTGGTGGGTAAAATTTTGGAGTCTATTATTAAGGAGACAGTAACGGAACATTTAGATAAGCATAATTTAATAGGACAAAGTCAGCATGGCTTTATAAAGGGGAAGTCATGTCTGACAAATTTGCTTGAGTTCTTCGAGGATATAACGTATAGGGTGGATAAAGGGGAACCAGTGGACATCGTGTATTTAGACTTCCAGAAGGCATTCGACAAGGTGCCACATAAAAGATTATTACTTAAGATAAAAAATCACGGGATTGGGGGTAATATTCTGGCATGGGTGGAGGATTGGTTATCGAACAGGAAGCAGAGAGTTGGGATAAATGGTTCATTTTCGGACTGGCAACCAGTAACCAGTGGTGTTCCACAGGGGTCGGTGCTGGGTCCCCAACTCTTTACAATCTATATTAACGATTTGGAGGAGGGGACCGAGTGCAACATATCAAAATTTGCAGATGATACAAAGATGGGAGGGAAAGTAGAGAGTGAGGAGGACATAAAAAACCTGCAAGGGGATATAGACAGGCTGGGTGAGTGGGCGGAGATTTGGCAGATGCAATATAATATTGGAAAATGTGAGGTTATGCACTTTGGCAGGAAAAATCAGAGAGCAAGTTATTTTCTTAATGGCGAGAGACTGGAAAGTACTGCAGTACAAAGGGATCTGGGGGTCCTAGTGCAAGAAAATCAAAAAGTTGGTATGCAGGTGCAGCAGGTGATCAAGAAAGCCAACGGAATGTTGGCTTTTATTGCTAGGGGGATAGAATATAAAAACAAGGAGGTATTGCTGCAGTTATATAAGGTATTGGTGAGACCGCACCTGGAATACTGCATACAGTTTTGGTCTCCATACTTAAGAAAAGACATACTTGCTCTCGAGGCAGTACAAAGAAGGTTCACTCGGTTAATCCCGGGGATGAGGGGGCGGACATATGAGGAGAGGTTGAGTAGATTGGGACTCTACTCATTGGAGTTCAGAAGAATGAGAGGCGATCTTATTGAAACATATAAGATTGTGAAGGGTCTTGATCGGGTGGATGCAGTAAGGATGTTCCCAAAGATGGGTGAAACTAGAACTAGGGGGCATAATCTTAGAATAAGGGGCTGCTCTTTCAAAACTGAGATGAGGAGAAACTTCTTCACTCAGAGGGTGGTAGGTCTGTGGAATTTGCTGCCCCAGGAAGCTGTGGAAGCTACATCATTAAATAAATTTAAAACAGAAATAGACAGTTTCCTAGAAGTAAAGGGAATTAGGGGTTATGGGGAGCGGGCAGGAAATTGGACATGAATCATAGAATCATAGAAGTTACAACATGGAAACAGGCCCTTCGGCCCAACATGTCCATGTCGCCCAGTTTATACCACTAAGCTAGTCCCAATTGCCTGCACTTGGCCCATATCCCTCGATACCCATCTTCCCCATGTAACTGTCCAAATGCTTTTTAAAAGACAAAATTGTACCCGCCTCGACTACTGCCTCTGGCAGCTCGTTCCAGACACTCACCACCCTTTGAGTGAAAAAATTGCCCCTCTGGATCCTTTTGTATCTCTCCCCTCTCACCTTAAATCTGTGCCCCCTCGTTATAGACTCCCCTACCTTTGGGAAAAGATTTTGACTATCGACCTTATCTATGCCCCTCATTATTTTATAGACTTCTATAAGATCACCCCTTAACCTCTTACTCTCCAGGGAAAAAAGTCCCAGTCTGTCTAACCTCTCCCTGTAAGTCAAACCATCAAGTCCCGGTAGCATCCTAGTAAATCTTTTCTGCACTCTTTCTAGTTTAATAATATCCTTTCTATAATAGGGTGACCAGAACTGTACACAGTACTCCAAGTGTGGCCTCACCAATGCCCTGTACAACTTCAACAAGACATCCCAACTCCTGCATTCAATGTTCTGACCAATGAAACCAAGCATGCTGAATGCCTTCTTCACCACCCTATCCACCTGTGACTCCACTTTCAAGGAGCTATGAACCTGTACTCCTAGATCTCTTTGTTCTATAACTCTCCCCAACGCCCTACCATTAACGGAGTAGGTCCTGGCCCGATTCGATCTACCAAAATGCATCACCTCACATTTATCTAAATTAAACTCCATCTGCCATTCATCGGCCCACTGGCCCAATTTATCAAGATCCCGTTGCAATCCTAGATAACCTTCTTCACTGTCCACAATGCCACCAATCTTGGTGTCATCTGCAAACTTACTAACCATGCCTCCTAAATTCTCATCCAAATCATTAATATAAATAACAAATAACAGCGGACCCAGCACCGATCCCTGAGGCACACCGCTGGACACAGGCATCCAGTTTGAAAAACAACCCTCGACAACCACCCTCTGTCTTCTGTCGTCAAGCCAATTTTGTATCCAATTGGCTACCTCACCTTGGATCCCATGAGATTTAACCTTATGTAACAACCTACCATGCGGTACCTTGTCAAATGCTTTGCTGAAGTCCATGTAGACCACGTCTACTGCACAGCCCTCATCTATCTTCTTGGTTACCCCTTCAAAAAACTCAATCAAATTCGTGAGACATGATTTTCCTCTCACAAAACCATGCTGACTGTTCCTAATTAGTCCCTGCCTCTCCAAATGCCTGTAGATCCTGTCCCTCAGAATACCCTCTAACAACTTACCCACTACAGATGTCAGGCTCACTGGTCTGTAGTTCCCAGGCTTTTCCCTGCCGCCCTTCTTAAACAAAGGCACAACATTTGCTACCCTCCAATCTTCAGGCACCTCACCTGTTGCGGTGGATGATTCAAATATCTCTGCTAGGGCACCCGCAATTTCCTCCCTAACCTCCCTTAACGTCCTGGGATACATTTCATCATGTCTCGGAGATTTATCTACCTTGATGCGCGTTAAGACTTCCAGCCCTGTGGGTGGCGGAGAGGGCCCAGGGGCTATGTGGCCGGGTCCTGCTCCGACTTCTTGTGTTCTTTAGATTTGTGGTTGGGATCAGATCAGCCATGATCTTATTCAATGGCGGAGCAGGCTCGAGGGGCCGATTGGCCTACTCCTGCTCCAATTTCTTATGTTCTTATGTTCTTAATATAAAGTTTAACTATATGACAACTGCTTTAATTTTTTTTCCGATATAAGTTTAGTAAATGAAAATATAAAATCTGGCACAATGTAGTCTACCATCAGAACTGAATTGAAAACTGATTCAGTGGCATTCTTTCTCAATTGTTCTGGATTACTCACACAGCATCCTTAATTATTTTCCCTGGACTATACCCAGAAATAAGACAAGGCAGGCTATGCATGTAAAGTTAAAGGGACTATACTTTGATGCAATGTACATCACCATAAATTCATATGGAATGCTGTTGAAAATCATTTATTGAAAATAAGTTTTTAGTAGGACAGTATTCTATTTGGAAAATAGTTATAATCACAATGTTAACTGCTTTATAGCATTTCCCTTTACAAAGGACCATACATGGGGGTTTTAACCACTTCTTCATGTGTTTGCAAAATCTCTTTAGTTTCAAAGTCACTTGGATGTTTTTCTTGCATTCATATTGTGAGATTTAAAATATTTTATTGCTGTTATCTTGCCCTTAGACTTTATGGCCATTACAGGATAACACTTTAATATATGCTGTGTATTTTTTTCTTTCTCCCTCCCCTCAGAACAATTCTGGGGTACAGTTTCACAAGTACCATTTTTCATGCATGATGCTAGACGAAGTATCTGCAGGCTGTTTGGCTGTGGGAAGTATCACTATGTCCACTCCTGTCTTCCCTCAGCATATGTATCCAGCAGGGACACCTGATAGTGATCCCAGGCATCGGAGATCTTGCTGATTTTATTTTCCTCACCAGCTTGTAGACTGTGGCCAGTTGCAGCACCTCACTGCTGCCCTGGCTGAGATTATCTAACTCAGCAAAAACAAGATCGAACCACACTTGGTGACACAGTAGCACTCTCCAAAAGCTGAATTGAATTCTGGAAATCAGTGAAAGCCTTCAGTTTTGAAGTTCTGTTTAGGTGGATTCAGCCTTGTGTGCTGGGTGCATTTCTCAGGCAATCACCAGTTTGATGTTAGTCAGCTGGTCACCAAAACAAAGTCATAGGAGGTGATTTTACAAGTCCGCTTTCAGCAGGGAGCCTAAAGCCAGCACCACTTATTGGAAATTTGAGCATGCACTGCCCACAATTTTCTGACCATTAAAATGAATGGAAAATTGTGGGCAATGTGCGTCCACATTTCCCACATGCACTTGTCAGCCAGACAGGTTATCCGCGAACAGTGCGGACCCGTAAAAACAGCCCTCTGATATATTCTCCCTCTATCTTAAATTTTAAAAATCTGGTTTATTAAAATTGTCACAATTGGTCTGGGTTACTTGGCCAATCAATTAGGAAAACTCTCCTTAATTACTCTGCATGTACTATGCCACTGATATTTTCTCACCAAGCATATTGGTACCTACATGCTGTAGGAAAACTCATGCTTGAACTAGTATGCCTCAGTGTTGTGCAGTGTGCTAATGTAATTGTTTGAACCCTACATTGCTACCATCACCACCCCTCCCCTCTTTCCCCCCCCCCCAACCCCCCCACAAACAACGGACAAGTAATCATCGATCTTTTCACCTTAGTGTTCCATAGCTCAAAATGCACTCTGCTCTTCATACAACCCCAAGTTTGGAAGGACAGAATCTGTAATAGCACTGCTCAGCATTTTTCACAGTTCAGGTTGAAGTGATCATTCTACATGTCATAAAAATCACAATGCAGAAGGCCATTCAGCCCATCATGTCTCTTTTTGTAAATACAGCTGTTCAGCTAGATCTAACTGCTCTAATCCAATTTCTCCTTTTTAACAATTCCTTTGTTAACAATCCAAACTTATCCTGCTCCATTTTAAATGATGGCTATAGTCTCTGACTCAACAGCCACTTGTGGTAAAGCAATAACTGTTTGTGTGAAAAATACCTACTGAAATCTTTGCAGTACCAATGCACCAAGTCAGCCATCAAAAAGAAGTTCAACTAACCATATCCTAGCCCTTTAATACCTCACATTCCTTCCACATCTCTACTTTTGACACAAACTCCCTCCATTGTCCATTCTGTTCTTCAGTTATGACTAACATGTCTGGGAAAGGGAGAAAATTGGACAAAGATTGAGTCGAACTGATCTTCACTCTCATTTCCATTCCATCATGCCACGATCACGCTCATTTATGGGTTGTAATGGAGCAAGTGTGAAATTTGACTCATTTTTGTTATGTGATTTGATTTTTAAAAATATTTCCAATTAATTTTGTGGCTAGCTGGAGTGATCATTCAGCTACATAATATAAAAAACTAAAATATATCTGAAGCTTTCGCTAACAATTACAGTTTGGAACCATTTGTACTAGTGTTTGGGGCGTTTGGTTCTAGATATGGAAAAGTGTTCCACTGGATTTTATTGGAAGCTCTTCCAGTGCTGATTGGCATGATGTGGAGATGCCGGTGATGGACTGGGGTTGACAATTGTAAACAATTTTACAACACCAAGTTATAGTCCAACAATTTTATTTTAAAATCCACAAGCTTTCGGAGGCTTCCTCCTTCCTCAGGTGAAGACACACATTCACCTGAGGAAGGAGGAAGCCTCCGAAAGCTTGTGGATTTTAAAATAAAATTGTTGGACTATAACTTGGTGTTGTAAAATTGTTTACAAGTGCTGATTGGGTAACTGATGTTTCACTAAGCCACACTGGTCCCAGATTTAATCCCCAATTAAAACTGGGTTGTTGTTAGAGGCACTGTAGTTGGCTTCAGCACCTTGAAGAAAAAGGGGGAAAAAAAGATTGGCCAAGTTTTCTTCTACTGTTGACTATTCAGTGTATGCACATGTGAATGTCAGGTCAGGATAGGAAATGGGCACATCATTCATGTCCTTACAGTTGAATAGCCTGTCAAAATTTGCTGTCCAGGCTCTCACATGACACATGTCTGCTTTTGTATGGTACTGGAGGACTGTTGAAACTATAGAGGTCAGTGCATCCAGTGGATAAGGGAGCAAAAAGGGGGAAGGAGGTGGAAGAAAACAATTCTGGTGATACAATACTGGATTATTGTTGCTAGAGGCTGCAAAAGTAAACACTCATGCTCTAGCACAGAGGTTGAGTAATGTAGTCTTCTCTATTTTGTTTTGTAAACTTCAATATTTTGACATGATCAGGACCTGGACTAGAATGGAAACAACACATACTGAGATAAAAGCTAATAATATATGGATGATGGCTGCAATATGCCAACAATGATTCTTTTAAATTTGCATGTGAAGAATAAAACAGAAACATGTGATGCAGGCACTTGTTTCATCCTTTTCCAAAATGCTAACACACATTTTGGCACTGGCACATCATGCAACAATTAGTATAAAATAGAAGTGCCTTAGGCCAAGGCATCTCAGAGTTATTCATTAAATGTCAAGCACAAGGAGGGTGACGCAGAGGAGGTTTGCTACTGCCTGTAGGCTTTGTGTGCTGTTTGCTCCTGCTCATTGTGTTAATTATTTTCTTTGAAACTATTGCTTGAACTATGTTAACATGGGTTTACACAGCCACAAATAATATGGTTTGTTACCATTACACCATGCTCACTAAATTGTAAACTGTGCCAGTACCTGTCTGTCCAAATATTTTGTAGAACATTTAACAGATCACAGTCTTTTTTGGGGGGATTTATGTAAGAAGGGAACTGAATTTAACTAATTAATTAAATACACTTTTTAAGGGAGAAATATCAATGGCTCAGAATGAGCATGAACGGTATATTACATGTTGAATGGGTTGTATTCATTTTGGGGTCAGATCAGAGGACACGGCCTGCGCTTGAAGCAAGGTAAATTCAAAACTAATCTGTGGAAACAATATTTGAGTGAGCGAGCGATCAATCTGTGGAACAGGCTCCCTAGGGAGACAGTGGAAGCAGTTAGTATTCATTCAAATGCAAATTATGTAGATTTCTTAAAGGAAATAACATTTTGGGATATACTATATGAGTAATTTTAAAAGTGACGTGGTAAATGTATCATGCTTTGGAGAAACGGGTGACTTTGGACCTGTGTTTCCTCAAGCTCTCCACCACTGGGATTTTCCTTGCATCATGTCTGGGTCTGTTGTAGACTAATTGATAGAGATTGATAGAGATTGATTGCTATGATCAGTCAATAACTCCATTATCGTTGTACCAAGCAACTACCAGGATGGTAGAAGGTGAACTAGATGTACTTTTTTCATCTAGCAATTCCTATATTCTTATAGTTGTCACTCCTTTCTTGCTTTGAGATATTTCCACATTCTGATTTTATTCTTATGTTAAACCTATTTAAAAATTTGTCTATTTGCATGTGCATTTTGCCTGCCGGCCTGGACCAGAGTCCATTACTCTTTTTTTTCCCCCTTGGCTCCTCTTGGACCCTTCTCTCATGTCTCCTCCCATTCTTGTCACCCAGTCATGCCACCTTTTACTTCTCCCTTCTTGAATACTTCGCCTCCCCTAATCCCAACCTCAACCCATGACTACTCCTCTGCCTCCCTTTCTATACTGTTGCTGCTGTCCAGGATTGAATTCTACCCCCGCCCCCCCATCTCCCTTTTGAATATGCCCACAGCTACCTTCTGTGCCTCTCTTGGCATTCTCCAAAGGGCCTACAGAGTTATGTATTGTTGCCTTCTAATGAATAGTATCCTCAACTGCCCCATCCTTCTCTCATACCAGCTTTCCCACCCAGCATATCTGCTGGGGGCTAACCTAGCTATTTCCCTTCCCATATTGTTCACTCCAGCTACTACTACCCCATTAGATTCTGTCAGCGGTCAATCACCGTCCCTCTTTGCATTTCCTACCAGAATCAACATTCACTCATGTACATGACCTTGCCATCCATGACCTTATTGTGGATAATTGCATTGACATCTTTGCTTTGACTAAAGCTTGGCTCCCAGATGGCAATACCTTGCCTTTTATCGAAGCTTCCCGGCCTGGTTATATTTTTCCAGCACTTGCCCCAGTCAACTGGTATGGAATTTATCATCAAGTTACACATTTGTTTCTCTTTCTACTCCTCTGGCACTTTGTCCTCCTTTGAGTACCTCACCTTGTTCCACGACTCTCGCCTCTCTTAAAATCTGCATTGTCTCCTGCCCTCCCCCAAGCCCCAAACTGAGCTTCTTCCTATGATATCGCCCCTGTTTTCATTCCTGAGCCTCTGCACTGAGTGACTCCTCATAGTAACATAAGGGGCAAAATGCCTCGCAATCTTTGGCTGTTAAGCTATTATTGCACTGAAAAACATTGAGGGTTATTGAGTTTAGTGCATCAAGCCGCTTAGGCATCATTATTGCATATAGCACAAATATCCTTTTACTTTTAACCGTGCATACAAAAAGGCAAAAAATAGCACAGATCCTGGCGAATGGGAAAGATACAAAGATCAACAAAGGGTCACAAAACAGATAGTAAGAGCCACAAAAAGAGTATGAAAAGAAACTTGCAAGGGATATCAAAACCAATACAAAGAACTTTTATAGTTATATTAGGAAAAAGAGGGTGGTCAGGAGCAGCGTTGGCCCCTTAAAAACTGAAAGTGGGGATATTGTCATTGACAATGGGGAAATGGCAGACATGTTGAATAATAACTTTGGTTCAGTATTTACAGTAGAAAAAGAGGATAGCATGCCGGAAATCCCCAGAAAACTAATATTGAATCGGGGACAGGGACTTGATAAAATTAACATAAATAAAGCAACAGTAATGACGAAAATAATAGCACTAAAGAGTGACAAATCCCCAGGACCAGATGGTTTCCATCCCAGGGTTTTAAAGGAAGTAGGTGAGCAGATTGCAGATGCCCTAACTATAATCTTTCAAAGTTCTCTAGATTCAGGAACTGTCCCTCTAGATTGGAAAATTGCACGTCACTCTGCTTTTTAAGAAAGGAGAGAGAGGGAAACCGGGGAATTATAGACCAGTTAGCTTAACATCTGTTGTGGGGAAATTGCTAGAGTCTATAATTAAGGATAGGGTGGCTGAACACCTCGAATTTTCAGTTAATCAGAGAGAGCCAGCATGGATTTGTGAAAGGTAGGTTGTGCCTGACAAACCTGATTGAATTTTTTGAAGAGTTGACTAAAGTAGTGGACAGGGGAATGTCAATGGATGTTATTTATATGGACTTCCAGAAGGCATTTGATGAAGTCCCACATAAGAGACTGTTAGCTAAGTTAGAAGCCCATGGAATCAAGTGAAAAGTACAGACTTGGTTAGGAAATTGGCTGAGCGAAAGGCGACAGAGAGTAGGGATAATGGGTAAGTATTCACATTGGCAGGATGTGACTAGTGGAGTCCCGCAGGGATCTGTCTTGGGGCCTCAATTATTCACACTATTTATTAGCGACTTAGTTGAAGGCATAGAAAGTCTCATATCTAAGTTTGCCGATGACACAAAGATTGGTGGCATTGTAAGCAGTGTAGATGAAAACATAAAATTACAAAGGGATATTGATAGATTAGGTGAATGGGCAAAACTGTGGCAAATGGAATTCAATGTGGACAAATGTGAGGTCATCTACTTTGAATCAAAAAAGGATAGAACAGGGTACTTTCTAAATGGTAAAAAGTTAAAAACAGTGGATGTCCAAAGGGACTTCGGGGTTCAGGTACATAGATCATTGAAGTGTCATGAACAGGTGCAGAAAATCATCAATAAGGCTAATGGAATGCTGGCCTTTATATCTAGAGTACAAGGGGCAGAAGTTATGCTGCAGCTATACAAAACCCTGGTTAGACCGCACCTGGAGTACTGTGAGCAGTTCTGGGCACCGCACCTTCGGAAGGACATATTGGCCTTGGAGGGAGTGCAGCGTAAGTTTACAAGAATGATACCTGGACTTCAAGGGTTAAGTTACGAGGCGAGATTACACAAATTGGGGTTGTATTCTCTGGAGTTTCGAAGGTTAAGGGGTGATCTGATCGAAGTTTATAAGATATTAAGGGGAACGGATCGAGTGGATAGAGAGAAACTATTTCCGCTGGTTGGGGATTTTAGGAGTAGGGGGCACAGTCTAAAAATTAGAGCCAGACCTTTCAGGAGCGAGATTAGAAAACATTTCTACACACAAAGGGTGGAAGAAGTTTGGAACTCTCTTCCGCAAACGGCAATTGATACTAGCTCAATTACTAAATTTAAATGTGAGATAGATAGCTTTTTGGCAACCAAAGGTATTAAGGGATATGGGCCAAAGGCAGGTATATGGAGTTAGATCACAGATCAGCCATGATCTTATCAAATGGCGGAGCAGGCACAAGGAGCTGAATGGCCTACTCATGTTCCTATGTTCCATCCATAGCCCATCAAAACCCCTCAGCTGATATGTACAGCTACACTGTTCAAGTAAACGGAGGTTTCCTGAATTTACGCTGTTCCTACAATCGGAGTAACTTTATACCCAAAAAAATGGTATAACAGCTCCCCCTGTCATTTCGGACAAGTGTAAGTGAGAAGTTGGTGAGATGACAAGGGCACCAACTTACCTTACTGATTACAGGCCTCCAAGGAACTTTTTAAAATCCTTTTCTTCACTTCATTTTACTGTGGTACTTTCCTCTCTTCCCTAAAAAAAAGAATTTTGGGACCACCAACTTCCCTCCTTAAAACCCACCTCTTCAACGAACCTTTTGGTCACCTCTCCTGATTTCCCTTTGGTTTGGTGTCCATTTTCTCCTTGCATTTCTATGTCATGCCTTAGTGTTGGGCCAGTGGATACAGGCAACAACCAGAACATCAGAATATACATCAAAGACCCCCGTACCCCAGTGGCCTACTGTAAAAGACACCGTTTATGTGTCAGTTACCTTCAGTTTTTATTTCCAGTGTGTACTGAGTTACCTTATCTCAACTAAGGTAGCAGTTGGGTATGCTGCAATTAACTTCTGGTCTGGGGAAAATATTGGCCAGGGCTGTGGCCTTGATGTCTGTTCAGTGAGCCCTGCTGGAAAATGTGCACATGAGGATGATTGCATCAACTCAACTGTGAGGCTGTCCAAAATTGAGCCTGTTCACACAACAATCTGAGATTACTCGTCAAGAATGAGTTATGGGCATTTGCCCGGTCCATGAAACTGTAGCCCAACTAGAGTCATTGTTGTCAGGAGAGCAGGGGGCAAAATATTCTTCCTTGACTGGTAAATTTAGAAATCCATCTATAAAAGAACATTTTTTTTGTCAGTATATTGAAATACATCAAATCAATGCTAAAAAAATTGCAGTATTACAGGCTTGATTTTTGTCTACAACATAACACTAAATTTAGAATACTTAACATAGAAGGGGTGTGGGAGTTTAGTGTGTACAGAATGCTCTTTGGTATTCTGATAGCAACAACCATTTCCATCTCAGCTGTAGTGTGCCAAATTTAGTGTAAAGCTCTTCTACTCTGCCCCACAGCAAATCAGAAGAGTATCCCCTCCTGCACAGGTGTAATTTATTTTAATTTCCCATACCAGCCCCAGAGTGAGATTGGCAATTTAGTAAATTTGAACTGTGTGCTGTCCCCACACCTATCAGGAATTTGGTTTGCATACTTAAACACATTTGACTTGTGACCCTTGCGGCTGGCAGTCTGAGCTGCATTTGAAGTCAGGTTCCAGAGAAAGTATAGAGTTCCATTTCAAGTAATACCCTTGAAAATAAATGCAGAAATGCACCCCCAACCACAGGGAGAAGGGGGCGATTTAGTTTGTAAAAAGCTATTTATTACTTGGAAGTTGAAACTTGTTGTTTCATTAAAAAGACTTTAATTATATACATTATGTAAAGGCTTTCCAAGCAACAGTTACTAAACTGAAGAAAAGCTGGGTAATAAAGTTGTCAACAATGTGAATTGTGCCTGGTTTGTGAAATGGTTTCACTTCAGCACGTAATAAATGCTGATTTCATCCTTATAAATGTTGATGTTTGAATAATTAAATGGCAGTTGTGACCATTGCTATTCTGATGGAACCTTAGCAGCAGCTCTTTCTGTCCCTCTATGCTTAGTACATTTCACACTACTTTCACCTTTTTGCAGTTCTCTTTACAATTCAGTCCTTCAGTTCACAAATTATGAAATTCTTATAAATAATTTTAAAATTTTAAGTGATTTTGCAACTGTTTCCTTCCAGCACCAGCTGGGTGTGGACATGAAGTTAGTCTACTTGGGGAAATGCACATTGGTTTTAATTCATAAGTTTGTAGGTAAACAGACATGACAGACTTGTTGAAGGAGATTATGTGCTCTATAATACCGTGCTTTCAATTATCATTTGCCTATGTTTAGTTTACACAGGAGATTCTGTTGAACTGTTTGACACTTTTTGTTAGAGCATCAGAGCAAAGGATCCCTCCACTGTGTTCTCCTTTTGATGAGTTTGATTGTGGGTCATTAGTCTTGATGTGTAACACTTAACCATACACCCCCATTATAGAATCATGGAAAGGTTACAGCATGAAAGGAGGCCATTCAGCCCATCGAGTCCATGCTGGCTCAATGCAATAGCAATCCAGCTAGTTCCACTCCCCCGTCCTATCCCCATAGCCCTGCAAATGTTTTCCTTTCAAGTATTTATCCAGTTCCCTTTTGAAGGCCATATTGAATCTGCCTCAACCACACCGTCTGGCAGAGCATTCCAGATCCTAACCACTCGTTGGGTAAAAATGTTTTTCCTCATGTCACCTTTGGTTCTTTTGCCAATCACCTTAAATCTATGCCCTCTGGTTCTTGACCCTTCTGCCAATGTGAACAGTTTCTCTCTATCTACTCTGTCTAGACCCTTCATGATTTTGAATATCTTTATCAAATCTCCTCTCAAGGAGAATAACCCCAGCGTATCCAGTCTATCCATGTAACTAAAGTCCCTCATCCCTGGAATCATTCTTGTAAATTTCCGCCGCACCCTCTCTAAGACCTTCACATCCTTCCCAAAGTGCAGTGCCCAGAACTGGACGCACTGCCCCAGTTGTGACCGAACCAGTGTTTTATAAAGGTTCAACATAACTTCCATGCTTTTGTACTCTATGGCTCTATTTATAAAGCCGACTATCCTGTGTGCTTTTTTAACTGCTTTCTCAACCTGCCCTGCCACCTTCAATGATTTGTGTACATATACGCCCAGATTTTTCTGTTCCTGTACCCCTTTTAGAATGGCTGGAGTCATACCTAGCACAAAGGAAGATGGTAGTGGTTGCTGGAGGCCAATCATCTCAGCCCCAGGACATTGCTGCAGGAGTTCCTCAGGGCAGTGTCCTCAGCCCAACCATCTTCAGCTGCTTTATCAATGACCATTCCTTCACCATAAGGTCAGAAATGGGGATGTTCGCTGATGATTGCAGTGTGTTCAGTTCCATTCGCAACCCCTCAGATAATGAAGCAGTCCGTGCCCGCATGCAGCAAGACCTGGACAACATCCAGGCTTGGGCTGATAAGTGGCAAATAACATTCATGCCAGACAAGTGCCAGGCAATGATCATCTCCAACAGGAGAGCGTCTAACCACCTCCCCTTGACATTCAATGGCATTACCATCACCGAATCCTCTACCATCAACTTAACTGGATCAGCCATATAAATACTGTGGCTACAAGAGCAGGTCAGAGGCTGGGTATTCTGTGGCGAGTGACTAACCTCTTGACTCCCCAAAGCCTTTGCACCATCTACAAGGCACAAGTCAGGAGTGTGATGGAATACTCTCCACTTGCCTGGATGAGTGCAGCTCCAACAACACTCAAGAAGCTCGACACCATCCAGGACAAAGCAGCCCGCTTGATTGGCACCCCATCCACCACCCTAAACATTCACTCCCTTCACCGGCGCACAGTGGCTGCAGTGTGTACTATCCACAGGATGCACTGCAGCAACTCACCAAGGCTTCTTTGACAGCACCTCCCAAACCCGTGACCTCTACCATCTAGAAGGACAAGAGCAGCAGGCACATGGGAACAACACCACCTGCACGTTCCCCTCCAAGTCTCACACCATCCCGACTTGGAAATGTATTGCCGTTCCTTCATCGTTGCTGAGTCAAAATCCTGGAACTCCCTTCCTAACAGCACCGTGGGAGAACCTTCACCACACGGACTGCAGCGGTTCAAGAATGCGGCTCACCACCACCTTCTCAAGGGCAATTAGGGATGGGCAATAAATGCTGGTCTTGCCAGCGACACCCACATCCCATGAAAGAATATTTAAAAAATTGTGCCCTCTAGTTTATATTGCCTCTCCTCATTCTTCCTACTGAAATGTATCACCTCGCATTTTTCTGTGTTGAATTTCACCTGCCATGTGGCCGCTCATACCACCAGCCTGTCTAAATCCTCTTGAAGTCTATCACTATCCTCCTCACTGTTCGCTACACTTCCAAGTTTTGTGTCATCCGCAGATTTGGAAATTGTGCCCTATACACCCAAATCCAAGTCATTACTATATATCAAGAAAAGCAGTGGTCCTAGAACCGAGAACTGGGGAACACCACTGTACACCTCCCTCCAGCCCGAAAAACAACTGCTCACACTATTCTCTATTTCCTGCTACTTAGCCAATTCTGAATCCATGCTGCTACTGCCCCTTTTGTTCTATGGGCTTCAATCTTGATGACAAGCCTATTAGGCGGCGCTTTATCAAACGCCTTTTGAAACTCCATATACACCACATCATTGGTATGCTTTCTGTTTGTATAGAGGTGACTTTCTTAGTTCAATGCTAGAGCTGCAATTCTGTTACAGGAGGGGTGGTTGGTAAGTCCATTTATTAAATTACTAGAATTTTTAGAAAAGAAGTGCAATATCGATGGGCAAATGGATACGAACACAGCAATATGGCACCATTTAATTGTGTGCTTTTATGAAACGTGGTGATCAACGTGCACCTCTACACAGACTTTTGTGTTCTTGGAGTTCTATTGCTTGAGTTTGCTTTTTAAAAAAAATAGCAACCATAAAATCACTCCACAATATGTACACCAGATTTTAAGTAATAAATTGTGAAAGCAGTGATGCATTGCATGGTCTAGTAATTTAATACTTAATCAGCTTTATTTAAAACTGTCACAGTACACAGAACAAGGCGTCTAATAGCTGTCAACTGATAGATCTGCCCAGTATAATTGCATTTGATTGTAAATTAAATTTTACCCGTGTTTTTCTTTTATCAGTTTAGCTTACTAAAAGCATGAATAGTACTGAGAATGATAATCTGTCGTTTTTAATGCACCTCTATGTGAGTTATAGAGTTAGTTTGAATTGTTAGTTCTGTGATTCGCACAGAGGTTTGTGTTTGGATGTGAAAATCAGAGCAATATGAATAAATGTGTTAGTTTCGGTTGCAGCTAAGATGGAAAGTTATGTTTGTAAGGCTACAGTGTTGCAATATTTTTGTAATGTTCACAGTTGAAGTTGCAGAGCTGGAAATTTAAACTAGTTAACCTTGTGACAAGTGCTTTTGTTTATAAAATTATAATAGTCGAACACCTAGTTGCACACAGAGTAGAAACCAAGTTGAAGGGTGAGACGTAATTGGACCTGAGCACACAAACTTAATCCAATCCCGATTTTATAATTCCATTTTAAATTGCTGTGTCTGCATTTATAACGGAAAATGTCTGTATAAACTTGTCACATAGTAGTTGCTTCTACCTACTAGTAGTGGCAATGCAGTGCCTTTGCTGGCAGGAGGGTGTTATTTCATTATGATCGATTTACATAGGCAATTTATATTATAAGTGTGGACATAGGAATATAAAATTGAAAAAAAGTTTTGTGCAGATGTAATATTTTTAATGTATTATTGGTTGATCACCTGTGGCATTACGCATGGTAAGGTGGCTCTTCTGTTTTTATGTTTCTTCCTCTTTCTCTTTCAGAATTATTTGAAAAACTACTTAGTAGAAAGTGCTAGAAGCTAATCCAAATTCAGCTTTGAGTCACAGCCCTAGGCAATAATATCTAGTCCGACCCCAGGTGTTTCCGAGAGGTTGAAGCCTGCAAATAAAAACTTGAATGACGGCATTAAAAGACAGAAATTACAATTCAGTGGATAACCTTAATTGTGAAATATGTATATTTTTCATTGCATTTTGTTTGCACACTTATTTTGGACTGAGATATTTCAGTTAGTGAGAAAAAAGGGTGGATGAAATCTTTTTCAGAAAGAAGTTTGAGTGATTGTGGGAATATGATGCCCAGGTGACCAGTTTAGGCAGCTTCCATTATAAATTTAGATTCAGAAATTTATAATGAGCAAAAGTGGACAAAATTGTAACAAAAACATGACAACCGAAAGTTAAATTGAAGTGTGTACATTCACAAGATTTTTAATATACCTCGATTGGAGCTTGGGAGTGCAGCAGCTGCAGTGAGCATAAAAGCAATCATAAGTCATTGCAGCAAAATACAGTTTGCAAATAAAAGACTGGATACCACTATAGTAAAAGACTATAATGTTTCTTTCTGACAAACAACTTGGCTGCTTCCTGTAATCTTTTAAAATGAAATTAGCCAACAGATTGTGGCGGTCATACATTTTGTATGTTTATAACAAACTTGCTGTAATTAATGTCCCACAACACTAAGCAAAATGTACCAAGAAAAACTGAAGAACCAAGCTCCAGTAACGATATAATGAAACATAAACGGAAATTGTACATGCAAATGCTGCTAGGATGCTCATTAGAAAGGTTTTATTTTTGATAGCAACTTTGAAAATAAGGGTGAGAATTTTGTAGTCTTCACAGAACCTGTCCAATTTTCCTTCCATTCAGAACTTGAAGGCTGCATCTGGTGCATACAGGACTGCCAATAGCAGGTGAAATTGGCAGTCAGTTTTCTAATCTGAAAGAGTAGTTTCAATAAGTTGATCTTTGACCCTGGGAGAGCTAAATGAAATATTTAGAATTTTTGTCTTGCTTCACACATCATAGTGCAACTCCCTTGGAGGCAGACATCAATACTGTGTTTGATAAACTGCCTGTGCCCCAGTCTGAGAACCCGCAATTGATATGTAGAAAAAAACACTTCAATTACAAGACATCAGGAAGATGTTATTCTCATTTAAAAATCCCTTGGTTTTTTATAGGTTTCTATTTGAATTTTCAGGACTTTGAATTGCTTTTCCCATACCTGCTTAACACTTTGATTAGTCAGCCTCTGGAGAGCCTTCAAGATACTGTCAAAGGATGATCCATTTTCACCAAACAAGGTGGAAAAATCCCTCTACATTATTCCAGCTTTTCTGCTGTTGTAACCACTTCAACTGTGATTTTGTTGTTGCTTTTCTTTGTACGAATTAAGGATATCACAATAAGGTACTGCTGCACGGTTTTCAGAACAACACTGAATCCACAGCAGGTGGTGATGACATATTAAAACATTTGCAAAAAACTGCACTAAGTATTTATTTGGCCAAATTTTGTAATTGCATTTATATCCAGAAGAGGGGGCCAAATACTGGAGGTAATGCTATAATTAATTTGAGTTAAGCTCTTGATGGGCTGTATTCACAAACTATGTTGATCACCTAAAACTGACATTTATCCTGTAAAAGGAATGTCTCTTTAATATTGTTTGAACTCAGTTCCATGCATCCAAAAGTGACGTTGAAGACATGTAACATAACATTTCCCATTACTGGAGTTTGAATGGGATGATTTTAAAATTCAGTGCACTGCATTTCATACCGTATGTCATGAAATTTGCATTATTAACATTGAAATTTGCTCCATTTACGTTTTGCTAGTCTGCATTTATTGTGGGCAATAATGTAGGAAACATAGGAACAGGAGTAGGCCAGTCAGCCCCTTGAGCCTGTTCCATCATTCAATTAGATCATGGCTGATCTCATAGCATCATATGTAAGGAGTCTTACAACACCAGGTTACAACACCTTGCATTTGTCCACCCCAGTCCATCACCGGCATCTCCACATCATAGTCATGGTAGGTGCGGCACAGGAGACGGCCATTTGGCCCATCGTGCCTGTGCCAGCGCTTTGAAAGAGCTATCCAATTAGTCCCATTCCCCTACTCTTTCCTCATAGCCCTGTAATTTTTTCCCCTTCAAGTATTTATCCAATTCCCTTATGACAGTTACTATCGAAAAGGGTGGTGCATTCCAGATCATTACAACTCGCTGTATAAAAAAATATTTCCTCATGTCACCTCTGGTTCTTTTGCTGTGATCACCTTAAATCTGCGTCCTCTGGTTACCGACCCCTCTGCCACTGGAAACAATTTCTCCCTATTTACTTTGTCAAAACCATTCATGATTTTGAACACCTATTAAATTTCCCCTTAACCTTCTCTGTTCTAAGGAGAACAACCCCAACTTCTCTAGTCTCTCCACATAACTGACATCCCTGGCACCATTCTAGTAAATCTCTTCTGCACCCTCTCTAAGGTCTGTATCTTAACTCAATCTACCTGCCTTGGTTCCGTAATTCTTGCCTAATAATCTTCTATACTCAAGGGAATACAAGCCTAGTCTATGCAACCTGTTTTCATAATTTAATCCTTTTAACCTCAGTACCATTCTGGTGAATCTGTGCTGCACCCCCCTACAAGGCCAACTCTTCGCTCTACCTCCCTCCTAAGGAACTAGTTGTCTTGGATTCTCGATAAATAGAAAAGTTACATTACTGTTTGCTCTTTTCTTTGTCTAGAAGTTAGTGGAAGCATTAGCTAGGACAAGTTTTGCTTCATTGAATCTATCCCAAGGCCGTATCCCAAGTGTCTGAGAGGTCAGTTAGTCACATACAGCAGATCTGAAGGATGGTAACAGCAGAATGGGCAGGATCTTGCTGAAAATATAATGGTGTGTTAATGACGCATGCCCTTACTAATGTGCAACACCAGCAAGTTCAGGGGATTAAGAGATATGCCACGAGTTGCGAATCTCCAGAACTTGTTGGTCGATTTCCGCCACTCCACTGTTTGTTTTGCACAGTCGGCATCTTGCCCTTAGCCTCCCGGTATTTTTAAGAACGTGCTGGATTTGCACATTAATTTTCCATTACACTCGCCACAGAAAGTTAAGTCTGGCAATTAAGAATGTAAGTACCTTTTTAACGACATGGTAATTGTTAATCCAATGCCAGTCAACCTGTCTGGCCCAGAATAGGAACAATTTAAAGTGTTCAATCTCAATCCTACATGTAGTTAATTGTTGTTAGAGATTTTAAAAATGTCAAATTTAATAATTTTTAAAAAGTTTTCATTTCCTTTCTGTCATATTTTTCTCTCCCTCTTAATCCAATCTTCCTTTCCCTTTCTGTACCTGGTTTGACTCTAATTCACCCACCATCTCTGTGGTTCCTGTTTCTTTCTGAATCCTTAAATAAATTGGTTAAGGGGACACACTGTTGGCCTTGCTGTTTACTAAGGTCCCAGATGCCCTGTTGCCCTTACCATGCCATTATCAGCTCGCATTTCCAGCAATTTACAGTGCAAAAATTTTTCAAGCTGAAGGGTGCAGAAAAAAGTCCAACTAACGGCGCATACCTGTGAGATGCCCTGCTCTAACCAGACCTGTCAGAAATGCTTGCCTAATGGATGGTTCTTTGTCATATTGGGGGGGGGGGCTGCTAAAACTTTTTTTGTCATCAAACTGACGTAACATTTTCATAGAATCATACAGCACAGAAGGAGGCTTTTTGGCCCGTTGTGCCTGTGCCGGCTCTCAGAAAGAGCTATCCAATTAGTCCCACTCCCCTGCTCTTTCCCATAGCCTTGTCATTTTTTTCCCTTCCAAGTATTTATTCAATTCCCTGGTGACCTGAAATAAGTTGACCACAATACTTGCTCCTCCTCAGCTACAATTTCCTCTGTCCAAACACATTTCATTATACAGAGCTACATTTTTTCCCCAATCTGTTACTTGATCAATTTTTAAACAAACAAAACTTTTTTTAGTCTGCCTTTTACCTCTTCCTTCCTTCATTTGTAGCTCATAACAAAGCTATTCAGTGTTAGTAAAATTGCTTTTAAAGGGATACAGCAGTTACGCAATCTTGAAAGAATTTGAAGCAAGAGCTGTCCATTACCGTTGATAGCATACGTAGTCAGTGCCTGGAAAGTTATTTTCAAAAACAGAAGAATTGCCAAAACAAAAATTTTAAAAATTCTGGAGTCGTGCCAGATGTCTTTGATATCATCTACCTGGGTGTGATATTTGTGACAAAGCACCAGTAGCTCGTAAGTTTAGATGACTGGTTTTAAAACTCGTTGAATTGTGTTGTGTTTTTTGTTGGGAAAACATTCATCTATCTGAACAAAATCTGTGCTATCTTTATTGTGACCATATTCTCCACTTTACTTTATAAAGAAATGAACAAGTTGATCACTGTTGGTACTGATACTTCTAGCAATTGTATTATCCTATATTTTAACCACTACATGCTGACGTATTACTTTGAAAAAGAGAACTTTTATTTATTATATTTAAATATTAGATTTTGATGTGTTGTATTATAGAATGGAATTTACCTAAGAACAAAAATTCTGGTATTAAATTCCTGATGCATGACTACGTAGATTTCTCTTGTTTTTGTATATACAACTACTTTTATAGAGTAGCTGACAAATTTGACACTGATCTAGATTTATTTAGGAGCAGTGTAGTCGGATAGGATATGAGCTGTCAACTGGGAGGACACAATGTACAATTGTGCCTACACAGCAATCAATAGAGGAAATTAAAGAATATTGAGGAAGCTATGGTCTGGACTGACTGGAAAAGCTGTTTTCCTTAATTGCTTGTATACTGCAACTTTTCCCCTGGTTTTACTTGCTGCTCAACTTCATCTCGTGCATCCAAAGTATCTTCCCCAACTAAGTAGTCTGGAAATTCTGGTATCATGCCTCCTTGGGCACTGTGCACAGCTACCCATCCCGGTTTGGGTTCTAGAAATGTCGTTGCTATTGTGAGGACACGATGAACACCTTGAAAGATTGCTTAAATCACTATATAATTTGGGGTTTTCCATTAGACATAATTCAAATGTTTAGGAGATTTTGCCATCCTTGGACCTTTTTAATATGTCAGCTAGCTCAGTTGATAGCACTCTTGCCCTGAGACCAAAGATTCAAGTGGATTCAAGCCCCACTCCAGGACTTGAGAACATAATCTAGTCTGACATTCCAGTATAGTGCAGCGGGATTGCTGCATTTTCAGAGGTGCTGTCTTTCTATCTGCCCATTTCGATTTTCATGGCATTGTTCAAAGAACAGGGAGTTAGAATCATAGAATGGTTACAGCACAGAAGGGGGCCATTTGACCCATTGAGCCCATGCTGGCTCTTTGTAAGAACAATCCAGTTTGTCCCATTCCCCTGCTCTTTCTCCGTAGCCCTGCAAATTTTTTCCCTTCAAGTATTTATCCAGTTCCTTTTTGAAGCCACGATTGAATCTGCTTCCACTACCCTTTCATTCCAGGTCATAGCTACTCGCTGCATTAAAAAAAAGTTTTCCCTCATGTCGCCTTTGGTTCTTTTGCCAATCACCATAAATCTATGTCCTCTGGTTCTCGACTCTTCTGCCAATGAGAACAGTTTCTCTTTACTTACTTTATCTAAACCCTTCATGATTTTGAACACTTCCACCAAATCTGCTCTTAACCTTCTCTGCTCTAAGGAGAACAACCCCAACTTCTCCAGTCTATCCACGTAACTGAAGTCCCTCATCCCTGGAACCATTCGAGTAAATCTTTTCTGAACCCCCTCTAAGGCCTTCACATTCTTCCTAAAGTGCGGTGCCCAGAATTGGACACAATACTCCAGTTGTAGTCGAACCAGTGTTTTATAAAGGTTCAAAATAACCTCCTTGCTTTTGTACTCTATGCCTCTGTTTATAAAGCCCAGCATTCCATGTGCTTTTTCAACCACTTTCTCAACCTGTCCTGCCACCTTCAAAGATTTGTGCACCTATACCCCAGATCTCTCTGTTCCTGCACCCCTTTAAAATTGTACCATTTCGTTTATATTGCCTCTCCTCATTCTTCCTGCCAAAATGTATTACTTTGCAGTTCCCTGTGTTAAATTTCATCTGCCATGTGTCTGCCCATTCCACCAGCCTGTCTGTGTCCTCTTGAAGTCTATTACTATCCTCCTCACTGTTTACACTTCCAAGTTTTGTGTGATCTGCAAATTTTCAAAATTGTTCCCTGTACACCCAAGTCCAAGTCATTAATACATATCAAGAAAAGCAGTGGTCCTAGCACCGACCACTGGGGAGTATACTTTCCTCCAGACTGAAAAACAACCGTTCATCACTACTCTGTTTCCTGACACTTAGCCAATTTTGCATCCATGCTGCCACTGCCCCTTTTATCCCATGGGCTTCAATTTTTCTGACAAGCCTATTATTTGGCACTTTATCATGCCTTTTGAAAGTCCATATACACATCAACCCTCTCTGTTACCTCATCAAAAAACTCAATCGAGTTAGTTAAACACAATTTGCCTTTAACAAATGCCTGCTGACTTTCCTTTATTAATCCACACTTGTCCAAGAAACTATTAATTTTGTCCCCGATTATCGTTTCTAAAAGCTTCTCTACCACCAAGGTTAAACTGACTGGCCTGTAGTTGCTGGGTTTATCCTTACACCCTTTTTTGAACGAGCAATTCTCCAGTCCTCTGGCACCACCCCCGTATCTAAGGAGGATTGGAAGATCATGGCCAGCACCTCTGCAATTTCCACCTGGTTCTTTCAGTGCTAGTTTTCTTTCTCCTTTGGTAAAGAATTCTAAGATTGTGTTCTAGACTCTCTCTTCAGTTAGTTTTCAATGGATCTTATTCATTGCTTTGTAAGAAGATACTGTTTGGCTTTTCTTTGATTCACATTTAGAAAAGACCAAGCAAGTAAGGATAAAGATCATCTAAAGTCAAGCCACATTGGCCCAGGTCACCTTGGTTCCTAGATGTTTTAGAGCTGATAATCCAGCCCTTCTAGCAGTGTCTTTAAAGACAGCCTGACAGAAGTCATACTGACAGAATCATACCTATTAGCTCCATCCCAGATTCTTTCTTCATCCCTTGGTATCCACCGGCAGATAGACCCACTGAAAGTGTGGGCACAGTTATAAAGATTCAGTATTGTGGGAAGCAACATTTTCCATTTTCCATTGCACTTGCATTCCTCTATAACTGACTCTTGAAAAGTCTAAAACTGTTGAGAGTGGGCTCGTTCATCCACCAAGTGTCATCAACAATTTTCATCCTTCAGCCAAAAAACCTGTGATTATAAATAGGAACATGTTCATCTCTGGTATCAGGGCCAAGCCATTTGGTGGAAGGATTTTGTAAACTAAGACCAGTTAAAAATTTGTAGCGCACAACTTTCCAAAAATCATCTATTGCCATAAGTCTTTGGTTTAGTTGACATCAAGGGCCCGATGTTAGCAGGGCTGCGGGTTCTCGGCGGGGGGGGGGCGCGCGCGCGCGCGCGCTCTATCAGGCGCATGGGTAACGCGCCCGGTGAAATTAGTCAGTTTCCTGCGCGATTGTAGGATCCAATCCACTAATTGGATTCACTTACCTGCTCCTCCGGGTTCCCCACTGTTGATCTGCGCGTCGGGCGGGCTGCGCATGCGCAGTGAGATCTGTCAGCTGGAGGCGCTCTATTTAAAGGGGCAGACCTCCACTGACAGATGCTGCAACAAATAGCAAAAATTACAGTATGGAGCGGCCCAGGGGGAAGGCTGCTCCCAATTTAATGATGCCTCACTCCAGGTATCAATACATGGGGTGAGGAGGAGGGGGAGGACAGAGATCCTCCTCCCGGCGTGCCACCAGGAAGGCCTGACTCGAGGTGGCAGAGGAGGTCATCAGCGCAACCAACATATCGCCCACCTGCATACAGTGCAGGAGGCGCTCCAATGACCTCAGTAGGTCAGCCAAAGTGAGTACACGTAGTCTTTCCCCTACACTCCGGCTGCCACATCACTGCCCCCACCCCACATCTCCTTCAGCACTGCCAACACAACTCTGTCACATCACCCCTCATACCCACTCAAACCTCATCCTCATCTTACCTGCACTTACTCACCTCGCCAGTACTCATCCCGCCACTACCACTCAACCCAATCTCTCATACTCACCCTCTCGTGCATCTCTTTCACGGCCAGCCTCACTCAACCTGCCACTACCTGTGCTGCAGCCACAGGGCATGCATCACATATGTGCAGTAGGCAGCGTAGGGCAAACGTGTCGTGAGCATGAAGGGGATGCACAAGGGTGTTTGAGGGTTTGTCATGGGTGTTACTAATATTGAATTTCTGACCAACTCACATTACATATTATATTGGCACCACTACTGCCATGTCTTCGCGAATCCTGTCTGGTTTGTGCAATAATGCCCTCTCCTGAGGATCACTATGAGGACCCACAACTGATGCCACCCACTGTGTCACTGCAGAGTGGGTGTAGGTTTATTTGCAGGGCTCCTTTGCGCAGACGACTGAAAGACATCAGCGATGTCCCCGGTTGCACCCTGGAAGGATGCGGAGGAGAAGTTGTTGAGGGCCGTGGTGACTTTGACAGCGACAGGTAAGAAGATGATGCTCGGGCCAGCCAGGAGCAGCTTGGCATGAAGGAGGCTGCAGATGTCCACGACTACATGTCGAGTGACTCTGAGCCTCCGTGTGCACTGCTGCTCAGAGAGGTCCAGGAAGCTGAGCCTCGGTCTGTGGACTCTGTGGCAAGGGTAGTGCCCTCTGCGACGCATCTCTCTCTGCGGTAGCCCTCCCTCCTGCTGTACAGGTGGATGTGTCACAGCACTCTGTTGTCGAGCTCCACGTGTCAGAGGTGGACGGCGTGGATGGTAAGGCTGGTGATGCTGTTCGCCCTCCGAGGAGGTCATGACTGCAGCTACGGCGGCCCCCATCCGCAAGATGTACATCTGAGGGGGTCCGCAAGGTAGGTACATGTCTCCGGACCCCGGGGTAAGTGTGCAGGTTGGTGACTTTGATTGTCAGGAGGAGGGTGGTGGAGGCCAAACTTTGTCCCAAGTGACAGTGGCCTCCTGCAATGGGTGAGAGTCTCTTTCCCCCCCCCCCCCCCCCCCCACCTGTCAAATGGACCTTTGCAGCTGCCACAGGCTGACAGCTGCAACACGTCCATTTGACCTGGGAGTGTTTGCCCCAGTGTCGGAAACAGTCCCACTTTGTTCTGAAATCCCACATAATCCCTTAATCAGGTCAGTTAATGACCTGAAATACCTACATAAATACTGTCAAGTGGCATCCCGCTGGCTTTAATTGCCTGAGGGATTCCCACCAGCGGGGGCTGCGCGCGCACGCCGGCGCGTCAGCGGGGAACCCGGACGTGCGCGGGTTCGGGGCGGGCTCCGGTACCGCGCCGGGATTCTCCGATTTTTGGAGCCCCCCCCCCGCGGGGAACGCACCCAATAGCGGGTGCTAAAATACAGCCCCAATAATCAGGCTTAGAAGTCTAATACCAATGGATCAGACAGAGCACGAGTTCGTTTAGAGGCAGAAAGTATACAAATCACATAACACTGCTCAGAATTCTAACAGCATTGCTTCATATCTCCTATTTTTTAGTTTTAAATTTCCCATAGAGTTTTGCTTGAAATCTCCCATTTCTAGTTTTTTAAATTTTTAAATGACAGTCTGGCATGCTTGTCCTTGGGAAGATTTTCTATTGCATGTTATGAATGACAATTGCCATGGAGAACTTACTTCCTAGAAGGGGTTGGGTGAACTAATAATAGTAATAGTAGGTACAGCACAGGAGGAGGCCATTCAGCCCATCGTGCCTGTGCTGGCTCTTTGAAAGAGCTGTCCAATTAATCCCATTCTCCTCCTCTTTTCCCATAGCCCTGTAAAACTGTTTATAAGCTAGCGTGTTAGTCGTCTGGTAAGATTTCAAAGTTTCCTTGTGGATGACAGTTGGCATAGATAAACCACCTCCTGGAAAGCTGATGATAAAGTGATTACATTTTGAGTCAGTAATAACCAGCTATCTTGGAGTAATTTTATGTCAATCGATACTTTTTTGATGTTTTTATGTGGGAGTTACAGTTTTCTAGGAATGGGGTAGTTTAATATTTATATGTTTCTGCAGTTTCAGGTTAAAAACACTCCTGGTGTCCCTTACTGAACTGTGTCTCAAAAGACTTCACATTGTTTTTGCAGGTATAATGTTTGAGTTTCTTGGTACAGTACAACAAAAAATGGTCTGGCAGTGGCTACAGAGCAAAACTTGATTCTGAATTAGGAGAGCACAGATTGACATCTTGTGAAAAATTTTTGTGTGATTGAGCATCAGGTGCTAACTGAGTTAGGTAAAATTGTAACTGAGAAAATGATTATTTTCTGTTACCTGCCCAAAGGACAGCTGTGTTACAAATTGTTTCTATATGTGGGCTGTCAGTTCTGTAGGTTGGTTACTGTAGTAAAATCTACTTTTTCAGTAAATTTTTGAATTTAGATTCCATTATAGTTTTTCTAGTGTTTTAAAGATCAAGTTTGAAAAATTGCTGTTGCAATGTACTCATCACATCCAAATTGATATTTTCTTGTTTTTTTAGGTACTGATCAGATTTTAGAATGGTCCCCGTGGATTGGAAGGTAGCAAATGTAACCCTGCTATTCAAGAAAGGAGGGAGAGAGAAAACAGGGAACTATAAGCTAGTTTGCCTGACATCAGTTGTAGGGAAAATGCTAGAATCTATTATTGAGGATGTGGTAACAGGGCACTTCGAAAATCATAATATGATTAGGCAGAGTCAGCATGGTTTTATGAAAGGGAAATCGTGTTTAACAAATCTATTAGAATTTTTTGAGGGTATAACTAGCAGGGTAGATAAGGGGGAACGGGTGGATATAGTATAAGAACATAAGATCTAGGAGCAGGAGTAGGCCATTGGGCCCCTCGAGCTTGCTCCGCCATTCAACAAGGTCATGGCTGATCTATTTGGATTTTCAAAAGGCATTCGATAAGGTGCCACAAAAGAGGTGGTTATACAAGATTAGGGCTCGTGGGATTGGTGGAAATATATTAGCATGGATTGATGATTGATTAACGGACAGAAAACAGAGTAGGAATAAACGGATAATTTTCGGGATGGCAGGTTGTAACTAGTAGGGTGCCGCAAGGAGCAGTGGTTGTGCCTCAACTGTTTACAATATATATCAATAACTTAGATGAGGGGACTGAGTGTAATATCAGCAAACTTGGATATGATACAAAGCTAGGTGGAAAAGTAAGCTGTGAGGAGGACGCAAAGAGGCTGCAAAGGGATATAAACAGGTTAAGTGAATGGGCGAGAAGGTGGCAGATGGAGTATAATGTGGGGAAATGTGAAATTATCCACTTCGGTAGGAAGAATAGAAAAGCAGAATATTTTTTTAAAAGGTGAGAGACTAAGAAGTTGATATTCAGAGCGATTTGAATGTCCTTTGAATGTCCTTTTATGTGCATCACATGAAAGTTAACATGCAGGTACAGCAAGCAGTTAGGAAGGCAAATGGTATGTTAGCCTTTATTGCAAGGGGGTTGGAGTATAAGAGAATGGAGATCTTGTTGCAATTACATAGGGCTCTGGTGAGACCACATCTGGAATACTATGTACAGTTTTGGCCTCCTTTCCTAAGGAAGGATATACTTGCCTTCGAGAGGGTGCAATGATGATTCACCAGATTGATTCCTGGGATGAGAGGGTTGTCCTATGAGAAGAGATTGTGTAGAATGGGCCGATATTCTCTGGAGTTTAAAAGAATGAGAAGGTGATCTCATGGAAACATAAGATTCTGAGAGAGCTTGACAGAGTAGATGCTGAGAGCCTGTTTTCCCGGGCTGGAGAGTCTAGAACTCACAGCAATGTGGTTGATTCTTAATCGCCCTCTGAAATGGCCAAGCAAGCCACTCAGTTGTAAAATCTCACTACAAAAAGTCATAATGAGAATAAAACCGAATGGACCACCCAGCATCGAACCACTAGGCACCGGACACAACAAAGGCAAACCAAGCCCCATCGACCCTGCAAAGTCCTCCTCACTAACATCTGGGGACTTATACTAAAATTGGAGAGCTGTCCCATTGGCTAGTCAAGCCAACAGCCTGACAAAGCCATACTCACAGCATCATACCTTTCAGCGTCCCAGACTCTTCCATCACCATCCCTGGATGTGTCATGTCCCAGCGACAGGACAGACCCACCAGAGTTGGCGGTACAGTGATATACAGTCAGGATGGAGTGGCCCTAGGAGTCCTCAACATTGACTCTGGACCCCATGAAATCTCATGGCATCAGGTCAAACAGGGGCAAGGAAACCTCCTGCTGATTACCACCTACCGCCCTCCCTCAGCTGATGAATCAGTCCTCCTCCATGTTGAGTACCACTTGGAGGAAACACTGAGGAAAGCAAGGGCACAGAATATACTCTGGGTGGGGGACTTCAATGTCCATCACCAAGAGTGGATCGGTAGCAACACTACTGACTGAGCTGGCCGAGTCCTGAAGGACAGAGCTGCCAGACTGGGCCTGCAGCATATAGTGGGAGAACCAACACGAGGGAAAAACCTACATGAACTCATCCTTGCAACCTGTCGCAGATGCATCTGTCCATGACAGTATTGGTAGGAATGACCACTGCACAGTCCTTGTGGAGACGAAGTTCCGTCTTCACACTGAGGACACCATCCAATGTGTTGTGTGGCATTACCTCCATGCTAAATGGGATAGATTCAGAACAGATCTATCAGCTCAAAACTGGGCATCCATGAGGTGCTGTGGGTCATCATCAGCAGCAGAATTGTATTCCAGGACAATTGTATTCATGGCCTGGCCTATTCTTCATTCTGCCATTACCAACAAGCCAGGGGATCAACCCTGGTTCAATGAGGAGTGCAGAAGAGCATGCCAGGAGCAGCACCAGGCGTACCTAAAAATGAGGTGCCAACCTGGTGAAGCTACAACTCAGGACTACGTGCATGTTAAACAGCAGAAGCAACATGCTATAGACAGAGCTAAGCGATTCCGCAAACAATGGATCAGATCAAAGGTCTGCAGTCCTGCCACATCCAGTCGTGAATGGTGGTGGACAATTAAACAACTAACGGGAGGAGGAGGCTCTGCAAACATCCCCATCCTCAATGATGGCGGAGTCCAGCACGTGAGTGCAAAAGACAATGCTGAAGCGTTTGCAACCATCTTCAGCCAGAAGTGCTGAGTGGATGATCCATCTCAGCCTCCTCCCGATATCCTCACCATCACAGAAGCCAGCCTTCAGCCACGTGATATCAAGAAATGGCTGAGTGCACTGGATACAACAAAGGCTATGGGCCCCGTCAACATCCCGGCTGTAGTGCTGAAGACTTGTGCTCCAGAACTAGCCGCACCTCTAGC
Organism: Heptranchias perlo; assembly: GCF_035084215.1. Taxonomy (NCBI): domain Eukaryota; kingdom Metazoa; phylum Chordata; class Chondrichthyes; order Hexanchiformes; family Hexanchidae; genus Heptranchias; species Heptranchias perlo. Next base: position 76,911,180 of record NC_090330.1, read on the forward strand.
CAAACTGTTCCAGTACAGCTACAACATTGGCATCTACCTGACAATTTGCCCAGGTATGTCCTGTCCACAAAAAGCAGGACAAATCCAATCCGGCCAATTACCGCCCCATCAGTCTACTCTCAATCATCAGCAAAGTGATGGAAGGTGTCGTCGACAGTGCTATCAAGCGGCACTTACTCACCAATAACCTGCTCACCGATGCTCAGTTTGGGTTCCGCCAGGACCACTATGCTCCAGACCTCATTACAGCCTTGGTCCAAACATGTACAAAAGAGCTGAATTCCAGAGGTGAGGTGAGAGTGACTGCCCTTGACATCAAGGCAGCATTTGACCGAGTGTGGCACCAAGGAGCCCTAGGAAAATTGAAGTCAATGGAAATCGGGGAAAACTCTCCAGTGGCTGGAGTCATACCTAGCACAAAGGAAGATGGTAGTGGTTGTTGGAGGCCAATCATCTCAGCCCCAGGACATTGCTGCAGGAGTTCCTCAAGGCAGTGTCCTAGGCCCAGCCATCTTCAGCTGCTTCATCAATGACCTTCCCTCCATCATGTGGTCAGAAATGGGAAGTTCAGTTCCATTCGCAACCCCTCAGATAATGAAGCAGTCCGTGCCTGCGTACAGTAAGACCTTGACAATATCCAGGCATTGGGCTGATAAATGGCATGTAACATTCGCACCAGACAAGTGCCAGGAAATGATCATCTCCAACAAGAGAAAGTCTAATCACCTCCCCTTCACATTCAGTGTCATTACCATCGCCGCATCCCCCACCATCAACATCCTGGGGGTCACCATTGACCAGAAACCTAACTGGACCAGCCACTTAAATACTGTGGCTACAAGAGCAGGTCAGAGGCTGGGTATTCTGTGGCGAATGACTCACCTCCTGACTCCCCAAAGCCTTTCCACCATCTACAAGGCACAAGTCAGGAGTGTAATGGAATACTCTCCATTTGCCTGGATGAGTGCAGCTCCAACAACACTCAAGAAGCTCGACACCATCCAGGACAAAGCAGCCCGCTTGATTGGCACCTCATCCACCACCCTAAACATTCACTCCCTTCACCACCAGCGCACTGTGGCTGCAGTGTGTACCATCTACAGGATGCACTGCAGCAAATCCCAAACTTAAAAGGACAAGGGCAGCAGGCACATGGGAACCACACCACCTACATTCCCCTCCAAGTCACACACCATCCCGACTTGGAAATATATCACCGTTCCTTCATCGTTGCTGGGTCACAATCCTCGAACTCCCTACCTTACAGCACTGGGAGAACCTTCACCACATGGACTGCAGCGGCTCAAGAAGGCGGCTCACCACCACTTTCTGAAGGGCATTTAGGGATGGGCAATAAATGCTGGCCTTGCTAGCGACTCCCAAATCCCATGAACAAATAAAAAAAAATACTAGGGGTCATGCTCTCAAGATAAGTGGCTGGGCATTTAGGACTGAGATGGGAAAAAACTTCATCAATCGGGGGGTTGTGAATTCTCTTTGGAATACTCTACCCCAGAGGGCTGTGGATGTTCAGTGGTTGACTATATTCAAGACTCAGATCGACAGATCTTTAGACACGAAGGGAATCAAGGGATATGGTGGATAGAGCGAGAAAGTGGAGTTAGGATAGAATATCAACCGTGACATTATTGAATGGCGTAGCAAGCTTGAGGGGCATTATGCCTACTCTTGCTCATATTTGTTATGTTCTTAAGTTGGACAACTGGGGTTAGCCTATATATGCTTAGAGCATACTTCAGCTGAGCACCACCAACCTGATTGAGTTAAATATTTGTGAGGAAATGGTTTAAGCTAGTATAGTTTCATTCACCAGCACACAACACCAGGCTTACGCTAAGCTGGAGAGCATTTTTTCCTCAAGTTTACAACCTCCATCTACTCTTGGTTAAAAAATCATTGTCCTCACTTCCTGTTTAATGCTTGAGTGTGTTATTTTGTGACTTGAACAGCCTTTTTCTTTCTGAGGCAGTGCAGATCCATAACCACAGTCATAATCTGCCTGATGTGTACATACAGATCAATTTGAGTGTCCTGCAACCCCTTTGGCTATCGGGAACGTCATATAGTCATTGTGGGAAGGCAAAATAGATTACTGAAGTGCAGTATAAATCTATTATTGACACCCTACAAGTAAGCATGCATACTGTAGCCAAGTAAATCTGCTGGCTTTCGGTTTAAAGTGCGAAAGACAGGATGTTTGAAGTTGTTAATACCTCTCCCCTGCCCTTTACAGAAAAGATGATGGGTTTATATGTGCTGAAACAAAGCTGAAGAACTATATTTGGGCGAGTGGTATCTATGGAAAAGTTGGTTCGTGGACTATTAGAGCAAGTGAATGTAGTGGAGATTTCATTCCGGGGAAATCTTTCTGGAAAGCCATAGAGAATTTTTAGAAGTTTCAAGAAGGGATACAGACCAGTCCCACAGACGAATAAAGCAACAGCTTGACAAAAGTCAGACTGACAATCATCCCAAATTTTTTCATCACCATCCCTAGGTATCCACTGGCAGAATAGACCCACAAGTAGTGTGAGCACAGTCATATACTGTCAGGTGGGAGTGGCACTGGGAGTCGCCAACATTGACTCTGGACCCCATGAAGTCTTATAGCACCAGGTCAAACAATGTCAAGGAGACCTTCTGCTGATTATCACCTACCGCAACTTCTCACCTGACAAATTACTACTTCTTCGTGTTGGAGGAAGATCTTGGAGAAGCAAGGGCACAGAATATAGTCTAGGTGGGAGATTTCATTGTCCACCACCAAGAGTGGCTTACTGCTACTTCCACTGACCAAGCTGGTCAAGTCCTGAAGCACATGACTGCCAGACGGCGCCTGCATCAGGTGGTGAGGGAACCAACAGGAGGAAATGACCTACTTGACCTTGTCCTCACCAACCTACCTGTCACAGACATGCCTGTCCATGATAGCATTGGTACAAGTGATGTAGTGCTTGTGAAGACAGGGTCTCATTTCCACCATAAGGGCTTCTTTCATTGTGTAATATGGCACTACCACTGTGGGAGTGGGACAGACCTAGCAGCCCAAAATTGGGCATCGATGAGGCACTGTGAGTCGTCATCAGCAGAATTGTATTCCAACTCGTGGCCTGGCATATCCCTCACTGCTTGTTCACCATCAAGCCAAGCGATCAAGCCTGATTCAATAGAGTGTAGGAGGGCGTGCTAGGAGCAGCACAGGTATACCTTAGGATGAGGTACAAACCTAGTGAAGTTACTACACCTGCATGCTAAGTATCAAAAGTAGCAGACTATAAACTGAGCTCAGCACTCCCCCAACCAAAGGATCAGAGCAAAGCTCCATAGTCCTACCAGATCCAGTTGAGAATGGTGGTGGGCAACCAAGCAACTAATGGGAAGTGGAGACTCCATGAATATTGCCATCCTCAACCATGATGGAGCCAGCACGTGAGTGCAAGAGACCAGGCTGACTTGTTTGCAAGTGTCTTCACCCAAAAGCGCCGAGTGGATAGATGCTGCCTGACCTTCTGAGTGTTTCCAGCATTTTCTGTTTTTGATTGATTCCCAGCATCTGCAGTATTTTACCTATTACTTGTTTCAACTTGAACTTCATCTTATCTGTAAAATGGCATTATTTCAGCAAGACAAATTGGGAACTGTCTGCTATGAGTGCAAGTGTAAACCTATTTCCAAGAAAATTTACAATTAACAACAATAACTTGCATTTATATAGCGCCTTTAACATAGAAAAATGTTCCAAGGTGTTTCACAGACGCATAATCAGACAAAAATGGACTTAAGATTTTTTTAGAAAATTCAGTAAAATTATTTTAACATCACAAAATTGTCATGCAATTACTGTAGAAGAAACTAAAGGAGAAGCAGCTCTGAAGTCATGTCCCAATTCTAATTGCTTTTGGGGAAAAGAAATAATTACAAGGTTCAGACATGCAGACCGAAAGAGTGTGACCTTTGAGTAGTACATTCTGAACTCTCAGTAATAAGCAACCCACAGAATTTTAAGTTGATTGATTTGAGAGAAGCGCCATTAAAAAATTTCTATCAAATGGTGCGGAAGAAGATACAAAGAAATAAATTGCATGAAAATACTGTAGCAATTATTCTGTTGAATGTCCAACAATGTTTGACTTAAATGGAAGGTGCTGTTACATCAAAAAGTTGTTTATTGGGGTTCACTTAGATTTTGTTTTACATTTTGATAGCATATACTTTATTTTTAAAATTGCAGCAGGATTACTGTAGCACCGATGACTATTAGTGTTTCAAATCTGCTGTATGAGAAAATGATTTGAATCAGTTTTTTAAAAATTAAATTTGACAGGTTGCCCCAAACAACTGCATGACCATTAATTTAAAGATTATTTTTAGTGTATATTATAGAAAGTGCACTAACAGTAGATGCACTTAACTAATATTTATTATTTCTTTGTGACTTCACATTCCATTAGTGTATTTTAACAATGCTGTTTTCATTGCCTATGAGCAATCTTCTCTCCATGTCCATATTTCAATTTTTAGAGTTGCTTTAATCTGATGATCCTATCTGAAGTTGTGGTTCTTTATAGATTATTTGACAAGTTTTGAAATGGTATAATATGCATCTAATGGCAAAGTTTAATTGTCTACAGCACAGAAGGAGGTTTATATAAAAAAATACATAATATTCAAAAAGAACACACCGTGTTGTCCAATATATTAGACAGTTTCCTAGAAGTAAAGGGAATTAGGGGTTATGGGGAGCGGGCAGGAAATTGGACATGAAGCTGAGTTTGGATCGGTCAATGCCCTGTGGGTGGCGGAGAGGGCCCAGGGGCTATGTGGCCGGGTCCTGCTCCGACTTCTTGTGTTCTTTAGATTTGTGGTTGGGATCAGATCAGCCATAATCTTATTGAATGGCGGAGCAGGCTCGAGGGGCCGATTGGCCTACTCCTGCTCCAATTTCTTATGTTCTTATGTTCTTATTAGCCACTAACCACATGTGGCTAATTGTTCTGATCAGGAAATAAAAATTGAGTAATAAATGCTGTCGTTAGGCATGTGATCTCAATACTCCTATTCGCATGGGGAATGCATGTATGGTCTTTGTGCATTGTAAAAAGCAGATTGCACAATTGTTTTTTTGACTGTTGAGTGCTTTATTTCCTTGGTTACTGATTGGTTTGTGAAATAAATATGCACGTGAAGTACATATACCAGTATTATGTAAGGCGTTTTCTACTAAAATTAGTGCATGTGGCTAAAACAGTGTTGCCATAGCCACACCTGTGGCTAGTCAGCAATTTCTATTGGACAGCACTGCTCTAGGTCAAATACCAGGAGCTCCATCTGCAAATTAAAATGATCAGGGTGATCTGTTGGATTCCTGGGACATTGGGACCGGTTCTGGGGAAGGTGGGACCTGTACAAGCGTGACGGGTTACACCCGAGCAGGACTGGGACCAATGTCCTCGCGGGGGTGTTTGCTAGTGCTGTTGGGGAAAGTTTAAACTAGAGTGGCAGGGGGATGGGAACCTGAGCGGGGAGTCAGAAGAGAATAAAGCTGAGAGCAGCAAGAGAGGGGAAGACCCAGGGGAAATCTACAATACAAATAGTACAAACAGTTGTTCAATAACAAGTGAAAGGGAAAAGCGTAGAACAGCAGAAAGAAAGTGTACTTTAGGCACGACAGATAAAATAAAAACTAGAAGGCGCAAGGCGATTAACCCAGCATCAAAGCTGTGGCAGGGGGTTGGGAACCTGAGCAGGGAGACAGAGGAAAGCGTGTCAGGAAGGGACAGAAGGTATGGAGTAAAAGGTAAAGTGTTAAAAAAGGAAGAAGCAGGAACTAAGTGTCACAAAACATATTTGAAAGTTCTTTATCTGAATGCACGTAGCATTCGTAACAAAATGGACGAGTTAACGGCACAAATAACTATGTATGGGTATGATCTTGTGGCCATTACAGAAACATGGCTGCAGGGTGACAATGACTGGGAATTAAATATGCCAGGGTATTTAACAATCAGGAAGGACAGGCAGGAAGGAAGGGGAGGTGGGGTGGTTATGTTAATAAAGGAAGGAATTACTGTAATACAGAGAAATGATATTGGGACAAAAGATCAGGACAATGAAACAGTTTGGGTAGAGATAAGGAATAATAAGGGGAAAAAAAACATTAGTGGGCGTAGTATATAGGCCTCCTATAGTTGCAACTCTGCTGGAAGAAGTATTAATCAGGAAATAGTCGGGGCATGTAATAAGGGAACAGCTATAATTATGGGGGATTTTAACTATCATATTAACTGGACAAATCAAATTGGGCAGGGCAGCCTTGAGGAAGAGTTTATTGAGTGTATTAGGGATGGATTTCTTGAGCAGTATGTAACTGATCCTACAAGGGGGCAGGCAACCTTGGACCTGGTCCTGTGCAATGAGCCAGGATTAATTAATAATGTCCTAGTTAAGGATCCCCTTGGAATGAGTGACCATAACATGGTTACATTCCATATCCAATTAGAGGGTGAGAAGGTTGGTTCTCAAACAAGCGTAGGCGTACTGAGCTTGAATAAAGGAGACTCTGATGGTATGAGAGCGGAATTGATTAAAGTGGACTGGGAAAATAGATTAAAGGGTAAGATGGTACATGAGCAGTGGTGTTCATTTAAGGAGTTATTTTACAACTTTCAAAAAATATATATTCCACTGAGGGGAAAAAAGGGTGTAAAAGAAATGACAGCCATCTGTGGCTAAGTAAAGAAATTAAGGATAGTATCCGACTAAAATCAAGGACATATAAGGGAGCCAAACTTAGTGGGAGGATAGAAGATTGGGAAGTGTTCAAAAGACAGCAAAAAGTAACTAAAGGATTGATTAAGAAAGGGAAGATAGATTATGAAAATAAATTAGCAAAAAATATAAAAACAGATAGCAAGAGTTTCTACAGTTATATAAAAAGAAAAAGGGTGGCTAAGGCAAACGTAGGTCCCTTAGAGGATGAGACCGGGAAATTAATGGTGGGAAACATGGAGATGGCAAAAATGCTGAACAAATATTTTGTTTCAGTCTTTACGGTAGAGGACACTAAGAATATCCCAACACTGGACAAACAGGGGGATCTAGGGGGGGGAGGAGCTAAATACGATTAAAATCACTAAGGAATTGGTACTCAGTAAAAATAATGGGACTCAAGGCGGATAACTCCCCTGGACCTGATGGCTTACATCTGAGGGTCTTGAGGGAAGTGGCAGTAGGGATTGTGGATGCTTTGGTAATAATTTTCCAAAATACTCTGGACTCGGCAAAGGTCCCGGCAGATTGGAAAACTGCTAATGTAACACCCTTATTTAAAAAGGGTAGCAGGCAGAAGGCTGGAAATTATAGACCAGTTAGCCTAACATCTGTGGTGGGTAAAATTTTAGAGTTTATTAAGGAGACAGTAACGGAACATTTGGATAAACATAATTTAATAGGACAAAGTCAGCATGGCTTTATGAAGGGGAAGTCATGTCTGACAAATTTGCTTGAGTTCTTTGAGGACATAACGTACAGGGTGGATAAAGGGGAACCAGTGGACGTAGTGTATTTAGACTTCCAGAAGGCATTCGACAAGGTGCCACATAAAAGATTGTTGCTCAAGATAAAGAATCACTGGATTGGGGGTAATATTCTGGCATGGGTGGAGGATTGGTTATCTAACAGGAAGCAGAGAATTGGGATAAATGGTTCATTCTCGAACCGGCAACCAGTAGCCAGTGGTGTTCCACAGGGGTTGGTGCTGGGTCCCCAACTCTTTACAATCTATATTAACGATTTGGAGGACGGGACCGAGTGTAGCGTATCAAAGTTTGCAGATGATACAAAGATGGGAGGGAAAGTAGAGAGTGAGGAGGACATAAAAAACCTACAAGGGGATATAGACTGGCTGGGTGAGTGGGCGGAGATTTGGCAGATGCAATACAATATTGGAAAATGTGAGGTTATGCACTTTGGCAGGAAAAATCAGAGAGCAAGTTATTATCTTAATGGCGAGAAACTGGAAAGTACTGCAGTACAAAGGGATCTGGGGGTCCTAGTGCAAGAAAATCAAAAAGTTAGTATGCAGGTGCAGCAGGTGATCAAGAAGGCCAACGGAATGTTGGCTTTTATTGCTCGGGGGATAGAATATAAAAACAGGGAGGTATTGCAGCAATTATATAAGGTATTGGTGAGACCACACCTGGAATACTGCATACAGTTTTGGTGTCCATACTTAAGAAAAGACATACTTGCTCTCGAGGCAGTACAAAGAAGGTTCACTCGGTTAATCCCGGGATGAGGTGGTGGACATATGAGGAGAGGTTGAGTAGATTGGGACTCCTCTCATTCTTCTGAACTCCAATGAGTAGCGATCTTATTGAAACATATAAGATTGTGAAGGGGCTTTATTGGGTGGATGCGGTAAGGATGTTCCCAAGGATGGGTGAAACTAGAACTGGGGGGCATAATCTTAGAATAAGGGGCTGCTCTTTCAAAACTGAGATGAGGAGAAACTTCTTCACTCAGAGGGTAGTAGGTCTATGGAATTTGCTGCCCCAGGAAGCTGTGGAAGCTACATCATTAAATAAATTTAAAACAGAAATAGACAGTTTCCTGGAAGTAAAGGGAATTAGGGGTTACGGGGAGCGGGCAGGAAGTTGGACATGAATTTAGATTTGAGGTTAAGATCAGATTAGCCATGATCTTATTGAATGGCGGAGCAGGCTCGAAGGGCCGATTGGCCTACTCCTGCTCCTATTTCTTATGTTCTTGTATATGTTTGTTTGAGGCCATCAGTTGTAGCAGTGTTTTTTTTTTCTGTTGGGACCTCTGGCACATATTTGCACTGAGATTTTTTGTCCTAATAACTTGCAAAAGACAGTCTCAGCCACCGAAGGAAAACAGTGCTGTCATTGTAGAAAGTCAGTCAACAAATATGAAAAAGTATAGAAATCTGATACGGAGAGACAGAAATCTGATGACCACGTGGAGCCTCTAAGGTCCAGTGACCCCAGTTTGTAATCCTGAGTTAAACTACTTTCACTTGTCTTTTTCTCTTTCTTGTATGTCATTGTGCTTTACTCCATTTAATGATCACGAAGGTGGGCGGGTGAAATGTTTGCAAATCATTGATGATGCTGATTACCACCAAAGTAAATTTGGCCGACTTGCCCTCTGGTTTTTCCTTCTTGATGATTCTGTTGAAGAACTTATTCTGTTGGGAAACAAGGGGCACAAGCCTTTGGTCCATACTTTATAATTTTAATGGAGAAAGTGTCACAGGCTTTATTCCCATTTACTCTATTTGTATTTATGGAATGAGTAGTTTCTATGTTTCCTGTGATCTGAAACTGTGTAAGCCCAAACTGAATGCTAGTAGACTACTCAATGATGGCAGAAAGGCATCACTGCTACAGCCAAGCCCAATCCTGCTCTCACCAAATGGGCGTGCACTCATAGTTTTCAACATGGATCAGTCGATAGTGTTCAGGAATGCGAACCGCGTTTGACTTTCTTACCTCCACCCTGAAGACATTTCCAGTTGTAGAGCCCTCATCATTGACCTTGCTAAGATCAGCAAACTGAGCAGAGACCAGAAATTTAATTTCAAATCTTTCTGATCTTTGAGGCTCAAGATCAAACGACAATGCATTTCTTCATTGAGCCATTAGGGAAGCGGGGGGAAGAGGAATAAGTGAATTTTTGCTATCAAATGTTATAATACTCATTTATTTTTCTTAATAGGTGCCTTGGCTGGACCAGTTGTTGTTGATCGAAAGGTATCTGCAATTTTGGGCAAAAATGCCACCTTAAAGTGTTTGGTTATGGTGAAAGAAACTGTAACTCAGATCTCCTGGGAGAAGCAAGAACATGGGACCACAGAAACTGTTGCAGTGTTTAATCCTATTTATGGAATCTCAATCCAAGGGAACTATCCAGGAAGAGCTGTATTCACAAACCCATCTTTAAAAGATGCAACAATTCTTATTACCAAAGTTGGGTTTTCAGATTCTGGAAACTACATCTGCAAGGTGGCCACTTTCCCATTGGGAAATTACCAAGAAACAAGCACTGTGACTGTGATCGGTATGTATCCTATTAAAACCCTGTACTAGTAGAAATTAGAAGATTTATTTTGTAATTTGTCCTGTTTGTCCCTGAGTCTTCGATTATCTGCCTACCTATCTATTAACACCAATTTGCCACTAAAGACACTCAAAAAAAAAAGTCATTGCAACAAAAACTAATTAGTAATACAAATGCTGGGTAGTAAATGAGATTTAAGCCACCCGATTGGTACTTTCTGGTACAGATTTTATACTTCTAGATATGCTAACATATTGCAGAGCTGTTTAAAAGAAAGAACAAATAAAGTTGCATTTATATTTTTTTTATTCGTTCATGGGATGTGGGTGTGGCTGGCGAGGCCAGCATTTATTGCCCATCCCTAATTGCCCTTGAGAAGGTGGTGGTGAGCCGCCTTCTTGAACCGCTGCAGTCCGTGTGGTGAAGGTTCTCCCACAGTGCTGTTAGGAAGGGAGTTCCAGGAGTTTGACCCAGCGACGATGAAGGAACGGCGATATATTTCCAAGTCGGGATGGTGTGTGACTTGGAGGGGAAGGTGCAGGTGGTGTTGTTCCCATGTACCTGCTGCTCTTGTCCTTCTAGGTGGCAGAGGTCACGGGTTTGGGAGGTGCTGTCGAAGAAGCCTTGGCGAGTTGCTGCAGTGCATCCTGTGGATGGTACACACTGCAACCGCAGTGCGCCGGTGGTGAAGGGAGTGAATGTTTAGGGTGGTGGATGGGGTGCCAATCAAGCGGGCTGCTTTGTCCTGGATGGTGTCGAGCTTCTTGAGTGTTGTTGGAGCTGCACTCATCCAGGCAAGTGGAGAGCATTCCATCACACTCCTGACTTGTGCCTTGTAGATGGTGGAAAGGCTTTGGGGAGTCAGGAGGTGAGTCACTCGCCGCAGAATACCCAGCCTCTGACCTGCTCTTGTAGCCACAGTATTTATATGGCTGGTCCAGTTAAGTTTCTGGTCAATGGTGATCCCCAGGATGTTGATGGTGGGGGATTCAGCGATGGTAATGCCGTTGAATGTCAAGGGGAGGTGCTTAGACTCTCTCTTGTTGGAGATGATCATTGCCTGGCACTTATCTGGCGCGAATGTTACTTGCCACTTATCAGCCCAAGCCTGGATGTTGTCCAGGTCTTGTTGCATGCGGGCTCGGACTGCTTCATTATCTGAGGGGTTGCGAATGGAACTGAATACTGTGCAATCATCAGCGAACATCCCCATTGCTGACCTTATGATGGAGGGAAGGTCATTGATGAAGCAGCTGAAGATGGTTGGGCCTTGGACACTGCCCTGAGGAACTCCTGCAGCAATATATAATGTCTTTTCCATTCCCAGGACATTCCAAAGCGCATCAAGCTAATGAATTATTTGTAAAGTACAGTCACAGTTGTTACACAGGCAAATACAATTTGTGCACTGCAAGGCCCAAAAATAATAATGAAATAATGAACAGGTAATCTATTTTGGTGTTGTTAGTCGAGGGATAATGTTGACCAGGACACAGGGAGAACACCTCTGCTCTCTTTCAAGTCGTGCCATTGGATCTTTTCCATGCACCTAAATTGTCAGTCTTTGGTTTAACGTCTCATCTGAAAGTGGCACCTCTGACAGTGCAGCACTTCCTTAGTATGGCAAGTAAGTGTCAGAGATCTTCCCTTTTGTTCTTTCCTCCCCTTCCTTTCCCTGGCTCTGTACTTGCTTAAAAACTGTTTAATCTTCAACCTCTTCCAGTTCTGACGAAGGGTCATCGACTTCAAACATTAACTCTGTTTCTTTCTCCACAGATGCTGCCTGTCTTGCTGAGTATTTCCAGCATTTTCTGTTTTTATTTCAGATTGCCAGCATCCACAGTATTTTGCTTTTGATCAAGTGTCAGCCTAGATTATGTTACTGGAGCGGGGCTTGAACCCATGATCTTCTGCCTTAGGCGAGAGTACCATCACTGACCCAAGCTGACATTTGTAATCATTTTTGAATGCTTTTTGCAGGGAAACATGACCCACATAAATATTCTTACTGCGAGTACTGGGGCCAGAGCATAATGTGCGATTTTTAAATTTCCTGCAAATGTATGTCCTATCTTTGTGTAAATACAAGCGAATTGGACTCGATCAATTAAATCTAGAATAGGATTCAATGTATGGCATTTTTGCCCATATACAATAACAACAGTGCACTGGTATTTAAGAATTGGTTTTACAAATGTCAAGTCGAAACAAATGTTTGCTAGTCGTTTTCTCCTGATTTGTTATGTAGCCAGTTTACTGTGTCATATTAATACAGTAGATTTATTGGTTTTTGATGTCTTGTAGGAGAAATGTAATACGTTTTCCTTATCTATTTTAGAAGTTTAGGTTTAATGCAGTGGTAAAGCTCCTCTTGATGTTTGAGTAGTTCTTAACTTGTCAAGAAGTTTCTAAGTATTTTGATGAACACCACTGAAGTATAGTGTAGCATGCATGGCTTTCTCTTGTAGCCAGGTCATTTGCTTCACAGGCAATCTCTTTGCCTTCATTGAGGCATGAAGCTGTGAGGTAGAGAGCAAGCAGTAAGATTTCAGGTGAGGTGGCGCCGCCAGGAGACAAAGGGTGAGGTTCAAGCAGTCATGGTAGAGCGGTGTCTCTCTCTAACTTCTGCTTAGCTTTAAAAGTCTTTTTATCTTTGAACCACACCAGTGGGGTGGTGGCTTGTCAGCAATAGGTTCCTCCAAATACAACCCACGATTGATTGACTTCACTTGTTTTCTCTGTGTCCACGTAATCAAGTTAAGTCAGCAAGTGTTCAAACTATCTCCAACCATTTCCAGCCGACCTGGGGACGGTTCTTGTTGCTACGGTCAAGTTACTATCCTCTTCAGTGTGGCCTTCTACAACCTGTAAATTAACAATCCTTTTAACAATCCTTCAGACTTTTTAAAAGAGTCCTTTTCCTTCAGCATGCTTGAGCCGATTTAATATCAAGCTTTCATTTATCAGATGTATTTTTACTACATCTCATGCTGTGCTTCCAGGTAATGCCTTCCAACAGCTGTCATCCTAAGTCTCTGTTTCCCATCAGCTGTACATCGAACATCTGCTTTCAGAATGGTAGAAAAACCTATGCAGAGTACCTGTGATATACCAGCCATTCATTTTTCTAGACGTCCAAGTCCAATGCCACATGCCTGGCTTACATGTCAGCAACTGCTTGATCCAGATCCTCATGTGTGAGACTTGGACAAAGAAATATGATCATTGTGAGGCAAGTTCCCCTTCCAGGATTCTCACTGAGGTATATCCAGAGCCCTTGCTCCCTGAAACTCTTTTCCTTGTTTGCCTCAAAGCGATCTTACACCTTGGCCGTGGATCCTGTGCATGGGTTGAAGGAAGCCCTTCTGGACATGCCTTGGAATTCTGAACTATGAAGGAGAAATGTTTGGACATATGTCTTAGAAACATAGAAAATAGGAGCAGGAGTAGGCCATTTGGCCCTTTTTGAGCCTGCTCTACCATTCAATATGATCATGGCTGATCCTCTACCTCAGTACCATATTCCCGCGCTCTCCCCATACCCCTTGATGCCTTTTGTGTCTAGAAATCTATCTAGCTCCTTCTTAAATATATTCAGTGACTTGGCCTCCACAGCTTTCTGTGGTAGAGAATTCCACAGGTTCACCATCCTCTGAGTGAAGAAATTTCTCCTCATCTCAGTCCTAAATGTCCTACTGTGACCCCTCGTTCTGGACCCCCCAGCTAGGGGAAACATCCTCCCTGCATCCAATCTGTCTAGCCCTGTCAGAATTTTTATATGTTTCAAAGATATTGCCTCTCATTCTTCTAAACTCGAGCAAATACAGGCCGAGTCGACCCAATCTCTCCTCATAAGACAGTCCTGCCATCCCAGGGATCAGTCTGGTGGACCTTCGCTGCGCTCCCTCTATGGCAAGTATATCCTTTCTTAGATAAGGAGACCAAAACTGCACACAATATTCAGGTGTGGTCTCACCAAGGCCCTGTATAACTGCAGCAAGACATCCTTGCTTCTATACTCAAATCCTCTTGCAATGAAGGCCAATATACCATTTGCCTTCCGAACTGCTTGCTGCACCTGTATGTTTGCTTTCAGTGACTGGTGTATAAGGACACCCAGGTCCCTTTGTACATCAACATTCTCCAATCTATCACTATTTAAATAATACTTTGCCTTTCTGTTTTTCCTTCCGAAGTGGATAACTTCAGTTTATCCACATTATACTGCATCTGCCATGTATTTGCCCACTCACTCAAGTTGTCTATATCGCCTTGAAGCCTCTTTGCACCCTTCTCACAACTCATCATCCCACCTAGTTTTGTGTCGTCAGCAAACTTGTGCCCTCATCCAAATCATTGATATATATTGTGAATAACTGGGGCCCAAGCACTGATCCCTGCGGTACCCCACTAGTCACTGCCTGCCACCCCGAAAAAGACCCATTTATTCCTACTCTCCGTTCCTGTCTGTTAACCAATTTTCAATCCATGAAGTGAGGTGAGAGTGACTGCCCTTGACATCAGGCAGCATTTGACCGAGTGTGGCACCAAGGAGCCCTAGTAAAATTGAAGTCAACGGGAATCAGGGGGAAAATCAGTGGCTGGAGTCATACCTAGCACAAAGGAAGATGGTAGTGGTTGTTGGAGGCCAATCATCTCAGCCCCAGGACATTGCTGCAGGAGTTCCTCAGGGCAGATCCTAGGCCCAGCCATATTTAGCTGCTTCATCAATGACCTTCCCTCCATCATGAGGTCAGAAATGGGGATGTTCGCTGATGATTGCACAGTGTTCAGTTCCATTCGCAACCCCTCAAATAGTGAAGCAGTCCGAGCTCGCATGCAGCAAGACCTGGACAACATCCAGGCTTGGGCTGATAAGTGGCAAGTAACATTCGTGCCAGACAAGTGCCAGGCAATGACCATTTCCAACGAGAGAGAGTCTAACCACCTCCCCTTAACATTCAACGGCATTACCATCGCCGAATCCCCCACCATCAACATCCCGGGGGTCACCATTGACCAGAAACTTAACTGGACCAGCCACATCAATACTGTGGCTACAAGAGCAGGTCAGAGGCTGGGTATTCTGCAGCGGGTGACTCACCTCCTGACTCCCCAAAGCCTTTCCACCATCTACAAGGCACAAGTCAGGAGTGTGATGGAATACTCTCCACTTGCCTGGATGAGTGCAGCTCCAACAACACTCAAGAAGCTTGACACCATCCAGGACAAAGCAGCCCGCTTGATTGGCACCCCATCCACCACCCTAAACATTTACTCCCTTCACCACCAGCGCACAGTGGCTGCAGTGTGTACCATCCACAGGATGCATTGCAGCAACTCACCAAGGCTTCTTCGACAGCACCTCCCAAACCTGTGACCTCTACCACCTAGAAGGACGAGAGCAGCAGGCACGTGGAAACAACACCACCTGCACGTTCCCCTCCAAGTCACACACCATCCCAACTTGGAAATATATCGCCGTTCCTTCATCGTCGCTCCTTCATCGTTGCTGGATCAAAATCCTGGAACTCCCTTCCTAACAGCACTGTGGGAGAACCTTCACCACACGGACTGTAGCGGTTCAAGAAGGCGGCTCACCACCACCTTCTCATGGGCAATTACGGATGGGCAATAAATGCCAGCCTCGCCAGCAACGCGCACATCCCATGAACTAATAAAATAAAAGGATATTATCCCCAGTCCCATGTGCTTTAATTTTGCACACTAACCTCTTATGTGGGACTTTATCAAAGGCCTTCTGAAAATCCAAATAAACCAAATCCGCTGGTTCTCCCTTATCTATTCTACCGGTTACATCCTCAAAAAAAACTCCAGTAGGTTTGTCAAACATGATTTCCCTTTCATAAATCCGTGTTGACTTTGTTTAATCCCGTTGATATTTTCTAAGTGTCCTGTTATCACTTCCTTTATAATATACTCTAGCATTTTCCCGACTACTGATATTAGGCTAAATGGTCTGTAGTTCCCTGTTTTCTCCCTCCTTTTTTTACGTTTGCCACCCTCCAATATGCAGGAACTGTTCCATAATCTATAGAATTTTGGAAGATGACACTAATGCATCCACTATTTCCATGGCTACCTCTTTTAGTACTCTGGGATGCAGATTATCAGGCCCTGGGGATTTATCGGCTTTCAGTCCCATTAATTTCTATCGTAGTCTTGTATGTCACCAGCTCATGTTACTGTTACTTGAAGAAAGATGATAGCGACACCAAAGTGCCCCTTTCTCCTTCCCAATATGGCCTCAAACGATAAAGTTGATATTGACCAGTTTTCCCAGGTACTCAATATAATTCGATCAGACCCACCCCACCCCTTGTTTTTCCTTTGACTAGTGCAAAGCAATAAAGCTGCACTTTGGGGGCATCTGCTGCCATATCTTGCTAGTTAAGCTGTGGTTCAAAATTAGGTTGTGTTGGCCTAGTGCGCAAGCTCATTTGTGGCTAATTTTCTGGTGAGATTTGTTCCCCGTAATTTGAATAGGCTATAAGCACAGGAAAAGCTTAGCCTATAACGCATTTGATTGGGGTTGGAAGATCCTGAGAGGCAGCAGCTTTTAAAGGACTACAGTTCGCCATTAGAAGGGAAATAGTGGTAGGAACAGAAAAATGGGAAAATTGGTCATAGTGGCAGATCAGAGACGTGAGCTATATTTGATGCTGAAGAGTTGGAGGTCATACTACAGGAGATGCACCAAAGGAGAGTGGTCCTATTTTGAGCTGAAAACTACCATCCCATAAAGGAACAGATCAGGCTGTATCAGGTGAAATTGCCGGCCAAGTGAATGCATTCATCTTGCTCCTTTGCCTTCCCCCGATGCTAAAAAAAAAATTAGAGACATTTTTTGGCATTGGGGAATGCAAAAGTTAGTGTGTTCCCTTAGAATCATGGAATGGTTACAGCACAGAAGGGGGCCATTCGACCCATCAAGCCCATGCCGGCTCTTTGTAAGAGCAATCCAGTTTTCCCATTCCTCTGCTCTTTCCCCGTAGCCCTGCAAATTTTTTCCCTTCAAGTATTTATCTAATTCTTTTTTGAAAGCAGTGATTGAATCTGCTTCCACCAACCTTTCAGGCAGTGCGTTCCAGGTCATAACTACTCACTGCTTAAAAAATTTTCCCTCATATCGCCTTTGGTTCTTTTGCCAGTCACCTTAAATCTGCGTCCTCTGGTTCTTCACCCTTCCGCCAATAGGAACAGTTTCTCTTTATTTACTTCATCTAAACCCTTCATGATTTTGAACACTTCTATCAAATCTCCTCTTAACCTTCTCTGCTCTCTGGAGAACAACCCCAGCTTCTCCGGTCTATCCATGTAACTGAAGTCCCTCATCCCTGGAACCATTCGAGTAAATCTTTTCTGCACCCCCTCTAAGGCCTTCATATCTTTCGTAAAGTGCGGTGCCCAGAATTGGACACAATACTCCAGCTGTGGCCGAACCAATGTTTTATCAAGGTTCAATATAACATCCTTGCTTTTGTACTCTACGCCTCTATTGATAAAGCCCAGGATCCTGTATGCTTTTTAAACGCATTCTCATCCTGCCCTGCCACCTTCAAATATTTTTGCACATATACCCCCAGGCCTCTCTGTTCCTGCACCCACTTTGGAATGGTACCTTTTAGTTTATATTGCCTCCCCTCATTCTTCCTGCCAAAATGTATCACTTCGCACTTCTCTGCATTAAATTTCATCTGCCATGTGTCCGCCCATTCCACCAGCCTGCCTATGTCCTGTTGAAGTCTATTACCATCCTCCTCACTGTTTACTACAATTCCAAATTTTGTGTCATCTGCAAATTTTCAAATTGTGCCCTGTACACCCAAGTCCAAGTCATTAATATATATGAAGAAAGCAGTGGTCCTCGGACCGACTTTTGCAAGGCTTTCTTATGGTTCCCATCAAGCATGGCACAAACTTAAATTGGGAACTTCCATATCCTCTATGGGATACCATTTCAAGCATTGTGCATAATCATTTCGCTTTTCTACACACACTTTTATTGTGTCAAAGCTAGATGACACACTTATCTTAAAGATGGGTGACGTGGAATAGCAAACATCTGCTCAGGCTTTCAGCCCAAAGCCCTCCTCTGCTATTAGAGGGTTTCTCAGTCCTGTAGAGTCAGAGGCCATGGATGAAGAGGTTAGCACTGGTCTCCTAAGAGCCATTGCACTTGCCTGGTCTGCTCACCTGTATTGCAGTCAATTCCTTTCGGGGTGATATTTTTCTTTTTTTGCTAATGGACATGGCAGGGAAAGAAAACTGTGTGTGTGTGTGTGTGTGTGTGTGTATGTGTGTGTGCGTGCGTGTTACCTAGCCACCGGGCTACCTCGGCTTCTCCAATCCTTCCTACTCCCATTGTAATTACTCTACACTTTTTCTCCCCATTTCCCGTACATTCCTCATCTCTGAAACCACGGTTCCCCTCCTCTCGGTTCAATGCTTGTTGACATTATGAAGCTCTTCCGAACCTTTGGCACTTTATCTAATTCCTTCAAAACTACCATCAGTCCCTTGTCAAAAAAAAATACCCTTGTTTCCATTATTCTTGACATCTACCACCCTGTATCCAACTTGCTCTTTTATTCCAACTTTGTAATCTAGCTTCCACCGTATTCACAGCACTGAGACCAACCTGGTCAAATGTATGACATTCTGTGCAACTGTAATTGTGGTTTGTTGCCTCTCCTCGTCCTCCCTTGATCTCTCTGATACCATCAACACGGTTGACCACTCCATTCTGCAGCACTGCTTCCAATCTGCAGCACTGCTTGTGCTTCCACTCATACCTATCCCGACATAGTCACTACATCACCTCAAATGGCTTCTTCTTCTGTACCGGCAAGTCAATTTCTTTGTGCTGCAGGTCTCCATCCTTGATCCCCCATCTTTTTTACATTCTACCCCCTGATATTCATAGAATGTTACAGCACAGAAGGAAGCCATTCAGCCTATCGTGCCTGTGCCGGCTCTTTAAAAGAGCTATCCAATTAGTTCCACTCCCCTGCTCTTTCTCCATAGCCCTGTAATTTTCTGTTTTCAAGCATTTATCCAATTCCCTTTTAAATGTTGCTGTTGAATCTGCTTCCACCACCTTTTCAGGCAGAGCATTCCAGATCATAATAACTCTCTGCATAAAAGAATTTCTCCTCATCTCACCTCTGGCACTTTTGCCAATTACTTTAAATCTGTGCTCTCTGGTCACCGACCCTTCTGCCAGTGGAAACTCTTACTATCTATTCTGTCGAAACTCTTCTTGATTTAACCCGATTAAATCTCCCCTTAACCGCCTCTGCTGTAAGGAGAACAACCAAGCTTCTGTAGTCTCTCCAGGTAACTGAAGTCCCTCATCCATGGTACCATTGGTAAATCTCTGTATCCTCTCCAAAGCCTTGACATCCTTCCTAAAGTGTTGTGCAAAGAGTTGGACACAATACACCAACTGAAGCCTAACCAGTGATTTATAAAGGTTTAGCATAACTTGCTTACTTTTGTACTCTATGCTTCCATTAATAAAGATGATGTGGAGATGCCGGTGATGGACTGGGGTGGACAAATGTAAGGAGTCTTACAACACCAGTCCAACAGTTTTATTTGAAATCACAAGCTTTCGGAGGCTTCCTCCTTCGTCAAGTGAGTGAGGGATTCCATAAAGGTACAGCATATATAGTCAGAGAACAATGCCTGGTGATTAAATAATCTTTCCAACTGCCCGTTATCAATGCAATCAAAGGAGTTGAATGGTGTTCAGACAGAGAAACATTACATACAAGACTACTGAATACACAAATGGTCAGAACACAAAGACAGAGAGAGAGAGAGAGAGAGAGAGAGAAACATCCGAAAGGCAGAGAAAGAGAGAGAATGACCAGTTGTATTAAAAACAGGTAACTTTTTTTCGCTGGTGGGGTTACATGTAGCGTGGCATGAACCCAAGATCCCGGTTGAGGCCGTCCTCATGGGTGCGGAACTTGGCTATCAATTTCTGCTCGACGATTTTGCGTTGTCGTGTGTCTCGAAGGCCGCCTTGGAGAACGCTTACCCGAAGATCGGAGGCTGAATGTCCTTGACTGCTGAAGTGTTCCCCGACTGGGAGGGAACCCTCCTGTCTGGCGATTGTTGCGCGGTGTCCGTTCATCCGTTGTCGCAGTGTCTGCATGGTCTCGCCGATGTACCATGCTCCGGGGCATCCTTTCCTGCAACGTATGAGGTAGACAACGTTGGCCGTGTCGCAGGAGTATGAACCATGTATCTGGTGGGTGGTGTCCTCTCGTGTGATGGTGGTATCTGTGTCGATGATCTGGCATGTCTTGCAGAGGTTGCTGTGGCAGGGTTGTGTGGTGTCGTGGACACTGTTCTCCTGAAAGCTGGGTAATTTGCTGCGAACGATGGTCTGTTTGAGGTTAGGTGGCTGTTTGAAGGCGAGTAGTGGAGGCGTAGGGATGGCCTTAGCGAGGTGTTCGTCGTCATCGATGACCTGTTGAAGGCTGCGAAGAACATGGTGTAGTTTCTCCGCTCCTGGGAAGTACTGGACGACGAAGGGTACTCTGTTGGTTGTGTCCCGTGTTTGTCTTCTGAGGAGGTCTATGCGATTTTTCGCTGTGGCAGTTGGAAAGATTATCTATAATCACCAGGCATTGTTCTCAGACTACATATGCTGTACCTTTATGGAATCCCTCACTCACATGACGAAGGAGGAAGCCTCCGAAAGCTTGTGATTTCAAATAAAACTGTTGGACTATAACCTGGTGTTGTAAGACTCCTTACATTTGTCCATTAATAAAGCCAAGGATCTCATATGCTTTTTTAACAGCCGTCTCAACTTGTCCTGCCACCTTCAAAGATTTGTGTACATACACCCACAGGGTCTCTCTCTTCCTGCGCCCCCTTTAAAGTTGTAACATTTAGTTTGTATTGCCTCTCCTCATTTTTCCTACCAAAATGCATCCCTTCACAATTCCCTGCATTAAATTTCATCTGCCATGTGTCTACCCATTTCACCAGTATGCCTATGTCTTCCTTAAGTCTGCTCCTATCCTCCTCACTGTTTACTACATTTCCGAGTTTTGTATCATCTGCAAACTTTGAAATTATGCCCTGTATACCCAAGTCTATGTCATTAATATATATCAAAAAGAGTAATGGTCCTAATACCAAACCCTGGGGGATACCACTATTCTTCCTTCCAGTCTGAAAAAGAACCATTCACCACTACTCTCTGCTTTCTGTCTCTTAGTCAATTTTGTAACCACACTGCCACTGCCCCTTTAATCCCATGGGCTTCAATTTTGCTAACCAGTCTATTATGTGGTACTTCATATTAAATGCCTTTTGAAAGTCCATATACACAACATGAACCATACTACACTCATAACCCTCTTTGTTACTTCTTCAAAGAACTCAATCAAATTAGTCAAACACAAAATAAAAACAGAAAATGCTGGAAAAGCTCAGCAAGTGAGAAAGAAACAGAGTTAATGTTTCTGGTCAGAACTGGAAGATATTAAAGTTTTTAAATAAGTACAGAGCTGGGGAAGATGGGAAGGGGAGGAAAGGACAAAAAGGAAGGACTATGATAGGGTAGTGGGCAAGAGCGATTAAATGACAAAACGGATGATGGTGTAAGGCGAGGAGGGTGGTAATGGGACAAGTAAAGAACCAAAAGATCGGTCTAGAGTAGCTGTGAATGGCAACAGCAGAACCATTACCAGCACTTGCTGTCCGAAAAAATGGGAGCAGTGGTTATGATCTGAAGTTATTGAAATCAGTGTTGAGTCCAGAAGGTTGTAAAGTGCCTAAACGAAAGATGAGGTGCTGTTCCTCACGCTTACGTTGAGCTTCGTTGGAACACTAAGAGGCCAAGGTCAGAGTGGGAGTGGAACGGGAAATTAAAATGGCAAGCGACCGGCAGGTCAGGGTCACGCTTGTAGACAGAGCGGAGGTGTTCAGCAAAGCAATCACCCAATCTGCGTTTGGTCTCCCCAATGTAGAGAACACTGCATTGTGAGCAGTGAATACAGTATACTACTTTTGATTTAGTCAAACATGATTTGCCTTTAACAAATCTGTGCTGGCTATCAATGATTAACCCATGATTTTCCAAGTGACAATTTTTTTCCTGGATTATTGTCTCTAAAAGTTTCTCCGTCACCGACATTGGGCTGATTGTCCTGTAGTTACCTGGTTTATCTCTCACCCCTTTTTGAACAGGGGTGAGAGATAATCCTCCAGTCCTCTGGCACTGCCCCCATATCTAAAGAGGATTGGAAGATTGTGGCCAGGGCCTCCGCTATTTTCACCCTTACTTCCCTCGGTAACGTAGGATGCATCGCATCAGGACTGGGTGACTTTCTACTTTTGAGCACTGCCAACCTTTTAAGTACCTTCTCTTTATCTATTTTTATCTTATCCAATTTCTCTACTACCTCCTCCTTTACTGTGACATTGGCAGCATTTTCTTTTCTCTGGAATTCTCTCCCACACTCTCCCTGCCTTGCTGCCTTTCTCCATGGCTTCAAAAGTATCCTAAAACATTATACTTTGTCCCCCTACTCCCCAAATTTAACTTTTACCCCTTTTTCTTGTACCGTTCGAAGTTCTTATAAACATTCTGAGACACGTTATAGAATTGTAAATTGTTGTGCGTAATGAGGAGGAAAAAATCAGCCAACGTTCCAACTCCTGATCAGTAGCTCTGCTATGAAGTGCCATGTGTGGGCGATGAATGAGGCAGGACCGGGCTCAGCTGTTGTGCCCCCTGCAGTCGTGTGACCTATAGACAATAATCAGGGTCAACTATAGAAAATGGCAAAGATTTAAAAAAAATTGACAGTGCTGGAAGTCAAGTCAGTATCTGAAAGAGCAAAGACAGGTTAACATTTTAGATGAACACCCTTTGTCAGAACTGGAAAGTCCCTTTTATAGTACAGTTGTGCCAACTTAATGCCTTAAAAAATTATGCCCTCTTGTTACTGTCTCACTGACCTGTCACTACGTATCTCATCATAATTCCTTGTAATCTTGAAGACCTTGATTAGGCCATCTCTTAGCCTTCTCCGTATTATTGTCAATAAATTGACGTACAAACAGTTACAATGGGGTAGAAATTGCTCACGAAATAACGGAAAGCTCAACAGCGCTCTCCGTTGCTAGTGGCAAAATGGAGGAGCAAGTTCCGGCGTTTGCACATGCACAGTGAAACATGGAAATCTAGAATTTGTTCCTCCTGGTTTTCCAGTGATATGACAGCTTCGAATTAAAAGTATATCACACGCTGCTATCAGAGAAATCATTGAAAAAGTGCAAACTTGCTTATCTGCCTGGCTGGAATGTAACTAATTTACGCCACAAAACAGGTTTGCTTAAAAAAGCAGGTCCAAACTAAGTTTTAACAGTAAGTCTTAATTGCCAAACAACCAAAATGAACTTTTAAAAATGTGGAGCCTTATTACTCCTTATTTTAATAGTTTTTGGTCATTAAAAAACGTTTTACTTTTTTATTTACCTTAACTGAATTTGTTTAATTCAGTTATTTCTTACCCTCTCTTTTCGCTGTCTATAAATGTTTTTACATTGATTTTAATGTTGACCTTTCACTTCCTGGTTTAACACTTTAAGCTGGCAGAGACAATGCTGCAACCTGATTGGTTGAGGGGAGAGATCGATCTTCTTGCTTCTCCCAGGGTCCTAGCTTCGTTTGAACTGAAGCTGGCTCTTTTCTGCTTCCTATTCGAGGAAGTTCCCAACGAAAAGACCACGGTACGTTTGTGTGTTAGTATAAATTTATGGAGCGGCGAGCAATGTTGGTTTGCTGCTCTGAGCAATTTCTGCCCCAATATGATTCACTAGAATGGTACCAAAGTTGAGAGGTTACAGGCATGAGCAGTTGGGGCTTTCTTCCCTGCAGCTAAGAAGATTAAGGGGTGACCTAGTCGAGGCCTCCAGGATTATGAAGGGTTATGATGAGGTAAATAGTGAAGGATTGTCCCTTTATTTCCTGTTGAACTAAATTTTTGTGGTACTTTGACTAATTCTGCAATTGCTGCGCAAAGTGGTAGTTGATTCTAGAAGTTAATAGCTCTAATCATAAAGTCCTTGCATTTTCTTCTAGTTCAGCATAATGAACTGCTCTGTGTACAATGTAGTGATTTTCATGATTTTGGAAACCCTTGCATCGTATTCCTGAATCATCATTTATTCTCCTCATTGAAAACCAATTAGCTTCCATAGCTGCTCTTCATAGTTCATTGATCTTTAAAACCCTATACTATCCTTGTTCTTCACTTTGAGTCCTATAAGTACCTCTGCATTTTTGCAACAAAGGTGCCCAGAACTGGCACGCTACTCCAAATGTATTCACTCTCATTTATATTGTTGATGTGACGTCCTTTGATTTGTATTGTATAAGACCTACTTATACATCCTAATAGTTTGCTTTGACAACTATTGTACATTTTGATGAAACTTTCAGTATGTTTGTGCTTTGTCACACAGGTATGTACCTCGAGAACCAGAGTTATACAAAGTAAGGTTGCAAGAAGGATAAACCTCTAATAAAAGTTTTAGAGCCTTAAGAAGGAATATCCTCCAGTACAAAAATGTTCCTCTAAACCTAAATGTTATAAAAGGAGATAGCTGCATATTCTTAGTTGTCTCTTAATCACCTATGGTTAATTTTAGAAGGGCTAGTTATGAAGCTATGAAGAAGGCATCTTGATGCAACTCCACCAAAACAGCAACATTGAGTTCTGCCAGAGTGACATCACAAATGAGTAATGCTGCCCATAATCTTAAAATGCATAACATAAGCTGGTAATTTTCCACAGATCACATATCCCAGCCATCAATAAAAGTATAGGAAAGAGTCTGAATTGGAGGAAATAAATTTGCAGCCATCGGGAAGCATTTGGATTTTAAAAAGTTAGCTTGTATTCTCAGACTTTTTCTGAGAGCAAGCAAAAAATATTTTAGTGCAGGAGACAAAGCCTGTGGGGTATAGCTATGTTGTAGGGGTATAGCTATGTTGTCGGAACATAGGAACAGAAGTAGGCCATTCAGCCCCTTGTGCCTGTTCCGCCATTCAGTTGGCTGATCTGCACCTCAACCCCATTTATCCGCCTTTGCTCCATATCTCTTGATGCCCTTATGTACAGTTCAAAATGTTCATTTAGACTCTGGTCTAATTTACAAATGCAGCATGTCTAATTGTTCTGCTGAATATATATTCACATTTCAAATGGACAAAATAAGAACATTTTCGCATGGCCAGCATAATGCTTTACATTGTTGCATATCATGGCATTGACTTGCCTCAGTCCCTCAAATATATTGGAGTTACCAGCAAAATGTTCTTTCAGCAGTATCTTTCAGACCAGTTCAAGGAAGAAAAATTATTTTGCTTATATTGGACACCTCACAAATTGAGTGCTTTCTCCAAGGAGCTGCACAGTAACGGCATGAGGATAATCCAGTCTTGGGCATGGTGCTAGAGTGCTCGGTGCTATGAAGTTCTATCTCACCCAGTGTTGATGAATTTTGAGAATCTAGTAAGCCAAAAAATTATACAGGTTTTTCACCTTCAGTGCCCATGTTTCTTCATGTGTGAGCTTAAAAGTCAGTATTGGGTTATTCATCCATAAGAGGCACCACAACTGAAACGCATTCTGTCCTCGCTCAGCATTCAAATTTGTACTTTCCAGGTGTAACTGGATGATAAGCAGAAGTCCTGACTGCCTGATTTTTTTCCTCTATATAGCTCCACACCTCTTGTGTAATGCCACGTACAGCTTTACCATTACACTGAATTCATGTCAGATATCCACATAAAAAATACTACCTGAACATAATGTAAAATGATTGAACCTAACATGTAATTGTGTTAGTTTTCATGCCTTTTGAATCTTTTGAAATAGTATAATTGAATTTAGATTTATTATGAGTATGAATGGAAATATTGTAAATCATTAGGCAGCACCAACTATTCATATAAGTGATGGTATCACAAATACACACTTAACGGGTGAAACTCCCCACCAGTAGTGCACATTTGTAGAATCAGCTGTGTCTAAGTAAATGTTCAACAGTGCTACAATATTTTGTGACTACTCTCAGTTGCACTATTCTACAGACTCATTTTTTATTACTTTTATAGTTGAACCCATAATAACTGTGGGAGGTGGCCCTGAACCACTTGTAGATGGTGCCAATGAGACCGTTGCAGCAGTATGCACAGCAGCCAATGGAAAACCTGAAGCAGTTGTTTTCTGGGAAACCGATCTCATTGGAGAACAACAGCAGACCAAGATTTCTGCTCCAAATGAAACTGTGACTGTTGTTAATCAGTTCAAGATCATTCCGTCCCGATTTGTGAGGAAGAGACCAATCACCTGCATAGTGGTACATCCACCACTGAATACCAGTACTCGAGTCCCATATATCTTGGATGTACAGTGTAAGTACCTGATGTGTAAATCTGAATATACTGTATAATTGAAGTTATAATTAGCACAGATCTAATATCAGTAAGTTTGATACTTAAAAATAACATTGTCCTACTGGCGTTATTTTAGTTTACTCATGCTTTCTCAAATTGGAAGTGTATCCTAAAAGTGCAGTGAAATGTATTTTAAAATTTAGTCATCAAACGTGCTTTGTACAACCATTACATTAAAATAAAATTGATAGAATTCTGGATGTTTAAAGATATTATAGGTTTGACTGACATTTTGGAGCTTGATTTTTAAATGGCAGCTTATATAAAGATGATGTAGAATGCCAATGCTGAGCAGGAGACAGAAAGTTGAGGGGGAAGCATGCTCGGAGTCGTGTTTCTAGGTATTTGAAAGCAGAGAAGGAAGTAGCAAGCAGAAGAACCTAGGAATGGAGCCCAAGAAGGCATTGGCATAGTGGAGGAAAGAGCAGCCACCAATGGTGGAGTTACATAGAAACATAGAAAATAGGAGCAAGAGTAGGCCATTCGGCCCTTTGGGCCTGCTCCGCCATTCAAAATGATCATGGCTGATCGTCTAACTCAGTACCCTGTTCCCGCTTTTTCCCCATATCCCTTGATCCCTTTAGCATTAAGAAATATATCTATCGCCTTCTTGAATACATCGAATGACTTGGCCTCCACTGCCTTCTGTGGTAGAGAATTCCACAGGTTCACCACCCTCTGAGTGAAGAAATTTCTCCTCATCTCTGTTCTAAATGGCATACCCCAAATCCTGAGACTGTGACCCCTGGTTCTGGACTCCCCAGCCATCGGGAACATCCTCCCTGCATCTAGTCTGTCTAGTCTTGTTAGAATTTTATATGTTTTGATGAGATCACCTCTCATTCTTCTAAACTCTAGTGAATATAGGCCTAGTCAACCCAATCTCTCCTCATAAGTCAGTCCTGCCATCTGAGGAATCAGTCTGGTAAATCTTCGTTGCACTCCCTCCATGGCAAGGACATCCTTCCTCAGATAAGGAGACCAAAACTGCACACAATACTCCAGATGTGGTCTCACCAAGGCCCTGTATAACTGCAGTAAGACATCCCTGCTCCTGTACTCAAATCCTCTTGCAATGAAGGCCAACATACCATTCGCCTTCCTAACTGCTTGCTGCACCTGAATGCTCGCTTTCAGCGACTGGTGTACAAGGACACCCAGGTCTCGTTGCACCTCCCCTTTTCCCAATCTATCACCATTCAGATAATAATCTGTCTTTCTGTTTTTACAACCAAAGTGGATAAGCTCACATTTATCCACGTTATACTGCATCTGCCATGTTCTTGCCCACTCACCCAACTTGTCTAAATCACATTGGAGCCTCTTTGCATCCTCCTCACAGCTCACATTCCACCTCAGCTTTGTGTTGTCTGCAAACTTGGAAATGTTACTTTTCGTTCCCTCATCCAAATCATTGATATATATTGTGAATAGCTGGGGCCCAAGCACTGATCCCTGTGGTACCCCACTAGTCACTGCCTGCCACCCGGAAAAAGACCCGTTTATTTCTACTCTCTGTTTTCTGTCTGTCAACCAATTCTCAATCCGTGCCAGTATATTCCCCCCAATTCCATGTGCTTTAATTTTGCACACTAACCTCTTGTGTGGGACCTTAAAAGCCTTCTGAAAATCCAAGTACACCACATCCACTGGTTCTCCCCTATCTATTCTACTAATTACCTCCTCAAAAAACTCCAGTAGATTTGTTAAGCATGATTTCCCTTCCAAGCTGACTTTGTCCAATCCTGTTAGTGCCTTCCAAGTGTTCTGTTATCACATCCTTTATATTGGACTCCAGCATTTTCCCCACTACTGATGTTGGGCTAACTGGTCTGTAATTCCCTGTTTTTTCTCTCCCTCCTTTTTTAAATAGTGGGGTTACATTTGCCACCCTCCAATCTGTAGGAACTGTTCCTATAGAATTTTGGAAGATGACCACCAATGCATCCACTATTTCTAGGGCCACTATAGGTTATCAGGCCCTGAGGATTTGTCAGCCTTTAGCCCCATTAATTTCCCGAGCACTTTTTTTTTACTAATACTGATTTCTTTCAGTTCCTCCCTCTCACTAGACCCTTGGTTCCCTAACATTTCCGGGAGGTTATTTGTGTCCTCCTTTGTGAAGACAGAACCAAAGTATGTGTTTAATTGTCCTGCCATTTCTTTATTCCCCATTATAATTTCCCCCATTTCTGACTGTAGGGGACCTACATTTGTCTTCACTAATCTTTTTCTCTTGACATAGTTATAGAAGCTTTTACAGTCAATTTTTATGTTCCCTGCTAGTTTACTCTCATACTCTATTTTTCCCCTCTTAATCAATCTCTTTGTTCTCCTTTGCTGAATTCTAAACTGCTCCCAATCCTCAGGCTTGCCGCTTTTTCTGGCAATTTTATATGTCTCCTCTTTGGATCTAATACTATCCCGAATTTCTTTTGTAAGCCACGGTTGAGCCACCTTTCCTGTTTTATTTTTGCGCCAGAGAGGAATGAATAATTGTCGTAATTCCTGCACACGTTCTTTAAATATTAGCCATTGCCTATCCACCGTCATCCCTTTTAGTAAAGTTCCCCAATCTATCCTAGCCAACTCACACCTCATACTTTCGTAATTTCCTTTATTTAGATTCAGGACCCTAGTTTGGAACAAAGAGTAACCTGTTATCAGAAGTGAGGGCGCATGTGTATCATAGAATCTTACAGCACCGAAGGAAGCCATTCAGCCCATCGTGTCTATGCCGGTATGACTGGAAGAGATTATCCAGGTCTGGTATCACACAGCCAGAGGCAGAGTTAAGCTCTCTCTATTCTGCTCAACAATGTGCCTTAGCCCCAACATCAGAAGAGCAGCCCCAACTGCACCAGTGTCACATTTATTTTCCATTTCCCACACCAGCCATCCTGTAGCTTTTCTGAGTCAGATTGCCAATTAGGACCTGGATAGAGGCCCATCGTGTCCGCGCCGGCCATCAAGCCCTGTCTAATCTAATCCCATATTCCAGCATTTGGTCCGTAGCCTTGTATGCTATGGCATTTCAAGTGCTCATCCAAATGCTTCTTGAATGTTGTGAGGGTTCCTGCCTCCACAACCCTTTCAGGCAGTGAGTTCCAGACTCCAACCACCCTCTGGGTGAAAAAGTTCTTTCTCAAATCCCCTCTAAACCTCCCGCCTTTTACCTTGAATCTATGGCCCCTTGTTATAGAACCCTCAACGAAGGGAAAAAGCTCCTTAGTATCCATCCTATCTGTGCCCCTCATAATTTTGTACACCTCAATCATGTCCCCCCTCAGTCTCCTCTGCTCCAAGGAAAACAAACCCAATCTTCCCAGTCTCTCTTCATAGCTGAAGCGCTCCAGCCCTGGTAACATCCTGGTGAATCTCCTCTGCACCCTCTCCAAAGCGATCACATCCTTCCTGTAGCGTGGCGACCAGAACTGCTCACAGTACTCCAGCCGTGGCCTAACCAGTGCTCTATACAGCTCCATCATAACCTCCCTGCTCTTATATTCTATGCCTCGGCCAATAAAGGCAAGCATCCCATATGCCTTCTTTACCACCCTATCTACCTGTTCCGCCGCCCTCAGGGATCTGTGAACTTGCACACCAAGATCCCTCTGACCCTCTGTCTTGCCTAGGGTCCTCCCATTCATTGTGTATTCCCTTGCCTTGTTAGTCCCTCCAAAGTGTATCACCTCGCACTTTTCCGGGTTAAATTCCATTTGCCACTGTTCCGCCCATCTGACCAACCCATCTATATCGTCCTGCAGACTGAGGCTATCCTCCTCGCTATTTACCACCCTACCAATTTTTGTATCATCAGCGAACTTACTGATCATACCTTTTACATTCATATCCAAGTCGTTAATGTAGACCACAAACAGCAAGGGACCCAGCACCGATCCCTGTGGTACCCCACTGGCCACAGGCTTCCAGTCATAAAAACAACCTTCGACCATCACCCTCTGCCTTCTGCCACTAAGCCAGTTTTGTATCCAAAGTGCCAAGGCACCCTGGATTCCATGGGCTCGTACCTTCTTGACCAGTCTCCTGTGCGGGACTTTGTCGAAGGCCTTACTGAAATCCATGCATACCACATCCACTGCGTTACCCTCATCCACACCCCCTCAAAAAATTCAATCAAATTAGTCAGACATGATCTTCCCTTGACAAAGCCATGTTGACTATCCCTGATTAATCCTTGCTTCTCCAAGTGGAGACTAATTTTGTCCTTCAGAATTTTTTCCAATAATTTTCCTACCACTGATGTTAGGCTCACTGGCCTGTAGTTCCCCGGTTTTTCCCTACTCCCCTTCTTGAATAATGGTACTACATTAGCGGTTCTCCAGTCCTCTGGCACATCCCCTGTGGCCAGAGAGGTTCTGAATATATGTGTTAGAGCCCCCGCAATCTCCTCCTTTGCCTCACACAGTAGCCTGGGATACATTTCGTCCGGGCCTGGGGATTTATCCATTTTTAGGCCTGCTAAAACCGCCAATACCTCCTCCCGCTCGATGTTAATATGTTAGTATATCACAGTTCCCCTGCCGTATTTCTATGTCCACATCGTCCTTCTCCATCGTGAAAACAGATGCAAAAAATTCATTTAGAACCCCTCCTACATCTGCCGGCTCCACACACAGATTGCCATTTTTGTCCCTAATGGGCCCTATTTTTTCCCTAGTCATCCTCTTACCCTTAATATACTTATAAAACATCTTAGGATTTTCCTTTATTTTGCTCGCCAGTGTTATTTCATGGCCCCTCCTTGATCTCCTAATTTTTTTAAGTATCCCCCTGCACTTTTTGTACTCCTCTAGGGCTTCCTCCGTCTTTAGCCTTTTGTATCTGCCAAAAGCCCTCCTTTTTTTCCTAATCCATTCTCGTATATCCCCTGACATCCAAGGTTCCCTGGAGTTCTTGGAACCACCCTCGACCTTTACGGGAACATGTTGCCATTGTATGGTCTCAATCTCCCTTCTGAACGACTCCCATTGTTCCGATGCGGATTTTCCTACAAGCAGCTGATCCCAGTCCATTTTGGCCAGATCCTGCCTTATCCTATTCAAATCGGCCTTCCCCCAATTTAGAACCTTTATTTCCGGCCCCTCCCTGTCCTTTTCCATGACCACCTTAAATCTCACCGAATTATGGTCACTGTCACCAAAGTGCTCACCTACTAGCACTTCTTCCACTTGGCCGGCCACATTCCCTAGAATTAGGTCCAGTACCGCCCCCTCTCTTGTAGGACTTTCTACATGCTGGCTCAAAAAGCTCTCCTGGATGCACGTTAAGAATTTTGTACCCTCTAAGCCTTTTACACTCTGGGTATCCCAGTTAATATTGGGGAAGTTAAAATCCCCCACTATTATTACCCTATTATTTGCACAATTTTCTGAGATTTGCCTACATATCTGTTCCTCTATCTCCCCCTGACTGTTTGGGGGCCTATTGTACACTCCCATCAAAGTGCTTGCCCCCTTTTTGTTTTTAAGCTCCACCCATATGGCCTCATTAGAGGAACCTGCTAATATATCATCCCTCCTTATGGCAGTAATTGATTCTTTAATTAATATTGCGACCCCCCCTCCTCTTATACCTCCCCCTCTGTCTCGCCTGAAGATTCTGTACCCCGGAATATTGAGCTGCCAGTCTTGCCCCTCCCTCAACCATGTCTCTGTGACAGCAACAATATCATACTCCCATGTGTTTATCAACACCTTCAGTTCATCCACCTTATTCGCAAGACTCCTTGCATTAAAATAGATGCCATCCAGCCTTGCCCGTACATATTTGCCCTGTCTTCCAAGCTGACTTTTTTTCTTTATATTTGGCTGCACATCACCCCCTATTGTAGCTCCACTCTGTATCCCATCCCCCTGCCAAGTTAGTTTAAACCCCCCCCAACAGTGCTAGCAAACCTCCCCGCAAGGATATTTGTCCCGCTCTGGTTCAGGTGCAACCCGTCCGACTTGTACAAGTCCCACCTTCCCCAGAAGCAGGCCCAGTGATCCAGGAAACTGAAACCCTCCCTCCTGCACCAACTCTTTAGCCACGCATTCATCTGCTCTATTCTCCTATTTCTATACTCACTAGCCCGTGGCACTGGGAGTAATCCAGAGATTACAACCTTTGAGGTCCTGCTCTTTAATCTGCTACCTAGCTCCCTAAATTCTTGATGCAGGACCTCATCTCCCTTCCTACCTATGTCGTTGGTCCCAATGTGGACCACGACCTCTGCCTGCTCACCCTCCCCCTTGAGAATGCCCTGAAGCCGCTCAGTGACATCCATGACCCTGGCACCAGGGAGGCAACAAACCATCCTGGAGTCACGTTTACGGCCACAGAAACGCCTGTCTGTTCCCCTTACGATAGAATCCCCTACCACTATAGCTCTTCCACTCTTTTTCCTCCCAGCCTGTGCAGCAGAGCTACCCCTGGTGCCAGGAAGTTGGCTGCTGCTGCCATCCCCTGATAAGTCATCCCCCTCAACAATATCCAAAGCGGTATATTTGTTTGAGAGGGGGACGGCCACAGGGGACCCCTGCACTGCCTGCCTGCTCCTCTTACTCTGCCTGGTGGTCACCCAATTACTTCCTGCCTGTACAACCTTTACCTGCGGTGTGACCATCTCACTAAACGTGCTATCCACGACGTTCTCAGCATCGCGAATGCTCCATAATGAATCCATCCGCAGCTCCAGTGCCGCAATGCGGTTTGTCAGTAGCTGCAGCTGGATACATTTCCCGCACACATGGTCGTCAGGGACACCGGAAGGGTCCCTGATTTCCCACATAGAGCAGGAAGAGCATAACACGGGGCTGGGCTGTCCTGACATGACTTACCCTTTAACTAATTAATTCAAATTAAATGAATCCCACCAATTTCACTTCAATTAAAAAGGTATACTCAAGGGCCCTTGCTGAACAGCAGTCCCCCACTACACAACAGAGACCAGAGAATCCACAAACTCTAACCTCAGACAAATTCAGCAGGGAAATACTCACCAGCCAATCACTTACCTCTTCCTTGGTGACGTCCCACTTGGATTACTTTCTGCTTCTTATTTATCTTAGGTCCAGGAGTTAAGTCCCTGAAAACAAAATATAAAATCGAACCGACCCTTTAAATTCCCTCTACCCCCCAAAAGGTTAGAGGAGGTGGGAGGGTGGGAGTCACTACTAGTGTAGTGTCTCGGGTTTAGCAACCGCTCCACCTATATACGGGTACGAATGAATTGGCCCCGCCCCCTGCCTTTGAAAAAGCCCGCGAAGCTCTTTCCCCGCGGGGGAAAAAGACTCACGTAGGTGAGTTTAATTACTCACCTCAGGCCTCCGCTGCTCCCTTTATCGACTCGCCGCCGCTCCAACCAGGTCCGCTCCTCCTTCCCCGCTGCCGACCGCTCTGTGGGAGAGAGAAAGAAAGGCTCCTCCTCCGCCGCTGTCGACGCTGTAGCCTAATGCTATGTGCGTAAATGCACATAGCATTAGGCTACAAGGTATTCAGGAAAGATTGGGAAGGCAAAAAAGGAGGGAAGGTTGACAGTATTGATCAAATAAACTATTATAGCACTGGAAAGGGATGATGTGGTTGAGGGGTCAAAGACAGAATTAAGGAACTATTCTGCTATTATAGAGGAGCTATTATGCTAATGGATGTATACTATAAGCCACTAAATAGTGGGAAGAAGATAGAGGAGCAAGTTTTCAGGCAAATTACAGAAAGATGCAAGAACTATAGAGTAGTGATAATGGGGGACATCAATTATCCCATTATATCCATTGGGATAGTAACAGTGCAAAAGGCAAAGAGGGGGAGGAATTCCTGAAATGTGTACAAGAGAACTTTGTTGATCAATGTCTTTCCAGCCCAATGAGGAAGGAAGCAGTGCTGGATCTAGTTCTGGGAAATGAAGTGGTGCAAGTTGAGAATGTTTCACTGGGGGAGCATTTGGGGTACAGTGATCATAACATCAGGTTTAGAATAGTATGGAAAAGGTCAAGGAATAATCAAGGGTAAATATATTTAACTAGAGGAGGGCTCATTTCAGTGAGTTAAAAAGGGGTGTGGCCCAGGTGGATTGGAATCAAAAATTGGTTGGCAGAACAAAAATTGAGCAATGGAAGGCCTTCAAGGAAGAGATGGTTCAAGTACAGAGTAGACTCATTCCCACGAGGGGGTAAGGAAGGGCATCAAAAATTTAGAGTTCCCTGGATAACTAAAGATATAGAGATTAAAATGAAATAGAAAAAGGAGGCTTAGGACAAATGTAAGATTCATAATACAGTAGAGAACCAAGCTGAATACAGAAAGTACGGAAAAGATCTAAAAAAAGGGAATGAGAGGCAAAGAGAGAGTATGAGAATAGATTAACGGCTAACATAAAAGGGAACCCAAAAGTCCTTTATATACATACAATTAGTGAAAGGGTAGTCAAGGGAAGGGTGGGGCCAATTAGGGACCAAAAAGATCATCTTGTGGAGGCAGAGCATATGGCTGAGGCACTAAATGAGTACTTTGCATCTGGATGAGATGCGTGCTAGGTTACTGAGGGATGTAAGGGTGGAAATAGCCGAGCCTCTGGCCACTATGTTCCAATCCTCCTTAGATATGGGGGCAGTGTCAGAGGACTGGAAGATTGCAAGAAAGGGGAGAGGGATGAACTTAGGCTGACTGGCCTGCAATTGCTCACATCGATGGTGGGGAAACTTTGAGACAATAATCCAGGACAAAGTTAATTGGCACTTGGAAAATTATGGACTACTGAATAAAAGTCAGCAAGGATTTTTAAAGGCAAATCATGTTTGACTAACCTGATTGCACTATTTGATGAGGTAATGGAGAGGGTTGATGAGGGTCGTGCGGTTGATGTGTATATGGACTTTTCAAAAGGCGTTGGATAAAGTACCACATAATAGACTTGCTAACAAGATTAAAGTCCATGGGATTAAAGGCACTGTGGCAGCGTGGATATGAAATTGGCCATGGGACAGAAAGCAGAGTAGTGGTGAATGGTTGATTTTCAGACTGGAGGGAAGTATACAGTGGTGTTCCCCAGCAGTAGGTAGTAGGACCACTGCTCTTTTTGATATATATTAATGACCTTGACTTGAGTATAGATGGTATAATTTCAAAGTTTGCAGATGACACCAAATTCGGAAATGTAGTAAACAGTGAGGAGGATAGGAGCAGACTTCAGAGGAACATAGACAGACTGGTGAAATGGACAGACACATGGCAGATGAAATTTAACGCTGAGATGTGAGAAGTGATGCATTTTGGAAGGAAGAATGAGGAGAGGCAATATCAACTAAATGGTATAATTTTAAAGAGGGTGCAGGAATAGGGAGACCTGGGGGTGTATGTACACAAATCTTTGAAGATGGCAGGACAAGTTAAGAAGACTGTTAAAAAAGCATATGGGATCCTGGGCTTTATTAATAGAGGCATAGAGTACAAAAGCAAGGGAGTTATGCGAAACCTTTATAAATCACTGGTTAGGCCCCAGCTGGAGTATTGTGTCCAATTCCAGACACCACACTTTAGGAAAGCTGTCAAGGCCTTAAGAGAGGGTGCAGAGGAGATTTACAAGAATGGTACCAGGAATGTGGGACTTCAGTTACGTGAAGAGACGAGAGAAGCTGGGGTTGTTCTCCTTAAAGCAGAGAAGGTTAAGAGGAGATTTGATAGAGTTCAATATCATGAAGGGTTTTGATAGAGTAAATAAGGAGAAACTGTTTCGAGTGGCAGATGGGTCACTAACCAGAGGTCACAAATTTAAGGCGATTGGCAGAAGAACCAGAGGAGCAGATGAGGAGAATTTTTTGTTGTGATCTGGAATACACTGCCCGAAACGGCGGTGGAAGCAGATTCAGTACTAACTTTCAAAAGGGAATTGGATAAATACTTGAGGGGAAAGAATTTACAGGGGAATGGGACTAATTGGGTATCTCTTTCCAAGAACCAGCACAGGCATGATTGGCCGAATGGCCTCCTGTGCTGTATCATTTTATGATTCTATTAGAGTTAGATGGAGATGAATAGGTAGTGCTGGCTGTTGTCAGCATACATATGGAAGCTGACCCCATTTTCTGGATGTCATCACCGAGGGGTAGCGTAAATGATGGAGACGGCCATAAAAGGACAGAGCCATAAGAGAAAGAACATGCTCGTTGTAGTGATTTTGTTTGTGTTGTTGTAGTCCCTGGAGCAAGATACCTGAACAAGATATTTCACGCCAACAATAAATAAACTGTGAAATGGCACAAAGATGTGAATTTCAGAACCATGTTAAATTTGCACTCAGTAAACTGAGTATCACACTAGCTAATGGTGTACCCCCTTAATTTAGAAAGAAAAGCCATTGTCTAAAATAGCTCTTAAATTATATCTCAGATGTAAATACCTCATTTACATGTTATCTTCTGGAACACTACAACCATTTGAGATTTGGTACTAAATCCCTTGCTTCGCAAAATTTCTTCAGACAGCTTGTAGTATGGTGTAAATCTTTGGGAGCTTACATAGATTTACTACAGACATTAATATAAATGCTGTAAGCATGACTTTATTGGGCATAAGCTTGTCCACGTCAGTATTTATTATATTACAGTTTGCGCAGTGTTAAGTCTTGGCACGAGGGCAAGCTGGTTATTCCACCGCATATATAGTTTGCAAACACCATTAACATGAAGGAAATGCAAATAGATGATAAAGTATGCAATCGAATAAAAGAGCAAAAGTTCCCTAACTCAATCTCTCACCTGTTTTCTCCTCCCCCCCCCCCCCGCCTCCCTTTGTTCTCGCGACGCCCCATTTTACACATGGGTTGATGCACTGTTTATCAGTTCAAGGAGAAGGCCTACTCGGCAGTATTATGCACATCCTGTAAACAAATAAAATTTCATTTGAAGTTTATTGACGAGAAAGAAATTGCTGTATAAACATTGTAGTGGTGATTTGATTTGTAAAGGGTAATTCATGCCTGATGAACCTGATTGAATGTTTTGAAGAGGTGACTAAAGTAGTGGACAGGGGAAAACTATGGATGTTGTTTAAGTGGTCTTCCAGAAGGCATTCGATAAAGTGTCTCATAAGAGATTGTTAGCTATAGTTGAAACTCATGGAACTGAGGGCAAATTATTGGTCTGGTTTGGAAATTGGCTGAGCGGCAGGAGACACAGTGTAGGGATATTGGGCAG
Source organism: Heptranchias perlo (assembly GCF_035084215.1). Classification (NCBI taxonomy): domain Eukaryota; kingdom Metazoa; phylum Chordata; class Chondrichthyes; order Hexanchiformes; family Hexanchidae; genus Heptranchias; species Heptranchias perlo. The sequence continues at coordinate 76,949,001 of NC_090330.1, forward strand.
GTTTCAAATTGGCAGGATGTGACTCATGGTGCACCACTGGGATCTGTGTTGGGGCCTCAATTATTCACTGTATTTATTAACGACTTGGATGACTGGATAGAGAGCCCCATATCCAAATTTGGTGATGACAAAGATAGGCAGCACTGTAAGCAGTGTAGATGGAAGCATAAAATTACAGAGATAGTAATAGATTAAGTGAATGGGCAAAACTGTGGCAAATGGATTTCGATAGACAAGTGTGAGGTCATCCACTTTGTACCTTAAAATGATAAATCAGAGTACTTTCTAAATAGTGAAAAGCTCAAAACAGTAGAGTTCCAAAGAGACTTGGGGGTCCATGTATATAGATCATTAAAATGTCATGGACCTAAAATAATCAAAAATGCTAATTGAATGCTGGCGTTTATAATCTAGAGGACTCTAATACAAGGGGGTCGAAGTTATGCTACAGCTATACATAGCCCTGGTTAGACCACACCTGGAGTACTGTGTTCGGTTCTGGGCACCGCACCTTGGGAAGGATGTATTGGCCTGGGAGGGGGTGCAGCATAAATTTACTAGAATGATATCTGGACTCCAAGAGTTAAATTATGAGGAGAGATTACATAAGCTAGGGTTGTATTCCCTGTAATTTAGAAGATTAAGGGGTGATTTGATCGAAGTTTTCAAGATATTAAGGGGAACTGATAGGTTAGATAGAGAAACTATTTCTGCTGGTTGGGGAGTTTAAGACTAAGAGACATAGCCTAAAAATTAGAGCCAGGACTTTCAGGAGTGAAGCTAGGAAGTTGGTGTTAGCTCAATTGTTAATTTTAAATCTGAGATTGATAATTTTTTATTAACCAAAGGTACTTAAGAGATAGGGGACTAAGCCAGGTATATGGGGTTAGGTCACAGATCAGCCATGATCCCATTGAATGGCGGAATAGGCTTGTGGAGGTAAATCGCCTACTCCTGTTCCGATGTTTCATATTGTAAGAGTAGCTTCACTCACTGAGCAATATGAATTGACTCTTCCTCCATTGGTATGAAATTGACTGTACCTGTTGCAGAATAGAAACATGAGACAAGCAAAAGAAAAATTGTAAGAGGAAAACAAAAGAAGCAAGAAAAAGGAAAAGAGAAATTAAACATGCTGGGTGGTGACTTGCACCATTGTGCTTTGCCAAAATTATGGCAATCCTGTTGTACAAGAGATTTAAGTCAGAGCATCAAAACCTAGATGGATTCATATTTCACCTGTGGATATGCAGTGTCATTACAACCCTATTTTACTATTTATTTTGAAGAAGATTCAACAAATGTTATTATTGTGGCACTGCCACTAATTAACATTCATGGTATATCTCACTTGCTGTTCCTGAGGATACCAGCACCAGTTTCTATATTGGTTTGTCATCCTTTTATAAGTGAAGATTGAATGAATGAAGAGTAATATCACATTGACTACAGCAAGAATGATAATCTTTATTCTTTATGAAACAAATTCAGTCTCCATGTAGAGTGTTGCACTTAGCGACCCTTCTCTCTTTCCTGATGCTGCTTGGTCTTAAAGAGGAAGAAACGTACATGGGGAGTACTTTTCATTCTCCATTTTTATATAAAAATGGTAACATGTTTATTTGTCTTTTTTTAAAAATCAATTTAATCTTGGAGGTCGCATCCTCCTTGCTAGACTGATTTGTAACATTGGTTACGGGGAGCATATCCTGACTGGCACCACTGCATGACTTCAAACTAGTCTGATGGTTGGTCCTGTTCTGTCTATCCCCAAGAAACCATACTACAGGTTGAGTTGCTTAGGTGGCCAGCTGCAACGTGCCTCCAGCTGGATGGAGTCACTCCAGAAAACACTGGATGTTTGCTGTGGTTGACATCACTGGAGCAGTTTAGCAGAATCAAAATCTTAAAATTACCTGCAATAAAGTTGGTGTTCCAAAAAAATATATATCTAATCAGACCCTTATTTTCTTCTTTTAAGAAGAGACAACATCTACGTTGAACTAAAAGTGCTCCTTCCATGCTTTCATTCTCCTTTAATTTGTGTGTGTAACATGGCATTAATCATTAGGCTTGAATTTGGGTTCTTAAAACATCGTTGAAAATAAGGGTTTTTTCCCTAATTTGGTAATCCCAGATATGATACAGCATTCGTGGACCCACAATCCCCCCCCCAATTTTCCTTCTATCAGTTTAAAAGGACATAAAGCCGGGCTATGAGCACAAGATTAGCCCTCTTCAAATTAAGAGATCTCTTTTTAAAAGTTTACTCCAATCGCAAAAACTTAGTGATTGTAACTATGTGTGGCGTATAATTAATTAATTAATTGGAGGAGAAATTGACAGGGTAGATACCTGTTCCAACAGTCAATATGTGATGGTTTGTTTCAGATGCACCTGAAATTACTGTGATGGGATATGATGGAAACTGGTTTGTTGGCAGGCAAAATGTGCAGCTCAAGTGTAAAGCTGATGCAAACCCATCACCTTCTGCATACATATGGAGCAGGTACGTACATAACTCATTTGTACAGTATTAGCTACTTCGGATAACTGCAGGTATTTTCAAGTGTGATAGCACATAATTATAATAGATCACATACAGATATAATTGAACAAGAGGTTATGATTTATATCTGATGAATTGACTGACTTGCTAGCTTATTGGTGACAGTTTTGAATGAATTATAGTCAATGCCATAAGAGAGTGATAGCTTTTATACCAGTTTCATCATGTATTCTGTTTGTGCCACAGATGAATGAACTTAAAATTATAATAGACAGTATGCAAATTTAAACGGGATACATGAATTGTAGAGTAGTTCCAGTGATTTTAATGCAAAACTTTCCCTCACCTCCCTCTCCTCCATTCCCCACCCTGACCCACAGTGCAGTCTATTTTCAGTCATGACCTCATGGTGAAATACAAAAATATTTCATGGAGATGATGTTGCAATGGTACATGGTGCAGTTAATCCTTCGTTACAGAAATACAGTTCTACGAATCCTATTGGACAGCAAATGCAAATAGAAACTCGTAATATCTGCTTGTAGTTGGGGCTACTTTTTATTTTGGTAAGCGGATTAAATTGGCCTTTATATTTGAAAATTTTACTCTTGAATCTATAAAACTGCTTTTGCAGTTAAGTGAGAAAAGCACTGATTATATTTCTAGCTTCCCTTTGATATTATTACTGCCAACAGTTCATAACAAGGCAACAAGTTGGAACAATCATCAAACAATTCTGTAGTTAGGAAGAGGGAATAAAGGATGTAAAGTTTACTAGTGATGATACACTGGTAAATTCTGCATGCTTTCCAAATGAATATGCCATAATTATATCGAAATGTAACCGCTGCAGGTTTAATTCCTGTAACTTTGTAGTACTTTTGTAGCTTCAGTATTCACCAAAGAAAACTGTAAAATACAGATTGTGAAATGAGTATCTTAAATTCTATTGAAATTATAAATTGACTCAGCCCTTGGATCTTCCAGACAGTACTAGAACATAATTAAATGTAATTTCCTTGGTTAAAATGTAATTGTATTGTAGATGGGAGTGATTATAATGACAATTTGTTGCTGAAGTTGGATGATATGAAATTGCTCCAGCTGCCCTTTGCAGTTTCTGACACCATATGAAGTCTAGGAACAAGTTATTTTCTTCATTGCTTCCACTCACTTTTTTTTGTAATTGAATTGCATTTTTAATGCAAGAGTTTTATAGACTATATGTAGCAGTTTTTTGCTAACTAAGGAAAATAATTATTCTCTCACAGTGGGACAGGTCACCTTTGATCAAGACCTGACTTCCATTTGTCAGCTGCGGCTCGATGGTAGCACCCGACACTGAGTCAGAAGGTTGTGGGTTCAAGTCCCACTCCAGACACTGGAGGACATGATCTAGGCTGCCGTTCTCGGCTGCCGTCTTTTAGATGAGACTTTAAACCAAGGTCCCATCTGCCCTCTCAGGTGGACGTAAAAGAAGAGCAGTAGAGTTCTCCCCAGTGTCCTGGCCAATATTTACCTTTCAACCAACATCGCTAAAGAAACAGGTTATCTGGTCATTATCACATTGCTATTTGTGGAACCTTCAACTGTGCAAATTAGCTGCCACGTTTCCTATATTACAACAGTGACTGCACTTCAAAAGTACTTAATTGGCTTCAAAGCGCTTTGCGACGTCCTCGGGCTGTTAAAGGTGCAATATAAATGCATGTCTTTCTTTCTAGAAGCATTTGTAAACAATTTTACAACACCAAGTTGTAGTCCAACAATTTTATTTGAAATTCACAAGCTTTCGGAGGCTTCCTCCTTCCTCAGGTGAATGTGGAAATGAAATCCTCAAACCCTTCGCATTTATAAATCACAGAACAATACCTGGTGATTACAGATAGTCTTTCCAACTGCCCGTTGCCAAGGCAATCACAGTGTGCAGACGGAGAGGTGTTACCTACAAGGCCACCGAATATACAAACAACCAAAAAAAAAGAGAGGCAGAAACATAGAAACATAGCCATGGGGACCAAATTCGCACCCCAATACGCCAACATTTTCATGCACAAGTTCGAGCAGGACTTCTTCACTGCACAGGACCTCCAACCAACACTATACACCAGATATATCGACGACATTTTCTTTCTATGGACCCACGGCGAGGAATCACTGAAGAGACTACACGATAACATCAACAAGTTCCATCCCACCATCAAGCTCACCATGGACTATTCCTCAGAATCAGTTTCTTTCTTGGACACACGAATCTCCATCAAAGACGGGCACCTCAGCACCTCACTCCACCGCAAGCCCACGGACAACCTCACGATGCTCCACTTTTCCAGCTTCCATCCTAACCCTATGGACAGGCCCTGCGAATACACACGGTCTGCTCAGACGAGGAGGAACGCGATGGACACCTACAGACGCTGAAAGATGCCCTAGTAAGAACGGGATATGACGCTCGACTCATCGATCGAAAGTTCCGACGGGCCACAGCGAAAAATCGCATAGACCTCCTCAGAAGACAAACACACGGGACACAACCAACAGAGAACCCTTCGTTGTCCAGTACTTCCCCGGAGCAGAGAAACTACGCCATGTTCTCCGCAGCCTTCAACATGTCATCAATGACGACGAACACCTCGCTACTCGCCTTTAAACAGCCACCCAACCTCAAACAGACCATCGTTCGCAGCAAATTACCCAGCTTTCAGGAGAACAGCGTCCGTGACACCACACAACCCTGCCACGGTAACCTCTGCAAGACATGCCAGATCATCGACACAGATACCACCATCACACGAGAGGACACCACCCACCAGGTGCATGGTTCATACTCCTGTGACTCGGCCAACGTTGACTACCTCATACGTTGCAGGAAAGGATGCCCCAGAGCATGGTACATTGGCGAGACCATGCAGACGCTGCGACAACGGATGAACGGACACCGCGCAACAATCACCAGACAGGAGGGTTCCCTCCCAGTCGGGGAACACTTCAGCAGTCAAGGACATTCAGCCACTGACCTTCGGGTAAGCATACTCCAAGGCGGCCTTCGAGACACACGACAACGCAAAATCGTCGAGCAGAAATTGATAGCCAAGTTCCGCACCCATGAGGACGGCCTCAACCGGGATCTTGGGTTCATGTCACGCTACACGTAACCCCACCAGCGAACAAATGTTATCTGTTTTTAATATAACGGGTCATTTGCTGTCTTTCTCTTCCTTCCGGATGTTTCTATGTTTCTGCCTCTCTTTTTTTGGTTGTTTGTATATTCGGTGGCCTTGTAGGTAACACCTCTCTGTCTGCACACTGTGATTGCCTTGGCAACGGGCAGTTGGAAAGACTATCTGTAATCACCAGGTATTGTTCTGTGATTTATAAATGCGAAGGGTTCAAGGATTTCATTTCCACATTCACCTGAGGAAGGAGGAAGCCTCCGAAAGCTTGTGAATTTCAAATAAAATTGTTGGACTATAACTTGGTGTTGTAAAATTGTTTACAATTGTCAACCCCAGTCCATCACCGGCATCTCCACATCATTTCGAGAAGCAAGCAGAGATGGACTTTACTGATCTGGCAATATGATTCAGCTTTCTGTTCACTTATTGCTGCTGCATAATGATTTGACCCGTTAAATGCCAAATTTGTCTCTTCCACATGCCTTTCAACTTTTCTTCAGTTATTTCTGCACAATAAATAATATACATGTGATAGCCAATTTTCCTTCTAACGTGTAATATCTTCCATTAGTTTGTATTGAATTTAATCTGCAAAAATTCTGCACTTTTACAAGTTCTTTCAAACAACTTTTGTGGGTCCTTGACTGCTTGACTAACCCATGTTCTTCCACCCCCAATTTAGTATCATCTGCAAATTTGCAAGTTTACATTGGATTTATGAATCTTAAATCGTTAATATAGATTAGGAACTGTAACGGTCCACTACCAATCCTAGGTGGACTCTACTGAGTATATTTCTTCCCCATCAACCCCAACATCACTTGCCTTACAAATACCCTGCATGTCCTGTCCTTCAGCCAATTCCTTAGCTGCTGCCAGGTTTTACCTTGAATAATTCACTAATTTCTGTTTCAGGCTTTCATATGGAACCCTATCAAAGGCTTTCTGGCAATTGAAGTCCACATCATGTGGCTTTTCACTGATGTGGGTTTGGCCATTCAGAACTCAATTATAATCACTTAAACCTATCTTTAGTTATGGCTGTGAAATTGAAATAAATGCTGTAACTCTATAGTAACTTTTGAAAGAGAAAGACAAATTAAATTCTTTGAGTGAGACTCACCAAATCTATTTATCTTCAACTTGGCCGGTCAGGAGAGAATAGGTATAGTTGAGGCCGGAGGTGACAAAGGCATGGATGAGGGTTTCGGCAGCAGATGGGCTGAGGCAGGGGGTGTGGAGGTAGAAGTAGACAGTCTATGTGATGGAGCGGATATGGGGTTGGAAGCTCAGCTTGGGGTCAGATAGGATGCCGAGGTTGCAAACCGTTTTTTTTTAACCTGAAATAGTGGCTGGGAAGGGGTTGGAATCAATGGTAAGGGTACCATATTTGCGGCAGGGGCCAAAGACAGTGGCTTTGGTCTTCCCAGAGTTTAACTGGAGGATATTGTGGCACATCCAGGATTGGATGTCAGACGAGCAGTTTGACCACACAAAGGCAGTGGAGGGATTGAGAGAGATAGAAGCATAGGAACAGGAGTAGGCCATTCAGCCCCTCAAGCCTGTTCTGCCATTCAGTTAGATCATGGCTGATCTGTATCTTAACTCCATCTACTCGCCTTGGTTCCGTAACCCTTAATAACCTTGTCTAACAAAAATCTACCAGTCTCAGTTTTGAAATTTTCAATTAACTTAACCTCAACAGCTTTTTGGGGAGAGAGTTCCAGATTTCCACTATCCTTTGTGTGAAAAAAGTGCTTTCTCACATCACCCCTGAATGACCAAGCTCTAATTTTAAGGTTATGCCCCTTGTTCTGGGCTCTCCCATCAGCTCTATCTACCCTATTAATCATTTAATCATCTTAAACACCTCAATTCGATCACCCTTTAATCTTCTTAACTGAAGGGAATACAAGCCTAGTCTATGGAACCTGTCCTCATAATTTAACATTTTTAGCCCCAGTATCAGTCTGGTGAATCTCCACCAATCAGATGATGGAAAGGTAGCACTGGGTGTTGTTGACACACACCTAGAATGTGACCCCATGTCTTCAGATGATGTTCCAAGGGGCAGCATGTAAATGAGGAAGAGGAGGCAGCCAACGATCAGTCCTTGGTGCAGGAAGAGAAGCCATTTCTGGAGATACTCTGGCTACGATCAGATAGGTAAGAGTGGAACGAAGTGAGGGTAGTCCAGTTACGTACATTGGAGGAGGATGTAGTCAACCATGACTAAGGCTGTCGAGAAGGATGAGGAGTGCACTACAGTCAGTCACGGAGGATGTCATTTGTGAATTTGAGTACTGTGGCAGAGGAGTAAACCTGATTAACTAGATTCAAACATGGAGTTGCGGGAAAGCTGCGCATGGATTTAGGAGGTGACAATACGTTTAAAGACCTTGGTGAGGAAAGGAATGTTGGAGATGGGGTGGTAGTTTGCAAGGGCAGGGTTTTTTTTTGAGGAGGTAATGACGGTGGTTTTGAAACGGAGGTCTGAGGAGAGGAAGCCATTTACAATGTCAGCTAGCATGGGCCTAGGAAGAGAAGTTGGGTGGTCGTCAGTTTAATGGGAATGGGGTAAATAAATGATTCATGAAATTTTTGAGTATTTTTCTCTCAGATCAATTCTGCAGACGTTCCTGCCACCTACCCTCATACCTGCAGCTTGTACCGCTAGATGGATCTTAATAATCTGCAGAAGCTGATCTCATATCTATACCTCTAGAATCAATAATGCGCGGAGAGATATTTGTTTTGTCCTGACTTTCCCTGGGTAATGTCAGGACAGATCTACTAATTCACCAATTAAGTTCCCAGTGACTGCAGCAGTGTCAGCTAATATCCATGCATTGAGTTTGTCTGTGGAGGTTGTATCTGTTGAAGTTGTATTGAGGAAGAATATTTCATTTACTGAAGGGGATATGTTGTGACTTCAGCTGATCCCATGTTTACTTGACATGCAAGAGACTGGGAAGACTTCACCAGCTTATACTTCCATTATGGTACCTGATGACCCACTCCTGATCCTATGGTACCAACTTTTCTTTACATTTATAAGCATTTGGAATTGTCTGTAGTCACTAAAGATTTGGTTTTGCAAACCCTTTATCGTTTGGTCAGCTGAGTTGTTTTTAATTACTGCCTCAGTGAATACGTACTCAGGTGCCTAAATGTTTACCTTGATTCAGAGCATAGTTTTGAGTCTTTAGAGTAAGATTAGAAGGAAGAGAGCCTACATCCATTTAGGGTTCATCTATCCCTCAATGGGATCTGCCTCAATCCTTTTATCTAGTTCATAACCCACATCTTGAGGTTAGCTACATTTTTCTTCATTTGGGCATTTTTCACAGACCCTTAGCTTGTTTGGTTCTGAGAAAAATCACGGCTAATTTCCTTTTGCTCTGCCTTGCTGGATGGAGTTGCCTGTGATCTCCCACTACCACATCAAATAAAGCCCTAAGACCTACATGATAGCATCAGCTTCATTTTGTCTCCATCTTTAGTGTACCCCTGTGCAGATCCAGCTCAAGTAGTGCACTAAGTTGTGATTACAAGAAATTAAGGCAAGAGGAGAAAATGACTGTCAAAGGCTTTAAATATTGTAAAAGTGTAACAGTCCATTTTCACTGGGAGATGGATATCAGAGTTGTTTCTCTAGCTCAATATCGCACTGTTGGATGGATAATCAAGCAAGCTCAGTTCTAGATGGACAATCCCCCCCGCCTAATTTTTCTCTGCCCTGCACCTAGGCAATTATTTACACTCAAAAATTAGAGCAAAATCTGTACCTGTCATTTGTAAAGATTGTTTTGAAACAAGTGTGTTGCTGTTTTTTTTAAACTGAGTTAATTTGTTGGGGATTGTATTTGGGGCGATATGTTTCCCCATCTTTTTGTAGGGTGGTGGTCACCCATAGAATGTTACATGGCATTGGCAGGAACCTGTTGATGTTTGGTAGCTTACATAGCAATGAGTATTTTTAACATGTTTAACCTGAAGATCAGGTTAAACATGTATTGCCTTGTTGGAAGATTTGCAATTTTAATGTTTCTTTAAAAGAAATTGTATTTCCAATTATAATCTTTTTAATTTTCTAGATTGGAGGGACAGTTGCCAGAGGATTTGCAGGTTGAAAATGATACTCTCACTTTCAACAGACCACTCAACCACAACGACTCTGGCATTTATGTGTGTGAGGTAGTAAACATTCACGGACATAGAAAAAAACAAAAGGTTGTCCAGATAAGAGGTATGTTGTTTCTATCATATCTATGTCGTTTGACCAACTTAACACTTGGTTGGTTATTTGGTATGACTTTACATCACAAACAAATCTTCATTTTTATGATGTACATGGAACTCATTTATACAATTGTACAAGTAAAGCTATAATTCAGGTTTCATCATTTATAGAATTCTGAAAGTTAAGTAATTTGATGCAATTGCTTCTGAATCGATTGTGTTTTTAAATTTAAATTGTGCAGTTTAGATTGAAAGTTGAGGCCGAAGTCTATGGATCCACTGCAACAATACATAGGCGATTGTATATATGCTGATCAATAAGCAAACCGCACATAAGATCACTATTCTGCTTTCAAGCCAAAATGAAGGGCATTGCACTAAGTGGCAACCAGTGCTGCAGGAGGTTGAGTACCCTAGCCACCGACTCCATCCCTTTCCCTGGCTACTGTCTGAGGCTGAACCAGACCGTTCGCAACCATGGCGTCCTATTTGACCCTGAGCTTCCAACCACATATCCGCTCTATCACCAAGACCGCCTACTTCCACCTTCGTAACATCGCCCGTTTCTGCCCCTGCCTCAGCTCATCTGCTGCTGAAACCCTCATCCATGCTTTTGTAACCTCTGGACTCGACTATTCCAATGCTCTCCTGGCCGGCCTCCCATCTCCCACCCTCCATAAACTTGAGCTTATCCAGAACTCTGCAGCCCACATCCTAACTCGCACCAAGTCCAGTTCTCCCATTACTCCTGTGCTCGCTGACCTACATTGGCTCCCGGTCCGGAAACGCCTTAATTTTAAAATTCTCATCCTTATTTTCAAATCTCTCCATGGCCTCGTCCCTCCCTATCTCTATAACCTCCTCCAGCCCTACAACCCTCTGAGATTTCTGCGCTCCTCCAATTCTTGTCTCTTGCGCATCCCCGATTTTAATCGCTCCACCATTGGCGGCCATGCTTCAGCTGCCTCGGCCCTAAGCTTTGGAATTCCCTCTCTAAACCTCACCGCGCCTCTCTCCTCCTTTTAAGATGCTCCTTAAAACCTACCTCTTGACCAGGTGTCCTTAGATCTCCTTATGTGGCTCAGTATCAAATTTTGTTTGATAATGTTCCTGTGAAGCGCCTTGGGACATTTTACTACGTTAAAGGTGCTGTATAAATGCAAGTTCTTGTTGAGTAATATACTTGCTGACTGTACTCTCCGTGCTGTGGCAAATACATTACTCAACCTCCACTTTATCTAATGCTGGTCTCCTGCTCCATTTTATATAAAAGTGTGCAGCCAACATTAGACGTGATTGCACTCCATTTTATAAATGCCCCCATGCCATGTATTAATATGCTGCTTGAGAGACAAAGCTTGGAGCTGTTGTCTCTGTTCCAAGAATGAGCATTCTAGTTACAGAGTCTTTAGCTTATAGATTTATTAGAGGAAATGGTACTCTCAGACAACACACGCGATGATGCGAAGGTTGTGTTACAGTTGCTGAGCTCAGTGACAGGATGGCCAACCCTTGATCTACCTGACTTCCCATAACACACTGTATGCAATTATAACCTTAGCCGTAGGCCATTGCATCATACCTCTTCCATGATACTTACTCTTGGTTTACATTAGCTACCTTTGGTTTAACATTCCAAAGACTTACTGTCCCATGGTACCAGGTGTGAAAGGCTTCACACCAGGCTTTAGGACGTAACATAAATGGAAAGAAACAGTAAACATATAATTGTCAAACAGATCTATAGAAGATCAGAACTACGCAAGAAATCAGAATCTATCTTATGTGATGACAGTGGGTACCAGTCTTAAATTTGGGCTGTCATAGGAACATAGGAATATAGGAACAGGAGTAGACCATTCAGCCCCTCGTGCCTGCTCCGCCATTTGATAAGATCATGGCTGATCTGTGATCTAACTCCATATACCTGCCTTTGGTCCATATCCCTTAATACCTTTGGTTGCCAAAAAGCTATCTATCTCAGATTTAAATTTAGCAATTGAGCTAGTATCAATTGCCGTTTGTGGAAGAGAGTTCCAAACTGTCCTGTCGATATTCTCTAGATATGGATTATTTCAGCAAATTTCTGGAGAAATCATCTTTTAACCACAAAATGGAGTCCTCAATACAAAATAGAATCCGAACACATAGGTCTCAGGATGTTGCAGAAGCTAACAACATTGTACACCCATGAAAATATGGGTGTAAGAATGTGCTGTTGATTTACAAGAGCCAGTTTCAGGAAAGTAAATGCAGGTCTTTTTCTTCCCGCCTCCCCCCCACCCCCCTACCGTTTCCATTGATCTACCAGATGGTTGGTCCACTTTACACAGAAGAGCCCAGTGCGACCCACACACATACCAAAGGCAGTAGCAGTAAAATAGGACATAGAAAAGTGGCTTTCGGCAATCCCTGTACCCGCTTTAACCCCAAACCTGGCTTGTTTGCAAGAAATATGAAATATTGTAAAATGCTGCAATGTGAAGTTGCTAGTTTTTATTCTTTCCTTTGCAGACAATCCACAGAAAATTGCTTTCCACGTAGCAACTTAAAAATGCTTGATGCGAACTTAGCTGAAATTCACAAACGATCGTGTAGAAGGCATAGTCATCTAACATTGTGTTCATTTCACGATGGATAGGATCCTCATTTACATCCACAGATCTTGTTTTTTCATCACAACTCCCTAAATAGGAAATTCTATCACTCCATAGTCAAGAACACATAATCAGGAAACTCCTCTTTTTCTCTTTTCTCCCCCCCCCCCCCCCCCCCATCCACGGCCACAGTTTAAACCTCATTATAGACGCCTTCATGAAAAATTTTCTTCCGTCATCCGGACGACACAAAAGTAGGAGAGTTTGGTAAACAATGTGGAGGACTAAAGAAGACTTCAGGAAGACGTAGAGAGGTTAGCAGAATGGGCAGGCAGGCGGCAGATGCAATTTAATGTGTTTTTTTGAGGTAATACATTTTGAGAGCAAAAACAAGTAATAGGAGTGTACATTCCATGGAAAGATGCTGAAAGGTGTGGATGAACAGAGAAACCTGGGAATGCAAATACATAACCCCCCAAATGTGCAAGTATGTATACGTAAAGTCATGAAAAAGACTAGCAGCAATTTTGGCTTTATAAATCAGGGCAGAAAGTACAAGGTCAAAGAAGTAATATTAAATGTTAATTAATAATTAGCCCACATTAATTTGGCCACAGAGTACTGTGTGCAGTTTTGGGTGTCCCATTAAACAAAGGACATCAAATCCAAAGAGAGCATACAGTGTAGATTCACCAGGATGATGCCAGCGATGGGAAACTAGCTATATGAGACACCTGACATATTGGACTGTTTCCACTGAAGCAGAGAAGGCTGAAAGGACATTTAATGGAGATTTTTAAAATTATGAAGTGCTCTGATGGAGTGAATAGGGAAATACTATTTCATCTGGTTGGGAATCAATGACAAGAAGTCATCAATTTAAAATTGTCACTATGTGTGAGGATAGAAATTAGGAGAAATGTCTTTATGCAGAGGGTTGTTGTAGAATGGAATGTTTTGACAGAGTGGATGTTGCTTTAAAGTGGAAATTGGATTGGATAAAATTTGGAGCCAAGGAAATTTGAAGCGCTACGAGGAGAGATTGGTGCAGTGGGATTAGTCTTGGTTGTTCTCGGGTTCGAATGGCGGCCTCCTGTGCTGTAAGCTTCTACGGACTTTTCTGCTGTCTCCATTTGGCCGCTAGTTATCTTTGATTCTGCCACATTGTTGATTTTTCTTAGTCGGTTTAGTATAGAGGAATAATTCAAGCTTAATACTTTTTCCAAATAACATTTGGAAAGGTTTTTTTTCCTCCACAAATATACTCCACTTTACCTGAGCAACCTTCTCAAGCCATCGGCCCTTCCACACACAATTCGTTCTTCTAACTCATGGTTACTCCTTGCTTCCTGCCTCACACTCAGAGCATGGTCATTCAGGTACTTAGCCCATACTCTCTGGGATTCTCTTTCAAAGTCGTTTTGCTTTACTACCTTCCTGTCTGCCTTGAAAAGCCACTTTAAAAACGTACTATCAATCTCTTCCCAGTCCTTTCAAACATCCTTCTTTTCCTGGTGAGAGTCTGCCTTTCTGCCTCGTAAAGCCATCTGAGGTGTTCTTTTATGTGAGGACTACTATATTAAAGCAACTTCTCAACCTATTTCTTTTCTCTCTTCCCCTACCCCCATATTCAGTAACATGCGTTGATCAGTTCTATCTCCTTTGACTTCAACTCAGACTCTGGCCTAGACATATGTTTGGCTTCTTGGATCGGTGAAGTGTCGTTGATCATTCTCAATGATCAGACTGTTGTGACATCTATCTATGTTCTCTTTCATTATCTCAGCTTTTTGAAAAATCAAGGGTGCTCCAAACTCTGCACAGGGTCAATATGGCTAACTCATTTGAAGGAATGCAATTTGGGCTTCAAGGGTGTTGAGGTTCGGTATTCGTAAGGCATAAAGACTTTCCGTTCTGGTTTGGCACAGATGCTTTCCTCCGCTCCGTAGTCAGATAGCAAAACAAATGTTGGGGAACATCTCTAAGACCACCCCTGAAAAGATGCATCCACTGAACCACATTTGGTGTTAGTCTAACGCAGCTGAGGAGAAAACATCTAGAACTCTCACAACTTTTCCCAGCATCAAATTGATCAGGCTTGTCTCCTGGTTTGGTGCTGCCTATTGCTATCTCCTATTAAATGACTATATGTCTGTCTTTAACTGTCACTCGGGCAACTTCAGCACCACCCTGAGTGATGCAAGCTAACTTTAATGATAAGGCCCAGCAAACTACGCTTATCCACCTACACTAGTGCATATCTTGCAGAGAAAGAGATGGGATTGGTCAAGGATATTTCCAAAATAACTATTTTAGCCCATTCTCTTCTGCCAATAAATACTTGCCCCAATGTGTGGTTCAGTTTGTTAAAATGGAAGCCAATCTCCTCACTCCAAGCCATGGCACTAACCAAAGCAAGGGTATACCAGAGGATTTTGACTCCCAATTACAGGGAGCTTTGATGTAATCCAATACATAAATGCTGATGGCTGTATTTGATTTGCGTGAGCCAGGTTGTTATTGACCCTATTTATGGATCATAGAAATTTATGGCACAGAAGGAGGCCATTCGGCTCATTGTGCCAGTGCCGGCCGAAAAAGAGCTATCCAGTCCAATCCCATTTTCCAGCTCTTGGTCCGTAGCCTTGTAGATTACGGCACTTCTAGTGCATATCCATGTACTTTTTAAATACGATGAGGGTTTCTGCCTCTACCACCCTTTCAGGCAGTGAGTTGCAGACCCCCACCACCCTCTGGATGGAAAAAATTTCTCCTCAACTTCCCTCTAATCCTTCTACCAATTACTTTAAATTAATGTCCCCTGGTTATTGACTCTCTGCTAAGAGAAATGGGTTCTTCCTATCCACTCTAGGCCCCTCATAATTTTATACACTTGAATTAAATCTCTCCTCAGCCTCCTCTGTTCCAAAGAAAACAACACCAGCCTATCCAATCTTTCTTCATAGCTAAAATTCTCCAGCCCTGGTAACATCCTCAAAAATTTCCCCTGTACCCTCTCTAATGCAATCACATCTTTCCTGTAATGTGGTGACAAGAACTGTATGCAGTGCTCTAGATATGGTCTAACTAGTGTTTTATACAGTCCTAGGATAACCTCCTTGCTCTTGTATTCTACGCCTCGGCTAATAAGGGAAAGTATCCCGTAGGCCTTAACCACCTTATCTACCTGTCCTGCTACCTTCAGGGATCTGTGGATGTGCACTACATGGTCCCTCTGTTCCTCTACACTTCTCAGTATCCTACCATTTATTGTGCACTCCCTTGCCTTGTTTGCCCTCCCCAAATGCATTACCTCACACTTCTCTGGATTGAATTCCATTTGCCACTTTTCTTCCCACCTGACCAGTCCATTGATACCTTCCTGCAGTCCACAGTTTTCTTCCTCACTATCAACCACGTGGCCAACTTTTGTATCACCTGCAAATTTTTTAATCATGCCCTCTATGTTTAAGTCTAAATCATTGAAAAAATACCACAAAAAGGGATCTAGTACTGAACCCTGCGGAACCCCACTGGAAATAGCCTTCCAGTCACAAAAACACCTGTCGACTATTTCCCTTTGCTTCCTGCCGCTGAGCCAATTCTGGATCCACTTTCCCTTGGATCCCATGGGCTTTTACTTTTCTGACCAGTCTGCCATGTGGGACCTTGTCAAAAGCCTTGCTAAAATCCATGTGGACTGCATCAAACGTGCTACCCTCATTGACCCTCCTTATTACCTCCTCAAAAAATTTGATCAGGTTAGTCAGACACAACCTTCCCTTTACAAATACATACTGGCTGTCCTTGATTAATCCATGCCTTTCTAAACGACTATTAATACTGTCCCTCAGAATTTTTTCCAATAATTTGCCCACCACCGAGGTTAGGTTGGCTGGCCTGTAATTACTCGGTCGATTCCTTTTTTCCTTTTTAAACAACGGTACTACATTAGCAGTCCTCCTGACCTCTGGCATCACACCAGTAGCCAGAGAGGATTGGAAAATGATGGTCAGTACCTCTGCTATTTCCTCCCTTGCTTCTTTTAACAGCCTGGGATATATTTCATCCAGGCCTGGCGATTTATCTACTTTCAAGGATGCTGAACTCCTTAATATTTCCTCTCTCACTCCTCCTCCTTAACTACATCTCTGCATCGTCTCCCTCTTTTGTGAAGACCGATGCAAAAGGCTCGATTTTAAAAGTAAAAAAACTGCAGGAAAGTATCAATGGGTTGGGGGTGGGGGGGGCATTGAAAATTGCCACCATTTCAGACCCACCTCCAAACTGCCCATTTCCGGTTTTCACGGGGGTGGGATGAGAAGCGGGCGGCCAACCCGCTTCCAAGAGGGCGGTCGGGCCTTAAAACCTTTCAAGGAGGCTTCAGGCTTCCATTTTTCATTAATTCCCGATTTCAACCCTGGGGGGCCGAGTTTCCCAGGCTTTCTGTTTTACACCTCGTAAAAGGAGGTGAGAAGGCCCGAGACGAACAGGTAGGTGCCTAGAAAGGCACAGCTTGCGGGCCCGGAGGAGCAGGAATGCTCCCTGTAGGCCCATTAAGCCTACCTGCACTGACCTCCCCAAAGATTGCAGGCACCTGACCCCCAGTCGCGGACCCCGCCCCCTGATTGAGGACCCTCCGACCCCAACCCCGATCCCCTCAATGATTGCGGACCCCTGCGATGACCCACGATCCCGCCCCCCCCGACTCGTGACCCCTGTGCCCACCCATGCCCCTCCATGCCTCCCCCATCTATGCAAACAAAGACTTACCTGCAGACTTACCTGAACACGTCTTCTCTCTGGCTGGTCTCCATCAAAATCGTAAGGATGTCCGGGAAACCCGTACTATTGGGTCTTCTGCCTCCACACACAGGTTACCTTTTTGGTCTCTAATAGGCCCTACTCTTAGTTATCCTCTTGCTGTTTATGTATTTATAAAACATCTTTGGGCTTTCCTTGATTTTACTTGCCAATATTTTTTCATGCCTTCTCTTTGCTTTCCTAATTTCCTTTTTAATTTCACCCCTGCACTTTCTATACTCCTCTAGGCTTTCTGCTGTATTGAGCTCTCAGTATCTGACATAAGCTTCCCTTTTTTGCCTTATCCTACCCTGTATGCTCCTTGACATCTAGATTTAGGAGTCCCACCCTTTTTCTTTGTGGGAACATATTTGTACTTAACCCCCATTACCTCCTCCTTGAATGCCTCCCACTGCTCTGACGCTGATTTACCTTCAAGTAGCTGTTTCCAGTCCACTTTTGCTAAATCATATCGCATTTTAGTAAAATTGGCCTTTCCCCAATTGAGAACTTTTACTCCTGGTCTTTCGTTGTCCTTTTTCATAACTACACTAAATCTAACTGAATTATGATCACTCCCACCAAAATGCTCTCTCACTGATACCTCTTCTACCTGCCCAGCTTCATTCCCTAAAACTAAGTCCAGATCTGCCCCTTTTCTTGTTGGGTTTGCTACGTACTGGGTTAAAAAAAATTCTCCTGAATGCATTTCAAGAATTCTGCACCCTTTTACACTGATTCCATCCCAGTTGATATTAGGGTAGTTGAAATCCCCTGCTATTATTGCCCTATTGTTTTTGCACTTCTTAGAAATTTGCCTACATATTTGCTTTTCTATCTCCCTCTTGACTGTTTGGGGGTCTATAGTACACTCCCAGCAGTGTGATAGCCCCTTTTTTGTTCTTCAGTTCAACCCATATGGCTTCATTTGATGATCCTTCCAACATACCATCCCTCCTCCCAGCTGTAATTGTTTCTTTAACCAATATTGCGAACCCCCCCCCCACTCCTTTTTTATCCCCTTTGCTATCTCGTCTGAAAACCCTCTAACCAAGAATGTTAAAATGCCGTACCTGCCCTTCTTTAAGCCGTGGATAGATTTCTTCATCTGCTGTGAGGATGAGAAAGTGAGGGATGGGTTTCCTTTCCAAGACCTGGCTTAGACATTGACGCCTGGATCTGGATATTCTACTGATTCAGACATATTTCCTTTGATATAACGATTGTTCCTCAGGGTGCAGATGCAGGTGTTCAGGTGCTAGTAAAGCTTTCAGCATTATTTTAGCATAGTTACAGTCTTACAGGTTTCTAATTACCACTTTCAGTGGGAAAAGCAAGAACAGAAAAGCTCAAAGGGATCATATACTGTTTTGTAAACCAAGGTGTTGCATGGAGATGGTGGTTGGAATATGTATTGCAAAGATAGACCTCTAGGAGAGAAATTGAAACCAGACTTCACACTTCTACTGGAAATGTTTTTATTTGAAGAATAGCACCAGTGAACTGGATCAGCATTTTGTCTTGGTAACATGTTGAAATCTAATCTGTGCAAAATTGTGCAAGCATACCAGGTTGCACGTCTCAGAAATTTGCTTACATATTTGCTCTTCTATCTCCCTCTTGACTGTTTGGGGGTCTATAGCACACTCCCTGCAGTGTGAGTGCCCCTTTTTTTGTTCTTCAGTTGAACCCATATGGCCTCATTTGATGATCCTTCTAACATACCATCCCTCCTCAGCTCTTAATGTTGCTATATCAGTTGATGTTCAACTGGGCACCCCAGCAAGTGTATTACCTATTGAACCAGCTGATGTCATTGAATTGTGATGCTTCCTACTATATAAGATTACCTGAAACGGGAACTAAAATTGAGATAAAGACTCCAGGCTTCCTGAATACAAGTCAGGGTGTCATGCTACTGATACAGTAGGCTTGCTCTTTGCAGTAAAAGAGGTGATCGAAATCCTGGAATAAAATATTATGTTAGGAACATAGGAATAGGCCATTCAGCCCCTCAAGACTGTTCTGCCATTCAGAAAGGTCATGGCTGATCTGTATCATAGCTCCATCCACCCACCTTGGTTCTGTAACCCTTAATACCCTTGTCTAAGAAAAATCTGAGCAATCTCAGTTTTGAAATTTTCGGTTGACCTCTCCTCAGTGTTTTTTTTTTAAGGAGAGAGTGTTCCAGATTCCCACTACCCTTTGTGTAAAGAAGTGCTTCCTGACATTACCCCTGAATGGCCTCCTCGTTATAGGGAAGCACCAGAGGCTACTAAGTTATGATTAAGTGTTGTAAGAAGAAGGTGTAGCTGCAGACAGATGTAACCAAGACAGATGTCTCAATTTGACTGGTTGCCAATCGCACAGAAGAACTTCAAGTGAGCCAATAGGCAACCTGCAGATTTCCCCCAGCATCCCTGTTTCAACAAATGTTTAATTCTGTGTAACTTAGGGAACAGAGCTTTAGGTGGCAACATTGGGTGAGATCTTATAGAGAAAGTGGTGTGTGAAACTTTTTACGTGATGGTCACGTAAACATTTTTGATGAAAAATGTTGAGGTGCAGCTGCAGCAGCTCCCTTGTTCTTGTCATATGCTTGGATGTCTGGCCTAAGTGCTAGTAGCTGTGTTGGGGCTGCAAATCTTGTAGAGGACTCGAGTCTCGTCATATTTTTCCGAAGTTGAAGAGGATGGTATTTGACATAGATTAGGCTATTCTCATCATCATCCATCCACCAAAGCACTTCAACTTCTGGAGCACATCTTTTGTCAAACCCGAGTTGTGAGCGGGCATCAGTGTTTGGCTCTTTTTGGAAAGGACGTGATATTTAGCAGTGCCAAATCTGATCTGTTTGGACTGAACAAATCTGAACTATAGATCCGAACTGCTTAATGGGATACTGGTCTGAGGTATCAATTTACTGCTCAAGACCAATGAAGTCTGGGAGGGAATGAGTTTGCGTATTAATGGGGGAGTTAAGAATTGGCATAAGGATTGTACATCTCTACACTGTGGCACAACAGTGGCGTAACTACAGACCTGCCAGTTAGTCAGCTTTTTTCCCTGCCCTCAGAACTCTTTAGCTTCTGACTGGTCGTTGCTCATGAGTGCAAATGAACAATAATCGATAGTAGAATCATTGAATCTTACAACACAGAAGGAAGTCATTCAGCCCATTGTGCCTGTGCTGGCTATTTGATAGAGCTATCCAATTAGCCCTACAGTTTTTTCCTTTTCAAGTTTATATCCAATTCACTTTTGAAAGTTACTACTGAATCTGCTTCCACCACCCTTTCAGGTAGTGCATTCCAGATCATAACAACTTGCTGTGTAAAAAAATAATAATTCTCCTCATCTTCCACCTCCTGGTTCTTTTGCCAATTAACTTAAATCTGTGTGCTTTGTTTATTGGCCCTCCTGCCAGTGGAAACAGTTTCTCCCTATCTACTCTGATCAAAACCCTTCATAATTTTGAACACCTCTATTAAATCTCCCATTAACCTTCTTTGCTCTAAGGAAAACCATTCCAACTTCTCTAGTCTCTCCACATAATTGACGTCCCTCATCCCTGGTAACATTCTAGTAAATCTCTTCTGCATCCTCTCCAAGACCTTGCCACCTTTCCTAAAGTCTGATGCCTAGATTGGACACAATACTCCAACTGAGGCCTGACTAGTGATTTATAAAGGTTTAGCATGACTTCCTTGCTTTTGTGCTCTATGCCAGGATCATGTATGCTTTTTAACAGCCTTATCGACGTCCTTCAAAGATTTGTGTATGCGAACCTCCAGGTCTCTCTTCCTGCATCCCATTTAAAATTGTACTATTTAGTTTAGTAGTGATTAATGAGTTAGAAGCAAAGTACTTCTTTCTGTGTGTAGGACAAGAACTCCTCCTCATCACTATCAATGCTGTTCACTACTAGCCCCACACATTTGATTTATCTAGTAAAATTAGTAGCACTAGGCATAACTGAGCAATTCCAACCCTCTGGAGTCAGTTATAACAATGCCTAAATGGGAGCTTTTAAAAGTTATGGCAAAGTCATGTTCAAGTTTAAAATGAAATTCAATTTTCTCTTTTTGACACTGGATGAATATAAATTTACAGCATGAAAGGACACAGTTGCTGAAATAATGTCCTTAACAATCATGGCCTACCAAACATGAATATCTGCTCACAGACCTTGGTAAGATCAATGAGCTAAGTAGAACTTGGCTGACTATAATTGAGAACCCCTGAATTATTTGACCAGTTACAATAGAATTTGTTATGCACCCCAGAGTGTTTAGGTTTCATACAATGCAAGATATTTCTCACCCAGTGCAACCATCTTGACTAATGGACTGCTTTTGTACCCTTGTCTAGAATGTTGAGATGGGGAGAGGTAGTAAGATGAATACACACTTTCAGCCTGTTTATTGTCTAGACTTTCCTGTAAGTTTGCTTCTCCGATGACTCAGCAAGTTTATTCTGTGTGTATCTGAGGCCTCGATATTAACGCGGGGGGAGGAGGTGGGGGGGGGTGGGAGAGAGAGAATTGCGTGCAAGAAACCAGGAAGAAAATTTAGCAAATCGGAATGCCTGATTTTAATTTGATTGCCTAATTAAATTTTTCCTTCCGGGTTTCACGTCTCCAAGCTCCGACAGCGGGCGTAATGCATGTCTGCCGCCTTAAACAGGATGACAGATACCTTATCGTGCCATTGATCTGCATCAAGCTGCTCTCCAGCAGAGTGGTATATTAGGCTGTTAAGTTAAGATTATATTGTTAAGTTTCTTTTTATTTAATAACAGCACATAAAATTTAATGATTTGCACCACTTCCCCATCTTGCCCATTAAAGCGTCCTGAATGCCAGCTCGCCCTTTCAGTTGCTTCATGATGAATGTCAATACACGTCGGGACCCAATGGGGAGATATGCAGTGGGTATATGCTTGGTTGAAGGACTGTTTTATGCACAGTGGGGGGGCAAGGGGGGGTAATGTTGGCAGCGAGCCGGAGGATTTCATTTTCTATTTTTTCCAGTGCCACGAACTGAACCTTCAAGCTATTAGGGCATACTGGGCAGCAATGCACGCTGCTGGTTTGGCGATGGGTGTCCCATCTTCATATTGCTCCTCGTCCTCCTCCTCCTCTTCTTCAATTTTCTCGTCATCAGAAAATGATTAACGAGTGCCTTGGTCATCCTCCACTTCTAATCCTCTCTGCTGCGCAATGTTGCGCAGGACACAGCACACCACTATCATTCTGGGCATCCCTGCTGGCGAGTACCGAAGGGCGCCTCCAGATCTATCCAGGTGCATCTTCAACATGCCGATGGCTTGTTCGATGACACACCTGGTGGTCATGTGGCTCTCGTTTTAGCGCTCTTGCGCCTCATTGCTGGGGTTCCTCACAGGTGTCGTGAGCCAGGTTTGAAGGGGGTATCCCTTGTCTCTTACGAGCCAGCCCTTAAGTCTGTTTCTTGTTAGGAAAAAGTTTAGAATGTTATATGGCTGCGGCATAAAAGCATCATGACAGTTCCTAGGGAATAAGGTGCACACCTGAATGAATCTCTTGTGGTTGCACACCAGCTGTGCATTGATGGAATGAAATTCCTCGCGATTGATAAAAACTCTTGGTTCATGTGGTAGTCCTCGGATTACCATGTGTGTGCATTCAATGGCATCCTGTACCTGTGGGAAACAAGCCAAAGACACACATCCGATTGCCCACTCATTCTGGCTGTTGTTACAGCAGGGGAAGTTGACATAAGTCGATGTCCTGGTGAACAACCCATCCGTTATCTTAAGTTTATGTGCAGCCGACTGAGAAACCCTTGAGATGTCTGTGGTGGAGCACTGGAAGCAGCCAGAGGTAAAGAAATTGAGGACAGTAGCAACTTTCACAGCGCTGGGCAATGTGTGGCTACCAGGTCCAGCAGGGAGCAGCTCTTCTTGAAGGAGGCTGCAGATGTCTGCGACCACTTGCCATGTTAATCGGAGCCTGCGGAAGCACTGCTCTTCAGATAGGTCAAGGAAGCTGAGCTTCTGTCTGTACACCCTCTCGCATGGGTAGTGCCTCCTGTGACCTCGGCCCTTTTGTTGCTGTTCTCCACTCTGTTGTCCAGGCCTGTGTTGTCCAGTCCAGGCCTGTGTTGTCTTGTGCACCTGCAGATCCCACCACACCACAATGTTGCTGCCGTGGATGGTGACTGTCTTCCTCGTCCAACGTCCTTTCGACAACATCTGTGGCGCCGCCCCCCCCCACCAATCCTGATGACATCCATTTGAAGGCCTCCAAACTTCTGAATCACGTCTTTGATCACAAGAACTCTGCAAAACGCCGAGAAAGCAGCTGTAAGCACTGAGCCTTTATTCATGTCGGGCAATCAGAACTTTAAATGCCCCCATGAAGTGCCACTCAGTCTCGCCTCTGTTTCACTGGCGAGTTTCCCGAGCCACGGGAAATCTCTACTGGAGGCGTACAATTCAAATCTCTTCAACTGCGCCGCATTAGCGCGTGATAATGATCGACCTGCCTCAGGCGAGCCGGTTACTCGCACGCAGCCAAACGCGCCTCCGTTAAAAACGGAAGTGGGTTGGCATCGGGTTTGAGAATTTAACAATTTTAACCTTCCCGCCCGCCCCCAACCCACCCATCCTTGGCGGTTAAAATTGTCCCCTGAGTATGCAGACTAGGAATGTCTCTAGAACTGTCTTGAATTAGCAATTCTTAGCTGGGACACTGGCCTCAGCATCCTGAGTTATAAAAGGAGAAATCAGCATTGGTTCCTGCTCTTAAATGTATCCAAAAACTTTTGCTGAAGACACACACACACACACACACACACACACACACACACACACACACACCCTGCCCCCCACCCCCCGCCCCAGGAAGGGATGATCAAAAAGTCATAATGAAGCTCAGTTGCTTCATAGACGTGCAACACTGTGTATTTCTAGGCCGCCCTCTTTAACGTATCAGTTCTGGGATATTGCTAGAGATAGATGTTGGAACTGTGGCCATGACAAAATGTTAGTAAATAACTCTGCTGTGGGGGAAATGAAAGATACATGTTGATCCTTTTGGTACAGTATAATGAGCTGAATAAACATTTTGAAAATACTGTTATTGTGAGAAAATGTTACTGGGAAAAAACCAAAAACATTGTTTTATTACCTTGGATTGAGGTAATGTATTTTCAAAGCAACAAAGGAAATAGTTCTTTTTTTATCAAGTATTGTTATGTCTGCAAAGACCATTTCAATTGGTTCTCAGTTCATTAGTGACAGGAAGATAGCTGGGAGCACATTTGTTTGGTGTGTAATTTTGTGCAGAACATGGCTACTAGAATTTTTAAAGAAATATTTCTCATGCTCATATATACGATTAACAGGCCTATATCGAACCGCATTATCCCATGAGTAATACCTCATGGGCTGAGTCGTGTGGTCGGTGGTATAATGTCATGTTAAAATTGAACCTGTATATTGAAGAGTTCATTCAGATATTAGAATTTAGTGGGATAAATCTAGAAGATGTGCCCCTTAGCAGACACTATGAAACATAGAAAATAGGAGCAAGAGTAGGCCATTCGGCCCTTCGGCTGATCGTCTAACTCAGTACCCTGTTCCCGCTTTTTCCTCTTATCCCTTGATCCCTTTAGCATTAAGATATATATCTATCTCCTTCTTAAATACATCTAATGACTTGACCTCCACTGCCTTCTGTGGTAGAGAATTTCACAAGTTCACCACCCTCTGAGTGAAGAAATTTCTCCTCATCTCAGTTCTAAATGGCATACCCCGTATCCTGAGACTGTGACCCCTGGTTATGGACTCCCCAGCCTCGGGAACATTCTCCCTGCATCTAGTCTGTCTAGTCCTGTTAGAATTATATATGTTTCGATGCGATCACCTCTCATTCTTCTAAACTCTAGTGAATATAGGCCTAGTCGACCCAATCTCTCCTCATAAGTCAGTCCTGCCATCCCAGGAATCAGTCTGGTAAACCTTCGTTGCACTCCCTCCATGGCAAGGACATCCTTCCTCAGATAAGGAGACCAAAACTGCACACAATACTCCAGATGTGGTCTCACCAAGGCCCTGTATAACTGCAGTAAGGACATCCCTGCTCCTGTACTCAAACCCTCTTGCAATGAAGGCCAACATACCATTCGCCTTCCTAACTGCTTGCTGCACCTGATTGCTCGCTTTCAGCGACTGGTGTACAAGGACATCCAGGTCTCGCGTGGATTCTAGAACTGAGAGAACACATTCTCAAAGTACTCACCTTGACCAGTTGTTCAGCATGATGCTTATGGCAGCCAGATGCCATGGCAGCCATTTTCCTGATCACAAGATAAATACAGATGAGGATGGCCAATGGACTCATCCTAGCTCATCCGTCCAGAGAACCCCCCCCCCCCAGAATCCTGGACTACAACATACAACCGTTTGAGATTCCGGTAAACATGGTGCTTCCAGTCAGAAGGAAAGGGGTAGAGATCAAGATTTGAGAGACTTGTAACTCTGGCTATACTACTTTTGGCAAAGTAGCTTGTAGTAATAAACTGGAAAAGCATCCTCCTACCACCCCAAATGCACAGCAAACTCTAAGCAGCTGATTGCAAATGGTGGTGTCCTGCCATTTGCAAGTGGGGACCAGGAAATCAGGGCACTTAACACCATCAAATTATTGAACAATTTGCATCGGCACTTTAAGTGGGAAGCACCCCTCAAGGACAGTTTGGTGATTCCAAATGCAAGGGTTTCATTGTACTGTAGGGTTGCCTCTGATGATGCTTATGCCCAGGGACTTTAAAGATGTGTGGTTGTAAATAAAAGCAGCCAAGATAGGCTGAAAAAATTGGATGAGATGGGAAGTCACAATCCTAAAAGTAGAGTTAGCGTGTGGAGTGTAGACTAGGAAATGGAAAGGATAATGAATGGTTAAAGGCAAGGGGAGGATGACCCAATGCCACATGTCATCTTTATGGTTCATTAAAGCTTTGATTGTCAGAGAATGTCTAACTATACTTGGGGTCCTATGTATAAAAACTTCAATAGTTCCTTCAGTTTGTTATGGCATGCAGAGTTAGCCAAAAAAAACCCTAGGT
Source organism: Heptranchias perlo (assembly GCF_035084215.1). Classification (NCBI taxonomy): domain Eukaryota; kingdom Metazoa; phylum Chordata; class Chondrichthyes; order Hexanchiformes; family Hexanchidae; genus Heptranchias; species Heptranchias perlo. The sequence goes on from NC_090330.1 coordinate 76,975,438, forward strand.
GGATTTCATGCTCTTGAGAATTGTATAGGACAAGTAATGGCTGTAGACAAGGTTGCAGAATATCATAAGATTCAGCAGAACGACATAGAATCATAGAAGTTACAACATGGAAACAGCCCCATCGGCCCAACATGTCCATGTCGCCCAGTTTATACCACTAAGCTAGTCCCAATTGCCTGCACTTGGCCCATATCCCTCTATACCCATCTTACCCATGTAACTGTCCAAATGCTTTTTAAAAGACAAAATTGTACCCGCCTCTACTACTGCCTCTGGCAGCTCGTTCCAGACGCTCACCACCCTTTGAGTGAAAAAATTGCCCCTCTGGACCCTTTTGTGTCTCTACCCTCTCACCTTAAATCTATGTCCCCTCGCTATAGACTCCCCTACCTTTGGGAAAAGATTTTGACTATCTACCTTATCTATGCCCCTCATTATTTTATAGACTTCTATAAGATCACCCCTTAACCTCCTACTCTCCAGGGAAAAAAGTCCCAGTCTATCTAACCTCTCCCTATAAGTCAAACCATCAAGTCCCGGCAGCATCCTAGTAAATCTTTTCTGCACTCTTTCTAGTTTAATAATATCCTTTCTATAATAGGGTGACCAGAACTGTACACAGTATTCCAAGTGTGGCCTTACTAATGTCTTGTACAACTTCAACAAGACATCCCAACTCCTGTATTCAGTGTTCTGACCAATGAAACCAAGCATGCTGAATGCCTTCTTCACCACCCTATCCACCTGTGACTCCACTTTCAAGGAGCTATGAACCTGTACTCCTAGATCTCTTTGTTCTATAACTCTCCCCAACGCCCTACCATTAACGGAGTAGGTCCTGGCCCGATTCGATCTACCAAAATGCATCACCTCACATTTATCTAAATTAAACTCCATCTGCCATTCATCGGCCCACTGGCCCAATTTATCAAGATCCCGTTGCAATCCGAGATAACCTTCTTCACTGTCCACAATGCCACCAATCTTGGTGTCATCTGCAAACATGCCTCCTAAATTCTCATCCAAATCATTAATATAAATAACAAATAACAGCGGACCCAGCACCGATCCCTGAGGCACACCGCTGGACACAGGCCTCCAGTTTGAAAAACAACCCTCGACAACCACCCTCTGTCTTCTGTCGTCAAGCCAATTTTGTATCCAATTGGCTACCTCACCTTGGATCCCGTGAGATTTAACCTTATGTAACAACCTACCATGCGGTACCTTGTCAAAGGCTTTGCTGAAGTCCATGTAGACCACGTCTACTGCACAGCCCTCATCTATCTTCTTGGTTACTCCTTCAAAAAACTCAATCAAATTCGTGAGACATGATTTTCCTCTCACAAAACCATGCTGACTGTTCCTAATCAGTCCCTGCCTCTCCAAATGCCTGTCGATCCTGTCTCTCAGAATACCCTCTAACAACTTACCCACTCCAGATGTCAGGCTCACCGGTCTGTAGTTCCCAGGCTTTTCCCTGCCGCCCTTCTTAAACAAAGGCACAACATTTGCTACCCTCCAATCTTCAGGCACCTCACCTGTAGCTGTCGATGATTCAAATATCTCTGCTAAGGGACCCGCAATTTCCTCCCTAACCTCCCATAACGTCCTGGGATACATTTCATCAGGTCCCGGAGATTTATCTACCTTGATGCGCGTTAAGACTTCCAGCACCTCCCTCTCTGTAATATGCACACTCCTCAAGACATCACTATTTATTTCCCCAAGTTCCCTAACATCCATGCCTTTCTCAACCGTAAATACCGATGTGAAATATTCATTCAGGATCTCACCCATCTCTTGTGGTTCCGCACATAGATGACCTTGTTGATCCTTAAGAGGCCCTACTCTCTCCCTAGTTACTCTTTTGCCCTTTATGTATTTGTAGAACCTCTTTGGATTCTCCTTTGCCTTATCTGCCAAAGCAATCTCATGTCCCCTTTTTGCCCTCCTGATTTCTCTCTTAACTCTACTCCGGCAATCTCTATACTCTTCAAGGGATCCACTTGATCCCAGCTGCCTATGCATGTCATATGCCTCCTTCTTCTTTTTGACTAGTGCCTCAATCTCCCGAGTCATCCAAGGTTCCCTACTTCTACCAGCCTTGCCCTTCACTTTATAAGGAATGTGCTTACCCTGAACCCTGGTTAACACACTTTTGAAAGCCTCCCACTTACCAGACGTCCCTTTGCCTGCCAACAGACTCTCCCAATCAACTTCTGAAAGTTCCTGTCTAATACCATCAAAATTGGCCTTTCCCCAATTTAGAATTTTAACTTTTGGGCCAGACCTATCATTCTCCATAGCTATCTTAAAACTAATGGAATTATGATCACTGGTCCCAAAGTGATCCCTCACTAACACTTCTGTCACCTGCCCTTCCTTATTTCCCAAGAGGAGGTCAAGTTTTGCCCCCTCTCTCGTCGGGCCATCCACATACTGAATGAGAAATTCCTCCTGAATACACTCAACATTTAAATTGTTTCATCGATTTTCATGAGGTGCCTCATGATGCTCTCATGAAGAAGCTGGAAGCTGCGGAAATAGATGGAAAATTTGGATTTAATCTGGGATGAACACCCATATCAAGAAATTCTCCAAGTCTATATTTCTCAGTAGCTTAGTTTGGAAACTCTTCAAGATGGTCTCCATGCAGGTCAGGTTGAAACTTAAAAAAACATAAAAGCTGAATTTTTAAGAACTATTTGACTTGTGAAGCCTACATCTTACTGAAGCTTTTAAAGTTCAAAACTTTTTTAGAAACCAAGAACTATTTACCCTTTGTTCTGTTTATTTATATATTAACAGATCATTCAACATCTCAGGACTCTTGATGTTTATGTTTTAGTCTGTTCGGATGATTGATCAAAATCATTGGGGTGTATCTTAAACTAATGCAATTTGTTTTAATAAATAGTTCCAGATTTTAATGTCTTTTATTAACACGAGCAAAATTGTACACTGAAAATGTGAACAGCATTAAGGAACCTGAGAAATGCAAAAATTACTTTTCAACACCTTATTAATATGAAGATTAATTTCACACCTGTACTTCAATGATTTCTTTTAGTGTGTTGGTGTTCGTAATTAACATTGGAAATTTCACTTCACATTTCTTTCACACTTTACTGCAGCTTTGAAAGATGCAAGTAAGCTTTTAATTTAGCAGCAGCAACCTACTGAAAAGTCATATTTTGACAATAAAATAGAAGAGTTCCTTGTTAGTTTTAATAGACAAAATATTAATTTTCTTCCCCCAAAAGTTCAATGATATAGTATGCTATATGATTACAGCATTTTCCACTATCATATCGTTGAGGGCAAAAAAATTAATTCTTCCCATTGCTTCAGTATTGCCAAACTCCATCCATTTATCAGTCTTTCTCATCTCCTACAATCTTTAGGTTTCTAATAACCAACACTTATCATCACCTAATCACTACTTCCTGACTTGCCTTGTCTTCCATTTGAGCCTTGGCACTTAGCCTAGATCTCTCAATTTTAAATAAACATATTTTTACAAATTCAGATCTGCCATAGATATTGCTTGGGTTCAATAACATCAGTCGCTCCCTGAAGCAGTCTTAGTATTATTTTTATTGGAGTTGACTCACACTGCTCACTGTTTACTTGTGCAATAGTATGACGTGGGGATGTAACAATCGCATCCCTCGTGATCTGTCTTTCACACATGTATTTCTTCTATCTCCCTCATGTTGGGCCAAGTTACCACTGGGTAAGGTGAGGTCGATATGAATTGTTAACCGGCTTTATTCCATACTAAGGTGAAGATACAGTTACAATTGGGTTCACTTATTTCTATTAATGCAGCTTGTCTTTGTGTGATACTATAAAAATAGTAAATATGTTACATCACCTCACTTCAGTAGGTCATCTTGCTTAGATTTTAAAGCTAATTTCCTTACTCCCTTCTCCCGTTTTCTACCCTTCTTACTGTCTTACTGTCTGATTTCTCCTCGGCTTTCTTAGCTCACTCTGTTTTTAAAAGCCTGACCCCTACTGTGTCCAAATGAATAGAATTGATGCAGGAGAAATGAGTGTGCATGATCATTGGAATGTCAAACTATCTTTCATTGTCTTCAGGATGCTGGTTCAGACGTCCCATCTAAAAAGTAATTTACACCTGCTAGCTCTGTTGTCCTGTGTTTGTAACTCCGTGAGAGCTTTATTCAGTTCATTAGTGGTGCTTTTAACATATATTATACCAAGGTCTTCCATGGTAGCATAGTCTGAAATCCTGAAATATGACACAAATGAATGGGCTGACATTCAAACCAATGGAAATTAGGAATTGCAGGGCACTATCCCTTTTAATGTTCTTCATTCTAGCAAGTGGCTAGAAATTTGTTCCAGTTTCTTTTGTCATTTCTATGTTGCAATTTTGATGTTGATTCCATTTTTGAAGCATGTCTTGTTTTCTGTCTTGCATTCTTTAGTTGCGATGTGCCTCAAATTCGCACAATTGCTCAAGAAAGTCTCACTCCTGTCAACCTTAGCACCAGCTGATACCGGTAGTCATACTTGCACATCCTACCACTGTACCGTCTCAGCCCTCAGCATCCGTCTGGTTTTAGACATTTTGAGAGTTCATTGTGAATATAAGAAAAGCTGGAAAGATGTTTTTGGAACAAAGGATGTCATCACTCAATCCTCACTCTCCACTCAATCTTCCACTCAAGAAAAATAAAGTATCTTAAACAAATTAAAACTTGTATATGCCTCAGGTCTCTGGTTAGTGTCATATTATTGCTGGGTCCTTGGCTTGGGAATCTGTGATACTGCATATAACTGAGTCACAAAATGTGTTCATTTTGGTTCATGAAAACCAAGACAATCACATATGTTCAGGGATCTGTTACTACTTTAGCTTCTACTTGGTCTTCCGAACCGACGTAATATTTTGTAGAACAGCTAAAATAAATGTTTGATATAGTTCACTCCATAGTATGTAAAATAGTGTTGTGAGCAGGCATTATAAACCTGAGTATATTGGTGGTGTAATAATCTGCCCCTATTTGTTACCAGCTTGTTTCTGTCAAAAAATGTTGCCTCTAGAATTTTCTACATGTTTTTAAATAACATGAATGTCATACAGAACTGGTAGATTACCCAGAATTTTGTGATGATAAATGACTCTTGTACAGTATTCATAACCTGAAGCCTTTATAACAGGATCAAGTTCATCACTGAAAAATGCCATCATGTCATTCTACTGTAACCTAGTTTTTTGTTGTAAAGCTAGTAGGAATATAGGAACAGGAGTATGTCATTCAGCCCCTCGTGCCTGCTCCGCCATTTGATAAGATCATGGCTGATCTGTGATCTAACTCCATATACCTGCCTTTGGCCAATATCTCTTAATACCTTTGGTTGCCAAAAAGCTATCTATCTCACATTTAAATTTAGCAATTGAGCTAATATCAATTGCCGTTTGCGGAAGAGAGTTCCAAACTTCTACCACCCTTTGTGTGTAGAAATGTTTTCTAATCTCACTCCTGAAAGGTCTGGCTCTAATTTTTAGATTGTGCCCCCTACTCCTAGAATCCCCAACCAGCGGAAATAGTTTCTCTCTATCCACCCTATCTGTTCCCCTTAATATCTTATAAACTTCGATCAGATCACCCCTTAACCTTCGAAACTCCAGAGAATACAACCCTAATTTGTGTAATCTCTCCTCGTAACTTAACCCTTAGTCCGGGTATCATTCTAGTAAACCTACGCTGCACTCCCTCCAAAGCCAATATGTCCTTCCGAAGGTGCGGTGCCCAGAACTGCTCACAGCACTCCAGGTGCAGTCTAACCAGGGTTTTGTATAGCTGCAGCATAACTTCTGCCCCTTTGTACTCCAGTCCTGTAGATATAAAGGCCAGCATTCCATTAACCTTCTTGATTATTTTCTACACCTGTCTATGACACTTCAATGATCTATGTACCTGAACCCCTAAGTCCCTTTGGACATCCATAGTGAATAAGTAGTTCATTTCTTCTGCTTCAAAACAGTTACTAATTTCTCATCCTTTTTGATTCTGAGTAAAGCTTTAAAAGAAAGGTATTTTTCTAAATTAATTCTTTTAACTTCAACGTTAGCACCAACAAAAAGTGCCACTTAGAGTTTGTATAGGTGAAATATTAAATAACTGCTTTTCACAGGTGCTGCTTGTTCTCCAGTGCAACCCATCCCATATTTTTGCTGTCATTTTCTAATTTTTAACTTAAAAGACTCTTGTTCAGATGCAAAGTGTTTGGCACGTCATTTTGTTTTGTTGGGCAAATAAGCAATGCAATTTGTAAATTATGCAAAAATGCCTTAATGTGTCACAACAGCTATTGTAATTGCACTCCCTCCCTGGCAGTGAAGACTATCTCCTTTAAGTTCTGATATAATTTCTTTCATTTTTATATCGACAGGAGGCAATGTAATTGAACTTTGTATTTGTTTATAAATTTTTTTTTTCCTTTGCAGCTTATAATTTTCTTTCCAATAAAGGCTGCATGTTAATGATAAGTTTGCTGCGGCGAGCTGGAAAGAGTTCGAACAATGTATAAGGCCCATACTGTAGAATTCATCTGATTTGGTAACATCGTTGGAAAGGGTAAATAAAGTATGAAATGCTGAGAAAATTGCAGCACAAATGGTGCTAAATTAGGGTGGTATGTTGAAGCGCCAGTGTGTGATGTTACAGTACTGGGGACAAGCGTACCCTTCCGTGTCTACTGAGTTTGCGCTCTTGGCCACATTATATAGAATTACGTAGAAATTAGAACACGAACAGGCTGTTTGGACCAACCAGTCCGTATTGGCGTTTATCCTCCACGAGAAGTAGTCCTAATCCCATGTACCTCTCCTGCTGATGCTGAGAAGGTACTAAGCAAAGCTTAGACACAGTGGGTGATGAGGGATTGACTGGTGTCCCTCCGAGCAGCATTAGCCAAGGCCTGGGTGTAAGTCTTCTGGCCTGTTCTTTTTGGGTACATGATATGTGTGGCCTTGGGAATCTAGAGAGGAGACTTTATATCCTCAGAAAATTTACAAAACAAAATTTACTAAATCATGTAAAATTTAAATGCTGTACTATCCTATTTAAATAAAATTAAAATGTTTTGCATGTAGAAACCTTTAGATTTTATAATTTGCCACTTTAAAAAAAAATCGTTGTTTTAAAGATCTTATTTCTGACACTTCGCTTGTTTTGGATCATGTACGTACATTTGCAATAGTTCATGGTCCAGTGAACAATCTTAGAATACTACAATTACCTAGGTCTCAGTTTGAGAGCTGTAGTATTTGATAGTGTCCTTTGATACTCTTCTAAGCATTGATGTGTTAAAAATAATTAAGTTTTTTTTGTTCCACCATCCCAATTCTAGGAGTCCATACCTGGGTTAAGTAATCTACAGTATTGGGGACCTGAATTGTTCAGATCTCATTCGGCTTTTCCAGCAAGAATATGGACCACAACTAATTGTACTAGAAACAATACTAGATCCAAATACAGACATATAACAAGTGATGTATAGTTAAATGATCTCTAGGAAAGAGATCCCTGCACAGATCTGTAACTCATCATTGTTGCACCAACATGTAGATTTTTAACTTTCCACTGTGAAGAGTGATTGTATAAATGAAAATTTGAGATTGCACTTTCAAACGTGAACAAGCAGAACTTGCCTGACTTCTTCAGTGTTCTGCAGTTTCTTTTACATTTTACTAAAATAAGTAAAGCAATCAGTTGATTGAGGATGAGAAACTATTAATTTGTTATGTTATAGTACATATATATATGTGTTCATTGCTTTTTACTTTCTCAGCAAATTCTTTTACTGGTTTAGTTTGCATTGATATGTGCCTTTCTGTCTCTGTCCATCCCTACCCCATTTCCAATTAGATCCTCCTACTACTACCCTGCTGTCTACAACTGCACCACCAATTTACTCAACGGCGGGCATCACAAGTTTACCTGCTTTTACACGAAGGCTCCCAATTCCTCAGTCAACCCTGGAATCTGTGAAGAGTGACAGTTTAGGAACTATTATCGGAGGTGTGGTTGGTGGCACTCTCTTTCTCATGCTTGTAGTCATCATCATTGTAATGTTTTACTTGAGACGCCGGCGTACCTTCCGAGGGGACTATTACACGAAGCAGTACGCTGGAACTACAGACATACAGAAGGACTCCCAGATGGATGTTTTACAATCAAATCGAGTTGAACCATACACTGATTATGAGAAAAATGAACGGAAGCGCGAACCAAACAACATATTCCAGGATTATCCCATAGAGGTGCAGAAAAATGAATGGCGAAATGAGGACAATATAAATAACAGGTACACTGAAGGTGTGGAGATACCCGGCGACTATTATGAAGATAGAAAAATTCCCAATGCACCTCAATATGTGCATGATGACTACTATGATGAAAATGAAGATGACCTCGTTTCACACTTAGATGGTTCAATCATTTCCCGCCGGGAGTGGTATGTCTAGTGGTAATTGATAAATGTTCATAACGCAGGAGAGGGACTTCAATTCAGCCGAGAAATCTAGGTTTCCATCTCTTGTTTTTTTCACAATGATGTGTGTTCCTGTTTTCCTAAGGGAGAACAAAATGTGCTTTCCATTATGAAAATGGTGATGTGGTTTTGTACTAGATTTGCAGCCAGCGTAAAGTAAAGTCTCTTTAACTGCAAAATTCTGCGGGAGTGGAAATAATTCAAAATGTTGAGGCCTTAGTACTATGCTGTAAAGGTACTGTAATTTTTACAGTTCAGACAATTCCTGAGTGAAGCTTTGGAGGTAAAGAAGCAGTTACTGCCTGTCTGTCCACTGCTGACATTTTCACCCACTCCTTTGGAGCTCCCTGCAAACCTGACTAACACTTGCTTTATTTGTTTGTTTTACATGTATGTATAAAGCATAACAAATTTCACTGATATGGAGTTGGCTGAATAAGAAACTGCCTTATTACTTTTAAAACATCATTGTAAAAGTTTAATTTTTAGTCAGGTTTTTCACTTTATAAGTCTTAAGTGTTTACATTCTCGCCCCCTTTTTACTTTTCACCACATTGGTTGCATTTGTCAGGAAAATATAAAGACTTGTTTGTTTTCTTGTCTGCACACTGAAGAGAGCCTCTAAACTTACATTGTCTGGAAGAACATGTTGTGATGTAGAGAAACAGTTGTTAGGTTTATGTGCAACATTATGTGCATTGGTGACTGAATCCTAAACTAGATTTAAAACCAACTACATCATTGATGTAGTTGGTTTTAAATCTAGATAAGGATTCAGGCACCAATACTGGGCTGTATTTCAGATCTTAAAATAAATTAGTTTCTTGTGAAATCACAGTTATGTTTGAGTAATAATACTACGGTTAACTGAGGCTAGAATCTACAGTGCACTGTTCAGGCTATGGATGATTAATATTTCTTTCAATATCGTTGTGAGACATTTATCTCTTTAAAATTAAAGGTGGATTTTGTGGCTTCAAGAACTTCCATGTACAGCCCTGAACTTTTCCCTTTTCTTTGGAAAGCACTTTGGTTCTGAAGTGCTGGTTATCACTTGTTTATGGACACACACTGAATTTGTTATTTCACCCGCACGTGCGAATGCAGAACAGCACAGCTTGTGAAATAGATCGTTTATATGGTACACATAAGCCGGTGAAGGCTCCAATTGGGCAAAAACTAATGCTCTGAGCTTTGTGTTGATGTATATAAATACAAAAAAGATTTACTGTACAGTACTTTTTGTACCTTATCTGTTTTATAAAGTTAGTGCAATGTTGATTTGACGTGCTGTTTGCTAAATATACATTTTGCTGGAAAAAAGCTTAAAATGCCTCATTTTAACTTAATTCAATCACTGATACCAATACTGCAAAATGTTATGTGATATACGCTTAAATCTGCTGTTTATTTAATGCTGGGATTTTCTCAAGTGGCATAAAACATTAGATCTCAGAATGTAATCTGCTATTTGCTTGTCTTAGAAAAGGCACTTTTTTCATTTTTTAAAAAAAAAGGCAAGATGAAGGAATAATATAAAGCCATTTTCACTACCCAAGAACTGTTCGGGACTGCAGTGTCATTTTTGGTACATGGGGGTTTAATAAGTGAAGGCAGTTTCTGTTGAGAGAAATTTGAATTTGCTGCAAAATAAATTCTTTGCTGGAATTTGCCATTCCATCATTACCACCTACTTTTAAGTGGAGAAATGTATAAAATGCAGCACACAGTAGGTTTTTAAATTCAGGCCATAATCTGTTGGCATGTACCCATCTTATTCAGATGATTCTAATCTCATTATTGTTGAAATCTGTTCAATTAAAATGGGAAAAATCTTACTTCTGAAAGGGATTTGCTAACTGGAGCTAAATGGAGAGAAAGGAGTCTGTACGAAGTCAGACTTGTACTCATGCAAAACTTGCTGATATGTGACGTAGCCTGTACTTTGGTTTCTCTCTGATTTCCTTTATCAACCACACTGAGAAGTCACTGATGATCTGGGCCCAAAAAAATCATTGGTGAATGGGTCTGGTGGATGTAATACACTTCACCCTGTTTGAATAGTGACTCGCGACAGCCAATTTGAAGAAGTAATTGACATCCCAGATTACCTGCCCCTGTAATTTCATGGCAATCTATCTGTTACTCTAGCTGAAAGCAGAAAAGATTTGTCCAACTTAACCAAGTGAAGCTGGTATGAACACTTAACTCGGTTCTTTGGATATCAAGCACTAAAAGTGCTCAAGGTACTCAAGCTGTTGTGGCTATGTGGTTTATTTTGGTATTTACAGCAGCATTGCGCTCTCGAAGTATGCAAGCAAATATTAGTTTCAGTGACTCTGTTAATAACATCAGTTATCAGTTAGAGTATTACTAAATTTGGAACTCTATTGAGAATATGCTTATATCCCTAAAATGCATTTTAATGAAATGGGAAACAAATAATACATTCACAGTCCCTATTCTTTATTTGTCAAATGTAATATAATTTCTAGGCAATAACTTTTCAATTTTTTTACGATTTTGACATCCTGGTAGAAATATCTTGACAGCCAGTACTTTTCTTTTCCTCCTGTGGTCTTACTACAAAGCAGAAGGGCCACTGGTCTTCCATTGGAAGTGGATTAGACACCAGTTATGTTACGAATTGGATCCTTAACTTCAGTGAATGATTTTATTGTTGACCAGTCACACAATATTTGAGCACTGAACTGAATCAAGCTAACGGCTAGCCTCAAGTGTTATGTGTACCATTAATGTGAGAAATCAGGCTTCAGTCTAAAAGCTGCATTAAACTTAGTGGCAGAAACTTAAATTTTGGGAGCTGTGCTCACGCTCAGCTTTTAACTTCACTGAAACGCAGAGGATTTTTAAAATGATGACCAGGATATGTGAGTTGTATCTGATGTGACAGATTGGAGACTGTTAAAGTGCCGTCTGCCTTCATAATCATAATAATACAAATTTTAAATACTAAAAAGTGTGAAATAAGCATAAGTTATGACCAGCAGTGACATGTAATAAGCCTAAAACTTTATCACTTCTAAATTAACCAGTTGGGTTCACTTGTAGAGATACTTCACAACTTACTGATGTCCATGATATGCAGCATTTTCTTATTTCCTGGCTGCAATATTCTAAATTAAAAATATTCATCTTCTATCATTTTAAAAAAAGGAACAATTTGAAAATAGTGGTAATACTAAGGATTTTTTTCAGTTAATGTCAAAGGATCCTGAAAATAATTTCCAGGTGATATAATTTGTACTTACCTATGTGGACATGTGCCTATGACAGGGCTGCACATGTGTCAATAACAGCTCTGAAGACTAGGACACATGGATTCTTGTAAGAAGACTGAGTATGTTTGGGCAATTCTGCTTGTTAATTACACATGTGTTTTTCCTCATTCTGCCTGTTGTAGATGGACACTGTTAATAGGATTGACGATCTAGGGATAGCTCTCTATATTCATTTTAGTGTGAAAGTTTGACTTCTGTTGATGGCACTTGGACTAACTATATAAATTTGCTGGTCCACAGGTGAGGATTAAACCATTGTTGTTTGGCCCGAGGAAGTCCGGCTTTTATAGGTCTGTTATAAAAGCTTTAGTACTTAGGGTTTAATCAGTTTACTCACGGAGTTCACCACATTCAACAAAAACTTTTGTTTGTCATTGAGCTTGTTGGAAAGCATTACTTATACAACCAGCTGAAGAACTGCACCAGTACAGAAGGTGTATGTAAGTTATGAGTATCTCTGCAATCATCTGATGTCTTCTGTATTTGGCTCGTCTGAAAATCTTACTGTTCAGGAAGCAGTACTCTTTTTGTACGAGGTATCCAAGCAGGATTTACAAAAACCTCATTGCACAGGTTTCAACCAAGGTTCCTAGAAATCCAGTAAAGTCGGACTTACTTGATATATCATTTGTATTTTGCATTCAGTTTGGAATGACTTATGGGTGCACAATGGGGCGTTTTCTGGTAGGCTTAGTTCCTGGAATGGCCAAGAACACCTTGATAGCAGTGCTACCATGTAAATCATGGTATATTAATCTTGCAGAAGAAGCTATCAAAACTAAGATGATAGCTTCAAATGGTCATAATTTTGTTGCATTGCTAATTGCTGTTTTACTCTTCTGTCTACTTAAGCTCAATAGTGTCTGAAAAACTAGTACCAAAGTTACCACCCCTTTTAACTGACTGAAAAGAGAATTTGATTTGAAATACTCAATGTTCTATAATATTGCAGCTTACAGGCCTACAACTATAGATTTTAATTTATTGAGGGTGATCTGACTTAAATGTTTAAATTTTTGAAGAGTTCATTGTCTCTGCTTGTTAGGTTATGTCAAAATGTAAAAGGTAAATTGAAGTGATCCAGAAATATATAATATATAATGGCTAAGTAATAGGAAACAGAGAGTACGGTTGTTCATCCATAACTGGAGGGAGGAGTACAGTGGTGTTCCCCAGGGTTCAGTTTAGGACCATTGCTTTTCTTGATATATAGTAATGACTTGGACTTGGGTGTACAGGGCACAATTTCCAAATTTGCAGATGACACAAAACTTGGAAGGGTAGTGAACAGTGAGGAGGATAGTGATAGACTTCAAGAGGATATAGGCAGGCTGGTGGAATGGGCGGACACGTGGCAGATGAAATTCAACGCAGAAAAGTGTGAAGTGATACATTTCGGTAGGAAGAACGAGGAGAGGCAATATAAACTAAAGGGTACAATTCTAAAAGGGGTGCAGGGACAGAGAGATCTGGGGGTATATATGCACAAATCGTTGAAGGTGACAGGGCAGGTTGAGAAAGTGGTTAAGAAAGCATACGGGATCCTGGGCTTTATAAATAGAGGCATGGAGTACAAAAGCAAGGAGGTTACGATGAACCTTTATAAAACATTGGTTCGGCCACAACTGGAGTATCACACTTTAGGAAAGATGTGAAGGCCTTAGAGAGGGTGCAGAAAAGATTTATTAGAATGATTCCAGGGATGAGGGACTTTAGTTACGTGGATAGACTGCGGAAACCGGGGTTGTTCTCCTTAGAGCAGAGAAGGTTGAGAGGAGATTTGATAGAGGTATTCAAAATCATGAAGGGTCTGAACAGAGTAGATAGAGAGAAACTGTTCCCATTGGCGGAGGGGTCAAGAACCAGAGGACATAGATCTAAAGTGATTGGCAAAAGAACCAAAGGCGACATGAGAGAAAACTTTTTTACACAGCGAGTCATTGTGATCTGGAATGCACTGCCTGAGGGGGTGGTGGAGGCAGATTCAATCATGGCTTTCAAAAGGGAATTGGATAAGTACTTGAAGGGAAAAAATTTGTGAGGCTACAGGGGTAGGGCAGAGGAGTGGGACTAGCTCGATTGCTCTTACAGTGAGCCGGCACGGACTCGACGGGCCGAATGGCCTCCTTTCATGCTGTAATCATTCTATGATTCTATAATTGGGTATAGCTCAAGCTTTCTTTTATGAAGGATTTTAAAATATACTTCAGTGGTGTTTATCACAAGTCTGTATATAATGAGATGGACTTCTCTTCCCAAATTAACTGACTGGTTGTTACTGAGAGAATGGATGGCAGGGGACCTTTAGGATAATGGGAAATACTGTGAACGTCTTCTCCCTTTTTCTCTCTCCAATTTGGGTTATCCATGGGTAGACAATCAAAGCCATACCTGAAAGGAGAATAATTAAACAAAAACATTGTATCTTATTAGATATGAATTTAGCTATCACCTGCAAGAAACAATAGCTTTAAAGAGTGGCTGAACTTAAATTGGCATGTCTATGGTTGTCACAACTGATGAGACAGAATAGAAGAGACTTCTGAATAATCTAATGGAGACAATTTCTGCTAAATCCCTTCCTTGCCTGCTTGCAAAATGGAAATAGCTAATGCTTCAAGAATTATGTGTTTAGGTAAGCAGATCTAGCAGGTCTGATACCTCAGATAGAAAAACTTTTTTATTTAATTCATTCTCAGGATCTGGGTGTTGCTGGCAAGGCCAACATTTAATGCCCATCCTTAGTAGCCCTTGAGAAGGTGGTTGTGGGCTGTTGCCTTCAAACGCTGCATTCCATGAGGTGAAGGTACTCCCACAATGCTGTTAGATAGGGAGTTCCAGGATTTTGGCCCAGCGGCGATGAAGGAATGACGATATATGTCCAAGTCAGGATGCTGTGTGCCTTGGAGGGGGAACCTGCAGGTGATGGTGTTCCCATGCACCTACTGCCTTTGTCCTTCTAAGTGGTGGAGGTCGCGGGTTTGGAAGGTGCTGTCGAAGAAGCCTGGGCAAGTAACTGTAGTGCATCCTATAGGTAGTACATGATGCAGCCATGGTGTATCGGTGGTGGTGGTGGAGGGAGTGGCTGTTTGAGGTGGCCTGTCGATCAAACGGGCTGCTTTGTTCTGGATAATGTTGAGCTTGTTGAGTGTTGCAGCTGACCCATCCGGGCAAGGGGAGAGTATTTCATCACACTCCTGATGTATGCCTTGTAGGTGGTGGAGAGGCTTTGGGGAGTCCGGAAGTGAGTCACTCGCCGCAGAGTACTCAGTCTCTGACCTGCTCTCGTAGCCACAGCATTTATGTAGCAGGTCCAATTGAGTTCCTGGTCACTGGCAACCCCAGGATGTTGATGGTGGAGGATTCTGTGATGGTGATGCCACTAAATACCGTGGTGAGGTGGTTGGGGATGGTCATTGCCTGACACTTGTCTGGCATGAATGTTACTTGCCACTTATCAGCACAAGCCTGGATGTTGTCCAGGTCTTGCTGCATGCAGGCATGGACTGCTTCTTTATCTGAGGAATTGCAAAAGGAGCTGAGCACTGTACAATCATCAGTGAACAGCCCCATTTCTGACCTTATGATGGGGGCAAGGTCATTGGTGATGCAGCCGAAGATGGTTGGGCTACTGCAGCCACTGCAGAGTTTTCCCCCGATCCCCTTTGACTTCAGTTTTATTAGGGCTCCTTGGTGTCACACTCGGTCGAATACTGCCTTGATGTCAAGGGTCATCACTTTCACCTTACCTCTGGAATTCAGCTCTTTTGTCCCTGTTTGGAGCAAGGCTGTTCTGAGTCTGTAGCTGAGTGCTCCTGGCGGAGCCCAAACTGAACATCGATGAGCAGATTATTGGTGAGTAAGTGCTGCTTGAGAGCATTGTTGACGACTCCATCCATCACTTTGCTGATGATTGAGAGTAGGCTGATGGGACGGTAATTGGCCGGGTTGAATTTGTCCTGTTTTTTGTGGATAGGACATACCTGGGCAATTTTCCAAATTGTCGGGGAGGTGCCAGTGTTCTGGTTGGTCTGGAGCACAGGTCTTCAGCACTACAGCCGGGATATTGTCGGGACCCGTGTCCAGTGCACTCAGCCATTTCTTGATATCACGTGAAGTGAATGGAATGGCTGGAGACTGGCATCTGTGATGGTGGGGATCTTCGGAGGAGGCTGAGAAGGATCATCCACTTGGCACTTCTGGCTGAAGATGGTTGCAAACACTTCAGCCTTGTCTTTTGCACTCACATGCTGGGCTCTAACGTCATCAAGGATGAGGATGTTAGTTGCTTAATTGTCCACCACCATTCACGACTGGATGTGGCAGGACTGCAGAGCTTTGACCTGATCCGTTGGTTGTGGGATCGCTTTGCTCTTGTCTAAAGCATACTGCTTCTGCTGTTTGCATGCATGTAGTCCTGAGTTGTAGGTCACCAGGTTGGCACCTCATTTTCAGGTACACCTGGTGCTGCTCCTGCATTCCTCATTAAACCAGTGTTAGTCATCTGGCTTGATGTTGATGGAGGAGTGAGGCATATGCCAGACCATGAAGTTACAGATTGTGGTGGAATACATTTCTGCTGCTGATGGCCCAGAGCACCTCATGGATGCCCAGTTTTGAGCTGTTAGATCTGTTGTTCTTCTATCGGTGGAAATGCCACACGACTTGATGGAGGGTGGCCCGAGTGTGAACTTGGAACTTGTTCTCCGCAAGGACTGTGCGGTAGTCACTCTTACCAATGCTGTCATGAACAGATACATCTGCGACCAGTAGATTGGTGAGGATGAGGTCAATATGTTATTTCCTCATGTTGGTTCTCTCACCTCCTATCGCAAGCCCAGTCTGGCAGCTATGTTCATCAGGATTCGACCATCTCGGTCAGTGGTGGTACTACTGAGCCACTCTTGATGATGGACATTGAAGTCCCCCACCCAGAGTATATTCTGTGCCCTTGCTACCCTCCGTGCCCCCTCCAAGTGGTGTTCAACACGGAGGAGTACTAATTCATCAGTTGAGGGAGGGCGGTAAGTGGTAATCAGCAGGAGGTTTCCTTGCCCGTGTTTGACCTGAAGTCATGATACTTTATGGGCTCCAGTGTCAATGTTTGGGACTCCCAGAGCTACTCCCACCTAACTGTACACCACTGTGCTCCTACCTCTGGTGGTTCTATCCTGCCGGTGGGACAGGGATGGTGAAGGAGGAGTTTGGGACGTTGGCTGATGGTCATACTCACAGAATCATACCTATGTCAGGTTGTTGCTTGACGAGTCTATGGAACTGCTCTCCCAACTTTGGCTTCAGTCCCCAGATGTTAGTAAGGAGGACTTTGCTGGGTCGACAGGGCTGGATGCGTCTTCACCATTGCCGATGCCGAGAATTGAGTGGCTTGCTTAGGCCGTTAAGAGTCAACGTTCACAGAGAGGTGCAAGAACTAGAAGAGTAGTGATAATGAGGGACTTCAACTATCCTAATGTAAACTGGGATAGTAATAGGCATTCCATAGGCATATAAATCGTAAAGGGCAAAGAAGGACGAATTTCTGAAGTGTGTTCAGGAGAACTTTGTTGATCAGTATGTTTCTGGTCCAACGAGGAAGGAGGCATTGGTGGATCTAGTTCTGGGGAATCAAGTGGGACAAGTGGAGCAAGTCTTAATGGGAGAACATTTAGGGAACAGTGATCATAGTATTATAAGGTTTAGATTAGTTATGGAAGCAATCTAGAATAAAAATACATAATTGGAGAATGGCCAATTTCAGTGGGTTCAGAACAGATCTGACCCAGGTAAATTGGAATCAAAGATTGGCAGGCGAACTGGAATTGAACAATGGGCGGCCTTTAAAGAGGAGATGATTCGGGTACAGTCTAGGTACATTCCCATGAGGGAGAAAGATAGGGCAACCAACGCCAGAGCTCCCTCGATGATGAAAGAGATAGAGAGTAAGATGAAGCAGATGTCAGGTTGACAATACAAGTGAGAACCAGGCTGAATGTAGAAAGTTCAGAAGAAAAGTGAAAAACGAAATAAGAGGGGCAAAGAGAGAGTATGAGAATAGACTGGCGGCTAACATAAAAGGGAATCCAAAAGTCTTCCATAGGCATATAAATAGTAAACGGGTAGTAAGAGGATGGGTGGAGCCGATTAGAGTCCAAAAAGGAGATTTATGCATGGAGGCAGAGGGCATGGCTGAGGTACTAAATGAATACTTTGCATCTGTCTTTAGAAGATGCTGCCAAAGTCACAGCAAGAGGAGGTAGTTGAGATACTGGGTGGGCTAAAAATTGATAGAGGAGTTACTAGAAAGGCTGTTGTACTCAAAGTGGATAAGTCACTTGATCTGGATAGGATGCATCCTAGGTTGCTGATGGAAGTAAGGGTGGAAATTGCAGAGATGCCGGCCATAATCTTGCCATCCTCCTTAGATATGGGGGTGATGCCAGAGGATTGGAGAATTTCAAATGTTACACTCTTGTTCAAAAAGGAGTGTAAGGACAAGCCCAGCAACTACAGACCATTCAGTTTAACCTCGATGGTGGGGAAGCTTTTAGAAACGATAATCTAGGATAAAATTAATAGTCACTTGGACAAGTGTGGATTAATAAAGGAAAGCCAGCACGGATTTGTTAAAGTCAAATCATGTTTAACTAAATAGATTGAGTTCTTTGATGAGGTAACAGAGTGGGTTGATGAGGGCAATGCGCTTGATGTGTATATGGACTTTCAAAAGGCGTTTGATAAAGTGCCACATAATAGGCTTGTCAGCAAAATGGTACAAAAGGGGCAGTGGCAGCATGGATACAAAATTGGCTAAGTGACAGGAAACAGAGTAGTGGTGAACGATTGCTTTTTGGACTGGAGGAAGGTATACAGTGGTGTTCCCCAGGGGTCAGTACCCCTGGAGAACACCACTGAACTATATTAATGACTTGGACTTGGGTGTACATGGCACAATTTCAAAACTTGCAGATGACACAAAACTTGCAACTGTAGCAAACAGCGAGGAAGATAGTAATAGACATGCTGGTGGAATAAGAACATAAGAAATAGGAGCAGGAGTAGGCCAATCGGCCCCTCGAGCCTGCTCCGCCATTCAATAAGATCATAGCTGATCTGATCCTAACCTCAAATCTAAATTCATGTCCAATTTCCTGCCCGCTCCCCGTAACCCCTAATTCCCTTTACTTCCAGGAAACTGTCGATTTCTGTTTTACATTTATTTAATGATGTAGCTTCCATAGCTTCCTGGGGCAGCAAATTCCATAGACCTACTACCCTCTGAGTGAAGAAGTTTCTCCTCATCTCAGTTTTGAAAGAGCAGCCCCTTATTCTAAGATTATGCCCCCCAGTTCTAGTTTCACCCATCCTTGGGAACATCCTTACCGCATCCACCGGATCATGCCCCTTCACAATCTTATATGTTTCAATAAGATTGCCTCTCATTCTTCTGAACTCCAATGAGTAGAGTCCCAATCTACTCAACCTCTCCTCATATGTCCACCCCCTCATCCCCGGGATTAACCGAGTGAACTTTCTTTGTACTGCCTCGAGAGCAAGTATGTCTTTTCTTAAGTATGGAGACCAAAACTGTATGCAGTATTCCAGGTGCGGTCTCACCAATACCTTATATAACTGCAGCAATACCTCCCTGTTTTTATATTCTATCCCCCGAGCAATAAAAGCCAACATTCCGTTGGCCTTCTTGATCACCTGCTGCACCTGCATACTAACTTTTTGATTTTCTTGCATTAGGACCCCCAGATTCCTTTGAACTGCAGTACTTTCCAGTTTCTCGCCATTAAGATAACTTGCTCTCTGATTTTTCCTGCCAAAGTGCATAACCTCGCATTTTCCAATATTGTATTGCATCTGCCAAATCTCCGCCCACTCACCCAGCCTGTCCTACTCACTCTCCACTTTCCCTCCCATCTTTGTATCATCTGCAAACTTTGATACGTTACACTCGGTCCCCTCCTCCAAATCGTTAATCTAGATTGTAAAGAGTTGGGGACCCAGTACCGACCCCTGCGGAACACCACTGGTTGCCAGTCTGAGAATGAACCATTTATCCCAACTCTCTGCTTCCTGTTAGATAACCAATCCTCCACCCGTGCCAGAATATTACCCCCAATCCAGTGATTCTTTATCTTGAGCAATAATCTTTTATGTGGCACCTTGTCGAATGCCTTCTGGAAATCTAAATACACTACGTCCACTGGTTCCCCTTTATCCACCCTGTACGTTATGTCCTCAAAGAACTCAAGCAAATTTGTCAGACATGACTTCCCCTTCGTAAAGCCATGCTGACTTTGTCCTATTAAATTATGTTTATCCAAATGTTCCGCTACTGTCTCCTTAATAATAGACTCCAAAATTTTACCCACCACAGATGTTAGGCTAACTGGTCTATAATTTCCAGCCTTCTGCCTACTACCCTTTTTAAATAAGGGTGTTACATTAGCAGTTTTCCAATCTGCCGGGACCTTTGCCGAGTCCAGAGAATTTTGGAAAATTATTACCAAAGCATCCACAATCCCTACTGCCACTTCCCTCACGACCCTCGGATGTAAGCCATCAGGTCCAGGGGATTTATCCGCCTTGAGTCCCATTAATTTATTGAGTACCATCTCCTGAGTGATTTTAATCGTATTTAGCTCCTCCCCCACCTAGAGCCCCCTGTTTGTCCAGTGTCCTCTACCGTAAAGACTGAAACAAAATATTTGTTCAGCATTTTTGCCATCTCCGTGTTTCCCACCATTAATTTCCCGGTGTCATCCTCGAAGGGACCTACGTTTGCCTTAGCCACCCTTTTTCTTTTTATATAACTATAGAAACTCTTGCGGACACATGGCAGATGAATGGGCGGACGCATGGCAGATGAAATTTAACGCAGGGAAGTGCGAAGTGATAAATTTTGGCAGGAAGAATAAGAGGCAATATAAACTAAATGGTACAATCCTAAAGGGGGTGGAGGAACAGAGAGACCCGGAGGTGAATGCACAAATCTTTGAAGGTGGCAGGATATGTTGAGAAAGTGGTTAAAAAAGCATACGGGATCCTGGGCTTTATAAGTAGAGCCATAAAGTACAAAAGCAAGGAAGTTATGTTGAACCTTTATAAAACACTGGTTCGGCCACTGCTGGAGTATTGTGTCCAATTCTGTGCCCATTGACAAAGGGGTCGAAAACCAGAGGATGCAGATAGGTGATTGGCAAAAGGACCAAAGGCGACATGAGGAAAAACTTTTTCACGCAGCAAGTAGTTATGGTCTGGAATGTGCTACCTGAAAGGGTGGTGGAAGCAGATTCAATCATAGCTTTCAAAAAGGAATTGGATAAACACGTGAAGGGAAAAAATTTGCAGGGCTTCCAGGAAAGAGCGGGGGAATGGGACTAACTGGATTGCTTTTACAAATAGCCGGCATGGGCTCGATGGCACTCCTTCTGTGCAGTAACTATCCTATGATTCTAACCATATTGGTGTGGGACGGTAGTCACATATAGGCCAGATCAGGTAAGGACGACAGGTTTGCTTCCCTAAAGGACAATAGAGAACCAGTTGGGTTTTTACGACAATCTGACAGCCTCGTGGTCACTGTTACTGATGCCAGCATTTTATTCCTGTTTTTTTTGTAACTTAATTTAAATTCACAAATGGCCATGGTAGGATTTGAACTAAAATTCTCCGGATTATTAGTCCAGACCTCTGGATTACTAGTCCAGTAACATAACCACTATGTTACCGTACCCGACTTAAAATTACAATAGCTATATTCCTATATAATATGACACTTTTTTCTATTAACTATTCTCCTTTCCGGATGGCTTTGATAGTCTACCTAAGGAGAACAAAAACTGGAGAGAGAAAGGGAAATGAGTTTCTCTAATATCATAAGAGCCTCCTGCTAATGACAA
This sequence comes from Heptranchias perlo, assembly GCF_035084215.1. Lineage (NCBI taxonomy): Eukaryota > Metazoa > Chordata > Chondrichthyes > Hexanchiformes > Hexanchidae > Heptranchias > Heptranchias perlo. The sequence goes on from NC_090330.1 coordinate 76,997,186, forward strand.
CCCATCAGTTGGGGAAAGAGAAGTTAACCTCCATTACATACAGGCTTGTGATGAACGGTATTAAAGGATCCTTCTTAAAAGAGAGCTTGTACTATACCTAATGTATGTTTGTGGACCGCTTGAAAAGAAAATAAGATGTGGTTAACAATTTGATCCCACGTGATGTGTGAAATCCATTTTATAAATTTAAGAAAGGACTTGCATTTATATAGCGCTTTTCACGATCTCATGGTGTCCCAAAGCACTTTACAGCCAACACTCAATATTCATTGTAGAAGAACAATGATTCGTTCTAATGGCGTTGATCAACCATGTTATCTAGAAAATTCCAATTAATTTTAGACTACACCATCAACATCAGATTTACATTGGGGTGGGAATTTTGACTTCCACCTGTACTAAAGAGTCTAATTGACAATCTAAGAGATTCAAAAACCAAATGGGCCAAAGTTCCACATGGTTTGAGGCGAACACTTTACTCCATTCAAGCAGAGTTTTACGACTCCGGGAAAGAATAAAAGCCAAAAAAACCTAGCTATCCATTCTAAACAAATCCTGGCAAGCATATCTTGAGTAGAGCAGTCAACAGTTGGACATTTTCTGTTGATACAAACTGCCTTATTGAATGATCTTCCTAGAAACATAATACATAAACGTGGACTTTGAGAACACTCCAACATAAGAGGATGTTAAAATCTTTGACATCAAGGACCGGGTTGGTTTTGGTCCTTAACAGAAGGTGATGAGCAATGTAACAGTCAATTGCCAATCTAATCAGTGTTAGCAGTGGCAAACAATTTGGTGCCAAGGAACACTATGCGGCCATTGGAAAGATGGGTACCTGTGCATGCATTTGATGCACTTGCACACTGAAGGAGGTTCTCGTCAGTCATTGTTACCAGCAAATGTAGCCTAAACTAAACTATGCAAAGAAACAAAACTGAATGATAATAAACACTACAGCTTGAAACGTTCCACGTTTTTAAATAATTAATTTAGCCCTGTATGTTGAGCTTTGGCTTTATCTGATAAGAGACAGGCATTCAAATGATGAAGGAATGTAAGGGAGAGTAATTGTGGCAGTGTTGTTGGAGTGGAGTGATTGTGGTTGCATCTGAAAATAATTTTTTTTGATGTGTTCATCTTGATTAATGCTACTTTTATATTTTTTGTTTAAAGGAAAAGAGAGAAAAACCAACCTTCCTCTTTTCGTATGAAAATGGATATGAAATCTGAAATGGAATACACTGCCTTTTAAGAGTTTGACATACTAGTCAGGCAGATTTTCCCTTCCGAGTTGTACATAAGAGCTTAAGAAAATGAGCCTTATCTCATTTTCTCACCCATTGTGACTATTTACAAAGTTTTTGTGAAGTTAAGCAGCAGCATTACTCAAGTGACAAGTTTTTGATTTTCAGTACCTAATTTCTGATTTTTGTCTTGTGGCAAAGAGAGGTTTGTTTCAATAATATTAGGTCAGTGAATCTCTGCTGTCATGGCAGAATTAGTTCAGTTACAATGCACTGCAGTAGTGCAGGCTGCTGTTTCTGCACCAGTACTGGTACTAACTTTTACAAATCATAGCCTAGAAAGATTTGTTTCAGAACTTACTGCACCATTGCTTCCTTATGGTCACAGAATGGGTGGTAATTCTGCACCTGAAGACACCAAGGAAGAGCAACTCCTCTACAACACATTTCTTTTGAGGGTTCACATTGTGTCTCATTTGGGCTTGTGACCATGAAAACCCAGCATCAAACCTACACTCCTTTCTACCCCATAGCTTTCCAGAATGCCCTCTTCCATGTTTTTATCTAAGTAACTACGAAAGCAGTTTGGGAGATTTATGCCAATTTGTCTCATTGCATCTTAGACAAAGTAATGTCCTCTAGCAATGATCTGCAGATCATGAAGATAATTACAAACACCACATGACCTGCATACTTAATCTGATATGTGGCTTTTGAAACAGATGGACATACTTGCCAAAAGATTCTTCACCTCAGTACAAAAGAACCAGGAAGAGAAAGTAACAGGGCACGGTAACAAAACTGCCTGCGGCTGTTGCCAATGCCTCACATTCATGTCTCAGCAACAATGAACCGTCGTCATCAGCCCCGACATTACAAGCTTGTTTATGGGCTTCTGTATTTGGCATTTCTTAAGAGTGAAACCTCACCTTTTCAGCTGGGCAAGTTAGATTGTCAGAAATGACTGCCTTGCAATTCTCAAGGATAATCTCCACAGTACCAGGAGTGAGGGAAGGTGATTCTTCTGAGAATTCTCCAACTGGGATTTAAAAAAAAGAACTAGGAAGGGAGTTCTAATTTCTTCAGAGATGACATGATAGAATCATACAGCACAGAAGGAAGTCATTCGGCCCATCTTGCCTGTGCTGGCTCTTTGGAAGAGCTATCCAATTAGTCCCACTCCCCTACTCTTTCCCCATAGGCCTACAGATTTTCCCTTTTCAAGTATATATCCAATTCCTATTTGAAAGTTACTATTGAAACTGCTTCCTCCACCCTTTCAGGCAGTGCATTCAGTTCATCATAACTCATTGCGTAAAAAAAATTCTCCTCATCTCCCCTCTCGTTCTTTTGCCAATTATCTTAAATCTGTGTACTCTAGTTACTGACCTTCCTGCTAGTTTCTCCTTATCAAAACCCTTCATAATTTTAAACACATCTATTAAATCTCCCCCTAAACCTTCTCTATTCTAAGGAGAACAATCTCAGCTTCTCTGGTCTTTACACGTAACTGAAGTCCTTCATCCCTGGTATTCTAGTAATTCTCCTCTGCAGTGGAATATATAAAGAAACAGGGAGATACTTATTCCTGCCCTCTCTGCACTTCAACACCATGTATATAACATTGAAGTGAATAAAACACTCGAGGTTTTCTGCTCAACATATTGTGGATTGTCATAGTAGGCACCTTGACTAATAGGGTTAACTGTTCAAATAGTAGATGAAATCATTGAGTCATGAATCTCATGGAGGTGTCCTGCAGAATCATTCACAGGATCTAAGTACGGAAGACAGCAATTATACTTATAACTCCACACTGACTGAGGAAACTGTTACAGCTAGATTGCACAATTTAGCATTTGCAGGCACCATTCACTTGGGTGTTAGTCTCACGATAACTAGGGAAATTGTAGCCACAATAAATGAGCATTATCTGCCTTAACAGATCATTTTGTTGGTAAACACTCAATAATTCACAATTTCATGAAAGGAACCTGGAAATCAAAATTTGGTTTAAAGACTATTAAATTGCTTTCTCAGTTCAGAACTTCATTCATGTTCTGGTAATAGAATTTATTTTGGTGTGACGGTAGAGACATAAGATGACATCTGTTGTTTTTGATGAACCATTGTTAATTTCTCCTCGGGAATTAAAGGGCACAAAATTATTTTTCTGCCATGAGATACCTCTCCTATAGAAAGAGAGCACCATTTTATTGTTTACTGAACCCTAGTATAATATATAGATGGAACCAAGGACATTTAACAGTCAGGATAGCTAAATTATTTTTTTTTAAAACAGAAAATGTTAGAAATTAACAGCATACGAGAGACATATTGATGATTCAGGTGGGATTATTGGTCAGAATTGATCAAATCTAAAATGTTTAACCTGTCTTCCTTTTTCAAATGCTACCCTGTGTATCTCCTGTTCTTATTTTAAATTTTTATTTTAGATTTTTAGATTAACTGCCTTAGGATATGGATTTTCTCATTCTTTAATTATAGTGAAGCTTATAAATTCAAAGCTCCCTCCCTGCGTGTTCCACTCTGTCTCTCTGACTAGGTGTGTAAACTTAATTTTTTTGCCTCTCTGATCAAGAGCTCAGGTGAAATTCAGAATAGGACCCTCATATATAGCTAGGAAGACAGGCAATGTGGCAGTACCAATTGATTTCCCTATTATGTATGGATGTGAGGGTTGAACTAGATTCAATGATGAAGAGCACTGCAGAGATGATAAATAACCTATCTTCAAGCATGGTATTCTAATTTATCAGGCTACTGGAATACAATAGAAACCCTATAAATTAAACTTTGTAAGGAAGACTTTTATACCAGCCAAACTTGTACATTAGGAACATGAGTAGGCTATTCAATTAGATCATGGCTGATCTGCCCTTCAGCTAAATTTTCCTACTTTTCTTCCATACCGCTTGATACCTTTACCTAACAAAACTGAATCTATCTCAGAATTGAAAGCTCCAATTGTTTCTAGCATCCACAGCCTTTTGGGTGGGGAGTGTTACAAATTTCTACTACCCTTTGTGTGGAAAAAGTGCTTCCTGATTTCGCTCCAGAATGGCCTTGCTCTAATTTCAAGATCATGTCCCCTTGTTGATTCCCCCACCAGAGGAAATAGTTTCTCCATATTTACCCTATCATATCCTTTTAACATTTTTAATTACCTCGATCAGACCACCCTTCAATCTCCAATATTCAAGGGAATACAACCCAAGTTAATGCAACTTGTCGTCATAATTTAACCCTCTAAACCCCAGTGTCATTCTAGTGAATCTGCGCTGTACCCCCTTCAAGACCAATATATCCTTAGATGCGGTGCCCAAAACTCAATGCAGTACTCCAGATGGGGTCTGACCAAGGCTCTATACAACTGAAGCATAACTCCTCATTGTATTCCAGACCCCTTGAGATAAAGGCCAATATTCCATTAGCCTATCTGATTACTTTTTGTGGCTGTTTACTGGCTTTTAATGATTTGTGTACCTGGACTCCCAAAGCTATTTGCTCCTCCTAGTTTCTTATCATTTAGAAAATACTCTGATGTCTTACTTGGCCTAATGTGAACTGTCACTTTGCCAGGCTGTGAACATGCATACCCACACAAAAGTATGTAAAATGCAAACAACTGCTTTGTGCATGCTTTGCTTTACTTTGAACTCAGTATGAAATATAGTCTTTCAAATCTTCACAAAATCCCATTGCCGACATGAATATGAAACATTTCACACTGGGTAGTTGCTGTCACGTTCTTGTAAGGAAAGAATAATACTACTGATTAGAGCTCTGGATTTCATGTACAGTACTTTGGCTTATGATGTGCATGTTAATCCCTGCTTTCATACAAATTTAGGCTTTCTGGTCTATAATTTTTCTCAGGAACTAAAGTATAGAAAATCAGATTGGTATCCATTTATATGGTATGACATGCTATAACTGATGAAAACGTGGCGACATAACGATTGGATAGTCTACATACATTTTTGTTAAAGTATGATATTTTGGGCTGTTGTCTTTTCTAGAAATATTTAGCCAACACTAGAAAATTTTTGTTCATTTTTAGTCATTCACTGTACAATGTGTTCCTAAACATTTAAAATCAGCAAGTGACAAAAGGAATATCTCTCAATTGTAATTTTTTATTGACTTTTTTTCTGGCTATTGGCAGAATTATAGCAACAGGATATTGTTACATTTGAGTATTTGACATACTCTGACCTATTGTGAATTGCAGCTTTGCATAGTATATACTGTACATGGATTTTGATAATATAAGACTGATCTAAATGTTGACATTAGAAAGTCTTCCAGCACGTTGTCAGGTACCGATGCCTATATTGTAAGACTGTTTAATTTCTTTTGATTGTATATGTTTGGTTTTCATCTCTGTAAATAGTAAAAATCCAGAAAGGTTAATTTAAACATGGTTAGCAGTTGTGTGGAATAAATATTTTGTATTGAAAGTTTCCCATTTTGTTTTTCTGTTTTGTCATTTCCTATGCAGTAAAATGATATTTGTTACATTATTAAGGCTTTCTATTTGAGTCCAAATCGTGTTGAAGTATTCTAAAGGAGCAATGCAAGTAACCCTTTGAACTGCTTTTAAATTGTACTTAAAAAAAAATTTAAAAACCTAAGCAGCTGCCACTGATCTAAATGCACAAAATAAAAAGTTTAAAATGCTTAAAAATTATAATTATATGGTAGTCTGTCTTTTGTACTGAGATTTGGAAATATGTTGTAATACAAGCAAATCTTCTGTGGCAAAAGGCAAAAGAACTAGATGCTAGAAATCTGAAACAAAAAAAACAGAAAATGCTGGAAAAACTCCAGGTCAATCAGCATCTGTTGAGAGAGCAGACAAGTTAACATTTCAGTCATAGGCCCTCCACCTGAGATCTCCCGTGACGTCGTTCCTGGTGATTTAGATATTGCACAGTTCGAACTCCCCTGAAAAAACTTAGAAGTTTGAAAGCAAATTTACTAGAGACAATGGAATAAAATTATTTTCCAGCAATCAATAAATAGTTTTCTCCTTACCAGGTAAATATAAATAAATCAATACATTCAATGTGGGGAGCAGCTATTTACCGATATTACCCATATGTTTAAGGTGTAGGTTTTTATATTGAACGCTCAAAATATGTAGAACTTGAGTTGAATAAATCATCGTGCGTGTGTTTGGACTCAATTCCTGAAAGTTTGAAACAACTGAATTAGATGTTTGGTGATATTATCAAGGTTAGACATGTTTCTTCTGTGAGAAAAAGTAGCCTTTATAATATAAGAAACAAAATATTTTGCTCCAAAGCTTTAGGGTTTTCCTCCAACAAACCCCAGACCCAATTTTAATCATGTGGACTCCTCTCTGGCCCATGCCCTATCGAAACACATCTTTACAGCTTCTTCAGCTGTGGCTACCCTCATTGTCTCTTGCTTGCTATTTCTGCTTCTCACCACAACTATTAACTTTGCTGTAGACCCTGCATTGCTCTCTTGGCTAGATCCTGCATTCTGTTTCTGGGCCTGGCTACTCAGTATTTGAGATGTTGGTCTATACTCAGAGCATGGTTGTGAATCCTATACTGCCGCCAGCCCTATGTTGCAGTGCTTGCAGCCACCATTCCCCCTTCAGTGCTCCCAGAACTTAACTTACCAGTTCCAGGCCTCATCTTCCTGTCAACAATCCCCACTCCTTCCTCATGGCTCCCACAACCAAGTCTCCTTGCAGTGCACCTAGCCCAGTACTTCCACAACCCAACCCACTCTAATCCTCTCAGAACCCAGCTGCTCCTACTGGTCCCACATCCCAGCCATCTCTGAATGCTCATAGATACCAGCATGTCCCTTTCTCCTCACAGACCCCCAGACTCATCTTCGAGTGGTCCCACCCTACCAAGTATTTCCATACTCCAGCCCTCTCTATGACTTGCTGGGCTCTGGCAGCATTTATACCAAGTCTTCCCAAGTCTGATTCTACAATCCTCAGTGTTTCTCGACTTCAGAATGTCCCCCATTCCCTGATCTACACTGTCCACCAACTGGAACAGGCGTTGGAGCCCAGAGTCTGCACAGTGGCTGTGGCAGGCCACAACGGCTAGTACGAGTATGGGGATGGTGCAGGAAAATGGGGTTGAGGTAGAAGATCTTGTTGAATGGTGGAGCAGGCTCGAGGGGCTGGATGGCCTACTCCTGCCCCTATTTCTTATGTTCTTATGGTAGCAGTGACTCTCCTTTCGTCTGGCTACAATTTCCATGGAGGTGGCCACGTGCTTCACAGGACATTGGAGTTGAGAAATCCTGCAACATCACCCCACATATGGTGGAAGTGGGCTTCTCTATCTTCCCTGCCATATTGTAAACAATTTTACAACACCAAGTTATAGTCCAGCAATTTTATTTTAAATTCACAAGCTTTCGGAGGCTTCCTCCTTCCTCAGGTGAACGTTTGTTGGAAATGAAATCCTCAAAATGAAATCGCATTTATAATTCACAGAACAATGCTTGTTGATTACAGACAGTTTTTTCAACTGCCCGTTGCCAAGGCAATCAGTGTGCAGACAGACAGGTGTTACCTGCAAGGTCTCCGAACATACAAATCACCAAAAAAAAACAACAAACAAAAAAAAACAGAGATAGAGAGGTAGAAACATAGAAAAGACAGCAACTGACCCGTTATATTAAAAACAGATAACATTTGTTCGCTGGTGGGGTAACGTGTAGCGTGACATGAACCCAAGATCCCGGTTGAGGCCGTCCTCATGGGTGCGGAACTTGGCTATCAATTTCTGCTTGACGATTTTGCGTTGTCGTGTGTCTCGAAGGCCGCCTTGGAGAACGCTTACCCGAAGGTCGGTGGCTGAATGTCCTTGACTGCTGAAGTGTTCCCCGACTGGGAGGGAACCCTCCTGTCTGGCGATTTTTGCGCGGTGTCCGTTCATCCGTTGTCGCAGCGTCTGCATGGTCTCGCCAATGTACCATGCTCTGGGGCATCCTTTCCTGCAACGTATGAGGTAGACAACATTGGCTGAGTCACAGGAGTATGAACCATGCACCTGGTGGGTGGTGTCCTCTCGTGTGATGGTGGTATCTGTGTCGATGATCTGGCATGTCTTGCAGAGGTTACCGTGGCAGGGTTGTGTGGTGTCGTGGACGCTGTTCTCTTGAAAGCTAGGTAATTTGCTGCGAACGATGGTCTGTTTGAGGTTGGGTGGCTGTTTAAAGGTGAGTAGTGGAGGTGTGGGGATGGCCATAGCGAGGTGTTCGTCGTCATTGATGACATGTTGAAGGCTGCGGAGAACATGGCGTAGTTTCTCCGCTCCGGGGAATTACTGGACGACAAAGGGTACTCTGTTGGTTGCTTCCCGTGTTAGTCTCCTGAGGAGGTCTATGCGATTTTTTGCTGTGGCCCGTCGGAACTGTCGATCGATGAGTCGAGCGTCATATCCCGTTCTTACTAGGGCGTCTTTCAGCGTCTGTAGGTGTCCATCGCGTTCCTCCTCGTCTGAGCAGACCCTGTGTATTCGCAGGGCCTGTCCATAGGGGATGGCCTCTTTGACGTGGTTAGGGTGGAAGCTGGAAAAGTGGAGCATCGTGAGGTTGTCCGTGGGCTTGCGGTAGAGTGAGGTGCTGAGGTGCCCATCTTTGATGGAGATTCGTGTGTCCAAGAAAGAAACTGATTCTGAGGAGTAGTCCATGGTGAGCTTGATGGTGGGATGGAACTTGTTGATGTTATCGTGTAGTCTCTTTAGTGATTCCTTGCCGTGGGTCCATAGAAAGAAAATGTCGTCGATGTATCTGGTGTATAGTGTTGGTTGGAGGTCCTGTGCAGTGAAGAAGTCGTGCTCGAACTTGTGCATGAAAATGTTGGCGTATTGGGGTGCGAATTTGGTCCCCATGGCTGTTCCGTGTGTTTGGGTAAAGAACTGGTTATCGAAGGTGAAGACATTGTGATCCAGGATGAAGCGGATGAGTTGTAGGATGGCGTCCGGAGATTGGCTGTTGTTGGTGTTGAGTATTGATGCTGTCGCAGCGATGCCGTCATCGTGGGGGATACTGGTGTATAGTGCCGAGACGTCCATCGTGCCATAGTGCACGGTGTGCCTGGCAGGACTGTCAATAACTCACCTAATTGTTGCTGTGCCTCCAGTGTTCCCCTTTTCGTTGCAGGCCCCCAGGGTTCTGCATCTCTGTTCTGCCGAGAACAACTTGGAGAGGATAGTGCCCTCTGGCACAGAAGGAGGCTATTTAGCCGGCCGAGAAAGAGCTATCCAGCTTACTTCCACTTTCCAGCACTTGGTCTGTCGTCCTGTAGGTTACGGCACTTCAAGTGCACATCCAAGTAGTTTTTAAATGAGTTGAGGTTTTCTGCCTCTACCACCCTTTCAGGCAGTGAGTTCCAGACCCCCACCACCCTCTGGGTGAAAAAATTTGTCCTCAGCTCCCCTCTAATCCTTCTACCAATTACTTTAAATCTATGCCCCCCTGGTCACTGACCTCTCTGCCAAGGGTAATAGGTCCCTATCCACTCTATCTAGGCCCCTCATAATTTTATATACCTCAATTAAATCTCCCCTCAGCACTCTTTGTTCCAAAGAAAACAACCCCACCTACCCAATCTTTCCTCATAGCTAAAATTCTCCAGCCCTGGCAACATCCTCGTAAATCTCCTCTGTATCGTCTCCAGAGCAGTCACATCTTTCCTGTAAGGCGGTGACCAGAATTGTACGCAGTACTCAAGCTGTGGCCTAACCAATGTTTTATATAGTTCTAGCATAACTTCCCTGCTCTTATATTCTGTGCCTCGGCTAATAAAGGAAAATATCCCATATGCCATCTTAACCACCTTATCTACCTGTCCTGCTACCTTCAGGGATCTGTGGACATGCACTCCAAAGTCCCTTTGTTCCTCTACACCTCTCAGTATCCTCCCATTTATTGTGTACTCCCTTGCCTTGTTTGCCCTCCCCAAATGCGTTATCTCACATTTCTCTGGATTGAATTCCATTTGCACATTAACATCTTCTAAGTACTAAATCTTCACCCCTTTTTCTTCCTGCAGTCTACAGCTTTCCTCCTCACTATCAACCACATGGCCAATTTTTGTATCATCTGCAAGCTTCTTGATCAAGCTCCCCACATTCAAGTCCAAATCATTAATATATACCACAAAAAGCAAGGAACAAGGTGTCCCTGATACCACTGTCTGTTCATGCTCACTTGTGCTGTGACAGTCACAAAGTGCCGTCCCATCTACCTGAATAAAACACCCACTTGATATACTGGTATTTGCTCTGGTGCCTGCAATGCACGTATCTTGTGACGGTGGGCCCTCAGGAGGCATGAGGTCCTCTGAGGAGTCTTTGATCTCTGCGGGCAGGGGCTCGTGCTCTTCATGTGAGGTCCCTGGAGGAAAGAAAAAGGGGTGAAGATTTAGTACTTAGAAGATGTTAATGTGCACATGAAGTACTTGACCATACTGGTTGATGTGTTGAAGTCGGCTGAAGGTGAAGTTGGTTTGTTGGAGATTTGAGCTGAAAAATTAATTCGATCACCCTGCTCCGATTGACTGTCAATCTCGCCATCAAGGTGGACGTGCCGCATATCTCCAGTGCCGTCTCATCCGCTGGGGTCACTTCCACAATGTCTGGTGGTCTTGCCTGGTATTCTGCAAAAGGGGTAGGACAGTCCTATGAAAGGCTGGTAAGGATGTGTGCATAAGGTGAAAGTGAGACTCAGGCAGACGTATAAAGAGTGGGGATGGAATGCCTTTGAGGAAAATGGCTGCAGTGTGAATTGAGGAAGTCTGATGAAAGTGGGTGCAGAGTTACTCGCAGTAGTGAAAAGAGGAAGCAAGAGGTGAGCATATGTAAGGAGTCACCCACCTCGATCCAGGCTTTCTTTGTGGTGGCAACTGGTTTCTTCTACCCACTTTTGGGGAACAGCACATCAATCCTTGCCCTCACAGCACCCAGCAGGACCTCCAGGGAAGGATCAGAGAATTGGGGGGCCAGCTTCCCTTTCTTTCCATCCATTTTACAGATTAAACTACAATTTCTATGTCCATAGACTACTATCCCTCAGCCTCCTTTGCAGAGCTGGACTAAGGTTTTAAGTAGTCGCCAGGAATTAGTGTCATGTGGGTAGGCAGCATGCCCACAGACTCTTGGGCCCCGATATTAGCAGGGAGGCAGGATGGCAGCGGGGGGGGGGGGGGGGCGATTGGGCGAGTGGGTAACCTGCCCAGTAAAATCCGTCCGTTCCCCACGCAATATTTGGTAAATTGGAGCCACTTAACATGGCTTCCGTGTTTGGCGTCCGAAACCTGCGCAGCGGGCGGACTGCGCACCCGCATCACAAGCTGGAGGAGCTCTATTTAAAGGGGCAGTCCCCCAAATAGCACAATGGAGCAGCCCCAGGGTAAAGGCTGCTCCTAGATTCAGTGATGCCTTACTCCAGGTGCTACTCGATGGGATGAGGAGGAGGGGAGGAAGTGGCCTGCCTCTGCCACTAAGAAGGCCTGGCTCGAGGTGGCAGAGGAGGTCACCAGCAGCAGCAACATCTCCCACACCTGGATCCAGTGCAGGAAGTGCTTCAGTGACCTAACTAGGTCAGCCAAAGGAGTACACTTAATCATTCTCCTACATTCAGTCTTCGACATCACCGCCCCCACCCCCAACTGCCAACGCTACTCTATCACATCACTCCTCACACCCTCTCAAAGCTCATCCTCAACTTATCTGCACTTCCTCACCTCCCCAGTACTCACCCCAACATGACCTCTCAACCCAATCCCCATACAATGTCATGGCTCTGTCTCATACTCACCCTCTGATGTATCTCTTTCATGGTCAATTGCACCCAAACCAATGCATTCACAGAAACATAGAAAATAGGAGCAAGAGTAGGCCCTTCGGGCCTGCTCCGCCATTCAAAATGATGGTGGCTGATTGTCTAACTTAGTACCCTGTTCGAACTTTTTCCCCATATCCCTTGATCCCTTTAGCATTAAGAAATATATCTATCTCCTCCTTGAATACATCTAATGACTTGGCCTCCACTGCCTTTTGTGGTAGAGAATTCCACAGGGTCACCACCCTCTGAGTAAAGAAATTTCTCCTCATCTCTGTTCTAAATGGCATACCCCGTATCCTGAGGCTGTGACCCCTGGTTCTGGACTCCCCAGCCATCGGGAACATCCTCCCTGCATCTAGTCTGTCTAGTCCTGTTAGAATTTTATATGTTTTGATGAGATCACCTCTCATTCTTCTAAACTCTAGTGAATATAGGCCGAGTCGACCCAATCTCTCCTCATACGTCAGTCCTGCCATCCCAGGAATCAGTCTGGTAAATCTTCGTTGCACTCCCTCCATGGCAAGGACATCCTTCCTCAGATAAGGAGACCAAAACTGCACACAATACTCCAGATGTGGTCTCACCAAGGCCCTGTATAACTGCAGTAAGATATACCAGCTCCTGTACTCAAATTCTCTTGCAATGAAGGCCAACATACCATTCGCCTTCCTAACTGCTTGCTGCACCTGAATGCTCGCTTTCAGCGACTGGTGTACAAGGACAACCAGGTCTCGTTGCACCTCCCCTTTTCCCAATCTATCACCATTCAGATAATAATCTGCCTTTCTGTTTTTACAACCAAAGTGGAAAACCTCACATTAATCCACATTATATCTTCCCCACTCACCCAACTTGTCTAAATCACATTGGAGCCTCTTTGCATCCTCCTCACAGCTCACATTACACCCTAGCTTTGTGTCGTCTGCAAACTTGTTACATTTAGTTCCCTCATCCAAACCATTGTGAATAGCTGGGGCCCAAGCACTGATCCCTGCGGTACCCCACTAGTCACTGCCTGCCACCCGGAAAAAGACCCGTTTATTCCTACTCTCTGTTTCCTGTCTGTCAACCAATTCTCAATCCATGCCAGTATATTCCCCCCAATCCCATGTGCTTTAATTTTGCACACTAACCTCTTGTGTGGGACCTTATTAAAAGCCTTCTGAAAATCCAAATACTCCACATCCACTGGTTCTCCCCTATCTATTCTACTAGTTACATACTCAAAAAACTCCAGTAGATTTGTTAAGCATGATTTCCCTTTCATAAACCCATGCTGACTTTGTCCAATCCTGTTAGTGCCTTCCAAGTGTTCTGTTATCACATCTTTTATAATAGACTCTAGCATTTTCCCCACTACTGATGTGAGGCAAACTGCTTTGTAATTCCCTGTTTTTTTCTCTCCCTCCTTTTTTAAATAGTGGGGTTACATTTGCCACCCTCCAATCTGTAGGAACTGTTCCAGAGTCGATAGAATTTTGGAAGATGCATCCAAATGCATCCACTATTTCCAGGGCCACTTCCTTTCGTACTCTGGGATGTCGATTATCAGGCCCTGGGGATGTCAGCCTTTAGCCCCATTAATTTCCATAGCACTTTTTTTTTACTAATACTGGTTTCCTTCAGTTCCTCCCTCTCACTCGACCCTTGGTTCCCTAACATATCCGGGAGGTTATTTGGATCCTCCTTTGTGAAGACAGGACAAAAGTATGTGTTTAATTGTTCTGCCATTTCTTTGTTCCCCATTATAATTTCCCCCATTTCTGACTGTAAGGGACCTACATTTGTCTTCACTAATCTTTTTCTCTTGACATATTTATGGAAGCTTTTACAGTCAATTTTTATGTTCCCTGCTAGTTAACTCTCATACTCTATGTTTTCCCTCTTGATCAATCTCTTCGTTCTCCTTTGCTGAATTCTCAACTGCTCCTAATCCTCAGGCTTGCTGCTTTTTCTGACAATTTTAAATGTCTCCTCTTTGGATCTAATACTATCCCTAATTTCTTTTGTAAGCCACGGTTGTGCCACCTTTCCTGTTTTATTTTTGCGCCAGGCAGGAATGAATAATTGTTATAATTCCTGCACACGTTCTTTAAATATTAGCCATTGCCTATCCACCGTCATCCCTTTTAGTAAAGTTCCTCAATCTATCCTAGCCAACTCGCACCTCATACTTTCGTAATTTCCTTTATTTAGATTCAGGACCCTAGTTTCGGATTCAACTACTTCACTCTCCATCTTAATGAGGAATTCTATCATGTTATGGTCGCTCTTCCCTCAGGGACCCCGCACAACAAGATTGTTAATTAATCCTTTCTCATTGCACAACACCCAGTCTAGGATCGCCTGTTCTCTAGTTGGTTCCTCAACGTATTGGTCTAGAAAACCATCACGTACACACTCCAGGAATTCCTCCCCCACAGTATTATTGCTAATTTGGTTTGACCAATCTATATGTAGATTAAAGTCACCCATGATTATAGTTGTACCCTTCTTGCATGTGTCTCTAATTTCCTGTTTAATGCCCCCCCCCTATATCTCCACTACTGTTTGGGGGCCTATAGACAACCCCCAGCAACATTTTCTGCTCCTTGGTGTTTCTTAGCTCCACCCATACAGATTCCACATCGTGATTTTCCGATCCAATATCCTTCCTCACTATTGCATTGATTTCCTCCTTTACTAACAACGCTACCCCACCTCCTTTCCCTTTTTGCCTGTCCTTCCTAAATATTGAATACCCCTGGATGTTCAGTTCCCATCCTTGGTCACCCAGCAGCCATGTCTTTGTAATCGCAACTATATCATAACAGTTAATAATCTATCTGAGCTGTTAATTCATCTAGCTTATTGCTAATGCTCCACGCATTAAGACACAATGCCTTTAGACTTGTCTTTTTAAGATTGCTAGTCATCTAAGTTTAATTTTGCATTATGGCCCTATTTATTTTTCGCCCTTGTTTTCTCTGCCTTCCACTACTGCTTCTTCCCTTTCTGTCTTTTGTTTCTGTCCTTGTTTCCCCCTCCTCTGTCTCCCTGCTCAGGTTCCCATCCTCCTGCCATTCTAGTTTAAACCTTCCCCAACAGCACTAGTAAACACCCCCGCGAGGACATTGGTCCCGGTCCTGATCGGGTGTAACCCGTCACGCTTGTACAGGTCCCACCTTCCCCAGTACCGCTCGCAATGTCCCAGGAATCTAAATCCCTCCCTCCTACACCATCCCTGCAGCCACGCATTCATCCTGTCTATTCTCCTGTTCCTATACTCACTAGCACGTGGCACTGGTAGTAATCCTGAGATCACTACCTTTGAAGTCCTGCTTTTTAATTTATCTCCTAACTATTTAAATTCACCTTGCAGGACCTCATCCCTTTTTTTACCTATGTCGTTGGTACCGATATGGACCACAACTATTGGCTGTTCACCCTCCCCCTCCAGAATGCCCTGCAGCCGCTCCATGACATCCTTGACCCTAGCACCAGGGAGGCAACATACCATCCTGGAGTCACGTTTGCGGCTGCAGAAATGCCTATCTGTTCCCCTTATATTTGAATCCCCTATCACTATAGCCCTGCCACTCTTCTTCCACCCCTCCTGTGCAGCAGAGCCACCTGTGGTGCCACGAACTTGGCTCTTGCTGCTTTCCCCTGATAAGCCATCTCCCCCAACAGTATCCAAAGCGGAATATCTGTTTGAGAGGGAGATGGCCCCAGGAGACTCCTGCTCTACCTGCCTAGTCTTTTTACTCTGCCTGGCGGTCACCCATTTCCTTTCTGCCTGAGTAATCTTTACCTGTGGTGTGACCACCTCACTGAACGTGCTATCCGCGATAGTCTCAGCATCGCGGATGCTCCACAGTGAATCCACCTGCAGCTCCAGCTCTGAAATGCGGTTAGCCAGTAGCTGCAGCTGGACACACTTCCTGCACACATGGTCGCCAGGGACACCGGTCGTGTCCATAACTTCCCACATAGTGCAGGAGGAGCATATCCCACCCTCAGACTCTCCTCTCACTCTCAGACTCTCCCATTCAGCAGTTGGCCACGCCTCAATCACTCACTCATGCGTCTCCACTTTCTCCCCTTGTAGGAGAAGAGAGCCTAGAATGCATGGGAGAGGGCGAGGACCGGAAGGGGGGGGCCGCAACAGATAGTCGTGCTCACAGACGCCGAGCAGGAGGCGCTGGAGCTGAGCCGCACCCTTGAGTACCTGTCCATCGGGGATGACGATACTGGCACCCATCAAACATCTGGTGACAGAACTTCAACATTTAGCGCACACAATATGAATTGATGTTAACATGCCTTGCCATCTTCAGCACCTCAACATCTGTCATCATGCTTGATATTGCCTTCTGTTCTCTTACAGGGCCTTTCGCGACCACTGTGACAGCGGAGGGCGATTCCTCAGATGACCTGCTGGACTCTGAGGGTGCACCAACAGATCTGAGCGAGCCATCCACCAGCGCAGATACAGACACCTCGGTGGGTCCCAGTCCGCAGTTAGTTGGGGTCGCACCTGGTGAGTTACCACACATGTGAGCACGAGCAGACACTGGTGGCAGGGGCAGCTGTGGAGAGTCTGCGTTGGTGGGTGCACTCCTCTCCAGGCTCTGCTCAGCTGGTCACAGATGCTGAACCCTGGGGGCCATCCATTAAAAGGAGAGTGATCGAGGGGCAGCAGCATATTTGCGAAGTGCTGGAACAGGTGCCACACGCACTCTCCACAATCGCACAGAGCATGGAGGAGTCCAACTCCTGCATGAGTGGAATGGTGGCACAGGTATGGGAGGGAATCTCTGAGATATTGTCACAGGGACGTGAGACCATCTCTGAGATAGTGTCACAGGGATGCAAGGGCATCTCTGAGACAGTGTCGCGGGTAAGTGCGGGAATGACTGCGATGTAGGGAAGGCTAGCCTCCATGGAGCTTCAAGCATGGCTCACAAATGAGTCCATTCAGGCCCTGACAACGGCCCTTCAGACTCAGGGTGAACAACATTCTATCGCCTTAAACAGGCAGGCAGATACTCTAGCACTGGCCTTACAAGGCTTCACACATGTCCTCCAAACTGTCGTCCAGCAGAGTGGTTGGAGTAGTGTGGGCCTGGCTCAGGGGAGGGATGATGGCGAAAGGGGACATGGAAGTGGGGACGACACTCAAAGCGCCCCCACGTCTCACCCGTTGCCCCCCTCTCAACCAGTACCCGCAATGCTGCCTCCTCTCCAGGTGGCCGAATCTGTCCCTGTGTAAGTGCAGGTGGAGCAGTCTTTGTAGGGGCCCTCACGGGCACCGTAACCCAGAAGGCGGAGACCCAAAGCATCTAATCGGCCAGGGCATGAACAAGAGCAACCTGCCACTATCTCTGCTACAGCCACAGGGGATTCATCACATAGAAGTAGTTTGAAGCGAAAGGCGAAGGTTTTGTAAGCATGAAGGGGATGCACAAGGGTGTTTGACGGTTGGTCATGTTTTTTATTTATTTTTGCTTTTTGTCAAACTCACATTAAATATTATGATTGTCACCACTACTGCCATGTCTTGGCCATTCTTGACTGGCTTCTCTAATGAGGCCTTTTCATGAGGTTCACCACGAACACCCACACTTGATGCCACCCATTGTGTCACTCAGTGACAGTGGGTGTATGTGTAGTTGCAGGACTGTTTTGTGCCGCGGTGGGGGCCTGTGTGTCGGCTGCTCTGTCCAGGTGGTGAGGACTGGACTCTTCACACTGTCTGATGTTAGGAGAACCGTTCACATTTCAGTGACTCCCTAGCCTGATGAGCAGCCAGGTGAGCCACTGTTCTGCCCGTGGGTTGCTCCTCCTCCTCTGCCTCCTCCTCCTCCCCCGCCTCCTCCTCAATGTGGGTGGCAGATGTGGATGGGGCTTCCTCAAGCAGCACCCCCTCTATTGTGCCATGTTGTGCAGGGCACAACACACGACTATAATGCGTCCCACCCAGTCTGGTGCGTATTGAAGTGCTCCCCCAGAATGATCAAGGCACCTGAAGCGCATCTCGAGCAGCCCTATAGCATGCTCAATTGTATACCTGGTAGCGATGTGGCTGTCGTTATATCGATGCTGTTGCTCAGTGGTGGATTTCCTCAGATGTGTCATGAGCCACGTGTGCAGGGAATATCCCTTGTCCCCGAGGAGCCAGCCCTTGCGGGTGTTCGGTGCGTGGAAGAGGGGCGGGATGTTGGGCTCCCGGAGGATAAAGGAATCATGGCAGCTGCCAGGGTATCTGGCGCACACGTGAAGGAATCTCTTGTGGTCACAAACGAGCTGAATGTTGATGGAGTGATAGCCCTTCCTGTTGATGAACAGTCCTGGCTCATGTGTAGGTGCTCGTATTGCTATATGGGTGCAATCGATTACAACCTGCACCTGTGGGAAGCCAGCCACAGAGTGGAATCCCACTGCCCTCTCCGTCTGGCTGAGGTCGTCCATGGGGAAGTTGACGTAGTGCGAGGCCCTGCGAAACCAGTCACCGGGGTGACCTGCCTTATGCACTTGTGTGCAGATGACTGAGAGAACCTGGCAATGTCCCCGGCGGCATCCTGGAATGATCCGGAGGCGAAGAAGTTGAGGGCAGTGGTGACTTTGACAGAGACAGGTAAGGAGATGCTGCTCGGCCCAGCCGGGAGCAGCTCGGCATGAAGGAGGCTGCAGATGTCCACGACTATCTGGCCACTGACTCTGAGTCTCCGTATGCACTGCTCCTCAGAGAGATCCAGGAAGCGGAGCCTCAGTCTTTAGACCCTGTGGCGAGGGTAGTGCCTCCTGCGACGTCTCTCTCTCTGTTGTTGCCCTCTGTGCTCTTGTGCAGGTGCCTGTGGTGCAGCACTGTGTTGTGGAGCTCCACGTGGCGGAGGTGGACGCCGTGCCTGGCGAGGCTGGTGATGTTGCTCGTCCTCGGATGAAGTGATGAATGCAGCTATGGCGCCCCCCCATCCTGACGGTGTGAGTTTGAGGGGGTTCTCAAAGTAGGTAAATGTGCTTGCACAACAGAGTTTTAAGAACATAAGAACATAAGAAATGGGAGTAGGAGTAGGCCAATCGGCCCCTCGAACCTGCTCCGCCATTCAATAAGATCATGGCTGATCTGATCCTAACCTCAAATCTAAAGAACACAAGATGTAGGAGCAGGACCCGGCCACTCAGCCCCTGGGCCCACTCCGCCACCCACAGGGCCTTGACCAATCCGAACTCAGCTTCATGTCCAATTTCCTGCCCGCTCCCCATAACCCCTAATTCCCTTTACTTCTAGGAAACTGTCGATTTCTGTTTTACATTTATTTAATGATGTAGCTTCCACAGCTTCCTGGGGCAGCAAATTCCATAGACCTACTACCCTCTGAGTGAAGAAGTTTCTCCTCATCTCAGTTTTGAAAGAGCAGCCCCTTATTCCAAGATTATGCCCCCTAGTTCTAGTTTCACCCATCCTTGGGAACATCCTTACCGCATCCACCCGATCAAGCCCCTTCACAATCTTATATGTTTCAATAAGATCGCCTCTCATTCTTCTGAACTCCAATGAGTAGAGTCCCAATCTACTCAACCTCTCCTCATATGTCCACCCCCTCATCCCCGGGATTAACCAAGTGAACCTTCTTTGTACTGCCTCGAGAGCAAGTGTGTCTTTTTTTAAGTATGGAGACCAAAACTGTATGTAGTATTCCAGGTGTGGTCTCACCAATACCTTATATAACTGCAGCAATACCTCCCTGTTTTTATATTCTATCCCCCTAGCAATAAAAGCCAACATTCTGTTGGCCTTCTTGATCACCTGCTGCACCTGCATACTAACTTTTTGATTTTCTTGCATTAGGACCCCCCAGATCCCTTTGAACTGCAGTATTTTCCAGTTTCTCGCCTTTAAGATAATAACTTGCTCTCTGATGTTTCCTGCCAAAGTGCATAACCTCCCATTTTCCAATATTGTATTGCATCTGCCAAATCTCCGCCCACTCACCCAGCCTGTCTATATCCCCTTGTAGGTTTTTTATGTCCTTCTCACTCTCTACTTTCCCTCCCATCTTTGTATCATCTGCAAACTTTGATAGGTTACACTCGGTCCCGTCCTCCAAATCGTTAATATAGATTGTAAAGAGTTGGGGACCCAGCACCGACCCCTGCGGAACACCACTGGCTACTGGTTGCCAGTCCGAGAATGAACCATTTATCCCAACTCTCTGCTTCCTGTTAGATAACCAATCCTCCACCCGTGCCAGAATATTACCCCCAATCCAGTGATTCTTTATCTTGAGCAATAATCTTTTATGTGGCACCTTGTCGAATGCCTTCTGGAAATCTAAATACACTACGTCCACTGGTTCCCCTTTATCCACCCTGTACGTTATGTCCTCAAAGAACTCAAGCAAATTTGTCAGCCATGACTTTCCCTTCGTAAAGCCATGCTGACTTTGTCCCATTAAATTATGTTTATCTAAATGTTCCGTTACTGTCTCTTTAATAATAGACTCCAAAATTTTACCCACCGCAGATGTTAGGCTAACTGGTCTATGATTTCCAGCCTTCTGCCTACTACCCTTTTTAAATAAGGGTGTTACATTAGCAGTTTTCCAATCTGCTGGGACCTTTCCTGAGTCCAGAGAATTTTGGACAATTATTACCAAAGCATCCACAATCCCTACTGCCACTTCCCTCAAGACCCTAGGATGTAAGCCATCAGGTCCAGGGGATTTATCCGCCTTGAGTCCCATTATTTTACTGAGTACCAATTCCTTAGTGATTTTAATCGTATTTAGCTCCTCCCCCCCCAGAGCCCCCTCTTTGTCCAGTGTTGTGATATTCTTAGTGTCCTCTACCGTAAAGACTGAAACAAAATATTTGTTCAGAATTTTTGCCATCTCCATGTTTCCCACCATTAATTTCCCGGTCTCATCCTTTAAGGGACCTACGTTTGCCTTAGCCACCCTTTTTCTTTTTATATAACTGTAGAAACTCTTGCTATCTGTTTTTATATTTTTTGCCAATTTATTTTCTTAATCTATCTTCCCTTTCTTAATCAATCCTTTAGTTACTTTTTGCTGTCTTTTGAACACTTCCCAATCTTCTATCCTCCCACTAAGTTTGGCTACCTTATATGTCCTTGATTTTAGTCGGATACTATCCTTAATTTCTTTACTTAGCCACAGATGGCTGTCATTTCTTTTACACCCTTTTTTCCTCAGTGGAACATATTTTTTTTTAAAGTTGTAAAATAACTCCTTAAATGAACACCACTGCTCATGTACCATCTTACCCTTTTAATCAATTCCACTCTCATACCATCATAGTCTCCTTTATTCAAGCTCAGTACGCTTGTTTGAGAACCAACCTTCTCACCCTCTAATTGGATATGGAATGTAACCATGTTATGGTCACTCATTCCAAGGGGATCCTTAACTAGGACATTATTAATTAATCCTGGCTCATTACACAGGACCAGGTCCAAGGTTACTTGCCCCGTTGTCGGATCAGTTACATACTGCTCAAGAAATCCATCCCTAATACACTCAATAAACTCTTCCTCAAGGCTGCCCTGCCCAATTTGATTTGTCCAGTTAATATGATAGTTAAAATCCCCCATAATTATAGCTGTTCCCTTTTTACATGCCCCGACTATTTCCTGATTAATACTTCTTCCAGCAGATTTTCAACTATTAGGAGGCCCATATACCACGCCCACTAGTGTTTTTTTCCCCTTATTATTCCTTATCTCTACCCAAACTGTTTCATTATCCTGATCCTTTGTCCCAATATCATTTCTCTGTATTCGTGATTCCATCCTTTATTAACATAGCCACCCCACCTCCCCTTCCTTCCTGCCTGTCCTTCCTGATTGTTAAATACCCTGGCATATTTAATTCCTAGTCGTTGTCACCCTGCAGCCATGTTTCTGTAATGGCCACAAGATCGTACCCATACGTAGTTATTTGTGCCGTTAACTCGTCCATTTTGTTACGGATGCTACGTGCATTCAGATAAAGAACTTTCAAATATGTTTTGTGACACTTAGTTCCTGCTTTTTCCTTTTTTAACACTTTACCTTTTACTCCATACCTTCTGTCCCTTCCTGACACGCTTTCCTCTGTCTCCTTGCTCAGGTTCCCAACCCCCTGCCACTTTAGTTTAAACCCTCCCCAGTTAGAATTTTGAGTGAAAACACAAAGGTCTTGCAGCCAAAACTTTGTCTGAAGCCCTGCTATAATAAATGAGTTTTTCTCCCCACCTGTCAAATAATTATTTGCATCTCCCACTGGCTGCTGGCTGAAACACATTTGTTGCAACAGGGATTGTTTCCCACCGCACGGGAAACACGCTGAGGATCCTTCAAAATTGCACCCCTGCCAAAATCCCTACTCAATCAAGTTTCTCAAGTATCTTAACTATCTGTAAAGGTATGTCAATCAGCATCCCGCCAGCTTTGATTACTGGGGAACGCGGAAGTCAGCGGGTTTGAGCCGGGCTCTGAACCCGCTCCAGATTTCTACAATTTTAGGAGTCCCCCGCCCCCATTGCACCTGCTCCACCATCTGAAAATCGGCTCCTTGTTCCTGATGCGAAACCTGGAAGCATTATTTAAATGATGCTTGGCTTCCACCACACACGACGTTATGGGCTCGTCACCCACTATTGCCCTCGCATGCTCCATTCCCTTCTCCAGGTTAATATCAGTGCCCCTGTCTCACTGTCACTGTTTTTATCTCTCTCTGTTCACAACCAGAAGAGACCAGAGACTTGGCAACACAATGGATGTGAAGTCTTTTCCAATAATTTTGCTTTTGACCAGAATCAATGTCATGTTTCAGAACATGCTGCCAATATGAGCTTGGAGCCAAACAGCAATGAGTACAGAATAACAAAAATAGATATTTAAAGAGGTATCAGGGCAACAGACAGGTTTGTGATAGCTTTGTACAAAGGAGAGGGGGTGTTAACGACTGAATTGGTTCCTTAAGATATGCATGGGGCAGATTTGTCAGGGACCAGGAAATAGCAAAAGTGTTTATTGTATTCTTCTTTGAAAATATGTCGAGGTACATGTGTTATGAAGAATTTCCAAACATTAAATACCTATGTGTCAGATGGGATGGCCTTCATAGAATCCTGGAATAAGTTTTCAATACTCCAGTTAATATTTTTAATACAATACATAGGGACTGTAATTGAGGAGGATAGTTAATCTAATCCCAATATTTATGAAAAGGGACTGAGACATTAATCGAAGAATTGCAGATCGATCCAATATCAAACAATGGTAAAAATACTTTGAAGCATTTTATAGGCTGCTGTCAATCTAAGGAATCTTACAACCATCTTCAGCCAGAAGTGCCGAGTGGATGATCCATCTCAGCCTCCTCCCGATATCCCCACCATCACGGAAGCCAGTCTTCGGCCAATTCGATTCACTCCACGTGATATCAAGAAACGGCTGAGTGCACTGGATACAGCAAAGGCTATGGGCCCCGACAACATCCCAGCTGTAGTGCTGAAGACTTGTGCTCCAGAACTAGCTGCGCCTCTAGCCAAGCTGTTCCAGTACAGCTACAACACTGGCATCTACCCGACAATGTGGAAAATTGCCCAGGTATGTCCTGTCCACAAAAAGCAGGACAAATCCAATCCGGCCAATTACCGCCCCATCAGTCTACTCTCAATCATCAGCAAAGTGATGGAAGGTGTCGTCGACAGTGCTATCAAGCAGCACTTACTCACCAATAACCTGCTCATCGATGCTCAGTTTGGGTTCCGCCAGGACCACTTGGCTCCAGACCTCATTACAGCCTTGGTCCAAACATGGACAAAAGAGCTGAATTCCAGAGGTGAGGTGAGAGTGACTGCCCTTGACATCAAGGCAGCATTTGACCGAGTGTGGCACCAAGGAGCCCTAGTAAAATTGAAGTCAATGGGAATCAGGGGGAAAACTCTCCAGTGGCTGGAGTCATACCTAGCACAAAGGAAAATGGTAGTGGTTGTTGGAGGCCAATCATCTCAGCCCCAGGGCATTGCTGCAGGAGTTCCTCAGGGCAGTGTCCTAGGCCCAACCATCTTCAGCTGCTTCATCAATGACCTTCCCTCCATCATAAGGTCAGAAATGGGGATGTTCACTGATGACTGCACAGTGTTCAGTTCCATTCGCAACCCCTCAGATAATGAAGCAGTCCGAGCCTGCATGCAGCAAGACCTGGACAACATCCAGGCTTGGGCTCATAAGTGGCAAGTAACATTCGCGCCAGATAAGTGCCAGGCAATGACCATCTCCAACAAGAGAGAGTCTAACCACCTCCCCTTGACATTCAACGTCATTACCATCGCCGAATCCCCCACCATCAACATCCTGGGGGTCACCATTGACCAGAAACTTAACTGGACCAGCCATATAAATACTGTGGCTACGAGAGCAGGTCAGAGCCTGGGTATTCTGCGGCGAGTGACTCACCTCCTGACTCCCCAAAGCCTTTCCACCATCTACAAGGCACAAGTCAGGAGTGTGATGGAATACTCTCCACTTGCCTGGATGAGTGCAGCTCCAACAACACTCAAGAAGCTCGACACCATCCAAGATAAAGCAGCCCGCTTGATTGACACCCCATCCACCACCCTAAACATTCACTCCCTTCACCACCGGCGCACTGTGGCTGCAGTGTGTACCATCCACAGGATGCACTGCAGCAACTCGCCAAGGCTTCTTCGACAGCACCTCTCAAACCCGCGACCTCTACCACCTAGAAGGACAAGGGCAGCAGGCGCATGGGAACAACACCACCTGCACGTTCCCCTCCAAGTCACACACCATCCCGACTTGGAAATATATCGCCATTCCTTCATTGTCGCTGGGTCAAAATCCTGGAACTCCCTTCCTAACAGCACTGTGGGAGAACCGTCACCACACGGACTGCAGCGGTTCAAGAAGGCGGCTCACCACCACCTTCTCGAGGGCAATTAGGGATGGGCAATAAATGCCGGCCTTGCCAGCGACGCCCACATCCCGTGAATGAATAAAAAAAAACACCAGGTTATAGTCCAACAATTTTATTTTAAAATTACAAGCTCACTCACTCACCTGACGAAGGAGATAATCTCCGAAAGCTTGTGATTTCAAATAAAGCTGTTGGACTATAACCTGGTGTTGTAAGATTCCTTACATTTGTCCACACCAGTCCATCACCGGCATCTCCACATCATGTCAATCTAAGGAGCATGGGTGGGTTTTTTAAAGCAATAACTCACAATTCGCCACTCTGCTGGAATTATTTGAGAATTATTGGTCAAGAGTTAGTGAATATAATTTAGATTTTCAAAGATATTTAATAAATTTTGGCATCTGAGGTAGATGCAACAACATTTAGTCAGTTGCATTAGAATTTTATTTTGTAAATTATACATAAATTGGTGATCAATGGAGCAGCCTGTCTGTGAGGAAGTGACTAATGAAGTTCTACAAGGATCTGTCCTGCAAATGTCCTGCATTTCAATGTGAAAAACAAGGCACATCCATTAACAAAAGTGAAAAGGATTCACTTTTCAGGTGTTTATTGACCTGAATGTTTTAGTCAGCAAGGTTAACCAGGTACCAGGATGCATGTCAAGCCATTTGACTAATGGTAGATTCACACTTCCCAAGCTGAGCATTGACATGAAAATGAAACACTTTGCACCGACTTGGCATGTAAATCAGGGGTGAAGGGCCAAATTGACTCCAAAGTGAGATTATCACCTCCAAGGAGTCTTGCTCCACTTTATTCCAGTGTTAGGTTGGGCCCTGACTTCAGATTCAGGCTATGCCATTTTGCATCGACACTACAGTTGTACTGTAATTGTATCCTAAGTCAAAACAATGTTGTTTAGATCAATGTTGTTTCGTGAAGCAACATTTGAAATCTATTATGACATTTAAGATAGAAAGGAGAGAGATAATTGATAAATGAGTCAAATTTACATCGAGTCTACAGCACAGAGACAGGCCATTCGGCCCAACTGGTCTATACTAGTGTTTATGCTTCACAGGAGCCTACTCTCTCGCTACTTCATCTAGCCCTATCAACATATCCTTCTAGTCCTTTCTCCCTCGTGTGCTTATCTAGCTTCACCTTAAATGCATCAATGCCATTTGCCGCAACTACCCCTAGTAGTAACGCGTTCCTCATTCTTACCACCCTTTAGGTAAAGAAGTTTCTCCTGAATTCCCGATTGGATTTATTAGTGACTATCTTATATTGATGACCAATAGTTTTGAACTTCTCCACAAGTGGAAACATTTTCCCTATGTCTACTCTATTATCAACAACAACAACAACTTGCATTTGTATAGGGCCTTTAACGTACTGGAATGTCCCAAGGTGCTTCACAGAAGCGTTATCAAATAAAATTTGACACCGAGCCACATAAGGAGATATTAGGACAGGTGTCCAAAATCTAGGTCAAAGATGTAGGTTTTAAGGACCGTCTTAAAGGAGGGGAGAGAGATAGAGAGGCGGGGAGGTTTAGGGAGGAAATTCCAGAGCTTAGGGCCTAGGCAGCTAAAGGCATGGCTGCCAATGGTGGAGCGATTAAAATCAGGGAGGCACAAGAGGCAAGAATTGGAGGAGTGCAGAGATCTCGGAGGGTTGTAGGACTGAAGGAGGTTACAGAGATGGGGAAGGGCGAGGCCATGGAGGGATTTGAAAACAAGGATGAGAATTTTAAAACCGAGGCGTTGCCGGACCTGGAGCCAATGTAGGTCAGTGAGCACAGGGGTGATGGGTGAACAGGATTTGATGCGAGTTAGGTTACGGGCAGCAGAGTTTTGGAAGAGCTCAAGTTTATGGAGGGTGGAAGATGGGAGGCCAACCAGGAGAGCATTGGAATAGTCAAGTCTAGAGGTAAAAAATGCATGGATGAAGGTTTCAGCAGCAGATGAGTTGAGACAGGGGCGGAAACAGGCGAAGTTATGGCGGTGGAAGTTGGTGGTCTTGGTGATGGAGCAGATTTGTGGTCAGAAGCTCATCTCATGGTCAAATAGGATGCCAAGGTTGTGAATGGTCTGGTTTAGCCTCAGACAGTGGCCAGGGAGAGAGATGGAGTCGGCGGCTAGGGAACAGAGTTTGTGGTGGGAAGCAAAGACAATGGCTTCGGTCTTCCCAATATTTAGTTGGAGGAAATTTTTGCTCATCCAGTACTGGATGTCGGACAAGCAGTATGACAAATGAGAGAAAGTGGAGGGGCCGAGAGAGGTGGTGGTGAGGTAGAGCCGGGTGTTGTCAGTGTACATGTGGAGCCTGACGTTGTGTTTTCAGATGATGTCGCTGAGGGGCAGCATGTAGATGAGAAATAAGAGGGGGCCAAGGATCGATCCTTGGGGTACTCCAGAGGTATCAAACCCTTTCATTAGCTCAAAGACCTCTATCAGGTCACCCCTTAGCCTTCTCTTTTCTAGTGAAAACAGCCCCAGCCTGTTAGCCTTTCCTGATAAGTATAGCCATTGAGTTCTGTAGCATCCTTGTGAATCTTTTTTGCACCTTCTCCAATGCCCCTATATCCTTTTAATAATATCGAGACCAGAACTGTGCACAGTGCTCCAAGTGTGGTCTAACCAAGGTTCTAATACAAGTTTGACATAACTTCTCTGCTTTTCAATTCTATCCATCTGGAAATTAATTCCAGAGCTTGGTTTGTCTTTATTATGACCTTTTTAACCTGCTTTTAGTGATTTGTGTATCTGTACCCCGAGATCCCTTTGCTCCTCTACCCCCTTTAGACTCTTATTATCCAAACAATATGTGGCCTCCTTATTTTTCCTACCAAAACACACCACCTCACACTTAACTATATTGAAATTCATTTGCCAATTACATGCTCATTCTGCAAGTTTATTGATGTTCTCTTGCATATTGATGCATTCTTCCTTTGTATTAACAACATCTCCCGTGTCGTTCGCAAATTTTGAAATTGTACTTCCGATTCCAGTGTCCAAATTATTAATGTAAATTGTTAATAACAGTGGCCCCAGCACCGATCCCTGTGGAACACCACTTCCCACCTTTTGCCAGTCTGAGTAGCTACCCTTAATCCCTACTCTTTTCTGTCTTGTAGCCTGCTTGCTATCCATTCTACTACCTGTCCCCTGACTCCACATACTCTAAGCTTAGTCAAGAGTCTACAATTCAGTATCTTATCGAAAGCCTTTTGAAAATCCAAATATACGGCCTTCCCCTTGTCTACTCTTTCTGTTACTTCTTCAAAGAATTCAATTAGGTTGGTCAAGCATAAATTTCCCTTGCTGATTGCTCTTTATTATATTTTTGCTTTCTAGATGTTTTTCTATTATATTGTAATGTATCCAAATTTGCTGATGATACAAAGCTTGGGAAAGTAAGCTGTGAGGAGGACTCAAAGAGGCTGCAAAGGGATTTTGACAGGTTAAGTTTTTTTTTATTCGTTCATGGGATGTGGGTGTCGCTGGTGAGGCCGACATTTATTGCCCATCCCGAATTGCTCTTGAGAAGGTGGTGGAGAGTGGGCAAGAAGGTGGCAGATGGAGTATAATGTGGGGAAATGTGAAGTTATCCACTTTGGTAGGAAGAATAGAAAAGCAGAATATTTTTTACAGAGTGAGAAGCTAGTAAATATTGGTATTCAGAGGGATTTGGGTGTCCTTGTACATGAAGCACAGGAAGTTAACATGCAGGTACAGCAAGCAATTAGGAAAGCAAATGGTATGTTAGCCTTTATTGCAAAGGGGTTGGAGTATAAGAGTAAGGAATTGGTGAAACCACACCCGGAGTACTGTGTGCAATTTTGGTCTCCTTACCAGAGGAAGGACATCCTTGCCATAGAAAAGAGTGTAATGAAGGTTCACTAGATTGTTTACTAGGATGAGAGGGTTGTCCCATGAGGAGAGATTGGGCCTATATTCTCTGGAGTTTAGAAGAATGAGATGTGACCTCATTGGAACATATACAATTCGTATAGGGCTTGACAGGGTAGATGCTGAGAGGCTGTTTCCTCTGGCTAGAGAGTCTAGAACTAGGAGTCATTGTCTCAGGATAAGGGATCGGCTATTTAGGACTGAGTTGAGGAAAAATTTCTTCCCTCAGAGGGTTGTGAATCTTTGGAATTCTCTATCCCAGAGAGCTGTGGATGCACAGTCATTGAGTATATTCAAAACTGAGATCGATAGATTTTTATGGATGTGGGGATAGGGTGGGCAAGTGGAGTTGAGGTAGATCAGCCATGATTTTATTGAATGGCAGAGCAGGCTCGAGGGGCTGTATGGCCTACTCCTGTTCCTATTTCTTATGTTCTTACGTTCTTACATCTTTGAGTAAAGATTCCATTATCTTTCTCACCACTGACAATAAGCTAACTGGTCTATAGTTCCTTGGGCTTGTTCTATCTCCCTTTTTAAATATGGGAATAACATTAGCTGTCTGTCATTCTTCTGGCACTATTCACTTTTCTAATGAATTTTTATATATATGTAATAGTGCCCCTGCTATCTCTTCCCTAACTCTTTCGGTATGCATGGATGTAATCCATCTGGACCAGGGGATTTATCCTCTCTAAGTTTGATTAGTTTATGAATTATCTCCTTCCTTTCTATCTCAAGTGTCTTTTTTTGCTTTTTTGATCTCTTCTTCTAATGTCACAACCATCTTGTTAGTCTCCCTGGTAAATACCGAGGCAAAGTAACAATTCAATATTTCTGCAATTTTGCTGTCATTACCTGTGAGTTTTTCTTGTGCATCCCTTAATGGCCCTATCCCAATCCTGATTTTTCTTTTGTTATTTGTGTGTCTGTAGAATACTTTACTATATCTTTTTATTTTCCTTGATCATTTAATTTTGTAGTTCCTCTTTGCTTTCCTAATTGTTTTTTTGACATCCTTCTCTGTATTTCCTTTTGTCATCCTCTTCTTCATTGTCTATATACTTAGAGCATGCCTTTTTCTTTAGTTTCAATTTTACCCATATCTCTTTATTCATCCACGGTATTTTATTACTGGCTAGTTTGTTCTTGTTTTTTAGAGGAATATATTTCTCCTGAACTCTCTTGATCACTGTTTGAAATATTTCCCACTGCTGTTCTTTCTCTTTGTCTGTCAATTTTTTTACCAGTTTACCTTCCCTTCCATTCGATTTTATTCTCATCCCCTCAAAATTAGCTTTTTTCCAATTTATTGCTTTGAGACAGACATAAGTAAGACAAAGACCAGTCATTATTTTAAACCTTATTATGTTATGATCGCTAATGCCAGATATTCCCCTGTGAGAGGATAAAACCTTTTTATCCTTACCCTTGGTCTGGATGGATTGCATCCACGCATACTAAAAGAAACTAGGGAAGAAATAGCAGAGGCGCTATTTTTATATATATATATATATATATATATATATATATATATATATATATATATATATATAAGGATTAATGCCAGAGGACTGGCAGACAGCTAATGTTCCTACGTATACAAAGAAACATAGAAAATAGGAGCAGGAGTAGGCCATTCGGCCCTTCGAGCCTGCTGCTCCATTCAATAAGATCATGGCTGATCCTCTATCTCAATACCATATTCCCACTCTCTAGCCATACCCCTTGATGCCTTTTGTGTATAGAAATCTATCTAGCTCCTTCTTAAATATATTCAGTGACTTGGCCTCCACAGCTTTCTGTGGTAGAGAATTCCACAGGTTCACCATCCTCTGAGTGAAGAAATTTTTCCTCATCTCAGTCCTAAATGTCCTACCCCATATCCTGAGACTGTGACCCCTTGTTCTGGACCCCCCAGCCAGGGGAATATTCCTCCTGCTTCCAGTCTGTCTAGCCCTGTCAGAATTTTATATGTTTCAATGAGATCCCCTCTCATTCTTCTAAACTCTAGTGAATACAGGCCTAGTCGACCCAATCTCTCCTCATACAACAAACCTGCCATCCCAGGAATCAGTCTGGTGAACCTTCGCTGCGCTCCCTCTATGGCAAGTATATCCTTTCTTAGGTAAGGAGACCAAAACTGCACACAATACTCCAGGTGTGGTCTCACCAAGGCCCTGTATAACTGCAGTAATATATCCTTGTTCCTGTATTCAAATCCTCTTGCAATGAAGGCCAACATACCATTTGCCTTCCTAACTGCTTGCTGCACCTGCATGTTTGCTTTCAGTGACTGGTGTACAAGGACACCCAGGCCTCTTTGTACATCAACATTCCCCAATCTATCACCATTTAAATAATAATCTGCCTTTATGTTTTTCCTTCCAAAGTGGATAATTTCACATTTATCCACGTTATACTGCATCTGCCATGTATTTGCCCACTCACTCAACAAGTCCAGGAAACTATAGACCAGTTAGCTTAATGTCGGTGATCAATAAAATATTGGAATCTTTATTCAAAGATGTAATAAAAAACCATCTGGAAACCAAAAATATAATAAAGAATAGTCATCATGGAATTCAAAGGGAAGACCATGCTTGACCAACCTTATTGAATTCTTTGAAGAAGTAACAGAGTTGACAAGGGTAATGTAGTAGATGTAATATACTTGGATTTTCAAAAGGCCTTCCATAAGACTCATGACTAAGGTCAGAGCATGTGGAGTCAGGGGAAAAGTAGCAGAATGGAAAACAAGTTGGTTATAAAACAGAAAACAGAGTACACGGGTTAAAGGACTGGCAGAAGGTGGGAAGTTGCATTCCACAGGGATTAGTGCAGAGACCATTGTTGTTCACCATTTACATAAGCTATTTGGACTCTGAAATTGTAGGTACAATTTCAAAATTTGCAGATGATACCAATTTGAGGGGTATCATCAAAATATAAGAAGACATTAATAAATTTGCAGAATGCGCATGTAAATGACAAATGAATTTCAATCAAGGTAACTGTGAGATGGTGCATTTTGGTGGGAGGAATAAGGAGGCCAGATGAACATTGGACAATAAGAGTCTAAATGGGGTAGAGGAGCAAAGCGATCTAGGGGTACAGATTCACAAATTATTAAAAGTAGCAACACAGGTCAACAAGGCCATAAAAATGCAAACATAGCACTGGGGTTCATTTCTAGAGGAATAGAATTGAAAAACAGATAAGTTATGTTAACTTATATAGATCCTTGGTTCGACCACACTTGGAGGACTATGCACAGTTCTGGTCTCCATATTACAAAAAAGAAATATAGGGACTGGAGAAGAAGAAAAAAAGATTTACAAGGATGATACCAGAACTGAGAGGTTACAACTATCAGGAAAGATTGAACATGCTGGGGCTCTTTCCTCTAGGAAAGAGCAGGCTGAGGGGTGATCTAATAGAGGGCTTTAAAATCATGAAGGGATTTGATAGGGTAAGCGTAGAGAAGATGTTTCCACTTGTGGGGGAGTTCAAACCTAGGGGTCATAAATATAATACAGTCACTGATAAATCCAATAAGGAATTCAGGAGAAACTTCTTTACCCAGAGAGTGGTTAGAATGTGGAACTTGCAACCACATGAAGTAGTTGAGGCGAATAGCATAGAAGCATTTGAGAGGAAGCTAGATAAGTACATGAGGGAGAAAGGAATAGAAGGTTCTGCCGATAGGGTGAGATCAAATAGGGTGGGAAGAGGTTCGTGTGCAGCATAAACACCGGCATAGACCAGTTGTGCCGAATGGCCTGTTTCTGTGCTCTAATTTCTATGTAATTCTATGTAAATATAAGTCTAGAAAATATGATTGGCCTTATTAGTGGACCAAAATTCAATGCTTCCAAGTGACATTCCTCTGCCTGCTATTTTAATGCAAATGTTAACCTGTTTATTTTAAGTGTTAATCATTTGCCCACCAATATTGTTGAGAAGCCGTTTCCCTCAATTTCTAAACTGAAGATAATGATCTAATTTTTTTATGAAACCGTTAGATTTTGGAGGCATGACACACACCAGGATTGAAAGTAACTGGGCTCTTATAGGCTCTTCCATAAATGATGGCAATCCCTCTTCAGTAGCCCAATGTAAACTTTTCTTTGTGTTCCAAAAACAAATTTGAAAGGATAGATATATACATTGTTATTAACTGTCATTATTCAATTAGTATGAAGTTATTTAAGCTGTTTACAAATAAGGTAGTGCTTGATCAAAAGCTGTTGTCTCCCATCTGTTTTGATGCTCAGTTGGTATTCTGCTTGAGTAGCTCTCTCCTTTAGTACTGTTTCCTATTGCATATTGTCTGATTCTACTCCTTTGTATCACTAGTTAAATATTCAAGGTGCGATATTAATCCTCACTTGAGGCACTTGCCATTGTTTATAATGTGCAGCTATGGAGTCAGGCGCCGAGGAGATGTGGATTTTTCCATAATGTATGCAGGTATCCCATTTTTGCAAATTCCACTGGTAGCTTCAATAGTAAGTTTTATATCAGTAAAAAAAAATACTGCTGGTCTAATCGGCCTAGTCATGAAGCCAAGTGCTTCAAACGCAATACAAATTGTAGTTAAGTTAAACCTTTATAAATCACTGGTTAGACCTCAGCTAGAGCATTGTGTCCAATTCTGGGCATCACACTTTAGAAAGGATGTTAAGATCTTGGAGAGGGTGCTGAGGAGGTTTACTAGAATGGTACCAGAGATGAGGGGAGAGACTAGAGACTGGAGAGATTAGAGAAGCTAGAATTGTTCTCCTTAGAGCAGAGAAGTTAAGGGGCGATTTAATAGAGGTGTTCAAAATAATGAGGGGTTTTGATAGAGTAAATAGGGAGAAACTCTTTCCACTGGCAGGAGGGTCAGTAACCAGAGGACACAGACATAAGATAATTGGCAAAAATGCCAGGGGGAGATGAAGAGAAGTTTTTTTACTCAGTGAGTTTTATGATCTAGAATGCATTGCCTGAAAAGCAGATTAAATAATAACTTTGAAAAGAGAATTAGATCTCTACTAAGCCATGCAGCCCCTTGAGCCTGTTCCACCATTCAATCAGATCATGGCTGATCTTTCACCTCAAATCCACTTTCCCGCCCAATCACCATATCCCTTGATTCGCCGAGAGTCCAAAAATCTATCCATCTCAGCCTTGAATATATTCAATGTCTCAGCATCCAAAGCCCTCTGTGGTAGAGAATTCCAATGATTCGTAGCCCTCTGCGTGAAGAAATTCCTCCTCGTCTCAGTCTTAAATGGCCGACCCCTTATCCTACGACTATGCCCCCTAGTTCTGGACTCTCTAGCCAGGGGAAACAATCTCTCAGCAACTACCCTGTCAAGCCCCCTCATAATCTTATGTTTTCATGAAATCATCTCTCATTCTTCTAAACTCCAGAGAGTATAGGCCCATTCTACTCAACCTATCTTTATAGGACAACCCTCTCATCCCAGGAATTAATCCAGTGAACCTGCATTGCCCCCAAGGTAAGAATATCCTTCTTTAGATAAGGAGACCAAAACTCTACGCAGTACTCCAGGTGAGGTCTCACTAAAGCCCTGTACAACTGTAAGACTTCCTTACTCTTGTACTCCAACCCCCTTGCAGTAAAGGCCAACATGCCATTTGCTTTCCTAATTGCCTGCTGTGCCTGCATGCTAACTTCTTGTGTTTCTTGTACCGGAACCCAAGTCTCTCTAAACACTAACATTTAATAGTTTCTCACCATTTAAAAAATATTCTGTTTTTCTATTCTTCCTACCAAAGTGAATAACCTCACATTTCCTCACATTATACTCCATCTGCCACCTTCTTGCCCACTCACTTAATCTGTCTAAATCCCTTTGCAGACTCTTTGGGCTCGATTTTAGAATGGGCAGAGCAGCGGCTCACCTGGCTGCTCATGAGGCCAGGGAGTCACTGATATGTGAACGGTTCTCCTAACATAAGACAGTGTGAAGAATCCAGTCCTCAAACCACATGGAAAGAGCAGCACCCACACCAGGCCGCCACCCCTCCCTGCAAAAAACAGTCCTGTATCTACACATACACCCATTGTAAAGTGACCCAATGGGTGGCATCAAGTGTCGCCGTACGTGGTGAACCTCATGAAAGGACCCTATCACAAAAGCCAGTCAAGAATGGGCAATTGTAAACAATTTTACAACACCAAGTTATAGTCCAACAATTTTATTTGAAATTCACAAGCTTTCGGAGGCTTCCTCCTTCCTCAGGTGAATGTCAAGAAATCCTCGAACCTTTCGCATTTATAAATCACAGAACAATACCTGGTGATTACAGACAGTCTTTCCAACTGCCCGTTGCCAAGGCAATCAAAGTGTTTAGACAGAGAGGTGTTACCTACAGGGCCACCGAATATACAAACAACCAAAAAAAAAAAATATCAGGCAATGGAACCCTGTGTGAGAACCTCTCTGGATACATCGAGGGCATCCTGAAACCCACCATACAGGGAACCCCCAGCTTCTGTCGCGACACTACAGACTTCCTACAAAAACTCAGTACCCACGGACCAGTTGAACCAGGAACACTTCTCACCACGATGGACGTCTCGGCACTCTACACCAGTATCCCCCACGATGACGGCCAACCTCAAACAGACCATCGTTCGCAGCAAATTACCCAGCTTTCAGGAGAACAGCGTCCACGACACCACACAACCCTGCCACGGTAACCTCTGCAAGACATGCCAGATCATCGACACAGATACCACCATCACACGAGAGGACACCACCCACCAGGTGCATGGTTCATACTCCTGTGACTCGGCCAACGTTGTCCACCTCATACGTTGCAGGAAAGGATGCCCCAGAGCATGGTACATTGGCGAGACCATGCAGACGCTGCGACAACGGATGAACGGACACCGCGCAACAATCGCCAGACAGGAGGGTTCCCTCCCAGTCGGGGAACACTTCAGCAGTCAAGGACATTCAGCCACCGACCTCCAAGGCGGCCTTCGAGACACACGACAACGCAAAATCGTCGAGCAGAAATTGATAGCCAAGTTCCGCACCCATGAGGACGGCCTCAACCGGAATCTTGGGTTCATGTCACGCTACACGTAACCCCACCAGCGAACAAAAGTTATCTGTTTTTAATATAACAGGTCATTTGCTGTCTTTCTCTTCCTTCCGGATATTTCTATGTTTCTGCCTCTCTCTCTCTCTCTTTTTTTTGGTTGTTTGTATATTTGGTGGCCCTGTAGGTAACACCTCTCTGTCTGAACACTTTGATTGCCTTGGCAACGGGCAGTTGGAAAGACTGTCTGTAATCACCAGGTATTGTTCTGTGATTTATAAATGCGAAAGGTTCGAGGATTTCTTGACATTCACCTGAGGAAGGAGGAAGCCTCCGAAAGCTTGTGATTTTCAAATAAAATTGTTGGACTATAACTTGGTGTTGTAAAATTGTTTACAATTGTCAACCGCAGTCCATCACCGGCATCTCCACATCAAGAATGGGCAAGACATGGCAGTAGTGGTGATAGGCATAACATTTAATGTGAGTTTAACAAAAAAACAAATATAAATGAGAAACATGACCATCTGTGAAACACCCTTGTGCATACCCTTCGTGCTCACAAAACCTTCGCCTTTCTCTTCCTACTTCTTTTATGTGTTGCATCCCCTGTGGCTGCAGCAGAGGTAGTGGCAGGTTGCTCTTGTTCATGCCCTGACTGCTTAAATGCTTTGGGCCTACACCCTCTGGGATTTGGAGCCCGTGAGGGACCCTCCAAAGACTGCTCCACCTGCACCTGTGCAGGGGCAGACTCGGCCACCTGGAGAGGAGGCAGCATTGCGGATACTGGTTGAAAGGGGGGGCAATGGGTGAGACGTGGGGGCGCTTTGAGTGGCGTCCCCACTTCCATGTCCCCTTTCGCCATCATCCCTCTCCTGGGCCAGGGCCACATCACTCCTACCACCCTGCTGGACAACAGTGTGGTGGACATGTGTGATACTTCTAAAGTATCTGTCAGCCTGTTTAAGGTGGCAGAATGTTGTTCACCCTGAGTCGAAACGACCATTGTTAGGGCCTGAATGGACTCATTTGTGAGCTGTACTTGAAGCTCAATGGAGGCTAGCCTTCTCTATCGCAGACATTCCCGCACTTACTGCAACACTATCTCACAGATTTGCTCACGTCCCTGTGACACTATCTCAGTGATTCCCTCCCATACCTGTGCCACCGTTCCACTCATGCAGGAGCTGGACTCCTCCATCCTCTGCGCTATTGTGGAGAGTGTGTGTGGCACCAGTTCCAGTACCTCGCAAATGTGCTGCTGTCCCTCGATTATTTTCCTTTTAAAGGATGGCCCCTGGGGTTCAGCATCTGTGTCCAGCTGAGCAGAGCCTGGAGAGGAGACTCTCCGCAGCTGCCCCTGCCACCAGTGTCTGCTTGTGCTCACATGTATGGTGACGGTGCCAACCCAACTAACTCACTACTCGGACCACCCCCTCGCGTGCATTTTGAGCTCACTTCTCCTAGAAGGGGAGAAATTGAGTGAGTAAGTGATGGTGAAGTGGCCAACCGATGAATGTATTGCTTTGGGTGAGGCTAACCGTGAAAGAGATGCATCAGAGGGTGAGTATGAGACAGAAATATCACATTGGATGAGGATTGGGTTTAATGGTAGTGGTGGAGTCACAAATTGGGAGGTGAGAACGTGCAATTCAGTTGAGGATGAGCCTTAAGAGTGTGTGAGGAGTGATGTGATGGAGTAGTGTTGGCAGCGCAGAATGAGTTGTGGGGGGGGGGAGGCGGGGGGGTGGTAGTGATGGTGGTGATGTGGAACACTGAATGCAGGAGAATCAGTAAGTGTACTCACTTTTGTTGACCTAGTTAGGTCACTGAAGCGCTTCCTGCACTGGATCCAGGTGTGGGAGATGTTACTGCTGCTGGTGACCTCAACTGCCACCTCGGGTCAGGGCTTCTTGGTGGCAGAGGCAGGCCACTTCCTCCCATCCACGGGGTAAAACAGATCCCTCCTCCTCCTTCTGCAGTGAGGCGTCACTGAACCTTGGAGCAGCCTTAGCCCTCTGCTGCTCCATTGTGATTTCTGGTCTTTGCTCCAACAAAAGCCTTTGAAGGAATGGCCCTTTAAATAGAGCTGCTGCAGCTGACAGCCTGTGATGTGAGTGCACAGTCCACCCACTGCGCAGCTTTCCGACGGCAAACCCAATTCAATTGCGATCGCGTGAGAAACGGACATATTTTATTGGTCGGGTTACCCACGCGCCCAACCCTCCCCCCACCCCGCTGCCATCCCACCTCCATTCTAAAATCAGAGCCTGTGTGTCCTCCTCGCAGTGTAGAACAAAGAAGACGAGAAGCAAATTCCTTATATGGAACAGATGTTTAATTATACAATGACTTCGCAGGATGCAGTCTCTTGTAAGGCGATATTGTCTTCATGATCCCCACTGTTAAGAGGAATTCATGTACCACAGTTCACAGATGATGTCCCTCCTGTTGCAGCTTGGGCTTTCTCCCAACGTTGCTATTCATAAATTGCTATGAACTGAAAACTACAACTTCATTCTGTGCCATATTTCAGTTAGCAAGGTCCTGGTCTAATTGATTAATCCCAAATCACTATAAATTTCTCACTGGTAAATACATAGCATGTCCACCACTTTCTCTTGTTACAGTTAGGCCATTGTGTACAGACTAAAACTAATACCAAGATTTGTTTACAAGTAAAATAATACACACACATAGGCAGAATGCTATACAGTAATCAGACTTGCACTATATACAAATTGGATTCACTGTTTTGGAGGGAAAAAACAAATGTTTGAAATTTCTCCAGCTGTTTCCTTCTATTGGCATAATAGCTGTTGTGTCTAATACCTGTATAGATTGCCTACCATTGTCAATATGTGCAGCTCCCTAGTTTATTCCTGAGTCATTGGACTTGCTAGATCTCTGCCCCAGTCAATGGACAAGGACTATATATTTTGGTAAGATTCCCCTGTTTAGTCAATGGCCACATATTCTACTCGATCGCATCTCCGGGGATAGCAAGGCAATAAAAATGTTGCAGCAATCTACTTTTTTTGCAATTTACCCTCTGTGCTCAGCAAGTGGAATATCATGAGCTACTTTTGACAAATCTTTCTGATTCTCTTAATGGACCATTATCTGCTGGAACACTTCCAGTTTCTCTTACTGAGCTGGTTTTGACCTATATCGTTGAATCAGAAGGTCAGGGCTCAAGTTGTGTCCCTCTAAGCACCCATGCTGCCTGAATTTGTATAGCCTCTAGCATGAGGTCAGTCCAATGCCCATCATGTACTCTTGTCACTTCAGACAGCAGAAAATACGGCACTGCTGGACCACAGCATACAGGCTAAATGACTGTCCAGAATTATTTTATATATAAATTAATACAAACATATGAAAACGTCAAACAAGAAAAGACCAGTTGTTACCTCTGGCCTATCCCAAAGCATCACGTCAAAGGAATCCTTAACCCCTAGGGCAGTAAAAATCTAGAATTCTCTCCCTCAAAAGGCTGTGGATGCTGGGATAATTGGAGCTTTCAAGACTAAGATCGATAGATTTGTGTTGGGTAAGGGTATCGAGGGGTAAGGAATAAAGGCGAATAAATGGAGTTGAGGTACAGATCAGCCATGATCTAATTGAATTATGGAGAAGGCTCAAGGGGCTGAATGACCTACTCCTGTTCCTAAGTGTTCCATGTTGTCTCCTGAGAGAGGCAAAAAACCAGATCAAAAACCCAAGGCCAATTAGGGGGGAAAAAATTGGAAAATCTGGAATCAGCACTCTGCACAAGCTGGCAACTTGTTCCGATGGTCTGCTATTCTCTGGGAAAAGAAGAACTGCCTAACATCTAACCTATTTCTTCCCTTGTATAATTTATTCACTTGACCCCTGGTCCTCCCCAACCTATCTAATTTAAATAATTTGTCAGCTTGCACACAATCTAATCCCTTCATTATTTTATAGACCTCAATCAAATTGCCCGAGTCTGTGCTTCTCCAAAGTATGTAGACCCAGCTCTATCAGCCTATTTGTGTAGCTGAGGTGTTTTAAATTGGGAATCATTCTTGTGGCCTGCCTCTGAACCTTTTCCAAAGCCTCAATGTCTCCCACTGTATCAGGGGAAGAACACTGGACACAGTATTCTAAATGAGGCCTAACCAAGGACAAATTGGTATGTTACATTTTGTGATGGATAGTCCTGTGAATACATCCCAGTGCCCTATTTACTTTAGCGATAGCTTCACAGTATTGATCGTGAACCTTTTGAGAGTTATGAACTATGCTACCAAAATCTTTTTCTTTCACCACAGGCTTCAGTTCTGTTCCTTGTAAGGTGCAAGTATGCTTGGTATTTGTCCTGCCCACATGCATAACACTGCACAACTCTCTCCAAGTTAAATGCCATTTGCTTAACATGGACCAATTCCCTCAACATATTGCCATCTGCTTACAGTTGTTTAGTCTCCTCCACAGTCCTAACACCTGCACAAATTTTTGTGATCTTGCAGATCATTCCCCCAACACCTTCATCTAGGTCATTAATAAGATATTAAAGAGCAAAGGTCCTAACACCGATCCCTGCGGATCACTGGTAACCGGTCTCTAAGCAGATCCACAACCATTGATAACTTTCTGCCTATGGGCATGTAGCCAATTCTTAATCCACTGTAGCGGCTGTCCACTAATTCTACAAGATTCTATCTCATGGAGTAACCTATTGTGAGGAACCTTATCAAATGCTTTCTGAAAATACAAGTAGACAATGTCCACTGGCTAACCCTCATCCACCTGTTGACTTTTTCAAAAAATTCAATCAAATTAGTAAGATAGGATCTTCTTTTCCAGAAACTGTGTTGGTTGTTCCTGATGACTCCATATCTGTCCAGGTGATCATATAGAGCATCTGTTATCCCTTTGAGTATCTTACCTATAACTGAAGTCAAACTAATAGGCCTATAGTTTCGTGATTCTGCCCTGTCCCCCTTTTTGAAAATTGGAACTTTTAGTTTCTTTCTAGTCTGAGGGAACAGTCGCTGACTCTAGCAAACTATCAGAGATGCGAGCAAGGGGCTCACAAAGCACATGCCCATCTCTTTAGGAACCCTTGGGTGGATGTTATCTAGTCTGACAGCTGATCTATTTTAAGGTTTCTAATTGTATCTAAGATGAACCTCATCTATTTTAACATTTACAATTGTTCTGCTGATAGTGCAGCTTCCTACTGGTTGTTGAGCATTATCTTCAGGATTAAAGACTCTTGCGAAGTAATCATTTACTACCTCTGCCATCCCCTGGGAGACCATTCCAATCTATGCTTAAAATCATTCAATAGCCCTATACAGACCTTAATGGTTCTCTGACTCCTAACCTATCTAAAAAAGCTTTTACCATTTCGATCACAAATGTCTACTATACTACCAGTGACTTTATAGCTGCTCTGAAAGCAGCTTTTGTTTCTCTCACTTGTGCATGATATATCATTGCTTTCCGAAGAACTTTTAATCCATAAAATCTTTTTGTTTCAGTCTAATTTGCCTTTGTACATGTCAGCCACATTGGCTTAGTCTTTCTATGTACCCTTCTTTTGACTTTAGGGACATGTATTGCCCCAGAATTTGCTGGAGTTGGACACCTTGCGGCGTGCCCTCTTAGTTAGACTCTTTCCCTCACCCTTCAGCACGAAAATCTTTTGCCCTGTA
The DNA here is from genome assembly GCF_035084215.1 of Heptranchias perlo. NCBI lineage: Eukaryota > Metazoa > Chordata > Chondrichthyes > Hexanchiformes > Hexanchidae > Heptranchias > Heptranchias perlo. The sequence goes on from NC_090330.1 coordinate 77,038,921, forward strand.
AGTTGCTGGAAGTGCGAGCTAATAACGAGGCATCTGGAACCTTGGTGAAGGGCGGGACCAACAGTGAATCTCCTTAACCAATGAGCTGAATTCCAGAGGTGAGGTGAGAGTGACTGCCCTTGACGTCAAGGCAGCATTTGACCGAGTGTGGCACCAAGGAGTCCTAGTAAAATTGAAGTCAATGGGAATCAGGGGAAAAACTCTCCAGTGGCTGGAGTCATACCTAGCACAAAGGAAGATGGTAGTGGTTGTTGGAGGCCAATCATCTCAGCCCCAGGACATTGCTGCAGGAGTTCCTCAGGGCAGTGTCCTAGGCCCAACCATCTTCAACTGCTTCATCAATGACCTTCCCTCCATCATAAGGTCAGAAAAGGGTATGTTCACTGATGATTGCACAGTGTTCAGTTCCATTCGCAACCCCTCAGATAATGAAGCAGTCCGAGCCCGCATGCAGCAAGACCTGGACAACATCCAGGCTTGGGCTGATAAGTGGCAAGTAACATTTGCGCCAGACAAGTGCCAGGCAATGACCATCTCCAACAAGAGAGAGTCTAACCACCTCCCCTTGACATTCAATGGCATTACCATCGCCGAATCCCCCACCATCAACATCCTGGGGGTCACCATTGACCAGAAACTTAACTGGACCAGCCATATAAATAATGTGGCTACAAGAGCAGGTCAGAGGCTGGGTATTCTGTGGTGACTCACCTCCTGACTCCCCAAAGCCTTTCCACCATTTACAAGGCACAAGTCAGGAGTGTGATGGAATACTCTCCACTTGCCTGGATGAGTGCAGCTCCAACAACACTCAAGAAGCTCGACACCATCCAGGAAAAGCAGCCTGCTTGATTGGCACCCCATCCACCACCCTAAATCCTCACTCCCTTCACCACCGGCGCACAGTGGCTGCAGTGTGTACCATCCACAGGATCGCCAAGACAGCACCTCCCAAACACGCGACCTCTACCACCTAGAAGGACAAGGGCAGCAGGCACATGGGAACACCACCTGCATATTCCCCTCCAAGCCACACAGCATCTCGACTTGGAAATATATCGCCGTTCCTTCATCATTGCTGGGTCAAAATCCTGGAACTCCCTTCCTAACAGCACTGTGGGAGAACCTTCACTACATGGACTGCAGCGGTTCAAGAAGGCGGCTCACCATCACCTTCTCAAGGGCAATTAGGGATGGGCAATAAATGCTGGCCTTGCCAGCGATGCCCACATCCCATGAACGAATAAAAAAAAATTTAAGGAATGATGCAGAAGAAAATGGGTGAATTAGAGTCAAACCAGGTACAGAAAGAGAAATAAAGGTAGGGAAAGAATGATTGGTTTAAGAGAGAGAGAAAAAAGAGACATAAACAAAAGGTAAGTAAACTATCATAAAAAAATTTAAAAATTTAAAAAAATCTCCTAACAATTTACTACCTGTAGGAATGAGACTCCACAGTTTAAATTGATCCCTTTCTGGGCTGGAGAGGTTGAGTGGCATTACAGGAACATAAATCTTCTCATTCATGGGGTATCTCATCCTCACCACAAGTTGCTGGACGATTTACACATTAACAACAGCATGTGTATTATACTCGCCGTTATTTTGGCAGCAAAATCTGTGCCATTGTTTCTTTGTGCTTAAATAGGTCGGCAGTGTATACTGGGCTACCCTCATCCACTAATCTGTTCTTCAAAAAATTCTTCAAGGTTACTGGAGAAGAGGACTGTAGAAAATGTTGATAGAAATGGTAAAAGCTTTTTTAGCTAGGCTAGGAGTCAGAGAACCATTAAAGACTGTATGGGCTATTGAAAAGTCAATCAAATTGTTTATTTATTTCTTAAATATATATAATTTGTCTTCAGTATCAGTAGCAAAAACACATAGTCAGGATACTATACAGTTAGAATAATCCAGACTTACGCTACATAAAAACTGGTTTGACTGTATTTAGAAAATCAAAGTCGAAGATTCTTCTTGTTTCCCTCAATATGTTCTGAGATTGATAGTCTTTGGTTGTGCATGTGATCCCTGTTACAGAGCTCCATCCACCCACATAGAAAACTGAAGAACAGTAGAAAATATCTGGTATTAAAAGGATATCTTTTTCCTTTGAAATTCAACTTCTTTGCAGGTCGTCAAAAATGTTAACAGTTTTAATATCTAACTGGGCTCTGCTTTTTGTAACCAAATTAAATTTTGCACCTGACAACTGTGCTGTATTTTACAGATTCCAACCTAACTATCACAGGGAATATTTTGTCAGCTATCTTTCTCTTACACACTGTCTCTGTCTTCCATTTTTTTATCTGGTGAAGGAAGAGCAGCCTCCTTTGTAACTACAGTTATTTTTAAGCTGTGCAAAAATGAAAAACAAAAGTTCCTGTTTGCCAACATCATCTCCCATCACCGTGTCACAGTTGTGCACTTGCAACATAACCTGCCTGCATCCCGATTCAAGTACATGGCAAAGAGTTGGGTAATATCATTGGTGATATCGTCGGCGGAGCAGATTGGTTTACTCACCAATGTGATGCACGCATGGGTGATCCTTGACCAGTTGCCAACCATTACACACTGGAAATCTGCTGATCTCTACAAAACCTCAGTTAGGCCGCTGTTCTTTAGTTGGAGGTAGAGTGCAAGCACCTCGTGCGCAGGTATTCAGATTGACAAACACATAGTATGTTAAGACCTGCTAACATGGCCTACAGTCAACATATGTCCCCAAACATTGACACCTGCGCCCCCCCACTCCCGTCCAAACGCTTCTACTTCCTAAGTTCACTGGAAGGTCATATTTGTTTTTAAAGTGGCAGTTAACATTGCAAGTCCTCCGTAGAGCCAGCCAAAGGCAATTTTGAATATCTTGGGACGTCAGCTGGAAGCACAGTAGTTATGCATCTCTATCCTAGGAGTAACTTTGTGGATGGCATCTCCATTTGTGATTCCACCAAACATTTTTCACTTGGTTGGTATGCAACATCTATGCAACAACAACAACTACTTGCATTTATATAGCACCTTTAATGTTGAAGAACGTCCCAAGGCGCTTCACAGCAGTTATCAAACAAAATTAGACACCGAGCCAGATAAGGAGGTATTAGGACAGGTGAGGTCAAAGAGGTAGGTGTTAAGGAGCGTCTTAAAGGTGGAGAGAGAGGCAGAGAGATTTAGGGAGGGAATTTCAGAGCTTGGGACCTAGGCAGCTGAAGACATAGCCACCAATAGTAGAGCGATTAAAATCAGGGATGAGCAAGAGGCAAGAATTGGAGGAGCACAGAGATCTCGGAGGGTCGTAGGGCTGAAGGAGTTTACAGAGATAGGGAGGGCGAGGACACGGAGGGATTTGAAAACAAGGATGAGAATTTTAAAATTGAAGCATCGAGGGGGCCGATGTAGATCAGCGGACACAGGAATGATGGGAGAACATGACTTGGTGTGAGTTAGGATACGGGCAGCAGAGTTTTGGATGAGCTGAGGCATGGGCGGATGTCACAGAGGTGGAAGTAGGCGGTCTTGGTGATGGAGCGGATATATGGTCGGAAGCTCATCTCAGGGACAAATAGGACGCCAAAGTTATGAACGGTCTGGTTCAGCCTCAGAGAGTGGCCAGGGAGAGAGATGAAGTCGGTGGCTAAGGAATGGAGTTTGTGACAGGGACCAAAGAAAATGGCTATGGTCTTCCCAATATTTAATTGGAGGAAATTTTTGTTATGTTGGACAAGTAATGTGACAAAGGCAAGGCAGTGGAGGGATCAAGGGAGGTGGTTGTGAGGTAGAGCTGGGTGTCATCAGCATACATGTGGAATCTGACGTGTTTTCGGGTGATGTCGCCAAAGGGCAGCATGTAGATGAGAAATAGGAGGGGGCCAAGGGTAAATCCTTGGGGGACTCCAGAGATAATGGTGCGGGAGCGGGAAGAGAAGCCATTGTAGTTGATTGTCTGGCTACAACTGGACATGACATGTATGAAGGATGGGACGTAAAGGGATAGCTTTCCCTCCAAGGTGGTTCCACTGCCACATATGGGTCTTGGCGGCACTTCTACCCACCATCCTGATCCGACCATAACTCATCCCCATTTTCCTGGAATGGGGGTCAATAAAGATTCAAGGTGGGCATCTTGCCAAACAGAGGGAGCCCATCACTTCCAAAAAAATTCAGTAGCACTGCATGGGGACACCAGGAGTAGCTCCCTGAGGGGTGGAAGTGTCAGCATTCAAGCTGCTCCTTCTGCCAATACCTGGAGTCGGGGCTACTTCAGTGGGGAGGCCAGGTAATCAGCTGGTTTCCCTAGCAGCCAGACCTGCCGTCATTTAAATTAGTGGGGCAGTCAAAGATCAGGCGGCCGAGTGCCCTGTTTGGTGGGTGGTGGAAAATTGCGGTGCCTATTTCAAGGACAGGACTGTAGGCCTCACTGTCCCATTTTCCCTCATTCTTCACTACTGTATCAGCTGATTTCAGGTGGTATAGCAGAGGAAAATCCAGGCCAATTTACCGACCTCCAAGATTAAGTTTCTACTCACAATTCGTATTTTTAAAAATTGCACTTTACATCGCATTGCACATTTTGCTGCAGATGGAAGCTGCGATGAGCTTCAGTATGTGGGCTTTGGTTAAAACCATTGTGGGGGGGAGGGGGACAGCGGCCATGTAGTGCTTATGGTACTGGACTAACAATCCAGAGGCCATGCATTCAAAGGGGCAGGGGAGGGTTAAAATCAGGGCTAGTTTTCTGTTTTTCTGGTAGTAAAATAGATGTGTCTTGTCCCTTGACTTAATGTTCAGTCATTTTCCTGGTACACATTGCACTTGTGTTCCACCTTGGCAAAACAAAACAAATATGGGGGTCAATTTTCAAAGGGCGGTGGGATGGCAATGGGGGTGGGGGGATGATTTGCGGGTGCCAAACTCTGAAGGCAAGTAGGCGGGTTGATCGCAACCCTAATGAGGCCAATTGAAGCCTCTTCTGGGATTGGCGCCCGGCAGCCTGGCTGCCGACAGGAGCTGCAACTCCGAGGGTGGGGGGAGAAAGAGAGATCGCAACGGCCATTGCAAGAGAGAGTGGGGGGGTGGGGGGAGACAAAGATCGGAGAGACATCGTCGGGAGGGTGGGACATCGGAGAGACATCGTCGGGGGGAGGGAGCCATCGGAGAGATATCGGACATCGGAGCAGGGGGGTGAGGGTGACATCGTTTGAAAGGTAGGTTTATTTATTTTTTTAACATCGTGAAATGTAATTTTATTTAATTAAGTCTATTTTTTCATTGAGCAGGGTTTCACCAGGCACGAATTGGAAGCCGTGGGAAAGCTGCCCAGGTAAGTTTAAAATCATTTTAAGTGGCCAATATGTAAGAAATAAAGTACCTCAAGTACCTCCATGAGGTACATTTGCTTGTTTAAAAATTGTCCTGCCGGCTTTAATTGCCAGCGGGACTTCCGGGTTCGCGAATGGCACGCGCACCCAGATGTGTCTGAAATTCGGAAGTCGGGTGGGTTGGAGCCGAGATTCGTCCCCGCTTTGGATTTTTGCGATTTTCTTTGCCCCCCCGCCCCCAACGCCCCCCCGCCCCCCAACGCCTCCCAACGCCCCCCCCGCCCCCCAACGCCTCCCAACGCCCCCCCCGTCCCCAACGCCCTCCCGCCCCCCCCCCCGCCCCCCCGCCCCCCCCGCCCCCAACGCCCCCCCGCCCCCAACGCCCCCCCGCCCCCCCCCGCCCCCCCCCCGCCCCCCCGCCCCCCGCCCCCAACGCCCCCCCGCCCCCCCCGCCCCCCGCCCCCCCCGCCCCCAATGCCCCCCCGCCCCCCCCGCCCCCCGCCCCCCCCCGCCCCCAATGCCCCCCCGCCCCCAACGCCCCCAATGCCCCCCCGCCCCCCCGCCCCCAACGCCCCCCCGCCCCCAACGCCCCCCCGCCCCCAACGCCCCCCCGCCCCAACGCCCCCCCGCCCCAACGCCCCCCCGCCCCCAACGCCCCCCCGCCCCCAACGCCCCCCCGCCCCCAACGCCCCCCCGCCCCCAACGCACCCGGACTTGCATTTGAAAATTGAGCTTATATTTAAAAACAATATCTGGACTCATCTGTCACATGTAGCTCTCCTGTTTCCTGTGAGTTCTTTCTTCATTTAGGAACATAGGAACAGGAGTAGGCCATTCAGCCCCTCGAGCCTGCTCCGCCATTTGATAAGATCATGGCTGATCTGTGCTCTAACTCCATATACCAGCCTTTGGCCCATATCCCTTAATACCTTTGGTTGCCAAAAAGCTATCTATTTCAGATTTAAATTTAGCAATTGAGCTCGTATCAATTGCCGTTTGCGGAAGAGAGTTCCAAACTTCTACAACCCTTTGTGTGTAGAAATGTTTTCTAATCTCACTCCTGAAAGGTCTGGCTCTAATTTTTAGACTGTGCCCCCACTCCTAAAATCCCCAACCAGCGGAAATAGTTTCTCTCTATCCACCCTATCTGTTCCCCTTAATATCTTATAAACTTCGATCAGATCACCCCTTAACCTTCGAAACTCCAGAGAATACAACCCCAATTTGTGTAATCTCTCCTCGTAACTTAACCCTTGAAGTCTGGGTATCATTCTAGTAAACCTAAGCTGCACTCCCTCCAAGGCCAATATGTCCTTCCGAAGGTGCGGTGCCCAGAACTGCTCACAGTACTCCAGGTGTGGTCTAACCAGGGTTTTGTATAGCTGCAGCATAACTTCTGCCCCCTTGTACTCCAGTCCTCTAGATATAAAGGCCAGCATTCCATTAGCCTTATTGATTATTTTCTGCACCTGTTCATGACACTTCAATGATCTATGTACCTGAACCCTTAAGTCCCTTTGGACATCCACTGTTTTTAACTTTTTACCATTTAGAAAGTACCCTGTTCTATCCTTTTTTGGTCCAAAGTGGATATGACCTCACATTTGCCTACATTGAATTTAATTCTAACATGTAATGTGGACTGAACTGTTCCACAAAAACTTAAATCATCAGCAGGCCAGCTGGTTAAAGGGGCATGATTTTGACCTCGAGCCAGGAAGGGAGCGGGGTGGAAGAGTTTTGGGTGCAAAGAGTTGGCAATTGCCTTAATGAGGTCAACAAATTTTACTTCCGGGCTTTGTGCCTGTCAGCCAGACTGATTGACAGGCTGGCTGGCAATGGAGCGGGAAGGCCAGGGATCAGAGAAGAGGGAGGATGGGATCACGGGCTTTGAAGGATTTGGGGGGTGGGGGGAGGGCTGATGCCGGGCAAAGATCAGAGGTCACTCAAAGAGAGATCAGAAGACTAGATCGGAGGTCAGGTGAAGAGTCGGAGGTAGGTGGGGGGGCCACCGTCTGGGAGGGGGTCCAGCATTGGAGGGGGGCGTCTATCATCGGGGGCTCACAAGCAGTGTAATAAAGGCACTCACCTGACATGAATCAGAAGCGAAGGGAAACCCGAACAGGTAAGGTTAAATTCAGTTTGCTTTTGTAATACGCAGAATATAAAGTACCTCAACTATTTCAGTGAGGTACATTGCCCCTTTAAGTATCGGCCTGTCGGCTTTAAATGGGGGTGGGACCTCCAGGTGTCTGTTGTGCACATGCATCCAAACCTGCCTGGGTTAAATCCAGCCGAGATGTGGTCCCACTGCAAAAAGCTGTTATTTTAACTTCCCACCCGACCCCCAACCCCACCGTTCTTGGGGGTTAAAATTACCCCCAAGGTGTCTGAATAAAGTCTGTGGAACTTACTGCCACATGGAGTGGTTGAAGCAGATAGCATTGATACATTTAAGGGGAGGCTTGATGCAGACATAAGGGAGAGGAATATGGGCTTATGGGCAGAGTGGGAAGAGGCTCGTGTGGAGTATAAACGGCACAGATCAGTTAGACCTAATGGCCTGTTTCTGTGCTGTAGATTCTATGGAATTCTGTTGGAATTGTGGACTATAAACCTCAACACGTAAATGTGTTGAGGTTTATAGTCCACAATTCCAACCATTTTTCTGTGAACACTATAAACCAGTAGCCTTGATCATAAGCATGGATTACCACAAGTGTGTCACATAGAGATACTCTTCCCATGTAATGCAGTGCAGTAATAGCACTGACCATTTATATTATACAGCTAAGGTACCAGCCATGTGTACCGTATTTATTCATTGACTTCAGCCCTCCCCTGGCCTGACAATGATTTCTATAGTATATCCTGAATAGCGTAGTGCACAGAATATTTTCCATTACCTATCCTTTGGTTTCAGTTTTGAAGGTGATTGAAGTGCTGAAGGTACAACAGAAGGTGGGGGTTGAATCTAAAATGGACAGGATTTCACTCCCAATAATTGGTTCAATTGGGGATTTTGTAAGTGTGTGGAAAATCTGGCGCCAAATTTCACATGGTTGAATTCGGAGAAATTTGACCATATTCCTGGATCTTTGAACAAAACTTGGATTTTTTGTCAAAACCAGGCGAAGAGTTTACTGACTGGTTGGTGATTCCAACACCAGATTCTCTGAACAGGTTTTACTTAGAGCCTTCAGAGATAGGAACTCCTTCTAGTCTGGCTGGTTTTATTGCAGACCCCAGAGGTGATTCGAGAAGATGCGTTATCTTGGGCTAAATCTTGCTGGAGTGAGGCATCTCATGATGTGCGCCGTTAGTTAGACTTTTTCCTGCACCCTTCAGCTTGAATATAATTTGCGTCGTAACTAGTCGGAAGTGCGAGCTGATAACAGGAGGGCAACAGGGCATCTGGGATCTTAGTGAACGATGGGACCAATGAGATTTAACGAACTTAAAGTAATTAAGATTAGTAAAGAAAAAGTACTGGAGAAATTATTGGGACTAAAAGACAAAAAATCCTCTGGGCCTGATGGCCTACATCCTAAGGTTTTAAAGACGTGACTGCAGAGATAGTGGGTGCATTGGTTTTGATCTTCCAGAATTCCCTAGATTCTAGAACGGTCCCCATGGATTGGAAGGTAGCAAATGTAACCCCGCTATTCAAGAAAGGAGGGAGAGAGAAAACAGGGAACTATAGGCCAGTTAGCCTGACATCAGTGGTAGTGAAAATGCTAGAATCTATTATTAAGGACATAGTAACAGGGCACTTAGAAAATCATAATATGATTAGGCAGAGTCAACACAGTTTTATGAAAGGGAAATCGTGTTTGACAAATCTATTAGAATTTTTTGAGGGTAGATAAGAGGGGACCAGTGGATGTATATTTGGATTTTCAAAAGGCATTCGATAAGGTGCCACACAAGAGGTTGTTACACAAGATTAGGGCTCATGGGATTGGGGGTAATATATTAGCATGGATTGAGAATTGGTTAATGGATAGAAAACAGAGAGTAGGAATAAATGGGTCATTTTTGGGTTGGCAGGTTGTAATTAGTGGGGTGCCACAAGGGTCAGTGCTTGGGCCTCCGCTATTTACAATATACATCAATGACTTAGATGAGGGGACCGAGTGTAATGCGTCCAAGTTTGCTGATGATACGAAGCTAGGTGGGAAAGTAAACTGTGAGGAGGATGCAAAGAGGCTGCAAAGGGATATTGACAGGTTAAATGAGTGGGCGAGAAGGTGGCAGATGGAGTATAATGTGGGGAAATGTGAAATTAACCACTTTGGTAGGAAGAATAGAAAAGCTGGATATTTTTTAAAAGGTGAGAGACTAAGAAATATTGGTAGTCAGAGGGATTTGGGTGTCCTTGTACATGAATCACAGAAAGTTGACATGTAAACAATTAAGAAGACAAATGGTATGTTAGCTTTTATTGCAAGGGGGTTGGAGTATAAGAGTAAGGAGATCTTGCTGCAATTATATCGGGCTCTGAGACCATACCTGGAGTACTGTGTACAGTTTTGGTCTCCTTACCTAAGGAAGGGTATATTTGCCTTGGAGGGGGGGGTGGGTGGCAACAAAGGTTCACTAGATTGATTCCTGAAATGAGAGGGTCGTCCTTTGACGAGAGATTGTGTAGAATGGGCCTAAATTCTCTGGAGTTTAAAAGAATGCGAGGTGATCTCATTGAAATGTGTAAAATTCTGAGGGGGCTTGACAGGGTAAATGCTGAGAGGTTGTTTCCCCTGGCTGGAGAGTCTAGAACTAGGGGTCATAGTCTCAAGATAAGGGGTCAGACATTTAGGACCGTGATGAGGAAACATTTCTTCACTCAGAGAATTGTGAATCTTTGGAATTCTCTACCCCAGAGGGCTGTAGATGCTCAGTCGTTGAGTATATTCAAGGCTGAGATGGATACATTTTTGACGCTAAGGGAATCAAGGGATATGGAGACCAGGTGGGAAAGTGGAGTTGAGGTAGAAGATCAGCCATGATCTTATTGAATGGCGGAGCAGGCTCGAAGGACCATATGGCCTACTTTTGTTCCTATTTCTTATGTTCTTATGTAACGATTAAGAAACAGAGGAACAATGGAGAAGGAGGGTGAATCAGAGTCAAATCAGATACTGAAAGAGAAATAAAGAGGAAAAGAAAGATCGGATTGAGAGAGAGAGAGTAAAAGTAGACAGAAAGAATAAGTAAGAAAACATTTTAAATCTCTAAGAATAACTTACTACATGCAGGAAAGAGACAGTTTAAATTGATCCCTTTCTGGGCCGGAGAGATTGATGGGCATTGTATTGACAATTATCAACCCGTCCGGGTTATTAATTAATTATAATAACGGGGAGGCTAAGGGCAAGTTGCTGTTTGAGCGAGGCAAACGGCGGAGTGCCGGAAACCAACCTGCAAGTTCTGAAGATCCACAACTCACGGCGTTTCTCTTCTTACCCTGAACTCGCTGCCAATTTGCGCATTATTAACGGCGTGCGTTGTGAACTCTATTATTAACGGCGTGCGTTGTGAACTCGCCCTTATTAACGGCGTGCGTCGTGAACTCGCCCTGATTAACTGCGTGCGTCGTGAACTCTCTTATTAACTGCGTGCGTCGTGAACTCTATTATTAACGGCGTGCGGCGTGAACTCTATTAATAACGGCGTGCGTCGTGAACTCGCTCTTATTAACTGCGTGCGTCGTGAACTCTTATTAACTGCGTGCGTCGTGAACTCTTATAAACGGCGTGCATCATGAACTCTATTATTAACGGCGTGCGTCGTGAACTCGCCGTTATTAACGGCGTGCGTCGTGAACTCGCCATTATTAAATGCGTGCATCGTGAACTCTATTATTAACGGCGTGCGTCGTGAACTCTATTATTAAGGGCATGCAACGTGAACTCGCCCTTATTAACTGCGTGCGTCGTGAACTCGCCATTATTAACGGCGTGCGTCGTGAACTCGCCGTTATTAACGGCGTGCGTCGTGAACTCGCCATTATTAAATGCGTGCATCGTGAACTCTATTATTAACGGCGTGCGTCGTGAACTCTATTATTAAGGGCGTGCGTCGTGAACTCTATTATTAAGGGCATGCAACGTGAACTCGCCATTATTAATGGCGTGCGTCGTGAACTCGCCATTATTAACGGCGCGCGTCATGAACTCGCCCTTATTAACTCCGTGCGTTGTGAACTCGCCGTGATTAACGGCGTGCATCGTGCACTCGCCGTTATTAACGGCGTGTGTCGTGAAGTCGCCATTATTAATTGAATGCGTCGTGAACTCGCCCTTATTAACTGCGTGCATCGTGAACTCGCCGTTATTAACTGCGCTTGTCGTGAACTCGCCCGAATTAACTGCGCGCGTCGTAAACTTGCCCTTATTAACGGTGTGCGTCGTGAACTCGCTCTTATTAACGGTGTGCGTTGTGAACTCGCCGTTATTAATTGGGTGCATCGTGAACTCGCTCTTATTAACGGCGCGCGTCGTGAACTCGCTCTTATTAACGGCGCGCGTCGTGAACTCGCTCTTATTAACGGCGCGCGTCGTGAACTCGCTCTTATTAACAGTGTGCATCGTGAACTCGCCCTTATTAATTGGGTGCATCGTGAACTTGCCATTATTAACTGCGCGCGTTGTGAACTCGCCCTTATTAACGGTGTGCGTCATGACCTCGCCCTTATTAACTGCGTGCATCGTGAACTCGCCATTTTTAACTGCGGCGTCGTGACCTCGCCATTATTAACTGCGTGCATCGTGAACTCGCCATTTTTAACTGCGGCGTCGTGAACCTCGCCATTATTAACTGTGCGCTTCGTGAACTCGCCCTTATTAACGGCGCGCGTCGTGAACTCGCCATTATTAACTGCGTGCGTCGTGAACTCGCCCTTATTAACGCCGCGCGTCGTGAACTCGCCCTTATTAACGGCGCGCGTCGTGAACTCGCCGTTATTAAAGGCGTGCGTCGTGAACTCGCCATTATTAATTGCGCGCGTTGTGAACTCGAACTTATTAACTGCGTGCGACGGGAACTCGCCGTTATTAACGGCGTGCATCGTGAACTCGACGGAATTAATGTCGTGCGTCGTGAACTTGCCATTATTAACGGTGTGCGTCATGACCTCGCCCTTATTAACTGCGTGCATCGTGAACTCGCCATTTTTAACTGCGGCGTCGTGACCTCGCCATTATTAACTGCGTGCATCGTGAACTCGCCATTTTTAACTGCGGCGTCGTGAACCTCGCCATTATTAACTGTGCGCTTCGTGAACTCGCCCTTATTAACGGCGCGCGTCGTGAACTCGCCATTATTAACTGCGTGCGTCGTGAACTCGCCCTTATTAACGCCGCGCGTCGTGAACTCGCCCTTATTAACGGCGCGCGTCGTGAACTCGCCGTTATTAAAGGCGTGCGTCGTGAACTCGCCATTATTAATTGCGCGCGTTGTGAACTCGAACTTATTAACTGCGTGCGACGGGAACTCGCCGTTATTAACGGCGTGCATCGTGAACTCGACGGAATTAATGTCGTGCGTCGTGAACTTGCCATTATTAACGGTGTGCGTCATGACCTCGCCCTTATTAACTGCGTGCATCGTGAACTCGCCATTTTTAACTGCGGCGTCGTGACCTCGCCATTATTAACTGCGTGCATCGTGAACTCGCCATTTTTAACTGCGGCGTCGTGAACCTCGCCATTATTAACTGTGCGCTTCGTGAACTCGCCCTTATTAACGGCGCGCGTCGTGAACTCGCCATTATTAACTGCGTGCGTCGTGAACTCGCCCTTATTAACGCCGCGCGTCGTGAACTCGCCCTTATTAACGGCGCGCGTCGTGAACTCGCCGTTATTAAAGGCGTGCGTCGTGAACTCGCCATTATTAATTGCGCGCGTTGTGAACTCGAACTTATTAACTGCGTGCGACGGGAACTCGCCGTTATTAACGGCGTGCATCGTGAACTCGACGGAATTAATGTCGTGCGTCGTGAACTCTCCGTGATTAACTGCGTGCGTCGTGAACTCACCATTATTAATGGCGCGCGTCGTGAACACGCCATTATTAACTGCGTGCGTCGTGAACTCGCCCTTATTAACTGCGTGCGTCGTGAACTCGCCATTATTAACGGCGCGCGTCGTGAACTCGCCGTTATTAATGGCGTGCATCGTGAACTCGCCGTTATCAACGGTGTATGTCGTGACCTCGCCCTTATTAATTGAGTGCGTCGTGAACGCGCTCTTATTAACGGCGCGCATCGTGAACTCGCCGTTATTAACTGAGCTCATTGTGAATTCGCCCTTATTAACGGCGCGTGTCGTGAACTCGCCCTTATTAACTGCGCGCTTCGTGAACTCGCCGGTATCAACTGCGCGCGTCATGAACTCGCCATTATTAACTGCGCGCGTCGTGAACTCGCCGTTATTAACTGCGCGCGTCGTGAACTCGCCATTATTAAAGGCGCGCGTCGTGAACTCGCCATTATTAAGGGCGCGCGTCGTGAACTCGCCATTATTAACTGTGGACATCGGGAACTCGCACTTATTAACGGCGCATGTCGTGAACTCGCCCTCATTGACTGCGTGCGTCGTGCACTCGCCGTTATGAACTGTGCGCTTCGTGAACTCGCCCTTATTAACGGCGCGCGTCGTGAACTCGCCATTATTAACTGCGTGCGTCGTGAACTCGCCCTTATTAACGCCGCGCGTCGTGAACTCGCCCTTATCAACGGCGGGCGTCGTGAACTCGCCCTGATTAACTGCGTGCGTCGTAAACGCGCCCTTATTAACTGCGCGCTTCGTGAACTCGCCATTATTAACTGCGCGCGTCGTGAACTCGCCGTTATTAACTGCGCGCGTCGTGAACTCGCCATTATTAAAGGCGCGCGTCGTGAACTCGCCATTATTAAGGGCGCGCGTCGTGAACTCGCCATTATTAACTGTGGACATCGGGAACTCGCACTTATTAACGGCGCATGTCGTGAACTCGCCCTCATTGACTGCGTGCGTCGTGCACTCGCCGTTATGAACTGTGCGCTTCGTGAACTCGCCCTTATTAACGGCGCGCGTCGTGAACTCGCCATTATTAACTGCGTGCGTCGTGAACTCGCCCTTATTAACGCCGCGCGTCGTGAACTCGCCCTTATCAACGGCGGGCGTCGTGAACTCGCCCTGATTAACTGCGTGCGTCGTAAACGCGCCCTTATTAACTGCGCGCTTCGTGAACTCGCCGTTATTAACTGCGCGCGTCGTGAACTCGCCATTATTAAAGGCGCGCGTCGTGAACTCGCCATTATTAAGGGCGCGCGTCGTGAACTCGCCATTATTAACTGTGGGCGTCGGGAACTCGCCCTTATTAACGGCGCGTGTCGTGAACTCGCCCTCATTGACTGCGTGCGTCATGAACTCTATTATTGACTGCGTGCGTCATGAACTCTATTATTAACGGCGTGCGTCGTGAACTCGCCGTTATTAACTGCGTGCGTCGTGAACTCGACCTTTATAAAATGCGTGCGTCGTGAACTCGCCATTATTAACTGCGTGCATCGTGAACTCGCCGTTATTAACTGCGCTTGTCGCGAACTCGCCCAAATTAACTGCGCTTGTCGTGAACTCGCCCTTATTAACGGTGTGCGTTGTGAACTCGCCCTTATTAATCGGGTGCGTCGTGAACTTGCCCTGATTAACGGCGCGCGTCGTGAACTCGCTCTTATTAAAGGCGCGCGTCGTGAACTCGCCGTTAATAAGGGCGCGCGTCGTGAACTCGCCATTATTGAATGCGTGCGTCGTGAACTCGCCCTTATTAATGGCGTGCGTCGTGAACTCGCCGTTATCAAAGGCGTGCGTCGTGAACTCGCCATTAGTAAAGGCATGCGTTGTGAACTCGCCCTTATTAATTGCGCGCGTTGTGAACTCGCCATTATTAACTGCGTGCGACGGGAACTCGCCGTTATTAACGGCGTGCATCGTGAACTCGACGGAATTAATGTCGTGCGTCGTGAACTCGCCGTTATTAACGGCGCGCGTTGTGAACTCGCCGTGATTAACGGCGCGCGTCGTGAACTCGCCCTTATTAACTGGGTGCGTCTTGAACTCGCCCTTATAAACGGCGTGCGTCGTGAACTCGCCGTTATTAACGGCGCGCGTCGTGAACTCGCCCTTATTAACGGCGCGCGTCGTGAACTCGCCCTTATTAACTGCGCGCGTCGTAAACTCGCCCTTATTAACTGCGTGCGATGGGAACTCGCCGTTATTAACGGCGTGCATCGTGAACTCGACGGAATTAATGTCGTGCGTCGTGAACTCGCCGTTATTAACGGCGCGCGTTGTGAACTCGCCGTGATTAACGGCGCGCGTCGTGAACTCTCCGTGATTAACGGCGCGCGTCGTGAACTCGCCGTTATGAACTGCGCGCGTCGTGAACTCGCCATTATTAAAGTCGCGCGTCGTGAACTCGCCCTTATTAACGGCGCGTGTCGTGAACTCGCCCTTATTAACGGCGCGTGTCGTGAACTCGCCCTTATCAACTGCGCGCTTCGTGAACTCGCCGTTATGAACTGCGCGCGTCGTGAACTCGCCATTATTAAAGTCGCGCGTCGTGAACTGGCCCTTATTAACGACGCGTGTCGTGAACTCGCCCTTATTAACGGCGCGTGTCGTGAACTCGCCCTTATTAACGGCGCGTGTCGTGTACTCGCCCTTATTAACGGAGCTTGTCGTGAATTCGCCGTGACTCACGGCGTGCGGCGTGAACTCGCCATTCTTAAATGCGTGCATCGTGAACTCGCCGTTATTAATGGCGTGCATCGTGAACACGCCCTTAATAACTGCGCGCGTCGTTACCTCGCCATTATTAACTGCGCGCGTCGTGAGCTCGCCATTATTAACTGTACGCGTTGTGAACTCGCCATTATTAACAGCGTACGTCGTGAATTCGCCATTATTAACGGCGCGCGTCGTAAACTCGCCCTTATTAACTGCGCGCTTCGTGAACTCGCCGTTATGAACTGCGTGCGTCGTGAACTCGCCCTTATTAACGGCGCGCGTCGTAAACTCGCCCTTATTAACTGCGCTCGTCGTGAACTCGCCCTTATTAACGGAGCGTGTCGTGAACTCGCCCTTATTAACGGCGTGCGTCGTGAACGCGCTCTTATTAAGGCGCGCATCGTGAACTCGCCTTTATTAATGGCGTGCGTCTTGAATTCGCCCTAATTAACTGCGCTCGTCGTGAATTCGCCCTTATTAACGGCGCGTGTCGTGAACTCGCTGTTACGAACGGCGTGCGGCGTGAACTCGCCATTCTTAAATGCGTGCATCGTGAACGCGCCGTTAATAATGGCGTGCATCGTGAACTCGCCCTTATTAACTGCGCGCTTCGTGAACTCGCCGTTATTAACTGCGCGCGTCGTGAACTCGCCATTATTAAAGGCGCGCGTCGTGAACTCGCCATTATTAAGGGCGCGCGTCGTGAACTCGCCATTATTAACTGTGGGCGTCGGGAACTCGCCCTTATTAACGGCGCGTGTCGTGAACTCGCCCTCATTGACTGCGTGCGTCATGAACTCTATTATTAACGGCGTGCGTCGTGAACTCGCCGTTATTAACTGCGTGCGTCGTGAACTCGACCTTTATAAAATGCGTGCGTCGTGAACTCGCCATTATTAACTGCGTGCATCGTGAACTCGCCGTTATTAACTGCGCTTGTCGCGAACTCGCCCAAATTAACTGCGCTTGTCGTGAACTCGCCCTTATTAACGGTGTGCGTTGTGAACTCGCCCTTATTAATCGGGTGCGTCGTGAACTTGCCCTGATTAACGGCGCGCGTCGTGAACTCGCTCTTATTAAAGGCGCGCGTCGTGAACTCGCCGTTAATAAGGGCGCGCGTCGTGAACTCGCCATTATTGAATGCGTGCGTCGTGAACTCGCCCTTATTAATGGCGTGCGTCGTGAACTCGCCGTTATCAAAGGCGTGCGTCGTGAACTCGCCATTAGTAAAGGCATGCGTTGTGAACTCGCCCTTATTAATTGCGCGCGTTGTGAACTCGCCATTATTAACTGCGTGCGACGGGAACTCGCCGTTATTAACGGCGTGCATCGTGAACTCGACGGAATTAATGTCGTGCGTCGTGAACTCGCCGTTATTAACGGCGCGCATTGTGAACTCGCCGTGATTAACGGCGCGCGTCGTGAACTCGCCCTTATTAACTGGGTGCGTCTTGAACTCGCCCTTATAAACGGCGTGCGTCGTGAACTCGCCGTTATTAACGGCGCGCGTCGTGAACTCGCCCTTATTAACGGCGCGCGTCGTGAACTCGCCCTTATTAACTGCGCGCGTCGTAAACTCGCCCTTATTAACTGCGTGCGACGGGAACTCGCCGTTATTAACGGCGTGCATCGTGAACTCGACGGAATTAATGTCGTGCGTCGTGAACTCGCCGTTATTAACGGCGCGCGTTGTGAACTCGCCGTGATTAACGGCGCGCGTCGTGAACTCTCCGTGATTAACGGCGCGCGTCGTGAACTCGCCGTTATGAACTGCGCGCGTCGTGAACTCGCCATTATTAAAGTCGCGCGTCGTGAACTCGCCCTTATTAACGGCGCGTGTCGTGAACTCGCCCTTATTAACGGCGCGTGTCGTGAACTCGCCCTTATCAACTGCGCGCTTCGTGAACTCGCCGTTATGAACTGCGCGCGTCGTGAACTCGCCATTATTAAAGTCGCGCGTCGTGAACTGGCCCTTATTAACGACGCGTGTCGTGAACTCGCCCTTATTAACGGCGCGTGTCGTGAACTCGCCCTTATTAACGGCGCGTGTCGTGTACTCGCCCTTATTAACGGAGCTTGTCGTGAATTCGCCGTGACTCACGGCGTGCGGCGTGAACTCGCCATTCTTAAATGCGTGCATCGTGAACTCGCCGTTATTAATGGCGTGCATCGTGAACACGCCCTTAATAACTGCGCGCGTCGTTACCTCGCCATTATTAACTGCGCGCGTCGTGAGCTCGCCATTATTAACTGTACGCGTTGTGAACTCGCCATTATTAACAGCGTACGTCGTGAATTCGCCATTATTAACGGCGCGCGTCGTAAACTCGCCCTTATTAACTGCGCGCTTCGTGAACTCGCCGTTATGAACTGCGTGCGTCGTGAACTCGCCCTTATTAACGGCGCGCGTCGTAAACTCGCCCTTATTAACTGCGCTCGTCGTGAACTCGCCCTTATTAACGGAGCGTGTCGTGAACTCGCCCTTATTAACGGCGTGCGTCGTGAACGCGCTCTTATTAAGGCGCGCATCGTGAACTCGCCTTTATTAATGGCGTGCGTCTTGAATTCGCCCTAATTAACTGCGCTCGTCGTGAATTCGCCCTTATTAACGGCGCGTGTCGTGAACTCGCTGTTACGAACGGCGTGCGGCGTGAACTCGCCATTCTTAAATGCGTGCATCGTGAACGCGCCGTTAATAATGGCGTGCATCGTGAACTCGCCCTTATTAACTGCGAGCGTCGTGAACTCGCCATTATTAACTGTGCGCGTCGTGAACTCGCCCTTATTAACGACACGCGTCGTGAACTCGACCTTATTAACTGCGCGCTTCGTGAACTCGCCGTTATTAACTGCGTGCGTCGTGAACTCGCCATTATTAACAGCGCACGTCGTGAACTCGCCCTCATTGACTGCGCGCGTCGTGAACTCGCCATTATTAACGGCGCGCGTCGTGAACATTCCCTCATTGACTGCGTGCGTCGTGAACTCGCCATTATTAACGGCGCGCGTCGTGAACATTCCCTCATTGACTGCGTGCGTCGTGAACTCGCCATTATTAACTGCGTGCGTCGTGAACTCACTCTTAATAACGGCGTGCATCATGAACTCGCCGTTATTAATGGCGTGCGTCTTGAACTCACCCTAATTAACTGCGCTCGTCGTGAATTCGCCCTTATTAACTGCGCTCGTCGTGAATTCGCCCTTATTAACGGAGCGTGTCGTGAACTCGCCGTTAGTAACGGCGTGCGGCGTGAACTCGCCATTCTTAAATGCGTGCATCGTGAACTCGCCGTTATTAATGGCGTGCGTCGTGAACTCGCCCTTATTAATGGCGTGCGTCGTGAACTCGCCCTGATTAACGGCGCGCGTCATGAACTCGCCCTTATTAACTGCGCGCGTCGTAAACTCGCCCTTATTAACTGCGCGCTTCGTGAACTCGCCGTTATGAACTGCGTGCGTCGTGAACTCGCCATTATTAAGGTCGCGCGTCGTGAACTCGCCCTTATTAACGGCGCGTGTCGTGAACTCGCCCTTATTAACGGCGCGTGTCGTGAACTCGCCCTTATCAACTGCGCGTTTCGTGAACTCGCCGTTATGAACTGCGCGCGTCGTGAACTCGCCATTATTAAAGTCGCGTGTCGTGTACTCGCCCTTATTAACGGAGCTTGTCGTGAATTCGCCGTGACTCACGGCGTGCGGCGTGAACTCGCCATTCTTAAATGCGTGCATCGTGAACTCGCCGTTATTAATGGCGTGCATCGTGAACACGCCCTTATTAACTGCGCGCGTCGTTACCTCGCCATTATTAACTGCGCGCGTCGTGAGCTCGCCCTTATTAAATGTGTGCGTCGTGACCTCGCCATTATTAACTGTACGCGTTGTGAACTCGCCATTATTAACAGCGTACGTCGTGAATTCGCCATTATTAACGGCGCGCGTCGTGACCTCGCCATTATTAACTGTACGCGTTGTGAACTCGCCATTATTAACTGCGTGCGTCGTGAACTCGCCCTGATTAACGGCGCGCGTCGTAAACTCGCCCTTATTAACTGCGCGCTTAGTGAACTCGCCGTTATGAACTGCGCGCGTCGTGAACTCGCCATTATTAAAGGCGCGCGTCGTGAACTCACCATTATTAACTGTGGGCGTCGGGAACTCGCCCTTATTAACGGCGCGTGTCGTGAACTCGCCCTCATTAACTGCGTGCACCGTGAACTCGCCCGAATTAACTGCACTCGTCGTGAACTCGCCCCTATTTACGGCGCGTGTCTTGAACTCGCCCTTATTAACGGAGCGTGTCGTGAACTCGCCCTTATTAACGGCGTGCGTCGTGAACGCGCTCTTATTAAGGCGCGCATCGTGAACTCGCCTTTATTAATGGCGTGCGTCTTGAATTCGCCCTAATTAACTGCGCTCGTCGTGAATTCGCCCTTATTAACGGCGCGTGTCGTGAACTCGCTGTTACGAACGGCGTGCGGCGTGAACTCGCCATTCTTAAATGCGTGCATCGTGAACGCGCCGTTAATAATGGCGTGCATCGTGAACTCGCCCTTATTAACTGCGAGCGTCGTGAACTCGCCATTATTAACTGTGCGCGTCGTGAACTCGCCCTTATTAACGACACGCGTCGTGAACTCGACCTTATTAACTGCGCGCTTCGTGAACTCGCCGTTATTAACTGCGTGCGTCGTGAACTCGCCATTATTAACAGCGCACGTCGTGAACTCGCCCTCATTGACTGCGCGCGTCGTGAACTCGCCATTATTAACGGCGCGCGTCGTGAACATTCCCTCATTGACTGCGTGCGTCGTGAACTCGCCATTATTAACGGCGCGCGTCGTGAACATTCCCTCATTGACTGCGTGCGTCGTGAACTCGCCATTATTAACTGCGTGCGTCGTGAACTCACTCTTAATAACGGCGTGCATCATGAACTCGCCGTTATTAATGGCGTGCGTCTTGAACTCACCCTAATTAACTGCGCTCGTCGTGAATTCGCCCTTATTAACTGCGCTCGTCGTGAATTCGCCCTTATTAACGGAGCGTGTCGTGAACTCGCCGTTAGTAACGGCGTGCGGCGTGAACTCGCCATTCTTAAATGCGTGCATCGTGAACTCGCCGTTATTAATGGCGTGCGTCGTGAACTCGCCCTTATTAATGGCGTGCGTCGTGAACTCGCCCTGATTAACGGCGCGCGTCATGAACTCGCCCTTATTAACTGCGCGCGTCGTAAACTCGCCCTTATTAACTGCGCGCTTCGTGAACTCGCCGTTATGAACTGCGTGCGTCGTGAACTCGCCATTATTAAGGTCGCGCGTCGTGAACTCGCCCTTATTAACGGCGCGTGTCGTGAACTCGCCCTTATTAACGGCGCGTGTCGTGAACTCGCCCTTATCAACTGCGCGTTTCGTGAACTCGCCGTTATGAACTGCGCGCGTCGTGAACTCGCCATTATTAAAGTCGCGTGTCGTGTACTCGCCCTTATTAACGGAGCTTGTCGTGAATTCGCCGTGACTCACGGCGTGCGGCGTGAACTCGCCATTCTTAAATGCGTGCATCGTGAACTCGCCGTTATTAATGGCGTGCATCGTGAACACGCCCTTATTAACTGCGCGCGTCGTTACCTCGCCATTATTAACTGCGCGCGTCGTTACCTCGCCCTTATTAAATGTGTGCGTCGTGACCTCGCCATTATTAACTGTACGCGTTGTGAACTCGCCATTATTAACAGCGTACGTCGTGAATTCGCCATTATTAACGGCGCGCGTCGTGACCTCGCCATTATTAACTGTACGCGTTGTGAACTCGCCATTATTAACTGCGTGCGTCGTGAACTCGCCCTGATTAACGGCGCGCGTCGTAAACTCGCCCTTATTAACTGCGCGCTTAGTGAACTCGCCGTTATGAACTGCGCGCGTCGTGAACTCGCCATTATTAAAGGCGCGCGTCGTGAACTCACCATTATTAACTGTGGGCGTCGGGAACTCGCCCTTATTAACGGCGCGTGTCGTGAACTCGCCCTCATTAACTGCGTGCACCGTGAACTCGCCCGAATTAACTGCACTCGTCGTGAACTCGCCCCTATTTACGGCGCGTGTCTTGAACTCGCCCTTATTAACGGAGCGTGTCGTGAACTCGCCCTTATTAACGGCGTGCGTCGTGAACGCGCTCTTATTAAGGCGCGCATCGTGAACTCGCCTTTATTAATGGCGTGCGTCTTGAATTCGCCCTAATTAACTGCGCTCGTCGTGAATTCGCCCTTATTAACGGCGCGTGTCGTGAACTCGCTATTACGAACGGCGTGCGGCGTGAACTCGCCATTCTTAAATGCGTGCATCGTGAACGCGCCGTTAATAATGGCGTGCATCGTGAACTCGCCCTTATTAACTGCGTGCGTCGTGAACTCGCCATTATTAACTGTGCGCGTCGTGAACTCGCCCTTATTAACGGCACGCATCGTGAACTCGACCTTATTAACTGCGCGCGTCGTGAACTCGACCTTATTAGCTGCGCGCGTCGTGAACTCGACCTTATTAACTGCGCGCGTCGTGAACTCGACCTTATTAACTGCGCGCTTTGTGAACTCGACCTTATTAACTGCGCGCGTCGTGAACTCGACCTTATTAACTGCACGCGTCGTGAACTCGACCTTATTAACTGCACGCGTCGTGAACTCGACCTTATTAACTGCGCGCGTCGTGAACTCGACCTTATTAGCTGCGCGCTTTGTGAACTCGCCGTTATTAACCGCGCGTCGTGAACTCGCCATTATTAAAGGCGCGCGTCGTGAACTCGCCATTATTAACGGCGCGCGTCGTGAACATTCCCTCATTGACTGCGTGCGTCGTGAACTCGCCATTATTTACTGCGTGCGTCGTGAACTCGCTCTTATTAAAGGCGCGGGTCGTGAACATTCCCTCATTGACTGCGTGCGTCGTGAACTCGCCATTATTAACGGTGCGCGTCGTGAACATTCCCTCATTGACTGCGTGCGTCGTGAACTCGCCATTATTAACTGCGTGCGTCGTGAACTCGCTCTTATTAACGGCGCGCATTGTGAACTCGCCGTTATTAATGGCGTGCGTCTTGAACTCGCCCTTATTAACGGAGCGTGTCGTGAACTCGCCCTTATTAACGGAGCGTGTCGTGAACTCGCCCTTATTAACGGAGCGTGTCGTGAACTCGCCGTTACTAACGGCGTGCGGCGTGAACTCGCCATTCTTAAATGCGTGCATCGTGAACTCGCCGTTATTAATGGCGTGCATCGTGAACTCGCCCTTATTAACTGCACGCGTCGTTACCTCGCCATTATTAACTGCGCGCGTCGTGAGCTCGCCATTATTAACAGCGTGCGTCGTGAACTCGCCATTATTAAGGGCGCGCGTCGTGACCTCGCCATTATTAACTGTACGCGTTGTGAACTCGCCATTATTAACTGCTTGCGTTGTGAACTCGCCCTTATTAACGGCGCGCGTCTTGACCTTGCCATTATTAACTGTGCGCGTCGTGAACTCGCCATTATTAACTGCGTGCGTCGTGAACTCGCCCTTATTAACGGCGCGCGTCGTGACCTCGCCATTATTAACTGTGCGCGTCGTGAACTCGCCATTATTAACGGCGCGCGTCGTGAACTCGCCCTGATTAACGGCGCGCGTCGTGAACTCGCCATTATTAACTGCGCGCGTCGTAAACTCGCCCTTATTAACTGCGCGCTTCGTGAACTCGCCGTTATGAACTGCGCGCGTCGTGAACTCGCCATTATTAAAGTCGCGCGTCGTGAACTCGCCCTTATTAACGGCGCGTGTCGTGAACTCGCCATTATTAAAGTCGCGCGTCGTGAACTCGCCCTTATTAACGGCGCGTGTCGTGAACTCGCCCTTATCAACTGCGCGCTTCGTGAACTCGCCGTTATGAACTGCGCGCGTCGTGAACTCGCCATTATTAAAGTCGCGCGTCGTGAACTGGCCCTTATTAACGGCGCGCGTCTTGACCTTGCCATTATTAACTGTGCGCGTCGTGAACTCGCCATTATTAACTGCGTGCGTCGTGAACTCGCCCTTATTAACGGCGCGCGTCGTGACCTCGCCATTATTAACTGTGCGCGTCGTGAACTCGCCATTATTAACGGCGCGCGTCGTGAACTCGCCCTGATTAACGGCGCGCGTCGTGAACTCGCCATTATTAACTGCGCGCGTCGTAAACTCGCCCTTATTAACTGCGCGCTTCGTGAACTCGCCGTTATGAACTGCGCGCGTCGTGAACTCGCCATTATTAAAGTCGCGCGTCGTGAACTCGCCCTTATTAACGGCGCGTGTCGTGAACTCGCCATTATTAAAGTCGCGCGTCGTGAACTCGCCCTTATTAACGGCGCGTGTCGTGAACTCGCCCTTATTAACGGCGCGTGTCGTGAACTCGCCCTTATCAACTGCGCGCTTCGTGAACTCGCCGTTATGAACTGCGCGCGTCGTGAACTCGCCATTATTAAAGTCGCGCGTCGTGAACTGGCCCTTATTAACGACGCGTGTCGTGAACTCACCCTTATTAACGACGCGTGTCGTGAACTCACCCTTATTAACGGCGTGCGTCGTGAACTCGCCATTCTTAAATGCGTGCATCGTGAACTCGCCGTTATTAATGGCGTGCATCGTGAACACGCCCTTATTAACTGTGTGCGTCCTGAACTTGCCATTATTAACTGCGCGCGTCGTTACCTCGCCATTATTAACTGCGCGCGTCGTTACCTCGCCATTATTAACTGCGCGCGTCGTGAGCTCGCCATTATTAACAGCGTGCATCGTGAATTCGCCATTATTAACGGCGCGCGTCGTGACCTCGCCATTATTAACTGTACGTGTTGTGAACTCGCCATTATTAACTGCGTGCGTCGTGAACTCGCCCTGATTAACGGCGCGCGTCGTGAACTCGCCCTTATTAACTGCGCGCTTCGTGAACTCGCCGTTATGAACTGCGCGCTTAGTGAACTCGCCGTTATGAACTGCGCGCGTCGTGAACTCGCCATTATTAAAGGCGCGCGTCGTGAACTCACCATTATTAACTGTGGGCGTCGGGAACTCGCCCTTATTAACGGCGCGTGTCGTGAACTCGCCCTCATTAACTGCGTGCACCGTGAACTCGCCCGAATTAACTGCACTCGTCGTGAACTCGCCCCTATTTACGGCGCGTGTCTTGAACTCGCCCTTATTAACGGAGCGTGTCGTGAACTCGCCCTTATTAACGGCGTGCGTCGTGAACGCGCTCTTATTAAGGCGCGCATCGTGAACTCGCCTTTATTAATGGCGTGCGTCTTGAATTCGCCCTAATTAACTGCGCTCGTCGTGAATTCGCCCTTATTAACGGCGCGTGTCGTGAACTCGCTATTACGAACGGCGTGCGGCGTGAACTCGCCATTCTTAAATGCGTGCATCGTGAACGCGCCGTTAATAATGGCGTGCATCGTGAACTCGCCCTTATTAACTGCGTGCGTCGTGAACTCGCCATTATTAACTGTGCGCGTCGTGAACTCGCCCTTATTAACGGCACGCATCGTGAACTCGACCTTATTAACTGCGCGCGTCGTGAACTCGACCTTATTAACTGCGCGCGTCGTGAACTCGACCTTATTAACTGCGCGCGTCGTGAACTCGATCTTATTAGCTGCGCGCTTTGTGAACTCGCCGTTATTAACCGCGCGTCGTGAACTCGCCATTATTAAAGGCGCGCGTCGTGAACTCGCCATTATTAAAGGCGCGCGTCGTGAACTCGCCATTATTAACGGCGCGCGTCGTGAACATTCCCTCATTGACTGCGTGCGTCGTGAACTCGCCATTATTTACTGCGTGCGTCGTGAACTCGCTCTTATTAAAGGCGCGGGTCGTGAACATTCCCTCATTGACTGCGTGCGTCGTGAACTCGCCATTATTAACGGTGCGCGTCGTGAACATTCCCTCATTGACTGCGTGCGTCGTGAACTCGCCATTATTAACTGCGTGCGTCGTGAACTCGCTCTTATTAACGGCGCGCATTGTGAACTCGCCGTTATTAATGGCGTGCGTCTTGAACTCGCCCTTATTAACGGAGCGTGTCGTGAACTCGCCCTTATTAACGGAGCGTGTCGTGAACTCGCCCTTATTAACGGAGCGTGTCGTGAACTCGCCGTTACTAACGGCGTGCGGCGTGAATTCGCCATTCTTAAATGCGTGCATCGTGAACTCGCCGTTATTAATGGCGTGCATCGTGAACTCGCCCTTATTAACTGCACGCGTCGTTACCTCGCCATTATTAACTGCGCGCGTCGTGAGCTCGCCATTATTAACAGCGTGCGTCGTGAACTCGCCATTATTAAGGGCGCGCGTCGTGACCTCGCCATTATTAACTGTACGCGTTGTGAACTCGCCATTATTAACTGCTTGCGTTGTGAACTCGCCCTTATTAACGGCGCGCGTCTTGACCTTGCCATTATTAACTGTGCGCGTCGTGAACTCGCCATTATTAACTGCGTGCGTCGTGAACTCGCCCTTATTAACGGCGCGCGTCGTGACCTCGCCATTATTAACTGTGCGCGTCGTGAACTCGCCATTATTAACGGCGCGCGTCGTGAACTCGCCCTGATTAACGGCGCGCGTCGTGAACTCGCCATTATTAACTGTGCGCGTCGTAAACTCGCCCTTATTAACTGCGTGCTTCGTGAACTCGCCGTTATGAACTGCGCGCGTCGTGAACTCGCCATTATTAAAGTCGCGCGTCGTGAACTCGCCCTTATTAACGGCGCGTGTCGTGAACTCGCCATTATTAAAGTCGCGCGTCGTGAACTCGCCCTTATTAACGGCGCGTGTCGTGAACTCGCCCTTATTAACGGCGCGTGTCGTGAACTCGCCCTTATCAACTGCGCGCTTCGTGAACTCGCCGTTATGAACTGCGCGCGTCGTGAACTCGCCATTATTAAAGTCGCGCGTCGTGAACTGGCCCTTATTAACGGCGCGCGTCTTGACCTTGCCATTATTAACTGTGCGCGTCGTGAACTCGCCATTATTAACTGCGTGCGTCGTGAACTCGCCCTTATTAACGGCGCGCGTCGTGACCTCGCCATTATTAACTGTGCGCGTCGTGAACTCGCCATTATTAACGGCGCGCGTCGTGAACTCGCCCTGATTAACGGCGCGCGTCGTGAACTCGCCATTATTAACTGCGCGCGTCGTAAACTCGCCCTTATTAACTGCGCGCTTCGTGAACTCGCCGTTATGAACTGCGCGCGTCGTGAACTCGCCATTATTAAAGTCGCGCGTCGTGAACTCGCCCTTATTAACGGCGCGTGTCGTGAACTCGCCATTATTAAAGTCGCGCGTCGTGAACTCGCCCTTATTAACGGCGCGTGTCGTGAACTCGCCCTTATTAACGGCGCGTGTCGTGAACTCGCCCTTATTAACGGCGCGTGTCGTGAACTCGCCCTTATCAACTGCGCGCTT
The DNA here is from genome assembly GCF_035084215.1 of Heptranchias perlo. Taxonomy (NCBI): domain Eukaryota; kingdom Metazoa; phylum Chordata; class Chondrichthyes; order Hexanchiformes; family Hexanchidae; genus Heptranchias; species Heptranchias perlo. Next base: position 77,066,473 of record NC_090330.1, read on the forward strand.
CGTGAACTCGCCGTTATGAACTGCGCGCGTCGTGAACTCGCCATTATTAAAGTCGCGCGTCGTGAACTGGCCCTTATTAACGACGCGTGTCGTGAACTCACCCTTATTAACGACGCGTGTCGTGAACTCACCCTTATTAACGGCGTGCGTCGTGAACTCGCCATTCTTAAATGCGTGCATCGTGAACTCGCCGTTATTAATGGCGTGCATCGTGAACACGCCCTTATTAACTGTGTGCGTCGTGAACTTGCCATTATTAACTGCGCGCGTCGTTACCTCGCCATTATTAACTGCGCGCGTCGTGAGCTCGCCATTATTAACAGCGTGCATCGTGAATTCGCCATTATTAACGGCGCGCGTCGTGACCTCGCCATTATTAACTGTACGTGTTGTGAACTCGCCATTATTAACTACGTGCGTCGTGAACTCGCCCTGATTAACGGCGCGCGTCGTGAACTCGCCCTTATTAACTGCGCGCTTCGTGAACTCGCCGTTATGAACTGCGTGCGTCGTGAACTCGCCATTATTTACGGCGCGCGTCGTGAACTCGCCCTTATTAACTGCGTGCGTCGTGAACTCGCCATTATTAACTGTGCGCGTCTTGAACTCGCCCTTATCAACGGCACGCGTCGTGAACTCGCCCTTATTAACGGAGCGTGTCGTGAACTCGACCTTATTAGCTGCGCGCTTCGTGAACTCGCCGTTATGAACTGCGTGCGTCGTGAACTCGCCATTATTTACGGCGCGCGTCGTGAACTCGCCCTTATTAACTGCGTGCGTCGTGAACTCGCCATTATTAACTGTGCGCGTCTTGAACTCGCCCTTATCAACGGCACGCGTCGTGAACTCGCCCTTATTAACGGAGCGTGTCGTGAACTCGACCTTATTAGCTGCGCGCTTCGTGAACTCGCCGGTATTAACCGCGCGTCGTGAACTCGCCATTATTAACGGCGCGCGTCATGAACATTCCCTCATTGACTGCGTGCGTCGTGAACTCGCCATTATTAACTGCGTGCGTCGTGAACTCGCTCTTATTAACGGCGCGCATCGTGAACTCGCCGTTATTAATGGCGTGCGTCTTGAACTCGCCCTAATTAACTGCGCTCGTCGTGAACTCGCCCTTATTAACGGAGCGTGTCGTGAACTCGCCCTTATTAACTGCGCGCGTCGTTACCTCGCCATTATTAACTGCGCGCGTCGTGAGCTCGCCATTATTAACGGCGTGCGTCGTGAATTCACCATTATTAACGGCGCGCGTCGTGACCTCGCCATTATTAACTGTACGCGTTGTGAACTCGCCATTATTAACTGCTTGCGTTGTGAACTCGCCCTTATTAACGGCGCGCGTCGTGACCTCGCCATTATTAACTGTGCGTGTCGTGAACTCGCCATTATTAACGGCGCGCGTCGTGAACTCGCCCTGATTAACGGCGCGCGTCGTGAACTCGCCCTTATTAACTGTGGACGTCGGGAAATCGCCCTTATTAACGGCGCGTTTCGTGAACTCGCCCTTATTAAATGCGCGTGTCGTGAACTCGCCATTATTAACGGCGCGTGTCGTGAACTCGCCCTTATTAACGGCGCGTTTCATGAACTCGCCCTTATTAAATGCGCGCGTCGTGAACTCGCCGTTATTAACCGCGCGTCGTGAACTCGCCGTTATTAACCGCGCGTCGTGAACTCGCCATTATTAACGGCACGCGTCGTGAACATTCCCTCATTGACTGCGTGCGTCGTGAACTCGCCCTTATTAACAGCGCGCGTCGTGAGTTCGTCGTCATTAACGATGTGCGTCGTGAACTCGCCCTTATTAACTGCGTGCGTCTTGAACTCGCCCTTATTAACTGCGTGCGTCTTGAACTCGCCATTATTAACTGCGTGCGTCGTGAACTCGCTCTTATTAACGGCGCGCATCGTGAACTCGCCGTTATTAATGGCGTGCGTCTTGAACTCGCCCTAATTAACTGCGCTCGTCGTGAATTCGCCCTTATTAACTGCGCTCGTCGTGAATTCGCCCTTATTAACGGAGCGTGTCGTGAACTCGCCCTTATTAACGGAGCGTGTCGTGAACTCGCCATTATTAACTGCGCGCGTCGTGTGCTCGCCATTATTAACTGCGTGCGTCGTGAACTCGCCCTGATTAACGGCGCGCGTTGTGAACTCGCCGTCATTAACGATGTGCGTCGTGAACTCGCCCTTATTAACTGCGTGCGTCGTGAACTCGCTCTTATTAACTGCGCTCGTCGTGAACTCGCCATTATTAACCGCGCGTCGTGAACTCGCCATTATTAACCGCGCGTCGTGAACTCGCCGTTATTAACCGCGCGTCGTGAACTCGCCATTATTAACTGGCATCGGGAATTCGCCCTCATTGACTGCGTGCGTCGTGAACTCGCTCTTATTAACTGCGCTCGTCGTGAATTCGCCCTTATTAACTGCGTGCGTCTTGTACTCGCCATTATGAACGGCGTGCGTCCTGAACTCGCCATTATTCATTGCGTGTGTTGTGAACTCGCCCTTGCGAACTGCGTGCGTCGCGAACTCGTCATTATTAACGGCGTGCGTCGTGAACTCGCCATTTTGAACTGCGGGCGTCATGAACTCTTCCTTATTAACTGCGTGTGTCGTGAACTCGTCATTATTAACTGTGAGCGTACTGAACTCGTCATTATTAACGGCGTGCGTCCTGAACTCGCCATTATTAACTGTGTGTGTCGTGTACTCGCCCTTACTAACCGCGTGCGTCGCGAACTCGTCATTATTAACGGCGTGCGTCGTGAACTCGCCATTTTGAACTGCGGGCGTCATGAACTCATCCTTATTAACTGCGTGTGTCGTGAACTCGTCATTATTAACTGTGAGCGTGATGAACTCGTCATTATTAACGGCGTGCGTCCTGAACTCGCCCTTATTAACGGCATGCGTCGTGAACTCGCCGTTATTAAATGTGTGCTACATGAACTCGCCCTTATTAACTGCGTGCGTTGTAAACTCGCCGTTATTGACGGCGTGCGTCGTGAACTCGCCCGAATCAACTGCGCTCGTCGTGAATTCGCCCTTATTAACGGCGCGTGTCGTGAACTCGCCCTTATGAACTGCGTGCGTCGTGAACTCGCCGTTATTAATGGCATGCATCGTGAACTCGCCGTTATTAAATGCATGCGTCATGAACTCGCCATTATTAACTGCGTGCGTCGTGAACTTGCCATTATTAACGGCGTGCGTCTTGAACTCGCCCTTATTAACGGCGTGCGTCGTGAACTCGCACTTATCAACGGCGTGCTTCGTGAACTTGCCATTATCAACGGCGTGCGTCGTGAACTCGCCATTATTAACTGCGTGCGTCGTGAAATCGCCATTATTAACTGCGTGCGTCGTGAACTCGCCCTTATTAACGGCGCGCGTCGTGAACGCGCCCTGAGTAACGGCGCGCGCCGTGAACTCGCCATTACTAATGGCGCGCATTGTGAACTCGCCATTGTTAAGTGCGCGCGTCCTTTTACTCGCCATTATTAACGGCGCACGTCGTGAACTCACCATTATTAACTGCGGGCTTCGTGAACTTGCCATTTTTAATGGCATGCGTCGTGAACTCGCCCTTATTAACTGCGTGCGTCGTGAACTCGCCCGAATCAACTGCGCTCGTCGTGAATTCGCCCTTATTAACGGCGCGTGTCGTGAACTCGCCCTTATGAACTGCGCGCGTCGTGAACTCGCCGTTATTAATGGCATGCATCGTGAACTCGCCGTTATTAAATGCATGCGTTGTGAACTGGCCGTTATTACCGGCGTACGTCGTGAACTCGCCCTTATTAACTACGTGCGTCGTCAACTCGCCCTTATTAACGGCGTGCGTCGTGAACTCGCCTTTATTAACTGCGTGCGTTGTGAACTCGCCCTTATTAACTGCGTGCGTCGTGAATTCACCATTATGTATTGCGTGCGTCCACAACTCGCCATTATTAACTGCGTGTGTCGTAAACTCGCCCTTATTAACTGCGTGCGTCTTGTACTCGCCATTATGAACGGCGTGTGTCCTGAACTCGCCATTATTCATTGCGTGTGTCGTGAACTCGCCCTTATTAACTGCGTGCGTCGCGAACTCGCCATTATTAACGGCGTGCGTCGTGAACTCGCCATTTCGAACTGCGGGCGTCATGAACTCGCCCTTATTAACTGCGCGCGTCGTGAACTCGCCCTTATTAACTGCGCGCGTCGTGAACTCGCCCTTATTAACTGCGCGCGTCGTGAACTCGCCCTTATTAACTGCGCGCGTCGTGAACTCGCCCTTATTAACTGCGTGCGTCGTGAACTCGCTATTATTAACGGCGTGCGTCGTGAACTCGCCCTTATTAACGGCGTGCGTCGTGAACTCGCCATTATTAAATGTGTGCGTCGTGAACTCGCCCTTATTAACTGCGTGCGTCGTGAACTCGCCATTATTAAATGTGTGCGTCGTGAACTCGCCCTTATGAACTGCGCGCGTCGTGAACTCGCCGTTATTAATGGCATGCATCGTGAACTCGCCGTTATTAAATGCATGCGTTGTGAACTGGCCGTTATTACCGGCGTACGTCGTGAACTCGCCCTTATTAACTACGTGCGTCGTCAACTCGCCCTTATTAACGGCGTGCGTTGTGAACTCGCCCTTATTAACTGCGTGCGTCGTGAATTCTCCATTATGTATTGCGTGCGTCCACAACTCGCCATTATTAACTGCGTGTGTCGTAAACTCGCCCTTATTAACTGCGTGCGTCTTGTACTCGCCATTATGAACGGCGTGTGTCCTGAACTCGCCATTATTCATTGCGTGTGTCGTGAACTCGCCGTTATTAACTGCGTGCGTCGCGAACTCGCCATTATTAACGGCGTGCGTCGTGAACTCGCCATTTCGAACTGCGGGCGTCATGAACTCGCCCTTATTAACTGCGCGTGTCGTGAACTCGCCCTTATTAACTGCGCGCGTCGTGAACTCGCCCTTATTAACTGCGCGCGTCGTGAACTCGCTATTATTAACGGCGTGCGTCGTGAACTCGCCCTTATTAACGGCGTGCGTCGTGAACTCGCCATTATTAAATGTGTGCGTCGTGAACTCGCCCTTATTAACTGCGTGCATCGTGAACTCGCCGTTATTAACGGCGTGCATCGTGAACACGTCCTGATTAACGGCGCGCGTCGTGAACTTGCCTTAATGAATGGCGCGCATTGTGAACTCGCCATTATTAAGTGCGCGCGTCCTGAACTTGCCATGATTAACTGCGTGCGTCCTGAACTCGCCCTTATTAACTGCGTGCGTCGTAAACTCGCCATTATTAACTGCGTGTGTCGTGAACTCGCCATTATTAACAGCGTGCGTCGTGAACTCGCCATTATTAACGGCGTGCGTCCTGAACTCGCCATTATTAACTGCGTGCGTCCTGAACTCGCCATTATTAACTGCGTGTGTCGTGAACTCGCCATTATTAACGGCGTGCGTCGTGAACTCGTCCTGATTAATGGCGGGCGTTGTGAACTCGCCATTATTAAGTGCGCGCGTCGTGAACTCGCCATTATTAACTGCGTGCGTCATAAACTCCCCATTATTAACTGCGTGTGTCGTGACCTCGCCCTTATAGACTGTGCGCGTCCTGAACTCGCCATTATTAACGGCATGCGTCGTCAACTCGCTATTATTAACTGCGTGCGTCCTGAACTTGCCATTATTAACTGCGTGCGTCCTGAACTCGCCATTATTAACTGCGTGCGTCCTGAACTCGCCCTTATTAACTGTATGCGTCATGAACTCGACCTGATTAATGGCGTGCGTCGTGAACTCGCCCTGATTAACGGCGTGCATTGTGAACTCGCCCTGTTTAATGGCGAGCATTGTGAACTCGCCATTATTAAGTGCGCGCGTCATTTTACTCGTCATTATTAACGGCGCACGTTGTGAACTCGCCATTATTAACTACTTGCTTCACGAACTCGCCATTATTAACTGCGTGCGTCGTGAACTCGCCCTTATTAACGGCGTGCGTCGTGAACTCGCCGTTATTAAATGTGTGCGTCATGAACTCGCCCTTATTAACTGCGTGCGTTGTAAAGTCGCCGGTATTAACGGCGTCCGTCGTGAGCTTGCCCTTATTAACTGCGTGCGTCGTGAGAATGCCCTGATTAACGGCGTGCATCGTGAACTCGTCCTGATTAACGGCGCGCATTGTGAACTCGCCATTATAAACTGCGTGCGTCGTGAATGCGCCATTATTAACTGCGTGCGTCGTGAACTCGCCATTATGAACTGCATGCGTCGTAAACTCGCTATTATTAACTGCGCGCGTCGTGACCTCGCCCTTATAAACTGTGCGCGTCCTGAACTCGCCATTATTAACGGCGTGCATTGTGAACTCGCCATTATTAAGTGCGCGCGTCCTTTTACTTTCCATTATTAACGGCGCGCGTCGTAAACTCGCCCTTATTAACGGCGTGCGTCGTGAGCTCACCCTTATTAACTGCGTGCGTTGTGAACTCGCCATTATTAACGGCGTGCGTCAATAACTCGCCATTATGAACTGCGGGCGTCATGAACTCGCCATTATTCACTGCGTGCGTCCTGAACTCGCCATTATGAACGGCGTGCGTCCTGAACTCGCCCTTATTAACTGCGTGCATCGCGAACTCGCCATTATTAACGGCGTGCGTCATTAACTCGCCATTATGAACTGCGGGCGTCCTGAACTCGCCATTATTAACTGCGTGTGTCGTGAACTCGCCCTTATTAACTGCGGGCGTCGTGAACTCGTCATTATTAACTGCGCGCGTCGTGTCCTCGCCCTTATAAACTGTGCGCGTCCTGAACTCGCCATTATTAACAGCGTGCATTGTGAACTCGCCATTATTAAGTGCGCGCGTCCTTTTACTTGCCATTATTAACGGTGCGCGGCGTAAACTCGCCCTTATTAACTGCATGCGTCGTGAACTCGCCATTATTAACGGCGTGCGTTGTGAACTCGCCCTTATTAACTGCGTGCGTCGTGAACTCGCCCTGATGAACTGCGTGCGTCGTGAACTCGTCATTATTAACTGCGCGCGTCGTGAACTCGTCATTATTAACTGCGCGCGTCGTGAACTCGCCATTATTAAGTGCGCGCGTCCTTTTACTTGCCATTATTAACGGTGCGCGGCGTAAACTCGCCCTTATTAACTGCATGCGTCGTGAACTCGCCATTATTAACGGCGTGCGTTGTGAACTCGCCCTTATTAACTGCGTGCGTCGTGAACTCGCCCTGATGAACTGCGTGCGTCGTGAACTCGTCATTATTAACTGCGCGCGTCGTGTACTCGCCATTATAAACTGTGCGCGTCCTGAACTCGCCATTATTAACGGCGTGCGTCCTGAACTCGCCATTATTAACGGCGTGCGTCGTGAACTCGCCATTATAAACTGCGTGCGTCCTGAACTCGCCCTGATTAACGGGGCGCGCCGTGAACTCGCCATTATTAAGTGCGCGCGTCGTGAACTCGCCATTATTTACTGTGTGCGTCCAGAACTCGCCCTTATTAACTGCGTGCATCGCGAACTCGCCATTATTAATGGCGTGCGTCATTAACTCGCCATTATGAACTGCGGGCGTCATGAATCCGCCATTATTCACTGCTTGCGTCCTGAACTCGCCATTATAAACTGCGTGCTTCGTGAACTCGCCATTATTAACTGCGTGCGTCGTGAACTCGCCATTATGAACTGCATGCGTCGTAAACTTGCTATTATTAACTGCGTGTGTCGTGAACTCGCCCTTATTAACTGCGAACGTCATGACCTCGCCCTTATAAACTGTGCGCGTCCTGAACTCGCCATTATTAACGGCGTGCATTGTGAACTCGCCATTATTAAGTGCGCGCGTCCTTTTACTTTCCATTATTAACGGCTGCGCGTCGTAAACTCGCCCTTATTAACGGCGTGCATCGTGAGCTCACCCTTATTAACTGCGTGCGTTGTGAACTGGCCGTTATTAACGGCGTACGTCATGAACTCGCCCTTACTAACGGCGTGCGTCGTGAACTCGCCCTTATTAACTGCGTGCATCGTGAGCTCACCCTTATTAACTGCGTGCGTCCTGAACTCGCCATTATGAACGGCGTGCGTCGTGAACTCGCCATTATGAACTGCGTGCGTCCTGAACTCGGCATTATTAACTGCGTGTGTCGTGACCTCGCCCTTATAAACTGTGCGCGTCCTGAACTCGCCATTATTAACGGCGTGCATTCTGAACTCGCCATTATTAAGTGCGCGCGTCCTTTTACTTGCCATTATTAACTGCATGCGTCGTGAACTCGCCATTATTAACGGCGTGCGTTGTGAACTCGCCCTGATTAACGGCGAGCGTCGTTAACTCGTCCTTATTAACTGTATGCGTCGTGAACTCGCCGTTATTAATGGCGTGCGTCGTGAACTCGCCCTTATTAACTGCGTGCGTTGTGAACTGGCCGTTATTAACGGCGTACGTCATGAACTCGCCCTTACTAACGGCGTGCGTCGTGAACTCGCCCTTATTAACTGCGTGCGTCGTGAACTCGCCCTTATTAAATGCGTGCGTCGTGAACTCGCCCTTATTAACTGCGTGCGTCGTGAACTCGCCCTTATTAACTGCGTGCATCGTGAACTCGCCGTTATTAACGGCGTGCATCGTGAACTCGTCCTGATTAACGGCGCGCGTCGTGAACTCGCCATAATGAATGGCGCGCATTGTGAACTCGCCATTATTAAGTGCGCGCGTGCTTTTACTCGCCGTTATTAACGGTGCACGTCGTGAACTCGCCATTATTAACTGCGTGCGTCCTGAACTCGCCCTTATTAACTGCGTGCGTCGTAAACTCGCCATTATTAACTGCATGTGTCGTGACCTCGCCATTATTAACTGTGCGTGTCCTGAACTCGCCATTATTAACAGCGTGCGTCGTGAACTCGCCATTATTAACGGCGTGCGTCGTGAACTCGCCAATATTAACTGCGTGCGTCGTGAACTCGCCATTATTAACTGCGTGCGTCCTGAACTCGCCATTATTAATGGCGTGCATCGTGAACTCGTCCTGATTAATGGCGCGCATTGTGAACTCGCCATTATTAAGTGCGCGCGTCGTGAACTCCCCATTATTAACTGCGTGTGTCGTGACCTCGCCCTTATAAACTGTGCGCGTCCTGAACTCGCCATTATTAACGGCGTGCGTCGTCAACTCGCTATTATTAACTGCATGCGTCCTGAACTTGCCATTATTAACTGCGTGCGTCCTGAACTCGCCATTATTAACTGCGTGCGTCCTGAACTCGCCCTTATTAACGGAGTGCATTGTGAACTCGCCCTGTTTAACGGCGCACGTTGTGAACTCGCCATTATTAACTGCGTGCGTCAAGAACTCGCCCTTATTAACTACGTGCTTCACGAACTCGCCATTATTAACTGCGTGCGTCGTGAACTCGCCCTTATTAACGGCGTGCGTCGTGAACTCGCCGTTATTAAATGTGTGCGTCATGAACTCGCCCTTATTAACTGCGTGCGTTGTAAAGTCGCCGGTATTAACGGCGTGCGTCGTGAACTTGTCCTTATTAACGGTGTGCGTCGTGAACTCGCCCTGATTAACTGCGTGCGTCGTGAACATGCCCTAATTAACGGCGTGCATCGTGAACTCGTCCTGATTAATGGCGCGCATTGTGAACTCGCCATTATTAAGTGCGCGCGTCGTGAACTCGCCATTATTAACTGCGTGCGTCCTGAACTCGCCATTATTAACTGCGTGCGTCATAAACTCCCCATTATTAACTGCGTGTGTCGTGACCTCGCCCTTATAAACTGTGCGCGTCCTGAACTCGCCATTATTAACGGCGTGCGTCGACAACTCGCTATTATTAACTGCATGTGTCCTGAACTCGCCATTATTAACGGCGTGCGTCGTCAACTCGCTATTATTAACTGCGTGCGTCCTGAACTCGCCATTATTAACTGCGTGCGTCCTGAACTCGCCCTTATTAACGGAGTGCATTGTGAACTCGCCCTGTTTAACGGCGCACGTTGTGAACTCGCCATTATTAACTGCGTGCGTTGAGAACTCGCCCTTATTAACTACGTGCTTCACGAACTCGCCATTATTAACTGCGTGCGTCGTGAACTCGCCCTTATTAACGGCGTGCGTCGTGAACTCGCCGTTATTAAATGTGTGCGTCATGAACTCGCCCTTATTAACTGCGTGCGTTGTAAAGTCGCCGGTATTAACGGCGTGCGTCGTGAACTTGTCCTTATTAACGGCGTGCGGCGTGAACTCGCCCTGATTAACTGCGTGCGTCGTGAACATGCCCTGATTAACGGCGTGCATCGTGAACTCGTCCTGATTAACGGCGCGCATTGTGAACTCGCCATTATAAACTGCGTGCGTCGTGAATGCGCCATTATTAACTGCGTGCGTCGTGAACTCGCCATTATGAACTGCATGTGTCGTAAACTCGCTATTATTAACAGCGTGTGTCGTGAACTCGCCATTATGAACTGCGTGTGTCGTGACCTCGCCCTTATAAACTGTGCGCGTCCTGAACTCGCCATTATTAACGGCGTGCATTCTGAACTCGCCATTATTAAGTGCGCGCGTCCTTTTACTTGCCATTATTAACTGCATGCGTCGTGAACTCGCCATTATTAACGGCGTGCGTTGTTAACTCGCCCTGATTAACGGCGAGCGTCGTTAACTCGTCCTTATTAACTGTATGCGTCGTGAACTCGCCGTTATTAATGGCGTGCGTCGTGAACTCGCCCTTATTAACTGCGTGCGTTGTGAACTGGCCGTTATTAACGGCGTACGTCGTGAACTCGTCCTTATTTACTGCGTGCGTCGTGAACTCGCCCTCATTAACTGCGTGCGTCGTGAATTCGTCCTTATTTACTGCGTGCGTCGTGAACTCGCCCTTATTAACTGCGTGCGTCGTGAATTCGCCATTATTTATTGTGTGCGTCCACAACTCGCCGTTATTAACTGCGTGTGTCGTAAACTCGCCCTTATTAACTGCGTGCGTCTTGTACTCGCCATTATGAACGGCGTGTGTCCTGAACTCGCCATTATTCATTGCGTGTGTCGTGAACTCACCCTTATTAACTGCGTGCGTCACGAACTCGCCATTATTCACGGCGTGCATCGTGAACTCGCCATTATTCAGTGCGCGTGTCCTTTTGCTCACCTTTATTAACGGTGCGCGTCGCGAACTCGCCATTATTAATTGAGTGCGTCGTGAACTCGCCATGATGACCTGCGGGCGTCACGAACTCGCCCTTATTTGCTGCAGGCGTCGTGAACTCGCCATTGTTAACTCCCCGCGTCGTGAACTCGCCATTATTAACTGCGCGCGTCGTGAACTCGCCCTTATTAACTGCGCGCGTCGTGAACTCGCCATTATTAACTGCGCGCGTCGTGAACTCGCCCTGAGAAACTGTGCGTGTCCTGAACTCGCCATTATTAACTGTGCGTCCTGAACTCGCCATTATTAACTGCGCGTCCTGAACTCGCCCTTATTAACTGTGTGCGTGGCGAACTCGCCCTTATTAACTGTGTGCGTCGCGAACTCGCCATTATTAACGGCGTGCGTCGTGAACTCGCCCTGATTAACGGCGCGCATTATGAACTTGCCATTATTAAGTGCGCGTGTCCTATAACTCGCCATTATTAACCGCGCACGTCGTGAACTCGCACTTATTAACTGCGGGCGTTGTGAACTCACCATTATGAACGGCTTGCGACCTGAACTCGCCATTATTAACTGCGTGCATCGTGAACTCGCCGTTATTAACTGCGAGCGTCGTGAACGCCCCCTTTCAAGTGCATGTGTCTTCAACTCGCCATTATTAACCACGTGGATCGTGAACTCGCCCTTATTAACGGCGTGCGTCGTGAAGTCGCCTTGATGAACAGAATGCGTCGTGAACTCGCCCTTATTAATGGCGTGCGTCGTGAACTCGCCGTTATTAACGGCATGCATCGTGAACTCGCCATTATTAACTGCGTGTGTCGTGATCTCGCCTTTATTAACGGCATGCGTCGTGAACTCGCCATTATTAACTGCGTGTGTCGTGATCTCGCCTTTATTAACGGCCTGCGTCGTGAACTCGCCATTATTAACTGCGTGCGTCGTGATCTCGCCTTTATTAACTACATGCGTCGTGAACTCGCTCTTATTAACGGCGTGCGTTGTGAACTCGCTATTATTAACTGCTCGCGTCGTGAACTCGCCGTTATTAACGGCGCGCGTTGTGAACTCGCCATTATTAAGTGCGCGCGTCCTTTTACTCGCCATTATTAACGGCGCACGTCGTGAACTCGCCATTATTAACGGCGCGCGTCGTAAACTCGCCATTATTAACGGCGCGCGTCGTAAACTCGCCCTTATTAACTGCATGCGTCCTGAACTCGCCCTTATTAACTGCATGCGTCGTAAACTCGCTATTATTAACTGCGTGTGTCATGAACTAGCCCTTATTAACTGCGTGCATCGCGAACTCGCCATTATTAACGGCGTGCGTCGTGAACTCGCCATTATTAACTGCGTGCGTCCTGAACTCGCCCTTATTAACTGCGTGCGTCGTAAACTCGCCATTATTCATGGCGTGCGTCGTGAGCTCGCTCTTATTAACTGCGTGCGTCGTGAACTCGCCCTAATTAAATGCGTTCGCCGTGAACTCGCCCTTATTAAATGCGTGCGTCGTGAACTCGCCCTTATTAACTGCGTGCGTCGTGAACTCGCTGTTATTAACGGCGTGCATCGTGAACTCGCCATTATGAAGTGCGCGCGTGCTTTTACTCGCCGTTATCAACGGTGCACGTCGTGAACTCGCCCTTATTAATTGCGTGCGTCGTGAAATCGCCATTATTAAATGCGTGCGCCATGAACTCGCCCTTATTAACTGTGTGCGTCGTGAACTCGCCCTTATTAACTGCGTGCATCGTGAACTCGCCGTTATTAACGGCGTGCATCGTGAACTCGCCATTATGAAGTGCGCGCGTGCTTTTACTCGCCGTTATCAACGGTGCACGTCGTGAACTCGCCCTTATTAATTGCGTGCGTCGTGAAATCGCCATTATTAAATGCGTGCGCCATTATTAAATGCGTGCGCCATGAACTCGCCCTTATTAACTGTGTGCGTCGTGAACTCGCCCTTATTAACTGCGTGCGTCGTGAACTCGCCCTTATTAATTGCGTGCGTCGTGAAATCGCCATTATTAAATGCGTGCGCCATTATTAAATGCGTGCGCCATGAACTCGCCCTTATTAACTGTGTGCGTCGTGAACTCGCCCTTATTAACTGCGTGCGTCGTGAACTCGCCCTTATTAAATGCGTGCGTCTTGAACTCGCCCTTATTAAATGCGTGCGTCTTGAACTCGCCCTTATTAACTGCGTGCGTCGTGAACTCGCCCTTATTAACTGCGGGCATCGTGAACTCGCCATTATTAACGGCGTGCGTCGTGAACTCGCCCTTATTAACGGCGCGCTTCGTGAACTCGCCCTTATTAACTGCGTGCGTCGTGAGCTCGCTCTTATTAACTGCGTGCGTCGTGAACTCGCCCTAATTAAATGCGTTTGCCGTGAACTCGCTCTTATTAAATGCGTGCGTCGTGAACTCGCCCTTATTAACTGCGTGCGTCGTGAACTCGCCGTTATTAACGGCGTGCATCGTGAACTCGCCATTATGAAGTGCGCGCGTGCTTTTACTCGCCGTTATCAACGGTGCACGTCGTGAACTCGCCCTTATTAATTGCGTGCGTCGTGAAATCGCCATTATTAAATGCGTGCGCCATGAACTCGCCCTTATTAACTGCGTGCGTCGTGAACTCGCCCTTATTAACTGCGTGCGTCGTGAACTCGCCCTTATTAACTGCGGGCATCGTGAACTCGCCATTATTAACGGCGTGCGTCGTGAACTCGCCCTTATTAACGGCGCGCTTCGTGACCTCGCCCTTATTAACTGCGTGCGTCGTGAGCTCACCCTTATTAACTGCGTGCGTCGTGAACTCGCCCTAATTAAATGCGTTCGCCGTGAACTCGCCCTTATTAAATGCGTGCGTCGTGAACTCGCCCTTATTAACTGCGTGCGTCGTGAACTCGCCCTTATTAACTGCAGGCATCGTGAACTCGCCATTATTAACGGCGTGCGTCGTGAACTCGCCCTTATTAACTGCGCGCCTCGTGAACTCGCCATTATTAAGTGCGCGCGTCGTGAACTCGCCATTATTTACTGTGTGCGTCCTGAACTCGCCCGTATTAACTGCTTGCGTCGTGAACTCGCCGTTATTAACGGCGGGCACTGTGAACTCGCCATTATTAAGTGCGCGCATGCTTTTACTCGCCGTTGTTAACGGTGCACGTCGTGACCTCGCCCTTATTAACTGCGGGCATCGCGAACTCGCCCTAATTAAATGCGTGCGCCATGAACTCGCCCTTATTAACTGTGTGCGTCGTGAACTCGCCCTTATTAACTGCGTGCGTCGTGAACTCGCCCTTATTAACTGCGTGCGTCGTGAACTCGCCCTTATTAAATGCGTGCGTCGTGAACTCGCCATTATTAACGGCGTGCTTCGTGAACTCGCCCTTATTAACGGCGCGCTTCGTGAACTCGCCCTTATTAACTGCGTGCGTCGTGAGCTCGCCCTTATTAACTGCGTGCTTCGTGAACTCGCCCTAATTAAATGCGTTCGCCGTGAACTCGCCCTTATTAAATGCGTGCGTCGTGAACTCGCCCTTATTAACTGCGTGCGTCGTGAACTCGCCCTTATTATTGCGGGCATCGTGAACTCGCCATTATTAACGGCGTGCGTCGTGAACTCGCCCTTATTAACTGCGTGCCTCGTGAACTCGCCATTATTAACTGCGCGCGTCACGAACTCGCCATTATTCACGGTGTGCATCGTGAACTCGCCATTATTCACTGCGCGTGTCCTTTTGCTCACCTTTATTAACGGTGCGCGTCGCGAACTCGCCCTTATTAACTGTGTGCGTCGTGAACTCGCCCTTATTAACTGCGTGCGTCGTGAACTCGCCCTTATTAAATGCGTGCGTCTTGAACTCGCCCATATTAACTGCGGGCATCGTGAACTCGCCATTATTAACGGCGTGCGTCGTGAACTCGCCCTTATTAACGGCGCGCTTCGTGAACTCGCCCTTATTAACTGCGTGCGTCGTGAACTCGCCCTAATTAAATGCGTTCGCCGTGAACTCGCCCTTATTAAATGCGTGCGTCGTGAACTCGCCCTTATTAACTGCGTGCGTCGTGAACTCGCCGTTATTAACGGCGTGCATCGTGAACTCGCCATTATGAAGTGCGCGCGTGCTTTTACTCGCCGTTATCAACGGTGCACGTCGTGAACTCGCCCTTATTAATTGCGTGCGTCGTGAAATCGCCATTATTAAATGCGTGCGCCATGAACTCGCCCTTATTAACTGTGTGCGTCGTGAACTCGCCCTTATTAACTGCGTGCGTCGTGAACTCGCCCTTATTAACTGCGTGCGTCGTGAACTCGCCCTTATTAACTGCGGGCATCGTGAACTCGCCATTATTAACGGCGTGCGTCGTGAACTCGCCCTTATTAACTGCGTGCGTCGTGAGCTCGCCCTTATTAACTGCGTGCGTCGTGAACTCGCCCTTATTAACTGCGGGCATCGTGAACTCGCCATTATTAACGGCGTGCGTCGTGAACTCGCCCTTATTAACTGCGTGCGTCGTGAACTCGCCCTTATTAACTGCGTGCGTCGTGAACTCGCCCTTATTAACTGCGTGCGTCGTGAGCTCGCCCTTATTAACGGCGCGCTTCGTGAACTCGCCCTTATTAACTGCGTGCGTCGTGAGCTCGCCCTTATTAACTGCGTGCGTCGTGAACTCGCCCTAATTAAATGCGTTCGCCGTGAACTCGCCCTTATTAAATGCGTGCGTCGTGAACTCGCCCTTATTAACTGCGTGCGTCGTGAACTCGCCCTTATTAACTGCGGGCATCGTGAACTCGCCATTATTAACGGCGTGCGTCGTGAACTCGCCCTTATTAACTGCGCGCCTCGTGAACTCGCCATTATTAAGTGCGCGCGTCGTGAACTCGCCATTATTTACAGTGTGCGTCCTGAACTCGCCCGTATTAACTGCTTGCGTCGTGAACTCGCCGTTATTAACGGCGGGCACTGTGAACTCGCCATTATTAAGTGCGCGCATGCTTTTACTCGCCGTTGTTAACGGTGCACGTCGTGAACTCGCCCTTATTAACTGCGGGCATCGCGAACTCGCCCTAATTAAATGCGTGCGCCATGAACTCGCCCTTATTAACTGTGTGCGTCGTGAACTCGCCCTTATTAACTGCGTGCGTCGTGAACTCGCCCTTATTAAATGCGTGCGTCGTGAACTCGCCCTTATTAACTGCGGGCATCGTGAACTCGCCATTATTAACGGCGTGCTTCGTGAACTCGCCCTTATTAACGGCGCGCTTCGTGAACTCGCCCTTATTAACTGCGTGCGTCGTGAGCTCGCCCTTATTAACTGCATGTGTCGTGAACTCGCCCTTATTATTGCGGGCATCGTGAACTCGCCATTATTAACGGCGTGCGTCGTGAACTCGCCCTTATTAACTGCGTGCCTCGTGAACTCGCCATTATTCAGTGCGCGTGTCCTTTTGCTCACCTTTATTAACGGTGCGCGTCGCGAACTCGCCATTATTAATTGAGTGCGTCGTGAACTCGCCATGATGACCTGCGGGCGTCACGAACTCGCCCTTATTTGCTGCAGGCATCGTGAACTCGCCATTATTAACTCCCCGCGTCGTGAACTCGCCATTATTAACTCCCCGCGTCGTGAACTCGCCCTGAGAAACTGTGCGTGTCCTGAACTCGTCATTATTAACTGTGCGTCCTGAACTCGTCATTATTAACTGCGCGTCCTGAACTCGCCATTATTAACTGCGTGTGTTGTGAACTCGCCCTTATTAACTGTGTGCGTGGCGAACTCGCCCTTATTAACTATGTGCGTCGCGAACTCGCCATTATTAACGGCGTGCGTCGTGAACTCGCCCTGATTAACGGCGCGCATTATGAACTTGCCATTATTAAGTGCACGTGTCCTATAACTCGCCATTATTAACCGCGCACGTCGTGAACTCGCCCTTATTAACTGCGTGCGTTGTGAACTCACCATTATGAACAGCGTGCGACCTGAACTCGCCATTATTCATTGCGTGTGTCGTGAACTCGCCATTATGAACGGCGTGCGACCTGAACTCGCCATTATTAACTGCGAGCGTCGTGAACTCCCCCTTTCAAGTGCATGCGTCGTCAACTCGCCATTATTAACAACGTGGATCGTGAACTCGCCCTTATTAACGGCGTGCGTCGTGAAGTCGCCTTTATTAACAGAATCCGTCGTGAACTCGCCCTTATTAACGGCATGCGTCGTGAACTCGCCATTATTAACTGCGTGTGTCGTGATCTCGCCTTTATTAACGGTATGCGTCGTGAACTCGCCATTATTAACTGCGTGTGTCGTGATCTCGCCTTTATTAACGGCCTGCGTCGTGAACTCGCCGTTATTAACGGCATGCGTCGTGAACTCGCCATTATTAACTGCGTGTGTCGTGATCTCGCCTTTATTAACGGCATGCGTCGTGAACTCGCCATAATTAACTGCGTGTGTCGTGATCTCGCCTTTATTAACTACATGCGTCGTGAACTCGCTCTTATTAACGGCGTGCGTTGTGAACTTGCTATTATTAACTGCTCGCGTCGTGAACTCGCCGTTATTAAGTACGCGCGTCCTTTTACTTGCCATTATTAACGGCGCACGTCGTGAACTCGCCATTATTAACGGCGCACGTCGTAAACTCGCCATTATTAACGGCGCGCGTCGTAAACTCGCCATTATTAACTGCATGCGTCCTGAACTCGCCCTTATTAACTGCATGCGTCGTAAACTCGCTATTATTAACAGCATGTGTCATGAACTAGCCCTTATTAACTGCGTGCATCGCGAACTCGCCATTATTAACGGCGTGCGTCGTGAACTCGCCATTATTAACTGCTTGCATCCTGAACTCGCCCTTATTAACTGCGTGCGTCGTAAACTCGCCATTATTAACGGCGTGTGTCGTGAACTCGCCGTTAACTCGCCCTTATAAACTGTGCGCGTCCTGAACTCGCCATTATTAACGGCGTGCGTCGTGAACTCGCCATTATTGACTGCGTGCGTCCTGAACTCGCCCTGATTAACGGCGCGCGCCGTGAACTCGCCATTATTAACGGCGTGCCTCGTGAACTCGCCCTGATTAACCGCGCGCGCCGTGAACTCGCCATTATTAACGGCGTGCCTCGTGAACTCGCCATTATTAACGACGTGCCTCGTGAACTCGCCCTGATTAACGGCGCGCACCGTGCACTCGCCATTATTAAGTGCGCGTGTCGTGAACTCGCCATTATTTACTGTGTGCGTTCAGAACTCGCCCGTATTATCTGCGTGCATCGTGAACTCGCCGTTATTAACGGCGTGCATTGTGAACGCGCCATTATTAAGTGCGCGCGTGCTTTTACTCGCCGTTATCAACGGTGCACGTCGTGTACTCGCCCTTATTAATTGCGTGCGTCGTGAAATCGCCATTATTAACTGCGTGCGTCATGAACTCGCCCTTATTAGCTGCGGGCGTCATGAACTCGCCGTTATTAACCGCGTGCATCCTGATCTCGCCATTGTTAGCTGTGTGCGTCGTGAACTCGCCATTATTAACTGCGCGCGTCATGAACTCGCCCTGAGAAACTGTGCGCGTCCTGAACTCGCCATTATTAACTGCGCGCGTCATGAACTCGCCCTGAGAAACTGTGCGTGTCCTGAACTTGCCATTATTAACTGTGTGCGTCGTGAACTCGCCATTATTAACTGCGTGCGTCCTGAACTCGCCCTTATTAACTGCATGCGTCGTAAAATCGCTGTTATTAATTGCGTGTGTCGTGAACTCGCCCTGATTAACGGCGCGCACCGTGCACTCGCCATTATTAACTGCGCGCGTCGTGAATTCGCCATTAATTACTGTGTGCGTCCAGAACTCGCCCGTATTAACTGCGTGCATCGTGAACTCGCCGTTATTAACGGCGTGCATCGTGAACTCGCCATTATGAAGTGCGCGCGTGCTTTTACTCGCCGTTATCAACGGTGCACGTCGTGAACTCGCCCTTATTAATTGCGTGCGTCGTGAAATCGCCATTATTAAATGCGTGCGCCATGAACACGCCCTTATTAACTGTGTGCGTCGTGAACTCGCCCTTATTAACTGCGTGTGTCGTGAACGCGCCCTTATTAAATGCGTGCGCCATGAACTCGCCCTTATTAACTGCGTGCGTCGTGAACTCGCCCTTATTAACTGCGGTCATCGTGAACTCGCCCTTATTAACGGCGTGCGTCGTGAACTCGCCCTTATTCACGGCGCGCTTCGTGAACTCGCCCTTATTAACTGCGTGCGTCGTGAGCTCGCCCTTATTAACTGCGTGCGTCGTGAACTCGCCCTAATTAAATGCGTTCGCCGTGAACTCGCCCTTATTAACTGCGTGCGTCGTGAACTCGCCCTTATTAACTGCGTGCGTCGTGAACTCGCCCTTATTAACTGCGGGCATCGTGAACTCGCCATTATTAACGGCGTGCGTCGTGAACTCGCCCTTATTAACTGCGCGCCTCGTGAACTCGCCATTATTAAGTGCGCGCGTCGTGAACTCGCCATTATTTACTGTGTGCGTCCTGAACTCGCCCGTATTAACTGCTTGCGTCGTGAACTCGCCGTTATTAACGGCGGGCACTGTGAACTCGCCATTATTAAGTGCGCGCGTGCTTTTACTCGCCGTTATTAACGGTGCACGTCGTGAACTCGCCCTTATTAACTGCGGGCATCGTGAACTCGCCCTAATTAAATGCGTGCGCCATGAACTCGCCCTTATTAACTGCGTGCGTCGTGAACTCGCCCTTATTAACTGCGTGCGTCGTGAACTCGCCCTTATTAACTGCGTGCGTCGTGAACTCGCCCTTATTAAATGCGTGCGTCGTGAACTCGCCCTTATTAACTGCGGGCATCGTGAACTCGCCATTATTAACGGCGTGCGTCGTGAACTCGCCCTTATTGACGGCGCGCTTCGTGAACTCGCCCTTATTAACTGCGTGCATCGTGAGCTCGCCCTTATTAACTGCGTGCGTCGTGAACTCGCCCTAATTAAATGCGTTCGCCGTGAACTCGCCCTTATTAAATGCGTGCGTCGTGAACTCGCCCTTATTAACTGCGTGCGTCGTGAACTCGCCCTTATTATTGCGGGCATCGTGAACTCGCCCTTATTAACTGCGTGCGTCGTGAACTCGCCCTAATTAAATGCGTTCGCCGTGAACTCGCCCTTATTAAATGCGTGCGTCGTGAACTTGCCCTTATTAACTGCGTGCGTCGTGAACTCGCCATTATTAACTGCGCGCGTCGTGAACTCGCCCTGAGAAACTGTGCGTGTCCTGAACTCGTCATTATTAACTGTGCGTCCTGAACTCGCCATTATTAACTGCGTGTGTTGTGAACTCGCCCTTATTAACTGTGTGCGTGGCGAACTCGCCCTTATTAACTATGAGCGTCGCGAACTCGCCATTATTAACGGCGTGCGTCGTGAACTCGCCCTGATTAACGGCGCGCATTATGAACTTGCCATTATTAAGTGCGCGTGTCCTATAACTCGCCATTATTAACCGCGCACATCGTGAACTCGCCCTTATTAACTGCGTGCGTTGTGAACTCACCATTATGAACGGCGTGCGACCTGAACTCGCCATTATTCATTGCGTGTGTCGTGAACTCGCCATTATGAACGGCATGCGACATGAACTCGCCATTATTAACTGCGAGCGTCGTGAACTCCCCCTTTCAAGTGCATGCATCGTCAACTCGCCATTATTAACAACGTGGATCGTGAACTCGCCCTTATTAACGGCGTGCGTCGTGAAGTCAACTTTATTAACAGAATCCGTCGTGAACTCGCCCTTATTAACGGCGTGCGTCGTGAACTCGCCGTTATTAACGGCATGCGTCGTGAACTCGCCATTATTAACTGCGTGTGTCGTGATCTCGCCTTTATTAACGGCATGCGTCGTGAACTCGCCATTATTAACTGCGTGTGTCGTGATCTCGCCTTTATTAACGGCCTGCGTCGTGAACTCGCCATTATTAACTGCGTGCGTCGTGATCTCGCCTTCATTAACTACTATTAAGTGCGCGCGTCCTTTTACTTGCCATTATTAACGGCGCACGTTGTGAACTCGCCATTATTCACGGCGCACGTCGTGAACTCGCCATTATTAACGGCGCGCGTCGTAAACTCGCCATTATTAACGGCGCGTGTCGTAAACTCGCCATTATTAACTGCATGCGTCCTGAACTCGCCCTTATTAACTGCATGCGTCGTAAACTCGCTATTATTAACTGCGTGTGTCATGAACTAGCCCTCATTAACTGCGTGCATCGCGAACTCGCCATTATTAACGCCGTGCGTCGTGAACTCGCCATTATTAACTGCGTGCATCCTGAACTCGCCCTTATTAACTGCGTGCGTCGTAAACTCGCCATTATTAACGGCGTGCGTCGTGAACTCGCCATTATTGACTGCGTGCCTCGTGAACTCGCCATTATTAACGACGTGCCTCGTGAACTCGCCCTGATTAACGGCGCGCACCATGCACTCGCCATTATTAAGTGCGCGTGTCGTGAACTCGCCATTATTTACTGTGTGCGTTCAGAACTCGCCCGTATTAACTGCGTGCATCGTGAACTCGCCGTTATTAACGGCGTGCATTGTGAACGCGCCATTATTAAGTGCGCGCGTGCTTTTACTCGCCGTTATCAACGGTGCACGTCGTGAACTCGCCCTTATTAATTGCGTGCGTCGTGAAATCGCCATTATTAACCACGTGCGTCGTGAACTCGCCCTTATTAGCTGCGGGCGTCGTGAACTCGCCATTATTAACGGCGTGCCTCGTGAACTCGCCCTGATTAACGGCGCGCGCCGTGCACGCGCCATTACTAAGTGCGCGCGTCGTGAACTCGCCATTATTTACTGTGTGCGTCCAGAACTCGCCCGTATTAACTGCGTGCGTCGTGAACTCGCCGTTATTAACGGCGTGCACTGTGAACTCGCCATTATTAAGTGCGCGCGTGCTTTTACTCGCCGTTATTAACGGTGCACGTCGTGAACTCGCCCTTATTAATTGCGTGCGTCGTGAACTCGCCCTTATTAATTGCGTGCGTCGTGAACTCGCCCTTATTAGCTGCGGGCGTCGTGAACTCGCCATTATTAACTGCGTGCGTCGTGAACTCGCCATTATGAACTGCGTGCATCCTGATCTCGCCATTGTTAGCTGTGTGCGTCGTGAACTTGCCATTATTAACTGCGCGCGTCATGAACTCGCCCTGAGAAATTGTGCGCGTCGTGAACTTGCCATTATTAACTGCGTGCGTCGTGAACTCGCCATTATTAACTGCGTGCGTCCTGAACTCGCCCTTATTAACTGCATGCGTCGTAAAATCACTTATTAATTGCGTGTGTCGTGAACTCGCCCTTATTAACTGCATGCGTCGTAAACTCGCCATTATTAATTGCATGTGTCGTGAACTCGCCATTATTTACTGTGTGCGTCCAGAACTCGCCCGTATTAACTGCGTGCGTCGTGAACTCGCCGTTATTAACGGCGTGCATTGTGAACTCGCCATTATTAACTGCGTGCGTCCTGAACTCGCCCTTATTAACGCCGTGCGTCGTGAACTCGCCATTATTAACTGCGTGCGTCCTGAACTTGCCCTTATTAACTGTGTGCGTCGTGAACTCGCCCTTATTAACGCCGTGCGTCGTGAACTCGCCATTATTAACGGCGTGTGTCGTGAACTCGCCATTATTAACTGCTTGCGTCCTGAACTCGCCGTTATTAACTGCGTGCATCGTGATCTCGCCCTTATTAACTGTGTGCGTCGTGAACTCGCCCTTATTAACGCCGTGCGTCGTGAACTCGCCATTATTAACGGCGTGTGTCGTGAACTCGCCATTATTAACTGCATGCGTCGTGAACTCGCCCTGTGAAACTGTGCGCGTCGTGAAGTCGCCATTATTAACTGCGCGAGTTGTGAACTCGCCATTATTAATGGCGTGCGTCGTGAACTCGCCATTATTAACTGCGTGTGTCGTGAACTCGCCTTTATTAACACCTTGCGTCGTGAACTCGCACTTATTAACTGTGTGCGTCGTGAACTTGCCATTATTAACTGCGCGCGTCATGAACTCGCCCTGAGAAACTGTGCGCGTCGTGAACTTGCCATTATTAACTGCGTGCGTCGTGAACTCGCCATTATTAACTGCGTGCGTCCTGAACTCGCCCTTATTAACTGCATGCATCGTAAAATCGCTGTTATTAATTGCGTGTGTCGTGAACTCGCCCTTATTAACTGCATGCGTCGTAAACTCGCCATTATTAATTGCATGTGTCGTGAACTCGCCATTATTTACTGTGTGCGTCCAGAACTCGCCCGTATTAACTGCGTGCGTCGTGAACTCGCCGTTATTAACGGCGTGCATTGTGAACTCGCCATTATTAACTGCGTGCGTCCTGAACTCGCCCTTATTAACGCCGTGCGTCGTGAACTCGCCATTATTAACTGCGTGCGTCCTGAACTCGCCGTTATTAACTGCGTGCATCGTGATCTCGCCCTTATTAACTGTGTGCGTCGTGAACTCGCCCTTATTAACACCGTGCGTCGTGAACTCGCCATTATTAACGGCGTGTGTTGTGAACTCGCCATTATTAACTGCATGCGTCGTGAACTCGCCCTGTGAAACTGTGCGCGTCGTGAAGTCGCCATTATTAACTGCGCGAGTTGTGAACTCGACATTAATAACTGCGTGCCTCGCGAACTCGCCATTATTAACTGCGCGCGTCCTGAACTCGCCATTATTAATGGCGTGCGTCGTGAACTCGCCATTATTAACTGCGTGTGTCGTGAACTCGCCTTTATTAACACCTTGCGTCGTGAACTCGCACTTATTAACTGTGTGCGTCGTGAACTCGCCCTTATTAACTGCGTGCGTCGTGAACTCGCCCTTATTAACTGCGGGCATCGTGAACTCGCCCTAATTAAATGCGTGCGCCATGAACTCGCCCTTATTAACTGTGTGCGTCGTGAACTCGCCCTTATTAACTGCGTGCGTCGTGAACTCGCCCTTATTAACTGCGGGCATCGTGAACTCGCAATTATTAACGGCGTGTGTCGTGAACTCGCCCTTATTAACGGCGCACTTCTTGAACTCGCCCTTATTAACTGCGTGCGTCGTGAGCTCGCCCTTATTAACTGCGTGCGTCGTGAACTCGCCCTTATTAGCTGCGGGCGTCGTGAACTCGCCATTATTAACTGCGTGCGTCGTGAACTCGCCTTTATTAACACCTTGTGTCGTGAACTCGCACTTATTAACTGTGTGCGTCGTGAACTTGCCATTATTAACTGCGCGCGTCATGAACTCGCCCTGAGAAACTGTGCGCGTCGTGAACTTGCCATTATTAACTGCGTGCGTCGTGAACTCGCCATTATTAACTGCGTGCGTCCTGAACTCGCCCTTATTAACTGCATGCGTCGTAAACTCGCTGTTATTAATTGCGTGTGTCGTGAACTCGCCCTTATTAACTGCATGCGTCGTAAACTCGCCATTATTAATTGCATGTGTCATGAACTCGTCCTTATTAACTGCATGCGTCGTAAAATCGCTGTTATTAATTGCGTGTGTCGTGAACTCGCCCTTATTAACTGCATGCGTCGTAAACTCGCCATTATTAATTGCATGTGTCATGAACTCGCCATTATTTACTGTGTGCGTCCAGAACTCGCCCGTATTAACTGCGTGCGTCGTGAAATCGCCGTTATTAACGGCGTGCATTGTGAACTCGCCATTATTAACTGCGTGCGTCCTGAACTCGCCCTTATTAACGCCGTGCGTCGTGAACTCGCCATTACTAAGTGCGCGCGTCGTGAACTCGCCATTATTTACTGTGTGCGTCCAGAACTCGCCCGTATTAACTGCGTGCGTCGTGAACTCGCCGTTACTAACGGCGTGCACTGTGAACTCGCCATTATTAAGTGCGCGCGTCCTTTTACTTGCCATTATTAACGGCACACGTCGTGAACTCGCCATTATTCACGGCGCACGTCGTGAACTCGCCATTATTAACGGCGCGCGTCGTAAACTCGCCATTATTAACGGCGCGCGTCGTAAACTCGCCATTATTAACTGCATGCGTCCTGAACTCGCCCTTATTAACTGCATGCGTCGTAAACTCGCTATTATTAACTGCGTGTGTCATGAACGAGCCCTTATTAACTGCGTGCATCGCGAACTCGCCATTATTAACGGCGTGCGTCGTGAACTCGCCATTATTAACTGCGTGCATCCTGAACTCGCCCTTATTAACTGCGTGCGTCGTAAACTCGCCATTATTAACGGCGTGCGTCGTGAACTCGCCATTATTGACTGCGTGCCTCGTGAACTCGCCCTGATTAACCGCACGCGCCGTGAACTTGCCCTTATTAACGGCGTGCCTCGTGAACTCGCCATTATTAACGACGTGCCTCGTGAACTCGCCCTTATTAACTGCGTGCGTCGTAAACTCGCCATTATTAACGGCGTGCGTCGTGAACTCGCCATTATTGACTGCGTGCCTCGTGAACTCGCCCTGATTAACCGCACGCGCCGTGAACTCGCCCTTATTAACGGCGTGCCTCGTGAACTCGCCATTATTAACGACGTGCCTCGTGAACTCGCCCTGATTAACGGCGCGCACCATGCACTCGCCATTATTAAGTGCGCGTGTCGTGAACTCGCCATTATTTACTGTGTGCGTTCAGAACTCGCCCGTATTAACTGCGTGCATCGTGAACTCGCCGTTATTAACGGCGTGCATTGTGAACGCGCCATTATTAAGTGCGCGCGTGCTTTTACTCGCCGTTATCAACGGTGCACGTCGTGAACTCGCCCTTATTAATTGCGTGCGTCGTGAAATCGCCATTATTAACCACGTGCGTCGTGAACTCGCCCTTATTAGCTGCGGGCGTCGTGAACTCGCCATTATTAACGGCGTGCCTCGTGAACTCGCCCTGATTAACGGCGCGCGCCGTGCACGCGCCATTACTAAGTGCGCGCGTCGTGAACTCGCCATTATTTACTGTGTGCGTCCAGAACTCGCCCGTATTAACTGCGTGCGTCGTGAACTCGCCGTTATTAACGGCGTGCACTGTGAACTCGCCATTATTAAGTGCGCGCGTGCTTTTACTCGCCGTTATTAACGGTGCACGTCGTGAACTCGCCCTTATTAATTGCGTGCGTCGTGAACTCGCCCTTATTAATTGCGTGCGTTGTGAACTCGCCCTTATTAGCTGCGGGCGTCGTGAACTCGCCATTATTAACTGCATGCGTCGTGAACTCGCCATTATGAACTGCGTGCATCCTGATCTCGCCATTATTAACTGCGTGCGTCGTGAACTCGCCATTATTAACTGCGTGCGTCCTGAACTCGCCCTTATTAACTGCATGCGTCGTAAAATCGCTGTTATTAATTGCGTGTGTCGTGAACTCGCCCTTATTAACTGCATGCGTCGTAAACTCGCCATTATTAATTGCATGTGTCGTGAACTCGCCATTATTTACTGTGTGCGTCCAGAACTCGCCC
Organism: Heptranchias perlo; assembly: GCF_035084215.1. NCBI lineage: Eukaryota > Metazoa > Chordata > Chondrichthyes > Hexanchiformes > Hexanchidae > Heptranchias > Heptranchias perlo. Next base: position 77,093,215 of record NC_090330.1, read on the forward strand.
GTATTAACTGCGTGCGTCGTGAACTCGCCGTTATTAACGGCGTGCATTGTGAACTCGCCATTATTAACTGCGTGCGTCCTGAACTCGCCCTTATTAACGCCGTGCGTCGTGAACTCGCCATTATTAACTGCGTGCGTCCTGAACTCGCCGTTATTAACTGCGTGCATCGTGATCTCGCCCTTATTAACTGTGTGCGTCGTGAACTCGCCCTTATTAACGCCGTGCGTCGTGAACTCGCCATTATTAACGGCGTGTGTCGTGAACTCGCCATTATTAACTGCTTGCGTCCTGAACTCGCCGTTATTAACTGCGTGCATCGTGATCTCGCCCTTATTAACTGTGTGTGTCGTGAACTCGCCCTTATTAACGCCGTGCGTCGTGAACTCGCCATTATTAACGGCGTGTGTCGTGAACTCGCCATTAATAACTGCATGCGTCGTGAACTCGCCCTGTGAAACTGTGCGCGTCGTGAAGTCGCCATTATTAACTGCGCGAGTTGTGAACTCGCCATTATTAATGGCGTGCGTCGTGAACTCGCCATTATTAACTGCGTGTGTCGTGAACTCGCATTTATTAACACCTTGCGTCGTGAACTCGCACTTATTAACTGTGTGCGTCGTGAACTTGCCATTATTAACTGCGTGCGTCGTGAACTCGCCATTATTAACTGCGCGCGTCATGAACTCGCCCTGAGAAACTGTGCGCGTCGTGAACTTGCCATTATTAACTGCGTGCGTCGTGAACTCGCCATTATTAACTGCGTGCGTCCTGAACTCGCCCTTATTAACTGCATGCGTCGTAAAATCGCTGTTATTAATTGCGTGTGTCGTGAACTCGCCCTTATTAACTGCATGCGTCGTAAACTCGCCATTATTAATTGCATGTGTCGTGAACTCGCCATTATTTACTGTGTGCGTCCAGAACTCGCCCGTATTAACTGCGTGCGTCGTGAACTCGCCGTTATTAACGGCGTGCATTGTGAACTCGCCATTATTAACTGCGTGCGTCCTGAACTCGCCCTTATTAACGCCGTGCGTCGTGAACTCGCCATTATTAACTGCGTGCGTCCTGAACTTGCCGTTATTAACTGCGTGCATCGTGATCTCGCCCTTATTAACTGTGTGCGTCGTGAACTCGCCCTTATTAACACCGTGCGTCGTGAACTCGCCATTATTAACGGCGTGTGTTGTGAACTCGCCATTATTAACTGCATGCGTCGTGAACTCGCCCTGTGAAACTGTGCGCATCATGAAGTCGCCATTATTAACTGCGCGAGTTGTGAACTCGACATTAATAACTGCGTGCCTCGCGAACTCGCCATTATTAACTGCGCGCGTCCTGAACTCGCCATTATTAATGGCGTGCGTCGTGAACTCGCCATTATTAACGGCGTGCGTCGTGAACTCGCCATTATTGACTGCGTGCCTCGTGAACTCGCCCTGATTAACCGCACGCGCCGTGAACTTGCCCTTATTAACGGCGTGCCTCGTGAACTCGCCATTATTAACGACGTGCCTCGTGAACTCGCCCTTATTAACTGCGTGCGTCGTAAACTCGCCATTATTAACGGCGTGCGTCGTGAACTCGCCATTATTGACTGCGTGCCTCGTGAACTCGCCCTGATTAACCGCACGCGCCGTGAACTCGCCCTTATTAACGGCGTGCCTCGTGAACTCGCCATTATTAACGACGTGCCTCGTGAACTCGCCCTGATTAACGGCGCGCACCATGCACTCGCCATTATTAAGTGCGCGTGTCGTGAACTCGCCATTATTTACTGTGTGCGTTCAGAACTCGCCCGTATTAACTGCGTGCATCGTGAACTCGCCGTTATTAACGGCGTGCATTGTGAACGCGCCATTATTAAGTGCGCGCGTGCTTTTACTCGCCGTTATCAACGGTGCACGTCGTGAACTCGCCCTTATTAATTGCGTGCGTCGTGAAATCGCCATTATTAACCACGTGCGTCGTGAACTCGCCCTTATTAGCTGCGGGCGTCGTGAACTCGCCATTATTAACGGCGTGCCTCGTGAACTCGCCCTGATTAACGGCGCGCGCCGTGCACGCGCCATTACTAAGTGCGCGCGTCGTGAACTCGCCATTATTTACTGTGTGCGTCCAGAACTCGCCCGTATTAACTGCGTGCGTCGTGAACTCGCCGTTATTAACGGCGTGCACTGTGAACTCGCCATTATTAAGTGCGCGCGTGCTTTTACTCGCCGTTATTAACGGTGCACGTCGTGAACTCGCCCTTATTAATTGCGTGCGTCGTGAACTCGCCCTTATTAATTGCGTGCGTCGTGAACTCGCCCTTATTAGCTGCGGGCGTCGTGAACTCGCCATTATTAACTGCATGCGTCGTGAACTCGCCATTATGAACTGCGTGCATCCTGATCTCGCCATTATTAACTGCGTGCGTCGTGAACTCGCCATTATTAACTGCGTGCGTCCTGAACTCGCCCTTATTAACTGCATGCGTCGTAAAATCGCTGTTATTAATTGCGTGTGTCGTGAACTCGCCCTTATTAACTGCATGCGTCGTAAACTCGCCATTATTAATTGCATGTGTCGTGAACTCGCCATTATTTACTGTGTGCGTCCAGAACTCGCCCGTATTAACTGCGTGCGTCGTGAACTCGCCGTTATTAACGGCGTGCATTGTGAACTCGCCATTATTAACTGCGTGCGTCCTGAACTCGCCCTTATTAACGCCGTGCGTCGTGAACTCGCCATTATTAACTGCGTGCGTCCTGAACTCGCCGTTATTAACTGCGTGCATCGTGATCTCGCCCTTATTAACTGTGTGCGTCGTGAACTCGCCCTTATTAACGCCGTGCGTCGTGAACTCGCCATTATTAACGGCGTGTGTCGTGAACTCGCCATTATTAACTGCTTGCGTCCTGAACTCGCCGTTATTAACTGCGTGCATCGTGATCTCGCCCTTATTAACTGTGTGTGTCGTGAACTCGCCCTTATTAACGCCGTGCGTCGTGAACTCGCCATTATTAACGGCGTGTGTCGTGAACTCGCCATTAATAACTGCATGCGTCGTGAACTCGCCCTGTGAAACTGTGCGCGTCGTGAAGTCGCCATTATTAACTGCGCGAGTTGTGAACTCGCCATTATTAATGGCGTGCGTCGTGAACTCGCCATTATTAACTGCGTGTGTCGTGAACTCGCATTTATTAACACCTTGCGTCGTGAACTCGCACTTATTAACTCTGTGCGTCGTGAACTTGCCATTATTAACTGCGTGCGTCGTGAACTCGCCATTATTAACTGCGCGCGTCATGAACTCGCCCTGAGAAACTGTGCGCGTCGTGAACTTGCCATTATTAACTGCGTGCGTCGTGAACTCGCCATTATTAACTGCGTGCGTCCTGAACTCGCCCTTATTAACTGCATGCGTCGTAAAATCGCTGTTATTAATTGCGTGTGTCGTGAACTCGCCCTTATTAACTGCATGCGTCGTAAACTCGCCATTATTAATTGCATGTGTCGTGAACTCGCCATTATTTACTGTGTGCGTCCAGAACTCGCCCGTATTAACTGCGTGCGTCGTGAACTCGCCGTTATTAACGGCGTGCATTGTGAACTCGCCATTATTAACTGCGTGCGTCCTGAACTCGCCCTTATTAACGCCGTGCGTCGTGAACTCGCCATTATTAACTGCGTGCGTCCTGAACTTGCCGTTATTAACTGCGTGCATCGTGATCTCGCCCTTATTAACTGTGTGCGTCGTGAACTCGCCCTTATTAACACCGTGCGTCGTGAACTCGCCATTATTAACGGCGTGTGTTGTGAACTCGCCATTATTAACTGCATGCGTCGTGAACTCGCCCTGTGAAACTGTGCGCATCATGAAGTCGCCATTATTAACTGCGCGAGTTGTGAACTCGACATTAATAACTGCGTGCCTCGCGAACTCGCCATTATTAACTGCGCGCGTCCTGAACTCGCCATTATTAATGGCGTGCGTCGTGAACTCGCCATTATTAACTGCGTGTGTCGTGAACTCGCCTTTATTAACACCTTGCGTCGTGAACTCGCACTTATTAACTGTGTGCGTCGTGAACTCGCCCTTATTAACTGCGTGCGTCGTGAACTCGCCCTTATTAACTGCGGGCATCGTGAACTCGCCCTAATTAAATGCGTGCGCCATGAACTCGCCCTTATTAACTGCGTGCGTCGTGAACTCGCCCTTATTAACTGCGTGCGTCGTGAACTCGCCCTTATTAACTGCGGGCATCGTGAACTCGCCCTTATTAACTGCGGGCATCGTGAACTCGCAATTATTAACGGCGTGCGTCGTGAACTCGCCCTTATTAACGGCGCACTTCTTGAACTCGCCCTTATTAACTGCGTGCGTCGTGAGCTCGCCCTTATTAACTGCGTGCGTCGTGAACTCGCCCTTATTAGCTGCGGGCGTCGTGAACTCGCCATTATTAACTGCGTGCGTCGTGAACTCGCCATTATTAACACCGTGCGTCGTGAACTCGCCATTATTAACGGCGTGTGTTGTGAACTCGCCATTATTAACTGCATGCGTCGTGAACTCGCCCTGTGAAACTGTGCGCGTCGTGAAGTCGCCATTATTAACTGCGCGAGTTGTGAACTCGACATTAATAACTGCGTGCCTCGCGAACTCGCCATTATTAACTGCGCGCGTCCTGAACTCGCCATTATTAATGGCGTGCGTCGTGAACTCGCCATTATTAACTGCGTGTGTCGTGAACTCGCCTTTATTAACACCTTGCGTCGTGAACTCGCACTTATTAACTGTGTGCGTCGTGAACTCGCCCTTATTAACTGCGTGCGTCGTGAACTCGCCCTTATTAACTGCGGGCATCGTGAACTCGCAATTATTAACGGCGTGCGTCGTGAACTCGCCCTTATTAACGGCGCACTTCTTGAACTCGCCCTTATTAACTGCGTGCGTCGTGAGCTCGCCCTTATTAACTGCGTGCGTCGTGAACTCGCCCTTATTAGCTGCGGGCGTCGTGAACTCGCCATTATTAACTGCGTGCGTCGTGAACTCGCCTTTATTAACACCTTGCGTCGTGAACTCGCACTTATTAACTGTGTGCGTCGTGAACTTGCCATTATTAACTGCGCGCGTCATGAACTCGCCCTGAGAAACTGTGCGCGTCGTGAACTTGCCATTATTAACTGCGTGCGTCGTGAACTCGCCATTATTAACTGCGTGCGTCCTGAACTCGCCCTTATTAACTGCATGCGTCGTAAACTCGCCATTATTAATTGCATGTGTCATGAACTCGCCATTATTTACTGTGTGCGTCCAGAACTCGCCCGTATTAACTGCGTGCGTCGTGAAATCGCCGTTATTAACGGCGTGCATTGTGAACTCGCCATTATTAACTGCGTGCGTCCTGAACTCGCCCTTATTAACGCCGTGCGTCGTGAACTCGCCATTATTAACTGCGTGCGTCCTGAACTCGCCGTTATTAACTGCGTGCATCGTGATCTCGCCCTTATTAACTGTGTGCGTCGTTAACTCGCCCTTATTAACGCCGTGCGTCGTGAACTCGCCATTATTAACGGCGTGTGTCGTGAACTCGCCATTATTAACTGCATGCGTCGTGAACTTGCCCTGTGAAACTGTGCGCGTCGTGAAGTCGCCATTATTAACTGCGCGAGTTGTGAACTCGACATTAATAACTGCGTGCCTCGCGAACTCGCCATTATTAACTGCGCGCGTCCTGAACTCGCCATTATTAATGGCGTGCGTCGTGAACTCGCCATTATTAACTGCGTGTGTCGTGAACTCGCCTTTATTAACACCTTGCGTCGTGAACTCGCACTTATTAACTGTGTGCGTCGTGAACTTGCCATTATTAACTGCGCGCGTCATGAACTCGCCCTGAGAAACTGTGCGCGTCGTGAACTTGCCATTATTAACTGCGTGCGTCGTGAACTCGCCATTATTAACTGCGTGCGTCCTGAACTCGCCCTTATTAACTGCATGCGTCGTAAAATCGCTGTTATTAATTGCGTGTGTCGTGAACTCGCCCTTATTAACTGCGGGCATCGTGAACTCGCCCTAATTAAATGCGTGCGCCATGAACTCGCCCTTATTAACTGTGTGCGTCGTGATCTCGCCCTTATTAACTGCGTGCGTCGTGAACTCGCCCTTATTAACTGTGTGCGTCGTGAACTCGCCCTTATTAACTACGGGCATCGTGAACTCGCAATTATTAACGGCGTGCGTCGTGAACTCGCCCTTATTAATGGCGCACTTCGTGAACTCGCCCTTATTAACTGCGTGCGTCGTGAGCTCGCCCTTATTAACTGCGTGCGTCGTGAACTCGCCCTAATTAAATGCGTTCGCCATGAACTCGCCCTTATTAACTGCGTGCGTCGTGAACTCGCCCTTATTAACTGCGTGCGTCGTGAACTCGCCCTTATTAACTGCGGGCATCGTGAACTCGCCATTATTAACGGCGTGCGTCATGAACTCGCCCTTATTAACTGCGCGCCTCGTGAACTCGCCATTATTAACTGCGCGCGTCGTGAACTCGCCATTATTAACTGCGTGCGTCCTGAACTCACCATTATTAACTGCGTGCGTCGCGAACTCGCCCTTATTAACTGCGTGCGTCACGAACTCGCCATTATTCACGGCGTGCATCGTGAACTCGCCAGTATTCAGTGCGCGTGTCCTTTTGCTCACCTTTATTAACGGTGCGCGTCGCGAACTCGCCATTATTAATTGAGTGCGTCGTGAACTCGCCATGATGACCTGCGGGCGTCACGAACTCGCCCTTATTTGCTGCAGGCGTCGTGAACTCGCCATTATTAACTCCCCGCGTCGTGAACTCGCCATTATTAACTGCGCGCGTCGTGAACTTGCCATTATTAACTGCGCGCGTCGTGAACTCGCCCTGAGAAACTGTGCGTCCTGAACTCGCCATTATTAACTGCGCGTCCTGAACTCGCCGTTATTAACTGCGTGTGTTGTGAACTCGCCCTTATTAACTGTGTGCGTCGCGAACTCGCCATTATTAACGGCGTGCGTCGCGAACTCGCCATTATTAACGGCGTGCGTCGTGAACTCGCCCTGATTAACGGCGCGCATTATGAACTTGCCATTATTAAGTGCGCGTGTCCTATAACTCACCATTATTAACCGCGCACGTCGTGAACTCGCCCTTATTAACTGCGTGCGTTGTGAACTCACCATTATGAACGGCGTGCGACCTGAACTCGCCATTATTCATTGCGTGTGTCGTGAACTCGCCATTATGAACGGCGTGCGACCTGAACTCGCCATTATTAACTGCGTGCATCGTGAACTCGCCGTTATTAACTGCGAGCGTCGTGAACTCCCCCTTTCAAGTGCATGCGTCGTCAACTCGCCATTATTAACAACGTGGATCGTGAACTCGCCCTTATTAACGGCGTGCGTCGTGAAGTCGCCTTTATTAACAGAATGCGTCGTGAACTCGCCCTTATTAACGGCGTGCGTCGTGAACTCGCCGTTATTAACGGCGTGCGTCGTGAACTCGCCGTTATTAACTGCGTGTGTCGTGATCTCGCCTTTATTAATGGCATGCGTCGTGAACTCGCCATTATTAACTGCGTGTGTCGTGATCTCGCCTTTATTAACTACATGCGTCGTGAACTCGCTCTTATTAACGGCGTGCGTTGTGAACTCGCTCTTATTAACTGCTCGCGTCGTGAACTCGCCGTTATTAACGGCGCGCGTTGTGAACTCGCCCTTATTAACGGCGTGCGTTGTGAACTCGCCATTATTAACTGCGTGCGTCGTGAACTCGCCCTTATTAACTGCATGAGTCGTGAACTCGCTCTTATTAACTGCGTGCGTCGTGAACTCGCCATTATCAACTGCGTGCGTCGTGAACTCGCCCTTATTAACTGCGTGAGTCGTGAACTCGCTCTTTTTAATTGCGTGCTTCGTGAACTCGCCATTATTAACTGCGTGCGTCGTGAACTCGCCATTATTAACTGCGTGCATCGTGAACTCGCCGTTATTAACAGCGTGCGTCGTGAACTCGCCCTTATTAACTGCGTGCGTCGTGAACTCACCATTATTAACTGCGTGCGTCGTGAACTCGCCCTTATTAACTGCGTGAGTCGTGAACTTGCTCTTATTAACTGCGTGCGTCGTGAACTCGCCATTATCAACTGCGTGCGTCGTGAACTCGCCCTTATTAACTGCGTGAGTCGTGAACTCGCTCTTTTTAATTGCGTGCTTCGTGAACTCGCCATTATTAACTGCGTGCGTCGTGAACTCGCCATTATTAACTGCGTGCGTCGTGAACTCGCCGTTATTAACTGCGTGAGTCGTGATCTCGCCGTTATTAACTGCGTGAGTCGTGAACTCGCCGTTATTAACAGTATTTGGATGGCCCGACTAGAGAGGGGGCAAAACTTGACCTCCTCTTGGGAAATAAGGAAGGGCAGGTGACAGAAGTGTTAGTGAGGGATCACTTTGGGACCAGTGATCATAATTCCATTAGTTTTAAGATAGCTATGGAGAAGGATAGGTCTGGCCCAAAAGTTAAAATTCTAAATTGGGGAAAGGCCAATTTTGATGGTATTAGACAGGAACTTTCAGAAGTTGATTGGGAGAGTCTGTTGGCAGGCAAAGGGACATCTGGTAAGTGGGAGGCTTTCAAAAGTGTGTTAACCAGGGTTCAGGGTAAGCACATTCCTTATAAAGTGAAGGGCAAGGCTGGTAGAAGTAGGGAACCTTGGATGACTCGGGAGATTGAGGCACTAGTCAAAAATAAGAAGGAGGCATATGACATGCATAGGCAGCTGGGATCAAGTGGATCCCTTGAAGAGTATAGAGATTGCCGGAGTAGAGTTAAGAGAGAAATCAGGAGGGCAAAAAGGGGATATGAGATTGCTTTGGCAGATCAGGCAAAGGTGAATCCAAAGAGCTTCTACAAATACATAAAGGGCAAAAGGGTAACTAGGGAGAGAGTAGGGCCTCTTAAGGATCAACAAGGTCATCTAAGTGCGGAACCACAAGAGATGGGTGAGATCCTGAATGAATATTTCACATCGGTATTTACGGTTGAGAAAGGCATGGATGTTAGGGAACTTGGGGAAATAAATAGTGATGTCTTGAGGAGTGTACATATTACAGAGAGGGAGGTGCTGGAAGTCTTAACGCGCATCAAGGTAGATAAATCTCCGGGACCTGATAAAATGTATCCCAGGACGTTATGGGAGGTTAGGGAGGAAATTGCGGGTCCCCTAGCAGAGATATTTGAATCATCCACCGCTACAGGTGAGGTGCCTGAAGATTGGAGGGTAGCAAATGTTGTGCCTTTGTTTAAGAAGGGCGGCAGGGAAAAGCCTGGGAACTACAGACCAGTGAGCCTGACATCTGTAGTGGGTAAGTTGTTAGAGGGTATTCTGAGGGACAGGATCTACAGGCATTTGGAGAGGCAGGGACTAATTAGGAACAGTCAGCATGGTTTTGTGAGAAGAAAATCATGTCTCACGAATTTGATTGAGTTTTTTGAAGGGGTAACCAAGAAGATAGATGAGGGCTGTGCTGTCGACGTGGTCTACATGGACTTCAGCAAAGCATTTGACAAGGTACCGCATGGTAGGTTGTTACATAAGGTTAAATCTCATGGGATCCAAGGTGAGGTAGCCAATTGGATACAAAATTGGCTTGACGACAGAAGACAGAGGGTGGTTGTCGAGGGTTGTTTTTCAAACTGGATGCCTGTGTCCAGCGGTGTGCCTCAGGGATCGGTGCTGGGTCCGCTGTTATTTGTTATTTATATTAATGATTTGGATGAGAATTTAGGAGGCATGGTTAGTAAGTTTGCAGATGACACCAAGATTGGTGGCATTGTGGACAGTGAAGAAGGTTATCTAGGATTGCAACGGGATCTTGATAAATTGGGCCAGTGGGCCGATGAATGGCAGATGGAGTTTAATTTAGATAAATGTGAGGTGATGCATTTTGGTAGATCGAATCGGGCCAGGACCTACTCCGTTAATGGTAGGGCGTTGGGGAGAGTTATAGAACAAAGAGATCTAGGAGTACAGATTCATAGCTCCTTGAAAGTGGAGTCACAGGTGGATAGGGTGGTGAAGAAGGCATTCAGCATGCTTGGTTTCATTGGTCAGAACATTGAATGCAGGAGTTGGGATGTCTTGTTGAAGTTGTACAGGGCATTGGTGAGGCCACACTTGGAGTACTGTGTACAGTTCTGGTCACCCTATTATAGAAAGGATATTATTAAACTAGAAAGAGTGCAGAAAAGATTTACTAGGATGCTACCGGGACTTGATGGTTTGACTTACAGGGAGAGGTTAGACAGACTGGGACTTTATTCCCTGGAGAGTAGGAGGTTAAGGGGTGATCTTATAGAAGTCTATAAAATAATGAGGGGCATAGATAAGGTCGATAGTCAAAATCTTTTCCCAAAGGTAGGGGAGTCTATAACGAGGGGGCACAGATTTAAGGTGAGAGGGGAGAGATACAAAAGGATCCAGAGGGGCAATTTTTTCACTCAAAGGGTGGTGAGTGTCTGGAACGAGCTGCCAGAGGCAGTAGTAGAGGCGGGTACAATTTTGTCTTTTAAAAAGCATTTGGACAGTTACATGGGGAAGATGGGTATCGAGGGATATGGGCCAAGTGCAGGCAATTGGGACTAGCTTAGTGGTATAAACTGGGCGACATGGACATGTTGGGCCGAAGGGCCTGTTTCCATGTTGTAACTTCTATGATTCTATGATTCTATGAACTGCGTGAGTCGTGAACTCGCCGTTATTAACTGCGTGAGTCGTGAACTCGCCCTTATTAATTGCGTGAGTCGTGAACTTGCCGTTATTAACTGCGTGAGTCGTGAACTCGCCATTATTAACTGCGTGAGTCGTGAACTCGCCCTTATTAATTGCGTGAGTCGTGAACTTGCCGTTATTAATTGCGTGCTTCGTGAACTTGCCGTTATTAACTGTGTGCGTCCTGGGCACGCCATTATTAACTGCGTGCGTCGTGGCATCAAGTGTGGGTGTTCATGGTGAACGTCATGAAAGGGACTTATTGTATAAGCCAGTCAAGAATGGGCAAGACGTGGCAGTCATGGTGATAACAGTAATATTTATTGTGAGTGGAAAAAAAATCAAATATAAATAAAAAATATTACAAAGCGTCGAACATCCTTGTGCTCACAAAACCTTTGCCTTTCGCTTTCGGCTCCTCCTACGTGGTGTTTCCCCTGTGGCTGCAACAGAGATAGTGGCAGGTTGCTCTTGTTCATGCCCTGACCGATTAGATGCTATGGGCTGACGCCTTCTGCGTTTCGGTGACCATGAGGGCCCCTCCAAAGACTGCTCCACCTGCACCTGTGCAGGGGCAGACTCAGCCACCTGGAGAGGAGGCAGCATTGCGGGTACTGGTTGAGAGGGGGGCAACGGGTGAGATGTTGGCGCATTTTGAGTAGCGTCCCCCCTTCCATATCCCCTTTCGCCATCATCCCTCTCCTGGGCCAGGCCCACATCACTCCTACCATTCTGCTGGACGACAGTTTGGAGGACATGTGTGAAGCCTTGTAAAGCCAGTGCTAGTGTATCTGCCTGCCTGTTTAAGGCGGCAGAAAGTTGCTCACCCTGAGCCCGAACGGCCGTTTTCAGGGCCTCAATGGCCTCATTGTTGAGCCATGCTTGAACCTCGATGGAGGCTAGCCTTCCCTCCATCGCAGACATTCCCGCTCTTACCCGCGGCACTATCTCAGAGATGCCCTCATGTCCCTTTGACAGTATCTCAGAGATGCCCTCATGTCCCTTTGACAGTATCTCAGAGATGCCCTCATGTCCCTTTGACAGTATCTCAGAGATGCCCTCATGTCCCTTTGACAGTATCTCAGAGATTCCCTCCTGTACCTGTGCCACCATTCCATTCATGCAGGAGTTGGACTCCTCCATCCTCTGCGTGATTGTGGAGAGTGCGCGTGGCACCTGTTCAAGCACCTCGCAAATGTGCTGCTGCCCCTCGATCATTCTCCTTTTCATGGATGGCTCCCAGGGTTCAGCATCTGTGTCCAGCTGAGCAGAACCTGGAGAAGATTGCTCCCACCGACGTGAACTCTCCACAGCTGCCCCTGCCACCAGTGTGTGGTGACTCACCATGTGCAACCCCAACTAAGTGAGGACGGGGACCCACTGAGGTGTGTGTATCTGCGCTGGTGGATGGCTCACTCAGATGTGATGGTGCCCCCTCAGAGGCCGGCAGGTCCTCTGAGGGATCGCCCTCCGCCATCACGGCAGTCGCTGAAGGCCGTGTAAGAGAACAGAAGGCAATATTAAGCATGATGACAGATGTTGAGGTGCTGAAGATGGCAAGGCAGGTTAACATCAATTGCTATTGTGAGTGCTGAATGTTAAAGTTCTGTCACCAGCCGTTTGTCGGGTGCCAGTCTCGGCGTCCCACTCGAGGGTGCAGCTCAATTCAAGACCCTCCTGCTCTGCATCCGTGAGGACGACCTGATGTTCCGGCCCCTCCCGTCTTCGCCCTCTCCCGTGGCGTTCTGGGCTGTCTTCTCCACTATGGAGAGAAAGTAGAGAGACGTGAGTGAGGGATGGTGATATGGCCAACTGCTGAATGCATTGGTTTGGTGAGGCTGACTGTGAAAGAGATGCATCAGAGGGTGAGTATGAGACAGTACCTGACATCGTATGAGGATTGGGTTGAGTGGTAGTGGTGGGATGAGTACTGGGGAGGTGAGTAAGTGCAGGTAAGTTGAGGATGAGGTTGAATGGGTGTGAGGAGTGATGTGACAGAGTAGTGTTGGCAGTGCAGAAGGATTTGTGGGGTGGGGGCGGTGATGTGGAAGACAGAGTGTTGGAGAATGAGTAAGTGAACTCACTTTTGCTGACCTAGTTAGGTCATTGAAGCGCTTCCTGCGCTGGATCCAGCTGCGGGAGACATTGCTGCTGCTGCTGACCTCCTGTACCATCTCGAGCCACGCCTTCTTGGTGGCGGAGGCAGGCCACTTCCTCCCGTCTGCCAGGTAGAATATCTCTCTCCTCCTCCTCACCCCATCCAGTAACACCTGGAGTGAGGCATCATTAAACCTGGGAGCAGCCTTTCCCCTGGGCTGCTCCATGCTGCTCTTTTGGTTGTTTGCTGCAGGAACAGCATTGGAGGACTCCCCCTTTAAATAGGGCTCCTCCAGCTGACAGCCTGTGATGCGGGTGTGCAGTCCGCCCGCTGCGCAAGTTTCCAACAGGAAACCTGGAAGCCAAGGTAAGTGGCTTCAATTTACCCGCGATCACGTGGGGAACGCACCGATTTTACTGGGCGGGTTACCCACGCACCTGGTCGCCTCCCTGCTGCCAACCCACCTCCCTGGTAATATCTAGGCCATAGAATTTGCAGCGCAGAAACAGGCCATTCAGTCCAACTGGTCCATGCCACCTGGGATGTTAATTCCTCAAAAAGTCAAAGAGTCAACAGTCAAGAGCAGGCATTATCAATGTTGGGAATGTTTATGGATGAGGCTTCTGAAATCATACCAGTGTATGTGTCAGAATTTCAGGCTAACCCATAAACAAATCCATCAGTTTTTGCAATTCATAGGAATGCTGAAAGAGCACCTTAGAGACAGTAGGCCACCTTTGGGTCCCTCACAGCTTAAGGTGGTGATTTGGCTCAAACCTCATATTGTAGCCAAAGCTTCCAATATATTCAATGAGACAGAAACAATATAATTAATAGCATGTTTACTTCTGTTATAGCTGAATCATTATACATAGAATTGTAGAAAAGCACAGAAGGCCTATTGTGTCCGTGCCGGCTGAAAAAGAGCTATCCAGCTTAATCCCACTTTCCAGCACTTGGTCCGTAGCTCTGTAGGTTACGGCACTTCAAGTGCACATGCAAATAGTTTTTCAGGTTGAGGGTTTCTGCTTCTACCACCCTTTCAGGTAGTGAGATCCAGACCCCCACCACCCTCTGGTCACTGACCCCACCGTTAAGGGAAATAGGTCCTTCCTATCCACTCTATCTAGTCCCGAAATAATTTTATACACCTCAATTAAATCTCCCTTCAGCCTCCTTTGTTCCAAAGAAAACAACCACAGCCTATCCAATCTTTTCTCATAGCTAAAATTCTCCAGCCCTGGCAACATCCATAAATCTCCTCTGTACCCTCTCTACTGCAATCACATCTTTCCTGTAACGTGGTGACCAGAACTGTACGCAGTACTCAAGCTGTGGCCTAACCAATCTTTTATACAGTTCTAGCATAACCTCCCTGCTCTTATATTCTATGCCTTGGTTAATAAAGGAAAGTATCCCATATGCCTTCTTAACCACCTTATCTACCTATCCTGCTACCTTCAGGGATCTGTGGACATGCACTCCAAGGTCCCTTTGTTCCTCTACACCTCTCGGTATCCTCCCATTTATTGTGTACTCCCTTGCCTTGTTTGCCCTCCCCAAATGCATTACCTCACACTTCTCCGGATTGAATTCCATTTGCCACTTTTCTGCCCACCTGACCAGTCCATTGATACCTTCCTGCAGTCTACAGTTTTCCTCCTCACTATCAACCACACGGCCAATTTTTGTATCATCTGCAAGCTTCTTGATCAAGCTCCCCACATTCAAATCCAAATCATTAATATATACCACAAAAAGCAAGGGACCTAGTAACGAGCCTTGAGGGACCCCACTGGAAACAGCCTTCCAGTCACAAAAACACCCGTCATCCATTACCCTTTGCTTCCTTCCACTGAGCCAATTTTGGATCCAACTTCTCACTCTCCCTTGGATCCCATGGGCTTTTACTTTTTTGACCAGTCTGCCATGTGGGACCTTGTCAAAAACCTTGCTAAATTCCATGTACACTACATCAAACACGTTACCCTCATCGACCCTCCTTGTTACCTGCTCAAAAAATTCAATCAAGTTAATGAGACACGACCTGTCCTTAACAAATCCATGCTGACTATCCTTGATTAACCAGTGCTTTTCTAATTGACGATTTAAGCTGTCTGTAAGAATTTTTTCCAATAATTTGCCCATATCGAGGTTAGACTGACTGGCCTATAATTACTCGATCTATCCCTTTCTCCCTTTTTAAACAACGGTACAACGTTAGCAGTCCTCCAATCCTCCGGCACCACGCCTGTAGCCAGGGAGGATTGGAAAATGATGGTCAGAGCCTCTGCTATTTCCTCCCTTGCAGCCTGGGATACATTTCATCCGGGCCTGGCGATTTATCTCCTTTCAAAGATGCTAATCCCCTTAATGCTTCCTCTCTCACTATGTTTATCTCATCCAATATTTCACACTCCTCCTCCTTAACTACAATCTCTGCATCATCCCTCTCTTTTGTGAAGAAAAATGCAAAGTATTCGTTAAGAACCATCTTCCAACTCCACACATAGGTTACCTTTTTGGTCTCTAATTGGCCCTACTCTTTCCTTAGTTATCCTCTCGCTCTTTATGTATTTATGAAACATTTTTGGGTTTTCCTTGATTTTACTTGCCAGTACTTTTTCATGCCCTCTCTTTGCTTTCCGAATTTCCTTTTTAATTTCACCTCTGAATGCCTGAATCCTGTCAATCTCATATTTTCTCTTGGAAGAAAAATGAAATGATCCTGGAGGCATGCATTAAAATTAGTTGGAAAATGATAATACAGTTTTGTGCTGTTATTACTGTTTGACATCCATAGCCCCCCCTCTCCATATCTGTCTTTGAGCCAACATAACTGTAATATTACTGGCGCAGTTTACTGCTCTTCTTTGGGCAGCGACACTTTCCCCAGACCTTCCTCCAAGTCCGGAAACTTGGGGAAACTCAGTTCATCCAGGAGAAGACATTTTGCTGTGCTGTTTACTAACCAGTAACAATAGCTGTCACTCTTGTGGCTCATTCTTTTCCTGCATGGCTGAAGCAACACACTTTTCCCTGGCCCTGTTTTTGGCCAGGCTTTACAACTCCGCTGTTCTGCTCAATTTCCTCCAGTTTTCTGTTCTGCACAGCAGGATGGACAGTCTTGAGTGTTATTTGACCAGTTATGTTTAGCTACTTGAGAGCCACAAAATGAGAATAATTGCAGACAAAACCTGATTCAGCAGGTATTTGGCACTGAGAATGATGAAATCTGATTGAGCAAACTCACTCCACTGGAAACACAAGTTAGAAGCGTTTTAATCTGTTGCTATTAAAATAAAAGAAAAATTGTGAAAGTGGAAAAGGTAGCAAAACGGGAATGTGCAAAGGGCTGGGAATACACTTGAAGGCATTTGATAAGGTCCACATTAGAGACTGTTAGCTAAGATAGAAGCCCATGGAATGGAGGGAAAAGTATGGACATGGTTAGGAAATTGGCTGAGCAAAAAGTGACAGAGAATAGGGATAATGGGTAGGTACTCACATTGGCAGGATGTGACTAGTGGAGTCCCACAGGGATCTGTCTTGGGGCCTCAATTATTCACAATATTTATTAACAACTTAGATGAAGGCATAGAAAGTCTCATATCTAAGTTTGCCAATGATACAAAGATTGGTGGCATTGTAAAGTGTAGATAAAGTCATAAAATTACAAAGGGATATTGATTGATTAGGTGAATTGGCAAAACTGTGGCAAATGGAATTCAGTGTAGCCAAATGTGAGGTCATCCACTGTGGATCAAAAAAGGATAAAACAGGGTACTTTCTAAATGGTAAAAAGTTAAAAACAGTGGATGTCCAAAGGGAATTAGGGGTTCAGGTACACAGATCATTGAAGTGTCATGAACAGGTGCAGAAAATAATCAAGAAGGCTAATGGAATGTTGGCCTTTATATGTAAAGGACTAGAGTACAAGGGGGCAGAAGTTATGCTGCAGCTATACAAAACCCTGGTTAGACCGCACCTGGAGTACTGTGAGCAGTTCTGGGCACTGCACCTTCGGAAGGACATATTGGCCTTGGAGGGAGTGCAGCGTAGGTTTACTAGAATGATACCCAGACTTCAAGGGTTAAGTTACGAGGAGAGATTACACAAATTGGGGTTGTATTCTCTAGAGTTTTGAAGGTTAAGGGATGATCTGATCGAAGTTTATAAGATATTAAGGGGAACAGATAGGGTGGATAGAGAGAAACTATTTCCGCTGGTTGGGGATTCTAGGAGTAGGGGGCACAGTCTAAAAATTAGAGCCAGACCTTTCAGGAGTGAGATTAGAAAACATTTCTACACACAAAGGGTGGTAGAAGTTTGGAACTCTTCCGCAAACGGCAATTGATACTAGCTCAATTGCTAAATTTAAATCTGAGATAGATAGCTTTTTGGCAACCAAAGGTATTAAGGGATATGGGCCAAAGGCAGGTATATGGAGTTAGAGCACAGATCAGCCATGATCTTATCAAATGGCGGAGCAGGCACGAGGGGCTGAATGGCCTCCTGTTCCTATGTTCCAACATGGAGTCATCCTCCTATTTCAGTAGGGATGAATAAATGAATTGTAATGCAGCAACTGATTGTGAAGGGTTCTTCAGTTTTATATTTTATTTTTCATTGTTTTATTCAGAAGGAAGAATGGGCCCCAATTCAAAGCCAGCTCTATGAAGTTAAAAGAAGAGACTCCCAATTGATGGTAAGCTGCTCCACTGTGACTGAAGGTCATGTTTAATATGTTGTCAAATGATTTTTTTGGTTGGCTTCTAGTGTACATTCAGAAGCACCCGCAAATGTAGAATTGTTTTTTTACACTGTCATGTCCAATTCTATTTTATTTAATTTTAAATGACCATAGGAACATTGTTAGGCCATTCAACCCCTTGAACCTGTTCGGCCATTTAATTAAATCATGGCTGATCTGTATCTTAACTCCATTTACCCGCCTTGGTTCGATATCCGTTAACACCTTTGCCCAACTTTCTGCTTCTATCTGCACTACTTACAGTGCCACCTAACTTACAGTGCCACCTAACTTAGTGTCATCAACAAATTTGAATATATGGATCTCTATTCCTCCATCTAAGTCATTGATAAATATGGTGAAAAGCTAAGGCCCCAGTACAGATCCCTGGGGGAACACCACTAGTCATACCCTGCCAGTTGAAGTATATCCCCATTATCCCTACACTCTGTCTCCTACCTTCTAATGAATTCCCTAGCCATGTCAAGAGATTGCCTCCAGCTCCACGTGCTTTCATTTTGCTAACAATCTCTTGTGTGGAACCTTATCGAATGCCTTCTGAAAGTCCATATAAATATCATCCATAGACACTCCCTTATCAACCATGTGGTTGATAAGGGAGTGTCTATGGATGATATTTATATGGACTTCCTGAAAACATTCAACTAGGTTATTCAGACATGACTTAACCGTTCCAAATCTGTGCTGGCTCTCTCTGACCAGTTTATATTTGTCCAAGTGCTCAGTCACTCTGTCCCTACTTCCCCACAATAGATATTAGACAAATACATCTATAATTTCCTGGTTTACCTCTCCCACCACCTTAAATAATGGAGTGACATTGGTAATTTTCCAATCCAAGGGGACAATTCCTGAATCAAGAGAGTTTTAGAAGATCATCTGGAGCATCTGCCATTTCCTCACCTGTTTCTTTTAATACCCTGGAGTGGAAAACATCAGGTCCTGGAAATTTGTCAATCTTCAGTCTTATCATTTTCTCCATAATCATTTTTTAACTTATATTAAATCTAGCAAGTCCTCCCCTTCATTTATTTTTATTTTTCCTCGAATCTTTGGTACTTTATCCTTATCTTCTTCTCTGATGACCGATACAAAGTAATTATTTAGCAAGTCTAGCATTTCCTTACTTTTAATAACAATATCACCTGCTTCTGTCTTTAAGGGACCCACATTACCCTTAGCCACCCTCTTTCTCTTGATACACTAATAAAAGCGTTTAGTATTATCCTTGACATCCCTCACAAGTTTTTTCTTGTATTTCCTTTTTGCAGCCCTTACTACTTTCTTTGTATCCTTTTCTTGTTCTTTATATCTCTCCCAGTCTGCGGGATTTTAGTTTTATACTATCTCTTACCTCTTTTGTTGACTAAGGTTGTTTAAATACACAAGTAGAGCTCTTGCCCTTTCGGGGTATGTACAGGTCTTGTATTGTACCAAATACCTCTTTGAACACCTCCCACTGTTCATCTGCAATTTTATCCATCAACAGCTTTGCCCAGTTTACTGTAGTCAATTTTTGCCTCATCCCTTCTAAGTCAGCCTCTCCTAAATTTAATATCTTAGTGCGTGACTCACCCTTCTTCCTCTCAAACCTAATATTGAATTCAATCATGTTACGAATGTTAACTTTTGTATTTGTAACCAAATGAAAATGAACATTTCCCATTCGATCATGTTAACGCTGTTTAATTCTTATGCTCCCATTTTATGTTAAATGTTTCGGGTGACACTCAGCTATTTTTTCAAGTTGTCCCCAAACACATTGCACAGTTTCCCCAGGGCCATCACAAATTTGTGGGACCACTACTGATTGAGACTTCTTGTCTCCTCTCTCAAGCCACATAGTTCATTACCTGCATATATCATCATGTTGACATCTCCACATGAAATATTGCCCCATTATTACTGGATAAGTACAGATCAGAGAGGCCATTTGACCCATCTAGCTCATCCTTCCATTGAGAATTACAATGCCCCATCGCAACATCCAACTGCCTCCTCATTTCATTAAACAAAAGAGTACATTAAAGTTCCAACCCTGAGGGAAGATTTCCTCCATTGCTTTGTGTAGCAGAATTGTAAACCCATTAATGACTTTATACAGAAAGCACGAACTAAATGTTCAATGTTATAACTGAACTTTTTGTTGGATGAGAACAAAAGTGATAGTCGATCCTGATCTGCTAAACTGTCACGGAAGCAAAGAGATTTGGGAATCCAAGTACACGAATCATTTAAAGCTAGTAAACATGTACAAAAAGTAATCAAAAAAGCTAATGGAATGTTGGCCTTTATCTCAAGGGGCTGGAATACAAAGGGGAGGAAATTATGCTTCAGTTGTATAAAGCCTTGGTCGTATCCCATCTGAAGTACTGTGTTTAGTTTTGGGCACTGCACCTCAGGAAGGATATATGGGAAACACTTGGGATTAAAGGGGCAGTGACAGCGTAGATAACAAATTGGCTAAGAGACAGAAATCAAAGAGTAGTGATGATCGGTTGTTTTTCAGACTGGAGGAAGTATACAGTGGTGTCCCCCAGGTGGTGGTATTGGGACCGCTGCTGTTTTTGATGTATATTAATGACCTGGACTTGGGTATAAAGGGCATAATTTCAAAGTTTACAGATGACACAAAACTCAAAAATGTAATAAATAGTATGGAGGATAGTAACAGACTTCAGGAGGACATAGAATCATAGAATAGTTACAGCGCGGAAGGAGGCCATTCGGCCCATTGAGTCCATGCCGGCTCTCTGCAAGAGCAATCCAGCTAGTCCCACTTCCCTCCCCTTTCCCCGTGACCCTGCAAATTTTTTCCCTTCAAGTGCTTATCCAATTCCCTTTTGAAAGCCATAATTGAATCTGCCTCTACCACCCCCTCAGACAGTGCATTCCAGGTCATAAACACTCGCTGTGTAAAAAAGTTTTCCTCATGTCACCTTTGGTTCTTTTGCCAATCACCTTAAATCTATGTCCTCTGGTTCTTGACCCTTCTGCCAATGGGAACAGTTTTTCTCTACCCACTCTGTCTAGACACTTTGCGATTTTGAAAACCTTTATCAAATCTCCTCTCAACCTTCTCTGCTCTAAGGAGAACCCCCCCAACTTCTCCAGTCTATCCACATAACTGAAGTCCTTCATCCCCAGAACCATTCTAGTAAATCTCTTCTGCACCCTCTCTAAGGCCTTCACATCCTTCCTAAGGTGCGGTGCCCAGAATTGGGCACAATACTCCAGCTGTGGCCGAACCAATGTTTTATAAAAGTTCATCATAACTTCCTTGCTTTTGTACTCTATGCCTCTACTTATAAAGCCCAGGATCCCATATGCTTTTTTAACTGCTTTCTCAATCTGCCCTGCCATCTTCAACAATTTGTGTACATATACCCCAGATCTCTCTGTTCCTGCACCCCTTTTAGAATTGTACCCTTTAGTTTATATTGCCTCACCTCGTTCTTTCTACCAAAATGTATCACTTTGCCCTTTTCTGTGTTAAATTTCATCTGTCACGTGTCTGCTCATTCCACCAGCCTGACAATGTCCTCTTGAAGTCTATCACTATCCTCCTCACTGTTCACTACACTTCCAAGTTTTGTGTCATCTGCAAATTTTGAAATTGTGCCCTGTACACCCAAGTCCAAGTCATTTATATCAGTGGTCCCAGTACTGACCCCTGGGGAACCCCACTGTATACTTCCCTCCAGTCTGAAAAACAACTGTTCACCACTACTCTCTGTTTCCTTTCACTTAGCCAATTTCGTATCCATGCTCCCCTTTTATTCCATGGGCTTCAACTTTGCTGACAAGCCTATTATGTGGCACTTTATCAAACGCCTTTTGAAAATCCATATACACTACATCAACCGCAGTGCCCTCATCAACCCTCTCTGTTACCTCATCCAAAAACTCAAACAAGTTAGTTAAACACGATTTGCCTTTAACAAATCCGTGCTGGCTTTCCTTAATTAATCCACACTTGTCCAAGTGACTGTTAATTCTGCCCCGGATTATCATTTCTAAAAGTTTCCCCACCACTGAGGTTAAACCGACTGGCATGTGGTTGCTGGGTTTATCCTTATACTCTTTTTTGAACAAGGGTGTAACATTTGCAATTCTCCAGTCCTCTGGCACTCACTGACATAGACAGACTGGTGAAATAGGCAGACATATGGCAGATGAAATTTAATGCAGAGAAGTGAGAAGTGATGCATTTTGGAAGGAAAATGAGGAGAGGCAATATAAAGTAAATGGTATAATTTTAAAGGAGGTGCAGGAACAGAGAGACCTGGGGGTGTACGTACACAAATCTTTGAAAGTGGCAGGACAAGTTGAGAAGACTGTCAAAACAGCATACGGGATACTCTACAGCATAGAGTACAAAAGCAAGGAGGTTATGCTAAACCTTTATAAACCACTAGTTAGGCCCCAGTTGGAGTATTGTGGCCAATTCTGGGCACCACACTTTAGGAAGGATGTCAAGGCCTTAGAGAGGGTGCAGAGGAGATTTACTAGAATGGTTCCAGGGATGAGGGACTTCAGTTCTGTGGATAGACTGGAGAAACTGGGATTTTTCTCCTTAGAGCAGAGAAGGTTAAGGGGAGATTTAATAGAGGTGTTCAAAATTATGAAGGGTTTTGGTAGAGTAAATTAGGAGAAACTGTTTCCAGTGGTAGAAGGATCGGAAACCAACGGACACAGATTTAAGGTAATTGTCAAAAGAACCAGAGGCGACATGAGGAGACATTTTTTTAAGCAGCGAGTTGTAATGATCTGAATGCACTGCCTGAAAGGGCGGTGGAGCAGATTTAGTAGTAACTTTCAAAAGGGAATTGGATAAATACTTGAAAAGGAAAATTTGCAGAGCTCTGGGGAAACAGCAGGGAGGTGGGGCTGATTGGCTTTCAAAGAGCCAGCACAGGCATGATGGGCTGTATGGCCTCCTTCTGTCCTGTATGATTCTGATATTCACCAGAATGATATCGAGGCTTAGAGAGTTAAATTATGAGGACAGGTTTCATAAACTTGGCTTGTAGTCCCTTGAGTATAGAAGATTGAGGGATGATCTGATTGATGTGTTTAAAATGTTAAAAGGATTCAATAGCGTAAATACAGAGAAACAATTTCATCTGATGGGAGAATCAAGAATGGGTGGACATCATCTTAAAATTAGGGCTAGGCCATTTAGGAGGGAAATCAGGAAGCACTTTTTCACTCAAAGGGTAGTAGAAATGTGGAATTCTCTCCCCCAAAAGGCTGTATCTTTTCAGTACATTGTGATGGTTTACTTGGAGGTGTACTTGGTCGCCGCATTTTGTCACTTCTGACATGTTGTGTTTGGATGCGGAACAATTGGAATTTTCATAGATTTTGATAGATTTTTGTTATCTAAGGGTATCAAGGAACATGAAGCTAAGGCGGGTAAATTATATTGAGGTACAGATCAGCCATAATCTAATTAAATGACCGAGCAGGCTCTGGGGGCTGAGTAGAATCATAGAATCATCAAAATTTACGGCACAGAAGGAGGCCATTCGGCCCATTGATTCTGTGCCGGCTGAAAAAGAGCTATCCAGCCTAATCCCACTTTCCAGCTCTTGGTCCATAGTCTTGTAGGTTACAGTACTTCAAGTGCATATCCAAGTGAATGGTTTACTTCTGTTCCTAAACTCCTAAGTTTGGCCTCGTTTTACATGGGTGTGTATCACTATAAAAAAAAGCAGCAGGGATAACTGGTTACCAGTCACTTTAGCAGATCAGGATTGACGTTTGTTCTCATCCAACAAAGTGTTCAGGAGGTTGTGGATTCCAGCCCCACTCCAGAGACTTGAGCACAAAATCTATGCTGACACTCCAGTGCTGCACTGTTGGAGGTGCCGTCTTTCGGATGAGACGTTAAATTGAGACCCTGTCTGTTCTTTCCCGATGGTACAATTCGATGAAAAGCGGAGGAGTTCTACACATGTTTTGGCCAATATTTATCCCTCAACCAGCATCACTAAAAAACATTATCTGGTCATGCATCTCATTGCTGTTTGTGTTTGGCTGCAGCGTTTCACTACAGTGCAACAGTGACCACACTTCAAAAGTACTTCATTGGCTGTAAAACTCTCTGGGACATCCTGAAGTCAAGAAAGGCACTATACAAATGCAAGTCCTTACTTTCTTTCTTCCTTTCTTTCTTTTATAATAGAGATATGACTGTCGTCAAAAGAGAAAGTAACTGTTGAAAACTACTGCAGGATTTTGTGCTAATTAGAAGTTTATGAGCAAGTTGCTCTCTGTTTCACTTCACTGCAAAATGCCACATCAAATTTGCTAGAACGAATTGACTTTCTATCATTTGCACTGTAACCATTGCATTAGTGTTCAGTCCTGATCGGTAACATTACAGCCAAGTCTTATTCAAATCGTTCCAGTTGCAAAGTGGGGTAGCGGCAGATGTTGTGGGTGGAGGGGGGGAGTTGAAAAAATGAATGGATCAGTGCAAGCAGATCAACCTACAAGGATAAGTTGGAGGGTGAAAGTCTATATAGAGCAGGATGGCGGAGAGGATTCCAGGGTTAAAAAACCTCGGAGGAAGAATAGAATCCAAGCATGGTAGGAGGCATAAAATACTAAAATGGCGGGCCTTAATGACTGAGGATTTGATTGTAATGTTTGTAGACAAACATTGTGGCAAAAACGAACACTATTACTGAAAATACACATAGATCACATGACAAGTATCTTCTAAAACCGTTTTTTTTTATTCGTTCATGGGATATTGGTGTCGCTGGCGAGGCCGGCATTTATTGCCCATTCCTAATTGCCCTTGAGAAGGTGGTGGTGAGCCGCCTTCTTAAACCGCTGCAGTCTGCGTGGTGAAGGTTCTCGCACAGTGCTGTTAGGAAGGGAGTTCCAGGATTTTGACCCAGCGACGATGAAGGAACGGCGATATATTTCCAAGTCGGGATGGTGTGTGACTTGGAGGGGAACGTGCAGGTGATGTTGTTCCCATGTACCTGCTGCTCTTGTCCTTCTAGGTGGTGGAGGTCGCGGGTTTGGGAGGTGCTGTCGAAGAAGCCTTGGCGAGTTGCTGCAGTGCATCCTGTGAAAGGTACACACTGCAGCCACTGTGCGCCGGTAGTGAAGGGAGAGAATGTTTAGGGTGGTGGATGGGGTGCCAATCAAGCAGGCTGCTTTGTCTTGGATGGTGTCGAGCTTCTTGAGTGTTGTTGGAGCTGCACTCATCCAGGCAAGTGGAGAGTATTCCATCACACTCCTGACTTGTGCCTTGTAGATGGTGGAAAGGCTTTGGGGCGTCAGGAGGTGAGTCACTCGCCGCAGAATACCCAGCCTCTGACCTGCTCTTGTAGCCACAGTATTTATGTGGCTGGTCCAGTTAAGTTTCTGGTCAATGGTGACCCCCAGGATGTTGATGGTGGGGGATTCGGCGATGATAATGACGTTGAATGTCAAGGGGAGGTGGTTGGACTCTCTCTCGTTGGATAGTATTCCTGATGTGCTTCAAACGTAGTGCTCTGCACAATACATGTAAACTCCATCACTTCTGAGTCTCCTGTAGCAGCTGCTTGGCTCCTGGGAAGATAAATGGCTATTCACTGGACACACCTATTGTATGCAATCATTTTCTACCTTTTGTTCTTGGTCGTCATCTCCTGAGGATCAACACTGATAATCACTAGCCTCTACCCTGCGAGTGTAAAATAAAGTGTGTTATCTTGAAAGAAAAGTAAAATGTTGCTTTTTTTTGTTCCTTGGCAGTTCAACTGTGAAACATTCACTTCATACACACACATACGGTAACTGGTTCAAAGCTAGACAAAAGTTGCCTTCCTTTTGCTGTTAAACGGGAGATCACTCTTTAATAACCCGATTACATTGGGATTTGTACTTAGGCCACTTTCAGTAATCCTGATTAACTTCTAGCAAAAGTCAATGGTAAATTTCCTTTATAAAAGGGTCATACAGAATGAGCAAGGAGCCACAGCAGAAATCCTTGGCAGTGTGAGAAACTTGAATCTCTTGCTTGTTTATACCGAGTTTATACTGCCACCCTTGTGTCAATGCAAAGTTGTTTTTGGACGCACGTTGAAGCAAAATTAACAGCAGTTTACCGAGTGTACTGAAACTCTGAAGTATCAGCCATTCTCCCGGAGGCTGTTTCACACTGGTTTCAGTTCCCAAAGAGGGCAGTATAAATCCAGCCATAATGCTGCACTTTGCCGCTGTGAGCTCACTGAACAGAAATGTCCTCCCCGAACTTCTGGGGTTCTGTGGAAACAGTTTAACATTCTGGCTCCAACATTACTACAACATTTCTTCACTGACTCAGCAGCTTCCGACTGCTTTATCAGGATCTTGCACGTAACGGCCTGTCTATTACCGGATAGGCCCGTGGAATTTTTTAAAATTTCATTCCTTGGATGTGGGCGTCACTGGCGAGGTGAGGATTTATTGCCCGTCCCTAGTTGCCCTTGAGAAGGTGGTAGTGAGCTGCCTTCTTGAACCGTTGCAGTCCCATGAGATGAAGGTACTCCCACAGTGCTGTTAGGTAGAGAGACCCAGCGATGATGAAAGAACAGTGATTATTTGTCCAAGTCAGGATCATGTGTGACTTTGAGGGGTACTTGGAGGCGGTGGTGTTCCCATGCACCTGCTGCCCTTATCCTTCTAGACGGTGATGGTTACGGGTTTGGGAGATGCTGTCCAAGAAGGCTTGGCGAGTTGATGTAGTGCATCCAATAGATGGTGGGGGTAGATATTTAAGCTAGCAGAAAAAAATGCCAATCAAGAGGTCAGCTTTTCCTGGATGGTGTCGAGCTTCTTGAATGCTGCTGCAGCTTCACCTATCCAGGCAAGTGGAGACCAGTCCATCACATTCCTGACTTGTAGGGGGTGGAGAGGCTTTTGGAGAATCAGGAAGTGAGTCACTCGCTACACAATACCCAACCTCTGCCCTGCTCTAGTAGCCACTCCATTTATGTGGCTGGTCCAGTTGAGTTTCTGGTCAATAGTGATCTCCAGGATATTGATGATGGAGGACTTGGCGATGGTAATGCCATTGAATATCAAGGGCAGGCGGTTGGGTGGCTCTAACAGACAGGCTGCATCAGGTGATTCCTGCTCCTTTATTACTTTAAACTAAAATGGCAGGGGGATGGGAACCTGCAGGGAGACAGAGGAGGGGGAAACAAGGATAGAAATAAAAGACAGAAAGGGAGGAAGCAATAGTTGAAGGCAGAGAAAACAAGGGCGAAAAACAAATAGGGCCATAGTGCAAAATAAAACTAAGATGACTAGCAATCTTAAAAAGACAAGTCTAAAGGCATTGTGTCTTAATGCGCGGAGCATTCGCAATAAGCTAGATGAATTAACAGCGCAGATAGTTATTAACGGTAATGGTATAGTTGCGATTACGGAGACATGGCTGCAGGGCGACCAAGGATGGGAACTGAACATCGAGGGGTATTCAATATTTAGGAAGGACAGGCAAAAAGGGAAAGGAGGTGAGGTAGCCATCAGCAATGGGGGAAATTATAATGGGGAACAAATAAATGGCAGAACAATTAAACGCATACTTGTTAGTAAAGGAGGAAATCAATGCAATAGTGATGAAGGATATTGGCTCGGAAAATCACGATGTGCAATCTGTATGGGTGGAGCTAAGAAACACAAAGGGGCAGAAAACGTTGGTGGGGGTTGTCTTTAGGCCCCCAAACAGTAGTGGAGATGTAGGGGAGGGCATTAAACAGGAAATTAGAGACACATGCAAGAAGGGTACAACTATAATCATGGGTGACTTTAATCAACATATAGATTGGTCAAACCAAATTAGCAATAATACTGTGGGGGAGGAATTCCTGGAGTGCGTACGTGATGGTTTTCTAGACCAATACATTGAGGAACCAACTAGAGAACAGGCGATCCTAGACTGGGTATTGTGCAATGAGAAAGGATTAATTAACAATCTTGTTCCCCTTAGGGAAGAGCAACCATAACATGATAGAATTCCTTATTAAGATGGAGAGTGAAGTAGTTGAATCCGAAACTAGGGTCCTGAATCTAAATAGAGGAAATTACGAAAGTATGAGGTGCGAGTTGGCTAGGATAGATTGGGGAACTTTACTAAATGGGATGCCGGCGGATAGGCAAGGGCTAATATTTGAAGAACGTGTGCAGAAATTACAACAATTGCGCCCCTAGCCAAACTGTTCCAGTACAGCTACAACACTGGCATCTACTCGATAATGTGGAGAATTGCCCAGGGTATGTCCTGTCCATAAAAAGCAGGACAAATCCAATCCGGCCAATTACCGCCCCATCAGTCTATTCTTAATCATCAGCAAAATGATGGAAGGCGTCGTCGACAGTGCTATCAAGCGGCATTTACTCACCAATAACCTGCTCACTGATGCTCAGTTTAGGTTCTGCCAGGACCACTCGGCTCCAGACCTCATTACAGCCTTGGTCCAAACATGGACAAAAGAGCTGAATTCCAGAGGTGAGGTGAGAGTGACTGCCCTTGACATCAAGGCAGCATTTGACCGAGTGTGGCACCAAGGAGCCCGAGTAAAATTGAAGTAAATGGGAGTCAGGGGGAAAGCTCTCCAGTGGCTGGAGTCATACCTAGCACAAAGGAAGATGGTAGTAGTTGTTGGAGGCCAATCATCTCAGACCCAGGACATTGCTGCAGGAGTTCCTCAGGGCAGTGTCCAAGGCCCAACTATCTTCAACTGCTTCATCAATGACCTTCCCTCCATCATAAGGTCAGAAATGGGAATGTTCGCTGATGATTGCACAGTTTTCAGTTCCATTCGCAACCCCTCAAATAATGAAGCAGTTCGAGCCCGCATGCAGCAAGACCTGGACAACATCCAGGCTTGGGCTGATAAGTGGCAAGTAACATTCATGCCAGACAAGTGCCAGGCAATGACCATCTCCAACAAGAGGGAGTCTAACCACCTCCCCTTGACGTTCAACGGCATTACCATCGCCGAATCCCCCACCATTAACAACCTGCGGGTCACCATTGACCAGAAGCTTAACTGGACCAGCCATATAAATACTGTGGCTACAAGAGCAGGTCAGAGGCTGGGTATTCTGCGGCGAGTGACTCACCTCCTGACTCCCCAAAGCCTTTGCACCATCTACAAGGCACAAGTCAGGAGTGTGATGGAATACTCTCCACTTGCCTGGATGAATGCAGCTCCAACAACACTCAAGAAGCTCGGCACCATCCAAGACAAAGCAGCCCGCTTGACTGGCACCCCATCCACCACCCTAAACATTCACTCCCTTCACCACCGGTGCACAGTGGCTGCAGTGTGTACCATCCACAGGATACACTGCAGCAACTCATCAAGGCTTCTTCGACAGCACCTCCCAAACCCGCGACCTCTACTACCTAGTAGGACAAGAGCAGCAGGCACATGGGAACACCACCACCTGCACGTTCCCCTCCAAGTGACACACGATCCCGACGAAATATATCGCCGTTCCTTCATCGTCGCTGGGTCAAAATCCTGGAACTCCCTTCCTAACAGCACTGTGGGAGAACCTTCACCACACGGACTGCAGCGGTTCAAGAAGGCAGCTCAAGGGCAATTAGGGATGGGCAATAAATGCTGGCCTCGCCAGCGACGCCCACATCCCATGAACGAATAAAAAAACCACAATAACTTCTCAAAAGCATCCATCAGAAATGTTTGAATAGTTCCTGCAGCAAATTAACATACTTAGCTTTGAACAAAATGTTCCCTGACCGTGCGCTCGCAAATACATGGTTGCAGGATTGACTTTTTTTAAATCAGTAATATATTTTGTGTAGTTTACTGTAAACCTAAATACAAATGATCATTCATTAAAATAAATCACTGTCTTAACAAAAGCCCCAAAGCAAAATGTCCATTGAGAGTTCATAAATGTGTTTGCCTTCTTCAACAATGTGCTTTAAATTAATTTATTTCTTGACACAATGCAATAGTTAGGATTGTACAGATGCAGTTTTTGTTCAGTTCAGTCATTAAAGATTGCTGTAAACAGGCCTGAAAATGGGAACCTGGTGTGGTTGTAATGCCATTTAAAACGATTCTAATGAAGGAGCAGCAGGCATTCTTTATCTGACTTGCCTCTTTTGAGCTCAAGTACTTTGATGTTCCTTTGATTGTGACCATAAATAGAATTAATCTCACTGAAACAGGTGCTTTGTGGCAATCTTATCCACTCCTATTTCTGTCTTTACAAATGAGTGAATTGCTTTTGTTTGAAGTAGAAAATTTGCCAAAAGTACTTACAGTTAAACAAAAGAAGCCAAATATTAAAAAATAGGTAAGTAGAAAGAACGTTTGCCTATTTGTTTGTCGTTAATTAAGACGAAAGGTGCTACTTCTCTTTCTGAATGTCCTATACACAAGAAGGTTGTTCCCATAGTGAAGGACATTATTAAGTATGGTGAGTGGGTTATTCAAATAGATTCAGTTCCCATAGCATAATCATCACCTATAACATATATCTGTGTGCATTGCCTAGCTGCAAAACCTTACTTCCTGTTTTTGTCACACTTTTGTGTTAACTTTTTTCATTATAAATTCCTAGGTCCACATTTATACGCTGCGACTATCGGCAGGGATTGAGAACTTCCTCTTTCAATGACGTGTATGCTCGGGCCGGTGATCTTGCCGCACCTGCGCATTGCAGGTCGCCAACTGCCCTTGCTGCCATTGGCTAAAAGCACGATCCGGAGGCCGAGCACCAAAAATTCAGCCAATGCAGGTAGCCAGAAGGGGGGAAGCGGAGGGGAAGGGAGGAAGCAGAGGAGGAAGGGGAAAGCAGAGGAGGAAGGGGAAAGCAGAGGGGGAAGCGGTAGGGGGGCAGAGGGGATGCAGAGGGAGAAGGGGGAAGCAGAGGAGGAAGGGGGAAGCAGAGGAGGAAGGGGGAAGCAGAGGGGGAAGGGGAAGCAGAGGGGGAAGCAGAAGCAGAACGGAAGGGGAGAAGCAGAAGCAGCAGGCGAAGGGGGAGAAGCAGGAGCCCAGAGGGAGCAGAGCACAGGGTAGGGGAGAATGTGATCCAGGTCTAAGCAGGGGGGGGTGTCAAGAGAGGGAGAACGTGGTCCAGACTGGGTGAAGGATCACATTTTCCTCCTCTCCCCTCCCCGTCCCGTTAGACTGGGATCACGCTCTTGAGCATGAATGGCAGCGAGTTGATTTCTCGGAAATCCCGGCGCATGCGCGCAAATGACGTCATCGGACGCAGTGTCACTCTTCAATTTGTAATGTAAAATGTGACCCTGCCCCCCACTTTCTACCCAATAAACCTGAAAACAATCCATGTCCCACACACAATGCCCCATCAGTCACCACAGCTCTCTCCCAGAATGTTCAGTTTGACGGAGTGATTAGCGACTGTCTGGGTACTTTGGATTTTCGATCGATGTGTGACGGCCTCCTTCTGCGGATGCATCAGGCCTCCTGATGATGTAACTTTCAGCACATGCTAGAAAGCTACAGCTCTGCCAGTGACATCACTTCCAATTATGTCACCCTCACCCATTCTCATTGAATGAAATGCTCCTCACAAAACTAACCTTGCAGCTCAAATTATGTAAAATAGTCAGTGCTGTGGATTGGTGAAATTCTGCCTCAGAGAAACGGCTACAGCCCCCCGCAGTATCTTGCAGTGCCCGTTCATAGGGTCACATATTTAAAGGGGCTCACAAGTCAATTGCTGGGTTGGCCTGGCGTGGAGTGTTTTCAGAGTTAAAGCGAGGTGGGAGGCTGCTCAATGTGGAGGCCTTGCTTCTCCAGCAGACGGGAATTTTTACGATCACGCTGATAGTGTGCCATTTGTGATGCCAGGTTCACAACGACTGGCACAAATTGGTGCTTTGTAGCCCTCTATAGAGTGGGGCCTGGCTTGCCAGTGAAAATAATCTTTCACTCTTTACCCACAGTAAAGTCCCAAGGTTTCACTCACCCCTTTACTAGCTGCTCCTCTCGGCATCTCTCCCACTCACCAGGTTCTAGCTCCCAACTCTACCACGTTATCTCATTCAGTTCCTCTCTCCCCACCCCCATTCCCAGTCTCCCTCTTATCAGGTCGCATCTAAGTCTACGCCGCTCTAAACTAAATAGATCCAGCTATTTATCTGAGTAACTAAGGTTCTTTAAGCTAGGAATTATTCTCATAGCTCTCCATTGAACCTTTTCCAAGGCCAATATATCAGCACCATATCAGGACAAAACTGGGTGCAGTATTCCAGCTGCGGTCCAACCAGTGACCTGTTAAATGACGAAAGGGGGTCCTTTGATTTGTACTGAATGCTTCTATTAATGCAACCCAATACTGTTAGCTTTAGCTACAGTTTCTCTACATTGGTCATGAACCTCAGTGATCTGTGCACAATAACACCGAGATCTTTATCTCTCTCAACCTCTTTCAGTATTATTCCCTGTAAATGATAGTGTATTCTGTGTTGGTCCTACCACTACATTTATGTGTTATTTGCCATTTTGTTGTTCAGCGGCAGGCAGGCCTTCATGAGAGTTTCACTAGGTTTGTAGGCCATTCAAAGGTCCAGCTGCTGCTGCTGCTCCCGAGATGCCCTTCCACACCACGCATTGCAGCAGGCCTAGTCCCCAGGCATGGTGGTGATTGATGACTATGGCCACGAAGTTGAGGACAAGGGTTGGGGGGAGGGGGGGTAAGTGCACCATGGTGAGTTCCTCGCAACTTCTTGTTAGAGTGAGGGATAGGTAGATGTGAGTTTATGGAAATGATTGATGGTGCAGTAAAGAAGCGGAAGGTTATCATTGCCCTCCAGGATAACGCTAGAGTAGTAAACGATCTTGGTAGAGGAGGGTGAGGCCTGAAAACGCTTGATGTTGTCCTGATATGATGATAGATAGTTAAGCGTGTTGTGCACTGGACACACCCAAAGCCTGTACCCCTTGGGCTTGCAGGAGTGAAGATAAGAACATAAGAACATAAGAAATTAGAGCAGGAGTCGGCCAATCGGCCCCTCGAGCCTGCTCCGCCATTCAATAAGATCATGGCTGATCTGATCCCAACCACAATCTAAAGAACACAAGAAGTAGGAGCAGGACCCGGCCACTCAGCCCCTGGGCCCTCTGCGCCACCCACAGGGCATTGACCGATCCGAACTCAGCTTCATGTCCAATTTCCTGCCCGCTCCCCGTAACCCCTAATTCCCTTTACTTCTAGGAAACTGTCTATTTCTGTTTTAAATTTATCTAATGATGTAGCTTCCACAGCTTCCTGGGGCAGCAAATTCCACAGACCTACCAACCTCTGAGTGAAGAAGTTTCTCCTCATCTCAGTTTTGAAAGAGCAGCCCCTTATTCTAAGATTATGCCCCCTAGTTCTAGTTTCACCCATCTTTGGGAACATCCTTACTGCATCCACCCGATCAAGCCCCTTCACAATCTTGTATGTTTCAATAAGATCGCCTCTCATTCTTCTGAACTCCAATGAGTAGAGTCCCAATCTACTCAACCTCTCCTCATATGTCCGCCCCCTCATCCCCGGGATTAACCGAGTGAACCTTCTTTGTACTGCCTCGAGAGCAAGTATGTCTTTTCTTAAGTATGGAGACCAAAACTGTATGCAGTATTCCAGGTGCGGTCTCACCAATACCCTATATAACTGCAGCAATACCTCCCTGTTTTTATATTCTATCCCCCTAGCAATAAAAGCCAACATTCCGTTGGCTTTCTTGATCACCTGCTGCACCTGCATACCAACTTTTTGATTTTCTTGCACTAGGACCCCCAGATCCCTTTGTACTGCAGTACTTTCCAGTCTCTCGCCATTAAGAAAATAACTTGCTCTCTGATTTTTCCTGCCAAAGTGCATAACCTCACATTTTCCAATATTATATTGCATCTGCCAAATCTCCGCCCACTCACCCAGCCTGTCTATATCCCCTTGCAGGTTTTTTATGTCCTCCTCACTCTCTACTTTCCCTCCCATCTTTGTATCATCTGCAAATTTTGATATGTTGCACTCGGTCCCCTCCTCCAAATCGTTAATATAGATTGTAAAGAGTTGGGGACCCAGCACCGACCCCTGTGGAACACCACTGGTTACTGGTTGCCAGTCCAAAAATGAACCATTTATCCCAACTCTCTGCTTCCTGTTCGATAACCAATCCTCCACCCATGCCAGAATATTACCCCCAATCCCGTGATTTTTTATCTTAAGTAATAATCTTTTATGTGGCACCTTGTCGAATGCCTTCTGGAAGTCTAAATACACTATGTCCACTGGTTCCCCTTTATCCACCCTGTACGTTATATCCTCAAAGAACTCAAGCAAATTTGTCAGACATGACTTCCCCTTCATAAAGCCATGCTGACTTTGTCCTATTAAATTATGCTTATCTAAATGTTCCGTTACTGTCTCCTTAATAATAGACTCCAAAATTTTACCCACCACAGATGTTAAGCTAACTGGCCTATAATTTCCAGCCTTCTGCCTACTACCCTTTTTAAATAACGGTGTTACATTGGCAGTTTTCCAATCTGCCGGGACCTCTCCTGAGTCCAGGGAATTTTGGAAAACTATCACCAAAGCATCCACAATCCCTACTGCCACTTCCCTCAAGACCCTAGGATGGAAGCCATCAGGTCCAGGGGATTTATCCGCTTTGAGTCCCATTATTTTACTGAGTACCATCTCCTGAGTGATTTTAATCGTATTTAGCTCCTCCCCCCCAGAGCCCCCTCTTTGTCCAGTGTTGGGATATTCTTAGTGTCCTCTACTGTAAAGACTGAAACAAAATATTTGTTCAGCATTTTTGCCATCTCCATGTTTCCCACCATTAATTTCCCGGTCTCATCCTCTAAGGGACCTACGTTTGCCTTAGCCACCCTTTTTCTTTTTATACAACTATAGAAACTCTTGCTATCTGTTTTTATATTTTTTGCTAATTTCTTTTCATAATCTAACTTCCCCTTCTTAATCAATCCTTTAGTTACTTTTTGCTGTCTTTTGAAGAATTCCCAATCTTCTATCCTCCCACTAAGTTTGGCTACCTTATATGTCCTTGTTTTTAGTCGGATACTATCCTTGATTTCTTTACTTAGCCACGGATGGCTGTCATTTCTTTTACACCCTTTTTTCCTCAGTGGAATATATTAATTTTGAAAGTTGTAAAATAACTCCCTAAATGAACACCACTGCTCATGTACCGTCTTACCCTTTAATCTATTTTCCCAGTCCACTTTAATCAATTCCGCTCTCATACCATCATAGTCTCCTTTATTCAAGCTCAGTACGCTTGTTTGAGAATCAACCTTCTCACCCTCTAATTGGATATGGAATTCAACCATGTTGTGGTCGCTCGTTCCAAGGGGGTCCTTAACTAGGACATTATTAATTAATCCTGACTCATTACACAGGACCAGGTCCAAGGTTGCCTGCCCCCTTGTAGGATCAGTTACATACTCCTCAAGAAATCCATCCCTGATGCACTCAATGAACTCGTCCTCAAGGCTGCTCTGCCCAATTTGATTTGTCCAGTTAATATGATAATTAAAATCCCCCATAATTATGGCTGTTCCCTTATTACATGCCCCGACTATCTCCTGATTAATACTTCTTCCAGCAGAGTTGCAACTATTAGGAGGCCTATATACTACGCCCACTAATGTTTTTTTCCCCTTATTATTCCTTATCTCCACCCAAACTGTTTCATTATCTTGATGCTTTGTCCCAATATCATTTCTCTGTATTACAGTGATTCCTTCCTTTATTAACATAGCCACCCCACCTCCCCTTCCTTCCTGCCTGTCCTTCCTGATTGTTAAATACCCTGGCATATTTAATTCCCAGTCGTTGTCACCCTGCAGCCATGTTTCTGTAATGGCCACAAGATCATACCCATACGTAGTTATTTGTGCCGTTAACTCGTCCATTTTATTACGAATGCTACGTGCATTCAGATAAAGAACTTTCAAATCTGTTTTGTGACGCTTAGTTCCTGCTTTTTCCTTTTTTAACACTTTACCTATTACTCCATACCTTCTGTCCCTTCCTGTTACGCTTTCCTCTCTCTCCCTGCTCAGGTTCCCAACCCCCTGCCACTTTAGTTTAAACCCTCCCCAACAGCACTAGCAAACACTCCTCCTAGGACAGCAGTCCCGGCCCTGCCCAGGTGCAGACCATCCGGTTTGTACTGGTCCCACCTCCCCCAGAACCGTTTCCAGTGTCCCAGGAATTTGAATCCCTCCCCCTTGCACCATTCCTCTAGCCACGTATTCATTTGAAATATCCTCCTATTTCTACTCTGACTAGCACGTAGCACTGGCAGCAATCCTGAGATTACTACCTTTGAGGTCCTATTTTTTAATTTACCTCCTAACTCCCTATATTCTGCTTTTAGGACCTCATCCCCTTTTTTACCTATATCGTTGGTGCCTATGTGCACCACGACAGCTGGCTGATCGCTCTCCCCCTCCAAAATGTTCTCATGGGCTGCCGCGTTAAACAGGCGTTAGGCCCCTTGCATATATGAGCAGCCTGCTCCGCTCAGAATTCTTCAGCGGCCCTTGAGGCTGCAAAAACCCTTCCTGTGGAGCCAGGAGGAGCTGGAGTCATCCCGCGCTGCCCCCCTCGGTCCTCCCGTGCCCCTACGGTCCTGCCCTGACCCCACAGTCTCCCCCGCGACCCCACAGTCCCCCCTGACCCCACAGTCCCACCTCCTGACCCCACAGTCCCACCTCCTGACCCCACAGTCCCTCCTCCTGACCCCACGGTCCTGCCCTGACCCCACAGTCTCCCCCGCGACCCCACAGTCCCCCCTGACCCCACAGTCCCTCCTCCTGACCCCACGGTCCTCCCGTGCCCCTACGGTCCTGCCCTGACCCCACAGTCTCCCCCGCGACCCCACAGTCCCCCCTGACCCCACAGTCCCTCCTCCTGACCCCACGGTCCTCCCACGCCTCCCGCGTGCTGCCACAATCCCCCCACGCAGCCCCACAGTCCCTCCCGACCCCACAGTTTTGTAATCGCCTCACGCCCTGGAGCTTACCTGAGGACCACTGCCGATGAGGACCAAAATTAATTTTTCCCATTAGGCAAGCTGCCTGTGGATGAGCCGCAGGCACCGGCAGCTCACCCGGAATATGTGGATGAAGCCCAAGGATCAATTCTTGATGATCCTCAGGCCTCTCAGTTTGAGGGCACCCGAGTCTGAGGCCAAATAAGGGCCCAGATGAAATCTACCCCTCTGTGTCTAACTGTGTGATTGCTGAGATCCCGAATGTAGTTTTTTATAAGTGTTATTTTAGGCTAGAACACCAGAGCAGGTCTTCTGATATTGTTGTTGAACCATTGGAATATCACAAGTGTGGAGAAATCATTTTTATTTCTCGATTTAGAGGCTTCCTACGTATAATAATTAGCAATGTAAAATACATTGCACAAGGATGAAAATAACTGAGAAACAAAATGATGCAAAAAGGAATGTTAAAAATTAATGTTAAATTAGAAAAACTAATTAGTGTCCCAAACTGGTCAATATAGAAGAATAATTCCTCTCCAAAATTAGACATGGATTCTGGTAGGATGATGGCTCATTGAGGTGTAGATAAAACCAATGAAATGAAAGGGAAATGATTTGCAGCAATTTTCAGGCTCATTGACTATGGTAAGCAGGATTGTTGGGTTTATCCATTTCACAGATTTCTATAATTATCTTTGTGGAAATTTGTGAAATACTAGTGATCATTTAGCTGCCTTTTTGAATAAAAGGAAGCCTTTATTGCCTACAGAGTGTGGGTTAACTACTGTTCTGTTTCTTGATGGAAAGACAAACTAAACCGCTGCTATTGACTACATCACTGCACTATGGTAATTCTATGAGGATTTTTTTTTTACTGTCAAGTGCTACTGTGTTTTTATGGGGTGCATTTGCTTTTTTATATATTTAATAAATTTTCTTGCCACTTAAGATATTTAGGCCTCCAGTATCCTCCTTGTATATTCATACAGACTTTATTCAACTCTGTCAAAAGTGATTTTTACATTGGATCTTTTTTAAGCTCTGTTAAATTCAACTCTGCCTGCGAGTTCTCTGTATTTGTGCAAAATAGCAGAAAAAAGGTGCAAAAACGTGACAAATCTACAATATATTAAAAATCCTGCGTGTAGTACGCACTTTCTGTGTCACACTTCTTGTCACACTTTCGCTGTCACACTTAGTTATAAAACAGCTTATCCTCTGACTCACCATGAGCATTGCCATGCTAATGATATACTATAAATGACAAGTAAGTTAACATAGTTTCTGTATAAACATTTCAAATATGTAAGTGGAAGGTAAAGTAGCATTGTGACACAACAGAGTAAAGTGCTTAATTAAACTTGTTGGGCGTGAAATTCATTTTGGGCAGTAGCGCAAAACAGATGATTGGAAATCTCCAATTTGACTTCAATGGAAAAGAAAATTGGCCTTGGTGTAAAACTGGCTGCCAATTCCCTATTGCCCATTTTGCGCTTTTGCCCAAGCTGAATTTCACCCTGTTTAGTCTTCTTAGATGTAAAAAAAAGTTGCTCAAACCTGAAAGAAGGAATCAATTACATTCAGCAGAAGTATTTGATCATATATTCTTCATGTATAAAAACGGTAAGAAGGAACTTGCATTTATATAGCACCTTTCACATCCTTAGGACGTCCCAAAGTACTTTATAGCCAATCGGTAGCTTTTGAAGTACAGGTAATACAGTAGCCTATTCATGCACAGCAAGGTCCCACAACCAGCAATTGAATGAATGACCAGGTAATCTATTGGTAGCAGTGTTATCTAAGGGATGAATGTTGGCCAGGACACTGGGAGGATTTCCTGATCTTAACATAGTGCAATGGGATCTTTATATCCAACTGATCTAGCAGACAGGGTAAAAATGGCATCTCTGACAATACGGCACTCCCTCAGTAGCCGAGGTTGTCTGCTGAAGTCTGTAATGGTGTTTGCACCAACACCCATCTGACTCATAGGTGAGAGAGCTACCACTGAGCCAAGGTGACAGTAACTAATAAAGCATCTTCATCGTGTTGTGGGAGTGGTAATGACTTTGGATCTAACTTTCAGTAGAAAATTTAGTTATCAACACAGCTGGTGAAGCAAAATGAATATTTTTTTACATCAAATATGAAGAAATGCCAGCTATATCAAAACATTTTAGTACATTTTCAATATTTACCATGAATGTTAAATAGAGTTGGTGATTGCTTTACATAACTTAATACAACAATGCAATTGATTGTTATGATATTGACCTGAATTGTAATTTCATAAATACTTGGTCTCAAATAAATTTATTTTAAAACGTGTATCAAATGTCTGTATATGAGTTTAATCCCAG
The DNA here is from genome assembly GCF_035084215.1 of Heptranchias perlo. Taxonomy (NCBI): domain Eukaryota; kingdom Metazoa; phylum Chordata; class Chondrichthyes; order Hexanchiformes; family Hexanchidae; genus Heptranchias; species Heptranchias perlo. The sequence goes on from NC_090330.1 coordinate 77,132,268, forward strand.
CCTCATCAAGATAAGACTGCACAAGTTGGATACTGATTTTAATTAGTGCTCTACATAAAATTCTATAAGCTGCACCATCAGGATGACTTTTAAAAACAACTGACATTTCTTTGTTTTTTTTCCTGTGCCATTTCTAGTTTTATTTTAATTGTTTAGTGATTGGTGATGGTGTTGAAAGAATGGCTTAGAGGGAGGAGCTACTGACTAGCACAGAATAAGGGAGCTGAATTAAGATAGACCCGAGGAAGCTCTCAATGATAATGATGGGAATTTAATTATCTCGTGTCACATTCAGGTTACAGCTCTGCTCCCAGAGGCAGTCCTGTGGGGCTGAAACATAACAAGTTGTGAAGCCATCTTTGACACATAAACATAAGCAGCTGATTTCGTGCCACTGCTGGTCTGAACTCTAACAGTCTCACAGGTGGAATATTACCCCTAACGATCTCATTGGGCTGTCTGTTTAAACATTAATGTTCCAAAAAATCAACATAATTAGAAAGAAAACTCAAACAGGTGTTTAAATAAACCATCATCGATTAATCTATTCAAATCCCTACCTTCTGTTAAGAAATACAGTTTATTGGTCGATACGCCAATATTGCTTTTACATAAACTGCTTCCCATTCACCAGAAATTTGTAAGAATTAAATTCCTTAACTATTTAGAATAGTGGTCCCATTAAAAGTGGATATATTGTGCTGAAAGGTGGCTCTTGTCTGAGGAAAGAATTATATTAAAAAAGGCTATTCTGCTTTTGCAGAGCAGTTGTCCAACATTTTCCTTTTTATTGTTGTACTCACTTCTCAACCAATAGCTTCCAGGTTTAAAAACAATATGAAGGGTGTGGAAAGAATCCATGAAGTACAACTTCTTCCTGAAATTTTACAACATTGAACCCTTGGGGCTAATTTCTCCACTGGGTTTTCGGCCTTATTTTCAGTTTTTGAGCAGAAGCTCAGGGGGCTACAGCACAGATCCATCACGGTCCCTGGCATCAGACAGCCATGGGAGCACACAACTAGTGGACCAGTAATGCACGATACATCTCCATATGTGGTCGGATCAACCTGCCAAACTGTATCTAGTTCACGTGCAGGCACTGGGATATGGGGAGGACTTCTCTTCTACCTCTTTTCAGGACCAATTCCTGTCCACAAGCAGCTTAGTCTCTCTAGACGTATGGGGGGTTAAATTGGATCAGGCATGAAACCAGGCGCGGATAATGCGATCCGCGATTAACCCTTGCCCGGTGCTTCTGTCGCTGGCAGGATGAGACATTCGTCCTGCCTCAGCACTCACCTCAGCCAAGCGTTAAAAACATGCGTTGGCACAAAGATTCAAGGACATTTGCACTTTCCGCCAGCAGGGGGAGCCCAAACCTCTTAAAGGTAGCCAGTACCTGTAATTTGCTAAAAATAACAGTCTGCTGTCTGCATGGAGTCTGAATGGAGATCAGACATCGCACATGTAAAACACAGATGCAGGCCCCGTCCCTATGTTTACAAACTGTTGAGTTATCTTAAAACATTGAATAAAGGTTGCGCACCATTAAATCTCACATCCTCCAATCTGCATGCCATACGTCACCAATCTGCCAGTCTGATTTGGTACCAGGCCTGCAAGAGTGCGTGCACCAAGGTTCTCTGCTGATGCACTAGAGGCCTTGGTGCAAGAGGTGCACAGAAGGACGGCCATTCTATATTCGCAGTGGAGGGGAGGGGCTGGAGAAGAGGAAGGGAAGAGGCCCTCCAGACATATGCTCAAAAGGCAGTGGGAAGAAACGGGGGACAAAGTCAATGCCAGGAGCATAGCACCACGCATATGGATGCAGTGCGGGAAGAAGACCAATGCTTTGACACGAGTGGTCAAGGTGATCGAGGTCAACTGTCAAATGGCATCTCCGACCAACTGCACCACTAGCTGTATCCACTGCTCCACACACTACACCCCCCATCGCCCACCTACCAACAAACTCTTTCCATCAGTACGCAACTCTTCCAACCAGATTCTTCCTCTCTCCCTTCCACATTACCACTGTTGCAAGCCGCCCACCCACAATTCACAGGCCACACACACTGACAGCTATTCAACCATGACAGGCACATCACCTAGACACACGTCCTGCTTTCTTGCAGGAGAAAGCGGTGCATAATGGGAGGCAGCAAGTGGCAGTGGCATTTAGCCCCTCGAGCCTGTTCTGCTATTCAATGAGATTGTGGTTGATCTGTGACCTAACTCCATATACCCGCCTTAGTCCCATCTCTCTTAGTACCGTTGGTTCACAGAAATCTATCAATCTCAGATTTAAAATTCACAATTGAGCTAGCATCATCTGCCATCTGCAGAAGTGCGTTCCAAACGTCTCCCACCCTTTGCGTGTAGAAGTGTTTCCTAACTTCACTCCTGCACGTCCTGGCTCTAAATGTTAGGCTATGTCCCCGCGTGCTAGTATTCAAGTATAGGAGACCTCCAAAATCAGCAGTCAGAAGCAATAATCCAGCCACTAACCTGTAAATCTTGCATGGTTCCTTTAAATAGCACTGGTGGGGGGTCCTCCAGACATTCTAAGACATGTTCAAATGGTCGCAGTTAAGACAGTGCATTGGGTGGAGCATTAAGTGCCAAAATGGTGTCTATCACTTTAAATCAGCGTTACACACTGATCAAATGCATTTTCGCCCTACTTTACATGATACCGACGTTGGTTATTTGAGCATGCACGAAACCCTTTACCAAGATGGCGTTTAGGCGCAAGTCACACTAGAAGCGTGCGTGCGCATCCAAGACGCCATATTGGATCTCCAGGAGTCCGCATAGCGCTGAAACAAGTTCTCCAATTCCTGCAGTAAAATGGATCTCAAGCCTATGATCTTGACTTAATCCTTTGAACTTTTTCAAACCAATTTTTAGTTGTATATTCAGATAGGGTGTTATTTATTTCTCCAGACATTCCAGGAATATTCATGAGCCTTGTGACATATCTTTCTCAGCACTTCACCTGGCTACTGAGAGTTGATGGTCCACTTTCATCTGTGTTGACAGTGCCTGAAGCTCGACTCTTTTGGAAGATTGGCGTGAACGAAATTGTTTGAATACCTGTGATCCTGACTTGTTTCCCACTGGAGAGTGCTACAGGGTCCAAGTAGTTCAGATCTGCGGAATTGCAAACCAAATGGTAATGGATCAGCAGCCTGTAGTTGTATCACAGTCTGATACATTGTGAAATTGCTTCATCTAGCCAAACATGCTGCATCATGCCTGGGATCCTCTAAAGTACTGCAACTAATTTCAACAAACCGCAAAAGCATAGATGGGACTCAGTAATCTGAAATTTACTAAAGTCCAACAAAATAAAAGCAGAAATTTGATTGTGCCAGAGAAGTTAACCCAAAATGAGTTAATGCTTTTGTTAAAATAGCCAACAAAGGAATTTCATACAAATACATTAAGCCTCCATATTCAAAAATCACACACTGCAGTTTTACCTCATGTCTTTGAAGAATTGAAGGAAACAAGATTTTCATTGAAAGACATGGAAAAGATCGGGATGTAGCCATTGCACTGTGACTGATAACTGCAGATCCTTCTAACTGATCCCTGCTGTCCGTCATATCAAATGCCCTGGAAGCTTTAGTGAATTGGAAACCATTTCAGCAATCTGTTGTTAATTTGTCTGTGGAGCAAGTGGATCAATTTGTGACACCTTCAGTCTCACAGTATAGAAATGGCATTGAGTCTCTTGATATCTGCTATGGAGTTGCAGTGACAGTTCTTGACATTAAAGGGCCAATTTTATGAATTACTGAAAATTACAGGGAGCAAGCCCATAATTTTCCAACAGGTGGATGATGCTCACTGCCAGTAACACGCGTTCAAAAAATTTGCTTCAATAAGTGACTTTGTTTCATCATGCATTGCACTTGTTTACAAATGAGCAAGGCAAGAAATTGCAACTTGTGCAAAATGCTGTGAATGAGCTGTCAGTAACCGTCAAGCACACGGGGCCCGATAATAATGCAGAGGTGGGTTCTGAGCGGGGGTGGGAGGGGGGCAGGAGTGGGCATGAAATTCGGAATGCCCGTTTCCAACATGGCTACCTAATTATAATGTTACTTCCATTTTCACACTCCAATGCGCGACATAGGGCGTGATGCAAACCCGCATGACCCAATCTCAACTCGACTATTCAAAGGGCTAATTCAAAGATTGAATTTGGATGAGCTGGGAGATTCTGTAAAGAGACAGCAAACTTTAAAGATGGACTCAGGAAGCTCAAAGGTTGTGCCCCGCTTTAACGACATACCACTTGGTGTACTGCTGGGTGCAGTATGGAGATAATCTTACCCAGCAATGGGAAGAAGAAACCTGCTGCTGTCACCAAGAAGGCCTGGTTGGAGGTTGCTGAGGAGATCAGCAGCAGGACCATTGTGCCCCGTACCTGGATCCAGTGCAGGAAGCGCTTTAATGACCTAACCAGGTCAGGCAGATAAGCACAGATGCAGATTCACCTACATCCTTTGGTGCACACTGCCACCGCCGCACCCCCCACCCCCAACTCTGTCTCCATTCACATCACTCCTCACACCTACTTAAGTTTCAAGAGCACCCATTGTTCACTTTCTATACATTTCCTCACCTCCCCATTTATCCATCCACCACGGCCACTCACTCCAATCCTTAAGCAATGTGATGCATCTGCCTGATAGTCACTCTCACCGAATGTACTGGATCCATTGGGTGAACACATGCCTTACAGTCACACATAGGTCTGCTATTCCCCCGTTGTAGGAGAAGCGAGCACAAAACACAAGGGAGAGGGAGAGGACTGGAGGTGGACCACCACAGATGGTGCAGCTGACATCATCTGAGGAAGAGGCTATGGAGATCGGTGGCATAACTGCGTCCCTGACCATCGGAGATGGAGAGACTGGGACTTCGCAGCTGCCAGGTGACAGAATTAAATTTCTCCGAGCCGCATCTCATACAAGACTCAGTCATGTTGACTTGATTTCAGCAACGAGTGAAATATGAAAACCGCAATTACACTGAGTGGCAAAATGTTTACATTGTCAGTACTAATTCATATCCGTTTCTTCTCTCCTCCAGGGCCTTCACACATAGAACAGCAGTCAGTGGACTTTCCTGACTACGATTTCTCAGAGGACCTGATTCCTTCTGAGGGTGCACTGTCCCAGGACATATTACCGTTCACCAGCACAGATACTCGCACTTCGGTGAGTCCTGTTAGACAGTTAGTTGGGTTTTCACGTGGTGAGTCACAGTTCACAAGTGAGCATGAGCAGACACTGGTGGCAGGGACAGCTGTGGAGAGTCTGCATCGGAGGGTACACTCCTCTTCAAACTTTGCTCAGCTGGACACAGATGCTGAACCCCGGGGGCCATCGGTGAAAAAGAGAATTATAGAGAGACAGCAGTATTTTTGTGAGGTAGTGGCAGACATGCCAGGCACACTCTCTACAATAGCAGCGAGGATGGAGGGGTCCAGCTCGAACATTTGTAGATTGATGTCAGAGGTAATTGCTAGAATGTCTGTCATGGAGAGTGGCTGCCTCTGTGGAACCTCAATCATGGCAATCAAACCAGTGCATGCAGGCCATGACCATGGCCGTGCAAACATTGGATGCCAAGATGTCTGCCACCTTAAACATCTCATCTGTTGCCACTCCCTCTGCTCCCCAAGTACCCATCATGCTGCCTCATCTCCCGATGGCTGAGTCTACCCCTGCACAGGTGCAGGTAAAGCAGTCTTTAGCGGGGCCCTCACGGGCTCCAACGCCAAGAGGAGCAGCTAAGAGCATCTCAGCGTCTGCTGAAGCCACAGGGGTTGCACTACGTAGGAGCAGTAGGCAAAGGAAAAGAAAAACATTGTAATTCACCAAGGATATGCAAATGGGTGTTTCTGAAAATGTTATGTAATTAAGCTTCCTTTTGTTATGACGTCACATAAGATTTGTTAATTTGCACCATTCTTGCCTATCGAGTGGCAACTCACCTTTCAGGTGGTTGATGATGAATGTGAAGACATGAATTGTCAGGATCAATTGGGGAATATGCAATGAGTGGATGATAAAAACATAAGAAATAAGAACATAAGAAATAGGATCAGGAGTAGACCATACGGCCCCTTGAGCCTGCTCTGCCATTCAATAAAATCTTGGCTGATCTTCAACCTCAACTCCACTTTCCCGCCCGATCCCCATATCCTTTGATTCCCTTAGATTCCAAAAATCTATTGATCTCAGCCTTGAATATACTCAACGATTGAGCATCCACGGCCCTCTGGGCTAGAGAATTCCAAAGATTCACAGCCCTCTGAGTGAAGAAATTCCTTCTCATCTCAGTCTTAAATGGCCGACCACTTATCCTAAGACTATGCCCCCTAGTTCTAGACTCTCTAGACAGAGGAAACAGCCTCTCAGCATCCACCCTGTCAAGCCCTCTCAGAATCATATATGTTTCAATGAGATTACCTCTCATTTTTCTAAACTCTAGAATGTAGGCCCTTTCTACTCAATCTCTCCTCATAGGACAACCCTCTCATTCCAGGAATCAATCTGGTGAACTTTCATTGCACTACCTCTAAGGCAATGTCTACAGTTTTGGTCTCCTTAGATAAGGAGACCAAAACTGTAGACAGTTGGTGTAGTCTCACTATGGCCCTATACAATTGTAGCAAGACTTCCTTACTCTTGTACTCTAACCCTCTTGCAATAAAGGCCAACATATCATTTCCCTTCCTAATTGCTTGCTGTACCTGCATGTTAACTTTTTGTGTTTTGTGTACAAAGTCACCCAAATCGCTCAACACCAAAATGTAATTGTTTCTCACCATTTAAAAAATATTTTGTTTTTCTATTCTTCCTACCAAAGTAAATAATCTCACATTTCCCCACATTATACTCCATCTGCCACCTTCTTGCCCACTCATTTAACCTGTCGGTATCCCTTTGCAGACTCTTTGTGTCCTCCTAACAGCTTACTTTCCCACCTAGCTCTGTATCGTCAGCAAACTTGGCTACATTACACTCGATCCCTTCATCTAAGTCATTAATATAGATTGTAAATAGCTGAGGCCCAAGCACTATTCCTTGTGGCACCCCACTAATTACAGCCTACCAACCTGAAAATGACCCGTTTATTCCTACTCTTTCTTTTGGAAGGTCACAATGCATCCACTATCTCTGCAGCTACCTCTTTTAGAACCCTAGGAAGTAGACCGTCAGGTCCAGGGATTTGTCGGCTTTTAGTCCCATTAATTTCTCTAGTACTTTTTCTTTACTAATATTGATTACTTTAAGTTCCTCACTCTCATTAGCCCCTTGGTTCCCACTATTGCTGGTATGCTTTTTGTGTTTTCTACTATGAAGACAGATACAAAATATTTGTTTAACATCTCTGCCATTTCCTTATTCCTCATTATAATTTCTCCTGTCTCAGCCTCACCACATTTACTTTCGCTACTCTCTTCCTTTTTACAAATTTGTAGAAGCTCTTACAATCTGTTTTTATATATCTTGCTAGTTTACTCTCATTCTATTTTCTCCCTTTCTATCAGTTTTTTGGTCATCCTTTACTGGTTTCTAAAACTCTCCCAATCCTCAGGCTTACTACTCTTCTTGGCAACATTGAAAGCTTCTTCTTTTAATCTAACGCTATCCTTAACTTCTTTAGTTAGCCATAGATGGATCACTTTTCTCGTGGAACTTTTATTTCTCAATGGAATGTATATTCATTGAGAATTTTGAAATATTTCTTTAAATGTTTGCCATTGCTTATCCACCATCATACCTTTTAATCTAATTTCTGAATCACCTTAGCAAACTCGCCCCTCATACCTACGTAATTGGCTTTATTTAAATTTAAGACTCTAGTTTCAGACTTAAGTAGGTCACTCTCAAATCCAATTTGTAATTCTATCATATTATGATCACTCTTCCCCAGAGGATCCTTTACTATGAGATTACTAATTAACCTGGCCTCATTACATAAGACAAGATCTAAAATAGCCTGTTCCCTGGTTGGTTCCATGATGTATTGTTCTAGGAAACTGTCTCAAAAGCATTTCAAGAACTCGTCCTCCAAACTACCTTTGTCAATTTGATTTGTCCAGTCTATACGAAGATTAAAGTCCCCCAAGATTATTACATTACCTTTATTACAAGCTCCTATTATTTCTTGATTAATACTCTTTCCAACAGTAAAGCTACTGTTTGGGGGCCTAGAAACTACTCCCACCAATGTTTTCTGCTCCTTGTTATTTCTTATTTCCACCCATACTGATTCTACTTCCTGATCTTCTGAGCGAAGATACTTTCTCACCACTGTCCTTATGGCCTTCTTTATCATCAGGGCTACCCCCACCCCCCTTTTCCATTTTGTCTGTCTTTTCGAAACATCAAGTACCCTGGAATATTTAGTTCCCAACCTTGGTCATCTTGCAACTACATCTCTGTAATACCTATTAGATCAAACCATTAGCTCTATTTACGCCATTAATTCATCTATCTTGTTACCCGAATGCTTCGTGCATTCAGATAAAGCACCTTTAATTTTAACTTTTTACCATTTTTCCCTGCTTTGACCTTATTCGCCGATGCACTATTACTGTTAAACTCTCTGTCCCTTCTTGTTGCACTCTTGCGTATCTTTACCCAAATAACTACACTGCTCTATTTCCTTGACTTTTCTCTTTAGATTTCTAAATTTTCCCTCAACTGACCCCTCCCCCCACCCCCCTTTTAGTTTAAAGCCCTATCTACAGTCTAGATATTTGATTCACCAGGACACTGGTCCCAGCCCAGTTTAAGTAGAGCCCGTCCCAAAGGAAAAGCTCCCTCTTTCCCAAGTACTGGTGCCAGTGCCCCATGAATTGAAACCCCTGTCTCCCACACTGCTCTTTGAGCCACGCATTTAACTCTCTGATCTGTTTGTCCCAATGACAATTTGTACATGCCTCAGGTAGTAATTCAGAGATTGTTACCTTTGAAGTTCTGCTTATTAATTTAGACCCTAGCTCCTCAAACTGTCTCAGCAGAAACTCATTCCTAGTTCTATCTGTGTCGTTGATTCCTACATGGACCACGACAAATGGATCCTCCCCCTCGTGCTCCAAGTTCCTTTCCAACCACGTGGCACCGGGCGGGCAACACAGTCTTCGGGACTCTCGGTTGCAGCTGCAGAGAACAGTATCTAACCCCCTAACTATACTATCCCCTATTGCTACCACATTCCTTTTTACTCCCCCCAGTTGAATGGCCTCCTGTACCACGGTGCGACGGTCAGTTTGCCCATCCTCCCTGCAGTCTTTGATCTCATCCACACAGGTAGCAAGTACCTCGTACCTGTTGGACAAGGGTAAAGGCTGAGGCTCCTCCACCACTGCATCCTGGGACCCCTTACCTGCCTGCCTCACAGTCACATCCTCCTGTCCATGACCACTGACTAAATCTAAACTACTACCTAACCTTAGAGGTGTGACTGCCTCCTGGATCACAGTGTCCAGATAACCCTGCCCCTTTCTGATACATTGCAATGTCTGCAGTTCAGACTCCAGCCCAACAACTCTGAGCCGAAGTTCCTTGAGTTGCAGACACTTACTGCAGATGTGGTTGCTTGGGATCTTGCTGGTCTCCACAAACTCCCACATGCTGCAGTTATGGCACACCACCTGTCCTGTCATCTCCATCTAACCTTGTTTTATTTATTTACTTAATTAGAGTTTATATTCACTCAATGTTTTTAGTTTTATTAACTAATTAGTTTATCGAGTTAAGTTATTAATTCAATAAAGTAATAGTTATAGTTTCCCAGCTCTTAGTTCAAACCAGTTTAGTTTAGACGACTGCTTTGACTGAGTGTGGGGGTTGGGGGGGTGGGGTGGGAGGGAGGCTGGGGGATGTGATATTTACTTTGGTCCCGTCTGAGTCACTAACTGAACCTTTAAGCTATTGGGGCATCCCTGGCATCCTGAGTGTCAATGTGAGCAGCGGCTCTGTTGTTGGGTGCTCCATCCTCCTCTTCCTCCTCCTCATTCTCCTCCTCTTTGTTGGAATCATGGTCAGATGATGAGAGATGAGCGCCTTGTTCCTCCTGCAGTGTAAAAGGAGAGTCCGAGTGCGGGAGGAGAGTCTGAGAGGTGAGCACAGTGTAAAAGGAGAGTCCGAGAGCGGGAGGAGAGTCCAAGAGGTGAGCGCGGTGTAAAAGGAGAGTCCGAGAGCGGGGGGAGAGTCCGAGAGGTGAGCACAGTGTAAAAGGAGAGTCCGAGAGCGGGGGGAGAGTCCAAGAGGTGAGCGCGGTGTAAAAGGAGAGTCCGAGAGCGGGAGGAGAGTCCAAGAGGTGAGCGCAGTGTAAAAGGAGAGTCCGAGAGGTGAGCGCGGTGTAAAAGGAGAGTCCGAGAGGTGAGCGCAGTGTAAAAGGAGAGTCCGAGAGGTGAGCGCAGTGTAAAAGGAGAGTCCGAGAGCAGGAGGAGAGTCCGAGAGGTGAGCGCGGTGTAAAAGGAGAGTCCGAGAGGTGAGCGCGGTGTAAAAGGAGAGTCCGAGAGGTGAGCGCGGTGTAAAAGGAGAGTCCGAGAGGTGAGCGCGGTGCAAAAGGAGAGTCCGAGAGGTGAGCGCGGTGTAAAAGGATAGTCCGAGAGGTGAGCGCGGTGTAAAAGGAGAGTCCGAGAGGTGAGCGCGGTGTAAAAGGAGAGTCCGAGAGGTGAGCGCGGTGTAAAAGGAGAGTCCGAGAGGTGAGCGCGGTGTAAAAGGAGAGTCCGAGAGCGGGAGGAGAGTCCGAGAGGTGAGCGCGGTGTAAAAGGAGAGTCCGAGAGGTGAGCGCGGTGCAAAAGGAGAGTCCGAGAGCGGGAGGAGAGTCCGAGAGGTGAGCGCGGTGTAAAAGGAGAGTCCGAGAGGTGAGCGCGGTGTAAAAGGAGAGTCCGAGAGGTGAGCGCGGTGTAAAAAGAGAGTCCGAGAGGTGAGCGCGGTGTAAAAGGAGAGTCCGAGAGGTGAGCGCGGTGTAAAAGGAGAGTCCGAGAGGTGAGCGCGGTGTAAAAGGCGAGTCCGAGAGCAGGGGGAGAGTCCGAGAGGTGAGCGCGGTGTAAAAGGAGAGTCCGAGAGGTGAGCGCGGTGTAAAAGGAGAGTCCGAGAGGTGAGCGCGGTGTAAAAGGAGAGTCCGAGAGGTGAGCGCGGTGTAAAAGGAGAGTCCGAGAGGTGAGCACAGTGTAAAAGGAGATTCCGAGAGCGGGGGGAGAGTCCGAGAGGTGAGCGCGGTGTAAAAGGAGAGTCCGAGAGGTGAGCGCGGTGTAAAAGGAGAGTACGAGAGTTGAGTGCAGTGTAAAAGGAGAGTCCGAGAGGTGAGCGCGGTGTAAAAGGAGAGTCCGAGAGGTGAGCACGGTGTAAAAGGAGAGTCCGAGAGCGGGAGGAGAGTCCGAGAGGTGAGCACAGTGTAAAAGGAGAGTCCGAGAGGTGAGCACATTGTAAAAGGAGAGTCCGAGAGGTGAGCGCAGTCTAAAAGGAGAGTCCGAGAGGTGAGCGCGGTGTAAAAGGAGAGTCCGGGAGGTGAGCGCGGTGTAAAAGGAGAGTCCGAGAGCGGGAGGAGAGTCCGAGAGGTGAGCACAGTGTAAAAGGAGAGTCCGAGAGCGGGAAGAGAGTCCGAGAGGTGAGCGCAGTGTAAAAGGAGAGTCCGAGAGGTGAGCGCGGTGTAAAAGGAGAGTCCGAGAGTTGAGTGCGGTGTAAAAGGAGAGTTCGAGAGGTGAGCGCGGTGTAAAAGGAGAGTCCGAGAGGTGAGCGCGGTGTAAAAGGAGAGTCCGAGAGGTGAGCGCGGTGTAAAAGGAGAGTCCGAGAGGTGAGCGCGGTGCAAAAGGAGAGTCCGAGAGGTGAGCGCGGTGTAAAAGGAGAGTCCGAGAGGTGAGCGCGGTGTAAAAGGAGAGTCCGAGAGGTGAGCGCGGTGTAAAAGGAGAGTCCGAGAGGTGAGCGCGGTGTAAATGGAGAGTCCGAGAGGTGAGCGCGGTGTAAAAGGAGAGTCCGAGAGGTGAGCGCGGTGTAAAAGGAGAGTCCGAGAGGTGAGCGCGGTGTAAAAGGAGAGTCCGAGAGGTGAGCGCGGTGTAAAAGGAGAGTCCGAGAGGTGAGCGCGGTGTAAAAGGAGAGTCCGAGAGGTGAGCGCGGTGTAAAAGGACAGTCCGGGAGGTGAGCGCGGTGTAAAAGGACAGTCCGGGAGGTGAGCGCGGTGTAAAAGGAGAGTCCGAGAGGTGAGCGCGGTGTAAAAGGAGAGTCCGAGAGGTGAGCGCGGTGTAAAAGGAGAGTCCGAGAGGTGAGCGCGGTGTAAAAGGAGAGTCCGAGAGGTGAGCGCGGTGTAAAAGGAGAGTCCGAGAGGTGAGCGCGGTGTAAAAGGAGAGTCCGAGAAGTGAGCGCGGTGTAAAAGGAGAGTCCGAGAGGTGAGCGTGGTGTAAAAGGAGAGTCCGAGAGGTGAGCGCGGTGTAAAAGGAGAGTCCGAGAGGTGAGCGCGGTGTAAAAGGAGAGTCCGAGAGGTGAGCGCGGTGTAAAAGGAGAGTCCGAGAGCGGGAGGAGAGTCCGAGAGGTGAGCGCAGTGTAAAAGGAGAGTCCGAGAGGTGAGCGCGGTGTAAAAGGAGAGTCCGAGAGGTGAGCACAGTGTAAAAGGAGAGTCCGAGAGCGGGGGGAGAGTCCGAGAGGTGAGCGCGGTGTAAAAGGAGAGTCCGAGAGGTGAGCGCGGTGTAAAAGGAGAGTACGAGAGTTGAGTGCAGTGTAAAAGGAGAGTCCGAGAGGTGAGCGCGGTGTAAAAGGAGAGTCCGAGAGGTGAGCACGGTGTAAAAGGAGAGTCCGAGAGCGGGAGGAGAGTCCGAGAGGTGAGCACAGTGTAAAAGGAGAGTCCGAGAGGTGAGCACATTGTAAAAGGAGAGTCCGAGAGGTGAGCGCAGTCTAAAAGGAGAGTCCGAGAGGTGAGCGCGGTGTAAAAGGAGAGTCCGGGAGGTGAGCGCGGTGTAAAAGGAGAGTCCGAGAGCGGGAGGAGAGTCCGAGAGGTGAGCACAGTGTAAAAGGAGAGTCCGAGAGCGGGAGGAGAGTCGGAGAGGTGAGCGCAGTGTAAAAGGAGAGTCCGAGAGGTGAGCGCGGTGTAAAAGGAGAGTCCGAGAGTTGAGCGCGGTGTAAAAGGAGAGTTCGAGAGGTGAGCGCGGTGTAAAAGGAGAGTCCGAGAGGTGAGCGCGGTGTAAAAGGAGAGTCCGAGAGGTGAGCGCGGTGTAAAAGGAGAGTCCGAGAGGTGAGCGCGGTGCAAAAGGAGAGTCCGAGAGGTGAGCGCGGTGTAAAAGGAGAGTCCGAGAGGTGAGCGCGGTGTAAAAGGAGAGTCCGAGAGGTGAGCGCGGTGTAAAAGGAGAGTCCGAGAGGTGAGCGCGGTGTAAATGGAGAGTCCGAGAGGTGAGCGCGGTGTAAAAGGAGAGTCCGAGAGGTGAGCGCGGTGTAAAAGGAGAGTCCGAGAGGTGAGCGCGGTGTAAAAGGAGAGTCCGAGAGGTGAGCGCGGTGTAAAAGGAGAGTCCGAGAGGTGAGCGCGGTGTAAAAGGAGAGTCCGAGAGGTGAGCGCGGTGTAAAAGGACAGTCCGGGAGGTGAGCGCGGTGTAAAAGGACAGTCCGGGAGGTGAGCGCGGTGTAAAAGGAGAGTCCGAGAGGTGAGCGCGGTGTAAAAGGAGAGTCCGAGAGGTGAGCGCGGTGTAAAAGGAGAGTCCGAGAGGTGAGCGCGGTGTAAAAGGAGAGTCCGAGAGGTGAGCGCGGTGTAAAAGGAGAGTCCGAGAGGTGAGCGCGGTGTAAAAGGAGAGTCCGAGAGGTGAGCGCGGTGTAAAAGGAGAGTCCGAGAGGTGAGCGCGGTGTAAAAGGAGAGTCCGAGAGGTGAGCGCGGTGTAAAAGGAGAGTCCGAGAGGTGAGCGTGGTGTAAAAGGAGAGTCCGAGAGGTGAGCGCGGTGTAAAAGGAGAGTCCGAGAGGTGAGCGCGGTGTAAAAGGAGAGTCCGAGAGGTGAGCGCGGTGTAAAAGGAGAGTCCGAGAGCGGGAGGAGAGTCCGAGAGGTGAGCGCAGTGTAAAAGGAGAGTCCGAGAGGTGAGCACAGTGTAAAAGGAGAGTCCGAGAGCGGGATGAGAGTCCGAGAGGTGAGCGCGGTGTAAAAGGAGAGTCCGAGAGCAGGAGGAGAGTCCGAGAGGTGAGCGTGGTGTAAAAGGAGAGTCCGAGAGCAGGAGGAGAGTCCGAGAAGTGAGCGCAGTGTGAGAGGAGAGTCCGAGAGGTGAGCGCAGTGTGAGAGGAGAGTCCGAGAGGTGAGCGCGGTGTAAAAGGAGAGTCCGAGAGGTGAGCGCGGTGTAAAAGGAGAGTCCGAGAGCGGGATGAGAGTCCGAGAGGTGAGCACGGTGTAAAAGAAGAGTCCGAGAGGTGAGCGTGGTGTAAAAGGAGAGTCCGAGAGCAGGAGGAGAGTCCGAGAGGTGAGCGCAGTGTAAAAGGAGAGTCCGAGAGCAGGAGGAGAGTCCGAGAGGTGAGCGCAGTGTGAGAGGAGAGTCCGAGAGGTGAGCGCGGTGTAAAAGGAGAGTCCGAGAGGTGAGCGCGGTGTAAAAGGAGAGTCCGAGAGGTGAGCGCGGTGTAAAACGAGAGTCCGAGAGGTGAGCGCGGTGTAAAAGAAGAGTCCGAGAGGTGAGTGCGGTGTAAAGGGAGAGTCCGAGAGGTGAGCGCAGTGTAAAAGGAGAGTCCGAGAGGTGAGCGCGGTGTAAAAGAGTCCGAGAGGTGAGTGCGGTGTAAAAGGAGAGTCCGAGAGGTGAGCGCGGTGTAAAAGGAGAGTCCGAGAGGTGAGCGCGGTGTAAAAGGAGAGTCCGAGAGGTGAGCGCGGTGTAAAAGGACAGTCCGGGAGGTGAGCGCGGTGTAAAAGGAGAGTCCGAGAGCGGGAGGAGAGTCCGAGAGGTGAGCGCGGTGTAAAAGGAGAGTCCGAGAGGTGAGCGCGGTGTAAAAGGAGAGTCCGAGAGGTGAGCGCGGTGTAAAAGGAGAGTCCGAGAGGTGAGCGCGGTGTAAAAGGAGAGTCCGAGAGGTGAGCGCGGTGTAAAAGGAGAGTCCGAGAGGTGAGCGCGGTGTAAAAGGAGAGTCCGAGAGGTGAGCGCGGTGTAAAAGGACAGTCCGGGAGGTGAGCGCGGTGTAAAAGGAGAGTCCGAGAGCGGGAGGAGAGTCCGAGAGGTGAGCGCGGTGTAAAAGGAGAGTCCGAGAGGTGAGCGCGGTGTAAAAGGAGAGTCCGAGAGGTGAGCGCGGTGTAAAAGGAGAGTCCGAGAGGTGAGCGCGGTGTAAAAGGAGAGTCCGAGAGGTGAGCGCGGTGTAAAAGGAGAGTCCGAGAGGTGAGCGCGGTGTAAAAGGACAGTCCGGGAGGTGAGCGCGGTGTAAAAGGAGAGTCCGAGAGGTGAGCGCGGTGTAAAAGGACAGTCCGGGAGGTGAGCGCGGTGTAAAAGGAGAGTCCGAGAGCGGGAGGAGAGTCCGAGAGGTGAGCGCGGTGTAAAAGGAGAGTCCGAGAGGTGAGCGCGGTGTAAAAGGAGAGTCCGAGAGGTGAGCGCGGTGTAAAAGGAGAGTCCGAGAGGTGAGCGCGGTGTAAAAGGAGAGTCCGAGAGGTGAGCGCGGTGTAAAAGGAGAGTCCGAGAGGTGAGCGCGGTGTAAAAGGAGAGTCCGAGAGGTGAGCGCGGTGTAAAAGGAGAGTCCGAGAGGTGAGCGCGGTGTAAAAGGAGAGTCCGAGAGGTGAGCGTGGTGTAAAAGGAGAGTCCGAGAGGTGAGCGCGGTGTAAAAGGAGAGTCCGAGAGGTGAGCGCGGTGTAAAAGGAGAGTCCGAGAGGTGAGCGCGGTGTAAAAGGAGAGTCCGAGAGCGGGAGGAGAGTCCGAGAGGTGAGCGCAGTGTAAAAGGAGAGTCCGAGAGGTGAGCACAGTGTAAAAGGAGAGTCCGAGAGCGGGATGAGAGTCCGAGAGGTGAGCGCGGTGTAAAAGGAGAGTCCGAGAGCAGGAGGAGAGTCCGAGAGGTGAGCGTGGTGTAAAAGGAGAGTCCGAGAGCAGGAGGAGAGTCCGAGAAGTGAGCGCAGTGTGAGAGGAGAGTCCGAGAGGTGAGCGCAGTGTGAGAGGAGAGTCCGAGAGGTGAGCGCGGTGTAAAAGGAGAGTCCGAGAGGTGAGCGCGGTGTAAAAGGAGAGTCCGAGAGCGGGATGAGAGTCCGAGAGGTGAGCACGGTGTAAAAGAAGAGTCCGAGAGGTGAGCGTGGTGTAAAAGGAGAGTCCGAGAGCAGGAGGAGAGTCCGAGAGGTGAGCGCAGTGTAAAAGGAGAGTCCGAGAGCAGGAGGAGAGTCCGAGAGGTGAGCGCAGTGTGAGAGGAGAGTCCGAGAGGTGAGCGCGGTGTAAAAGGAGAGTCCGAGAGGTGAGCGCGGTGTAAAAGGAGAGTCCGAGAGGTGAGCGCGGTGTAAAACGAGAGTCCGAGAGGTGAGCGCGGTGTAAAAGAAGAGTCCGAGAGGTGAGTGCGGTGTAAAGGGAGAGTCCGAGAGGTGAGCGCAGTGTAAAAGGAGAGTCCGAGAGGTGAGCGCGGTGTAAAAGAGTCCGAGAGGTGAGTGCGGTGTAAAAGGAGAGTCCGAGAGGTGAGCGCGGTGTAAAAGGAGAGTCCGAGAGGTGAGCGCGGTGTAAAAGGAGAGTCCGAGAGGTGAGCGCGGTGTAAAAGGACAGTCCGGGAGGTGAGCGCGGTGTAAAAGGAGAGTCCGAGAGCGGGAGGAGAGTCCGAGAGGTGAGCGCGGTGTAAAAGGAGAGTCCGAGAGGTGAGCGCGGTGTAAAAGGAGAGTCCGAGAGGTGAGCGCGGTGTAAAAGGAGAGTCCGAGAGGTGAGCGCGGTGTAAAAGGAGAGTCCGAGAGGTGAGCGCGGTGTAAAAGGAGAGTCCGAGAGGTGAGCGCGGTGTAAAAGGAGAGTCCGAGAGGTGAGCGCGGTGTAAAAGGACAGTCCGGGAGGTGAGCGCGGTGTAAAAGGAGAGTCCGAGAGCGGGAGGAGAGTCCGAGAGGTGAGCGCGGTGTAAAAGGAGAGTCCGAGAGGTGAGCGCGGTGTAAAAGGAGAGTCCGAGAGGTGAGCGCGGTGTAAAAGGAGAGTCCGAGAGGTGAGCGCGGTGTAAAAGGAGAGTCCGAGAGGTGAGCGCGGTGTAAAAGGAGAGTCTGAGAGGTGAGCGCGTTGTAAAAGGAGAGTCCGAGAGGTGAGCGCGGTGTAAAAGGAGAGTCCGAGAGGTGAGCGCGGTGTAAAAGGACAGTCCGGGAGGTGAGCGCGGTGTAAAAGGAGAGTCCGAGAGGTGAGCGCGGTGTAAAAGGAGAGTCCGAGAGCGGGAGGAGAGTCCGAGAGGTGAGCGCAGTCTAAAAGGAGAGTCCGAGAGGTGAGCACAGTGTAAAAGGAGAGTCCGAGAGCGGGATGAGAGTCCGAGAGGTGAGCGCAGTGTGAGAGGAGAGTCCGAGAGGTGAGCGAAGTGTGAGAGGAGAGTCCGAGAGGTGAGCGCGGTGTAAAAGGAGAGTCCGAGAGCGGGATGAGAGTCCGAGAGGTGAGCACGGTGTAAAAGAAGAGTCCGAGAGGTGAGCGTGGTGTAAAAGGAGAGTCCGAGAGCAGGAGGAGAGTCCGAGAAGTGAGCGCAGTGTGAGAGGAGAGTCCGAGAGGTGAGCGCAGTGTGAGAGGAGAGTCCGAGAGGTGAGCGCGGTGTAAAAGGAGAGTCCGAGAGCGGGATGAGAGTCCGAGAGGTGAGCACGGTGTAAAAGAAGAGTCCGAGAGGTGAGCGTGGTGTAAAAGGAGAGTCCGAGAGCAGGAGGAGAGTCCGAGAAGTGAGCGCAGTGTGAGAGGAGAGTCCGAGAGGTGAGCGCAGTGTAAAAGGAGAGTCCGAGAGGTGAGCGCGGTGTAAAAGGAGAGTCCGAGAGGTGAGCGCGGTGTAAAAGAAGAGTCCGAGAGGTGAGCGCAGTGTAAAAGAAGAGTCCGAGAGGTGAGCGCGGTGTAAAGGGAGAGTCCGAGAGGTGAGCGCAGTGTAAAAGGAGAGTCCGAGAGGTGAGCGCGGTGTAAAAGAGTCCGAGAGGTGAGCGCGGTGTAAAAGGAGAGTCCGAGAGCGGGATGAGAGTCCGAGAGGTGAGCGCGGTGTAAAAGGAGAGTCCGAGAGCGGGAGGAGAGTCCGAGAGGTGAGCGCAGTGTAAAAGGAGAGTCCGAGAGCAGGAGGAGAGTCCGAGAAGTGAGCGCAGTGTGAGAGGAGAGTCCGAGAGGTGAGCGCAGTGTAAATCTAAGGCAAGTCATGGCAGCAGAGCTCGCACCCGTGATATGCTCCTCCTGCACTATGTGGAAAGTCATGGACACTGCAGGTGTCCCTGGCAACCATGTGCTCAGGAAGCGTGTCCAGCTGCAGCTACTGGCTAACCACATTTCGGAGCTGGAGCTGCGGGTGGATTCACTGTAGAGCATCCGCGATGCTGAGATTATCATGGCCAGCACGTTCAGTAAGGTGGTCACACTGCAGGTAAAGATTACGCAGGCAGAAAGGAAATGGGTGACCATCAGGCAGAGTAAAAGGACTAGGCAGGTAGAGCAGGAGTCCCCTGGGGCCATCTTCCTCTCAAACAGATATTCCGCTTTGGATATTGTTGTGGGAGATGGCTTATAAGAGGAAAGAAGCAAGAGCCAAGTTTGTGGCACCACAGGTGGCTCTGCTGCACAGGAGGGGTGGAATAAGAGTGGCAGGGCTATAGTGATAGGGGATTCAATTGTAAGGGGAACACATAGGCATTTCTGCGGCTGCAAATGTGACTCCAGGATGGTATGTTGCCTCCCTGGTGCTAGGGTCAAGGATGTCACGGAGCGGCTGCAGGGCATTCTGGAGGGGGAGGGTGAACAGCCAGTAGTTGTGGTCCATATTGGTACCAACGACATAGGTAAAAAAAGGGATGAGGTCCTGCAAGGTGAATTTAAGGAGTTAGGAGATAAATTAAAAAGCAGGACCTCAAAGGTAGTGATCTCAGGATTACTACCAGTGCCACGTGCAAGTGAGTATAGGAACAGCAGAATAGACCAGATGAATGCGTGGCTGCAGGGATGGTGTAGGAGGGAGGGATTTAGATTCCTGGGACATTGGGACCGGTTCTGGGGAAGGTGGGACCTGTACAAGCGGGATGGGTTACACCCGAGCAGGACCGGGACCGTTGTCCTCGCGGGGATGTATTCTAGTGCTGTTGGGGAAGGTTTAAACTAGAATGGCAGGGGGATGGGAACTTGAGTGGAAGGCAGAGAGAACAAGGGCGAAAAACAAATAGGGCCATAGTGCAAAATAAAACTAAGATGACTAGCAATCTTAAAAAGACAAGTCTAAAGGCATTGTGTCTTAATGCGCGGAGCATTCGCAATAAGCTCGATGAATTAACAGCTCAGATAGATTATTAACTGTTATGATATAGTTGCGATTACAAAGACATGGCTGCTGGGTGACCAAGAATAGGAACTGAAATCCAGGGGTATTCAATATTTAGGAAGGACTGGCAAAAAGGGAAAGGAGGTGAGGTAGCGTTGTTAGTAAAGGAGGAAATCAATGCAATAGTGAGGAAGGATATTGGATCGGAAAATCACGATGTGGAATCTGTATGGGTGGAGCTAAGAAACACCAAGGGGCAGAAAATGTTGGTGGGGGTTCTCTATAGGCCCCCAAACAGTAGTGGAGATGTAGGGGAGGGCATTAAACAGGAAAATTAGAGACGTATGCAAGAAGGGTACAACTATAATCATGGGTGACTTTAATCTACATATAGATTGGTCAAACCAAATTAGCAATAATACTGTGGGGGAGGAATTCGTGGAGTGTGTACGTGATGGTTTTCTAGACCAATACGTTGATGATCCAACTAGAGAACAGGCGATCCTAGACTGGGTGTTGTGCAATGATAAAGGATTAATTAACAATCTTGTTGTGCGGGGTCCCTGAGGGAAGAGCGAATATAACATGATAGAATTCCTCATTAAGATGGAGAGTGAAGTAGTTGAATCTGAAACTCGGGTCCTGAATCTAAATAAAGGAAATTATGAAAGTAAGATGTGCGAGTTGGCTATGATAGACTGGGGAACTTTACTGAAAGGGATGACGGTGGATAAGCAATGGCTAATATTTAAAGAACGTGTGCAGGAATTACAACAATTATTCATTCCTCTCTGGCGCAAAAACAAAACAGGAAATGTGGCTCAACCGTGGCTTACAAAAGAAATTAAGGATAGTATTAGATCCAAAGAGGAGACATATAAAATTGCCAGAAAAAGCGGCAAGCCTGAGGATTGGGAGCAGTTGAGAATTCAGCAAAGGAGGACAAAGAGATTGATTAAGATGGGAAAAATAGAGTATGAGAGTAAACTGTCAGGGAACATAAAAACTGACTGTAAAAGCTTCTACAAATGTGTCAAGGGAAAAGATTAGTGAAGACAAATATAGGTCCCTTACAGTCAGAAATGGGGGAAATTATAATGGGGAACAAAAAAATGGCAGAACAATTAAACACATACTTTGGTTCTGTCTTCACAAAGGAGGACACAAATAACCTGCCAGAAACGTTAGGGAACCAAGGGAGGAACTGAAGGAAAACAGTATTATTTAAAAAATAGTGCTAGGGAAATTAATGGGGCTGAAGGCTGACAAATCCCCAGAACCTGATAATCTACGTCCCAGAGTACTAAAGGAAGTGGCCCTGGTAATATTGGATACATTGGTGATCATCTTCCAAAATTCTATGGACTCTGGAACAGTTCCTACAGATTGGAGGGTGGCAAATGTAACCCCACTATTTAAAAAAGGAGGAAGAGAAAAAACAGGGAATTACAGACCAGTTCGCCTAACATCAGTAGTGGGGAAAATGCTAGTCGCTATTATAAAAGATATGATAACAGAACACTTGGAAGGCATTAACGGGATTGGACAAAGTCAGCATGGGTTTATGAAAGGGAAATCATGCTTAACAAATCTACTGAAGTTTTTTGAGGATGTGACTAATAGAATCGATAGGGGAGAACCAGTGGATGTGGTGTATTTGGATTTTCAGAAGGCTTTTGATAAGGTCCCACACAAGAGGATAGTGTGCAAAATTAAAGCACATGGGATTGGGCGGAATATACGGGCATGGATTGAGAATTGGTTGACAGACTGCATGAGCGGGCACTTGGATTCTCGCTGGCAAGTCCTGAAGGGCGCCTACCACTCCTATCTAGGCACCTGAAGCGCATCTTAAGCATGTTGATGGTTTGCTCGATGACACATCTGGTGGTCCCATGTCTGTTGCTCAGGGATCATTGGTGGGGTTCCTCAGAGGTGTCATCAGCCAAGTTTGAAGAGGGTATCCATTATCGCCTTGCAGCCACCTCTTAAGGCTGGTTCCAGGTATGAACAGGACGGGGATGTTGGACTGCCGCAGTATGAAAGCATCATGGTAGCTCCCAGGGAATCTGGCTCACACCTAAATGAACCTTTTCTAGTGGTGGCACACCAGCTGCAGATTAATGGAATGAAAGCCCTTGTGGTTGGCGAATGCTCCTGGTTGATCTGGTCATGCTCGGATTGCCACGTGTTTGCAGTCAATGGCACCCTGCACCTGTGGAACGCCAGCCAGAGATGTGAATCCAAGTGCCAGCTCATTCTGGCAATTATTGTCGCAGGGGAAGTTGACGTAACTCGCAACCCTGGCAAACAATCCATCCATTCACCTGCCTTATGCATTTATGTGCAGCCGACTGGGAGACCCTCGATATGCCTCCAGTAATGGCCTGGAAGGAGCCAGAGGCCAAAAAAATTGAGGGCAGTGGTGACTTTCACGGCGACGGGCAATGCGTGGCCACTAGGTCCATCAGCTGCTCTTCTTCTCGGAGGCTGCAGAAGTCTGTGACCACCTGATTTGTCAATCTGCTCTTCAGAAAGGTCAAGGAAGCTGAGCCTCTGTTAGGAACATAGGAACAGGAGTTGGCCATTCAGCCCCTTGAGCCTGTTCCACCATTCAATGAGATCATGGCTGATCTGTATCCTAACTCCATCCACCCACTTGGCTCCATATCCCTTAATACCCTTGGCGAGCAAAAATCTATTGATCTCAGATTTAAAACTATTAATTGAGCTCGCATCTGCTGCTTTTTGTGGGAGAGAGTTCCACACTTCTACCACCCTGTAAGAACATAAGAACATAAGAAATAGGAGCAGGAGTAGGCCAATCGGCCCCTTGAGCCTGCTCCGCCATTCAATAAGATCATGGCTGATCTGATCCTAACCTCAAATCTAAATTCATGTCCAATTTCCTGCCCGCTCCCCGTAACCCCTAATTCCCTTTACTTCTAGGAAACTGTCTATTTCTGTTTTAAATTTATTTAATGATGTAGCTTCCACAGCTTCCTGGGGCAGCAAATTCCACAGATCTACTACCCTCTGAGTGAAGAAGTTTCTCCTCATCTCAGTTTTGAAAGAGCAGCCCCTTATTCTAAGATTATGCCCCCTAGTTCTAGTTTCACCCATCCTTGGGAACATCCTTACTGCATCCACCTGATCAAGACCCTTCACAATCTTATATGTTTCAATAAGATCGCCTCTCATTCTTCTGAACTCCAATGAGTAGAGTCCCAATCTACTCAACCTCTCCTCATATGTCCACCCCCTCATCCCCGGGATTAACCGAGTGAACCTTCTTTGTACTGCCTCGAGAGCAAGAATGTCTTTTCTTAAGTATGGACACCAAAACTGTATGCAGTATTCCAGGTGCGGTCTCACGAATACCTTATATAACTGCAGCAATACCTCCCTGTTTTTATATTCTATCCCCCCAGCAATAAAAGCCAACATTCCATTAGCCTTCTTGATCACCTGCTGCACCTGCATACTAACTTTTTGATTTTCTTGCACGAGGACCCCCAGATCCCTTTGTACTGCAGTACTTTCCAGTTTCTCGCCATTAAGATAATAACTTGCTCTCTGATTTTTCCTGCCAAAGTGCATAACCTCACATTTTCCAATATTGTATTGCATTTGCCAAATCTCTGCCCACTCACCCAGCCTGTCTATATCCCCTTGTAGGTTTTTTATGTCCTCCTCACTCTCTACTTTCCCTCCCATCTTTGTATCATCTGCAAACTTTGATATGTTACACTCGGTCCCCTCCTCCAAATCGTTAATATAGATTGTAAAGAGTTGGGGACCCAGCACCGACCCCTGCAGAACACCACTGGCTACTGGTTGCCAGTCCGAGAATGTACCATTTATCCCAACTCTCTGCTTCCTGTTAGGTAACCAATCCTCCACCCATGCCAGAATATTACCCCCAATCCAGTGTTTTTTATCTTGAGCAATAATCTTTTATGTGGCACCTTGTCGAATGCCTTCTGGAAGTCTAAATACACTACGTCCACTGGTTCCCCTTTATCCACCCTGTACGTTATGTCCTCAAAATTTGTCAGACATGACTTCCCCTTCGTAAAGCCATGCTGACTTTGTCCTATTAAATTATGTTTATCTAAATGTTCCGTTACTGTCTCCTTAATAATAGACTCCAAAATTTTACCCACCAGTTTTCCAATCTGCCGGGACCTTTGCCGAGTCCAGAGAATTTTGGAAAATTATTACCAAAGCATTCACAATCCCTACTGCCACTTCCCTCAAGACCCTCAGATGTAAGCCATCAGGTCCAGGGGATTTATCCGCCTTGAGTCCCATTAATTTACTGAGTACCAATTCCTTAGTGATTTTAATCGTATTTAGCTCCTCCCCACCTGGAGCCCCCTGTTTGTCCAGTGTTGGGATATTCTTAGTGTCCTCTACCGTAAAGACTGAAACAAAATATTTGTTCAGCATTTTTGCCATCTCCATGTTTCCCACCATTAATTTCCCGGTCTCATCCTTTAAGGGACCTACGTTTGCCTTAGCCACCCTTTTTCTTTTTATATAACTGTAGAAACTCTTGCTATCTGTTTTTATATTTTTTGCTAATTTATTTTCATAATCTATCTTCCCTTTCTTAATCAATCCTTTAGTTACTTTTTGCTGTCTTTTGAACACTTCCCAATCTTCTATCCTCCCACTAAGTTTGGCTCCCTTATATGTCCTTGATTTTAGTCGGATACTATCCTTAATTTCTTTACTTAGCCACGGATGGCATGTAAATTTCTTTTACACCCTTTTTTCCTCAGTGGAATATATTTTTTTGAAAGTTGTAAAATAAATCCTTAAATGAGCACCACTGTTCATGTACCATCTTACCCTTTTAATCAATTCCGCTCTCATACCATCATAGTCTCCTTTATTCAAGCTCACTACCCTTGTTTGAGAACCAACCTTCTCACCCTCTAATTGGATATGGAATTTAAACATGTTATGGTCACTCATTCCAAGGGGATCCTTAACTAGGACATTATTAATTAATCCTGGCTCATTACACAGGACCAGGTCCAAGGTTGCTTGCCCCCTTGTAGGATCAGTTACATACTGCTCAAGAAATCCATCCCTAATACACTCAATAAACTCTTCCTCAAGGCTGCCTTGCCCAATTTGATTTGTCCAGTTAATATGATAGTTAAAATCCCCCATAATTATAGCTGTTCCCTTATTACATGCCCCGACTATTTCCTGATCAATACTTCTTCCAGCAGAGTTGCAACTATTAGGAGGCCTATATACCTCGCCCACTAGTGTTTTTTTCCCCTTATTATTCCTTATCTCTACCCAAACTGTTTCATTATCCTGATCCTTTGTCCCAATATATTTTCTCTGTATTACGGTGATTCCTTCCTTTATTAACATAGCCACCCCACCTCCCCTTCCTTCCTGCCTGTCCTTCCTGATTGTTAAATACCCTGGCATACCCTGTGTGAAGAAATGTTTCCTACCTTCTCTCCTGAATGGCCTGGTTCTCATTTTAAGGTTATATTGCCTTGATCTCGACTCCCCCACCAAAGGAAAATGTTTCTCTCTATGTACCCTATCAATTCCTTTCAAAATCTTAAAAATCTCAATCAAATCACCCCTCAGCCTTTTATACTTCAGGGAATACAAGCCTACGTTATGTAATCTCTCCTCATAATCTAACCCCCGGAGCCCTGGTGAATCTGTGCTGCACTCCTTCCAAGGCCAATATATCCTTTCTAAGATGCGGTGCTCAGAACTGTACACAGAACTCCAGATGTGGTCTAACCAGGGTTTTGTATGGCTGTAACAAAACTTGCCTCCTTTATATTCTAGCCTTCTAGTTATAAAGGCTAACATTTCATTCGCCATTTTGATTATTTTTTGTACCTGACTACTATATTTTTGTGATCTGTGTATATGGACATCTCAATCTCTTTGGACCTCCACTGGGGGGGTAGTGTCTTCTGTGAACTCGACCCCTCTGATGCTCCCCTTTTTGTTGGTCTCCTCTTTGCTTATCTCCTCTCTTGACCACCTCTGTGTTGTTCACCTGTTGCTCCGACCACAGCACGTTCTTGCTGCTGTGGATAGTGATTGTCTTCCTCATCCGGCGTCCAATCTAAAGCAGGCACCCATCCTGATGTTCTCTGTGTGAACACCTCCAAATTTTACCAATACTTTTGACACCACAAGAACTGTCAGCAAACCATTTACCAGAGGGAACTGAGAAAGCAGCTGTGAGCACTGGGACACCTGACCTTTAATCATCTCCATAAAGTGCCACTCAATCTCACCTCTGTTTCACTGCCAGGAAACCCGTGCTGGAAGCATTAATTTCAAATCCCTGCCAAAATCTCACGAAAGCACCCACATTGACATATTATAATGATAGACCCGCCTCTAGACAGCGGGTTACTTGGCTGCACCCAAACCCACCTCCGTTAAAACCACAAGCTGGAGGCTGGTTGTGGTCGAGTTTCCCATTTTTTAAATTTTAGCCCCCCCCCCCTGCCACTAACCTGCCCGTTGTTGGTGGGGGTGGGCTAAAACTCTCTCCATGGTGTTGGCACAAAAAATATTAAAAATAACAGGCTAGTGTTAAAAAGGCTCTGTGCCTTTTATACGTTGCAGTGGTATTCACAGGTTGGTGTGTACTTTCTTCCCCATACATTTTAAGTAGTTTTTGAAAATAGTCCCAATGTGTAACCGATAGAATATTTTGCAGTTAGTTTGATTTCAATATGAAGCAATAACAGTTCCTTTTTTCTTAAGTGTACCTGGAGATGATATAAATGAATATCCTAACCTGCACCAAATCTCACTTACCCATCACCCCTGTGCTCACTGACCTACTAAAATTCTCATCTTCATGTTCAAATCCCTCCATGACCTCACCCCTCTGCAACCTCCTTCTGCCCTACATCCCCCCGAGAACTCTGCGGGGGAGAAATTTTAATCCATTGTACCTGTTTATCAGGCGTAAAATGGGCACACCATATACCAATTTTTGTACCCGCTCTATGCTGCTGAATTGGTCACCGCCATATTGGTCCATGCTGTTTGTGGGGCTCCGTGACGGCCTCCTGGAAGTAGCGTTGGCTCAATTTAAATATGCAAAGAAGGGTCCTGCACCTTCTTCAGGACCTCTCTGCAATATTCGTCAAAAACTAGCTGGAACATGTGCTGTGTATGCTGCAACAAGTTTTTCTAGTTCTACAGTGATCCTTAAAGGGTCCTTCCTATCCACTCTATCTAGGCCTCTCATAATTTTATACACGTCAATAAAGTCACTTATCAGCCTCCTCTATTCCAAGAATAACAACCCCAGCATATCCAATCTTTCCTCATAGCTAAAATTCTCCAGTCCTGGCAACATCCTCGAAAACCTCCTCTGTACCATCTCAAGTGCAATCACATCTTTCCTGTAATGTGGTGACCAGAACTGTACGCAGTACTCAAGCTGTGGCCTAACTAGTGTTTTATACAATTCTAGCATAACCTCCCTCCTCTTATATTCTATGCCTCGACTAATAAAGGAAAGTATTTCATATGCCTTCTTAACCACCTTATCTACCTGTCCTGCTACCTTCAGGGATCTATGGACATGCACTCCAAGGCACCTCACTTCCTCTACACCTCTCAGTATCCTTCTATTTATTGTGTATCCCCTTGCCTTTTTTGCCCTCCCCAAATGCATTCCTCACATTTCTCTGGATTGAATTCCATTTGCCACTGTTCTGCCCACCTGACCAGTCCATTGATACTTTCCTGCAGTCTACAGTTTTCCTCCTCACTATCAACCACATGGCCAATTTTTGTATCCTCTGCAAACTTCTTAATCATGCCCCCTACATTCAAGTCCAAATCATTAATTTATACCACAAAAATCAAGGGACCCACCAACCATTACCCTTTACTTCCTGCCACTGAACCAATTTTGGATCAGTTATCCTCTTGCTCTTAAAGTATTTAGAAAAATCTTTGGGTTTTCCTTTAATTTATTTGCCAATATTTTTTCAAGCCCTCTCTTTGCTTTCCTAATTTCCTTTTTAATTTCACCCCTGCACTTTCTATACTCCTCTAGGCTTTCTGTAGTATTGAGTTCTCGGTGTCTGACATAAGTTTTCCTTTTTTGCCTTATCTTACCCTGTTTGCTTCTTGACATCCAGGGGGCTCTGGATTTGGCAGCCCCACCCTTTCTCTTTGTGGGAACATGTTTACTCTGAACCCCTTGAATCTTCCCCTTGAATACCTCCTACTGCTCTGACATTGATCAAGTAGCTGTTTCCAGTCCATTTTTGCTAAATCACTTCTTAGCTTAGTAAAATTGGCCTTTCTCCAATTGAGAACTTTAACTCTTGTTCCTTTTCCATAACTCTGCTTAAACTAACTGAATTATAGAGTCATAGAGTTATACAGCACGGATAGAGGCCCTTCGGCCCATCGTGTCCGCGCCGGCCATCAGCCCTGTCTACTCTAATCCCATATTCCAGCATTTGGTCCGTAGCCTTGTATGCTATGGCATTTCAAGTGCTCATCCAAATGCTTCTTGAATGTTGTGAGGGTTCCTGCCTCCACAACCCTTTCAGGCAGTGAGTTCCAGACTCCAACCACCCTCTGGGTGAAAAAGTTCTTTCTCAAATCCCCTCTAAACCTCTCGCCTTTTACCTTGAATCTATGTCCCCTTGTTATAGAACCCTCGACGAAGGGAAAAAGCTCCTTAGTATCCATTAAAAGCTCCTTAGTATCCATAAAAGCTCCTTAGTATCCATGCTCTCTCATTGACACTCCTTCCACCTGCCCAGCTTCATTTTGCTAAAATGAAATCCAGAACTGCCCCCTCTCTTGTTGGGCTTGCTATGTATTGGCTAAAAAAGTTCTCCTGAATGCAATTGAAGAATTTTGTGTCCTCTATGCCTTTCACACTGTTTGTATCCCAGTTAATATTAGGGTAGTTGAAATTCCCTACTCTTACTGTCCTATTGTTTTTGTACTTCTCAGAAATTTGCCGACATATTTGCTCCTCTATCTCCCTCTGACTGTTTGGGGGTCTATAGTACACTTCAGACATCTCGGATCTCGCATCTCGGATGCTATTTTTGGTCTTTACCTACACAACAGATGCTACGTGGACCAATTTAGCCCCGATTATATAAATCCAAATTATTGTTGTTCTAATTATCTACTACACAGATGCTTCATCTCACCCTTACACATTACCACTGTTGCAACCCGCACACCCACAACTCAAAGGTCACATACACAGGCAGCTATTCAACCATGACAGCCACATCACATTGCAGGACAGTTACCGACACACTTCCCGCTTTCTTGCAGGAGAAGGTGCTGCATAACAGGAGGCAGCAAGTGGCAGTGGCTCCATGGAACATGAACCTGCTGTCTTCTCTCAGGATGACAGCATTCCTGTCCCACCCCTGTCACTCCGCCAGTGCCCTTGCTGTTGCCTGTCAGCTAGCCAGCCCACTCCCTGTAGAGTATTGAAACTTTCTTATAGGAACATTGAAACAGGAATAGGCCATTTAGCCCCTTGAGCCTGTTCCGCCATTCATTGAAATCATGGTTGATCTGTGACCTAACTCCATATACCTGCCTTAGCCCCATATCCCTTAACATCTTTGGTTAACAAAAATCTGTCAATCTCAGATTAAAAATTAACAATTGAGCTAACATCAACTGCCGTCTGCGGAAGAGAGTTCCAAATATCTACCACCCTTTGCATGTAGAAGTGTTTCCTAACTTCAATCCTGAAAGTCCTGGCTCTAATTTTTAGATTATGTCCCCTCCAAAAACAGGTACAAATACATCAGCAGCCTGAAGCAATAATCCAGCAACGCACTTGTAACTCCTGCATGATCCCCTTAAATAACGCTGGTGGGGAGTCCTCCATAGCGTTAAGACCTGTTCAGCTGTAAGGGGTTAAAACAGTGCGTTGGCTGGAGCGTGGAGTTCCAAAATTGCATCTGTCCCTTTAACTAATCGTTGCACACTGATTTACCGCACAATCTCCCTACTTTACATGCTGCCAGTGTTCGTTAAGTGTGCGAGTGCAAACATCTTTACCAACATGGCGCCCTGCGCACATCATGCCGGAAGTGTGCGCACATCTCGGAGGCCATTTTCGGTCCTTAGGAGTCCGCATAGCGCCTACACAATGGGCGCTATGTGGCCCAATTTAGCCCCGACTATATAAATCCAACTTATTTTTGTTCTAATTATCTGAAAATAAATGTCGCAAACGAATGTCTTCACTTATTGTAAACCACAAATGGTGGGTTCAATTAGATTAATTAAAAAGGTCCAGCAGTGTTAAGTTTGATCGGCAGATGTGATTGGTTGGAGGTAAAGATCATTGCTGTCTATAATAATCAAATATTCCAATGACAGAGTATACAGCGAAGCATCTGAACACCTTCACTGTGTGTGTGTCTCTGGTGAAATATGGGATGAAATTTGTTCCTTGACGATAAATGTTTGTTAAGACTTTTTGTGACAATGTAGATCCATCAGATGAGAACGAGCTGCAGTGCAAACCTGCTTAGAATAAATAGCCCTATAAGTATTCTGCCAAATCAAGAGGTTTTCAGGGAGATTCTCATGGCTAAAATATGCCACGTAATCGAAGTGACAATTTGTTCAGGATGGCAGAGCAAACAATATAACAATTTGAAATGAATCATATTACTTGTAATTCAATATCTGAAAAAGAAACATTCTCTGAAAAAAGATGATTGGGACATTTATTTTAATTGGATAGAAGCAATCTGCATTGACAGCAGTATTTCTGATGTCAGTCACTACAGAAACATTGAAATTGACTGCAATGCTTGGTTGAGTGATTCCAGGACAGTTTTCAAATATATGCAGAGTGGTGTTAAGTATCTATTGGGTCATTCAAAAATTCCTAGAGGAAGAAGTTGTGTGGATGTAGAGCCGCTAAAAGGGACGGCCAGATGTGTGGTGTCAGTAAGAGTGGAGGACATCAATATTTGAAGTTTGATCTTATCATACTGACACTCATGTGAAGGCACAACTAGCTTTGAAGTTGTTTCCCCATAGACTGTAAATAATAAGCAATTCATTAACTTGTGTAAGTATTCAGTAAATTCCTCATTTCGATTGTGTTGGAAGGTCTCTGGTCCTGGGTGCATGGCAGGAGTCTGGTGAATATTTCTTACTGGCTGTGAACAGAGGGAGCTAAAAAATTGAGACAGAGACACAAGCAGTCAGTCAGGTCTACAAACAGAAGCCACCAGCACAAGGTTTGACCAGACTTAGAAAGAGAGTGCAGGAGGTTAGTTAGGAGTTATTCTGTTTGAGTCAAATAAGATGACCTACTGATATGAAGAAGTGTGGCACATTCACTATTTCATATCATTACATGAAGGCAAGTTGTATTGATTGGAGTGTATGAGTGTGTTCGTAACTGTTGTTCTGTATTATATAGAATTACATAGAATTTATGGCACAGAAACAAGCCATTCGACCCAACAGGTCTGTGCTGTTTTTTATGCTCCACACGAGCCTCCTCCAACCTTACTTCATGTCACCCTAGCACCACATCTTTCTATTCCTTTCTCCTTTGTGCACTTATCTAGCTTCCCCTTAAATGCATCTATGCTATCCGCCTCAACCATTCCATGTAGCAGCGAGTTCCATATTCTCACCACTCTCTGGATAAAGAAATTTCTCCTGAATTCCCTATGGGATTTATTAGTGACTATTTTACAAATATGGCCCCTAGTTTAGGACTCCCCCACAAGAGGAAATATCTTCTCTATGTCTACCCTATTGAAACCCTTCATAATTTTAAAGACTTCTAGCAGGTCAACCCTCAGTCTTCTCTTTTCTAGAGAAAAGAGCCCCAGCCTGTTCAACCTTTCCTGAAAAGTATATCCTCTTAGTTCTAGTATCATCCTTGTAAATCTTTTTTGCACTATCTCCAGTGCCTCTATATCCTTACTATAATATGAAGACCAGAACTGTGCACAGTACGCCAAATGTTGCCTAGCCAAGCTTCGACATAACTTCTCTGCATTTCAATTCTATCCCTCTAGAAATGAATTCCAGTGTTTGGTTTGCTTTTTTTTAATGGCTTTGATCAGCTGTGTTGCTACTTTTAATAATTTGTGAATCTTATTTTCCAGTGTTCACGTGGCTTCCCTATTCCTCCCACCACGAGACAAGCACCACTTGTAACACTCATCAACTGCTATCTGATGAGAGATCATTGGTGTTGCTTAATACTGGCAAAGTATACAATTATTAGCCGTGGCAGAGATACAGCAACACACTTCTAAAAAGGGGGCACTTTTGTTGGATTATTTTGGTTGATAGCACTGGGGCAACCCAGTGTCTCTTTATGGGTGATTTTTGAAAAGGCACACTCTCCTAACAATTCTTCAATTCCAGTGACCTAACGACAATGTCACTACAGCTCTGCTAGATATCAAATTTGGTAAACAGTGAAATGCTGGGTTGCTGGCAATCCAGTATTTTGTCTTGTCAACCACAGGCAGTCTTGCTGATTCTGCCCAGACAGAATTTTCCGTTCTCCATTTTGTCTCTCATCCCTTTCCCTCCTGAAGGAGTTCCTTATGCTGGAGTACAGTTCCATGCCACTGACTGCCCTCCAGTACCATTCCAAATGACCATTCTTCAAGTGTAGGCCTGGCTGGTCAAGTACGGAGAACGGGCAGTTCTGTTCTTGAGTCATTTTGAGGTCCAGGCCTTATTTGCATGTCGCCAGTGAGCTGCAGGTGCGAAACCGGCAACCCGCTGCAGCGTGTCGGCTCTGGGAGGGCGGGAAGTTCAGCTGCCTCCCATACTGAGCCGATGGCATTTCCTGGGCCGTTTTGTGAGCAGCCTCCTGCGGTCACTTTAAGAACCACTGGTTAGGCTACTCACCGCCTGATACAAATGGTCGCTTGCTTCTCCCATTTGTACCTCAAAATTGAAATCGGGGTCTTGTGTACATTATGGGCTCAATTTTACAATGGTGGCGGGTTGGCAGCTGGTTGGGGGGGGGTGGGTAGGTGGGTGGTGAAGGTCCGCGTAGAAAACCCGCAAGAACAAAACTTACCATTTCCGATGCAATCGCACGTTGATTGATAGTGATTAACTTCCTCTCTGGGTTTTGTGCCCTGCAGCTAGCCTGATTGACAGGCTGGCTGCCATCAGGAGCTGCAACGCGAGGGGTGGGGGAGCGAAAAAGAGAGCGAGCGAGATGTCATCCAGTGCTGGACTGGAAGATCAGGGGAGGGGGGGTGGGGGGGAGAATGGAAGATCCGGGGGGAGAGGGGACGATCGGGGGGGGAGAGAGGAAGATCGGGGGTGGGGGAGAGGGGAAGATTGCGGGGGGAGAGGGGAAGATCGGGGGGGGGAGAGTGGAAGATCGGGGGGGGGGAGAGTGGAAGATCGGGGGGGGGGAGAGTGGAAGATCGGGGGGGGGGAGAGTGGAAGATCGGGGGGGGGAGAGTGGAAGATCGGGGGGGGAGAGTGGAAGATCGGGGGGGGAGAGAGTGGAAGATCGGGGGGGGAGAGAGTGGAAGATCGGGGGGGGGAGAGGGGAAGATCGGGGGTGGGAGAGGGGAAGATCGGGGGGGGGAGAGGGGAAGATCGGGGGTGGGAGAGGGGAAGATCGGGGGGGGGAGAGGGGAAGATCGGGGGGGGGAGAGGGGAAGATCGGGGGGGGAGAGAGTGGAAGATCGGGGGGGGAGAGAGTGGAAGATCGGGGGGGGGGAGAGGGGAAGATCGGGGGGGGGAGAATGGAAGATCCGCGCTGGACTGGAAGACCGGGGTTGGGGTGGGGGAGAGTGGAAGATCGGGAGAGGGGGGTGTGAGGGGAAGATCGGGGTGGGGAGAGTGGAAGATTGGGGGGGACAGGGGACGATCGGGGGCGAGAGGGGAAGATCAGGAGGACATCAGGGGAAGATCGGGAGAAGATCGGGGGGATATAGGTGGGGGGGGGAAGGGGGACATTGGAATGGGAGACATCGGACATTGGAGCAGGTTTCAAAGGTAGGTTCATTTAATGTTTTCACTTCCTTCCACGGTTTTTTATTTAAATTATTTAGTTTATTTTTCCTTGATCCGGCCCTCTCTCCTAGTTTCACCAGGTGTGAATCAGAAGCAGTGGGCAAGCCTCCCAGGTAAGTTAAAAATCGTTCTAATATCTTCATCTGTCACAGTGCCTTAAGTACTTCAATGAGGTACATTTGGCTCTTTAACTGTCATTTCACCGGCTTTAATTGCTGGCGGGACTTCCGTTTTCGGCTCGCCCACGCGCACACAGGTGGGTCCCTGGGAAACTCGGAAGTTGGCGGGTTGGAGCCGGCTTCCGAACCTGAACAGGATTTGCGCGATTTTCGGAGCCCCCCGCCCCCAACGCACCTGCAATTGTCCCCTAAAATCACCCCCTATATGTTACAAGTGGCCTCCTGCCTGAAACAGACGGGTGCCCAGCCACCCATGGTAGGACCCCAGCTAAGATGGCAGCGCCTGGAGCAGCAGCGTACACAAGACGGTAAATTAGCTGGCACGATTTTGGGCTGCCACTGCCTCATTTACAAGGCTGTAAATGACAGAGAGTGTTAAAGTCAGCCCTTGACTGTCAGCAGATCACTCAACCAAAGGGTGTTGTATGAACCCTGTGACTTTATTTGTGGCACTCGGTATTCTGGGTAAAAATTGCTAGCGTTGTGTCAGCAGCAGATACCCCACATTGGCTGCACAGCGCTAAATAGTGTGTGACCAATACTCCAGGTGCTCTTATTGGCAGCACCATTATTGAGCTGGGGAGGCAATGGTAGTGCTTTTGGCAATAGCTAAAAAAGATGGTATAAAAATGTTGATTTTTGTCAACAAATATACAACCAAAATACAAGTTGATGAAAACTATTGCAGTCAACCAAGATGAAGATGAAAAGGAGAGGCTTCCCAAAAGTGAAATATGAAATCAGATTAAAAATGATTAGAAAGGTGCATTAGATTCAAACAAAATTATATATTTCTCTTGACAGAATTTTAACATTTTTTTGTTAGCAAAGGCCATTCCCAAATGTGCAAATGTCACATCTTGACCTGGTCTGATATATTTCCTTTGCATTGAATGAGAGAGTTGGTATAAAGGGGTAAGTGGGCTGTGCAATACTGCAATGTAAGGAGCAAGGCCAAGGAGAGACAATGTAATGATGTGAAAAAGGATTGAGAGATGGAGTGAGCGGGGAGTACTTTACTGTAAGGAGCAAGGGAATGAGTGTACTACACATGAGCAGAGCAATCAAGGCCAGGGAGAAAGGGGAGCTGAAGGCAAAGAGTTGGTGTGAAGAATGAGGCAAGGAGCAGTGAGAGATGGTACTTAAAGGAGAATTCTCCCAGTGTCCTGGCCAATATTTATTCCTCAACCAACATCACAAAAAAACCAAATTATCTGGTCAGTATCTCATTGCTGTTTGTGGGACCTTGCTGTGTGCAAATTGGTTGACAACAGTGACTACACTTCAAAAGTAATTAATTGGCTGTAAAGCACTTTGGGACGTCCTGAGATCTTGAAAGGCACTTTAGAGAGGGTGCAGAAGAGATTTATTAGAATGGTACCAAGGATGAGGGACTTCAGTTATGTGGAGAGACTGGAAAAACTCGAGTTATTCTCCTTAGAGCAAGGTTAAGAGCAGATTTTTTAGAGGTGTTAAAAATCATGAAAAATTCAGTGGCAGAAGGGCTGGTAACTAGAGGACACAGATTTAAGGGCCCCGATATTACCAGGGAGGCGGAATGGCAGCGGGGGGGGGCGGAGGGGGGGGACTGGGCGGGTGGGTAGCCCGCCCATTGAAATCGGTCCGTGTTCCATGCGATCGCGGGTAAATTGAAGGCACTTACTGTGGCTTCCGGTTTTCCCGTCGTCAACCTGCGCAGCGGGCGGACTGCGCACCCGCATCACAGGCTGTCAGCTGGAGGAGCCCTATTTAAAGGGGCAGTCCTCCAATGCTAATCCTGCAGCAAACAACCAAAAGTACAGAATGGAGCAGACCAGGGGAAAGGTTGCTCCCAGATTTAACGATGCCTCACGCCAGGTCCTACTGGATGGGGTGAGGAGGAGGAGGGATATTTTCTACCCAGCGGACGGGAGGAAGTGGCCTGTCTCTGCCACCAAGTAAGCCTGGCTCGAGGTGGCAGAGGAGGTCACCAGCAACAACAACGTCTCCTGCACATGGATCCAGTGCAGGAAGCACTTCAATGATCTAACTAGGTCAGCCAAAGTGAGTACACTGACTCATTCTCCTACACTCCGTCTTCCACATCACCGCCCCCAGCCCACAATACCTTCTGCACTGCCAACACTACTCGATCACATCACTCCTCATACGCACTCAAATCTCATCCTCAACTTACCTGCACTTACTCACCTCCCCAGTACTCATCCCACCACTACCACTCAACCCAATCCTCATATAATATCATGGCTCTGTCTCATTCTCACCCTTTGATGCACCTCTTTCACGGTCAGCCTCACCCAAACCAATGCATTCAGCGGTTGGCCACGTCACCATCCCTCACTCACGCCTCTCTACTTTCTCCCCATATAGGAGAAGAGAGCCTAGAATGCACGGGAGAGGGTGAAGACCATCAGGTCGTCGTCACGGATGCGGAGCAGGACGCTCTGAACTAAGACGCAACCTCGAGTGCCTGTCCATGGGGGACGCCGAGACTGGCACCCGACAAACGGCTGGAGACAGAACTTTAACATTCAGCACTGACAATAGCAAATGATGACAGGTGTTTGGGCTTGGACAGATAAATGGCAAATAACATTCGCGCCAGACAAGTGCCAGGCAATGACCATCTCCAACAAGAGAGAATCTAACCACCTCCCCTTGACATTCAACGGCATTACCATCGCCGAATCCCCCACCATCAACATTCTGGGGGTCACCATTGACCAGAAACTTAACTGGACCAGCCACATAAATACTGTGACTACAAGAGCATGTCAGAGGCTGGGTATTCTGCGGCGAGTGTCTCACCTCCTGACCCACCAAAGCCTTTCCACCATCTATAAGACACAAGTCAGGAGTGTGATGGAATACTCTCCACTTGCCTGGATGAGTGCAGCTCCAACAGAACTCAAGAAGCTCGACACCATCCAAGACAAAGCAGCCCGCTTGATTGGTACATCATCCACCACCCTATCATTCAGTGGCTGCAGTGTGTACCATCCACAGGATGCACTGCAGCAACTCGCCAGCGCCTCCCAAACCCACGACCTCTACCACCTAGAAGGACAAGAGCAGCAGGCACATGGGAACAACACCACCTGCACGTTCCCCTCCAAGCCACACACCACCCCGACTTGGAAATATATCGCCTTTCCTTCATCGTCGCTGGGTCAAAATCCTGGAACTCCCTTCCCAACAGCACTGTGGGAGAACCTACACCACATGGACTGCAGTGGTTCAGGAAGGTGGCTCATCAACACCTTCTCAAGGGCAATTAGGGATGGGCAATAAATGCTGGCCTCGCCAGTGACGCCCACATCCCATGAACGAATAAAAAATATGATGTTAACCTGCCTTGCCATCTTCAGCACCTCAACATCTGTCATCATGCTTAATATTGCCTTCTGTTCTCTTACAGGGCCTTCAGTGACCGCCGTGATGGTGGAGGGCGATTCCCCAGAGGACCTGCCGGACTCTGAGGCTGCATCATCATATCTGAGCGAGCCATCCACCAGCGCAGATACACACACCTCGGTGAGTCCCCGTCCTCAGTTAGATGGGGTCGCTTATGGTGAGTCACCACACAAGTGAGCATCAGCACACACTGGTGGTAGGGGCAGCTGTGGAGAGTCCGCATCGGTGGGAGCATTCTTCTCCAGGCTCTGCTCAGCTGGACACTGATGCTGAACCCTTGGGGCCATCCATGAAAAGGAGAATGATCGAGAACCAGCAGCACATTTGCGAGGTGCTGGAACTGGTGCCACACGCACTCTCCACAATAGCACAGAGGATGGAGGAGTCCATGAGTGGAATGGTGGCACAGGTACACAAGGGAATCTCTGAGATAGTGTCACAGGGATGTGAGCGCATCTTTGAGACAGTGTCGCGGGTAAGTGCGGGAATGTTTGCGATAGAGGGAAGGCTAGCCTCCATCGAGCTTCAAGCACGGCTCACCAATGAGTCCATTGCGGCCCTCACAACGGCCCTTCAGACTCAGGGTGAGCAACTTTCTGCCGCCTTAAACAGGCAGGCAGATACACTAGCACTGGCTTCACAAGGCTTCACACATGTCCTTCAAACTGTCGTCCATCAGGGTGGTAGGAGTGATGTGGACCTGGCCCAGGAGAAGGATGATGGCGAAAGGCCACTTACAACGCCCCCACATCTCACCTGTTGCCCCACCTCTCAACCAGTACCCACAATGCTGCCTCCTCTCCAGGTGGTCGAGTCTGCCCCTGCACAGGTGCAGGTGGAGCAGTCTTTGGAGGGGCCCTCACGGGCACTGAAACCCAGAGGGTGTCGGCCCAAAGCATCTAATCGGTCAGGGCATGAACAATCGCAACCTGCCACTACCTCTGCTGCAGCTACAGGGGAAACACCACGTAGGAGTAGTCGTAAGCGTAAGGCAAAGTTATTTGTAAGCACAAAGGGGATGCACAAGGGTGTTTGACGGTTTGTCATGTTTTTTATTTATATTTGATTTTTGTTAATGGCACATTAAATATTATTATTGTCACCAGTACTGCCACATCTTGGCCAATCTTGACTGGCTTGTGTAATAAGTCCCTTTCATGAGGTTCACCATGAGCACCCCCACTTGATGTCACCCATTGGGTCACCCTACACTGGGTGTATGTGTAGTTGCACGAGTATTTTGTGCAGGTGCCTGTGGCACAGCACTGTGTTGTGGAGCTCCACATGGCGGAGGTGGATGCCATGCCTGGTGAGGCTGGTGATGTTGCTCGTCCTCGGATGAAGTGATAAATGCAGCTCTGGCGTCCCCCCCATCCTGACAGTGTGAATTTGAGGGGGTCCGCAAAGTCGATAAATGTGTTTGCATAGCAGAGTTTTGGGCATGAAGTAAAAATTTTGAGTGGAAAGACAAAGGTGTTGCAGCCAAAACTTTGTCTGAAGTGACAGAGTGCCCTGCTGCAATAAATGAGGTTTTCCCCCCACCTGTCAAATAATCCTTTGCATCTCCCACTGGCTGCTGTGAAACACGTCTGCTCCAACAGGGAATGTTTCCCACAGCATGGGAAACACGCTGAGGATCTTTCAAAATTGCACCCCTGCCAAAATGTCTACTCAATGAGGTCTGTCAAGTACCTCAACTATCTAAATAACTATGTGAAGTAGCATCCCGTCGGCTTTAATTGCCGGTGGGAGTCCCACATGCGGGAGCTCCGCGTGCACCCGAACGTGTCACTGGGGAACCTGGAAGTCAGCGGATTGGAGCCGGGCTCCGAACCCGCTCCAGGATTCCACCATTTTAAGGAGTCCCCCCGCCCCCGACGCACCCGCTCGGCCATCTGAAAATCGGCCCCAAGGTGATTGGCAAAAGAGCCAGAGGTGACATGAGGAAACACTTTTTTACGCAGAGAATTGTTATGATTTGGGATGCACTGTCTGAAAGGATGGCGGAAGCAGTTTCAATAATAACTTTCAACATGGAATCGAATAAATACTTGAAGGGAAAAATTTACAGGGCTATGGGGAAAGAGCAGGGGAACGGGTCTAATTGGATAGCTCTTTCAAAGAGCCGGTACAGGCACAATGGGCCAAATGGCCGCCTCCTGTGCTGTAACATGCTATGATACTAAGATTTTCTTTTTCTTTCTTTTATTGTAATGTTGTAACTTGTAAATAGGACGAGGAGAGATTGCAGCGCAGGTGGTGTGTGACCAGGAGTGTGAAGGAACTCGAGGTTGATTTAAGTATTTTAATTGTTTTGATTAAAAAATGGATGTGTCATGTTAAAGGTGCAGAAGAATGTGGCAAAGTGATTCTAGGAAGAATGGCCCAGAAAGGCATTTAATGGAAGGCTACAGTTTCCATCTAGATTAGTAAATGCTTTATTCATGTTAATTTGTAATAAAACAATAGATTTTCTCAAGTAAGTACAGTACATCAAGTAATTAAATGAGCTAATCTATACTTGCAGATAAATCATCCATCCACTTGCAGGCAGCTAGAGCAGAGCAGAGCAAAGAGTTGCAATAAAGGAAAAAAAGACAGGAAAAGATATTGCTCTCATGGCAGTGCTGGTGAAGTCAATGTGTTTGTTGTCGATTATTGTGAGAGCCTGGATGCATGATGGTTTGAAATTTCAGGTAGATTGAAATCTTTTAAAGTACACCTCAAAAGATGGTCTATCGGAAAATTTCTCCTTTACAGAGGTAAATATAAAAATGTCCATTGAATTCGATGTATGGTGAAAGAAAGGAATAGCAGTTTTGAATCTTGGTTCTGCTGCCTCGCAGTGCAGTACTTTATCTAATTCACCACTTCACATATTGCTGGGTCTTTCTACTTCGGATTGAGTGCACACTGGTTAGCATATTAGGGACACTTTAGGTAGTCCCGAGTTTCAAAGTTTTGATTACCACAGCAGGTATGGTAGAACTCTGTTACCAGTGGGAGGAATGGTGGTGTAGTGGTTATGTCATTGGACTAGTAATCCAGACACCATGGCCCCAATACTAACCCGGAGATGGGACTGCGACGTGCGAGGGTATTAGTCGGCGATGAAGCAGCAGCATTGCGTGACGTGTAAACCTGGCCAATTTTAAAGGCCAGCCATCATTTAAATTAAGCTTCCGGGTTCCTCGATGGAATGATGTGTCTGCATGTGCGCCGCCCACCCGCATGACGCAATTTCCTGTTCAATATTTAAAGGTTCAGTCCACCTCTGCAAGGGAGGCTGAGGGAGAGAACTTTGAACAGTGAAATAATCGGTTACCATTGAAAGTTTGTCTGCCAAGAAAGGGAAGGTGGCCCCCAGGTTCAGCGATGCATCCCTGGAGGTAATGCTGGGTGCGGTGAGGACAAGGAGGGATGTGCCTGCCGTTCCCCACAAGTGGGAAGAAGAAACGTGCTGCGACGACCAACAGGGCCTGGATTGAGATGTCTGATGAAGAGAGCAGCAGGAGCGTCATGCCCAGGACATGGATTCAGTGCAGGAAATGGTTCAATGACCTGAGTAGGTCAGGAAAGGTCAGGATACATCCTTCTTTACCCATCTCCTGCAGTGCGCCAACTTCCACTCTTATCTCTTTCTTCTCACCTCTGGGGCCATCACACGAAGATCAAATGCCCCTGCCCGCCAGAGCACGAAGACTCCTCGGAAGAACTGATACATTCTGAAGATGCACTGTTGTTAATTGTATCCATGTGATTTATATCAATTAGTGTTAATTGTATTCAGGTGGTGGGTATCAATTGGGGCTCTCTTGTATCCATTTATAAGAGAGCTTATCTAGGGTGTGGTGTGTGTAACATGGAGCTCTGTGAATAAACGCTTGGGAGCAACTGAAGACCAGGCTCTAGTATTCTATCCTTCACCATCTGGCTATCCAATTTGTAACACCGTCACAGGATACATGCATTGCAGGCACCAGCGCAGATACTAGCACATCGGTCGAACATCTTAGTCAGATAGATGGGATGGCACCTGGTGACTCTCAGGGCACAATGAACAAGAGCAGACAGTGGTGGCAGGGATAGCGGAGGAGATTACATGCTGGAGGACGCCGTCCTCTTCAAACTCTGCTTAAAAGGACAGAGATGCAGAACCCTTGGGGCCAGCAGTGAAAAGGAGAATGCTGGAGGCGCAGCAACAGCTGTGTGAGGTATTTTCAGTCCTGCCAGGCACACTGTCCACTACGGCAGATGATGGAGGAGTCCAACTCCACTATTTATAGGGTGATGTCACAGGGATTCTCCACTCTGCAATGTACTATGGAGTGTGTGGCCATCTCCATGGAAATTTTAGCAGGGCGCTCACATGGGTCAATGCTACTAGCTGATGTAGCCTGCCTACAGGCTCATATGGCCGCTGTGCACACTCAGTGTGCGAACACCTCTACTAGATTCGACAAGCTAGTAGACAGACTAGATTGGGGCTTCCAAGGCATCACTGATCTATCCTGCTCTCCCGCATACAGGTAGGACTGATGTCCTGCTGCTCCGGGGAGGGAGGATGGCGGAACGGCCGAGGCAAGAATAAACCTTTGTCAGAATGTCTACAGGTCTTATTTGTTGCTACCTCCTCAACCAGCACCTGACATAGTGCCTCCACTCCAGCTGGCCCAGTCTGCTCCTGCATAAGTGCAGGAGGAGCAGCCAGTAGCGCGGCCCTCACAGGCTCCAGCACCCAGAGGACGTGGGCTGTGAGCACCTCATGAGACTGAGAAAAGTGCAGCAGCCTGCCACTATCTCTGCTGAAGCCATCTTGGTAGCACCACGTAGAAATTGCAGAGATAGAAATAGATCACAGAGGGATAGCACATGGGTGTTTGATTATTTTGGTTTGTATGATTTGACTTTTGAAGCACAATAAAATGTTTGTCACTCAAACCATTCCCGTGTGCCCTGTGATTGAATGGTGACTTCACAGTCTGGTTTTCATTTCATAGCTGTGGAAGGTGGAGATATGTGCTGATGGTCACAACTTGGAGGGTGTGGAAGCAGTGGATTAATGGTTGCAGGACTGTTTGTGCGAGGGGGTATGGTTGTGTGAGATTGGTCCAATTCACATCAGTCTAACTGAATGTATTAGAGCACCCCTTTCATCACATGCAGCAAGATGATCTGCACACTGTGCGCTGGGCTCCCCATCTGCCTCCTAACCATTTTCCTCCTCGTCAGATAATTAGTACTGAGCGCCTTCTTCCTCCTCCAGTCCGCCTTGCTGACTGATGTTATGCATCCAATTAGTCCCACTCCCCTGCTCCTTGCCCATAGCCATGCAAATTTTCCCTCTTCAAGTATTTATCCAATTCCCTTTTGAAAGTTATTATTGAATCTTCTTTCACCACCCTTTCAGGCCGTGCATTCCGGATCATTACAACTTGCTGCCTAATTTTTTTTCTCATGGTACTTCTGCCAATTACCTTAAATCTGTGTCCTCTGGTAACTGACGCTTCTGCCATTGGAAACAGTTTCTCCTTATTTACTCTATCTAAACCCTTCATGATTTTAAACACTTCGATCAAATCTCCCCTTAACCTTCTCTGCTATAAGGAGAACAACCCGAGTTTCTCAAGTCCCTCCACATAACTGAACTCCGTCATCCCTGGTACCATCCTAGTAAATCTCTTCTGCACTCTCTCTAAGGCCTTGACATCCTTCTTAAAGTGTGGTGCCCAGAATTGGCCACAATAGTCCAACTGGGGCCTAACCAGTGTTTTATAAAGGTTTAGCATAACTTCCTTTTGTACTCTATGCCTCTATTTATAAAGCCAAGTATCCCATATGCCTTTTTAACCGTGTTCTCAACTTGTCCTGCCACCTTCAAAGACTTTTGTACGTGCACCCCAAGTCTCTCTGTTCCTGCAGCCCCCCTTTAAAATTGTACCATTTAGTTCATATTGCCCCTCTTCATTCTTCCTACCAAAATGAAATACTTCGCACTTCTCTGCATTACTGAATTATAAACCTAACATTTGTCATAAGCCTTCTTTTCCTGTCTCATTTTAATCTCTATATCCTTAGACGCCCAGAGAGTTCTAGCCCAGGATGCCCTTCCTTTCCCCTTTGTGGGAATGTGTCTAGTCTGTACCTGAACTATCGCCTTGAAGGCATTCCAGTGCTCATTTACTGATTTACCTGCCAATTTTTGATTCCAGGCCACCTGGGCCAGTTCCCTTTACAACTCGCTGAAATTATTCCTCCTCCAGTTGAATATTTTCACATTTGATTTTTCCTTATCCTTTTCCATAACTGCTCTAAACCTAATGATATTGTGATTAATGTTTCCCAAATGCTGCCCCACCGAAACATAGTTCACTTGCCCCACTTGATTCCCCAGAACTAGATCCAGGACTACTTTCTTCCTCACTCGGCTGGAAACATATTGATCAAGAAAGTTCTCTTGTACACATTTCAGGAATTCTTTCCCCTCTTTGCCCTTTATACTGCTATTTTCCCAGTCAATATTAGGATAATCAAAGACCCCATTAGCACTACTCTAAAATTCTTGCATCTTTCTGCAATTTGCCTACAAATTTGCTCCTCCATCTCCTTCTCACTATTTGGTGGCCTATAGTATACACCCAGCAGCATAATAGCTCCTTTATTGTTCCTTACTGTTAACCAGATTCTGTCATTGAACCCTTAAGACATCGTCCCTTTCCAGTGCTTTAACAGTATCTTCGATCAATACTGCCCTTCCCCCACCTTTTTTTCCTTTTATTCTTTCCGGAATATACTGTAGCCAGGAATATTAAATTTCCAATCCACCCCTTGTTTAAGCCAGGTCTCCGTTATTTCAATATCATAATCCCATGTGGCTATTTGTGCCTGCAGCTCACCCACCTCATTTACCACGATCTGTGCTTTTATGCACATACACTCCAAACTCATTTTAGTCTGCCTTGCATTTCCCCCTGGTCTGATCCCTCCTATTTTTGAATTACTCATTATTCTAATGCTGTTTGTCTATCCCAGTTCTCTGTGCACCTTGTATGTCCTCTCTAATTCTTCATCCTGGTGCCCCTCCCCCTACCAAATTATTTTCAACCCTCCCCAACAGCACTGGTTAACCTCCCCGCGATGACATTGGTCCCAGCCCTGTTTAGCATGCAACCCGTCTATCTTGCAGAGAACTCCTCCCAATGCCCCAGGAATCTGAAGCCCTCCCTCCTGCACCGTTTCTCCAGCCACACATTAACCTTGACTTCAAGGTAGCATTTGACCGAGTGTGGCACCAAGGAGCCCTAGTAAAATTGAAGTCAATGGGAATCAGGGGGAAACTCTCCAGTGGCTGGAGTCATACCTAGCACAAAGGAAGATGGTATTGGTTGTTGGAGGTCAATCATCTCAGCCCCAGAACATTGCTGCAGGAGTTCCTCAGGGCAGTGTCCTAGGCCCAACCATCTTCAGCTGCTTCATCAATGACCTTCTCTCCATCTTAAGGTCAGA
The DNA here is from genome assembly GCF_035084215.1 of Heptranchias perlo. Taxonomy (NCBI): domain Eukaryota; kingdom Metazoa; phylum Chordata; class Chondrichthyes; order Hexanchiformes; family Hexanchidae; genus Heptranchias; species Heptranchias perlo. The sequence continues at coordinate 77,176,820 of NC_090330.1, forward strand.
AATGGGGATTTCACTGATGATTGCACAGTGTTCAGTTCCATTCGCAACCCCTCAGATAATGAAGCAGTCCGTTCCAGCATGCAGCAAGACCTGGACAACATCCAGGCTTGGGCTGAAAAGTGGCAAGTAACATTCGCGCCAGACAAGTGCCAGGCAATGATCATCTCCAACAAGGGAGAGTCTAACCACCTCTCCTTGACATTCAACGGCATTACCATCGCCGAATCCCCAACCATCAACATCCTGGGGGTCACCATTGACCAGAAACTTAACTGGACCAGCCACATAAATACTGTGGCTACAAGAGCAGGTCAGAGGCTGGGTATTCTACGGCGAGTGACTCACCTCCTGACTCCCCAAAGCTTTTCCACCATCTACAAGGCATAAGTCAGGAGTGTGATGGAATACTCTCCACTTGCCTGGATGAGTGCAGCTCCAACAACACTCAAGAAGCTCGACACCCATCCAGGACAAAGCAACCCCCTTGATTGGCACCCCATCCACCACCCTAAACATTCACTCCCTTCACCACCGGCGCACTGTGGCTGAAGTGTGTACCATCCACAGGATGCACTGCAGCAACTCGCCAAGGCTTCTTCGACAGCACCTCCCAAACCTGCGACCTCTACCACCTAGAAGGACAAGGACAGCAGGCACATGGGAACAACACCACCTGCACGTTCCCCTCCAAGTCACACATCATCTTGGAAATATATCGCCGTTCCTTCATCGTCGCTGGGTCAAAATCCTGGAGCTCCCCAGCTAACAGCACCATGGGAGAACCTTCACCACACGGACTGCAGCGGTTCAAGAAGGCGGCTCACCACCACCTTCTCAAGGGCAATTAGGGATGGGCAATAAATGCTGGCCTTATCAGTGATGCCCACATCCCATGAACGAATAATAAAAAAAAATTAACCTGCCTTATCTTATTGCTCCTATACTCACAAGCACTTGGCACTGGCCGTTCCCCTTCCACTTGCAAAATGTTCTGCACCTGTTCAGTGATAGGAACATAGGAACAGGAGTAGGCCATTCAGCCCCTCGTGCCTGCTCCGCCATTCGATAAGATCATGGTTCATCTGTGATCCAGCTCCATATACCTGCCTTATGCCCATATCCCTTCATTGCAGGAGGCCACTCTGTCACTTGGGACAAAGTTTGGCCTCCACCACCCTCCTCCTGACAATCAAAGTCACCAACTTGCACACTTACCCCGGGGGCCGGAGACATGTACCTACCTTGCGGACCCCCTCAGATGGACATCTTCCAGATGGGGGCCGCCGTAGCTGCAGTCATGACCTCCTCGGAGGGCGAACAGCATCACCAGCCTCACCAGCCTCGCCATCCACACCGCCCACCTCTGACACGTGGAGCTCCACAACAGATTGCTGTGACACATCCACCTGCACAGCAGGAGGGAGGGCAACCGCAGAGAGAGAGATGCGTCGCAGAGGGCACTACCCTTGCCACAGGGTCCACAGACCGAGGCTCAGCTTCCTGGACCTCTCTGAGCAGCAGTGCACACGGAGGCTCAGAGTCACTCGATATGTAGTTGTGGACATCTGCAGCTGGCCCGAGCACCATCTTCTTACCTGTCGCTGTCAAAGTCACCACTGCCCTCAACAACTTCTCCTCCGCATCCTTCCAGGGTGCTACCGGGGACATCGCCGACGTCTCTCAGTCGTCTGCGCAGAAGAGCCCTGCAAATACACCTACACCCACTCTGCAGTGACACAATGGGTGGCATCAGTTGTGGGTCTTCATTGTGATCCTCAGGAAAGGGCATTATTGCACAAACCAGACAAGATTCGCAAAGACATGGCAGTAGTGGTGCCAATATAATATGTAATGTGAGTTGGTCAGAAATTCAATATAAGTAACAACCATGACAAACCCTCAAACACCCTTGTGCATCCCCTTCATGCTCATGACACGTTTGCCTTACGCTGCCTACTGCACATATGTGATGCATGCCCTGTGGCTGCAGCACAGGTAGTGGCAGGTTGAGTGAGGCTGACTGTGAAAGAGATGCATGAGAGGGTGAGTATGAGATAGAGCCATGAGATTGTATGAGGATTGGGTTGAGTGGTAGTGGCGGGATGAGTACTGGCGAGGTGAGTAGGTGCAGGTAAGATGAGGATGAGGTTTGAGTGGGTATGAGGGGTGATGTGACAGAGTAGTGTTGGCAGTGCTGAAGGATATGTGGGGTGGGGGCGGTGATGTGGCAGACGGAGTGTAGGGGAATGAGTAAGTGTACTCACTTTTGCTGACCTACTTAGGTCATTGCAGCGCCTCCTGCACTGTATGCAGGTGGGCGATATGTTGGTGGTGCTGGTGACCTCCTCTGCCACCTTGAGCCAGGCCTTCCTGGTGGCAGAGGCAGGCCGCTTCCTCCCGCTCGCCGGGGGAAGATCTCTGTCCTCCCCCTCCTCCTCACCCCATGTATTGATACCTGGAGTGAGGCATCATTAGATTGGGAGCAGCCTTCCCCCTGGGCTGCTCCATGCTGTAATTTTTGCTATTTGTTGCAGCATCTGTCAGTGGAGGACTGCCCCTTTAAATAGAGCTCCTCCAGCTGACAGATCTTACTGCGCATGCGCAGCCTGCCCGACGTGCAGATCAGCAGTGGGGAACCCGGAAGAGAAGGTAAGTGGATCCAATTGGGCTACGATCGCGCGGGTGGCTGACTCATTTTGCCGGGCGCGTTACCCACGTGCCCAATAGCCCCCCCGCCGAGAACCTGCAGCCCTGCTAACATCGGGCCCAATGTGTCTCAGCAGTCCTATCATTTTACTTAAAAGTTTCTCTACATATGTTATTTATATTTCCCTTATGTTGGGCCGAATAGCCTTCTTCTGTGGTGTAACCATTTTATGATTCTATGTTATATGTATGTTTTAATTTAGTATCCCCATAACTCCTATTTATCATTTATGTTTACCAGATTTTTATTTAATGCAATTTAGATCCATTTAATGTTGGTATTCTCTACTTAGTTAACTTTAATTTTATCCTCTTAGATCTAATTAATTACTAATTATTTACATATTTACTTATTTACCATTGCCCCTTGGTTTAAATTACTTAGCACCTCCTTCCCCATCAGTACCTAATTCCCACTCTGACCAAATTCACATTTTTAAAGTCCACACACTGTTTGCAATTCACTCTGTTTAGCAGATTCAACCAACTCTTGTCCTCACCAAGTTCTGTACTCAATGCTCTGTGCATTTGCAGATCGCAAATATACTATCAGAAATATACTAGTTACAACTGGTCAATCAACTTCCAGCCACAATAATTAACACCTAGTCAGAGACCCCACTACAGCTGATTGTTTATTTTATAGAAGGAGGCATTGAGTTGCCCCAGTGTCATTTATCCAAAGCAAAGAAAACCAAAACATGTGCCCCCTGTTATAAGGGGGCAAAAACAACAAACACCCAAACCCTACAAAGGAGAAAGGAAACTTGTCAATCTAAACAACAATATTGTTGTCCTTATCCATTATATACTCCAGTCCCTGTGCTGCTCACCACTTGCGGAAGGTCTCAAGCGTACCAGCACATGCTCCTTCTCCAGGGCCACCCGGGTGCAACCACCCCCACGGCCGCGACTGATTGACTGTTAACTGCCACTGACTTGCAGTTTTTTAAAGTTAGAAAACCGCAAGATCATCTTCTACAAGAGCATCTGAAAAGTCTCAGATTAACAATCCATTCAATCGTCACTCTGGAAGCATGTCGGAAGAAGATGGGGCATCTTTCCTTAAAAGGTGGACATTTCTGAAATAACAATTTAGCAAAAGTAAAGGCTGTGGATTATCTACATTTTGAGCCCTTGTCTGTAACCACCTTGGATTTGTTTATGGCACATGTTCTCATACTGAACAGCAATATTGAACTGTGTGTTGCAGCTGAAGAAATATTGACAGCATCGTATAATGCCCAGCAACCATCATCAGCAGGGAAACGTGAGTGCAGTCATGCTGCAGCTGCTGGCGAGAATGAAAGGGATGAAGCATATTCCTTCAAAAAGTACAATTCTTAAATAAATTGAAATTCTTGGTAGGAATGTTCCAGCAGTTGCAGGTCAGTGCATTTTATTTAACTTAACAGATCAGAGGGATGCAATAATAACCTGATGTAAAGAATCTTACAACACCAGGTTATAGTCCAACAATTTTATTTGAAAATCACAAGCTTTCCATAAAGGTCAAGCACAAAGGAAAGCTTGTGATTTTCAACTTCCCTTAACTCCTACTTTCTGTTTTCTGTTTTGTAGCCATTTATCAATCCATTCTGCCACCTGGCCCCTGACACCAAATGCCCCAACCTTTGTCATGAATCTCTTATGTGACACCTTATCGAAGGCATTCTTAAAGTCCATGTGTAAAGCATCCACTGCATTGTTCTTGTCATAGAGTCGTAGAATCATAGAAAATTTACGGCACAGAAGGAGGCCATTTGGCCCATCGTGTCCGTGCCGGCTGAAAATGAGCCACCCAGCCTAACCCCACTTTCCAACACTTGGTCCGCAGCCTTGTAGGTCACAGCACTTCAGGTACACATCCAGGTACTTTTTAAATGACTTGAGGGTTTCTGCCTCTACCACCCTCTCAGGCAGTGAGTTCCAGACACCCAGCACTCTCTGGGTGAAACATTTTTTTCTCACCTCCCCTCTAATCCTTCTACCAATCACTTTAAATCTATGCCCCTTGGTTATTGACCTCTTTGCTAAGTGAAATTGTTCCTTCCTGTCCACTCTATCTAGGCCTCCCATAATTTTGTACACTTGAATCAAATCACCCCTCAGCCTTCTCTGTTCCAAAAAGAACAACCCCAGCCTATCCAATCTTTCCTCATAGCTAAAATTCTCCAGTCCTGGCGACATCCTCGAAAATCTCCTCTGTACCATCTCAAGTGCAATCACATCTTTCCTGTAATGTGGTGACCAGAACTGTACAAAGTACTCAAGCTGTGGCCTAACGGGTGATTTATACAGTTCTAGCATAACTTCCCTGCTCTTATATTCTATGCCTCGGCTAATAAAGGAAAGTATTCCATATGCCTTCATAACCACCTTATCTACCTGGCCTGCTACCTTCAGGGATCTGTGGACATGCACTCCAAGGTACCTCACTTCCTCTACACCTTTCAGTATCCTCCCATTTATGTGTACCTTGCCTTGTTTGCCCTCCCCAAATGCATTACCTCAAACTTCTCCGGAATGAATTCCATTTGCCACTTTTCTGCCCACCTGACCAGTCCATTGATATCTTCCTGCAGTTTACAGCTTTCCTCCTCACTATCAACCACATGGCCAATTTTTGTATCATCTGCAAACTTCTTAGTCAAGCTCCCCACATTCAAGTCCAAATCATTAATATATACCACAAAAAGCAAGGGACCTATTACCGAGCCCTGCGGAACTCCACTGGAAACAGCCTTCCAGTTGACTATTACCCTTTGCTTCCTGCCACTGAGCCAATTTTGGATCCAACTTGCCACTCTCCCTTGGGTGCCATAGGCTTGTACGTGTTTGACCAGTCTGCCATGTGGGACCTTGTCAAAAGTCTTGCTAAAATCCACGTAGACTACATCAAATGCACTACCCTCATCTACCCTCCTTGTTACCTCCTCAAAAAAATTCAATCAAGTTAGTCAGACACGACCTTCCCTTAACAAATCCATGCTGACTGTCCTTGATTAGTCCGTGCCTTTCTAAGTGACAGTTTATCCTATCCCTCAGAATTGATTCCAATAATTTGCCCACAACCGAGGTTAGACTGACTGGCCTGTAATTACTCGGTCTATCCCTCATTCCCTTTTTAAACAACGATACAACATTAGCAGTCCTCCAATCCTCCGGCACCACCCCTGTATCCAGTGAGGATTGGAAAATGTTGCTCAGAGCCTCTGCTATTTCCTCCCTTGCTTCTTTTAACAGCCTGTGATACATTTCACCCAGCCCTGGTGATTTATCTACTTTCAAAGATACTAATCCCCTTCATACTTCCTCTCCCGCTAAGTTTATCCCATCTAATATTTCATACTCCTCCTCCTTAACTGCAATGTTTGCATCGTCCCCCTCTTTTGTGAAGATAGATGCAAAATATTCATTAAGAACCATACCAACAACTTCCGCCTCCAGACATAGGTTATCTTTTTGGTCTCTAATAGGCCCTACTCTTTCCTTAGTTATCCTCTTGCTCTTAAAGTATTTATAAAACATCTTTGGGTTTTCCTTGATTTTGCTTGCCAATATTTTTTCAAGCCTTCTCTTTGCTTTCCTAATTTCCTTTTTAATTTCACCCCTGCACTTTCTATACTCCTCTAGGCTTTCTGTAGTATTGAGTTCTCAGCTTTCCTTTTTTGCCTTATCTTACCATGTATGCTCCTTGACATCCAGGGGGCTCTGGATTTGGCAGCCCCACCCTTTCTCTTTGTGGGAACATGTTTACTCTGAACCCCTTGAATCTCCCCCTTGAATGCCTCCCACTGCTCTGACATTGATTTACCTTCAAGTAGCTGTTTCCAGTCCATTTTTGCTAAATCACTTCTTAGCTTAGCAAAATTGGCCTTTCTCCAATTGAGAACTTTAACTCCTGTTCTATCTTTTCCATAACTATGCTAAATCTAACTGAATTATGATCACTACCACCAAAATGCTCTTCCACTGATGCTTCTTCCACCTGCCCAGCCTCATTTCCTAAAACTAAATCCAGAACTGCCCCCTCTCTTGTTGGGCTTACTATATACCGGCTAAAAAAGTTCCCCTTCTGCAATTTAAGAATTTTGTACCCTCTATAACCTTCACACTGTTTGTGTCCCAGTTAATATTAGGGTAGTTGCAATTCCCTACTATTAGTCTATTAATTGAACTTCTCAGAAATTTGCCTACATATTTGCTCCTCTATCTCCCTCTGACTGTTTGGGGGTCTATAGTACACGACCAGTAGTGTGACTGCCCCTTTTTTGTTCCTTAGCTCAACCCATAAGGCCTCATTTGATGATCCTTCTAACATATTGTCCCTCCTCACAGCTGTAATTGTTTAACCAAAATTGCCACCTCCCTTCCGTTTTTATCCCCTTCTCTATCTCGTCTGAAAACCCTAATTTTTTAGGGTCTAATTTTTCTGTTATTTATTCAAAGAATTCAGTAAAGTCATCTATGCTGGCTATATTTTATATATTCTCCATCTCCAAATGTTTTCTTATCTGATCCTTTAGCAGCGATTCTAGTATCTTTCCTACTATAACAACAACAACGGCAACTTGCATTTATATAGTACCTTTAATGTAGCAAAGTGTCCCAAGGCGCTTCACAGGAACGATTTTCAAACAAAATTTGACTACTGATGTTAAGCTGATTGGTCTATAGTTAACTAACTGGTTTATAGGAACAATAAATTGTGTGAAAAATCCCTTGAAAATAGGGACTTTCTTGAAAGTAAAAGAGAAGGTTTGTCGGAAATATTTTTTGTCACTGTTGCGGTGTCAGTCAGTGCACAATGTTTAGAGCAAAGACTTTAAAGGCAAGGTTTTTGCTTGAGTTTTTCTGTCAGTCAGTTCACAACCTTTGGAAGGACACCTTTGTCACAAATTGCAATTTATTTAAGAATTGTACTTTTTGAAGGAAAGCGCTTCATCCCTTTAATTCTCAGAGACGACGGTGTTTCCATGCTGCTCTTGTCCTTCTAGGTGGTAGAGGTCGCAGGTTTGGGAAGTGCCCAAGTCTTGGAATGTGCCTTGAACCCACAACCTTCTGACTTAGTGGCAAGTGCTCTGCCAACTGAGCCAAGCCTGACAAAGAGACACTGTCTTGAGGAGAAGAGGGAGAAAACTTATAGCTTGAACCTTCGTCCACATGGAGAGTTATCTCTTTTTCTGGTACAGGAATATCACACTGACACCAAGTGCTTGTGCACGTTACTTATACAGATATACACCAGATTGCTGACTCACCTGTTGTCAATAGGAAGCAGATGCCACTTAGCATACCGCTCAAAAGAGGGAGACATCTGTCCAATTGGGAACAGGCAGATGCTGCCACAGTGGGGAGATTGTTCCACTGGATAACAGGTGGTGAAAAGTAAGTGGGTTCTAGGCTTAGTGGTCCCTCCCTGCATCTGTCTTTGATTGTCAATCTGATCTATTTGAGGAGTGGCTACAGCTCACCAATGTGACACAATGCAGCTGTGTTCAGGCTTCAGTAAAACCTGGGCATTTGTGCCAATATTATAATGGTTTGATTTTTACATTCCTCAAATCTGGTGGGCTGTGATCAGCAAACTTTCACAAAGGGAGAACAAATTAGTTATTTGGAACACTCCACCAATCACTGTTGAACATAGCTCTGCAGCAGATTATATGAAAGATTCATATATAATTAGGAAAAGAGAGAGAGCCTCCTGGCACTGAACTGGACTGGTTTGTATTAGAGGAACATTATATGAATTGCCAATTAATCTAACATATTATAAAATGATACATCTATCTACTTTTTGTTTCTTTGATCCTTCTTTGTTCTTGTGTGTTTTACAGATCAGTGACAGGCAGGGGCTACCATTTAGTGTATAATTCCTTAGTCAGTGAAAGATCTACTCCATTGAGCATATTGATGGAGATAGAGAGTATTTAAAAGCAAACTAACCCCGGGGGTTAAATTGGTTTACCCCCGAAAATCCCCAAGACATTTGTGCTACCAGAGAATGTACCTCATGCATACAAAAAAACCAGGCCTTGACATGAGGATTCCACGACATTCGCACTTTCCACGAGCAGGGGGAGCCCAAATCACTTAGAGGCAGCCTGCATCTCTTAAAGGTAGCTGGGACCTGCTATTTGCTAAAATAAGATATGGGTCTGCACGGAGTCTGAAGGGGAATCAGACATCACACAGATACAGGTCCCGTCCCTATGTTTACAAACTGTTGAGTTATGTTAAAACAGTGAATAAAGGCAATTGGGACAAGCTTAGTGGTATAAACTGGGCGACATGGACATGTTGGGCCGAAGGGCCTGTTTCCATGTTGTAAACTTCTATGATTCTATGATTCTAAAGGTTGCACACCACTAAATCCCACATCATCCGATCTGCATGCCAGACCTCACCAATCTGCAGGTCCGAGTTGGTACCGAGCCTGCGAGAGTGCGTGCTCTGATGATGAACTAGAGGCCTTAGAGCAAGAGTTGGACAGAAGGAGGTGCATCCTATATCCGCAGGGATGGGGAGGGCAAGAGGCCCTTCAGACATATGCTCAAAAGGCTGTGGGAGGCAGTGGGGGATGAAGTCAATGCCAGGTGCATAGCACCACGAACATGAATGCAGTGCAGGAAGAATTTCAATGCTTTGATACGAGTGGTCAAAGTGAGTGAGGTCAACTGTCAAGTGGCATCTCCTACCAACTGCACCACTAGCCACACTCACTGCACCATGCACTGCACCCCCCATCACCCACATACCAACAAACTCTTTCAATCAGTACTCAATCTTCCAATCAGATGCTTCCCTCACCCTCATACATTACCACTGTTGCAAGCCGCACACCCACGACTCACAGGTCATATACACTGGCAGCTATTCAACCATGACAGGCACATCACTCGGACACACTTCTCGCTTTCTTGCAGGAGACGGTGGCGCATGTCAGGAGGCAGCAAGTGGCCATGGCAGTTAGCTCTCGAGCCTGTTCCCCCATTCAATGAAATCATGGTGGACCTGTGACCTAACTCCATATACCCGCCTTAGCCCCATATCCCTTAATACCCTTGGTTCACAGAAGTCTGTCAATCTCAGATTTAAAATTAACTATTGAGCTAGCATCAACTGCCGTTTGCAGAAGAGCGTTCCAAACTTCTCCCACCCTTTGCGTGTAGAAGCGCTTTCTAACTTCACTCCTGCATGTCCTGGCTCTAAATGTTAGGCTATGTCCCCTTGAGTATTCAAGTATAGAAGACCTCCAAAAACAGGTACAAATGCATCAGCTGCCAGAAGCAATAATCCTTCAACTAACCTATAAATCCTGCATGGTCCCTTTAAATAGCACTAGTAGAGGGGGTCCTCCAGGCACTCTAAGACATGTTTGGATGGTCGTGGTTAAGACAGTGCGTTGGCTGGAGCATTGAATGCTAAAATGGTGTCTATCACTTTAAATCAGCGTTGCACACTGACCTAACGCATATCCTCGTTACTTTACATGATGCTGATGTTCGTTATCTGCACATCCGCTAAACCCTTTACCAAGATTGCGTCCGGCGTTACGCGGCCTCCCGAATATCTTGGATATTCAGGAGGCCGCGTAACGCCAAAACAACGGGCGCTACGTGGTCCAATTTAGTGCCCATTGTGTTTAATATCACAGCAAGGTCCCCCAGACAGCAATTAGATAAATTACCTGATAATCTGTTTTAGTGATGGTGATTGATGGATAAAAGTAGACCAGGACACCAGGAGAACTCCATTGCTCTTCCTTAAATAGTGCCATGGTATCATTTCCATCCAACTGAGAAGGCAGATGGGGCTGAGTTTAACGTCTCATCCAAAAGATGGCACCTCTGACCATGCAGCACTCTCACAAGACTGTACTGGAATGTCAGCCTAGATTATGTGCTCACAGTCTCTGGAGTGGGGCTTGAACCCACAACCTTCATAGCTCAGAGGTAAGAGTGCTACCGCTGAGCCAAGACTGACACCTTCAGAACATGAGCCAGCAGGAACAGGTCAGAGCTAGCTCTGCATGGAGGGAAAAGTCAAGATGGAGGGGCAGACAATTAAGTTCACTGAAGCAGGTCAGGTACCAGAATAGAGGCAAAGAATACAGTAATTCGATCATAAGGGGCAATCATAGCCAAGCTAGATCCTGTTCTCATTGAAGGTCCATATACACACAGGATCAGGAGCAGAAACCCTGGCCTAATTTGTCCTTCATAAGACAGAGTGGCCCTACGAATGCCTGGTCTGAGATCAGCTAACTCAGCATTGATCATGAGTTGAATCTGGGATGTTCCTCGTCCGTATGTCTCAGTACCTCACTATGTTAACCAGCTGAGCCATTGGGGAAGCCATCTTGTGATGATTTCTGTGTGAACATGTCTCACCTTTCTGTTCCAATGTGCATATGTTGTCGTCATCTTCCTGGGATAATATCAGTCTTCCTTACATTAGTCTATGGCCAATGTATGTGACCAAACTACTATTTATCTCATTGGGGTGAAATTCTCCCCACTTTAGAGCTAAAATCAGCTGAAGTAATGTATAGTCATTTTAGACTAGAAATTATTGTTTGTAAATTGCCAACAGATATCCAACTGACGAAATATCAACAAATCAATAGCATTTCAATTCAGTGGATGTTTGAACAATTCAAAGTCTGGAGGATGGCCAATGGAATAACCTCTCCTCAGTAAGCCTGATTTGCCATCTTCCAAGTACCCCTGACTTCTGACCAACAGACAGTTCCCGGCCTCTGAGCTATGAGATTTAGACTACCCAATCTGCCTTGGACCATTGTTCCACCAGCTAACCTCAGATTACCTCTCTTGCTTCAGACTCTCCCTCCATCTTTGGTTGTCAGGACCATCTCTGGACTCTCTGCCAATAGTCTCCACTTCTTCTGACTACGTGGCAGGTTGTTCCCTGGTCTTCTTTGCCTTCCCTTGACGATGTTCTTTCTCTCCCCTTGTACCTATTTTCCCCCATTCTTGATATTTTTATGCAGTCTTTTTTCTGTATTTTCTATCATGTTCTAACTTAATTTGTTGCTCATGTTTAATTGAATCCCTCTCTCTATGTCACCCTCGGCTCATGTGCCTCCTTAATGGGTGCAAAACTTCTTTTTGCATCAGCTTGAGAATCCTCTGACTCGGTCATCAAGTCACAGGTCATTGGGTTTGTCCCAGCAACCACCCAAATTGCCATATTCTCATCTTCAAGTGTTTTCATTACTAAAATCTCCTCCCTCCTCTTCTCCCTCAGTCTTTACACCTTGAATGATTTGTTGGGGTGGACAATCCACTGGGACCTCAGTTCCTCGGGCTCTGCCTGGTCTTGGACCCCACGGAGCTCACTTTAAATGATATGCAAGGTCAGCTCATTGAAATTTTTAAAAACTTTTACGGCAGTTCAACAGTCCCTTCACCCATAGCAGTCTCCACCCACAAAACTGACCACGCCCCCAGGTCGGAAAGGTGAGTTTCCACCGATTGCGCTTGTTCCAAGGTGTTCATCGCATTGTTCCCAGATCCTCAGGTGCACAGGCACCCGTGGTCACATTAATCACCTGACCAGCAGTGGCCAGCAGCCAATTGAAGCGACTGATCCAGGTTTCCTGCTGCAGCAATTAATTTAAAAAGTAAGCCCAAGAGCATTAAATCAGTAAATTGATCTGCCTTGCTGCTAAATAAGTCCTGTGGCCTGCAATCAATTGAAGCCACTGGCCAGCTCTTCCTTGCTCTGCTGCAGACAGCAGTCTGTGCCCTGCTGCTGCAGGAATCATCAATTAGTATAAAAACTCGCTAATTTTCTCACAATCCCACTCCTCTTTGTGATAATAGAGGTAGAGGAGAAAGAATTCCTGAGGCCTGAGGCCCAGAGACTTGAGGCACAAAGAGTGAGGTGACACAGTAAAAGACACCCCACTTGCAAGTCCCCTGCCCAAAGAATGTACAGGCCCTGCATGATGTATGATGAGATATCAGAGGAGCTGGTTTTGGGCCTCACTGCGCCTTGCCAATGGTGCAATTGGGCGACTTTGTGCTTGTTGTGGGATAATCTTAAGCCTCGATCCACAAATTGCATGGCCATCATGGTGGAGATGAAGGTCACTACAGCTCTGAACATTTACGGGTGTGTCCTGTTCCAGGCGTCCATGGCCGTATCAGTCAATAAAAGGATTCAATGATGAGGACAGGTTGCATAGACCAGGCTTGTATTCCCTTGAGTATAGAAGAGTAAGGGTGATCTAATTGAGGTGTTTAAGGTGATTAAAGGATTTTATAGGGTAAATAGAGAGAAACTATTTCCTCTGGTCAGGGAGTCCAGAACAAGGGGGCATAACAAGGGGGCATTCTGCAGTACAAAGGGATCTGGGGGTCCGAGTGCAAGAAAATCAAAAGGTTAGTTTGCAGGTGCAGCAGGTGATCAAGAAGGCCAACGGAATGTTGGCTTTTATTGCTAGGGGAATAGAATATAAAAACAGGGAGGTATTGCTGCAGTTATATAAGGTATTGGTGAGACCGCACCTGGAATACTGCATACAGTTTTGATGTCCATACTTAAGAAAAGACATACTTGCTCTCGAGGCAGTACAAAGAAGGTTCACTCGGTTAATCCCGGGGATGAGGGGGTGGAAATATGAGGAGAGGTTGAGTAGATTGGGACTCTACTCATTGGAGTTCAGAAGAATGAGAGGCGATCTTATTGAAACATATAAGATTGTGAAGGGGCTTGATCGGGTGGATGCGGTAAGGATGTTCCCAAGGATGGGTGAAACTAGAACTAGGGGGCATAATCTTAGAATAAGGGGCTGCTCTTTCAAAACTGAGATGAGGAGAAACTTCTTCACTCAGAGGGTAGTAGGTCTGTGGAATTTGCTGCCCCAGGAAGCTGTGGAAGCTACATCATTAAATAAATTTAAAACAGAAATAGACAGTTTCCTAGAAGTAAAGGGAATTAGGGGTTACGGGGAGCGGGCAGGAAATTGGACATGAATTTAGATTTGAGGTTAGGATCAGATTAGCCATGATCTTATTGAATGGCGGAGCAGGCTCGAGGGGCCTATTGGCCTACTCCTGCTCCTATTTCTTATGTTCTTATAACCTTAAAATTAGAGCTGGGCCGATCAGGGGTGATGTCAGGTAGCACTTCATCACACAAAGGGTAGTAGAAATCGAGAACTCTGTTGAGACTAGGTCAATTGAAAATTTCAAAACTGAGATTGATAGATTTTTGTATTAAGCAAGGGTATTAAGAGATGTGGAACCAAGGCAAGTAGATGGAGCTAAGATACAGATCAGCTGTCAGCTAATCTGCGGAGCAGACTCGAGGAGCTGAACGGCCTACTCCTGTTCCTAAGTTCAAGGGGCAGAGAGGGACAGCATCCGGCAGGTGACTAACACTCTGAACCGCAGAGCTGCGGAGTTCATCTCATTTGCTATGTCACTGGTGGTGCAAAGGAAGAAGTCACTTATTTTCTATCTGGCTTCTCCAAGGTGCTTGGAGCAATTGATGGGATTCATGTGTCCACCAGGCAGCTCGTAGAGAGAGCCACTGGGGTGCTGAAGAGCCGCTCCAGGAATCTGGACAAGTCTGGGGATGTACTGCAGTATTCCCCAGAGAGAGTGGCCAGGATTGTGATGGTTTACTGCACCCTGCCCAACTTTACATTGGTAGAAGGTCTCAACCTGAACATTCTGGGAGAGGAGCCGATAGAGGCAAAGTTCTCTAGATTCAGGAACTGTCCCTTTAGATTGGAAAATTGCACATGTCACTCCGCTTTTTAAGAAAGGAGAAAGAGGGAAAGCGGGGAATTATAGACCAGTTAGCCTAACATCTGTTGTGGGGAAATTGCTGGAGTCTATAATTAAGGATAGGGTGACTGAACACCTCGAGAATTTTCAGTTAACCAGGGAGAGCCAGCATAGATTTGTGAAAGGTAGGTCGTGCCTGATAAACCTGATTGAATTTTTTGAAGAGGTGACTAAAGTAGTGGACAGGGGAATGTCAATGGATGTCATTTATATGGACTTCCAGAAGGCATTTGATAAGGTCCCACATAAGAGACTGTTAGCTAAGTTAGAAGCCCATGGAATCGAGGGAAAAGTATGGACTTGGTTAGGAAATTGGCTGAGCGAAAGGCGACAGAAAGTAGGGATAATGGGTAGGTACTCACATTGGCAGGATGTGACTAGTGGAGTCCCACAGGGATCTGTCTTGGGGCCTCAATTATTCACAATATTTATTAACGACTTAGATGAAGGCATAGAAAGTCTCATATCTAAGTTTGCCGATGACACAAAGATTGGTCATGATGTGGAGATGCCGGTGATGGACTGGGGTTGACAATTGTAAACAATTTTACAACACCAAGTTATAGTCCAGCAATTTTATTTTAAATTCACAAGCTTTCGGAGGCTTCCCCCTTCCTCACATCGTTCACCTGAGGAAGGGGGAAGCCTCCGAAAGCTTGTGAATTTAAAATAAAATTGCTGGACTATAACTTGGTGTTGTAAAATTGTTTACAAAGATTGGTGGCATTGTAAGCAGTGCAGATGAAAACATAAAATTACAAAGGGATATTGATAGATTAGGTGAATGGGCAAAATTGTGGCAAATGGAATTCAATGTAGACAAATGTGAGGGCATCCACTTTGGATCAAAAAAGGATAGAACAGGGTACTTTCTAAATGGTAAAAAGTTAAAAACAGTGGATGTCCAAAGGGACTTCGGGGTTCAGGTACATAGATCATTGAAGTGTCATGAAAAGGTGCAGAAAATAATCAATAAGGCTAATGGAATGCTGGCCTTTATATCTTGAGGACTGGAGTACAAGGGGGCAGAAGTTATGCTGCAGCTATACAAAACCCTGGTTAGACCGCACCTGGAGCACTGTGAGCAGTTCTGGGCACCGCACCTTCGGAAGGACATATTGGCCTTGGAGGGAGTGCAGCGTAGGTTTACTAGAATGATACCCGGACTTCAAGGGTTAAGTTACGAGGAGAGATTACACAAATTAGGGTTGTATTCTCTGGAGTTTCGAAGGTTAAGGGGTGATCTGATCGAAGTTTGTAAGATATTAAGGGGAACGGATAGGGTGGATAGAGAGAAACTATTTCTGCTGGTTGAGGATTCTAGGAGTAGGGGGCACCGTCTAAAAATTAGAGCCAGACCTTTCAGGAGCAAGATTAGAAAACATTTCTACACACAAAGGGTGGTAGAAGTTTGGAACTCTCTTCCGCAAACGGCAATTGATACTAGCTCAATTGCTAAATTTAAATCTGAGATAGATAGCTTTTTGGCAACCAAAGGTATTAGGGGATATGGGCCAAAGGCAGGTATATGGAGCTCGATCACAGATCGGCCATGATCTTATTGTAAACAATTTTACAACACCAAGTTATAGTCCAGCAATTTTATTTTAAATTCACAAGCTTTCGGAGGCTTCCTCCTTCGTCAGGTGAACGATGTGAAAATGAAATCCTCGAAATGAAATCGCATGGTAGGTTGTTACATAAGGTTAAATCTCATGGGATCCAAGGTGAGGTAGCCAATTGGATACAAAATTGGCTTGACGACAGAAGACAGAGGGTGGTTGTAGAGGGTTGTTTTTCAAACTGGATGCCTGTGTCCAGCGGTGTGCCTCAGGGATCGGTGCTGGGTCCGCTGTTATTTGTTATTTATATTAATGATTTGGATGAGAATTTAGGAGGCATGGTTAGTAAGTTTGCAGATGACACCAAGATTGGTGGCATTGTGGACAGTGAAGAAGGTTATCTGGGATTGCAACGGGATCTTGATCAATTGGGCCAGTGGGCCGATGAATGGCAGATGGAGTTTAATTTAGATAAATGTGAGGTGATGCATTTTGGTAGATCGAATCGGGCCAGGACATACTCCGTTAATGGTAGGGCGTTGGGGAGAGTTATAGAACAAAGAGATCTAGGAGTACAGATTCATAGCTCCTTGAAAGTGGAGTCACAGGTGGATAGGGTGGTGAAGAAGGCATTCGGCATGCTTGGTTTCATTGGTCAGAACATTGAATGCAGGAGTTGGGATGTCTTGTTGAAGTTGTACAGGGCATTGGTGAGGCCACACTTGCAGTACTGTGTACAGTTCTGGTCACCCTATTATAGAAAGGATATTATTAAACTAGAAAGAGTGCAGAAAAGATTTACTAGGATGCTACCGGGACTTGATGGTTTGACTTACAGGGAGAGGTTAGACAGACTGGGACTTTTTTCCCTGGAGAGTAGGAGGTTAAGGGGTGATCTTATAGAAGTCTATAAAATAATGAGGGGCATAGATAAGGTCGATAGTCAAAATCTTTTCCCAAAGGTAGGGGAGTCTATAACGAGGGGGCATAGATTTAAGGTGAGAGGGGAGAGATACAAAAGGGTCCAGAGGGGCAATTTTTTCACTCAAAGGGTGGTGAGTGTCTGGAACGAGCTGCCAGAGGCAGTAGTAGAGGCGGGTACAATTTTGTCTTTTAAAAAGCATTTGGACAGTTACATGGGTAAGATGGGTATAGAGGGATATGGGCCAAGTGCAGGCAATTGGGACTAGCTTAGTGGTATAAACTGGGCGACATGGACATGTTGGGCCGAAGGGCCTGTTTCCATGTTGTAACTTCTATGATTCTATGATTCTATGATTTATAATTCACAGAACAATGCTTGGTGATTACAGACAGTTTTTTCAACTGCCCGTTGCCAAGGCAATCAGTGTGCAGACAGACAGGTGTTACCTGCCAGGTCTCACAGAATATACAAATCACCAAAAAAAAACAACAAACAAAAAAAAAGAGAGATAGAGAGGTAGAAACATAGAAAAGACAGCAACTGACCCGTTATATTAAAAACAGATAACATTTGTTCGCTGGTGGGGTAACGTGTAGCGTGACATGAACCCAAGATCCCGGTTGAGGCCGTCCTCATGGGTGCGGAACTTGGCTATCAATTTCTGCTCGACGATTTTGCGTTGTCGTGTGTCTCGAAGGCCGCCTTGGAGTACGCTTACCCAAAGGTCGGTGGATGAATGTCCATGACTGCTGAAGTGTTCCCCGACTGGGAGGGAACCCTCCTGTTTGGCGATTGTTGAGCGGTGTCCGTTCATCCGTTGTCGCAGCGTCTGCATGGTCTCGCCAATGTACCATACTCTGGGGCATCCTTTCCTGCAACGTATGAGGTAGACAACGTTGGCTGAGTCACAGGAGTATGAACCATGCACTTGGTGGGTGGTGTCCTCTCGTGTGATGGTGGTATCTGTGTCGATGATCTGGCATGTCTTGCAGAGGTTACCGTGGCAGGGTTGTGTGGTGTCGTGGACGCTGTTCTCCTGAAAGCTAGGTAATTTGCTGCGAACGATGGTCTGTTTGAGGTTGGGTGGCTGTTTAAAGGTGAGTAGTGGAGGTGTGGGGATGGCCATAGCGAGGTGTTTGTCCTCATTGATGACATGTTGAAGGCTGCGGAGAACATGGCGTAGTTTCTCCGCTCCGGGGAAGTACTGGACGACAAAGGGTACTCTGTTGGTTGCATCCCGTGTTAGTCTCCTGAGGAGGTCTATGCGATTTTTTGCTGTGGCCCGTCGGAACTGTCGATCGATGAGTCGAGCGTCATATCCCGTTCTTACTAGGGCGTCTTTCAGCGTCTGTAGGTGTCCATCGCGTTCCTCCTCGTCTGAGCAGACCCTGTGTATTCGCAGGGCCTGTCCATAGGGGATGGCCTCTTTGACGTGGTTAGGGTGGAAGCTGGAAAAGTGGAGCATCGTGAGGTTGTCCGTGGGCTTGCGGTAGAGTGAGGTGCTGAGGTGCCCATCTTTGATGGAGATTCGTGTGTCCAAGAAAGAAACTGATTCTGAGGAGTAGTCCATGGTGAGCTTGATGGTGGGATGGAACTTGTTGATGTTATCGTGTAGTCTCTTTAGTGATTCCTTGCCGTGGGTCCATAGAAAGAAAATGTCGTCGATGTATCTGGTGTATAGTGTTGGTTGGAGGTCTTGTGCAGTGAAGAAGTCCTGCTCGAACTTGTGCATGAAAATGTTGGCGTATTGGGGTGCGAATTTGGTCCCCATGGCTGTTCCGTGTGTTTGGGTAAAGAACTGGTTATCGAAGGTGAAGACATTGTGATCCAGGATGAAGCGGATGAGTTGTAGGATGGCGTCCGGAGATTGGCTGTTGTTGGTGTTGAGTATTGATGCTGTCGCAGCGATGCCGTCATCGTGGGGGATACTGGTGTATAGTGCCGAGACGTCCATCGTGGTGAGAAGTGTTCCTGGTTCAACTGGTCCGTGGGTACTGAGTTTTTGTAGGAAGTCTGTAGTGTCGCGACAGAAGCTGGGGGTTCCCTGTACGATGGGTTTCAGGATGCCCTCGATGTATCCAGAGAGGTTCTCACACAGGGTTCCGTTGCCTGATACGATAGGACGTCCGGGTGTGTTGGCTTTGTGTATCTTTGGGAGGCAGTAGAAGTCTCCCACGCAGGGAGTACGTGGGATGAGAGTGCGTAGGATGCTTTGAAGGTCTGGATCGAAGGTCTTGATCAGTTTGTTGAGCTGGTGGGTGTGTTCTTTGGTCGGATCTGCGGGTAACCGTCTGTCGTGTTCCTGGTTGTCCAGTTGTCGGTATGCTTCTTTGCAATAGTCCGTTCTGTTCTGTATGACTATGGCTCCTCCTTTGTCCGCTGGTTTGATGACGATGTTGCGGTTGGTCTTGAGAGCGTTGATGGCGTTGCGTTGTGCTCGGGTGACATTCTGGACTGTCTTCTGAGTGCGGCTGATGAATCTGGCATTGACGCATTTCCTGACAGCTTGAGCATACATGTCCAGCTGAGGGCAGCGACCCTCCGGAGGAGTCCAGTTTGACTCTTTCCTCTTCGGTTGCTGTACCGTGGATCCCTCTGTCTGCTGTTCCGGATCGTCGTTTGTCTCATTGGGTTCGCTGCTGAAATCTTGGGGTTTGTGGTAGAATTCCCGGAGCCTCATTCTCCTGATGAATTCCTCTGTGTCCGCCGCGAGACTAGTGGGGTCCATTTTGGTAGTGGGGCAGAAATTGAGCCCTCGGCTGAGAACTTCGATTTCGTCTGGTTGAAGGGTGTGGTCGGACAAATTGACAATAGACTTCCCTGTGGTTGCAACCTCCAACGAAGGAGGAAGCCTCCGAAAGCTTGTGAATTTAAAATAAAATTGCTGGACTATAACTTGGTGTTGTAAAATTGTTTACAATTGTCAACCCCAGTCCATCACCGGCATCTCCACATCATGATCTTATTGAATGGCGGAGCAGGCACGAGGGGCTGAATGGCCTACTCCTGTCCCTATGTTCCTATGATAGAGGCGGAAGATGCAGTGCCACAGGAATCCAAGCAGATAGTGCTGAACCTACGCAGGTTGCAACTGTGCGATAGGGCAGGGCTGTCAGAGCACAGCTTGTGGAGCAGGCTTTCACGCAATGAGCCCCCTTTTGTCGACCTCCCCCACCTCAATTCAAATGCAAAAGAGATGTATTACAATAATTTAAATTTCCAACTGTTAATGTTAAATGGAAAATTAAACTTGTTTTCTTTTTTAAACAATATAACTGTGCATAAATGTTTCTTGTTTCCATTTATAAGATCAAACACTAATTTTTTTTGATAATTCCATGTTGAACATTAACATTTTAACATGAACTAGAGTGCAAAGATTTATCCAGGTTTCAACACTTACTCAAGAACAGTATTAAATGTAAACATGAACAATTATGCAAAAATGTAAATATTAAAATAGTGCAAAAAGCTTTTTAAATTTGAGAAACAACTAACATAAATTTTGAAGCCTGGCAGCTTCCCCCCCCTTCCCTCATTAGACGACAAGGAGGAGAAACTAAAGGTGGTGGAGTCAGGAATTACATTCCCACTACTCTCTCAAGGCTTGGCCCCTGTGTTCAGATAAGCTCTTCCACCTGCTGCCCCCTTCACTGTCTACCAGCTGATGTGGATGGCGTGGCTACCTGCGGTGTGGTGGAAGGGTGCTGGTCTGATGAGCCATGGTCTTGTGACTTGTCGATTCTTATGGCCATCTGTCCCTGGAACAGGGTTGTTGCTGCCTGCATCCCAACATTGAGATCCTGAGATGACTCGTGCAGACTGCCCTGTGCAGCCGGTAACGTGCCTGCTGTTGTAAGGCTGGAGCCCAGGGTGGTACAATCACCTATGATGGTGGAAATATCAGCCACTTGGACCCCACGAGCCAACCCACCAGTGCAGAATTGACCTACAAGCTCACCCACTGCACTGATGGGTGGAACACTGGCAGATGCCAAGTCCCACAAGGTCTCATTGAGACACTGGGAACCATGATTCATCATGCCCTCCAGTCTACCTCCCAAGGCTTCAGCAATAGAAGCCTGAAACTCCATTAAGTTAGGGT
Organism: Heptranchias perlo; assembly: GCF_035084215.1. NCBI lineage: Eukaryota > Metazoa > Chordata > Chondrichthyes > Hexanchiformes > Hexanchidae > Heptranchias > Heptranchias perlo. The sequence goes on from NC_090330.1 coordinate 77,197,946, forward strand.
TCCTGGCTTCTACTTCAATGTCTACTTGCAGAAGATCTGCCAGATATCCCAAGACAGCTGAGTTAACTGCTGCACTGGCTCCTGCAGTCGAGCCATCCCCAGTGCAATGTTGTTGCAGATCTCTGTAGCAGGCGGAGACCAGGCCAGTAAGTCTATCCGTGTTGTTCATGATGGAGCCCAGGATCTTCATCACCCCTTGATGCTCCATCAGCAGGCATCTCTTAATTCCTGCAGCTTACTAGCCAGGCTCCGCTGACCCACTGCTCCGTGTCCACCTTCTGGCTGGTCTCACCGGAGAGGTAGATATATGCTCAGCTCCTCTAAATCTCCCACTGCCACCATGCTGCTGGAGTCAGACAGGGAGCCATTGCAGCATAGAATTGCTCTCTGAGCATGGTCATGTGTGTCCGGGTTGGTACCAGGCTGAGGAGTGTCGGTTGATTCTGTGTCTGCTTGGGAGTAGTCTGAGGGTGGCGTTGAGGATCCACTCCCAGGAAGGAGCATTAGTGAGGAGCCATGGTTTTAGAGTCATAGAAGTTTACAACATGGAAACAGGCCCTTCGGCCCAACATGTCGCTGTCGCCCAGTTGATACCACTAAGCTAGTCCCAGTTGCCTGCACTTGGCCCATATCCCTCTATACCCATCTTACCCATGTAACTGTCCAAATGCTTTTTAAAAGACAAAATTGTACCCGCCTCTACTACTGCCTCTGGCAGCTCGTTCCAGACACTCACCACCCTTTGAGTGAAAAAATTGCCCCTCTGGACCCTTTTGTATCTCTCCCCTCTCACCTTAAATCTATGCCCCCTCGTTATAGACTCCCCTACCTTTGGGAAAAGATTTTGACTATCTACCTTATCTATGCCCCTCATTATTTTATAGACTTCTATAAGATCACCCCTAAACCTCCTACTCTCCAGGGAAAAAAGTCTCAGTCTATCCAACCTCTCCCTATAAGTCAAACCATCAAGTCCTGGTAGCATCCTAGTAAATCTTTTCTGCACTCTTTCTAGTTTAATAATATCCTTTCTATAATAGGGTGACCAGAACTGTACACAGTATACCTAGTGTGGCCTTACTAATGTCTTGTACAACTTCAACAAGACATCCCAACTCCTGTATTCAGTGTTCTGACCAATGAAACCTGTCAGTTCCTCATCATAGGGCATGAACTGCTTTCTGTAGCCAGGGTCCTCTCCCACCATCTCCTGCTGGGGCAGCTCCACCTCACTTTCCCATGCACTTGTCGCCTCCTTCACCTCCACCTCCATGTCTGAATCCTCCAATGCAATGGCCTTGGATTATCCCTTCTTGCCTGCGGGGAGAAAACCAGATGATTAGAATGTTTGCCATTACCACAGTGGGGGGGGTGGGGAGAGGGGAGGGGATGGGGGTAGCAACCCTCTGCCACTGTACGGAAGAGCTGATAAATGACCAAAGAGTAGGTACTCACAGGCTTGTGGACTCTCTCCGCCCACCTCGGCCACCACCACAGACATGATGGTGAGGTTTCCCAGCAGCTCCACTGCTTTCTGCTGATAGGGGTCAATACCCTGGGGCTTGGGACATCCCTACACTCCTCACCCTCTTCCAGGCATTGTGCACATTCTTATACTTCAAAGACAAAAGGAAAAGATCAGAGAGTGCAATTGGTAGAGCTACTGCTGTGCATACATCGGGAGAGGGGTGTTAGTCAACCTCCTTCCTCCTATGGTTCTGGCAACATGCTTCAAGTAAGATGTTCACGAGACAGTTGTGTATATGGAACAGACTTTATTCATACAGCATCGGTGGTCAGTCTATACTGTACAAGGGTAGCATCGGGTTTCTCTCTCTCCAGCTACTTAACTTGCCCTGGAAACCCTCCTTCTATATGTTTTGAAGTTGTTTACTTCAAAAGTACATTTCACAGATATGTAGACCTTCGGATTTCTACTACTTCCTTCATGATTAACTCCCTCCAGACTTCATGATTTAGCTGTCTCTGGATGTTCCCAAAGACAGCTTGTTTACCCAAATTGTAACATGGTTAATTGATTCCTCTGCTTATATTTATTGCACTAATCACTGAAATTATATAATAATCACTCATGGTCGATGTTTGTTCCGGTCACGTATTTCCTTGCGCAGGCGTTCCTTGCAGACAGTAAGAAGATATCTGGAGCGAACAGAACTCATCTGCCCCTCACTTACAGGCAGCAGCCTACGGCTCCATCTCTCCTCTTATCCCTAGGCAGCCTGCTGTCCCATTAACCAATTATGGTTTATACAGTTCAGTTTGATTAACTTTGAACTCTCCAACATGATCAACATATCCACCACTTTTTATTTCTTCTTATGTATTCTTGTATAGTGAGGTAGACACCGTATAGGTTTCAGTTGCTCTTCCGACAGTTGGTTCAACACCATTATCTTCTTCTTCACCCAGCAGCAAAGGGTTAACATAATAATCAATAACAGTATCTGTAAGGCCATGATGCAAACGATGGGGTGCAAAGCAATATTCAATACTCCAGTGGCTGATGGTGAGCACCTTAGTAACAATCCCACCATGAGTGCTTAACATTGGCTTCTATTCTCATTTGAATCACCTGTATCTAGAAGTGAGAACCAGGTTGAATATAGAAAGTTCAGAGGGAAGACGATAAAGGAAATAAGAGGGGCAAAGGGAGAGTATGAGAATAGACTGGCGGCTAACATGAAGGGGAATCCAAAAGTCTTCTCTAGGCATGTAAATAGTAAACGGGCATTAAGAGGAGGGGTGGGACCAATTAGGGTCTAAAAAGGAGATCTATGCTTGGAGCAGAGGGCATGGCTGAGATACTAAATGAATACTTTGCATCTGTCTTTACCATGGAAGAAGATGCTGCCAATGTCATAATAAGAGAGGAGGTAGTTGAGATATTGGATCGGCTAAAAATTAATTAAAAAGAGATACCAGAAAGGCTGGCTGTACTTAAAGTAGATAAGTGACCTGGTCCAGATGGGACGCATCCTAGGTTGTTGAGGGAAGTAAGGATGGAAATTGTGGAGGTACTGGCCATAATCTTCTAAACATCCGTAGATACGGGGGTGGTGCCAGAGGACTGGAGAATTGCAAATGTTACAACCTTGTTCAAAAAAGGTTGTAAGGATAAACCTGGCAACTAGAAGCCAGTTAGTTTAACCTCTGTAGTGGGAAAACTTTTAGAAATGATAATCAGGGACAAAATTAACAGTCACCTGGACAAGTGTGGATTAATTAAGGAAAGCCAGCATGGATTTGTTAAAGGCAAATCATGATTAACTAATTTGATTGAGTTTTTTGATGAGGATAACAGAAAGGATTGATGAGGGCAATGCAGTTGATATGGTGTAAATGGACTTCCAAAAGGAGTTTGAAAAGTGCCGCATAATAGGCTTGTCATCAAACTTGAAGCCCCTGGAATAAAAGGGGCAGTGGCAGCATGGATACGAAATTGGCTCATTAACAGAAACAGAGACTAGTGGTGAACGGTTGTTTTTCGGACTGGAGGGAGGTGTACAGTGGTGTTTCCTAGGGGTTGGTACCAAGACCAACTGATTTTCTTGATATATATTAATGACTTGGACTTGGATATACAGGACACAATTTCAAAATATGCAAATGACACAAAACTTGGATATGTAGTAAACAGTGAGGAGGTTAGTGATAGACTTCAAGAGGACACAGACAGCCTGGTGGAATGGGTGGACATGTAGCAGATGAAATTTAACACAGAAAAGTGTGAAGTGATACGTTTTGGTAGGAAGAACGAGGCGAGGCAATATAAGCTAAAGGATACAATTCTAAAAGGGGTGCAGGAACAGAGAGATCTGGGTATATATGCACAAATCGTTGAAGGTGGCAGGGCAGGTTGAGAAAGTGGTTAAGAAAGCATTTGGGATCCTGAGCTTTTTAAATAGAAGCATAGAGTACAAAAGCAAGGAGGTTATGATGAACCTTTATGAAACACTGGTTTGGCCACAACTGGAGTATTGTGTCCAGTTCTGGGCACCACACTTTAGGAAGGATGTGAAGACCTTAGAGAGGGTGCAGAAGAGATTTACTAGAATGATTCCAGGGATGAGGGACTTCAGTTACATGGATAAACTGGAGAAGCTGGGGTTGTTCTCCTTAGAGCAGAGAAGGTTGAGAGGAGATTTGATAGAGGTGTTTAAAATCATGAAGGGTCTAGACAGAGTAGATAGAGAGAAACTGTTCCCATTGGTGAAAGGGTCAAGAACAAGAGAACATAGAGTTAAGATGATTGGCAAAAGAACCAAAGGCGACATGAGGGAAAACTGTTTTACTCAGCGAGTGGTTATGATCTGGAGTGCACTGCCTAAAGAGGTGGTGGAGGCAAATTTAATTGTGGCTTTCAAAAGGAAATGGATAAGCACTTGAAGGGAAAAAAATTGCAGGGCTACGGGTATAGGACGAGGGAGTGGGACTAGCTGGATTGCTCTTGCAGAGAGTCGGTACTGACTTGAATGGCCTCCTTCCATGCTGTAACCATTCTATGATTCTATGATTCTATAAGAAACTGGCAGAAGCAGAGCAGCCACTATAGGAAGCAACAGCATTTTGTGACTCTGATTGAGGCATTCTTCCCTTATATTTAGTTTGACTTTACTTTCTCTATTTACATGAACTATCTCTCCGCACTATTGTTTATCTGTAAAACATTAATGTTCTATGAAAAAAATTAGTGCAAAGTTAAAGGAGACATGGTGGTCTGCATTTTCTGCCCACTCCCTGCCATTTTGTTCGCGGATCTACAGTAGTTTGGCTTAGAAATTGATTGGGGACATGCTCCATTGCATCCCTACCTCCTCATGGGACCCCCCTCTCCTACTTCCTGCTTCTGATGAAGTTTACCCATCCAAGACATCATAACCTGCCTTTTATCTTTACAGATGATGACTGACCTGATGTGTATTTCCATTTACTTTAGTTGTTCCCTCATTTCTTTGAATCTAACCTGACTCCAGGGAGGTGAATTTCCGCTAGGAATTCTCCCACTTGTCTGCTGTAACTTTTGGTGGCAGAACTGTGGAAAACCTGGAAAAATGGTTTAAGCACCATCTACGCGTTTCCCGGGGTTTCCGTGCTCTTCTGCTGGAATCACAGCTAACGAGCAGGCGAAATCTGCAGAAATTTACGCCCCACCCCGGTATCTCTGACTCCCAGATTATGTTAGAATTGATCATTCTATGGTTACTGTCCCCCAGTGTTGCCATGACTTCCATTTCCTGCACATTATCTAGATCATTAACATACATCAGGTCAAGACAAGTACAGCCTCTCGTGGCTTTGCTGACACACCGGGCCAGAACTCACACAGAACAACAAGGCAACGCTCGCTGCAGCTCCCGAAAATTAAATTAATGAAAATACTTACTGCGGGCTCTATGGCATCGACTTGCTTGATTTTGAACTTCTAAAAGATTGTGCACTATCAATTCAGCTTCTGAGCAGCATAAGTTGACACGCATGGAACAGTCTGTGAGAATAGAAGACACACCCACAAAATCTGTCAGGAAGAGAAGTCATGCCCACAGATTCAGGTATTATTGCTCAAGCAGGCAAGCAGACTTCATTCATGTAAAGTTAGTTATTCTGTACGTCATTGTAAATAAAATTTTTAATTTTTTTAAATAAAAAGCCAAATAAATAATTGAATTAAATTAAAGAGCCAGAAGGGAAAATTAAAAAAATATATTTTTTAATTAAAAAAAAATGTTTTTTAATGACCAAGAACTATTAAAATAAGGAGTAATATGAGACTCCACATTTTTAAAAGTTCATTTTTAGTTGTTTGGCAGTCATTAAGACTATCCATGCTGTTAAAAGTTAGTTTATACCTGGTATTTTTAGGCGTACCTGTTTGGTGGCACAGTTACTTTCCAGCTGGGCAGTTGAGCAAGTTTACACTCTATCAATGATTTCCCTGATTGTAGCATGCGATGGCCCTTTAATTCGAAGCCATCATATTGCCTGCTTACCACTAGGAGCAAGTTCACAAATTTAGCATTTTACTGCATGTGTGCAAATGCGGGAACTTGCTCCTTTGATTCACCACTAAAAACCGGCAGCACCGTTGAGCTCCTCCGTTATTTTGGGACCGAGTTCTGCCCCACTTGCTCACGAAGCACTGATGCATTACATTTACCAATTCTGGGTTGATTAAAAGCAGCTATTGAAATAGCTTTCCTGTTCTCACATACCCTTCTTATTGCTTCAAAGAGCAAACCATCTTCGTTCTGATGTTGACTTGATGGTCTGTAGCACATCCCTAGTGTTAGCTTGAATTTTTTTCACATTCAAGATGTCTAACCAGAATAGTTTTGTTTAATGTTGTGTTTTGTTGGATATTGTTATACATGCCAATCTGGAAAACTGGCAGAAGTTGTCCAACTGCTTCATAAAAATTGATACCTCACAAATGGGCTTGTGTCCAAACCAATGAAACGTGAAAACAAGTATGAGATGAACTTTGTACCTGAAGCTGTGAGGAGAGACACAACACTCCCTTACTTGTGCTGGAGAAAAAAAAGCAAATACATGGGAGGCTGAAGGGGAAATGCAAATGTGGAAGGCAGAACATTGATACTGATGGGGGGGGGGTGGGGTCCAGGGCAAGGTCCACTGGAAATAAATGGTATTTTTACATTAAAAGTGATGCATGCTGGTTAACTTTGAGTCCTTTTATATATATATTTTTTTATTCGTTCACGGGATGTGGGCGTCGCTGGCAAGGCCGGCATTTATTGCCCATCCCTAATTGCCCTCGAGAAGGTGGTGGTGAGCCACCTTCTTGAACCGCTGCAGTCCGTGTGGTGACGGTTCTCCCACAGTGCTGTTAGGAAGGGAGTTCCAGGATTTTGACCCAGCGACAATGAAGGAACGGCGATATATTTCCAAGTCGGGATGGTGTGTGACTTGGAGGGGAACGTGCAGGTGGTGTTGTTCCCATGCGCCTGCTGCCCTTGTCCTTCTAGGTGGTAGAGGTCGCGGGTTTGGGAGGTGCTGTCGAAGAAGCCTTGGCGAGTTGCTGCAGTGCATCCTGTGGATGGTACACACTGCAGCCACAGTGCGCCGGTGGTGAAGGGAGTGAATGTTTAGGGTGGTGGATGGGGTGCCAATCAAGCGGGCTGCTTTATCTTGTCATATGTCACCGTTAATAGGTATATAATCCATAAAATAATAGTGACAGTTGGGTTTTCAGCAGCCAACCAGATCATCAATTCTCAAAACGTTATCTCAACAGGCACTTTCCCAAAAGGAAAATACTGCAGATGCTGAAAATCTGAAATCAAAACAGAAAATGTTGGAAATACTCAGCAAGTGAGGCAGCATCTGTGGAGAAAGAAACAGAGTTAATGTTTCAGGTCGATGACCTTTCCTCAGAACTGGAAGAAGTTAAAAGTTTAACAGTTTTTAAGCAAGTACAGAGCCAGGGAAAGGGGGAGGAAGGGGAGGGGAGGATAGAACAAAAGGGAAGATCTCTGATAGGGTGGAGGGCCGGAGTGATTAAATGACAAAAGGGATGATGGTGCAAGGCAAAGGAGGGTGGTAATGGGACAAGTAAAGAAACAAAAGATGGGTCTAGAGGAGCTGTAAATGGCAACAGCAAAACCATTACCAGCACCTGCTGTCTGAGAAAATGAGCAGTGGTTATGATCTGAAGTTATTGAAATCAATATTGAGTCCAGAAGGTTGTAAAGTGCCTAATTGAAAGATGAGGTGCTGTTCCTCGAGCTTCCGTTGGGCTTCATTGGAACAGTGTAGGAGGCCGAGGACAGAGAGGTCAGAGCGGGAGTGGGACGGGGAATTAAAATGGCAAGCAACCGGCAAGTCAGGGTCATGCTTGCGGACTGAACGGAGATGTTCAGCAAAGCGATCACCCACTCTGCATTTGGTCTCCCCAATGTAGGGGAGACTGCATCGTGACCAGTGAGTACAGTATATTAAATTGAAAGAAGTACAAGTAAATCACTGTTTCACCTGGAAGGAATGTTTGGGGCCCTGGATGGTGGGAAGGGAGGAGGTAAAAGGGCAGATGTTGCATCTCCTGCGCTCGCACAGGAAGGTGCCGTGGGGAGGAGAGCGGGTGTTGGGGGTGATGGGTGTCCTGGAGGGAAGGGGAGGGGAAGATGTGTTTGGCGGTGACATCGCGCTGGAGGTGCCGGAAATACGTTGATTGTGGAGGCTGGTGGGTTGGAAGGTGAAGCAAGGGGGACCTTATCATGGTTCAGGGAGGGAGGGGAAAGGGTGAGGGCAGAAGTGCAGAAAATGGGATGGACACGGTCAAGGGCCCTGTCATCTACAGTGGAGGGGAATCCTTGGTTGAGGAGAAAGGAAGACCTATCAGAAGCACTGGTGTGGAAGGTGGCATCGTCAGAACAGATGCGACGGAGGTGGAGAAACTAGGAGAAGGGAATGTAGTCCTTACCGGAAGCGGGGTGGGAGGAAGTGTAATCAAAGTAGCTGTGGGAGTCAGTGGACTTATAATAGATATTGGTTGACAGCCTATCTCCAGAAATGGAGATAGAGAAGTCGAGGAAGGGAAGGGAAGAGTCGGAGATGGACCATGTGAAGGCAAGGGAAGGGTGGAAATTGGAAGCAAAGTTGATGGAATTTTCCAGTTCGGGGTGAAACGACACTGACACATCAATCTACTGGAAAAAGAGGTGAGGGAGGGACCTGAGTTGGACTGGAACAAAGAATGTTCCATATATTCCACAAAAAGGCAGGCATAGCTGGGACCCATACGGGTTCCCATAGCGACACCTTTTATTTGGAAGAAGTGAGTGGAGCCAAAGGAGAAGTTGTGCAATGTAAGAACAAGTTCAGGCAGGCGGAGGAGGGTGGTGATGGATGGGACTGGTTCAACTTCCGTTCAAGGAAGAAGCAGAGGGCCTGCAGGCCATCCTGGTAGGGGATGGAGGTGCAGAGGGACTGGACATCCACGGTGGAAAGGAGACGGTTAGGACCTGGGAACTGGAAACTGTTAAAGTGGCAGAGGGTATTGGAAGAGTCGCAGATGTAGGTTGGAACACGCTGGACAAGGGGAGAAAAAATAGAGTTGAGGTAGGAAGAAATAAGTTCTGTGGGGCAAGAACAGGCTGAGACGATGGGTCTACTGGGGCAGCGCTGTTTGTGGATCTTGGGAAGGAGGTAGATGAGCGGTTTATGCAGGGTTGGGGGACTATGATGTTGGAGGCCATGAGGGGAAGTCCTCCAGAGGAGATGAGGTCAGTGACAGTCTGGGAAACTGTGGCTTGATGTTTGGTGGTGGGATCATGGTCCAGGGGGAGGTAGGAGGAAGTGCCGGAGAATTGGCATTCAACCTCCACAAGGTAGCGGTCTGTTCGCCACACATCAACTGTGCCACCCTTGTCAGCAGGTTTAATGACAATGTCAGGGTTGGACCTGAGAGAATGGAGTGATGTAAGTTCAGAGGGAGGTAGTTTAGAGTGAGTGAGGGGAGTAGAGAAGTTGAGATGACTGGTGTCATGCTGACTGTCCCCAATGAAAAGATCAAGAGATGGTAAAAGGCCAAAGGGAGGGGTCCAGGTGGAACGAGAATTCTGGAGGTGGAAAAAAGGATCCACTTTACGGGTCGGGGGTGGGGGTGGGGAAGACTCCTGGCCAAATAAATCGGTGCAAAGTCAAAGGCGATGGAAGAAAAGCCCAGCATTGTGTTGAGTTCAAATTTCATTGAGGTGGAGGTGTAAGGGGATGAAGCTGAGGCCTTTGATGAGGACTGATCATTCAGGGTCAGAGAGGGAAAGGTCAGAGGGGATAATGAAAACATGACACAGGGTGAGATTGGAGGGAGGGATGGGGTCAGAGGAAAGTGAAGGGGAAGAGAGACTGGGAAGTTGGGTTTGTTTTCCTTGGAGCAGAGGAGGCTGAGGGGGGACATGATTGAGGTGTACAAAATTATGAGGGGCATAGATAGGATGGATACTAAGGAGCTTTTTCCCTTCGTTGAGGGTTCTATAACAAGGGGACATAGATTCAAGGTAAAAGGCAGGAGGTTTAGAGGGGATTTGAGAAAGAACTTTTTCACCCAGAGGGTGGTTGGAGTCTGGAACTCACTGCCTGAAAGGGTTGTGGAGGCAGGAACCCTCACAACATTCAAGAAGCATTTGGATGAGCACTTGAAATGCCATAGCATACAAGGCTACGGACCAAATGCTGGAATATGGGATTAGAGTAGACAGGGCTTGATGGCCGGCGCGGACACGATGGGCCGAAGGGCCTCTATCCGTGCTGTATAACTCTATGACTCTACTCTATGACTCAAAGGATCAGGTGGGGCCTTGGTATCTAAGAGTCACTCTACCTTCTTTGGACCAAGTTCACAAAGACATTGGGGATTAAATTGGACAAGGCCACTAATGGGCATGGGTACCGCGATCCGCAACTAACTCACGCCCGGTGCTTCCTGCGCAGGCTGAACGTGAACGTGAACAGTGCTACCCGCACTGCTGAGAAGCTGCATGGAGAATCAGGAAGACTGAAATGGGGCATAGCCAGCGCACGTTACAGGCAGCCTGCACCTCTTAAAGGTGCAGGTGCACATTTTAATGGGCAGGTGCACAGTCTACTTGGAGGAGGGAAAGATGGCAGGAAGGATTGCGGGACTGGTACGAATGCGTGCCCCACATTTCTCAGTCAATGGATTGGAGACCCTGGTGGAGGGGTGGATGAAAGGAGGGCCAACCTATACCAGCAGGGTGGCAGGAGACCCTTCAGACTCCAGCTCCGTAGGCATTGGGAGGCTGTGGCCCAGGAAGTCAACACCAGGAGCATGGCACCATGCACGTGGGTGCAGTGCCGAAAGAAGTTCAACGATTTGACACAAGTGGTCAAGGTGAATGAGTGCAAGTGTCAAGTGACACATCCAACCAACTGCGCCACTGCTCCATGCATCACACTCCCCGTCAACCACTCACCAACAAACACTGCTTATCCATACGTTATGCTGCACTCGGTATGCTGCATCTCACCCTCTCATAGTGCCACACTTGTAGTCCATACAACTACCACTCACAGGCCACACACACTGGCAGCTATTCAACCATGACAGGCACATCACCCAGACACCTCGCAGGATACTCATTGACACCTCTATCATGTAGGAGAAGGTGGCGCGTAACAGTCGGCAGCAGGAAAGACCTGAGGGAGGACAGGCACGCCTACACGTCCTCACCCCCTTGGAGGAGACTGTGCTTCGGATCATTGGGTGAGCTGTCATTGCACCCGTGACAACCTGCCGTGCTGGAGGTCCCAATGAAGGGGGTGTCTGCATATCTAATACTCCTTCTCGTTTCCCACATCTCCCTCCTCCCACAATCTTTTCTGACTCACGTGCTACAGATGCTGTCAGCACGCACATCTTACTTGCTCCTCTCCCTGCTCCACAATTCAATCTGTTTCCCTTTGTCATTGCAGATACATAAGAATACGTGGCGGCATCATCCAAGAAGGAGGAGAAGGAGGAGGACACTGAAGCCACACCGTCACTTGATCTGACACTTACTTCCACCAGTTCAGAGACTGACACTGCGCGTCCTTTAGAGGTTAGGTTAGAGGAGGGGTCTGCATGTGGTGAGACACCGAGCACAAGTGTGCAGGAGCCGGGGCGGAGGGAACGGATACCACAGGTACCATCTCGATGGACGGCTAGGTCGCTCACTAGTTCTGCTGCAGAGGAGTCAGATGAGGACATTGATGGGCCAGGCTACAGAAGACGGCTGATGGGCGTACACCAACAAATGCTTGGGGCACTGGAAAACCTGCCAAAAAGCCTGCGTACAATGAGAAGGGGCACGGAGGAGTCCAGCTCCAATTTGGCACAGGACTTTGCACAAAGCTTGGAGCCCATCCTTTCTTACATGGAATGGGTGGTCACCTCCATGGTGTGGGAGGAAGGGGTTTTGATTCATGGGGCACTGGCACCAGTACTGGGGAAAGAGGGAGCTGTTCTGATGGGACAAGCTCCACTTAAACCAGGCTGGGACCAGCGTCCTGGCGAATCGAATAACTGGGGCTGTAGATAGGGCTTTAAACTAAAAAGGGTGAGGGGAAATTTAGAAATTTAATGAGAAAAGTTAAGACAATAGAACGGTGTAGTGATAAGCAGAGTGTGGCAGGAAGGGACAGAGAGTTTACCAATAATAGTGCAACAACAAGTAAGGTCAAAGCAAGGCTCTTTATCTGAATGCATGGAGCATTCGTAACAAGATAGATGAATTAATTGCACAAATAGAGATAAGTGGGTTTGACTTAATAGTCATTACAAAGACATGGTTGCAAAATGACCAAGGTTGGGAACTAAATATTCCAGGGTACATGACATTTAGAAAAGACAGGCAAAATGGAAAAGAAGGGGGTGTAGCCCTAATAATAAAGGATGACATAAGGACAGTGGTGAGAAAGGATCTTGGCTCAGATCATCAGGAAGTAGAATCAATATGAGTGGGAATTATAAATAACAAGGGGCAGAAAACACTAGTGGGTGTAGTTTAGAGGCCCCCTAATAGTAGCAAAACCGTTAGACAGAGTATTAATCATGTAATAGTGGGTGCTTGTAACAAAGGAAATGCAGTCAACATGGGGGACTTTAATCTGCATATAGACCGGGCAAATCAAATTGGCAAAGGCAGTTTGGAAGACGAGGTCATGGAATGTATTCGAGATGGTTTCCTAGAGCAATATGTCATGAAACCAACCAGGGCACAGGCTATTTTAGATTTTTTTTAAATTCGTTCACGGGATGTGGGCGTCGCTGGCGAGGCCAGCATTTATTGCCCATCCCTAATTGCCCTCGAGAAGGTGGTGGTGAGCCGCCTTCTTGAACCGCTGCAGTCCGTGTGGTGACGGTTCTCCCACAGTGCTGTTAGGAAGGGAGTTCCAGGATTTTGACCCAGCGACAATGAAGGAATGGCGATATATTTCCAAGTCGGGATGGTGTGTGACTTGGAGGGGAACATGCAGTTGGTGTTGTTCCCATGTACCTGCTGCTCTTGTCCTTCTAGGTGGTAGAGGTCGCGGGTTTGGGAGGTGCTGTCGAAGAAGCCTTGGCGAATTGCTGCAGTGCATCCTGTGGATGGTGCACACTGCAGCCACAGTGCGCCGGTGGTGAAGGGAGTGAATGTTTAGGGTGGTGGATGGGGTGCCAATCAAGTGGGCTGCTTTATCTTGGATGGTGTCGAGCTTCTTGAGTGTTGTTGGAGCTGCACTCATCCAGGCAAGTGGAGAGTATTCCATCACACTCCTGACTTGTGCCTTGTAGATGGTGGAAAGGCTTTGGGGAGTCAGGAGGTGAGTCACTCGCCGCAGAATACCCAGCCTCTGACCTGCTCTCGTAGCCACAGTATTTATATGGCTGGTCCAGTTAAGTTTCTGGTCAATGGTGACCCCCAGGATGTTGATTGTGGGGGATTCGGCGATGGTAATGCCGTTGAATGTCAAGGGGAGGTGGTTAGACTCCCTCTTGTTGGAGATGGTCATTGCCTGGCACTTGTCTGGGGCGAATGTTACTTGCCACTTATGAGCCCAAGCCTGGATGTTGTCCAGGTCTTGCTGCATGCGGGCTCGGACTGCTTCATTATTTGAGGGGTTGCGAATGGAACTGAACACTGTGCAGTCATCAGCGAACATCCCCATTTCTGACCTCATGATGGAGGGAAGGTCATTGATGAAGCAGCTGAAGATGGTTGGGCCTAGGACACTGCCCTGAGGAACTCCTGCAGCAATGCCCTGGGGCTGAGATGATTGGCCTCCAACAACCACTACCATCTTCCTTTGTGCTAGGTATGACTCCAGCCACTGGAGAGTTTTCCCCTGATTCCCATTGACTTCAATTTTACTAGGGCTCCTTGGTGGCACACTCGGTCAAATGCTGCCTTGATGTCAAGGGCAGTCACTCTCACCTCACCTCTGGAATTCAGCTCTTTTGTCCATGTTTGGACCAGGGCTGTAATGAGGTCTGGAGGCGAGTGGTCCTGGCGGAACCCAAACTGAGCTTCGGTGAGCAGGTTATTGGTGAGTAAGTGCCGCTTGATAGCACTGTCGACGACACCTTCCATCACTTTGCTGATGATTGAGAGTAGACTGATGGGGCGGTAATTGGCCAGATTGGATTTGTCCTGCTTTTTGTGGACAGGACATACCTGGGCAATTTTCCACATTGTCGGGTAGATGCCAGTGTTGTAGCTGTACTGGAAGAGCTTGTATTATGTAATGAGATAAGGTTAATTAGTAATCTCACAGTAAAAGAACCTCTGGAGAAGAGTGATCATAATATGATAGAATTTCACATTGAGTTTGAAAGTAAAGTACTTAAGTCAGAAACTGGAGTCTTAAATTTAAATAAAGCCAATTACAATAGGTATGAGGGGTGAGCTGTCAAAGTTAGATTGGGAAAATAAATTAAGGGGTTTGACAGTTGAAAAGCAATGGCAAACATTTAAAGAAATATTTCAATATTCTCAACAAATATAATTCCATTGAGAAATAAAAACTCCATGGAAAAAGTGATCCACCCGTGGCTGAATAAAGAAGTTAAAGAGAGTGTTAGATTGAAGGAAGAGGCCTGTAATGTTGCCAAGAAAAGTAGTAAGCCTGGGGATTGGGAAAGTTTAGAAATCAACAAAGGATGACCAAAAAATTGATAAAAAGGGAGAAAATAAAATATGAAAGTAAACGAGCAAGGAATATAAAAACAGATTGTGAGAGCTTCTACAAGTATGTAAAAAGGAAGAGAGTAACAAAAGTAAACGTTGGTCCCTTAAAGGCTGAGACAGGAGAAATTATAATGGGGAATCAGGAAATGGCAGATACGTTAAACAAATATTTTGTATCTGTCTTCACAGTAGAAGACACAAAAAGCATACCAAAAATAGTGGGGAACTAAGGGGTAAATGAGAGTGAGGAACTTAAAATACTTAATGTCACTAGAGAAAATGTCCTGGATGAAGTAATGGAGCTAAAAGCCCACAAATTCCCTGGACCTGATGGCCGACATCCTAGGGTTCTAAAAGAAGTGGCTGCAGAGATAGTGGATGCATCGGTTATGATCTTCCAAAATTCTCTAGAGTCTGGAATGGTCCCAGTGGATTGGAAGGTAGCAAATGTTACCCTGCTTTTCAAGAAGGGAGGGAGAGAGAAAACACGGAACTGCAGGCCAGTTAGCCTGACATCCGTCGTCAGGAAAATGCTGGAATCCATGATGAAGGAAGTGGTAATAGAGCACTTAGAAAATCATAATATGATTAGGCAGAGTCAACATGGTTTTATGAAAGGGAAATCGTGTTTGTCAAATTTATTAGAGTTTTTTGAGGATGTAACTAGTCGGGTAGAGCAGGTAAAAGTGAACCAGTGGATGTAGTATATTTGGATTTTCAAAAGGCATTCGATGAGTTGCCACATAAAAGGTTGTTACACAAGATAAGGGCTCATGGGGTTGGGGGTAATATATTAGCAGGGATAGAGGATTGGTTAATGGACAGAAAACAGAGAGTAGGGATAAACGGGTCATTCTCAAGTTGGCAGGCTGTAACTAGTTTAGAAATCAACAAAGGACGACCAAAAAATTGATAAAAAGGGAGAAAATAGAATATGAAAGTAAACGAGCAAGAAAAATAAAAACAGATTGTAAGAGCTTCGACAAGTATGTAAAAAGGAAGAGGTTGGCAGGCTGTAACTAGTGCTTGGGCCTCAGCTATTTAGGATCTTTATTAATGACTTTGATGAAGGGACCGAGTGTAATCTATCCAAGTTTGCTGGTGATACAAAGCTAGGTGGGAAAGTAAACTATGAGGATGACACAAAGAGTCTGCAAATGGATATAGACAGGTTAAGTGAGTGGGCAAGAAGGTGGCAGATGGAGTATGATGTGGGGAAATGTGAAGTTATTCACTTTGGTAGGAAGAATAAAAAAACAGAATATTTTTAAATGGTGAGAAACTATTAAATGTTGGTGTTCAGGGAGACTTGGGTGTCCTCGTACAAGAAACACAAAAAGTTAGTATGCAGGTACAGCAGGCAATTAGAAAAGCAAATGGCATGTTGGCCTTTATTGCAAGGGGGTTGAAGTACAAGAGTAAGGAAGTCTTATTACAGTTGTACAGGGCTTTAGTGAGACCTTAGCTGGTGTACTGCATATAGTTTTGGTCTCCTTATCTAAGGAAGGATGTATTTGTCTTAGAGGCAGTGCAACAAAGGTTCATTAGATTAATTCCTGGGATGAGAGAGTTGTCCTATGAATCATAGAATCATAGAAAATTTATGGCACAGAAGGAGGCCATTCGGCCCATCGTGTCTGCACCGGCTGAGAAACGAGCCACCCAGCCTAATCCCACTTTCCCGCATTTGGTCTGTAGCCCTGCAGGTCACGGCTCTTCAGGTGCACATCCAGGTATTTTTTAAATGAGTTGAGGGTTTCTGCCTCTCCCACCCCCTCAGGTAGTGAGTTCCAGACTCCCACCACCCTCTGGGTGAAAACAATTTTCCTCATTTCTGCTCTAATCCTTCTACCAATCACTTTAAATCTATGCTCCCTGGTTATTGACCCCTCCGCTAAGGGAAATAGGTCCTTCCTATCCACTCTATCTAGGCCCCTCATAATTTTGTACACCTCAATCAAATCACCCCTCAGCCTCCTCTGTTCCAAGGAAAACAACCCCAGCCTATCCAATCTGTCATCATAACTAAAATTCTCCAGTCCTGGCAACATCTTCGTAAATCTCCTCTGCACCCTCTCTAGTGCAATTATATCCTTCCTATAATGTGGTGACCAGAACTGTGCGCAGTACTCAAGCTATGGCCTAACTAGTGTTTTAGACAGTTCCAGCATAACATCCCTGCTTCTATGCCTCAGCTAATAAAGGAAAGCATTCCATATGCCTTCTTAACCACCTTATCTACCTGTCCTGCTACTTTTAGGGATTTGAAGACATGCACTCCAAGGTCCCTCACTTCCTCTACACCTCTCAGTATCCTCCCATTTATTGTGTACTACCTTGCCTTGTTTGCCCTCCCCAAATGCATTACCTCACACTTCTCCAGATTGAACTCCATTTGCCACTTTTCTGCCCATCTGACCAGTCCATTGATATCTTCTTGCAGTCTACAGCTTTCCTCCTCACTATCAACCACATGGCCTATCGTTGGTCATCCGCAAATTTCTTACGTTTAAGTCCAAATTGTTAATGTATACCACAAAAGGCAAATGACCTAGTACCGAGCCCTGCGGCACCCCACTGGAAACAGCCTTCTAGCCGCAAAAACACCCGTTGACCATTACCCTTTGCTTCCTCCCACTGAACCAATTTTGGATCCAATTTGCCACATTCCCTTGGATCCCATGGGCCTTTACTTTTTTGACCACTCTCCCATGTGGGACCTTGTCAAAAGCCTTGCTAAAATCCATGCAGACTACATCAATTGCGCTACCCTCATCGATCCTCCTTGTCACCTCCTTGAAAAATTCAATCAAAGTTAGTCAGACACGACCTCCCCTTAACAAATCCATGCTGACTATCCTTGATCAGTCCGTGCCTTTCTAAGTGACAGTTTATCCTGTCCCTCAGAATTGATTCCAATAATTTGCCCACCACCGAGGTTAGGCTGACTGGGCTCTAATTACTCAGTCAATCCTTCACTCCCTTTTTAAACAACGGTACAACGTTAGCAGTCCTCCAATCCTCTTGCACTACGCCTGTATCCAGTGAAGTTTGGAAAATGATTGTTAAAGCCTCTGTTATTCCCTCCCTGGCTTCTTTTAACAGCCTGGGATACATTTCATCCGGCCCTGGTGATTTATCTCCTTTCAAAGCTGCTAATCCCCTTAATACTTCCTCTCTCACAATGTTTATCCCATCCAATATTTCACACCCCTCCTCCTTAACTTCAATCCCTGCATCATCCCTCTCCTTTGTGAAGACAGATGCAAAGTATTCATTAAGAACCATACCCACATCTTCCACCTCCACACATAGTTTACCTTTTGGTCTCTAATAGGCCCTACTCTTTCCTTAGTTATCCTCTTGCTCTTAATGTATTTATAAAACATCTTTGGGTTTTCTTTGATTTTACCTGCTAATATTTTTTCACGCCCTCTCTTTGCTTTCCTAATTTCCTTTTTAACTTCACCCCTGCACTTTGTATACTCCTCTAAGCTTTCTGTAGTATTGAGTTCCTGGTGTCTATCATAGGCTTTCTTTTTCTGCCTTATCTTACCCTGAATGCTTCTTGATGTGGAGATGCCGGTGATGGACTGGGGTTGACAATTGTAAACAATTTTACAACACCAAGTTATAGTCCAGCAATTTTATTTTAAATTCACAAGCTTTCGGAGATTTTCTCCTTCCTCAGGTAAATGTTTCAAGATCTCAGGGGGCTTCTTGACATCAGGGGGCTCTAGATTTGGCAGCCCTTCCCTTTTTCTTTGTGGGATCATGTTTACCCAGAACCCCTTGAATTACCCCTTTGAATGTCTCCCAATGCTTTGACACCTTCAAGTAGCTGTTTCCAGTTTACTTCTGCTAAATCACTTCTCAGTTTAGTAAAATTAGCCTTTCCCCAATTGAAAACTTTAACTCCTGCTCCTATGAAGAGAGGTTGAATAAAATGGGCCTATTCTCTCTGGAGCTAAGAAGAATGATAGGTGATCTCATTGAAACATATAAGATTATGAGAGGGTTTGACAGGGTAGATGCTGAGAGATTGTTTCCCCTGGCTGGAGAGTCTAGAATCAGGGGGCATAGTCACAGGATAAGGGGTCGGCCATTCAAGACTGAGATGAGGAGGAATTTCTTCACACAGAGGGCTGTGAATCTTTGGAATTCTCTACCCCAGAGGGCTGTGGATGCTGATTCATTAAATCTATTCAAGGCTGAGATGTCCATTGCAGCACAAATGGATGTCATCAAAGGTCTGCAAGCTACGGTTGCTGCTCAGACTGCTGCAATGGAAGCTCAGACTGCTGCTATCGTGGCTCTGGGGACCACTGTGGAACAGGGCTTTGAGGGCATCAGAGCACTCCAGCAATCCGTTCTCCAGCTGATAACCAGGAGTGCTGAGGCATCACCCCGGGAGAGTGGCAGTGGCCCCATGGCAGTCGGACCTGCGTCCTCTCTACTGACAACAGCATTCCTGCTCCCACCCCTGCCCTTGTCGTTGTCTATCGGCCAACCAGGCCAGACTGCTGCAGCCCACACCGTGACGTTGCAGCGTGAAGCCGGGCCCTCCCGGCCCAGAGCTGCTCGAGGTCGTCCTCCCATCACCTATGCTCCAGCCATTGGGGATGCACCTCGTAGGAGCACTAGGATAGGTAAAGACACGAACAACAGGCACTAAGGGAATGAACAAGGGTGAATAGTCCCACTTTGCATAATTTCATTTGTTAATTGATAAATGTGACTTTGAATTTGCATTTGGAGCGATGTGCTGAGGGGGAAAGCAACGTGTAATCAGATGGAGGGCGATTTGAAGGTCACGTGAGAGCAGACTGGTGGGGAGTGCAGGACTGCTGGTGAGTTCGGGGTGTAGATGACATTATTGATAACGGGCAATGTATCAGGCGAGCACGCAGAGGACAAGACGTGTGTTCCCTGTTGCACCTTGTGTCTTCCTCCACTTCTGTGGCTCCGCCCCCATCCTCCTCCTCAGCATGTTCCTCCTCCTCCTCCTCACCCTCTGGCTCAGGGCCTTGTCCGATCATTGGTGGCAAGGGGAGTGCTGCAGGGCTCCTCCAGACCGGTCCAAGCAGTGGAAGTGTTGCTTCAGGAGGCCTATGTTGTGCTCTTGTGCTCCACCATGTTGCGTGTGACCGCATGGATCTCATTGTAGGCCCGCTTTGCATGTAGAATCATCAAAAGGTTACAGCGCGGACGGAGGCCATTCGGCCCATCGAGTCCATGCCGGTTCCATGCAAAAGCAATTCAGTTAGGCCCACTGCCCCGCCCTGTAAATTTTTTCCTATCAAGTACTTATCCAATTCCCTTTTGAAGGCCATGATTGAATCTGCCTCCACCACTCCCTCAGGCAGAGCATCCAGATTCTTACCACTCGCTGTGTGAAAAAGGTTTTCCTCATGTCACCTTTGGTTCTTTTGCCAATCACCTTAAATCTATGTTCTCTGGTTCTTGACCCTTCTGCCAATGGGAACAGTTTCTCTCTAACTAACGAGGGAAAAACTTACTTGACCTCGTCCTCACCAATCTACCTGTCGCAAATGCATCTGTCCATGACAGTATTGGTAGGAGTGACCACCGCACAGTCCTCATGGAGATGAAGTCCCGTCTTCGCACTGAGGACATCATCCAGTATGTTGTGTGGCACTATCATCCATGAGGCGCTGTGGGCCATCAGCAGCAGCAGAATTGTATTCCAGCACAATCTGTAACCTCATGGCCTGGCATATTCCTCACTCTACCATTACAAACAAACCAGGGGATCAACCCTGGTTCAATGAGGAGTGTAGAAGAGCATGCCAGGAGCATCACCAGGCATACCTAAAAATGAGGTGCCAACTTGTTGAAGCTACAACTCAGGACTACATGCATGCTAAACAGCAGAAGCAACATGCTTTAGACAGAGCTAAGCGATTCCACAAACAATGGATCAGATCAAAGCTCTGCGGGAGGAGGAGGCTCTGCAAACATCCCCATCCTCAAAAATGGCGGAGTCCAGCACGTGAGTGCAAAAGACAAGGCTGAAGCATTTGCAACCATTTTCAGCCACAAGTGCCGAGTGGATGATCCATCTCGGCCTCCTCCCAATATCCCCACCATCACAGAAGTCAGTCTTCAGAAGGAGGTAAGCTCCGAAAGCTTGTGATTTTCAAATAAAACTGTTGGACTATAACCTGGTGTTGTAAGATTCCTTACATTTGTCCACCCCAGTCCATCACCGGCATCTCCACATCATCTCCAACAAGAGAGAGTCCTACCACCTCCCCTTGACATTCAATGGCATTACCATCATCGAATCCCCCACCATCAACATCCTGGGGGTCACCATTGATCAGAAACTTAACTGGACCAGCCATATAAATACTGTGGTTACGAGAGCAGGTCAGAGGCTGGGTATTCTGTGGAGAGTGACTCACTTCCTGACTCCCCAAAGACTTTCCACCATCAACAAGGCACAAGTCAGGAGTGTGATGGAATATTCTCCACTTGCTTGGATGAGTGCAGCTCCAACAACACTCAAGAAGCTCGACACCATCCAGGACAAAGCAGCCCGCTTTATTGGCACCCCATCTATCACCCTAAACATTCACTCCCTTCACCACCTGCGCACAGTGGCTGCAGTGTGTACCATCTACAGGATGCACTGCAGCAACTCGCCAAGGCTGACAAACATAAGAACATAAGAAATAGGAGCAGGAGTAGGCCAATCGGCCCCTCGAGCCTGCTCCGCCATTCAATAAGATCATGGCTGATCTGATCCTAACCTCAAATCTAAATTCATGTCCAATTTCCTGCCCGCTCCCCATAACCCCTAATTCCCTTTACTTCCAGGAAACTGTCGATTTCTGTTTTAAATTTATTTAATGATGTAGCTTCCACAGCTTCCTGGGGCAGCAAATTCCACAGACCTACTACCCTCTGAGTGAAGAAGTTTCTCCTCATCTCAGTTTTGAAAGAGCAGCCCCCAAGATTATGCCCCGTAGTTCTAGTTTCACCCATCCTTGGGAACATTGTTACCGCATCCACCCGATCAAGCCCCTTCACAATCTTATATGTTTCAATAAGATCGCCTCTCATTCTTCTGAACTCCAATGAGTAGAGTCCCAATCTACTCAACCTCTCCTCATATGTCCGCCCCCTCATCCCCGGGATTAACCGAGTGAACCTTCTTTGTACTGCCTCGAGAGCAAGTATGTCTTTTCTTAAGTATGGACACCAAAACTGTATGCAGTATTCCAGGTGCGGTCTCACCAATACCTTATATAACTGCAGCAATACCTCCCTGTTTTTATATTCTATCCCCCTAGCAATAAAAGCCAACATTCCGTTGGCCTTCTTGATCACCTGCTGCACCTGCATACTAACTTTTTGATTTTCTTGCACTAGGACCCCCAGATCCCTTTGTACTGCAGTACTTTCCAGTTTCCTGCCATTAAGATAATAACTTGCTCTCTGATTTTTCCTGCCAAAGTGCATAACCTCACATTTTCCAATATTGTATTGCATCTGCCAAATCTCCGCCCACTCACCCAGCCTGTCTATATCCCCTTGTTGGTTTTTTATGTCCTCCTCACTCTCCACTTTCCCTCCCATCTTTGTATCATCTGCAAACTTTGATATGTTACACTCGGTCCCCTCCTCCAAATTGTTAATATAGATTGTAAAGAGTTGGGGACCCAGCACCGACCCCTGCAGAACACCACTGGCTACTGGTTGCCAGTCCGAGAATGAACCATTTCTCCCAACTCTCTGCTTCCTGTTAGATAACCAATCCTCCACCCATGCCAGAATATTACCCCCAATCCAGTGATTCTTTATCTTGAGCAATAATCTTTTATGTGGCACCTTGTCGAATGCCTTCTGGAAATCTAAATACACTACGTCCACTGGTTCCCCTTTATCCACCCTGTATGTTATGTCCTCAAAGAACTCAAGCAAATTTGTCAGACATGACTTCCCCTTCGTAAAGCCATGCTGACTTTGTCCTATTAAATTATGTTTATCCAAATGTTCCGCTACTGTCTCCTTAATAATAGACTCCAAAATTTTACCCACCACAGATGTTAGGCTCACTGGTCTATAATTTCTAGCCTTCTGCCTACTACCCTTTTTAAATAAGAGTGTTACCTTCGCAGTTTTCCAATCTGCCGGGACCTTTGCCGAGTCCAGAGAATTTTGGAAAATTATTACCAAAGCATCCACAATCCCTACTGCCACTTCCCTCACGACCCTAGGATGTAAGCCATCAGGTCCAGGGGATTTATCCGCCTTGAGTCCCATTAATTTACTGAGTACCAATTCCTTAGTGATTTTAATCGTATTTAGCTCCTCCCCCTCTAGAGCCCCTTGTTTGTCCAGTGTTGGGATATTCTTAGTGTCCTCTACCGTAAAGACTGAAACAAAATATTTGTTCAGCATTTTTGCCATCTCCATGTTTCCCACCATTAATTTCCCGGTCTCATCCTCTAAGGGACCTATGTTTGCCTTAGCCACCCTTTTTCTTTTTATATAACTGTAGAAACTCTTGCTATCTGTTTTTATGTTTTTTGCTAATTTATTTTCATTATCTATCTTCCTTTTCTTAATCAATCCTTTTTGCTGTCTTTTGAAGACTTCCCAATCTTCTATCCTCCCACTAAGTTTGGCTATCTTCTCCGACAGCACCTCCCAAACCCACGACCTCTACCACCTAGAAGGACATGAGCAGCAGGTACATGGGAACAACACCACCTGCACGTTCCCCTTCAAGTCACACACCATCCTGACTTGGAAATATATCGCCGTTCCTTCATCATCGCTGGGTCAAAGTCCTGGAACTCCCTCCCTAACTGCACTGTGGGATAACCGTCACCACACGGACTGCAGCGGTTCAAAAAGGCGGCTCACCACCACCATCTTCTCAAGGGCAATTAGGGATGGGCAATAATTGCCGGCCTCGCCAGCGACGCCCACATCCCATGAACGAATAAAAAAAAATTCTGTCTAGACACTTCATGATTTTGAATACCTCTATCAAATCTCAACCTTCTCTCTTCCAAGGAGAACAACCCAGCTTCCTCATCCCTGGAATCATTCTAGTAAATCTCTTCTGAACCCTCTCTAAGGCCTTCACATTGTTCCTGAAGTGAGGTGCCCAGAGCTGGACACAGTACTCCAGTTGTGGCAGAACTAGTGTTTTTTAAAGGTTCATCATGACTTCCTTGCTATTGTATTCTATGCCTCTATTTATAAAGCCCAGTATTCCGTATGCTTTTTTAACCACTTACTCAACCTGCCCTGCCACCTTCAATGATTTGTGCACATATACCCCCAGATCTCTCTGTTTCTGTACACCTTTAGAATTGTGCCCTCTAGTTATGTTGCCTTTCCTCATTCTTCCGATCAAAATGTATCACTTTGTATTTTACTGCGTCAAATTTCATCTGCCATGTGTCCACCCATGCCACCGGCCTGTCTTGAAGTCTATTACTATCCTCCTCACTGTTCACTACACTACCATGTTTTGTGTCATCTGCAAATTTGGAAATTGTGCCCTGTACACCCATAGGAACATAGGAAATTACCCAAATCCAAATCATTAATATATATCAAGAAAAGCAATGGTCCTAGTACCGACCCCTGGGGAACACCACTGTACACCTCCCTCCAATCCGAAAAACAACCGTTCACCACTACTCTCTGTTTCCTGTTACTTAGCCAATTCTGTAGCCATGTTGCTACTGCCCCTTTTATTCCATGGGCTTCAATCTTGATGACAAGCTTATTATGTGGCACTTTATCACACACCTTTTGTAAGTCCATATACACCACATCAACTGCATTGCCCACATTGACCCTCTCTGTTACCTCATCAAAAAACTCTATCAAGTTAGTTAAACATGATTTGTGTTTAACAAATCCTTGTTGGCTTTCCCTAATCAATCCACACTTGTCCAAGTGACTGCTAATTCTGTCCCAGATTATCGTTTCTAAAAGTTTCCCCACCACCGAGGTTAAACTGACTGGCCTGTAGTTGCTGGGTTTACCCTTACACCTTTTTTTGAACAAGGGTGTAACATTTGCAATTCTCCAGTCCTCTGGCACCACCCCTGTATCTAAAGATGTTTGGAAGATTATGGCCAGCACCTCCGCAATTTCCACCCTTACTTCCCTCAGCATCCTAGGATGCATCCCATCCGGACTGGTGACTTTTCTACTTTAAGTACAGCTAGTCTTTCTAGTACCTCCTCTTTATCAATTTTTAGCCCATCCAGTATCTCAACAATATCTTCCTTTACTGAGACTCTGGCAGCATCTTCTTCCTTGGTAACGACAGATGCAAAGTACTCATTTAGTACCGCGGCCACGCACTCTGTCTCCATGAGAAGATCTCCTTTTTGGTCCCTAATCGGCCCCACCCTTCTCTTACTATCCATTTACTGTTCACATTCCTGTAAAAGACTTTGAATTCCCTTTTATGTTGGCCACCAGTCTATTCTCATACTCTCTCTTTGTCCCTCTGTAGGGTTCAAAACCCCTTTAACAAAAGACATTTGAAGGAAGGGGTTAATTGTACCCCTTTTAAACAAAGACATTTGAAAACCTGCAAACACAGTAATGTGGTAAACTGTGTTCTCACAAATTCTGTTTTTCCCTCACTGGCGCTGATGGAGTTGGAGAAGTCTGAGTTTCGGGATCAAAGACATTGTACTGCGGATAGATATCAAGATTATTAAATATATAAGATAGATGGATAATGTTGAGCTTAAAGCATTGACAAGTTTTCAAAATACTTAGGATTTTGGAAGCACAAGCTTTTCAACACAGCAGTGGGTAATGTAAGAAAAGGCAACAAGGGTATGCATCAAAGGCTCCGGATCAGGAAAGCAATGATAGGTGTGAAAAAAAGCATGGGCCTCTCACTCCTATCTGGTGATCTGTTCAAAAGAACTGGGATTTGTGAAACATCAAACAGTGTTGCACCGAACATATGGTCAAATGGTATAAGGAATGGATTTGACCCCATTGAAGCAATCAAAATTGGAGACGCAAGGACCATTAAGAGTGTCTGGGTATAGAAATGTGAGGAGCCTTTTACAGTCCATTGTTCGAACCCATGGGCCCCACTATTTGAATAGAGGCAGGATGGCAGCGGGGGGGGGAACGGGGGGTGAGGAGGTGAATGGGTGCGTGGGTAACCCACCCAATAAAAAATGTCCATTTCCCACGCGATTGCAATTTAATTGGTGCCATTCAACATGGCTTCCGGGTTTGCCGACGGAAAGCTGCGCAGTGGGCGGACTGCGCACTCACATCACAGGCTGTCAGCTGGAGGAACTCTATTTAAAGGACCACTGCTCCAAAGGCTTTTGCTGGAGCAAAGACCCACAAACCACAATGGAGCACAGAAGGGCAAGGCTGCTCCAAGGTTCAATGATGCCTCACTCGAGGTGCTATTGGACAGGGTGAGGAGGAGGAGGGAACTATTTTACTCAGCGAATGGGAGGAAGTGCCCTGCCTCTGCCACCAAGAAGGCTTGGCTCGAGGTGGCAGATGAGGTCACCAGCAGCAGCAACATCTCCCGCACCTGGATCCAGTGCAGGAAGCGCTTCAATGACCTAACTAGGTCAGCCAAAGTGAATACACTTACTGATTCTCCTACATTCCGTGTGCACATCAACCCCCATCCCCCAACTCATTGTGTACTGCCAAGACTGCTCCATCATATCACTCCTCACACCTACGTAAGGCTCATCCTCAACTTACCTGAACTTCCTGAGCAATTCCTCACCTCCCATTAGTCATCCCACCACAACCACTCACCCCAATCCTCATCCAATGTGATGTCTCTGTCTTATACTCACCGTCTGATGCACCTCTTTTATGGTCAGCCTCACCCAAACCAATGCATTCATCGATTGGCCACTACACCATCACTTACTCACACGTCTGTACTTTCTCCCCTTCTAGGAAAAGAGAGCGCAAAATGCACACGAAGGGGCGAGGACTGCAGGGGGGCCACAATAAGTCGTCGTCCTCACAGACGTGGAGCAGGAGGCGCTGGAGCTCAGCCACACACTCGAGTGCCTGTCCATCGGGGATGGCGAGACTGGCACCCCACAAAGTCTGGTGACACAACTTTAACATTCAGCACACACAATATGAATCAATGTTAACATGCCTTGCCATCTTCAGCACCTCAGTGTGCTCATCGCAACAAGACACATCTGTGATGATGCTTAATATTGCCTTCTGTTCTCTTACACGGCCTTCAGTGACCACAGTGACCGCAGAGGGCAATTCCTCAGAGGACCTGCTGGCCTCTGAGGGGGCACCGTAACATCTTAGCGAATCATCCACCAGCACAGATACGCACACCTCGGTGGGTCCTAGTAGTCAGTTAGTTAGGTTGGCACCTGGTGAGTCACCACACACAAGTGAGCACGAGCAGACACTGGTGACAGGGGCAGCTGTGGAGAGTCCACGTCGGTGGGAGCACTCCTCTCCAGGCTCTGCTCAGCTAGACACAGATGCTGAACCCCGGGGCCATCCTTTAAAATGATAATGCTCGAGGGACAGCAGCACATTTGTGAGGTACTGGAACAGGTGCCGCAGCACTCCCCACAATAGTGCAGTGAATGGAGGAGTCCAACTCATGCATGAGTGGAATGGTGGCACAGGTATAGGATGGAATCTCTGAGATACTGTCACAGGGACATGAGCAACTCTCTGAGATAGTGTCACAGGGACGTGAGCAACTCTCTGAGATAGTGTCACAGGGACGTGAGCAACTCTCTGAGATAGTGTCACAGGGACATGAGCAACTGTCTGAGATAGTGACACAGGGACGTGAGCAACTCTCTGAGATAGTGTCACAGGGACGTGAACAACTCTCTGAGATAGTGACACAGGGACGTGAGCAACTCTCTGAGATAGTGTCACAGGGACGTGAACAACTCTCTGAGATAGTGTCACAGGGACGTGAACAACTCTCTGAGATAGTGACACAGGGACGTGAGCAACTCTCTGAGATAGTGTCACAGGGACGTGAACAACTCTCTGAGATAGTGTCACAGGGACGTGAGCAACTCTCTGAGATAGTGTCACAGGGACGTGAACAACTCTCTGAGATAGTGTCACAGGGACGTGAACAACTCTCTGAGATAGTGTCACAGGGACGTGAACAACTCTCTGAGATAGTGACACAGGGACGTGAACAACTCTCTGAGATAGTGTCACAGGGACGTGAACAACTCTCTGAGATAGTGTCACAGGGACGTGAACAACTCTCTGCGATAGTGTCACAGGGACCTGAACAACTCTCTGAGATAGTGTCACAGGGATGTGAACAACTCTCTGAGATAGTGTCACAGGGACATGAGCAACTCTCTGAGATAGTGTCACAGGGACATGAGCAACTGTCTGAGATAGTGTCACAGGTAAGTGCGGGAATGTCTGCGATGTAGAGAAGGCTATCCTCCATGGAGCTTCAAACACGGCTCACAAATGAGTTCATTCAGGCCCTGACAACGGTTGTTTGGACTCAGGGTGAACAACATTCTGCCGCCTTAGGCAGGCAGACAGATACACTAGCACTGGCCTTACAAGGCATCACACATGTCCTCCAATCTGTTGTTCAGCGGAGTGGTAGGAGTGATGTGGCCCTGCCCCAGGGTAGGGTTGATGGCGAAAGAGGACATGGAAGTGGCGCCACTCAAAGTGCTCCCATATCTCGCCTGTTGCCCCCCTCTCAACCAGTACCTGCAATGCTGCCTCCTCACCAGGTGGCCGAGTCTGCCCCTGCACAGGTGCAGGTGGAGCAGTCTTTGGAGGGGCCCTCACGGGCTCCAAAACCCAGGTCCAAAGCATCTAATCAGTCAGGGCATGAACATGATCAACCTGCCACTACCTCTGCTGCAGCCACTGGGGATGAACCACGTAGAAGTAGTCATAAGAGAAAGGCGAAGGTTTTGTGAGCACGAAGGCTATGCACAAGGGTGTTTGACAGATGGTCATGTTTGTCATTTATATTTGCTTTTTGTTAAAGTCACTTTAAATTTTATGATTGTCACCACGACTGCCATGTCTTGCCAATTCATGACTGGCTTTTGTAATAGGGCCCTTTCATGAGGTTCACCATGAACGGCGACACTTGATGCCACCCATTGGGTCACTTTAAAGTGGGTCAATGTGTAGTTGCAGGACTGTTTTGTGCAGGGAGGGGTGGTGAGGTTGGTAATGTTACTCCTCTTCGGATGTAGTGGTGAAGGCAGCCATGGCGCCCCCCATCTTGATGGTGTGAGTTTGAGGGGGTCTGAATCGTTGTTAAATATGTGTGAACAGAAGAATTGTGAGTGGAAAGTAAGAATTTTCAGTGAAAATGCAAAGATTTTGCAGCCAAAAGTTTGTGAGAAAGAACTGAGTGCCCTTCAGCAAGAACTCACCTTTTCTCCCCATCTGTCAAACAAACATTTGAATGACCAACAGGCTGCTGGCTGAAACACGTCTGGTAGAAGATGGAGTGTTTCTCACAGCACGGGAAACACGCTGAGGATGTTTAAAAATTGGACAAAAATACTTCAAGTACTTCAAGTATCTAAATAAGTCTTTAAATTGCCGGTGGGACTTCAGCACTCAGGAGGCGCGCACGCACACCCAGATGCGCCAGTGGGGAACCCGGAAGTTGGCAGGTTGGAGCTGGGTTCCGAACCCACTCGGGATTTCCACGATTCTCGGAGCCCCCCCACCCCGCACCCAATGCACCCGCTACTTCACTTGAAAATCGAGCTCATGGTCTTTTCGACATCAATGGGTCTCCAGTCACATGATCAAAGCCTAAACTGTCAATCATTGAAGTATGTTAATGATTGAGGGAGCGATTGGACAAAAAGAATGACCCTCCCCAATTCTACATCCTATTGGTAAAAAACAATATAAAAAGAAGAATTTGGAAGAAGAAGGCTCTCTCTCCTCTTCTCTTCTCTCTCTCTTCTCATCTCCTATTTTCTCTTCACCAGCCGGCAGTCACAAGGAACGCACACGACAGTTGAACATCATGCAAGAAGAAGAGGATCTCGAGTTCTGAAGAACTGATCAACCTTCAGGCCCGATGAGCAAAATCCTTGGTTTAAAGGTTGTAAATGTATTAATGATTTGCCTGATGTGTGTATGAATCGTTAAGTCATTACATAATAATGTTGCGAATTATTACGTGTATAATGGGATTTTAAAAAGGAAAGTCATTTCATGATAGAAAGATAGAATTCCTCATTAAGATGGAGAGTGAAGTAGTTGAATCCGAAACTAGGGTCCTGAATCGAAATAAAGGAAATTACAAAAATATGAGGTGTGAGTTGGCTATGATAGATTGGGGAACTTTACTGAAAGGGATGACGGTGGATAGGCAATGGCTAATATTTAAAGAAAGTGTGCAGGAATTACAACAATTATTCATTCCTGTCTGGCGCAAAAATAAAACAGGAAAGGTGGCTCAACCGTGGCTTACAAAAGAAATTAGGGATAGTATTAGATCCAAAGAGGAGACACATAAAATTGCCAGAAAAAGCGGCAAGCCTGAGCATTGGGAGCAATTTAGAATTCAGCAAAGGAGAACAAAGAGATTGATTAAGAGGGGAAAAATAGAGTATGAGAGTAAACTAACAGGGAACATAAAAACTGACTGTAAAAGCTTCTTTAAATATGTCAAGAGAAAAAGATTAGTGAAGACAAATGTAGGTCCCTTACAGTCAGAAATGGGGGAAATTATAATGGGGGAACAAAGAAATGGCAGAACAATTAAACACATACTTTGGTTCTGTCTTCACAAAGGAGGACACAAATAACCTTCCGGAAATGTTAGGGAACCAAGTGTCTAGTGAGAGGGAGGAACGGAAGGAAACCAGTATTAGTAAAAAAAAAAGTGCTAGGGAAATTAATGGGGCTAAAGGCTGACAAATCCCCAGGGCCTGATAATCTACATCCCAGAGTATTAAAGGAAGTGGCCCTGGAAATAATGGATGCATTGGTACATAGGAATATAGGAACAGGAGTAGGCCATTCAGCCCCTCGTGCCTGCTCCGCCATTTGATAAGATCATGGCTGATCTGTGATCTAACTCCATATATCTACCTTTGACCCATATCCCCGAATACCTTTGGTTGCCAAAAAGCTATCTATCTCAGATTTCAATTTAGCAATTGAGCTAGTATCAATTGCCGTTTGCGGAAGAGAGTTCCAAACTTCTACCACCCTTTGTGTATAGAAATGTTTTCTAATCTCACTCCTGAAAGGTCTGGCTCTAATTTTTAGACTGTGCCCCCTACTCCTAGAATCCCCAACCAGCGGAAATAGTTTCTCTCTATCCACCCTATCTGTTCCCCTTAATATCTTATAAACTTCGATCAGATCACCCCTTAACCTTCGAAACTCTAGAGAATACAACCCCAATTTCTGTAATCTCTCCTCGTAACTTAACCCTTGAAGTCTGGGTATCATTCTAGTAAACCTACGCTGCACTCCCTCCAAGGCCAATATGTCCTTCCGAAGGTGCGGTGCCCAGAACTACTCACAGTACTCCAGGTGCGGTCTAACCAGGGTTTTGTATAGCTGCAGCATAACTTCTGCCCCCTTGTACTCTCGTCCTCCAGATATAAAGGCCAGCATTCCATTCGCCTGATTGATTATTTTCTGCACCTGTTCATGACACTTCAATGATCTATGTACCTGAACCCCGAAGTCCCTTTGGACATCCACTGTTTTTAACTTTTTACCATTTAGAAAGTACCCTGTTCTATCCTTTTTTGATCCAAAGTGGATGACCTCACATTTGTCTACATTGAATTCCATTTGCCACAGTTTTGCCCATTCACCTAATCTATCAATATCCCTTTGTAATTTTATGTTTTCATCTACACTGCTGACAATGCCACCAATCTTTGTGTCATCGGCAAACTTAGATATGAGACTTTCTATGCCTTCATTTAAGTCGTTAATAAATATTGTGAATAATTGAAGCCCCAAGATAGATCCCTGCAGGACTCCACTAGTCACATCCTGCCAATGTGAGTACCTTCCCATTATCCCTACTCTCTGTCGCCTTTCGCTGAGCCAATTTCCTAATCAAGTCCGTACTTTTCCCTCGATTCCATGGGCTTCTATCTTAGCTAACAGTCTCTTATGTGGGACCTTATCAAATGCCTTCTGGAAGTCCATATAAATAACATCTATTGACATTCCCCTGTCCACTACTTTAGTCACCTCTTCAAAAAATTCAATCAGGTTTGTCAGGCACGACCTACCTTTCACAAATCCATGCTGGCTCTCTCTGATTAACTGAAAATTCTCGAGGTGTTCAGTCACCCTATCCTTAATTATAGACTCCAGCATTTTCCCCATAACAGATGTTAAGCTAACTGGTCTATAATTCTCCGCTTTCCCTCTCTCTCCTTTCTTAAAAAGCAGAGTGACGTGCAATTTTCCAATCTAGAGGGACAGTTCCTGAATCTAGAGAACTTTGAAAGATTATAGTTAGGGCATCTGCAATCTGCTCACCGACTTCCTTTAAAACCATGGGATGGAAACCATCTGGTCCTGGGGATTTTTCACTCTTTAGTGCTATTATTTTCTTCATTACTGTTGCTTTACTGATGTTAATTTTATCGAGTCCCTGTCCTTGATTCAATATTACTTTTCTTGGGATTTCAGGCATGCTATCCTCTTTTTCTACTGTAAATACTGACGCAAAGTAATCATTCAACATGTCCTCCATTTCCCCATGGTCAATGACAATATCCCCACTTTCAGTTTTTAAGGGGCCAACACTGCTCCTGACCACCCTCTTTTTCCTAATATAACTATAAAAGTTCTTCGTATTGGTTTTGATATCCCTTGCAAGTTTCTTTTCATACTCTCTTTTTGTGGCCCTTACTATCTGTTTTGTGACCCTTTGTTGATCTTTGTATCTTTTCCATTCGTCAGGATCTGTGCCATTTTTTGCCTTTTTGTATGCCCTTTCCTTCTGTCTTATACTGTCCCTTACCTCTTTAGTTGTCCATGGCTGTTTTTTTTTGGCCAGTAGAGTTCTTGCCCCTCAGGGGTATAAACCAGTTCTGTATCACGTTAAATGTTTCTTTAAACATTTCCCACTGATCATCAGTCGTTTTACCCATTAACAGATTTGCCCAGTTTACTGTGGACAGTCTCTGTCTCATCCCATTGAAGTCGGCCTTGCCCAAGTCTAGAATCTTAGCAGCTGATTCACTTTTTTCCCTTTCAAACACTACATTGAACTCGATCATGTTATGATCGCTATTGGATAGATGTTCACGCACAGTTAAGCTGTTAACTAAATCTGGTTCATTACTCATTACTAAATCTAGTATGGCTTGCCCCCTTGTTGCCTCTAGGACATACTGCTGTAGAAAACTATCCCGGACACACTCAAGAAATTCACTACCTTTCTGACAGTTGCTAGTCTGCTTTTCCCAATCTATGTGAAGGTTAAAGTCCCCCATTAAGACCACTATGCCTTTCCTACATGCTCGTCTAATCTCTGCATTTATACAATCTGATGTGGAGATGCCGGTGATGGACTGGGGTTGACAATTGTAAACAATTTTACAACACCAAGTTATAGTCCAGCAATTTTATTTTAAATTCACAAGCTTTCGGAGGCTTCCTCCTTCGTCAGGTGAACGATGTGTCACATCGTTCACCTGACGAAGGAGGTAGCCTCCGAAAGCTTGTGAATTTAAAATAAAATTGCTGGACTATAACTTGGTGTTGTAAAATTGTTTACAATTTATACAATCTAGCACTTCAGAGCTGCTGCCTGGGCTCCTATATACAACTCCCACTATAGTCTTAGATCCTTTCCTATTTCTCAATTCAACCCATAAGGTCTCTGTTGGCTGCTTACCTCTCGTTATATCCCCCTCTATCATTGAAGTGATTTCATCTCTAATCATTAAGGCTACTCCTCTCCCTCTTCCATTTTCCCTATCTCTCCTGTAGACCTTATAACCTGGTATATTTAGTTCCCAATCCTGACCATCCTGCAGCCATGTCTCAGTAACAGCTATCATGTCATACCCTCCAATTTGAATTTGAACCTGTAGTTCATTTAATTTATTCCTGAAACTCCGAGCATTTGTATATAGAACTCTTAGTTGGGTCACACACCCTAGCCTGACCTTCAGCTTTGATGCTGGGTTAATCGCCTTACGCCTTCTAGTTTTTATTTTATCTGTCGTGCCTAAAGTACACTTTCTTTCTGCTGCTCTACGCTTTTCCCTCTCACTTGTTCTTGAACAACTGTTTGTACTATTTTTATTGTAAATTTCCCCTGGGTCTTCCCCTCTCTTGCTGCTCTCAACTTTCTTCCCTTCTGACCCACCGCTCAGGTTCCCATCCCCCTGCCACTCTAGTTTAAACCTTCCCCAACAGCACTAGCAAATGCCCCCATGAGGACATTGGTCCCAGTCCTGCTCGGGTGTAACCCGTCCCGCTTGTACAGGTCCCACCTTCCCCAGAACCGGTCCCAATGTCCCAGGAATCTAAATCCCTCCCTCCTACACCATCCCTGCAGCCACGCATTCATCCTGTCTATTCTCCTGTTCCTATACTCACTAGCACGTGGCACTGGTAGTAATCCTGAGATCACTACCTTTGAAGTCCTGCTTTTTAATTTATCTCCTAACTCCTTAAATTCACCTTGCAGGACCTCATCCCTTTTTTTACCTATGTCGTTGGTACCAATATGGACCACGACTACTGGCTGTTCACCCTCCCCCTCCAGAATGCCCTGCAACCGCTCCGTGACATCCTTGACCCTAGCACCAGGGAGGCAACATACCATCCTGGAGTCACTTTTGCAGCCGCAGAAACGCCTATCTGTTCCCCTTACAATTGAATCCCCTATCACTATAGCCCTGCCACTCTTCTTCCTCCCCTCCTGTGCAGCAGAGCCACCCGTGGTGCCCCGAACTTGGCTCTTGCTACTTTCCCCTGATAAGCCATCTCCCCCAACAGTATCCAAAGCAGAATATCTGTTTGTGAGGGAGATGGCCCCAGGGGACTCCTGCTCTACCTGCCTAGTCCTTTTACTCTTTCTGGCGGTCACCCATTTCCTTTCTGCCTGCGTAATCTTTACCTGCGGTGTGACCACCTCACTGAACGTGCTATCCACGATAGTCTCAGCATCGCGGATGTTCCACAATGAATCCACCCGCAGCTCCAGCTCCGAAATACAGTTAGCCAGTAGCTGCAGCTGGACACACTTCCTGCACACATGGTCGCCAGGGACACTGGTAGTGTCCATGACTTCCCACATAGTGCAGGAGGAGCATATCACGGGTGCGAGCTGTGCTGCCATGACTTGCCTTAGACTCTCAGACTCTCCTCCCGCTCTTGGTCTCTCCTTTTATACTGTGCTCACCTCTTGGACTCTCCTGCCTCACCTGTGACGTCGCACAGTAGTTTTCTCTTGTTGCAGGTCTGCTGCTGCTTTTATTCCCCAATCTCAGACTTCTGCTCTCAGGTCCACTGCCGCTCTATGGAAAAAGTTAGGAAAAGCAAGGCAAAGCAGCACCTCCTTCCCCCACTTCACCGAACTCCCACACTTACCAAACTCTCAGCAGATCACTCTGTGTTGGCCGCACACCGTGCTGTCGCACTGACAGGCCCCTGTATTTTTTTTTTTATTCGTTCACGGGATGTGGGCGTCGCTGGCAAGGCCGGCATTTATTGCCCATTCCTAAGAGGGCAATTAAGAATCAACCACATTGCT
This sequence comes from Heptranchias perlo, assembly GCF_035084215.1. Lineage (NCBI taxonomy): Eukaryota > Metazoa > Chordata > Chondrichthyes > Hexanchiformes > Hexanchidae > Heptranchias > Heptranchias perlo. The sequence continues at coordinate 77,233,427 of NC_090330.1, forward strand.
GTGGGTCTGGAGTCACATATAGGCCAGACCGGGTCAGGACGGCAGGTTTCCTTCCCTAAAGGACATTAGTGAACCAGATGGGTTTTTACGACAATCCGGTAGTGTCATGGCTATCATTACTGATATTAGTATTTTAATTCCAGATTATTTATTTATTTAATTAATTGAATTTAAATTTGCCAGCCGCCGTGGCGGGATTTGAACTCGTGACTCTGGATTTTTTAGTCCAGGCCTCTGGATTACTAGCCCAGTAACATAACCACTACGCTCCCGTACCCTTTATTTTACAGTTTGTGACTCAGATGAGTCAGGCCTGCCCCACCTTCAGGTACCAGTTTAATCTAGCCAACCAATTAACTTGTTACAGCAGCTCTCTGCTGAAGCCAAACAGAAACTTAAAAATTTAAACTTTAAAATTGAACTTAAACAGTTGATAGCAATTGAACTTAAACAGTTGAAAGCAATGTGCACTAGATTTTAAAGAGATTAACCCGTAAACTCCCACACTTACCAAACTCTCAGCAGTTCACTGTGGTGGTCATATTCTGAAATTCTATAGACTCTGGAACAGTTCCTACAGATTGGAGGGTGGCAAATGTAACCCCACTATTTAAAAAAGGAGGGAGAGAAAAAACAGGGAATTACAGACCAGTTAGCCCAACATCAGTAGTGGGGAAAATGCTAGAGTCTATTATAAAAGATGTGATAACAGAACACTTGGAAGGCATTAACAGGATTGGACAAAGTCAGCATGGGTTTATGAAAGGGAAATCATGCTTAACAAATCTACTGGAGTCTTTTGAGGCGGTAATTAGTAGAATAGATAGAGGAGAACCAATGGATGTGGTGTACTTGGATTTTCAGAAGGCTTTTGATAAGGTCCCACACAAGAGGTTAGTGTGCAAAATTAAAGCACATGGGATTGGGGGGAATATACTGGCATGGATTGAGAATTGGTTGACAGACAGGAAACAGAGAGTAGGAATAAACGGGTCTTTTTCCGGGTGGCAGGCAGTGACTAGTGGGGACCGCAGGATCAGTGCTTGGGCCCCAGCTATGCACAATATATATCAATGATTTGGATGAGGGAACTGAATGTAACATTTCCAAGTTTGTAGATGACACAAAGCTGGGGTGGAATGTGAACTGTCAGGAGGATGCAAAGAGGCTCCAATGTGATTTAGACAAGTTGGGTGAGTGGGCAAGAACATGGCAGATGCAGTATAACGTGGATAAATGTGAGTTTATCCACTTTGGTTGTAAAAACAGAAAGACAGATTATTTTCTGAATGATGATAGATTGGGAAAAGGGGAGTGCTTGAGACCTGGGTGTCCTTGTACACCAGTCGCTGAAAGTGAGCAAGCAGTTAGGAAGGCGAATGGTATGTTGGCCTTCATTGCAAGAGGATTTGAGTACAGGAGCAGGGATGTCTTACTACAGTTGTACAGGGCCTTGGTGAGACCACATCTGGAGTATTGTGTGCAGTCTTTGTCTCCTTATCTGAGGAAGGATGTCCTTGCCATGGAGGGAGTGCAACGAAGGTTTACCAGACTGATTTCTGAGATGGCAGGACTGACGTATGAGGAGAGATTGGGTCGACTATGCCTATATTCACTGGAGTTTAGATTAATGAGAGATGATCTCATCAAAACATATAAAATTCTAACAGGACTAGACAGACTAGATGCAGGGAGGATGTTCTTGATGGTTGGGGAGTCCAGAACCAGGGGTCACAGTCTCAGGATACGGGGTATGCCATTTAGAACCGAGATGAGGAGAAATTTCTTCACTCAGAGGGTGGTGAACCTGTGGAATTCTCTACCACAGAAGGCAGTAGAGGCCAAGTCATTAGATGTATTCAAGAAGGAGATAGATATATTTCTTAATGCTAAAGGGATCAAGGGATATGGGGAAAAAGCGGGAACAGGGTACTGAGTTAGACGATCAGCCATGATCATTTTGAATGGCGGAGCAGGCCCGAAGGGCTGAATGGCCTACTCTTGCTCCTATTTTCTATGATTCTATGATTTGTATGGTTTGATTTTGTTTCATGAATGCTCATATGAATGATAACATCATTAAATAATTACTTTTCATTGACAAAACTATTATGAGTGAGAGTGACTTTCTTTGCTTGATTATTTGTCCAGGGTCCAAGAATGACAGAAAATAAGGAGTTCCCTACAATTAATGGCACCCCAGATGGGACCCTGGCGTAATCAGACAAAGAAAGTGAAAATATTGTGTCCTCGCAGAAAAGGTTCTACTGGAGCTAACGTACAGGTGGAAGGTATAACAGAACGAGTTAAAACAATACCAGAGCTCACATTGAGACAGAAACATAGTTGTCTGCAGGTGGGAGGTATTACAGAACGATACTGGAGCTGACCTTTAGACAGAAACATAGTTTTCTGGGCAGGCACGTGTGGAAGGTATAATAGGATGGTTAAAGCACAACGTTTAAGAATCAGAAACAGGTAGACGGGTGAAATATAACAATGGAAGCGCTAATTCAAAAATACATAGCAAAGAAGTTACCAAGGAATAAGGAATGGTTCCAAATGGAGGACCATCAGTCAGACCCCTTTGAAGCATATGATGATAGGTGGGCATATATGATAAAAGAGCGGCAGATATTTAAAAACCGGGCTAAAGCCGTATGGCTACTTGCCTTCAGTAAACAAAAAGAAAGTGATGAAAAGGGGAAGCAAGGGTTAGAAATCAAGGTATCAGATCTAAAGCGGGAAATGGAAGAGGTAAAGGAACAGTTGGGAAAGAACACTTGGTAATTGGTAAAAGAAGGGACGGAATCATGAAAAACGTATCCATACTTTAGAGAGCCACTTCGAGCACTTTCAAACTCAAGCAGTAGTTAAAGAAAATGATTTGATCCGAAGTCAGGCAACTCAAAAGAGTTATTAGAGTGATTAAGGAAAGTAGAGCTGCAGCAGGATGATCTAAAAGCAGCCATGCGAGTACAGATGAGCGCCAACAAAGAAAGCCATAGAGGACCAGAAATATCCCATTCCCATTGTGAACACAAGATAGCTGAATTAGAAAGAGCACTGCAAGTAAAACATGGAATTATCTACACCATGAGGGAGATGATAGTGATAGTGAGTTAGACAAACAAGAGTGGGATAATTTAAACAGGGCGGTTACTGAATACGGACATCATGATGACCAACCCTTATGGGATGCAGGTCCCCCTATGGCAGGAATGGAACAGATTAAATAGAATGTGGATCCTGCCACACATGAAAGAACAAGCATATCAAAGAGATTTATTGTTCCATATAGCCCCCAACAAATACAAGATATGGCTAAAGCCATTCCTAAATTTGACGGTAAAGGCGAACCACAACAGTAAGTGGAATGGACACAGCTGAAAAAATAAAATTATTACTATGGATGTTAGGTCTCGAGGTATTCGGCGGACTCCCACAGGATAGGAAATTCGGACAAGGAACTTGGGCACAAATGGAAGAGGCCATACTGACAGCAATTGGATTTGATAGGGGTAATCCCAGTGAGGTGTTAACAAATTGTAGACAAGAACCCGATGAACATCCCAATGTATATACCCAGCGCTTATGGCAATACTATGAGAGAGTCTATGGGCCAGGATTAGACCGAGATAACCTGGGGGCTCGTCATAATGTTACCAGGTGGTTGAGGACTTTGATTAGTCACGCACAACTGTCCTTACAAGCAGCATGGGGTGACTTTGGCCCAGACAATACAGCTCAGACGGACGCTGTAGTTATGAGATGGATGGTACTTAAATGGGAGAATAGAAAATTGGGTAAAATAAAACAAACAGTGTACACTGTACAATCTCCAGCATGGAAAAATGAGGGCCCTAAATCAGAGGGACCCAGAATCAACATCCATGCTGATAAGAAATGCTACAATTGTGGTGACATGGGACTCTTTGTTAGAACGTGTTAACAAAAAACCCCGTGCAGGAAATCCACGATACCGTGTGGGAAGCCGGACCTGGGGGAAAAGAACCAGCCAAGTTCTATCCCAATTTGACAGACATGGAAAAGTGTTTTAAGGAAGCAATAAAAGGGATTGAATTGAACAACGAGGAGGTTTGGAGGTCAGTTTGTCCCCCGGTCCCCAATGACGGGGAAAGGCCCCACCTTAGTATTTGTGCCCGTTACGTATGACTTACATGGACGACCATGTGTAACCGCTGAGGTTGAGGGCCCTCGCGGCATATATTTGGTTGATACGGGAGCATCAGAACTGTCATATCTCTGCGAGAACCGAGGGAATCTTCAAGATTAAGTGGATTCACGGGAAACTCCCAAACGGGTGTTAATCCCAGCCAATCCTGATAAAAATAGAATCTAGTGAGGGAACATGGTATGCATACTAATGAACCTTGGGCAGGAGACACAGGGAGTACCAGGAGCGGATATACTAGTGGGGAGATGCCTGATTGTGGATTTAGCAAATAGCAATCTTTGGCAGGCTGAGGAAACAGAAATAGAGGAACTGGTAGTGATTCCAGGTAATGGGGAAATCTGTGCCATCACCGAGATAAAGGCGTATGACTTGGATGAAATATTCCGTAATTTATGCCCTGAGATACAACAGATAGTAAAAGGGAATGAGGCAGCGCTTGCATGATTGAAGTAGAATGAAAGGAGTGGTAGATATGCAGGAACTGGACTTGCCACATCCACTGAAGCAATATTGTTTCCCTCGAGAAGCCAATGAGCACATCAGAAAAGTGATAGACTCGCTCCTCCAGCAAGGTGTCTTACACCAATAATGACTGGAACAAACTTGCATATTTGGCCTATTAAGAAACGAGATGGCTCCTGGCAATTGACTATCGATTATCAACATTTAAATAAGGCAATGCCCTCATGCACCCCAATGGTAGCATCGGCACCTGAGGTATTAATAAGGTCCACACCAATATCTGCTGCGTTCACGGTGTTGGACATATCAAACGGCTTTTGGTCAGTTCCCCTTAATCCGGAACACCAGTTTGCCTTTACATTCCAGGACCAACAGTACACCTGGACTTGTTTACCACAGGAGTTTCACAATTCTCCCTCTATTTTCCACCAACAAATGGCTAAAGCCATAAGTCAGTTTAGCCAGCCTGACAGCTTAATATACTATGTGGATGATTTATTGTTGTATGCCCCAGACATTGAAAGTCATGCAATATTGCTAAAAGAGCTATTGCAATTGTTAACGAGAAAAGGGTTAAAGGTTAATCCAAAGAAGGCACAGATAGCACAGGTTAAAGTAACTTTTCTGGGCAAACATTAGCAAAGATGGGAGGGGTATCGATGAAATAAAAATAAAATCTGTGCAAGAACTACCCTTATCGACATTAGTTAAGTCGGTACAGTCATTCTTAGGATTGGTGGGGTTCTGTCGGGATTTTATAGAAGATTTTGCCACATTAAGTGCTTCTCTCTAAGCTTTATTAAAGAAGGATGCTAGTTGGGAATGAACCCCTGCCTGTACAGAGGCAGTTACAAAGCTAAAGGAGGCTTTACAGAAAGCCCCCGCCCTGGTCCTTGCTGACCTAGAAAAGCCCTTCTATTTAGAAACAGCAGCCAGTGAATATTCTGCATCAGCGGTCCTAACTCAAAAGATCTCTGAGAAACAGAGGCCGGTTATGTGTCCCGAGTCCTTAGCCCAGTAGAAGTAAATTACTCCGCATGTGAGAAACATTTGCTTGTGACCTTTTGGGCCATTAAGCATTTTACTTACATTGTGCACCGATACATCTATTAACCAATCACACTCCAACAGAATTGTTGTTAGATGGGAGATGGGACCTGATGAAATGTATCCCAGGACGTTATGGGAGGTTAGGGAGGAAATTGCGGGTCCCCTAGCAGAGATATTTGAATCATCCACCGCTACAGGTGAGGTGCCTGAAGATTGGAGGGTAGCAAATGTTGTGCCTTTGTTTAAGAAGGGCGGCAGGGAAAAGCCTGGGAACTACAGACCGGTGAGCCTGACATCTGTAGTGGGTAAGTTGTTAGAGGGTATTCTGAGAGACAGGATCTACAGGCATTTGGAGAGGCAGGGACTAATTAGGAACAGTCAGCATGGTTTTGTGAGAGGAAAATCATGTCTCACGAATTTGATTGAGTTTTTTGAAGGGGTAACCAAGAAGATAGATGAGGGCTGTGCAGTGGACGTGGTCTACATGGACTTCAGCAAAGTCTTTGACAAGGTACCGCATGGTAGGTTGTTACATAAGGTTAAATCTCATGGGATCCAAGGTGAGGTAGCCAATTGGATACAAAATTGGCTTGACGACAGAAGACAGAGGGTGGTTGTAGAGGGTTGTTTTTCAAACTGGAGGCCTGTGTCCAGCAGTGTGCCTCAGGGATCGGTGCTGGGTCCACTGTTATTTGTTATTTATATTAATGATTTGGATGAGAATTTAGGAGGCATGGTTAGTAAGTTTGCAGATGACACCAAGATTGGTGGCATTGTGGACAGTGAAGAAGGTTATCTAGGATTGCAACGGGATCTTGATCAATTGGGCCAGTGGGCCGATGAATGGCAGATGGAGTTTAATTTAGATAAATGTGAGGTGATGCATTTTGGTAGATCGAATCGGGCCAGGACCTACTCCGTTAATGGTAGGGCGTTGGGGAGAGTTATAGAACAAAGAGATCTAGGAGTACAGGTTCATAGCTCCTTGAAAGTGGAGTCACAGGTGGATAGGGTGGTGAAGAAGGCATTCGGCATGCTTGGTTTCATTGGTCAGAACATTGAATGCAGGAGTTGGGATGTCTTGTTGAAGTTGTACAGGGCATTGGTGAGGCCACACTTGGAATACTGTGTACAGTTCTGGTCACCCTATTATAGAAAGGATATTATTAAACTAGAAAGAGTGCAGAAAAGATTTACTAGGATGCTACCGGGACTTGATGGTTTGACTTATAGGGAGAGGTTAGACAGACTGGGACTTTTTTTCCCTGGAGAGTAGGAGGTTAAGGGGTGATCTTATAGAAGTCTATAAAATAATGAGGGGCATAGATAAGGTCGATAGTCAAAATCTTTTCCCAAAGGTAGGGGAGTCTATAACGAGGGGGCATAGATTTAAGGTGAGAGGGGAGAGATACAAAAGGGTCCAGAGGGGCAATTTTTTCACTCAAAGGGTGGTGAGTGTCTGGAACGAGCTGCCAGAGGCAGTAGTAGAGGCGGGTACAATTTTGTCTTTTAAAAAGCATTTGGACAGTTACATGGGTAAGATGGGTATAGAGGGATATGGGCCAAGTGCAGGCAATTGGGACTAGCTTAGTGGTATAAACTGGGCGACATGGACATGTTGGGCCGAAGGGCCTGTTTCCATGTTGTAACTTCTATGATTCTATGATTCTATGATAAAGGATGGTTCAGTATCTAACGTCCGTTTGGCTCAGTGGACCCTATTATTGCAGGGCAGAGATATTAAGTTCCACCACAATCCAGACCGGCCCAGCTTGGCAGGAAGCCTGATGTATCAGGGAGAGAAGTATCAGTGTAAGGTGGCCAACCAAAACCACCAAAAAGGTCCAATAAAGGCAAGAGTGTTACCAGACACTCGAGATAGATGGATCCAGTAGAGTAGAGAAGGGAGAAAGGAAGACAGGATGTGGAATATATGACCCAGACAAACAAATAGAATTATCTATTAAACTGCCTGCACATATGTCTGCATAGGCAGCCAAATTGGCAGCTGTCGCGTATGTGGTCACACATCCAGTTGAGTTCCCAACGCCCTTTACTTTACACTCAGACTCCATGTATGTGTGTAACTCTCGATGAAGTACTTTCTGATCTGGGAAAAGAGAGGCTTTATATCAGCCGATGGGAAGGCATTACCCTCCACTCCCATTTTGAAGGTAATTTTTAACAGAGCACAGGAAGTATCTGGAGAAATAATAGTTCATAAAGTCAGGGCACATACTAAAAATGAGCCTCTATGGGAGGGAAATCAGAAAGCAGATGAATTGGCTAAAAAGGAGGTGAGGAGAGAACGGATTGGGACCCACTAGAAATGTTTCCTCCAATGGAAGCCAATCAACTGCAAAAAATACCTGATCCAATTGATTTAAAACGACTACAAGATAGGGATCCTGAAATAAAGGCAGCCTTGGTGATGCCAGAAAAGAAAGAAAGCCCAAGGGGAGAATATGCTAATAAGCCCAAATTAAAGATGAAAGATGGGATCCTGTTGTACAGTCAAAAGTGGGCGGTGCCACAGGATGAGCAAAATGCTTTTCTTTACCAAGCCCATGATGCACCCACCTCAGGAAACCCCGGCCCAAGGGGAATGTTAGAAAGGCTCTAGCAAGTAGCATGAGTTGTACCACACTCGGCTGACAGCCGGCCCTGAGACAAATCTACAGATCGATTAAATTGGGCCCTTTCCTTGGTCCTCTCCAGGAAATCAGTACGTATTGGTGGTAGTCGACACATTCTCAAAGTGGGTCGAAGCGTTCCTGACTCCCAGTGCGACAGCACAGGCCACTGCTAAGATACTGACGAGTCACATATTCACCAGATGGGGATTCCCAAAATCCATTGACTCGGACCAGGGAAGTCTTTTTACTGGGAGTAATGCAAGCTGTCATGCAGCTGTTAGGAATCAAAACAGGATTCCATATCTCCTATAACCCTACCTCATCAGGCATAGTGGAAAGAATGAACCGAACATTAAAAACAATGCTAAGAAAGTTGATTGGGCAATCCCGGAAAACATAGGACCAGTTGTTGCCCTTAGCATTAATGGCTATGAAATCCACTGAGTCAAGTACCACCAAGGTTTCACCCCATGAGTTAATGACATGGAGGGTGATGAGAACCCCTGAACATTTGATGTATCAGGATATGTCTGAGCCTCAGTATCAGGCCTTGACTCAGGAACGGTATAATAATCAATTACGTGACCAATTGCAACAGACAATGGTCTTTGCAGCTGCTAATATTGGACAATCTAAAAAGACCAACAAAATGTATTTTGACACCAAAGTCAAAGCAGTAGAATTTTGACGTGGGACAGAAAGTGATGGTAAAAGCATACTAACAGAAAGAGCCATTTGCGGCTCGTTTTTCTGGATCTTACCCCATTATGGATAAAACCAGTCCATCAGTGTTCAAAGTAGTCCTGGGAAAGGGAAAAGAAAAATGGTTCCATGTCAATCAGTTAAAAGAGTATAAGGGAGATATACTTAGTGTGATCGATGAGCTGGAGGAAACAACTCCTCACGATTCACCCATGATGTGGGACGAAGAGGAGGACATGATGTTACACTCACCTGTGGCAGGACAGAGAAATAATGGCAATTAAGGCTGAGGCGGAGGTCTCGCCCACCGTGGATGGGTGATCCCTCCATTGTTTGGAGTCCGAATCAAATGAGACCAAACAAAAGATGGTCATGATATAGAGATAATCAGGAATAAAAGTAATAAGATATTAACAAAGAGCAGACATTACCCATATGTTTTGTTTTATCCTAGGTCCAATATCGGGTAAGTCAAACGAAACATCATCAAGAATGAAATTACTCTTTGTAATGATAATATGTATATGTGTGTTAATATTGTGTGTAAACAGATATCAAGTAAAAAGTGAAGAATGTAGTATAACGGCATACCAAGGTAGTGAGAATAAAGGGCAGATGTGGCCAATACCACGGAATAGAACAAAGACATGGCTGGGAACTTTATGGCTTGACCAGGAAGCAACAGGCATCAGATTATATTGTAGATGCAAAAAAGAACAGAATACCATACAACTTCCCCTGATCTAGTGGAAAAAGGAAATGGATGACTCAGGGCATGCTACCATAGTAGGCCCAAATTAACAAAAAGGTGGGACACGTAGGGGTCCCCTATTCTATGGAAACTACTCCTGAAAAGGATAGTGTAGAAAGTGATTTAAATTGGCCAGCATTTAATAAAAGACATAAGGGACAGTTTAGCTGCGACACCATCTTCAACAAATCTGATGATAGGGGAGGGCTAGTAATATCTATAGCGAAGCCCCATCAACGGAGCGCGACTAAAATATTGTGCCCTCCGCAGAAGCCAGGATCCAAGAATGGTCTGGCAGTAACTCGCACCCACGAGGCACCATATAATACAGTGAGGTACAAGATTGTACCAGTGGTATTTAATCTTAGTGCCGTACACATGTCCCGGGGCTATGTGACCCAAAACACGAAGAATTTTATCAACAATTAGTAGAACAATAGATCAAAGGTTTTGTCCGGAGAAATGCAGGCCGGGATCTGGATGAACCTTGGCCCCCGGACATTCAAGAACCCTTGATTCATGTTGTCTGGGACAATGTTACAACCACCCCAATAACCAATAGTACGGGGAACCACAGTAGAAAGAGGCGAGGATTAGGAGAATGGTTAAGGATTGGAGCCATGGATGGAACAGCAGCCTGGAACCAAATAGAGAGCATGTTGAGAACACAATGAGATTATGAGACAGCAATTGAAGGGGATCCTGAGTAAAACAAATAAAGGGCAGAGAGATGAAATTCTGGAACAACGAGAAGGACTAAAATCCATAAAGTAAATGGTGGATGGAATGATTAAGATAAGAGGGAAGATTAATGAAATAATCCAGCAACATAATAACAAAGTACAAGATCAGAACGTGTCAAAGGCTATCTTCCCTGTGCTATGTATGGAGGGTTTTTATTGAATCAGGTACAACAGGGCTTGGTGAATATTGAAAATAATAGGGTACCCAACTTTGTAAGTGATAAAACCCTTAAAGATTGGTTCAAACACCATAAAAATGTGACTAGTGCCAACTGGTGCAAAATCAGGAGATATGGGTCGACCTATTATGCCCAGCGATCATGTGAAATAGTTGCAGACAATAAAACAGAGAGTGGGTTGGTACCGGTGGTTATGTGGTTACCATGGTTAATAGAAAAGGAAAAATGGGAAGTGTTTAAGGTAGAATCCATTGGAACTATTGAAGGGGATGGGCATAAGGAATTTATATGTTTCCCCAAACAGATTATGAGAAAGGGAGCCACAGGGAAGGCCCCTTGCCTGGACTGTTGTACCACTCAAGAGGATCCTGGATATGTAAGTGTGATAGGACAACCCCAGGCATACCTGTCCGTGGGTTTACCCTGGATGGCCAGTCTCCTATGTGTACAGTGCAACTGCAGACATGGGTTGCCCAACAGGTGAAAAGTGTCTATCTAAGACGTGGGGAATATTGTGTAACTACCACGAAATTCACATATGAGCTTGGTGACCAATAGGTGTGCCCCATAGAATACCCAACCTTTTGTTTCTTACCGAAGGAATTGACCAAGATAGGACATATCGTGCCGACACCCGTGGTGACCGACGATATCATCATGATTCAAGTTAATATATCAATGCAGCATGAGGCCCTGAAAGCTGTGGTCCAGTTTGGACATCCAATACCCCCATTATCCTTGAGTCTTAAATCCATCATGGAACATACTAAAACTTCACAGAAGCACCTTGTAAAAATGCAGCAAGACAATGAGAACTTAGAAAAAGTGATAAACATGCTAGATGCTCATGAATGGTGGGAGACAATATATAATGTTGGACAACACCCATGGGTTAGAATGATTAGTATGATTTTGATATGTACACAATGTATACTAATGTTTATTATGATAATTTGCTTATGTGTTATGCAACATTTAATCAGAAAACAGGGAAAAGAAATGTTCTTTTTGCATATGTCAAGGCAAATCCGTCCTAAACGGGAATCAATGATAAAAACCTAATAACCAAGGAAAATGCTCAGGTATGAAGTGGATCCACTTGAGGAGGGAATGTGGAGTTCAAAACCCCTTTAATAAAAGACATTTGAAGGAAAGGGTTAACTGTACCTCTTTTAAACAAAGACATTTGAAAACCTACAAACACAGTAATGTGGTAAACTGTGTTCTCACAAATCCTGTTTTTCCCTCACTGACGCTGATGGCATTGCAGAAGTCTGAGTTTCGGGATCGAAGACATTGTACTGCGGATAGATATCGAGATTATTAAATATATAAGATAGATGAATAATGTTGAGCTTAAAGTGTTGTCAGGTTTTCAAAACACTTAGGATTTTGGAAGCAGAAGCTGTTCAACACAGCAGGGGGTAATGTAAGAAAAAGCAACAAGGACATACATCAAAGGCTTCGGATCAGGAAGGCAGTGATAGATGTGAAAAAAGGAGGGGCCTCTCACTCCTATCTGGTGATCTGTTCAAAAGAACTGGGAGTTGTAAAACATCAAACAGTGTTGCATTCAACATATGGTTAAATGGTATAAGGAATGGATTTGACCCCATTGAAGCAATCAAAATTGGAGATGCAAGGACCATTAAGAATGTCTGGGTACAGAAATGTGAGGAGCCTTTTACAACCCATCATTCAAACGCATGGTCTTTTTGACATCAAAGGGTCTCCAGTCACATGATCAAAGCTTAAACTGTCAATCATTGAAGTCTGTTAATGATTGAGGCATAGCAACAGGGAGCGATTGGACAAAAAGAATGACCCTCCCCAAACCTACGTCCTATTGGTAAAAAACAATATAAAAAGAAGACTTTGAGAGAAGAAGGCTCTCTCTCCTCTTCCCTACTCTTCTCTCACTCCTCTTTCTCCTCTTTTCTCTTCACCGCCCGGCAGTCACAAGGAACGCACACTGCAGTTGAACATCACGCAAGAAGAAGAAGATCTCGAGTTCTGAAGAACTGATCAACCTTCAGGCCCGATGAGCAAAATCCTTGGTTTAAAGGTTGTAAATGTATTAATGATTCGCCTGATGTGTGTATGATTTGTTAAGTCATTACATAATAACGTTGGGAATTATTAAGTGTATAATGGGATTTTATAAAAGAAAGTCATTTGTATGGTTTGATTTTGCTTCATGAAAACTACCGTGAATGAGGGTGACTTTCTTTGCTTAACTATTTGTCCAGCGTCCAAGAATCACACAAAATAACGAATTCCCTACACCTCTTATTTCCTTTTTCATTTCCCCTCTGAACTTTCTATATTCAGCCTCATTCTGCCTTGTGTTATTAACCTGACATCTGTCATAGGCCCCTTTTTTCTGCTTCATCTTACTCTATCTCATTTTTCATCCAAGGAGCTCTGGCTTTAGTTGCCCTACCTTTCTTCCTCGTGGGAATGTACCAAGACTGTACACAACCATCTCCTCCTTAAAGGCCGCCCATTATTCAATTACAGTTTTGCCTGCCAATCTTTAATTCCAATTTACCCGGGCCATCCCATTGAAATTGGCTCTCCTCCAATTGAGTATTTTTACTTTATAGTAGTCCATGTCCTTTTCCATAACTATTCTAAACCTTATGATACTATGATCGATGTTCCCTAAATGTTCAATTGTAAACAATTTTACAACACCAAGTTATAGTCCAACGATTTTATTTGAAATCTACAAGCTTTCGGAGGCTTCCTCCTTCCTCAGGTAAATGTCATTGAAACTTCCCCATTGAAACTTGCTCCACTTGGCCCGCCTCATTCCCCAGAACCAAATCCAGCAATGCTTCCTCCCTCGTTAGGCTGGAAACATACTGGTCAAGAAAGTTCTCCTGAACACACTTCAAAAATTCCTCCCCCTCTTTGCCCCTTATATTATTATCCCAGTCTGTATTAGGATAGTTGAAGTCCCCCGTTATCACTCCTCTGTAGCATTTGCCCCTCTCTGTAATTTCCATGCAAATTTGCTCCTCTATCTCTTTCCCACTAGTTGGTGACATATAGAATACACCCAATAGTTTAATGACACCTCTATTGTTTCTGAAGTCTAACCAAATAGATTCTGGACTTGACCCCTCCAGGACATCCTTTCTCTCCAGCACTGCAATATTTTCCTTAATCAATACTGCCACCCCCCCCTCCTTTCTTCCCTTCCCTATCTTTCCTGAAGATTGTCTACCTCATACGTTGCAGGAAAGGATGCCCCAGAGCATGGTACATTGGTGAGACCATGCAGACGCTGCGACAACGGACGAATGGACACCGCGCAACAATCGCCAAACAGGAGGGTTCTCTCCCTGTCGGGGAACACTTCAGCAGTCATGGACATTCAGCCACCGACCTTCGGGTAAGCGTACTCCAAGGCGGCCTTCGAGACACACGACAACGCAAAATCGTCGAGCAGAAATTGATAGCCAAGTTCTGCACCCATGAAGACGGCCTCAACCGGGATCTTGGGTTCATGTCACACTACACGTAACCCCACCAGCGAACAAATGTTATCTGTTTTTAATATAACGGGTCATTGACTGTCTTCCTTCTCTCTCTCTTTTTTTTGGGGGGTTTGTATATTCGGTGGCCTTTTAGGTGACACCTCTCTGTCTGCTCACTGTGATTGCCTTGGCAACAGGCAGTAATCACCAGGCATTGTTCTGTGATTTTCAAATTCGAAGGATTCGAAAATTTCATTTCCACAACAATTCACCTGAGGAAGGAGGAAGCCTCCGAAAGCTTGTGGAATTTAAAATAAATTTGTTGGACTATAACTTGGTGTTGTAAAATTGTTTACAATCTTTCCTGAACACCTTGTATCCAGGAATATTTAATTCCCAATCCTGCCCTTTTTTGAGCCAGGTCTCCATTATCACCACAACATAATATTCCCATGTGGCTATTTGTGCCTGCAGCTCACCAACCTTGTTTACCGCCCTTTGTGCATTTACACACTGGCACTGTATAAACCAATCTCAGACTTTCTTGTACACTCTCTTATTCTGATCCCACCTAATACCGTAATATTTCTTACTCTAGTGCTATCTTTCTCTCCCAATCCTTTGTGCACCTTGTTTCTCCTTTCCAATGCACAATGGTGCCCACCCCCCTGCCAAATTAGATTAAACCTCCCCCCCTCAGCACTAGAGAACCTCCCCGCAAGGACATTGGTCCCAGCTCTGTTGAGGTGCAACCTGTCCAGCCTGTACAGGTCCCACCTCCCCCAGAAGTGGTCCCAATGCCCCAGGAATCTAAAGCCCTCCCTCCTGCACCATCTCTCCAGCCACACATTCATCTGCCTATCCTCCTATTTCTATACTCACTAGCACGTGGCACTGGGAGATTACTAACTTTGAGGTCCTGCTTGTTAATCTCTTTCCTAACTCCGTAAAATCTGCCTGCAGGACCTCATCCCTCTTTCTACCTATGTCATTGGTACCAATATGCACCATGACCTCTGGCTGTTCACCCTCCCCATCCAGAACATTCTGCAGCTGCTCAGTGACATCCTTGATCCTGGCACCAGGGAGGCAACATACCATCCTGGAATCACGTCTGTGGTCGCAGAAACGCCAGTTTGTTCCCCTCACTATTGAATCTCCTATCACTATCGCTCTCCTGACCATTCTCTTTCCCCCCCCCCCCCCCCCCGGTACAGCTGAGCCACCCATGGTGCTGTGGACGTGGCTCTAGCTGCACTCCTCAGAGGAATCCTCTCCCCCACCAGTATGGTTAGAGAGTGAGATGCCCTCGGGAGCCTCCTGCACTGCCTGCCTGGTCCTCCTTGTCTGTCTGGCCGTCACCCTGTCCCTCTCTGCCTGCACACTCTTAAGCTGCGGGGTGACCACCTCTTGAAACGTGCTATCCACAAAACTCTCAGCCTCACCGATGCACTTCAGTGACGCCAGCTGCTGTTCAAGGTCTGAAACCTGGAGCTCGAGCTCCTCCAACTGATGAAACTTCCTGCACATGTGGTTGTCTAGGTCAGGGGAAGCATCCTGGAGTTCTCACGTGGCACAAGATGTGCATTCGATGGGTGTGAGGTGCCCTGCCTTGCCTCGATTTATTAGATTATTAACTAAACTTACCAGAAATAAGCTAAAGACTTTAAAAAAACATCCACCAGCTACTCACCAATCAGCTGCTCACCAATCAGCTGTGCTGACGTCACTTTAGGTATTTTCCTTGCTCCCTGGGCTTCGCGTTTTGCCTGCTCTGATGCTCTGATGCTCCGATGCTCCACCCCTGGTCTCTCGCAGGTCCCCGCTCCCTCTGGACTCCAGGCTCCCGATTCACGTGTGTGTGCATGCCGCACCAGAGTCATGAGCCACCGCATGAGGGAATAGTCCTTATTGCCTAGTAGCCAGCATTTGACTTACCAAGCCGGGTAAAAGATAGTTGGCACATTGGACTGCCGCATAACGAAGGCGTCGTAACTGCTCCCAGGGTAGTGGGCATCGACCTCAATGATATGATGTATGTGGTCGCACACTAGCTGCACATTCAGGGAGTGGTAGTCCTTTTGGATCATGAATATGGCCAAGTTGATATGCAGAGCTCGCTAGGCTATATGTGTGCAGTCAATGGTATCCTGCACCACGGGGATGCCTGCAATGCGAGCAAACCCTCGTGCTCGCTCATTCTGCTTGTCTCTATCAAGAGGGAACGTGATGAACCTGTTCCTCATCTCATATAGTGCATCTGTGACCTTCCTTATGCAGCAGTGCACTGGAAATTGCGAGATGTTGCACATATCGCCAGCAGAGGCCTGAAAGGATCCAGAGCCATCGAAGTTCAGCGCCACGGTTACCTTCATAGCCACAGGCAATGATGTCCTTGCCTCCTCTGAGGCTGTGGTTGTGACTGCAGCAGTTGACAACCTCCTTAGTGAACCTCAGCCATAGGATGCACTGCTCCTCACTCATATTAGGTAAGAGAATTGTTCCTTGAAGGGCCTCATTGGATATGGCCTCCTGCTCAGTGCCTTGCGCCTCCTCTGCTTCCCTCTCCTCGCAGCTTGACCTGCTCTGCGTGGCCTCTCTGCATGTTCCCAGTCATGTTCAATGCCCAGCGGGAGCCCTAGCAGACCAACCAAAACAATGGGTGCTACACAGTCCAATTTCTAGCCCAGTCTACCCCCACCAATTCCTCACTCTTTGACAGAGGCACACTATCATCCACCAATGCTGGCATAGTTCTCCGTCTCTAACCCAATTCTAGCTGGTATTCTTCACGCACCAGTTCAAGATGGTGCTTCCCCTCTTTAATGCTGTCATTTCCCTTCAGTTAATATTGGCATTCTCCTTCCTCCCCACCCCAAAGCACCGCTCCAGCTTCTCCCCTTTCCTTTCCTCTTCATTCTCCCTTTCCACCCCCCTTTATTGTCAAACACAATCCCCCTCATTGCCACCCTCTAATTGCCATCTATTCCCTGCCAATGCCAATGCACCTCACTAGGGCCTCCCTCTCCCAACCCCAATCCTGTCATTAATAGCAGCGATCACATCTGCTGTATGTTGTGGGCAGGAACCCCTGTTCTTGCAAGAGCCTACAGCAGCTGGGATCATTGACATTAACGATGTTGAGGAGAGAAGGGCCATGGTCTAATCCATTAGCAGCTAGACTCAGGTAGGAATGAAGGAAGCAGTAGGAGTGGGGGAAATGTTGGGAAAGAGAGAAACAGCAGTACTGAGGTGAGAGGGCCTTGTTTTGTTGGTTCTGGTCAACAAATTCCGACAGACTGACTGAGCTGACTGTCGCCAACAGTTGGCATGTACGTTTCATTGTTTTGCTTTCTAAAATAACACGTTAGTAATTCTGCCCTTGATAAAAGGGTGGCTTTTATCGAGCATTCACTTAAACCTTTGAACCCAGTTTGATCCTTAAGGATTCGGAGGACTTGGGGCAAATGAGTATCATTTATCTTTCTGGTGATTGAGATCCTGATTGTATGTGCATGGGGAGGGTAGGAATGGAAGCATTTACCCATTTCAGCTGCATTCTGGCTGAGCACTGACAACTAGGTTTAAATGACTACTGCTACTTAGAAATGCTGAAATAGTAATAGATTTGTGAGATGGATGGGGGAAGGACATCATTGCTGTTGGTTTCCTGGGGCCCATTTCTAAGTAGTTTGCTGCAGCTGCATTGCATTCTGCAATGAGTTGAGATTACTTATTAAACACAATTTATGCTGTGCCAGATATTGAGAGATGCACATTGGTTAAAATCAGCCCACAGAGGGTACAAAAATCTTGCTGACTATTAACCACAGCTTTAACTTCCCATTCCACACATCACATGACTTCCCTTCAACAGCTCAGAACCGAAAAACATTCTAACAGGTAATGACTCATATAAAATATGAAACGACTTTCTAGAGGGATAGATTTTTGATTCAAAACAACCTATTTTGATGTCAAAAGTTAGATAAAGAAATAAAAGCAATTTTGTTCTCTTGCACTCATCTTTGTTGTGATTTGTTGAGTGTTCCTTTCATCTTTGATCTCGCAAATCCTGTTTTTCCCTCACTGACGCTGATGGCATTGGAGAAGTCTGAGTTTCGGGATCGAAGACATTGTACTGCGGATAGATATCTAGATTATTAAATATATAAGCTAGATGGATAATGTTGAGCTTAAAGCATTGTCAGGTTTTCAAAATGCTTAGGCTTTTGGGAGCACAAGCTTTTCAACACAGCAGGGGGTAATGTAAGAAAAGGCAACAAGGACATACATCAAAGGCTTTGGATCAGGAAAGCAATGATAGATGTGAAAAGGCATTGGCCCTCTCATTCCTATCTGGTGATTTGTTCAAAGAACGAGGATTTGTAAAACATCAAATAGTATTGCACCGAGCATATGGTCAAATGGTATAAGGAATGGATTTGCAGCCACTGAAGCAATCAAAATTGGAGATGCAAGGACCATTAAGAATGTCCGGGCAGAGAAATGTAAGGGGCTATCTCTACATGAAAGGCCATAAACAGAGACAGTAAAGGGGCCTTTAACAATCCATGGTTCGAGCACATGGGCCCCAATATTAGAATGGAGGCGGGAGGGCAGCGGGGTGGGGGGGTGAATGGGTGTGTGGGTAACCCGACCAATAAAAAATGTCCGTTTCCCACGCAATTGCAATTTAATTGGTGCCATTCAACGTGACTTCTGGGTTTGCTGACGGAAAGCTGCGCAGTGGGCGGACTGCCCACTCACATCACAGGCTGTCAGCTGGAGGAGCTCTATTTAAAGGGCCACTGCTCCAAAGGCTTTTGCTGGAGCAAAGACCCAGAAACCACAATGGAGCACAGAAGGGCAAGGCTGCTCCAAGGTTCAATGATGCCTCACTCGAGGTGCTACTGGACAAGGTGAGGAGGAGAAGGAGGGGAGTGTTTTACCCTGCAGACGGGAGGAAGTGCCCTCCCTCTGTCACCAAGAAGGCCTGGTTCAATGTGGCAGATGAGGTCACCAGCAGCAGCAACATCTCCCACACCTGGATCCAGTGAAGGAAGCACTTCAATGACCTAACTAGGTCAAAAAAAAGTGAGTTAACTTAGTGATTCTCCGACATTCCATGTTGTACATCACCGCCCCCACCCCAACTCATTCTGCACTGCCAAGACGAGTGTATCACATCACTCCTCAAACCAACTTAAGGCTCATCCTCAACTTACCTGCGCTTCCTCAGCACTTCCTCAGATCCCCATTACTCACCCCGCCACTACCACTCACCCCAATGTTCATCTAATTTTTTTTTATTTGTTCATGGGATGTGGGCGTCACTGGCGAGGCCGGCATTTATTGCTCATCCCTAATTGCCCTTGAGAAGGTGGTGGTGAGCAGCCTTCTTGAACCGCTGCAGTCCATGTGGTGAAGGTTCTCCCACAGTGCTGTTAGGTAGCAAGTTCCAGGATTTTGACCCAGTGACGATGAAAGAACGGCGATATATTTCCAAGTTGGAATGGTGTGTGACTTGGAGGGGAACGTGCAGGTGGTGTTGTTCCCATGTGCCCGCTGCCCTTGTCATTCTAGGTGGTAGAGGTCGCGGGTTTGGGAAGTGCCGTCAAAGAAGTCTTGGCGAGTTGCTGCAGTGCATCCTGTGGATGGTAAACACTGCAGCCACGGTGCGCCAGTGGTAAAGAGAGTGAATGATTACGGCGATGGATGGCGTACCAATAAAGCAGGCTGCTTTGTCCTGGATGGTGTCGAGCTTCTTGAGTGTTGTTGGAGCTGCACTCATCCAGGCAAGTGGAGAGTATTCCATCACACTCCTGACTTGTTTCTTGTAGATGGTGGAAAGGCTTTGGGGAGTCAGGAGGTGAGTCACTCGCCGCAGAATACACAGCCTCTGACCTGCTCTTGTAGCCACAGTATTTATGTGGCTGGTCCAGTTAAGTTTCTGATAAATGGTGACCCACAGAATGTCAAGGGGAGGTGGTTAGACTCTCTCTTGTTGGAGATGGTCATTGCCTGACACTTGTCTGGCGCGAATGTTACTTGCCACTTATCAGCCCAAGCCTGGATCTTGTTCAGGTGTTGCTGCATGCGGGCTCAGACTGCTTCATTATTTGAAGGGTTGCGAATGGAAATGAACACAGAAACATAGAAAATAGGAGCATGAGTAGGCCATTCGGCCCTTCGGGCCTGCTCCGCGATTCAAAATGATCATGGCTGATCGTCTAACTCAGTACCCTGTTCCCGCTTTTTCCCCATATCCCTTGATCCCTTTAGCATTAAGAAATATATCTATCTCCTTCTTGAATATATTTAATGACTTGGCCTCCACTGCCTTCTGTGGTAGAGAATTCCACAGGTTCACCACCCTCTGAGTGAAGAAATTTCCCCTCATCTCGGTTCTAAATGGCATACACCATATCCTGAGACTGTAACCCCTGGCTATGGATTCCCCAGCCATCGGGAACATCCTCCCTGCATCTAGTCCGTCTAGACCTGTTAGAATTTTATATGTTTCGATGAGATCACCTCTCATTCTTCTAAACTCCAGTGAATATAGGCCTAGTCGACCCAATCTCTCCTCATACGTCAGTCCTGCCATCCCAGGAATCAGTCTGGTAAACCTTCGTTGCACTCCCTCCATGGCAAGGACATCCTTCCTCAGATAAGGAGACCAAAACTGCACACAATACTCCAGATGTGGTCTCACCAAGGCCCTGTAAAACTGCAGTAAGACATCCCTGCTCCTGTACTCAAATCCTCTTGCAATGAAGGCTAACATACTATTCGCGTTCCTAACTGCTTGCTGCACCTGAATGCTCGCTTTCAGCGACTGGTGTACAAGGACACCCAGGTCTCGTTGCACCTCCCCTTTTCCCAATCTATCACCATTCAGATAATAATCTGTCTTTCTGTTTTTACAACCAAAGTGGATAAACTCACATTTGTCCACATTATACTGCATCTGCCATGTTCTTGCCCACTCACCCAACTTGTCTAAATCACATTGGAGCCTCTTTGCATCCTCCTCACAGCTCACATTCCTCCCTAGCTTTGTGTCGTCTGCAAACTTGGAAATGTTACATTCAGTTCCCTCATAAATATTGAGAATAGCAGGGGCCCAAGCACTGATCCCTGCAGTACCCCACTAGTCACTGCCTGCCACCCGGGAAAAGACCCGTTTATTCCTACTCTCTGTTTCCTGTCTGTCAACCAATTCTCAATCCATGCCAGTATATTCCCACTAATCCCATGTGCTTTAATTTTGCACACTAACCTCTTGTGTGGGACCTTATCAAAAGCCTTCTGAAAATCCAAGTACACCACATCCACTCGTTCTCCCCTATCTATTCTACTAATTACCTCCTCAAAAAACTCCAGTAGATTTGTTAAGCATGATTTCCCTTTCATAAACCCATGCTGACTTTGTCCAATCCTGTTAATGCCTTCCAAGTGTTCTGTTATCACATCCTTTATATTGGACTCTAGCATTTTCCCCACCACTGATGTTAGGCGAACTGGTCTGTAATTCCTTGTTTTTTTCTCTCCCTCCTTTTTTAAATAATGGGGTTACATTTGCCACCCTTCAATCTGTAGGAACTCTTCCAGAGTCTATAGAATTTTGGGAGATGATCACCAAATGCATCCACTATTTCCAGGGCCACTTCCTTTAGTACTCTGGGATGTAGATTATCAGGCCCTGGGAATTTGTCAGCCTTTGGCCCCATTAATTTCCCTAGCACTTTTTTTTTACTAATACTGGTTTCCTTCAGTTCCTCCCTCTCACTAGACACTTGGTTCCCTAACATTTCCGGGAGGTTATTTGTGTCCTCCTTTGTGAAGACAGAAACAAAGTATGTGTTTAATTGTTCTGCCATTTCTTTGTTCCCCATTATATTTCCCCCATTTCTGACTGTAAGGGACCTACATTTGTCTTCACTAATCTTTTTCTCTTGACATATTTAAGGAAGCTTTTACAGTCAGTTTTTATGTTCCCTGTTAGTTTACTCTCATACTCTATTTTTCCCCTCTTAATCAATCTTTTTGTTCTCCTTTGCTGAATTCTAAACTGCTCCCAATCCTCAGGCTTGCCGCTTTTTCTGGCAATTTTATATGTCTCCTCTTTGGATCTAATACTATCCCTCATTTCTTTTGTAAGCCACGGTTGAGCCACCTTTCCTGTTTTATTTTTGCGCCGGAGAGGAATGAATAATTGTTGTAATTCCTGCACACGTTCTTGAAATATTAGCCATTGCCTATCCACTGTCATCCCTTTTAGTAAAGTTCCCCAATCTATCCAGCTAACTCACACCTCATACTTTCGTAATTTCCTCTATTTAGATTCAGGACCCTAGTTTCGGATTCGACTACTTCACTCTCCATCTTAATGAGGAATTCTATCATGTTATGGTTGCTTTCCCCTCAGGGACCCTGCACAACAAGGATGTTAATTAATTATTTCTCATTACACATTACCCTGTCTAGGATCACCTGTTCTCTCGTTCGTTCCTCAACATATTGGTCTAGAAATCCATCACGTACACACTCCAGGAATTCTTCCCCCACAGTATTGTTGCTAATTTGGTTTGACCAATCTATATGTAAATTAAAGTCACCCATGATTATAGTTGTACCCTTCTTGCATGCGTCTCTAATTTCCTGTTTAATGCTCTCCCCTGCATCTCCACTACTGTTTAGGGGGTCTATAGACAACCCCCACCAACGTTTTCTGCCCCTTGGTGTTTCTTAGCTCCACCCATACAGATTCCACATCGTGATTTTCCGAGCAAATATCCTTCCTCACTGTTGCATTGATTTCCTCCTTTACTAACAACGCTACCTCACCTCCTTTCCCTTTTTGCTTGTCCTTCCTAAATATTGAATACCCCTGGATTTCAGTTCCCTTCCTTGGTCACCCTGCAGCCATGTCTTCGTAATCGCAACTATATCATAACCGTTAATATCTATCTGCGCTGTTAATTCATCTACCTTATTGTGAATGCTCCGCGCATTAAGACACAATGCCTTTAGACTTGTCTTCTTAAGATTGCTAGTCATCTTAGTTTTATTTTGCACTCTGGTCCTATTTGTTTTTTGCCCTTGTTTTCTCTGCCTTCCACTATTGCTTCTTCCCTTTCTGTCTTTTGTTTCTATCCTTGTTTCCCACTCCTCTGTCTCCCTGCTCAGGTTCCCATCCCCCTGCCATTCTAGTTTAAACCTTACCCAACATTGTGCAATTATCAGCGAATGTCCCCATTTCTGACCTTATGATGGAGGGAAGGTCATTGATGAAGCAGCTGAAGATGGTTGGGCCAAGGACACTGCCCTGAGGAACTCCTGCAGCAATGCCCTGGGGCTGAGATGATTGGCCTCCAACAACCACTACCATCTTCCTTTGTGCTAGGTATGACTCCAGCCACTGGAGAGTTTTCCCCTGATTCCCATTGACTTCAATTTTACTAGGGCTCCTTGGTGCCACACTCGGTCAAATGCTGCCTTAATGTCAAGGGCAGTCACTCCCGCCTCACCTCTAGAATTCAGCTCTTTTGTCCATGTTTGGACCAAGGCTGTAATGAGGTCTGGAGCCGAGTGGTCCTGGCGGAACCCAAACTGAGCATCGGTGAGCAGGTTATTGGTGAGTAAATGCCGCTTGATAGCACTGTCGATGACACCTTCCATCACTTTGCTGATGATTGAGAGTAGACTGATGGGGCAGTACTTGGCCGGATTGGATTTGTCCTGCTTTTTCTGGACAGGACGTAACCAGGCAATTTTCTACATTGTCGAGTCGATGCCAGTGTTGTAGCTGTACTGGAACAGTTTGGCTGGAGCCACGGCTAGTTCTGGAGCACAAGGCTTCAGCACTGCAACCGGGATGTTGTTGGGGCCCATAGCCTTTGTTGTATCCCCTGCACTCAACCTTTTCTTGATATCACGTGGAGTGAATCGAATTGGCTTAACACTGGCTTCTGTGATGGTGAGGATATCGGAAAGAGGCTGAGATGGATCATCCACTCGGCACTTCTGGCTGAAGATGGTTGCAAACGCTTCAGCCTTGTCTTTTGCACTCACGTGCTGGACTCTGCCATCATTGAGAATGGGGATGTTTACAGAGCCTCCACCTCCCGTTAGTTGTTTAATTGTCCACCATCATTCACAATTGTATGTGGTAGGACTGCAGAGCTTTGATCTGATCCGTTGGTTGTGGAATCGCTTAGCTTTGTCTGTAGCATATTGCTTCCACTGTTTAGCATGCATGTTGTCCTGTATTGTAGTTTCACCAGGTTGGCACCTCATTTTTAGGTGCGCCCGGTGCTGCTCCTGGCATTCTCTTCTACACTCCTCATTGAACCAGGGTTAATCCCCTGGCTTGTTAGTAATGGTAGAGAGAGGAATATGCCGGGCCATGAGGTTACAGATTTTGCTGGAATACAATTCTGCTGCTGATGGCCTACAGTGCCTCATGGATGCCCAGTTTTGAGCTGATAGATCTGTTCTGAATCTATCCCATTTAGCACGGTGGTAGTGCCACACAACACGTTGGATGGTGTCCTTAGTGCGAAGACGGGACTTTGTCTCCACAAGGACTGTGCGGTGGTCACTCCCACCAATACTGTCATGGGCAGATGCATCTGCAACAGTTAGTTTGGTAATGATGAGGTCAAGTCGGTTTTTCCCTCGTGTTGGTTTGCTCACCACCTGCCGCAGGCCCAGTCTGGCAGCTATGTCCTTCAGGACATAGCTGCCAGAGATGGTACTCAGTAAAATAATGGGACTCAAGGCGGATAAATCCCCTGGACCTGATGGCTTCCATCCTAGGGTCTTGAGGGAAGTGGCAGTAGGGATTGTGGATGCTTTGGTGATAGTTTTCCAAAATTCCCTGGACTCAGGAGAGGTCCCGGCAGATTGGAAAACTGCTAATGTAACACCGTTATTTAAAAAGGGTAGTAGGCAGAAGGCTGGAAATTATAGGCCAGTTAGCTTAACATCTGTGGTGGGTAAAATTTTGGAGTCTATTATTAAGGAGACAGTAACGGAACATTTAGATAAGCATAATTTAATAGGACAAAGTCAGCATGGCTTTATGAAGGGGAAGTCATGTCTGACAAATTTGCTTGAGTTCTTCGAGGATATAACGTATAGGGTGGATAAAGGGGAACCAGTGGACGTAGTGTATTTAGACTTCCAGAAGGCATTCGACAAGGTGCCACATAAAAGATTATTACTTAAGATAAAAAATCACGGGATTGGGGGTAATATTCTGGCATGGGTGGAGGATTGGTTATCGAACAGGAAGCAGAGAGTTGGGATAAATGGTTCATTTTCGGACTGGCAACCAGTAACCAGTGGTGTTCCACAGGGGTCGGTGCTGGGTCCCCAACTCTTTACAATCTATATTAACGATTTGGAGGAGGGGACCGAGTGCAACATATCAAAATTTGCAGATGATACAAAGATGGGAGGGAAAGTAGAGAGTGAGGAGGACATAAAAAACCTGCAAGGGGATATAGACAGGCTGGGTGAGTGGGCGGAGATTTGGCAGATGCAATATAATATTGGAAAATGTGAGGTTATGCACTTTGGCAGGAAAAATCAGAGAGCAAGTTATTTTCTTAATGGCGAGAGACTGGAAAGTACTGCAGTACAAAGGGATCTGGGGGTCCTAGTGCAAGAAAATCAAAAAGTTGGTATGCAGGTGCAGCAGGTGATCAAGAAAGCCAACGGAATGTTGGCTTTTATTGCTAGGGGGATAGAATATAAAAACAAGGAGGTATTGCTGCAGTTATATAAGGTATTGGTGAGACCGCACCTGGAATACTGCATACAGTTTTGGTCTCCATACTTAAGAAAAGACATACTTGCTCTCGAGGCAGTACAAAGAAGGTTCACTCAGTTAATCCCGGGGATGAGGGGGCGGACATATGAGGAGAGGTTGAGTAGATTGGGACTCTACTCATTGGAGTTCAGAAGAATGAGAGGCGATCTTATTGAAACATATAAGATTGTGAAGGGTCTTGATCGGGTGGATGCAGTAAGGATGTTCCCAAAGATGGGTGAAACTAGAACTAGGGGGCATAATCTTAGAATAAGGGGCTGCTCTTTCAAAACTGAGATGAGGAGAAACTTCTTCACTCAGAGGGTGGTAGGTCTGTGGAATTTGCTGCCCCAGGAAGCTGTGGAAGCTACATCATTAGATAAATTTAAAACAGAAATAGACAGTTTCCTAGAAGTAAAGGGAATTAGGGGTTATGGGGAGCGGGCAGGAAATTGGACATGAAGCTGAGTTCGGATCGGTCAATGCCCTGTGGGTGGCGGAGAGGGCCCAGGGGCTATGTGGCCGGGTCCTGCTCCGACTTCTTGTGTTCTTTAGATTTGTGGTTGGGATCAGATCAGCCATGATCTTATTGAATGGCGGAGCAGGCTCGAGGGGCCGATTGGCCTACTCCTGCTCCAATTTCTTATGTTCTTATGTTCTTATGACTCAGCCAGCTTGGTTAGTAGTGGTGCTACTCTTGGTGATGGACATTGAAGTCCCCCACCCAGAGTACATTCTGTGCCCTTGCTACCCTCAGTGCTTCTCAACACGGAGGAGGACTGATTCATCAGCTGAGGGAGGGCAGTAGGTGGTAAACAGCAAAAGGTTTCCTTGCCCATGTTTGACCTGATGCCATGAGATTTTATGGGGTCCAGACTCCCAGGGCCACTCCCTTCTGACTGTATATCACTGTACCTCCACCTCTGGTGGGACTGTCCTGTCAATGGGACAGGACATACCCAGGGATGGTGATGGAAGAATCTGGGACGTTGGCTGAAAGGTATGATACTGTGAGTATGGCTATGTCAGGCTGTTGCTGAAACTCGCCTGTGGGACAGCTCTCCCAATTTTGGCACAAGTCCCCAGATGTTAGTGAGGAGGACTTTGCAGGGTCGTTTGGGTTTGGTTTGCCTCGTGGTCCGATGCCGGATGGTCCATCCGGTTTTATTCTTATTATGACTTTTCATAGCGAGATTGTACAACTGAGTGGCTTGTTCGGCCACTTCAGAGGGCGATGGAATCAACCACATTGCTGTGGGTCTGGAGTCACATATAGGCCAGACCGGGTAAGGAGAGCAGGTTTCCTTCCCTAAAAGACATTAGTGAACCAGATGGGTTTTTACGACAATCCAGTACTTTCATGACCACCACTATTGATACTAGTTTTTTATGCCAGATTTCTTATTTAATTAATTGAATTTAAATTCACCAGCTGCCTGGCGGGATTTGAACTCATGACTCCGGATTATTGGTCCAGACCTGTGGATTATTAGTCCAGTAACATAACCACTATGTTACCGTTCCCATGTGATGGCTCTGTTTCACATTCACCCTCTGATGCATCTATTTTACAGTCAGCCTCACCCAAGGCAATGCATTCATCAGTTGGCCACTTCACCATCCCTCACTCACACGTCTATACTTTCTCCCTTTCTCGGAGAAGAGAGCGCAAAATGCATGCGAGAGGGTGAGAGCTGGAGGGGGGCCACAACAAATAGTGGTCCTCATAGACGCGGTGCAGGAGGCGCTGGAGCTCAGCCGCACCCTCGAGTGCCTGTCCATCGGGGATGCCAAGACTGGCACCTGACAAAAGTCTGGTGACACAACTTTAGCATTCAGCACACACAATATGAATTGATGTTAACATGACTTGCCATCTTTAGCACCTCAGTATGCTCATTGCAACATGTCACATCTGTGATCATGCTTAATATTGCCTTCTGTTCTCTTACAGGGCCTTCAGTGACTGCTGTGACGAAAGAGGGTGATTCCTCAGAGGACCTGCCAGCCTCTGAGGGTGCACAGTCACATCTTAGTGAGCCATCCACCAACGCAGATACTCACACCTCAGTGAGTCCTAGTTCTCAGTTAGTTGGGTTGGCACCCAGTGAGTCACCGCATACAAGTGAGCAGGAGCAGACACTGGTGGCAGGGGCAGCTGTGGAGAGTCCACGTTAGTGAAAGCACTCCTCTCCAGGCTCTGCTCAGCTGGACACAGATGCTGAACCCTGGGGGCCATCCTTTAAAAGAAGGATGATTGAGGGACAGCAGCACATTTGTGATGTACTAGAACAACTGCTACGCGCACTCTCCACAATAACGCAGAGGATGGAGGAGTCCAACTCCTGCATGAGTGGAATGGTGGCACAGGTACGGGAGGGAATCTCTGAGATGGTGTCGCAAGGACGTGAGCAACTCTCTGAGATAGTGTCACAGGTAAGTGCAGGAATGTCTGCGTTGGAAAGAAGGCTAGCCTCCATTGAGCTTCAAGCACGGCTCACAAATGAGTCCATTCAGGCCCTGACAATGGCCATTTGGACTCAGGGTGAACAACATTCTGCCACCTTAATGAGACTGACAGATACTTTAGAAGTGGCCTTCCAACATATCACACACTTCCACCACACTGTTCTCCAGCAGGGTACTAGGAGTGATGTGGTCCTGGCCCAGGGGAGGGATGATGGTGAAAGAGGACATGGAAGTGGGGACATAGGAACATAGGAACAGGAGTAGGCCATTCAGCCCCTCATGCCTGCTCTGCATTTGATAAGATCATGGCTGATCTGTGATCTAACTCCATATACCTGCCTTTGGCCCATATCCCTTAATACCTTTGGTTGCCAAAAAGCTATCTATCTCAGATTTAAATTTAGCAATTGAGCTAGTATCAATTGCCATTTGCGGAAGAGAGTTCCAAACCTCTACCATCCTTTGTGTGTAGAAATGTTTTCTAATCTCGCTCCTGAAAGGTCTGGCTCTAATTTTTAGACTGTGCCCCCTACTCCTAAAATTCCCAACCAGCGGAAATAGTTTCTCTCTATCCACCCTATCTGTTCCCCTTAATATCTTATAAACTTCGATCAGATCACCCCTCAACCTTCGAAACTCCAGAGAATACAACCCCAATTTGTGTAATCTCTCCTCGTAACTTAACCCTTGAAGTCTGGGTATCATTCTAGTAAACCTACGCTGCACTCCCTCCAAAGCCAATATGTCCTACCGAAGGTGCGGTGCCCAGAACTGCTCACAGTACTCCAGGTGTGGTCTAACCAGGGTTTTTTATAGCTGCAGCATAACTTCTGCCCCCTTGTACTCTAGTCCTCTAGATATAAAGGCCAGCATTCCATTTACCTTCTTGATTATTTTCTGCACCTGTTCATGACACTTCAATGATCTATGTACCTGTACCCCTAAGTCGCTTTGGACATCCACTGTTTTTAACTTTTTACCATTTAGAAAGTACCCTGTTCTATCCTTTTTTGATCCAAAGTGAATGATCTCACATTTGCCTACATTGAATTCCATTTGCCACAGTTTTGCCCATTCACCTAATCTATCAATATCGCTTTGTAATTTTATGTTTTCATCTACACTGCTTACAATGCCACCAATCTTTGTGTCATCGGCAAACTTAGATATGAGACTTTCTATGCCACTCAAAGCGCTCCCATGTCTCACCCGTTGTCCCCGTCTCAACCAGTACCCGCAATGCTGCCTCCTCTCCAGGTGGCCGAGTCTGCCTCTGCAGAGGTCCAGGTGAAGCAGTCTTTGGAGGGCCCCTCATGGGCTCCAAAATCCAGAGGGTGTAGGCCCTAAGCATCTAAGCTGTCAGGGCATGAACATAAGCAACCTGCCATGACCTCTTCTGCAGCCGGAGGGGATGCACCACATAGTAAGAGAAAGGTGAAGTTTTTGTGAGCACGAAGGGTATGCACAAGGGTGTTTGACGGTTGGTTATGTTTTTCATTTATATTTGCTTTTTGTTAAAGTCACTTTAAATTTTATGATTATCACCACTACTGCCACGTCTTGCCCATTCTTGACTGGCTTTTGTGATAGGGCCCGTTCATAAGGTTCACCATGAACGGCGACACTTGATGCCACCCATTGGGTCACTTTACAGTGGGTGTCTGTGTAGTTGCAGGACTGTTTTGTGTAGGGAGGGGTGGGTGGCCTGGTGTGGCTCTGCTTTTTCCAGGTGCTTTGAGGACTGCATTCTTCACACTTCCTGATATTAGGAGAACTGTTCACATATCAGTGACTCCCTGGCCTCACGAGCAGTCAGGTGAGCCGCTGATCTGCCCATGGGTTCCTCCTCCTCCTCCTTCTCAATGTGGGTGGCAGATATGGATGGAGCCTCCTCAAGCGGCACCTCTCTCTGTTGTGCCATGTCCGCCATTATAAATCATCCTACTCTGACTGGTGCGTATTGAAGCACCTTCCCAGAATGATCAAGGCACCTAAATCACATCTTGAGCAGCCCTATACAATGTTCAATTGTAGGCCTGGTGGCGATGTGGTATCGACGCTGTTGCTCGGTGATGGGGTTCCTCAGAGGTATCATGAGCCACGTGTGCAGGGGGTATCCCTTGTCCCCGAGGAGCCAGCCCTTAAGGGTGTTCGGTGCATGGAAGAGGGGCGGGATGTTGGATTCCCTCAGAATGATGGAATCGTGGCAGCTGCCAGGGAATCTGGTGCACACGTGAAGGAATCTTTTGCGGTGGTCACAAACGGGCTGAGTGTCGATGAACAGTCCTGGCTCATGTGGAGGGGCTCATTTTGCTATATGGGGGCAATCGATTACACCCTGCACCTGTGGGAAGCCAGCCACAGAGTGGAATCCCACTGCCCTCTCCGTCTGGCTGAGGTCGTCAGTGGGGAAGTTGATGTACTGCGAGGCTCTGCGAAACAAGCTGTCGGTGACTAGTGGGGTGCCGCAGGGATTAGTGCTGGGACCTCAACTATTTACAATATATATCAATGACTTGGATGAAGGAAGCAAGTGTACTGTGGCCAAATTTGCTGATAGATGGAAAAGTAAGTTGTGAGGAGGAGACAAAGTGTCTGCATAGGCATATTGACAGGTTAAGCGAGTGGGCAAAAATTTGGCAGATGGAATATAATGTGGGAAAATATGAAGTCATCCACTTTGTTAGGAAGAATAAAAAAACAAAACATATAAATGGAGAGAGACTACAGAATGCTGCGGCACAGAGTGGTTTGGGTGTCCTCGTACATGAAACACAAAACGTTAGCATACAAGTGCAGCAGGTAATTGGCAAGGCAATTGAATATTGGCCTTTAATATTGGAGTATAAAAGCAGGGAAGTTGTGCTCCAACTGTACAGGGTGCTGGTGAGACCACACGTGGAGTACTGCATACAGTTCTGATCCCCTTATTTAAGGAAGGATATACTTGCATTGGAGACGGTTCAGAAAAGCTTCACTCAGTTGATTCTGGGTGTGGAAGGGTTGTCTTATGAGGAAAGATTGAGCAGGTTGGGCCTATGCTCACTGGAGTTTAAAAGAATGAGAGGAGATCTTATTGAAAAATATAAGATTCTGAGGGGGCTTCACAGGGTAAATGCTGAGAGGATGTTTCCCCTCATAGGGGAATCTAGAACTAGGGGGCATAGTCTCAGAATAAGAGGTCGCCCATTTAAGACGGAAATTAGGAGAAATTTCTTCTCTCAGAGGGTTGTGAGCCTTTGGAATTCTTTGCCCCAAAGAGCAGTGGAGGCTGAGTCATTGAATATATTCAAGGCTGAGTTGGATAAATTTTTGATCAGCAAGGGAGTCAAAGGATACGGGAAAGTAGATTTGTGGCCATAATCAGATCAGCCATAGAATCATAGAAAATAGGAGCAAGAGGAGGCCATTCGGCCCTTCGGGCCTGCTACGCCATTCAAAATGATCATGGCTGATCGTCCAACTCAGTACCCTGTTCCCGCTTTTTCCCCATATCCCTTGATCCCTTTAGCATTAAGAAATATATCTATCTCCTTCTTGAATATATTTAATGACTTGGCCTCCACTGCCTTCTGTGGTAGAGAATTCCACAGGTTCACCACCCACTGAGTGAAAAAATTTCTCCTCATCTCGGTTCTAAATGGCATACCCCGTATCCTGAGACTGTAACCCCTGGCTATGGATTCCCCAGCCATCGGGAACATCCTCCCTGCATCTAGTCTGTCTAGTCCTGTTAGAATTTTATATGTTTCGATGAGATCACCACTCATTCTTCTAAACTCCAGTGAATATAGGCCTAGTCGACCCAATTGTTCCCTATACGTCAGTCCTGCCATCCCAGGAATCAGTCTGGTAAATCTTCGTTGCACTCCCACCATGGCAAAGACATCCTTCCTCAGATAAGGAGACCAAAACTGCACACAATACTCCAGATGTGGTCTCACCAAGGCCCTGTACAACTGCAGTAAGACATCCCTGCTCCTGTACTCAAATCCTCTTACAATGAACACCAATATATCATTCGCGTTCCTAACTGCTTGCTGCACCTGAATGCTCGCTTTCAGCGACTGGTGTACAAGGACACCCAGGTCTCGTTGCACCTCCCCTTTTCCCAATCTATCACCATTCAGATAATAATCTGCCTTTCTGTTTTTACAACCAAAGTGGATAACCTCACATTTATCCATGTTATACTGCATCTGCCATGTTCTTGCCCACTCACCCAACTTGTCTAAATCACATTGGAGCCTCTTTGCATCCTCCTGACAGCCCACATTCCACCCCAGGTTTTTGTCGTCTGCAAACTTGGAAATGTTACATTCAGTTCCCTCGTGCAAATCATTGATATATATTGTGAATAGCTGGGGCCCAAGCACTGATCCCTGCGGTACCCCACTAGTCACTGCCTGCAACCCGGAAAAAGACCCGTTTATTCCTACTCTCTGTTTCCTGTCTGTCAACCAATTCTCAATCCATGCCAGTATATTCCCCCCAATCCCATGTGCTTTAATTTTGCACACTAACCTCTTGTGTGGGACCTTGTCAAAAGCCTTCTGAAAATCCAAGTACACCACATCCATTGGTTCTCCCCTATCTATTCTACTAATTACCTCCTCAAAAAACTCCAGTAGATTTGTTAAGCATGATTTCCCTTTCATAAACCCATGCTGACTTTGTCCAATCTCGTTAATGCCTTCCAAATGTTCTGTTATCACATCCTTTATAATAGACTCTAGCATTTTCCCCATTACTGATGTTAGGCTAACTGGTCTGTAATTCCCTGTTTTTTCTCTCCTCCTTTTTTAAATAGTGGGGTTACATTTGCCACTCTCCAATCTGTCGGAACTGTTCCAGAGTCTATAGAATTTTGGAAGATGATCACCAATGCATCCGTTATTTCCAGGGCCACTTCCTTTAGTACTCTGGGATGTAGATTATCAGGCCCTGGGGATTTGTCAGCCTTTAGCCCCATTAATTTCCCTAGCACTTTTTTTTTACTAATACTGGTTTCATTCAGTTCCTCCCTCTCACTAGACCCTTGGTTCCCTAACATATCCGGGAGGTTATTTGTGTCCTCCTTTGTTCTCCATTATAATTTCCTCCATTTCTGGCTGCAGGGGACCTACATTTGTCTTCACTAATCTTTTTCTCTTGACATATATATAGAGGCTTTCTCAAACAGTTTTTATGTTCCCTGTTAGTTTACTCTCATACTCTATTTTTCCCCTCTTAATCAATCTCTTTGTCCTCCTTTGCCGAATTCTAAACTGCTCCCAATCCTCAGGCTTGCTGCTTTTTCTGACAATTTTAAATGTCTCCTCTTTGGATCTAATACTATCCCTAATTTCTTTTGTAAGCCACAGTTGAGCCACCTTTCCTGTTTTATTTTTGCGCCAGACAGGAATGAATAATTGTTGTAATTCCTGCACACGTTCTCTAAATATTAGCCATTGCCTATCCACTGTCGTCCTTTTTCGTAAAGTTCCCCAATCTATCATAGCCAACTCGCACCTCATACTTTCATAATTTCCTTTATTTAGATTCAGGACCCTAGTTTCGGATTCAACTACTTCACTCTCCATCTTAATGAGGAATTCTATCATGTTATGGTTGCTTTTCCCTAAGGGACCCCGCACAACAAGATTGTTAATTAATCCTTTCTCATTGCACATTACCCAATCTAGGATCGCCTGTTCTCTAGTTGGTTCCTCAACATATTGGTCCAGAAATCCATCACAAACACACTTCAGGAATTCCTCCCCCACAGTATTGTTGCTAATTTGGTTTGACCAATCTATATGTAGATTAAAGTCACCCATGATTATAATTGTACCCTTCTTGCATGCGTCTCTAATTTCCTGTTTAATGCCCTCCCCTACATCTCCACTACTGTTTGGGGGCCTATAGACAACCCCCACCAACATTTTCTGTCCGTTGGTGTTTCTTAGCTCCACCCATACAGATTGCACATCGTGATTTTCCGAGCCAATATCCTTCCTCATTGAATGATCTCATTGAATGGCGGAGCAGGTTCGAAGCATCAAATGGCCTACTCCTGCACCTATCTCCTATCTCACAGCCAAAAGTTTGTGTGAAAGAAACTGAGTGCCCTGCAGCAAGAACTCACCTTTTCTCCCCGTCTGCCAAACAAGCATTTGAATGACCAACAGGCTGCTGGCTGAAACACGTCTGGTAGAACATGGATTGTTTCCCATAGCACGGGAAACACGCTGAGGATGTTTAAAAATCTGACCCCTGCCTTAATGTGGACACAATTGTTTCAAGTATCTAAATAAGTCTCTTAACTATCTCAAAGGCAAACCAAGCCCAGTTGACCCTGCAAAGTCCTCCTCACTAACGTCTGGGGACTTGTACCAAAATTGGGAGAGCTGTCCCACAGCCTGACATAGCCATACTCACAGAATCATACCTTTCAGCCATCTTTCAACGTCCCAGACTCTTCCATCACCATCCCTGGGTATTTCCTGTCCCACCAGCAGGACAGAGCCACCAGAGGTGGCAGTACAGTGATATACAGTCAGGAGGGAGTGGCCCTGGGAGCCCTTAACATTGACTCCGGACCCCATGAAATCTCATCGCATCAGGCCAAACATGGGCAAGGAAACCTTCTGCTGATTACCACCTACCGCCCTCCCTCAGCTGATGAATCAGTCCTCCTCCATGTTGTGCACCACTTGGAGGAAGCACTGAGGGTAGCAAGGGCACAGAATATACTCTGGGTGGGGGACTTCAAAGTCCATCACCAAGAGTGGATCGGTAGCACCACTACTGACCGAGCTGGCCGAGTCCTGAAGGACTTAACTGCCAGACTGGGCTTGCGGCAGGTGGTGAGCGAACCAACATGAGGGAAAAGCCTACTTGACCTCGTCTTCACCAATCTACCTGTCGCAGATGCATCTGTCCATGACAGTATTGGTAGGAGTGACCACCGCACTGTCCTTGTGGAGACAAAATCCCGTCTTCACACTGAGGACACCATCCAACGTGTTGTGTGGCACTATTACTGTGCTAAATGGGATAGATTCAGAACAGATCTGGTAGCTCAAAACTGGGCATCCATGAGGCGCTGTGGGCCATCAGCAGCAGCAGAATTGTATTCCAGCACAATCTGTAACCTCATGGCCCGGCATATTCCTCACTCTACCATTACTAACAAGCCATGGGATCAACCCTGGTTCAATGAGAAGCATAGAAGAGCATGTCAGGAGCAGCACCAGGCATACCTAAAAATGAGGTGCCTGTGTTGTAGCTGGTGAAACTACAACACAGGACTACATGCATGCTAAACAGCGGAAGCAACATGCTATAGACAGAGCTAAGCGACTCCACAATCAACAGATCAGATCAAAGCTCTGCAGTCCTATCACATCCAGTTGTGAATGGTGGTGGACAATTAAACAACTAACGGAAGGAGGAGGCTCTGTAAATATCCCCATCCTCAATGATGCCAGAGTCCAGCACATGAGTGCAAAAGACAAGGCTGAAGCTTTTGCAACCATCTTCAGCCAGAAGTGCCGAGTGGATGATCCATCTCAGCCTCCTCCCGATATCCCCACCATCACAGAAGCCAGTCTTCAGCCAATTCGATTCACTCCACATGATACCAAGAAACAGCTGAGTGCAGTGGATACAAAAAAGGCTATAGGCCCCGACAACATCCCGGCTGTAGTGCTGACGACTTGTGCTCCAGAACTAGCTGCGCCTCTAGCCAAGCTGTTCCAGTACAGCTACAACACTGGCATCTACCCGACAATGTGGAAAATGGCCCAGGTATGTCCTGTCCACAAAATGCAGGACAAATCCAATCCAGCCAATTACCGCCCCATCAGTCTACTCTCAGTCGTCAGCAAAGTGATGGAAGATGTCGTTGACAATGCTATCAAGCGGCACTGACTCACCAATAACCTGCTCACCGATGCTCAGTTTGAGTTCCTCCAGACCTCCTTACAGCCTTGATCCAAACATGGACAAAAGAGCTGAATTCCGGAGGTGAGGTGAGAGTGACATCAAGGCAGCATTTGACTGAGTGTGGCACCAGGGAGCCCTAGTAAAATTGAAGCCAATAGGAATCAGGGGGGAAACTCATCAGTGGCTGGAGTCATACCTGGCACAAAGGAAGACGGTAGTGGTTGTTGGAGGCCAATCATCTCAGCCCCAGGACATTGCTGCAGGAGTTCCTCAAGGCAGTATCCTAGGCCCAACCATCTTCAGCTGCTTCATCAATGACCTTCCCTCCATCATAAGGTCAGAAATAGGGATGTTCGCTGATGATTGCACAGTGTTCAGTTCCATTCGCAACCCCTCAGATAATGAAGCAGTCCGAGCCCGCATGCAGCAAGACCTGGACAACATCCAGGCTTGGGCTGATAAGTGGCAAGTAACATTTGCGCCAGACAAGTGCCAGGCAATGGCCATCTCCAACAAGTGAGAGTCTAACCACCTCCCCTTGACATTCAACAGCATTACCATAGCCGAATCCCCCACCATCAACATCCTGGGGGTCACCATTGACCAGAAACGTAACTGGACCAGCCACATAAATACTGTGGCTACAAGAGCAGGTCAGAGGCTGGGTATTCTGTGGCGAGTGACTCACCTCCTGACTCCACAAAGCCTTTCCACCATCTACAAGGCACAAGTCAGGAGTGTGATGGAATACTCTCCACTTGCATGGATGAGTGCAGCTCCAACAACACTCAAGAAGCTCAACATATCCAGAACAAAGCAGCCTGTATGATTGGCACCCCATCCACCACCCTAAACATTCACTCCCTTCACCAGTGGCGCACCATGGCTGCAGAGTGTACCATCCACAGGATGCACTGCAGCAACTCGCCAAGGCTTCTTTGACAGCACCTCCCAAATCCACGACCTCTACCACGTAGAAGGACAAGAGCATCAGGCACATGGGAACAACACCACCTGCACGTTCCCCTCCAAGTCACACACCATCCCAACTTGGAAATATATCGCCGTTCCTTCATTATCGCTGGGTCAAAATCCTGGAACTCGCTACCAAACAGCACTGTGGGAGAACCTTCACCACACGGACTGCAGCGGTTCAAGAAGGTGGCTCACGACCACCTTCTCAAGGGCAATTAGGGATGGGCAATAAATTCTGGCCTTGCCAGCGATGCCCACATCCCATGAATGAATTTTAAAAAATCCCGCCGGCTTTAATTGTCGGTGAGGCTTCCGCATTCGGGAGGTGCGCGCCCACCCAGACGCGTCAGTGGGGAACACGGAAGTTGGCAGGTTGGAGCCAGGTTCCGAACCCGCTTGGGATTTTTGTGATTCTCGGAGCCCCCCCACCCCCAATGCACCCGCTACTTCACTCAAAAATCGAGCCC
Organism: Heptranchias perlo; assembly: GCF_035084215.1. NCBI lineage: Eukaryota > Metazoa > Chordata > Chondrichthyes > Hexanchiformes > Hexanchidae > Heptranchias > Heptranchias perlo. Next base: position 77,271,297 of record NC_090330.1, read on the forward strand.
CTGGTCTTTTCTACATCAAAAGGGTCTCCAGTCATATGATCAAAGCCTAATCTGTCAATCATTCAAGTTTGTTAATGATTGCGGCATAGCAACAGGGAGTGACTGGACAAAAAGAATGACCCTCCCCAATCCTATTTCCTATTGGTAAAAAAGTAATATAAAAAGAAGATTTTGAGAGAAGAACAACCTCTTCACCAGCCGGCAGTCACAAGGAACGCACACTGCAGTTGAACATCATGCAAGAAGAAGAGGATCTCGAGTTCTGAAGAACTGATCAACCTTCAGGCCCGATGAGCAAAATCCTTGGTTTAAAGGTTGTAAATGTATTAATGATTCACCTGATGTGTGTATGATTTGTTAAGTCATTACGTAATAACATTGTGAATTATTCAGTGTATAACAGGATTTTATAAAGGAAAGTCATACGTATGGTTTGATTTTGCTTTGTGAATGCTCGTATGAGTGATAACATCATTAAATAATTACTTTTGATTAATGAAACTACGGTGAGTGAAGGTGACTTTCTTTGCTTGACTATTCGTCCAGTGTCCAAGAATCTCACAAAATAAGGAATTCCCTACACAGGGTATTCAGTTCTCTCAGACCAATCTTTGGCTGGGAGTTCTTTGTGTTTAGACTCAGATTTCTTTGTTCACACTCAGAATTCTTGTGTTCACACATATTTACCTACATTTTGCACCCCCTCAAACTGACACCATCAGGATGGAGAGGCACCATGATTGTATTCAGCAGTACATCTGAGGAGGAGGCACATCACCATCCGTGCCAGGCACGGTGTGCAGTTCTGGGAGTTGCTGCACCACAAAGGCCTGGAGAAGGTCCCCACTTCCATGTCCCCTTCCATGTCCCCTTTCACCATCATCCCTCTCCTGGGCCAGGGCCACATCACTCCTACCACTCTGCTGGACAACAGTTTGGAGCCAATTTGTGACGCATTCTAAGGCCATGGCTAAAGTATCTGTCTGCCTGTTTAAGGTCTGCATGACCATTGTCATTGCCTGAATGGACCCATTTGTGAGCCGTGCTTGAAGCTCAATGGAGGCTGCTATTCTCTCCATCGCAGACATTTCCACGCTTACCTGTGTCCCAATTCCACTAATGCTGGAGGTGGTCTCCTCCATCCTCTCCACTATTGTGGTGAATGTGCGTGGTACATTTCCCAGTACCACCCAAAGTTGCTGCTGTCCCTTCATTATTCTCCTTTTCAAGGATGGCCCCTGGGGTTCAGCATCTGCGTTCAGCTGAGCACAGCTTGGAGAGGAGTGCGCCCACCGACGTGGACTCTCCACAGCTGCCCCTGCCACCAGCGTCTGAAGCCAGAGGCCGGGAGCTCCTCTGAGGAATCACCCTCTCTCACAACTTCAGTCCTTGAAGGGCCTGGAAGAGAATAGGCAATATTAAGAATCATCGCAGATATAATATTGTGATGAGCATACTGAGGTGTGCAACATAGAATCATAGAATCATAGAAGTTACAACATGGAAACAGGCCCTTCGGCCCAACATGTCCATGTCGCCCAGTTTATACCACTAAGCTAGTCCCAATTGCCTGCACTTGGCCCATATCCCTCTATACCCATCTTACCCATGTAACTGTCCAAATGCTTTTTAAAAGACAAAATTGTACCCGCCTCTACTACTGCCTCTGGCAGCTCGTTCCAGACACTCACCACCCTTTGAGTGAAAAAATTGCCCCTCTGGACCCTTTTGTATCTCTCCCCTCTCACCTTAAATCTATGCCCCCTCGTTATAGACTCCCCTACCTTTGGGAAAAGATTTTGACTATCTACCTTATCTATGCCCCTCATTATTTTATAGACTTCTATAAGATCACCCCTTAACCTCCTACTCTCCAGGGAAAAAAGTCCCAGTCTGTCTAACCTCTCCCTGTAAGTCAAACCATCAAGTCCCGGTAGCATCCTAGTAAATCTTTTCTGCACTCTTTCTAGTTTAATAATATCCTTTCTATAATAGGGTGACCAGAACTGTACACAGTACTCCAAGTGTGGCCTCACCAATGCCCTGTACAACTTCAACAAGACATCCCAACTCCTGCATTCAATGTTCTGACCAATGAAACCAAGCATGCCGAATGCCTTCTTCACCACCCTATCCACCTGTGACTCCACTTTCAAGGAGCTATGAATCTGTACTCCTAGATCTCTTTGTTCTATAACTCTCCCCAACGCCCTACCATTAACGGAATAGGTCTTGGCCCGATTCAATCTACCAAAATGCATCACCTCACATTTATCTAAATTAAACTCCATCTGCCATTCATCGGCCCACTGGCCCAATTGATCAAGATCCCGTTGCAATCCCAGATAACCTTCTTCACTGTCCACAATGCCACCAATCTTGGTGTCATCTGCAAACTTACTAACCATGCCTCCTAAATTCTCATCCAAATCATTAATATAAATAACAAATAACAGCGGACCCAGCACCGATCCCTGAGGCACACCGCTGGACACAGGCATCCAGTTTGAAAAACAACCCTCTACAACCACCCTCTGTCTTCTGTCGTCAAGCCAATTTTGTATCCAATTGGCTACCTCACCTTGGATCCCATGAGATTTAACCTTATGTAACAACCTACCATGCAGTACCTTGTCAAATGCTTTGCTGAAGTCCATGTAGACCACGTCTACTGCACAGACCTCATCTATCTTCTTGGTTACCCCTTCAAAAAACTCAATCAAATTCGTGAGACATGATTTTCCTCTCACAAAACCATGCTGACTGTTCCTAATTAGTCCCTGCCTCTCCAAATGCCTGTCGATCCTGTCCCTCAGAATACCCTCTAACAACTTACCCACTACAGATGTCAGGCTCACTGGTCTGTAGTTCCCAGGCTTTTCCCTGCCGCCCTTCTTAAACAAAGGCACAACATTTGCTACCCTCCAATCTTCAGGCACCTCACCTGTAGCGGTGGATGATTCAAATATCTCTGCTAGGGGACCCGCAATTTCCTCCCTAACCTCCCATAACGTCCTGGGATACATTTCATCAGGTCCCGGAGATTTATCTACCTTGATGCGCGTTAAGACTTCCAGCACCTCCCTCTCTGTAATATGTACACTCCTCAAGACATCACTATTTATTTCCCCAAGTTCCCTAACATCCATGCCTTTCTCAACCGTAAATACCGATGTGAAATATTCATTCAGGATCTCACCCATTTCTTGTGGTTCCGCACATAGATGACCTTGTTGTTCCTTAAGAGGCCCTACTCTCTCCCTAGTTACCCTTTTGCCCTTTATGTATTTGTAGAAGCTCTTTGGATTCACCTTTGCCTGATCTGCCAAAGCAATCTCATATCCCCTTTTTGCCCTCCTGATTTCTCTCTTAACTCTACTCCGGCAATCTCTATACTCTTCAAGGGATCCACTTGATCCCAGCTGCCTATGCATGTCATATGCCTCCTTCTTATTTTTGACTAGTGCCTCAATCTCCCGAGTCATCCAACGTTCCCTACTTCTACCAGCCTTGCCCTTCACTTTATAAGGAATGTGCTTACCCTGAACCCTGGTTAACACACTTTTGAAAGCCTCCCACTTACCAGACATCCCTTTGCCTGCCAACAGACTCTCCCAATCAACTTCTGAAAGTTCCTGTCTAATACCATCAAAATTGGCCTTTCCCCAATTTAGAATTTTAACTTTTGGGCCAGACCTATCCTTCTCCATAGCTATCTTAAAACTAATGGAATTATGATCACTGGTCCCAAAGTGATCCCTCACTAACACTTCTGTCACCTGCCCTTCCTTATTTCCCAAGAGGAGGTCAAGTTTTGCCCCCTCTCTAGTCGGGCCATCCACATACTGAATGAGAAATTCCTCCTGAATACACTCAACAAATTTCTCTCCATCCAAGCCCCTAATGCTATGGCTGTCCCAGTCAATGTTAAACATTAATAACATCAATTCAAGTTGTGTGTAATGAATGTTAAAGTTCTGTCACCAGATGTTTGTGCGGTACCAGTCTTGGTGACCGCGATGGCCAGACAGTCCACCATCCGGCTCAGTTCCAAGACCGCCTCCTCCACCTCTGTGAGGACCATTATTTGTGGTGGCCCCCTCCAGTCCTTGCCCTCTCCTGTGCATTCTGAGCTCTCTTCTCCCACAAGAGGAGAAAGAACAGATGTGTGAGTGAGTGAGGATGAAGTGGTCACCCAATGGATGCATTGCTTTGGGTGAGGCTGCCAATGAAATAGATGCATCAGAGGGTGACTACACGACAGGTCTATCACATTGCATCAGGGTTGGGGTGAGTGGTAGTGCTGGGTGCACAAATGGGGAGGTGAGGAAGTGCACAGAAAGTGAAGGTAAGTTGACGAGGAGCCTTAAGTGGGTGGGTGGAGTGATGTGATGGAGTAGGCTTCACAAGGCAGAGTGTGACGTGGGCTGGGGGGGGGGGTGGGGGTTGGTGATGTGCACCATAGAATGCAGTTGAATCAATAACTGTACTCACTTTCGCTGATCTGGTTAGGACACTGAAGCGCTTCCTGAACTGAACCCAACTGCATGAATGTTGCTGCTGCTGGTCATCTCCTCTGCCATCTCGAGTTAGGCCTTCTTGGTGGCAGAGGCAGGGTGCTTCCTCCTCTCCGTCGGGTACAGCATCCTACTCCTCCTCCTCACCCCGGCCAGTAGCACCTCAAGTGAGGAGTCACTGAATATGGATGCTGGTTTGCTCCTCTGTTGCTCCATCTTCTCAATATCTTCTTTCTCCCACAAAAGTCATTCTTCCAATGGCCCTTTAAATATACCAGCTGACAGCACATCAGTCAGGTTCGCAGTGTGCCCGCTGCGCAGCTTGTGGGCACCAAACCTGGAAGCCACATTAATGGGCATCAATTACGTCGCGATCACTCGATAAAAAGTACAAAAAAAAATTCTGGGTTTTTCACGGGCCCGTAGACACACCCCACCACCTCCCCCCACCCCACTGCTGACATCATGCCGCCATATCCTGCACACTCCCCCAAACTATTTTAATATTACACATTTTCAATTAACTCTACCTTTTAAAAGAAGTCTTTGGATGTTTACAGTTGGAATTTCCAGTGGGAAGCCTTTAGGAGTTGGATGTGTGGTGGGGATTTTGCACACAGCAAGGTCCCACAAACAACAACGATCAACTAAACTGTTTTTGTGAAGTTGGTTAAGGGATAAATATTGGCCAGGACAATTCCCTGCTCCTCTTCAAAGACTGCCATGGGATTCTACATTCAATTGAGGGGACAGCAACTCAGTTTAACATCTCATCTGAAAGTCAGCACCTCTAATAGTGCAGTACTCCTTCACTACTGTACTGAAATGTCGGCCTAGATTATATGCTCCAGTCTCTGGAGTGAGGCATAGAATGCACAATCTTCTGACTCAGAGAAAAAAGTGCTACCACTGAGCCAAGGCTGACACCTAAAACTGCCATATACAAGTGTTAAATGTTGAAGACTGCTTCTATATTCAACTAAAGGCTTCATTGCCTCCCTGACCCCGATCATACTCGAGATGATGCCCTTGACCCAATCAGTGGTGTTTGCACACTATTGGTGAGCACCCGTGCCACTTATTGCCTCTGGTGGGGAGGGGGTGGAATTGGCCGCAGAGATTTAAAGCAAAAGTTTTTTCCACTCTTGGTAAATACTGCAAATGATCTGTCTGTGCTCGATCGCAGGAGGTGAACCTCAGCCTTTTAAATTTGAATTCCTCTAATGCACTTGCAATGCTGGATGCCTGAGGCGTCCTCTTTGCCCACCATTGCTAAGGGCATAAATGCAGGAATTATGTTGTATAATATAATTCCCACATTTGCATATGCCTGCCCCCTTTTCCCCCTCCAACCTCCTCTCAGCTCAAGCTGTCACTCTCCCCTCTTTAATCCTGGCACGACATTTCCCCACTCTGCCTCAGTTAATGTTGGCATTCTCCTTGCTCCTCCACTTCAAAGCACTATTCCCAGCTTCTGCCTCTACCTTTCATTTTCCCATCCCTCTCCTATTTATCTCCATTCATTTACCTCGTCAATGCCATCCATTTCCTCACTTACTGTCATCCAAATGGATTGGAAGTTTTGATGGGTGGTAAATGAGGTGTCATAACTCAAATTCCACCCAATCTGTCCAGAATATAATGTTTTTACAATAAATAACATTGAGGAATTTCAGAGCTGGTCAGGTTTGAATCGGACATACTCAGGGTCATTTTGAAAGGCCACATTCCCAGAACGCACCCTAGCCAATGGCAAGTATGGGTCAGAAAATCAGGGTTACAGTGTTATACTGTATATGATGTTACAGCAGTAATGATGTAGCATGTGTCATGGTGGTGTGCTGACCCAGGGCCTAGAGCTTGTAGTGATGGACCTGGGAAAGGAAAGACAGTAGCTGAGAGAAATTATAAGACATTTTAAAAATAAATTATAATGAAAGCTTTTTTGATAATTTCAAAGATAAACAGACTGCCTGCAAAGATAGGTATCACAGTAGAAACGTAATAGGCCAGTTTGTTATATAATAAAAAATATATTTTTGAATCTATTCATCAACTAGTTTCTGATCTGAACAGTGTGATCAAGCTTTTGATTTTTGCATCTAGAGTCATAGAGTCATAGAGTTATACAGCACGGATAGAGGCCCTTCGGCCCATCGTGTCCGCGCCGGCCATCAAGCCCAGTCTAATCTAATCCCATATTCCAGCATTTGGTCCGTAGCCTTGTATGCTATGGCATTTCAAGTGCTCATCCAAATGCTTCTTGAATGTTGTGAGGGTTCCTGCCTCCACAACCCTCTCAGGCAGTGAGTTCCAGACTCCAACCACCCTCTGGGTGAAAAAGTTCTTTCTCAAATCCCCTCTAAACCTCCCGCCTTTTACCTTGAATCTATGCCCCCTTGTTATAGAACCCTCAACGAAGGGAAAAAGCTCCTATGTATGCATTCTATCTATGCCCCTCATAATTTTGTACACCTCAATCATGTCCCCCCTCAGCCTCCTCTGCTCCAAGGAAAACAAACCCAATCTTCCCAGTCTCTCTTCATAGCTGGTAATTTCACACTAAACAGACCTCAGTCTGAGGTTACAATATTCCTTTACAGCAGCCAAAAGTATAGGCTTCAACCCAATCTAAGCTGAAACATGTGGAAGTACTGCCAGCTCAGGGTTTTGTACCTGTTCCAATGCAACCTGCCACTGATTGGTACAATGCTGAGACTGTGCGAGAGCTGGACTGAGCGCTCCCTCATTATTTCATGCTGTGGAACAGGGTCCGTGTGATGGCTGCTTTTATCCTGAAGGACAGAGCAGCTGTCTCTGGATTTAAAGTAACGTCTAAAACTTAAAAATGTTTAAATGTAATTTTCACCTTTAGAAAAAGGCAGCTACTTGTCTAAAGCACGTTAATTCAATAAAATAATTATGTAGAAATTACAACATGGAAACAGGCCGTTTGGCCCAACTGAACATGAGCAGCAGTCCTAATCTCATGTAACCACCCTGTTGCCATATCCCTTTATCTCCTTTTCCTTCAACCACCTGTCTAACCCGTTCTAAATCATTGACGTGGGAGGTGAATCTCCCCAGGGGTTCTGCTACTCTGCCGCCAAATCTTTCCTGGAAGTTCAGCGGAATCCCCATTTACGTGTGTAACAGGGTTTCTGTCGAACTTCTGCCAAAGTTAACAGCGGCAAAATGGAACAAGTCCCTCGAAAATTTACCGACCGGTCTCTGCTACAAAAACTACGCATTCCACAGCCTCATAACCCTCTGTGAAAAAAAGTTTCTACATTTTAGATTTTACTTCAAATCCAGAAACAGGGCAGCTGTTTAAATCTAATTTTCACTTTTAGAAAAAGACAGCTACTTGTGTAAACTCTTAAATGTGATTTCCTGTAATAAGTAAGGTGGAAGGATCAGCTTGAAAAACTGCAGGGATAGCTTTTGTAAACATCTCAAGTCGAAGCTGACCTACATGCATTGAGATCTAATGTGGTTGATGAGCTCTTACTGAGGTGCTCTAAAATGTGCTGTGGAGTGAGCTACAACTTATGCATCATTAATATGCAGCAGTCTGATTTTATTCATCTGCTTTGCTTTGGTCATGTTATCCCTGTGACAGGGCGATGACATCTAAGAGAAGCCTAGATTTTTCAATATTGGCACACAGTTGGCTCTGGAATGGCTTTTGGTTTTGGACAGACTCAATGGAAGTCAATCTTCTGGAGGTTAGCTCAGTTATATACAGGTAAATTTTCACCTTCACCGCCTGGACAGTAATGTGGCGAAGCAGATCGCCCGCCCTTTGTAGAACCCGCCTGACTTCAATGGGATGAGAATCAGTCGGGTTCTGTAACGGGCGGGTGGGCAATCCGCTCTACCACATTAACGCCCAGGCAGTGATGGTGAAAATTTACCCCACAGCTTTAAGTATGGATTTGAACAGGTGTAGGGGAGCACACTGGAGATGGGAATGGAAAACTGCATGTAAATGAAATTTAAAGGGAAAGAGACAATTTAAGGGGATTGTCAGAACAAGGTGAAAAAATTTTGAAAGATTTTGTAAAGGCTCTGACGGCATCTCAGCTCATTAGTCTCTCCGTGAAGGCTAAAGAGGAGGACTAAAATATAAGGAAAATGGAGCTCAAGCTCAAGGCATGAGTGTAGGCAAGTGTCAAAGTCATCCAGGACCCACCCCGTTTGACGTGGGTTGAGAGGACAGTAGTCCTAACTGCCAGGTTACTGCACTCTCCCCACACGACAGCTTTGCAGCATGCCTGGCAAGGAGGTGGAGCCAAGTTTCAGGCCAGAGCTGACCATTACTATCACTGGATGTGCCAGCCCGATGTGACAAGTGTGTAGCAGACGGAATAGCGCTGCATCTGGCTCTGCTCTGACTCTGATAATAAGCCTATTAGAAGAGGAAATGAAAGGTCATATGAAGTTTGTAATTTAAGCTATTGGTATACTCAACGGCCCCGACTTTAACTGCCCCCGTCCCGTGGAAATCGGTCAGGGCGGCAGTTAAAATAATACGAGACATTGACACCGTCCGAGATCGCTTCCTTCCCAGCATGTTGCTATGTTAACCTGTTCTTCTGAGCAGGACACCAAGCTCCTGATTTAAATATACAGATCAGATCCGATGATGTCATCAGGATCAACCTGAGGCCTGAGCAAGGAGGGGGTGGAGGGCAGTGTCGGCTCCCCCATCAGGCAAACCTCTCAGGAGCTGGATCCTGGGCCAGAAGGTAAGTTTTAAAGTTATATTTTGGGTTTCCTTGTGGGCTAGGAGGGGTCCGGGCCTCACGAGGAAGCTTTGCACCTCACCTGGGCTACCCCCATCCCAATCGTGGCCAGATCCACACCCCCGTCTCCTGATTGTTTCCACAGCCTTCTCCCTTCTCCCGTGCCCTTCCACATGCCTCGCTTCCCCCCTGATCATGGCCAGAGGCTTCCCCATTCCCAATAACTGCTGGGGATCATTTGCACAGGTCTCCGGTTGCAGCCTTCTGCTGCAAATTCCAGCTCCCACCCGCTGGCCAGGTAGTCAATCTGGTTGTGTGATGGGTGGGAGTCTGCAAACTTCTTTTTAATTAGGCCCTGCCTCTAAGATCTTGCTACCGGCACCCCTGCACCTTTCTCGCTACCCCGTTAATATCAAGGCCTACATGTCTTCAGTTGTATTGGAGGCAGAGAATATGATTCTGAAGTCTTAACGCGCATCAAGGTAGATAAATCTCCGGGACCTGATGAAATGTATCCCAGGACGTTATGGGAGGTTAGGGAGGAAATTGCGGGTCCCCTAGCAGAGATATTTGAATCATCCACCGCTACAGGTGAGGTGCCTGAAGATTGGAGGGTAGCAAATGTTGTGCCTTTGTTTAAGAAGGGCGGCAGGGAAAAGCCTGGGAACTACAGACCAGTGAGCCTGACATCTGTAGTGGGTAAGTTGTTAGAGGGTATTCTGAGGGACAGGATCTACAGACATTTGGAGAGGCAGGGACTGATTTGGAACAGTCAGCATGGTTTTGTGAGAGGAAAATCATGTCTCACGAATTTGATTGAGTTTTTTTAAGGGGTAACCAAGAAGATAGATGAGGGCTGTGCAGTAGACGTGGCCTACATGGACTTCAGCAAAGCATTTGACAAGGTACCGCATGGTAGGTTGTTACATAAGGTTAAATCTCATGGGATCCAAGGTGAGGTAGCCAATTGGATACAAAATTGGCTTGACGACAGAAGACAGAGGGTGGTTGTAGAGGGTTGTTTTTCAAACTGGATGCCTGTGTCCAGCGGTGTGCCTCAGGGATCGGTGCTGGGTCCGCTGTTATTTGTTATTTATATTAATGATTTGGATGAGAATTTAGGAGGCATGGTTAGTAAGTTTGCAGATGACACCAAGATTGGTGGCATTGTGGAAGTGAAGAAGGTTATCTAGGATTGCAACGGGATCTTGATCAATTGGGCCAGTGGGCCGATGAATGGCAGATGGAGTTTAATTTAGATAAATGTGAGGTGATGCATTTTGGTAGATCGAATCGGGCCAGGACCTACTCCGTTAATGGTAGGGCGTTGGGGAGAGTTATAGAACAAAGAGATCTAGGAGTACAGATTCATAGCTCCTTGAAAGTGGAGTCACAGGTGGATAGGGTGGTGAAGAAGGCATTCGGCATGCTTGGTTTCATTGGTCAGAACATTGAATGCAGGAGTTGGGATGTCTTGTTGAAGTTGTACAGGGCATTGGTGAGGCCACACTTGGAGTACTGTGTACAGTTCTGGTCACCCTATTATAGAAAGGATATTATTAAACTAGAAAGAGTGCAGAAAAGATTTACTAGGATGCTACCGGGACTTGATGGTTTGACTTACAGGGAGAGGTTAGACAGACTGGGACTTTTTTCCCTGGAGAGTAGGAGGTTAAGGAGTGATCTTATAGAAGTCTATAAAATCATGAGGGGCATAGATAAGGTCGATAGTCAAAATCATTTCCCAAAGGTAGGGGAGTCTATAACGAGGGGGCATAGATTTAAGGTGGGAGGGGAGAGATACAAAAGGGTCCAGAGGGGCAATTTTTTCACTCAAAGGATGGTGAGTGTCTGGAACGAGCTGCCAGAGGCAGTAGTAGAGGCGGGTACAATTTTGTCTTTTAAAAAGCATTTGGACAGTTACATGGGTAAGATGGGTATAGAGGGATATGGGCCAAGTGCAGGCAATTGGGACTAGCTTAGTGGTATAAACTGGGCGACATGGACATGTTGGGCCGAAGGGCCTGTTTCCATGTTGTAACTTCTATGATTCTATGATTCTATGAATGCGGATGGTATTTAACTTCTTATGTATTGTGATGGAATCACTAGAACTGGATAAAAATGTATACTCAGAACAATAATCTTTGAAACTGGGCATGATTTTAAATAATAATATGCATGCCACCTCAGCTCAGTTGGTGACACTCTTGTTTTGGTTTCAAGCCATAGTCCAGTTTATAATTCAGGATAACATTCAGTGCAATAGTGATGGAATGCTATATTGTTGGAGATGCTAACCTGTGGATAAGATATTAAACGAACACCCAACATCTGTTTCAGGCGGGATGTTAGAAATTTCTTGACAATATTTGAAGAGGCATCAGCCAACATTCCTCCCTAACCAACATCACTAAAACAGATTAACTGGCTATTCATCTAACTGCCATTGATGGGACCTTGCAGCTTGTAGAATGCTGTAGGGTTTGGCTCCAAAACAAAATATGTGAAGTACTTTGGGATGTTTCTGAGAGATGCGATAAGGTGCTAAATACATGCAAGTCTTGTTCTTTTCTACAATTGTAAACAATTTTACAACACCAAGTTATAGTCCAGCAATTTTATTTTAAATTCACAAGCTTTCGGAGGCTTCCTCCTTCCTCAGGTGAACGATTTGGAAATGAAATCCTCGAAATGAAATCGCATTTATAATTCACAGAACAATGCTCGGTGATTACAGACAGTTTTTTCAACTGCCCGTTGCCAAGGCAATCAGTGTGCAGACAGACAGGTGTTACCTGCCAGGTCTCACAGAATATACAAATCACCAAAAAAAACAACAAACAAAAAAAAAACAGAGATAGAGAGGTAGAAACATAGAAAAGACAGCAACTGACCCGTTATATTAAAAACAGATAACATTTGTTCGCTGGTGGGGTAACGTGTAGCGTGACATGAACCCAAGATCCCGGTTGAGGCCGTCCTCATGGGTGCGGAACTTGGCTATCAATTTCTGCTCGACGATTTTGCGTTGTCGTGTGTCTCGAAGGCTGCCTTGGAGTACGCTTACCCGAAGGTCGGTGGATGAATGTCCATGACTGCTGAAGTGTTCCCCGACTGGGAGGGAACCCTCCTGTTTGGCGATTGTTGCGCGGTGTCCGTTCATCCGTTGTCGCAGCGTCTGCATGGTCTCGCCAATGTACCATGCTCTGGGGCATCCTTTCCTGCAACGTATGAGGTAGACAACGTTGGCCGAGTCACAGGAGTATGAACCATGTACCTGGTGGGTGGTGTCCTCTCGTGTGATGGTGGTATCTGTGTCGATGATCTGGCATGTCTTGCAGAGGTTACCGTGGCAGGGTTGTGTGGTGTCGTGGACGCTGTTCTCTTGAAAGCTAGGTAATTTGCTGCGAACGATGGTCTGTTTGAGGTTGGGTGGCTGTTTAAAGGCGAGTAGTGGAGGTGTGGGGATGGCCATAGCGAGGTGTTCGTCGTCATTGATGACATGTTGAAGGCTGCGGAGAACATGGCGTAGTTTCTCCGCTCCGGGGAAGTACTGGACGACAAAGGGTACTCTGTTGGTTGCGTCCCGTGTTAGTCTCCTGAGGAGGTCTATGCGATTTTTTGCTGTGGCCCGTCGGAACTGTCGATCGATGAGTCGAGCGTCATATCCCGTTCTTACTAGGGTGTCTTTCAGCGTCTGTAGGTGTCCATCGCGTTCCTCCTCGTCTGAGCAGACCCTGTGTATTCGCAGGGCCTGTCCATAGGGGATGGCCTCTTTGACGTGGTTAGGGTGGAAGCTGGAAAAGTGGAGCATCGTGAGGTTGTCTGTGGGCTTGTGGTGGAGTGAGGTGCTGAGGTGCCCGTCTTTGATGGAGATTCGTGTGTCCAAGAAAGAAACTGATTCTGAGGAGTAGTCCATGGTGAGCTTGATGGTGGGATGGAACTTTTTGATGTTATCGTGTAGTCTCTTTAGTGATTCCTTGCCGTGGGTCCATAGAAAGAAAATGTCGTCGATATATCTGGTGTATAGTGTTGGTTGGAGGTCTTGTGCAGTGAAGAAGTCCTGCTCAAACTTGTGCATGAAAATGTTGGCGTACTGGGGTGCGAATTTGGTCCCCATGGCTGTTCCGTGTGTTTGGGTAAAGAACTGGTTATCGAAGGTGAAGACATTGTGATCCAGGATGAAGCGGATGAGTTGTAGGATGGCGTCCGGAGATTGGCTGTTGAGTATTGATGCTGTCGCAGCGATGCCGTCATCGTGGGGGATACTGGTGTATAGTGCCGAGACGTCCATCGTGGTGAGAAGTGTTCCTGGTTCAACTGGTCCGTGGGTACTGAGTTTTTGTAGGAAGTCTGTAGTGTCGCGACAGAAGCTGGGGGTTCCCTGTACGATGGGTTTCAGGATGCCCTCGATGTATCCAGAGAGGTTCTCACACAGGGTTCCGTTGCCTGATACGATAGGACGTCCGGGTGTGTTGGCTTTGTGTATCTTTGGGAGGCAGTAGAAGTCTCCCACGCGGGGAGTATGTGGGATGAGAGTGCGTAGGATGCTTTGAAGGTCTGGATCGAAGGTCTTGATCAGTTTGTTGAGCTGGTGGGTGTGTTCTTTGGTCGGATCTGCGGGTAACCGTCTGTAGTGTTCCTGGTTGTCCAGTTGTCGGTATGCTTCTTTGCAATAGTCCGTTCTGTTCTGTATGACTGTGGCTCCTCCTTTGTCCGCTGGTTTGATGACGATGTTGCGGTTGGTCTTGAGAGTTCATCACCGGCATCTCCACATCTTTTCTACAATGTAATACATGCCAATTTTTACAATTGCACGCTAGCATTGCATATCTGAAAATCACAGGCTCACTCCTTATGATTTTCTTACCATTAATTTTAGTGGACGGGAAAGCATCGAGAGTGTGCCTGCAATTTCATAATATATGCTCCCAGTGGGCGAGACTCCCTGCCTGCCATGTGCAACCATACAAATGGCCCTTATAGATGAATTATCCTGCATTATAATACATGTTTTATGAATTTGTTTTTTGAAAATTGCATTCAGATTTGATGTGTTATTGTTCTGAAAATATTCTTCAGAACATAGGAACAAAGGAACATGCAGCACTGAAATAGACTGCAATCCAGCTGGCTCATCATGAAAAAGTGTACATTTATGCTAAACCTTTGTAAATCACTGGTTAGGCCTCAGTTGGAGTACTGTGTCCAATTCTGGGCACCACACTTTCGGAAGGATGTCAAGGCCTTGGAGAGGATGTAGAGGAGATTTATTAGAATGGTGTCAAGGATGAGGGACTTCAGTTACGTGGAGAGACTGGAGAAGCTGGGGTTATTCTCCTTCGAGCAGAAAAGGTTAAGGGGAGATTTAATAGAGGTGTTCAAAATTATGAGGGGTTTTAATAGAGTACATAGGGAGAAATTGTTTCCAGTGGCAGATGGGTCAGTAACCAGAGGGCACAGATTTAAGATAATTGGCAAAAGAACTAGAGGGGAGATGAGGAGAATTTTTTTTACACAGCGAGTTGTTATGATCTGGAATGCACTGCCTGAAAGGGTGGTGAAGGCTGATTCAGTAGTAACTTTCAAAAGGGAATTGCATAAATACTTGAAATGAAAAAAATTGCAAGGCACTAGGGAAAGAGCAGGGGAGTGGAACTAATTGGATAGCTCTTTTAAAGAGCTGGCACAGGCACAATGGGTCGAATGGCCTCCTTCTATGCTGTACGATTCTATGATTCTATGATTTCAATTACTTATTCCCTCAGATATCTATCCAATCTTTCCTTAACTTTTTCTACACTATCTGCACCACTATCCATTCTACACGTTCACCACTCTCTGTTTAAAGATTAAAAATAAAACAGAAAATATTGGAGACACACAGAAACTCTGGCAGGATTTGAAAGAGGGAGACGGGTTAACATTTCAGGTACAGCTTTTCATCATCCCTTATTTCTATGTCAAACAATTACATTTCTGTGAAACTCAGGAGCCTATTGCAGAAGAGTTGTTAAAGTAGGTGCTGACTATAGAGGAATAATGCAAGTTTAATTAATCATTGGGGGGCAGAACTTGCTACCGAAATAACGGAGAGCTCAATAGAACTCTCCATTTTTAATGACGAATCGAAGGAGCAAGTTACCGCATTTGCTCATGGCCAGTAAAATGCGGAAGTCGTGAACTTGCTCCTATCGGTTCACCAGCGATTTGACAGTTGTGAATTAAAGGGCAATCACATGCTACAATCATAGAAATCACTGAAAAATCACCAACTTGCTCATCTGCCCAGCTGGAATGTAACTAATTATGCCACCAAAACGTATGCTGAAAAATACCAGGTGTAAACTACTTTCTAAAAGCACGATCACTCTTAAAGACTGCCAAACAACTAAAAATTAAATTTTAAAAATATGGGGTCTCATATTACTCCTTATTTTATTATTTTTTGGTCATTTAAAAAAAAATTAAAAATTAAAAAGTTTTTTTTTTACTTTTCACTTCTGTCTCGTTAATTTAATTCAATTACTTATTTGGCTTTTTATATATATAAAAAAATTATTTACAATGACTTGCAGAATATTACTTTAAATGAATGAAGCCTGCTTGTGGGCATGACTTCTCTTCCTGACAGATTCTGTGGGCGTGCCTTCTATTCTCACAGACATTTCCCTTGCAAATCAACCCACGCTGTTCAGAGGCTGGGTTGATCTCGTACATTTTTTAAAAACTGCATAATCACACAAGCCGACGCCATGCAGTAAGTACATTCGTAAATTTAATTCACAGGAGCTGCAGTGATCATTGCCATGCCGCTCTGCACAATTTCCGGCCCTTGGTTTTCTAACACCTGCCACTCAATTGCTTCCTTTCTGATCAAAACACAGATTGTATTCAGCTGTACGTATGACTGCTCAGAAAATGGAGGTTGTATTCTATCTGCTTATATGTCAGTTCCTCAGCACAAATGGTAAGTTTCCAAACATGCTTTGTTTCTAACAATTGTAAACAATTTTACAACACCAAGTTATAGTCCAGCAATTTTATTTTAAATTCACAAGCTTTCGGAGGCTTCCTCCTTCCTCAGGTGAACGTTTGTTAGAAATGCTTGTTTCTAACACTTAAAGCATTCAGATAGAAAAGAGAGAAAAGTTTTCTGGCTACGTCAATGGGCAGTTCAACTCTTTCATCTGAACAAGTTGGTTTGAACAAACTCTGCTGTAAACTAGTTGCACAGCTAAATTTACTTATCGTTTGAACAAAAAGCATTTCACAACCGACTGGTAATTTGTGAACGGAATGTATGCAATATGCTAATTATTTTTACATTGCCCTAAAATTCTTATTAGCAGTTACCAGACAGCAAACAAATTCAGAGACCTGTTTATAGCAATCAGACTCAATACTGTTCTGACAGCATCTGCCTGAGTAGAAGTAGACGGTTGGATGGTTGGAGGGACTATTCCATTCAAAAAGGAAAACCAAAGATGGCATTAGGATTAAATTCCTCTTTGTCGTACTTTTAACCAAAGGATCAATGTGAGATTAAAACAGAAAATTCTGTTTTGTACTTATACCGGCCGATCTTTTGACTAAAGTTACTGAATTGGAGACACACAGAGACTCTGGCAGGATTTGAAAGCGGGAGACGGGTTAACATTTCAGGTACAGCTTTTCATCATCCCTTATTTTTATGTCAAACAATTACATTTCTGTGAAACTCAGGAGGCTATTGCAGAAGAGTTGTTAAAGTAGGTGCTGACTATAGAGGAATAATGCAAGTTCAATTAATCATTTGGTTTTCTAACATCTGCCACCCAATTTTTTTTTTTTTATTCGTTCATGTGATGTGGGCGTCGCTGGCAAGGCCAGCATTTATTGCCCATCCCTAATTGCCCTTGAGAAGGTGATGGTGAGCCGCCTTCTTGAACAACCGAGTGGCTTGCTAGGCCATTTCAGAGGGCGATTAAGAATCAATCACATTGCTATGGGTCTGGAGTCACATATAGGCCAGACCGGGTAAGGACGGCAGGTTTCCTTCCCTAAAGGACATTAGTGAACCGGATGGGTTTTTATGACAATCCGGTAGTTTCATCGCCACCATTACTGATACTAGTTTTTTTTTAATTCCAGATTTTTATTGCTTCCTTTCTGATCAGAATAGAGATTATATTTTGTTCCTGAACTGATTCTCATCAGGAAGAAGTCCATGAATGTTTTCATTTATTTTGTTGTTAAGGATAGCACATCTTTTACAGGATTTTGTCTTCTTTTTTGGGTCCACTTCTATGTGCTATCCTACACTGAGAAGATGTTGACCTCCATTAGTCCTAATGGTTGTGTAACCCCAATGTTCTGTTTGGCCCTGAGCTGATGTCCTTTCCATTGTCAAGATCACCTATTTCCAACTGCGCAACATTTCCTGCCTCCACTCTTACCTCGCCCCACCCCTGCTGAAATCCTCATCCAAGTTTTTGTCACTTCCGAGCTCAACTTCCCCCATCTTCTCCTTGATAGTCTCCCACATTCCAATTCGTCCATACCTCCACTGATCTCATCCGATCCTGAACCAAGTCCTGTTCTTCTATTACTACAGTCTTCACTAAACGTTATTGGCTTCCTTTCTCCAGATGCATTAAACTCAAAATACTTGTCCTCAATTACAAAGCCTTCCATAGTCTCACCACATTCTACCTCTGCAATTTGCTCCAGTCACAGTTACCAGCACATACCCTCTGCTCTTCGAAATCTGACCTTCCTTGTATCCCACCTCTTCATTCAACCACTGGTCGTTTAGCCTCCAGCCATCTAGGCACATCACTGTAGAAGTCTCTCCCTAAACCCTTTTGCCTTGCTACCCTTCTCCCCATCATCAAAAGCCCCACAAAACCTACTTCTTCAACCATGTCTTCAACCAGCTCCCTTAACTCTTATTCTACAATTGTTTGACATCTGTTCTGCTTCTCTGAAGTGCTCTGGTGCTTTCATTATCTGAAAGGTACTGTATAAATACAAGCTGTAATTGGTCACTACTCACTGGGGGTAATTTTAACTTTTGGTTATAGTGTAAAAAGGGCGATATCGAATCGGCCACCTGTTATACATCTCTCTTGATTTTTGTTTCTATGTTTTATATTATCATCAAAAGTTACAATTACCCACACTGTGTGAGAGCCAAATTAGGTCACTGTCCCTTTGATTAACCCTTTTACAGTCGGGGAGGGGGTAGGGGAGGGAGAGGCAGTTGTCTGCACTCCTGAGATTAATGTTGAGAATAGTGGGCACAACTTCAGTGCTAGCATGTTTTTTGACATGGCATGGCATGGCACAATGTGCCATTCTTGATGTGGTGCAACGTGCTATGGTGTGACATGGTGTGGCGTGACTTGCCGTGGTGTGATGTTTTGTGGCATGCCAAGGTTCTGACATGTTAAATAAAATACATCTGTTTAGCAATGTTTGTTTGCTTGTTTGGCAATGATTGGTAGACCAGTTGCTTGGGAATGTTTAACAGACAGCAATCCAGCAATTGTTAAGTTCACTGGGTTTTAAATCTGACTTCTTGATTATCTATTTGCAAAATTCTCCATTCAGCACTCAAGAACACTTTATTTTACATGTCATGGAATAAACGAGAAATGCAAACAGGATGCTATTTCAGTCATTTAATCACGCTGCAACTGAGTAATATTTATCTACTTGTAGAATCTTTTCAAGGGGCGCCCACTTAATTTGATTAAGTCACAGTTTAGATAGAGCTGCACAGATTGTGCTATTTGGAATAATTGTCATTTGAGTGCTGGTTGATTTTAGTCCTCCCTAATGCATTTGTATTTTTATTGTAAATGCCTTTATAATGGGGTTGGTAAGAAGTTTGTTGTTCATTTGTTTGTTGAATAACATCTGATATTTTCAGCACTGCTGTGTTGTTTCCTGTTGGTTAGATACGTGTAACTTTGCTGCAGTGTGGAAATACTCTTCCAGTACTGCTTTATTTTTGCTTCCAAATATCTGGGGGTAAATTTTAACCCCGTGAACGGGTGGATTGGGGGTAGGTGGAAAGGTAAAAATCGTAAAAAAGTAAAACTGGCCTCCAAACCCGCCACTTCCGGTTTTAATGGAGGTGGGTCGAGGAGCGGGTCACCAACCCGTTCTCAGGAGGCGGGTCGATCAGTAAAATCATGCCTCCATTTCAATAGGTTTTTTATTTTTATCTCTTGGGGGCTGGGATTCCTGAGCCTTCTGCTTCATGCCACCTAAGAGGAGGCGAGAAGGCCCGGGTCAACAGGTAAGTGCTTTTATTGCACTGCTTGTGGGCCAGGATGACCAGGAATATTTCATCCAGGCCCAACAAGCTTACTTGCCACAATCGGCCGACCCCTCTCCCCCCCAATATCCGACCCCCCCCCCCCCCCCATGATATCTGATCCCCTCCATGATCTCCGACTTCCCCACGATCTCCAACACCCTTCCCATGATCTCCGACCCCCCCCCCCCCGATGACCGACCCTCTGATGACGGACCTCCCTGATGACTCCCAACATCTCCCCCGATGACCGACCTACCCTCCCCCCCAATGACCGAAGTTCCCCCTCCCCCCCACTCTAAGACTTACCTGCTAGCATCCACTCCCTGGCTGCTCTCCCATCCGACTGACAGCCAGCCTGTCAATCTGGCTGGCTGATGGGCAGAAAACACACAGAAAAGAATTGAAATTGCGTCAAAATCGTAAGGATATCTGGGAAACCCATATTTCCGGGTATCTGGACCATCTGAAGAATGGGAGATTGTATGGAGAATTGAAGAGAGAAGTACAAGACAGAGTGGTATGGAGAGGGGAGAATTGAGCCAGGAACTTTCTTAGGCAGACCACTGATGGTGATGAATCCCAATCAAACCATTGCTCTCTCTTGATTTGACACATTCATAAAAGCAGAAATGCTTCATCAATGACAGGGCTACCTTTTAGATGGAGCCACTGGTAAAAGGTTACCAGACTCAGAGACAAGACTGCATAGTAATCATTCTAGTCATAAGATTTATAAGCACTGTCCAAGGTGAGATGCAGATACTGCTGTCAGCCCCATGTCGTTAAGACTAAGTGCAGTCCTCTGTGTCTGTTAAGTGTGTTTACAGTATACACTCTGACAGCCAAATGGGTCAATTATTGTTCCCATAATGAAAATTCATGCTTTTCAAATCAAATTATATCATCTGAAAACACAGAATGATGCAATTAGTTCTGACATTGTTTGTGAATAATAAATATTGCCTTGAGTTCTATGCTGTTTCAGAATCATAGAATGTTTACAGCACAGAAGAGGGCCATTCGGCCCATCAAGCCTGTGCTGGCTCTTTGTAAGAGCAATCCAGTTAGTCCCATTCCCCCGCTCTTTCCCCGTAATTCTGCAAATTTATTCCCTTCAAGTATTTATCCAATTCCTATTTGAAAGCCACGATTGAATCTCCTTCCACCACCCTTTCAGGCAGTGCATTCCAGATCATAACTACTCGATGCCAAAAAAAGTTTTTCCTCACATCGCCTTTGATTGTTTTGCCAATCACCTTAAATCTGTGTCCTCTGGTTCTCAACCCTTCCGCCAATGGGAAGAGTTTCTCTTTATTTATTTTATTCAAAGCCTTCATGATTTTGAACACTTCTATCAAATCTCCTCTCAACCTTCTCTGCTGTAAGGAGAACAACCTTAACTTCTCTAGTCTATCCAAGTAACTGAAGTCCCTCATCCCTGGAACCATTCTAGTAAATCTTTTCTGCATCCTCTCTAAGGCCTTGACATCCTTCCTAAAATGCAGTGCCCAGAATTGAGGCCGAACCAGAGTTTTATAAAGGTTCAACATAACATCCTTGCTTTTATACTCTATGCCTCTATTTATAAAGCCCAGGATGCCGTATGGTTTTTTAACCGCTTTCTCAACCTGTCCTGCCACCTTCAAAGATTTGTGCACATACACCCGCAGGTCTCTTTGTTCTTGCACCCCTTTAGAATTGTACCATTTAGTTTATATTGCCTCTCCTCATTTTTCCTGCCAAAGTGTATTATTTCACAATTCTTGGCGTTAAATTTCATCTGCCATGTGTCCACCCATTCCACCAGGCTGCCAATGTCATCTTGAAGTCTATTACTATCCTCTTCACTGTTTACTACACTTCCAAGTTTTGTGTCATCTGCAAATTTTGAAATTGTGCCCTGTACACCCAAATAAAAGTCATTAATATAAATCAAAGAAAGCAGTGGTCCTAGTACTGACCCCTGGGGAACACCACTGTATGCCTTCCTCCAGGCTGAAAAATAACCATTCACGACTATTTTGTTTCCTATCACTTAGCTAATTTTGTATCCATGCTGCCACTGCCCCTTTTATTCCATGGACTTCAATTTTGCTGACAAGCCTATTATGTGGCACTTTATCAAATGCCTTTTGAAAGTCCATATACACAACATCAACTGCACTGCCCTCATCAATCCTCTCTGTACTTCATCAAGAAACTCAATCAAGTTAGTTAAATATGATTTGCCTTTAACAAATCATTGCTGGCTTTCCTTTATTAATCCACATTTGTCCAAATGACTGTTAATTTTGTCCCGGATTATCGTTTCTAAAAGCTTCCCCCCCACCGAGGTTAAACTGACTGGCCCGTAGTTGCTGGTTTTATCCTTACACCCTTTTTTGAACAAGAGTGTTACATTTACAATTCTCCAGTCCTCTGGCACCACCCCCATATCTAAGGAGGATTGGAAGATTATGGCCAGCACCTCTGCAATTTCTACCCTTACTTCCCTCGGCAACCTAGGATGCATCCCATCCAGACCGGGTGACTTATCTACTTTAAGTACAGCCAGCCTTTCTAGTACCTCCTCTTTATCAATTTTTAGCCCATCCAATATCTCCTCTTTTACTGTGAATTTGGCAGCATCTTCCTTGGTAAAGACTGATGCAAAGTACTTATTTAGTACCTCAACCATGTCCTCTGCCTCCATGCATGGATCTCCATTTTGGTCCCAAATTGGCCCCACCCATCCTCTTACTACCTGTTTACTATTTATATGACTATAGAAGATTTTTGGATTCCCTTTTATGTTAGCAGCCAGTCTATTCTCATATTCTCTCTTTGCCCCTCTTATTTCCTTTTTCACTTCTCCTCTGTATTTTCTATATTCAGCCTGGTTCTCACATGTATTATCAACCTGACAGCTATCATATGCTTTTACTGCTTCATCTTACTCTCTATCTCTTTCATCATCTAGGGTGCTCTGACTTTGGTTGCCCTACCTTTCTCCCTTGTGGGAATGTACCTAGATTGTACCCGAACCATCTCCTCTTTAAAGGCCGCTCATTGTTCGATTACAGTTTTGCCTGCCAATCTTTGATTCCACTTTACCCAGGCCAGATCCGTTCTCAACCCATTGAAATTGGCCCTCCTTCATTTACTCTAGATTGCTTCTTGACCTTTTTCATAACTAATCTAAACCTTATGATATTATGATCACTGTTCCCTAAATGTTTCCCTACTGACACTTGCTCCACTTGACCCACTTCAATCCCCAAACCAGATCCTGCAATGCCTCCTTCATCGTTGGGTTGGAAACATACTGATCAAGAAAGTTCTCTTGAACACACTTCAGAAGTTCCTCCCCTCTCTGCCCTTTACACTATTACTATCCCAGTCTATGTTAGGATAATTGAAATCCCCCATTATCATTACTATATAGTTCTTACACCTCTCTGTAATTTCCCTGCAAATTTGCTCCTCAACATCCTTCCCACCAGTTGGTGGCTTATAGAATACACCCAGTACTGTAATGGCACCTCTATTCTTGCTGAACTTTTAAAAAATTTGTTCATGGGATGTGGGCGTCACTGGCGAGGCCAGTGGTTGAGGTCGTGGGTTTGGAAGGTGCTGTCGAAGAAGCCTTGGTGAGTTGCTGCAGTGCATCCTGTGGATGGTACACACTGCAGCCCGGTGCGCCGGTGGTGGAGGGAGTGAATGTTTAGGGTGGTGGATGGGGTGCCAATCAAGCGGGCTGCTTTGTCCTGGATGGTGTCGAGCTTCTTGAGTGTTGTTGGAGCTGCACTCATCCAGGCAAGTGGAGAGTATTCCATCACACTCCTGACTTGTGCCTTGTAGATGGTGGAAAGGCTTTGGGGAGTCAGGAGGTGAGTCACTCGCCACAGAATACCCAGCCTCTGACCTGCTCTTGTAGCCACAGTATTTATATGGCTGGTCCAGTTATGTTTCTGGTCAATGGTGACCCCCAGGATGATGATGGTGGGGGATTCGGCAATGGTAATGCTGGTGAATGTCAAAGGGAGGTGGTTAGACTCTCTCTTGTTGGAGATGGTCATTGCCTGGCACTTGGCTGGCACGAATGTTACTTGCCACTTATCAGCCCAAGCCTGGATGTTGTCCAGGTCTTGCTGCATGTGGGCTCGGACTACTTCATTATCTGAGGGGTTGCGAATGGAACTCAACACTGTGCAATCATCAACAAACATCCCCATTTCTGACCTTATGATGGAGGGAAGGTCATTGATGAAGCAGCTGAAGATAGTTGGGCCTAGGACACTGCCCTGAGGAATTCCTGCAGCAATGCCCTGGGGCTCTAACCAAATAGATTCTGTCTTTGACCCCTCAAGGACTTGCTCTCTCTCCACACTGCAATATTCTCCTTAATCAATACTGCTACCCCCCTCCTTTTATTCCTTCCCCATTTTCCTGAACACCTTTTATCCAGGAATATTTAATACTCAATCCTGTCCTTTTTTGAGCCAGCTTTCCGTTATCACAACTATATCATATTCCCATGTGGCTATTTGCGCCTGCAGCTCACCAACCTTATTTACCATGCTTGGTGCATTTACACACATGCACTCTAAACCTTTTTTAGTCTTTCTCATATTCTATTAGTCTGATCCCACCTAATATTGTACTCTTTCTTACTCTAGTATTATCTGTCTCTCCCATTCGTTTGTGCACCTTGTTTCTCTTTTCTAATGCTATATCCTGGTGTCCATCCCCCTGCCAAATTAGCTTAAAGCCTCCTCCACAGCACAAGAGAACCTCCCTGCGAGGAGATTTTTTCCAGTTCTGTTGAGGTGCTACCCATTTCTCTTGAACAGGTCCCTCCTGCCCCAGAACTGGTCCCAGTGCCCCAAGAATCTGAAGCCCTCCCTCTTGCACCATGTCTCTAGCCACGCATTAACCTGCCTTATCTTTCTATTTCTGTACTCACTAGTACGTGGCACTGGGAGTAATCCAGAGATTACTACCTTTGTGGACCTGTTTTTTAACTTCCTCCCTCGCTCCTGAAACTCTAACCGCAGGACCTCATCCCTTTCCTTTCCTATGTTGTTGGTACCCACATGAACTGCAACTTCTGGCTGTTCCCATTCCCCCCACTGAATGTTTTGCACCCGCCCCGTGATATTCTTTACCCTGGCACCAGGGAGGCAACACACCATGCGGGGCTCACATCAGCGGTCACAGAAACACCTGTCTGCCCCCCGACAATCGAATCTCGTTTGACTACTGCATTTCTACACTTCACTGTGCCCCCCCACCCCGCCCCGTGCAGTCCTTTGCCCCATGGTGCCATGATCAGGACTGCATTCCTTCAAGGTATCATCACCCTCACTGGTATTCCATGCTAAATACTGGTTTGAGAGTGCCACACACCCAGAAAATTCCTTCACTGCCTGCCTCTTCCTACCCTTTCGGATGGCCACCCATTTGCTATCCTGAACTCTCTGAGGCTGCGGGGTGACCACCTCCTGGAACGTTCGATCCATGAAACTTTCAGCCTCCCTTGTGCTCTGCAGTGTGTCCAGCCGCCCCTCAAGCTCAGATACTCTCAGCTTGAACTCGAGCAACTGGAAGGCATTTCCTGCACGTGTGGCCCTCCATGAAGCGATCTGAAATTTCCACATGGCTCAGGAATTGCAGGCAATGGGTCTCAGCTGCCTGTCCGTTTTATTTAAGAACATAACAACATAAGAAATAGGAGCAGGAGTAGGCCAATCGGCCCCTTGAGCCTGCTCCGCCATTCAATAAGATCATGGCTGATCTGATCCTAACCTCAAATCTAAATTCATGTCCAATTTCCTGCCCGCTCCCCGTAACCCCTAATTCCCTTTACTTCCAGGAAACTGTCTATTTCTGTTTTAAATTTATTTAATGATGTAGATTCCACAGCTTCCTGGGGCAGCAAATTCCACAGACCTACTACCCTCTGATTGAAGAAGTTTCTCCTCATCTCAGTTTTGAAAGAGCAGCCCCTTATTCTAAGATTATGCCCCCTAGTTCTAGTTTCACCCATCCTTGGGAACATCCTTACCGCATCCACCCGATCAAGCCCCTTCACAATCTTATATGTTTCAATAAGATCGCCTCTCATTCTTCTGAACTCCAATGAGTAGAGTCCCAATCTACTCAACCTCTCCTCATATGTCCACCCCCTCATCCCTGGGATTAACCGAGTGAACCTTCTTTGTACTGCCTCGAGAGCAAATATGTCTTTTCTAATCTTTAGAAACCTTTTTTTCCTAAACTCCCTTTAGACACTTGATGATTTACTTACTGTTTACTTACCCCAATTAACCTACTCTTTTATTCCGGGTCTCTCAGAACTTCCCCTGTCAGTTCACTGTGACATCATGGTGATATCACTCTCTCTGTTCTTGGGGCTCCTCCCCTGGTGCTCAGCACTGCTTCTCTCAACTAAATAATCGATTTCTATATAGATAATTATTTTATAATCTGTTTTGTTTTTTTTTGCTTTTTAAAAAAAAATAGCACCTCTTTCCTCCTCTGCACCTAATTCCCACTCTCTCCAAATTTTCAAGTTTCCATTCGGTTCACCATCCACTCTGTTCATGATGTCCGCTCTGTTTACTGTGAGCATCGCAATGCATAACATTCTGCCCTGTTGCAATGGTCACCGACTTAGCATGCTGTTTACGATTATCGATAATCTTTGATCATTGATTCATTATACAGTATGATGCAAGTGAAGGTCAGGGATAAGTCCTTGTAACTGTTGGTTACTTACTGATATAAACCTGTAACAGTTTTGAATAGGTGTAATTTTTACATTGGGTAAAAGGCTGCACTAAAAACTGAAAGCTCAGTATGTAGAGATGTGAAATAAGGTAGTGATTTTCATAATTGACAGCTCCCAAAGCTGAGCTTCACAAATAGGTGCAAGGAAATGGGTGCCAAGCCAGGAAGTGAGAGATTAGGAGGGGTGACTGAAAGCTTGATCAAAGAAATGGGTTTTGACAAATTTTTAAAGGTGGGAGAGAGGTAGAGAACTTCAGAGAGGGACATCAAGAGAGCAAAATCAAGGAGGGTGAAAGTTGTGTCACCAATGGTGGGGCAAAGGGAGAGGGAATGAGTAGGGGACTGGAGTCAGAAGAACAGAATGTTTGGGAGGAGATATAGGGCTGAGGAGATGGCAGAGGGATGGTGGAGCATATTGTACATTTGAACATGGAGATCACCAGTCCAATGACTCGTAAAATTTACTCCTACATCTGCTGCAGTGCAAACTTATGCCCCATGTTTGCATTCTTTTTCCTTCTTGGTGAATTTTTTCACTTCCTCTCTCCTCCCCAGTCTTGAGGGTGCTTGCTGTATGGTGGGTTATGGCTCCATGGGAACTGTGTGTCCTCCAGCACTTCATCCAAGTAGCCTTTATGCACATGTGAGCCTTGATGATGGGGGTCAATACTCACTTCAACCAAAGAGTAGAGGAGGTGTCACAATTGGGCCTGATCCCGTCCTAACCTGACATACACCCAAGTACGTTTCCAGCAGGGATCACTAGATAGCGATCAGAAGTGAGAACCCTGGACAACTTTTATTCCTTCAAAAGGTGCTGACCTCAACGGTAGCATCTGTACTGTCATCCTGGCTGAGATCAACTATCATCATCTCCATCGGTCGACTATCGTTGGAGCTCCTGTCAGTATCCTCCAAACCCAGTCATTCAACATTCAACTGGCCTTTATATCTAGAGGACTAGAGTACAAGGGGGAAGAAGTTATGCTGCAGCTATACAAAACCCTGGTTAGACCGCACCTGGAGTACTGTGAGCAGTTCTGGGCACCGCACCTTCGGAAGGACATATTGGCCTTGGAGGGAGTGCAGCGTAGGTTTACTAGAATGATACCCGGACTTCAAGGGTTAAGTTACGAGGAGAGATTACACAAATTGGGGTTGTATTCTCTAGAGTTTCGAAGGTTAAGGGGTGATCTGATCGAAGTTTATAAGATATTAAGGGGAACAGATAGGGTGGATAGAGAGAAACTATTTCCGCTGGTTGGGGATTTTAGGAGTAGGGGGCACAGTCTGAAAAATTAGAGCCAGACCTTTCAGGAGCATGATTAGAAAACATTTCTACACACAAAGGGTGGTAGAAGTTTGGAACTCTTCTGCAAACGGCAATTGATACTAGCTCAATTACTAAATTTAAATCTGAGATAGATAGCTTTTTGGCAACCAAAGGTATTAAGGGATATGGGCCAAAGGCAGGTATATGGAGTTAGATCACAGATCAGCCGTGATCTTATCAAATGGCGGAGCAGGCACGAGGGGCTGAATGGCCTACTCCTGTTCCTATATTCCTATGTCTTAACATACATGATGGTAATTCTTCTATAAGAATTTCTGTACTTAATTCTCAGCCAACCTCTCTTTTTGTTTACATGTTTTGATTCCCAGAATAAAAGATCCACTTCCTCAGCACTCACTGTCTAACATGGGGAGCCGAGGTTTAAATTGTAATTTAATAGTCTTGAATACTTCTAATGTTAATGTGTACACGTTTGATTTCAAACCTGACAATATGCATGCATTATACCAGGGTACAATGCTCCTTTAGCTACTTTACATAAAGAGATCATTTCTTACAACAATCTATTGCAATTTCTATAATACCTTTACCGTAAAGAAACTTCCCAACCCAAATTGGCATAAGGAAACAGACGCTCAGCCAGGAAAGGAGGAATTAGGATGGGTGAGTGAAAGCTTGGTCGAAGAAATTGATCTTAAGAAGGTTTATACAGGTGTTGAGGGAGTTAGAGAGGTAGAGAGATCTAGGGAGGAAGTTCCAAAGAGTAGGATTGAGGTAGCTGAAGATCCCTGCCACCAATTTAGGGGCAGAGAGAGGGAGAATGCACAAGAGGCTGGATTCAGAGGAATGGGGTGTTCATAGGTCTGAGCAGATTGCACAGAGAGGGTGGAGTGAATCCATAGAGGGATTTAAAGATAAGACCAAGGATTTTAAATGTAATGCTTTGAGTGACTGGGAGCCAATGTAGGTCAGCAAGGGTGGCCGATGGTCTTAATGCAGGACAGGACATGAGTGGTAGAGAATTAATCTACTGTTAAAGAATTTTCTTAGTTTCATTGTTGAAGACGCAGTACTATAAGCCAAGAAGTTCTTACTATCAAAATTAACCTTCCGGAATCAACATTGATTTCAATAACTTCAGATCATAATGACTGCTCCCATTTTTTCGGTCAGCTAGTGCTGGGAATGGTTCTGCTTCTGCCATTTACAGTTAGTCCGGATCAATCTTTTGTTTCTTTACTTGTCCCATTTCCACCCTCCTTGCCTTGCACCATCAACCCTTTTGTCATTTAATCACTCGTGGCCTCCACCCTATCACAGACCTTCCCTTTTGTTCATTCCTTACCTCCCCCCTTTCCCTGGCTCTGTACTTGCTCAAATACTTTAGGGAAGGAAGCCTGCTGCCCTTACCCGGTCTGGCCCATATGTGACTCCAGACCCACAGCAATGTGGTTGATTCTTAATTGCCCTCTGAAATGGCCTAGCAAGCCACTCAGTTGTAAAATCTCGCTACGAAAAGTCATAATAAGAATAAAACCGGACGGACCACCCGACATCGGACCACTAGGCACCGGACACGACAACGGCAAAACACCAAGCCCAGTCGACCCTGCAAGGTCCTCCTTACTAACATCTGGGGACTTGTGCCAAAATTGGGAGAGCTGTCCCACAGACTAGTCAAGCAACAGCTTGACATAGCCATACTCACAGAATCATATCTTTCAGCCAACGTCCCAGACTCTTCCATCACCATCCCTGGGTATGTCCTGTCCCACCGGCAGGACAGACCCACCAGAGGTGGCGGTACAGTGATATACAGTCAGGAGGGAGTGGCCCTGGGAGTCCTCAACATTGACTCTGGACCCCATGAAATCTCATGGCATCAGGTCAAACATGGGCAAGGAAACCTCCTGCTGATTACCACCTACCGTCCGCCCTCAGCTGATGAATCAGTCCTCCTCCATGTTGAGCACCACTTGGAGGAAGCACTGAGGGTAGCAAGGGCACAAAATGTACTCTGGGTGGGGGACTTCAATGTCCATCACCAAGAGTGGCTCGGTAGCACCACTACTGACCGAGCTGGCCGAGTCCTGAAGGACATAGCTGCTAGACTGGGCCTGCGGCAGGTGGTGAGCGAACCAACACGAGGGAAAAACTTACTTGACCTCGTCCTCACCAATCTACCTGTCGCAAATGCATCTGTCCATGACAGTATTGGTAGGAGTGACCACCGCACAGTCCTCGTGGAGATGAAGTCCCGTCTTCGCACTGAGGACACCATCCAACGTGTCGTGTGGCACTACCACCGTGCTAAATGGGATAGAATCAGAACAGATCTAGCAGCTCAAAACTGGGCATCCATGAGGCGCTGTGGGCCATCAGCAGCAGCAGCAGAATTGTATTCCAGCACAATCTGTAACCTCATGGCCCGGCATATTCCTCACTCTACCATTACCAACAAGCCAGGGGATCAACCCTGGTTCAATGAGGAGTGTAGAAGAGCATGCCAGGAGCAGCACCAGGCGTACCTAAAAATGAGGTGCCAACCTGGTGAAGCTACAACTCAGGACTACATGCATGCTAAACAGCGGAAGCAACATGCTATAGACAGAGCTAAGCGATTCCACAACCAACGGATCAGATCAAAGCTCTGCAGTCCTGCCACATCCAGTCGTGAATGGTGGTGGACAATTAAACAACTAACGGGAGGAGGAGGCTCTGCAAACATCCCCATTCTCAATGATGGCGGAGTCCAGCATGTGAGTGCAAAAGACAAGGCTGAAGCGTTTGCAACCATCTTCAGCCAGAAGTGCCGAGTGGATGATCCATCTCAGCCTCCTCCCGATATCCCCACCATCACGGAAGCCAGTCTTCGGCCAATTCGATTCACTCCACGTGATATCAAGAAACGGCTGAGTGCACTGGATACAGCAAAGGCTATGGGCCCTGACAACATCCCAGCTGTAGTGCTGAAGACTTGTGCTCCAGAACTAGCTGCGCCTCTAGCCAAGCTGTTCCAGTACAGCTACAACACTGGCATCTACCCGACAATGTGGAAAATTGCCCAGGTATGTCCTGTCCACAAAAAGCAGGACAAATCCAATCCGTCCAATTACCGCCCCTTCAGTCTACTCTCAATCATCAGCAAAGTGATGGAAGGTGTCGTCGACAGTGCTATCAAGCAGCACTTACTCACTAATAACCTGCTCACCGATGCTCAGTTTGGGTTCCGCCAGGACCACTCGGCTCCAGACCTCATTACAGCCTTGGTCCAAACATGGACAAAAGAGCTGAATTCCAGAGGTGAGGTGAGAGTGACTGCCCTTGACATCAAGGCAGCATTTGACCGAGTGTGGCACCAAGGAGCCCTAGTAAAATTGAAGTCAATGGGAATCAGGGGGAAAACTCTCCAGTGGCTGGAGTCATACCTAGCACAAAGGAAAATGGTAGTGGTTGTTGGAGGCCAATCATCTCAGCCCCAGGACATTGCTGCAGGAGTTCCTCAGGGCAGTGTCCTAGGCCCAACTATCTTCAGCTGCTTCATCAATGACCTTCCCTCCATCATAAGGTCAGAAATGGGGATGTTCACTGATGACTGCACAGTGTTCAGTTCCATTCGCAACCCCTCAGATAATGAAGCAGTCCGAGCCTGCATGCAGCAAGACCTGGACAACATCCAGGCTTGGGCTCATAAGTGGCAAGTAACATTCGCACCAGATAAGTGCCAGGCAATGACCATCTCCAACAAGTGAGAGTCTAACCACCTCCCCTTGACATTCAACGTCATTACCATCGCCGAATCCCCCACCATCAACATCCTGGGGGTCACCATTGACCAGAAACTTAACTGGACCAGCCATATAAATACTGTGGCTACGAGAGCAGGTCAGAGGCTGGGTATTCTGCGGCGAGTGACTCACCTCCTGACTCCCCAAAGCCTTTCCACCATCTACAAGGCACAAGTCAGGAGTGTGATGGAATACTCTCCACTTGCCTGGATGAGTTCAGCTCCAACAACACTCAAGAAGCTCGACACCATCCAAGATAAAGCAGCCCGCTTTATTGGCACCCCATCCACCACCCTAAACATTCACTCCCTTCACCACCGGAGCACAGTGGCTGCAGTGTGCACCATCCACAGGATGCACTGCAGCAACTCGCCAAGGCTTCTTCGACAGCACCTCCCAAACCCGCGACCTCTACCACCTAGAAGGACAAGAGCAGCAGGCGCATGGGAACAACACCACCTGCACGTTCCCCTCCAAGTCACACACCATCCCGACTTGGAAATATATCGCCGTTCCTTCATTGTCGCTGGGTCAAAATCCTGGAACTCCCTTCCTAACAGCACTGTGGGAGAACCGTCACCACACGGACTGCAGCGGTTCAAGAAGGCGGCTCACCACCACCTTCTCGAGGGCAATTAGGGATGGGCAATAAATGCCGGCCTTGCCAGCGACGCCCACATCCCGTGAACGAATAAAAAAAAAACTTTAACATCTTCCAGTTCTGACGAAAGGTCTTCGACCAGAAATGTTCACTCTGTTTCTTTCTCCACAGATGCTGCCTGACTTGCTGAGATCTTCTCCAGCATTTTCTGTTTTTATTTATTATATTTACATGACTTTAAGATTTTTGGTATTAATGTTAAATTATTTCTGCAGGGAAACAAACGCATAAAAATCTTCGACCTGGACTTGGAAATGGTGTGGGCTCAGGTTGTGAATTAACTGAAAAATCAGCAATCAGGCAGCCTCGATGGCAGGTGGAACACAAGGGAACGGTGCATTTCCTTGGTGTAATCTTAAATGACAGCACTTTAGAAAATGCTACCTGTTTGAAACTCATCAATGCCTCATTAACCAACAGAGCCAGTAATAACCAGCTTTCTGCTGAAAAGCCAAACACACGTGTATTTACAAACTCCTGCGCAACCACAGAAAAGCGAGTAATGCTGACAGTTCTGAGTAAGTTGACTGTAATAAAACTTTTCATTACCCCTTGTCATTGTATTATGTTAGGCGGTGAGAAGATAAGACTTTTGAGTGGTTTTCAAACAATGGGCCAGAAATCATGCAGAGCGGCGAGGCAACGCTCACCGCAGCTCCTGCAAATTAAATTAACGAAAATATTTACTGCGGGCTCTGTGATGTTGAATTGTTTGAATTTGAACTTCAAAAAATGTGCGTTATCAACCCAGCCACTGAGCAGCGTGAGTTGCTGCATGGCTGGAGAGGTTTGTGAGGAGAAGATACGCCCACAAAATCTGTCAGGAAGGGAAGTCATGCCCATGGATTTAGGCTGCATTGCTCAAGCAGGCGAGCAGACTTCATTCATTTAAAGTTAGTATTCTGTATGTCATTGTAAATAAAAACTTTTTTTAATAAAAAGCCAAAGAAATAATTGAATTAAATTAAAGAGAAAGAAGGGAAAAGTAAAAAAAAATTTTTTAATTTAAAAAAGTGTTTTTAATGACCAAAACTATTAAAATATGGAGTAATGAGACTCCACATTTTTAAAAGTTAATTTTTAGTTGTTTGACAGACATTAAGACTATTAAAACTTAGTTTAGACCTAGTATTTTTAAGCGTACCTGTTTGGTGATGTAATTAATTTCCAGCTAGGCAGATAAGCAAGTTTGCACTTTGTCAATGATTTCTCTGATTGCAGCGTGCGATGGCCCTTTAACTCGAAGCTGTCATATCGCCGGTGAACCACTAGGAGCAAGTTCCGGATTTTCACGTTTCGCTGCGAATGTGCAAACGTGGGAACTTGTTCCTTCGATTCATCACTAAAAATGGATTGAGCTCCTCTGTTATTTTGGGAGCAATTTCTGGCCCAATATCTTGAATATTGACTGGCCCATTGAGCCTAACTTCATGTCCATTTATGATTATTGAGGGTGATAATGGAAGCGTCATGGCTGCGATAACCTGACCTTAAACTTCTTAAAGCACACTACAAGCAATACTTGGAGTTATGGGTTTGCTGTGAGCCATTTTCACTCTACATCAACATTTTTAGGAAGTTTGGTCCACTTATAAATTCTTTGCAAGTAGTAAGCAGGGGCCTGAAGGATTGGGAGCCTTCTGGGCTTCAGTAGCATAATCCAGTGTATAATGCTCATGGCAGGACTTTATTTGCTGGTCATCTTCCTCGCTATGTAAACCATGGCCTAGCTGTATCATAAAAAATCTTCTAAATATTTTTAAGTTTAGAGAAGACAATCAGTGTGCATATTCCTGGATAGTATGATTTTGTCAAGATAAATCAGATCACTGAAAATGTGCATTTAAATGGATTTTAAGATGCTTAGAAATTAAGAAATACTATTGTCAGAAAATTGAATCCAATGATGTAATGAGATGCTTAATCCCTGAATGATATTGCAGTCTTCATTTGTTCTAAATGGCAAATAATGTCCTAATTTGTTGCCCTCTCTAGTCCCTCCTGTTATTACTACAAAACATCACAGTGGCTTTAAAGATTACCTTGTGTGCAGAGCTGCTAACGGTGGCCTAGTACCCAATATTGTATGGGTGCCATCAAACAGCTCAATGAGAGGAAGAAATAGGGCCAAACATCAAAATGCAACCAGAACTGTTACCAGCAACTACAAGCCAACACAACTTCGAAACAGCTCGGAGAACGTAACCTCTCTGAAAAATCATCCAACCCTTTCTGCACCAATGGAACTGTTTGTAAGATGTAAGTATGTATTTTTAAAATCTGTTACCTTTTATTGTATGGTAGGATGGGAGGGCTTTAGATAGCAGTCTGGCTGAGAAATGTGCAAACTCACCATCCGTATCAATCGGCTGGCTGGACCGTGTGATTCTAACCTCACATCAAAGTAATGTGATCATTGACTTCATTGCTCTGTAGCAACCTGCACAGCTGCCACAATTATTTACTGCCACAACACCAAAAAGAACAAACACTTTTGTTTAAAATTATTATCTTATTTTAATTGTCAGTCGAGGCTCAGTGGTGGCACTCTCGCCTTTGAGTCAGGAGGTTGTGGGTTCAAGTCCTACTCCAGAGACTTGAGCACAGAATCTAGGCTGGCACTTCAGTTCAGTACTGAGGGAGATCTATACTGTCAGATGAAACTTTAAACTGAGGTCCTGACTGTCCTCTCAGGTGGAAGTAAAAGATCCCATGGCATTATTTTGAAGGAGAGCTGGGGAGTTCTCCCCGGTCGGTCCTGGGCAATATTTATCCCTCAACCAGCAACACTAAAAACAGATTATTTGGCCATTATCATGTTGCTGTTTGTGAGACCTTGCTGTGCGCAAATTGGCCGCCGCATTTCCTACATTACAGCAGTGACTACACTTCAAAAGTACTTCATTGGCTGTAAAGTGCTTTGGGATGTGCTGAGGTCATGGAAGGTGCTTTATAATTGCTAGTCATTCTTTCATTTTCTTTTATACTTTGTTGAAAGCATTTCTTCAAACTCCACTACTACAAAGAAATTTTAAACTGAAATATATCCAATTAAAAGCCTTTTTCTGGTTTGCAGAGTGTCACAAAGGCATTGTGTATGTCACACTTACCTGATTGGCTCAAATGGCCAATATCTGTTCAATTAATCATGCTGATTTGCTCAAATATAGACAGGGAGGAAAGGCTGACTGGTGGACAGGTGTGAAAGTTACCAGTCACAAGACACCAAACCACACATAACCAACCCATAGTTGTTCTTTGGATGTGGCAAAGCAGTAATTATTACCCATCCCTAGTTGCCATGAGGGAATTGAGAATCAAGGACATAGAATGGGATTAGAGTCATGTTAGGCCAGTAAGGGTGGCAGGTTCCCTTCCATAGTCATTTTCTGGTGCTAGCCTACAAATGACCAGATTTCTTGAATTCACCTTCACAACCTACCATAGTGGGATTTGAAGTCATGGGAGTAAATTTTAACCCCACGAATGGGTGGGTGGGAAGGTAAAAAAATCATAAAAATGTAAAACCTCGCCTCCAATGTGCCCACTTCCAGTTATAACGGAGGTGGGTTGAGGGGCGGGCGATCAACCCGCTCTCAAGTGACATCTTTTAAGGAGGCTGTGGTCCTCCGTTTTGACAGGTTATTTATTTTTAACTCCTGGGGGCCAGGATTCCCAGGCCTTCCACTTCACGCCACGTAAGAGGAGGCGAAAAGACTCAGTCAGCAGGTAAGTGCCTTTATTGCACTGCTTGTGGGCCAGGAGGAGCAGGAGTGTTTCCTCCAGGCTGAATAAGCCTACCTGTCGTGATCCCACACATGCGATCTTCCAATCCCCTCCCCATGTCCGACCCTCCCCACCAAATCTCCAAACACCCCACGATCTCCAACCCCCCGATGTCTGGCCACCCCCCCCCCCCCCGATATCCGACCCTCCGTGACCGAGCCCCTGATGACCCCCCAATGACCACTGATCCCAATGACTCCCCGATGACCCCATACCCGATCTGCCTGGTGACCAACCACCAGATGGCTGACCTCCAAATGACTGACCCCCATGATGACTCGGGAATCGGAAGTACAATTTGAAAATTTGTGGATGACACCAAATTACGGGGCATAGTTAATACTAAAGAAGAATGCGCCAAAATACATGAAGACATTATTAAACTTGCAGAATGGGCATGTAATTGGCAGATAAATTTCAATATAAATAAGTATGAGGTGGTGCATTTTGGTAGGAAGAATAAGGAGACCATGTAGTTCTTGGAAAATAAAAGTCTAAATGGGGTAGGGATATAGAGATACAGATGCACAAATCACTAAAAGGAGCGACGCAGGTTAATAAGGCCATAAGAAAATCAAACAAAGCACTGGAATTCATTTCTATAGAATTGAAAAGCAGAGAAGTTAGAGTATGGAGAAGGTGCAAAAAAGCATGATACGAGAACTGAGAGGTTATACCTATCAGGAAAGATTGAACAGGCTGGAGCTCTTTGGTCTCAAAAAGTGGAGGCTGAGGGGTGACCTGATAGAGGTCTTTAAGATTATGAAGGGGTGTGTTAGGGTAGAGGTAGAGAAGATGTTTCCACTTGTGGGGGAGACTAAAACGAGGGGCCATAAATATAAGATAGTCACTAATAAATCCAATAGGGAATTCAGGAGAAACTTTTCTACCCAGAGAGTGGTTAGAACGTGGAGCTCGCTACCAGAAGGCAAATAGCATAGGGGTATTTAAGGGGAAGCTAGATAAACAATTGAGGGAGAAAGGAATAGAAGGATATGCTGATAGAGTTAGATGAAGAGGGGTGGGAGGAAGCTCGTGTGGAGCATAAATACCGGCAGAGACTGGTTGGGCTGAATGGCCAGTTTCTATGCTGTATATTCTATGTAATTCTATGTAATAGGAACATCGGAACAGGAGGAGGCCATTCAGCCCCTCATGCCTGCTCTGCCATTTGATAAGATCATGGCTGATCTGTGATCTAACTCCATATACCTGCCTTTGGCCCATATCCCTTAATACCTTTGGTTGCCAAAAAGCTATCTATCTCAGATTTAAATTTAGCAATTGAGCTAGTATCAATTGCCGTTTGCGGAAGAGAGTTCCAAACTTCTACCACCCTTTGTGTGTAGAAATGTTTTCTAATCTTGCTCCTGAAAGGTCTGGCTCTAATTTTTAGACTGTGCCCCCGACTCCTAAAATCCCCAACCAGCGGAAATAGTTTCTCTCTATCCACCCTATCTGTTCCCCTTAATATCTTATAAACTTCGATCAGATCACCTCTTAACCTTCGAAACTCTAGAGAATACAACCCCAATTTGTGTAATCTCTCCTCGTAACTTAACCCTTGAAGTCCGGGTATCATTCTAGTAAACCTACGCTGCACTCCCTCCAAGGCCAATATGTCCTTCCAAAGGTGCGGTGCCCAGAACTGCTCACAGTACTCCAGGTGCGGTCTAACCAGGGTTTTGTATAGCTGCAGCATAACTTCTGCCCCCTTGTATTCTATTCCTCTAGATATAAAGGCCAACATTCCATTAGCCTTATTGATTATTTTCTGCACCTGTTCATGACACTTCAATGATCTATGTACATGAACCCCTAAGTCCCTTTGGACATCCACTGTTTTTAACTTTTTACCATTTAGAAAGTACCCTGTTCTATCCTTTTTTGATCCAAAGTGGATGACCTCACATTTGTCTACATTGAATTCCATTTGCCACAGTTTTGCCCATTCACCTAATCTATCAATATTGCTTTGTAATTTTATGTTTTCATCTACACTGCCAATTTTATGTTTTCATCTACACTACAATGCCACCAATCTTTGTGTCATCAGCAAACTTAGATATGAAACTTTCTATGTCTTCATCTAAGTCGTTAATAAATATTGTGAATAGTTGAGGCCCAAGACAGATCCCTGCGGGACTCCACTAGTCACATCCTGCCAATGTGAGTACCTACCCATTATCCCTACTCTCTGTCGCCTTTCGCTCAGCCAACTTCCTAACCAAGTCCGTACTTTTCCCTCGATTCCATCTTATCTAACAGTCTCTTATGTGGGACCTTATCAAATGCCTTCTGGAAGTCCATATAAATAACATCCATTGACATTCCCCTGTCCACTACTTTAGTCACCTCTTCAAAAAATTCAATCAGGTTTGTCAGGCACGACCTACCTTTCACAAATCCATGCTGGCTCTCTCTGATTAACTGAAAATTCTCGAGGTGTTCAGTCACCCTATCCTTAATTATAGACTCCAGCATTTTCCCCACAACAAATGTCCATAGTTCCCCGCTTTTCCTCTCTCTCCTTTCTTAAAAAGCGGAGTATCATGTGCAATTTTCCAATCTAGAGGGACAGTTCCTGAATCTAGAGAACTTTGAAAAATTATAGTTAGGACATCTTCAATGTGCTCAACTACTTCCTTTAAAACCCTGGGATGGAAACCATCTGGTCCTGGGGATTTGTCATTCTTTAGTGCTATTATTTTCTTCATTACTGTTGCTTTACTTATGTTAATTTTATCAAGTCCCTGTCCCTGATTCAATATTAGTTTTCTTGGGATTTCCATGTGGTCAATGCGTTCACACAGAGATGTACCATCATATTAAACAGACACCATGCATTTTAGAGTGTTTCAGCATCTTCATACTGAAGGAGCTTATACAAATAGTTTTGATAAGACTATTCACAAATTTTACTGAGGATGCCATGTTACCAATCTACCAGGCCAGGAGACAAATCTAAGGGAGCCTACTAGCATTCAATTGACCAGATGGTACCACAGGGATCGGTGCTGGGTCCCTTGCTGTTTGTGGTCTACATTAATGACTTGGATATGAATGTAAAAGGTATGATCAGTAAGTTCGCTGATGATACAAAAATTGGTAGGGTGGTAAATAGCGAGGAGGATAGCCTCAGTCTGCAGGACGATATAGATGGGTTGGTCAGATGGGTGGAACAGTGGCAAATGGAATTTAACCCGGAAAAGTGCGAGGTGATGCACTTTGGAGGGACTAACAAGGCAAGGGAATACACAATGAATGGGAGGACCCTAGGCAAGACAGAGGGTCAGAGGGATCTTGGTGTGCAAGTTCACAGATCCCTGAAGGCGGCGGAACAGGTAGATAAGGTGGTAAAGAAGGCATATGGGATACTTGCCTTTATTAGCCGAGGCATAGAATATAAGAGCAAGGAGGTTATGATGGAGCTGTATAAAACACTGGTTAGGCCACAGCTGGAGTACTGTGTGCAGTTCTGGTCGCCACACTACAGGAAGGATGTGATCGCTTTGGAGAGGGTGCACAGGAGATTCACCAGGATGTTACCAGGGCTGGAGCGCTTCAGCTATGAAGAGAGACTGGGAAGATTGGGTTTGTTTTCCTTGGAGCAGAGGAGGCTGAGGGGGGACATGATTGAGGTGTACAAAATTATGAGGGGCACAGATAGGATGGATACTAAGGAGCTTTTTCCCTTTGTTGAGGGTTCTATAACAAGGGGACATAGATTCAAGGTAAAAGGCGGGAGGTTTAGAGGGGATTTGAGAAAGAACTTTTTCACCCAGAGGGTGGTTGGAGTCTGGAACTCACTGCCTGAAAGGGTTGTGGAGGCAGGAACCCT
The DNA here is from genome assembly GCF_035084215.1 of Heptranchias perlo. NCBI lineage: Eukaryota > Metazoa > Chordata > Chondrichthyes > Hexanchiformes > Hexanchidae > Heptranchias > Heptranchias perlo. Next base: position 77,311,015 of record NC_090330.1, read on the forward strand.
CACAACATTCAAGAAGCATTTGGATGAGCACTTGAAATGCCATAGCATACAAGGCTATGGACCAAATGCTGGAATATGGGATTAGATTAGACAGGGCTTGATGGCCGGCGCGGACACGATGGGCCGAAGGGCCTCTATCCGTGCTGTATAACTCTATGACTCTATGGACTAAGAAATGATTTTAATGTTGATTGTGTAGTGTGCATTGGAACAGGAAACAGCAAACATCTACACAATGAAGTGCACTTGTCAAAGTAGATTGGAGTGTAATTACTGATCCAGTAAAAATGAAACTGATATCTAAAAAGGTCATCAAATATTAAGAGGAGGCAGTGATCTGTGAATGGTGTCCAACTACGGATGAATGGTCGAGATGAGCAGTAAAGGCAGATGAATGTTTTTGAGTATGCTTGATAGCACAAAACTGCTCGTAATTCAAAGCAAATTGACACAAATTAATTTAATTTCTTCTGTATCTCGCACAGAAGAAATGAAATACATAAATTGGAAGTCTCATACAGAAAGGTTTATGTGAAAGATTCATTCACAGCTTATCGCTCCAAAAACATAGCTAGGATCCGGTGTTGTCATTTATCTCGAATAGTGCAGTGTATCGGGCAATGTTCAAGTATTTGCTTTGGCTCTCCACATTCACATCTTGGATCGTTTCTCAGCTTCCACTTGGTTATATTGTCACCAGTCTTTGCCACCCCAGCTCTCGCTCAATTTCGGGTACACCACTTCTTTCTGGAGGGAATTGTTCTGAAGAAATCTAGTTCTGCAAGATCATTAGCATTTACTGCCATTTTATTACTCTGTAACCTTTCACAGTGGTATTTTGAGGTAAGGGATTTTCAGAGTCAAAGCTCTATGTAAGAGATAGTAAATCACACTGGTGCTGTGGGGTAATCTTTAAAGTGAGACTAAGGCAGAAGGAGGAGTAGAAGGACCTTTACACCACACATAATCTGTACATGTGATATCACTCACCTTGAAGAACTTAAAACTCATAAAAATTTGACATGAAGCATGGGAAATAGATCCCCTAGCCATGGTATATGAAACGTCATTCAATTAAGAAAAGGTCACAAACCAACAACAGCAGTTCGTACAAAGACTAATGCCTGAAGGTATGGGAACCAATATAGACTGTACTGGGCCCTGACTTCCTCTTGGGTTTTGGGATGAGGCGCAGATACTCAAATTTTATTAAATCAGTGCTGATGACGTTACTATCTCCTACAACTGGCATTCCTCTGGTGGCACATCAACGGCAGGCAGCCCTCATATAAACATGGGCTCTATCATTTCAGTGTCCACCAACTCTAAATGGGTAAGCTGAAAGTTGCAAATAAATTTGCTCTGCTGCCTTTGGGCATTGATTTAGCTGATTTTGGCAAATTCTGCTATTGCCCAAGGTGCGTTCTGTGGGCAGGAGAGTTAAGGAAGTCCTGGAGATTTCTTTCAGACCACTATCCTCTTGCATTATGGAGGCTCCATTTAGAGTACCTTTATACTTGGCCGATTTGAAGGAAGAGGAGCATGATGAACAGCAGGCCATTTTGGAAGCCAGGAAGGTGAGGCATCATTGGAGGATGAGGGGACCTATCCTGTCTTACCTAGAAGGACAAATTTATCACCCCGCAGGACTATTTTTAACTGACAGAAGATCAATACCTTTGAAGACCTGTTTCCTCAGGAAGATGGTCCAAGAACTCTGTGAGCTGTTGCAGGAGAACCTGCAGTCATGCGGAGAGATGGGTACAGTGCTGCCAATGCCAGTCAAAGTCCTGCTCCCTTAATTATTTGTGCTTTGGGTCTCTACACTGGGGACATTAGTGACATCAGTCAGTCAGTAGTGCATCATTGCATTCAACAATTGACTGATGCCTTGTTCAAAAGATCCAATAATCACATTAAGTTCCCCCGGACTATAGGGAGCAACAGATTTGAGCCCTGAGCTTCTTCAGAGTGACAGAATTCCCCAAAGTCCAGCGGTATTATCGATATCACCAATGTAGTCCTTTTTGTTCCATGAACCACAAGGACATCTATTCATCAACGTCCAGCTTGTATGTGTTCATCTGCACTGCGTCATGCAAGTCACTGACAAATTCCAAGGCAGCACTCATAATACCTTCATGTACGGGGAGTCTGTGCTGATGTCAAGCAAGTGGAGGGCTAGCACCTGGGGGATCAAATACACCCACTGTAGCTTTGGCATCCTCCAGCAGTGCTTCCAATGCCTTGACAGATCGGGGGCATCCTACAGTACAACCCAGCAAAAGTTTCCTGGATCACCCTGATGTGCTACATTCTCCACAACCTGAGTGGTACTTGCCTGGAAGAGCTGCAGCAGAGACCTCAGAAGAACAACTGTAAAAAGATGGTAGAATAGGTTGAAGGAGCACCACAAGGATCTTTGAGGGCTGGCTGAGACATTCAATAGGTCCTGATTCAAGGCATTTTCTCCTGAGCAACACCACAACCCTTTCTTTCCCCCACCAAATAAAGTCTTCCCCCATCCCTTCAATAAAAGCGAAACCTCAACAGATCCCACTACACCTTCCTTCTTTTCCACCAATGCCATTCTGACCATGTCCTAACCCCTCACTTCTGGTATGAAACTCTGCTAACTCAGCTAGTGATGCACACAAATCATTTATTAATGAAAATGTAAAAGTGTTTCTGTACCTACCGTCTGCCACCACGGTTCTTCCCTTTCCTAATACTTGGCTCATGCTGTGCTTGGTTCCCTATTCTAGTGATTCTTCGTGGGATTCCACTAGTGGGGAGGGGATGGGTGGAGTACTGTGGAAGTGTTGCCATTTGGAGAGACAGCAACAACACCCATTGGTAGCACCAGCTGGCCCTTGCTGTAAGCCTCCATGTCACTTGTGCCTGTTGATCTGTGGGTGAAAAGACTCCATTGCAGAGCCTGTTCCAATCCGTTACCTCATTTGGGTAATCTCTTCAACTATGCTGCCCAGATCAGATTCCATGACTTGACTGAGCCATGCATGAGGTGGGCTGTAAACTCCTCTGCACTTGCTGTCATGGGTCAAAGGCTCCTTGGCACATCCCCCTAGTGATTCCATCAACTTCTCATAGAATTATAGAAAGATACAGCACAGAAGGAAGCCATCTTGCCTCTATGAAAGAGCTATCCAATTAGTCCCACTCCCCAGCTCTTTCCCAATAGCCCTGCAAATTTCTCCTTTTCAAGTATGTATTCAATTCCCTTTTGAAAGTTACTATTGAATCTACTTCCACCATACTTTCAGGCAGTGCATTCCAAATCATAACAACTCATTGAGTAAAAAAAATCTTCTCCTCATCTCCCCTCTGGCTTTTTTGCCAATTATCTTAAATCTGTGTCCTCTGGTTAATGACCCTCCTGCCAGTGGAAACAGTTTCTCCATATCTACTCTATCAAATCCCCTCATTATTTTGAACACCTCTGTTAAATCTCCCCTTAACCGTCTCTGCTCTCACGGGGAGGTTCACTAGTGCTGTGGGGGAGGGTTTAAACTAATTTGGCAGGGGGATGGGCACCAGGATGTAGCATTAAAATGGAGAAACAAGGTGCACAAAGGATTGGGAGAGACAGATCGCACTAGAGTAAAAAATAGTACAGTAATAGGTGGGATCAGACTAAGATAGAATATGAGAAAGTCTAAGATAGGTTTAGAGTGTATGTGTGTAAATGCATGAAGTGTGGTAAATAAGGTTGGTGAGCTGCAGGTGCAAATAGCCACATGGGAATATGGTGTAATGGCAATAATGGACATCTGGATCAAAAAAAGGCAGAATTGGGTATTAAATATTCCTGGAAACAAGGGGCTTGATTTTAAATGTAAATTGTGGGGGCGGGGGGGAGGGGGGGGCTGCGAAAATTGCAGAAATACAAAGTGGGTTCGGAAGCCGGCTCCAACCCGCCAACTTCCGAGTTCCCCACAGATGCACCTGTGTGCGGCGGGCGTCCCGAATCCGGAAGACCGGCGGGATGATAGTTAAAGAACCAAATGTACCTCATTGAGGTACTTAAGGAACTTTACTTGTGAAATATTAGGTAGTTAGAACGATTTTTAACTAACCTGGGCGGCTTGCCCAACACTTCTGATTCACGCCTGGTGAAACCAGACGTGAAGGGCCGGATCAGATAGAAAGAAACTAAATAAATTAAATAACATTGCACAAAGTGCTTTCCGGGTTTCGAGCCCGGCAGCCAGCCTTATTGACAGGCCGGCTGCCAACAGGAGCTACAACGTGACGTGGGAGAGAAAGAGAGAGAGCAAGACATCATCCAGTGCTAGAACAGAAGATCAGGGGTCGGGGGGGGGAGAGAATGGAAGATCGGGGGGAGAGTGGAAGATCGGGGGGAGAGTGGAAGATCGGGGGGAGAGTGGAAGATCGGGGGGAGAGTGGAAGATCGGGGGGAGAGTGGAAGATCGGCGGGGGGGGGGGGGGGGAACCTACCTTTCCACCCTGCTCCGATGTCCAATGCCTCCCTCTCCGATCTCCCCCTCTTCCCCCCGCCGAATGTCCCCTCTGATCTTCCACTTTCCCCCCCCAGATTTTCCACTCTCCCCCCCCCGCCCCCGATCTTCCGCACTCCCCCCCCCGAATGTCCCCACCGATCTTCCACTCCCCCCCCGATCTTCCGCTCTCCCCCCCGAATGTCCCCACCGATCTTCCACTCCCCCCCCCGATCTTCCACTCTCCCCCCCCCCCCCCCCGAATGTCCCCACCGATCTTCCACTCTCCTCCTGATCTTCCACTTTCCCCCCCAGATCTTCCACTCTCCCCCACCCCCCCCCCGAATGTCCCCACCGATCATCCACTCTCCTCCTGATCTTCCACTTCCCCCCCCAGATCTTCCACTCTCCCCCCCCCACGATCTTCCACTCTCCCCCCCACCGAATGTCCCCCACCGATCTTCCACTTCCCCCCCCAGATCTTCCACTCCCCCCCCCCGATCTTCCACTCTCCCCCCCCCCCCCCCCCCACCGAATGTCCCCACCGATCTTCCACTTCCCCCCCCAGATCTTCCACTCCCCCCCCCCCCCGATCTTCCACTCTCCCCCCCCCCCCCCACCGAATGTCCCTACCGATCTTCCACTCTCCCCCTGATCTTCCATTCTCCCCCCCCACCCCCGATCTTCTGTTCTAGCACCGGATGATGTCTTGCTCTCTCTCTTTCTCTCCCACCTCGTGTTGTAGCTCCTGTTGGCAGCCGGCCTGTCAATAAGGCTGGCTGCCGGGCTCGAAACCCGGAAGAACTTTAATCACTATCAATTACATTGCGATCGCGTTAGAAATGGTAAGTTTTGTTTTATCGGGTTTGCCACACGCACCTTCAACACCCCCCCTCCCCCAGGCTGCCAACCCACCATTTCAAAATTGAGCCCAAGATGTTCAGGAAAAAAAAGGGAAGGAAAAAAAGGAGGGAGGTGGTGGCAGTATTGATTAAGGAGAATATTGCAGTGCTGGAGAGAGAGGATGTCATTGAGGGGTCAAGCACAGTATCTATTTCGTTAGAGTTAAGAAACAATAGAGGTGCCATTACACTACTGGGTGTATTCTATAGGCCACCAGTGGGAAGGATATAGAGGAGCAAATTTGCAGGGAAATTACAGAGAGGTGCAAGATCTATGGAGCCGTGATAATGGGGGACTTCAACTATCGTAATATAGACTGGGATAGTAATAGCGTAAGGCAAAGAGGGGGAGGAATTTCTGAAGTGTGTTCAGCAGAATTTTCTTGATCAGTAAGTTTCCGGCCCAACGAGGAAGGAGGGATTGATGGATTTGGTTCTGGGGAAAGAGGTGGGTCAAGTGGAGTAAGTGTCAGTGGGGGAACATTTAGGGAACAGTGATCATAGTATTATAAGGTTTAGATTAGTTGTGGAAAAGCACAAGGAGCAATCTAGAGTAAAAATATTTAATTGGAGGAGGGCAAATTTCAATGGATTGAAAACGGATCCGACCAGGCAAAACTGTAATTGAACAATGGGCAGTCTTTAAAGAGGAGATGGTTTGGGAACGGTCGAGGCACATTCCCACGAGGGGGCAAGGTAGGGCAACTAAAGCCAGAGCTCCCCGGATGACAAAAGAGATAGTGAGTAAGATTAAGCACAGAAAAGGGGCATAAGACAGATGTCAGGTTGATAATACAAGTGAGAACCAGGCTGAACATAGAAAGTTCAGAGGGGAAGTGAAAAAGGAAATAAGGGGGACAAAGAGAGAGTATGAGAATAGATTAGCGGGCAACATAAAAGGGAATCCAAAAGTCTTCTATAGGTATATAAATAGCAAACGGATAGTAAGAGGAGGGGTGGGGCCGATTAGGGACCAAAAAGGTGAACCACGCATGGAGGCAGAGGGCATGGCCGAGGTACTAAATGAGTACATTGCATCTGTCTTTACTAAGGAAGAATATGCTGCCAAAGTCACAGTAAAAGAGGAGATATTTGAGATACTGGATGGGCTAAGAATTGATAGAGGAGGTACTAGAAAGACTGGCTGTACTTAAAGTAGATAAGTCACCTGGTTCAGATGGGATGCATCCTATGTTGCTGAGGGAAGTAAGGGTGGAAATTGCAGAGGTGCTGACCATAATCTTCCAATCCTCCTTTGATATGGGGGGTGGTGCCAGAGGACTGGAGAATTGCAAATGTTACACCCTTGTTCAAAAAGGGTGTAAGGATAAACCCGGCAACTACAGACCACAGACCAGTCAGTTTAACCTTGGAGGTGGGGAAGCTTTTAGAAAAGATAATCCAGGACAAAATTAATAGTCATTTGGACATGTGTGGATTAATAAAGGAAAGCCAGCACTGATTTGTTAAAGGCAAATCGTGTTTAGCTAACTTGATTGAGTTTTTTGATGAGGTAACAGAGAAAGTTGATGAGGGCATTGCGATTGATGTTGTGCATATGGACTTTCAAAAGGCTTTTGATACAATGGCACATAATAGGCTTGTCAGCCCATTGGATAAAAGCGGCAATGGCAGCATGAATACAAAATTGGCTAAGTGACAGGAAACAGAGAGTAGTGGTGAACAGTTGATTTTCAGACTGGAGGAAGGTATACAGTGGTATTCCCCAGGGGTCCGTACTCAGACCACTGCTTTTTTAGATATATATTAATGACTTGGACTTGGGTGTAAGGGGCACAATTTCAAAATTTGCAGATGACACAAAACTTGGAAGTGTAGTGAACAGTGAGGTGGATGGTAATAGACTTCAAAGAGGACATAGACTAGCTGGTGGAATAGGTGGACACATGGCAGATGACATTTAATGCAGAGAAATGCAAAGTGATACATTTTGTCAGGAATAATGAGGAGAGGCAATATAAACTAAATGTTACCTAAAGGGTGTGCAGGAACAGAGAGACCTGGGGGTTTCTGTGTGCAAATCTTTGAAGGTGGCACGACAGTTTGAGAAAGCGGTTAAAAAAGCATACAGGATCCTGGGCTTTTTAAATAGAGTACAAAAGCAAGGAGATTATGTTGAAACTTTATAAAACACTGGTTCAACCACATTGGAGTATTGTGTCCAATTCTGGGCACCCACTTTAGGAAGGATGTGAAGGCCTTAGAGAGGATGCAGACAAGATTTATTAGAATGGTTCTAGGGTTGAGGGACTTCAGTTATGTGGATAGACCGGAGAAGCTGGGCTTGTTCTACATAGAGCAGAGAAGGTTGAGTGAAGATTTGATAGAGGAGTCCAAAATCATGAAGGGTTTAGATAAAGTAAATAAAGAGAAACTGTTTCCATTGGCGGCAGTGTCGAGAACCAAAGGATTTAAGATGATTGGCAAAAGAACCAAAGGCGACATGAGGAAAAACTTTATTATACACTGAGTAGTTGTGATCTCGAATGTGCTGCCTGAAAGGTTGGTGGAAGCAAATTGAATCGTGGCTTTCAAAAAGGAATTGGATAAATACTTGAAGGGAAAAAATTTGCAGGGCTACGGGGAAAGAGCGGGGGAATGGGACAAAGAGCCGGCATGGGCTCGATAGGCTGAATGGCCTCCTGTGCTCTAGCCAGTGTTGGCTCCCCCATCAGACACAATCTACTGATTGTGCCTGATCCTGGCCGGATCCTGGGCCCAGAAGGTAAGTCTTAAATTTATTTTTCAAATTTCCTTGTGGGTCAGGAGGCTCCTCCAGGTCTCACAAGGAAGTCTTGTGCCTCCCTTGCACTGCGCTACCCTGATCTCCAGATCGTGGCCTGACCTCTTGGCCTCGCCCACCTCCTCCCGATTGCAGCCCTAAGATTTGAAATGCTCCCCCATTCCCAATCCTTGCCAGGCTCCCTCTCCCCTCCGATCGTGGCCAGATCTGTCCTCCCCACAATCACGGATAGACCCCCCTCCCTTTGATCACAGCCAGACGCCCCCCTCCCCTTGATCGCAGCGAGGTGTCCCCCTTCCCAATCATGGTCAGCCCCCCTCTCCCCCTCATCATGGCCAGACACCCCCTCCCCTCGATCGCGGCCAGACTCCCCCTCCCCCGGATTGCGGCCAGATGCTCCCCTTTCACAGACCCCCACCACCCCCCAATTGCAGCCAGAGCACCCTTCCCTCAGATCGTAGCCAGACCCCCACCACCCCCAATCATAGCCAGAACACCCCTCCCTCGGATCGCGGCCAGGCCCCCCACTAGCTGACGGCTGCGACCTTCTGCCACTTCTCTGTGCTCCCGCCTGCCGACTAGGCTGTCAATCTGGTCGGCTGTTGGGCGGGAGTCTTCAGCACATTATTTAAATGAGGTCCTGCCGTTAAGATCGGTAGGGCCTCCATATCCCTGGCCTTGCTGGGTTTTTCCCGTGCTCCCCCTTCCCTGCCTCCTCATTAATGTCGGGCCCATTATTTCAGGGACGAATGTGTCAATCTAAAGAAGAGGCTCCCTAGAGCGATGGTGGAATCAGTTAGTAGTAATTCATTCAAATGCAAATTAAACAGATTACTTTGAGAGAATATAATTTTGGGATGCATGACAAATGGTAAGTATGGCATGTTTGGGAGAAACGGGTGACTTTGGACTTATGTTCTACAAGCTCTCCACCACTTGGATTTTCCTCACCTCACATCTGGGTCTGTTGTAGACTAATTGATAGAGATTGATTGCTACAATTAGACAACAACTCCATCATCGTGTATCAGGCGACTACCAGGATGGCAGAAGGTAAACTAGATGTACCTTGGTTTTTTATTAATCTAGCAATTCCTATGTTCCTGAGTCCTGGTTCTTGCCAGAGTGAGATTCCATGATGCTGGACCAGGTGAAGTGCTGGGTGACTGCTCATGGGAAGGCCTTGCTTCATCCGCAGAGGCAGAAAGAAGAGAAGTAACTGAGACTAAATTTGTACGGAGCTGCCCTGGGCAGGTGGCTGGCATGTTACTGGACGTGTACATCATCTTTTGTGTCAGTATTTGTGGGAGATTATACGATTTAGAGTGAAGGAGACATCTATTATCATAACAACACTGTGCTGGGGCATGAATTCCTGTTTCCCAATATCCAGCCACCTCCTGCAACCTCTGGCCCTGAATTTGCAGGGCTCACTCCTCAAGTAGGGTGAGGTCACAAATTAAAATTTGGCCTGCTCTAATTGCAGACACTTCTCTTCTGTTGTGGGCTGCCTTCTCCTGGAAGGGAAGAATCAGGGATAGAGAAGATTGCAATGTGTGCTTGGAATCTGCCCAGCCTCATGTATGAAGATTGACTGCATAAGGATACTAAACATTGATGTCTAGCATATAGGTAAGGAATCTTACAACACCAGGTTATAGTCCAACAATTTTATTTTAAAATCACAAGCTTTCGGAGATTATCTCCTTCGTCAGGTGAGTGAGTGAAAGGTTCTCAAATCGCATATCTTATATTAGGCTGGGACACCATCACACCAATCAAAGGTGTCGTTGGTGTTCAGACAGGTTAGCCACGGAAAACAGTAGGTCCCAGTATGCTGAATACACATTGTGTCAAATTACACAGACAGAGAGAAAGAGACCCGAAAGGCAGAGAGAGAGAGAGAGAGAGAGAATATTAAAAACGGATAACTTTTTTTTCCCTTGCTGGTGGGGTTACGTGCAGCATGACATGAACCCAAGATCCCGGTTGAGGCCGTCCTCATGGGTGCGGAACTTGGCTATCAATTTCTGCTCGACGATTTTGCGTTGTCGTGTGTCTCGAAGGCCGCCTCATACGTTGCAGGAAAGGATGCCCCGGAGCATGGTACATTGGCGAGACCATGCAGACACTGCGACAACGGATGAACGGACACCGCGCAACAATTGCCAGACAGGAGGGTTCCCTCCCAGTCGGGGAACACTTCAGCAGTCAAGGACATTCAGCCACCGATCTTCGGGTAAGCGTTCTCCAAGGCGGCCTTCGAGACACACGACAACGCAAAATCGTCGAGCAGAAATTGATAGCCAAGTTCCGCACCCATGAGGACGGCCTCAACCGGGATCTTGGGTTCATGTCACGCTGCACGTAACCCCACCAGCAAGGGAAAAAAAAGTTATCTGTTTTTAATATTCTCTCTCTCTCTCTCTCTCTCTGCCTTTCGGGTCTCTTTCTCTCTGTCTGTGTAATTTGACACAATGTGTATTCAGCATACTGGGACCTACTGTTTTCCGTGGCTAACCTGTCTGAATACCAACGACACCTTTGATTGGTGTGATGGTGTCCCAGCCTAATATAAGATATGCGATTTGAGAACCTTTCACTCACTCACCTGACGAAGGAGATAATCTCCAAAAGCTTGTGATTTTAAAATAAAATTGTTGGACTATAACCTGGTGTTGTGAGATTCCTTACATTTGTCTACCCCAGTCCATCACCGGCATCTCCACATCATAGCATTTAGGTGATTCGCATGGAAAGCTCACCAATGGGATGCTTGTGCTGAAGGGAGGAGTGTTGGGCAAGGTATTTGATAAAGTACCATGTAAGAGACTTGTTCGCCAAATTAAAGTGCATGGGATTAAAGGGACAGTGGCAGTGTGGATACAAAATTGGCTAAGGGACAGAAAGCAGAGAGCAGTGGTGATCGGTTGTTTTTCAGACTGGAGGGAAGTATACATTGGTCTTCCCCACGTCTCAATATTAGGACCACTGCTTTTTTTGATATGTATTAATGACCTGGACTTGGGTATAGAGGGATATTTTCAAAGTTTGCAGATGACTCAAAACTTGAAAATATAGTAAACACTTTGGAGGATAGTGATGGACTTTAGGAGGACATAGACAGACTGGTGAAATGGGCAGACACATAGCAGATGAAATTTAACGCAGAGAATTGTGAAGTGATGTATTTTGGTAGGAAGAATGAGGAGAGGCAATATAAACTAAATGGTACAATTTAAAAGGGGGTGCACATAAACAAATCTTTGAAGGTGACAGGACAAGTTAAAAAAGCATACGGGATTGTGGGCTTTATTAATAGAGGCATAGAGTACAAAAGCAAGGAAGTTATGCTAAACCTTTATAAAACACTGGTTAGGCCTCAGCTGGAATATTGTGTTCAATTCTGGTCATCACACTTTAGGAAGGATGTCATGGCCTTAGAGAGAGTGCAGAAGAGATTTATTAGAATGGTACCAGGGATGAAGGATTTCAGTTATGTGGTGAGATTGGGGAAGCTGGGATTCTTCTCCTTCGAACAGGGAAGGTTAAGGGGAGATTTAATAGAGGTGTTCAAAATGATGAATGGTTTTGATAGAGTAAATAAGGAGAATCCGTTTCCAGTGGCAGAAGGGTCGGTAACCAGAGGACACAGATTTAAGGTGATTGGCAAAAGAGCCAGGGGCGACATGAGGAAACATTTTTTAACGCAGCGAGTTGTAATGATCTGGAATACACTGACTAAAAGGGTGGTGGAAGCAGATTCAAAAGTAACTTTCAAAAGGGAATAGGATAAATACTTGAAGGAAATAATTAACTGGGCTATGAGGAAAGAGCTGGGGAATGGGACTAATTGGATAGCTCTTTCGAAGAGCCGGCACAGCCACGATAGGCCGAATGGCCTCCTCCTATGTTGTACTTACTATGATACTATGATACTATGACGTACTACTGTGCCCCTCCTGGTGAGGCCATTGAGTATTTTTCTGCACTGGAACCAGGTCCTCTACATAGTGCAGCTGGAAATGATTCTGTTGGCAGCCTACTACCATGCTCTTTGGGCTACAGCTTTGTTGCATCTTGGCCATGATGAGGAAAGAGGATAGTCTAACTCTCCTGAACTCCTTGCAGCAACATCTCTATGGAGTTGACTTCAAAGGAGGGTACCCTGCTTCTTCCTGCACTGCAGTCAAATATGAAAGGCTTTCTCAACAAGAAACCAAGAGTTAAGGTAACCAGATGATGTATGACCAAGCTATGAGATGCCCAAAGACAACCCAAGGAATAAATGCAACCTGACCTCAGCCCAAAAAATAATCCCATTGCTGCAAGACATAAACGCAGAGCAAATAATGGCAGAACAAAAAAGTCAGTTGCCAGGCTCAAAGCTACTGCCTCTGAATTTCTTTCCAGTAGAAGGACACCAAGCCTGCCTTGCGCATACTGACTACACGGCTTCAGACGGAAAGCGTGAATGCACTGGGGAAGGTCCAGGCAGACAACACTTCCTGTGTCCTCTGCTTGCTCTTCGCATGTCTGAGAGCAAATTGGCCCAATTGATTCTTTGATAGGATGAGGATAAATTCACCAAAGATATCATCTTAAGAAGCCATTCAATTACTAGCAACTTACATTTTCACTGCTGTATGGGAGAATTGATATATAGTTAGCATATTCAAGGTTTTATGGAGAAACAGATATCATTTGAGGTAAATATTTGTCCTGGTCCCAACACACAAAGCCAGGAATGTTGAAGACAGAAATTTTTCCCAATACTTTGTTGACTATGTCATGTGATGAAGTTAGGTTGCCAAGGGGACTCTGTCTTCCACAACTGCTTATCTCACAGCAGTTCATTAACCGAACGCTTGAAGGATTTCTCAATGAACCTTGCAGAGAAAATCCAAAAGAGGAAGAGAAGTTCTTCCATTGAACGACTTTACCACTTGTTCAATTGAGATATTGTAAACTCCTGACTGGGTGAAATGAACAGACCGGTAGCCTGGAAATAATTGAGGTCAAATTACAACCATTCTTGAGCTAAGTTTCTTCAGGCCTTTTCTGCGCCAGGTAAAAAAAATTGTCTGTCATCTGATTTATACTCTATCTCCAACAGAGCTTGTATGTGACCTGTGGTGGTCTTAAATATATGAAACATATCTGAAGCAATGAAGGTTAACAAGAAGCTTCAGCTACCTGTCCAATGTAAGAGTGAGTAATTATCAGAATAAAATTTGCAATGAAAGCTAATTTATTTTTAATTAATATTTTATTGAGCTTCAAAACCAAAATGGATTCAGTGGAAAATAAATTGCAACAATCAAATGGTACTAAAATCCAGCAGGGAAATAAAACAGTAGAGAGATGTAGAATGCCCTGTAACTATAGTACTTTACAACTATAGAGACAGACATGTAAAAGCCAAATTTAAATATCAAACTGCAGCTATTTAAGGCCACAAAATTTCTCATATGTTACAGTTATTCCATGAACAAAATCATCTTTGCCTCTGTGATATAAATTTAACGCACAAGGTCATTTCTAGTGATTAAAGCCCAAAAGATAGAAAACAAAAAAAAATAATGCCTTGGTGTCAAATAACCCACAGGAAATTCTAATTTATATTTCAACAAGATAGAAAAACAAACTTAATTGTATCAGGGAGCGAGGCACTTTGCTCCCGAAGGAATACTGAAGTTTTCAGGAGTTCTGGATAACAGAAATATTTGATTTCTGGGAAGGCTGGGAAAAAAGCATTGTTGATCTACAAGAACTGCCTGTGCAATCCTGAGCTACATAACAGAGACTAAATTCAAGAAGTCCACAGCAAAGTAAATGTCTGAGGCTGTTGATCACCACCTCATATAAAGAAAGTCTGAAATTACCCCGTTTGGGGGTTAAATTTGTGACCTAGTGGTCCCAGCACAGAGCTTCATACAATAGAAGCACACTGAGAATTTGGGCCTGGATGTCAGCACTAATGGGAGGCCGCAAATCAGGCACACTAAATATGATTCCTGATTCTCGGATTTCAGAGCCTTGTCTTACATAATTTACCCTCCAGTGTGTAACTTAATATTATTAGGAACATAGGAACAGGAATGGGCTATTTAGTCCCTTGAGCCTGTTCGCCATTCAATTAGATTATTGCTGATCTGTATCTTAACTCCATCTAACTGCCTTGGCACTGGAACTCTTAATACCCTTGCCTAACAAAAAATTATCAATCTCAGTTTTAAAATTTTCAATTGACCTAGCCTCAAGGTCTAGTCAAACCTAGTCTATGCAACCTGTCCTCATAATTTAACCCTTTTAGCCCAGGTATCATTCTGGTGAATATGCGGTGCACCCATTCCAAGGCCAATATATCATTCCTGAAGTGTGGTACCCAGAACTGATGCAGTACTCTAAATGGAGTCTAATCAGACCTTTATATAACTGTAACATAACTTCCACCCATGGAATACTGTGCACAGTTCTGGTCTCCATATTATAAAAAGGATATAGAGGCATTGGAGAAGGTACATAAAATGATTCACAAGCTTGATATCAGAACTGTGAGGATATCCTTATCAGGAAAGACTGAACAGGCTGGGGTTCTTTTCTCTAGAGAAAAGAAGGCTGAGGGGTGACTTGGTAGAGGTCTTTAAGATAATGAAAGGGTTTGCTAGGGTAGATGTAGAGAAAATGTTTCTACTTGTGGGGGAGTCCAAAACTAGAGGTCATCAATATGAAATAGTCACTAATAAATCCAGTAGGGAACTCAGGAGAAACTTCTTTACCCAAAGAGTGGTAAGAATGTGGAATGCGCTGCCACAAGGAATAGTTGAGGCAAATGCATCTTTCTCCACACCTTATGCACGAAGGGGCAGTCGACCAGGAGGTGGATGACGGTCTCATCCCCTTTGCAGCCTCGAGGGCAGCTCGCAGTGGCGCTGAGATTCCGTGCCTGTAGGAAAGACTGTACTGGGAGGGCCCTTCTCATCACCATCCAAGCTACATCCTGGTGCCTGTTGGTCAGTTCCGGCGACAAGGCAGTCTGCCAAATGGCTTTGACTGTCCGGTTGGGGGACTGCCTGATCGGATCCACCTTCTCCCTTCCCTGCAGGACACCCAGAATGTTCTGCACCGACCACTGTCTGATGGCCTTGTGGTCGAAAAGGTTCCTTTTCAGGAACTTTTCCATCTGGGGAAGGTGGTGGGGTACAGTCCAGCTGGACGGCACGTCCTGCATCTGCTCAGGCACCTCTCCACTCTCAGAAAGCCAAGGCCAGCTGCTCAATATGGACCCAAAACTCTGCTCTATCACTGTGTGGCACTGCATGCTTGTGTTGTAGTGAGCTGTGTCATAGGACTACCTAAAAATGTTTCCAGTTGCCCTGGTCATACATTTCTTCTGTTAAAAGCAAGTTCTTTCTTACTTAAAAGTTCTTTTAGTCTCATTCATACTATGTATAAGGTTTCTTTCATGCTTATTAAAAGGAATTATGTTTATGACATGGCCATGAGATGACCAAAGACTAGAAAGATCCCTCAAGAGCATCACATAAAATCCAGGGTATTATTCTATTGCATTTAGGCTGAATTTTAGTTCTGTACAGAAGTGATTCTATTTGGCATCATGAAAGGCAGTTTTGTGGTGCTGAATTTATATTTAAATTCAAAAAATTGATAGCAAAGCAGCAGGGGGTGAAATGGTTGCCCAGCGCACAGGAAAGTTAACAAGGTCATTTCCTTAATGGTCACGGAGTTCGCACAAAGCAATCAAAATGCTGAAGCTTATGGGAATGCTTTTGGAAACTCCCAACCCACAGGGGATGGGGGGAGGCTCTGTAAGTATCAGTGCTTCTTCATGAAAATTTACCACCTTGTAGTGCTCCAAGTTAGTGGAATGGATGGTGTGATGTCTAAACTTCTGCAATAATTCATGGTGGGACATCATTAATATGACAAGAAACATCACTCACTGCCACAAATTGGCAGGGTCAGTCACTTCAGGTACAGATCACAAAATCACATGTATGCTGCAGACCATTTTGTAAGCACAGTGCAGCCTCATTGGAATGGCTGCAAGATATAGGCCCCAGTTATAATGCAACCTGCCTGATGGGAATGGGGCAGATGAGTGGTTAAAATCACAACAATCGAATTATTGCCCCGTTCCTGCCAGAAACCACCAACCGCCATTTTAACTCCAGAGCTGACTTGGATCAGAAACGCACCCGCCAGAAAGAAGCGGGTGCCTCATCAATAAATTCAAATAGTGGTCAGTTGGAACCCATGTTAACTAGGTGGGTCACAAGTCCCATCCTGTGGCAAACCAGTTAGCTAAAGCTTAGTGGCGATGCCTTCACAAACTGACCAATATGAGCTGTGGCCCGATTTTAACTCCAGCTAGTTTTCAGTGTGACTTAGAAACTCACCCACTGCTCCAGAAATGAAGCCCAGGGTATTTTAATTCCTGAGCCTCATTTAAATCCCATCGGCCGTCTTCCCAAAGTCGGTGGGAAGTGGCAGAGCATCGCATGGCCTGGTGGCCGCCTGCCAAGACCAAGTAAGTAGTGGCATCGGCTATCGATGCCATCCTGTGGTGGTGTGTGATTGGGAGGGGGGTGGGTCCTTGTTTTGGCCTTCTTCTGCCCCCGATCCGCTTCCCTGCTGTTTGGCCTGGCGGGAAACTCACCACAGCTTCCTGCTCAGGCCGCTGAGTTAAATTACAGCTGGGTCCTGGTGATGTAATCAGACCCCAATCTGCATATTTAAAGAAGGACACCATCGGCTTTGGACCGCCTGCTTAGCTGTCCAAAAGCTCTTCCAAAGAGAGAGCACAGGCACGATGGGACGAATGGGGAAAGAGCATGGGAATCGGACTAAGGGGATAGCTCTTTCAGAGAGAGAGCTTCGGTGTCATGTGCTGAATCCTCCTATGCTGCACACCTCCACGATTGTAGAAGCCTACACTTTCAGAATACATACCAACAGCAAGAAACCTCACCTACTGCCTGTATCAGAAAACCACAGCTAATAGATCCACGGCTTTCCAACATGTGCTAGCAGCGGGGATGGCATTGTATCTATCCCAATATAGGAACATTAGAATTGCTAGACAAAAAAAGACCAAGGTCCATCTAGTTCACCTTTTACCATCCTGGCAGTAGCATGAAGCAATGATAATGGAGTATTTCAACCTTCCTTTTGAAGGCGGCTTAAACTGGTGGTGTCATTACTTTCCCCAGGGTCTTTTGTGAATTTATACTGTCAGGAAACTTCACAAAGGCTGATTTAGAAAATATGACCGTAGAGAAGCATAGTCGTCACAACAACAACAACAACAACAATTTGAATTTCTATAGCGCCTTTAGCATAATAAAATGTCCAAGGTACTTCACAGGAGTGTTATCAAAGAAAATTTGACACCAAGCCACATAAGGAGGTATTAGGGCAGGTGAGCAAAAGCTTGGTCAAAGGGGTAGGTTTTAAGGAGTGTCTTAAAGGAGGAGAGAGAAATAGAGAGGCGGAGAGGTTTAGGGAGGGAATTCCAGAACTTAGGACCCACGCATCCGAAGGCAAGGCAGCAAATGGTGGAGCGATTAAAATCAGGGATGCGCAAGGGGCAAGAATTGGAGGAGTGCAGAGATCTCTGAGGTATGTAGGGCTGAAGGAGGTTACAGAGATAGGAAGGGGTGAGGCCATGGGGGGATTTGAAAACAAGGATGAGAATTTTAAAATTGAGGCATCCGGGACCGGGAGCCAGTGTAGGTCAGTGAGCACAGGGGTGATGGGTGAACGGGACTTGGTGCGAGTTAGGTTACGGGCAGCAGAGTTTTGGATGAGCTCAAGTTTATGGAGGGTGGAAGATGGGAAGCCAGCCAGGAAAACATTGGAATAGTCCAGTCTGGAGGTAACAAAGGCATGGATGAGGGTTTCAGCAGCAGATGAACTGAGGCAGAGGCGGAGATGGGCGATGTTATAAAGGTGGAAGTAGGCGGTCTTGGTGATGGAGAGGATATGTGTTCAGAAGCTCATCTCAGGTTCAAGTAGAACGCCACGGTTACAAAAGGTCTGGTTTAGCCTCAGACAGTGGTCAGGGAGAGAGATATAGTCGGCGGCTAGGGAATGGAGTTTGCGGCGGGGTCCAAAGACAATGGCTTCGGTCTTCCCAATATTTAGTTGGAGGAAATTTTTGCTCATCCAGTACTGGATGTCGGACAAGTAATGTGACAAATGAGAGACAGTGTAGGGGTCAAGGAAGGTGGTTGTGAGGTAGAGCTGGGTGTCGTCAGCATACACGTGGAATTTGATGTGTTTTCGGATGCTGTCACCAAGAGTAGCATGTAGATGAGAAATATGAGGGGCCAAGGATAGATCCTTGGGGGACTCCAGAGGTAACAGTGTGGGAGCGGGAAGAGTGGCCATTGCAGGTGATTCTCTGGCTACGACTGGATGGATAAGAACGGAACCAATCGAGCTCAATCCCTGGACGACGGAGGAGAGGCATTGGAGGAGGATGGTGTGGTCAACCGTGTCAAAAGCTGCAGACAGGTTGAGAAGAACAGAAAATGGAAAGCTGATCTGGAACTGTGAATGGTTGAAGTTCTGAAGGTGCAGATGACAATGAATGAGCGAGAAGCTCTGTACACAGCCTGTAGATTATATATACTTTTTTATTTATTCATGGGATGTGGGCGTCGTTGGCAAGGCCAGCATTTATTGCCCTTGAGAAGGTGGTGGTGAGCCACCTTCTTCAACCGCTGCAGTCCATGTGGTGAAGGTTCTCCCACTGTGCTGTTAGGTGGGGAGTTCCAGGATTTTGACCCAGCGATGATGAAGGAATTGCGATATATTTCCAAGTCAGGATGGTATGTGACTTGGAAGGGAACGTGCAGGTGGTGTTGTTCCCATGTACCTGCTGCCCTTGTCCTTCTAGGTGGTAGAGGTCATGAGTTTGGGAGGTGCTGTCGAAGAAGCCTTGGCGAGTTGCTGCAGTGCATCCTGTAGATGGTACACACTGCAGCCACAGTGCACCGGTGGTGAAGGGAGTGAATGTTTAAGGTGGTGGATGGGGTACCAATCAAGCGGGCTGCTTTGCCCTGGATGGTGTCGAGTCTCTTGAGTGTTGTTGGAGCTGCACTCATCCAGGCAAGTGGAAAGTATTCCATCACACTCCTGACTTGTGCCTTGTAGATGGTGGAAAGGCTTTGGGGAGTCAAGAGGTGAGTCACTCACAGCAGAATACCTAGCCTCTGACCTGCTCTTGTAGCCACAGTATTTATTTGGCTGGTCCAGTTTAGTTTCTGGTCAATGGTGACCCCCAGGTTGTTGATGGTAATGCCGTTGGATGTCAAGGGGAGGTGGTTAGACTCTCTCTTGTTGGAGATGGTCATTGCCTGGCACTTGTCTGGCGCGAATGTTACTTACCACTTATCAGCACAAGCCTGGATGTTGTCCAGGTCTTGCTGCATGTGGGCACGGACTGCTTCATTATCTGAGGGGTTGTGAATGGAACCGAACACTGAGCAATCATCAGCGAACATCCCCACTTCTGACTTTATGATGGAGGGAAGGTCATTGATGAAGCTGCTGAAGATGGTTGGGCCTAGGACACTGCCCTGAGGAACTCCTGCAGCAATGTATTGGGACCAGGGATCGTTGGCCTCCAATAACCACTACCATCTTCCTTTGTGCTAGGTATGACTCCAGCCACTGGAGAGATTTCCCCTGACTCCCATTGACTTCAGTTCTATTAGGGCTCCTTGATGCCACATTCAGTCAAATGCTGCCTTGATGTCAAGGGCAGTCACTCTCACCTCACCTCTGGAATTCAGCTCTTTTTTTTCCATGTTTGGACCAAGGCTGTAATGAGGTCTGGAGGCGAGTGGTCCTGGCGGAACCCAAACTGAGCATTGGTGAGCTGGTTATTAGTGAGTAAGTGCCTCTTGATAGCACTTATTTGCCGCAGTAAACATCAAATGTTTGCAGCAAGATTTGACACAGGTGAGGTCATCTTAAAGTACACACAAATGGTTCAATATAGTTGGCCCCTAAAGAGATAATAGTGTCTAGCGTCAGAATCAGTTCTTGTTTAGCTTTGTGCGTCAGAGCTTTTTGACCATGTATCATTGTGAGTTATGTAAGATAGTTACAGATTTTTAATCCTTTAAGTTTTCTGATTATTTTTGCAGACAAATTCATTTGAAAAGCAGGCCATCTTTGGTGAATCGTGTTTTGGTTGTTATTAGAATTTTAGTGACAGAAATTATAGGGACAGATTTCTGTATGTCAGTAATATCTCAGACAGCAGAACGAGTGGAAACTGCCATGCTGCTTACGTCCACGTGTTCATCTGCTGGAGACAGAGGTTACAGATTTACCACACCTGCCAAAGCTATCGGAATATAACACCAATTCATTGAGTGAGGATGTTCCTGTTAAGGACACCACATAGCAGGGGCCTGTAGAGCTGTTGTCTTTAAGCCCAGCTAACAACAGGCGCTAAAAAAAAAGTAGTTGCATTTATAAACTGTCTTTCACAACCTCAGAATATCTCAAAGTGCTTCACAGCCAATGAAGTGTAGTCACTATAATAATGTACGGTAACATGCAGTCAATTTGCAAACAGCAAGGTCCCACAAACAGCAATGAGATTAACAACTGGATAATCTGCTTTAGTGGTGTGGATTGAGGGATAAATATTGGCCTGGACATCAGCAGAACTCCCTTGCTCTTCAAATAGTGCTGTGGGATCTTTTACATCCACCTGGGAGGGCAAACAGGGTCTCTGTTTAATGTTTCATCCAAAAGATAGCACCTCCCTCAGTACTGCACTGAAGTATCAGCCTAGATAATGTGTTGAAGTCTCTGGAGTGGGGCATGAACCCCCGACCACCTGACTTAGAGGCAAAAGAGGCACTGAGCCAAGGTTGACAACTGCTAAGGGTGTGAAATTTTCACTGAGCTCAGTAGCAGCACAGCGTAAATGACATTTGTCCTGTGTCAGCTGCCATCATCCTTTCAGATGATGAGTGGAACAAATGGAAAGTTCATAGAAGTCTTATTACTGCCCATCTCTTTAAAGGAGTCTCCTACAGCAACTGGAATTACATTGTAGAGCAAGTCAAAAGTACTCATCTATCAGAACAATCCAGCACCCAGAGCAAATGTTGACAACAACAATGGCTTACATTTCTATATCGATCCTCACCTACAGAGAGATGTCTCAGAAGGGCAGGGGAGTGCATTTCAGGGGAGAAAGGGAAAAGTAGGGTTAGGGAGCAAAGCAGATAAGAGAAGGGTTTTTAGAAGGCAGGGAGGGAGGTGGCAAGGTTGAGGGAGGGAGTTCTAGAATTTGGGGGA
Source organism: Heptranchias perlo (assembly GCF_035084215.1). Lineage (NCBI taxonomy): Eukaryota > Metazoa > Chordata > Chondrichthyes > Hexanchiformes > Hexanchidae > Heptranchias > Heptranchias perlo. Next base: position 77,332,512 of record NC_090330.1, read on the forward strand.
ATGGAGTGGCTAAAAGATGTGCTATTGTTAGTGGAAAGGAGGGAACAGGGAATGAATAGAAACGTAGAAAATAGGAGCAAGAGTAGCCTGCTCCACCATTCAAAATGATAATGGCTGATCGTCTAACTCAGTACCCTGTTCCCGCTTTTTCCCTATATCACTTGATGCCTTTAGCATTAAGAAATATATCTATCTCCTTCTTGAATACATCTAATGACTTGGCCTCCACTGCCTTCTGTGGTAGAGAATTCCACAGGTTCACCACCCCCTGAGTGAAGACATTTCTCCTCATCTCCGTTCTAAATCGCATACCCCGTATCCTGAGACTGTGACCCCTGGTTATGGACTCCCCAGCCATCGGGAACATCCTCCCTGCATCTAGACTGTCTAGTCCTGTTAGATATGTTTTGATGAGATCACCTCTCATTCTTCTAAACTCTAGTGAATATAGGCCTAGTCGACCCAATCTCTCCTCAGACATCAGTCCTGCCATCCAAGGAATCAGCCTGGTAAACCTTTGTTGCACTCCCTCCATGGCAAGGATATCCGTCCTCAGATAAGGAGACCAAGAATAACTAGCTGGCATTGGTAGAGGAGTCCTAGGCCCAACCATCTTCAGCTGCTTCATCAATGACCTTCCCTCCATCATAAGGTCAGAAATGGGGATGTTCGCTGATGACTGCACAGTGTTCAGTTCCATTCGCAACCCCTCAGATAATGAAGCAGTCCGAGCCCGCATGCAGCAAGACCTGGACAACATCCAGGCTTGGGCTCATAAGTGGCAAGTAACATTCGCGCCAGATAAGTGACAGGCAATGACCATCTCCAACAAGAGAAAGTCTAACCACCTCCTCTTGACATTCAACGGCATTACCATCGCCGAATCCCCCACCATCAACATCCTGGGGGTCACCATTGACCAGAAACTGAACTGGACCAGCCATATAAATACTGTGGCTACGAGAGCAGGTCAGAGGCTGGGTGTTCTGCGGCGAGTGACTCACCTCCTGACTCCCCAAAGCCTTTCCACCATCTACAAGGCACAAGTCAGGAGTGTGATGGAATACTCTCCACTTGCCTGGATGAGTGCAGCTCCAACAACACTCAAGAAGCTCGACACCATCCAAGATAAAGCAGCCCGCTTGATTGGCACCCCATCCATCACCCTAAACATTCACTCCCTTCACCACCGGCGCACTGTGGCTGCAGTGTGTACCATCCACAGGATGCACTGCAGCAACTCGCCAAGGCTTCTTCGACAGCACCTCCCAAACCCGTGACCTCTACCACCTAGAAGGACAAGAGCAGCAGGCACATGGGAACAACACCACCTGCACGTTCCCCTCCAAGTCACACACCATCCCGACTTGGAAATATATCGCCGTTCCTTCATCGTCGCTGGGTCAAAATCCTGGAACTCCCTTCCTAACAGCACTGTGGGAGAACCGTCACCACACGGACTGCAGCGGTTCAAGAAGGCGGCTCACCACCACCTTCTCGAGGGCAATTAGGGATGGGCAATAAATGCTGGCCTCGCCAGCGACGCCCATATCCCGTGAACGAATAAAAAAAAAAAGAATGTGCACAAAGAGATACAGTCGGAGGCATGTCAGGTCTTTCCCCAAAGGTCAATAGTGAACTAGTTGGGTTATTGCAACATGGTGAGAGTGCAGGAGCCTCAGTCCTTGCACTTGTCCAATAGATTCGAAGTTCTTGCAACACTTGTGGACAAGTGCGGGGACTGTGGGGAGGACGAGCAAACTGACCACGGCGCTGTGGTACAGGAAGCCGTTCAAGTGGGGGGAGTAAAAAGGAAGGTGGTTGTTGTAGGCGACAGTATCGTTAGGGTGATAGATACTGTTCTGTACAGCCAGGAACTATAGTCCTGAAGGCAATGTTGCCTACTTGGTGCCAGGGTTAAGGACATCTCCTCTGGGCTGGAGAAGAACTTGGAGTGGGAGGGGGAGGATCCAGTTGTCGTGGTCCACGTAGGTACCAACGACATAGGTAGGACTAAGAAAAAGGTTCTGCTGACAGAGTTTGAGCAGCTAGGGACTAAATTAAAAAAGCAGAACCACAAAGGTAATAATCTCTGGATGATTACCTGAGCCACGAGCAAATTGGCACAGGGTCAATAGGATCAGAGAGATGAATGTGTGGCTCAAAGATTGGTGTGGGAGAAGTGGGTTTCGATTCGTGGGGCACTGACACCAGTACTGGTGAAAGATGGAGCTGTTCCATTGGGACAGACTACACCTGAACCATGCTGGGACCAGAGTTCTAGCGAATCGAATAACTAGGGAGGTAGATAGGGCTTTAAACTAAATGGTGGGGGGGGGGGGGTGGGGAGGGACTCGGTGGAGAGAAATCCGCAAGAGTAAATTTGCAAGGATCATAAAAGTGGACTGTAAAAGCTTCAACAGGTTTGTAAAAAAAAAGATTAGTGAAGACAAATGTAGGTCCCTTACAGTCAGAAATGGGAGAATTTCTAATGGGGAGCAAGGAAATGCTAAAGAGAAAAGACAAGGAAGCAGTACAGGAAAGTGACTGGGGTAAGGATAACCAGATTGTGTCAAGAAGGGACAGAGTGTACAAACAAAAGAGTGCACTAACAAATAGGGTCCGGGTAAGAAAAAATGGTAATAAGACAAATAGGTCATAGCACAAAAAAATGTTAAGATGTCTAAAAATGTTAAAAAGACAAATCTAAAGGCACTGTATCTGAATGCACGAAGCATTCGTAATAAGGCAGACAAATTAACAGCGCAAATAGATGTAAACGGATACGATATAATTGTGATTACGGAGATATGGCTGCAGGGTGACCAAGGCTGGGAGCTGAATATCCAAGGCTATTCGATATTTAGGAAGGACAGGCAAAAACACAAAAGGAAAAGCGGCCCAACCATGGCTAACAAAACAAATTAAGGATAGTATTAGATTCAAAAAGGAGTCATATAAAGTCGCTAGACAAAGTAGCAAACCTGAGGATTGGGAGCAGTTTAGAATTCAGCAAAAAAGGACCAAGAGATTGATTAAGAGGGGAAAAATAGAGTATGAGAGTAAATTTGCAAGGATCATAAAAGTGGACTGTAAAAGCTTCTACAGGTTTGTAAAAAAAAAGATTAGTGAAGACAAATGTAGGTCCCTTACAGTCAGAAATGGGAGAATTTCTAATGGGGAGCAAGGAAATAGCAGAGCAATCAAACAAATACTTTGGTTCTGTCTTCACGGAAGAGGACACAAATAACTTCCAAGAAATGCTAGGGAACCAAAGGAGAAGGAGGAATTAAAGGAAATTAGTATCAGTAAAAAAAATAGAGTTGGAGAAATTAATGGGACTGAAAGCCGATAAATCCCCAGGGCCTGATAATCTGCATCCCAGAATACTAAAAGAGGTAGCCATGGAAATAGTGGATGCATTGATTGTCATTTCCAAAATTCTATAGATTATGGAACAGTTCCTGCAGATTGGAAGGCGGCAAATGTAACCTCACTATTTATAAATGAAGGGAGAGAGAAAACAGGGAATCCAGACTGGTTAGCCTAACATCAGTAGTAGGGAAAATGCTGGAGTCTATTATAAAGGATGTGATAACAGGACACTTAGAAAATATCAACGGGATTAGACAAAGTCAACATCGATTTATGAAAGGGAAATCGTGTTTGACAAACCTACTGGAGTTTTTTGAGGATGTAACTGGTAGAATAGATAAGGGAGAACCAGTGGATGTGGTTTATTTGGATTTTCAGAAGGCCTTTGATAAAGTCCCACATAAGAAGTTAGTGTGCAAACTTAAAGCACATGGGATTGGGGGTAATATATTGGCATGGATTGAAAATTGGTTAACAGACAGGAAACAGAGAGTAGGAATAAATGAGTCTTTTTTGGGGTGGCAGGCGGTGACTAGTGGGGTACCACAAGGATCAGTGCTTGGGCCCCAGCTATTCACAATATATATCAATGATTTGGATGAGGGAACTAAATGTAACATTGTGCTGATGACACAAAACTAGGTGGGATTGTGAGTTATAAGGAGGATGCAAAGAGGCTTCAAGGCGATTTAGACAAGTTGAGTGAGTGGGCAAATACATGGCAGATGCAGTATAATGTGGATAAATGTGAAGTTATCCACTTCGGAAGGAAAAACAGAAAGGCAGAGTATTATTTAAATGGTGATAGGTTGGGAAATGTTGATGTACAAAGGGACCTGGGTGTCCTTGTACACCAGTCACTGAAAGCAAACATGCAGGTGCAGCAAGCAGTTAGGAAGACAAATGATATGTTGGCCTTCATTGCAAGAGGATTTGAATACAGGAGCAAGGATGTCTTATTGCAGTTATACAGGGCCTTGGTGAGACCACACCTGGAGTATTGTGTGCAGTTTTGGTCTCCTTACCTAATAAAGGATATACTTGCCATAGAGGGAGTGCAGTGAAGGTTCACCAGACTGATTCCTGGGATGGCAGGACTGTCGTATGAGGAGAGATTGGGTCGACTCGGACTGTATTCAGTGGAGTTTAGAAGAATGAGAGGGGATCTCATTGAAACTTATAAAATCCTGACAGGGCTGGACAGACTGGATGCAGGAGGCTGTTTCCCCTGGCTGGGGGGTCCAGAACGAGGGGTCATAGTCTCAGGATACGGGGTAGGACATTTAGGACTGAGGTGAGGAGAAATTTCTTCACTCAGAGGGTGGTGAACCTATGGAATTCTCTACCACAGAAGGCTGTGGAGGCCAAGTCACTGAATATATTTAAGAAGGAGATAGATAGATTTCTAGACACAAAAGGCATCAAGGGATATGGGGAGAGCGGGAACATGGTATTGAGATAGAGGATCAACCATGATCATATTGAATGGCGGAGCACGCTCGCAGGCCAAATGGCCTACTCCTGCTTCTATTTTCTATGTTTTTAGATTTGAACTTACAGCCGATAGGTTGCTAGTACAGTGCCATAACCGCTAGGCTACTGAATCCACTGGTGAAGGTCTCACTCCCTCATACTGCACTGATGTATTAATGACTCACTAAGATGTGGAGGTGTAGGTGGACCTGTTTCTCTGCTGGTAATTTGTGACATTCATAATTTCTGGTGAGGGGCTCTGTTGTCAAGGTACACAACGCTTAGACAATATTTGATGGTTGTACCACTATGGCATAGTCCGAAGTATTGCATGTTAAAATCTATTTCAAGACAGATAATATTATTCATTAAGAGAGGTAACTCTTATGCAGTAGGATATGAGAGATAAGAAGCAAATCAATCACTGGACTCATTGGCTATTTTGACTTTTGTCACTCTCTGCAGACGTTCTGGACCGAACAATTCCATGGTCCCTTCTTTAGGTAGTATCAACACTTTGCTCCCCCATGGCTCTCCACCTGCAGTCTTCTAGTGCCGATCAATTAAAATCTAGACTTTGCTTGGTTCTTCACTTTAAATCATTGAACCCCTTCCCAACCTCCAGCAACATTCCAAGGATGGCACACCATATTGAGATGGCTGTTGATGTTTCTTGAATGTCGATTGGAGGGTGTGTACCAGAGCTGCACATCACTGTATTCCTGGCCTGGACAATCTTACAGCCCTCCTGACAGTTTTTACATCTGGCTCTAATGTTTCTTCTCAGACTATCTATGATGATGAAACATTCATTTCTTACTGGGGTCAAGAGTCTCATGTTGTGCTTATTCAATTCTATGTGCTTGTGCTTGTGCTCTTCTACAATTGGTTCCAAAATGTTTGTTAAACTTGATAAATAGTGAGCAGCATAGGGGAGACTTGGATGGAATTTCAACTTTCTCATCTAGTCTTAAAGTTTTGTTTAATGAAAAATTTATGCATTTTTTTCTGACAAAGAGTTTCATCACCCTTCCCTATATGTTTTGTTGGTTATTTCTTAGTTCTGTTTGGAGCTATTTGTATTAACTGATAAACCTTTTCTTTCACAGGTCCTTTCATAATTGAAATTAAAGAAAACAATGACAGTGTTAAAGGGAAGAGAGAGAAATTTATATTCAACACTATCGACAGCAAGGGAATCATTCAGTTGAAAATAACCGGCGTTGTGGAGCAGGTTGACTTAAACTGTTCAAAGTAAGTGAAAATAGTTATTTGATACATTGTAAGTATGAAGCGTTACCTCATTTTATCGCACAAAAACTGAATTTAGCAAGATTAAAACATTATTTGTAAAGTGAATGACGAATAATATAGTTTGCAAACTGAAAGCTAAATACATCAAAGTAATGGGCACTGCACGCCCGCATTTCCGATATGCACTGCTGGTACATATCACTGCTAAAAGATCCTGCCAGTCGATACTTGCTGGATGGTGTCTGTGCACTATCACTGACTGAGCATTAACAACCTGTACTGGCAACAATTTGATTTTTCTTTCTGCTCCATTTTCAGCCTAGAATGAAAGCTCACTGATGTTTTTTAGTGGAGCCTTTCATATTCAGTACAGCTTTAGGTTATTAATCTTCTGTTCCACAGAGGGAGAAGGGAGAGAGAGAGAGATTTATATTCTATTGATCTCTTTATCTGCATGTAAATAATTTCTCACCTCAATAATCTAAAAAATCTTCACTATGGTGTTATTTTAAAAAGTAGTCTTCGATTAATGAAAAAAATTGTTCTGCAGATCTTCCCCCCCCCCTCATCCGCATGTTCTAAACCAAATGCAATTCTCCACTCGAGAGGGGAGAAGGCAACCCAGAGCTCTATTGATATTATTGGAAACAATTTTACAACACCAAGTTATAGTCCAGCAATTTTATTTTAAATTCACAAGCTTTCGGAGGCTACCTCCTTCCTCAGGTGAACGATGCGGAAGGAGGTAGCCTCCTAAAGCTTGTGAATTTAAAATAAAATTGCTGGACTATAACTTGGTGTTGTAAAATTGTTTACAATTGTCAACCCCAGTCCATCACCGGCATCTCCACATCATCGATATTATTGGAGATACATAACACTAGCGTCTGATTTTCAAGCCGTCAGGAGAGCCAGTAACAGAGGCTAAGTGCTTGTTTGCTGCTGCTCGCTGCCTCTCCTGGTCAAGATCAGGAACTTGCTGTGTGAAGAATCAAGGTTGTTGACCCACAACCTGCCACTACATAGTCCGTTGTAACCCCAGTTAAATATTCAGTAAATCCCAAATCACTGCTGATCACCCACTTCCCTCCTGCCCACACAAGTTACTGTTGCTTCCCACGTGCTCCTGGTGGATAGCGGTGGTAGAGCTGGGGTAGCAGCGCTCATGCTCCCAAAGTTCAGTAATAGAGGAAGAGGGTCGATCAAAGGGCCGTCAATCTGGCCCCCAAGCACTTACCTTTGGAGATCTCAGTCTCTACCGAGGCCTACAATAAAGCACCTCCTTCCTTCCTACAGAGTACTAAAGTAAGTGGCCCTGGAAATAGTGGATGCATTGATGGTCACCTTCCAAAATTCTATCGACTCTGGAACAATTCCTACAGATTGGAGGGTGGCAAATGTAACCCCACTATTTAAAAAAGGAGGGAGAGAAAAAACAGGGAATTAAAGACCAGTTAGCCTAACATCAGTAGTGGGGAAAATGCTCGAGTCTATTATAAAGGAAGTGATAACAGAACACTTGGAAGGCATTAACAGGATTGGACAAAGTCAGCATGGGATTATGAAAGGGAAATCATGCTTAACAAATCTACTGGAGTTTTTTGAGTATGTAACTAGTAGCATAGATGGGGAGAACGAGTGGATGTGGTGTATTTGGATTTTCAGAAGGCTTTTGATAAGGTCCCACACAAGAGGTTAGTGTGCAAAATTAAAGCACATGGGATTGGGGGGAATATATTGGCATGGATTGAGAATTGGTTGACAGATAGGAAACAGAGAGTAGGAATAAACGGATCTTTTTCGGGTGGCAGGCAGTGACTAGTGGCGTACCGCAGAGATCAGTGCTTGGGCCCCAGCTATTCACAATATATATCAATGATTTGGATGAGGGAACTGAATGTAACATTTCCAAGTTTACAAACGACACAAAGCTGGGGTGGAATGTGAGCTGTGAGGAGGATGCAAAGAGGCTCCAATGTGATTTAGACAAGTTGGGTGAGTGGGCAAGAACATGGCAGATGCAGTATAATGTGGATAAATCGGAGATTATCCACTTTGGTTGTAAAAACAGAAAGGTAGTTTATTATCTGAATGGTGATAGGTTGGGAAAAGGGGAGGTGCAATGAGACCTGGGTGTCCTTGTACACCAGTCGCTGAAAGCGAGCATTCAGGTGCAGCAAGCAGTTAGGAAGGCGAATGGTATGTTGGCCTTCATTGCAAGAGGATTTGAGTACAGGAACAGGGATGTCTTACTGCAGTTGTACAGGGCCTTGGTGAGACCACATCTGGGGTATTGTGTACAGTTTTGGTTTCCTTATCTGAGGAAGGATGTCCTTGCCATGGAGGGAGTGCAACGAAGGTTTACCAGACTGATTCCTGGGAAGGCAGGACTAACGTATGGGGAACGATTGGGTTGACTAGGCCTATATTCACTAGAGTTTAGAAGAATGAGAGGTGATCTCATCGAAACATATAAAATTCTAACAGGACTAGACAGACTAGATGCAGGGAGGATGTTCCCGATGGCTGGGGAGTCCAGAAGCAGGGGTCACAGTCTCAGGATACGGGGTATGCTATTTAGAACCGAGATGAGAAGAAATTTCTTCACTCAGAGGGAATTCTCTACCACAGAAGGCAGCAGAGGCTAATTCATTAGATGTATTCAAGAAGGAGATTGATATATTTCTTAATGCTAAAACGATCAAGGGATATGGGGAAAAAGCGGGAACAGGGTACTGAGTTAGACGATCAACCATGATCATTTTGAATGGCGTAGCAGGCCTGAAGGGCCGAATGGCCTACTCTTGCCCCAATTTTCTATGTTTCCATGTTTCTTCAGGGCTCTTCAGCCTCTTTAAGATCTCTCGGTGCCTCTTATGCTGTTGCAGCACTGGTTGAGTTTCCTCTTCAGCACTGGTGGGCTTCCTCTTGGCGACAGGGGTCCAGCTAGGAGCCTGCTTTGCATGGCTAATAAACGCAGACCCAGGAAAATTAGGCTGGACTTGCAGCGAGGTCGGAGGGGCAGTCAGAAACCACGCCCAAAAGCTATCCTGCTGCTAGAAGAATAATCCAGCTCGGGAGGGTGAAAGTTACTTCATATTTACAATCCTGTTATAGACTTCTTCATTTCTCTCTTTGTACTGAGTGTGTCTCTGTATGTGTGTCTGCATGTGTGTGTGTGCGCACATGTGCACGCATGTATGCATACGTGTGTGAGAAAAAGAAAATGAAGAGGAGTACAGTTCCTTTCAAACTAATACAAGGTCAATCATACCAACAATACTAACTGGCAAAGAGTTAATCATCGCAAAGGTTGTTTGGCATTTGGACTGAGAGAAATAATTAATTATAGCAAGGGCTAATGTGATCCTTTGAGGTTAATTATTTAATTTAAATAATCTCAATTTGCATTCCTAAACTTGCTTTCAATAAAGGGCACCTTGGAATTTCATGGCAGTTTGCTCCCTTGTAGAGGACATTCCAAGTAATGCTAATCTTTTTGAGAAACATGGGGCCAAATTTAACTGTGGTGCTCAGTGTAAGCAGGGCGGTAGTGGCCTGAAAATGGCATTGAGTCACTACTGTGATACTCCACCTGCTGCCATCTTGGTAGGGGCCATTGGATGGGTGGCTGGAACACCCGTCTGTTTCAGGGAGGCCAATTTTTAATATACAAATCATGTTCATAGGCCCCGAATTGCAATTTTGAGGTACAAATGGGTGGAACGTACACCACTCCATCCACTTGTACCGGCGTTGAGCAGCCTGACCAACAGTCTTAAAGGGACCATTGAAGTTCGCTCAAACAATGTCCCAAAACCATTTTCACCTGTTATTTTTGTAAATGCTCCTCCTGGCCCAATGCCAACTCATGCTGCCGCTCCCCCCACCCACCTCATGGATCGCCTTCACCCCCCCACCCTTTCAGTTCTGGACTGTTGGCCTGCTCCACGTAGGAGCTGACCAATTTTCCACCCTCCCCAGCCGGCAAGCTCTATCAGAGCATGTGTTTGGCGCCCGTGGTTCACAGGATCCATTCAAATGAGGCCTGGTCCTCAAAATGGATTGGGCTTCATGGCAGCAACAATGGGCGTGTGGCTGGTGTACTCCACTCACTGACCGTTTTGTGCCATATGTTAAAATCAACTCCATGGATTCAACTAAGGATAGTCTAAGTATTGAGTACGGCTATGATTTGTACTATTTGAGTAATACTTGCTTCACAGTAAGAGTAATTATCTTTTTATATGTTTTTGCGAAATAGTATAACTTAAGGGCTGCCAAAACTGTAGTGTAAGATCAGGTCAAAATCAAATCAAAGGCCTGCACTGTTTGGGTTGTGGGTATCCTTAGCGGGATATTCATTGTGCTGCTTTTTCAAGGCATTGACAAGGCATCCTGTTGAATCTCCATACAGCAGCCCAGACTTTTCCCTGCAACCTACAAAGGCCTGGAAGATTCTTTGCTCTGAATTTTAAGTTAAGTCTAAGCCTGTTGAGATGAGGCATTAGAGTATGGAATTACATCGTCAAACCAATAGATTATGTCAGAGGAAGTTGAGCTCTGGTCAAACCGCACCTTGAACACTGTGTCCTGTTTTGCTTGTCAAAACACAAAAAAGTCATTCAAGCGCTGGAGGAAATGAAGACAGGACAATCACTAGTGTCAAAGATCTGAATTATGAGGAAAGAAAGACTTGCATTTATATAGCACCTTTCGTGACCTCAGGATGTCCCAAAGTGCTTCACAGCCAATGAAGTACTTTTGAAGTGTAGTCACTGTTATAATGTAGGAAAGGCTGCAGCCAATTTGTGCACAGCAAGATCCCGAAAACAGCAATGTCTCTGGAGTGCGACTTGAACCCATGACCTTCTAACACAGAGATGAAAGTGCTACCGCTAAGCCAAGGCTGGCAGGCTAGAGAAATCTAGACTTTAAAGGAGGTGTCTGAGAGGTATATAAAGTACTTAAGGTAATGGAAGATGTAAATCTGGATCACTACTTTAAATTAAATTGTGAATTTAGCACAAGCAGTACCAGGTACAAACTAGTAAAAGGTATATTTAGGACTGATATCTGGAACTTCGTCACATAAAGGCTGATCAACACTTGGAATGGGCTCCCAGAAAGAGTTGTGGAGGTGAAAATCCTGGAATCATTTAAGAATGAATTGGATACTACAATGGTAGTATTATAGGGTCTTTCTGGATGGAAGACCTACGATGGCCGAATGGCCTTCCTTATCCGTAATAATCTTGTGGTCTTCTGAGCCTGGGACTTACGATGTGACTCTTACAATCTTATTGACTGACACTGACAGGCCGAAAGCAAATCATTTTTCCACAACTGTCCATGGCTGGAATTACTAGCAAATATAACCGCAGCATTCATCAAAATATGTACGTTCAAAATGACCTCAAATGTTGCGTTTGCCATGTACATTTAATTTAAAGTGATTTGAATTGTTATTTGTTCTTTTCCAAGGCAAAATGACTCACTTCCTGAAGGCACTGAACTGATCAAAATTAACTTCACATTCAAAGTGCCCATGAAGGAAAGTTATGCTGGCATGTATGTGTGTGTAGTATCCGATCAACACTGGAAGGTGCCAGCACAGAGTGACATTGAGATTACTTCAGATGAAAATCAATGTATGTATTTATATTTTACTAAAATCAATTTTGTTTTGGTCAAAGATGGCTTAGGTGAACATTACAGGCTTTGGGACACTGACGTGAATTGATTTGTTTTTATAAACCAGGTTGACATTGCAATTACGGCATCATTGTTAAAAAAACCTAAGTCGTATATATACTGGAAAAAACTTGGCAATAATCCCAGATGCAAAGGTGAAAATGTTAGAGAATTTCAAGAAGATTTGAACCTTGGCAGATTTGGTTTCTTGATAGATTTTGCATTCTGTTTGATAGTTCTTTTACACTAATGTTGTGAGATAACAACATTGGAATGTTGCAAACCATAATGCCAGTAATTTAATTGCAGTGTGGATTGTTCTTAACTTAAGACGTGGGTTACGACCAAAATAGCACCTCTGCAAATGCTTGCTGCAGCACATTTTGAATGAGATGTTCAATGTTATCTTGCTACCATAATGTGGCTCAGACACACTTTAGTCAGAGTTCCAGATGCAGGGAGAATGTTCCCGAATGCTGGGGTCACAGATGAAACCAGATGTAAAGGGCCGGATCAGGGAGAAATAAATTAAATAAATTAAATAAAAAACCATGCAATGAAGTGAAAACATTAAAGGCACCTACCTTTGAAACCTGCTCCGATGTTCGTCTCCCGCTCCAATGTCCCCCTCTTCACCCTCCCGATGTTCCCCCGATGTCCCCCCGATCTCACCCTCCCGATCTTCCCCCGATCTCCGCCGATCTTCCCCTCTCCCCACCCTGGTCTTCCCCTCTCCCCACCCGATCTTCCCCTCCCCCCCAATCTTCCCCTCTACCTGTCCGATTTTCCCCTCCCCCCCAATCTTCCCCTCTACCCATCTGATTTTCCCCTCCCCCCAATCTTCCCCTCCCCCCCCAGTCTTCCCCTCTACCTGCCCGATCTTCCCCTCTCCCCACCAATCTTCCCCTCTCCTCCCCGGTCTTCCAGTCCAGTGCCGGATGACGTCTGGCCCTCTCTCTTTCCCGCCCCCACCTCCCGTTGCAGCTCCTGATGGCAGTCAGCCTGTCAATCAGGCTAGCTGCTGGGCACGAAACCAGAGAGGACGTTAATCATTATCAATCAACATGCGATCGCATCGGAAACGGTAAGTTTGGTTCATGCGGGTTTGCCACGCACCCAATCGCCCCCCGCTGCCAACTCGCCTCCCCGCTAATATTGGGGCCCATGTATCCCAGGAGTGATGCATCACTCACCTTGGCTTCCTTGATTGATTCAACTGGCTGCAGGCATGGACAAGCCATGGACTGTCATCGGCAGATTTTAGCATCATGTCTGCTCCGCTGGCCTTTGTCATGTTTACAAGCGGTTGAAAATATCCATCCGAGAGAAAGCCGATCCCTTTCCCCTTCTACCTCACACTCTATAACCCTATCACTGTGTTTTATAAAAGGATGGAGGCTGCTGTTAACTCTCAAATGATCAAATTAACCATCACCTGTCCATGATTGGCAGCATGGCTGCTGGTGATTTGTATGCCCAGGAAATAGCTTGGCTCTCGAACGCTGCTTTTGATCAGTTTCTCAGTCTTGCAGTTTTTGTGAAAGGCCAAAAGTTTATCCACTTCAAATTAGAAAATATCTGACTTTAACTGTTTCACACAAACTCCAGTTTCACACTGGTAGTCAATTCATATCGCTTTTCCAAACCTGTAGTTTAGAGAGGGATACTGTGCTTGGCACTAGAATGTGTTGGTTGAACTTTATTAACTTCTGGCTCTCTCTTCCTCTGACTCATGCTACTGAAAATATTCCTTTATTCCCTTTTCATAGTATCATAGTAGCTACAGTGCAGGAGGAGGCCATTCGGCCCATTGTACTTGTGATTGTTCTTTGAAAGAGCTATACAATTAGTTCCATTCCCCTGCTCTTTCCCCATAGCCCTGTAATTTTTTTCCCTTCAAGAATTTAACTAATTCCCTTTTGAAAGTTACTATTGAATCTGCTTCCACTACCCTTTCAGGCAGTGCATTCCAGACCTGCGTAAAATAATGTTTCCTCATGTCGCCTCTGGCTCTTTTGCCGATCACCTTTAAATCTGTGTCCTCTGGTGACTGACCCATCTGCCACTGGAAACAGTTTCTCTTTGTTTACTCTGGTCAAAATCATTCATGAATAACTCTATCAAATCTCCCCTTAACCTTCTCTGCTCTAAGGAGAACGACCCCAGCTTCTCCAGTCTATCCACATAACTGAAGTCCCTCATCCCTGGAACCATTCCAGTAAACCTCTTCTGCACCCTCTCTAAGGCCTTGACATCCTTCCTAAAGTGTGGTGCCCAGAATTGAACACAATACTCCTGCTGAGGCCGAACCAGTGTTTTATAAAGGTTTAGCATAACATCCTTGCTTTTGTACTCTATGCCTCTATCATGCCTGTTATCTGTTTTTAATATAACGGGTCAGTTGCTGTCTTTTCTATGTTTCTACCTCTCTATCTCTGTTTTTATTTGTTTGTTGTTTTTTTTTTTGTGATTTGTATATTCTGTGAGACCTGGCAGGTAACACCTGTCTGTCTGCACACTGATTGCCTTGGCAACGGGCAGTTGAAAAAACTGTCTGTACTCACCAAGCATTGTTCTGTGAATTATAAATGCGATTTCATCTCGAGGATTTCATTTTCACATCGTTCACCTGACGAAGGAGGTAGCCTCCGAAAGCTTGTGAATTTAAAATAAAATTGCTGGACTATAACTTGGTGTTGTAAAATTGTTTACAATTGTCAACCCCAGTCCATCACCGGCATCTCCACATCATGTCTATCAATAAAGCCCAGGATCCCATATGCTTTTTTTAACAGCCTTCTCAACTTGCCACCTTCAAAGATTTGTGTATGTGCACCCCCAGGTCTTTCTGTTCCCCTATAAAATTGTACTATTTAGTTTATATTGCCTCTCCTCATTCTTCCTAACAAAATGTATCACTTCACACTTCTCTGTGTTAAATTTCATCTGCCATGTCTCTGCCCATTTCACCAGTCTGTCTATGTCCTCCTGAAGTCTATTACTATCCTCCACATTGTTTACTACATATCCGAGTTTTGTGTCATCTGCAGATTTTGAAATCATACCGTGTATACCCAAGTCCAGGTCATTAACATATATCAAAAAGAGCAGTGGTCCTAATACTGAGCCCTGGGGAACACCACTGTATACTTCCCTCCAATCTGAGAAACAACTGATCAGCACTACTCTCTGCTTTCTGTCCCTTAGCCAATTTTGTATCAATCTTGCCACTGTCCCTTTAATCTCATGAGCTTTAATTTTGCTAACAAGTCTATTATGTGGTATTTTATCAAATGCCTTTTGAAAGTCCATATATACAACATCAACTGCCTTACCTTCATCAACCCTCACCGTTACTTCATCAAAGAACTCAATCAAGTTATTCAAACATGATTTTCCTTTAACAAATCCATGCTGACTTTCATTACTTACCCCATTTCTCCCTCCTTTCTTTCCTTCCCTATCTTTGAATACCTCATAGCCAGGAATATTAAGTACCCAATCCTCCCCTTCTTCGAGCCAGGTCTCTGTTATTGCCATTATATCATAGTCCCATTTGGCAATGTGAGCCTGCAGCTCACCTTATTTACCACATTATGTGCATTTAAGCACATGCACTCTAAACTCATCCTAGATTGCCTCGCATTTGCTCCCTGTCTGATCCCTCCTATTTCTAAACTCTAGTGCTATTTGTCCCTCCCAGTTTTCTGTGCACTTTGTTTCTTCTCTCTAATGTTTCATCCTGCTGCCCATCCCCCTGCCAAATTAGTTTGAACCCTTCCCCACAGCACAAGTTATCCTCTTCATCTAAACCCTTCATGATTTTGAACAACCCCAGCTTCTTCAGTCTCTCCACATAACTGAAGTCTCTCATCCTTGGTACCATTCCAGTAAATCTTTTCTGCACCATCTCTAAGACCTTTACATCCTTCCTAAAGTGTGATGCCCAGAATTGGAAACAATACTCCAGTTGTGGCTGAAACAGTTTTTTATAAAGGTTCAACATAGCTTCCTTGCTAGTGTACTCTATGCCTCTTTATAAAGCCCAGGATCCTGTACACTTTTTTAAACGCTTTCTCCACCTGTCCTGCCACCTTCAAAGATTTGTGCGTATATAACCCCAGGTCTCTTTGTTCCTGCACCCACTTTAGAATTGTACCATTTAGTTTATATTGCCTCTCCTCATTCTTACTGACAAAATGTATCACTTCGCACTTGTGTTAAATTTCATCTGCCGTGCGTCCACCCATTCCACCAGCCTGTCTATACCCTCTTGAAGTCTATCGTTATCCTCCTTACTGTTTACTACACTTCCAAGTTTTGTGTCATCTGCAAATTTTGAAACTGTGCCCTGTACATCCAAGTCCAAGTCATTAATATATATCAAATAAAGCAGTGGTCCGAGTGCCGACCCCTGGGGAACACCACTGTATACCTCCTTCCAGTCCGAATAACAACAGTTCACCACTACTCTCTGTTTCCTGTCACTTAGCCAATTTCGTATCCATGCTGCCACTGCCCCTTTTATTCTTTAGGGCTTCAATTTTGCTGACAAGCCTATTATGTGGCACTTTATCAATCGTCTTTTGAAAGTCCAGTTATACAACATCAACCCATTGCCCTCATCAACCCTTTCTGTACCTCATCAAAGAACGCAATCAAGTTAGTTAAAAACGATTTGCCTTTAACAAATCCGTGCTGGCTTTCCTTTATTAATCCACACTTGTCCAAGTGACTATTAATTTTGTCCCGGATTATCATTTCTAAAAGCTTTCCCATCACCGAGGTTAAACTGACTGGCCTGTAGTTGTTGGGTTTATCCTTACATCCTTTTTTGAACAAGGGTGTAACATTTACAATTCTCCAGTCCTCTGACACCACCCCCATATCTAAGGAGGATTGGAAGATTATGGCCAGCACCTCTGCAATTCCCACCCTTACTTCCCTCAGAAATCTAAGATGCATCCCATCCGGACCGGGTGACTACATAGAATCATAGAATCATAGAAAGTTACAGCACAGGAGTAAGTTACAGCCTTGGTCCAAAAATACGAGAAGGGCTAAGATAGGTTTAGAGTGCATGTACCTAAACGCACAAAGTGTGGTAAATAAGGTTGGTGAGCTGCAGGCGCAAATAGCCACATGGGAATGTGATATAATGGTGATAACAGAGGCCTGGCTCAAAAAAGGGCAGGGGTGGGTACTAAATATTCCTGGATACATGGGGGTCCATTTTAGCACCCGCTGTCGGGTGCGTTCCTGGTGGGGGGGCTCCGAAAATCGGGGAATCCCGGAGCGGGTCAGGAGCCTGGCTCCAACCCGCCCACTTCCGGGTTCCCCACAGACGCGCCGACGTGCGCGCGCAGCCCCCGCATGTGGGACTCCCGCAGGCAATTAAAGCCGGCGGGGTGCCACTTAACAGTATTTATTCATTAACAGACCTGATTAAGGGATTATGTGAGGAGGGGTGGGATTTTAGAAACAACTGTGGCAGCTGCAAAGGTCCATTTGACAGGTGGAGGGGGGAGACCCTCACTCATTGCAGGAGGCCACTCTGTCACTTGGGACAAAGTTTGGCCTCCACCACCCTCCTCCTGACAATCAAAGTCACCAACTTGCACACTTACCCCGGGGTCCAGAGACATGTACCTACCTTGCGGACCCCCTCAGATGTACATCTTCCGGATGGGAGCCACCGTAGCTGCAGTCATGACCTCCTCACCAGCCTCGCCGGCCAAGCCGTCCACCTCTGACATGTGGAGCTCCACAACACAGTGCTGTGACACATCCACCTGTACAGCAGGAGGGAGGGCAACTGCAGAGAGAGATGCGTTGCAGGGGGCACTACCCTCGCCACAGGGTACACAGACAGAGGCTCAGCTTCCTGGACCACTCTAAGCAGCAGTGCACACGGAGGCTCAGAGTCACTCGACATGTAGTCGTGGACATCTGCAGCCTCCTTCATGCCGAGCTGCTCCCGGCTGGCCCGAGCACCATCTCCTTACCTGTCGCTGTCAAAGTCACCACTGCCCTCAACAACTTCTCCTCCGCATCCTTCCAGGGTGCCACCGGGGACATCGCTGACGTCTCTCAGTTGTCTGCGCAAAAGAGCCCTGCAAATACACCTACACCCACTTTGCAGTGACACAATGGGTGGCATCAGTTGTGGGTCTTCATTGTGATCCTCAGGAAAGGGCATTATTGCACAAACCAGACAAGATTCACAAAGACGTGGCAGTAGTGGTGCCAATATAATATGTAATGTGAGTTGGTCAGAAATCAATAGAAGTGAAAACCATGACAAACCCTCAAACACCCTTGTGCATCCCCTTCATGCTCACAACACGTTTGCCTTATGCTGCCTACTGTACATATGTGATGCATGCCCTGTGGCTGCAGCACAGGTAGTGGCAGGTTGAGTGAGGCTGACTGTGAAAGAGATGCACGAGAGGGTGAGTATGAGATAGAGCCATGAGATTGTATGAGGATTGGGTTGAGTGGTAGTGGCGGGATGAGTACTGGCGAGGTGGGTAAGTGCAGGTAAGATGAGGATGAGGTTTGAGTGGGTGTGAGGGGTGATGTGACAGAGTAGTTTTGGCAGTGCAGAAGGAGATGTGGGGTGGGGGCAGTGATGTGGCAGACGGAGTGTCGGGGAAAGAGTAAGTGTACTCACTTTGGCTGACCTACTGAGGTCATTGGAGCGCCTCCTGCTCTGTATGCAAGTGGGCGATATGTTGGTGGTGCAGGTGACCTTCTCTGCCACCTCGAGCCAGGCCTTCCTGGTGGCAGAGGCAGGCCGCTTCCTCCCACCCGCCGGGGGGAAGATCTCTCTCCTCCCCCTCCTTCTCACCCCATCTAATGATACCTGGAGTGAGGCATCATTAAACTGGGAGCAGCCTTCCCCCTGGGCTGCTCCATGCTGTAATTTTTTCTATTTGTTGCAGCATCTGTCAGTGGAGGACTGCCCCTTTAAATAGAGCTCCTCCAGCTGACAGACCTTACTGCGCATGCGCAGTCCGCCCGACGCGCAGATCAGCAGTGGGGAACCCGGAAGACCAGGTAAGTGGATCCAATTAGGCTGCGATCGGGCGCGGGGCAGACTGATTTTGCCTGGCGCATTACCCACGCGCCCAATAGCCCCCCCCGCCGCGAACCCGCAGCCCTGGCAATATCGAGCCCAAGGTGTTCAGGAAAGATAGGATAGGAAAAAAAGGAGGGGTTGGTCAGTTTTGCTTAAGGAGAATGTTGCAGTGCTGGAGAGAGAGGATGTTCTTGAGGAGTCAAGGACAGAATCTATTTGGTTCGAGTTAAGAAACAATAGAGGCGCCATTACACTACTGGGTGTATTCTATAGGCCATCAACTAGTGAGAAGGACATAGAGGAACAATTTTGCAGGGAACTTACAGAGGGGTGCAAGAACTATGGAGCAGTCATTCTCACCTCACCTCTGGAATTCAGCTCTTTTGTCCATGTTTGGACCAAGGCTGTAACTTACTGTTACTTACCCCAATTAACCTATACCTTTATTCCCCATCGCTCAGAGCTCCCCTTCTGTTCACTGTGACGTCGCTGTGATGCCACTCTCTCTGTTCTTAATGAATGGGAACGGGCTCCTCCCCTGGTGCTCAGCGCCACCCCTCTCGACTCCGCTCCATTCCCACTACTGATACCTGGGGCTCCTCCCCGGTGCTCAGTGCCAATTATGTTGACTAAATTATCAAATTCTCAAGTTCCCACTTGGTTCACGATTCACTCTCTTCATGATGCTGGCTCTGTGCTTCAGCAGATAACCTTCTTCTTTATACACCTTTTGAGAACCTTGTATTGGAGAACATTTATTCTGGAGAATGGCTAATTTTTAAATTAATTCTTAGGATGTGGGCATCACTGGCAGGGCTGGCATTTATTGTCCATCCTTTGATGCCATGAGAAGGTGATGGTTGGCCTTCTTGAGCTGCAGTAGAACATAAGAACAAAAGAACATAAGAAGTAGGAGCAGGAGTCGGCCATATGATCCCTCGAGCCTGCTGCGCCATTCAGTAACATCATGACTAATCTTCTACCTCAACTCCACTTTCCCACCTTATCCCTTTATCCCTTAGTGTCCAAACATCTATCCATTTCAGCCTTGAATATACTCAATGACTGAGCGTCCACAGCCCTCTGGGATAGAGAATTCCAAAGATTCACAACCCTCTGAGTGAAGAAATGTTTCCTTATCTCGGTGATAAATGGCCGGCCCCTTATCTTGAGACTATGGCCCCTAATTCTAGAGTCTCCAACCAGGGGAAACAGCCTCTCCACATCTACCCTGTCAAGCCCTCTAAGAATTTTATATGTTTCAATGAAATCACCTCTCATTCTTCTAAACTCTGGAGAATATAGTACCAGTCTGGTTGCAGGAGCTAGCAAAGTCAAAGATCCACATTGAAGCACAACTTCCATGTGCAATATTCCTTGCTGAAATCTGGGTAGTGGCACATCTGCTGTACTGAGGCTGCATTGCGTAATGGCGAGTCCTGAAAATCGGCTCTTGTATTCTCAAATCTCCCAGGTCGTTGTCTCCCACCTTGAGGACGAGTTCATGGAATGCAGTTTCCTAGAACAATATACCATGGAACCAACTAGGGAACAGGCTATTTTAGATCTTGTCTTGTGTAATTAGGCAGGGTTAATTAGTAATCTCATAGTAAGGGAGCCTCGGGGAAGAGTGATCATAATATGATAGAATTTCATATTGAGTTTGAGAGTGACGTATTTAAGTCTGAAACTACAGTCTTAAACTTAAATAAAGCCAATTACATAGGTTTGAGGGGTGAGTTGGTGAAGGTAGACTGGGAAATTAGATTAAAAGGTATGACAGTTGATAAGCAATGGCAAATATTTAAAGAAATATTTCATAATTCCCAACAAATACCCATTCCATTGATAAATAAAAACTCCATGGGAAAAGTGATCCATCCATGACTAACTAAAGAAGTTAAGGATAGTATTAGATTAAAATAAAAGGCTTATAATGTTGCCCAGAAGAGTAATAAGCCTGAAGATTGGGAGAGTTACAGAAACTAATAAAGGATGACCAAAAAATTGATAAAGAGAGAAAAAAAGAATATGAGAGTAAACTAGCAAGAAATATAAAAACAGATTTTAAGAGCTTTTACAAGTATGTAAAAGGGAAGAGATTAGCAAAAGTAAATGTGGGTCACTTAGAGACTGAGGCAGGAGAGATTATAATGGGGAATAAGGAAATGGCAGAGATGTTAAATATTTTGTATCTGTCTTCACAGTAGAAGACACAAAGAAACATACAAGAAATAATGGGGAACCAAGGATCTAATGAGAGTGAGGAACTTAAAGTAATTAATATTAGTAAAGAAAAAGTACTGGAGAAATTAATGGGACTAAAAGCCAACAAATCCCTGGACCTGATGGCCTACATCTTAGGTTTCTAAAAGAGGTGGCTGCAGAGATAGTGGATGCATCGGTTGTGATCTTAAGAAGTTCCCAAGATTCTTGAACGGTCCCAGTGGATTGGCAAGTAGCAAATGTAAAACTGCTATTCAAGAAAGGAGGGAGAGAGAAAACAAGGAACTACAGACCAGTTAGCCTGACATCAGTCATAAGGAAACTGCTTGAATTCACTATTAAGGAAGTGGTAACAGGGCACTTAGAAAATCATAATATGATTAGGCAGAGTCAACATGGTTTTATGAAAGGGAAATTGTGTTTGACAAATGTATTAGAGTTTTTTGAGGATGTAACTAGCAGGGTAGATAAAGAGGAACCAGTGGTTGTAGTATATTTGGATCTTCAAAAGGCATTTGATAAGCCACAAAAAGGTTGTTACACAAGATAAAGGGTTTGGGTAATATATTAGCATGGATAGAGGATTGGTTAATGGACAGAAAACAGAGAGTAGGGATAAATGGGTCATTTTCGGGTTGGCAGACTGTAACTAGTGGGGTGCCACAAGGATCAGTGTTTGGGCCTCAGCTATTTACAATCTACATCAATGACTTAGATGAAGGGACCGAGTGTAATGTATCCAAATTTGCTGATGATACAAAGCTAGGTGGGAAAGTAAGCTGTGACGAAAACACAAAGGGCTCGATTTTAAAACAGAACTGCGGGTGCATTGGAGACGGCGGGGGGCGGGGGTGAAGAAAATCGGGATTTCCTGGAGCGGGCAGAAATCCTGGCTCCAACACGTCTAAGAACGCGCACGACCCAGAGTCATCCGGGTGCGCGTGCCGTTCCTGAACCCGCAAGTCCCACCGGCCATTAAAGCCGGCAGGACAATATTTAAACAAGGAATTCAAGTACTTAACGTACTTGAAATGTGCATAAATCTAATTAAGAGTGAAGGCAATAGATTTCAATGTTAATTCAGTGTGTTTCCTGTGCTGTGTGAAACACACCATGGGGAACGAGTCGTGTTTTAGTGTGCAGCCATTTGGACATTTAAATCCCTGTTTGACAGATAAGGGCTGAGTTATTGTAGCAGGGCACCTAGTTCTCTCAGACAAACTTTTGGCTGGAAGATCTTTGTGTTTAGACTGAAAATTCTTGGTTTCCACTCAGAATTGTTCTGTTTACATTTAATTACCAACTTTCCGGACCCCCTCAAAGTGACACCATCAGGATGGGGGGCACGATGGCTGCATTCACCAGTACATCTGAGGACGAGCAACATCACCATCCTCGCCAGGCACGGCATGCACTTTCGCCACTTGGAGCTCCACAACACGGTGCTGCACCACAGGCACCTGCACAAGAGCTCAGAGGGAAACAACAGAGGGAGTGATATCGCAGGAGGCACTACCCTCGCCAGAGGGTCTACAACCAAGGCTGAGCTTCCTGGACCTCTCTGAGGAGCAGTGCATACGGAGGCTGAGAGTGAGTCACCAGGTGGTCACAGACATCTGCAGCCTCCTTCATGCCGAGCTGCTCCCGGCTGGGCCTGGCGGCATCTCATTACTCGTCGCAGTTAAAGTGACCATTGCCCTCAACTTCTTCACCTCTGGATCATTTCAGGGTGCCACCAGGGACATTGCCGTTGTCTGCACACAAGTACATATGGCAGGTCACTAAATGCTTGTTTCGCAGGGCCTTGAAATAGGCCAATTTCCCCATGGATGACCTCAGCCAGACGGAGAGGGCAGTGGGATTTCACTCTGTGGCTGGCTTCCCACGTGTACAGGGTGCAATCGATTGCAACCATATAGCAATCCGAGCACCTCCACACGAGCCAGGACTGTTCATCAACAGAAAGGGGTATCACTCCTTCAATGCTCAGCTCATTTGCGACCACCGCAAAAGATTTCTTCACGTGTGCGCCAGATTCTCTGGCAGCTGCCATGATTCGTTCAGTCTGAGGGAATCCAACTTCCTGGGCCTCTTCCACGCACTGAAAACCCATAAGGGCTGGCTCCTTGGGGACAAGGGATACCCCCTGCACACGTGGCCCTTGACACCTCTGAGGAATCCCATCAGCAAGCAACAGCGTCGACAGCCACATCACCACCAGGTCTATAATTGCAATAGGGCTGCTGAAGATGTGATTTCGGTGCCTTAATTGTTCTGGGGGAGCGCTTCAATATGCACCAGAGAGAGTGGGTCAAATTATAGTCATGTGTTCTGTACTTCACAACATGGCACAACAGAGAGGGGTACCGGTTGATGAGGTCCCATGCCCTCATTCACTATCTACATCTCCCATCCACATTGAGGAGGAGCAGGTGCAGAAGGAGGAGGAGGAGGAGGAGAAACCCATGGGCAGAGCAACGGCTCACCTGGCTGCTCGTGAGGCCACGGAGTCACTCGTATGTGAACGGTTCTCATAAGATCAGAAAGTGAGAAGAGTCCAGTCCTCACACCACCTGGAAAGAGCAACACCAACACAAGTTACCCACCCCTGCACAAAACAGTCCTGCAGCTACACATAGACCCACTGTAAAGTGACCCAATGGGTGGCATCAAGTGTCATTGTTCACGATGAAGCACATGAAAGGGCCCTATCACAAAAGCCAGTCAAGAATGGGTAAGACGCGGCAGTAGTGGTGAGAATGATAACATTTAATGTGACTTTAACAAAAAATAAATATAAATGAAAAACATGACAGTCTGTCAGACACCCTTGTGCATACCCTTTGTGATCACAAATCCTTCGCCTTTCTCGTCCAACTACTTCTACGTGGTGCATCCCCTGTGGCTGCAGCAGAGGTAGTGGCAGGTTGCTCATGTCCATGGCCAGACTGCTGAGATGCTTTGGGCTTACCCCCTCTGGGTTTTGGAGCCCGTGAGGGCCCCTGCAAAGACTGTTCCACCTGCACCTGCACCTGTGCAGGGGCAGACTCGGCCACCTGGAGAGGAGGCAGCATTGCGGGTACTGGTTGAATGGGGGGCAACGGGTGAAACGTGGGAACGCTTTGAGTGGCGTCCCCACTTCCATGTCCCATTTCACCATCATCCCTCTCCTGGATCAGGCCCACATCACTCCTACCACCCTGCTGGAGAACAATTTGGAGGACATGTATGATGCCTTGGAAGCCCAGTAGTAAAGTTTCTGACTGCCCGTTTAAGGTGGCAGAACGTTGTTCACCCTGAGTCCAAATGACCGTTGTCAGGGCCTGAATGGACTCATCTGTGAGACGTGCTTGAAGCTCAATGGAGGCTAGCCTTCTCTTTGTCGCAGACATTCCTGCACTTACCTGCGGCACTATCTCAGACATTTCCACAGTTACCTGCGACACTATCTCAGACAGTTGCTCATGTCCCTGTGACACTATCTCAGAGATTCCCTCATGTCCCTGTGACACTATCTCAGAGATTCCCTCACGTACCTGTGCCACCATTCCAGTGATGTAAGACTTGGACTCCTCCAGCCTCTGCGCTATTGTGGAGAGTGTGTGTAGCATCTGTTCCAGCACCTCACAAATGTGCTGTTATCCCTCGATCATTTTCCTTCTAATGGATGGCCCCTGGGGTTCAGCATCTGCGTCCAGCTGAGCAGAGCCTGGAGAGGAGTGTGCCCACTGACGCGGACTCTCCGCAGCTGCCCCTGCCACCAGTGTCTGTTCGTGCTCACTTGAATGTGGTGACTCATCAGGTGCCAAACCAACTAACTGACTACTAGGAACCACCGAGGTGTGAGTATCTGCGCCGGTGGATGATTCGCTAAGATGTGACAGTGCACTCTCAGAGGCCGGGAGCTCCTCTGAGGAATCGCCCTCTGCCATCACTGCGGTCGTTGAAGGGCCTGTAAGAAAACAGAAGGCAATATTAAGCATCATCACAGATGTGTCATGTTGCGATGATCATACTGAGGCATTCAACATGCCAATCATTGTTAACATCAATTCATGTTGTGTGTGATGAATGTTAAAGTTGTGTCACCAGACGTTTGTGGGGTGCCAGTCTCGGCGTCCCTGGACAGGCATTCAAGGGGACGGCTGATCTGCAGGGCTCCTCTTCCGCCTCTGTGGGGACCACTATTTGTTGTGGCTGCCCTCCAGTCTTCACCCTCTCGCATGCATTTTGCGCTCTCTTCTAGAAGGGGAGAAAGCACAGACGTGTGAATGAGTGATGGTGAAGTGGCCAACTATTGAATGCATTGCTTTGGGAAGGGCTGTCCGTGAAAGAGGTGCATCAGAGGGTGAGCATGAGATAAAGATATCACATTGGATCAGGTTTGGGGTGAGTGGTAGTGGTGGGGTCACAAATGGGGAGGTGAGGATGTACTCAGGAAGTTGAGGATGAGCCTTACGTGGGTGTGAGGAGTGATGTGATAGAGTTGTGTTGGCAGTGCAGAATGAGTTGGTGGGGGGGGTGATGTGGAACATGGAATGCAGGAGAATCAGTAAGTGTACTTACTTTTGCTGACCTAGTTAGGTCATTGAAATGCTTCCTGCACCAGATCCAGGTGTGACAGATGTTGCTGCTGCTGGTGACCTCCTCCTCCACCTCGAGCCAGGCCTTCTTGATAGCAGAGGCAGGATGTTTCCTCCTGTCGGCCGGGTAAAATTGTTCCCTCCTCCTCCTCACCCCGGCCAGTAGCACCTGAAGTGAGGCATCGCTGAATCTTCGAGCAGCCTCGCCCCTGTGCTGCTCCATAGGGTCTTCTTGCTCTCTGCTCCAGCAAAATCCATTGGAGCAATAGCCCTTTAAATGTAGATGCTCCAGCTAACAGCCTGTCATGCGGGTGCGCAGTCCACCCACTGCGCAGCTTTCGGATGGCAAACCTGAAAACAAGGATAAGAGACAGTGATTGCATGGGGAACGGTAACTTTTTATTATGCAGGTTTGCCGCCCAACCATTGATGCCCCGGCAACCACCCCCCCACCCCGCCCGCTGACATCCTGCTGGCCTTTTAAAATCAAGCCCAAAGAGTCTGAGATCCCCAAAGGGATATAGACAGGTTAAGTGAGTAGGCAGAAGGTGACAGATGGAGTTTAATGTGGGGAATTGTAAGGTTATTCACTTTGGTAGGAAGAATAGAAAAACAGAAAAAGAGAATATTTTTTAAATGATGAGGAACTAATAAATGTTGGTGTTCAGAGAGATGTTGATGTCCTTGTACATGAAACATAGAAAGTTAGCATATAGGTACAGTAATCAATTAAAAAGGCAAATGGTATGTTGGCCTTTATTGCAAAGGGGTTGGAGTACAAGAGTAAAGAAGTTTTGCTGCAACTGTACAGGGCTTTGGTGAGACCACACCTGGAGGACTGTGTACAGTCTTGGTCTCCTTACCTAAGGAAGGATATACTTGTCTTACAGATGGTGAAACCAAGATTCATTGGATTGATTCCTGGGATGAGAGGGTTGTCCTATGAGGAGAGATTGAGTAAAATGAGCCTATACTCTGTATAAAATTCTTAGAGGGCTTGACAGGGTAGATGCTGAGAGGCTGCTTCCCCTGGCTGAAAAGTCTAGAACTAGGAGTCATAGTCTCAGGATAAGGGGTCGGCCATTTACGACAGAGATGAGGAGGAATTTCTTCACTCGGAGGGTTGTGAATCTTTGGAATGCTCTACCCCAGAGGGCTGTGGATGCTCAGTCGTTGAGTATATTCAAAGTTGAGATCAATAGACTTTTGGAATCTAAGGGAATCAAGGGATATGGGGATCGGGCGGGAAAGTGGAGTTGAGGTCGAAGATCAGCCATGATCTTATTGAATGGCGGAGTATGGCCTACTCCTGCTCCTATTTCTTATGTTCTTATGTTCTCCTTGCCAGTGTTTGCTGCTGCAGCTGGGAAAGGGGCGGCCAGCGATATTCCAGTGGGGATAGAGGGAAGAAAATTCAGGTCTGGGAGGGAAAGCATTGTTTTCCTTTGCCATTGAAATTTCCCCAATGTTTCCACTGCTGTCCTGCCTGATTTGGAATACGACAGCCAAAGAAAATCCAGGTCAATGTCTTCTGTATGTGTTGAAGGCTCTTAGGCCCCGATATTAATGGGGAACCGGGGATGGTGCGGGGGAGCGCATAATTGACTGAATAACCCGGGAAGGCCCGGGGACGTGGAGGTCCTGATGATCATTACAGTATTGTTAGGCCATCTCCTCCCTAGGTACGGTCCAATGCATCAGCTATAGGCTTGTGATCGGGCGGTGGGGAAAGCTCGCGATCGGGAGGTGTCGGGGGAGGCTCACAATTGGGACGGGTTTGGGGGAGGTCCGCGGTTGGGAGTGGTTTGGGGGAGGCTCGCGATTGGGAGGGGTTTGGGGGAGGCCCGTGATCGGGAGGGGTTTGGGGGAGGCCCGTGATCGGGAGGGGTTTGGGGGAGGTCCGTGATCGGGAGGGGTTTGGGGGAGGCCCGTGATCGGGAGGGGTTTGGCGGAGGCCCGTGATCGGGAGGGATTTGGGGGAGGCCCGTGATCGGGAGGGGTTTGGGGGAGGCTCATGATTGGGAGGGGTTTGGGGTAGGTCCGTGATTGGGAGGGGTTTGGGGGAGGCTCATGATTGGGAGGGGTTTGGGGGAGGTCCGTGATTGGGAGGGATTTGGGGGAGGTCCGTGATTGGGAGTGGTTTGGGGTAGGTCCATGATCGGGAGGGGTTTGGGGGAGGACCGTGATTGGGAGGGATTTGGGGGAGGCTCATGATCGGGAGGGGTTTGGGGGAGGTCCGTGATCGGGAGGGGTTTGGGGGAGGCCCGTGATTGGGAGGGATTTGGGGGAGGCTCACGATCGGGAGGGGTTTGGGGGAGGCTCACGATCGGGAGTGGTCTCTGGGAGGCTCGCGATCGGGAGGGGTTTGGGGGAGGCTCGCGATCGGGAGTGGTCTCTGGGAGGCTCGCGATCGGGAGAGGTTTGGGGGAGGCTCGCGATCGGGAGGGGTTTGGGGGAGGCCCGTGATTGGGAGGGATTTGGGGGAGGCTCGCGATCGGGAGGGATTTGGGGGAAGCTCACGATCGGGAGGGGTTTGGGGGAGGCTCACGATCGGGAGTGGTCTCTGGGAGGCTCGCGATCGGGAGGGGTTTGGGGGAGGCTCGCGATCGGGAGTGGTCTCTGGGAGGCTCGCGATCGGGAGGGGTTTGGGGGAGGCTCGCGATCGGGAGTGGTCTCTGGGAGGCTCGCGATCGGGAGAGGTTTGGGGGAGGCTCGCGATCGGGAGGGGTTTGGGGGAGGTCCATGATTGGGAGGGGTTTGGGGGAGGCTCATGATTGGGAGTGGTTTGGGGGAGGCCCATGATCGGGAGGGGTTTGGGGGAGGCCCATGATTGGGAGGGATTTGGGGGAGGCTCATGATCGGGAGTGGTTTGGGGGAGGCCCATGATCGGGAGGGGTTTGGGGGAGGCTCGCGATCGGGAGGGGTTTGGGGGAGGCTCGCGATCGGGAGGGGTTTGAGGGAGGCTCGCGATCGGGAGGGGTTTGGGGGAGGCTCGCGATCGGGAGGGGTTTGGGGGAGGCTCGCGATCGGGAGGGGTTTGGGGGAGGCTCGCGATCGGGAGGTGTTGCGGAGGCTTGCGATCAGGATTAGGGAGGCTCATGATTGCGAGAGGTTGGGGAGGCTGCAAATTGGGGCCTGGGGGTGACCGAGGGGGGAGCAGAAGGCAGTGATTGGTTGCGGGGGGGTGGTTACTGCCACGATCAGGGCCAAGGGATTTCTGTCTGCGATCGGGGGGGGCGGGTAGCCTGGTTCAAGAGAGGCCCAAGGCTTCCTTGCGAGGTCTGGAGGAGCACTCCTGCCCCTCCTAGCCCACAACAAAGCCTGAAAAATAAATTTTAAATTTACATGCTCGGCCTTTTCTGGCCCAGGACGAAGCTCCCGGCAGGTTTTGCCTGACGGGGGAGCCGACACTGTGCACTTCCCCCTCCCCCCCCACTCCGCTCAGGCCTCCCTCTGGTTGATATTGCAGGTCGGGTCCAGATTACATCAATAGACCCAATCTGCATATTTGAAACAGGACTCCACTTCCTTCCTGCGTGTGTCCTGCTTGCCGGCCGAAAACAGCAGGTTAATGTGAGGACACACCGGGAAGGAGGAGAGATCAGTGGGGGTAACTGACACCCCAGCTTTTACAAGCCCTCCTTATTTCCTGATTTATATTTTGCCCTACAGTGTATCTACTGTTTGAAGGAATTTGAAGGAATTCACCACACAAGCCGCGTAAGTCGGCTGCATGTTCCAATGGTTCATTATTCTCTGGGAAAAGAATTAGCTCCTGACATATAATCTAGTTCTAGCCTTACATAACTTGAGATTGTGACCCCTGGTCCTCCCCAACCTATTTAGTTGAAACAAACAACACCCACAAACACAATCTATTCCCTTCATCATCTTATAAACCTCGATCAAATCACCCCTAAGTCTATGCTTCTCTACAGTGTACAGTCCCAGCTCTTTGAGCCTATCTTGATAACTAAGATTCTTCAAACTGGGAATTAATCTAGTGGTTCTCCTCTGCACCCTTTCCAAAGCCTCAATATCAGCCACTAGGTGAGGAGACCAAAACCAGACACAGTATTCTAACTGAGGCCTGACCAAGGTCTTGAACAAGGACAAAATAGTACGCTTTGTTTGATAGTGAATTGTTGTATATATACACCCTAGCACCCTATTTGATCTGCATAGAATGTACAGCACAGAAACAAGCCATTCGGCCTAACAGGTCCATGCTGGTGTTTATGCTCCACACGAGCCTCTTCCTTCCCTACTTCATCTAATCAGCATATCCTTCTATTCCTTTCTCTCTAGCTCCAGCTATCATCTCAAGGCATTCATCATGAACTTTTAGAGATCTATGCACTACAACGCCCAGATATCTTTCTTTCTCCATCGGCTTTAATACTTTTCTTCGAAGGGTATGCATGTTCAGCATTCACCCTGCCCACATGCATAACACTGCACTTTTGTAAGTTAAACATAATTTGCCAATCAAGAGCCCAATCCCTCAGCATATCTAAAGGTTCTGGTAGTAGTTGAGCATCGTCTGCAGTCCTGACTCTCACACGTATCTTAGTATCATCTGCAAACTTGCAAATTGTTCCCTCATCACCTACATCTAGAGCTGTAGAGGAGCAAAGTGATTTTGAAGTACATAAATCATTAAAACACAGTAGGCAGGTACAAAAAACAATTATAAAGGTTAATGGAATGTTGGCTTTTATCTCAAGGGGGCTGGAATACAAAGGGGAGGATGTTATGCTTCAGTTGTGCAGAGCCTTGGTCAGACCCCATCAAAGTACTGCGTTCAGTATTGAGCACCACAACTCAGGATATATTTGCCTTAAAGGGAGTGCAGCGCACATTCACCAGAATAATATTGAGGTTTAGAGGGTTAAATTATGAGGCAAGGTTGCATAAACTTGGTTTGTATTCCCTTGTATAGAAGATTGAGGGTGATCTAAGCGAGGTGTTTAAATGCAAAAGGATTTGATGGGTAGATGTGGAGAAACTAATGCCTCTGGTGGGGGAATCAAGAACAAGGGGACATCATCTTAAAATTAGAACTAGGCTATTCAGGGGCGAAATCAGGAAGCATTTTTTCACACAATGTTCCTATGTTCCTTGGGTCCCCGGCAGCATTCGGTTCCCACCTCAATTCCTGCCCCCAACTGCCGGTGTTGACACCAGCTTCGGGCGGCAGACAATACTATTTAAATAAGGTCTGGGAAGCAGAGAAAAAGTTGCGAGACTGGGACTACAGAAACATCTGGTGCTGAGGTTGGAAGAGAATAGAGAGGCTATCATTTTAGAGAGGCTGAGAACAGTTGGAATGGGCTAGAAGTAGCAAGAGGCTAAGGATATTGAGAAATTCCCGGGAAGGGGACACTAGGTGCAGGCAGTAGTGAGAGCTAGCATTTGGCAGCACTTGGGAAGGATGTGGGGATCTGGAAGTACTCGGTTACCGATGCACTTGTGCTTTTTTGCAGGTGTGATTATGTCAGATCGCAGCTGTAAAATCAGGAGGCTGTGCCTGAGGTCAGGATCTTCCCAGGGCCTAATGGGATGTTTCAGGTTGTGCAGGGGAAAGTTGAAGGAGTGATTTGTTAATTGGATGGATAAGTTTATGCTCGAGTTCATGATTTTCATTCTGAATTGTAAAATTTTTTAATATGTTTATTATGTTAAAAATGTTTCGGATATATGGTAGAGTGAGTGTAGAACTGTCATGACAGTTGTATGTCACAAAATAGTTTCTATGATTATAATGTAGCAAATCATAATTTTTGTGAGTGAAATAATCAAAAATAACATTGCAGAGATGTTTCTAGTATTTGATTACTCCCTGGTTACATATTTGTAAGGACTGATTGGGCCATATTTTGCCATAGCAAGGCATCTATCCGCATCTGCTGTTGGTTAGATTTGCCCCTGCACCCTTCAGCTCAAAAACATGTTTTCCTACTAAGTAGCTGAAAGTGCGAGCTGATAACATCGCAACGAGGGAAACAAGGCATCTCGGACCTGAGTGAACAGGGCAACCAATAGGGTATCCCATCAACCAAAGAGATTTAAGGATTGGGAAATAAACAGCAGAAGGACTGAGAAGGAATTGCAAATTAGAGTGAGTGAATTCAATGTCAAATCAGGTACAGAAAGAAAAATAAAGAGAGGGAAAGTAAAATTGGATTAAGAGAGAGAGAAAAAAGAGACAGAAAAGAAAAGTAAAAAAAAAATTTTAAAGTTTAAATTTGACATTTTAAAAACCTCCATAAACAATGAATAATACCTGAAGGAATGAGACGCCACACTTGCAATAGTTAATTTTCAGTGCCAGAAAGGTTGCTTGGTAGTAATTAACAATTATCAAGATTGTTAAAAGGATTCTTACGCTTGTGATGACAAGACTCAACTTTCGGTGGCGAGTTTAGTTCGTATCTATCGCACATATACAGCAACTTCACGCCATTCAATGCATTTCTGAGCTTTATAAATAGAGGCATAGAGTACAAAAGTATGGAAGTCATGTTGAACCTTTATAAAACACTGGTTCGGCCACAACTGGAGTATTGTGTTCAGTTCTGGGCACCACATTTTAGGAAAGATGTGAAGGCCTTAGGGAGGGTGCAGAAAAGATTTACTAGAATAATTCCAGGGATGAGGGACTTAAGTTATGTGGATAGACTGGAGAAGCTGGGTTTGTTCTCCTTGGAACAGAGACGATTGCGAGGAGATTTGATTGAAGTATTCAAAATCATGAAGGGTCTACAATTGTAAACAATTTTACAACACCAAGTTACAGTCCAGCAATTTTATTTTAAATTCACAAGCTTTCGGAGGCTTCCCCCTTCGTCAGGTGAACGATGTGAAATGAGATCCTCGAAATGAAATCGCATTTATAATTCACAGAACAATGCTTGGTGAGTACAGACAGTTTTTTCAACTGCCCGTTGCCAAGGCAATCAGTGTGCAGACAGACAGGTGTTACCTGCCAGGTCTCACAGAATATACAAATCACCAAAAAAAAACAACAAACAAAAAAAAACAGAGATAGAGAGGTAGAAACATAGAAAAGACAGCAACTGACCCATTATATTAAAAACAGATAACATTTGTTCGCTGGTGGGGTAACGTGTAGCGTGACATGAACCCAAGATCCCGGTTGAGGCCGTCCTCATGGGTGCAGAATTTGGCTATCAATTTCTGCTCGACGATTTTGCGTTGTCGTGTGTCTCGAAGGCCGCCTTGGAGAACGCTTACCCGAAGGTCGGTGGATGAATGTCCATGACTGCTGAAGTGTTCCCCGACTGGGAGGGAACCCTCCTGTTTGGCGATTGTTGCGCGGTGTCCGTTCATCCGTTGTCGCAGCGTCTGCATGGTCTCGCCAATGTACCATGCTCTGGGGCATCCTTTCCTGCAACGTATGAGGTAGACAACGTTGGCCGAGTCACAGGAGTATGAACCATGCACCTGGTGGGTGGTGTCCTCTCGTGTGATGGTGGTATCTGTGTCAATGATCTGGCATGTCTTGCAGAGGTTACCGTGGCAGGGTTGTGTGGTGTCGTGGACGCTGTTCTCTTGAAAGCTAGGTAATTTGCTGCGAACGATGGTCTGTTTGAGGTTGGGTGGCTGTTTGAAGGCGAGTAGTGGAGGTGTGGGGATGGCCATAGCGAGGTGTTTGTCCTCATTGATGACATGTTGAAGGCTGCGGAGAACATGGCGTAGTTTCTCCGCTCCGGGGAAGTACTGGACGACAAAGGGTACTCTGTTGGTTGCGTCCCGTGTTAGTCTCCTGAGGAGGTCTATGCGATTTTTTGCTGTGGCCCGTCGGAACTGTCGATCGATGAGTCGAGCGTCATATCCCGTTCTTACGAGGGCGTCTTTCAGCGTCGGTAGGTGTCCATCGCGTTCCTCCTCGTCTGAGCAGACCCTGTGTATTCGCAGGGCCTGTCCATAGGGGATGGCCTCTTTGACGTGGTTAGGGTGGAAGCTGGAAAAGTGGAGCATCGTGAGGTTGTCCGTGGGCTTACGGTCGAGTGAGGTGCTGAGGTGCCCGTCTTTGATGGAGATTCGTGTGTCCAAGAAAGAAACTGATTCTGAGGAGTAGTCCATGGTGAGCTTGATGGTGGGATGGAACTTGTTGATGTTATCGTGTAGTCTCTTTAGTGATTCCTTGCCGTGGGTCCATAGAAAGAAAATGTCGTCGATGTATCTGGTGTATAGTGTTGGTTGGAGGTCTTGTGCAGTGAAGAAGTCCTGCTCGAACTTGTGCATGAAAATGTTGGCGTATTGGGGTGCGAATTTGGTCCCCATGGCTGTTCCGTGTGTTTGGGTAAAGAACTGGTTATCGAAGGTGAAGACATTGTGATCCAGGATGAAACGGATGAGTTGTAGGATGGCGTCTGGAGATTGGCTGTTGTTGGTGTTGAGTATTGATGCTGTCGCAGCGATCCCGTCATCGTGGGGGATACTGGTGTAGAGTGCCGAGACGTCCATTGTGGTGAGAAGTGTTCCTGGTTCAACTGGTCCGTGGGTACTGAGTTTTTGTAGGAAGTCTGTAGTGTCGCGACAGAAGCTGGGGGTTCCCTGTACGATGGGTTTCAGGATGCCCTCGATGTATCCAGAGAGGTTCTCACACAGGGTTCCGTTGCCTGATACGATAGGACGTCCGGGTGTATTGGCTTTGTGTATCTTTGGGAGGCAGTAGAAGTCTCCCACGCGGGGAGTACGTGGGATGAGAGTGCGTAGGATGCTTTGAAGTTCTGGACTATAACTTGGTGTTGTAAAATTGTTTACAATTGTCAACCCCAGTCCATCACCGGCATCTCCACATCATGAAGGGTCCAGACAGAGTAGGTAGAGGGAAACTGTTCCCATTGGCGGAAGGGTCATGAACCAGAGGACATAGATTTAAAATGATTGGCAAAAGAACCAAAGGTGACATGAGGAAAAACATTTTTACACAGCGAGTGGTTAGGATCTGTGATACAGGCTGGCAGTGGGTGAGGTACTGTGATACAGGCTGGCAGTGGGTGAGGTACTGTGATACAGGCTAGCAGTGGGTGAGGTACTGTGATACAGGCTGGCAGTGGGTGAGGTACTGTGATACAGGCTGGCAGTGGGTGAAATACTGTGATACAGGCTGGCAGTGGGTGAGGTACTGTGATACAGGCTGGCAGTGGGTGAGGAACTGTGATACAGGCTGGCAGTGGGTGAGGTACTGTGATACAGGCTGGCAGTGGGTGAGGTATCTTGACACAGGCTGGCAATAGATGGGGTACCTTGAAACAGGCTGGCAATATTTTGTGGTACCTTGATACAGGCTGGCAGTGGGTGAGGTACTGTGATACAGGCTGGCAGTGGGTGAGGTACAGTGATACAGGCTGGCAGTGGGTGAGGTACTGTGATACAGGCTGGCAGTGGGTGAGGTACCGTGATACAGGCTGGCAGTGGGTGAGGTACTGTGATACAGGCTGGCAGTGGGTGAGGTACCGTGATACAGGCTGGCAGTGGGTGAGGTACTGTGATACAGGCTGGCAGTGGGTGAGGTACTGTGATACAGGCTGGCAGTGGGTGATGTACTTTGATACAGGCTGGCAGTGGGTGAGGTACCGTGATACAGGCTGGCAGTGGGTGAGGTACTGTGATACAGGCTGGCAGTGGGTGAGGTACCGTGATACAGGCTGGCAGTGGGTGAGGTACTGTGATACAGGCTGGCAGTGGGTGAGGTACTGTGATACAGGCTGGCAGTGGGTGAAATACTGTGATACAGGCTGGCAGTGGGTGATGTACTTTGATACAGGCTGGCAGTGGGTGAGGTACTGTGATACAGGCTGGCAGTGGGTGAGGTACCGTGATACAGGCTGGCAGGGGGTGAGGCACTGTGATACAGGCTGGCAGTGCGTGAGGTACTGTGATACAGGCTGGCAGTGGGTGAGGTACTTGGATACAGGCTGGCAGTGGGTGAGGTACCGTGATACAGGCTGGCAGTGGGTGAGGTACTGTGATACAGGCTGGCAGTGGGTGAGGTACTGTGATACAGGCTGGCAGTGGGTGAGGTACCGTGATACAGGCTGGCAGTGGGTGAGGTACCGTGATACAGGCTGGCAGTGGGTGAGGTACTGTGATACAGGCTGGCAGTGGGTGAGGTACTGTGATACAGGCTGGCAGTGGGTGAGGTACTGTGATACAGGCTGGCAGTGGGTGAGGTACCGTGTTACAGGCTGGCAGTGGGTGAGGTACCGTGATACAGGCTGGCAGGGGGTGAGGTACTGTGATACAGGCTGGCAGTGGGTGAGGTACTGTGATACAGGCTGGCAGTGGGTGAGGTACTGTGATACAGGCTGGCAGTGGGTGAGGTACTGTGATACAGGCTGGCAGTGGGTGAGGTACTGTGATACAGGCTGGCAGTGGGTGAGGTACTGTGATACAGGCTGGCAGTGGGTGAGGTACTGTGATACAGGCTGGCAGTGGGTGAGGTACCGTGATACAGGCTGGCAGGGGGTGAGGCACTGTGATACAGGCTGGCAGTGCGTGAGGTACTGTGATACAGGCTGGCAGTGGGTGAGGTACTTGGATACAGGCTGGCAGTGGGTGAGGTACCGTGATACAGGCTGGCAGTGGGTGAGGTACTGTGATACAGGCTGGCAGTGGGTGAGGTACTGTGATACAGGCTGGCAGTGGGTGAGGTACCGTGATACAGGCTGGCAGTGGGTGAGGTACCGTGATACAGGCTGGCAGTGGGTGAGGTACTGTGATACAGGCTGGCAGTGGGTGAGGTACTGTGATACAGGCTGGCAGTGGGTGAGGTACTGTGATACAGGCTGGCAGTGGGTGAGGTACCGTGTTACAGGCTGGCAGTGGGTGAGGTACCGTGATACAGGCTGGCAGGGGGTGAGGTACTGTGATACAGGCTGGCAGTGGGTGAGGTACTGTGATACAGGCTGGCAGTGGGTGAGGTACTGTGATACAGGCTGGCAGTGGGTGAGGTACTGTGATACAGGCTGGCAGTGGGTGAGGTACTGTGATACAGGCTGGCAGTGGGTGAGGTACTGTGATACAGGCTGGCAGTGGGTGAGGTACTGTGATACAGGCTGGCAGTGGGTGAGGTACTGTGATACAGGCTGGCAGTGGGTGAGGTACTTTGATACAGGCTCAAAGTGGGAAATGTATATTGATACACACTGGTAGTGCCGTTACCTAAAGTGAGCCATTTCATGTCTATCCAAAATTACACAAATTCACCGCCATACAGACTATTTCAGTCAGGATAATAAATACAACAGCATCAGTATGTCATAGAGTCATAGAGTTATACAGCACGGATAGAGGCCCTTCGGCCCATCGTGTCCGCGCCGGCCATCAAGCCCAGTCTCATCTAATCCCATATTCCAGCATTTGGTCCATAGCCTTGTATGCTATGGCATTTCAAGTGCTCATCCAAATGCTTCTTGAATGTTGTGAGGGTTCCTGCCTCCACAACCCTCTCAGGCAGTGAGTTCCAGACTCCAACCACCCTCTGGGTGAAAAAGTTCTTTCTCAAATCCCCTCTAAACCTCCCGCCTTTTACCTTAAATCTATGCCCCCTTGTTATAGAACCCTCAACGAAGGGAAAAAGCTCCTTAGTATCCATCCTATCTATGCCCCTCATAATTTTGTACACCTCAATCATGTCCCCCCTCAGCCTCCTCTGCTCCAAGGAAAACAAACCCAATCTTCCCAGTCTCTCTTCATAGCTGAAGCGCTCCAGCCCTGGTAACATCCTGGTGAATCTCCTCTGCACCCTCTCCAAAGTGATCACATCCTTCCTGTAGTGCGGCAACCAGAACTGCACACAGTACTCCAGCTGTGGCCTAACCAGTGTTTTATACAGCTCCATCAT
Organism: Heptranchias perlo; assembly: GCF_035084215.1. Taxonomy (NCBI): domain Eukaryota; kingdom Metazoa; phylum Chordata; class Chondrichthyes; order Hexanchiformes; family Hexanchidae; genus Heptranchias; species Heptranchias perlo. Next base: position 77,370,076 of record NC_090330.1, read on the forward strand.
AACCTCCTTGCTCTTATATTCTATGCCTCGGCTAATAAAGGCAAGTATCCCATATGCCTTCTTTACCACCTTATCTACCTGTTCCGCTGCCTTCAGGGATCTGTGAACTTGCACACCAAGATCCCTCTGACCCTCTGTCTTGCCTAGGGTCTTCCCATTCATTGTGTATTCCCTTGCCTTGTTAGTCCCTCCAAAGTGCATCACCTCGCACTTTTCCGGGTTAAATTCCATTTGCCACTGTTCCGCCCATCTGACCAACCCATCTATATCATCCTGCAGACTGAGGCTATCCTCCTCGCTATTTACCACCCTACCAATTTTTGTATCATCAGCGAACTTACTGATCATACCTTTTACATTCATATCCAAGTCGTTAATGTAGACCACAAACAGCAAGGGCCCCAACACAGATCCCTGTGGTACCCCACTGGCCACAGGCTTCCAGTCACAAAAACAACCTTCGACCATCACCCTCTGCCTTCTGCCACTAAGCCAGTTTTGTATCCAAAGTGCCAAGGCACCCTGGACTCCATGGGCTCGTACCTTCTTGACCAGTCTCCTGTGCGGTCTTTATCGAAGGCCTTACTGAAATCCATGTATACCACATCCACTGCGTTACCCTCATCCACACGCCTCGTCACCCCCTCAAAAAATTAAATCAAATTAGTCAGACATGATCTTCCCTTGACAAAGCCATGTTGACTATCCCTGATTAATCCTTGCTTCTCCAAGTGGAGACTAATTTTGTCCTTCAGAATTTTTTCCAATAATTTTCCTACCACTGATGTTAGGCTCACTGGCCTGTAGTTCCCCGGTTTTTCCCTACTCCCCTTCTTGAATAATGGTACTACATTAGCGGTTCTCCAGTCCTCTGGCACATCCCCTGTGGCCAGAGAGGTTCTGAATATATGTGTTAGAGCCCCCGCAATCTCCTCCTTTGCCTCACACAGTAGCCTGGGATACATTTCGTCCGGGCCTGGGGATTTATCCATTTTTAGGCTTGCTAAAACCACCAATACCTCCTCCCGCTCGATGTTAATATGTTCGAGTATATCACAGTCCCCCTGTCGTATTTCTATGTCTACGTCGTCCTTCTCCTTTGTGAAAACAGATGCAAAAAATTCATTTAGAACCCCTCCTACATCTTCCGGCTCCACACACAGATTGCCATTTTTGTCCCTAATGGGCCCTATTTTTTCCCTAGTTATCCTCTTACCCTTAATATACTTATAAAACATCTTAGGATTTTCCTTTATTTTGCTCGCCAGTGTTTTTTCATGGCCCCTCCTTGATCTCCTAATTTCCTTTTTAAGTATTCCCCATCACTTTTTGTACTCCTCTAGGGCTTCCTCCGTCCTTATGTGTCCATGCATCAATATTTTCCTTTCCACCATTGCTGTCTGCATGTTCAGAGGGGTGTTTTGTCCCACAACACAGATTCTTGGCCCTTACTGGGTATCTTGCTGTAGTACCCTGATCTGTCCAGCCATCAAAGTGGGCATTGAGCAAGGAACAATGGTGATAATTTTGTGTAATGTTGACCTGCCTTATAAAAAGAAGTCAACGGGGGAATTTTAACACCCTCCGCCAGGTTGTGGGGAGCAGTTATAATGGAGTGAAAGACTAACTCACTGGCCTGCCACTCCGATCTGCAGGCGCCAAGGATACCCGCCCGTAGCCGGCAGGGTCCTTCTTTAAATATGCAGATTGGGTCCTGATGATGTCATCCAGGCCCTACAGCAATCTTAACCCCAGGTCTGCATGTGGGGAGGGAGGGAGGGAGTCCTGGAGGCTTCCTCGCCAGGCCAAACCTTTCTGGAAATGGATCCAGCGCCAGAAGAGGTCCTGAAAGGTAAGTTTTTTTAAATTTTGTGTGTGTTTCCTTGTGGACCAGGTGGAGCAGGAATGTATCTATTTTCAGGCAGCTCACCACCACCTTCTAAAGGGCAATTAGGGATGGGCAGTAACTGCTGGTCTTGCCAGCGATGCCCATATCCCATGAATGAATTAAAAAATTTTGTGGTGCTGGTGAGGAGAGGACAGTAGAAAGTGTGTGATCCCATTGGAAACGGTGAATGTTACAACCTAAAAATTAGGAAAAAAACTCACAGAGCAGAAAGCTGTGCACATGTGCCTCTTGCCCTCCATATGTTAGTTGAATGGACAATCAGAAAAGACAATTTTGCTCTTTAAGTGACGCTTCGTGTGTTTTACAGTGATAAATGGGACAAAAGGGAGATTTTAATTTTTGTGTTACTAAAAAAAGGAAATAGCAATCAATCATAGCGAATAAATGAAGTGCTTTGGATGAAAGAATTAGTGATTGTGATTTCTTATTTCAGGGACTCCTACAAGAGCTGCACTAATGGTGATATGTGTGGCCTTCGCAGCAAGTGCCTGTTTTTGCTATGTTTTGAGGTGGTAAGTAGGAATAAATTCTGGTTTATAGAACCAATGGCAATCTGACATGTCACACAGTTATTCCTTTAACTTGTTTGAACATTCCTTTCTTTTAAAAAAATTCCTCTTAGAATTGAGGATTATTGGACTGACTTGTAGTGCCCACAACACACCATCTCCCTCTGCAGTCCTGCACCACATGGGCAATTTTCTGGATGAGCTCCTCGAGCAGGGCCTAGTGGCTGCCCATATCAGGAAATCCCCCTGAGCTCCCCGGGATTTTCTATCCTTTCATTGTAATTTGTAATTGGGGAAGGAAAATCACAGTGAGTCCGCCTACGATTTCCAAATATGTGTAAAATCAGCTCTTATGTCTAAAAACATAAGAGTTAGTCTCAGCCCTGTGACATGGAGTGCTGCTTCAGTGAGGGCACTGACACACATCAGAGATAAATGATGAAGCTGTAAACTAAAAGATTGATTCATAGTTCCTGAGCTCCCAAAAGGGAGCAGCACTCAGAGGGAGCGAGGGAAATTGCAGGCGTGCAGCCAATGACTACATCCTTAGAATTTAATGAGCTGAAAATCACAGGCTGTGAAGCTGCGAATTCCCACCACGTGCTTCCTGCCGTCCCTTGCTGGTGGTGCAAGAGTGTGGACTTGGCCCTTAAAGCTACTGGAAATGTTGATGGCCTTTGTGTGCTCTGAAGTATAACCACTAACGTACGCCAAATTCCAAAGCAGGCCAATCTAAGATCAAAGAGAAGAATAATAACAGGAGCAGCTTACTGCAGACTGTGTTTGCTTGTTAACAGCAGGTGTGCAGAGTTGTTCCACAAGCACTGAGCTTCAACGTGTCACATCTGCAAGTTGAAATGCAACTGTTTGTACTAACTATTGAAGCATGTGTATGTTACACATGTGGAAAAACAAATTGTTGACATTCAATTGACACACACATTCTACCAGAAGTTCAGAAAGGTGATATTTCAGGGTAAGTTTGCTGAATCCTCAGGTGGAGCCTCGCCTGTTAGGAGGGCATATCAGGAACCTGCACACTCGCGTAGCACATGATTACCTGGCAACGTTAACTTTTTTAAAAATTCGTTCACGGGATGTGGGAGTCGCTGGCAAGGCCAGCATTTATTGCCCATCCCTAATTGCCCTTGAGAAGGTGGTGGTGAGCCACTGCAGTCTGTGTGGTGAAGGTTCTCCAACAGTGCTGTTAGGAAGGGAGTTCCAGGATTTTGACCCAGCGACGATGAAGGAACGGCGATATATTTCCAAGTCGGGATGCTGTGTGACTTGGAGGAGAACGTGCAGGTGGTGTTGCTCCCATGTACCTGCTGCCCTTGTCCTTCTCGGTGGTAGAGGTCATGAGTTTGGGAGGTGCTGTCGAAGAAGCCTTGGCGAGTTGCTGCAACGCATCCAGTGAATGGTACACACTGCAGCCACGGTGCGCCGGTGGTGGAGGGAGTGAATGTTTAGGGTGGTAGATGGGGTGCCAATCAAATGGGCTGCTTTGTCCTGGATGGTGTCGAGCTTCTTGAGTGTTGTTGGAGCTGCACTCATCCAGGCAAGTGGAGAGTATTCCATCACACTCCTGATTTGTGCCTTGTAGATGGTGGAAAGGCTTTGTGGAGTCAGGAGGTGAGTCACTCGCCGCAGAATACCCAGCCTCTGACCTGCTCTTGTAGCCACAGTATTTATGTGGCTGGTCCAGTTAAGTTTCTGGTCAATGGTGACCCCCAGGATGTTGATGGTGGGGGATTCGGCGATGGTAATGCCGTTGAATGTCAAGGGGAGGTGGTTAGACTCTCTCTTGTTGTAGATGGTCATTGCCTGGCACTTGTCTGGCGCGAATGTTACTTGCTACTTATCAGCCCAATTTCTGACCTTGTAATGGTCATTGATGAAGCAGCTGAAGATGGTTGGGCCTAGGACACTACCCTGAGGAACTCCTGCAGCAATGTCCTGGGGCTGAGATGATTGGCCTCCAACAACCACTACCATCTTCCTTTGTGCTAGGTATGACTCCAGCCACTGGAGAGTTTTCCCCCTGATTCCCATTGACTTCAATTTTACTAGGGCTCATTGGAGCCACACTTGGTCAAATGCTGACTTCATGTTAAGAGCAGTTACTCTCACCTCTGGAATTCAGCTCTTTTGTCCATGTTTGGACCAAGGCTGTAATGAGGTCTGGAGCCGAGTGGTCCTGGCGGAACCCAAACTGAGCATCAATGAGCAGGTTATTGGTGAGTAAGTGCTTATTAACTGACAGAACGTCAGTTGCATGTGCCTGATTTCCACATGGGGACATTTTCTGTGTTTGCTCTCCCACTGTTGGAATTGTTCCCATTTTCCTACCATTTTGATTAACGGTGAATTTACCGCAATATGAACTCCTGGTGGGCATGGCTCCACACTGGAACTGTGCAATCAGAAAGTTTACTCTCTGAGATATGCGGTTAAATAATTGACCCAAAGTATTTCATACAACATAACAGGAGCTCACACTATTTGCATTAAAGAGAACCTTGAAGTATACAATTAAAGGAGGCAGTTTCTTACCCCCTGGATGGAACTCATTAGGCGTCGAGCATTTTTAATTGCAAGAGATCATGGGATAGATTTTCTCTCTGAATGAACTTCAGGTGGCCTCTCATTATCCAAGCAATATGTGGCCTCCTTATTCTTCAAAATGTAAAACCTCACACTTATCTACATTGAAAAGCATTTGCCAATTACACCACCATTCTGCAAGTTTATCAATGACTTATGCCAGTCTGAGTAGCTACCCTTAACCCCTACTTTCTGTTTTCTGTTCTGTAGCCAACTTGCTATCCATTCTGCTATTGTCCCCTGATTCCACATGCTCTGACCTTAGTCATGAGTCTATCATGCGGTGAATTAGGCTATAGTTCCATGGACATGGACTTGTTTTATCTTTCTTTTTAAATATAATAATAACATTAGCTGTCTGCCAGTCTTCTGGTACTATTCCTTTCTCTAATGAATTTTTACATATGTGTAATAGTGCCTCTGCTATCTCTTCCCTAATTTCTTTTAATATACACGGATGCAATACAGGGATTTTATCCTTCCTAAGTTTGATTAGTTTGTCAATTATCTCCCCCCTTTCTATCTATGTCTTTATGCATTTTTTGATCTCTTCTTCTAATGTTGTTAGTCTCCTTGTTAGTCTCCCTGGTAAATACTCTGAAATACATAATTTTGAATACTTTTACATTTAACCCGGACTATTACACAATCTGTGGCATTTCATAAATGGGTGATGATGCAAAAACCAAACTCTCTGCCCACCATTTGAACCTCATCTCAACAGCTGGCACAGCAGAGACAGGCAAACTCACCCCCCAAGAGGAGCCAGGCCAAAACTGGAACAAGCTCCCACTCATGGCTTCATTATTTTGATGATTCTTAAATAATAATTTCATCCTGTAACAGTCAGTCCATTGCCCAGTGAGTCAGTATTATGTTAACGTTAAATCTTGCTGTCAACACATCCTTGAAATCCGGCGTTATTGCCATAAATCATTGGCTTCAAAGTAAAATTACTGATTATAATACTGTTTTAATACTTCAGTGTTCCAGAGTGGTCGATTGTCCAACATGTTGATTGTTAACACACTGTGCTGTTGAGAGCAGGGCAACAGGCAGCAACAATCTCCCTCCCCTGCAATTCTCAGAGACATCCCCTCCCTCTAATAATCTCTCCCAATGTACAGAGAAAATCCATCCCTCCAACGCTCTTCCTACGATTTACAGGCACTCCTCTCTATTCACATCTCCCCAAATCACAGAGAAGGTCCTTCCCTCTAACCTTCTACCTGCATTCAGAGAGGAACTCCTTCCCTTTAACCATCTCCCTCTATTCAGATGTGGAGATGCCGGTGATGGACTGGGGTTGAGAATTGTAAACAATTTTACAACACCAAGTTATAGTCCAGCAATTTTATTTTAAATGCCTCTATTCAGAGGCATTTCCTCCTTAAAACCATCCTCACCCATTCAGAGAGACACTCCTTCCTTCGAATCATACTCCCCCATTCAGAGACATTCCCTCATTCTAACCATTCTCCCCCATTCACAGAGACACTCCTTCCTTCTCACCATCCTCCCCCATGCACAGAGAAACTCCTTCCTTCTCACCATCCTCCCCCATTCAGAGAAACTCCTTCCTTCTAACCAACCTCCCCCATGCACAGAGAAACTCCTTCCTTCTCACCATCCTCCCCCATTCACAGAGACACTCCTTCCTTCTCACCATCCTCCCCCATGCACAGAGAAACTCCTTCCTTCTCACCATCCTCCCCCATTCACAGAGACACTCCCTCCTTCTCACCATCCTCCCCCATTCACAGAGACACTCCTTCCTTCTAACATTCCTTCACCATTCACAAAGACATTCCTTCCTTCTAATCATCCTTCCCCATTCACAGAGACACTCCTTCATTCTCACCAGCCTTCCCCATTCAGAGACACTCCTTCCTTCTCACCAGCCTTCCCCATTCAGAGGCACACCTTCCATCTAACCACCCTTCCCCATTCACAGACACTTCCACCTTCTCACCATCCTCCCTCATTCATAGATACACTCCATCCTTCTCAGCATCCTCCCCCATTCAGAGACACTCCCTCCTTCTCACCAGCCTTCCCCATTCAGAGACACTCCCTCCTTCTCACCAGCCTTCCCCATTCACAGAGACACTGCTTCCTTCGAACCACCCTTCTCCATTCACAGACACTGCTTCCTTCTAACCACCCGTCCCCATTCACAGAGACACTACCTCCTTCTCACCATCCTCCCCCCATTTAAAGAGACACTCCCTCCTTCTTACCATCCTTCCCCATTCAGAGACACTCCCTCCTTCTCATCATCTTTCCCCATTCAGAGACACTCCTTCCTTCTAACATTCCTTTCCCATTCACAGAGACACTCCTTCCTTCTCACCATCCTCCCCCCATTTAAAGAGACACTCCCTCCTTCTCACCATCCTTCCCCATTCAGAGACACTCCCTCCTTCTCACCATCCTTCCCCATTCACAGAGACACTACCTCCTTCTCACCATCCTCCCCCCATTTAAAGAGACACTCCCTCCTTCTCACCATCCTTCCCCATTCAGAGACACTCCCTCCTTCTCACCATCCTTCCCCATTCACTGAGACACTCCTTCCTTCTAACCACACTCCCCCATTCACAGAGACACTCCTTCCTTCTGAACATCCTCCTCCAGAGACATTCCCTCCTTCGAACCATCCTCCTCCATTCACAGAGATATTCCTTCATTCTCACCATCCACCCCCATTCAGAGAGACACTCCTTCCTTCTAACATTCCTTTCCCATTCAGAGAGACACTCCTTCCTTCCAACCACCCTTCCCCATTCACAGAGACACTCCTTCCTTTTCACCAGCCTTCCCCATTCAGAGACATTCCTTCCTTCCAAACCGCCTTCCCCATTCACAGAGACACTCCTTCCTTTTAAGCACCCTCCCCCAATCGCAGAGACACTCATTCCTTCTAATCATCCTTCCCCATTCACAGAGACACTCCCTCCTTCGCACCATCCGCCCCCATCACCGAGACACTCATTCCTTCCAACCATCCTTCCCCAATCACAGAGACACCCCTTCCTTCTCACCAGCCTTCCCCATTCAGAGAGACACTCCTTCATTCTCACCATCTTTCCCCATTCAGAGACACTCCTTCCTTCCAACCATCCTTCCCCATTCACAGAAACACTCCTTCCTTCTAACCACCATTCCCCATTCACAGAGACACTCCTTCCTTCTAACCACCCTTCCCCATTCACAGAGACACTCCTTCCTTCTCAACATTCTCCCACATTCACAGAGACACTCGCTCCTTCTCACCATCCTCCCCCATTCACAGAGACACTCCTTCCTTCTAACCACCATTCCCCAGAGACACTCCTTCCTTCTAACCACCCTCCCTCATTCACAGAGACACTCCTTCCTTCTAATCATCCTCTCCCATTCACAGAGACACTCCTTCCTTCTAACCACCATTCCCCATTCACAGAGACACTCCTTCCTTCTCAACATTCTCCCACATTCAGAGACACTCCTTCCTTCTCGCTACCGTCCCTCATTCACAGAGACACTCCTTCCTTCTAACCACCCTTCCCCATTTACAGAGAAACTCCCTCCTTCTCACCATCCTCCCCCATTCACAGAGACATTTCTTCCTTCTGCACATCCTCCCCCAGAGACATTCCTTCATTCTCACCATCCGCCCCCATTCACAGAGACACTCCTTCCTGCTAACATTCCTTTCCCATTCACAGAGACACTCCTTCCTTCTCATCATCCATCCCCATTCACAGAAACACGCCATCCTTCTAACCATTCTCCCCCATTCAGAGAGACACTCCTTCCTTCTCACCATCCTTCCCCATTCACAGAGACACTCCTTCCTTCTCACCAGCCTTCTCCAATCACAGACACTCCTTCCTTCTCACCAGCCTTCCCCATTCACAGAGACACTCCTTCCTTCTAACCATCCTCCCCCAATCACAGAGACACTCCTTCCTTCTAACCACCCATCCCCATTCACAGAGACACTCCCTCCTTCTCATCATCCTCCCCAATTAACAGAGACACTCCTTCCTTCTCACCAGCCTTCCCCATTCAGAGAGACACTCCTTCCTTCTCACCAGTCTTCCCCATTCAGAGACATTCTTTCCTTCAAACCCACATTCCCCATTCACAGAGACACTTCTTCATTTTAAGCACCCTCCCCAATTAACAGAGACACTCCTTCCTTCCAACCATCCTCCCCCAATCACAGAGACACTCCTTCCTTCCAATCATCCATTCCCAATCACAGAGACACTCCCTCCTTCTCACCATCCTTCCCCATTCACAGAGACACTCCCTCCTTCTCACCATCCTTCCCCATTCACAGAGACATTCCTTCCTTCTCACCATCCTTCCCCATTCACAGAGACACTCCTTCCTTCTCACCATCCTTCCCCATTCACAGAGACATTCCTTCCTTCTCACCATCCTTCCCCATTCACAGAGACACTCCCTCCTTCTAATCATCCTCTCCAATTAACAGAGACATTCCTTCCTTCAAACCATCCTCCTCCATTCACAGAGATATTCCTTCATTCTCACCATCAGCCCCCATTCACAGAGACACTCCTTCCTTCTCACCATCCTCCCCCATTCACAGAGACACTCCATCCTTCCAAACATCCTCACCCATTCAGAGACACTCCTTCCTTCTCACCATCCTTCCCCATTCAGAAAGACACTCCTTCCTACTCCCCAGCCTTCCCCATTCAGAGAGACACTCCTTCCTTCTCACCATCCATCCCAATTCACAGAGACACTCCCTCCTTCTAACAATCCTTCCCCATTCACAGAGACACACCCTCCGTCTAACCATTTTTGCCCATTCACAGAGACATTCCTTCCTTCTCACCATCCTTCCCAATTCACAGTGACACTTCTTCCTTCTGATCATCCTCCTCCATTCACAGAGACACTCCTTCCTTCCAAACATCGTCCCCCATTCCCAGAGACACTCCTTCCTTCCAACCATCCACCCCCATTCACAGAGAAACTCCTTCCTTCCAACTATCCTTCCCCATTCACAGAGAAACTCCTTCCTTCTAACCACCCTCCCCCATTCACAGAGACACTCCTTCCTTCTCACCAGCCTTCCCCATTCACAGAGACACTCCTTCCTTCCAACCATCCGCCCCCATTCACAGAGACACTCCTTCCTTCTCACCATCCTTCCCCATTCACAGAGACACTCCTTCCTTCTAACCACCCTCCCCCATTCAGTGAGAAACTCCTTCCTTCTCACCATCCTTCCCCATTCAGAGATACCCTCCTTCCTTCTCACCATCCTTCCCCATTCACAGAGAGACTCCTTCCTTCTCACCATCCTTCCCCATTCAGAGATACACTCCTTCCTTCTCACCATCCTTCCCCATTCAGAGATACACTCCTTCCTTCTCACCATCCTTCCCCATTCAGAGAGACACTCCTTCCTTCTCACCAGCCTTCCCCATTCAGAGCGACACTCCTTCCTTCTAATCATCCTTCCCCATTCACAGAGACACTCCTTCATTCTCACCATCCTCCCCCATTCACAGAGACTCTCCATCCTTCTAACCACCAAATCCCATTCAGAGAGACACTCCTTCCTTCCAACCATCCGCCCCCATTCACAGAGACACTCCTTCCTTCTCACCAACCTTCCCCATTTCCAGAGACACTCCTTCCTTCTCACCATCCTTCCCCATTCTGAGATACACTCCTTCCTTCTCACCAGCCTTCCCCATTCAGAGAGACACTCCTTCCATCTCACCAGCCTTCCCCATTCAGAGAGACACTCCTTCATTCTCCCCATCCTCCCCCATTCACAGAGACACTCCCTCCTTCTAACCATCTTTGCCCATTCACAGAGACACTCCTTCCTTCCAACCAGTCTTCCCCATTCACAGAGACACTCATTCCTTCTCACCAGCCTTCCGCATTCACAAACACTCCTTCCTTCTGCACATTCTCCCCCAGAGACATTAATTCCTTCGAAACATCCTCCTCCATTCACAGAGATATTTCTTCATTCTCACCATTTGCCCCCATTCACCTAGACACTCCTTCCTTCTGCACATTCTCCCCCAGAGACATTCCTTCCTTCGAGCCATCCTCCTCCATTCACAGACACTCCTTCCTTCTCCCCATCCTTCCCCATTCAGAGATACACTCCTTCCTTCTCACCATCCTTCCCCATTCAGAGAGACACTCCTTCCTTCAAACCATCCTTCCCCATTCAGAGAGACACTCCTTCCTTCTCACCATCCTTCCCCATTCACAGAGACACTCCTTCCTTCTCACCAGCCTTCCCCATTCAGAGAGACACTCCTTCCTTCAAACATTCCTTTCCCATTCAGAGAGACACTCCTTCCTTCCAACCATGCTTCCCCAATCACAGAGAAACTCCTTCCTTCTCACCATCCTTCCCCATTCACAGAGAGACTCCTTCCTTCCAACCATCCTCCCCTAATCACAGAGACACTCCTTCCTTCTCACCAGCCTTCCACATTCACAGAGAAACTCCTTCCTTCTCACCATCCTTCCCCATTCACAGAGAGACTCCTTCCTTCCAACCATCCGCCCCCTTTCACAGAGACAATCCTTCCTTCTCATCATCCTTTCCCATTCAGAGACACTCCTTCCTTGTAACCACCCTCCCTCAATCAGAGACATTCCTTCCTTCTAATCATCCTCCCCCATTCACAAAAACACTCCTTCCTTCTCACCAACGTCCCCCATTCACAGAGACACTCCTTCCTACTCACCATCCTTCCCCATTCACAGAGACACTACTTCCTTCTCACCATCCTCCCCCATTCACCGAGACACTCCTTCCATCTAACCACCCTCCCCCATTCACAGAGACATTACTTCCTTCCAACCATCCTCCCCCATTCACAGTGACACTCCTTCCTTCTTACCATACTTCCCATTCAGAGACACTCCTTCCTTCCAACCATCCTCCCCTAATCACAGAGACACTCCTTCCTTCTCACCAGCCTTCCCCATTAACAGAGACACTCCTTCCTTCCAACCATCCGCCCCCTTTCACGGAGACAATCCTTCCTTCTCACCATCGTTCCCCAACCACAGAGACACTCCTTCCTTCTCACCATCCTTCCACATTCAAATAGACACTCCCTCCTACTCACCAGCCTTTCACATTCAATGAGACACTCCTTCCTTCCAACCATCCGCCCCCTTTCACGGAGACAATCCTTCCTTCTCACCACCCTTCCCCAATCACAGAGACACTCCTTCCTTCTCACCACCCTTCCCCAATCACAGAGACACTCCTTCCTTCTCACCAGCCTTCCCCATTCACAGGGAGACTCCTTCCTTCCAACCATCCTCCCCGAATCACAGAGACACTCCTTCCTTCTCACCAGCCTTCCCCATTAACAGAGACGCTCCTTCCTTCCAACCATCCGCCCCCTTTCACGGAGACAATCCTTCCTTCTCATCATCCTTTCCCATTTACAGAGACACTCCTTCCTTGTAACCACCCTCCCTCAATCAGAGACACTCCTTCCTTCTAATCATCCTCCCCCATTCACAAAAACATTCCTTCCTTCTAACCAACGTCCCCCATTCATAGAGACACTCCTTCCTTCTCACCATCCCCCCCCATTCACCGAGACACTCCTTCCTTCTCACCATCCTTCCCCATTCACAGAGACACTCCTTCCTTCTAACCTGCCTTCCCCATTCAAAGAGACACTCCTTCCTTCTCATCATCCTCCCCCATTCACAGAGACACTCCTTTCTTCCAACTATCCTCCCCCATTCACAGAGAGACTCCTTCCTTCTCACCATCCTTCCCCATTCACAGAGACACTCCTTCCTTCTCACCATCCTTCCCCATTCACAGAGACACTCCTTCCTTCTCACTATCGTTCCCCAATCACAGAGACACTCCTTCCTTCTCAGCAGCCTTCCACATTCACAGAGAGACTCCTTCCTTCCAACCATCCTCCCCTAATCACAGAGACACTCCTTCCTTCTCACCAGCCTTCCCCATTAACAGAGACGCTCCTTCCTTCCAACCATCCGCCCCCTTTCACAGAGACAATCCTTCCTTCTCATCATCCTTTCCCATTCAGAGACACTCCTTCCTTGTAACCACCCTCCCTCAATCAGAGACACTCCTTCCTTCTAATCATCCTCCCCCATTCACAAAAACACTCCTTCCTTCTCACCAACGTCCCCCATTCACAGAGACACTCCTTCCTACTCACCATCCTTCCCCATTCACAGAGACACTACTTCCTTCTCACCATCCTCCCCCATTCACCGAGACACTCCTTCCATCTAACCACCCTCCCCCATTCACAGAGACATTACTTCCTTCGAACCTGCCTTCCCCATTCACAGAGACACTCCTTCCTTCTCACCATACTTCCCATTCAGAGACACTCCTTCCTTCCAACCATCCTCCCCCATTCACAGTGACACTCCTTCCTTCTCACCATACTTCCCATTCAGAGAGACTCCTTCCTTCCAACCATCCTCCCCTAATCACAGGGACACTCCTTCCTTCTCACCAGCCTTCCCCATTAACAGAGACACTCCTTCCTTCCAACCATCCTCCCCTAATCACAGAGACACTCCTTCCTTCTCACCAGCCTTCCCCATTAACAGAGACACTCCTTACTTCCAACCATCCGCCCCCTTTCACGGAGACAATCCTTCCTTCTCACCATCCTTCCCCATTCACAGAGACACTCCTTCCTTCTCACCATCCTTCCCCATTCACAGAGACACTCCTTCCTTCCAACCATGAACCCCATTCACAGAGACACTCCTTCCTTCTCACCATCCTCCCCCATTCACAGAGACACTCCTTCCTTCTCACCATCGTTCCCCAATCACAGAGACACTCCTTCCTTCTCACCATCCTTCCACATTCAAATAGACATTCCCTCCTACTCACCAGCCTTCCCCATTCAAAGAGACACTCCTTCCTTCTCTCCAGCCTTCCACATTCAGACAGACACTCCTTCCTTCTCACCAGCCTTCCACATTCAGAGAGACACTCCTTCCTTCTCACCAGCCTTCCCCATTCACAGAGAGGCTCCTTCCTTCCAACCATCCTCCCCTAATCACAGAGACACTCCTTCCTTCTCACCAGCCTTCCCCATTAACAGAGACGCTCCGTCCTTCCAACCATCCGCCCCCTTTCACAGAGACAATCCTTCCTTCTCATCATCCTTTCCCATTCACAGAGACAATCCTTCCTTCTCATCATCCTTTCCCATTCACAGAGACACTCCTTCCTTGTAACCACCCTCCCTCAATCAGAGACACTCCTTCCTTCTAATCATCCACCCCCATTCACAAAAACACTCCTTCCTTCTCACCATCCTTCCCTATTCACAGAGACACTACTACCTTCTCACCTCCCCCCCCATTCACCGAGACAATCCTTCCTTCTCCCCATCATTCCCTATTCAGATAGACACTCCTTCCTTCTCATCATCCTCTCCCATTCACAGAGACACTCCTTCCTTCCAACCATCCTCCCCCATTCACAGAGACACTCCTTCCTTCCAACCATGAACCCCATTCACAGAGAGACTCCTTCCTTCTAACCCGCCTTCCCCATTCACAGAGACACTCCTTCCTTCTCACCATCCTTCCCCATTCACAGAGACACTCCTTCCTTCTCACCATCCTTCCCCATTCACAGAGACACTCCTTCCTTCTCACCAGCCTTCCCCATTCACAGAGAGACTCCTTCCTTCCAACCATCCTCCCCTAATCACAGAGACACTCCTTCCTTCTCACCAGCCTTCCCCATGAACAGAGACGCTCCTTCCTTCCAACCATCCTTCCCCATTCACAGAGACAATCCTTCCTTCTCAGCAGCCTTCCCCATTCAGAGTCAATCCTTCCTTCTAACCCGCCTTCCCCATTCACAGAGACACTCCTTCCTTCTCACCAGCCTTCCCCATGAACAGAGACGCTCCTTCCTTCCAACCATCCTCACCCATTCACAGAGACACTCCTTCATTCCAACCATCCTCCCCCATTCACAGAGACACTCCTTTATTCCAATCATCCTTCCCCATTCAGAGACACTCCTTCCGTCCAACCATCCTTCCCCATTCACAGAGACACTCCTTCCAACCATCTTCCCCCATTCAGAGAGACCCTCCTTCCTTCTAACCATCCTTCCCCATTCACAGAGATACTCCTTCCAACCATCTTCCCCCATTCAGAGAGACCCTCCTTCCTTCTAACCATCCTCCCCCATCCTCATTGACACTCCTTCCTTCGAACCAGCCTCCCCCATTCAGAGAGACGCTCCCTCCATCTCACCATCCTTCCCCATTCACAGAGACACTCCTTCATTCAAACCATCCTTCCCCATTCACAGAGACACTCCTTCCTTCCAACCATGAACCCCATTCACAGAGACACTCCTTCCTTCTAACCATCCTTCCCCATTCACAGAGACACTCCTTCCTTCCAACCATCCGCCCCCTTTCACAGAGACAATCCTTCCTTCTCATCATCCTTTCCCATTCAGAGACACTCCTTCCTTGTAACCACCCTCCCTCAATCAGAGACATTCCTTCCTTCTAATCATCCTCCCCCATTCACAAAAACACTCCTTCCTTCTAACCAACGTCCCCCATTCATAGAGACACTCCTTCCTACTCACCATCCTTCGCCATTCACAGAGACACTACTTCCTTCTCACCATCCTCCCCCATTCACCGAGACACTCCTTCCATCTAACCACCCTCCCCCATTCACAGAGACATTCCTTCCTTCGAACCTGCCTTCCCCATTCACAGAGACCACTCCTTCCTTCTCACCATACTTCCCATTCAGATACACTCCTTCCTTCCAACCATCCTCCCTCATTCACAGAGACACTCCTTCATTCTCCCCATCCTTCCCCATTCAGATAGACACTCCTTCCTTCTCACCATCCTCCCCCATTCACAGTGACACTCCTTCCTTCTCACCAGCCTTCCCCATTCAGAGTCATTCCTTCCTTCTAACCCGCCTTCCCCATTCACAGAGACACTCCTTCCTTCCAACCATCCTTCCCCATTCACAGAGACACTCCTTCCTTCTAACCCGCCTTCCCCATTCACAGAGACACTCCTTCCTTCTCACCATCCTTCCCCATTCGGAGACACTCCTTCTTTCTAACCCGCCTTCCCCATTCACAGAGACACTCCTTCCTTCCAACCATCCTCCCCCATTCACAGAGACACTCCTTCCTTCTCACCATCCTTCCCCATTCGGAGACACTCCTTCATTCCAACCATCCTTCCGCATTCACAGAGACACTCCTTCCTTCTCACCATCCTTCCACATTCAAATAGACATTCCCTCCTTCTCATCATCCTTCCCCATTCACAGAGAAACTCCTTCCTTCTCACCATCCTTCCCCATTCAGATTGACACTCCTTCCTTCTCACCAGCCTTCCCCATTCATAGAGACATTCCTTCCTTCTAACCCGCCTTCCCCATTCACAGAGACACTCCTTCCTTCTCACCAGCCTTCCCCATTCATAGAGACATTCCTTCCTTCTAACCCGCCTTCCCCATTCAGAGACACTCCTTCCTACCAACCATCTTTCCCCATTCACAGAGACACTCCTTCGTTCTCACCATACTCCCCCATCCTCATTGACACTCCTTCCTTCGAACCAGCCTCCCCCATTCACAGAGACACACCCTCCTTCTCACCATCCTCCCCCATTCACAGAGACCCTCCTTCCTTTTCACCAGCCTTCCCCATTCAGAGACATTCCTTCCTTCTGACCCGGCTTCCCCATTCACAGAGACACTCCATCCTTTTAAGCACCCTCCCCCATTCACAGAGACACTCCTTCCTTCTCACCAGCCTTCCCCATTCACACAGACACTCCTTCCTTCCAACCATCTGCCCCCATTCACAGAGACACTCGTTCCTTCCAACCATCCACCCCCATTCACAGAGACACTCCCTCCTTCTCATCTTCCTTCCCCATTCAGAGAGACACTCCTTCCTTCTCAACAGCCTTCCCCATTCAGAGAGACATCCTTCCTTCTAACCATCTTTGCCCATTCACAGAGACACTCCTTCCTTCTCACCACCCTTCCCCATTCACAGAGACACTCTTTCATTCTCCCCATCCACCCACATTCACAGAGACACTCCTTCCTTCAAACCAGCCTCCCCCATTCAAAGAGACATTCCTTCCTTCTCACCATCCATCCCCATCCACAATGACACTCCTTCCTTCTAACCACCCTTCCCCATCCAAAATGACACTCCTTCCTTCTCACCAGCCTTCCCCATTCACAGAGACACTCCTTCCTTCTCACCATCCTTCCCCATTCACAGAGACACACCTTCCTTCTCACCATCCTTCCCCATTCACTGAGACACTCCTTCCTTCTCACCAGCTTTCCCCATCCACAATGACACTCCTTCCTGCAAACCAGCCTCCCCCATTCACAGAGACACTCCTTCCTTCTCACCACCCTTCCCCATTCACAGAGACACTCTTTCATTCTCCCCATCCACCCACATTCACAGAGACACTCCTTCCTTCAAACCAGCCTCCCCATTCACAGAGACATTCCTTCCTTCTCACCATCCATCCCCATTCACAGAGACACTCCTTCCTTCAAACCACCCTTCCCCATCCACAATGACACTCCTTCCTTCTCATCATCCTTCCCCATTCACAGAGACACTCCTTCCTTCTCACCATCCATCCCCATTCACAGAGACACTCCTTCCTTCTCACCATCCTTCCCCATTCACAGAGACACTCCTTCCTTCCAACCATCTGCCCCCATTCACAGAGACACTCCTTCCTTCCAACCATCCTCCCCCATTCAGAGAGACATTCATTCCTTCTCACCAGCCTTCCCCATTCACAGAGAAACTCCTTCCTTCCAACCATCCTTCCCCATTCACAGAGACACTCCTTCTTTCTCTCCAGCCTTCCCCATCCACAGAGACACTCCTTCCTTCTCACCAGCCTTCCCCATCCACAGAGACACTCCTTCCTTCTAATCATCCTTCCCCATTCAGAGAGACACTCCTTCCTTCTCACCACCCTTCCCCATTCACAGAGACACACTTTCATTCTCCCCATCCACCCACATTCACAGAGACACTCCTTCCTTCAAACCAGCCTCCCCCATTCGGAGAGACATTCCTTCCTTCTCACCAGCCTTCCCCATTCACAGAGACACTCCTTCCTTCTCACCATCCATCCCCATTCACAGAGACACTCCTTCCTTCAAACCACCCTTCCCCATCCACAATGACACTCCTTCCTTCTCACCATCCTTCCCCATTCACAGAGACACTCCTTCCTTCTCACCAGCCTTCCCCATCCACAATGACACTCCTTCCTTCAAACCACCCTTCCCCATTCAGATGGACACTCCTTCCTTCTCACCAGCCTTCCCCATTCACAGAGACACTCCTTCCTTCCAACCATCCTCCCCCATTCACAGAGACACTCCTTCCTTCAAACCACCCTTCCCCATCCACAATGACACTCCTTCCTTCTCACCAGCCTTCCCCATCCACAATGACACTCCTTCCTTCTCACCATCCTTCCCCATTCACAGAGACACTCCTTCCTTCTCACCATCCTTCCCCATTCACAGAGACACTCCTTCCTTCTCACCATCCTTCCCCATTCACAGAGACACTCCTTCCTTCTCACCACCCTTCCCCATCCACAATGACACTCCTTCCTTCAAACCACCCTTCCCCATTCAAATGGACACTCCTTCCTTCTCACCAGCCTTCCCCATTCACAGAGACACTCCTTCCTTCCAACCATCTGCCCCCATTCACAGAGACATTCCTTCCTTCCAACCATCTGCCCCCATTCACAGAGACACTCCTTCCTTCCAACCATCCTCCCCCATTCAGAGAGACATTCATTCCTTCTCACCAGCCTTCCCCATTCACAGAGAAACTCCTTCCTTCCAACCATCCTTCCCCATTCACAGAGACACTCCTTCCTTCTCTCCAGCCTTCCCCATCCACAGAGACACTCCTTCCTTCTCACCAGCCTTCCCCATTCACAGAGACACTCCTTCCTTCCAACCATCCTCCCCCATTCACAGAGACACTCCTTCCTTCTCACCAGCCTTCCCCATTCACAGAGACACCCCTTCCTTCCAACCATCTGCCCCCATTCACAGAGACACTCCTTCCTTCCAACAATCCTCCCCCATTCAGAGAGACATTCATTCCTTCTCACCAGCCTTCCCCATTCACAGAGAAACTCCTTCCTTCCAACCATCCTTCCCCATTCACAGAGACACTCCTTCCTTCTCACCAGCCTTCCCCATCCACAGAGACACTCCTTCCTTCTAATCATCCTTCCCCATTCAGAGAGACACTCCTTCCTTCTCACCACCCTTCCCCATTCACAGAGACACTCTTTCATTCTCCCCATCCACCCACATTCACAGAGACACTCCTTCCTTCTCACCAGCCTTCCCCATCCACAGAGACACTCCTTCCTTCTAATCATCCTTCCCCATTCAGAGAGACACTCCTTCCTTCTCACCATCCATCCCCATTCACAGAAACACTCCTTCCTTCTCACCAGCCTTCCCCATTCACAGAGACACTCCTTCCTTCTCACCATCCATCCCCATTCACAGAGACACTCCTTCCTTCAAACCACCCTTCCCCATCCACAATGACACTCCTTCCTTCTCACCATCCTTCCCCATTCACAGAGACACTCCTTCCTTCCAACCATCCTCCCCCATTCAGAGAGACATTCATTCCTTCTCACCAGCCTTCCCCATCCACAATGACACTCCTTCCTTCAAACCACCCTTCCCCATTCAAATGGACACTCCTTCCTTCCAACCATCTGCCCCCATTCACAGAGACACTCCTTCCTTCCAACCATCTGCCCCCATTCACAGAGACATTCCTTCCTTCCAACCATCTGCCCCCATTCACAGAGACACTCCTTCCTTCTCACCAGCCTTCCCCATCCACAGAGACACTCCTTCCTTCTAATCATCCTTCCCCATTCAGAGAGACACTCCTTCCTTCTCACCAGCCTTCCCCATCCACAGAGACACTCCTTCCTTCTCACCAGCCTTCCCCATCCACAGAGACACTCCTTCCTTCTCACCAGCCTTCCCCATTCACAGAGACACTCCTTCCTTCCAACCATCCTCCCCCATTCACAGAGACACTCCTTCCTTCTCACCATCCTTCCCCATTCACAGAGACATTCATTCCTTCCAACCATCCTCCCCCATTCAGAGAGACATTCATTCCTTCTCACCAGCCTTCCCCATTCACAGAGACACTCCTTCCTTCCAACCATCCTCCCCCATTCACAGAGACACTCCTTCCTTCTCACCATCCTTCCCCATTCACAGAGACATTCATTCCTTCCAACCATCCTCCCCCATTCAGAGAGACATTCATTCCTTCTCACCAGCCTTCCCCATTCACAGAGACACTCCTTCCTTCCAACCATCCTCCCCCATTCAGAGAGACATTCATTCCTTCTCACCAGCCTTCCCCATCCACAATGACACTCCTTCCTTCTCACCAGCCTTCCCCATTCACAGAGACACTCCTTCCTTCTCACCAGCCTTCCCCATCCACAATGACACTCCTTCCTTCAAACCACCCTTCCCCATTCAGATGGACACTCCTTCCTTCTCACCAGCCTTCCCCATTCACAGAGACACTCCTTCCTTCCAACCATCTGCCCCCATTCACAGAGACACTCCTTCCTTCCAACCATCTGCCCCCATTCACAGAGACACTCCTTCCTTCCAACCATCCTTCCCCATTCACAGAGACACTCCTTCCTTCTCTCCAGCCTTCCCCATCCACAGAGACACTCCTTCCTTCTCACCAGCCTTCCCCATCCACAGAGACACTCCTTCCTTCTAATCATCCTTCCCCATTCAGAGAGACACTCCTTCCTTCTCACCATCCTTCCCCATTCACAGAGACACTCCTTCCTTCTCACCAGCCTTCCGCAGCCACAGAGACACTCCTTCCTTCTAATCATCCTTCCCCAGCCACAGAGACACTCCCTCCTTCTCACCCTCCTTCCCCATTCACAGAGACACTCCTTCCTTCTAACCACTTCCCCCATTCACAGAGACACTCCTTCCTGCTCACCCTCCCCCATTCACAGACACTCCTTCCTTCTAACCATCCTCCCCTGTTCACAGAGACACTCCTTCCTTCTAACCCTCCTTCCCCGATCACAGAGACACTCTTTCCTTCTAACCATCCTCCCTCATTCAGAAACACACTTCATCTCTCTTACCATCTCCCCCATTTAGAGACACACACTCCCTCTAATCCTTTCCCCCAATTCACAGACTTTTCACCCTTTCCTGTAATTGTCTCCTCCCAATTCATATAGACGCTCCCTCCCTCCAACCATCTCCTCTCAATTCACAGACAGACTTCCTCCCTCTCATTCTCTCCCCCAATTCAGAGGCAGTCCCTCCCTCTCACCATCTCCCCCATTCACAGAGACACTCCCTCCCACTAACTCTCCCCCCAATTCACAGAATCCCTCTTGTTTACCATCTCCCCCATTCATAGAGGCACTCCCTCCCTCTAATTCTCTCCCCAATTCACCGACTCCCTCCCTTTCACCATCTCCTCAATTCACAGAGAAACTTCCACACTCCCTCCCTCTAACATTCTATCCTCACTCACAGAGACACTACCTCCCTGTAACCATTACTTCAAGTTGGCACCTTTCGCCCTCTCTTTTGCCCACTTCATATTAGTACTTTTCACCCTTTCCTTCCTCCAGTTAATTCTGATACATTTTGCATCCTCTCCCTCAGTTCATGTTGGCACCTTCCAAACTCTTTCCCTCAGCTGGCGCTGACACTGTCCTTCTCTCCGTGTCACTCTCGCTGCTCCCTTGCTGCTGTGGGTGTGAATTGTCGTGATATTTTTGTGAGATCGGAGCAGGGAAGGGAGATAGCTAACCAGTTGAAGTGTGTACATGAGGGTACAAACTACACATGCCTGGCTAGGCCCATGCTCTGGAATGTTCTCAACCTCAGCATGACTCAAGGGCAGCAGGAGAGGCCTCGGAGCAGGTTTCGTGTCCTCTCAGGAAAGGAAGAACAAATGAATGGTAGTGTTAAAAACTCTACGGCCAGTTTTGCCAATGTGCATTACCTGCTGGGAGCCTCACCCATTGGTCGCAAATATCAGGAAATCAAGGGTGGCTGCCCATGAATGGACGATAAATCCTGGGTAGCATGCCTGATTTCCTGATAGGGCGGCGGGCGAGGCTCCCTGTGGGTAGCATTACATTCCTAAAATTGGCCCGAGTATTCATTCTTTTTATTCTTATGAGCACTGAATATTCTGCTAAAATCACTGGCATGTGCCTTGCTATTTTGCAAATTACATGAAGCAATCAGCCAGGCATTACCAATGTAGTGTCCATCTACTGATGTGGAGAACATAAATCAAACTGAAATTCACAATGACATAAATGGGAACTTTATCAGAGCAGCAGCTAAGCTATCAATAAATCTGAAGCTGAAACTTCAAAACGTTTGCACCCATCTTCAGACAGAAGTGCCGAGTGGATGATCCATCTCGGCCTCCTCCTAATATCCCCACCATCACAGAAGGCAGTCTTCAGCCAATTCGATTCACTCCACGTGATATCAAGAAACGGCTGAGTGCACTGGATACACCAAAGGCTATGGGTCCCAACAACATCCCGGCTGTAGTGCTGAAGACTTGTGCTCCAGAACTAGCTGTGCCTCTAGCCAAACTGTTCCAGTACAGCTACAATACTGGCATCTACCCGACAATGTGGAAAATTGCCCAGGTATGTCCTGTCCACAGAAAGCAGGACAAATCCAATCTGACCAATTACTGCCCCATCAGTCTACTCTCAATCATCCGCAAAGTGATGGAAGGTGTTGTCAACAGTGCTGTCAAGCGACACTTACTCACCAATAACCTGCTCACCGATGCTCAGTTTGGGTTCCGCCAGGACCACTCGGCTCCAGACCTCATTACAGCCTTGGTCCAAACATGGACAAAGGAGCTGAATTCCAGAGGTGAGGTGAGAGTGACTACCCTTGACATTAAGGCAGCATTTGACCGAGTGTGGCACCAAGGAGCACTAGTAAAATTGAAGTCAATGGGAATCAGAGGGAAAACTCTCCAGTGACTGGAATCATACCTAGCACAAAGGAAGATGGTAGTGGTTGTTGGAGGCCAATCATTTCAGCCCCAGGACATTGGTGCAGGAGTTCCTCAAGGCAGTATCCTAGGCCCCACCATCTTCAGCTGCTTCATCAATGACCTTCCCTCCATCATAATGTCCGAAATGGGGATGTTTGCTGATGATTGCACAATGTTCAGTTCCATTTGCAACCCCTCAGATAATGAAGCAGTCCGTGCCCGGAAGCAGCAAGACCTGGACAACATCCAGGCTTGGGCTGATAAGTCGCAAGTAACATTTGCGCCAGACAAGTGCCAGGCAATGACCATCTCCAACAAGTGAGAGTCTAACCACCTCCCCTTGACATTCTACGGCATTACCATCGCCGAATCCACCACCATCAACATCCCGGGGATCACCATTGACCAGAAACTTAACTGGACCAGCCACATAAATACTGTGGCTACAAGAGCAGGTCAGAGGCTGGGTATTCTGCGGCGAGTGACTCACTTCCTGACTCCCCAAAGCTTTTCCACTATTTACAAGGCACAAGTCAGGAGTGTGATGGAATACTCTCCACTTGCCTGGATGAGTGCAGCTCCAACAACACTCAAGAAGCTCGACACCATCCAGGACAAAGCAGCCGGCTTGATTGGCACCCCATCCACCACCCTAAACATTCACTCCCTTCACCACCAGCGCAACGTGGCTGCAGTGTGTACCGTCTACAAGAAGGACATGCATCAACTTGCCAAGGCTTCTTCGACAGAACTTCCCAAACCCGCGACCTCTACCACCTAGAAGGGCAGCAGGCACAATGGAACAACACCACCTGCACATTCCCCTCCAAGTCACACACCATCCCGACTTGGAAATATATCGCCGTTCCTTCATCGTTGCTGGGTCAAAATCCTGGAACTCCCTACCTAACAGCACTGTGGGAGAACCTTCAGCACATGGACTGCAGCGGTTCAAGAAGGGGGCTCACGACCACCTTCTCAAGGGCAATTAGGAATGGGCAATAAATGCTGGCCTTTCCAGCGATGCCCACATCCCATGAACAAATAAAAAAATGTTCGTCCCATCAAGGAGTGACTGCATCTCACTCAAGCACAGTGAGTTTGAGATGAGATAATGCCTCCAACTTTCTTACCCCATATGGATGAGTATTTCTGGCCCTCCGCAGGGTCGGTAGATGAAGTGTTGCACTGGGTAGAAGTGTTTTGCCTGGTCTGATAGAAACCAGCTCTCCCTGCTTCAAAACACACTAGTCAGTGTCAGAGGAACCCAGAAAGCTTTCGGCTCAGGCTACTCAAACTCTCAGGCTGGGGAGCAATATTGAGGAGCACCACTGGAAATAGAATAGAGGGGTATTTATAAAGGGGAAAATTATCTCCCAGATGCCCTGCCATGGAGCTGAGGGGAGGGAAGGGAAACACATAGGAACAGAAGAAGGCCATTTCGCCTTTTGAGCCTGTTCTGCTATTTTGTTAGCAATGGCACTCCTATCATTTTAATCCCAATTCCCTGCCCTTTCGACATAACCCTTCCCAAGTCAGTAACTATCTTTCGTTTATATATCTCTGCTTACTTTGCACTTTTGCCCTTTTGGGACTGTGTACTCCATATTCTCACAACCCTTTGTCTGAAGAAATCTTCTTTTGTTCACTTTCAACCAGCTCAGCTTGAGGTCTAAGATTATGTGCCCTTGTTCTGGATTCCCTCACTGGAGGGGAACCTCGCCAATTCCTTTCATTAGTTTCAACACCTTGGTCAGATCAGCCTGTAACCCACCCGTCTCCAGCCAATAGAACCCAAGTTTACCCAGTGCCTTATTACAGTCCCTTCATTCCAGGTATCAACCTGGTGAATCACTACTGGACTTTTTCCAGTATATCATTCCCAGATGGGGTGCCCAAAACTAAGCATGATTAGGCTGACTCCACAGTCGAACACGCCTGGTGTGGAGTGTCACTCACAGGGAGCACTAACCGGGAAATCGGAGGTGGGCCATAGTGCCATATTTTCCATACATTGACTTCAAGGAAAGTAAAATTGGGTGAGGTGTTAAACTCTCTTGTGGTGAAACCCAGAATCCCATTTGATTTTTTGATCACTTTTCTGCACCTGTGAGCTAGCTCTTAATGATTTACATACCTGGACTACTAATTCCTTTTTTTTTATCTCCCACCCCGTGCTTCCCCATTTGCATTGTACTTGAACCTGCCATTCTCTGCTGCAACATTGCCTGGACCTGCTCTTTTGTCTGCACACTCACCCGGCAGGAGAGAGCAACACAGGCAATCCAAACTGTGATGAGGGAAGTTGATGACTAGTAAGAGCAGCGGATAACCTTTGTGATTTATTATTGTTAAAAACTGATTTATTGATACCCAGTCCTGTTCCCTAATCAAATCCACATAATCCATATATTTGGGGCGGTGATGTATTAAAGGAAATAGTTCAATGGAGAGCTGGGAAAATTCTGCAGATTTACCTTACTGGTCAAGATTATTCATTGAGATAAAGGTTTAATCAAAGTTTGACTTCATACCAAAAAGAAAATTCGATATAAAAAAAAGACAATAAGTCATAAGTTGTGACAAGTTTGAAATCATGTAGCTGATAAAGTATATTAAAGAGTTGAAACATTGCATTTCAGGCAAAGAAGGAAGCAACTGGTTGTCATTCCCCAGGTGAGAATGCATTACTCTTTATTCATAGGTATTTGATGGTTATTTTTGTTGCAGAAATCAGGCCTAAGCTATTTTAATTCCCGGAGTTCATTAACAGACCCTCAGTCTACTTCCTGTCTGGAATGGTGGGAAGTGGCTGTCAGCCTGCAGAAAATTGGACGGCCCATGGTTGGCATGCAGGTAGGTGTGGGGAAGGGGTTCTGGGAGGATCTCAGGGGAAGGAATGGGGGGAATCTGGGGCAAGGGAGGCCTATGGTTTCCTTATAGGGTCAGGAAGAGCACTCCTGCTCCTTTTGGTCCCATAAAGAAAAGTGAAAGACTTAGCTTTCAGGGACTCTTCACATACCAATCCTCTTCCGACCTGGTTCAGCCTGGCAAGAAAACCAAAGCTGCTTCCTCGCTTAGGCCAGAGTTAAAATTGCAGTGGAGGCCCGATGACGTCATTGAATCCCAATCTGCATATATAAAGAAGAACCTGGTCAACTTTGGGCGGGCAGCTAAGCCGCCTTTCCAGAAGCCTGTGTAAAAATTGTGATTGGAGGGATCTGGGCAACCCGAGGGCAGGTAAGTAACCTGGATGATTTTAACTGCCATCTCGCCTGGTTTCTGCTGCGGGGTGGGGGGGGGGTCTGGAATTGGTGGTTATGATTAAAATTGGACCCTGATTGATTGAAAGAAAATCTAATTATTGCAACAGTTTGATTCAGTTATGTTCACATTTGCTAAAGACATCAGAAATATGTTGCTCTCTGAACTATTAAAGCTAAAATATTTTACATTAGTAGACAAATTGGATATCAATGGCCCTGTCAGTGAAGTTGTACTGAATCTATTAGGAATATAATTGCAAACAGATAAATGACCCTATAGTTGTTGCTGAAGCAAACACCCCATGACATTGAATCCGAGCGTATCTCCAGTGAGATGGAAGCTCCGCCTGCCACAAGGATGTGTCGTTGACCTTGGCCAAATTTCCCAGGGTCAGGTCAATTTGTATTTTTTAGGCCAGGACAAGTGGCGAGGAGAGGGAAATACGTATATCAGCTGCAGCAGGCAGCCTCTTCACTGCGGGCTCAACTTTGGAATAACAATTAAATAGATAGAAGATCGGGTTGGCTCCATTATGGGTTAGCAATTCTCTCCACCTGATATCCTTTGTGCGCTCTGACTAGATGATCTTTTATGCTCAAGTGCTGGAAGAGGAAATTCTGCTCTAGTATCTGCTGGTCTATATTTACTAATTAAAATGATTTAATCATAGAATCATAGAAAGGTTACAGCACGGAAGGAGGCCATTCGGCCCATACGAATTAAGAGCAGGAGTAGGCCATTCGGCCCCTCGAGTCTGCTCTGCCATTTGATAAGATTATGGCTGATCTGATTGTGACCTCAACCCTACTTTCCTGTCTACCTACAATAACCTTTGACTCCCTTGTTAATCAGGAATCTATCTAACTCAGCCTTAAAAATATTCAATGACTCTGCCTCCACCGCTCTCTAGGGAAGGGAGTTCCACAGACTCACGACCCTCTGAGAGAAAAAAATTCTCCTCATCTCCGTCTTAAATGGGAGACCCCTTATTTTTAAACTGTATCCCCTAGTTCTAGTCTCTCCCACAAGGGGAAACATCCTCTCAGCATCTACCCCTTCTAGTCCCCTCAGGATCTTATATGTTTCAATAAGATCACATCTCATTCTTCTAAACTCCAATGTGTGCAGGCCCAACTTGTCTAACCTTTCCTCATAAGATAACCCCCTCATCCCAGGAATCAGGCGAGTGAACCTTCTCTGAAGTGCCTCTAAAGCAATTATGTCCTTTCTTAAATAAGGAGACTAAAACTGCACACAGTATTCTAGATGTGGTCTCACCAATGCCCTGTGCAACTGTAGTAAAACATCTCTACTTTTATATTCCATTCCCCTTGCAATAAATGACAACATTCCATTTGCCTTCCTAATCACTTGCTCTACCTGCATACTAACTTTTTGTGAATCATGTAGTAGGATACCCAGATCCCTCTGTACCTCAGAGTTCTACAATCTCTCTCCATTTAACTAATAGACTGCCCATCGAGTCCACGCCGATGGGGGAGTTTGCTCAAACAGTGGGGTAAATTTTCATCTTCGCCACCAGGGAGGTAACCTGGCAGATTGGATTGCTTGCTCTTTATGGAATCTGCCTGATTTTTATTCCATTAAAATCAATGGAATGAAAATCAGGTGGATTCTATAAAGGGTGGGCGATCCGCCCAGGCAGATTACTGCCCAGGTGGTGAAGACAAAGATCTACCCTAAAATCTCCATGGCTGGAAGATTTATTTATTAGTGTTGTTACTCATGAGTACAGCTGCCCTACTTACTGTTATAGATACCTGCTGAAAGGACTAAAATGAGTATATAATTTATATTTTTCAGCAATATTCAATTCAGAACTATGGATACCAGACTACCAAAGATGGTGTTCGCTGCATTAAAACACAACAGGATCCTAGAGATGGTGCCAGCTGTGTTAATATACCACAGGATTCCCAAACAAACACTGACCCTACAAATGCGACACAGGAGTCTATGGGAGATGTTGATCGCACCTGTGTATTCCTTGCTTCTAAACAGGATGGCGACGCACCTGAAGAATCTAAACAGAATGTTAAATGTCTCAAGCTTGATACAAATGATCAGGAATCTATAATTTAAAGCAACGTCAATAATGCAGTAAATTCCATTTCTTCAGCCATAAAAGGCGTATACCCCAGCTTGTTTTGTTCCTATGTCAGCCCCAAGTTAAGGCAAGGCACTTTCCCACGCTGAGGGAAGGAAATTTAGATAAAAACTGAACCTGAGCCACTCTTGCACAACTCCTAGTAGCTAGTTTCAGAGTGGCATGGTTACTTTGAGGCTTGGGAGAATGTTATCCAGTGACCCTATCTGCCTGGAATGGCTTGTGCTTGGGGCACCGAAGAAACCAGGGGAATACTTTTTTTGACTTTACTTTATTTTGTTTTATTTTCTCCATGGAGCCTCCCAAAGTCAGGCAGGGAGATTGGGATAGTCTGTAAACTTTTCTCTGTCAGCAGCAAATGCCATTCCTTAATTGCCCCTTGGGAGAATTCACTCTAGCTTGGCTAAACTTGTAGCTTAGACGGGATTTAC
Organism: Heptranchias perlo; assembly: GCF_035084215.1. NCBI lineage: Eukaryota > Metazoa > Chordata > Chondrichthyes > Hexanchiformes > Hexanchidae > Heptranchias > Heptranchias perlo. Next base: position 77,399,114 of record NC_090330.1, read on the forward strand.
ATCAAATGCAAAACTGAAGATATATTTCTGCGATGAAACCAATATTATATATTTGATAGCTTAATGTGCGAGATATTGTTGATAGTTTCCACTTTATTTTTATACTTTGGGAGACAATTAGCATTTTTGTATTAAAATGCATCATCGATATACTGCAAAGCATGAACTTGGTGTTTAATGATCGTGATAACAATACCAAACTACTGTGCTTTGGTGGAAAATACCCCTGCAGCAAAGGTCACAAGGTAGGTACAGATGAAGAAGGTCAACAAATCCATCTTCGCTCATCCACTCAGAAAGTCCTGTTTCTTAAATGATTCTAAGGTTTTTGCCTCCAAAACCCACCTGCAAACCCACTCCAAGTGTTGATCACGCTCTGAGTGAAGAAGAGCTTCCAGATATCGGTCCTAAAGTTATCTTTTACTGGCGTGAGCTTCGGTCCCCTTGTCCTATTCTCGCAATTTAATCTAAAGTGGTATTCTGGATTTACTTTTCCACTCCCTTAATTATTTTATACATGTCTATAAGATCATTTCTCAGACGCTTCATTTCCGGGCTGAAAACCCCAATTTTCCAACCTTTCTTCATAATTCAGATCTTTGGCCATAAGGATCTCTTCATTTCCTCCAGAACTTGAATGATCCTTTTGTTTCTCAACGAGCAGAACAAGACACAGTACTCAAGATACGTTCTGACCAGAGCACTGCACAGTTTGATCACAATTTCCTTTGACTAATAATCTACTGTTCCGGCTATGTTTCACATTCGATTAGCTCATCTCAGCATGCTTAAGCTTAACTTCAAGTTCGAAGCACAGAATCTACCAGCCCTGCATAGGTTGCAGGAAAATGTCTAGGCTGCGGTATAGACAAAGCAAACCCCTTCGGCAGTAATATACTTTATTCATCATAAATAATTAAATATCTATCACAACTTGGCGAGCTTGGACACAATCACTGGGGAAGGGGAATGTGATTAGAGGGATATGTCCCCTTACCTAATTTTTTTGGCCTGGTTTATGTCCCCATCACTCTAAATCCCAGAACCAACCTGGATGTCCTCCTACCTTGCCCAACTCTTTACATGTGGTGGAACCTCTGTATGCAAGTTCTCAGCCTGTTCTATATAGTTTTGCTGGTTTGACATATTATAAATATACGGGCCTTTGGTTACAACAATAGTTGGGGTGCTTTTCTTAGATTGGGGTTGTCACATTGCTAGTGCAGATTGGGGAACTTTGCTCTCTACGTAATTGTGCCCTGCACTTGGACTGCCTGATCTTAGCACAGGGTGTCAAACATGGAAAGCTATTCCATCCCCCAGTACAAAAAAAGAGGAACAAACCTGCAAATCTCAGAAATCTGAAATAAAAACAAAAAATTCTGGGGATACAAAGCATGTCATATGAAAAGGACAGGTAAAGACCAGCTGGTCCAGACTGTCTGTCCTATACTGTCTGTCCTATACTGTCACAGTATAACTTCTGAACATTATCACCATATGAAATGAATCTAATCCTTTCATTATTTTAAAGATTTCATACAAGATTATTGTATGAAATTATTTTAAAGATTTCATAAAATCTCACACAAGTCTATGCTTTTCTAGAATAAAAAAACCCTACCTCTCTAAACCTATCGTGGTAACTAAGGGCCTTTAAACTAGATATCGGTAAAGAGAAAAGACAAGCTAACAGTTCAGGAGTGACCTGTCATCAGAACGGGTTTGTCGGTTCTGATGAAAAATCTACACTAAAATATTATCTGCCTGTCCTCCTACGAAAAGGCTGTGTGTTTCCAACGTTTTGTGTTTTTATTCCATCCCCCAATGTTGACATCGCTCAACTTGATAAATATAAAAACTCGGCAAAAATATTTTTAAAAATAACAGATAAATTGCAGATTAAAGACTGAAAATTACACTGAGCAATATTTTTGCAATAGTTGCTAATGCATTCTTGTTAAGTTCCTCTGTCATCTATTTTAAATGCTGTTTAAAACAATTAGCAACTCCATTAAAATAGTGGACAGAGGAATATGATATGAATGCGGTAAGTGTTTGTATGATAATACTACACAGCATTAATTTTCCATGCTTCAACGTCATTCAAGCCTAGTGTTAATTGCATTGCAGAATGATACTTGCTAGATTTTTGTTTCTGTTCTAAGTCAAAAGGATGGAAAATCGATCTCCAAATATGCAGAGAGTCCAATTATTGAGGTGAACTCTCTGGGGTTTAATTTTCCTGTGTATGAAAGGTACAGCATATGATATTGTGTGTTAAAGAGTAGTAATTGTACTATCTGGTGTCCATTGAATGGTGTTAGCTTTTGCCCACTTTCTTAAAATTACTCCTGGGTACAAGTTTTTCTAACACAAAGCTTTAGCATTAATGCTGAGCAGAGTAGTTTTTCAGTGAGTTCTCCTGCATGGGTGTTGCATCTAGTCAATGTTAGATGCTTAGGAAATGGAGGAGCAGCAATAGCATGTTCTAAGAGGTTCAAGGCTATCGGAGATAGACTTTCAGGACTTGACACTACCTGACCCCATATGAGTATCCCTAAAAATCCCTACTTGGACCTCAGTGAGGGCAAGTTGTAAGGATGTTGTGCCTCAGCATGGAAATGATTTCAAGCATGTATCAGCTCTTAGAACCATTCCTGCAGCCACAGAGAAGTCCCATTCCCCTGCTCTTTCCCCATAGCCCTGTATTTTTTTTCCTTTCAAGTATTTATTCAATTCCCTTTTTAAAGTTACTATTGAATCTGCTTCCACCACCCTTTCAGGCAGTGCATTACAGACCATTACAACTCGTTGAGTAAAGAAATGTTTCCTCATGTCGCCTCTGGCTCTTTTGCCGATCACCTTAAATCCTCTGATTACCGACCCATCTGCCAATGGAAACAGTTTCTCCTTGTTTACTCTGTCAAAACCGTTCATGATTTTGATCACCTCAATCAAACCTCCCCTTAACTTTCTCTGTTCTAAGGAGAACAACCCCAGCTTCTCCAGTCTCTCCACATAACTGAAGTCCCTCATCCCTGGTACCATTCTAGTAAATCTCTTCTGCACCCTCTCTAAGGCCTTGACATCCTTCCTAAAATGCAGTGCCCCAGAATTGAACATAGAATTCCAGCTGAAGCCTATCCAGTTATTTATAAAGGTTTAGCATAACTTCCTTGCTTTTGTACTCTATGCCTCTTTAATAATTGTAAACAATTTTACAACACCAAGTTATAGTCCAACAATTTTATTTTTAATCCCACAAGCTTTCGGGGGCTTCCCCCTTCCTCAGGCTCCACACCGCCTGAGGAAGGGGGAAGCCCCCGAAAGCTTGTGGGATTAAAAATAAAATTGTTGGACTATAACTTGGTGTTGTAAAATTGTTTACAATTGTCAACCCCAGTCCATCACCGGCATCTCCACATCATGGCTACCTCTTTAATAAAGCCCAGGATCCCATATGCTTTTTTAACAGCCTTCTCAACTTGTCCTGCCACCTTCAAAGATTTGTGTATGTGTACCCCCAGGTCCCTCTGTTCTGCACCCCCTTTAAAATTGTACCATTTAGTTTATATTGCCTCTCCTTATTCTTCCTACCAAAATGTATCGCTTCACACTTCTCTGCGTTAATTTTCATCTGCCATGTGTCTGCCCATTTCACCAGTCTGCCTATGTCCTCCTGAAGTCTGTTACTATCCTCCACTTACAACTTCTACACCACTAAGTGTTTCTAGGTGCCTACAAGTGCCATCACTGGGATCAGTCAGAGGATCACTGAGTATACAGTTGTTTACTTATGCAATTTGAGCTTCTTATAACAACCATTCTTTATATTCTATTACAGTTACAGATTCCTCCCACCTTCCCAATTAATTCCCCTCGTTGTCTCTCAGGAATAGTATTCTGTTTTTTTTGCTCCCAAACTGCAGGCCTGGGTTTAGGTGTCTGTGCCTCCCCCTATTCAGCATTTGAACAGGTTGCAGTGTTGTCCTAATCCGCTACAGTACTTTATTGGACAAAAGGATTATTTCAGCCAGATGAAGATAGAAGCCCTTTCTTTCCCCATGTTACATGCAAAGATTTATTTATTACACAAAGTTATCTTTTATTTATCTGACTGTATAAGAACATACGAAAATGCCGGGCAGGAAGATAAGAACATAAGTAATAGGAGCAGCAGTAGGCCATACAGTCCCTGGAGCCTGTTCCGCTATTCAATAAGATCATGGCTGATCTTCAACCTCAACTCCACTTTCCCGCCCTATCCCCATATCCATTGATTCTCTTAGTGTCCAAAAATCTATCGATTTCAGTCTTGAATATACTCAATGAATGAGCTTCCACAGCCCCCTGGGGCAGAGAATTCCAAAGATTCACAACCCTCTGAGTGAAGAAATTTTCCTCATCTCGGTCCTAAATGGCCGACCCCGTGTCTTGAGACTATGACTCCTAGTTCTAGACTCTTCAGCCAGGGGAAACAGCCTTTCAGCATCTACCCTGTCAAAGCACTTTAAGAATTTTATACGTTTCAATGAGATCACCTCTCATTCTTCTAAACTTTAGTGAATATTGGCCCATTCTACACAATCTCTCAAACCATCAAATCTACCCCACACAGTCATCATGCCTGAAGCACCAGGATTAGATATCCCCTACCCACCCCCTACCCACCAGCAGCTATAGAATCTCCTAGGAGAGGCAAAAAAATAAATAAATGCCCTATGTCAATAAGCAGGAACAAATCTGGAAAATTCATCTCTGACCCCCTTAGATGATCAAAACTGATGCAGGAGACCATGTTTATATTATCTGATATTTCACCTATCTTTTATAAGACATGATCTCCGCCCCAGCCAAGAACTGGTCCGGCTCTCTTTAGAAAGTATACAGAGAGTCAGCACTCACCACACGAGCCATTGACTGGTTTGAAAGGCCTACTATGTTCTGGCAAAAGAAGAACCGCCCAATATCTAATCTAGCTATACCCTTCCATAATTTATATGCATGACTCCTGGTCTTCTCCAATCTATCAAATTGAAATAATCAATTAGTAGGAACACAACCTAGTCCTTTAACTATTTTACATACCTGTGCCAAATCATCCCGAAGTCTACGCATCTCTAAAGTGAGTAGATCCAGATTTTTAATCCTATCTGAGTAAGTAAGATTGTTTAATTGGGGAATTATTCTACGCCTTATATTCATAATTCCCTTGTCAAGGGAGCTGCAATACAAAATATTTTTGAAAAAAATATCTGATTCCTCTTCAGGGGTCCGGCCTCGATCCCAGCCTAGATTCCAAGGTGGGCCTCACTTCCACCCTATTAGGAGGTTGACCTGATTTGACATGGGGACCTCCGCCAACTAAACACCGAGTCTCATTGAAGGCATGAGCATGTACACTCCCTACATAGGGAATCCCCACATAGGTGGCCCTTGTCTGAACCTTTTCCAAAGCCTCTGTATCACTCACCATATGAGGGGACCAAAACTGGATGCATTATTCTAAACGTCGTTTAACCAAGGTCTTGTATAAGGACTTTTTTTAATATATTGAATGGTTCTGTTAATACAACCCTTTACTTTGACTCTGGTTTCTCAGCATTGAACCTTTAGAGAATTACAAACATGAAGATTCTTTTCTCTTTCAATTCATTTCAATTTTGGTCTATGTAAAGTGTAAGTAAACTTGGTGTTGGTCCTGCCCCAGTACATAACTTATCTAGGTTAAATATGATTTATCTAGGTTAAATACCATTTCCCCAGCACATCTAAATCTGCTTGCAGAAATTTGTTCTCCTCCCACAGACCTAACACTTGCACAAATTGTTGCATCATCCGCAAACTTGCGGACCATTTCTGAAGATAATAAAAAGCAATGGCCCTAGCATCGATCCCTGTGGGACATCACTGGTAATGGACCTCCAAGCTGTTAATAATAACTTTCTGCCTACAGGAATGAAACTAATTATTGATCAATTGTAGCAACTTCCCATTGATTCCACAAGATTCTGTCTTGTAGAATAACTTTTTGTGAGGTACCTTATCAAAGGCTTTCTGAAAACCTGAGTACACAATGTCCTCTGGGATATTCACATCTACTAACCTAGTAACTGTAGTGGGTAAGAAAAAACAATATGGGGCCAAAAATCCACAGGCATTCTAGTGTACTCCTGCCATAACTAAGGATAAGAATGCTGGAATGGCTGGAAACTAGCTGGGACCCAGATATGCCAAGTCCCAACCTAGTGCTAAAGAATCCAAGGTGGTCTCTGGGTGCGGTGCCTCCAACTGCCGCTTACAAGGCCATTATCATAAGGAGGAGGAGGAAGAAACCGGGAAGTGGGGCATGGGGAATCCCTATGTAGAGAATGTACATGCCTGTGCCTTCAATGAGACCTGGTGTTTAGTTGGCAGAGGTACACCTGGTCAAACCAGGTCAACCTCCCAATGGGGTTGAGGTGGGGTCCATCTTGGAATCTAGGTTGGGATCGAGGCCTGGACCCCTGAAGAGGAATCAGATATTTTTTACAAAAATAATTTGTAATGCAGCCCCCTTGACAAGGGGCATATGAGTGAGAGCGCAGCATCCCCTGCCACTGCAGCTAGGTCACCTACACTGGACTTTCCGACCTTGCTGCAGTTGTGGGCAACCCAAATACACCGCGAGTGATGTAGGTGCCACTAATGGGAAAGAAATGAAGGGACCTCCTCCTACCCCTGGCAGGGTCAGCATTGGAGGCCCATGGTGGGCATGTCTTGGCACTTACATCAATACACCTTGCCCCACAGATTTTGGGGGCCTATTTATAAATTTGTTCACAATCAAAAATCAATTACTTCACTGTCCCCAAATATCTCTCACAAAATTCTTTCAAAATCTCTTCAGAAAAATGTGTTCTCTCCTCCCTTCCCCCCATGACCCCTTGTTATAAGCATCATCTCTATCTCACTATAAGTAATGCCACAGGTTAGTACCAAAAATGGGAGTGAACTACCTTTGATGTGATGTCTAGGCAATTTTTAGGGACCAAAAGGAATATCTTCTTTGTGACGTAAGTTCAGGCCAGAGTGTTCAGTAAAATTATGAAGAAATGGAACCTACATTGCAAAAAGTTATGATTTGCTGATTAAAGGAGAAAAAGCCCTTTGGTCTTTGGAGGTGAAAAGGAGGAAGATCAAACAACTTTTAAGATTTCAGAGAATTTACAATTCTACTGATCCAACCCCAAGTTGCTAAAACCCCTTTGAACAAAAGCAATTGAACTTAAATAGGCCCTGGAGTGTAAACCCATGACCATCAAGAGGTGCACCATCCTTTTCTACTACCAGCTCACAAACATCATAAAAGTTAAGAAATCATCTTCATGCTCCATACTGAAAGACTTTCTCAGCTCTCAAAATGTGCAAAGTTTTTATATGTAACATCAGCATAAATGATGGATTTTAAAGGCGAATGTTATAAAATAAAATTAGAGAAATGCACAGATCAAGGAGCATTCATTCATAATCTTCTAAAAATGAACTGGAATCTCATTCTATATTTGATTTTGGATGTTTGGAAGGTGCTGGATTATAGATGATCAGGAATAATCTAACAACATGGTTTGTCATTATCAAATACAGATGCTCAAGCCATCTTGTGTTACTAAGGGCACTAAAGACCTCAAGTAGTAAGTCTTTTTTGAACATTTGGTTGCCTTGGCAACACTGCAAAGGTTAAGAACCTATATAAAAACTGTTTTATAAGAGTGTGTGTTACTTGACATTATCAAGTAACCATAAGTTCACATTCTTTGGCTGTGAAGGACTCTGCTCTTTCATCCTCAAAGCTTCAGTGATGAATGAGGAACACATCAAGCCATTAGGTTCTTGTCTGAAGGCCTGGTTTCACATTTCAGTTGAATGCTGATCGCTGCTTATTGTGAGCTGACATTTTCAGACAGCTAGGAACTAACAATCTTAGAAAAAAAAAGTAGATGTGAGTTAGAAAATGGCAGCATATTGGGACAAATGTGTTAAGGACTTGTTAAAGGCCATTAATGATGAAATGGTGCAGCATTGCACTCATTGCTGCAGAATCACATCTGGGATTACTGATCTTAATGAAGATGAATATTTCAAAACCTTACCATGGCAGTGAGAAAAATGAACAGTACAAAAGGGTTTCCTGCCCTGTGAGTCTTTAAAAGGGGCATCACAGTACGGTCAGAGAAAGAGAAGGAGATGGAAGTGCCTTGGTGGCACAGCTATAGATCACACGACTGGTTGCATCCAATGCCCAGATTACCTGAGCAGGGTGGAGGAGCAGTGCACAAGGATACTCAGCCTCATGAGGGAGATTGTGACTGAGGTGCATTAACTGGTCGACAAAGAACTGCACGTAAAGCCAACCATCTACAACATACGAAAAATGACGGACAAGAAAAGACCTACTGGTCCATCTAGACTGTCCTATATAGTTGTAATGCCCTATGCATCAAAATACATACACTCCCCAGTCTCCACCTGGAGAGGCGAAAAAGAAGATAAAAATCCAGCCCAATTTAGGAAAAAAAAATCAGGAAAATTCCTCTCTGACCCCTTTAGATGATCGAAACTAGTCCAGGAGATCACATCGAACCATGGTTTATATTATAGAATATCTACCTCTGGTACAAGGCAACTTCCGCCCCAGCCAGAAACAGGTCGAGCTGTCTCCTGAAATCGCTGGCTACACCATGGGGGAGTCCATGCCAGGCAAGCTGCCTGGGTTCCCGAAGAAAAATACATCTTGTTTAAATATCTTGACTGGCTCCCTTACACAGAGGACCGAGTGGGTATATGGTTAGAGTTGAGGGTTGGGCCTGACCCATGATGGGCAGGCACTCGAATTTCCGGCTGCGTAGGGCAGGCTGGCGCTGGTGCTGTTCCTGTGGTGGCGTGAGCGCCATGCAAATTAGGTGTCATCGCACTGACCCACAAACTCCTGTGGAGTCAGTGTTGGCAGGTACTGGCAACATCCTACAGATTTACATTGCCGTGACTGGTGCCTGCAGCATGCCGGTAATGAGCAAGTGAGGCTGGCAGACCAATTTGCTGTTGTCTTGCCTCCAGCCTCATTGGCATGTGCACATGCACAGAACTGGGATCGGGTGCGATCCAATGTCTAGACCTGTGAATGGACATGTTGATGGGACAAGTCATGTAAAACATAGAGGCCCCAAAATTCCATGCCATTTTCGGCATTTCTGGGACTTAAAATTAGGGAAACTTCATTAACTGTCCAACAAATTGGGGTAGAATTCCGAATGAAATTTGGCCCTTCCTTTGAACCGCCCACTAAGTCCCGACGCACCTATTTGACACCATTCTTCCCCAGGGTGGCCATATATGCCTTTCTTTCTTGTCTTCTGGTACTTCTAGGTGTAACCCGAGGGCCAGGATCATGAGAGGTGGTTGGCTGCTCCTGTACTACAAATGGCTCATAGGACTGAGGTGGACCTCATATTTGGAAGCTTTTCCTTTGAGGGAGCCACTGCTGGCTCATGCTTGGGCGGCCTGGTACTACCTCCTATGTGCCACTTGTGTCGTGCTATGAGAGGGCAGCCGGATGCCTGGCACATTGCTGTTGTCCTGAGAGATGTCGGTAGCAGACAGGTTTGCCTCAGCCATCGCTATTGCACTGGGCCCTGGATCTGTGTCAGTACTAATCCTCAAGTTAGCTGGTCTAATGGCACCTATCAGATCTTGAAAGCCCTGAGAGACAGCAGCCTGCAATCCCATCCCCAAGGGTCTGAAAATGCAGGTTACTGTCTAATCTGTCCCCTATTGTCACTGAGCTGCAATCTCCGCTTCAATGATGGAGGAGACACCAACTGGACCCTGACCACTTCTGAGGTGGGAGTTTGCTGCAGATTCTCATGAAGCTACCAGGTCCTCCATTTATATCTTCAATGAAGAAAAATCTTTCCTGATCTTACCACAAATGATGGCCCCCTTAACCACAATGCAGAGTGAAGGGTTAGTTGTTAATTTTAGAGGGGAAAGACTGTGCTGGTGCCCAAAGAAGAAAAGGGAGAGTGGTAGGTTTGTTACCTTGCCAGCCCTTGCAGACTTTTTCAGACCTCCTGTCAGGTTTACAGAATAGCAGTCACAGCACTGACCCTGTCTATCACGCATTAAATGATGGATAATTACTGACCCTGTCTGCATTATTGACCCTATCTGTCATCCATTGAGGGACAAACATAACTTGACCCTGCCTGTTATTCATCGAATGATGGAAACAGCATTGACTCTGCTGGTCATTGCTTGAGCGAAGGACATAGCACTGATCCTGTCATAGAATAGAATCATAGAATCATAGAATGGTTATAGCACATAAGGAGACCATTCAGCCCATTGAGCCCGTGCCAGATCTTTGTAAAAGCAATCCAGTTAGTCCCATTTCCCTGCTCTTTACCTGTAGCCGTGCAAATTTTTCCTTTCAAGTATTTATCCAATTCCTTTTTGAAAGCCACGATTGAATCTGCTTCCACCACCCTTTCAGGCAGTGCAGTCCAGAAAATAACTACTCGTTGCTTAAGAAAAATTTCCTCATGTCAACTTCAGTTCTTTTACCAATCACCTTAAACCTGTGTCTGCTGGTTCTCGACCCCTATGCCAATGGGAACAGTTTCTCTTTATTTACTTTATCTAAACCCTTCATGATTTTGAACACTCCTATCAAATCTCCTCTTAACCTTCTCTGTCCTAAGGAGAACAACTCCAGCTTCTCCAGTCTAACCATGTAACTGAAGTCCATTATCCCTGGAACCATTCTAGTAAATGTTTTCTGCACCCTCTCTAAGGCCTTCACATCCTTCCTAAAGTGCGGTCCTCAGAATTGGACACAATACTCCAACTGTGACCGAACCAGTGTTTTACAAAGGTTCACCATAAATTTCTTGCTTTTGTACTCCATGCCTCTATTTATAATGCCCAGGATCCTGTATGCTTTTTAAACTGCTTTCTCAACCTGTCCTGCCACCTTCGAAGATTTGTGCACATATACCCCAGGTCTCTTTGTTCTTGCATCCCTTTTAGAATTGTACCCTGTAGTTTATATGGCGTCTCCTCATTCTTATTGCCAAAATGTACCACTCGGCACTTCTCTGCGTTAAATTTCATCTGCCATGTGTCCACCCATTTCACCAGCCTGACCCTGTCTGTTATTCAATGACGACGAACACCTCGCTATGGCCATCCCCACACCTCCACTACTCGCCTTTAAACAGCCACCCAACCTCAAACAGACTATCGTTCGCAGCAAATTACCTAGCTTTCAGGAGAACAGCGTCCACGACACCACACAACCCTGCCACGGTGACCTCTGCAAGACATGCCAGATCATCGACACAGATACCACCATCACACGAGAGGACACCACCCACCAGGTGCATGGTTCATACTCCTGTGACTCGGCCAACGTTGTCTACCTCATACGCTGCAGGAAAGGATGCCCCGGAGCATGGTACATTGGCGAGACCATGCAGACAACGGATGAACGGACACCGCGCAACAATCACCAAACAGGAGGGTTCCCTCCCAGTCGGGGAACACTTCAGCAGTCAGGGACATTCAGCCACCGATCTTCGGGTAAACGTTCTCCAAGGCGGCCTTCGAGACACACGACAACGCAAATTCGTCGAGCAGAAATTGATAGCCAAGTTCCGCACCCATGAGGATGGCCTCAACCGGGATCTTGGGTTCATGTCACGCTACACATTACCCCACCAGCGAACAAAAGCTATCTGTTTTTAATATAATGGGTCATTTGCTGGCTTTCTCTGCCTTCCGGATGTTTCTGCCTCTCTTTTTTTTTCCTGTTTGTTTTTTTGTTGTATGTGTATTCGGGGGTTCTGTAGGTGACACCTCTCTGTCTGAACATGGTGATTGCCTTGGCAATGGGCAGTTGCAGGAGCAGTCTGTAAACACCATGTATTGTTCTGTGATGTATAAATGCGTAGGCTTCAAGGAGCTCCTGAACATTTACCTGAGGAAGGAGGAAGCCTCCGAAAGCTTGTAGATTTCAAATAAAAATCGTTGGACTATAACTTGGTGTAAAATTGTTTACAATTGTCAACCCCAGTCCATCACCGGCATCTCCACATCATGTCATTCATTGAGTGATGGACGCAGCACTGACCCAGTCCGTCATTCATTGAGTGATGGACACAGTACTGACCTTTTCTTTCATTCATTGAATGATGATACAGTACTGACCCAGTCTGTCATCCATTAAGTGATGACACAGTACTGATCGTATCTGCCATTCAATGAGTGATGGACACAGCACTGACCTTAACTGTCATCCGTTGAGTGATGGACACAGCACTGAAACTGTTTATCATTCATTGAGTGATGGACACAGCATTGACCCTGTCTGTTATTCATTGAGCGAAGAACACAGCACTGATCCTTTCATAGAATAGAATCATAGAATGGTTACAGCGCCAAAGGAGGTTATTAGGCCCATCAAGCCTATGCCAGCTCTTTGTAAGGGCAATCCAGTTAGTCCCATTCCCCTGCTCTTTCTCCGTTGCCCTGAAAAGTTTTCCCTTCAAGTATTTATCCAATTCCTTTTTGAAAGTCATGATTGAATCTGCTTCCACCACACTGTCTGTCAATCATTGAGTGATGGACTCTACACTGACCCTGTCTGTCATTCATTAAGTGTTGAACACAGCACTAATACTGTCTGTCATTAATTGACTGATGGACACAGGACTGATCCTGTCTGCCATCCATTGAGTGATGACACAGCTCTGACCCTGCCAGTCAGTCACTGAGCGATGACACAGCACTCACCCTGTCTGTCATCCATTGAGTAATGGACACAGCACCCACCCTGTCTGTCATCCATGGAGTGATGGACACAATACTGATCTTGTCTTTATTCATTGAGTGATGGAAAAGCACTGACCCTTTCTGTCTTCCATTGTGTGATTAACAAAGCACTGAATCTGTCTATTATCCATTGAGTGATAGTTACAGCACTGAACCTGTCTACCATTCAATAAGTGATGGACACAGCACTGAATCTGTCTCTCATTCATTGTGTGATGGACACAGCACTGAACCTATCTGTCACTCATTGAATGATGGACAAGCATTGAGCCTGCCTGTCATTCACTGAGTGATAACACAGTACTGATCCTGTCTGTCACTCACTGAGGGATGGACACAGCACTGAACCTGTCTGTCATATGGACACAGTACTGATCCGATCTGTCACTCATTGAGTGGTGGAAACAGTATTGATCCTATCTGTCACTCATTGAGTGATGGACACAGTACTGATCCTATCTGTCACTCATTGAGTGATGGACACAGTACTGATCCTATCTGTCACTCATTGAGTGATGGACACAGTACTGATCCTATCTGTCACTCATTGAGTGATGGACACAGTACTGATCCTATCTGTCACTCATTGAGTGATGGACACAGTACTGATCCTATCTGTCACTCATTGAGTGATGGACACAGTACAGACCCTGTTGGCCATACGTTGAATGATAGACGCAGTACTGATCCTGTCTGTCATCTATTGAGTGATGGAAAAGCACAGACCCTTTCTGATTTCCATTGAGTGATGGACTCAGCACCGAACCTGTCTCTCATTCTTTGCATAATGGACACAGCACTGACCCTTTCTGTCTTCCATTGTGTGATTGACACAGTACTGAATCCATCTGATATCCATTGAGTGATGGACACAGCACTGAACCCGTCTCTCATTCATTGAGTAATGGACACAGCTCTGACCCTGTCTATCATCCATGGAGTGATGGACACAATACTAATCTTGACTGTCATTCATTGAGTGATGGAAAAGCACAGACCCTTTCTGATTTCCATTGTGTGATTGACATGATCTGAACGTTATTCATTGAATGAAGGACATAGTACCGATCCTGTCTCTCATTCATTGAGTGATGGACACAGCACTGACCCTTTCTAACTTCCATTATGTGATGGACACAACACTGAATCTGCCTGTTAACCATTGAATGATGGACACAGTACTAAATCTGTCTACCATTCAATAAGTGATGGTCCAGCAACGAGCCTGCCTGTCATTCATTGAATGATGAACACAGTACTGACCTTGTCTGTCATTCATTGAGTGACAGAAAAGCACAGAGTCCTTCTGATTTCCATTGTGTGATTGACACAACACTGAATCTGTCTGTTATCCATTGAGTGATGGGCATAGTACTAATCCTGTCTCTCATTCATTGAGTGACATACACAGCACTGAACCTGTCTCTCGTTCATTGAGGGATGCACATACCAATCACCCAGTATGTCATACATTGATTTATGGAAACAGCATTGACCCTTCCTTGCTTCCATTGTATGATGGACATAGCACTGAACCAGTCTCTCGTTCATTGAGTAATGGACACAGTACTGAGCCTGTCTGTCATTCGTTGAGTGAAGGACACAGTACTGACCCTTTGTGTTTACCATTGAGTGATGGACACAGCACTGAGCCTGCTTGTTAGTCATTGAATGATGATACAGTAATGACCCTCCATTTAGTGACGGACATACCACTGAACCTGTCTGTCATTCATTGAGTGATGGACACAGTACAGACCATGTCTGTCATCAATTGAGTGATGGACACAGCGCTGACCCCGTCTGTCACTCATTGATTTATGGACACAGTACTGACCTTGTTTGCCAATCATTGAGTGATGGACACAGCACTAATTTTTTTGTCTTCCATTGAGTAATGGACAAGCACTTAGCCTGTCTGTCTCTCAATGATTGATGGGCACAGCACTGATCCTGTCTGTCCTTCATTGAATAATGGACACAGTAATAACCTGTCTCTCATTCATTGTGTTGTGGACACTGCACTGACCCTGTCTGTCACCCAATGAGTGAGGGACACAGTACTGACCCTTTCTGTCTTCCATTGTGTGATTGACACAGCACTGAATCTGTCTGTTATCCATTGAGGGATGGACACAGCACTGGATCCATCTCTCAATCAATGAGTGATGGATACAGCGCTAACCTTATCGGTCATACATTGAGGGGTGGACACTGTACGGAACCTGTCATTTATTGTTTTGAGTGATGGACACAGCAACAAAACTGTCTGTTTTGCATTGAGTAATGGCCACAGCGCTGACCCTGTCTTTCATTCATTGAGTGATGGACACAGTATTGAATTGGCCTGTCACCCAATGAGTGATGCACACACCAATGAACCTGTCTCTCATTCACTGAGGGATGCACACAGCAATCACCCTGTCTGTTATACATTTTATGGAAACAACGCTGACCCTTCCATTCTTCCATTGTGTGATAGACATAGCACTGAACCTGTCTCTCATTCACTGAGGGGTGGACACAGTATTGATCCTGTCTGTCATTCATTGAGTAATAGACACAGCACTGACCCTGTCTGTCATCTATTGAGTGATGGGCACAGTACTGAACCTGTCTGTTATCCATTGAGTGTTGGCACATCACTGAACCTGTCTCTCAATCATTTTGTGATGGACACAGCACCGAACCTGTCTCTCATTTATTGAGTGATGGACACAGCACTGGCCCTGTCTGTCACAGTACTGAAGCCGTCTGCCAAATGTTGAATGATGCACACAGCACTGACCCTTCTGAATTCCACTGATGGACACATCTCTGAGCGTGCCTGTCATTCATTGATTAATGACACATTATTGACCCTTTCTGAGTTTTATTGAGTGATGGACATAGTACTGACCCTTTTGGGGGTGATTTTAAACCGCAAGAATGGGCGGGTTGGGGGCGGGTGGGTGTTGGAAATAGTTGTTTTTTTGGGTCGCAACCGCAAAATGTTCGGAGATTGCATTCCCAGTGGGAAGTCTGTACTTTTACGCCCTGACGTTAAACCCGGAAATAAAACCGGGTTCCGGTCGCGACCCAAAAAACAACTATTTTCAACTCCCACCCGCCCCCAACCCATCCATTCTTGGGGTTTAAAATCATCCTCTTTGTCTTCGATTGTGTGATTGACACAGCACTAAATCTGTCTCTTACCCATTGAATGATGGACCCAGCACTGACCCTCTCTGTCATTCGTTGAGTGATGGAGGCAGCACTGACCCTGTCTGTCATACATTGAGCTATGCACACAGCACTGAACCTGTCTCTCGTTCATTGAGTGATGGACACAGTACGGAACCTGTCTGTCATCTATTGAGAGATGGACACAGTACAGAACCTGTCTGACATCTATTGAGAGATGGACACAGTACAGAACCTGTCTGACATCTATTGAGAGATGGACACAGTACAGAACCTGTCTGACATCTATTGAGAGATGGACACAGCACTGAACCTGTCTGACATCTATTGAGTGATGGACACAGTACAGAACCTGTCTGACATCTATTGAGAGATGGACACAGCATTGAACCTGTCTGACATCTATTGAGTGATGGACACAGTACAGAACCTGTCTGACATCTATTGAGAGATGGACACAGCATTGAACCTGTCTGACATCTATTGAGAGATGGACACAGCATTGAACCTGTCTGACATCTATTGAGTGATGGACACAGTACAGAACCTGTCTGACATCTATTGAGAGATGGACACAGCATTGAACCTGTCTGACATCTATTGAGAGATGGACACAGCATTGAACCTATCTGACATCTATTGAGTGATGGGCACAGTACTGAGCCTGACTGTTATCCAATGAGTGATGGACACAGCACTGAGCCTGTCTCTGATTCATTGAATGATGGACACAGCACTGACCCTGTCTGTATTAAATTGAGTGATGGACACAGTATTGACACAGTACTGTCCCTGTCTATCATTCATTGAGTGATGGACACAGTACTGAATTTGTCTATTATCCACCAAGTGATGCACACAGCAATGAACCTGTCTCTCATTCATTGAGTGATGGACACAGCACTGTCCCTGTCTGTCATACACTGGGTGATGGAGACAGTACTGACCCTGTCATTCATTGAGAGATGGACACGGCACTGATCCTTTCTGTCTTACATGGTTTGATTGACACAGCACTGAATCTGTCTGCTTTCTATTGAGAGATGGACGGAGCACTGATCCTGTCTATCATTCATTGAGTGATGCACACAGCACTGATCCTGTCTCTCATTCATTGAGTGATGGACACAGCACTGAACCTGTCTGACATCTATTGAGTGATGGACACAGCACTGACCCTGTCTGACATCTATTGAGTGATGGACACAGTACTGAACCTGTCTCTCATTCATTGAATGATGGACACAGCACTGACCCTGTCTGACATCTATTGGGTGATGGACACAGTACTGAACCTGTTTGTTATCTAATGAGTGATGGACACAGCACTGAACCTGTTTGTTATCTAATGAGTGATGGACACAGCACTGAACCTGTCTCTCATTCATTGAGTGATGGACACAGCACTGACCTTGTCGGTCAAACATTGAATGATGGACACATTACTGATCTTGTCTGTCATTCATTGGATGATGGACACAGCACTGGCCCTGTCTGTCACACATTGATTAATGGACACATTACTGACGCGGTATGCCAATCGTTGAGTGATGGACACAGCACTGACCCTTTTGAGTTCCACTGAGTGATGGACACATCTCTGACCTTGCCTGTCATTCATTGATTAATGACACAGTACTGACCCTTTCAGAGTTCCATTGAGTGATGGGCACAGTACTGACCCTTTTTCTTCCATTGTGTAATTGACACAGCACTGAATCCGTCTGTTACCCATTGAATGATGGACACAGCACTAAAACTGACATTCATTTAGTGATGGACATAGTACGGACCCTGTCTGTCATCCATTGAGTGATAGACACAGCACTGAGCCTCTCTGTCAAACACTGAGTGATGGACACAGTACTGACGTCGTCTGCCAATCATTGAGTCATGGACGTAGCACTGACCCTTCTGAGTTCTACTGATTGATGGACACAGCTCTGAACCAGCCTGTCATTCATTGATTAATGACACAGTACTGATCCTTTCTGAGTTCCACTGAGTGTTGGACACAGCACTGATCCTGTCTGTCATTCATAAGAACATAAGAACATAAGAAGTAGGAGCAGGAGTAGGCCAATCGGCCCCTCGAGCCTGCTCCGCCATTCAATAAGATCATGGCTGATCTGATCCTAACCTCAAATCTAAATTCATGTCCAATTTCCTGCCCGCTCCCCGTAACCCCTAATTCCCTTTCAAGCAATGTGTCCATTATTCATTGAATAATGGACACAGCACTGACGCAGCAGACCCTTTCTGCCAAGCTTCACTCCTTTTCATTTTAAGACTCAGTCCTTCTCATCATTCCTTGCAGGGCTCTTTTCTTGCTGTTGTCATTTAGGCATTTCCTCCAACAACTGTGTGCTCCAAAGCTGCATTATCGATCGGTTTTCTATTAATGCTGGTCAAGTGGCTCATTAACACCTTGAGAATGTTAAAGGATCATTATTACAGGCACTTTGTGATCCATTAGTCCTTTTTGTTGAACTAAACAAAATTGTACTCTCACATCTTTGAAAGCTGTATATTCTCAAATTTATGAGCAGCGGTGGTATAAAGAGCGGCGGGGGTATAAAGAGAATTTATGTTACCCATTTGTTAAAAGTGGTGAAAAAGTCCCCCCATTTTAGAGAAAAATAGAATCTCAGGCCACCACTGATAAATTTGTGGGTGAGTTGGAGTTTACAATTAGATAATTAATTGTGAAAGTGATGCTGCATTATATGTAAAAGAACAATTGGAAGGTATACATCAACGAAGTCTCAAATAAATCATTCCAGCACTATGGAAGTGTAATCCCAGTTTGTTTATTTAGATGCTGCACATTAATTGTCTCATCGATTCATTGGCCCAGATTTTGCTGTTTCAGGACAACGAGCGGTGTCTGCCATTAGTTAGACTTGTCCGTTTAATCTCCAAAGTGTTTTGTGCCGCAAGTTGATGATTCTGCAAGATGGAAATGGGATCTGAGTGAACAGGAAAATCAGCTGTTTATATTCCTACAGAGTGGGACAAGCGATCGGGAGTGGCGGGGGTATAAAGAGTGGCGGGGGTAAAAAGAGAGGTGGGGGTATAAAGAGAGGCGGGGGTATAAAGCGTGGCGGGGGTATAAAGAGCGGCGGGGGTATAAAGAGAGGTGGGGGTATGAAGAGAGGCGGGGGTATAAAGAGTGGCGGGGGTATAAAGAGAGGCGGGGGCATAAAGAGTGGCGGGGGTATAAAGCGTGGCGGGGGTATAAAGAGAGGCGGGGGTATAAAGAGAGGCGGGGGTATAAAGAGAGGCGGGGGTATAAAGAGAGGTGGGGGTATAAAGAGCGGTGGGGGTATAAAGAGCGGCGGGGGTATAAAGAGCGGCGGGGGTATAAAGAGAGGCGGGGGTATAAAGAGTGGCGTGGGTATAAGGAGTGGCGGGGGTATAAAGAGAGGTGGGGGTATAAAGAGTGGTGGGGGTATAAGGAGTGGCGGGGGTATAAAGAGAGGTGGAGGTATAAAGAGTGGTGGGGGTATAAAGAGTGGCGGGGGTATAAAGAGTGGTGGGGGAATAAAGAGTGGTGGGGGAATAAAGAGTGGCGGGGGTATAAAGAGTGGTGGGGGAATAAAGAGTGGCGGGGGTATAAAGAGTGGTGGGGGAATAAAGAGTGGCGGGGGTATAAAGAGTGGTGGGGGTATAAAGAGTGGCGGGGGTATAAAGAGTGGTGGGGGAATAAAGAGTGGCGGGGGTATAAAGAGTGGTGGGGGTATAAAGAGTGGTGGGGGTATAAAGAGTGGTGGGGGTATAAAGAGAGGCGGGGGTATAAAGAGTGACGGGGGTATAAAGAGAGGCGGAGGTATAAAGAGTGATGGGGGTATAAAGAGAGGCGGAGGTATAAAGAGTGGCGGGGGTATAAAGAGTGATGGGGGTATAAAGATAGGTGGGGGTATAAAGAGTGGCGGGGGTATAAAGAGAGGCGGGGGTATAAAGAGTGACGGGGGTATAAAGAGAGGCGGAGGTATAAAGAGTGATGGGGGTATAAAGAGAGGCGGAGGTATAAAGAGTGACGGGGGTATAAAGAGAGGCGGAGGTATAAAGAGTGACGGGGGTATAAAGAGAGGCGGAGGTATAAAGAGTGATGGGGGTATAAAGATAGGTGGGGGTATAAAGAGTGGCGGGGGTATAAAGAGTGATGGGGGTATAAAGATAGGTGGGGGTATAAAGAGTGGCGGGGGTATAAAGAGAGGCGGGGGTATAAAGAGTGGTGGGGGTATAAAGAGAGGCGGGGGTATAAAGAGTGACGGGGGTATAAAGAGAGGCGGAGGTATAAAGAGTGACGTGGGTATAAAGAGAGGCGGAGGTATAAAGAGTGACGTGGGTATAAAGAGAGGCGGGGGTATAAAGAGTGGCGGGGGTATAAAGAGAGGCGGGGGTATAAAGAGAGGCGGGGGTATAAAGAGAGGCGGGGGTATAAAGAGTGGCGGGGATATAAAGAGTGGTGGGGGTATAAAGAGAGGCGGGGGTATAAAGAGAGGCGGGGGTATAAAGATTGGCGTGGGTATAAAGAGAGGCGGGGGTATAAAGAGTGGTGGGGGTATAAAGAGAGGCGGGGGTATAAAGAGTGGTGGGGGTATAAAGAGTGGTGGGGGTATAAAGAGAGGCGGGGGTATAAAGAGTGGCGTGGGTATAAAGAGCGGCGGGGGTATAAAGAGTGGCGGGGATATAAAGAGTGGCGTGGGTATAAAGAGTGGTGGGGGTATAAAGAGTGGTGGGGGTATAAAGAGAGGCGGGGGTATAAAGAGTGACGGGGGTATAAAGAGAGGCGGGGGTATAAAGAGAGGCGGGGGTATAAAGAGTGGCGTGGGTATAAAGAGTGGTGGGGGTATAAAGAGTGGTGGGGGTATAAAGAGAGGCGGGGGTATAAAGAGTGGCGGGGGTATAAAGAGTGGTGGGGGTATAAAGAGAGGCGGGGGTATAAAGAGAGGCGGGGGAATAAAGAGTGGCGTGGGTATAAAGAGAGGCGGGGGTATAAAGAGTGGTGGGGGTATAAAGAGTGGTGGGGGTTTAAAGAGAGGCGGGGGTATAAAGAGTGACGGGGGTATAAAGAGAGGCGGGGGTATAAAGAGTGACGGGGGTATTGATTAAGAAAGGGAAGATAGATTATGAAAATAAATTAGCAAAAAATATAAAAAGAGTTTCTATCGTGATATAAAAAAAAACGGTGGCTAAGGCAAACGTACGTCCCTTAGAGGATGAGACCGGGAAATTAATGGTGGGAAACACGGAGATGTTAAAAATGCTGAACAAATATTTTGTTTCAGTCTTTACGGTAGAGGACACTAAGAATATCCCAACACTGGACAAACAGGGGGCTCGAGGCGGGGAGGAGCTAAATACGATTAAAATCACTATGGAATTGGTACTCAGTAAAATAATGGGACTCAAGGCGGATAAATCCCCTGGACCTGATGGCTCACATCCGAGGGTCGTGAGGGAAGTGGCAGTAGGGATTGTGGATGCTTTGGTAATAATTTTCCAAAATTCTCTGGACTCGGCAAAGGTCCCGGCAGATTGGAAAACTGCTAATGTAACACCTTTATTTAAAAACGGTAGTAGGCAGAAGGCTGGAAATTATAGACCAGTTCGCCTAACATCTGTGATGGGTAAAATTTTGGAGTCTATTATTAAGGAGACAGTAGCGGAACATTTGGATAAACATAATTTAATAGGACAAAGTCAGCATGGCTTTACAAAGGGGAAGTCATGTCTGAAAAATTTGCTTGAGTTCTTTGAGGATATAACATACAGGGTGGATAAAGGGGAACCAGTGGACGTAGTGTATTTAGACTTCCAGAAGGCATTCGACAAGGTGCCACATAAAAGATTATTGCTCAAGATAAAGAATCACTGGATTGGGGGTAATATTCTGGCATGGGTGGAGGATTGGTTATCTAACAGGAAGCAGAGAGTTGGGATAAATGGTTCATTCTCGGACTGGCAACCAGTAGCCAGTGGTGTTCTGCAGGGGTCGGTGCTGGGTCCCCAACTCTTTACAATCTATCTTAACGATTTGTAGGAGGGGACCGAGTGTAACATATCAAAGTTTGCAGATGATGCAAAGTTGGGAGGGAAAATGGAGAGTGAGGAGTAAACAAAAAACCTACAGGGGGATGTAGACAGGCTGGGTGAGTGGGCGGAGATTTGGCAGATGCAATACAATATTGGAAAATGTGAGGTTATGCACTTTGGCAGGAAAAATCAGAGAGCAAGTTATTGTCTTAAAGGCGAGAAACTGGAAAGTACTGCAATACAAAGGGATCTGGGGGTCCTAGTGCAAGAAAATCAAAAGGTTAGTATGCAGGTGCAGCAGGTGATCAAGAAGGCCAACGGAATGTTAGCTTTTATTGCTCGGGGGATAAAATATATAAACAGGGAGGTATTGCTGCAGTTATATAAGGTATTGGTGAGACCACACCTGGAATACTGCATACAGTTTTGGTGTCCATACTTAAGAAAAGACAGACTTGCTCTCGAGGCAGTACAAAGAAGGTTCACTCGGTTAATCCCGGGGATGAGGGGGCGGACATATGAGGAGAGGTTGAGTAGATTGGGACTCTACTCATTGGAGTTCAGAAGAATGAGAGGCGATCTTATTGAAACATATAAGATTGTGAAGGGGCTTGATCGGGTGGATGCGGTAAGGATGTTCCCAAGGATGGGTGAAACTAGAACTAGGGGGCATAATCTTAGAATAAGGGGCTGCTCTTTCAAAACTGAGATGAGGAGAAACTTCTTCACTCAGAGGGTAGTAGGTCTGTGGAATTTGCTGCCCCAGGAAGCTGTGGAAGCGACATCATTAAATAAATTTAAAACAGAAATAGACAGTTTCCGAGAAGTAAAGGGAATTAGGGGTTACGGGGAGCGGGCAGGAAATTGGACGCGAATTTAGATTTGAGGTTAGGATCAGATCAGCCATGATGTAATTGAATGGCGGAGCAGGCTCGAGGGGCCGATTGGCCTACTCCTGCTCCTATTTCTTATGTTCTTCTGTTCTTAAAGAGTGGTGAGGGTATAACGAGCGCAGGGGGTATAAAGAGAGGCGGGGGTATAAAGAGAGGCGGGAGTATAAAGAGAGGCGGGGGTATAAAGAGAGGCGGGGGCATAAAGAATGGCGGGTGTATAAAGAGAGGCGGGGGTATAAAGAATGGCGGGGGTATAAAGAGAGGCGGGGGTATAAAGAATGGCGGTGTTATAAAGAGATGCGGGGGTATAAAGAATGGCGGCGGTATAATGAGAGGCAGGGTTATAAAGAGAGGCGGGGGTATAAAGAGAGGCGGGGGTATAAAGAATGGCGGGGGTATAATGAGAGGCGGGGGTATAAAGAGAGGCGGGGGTATAAAGAGAGGCGGGGGTATAAAGAATGGCGGGGGTATAATGAGAGGCAGGGGTATAAAGGGAGGCGGGGGTATAAAGAGAAGCGTGGGTATAAAGAATGGCGGGGGTATAATGAGAGGCGGGGTTATAAAGAATGGCGTGGGTACAAAGAGAGGCGGGGGTATAATGAGAGGCGGGGGTATAAAGAGAGGCGGGGGTATAAAGAGCGGCTGGCATATAAAGAGCGGCGGGGCTATAAAGAATAGCGGGGGTATAAAGAGAGGCGGGAGTATAATGAGAGGCGGGGGTATAAAGGGAGGTGGGGGTATAAAGAGAGGCGGGGGTATAAAGAGAGGCGGGGGTATAAAGAATGGCGGGGGTATAATGAGAGGCGGGGGTATAAAGAGAGGCGGGGGTATAATGAGAGGCGGGGTTATAAAGAATGGCGTGGGTACAAAGAGAGGCGGGGGTATAATGAGAGGCGGGGGTATAAAGAGAGGCGGGGGTATAAAGAGCGGCTGGCATATAAAGAGCGGCGGGGCTATAAAGAATAGCGGGGGTATAAAGAGAGGCGGGGGTATAATGAGAGGCGGGGGTATAAAGGGAGGTGGGGGTATAAAGAGAGGCGGGGGTATAAAGAGAGGCGGGGGTATAAAGAATGGCGGGGGTATAATGAGAGGCGGGGGTATAAAGAGAGGCGGGGGTATAATGAGAGGCGTGGGTATAAAGAGAGGCAGGGGTATAAAGAGAGGCGGGGGTATAAAGAATGGCGGGGGTATAAAGAGAGGCGGGGGTATAAAGAGAGGCGGGGGTATAATGAGAGGCGGGGGTATAAAGAGAGGCGGGGGTATAAAGAATGGCGGGGGTATAAAGAGAGGCGGGTGTATAAAGAGAGGCGGGGGTATAATGAGATGCGGGTGTATAATGAGAGGCGGGGGTATAAAGAGAGGTGGGGGTATAAAGAGAGGCGGGGGTATAAAGAATGACAGGGGTATAAAGAGAGGCGGGGGTATAAAGAGTGGCGGGGGTATAATGAGAGGCGGGGGTATAAAGAGAGGCGGGGGTATAATGAGAGGCGGGGGTATAAAGAGAGGCGGGGGTATAAAGAGAGGCGGGGGTATAAAGAGAGGCGGGGGTATAATGAGAGGCAGTGGTATAAAGAGAGGCGGGGGTATAATGAGAGGCAGTGGTATAAAGAGAGGCGGGGGTATAATGAGAGGCGGGGGTATAAAGAGAGGCGGGGGTATAATGAGAGGCAGTGGTATAAAGAGAGGCGGGGGTATAATGAGAGGCGGGGGTATAAAGAGAGGCAGGGGTATAAAGAGAGGCGGGGGTATAATGAGAGGCAGTGGTATAAAGAGAGGCGGGGGTATAATGAGAGGCGGGGGTATAAAGAGAGGCGGGGGTGTAAAGAGAGGCGGGGGTATAATGAGAGGCGGGGGTATAAAGAGAGGCGGGGGTATAATGAGAGGCGGGGGTATAAAGAATGGCGTGGGTACAAAGAGAGGCGGGGGTATAATGAGAGGCGGGGGTATAAAGAGAGGCGGGGGTATAAAGAGCAGCGGGCATATAAAGAGCGGCGGGGCTTTAAAGAATGGCGGGGATATAAAGAGAGGCGGGGGTATAAAGAGAGGCAGGGGTATAAAGAGCAGCGGGCATATAAAGAGCGGCGGGGCTTTAAAGAATGGCGGGGATATAAAGAGAGGCGGGGGTATAAAGAGAGGCAGGGGTATAATGAGAGGCAGGGGTATAAAGGGAGGCGGGGGTATAAAGAGACGCGGGGGTATAAAGAGAGGCGGGGGTATAAAGAATGGCGGGGGTATAAAGAGAGGCGGGGGTATAAAGAGAGGCGGGGGTATAATGAGAGGCGGGGGTATAAAGAGAGACGGGGGTATAAAGAATGGCGGGGGTATAAAGAGAGGCGGGGGTATAAAGAGAGGCGGGGGTATAATGAGAGGCGGGGGTATAAAGAGAGACGGGGGTATAAAGAATGGCGGGGGTATAAAGAGAGGCGGGGGTATAAAGAGAGGCGGGGGTATAAAGAGAGGCGGGGGTATAAAGAATGGCGTCTGTATAATGAGAGGCGGGGGTATAAAGAGAGGCGGGGGTATAAAGGGAGGCGGGGGTATAAAGAATGGCGTTGGTACAAAGAGAGGCGGGGGTATAATGAGAGGCGGGGTTATAAAGAATGGTGGGGGTATAAAGAGAGGCGGGGGCATCATGAGAGGCGGGGTTATAAAGAATGGCGTGGGTACAAAGAGAGGCGGGGGTATAATGAGAGGCGGGGGTATAAAGAGAGGCGGGGGTATAAAGAGCGGCGGGGCTATAAAGAATGGCGGGGGTATAAAGAGAGGCGGGGGTATAATGAGAGGCGAGGGTATAAAGAATGGTGGGGGTATAAAGAGAGGCGGGTGTATAATGAGAGGCGGGGGTATAATGAGAGGCGGGGGTATAATGAGAGGCGGGGGTATAAAGAGAGGTGGGGGTATAAAGAGAGGCGGGGGTATAAAGAATGACAGGGGTATAAAGAGAGGCGGGGGTATAAAGAGTGGCGGGGGTATAATGAGAGGCGGGGGTATAAAGAGAGGCGGGGGTATAAAGAGAGGCGGGGGTATAAAGAGAGGCGGGGGTATAATGAGAGGCAGTGGTATAAAGAGAGGCGGGGGTATAATGAGAGGCAGTGGTATAAAGAGAGGCGGGGGTGTAATGAGAGGCAGTGTTATAAAAAGAGGCGGGGGTATAATGAGAGGCGGGGGTATAAAGAGAGGCGGGGGTATAATGAGAGGCAGTGGTATAAAGAGAGACGGGGGTATAATGGGAGGCGGGGGTATAAAGAATGGCGTGGGTACAAAGAGAGGCGGGGGTATAATGAGAGGCAGGGGTATAAAGAGAGGCGGGGGTATAAAGAGCAGCGGGCATATAAAGAGCGGCGGGGCTTTAAAGAATGGCGGGGATATAAAGAGAGGCGGGGGTATCAAGAGAGGCAGGGGTATAATGAGAGGCAGGGGTATAAAGGGAGGCGGGGGTATAAAGAATGGCGGGGGTATAAAGAGAGGCGGGGGTATAAAGAGAGGCGGGGGTATAATGAGAGGCGGGGTTATAAAGAATGGCGTGGGTACAAAGAGAGGCGGGGGTATAATGAGAGGCGGGGGTATAAAGAGAGGCGGGGGTATAAAGAGCGGCGGGGCTATAAAGAATCGCGGGGGTATAAAGAGAGGCGGGGGTATAATGAGAGGCGGGGGTATAAAGGGAGGTGGGGGTATAAAGAGAGGCGGGGGTATAAAGAGAGGCGGGGGTATAAAGAATGGCGGGGGTATAATGAGAGGCGGGGGTATAAAGAGAGACGGGGGTATAAAGAATGGCGGGGGTATAAAGAGAGGCGGGGGTATAAAGAGAGGTGGGGGTATAAAGAGAGGCGGGGGTATAAAGAATGGCGTCTGTATAATGAGAGGCGGGGGTATAAAGAGAGGCGGGGGTATAAAGGGAGGCGGGGGTATAAAGAATGGCATGGGTACAAAGAGAGGCGGGGGTATAATGAGAGGCGGGGTTATAAAGAATGGCGGGGGTATAAAGAGAGGCGGGGGCATAATGAGAGGCGGGGTTATAAAGAATGGCGTGGGTACAAAGAGAGGCGGGGGTATAATGAGAGTCGGGGGTATAAAGAGAGGCGGGGCTATAAAGAATGGCGGGGGTATAAAGAGAGGCGGGGGTATAATGAGAGGCGAGGGTATAAAGAGAGGCGGGGCTATAAAGAGAGGCGGGGGTATAAAGAATGGCGGGGGTATAAAGAGAGGCGGGGGTATAATGAGAGGCGGGGGTATAATGAGAGGCGGGGGTATAATGAGAGGCGGGGGTATAAAGAGAGGTGGGGGTATAAAGAGAGGCGGGGTTATAAAGAATGACAGGGGTATAAAGAGAGGCGGGGGTATAAAGAGTGGCGGGGGTATAATGAGAGGCGGGGGTATAAAGAGAGGCGGGGGTATAAAGAGAGGCGGGGGTATAATGAGAGGCAGTGGTATAAAGAGAGGCGGGGGTATAATGAGAGGCAGTGGTATAAAGAGAGGCGGGGGTATAATGAGAGGCAGTGGTATAAAGAGAGGCGGGGGTATAATGAGAGGCGGGGGTATAAAGAGAGGCGGGGGTATAATGAGAGGCAGTGGTATAAAGAGAGGCGGGGGTATAATGGGAGGCGGGGGTATAAAGAATGGCGTGGGTACAAAGAGAGGCGGGGGTATAATGAGAGGCGGGGGTATAAAGAGAGGCGGGGGTATAAAGAGCAGCGGGCATATAAAGAGCGGCGGGGCTTTAAAGAATGGCGGGGATATAAAGAGAGGCGGGGATATAAAGAGAGGCAGGGGTATAATGAGAGGCAGGGGTATAAAGGGAGGCGGGGGTATAAAGAATGGCGGGGGTATAAAGAGAGGCGGGGGTATAAAGAGAGGCGGGGATATAAAGAGAGGCGGGGGTATAAAGAGAGGCAGGGGTATAATGAGAGGCAGGGGTATAAAGGGAGGCGGGGGTATAAAGAATGGCGGGGGTATAAAGAGAGGCGTGGGTACAAAGAGAGGCGGGGGTATAATGAGAGGCGGGGGTATAAAGAGAGGCGGGGGTATAAAGAGCGGCTGGCATATAAAGAGCGGCGGGGCTATAAAGAATAGCGGGGGTATAAAGAGAGGCGGGGGTATAATGAGAGGCGGGGGTATAAAGGGAGGTGGGGGTATAAAGAGAGGCGGGGGTATAAAGAGAGGCGGGGGTATAAAGAATGGCGGGGGTATAATGAGAGGCGGGGGTATAAAGAGAGGCGGGGGTATAATGAGAGGCGTGGGTATAAAGAGAGGCGGGGGTATAAAGAGAGGCGGGGGTATAAAGAGAGGCGGGGGTATAAAGAGAGGCGGGGGTATAAAGAGAGGCGGGTGTATAATGAGAGGCGGGGGTATAAAGAGAGGTGGGGGTATAAAGAGAGGCGGGGGTATAAAGAATGAAAGGGGTATAAAGAGAGGTGGGGGTATAAAGAGTGGCGGGGGTATAATGAGAGGCAGTGGTATAAAGAGAGGTGGGGGTATAAAGAGAGGCGGGGGTATAATGAGAGGCGGGGGTATAAAGAGAGGCGGGGGTATAATGAGAGGCGGGGGTATAAAGAGAGGCGGGGGTATAAAGAGAGGCGGGGGTATAAAGAGAGGCGGGGGTTTAATGCGAGGCGGGGGTATAATGAGAGGCGGGGGTATAAAGAGAGGCGGGGGTATAATGAGAGGCGGGGGTATAAAGAGAGGCGGGGGTATAAAGAGAGGCGGGGGTATAAAGAGAGGCAGGGGTATAAAGAGAGGCGGGGTATAATGAGAGGCAGTGGTATAAAGAGAGGCGGGGGTATAATGAGAGGCAGTGGTATAAAGAGAGGCGGGGGTATAATGAGAGGCGGGGGTATAAAGAGAGGCGGGGGTATAATGAGAGGCAGTGGTATAAAGAGAGGCGGGGGTATAATGAGAGGCGGGGGTATAAAGAGAGGCGGGGGTATAAAGAGAGGCGGGGGTATAATGAGAGGCGGGGGTATAAAGAGAGGCGGGGGTATAATGAGAGGCGGGGGTATAAAGAAAGGCGGGGGTATAATGAGAGGCGGGGGTATAAAGAGAGGCGGGGGTATAAAGAGCAGCGGGCATATAAAGAGCGGCGGGGCTTTAAAGAATGGCGGGGTTATAAAGAGAGGCGGGGTTATAAAGAGAGGCAGGGGTATGAAGAGCAGCGGGCATATAAAGAGCGGCGGGGCTTTAAAGAATGGCGGGGATATAAAGAGAGGCGGGGGTATAAAGAGAGGCAGGGGTATAAAGAGCAGCGGGCATATAAAGAGCGGCGGGGCTTTAAAGAATGGCGGGGATATAAAGAGAGGCGGGGGTATAAAGAGAGGCAGGGGTATAATGAGTGGCAGGGGTATAAAGGGAGGCGGGGGTATAAAGAGACGCGGGGGTATAAAGAGAGGCGGGGGTATAAAGAATGGCGGGGGTATAAAGAGAGGCGGGGGTATCAAGAGAGGCGGGGGTATAAAGAATGGCGTGGGTACAAAGAGAGGCGGGGGTATAATGAGAGGCGGGGGTGTAAAGAGAGGCGGGGGTATAAAGAGCAGCGGGCATATAAAGAGCGGCGGGGCTTTAAAGAATGGCGGGGAAAAAAGAGAGGCGGGGGTATAAAGAGAGGCAGGGGTATAATGAGAGGCAGGGGTATAAAGGGAGGCGGGGGTATAAAGAATGGCGGGGGTATAAAGAGAGGCGGGGGTATAAAGAGAGGCGGGGGTATAATGAGAGGCGGGGTTATAAAGAATGGCGTGGGTACAAAGAGAGGCGGGGGTATAATGAGAGGCGGGGGTATAAAGAGAGGCGGGGGTATAAAGAGCGGCTGGCATATAAAGAGCGGCGGGGCTATAAAGAATCGCGGGGGTATAAAGAGAGGCGGGGGTATAATGAGAGGCGGGGGTATAAAGGGAGGTGGGGGTATAAAGAGAGGCGGGGGTATAAAGAGAGGCGGGGGTATAAAGAATGGCGGGGGTATAATGAGAGGCGGGGGTATAAAGAGAAACGGGGGTATAAAGAATGGCGTCTGTATAATGAGAGGCGGGGGTATAAAGAGAGGCGGGGGTATAAAGGGAGGCGGGGGCATAAAGAATGGCGTGGGTACAAAGAGAGGCGGGGGTATAATGAGAGGCGGGGTTATAAAGAATGGCGGGGGTATAAAGAGAGGCGGGGGCATAATGAGAGGCGGGGTTATAAAGAATGGCGTGGGTACAAAGAGAGGCGGGGGTATAATGAGAGGCGGGGGTATAAAGAGAGGCGGGGCTATAAAGAATGGCGGGGGTATAAAGAGAGGCGGGGGTATAATGAGAGGCGGGGGTATAATGAGAGGCGGGGGTATAATGAGAGGCGGGGGTATAAAGAGAGGTGGGGGTATAAAGAGAGGCGGGGTTATAAAGAATGACAGGGGTATAAAGAGAGGCGGGTGTATAAAGAGTGGCGGGGGTATAATGAGAGGCGGGGGTATAAAGAGAGGCGGGGGTATAAAGAGAGGCGGGGGCATAATGAGAGGCAGTGGTATAAAGAGAGGCGGGGGTATAATGAGAGGCAGTGGTATAAAGAGAGGCGGGGGTATAATGAGAGGCAGTGGTATAAAGAGAGGCGGGGGTATAAAGAGAGGCGGGGGTATAATGAGAGGCAGTGGTATAAAGAGAGGCGGGGGTATAATGGGAGGCGGGGGTATAAAGAATGGCGTGGGTACAAAGAGAGGCGGGGGTATAATGAGAGGCGGGGGTATAAAGAGAGGCGGGGGTATAAAGTGCAGCGGGCATATAAAGAGCGGCGGGGCTTTAAAGAATGGCGGGGATATAAAGAGAGGCGGGGGTATAAAGAGAGGCAGGGGTATTATGAGAGGCAGGGGTATAAAGGGAGGCGGGGGTATAAAGAATGGCGGTGGTATAAAGAGAGGCGGGGGTATAAAGAGAGGCGGGGGTATAATGAGAGGCGGGGTAATAAAGAATGGCGTGGGTACAAAGAGAGGCGGGGGTATAATGAGAGGCGGGTGTATAAAGAGAGGCGGGGGTATAAAGAGCGGCTGGCATATAAATAGCGGCGGGGCTATAAAGAATAGCGGGGGTATAAAGAGAGGCGGGGGTATAATGAGAGGCGGGGGTATAAAGGGAGGTGGGGGTATAATGAGAGGCGGGGGTATAAAGAGAGGCGGGGGTATAATGAGAGGCGTGGGTATAAAGAGAGGCGGGGGTATAAAGAGAGGCGGGGGTATAAAGAATGGCGGGGGTATAAAGAGAGGCGGGGGTATAAAGAGAGGCGGGGGTATAAAGAGAGGCGGGGGTATAATGAGAGGCGGGGGTATAAAGAGAGGTGGGGGTATAAAGAGAGGCGGGGGTATAAAGAATGAAAGGGGTATAAAGAGAGGCGGGGGTATAAAGAGTGGCGGGGGTATAATGAGAGGCAGTGGTATAAAGAGAGGTGGGGGTATAAAGAGAGGCGGGGGTATAATGAGAGGCGGGGGTATAAAGAGAGGCGGGGGTATAATGAGAGGCGGGGGTATAAAGAGAGGCGGGGGTATAAAGAGAGGCGGGGGTATAAAGAGAGGCGGGGGTTTAATGAGAGGCGGGGGTATAATGAGAGGCGGGGGTATAAAGAGAGGCGGGGGTATAATGAGAGGCGGGGGTATAAAGAGAGGCGGGGGTATAATGAGAGGCGGGGGTATAAAGAGAGGCGGGGGTATAAAGAGAGGCAGGGGTATAAAGAGAGGCGGGGGTATAATGAGAGGCAGTGGTATAAAGAGAGGCGGGGGTATAATTAGAGGCGGGGGTATAAAGAGAGGCGGGGGTATAATGAGAGGCAGTGGTATAAAGAGAGGCGGGGGTATAATGAGAGGCGGGGGTATAAAGAGAGGCGGGGGTATAAAGAGAGGCGGGGGTATAATGAGAGGCGGGGATATAAAGAGAGGCGGGGGTATAAAGAGAGGCAGGGGTATAATGAGAGGCAGGGGTATAAAGGGAGGCGGGGGTATAAAGAATGGCGGTGGTATAAAGAGAGGCGGGGGTATAAAGAGAGGCGGGGGTATAATGAGAGGCGGGGTAATAAAGAATGGCGTGGGTACAAAGAGAGGCGGGGGTATAATGAGAGGCGGGTGTATAAAGAGAGGTGGGGGTATAAAGAGCGGCTGGCATATAAATAGCGGCGGGGCTATAAAGAATAGCGGGGGTATAAAGAGAGGCGGGGGTATAATGAGAGGCGGGGGTATAAAGGGAGGTGGGGGTATAATGAGAGGCGGGGGTATAAAGAGAGGCGGGGGTATAATGAGAGGCGTGGGTATAAAGAGAGGCGGGGGTATAAAGAGAGGCGGGGGTATAAAGAATGGCGGGGGTATAAAGAGAGGCGGGGGTATAAAGAGAGGCGGGGGTATAAAGAGAGGCGGGGGTATAATGAGAGGCGGGGGTATAAAGAGAGGTGGGGGTATAAAGAGAGGCGGGGGTATAAAGAATGAAAGGGGTATAAAGAGAGGCGGGGGTATAAAGAGTGGCGGGGGTATAATGAGAGGCAGTGGTATAAAGAGAGGCGGGGGTATAATGAGAGGCGGGGGTATAAAGAGAGGCGGGGGTATAATGAGAGGCGGGGGTATAAAGAGAGGCGGGGGTATAAAGAGAGGCGGGGGTATAAAGAGAGGCGGGGGTTTAATGAGAGGCGGGGGTATAATGAGAGGCGGGGGTATAAAGAGAGGCGGGGGTATAATGAGAGGCGGGGGTATAAAGAGAGGCGGGGGTATAATGAGAGGCGGGGGTATAAAGAGAGGCGGGGGTATAAAGAGAGGCAGGGGTATAAAGAGAGGCGGGGGTATAATGAGAGGCAGTGGTATAAAGAGAGGCGGGGGTATAATGAGAGGCGGGGGTATAAAGAGAGGCGGGGGTATAATGAGAGGCAGTGGTATAAAGAGAGGCGGGGGTATAATGAGAGGCGGGGGTATAAAGAGAGGCGGGGGTATAAAGAGAGGCGGGGGTATAATGAGAGGCGGGGGTATAAAGAGAGGCGGGGGTATAAAGAGCAGCGGGCATATAAAGAGCGGCGGGGCTTTAAAGAATGGCGGGGTTATAAAGAGAGGCGGGGTTATAAAGAGAGGCAGGGGTATGAAGAGCAGCGGGCATATAAAGAGCGGCGGGGCTTTAAAGAATGGCGGGGATATAAAGAGAGGCGGGGGTATAAAGAGAGGCAGGGGTATAAAGAGCAGCGGGCATATAAAGAGCGGCGGGGCTTTAAAGAATGGCGGGGATATAAAGAGAGGCGGGGGTATAAAGAGAGGCAGGGGTATAATGAGTGGCAGGGGTATAAAGGGAGGCGGGGTATAAAGAGACGCGGGGGTATAAAGAGAGGCGGGGGTATAAAGTATGGCGGGGGTATAAAGAGAGGCGGGGGTATAAAGAGAGGCGGGGGTATAAAGAATGGCGTGGGTACAAAGAGAGGCGGGGGTATACTGAGAGGCGGGGGTGTAAAGAGAGGCGGGGGTATAAAGAGCAGCGGGCATATAAAGAGCGGCGGGGCTTTAAAGAATGGCGGGGATATAAAGAGAGGCGGGGGTATAAAGAGAGGCAGGGGTATAATGAGAGGCAGGGGTATAAAGGGAGGCGGGGGTATAAAGAGAGGCGGGGGTATAATGAGAGGCGGGGGTATAAAGAGAGACGGGGGTATAAAGAATGGCGGGGGTATAAAGAGAGGCGGGGGTATAAAGAGAGGCGGGGGTATAATGAGAGGCGGGGGTATAAAGAATGGCGGGGGTATAAAGAGAGGCGGGGGTATAAAGAGAGGCGGGGGTATAAAGAGAGGCGGGTGTATAAAGAGAGGCGGGGGTATAAAGAGAGGCGGGGGTATAAAGAATGGCGTCTGTATAATGAGAGGCGGGGGTATAAAGAGAGGCGGGGGTATAATGAGAGACGGGGTTATAAAGAATGGCTGGGGTATAAAGAGAGGCGGGGGCATAATGAGAGGCGGGGTTATAAAGAATGGCGTGGGTACAAAAAGAGGCGGGGGTATAAAGAGAGGCGGGGGTATAAAGAGAGGCGGGGGTATAATGAGAGGCGGGGGTATAAAGAGAGGCGGGGGTATAAAGAGCGGCGGGGCTATAAAGAATGGCGGGGGTATAAAGAGAGGCGGGGGTATAATGAGAGGCGAGGGTATAAAGAGAGGCGGGGGTATAAAGAGAGGCGGGGGTATAAAGAATGGCGGTGGTATAAAGAGAGGCGGGGGTATAATGAGAGGCGGGGGTATTAAGAGAGGCGGGGGTATAAAGAGAGGCGGGGGTATAATGAGAGGCAGTGGTATAAAGAGAGGCGGGGATATAAAGAATGGCGGCGGTATAATGAGAGGCGGGGGTATAAAGAGAGGCGGGGGTATAAGAGAGGCGGGGGTATAAAGAGAGGCGGGGGTATAAAGAGAGGCGGGGGTATAAAGAGAGGCGGGGGTATAAAGAATGGCGGCGGTATAATGAGAGGCGGGGGTATAATGAGAGGCGGGGGTATAAAGAATGGCGGGGGTATAATGAGAGGCGTGGGTATAAAGAGAGGCGGGGGTATAAAGAATGGCGGGGGTATAAAGAATGGCGGGGGTATAATGAGAGGCGGGGGTATAATGAGAGGCGGGGGTATAATTGGAGGCGGGGGTATAAACAGTGACAGGGTTATAAAGAGTGGCGTGAGTATGAACGAGCTGTGCTGTTATACCAGGTGGAGAATGTCGGTGTTATTCGGAATGGGGTACATGTAATGCATCATACTGTATGTGGTTAAAATGGGAAACTCTATAACCAG
Source organism: Heptranchias perlo (assembly GCF_035084215.1). NCBI lineage: Eukaryota > Metazoa > Chordata > Chondrichthyes > Hexanchiformes > Hexanchidae > Heptranchias > Heptranchias perlo. The sequence continues at coordinate 77,433,840 of NC_090330.1, forward strand.
CACCAATCTGAGGGGAGTGGGTACACATGTGGTGTTGTGCCCATACCACCTGAATCTTTTCGATGGAAGTAATGGCTCAGGACCATGTCCCACCCCAGGTTGTGTGTTAGGGTAATGGAACTTATCGTGTCACCACTATTGAAAGGGTACACAATGATACCTGGTGCCCAGTTCAAGATTCTACCTTTTGCATCAGACCCCAGGTGGAGGTCTGGGTAGCACAGGAAAGGATAATCCCTATCTCGGATCACACCCCAATCAATATCACAATTAACGCTACTTTGCCAAACCTCCAGGAATACATATCACGTTTTGGATCTGATATCCTGCCTTTACCAGAACACTTGACTGAACTGGTAAAGGACGTAGAACTTTCACAAAAACATTACTATGCACTAATAAAGTGAGGGATGAAATTGAAGAAAACAGCAATTGATACTAGCTCAATTGCTAAATTTAAATCTGAGATAGATAGCTTTTTGGCAACCAAAGGTATTAAGGGATATGGGCCAAAGGCGGGTATATGGAGCTGGATCACAGATCAGCCATGATCTTATCAAATGGCGGAGCAGGCACGAGGGGCTGAATGGCCGACTCCTGTTCCGATGTGCCTATGTTCCTAAATAGTTACCATTCCTTGGTGGGACCAGTCACCTCCAGGTCCAGGCCTATGATCAGCATCGGTACCTACTAGCCGCATGGGTGACTGTAAGTTTCAGTCAAATCGTCGAAGGGTTTGTACTGGGGTTTTGTTGGTCTAATAATCTAACAAGTTTGGGTTGAGCCAAAGCCTGTTTGTTCCGTGCAATTTTGTTCTTGTAATTCCAAGGTCCAAGAATGGAAGGGAATGGAACACCTTACAGAGTTCATCGAATGCATTCGAGACAGTTTCCTAGAACAACACATTGTGGAACCAATCAGGGAACAGGCTCTTTTAGATCTTGTCTTGTGTAATGAGGCACGGTTAATTAGTAATCTCATTTGAAATGGTGGCTGGTTGGCAGCAGCGGCGGGGTGTCAATGGTTGCGTGGCAAACACGAAAACTAAGATCTTACCATTCCCCAGGTGATCGTGAGTCAATTGGAGCCCCTTAACTTGGCTTCCAGGTTTGCCGTCCAAAAGCTGCGCAGTGGGCGGACTGCACACTTGCATGGACCAGCTCTATTTAAAGGGCCATTGCTCCAAAGGCTATTGCTGGAGCAAAGACCAAAAAAACACAACAGAGCAGCACAGGGGCAAGGCTGCTCCAAGATTCAGCAATGCCTCACTTCAGGTGCTACTGGCCGGAGTGAGGAGGAGGACAAAAGTGTTTTACCCGGCTGACAGGAGGAAGTGCCCTGCCTCTGCCACCAAGAAGGCCTGGCTCGAGGTGGCAGAGGAGGTCACCGGCAGCAGCCACATCACGGTCAGCCTCAACCAAAGCAATTCATTCATTGGTTGGCCACTTCACCCTCACTCACTCACGCATCTGTAGTTTCTCCCCTTCCAGGAGAAGAAAGCTCAAAATGCACGCGTGAGGGCAAGGACTGGAGGGTGGCCACAGCAAATAGACACGTAGCAGGAGGCCCTGGAGATCAGCCACAGCCTCGAATGCCTGTCTGTCGGGGACACCGAGACTGGCACCCCACAAATGTCTGGTGACACAACTTTAACATTCATCACATGAATTGATGTTAACAATGTCTGTGATGATGCTTAATATTGCCTTCTGTTCTCTTATAGGCCCTTCAACGACCCCAGTGACGACAAAGGGCGATTTCTCAGAGGAGCTCCCGGCCTCTGAGGGTGCACCGTCACATCTGAGCAAGCCATCCACCAGTGCAGATACTCACACCTCCTGTCCTAGTAGCAGTCAGTTGGGTTGGCACCTGGTGAGTCACCACACACAAGTGAGCACGAGCAGACACTGGTGGCAGGGGCAGCTGTGGAGTGTCTGCATCAGTGGGCGCACTCCTCTCCAGGCTCTGCTCAGCTGGATGCAGATGCTGATCCCTGGGGGCCATCCTTTAAAAGGGGAATGATCGAGGGACAGCAGCACATTTACGTGGCACTGGAACAGATAGCACAGAGGATGGAGGAGTCCAACTCCTGCATTAGTGGAATGGTGGCACAGGTATCTGAGGGAATCTCTGAGATACTGTCACAGGGACATGAGGCATCTCTGAGATGGAGAGAAGGATAGCTTCCATTGAGCTTCAAGCATAGTTCACAAATGAGTCCATTCAGCACCTGAAAAGGGCCGTTCGGACTCAGGGTGAACAACATTCTGCTGCCTTAAACAGGCAGACAGAAACTTTACAACTGGGCTGACAAGGCATCATATGTCCTCCAAACCGTTCTCCAGGCGGGTGGTAGGAGTGGTGTTGGTCTGGCCTAGGAGAGGGATGATGGCGAAAGGGGACATGAAAGTGGGGACGCCACTCAAAGCGTTCCCACGTCTCACCCAGCCCCGCCCCTCAACCAGTACCCGCAATGCTGCCTCCTCTCCAGGTGGCCGAGTCTGGCCCTGCACAGGTGCAGGTGGAGCAGTCTTTGCAGGGGCTCTTACGGGCTCCAAAATCCAGAGGGCGTAGGCCGAAAATATCTAAGCTGTCAGGGCATGAACATGAGCAACCTGCCACTACCTCTGCTGCAGCCATAGGGGATAGACCACGTAGAAGCGGCAGGAAAGAAAGGTTTAGGATTTGTGATCACGCAGGGTATGCACAAGACTGACAGACTGTCGTGTTTCTCATTTATATTTGCTTTTTATTAAAATCAGATTAAATGTTATGATTGTCATCACTACTGCCACGTCTTACCCATTCTTGACTGGCTTTTGTGATAGGGCCCTTTCATGTGCTTCATCATGAACAGTAACACTTGATGCCACCCAGTGGATCTCTTTACAGTGGGTGTATGTGTAGTTGCGGGACTGTTTTATGCAGGGGTGGTGTGGGGGTGGAGGGGGGTGGGTAGCTGGTGTTGGCCCTGGTCTTTCCAGGTGGTGTGAGGACTGGACTCTTCTCACTTTCTGATCTTGGGAGAACTGTTCACGTATAAATGACTCCCTAGCCTCACGAGCAGCCAGTTGAGCTGTTGCTCTGCCCATGGCTTCCTCCTCCTGCTCCTCCTCCTCCTCCTCCTCAATGTGGATGGCAGATGTGGATGGGGCCTCCTCAAGCCACACCCCTCTCTGTTGTGCCATGTTGTGCAGGACACAGCACACTACTATAATGTGTCCCACTCTGTCTGGTGCGTATTGAAGAGCTCCCCCAGAATGATCGAGGCACAAAAATCCCATCTTAAGTAGCCCTATAGCATGCTCAATTGTAGACCTGGTGGCGATGTGGCTGTCGTTATATCGTCGCTGCTGCTTGGTGATTGGGTTCCTCAGAGGGGTCATGAGCCACGTGTGCAGGGAGTATCCCTTGTCCCCAAGGAGCCAGCCCATAAGGGTTTTCGGTCCGTGGAAGAGCCCCAGGATGTTGGATTCCCTCAGAATGAAGGAATCATGACAGCTGCCAGGGAATCTGGCGCACGTGATGGAATCTTTTGCGGTGGTCACAAATGAGCTGAGCGTTGATGAACAGTCCTGGCTCATGTGGAAGTGCTCGGATTGCTATATGGGTGTAATTGATTGCACCCTGTACACATGGGAAGCCAGCCACAGAGTTGAATCCCACTGCCCTCTCCGTCTGGCTGAGATCGTCCATGGGAAAGTTGACGTATTGCAGTCAGTGACCTGCCTTATGCACTTGTGTGCAGACGACTGAGAGACCCCAATGATGTCCCCGGTGGCACCCTGGAATGATCTGGAGGCAAAGAAGTTGAGGGCAGTGGTGACTTTAATAGTGACGGATAACGAGATGCCGCGAGGCCCAGCGGGAGCAGCTTGGCATGAAGGAGGTGGCAGATGTCTGCGACCACCTGGCAGCTCACTCTCAGCCTCCGTATGCACTGCTCCTCAGAGAGGTCCAGGAAGCTGAGCCTCGGTCTGTAGACCCTCTGTTGCGAGGGTAGTGCCTCCTATGACGGCACTCCCTCTGTTGTTGCCCTCTGTGCTCTTGTGCAGGTGCCTGTGGTGCAGCACTGTTTTGTGGAGCTCCAGGTGGCGGAAGTGCACACCATGCTTGGCGAGGATGGTGTAGCTCCTCGTCCTTGGATATAGTGGTGAATGCAGTCATCGTGTCTCCCATCCTGATGGTGTCAGTTTGAGGGGTTCAGGAAAGTTGGTAAATATCTGTAAACAGAACAATTCTGAGTGGAAACCAAGAATTTTCAGTCTAAACACAAAGATCTCCCAGCCAAAAAGTTTGTCTGGGACACCTGAGTGCTCTGCTGCAATAACTCATCTTTTATCCCCATCTGTCAAACAGGCATTTAAATGTCCAACTGACTGCCAGCTGAAACACGTCTGGTAGAACATGGAGTGTTTCCCACAGCATGGGAAATACGCTGAGGCTGAATTAAAATCGCACCCTGCCTCAATCTTCACAAAATGAACAACTCAAACAACTTTAACGATCTCAATAAGTGGTTTAACTATCGTCCTGCCGGCTTTAACTGTGGCAAACCTGGAAGTCGGCGGGTTGGAGCCGGCTTCCGAACCCGCTTGGGATTTTCCCGATTTTCGCAGCCCCCCGCCCCCAACTCAACTGCAAATCCATGTTAAAATCGGCCCCAAAGAGTCTGCAAAGGGATATAGACAGGTTAAGTGAGTTGGTAAGAAGTTGGCAGATGGAGTATAATGTGGGGAAATGAGAGGTTATTCACTTTGGTCGTAAGGATAGAAAAACAGAATATTTTTTAAATGTTGAAAAACTATTAAATGTTGGTGTTCAGAGGGATTTGAAACACAGAAAGTTAACATGCAAGTATAGCAAACAATTATGAAGGCAAATGGTATGTTGGCCTTTATTGCAAGGAGGTTGGAGTACAAGACTAAGGAAATTTTGCAATTGTACAGGACTTTAGTGAGACCGCACCTGGAGTACTGTGTATAGTTTTGATCTCCTTACCCAAGGAAGGATATACTTGCCTTAGAGGTGGTGCAACCAAGGTTCACTAGGTTGATTCCTGGGATGAAAGGTTTGTCCTATAAGGATAGATTCAGTAGAATGGGCCTGCACTCGCTGGAGTTTAGAAGAATGAGAAGTGATCTCATTGAAACATATAAGATTCTGAGAGGGCTGGACAGGGTAGATGCTGATTCCCTGGCTGGAGAGTTTAGAACTAGGGGGCATAATCTCAGGATAAGGAGTCGGCCATTTAGGACTGAGATGAGGAGAAACTTCTTCACTCAGAGGGTTGTGAATCTTTGGAATTCTCTACCACAGAGAGCTGTGGATGCTCAGATGTTGAGTATATTCAAGGTTGAGATCGACAGATTTTTGGACTCTAGGGGAATCAAGGGACATGGGGATCGGGCGAGAATGTGGAGTTGAGGTTAAAGATCAGCCATGATCTTATTGAATGGCGGAGCAGGCTCGAGGGCCATATGGCCTACTCCCACTCCTATTTCTTATGTTCATAAGTTCTTAACCAATCAGATTGAAGGGTTGTGAATTTAACAGTGCAAGGACTGAGAAGGAATTGTAAATTAGAGTGGGTAAATTCAATGTCAAATCAAGTACAGAAAGAGAAATAAAGAGAGAGAAAGAAAGATTGGATTAAGAGAGAGAAAAAAGAGACATAAAGGAAAAATTTTAAAAATGTAAACATTTTAAATTTGACATTTTTAAAATCTCCAACAACAATTAAAATCTGAAGGAATGAGACTCCACACTTGCAATATTTAATTTTCAGTGCCAGAGAGGTTGATTGGCAGGTTAGAGGCTGGCTATTCTGCGGCGAGTGATTCACCTTCTGACTCCTCAAAGCCTTTCCTCCGTCTACAAGGCACAAGTCAGGAGTGTGATGGAATACTCTCTACTTGCCTGGATGAGTGCAGCTCCAACAACACTCAAGAAGCTCGTTAGATTGTCACCCCTTCCACCACCTTAAACATTCACTCCCTCCACCACCGGCGCACCATGGCTGCTGTGTGTACCATCTATAAAATGCACTGCTGCAACTCGCCAAGGCTTCTGCGCCAGCACCTCCCAAACCCGCGACCTCTATCACCTAGAAGGACAAGGGCAGCAGGCACACCACCTGCATGTTCCTCTTCAAGTCACACGCCATCCTGACTTGGATATATATCGCCGTTCCTTCAATGTCGCTGGGTCAAAATCCTGGAACTCCCCACTACATGGACTGCAGTGGTTCAAGAAGGCAGCTCATCATCACCTTCTCAAGGGCAATTAGGGATGAGCAATAAATGCTGGCCTCGCCAGTGACGCCCACATCCCACGAATGAATAACAAAAACCTATCACCTATCACATCATTGAAAGGGTACTTAGACCTGAAATAACTTGACTTAACTTCCTGTGGCGATTTTGGTTTGTATCTACCATGCAAATACAGCAACTTCACGCCTTTCAATGCATTCCATGGTGATGCAGACAGCGAAATTCCATTTTCACAAAGCTAACGCCGGAAAGGGGCATCTCAGACAAGAACATTTGGATTTCCGCGTTTAACCGCACATTTGCCCTTGCCTGAAGTTGTCGTACCATTAATTTGACAGCAAATTCTGGATCAATGAGTAACAGAGGTGACCACAATTCATCGCCTCGAGTGAGGAGTGGTGCTTGCAGGCAGTGTACCATAGAAACATAGAAAATAGGAGCAAGATTAGGCCATTCAGCCCTTCGCGCCTGCTCTGCCATTCAAAATGATCATGGCTGATTGTCTAACTCAGTACCCTGTTCCCACTTATTCCCCATATCCCTTGATCCCTTTAGCATTAAGAAATATATCTATCTCCTTCTTGAATACATCTAATGACTTGGCCTCCACTGCCTTCTGTGGTACAGAATTTCATAGGTTCACCACCCTCTGAGTGAAGAAATTTCTCCTCACCTCGGTTCTAAATAGCATACCCCGTATCCTGAGACTGTGACCCCTGGTTCTGGGCTCCCCAGCCATTGGGAACATCCTCCCTGCATCTAGTCTGGCTAGTCCTGTTAAAATTTTATATGTTTTGATGAGATCACCTCTCATTCTTCTAAACTCTAGTCAATATAGGCCTAGTTGACCCAATCTCTCCTCATACGTTGGTCCTGCCATCCCAGGAATCAGTCTGGTAAACCTTTGTTGCACTCCCTCCATGGCAAGGACATCCTTCCTCAGATAAGGAGACCAAAACTGCACACAATACTCCAGATGTGGTCTCATCAAGGCCATGTAAAACAGCAGTAAGACATCCCTGCTCCTGTACTAAAATCCTCTTGCAATGAAGGCCAACATACCATTCGCCTTCCTAACTGCTTGCTGCACCTGAATGCTCGCTTTCAGTGACTGGTGTACAAGGACACCCAAGTCTCGTTGCTCCTCCCCTTTTCCCAATCTATCACCATTCAGATAATAATCTGCCTTTCTGTTTTTACAACCAAAGTGGATAACCTTACATTTATCCATGTTATACTGCATCTGCCATGTTCTTGCCCACTCACCCAACTTGTCTAAATCACATTGGAGCCTCTTTGCATCCTCCTCACAGCCCACATTCCACCCCAGCTTTGTGTCGTTTGTAAACTTGGAAATGTTACATTTAGTTTCCTCATCCAAATCATTGATAAATATTGTGAATAGCTGGGGCCCAAGCACTGATCCCTGCGGTACCCCACTAGTCACTGCCTGCCACCCGGGAAAAGACCCGTTTATTCCTACTCTCTGTTTCCTGTCTGTCAACCAATTCTCAATCCATGCCAGTATATTCCCCCCCAATCCCATGTGCTTTAATTTTGCACACTAACCTCTTGTGTGGGACCTTATCAAAAGCCTTCTGAAAATCCAAATACACCACATCCACTGGTTCTCCTCTATCTATTCTACGAGTTACATCCTCAAAAAACTCCAGTAGATTTGTTAAGCATGATTTCCCTTTCATAAACCCATGTTGACTTTGTCCAATCCTGTTAATGCCTTCCAAGTGTTCTGTTATCACTTCCTTTATAATAGACTCGAGCATTTTCCCCACTACTGATGTTAGACTAACTGGTCTGTAATTCCCTGTTTTTTCTCCCTCTTTTTTTAAATAGTGGGGTTACATTTGCCACCCTCCAATCTGGAGGAACTGTTTAAGAGTCGATAGAATTTTGGAAGATGATCATCAATGCATTCACTATTTCCAGGGACACTTCCTTTAGTACTCAGGGATGTAGATTATCAGGCCCTGGGGATTTGTCAGCCTTTAGCCCCATTAATTTCCCGAGCACTATTTTTTTACTAATACTGGTTTCCTTCAGTTCCTCCCTCTCACTAGTCCCTTGGTTCCCTAACATTTCTGGCAAGTTATTTGTGTCCTCCTTTGTGAAGATAGAAACAAAGTATGTGTTTAATTGTTCTGCCATTTCTTTGTTCCCCATTATAATTTCCCCCATTTCTGACTGTAAGGGACCTAATCTTTTTCTCTTGACATATTTATAGAAGCTTGTACAGTCAGTTTTTATGTTCCCTGCTAGTTTACTCTCATACTCTATTTTTCCCCTCTTAATCAATCTCTTTGTTCTCCTTTGCTGAATTCCAAACTGCTCCCAATCCTCAGGAGGTTTTTCTGGCAGTTTTATATGTTTTATATAAATCCCCAGGCCCGGACGAAATGTATCCCAGGCTACTGTGTGAGGCAAAGGAGGAGATTGCGGGGGCTCTAACACATATATTCAGAACCTCTCTGGCCACAGGGGATGTGCCAGAGGACTGGAGAACCGCTAATGTAGTACCATTATTCAAGAAGGGGAGTAGGGAAAAACCGGGGAACTACAGGCCAGTGAGCCTAACATCAGTGGTAGGAAAATTATTGGAAAAAATTCTGAAGGACAAAATTAGTCTCCACTTGGAGAAGCAAGGATTAATCAGGGATAGTCAACATGGCTTTGTCAAGGGAAGATCATGTCTGACTAATTTGATTTAATTTTTTGAGGGGGTGACTAGGCGTGTGGATGAGGGTAACACAGTGGATGTGGTATACATGGATTTCAGTAAGGCCTTCGATAAAGTCCCGCACAGGAGACTGGTCAAGAAGGTACGAGCCCATGGAATCCAGGGTGCCTTGGCACTTTGGATACAAAACTGACTTAGTGGCAGAAGGCAGAGGGTGATGGTCGAAGGTTGTTTTTGTGACTGGAAGCCTGTGGCCAGTGGGGTACCACAGGGATCGGTGCTGGGTCCCTTGCTGTTTGTGGCCTACATTAACGACTTGGATATGAATGTAAAAGGTATGATCAGTAAGTTCGCTGATGATACAAAAATTGGAAGGGTGGTAAATAGCGAGGAGGATAGCCTCAGTCTGCAGGACGATATAGATGGGTTTGTCAGATGGGCGGAACAGTGGCAAATGGAATTTAACCCGGAAAAGTGCGAGGTGATGCACTTTGGAGGGACTAACAAGGCAAGGGAATACACAATGAATGGGAGGACCCTAGGCAAGACAGAGGGTCAGAGGGATCTTGGTGTGCAAGTTCACAGATCCCTGAAGGCGGCGGAACAGGTAGATAAGGTGGTAAAGAAGGCATATGGGATACTTGCCTTTATTAGCCGAGGCATAGAATATAAGAGCAAGGAGGTTATGATGGAGCTGTATAAAACACTGGTTAGGCCACAGCTGGAGTACTGTGTGCAGTTCTGGTCGCCACACTACAGGAAGGATGTGATCGCTTTGGAGAGGGTGCAGAGGAGATTCACCAGGATGTTACCAGGGCTGGAGCGCTTCAGCTATGATGAGAGACTGGGAAGATTGGGTTTGTTTTCCTTGGAGCAGAGGAGGCTGAGGGGGGACATGATTGAGGTGTACAAAATTATGAGGGGCACAGATAGGATGGATACTAAGGAGCTTTTTCCCTTCGTTGAGGGTTCTATAACAAGGGGGCATGGATTCAAGGTAAAAGGCGGGAGGTTTAGAGGGGATTTGAGAAAGAACTTTTTCACCCAGAGGGTGGTTGGAGTCTGGAACTCACTGCCTGAAAGGGTTGTGGAGGCAGGAACCCTCACAACATTCAAGAAGCATTTGGATGAGCACTTGAAATGCCATAGCATACAAGGCAATGGACCAAATGCTGGAATATGGGATTAGATTAGACAGGGCTTGATGGCCGGCGCGGACACGATGGGCCGAAGGGCCTCTATCCGTGCTGTATAACTCTATGACTCGATGACTCTATGTCTTCTCTTTGGATCTAATAATATCCCTAATTTCTTTGATAAGCCCCGGTTGAGCCACCTTTCCTGTTTTATTTTTGCGCCAGACAGGAATGAATAATTGTCGTAATTCCTGCACACATTCTTTAAATATTAGCCATTGCCTATCCACCGTCATCCCTTTTTCGTAAAGTTCCCCAATCTATCATAGCCAACTCACACCTCATACTTTCGTAATTTCCTTTATTTAGATTCAGGACCCTAATTTCGGATTCAACTACTTCACTCTCCATCTTAATGAGGAATGCTATCATGTTATGGTCGTTCTTCCCTCAGGGACCCCGCACAACAAGATTGTTAATTAATTCTTTCTCATTGCACAATACCCAGTCTAGGATTGCCTGTTCTCTAGTTGGATCATCAACGTATTGGTCGAGAAAACCATCACGTACACACTCCAGGAATTCCTCCTCCACAGTATTATTGCTAATTTGGTTTGACCAATCTATATGTAGATTAAAGTCACCCATGATTATAGTTGTACCCTTCTTGCATGCGTCTTTAATTTCCTGTTTAATGCTCTCCCCTGCATCTCCACTACTGTTTGGGGGCCTATAGACAACCCCCACCAACGTTTTCTGCCCCTTGGTGTTTCTTAGCTCCACCCTTACAGATTCCACATCGTGATTCTCCGAGCCAATATCCTTCCTCACTATTGCATTGATTTCCTCCTTTACGAACAACGCTACCCCACCTCCTTTCCCTTTTTGCCTGTCCTTGCTAGATATTGAATACCCCTGGTTGTTCAGTTCCCATCCTTGGTCAACTTGCAGCCATGTCTCCGTAATCGCAACTATATCATAACCGTTAATATCTATCTGCGCTGTTAATTCATCTAGCTTATTGCTAATGCTCCGTGCATTGAGCACAACGGGCGTCATTTTTGCACCCGCTATCTGGTGCGTTCCTGGCGGGGGGGCTACAAAAATCGGAGAATCCCGGAGTGGGTTCAGAGCCCGACTACAACCCGCCCACTTCCGGGTTCCCCACTTCCGCGCCAGCGTGCGCGCGCAGCCCCTGCTGGTGGGAATCCTGCAGGCAATTAAAGCCAGCGGGATGCCACTTGAAGCTATTTACTTTGCTTGTTCAGGTCATTAACTGACCTGATTAAGGGATTATGTGAGGAGGGGTGGGATTTTAAAGCAAACTGGGACTGTTTCCCACACTGGGGGAAACACTCCAAGTTCAAATGGACCTGTTGCAGCTGTCAGCCTGTGGCAGCTGCAAAGGTCCATTTGACAGGTGGAGGTGGGGAGACCCTCACTCATTGCAGGAGGCCACTCTGTCACTTGGGACAAAGTTTGGCCTCGACCACCCTCCTCCTGACAATCAAAGTCACCAACTTGCACACTTACCCCGGGGTTCAGAGACATGTACCTACTTTGCGGACCCCCTCAGAAGTACATCTTCCGGATGGGGTCTGCAGTCATGACCTCCTCAGAGGGCGAACAGCATCACCAGCCTCACCAGCCTCGCCATCCACGCCGTCCACCTCTGACACGTGGAGCTCAACAACAGAGTGCTGTGACACATCCACCTGTACAGCAGGAGGGAGGGCTACCGCAGAGAGAGATGCATCGCAAGAGGGCACCCTCGCCACAGGGTCCACAGACCGAGGCTCAGCTTCCTGGACCTCTCTGAGCAGCAGTGCACACGGAGGCTCAGAGTCACTCGACATGTAGTCGTGGACATCTGCAGCCTCCTTCATGCCAAGCTGCTCCTGGCTGGCCCGAGCACCATCTTCTTACCTGTCGCTGTCAAAGTCACCACTGCCCTCAACAACTTCTGCTCCGTATCCTTCCAGGGTGCAACCGGGGACATCGCCGACGTCTCTCAGCCGTCTGCACAAAAGAGACCTGCAAATACACCTACACCCACTCTGCAGTGACACAATGGGTGGCATCAGTTGTGGGTCTTCATTGTGATCCTCAGGAAAGGGCATTATTGCACAAACCAGACAAGATTCGCAAAGACATGGCAGTAGTGGTGCCAATATAATATGTTGGTCAGAAATTCAATATAAGTAACAACCATGACAAACCCTCAAACACCCTTGTGCATCCCCTTCATGCTCACGACACCTTTGCCTTCCGCTGCCTACTGCACATATGTGATGCATGCCCTGTGGCTGCAGCACAGGTAGTGGCAGGTTGAGTGAGACTGGCCGTGAAAGAGATGCACGAGAGGGTGAGTATGAGAGAGAGCCATGAGATTGTATGAGGATTGGGTTGAGTGGTAGTGGCGGGATGAGTACTGGCGAGGTGAGTAGGTGCAGGTAAGATGAGGATGAGGTTTGAGTGGGTGTGAGGGGTGATGTGACAGAGTAGTGTTGGCAGTGCTGAAGGATATGTGGGGTGGGGGCGGTGATGTGGCAGACGGAGTGTAGGGGAATGAGTAAGTGTACTCACTTTGGCTGACCTACTGAGGTCATTGGAGCGCCTCCTGCACTGTATGCAGGTGGGCGATATGTTGGTGGTGCAGGTGACCTCTGCCACCTCGAGCCAGGCCTTCCTGGTGGCAGAGGCAGGCCGCTTCCTCCCACCCGCCGGTGGGAAGATCTCTGTCCTCCCCCTCCTCCTCAACCCGTGTATTGATACCTGGAATGAGGCATCATTAAACTGGGAGCAGCATTCCCCCTGGGCTGCTCCATGCTGTAATTTTTTCTATTTGTTGCAGCATCTGTCAGTGGAGGACTGCCCCTTTAAATAGAGCTCCTCCAACTGACAGATCTTACTGCGCATGCGCAGCCCGCCCGACGCGCAGATCAGCAGTGGGGAACCCGGAAGACAAGGTAAGTGGATCCAATTGGGCTACGATTGCACGGGTAGCTGACTGATTTCGCCGGGCGCGTTACCCACACGCCCGATAGCCCCCCCGCCAGGAACCCGCAGCCCTGGTAACATCGGGCCCAATGCCTTTAGACTTGTCTTTTTAAGATTGCTAGTCATCTTAGTTTTATTTTGCACTATGGCCCTATTTGTTTTTTGCCCTTGTTTTCTCTGCCTTCCACTATTGCTTCTTCCCTTTCTGTCTTTTGTTCCTATCCTTGTTTCCCCCTCCTCTGTCTCCCTGCTCAGGTTCCCATCCCCCTGCCATTCTAGTTTCCCCTTTTAGGACAGTTAACCATGGGCTGCGTGCCTGCGATTTCCCATAGTACGCTCCTTGCAAACTCCGTGCCCCACTGGCAGTGCTGGCTTGTGGTGCGACCTCCAACATTTCTGTGCTTCTAATGAGATAATTAGAACCGTGTTCATTTGACAGCTGGAATTAGATCTTGTGCAATAGAATCATAGTGGCCCCTAGTGGCTGGAATCCACTATAGGACCCCAGAGATAACAGCACAGGAGGCCATTTCCCCTATCATGCCAGTCTCCAAATAGAAAGATCACCCCTGAATTTTCATGTTATTGGGGGTGATTTTAAACCCCAAGAACAGGTGGGTTGGGGGTGGCTGGGAGTTGAAAATAGTTGTTTTTTGGGTTGTGACCGCAACCTGGCTTTATTTCCAGGTTTAATGTCGGTGCGTAAAAGTACAGGATTCCCACTGGGAATGCAAAGTCCGAAAATCTTGCGGTTGCGATCCAAAAAAACAATTATTTTCAACATCTATTCGCCACCAACCCGCCTGTTCTTGGGGTTTAAAATCACTCCCATTGTGTCAGAAGAATGGTTCAATCTGAATGGGTGAGAGCATGTAATGGGTGGAAACCTTCTACACCAGATCCCTTTTCTTTCCTTGCACCAGCACAAGTTTTGTTGGAAGGAGGGACATAAAGCAAATGGCATATTTCTAATTGTGTCCAAGTTGCTAACGGCCTCAGAGGACAGGGGTTAAAGGTTCAGTGCAAGAGTGATTGACTGCATTAGGGAGTGTGGTATATTTGAAAACTGAGCGCTTTGTGATCTTTTGTAAATTCTTTGGCTAGGCCCATGGGTGCACTTACACATGTCAAGTTGTTGCAGCACATCCACTCCCTCCATTGGAGGGAGTCTCCCCAATGCTGCCTCAAATGGCGCCGTAGCCCATTCGAGATATTTACATGCCTCTTATGTGGAAGATGTCAGCGAAAGGAGTCCCATCATATTTAGGCCAGTAAGGTAGGACCAGAGGAGATTCTGGGTTGATATCTAATCCAATCCCATTTCCCTGCCCTTTCCGTATATCCTTCTATATTTATTCTTTTCAAATACTTATCCAATTCCCTTTTAAGGACAGTTTCTGGGATCAGGTGCTCTCAGTGAAGCGAGGAGCAGCATTCGTAGGGGAGAGGAGGTTAGGAAATCCAGATACTGCAGTCCCTGGTTTTCTGATCTGCTCTCTCTCTCACCGGGAGCATCCAATGATGGAATCAGTCCGGTAGTCTCTCCCTCAATAGGCTCTATGGTAAAGCATTCCATGTTCTCGTAACCCTCTGTGTGAAAACATTTCTTCTAACTTCCTGTCACATTTCAAGGCTTTTTAACCATTTTCCACAGAAAGGATTTGGAAAAAGAATTTTTATGCAGGTCTTTTAAAACTAATGTGTATTCTCATAAGAATAAAAACGTGTGTTACCCAGATGGAAGGGTGTTTAATATGCTAAAATGAAGTTGTTTTAACCCCAGAGATTATATAATAAATGATTTGTTAGCTTGTTTGTGTAATCAGAAAACACTTTTCACCCATTGTGTTGAAAAACTCTTTTTTATGTCTGTTTGTAAAAGGGGATGAAGAAGAGAGACAAACACCAAAAATAGGCAGGGTGGCTTTTGGAAACAGGATTTTGCACAGGCAGCAATAGGTTAGAGGTCCTACCCGGGGCTTGGGACAGAATTCAGACGAGATAGTCTTTTTACATCAAGCAAGACAACTTGTGAAAGTGGGACAGTGTAGCAAATTCATTATTTTCATGTTATTACATGGAGAGACGTTGCATTGATTGCACTAAGTGAAGCTGATCACAATTACTGTTCTGTACATTTATTTTACTGTCAAGCAGCTTAACAATTTGAACCAAGTCCTACCTCATCTAATGTTTACTCGGCCTACCATTGCAGAGATTGAAGAAACACACGTGCAGAAGACACAGAGGTCTGGTCCAGGTCACAAGGGGGTTTCATTGTTATGCCATCAGATCTTGCTATTGTATGTGCAGCTATAGGGTAGTGTGAGTCAAATTCCATAAAAATAACCTAAGAAGGTATCTACAGCAGACCCAAATTCATAACATGACTGCTTTATTCTTCTAGTGATAATTCCATGTCAAAACCTTTTACCTCCCAGAACAATCTATCACTATTTTACCTTCTCAAACCCTTCCATAATTTTGAAAACCTAGTAGTCACATCCTAGTCAGGTTTTTACTGAGTTCATTGCAGCAATTCGACTGGACCCGAAATTCCACACAGCCATTTGCACAAATGTTGCTTCCCATAGCCAAGACTTCCATGTGTCGATCCTATTGAGCGTTGGTCCCACTCCTCAATCACAGGCTCAGCTCATTTACATATCTATTGGCATTGGCTGAACACAGGGCCAGTGTAACATGGGAGGGCTGCACTGGAGGGATTGAGAATGATCAATTGCTGCCTTTAAAAAGCCCAGAGTGGCTGAAGATATGCAGCAGCACGCTGGGGGAGCAGCAGCGGTAGTATTAAATGGCAGAGGACATCTCTAACATCAGAGAGCTCACCCCCTACGGGGTGGGGAAATGTGAGGTTATTCACTTCAGTAGGAAGAATAGAAAAACAGAATATTTTTTAAATGGTGAGAAACTATTAAATGTTGATGTTCAGAGAGATTTGGGTGTCCTTGTACATAAAGCACAGAAAGTTAACATGCAGGTACAGCAAGCAATTAGGAAGGCAAATGTTATGTTGACCTTTATTGCAAAGGGGGTTGGGTAAAGAAGTCTTGCTGTAGGGCAATGGTGAGACCACACCTGGAGTACTGTGCACAGTTTTGGTTCCTTACCCAAGGAAGGATATACTTGCCTTAGAGGCGGTGTAACAAAGGTTCACTAGATTAATTCCTGGGATGAGAGGGTTGTCCTATGAGGAGAGATTGAGTGGAATGGACCTATACTCTCTGAGAGGTGATCTCATTGAAATATATAAGATTCTGAGAGGGCTGGACAGGGTAGATGCTGAGAGGCTGCTTCCCCTGGCTGCAGAGTCTTGAACTAGGGGGCATAATCTCAGGATAAGGGGCAGCCATTTAGGACTGAGATGAGGAGAAATTTCTTCACTCAAAGGGTTGTGAATATTTAGAATTCTCTACCCCAGAGGGCTGTGGATGCTCAGTCGTTGAGTATGTTCAAGACTGAGATGGATAGATTTTTGGACTCTAGGGGAATCAAGGGATATGGGGATTGGGCGGGAAAGTGGAATTGAGGTTGAAGATCAGCCATGATCTTAATGAATGGCGGAGCAGTCTCGAGGGGCCGTATGGCCTACTCCTGCTCCTATTTCTTATGTTCTTAAGTTTTTAGCAGGCCGTAGGACTGGTGGAAAGATGGTGAGATCTGGCAAGGTGTGGGTTAGTGTGCACAGATGTAGACAGTGAAGCAGCACACAACCAGAAGCTTCCATACCCTTACATGTATTCTTAATCCAAAGAGGGCTATGGTCACCCATTCTTAGCTTATGCCCTCTTTTCCTGTACAGCATAGCACTGGGGGCAGAGGATAATGAAGAGAAAGAAGATATTGAGAAGGAGGAAGAACAGCAGAGAAGAAATGTCTTCCTTGTCAGCTATAAGGGTGGTGAGGAGGAAGCGAATAATGAGGACTAGGCCACAGAGGAGTCTACGGAACAAGATCCTGCCCATATTCCTCTGCTCTAACTTCTTGTTATCACCTCCAATGCCAAACTGTCTTTCTTATTCCTATGCATCAGCAAAAATACTTTCACCTGGGGGGAATTAGATAGAGTTAGTGAGGACATGACATCAGAGAATTCATAGAACACGAGGGAGCCTGAGGAATAGTGAATGGATGCAGATATGCCATCTTTCCAGCAGAGACTGAGAAGGCAACCTATGGTTTCGGAATTGTGGGATCCAGAACACATGGGTACTCCGCTGAAAAAAAGGATCTTTGAGGACCATCACACCGACATGCCGCCTCTGAGGTCAGTGTCTGAGGATGTGCAGCAATCAACAAGTATGACTTAGAGTCTACAGCTCTCATTAGCGGTTACTTCAGGGAAGCCTTTTCTTTATTGCAGGCACCAATGGGGCATGAGGCAGCATCACTGGAGCCTGGAAAAACTCTCGAACCATCCATTGACTCTATCTCCATGGGAGTACAGACTGCAGCGCAGCGTAGGGGACAGATTAGACAGCACCCTTCATTATACAGGGGCTAGTATACAGACCACTTGTCTCTCAGGGCTTTCAGGATCTGAGAGCAGCCATTAGAACAGCCATTCCACAGATCCAGAGCCCAGTACTTTGGTGACAGCTGGAGACAACCTGCATGGGGTTGCCTCAGGATAGCAGCACATACCAGATCAATAGATTTTTGTTAGGTAAGGGTATGAAGGGATATGGATCAAAGGCAGGTGAATGAAGTTGAGGTACAGATCAGCCACGATCTGATTGAATGGCAGAACAGATTTGAGGGTTTGAATGGCCTACATTGCTTTTATGTTTCTATGTTCCAGGCACCCAGTCTTTCCCCTCAGAGCACCACACCTGAATGTGACACCAGGCAGCCCAGGCACAAATTCCAGAGATGTAGCCAGCAGTGGCGTCCAATGGTCCGACAGGCCCTCAGACTGTCCATGGTAAGGCCAGCTTTATCCAGATGCATGACAAAAAGTACTATTTAAAAGCTCTTCTGTAACTCTAGCAATCACTCCTCAAAGTTTCTTCAGTCTGCAGGCTCCAAAGTGAATTAGTTCTTCCAGTCTCAGCTGATGCCGTCAACAGGTCTCCATCTTTTAACTCGTTCATTACCCTTGGTATAATGGGAGTACAAGTCATGGGTTTTGGCGACTGTAATGCTAGTCATACCATTAGCTTTGGTTTTATAGCAGCATTGGCAAGAGCACTTTGAGAAGGTCCCAGGCCACCACGGGATCTACAGCATTGCCCTTGGAGGGCAGGAACCTGGCAGGTTTTTCTGGAGACTTGGGCCGATATAATGCCATAGGTATGGAATAATGATGATTTTCAGTGCAAAATACCAAGGAAATTCAGGCTTTAAAGATTACGTCAATTTTTTACGCTACTCTGGGATTTACTCAATTTTTTGCATCACTTTTGCAAACCCTCGAACGAGACCCTCTCGACCTCATTAACATAGTTCTGCTCTTCCATGGGGTCCAGTTTCCTGGACTCTTCAGAGTTAGTCCTAGAAATCCAGGCACAGTAGGGCCCCAGGTCACCTGACACTGGCGGAATTTAGGATTCTCAGCCCGAGAGGATGGTGCAAACTTTGCAATTTTATCTTTGGAGTTTAGCAGGGATTTATTCCACAATTTTTTTTTGCTTGCTTCCTGCTGGCATCTGCAGTTTTCCTGACCAAAGTCCTATGAGTCTCTGAACCCAACATTTTTTGGCCCCTCAATGCATTCAGAAGGACAAAGGGGCAACAATGATCTTCCCAATGGGCATAATGCAGGAGGAAGAGGAGCAGCAGTGGATTTAGGGCAAGTGAGTGAGGCGTTGTGGTAGAGAATGGAGTACACTCGCTGTTACCCCCCCACCCCACGAGAGAAAAGGCCTGTGCCCTGAAGTTGCGGCTAATGACACCATTCCACATCACCCATGATGCAGAACAGGAACACTACAATTGCACACATACAGCCACCAATGCTGATGGAAAGGACTACCGGGGTCTTGAAAGCCACTTCAGGTGCCTGGACAGGTCAGCGAGTGTCCTACAATATGTGCCTGAGAAGGGGGCGAGGATTGTTGTGGTCTGCAGTGCACTGCACAATTTTGCCTTGCGGAAAGGGCTCAGCCTAGAGTTGGCAAATGAGGAGCTGTGGAACCTAAGGATCCCGACCTGCATGTCCCAGAGCCCGAGGGTGAAGACCCCTTGGAGGAGTCTAAGCTTAGAGCTGCCAGGGAAGTCAAAGGGCAGGTTCTAGCAGAGGTGCTCAACTAATGGTTGCCCCACCTTCAGAACTGTCTCACAAAGCATTGCCAACTGACATCAGTGTGTGAGCATGTGTCAAGCACCCATGTGGGCCATTCACTGTGGGACTGCTTTCTCAAAGACTGACAGATCAGACAATGTGAGAAACAATCAAACTTTTATTCAGCAAACAATGGTAATGCAAACAGGCTTCACATGGCAATGATGCACAAAAATGAACTTTCGACCAGGAAACACCGAATGCAAGTTCCAGATCCTTCTACATAAATGTGCACCACTGAGCAGCAACAGAACAGGTGAACTGACAAAGTTCAGACTTTCAGTACAATATATAAACATCTCTATGGGAAATTAGTTCCATCTGAAGCTTAAGAAAGATGTGATCGTGGACAAAAAAAAGTGAGCCATGCCTGCTCCACTTGGGATTCTTTTTTTTTTATTCGTTCATGGGATGTGGGCGTCGCTGGCGAGGCCGGCATTTATTGTCCATCCCTAATTGCCCTTGAGAAGGTGGTGGTGAGCCGCCTTCTTGAACCGCTGCAGTCCGTGTGGTGACGGTTCTCCCACAATGTTGTTAGGAAGGGAATTCCAGGATTTTGACCCAGCGACGATGAAGGAACGGCGATATATTTCCAAGTCGGGATGGTGTGTGACTTGGAGGGGAACGTGCAGGTGGTGTTGTTCCCATGAGCCTGCTGCCCTTGTCCTTCTAGGAGGTAGAGGTCACGGGTTTGGGAAGTGCTGTCGAAGAAGCCTTGGGGAGTTGCTGCAGTGCATCCTGTGGATGGTACACACTGCAGCCATGGTGCACTGGTGGTGGAGGGAGTGAATATTTAGGGTGGTGGATGGGGTGCCAATCAAGCGGCCTGCTTTGTCCTGGATGATGTCAAGCTTTTTGAGTGTTGTTGGAGCTGCACTCATCCAGGCAAGTGGAGAGTATTCCATCACACTCCTGACTTTGGCCTTGTAGATGGTGGAAAGGCTTTGGGGAGTCAGGAGGTGAGTCACTCGCCACAAAATACCCAGCCTCTGACCTGCTCTAGTAGCCACAGTATTTGTATGGCTGGTCCAGTTAAGTTTCTGGTCAATGGTGAGCACCAGGATGTTGATGGTGGGGGATTCGGCGATGGTAATGACGCTGAATGTCAAGGGGAGGTGGTTAGACTCTGTCTTGTTGGAGAAGGTCATTGCCTGGCAGAGGCCACCATCAAAAAGTTAGTTTTAAAAAATGTTTTAAAAACATTCTTGTGGAGCCAGGAGAATCAAGACAGCTCCCCCGACAGGACTCGCCACCCCCTCCCCCCTCCCACCAACCCCCCGAGATTTACATTGAATGCTACAGGCGCCGGCAGCTCTCCCAAATAATGTTAACGAGGCCCACTTCCTGGCCAGCCTCGGACCTCTCGGTTGGGCCGCACCCATTTCAGGCCCGCAAACGGGCCTAAAGGAATTTCCAGCCTGCTGTGTGCACATTTGGGCTCTGCATTATAGGGGCAATAGAGAGTGCACAGGCATATTCACTAGGATTCTGGCTGGTATGAGGGAATATAAATGTGAAGAAACACTTGAAAAATTGGGTCTGTTTTCATTAGAACATGATGTGGAGATGCCGGTGATGGACTGGGGTTGACAATTGTAAACAATTTTACAACACCAAGTTATAGTCCAGCAATTTTATTTTAAATTCACAAGCTTTCGGAGATTTTCTCCTTCCTCAGGCATTAGAACAGAGGAGCTTAAGGGGCTATTTGATGGATGTGTTTAAAATTACAAAGGGATGGGATAGAGTGGTTAAATGGTATCCCAGTGGTTAAAAGGTATTCCAGTGGTTAAAAGGTATAGAATGAGGGAATATGGGTATAAGATTAAATGACAGAGGAGGTGAAACCTTTTACACAGATGGTTGTACGGGTGTGGAATGCATTATGAGAGTTAATGATTGAAGCAGAGACCATGTCAACATTTAAGAATAGGTTAGACAGGTGGGTGAAGGAAAGAGGAATAAAGGGATATGGGAACAGGGTGGTCTAGGGGATTAGGGCCACTGCTCACGTCGAGGATAAACAACAACATTGACAGGTCAGGTTGAAGGGCCTGTTTCTCTGTTGTAATTTCTGTGTAATTCTATGTAAGTGCCTTGGGGTATCTTATACATTAAATGCGTTATTTAAGTAAAATTTCTGTTGAACGAACAGATAATCTGCTTTTCTGGTGTACACTGAGGGAGGAGTTTTGCCTGCAATTTTGAATATTGCAGATGGTCTCCAGAGGGTCCAAAAAGCAAATTATTCTCAGTATGGATTCTGTTTGATTAAACATTTTTGCCTCTTACCTGTGTGTGTTACTGTGGGATGTTGCAGATGTAGCTGCTGCTAACAGCCCTGTTGAACGGATGTGGCTATATGATGAAAGGAAACAAAGTTAAAGCTGGTGTTAGTGTTGTGATTCATTGCCTAGCTGTTGAGCTCAGCTTCCTGTGCTGTAGTGGTACTGAGGAACCACAATGGCAGAACGAGCTGTGAGGATCTGACACGAAAACCATGGCTGCACAAGCAAAACGCAGCCATCCTCCACTCTGCCTCTTTGTGTTGATAAATCTTGTCCAAGGTAAGTGCCACCGTCATTGATTCAAACTCTTTCTTCCCGAAATGAAAGAAGTGCAGACGTGGGTACTTTGTGTGCACCAGCATCATCTTCTCTGAGGATGTTGAAGTTACTTACACCGTCCTCTAACGTGTGTTGTACAATGTTAGGTTCATCTGTGACTAGAGAACATATCCGTGACACGAAGATTCAGTATGTGGTGTGGTGTGCTGATTTTCCTGGTAGGAAGTTCTTGGTTATGCCATGTGGTGTAGCTGTTGTAAGGGGTTTTGTTTCCGGGGCTTATCGTAGGTCAGCCAGTTATGTTTTCCTGAGCTGCCCTGCCCGCTGTGCGGTTTCGAATCGCTTTCCCCTTCTTGATTCTGAGCTCAGGACTTATCGAGTGGTAATAAGAACAGACGAACAGACCAGTGGATTGGTGCAAGGAAAACCAATGTTTATTAATAAGAAAACTAAAACTATAAGGTAAACAGTATTATACAGAAGATAAAAGGAATCGCTATGGATGCAATACAGTCTTACACTTAACGGGGTGGAAGAAACGGACACATCGAGGGAAAATTCTAAAATCACAATTTTAGCAATACCCCTTTAACTCCCACCCTTACACCGAGCTAGGTTGTCTTGTGGCGGCCAGAAAAAAAAATAATGCTCACCGTGAAACAGATGAAATGGCCTGGCCCCTGTGTCCTGCTGCTGCCTTCGACATGTGGTTGCGATGTTTGCTGGACGGCCTTCCTTCTTGGTTGCTAGCAGGCAAGCAGGACACTGGGCCAAGGCGAAGAGAGAAGAAAAGAGAGAGAGGTTCTGGGATGCCCCCAGTTATACCCTCCCGGTAATGGGTTAATTTCGCACCTCATCAGTTTGCTCCATTGTCCGATTTGGGCATGAAAATGTAAGACAATAGGGTCCCGATCTTGGCCCATTTACATTAATGGCCGGTACCTGTACTGATCGGTTCCATAACTGCTTTCCATTGTTCCGAATGTTCCTTAATGGGTTACCTTTAGTCCTGGGATCACTCCTGTGTGGACCGGCAACGTTGATGGCTTGCCTCAGGGCGTGAATGCAACTGCATTGTTCAAAGAGAATCCAATTTCAAATGCTGCAGCCTTTGGCCATGTGTCTGACCGCAGCCATTTTGAAAGACCCTGGATTTTTAAAAACACAGTCACACCAGGGTTTCTTTAATAACTCCAATAAATCTTCGGTGGGGGGGGGACATGTGAAATTTTGCGAATCCTTTCACTCCCCCTGTGGATACCTAAACTTGCTTGAAGTGTCCATGCAAGGTGAGCAAAATTTTCTGACCGTCGCAAACAACCCTCCCCTTTATTTACCTATCCCTTATCCCTCGACACATCCATTCCCTTACTTGGAGAGAACCCCAGTGTACGGCAGGCATTTAGATAGAAAACAAGGTTGAATTACAACAATCCCACACGGAGGGGTCCAAATACCCCTGCACCACTTGGGATGAAACAATATTTCGCATACTATACATTCTTCATTAAAATGAAAATACAATGAAAACAATCTTTATTCAAAACAACACCAAAACGAAAACAATCCTTATTGAAAACAACAAACGGAAGGGACCATCTTTATTAAAATAATGAAACAGGCTGCCATCACTCGCAAGTGATGCGTCACCGAACTCATGCGGGTGTTTCGTCCACCCGAGCATACTGGTCCTTCCATACCCTTTGTGTTCTAACTACTACCTCGAGACCCCTATTCCTACACTGGATGCAAACCAGGTAGAGGACGATCCCGAGCTGACAGATTACTATTACGTGCGATGCCAGACGAATCCAGGAGGAGACCTCTATATTCTCAAAGTTGTCCCACCAGAGTGGGGTCGTAATACTCAGAATATCGGCCCCTATCTGGACAGTCTTCTGTTCCAGCGTGTAAAAGTGTTTTTGGGAAACCACTACTGCTTTTAATAATTTAACGAGATGTTCTGGGAGAGGGGGGATCTGGTAGCCGAAGTGGGCTACATACTTTTGGAGGTTAGTGAAATTCTCTTTCACAGTGAGGTGAACAGTGGATGGTTCAGGGATGGGGACAATTCATAACTGTGCCACTTGAACTTCTGCCTCGGGTTTAAAGCAGAAACTGCTGTCACTCACCGCGCACCAGCTGTGCTGACCGTGCTGGTAGTGAGACGCTGCTGTGGTGACGCAATATGTCCCAGCTCCTATATACGCCACCTGTGGGGGAACATGGCCTTGTGCCATGGCTTCCATGGTGCAGTTTATAGGCTTCGCGTCAGCAGCTCTGAATCCGCACTGCGGTTTTGAATAGGCGTTCAAGTGCTGGGGACACAGGATTATGTGTGATCCCCGGCTCCGGCACCCCGAGAGGTCAGTACCCGTCATAGCATGCTATCACTTTATGACGTAGGGCGAGACCGCTGTAAAACGAATGAGTGCACCCCCCTGAATGACACCAATGTTCTCCACCCTGTACACCGGTGCGGGTCGGGCCGTCCTGCCCATGACTGGCATCCTTACAACTATCCCTATGATGGTGTGGTTGGAACGCCCACAGTCCACTGGGACTGGGTAGGCCTCAGAAGCTAGGCGGAGCTGGCACGGACTTAATGTATTCTCAAAAGGGTGGAGGGCTGCGAGGTGTTTGTTGCTGATCCAGGAGGGGACTAAACCTTGCTTTAAATCCTCCAGATTGCTGCGGTCCTCGCCCAGCAACCATGCCCCATACAGCAGGCACACTTCATTCTGCACCGCCTGGTCTGACGCATTCCGATCCTCCCTAATGAGTGCATTCACCGTCTCTGCATGCTTTTCCAGCTCCGCTATGATCTCCTTTAAGTGGAGAGTCATGGCCTGATCTTCGTGCAGTTCCGAACCCACCACCTTATTCGCATCAATTAATATTTTCTTTAATTGCGTTTTTAAACCACTAATCTGGGTCTGCAGCTCGATGTCATCTAAGCTGTTGATGACAGAAGACCCCGTGTTAAAACCAGTTAAGACATCGTTAAAAGCACCCCTTCTTTGTCTCCCAATCCCGTCCAAAAGCTCGTGGGTGTATAGTCTGGTTCTGTCAACGTCTGATAAATCAAACTGATAAAATTTACGGAACATCTCTTTTAAGAGGGCTTGATACAACTGCGCAGTCTCTGTGGGGCACCAGGCGGGTAGGTGTACCTCGGTGAGGTTTAAAATCACGGAGGCTACCGCGTAGTGTACCCCTTGATACAGCACCTGGTCTGCAGGTACTAGCACCAAGCCGTTCCCTGGTCCCTTGGTGGTGGCGGGGCATCCCTCTACTATCATACGTGACGTTGCGGTCGTGGGCAGGAGCTGTCGGGGGCGGGTTACTAATTCAGTGGCATTAACCGAGATTGGGGAGTATGGGATCGCGCATGCGCCCATACTTCCCAGTCAATCCCCCTCCCGTCATCTTGCCACTGGCTGCGGAAAATGATGGAAATGGCTGTGGGGCAGACCTTCTCTGAACCCCACATACAGACATAGATCCCCTGATCCGGTTCCCACCATTTGTCCCAGTACACACTTAACCCTCCCTGGGTCCCTGTGATGGTCCTGTGGGTGTTATTCCCTAACCTCTCCCACTCTACCCTGGGGTTCCCCATATCCTTACTTAATTTTCTAAGCCACCACCACCTATCCAGGGGAACGTTGCCTTTACATGACAAACATATTCCTTTTCCTGCGGTAACGCTAATCCTTGGGGTGATAATTCGTATCCTCGGGCACTGGAGGGAGGTCTCCCCATATGAAAAACCGGTCTGGCTTGAGTACTGGGTCGAATTTGACCCCAGCCATCCGGGCCAGCTCCCCTCGTGAGTGTACAAGGCGATTTCATCTGCCTCGCGTAGGCCACTCCCATCGTGGGCTCGGGGCGCCGTTTTTCCGGAGCATCCGAAGATGTGGTGGTCCTCGGTGTTGCCCCTTCTCCCGAGGCTCAGCCCAGACAGGGCGAGCAGGATCACACCTCCGAACATTCCCTTTAATTCCCTGTAAAAGATAAAGAACATCTGGCCGGGCCCCCCATGGGCTTCCTGGCTCGGGTGAAGTGTGAGCGGGTCCCTCGACCTCGACTCACGTAGACAACACTGGAACGGTTCCATCTTAAAATTACACTACGGTTCCACACCTTATAATAAACCTATACATCTTAACTTAAAACTACAAACTTAACTGCTAATGTTATATACATCCGCCGCCCGTCTCCGAGCGGCCAGCTTAAATTCTGTCAGGACTGCTGCAGGCTGCTCCCTGCGCGTGGCTGTACTGACCTTTACTTCCGGTCCCTCACAGCCCGCGACTGCTGGCTGAGGACCTTTGTCTTTCGACTTAACTTTAACGCGGGAGGTGGCCCTTTTAAACTGGGGAGCCGGCGACCATGTCTTGCTAGGCTGGGGTGTCCGAGGGGACCTCCTAGGAAGTGCTGTTGGTGGGGCTACCCTGGCGAGCGGACCCTTGCTGTGGGTCGCAGTCCTCGCTGGCTGGGGGCTTTTCCCCTGTGGCTCCTCCCTTCCCAAGTCTGAGCTGGGGACAGGCAACCCCTCGCTGCCTGCTGCCGGTGGCTGAGAGTCTTCCTCTCCAGGTTCAATACCTGGGTCGGGGGTGGGGCTACCTGCCTCGGGCTCCTCCTCCTCCCCACCTGAGTCCCAGAAGAGAGGGGGAGTGGTTTGGACAGGGGCCTGGGTGACTCCTTCCCTGACGCATGTGACTGTGCCTGCGTGTGCTGCATGTGAGCTGTGACCTGCTGGGAGCTGGGGATTTCTAACCTTTGGTTGGATCCCGGCTGCCTGCTTTCTCGCCTCCGATCTAAACAGCTTACATTGGTTTATATGAAACCATTTCATCCGCCGGGGCAATTTTACAGCGTAAACCATGGGGCTGGCTTTATCTACAATGCTATAGGGTCCCACGTACAGTGGCTCCAAACTCCCCACTCGGGCGTAGTTCCTCACCATTACCTGGTCCCCTATCTCCCACTGATGACTTTTGTTAGGCTCGAGCAGCAATCGGTTATTCCGATGCTGCTTCCCCATACTACCTGCTGCCTGTTCGTAAATCTGCTTCAGGCGCTCGAGGAGTGTTCGGGCGAATTTATCCCAGTTTACCTCCCGAAGGCGCCCTTCAGTAAGAACTGGGGCTAGGACATGGGTGGGGGTTCTCATGACCCTACCGGTCATGAGCTCGTGCGGGGAATACCCCGTACTCTTTGACTGACTGGCCCGGATCCCCATGAGGACCAGAGGCAGGATCTCTGCCCATTTTTGGGGCGAGTCCGCTGTCTCCTTCCTCAGCCTTTCTTTGACGGTGCGGTTCATGCGTTCCACAATCCCTAAGGACTGTGGATTGTGGGCTACGTGCCACTTCCCCTGAATACCGAGCAGCATAAGTGTATTCTGCATGACCTGGCTGGTGAAGTGGCTTCCCTGGTCGGACTCCACAAATTGGGGTAGCTCCCATCGTGAGAACACCTCCCTGACCAGGATCCTTGCAGTCCCTAATGCTGTGGCTTTTCTACAGGGGAAGGCCTCGACCCACTTGGAAAACACGTCCACCAGGACGAGGCAGTGTTTGTAGCCTCCCTGGGCGCTGGGTAGGGGCCCGATGTAATCGATCTGGATCGATTGCCATGGTCCCTCTACTCTCCTAACGTGTCCCATGAGCACCTTCCTTCTGTGGGGGTCGGGGTTATTTGCAGCGCACACGAGACAGCTGGCACAGAACTCGCGGACATCTTCCCGGAGTCCTGGCCACCATCCCGCCTGTTCCACCCGCTGCCAGGTGGTCTCAGGCCTGGGTGTCCTGCTCCCGGCCCTTCATGGGCCAGTTGAAGGAACTCCCTCCGGTGCTGCTGGGGTACTACCCACTGTCCTTCCCTGAACAGCATGCCCTCTCTTATGGAGAGGGCTGCCGCGCCCTAAGGGCCTTCTATCCTCCTACCCTCGCTCACTGCGCTAGTGATGGTTTTCAGGACAGGGTCCTGGGCTTGGACTGTTTTAAGATCCGGGGCTAATGCTACCCCTAAGCTCCTCTGGGTCCCACCCCTGCCTCTAACTGCTGCCACGGGCCCGGACCCATAGGGGTCCCAGAAAATGCCGGTGCGGGCACCCTTCTTGGCCAGCGTGTCGGCCTGCTGGTTGCCCTGGCTGCGGGGTTCTGTGGAGGAGTGGGCCTTCACTTTGTGGATGAAGACCTCGCCTTTCTCCCCCACGGCTGCCAGGATTTTCTCCATGATGTGGAGATGCTGGTGATGGACTAGGGTGGACAAATGTAAGGACTTGCACAACACCAGGTTATAGTCTAACAGTTTTATTTTAAATCACTCACCTGACGAAGGAGGAAAGCTCCGAAAGCTTGTGATTTAAAATAAAACTGTTGGACTGTAACCTGGTGTTGTGCAAGTCCTAGGATTTTCTCCAGCAGGGGTTTTACTGTTAAGGGCCTCCCGTCGGCGGAGGTATATCCGCGACGGGACCAGATGGCCAGGTATTCCGTGCACGAGTTGCACTGTTATGGGTCACTCCGATCAGTGATATAAAAATAATACTGATGGCACAAGGAGCGAGGGCAGGAAAAGGGATGCTTCCTTTTGGTTCTGTGACGATTGTGTTTCAATCTGGTTATGAACCTACATGCCAAATGAGGGCAGTGCCAGTTCCAAGCAGTTTCAAAGAACAATTACATGACTAAGAAAAAGTTTATAGCTTATATATGTTTGTAACTATGAAAATGACATTGAGCTATCCCAGTCTAAGGCTACCAGTGTAAACCGTGCATGAGATAATAATCAGTATCAAACTGACATAAAATTATACATTTATTTTGATATGCTATCCTATTGCTACCAATGATGCTTAGGGATCAAACTAATATCCCCAAGAAATATGTTTAATGATATTAATTTCATCTTGATCTATCACGAACATACATGTTTACATTTAATGACATATATATAATGTGTGTGAGTATGTAATACAATACATTACAATGCAGTGTCACTGAGCATTGATTGCAATCTGTGCTGAATCGTTTTAGTGTAAAGAGGGATACAGCAAAGTATCTACAGTTGTGGTACAACTCCGGTTGCTACTTTGTAACAGCAGAGCTGGTGGCACTAAGTTATGTTGCCAGCTGCGCATCACTCTCTGGTCAGGTAAAGTGAAGGTCTTCTGTCTAATGGCAGTTAAATTTTTAATGTCAGGAAGGTACTTTAAAACCAAAGGGGGGAATTTCTGTCATTAGTGCTGCTGGCACAGAGATTCATACAGTGGGAACACGTCAGGAATCCAGTCCATACCTGCTGCCAACTCATTGTGAGGGTGAAAGAAACAGAATTTTCCATGCGTGTTTCCGATGCATGAAGCTGTGCACCAGGAGCACTGAAGAGAAAAGTTACTCCAAAGTCTAGAAGGTTGGCGTTGCATGGCTTGCAGTCCCACAGCTGCTGCAAAGCTGAATTGAGGTAAGAGTACTTCAACTCAAACCGAAACCTGACTGAAGCCACCAAAATTAAACTGCAGACACTGTGGCAATTCCATGTGATTTTCGTGTCAAATCATTGCAAAATATAGAGTGTAACTGACTCAAATGTGAACTCAAAAGGTCAACAGGGTGGTGTAAACTTCCTGTTAGAGTTGGGACCCAAGCTGCAGAGCCAGTCACACATCAAAGATCAGGATTATCTTGTCATTACAGTTTGAGGCACGTTCTACAAAACAGACTCTGCTTTTCCTCAGCCAATCTTGTGCCCTCTCCTCCCTTCCATGAAATGTCTGCTTGGAATCATTCCCACGGGTTCCTCCAGCACCTTGGGCATTGCCTCACCTAACATCCAGGTGCCACTTGCATTCAATAGCACGGGGTCACTTGATAATGATCCAGTGCTGCCCTCTTGCCGATATTTCACTCCCTATTTCGGGTCAGCTGAAGCCAATTGTAGTGTCCCTATTACCATCCCAGCTGTCCGATAACTCGGCACGAATTGGTGTTCAAGCCTGGGATCTTCCTGGTGTGCATGGTTCAGCTACTCACTGGGTAAACTGATTGAGCCTCTGGAGAACCTTACAAAACTACTGACTGCATTGAGCTTCAGATAGAAACCATTGTATTAAGATACTCATACAATGGAGAGACAAATTGATCCTAGTGCCAGGGACAATTTTTACCCACAAGACGGTTGGAGAAGAAAACATTGATGTAAATGAACTTTGATATGTATGAATTAAAACAGGCCGTTAAATTGAATTAGAAGCTAAAGTATTGGAAATGTGTTTACTGACTTGTCAGACGAATTTGTGCTCAGTTCCCAAAAACAGCAATGAGATGAAGAACCAGTTAATCTGTTTTTGGTGATGTTGGTGGAGGAATCATTGCTGATTAGGACACTGGGAGAACCCCTCTGCTTTTCTTTGAATAGTACAAAGGGACCTTTATTATCCATCTGAGCAGGCAGAAAGGGCCTCGCTTTAACATCGGATCCATAAGACACAGCCTGAAGTTTGTAGAAGTTTGGAACTCTCTCCCGCAAACGGCAATTGATACTAGCTCAATTGCTAAATTTATATCTGAGGTAGATAGATTTGTGGCAACCAAAGGTATTAAGGGAAATGGGCCAAAGGCAGGTATATGGAGTTAGATCACAGATCAGCCATGATCTTATCAAATGGCGGAGCAAGCACGAGGGGCTGAATGGCCGACTCCTGTTCCTATGTTCCTATGAAACCTGCAGAATCATTGTCTGATCTTATCCCGAAACCTGTAGGATCATTGTCTGAACTTAGCCTGATACCTGTAGGATTATTGTCTGATCATAGCCTGATACCTGTAGGATTATTGTCTGATCATAGCCTGATACCTGTAGGATTATTGTCTGATCATAGTCTGATACCTGTAGGATCATTGTCTGATCATAGTCTGATACCTGTAGGATCATTGTCTGATCATAGTCTGATACCTGTAGGATCATTGTCTGATCATAGTCTGATACCTGTAGGATCATTGTCTGATCATAGTCTGATACCTGTAGGATCATTGTCTGATCTTAGTCTGATACCTGTAGGATCATTGTCTGATCATAGTCTGATACCTGTAGGATCATTGTCTGATCATAGTCTGATACCTGTAGGATCATTGTCTGATCATAGTCTGATACCTGTAGGATCATTGTCTGATCATAGTCTGATACCTGTAGGATCATTGTCTGATCATAGCCTGATACCTGTAGGATTATTGTCTGATCTTAGCCAGGTACCTGTCGGATTATTGTCTGATCATAGTCTGATACCTGTCGGATTATTGTCTGATCTTAGCCAGGTACCTGTAGGATTATTGTCTGATCTTAGCCAGGTACCTGTCGGATTATTGTCTGATCATAGTCTGATACCTGTCGGATTATTGTCTGATCATAGTCTGATACCTGTCGGATTATTGTCTGATCATAGCCTGATACCTGTAGGATTATTGTCTGATCATAGTCTGATACCTGTCGGATTATTGTCTGATCTTAGTCTGATACCTGTAGGATCATTGTCTGATATTAGCATGGTGCTTGTAGGATCATTGTCTGATCTTAGCCAGGTACCTGGAGGATCATTCTCTGATCTTATCCCGAAACCAGCAGGATCATTGTCTGATCTTAGTCTAATACCTGTAGGATCATTGTCTGACCTTAGCCTGATGCCTGTAGGATCATTGTCTGACCTTAGTCTGATACATGTCGGATCATTGTCTGACCTTAGCCTGATGCCTGTAGGATCATTGTCTGACCTTAGTCTGATACATGTAGGATCATTGTCTGAACTTAGCCTGATACCTGTAGGATCATTGTCTGATCTTAGTCTGATACCTGCAGGGTCATTGTCTGATCTTAGTCTGATACCTGCAGGGTCATTGTCTGAACTTAGCCTGATGCCTGTAGGATCATTGTCTGACCTTCGTCTGATACATGTTGAGCTGGTGGGTGTGTTCTTTCGTCGGATCTGCGGGTAACCGTCTGTAGTGTTCCTGGTTGTCCAGTTGTCGGTATGCTTCTTTGCAATAGTCCGTTCTGTTCTGTATGACGATGGCTCCTCCTTTGTCCGCTGGTTTGATGACGATGTTGCGGTTGGTCTTGAGAGCGTTGATGGCGTTGCGTTGTGCTCAGGTGACATTCTGGACTGTCTTGTGAGTGCGGCTGATGAATCTGGCGGTTGACGCATCTCCTGACAGCTTGAGCATACATGTCAAGCTTAGGGCAGCGACCCTCCGGAGGAGTCCAGTTTGACTCTTTCTTCTTCGGTTGCTGTAACGCGGATCCCTCTGTCTGCTGTTCCGGGTCGTTGATTGTCTCATTGGGTTCGCTGCTGAAATCTTGGGATTTGTGGAAGAATTCCCGGGGCCTCATTCTCCTGATGAATTCCTCTGTGTCCTCCGCGAGACCAATGGGGTCCATTTTGGGGGTGGGGCAGAAATTGAGCCCTCGGCTGAGAACTTCGATTTCGTCTGGTTGAAGGGTGCGGTTGGACAAATTGACGATAGACTTCCCTGTGGTTGCAACTGTGGTACCAGGGGAGGCTTGGTTGATGCTGGTGGTGATGCCGAGTTTCTCAAGCTTCCTGCTCTTGGTTTTCATGTCGGCAGCGTAGTTCCGTTGCCTCGTATGTTTGGCGGTGTCTCGTAGCTGGTCTGCTGTGTCCTGAGTACAGGTTGAGAGTATGGACTCTATCTTGGTTTCGAGGTTGTGGCGTCTGCTGTAGAGTTGGTGTACGAGATGGTTGCGGAGTGTGCGAGAGGTACGATGGCAGAGTCATTCAGCCACCGATCTTCGGGTAAGCGTTCTCCAAGGCGGACTTCGAGACACACGACAACGCAAAATCGTCAAGCAGAAATTGATAGCCAAGTTCCGCACCCATGAGGACGGCCTCAATCGGGATCTTGGGTTTATGTCACGCTACACGTAACCCCACCAGCGAAAATAGAGTTATCTGTTTTTAATACAACTGGTCATTCTCTCTCTTTCTCTTCCTTTTGGATGTTTCTCTCTCTCTCTCTCTCTCTCTCTGTCTTTGGGTTCTGACCATATGTAGATTCAGTAGTCCTGTATGTAATGTCTCTCTCTGAACACTTTGATTGCCTTGACAACGGGCAGTTGGAAAGATTATCTGCAAACACCAGGCATTGTTCTCTGACTATATATGCGGTAACCTTCATGGAATCCCACACTCACCTGACAAAGGAAAAAGCCTCCGAAAGCTTGTGATTTTCAAATAAAACTGTTGGACTATAACCTGGTGTTGTAAGATTCCGACCAATCTTTGTGTCATCGGCAAACTTAGATATGAGACTTTCTGTGCCTTCATCTAAGTCGTTAATGAATATTGTGAATAATTGAGGCCCCAAGACAGATCCCTGCAGGACTCCACTAGTCACATCCTGCCAATGTGAGTACCTTCCCATTATCCCTACTCTCTGTCGCCTTTCGCTCAGCCAACTTCCGAACCAAGTCCGTACTTTTCCCTCAATTCCATGGGCTTCTATCTTAGCTAACAGTCTCTTTTGTGGGACCTTATCAAATGCCTTCTGGAAGTCCATAAATAACATCCATTGACATTCCCCTGTCCACTACTTTAGTCACCTCTTCAAAAAATTCAATCAGGTTTGTCAGGCACGACCTACCTTTCACAAATCCATGCTGGCTCTCTCTGATTAACTGAAAATTCTCGAGGTGTTCAGTCACCCTATCCTTAATTATAGACTCCAGCATTTTCCCCACAACAGATGTTAGGCTAACTGGTCTATAATTCCCCGGTTTCCCTCTCTCTCCTTTCTTAAAAAGCGGAGTGATATGTGCAATTTTCCAATCTCGAGGGACAGTTCCTGAATCTAGAGAACTTTGAAAGATTATAGTTAGGGCATCCGCAATGTGCTCACCGACTTCCTTTAAAACCCTGGGATGGAAACCATCTGGTCCTGGGGATTTGTCACTCTTTAGTGCTATTATTTTCTTCATTACTGTTGCTTTACTTATGTTAATTTCATCGAGTCCCTGTCCCAGATTCAATATTAGTTTTCTTGGGATTTCCGGCATGCTATCCTCTTTTTCTACTGTAAATACTGACGCAAAGTATTTGTTCAACATGTCCGCCATTTCCCCATTGTCAATGACAATATCCCCACTTCCAGTTTTTAAGGGGCCAACACTGCTCCTGACCACCCTCTTTTTCCTAATATAACTATAAAAGTATTGGTTTTGATATCCCTTGCGAGTTTCTTTTCATACTCTCTTTTTGTCGCCCTTACTATCTGTTTTGTGACCCTTTGTTGATCTTTGTATCTTTCCCATTCGCCAGGATCTGTGCCATTTTTTGCCTTTTTGTATGCCCTTTCCTTTTGTCTTATACTGTCCCTTACCTCTTTAGTTGTCCATGGCTGTTTTTTTTTGGCAAGTAGAGTTCTTGCCCCTCAGGGGTATAAACCGATTCTGTATCACGTTAAGTGTTTCTTTAAACATTTCCCACTGATCATCAGTCGTTTTACCCATGAACAGATTTGCCAAGTTTACTGTGGACAGTCTCTGTCTCATCCCATTGAAGTCGGCCTTGCCCAAGTCTAGAATCTTAGCAGCTGATTCACTTTTTTCCCTTTCAAACATTACATTGAACTCGATCATGTTATGATCACTATTGGATAGATGTTCAGGAACCTGTGGGATAATTGTCTGAGCTTATTCTGATAACTGTAGGATCATTGTCTGATATTCGCCTGATAGATGTAGGATGATTGGCTGAACTTAGCCTGAAAACTGTCGGATCATTGTCTGAACTTAGCCTGGTACCTGTAGGATCACTGTCTGATCTCAGCCTGATACCTGTAGGATCATTGTCTGCACTTAGCCTGATACCTGTAGGATCATTGTCTGATCTCATTCTTAGACCTGTAGGATCATTGTCTGAACTTTGTCTGATAGCTGTAGGATCATTGTCTCAAAATAGCCTGATACCAATAGGCTCATTATCGGATCTTAGCATGTTACCTGTGGGGTCATTGTCTGATGTTACCCTGATCCCTGTACGATCAATGTCTGAGCTTAGTCTGATACCTGTAGGATCATTGTCTGATCTTAGTCTGATACCTGTTGGATCATTGTCTGATCTTAGCCTGATACCTGTAGGATCATTGTCTGAACTTAGCCTGGTTCCTGTAGGATCATTTTTTGAACTTGGCCTGATACCTGTAGGATCATTGTCTGATCTTAGCCTGATACCTGTAGGATCATTGTCTGAACTTAGCCTGGTTCCTGTAGGATCATTTTTTGAACTTAGCCTGATACCTGTAGGATCATTGTCTGAACTTAGCCTGATACCTTAAGGATCGTTGTCTGAACTTGGCCTGATACCTGTAGGATCATTGTCTGAACTTAGCCTGATACCTTAAGGATCATTGTCTGAACTTGGCCTGATACCTGCAAGATCATTGTCTGATCTTAGTCTGATACCTGTAGGTTCATTGTCTGATCTTAGTCTGATACCTGTAGGATCATTGTCTGATCTTAGTTTGATACCTGTAGGTTCATTGTCTGATCTTAACCTGATACCTGTAGGATCATTGTCTGATCATAGTCTGATACCTGCAGGATAATTGTCTGAACTTAGCCTGATGCCTGTTGGAACATTGTCTGATCTCAGCCTGATACCTGCAGGATCATTGTCTGAAATTAGCCTGACCCCTGTAAGATCATTGTCTGAACTTAGCCTGATCCCTGTTGGATCATAGTCTGAACTTAGCCTGATAACTGTCGGATCATTGTCTGATGTTAGCCTGATACCTGTACGATCAATGTCTAATCTTAGCCTGAAACCTGCAGGATCATTGTCTGATCTTAACCTGATACCTGTAGGATCATTGTCTGAACTTGGCCTGATACCTGTAGGAACATTGTGTGATCTTAGCCTGATACCTGTAGGAACATTGTGTGATCTTAGCCTGATACCTGTAGGATCATTGTCTGATCTTAGCCTGATACCTGTAGGATCATTGTCTGATCTTGGCCTGATACCTGTAGGATCATTGTCTGAACTTGGCCTGATACCTGTAGGAACATTGTGTGATCTTAGCCTGATACCTGTAGGAACATTGTCTGATCTTAGCCTGATACCTGTAGGATCATTGTTTGAACTTCGCCTGATACCTGTCGGATAATTGTCTGAATTTCACTTGATACCTGTAAGATCATTGTCTGATCTTAGTCTGACACCTGTAGGATCATTGTCTGAACTGAGCCTGAAACCTGCAGGATCATTGTCTGATCTTAGCCTGACACCTGCAGGATCATTGTCTGATCTTCGTCTGATACCTGTAGGAACATTGTGTGATCTTAGCCTGATACCTATGGGATCATTGCCTGAACTTAGCCTGAAACCTGCAGGATCATTGTCTGATCTTAGCCTGACACCTGTAGGATCATTGTCTGATCTTCGTCTGATACCTGTAGGATCATTGTCAGAATTTAGCCTGATACCTGTAGGATCATTGTCTGAACTTTGCCTGATACCTGTAGGTTCATGGTCTGATCTTAGTCTGATACCTGTCGGATCATTTTTTAAAATTCGTTCATGGGTTGTGGGCGTCGCTGGCGAGGCCGGCATTTATTGCCCATCGCTAATTGCCCTTGAGAATGTGGTGGTGAGCCGCCTTCTTGAACCGCTGCAGTCCGTGTGGTGACTATTCTCCCACAGTGGTGTTTGGAAGGGAGTTCCAGGATTTTGACCCAGCGACGATGAAGGAACGGCAATATATTTCCAAGTCGGCATGGTGTGTGACTTGGAGGGGAACCTGCAGGTGGTGTTGTTCCCATGTGCCTGCTGCTCTTGTCCTTCTGGGCGGTAGAGGTCGCGGGTTTGTGAGGAGCTGTCGAAGAATCCTTGGCGAGTTGCTGCAGTGCATCTTGTGGATGGTACACACTGCAGCCACTGTGCGCCGGTGGTGAAGGGAGTGAATGTTTAGGGTGGTGGATGGGGTGCCAATCAAGCGGGCTGCTTTGTCCTGGATGGTGTCGAGCTTCTTGAGTGTTGTTGGAGCTGCACTCATCCAAGCAAGTGGAGAGTATTCCATCACACTCCTGACTTGTGCCTTGTAGATGGTGGAAAGACTTTGGGGAGTCAGGAGGTGAGTCACTCGCCGCAAAATACCCAGCCTCTGACCTGCTCTCGTAGCCACGGTATTTATATGGCTGATCCAGTTAAGTTTCTGGTCAATGGTGACCCCCAGGATGTTGATGGTGGGGGATTCAGGTGGGAGAGAGTCTAACCACCTCCCTTGAATGTCAAGGGAGGTGGTTAGACTCTCTCTTGTTGGAGATGGTCATTGCCTGGCACTTATCTGGCGCAAATGTTACTTGCCACTTATGAGCCCAAGCCTGGATGTTGTCCAGGTCTTGCTGCATGCGGGCTCGGACTGCTTCATTATTTGAGGGGTTGCGAATGGAACTGAACACTGTGCAATCATCAGCGAACATCCCCATTTCTTACCTTATGATGGAGGGAAGGTCATTGATGAAGCAGCTGAAGATGGTTGGGCCTCGGACACTGCCCTGAGGAACTCCTGCAGCAATGTCCTGGGGCTGAGATGATTGGCCTCCAACAACCACCACCATCTTCCTTTGTGCTAGGTATGACTCCAGCCACTGGAGAGTTTTCCCCATGATTCCCATTGACTTCAATTTTACTAGGGCTCCTTGGTGCCACACTCAGTCAAATGCTGCCTTAATGTCAAGGGCAGTCACTCTCACCTCACCTCTGGAATTCAGCTCTTTTGTCCATGTTTGGACCAAGGCTGTAATGAGGTCTGGAGCCGAGTGGTCCTGGTAGAACCCGAACTGAGCATCGGTAAGCAGGTTATTGGTGAGTAAGTGCCACTTGATAGCACTGTCGATGACACCTTCCATCACTTTGCTGATGATTGAGAGTAGACTGATGGGACAGTAATTGGCCGGATTGGATTTGTCCTGCTTTTTGTGGACAGGACATACCTGGGCAATTTTCCACATTGTCAGGTAGATGCCAGTGTTGCAGCTGTACTGGAACAGCTTGGCTAGAGGCGCAGCTAGTTCTGGAGCACAAGTTTTCAGCACCACAGCTGGGATGTTTTCGGATCCCATAGCCTTTGCTGTATCCAGTGCACTCAGACGTTTCTTGATATCACGTGGAGTGAATCGAATTGGTTGAAGACTGGCTTCTGTGATGGTGGGAATATCGGGAGGAGGCCGAGATGGATCATCCACTCGGCACTTCTGGCTGAAGATGGTTGCTCACGCTTTAGCCTTGTCTTTTGCACGCACGTGATGGACTCCACCATTATTGAGGATGGGGATGTTTGCAGAGCCTCCTCCTCCCGTTAGTTGTTCAATTTTTGCACCACCATTCACGACTGAATGTGGCAGGACTGCAGAGCTTTGATCTGATCCGTTGGTTGTGGAATCGCTTAGCTCTGTCTATACCATGTTGCTTCCGCTGTTTAGCATGCATGTAGTCCTGAGTTGTAGCTTCACCAGGTTGGCACCTCATTTTTAGGTCCTGGCATGCTCTTCCACACTCCTCATTGAACCAGGGTTGATACCTTGATCATTGCCTGATCTTAGCCTGATACCTGTAGGATCATTGTCTGATCTTAGCCTGATACCTGTAGGATTATTGTCTGATCTTAGCCTGATACCTGTAGGATTATTGTCTGATTTTAGCCTGATACCTGTAGGATTATTGTCTGATCTTAGCCTGATACCTGTAGGATTATTGTCTGATCTTAGCCTGATACCTGTAGGATCATTGTCTGATCTTAGTCTGATACCTGTAGGATCATTGTCTGATCTTAGCCTGATACCTGTAGGATTATTGTCTGATTTTAGCCTGATACCTGTCGGATTATTGTCTGATCTTAGCCTGATACCTGTAGGATTATTGTCTGATTTTAGCCTGATACCTGTCGGATTATTGTCTGATCTTAGCCTGATACCTGTAGGATTATTGTCTGATTTTAGCCTGATACCTGTAGGATTATTGTCTGATCTTAGCCTGATACCTGTAGGATTATTGTCTAATCTTATTTTTAGACCTGCAGGATCATTGTCTCTCCTGGAATGTCTGCGGTGTTTTTTCCGATTTATTGCCCTAACTTCGGCTTCTGGTCAGCAAAATTCCCAGAGAAATGGCATCATTGGCTCAAAGAGGCGTTTTGCATTGTTCCTCCATGGTTTCCATCCATCTTGGCT
Organism: Heptranchias perlo; assembly: GCF_035084215.1. Lineage (NCBI taxonomy): Eukaryota > Metazoa > Chordata > Chondrichthyes > Hexanchiformes > Hexanchidae > Heptranchias > Heptranchias perlo. The sequence continues at coordinate 77,473,070 of NC_090330.1, forward strand.
AAAGTTACGATAAGATATTCGAGAGAACGCTGTGGAAATTCTCCCCCATGTCTTTTGCATCGCAGTGACGTGGTTCCTGCTAAAGTTGGCATGAAAACACAATCAACGGCACATTGAAGTGATCTCCAGACTCGACTGTTTACCCCCAGCACCCGATGATTTGTGATCCTAACGATAGCTCCCAGGCCAGCGTAAATATGATTTCTGCTGTTCGAGCCGCAAATTCAGCAGGGGTAGGGTGGGAAACATTTAAACAACTAAAATAATTCCTGGCGATGATCTTCGAAATTATATATTATCGGTTCAAAAATTGACTAAACATGATTAGTGCGCATGCACTGTGACATCACACCACACACGGTTTTTGGAGTTGCCAGTTCGAATCCTCAAACATGAAGTAAACTCAGGAGTGATTGATTCTGCCTTTGCCTGTCTTTCCCCAGAAATGTAAGAGTATAAACACACAAACCTATGAAGACAATACGGCACAAATATGTTGGACCTTTTAGGTAACTGAGCTGTTGCTTCCTGCCTGGAAATTCTGGAAAACACAACCCACCCACTTCCTCTGGTATCATCTCTCTATCATTGTCAGTTAAGAGTTTGAAGAATGGTGCAAATAAAAGAGAGAATCACCTTTTTTTTTAGTCTAACAGATGGCTCGTACACGATGAGCAGAAACCACAACAGATCCGTCCACTTTTTGATTAAGGTCAGAGCAATGGAAAGTATGACTGATCTAAAATTTCCATTCATATAGGATGCACCTTGACATTAGTCAGTATTGTACTTGTTCAGTATCTAGAGATAGCAAGTGATTGTTAACTATTAATGTCCTGCAAGATTAAACAGAGCATGATACTGAGAAAAGTATAGTGGATTATATATTGTTCTGCAGCCTTCCAGTTTCCTGTTATTGGGGCTCTAGTTTCGCTTGTGCCTCTTGCTTTTATTCCCATCTGACTGAGGAAGGTATCCCCCCCTTCTAGCCTTACCCTTCCTCTTAAAGGGGAGGTTTCTTAAAGGGCCATACCCTTATTCGGGGATCAGGGCCCTCATGTCACCCTGCTACATGTCCTCCCTCCCGGCATAGAGCCATTGGCTCTAGCGGCCTATGCCGTGAGGCAGTTTGCTCTGGAGACGGCATCAGCATTCCCCTGAGCTGACCCGATTCGATGCTCAATAATTGCCTTCTCAATCATTTCACCAAGTTCTTGCCGCCCATGTTCACATGCCACGTGGACAGTCCCTTCGGTTATTTCAAAGGCCATAGACTGAGTTTTCAGTTTTTCCTTTTCATGCAGACTCTGGCATCTCCGTTTCACAGGAGTCCTCGTACCAGGATTTTCTGGTGGAAATTTCCAGCTCCTGCTCGTGTCCGACGCCTTGCATTTCTGGTGTAGCCACCATTTTGCGAAAGGACACGATCGGACCTGCTCATAGCTTCACTTTTTCAGCCATGTCCTGCAGTACCTCCTGGGTTTGCCTGGTTACCAGGGCCTCGTCCTCTCACAAAGGGTTGTCCTCCGAGGTCATCACCAGGGTTTAAGTCAACTGCGAGACTGTAGAAACCTTTTCAGTCGTCTCTTCAGTAAAGGACCCTTCTTCATTCTTGCTCTCTCCAAGCTTGGTTAATTCGGTTTCTTTTCCAATGCACGCTGGAGAAACTGCTGGCAGCTGGATCCCATCATACAGCCTAGTCCTCACAGCAGGCTCAGCCAATGGACTACCAAAGATAGGCCTGAGGGAAGCAGCATCCACTTGAACTGCTTCCTAGTCTGGAGCAGGCTTCTTCTTTCTCTCTTTCCACTGCTTAATAACCTTTGTTGCTGTTATACCTTTGGACTTTCTCTCCTTGTGTTTTTTCTTGAATCCCTTCCTCATGTACTCCATTCGACATAGATGTCGGTAGACGTGGAACTCTCCACTACGCGCACCGGCACTCGATCCGAGCAAACAAACCCTAGTGGTAGTCAAGGATCACATTCCTTGATTTTCTCAGAGATTGAGTCATAGAATCATAGAATCATAGAAAATTTACAGCACAGAAGGAGGCCATTCGGCCCATCGTGTCCATCCAGCTGAAAATTAGCCACCCAGACTTATCCCACTTTCCAGCACTTGATCCGTAGCCTTGTAGGTTACGGCACTTCAGGTGCACATCCCGGTACTTTTTAAATGAGTTGAGGGTTTCTGCCTCTACCACCCTTTCAGGCAGTGAGTTCCAGACCCCTAACATCATCTGAGTGAAACATTTTTCCTCAGCTCCCCTCTAATCCTTCCACCAATCACTTTAAATCTATGCCCCCTGGTTATTAACCTCTCTGCTAAGGGAAATAAGTCCTTCCTATCCACTCTATCTAGGCCCCTCATAATTTTGTACACCTCAATTAAATCACCCCTCAGCCTCCTCTGTTCCAAAGAGAACAACCCCAGCCTATCCAATCTTTCCTCATAGCTAAAATTCTCCAGTCCTGGCGACGTCCTCGTAAATGTCCTTCCTGTAATGTGGTGACCAGAACTGTATGCCGTGCTCAAGTGTGGCCTAACCACTGTTTTATATAGTTCCAGCATAACCTCCCTGCTCTTATAAAATTTGCCTCAGCAAATAAAGGAAAGTATTCCAGATGCCTTCTTAACCACCTTATCTACCTGTCCTGCTACCCTTAGGGATCTGTTGACATGCACTCCAAGGTCCCTCACTTCCTCAACACCTTTCAGTATCCTCCCATTTATTGTGTACCTTGCCTTGTTTGCCCTCCCCAAATGCATTACCTCACACTTCTCCGGATTGAATTCTATTTGCCATTTTTACGCCCACCTGACCAGTCATAAGAACATAAGAACATAAGAAATAGGAGCAGGAGTAGGCCAATTGGCCCCTCGAGCCTGCTTCGCCATTCAATAAGATCATGGCTGATCTGATCCTAACCTCAAATCTAAATTCATGTCCAATTTCCTGCCCGCTCCCCGTAACCCCTAATTCCCTTTACTTCTCGGAAACTGTCTATTTCTGTTTTAAATTTATTTAATGATGTCGCTTCCACAGCTTCCTGGGGCAGCAAATTCCACAGACCCACCACCCTCTGAGTGAAGAAGTTTCTCCTCATCTCAGTTTTGAAAGAGCAGCCCCTTATTCTAAGATTATGCCCCCTCGTTCTAGTTTCACCCATCCTTGGGAACATCCTTACCGCATCCACCCGATCAAGCCCCTTCACAATCTTATATGTTTTAATAAGATCGCCTCTCATTCTTCTGAACTCCAATGAGTAGAGTCCCAATCTACTCAACCTCTCCTCATATGTCCACCCCCTCATCCCCGGGATTAACCGAGTGAACCTTCTTTGTACTGCCTCGAGAGCAAGTATGTCTTTTCTTAAGTATGGACACCAAAACTGTATGCAGTATTCCAGGTGCGGTCTCACCAATACCTTATATAACTGCAGCAATACCTCCCTGTTTTTATATTCTATCCCCCTAGCAATAAAAGCCAACATTCCATTGGCCTTCTTGATCACCTGCTGCACCTGCATACTAACCTTTTGATTTTCTTGCACTAGGACCCCCAGATCCCTTTGTACTGCAGTACTTTACAGTTTCTTGCCATTAAGATAATAACTTGCTCTCTGATTTTTCCTGCCAAAGTGCATAACCTCACATTTTCCAATATTGTATTGTATCTGCCAAATCTCCGCCCACTCACCCAGCCTGTCTATATCCCCTTGTAGGTTTTTTATGTCCTCCTCACTCTCTACTTTCCCTCCCATCCATTGATATCTTCCTACAGTCTACAACTTTCCTCCTCAGTATCCACCACATGGCTGATTTTTGTATCATCTGCAAACTTCTTAATCATGCTCCCTGAATTTAAGTCCAAATCATTGATATATATCACAAAAAGCAAGGGGCCTAGTACTGAGCCCTGCAGAATCCCACTGGAAATAGCCTTCCAGCCACAAAAACACCTGTCGACCATTACCTTTGCTTCCTGCCAATGAGCCAATTTTGGATCCAACTTGCCACTCTCCCTTGGATCCTATGGGCTTGCACCTTTTTGACTCGTCTGCCATGTGGGACTTTGTCAAAAGGTTTGCTAACATCCATGTAGGCTACATCAAATGCACTACCCTCATCTACCCTCCTTGTTACCTCCTCAAAAAATTCAATTAAGTTAGTCAGACAACCTTCCCTTAACAAATCCACGCTGACTGTCCTTGATTGCTCTGTGCCTTTCTAAGTGACGGTTTATCCTTTCCCTCAGAATTGATTCCAATAATTTGCCCACCACCGAGGTTAGACTGATTGGCCTGTAATTACTCGGTCTATCCCTCGCTCCCTTTATAAACAATGGTACAATGTTAGCAGTCCTCCAATCCTCCGGCACCACGCTTGTAACCAGTGAGGATTGGAAAATGATGGTCAGAGCCGCCACTATTTCCTCCCTTGCTTCTTTTAACAGCCTGGGATACATTTCATCCGGCCATGGTGATTTATCTACTTTCAAAGTTGCTAATCCCCTTAATACTTCCTCTCTCACTAAGTTTATCCCATCCAATATTTCACACTCCTCCTCCTTTACTACAATGTCTGCATCGTCCCTCTCTTTTGTGAAGATGTGGAGATGCCGGTGATGGACTGGGGTGGACAAATGTAAGGAATCTTAAAACACCAGGTTATCGTCCAACTGTTGGACTATAACCTGGTGTTGTAAGATTCCTTACATTTCTCTTTTGTGAAGACAGACGCAAAGTATTCATTAAAAACCATACCCACATCTTCCACCTCCACACATAGGTTACCTTTTGGTCTCTAATAGGCCCTACTCTTTCCTTAGTTATCCTTTTGCTCTTAATGTATTTATAAAACATCTTTAGGTTTTCCTTTATTTTATTTGCCAATATTTTTTCAAGCCCTCTCTTTGCTTTCCTAATTTCCTTTTTAATTTCACCCCTGCACTTTTTATACTCCTCTAGGCTTTCTATAGTATTGAGTTCTCGGTGTCTGACATTAGAACTTGTTTCTCGGGTTTTTTTCTTAACCACCCCAGCTCCAGCCACTGCTCCTCGGCCACACTTCACGGGATGACAAGCGACTGCGTTGCTTTTGTTGACCGTGGGCATTTGACTTCGTCCTTGAAGTAACCATCTCTCATAGAGTCATAGAGTTATACGGCACGGATAGAGGCCCTTCGGCCCATCGTGTCCGCGCCGGCCATCAAGCCCTGTCTAATCTAATCCCATATTCCAGCATTTGGTCCGTAGCCTTGTATGCTATTGCATTTCAAGTGCTCATCCAAATGCTTCTTGAATGTTGTGAGGGTTCCTGCCTCCACAACCCTTTCAGGCAGTGAGTTCCAGACTCCAACCACCCTCTGGGTGAAAAAGTTCTTTCTCAAATCCCCTCTAAACCTCCCGCCTTTTACCTTGAATCTATGTCCCCTTGTTATAGAACCCTCAACGAAGGGAAAAAGCTCCTTAGTATCCATCCTATCTGTGCCCCTCATAATTTTGTACACCTCAATCATGTCCCCCCTCAGCCTCCTCTGCTCCAAGGAAAACAAACCCAATCTTCCCAGTCTCTCTTCATAGCTGAAGTGCTCCAGCCCTGGTAACACTCCACTCCACTTGATTCCTGCCGTTTGCATCTGCCCCTCAATTTGGTCCATCTGACGCACCTACAGGTTTTATCCTTACACTTTGTTTCTCATACATTCGAGGAATCCTTCTTGCCCTTTCCCTGGTCCTTATTTTACCTCTGGGGTGCTGATTCTTCTTTGTACCCTTCAATTGAAGTTTTAGTGGAGGCCCAATCTCCAGGAGACTCCAACCTGATTATGGGTTTCACGGTTGCTTCATTGGCTATCTTTGTCTCATTCTCTTTTGGTGCCTTATCAGCCCTTTCAGTTTCTTTCCACTGTTGAAGTACCACCATTTCTGTTTCTTATCTGAGTTCAGTTTGGATTTCTGCTTTGATTCCTTCAAGTTGTGCTGATTGACTATTTCTGTTTCCCCCTTCTTTCCAACCTTAGTTAGGGTGGTTTCAATGGTTTTTTTGCATAGTCCTCCAATACTTGGGTCTTGCTCTGTAATTTCCAGATCCTCTCTGCCTTCATGCCCCGACTTACTTTCTAATGATTGGATCTATTTAGTGAGGCGCTATAGTTCAGCCTCCTTCTCAGCCTTCAAAGTCTTGTACTGCCTGACAACAGAAGCCTTCTCATTACACATCCTTTCTGACTCTTCCTTCAGCACAGCCACTTGCTGCAACTTGCTTTCTCTTTCGGCTTCCATCTCTCTCTCTTGAAAGTGAAGACTGCGTCCTATTTGTCCCTCAGAGTTTGCTCGAGTGTCTCCCACTTCAAGCGGAGGTTGAGGATAGCTTGCTGGGCTGTGAGTTTGCGAGTTTTGCGAGTTTTGCGAGTTTTTTGCCAGCTGGTGCCTCAGTTTCTTCTCCTCCTCCATGTCCTTTTGCACAGGGATTTATGGAGCTTCATGCTGTCCATGTTGAACACATCGAGCTGTCTTTTCTGCCTTCCTCCTGAAGCCGCGCAGCTTGCTCAAGCCACTCCTTCTGATCAACCATCTTGTTGATTGACTGGCAGAAGCTGGCAACAGTCATGGTTAGCTGGCTTTTCTCCTCGTTGTGAAGTGCTCTCTCTTGCTCCAGTAGCTGGTCATCATTACACCCATTTTACGCCCGAAAAACATGCGCAACGCATACCAATAGATTCTAACTGAGGGCCTCTCAAAGACTCCGGCACTACTGCCTACAATAATTGGAATTTTGTTGTTTCACATTCCCTTGGCTCAGGCTAATGGTTACTTTGCAAAACACTCAAAGGAGTAACTAGGGAATTTTAAAATTCAAAGCTTCCTGGCTTCTGCCTCAATGTAGCAAAAAAAATGTACTACACAGAAATGAAAGAATTTTCCCAAAAGTGCGGTAGGAGGAATAACTAAATAAGCTTAACTAAAGACTTACAGAAAACACTTGGGGATTGATGCACTGATTCTAAACTGCAAGATCAAATAAGCTGCAAATCTCCCCACTCTCAACTCCAGTGGTGTTTACTTGATGTGTGCGGCAGGCAATGGTGGCAGGACTTTAGCTGTTGCTGCCTGAGAGGATGCTGGAAATAGCTCAGGATTTAAAATAGGATGAGTTGAATCAGATTTGTTTGTTGATTGTTCAAGCTGATTAAAGGAGATAGAGGAGTCTAACCAATCTAATCAGATTGGCTATTCACTGCTATCTCCTTTAATCAGATTGAACATTCACATCAACAGAAAGATCTTGAGTGCATGTCAGCCATTTCTTAAGTTAGGAAAGATGTCTATATATAACTGAACGGCTGTATATCTGTGGCCACTTAGCACTTGTGAGGGCGAGTGACAATTCCTGGCAATGAACAGGTGCAAGACAATGGTATTAACCATCAATAAAAACAAGTGAAGCCCATTGTTACAAATTTAGGGTCTGTTCTAGATATTCTCTTGGGTTCATTGTCACTTGTCTCTTATATAAGTGGATCCTGTGTCCCTTACGATCAAAAGGTTACCTCTAACCTGCCCAATATTTATCCTATGATAGCAAGACCCGTAATGAAATCACTTGTTAAATGAACTGGAAAACCTAATCTTGCACATGCATTCATGTGCACTTCTTCAAACTTCCAAAAGTCAGACTGATTAACATCTGAGTGAGACAAGACCAGATACAAATCGGCAAGCTGCTTAATTTTCCAGCCAGTAAATGAATGTACAGAGTAACAGTTATAGTAAATCTCACCTTACTTCAACTTAATTCCAGATCACACCTTCTAACAAGTTAAATATACCACACTGTCCCTGTTAGTGGGCTAATTATTCATTTTTCTGGTCAGCCTGTTCCTGACTGGCTCAAATTAAGAGAGCTTCCTCTGGCTCCCTTCCCAGAGCTTCACCATATGCTTCTTTCTTTGTTCCTTAGCCTGGACAGAAAGCCAGCAGCTTAACCTGACCGGGGGTTGACTAATAAGGCTGCCAATTAAATTAGCTACTGCCACCTCCCCCACGATGAGGTCCCCAAAATCTTTTCTCAAATGAACACCATCCCAAAATAATGAATCTGAATGGCTGGCAGGAATGTTTGAATTCCCTCCCATTGGCTAGAGCTGACCTGGTATGTGAGAAGCAATATTCCACAAACTAGTTCATCCGACTTGAATACACATACCAGTCCTCCTGTTGAGACCTCCATTCCCCAGGGGAAGTCCCTCACAAAGAAGCCATACAGTTAATGCATGAAGACCGTGCACCCAAACTATCACACCACCTCAGCTGTTGATCCTCTCAGACCTCAAAAGTCCATGGACTGTGTCGAAACCTACCCCAGAGATGAGCCTGGTGCCTAGTGCCTCTGACCCACCTGCACCAACCGTGGTTCCATGCATTGTGTGGTAGAGTATGACTGTTTGATGGGCGCCAAATTACCTTCACGCCCTTTTGGCCAAACCACTGCATAACCCCAGCTTTGCCCTGACATGGTAGCGGAGTGTTGTCCTGGGTACCCATTGGTTCATCCTGAATGGTTTGCTCTTCCCCAGCCAAGCAGTGTAGCATGTCACTTGCTATGATTTTCCCCAGAGCAAGTAAGATACACAAGGATATCTCATTCTCAACAAAGTCTTGTAGTACTGCTTCCCAACCATCCCAGGTTCTCCTGTGTGACTGGAAACACATGCTCTGGCCTTATCCCCCTTAATATCTTCAAAGATTTCTTCAAGAAGCCCCAGATATGGGGAAAAAGCGGGAACAGGGTACTGAGTTAGACGATCAGCCATGATCATTTTGAATGGCGGAGCAGGCCCGAAGGGCCGAATGGCCTACTCTTGCTCCTATTTTCTATGTTTCTATGTTTCTAGATCTTGTGCTACTTGTTCAGTGTATTCTGCATCTGACTGCACTGGAATAACAATGCCGGTTCTTTGCTGGGTCACCATGGCTTTTTGTTCCTTGAGTTGCTTGCCTATAACAACAACAACTTGCATTTGTATAGTATCTTTACCACAGGTATCCCAAGGCCCTTCATAGGAGCATTATCAAACAAACATTGACTCCGAGCAAAGGGAGAGGAAATAACCCCTTCGATGGCTATATCATTCCCCATTCCCTATCAAAATATCGAATGGCACAGATGAATAGACTCACACTTCTTTCACCCCTGTGTGACTGAAGTATTCCAGCCAAACTCTGGCCACAAGTACCTCAGTGGTTTGCCCTTTATGTGGGTGGTAGTCCTACGCCAAGCTGCCATATATGACCATGAAAGAACATGGTGCCTCACAATCCCTTTGCCTGCATCTTGTTCAGCATGACTGGGTGAAAGTAAGGAATCAATCTATTGTTTGGTTCAAATACACATCCACCAGCTCTCTTGTCCAGAGAATTTAACCCCTAGAGAGCTAAGTTTAACTTAAAAATAACATTTTAATATGAATCATTCCAAGACCCTTCTGTGGAAAAATAGTCAGAATTCCAGAAATGTGACTTAAATGTAGGGGGCGTGATTAAGAAGTTTGCAGATGATACAAAAATTGGCCATGTGGTGGATAGTGAGGAAGAAAGCTGTAGACTGCAGGAAGGTATCAATGGACTGGTCAGGTGGGCAGAAAAGTGGCAAATGGAATTCAACCTGGAGAAGTGTGAGGTAATGCATTTGGGGAGGGCAAACAAGGCAAGGGAATACACAATAAATGGGAGGATACTGAGAGGTGTAGAGGAACAAAGGGACCTTGGAGTGCATGTCCACAGATCCCTGAAGGTAGCAGGACAGGTAGAGAAGGTGGTTAAGAAGACATATGAAAACTTTGGGGAGATTTAATTGAGATGCATAAAATTATGAGGGGCCTATATAGAGTGGATAGGAAGGACCTATTTCCCTTAGCAGAAGGGTCAATAACCAGGGGGCATAGATTTAAAGTAATTAAAGTAAGAAGCATTAGAGGGGAGTTGAGGATAATTTTGTCATCCAGGGGATGATGGGGGTCTGGAACTCACTGCCTTAAAGGGTGGTAGAGGCTGAAATCCTCATCTCATTTAAAAAGTACTTGGATATGCACATGAAGTGCTGTAACCTACAGGGCTACGGACCAAGAGCTGGAAAGTGGGATTAGGCTGGATAGCTCTTTTTTGGCCGGTACAGAGATGATGGGCCAAATAGCTTCCTTCTGTGCTGTAAATTTCTACGATTCTATGATCCATCGACACAGAGAAAGCAAGAGCTTATAGTTGGACAAAATAGAGTGGAAACAAGTGAGAGGCAAAGATTAGGATAGACAGAAGGACACAGAAGAGTCCTGGAGATAAACCCTTCCTATTAGTTGAGACAAAGCACATTAGAAGTTGAACTTACGTTATATTTTAACACAAAAATAAGACTTTTTTGAACAATCATGAATTTAATGCACGGCTGAATTCCAGCATTATTTCACATCAATGTCTTACTAAAAATCTTGGTGCTGAAATTCTGCGGGGCTGCTGTGAAGGTTCCTCAGATACGTAATTTTCCTCTTGCTAGAGAAGATTATGCTCACTTATTTCACCAGCATGAAGTCTTATTCCTGCTATGAAATGTGATTAAATAATGAGACAGCAGACTTACAGTTCTGATAAAATTGAGGTACAGTGAAAGTGAAGTAAATCAGAAACGACAGGAATACAATTATCATGTCCAGATCCTACGCTGTGCTGCTGTGCAGTACACAAACTCAAGCTCTTGTAGACACTGCGTTAGAAGTGCAACCTGCTGAACAAGCCAGCCTGTAATGAGCCCTTGTATTGTGCCAGACTTCATCTCACTGACCGTGCTATTGACCTTTCTAATATAGCTACTTGCTTTTTCTCTCCAAAGACAGCTGTCACATTGTTGACTTTTTTCTGCCTTCTGAGTTCACTAAAACTAAATTATTTTTTCAGTGTTCCTTTCTGCATTTTCCTCGCTCCTTACTCTCTCTTGCACTTTCTTGTATTGCTTTCCTCACTCATTTTCTCTCTTTCTCTTTCTATGTACTGTGTCCAAGACTTTGCTCACACACTGTTCTCTCGGGTCTACCACTTAGGCTGTGTCTCTGACCTGAATTATTTTGGTCCCAGCCACTGACACCTCTTTCAGTTAGCTGCCCTGAATTCTTCAGACCTGTGGTTGAGGTTGAATGTTATTATTCGAGACTGCAGTGACCCAAGCCTCAGTTGCTGCTCTTTCTGAAAACATTGGTTTTACAAGATTTTTGTTTTTTTTACATGTCTATTGCAATACATCAAACAATCATAGAGATTATAGTATTAATGGAGGCTGTTCGGCCCATCATGCCTTTGTTGCTGCTTGCTATTTGACTGGAGCGGTCTACTTTAATCCCATTTCCCTGCCCTCTCCCTGTCCCCTTTTATATTTATCTTTTTTAATCAGCAATAATCCACTTTGGACCTAAGAAAGATAGATCAGAGCATTTTCTAAATGGTGAGCAGCTAGGAATTGTGGAGGAGCAGAGAGATTTAGATTCTCCACATACAGAAATCACTAAAAGCTAGTGGACAGGTACAAAAAATAATTTTTAAAAATGTTAGCCTTTATCTCAAGAGGGCTAGAACACAAAGGGGTAAAAGTTATGTTACAGTTATATAAAGCTCTGGTTAGACCCCATTTAAAGTACTGCATTCAGTTCTGGGCACCACATCTCAGGAAGGATGGGGGTTAAATTTCATAACCCCCAAATCTGGGTGCTGAGGTCGCAGTGAGTGATTAACCCATGCCCAGTCGTTCCAATGCAGGCAGCACATTACATTCGTGCTGCCTGATCATTTACCTGATTCTGGCACGAGCAGTCAGGCCTCGCTGCCAGACTTCTCTCCAGCGGGAGGGCCCGATATCGGGTGAAAACCTCGCACCTCTTAAAGGCAACCTGCACCTCTTATGTGCAAAATTTAAGATACGGGTCCACATGGAGTCTGAATGGAGATCAGACATCGCACATGTAAAACGTAGATGCAGGTCCCGTCCCTATGTTTACAAACTGATGAGTTATGTTAAAACATTGAATAAAGGTTGTGCACTACTAAATCCCACATCCTCCAATCTGCACGCCAGACCTCACCAAACTGCCGATCTGAGTTTGTACCAGGCCTGCGAGAGACCGTGCACCAACATTCTCTGCTGATGCACTAGAGACCTTGGTGCAAGAGGTGGACAGAAGGAGGGACATCCTATACCCGCAGTGGGGGGCAAGAGGCCCTCCAGACATATGCTTAAGAGGGAGCGGGAGGCAGCGGGGAACACAGTCAATGCCAGGAGCATAGCACCATGAACATGGATGCAGTGCAGGAAGAAGTTCAATACTTTGACACGAGTGGTCAAGGTGAATGAGGTCAACTGTCAAGTGGCATCTCCTACCAACTCCACCACGAGCCGCATCCACTGCTTCAAGCACTACACCCCCTCATCGCCCACATACCAACAAACTCTTTCAATCAGTACTCAACTCTTCAAATCAGATGCTTCCTCTCACCCTCGCACATTACCACTGTTACAAGCTGCACACCCACAACTCAAAGGTTACACACTCTGGCAGCTATTCAACTATGACAGGCAGATCACCCAAACATCCTGCAGGACACTCACTGACACATGTCTCACTTTCTTGCTTGAAAAGGTGGCACACTACAGAAGGCAGTAAGTGACAGTGGCATTTTGCCCCTCGAGCCTGTTCTGCCAGTCAATGAGATCATGGTTGATCTGTGACCTAACTCCATATTACCCGTCTTAGCCCCATATTTCTTAATACCCTTGGTTAACAAAAATCTATCAATCTCATATTTAAAATTAACAATTCAATGAGCAACAATTGCCGTTTGCAGAAGAGCATTCCAAACTTCTACCGCCCTTTGCATGTAGAAGCGTTTCCTAACTTCTAGCCAAGTCCTGGCTCTAAATTTTAGGCTATGTCCCCTAGTCCTAGTATTCAAGTATAGGAGACCTCCAAATACAGGTAAAAATACATCAGCAACCAGAGGCTATAATCAAGCGACTAACCTGTAAATCCTACATTGTCCCTTTAAATCGCGCTGTTGTTGGTGGGGGGAGGGGGTCCTCCAGGCCGTCTACGACATGTTCAGCTGTTTGTGGTTAAGACCGTGCGTTAGCTGGAGCGTGAATGCCAAAATGGTATCTATCCCTTTAAATCAGCGTTGCACACTGATCTAATGCATATTCTCCTTACTTTACATGATGCCGGCGTTTGTTATCTGCGCGTGAGCAAATACCTTTACCAAGATGGCGTCTGGCACACATAAGTGCGCGCGCATTCCGGACAACCTTAGGAGGCTGCAGAGTACCTAAAAAACGGGCGCTACAAGGCCCAAGTTATATCCCCATATATTGGCCTTTTGTGCGGTGCAGATTTACCAGAATGATACCGAGGCTAAAAGGGGTTAAATTATGAGGACAACTTGAGTATAGAAGATTAAGGAGTGATCTAATTGGTTAAAGGCATTGATAGGGTAGATAGAGAGAAACGACTTCCTCTGATGGGGAAGTCCATAACAAAGGGGGCATAAACTTACAATTAGAGCTAGGCATATCAGGGTTGATCTCAGGAAGCATTTCTTCACACAAAGGGTAGTGGAAATCTGGAACTCTCTCCCCCAAAAAGCTGTTGAGACTAGGTCAATTGATAATTTCAAAACTGAGATTGATAAATTTTTGTTAGGCAAGGGTATTAAGAGTTACAGAACCAAGGTGGGTAAATGGAGTTGAGATCCAGGTCAGCTATGATCTAATTGAATGGCAGAACAGGCTCAAGGGGCTGAAAGGCCTGCTCCTGTTCCTATGTTCTTCCTATGTTTCTCTGTAATCTAATTTCCTTTTAAATTATATTATAGTCTCTATTCTCAATATCTCCCTGTGGTAAAGCAGTCCATGTTCTAAGAACGCTGTGTGAATACATTTGTTCTAACTTCCCTCTTCATTCAACCGTAGTCTGCGACTCCATGTTACAGATTCACCAACCAGTGGAAACAATCTTTCCCTATTCATTCCCTCAAAAACTTTCAGAATTTTGAACTCCCTTAGACTTTTAAATTCCAATGAATAAAGTCCCAATTTTGTGAGCATTAATTACATTGAATAATTTTCAAACTCGTTTGCTTTGAAGATATCTTGATTTTAGTCCTTTTCTGATAATCACGTGCAGCAGGTTCTTACCCAGGTGACACGAGCACGATGCACAATTTATCCTTGAGATGGGTGCGATAAAAATATAAAACACTCTAACTTAAGAACCGTTCACCTGAACGGCAATAACTAAATGTATCCCTACTTCTTTATAGTTGGCATTCTTTACATCTTCTAATCTTACCGTGCCAAGCAGAATGGATCTACCCAAATATACAAACACAGGCCTGATGCTCGTACGAATGGACCAATGTTACAGGAGTTCACCAAAAGCTCAGAAGCCATGTTAATGGTGAGACAGTACGTTTCTGTTAACGCCACAAAATGTGTGACCCTTTAAAAATCAGATTCATCATAAATAGATTATCATTCTGTTTTTTTTTGTCTGTGAAAGTATTCATTATTTCCCTTACTTTTCCTCTGGTGAAGTCTCTCTGTGCCATGCATTTTCCATAGTGAGTACACACTTGTCCTGAAGCCAATAGTGACGTATTTTATGAGTGACTCCCTCTTTGATTTCTCCCTTCCCTGCCAGGAAGCTCCTGTCTTCCTCTCATATTTTCCCCAGCAGACAGGGTTGTGATCGGCAACTCACCACCATATCAGGGCACTTTGGGAGGGAGTCAATCCTATCTCCATGGTGCAGAATGGTGGAGCTGTAAAGTAGTTGCAGCATCATACTACAATTTAATTTTGCTTTGTAGAAAGCAAAGCTGTCCCAGTTTCAAAATACGCGGCTTCTATGATTTCTTTCACTTACAGACTGCGTGACCATTTTAGGAACAAATAAATATTTTCGTTTAACTGGTCCTTTATCTCATTGCTGTTTGTGGGACCTTGATGTGCGTAAATTGGCTGCCAAGTTTGCTTACAAAACAATAGTGATGACACTTCAAAAGTAATTCATTAACTGTGGGTTATGCTGAGGATGTGAAAGGTAAAATATAAATGTAATCTCTTTCTTTAGGGCCTTTAAGGTCACATTTGATCTGACAGGTTCAAAATTGATTGGCACCAAGAAACTTTTATTTTACCATATGCTAGACTGAAATTAACTTTAAAAAAGCACGTGGGGTAATTGGAAGAATAATCTTGGCCTACATTTTCACTTTCAGCATCCTTGGCATGTGCTCTCAAATTTCCAATAGGTGTCCTCTGCTGCTGAGCTCGACATCGGGATGCTGAAGATGACCACCTAGGTCATTGTGAACACTGCATCTGAAGCTGGGTGGTATCCTGCATTAAAAACGTAAGGATATAAGAAAGCAGGAAACAGAAAAGGACTATTCAGCTATGAAGCCTATTCATTGCATAGACAAAGTACAATCTCCTCTATCATGGAACCTACTCTGCCTATGTAATCTCTTGTGGAAAAGTTCTGCAAAGTTCTTTCCTGTTTCCAAATCAAACAAAACTTTTATATGACATGGTTACCTTTCCATGGCAAGAGTGCCACCAGCTGTACAGTAAAATGGTTCCTGTTGGCAGCACTCACCATACACCTTCTTATCTCTGCTCATGGGAAGGCTGACTGTCCAGCTCACCTATATGGGCCAGCAATGTGGTCTCACCATCACTGGCCTGTATTGAACGTCCCCTGACATTGAGGAAAAGTCCTTGTTAGAATGTCAAAGCTTCGACTTTCACATGGGCCTATCATTAGACTGCTGAGGTGCCTGCTTGAAACAAGTGGCCTCTTTCCCATGCAAATCAGGGTCCTAATAACATGATTATGGAGCTGGAAGGTGCAGGAGTTCACCTCTTGGCTCCACAAAAATACCTCAGGCCACTTCCAGCCCTGCCTCGCCCCGCCTTGACATCGCTTCCTCCCCTTCCAAGGACCTATATGTGGGCCGCCTAGGTGGCTGACATTCCTGAGGCCGAGGACCGGCGAATTGCATTGGGACGCCTGTTTAGTGTCTTCAGCTTGCCTGTTAAATTCAATGAGGGACGGTCTCAAAATCTTGCTCCAACAGTCAGTCACCTAAATGTCAAGGTCAACCCCAAAGATTTGAATATATTACCAGGTGATCACCTGTTTCATTGCATAAGGAAAGAGTAGACCAGGTGCAGTCAAACAGCAATAACAACAACTTGCATTTATATAGCGCCTTCAACATAATAAAATGTCCCAAGGCGTTTCACAGGAGCATGATCAGACAGAAATTGACACCGAGTCAAAGAAGAAGACATTAGGACAGGTGACCAAAAGCTTAGTAAAAGAGGTAGGTTTTAGGTATGTCTTAAAGGAGAAGAGAGTGACAGAGAGGCACTGATGTTTAGGGGAGGAATTCCAGGGCCCAGGCGGCTGACGGCACCGTTGCCAATGGTGGGGCAAAGGAAATTGGAGATGTCCAAGAGGCCAGAATTGGAATATTGCAGAGTTGTCAGAGGATTGTAGGGCTGGAGGAGGTTATAGAGATAAGGAGGGGCTAGGCCATGGAGAGATTTGATCACGAGGATGAGAATTTTAAATTCAAAGCGTTGCTGGACCAGGAGCCAATGTAGGTCAGCGAGCACAGGTGTGATGGATGAATGGGACTTGGTGTGAGTTAGAATGCGGGTTTTGGATAAGCTCAAGTTAATGGAGGGTAGAAGATGGGAGGCTGGCCAGGAGAGCATTAGAATAGTCGAATCTGGAGGCAACAAAAGCATGAATGAGTGCAAAGCAGAGTCTTCAGGTAAAGTGGGATTTGAGGGCATGATGGATTGGACCAGGAGTGGACCAGGATGCACAGATTCAGTCCCTATTTTAAAGTCATATATTCTTTTCTTTTTTAGAAATTGCTTTATTACATTTCTGACTGGAAGTACCTATGTAAACTTGTCTTGCTTTAATTACATCCTCCTGCCAGTGGTAGTGCAGCAGTGCCTCCACTGGTAGGAAGGTGTAGTTACAATATGGCAAGTTTATATTGGTAGTTTCCATTACAGATCTAGACATAGGAACTTATTATGGAAAAAGTTAACAGGATGTGTACACAGATGTAAGATTTTTAATATATTATAGACAGAATGAAAGCAGGAGCACAAATGTGCAGAGGTCATTGCGTCGCTCTGGGGATGTACAACAGGTCAGGTCACATCAAACTGATCAAAAATGGTTGAATTGGTACCACTTCAAGCTTTAAACCCAATGTAGCTGTCACTCCTGTCACTCTTGTGGAGCTGAAACTGAGTAACCAAGTAATGATTGTCAAAAACAGTTCATTCTTTGAACAGGATGAATCATTGGATCCAGCGTAGATAATTACCAGCCGGCATCAACTTGAAGCGAAATGACTATTTTAAAACCACATTTCTGTATAATCACACCTTAATGCTTTCCTCCCATGTGGTATGAGCTAAGGCAAAATGTTCATTTCTAATTGTTTTTCAAGGTATTTAAATTGTTTTCAAGTAGAGAAGCTGAGACGTTGTGTGCTGGTGCACTGACCTTTAGCTTTTGCCATTGAGAAAAAACAAGATCAATGTATGAGATGCAGGCAGAGTATTTCAACGCGATTTTTAAAAATTCGTTCATGGGATGTGGGCGTCGCTGGTAAGGCCAGCATTTATTGCCCATCCCTAATTGCCCTTGAGAAGGTGATGGTGAGCCGCCTTCTTAAACCGCTGCAGTCCGTGTGGTGAAGGTTCTCCCACAGTGCTGTTAGGTAGGGAGTTCCAGGATTTTGACCCAGCGACGATGAAGGAACGGCGATATATTTCCAAGTCGGGATGGTATGTGACAGAAGGGAACGTGCAGGTGGTGGTGTTCCCATGTGCCTGCTGCCCTTGTCCCTCTAGGTGGTAGAGGTCGCGGGTTTGTGAGGTGCTGTCGAAGAAGCCTTGGCGGGTTGTTGCAGTGCATCCTGTAGATGGTACACACTGCAGCCACGGTGCGCCGGTGATGGAGGGAGTGAATGTTTAGGGTGGTGGATGGGGTGCCAATCATACAGGCTGCTTTGTCCTGGATGGTGTTGAGCTTATTGAGTGTTGTTGGAGCTGCACTCATCCAGGCAAGTGGAGAATATTTCTTCACACTCCTGACTTGTGCCTTGTAGATGGAGGAAAGGCCTTGAGGAGTCAGGAGGTGAGTCACTCACCGCAGAATACAATTATATAATTGTATAAGAACATAAGAACATAAGAAACAGGAGCAGGAGTAGGACAATCGGCCCTTCGAGCCTGCTCCGCCATGCAATAAGATCGTGGCTGATCTGATCCTAACCTCAAATCTAAATTCATGTCCAATTTCCTGCCCGCTCCCCGTAACCCCTAATTCCCTTTACTTCTAGGAAACTGTCTATTTCTGTTTTAAATTTATTTAATGATGTCACTTCCACAGCTTCCTGGGACAGCAAATTCCACAGACCTACTACCCTCTGAGTGAAGAAGTTTCTCCTCATCTCAGTTTTGAAAGAGCAGCCCCTTATTCTAAGATTATGCCCCCTAGTTCTAGTTTCACCCATCCTTGGGAACATCCTTACCGCATCCACCCGATCAAGCCCCTTCACAATCCTATATGTTTCAATAAGATCGCCTCTCATTCTTCTGGCAAATTTACTTATATTGAGGAATAAAGGAAGCATTTTTGTGCTTTACAGAGGGTAATAGAACAGACAATAACTTCTTTCTGCAAGTGGCAATGTGTGACCTTTGACTCAGGCAGGATATGAACCCACACACTGCACACAAGGCTTTGCTATAAAGATTACTTACCAGGTGTTCTTTGTGAATGTATAACTGGTTGTAATGGAAGTCTATTGTACGTAATCAATGCAGAGCTTCAAAATCACCAAATTGCATCTAAAAACTTAATATGAACCTCCTAAATAGAAAATATACAGAAATTAATGATATGTCATCAATTATGTTAGTACATTTCTCTACAGAATAAATACCCACTGAAATTATTGCTTATATCTACTATTCATTCTGATCTGTAAGAATGATCAAAGCAAATGTTCAGATTTGTAATTCATAGGCAATAAGAGAGCCGAGCAGCCACTTGAAATATACTTCAAACAAAGGTTTGATTCTACGTCATTTTACTGATAACCGTGAGCACCTTATTTTGAATTGATATGAAAAATGTGTTCCCAATCATTGGGCATGATCTGTCGATGTGAGCCACAGATCTCATTCTTTCCAATGAGCTGCTGCACCGGTGTTCTGTGATCACTATCTGATTCAGGATGTGGTCAAGACATTGATGACCTGAATATGTGCAGCAGACACCGTCAGCAGCAGTCACCTCAAAGGTTTAACAGGAAACTGTGGTCACCAGCTGATTCCTGGTAGAGTCCTGAAGGAGGTCAACTGCTTCTTTTATAATTTGCATTATATTTTGCAATAAGTGCACTATTCAAACACAGACCATTACAATAGTTCTATGGCAGTAAACTAATCAGTGCAAAATTGCAGATCATTTAGCACAGAATTAAAATAAGGGCAACATGAAGAATTCTATTGGAGCGCTGGAAGATCTTCTCTATTCACTATTCATAGCAAAATCATAAATCTGGGAAAATTTCTTCCTGTCATTGGTTATAATGAAATTTTAAATGCATTATTTGTACTTGTGCTTGTGACTTAAGAGAAGAAACCTTTTCACAGTGTGTGTCGGCCTCTAGCATATCCTGAGCTCCAGTATGTACTGGCCTCCTGTATATATCAGCGTGTACCAGATCCCAGTATGTACCAGGTCCCAGAATGTACCAGACCCCAATATGTACCTGCCCCCTATTTGCACCAGGTCCCAGTAGTACCAGGTTCCAGCATGTACCAGATCTCAGTATGTAACAGGTCCCACTATGTACTAGGCTCCAATATGAACCAAATTCAGTATATACTGGCCACCAGTGTGTACCTACCCTGAATGTACCTACCCCCTGTATGTACCTGCCCCTGTATGTACCAGATGCCAGTGTATGCCAGACCCCTGTATGTACCAGTCCCCAGTGTGTACCAGATCCCAGTAAGTACCAGCTTCCAGTATGTACCAGGTCCCAGTATGTAACAGATCCCAGTATGTACCATATCCCAGTATGTACCAGGTCCCAGTATGTGCCGGGCTCCAATATGAACCAGACGCCAATGTATACCGGCCACCAGTGTGTACAATTCCCCAGTGTTTACCTGCTCCCTGTATATACCAGCCTCCAGTGTGTACCAGCCCTCAGTGTGTACCTGTCCCCAGTGTGTGCCAGTCCTCAGTGTATTCCTGCTCCCAGTGTGTAGCTGCCCCCTATATGTACCAGCCTCCAGTGTATACATACTGCCAGTATGTACCAGTCCCTTGTATTTGCCCACCATAGAATTTTCCAGTAGTAAACTACAAGTCATTTCTTGATCAACCTGCAGTAATTATTTCTCAATCACAGAATTCTTTAGTGTGAGCCTGATCACAAATGGACAGGGCAAAGCAGTGATCACATGATTTGGTACTTTCCAGCAGGGAGCATATCTCAGGAAATTATCGGCATGCAGCCCTGGGATCTTATGAGTTGAGCTCTTTGTGAGCAATGCTCCCTGCTGGCAGCTCCAGATCGTGGAATTACCCCTAGGGTTCATTGGTAGTGGACATCCACTCTGATTGCTGGTGTTGGCATAGAACTGACCTAAGATATAAACGTGCCCTATCAAATGAACAGTAAATATTGGGCTGAATTTCCTTTGTGCTTCTCCTGCTCCGTTGCCCTAACTTTGGTGGACGTTTGGCACAAACTTGGTTCACATACATGACAGTTGTTTCTGGCGCACTTTCGCTGAAGTTACAGCAACAGAGCAGAGAAGCGCTGAGGAAATTCACCCCCATTATTAAAGATAACAGCTACCCAGGGATGAGTTCACAGGAGTAATCTAGCTTCAATAGATTTAAGTTGTTCAGGTTTTGCTTTCATAGTTTATGATGCTTCCAAACCACAGGACTAAATTATAATCACGTCTGGGTATCCTTCATTCCAATTGATGCCATGAAGCAGATGAAGAATAAAAACCTTTCCTCTAAAGAGTTTAAGTGCTGCAATAAGTACTAGGGATGATGGGCACTTATTCAACAAATATTGATGGGGAATATGTTTTTTTTGCAGTCCATGTGTCATTTGGAGATTCCTCCATGTGTTCTGAGTTCTCCATTTACTCGTCTCAGTGGAGAAGACAAGCTGGAAGATATAGGCCAAAGGATAAAAATTAAAAAGCTGCTCCCTTATAACATGTTCATTGCACAATACTGGTGCCAATTTTTCCATGACAGATTGGAGGTCTGTCTTATTGTGAATCACAAGAGTCTCTGGGGTAAATTTTCAATTTGCCGCCCAGGTGTAAAACTGGCATTACGGTTTGGCAGCCTGTTATAGAAACTGCTCGAGAGAAGATCAGACAATCTCTATAATGGGCGGCCGACCTGCAACACTAGTTTTACACCTGGGCGGCAAGTTGAAAATCTACCCCATTACCTTTGAAATTACTAAGACTTTGATCCCGATACAGAACCTTGCTTGATGGGGATGCAGATTGGGGAATTAGATCTGGAGGCTAATGATTTTAATACCCGGGTAATTGGGATCCCTGGAAAATCTGCGATCCCATTGAACAAGGCTCAGCTTCATGAGTGGGGTCCTTAATTTTGTGGCACCTATATTTTATGGAAATGTGTAGCTGTGTCAGCATTGTAGCACAGCAGCCACTTTAATTTGAATACTGTTTACTAGAAATTTACCCTATGGTGTAAAATCAATAGCTGGAAAATCATGAGCACTGCAAATTGGGCACACTAACCTGCATGGCTGATTCTCTGATTTTTGTTTGCATTGAAACAGAGTGTTGCCATTTCGGGGCTTATATATTACATCTAATCTAGTAACATCTAATAATAATATATTGGAAGTAGTTCAGGTCATCTAGGTTTAACAATAAAAATTTGTAAGAGCTTTCATCTGCTTCACTTAAAATATATAACAGGAAGGGTGGGGCTGATTAGGGACCAAAAAGAAGATCTTCTTGTGGAGGGAGAGGGCATGGCTGATGTACTAAATGAATGCGTTGCATTTGTCTTCACTCAAGAAGAGGATGCTGCCAATGTTGCAGGAGTAGTAAAGAAATTGGAGAGGATAAAAATAGATAAAGAGGAGGTACTAAAAAGGTTGGCCGCGATCAAACTAGAAAGTCACTCGGTCCAGATGGGATGCATCCTAGGTTGCTGAGGGAAGTAAGGGTGGAAATAACGGAGGCTCTGGCCACAATCTTCCATTCTTTTTTAGATATGGGAGATGTATCAGGGGACTGGAAGATTTCAAATGTTACATCCCTTCTCAAAAAAAGGGAGAGGGATAAACCCAGCAACTACAGGCTAATCAGCCTAATGTCGGTGCTGGGGAAACTTTTAGAGACAGTAATCCGAGACAAAATTAATTGTCACTTGGAAAAATATGGGTTAAGAACTGACAGCCAGCACGGATTTGTTAAAGGCAAATCGTGTTTGACTAACTTGAATGAGTTTTTTGATGAAGTAACGGAGAGGATTAATGAAGGTAGTGCGATTGGTGTTGTGTATATGGACTTTCAAAAGGCATTTGGTAAAGTATGAAATAATAGGCTTGTTAGCAAAATTGAAGAACTTGGGATTAAAGGGGTAATGGCAGCATGAATACGAAATTGACTAAGGGGCAGAAACAGAGAGTAGTGGTAAACGGTTGTTTTTCAGACAGGAGGGAAGTATACATGGTGTTCCCCAGGAGTTGGTAATAGGACCACTGCTCTTTTTGATATATATATTAATGACCTGGACTTGGCTATACAAGGCATAATTTCAAATTTTGCAGATGACTCAAAACTCGGAAATGTATTCAACAGTGAGGAGGATAGTAACATACTTCAGGAGGATATAGACAGACTGTTGAAATGGGCAGATACATAGCTGGTGGCAGACAAGTGTGAAGTGATGCATTTTGGTAGGATGAATGAGGAGAGGCAATATAAACTAAATTGTACAATTTTAAAAGGGGTGTAGGAACAGAGAGACCTTGGGTTGTACGTACACAAATCTTTGCAGTGGCAGGACAAGTTGAGAAGGCTGTTAAAAAAGCATACAGGGTTCTTGGCTTTATAAATAGAGGCATAGAGTACAAAAACAAGGAAGTTATGCTAAAAATCACTGGAGTATTGTGTCAAATTCTGGGCACCGCACTTTAGGAAGGATGTCAAGGCCTTAGAGAGGGTGTAGAAGAGATTTACTAGAATGATACCAGGGATGCAGGACTTCAGATACGTGGAAAGACTGGAGAAGCTATCTCTCCACGTAAGGTTAGAGCAAAGAAAGTTAAGGGGAGATTTAATAGAGGTGTTCAAAATCATTAAGGGATTTTTTAGAGTAAGTAAGGGAAAACTGTTTCCAGTGCCAGAAGGGTCACTAATCAGAGGACACAGATCTAAAATAATTGGCAAAAGAACCAGAAGTGAGATGAGGAGAAATTTCTTTTACGCAGCGAGTTGTAATGATCTGGAATGCACTGCCTGAAAGGATGGTGGAAGCAGATTCAATAATAACTTTCAAAAGGGAATTGAATAAATACTTAAGGGGGAAAAATTTGCAGGGCTCTGGGGAAAAAGCCAAGATAGTGGGACTAATTGGATAGCTCTTTCAAAGAGCCGGCACAGCCATGATGAGCTGAATGGCCTCGTTCGATGCTGTATCATTCTATGATTCTATGATATGATGGTGCTGACAGATTCCTGTAACTCTGACCACGTGTCCTTCACCACAAAAGTACTATTTACTTATGACATTCAATTCTTTTATATTATCATTGTTCATCATTACTCATTTTTTATGTTAATGAAGAAGCAAAAGTATAGTCAGCTCTTAGCTAACATTTTTTTAAAGAAAGTTTGAAAATTTCCCAAGTTACCAATTTTAAAGTTGGCTTTGCATCAGTAGCACTTATACTTCTTGAGGTGATCTCAGTTATAATTCTTCAAATGATCTCAGTTATAATCCGTAAATTGATCTCAGTTTTATCCGTTAAGTTGATCTCAGTTATAATCCTTAAATTGATCTCAGATTTTTCCCCTAAATTGATCTCAGTTATACTCCTTGAGATGATATCATGCCACTTGCCAAAATGCTCATTAGTTTGGCAACTTCATTCCCTAGTTATACTGTACTTTTTGCATCAATCCAACATGAAAGTTGCAGTGTATCAATGAAAAGACTGTAGAAAAACTGATATATGGTACTGGAGAAAGTTTAAGTTACCTGTATTGATCTGTCAATTAAACAGATGACTGCAGCATGTTTCATAGAACATTTGTCGTTGTTGTTGCTGTTGTTGTTGTTATTTGTTAACAAAAAAGATTGGTTGGTCAAATGTCCTGCCCATTAGGTACCCAATACAATGTCTCCTGTTCATCCTGTGATCCCAGAAATAAGCAAGGTCAAATTTTGAGACATTCATGCTTGATATGGTTGTCCCTGCCTGTGTCTGTTTGTTGTATCACCAAATACAAAAATAAAATGAAATCCACCATGGGGTTTGTTCTCTATTGCTTGCCAAGTACACTGCAGATCTCTTTGAATCTCCTTCACTTGTCTCTATGACAATTTATTTAGCTATTATGAATTCTTCCCACATTTAAAGCATGTTCCCTTGGCAAACACAACTGGAAAAGATTTTGTTGTAACCGTAAAGTTAAAATAAAGCTCCAATAGAATAAACGGCTGTGTTTTTCTATTTCTGCCCTCAGGGAAAATCATAGGCTGGCTAGCGCAGAAGGAGGAGACGCTTACCAACATCTCAGAGACATTAATGTATTAGTGCCTGCTTAACAGTGATGTGAGTAGGTAGCACTAAGTCTATTATTCAAGTCACACTGCCTATAATCAGAGCAAAGTAGAGCTCTGTATATAAAGACCTAAATTCATGCACAAAACTCTACTCAATGGGCAATGAAAAAGCTGACAGTTTGCACTACACTTTTGGTATTTGCTTGATGATCAAGAATGCACAACACACATGCCAGATGTGTGGTAAAGCTGCAAGATGAGCGAACAAAATCTCTCTTATCGAACACTGTTTGTATGGCTCAATATTATAACAGAGCAATTGACTGTAGGAACTGCGAACTAGCTTATACTTCAGCTTTGCAATCACTCACAGCTGTTTTTCACACTGTCCCAACTGCTGTCATCAGACACTGGTTGGACTGATATCATCAGACATTGGTTGGACTGCTGTCATCAGACACTGGTTGGACTGTTGTCTTTAGACACTGGTTGGACTGTTTTCTTTAGACACTGGTTGGACTGATATCACCAGACACTGGTTGGACTGATATCATCAGACACTGGTTGGACTGTTGTCATCAGACACTGGTTGGACTGTTTTCTTTAGACATTGGTTGGACTGATATCATCAGACATTGGTTGGACTGTTGTCTTTAGACACTGGTTGGACTGCTATCATCAGACACTGGTTGGACTGATATCATTAGACACTGGTTGGACTGCTATCATCAGACACTGGTTGGACTGTTGTCTTTAGACACTGGTTGGACTGCTATCATCAGACACTGGTTGGACTGTTGTCTTTAGACACTGGTTGGACTGCTATCATCAGACACTGGTTGGACTGTTGTCTTTAGACACTGGTTGGACTGCTATCATCAGACGCTGGTTGGACTGATATCATTAGACACTGGTTGGACTGTTGTCTTTAGACACTGGTTGGACTGATATCATTAGACACTGGTTGGACTGCTATCATCAGACACTGGTTGGACTGTTGTCTTTAGACACTGGTTGGACTGCTATCATCAGACACTGGTTGGACTGTTGTCTTTAGACACTGGTTGGACTGCTATCATCAGACACTGGTTGGACTGTTGTCTTTAGACACTGGTTGGACTGCTATCATCAGACGCTGGTTGGACTGATATCATTAGACACTGGTTGGACTGCTATCATCAGACACTGGTTGGACTGTTGTCTTTAGACACTGGTTGGACTGCTATCATCAGACACTGGTTGGACTGATATCATTCGACACTGGTTGGACTGTTGTCTTTAGACACTGGTTGGACTGCTATCATCAGACACTGGTTGGACTGATATCATCAGACATTGGTTGGACTGTTGTCTTTAGACACTGGTTGGACTGCTATCATCAGACACTGGTTGGACTGTTGTCTTCAGACACTGGTTGGACTGCTATCATCAGACACTGGTTGGACTGATATCATCAGACACTGGTTGGAATGTTGTCTTTAGACACTGGTTGGACTGCTATCATCAGACATTGGTTGGACTGTTGTCTTTAGACACTGGTTGGACTGCTATCATCAGACACTGGTTGGACTGTTGTCTTTAGACACTGGTTGGACTGATATCATTAGACACTGGTTGGACTGATATCATCAGACACTGGTTGGACTGTTGTCTTCAGACACTGGTTGGACTGATATCATCATAAGGTCAGAAATGGGGATGTTCGCTGATGACTGCACAGTGTTCAGTTCCATTCGCAACCCCTCAGATAATGAAGCAGTCCGAGCCTGCATGCAGCAAGACCTGGACAACATCCAGGCTTGGGCTGATAAGTGGCAAGTAACATTCGTGCCAGATAAGTGCCAGGCAATGACCATCTCCAACAAGAGAGAGTCTAACCACCTCCCCTTGACATTCAACGGCATTACCATCGCCGAATCCCCCACCATCAACATCCTGGGGGTCACCATTGACCAGAAACTTAACTGGACCAGCGATATAAATACCGTGGCTACAAGAGCAGGTCAGAGGCTGGGTATTCTGCGGCGAGTGACTCACCTCCTGACTCCCCAAAGCCTTTCCACCATCTACAAGGCACGAGTCAGGAGTGTGATGGAATACTCTCCACTTGCCTGGATGAGTGCAGCTCCAACAACACTCAAGAAGCTCGACACCATCCAAGATAAAGCAGCCCGCTTGATTGGCACCCCATCCACCACCCTAAACATTCACTCCCTTCACCACCGGCGCACTGTGGCTGCAGTGTGTACCATCCACAGGATGCACTGCAGCAACTCGCCAAGGCGTCTTCGACAGCACCTCCCAAACCTGCGACCTCTACCACCTAGAAGGACAAGGGCAGCAGGCGCATGGGAACAACACCACCTGCACGTTCCCCTCCAAGTCACACACCATCCCGACTTGGAAATATATCGCCGTTCCTTCATTGTCGCTGGGTCAAAATCCTGGAACTCCCTTCCTAACAGCACTGTGGGAGAACCGTCACCACACGGACTGCAGCGGTTCAAGAAGGCAGCTCACCACCACCTTCTCGAGGGCAATTAGGGATGGGCAATAAATGCCGGCCTTGCCAGCGACGCCCACATCCCGTGAACGAATTTTAAAAAAAGACATTGGTTGGACTGCTATCATCAGACACTGGTTGGACTGTTGTCTTTAGACACTGGTTGGACTGCTATCATCAGACACTGGTTGGACTGTTGTCTTCAGACACTGGTTCGACTGATATCATCAAACACTGGTTGGACTGCTATCATCAGACACTGGTTGGACTGTTGTCTTTAGACACTGGTTGGACTGTTGTCTTTAGACACTGGTTGAACTGTTATCTTTAGACACTGGTTGGACTGTTGTCTTTAGACACTGGTTGGGCTGATATCATTAGACACTGGTTGGACTGTTGTCTCTAGATACTGGTTGGACTGCTATCATCAGACACTGGTTGGACTGTTGTCTTCAGACACTGGTTGGACTGCTATCATCAGACACTGGTTGGACTGTTGTCTTTAGACACTGGTTGGACTGTTGTCTTCAGACATTGGTTGGACTGATATCATTCGACACTGGTTGAACTGTTGTCTTTAGACACTGGTTGGACTGCTGTCTCTAGACACTGGTTGGACTGATATCATTAGACACTGGTTGGACTGTTGTCTTTAGACACTGGTTGGACTGTTGTCTTCAGACACTGGTTGGACTGTTGTCTTTAGACACTGGTTGGACTGTTGTCTTTAGACACTGGTTGGACTGTTGTCTTTAGACACTGGTTGGACTGATGTCATTAGACACTGGTTGAACTGTTGTCTCTAGACACTGGTTGGACTGTTGTCTCTAGACACTGGTTGGACTGTTGTCTCTAGACACTGGTTGGACTGATATCATTAGACACTGGTTGAACTGTTGTCTCTAGACACTGGTTTGACTGATATCATCAGACACTGGTTGGACTGTTGTCTTTAGACACTGGTTGGACTGTTGTCTCTAGACACTGGTTGGACTGATATCATTAGACACTGGTTGAACTGTTGTCTCTAGACACTGGTTGGACTGTTGTCTCTAGACACTGGTTGGACTGATATCATTAGACACTGGTTGAACTGTTGTCTTTAGACACTGGTTGAACTGTTGTCTCTAGACACTGGTTGGACTGCTATCATCAGACACTGGTTGGACTGTTGTCTTTAGACACTGGTTGGACTGCTATCATCAGACACTGGTTGAACTGTTGTCTTTAGACACTGGTTGGACTGTTGTCTCTAGACACTGGTTGGACTGATATCATTAGACACTGGTTGAACTGTTGTCTCTAGACACTGGTTGGACTGCTATCATCAGACACTGGTTGGACTGTTGTCTTTAGACACTGGTTGGACTGTTGTCTCTAGACACTGGTTGGACTGATATCATTAGACACTGGTTGAACTGTTGTCTCTAGACACTGGTTGGACTGCTATCATCAGACACTGGTTGGACTGTTGTCTTTAGACACTGGTTGGACTGCTATCATCAGACACTGGTTGAACTGTTGTCTCTAGACACTGGTTGGACTGATATCATCAGACACTGGTTGGACTGTTGTCTTTAGACACTGGTTGGACTGATATCATTGGACACTGGTTGAACTGTTGTCTCCAGACACTGGTTGGACTGATATCATCAGACACTGGTTGAACTGTTGTCTTCAGACACTGGTTGGACTGTTGTCTTTAGACACTGGTTGGACTGTTGTCTTTAGACACTGGTTGGACTGCTATCATCAGACACTGGTTGGACTGTTGTCTTTAGACACTGGTTGGACTGTTGTCTTTAGACACTGGTTGGACTGCTATCATCAGACACTGGTTGGACTGTTGTCTTTAGACACTGGTTGGACTGTTGTCTTTAGACACTGGTTGGACTGATATCATCAAACACTGGTTGGACTGCTATCATCAGACACTGGTTGGACTGTTGTCTTTAGACACTGGTTGGACTGTTGTCTTTAGACACTGGTTGAACTGTTATCTTTAGACACTGGTTGGACTGTTGTCTTTAGACACTGGTTGGGCTGATATCATTAGACACTGGTTGGACTGTTGTCTCTAGACACTGGTTGGACTGCTATCATCAGACACTGGTTGGACTGTTGTCTTCAGACACTGGTTGGACTGCTATCATCAGACACTGGTTGGACTGTTGTCTTTAGACACTGGTTGGACTGTTGTCTTCAGACATTGGTTGGACTGATATCATTCGACACTGGTTGAACTGTTGTCTTTAGACACTGGTTGGACTGCTGTCTCTAGACACTGGTTGGACTGATATCATTAGACACTGGTTGGACTGTTGTCTTCAGACACTGGTTGGACTGTTGTCTTCAGACACTGGTTGGACTGTTGTCTTTAGACACTGGTTGGACTGTTGTCTTTAGACACTGGTTGGACTGTTGTCTTTAGACACTGGTTGGACTGATGTCATTAGACACTGGTTGAACTGTTGTCTCTAGACACTGGTTGGACTGTTGTCTCTAGACACTGGTTGGACTGTTGTCTCTAGACACTGGTTGGACTGATATCATTAGACACTGGTTGAACTGTTGTCTCTAGACACTGGTTTGACTGATATCATCAGACACTGGTTGGACTGTTGTCTTTAGACACTGGTTGGACTGTTGTCTCTAGACACTGGTTGGACTGATATCATTAGACACTGGTTGAACTGTTGTCTCTAGACACTGGTTGGACTGTTGTCTCTAGACACTGGTTGGACTGATATCATTAGACACTGGTTGAACTGTTGTCTTTAGACACTGGTTGAACTGTTGTCTCTAGACACTGGTTGGACTGCTATCATCAGACACTGGTTGGACTGTTGTCTTTAGACACTGGTTGGACTGCTATCATCAGACACTGGTTGAACTGTTGTCTTTAGACACTGGTTGGACTGTTGTCTCTAGACACTGGTTGGACTGATATCATTAGACACTGGTTGAACTGTTGTCTCTAGACACTGGTTGGACTGCTATCATCAGACACTGGTTGGACTGTTGTCTTTAGACACTGGTTGGACTGTTGTCTCTAGACACTGGTTGGACTGATATCATTAGACACTGGTTGAACTGTTGTCTCTAGACACTGGTTGGACTGTTGTCTTCAGACACTGGTTGGACTGTTGTCTTTAGACACTGGTTGGACTGCTATCATCAGACACTGGTTGGACTGTTGTCTTCAGACACTGGTTGGACTGTTGTCTTTAGACACTGGTTGGACTGATATCATTAGACACTGGTTGGACTGCTATCATCAGACACTGGTTAGACTGCTGTCATCAGCAAATTAGATCCAGAAGCACTGCCTTCTGATTGTACACCCACCCACCTGCTAATCGACTAGTGCTGGCAGATGAATTTAAACTAACACTGGGAATTTCCTGAAAGCTTTCCCGAGTCAGTCACCACAATTTTGTCGGAAGATCGGTGGAAAAACCGCAGAAGGTTTACACGAGAATGGCAGGTGGATGGGAACCTGAGCAGGGAGATAGAGGAGGGGGAAACAAGGATAGAAACAAAGCTTAGAAAGGGAAGAAGCAATTGTGGAAGGCAGAGAAATCAAGGGCGAAAAAAAAATAGGGCCATCGTGCAAAATAAAACTAAGATGACTAGCAATCTTAAAAAGACAAGTCAAAAGTCATTGTGTCTTAATGCGCGGAGCATTCACAATAAGCTAGATCGTTAGACAGCATTCGCAATAAGCTAGATAGTTAGATAGCACAGATAGTTATTAACGGTTAAGATATAGTTGCGATTACGGAGACATGGCTGCAGGGTAACCAAGGATGGGAACTGAACATCCATAGAATCATAGAAGTTACAACATGGAAACAGGCCCTTCGGCCCAACATGTCCATGTCGCCCAGTTTATACCACTAAGCTAGTCCCAATTGCCTGCACTTGGCCCATATCCCTCGATACCCATCTTCCCCATGTAACTGTCCAAATGCTTTTTAAAAGACAAAATTGTACCCGCCTCTACTACTGCCTCTGGCAGCTCGTTCCAGACACTCACCACCCTTTGAGTGAAAAAATTGCCCCTCTGGATCCTTTTGTATCTCTCCCCTCTCACCTTAAATCTGTGCCCCTTAAATTCACCAGCCGCCGTGGCGGGATTTGAACTCGTGACTCTGGATTTTAGTCCAGGCCTCTGGATTACTAGCCCAGTAACATAACCACTACGCGACCGTACCCGTACTCGCCAAGGGGTATTCAATATTTAGGAAGGACAGGCAAAAAGGGAAAGGAGGTGGGGTAGCATTGTTAGTAAAGGAGGAAATCAATGCAATAGTGAGGAGGGATATTGGATCGGAAAATCATGATGTGGAATCTGTATGGGTGGAGCTAAGAAACACCAAGGGGCAGAAAACATTGGTGGGGGTTGTCTATAGGCCCCCAAACAGTAGTGGAGATATAGGGGAGGGCATTAAACAGGAAATTAGAGACACATGCAAGAAGGGTACAACTATAATCATGGGTGACTTTAATATGCATATAGATTGGTCAAACCAAATTAGCAATAATACTGTGGAGGAGGAATTCCTGGAGTGTGTACGTGATGGTTTTCTAGACCAATACGTTGAGGAACCAACTAGAGAACAGGCGATCCGAGACTGGGTGTTGTGCAATGAGAAAAGTTTAATTAACAATCTTGTTGTGCAGGGTCCCTTAGGGAAGAGCGAATATAACATGATATAATTCCTCATTAAGATCAAGAGTGAAGTAGTTGAATCCTGTTAATGCCTTCCAAGTGTTCTGTTATCACATCTTTTATAATAGACTCCAATGTGATTTAGACAAGTTGGGTGAGTGGGCAAGAACATGGCAGATGCAGTATAACGTGGATAAATGTGAGGTTATCCACTTTGTTTGTAAAAACAGAAAGGCAGATTATTATCTGAATGGTGATAGATTGGGAAAAGGGGAGGAGCAACGAGACCTGGGTGTCCTTGTATAGCAGTCGCTGAAAGCGAGCATTCAGGTGCAGCAAGCAGTTAGGAAGGCGAATGGTATGTTAGCCTTCATTGCAAGAGGATTTTAGTACAGGAACAGGGATGTCTTATTGCCTTGGTGAGACCACACCTGGAGTACTGTGTGCAGTTTTGGTCTTCTTATCTGAGGAAGGATGTCCTTGCCATGGAGGGAGGTGAGGTGAGAGTGACTGCCCTTGACATCAAGGCAGCATTTGACCGAGTGTGGCACCAAGGAGCCCTAGTAAAATTGAAGTCTATGGGAATCAGGGGGAAAACTCTCCAGTGGCTGGAGTCATACCTAGCACAAAGGAAGATGGTAGTGGTTGTTGGAGGCCAATCATCTCAGTCCCAGGGCATTGCTGCAGGAGTTCCTCAGGGCAGTGTCCTAGGCCCAACCATCTTCAGCTGCTTCATCAATGACCTTCCCTCCATCATAAGGTCAGAAATGGGGATGTTCGCTGATGACTGCACAGTGTTCAGTTCCATTCGCAACCCCTCAGATAATGAAGCAGTCCGAGCCTGCATGCAGCAAGACCTGGACAACATCCAGGCTTGGGCTCATAAGTGGCAAGTGACATTCGCGCCAGATAAGTGCCAGGCAATGACCATCTCCAACAAGAGAGAGTCTAACCACCTCCCCTTGACATTCAACGTCATTACCATCGCCGAATCCCCCACCATCAACATCCTGGGGGTCACCATTGACCAGAAACTTATCTGGACCAGCCATATAAATACCGTGGCTACGAGAGCAGGTCAGAGGCTGGGTATTGTGCGGCGAGTGACTCACCTCCTGACTCCCCAAAGCCTTTCCACCATCTACAAGGCACAAGTCAGGAGTGTGATGGAATACTCTCCACTTGCCTGGATGAGTGCAGCTCCAACAACACTCAAGAAGCTCGACACCATCCAAGATAAAGCAGCCCGCTTGATTGGCACCCCATCCACCACCCTAAACATTCACTCCCTTCACCACCGGCGCACTGTGGCTGCAGTGTGTACCATCCACAGGATGCACTGCAGCAACTCGCCAAGGCTTCTTCGCCAGCACCTCCCAAACACGCGACCTCTACCACCTAGAAGGACAAGGGCAGCAGGCGCATGGGAACAACACCACCTGCACGTTCCCCTCCAAGTCACACACCATCCCGACTTGGAAATATATCGCCGTTCCTTCATTGTCGCTGGGTCAAAATCCTGGAACTCCCTTCCTAACAGCACTGTGGGAGAACCGTCACCACACGGACTGCAGTGGCTCAAGAAGGCGGCTCACCACCACCTTCTCGAGGGCAATTAGGGATGGGCAATAAATGCTGGCCTTGCCAGCGACGCCCACATCCCGTGAATGAATTTTAAAAAAAACAAAGGTTTACCAGACTGATTCCTGGGATTGCAGGACAGACGTATGAGGAGAGATTGGGTTGACTAGGCCTATATTCATTAGAGTTTAGAAGAATGAGAGGTGATCTCATCGAAATATATAAAATTCTAACAAGACTAGACAGACTAGATGCAGGGAGGATGTTCCCGATGGCTGGGGAGTCCACAACCAAGGGTCACAGTCTCAGGATACGGGGTATGCCATTTCGAACCGAGATGAGAAGAAATTTCTTCACTCAGAGGGTGGTGAACCTGTGGAATTCTCTACCACAGAAGGCAGTGGAGGCCAAGTCATTAGATATATTCAAGAAGGAGATAGATATATTTCTTAATGCTAAAGGGATCAAGGGATATGGGGAAAAAGCGGGAATAGGGTACTGAGTTAGATGATCAGCCATGATCATTTTGAATGGCAGAGCAGGCCCAAAGGGCCGAATGGCCTACTCTTGCTCCTATTTTCTATGTTTCTATGTTTCTATGACGTGTCCAAGTCAGATTTCCATCGATGTTCCACCGAAGTTATGATGGCTATCAGGAGAACTCCCGAGAAAATTCTCCGCATCTGAGTTTAGCAATGTTGCAAAGCAGTTTTGGCTTCACATAAGCACTAAAGTTGTGGAGTGAAAATTGGGTGTTAAGACCCAAAGTGACTTCACCTCCAGGACGTCTCACTCTGCTTCCCTTTGGATTCAGGCTTCACTGACACTACAATGGCAATGTTGGTGCAAAATCAAAATGCTTGGCACTGTTGCTGCAGCTATTGTTGGTCCAAATGCCATCGTAGCAAATTGTAAAACTTAATTCAGGTCTTTTGTGGGCTACAATCTGAGAAAAATTACTATGAAAGCTGCTGGATTGTCATAAAAATTGAACTGCTTCCTTCAGGAAGAAAACCTGCCACACCCACCCAGTCTGGCTCACATGTGACTCCAATGCCACACTATGTGTTTAATTCTAATTGCCCTCAGGGCAACTAAGGATAGGTAACAAATACTGAGAGCCCAGTGCCACCCACATCCCAAGAATAAACAAAAATAAATGCAATCTTAGTCTCAGACCAGTGAGGAAATGCTAAAGATAGACACATCGTCAACAACTGGTCATAAACCCATTCCTTTTTTAATGTTTAAATATTTATCAAAGGATAAATAGGGATGTTGATAAGACTTTAAACTAATAAGTTGGAGGGAGGGATCTGGTGAAGATAACATAAGTCTGAAGAAAAAAGAAATAGAAAATGAGAGTAAAGATCAGTCCAAGGTAAGGAATAAGGATAATGTAAATGGTCAGGGAACAAATACAGTTATCGAACATAAGTACAAAATGACGGTTAAAAATAAAGTGAGGGGAACAATTACTAAAAATGAATTAAATTGCCCGTACAGCAATATGCACAGCATCTGAAACAAAACAGGGGAACTGGAGGCAATAATTCATAGCGAGGAGCCAGATGGTAAGGATAACTAAAACACGGCTACATAAAGAACAGGACTGGCAGTTAAATATTGCAGGATATAATGTATTTAGAAAGGATAGGGAAGGAAGAAGGTGGGGTGGTGGGGGGGGTGGGTGCAGCTGCACTAATTAGAGACAACATAATGTCAATAGAAAAAAGGGACATAACTAACAGAAAGTCAGAAACAGAATCCAAAGGATAAGAAGGTATCAATCACGTTAATAGGTATATTTTACAGACCATCTATCAGTGGAAGGGAAATGGTGGATGAGATATATAGACAAATCGATGAAATGAGCAAAAAGCATTGAATAATAATCATGGGAGATTTCAACTACCTCCACATAAACTGGCAAGAAGAGCTAGGGAAAGGAGAAAAGGGAATGGAGTTTTTACAGTGTGTACAGGGCTCCTTTTTTATCTAGTACATAAAAAGCCCAACAAGAGAGGAATCATTGCTGGATCTAGTAATGAGAAATGAACCAGAGCAGATATGAGAAGTAAGCGTAGGGGAACATCTAGGCAATAACGATCATAACATAATAAAGTTTAAAATAATGATTGGGAAAGACATAAGTAGGACAAAGACCAAAGTAATAGATTGGAAAAAAAGGCTAATTTTGAGGGGATGAGAATGGAACTAGGCAAGGTAAACTGGAAAAAACAAGGTGACAGACAAAGAGATAGAACAACAGTGGGAAATATTTAAAACGGTGATCAATAGAGTTCAGGAGAAATATATAGCTCTAAAAAGCATGAATAAATTAACTAATAATAAAACACCATGGATGAATAAAGAGACAAGGGCAAAATTGAAACTAAAGAAAAAGACATACTCTAAATATATAGACAATAAAGGAGACAATGACAAAAGGAAATATGAAGGGTTTAGCAAAGAAGTAAAAAAAATTAGGAACGCAGAGGAGCTACGAAATTAAATTATCAAGGAACATAAAAAGAAATAGTAAAGTATTCTACAGACACATAAATAACAGAAGAAAAATCAGAATAGGGATAGGACTACTAAGGGATACATAAGATAAACTCACAGGTAATGACAGCAAAATAGCAGAAATATTGAACAGTTACTTTGCTTTAGTGGGCGTCGCTGGCAAGGCCAGCATTTAATGCCCATCCCTAATTGCTCTTGAGAAGGTGATGGTGAGCCGCCTTCTTGAACCGCTGCAGTCTGTGTGGTAAAGGTTCTCCCATAGTGCTGTCAGGAAGGGAGTTCCAAGATTTTGACCCAGCGACGATGAAAGAACGGCGATATATTTCCAAGTCGGGATGGTGTGTGACTTGGAGGGGAACGTGCAGGTGGTGTTGTTCCCATGTGCCTGCTGCCCTTGTCCTTCTAGGTGGTAGAGGTCACGGGTTTGGGAGGTGCTGTTGAAGAAGCTTTGGAGAGTTGCTGCAGTGCATCTTGTAGATGGTACACACCGCAGCCACAGTGCGCCGGTGGTGAAGGGAGTGAATGTTTAGGGTGGTGGATGGGGTACTAATCAAGCGGGCTGTTTTGTCCTGGATGGTGTTGAGCTCCTTGAGTGTTGTTGGAGCTGCACTCATCCATGCAAGTGGAGAGTATTCCATCACACTCCTGACTTGTGCCTTGTAGATGGTGGACAGGCTCTGGGGAGTCAGGAGGTGAGTCACTCGCCATAGAATCCACAGCCTCTGACCTGCTCTTGTAGCCACAGTATTTATGTGGCTGGTCCAGTTAACTTAGAGAGGATAAAACCGCTGATCTGGATGGATTGCATTTGCGAATATTAAAAGAAGTTAGGGAGGAGATAGCAGAGGCATTATTACGTATATATAAATATTCATTAGAAAAGGGAATAGTGCAGAAGACTGGCGGACAACTAATGTTATTCCTATATTTAAAAAAGAAGATAGAACAAGTCCAGGGAACTATAGGCCAGTTAGTTTAACATTGATGGTGGGAATAATAATGGAATCTGTACTCAAACAATCTATAGAAAAACAGCTAGAGAAAGAAAATATATTAAGAATAGTTAGCATGGATTTCAGATGGGAAAGTCATGCTTGACCAATCTTATTCGTATGGGTATGATTCGTAATGAATACTCTGCATCTGTCTTTACAAAAGAGGAGGACGATGCAGACATTCTAATTAAAGAGGAGGAATAGAAATATTGGATGGGATAAACATAGTGAGGGAGGAATTATTAAGGGGATTAGCATCTTTGAAAGTAGATAAATCACCAGGCCCAGATGAAATGTATCCCAGGCTGTTAAGAGAAGCAAGGTAGGAAATAATGGAGGCTCTGACCATCATTTTCCAATCCTCTCTGGCTCTAGATGTGGTGCCAGAGGATTGGAGGACAGCTAATGTTGCACCATTGTTTAAAAAGGGAGAAAAGGGTCGACCAAGTAATTACCATAGTATAATCCAGTGGTGTATCAATCGGACCCCCTTGTGATTTGAACAGGACACTTATGTCTTTCACATGTGCGCTATTTCAATTTCTCCAAAGGTGCACTGAGAAAACACTTAGTGAGATAAGGCCAGGTAATGAATCATTAAGCTGCCACATTTCACAGCAAATTTGGCCACAAGACACTCTGTTCCTTCATCCAAGTCATTGATATATATTGTAAATAGTTGAGGCCCCAGCACTGATCCCTGCGGTACCCCACTAGTTACAGATTGCCATTTTGAAAATGACCCTTTTATCCCGACTCTTTGTTTTCTGTTAATTAGCCAATCCTCTACCCATGCCAGTATATTACCCCCAACACCATGAGCTCTTATCTTGTGCAGTAATCTTTTATGTGGCACCTTATCAAATGCCTTTTGGAAATCCAAATATACTGCATCCATTGGTTCCCCTTTATCCACCCTGCCCGTTACTTCCTCAAAGAACTCTAATAAATTTGTCAGACATGATTTCTCCTTCATAAAACTATGTTGACTCTCCTTGATTGTATTATGAGTCTCCAAATGTCCTGCTACTACTTCCTTAATAATGGATTCTAGCATTTTCCCAATGACAGATGTTAGGCTAACTGGTCTATAGTTACCTGCTTTCTGTCTCACTCCCTTCTTGAATAGGGGTGTTACGTTTGCGGTTTTCCAATCCGCTGGGACCTTTCCAGAATCTAGTGAATTCTGGAAGATTACAACCAATGCATCCACTATCTCTGTAGCCACTTCCTTTAGGACCCTCAGATGCAAGCCATCAGGTCCAGGGGACTTGTCAGCCTTTAGACCCATTAGTTTACTAGTACTTTTTCTCTAGTGATAGTGATTGCTTTTAGTTCCTCCCTCTCCTTTGCCCCTTGATTTTCTACTATTATTGGTATGTTATTAGTATCTTCTACTGTTCAATTCCTCTGCCATTTCCTTGTTTTCCATTATTATTTCCCCAGTCTCATCCTCTAAGGGACCAATGTTTACATTAGCTACTCTCTTCCTTTTTAAATACTTGTAGAAGCTTTTACTGTCAGTTTTTATATTTCTTGCTAGTTTACTCTCATAATTTATCTTCTCCCTCTTTATTATTCTTTTGTCATCCTTTGCTGGTTTTTAAAGTTTTCCCAATCTTCGGGATTACCAGTAATCTTTGCCATGTTGTATGCTTTTTCTTTTAACCTGATACCAACACTACCAATAAAAGGCCTGCTCTTCTCACAAGGAGCGGTAAAGTAGTGCAAAAACCACATAACAATTTTATCGATCAGTGACTTTGTATGGATTGTTAATATTGGAACTAATTAAGTGATATATAGATTTTGTTGTTGACGATAATGAGATGTTCCTATTTAAATGTTTCTCTTTGAAGAATGTTTTAATATTGGTGTAACATTGTATTCATAGTCAAGTACAGGAAGTTTCCTGACTGTTACCTCTGACCTGGAAAACTTTTGTATAATTGACTGTTGCATGTAATCTAGATGAAATAGTTGATCAATACACACAACACGTTTTGAAGCTCTGAAGTCTTTTCCAGTTTGTTACTAATTGAACTTAGTAACAAACCGTACAACGTCCATTTTTCTTCCCGTTTGAGGGAGACAATACTGTAAGGGACAATATGACACTCAGATACAGAAAGCTTTATGGGGAGATAAATTCAACCAAATTCAATATGCGTGTCTCGCACAAAGGGACGGTGATCTGACAGAGCGGATCGGCCACTGTTGTAGAACCCGCCTGATCTTCATTCCTTGAAATGATTGGAATGAAAATCAGGCAGCTTCTATAAAGGGGAAGTGATCTGCTCCACCAGATTACCACCCAGACACTAATGGAAAAGAAATTGCAGGCGATGCACCCTTCGAATTTCTGATAAATCATCTGCTGTATGCAAAGTTCTGCTGGCAGCATGGGGTCTTGGAAAATTCTGCTTCATAAGTACAACAGCTGCATCGCAAAGGTTTGATATATGCGAGCGGATTTCCTGTGGTCTTGCTCACAACAATTCAGACTATATGCTGTTTTAGACCACGAAACTCGAATTTCAATCTGCACTGTGTTTGAAAGTGTTGTAGCTCTCTCTCAACCTGTCTTATCGTGAGCGAAATATTTAACTCGTTACCGTTCAGTCAGCATCTGCTCCATTGCTGGCAATTTCATCCACATGACTGGTGAGCTGAATGCTTGTCGGCTGTGATAATAACCATTTCATTGTAAGGTGGGCTGAGAGGCAGAGAATGGACTGTTTAAAACATGCTGCTGATTAAAATTGGATTTGCCTCCAACTATCTTTCTTTGCCTTATGGAAGTCTCACTGTGATTTTGCCTCCTCCCTTCTGCGTGTCTCACACATATGGATGGTGATCTGGCAGAGCAGAACACCCACCCGTTGTTAAAACCTGCCTGATCTTCATCCCTTCAAATGAATGGAATGAAAATCAGGCGAGTTCTAAAAAGAAGTGATCTGCTCCGCCAGATTCCCACCCAGGCAGTGAAAATTAAAATCTTCCTCATGATTTCTATCTTTCCCTCTCTTTCTCCCATTTTTGCATATACTTTCTCTTTGTTTTTCTCTCCCTCCCGTATATACAGACGCACATACACGCACACATTCACACACATGCACCCACACGCAACCCCCCACACCACACACACACAAATAAATTCTCTCTCTTTTTCTTTCTGTCTGTCTGGAAAAATAATTCTTTGAAATAGTTACCTAAAATTTTGTCAGAAAAAATTGAAAAGCTCAAAGTTTTACCTTGAGAAGATTAATGGGGAGGGAAAACCACAGTAAATCAACTCATGGCTACTTGAATAAACATAAATTGTATGGCAATTTACTTAATTTATGTCAGGAAAAATTCAAAACTTAATGGGTTCTGTTGTTTTTATCTCTCAAAAATTGACTGTGACTAAGTGGATAGCTCTGTCAGAGAGCTGGCACAAGTGTGATATGCTGTTAAATTCAATGATTCTATGACTTTGTTAAACCCAATGGGCAAATTAAGCAAGTATGTTAAGAAAGAAAGAACTTTCATTTATACAGCACTTTTCAAGATCTCAGGTCATCCCAAAGCACTTTAATAGCAATTAAGTACTTTTAAAGTTTAGTCATTGTTATAATGTAGGAAACATAGCATG
Source organism: Heptranchias perlo (assembly GCF_035084215.1). NCBI lineage: Eukaryota > Metazoa > Chordata > Chondrichthyes > Hexanchiformes > Hexanchidae > Heptranchias > Heptranchias perlo. Next base: position 77,513,960 of record NC_090330.1, read on the forward strand.
GTCACACAAACAGCTATGAGATAAATGACCAGATAATCTGTTTTCGTAGTGTTGGTTGAGGGATACATGTTGGCCAGGACACTAGAAGAACTCCCCTGCTCCTCTTCAAGTAGTGCCATGGGATCTTTTACGTCCACCTGAGAGGGCAAACATCTCGGTTTAATATCTCATCTAAAAGATGGCACCTCTGACAGTGCAACCCTAGATTATGTGCTTAAGTCCCAGGAGGGGGGCTTGAACCTTCTGACACAGAGGCAAGAGTGCTACCACTGAGTCAAGGATTGTAATTGCTAATCCTCCAGGCACACATCTCTGGGAGAGGGGAGTATAAAAAAGGTACAGCCTGCAGTTCACAAGGGACTAGGTTAAGCCATTGAGAAAAAAAAAACAGCTTTATGAAAGCCTTAAGTTGTAACATAATGAAACTATTCGTCAAAAAGGAGAACAGGGCACTTTAAAAATCTGCTAATATGTGAAAACAGTGTTAAATTTAAAATTATCACACTGCATTGATTAATAATAATTAGCTTTATATTTGAAAAATTGCTGCTGTATCCAAATTAAATTGGAACAACAAAAACTGAAATTTAAGCAAAACCAAGTGAGGGATGTGAGTCTGATATCCTCTGACAGAACTGTGAGTTATCATTGAATTTCCAAACCACATAGTCTGTCACAGTCAAGTCTGTCATGTGCAAGGTGCAGACAAACTGCAGACCTGTTGCATCTCATGTCTTTGGAGCGAGCTATTCATTTCCATCTAACACTGTTACATTGAAAACTACAGCATAAAAACAGGCCATTCAGCCCAACTGGTCCCTGCCGACGTTTATGCTCCACACAAGCCTCCTCCCTCCCTACTTCATCTAACCCTATCAGCATGCCCTTCTATTCCTGTCTCCCTCATGGGCTTCTTTGCTTCTCCTTAAATGCATCTATGATATTTGCCTCAACTATTCCTTGTGGTAGCACATTCCATATTCTTACCACTCTTTGGCTAAAGAATTTTCTCCTGAATTCCCTATTGGATTTATTAGTGATTATTTTCTCTTGATGACTTCTAATTTTGGACTCCCCCACAAGTGGAAACATTTTCTTTACGTCTTCCCTATCAAGCCCTTTCATTATCTAAAAGACCTCTCTCAGGTCACCCCTCAGCCTTCTCTTTTCAATTATACGCCTCTAGAAATGAACCATAATGCTTTATTTGTCTTTTTGTGGCCTTATTACCTGCATCGATACTTTTAGTGATTTGTGTATCTTTGTTCCTCTGTCCCGTTTAGGCTCTTATTATCCAAGTAGTATGTGGCCACCTTATTCTTCCTGCCAAAATGCACCACCTCACACTTATCTATATTGAAATTAATTTGCGAAATACCCACCCATTCTGCAAATTTACTAATGTTCTCTTGCATTCTTCCTTTGCATTAACTATACCTCCCAATTTGATGTCCTTCGCAAATTTTGAAATTGTACTTCGGATTCCCGATTCCAAATCGTTAATGTAAATTATGAATAATGTGGTCCCAGCACCGATCCCTGTGGAACACCACATTCTACCTTTTTCCAGTCTGAGGAGCTACCCTTAATCCCTATTCTCTGTTTTCTGTTTTGTAGCCAACTTGCTATCTATTCTGCTACCTGTCCCATGACTCCACACGCTCTGACCTTAGTCATGAGTTTACAATATCGAAGGCTTTTTGAAAATCCAAATATATTGCATCTACTACTTTACCTCTGTCTACTCTTTCTGTTATTTCTTCAAAGAATTCAATAATCACAAAATCATAGAAAGTTACAGCACAGAAGGAAGCCGTATGGCCCAATGTGCCTGTGCCGGCCGAATAAGAGCTATCCAACCTAATCCTACTTTCCAGCTCTTGGTCTGTAACCTTGTAGGTTACGGCACTTCAAGTGCGCATCCAAGTACTTTTTAAATACGTTGACGGTTTCTGCCCCACCACCCTCTGGGTGAAAAAAATTATCTACTTTCAAAGATGTATGACTCTATGACTCTATGTTAATCCACTTAATACTTCCTCTCCCACTATGTTTATCCCATCCAATATTTCACACTCCTCCTCCTTAACTATAATGTTTGCATCATCCCTCTCTTTAGTGAAGACAGACGCAAAGTATTCATTAAGAACCATACCAACATCTTTCGCCTCCAAACACAGGTTACCTTTTGGTCTCTTTACTCTTGAAGTCAAAGTTCAACTGACAGCATTAAACGGTGCTGTTAACAGTAAAAATGTTAGTATTAAAATTCTTAAACAGAATATGGAACCTTAAAATAGAACAGGCTGCCAGCCCAGATGATATCCACCCGAGGGCTCTTAAAGAAATGAGACAGGAGCTATGTGAGCTCCTTGCCCTTATGGGACTGAAAGTCGATAAATCCCCAGGACCTGATAATCTGCATCCCAGAGTACTAAAAGAGGTAGCCATGGAAATAATGGATGCATTAGTTGTCATCTTCCAAAATTCTATAGATTATGGAACAGTTCCTGCAGATTGGAGGGTGGCAAATGTAACCCCACTATTTAAAAAAAGGAGAGAGAGAGAAAGCAGGGAATATGGACTGGTTAGCCTAACATCAGCAGTAGGGAAAATGCTAGAGTCTATTATAAAGGATGTGATAATAGGACACTTAGAAAATATCAACGGGATTAAACAAAGTTAACATCGATTTATGAAAGGGAAATCATGTTTGACAAACCTACTGGAGTTTTTGAGGATGTAATTGGTAGAATAAATAAGGGAGAACCTGTGGATGTGGTTTATTTGGATTTTCAGAAGGTCTTTTGATAAAGTCCCACACAAGAGATTAGTGTGCAAAATTAAATCAAATAGGATTGGCGGTAATAGACTGGCATGGATTGAAAATTGGTTAACTGACAGGAATCAGAGAGTAGGAATAAATGGGTCTTTTTCAGGGTGGCAGGCAGTAACGAGTGGGGTACCGCAGGGATCAGTGCTTGGGCCCCAGCTATTCACAATATATATCAATGATTCGGATGAGAGAACCAAATGTAATATTTCTAAGTTTACTGACAACACAAAACTAGGTGGGATCGTGAGTTGTGAGGAGGATGCAAAAAGGCTTCAAGGCGATTTAGACAGGTTGAGTGAGTGGGCAAATACATGGCAGATGCAGTATAATGTGGATAAATATGAAGTTATCCACTTCGGAAGGAAAAACAGAAAGGCAGAGTATTATTTAAATGGTGATAGATTGGGAAATGTTGATGTACAAAGGGACCTGGGTGTCCTTGTACACCAGTCACTGAAAGTAAACATGCAGGTGCAGCAAGCAGTTAGGAAGACAAATGGTATGTTGGCCTTCATTGCAAGAGGATTTGAGTACAGGAGCAAGGATGTCTTATTGCAGTTATACAGGGCCTTGGTGAGACCACACCTGGAGTATTGTGTGCAGTTTTGGTCTCTTTACCTAATAAAGGATATACTTGCCATAGAGGGGGGGGGCGGTGGCAGTGAAGGTTCACCAGACTGATTCCTGGGATGGGAAGGACTGTCGTATGAGGAGAGATTGGGTCGACTCAGCCTGTATTCACTCGAGTTTAGAAGAATGAGAGGGGATCTCATTGAAACATATAAAATTCTGACAGGGCCGGACACTTTGGATGCAGGGAGGATGTTTCCCCTGACTGGGGGGTCCAGAATGAGGGGTCACAGTCTCAGGATACGGGGTAGGACATTTAGGACTGAGATGAGGAAAAATTTCTTCACTCAGGGGGTGGTGAACCTGTGGAATTCTCTACCACAGAAGGCTGTGACGGCCAAGTCACTGAATATATTTAAGATAGATTTCTAGACACAAAAGGCACAAGAGATATGGGGAGAGAGCGGGAATATGGTATTGAGATAGAAGATCAGCCATGATCATATTGAATGGCGGAGTAGGCTCGAAGGGCTGAATGGCCTACACGTGCTCCTATTAATAGCTCACTAGAGTTGGGGATTTTTCCCTCAAACTGGAAGGATGCAAACGTTCCAATTTTAAAAAAGGGTGATAAGACACAATTGGGTAACTATAGGCCCTTTAGAAACACACCTGTATGACCACTTAGATAGAGAAAGTGTTGTCAGGGACATTCAACACAGCTTCTGGAAAAGAAAGTCACATCTTACGAATTTGATTGAATTTTTTGAAGAAGTCACCAGGTTAGTAGATGAGGGTAACCCAGTAGATATTGTCTACCTGGACTTTCAGGTGGCTTTGTGAAGGTACCTCACAAGAGGCTTCTCTGCAAGATAGAATCTTTTGGAAATAGTGGTACTCTGCTCTGCTGGATTGAAAATTGGCTGAATATCTGTAGGCAGAAAATTGTTGTGAATGGATTTGGATCTGCTTACCACTGGTTACAGTGATGTCCTTTAGGGATCGGTGTTAGGACCTATGTCATTTACTATTTTCATTAATGACCTCGATGTAGGTGCTCGGGGGAATGTTTTGCAACTTGTGGACAATACTGCAATATGTGCGAGAGTTAGGACTGTAGAGGATGTTCAACTATTGAAAGCAAACCTCAATTTGTTGGGGAAATGGGCCCGTGTTTGGCAAATTATGTTTAAGTTAGAAAAATGTAGTGTTCTGCACGTGGACAGGTCTAATGCTAAATATACATTCACCCTACAAGGAACATAATTGAACCCAGTGGTGAAAGAAAATGATCTGGGTGTTATGGTGCATCTCTCTCTCAAGACCAATGCCATGTAGCTATAAATAAAGCAAACAGGGTTCTAGGTTGTGCTCACAGGACAATTCACCATAAAATAAAGCATACAATTTTGTCCTTGTACAAGACCTTTGTTAGGCTTCATTTAGAATGCTGTGCCCCAATTTTGGTCTCCTCACATGGTAGAGGACATTGAGGTTTTGGAAAGTGTGCAGAGGAGGCATCATAACTATATGGGACAGGCTACATGGACCAGTTGGTCTTTTCCTGTCAGCCATTTCCGTATGTATGTAAGCCGGTGGAATATGCGAACCAACTGCCCAAAAGGTGCTGTGAGAGGCTTGGTTTATTTTATGGGTGGGCCTCATTTAAATGCAGCAAATGAGCATCCTGCCCAAAACAGGCATCCAGAGGCAGCTGACTGGCTTCTGGCTGGCTAATATCTGAGCCGCCTGGCCAGCATTCAGGTAAGTTATAGGGGGCGGGAGGGTTTTTCAAACATGGAAGGGGGGTAACCTAGGGTGGCAGCAGCCCAAACTTTCTTTGTGGGCTGTGGAGAAGATAAGTTTCGTACTTAACTTTCGGGGCCTCCACTTCTGCTCTGACTACTTCCACTGAGTGAATGTTCACAGAGGACGCCCCACTCAGTCGCCATTAAAATGGCTTTGGGGTTCTATCTATCAGGACCCCAATTCCTATATATTTACGAGACAAATACCTGAGTTAGATGGCCACTTCAACCGTTCAGGAAAACAGCAGCGTAGAAAAGGCCGCAGGGCAAAAACAGCAAGTGCTCCACTTTCATTTTGACTCCTGGTTTCCGCCAGGCAGTTGGAGTTAAAATTCACCCCTAATGTTTCATTGCACCGGCACAAAATTTTGGATTTTTTTTTTTCTCTGTCCAAGTCCTCAATTCAAAGAAGTAACTTCTTTCAGATTCATTGCAGGTAATGGAATGCATCTTTCTGCAAATGGTTTGATGTTATAGTGTCTTTGTTTCAGTATTGTCAGTCATATTAGGGCAGGAGGATACACTTCTTTGGACCAAGCTGTAGGAAGCATTAGTAGCTTTCAGAGTTACACTGACTCTTTTTCCATAATGATTGCAAACTGACTCTATTAGACTCTGATCTTTTCATGTGACAAACAATTGTTCATGATGTTTCAACCCAATCAAAAAGAACCTGCTTCTATAGAGATCTTGGTTATTGCAGCTTCTTTGATTCTGTACTTATATCTTTTGTTCTTTTAGCTTTCCAAGGACTCAGCATTAATCATGATCCAAACGTTACTGCATCACCTGGTGAGAATATCACTTTAAAATGCAGCCTGTCAGGAGGAAAAAGTACTTCAGTTGTGCAGATTCAATGGAGCAAAGAAATCGGAGATCACTCAGGCATGGTTATACTTGCTAATCGCTTTTTAGGCATCAGTCGCTCTATGGAGTCTGTTGAGTTTGAATCCAAGTCACCAAACAATGGAACAGGAAACATTCGTATCACGAACGTACAAGCATCTGACTCTGGAACATATACGTGTTCATTAGTCACTTTTCCAAATGGAAGCCTAAAGGTGTCAATCATTCTCACTGTTATCGATAAAGGTAAGGCCCTCAATTTATATAACTAACTATTACTTCTCAGTGTAGACTTTACATTCATGCAAAAGATTGTTCAATACAAATAATGTGCAACATTAATTATTTTTCTGAATTTCAAGAATATTGATTGAGGTTTGATAGATTGTGAGATGAAACAATGGGGCGGATTTTCCTCGCCCTCATTCGTCATAGGATCATTGAATGATACAGCATTAAAGGAGGCCATTCGGCCCATCGTGCCTGTGCCAATTCTTTGAACAAGCTATCCAATTAGTACCACTCCCCTGTCCTTTCCCTTTATCCCTGTAAATTTTTCCCCTTCAACTATTTATTCAATTCCCTTTTGAATGTTATTATTGAAACTGCTTTTATCACCCTTTCAAGCAGCACATTCCCGAGCATAACAAGGTGCTGTGTAAAAAAATTTTTCTGCATCTCACCTCTAGTGTCTGTTCACCCTAGCCCGGCATCTCTCCCAGCTCTGTTTCCCTATCTCCTCTCCAGACTCCAGGCAACCAGCCGTTCCTGTTCCAGTCACCCTGAAACGAGGTGGTGATGTCACCGAGCCTAAGGCTTCTCTGCAGCGGCAGCTGTGACATCACGAAGCTGCGACAGGAAATTTAAAGCGCAAATATGTTCAACCTCATCTCTGATCATAAGATGGCTTTATACAACTTAAGCCTATCATTCCAGACGCCACATTAACTAACCAATCTGCATCTCGCCTCAAAGACATGAACAAGGCTGGAAATTTTCTCTGTGAGGAATTGTGGCTATTCATGATTGTCTATCTGCTCAGTCACTGTAAATTGGTACACTATGTATGGGCCATGTAGATAATTAAATTTTGCCTGCGATGAAGAACGTTCTTCATCTCAAGAGTTTTGTTTGATGTCAGACATTGAATGACAGCCAGACAGAGAAATCAGATCTTGAACAACGTTTACAAAGTGAAGAGAAATTATGGTTCAAACAGTGAAATGGAAAAGTAAATTAGAGTAAGAATTTTATGGTGCGGAAATTGTAATGAAAAGGAACAAAGAGCAGCAGCGGTTTGTCAGCAGATAATTGCTGATCTTCAGTTTCAAACATGGATAGTCTTGTCTAAGCAATCAAATTTTATTAGCATTGTAATTAATTTGGCTGGAACAGAGACAAAATTATGTGTATTGAGTTGAAGCAGGTTTCTGCTGATTGATTAGGTGGTTTTCATTGTTGCTTATGGGATAAACAATAGGAAATGAACACTCAAATTTTCCACTTTAGGAAAGTAGCTGTGTCATTAAATCAGGAGTGTCTTTCTATTCAGACATGTGGAAAGTGACCCGTGAAAGTAGAATTTTCATTATAACTGAGTTCCATATGTTCCTTCTTGTGCCAGAAAATGTCAGTTTATTTAACTTGAAACAATAGGGATGATTTTAACTCGGTCCGTCGAGCAGAAAAGGGGCAGTAGCAGCCATAAAATCTGACTGCCGCAATTACTGCCATGATCCCGCTCAGGTCCTGCCTGTAGCCATTTTGTCCAGGGCCTTTACAAGGGCTGCCCAGCTGCCTGCATGGATCAGATGGGAGTCTCATTAAAATTATGCAAATCGCAGTCCTACAATGTACACAGGAGCCCAATTGCAAATTTGAAATTCAAGAGGGCCACTCACAAACCGGCCAAAGAAATATTTAATTTTTTTGGTGGGGCCAGAAGGAGCTGCAGTGCTCCTCCTGAGCCCACAAAAAAAAAATCTGGGCTGCTGCCAGCCATCTGAAGCCCACATCCCCCCCAGGATCACCTCCCCAATCCCACTATTGGCTGGCTCAGCGTGGGAGCTGGCCAATTTCCTTCCCTCCCGGAACCGGTGAGCTGCAGCAGGGCGCCGTTTGGCGCACACTGCTCACCAGCAGAATGGAAATTGAGGCCCAGATCTCTAAATGGTTCCGGCCTGCCAGCAAGAATAGGTGCACAGAGAGCGCGCTCTACCCCATCACCTGCCCACCTGCCTTCATGTCTATAAATAAGCAATTGTTTGCATTAAAAGTTAACCGTGTAGTGTCAGGAGATTTAACATACATGTAGGCCACACCAGGTAAGGGTGGCAGGTTCCCTTCCTAGAAGGACAGTAGTGAAGCAATTGGGTTTTTACAACAGTCCAGCAGCTTTCATGGTGACTTTGTGGTGCCAGTCCACAACTTACCAGATTTGTTGAATTCAATTTCACGATTGCCATAGTGGGATTTGAACTTCTCTGGGTTGCTAGTCTAGTACCATAACCACTACACTACCATATCCAAGACAAAATATCAGTACAAACAATGGTGACATATTCATCTTATGTCAAGTAGTCTCTGATAGAAAGTTTGTTAAAAAACAATCCCTGAACATTTGTGGACCGAAATGTCAATTAAAGAAAGCCCCTGGGGAGATGGTAACATCTGAGGGACCACTTAAGGTACTGGTTTTCCCAGAAACATTCCTATTATAAACTACTTTCCTCTTGACAGGATCTCTTGTAACTATTTTGTAGTTCATCAGCAGCTAGGTAATCCAGTCATTGCGCAGGGCTGAGGAACTGGATCAATAAGAGTTCAGTGTTCACTCGGATCAAATCAAGCTGACTTCTGGCTATTTTTCACGGTCAGCTAATTTAAATAACTATTTCAAGGATGGGAAATTATAGTTACAAGGACAGTTTTCACTGGAGTAGAGAAGACCAAGAGGTGATTTAGTAGAGGTTTGTAAATTTATGAAGCGTTTTGATAGAGCAAATAGGAAAAGATTAGTTCCTCCAATTGAGGAGTCAATGATAAGGGGTCATAAATTTAAAGTTGTTTAAAGGAGAGAGTTTCGGAGAATTTTTTTTAATGGAGAGTGTTGCTCGAATATGTGCAGTTGCATCTATGGGGAGAGAGCAAGACAATGGGATTAGTCTTGGATTACATGAGAGGGTTTTTAAAGGAGGAAAGGGAGGTGGAAAGATGGAGAGGCTTAGGGGAATAACCCCACTGTAGTCCTATTGTCAACAGTGGGGTTAAGGGAGGGGTGATGCCCAAAAGACCTGGGTTAGAGAAATGGAGTGTTCAGGGGATATAGGGCGCGAGGTGTATTGCAGAGATTAGGGTGAGGACGCGGGGGGAGTTGGGCACGGAGGGATTTAAAGACAAGGAAGAGGATTTTAAATTTAGCGCATTGGTGGGAGGGAAGCCAACGTAGGTTAGTGAGGACAGAGGTGATGGGTGAGTAGGATTTGGTGCGGGACAGGATGCGTGAAGCTGAGTTTTGAATACATTGGCATTTATGGAGGGTGAAGGATGCAAGGCTAGTAGAAGAACAGTGGAGTTTTAGGGGGTGATTTTAAACCCCAAGAACGGGTGGGTTGGGGGCAGGTGGGAGTTGAAAATAGTTGTTTTTTGGGTCACGACTGCTTATTTCCGGGTTTAATGTTGGTGCGTAAAAGTACAGGCTTCCCACTGGGAATGCAAAGTCGGAAAATTTTGCGGTTGCGACCCAAAAAAACAACTATTTTCAACTTCCAACCCACCCATTCTTGGGGTTTAAAATCACCCCCGTTGAGTCCGGAGGTGATGAAGGTGCCCATGAAGGTTTCAATGTGTGAGGGACTGCACTGGGGGCAGAGGTGGGCAATGTACCCCCGGCCCATTGCCAATATCCCTCTATAATCAGCTCGAAGAAACGTGTGAGAGCTGCACCGATAACATGAATAACATGAGTTTTTTTTGTTCCCTCTGATCTCTGATCAGCACTACTCCTGATTGTTTGGCTGAGATCTTGAACAGAACTGAAATTTTACAGTAATGCTGCACCTGTACTTTGCTCCCATTTTCCCATAAACTGGCACCTCAATATATTGCACCACAACTTTAGCTTGGTACAAATAATGTATAACTAGTAAATTATGTTGTGTGCCATGAATGTAAGTTGTTTTAAATATACAAGATAGCAACACAATTTGAAGTAAGAATTCAGAAACTGACACATCAATAATTAAGCCAGCCTGATTTTCTGTCCATTAATTTAAATGTGTGGAAAGTCAGATGGGCTGCATTACAGGCATGTGATCCTTCCCTCCCCATCTTCCCCTGTATGTTGCACCCAGTTGATTCTTTTTGCCCAAATGCAGTAAGATGAAAACCTGCCCACATATTCTACATGTTGTATGTATAGTAGTAAATTGCCTGTGACGTTGCTCACTGTCAGTTGATGAATATAAATTGTTTTAACATTCAAGATGGCGATGGAGTTGGAAGAAAGATTTCAGAAACTGACTCCGCAGAGCTACCTAGTGGAGACAGCCTACAACTATATTGTTACAAGGAACTGTTTACATACAGGATTACCATTCTAAATGTTTACATAGGCAGTTTCAATATTAAATGTTGACATAAAAACGTCCCAAAATGATGACAACAGAAATTTTGTGCATACACAGGATTTTTAATAATCTATATAGCTTTTCAAATTGATCAAGATAGCCACAACAAATACTTGCTATAATAAGGAACTCACAATTTTTAAAAAAAATGTTTTCTCCCCTCAAAGATAAGTAGAGATGAAATAGGCCAAATGAGCCTTCATCCGTCCATTAAAACCTAAGGTCTCACATTTTCTTCTCTGAAGGTGATAACTTAAGCCAGGGTAAAGTTCCACAGGCAGCAGTCATCCACTGGTACCTACCCCAAGTGCACATATTTCACATTTGGACGTAGGCAGAGAAGGTCAGCAGCAAGTTTGACTGCGGGAAACATCACAGTCGAGCCTGTTGCTGTTGTCACCTGATGTCCACCTGCCTGCCCTGTCCAGCAGTGCCAACTGTTAGCAATCACAACGCGCAGAGCAGTTACCCAATGAACCATTCCACTGGGGAGCCAATTACATTAAAAAAAGTGATTTAATTCTGAAAGTCAACTTCAGCTTTGTTCAGTGGGTTTAACAATGAAAATATTGGTACATATTCCTTTGACAAAGAAAGAAATGAAAATAATTGCACTGGGCTCATGCTTTTAATTGCTAAAATGTCTTAAGTTTTCAGGGACAATCTCACAGAAAACAGTCACGAGTTCATTTTTTAAAAATTAAGTAATCAAAGTTTTTTCTGAGCAAGCAGATAGCTGGGTTTGAATCCAATGCAGGTTGATGGGATGAAAGTGAGGACGAGTTGGGGTATCCTCCAATCAGCTCCTCATGGATGTAAACTCACAGCATAAAAAGGACAGTAATTTACAACTACCCAGCACAAGTGTGGCTGATGTGAGATATAGAAAAAATCACAATGGTGTTGGAAGGGGAGAGCTCCATTAAGGTTGAGTTCAGGGTTCATGGTTGGGAGAGAGTAAGGAAGCTTGACTCTGTGCCTTGTCGTTTTTGATGCTGATACTAGGTGCAACTAGTGGAAAAATACTTCACTGCCAACAGGATGATCAATGCAAAACTCCATCCCCCCACACTGCGTGCAAGCACATATACGCACATGCACACACACACGTGCACACATACATATACATGCATGTTGCACACACAAATGCTCAGTTGCATGCACATGTACACACACAAATAAACATAATAATCTTCTTTAATGAAAAGTGTAGTGAAGTTGCTTTGAAAAGCTCAGTGTTTCAGGTTTTTGGTTGAATGTTTAATAAACTGAGCAAATGTACATTTTTACCATAGTTACAGTTTTGTTTTTAAAGTCATTTCTGCACACTTATTAATTGTGGATTTTCCCTCAGCTGATTTACAGGAGGATGCAGTGGAATCACCAATCGTACTTGAAGTAATGCTGAACAGCACAATACTAATCCCCTGTGGCCCCACTGCTGCTGCCAAGCAAGGTTTTACATTGGAGTGGTTTACAGTATGTAACTGCTCTTATCAATTCTCAACCATACATAGTATTGAATAAATGTTACATTGTGTTTTTAGTTACATTGCCAATGCTCCCTGCTTTGTTCTGCTTTAACTGTTTCATGTAATGGCTCCAGTAACTGTACGAGCTGGGTTGACGAACAGTGGTTGACTGTACATTAAATGTGTACGGTGCTTATATTAAAACAAGGCGACAAGGGTATCTGGTGTAGAAGTGGCCCTTTGATATCACTCAAGGCTATTGGTTCAGATCCAGTACAGGCACCAGCAGTAGACAGACTCCAGGATAAATGTCTCTGACTAATTCAATATGTTCATAAATTTACAAGAGAACATTGGAGTACTGTTACATAAAAATTGGTACAAAGCCAGACGAACCAATTTAAAGCCATTTAAAAGGTGCACATGGAAATGGTAAATTTTCTGCTGCTTGTCCCAGTGCATTGCCATGGGAGTGCATTGTGGGAAATGGCGTGCATGCAGTCCATTAATTAATATTAATAGACAGAAAATCTTGGGCACTGTGTGCACAATTCCCTCCCCCACCCTCAACCCCCAGCACATGCACCCTCTGGGCAAAGCTCTGTGCCAGGAGCGCACAATTGGTAAATTTCCTTTAAGTGTTAAAAATATACTTGACTGCTTAAAGAATTAAAGATTTCTGTAATATTGATTTACTTTTTCATTATGTGACCTTCAATGACAGGCCAACTTTGGCTCTGTCACGCGTAAAGTGGTTGTTCCCCACCTGACTTTTACATTTCACTGGCACCATTTGTCTTGTACACGAAGGAAAAATAGCTGGCATTTCCTGAGATATGAAGTATCTGGAATTTGAAAATAAAAGATATGAATTAAATCAGACTATAATGCTCTAAAGCTAAATAGGGGAAATTGATTTCCTTTTGTATCGCTAGATATTATTCAGTGGGGGATGGGCTGTTCAGCTTATTCTAGCCCATATGGTGGGATCTCTCCATCAACTAGAAGGTTCTTTACTAAAACCAGTTTGGCTTGTCTGAAACCAGTTTCTGTTGGAAGCTCATCCATGGTATAAAGCATCTCATCATTTATCATTAATTCACACTAAGTTGACACACTTTCTGAGAGAGAAAATGAAAAAGATTATGCTCGTACGGAAAGGTGGTCTTGTAAACTCAGGAGTACAAGCAACATTATTAGTGCAAATTTTAATTCATGATTATTCAAATCAAATAACTCTTTGGATCTATACTGCTTTATGATCCAATTATTTTTGGTCTGGATGCTCTTTGGATTCAGTCCATGACTCTGTTCCTATTTGCAAAGTTTCTACATGCTTTGATCATTATACTCCAACCACCATGGAGGTATGTCTGACTTTTTAGGAGACCATGACATCATCAACTGACCTTCCTCATTCTGGATGCCTCTGGACTGCAATGTTCAGTTGATTTTCTTCTGCTGCCATAACCAGTTAACCAGTTGCATCACATCTGCTCCATGACAAGTGAATGTTGCAGTTTTAGTTCACTGTAAAATAATAAAGTTCACTTTAAAATAATGGATATTATCACACAAACTACAGACTAAAGTCGCTGAAACATTACTCATAATAATCGGCATGTATTGAACGTATATGATACTTGTATACATATAACATAAATGAAAATAGAATCTCCGAAATGGGTTAATTACCCTTAGAACAACTTCTTATTTAATTTAAGTATTTGTCAATCTGATGATCAAAGTTCTTGATACTGTGCTATAAATTTCATCTATCTCCACTTCAACTCAAAGCTTAGAACTTCATGATCTGTCCTGACCGACAGTTTTTGAGAGTGCTCCTCTAGTGTCTCAAAGCTCCAGCTTGTAGCTTATTACATGTCAAAAAATAGTTTTGGAAACTTTCATCCAACAAATTAAGCATTGCTTCATACATAAATCTGATTTAAAATAGGGCTTCAAAAAATTCACATCCTATTTTAAAGGACATTAACAGACATATAGGGGCAGATTTTTCTGTTCAAGCTCCTGCGGTTATTGCATCACCTGGGTGTGATGAATACCGGAAAATCAGGTGGGGAATTTGGACAGGAAGTCAGGCAGGCTTCATTACCAACATGCATGCTTCTCTACTTGATTTTCCTGTTTTCGCTTCACTCAGGTGATCTAACAGCCCCAGGTGCAATAACAGGAAAATTTGCCGCATAAACACTTTACATTGTCCATCATCATGGAATAAGTCATGGACCAAAAATCTGCAAGCGTTCCGGTGGACTCTTGCAGTAATTTTGGCTGGAATCCAACAGAGCAGCCACAAAACACAGCCAGAACTTGGATACACCGGGTCCCAGCCCTACATTGCCAATTCCTCTATGGCTTTGTGGGAGTGGAGTTCTGACCATCCCTATAAGAGTATTGACATAAGAGGGGGAAGGGGGTGCTGGCCTGGCAGCAGAGACTTTCTAAGTCGGGAGTTTTCACACTCCAGTCCTCAGTTGGGAAACACAGTCATGTCAGTGGAGGTATGCCTGGTCTCCCCAGGTGCCCCTCCCTGATACTTGGTTGAAGTGAGGCCAACTTGGGGGTCTAGGCCGATATCAGGGCCTGCACTCCCTAAGATCAGGGTCCCTCCTGACCAAATGTGCTCTCAACCTACCAAAGGCTCACTCCATGTAGCCTCAATTGACCCTAGTTATAAGAATCATCCCTTATGGCTTATCTGAGGACAGGGTTTGAGACCCCTCATATGCAAAGATGAACCTTCCAGGTTTAACAGCATAATAACTCAGACAGGATAACTTATTATGACAACTGCAATCACTTTGATCCAAACTCAAGAGACTCTTCTCAGGAACACACAGCAGTACTTGGTGGGGGCGATGAATTTCCTTGAAGGTTCTCCTGCTCATCAGCCGTAAGAGGGAATCCCTGTAAAAATAGCGTTAGGAGCATTTATGTGACAGAACTATACAATTACCTTTCCTTGAAAAGAACACACAAATGGCAGAGTATTGATGTGCTCCCACCACTGTCCTGGCTAAAATCAGCTAATTTAGCATAAGGATTAAACTTCCTGATCTGTATGGTTCAGTGTAACACTATGATGTCCTATCCTATGAGTCATGTGTTTGTCCATCATTTACCCCATGAAATGACTCAGATCAAGACGTACTTTCAGGAGCTCCTAGACAGTTAATGTTTTTTATCCCTTGGGCAGTGAATTCCTTGGCAGCTTTCTCAGAATTTTCTGACTTATGCAATAAACTTAGAAACCAGTCTCATGACCAATTGTTGACTCCTTCCCTGTGGATTAGCTTACCTTCATTTACAGGGGTAATTGAGGTGATTGTAAATTTTAAATAGTCATATGTTATAGATATTGGAGTTAGAAAAAAATTAAAAACCATTGTTTAATTTACCTTTTTTGTTCTTGGGAGTGGGCTATGCTGGCAATACTGGGCTATGCTGGCAATACTGGGCTATGCTGGCAATACTGGGCTATGCTGGCAATACTGGGCTATGCTGGTGGGCCTTCTCCTTGAAGTGCTGAAGTCCATGTGGTGATGGTGTTCTCATGATGGTGTTAGGTAGGGAATTCCAGGATAATGAACCAGTGACAATGAAGGAACAGCCAAGTCAGGATGGGGTGTGGTCTGGAGGAGAACTTGAGGCAAATATATTCCCACAAGATTGCTGCTCTTATAAATGCTTATTTTAACAAGCACTGATCCCACTGCCAATTTTAAGGTGATGGGTCGAAAGATGACATCATACTGACATGGTTAGAAGGAATACATTGTCCATGTAGAAGTAGTGTGAAAGGAAAGATCATGTGGCTCCATCCCATTTGTCTTTAAAGGGACAGGTGTCTTGATTTTCACTCATAGGATGATGACTACTACAAGTCAAAAGGAGTATAATCTATGTGTTGCTTGACTCCAAAAGGCCACATTATGGAAAGGGTCTGGTGTATTAGTATTGATGTGCTTTCATTTTGCATAGGAAAATTACAAAATCCTTAGTGAAGGATAATGATTTTTCTGATAGTTAACAGAACAAATTTGATTTAACTCTTGTATATTTTTCTTCTCTATTTTAATAGAAAAAGAATGGAATTTTAGAGAAACTTATACATGCAAATAGTCTTGTATCTGAAATCAATAATTCCAGCCAATACAAAGATAGAATCCACCTGGGAATGAACTATAGTTTGTATATTAATTCTATCCTGGCAGTGGATGATGGCGATTTCATCTGTCAGGTGGTGACATCGCACGGCTCAGGGACCAACATCACAACTAAAGTCAATGTATTTGGTAAGTCCTGTGTGAAATAAAATATTTGAAAATGTATTAAAAATATTGCAATGGTAAGTGATCTATTACTGAGTTTGAAATTGATTCAGAAAACATATTTGTGACTTAATGATGGTGTTTTGGGACTAGTTTGCCGTTGTGTAGCCCTTAGGAGACATTTTCGATGACTCTGCTCCTGGAATCTTGCTTGATGGAATTGAGTGTTGAGATCAGTACACGTGATTCATGGCATTCCCGATTTTTCAGGATTAACTGGAAAAACGGGAGCACCGCAAATCAGGTGCACTAACCTCCATGCCCAATCCTCCTCGCTGTGCTCTTGTTGAGCAAGACTTGACCCCAGTAACAAAAATTACTGGGTACGGTGGTGTATGTCACTGAACTAGTAATCCAGAGAACATGAGTTCAAGTTCCACCATGGCAGTTTGAATTCAGTTTAAGAAATCTGGAAATAAAAAGCTGCTATCAGTAAAAGTGACCATGTAGCTGTCGGATTGTCATAAAAAGCTGACTGGTTCACTAATGGGCTTTAGAAAAGGAAATCTGCTGCCCTTACCTGGTCTGGCGCATGTGTGACTCCAGTCCCACACCAACGTGGTTGACTCTTAATTGCCTCTGAAGTTGCCTAGCAAGCCATTCAGTTGAATCAAACTCAGGGCAACTAGGAATGAACAATAAATGCTGGCCTTGCCAGTGATGACCACATCCTGAGGAATATTTTTTTTAAAATTTATCTTCTTCTGACATTTGTGCACAGGGACACTTAGCTTTCTCAATGCAATTAAAGGCACACTGTCCAATAACTTCAATCACACAGTTGGTGAGTTCACTGTCCATTGAGACACATGAAGCAGGAAACCTAAGT
Source organism: Heptranchias perlo (assembly GCF_035084215.1). NCBI lineage: Eukaryota > Metazoa > Chordata > Chondrichthyes > Hexanchiformes > Hexanchidae > Heptranchias > Heptranchias perlo. Next base: position 77,531,304 of record NC_090330.1, read on the forward strand.
ACATAAGAAATAAGAGCAGGAGTAGGCCATACGGCTCCTTGAGCCTGCTCCGCCATTCATTAAGATCATGGCTGATCTTTGACCTCAACTCCACTTTCCTGCTCGATCTCCAAATCCCTTGATTCCCCTAGAGTCCAAAAATCTATCGATCTCAGCTTTGAATACATTCAACGATTCAGCATTCACTGCCCTCTGGGGCAGAGGATACCAAAGATTCTCAACCCTCTGAGTGAAGAAATTCCTCATCTCAGTCTTAAATGTCCGACCCCTTATCCTGAGGCTATGACCCCTAGTTCTGGACCGTCCAGCCAAGGGAAACAACATCTCAGCATCTACCCTGTCAAGCCCCCTAAGAATCTTGTTTGTTTCAATGAGATCATCTCGCATTCTTCTAAACTCGAGAGAGTATAGGCCCATTCTACCCAATCTCTCATCATAGGACAACCCTCTCATCCCAGGAATATAGAAAGTTCAGAGGGGAAGTGAAAAAGGAAATAAGAGGGGCAAAGAGAGAGCATGCGAATAGACTGATGGCTAACATAAAAGGGAATCTAAAAGTCTTCTATAGCATATAAACAGTAAACAGGTAGTAAGAGGAGGGGTGGGACCGATTAGGGACCAAAGAGGAAATCTACGCATGGAGGCAGAGGGCATGGCTGAGGTACTAAATGAATACTTTGCATCTGTCTTTACCAAGGAAGAAGGTGCTGCCAAATTCACAGTAGAAGAAGAGGTAGCTGAGATACTGGATGGGCTAAAAATTGATAAAGAGGAGGTACCAGAAAGGCTGCTGTACTTAAAGTAGATAAGTCAACTGGTTCGGATGGGATGCATCCTAGGTTGCTGAGGGAAGTAAGGGTGGAAATTGTGGAGGTTCTGGCCATAATCTTCCAAACATCCGTCGATACGGGGGTGGTGTCAGAGGACTGGTAAATTGTAAATGTTACACTCTTGTTCAAAAAAGGGTGTAAGAATAAACCCAGCAACTACAAGCCAGTCAGTTTTACCACGGAGGTTGGGAAACTTTTAGAAACGATAATCCGGAACAAAATTAACAGTCACTTGAACAAGTGTGGATTAATTAAGGAAAGAAGCACAGATTTGTTAAAGGCAAATTGTGTTTAACTAACTTGATTGAGTTTTTTGATGAGGTCACAGAAAGGGTTGATGAGGGCAGTGCGGTTGATGTGGTGTATATGGACTTACACAAGGCATTTGATAAAGTGCCACATAATAGGCTTGTCATCAAAGTTGAAGCCCATGGAATAAAAGGGGCAGTGGCAGCATGGATACGAAATTGACTAAGTGACAGGAAACAGAGAGTAGTGGTGAACGGTTACTTTTCGGACTGGAGGGAGGTGTACAGTGGTGTTCCCAGGGGTCGGTTCTAGGACCACTGCTTTTCTTGATATATATTAATGACTTGGACTTGGGTGTAAAGTGCACAATTTCAAAATTTGCAGATGACACAAAACTTGGAAGTGTAGTGAACAGTGAGGAGGATAGAGATAGACTTCAAGAGGACATAGATAGGCTAGTGGAATGGGCGAACACGTGGCATATTAAATTTAACGCAAAGAAGTGTGAAGTGTTACATTTTGGTAGGAAGAACGAGGAGAGGCAATATAAACTAAATTGTAAATTCTAAAGGGGGTGCAGCAACAGAGAGACCTGGGGCTATATGTGCACAAATCTTTGAAAGTGCCAGGACAGGTCGAGGAAGCGGTTAAAAAAGATACGGGTTCCTGGGCTTTATAAATAGAGGCATAGAGTACAAAAGCAAGGAAGTTATGATGAACCTTTATAGAACACTGGTTTGGCCATAACTGGAATATTGTGCCAAATTCTGGGCAAGGCAATTTCAGAAGGATATGAAGGCCTTAGAGAGGGTACAGAAGAGATTTACTAGAATGGTTCCAGGGATGATGGACTTCAGTTATGTGGATAGACTGGAGAAGCTGGGGTTGTTCTCCTTAGAGCAGAGAAGGTTGAGAGGAGATTTGATAGAGGTATTCAAAATCATGAAGGGTCTAGACAGAATAGATAGAGAGAAACTGTTCCCATTGGTGGAACGGTCAAGAACCAGAGTTCTTAGATTTAAGGTGATTGGCAAAAGATCCAAAGGCGACATGAGGAAAAACTTTTTTACACAGCGAGTGGTTATGATCTGGAATGCGCTACCTGAGGGTGTGGTAGAGGCAGATTCAATTATGGTTTTCAAAAGGGAATTGGATAAGTTCTTGAAGGGAAAAAGTCTGCAGGGCTACAGGGAAAGGGCGGTGCATTGGGACGAGCTGGATTACTCTTCCATAGAGCCGGCATGGACTTGATGGGCCGAATGGCCTCCTTCCATGCTGTAACTTTCTATAATTCTATGATTCTGTGAATCAAATCTAGTGAACCTTTGTTATACTGCCTCTAAGGCAAGTATATTCTTCCTTAGATAAGGAGGCCAAAACTGTGCACACTACTCCAGGTGTGGTCTCACCAAAGCCCTGTACAATTGTAGCAGGACTTCCTTACTCTTTTACTTCAACCCCCTTGCAATAAAGTTCAACATAGCACTTACCTTCCTAATTGCCTGCTGTACCTACATGCTAACTTTCTGTGTTTCTTGCACGAGGACACCCAAATCTCTCTGAATACCAACCTTTAATAGTTCCTCACCATTTAAAAAATATTCTATTTTTCTATTCTTCCCACCAAAGTGAATAACCTCACATTTCCCCACATTATTGCCATCTGCCACCTTATTACCCACTCACTTAACCTGTCTATATCCCTTTGCAGACTCTTTGTGTCCTCCTCACAGCTTACTTTTCCACCTAGTTTTGTATCATCAGCAAACTTGGATGCATTACATTCGGTCCCTTCATATAAGATTGTCAAAAGCTGAGGCCCAAGCACTGATCCTTGCAGCCACCCCACTAGTTACAGCCTGCCAACCTGAAAATTACCCGTTTATCCCTACTCTCTGTTTTCTGTCCATTAACCAAACCCAGTTTCAATTCCTGTTCTCTATTGAGTTATCTGATCACAGCTGAGGGAGGAGCAAGTGGAAGGGGCACTACAATTAACCTCACTGCCTAGACTAAGGAGAGGAAAGATTAGACAGGGTTGGTGCTCCTGATCCCTATCCAGCGACTCCTGCTGGAAAGTCCACTTGTGGACATCAGGGATAGATTTTCACCCACCTGTTATAGAACCCTCCTGATTTTCATTTCATTAATTTCAATGGAATGAAAAATCAGCCGGGTTTCATAAAGGGTGGGTGATCTTCTCCACCAAATAACCATCTAGTCAATGAATACAAAAATCTCCCTCCAGGTGAGGACAGGAATGAACTCAGTTATGATAAGATCATGATCGAAGTTTTAGAGTTGGTTGAGGGATAAATGTTGGCCAGGACAATGGGAGATTTCCCTGCTCTTCTTTGAATAGTGCCATGGAATCTTTTATGTCCAATTGAGCAGGCAAACAGCCTCAGTTTAACCTTTCTTCTGAAAGACAGAGGGCTTGATTTTGACCTCGAGTTGGGAAGGGAGTAGGGGGAACATTTTCGGGTGCGAAACCCAGAAGGTAAGTTGGCGGTGGGATCACGACCTTAATGAGGTCAACAAATTTTACTTCCGGGCTTCGCACTCTGCAGCCAGCTTGATTGACAGGCTGTTGGGCAGGAAGGTCTGCGGTAGCAGGCCGCAAACAGGGATCGGAGGGGGGGAGGGAGGGCTCATGGGCCGGGGAGAAGATCAGATGGGCCGGGAGAAGATTCGATGGGTCAGGGAGAATATTAGATGGCTGGGAGAAGATTGGGGGGTCGGGGAGAAGATCGGGGGGTCAAGGAGAAGATGGGAGGGGGCGGGGAGGACATCGGACGGGCTGAAAGGAGATTGAATGGGCCGGAGAGAAGATCAGGAGGCTGGGGAGCAAATCCCAGGGCTGGGAGGAGGATTGGCGGGTTGGAAAGAAGATTGGGGTACTGGGGAGGACATTGGAGGGCTGTGGAGAAGATCGGGGGGCCGGGACAACATTGGGGGCCGGGGAGGAGATTGGTGGGGTGGAGAGAAGATCCGGAGGATTGGGAGGTGGAGATCAGAGGGGCTGATGCCGGGGCAGATCAGATGTCGCTGGAGGTTGGGTGAAGAGCCAAAGGTAGGTTAGGGGGCACCATCTGGGAGGGTGGGGGTCCATCATTAGGGTGGGGGGGTGTGGTCAGCTGATCGCAGGGGTCCTGTCAACTAGGTGAGCTTGGTGGGCTTGGAAGAAGCACTCCTGCTTCTCCGGGCCCACAAGCAGTACAATAAAGGCATTCACCTCATGGATCTGGCCCTTCTGCCTTCTTTCACCTGACGTGAATCGGAAGTGATGGGAAACCCGAACAGGTAAGGTTCATTTAAATTTTCCAATACACAAAGAATTAAGTACTTCAAATATTTCAATGAGGTACATTGCCCCTTTAAGTATCGCCGCCCCCCCCCGGCTTTAAGTGGGGGCGGGACTTCCTGGTGTCAATTGTGCACATGCATACAAACCTGCCTGGGCTAAACCCAGCTGATCCCACTCCAAAAAGCTATTATTTGTACCTCCCACCTGCTCCCATTCTTGGGGGTTAAAGTTACCCCCAGCGTTCTGACAGTCCAACACTCCCTCAGTACTGCACCGAAGTGTCAACCTAGATGATATGCTTAAATTCTGGAGTGGGGTTTAAGCCCTTAACCTTCTGCCTCAGAGGCAAAAGCTCCACCACTGAACCATGTTGGCACTGGCAACTGTGGTATAAATGCAGCTTCGCAAGGTGTTCAATCTATCTGCATCACTGGGTGTTAATTTTCCGAAGCAGCTTCCTCCAAACTCTGATCCCACACACAGGATACTGTAAGTGGTGTCTTTTAAAGGAACTAAGAATAAATTGACACTTGACATTTGCCTGTTGTTAAGATGTTGCCATGACAATATTCATGTTTGATGTGTGGAATTATAGATTATTTCTACGTTGTATAAGACAGCGACAAATCTCTTTGAAAATATAATTTTTGGAACTTTCATCTTTCAGCTGAACCAACGATTCCACAAATTCATGAGGAATTAGAGTATTTTGGTCTGAATAAGCTACACCTGGCAAGTACTGTAATCTTCTCCAGTAATAAAATCCTGCTGCTTTCATACTTTTTAAGCCTTCCCACAGTTTGCATTTATGTGCATTGCGATTACGCTCCATTGCTGGAGCCTGTGCTTAATAACAAATATTGTGTTTTATAACTTTGTGGAAGCTTTGTTAATCAGAAAGATCCAGGGTTTTCTCTAAACACACACACGTATACAGACATACACACACACATGTACACACACATATACACTGCAGCAGCAGCTCACCACAAATAGAAAAATAATGATCAATTCAACTGGGCAATTGCTTTCTTCTTAACCCATTCCTCTCACCTCTCAACATATCTCTCCAAGGTTGCTGCAATGTTACTGCCCTGTGTCTTGACCACCAAGCACTGTCTTGTGAACCTAACATTACATGTCAGCAGTTGACTTTTCAAGGCAGCTCTCTAGTAGTGAAAGGAACTTAATGTTGAGGTTATTTACATGACGATATTGTCTATGTTGATGGATCAGCAGCCTCAATATTTTAGGGTTATATACCCTTTCTTAACATGTGAAAATTATTTGTCAAGGTTCATTGGCCTTTACTAACTCAGGATCTTTAGGAAGATTTGAAAATTTGTTAGTGTTTAAAGTTTATTACTTTGTACACAAGCTCTATCACAAAGAATTCTGTTTAATGCTAATTAAACTTGACAACAGGGACCCCTATAGGAAATGTCATCACGTAATGCAAATTGAAATTCTACTCCGAGCGATACGTTTGTCAGACTATCTGTGGGAATGAAATGCTGTAGCAAATTATTCTGTTGGAATATTTAAAATCTCTATTACATCTCAAAAAGATGGCAAAGTACCTCCAATCGTCGCTATTCTGTATATTTTGAATGTATGTTTTTTTTACCATAAATAAACCAATTGTTATTTTATTCAGAATGCCACTTGTATCTCACGAAAAGCATATCCAGAGCCAAATATCACATTGTACTTGAATGGATTTCCTCTTCAAGATGGGGATAATGGTACAGAAACTTTGCATTTTACTATAAGCATCATTATTACTGTTTGTCCAAATGTCAACCAGCCATTCACTGGATAAAAATATAATAAAACTTGTAGTAACTGGCATGGCTGCCAGTATCGTGAGCCGGCTGCTGAAACCCTCATCCATGCCTTTGTTACTTCTAGACTTGGCTATTCCAATGCTTCCCTGGCCGGCCTCCCATCTTCCATCCTCCATAAAGTTGAGCTCATCCAAAACTCTGCTGTCCATATCCTAACTTGCACCAAGTGCTGTTTAGCCATCACCCCTGTGGTCACTGACCTACACTGGCTCCCGGTACGGGAATGCCTCGATTTTAAAATTCTCATCCTTGTTTTCAAATCCCTCCACGGCCTGTCCCCTCCCTATCTTTGTAATCTCCTCCGAGATCTCTGCGCTCCTCCAATTCTTGTCTCTTGTGCATCCCTGATTTTAATTGCTCCACCACTGGCAGCCGTGCCTTCAGCTGCCTAGGCCCTAAACTCTGGAATTCCCCCCCTAAACCTCTCCGCCTCTCTACCTCACTCTCCTCCTTTAAGACGCTCCTTAAAATCTACCTCTTTGACCAAGTATTTGGTCACCTGTCCTAATATCTTCTTGTGTGGCTCGGTATCAAATTTTGTTTGATAATGCTCCAGTGAAACGCCTTGGGACATTTTACTACATTGAAGGCGCTGTATAAATGCTTCTTCTTCTTCTTCTTCTTCTTCTTGTTGTTATACCCTCTGCCCTTCCTGGGCACACTCACCTTGGCCTGCATTGTTGTGATGATTCTTCATTTAACTCACTAATTCCAGGTCTGGAAATACTCACTTTTTAATCCTTCTTCATGATTGTGTCTAGTGACCTTAACGAGCTCTTCACAATCAAGATTCATCTTTTTTAATAACAGTTCACTAATGTTCCTTAATCTAGAGGTGTCCATGTATCTGTGTAACATGGAGCCTCAGGGGCCACATATAAAGATCTTTGTTCCCATTAATTCCTATAGATCTTAAGTTGCTGATTCTAACAGATCTTGGTGTTCTGGTTCAGAATTTATCCAACAGTGAGGCAACAGCACTAGAATCAGCCCTTTCTAAAACCTCCAGGATCAAATTCAAACATGACAAAACAACAAATAAGAGATATAAAGCGGGCTTTCGATTCGCTATTACCCGTTTTACACTATCTCACAAAATAATCCCTTTTAATAAATTAAAAAGCAGGACCTCTAAGGTAGTAATCTCAGGATTACTCCCAGTGCCACGTGCTAGCGAGAGCAGAAATAGGAGAATAGACCAGATGAATACGTAGCTTGAGAGATGGTGTAGGATGGAGGGGGCGGGACCTGTACAAGCTGGACGGGTTGCACCCAAGCAGAACCGGGACCAATATCCTCTCGGGGGCATTTGCTAGTTCTGTTGGGGAGGGTTTAAACTAGTATGGCAGGGGGATGGGAACCAAAGGGCAGGTACAGATAGGACAAATTCAGACCAGGAAACAGGAAGTAGAAAAGCAGTTAGTGACATAGCTAGCGACTCAGAAAGATAAAAGAAGCAAAGGTTAAATAGTGTTCAGCACAGGAATTTGACGGGGTTAAAGGGTATATACTTCAATGCAAGGAATATTACAAACAAAGCAGATGAGCTAAGGGCACAGAGAGACACATGGCAGCATGATATCATTGCTATAACGGAAACCTGGCTGAAAGAGGGGGATAATTGGCAGCTCAATATCCCTGGATATAGAGTTTTCAGGCAGGATAGAGTAGGTGATAAAAAAGGAGGGGGGTTAGCATTATTGATTAAAGAATCAATTACAGTTGTGAGAAGGGATGATATACTAAATAGATCATTAATCGAGGCCATATGGGTTGAGCTAAGAAATAAAAAAGGGGCAGTCACACTACTAGGAGTGTACTATAGACCCCCGAATAGTGAAAGGGAGATAGAAGAACAAATATGTAGGCAAATTTCCGAGTGCAAAAATAAGAGGGCAATAGTAGGGGACTTCAACTACCCTAACATCAACTGAGATTCAAACAGTGTGAGGGGCACAGAGGGCTCAAAATTCTTGATCGGTGTCCAGGAGAACTTTTTTAGCCAGTAAGTGACAAGCCCAACAAGAGGGGATGCAATTCTAGATTTAGTCCTGGGAAATGAAGATGGGCAAGTGGGTGAAGTGACAGTGGGTGACCATATTGGGGATAGTGACCACAATTCAGTTAGTTTTAGCATTATTATGGAAAAGGACAGAGTTAAATCAGGAGTAAACGTTTTAAATTGGGGAAGGCAAATTTTACAGGACTAAGAGGTGATTTGGCAGAAGTGGACTGGACACAACTACTTGAGGAGAAATCAGTGGCAAACCAGTGGGAGGCACTAAAAAGTAAAATTCTACAGGTACAATGCAGACACGTCCCCTCAAAGAAAAAGGGTGGCACTGCCAAAGCTAGAGCCCCCGGTTGTCTAGAAGTATACGGGGCAAGATAAAGCAGAAAAAGAAAGCTTATAACTGTCACGGAAAACTAAATACTGCAGAAAACCTAGAGGAGTATAAGAAAGTACAGGGATGACATAAAAAAGGAAATAAGGAAAGCAAAGAGAGGGCATGAAAAAATATTAGCTAGTAAGACTAAAGAAAACCCAAAGATGTTTTATCAGTACATTAAGAACAAAAGGATAGCTAAGGAAAAGGTGGGACCTATCTGGGATGATAAGGGTAACTTGTGTGTAGAAGCAGAGGATGTGGGTAGGGTTTTAAATGAATATTTTGTCTCCGTATTCACAAAGGAAAAGGATGATCCGGACGTAGTAGTTAAAGAGGAGAGGTATGAAATATTGGATACGGTAAACATAACGAGAGAGGAAGTACTAGAGGGACTGGAATCCTTGAAAGTTGATAAGTCACCAGGGCCGGATGGATTGTTTCCTAGACTATTGAAGGAAGCCAGGGAGGAAATAACGGACGCTCTGACGATCATTATCCAATCCTCACTAGATACAGGGGAGGTACCGGAGGACTGGAAGACTGCAAACGTAGTACCATTGTTTAAAAAGGGTACGAGGGAAAGACTGAACAATTATAGGCCGGTCAGTCTTACCTCGATGGTGGGCAAACTCTTAGAATCAATACTGAGAGATAGGATAAACTGTCACTTGGAAAGGCATGGTTTAATCAGGGATAGTCGGCATGGATTTGTTCAGGGAAGGTCATGCCTTACAAATCTGATTGAATTCTTTGAGGAAGTGACGAGGAGGATTGATGAGGGTAGTGTAGTGGATGTTGTCTACATGGATTTTAGTAAGGCATTTGACAAGGTCCTATATGGCAGACTGGTCAGAAAGGTAAAAGCCCATGGGATACAGGGAAATGTGGTGAATTGGATCCAAAATTGCTCAGTAACAGGAAACAAAGGGTAAAAGTCAATGGATGTCTTTGCGAATGGAAATCTGTTTCCAGTGGTGTGCCACATGGCTCAGTGTTGGGTCCCATGCTGTTTGTGGTATATATTAATGATTTGGACTTGAATGTAGGGGCCATGATTGGCAAATTTGCAGATGACACAAAAATTGGCCATGTAGTTGATAGTGAAGAGGATAGCTGTAGACTCCAAGAAGATATCAATGGGTTGGTGGAGTGGGCGGATGGAGTTCAACCGGGAGAAGTGTGAGGTAATGCACTTAGGGAGGGCAAACAGTAAAAGGGAATACGCAGTAAACGGGAATATATTGAGAGGGGTAGACGAAGTCAGAGACCTTGGAGTGCATATGCACAGGTCCCTGAAGGTGGCAGTACAGGTAGATAAGGTTGTGAAGAAGATATATGGAATGCTCTCTGTTATCAGCTGAGGTACAGAATACAAAAGCAGGGATGTAATGATGGAACTGTATAAAACGCTGGTAAGGCCACAACTGGAGTATTCTGTGCAGTTCTGGTCATCACATTTCAGGAAGGACGTAATTGCTCTGGAGAGAGTGCAGAGAAGATTTACAAGAATGTTGCCAGGGCTTGAAAATTGCCGCTACAAGGAGAGATTGTATAGGCTGGGATCGTTTTCCTTGGAGCAGAGGAGGCTGAGGGGTAACTTGATTGAGGAGTACAAAATTATGAGGGGCCCGGATAGAGTAGACAGGAAGTACCTGTTTCTCTGAACGGAGAGTTCAAGAACTAGAGGATATAGATTTAAGCTGATTGGCGGAAGAGGGGACATGAGGAAAAACTTTTTTACCCAGAGGGTGGTGGGTGTATGAAATTCGATGCCCGAATTGGTGGTCGAGTCAGGGACCCTCAACTCTTTTACAAAGTACCTGGACCTGCACCTAAAGTGCTGTAAGCTGCAGGGCTACGGATCGGGTGCTGGAAGGTGGGATTCTAATCTGGTTGTTCTTCGAGCCTGCGCGGACATGATGAGCTGAATGCCCCCCTTCTGTGCTGTATCTTTTCTGTGGTTCTATGTTTCTATGATTCTATCAAAATTACCCCCAAGGTGTCAGCAAGTTCTTTCTTTTTTCTTTACCCTTCACATCATGCCTGGTTTGTTAGGAGCATAAGGAAAAAGCTGAAACTGGATTCCAATGTTTTTCAGGTTCTGTTATAACATCGGAAGTCTTCTTGGACTCAAACGGCTTGTATGAAGTGAAAAAAAGATTGTCCTTAAAGATTAAACCAGACCAATGGAAGCTTGTTTGGTGCAATGCTGTATTCTCACTACCTGGGAATAAGAGTGGAGTGGTTATGCAGTCTAGAAAGATACCACTGCACAACTGTGAGTATTGATTGCTGTGAAATAGTTACAGACAAATCTCCCTTAGTAATGCAGTTCCACAGTGAAAGATCCACTTGTGTCAATCATTGTAGTGTCAATAAAACATAATGATAGTTTTCTTAATGGACCAGATTTTGCTGTCAAAGTCACAGTGAGTCTAATGGCGCTTGCCGTTATTTATGTATAAATGGTACAGCAACTTCAGGCAAGGGGCAGATGCGAATATCCAAAAGTTGCTGTCCATGATGCACCACTCCACCGTTAGCTTCACGAAAACGGCATTTCAGTGTCTTCCTTACCATTGAAATGCATTGAATGTCGTGAAGTTGCTGTCTTTACACGATGGATACGAATTAACCGCCGCAGATATTTAGGACTAGTAATTAATAGCGTAAGTACCCTTTTAATGACGTGATAAGTGCTAATTGCTGCCAATCAATCTCTCTGACACTGAAAATTAACTATTATAAATGTGGCATCTCATTCCTTTGGGTTTTCAATTTTTCGGGGAGATTTTAAAAATAGCAAATTTTAAATTTTAATTTTTTTTCTTACTTTTCCTTTCTGTCTTTTTTCTCTGTCTCTTAATTCAATTATTTTTTTCCCTCTTTTTATTTCCCTTTCTCTCCTAATTTGACATTGAATTCACCCCCTGGAATTCACCCTTCTTTTCAGTCCTTTTGCTGTTTATTTCCCAATCCTTAAATCTCATTGGTTAAGGAACCCTGTTGGTTGCTGCCTCCATTTTTACGGCGGCTGATAGCAGGGTGTCCGAATATCCTGCCGTGGAGACGAGGGATGGTCATTAACATATGTAAATTGGGCTCCTATAATGCAATAGGGAGCCCGATTTGGAATTAACAGATGCTGCACGGGTATCCTGGGGGGTCAGGAAACTCGGCAGTGAAACCCAGGTGAGATTGAGCGGCAATGAGATACTTGAGGTACTTAATATTTTGTGAATTAGAATAATAAAACAAATTTAACCTTACCTGTTCAGGTTTCCCATCGCTTCCCATTCACGTCAGGCGAAAGCAGGCGGGAAAGGCTGGATCCATGAGGATCCATCCTTTATTGCACTGCTTGTGGGCCCAGAGGAGCAGGAGCGCTTCATACAGGCCCAACAAACTCACCTGGCCGACAGGACCCCTTCGATCAGCTGACCCCCCGCCCCCCCCCAAATGTTGGAGCCCCCCATGGTGGACCCCACCTACCTCCGACTCTTCACCCGACCTACAGCGACCTCCGATCTTCTCTCCAGTCCATGATCCCTCCCTCCCTCATTCCAATTCCTGGGCTGTGGCCTGCTGCAATAGGCCTTCCTGCTGCGGAACCCGGAAATGCAATTGATCACTTACCTTCCGGGTTTTGCAGCCGGAAATCTTCCCCTCCACTCCCTTCCCAGCTCACAGTTAAAATTTACCCCATGGAGTGGGAATCATACCCACTACTCTCTGACTCAGAAGCAAGAGTGCTATTACTGAGCTAAGGCTGACATCTTAAGGAAAGTCATTTGTGAGAAGTCACAAGTGTCAGCCGTAGCTCAGTGGTAGCATTCCCACCTCTGAGTTAGAAGGTTGTAGGTTCAAGTCTGCCTCTATTTCTTGAGCACATAATCTAGGCTGAGACTTCAGTGCAGTACTGCTAGAGGTGCCGTCTTTTGGATGAGAAATTAAATCGAGGCCCCAGCTGCCCTCTCAGATGGACGTAGAAGATCCCATGGCACTATTCGAAGAAGAGCCTGGGTGTTCTACCGGTGTCCTGGCCAATATTTATTCCTCAACAACATCACTAAAACAGATTGTCTGGTCATTATCTCATTGCTGTTGTGGTAACTTGCTGTGAGCAAATTGGCTGCTGGGTTTCCCTAAATTACAACAGTGACCACACTTCAAAAGTACTTAATTGGCTGTAAAGCGCTTTGGGATGTCCTGTGGTTGTGACAGGCCTCATAAATACAAGTTATTTATTTCATCGAAGGCTACCCCAGTCAATGTGCCATTCCATCTTACCAGTATCTGGAGTAACAATGTCATCAAACCTGTGGAGAAGTCTACAGTGTTCACTCTACTGCTGAAAAAGAGAGGAATGGGATTTTTTACAGGGCCTTGGTGAGACCACATCTGGAGTACTGTGTGCAGTTTTGGTCTCCTTATCTGAGGAAGGATGTCCTTGCCATGGAGGGAGTGCAATGAAGATTTACCAGACTGATTCCTGGGATGGCAGGACAGACGTATGAGGAGAAATTGGGTTGACTAGGCCTATATTCACTAGAGTTTAGAAGAATGAGAGGTGATCTCATCGAAACATATAAAATTCTAACAGGACTAGACAGACTAGATGCAGGGAGGATGTTCTTGATGGCTGGGGAGTCCAGAACCAGGGGTCACAGTCTCAGGATACGGGGTATGCCATTTAGAACCGAGATGAGGAGAAATTTCTTCACTCAGAGGGTGGTGAACCTGTGGAATTCTCTACCACAGAAGGCAGTGGAGGCCAAGTCATTAGATGTATTCAAGAAGGAGATAGATATATTTCTTAAGGCTAAAGGGATCAAGGGATATGGGGAAAAAGCAGGAACAGGGTACTGAGTTAGACAATTAGCCATGATCATTTTGAATGGCGGAGCAGGCCTGAAGGGCCGAATGGCCTACTCTTGCTTCTATTTTCTATGTTTCTATGTTTTTTAAATTGTAATGATTTGTGAAACTTTGCATGAAATACTTTTGCATTGTTGCTGCCGGTTTATTTTCCTCATTGGGCTGTTGTCTGTGGCAGCAGGAGCCTCCTGGCAGGATGATAAAGTAGAAGGATGATAAATTCGGAGCAGCAATTCATGGGAAAGTCCTATACCTCACTGGGGTCGATTTTAGTGCCAGGTGTGACACAGAGAGGAGAATCGAGCAGGGAGGATTGCACTCCAGTAACGGAATTAAGTTAATGGGAGGGAAATCAGGCAGGCCAGGTTTTGGGTGTGTAATTCTCCCACCCAGTTTTCCTCTCTGTGCTATGCTCAGGCAATGAGGACAAATATCTACCCCACTTATTCCTATTTTTCTGAGAGTTATTACACTGCTTGTGTCTCCTGCACATATATAAGCTGCATTCCTTTAACGGGTGGCCTTACCCATTGTCTTCAACAGATCTGGACAACATTGAATTTACTCCTGAGGGTCCATACGAGGTGTTTCTTGAAGAAGATCTGAACATTTTGTGTTTTGTCAACAGTTCAGTGACTCCACGTTACAGATGGATTAAGGTAGCAACCCCACCGATATAAAACAAAACGTGAATATTTTTAAAGCTATCAAAACATTATTGATGTATGATGTGGAGATGCCGGTAATGGACTGGGGTGGACAAATGTAAGGAATCTTACAACACCAGGTTATAGTCCAACAGTTTTATTTTAAAATCACAAGCTTTCGGAGATTATCTCCTTCGTCAGGTGAGTGAGGAAGGGGATAATCTCCGAAAGCTTATTATTGATGTAGTAATTTTATATTCTGAAGAAATCATTAGTTCTTTTTATTTGTTTGTTGGGTGCGCCAACAGACGTTGTGCGAGTAACTCCTTGTTCCAGACTCACCACATACCCAATATGGAGCAGATACAGATCAATATGGAACGGATACGGATCTGATACAGATCTAAGCAGACACAGAACAAAATGGAGCAGATACGGATCTGAGCAGATATGAATCAATATGGAGCAGACTTGGATCTGAGCAGATACGGATCAATATGGAGCAGATACAGATCTGAGCAGATATAGATCAATATGGAGCAGATACAAGATCTCTAGAGCCATTGTTTTTGTAAATAAATACTTCTGTTACTTACAGTAGATTACACAACACTGCAGTGCTAGAATCATAGTCCAATATTTCTTCATAGTTTTTATTAACACTTAGATCAAATCTGAACTGACTATTGGACTAATGGGAGATTTATTGAATGATTTCCTTTGTATTAAGATTTTCAGTTAATGGTGTATTCACAGCACAAGTTTAGTGCTGGTGTGATGCTGAAACAATTTCACATCAACGCTAAACTTGTGGGGAGTGATTCAGGTGCCAAGACTCGAACTGGTCCGAGGCGAACCCAAGAGAGACTCCCTGTTATCTTTGCCAATGTCAGCTCAGACTCTGACTCCAGATTCAGGCTGTATTTACTTTGTGACTGCAACATAGGTGTAAACGAAACCACTTTGCACCAACACTACAGTTATAGGCGTTGAGTTTCCACGGAAGTTCTCCTGATTGTCTGCCATAACTTCGGCGGAAGATCTGCGGGATCCCCGGAGCAACGGCGTTAACCAAAGTTAAGGCAGATGATCGGAACAACCCCCATTGAAATTCAACTCTAAACTGTGAATCCACATTAACCACAAAGTGAATTTTACAATTTACTGCTCCCAGTACAGAGCTTTGTATGATGGAAGGTGCATGTGAGGAGTGGAGGTCAGCATGTCTGATCCATGCCTCACCCAATTCTCTGATTATTAATTTCAACTGAGGGAAAACTGTGCGAGTTGTGAACCAGACATGGAGGTCAGTGTGCCTGAATTCCTGATTTGTGCTAATGTTGTATGAAACTCTGCACCAGGAGAATTAATTCATAAAATGTACTGTCACTTGAGCTCACATGGTGTTGAATGTAGTGAACAGAGGGAAAGCTTCCTCTGTTCTTGACCTTGAAGGAAAAGCGATTTTTGTACACACAAAATATAAATATTAACCAAAGGTCAAGCGATCACACCAAAAGACCTGTGGGTGAGAGGCGATCACTGGTTCACCTAAGACATATGGGGTTGGATTTTTAACTTGCCACCCGGGCATAAACTGACATTGCGAATTGGCCTCCTCATTATCATAGTATCATACCATAGTAGGTACAGCACAGGAGGAGGCCAATTGGCCCATGGTGCCTGCTGGCTCTTTGAAAGCCTGCCCTGCCACCTATCCAATTACAATCATAGAATCATACAATGGTTACAGCACAGAAGGAGACTATTCGGCCTATTGAGTCCGTGCCGACTCTCTGCAAAAGCAATCCAGCTAGTCCCACTCCCTCGACTTTTCCCCGTAGCCCTGCAAATATTTTTCCATCGAGGACTTATCCAATTCCCTTTTGAAAGCCACGATTGAATCCACCTCCACCATCCTTTCAGGCAGCACATTCCAGATCATAACCACTCGCTGTGTAAAAAGCTTTTCCTCATGTCGCCTTTGGTTCTTTTGCCAATCACCTTAAATCTGTGACGTCTGGTTCTCGACCCTTCTGCCAATGGGAACAGTTTCTCCCTATGCACTCTGTCTAGACTCCTCATGAATTTGAATACCTCTATCAAATCTCCTCTCAACCTGCTCTGCTCTAAGGAGAACAACCCCAGCTTCTCCAGTCTATCCACATAACTGAAGTCCTTATAACCTTATAGAGATTCATCATAACTTCCTTGCTTTTGTACTCTATGCCTCTATTTATAAAGGCCAGGATCCCTTTTTTGACCACTTTCTCAACCTGCCCTGCCACCTTCAGCAATTTGTGTACATAAATCCACTGGTCTCTCTGCACCCCCTTTAGAATTGTACCCTTTAGTTTAAATTGCCTTTCCTTGTTCTTCCTACCAAAATGTATCACTTCGCACTTCTGAGTTAAATTTCATCTACCACGTGTCCACCCATTCCACCAGTCTGTCTATGTCCTCCTGAAGTTTGTTACTATCTTCCTCATTGTTTACTACATTTCTGAGTTTTCTGTCATCTGCAAACTTTGAAATTATATCCTCTATGCCCAAGTCCAGATCATTAATATATATCAAAAAAAGCAGTGGTCTTAATACTGATCCCTGGTGAACACCACTGTATATTTCTCTCCAGTCTGAAAAACAACCATTCACCTTTACTCTGTGCTTTCTGTTCCCTAGCCAGTTTTGTATCCATGATGCCTCTGTCCCTGTAATCTCATGGGCTTTAATTTTGCTAATAAGTCTATTACGTGGTACTTTACCATGTCCATGTACACAACATCAATCGCACAACTCTCATCACCCTCTCCATTACTTTATCAAAGAACTCAATCAAGTTAGTCAAACATGATTTTCCTTTAACAAATCCATGCTGACTTTCATTTAATAGCCCATACTTTTCCTAGTGCAAATTTATTTTGTCCCGGATTATTGTTTCTAAAAGTTAGACTGACTGGCCTGTAATTTGACAGGTTTATCCCTCTCCCCTTTTTTGAATAGGGGTGTAACATTTGCAATCCTCCAGTCTTCCGGCACCATTCCCATATCGAGGGAGAATTGGAAGATTGTGGCCAGAACCTCTGCAATTTCCACCCTTACTTTTCTATTTTCAGTACTGCCATTCATTTAGGTACCTCCTCTTTATCTATTTTTATCCTATCCAATATCGCTACTACATCCTCCTTTACTGCTATGACAGCATCCTCTTCTCTAGCACCATTTATCCATTTAGCACCTTAGCCATGCCCTCTGCCTCCACAAGAAGGTCTCCTTTTTTGTCCCAATTCGGTCCCACAATTCCTTTGAACACCCTTTTACTATTTATGTTTATAAAAGACATAAACTGACATTGCGAATTGGCCTCCTCATTATCATAGTACCATACCATAGTAGGTACAGCACAGGAGGAGCCTGCTGGCTCTTTGAAAGCCTGCCCTTCCACCTATCCAATTACAATCATAGAATCATACAATGGTTACAGCACAGAAGGAGACTATTCGGCCTATTGAGTCCGTGCCGACTCTCTGAAAAAGCAATCCAGCTAGTCCCACTCCCTCGCCTTTTCCCCGTAGCCCTGCAAATATTTTTCCATCGAGTACTTATCCAATTCCCTTTTGAAAGCCACGATTGAATCCACTTCCACCATCCTTTCAGGCAGCGCATTCCAGATCATAACCACTCGCTGTGTAAAAAGCTTTTCCTCATGTCGCCTTTGGTTCTTTTGCTAACCATTTATGTTAATCACTAATCTATTCACATACTCTCTCTTTGCCCCTCTTATTCCCTTTTTTAGATCTCCTCTGTACTTTCTGTATTCAGCCTGGTTCTCTATTGTATTATGAACCTTACATTCGTCATAAGCCTCCTTTTTCTTTTTCATTTTAATGTCTATATGTTTAGTCATCCAGGGAGCTCTAGCTTTGGGTGCCCTTCCTTTCCCCCTCATAGGGATGTGTCTACTCTGTACTCAAACCAACTCCTCCTTGAAGGCCTCCCATTGTTCTATTACCGTTTTGCCTACCAATTTTTGACTCCAATTTGCTCTCCTCCAATTAAGCATTTTCACATTTGATTGTTCCTTGTCCTTTTCCATAACTATTCTAAACCCCAAATTCTCCCCCTGCTCCACCTGCCCTATTTCATTCCCCAGAACTAGATCCAGCACTGTTTCTTTCCTGGTTGGGCTGAAAATACACTGTTCCACATTTTAGGAATTCCTCCCTCCCTTTTCCCTTTACACTATTACTGTCCCAGTCTATATTGGGATAATTGAACTCCCCCATTATCACTACTCTATAGGTCTTGCATCTTTCTGTAATTTGCTTGCAAATGTTTTCCTCTATCTCCTTCCCACTATTTGATGGCCTAGAGTTATACATCCAGTAGTGTAATTGCTCCTCTATTGTTCCTTAATTCTAACCAAATAGATTCTATCTTTGATCCCTCAACTACATCAACCCTTTCCAGTACTATAATAGTTTCTTTGATCAATATACCCACCCCTCCTTTCTCTTCATCCCTATCTTTCCTAAATACCTTGTAGTCAGGAATATTAAGTACCCAATTTTCCCCTTCTTTGAGCTAGGCCACTATATCAGTCCCACGTGGCGATTTGAGCCTGCAACTCACCAACCTTATTTACCACGCTATGTGCATTTATGCACATGCACTCCAAACTCATCTTAGAATGTCTTGCATTTGCCCCTGTCTCATCCCTCTTGCACCATTGGTCCAGCCACACATTAACCTGTCTTATCCTACTATTCCTATACTCACGAGTGCATGGCACTGGGAGTAATCCAGAGATTACTACCTGTGAGGTCCTGCTTTTTAACTTCCTCCCTAGCTCCTGAAACTCTTGACTGCAGGGCCTCGGCCCTTTTCCTTCTTATGTCATTGGTTCCCTTCCCCCCCTCAAAATATTCTGCACCCTCTCAGTGATGTCCTTTACCCTGGCACCAGGGAGGCCACACACCATGCGGGACTTATGTCGGCGGTTGCAGAAACACCTGTCTATCCTCCTGACTATCGAATCCCCTATAACAACTGCATTTCTTTTGCCTCCCTGTGCAGCCGAGTCTCCCGCAGTGCTGTGGATTTGCTCCTGACTGCATTCCCCGAGGTGTCAATACCTTCACTCTGAGCTCGAGCTCGAGCAGTTGGCGGCACTTCCTGCACATGTGGTTTTCCAGGACATACGAAGTGTTCTGGATTTCCCACATGGCACAGGATGTGCATGTGATGGGCCCCAGCTGTACTGCCATGTTAGCTAACAGTTATTTAACAGTTATTTGGACAAAGAGGTCAGCTTGAATCCCCGATATGCAGTCCTGTTACGCAAAGCTCTGTATGAGAGCGCCAAATGGTAAACTGATGATTGAGGGCATCAGCAACACCAATAAGTTTTAGGCAATACGCTGGCCTTGACTCCCATTAAGCCCATTACAGCATCTGTGCGGGGTGTACCAATAATATAACATTGCGCCTTTTTAAAAAAAAATTACAGTGTAAATTTTATGTTTGTGCTCTCCTGGCATGAAGCCTCACCCACTAGGAGCACACATTGGAAAATCACACGAGTGCAGCCCTCGATATTGTACCTGTTCATTTTAATGGAGAAAGTGACAGGAAACAGAGAGTAGCAGTGAACGGTTGTTTTTCAGACTGGAGGGAGGTATACAGTGGTGTTCCCCAGGTGTAGAGGGCACAATTTCAAAATTTGCAGATGACACAAAACTTGGAAGTGTAGTGAACAGTGAGGAAGATAGTGATAGACTTCAAGAGGACATAGACAGGCTGGTGGAATGGGCGGACACGTGGCAGATAAAATTTAATGTAGAAAAGTGCGAAGTGCTACATTTTGGTAGGAAGAACGAGGAGAGGCAATATAAACTAAAGGGTACAATTCTAAAAGTGGTGCAGGAACAGAGAGATCTGGGGGTATATGTGCACAAATCTTTGAAGGTGGCAGGGCAGGTTCAAAGCTGCAGCATACAGGATTTTGGGCTATATAAATACAGGCATAGAGTGCAAAAGCAAAGTCACGATGAACATTTATAAAACACTGGTTTGGCCACAACTGTAGTATTGTGTCCAGTTCTGGGCACCGCACTTTCGGAAGGATGTGAAGGCCTTAGAGCGGGAACAGAAGAGATTTACCAGAATGGTTCCAGGGATGAGGGACTTCAGTTACGTGGATAGACTGGAGAGGCTGGGGTTGTTCTCCTTGGAGCAGTTGAGAGGAGATTTGATAGAGGTATTCAAAATCTAGCCAGAGTAGATAGAGAGAAACTGTTCCTATTAGCGGATGGGTAAAGAACCAGAGGACATAGATTTAAGGTGATTGGCAAAAGAATCAAAGGCAACATGAGGAAAAACTTCTTTACACAGCGAGTGGTTAGGATCTGGAATGCACTGCCAGAGGGGGTGGTGGAGGCAGATTCAGTCATGGCTTTCAAAAGGGAATTGGATAAGTACTTGATGGAAAAATATTTGCAGGGCTACGGGGAAAGGGTGAGGTAGTGGGACTAACTGGATTACTCATGCAGAGAGCTGGCACGGACTCGATGGGACGAATGGCCTCCTTCCTTGCTGTAACCATTCTATGATTCTATAAATGAGAACATTGGGAGAAAATCATACAAGGTTATCACTATGTCTGAAAAGGCAGTATATTCCTTAACATTGTGCCTGGACTATGTAACTATGTAATGTAAGGTGTTCCGTTCCCTTCCACCTTACACCGAGTCTTGGACCTTGGAATTACAAGAACAAAACAGGCTTTGGCTCAACCCAAACTTGTTAGTTTATTAGACCAACAAAACCCCAGTATGATTTGATTGAAACTTACAATCACCCATGCGGCTAGTCGTTACCGATGCTGATCATAGGCCTGGACCTGGAAATGACCGGTTTCCATCCTTCTTCCCTTGATTGCAGCCTCCGCAGTGCAAACCCCTTAGTGGTTTGCCTGGAACTTACAACACCCATATGGCTGATAGTGTTGCAGTCATGCAAGCCCCCCCTGGGCCTCATCTGTGGTTTCAGCTATCAATCTGTTTGTTTGCTTAACATTCACACTTCTTCATCTGGGCATCTCGGTGATTCCTCACTGTAATGGACCCTTGGCTCACAGCATTGTTTAGATGTGAAAGGCCTTCCGTTTTTGTCTGAGACTGAGCATGGCTCAGAGGCTCAGTTTGATTATACATTTTCTCGATGTTGAAGTGCCTTCGCCAGGGGATCATTGTTTGATGTAAATGAGTCTCCGACACTGATCATGGACTGGAGTCTCTTTGACTGGTACCTGGGGTTAACTGTTTTATAACTCACAGCCTGTTCCATGTCTTGCAGTTTTACAGTGTTTTTACAGTATTTTCCATATTTGTAGTTTTACATTCCCTCCTTTAATATCTCGTATACACTAGAAATATTACTTTTGATGCTTCTCCTCCACTCTCAGGTGCATTGCCGGTTTCAACCAAATCTTAGATTTTTTAATCACACCAATACATTTGGTCTAATCATCCCAAATCCCCTTTTAACAATCTTACACATTTTTCCTTCTTAGTCATTCCTTTTAGTTTACAGAGCAGTATCAATAAATACAACACAATAATCAATTGCACAATCACTAATACATGCGATGCGATTCGAATCCAAGACGTGACCACAATATTGGACCCAATATCCCACCAAGGAGGGGTAACTATTTCTTCAATTTCATCCCTCACTTTATTATTCTGTTGCTGGAGCGTAAAGTAATGTTTTTGTGAAAGTTCTACGTCCTTTACCAGTTCAGTCAAGTGCTCTGGTAATGTCGGGATATCTATATCCAAAACGTGATATGTAGAAGTAGGGAACCTTGGATGACTCGGGAGATTGTGGCCCGAGTCAAAAAGAAGAAGGAGGCATATGACATGCATAGGCAGCTGGGATCAAGTGGATCCCTTGAAGAGTATAGAGATTGCCGGAGTAGAGTTAAGAGAGAAATCAGGAGGGCAAAAAGGGGACATGAGATTGCTTTGGCAGATAAGGCAAAGGAGAATCCAAAGAGCTTCTACAAATACATAAAGGGCAAAAGAGTAACTAGGGAGAGAGTAGGGCCTCTTAAGGATCAACAAGGTCATCTATGTGCGGAACCACAAGAGATGGGTGAGATCCTAAATGAATATTTCACATCGGTATTTACGGTTGAGAAAGGCATGGATGTTAGGGTACTTGGGGAAATAAATAGTGATGTCTTGAGGAGTGTACATATTACAGAGAGGGAGGTGCTGGAAGTCTTAACGCGCATCAAGGTAGATAAATCTCCGGGACCTGATGAAATGTATCCCAGGACGTTATGGGAGGTTAGGGAGGAAATTGCGGGTCCCCTAGCGGAGATATTTGAATCATCGACAGCTACAGGTGAGGTGCCTGAAGATTGGAGGGTAGCAAATGTTGTGCCTTTGTTTAAGAAGGGCGGCAGGGAAAAGCCTGGGAACTACAGACCAGTGAGCCTGACATCTGTAGTGGGTAAGTTGTTAGAGGGTAATCTGAGAGACAGGATCTATGGGCATTTGGAGAGGCAGGGACTGTTTAGGAACAGTCAGCATGGTTTTGTGAGTGGAAAATCATGTCTCACGAATTTGATTGAGTTTTTTGAAGGGGTAACCAAGAAGATAGATGAGGGCTGTGCAGTAGACGTGGTCTACATGGATTTTAGCAAAGCCTTTGACAAGGTACTGCATGGTAGGTTGTTACATAAGGTTAAATCTCACGGGATCCAAGGTGAGGTAGCCAATTGGATACAAAATTGGCTTGACGACAGAAGACAGAGGGTGGTTGTAGAGGGTTGTTTTTCAGACTGGAGGCCTGTGTCCAGTGGTGTGCCTCAGGGATCGGTGCTGGATCCGCTGTTATTTATTATTTATATTAATGATTTGGATGAGAATTTAGGAGGCATGGTTAGTAAGTTTGCAGATGACACCAAGATTGGTGGCATTGTGGACAGTGAAGAAGGTTATCTAGGATTGCAACGGGTTCTTGATAAATTGGGCCAGTGGGCCGATGAATGGCAGATGGAGTTTAATTTAGATAAATGTGAGGTGATGCATTTTGGTAGATCGAATCGGGCCAGGACCTACTCCGTTAATGGTAGGGCGTTGGGGAGAGTTATAGAACAAAGAGATCTGGGAGTACAGGTTCATAGCTCCTTGAAAGTGGAGTCACAGGTGGATAGGGTGGTGAAGAAGGCATTCAGCATGCTTGGTTTCATTGGTCAGAACATTGAATACAGGAGTTAGCATGTCTTGTTGAAGTTGTACAAGACATTAGTTAGGCCACACTTGGAATACTGTGTACAGTTCTGGTCACCCTATTATAGAAAGGATATTATTAAACTAGAAAGAGCGCAGAAAATATTTACTAGGATGCTACCGGGATTTGATGGTTTGACTTATAGGGTGAGGTTGGATAGACTGAGACTTTTTTCCCTGGAGAGTAGGAGGTTTAGGGGTGACCTTATAGAAGTCTATAAAATAATGAGGGGCATAGATAAGGTAGATAGTCAAAATCTTTTCCCAAAGGTAGGGGAATCTATAACGAGGGGGCATAGATTTAAGGTGAGAGGGGAGAGATACAAAAGGGTCCAGAGGGGCAATTTTTTCACTCAAAGGGTGGTGAGTGTCTGGAACGAGCTGCCAGAGGCAGTAGTAGAGGCGGGTAAAATTTTGTCTTTTAAAAAGCATTTGGACAGTTACATGGGTAAGATGGGTATAGAGGGATATGGGCCAAGTGCAGGCAATTGGGACTAGCTTAGTGGTATAAACTGGGCGACATAGACATGTTGGGCCGAAGGGCCTGTTTCCATGTTGTAAACTTCTATGATTCTATGATTCCTGGAGGTTCGGCAAAGTACCGTTAATTGTGATATTGATTGGGGTGTGATCCGAGATAGGGATTATCCTTTCCTGTGCTACCCAGGTAGAATCTTGAACTGGGCACCAGGTATCTTTGTTTCTGCTTTCACTAGTGGCGACACAGTAAGTTCCATTACCCTTATACGCAACCTGGGGTGGGACATGGCCCTGAGCCATTACTTCCATAGTACAGCTGATAGGCTCTCCACCCCCAAATTCGAACCCAGTTACTGGCCGATCGAAAAGATTCAGGTGGTATGGGCACAACACCACATGTGTACCCCCTCTCTGACATCCCTCCAGATTGTTGCCGGTAATTGAGTTTCCCATTTTAACCACACACAGAGAGGTCTTATGATGCCTTCCATGTACCTCATTCCGAATAACACCAACATTCTCTACCTGGTATACCGGCACGGGCCGTTGTGACTGATCCATCACCGGCATCCTAAGGACAATTCCCATTACCGTTT
This sequence comes from Heptranchias perlo, assembly GCF_035084215.1. NCBI lineage: Eukaryota > Metazoa > Chordata > Chondrichthyes > Hexanchiformes > Hexanchidae > Heptranchias > Heptranchias perlo. The sequence continues at coordinate 77,555,830 of NC_090330.1, forward strand.
GTTTGTTATGGCCACAGTTGACCGGGACTGGGTATACTTTGGAGGCCGACCGTAACTGACATGGATTCATGCGGTTGTTATATGCACTTATAGCTCTTAGGTATCTGTTGCCAATCCATGACGGTACGCGGCCTTGTTTTAAATCCTCCAGATTACTGCGCCCCTCGTTTAACAACCAGTACATGATACACACGTCATTTCGGGCGGCCTGGTCTGACGGATTTCAGACCTCCTTTTATTAATTTATTTATTGTCTGGGCGTGAGTTTCCAACTCAATTATTATTTCCTTCAAGTGAATTGTCATCACTTGGACTTCCTGCAACACTTGTCCCTCAATATTATTACCCTCCCCCAGTATTTCCTTTAGCTGGTCCTTTAGGGTATTCACCTGCATTTGCAGCTGAACATTATCCATATTATTGACCAGTGATGTCCCTGTATTAAATACCTTGGCCACGTTATTGATCAATCCCCTTTCTCGTCTCCCCATACCTGGCTGACTGATTTTTACCGGTTTATATAAATCTTCCCGACTCTCGACCCCATAGTCATTCTCATAAAATTGCTGGAACATCTCCTTTAGCAATTTCTCCTACAACCTTTGCGTTTTTGGTGGGCACCACCTGGGCAACTGTAACTTTGTTAAATTGAGAATGACCGAGGCTATCTCGTAATGTACATCGTGATACACCCTTTCCTTGTTGGAATCAACATCATCCCATTTCTAGGTCCGGGTATCGTTATAGGTCACTTAACCTCTATATCCCGAGTCTTTGGGGTTTTTGGTGGGGACTTTATTTCGTGCGCAACCAGTTCGGTAGCATTGACTATCCCTGGAGGATCGAAAACCACACACAAGAGTCGAAATTCTGGGTCCAATTCATTCCTGACCTCGAGTCTTGCCGTTGTCGTTGAAAAGCAATGGTGAACCCTTCTTGACATTTATGCCTCGACCCGACCACACACACATAAACTCCTTGCTCCTCCCTCTTCCGCCACTTGTCCCAACACAATTTTACCCCTTCCTTAGTTCCCACAGTCCATCTGTTTGAGTTATTGCCCAGTTTTTCCCAATCCGTGGATGCATCACTTTTCTTTTCGTCTGTCTTTCATAACCACCACCACCATCCCTTGGCATTCTTGGTGCTCCCTTGGCATTCTAGGCAAACCCGTCTACTCTCCTTCACCTGTACCTTTGTGATATTCACTTTTGGACAGGACACCAATACTTCCCTTATTTTGTACCCAGTTTGTCCTGAGTACTTGGTGGAATTTGACCATAGCCAGCATGGCCAATTCGCATCGTGGGAGTATGTATTCTTACCATTGTTACCTCGTGTCGTCCCCCCCTTAGTTACAGAGGGACCAATTCCTCCCATACAGCCATAAACAAGAAACATCTTGATGTCCCCCTGGCTCCCCTGCCCTGCTTCAATTTGGATCACCAACACATTCAGCCAGTGTTGCGTCCTTGATTCAACTCGCTTCGACAAAAGAAAAATAAAACTGCTCTGCGAGGGGTCTTCCCTTCACAGGTTTGACTAAAGTTATTCACATATTTACATAGCACGGGTTAATCACCATGATCCTTTTTCTTTCCCTCGAGGTTTGGGATGCTTGGGGCCCAGGGGTGGCATAGGAGGAGGCCTCCAGGGCACCCTGGGCTGAGGTTTCAGTTTACTCCTTCTCAACGCCCCTCCTCCTGAGTAATCCTCATCATCCCACAACATGCGAAGAAGGCGTGCACTGATCAAACTCACTATCATTCCCTGAGCTTTAGTTTGTTTTGTTCTCCTCTCTTCGGGGTCATAGAGCAGACACTGGTTAATGTGGAACCATTTTACCCGTTTCATCAGTTGTACCGCATAAATGATGGGACTTGCCTTATTTTTTTTTTATTCGCATTTATTGCCCATCCCTAATTGCCCTAGAGAAGGTGGTGGTGAGCCGCCTTCTTCAACCGCTGAAGTCCGTCTGGTGAAAGCTCTCCCGTGATATGCTCCTCCTGCAAGATGTGGGAAGTCATGGACACTACCAGTGTCCCTGCCGACCATGTGTGCGGGAAGTGTGTCCACCTGCAGCTACTGACCGATCGTATCTCGGAGCTGGAGCTGCGGGTGGACTCACTGTGGAGCATCCGCGATGCAGAGAAACTCGTGGATAGCACGTTTAGCGAGTTGGTCACACCGCAGGTAAAGGGTATACAGGCAGGAAGTGAATGGGTGACCACCAGGAAGAGTAAGAGATGCAGGCAGGTAGTGCAGGGGTCCCCTGTGTCCATCCCCCTCTCAAACAGATATGCCACTTTGGATGCTGTTGGGGGGGATGACTTATCAGGGGAAGGCAGCAGCAGCCAACTTCCTGGCACCACGGGTAGCTCTGCTGCACAGGCTGGGAGGAAAAAGAGTGGCAGAGCTATAGTGATAGGGGACTCAATTGTAAGGGGAATAGACAGGCGTTTCTGCGGCCGCAACCGAGACTCCAGGATGGTGTGTTGCCTCCCTGGTGCAAGGATCAAGGATGTCTCGGAGCGGCTACAGAACATTTTGGAGGGGGAGGGCGAACAGCCAGCTGTCGTGGTGCACATAGGCACCAACGATATAGGTAAAAAAGGGGATGAGGTCCTAAAAGCAGAATATAGGGAGTTAGGAGGTAAATTAAAAAATAGGACCTCAAAGGTAGTAATCTCAGGATTGCTGCCAGTGCCACGTGCTAGTCAGAGTAGAAATAGGAGGATATTTCAAATGAATACGTGGCTAGAGGAATGGTGCAAGGGGGAGGGATTCAAATTCCTGGGACACTGGAAACGGTTCTGGGGGAGGTGGGACCAGTACAAACCGGACGGTCTGCACCTGGGCAGGGCCGGGACCGCTGTCCTAGGAGGAGTGTTTGCTAGTGCTGTTGGGGAGGGTTTAAACTAAAGTGGCAGGGGGTTGGGAACCTGAGCAGGGAGAGAGAGGAAAGCGTAACAGGAAGGGACAGAAGGTATGGAGTAATAGGTAAAGTGTTAAAAAAGGAAAAAGCAGGAACTAAGCGTCACAAAACAGATTTGAAAGTTCTTTATCTGAATGCACGTAGCATTCGTAATAAAATGGACGAGTTAACGGCACAAATAACTACGTATGGGTATGATCTTGTGGCCATTACAGAAACATGGCTGCAGGGTGACAACGACTGGGAATTAAATATGCCAGGGTATTTAACAATTAGGAAGGACAGGCAGGAAGGAAGGGGAGGTGGGGTGGCTATGTTAATAAAGGAAGGAATCACTGTAATACAGAGAAATGATATTGGGACAAAGCATCAAGATAATGAAACAGTTTGGGTGGAGATCATAGAATCATAGAATCATAGAAGTTACAACATGGAAACAGGCCCTTCGGCCCAACATGTCCATGTCGCCCAGTTTATACCACTAAGCTAGTCCCAATTGCCTGCACTTGGCCCATATCCCTCGATACCCATCTTCCCCATGTAACTGTCCAAATGCTTTTTAAAAGACAAAATTGTACCCGCCTCTACTACTGCCTCTGGCAGCTCGTTCCAGACACTCACCACCCTTTGAGTGAAAAAATTGCCCCTCTGGATCCTTTTGTATCTCTCCCCTCTCACCTTAAATCTGTGCCCCCTCGTTATAGACTCCCCTACCTTTGGGAAAAGATTTTGACTATCGACCTTATCTATGCCCCTCATTATTTTATAGACTTCTATAAGATCACCCCTTAACCTCCTACTCTCCAGGGAATAAAGTCCCAGTCTGTCTAACCTCTCCCTGTAAGTCAAACCATCAAGTCCCGGTAGCATCCTAGTAAATCTTTTCTGCACTCTTTCTAGTTTAATAATATCCTTTCTATAATAGGGTGACCAGAACTGTACACAGTACTCCAAGTGTGGCCTCACCAATGCCCTGTACAACTTCAACAAGACATCCCAACTCCTGCATTCAATGTTCTGACCAATGAAACCAAGCATGCTGAATGCCTTCTTCACCACCCTAATAAGGGAAAAAAAACATTAGTGGGCGTAGTATATAGGCCTCCTAATAGTTGCAACTCTGCTGGAAGAAGTATTAATCAGGAGATAGTCGGGGCATGTAATAAGGGAACAGCCATAATTATGGGGGATTTTAATTATCATATTAACTGGACAAATCAAATTGGGCAGAGCAGCCTTGAGGACGAGTTCATTGAGTGCATCAGGGATGGATTTCTTGAGCAGTATGTAACTGATCCTACAAGGGGGCAGGCAACCTTGGACCTGGTCCTGTGTAATGAGTCAGGATTAATTAATAATGTCCTAGTTAAGGATCCCCTTGGAACGAGCGACCACAACATGGTTGAATTCCATATCCAATTAGAGGGTGAGAAGGTTGATTCTCAAACAAGCGTACTGAGCTTGAATAAAGGAGACTATGATGGTATGAGAGCGGAATTGATTAAAGTGGACTGGGAAAATAGATTAAAGGGTAAGACGGTACATGAGCAGTGGTGTTCATTTAGGGAGTTATTTTACAACTTTCAAAATAAATATATTCCACTGAGGAAAAAAGGGTGTAAAAGAAATGACAGCCATCCGTGGCTAAGTAAAGAAATCAAGGATAGTATCCGACTAAAAACAAGGACATATAAGGTAGCCAAACTTAGTGGGAGGATAGAAGATTGGGAATTCTTCAAAAGACAGCAAAAAGTAACTAAAGGATTGATTAAGAAAGGGAAGTTAGATTATGAAAAGAAATTAGCAAAAAATATAAAAACAGATAGCAAGAGTTTCTATAGTTATATAAAAAGAAAAAGGGTGGCTAAGGCAAACGTAGGTCCCTTAGAGGATGAGACCGGGAAATTAATGGTGGGAAACATGGAGATGGCAAAAATGCTGAACAAATATTTTGTTTCAGTCTTTACAGTAGAGGACACTAAGAATATCCCAACACTGGACAAACAGGGGACTCTCGGGGGGGAGGAGCTAAATACGATTAAAATCACTCAGGAGATGGTACTCAGTAAAATAATGGGACTCAAGGCGGATAAATCCCCTGGACCTGATGGCTTCCATCCTAGGGTCTTGAGGGAAGTGGCAGTAGGGATTGTGGATGCTTTGGTGATAGTTTTCCAAAATTCCCTGGACTCAGGAGAGGTCCCGGCAGATTGGAAAACTGCTAATGTAACACCGTTATTTAAAAAGGGTAGTAGGCAGAAGGCTGGAAATTAGAGGCCAGTTAGCTTAACATCTGTGGTGGGTAAAATTTTGGAGTCTATTATTAAGGAGACAGTAACGGAACATTTAGATAAGCATAATTTAATAGGACAAAGTCAGCATGGCTTTATGAAGGGGAAGTCATGTCTGACAAATTTGCTTGAGTTCTTCGAGGATATAACGTATCGGGTGGATAAAGGGGAACCAGTGGACGTAGTGTATTTAGACTTCCAGAAGGCATTCGACAAGGTGCCACATAAAAGATTATTACTTAAGATAAAAAATCACGGGATTGGGGGTAATATTCTGGCATGGGTGGAGGATTGGTTATCGAACAGGAAGCAGAGAGTTGGGATAAATGGTTCATTTTCGGACTGGCAACCAGTAACCAGTGGTGTTCCACAGGGGTCGGTGCTGGGTCCCCAACTCTTTACAATCTATATTAACGATTTGGAGGAGGGGACCGAGTGCAACATATCAAAATTTGCAGATGATACAAAGATGGGAGGGAAAGTAGAGAGTGAGGAGGACATAAAAAACCTGCAAGGGGATATAGACAGGCTGGGTGAGTGGGCGGAGATTTGGCAGATGCAATATAATATTGGAAAATGTGAGGTTATGCACTTTGGCAGGAAAAATCAGAGAGCAAGTTATTTTCTTAATGGCGAGAGACTGGAAAGTACTGCAGTACAAAGGGATCTGGGGGTCCTAGTGCAAGAAAATCAAAAAGTTGGTATGCAGGTGCAGCAGGTGATCAAGAAAGCCAACGGAATGTTGGCTTTTATTGCTAGGGGGATAGAATATAAAAACAAGGAGGTATTGCTGCAGTTTTATAAGGTATTGGTGAGACCGCACCTGGAATACTGCATACAGTTTTGGTCTCCATACTTAAGAAAAGACATACTTGCTCTCGAGGCAGTACAAAGAAGGTTCACTCGGTTAATCCCGGGGATGAGGGGGCGGACATATGAGGAGAGGTTGAGTAGATTGGGACTCTACTCATTGGAGTTCAGAAGAATGAGAGGCGATCTTATTGAAACATATAAGATTGTGAAGGGTCTTGATCGGGTGGATGCAGTAAGGATGTTCCCAAAGATGGGTGAAACTAGAACTAGGGGGCATAATCTTAGAATAAGGGGCTGCTCTTTCAAAACTGAGATGAGGAGAAACTTCTTCACTCAGAGGGTGGTAGGTCTGTGGAATTTGCTGCCCCAGGAAGCTGTGGAAGCTACATCATTAGATAAATTTAAAACAGAAATAGACAGTTTCCTAGAAGTAAAGGGAATTAGGGGTTATGGGGAGCGGGCAGGAAATTGGACATGAAGCTGAGTTCGGATCGGTCAATGCCCTGTGGGTGGCGGAGAGGGCCCAGGGGCTATGTGGCCGGGTCCTGCTCCGACTTCTTGTGTTCTTTAGATTTGTGGTTGGGATCAGATCAGCCATGATCTTATTGAATGGCGGAGCAGGCTCGAGGGGCCGATTGGCCTACTCCTGCTCCAATTTCTTATGTTCTTATGTTCTTATGAAGGGAGTTCCAGGATTTTGACCCAGCAACGATGAAGGAACGGCGATATATTTCCAAGTCGGGATGGTGTGTGACTTGGAGGGGAACGTGCAGGTGGTGTTGTTCCCATGTACCTGCTGCTCTTGTCCTTCTAGGTGGTAGAGGTCGTGGGTTTGGGAGGTGCTGTCGAAGAAGCCTTGGCGAGTTGCTGCAGTGCATACTGTGGATGGTACACACTGCAACCACTGTGCGCCAGTGGTGAAGGGACTGAATGTTTAGGGTGGTGGATGGGGTGCCAATCAAGCGGGTTGCTTTGTCCTGGATGGTGTCGAGCTTCTTGAGTGTTGTTGGAGCTGCACTCATCCAGGCAAGTGGAGTGGATTCCATCACACTCCTGACTTGTGCGTTGTAGATGGTGGAAAGGCTTTGGAGAGTCAGGAGGTGAGTCACCAGCCTCTGACCTGCTCTTGCAGCCACAGTATTTATATGGCTGGTCCATTTAAGTTTCTGATCAATGGTGACTCCCAGGATGTTGATGGTGGGGGATTCGGCGATGGTAATGCCGTTGAATGTCATGGGGAGGTGGTTATACCCTATCTTGTTGGAGATGGTCATTGCCTGGCACTTATCTGGCGCAAATGTTACTTGCCACTTATCAGCCCAAGCCTGGATGTTGTCCAGGTCTTGCTGCATGCGGGCTCGGACTGCTTCATTATTTGAGAGATTGCGAATGGAACTCAAAACTGTGCAATCATCAGCGAACATCCTCATTTCTGACCTTATGATGGAGGGAAGGTCATTGATGAAGCAGCTGAAGATGGTTGGGCCTGGGACACTGCCCTGAGGAACTCCTGCAGCAATGTCCTGGGGCTGAGATGATTGGCCTCCAACAACCACTACCATCTTCCTTTGTGCTAGGTATGACTCCAGCCACTGGTGAGTTTTCTCCCTGATTCACATTGACTTCAATTTTACTAGGGCTCCTTGGTACCACACTCGGTCAAATGCTGCCTTGATGTCAAGGGCAGTCACTCTCACCTCACCTCTGGAATTCAGCTCTTATGTCCATGTTTGGACCAAGGCTGTAATGAGGCCTGGAGCCGAGTGGTCCTGGCGGAACCCAAACTGAGCATCGGTGAGCAGGTTATTGGTGAGTAAGTGCCGCTTGATAGCACTGTCGACAACACCTTCCATCACTTTGCTGATGATTGAGAGTAGACTGATGGGGTGGTAATTGGCCAGATTGGATTTGTCCTGCTTTTTGTGGACAGGACATACCTGGGCAATTTTCCACATTGTCAGGTAGATGCCAGTGTTATAGCTGTACTGGAACAGCTTGGCGAGAGGCGCAGCTAGTTCTGGAGTACAAGGCTTCAGCACTACAGCCGGGATGTTGTTGGGGCCCATAGCCTTTGCTGTACCCAGTGCACTCAGCCATTTCTTGATATCACGTGGAGTGAATCGAATTGGCAGAAGACTGGCTTCTGTGATGGTGGGGATATCGGGAGGAGGCCGAGATGGATCATCCACTCGGCACTTCTGTCTGAAGATGGTTGTAAACGCTTCAGCCTTGTCTTTTGCACTCACGTGCTGGACTCCGCCATCATTGAGGATGGGGATGTTTACAGAGCCTCCTCCTCCCGTTAGTTGTTTAATTGTCCACCACCATTCAAGACTCAATGTGGCAGGACTGCAGAGCTTTGATCTGATCCGTTGGTTGTGGAATCGCTTTGCTCTGTCTATAGCATGTTGCTTCCGCTGTTTAGCACGCATGTAGTCCTGATTTGTAGCTTCACCAGGTTGGCACCTCATTTTTAGGTACGCCTGGTGCTGCTCCTGGCATGCTCTTCTACACTCCTCATTGAACCAGGGTTGATTCCCTGGCTTGTTGATAAGGGTGGAGTGAGGAATATGCCTGGCCATGAGGTAAGAGATTGTGCTGAAATACAATTGTGCTGCTGCTGATGGCCCACAGCACCTCATGGATGCCCAGTTTTGAGCTGTGAGATCTGTACTGAATCTATCCCATTTAGCACGGTGGTAGTGCCACACAACACGTTGGATGGTATCCTCAGTGCGAAGACGGGACTTCGTCTCCACGAGGACTGTGCGGTGGTCACTCCTACCAATACTGTCATGGACAGATGCATTTGCAACAGGTAGATTGGTGAGGACGAGGTCAAGTAAGTTTTTCCCTCGTGTTGGTTCGCTCACCACCTGTTGCAGGCCCAGTCTGGCAGCTATGTCCTTCAGGACTCGGCCAGCTCGGTCAGTAGTGGTGCTACCGAGCCACTCTTGGTGATAAACATTGAAGTCCCCCACCCAGAGTACATTCTGTGCCTTTGCTACCCTCAGTGCTTCCTCCAAGTGGTGTTCTGCATGGAGGAGGACTGATTCATCAGCTGAGGGTGGACGGTAGGTGGTAATCAGCAGGAGGTATCCTTGCCCATGTTTGACCCGATGCCATGAGATTTCATGGGGTCCAGCGTCAATGTTGAGGACTCCCAGGGCCACTCCCTCCTGACTGTATATCACTGTACCGCCACCTCTGGTTGGTCTGTCCTGCCGGTGGGACAGGACATACCCAGGAATGATGATGGAAGAGTCTGGGACATTGGCTGAAAGGTATGATTCTGTGAGTATGGCTATGTCAGGCTGTTGCTTGCTAGTCTGTGGGACAGCTCTCCCAATTTTAGCACAAGTCCCCAGATGTTAGTGAGGAGGACTTTGCAGGGTCGACTAGGCTTGGTTTGCCTTTGCTGTGTCTGGTGCCTAGTGGTCCGATGCCGGGTGGTCCGTCCTGTTTTATTCTTGTGACTTTTTTTCATGAGATTTTACAACTGAGTGGCTTGCTAGGCCATTTCAGAGGGCAATTAAGAATCAACCACATTGCTGTGGGTCTGGAGTCACATATAGGCCAGACCGGGTAAGGACGGCAGGTTTCCTTCCCTAAAGGACCACAATACTGTACGACCCTTTATACAATGGTTTGAATCCTCCTATTCTCACGTAATTTCTGATCATGACCTGGTCCCCTACTTCCCATTCCTACACTTTACGTGGTTCCAACAGCATTTTATTCTCCTGGTGCTGTTTTCCCATGTTATTAGCTGCCTCCCAATGCAGCTTCCTTAAAGTATCATGCAGATCCCTCACAAACCTATCTCAGGTGACCTCCTTAGTCTGCGTTTCTGTGAGGATCGGCACCAGCACATGAGTCAGAGTCCTCATTGAACTCCTTCATCAGCTCGTGCTGGGAATGTCCCGTACTTTTAGAGAGACTGGCCCTGATGTTCATTAGGACTAGGGGCAGGACCTCATCCCACTTCTTTGGGTCCTCTCCTATCTCTTTCCTAAGCCTCCCTTTTATAGTGCGGTTAATTTTCTCTACTATACCCAATGATTGGGGGTTATGGGCCACATGCCATTTTCCCTGTATTCCTAGGAGCTTCAGGGTGCTTGCATAACCCGTCCAGTGAAATGTATTCCCTGATCTGATTCTACTATCTGGGGCAGTCCCCATAGGGAGAACATTTCCCTCACCAGAATCCCAGCCGTATTTAATGCCGTGGCCTACAATAGAAAGCTTCCACCCACTTAGAGAATGTATCTACCAGCACCAGACAATACCTATGGCCTGTTTTTGTGTTGGGCAGTGACGCAATGAAGTCAATTTGTATAGACTGCCAAGGTTCCTCTACCCTCCTAGTGTGTCCCAGCGGGACCTTTCTTCAGTGGGGGTCTGGATTATTTGCAGCACACACTAAACAGTTATTTCAATACTCCTTTACATCCTCCCTGAGATGGGGCCACCATCCCACTTCCTCTACTTTCCTCCCCGTCATTTCTGGTCCTAGGTGTTCCCGGACCCCCATGAGCTGCATGAATTCTTCCCTGTACTGCGTGGGCACAATCCACTTATCTTCCTTAAACAACATTCCTTCTTTAACTACTATGTCTGCTGCTCCAAAGGGTCCCTCAGTTGGTTCCCCTCCTTCCTTTTCCCTAATTACCGCTTTTAAAACCACATCTTGTGTTTGGACCTGTGTCAAGTCTGGGGGCAATTTCACCTCCTGGTGTCCCTCTCTTTTCCTTATGGTCGTAACTTATCCAGATTGGTACGGGTCCCAAGGCATTCCTTCCATGGCCCCCTTTTTGGCCAGTTCATCGGCCTTCTGGTTACCTTCCCGCTTGGGCTCCGTTTTTGAACGTTCCTTAACCTTCTGAATGTAATAATCCTTCTGGTTATTATCCGTGATGTTTAAGATAGTTTTCAACAGAGGAGCCGTTACCAATGGTTTCCCGTTTGAAGACTTAAAACCTCGTCTAGCCCATATTGCCAAATATTCGGTGCAGGAGTTGCAGGTGAACATCAAGTCTGAACATATGGTGTAGGGGGTTGGACAATCACTGGGGTGCGTTACTACATAGGTCACGGCCGCCAGCTCGACCTGCTGCGCACTCAGCGTGTCGGGATGTTTTATGGCCCTTTCTATTCCTGTCTCTGGGTCAAAAATCCCAACCCTATCCTACGTTCTCTATTTGTTACTGAGCTGGACCCATCCACATAAATATCCCGACCTGTCAGGTGTTCCCCTGCTCAGAATCCCATATCTACATCCCACACTCCCTCTACTGAACACACGTGATCCATCCCCGGATAGACTTAGTGGCCTGAGAGAGCAACAGCATCCAACAGGCTATTCGACTGCTGCTCACTGTCCCATCTTTCATTCTACCATCCAGTAACATTTATGTTGGGGTATGGCAGGTCAACAGGGTTACCAAGGATGACCCCGTGAACAACTGAAAGTGTTTGATGGCCCAAAAGTTTGCCAAGAGATGTCGTTCACAATTCGAGAAGCCCCTTTCGACATCTATCAGGACTTGGGAGGCATCGGCCACCGGTCTCAACTTGCTGTGGCGCTCTTGGAGTAAGACTGTGCACAAACTGTCCCCAGTAGCTGCTACCTCCAGGTAAAAGTCCTGGTTCCCATTAATCACTGCTAATACGGGTGCAGTTTGTAGGGCTTCTTTTGGGCGAGTGAATGCCTCCTGGCAACTTTCGTCCCATTCCCATTCTACCCCTTTTCTAAGGAGCCTAAGTAAAGGGGCTGCCGTGGCCTGCAGTATCCCATTGCTCCCAGAAAGGACCTTACTCCAGATACATCCTATGGGGCTGGTAGTTCCTGAACTGCCTTTCTTTTTGCCCCGTCTACAGCCCTATCTCCTGCTCTAATTGACAGTCCTAGAAATTGCAACTCCTCTTGTCCAATTTGGGCTTTCTTGGGATTCACCTCCTGTAACAGCTTCAATAGTTCACTTAGTAATGGCCCATGATCCTCCACACCTTCGGAGAATAACAACAAGTCGTCCACATACTGGATTAGCTGGTTGGGCTGACTGAAACCCTTCAATCATCAGCCACACACTGGTGAAAAATTGAAGGACTGTTGTAAAACCCTTGTGGGAGACACGTCCAGGTGTACTGTTGTCCCTTGAATGTAAAGGCAAATTTATACTGATCCTCCCATCTCATGGGGATTATTGACCAAAACCCTTTTGATATGTCAAGTACGGTAAATGTCGTTGCCGTCGCAGGGATGCTTCCTACCAGATCTGCTACTGCTGGTACAGTGGGTGCACAGGCTGGAATGTTTTTATTGAGAACCCGGTAGTCCACCGTGGCTCTCCATGACTGATCGGGTTTCTTAACTGGCCAAAGTGGTGAATTTACGTGGGTTGCTATTGTTCTCAGTATGCCTTGGTCTACCAAGGAGTTTATCGCAGTTCCCAAATTCTTTTCTGCTTCTTGAGAAAAATTGTACTGTTTCTGAGGCCATGATATTGGATCCCCATCTACCCTCACCTCTACCCCTGTCTCGCTTTCACAATCATGTCTGTGAGTAGTGAAGACGGTGAGGTTATCCCGTACATTCGTTCGATACCTCGCCAGGATGCTATCGACCAATTGTTCCAGGTCATAGCTCCCCTTCGGTTTCATCGTGCAGGCATCTTTTCATCTTTGGGAATGACTAAAATCTCCTCTAGCTTGTCCAAATCAACTGCCTCCCATAGGCAATTATTTTGTACATCTAAAATCATGTGGCAGGCCAACATGTAATAAAATTAAAAAGCGATATTGATAAATTAGGTGAATGGGCAAAACTGTGGCAAATGGAATTCAATGTAGACAAATGTGAGGTCATCCACTTTGGATCAAAAAAGGATAGAACAGGGTACTTTCTAAATGGTAATAAGTTTAAAAACAGTGGATGTCCAAAGGGACTTAGGGGTACAGGTACATAGATCATTGAAGTGTCATGAACAGGTGCAGAAAATCATTAAGAAGGCTAATGGAATGCTGGCCTTTAGATCTAGAGGACGAGAGTACAAGGGGGCAGAAGTTATGCTGCAGCTATACAAAACCCTGGTTAGACCGCACCTGGAGTACAGTGAGCAGTTCTGGGGACCACACCTTCGGAAGGACATATTGACCTTGGAGGGAGTGCAGCGTAGGTTTACTAGAATGATACCCGGACTTCAAGGATTAAGTTACGAGGAGAGATTACACAAATTGGGGTTGTATTCTCTGGAGTTTCGAAGGTTAAGGGGTGATCTGATCAAAGTTTATAAGATATTAAGGGAAACAGATAGGGTGGATAGAGAGAAACTATTTCCGTTGATTGGGGATTCTAGGAGTAGGGGGCACAGTCTAAAAATTAGAGCCAGACCTTTCAGGAGTGAGATTAGAAAACATTTCTACACACAAAGGGTGGTAGAAGTTTGGAACTCTCTTCCGCAAACGGCAATTGATACTAGCTCAATTACTAAATTTAAATCTGAGATAGATAGCTTTTTGGCAACCAAAGGTATTAAGGGATATGGGCCAAAGGCAGGTATATGGAGTTAGAACAAAGATCAGCCATGATCTTATCAAATGGCGGAGCAGGTACGAGGGGCTGAATGGCCCACTCCTGTTCCTATGTTTCTATGTTCCTATAACCTGCTGTAATGCGGCCACTAAGAGTTTTACTGTATCTTCTGCCTTCCCTTGCTTTGCCTCTACCACCCGTGGTTTTGACCCTCCAAGACCCTCGTATCCTGGGTTTCCTCCTTTCGGGAACCTACACTCCTTACTCCAGTGTCCCATTTTCCCACAGTTAAAACACACTTGGGATCTGCTTGCATGAGCCCCTTCTTGTCTCCATTCCTTTTTAGCTCCCATGTTCTCTCTGGCTTCGAGCACCTTCCCTTTGTCTTTATTCTCTTCCCCTTTGTCTAATCAAAAGCTAAAGTAAGCTTTCTTAGCACGACCACCTCTGTATTATCATGTTCCTCAGGGTCAAACCATGACTTGGCTTTTGCCATGATCCGTGGCAAACTGTTGGACACCACGGCCCTCAGCCAATGATTTCTGGGAGCCCCTATTAACTGCGTGTGTACTAGATTTCCTCCAGTCACTTTCACGAATGCCGGCTACAATCTATCCGCAAATGCGTTCGTGACTCACCCGCCTGCTGCCTAGTTTGCTCAACTTGTAAAAAAGGACTACCTTGGCTATATCCCAGCGCCATTAAAATTTAATCTTTCAAGCCGTTCACGGTACCTCTCCCCAATTTAGTGGCTGTCGACAAACTGTGACACAGCTTCCTGTCCAGGGAGAACAGTATCAGCTTTTTCATTTCGTCCTCATTACAATTATTGATACCGCCTATCTGCTCTACATTGGCGAAATGGACGGAAGCATCTCCCCCATGTTTTAACTTCGTTACACCAGTTAGCATTTCTTGTAACTGGAGGGGTGTATATGGAAGTAGATAATCACTCTGCAATGGCGCTGGTCCACCATCCGCCAGTGGTGGACCATACTTTTGCTGTTGCAGGGGGCACATTGGTCTCGGTGGTCCCGGTGCTTTGGGAGTCGACCGACAATTGCTATACTGGGGCCCATCATCCGGTTCTTTTTCCCTCTCATCCCAGTCTTCCCCAAATTCTCCGGCCGCACAAACCATACTTCTGGCTCCGGATAGTGCTAGGGTCAGTTTCCGAATTTTTTCCTTACAGGGCCTGTGATCCACCCTTTCATATCCCTGTCTACGGGCTACCCTATACGCCACCTTAATATCCTCCAACTGCTCCTCTGCCTCTTCGGCTCTTTTTAGGTTCTTTGCACTCTCCTCAATATGAGTCTGGCTCTGCCTCATACACTCCGTAACCTGATATTGCAAGTACTCTTTCGTATTACGTGCCGTTTCTTCCTTCATTTTCTTTTCCTGTCTTTCCTCCCCTAAATCTCTCATCAACCGATCTACCACTACTTCTCTGTCACTTCCTTACTCTCCAGTTCCCTTTTCCCTTCTTCTAACCATCTGACTCTCTTCATGAGAATTTCATTTTGCTTTTGCAGACACCATAGCCAAATTGCCTTTTCCCTCGATTTTCTATGGCTACTACCTATTGTCCACTCTGCCACTTTTTCCTGCGGATTCTCAGAGTGCATCATTTCTTGTGCCCAAGGCTCTGAAATGTTTGCTATTTTACACACATACGAGGACATCCTTTTCTCCATTGAGGGTTTCTTGCATCTGACCTTATTCGTCATTTTGTTCCAGACCTTGTGGTCCCTCCATGGTCGCCAAGATCTGTAAGATGTTCCATTCCCTTCCATTCTTGGACCTTGGAATTACAAGAACAAAATTGCCCGGAACAAACAGGCTTTGGCTCAACCCAAACTTGTTAGATTATTAGACCAACAAAACCCCAGTACAAACCCTTCTACGATTTGATTGAAATTTACAATCACCCATGCGGCTAGTCGTTACTGATGCTGATCATAGGCCTGGAACTGGAAATGACTGGTTTCCATCCTTCTTCCCTTGACTGCAGCCTCCGCAATGCAAACCCCTTAGTGGTTTGCCTGGAACTTACAATCAACCAAGTGGCTGGTCGTTTCCGATGTGGATTGTAGGCCTGGATCTGGAGGTGACTGGACCGTGACAGAGTGGACAATGGGTAGTAGCCATAGAAAATCGAGGGAAAAGGCAATTTGGCTATGGTGTCACCTGACTGCAGCCTCCACATTTTGCTGTTGTACCTTCTTATAGGCATGCAAACCCCCAAGCCTTTTTTTAAATTCATTCATAGGATGTGGGCTTCGCTGGCAAGGCCAACATTTATTGCCCATCACTAACTGCCCTTGAAAAGGTGGTGGTGAGCCGCCTTCTTGAACCGCTGCAGTCCAAGTGGTGAAGGTTCTCCCACAGTGCTGTTAGGAAGGGAGCTCCAGGATTTTGACCCAGCGACGATGAAGGAACGGCGATATATTTCCAAGTCGGGATGGTGTGTGATTCGGAGGGGAACGTGCAGGTGGTGTTGTTCCCATGTGCCTGCCGCCCTTGTCCTTCTAGGTAGTAGAGAATCATAGAATCATAGAAGTTTACAACATGGAAACAGGCCCTTCGGCCCAACATGTCCATGTCGCCCAGTTTATACCACTAAGCTAGTCCCAATTGCCTGCACTTGGCCCATATCCCTCTATACCCATCTTACCCATGTAACTGTCCAAATGCTTTTTAAAAGACAAAATTGTACCCGCCTCTACTACTGCCTCTGGCAGCTCGTTCCAGACACTCACCACCCTTTGAGTGAAAAAATTGCCCCTCTGGACCCTTTTGTATCTCTCCCCTCTCACCTTAAATCTATGTCCCCTTGTTATAGACTCCCCTACCTTTGGGAAAAGATTTTGACTATCTACCTTATCTATGCCCCTCATTATTTTATAGACTTGTATAAGATCACCCCTCAACCTCCTACTCTCCAGGGAAAAAAGTCCCAGTCTATCTAACCTCTCCCTATAAGTCAAACCATCAAGTCCCGGCAGCATCCTAGTAAATCTTTTCTGCACTCTTTCTAGTTTAATAATATCCTTTCTATAATAGGGTGACCAGAACTGTACACAGTATTCCAAGTGTGGCCTAACTAATGTCTTGTACAACTTCAACAAGACATCCCAACTCCTGTATTCAATGTTCTGACCAATGAAACCAAGCAAGCTGAATGCCTTCTTCACCACCCTATCCACCTGTGACTCCACTTTCAAGGAGCTATGAACCTGTACTCCTAGATCTCTTTGTTCTATAACTCTCCCCAACGCCCTACCATTAACGGAGTAGGTCCTGGCCCGATTCGATCTACCAAAATGCATCACCTCACATTTATCTAAATTAAACTCCATCTGCCATTCATCGGCCCACTGGCCCAATTTATCAAGATCCCGTTGCAATCCGAGATAACCTTCTTCACTGTCCACGATGCCACCAATCTTGGTGTCATCTGCAAACTTACTAACCATGCCTCCTAAATTCTCATCCAAATCATTAATATAAATAACAAATAACAGCGGACCCAGCACCGATCCCTGAGGCACACCGCTGGTCACAGGCCTCCAATTTGAAAAACAACCCTCTACACCCACCCTCTGTCTTCTGTCGTCAAGCCAATGTTGTATCCAATTGGCTACCTCACCTTGGATCCCATGAGATTTAATCTTATGTAACAACCTACCATGCGGTACCTTGTCAAAGGCTTTGCTAAAGTCCATGTAGACCACGTCCACTGCACAGCCCTCATCTATCTTCTTGGTTACCCCTTCAAAAAACTCAATCAAATTCGTGAGACATGATTTTCCTCTCACAAAACCATGCTGACTGTTCCTAATCAGTCCCTGCCTCTCCAAATGCCCGTAGATCCTGTCTCTCAGAATACCCTCTAACATCTTACCCACTACAGATGTCAGGCTCACCGGTCTGTAGTTCCCAGGCTTTTCCCTGCCGCCCTTCTTAAACAAAGGCACAACATTTGCTACCCTCCAATCTTCAGGCACCTCACCTGTAGCTGTCGATGATTCAAATATCTCTGCTAAGGGACCCGCAATTTCCTCCCTAACCTCCCATAACGTCCTGGGATACATTTCATCAGGTCCCGGAGATTTATCTACCTTGATGCGCGTTAAGACTTCCAGCACCTCCCTCTCTGTAATATGTACACTCCTCAAGACATCACTATTTATTTCCCCAAGTTCCCTAACATCCATGCCTTTCTCAACCGTAAATACCGATGCGAAATATTCATTTAGGATCTCACCCATCTCTTGTGGTTCCGCACATAGATGATCCTTCAGAGGCCCTACTTTCTCCCTAGTTACTCTTTTGCCCTTTATGTATTTGTAGAAGCTCTTTGGATTCACCTTTGCCTTATCTGCCAAAGCAATCTCATGTCCCCTTTTTGCCCTCCAGATTTCTCTCTTAACTCTACTCCGGCAATCTCTATACTCTTCAAGGGATCCACTTGATCCCAGCTGCCTATGCATGTCATATGCCTCCTTCTTCTTTTTGACTAGTGCCTCAATCTCCCGAGTCATCCAAGGTTCCCTACTTCTACCAGCCTTGCCCTTCACTTTATAAGGAATGTGCTTACCCTGAACCCTGGTTAACACATTTTTGAAGGACTCCCACTTATCAGACGTCCCTTTGCCTGCCAACAGACTCTCCCAATCAACTTCTGAAAGTTCCTGTCTAATACCATCAAAATTGGCCTTTCCCCAATTTAGAATTTTAACTTTTGGGCCAGACCTATCCTTCTCCATAGCTATCTTAAAACTAATGGAATTATGATCACTGGTCCCAAAGTGATCCCTCACTAACACTTCTGTCACCTGCCCTTCCTTATTTCCCAAGAGGAGGTCAAGTTTTGCCCCCTCTCTCGTCGGGCCATCCACATACTGAATGAGAAATTCCTCCTGAATACACTCAACAAATTTCTCTCCATCCAAGCCCCTAATGCTATGGCTGTCCCAGTCAATGTTGGATTTGGGAGGTGCTGTCGAAGGAGCCTTGGCGAGTTGCTGCAGTGCATCTTGTAGATGATACACACTGCAGCCACGGTGTGCCGGTGGTGAAGGGAGTGAATGTTTAGGGTGGTGGATGGGGTACCAATCAAATGGGTTGCTTAGTCCTGGATGGTGTCAAACTCCTTGAGTGTTGTTGGAGTTGCACTCATCCAGGCAAGTGGAGAGTATTCCATCACACTCCTGACTTGTGCCTTGTAGATGGTGGAAAGGCTTTGGGGAGTCAGGGGATGTGTCACTCGCCACAGAATACCCAGCCTCTGACCTGCTATTGTAGCCACAGTATTTATGTGGCTGGTCCAGTTAAGTTTCTGGTCAATGGTGACCCCCAGGATGTTGATGGTGGGGATTTGGCGATGGTAATGCCGTTGAATATCAAGGGGAGGTGGTTAGACTCTCTCTTGTTGTAGATAGTCATTGCCTGGCCCTTGTCTGGCACGAATTTTACTTGCCACTTATCAGCCCAAGTCTGAATGTTGTCCAGGTCTTGCTGCATGCGGGCACGGACTGCTTCATTATCTGAGGGGTTGCAAAGGGAACTGAACACTGTGCAATCATCAGCGAACATCCCCACTTCTGACCATATGATGGAGGGAAGGTCATTGATGAAGCAGCTGAAGATAGTTGGGCCTAGGACACTGCCCTAAGGAACTCCTGCAGCAATGTCCTGGGACTGAGATGATTGGCCTCCAACAACCACTACCATCTTCCTTTATGCTAGGTATGACTCCAGCCACTGGAGAATTTTCTACCTGATTCCCATTGACTTCAATTTTACTAAGGCTCCTTGGTGCCACACTTGGTCAAATACTGCCTTGATGTCAAGGGCAGTCACTCTCACCTCACCTCTGGAATTCAGGTCATTTGTCCATGTTTGGACCAAGGCTGTAATGAGGTCTGGAGCCGAGTGGTCCTGGCGGAACCCAAACTGAGCACGGTGAGCAGGTTATTGGTGAGTTAGTGACGTTTGATAGCACTGTCCATGACACCTTCCATCACTTTGCTGATGATTGAGAGTAGACTGATGGGGCAGTAATTGGCCGGATTGGATTTGTCCTGCTTTTTGTGGACAGGACATACCTGGGCAATTTTCTACTTTGTCGGGTAGATGCCAGTGTTGTAGCTGTACTGGAACAGCTTGGCTAGAGGCACGGCTAATTCTGGAGCACAAGTCTCATCTGTGGTTTCAGCTGTCAATATGTTGGATTGCTTGACATTCATACCTCTTCATCTGGGCATCTCGGTGATTCCCCAATGTAATGGACTCTTGGCTCACAGCATTGTTTAGATGTGAAAGGCCTTCCTTTTTTGTCCGAGACTGAGCATGGCTCAGAGGCTCAGTTTGATTATACATTGTCTCAATGTTAATGTGCCTTCGCCAGGGGATCATTGTTTGATGTAAGTGAGTCTCCGACACTGATCATGGACTGGAGTCTCTTTGACTGGCACCTGGGGTTAACTGTTTCATATCTCGCAGCCTGTTTAATGTCTTGCAGTTTTACAGTGTTTTTACAGTATTTTCCATATTTGTAGTCTTACAGTAACACTCAAGTGAAGTACATGACAGAAAGTGACATATAGATGTGAGTGCTGGGGAAGAACCAATTGGAGATGGGATTGATTTTCTGGTTGGCTTGACTCTCATCTGGCTTCACTGAGCTTCAACACAGATCAGAAGAGCTAAATTTGTAGTCAAAGCCTACGCACTTTTTTAGAATTGATTTGCGTTCCTTGTGGCATAGCAAGCAATTAGGTTGGGATGATCGACAAAAGGAGCTGAGACAGCCCAGGTTGGGAGCAATCAGTATTTTTGCTCAACACTGTGCTTACCCTGCTGGGCACTGATGGTAGTGACAGGCTGATACAAACCTGAGCTTTTCAACGACTTCACAGTGTCCAGTTGTACAGCTGAGTAATTCAACTGTTAGGGAAAGTTTGCAAATATTAAGACTTCATTTTGAATCCTTTTTTTAATACTTATATGTAAATTCTTGCATTTTTTGAAGGTTAATGGGACAGTATCAAATTCCAATCTGCTGACCTTGAAAAATATAACTGAAGAGACAGCTGGAAAGTATATCTGTGATGCTGATGTTCCAGGGACTAATCTACATCGCAGTTCTTATATTACTGTCACTATTAAAGGTAAGGTGTAAGGTGTTAAATTTTCACTAAGATTGAGGAGAAAAATTAAGGGAAATTTCTTTACACAGAGGGTTGTTGGAGCCTCATTACAGTATTCAAACTGGGGTCCTATGAGGTATGTAGGATCCCAACACAACTTTAAGGTACCAATGGACAAGATGTGCTCCATGCATGTTCCGTCCATTGCTACAAGGGGTAGAGCAGCCTAACCACTAGTCCTTAAAGGGACCACTGCAGGCCGCTCAGAAAAATGACCAAGGTAATATTTTTAAAAGATTTTTGTGGGGTCAGGCGGAGCACAAATTCTCCTCCTAGCCCCACAAAAATCCTCCTAGCCACTGCCAACTCCTCCAAGCCGCCCCCCATGATTACCTACCCTTCCCTTTAACCTGTAACTTCCATGGAGAAACTGCCAGATTTCCCAACCCCCCCCCACCCCCACACACACACTCCCAGTCAGCAAGTTATCCGTGAGCGTTGATTCCTTAAAATGGCTCGGGCCTCTCGCCATTGGGCAGGCGGCCGATCGTCCAACCTCTACCCGCCCGATGTCTGCCAATTCTGAAAATCGTCCATGTCATTGGGGAAGCAAAAATAATGAAACAAATAAAACAAATCTATGCTGCAGCTATAATTTCTCCTGAAGGTCATTTTAGCCAAAGGCTTATCATGACTCCCAAAACTCTACTCTATTGATTAGCATGGCTCATATTACAAAACACATGATTATACATTCTCCTGGTGAAAATAAATAGAATATGAATATCTATACGATTTTCTTAAATGGTTTAGGAGCCATGATATGTAATAGATCATCTGTAGTCTGCTGCTGAACTTGTCTAGTTTCTACGAGGCACTGGGGAATCAGCCAGTGATCCTTAGACTCCAAATGAATCCCATCATTACATTGAGTAATAAGTATGGAGCCATACTTCTTATTGGATGCTGTGCCCTTTATTCACCTTTCTTGCCTTTGGAAATAGACTAATCTGAAAATATGGAAATAGAAGTGTCAGTGACAGATCTCAGAGGCCAGGTTGCAATCTGTATATCGAAGGTAAAAGGCAACCATAGAGTAGGAGGGGAAAGAGGAAGAAATTCAGCTGTTTCTGACTTGCACCTCTTGACCCAGAAAAGCTGCCATCAGAATTGGCAATGTAATAAAAGTAAATGAGTTGTTATGCAACAAACAATGCTTCAAAAAGTGCCAAGGGAGAGCTGCGTTTCTTTTTTTTAAAGAAAACAAAGATGATAGAATGTATGTTTGTGCTTAGGAAGAAAAGGCTCAGGATGATCTTACTGAAATATTCAAGATCCTAAAGGGGAAAGAAAAGATAAACATCAATATGTGTAATATAGTCACAGATTCTGAAATAAGAGGTTGTAGCCTTAAACTTAGGAGAGGGTGAGAAGAGAGATTAAACTACTTCACAGAGGATGGTGAAATTATGGGATGGACTGCCAAGGGAGGCAGTGCGGCTCATCACATCAGGAAGGTTAAGAGGCAGTTGGATAAGTACCTGGAGAAAGATGTGATAGGGAGGTGTGGGATATCATGGCATATCCCACACCTTGGAAATATATCGCCGTTCCGTCATCATCGCTGGGTCAAAATCCTGGAACTCCCTACCTAACAGCACCATGGGAGAATCTTCCCCACATGGACTGCAACGGTTCAAGAAGGCGGCTCACCACCACCATCTCAAGGGCAATTAGGGATGGGCAATAAATGCTGGCCTTGCCAGCGATGCCCACATCCCATGAACGAATAAAAAAAAACGTGATATTTCCTCAACACTGGGTTTGGTCAGATGCTCTTTTTGGGTAATGTACCTGTGTTCCTATGTTTGAATTTGGTTTCTTTTGCCTCATATACATTTACAGAAATCTTCACTAAATTTGCATTCTGTACTCCGCAACATCAGGGGCCATTTTAACCTAACCCGCCTGGCAGGAAATGGACGGATCAGATCTGCTGCCCATCTTACACCCCGTCCTGATTTCACTTTCCATTGAAGTCAATTGAGTAAAATTGGGTGAGACTTAAAATGGGTGGTGATACGATCCTGTTCATTTCCTGTTGGGCAGGTTAATATAATTATCCCCATCTACTAGAGTATCTGGGACCAGATGCCCAGAAAAATATAATTATTGCAAGAAATGTTTCCCCACTTGACTGCCTCTCCTATTGCAGCACTGACTGGGCTGTCTCCAGTGTGACTCGCACTCCCAATATGGTCCTGTCCACTGACTCAGATTCTGGGATACTAAATAATAAGAAATATTCCACATTGTAAAGTGTAAATCAATGGATCCCATAGCAAACAGCATAGTTTTTTCTGTGTAAAACTGTTTTATTTAATAAAAGTGGGTGTATAATTGTTGTGATATTGCTGGTCCAATACCTCTCATGGGCCCTATAATATCCCCATCACAGGACCGCCTATGGGGAAGGGAATCCCCACCATTTAAACATGCTGAAAAATTTGATCCATTAACAAAACAGAACTTATTTTATTCTTGCAGATCTCCCATGGCATTGCTCTCAGCGAGTTGGAGGATGCGCTGTTTAATACTACCCACTAAGTATGACAGGGAAAGCATTACAGGAAGTAAGAGCGATCCTTTTAAGAGAACCACCCCTCCTCACCACCCTGCCCCAGTGCTAGACAAGAGCAATGCACCTGAAATGAGTCTGCCCAGGTTGAGCTATGACCGATTTTGAGGCCTCAGCCCATTAACATGGCCCCGAGCCTCTAACACAGGCCTGCCCCTGAGAGGCTGGCAGCCGCAGACCTGGCTGTTGGCCTCAAAATCCCTCTGGCTATTGCTGGAAGGCCCCACTACACAAAGAGCCAGTTGGGAGAGCTTTAACAATTCTTTTACTTCCACTTAATCTCTCCTTCTCTAGCTCGGTATCCATTTTTTTCCTTCAACTTAAGTAAAGCACTTTTGGACATAAAAATGCAAGTTGTTGTTATTATTGTTGTTTCTGTGGTCCTCTTCAGCTTGTTGCCAGGCCCCTCTCAGACCCTCTGGTCTATGGGGGTGGGGATGGGGGGGCTGCAGTGCCTCTTTGGGTGCCCCTATGTCTGGGGAAATAGAGGTGAGAGGCTGGGGGAACACCCCTTCCCACCTCATTAGCATTTTAGTGGCAGCCCTACATCTACTGTAAGAAGGGGCCCAGCTCCAGTAATCCTGGGGCAATGTAAAGGTGTGGCAACCCGGGTAACGGCTCTCCATAGAAATACATAGATGCTACAACATGGAAACAGGCCATTTGGCCCAACCAGTTCTTGTCGGCGTTTACTCTCCACGTGAGCAACTAATTCTAATCACATTCACCCTTCTTATCCCAATATCGCCTCAATCCCTTTTCCTTGGTCCACCTATCCAATCCAATCTTGAATGTTGCTCTCTGCTACTTACCTCTAACGGTGCCAGTTTGATCGATGCCATAGGTGAGCCCTGAATCCATATGGCCTATAGTAAAGGGGGCTGCTAATGAGGACTTCAGAGGTGGCTCGGTGGAATTACTGAAACCCTATTTTAACCCTACCTGCCTGGAGGAAACTGGGAGGGCAGACAGCTGAAAACAAGCAAGTTACTTACCTGCTCGGGACTTGATGCGTTCACACATTGCCAATTTTAATCTACGGGATTCTGCAGGCGGATGAGGTGTCCACCTAAAGCAGACACTCATGAATTTATGAAAATTAAGGTCCTATTATGTCAAAGGGAGAAAGGAATAGAAGGATATGTTGATGGGGCTAGATGAAGGAGGGTGGGAGGAGGCTTGTGTGGACCATAAACACCGACATGGACCTGTTGGGCTGAATAGCCTGTTTCTATGCTGTACAATCTATGTAATTCAACATAATAGGACCCCGATTGCAATTTAACTGAGACAGTTGCTTTGGCTTCCCCGCCAGGCTGTAACAGGCCTGCAACTGGTCTGCAGACCGATGAGACGCTCCAATTTTAAATGTAAAACTTTCCTTTGTGGGACCAGGAGGAGCAGGTGTGCCCCATAATGAAACAAGCGGTTTCCTAGGGCTGCCCAATCTTCCCTCGCCGCCAGCTGCCCTGTGTCCTCTTCCCACTCATTCCAGAGCCATTTAAATGTGATTAGTAATGTCCCCCAGGGATCTGTACTGGGCCTCAGCTTTCATTATATTTATCAATGACTTAGGTGAAGTAAAAGAGAGCCAAATATACAAGTTTGCTGGCGACACCAAGTTAGGTGGCACAGTAAGTCGTGTAGATGGGAGCAGAAAATTGCAAAGGGACATTAATAGATTAAGTGAGTTGGCAAAACTGTGGAGTTAAATGTGGGGAAGTACGAGGACCTAAGAAAGATAGATCAGATTATTTTCTAAATGGTGAGAAGCTAGGAACTGTGGAGGAGCAGAGAGATTGAGGGGTCCAAGTACAGAAATCACTAAAAACTAGAGGACAGGGAGAAAAAATAATTTAAAAGGCTGATTCTTATCTCCAAGGGGCTGGAATACAAAAGCATGGAAGTTATGCTACAGTTGTATAAAGCTCTAGTTAGACTGCATCTGGAGTATTGCATTCAGTTCTGGGCACTGCACCTCAGGAGGGATGACACAGGGGGTTAGTGGGTTAAATTATGAGGACAGGTTGCATAGACTAGGCTTGTATTCACTGCAGTACACAAGATTATGGGGTAATTTAATTGAAGTGTTTAAGATGATTAAAAGAGTTGATAGGGTCGACAAAGAGAAACTATGAGGTTCACATTGAAGTCAATGGGAATCATGGGGAAAACTCACCAGTGGCTGGAGTCATACCTAGCACAAAGGAAGATGGTAGTGGTTGTTGGAGGCCAATCATCTCAGCCCCAGGACATTGCTGCAGGAGTTCCTCAGGGCAGTGTCCTAGGCCCAACCATCTTCAGCTGCTTCATCAATGACTTTCCCTCCATCATAAGGTCAGAAATGGGGATGTTCACTGACGATTGCACAGTGTTCAGTTCCATTCGCAACCCCTCAGATAATGAAGCATTTCGTGCCCGCATGCAGCAAGACCTGGACAACATCCAGGCTTGGGCTGATAAGTGGCAAGTAACATTTGCGCCAGACAAGTGCCAGGCAATGACCATCTCCAACAAGAGAGTCAAAACAACTCCCCTTGACATTCAACGGCATTATCATCGCCGAATCCCCCACCATCAACATCCTGGAGGTCACCATTGACCAGAAACTTAACTGGACCAGCCACATAACTACTGTGGCTACAAGAGCAGGTCAGAGGCTGGGTATTCTGCGGCGAGTGACTCACCTCCTGACTCCCCAAAGCCTTTCCACCACCTTCAAGGCACAAGTCAGGAGTGTGATGGAATACTCTCCACTTGCCTGGATGAGTGCAGCTCCAACAACACTCAAGAAGCTCGACACCATCCAAGACAAATCAACCCGCTTGATTGGCACCCCATCCACCACCCTAAACATTCACTCTCTTCACCACTGGCGCACAGTGGCTGCAGTGTGTACCATCCACAGGATGCACTGCAGCAACTCACCAAGGCTTCTTCGACTGCACCTCCCAAATCCGTGATCTCTATCATCTAGAAGGACAAGGGCAGCAGGCACATGGGAACAACACCACCCGCACGTTCCCCTCCAAGTCACACACCATCCTGACTTGGAAATATATCGCCGTTCCTTCATCGTCACTGGGTCAATATCCTGGAACTCCCTACCTAACAGCACTGTGAGAGAACCTTCACCACACGGACTGCAGTGGTTCAAGAAGACGGCTCACCACCACCTTCTCAAGGGCAATTAGGGATGGGCAATTAATGATGGCCTTCCTAGCGATGCCCATATCCCATGAACGAATAAAATAGAAACTATCTGGTGGTGGAGCCCAGTATATGGGGCATAACCTTAAAAATCAGAGCTAGGCTCTGGAAATCTGGAACTCTCGCCCCCAAAAAGCTGTTGAGGATAGGTCAATTGAAAATTTCAAAACTGAGATTGATAAATTTTTATTAGTCATGGGGATTAAGGGTTACGGAACCAAAGCGGGTAAATGGAGTTAAGATCCAGATCAGCAATGATCTAATTAAATGGGTGAGCAGCCTCGAGGGGCTGAATGGCCTACTTCTGTTCGTATTCCTATGTTCTTATGAGATCTGGGAGTTAAAATACCCCAGCCTGAAACCCCAGCATTTCTCCATGGTTTGTGCTTCCATAGTGACCTAATGGTTATACAAGCATTCAGTTAGTGATGGGTGTTTCTGAGCCTCATAGGGAGCGATTTTAACGGTGAGCAGGATCGGTGCAGGCCGGAGGCCGAGGAGAACAGGATACCACCTGGTCCTCTGCAGTGTCAGGTCCAGGAGATTTTAACAAGCATGCCTCATCTGCATGCTTGCTGTCGATCTACTGCCTGAACCTGGCGGGAAGCACTGGCTGGTCGGTGGGTGGGAATGGGAATTTGGCAGCAGGAAGCTGCCACCGGGGACCCAAAGGAACGGTCCTCGGCATTAAGGTATTTGATTGGGATGAGGGAGGTTGCATAGTTGGAGCGGGAAGGAAGCCCGGGGGAAGGGAGGCCAAAAGTTTCCTTGTGTGGCCCAGAGCAGCACTCCTGCTCCTCCTGGCCCACAAGGAAATGGAAAAAAAGTTAAAAGAAACTCACCTTTCTGGACCTCTTCTGGCCCTGGCTGCTCTTCCTGTTAGTTCTAGGGTTAAGATTGCAGTCAGGCCCTGTTATTTACCAGGACCCATAGGAAGGCAGCGGATCAGAGGGGGCAAGTTGCAAAGGGCATTTTAACTGCTCGCCTGCCCAGCTTCCGTTGCACGGAGTGGGGTTTAAAACTCCTGTAGTGTTGAGTAGTGGGTATGTGACCAGTGCCCTGAGAGTCATGTTGGGCTATGTATCCGAGTCCCTGGTAATCCAGTGCCCTGAGAGTCGTGTTGGGCTATGTGTGCGAGTCCTTGGTAATCCAGTGCCCCGAGAGTCGTGTTGGGCTATGTGTGCGAGTCCTTGGTAATCCAGTGCCCTGAGAGTCATGTTGGGCTATGTGTGCGTGTCCCTGGTAATCCAGTGCCCCGAGAGTCGTGTTGGGCTATGTGTGCGAGTCCTTGGTAATCCAGTGCCCTGAGAGTCATGTTGGGCTATGTGTGCGAGTCCTTGGTAATCCAGTGCCCCGAGAGTCGTGTTGGGCTATGTGTGCGAGTCCTTGGTAATCCAGTGCCCTGAGAGTCATGTTGGGCTATGTATGCGAGTCCCTGGTAATCCAGTGCCCTGAGAGTCGTGTTGGGCTATGTATGCGAGTCCCTGGTAATCCAGTGCCCTGAGAGTCGTGTTGGGCTATGTATGCGAGTCCCTGGTAATCCAGCGCAGGCCTTCTCCTTCAAGCATTGTGCACAATTTTGAGTGTTCCTAAACTCATTTCTGCCTGAATCTGACGACCTGTCCCTCAGTGGTTGCTGTCCCATTTCTGCTTGCTGAGAAATTCTTTAGAATCATAGAATCATAGAATCATAGAAGTTACAACATGGAAACAGGCCCTTCGGCCCAACATGTCCATGTCGCCCAGTTTATACCACTAAGCTAGTCCCAATTGCCTGCACTTGGCCCATATCCCTCTATACCCATCTTACCCATGTAACTGTCCAAATGCTTTTTAAAAGACAAAATTGTACCCGCCTCTACTACTGCCTCTGGCAGCTCGTTCCAGACACTCACCACCCTTTGAGTGAAAAAATTGCCCCTCTGGACCCTTTTGTATCTCTCCCCTCTCACCTTAAATCTATGCCCCCTCGTTATAGACTCCCCTACCTTTGGGAAAAGATTTTGACTATCGACCTTATCTATGCCCCTCATTATTTTATACACTTCTATAAGATCACCCCTTAACCTCCTACTCTCCAGGGAAAAAAGTCCCAGTCTGTCTAACCTCTCCCTATAAGTCAAACCATCAAGTCCCGGTAGCATCCTAGTAAATCATTTCTGCACTCTTTCTAGTTTAATAATATCCTTTCTATAATAGGGTGACCAGAACTGTACACAGTATTCCAAGTGTGGCCTCACCAATGCCCTGTACAACTTCAACAAGACATCCCAACTCCTGCATTCAATGTTCTGACCAATGAAACCAAGCATGCCGAATGCCTTCTTCACCACCCTATCCACCTGTGACTCCACTTTCAAGGAGCTATGAACCTGTACTCCTAGATCTCTTTGTTCTATAACTCTCCCCAACGCCCTACCATTAACGAAGTAGGTCCTGGCCCGATTCGATCTACCAAAATGCATCACCTCACATTTATCTAAATTAAACTCCATCTGCCATTCATCGGCCCACTGGCCCAATTTATCAAGATCCCGTTGCAATCCTAGATAACCTTCTTCACTGTCCACAATGCCAATTTTGTATCCAATTGGCTACCTCACCTTGAATCCCATGAGATTTAACCTTATGTAACAACCTACCATGCGGTACCTTGTCAAATGCTTTGCTGAAGTCCATGTAGACCACGTCCACTGCACAGCCCTCATCTATCTTCTTGGTTACCCCTTCAAAAAACTCAATCAAATTCGTGAGACATGATTTTCCTCTCACAAAACCATGCTGACTGTTCCTAATTAGTCCCTGCCTCTCCAAATGCCTGTAGATCCTGTCCCTCAGAATACCCTCTAACAACTTGCCCACTACAGATGTCAGGCTCACCGGTCTGTAGTTCCCAGGCTTTTCCCTGCCGCCCTTCTTAAACAAAGGCACAACATTTGCTACCCTCCAATCTTCAGGCACCTCACCTGTAGCGGTGGATGATTTAAATCAAATTAATCGTTAAATGATGCTCTTATGTGCTTCTCTTTGGGTCTGTTTGTCTGTTTTATCACAGGTCACTTGGAGATCAGATTGTACTGGATAACATTTTCAGACTTGAGGCTTTTTCCCAGAATTCATTTCACACATACACATTATAATCACCTTCATAAGAACATAAGGTCAATCAAGGTTAAGGGAAAGTCGTCCAAGCCCAGTAGAGCTCCTCTCTCTGATATTAAATCTCAATCAGCCTAGCATTCAACTGCATTTTAAACACCACAAATATATTGAACTCTACTGCACTGATTTACAGATCATTCCTGACATTTAGCACTGTTTGAGTAAAAAGTGCTTTTCTAAAATCTATTTTAAATTTACTTTGTACTCATTTAAATTAATGTCCTTTAGCCCTCCTGGCCTGATTTACTTTCACATATTCTGGCTTCACCTTGAACCCACCTTATATGAAAATAAACCAGGCCAGGAGAGCTAATACTTATAAACATTAGTGAAGTCACCATTAATCTTTTTCTCTCCAGATTGTGGACCTTAAGCTTCTCTAAACTTTCCTCACAGGCTCACATAGGCTCACCCCTTTACCTTTGGGATCATTCTCGTTACTCTTCTCTGCACCCTCTCCAATGCACAAATGTCTCTTTTGACACAGATAATTTTCTGCTATGTGCTCCAAGCTCTGAGCATTGTACAGCAGTTGTACATATCAGACTATCGAATGCAGAACATAGTTACACAGCCTGACTAAAAATTGAATTTTTTTTTATTCGTTCATGAATGTGGGCGTCACTGGCAAGGCAGGCATTTATTGCCCATTCATAATTGCCCTTGAGAAGGTGGTGGTGAGCCGCCTTCTTGAACCGCTGCAGTCCAAGTGGTGAAGGTTCTCCCACAGTGCTGTTAGGAAGGGAGTTCCAGGATTTTGACCCAGCGATGATGAAGGAATGGCGATATATTTCCAAGTCGGGATGGTGTGTGACTTGCAGGGGAACGTGCAGGTGGTGTTGTTCCCATGTACCTGCTGCTCTTGTCCTTCTAGGTGGTAGAGGTCGGGGGTTTGGGAGGTGCTGTCGAAGAAGCCTTGGCGAGTTGCTGCAGTGCATCCTGTGGATGGTACACACTGCAGCCACTGTGCGCCGGTGAAGGGAGTGAATGTTTAGGGTGGTGGATGGGGTGCCAATCAAGCGGGCTGCTTTGTCCTGGATGGTGTCGAGCTTCTTGAGTGTTGTTGGAGCTGCACTCATCCAGGCAAGTGGAGAGTATTCCATCACACTCCTGACTTGTGCCTTGTAGATGGTGGAAAGGCTTTGGGGAGTCAGGAGGTGAGTCACTCGCCACAGAATACCCAGCCACTGACCTACTCTTGTAGCCACAGTATTTGTATGGCTGGTCCAGTTAAGTTTCTGGTCAATGGTGACACCCAGGATGTTGATGGTGGGGGATTCGGCGATGATAATGCCGTTGAATGTCAAAGGGAGGTTGTTAGACTCTCTCTTGTTCGAGATGGTCATTGCCTGGCACTTGTCTGGCGCGAATGTTACTTGCCACTTATCAGCCCAAGCCTGGATGTTGTCCAGGTCTTGCTGCATGCGGGCTCGGACTGCTTTATTATCTGAGGGGGTGCGAATGGAATTGAACACTGTGCAGTCATCAGCGAACATCCCCATTTCTGACCTTATGATGGAGGGAAGGTCATTGATGAAGCAGCTGAAGATGGTTGGGCCTAGGACACTGCCCTAAGGAACTCCTGCAGCAATGTCCTGGGGCTGAGATGATTGGCCTCCAACAACCACTACCATCTTCCTTTGTGCTAGGTATGACTCCAGCCACTGGAGAATTTTCCCCCTGATTCCCATTGACTTCAATTTTACGAGGGCTCCTTGGTGCCACACTTGGTCAACTGCTGCCTTGATGTCAAGGGCAGTCACTCTCACCTCACCTCTGGAATTCAGCTCTTTTGTCCATGTTTGGACCAAGGCTGTAATGAGGTCTGGAGCCGAGTGGTCCTGGCGGAACCCAAACTGAGCATCGGTGAGCAGGTTATTGGTGAGTAAGTGCCGCTTGATAGCACTGTCGACGACACCTTCCATCACTTTGCTGATGATTGAGAGTAGACTGATGGGGCGGTAATTGGCCAGATTGGATTTGTCCTGCCTTTTGTGGACAGGACATACCTGGGCAATTTTCCACATTGTCGGGTAGATGCTAGTGTTGTAGCTGTACTGGAACAGCTTGGCTAGAGGCGCAGCTAGTTCTGGAGTACAAGTCTTCAGCACTACAGCCGGGATGTTGTTGGGGCCCATAGCCTTTGCTGTATCCAGTGCACTCAGCCGTTTCTTGATATCACGTGGAGTGAATCAAATTGTCTGAAGACTGGCTTCTGTGATGGTGGGGATATCGGGAGGAGGCTGAGATGGATCATCCACTCGGCACTTCTGTCTGAAGATGGTAGCAAACATTTCAGCCTTGTCTTTTGCACTCACGTGCTGGACTCCGCCATTGTTGAGGATGGGGATGTTTATAGAGCCTCCTCCTCACGTTAGTTGTTTAATTGTCCACCACCATTCACGACTGGATGTGGCAGGACTGCAGAGCTTTGATGAAGAAGTGACTGCATAATGGACAATTTAACCTTTGCACATGATATTCCAATATGTGCTCCCAGCGTGTGACACTCTGCACTGAGATCTCAAAAGCAACCAATGTATTATGAAGTCTCAGCATCAGCTCTGTGGACTTGTGCTCCATTGGTCTAACCAGCTATCTAGACATCTCTAGATAGAAATTCATCTTGGGCAGGACTGCAAAACAGGTAGTGTTGCATCGGCCTTCTGTGATACGCCCGCCTGATATTCGGTTCCCGGGCAGAGGCATGGACCCCCGAAGAAAAGATTGTTACAGATTAAGGCCCATGCTCAGTGCAACATGAATGGGGATGGGGGGGTGCCTAGGCATAACTCATAACTACCCCTCCACGGTCGGGCGAAGGACAAAGTTTACAGGTTTATGGGGCAGACCAAAGATGCATTTGCAATGGTGTTTGCTCCTTCCTGCTCCCCTCTAATGAAGTGTCCTCCTACGAACTGCAAACTCCAGTGGGGTCAACACTGGAGGGCGCCAGTAGGCACAATCATGGCATAACTGTCCCACTGTGCTTTGTCCATTGTTTCCTACTTTTCCCCTTCCAAGTGTCTCTTAGTTTAAATTAGTTCTAAAATATCACCAGGCAAAAGATCCGGGGGGAGGGGGGGCCTCCCAATCGTTCACTGGAACTTGAGCAGAAGACTGCCGCAAACCCTGGAGAAATGGTGTAAACGGCCATTGCAGCGGGACACTGGAGCAACTGTTGTGGAAACTCTACCTCCACATTCAAAATGGAAGTTGTACACTCATTTAAAAACAAGCATGTGACGGCTAATATTCCAACTTCATTCAGCTGGCAGAGAGCCTCAACCACCAGAAATTCTGTTGTACAATTTTACTGCCATTATAGTTAATGGTCAGAAAATCGCTGGCAGTTCGTGCTTGAATTTACAATATGTGCCTCCAACAGATGAGGCTCCCCACCAGCAGTACGAGGTCAGAAAATCCCCACTGTTGGCTTACGAGACAAGAGTGGAGAGATCCCTATGATGACACAATGGCGGTGGACACCTGGTGGAGTGAAACTTCCACCTGCCCCTTGGTTGCACTCCTGACCCAGGCCCATTTCCTGGGGTCAAGGATTTTAAGCTATTCTGGCGGGGACCCGGGGCCCTCCAGAGCACCTATGAGGCAAGTGGAGGGAATTAGTTGTGGTGCCTTGTAATAGCTTGAGTTGGCCGAAGTTTTTTAAAACGTTGAAGAACGTTTAAATTTGGCAGTTTCCCAAATGCACTTGATCCCACTGCGATCAATTGCATTTGGGAAGCTGACTATTTAAAATTGAAATCTCTTCCCCTGTGGCCCATAGAAACACAGAATGCCAGGAATGCACCAGCAACCTTTACACCCAGCATTGTTAGGGCACATTTTCCTCCTCTACCTGTCCAGCTTATGACTGGTGTAATCAGATTGGAAATTCAGGGCTGAGACATCTGATGAAACCTGGTGATGAGAACAATACAGCTTTAATATGCAAATATTTTGATTGCAGTGTTATTAAAGTGAACATACGACCAGAGACTGGCCTAGAAATTGGTCCACATAGCACCTGAAAAACTGCCTCGTACGTTCCCAAAAACATGCGCACACTTCCGACCAGAAGTACTCTGCCCACTATATCGGGTAAGGACGAACAAGAAGCGTCCTTTACCCATGCCTGAAGCCGGGTGTTAGGCCCTTTGCATATGAAAATAAGGGACCTAATGCCTGTTTGAGGTTCCCACTGCAAGATTGGTCTGCCCTGCGGCAGCCAGTGCCATCGCTGACTGTACTTAGGGAAACCAACCCTACAGAATGCCTGCAACTAGAAAGGTAATTTACTTACCTCTGAATGTGGAGCTGGGAGGAGCAAGAGTGCCCCTCCTGACCCCACGTTAAAACATTGTGATCGCCACCCATCCTGCCCATCCAGGCCATCCTGCCCCGAGACCCCCATCCTCCAGACCTCCAGGCTCCCAAACCCTGAAATCGCCGACTTCCAGGCCCCAATTCTGCGGACTGCTGCCAGCTGCGGGCTGCCTCTACTATCCACCCAGGATATGAATTGCCTCTGGACACCAATCGCTTCCCTCACGAACCCACTCCAAGGTGCACAATTTCCTCGAGACCCACGATTCCCCACCGAGACCCATGTTCCTCCTGAGATGTGCGATCCCACCCACCCAAGGCCCGCGATCCTCCCCGAGGTCTGAGAGCACCCCCCCCCCCCCCCAGCAGGCCACCAATTACCTGTAGGCCACTGCGGCTTGATATTCCTCCACTCACCTTCTTGGGCTCCTCCTGCAGCGCCATTCCTATTCCAATGAGGTCCAAGGCCGTGGCTCCTTGAACCTCTTCATTTATGCGCAGGGTAAAAATGGGCGCTCCCAAATTTCTAGGCCATTCGCTTGGATGTGATCAGAATGTATCACTGCCCAAAGCACAGAGAGCGCTCATCACATACCACAGGCATTCATTGTGATGGCTTTGTGTTTTTAGGTTGTGAAGAATACTGTTGGAATTGTTCAAGTCGATCTCGCAGACTGATGTTCATAACAGAATTGTTTACATAGAGTTTTATATGAGTATAAAAAAAGGACATGTTGTGTAGTGACAATTCAGTTTTGTCTGGCTGGGAGGCTCAGGGATGGAATGCAGGGATGGGTGTGTGTCTGCATTAATTCTGCAAAAACTATTCTGTGATCAAAACAACAATAACTTTAACATAGTAAAATGTCCCAAGATGCTTCACAGGAGCATTATCAAATAAAATTTGACACCGATTTGGATGAGCTCAAGTTCACTGGATGAACAAGACTGCTGGTTGCTTTTTGAAAATGATTGCATTCTGGGAACTACAAAGGCTGCTGCTAGAGGATCTCCTCTGACTGATTTGTCTGTTTAACCTATTGTGAAATGATTTCAGATTGCTTTATTGGAATATTTCACATATACTGCCTGTTACATTTTGGGTTTTTACTCAGATATTTTCCTTATACTCAGCAAGCCTTGCTCCTATACCCTTACTACTATGACTTCCTTGCTCAGGATTCCCTATACTACAAATATGTAGTACTGTAGTGTGTACTGTAGTGTACTGTAGTGTGTACTGTAGTGTACTGTAGTGTGCCCAGGGATTGAACAGCTTCTTGAATATGTCATAAGCCCTCTCGTGATCTCTTTGAAAATGATAGGATAAAAATGGTACCAGGATGTGGCCCAGGCTATAAACAATGGATCAAGTTTCTTTAAAAAAAGCAGATAAGAAGTGGCAAAAACAGTATAACAGATTAGTGGTTTACAGAACATGTTTGTTCATCCTCAAACACAGAAAATAATCAAAAACAGATCTGACCTTTTGCGAATATTCTTAATAATACTTGGCCTGAGATGGTATTCTTCAACAATCTAATATCATAGTACATACAGCACAGGAGGAGGCTATTTGGCCCATCGTGCCTGTGCCGGCTCTTTGAAAGAGCTAACCAATTAGTCCTCTTCCCCTGCTCTTTCCCCAGAGCCCTATAATTTTTTTCCCTTCAAGTTTTTATCTAATTCACTTTTGAAAGTTACTATTGAATCTGCTTCCACCACCCTTTCAGCCAGTGCATTCCAGATCATTACAACTCGCTGCGTAAAAAAATGTTTCCTCATGTTGCCTCTGGTTCTTTTGCCGATCACTTTAAATCTGTGTCCACTGGTTACCGACCCTTCTGCCACTGGAAACATTTCCTCCTTATTTACTGTATCAAAACCATTCATGATTTTGAACACCTCTAACAAATCTCCCCTTAACCTTCTCTGTTCTAAGGAGAATCTCTCGACATAACTGAAGTCCCTCATCCCTGGAACCATTCTAGTAAATCTCTTCTGCACCCTCTCTAAGGCCTTGACATCCTTCCTAAAGTGTGGTGCCTAGAATTGGCCACAATATTACAACTGAGGCCTACCCAGTGTATTAAAAAGGTTGAGCATGACTTTCTTGCTTTTGTACTCTATGCCTCAATTAATAGAGCTCAGGATTCCAATGCTTTTTTAACAGCCTCCTCAACTTGTCCTACCACCTTCAAAGATTTGAGTATGTGTACTCCCAGGGCTCTCTCTTCCTGTACCATTTAGTTTATATTGCCTCTCCTCATTCTTCATACCAAAATGAATCACTTCACACTTCTCTGCATTAAATTTCATCTACTATGTGTCTGCCCATTTCACCAGTCTATCTATGTCCTCCTGAAATCTGTTACTATCCTCCACATTGTTTACTACATTTCCGAGTTTCGTGTTATCTGCAAACTTAGAAATTATACCCTCTATAACCAAGTCCAGGTCATTAATATATAATCAAAAAGAGCAGTGGTTCTAACACTGAACCCTGGGGAACACCACTGTATACATCCCTTCATTCTGAAATACAACCATTCACCACCACTCTCTGCTTTCTGTCCCTTAACCAATTTTGTGTCCACGCTGCCACTGTCTCTTTAATCCCTCGGGCTTTAATTTTGCTAATAAGTCTATTACGTGGTGCTTTATCAAATGCCTTTTGAAAGTCATCAATCGCACTACCTTCATCAAAAGTTTCCGTTACTTCATCAAAGAACTCAATCAAGTTAGTCAAACATGATTTTACTTTAACAAATCCATGTTGACTTTCGGTTTTTAGTCCATACTTCTCCTAGCGCCAATTAATTTTGCCCCAGATTATTTCCCCACCACCGACGATAGGCTGACTGGCCTGTAATTGTCGGGTTTATCCCTCTTCTCTTTTTTGAACAAGGGTGTAACGTTTGCAATCGTCTAGTCCTCTGGCACCGTCCCATACCTAAGGAGAACTGGAAGATTCTGGCCAGAACATTTTGCAATTTCCACCCTTACTTCCCTCAGTAACCTCAGATGCATCCCATCTGGACCGTGTAACTTTTCTACTTTGAGTGTTGCCAATCTTCCAAGTGCCTCCTCTTTATCTATTTTTATCCTATCCAATGTCTCTACTACCTCCTCCTTTACTGCTACAATGGCAGTAACCTCTTCTCTAGTGAAGACAGATGCAAAGAATCTATTTAGTACCTCAGCCATCCCCTCTGCCTCCATAAGAAGATTTCATTTTTGTCCCTAATTGGTCCCACCCTTCCTTTTGCTATTTATATGTTTATGAAAGACTTCTGTGTTTCCTTTTATGTTAGCTGCTAATCTATTCTCCTACTCTCTCTTTGCCCCTCTTATTCCCTGTTTTAGATCTCCTCTGTACTTTCTGTATTCAGCCTGGTTCTCTGCTGTATTATGATCCTTACATTTGTCATAAGCCTCCTGTTTCTATTTCATTTTAGTCGCTATATCTTTGCTCATCTAGGGAGCTCTAGCTTTGGATGCCCTTCCTTCCCCCCCCCCTCCCCCATAGGAATGTGTCTACTCTGTACTTGAACCAACTACTCCTTGAAGGTCTCCCATTGTTCAATTATTGTTTTGCCTACCAATCTTTGATTCCAATCCACCTGGGCAAGATCTCTTTTTAACTCACTGATATTATCCCTCCTCCGGTTAAGTATTTTCACATTTGATTGTTCCTTGTCCTTTTCCATAACTATTCTAAACCTAATGATATTATGATCACTGTTTCCCAAATGCTCCCCCACCGAAACATGCTCCACCTGCCTCACTTCATTCCCCAGAACCAGATCCAGTACCATTTCCTTCCTTGTTGGGGTGGAAACACATTGTTCCAGAAAGTTCTCTTGTACACATTTCAGGAATTCCTCCCCCTCTTTGCCCTTTACACTGTTACTGTCCCAGTCTATATTGGGATAATTGTAGTCCCCCATTATCACTACTCTATAGTTCTTGCATCTTTCTGTAATTTGCCTGAAAATTTGCTCCTCTATCTCCTTTCCATTATTTGGTGGCCAATAACTCCTCTATTGTTCCTTAATTCTAACCTAACAGATTGTGTCTTTGACCTGTCAAGTGCATCATCCCTTTCTAGCGCTGTAATAGTTTCTTTGATCAATACTGCCACTACCCCTCTCCCTCCTTTCTTTCCTTCCCTATCTTTCCTGAAAACTTGCTAGCCAAGAATATTAAGTACCCAATCATCCCCTTCCTTGAACCAGGTCTCGGTTATTGCCATTATATCATTGTCCCATTTGGCGGCTTGAGCCTGCAGCTCACCAACCTTTTTTACCACACTATGTGCATTTACGCACATGCACTCTAAAATCATCTTAAACTCCTGTCTGATCCCTCCTATTTCTGAACTATTCTTTACTCTAGTGCTATTTGTCCCTCCATGCACCATGTTTTTCCTCTCTAATGTTTCATCCTGAGCCCATCCCTCTGCCCAATTAGTTTAAACCCTCCCCCACTAGTTAACCTCCCCGTGAGGTCATTGGTCCCAGCTCTGTTGAGGTACAACCCGTCCATCTTGAACAGATCCCTTTTGCCCCAGAACTGGTCCAGTATCCCAGGAATCTGAAGCCCTCCCTCCTGCACCATTGCCATGCATTTACCTGTCTTACCCTACTATTCCTAATCTTACCAGCACGTGGCACCGAGAGCAATCCAATGATTACTATCTTTGAGGACTGCTTTTTAACTTCTTCCCTAGTACCTGAAACTCTGACTGCAGGACCTCGACCCTTTTCCTTCTTATGTCATTGGTTCCCACATGGACCACAACTTCTGGCTGTTTCCCTTCCCCCCTCAAAATGTTCTGCATCCTCTCAGTGATGTCCTTTACCCTGGCACCAGGTAGACAACACATCATGCGGCCTGTCTATCCCCCTGACTATCAGATCCTCTATAACAACTGCATGTTTTTGCCCCCCTGTGCAGCTGAATCTCCCATGATGCCGTGGATTTGCTCCTGACTGCATTCCCCTGCGGTGTCATCACCCTCACTGGTATTCAACACCGAATACCGGTTTGTGAGTGCTGCACTCCCAGGGGACCCCTGCACTGCCTGCCTGCTCCTCCTAGTCTGTCTGGTGGTCACTCACTCCCTGTCCAGCTGAACTCTCTGTAGCTGCGGGGTGACCACCTCCTGAAACATGCTATCCACGAAACTCTCAGCTTCCCGTATGTACTGTAATGACGCCAGCCGACCCTCAAGCTCAGAAACTCAGAAGCTCGAGCAGTTGGCGGCACTTCCTGTACATATGATTCTATGATTCTATGTCATTTTCCAAGACACACAAAGTGCTCTGGAGTTTTCACATTCCACATGTGCATGTGACCGGCCCCAGCTGTGCTGCCATGTTAGCTACAGTTATTTAAACTGTTTGTTTAGCTTTAAGGCAATTTACTGTTTAAATAACACTAAAACACTAACCACTAAAAAACACTGAACAACCACAAAAGACACTAAACACTAAGAATAATAAGCACTAAATAATGAACTAAATACTTACTGACTTACCCTCAGTGCTCCTCCCTGTTTTGTGATGTCATTTTTGACTTTTTCTTGATTTTTTGTTGCCTTGCATGGCTCCCTTTATGCCCTGCTCAGTCTTACTCCGAGGGCTCGATCTTCACACCCGTGATCGGGTGAGTTCGTGGCAGGGGGGCTGCGAAAATCGGGGATTCCCGGGGCAGGGCGGGAGCACGGCTCGAACGCGCCCTCTT
Source organism: Heptranchias perlo (assembly GCF_035084215.1). Taxonomy (NCBI): domain Eukaryota; kingdom Metazoa; phylum Chordata; class Chondrichthyes; order Hexanchiformes; family Hexanchidae; genus Heptranchias; species Heptranchias perlo. The sequence goes on from NC_090330.1 coordinate 77,595,644, forward strand.
CCGGGTTCCCCAGTGACGCGCTGACATGCGGCACAGCCCCTGCATGTGGGACTCCCGCCGGCAATTAAAGCCAGCGGGTTGCTGCTTAAAGTACTTGAACAGGGACTTCAGGTCGTTTACAGACCTGATTGACCTGATATTTCAGCAGGGATCGGATTTTGCAACTGACTGAGAGTGTTTCCCGTACTGGGGGAAACATTCCCAGTTGAAATGGACGTGTTGCAGCTATCAGCCTGTGGCAGCTGCAAAGGTCCATTTGACAGGTGGCGGGGGGGAGACCCTCACTCATTGCAGGAGGCCACTCTGTCACTTGGGACAAAGTTTGGCCTCCACCACCCTCCTCCTAACAACAAAATTCACCAACTTGCACACTTATCCCGGGGTCCAGACACATGTACCTACCTTGCGGACCCCCTCAGATGTACATCTTCCGGAGGGTGAACATCATCACCAGCCTCGCCGGCCACACCGTCCACCTCTGACACGTGGAGCTCCACAGCACAGTGTTGTGACACATCCACCTGCACAGCAGGAGGGAGGGCAACTGCAGAGAGAGATGCGTCGCAGAGGGCACTACCCTCGTCACAGGGTCTACAAACCAAGGCTCAGCTTCCTGGACCTCTCTGAGCAGCAGTGCACACGGAGGCTCAGAGTCACTCGACATGTAGTCGTGGACATCTGCAGCCTTCTTCATGCTGAGCTGCTCCCGGCTGGCCCAAGCACCATCTTCTTACCCGTTGCTGTCAAAGTCACCACTGCCCTCAACAACTTCTCCTCCGCATCCTTCCAGGGTGCCACCGGGGACATCGCCAACGTCTCGCAGTCGTCTGCACAAAAGAGCCCTGCAAATACACCTACACCCACTCTGCAGTGACACAATGGGTGTCATCAGTTGTGGGTCTTCATTGTGATCCTCAGGAAAGGGCATTATTGCACAAACCAGACAAAATTCGCAAAGACGTGGCAGTAGTGGTGCCAATACAATATGTAATGTGAGTTGATCAGAAATTAAATAGAAGTAAAAACCATGACAAACCCTCAAACGCCCTTGAGCATCCCCTTCATGCTCACGACACGTTTGCCTTACGCTTCCTACTGCACATATGTGATGCATGCCCTGTGGCTGCAGCACAGGTAATGGCAGGTTGAGTGAGGCTGACTGTGAAAGAGATGCACGAGAGGGTGAGTATGAGATAGAGCCATGAGATTGTATGAGGATTGGGTTGAGTGGTAGTGGCGGGATGAGTACTGGCGAGGTGGGTAAGTGCAGGTAAGATGAGGATGAGGTTTGAGTGGGTGTGAGGAGTGATGTGACAGAGTAGTGTTGGCAGTGCAGAAGGAGATGTGGGGTGGGGGCGGTGATGTGGCAGACGGAGTGTAGGGGAATGAGTAAGTGTACTCACTTTGGCTGACCTACTGAGGTCATTGCAGCGCCTCCTGCACTGTATGCAGGTGGGCGATATGTTGGTGGTGCTGGTGACCTCCTCTGCCACCTCGAGCCAGGCCTTCCTGGTGGCAGAGGCAGGCCGCTTCCTCCCGCCCGCTGGGGGGAAGATCTCTGTCTTCCCCCTCCTCCTCACCCCATCTAATGATACCTGGAGTGAGGGCATCATTAAACTGGGAGCAGCCTTCCCCCTAGGCTGCTCCATGCTTTAATTTTTCCTATTTCCTGCAGCATCAGTCAGTGGAGGACTGCCCCTTTAAATAGGGTTCCTCCAGCTGACAGACCTTACTGCGCATGCGCAGTCCGCCCAAAGCACAGCTTAGCAGTGGGGAACCTGGAAGACCAGGTAAGTGGATCCAATTAGGCTGCGATTGTGTGCGGGGCAGACTGATTTTGCCTGGCGCGTTACCCACGCGCCCAATCGGCCCCCCGCCGCGAATCCGTCGCCATGGTAACATCGGGCCCCTAGTCTTTCTTTTAAATTTTATGTATTTTTTAGTTAAGTTTTAAAAATTGAGTGATTAGTTGATAGGTCCTTCGTTTAAATTATTTAGCACCTCCTCCCTCCTCTGCACCTCATTCCCACACTCACCAAATTCCCGGTTGAAAGTCCCCACTCTGTTGACAATTCATAGAGTCATAGAGTTATACAGCACGGATAGAGGCCCTTCGGCCCATCGTGTCCGCGCCGGCCATCAGCCCTGTCTGCTCTAATCCCATATTCCAGCATTTGGTCCGTAGCCTTGTATGCCATGGCATTTCAAGTGCTCATCCAAATGCTTCTTGAATGTTGTGAGGGTTCCTGCCTCCACAACCCTTTCAGACAGTGAGTTGCAGACTCCAACCACCCTCTGGGTGAAATTCACTCTGTTATAGGTTCATTCTGTCTTTCCCAAACTCTTTTTGTAAAGTTCTTGGTATTTATATGGAGTCTCCTGACTTTCTCTTGATGGCCTCAGAAGAACTGGTGAACTAGAAGAACGGTCCCCTAGCTGTACCCATGGCATCTTTTGAAATTTATACCAAGAACAAAGGAAATCAAAAATGTAGCTTTCCAAATAACGTAAAGCTACCAATCAAATGTTATTTAGAAATGCACAAAAGGAATACTGTGGAAAGGTGGGTTGGATGGACTTCTCCTGGCTGAAACTGTTACTATGTTACCCTGCTACATACACTTAAAGACACAGAGGTAGAATTTCAGTAGGGGTTCTGCCACTAGTGCACCACACCTTTGTGGAAGATCAGCGGAATTCTCTGAGATTGGCCATTTATGCGATTCTCCAGGATTTCTGTCGATCTTCTGCCAAAGTCACGATGGACAATCGGGAGAACCCCCTTGAAAATTCCAGGTGACCGAGAATATCTACTATTCCAGGGGCACCCCCATGGAGAGTCAGCAGTGTTCTGTATAATAATTAATACTCCCAAATTAATTTGTTAATCAACTGTAAATTCCCTTTGCTTTAATTTATATATATTAATAACTTGGACATGGGTGCACAGGGCACAATTTCAAAATTTGCAGATGACACAAAACTTGGAAGTGTAGTAAACAGTGAGGAGGATAGTAATAGACTTCAAGAGGACATGGACAGGCTGGTGGAATGGATGAACACATGACAGATGAAACTTAATGCACAGAAGTGCGAAGTGATACATTTTGGTAGGGAGAATGAGAAGAGGCAATATAAACTAAATGGCACAATTCTAAAGGGGGTGCAGGAACCTGGGGGTATATACGCACAAATCTTTGAAGGTGGCAGGACAGGTTGAGAAAGCGTTTAAAAAAGCATACGGTATCCTGGGCTTTATAAATAGGGGCATAGAGTACAAAAGTAAGAAAGTTATGTTGAAACTTTATAAAACATTGGTTTGGCCTCAGCTGGAGTATTATGTCCAATTCTGGGCACCGCACTTTCGGAAGGATGTGAAGGCAGAGAAGATTTACTAGAATGGTTCCAGGGATAAGGGACTTCAGTTATGTGTATAGACTGGAGAAGCTGGGGTTGTTCTCCGTAGAGCAGAGAAGGTTAAGAGGAGATTTGATAGAAGTGTTCAAAATCATAACGGGTTTAGATAAAGTAAATAAAGAGAAACTGTTCCCATTGGCAGAAGGGTCGAGAACAAGATGACACAGATTTAAGGTGATTGGCAAAAGAACCAAAGGCGACGTGAGGAAAAACATTTTTACTTAGCGAGTAGTTATGATCTGGAATGTGCTGCCTGGGGGGGTGGTGAAAACAAATTCAATTCAAAAAGGAATTGGATAAATACTTGAAGGGAAAGAAATTGCAGTGCTATGGGGAAAGAGCAGGGGAATGGGACTAACTGGATCGCTCTTACAAAGAGCATGGGCGCAATGGGCCGAATGGATTCCTTCTGTGCTGTAAGAACATAAGAGATAGGAGCAGGAGTAGGCCATTCGGCCCCTCGAGCCTGCTCCGCCATTCAATGAGATCATGGCTGATCTGATTCTGGCCCCAACTCCACTTTCCCGCCTGTTCCCCATATCCTTTGACTTCCTTGCTGATCAAAAATTTGTCTAACTCAGCCTTGAATATATTCAATGACTCAGCCTCCACCGCTCTTTGGGGCAAAGAATTCCAAAAGTTCACAACCCTCTGAGAGGAGAAATTTCTCTTCATTTCCATCTTAAATGGGCAACCCCTTATTCTGAGACTATGCCCCCTAGTTCTAGATTCCCCTATGAGGGGAAACATCCTCTCATCATTAACCCTATGAAGCCCCCTCAGAATCTTATATGTTTCAATAAGATCTCCTCTCATTCTTCTAAACTCCAGTAAGTATAGGCCCAACCTGTTCAATCTTTCCTCGTAAGAAAACCCTTCCATACCCAGAATCAATCTAGTGAACCTTCTCTGAATCGCCTCGAATGCAAATATACTGCCTCAAAGAACTCTAATATAGGAACATAGGAACAGGAGTAGGCCATTCAGCCCCTCGTGCCTGCTCTGCCATTTGATAAGATCATGGCTGATCTGTGATCTAACTCCATATACCTGCCTTTGGCCCATATTTCTTAATACCTTTGGTTGCCAAAAAGCTATCTATCTCAGATAGTTCCAAACTTCTACAACCCTTTGTGTGTAGAAATGTTTTCTAATCTCGCTCCTGCAAGGTCTGGCTCTAATTTTTAGACTGTGCCCCCTACTCCTACAATCCCCAACCAGCGGAAATAGTTTCTCTCTATCCACCCTATCTGTTTCCCTTAATATCTTATAAACTTCGATCAGATCACCCCTTAACCTTCGAAACTCCAGAGAATACAACCCCAATTTGTGTAATCTCTCCTCGTAACTTAACCCTTGAAGTCCGGGTATCATTCTAGTAAACCTACGCTGCACTCCCTCCGTGTCCTTCCGAAGGTGCGGTGCCCAGAATTGCTCATAGTACTCCAGGTGCGGTCTAACCAGGGTTTTGTATAGCTGCAGCATAACTTCTGCCCCCTTGTACTCCAGTCCTCTAGATATAAAGGCCAACATTCCATTTGCCTTCTCGATTATTTTCTGCACCTGTTCATGACACTTCAATGATCTATGTACCTGAACCCCTAAGTCCCTTTGGACATCCACTATTTTTAACTTTTTACCATTTAGAAAGTTCTATCCTTTTTTGATCCAAAGTGGATGACCTCACATTTGTCTACATTGAATTCCATTTGCCACAGTTTTGCCCATTCTCTAATCTATCAATATCGCTTTGTAATTTTATGTTTTCATCTACACTGCTTACAATGCCACCAATCTTTGTAAACAATTTTACAACACCAAGTTATAGTCCAACTTGGTGTTGTAAAATTGTTTACAATTGTCAACCCCAGTCCATCACCGGCATCTCCACATCACACCAATCGTTGTGTCATCGGCAAACTTAGATATGAGACTTTCTATGCCTTCATCTAAGTCGTTAATAAATATTGTGAATAATTGAAGCCCCAAGATAGATCCCTGCAGGACTCCACTAGTCACATCCTGCCAATGTGAGTACCTTCCCATTATCCCTACTTTCTGTCGCCTTTCACTCAGCCAACTTCCTAACCAAGTCCGTACTTTTCCCTCAATTCCATGGGCTTCTATCTTAGCTAACAGTCTCTTATGTGGGACCTTTTCAAATGCCTTCTGGAAGTCCATATAAATAACATCCATTGACATTCCCCTGTCCACTACTTTAGTCACCTCTTCAAAAAATTCAATCAGGTTTGTCAGGCACAACCTACCTTTCACAAATCCATGCTGGCTCTCTCTGATTCATGAAAATTCTCGAGGTGTTCAGTCACCCTATCCTTAATTATAGACTCCAGCATTTTCCCCACAACAGATGTTAGGCTAACTGGTCTATAATTCCCCGGTTTCCCTCTCTCTCCTTTCTTAAAAAGCGGAGTGATATGTGCAATTTTCCAATCTCGAGGGACAGTTCCTGAATCTAGAGAACTTTGAAAGATTATAGTTAGGGCATCCGCAATGTGCTCACCGACTTCCTTTAACTATTCTATGATTCTTTAATTCTATGATATTGGCCATTCACGGAACAAAGCTATTATGAAAGCCATCTGAAAGTATTCTGGTGATGTCAAACTTAATAGCTTTGCAATTAACCAGCATTAACATATAAAAGCCAACTGGTCACATCCCAGCTGAGACTGGATATGCTGCAGTAATGAAATGGTCAGCTCCAAGAGTGGGTTATTTCTTTAAGCAAACCTGATTTTAAACCTCAAGCTGCTGTAATGAAAACAGAAAATAAAACATATCATATTATGTCCCTCTACCTGCTGCTGTAAGAAATTTTATTTATGATTATATATGGTTGCTTGTTTAGCCAGTTATGAAAACTGTCTACATGGCCGATATTATCCATCTTCTGGTGTATTAGAATCCCTATGGGTCATCTGGTCACAATAAAAATAGTTCAATGTTCACCCAGGGCATGTTATCCCAAATTACTTTGTGCATAAGGTCTTTTTTGGCTCATAAGGAGCATGGGCTTGCCTATGGAAATAAACTTTTGTAATTGACACAAGAAAAAAAATATTTGAAGTAAGCTCATAAACTATAATTATAACACAAATGATAGTAACTCCTTTCACCTACACACTTTTAACAGAAACTGCTTTGATTCAATGATTTCGATTGTTTTCTTCCTTTGGTTAGATCGATATGATGTATCTACAAGGCTGACTGCATTCACTTCTGAATCTACAACAAATTGGACAGTTGGGGAAAAAATTTTGTTGTTTCTGCTTCATTTTCTTTCCTCTGAAAGTAAAATTTTTTATGGGTCTACTTGTTTGTCACGATGAGTCATAACAATTCAGAGTTTGGACAGTTTCACCACTTTGTACCCAGTGACAGTTTTGAGAACATTCCGGCAGAGAAAAGGGTAGGGGACCGATTCCATTCTTTCCCCTCCCAGTTCCCATTGAGAGGCACGAGCAGCTGATTACATGCCTGCTCATTTATAAATGCAAATAATGGAAATATGCCATCTTATGTATGGTCTGTTGAACCATAGTTCGTCCCTGGCATCCAACATTGCCATAGGCAGTGCTCTTTAAGATTTAAATGTCCCAAAAATCTATTAATCAATCAGTGAGCTATCACATGCATAGGCTTAGCAACAAATTCAAAAACAATTTCATTCACAATGGGCAGCACTGAATCTGTCGGCATCACGATACAGTTGCAGGTTTCTGAGGAGGCCACCGCCAATCTCTGCCCTCTCAACTACAGGCAGACTCCCCAATGGAGTCCAGGGAATCAGCCAAAAGTATAGAAATGAGCTTGAGTCCAAAAACTTGGCTGGGGTCAGGGGTGAATCTTGGTGGAGGGCAGAAGTCCTGCCTCACTGAAGATTCGTTCCAATTTCTCTAGTTTATCCCAATCTCATTAATTTGCTGTATGGTTCTGGATATATTTTAAATTGTGCTTCTGATGATGTATCTACATTTAGTATGCAGATCAATAATTAATACTGGAAACTATCCCCTTCAGGCACTGAATCATATATCAGCACTGATTTGACTACTAGGATTGCGCTATCAATCGGCACTGATTCATCCACTATCCTGGGAGATTCTACCATCACTGGACTATCCACCAGTGCTGGATTGCCCACCAACATTCAATCATCTACTACCTTTGGGCCATCTATCAACATTGCACCGTCCAACAGTCCTGGACCATCAATCACCATTGAGGGAATGTCTACCACTATTGAGTCATCGATTAGCTTTGGACCATCCAACAGCACTGAATCATCCATGGAAAATACTGAAATACCAATCAACAAAACCAAATCGTACATAACAATAAATTATTTGAACAGGACAAATACCATTGGCAATACCAAGGCTAACAAGGGTAAATATTACTTAATGGGCGTAGGTAAGGATTTTATTTGGCTTCATATGACTTTTGCTTAGCTTTACTTAGTGAAATGAGGAGGTACAATGACACTATCCTTCAGTCCAATAAATGCAGAGCAGTAACCTCTAGTAAAAGACAGGCCTCCTTTAGATGAAGCATCTATTGCTCATAAGATGGAATTATTTATTTTCCACATATTCAAATCCTGTAACTCAGAGACAGTGGAATCAGTCCGAACATAACAGAGAAGATCTTTATTTTGTGCAGTCTGTGATTTGCATTTGCTAGGGAAATATGCTGGAATGTTAAGACAATCAAAAACTATTTAACTGTGTTTCTTTTAAAAATAATATCAAATATCCTGAGAAGCTTTGTAGCTGATAAATTATTTTTCCATGGTAGACTACTTTTTATCCTTTTAGACTCTTTAGATGATCTCCTGTGCTTATTACCATACCTGGAGCGGAAAGCTGGGAGCTTATTGTTACACAAGAGGGATCATTTTTAACTTTACATAATTTTTAATTAATATAAGTTTTATATAAATTCTATCAAGTGCACAAATAGTCCAGTATCAAGTTCCTTACAGAGTCCTATCAATTTTGATTCAACATTGTACTGGTTCAAGTGAAGTTTGATAGCAGATTGTGTAGCTATGCCTAGACAATTTTTTTTTTCATTACTTTGTGCACTGATGATGGGATGGAAACCATCTTTGCCCCAATGCCTTAATCTTCAATTCATCCATTCTTGATTTGGATGCAGAGACTCCCTGGGAGTGAAATTGGTCTTTGGCAATTGCATAAAATGGGCAATAGCAAATCGACAGCCCGTTTTACACCTGGCCCAATTTTCTTTTCTCAAGTAGGAATCAATCCTGCATCCCATAAACGGCACAATGTTGTGCTTTGGTGCCAATATGGAATGCAACTATACCTCCCACCTTTGCATTTTTTAATCTTCTAAAATATAACAACAACGAATTTTATTGAACTTGTAAGATTTGCATAATTCTGCAGTTAAAAGACAAGGGGGGAGAAATTGGTCTTCCCCAGTAGCACAAAATAGGTGATTGTGAATCGGCAGACCATTTTACAGAACAAGCGATTTCCTTTACCATTAAATTCAATGGAATAGAAAATCTGACGCAATATAAAAAGGGCTGCCGATTCGTTGCCGCCCATTTTCCCCATGGCCGAATACCAATTTCACCCTTCGGGCCTTCAGTTGGGTGTGATTTATTTCTGTTGGGATTGTCATGACAGAAAGTGGTGTGATAGAAATAACATCATGTTTAGTAAATGAATGGGGTGCAATTATATTATTTGTACATCTGCTCAGGAGTGTTTCGTGGAAATTCAGCCAACCCCCACAATTAGAACTACCATTCCTACAGTACAATTTTCCTTGATAAATCCCGAAACATAATTCACACCTGATTGGAGGTTTTGCATCCTATTGACTATTCCCTTTTGGTTTATCCTATGTATAGATGTTGACTAGTTCAATTTTACTGAAAATTGGTACTTTACTTACGATAATTTTTCCGAATTGGCACTGCTACCATATTGTTCCATATGATGGGATGCATACCGGGAATTTGAGCACAGAGGTCAGCGTGCCCATAGTAATGGATGGAATATCACAGGGAGCTTTTTTAAAATTTTCTTTGGGTATGTGAGTAATGCTGGCAAGGCTGCATTTATAGCCCATCCGTACTCACCCTGAGAAGGTGGTGGTAGGCCTTTTTCTTGAACAGCTGCGGTCCTTGTGCCTGAATGTCTGAAATATATTCCTGTCACATGAAGCTCTGCTCTGGGAGCACAAATTTGTAATATCTACTCTATGGGTTTGGTGGGTTAATGAAAGTGAAAGCACTGAGTAGCTATAAGTTATGCAAGCCTGACTCATCAATGAAGTATTTTCCCCCAAACTCTTAATTCCTGTTGCTTTTTTTATCGGTATTGTACATTGGCCCTGAATTTCTACAAGATTCGCCTGATCTCCTGTCGTAACCTCATTGTGACACTGAAATTCACCACTGTTAGATTTGATACGAAGGGGTCATTTTTCAAGTCTGTGTAGTGCCTGCTCAAATTTCCAATTTGTGCTGACACTCGGTGAAGCTTCAGCATTGCGGACTATAGAATTAACCCCCATGTTTGGGACCTTATTTATCATTTTGTTACTGTGTATTCTGCAGAGCCTGAAGGCACTGTTTCAGTGGCAGTGGTGGTAACTGTGATCCTGATCTTGGTGATCTGTACTGCTCTATTATCTTATCTCATCAGATACTGGCAGGTCAGGAAGAAACTGTAAGTATCTTTTTGTCGATTTTATATTAATGCAATTTAAATTTTGATCAACATGTTTACAAACTATTGGCAGAAAGCAAAATGCTGCAAATGCTGTAAATTTGAAATAAAAACAGAAAATGCTGGAAACACTCAACAGGTTAGGCAGCATCTGTGGTGAGAGGAAGGTAGGGATAACATTTCAGGTCAATGACCTTTCATCAGAGCCCTTAGATGTGGGAGTCATTGGGTTTGTAGTAGATATTGGTGGACAGTCAATCCCCAGAGGTAGAGAAATCAAGGAAGAAAAGAGAAGAGTCAGAGATGGACCACATGAAGGTAAGAGAGGGGTAGAAGTTAGAAGCAAAATTAATGAAATTCTCAAGCTCAGGGCGAGAACAGTCATTTATGTATCGGAAGAAGAGGGGTCCTGAGTAGGATTGGAACAAAGAACATAAGAACATAAGAACATAAGAAATTGGAGCAGGAGTAGGCCAATCGGCCCCTCGAGCCTGCTCCGCCATTCAACAAGATCATGGCTGATCTGATCCCAACCACAAATCTAAAGAACACAAGAAGTCGGAGCAGGACCCGGCCACATAGCCCCTGGGCCCTCTTCGCCACCCACAGGGCATTGACCGATCCGAACTCAGCTTCATGTCCAATTTCCTGCCCGCTCCCCATAACCCCTAATTCCCTTTACTTCTAGGAAACTGTCTATTTTTGTTTTAAATTTATCTAATGATGTAGCTTCCACAGCTTCCTGGGGCAGCAAATTCCACAGACCTACCACCCTCTGAGTGAAGAAGTTTCTCCTCATCTCAGTTTTGAAAGAGCAGCCCCTTATTCTAAGATTATGCCCCCTAGTTCTAGTTTCACCCATCTTTGGGAACATCCTTACTGCATCCACCCGATCAAGACCCTTCACAATCTTATATGTTTCAATAAGATCGCCTCTCATTCTTCTGAACTCCAATGAGTAGAGTCCCAATCTACTCAACCTCTCCTCATATGTCCGCCCCCTCATCCCCGGGATTAACCGAGTGAACCTTCTTTGTACTGCCTCGAGAGCAAGTATGTCTTTTCTTAAGTATGGAGACCAAAACTGTATGCAGTATTCCAGGTGCGGTCTCACCAATACCTTATATAACTGCAGCAATACCTCCTTGTTTTTATATTCTATCCCCCTAGCAATAAAAGCCAACATTCCGTTGGCTTTCTTGATCACCTGCTGCACCTGCATACCAACTTTTTGATTTTCTTGCACGAGGACCCCCAGATCCCTTTGTACTGCAGTACTTTCCAGTCTCTCGCCATTAAGAAAATAACTTGCTCTCTGATTTTTCCTGCCAAAGTGCATAACCTCACATTTTCCAATATTATATTGCATCTGCCAAATCTCCGCCCACTCACCCAGCCTGTCTATATCCCCTTGCAGGTTTTTTATGTCCTCCTCACTCTCTACTTTCCCTCCCATCTTTGTATCATCTGCAAATTTTGATATGTTGCACTCGGTCCCCTCCTCCAAATCGTTAATATAGATTGTAAAGAGTTGGGGACCCAGCACCGACCCCTGTGGAACACCACTGGTTACTGGTTGCCAGTCCGAAAATGAACCATTTATCCCAACTCTCTGCTTCCTGTTCGATAACCAATCCTCCACCCATGCCAGAATATTACCCCCAATCCCGTGATTTTTTATCTTAAGTAATAATCTTTTATGTGGCACCTTGTCGAATGCCTTCTGGAAGTCTAAATACACTACGTCCACTGGTTCCCCTTTATCCACCCTATACGTTATATCCTCGAAGAACTCAAGCAAATTTGTCAGACATGACTTCCCCTTCATAAAGCCATGCTGACTTTGTCCGATTAAATTATGCTTATCTAAATGTTCCGTTACTGTCTCCTTAATAATAGACTCCAAAATTTTACCCACCACAGATGTTAAGCTAACTGGCCTATAATTTCCAGCCTTCTGCCTACTACCCTTTTTAAATAACGGTGTTACATTAGCAGTTTTCCAATCTGCCGGGACCTCTCCTGAGTCCAGGGAATTTTGGAAAACTATCACCAAAGCATCCACAATCCCTACTGCCACTTCCCTCAAGACCCTAGGATGGAAGCCATCAGGTCCAGGGGATTTATCCGCCTTGAGTCCCATTATTTTACTGAGTACCATCTCCTGAGTGATTTTAATCGTATTTAGCTCCTCCCCCCCGAGAGTCCCCTGTTTGTCCAGTGTTGGGATATTCTTAGTGTCCTCTACTGTAAAGACTGAAACAAAATATTTGTTCAGCATTTTTGCCATCTCCATGTTTCCCACCATTAATTTCCCGGTCTCATCCTCTAAGGGACCTTTGTTTGCCTTAGCCACCCTTTTTCTTTTTATATAACTATAGAAACTCTTGCTATCTGTTTTTATATTTTTTGCTAATTTCTTTTCATAATCTAACTTCCCTTTCTTAATCAATCCTTTAGTTACTTTTTGCTGTCTTTTGAAGAATTCCCAATCTTCTATCCTCCCACTAAGTTTGGCTACCTTATATGTCCTTGTTTTTAGTCGGATACTATCCTTGATTTCTTTACTTAGCCACGGATGGCTGTCATTTCTTTTACACCCTTTTTTCCTCAGTGGAATATATTTATTTTGAAAGTTGTAAAATAACTCCCTAAATGAACACCACTGCTCATGTACCGTCTTACCCTTTAATCTATTTTCCCAGTCCACTTTAATCAATTCCGCTCTCATACCATCAGAGTCTCCTTTATTCAAGCTCAGTACGCTTGTTTGAGAATCAACCTTCTCACCCTCTAATTGGATATGGAATTCAACCATGTTGTGGTCGCTCGTTCCAAGGGGATCCTTAACTAGGACATTATTAATTAATCCTGACTCATTACACAGGACCAGGTCCAAGGTTGCCTGCTCCCTTGTAGGATCAGTTACATACTGCTCAAGAAATCCATCCCTGATGCACTCAATGAACTCGTCCTCAAGGCTGCTCTGCCCAATTTGATTTGTCCAGTTAATATGATAATTAAAATCCCCCATAATTATGGCTGTTCCCTTATTACATGCCCCAACTATTTCCTGATTAATACTTCTTCCAGCAGAGTTGCAACTATTAGGAGGCCTATATACTACGCCCACTAATGTTTTTTTTCCCTTATTATTCCTTATCTCCACCCAAACTGTTTCATTATCTTGATGCTTTGTCCCAATATAATTTCTCTGTATTACAGTGATTCCTTCCTTTATTAACATAGCCACCCCACCTCCCCTTCCTTCCTGCCTGTCCTTCCTGATTGTTAAATACCCTGGCATATTTAATTCCCAGTCGTTGTCACCCTGCAGCCATGTTTCTGTAATGGCCACAAGATCATACCCATACGTAGTTATTTGTGCCGTTAACTCGTCCATTTTATTACGAATGCTACGTGCATTCAGATAAAGAACTTTCAAATCTGTTTTGTGACGCTTAGTTCCTGCTTTTTCCATTTTTAACACTTTACCTATTACTCCATACCTTCTGTCCCTTCCTGTTACGCTTTCCTCTCTCTCCCTGCTCAGGTTCCCAACCCCCTGCCACTTTAGTTTAAACCCTCCCCAACAGCACTAGCAAACACTCCTCCTAGGACAGCGGTCCCGGCCCTGCCCAGGTGCAGACCATCCGGTTTGTACTGGTCCCACCTCCCCCAGAACCGTTTCCAGTGTCCCAGGAATTTGAATCCCTCCCCCTTGCACCATTCCTCTAGCCACGTATTCATTTGAAATATCCTCCTATTTCTACTCTGACTAGCACGTGGCACTGGCAGCAATCCTGAGATTACTACCTTTGAGGTCCTATTTTTTAATTTACCTCCTAACTCCCTATATTCTGCTTTTAGGACCTCATCCCCTTTTTTACCTATATCGTTAGTGCCTATGTGCACCACGACAGCTGGCTGTTCGCCCTCCCCCTCCAAAATGTTCTGTAGCCGCTCCGAGACATCCTTGATCCTTGCACCAGGGAGGCAACACACCATCCTGGAGTCTCGGTTGCGGCCGCAGAAACGCCTGTCTATTCCCCTTACAATTGAGTCCCCTATCACTATAGCTCTGCCACTCTTTTTCCTCCCAGCCTGTGCAGCAGAGCTACCCGTGGTGCCAGGAAGTTGGCTGCTGCTGCCTTCCCCTGATAAGTCATCCCCCCCAACAGCATCCAAAGTGGCATATCTGTTTGAGAGGGGGATGGCCACAGGGGACCCCTGCACTACCTGCCTGCATCTCTTACTCTTCCTGGTGGTCACCCATTCACTTCCTGCCTGTATACCCTTTACCTGCGGTGTGACCAACTCGCTAAACGTGCTATCCACGAGTTTCTCTGCATCGCGGATGCTCCACAGTGAGTCCACCCGCAGCTCCAGCTCCGAGATACGATCGGTCAGTAGCTGCAGGTGGACACACTTCCCGCACACATGGTCGGCAGGGACACTGGTAGTGTCCATGACTTCCCACATCTTGCAGGAGGAGCATATCACGGGTGCGAGGTCTGCTGCCATGACTTGCCTTAGCTGAGTTACCCCTTTTAAATTACGTTGAAATTAGAAAATGTTAACTATACTAGGGACCTAGGTTCACTAAAAAAAAACACTATCTGCTATAAAACCTGCAGATCTTCCCTTTCTTATTACTTTACTTACAGTAAAATGGTAGAAATACTCACCTGAACCTACTCACCAATCAGCTGCCTCCCCTGTGCCGCGTCACTTTCTGACTGGTGACGTCACCCCGAACTGCCGCTGGTCTCAGAGTCTCGCTCTCAGAGTGAGCTCTGGTCTCGCTCTCTCCGCGCTGTTTATATCTCCGCTCTGGTCTCGCTCTCTCCCGCCGCTCACCGACTGGACTCTCGCTCTCTCCGCGCTGTTTATATCTCCGCTCTGGTCTCGCTCTCTCCCGCCGCTCACCGACTGAACTCTCGCTCTCTCCGCGCTGTTTTTATCCCCGCTCTGGTCTCGCTCTTTACCGCCGCTCACCGACTGGACTCTCGCTCTCTCCGCGCTGTTTATATCTCCGCTCTGGTCTCGCTCTTTACCGCCGCTCACCGACTGAACTCTCGCTCTCTCCGCGCTGTTTTTATCCCCGCTCTGGTCTCGCTCTCTCCCGCCGCTCACCGCTCTCAGGTCCACTACCGCTCTGCAGGAAAAGCAAGGCAAAGCAGCACCTCCTTCCCCCACTTCACCAAACTTCCACACGTACCGAACTCTCAGCACACTGTGTTGTCCTATAAAAAGATGAAAGGCCATTGGCTTGAAACATTAACCTGACCTTTCTCTCTCCACAGATGCTGCCTGACCTGCTGAGTGTTGCCAGCATTTTTCATTTTTATTACAAACTATTGGGCTGGTCACATGATATTAATTCAAATACACCCTCATTGCAGGTCACAGAGTAAGAAGTACAGTATGAATGACAATCAGCACTGCCCCCTCTACAATTCTATTGTGCAGAATCACTGAAGTTCTGAGTTTGTGTACATTTTTGAGTCAAAAAAATAAGGTTGAGCTTTCACTGCAGTTATGAAGTTGGTAGATGGAGGATTGTACAGAACAAGCTGAGCACTTTGATATATAAAGAAAGAATTTGCATTTGTATAGCGCCCTTCATGCCTTCAGGACGTCCCAAAACCATTCACAGCCAATTAAATACTTTTGAAATGTAGTCACTGCTGTAATGTAGGGAAATGCGGCAGCCAATCTGCGCACAATTAAATGGCCAAATAATCTCTTTTCGTGTTGTTGGTTGAGGGATAAATGTTGGATAGGACAGCTGTTAAACTATAATGGTGACTCCAGCTGAAATTAAGAATCCATGACAATTGTAATTTTAGAGGCGTGGATTTTTAGAAGCTTAGCACTGGTTATTCAAAATATTACTGGACAATTATTTGATAAATACAATAAAAAATATAAGCGTAATATAACATTTGAGAGAATGACACCAAATCCAGCTTAGCTCAGTTGGTAGCACTTTTTGAGTCAGAAAATTGTGGGTTCAAGCCCTACACTGGGACTTGGGTCCACGGTTTAGGCTGACGCTCCAGTACGCTGCTGAGGGAAAGCTGCCTTTCAGATCAGATGAGGTGTTAATCTGGATCCCTGCAAATTTAGGTGGATAGAAAAGATCCCATGGCACTCTTGAAAGAAGAGCAAGGAGTTCTCTTGGTGTGCTGGGCACTTTTGCTCCCTTCAACATCATGGCCAAAAAATAGATCAACTGGCTATGTATCGCATTTGCTGTTTATGTGGAAACTGACTGCTGTATTTACCTACATAGCAACCATGACTGCACTTCAGAAATAAATCATTGGATGTAAGATGATGAGGGCTATATAAATATAAGTTCTTTCTTGTAGTGACATAGACATGGAACTCCCCAAGATATCTGCCTATTTTAATTCCTCATTTCCTCTCAGAATTTTAAGAACCACCCTTAAATATATATAATAAAACATTGTATTTTCCTAATGACCCCTTTAATAAGTGTCCTGTCCAGTGTGATACTGAGCCATATAGACCAGAGGGGAATAGTAATTGAAGTCTCCAGCTCCCGATTGTAATCCAGTGATTCCTCCTGGAAAGTGCATGTCGGTGGATGTCAAGTGAGGACAGAGTCGGCTTTGTCTCTGATTACCAACGTCCATGGTTGAAAAGCTGGCTAACACTGAGGTCCAGACTTTCCCAGAATTAAGGTGCATCTTGAACATAGGACCGCCACCACAAAGACACACCCCTGACCCTGGCTGATCTTATGGCCTCAGGGTCATTAACATGGGCGGGAGCAGGGAGTAGGGTCTGGCCAGAATGGGGGCAGCGTTTTGCTGTGCAGGCTTTGGAGAATTTGCCGGTAGCCTCAGAGCCACATCTGCCTCCCTGGCCACAGGATTTCTGTGTATCCCAATTTAAATGATCCCTCCACTGCCATAGCAACACTAGATGGCAAGGATGGACAGCCTCCTTTATGTCCAGCGGGCTACAGGTGCAAATGATGGGAAATACGTTGGATGACGTATTTCCACCATTTACATCCAGCCTGCCCATAAAAGAGATGTAAAAATGGCAGGGCACTTCCACAACCCATTTCCTACATTACACTGAGAGACCAATCATAGGACGGCAGTAAATCCCAGCTTCACTGTCTAGCCTTACACATGAAGGACAGACACTTGAATGAGATGCTGAAGGGCTGCCTCTCCAGCAGGGTCCACTGAGACCTTGACTCAGCACCTTGTGGAGAGTTAGGAAAAATATTTTAAGAAAATGATTTGAGATGATTTAATAATGAAGCTATCCATTTCCAAACTGGGACCAAAAGGGCCGATTTCCCGATTAGGCATACCTGATCAGTGCCACTTCTGACTGGGAAAGGATGTTTGGCAAATCAGCCTGATAAAGCAATATTCTAAACTCAACGCATTTTGCATTGCCACTGGGAGGCTGCAATAGACTATCCCATAACAATGATGAAAACAAACTCACACCAGATGGTGCAAAGAGACAGATAGCTGTTAGTGAGGCTTCTTCCACAAGGAGGAAATTGAAGTGCGTAATTTACATTGAAATAATTATAAAGTACTGTGATTTCAGTAATATTCATCATAATCATTCTTCTTTAAAAACACAGTTTTCTGTTGCCTCACTTCATCTTATTCAGGTAGTGCACTATCACAGCTTCACTATAGCATTCATCAAATAGTTTCCTCCAGAAGAGGCTTGCAGTAGCACACAGTGTAGTCATACCACACAATGGGCCAGGAGTCACGCAGAGCAACAAAGTAATGCTCACTGCAACTCCTGTGAATTAAATTAACAAAAATAGTTACTGCGGGCTCTGTGACGTCAAATTGCTTGAATTTGAACTTTAAACAAAATGTGCGCTATCAACCCAGCCTCTGAACAGCGTGAGTTGCCATGCGGCTGGAAAAGCCCATAGATTCAGGCTGCATTGCTAAAGCAGGCGAGCAGACTTCAATCATTTAAAGTTAGTATTCTGTATGTCATTGTAAATAAAAATTTAAAATTTTTGTGATAAAAAGCCAAAGAAATAACTGAATTAAATTAAAGAAACAGAAGGGAAAAGTAAAAAAAAAGTTTTAATTTTAAATTTTAAAATTTTTTTTGGTGATCTGTTTGGTGGGGTAATTAGTTACTTTCCAGCTGAGCAGATAAGCAAGTTGGCACCTTTTTCAATGATTTCTCTGATTGCAGTGTGTGTTGGCTCTTTAATTCGAAGCTGTCATATTGCCGGTGAACCTCTAGGAGCAAGTTCCAGATTTCCATGGTGCACTCCACATGTGCAAACATGGGAACTTGCTCCTTCAATTCACCACGAAAAACTGAGAATCCTGTTGAGCTCCTCCGTTATTGCGGGAGCGATTTCTGGCCCATGCAATTGATATTAAGCTGCCAGCTTTGCCAAGTGATCGTTAATTTCACGCAGAAGGCGCAGTGTAAAAGAGCATGCATGAGAACGCCGACATGTCTGGAAAAGTGCCAACACATCTGGAACATGCAACTTTCATCAAGGAATCAAAAAAGTCATTACTTGGCACTTGTCACTTTTGTTTGTGTTTGAAACACTGAAGAGTGGGATTTGTTCATATTTATTTTTATTTGTTCTCGGATGTGGGTGATGCTGGCAATGTTGCATTTATTTCCCATCCTGAGGGCATTAAGAGTCAAACCACACAGTGTGCGACTGGAGACATATATAGACTAGGGGGGTGCAGGTTCCCTTCCCTGAAGGACATTAGTGAACCAGTTGAGTTTTTACAACAATCTGGCAGCTTTCATGGTCGTTTTTTTTTAAGTCAGCTCACAAATTGTCCACAATTATTGAATGCAATTTCCTAACTTGCCATGGTGGGATTTGAATGAATGATCTCTAGTCCAGTACCATAACTACCAATTACATGATTCTAATCCTATGTTTCTCAGAAACTTCTCAATTTTGCATAGTCCGAGTTGTAGTTTGTCTATAAGAGCATCCTGTACACCCTTTCCCAGCACCGTATAGCACTCTGATATTAAATGGCTGCAGTTGCTATTTGGTCATCCCTTCTGGCCACTAGTGCAGAAGATCTGGAAGATTTATTTTTTCATAATAGGGCAGTGCTTAGTATACAGAGGACAAATAATAGGCATCGTATGGGAGGGATGGATGAAAAATGGAGCGGATTGGGGCAGGGGTGGGGGCAAAGGCACTGACAAAAGATGGGTTTTGAGGTTTTGAAAAGCAAGAAGGGAGCTTGGCAAGGTTGAGAGAACCAGACAAGATCGAAGTGGCTGAACAAGCAGCCACCAATAATGAAGCAGAATTAGCTCAGGAAAAGCTCAATGTTCGAAAAGCAAAGGATGCACAAGAAGATGCAAGGCTAGGATGGGATGGGACCATGAGAGATTTGAAAGGGAGAACGAGGATTTTGAAGTTTACTCACTGGTTCACAAGAGCCAGTGGACAGGAGGTGGGGTATGATGGGGCTTTGTGCATGTCAGGACAAGGGGTGAGGGATTTTGAAAGCATAATTACCCATGTGATATAGATAGGAGAGCTTTAGAGAAGCTGAGCCTGAAGATGATGAAGGCAATGAATAGTGTTTTAGTTGTGGTGACGGGGAGAGATGGAGACAAAGGAAAAAACAATCTCAGTAATGAAGCAGATGTGGGTGACAAAGCAAAGTTGAGCAGCATGCCCAGATTCCACAATTCCTGACAGCCTGATGTGTCAGCTTGGGAGGTTGATAGATTCAAGGCCAGTTGTTTTCCTTCCAGAATAGTCACAGGGAAAAGTGCCCAAAGTGGCCAATTAGTACGATGATATTATGAGTTACATTAAAGTGGATGCTTGGGCAGATTTCCCCCTTTGTTGTGATGCAGAAGCACTCAATTCCATGACGTAGTGAAAAGGAAATAGGGACGGAGATCCATTACATCAGGTCTCTGCACTCTGCACTCACTACACTGCCACATGATTCCTGTGGTTTCCTTATGGGCGGTACTAGGGCTGAGTCTGCAGTAGGTGCAGGCCCAACAGTAGCATGCAGATGAGGCAAGGAAGACAGATCAAAAGGTTGCAGGGATCCTGGAAGCACTTCAAAGATCTAAAGAGGAGCAGGCTTGTTTATTTATTTCTCTTTGGACCTCAGGATCTTCTGGCTGCTGCTTTCCAGGAGCCAGTGGCCAGGAACACAGTGGTAGACCTCTCAGGTCTGTAGCTACACTCCAGTTTTTGCCCTCTGTTCCCAGCACAAGGCCCTGCCAGGAGGGTACAAATGTGCCAGGAGGGTACAAATGTGGGACTAGGAAATTTGGGCACACTTCTTCCTCAGCAGGCAAAGTGCACCTCTGCTGTGCTGTCCCTGGACAATTGGACTTGTATTCTATTAAATTGCCACATAATCCCAGATTGTGTACAAATGTTGGTGCTTTTCAGTCACTCTTTGTTACGCTTTTCATGTTTTGGAACTGCTATCTGGGGGCAACTTGGGGGAAGCCAGTTCCTAGAGCTCAATGATACTAGGGCTTAAAGAGTTAAGTTATGAAGACAGGTTGAATAAATTTAGCTTGTATTCCCTTGAGTTTAGAAGGTTCAGGGGTGATCTAATCGGGATATTTAAAATGATAAAGTGATTCAATAGGGTAGATACAGAGAAACCATTTCCTTTGGTGGGGGAATCCAGAACAAGAGGGCATAATTTTAAGATTAGAGCTGGGCCATTAGGAGCACAGAGGGCAATGGAAAACTGGAACTAAAGGGCTGTGGATGCTGGGTCAATTGACATCTTCGAGACTGACATTGATAGATTTTTGTTATGGAATACGAAACAATGGCGGATAAATGGAGTTGAGATACAGAGCAGCCATGATCTAATTGAATGGCGGAACAGGCTTGAGGGGATGAATGGCCTACTCATCTTCCTATGTTTCTATGTTTAGTGACATGATGAAATTCTGTTCCGCTGACATCATGAAGGGGACATTATGATCTAGAAATCCCTGCGCCGAAATGGGGAGGCCCAAGGCCCACCCAATATTGGGTCTTAAGGCCTCATTTACATCAGACCGACGAGCTGCAGACACCTGGAGGCCTCATCGCTATTTTGACAGCAAATTCAGGGCCAATATGGTTTTAATGATGTTGGTTGAGGGATAACTGTTGGCCAGGACACTGGGAGAACTCCACTGCTTTTTTGAATAGTGTCATGGGATCTTTTATGTCCACATGAGAGGGTAGTTAAGGCCTTGGTTTAATGTCTTAGCTGAAGTATGACACCTCTGACAGTGCAGCACTCCATCAATACCACACTGAAGTATCAACCTAGATTATGTGCTCAAGTCTCTGAAGTGGAAGTTGAACTCATGACCATCTGACTCAGAGGTGAGAGCACTACCACTGAATCAAGGCTTAATATAGTGCAAAGCACAATAAAACAGACAAACAATGGATAAAGAGAAGTATCTCACACGGTGAGCTCGCTATCAGTTGTAGAGCTCCATACAGTGTGAATCAGTTCATTGTCAGAGCTCCTTTTATCATTTGACATATTGCGGCAGTTTCCTTCTTCCTGCGTTTGGGTGTATTGAATCATGTGGATGCAGCGAATAGTCCCTTATGGGCACGCAGTCCACCTTGGGTGATTTTCCTATTTTTGCTACACTTGGGGCATATTGGATTGGATGGATGTAGCGAATAATACCTTACGGGCATGCATAATTCCACTGCAGATTTTCTTGAATTTGCAATGCCCCAGGAACAGGAGAAGGAAAATCTCCCTAATGTACAAGAAATTAGCAATTTTGATTGCGAATAACTGGGATTATGATTTTCTTCCCAACAGGAATGGACCACCTCCATTCAAACCCCCTCCTCCACCGATAAAGTATGCGGCTATTCACGTATCACCACAGGATGAAGTCAACTAATGATGAAGATGCAGATGTATTCAGATTGATGTAGTTATACAGATTCATCTCACATTGTTGGTTTTTTGTGCAATATTTATGTTTTTTTATGCTTTTAGAATAGCAAACATTTATCATTAATACTCTGCAATTCGAGAGAGAGTACTTGCATTTTAAAACGTTTGCTAACAGTTTTTCACTCAATGTTAAAGTTTTGTTTCAATATTTCAGAACTCAATGAAGAATGTTAATGGCATAATCAGGCTTTAGGTCTGTAGCAGAAAAGTATTATATGGAATTACATAAGAATTACATAGAATGTACAGCACTGAAACAGGCCATTCCGCCCAACAGGCCCATGCCGGTGTTTATGCTCCACACGAGCCTCCTGCCACTCTTCTTCATCTAACCCCATCAACATATCCTTCTATTCCTTTCTCCCTTATGTGCTTGACTAGCTTCCCCTTAAATGCATCTATGCTAGTCACCTCCTTGTGGCAGCAAGTTCTACATTCTAACCACTCTCTGGGTAAAGAAGTTTCTCCTGAATTCCCTATTGGATTTATTAGTGACTATCTTTTATTTATGGTCCCTAGTTCTGCTCTCCTCCGCAAATGGAAACATCTGCTCTACGTCCACCCTATTCAAGACCTCTATCAGGATATCCCTCAGTCTTCTCTTTTCTAGAGAAAAGAGCCTCAGCCTGTTCAATCTTTCCTGATAGATATAACCTCTCAGTTCTGGTATCACCTTAGTAAATCTTTTATGCACCTTCTCCAATGCCGCTATATCCTTTTTATTAATATGGAGACCAGAACTATTCACAATACTCCAAGGTTCTATACAATCTTAACATAGCTTTTCTGCTTTTCAATTCTAGAAATGAACCCTAATGCTTTGTTTGCTTTTTTTTGGCCTTCTTAACCTGCATTGCTACTTTTGGTGATTTGTGTATCTGTACCCCCAGATCCCTCTGCTCCTCTACTCCATTTAGACTCTTATTTACCAAATAGTATGTGGCCTCCTAATTCTTGCTATCAAAATGTACCACCTCACACTTGTTTATATTGAAATTCATTTACACGCCCATTCACATGCCCATTCTGCAAGCTTATTAATGTCTTCCTTTATTTTGTTGCAATCCTACTCAGTTTTTCCCATACCAAAACCAATTTGGTGTTGTCCGCAAATTTTTAAATTGTACATCTGATTCTCGAGTCCAAATCGTTTATGTAAATGGTGAACAACAGTGATCCCAGCACCAATCCCTTCCCACCTTTTGCCAGTCTGAGTCACTACCTTTAATTCCTACTCTCTTTTCTGTTTCGTAGCCAGCTTTCTATCCATTCTGCTACATGTCCCCTGACTCTACCTTAGTCATGAGTCGACTCGGTGGTACCTTATCAAAGGCCTTTTGAAAATCCAAATATATTACACCTATTGCATTACCCTTGTCTACCCTTTCTGTTACTTCTTCAAATAATTCAATAAGGTTGGTCAAGCATATTAAGAGATCAATTAAATTATGTTGTGTTCTTGTTTCTTCAAATGTACCTGAAACAAATTCTTTCACAGATATCAAAGTCACTCAGTCACAGTATTACGTACTTGAGCCCCAAAATTGCGAAACTCTGCCTTCAGGAATGAAGTCTCAAAATTTCAGAGCTCTTGTATAACTCAAAACCAAAGTTTAACTTGTAGCCTACATCTCTAATGAAACTCATCTCCCAGTGTGCTTTTATAAGACACTTTCACAGTCACACCAATGAAGTTGAACAAAGGCACAATCATTCCAATTGTTTAATTACAACAATTCCAATTGTCCAGTGCTTTGTAACGATAACCATGGAGTAGTTGGCATGGCTAATTTCAGGTCAATATCCAGGTCTTCACACCGCTCCACATAATCTCAGCCAGATGGCCGTTCTTGAGATACTTAAAGTCAATGCAAATTATTAGCAAAGTGTAATTTATGTATATAGAATAATTTTACGCTACACGTTCCCACTTAATATTCAGAATGCTTCTCCTCTAATAGTGTTCAAATGAGTAACCTAGTTAACTTCAACACAAATGCCTCTACCACTCTGCTTGTTTCGTCAGTATAATTTAACATAAGTAATTTAATGTATTGTCCTTGGCTTGGCCCATCTTTTAAGGAACTGAATCGTATCGCCATTAAAAACAAATCTTTAGACTTAGCAGGACATATATCTTATTAAAATGTTTTTAATAAATATGTGAATAAAACATTGGTGTTTGATACATTTAGCTTCACTTTTCCAGATCAACCACTGACAAATCTTTGCCACAGTATTTGTCTGCTGCTATTTAGTTGCCTCTTTGCTTAATTTCTTTTAGAACTTTAAAACTTTCAAGCCAACTGAAGCAGAGCGAAGCACATTCTCAGTCTTCAAAACAGGACAATATTTAATTTAGAAAAAAATAATCTGAAGGGACTAGATGTTTGGTGTTTACTATGAAACAGTTCCAGTGGCCCTCACTCTCACGGTTCCAGCGAGAGTAAGGGCCAAGCAGTGCATGGAGTGCGGAGCCTCACTAGCGGCGAGTGCAGGTCAGACAATTGGGGACATGGGCGTCATTTTACACATTTGCACCCATGGAAAACAGCTTTGCTTGCTGAGGGCATATTTTGGGATTTCAGACCCCACCCCCAATGATTTTCTACACTAAAAGCAAATGCACAGATACAAAAAGAAATCAAAAAGGCTAATGGAATGTTGATCTTTATCTCATGGGAGCTGCAATACAAAAGGATGCTTCAATTATACAGGGCCTTGGTCAGACCTCATCTGGAGTACTGCATTCAGTTTTGGGCACTGCACCTCAGGAAGGATTTACTGGGCTTGAATGATAGGGGTTTAAAGGATTAAATTAAGAGGACAGGTTACATAAACTTGGCTTGTATTCCTTTAAGATTAGAAGGTTGAGGGGTGATTTAATTGTGGTGTTTAAAATTATGAAAGGATTAGATAGGGTGGATACATAGAAGGGTCTAGACAGTGTAGAGAAAAATTGTTCCCATTGGCAGAAGGTTCAAGAACAGAGGACATAGATTTAAGGTGATTGGCAAAAGAACCAAAGATGACAGGAAAACTTTTTTACACAGGAGTGGTTAGGACCTGGAATGCACTGCCTGAGTGGGTGGTAGAGGTCGATTCAATCATGGCTCTCATAAGGGAACTGGATAAGTACTTAAAAGGAAAAAAAATGCAGGGCTATGGGGATAGGGTGGGGGAATGGGACTAGCTGGATTGCTCTTGCATAAAGCTGGCACGGACTCGATGGGCCGAATGACCTTCTTCCGTGCTGTAACCTTTCTATGATGCCATGATTCTATAAGTTATTTTCTCTGACGGGGGAATCCAGAGCAAGGGGGCACAATATTAAAATTAGAGCAAGGCCAGTTAGGAGTGAAATCAGGAAGCACTTTTTCAGATAAAGGGTAGTGGCAATCTGGAATTCTCTCCCCCAAAAGGTTATGGATGCTGGATCAATTAAAATTTTCAAGACTGAGATAGATAATTTTTTGTTGGATCAGGGTATCAAGGTATATGGATCAAAGGCAGGTAAATGGAGTTCAGGTACACGTCAGCCATGATTTAATTAAGTGGCGGAACAGGCTTGAAAGGTTGAATGGCCTTGTCCTATTTCTATCCCTGAGTCCTTGGTTTTGAATTTGCTGATCTTCAAACTTGCAGATCCTCGCCAAGTCTCCAGCTATTGCCCATGGTAAAAAAAAGTCAACTACCATTGTCACTTTTGCCACTACTAGACTTTGCTCCTTGGCTGCCGGTCTGGATACAGGAGATGGCACAATTCATCCATTGCTTTCTCACACAGTGCTCCTTAGTGAGAGCAGTGTAGCTCTGTCACCTGTGGTGGACACACGCCTGCAGTGGTAGCAAATCCTGGTGGTCTTTCTTCTATGACTTCCTCCTTCTCCAATATGTAAGACTTTCTGATGCATCCTTGCTGCTGTGTTGACTTGTTACTTGAGTCACTTGTTAAAATGTCTCTTGCTCTGCTCTTTGCTGGATCATTGACCACTCTCTCCACAGCCTCAATACCATCTTTAGGGCAAGTATAGTTAATATGAACTGCACTGGGCAAAATTGCACATTCACCTTCAAATGGTGATTATCAAATCTTTAACAAGCCAAAAAAATTAACATGGATGTAATTAATAGAGGAATCTCTGACTTTATTTCACTTGATTTTAATATAGTTAGGTTTAAAATGGAGGGTGCTCTCTCTTCACTAAGTTTCAGAAAGGAGGACGGGAGACAGGCTAGACGTAACAATGTTTTGTTTCGGAAATCAATTAAATTAAAGTTACTTTGTTGAGCAATATGGCTTGTTTGAAATGTTAATGCATGAAGCTTGACAGATGGATTAGTAATTTCTAGTGGTCAGTTGTGAAGCCCAGTCTTGGAAAGGAACAAAGGAACCCAGAAATTTGAAACTATTATCATTTTGTCTACTAAGTTGTCAAAACAGTTTTAACAGTTTGATTGTCTGATTATTACAAAAGAATTGTTTGATTTTGAAAGGAAAGGGCACTCTTATAATTCAGGGACCATCTCAAGATCTTCAGTCCTCTATTCATCCAGTTTCTTTTGTGTAGAGAGCAGGGACTCTGAAAAACTAACTCATATAATGTATCATGTAGACCATGATGTAACCATGACATAATGAAGACTCTGTTTCTAAGAACATGGTGAGAGGAATTTCAAGAATTATTGACGCTGTCTGTTTTTCAGTATTAGTTGAAGTTAGATCTTTGCTACTATGTTGTTTCCCATCTGTCCTTTTAATGTTATGTATAATTTTATCTGTAAATAAATATCACTCGGTAGTTTAGCCTGTACGAATTGGCCTGACAATGTCTTATTTTCTGCCTTCTGAGGTGATAGGAGATTATGATAGGTATTCCACATATTCTCCAGTGAGTGATTTACTACAATTCAAGAGTTAATTGTTAGATCTGGGCTACACGAATTAATCCCAACAGGGAATAAAGACACAGACTTGGCTCACAGAAAACCCAGTCTGCTAATAGAAATTGCAGGTGAGGAGCCTTGGTCACTGGTAACGCATATCAGTAAACCATGGGTGTGCTGCTTACGATTTTCAGTCTGTTCATTGTAATGGATGGAAAATGTTGGAAAGGGTGTCACAAGTTCATGATACATACATTTGGTGGGCAGTGCTCTCTGCAGACAATGCAAACCTGGAACTCTTTCCCCTACCACAGGGACTTGTAGTGACATTATCACCTTAGACTGGAAAAAAAAACAACTCTGTGGCACTTTAAATTGCTGAACTTTATTTGTAAGCTTGCCACACAACATTCAAGAAAATAAAAACTTGAAGTAAAATAAAAAGTTGCTTAATTAACAAAGAAAGGGAACACACTTGGCACAAAGGAGCCTTCATTCCACAAAAACATCCCAGTAAAATAAAACTCTTTATATATCCATTCCGAGTCCCAGGGTTATAATGCAGGGGTCTATTTTCTGATCGGCGAAGTTTTGAAGCGAACACTTAACACAGTTGTCCTACATTCCTTTTTGTGTGCTATATTTAGCCAAGCGTTAATCTGTTTATTTAATGTCTGCTTAAAAATAGCGCGCACAGAAATCCAGTCAGAGCACGCTAAACGTTCACTCCTGAACAACGCTGATCAGGAAATATACCCTGTAAAGACACCAGTTTATGACAAGTCGAATGCTAAGCAAGTTGAAACATGTTTCTCAAAGCAAAAATCAGCAAGCCAACTGTAGAAACACAAATAAACATCATCTTAAAAGTAACTTCTAAAATAATCTTTTAGTGGAACCAAGAATTGTTTGACCATTTTCATATAAGTTTCTTCCGTAGTTTTTCTTCCTCTCTTCTCCCAAGCTGGGTCATACATATCTGCAGCAAATTTACTGAAGAGGCATGGAAAATAAATGTGTTATATTAGGACAACCTGTATACTCAGTCTTTTCATTGTGAATTTTGTGCTGATCGAAGTAAATTATGTCATGCTGGGGAATTGAACACTTTCCATCTTGGACCCCATGCATTAGTGCCAACCACTCCCAGGTCAGGTACAGGACAGTTAGTAAAGCTCCATCCACTCTGCCCTAACATGCACCTTAGCCCCAGCCTCAGAAGAATGCCTCCTACTGCCTCAATGTGACACTTTCCATTTCCCACATCAGCTAAGCAGAGTGAGATTGCTAATAATAGTGTCATATAAAGGCTGAATTCACAGTCTTGGCATTGAAGCTTTTAGACCAGCTAGCAGTGAGCTTTTCTCTTGCTGACCTCATGGGATTTCCTGAGATTGTAGCCTCAATGCTGCCACCCTTGATCCTTGTGAGCATGGGTCATTGCTGGGAGCACAGGATCGTGCAATTATCCCTTCTGTGCACTCCTCAAATTTCTAACATCTCAATGCAGAACAGGAAGGCGCAAGACAGGACAGTGCAGACCTGAAATGGGGGAAGGTCTCCTAATTCTGGGCCATTGAGTCAATTTGAATTGGCCATGTTGGATGTCCTGGTGCTTGAGAGTGATCCAGATCGAAGCTGGAGGCATCCCCGAAGCTCAGGACTAGCATCGTCCTTTTCATCTTAATCTTTAACCCACCCACTCACAGATTCCCTGGTGCATATGTAAGCCCTGTTTCATGGGTGCCTTTCAGCCAACGTTCTAACATGTGTTCTTCTATTTCTGTAGGGCAACCTCAAGGACTAGCTACAGGCCCCAGTACCCCCCAAAAAGCCAATACCTCACACCACCCTGTGTCACTCTTAGCATGAGCATGGGTACATGCCCCGCCAAAGATTTGAACAGCTGTTTGAGGAGGCTGCAGCTGATGATACACAGAACATGATTATTAGGAGCAGGAAGTGGTGGAAGGGGAGGAACAGGAACCTAATGGTGGGGCCGGCCCGTACCCTTGCTCAGATACAGAGCACAGGGATTAAACCTCACAGGACCTGCATTTAAAAGACAAATGTGTTAGAGAGTGTGATAAACACACCGCAAGATCTGGAAATGACTGCAGAGGAGTCCGCAATCCACATCTCTGCACTCACAGATGACCGATTAAGAGAACTACAGCTTGGGACAACCAGAGCAGCGCCTATAGCACAGCCTGGGTGTGACTGCTATTATAGAGGCCAAGAGGCACTGGGCTCCAATCTATGATTGGCTCCATTGTCTGCCTTGTCTATGGTGGCGAGCCATTACGCAGGGCTTCTCTGCCCTCATAGCTGGCACCCGCACAGATTACTGGACATGCTAAGGGTGTGCCTGGAAGTGGGGGAAGGGCTGCTTCCCAGCGCTGTGCTACATCTGGCCCAACCAGACTGAGCAGATCAGGGGGCATCTTACCATAAAGACCTATCAATGGAGCAAGTGATGGAGAAGGATGAGGAGCAGGAGGAATCCCTACAGCCAAGGGCACAGCAAGACAATCAGCCAAAAGTTAATTATTGGGAGTGATCAAATTTATTTTAGTTAGTTTGCTGAACTTTATTTTAAACCTCTTACTTCAGGATGCTGTCACAATCCAACCATATACCCACAGAGTTGAGTCAATGGATTATTTTGTTAATTTATGACATAATTTACAATATAACATCAATGTTTATGTCTGAATGATCATTTATGATTCAAATAAGAGGTCATTATGTGAGGCTCCACTGCTGATGAGAGAGCCATGCTGGAGGTGAGTGAAAGTCGGAGAAAGGGCACTTACAGGGTAGGTCCAATTCTCCGACCCACACTCACCACTACCAAGGCTTCACATGTTACGCTGATGCAGGTATATCAAATAGGGAGGGACAAATAAAATTATTCAGACAAAAAAGTGTGTTGGAGATTATATAGTTGTAAACAATTTTACAACACCAAGTTATAGTCCAACAATTTTATTTGAAATTCACAAGCTTTCGGAGGCTTCCTCCTTCCTCAGGTGAATGTGGAAATGAAATCCTCGAACCCTTCGCATTTATAAATCACAGAACAATACCTGGTGATTAGAGATAGTCTTTCCAACTGCCCGTTGCCAAGGCAATCTTTCCTGCAATGTATGAGGTAGACAACGTATGAGGTATGTTGCAGGAAAGGATGCCCCAGAGCATGGTACATTGGCGAGACCATGCAGACGCTGCGACAACGGATGAACGGACACCGCGCAACAATCGCCAGACAGGAGGGTTCCCTCCCAGTCGGGGAACACTTCAGCAGTCAAGGACATTCAGCCACCGACCTTCGGGTAAGTATACTCCAAGGCGGCCTTCGAGACACACGACAACGCAAAATCGTCGAGCAGAAATTGATAGCCAAGTTCCGCACCCATAAGGACGGCCTCAACCGGGATCTTGGGTTCATGTCACGCTACACGTAACCCCACCAGCGAACAAATGTTATCTGTTTTTAATATAACGGGTCATTTGCTGTCTTTCTCTTCCTTCCGGATGTTTCTATGTTTCTGCCTCTCTCTCTGTTTTTTTTTGGTTGTTTGTATATTCGGTGGCCTTGTAGGTAACACCTCTCTGTCTGCACATTGTGATTGCCTTGGCAACGGGCAGTTGGAAAGACTATCTCTAATCACCAGGTATTGTTCTGTGATTTATAAATGCGAAGGGTTCGAGGATTTCATTTCCACATTCACCTGAGGAAGGAGGAAGCCTCCGAAAGCTTGTGAATTTCAAATAAAATTGTTGGACTATAACTTGGCGTTGTAAAATTGTTTACAATTGTCAACCCCAGTCCATCACCGGCATCTCCACATCATGGAGATTATATAGGTTAGATCTGAAGTGCATTAGAAACTTTGAGATTTCTTTCTATCTTCAGCGCTTGAGTGTCAAACATCGCCTGGGAATCACTAATTCTTGCATTTTACATTGCATTATAGTGAAATGCCTCTATTTGAAACAATTAGTGATAACTAACATGGGGGACGATTTCTTCCAGTCCTAGTGGCATTGTAAGTACAATGGAAAGATTTTCTCTGGTCTCTATTTCTGCCAAAATTGTAGAAATGTTGTAAAAGAACAATTTCAACAGAAAAGAGTAATCAGAGGAAATCTTCCTTTATCACCTCCAGACTCATCAGGCTGAGTTTAGTCTTTACACATTGCCCAGGCTGTGTCCAGAGAGGAAAATCTGATGGGGAGGATGGTATGCCGGTAACAGAACTTGACTGATTTTCCTTTCTAAATGACTGGGCGGGTTGTATAACATGCGTGCAATCCTCCTCGCCTGACTTCCTCTCAGCGCTCTGCCCAGGCGATGTTTGACACTCAAGCGCTGAAGATAGAAAGAAATCTCAAAGTTTCTAATGCACTTCAGATCTAACCTATATAATCTCCAACACACTCGGGAATCCGCCGCCCACATCCTATCTGGTGCAAAATCCTTACGACACCTTTCGTTGCTGACCTCTATTGACTCCCCGTCTCTCATTACATCAACTTTAAAGTCCCTGGGGTAGAAATTCCTTTCCTGCACTCATTAGCCTGCAATTTTGGCTCATTAAAATGGATGGATGGAAAATCGCAGGCAGGCAGCGCAACAGCGGAATTTTTACCCCTTTCTCTGCAAATCTCTCCAGGGCTTCGTTTCTCAGTGCCTACCTCTACAATCCCCTTCAGTCCTACGCCACTGCTCGCACTCTCTGCCTTTCCAGCTCAGGATCACTGTGCATTCCCATCCCCCCAACTTCCCTACGCCTTTAGACATTTTGCCCCACCCTGAAGGTCTCTCCCTAAACCCCACCCCATCCTTTCAATAGCACGGTGTGATCGATGTAATCTATTCCACTGGCAGATTCTTCCAGCATCCACAAGGTTCCACACTTCTTTCTGCCAACCCCTTTAAGCTGCCGCAATGGCCATGATTTCCTACTATCTGACCCCCCTACCCCACTCAATCCGCAACAGCTCCCCATTGCAGGTGGAAATATTTCCGAACACCTTCTGGCATCCCTCAACACGCACATCCTCCTACCCCTTTCCAACCCGATTTCCTTCATCGTCACCCAGAAAGACAAGGCTGAAACATTTGCAACCATATTCAGCCAGAAGTGCCAAGTGGTTTTTGGCCTACTCCTGAGATCCCCACCATCACAGAAGCGA
This sequence comes from Heptranchias perlo, assembly GCF_035084215.1. Lineage (NCBI taxonomy): Eukaryota > Metazoa > Chordata > Chondrichthyes > Hexanchiformes > Hexanchidae > Heptranchias > Heptranchias perlo. The sequence continues at coordinate 77,627,880 of NC_090330.1, forward strand.
GATTTCAGCCAATTCGATTCATTCCACGTGATATCAAGAAACGGCTGAGTGCACTGGATACAGCAAAGGCTAGGGGCCCCGACAACATCCCGGCTGTAGTGCTAAAGACTTAAGCTCCAGAACTAGCTGCGCCTCTAGCCAAGCTGTTCCAGTACAGCTACAACACTGGCATCTACCCGACAATGTGGAAAATTGCCCAGGTATGTCCTGTCCACAAAAAGCAGGACAAATCCAATCCGGCCAATTACCGCCCCATCAGTCTACTCTCAATCATCAGCAAAGTGATGGAAGGTGTCATCGACAGTGTTATCAAGTGGCACTTACTCACCAATAACCTGCTCACCGATGCTCAGTTTGGGTTCTGCCAGGACCACTCGGCTCCAGACCTCATTACAGCTTTGGGCCAAACATGGACAAAAGAGCTGAATTCCAGAGGTGAGGTGAGAATGACTGCCCTTGACATCAAGGCAGCATCTGACCAAGTGTGGCATCAAGGAGTTCTAGTAAAATTGAAGTCAATGGGAATCAGGGGGAAAACTCTCCAGTGGCTGGAGTCATACCTAGCACAAAGGAAGATGGTAGTGGGTTTTGGAGGCCAATCATCTCAGCCCCAGGACATTGCTGCAGGAGTTCCTCAGCACCATCTTCAGCTGCTTCATCAATGACCTTCCCTCCATCATAACGTCAGAAGTGGGGATGTTCGCTAATGATCGCACAGTGTTCAGTTCCATTCGCAACCCCTCACATAATGAAGCAGTCCGTGCCCGCATGCGGAGCAAGACCTGGACAACATCCAGGCTTGGGCTGATAAGTGGCAAGTAACATTCGCGCCAGACAAGTGCCAGGCAATGACCATCTCCAACAAGAGAGAATCTAACCACCACCCCTTGACATTCAACAGCATTACCATTGCCGAATTCCCCACCATCAACATCCTAGGGATCACCACTGACAAGAAACTTAACTGGACCAGCAACATAAACACTGTGGCTACAAGAGTAGGTAAGAGGCTGGGTATTCTGTGGTGAGTGACACACCTCCTGACTCCCCAAAGCCTTTCCACCACCTACAAGGCACAAGTCACAAGATGGAATACTCTCCACTTGCCTGGATGAGTGCAGCTCCAACAACACTCAAGAAGCTCGACACCATCCAGGACAAAGCAACCCGCTTGATTGGCACCCCATCCACCACCTTAAACATTCACTCCCTCCACCACCGGCACACCATGGCTGCAGTGTGTACCATCCACAGGATGCACTGCAGCAGCTCACCAAGTCTTTTCCAATAGCACCTCCCAAACCCACGACCTCTACCACCTAGAAGAACAAGGACAGCAATCACATCGGAACACCACCACCTGCACGTTCCCCTGCAAGTCACACACCACCCCGACTCGGAAATATATCGCCATTCCTTCATTGTCGCTGGATGAAAATCCTGGAACTCCCTACCTAACAGCACATGGACTGCAGCAGTTCAAGAAGGCGGCCTACCAGCACCTTCTCAAGAGCAATTAGGGATGGGCAATAAATGCTGGCTTCGCCAGCGACGCTCACATAGCATGAATGAATAATAAAAAAAAGAAAGAACTTTCCCTCAAATCACTCATAACTGCACTTTCAAACTGCCTAGCCTGTGGCTCTCCATTTATCATTCCTCTGCAGCCATTGATTTTCTTGATGTGGAGATGCCGGTGATGGACTGGGGTGGACAAATGTAAGGAATCTTACAACACCAGGTTATAGTCCAACAAATTTATTTTAAAATCACAAGCTTTCGGAGATTATCTCCTTCGTCAGATGAAGATAATCTCATCTGATGAAGGAGATAATCTCCGAAAGCTTGTGATTTTAAAATAAATTTGTTGGACTATAACCTGGTGTTGTAAGATTCCTTACATTGATTTTCTTAACCACTGCTTCTACTCCACTTTTGATGCCCTTGTCTCCAGAAAAACCTTCACTGCTTCCCATTGCTGGTCGTTCCCCTGGTTTGGCCCCCATCTTCACTCCCTCAAATCCAAGGGGTGCAGACTTGAGCGTATCTGGCAGTCAACTGGCTTAATCATCAATCATCAGAATGTTGGCTGGACCACATCAAGCTCTACCAGGTCTTACCCTCCTGCAAAATCACCCACTATTCTTGAATCATCCAGCTTCTTTCCTCCACTATCAACTGTCTCCTTAAAGCCCTTTCCACTGCCTCCTCCACCCTCATCTCCAACAACAAATACGAGGAGCTCATGAACTTCTTTGTCACCAAAATAAAGACTATCCATTCAGCTGTGTCTGCTGCTTCCCCCCAACTTCACCTTGCCCATGAAGTTAAATCTCCCATTTGCCCTCGCTGAGCTTGTTTCTTCCATAAAACCCACTTCCTGTTCCCTTAAGCCCACTCCCATTAAACTACTTACCATTCAACATCCTTTCCTGACTTCTATGCCAGCTAACATGCTTTCCTCTCCTCAGGTATTGCTCCTTTCCCTGCCAAAACTGTCATCACCACCTTTTCCTAAAAAAAAACACGCTTAACCTCTCTGTCCTTGCAAACTACCACCCCATCTCTAATCTCGCTTTCCTCTCCAAATTTCTTTAAAGTGTTAACGCCTCCCAAATCTCTACCCACAACTCCATGTTTGAATCTCTCCAAGCAGGTTTCCACTCCTCCCAAAGCACCAAAATGACACTAATCAGTCATGAACAAAATTCTCTGTGACTGCAACCATAGGGCATTATCCCTCCTTATCCTCCTCAACCTCTCTGCTGCCTTTGACATAGTTGACCATGCCATCCTCCTCCAATGACTTTCCTCTGTTGTTCAGCTCAGTGAGACTACCCTCGCTTGGTTCCACTGTTACCTATCCAATTGTAGCCAAAGCATCTCCAAAAATAGCTTATCTTCCGATCCCTGCACTACCTCCAGAGTCCCCCAAACAACTATTCTTGGTCCTCTCCTCTTCCTCATCTACATACTGCCCCATGACATCATCATTTGCAGACATGGGATCAGCTCCCACATGTACACTGATGACACCCGGCTCTACCTCCTACCTCTCCACCACCTATCTCAATCCCTACACTGCCTCTGTGCTGTCAGACTGCTTGTCCCTTGTCACAAACTCCATATTTTCATCATCAATTCCATCCCCTCCCTGGCCACTATCTCAGGCTTAACTAGGTTGTTGATAATCTTGGTGCTGTATTCAACTCTGAGATAAGCTTCTGACCCAATGCCCTCTCAATCACAAAGCCTACCTACTTCCACCTCCATAACATGGAATCTAAAATCATAGAAAGTTACGACACAGAAGGAGGCCATTCGGCCCATTGTGTCCGTGCCAACTGAAAAAGAGCCATCCAGCTTAATCCAGCACTTGGTCCATATCCCTGTAGGTTACGGCACTTCAAGTGCACATCCAATTACTTTTTTAATGAGTTGAGGGTTTCTGCCTCTACCACCCTTTCAGGCAGTGAGTTCCAGACCCCACCACAATCTGGGTAAAAAAATTTCTCCTCAGCTCCCCTCTAATCCTTCTACCAATTATTTTAAATCTATGCCCTCTGGTCACTGACCCTTCTGCTAAGGAAAAATCCTTATCCACTCTATCTAGTCCTGTCATAATTTTATACACCTCAACTAAATCTCCCCTCAGCCTCCTTTGTTCCAAATAAAACAACCCCAGCCTATCCAATCTTTTCTCATAGCTAAAATTCTCCAGCCCTGGCAACATCCTCATAAATCTCCTATGTACCCTCTCTAGTGCAATCACATCTTTCCTGTAATGTGGTGACCAGAACTGTATGCAGTACTCAAGCTGTGGCCAAACCAATGTTTTATACAGTTCTAGCATAACCTCCCTGCTTTTATATTCTATGCCTCGGCTAATAAAGGAAAGTATCCCGTATGCCTTCTTAACCACCTTATCTACCTGTTCTGCTACCTTCAGGGATCTGTGGACATGCACTCCAAGGTCCCTTTGTTCCTCTACACCTCTCAGTATCCTCCCATTTATTGTGTACTCCCTTGTGTTGTTTGCCCTCTCCAAATGTATTACCTCACACTCCTCTGGATTGAATTCCATTTGCCACTTCTCTGCTCCCTGACCAGTCCATTGATACCTTCCTGCAGTCTACAGCTTTCCGCCTCACTATCATCCATATGGCCAATTTTTGTATCATCTGCAAACTTCTTGATCAAGTGCCCAACATTCAAGTCCAAATCATTAATATATATCACAAAAAGCAAGGGACCTAATACCGAGCCTTGCAGAAACCCACTGGAAACAGCCTTCCAGTTGCAAAAACACCCTTTGCTTCCCGCCACTGAGCCAATTTTGGATCCAACTAGCCACTTTCCCTCGGATCCCATGGGCTTTTATTTTTTTCACCAGTCTGCCATGTGGGACCTTGTCAAAAGCCTTGTTAAAATCTATGTACATTACATGAATCGCTTTATCCTCATCGACCCTCCTTGTTACCTCCTCAAACAAATTCAATCAATTGTAAACAATTTTACAACACCAAGTTATAGTCCAACAAATTTATTTTAAATTCCACAAGCTTTCGGAGGCTTCCTCCTTCGTCAGGTGAACGGTATGGAAATGACATTTTCGAATCCTTCGCATTTGAAAATCACAGAACAATGCCTGGTGATTACTGCCCGTTGCCAAGGCAATCACAGTGAGCAGACAGAAAGGTGTCACCTAAAAAGGCCACCGAATATACAAACCCCCAAAAACCCCCAAATTCAATCAAGTTAGTCAGACGCGACATTCCCTTAACAAATCCATGCTAACTGTCCTTGATTAACCCGTGCCTTTCTAAATGAAGTTTTATGCTCTCCCACAGAATTGATTCCAATAATTTGCCCACCATTGAGGTTCGACTGACTGGCCTGTAATTACTTGGTCTATCTCTTTCTCCCTTTTTAAACAACGGTACAACGTTAGCAGTCCTCCAATCCTCCAGCACCATGCCTGCAGCCAGCGAGGATTGGAAAATGATGATCAGAGCCTCCACTATTTTCTCCCTTGCTTCCTTTAGCAGCCTGGGATACATTTCATCTGGGCCTGGTGATTTATCTACTTTCAAAGATGCTAAACCCCTTAACACTTCCTCTCTCACTATGTTTATCCCATCCAATATTTCACACTTCTCTTCCTTAACTACAATCTTTGCATCGTCCCCCTCTTTTGTGAAGACAGACACAAAGTACTCATTAAGAACCATACCCACATCTTCTCCCTCCACACATAGGTTGCTGTTTTGGTCTTAATAGGCCCTAATTTTTCCTTAGTTATCCTTTTGCTCTTTATGCATTTATAAAACATTTTTGGGTTTTCCTTAATTTTACTTGCCAGTATTTTTTCATGCCCTCTCTATGTTTTCCTAATTCCCTTTTTAATTTCACCCCTGCACTTTCTATACTCCTCTCGGCTTTTTGCAGTATTGAGCTCTTGGTGTCTGACATAAGCTTCCCTTTTTTGCCTTATCTTACCCTGTATGCTCCTTGTCTTCCAAGGGGCTTTAGATTTGGCAGTCCCACCCCTTTTCTTTGTGGGAACATGTTTACTCTGAACCTCTTGAATCTCCCCCATGAATGCCTCCCACTGCTCTGACACTGATTTACTTTCAAGTAGCTGGGCTTTTTTATTTGCTCATGGGATGTGGGCATTTATTGCCCATCCCTAATTGCCCTTGAGAAGGTGGTGGTGAGCCGCCTTCTTGAACCGCTGCAGTCCGTGTGGTGAAGGTTCTCCCACAGTGCTGTTAGGAAGGGAGTTCCAGGATTTTGACCCAGCGACGATGAAGGAACGGTGATATATTTCCAAGTCGGGATGGTGTGTGACTTGGAGGGGAACGTGCAGGTGGTGTTCTTCCCATGTGCCTGCTGCCCTTGTCCTTCTAGGTGGTAGAGGTCGCGGGTTTGGGTGGTGCTGTCGAAGAAGCCTTGGTGAGTTTCCAGTCCACTTTTGCTAAATCACTTCTCAGTTTAGTAAAATTGGCCTTTTCCCAATTTAGAACTTTTACTCATGTTCTATCTTTGTCCTTTTCCATAACTTTGTTAAATCTAACTGAATTACTATCACTACCACCAAAATGCTCTCCCACTGATACTCCTTCCACCTGCCCAGCTTCATTCCAGAAAACTAAATCCAGAACTGCCCCCTCTCTTGTTGGGCTTGCTACGTACTGGCTAAAAATGTTCTCCTGAATGCAATTTACGAATTCTGCGCCCTCTATACCTTTTACACTGATTGTATCCCAGTTAATGTTAGGGTAGTTGAAATCCCCTACTATTAGTGCCCTATTGTTTTTGCACTTCTCAGAAATTTGCCCACATATTTGCTCTTCTATCTCCCTCTGACTGTTTGGGGCTCTATAATACACTCCCAGCAGTGTGACTGCCCTTTTTTTGTTCTTTAGCTCAACCCATTTGGCCTCATTTGATGATCCTTCTAACATATCATCCCTCCTCACAGCCATAATTGTTTCTTTAGCCAATATTGCCAGCCCCCCTCCTTTTTTATCCACCTCTCTATCTCGTCTGAAAATCCTGTAACCAGAGACGTAAAGCTGCCATTCCTGTCACTTTTAAGCCATGTTCAGTAATAGCTAAAACATAGTACTTCCATGTGTCTATCTGTGCCCTTAGCTCATCTGCCTTATTCAACATATTCCTTGCAATGAGATATATACCATTAAGCACTGCCAAACTCCTTTGTTATCTAGTTTCTAACCTTTGTTTCCTCTGCCTTCCAAACTTACTTACTAATTTTTTGCCTTCCATTTCCAGCTCTGCTTCTCTCCCATCTGAATCTACACTCAGGTTCCCATTCCCCTGCCAAGCTAGTTTAAACCACCCCCCCAAAGCACTAGCAAACCTCCGCGCGAGGACATTGGTTCCGGCTCCGTTGAGGTGCAACCCGTCTGGCCTGCACAGGTCCCATCTCCCCCAGAATTGGTCCCAATGCCCCAGGAATCTAAAGCCCTCCCTCCTGCACCATCTCTCCAACCATGCATTCAACTGCTCTATCCTCCTATTTCTATACTTACTAGCGCGTGGCACCGGGAGTAATTTGGAGATTACTACCTTTGAGGTCCTCCTTCTTAATCTCTTTCCTAACTCCTTAAAATCTGTCTGCAGGACCTCATCCCTCTTTCTAACTATGTCGTTGGTACCGATATGGACCATGACCTTTGGCTGTTCACCCTCCCCCTCCAGAATGTTCTGCAGCCGCTCGGTGACATCCTTGACCCTGGCACCAGGGAAACAACATTCTGCGGTCTGCAACTGCAGAAATGTCTATCTGTTCCTCTAACTATAGAATCCCCTATCACTATTGCTCTCCTTGCCTACCTCTGCCCCTACCTCAGCCCATCTGCTGTTGAAACCTCATACATACCTTTTTCACCAGACTCAACTATTCCAATGCTCTCCTTCACCCTCTGTAAACCTTAGCTCATCCAAAACTCTGCTGCCCACACCCTATCTTGCACCAAGTCTTGCTGGCCCATCATAGAATCAAACAGCACAGAAGGAGACCATTGTGCCTGTGACAGCTCTTTGAAAGTCCCACTTCTCTGCTCTTTCCCCATAGCCCTGCAAAATCACCTCTGTCCTTGTTGACCTACTTTGACTTCTGATGCTCCAAGGCCTCCAATTTAAAATTTTCATCCTCATCTTTAAATCTCTTCATAACCTTGCCCTCACCATCGCTGTAATTTCCACCAGTCCTACACCCCACTCTCCATTCCTCTGACTACGGCTTCTTGTACAACCTCCCTCGCCCCATCAATGGTGGCAATGCCTTCAGCCACATAGTCTGGAATCCCTTCCTACACTCCTTCATCTCCTGCTGTTCATTTAAAACCCTCCTTAAAACTCACCTTTTTGAACAAGCTTTTGGTCGCCCTCTTTAGCTCAATGTTCATCTTTTGATTACACTTCTGTTAAGCTCATTGGGATGTTTTTCTACATTAAAGGCACTATATAAAAGCAAGTTGTTGCTGTTGATAAACTTGCCGAGACTCCACCCAAAGTATAGCATCTCCCTTGATGGGAATGCAAAGCGCAGAATCAGACATAGAGATCAGTGCACCTGATTCATGGTGCTCCCAATCCTCCAGCCACTACTTAGCATCTAATTAGCATCTTACCTCTTGAGTGACGGTATATTACTCCACAATCGAACTGCTGAGTCACAGAAATCATGAATAATTACAGGATCACACTGCAGAGAAGGAGCAAAACAGGTTTTACAGTCAAATGCTGCCACAGTAATGACTGTCATTGTATTAAGTAACTCAAAGAATCCAGACTATATTTTTTGATTAATGGCCCAGAATTTGCTGTAGCCAGTCTCAGAACGGCGCCCGCTGTTGGTTAGACTTGCCCGTACCCATTTAATTTCATTGAGATTTTGCACTGCAAGTTGCTGGATCTGTGAGATGGAAATGGTACAGTGCCCACAGGACATCTAGGATCTGAGTGAACAGGGCAAGCAATTGTGTATCCCCTGAATCAATCAGATTAAAGGATTGTTAAATGAACAGCGCAGAGTCTGAACAAGGGAGTGTGAATTAGAATAGTGAATTCAATGTCAAATCAGGTACAATTTCAATTCATGGGGCACTGGCACCAGTACTGGGGAAAGAGGGAGGTGTTCCATTGGGACGGGCTCCACTTAAACTGGGCTGGGACCAGTGTCCTGGCAAATTGAATAACTAGGGGCGGTAGATAGGGCTTTAACCTAATAAGGCGGGGGGAGGTTTCAGGTAAGGGTAATTTTATCAGTCTAAAAAGAAAAGTCAAGGCTGTAGAGCAGAGTAGCGATTTGGGTTAAAACAGAGCGTGTCAGGAAGGGACAGAGAGTTGAACAAAGGTAATAGAGCATTAGTGACTAAGGAATACTCTCCACTTGCCTGGATGAGTGCAGCTCCAACAACACTCAAGAAGCTCGACACCATCCGGTACAAAGCATCCCGCTTGATTGGCACCCCATCCACCACCCTAAACATTCACTCCCTTCACCACCGGCGCACTGTGGCTGCAGTGTGTACCATCCACAGGATGCACTGCAGCAATTCGCCAAGGCTTCTTCAACAGCATCTCCAAAACCTGCGACCTCTACCTGGAAGGATAAGGGCAGCAGGCACATGGGAACAACACCACCTGCACATTCCCCTCCAAGTCACACACCATCCCGACTTGGAAATATATCACCATTCCTTCATCGTCGCTGGGTCAAATCTTGGAACTCCCTTCCTAACAGCACTGTGGGAGAACCTTCACCACACGGACTGCAGCGGTTCAAGAAGGCAGCTCACCACAACCTTCTCAAGGGAAATTAGGGATGGGCAATAAATGCCGGCATCGCCAGCGACGCCCACATCCCATGAACGAATATAAAAAGGGTAAGAAGTTAAAATGAAAGGCGCTGAATCTGAATGCACGAAGCATTTGTAACAAGATAGATAATTAATAGCACAAATAAAGATAAATGGGTTTAACCTGGTATCCATTACTGAGGTTGCAGGGTGACCAAGGTTGGGAACTAAATATTCCAGGGCACTTGACTTTTAGAAAAGATAGGCAAAATGGATAAGTGGGGGTGGGGAGGGGGGGGATAGCCCTGATAATAAAGGATGAGATAAAGATAGCAGTGAGAAAGGATCTTAGCTCAGAAAATCAGGATGTAGAATCAGTATGGGTGGAGCTAAGAAATAACAAGGGGCAGAAAACAGTTTACAGCCACCCCAACAGTAGTTATAGTGTTGGACAGAGTATAAATCAGGAAATTAGAGAGGCATGTAACAAGGTTAATGCAATAATCATGGGGACTTTAAACTTCATATAGACTGGGCAAACGAAATTGGCAAAAGTAGTTTGGAGGATGAGTTCATGGAATGCATCCGAGACAGTTTTCTGGAACAATATGCCGAGGAACCAACTAGGGAACAGGCCACTTTAGATCTAGTATTGTGTAATGAGACAGGATTAATTCGTAATCTTATAATAAAGGATCCTCTGGGGAAGAGCGATCATAATATGATAGAATTTTTCATATTGAGTTAGAGAGTGATGTGGTTAAGTGCGAAACTAGGGTCTTAAATTTAAACAAGGCCAATTGTGTAGGTATGAGGGGCGAGTTGGCTAAGGTAGATTGGAAAATTAGATTAATAGATATAACGGTACATAAGCAATTTAAATTTAAAGAAATAATTCATTATTCCCAATGAATATACATGCTTTTGAGGAATAAAAGCTCCACAGGAAAAGTGATCCAACCATGGCTAACTAGAGAAGTTAAGGATAGTATTAGATTAAAAGAATAGGCTTACAATGTTCCAAAAAGAGTAGTAAACCTAAGGATTGGGAGAGTTTTAGAAATCAACAAAGGATAACAAAGAAATTAATAATGAGGGAGAAAATTGAATATGAGTGTAACCTAGCAAGAAATATAAAAACAGAGCTTCTACAAGTATGTAAAAAGGAAGAGATTAACAAAAGTAAAATTGGGTCCCTTAGAGGCAGAGACAGGAGAAATTATAATGGGGAATAAGGAAATGGCAGAGATGTTAAACAAATATTTTATATCTGTCTTCACAGTAGAAGACACAAAAAAATACCGGAAATAATGGGGAACCAAGGGTCTAATGAGGAGGAGGAACTTAAATTAATTAAGATTAGTAAAGAAAAAGTTTTAGAAAAAGTAATGGGACTAAAAGCCGACAAATCCCTTGGGCCTGATGGCCCACATCCTAGGGTTTCAAAAGAGGTGGCAGCAGTGATAGTGGATGCATTGGTCATGATCTTCCAGAATTCCCTAGATTCTAGAATAGTCCCCATGGATTGGAAGGTAGCAAATGTAACCACGCTATTCAAGAAAGGAAGGAGAGAGAAAACAGGGAACTATAGGTCAGTTAGCCTGACATCAGTAGTAGGGAAAATACTAGAATCTATTATTAAGGACGTTGTAACAGGAGCACTTAGGAAATCATAATATGATTAGGCAGAGTCAACACGGTTTTATGAAGAGGAAATCGTGTTTGACAAATTTATTAGAGTTTTTTGAGGGTGTAACTAGCAGGAGATAAGGGGGGACCAGTGGATGTAGTATACTTGGATTTTCAAAAGGCATTTGATAAGGTGCCACATAAGAGGCTGTTTTACAAGATTAGGACTCGTGGGATTGGGCGTAATATATTAGCATGGACTGAGGATTGGATAACAGACAGAAAACAGAGAGTAGGAGTAAACAGGTCATTTTCGGGCTGGCAGGTTGTAACTAGTGGGGTGCCGCAGGGATCAGTGCTTGGGCCTCAGCTAATTACAATCTATATTAATGATTAGATGAAGGGACTAAGTGTAATGTATCCAAGTTTGCTGATGATACAAAGCTAGGTGGGAAAGTAAGCTGTGAGGAGGACGCAAAGAGTCTGCAAAGGGATACCGACAGGTTAAGTGAGTGGGCAAAAAGGTGGCAGATGGAGTGCAATGTGGGGAAATTTTATTCACTTGGTAGGAAAAATAGAAAAACAGAATATATTTTAAATGGGCAAAAACTATTAATTGTTAGTGTTCAGAGAGATTTGGGTGACCTTGTACACGAAACACAGAAAGCTAACATGCAGGTACAGCAAGCAATTAGGACGGCAAATTGGCCTTTATTGCAAGGGGGTTGGAGTACAAAAGGAAGTCTTGCTGCAATTGTACAGGGCTTTGGTGAGACCACACCTGGAGTACTGTGTGCAGTTTTGGTCTCCTTACCTAAGGAACGATATAATTGCCTTAGAGGCAGTGCAACGAAGGTTCACTAGATTGATTCCTGGGATGAGAGGGTTATCCTTTGAGGAAAGATTGAGTAGAATGGGCCTATACTGTCTGGAGTTTAGAAGAATGAGAGGTGATCTCATTGAAACCTGTAAGATTCTAAGAGGGCTTAACAGGGTAGATGCTGAGAGGATGTTTCCCCTGGCTGGAGAGTCTAGAACCAGGGGACATAGTCTCAGGATAAGGGGTTGGACATTTAGGACTGAGATGAGGAGGAATTTCTTCACTCAGAGGATCGTGAATGTTTGGAATTCTCTACTCCAGAGGGCTGAGATCGCTAGATTTTTGGACTCTATGGGAATCAAGGGATATGGGGATCGGGCGGGAAAATGGAGTTGATGTCAAAGATCAGCCATGATCTGATTGAACGGCGGAACAGGCTCAAGAGGCTGTATGGACTACTCCTGCTCCTATTTCTTATGTTCATATGTTTTTTTGTACAGAAAGAGAAATAAAGAGAGGGAAAGGAAGATTGGATTAAGAGAGAGAGAAAAAAAGAGACAGAAAGATAAAGTAAAAAAATGTTTTAATTTTAAATTTTAAAAAAATCTCCATCAACAATTAAAACCTGAAGGAATGAGACTCCACACTTGCACTAGTTAATTTTCAGTGCCAGAGAGAATTGTTGCCAGTAATTAACACTATCACACCATTTATATAGTGAAAGGGTAGTCAAAGGAAGGGTAGGGCCGATTAAGGACCTTGTGGAGGCAGAGGGCAGGGCTGAGTTACTAAATCAGTACTTTGCATCTGTCCTCACTAAAGACGATGCTGCCAATGTCACAGTAAAGGAGAAGGTAGTAGAGAAATTGGATAGGATAAAAATAGATAAAGAGAAGGTTAGCAGCGCTCAAATTAGAAAAGTCACCCGGCCCGAATGGGATGCATCCAAGGTTGCTGAGGGAGGGGTATAAATTGCGGAGGCTCTGGCCACAATCTTCCAATCCGCCTTAGATATGGGAGTGATGCCAGAAGACTGGAGGATTGCAAATATCACACCCCTGTTCAAAAAAGGGGAGGGGTAAACCCGGCAATTACAGGCCAGTCAGCCTAATGTCAGTGTGGGGAAACTTTTAGAGACATTAATTCGAGACAAAATTAATGGGCATTTGGAAAAAATGGGTTAATAAATGAAAGCCAGCATGAATTTATTAAAGGCAAATTGTGTTTGGCTAACTTGATTGAGTTCTTTAATGAAGTAATGGAGAAGGTTGATGAGGGTAGTGTGGTTGATGTTGTGTACAAGGACTTTCAAAAGGCATTTGATAAAGTAACACATAATAGACTTGTTAGCAAAAGTGAAGCCCGTGGGATTAAAGGGACAGTTGCTGCATGGATACAAAATTGGCTAAGGGACATAAAGCAGAGAGTAGTGGTGAATGGTTGTATTTCAGACTAGAGGGAAGTGTGCAGTGGTGTCCCCCAGGTGTTGGTGTTGGGACCACTGATCTGTTTGATATATATTAATGACCTGGACTTGGATATACAAGGCATAATTTCAAAGTTTGCAGATGACACAAAACTCAGAAATGTAGTAAACAGTGAGGACATAGACTGGTGAAATGAGCAGACACGTGGCAGATGAAATTTAACACAAAGAAGTGTGAAGTGATTCATTTTAGTAGGAAGAATGAAGAGAGGCAATATAAACTAAATGGTACAATTTTAAAGGGGTGCAGGAACAGAGAGACCTGGGGGTGTACGTACACAAGTCTTTGAAGGTGGTAGGACAAATTAAGAAGGATGTAAAAAGGCATACTGGATCCGTGGCTTTATAAATAGAGGCATAGAGTACAAAGCTTTATTAAACATTGGTTAGGCCCCAGCTGGAATATTGTGTCCAATTCTGGGCACCACACTTTAGGAAGGCTGTCAAGACCTTACAGAGGGTGCAGAGGAGATTTACTAGAATGGTACCAGGGATGAGGGACTTCACTTACATTGAGAGACTAGAGAAACTGGGGTTGTTCTCCTTAGAGCAAAGAAGGTTAAAGGGAGATATGATAGAGGTGTTCAAAAACATGCATGGTTTTGATACAATAAATAGGGAGAAACTGTTTCCAGTGGCAGAAGTGTTAGTAACCAGAGGACACAGATTTAAGGTAATTGGCAAAAGAACGAGAAGCAACATGAGGGAAAAAAAAATTACGCAGATAGCTGTTATGATCTGGAATGCACGACCTGAAAGGGTGGTGGGTGCAGATTCAATAATAACTTTCAAAAAGGAATTGGATAAATACTTGAACTGAAAAAAATTGTAGGGCTATGGGGAAAGAGCAGGGGAATGGGACTAATTGGGATAGGTCTTTCAAAGAGCTGGCTCAGGCACAACAGTCCAAATGGCCTTCTTCTGTGCTGCATCAGTCCATGATTCTATAAAAAGGGTACTTAGGTTGAAATAGTCAAGCCCTAACTTTCTGTGGTGAATTTAATTCGTATCTACCATGCAGGTGCAGGAACTTCATGGCAGCAAGTCAGACAGCGAGATGCCGTTTTCGCAAAGCTAATTGCAGAGCAGCGCACCTCGGACAGCAACGTCCAGATTTTCATGTTTAACTGTGCATCTGCCCTCGCCTGAAGTTGCTGTGTGATTTGCGCAGAAATAATAGCGAGCACTGTTGGACTCACCGTTATTTTGACAGCAAATTCAGAGCCATTGGCCCCGATATTAGAGTGGAGTTGGGATGGCAGTGCGGGGGGGGGCGGGGGTGGTGATTGGCCGCTTAGGTAAGCCGCCCAATAAAAATGTCCATTTCACACGTGATCGCGAGTCAGTTGGAGTCACTTAACGTGGCTTCCGGGTTTGCCGTTCGAAAGCTGCGCAGCGGGCGGACTGCGCGCCCACATCACAGGCTGTCAGCTGGAGGAGCTCTATTTAAAGGGGCAGTCCTCCAATGGCTTCTCCTGGACCAAACACCCACACACCACAATGGAGCAGCACAGGGGCAAGGCTGCTCCAGGATTCAATGATGCCTCACTCCAGGTGCTACTGGATGGGGTGAGGAGGAGGAGGGATGTGTTCTACCCGGCGGACGGGAGGAAGTGGCCTGCTTCTGCTACCAAAAAGGCCTGGCTCAAGGTGGCAGAGGAGGTCACCAGCAGCAGCAACATCTCGAGTGCCTGTCCGTCGGGGACGCCGAGACTGGCACCCGACAAACGCCCAGTGACATAACTTTAACATTCAGCACACACAATATGAATTGATGTTAACATGCCTTGCCACCTTCAGCACCTCAGTGTGCTCATCGCAACATGACACATCTGTCATCATGCTTAATATTGCCTTCTGTTCTCTTACAGGGCCTTCAACGACCGCTGTAATGGCAGAGGGCAATTCCACAGAGGACCTGCCGGCCTCTGAGGGGGCACCGTCACATTTTAACGAGCCATCCACCAGCGCAGATACACACACCTCGGTGGGTCCTAGTCCTCAGTTAGTTGGGGTTGCACCTGGTGAGTTACCAGACACATGTGAGCACGAGCAGACACTGGTGGCAGGGGCAGCTGCGGAGAGTCCGCGTCGGTGGGAGCACTCCTCTCCAGGCTCTGCTCAGCTGGACACAGATGCTGAACCCTGGGGGCCAGCCGTGAAAAGGAGAATGATCGAAGGGCAGCAGCACATTTGTGAGGTTCTGGAACAGGTGCCACAGCACTCTTCACAATAGCACAGAGTCCAACTCCAGCATGAGTGGAATGGTGGCACAGGTACGGGAGGGAATCTCTGAGATAGTGTCACAGGAACGTGAGCAACTCTCTGAGATACTGTCACGGGTAGGTGCAGGAATGTCTGCGATGGAGAGAAGGCTAGCCTCCATTGAGCTTCAAGCACGACTCACAAATGAGTCCGTTCAGACCATGACAACGGCCGTTGGGACTCTCAGTGAACAACATTTTGCCGCCTTAAACAGGCAGGCAGATACACTAGCACTGGCCTTACAAGGCTTCACACATGTCCTCCAAACTGTTGTCCAGCAGGGTGGTAGGAGTGTTGAGGGCCTGGCTCAGGGGAGGGATGATGACAAAAGGGGACATGGAAGTGGGGACGCCACTCAAAGTGCTCCCACGTCTCACCCGTTGCCTCCCTCTCAACCAGTACCCGCAATGCTGCCTCCTCTCCAGGTGGTCAAGTCTGCCCCTCCACAGGTGCAGTTGGAGCAGTCTTTGGAGGGGCCCTCACGGGCACCAAAACCCAGACGGCATAGGTCCAAAGCATCTAAGCAGTTAGGGCATGAACAAGAGCAACCTGCCACTATCTCTGCTGCAGCCACAAGGGATGCACCACATAGAAGTAGTCGGAAGAGAAAGGCGAAGGTTTTGTGAGCACGAAGGGGATGCACAAGGGTGATTGAAGGTTGGTCGTGTTTTTTATTTATATTTACTTTTTGTTAAAGTCACATTAAATATTATGATTGTCACCACGACTGCCACGTCTTGGCCATTCTTGACTGGCTTTTGTAATAGGACCTTTTCATGAGGTTCACCATGAACGGCGACACTTGATGCCACCCTTGGGTCACTTTACAATGGATATATGTGTAGTTGCAGGACTGTTTTGTGCAGGGAGGGGTGGGGGGGGCGGGGCTGGTGTGGGCGCTGCTCTGTCCAGGTGGTGAGAGGACTGGACTCTTCAATGGAACTTTCTGAAGTTAGGAGAACCGTTCACATATCAGTGACTCCCTGATCTCATGAGCAGCCAGGTGAGCCACTGCTCTGCCCAGGGGTTGCTGCTGCTCCTCCTCCTCCTGTGCTCCACCTCCTCCTCCTGAAGGTGGCAGAAGTGGATGGGGCCTCCTCAAGTGGCACCGCTCTCTGTTGTGCCATGTTGTACAGGGCTCAACACATTACTATAATGTGTCCCTCTCTGTCTGGTGCATATTGAAGCGCTCCCCCAGAACGATCAAGGCACCTAAATCGCATCTTGAGCAGCCCTATAGCATGCTCAATTGTAGACCTGGTAGCGATGTGGCTGTCATTATATCAACACTGTTGCTCGGTGATGGGGTTTCTCAGAGGTGTCATGAGCCACGTGTGCAGGGGGTATCCCTTGTCCCCAAGGAGCCAGCCCTTAAGGATGTTCGGTGCATGGAAGAGGGGCGGCATGTTGGATTTCCGGAGGATGAAGGAATCGTGGCAGCTGCCAGGGAATCTGGCGCACACGTGAAGGAATCTCTTGCGGTGGTCACAAACGAGTTGAATGTTGATGAAGTGATATCCATCAACCTCCTTCCTGTTGATGAACAGTCCTGGCTCATGTGGAGGTGCTCGTATTGCTATATGGGTGCAATCGATTGCACCTTGCACCCGTGGGAAGCCAGCCAAGGAGTGGAATTCCACTGCCATCTCCATCTGGCTGAGGTCGGCCATGAGGAAATTGACGTCCTGCGAGGCCCTGCGAAACAAGCCGTCGGTGACCTGCCATATGCACTTGTGTGCAGATGACTGAGAGATCCCGGCGATGTCCCTGCTGGCACCCTGGAATGATCCAAAGGTGAAGAAAGTTGAGGGCAGTGGTGACTTTAACAGGACAGGAAAGGAGGTGTTGCTCGGCCCAGCCAGCAGTGGCTCAGCATGAAGGAGGCTGCGACTACCTGGCGACTCACTCTGAGCCTTCGTATGCACTGCTCCTCAGAGAGGTCGAGGAAGCTGAACCTCGGTCTGTAGACCCTGTGGCGAGGGTAGTGCCTCCTGCGACATTGCTCCCTCTGTTGTTGCCCTCTGTGCTCTTGTGCAGGTGCCTGTGGCGCAGCACTGTGTTGTGGAGCTCCACGTGGCGGAGGTGGACGCCGTGCCTGGCGAGGCTGGTGATGTTGCTCATCCTCGGATGTAGTGGTGAATGCAGCCATGGTGCCTCCCTATCCTGATGGTGTGAGTTTGAGGGGTCCGTAAAGTAGTTAAATATGTTTGAACAGAAGAATTTTGAGTGGAAAGTAAGAATTTTCAGTGAAAACATAAAGATCTTGCAGCCAAAACTTTGTCTGACCTGCTGCAATAAGTGACCGTTTCTCCCCTTCTGTCAAATGAACATTTGAATGTCTCACTGGCTGCTGGCTGAAACACATCTGTTGTAACATGAGTGTTTCCCACCGCACGGGAAACACACTGAGGATTCTTCAAAATCGCACCCCTGCCTCAATGTGGAGAAATGTAAGTATTTCAACTACTTAAACTATCTCAACTACTGTATAAAGTATCATCCCGCCGGCTTTAATTGCCAGTGGGACTTCCGCATTCGGGAACCGCGCGCCAATGGGAAACCCGGAAGTCTGCCGGAATGGAGCCGGGCTCCAAACTCCAAACCCGGGATTTCCCCGATTTTCGGAGCCCCCCCGACCCCAACGCACCCGTAATTTCCCGGGAAAATCGAGCCCTTTATCTCTATCCTTATGATAGTTGAAACTGCTTAAAAATTGTAAACAATTTTACAACACCAAGTTATAGTCCAACAAATTTATTTTAAATTCCACAAGCTTTCGGAGGCTTCCTCCTTCGTCAGGTGAACGGTGTCCGTTCACCTGGTCCAATCCGCCGTTTTGAATAATCCAATACTTTTCACATTATGTCATCAATAACATAAGACTTGAGCAATAAAGCTATCTTTTCCTCATCAGTAAGCACACTCTGCCCTCCATTGTGCCCAAGTTACTTCCATGAGTTGGAACTGTTAGAATGTGGTTTAGCAAAGTGTAAGCTTTTCTCTCATGAATTTGATTCTATTTCACTAACCTTGTTCCATGGGATGTGTGGTAACTGTGATATAAAGGGTACATTTTCTCCTTTAGTGCTTCATCAGGAGCACTAAAGGAGAAAAGACAGTTCAGTTTGCACACTTCAGTAGCAAGATGGGGAACAAGCAGGTAAAGAAGGAGATATCATGTCTATATGGGCGCAAGCCCAAATCGCAATGCTCCCAATTTTCTGCTCATTACTTTTATCGCATGGCAAAGCGTGCAGGATTCAAATCAGACATGAGAACTAAACTCCTGAAATGTGCTCCCACAGCATGAAGCTCTGTATTGGCTGCAGCTAAGACCACAATTTACCTTTATACGAAAATAAGAGCTACAGGTCAAAAGTATGTCTGTGTACAATTCAGCCCTTGGGTTAACTTGTCACAGAGGAACAAACCAGGAGACAGAGAAAAGGGAGTTGGTTCAGAAAGGTACCTGCTTGTGAATTGGGGAGGAGCTGCTGGAGATGTGTAAGCTGAGGGAGGGGAATGAATTTGTTGACCATTTTTTCCGCATAAAGGATTTGAAAAAACAAGTTAAATTTAATAATTGTTTTTTTAAAGCAAAGTGAATTCACACAAGCTTAAAAAAAAGACATAGAGATAATAAGTGCTTAAAATGCTAACGAGCTAAGCTTTGAAGATCCTTCCCCAAGATGGTAAATAATGAGCAATTTCTTAGCATATCTTGGTAATCAGTAAACACATCACATGCAATGAGTCTGTTTTACACCAATGGAAAAAGATTAGCGCCCGCCAGTGGTCTGGAAAGAGATTCACATGAGAGTTTCCTGGGTCTGCTCATTTGCATACCATTGGAGTGGTGATTGGCGTAATACCCGTGTAAAATACATGTAATCTGCTGGAGTATATGGAAATTAGAATGCAGCATTTAAAAAGACAGTTCAGTTTGCACACTTCAGAAGCAAGGTGGGGAACAAGCAGGTAAAGAAGGAGCTCACTCACTTAACCCTCAGCTAATGTCACAGCATCAAACTTTTTTTGATACTTTGCAAGAACATCTACTACAGGAGCAGCTGGTACACGCGGCCACAGAAGAAAATGCCACAATTTCACAAATACTGACCTGCAAGCCCTCTTCAAGGAAACTGACACCAGGTGATACAGACTGCTGGGTATCCATGTCAGCAAACCCCTGCCAGGAATCTCACTTTTACCACTTGGAAGGAGATGGCACTGGCACAGGGTGCCAACTTTCTCACCCTCAGGACTGCAGACCAGTGCTACAAGATGTTCAATTACCTCACCAGGGAAGGCAAGGATGCTCTCCTTTTTTTCCAGGGCCACCAGCACACTCTTCATCCTCTACCCTTGTACAATTAACCCATCACAATACGCTCTGGTTAAGGATGGCTCTAACTTGGCATCTTGCACTATGGCTAGCAAAGTCCCTAACAGCAATTACTTATATGCACAACCCTAAAACCTCTTCCTGTACTTTAACAGGCTGATACTCCCAAATCTCTTACTTCAGCTCTCACATGCCTCAACTGCTAGCTTTATCCTAATTTACTCTATCTTGTTGCAGGAGAAATTGGCGTACAATGCCCACAAGAGGCAGGCCACTGGAGGGGCCACCACACATTTAAACATCTCACCCTACAAGGAGAAGGTCCTGGAGCCAATTGGGAGGCACTCTGCTCTTGCCATGAGAGATGGTAGATCGGGAGCATATTACCAGCACCAGATTAGTGACTGAATACCTACACTTTTGCCTTGGCATCCCTGTGAAACACCACACAGACACAAATTTACATCCCCTTATCTACCTTTTTAATCCCAAAGGGTAATGCTAACCCATTCTTAGCTTCTACTCTCCTTTCCTGCAGATTCAGCACAGCAATGGGGTGGGTGGGGGGCACAGGAGGAGGAAGATGATGATGAAGAGAAGGAATAACAGAGACAACTACCTCCTTGATAATTATGATGACGAGGTGAAGGAAGACAAGGAGGATGATGATGAAGATGGACAGGGAGGATATGAAGTCAGACTCAAGCTCACTCATCAGTTCCTGCACCGACCCCCTGCTTCATGTTCCTCTGCCCCATTCTCATCCCTCTGCTTTACTTGCTTCTTTATTCTTATGCACCAGTTTCAATATTTTCAGCCAGGAGGAATTAGATAGTGTTAGTGAGGATGTGGTACCAGGTGATTGACAAAGCACAAGGGTGCAGGAGAAATGGGGAATGAGTGAGGATGCGCCACCTTTCCAGTGGAGGCCAAGAGGAAGGCTGCCTTTTGAATCATAGCACCCGGAACTCAGGGTACTCGCCCGAAAAGAAGGATATTTGAGGAACATCATATCTATGTGCAGGCTCTGAGGTCAATCTCTGAGGATGTACAGCAATTGACAGGTGTGATTCTTGAGTCTACAGCTCTCAGGGACGCTTTATCATTGTTACAGGCACCAATGGCAACATCATTGGAATCTGCAGCAGACCTATGAAGCACCCAGGGACCAGTTGGTGCCTCCACCTCCACGGAAGCAAATTGCAGCACTGGTGGCAATAGGGGAGAGAATACTTGCTGCTGTCTCTCTCAGGGCACTCAGGATCCAAAAGCTGCCATTAGACCAGCCATCCTGTTGATTAATGGGGCCACAGATCCAAGAGCCCAGTGGCATGTCAACAGCTGGCATCCACCATCCTGATGCAGCTGTCTCACAAGCCAGTAGCACATGCCAGGCCTCCGGCCTTCTCCCTCGGAGCATCGTGTCAGTGGAATGTGGAAGGAGACACAAGACTGCCCAGGAACAAACTCTAGAGATGCAGCCAGCAGTGGCTCCCTGGCAGGAGCAAGCTGCTGTGAGTGGACGACCAGCTCAGTCCCTCATGACCCTTTTGTAGAGCATGAGCAGCTAACCACCTCACATAATACTGGCCCCCAGGTTGCACCTAGGAGAAGCACTAGAACAGGTGAATGAAAGGTGCATGTAGACACCAAGGAGAAGCACAGTGTTGGGAAAGAGTAGGTTGACTCCTGTTCACTTTGGACTTTATTCTAATAAAATAAGATGTGCACTGAAGTTGCGCTTTATTATTCATGGAGGTTAGAGTCATACAGGAAAGGGAGCAAATATTTGGTGCTGACTTATTCACTCAGGTGACGATTACTGGCACGCTCGTGCAAAGAAGATTGGTGTGTTGTCATTTTATAGGATAGGTAGTGGATTGAGAAAATATCCCTTTATTTGAAAGTATGGGATGAGGAGGTAAGGCTTTGGTGTCAAAGGTAGACTGTGTTACACGGAAGAGAAGACTTTGTGATGAGATGTGCAATTACTAAGGATATCTCTGAGTACAGGTCACCATAATGTGCTCTTCCATGTAGTCCTGACTGCAATGGAGTCAGGGCCTCCTCACCAGCTATGTCAAAGTCCAGCCCTTTATGTATGGCAAATTTGTGAAGGCACAGTAGGCTACAACTATATGACACGTGATCTCAAGGTCTTTCTGACCTGTCCAGGCAGAAAACGTGTGCCTTTAAGACCCCGATGGTCCTCTTGACAATCAATCTGGTAGAGATATAGCGCTCCTCTGCTGCTCTTCAGGCCACTCTTATTGGGGTCATTATCCACGGAAGCAGGGGTAAGCTTTGTTACCCAGAATCCATTTCTTATCCTGATTTTCTTTCTTGAAGCAGTCAGGAGGACCAAATTTCGAAGGATAATGCCATCGAGACAACTTCCAGCATATCTGGGGTTGATGTGTAGGGTCCTCTGCATGTTGTCACATGCAATCTGCACACTGAGGAAGTGGAAGCCCTTGAGATAGTTGAGGAGGTGGTCTGTGAGAGCACGGAAAGCAACACGGGTGCCATCGGTTACATCTTGGACCTTGGGAAAACCATCAACTCCATAAAACTGAACAACTCTATCTTGCTACTGCCTCCCTGTGATGTCAAAGCTGATGAATTCTCCAGCTCTCCTGTAAAGGGTGTCAGTCACCTGATGAATGCATGTCTGTACTGTAGCCTGGCTGATATTACAGAGATATCAGTTGCCTGAAATGATCCCATGCCATAAAAGCCAAACCTGGTGGTTTACTTCATAGCCACAGAGAGAGCACGTGGGCTGAGCGGGGCTGCAGGTCCTCATGCAGTAGATGGCAGATCTCCCTTATTGCCTTTTTGGCAAAGCACACACTTCTGATTACACAGCTCATCACTAAGGTCCTGATATGACCTGGAGAGATATGGGGAGAAGCAAACCTAGGTCTTTGTAGGCAGAAAGGCAAAAGAGTGTTTCCCAGTTGCAGAAATTGCTAATTAAATTCGCCAGACTCTGCAGGTCAGAGGCTCCTCACTTCCTCCTGTCACAGCTGATCCTAGCAGCGCCTGCACCTTGCAATTCTCATCCGAGGTTACCCTAAGAACATTGTGAGTGTAAAAGCAGGAAACTCAGAGCTGCAGTGCCACTGGCCCTCATTATAATATATACAAATGAGGACACTCGAGACTCGGCAGGTGGATCATGGAGTGATAAAAATAGAGACAGAGACACAGGCATGCCTTCGGGGATTCCAAAGGCTGTAAAGTCAGTCAGGTTTAAACAGAAAGCTGCAAGGGCAAGCTTTGAACGGGCTCAGAATGAAAATGCAGGAGGTTAGTTAGGAGATATTTTGTTTAAATCAAGCAAGGTGACCCACTGATGTGGGCAAGTATAGCGTATTCATTATTTTGTATTATGACAGAAAGACAAGTTGTGCTGATTAGACTAAGTAAGCCTGATCACAACTGTTGCTCTGTATGTTCACTTACTGTGAAATAAAGCAAATTAAAGATTTGTATTTGGCATCATCTTACCAAATGTTTTCTCTTCCTTACCTTTGAGAAGACTGGAAAAGCAAAGTTAAAAAACACCTACACCTGGTTCAGATCATAAGGCAGTAGCCCTGGGTTATGCTATTGTATAAGTAGATATTGAGCAGTGTGAGTCTACTACAGTATGCAAGAGACATGGAATCCACCTACAGGAGTGACTGAATCCAAGAAGTTATCTACGGCAAACTCGAAAATTATAACAGCTCCACCACTAACCAGTGATGGCTGGAAAGCGTCTCTGCTTTGTCTTTAAAGCGGAGATTTTCCACTTTGATGTTCTCAGTGTGGAGCCATGCAAACTGGGAGCACATATCAGGACATTGCTTAGCTGCAGCCCAAGATAAATCCCGAGGATCAAACTTAGCACTTCCCAGGTCTGTACAATTCCATTACTCACTGCAGATACAGGGGAGCTTTTTTTTTCTTTCTTTGTGTTTATTTTTCCACCATCACTGTGGTTCCTCTTCTGCCCTCACCCTCTTCTCATGATAGTAGAGTTATCCTGGGGTACAGGATAACTGTACCCCAGGAAAGCTCCATGGGCAGCAGCCAATGACCCTCTGCAATCTTACCTCATTCATTATTCTTCATGAGTGAGTGATTTGACTATGGGGGGAGCACAGCTGAACCTGACTCTATTCTCACCCAGCATTGACACACATGCATCTCATTGGATAACGTTCAAAAGCAGGAATCTTGGCCAATGTTTCCTTTTATTAGCGTGGAGCATAGAGGTCAGTTGTAGTGCTCCAATGAAACCATGGTTAAGGTTGAGGAACTCAGCGTAGGTCAAGGATTAATCCTGAAATCTTCCTCACCTCCATGGCTCCATATTCCAGCAAATGGCATCTTTACATACTGTGCTGTTGTTCTCTTTTTGTTTTATTGTTGACATCCTCGGCTCTGTGCATCTTTGACTAGCGTCCCTGTCATTTTTCAGCTCATAATTCTGCCCTCACAATCTCGTTACTTCAGCCTTCACCATCTTTAGGCTCTACTCACATGCACTGGGAATTTCCTCAGGGGTTCTACCGATGAGCTGCCATAACTTCGGTGGAAGATCGATGAAAACTCCATTTATAGGATATATGGGATTTCTGCCTATCTTCCCTGAAGTTATAGCAGCCAATTGGGAGGACTGCCGAGGAAGTCGGCGGCGATGATCTCCTAGCTCAGTACTCATCCATCTCCTGACCCCTCCCCAATGTCACCCAAGCCTCTTGTTTCTATCACTGATATTTTCCAATTTCTTCCTTCTCCCTCTAATAGGGCTTAAACAATTGAATTTTTGTTGACATTTTCCTTCATCAATCTCCAAGCTCTCTGTCCTGACTCCATCCTTCATTCTTAAACACTCTTCACTCAGCTCACTCATACAAATATCTGGAGGTGGCTCAGGTACAGTCTAGGCATATTCCCATGGGGAAGAAAGGTAGGGCAATTAAAGCCAGAGCTCCCTGGACGACAAAAGAGATAGAGAGTAAGATGAAATGGAAAAAAGAGGCATATGACAGATGACGGGTTGATAACAAAAGTGAGAATCAGGCTGAATATAGAAAGTTCAGAGGGGAAGTGAAAAAGGAAATGAGAGGGGCAAAGAGACAGTATGAGAATAGACTGGTGGAAAACATAAAAGAGAATCTAAAAGTCTTCAATAGGCATATAAACAGTAAACAGTTAGTAGGAGGAGAAGTGGGGCCGATCTGGGACCAAAAAGGAGATCGACTGATGGAGGCAGAGGGGGTGGCTGAAGTATTTTGCATCTGTCTTTACCAAGGAAGAAAATGCTGCCAGAGTTTCAGTAAAGGAAGATATTGTTGAGATACTGGATGGGCTAAAAATTGATAAAGAGGCAGTACTAGAAAGGCTGGCTGTACTTAAAGTAGATAAGTCACCCGGTCTGGATGGGATGCATCCTAGGTTGCTGAGGGAAGTAAGGGTGGAAATTGCGGAGATACTGGCCATAATCTTCCAAACATCCGTAGATACAGGGGTGGTGCCAGGGGACTGGAAAATTGCAAATGTTACACCCTTGTTCAAAAAAAGGTGAAAGGATAAACCCAGCAACCACAGGCCAGTCAGTTTAACATCGGTGGTGGGGAAACTTTTAGAAACAATTAGCAGTTAGTTGGAGAAGTGTGGATTGATTAGGGAAAGCCAGCACGGATTTGTTAATGGCAAACTGTGTTTAACTAACTTGATAGAATTTTTTGATGAGGTAACAGAGAGGGTCGATGAGGGCAAAGAAGTTGATGTGGTGTATATGGACTTTCAAAAGGTGTTTGATAAAGTGCTGCATAATAGGCTTGTCATCAAGATTGAAGCCCATGGAATAAAGGAGGCAGTAGCAGCATGGATACAAAATTCACTAAGGAAAAGCAAGCAGAGAGTAGTGGTGAACAGTTGTTTTTCGGACAGGAGGGAGGTGTACAGTGTTGTTCCCCAGGGATCGGTACTAGGACCATTGCTTTCCTTGATATATATTAATGACGTGGACTTCGGTGTTCGGGTCACAATTTCCAAATTTGCAGACGACACAAAACTTGGAAGTGTAGTGAACAGTGAGGAGGATAGTGATAGACTTCAAGAGGATATAGACAAGCTATAAGGGTATGGTAGCATAGTGGTTATGTTACTGGACTAGTAATCCAGAAGCCTAAACTAAAATCCGGAATCATAAGTTTAAATCCCGCCACGGCAGCTGGCGAATTTAAATTCAATTAATTAAATAAAAATCTGGACTTAAAATACTGGTATCAGTAATGGTGACCATGAAAACTACCGGATTGTCATAAAAACCCATCTGGTTCAGTAATGTCCTTTAGAGAAGGAAACCTGCCGTCCTTACCTGGTTTGACCTATATGTGACTCCAGACCCACAGCAAAGTGGTTGATTCTTAATTGCCCTCTGAAATGGCCTAGCAAGCCATTCAGTTGTAAAATCTCGCTACAAACCGTCATAATAAGAATAAAACCGGACGGACCACTAGGCACCGGACACGACAACGGCAAAACACCAAGCCCAGTCGACCCTGCAAGGTCCTCCTTACTAACATCTGGGGACTTGTGCCAAAATTGGGAGAGCTGTCCCACAGACTAGTCAAGCAACAGCCTGACATAGCCATACTCAAAGAATCATACCTTTTAGCCAATGTCCCAGACTATTCCATCACCATCCCTGGGTATGTCCTTTCCCACCGGAATGACAGACCCACCAGAGGTGGCGGTACAGTGATATACAGTCAGGAGGGAGTGGCCCTGGGAGTTCTCAACATTGACTCTGGACTCCATGAAATGTCATGGCATCAGGTCAAACATGGGCAAGGAAACCTCCTGCTGATTACCACCTACCGCCCTCCCTCAGCTGATGAATCAGTCCTCCTCCATGTTGAACACCACTTGGAGGAAGCACTGAGGGTAGCAAGGGCACAAAACATACTCTGGGTGGGGGACTTCAATGTCCATCACCAAGAGTGGCTCGGTAGCACCACTACTGACCAAGGTGGCCGAGTCCTGAAGGACATAGCTGCCAGACTGGGCCTGCGGCAGGTGGTGAGCGAACCAACACGAGGGAAAAACTTACTTGACCTCGTCCTCACCAATCTACCTGTCGCAAATGCATCTGTCCATGACCGTATTGGTAGGAGTGACCACCACACAGTCCTCGTGGAGATGAAGTCCCGTCTTCGCACTGAGGACACCATCCAACGTGTTGTGTGGCACTACCACCGTGCTAAATGGGATAGATTCAGAACAGATCTAGCAGCTCAAAACTGGGCATCCATGAGGCGCTGTGGGCCATCAGCAGCAGCAGAATTGTATTCCACCACAATCTGTAACCTCATGGCTCGGCATATTCCTCACTCCACCATTACCCACAAGCCAGGGGATCAACCCTGGTTCAATGAGGAGTGTAGAAGAGCATGCCAGGAGCAGAACCAGGCATACCTAAAAATGAGGTGCCAATCTGGTGAAGCTACAACACAGGACTACATGCATACTAAACAGTGAAAGCAACATGCTATAGACAGAGCTAAGAAATTCCACAATAAACGGATCAGATCAAAGCTCTGCAGTCCTGCCACATCCAGTCATGAATGGTGGTGGACAGTTAAACAACTAACGGGAGGAGGAGGCTCTGTAAACATCCCCATCCTGAATGATGGTGGAGTCCAGCACGTGAGCGCAAAAGACAAGGATGAAGCGTTTGCAACCATCTTCAGACAGAAGTGCCAATTGGATGATCTATCTCGGCCTCCTCCCGATATCCCCACCATCACAGAAGCCAGTCTTCAGCCAATTCGATTCACTCCACGTGATATCAAGAAACGACTGAGTGCACTGGATACAGCAAAGGCTATGGGCCCCAACAACATCCCGGCTGTAGTGCTGAAGACTTGTGCTCCAGAACTAGCCGCGCCTCTAGCCAAATTGTTCCAGTACAGCTACAACACTGGCATCTACCCGACAATGTGGAAAATTGCCCAGGTATGTCCTTTCCACAAAAAGCAGGACAAATACAATCCGGCCAATTATCGCCCCATCAGTATACTCTCAATCATCAGCAAAGTGATGGAAGGTGTCGTCGACAGTGCTATCAAGCGGCACTTACTCACCAATAACCTGCTCACTGATGCTCAGTTTGGGTTCCGCCAGGACCACCCGGCTCCAGACCTCATTACAGTCTTGGTCCAAACATGGACAAAAGTGCTAAATTTCAGAGGTGAGGTGAGAGTGACTGCCCTTGACATCAAGGCAGCATTTGACCGAGTGTGGCACCAAGGAGCCCTAGTAAAATTGAAGTCAATGGGAATCAGGGGGAAAACTCTCCAGTGGCTGGAGTCATACCTAGCACAAAGGAAAGTGGTAGTGGTTGTTGGAGGCCAATCATCTCAGCCCTAGGACATTGCTGCATTAGTTCCTCAGGGCAGTGTCCTAGGCCCAACCATCTTCAGCTGCTTCATCAATGACCTTCCCTCCATCATAAGGTCAGAAATGGGGATGTTTGCTGATGATTGCACAGTGTTCAATTCCATTTGCAACCCCTCAGACAATGAAGCAGTCAGTGCCCGCATGCAGCAAGACCTGGATAACATCCAGGCTTGGGCTGATAAGTGGCAAGTAACATTCGCGCCAGACAAGTGCCAGGCAATGACCATCTCCAACAAGAGAGAATCTAACCACCTCCCCTTGACATTCAACGGCATTACCATCGCCGAATCCCCCACCATCAACATCATGGGGGTCACCATTGACCAGAAACTTATCTGGACCAGCCACATAAATACTGTGGCTACATGAGCAGGTCAGAGGCTAATTATTCTGCGCTGAGTGACTCACCTCCTGACTCCCCAAAGCCTTTCCACCATCTACAAGGCACAAGTCAGGAGTGTGATGGAATACTCTCCACTTGCCTGGATGAGTGCAGCTCCAACAACACTCAACACCATCCAGGTCAAAGCAGCCCGCTTGATTGGCACCCCATCCACCACCCTAAACATTCACTCCCTCCATCACCAGCGCACAGTGGCTGCAGTGTGTACCATCCTCAAGATGCACTGCAGCAACTCACCAAGGCTTCTTCAACAGCACCTCCCAAACCCACGACCTCTACCACCTAGAAGGACAAGGGCAGCAGGCACATGGGAACAACACCACCTGCACGTTCCCCTCCAAGTCACACACCATCCCGACTTGGAAATATATCGCCGTTCCTTCATCGTCGCTGGGTCAAAATCCTTGAACTCCCTTCCTAACAGCACTGTGGGAGAACCTTCGCCACACGGACTGCAGTGGTTCAAGAAGGCGGCTCACCACCACCTTCTCAAGGGCAATTAGGGATGGGCAATAAATGCTGGCCTTGCCAGCGATCCCCACATCCCATGAAGGAATTTTAAAAAGCCTACCATGTGGCACTTTATGAAACGTGATATTTAATATAGCTGAGACTGAAGAAAGATTCCAAGCCACTCCTAGCATATTGTGTGAAGTTATCACCTGCAGTCTCTCTCGCTCTTTCTCACACACATATGCACACACACACACACAAAAACACATGCGCACACACACAGTAACATGGACCTGAGTTACTTCTAGCCTCACTAACAATGATCAATCTACCTGCAATTACCAGTAGAACAGTTTACGGCACAAACAACCATGAAGTCAATAGCGGATAATGCACAATACCTCCAGGAAGCGTGAGGCATCATTCATATCGTTTTGGGTTAAGGTTTCTGGATCCACAAATATCCAAAAGAAGGGTCGTTCCTCTGCTTCGTTGGGCCTTGCATATTGAAGTATGCGATAATACTGAAAGATGGTCCTCCCTGATTCAGAAAAAAAAGTAAGATTTTTTCCTTTCTCAACTAAACCACATTAACACAATGGAGGTGAACTGTTCGATTTCGTGCTCCCAGCACTGAGCTCCACACAATGGGAGCACATACCGAGTTCAGAGATCAACAAACCCGCTTGGTCACCCTCATGATCTCCCAGTTAGTTTTAACAGATGGAAAACCATGTCAGCCGTGAATCAGTCACACTGTCCTCCATGCCCAAAATCCTGATATGAGCTCCCATTGTGTGAAGCTCCACAGCGGGAGCAAGGAATCGTAAAATTTACCCTACAATATCACCTTTTGGTGAGTGTGAGCTCACTTCTTTAAAAACAGATCACAAAAGCTTTGTTTCAAAGGAAGCGATGCCGAATCTAAAACAATCATTGGTGATGTAAAGCACGGAAAGTACGGAAGTTAATTCTTTAAGCCCTGTGTGCCCACTTTCGGCTTACTCGTAGGTACATTTTGTGAGCGAGACTTGTGTCCCAGAGCCTCAAACGTCAGCAAGCCCTGATCTGAGATCAGGGTGTGGAGGTCAGAGTGCCCGATTCACAACGCTCCACATTTGCCGGTCAAAAGCTTCACCTCTTAAAATTAACCTTTTACCCTCTGGAGAGAGGCGAACTACCTTAGGAGAAACTTCCCAAAATGAAACTCCACAAAATATCTCTCTCACCCCTGGTAATCACTCCAGGTTATTAATGTAACATTACAATCTGTATTACAACATATTTATTGGTTGCACATTGCAGATGGCACTCCCATGGTCTCAGGAGTACGGGAACCCAAGTTGGGTATGTTCACCACCTTTAGTTTCAAGTTCTCGGAGCACTGATACCCTGTTTAATAGTGCAAGCATCAATAGTTACCTGCATTTCTATAGCATTCCTCAGGAGGCTTAAGATGTCTCAAAGTGCTTATCATTAAGGAGGATAGGAAACAGTGGATGCTGAGCAGGAGGCAAATGGCGAGGGTTAAGGTGTAAGGGGACAATGATTGCACATTCAAAGAGGAGGGTTTTGAGAGCAGGGATGGATTGGCATGACTGTGACAGGGATAGCGGCAGAGTGAGTGACCACTAATGGAGGAGATGGGGGAGCAGAGTTGGCGGGGAGAGGCCAACTTTGTCCCACGTGATTCCAGCATGAGCAATCTTGCTTCTTATGATTTAGACCCACATCACAGCTTTGGTTTCACGTCTAAACTCTTTCAACTGTTAGCAGCTCTTACCTGAATACTGGTGCATTGAAGCGTTCTGTGGGCAGGCACCAATCACAAAGTCAAATGGTCCCCTCTGTTCTATCTATCAAAGTCAGAGCATATTTAAACACATATACGGTGTAACGTTCCTTTACAAAGATGTTCAAATGCACACCAAAGCCCATTTTTGAGATTCATTTTGCTGTCCTTACGTTTTGTCGGGTAATATCGTCCAAATCCTTTAAAAATGTTAACATTTCTTGATTAGAATCATGATCCTTGTCCAAAATTCCGATGTCCTGTAAATCTGAATTAACATAGAAAGTGAAGTTAGCAAAGTTCAGTTGAAATCTCCCAACAGCTCATCAATGACTCAGGGAATTATATATTTAAGGGTAAGTTCACTGATTCCGCACTCCCAAAGTGGAGCCACACCTGAAGGAAATAGGGCTGCAACACTGTGGCACTGATTCTCCAACAGAGGCTATCTGCTGGCAACATGGGATCAGTGAACTTGCCCTTTATAGTCACACAATGAGAGGAAAACAAGAGATGAATGAATCAACAGAGATTTAATTACACTGCTTTTAATGTTCTCTATTTCTCCGCATTCTTTTTTCTATTTTGTTTTAATTTCTCTCCTCCAGCTCCTGAAATCTCTGATTGGTACCGGGATACAGTCCCACAGGCACTGGATTCTCTCCAATATCTCTCCGCAATCTGGTGCTGCCAGTGGGGAGTGTCACTCGTTGGAAGTAAGATTTCCATGGTAGCCCTACCCAAAGGGGATGAATCAGGGTTGGAGCAGAATGTCCCGCCAGCCGCATGTGCGCCCTCATGATCTCGTCCCAAATGTCGAGTTCGGGAGGATTATCACATTTTGGGCAGGCGGGCGCGCACGTGCACCATCTTCAGCACGGCCGAGGCAGTTGGGGGGGTGGGGGTCTGTGAGCAACAAAGGTAGTCAAAACAATTTTTTAAATCTAATTTAAACTTGCTGCTTTCCCAAAGGGGATCATTCTATGATCCATTGTCACAGAGAAACTCTCCTTTGAAAAGGATTGAACCTCCTCTCCGCTGGGATCAGATCCTGCGATGCACGAGTGTACAGCATTGGGGGGAATTATGGCGGATGACATCATCCTGCCAGCCCCACCCCTTTCTGTGATATCTGCATGGAAGGGAGCGGACGTAATGAGCATCCAGCCCCCACCTCCGGTTGTAAAATCAGAGAAAAAAGGGGAGGCCTGTCATTCCCAGGTCCTGCCCCAAATTCTGCCCCACCCACTCACATAATGGCGACTTTGCACTCTTAGAGCTAAGGAAATTCAGGGCTCAACATCTCAGGAAATCAGGGGAAGGCAGCCAATGACTTTCTGTCCATTGAAATAAATAGATGGAAAATCAACAGGCTGCGCATCCGCAATTTCCTCAAATGCTTTCCCGTGAGCACCACTCCACAGTGAGAGGGCCAGATCGTGCAATCATATTTCATGTCTGAACCTGA
Source organism: Heptranchias perlo (assembly GCF_035084215.1). NCBI lineage: Eukaryota > Metazoa > Chordata > Chondrichthyes > Hexanchiformes > Hexanchidae > Heptranchias > Heptranchias perlo. The sequence continues at coordinate 77,660,336 of NC_090330.1, forward strand.
ACAATGAGTGTGGACAGCCATGGACGATGTCACCATTCAGTCTCCTGCCGTGTTCCTCTGGTGTAAATGCATTCCAGCAGGGATCAGTGGGCAACGAGAAGCAGGAACAATGGCTAATTTATCTTCTCCCTAACCCAAGGGCACTAAGATCTATTGTAGCCTCCATACTATAAGAACATAAGAACATAAGAAATAGGAGCAGGAGTAGGCCAATTGGCCCCTCGAGCCTGCTCCGCCATTCAATAAGATCATGGCTGATCTGGTCCTAACCTCAAATCTAAAATCATGTCCAATTTCCTGCCCGCTCCCCGTAACCCCTAATTCCCTTTACTTCTAGGAAACTGTCGATTTCTGTTTTAAATTTATTTAATGATGTAGCTTCCACAGCTTCCTGGGGCAACAAATTCCACAGAGCTACCACCCTCTGAGTGAAGAAGTTTCTCCTCATCTCAGTTTTGAAAGCGCAGCCCCTTATTCTAAGATTATGCCCCCTAGTTCTAGTTTCACCCATCCTTGGGAACATCCTTACCGCATCCACCCGATCAAGCCCCTTCACAATCTTATATGTTTCAATAAGATCGCCTCTCATTCTTTTGAACTCCAATGAGTAGAGTCCCAATCTACTCAACCTCTCCTCATATGTCCGCCCCCTCATCCCCGGGATTAACCGAGTGAACCTTCTTTGTACTGCCTCGAGAGCAAGTATGTCTTTTCTTAAGTATGGACACCAAAACTGTATGCAGTATTCCAGGTGCGGTCTCACCAATACCTTATATAACTGCAGCAATACCTCCCTGTTTTTATATTCTATCCCCCTAGCAATAAAAGCCAACATTCCGTTGGCCTTCTTGATCACCTGCTGCACCTGCATACTAACCTTTTGATTTTCTTGCACTAGGACCCCCAGATCCCTTTGTACTGCAGTACTTTCCAGTTTCTCGCCATTGAGATAATAACTTGCTCTCCGATTTTTCCTGCCAAAGTGCATAACCTCACTTTTTCCAACATTGTATTGCATCTGCCAAATCTCCGCCCACTCACCCAGCCTGTCTATATCCCCTTGTAGGTTTTTTATGTCCTCCTCACTCTCTACTTTCCCTCCCATCTTTGTATCATCTGCAAACTTTGATATGTTACACTCGGTCCCCTCCTCCAAATCGTTAATATAGATTGTAAAGAGTTGGGGACCCAGCACCGACCCCTGCGGAACACCACTGGCTACTGGTTGCCAGTCCGAGAATGTACCATTTATCCCAACTCTCTGCTTCCTGTTAGATAACCAATCCTCCACCCATGCCAGAATATTACCCCCAATCCAGTGATTCTTTATCTTGAGCAATAATCTTTTATGTGGCACCTTGTCGAATGCCTTCTGGAAGTCTAAATACATTACGTCCACTGGTTCCCCTTTATCCACCCTGTACGTTATGTCCTCAAAGAACTCAAGCAAATTTGTCAGACATGACTTCCCCTTCGTAAAGCCATGCTGACTTTGTCCTATTAAATTATGTTCATCCAAATGTTCCGCTACTGTCTCCTTAATAATAGACTCCAAAATTTTACCCACCACAGATGTTAGGCTAACTGGTCTATAATTTCCAGCTTTCTGCCTAATACCCTTTTTAAATAAGGGTGTTACATTAGCAGTTTTCCAATCTGCCGGGACCTTTGCCGAGTCCAGAGAATTTTGGAAAATTATTACCAAAACATCAACAATCCCTACTCTGGTTAACTTAAAACAGAGCAAATGACAATCTCGAGGCTTAAGAGGCCTACATGATTCAGGTCCACTCGTGTGTCAACTCTGGTTGGAGGCATTCCTGGAGATTTGATCACGTCATGGTCTGACCACATGACATCTGACCTTGTGACATCTGATCACATGACTTCCACAACTGTTACTGCATTTACCTTATAAAGGTTGAGTCCCCTATAGTTGAGTAATTTTGTTCGTGGTTTTGTGCCAGCAGCTGTTGTGCGAAGAACCAGGAGGCCATCCGTGAGCAGGTGAAGAGGGGAAATCGAGGCCGGGGAAGAGGGGAAACAGAGGGCGAGGAAGAGGGGAAAGCGAGGACGAGGAAGAGGGGAAACTGAGGGCGAGGAAGAGGGGAAACCGAGGGCGAGGAAGAGGGGAAACCGAGGGCGAGGAAGAGGGGAAACCGAGGGCGAGGAAGAGGGGAAACCGAGGGCGAGGAAGAGGGGAAACCGAGGCCGGGGAAGAGGGGAAAGCGAGGACGAGGAAGAGGGGAAAGCGAGGACGAGGAAGAGGGGAAAGCGAGGACGAGGAAGAGGGGAAAGCGAGGACGAGGAAGAGGGGAAACTGAGGGCGAGGAAGAGGTGAAACCGAGGGCGAGGAAGAGGGGAAACCGAGGGCGAGGAAGAGGGGAAACCGAGGGCGGGAAAGAGGGGAAACCAAGGGCGTGGAAGAGGGGAAACCGAGGGCGAGGAAGAGGGGAAACCGAGGGCGGGAAAGAGGGGAAACCAAGGGCAGGGAAGAGGGGAAGCTGAAGAACCCTCCCCCTCCATTTCAAACCCCCCCATTTCGGCGATCCTCCCTCCATTTCAGTGACCCTTCCCCCATTTCGACGACATCCCATTTCAGAGATTCCCCCCCCCAACCGATTGCCGAGAGTCCACGATTGCCAACTGCCCCGATTCCTGACTTTCCAGCTACCTCCCAACTGCAATCTGCTTGATGTCATGAAGCCGGCGGGGGGGGGAGGGGGGAAGCGGACTGTGGGAAACTGCCAGTTCTTTCGGGAGGGTTGGGAACCCTAGACCAGACTGAGCAATACATTCACCAGCTGAGTAATCGGGGAAGCCCATTCTCTTCTAGATATTAATTTTGTGCTCTCCTCAACCACTGTGATATCTTATTTCTTCTTGAAATTCCCTTTTAATTTACTTTCTTCCCTCTTTATTTTACTTTAATCCCCTTGGTCAATATACCAAAGGGGTAATTTTCCAAAATCAAACTCTGGGCAGGAAGTGTATATTGGACATTAGGCATGGGCTGCACATGGTTGGAATTTCCAGTATGCACTTCTAGGGGGCGAGGCTTCATATCCTGTTGAAAGGTGTAAGAAATTAATCTGGGGCTGACTTTCCATCCTTCCTTGAACAGGAGTGACTCAACTGTACTGAGTGCATACTCAAACAGTCTGGTTGAAATCAAGAACTCACCGCATACCGGGTAAATCCAGTGCTCACATGCTCCTGGCAAGAAGCTTTGCTTGAAGGGAGTATGAGTCAGAGACAGAGCTGTAGTGGGGATTGTTGGGGCACTGCATTCACCTTATACCTGTACACATTTGTTAACATGAAAAGGTCCACTGAAAACATTTTATGTCATGAATTAACTGGAACGGTTGTATTATGATGAATTGGGCTTACCTTTAGTCACATTGCTGAAGAGGGACAGGACTCTAATTGGGTTCTGGTTATCTATAGGGACTGGTGCATAGATTCGAACATGCTCCTGTTGTAAAATTAATATTTGACACTTTATTGCTGTTAAAGGGTAACTTTTGTGTGTAAACTTGCTTGAGTTCAGATATACGCTATATAAATTACTTCAGGAATCTAACGCTTTTTCTATTTGAGCAATTAAGGTATTATTTGAATAGCAGTGCACTAAATAAAATTGGCTACATCCTTTTTATAATTAACCAAGATAAAATTAAAAATGGTAGAATAAGTTAGGAAGCACAGTAAATTGTGTAGATAGGACCAGGAAGTTACAAAGGGACATAAACAGATTAAGTGAGTGGGCAAAACTGTGGCAGATGGAGTTCAACATGAGGTTATCCAGTTTGGATCCAAGAAAAACAAATCGGAATGTTTACTAATGATGAGGAACTAGAAATTCGGAGGAGGAACGGGATCTGAGTGTCCAGGTACACAAATCACTAAAAGCTAGTGCACAGGTACAAAAAGTAATCAAAAAGGTAACTGAATGTTGGCCTTTATCTCAAGGGGGCTGCAATACAAAAGTGAGAAAGTTATGCTTCAGTTGTACAGAGTGTTGGTCGGACCTTATCTGGAGTACTGCATTCAGTTTTGGTCATCAAACCCCAGGAAGGATATATTGGCTTTGGAAGGGGTACAGCACAGAATGATATCAGGGCTTAAAGGGTAAAATTATGAAGATAGGTGCATAAAATTAGCTTGCATTCCCATGAGATTGGAAGGTTCAGGGGTGATTTAATTGAGGTGTTTAAAATGATGAAAAGGATTTGATAGGGTAGATACAGAGACGGTATTTCCTCTGGTGGGGGAATCCAGAACAAGGGGGCATAATTTTAAAATCAAAGCTAGGCCATTCAGGAGTGAAATCAGGAAGCACTTCATCACACAAAGGGTAATGGAAATCTGAAGCTCTCATCCCCCAAAAGGCTGTGGATGCTGGGTCCATTGCAATTTTCAATAGTAGCCGTGATGTGGAGATGCCGGTGATGGACTGGGGTGGACAAATGTAAGGAATCTTACACCAGGTTATAGTCCAACAGTTTTATTTGAAAATCACAAGCTTTCGGAGCTTACCTCCTTTGTCAGGTGAGTGAGGGGTTCTAAAATCGCATAGCATATATTAGGCTGGGAGACGATCACAGCAATCAAAGGTGTCGTTGGTGTTCAGACAGGTTAGCCACGGAAAACATTACATCCCAGTATACTGAATACACAATGGGTCAGATTACAAAGACAGAGAGAGAAAGAGACCTGAAAGGCAGAGAGAGAGAGAGAGAATGGCCAGTTGTATTAAAAACAGATAACTTTTTTTTTCCGCTGGTGGGGTTACATGTAGCGTGACATGAACCCAAGATCCCGGTTGAGGCCGTCCTCATGGGTGCGGAACTTGGCACCCATATTTTTAATACAACTGGACATTCTCTCTCTCTCTCTGCCTTTCGGGTCTCTTTCTCTCTCTGTCTTTGTAATCTGACCCATTGTGTATTCAGTATACTGGGATGTAATGTTTTCCGTGGCTAACCTGTCTGAATACCAACGACACCTTTGATTGCTGTGATCGTCTCCCAGCCTAATATATGCTATGCGATTTTAGAACCCTTCACTCACCTGACGAAGGAGGTAAGCTCCGAAAGCTTGTGATTTAAAATAAAACTGTTGGACTATAACCTGGTGTTGTATGATTCCTTACATTTGCAATTTTCAAGACTGAGATCAACAGATTTTTATTAGGTAAGGATTTCAAAGGATATGGAGTGAAGGCGGGTAAATGAAGTTGAGGTACAGATCAGCAATGATCTAATTGAATGGCCGTCCAGGCTTTTCGGGCTGAATGGTCTACTCGTGTTTGTTGTTTTGCAACCAGAAAACTCATCAGAACCTTTATCTTACACTTATCGATTATCAAGGGAAGATCAAGTTTTTTTTCCCAAAAGTGAATAAGCTTACTTTGTAATTTTTGTTATTTGATCAAAACTGAACAAGCTGAATGCAGTTGATGAAGAAAGGCACAGCACTGCTGTTTTCTAAATCAGTAAGTATATCAGAAGAGGCGTTACTAGGTGCTACCACTGGCTGAAATCAGCACAGTATAAACATACTGTAATAAATCCACAGCCAGTGTTCAAAGACATTCTTCGTCCCTTCCTTCCTGCCAGTAGTGATGTCTAACTCGGTAAAAGCTCTATCTACAGAGGCGACAAAGAGGCAAAGTGTGCGAGACAGCATGACACAATTTGGCATGGTCTTGTGCACCCCTATGGCTCTACAGGTGAGTTCCAACATCCTTGTTTTCAGGAACTGGGTCAGCTTGATTGGCAGAAAACCTTTCACTCATATGCAGCAATAGTACGGGTTTGTAACAATCGTTGGATGAGAATTCTCCTGCCTAGAGAATGCTGCTCACCTGCACTGCGTACCACAAGGATGATTTGTCTACTTCAAAACTCATCTGGACAGACAGAACGTTCCTTGCCATTAAAACTTGTCATGAAGTGCCGCCTAATGGCTTCAGAAATTGCTTCTTACAACTAGTTGCTGCAAAACACTCTAATTAATTAACAGGCAATCAGACCAAATGCATGGAAGTCATCTCCTAGCCTGCTTTCGAAAGAACTTTTGAATTCAAGACAAACAGCAACGTACTTGTTCATCACAGAACCACTGATCCCATTTCTAGTAATGAACAGATGGAATGGATCTCTGGCTGAAAAACATTAAAATCAGGCTTGGCTTTCACATTTTCCCACATTTAGCTGACAGAATCAAGGCAAATCTAAACAACACTTCACAACTTTTCAAAATGTCTGGCGTTCTCTGCAAGGTTCCAACCAGAGAGGCAGCAATGACAGCCTCCTTCACTTCTAACTCTGCCATTTTTTGCATTCGCTCATCTTCACTGCTTTGCAGAAAACAAACAAGATGGCAACAGCTCAATCAACTTACATTTCTGGCATCTCATCAATTGTCACAGAAAATACTCCAGCTTTCGCTAATTCTTTACTGTGTGAAAGATTGACTTAGAAAACTTTGAGCAAATGGTACGATAGGGTGTCAGTCTTGGCTCAGTGGTAGCACTCTTATTTCTGAGCCAGGTCATGGGTTCAAACCCCTCTCCTGACTTGTGCACATAATCTAGTCTGACACTGCAGTGCAGTACTGAGGGCGTGCTTCACTGTCTGAGTGCTATCTTTCGGATAATATATTAAACTATGGCCCTATCTGCCCTCTCAGCTGAATGTAAAAGATGCCACGGCACTATTCAAAAAAAGAGCAGGTGAGTTCTCCTCAGTGCCCTGAACAACATTTGTTCGTCAAAGAACACATAAGAAGGAACAGTAGTAGGCCATTCAGCTCCTCGAGCTTGTTCTACCATTCAATTGGATCATAGCTGATCTGTATCTTAACTCCACCTACCGCCTTGGTTCCCTAATCCTTGCCTAACAAAAATCTATCAATCTCAGTTTTGAAATTTTCAATTGACTGAGTCACAACAGCTTTTTGGGGGAGAGAATTCTGGATTTCGACTACCCTTTGTGTGAAGTAGTGCTTCTTGATATCAGGAAGGTCATGTCTGACTAACTTAAGGGAAGGCTGTGTGACTAACTTGATAGAATTATTTGAGGAGGGAACAAGGAGGGTCGATGAGGCTAACGTGTTTGATGTAGTCTACATGGATTTTAGCGAGGCTTTTGACAAGGTCCCACTTGGCAGACTGGTCAGTAAGGTAAAAGGCAAGGGAATCTAAGGGAAAGTGGCAAGTTGGATCCAAAATTGGCTCAGTGGCAGGAAGCAAAGGGTAATGGTCGATGGGTATTTTATGACTGGAAGGCTGTTTCCAGTGGGATTCCACAGTGCTCAGTACTAGGTCCATTGCTTTTTGTGGTATATAGACCTATGGTTTTAGACTTAAATGTAGGGGGCATGATTGAGAAGTTTGCAAATGGTACAAAGTTGGCCGTGTGGTTGATAGTGAGGAGGAAAGCTGTAGACTGCAGGAAGATATCAATGGACTGGTCAGGTGGGCAGAAAAGTGGCAAATGGAATTTCATCCCGAGAAGTGTGAGGCAATGCATTTGGGGAGGGCAAACAAGGCAAGGGAATACTCAATAAATGGTTGGATTCTGAGAAGTGTAGAGGAACAGAGGGACCTTGGAATGCACGCCAAAGATCCATGAAGGTAGATAAGGTGATTAAAAAGGCATATGGGATACTTTCCTTTATTTTTTTTTATTCGTTCATGGGATGTGGGCGTCGCTGGCAAGGCCAGCATTTATTGTCCATCCCTAATTGCCCTTGAGAAGGTGGTGATGAGCCACCTTCTCGAACTGCTGCAGTCCGTGTGGTGAAGGTTCTCCCACAGTGCTGTTAGGAAGGGAGTTCAAGGATTTTGACCCAGCGACGATGAAGGAACGGCGATATATTTCCAAGTCGGGATGGTGTGCGACTTGGAGGGGAACGTGCAGGTGGTGTTGTTCCCATGTGCCTGCTGCCCTTGTCCTTTTAGGTGGTAGAAGTCGCGGGTTTGGGAGGTGCAGTCGAAGAAGCCTTGGCGAGTTGCTGCAGTGCATCCTGTGGGTGGTACACACTGCAGCCACAGTGCGCAGGTGATGAAGGGAGTGGACGTTTAGGGTGGTGGATGGGGTGCCAATCAAGCGGGCTGCTTTGTCCTGGATGGTGTTGAGCTTCTTGAGTGTTGTTGGAGCTGCACTCATCCAGGCAAATGGAGAGTATTCCATCACACTCCTGACTTGTGCCTTGTAGATGGTGGAAAGGCTTTGGGGAGTCAGGAGGTGAGTCACTCGCCGCAGAATACCCAGCCTCTGACCTGCTCTTGTAGCCACAGTATTTATATGGCTGGTCCAGTTAAGTTTCTGGTCAATGGTGATTCCCAGGATGTTGATGGTGGGGGATTTGGCAATGGTAATGCCGTTGAATGTCAAGGGGAGGAGGTTAGACTCTCTCTTGTTGGAGATGGTCATGGCCTGGCACTTGTCTGGCGCGAATGTTACTTGCCACTTATCAGCTCAAGCCTGGATATTGTCCAGGTCTTGCTGCATGCGGGCACGGACTGCTTCATTATCTGAGGGGTTGCGAGTGGAACTGAATATTGTGCAATCATCAGCGAACATCCCCATTTCTGACCTTATGATGGAGGGAAGGTCATTGATGAAGCAGCTGAAGATGGTTGGGCCTAGGACACTGCCCTGAGGAACTCCTGCAACAATGTCCCGGGGCTGAGATGATTGGCCTCCAACAACCACTACCATCTTCCTTTGTGCTTCGTATGACTCCAACCACTGGAGAGTTTTCCCCCTAATTCCCATTGACTTCAATTTTATTAGGGCTCCTTGATGCCACACTCGGTCAAATGCTGCCTTGATGTCAAGGGCAGTCACTCTCACCTCACCTCTGGAATTCAGCTCTTTTGTCCATGTTTGGATCAAGGCTATAATGAGGTCTGGAGCTGAGTGGTCCTGGCGGAACCCAAACTGAGCATCGGTGAGCAGGGTATTAGTGACTAAGTGCCGCTTGATAGCACTGTCGACGACACCTTCCATCACTTTGCTGATGATTGAGAGTAGACTGATGGGGCGGTAATTGGCCGGATTGGATTTGTCCTGCTTTTTGTGGACAGGATATACCTGGGCAATTTTCCACAGTCGGGTAGATGCCAGTGTTCTAGCTATGATGTGGAGATGCCGGTGATGGACTGGGGTTGACAAATGTAAGGAATCTTACAACACCAGGTTATAGTCCAACGGTTTTGTTTTGTACTGGAACAGTTTGGCTCGAGGCACGGCTTGTTCTGGAGCACAAGTTTTCAGCACTACAGCCGGGACATTGTCGGGGCCCATAGCAATTAGCTGAGGCATAGAATATGAGAGCAGGGGCGTTACGCTAGAACTGTATAGAACACTAGTTAGGCCATAGCTTAGAGTATTGCATACAGTTCTGGTCAGCACATTACAGGAAAGATGCGATTGCACTAGAGAGGGTACTCGGGAGATTTACGAGGATGTTGCCAGGACTGGAAAATTTTAGTTATGAGGAATGATTGGATAGGCTGGAGTTGTTTCCTTTGGAACAGAGGAGGCTGAGGGGAGATTTAATTGAGGTGTACAAAATTATGAGGGGCCTAGATAGAGTGGATAGGAAGGACTTATTTCCCTTAGCAGAGTGGCATAGATTTAAAGTGGTTGGTAACAGGATTAGAGGGGAGTTGAGGAGGAATTTTTTCACCCAGAGGGTGCCTGAAAGAGTGGTCGAGGCAGAAACCCTCATCGCATTTCAAAAGTACTTGGATATGCACTTGAAGTGCTGCAGCCTACAAGTCTATGGACCAAGAGCTGGAAAGTGGGATTAGGCTGGATGGCACTTTTTTGGCCGGCACAGACACGATGGGCTGAATGGCTTCCTTCTGTGCCTTAAATTTCTATGATTCTATGACCTCTAATTTTAAGATTTTGCTTGCTTGTTCTGGACTCCCCCACCAGAGGAAATAGTTTCTCTCTATCTACTCTATCAAATCTTTTAATCATCTTAAATGTCGCAATTTGATCACCACTTAATCTTCTATACTCAAGGGGATACAACCTGTCCACATAATTTAACTCTTTTAGCCCCGGTATTGTTCTGGTGAATCTGCACTGCACCCCTCCAAGGCCAATATATCCTTCCTGAGGTGAGGAGCCTAGAGCTGACCGCATTGCTCTAAATGGGATCTAACCAGAGCATAATATAACTGTAACATAACTTCCACCCGTTTGCATTCCAGCCCCATTGTGAGAAAGACCAATATTCCTTTTTAATTATTTTTTGTACCTGTTCATTAGCTTTCAGTGATTTCTGTACTTTTACCCCTAAATCTCTCTCACGGTTCCTAACTTCTCACCATTTTGAAAATACTCTGATCTATCTATCTTAGGTCCAAAGTGGACCTCACACTTCCCCACATTGAACTCCGTCTGCCACAGTTTTGCCCACTCAATTAATCCATCAATTTCCCTTTGCAACTTTCTGCTCTCAGCTACACTATTTATCTCATTGCCATTTTTGGGACCTTGCTATGCACCAATTGGCTATCATATTTCTCTACATTACAACACTTAAAAAGTAATTCATTGGCTGTCAAGTGCTTTGGGATGTCCTGAGGTCGTGAAAGGCGCTATATAAATGCAAGTTCTTTCTTTCTTACAAATGGACTGCTGTACTCACAGGAGTTAATTACGCAATCCCACACTCCCATCAGAGAAGCTGCCCTTGTAGGGAGCACAGGTCAGGGATAGAGCTATAGGGGGAAAAATTCAATAGGGGCCGTTTTTGGACGCAGGTAGCACGATGCGCTAGTACCCCGCGCCCAATGGACCCTGCGCAGGCAGGACGCAAGTTTGGACCCATTGGAGCACTTACCTGCAATCAGCATTCCTTTCCAGGCCTTGCATGTGAAATCAATGCAATTCGCACTTTCCACCACCAGAGGGAGCTCAATCTCTTAAAGGGAGGGTGTTTCTTCAAAATCTCTAAAAGGTAGCTGGTACCTGTTATTTGCTGAAAATAACAGTCTACTGTCTGCTCGGAGTCTGAATGGAGATCAGACATCGCACACATAAAATACAGATGCAGGTTCCCTATGCTTACACACTGATGAGTTATATTAAAATATTGAATAAAGGTTGTGCACTACTAAATCTCACATCCTCCAATCTGCACGCCAGACCTCACCAATCTGCCGATCTGAGTTGGTACCAGGCCTGCGAGAGTGTATGCACCAAGGTTCTCTGCTGATGCACTAGAGACCTTGGGTGCAAGAGGTGGACAGAAGGAGGGACATCCTATATCCGCAGAGTGGGGGGGAGGGGGGGCAAGAGGCCCTCCAGACATATACTCAAAAGGCAGTGGGAGGCAGCGGGGGATGAAGTCAATGCCAGACGCACAGCACCATGAACATGGATGAGCAGGAAGAAATTCAATGCTTTGACGAGAGGTCAGCTGTCAAGTGGCGTCTCCTACCAACTGCACCACGCAGTACACCCCCATCACCCACATACCAATAAACTCTTTCCATCAGTACTCAACTCTTCCAATCAGATGCTTCCTCTCACCCTTACACATTACCACTGTTTCAAGCCACCCACCCACAACTCACAGGCCACACACGCTGGCAGCTATTCAACCATGACAGGCACATCATCCAGGCACACTTCCCGCTTTCTTGCAGGAGAAGGTGCCGCACATATCAAGAGGCAGTAAGTGGCCGTGGCATTTAGCCCCTTGAGCCTGTTCCACTATTCAACGTGATCATGGTTGATCTGTGACCTAACTCCATATACCCACCATAGCCCCATATCCCTTAATACACTTGGTTCACAGAAATCTATCAATCTCTGATTTAACATTCACAAGTGAGCTAGCACCAACTGCTATCTGCAGAAGAGCGTTCCAAACGTCTCCCACCCTTTGCATTTCCTAACTTCACTCCTATACGTCCTGGCTCTAAATGTTAGGCTGTGTCCCCGCATGCTAGTATTCAAGTATAGGAGACCTCCAAAAACAGGCACAAATATCTCGGCAGCCAGAAGCAATAATCCAGCCACTAACCTATAAATTCTGCATGGTCCCTTTAGATAGCACTGGTGGGCGGTCCTCCAGGCACTCTAAGACACGTTCAGATGGTCGGGGTTGAGAATGTGCGTTGAGTTGAGCGTTAAGTCCCAAAATGGTGTCAATCACTTTAAATCAGCGTTGCACACTGATTGAAGCTATTTTCTCCCTACTTTACATGATTCCAACGTTTGTTATCTGCGCCTGCGCTAACTCCTATATCAAGATGGCGTCTGGCGCACGTCATGCAGGAAAAGTGCGTGCGTATCCAAGACACCATCTTGGATGTCGGAGAGGCCGTGTAGTGCCGAAACAATGGGTGCTACACAGCCCAATTTAGCGCCCATAATGTTGTAGCCTCAATTCTTCAACTTGTGTTCCCTGTGAGCATGGAGGTATGGGGGTGGGTGGGGGGGGCGCTCAGGAATAGCCCTTTAATCTTCAACCCTCTCAATGTGGTGCCTGAATCACTGCAATTTGACTTCCTGCATTCCTTCTGTGGATAATGAAAATCATAGAATATATTTTGCCATTATGATTTCCCAGCATGGACCCTTGCCCATGGAGCCTGCATTCTCTGCACACACACTATTTCCCAATATGCACTCCAGTCAGGCGGGAGTCTGTGCTGGAAGAGTGCAATCAGAAGTCACCCTCTTGTTTTTCCCAAATGCTCTAAGGCACATTTTCTTCATGTCTCTCCCAAGTCTAACGAGGCTACCAGTGTCTTTTGACTTTGCTGCAGTTAGTTAATGAAGTGAGTATGGTGCTGGATTAGAGGCTGTAAATTCAAATCCCACCATAGCAGGTTACGACGTTGAATTTAATGTCAGTGATTTTTGACTCACTATTTCCCCGTTGCAAGGTTACATAGGCAATTTCCATTATAAATGTAGACATGGGAATTTATAATGGAAAAAGTTAACAGGAAGTGTGCACAGATGTAAGATTTATTATGTACAGATGTGTAATAAACCTAAAGTAGCGGGAGGTTTTATGCCATTAATGTGATTAACTTAAAGGGTGGAGCCTCAATGTCATTAAGTTGGTGTGTACATGCCCTCAGATCAATTGCATACTATTTCATCAAAATTTCTATATCAGAAATTGACATATTATACACAGGGGGTAACATGCTGAGTTTGAGCTCCCAGTGGGGAACCTTGCCTGCCAGGTGAGTATAGTGAAAATGTGGGTGTGTACTGCCACAGTCTTTAGCCATTAAAATGAAAGGATGGACAATGATGGGCAGGATATGTCTGGATTTCAATTATGGCTCCTGATGGGCAAGGCATCCCGCTAGGACCACTAACCCAGAAAATTGCTTCAATAAAGTTAAATATCGAGGACATTTGCAACTGAACCTTTTTGTTTATGACTTTGATAGGGGAGGAGTCAGCCCCATACACTTGGATCAGTGGACACCACATTATCACACACACCTTTAGCTCTCTGCACATTGGTTTCTAACCCTCAAACACATTCTATAGGAAAGAAAAAAATTAGTTTTATATAGCACCTTATAATATCCCCAGGATGTCTCAAAGCATTCAATGAATGACATTTGAATCAAGTGTAGTCACTGCTGATGATATCCATGATCCATCAACTGAAGCATAGTCACTATGATATCTCAACTGAAGTGCGGTTTTGATTACACCTACACTCTCCTGGTCGAAGAACTGCTTCAGTTTTAGCTGCCACCTCCTCTTCCTTCGGAGCAGCCCGAAAGACTTAACCGAACAGCACATGAAACATGTCCAGGGTTCCATTGCTTCAGCCTTTTCTGCAGTGCCAGGCTTCACAAGAGCATCCAAACACTCACAGCAGTAGCACCTGCAAGGCATTAGAATCATTATTAAAGGGTTACACTTCATTAAAACAAAAATAAATTAGAATTATCATCAGTGTTAAGCAGGTGCACGTTGCAACTGACTTACTGTGTTACTCACAAGTTAAACAATGAAACAGTCAAAATTTATACCAAATCACTAATCTATTGTCATTCTTTCACCTCCACAAAACTATCTACACTAAAATACTTTTTATAAATATTCTTACAAAGTTGCATTTCAGAACATGAATGTTCTGATGGCAGGGATATTTTCACTGTATATTTACAAGTCACCATGTCTGACCACAGGGAAGGTTTTCCAGATTTATCCTGGCAAGGTCATGTCTCGGGAACATGGGCCTGAAAGCCAATGCATCTCATACAAAATCACACGGGGCGTGCTGACCTGACCCATCTGAATTCTCGATATTCCAGGACCAACGTACATTCCTGTCACGTGAAGCTCTGTGTTTGGAGCACATTGCAAAATGTATCCTCACATCTGTACAACAAATGCAGCTCACAGGGTGTAAACATTGGTAGGACTACTGCTTCAGCGTAATGTGTTTGAGCTCCATCTGTTGTATACTCTTGATATTACACCAGCAGCTCAAACTAACCTCTATTATTCCACACTAAGACAGGTATGTATGAAAAATGTTCTTAACTTTCTGTAAGAGATGAGATAAAAAACGGCAACTTTGAAATGAATTCTTTGTTCAGGAGACAAATTGTGGTAGATGAAGACAAGGAGACCAACATTCTCCTCTATGCTGATGCTTCTGATGAAAAAGGTCAGATTTTTGCCCTAAAGACATCAGGGTACTATCACTTTGAAGAGGGTTTGACTCATGGATGCTGTACCTCTTACACCCAGAATTTCCACACATCAACACTTTGCTTCCACCACAGCAAATTGTGCAAAAGGACTGGTATCCATCCTGATCGTACAAGAACAAAGTCTCCAGGAAGTTGTCCTTGTGAAAGAAACACACAGATGTTAGTGCAAATAAATAGAAAAACACAGAGAGTGCTGGAAATGCACAGCAGTCAATCAGCCAGCATCTGTAAGCAGCAAAGAAACGGCTAATGTTTCAGATATAAACCTTCGTGCTCTTTGTGCTTTAATAAAGGATTACACTCAAAACATTAACCTGTCTTTTGTCTTTAGAGATGTGGACTGAGCACCTAGGGAAAATTTCACAAAATTGTGATCCTGGAGTAGAGCCTTACCCATCAGGAGCGCATCCTGGAGATTTGGGTGCCCATAAGAATGGAAAATCATCGATAGTGCATGGCCGAATTCTTGATAAGCACTCCTGAATTGATAGTATTTTTTGCATTATTTATCCATTTAAGGATTAAGTCAAAGTAATGGGAACTGACAGCTGGCATTTACACTAAAGTATAATGTTCTGCTATTGAATTTATAGATCTATAAATTCTTGAGAGTGCCATCTAGAATTTCTGTGGGGATTCTCTGCTCTCATGCTGTAATTTCGGCTCAAGATTGACGTAAGCTCTGAATGGCTGGCGTAAGCTCTGAATGGCTGGCGTAAGCTCTGAATGGCTGGCGTAAACTCTAAATGACTGGCGTAAACTCTGAATGACTGGCGTAAACTCTGAATGACTGGCGTAAACTCTGAATAACTGGCGTAAACCACCTCCAAGGGTTTCTTCCGACATTACACTTGGAGATCGGGGAGCCCCACGGAAAGTCTACCTGCCAATATTTGTCACACGTATTTCCTTTTCTCATCATTTAGTAACACTTTTGTGGCATTGGTAATGCCCAGAGGTGGGATCCAAAGTCTAACATTATTGTTTTTAATAGGTGTCAAATTTTGGAATTTTTGATCTTTGCTTTTCTTCACAGAAAGATTTTGGGAATGAATTTATACTTAAATGTTGTGTTTTAAAACAAAGTGAATTCTATGCCACTGAGACACAGGGGAGATAATGAGCCACTATCCTCACTGCTGTCTACAATGACCAAGGTCATTAAGCAATTCATTATCTTGTCTCCGGAGGCCTAAGAAAACCATCCTCACTTGGTATGGTGCAGACGATTCTAATCATGTGACTCCAGCATGTGACATCTCTGAGAATTTTCAGTTAGGAGAGGAAGTAAGTAGTTTGGTTGCCAAGCCCACTGGTGAATCCCTGAATGGGGAAGGACCTGGAGACACAGCCCATCCACTTTCTGGAAACACGGGGGAAAAAAGTGAAGAAGAAAATCTTTTAGTGAGATTTTAAACGGTGAGGGACAGGCCTGGGCCCTGAGCTGAAAGCTAAAATGCAGATTTTGCAGTTAAAAATTATCTAGAAAGGCAGGTATTCCCAAAACCAAATCAACCCACAGGCATGTGGGAAGAAATGCTAAGCGAAGAGACAGTCACTCATCTCAAGCCCAGAACCATTCAGAATCAGAAGACTGATCAGCAAAAGTTAAGCAAGCTTGCTAGAAGGGGCAAATTTTCCTTGTTTTTCTTGTTCTGTAGGGGGGTTCTTAAGTCATGTGGATCAAGGTGAGATTTGTTTACAACGGCTACTCTGCATTTTCACTTGCAGTCTGTAAAATAAACAACTTAATGATTTGCATCAGGCCCATTTCAGTAAAGTGTTTCTCAGTCTGCCGACAGATATAAGACATTCCATTACCTCTCACTAACTTTGAGCAGAGCCACGGGGCATTCACTAGTTAATATAATTAGCACACACTCCAATTCTCAATTACATTAGATTGTCCCTCCAGTTCATTTTATACACAGTACCTTACACGGGTCACAAAGCCCTCCTTCAAAGAGTGGATGCTGAGTCATCACCTGTAGACTCCCACAGCTGATGCATACTTCTATTACATAAAATATTAGAGAGATTTACTTCACTGTATACAGCAAAACTGTCCAAACAGATGGTTCAGTATCACATTTCAAACAGTAACAAAAGGTTTTAGCTACACACCATAGGTGGAGTAAATGTCAGACCCCACCTGCATATTAATATAGACACTGGAATTAAGTGTCTATATTAATATGCAGCTTATTTTTTACATCAAAAAACATTTTGGACTCTAACGCTCAAACATTTTGCATCATTTCTGTGTCCTGTGCATTTTTCCCCTTAATGCAGGTTACCCAGTCCCATTTCATATATGAGACATACCTTACAAGGCTGGGCTAATTCACCCTCCCTGTCTCACATGCTGCACTTTTCCCTTTAAATCCTGCTTTAATTTGTAATTTCAGTTGCATCATATGAATTGAAATGCATAATTAAAGTTTAAATAATCAATTTTATGTTGTTATATCCGTCAAAAAATATGTTCAATGTTGCAAAATTACATTTTGTACAATTGAAATCCTCCCCCCGCCCACCTCCCCCACAACTAGCTTGATGTTGACGTATGTTTTTTTAGTCCATTTTTAAGATAACTGACAAAAGAACCAAAGGGGAGATGAGGAGAATTTTGTTTTATGCAGTGAGTTGTAATTTTCAATTTCAATTTTTTTTTCAATTTTTTACAACATGGAAACAGGCCCTTCGGCCCAACATGTCCATGTCGCCCAGTTTATACCACTAAGCTAGTCCCAATTTCCTGCACTTGGCCCATATCCCTCTATACCCATCTTACCCATGTAACTGTCCAAATGCTTTTTAAAAGACAAAATTGTACCCGCCTCTACTACTGCCTCTGGCAGCTCGTTCCAGACACTCACCACCCTTTGAGTGAAAAAATTGCCCCTCTGGACCCTTTTGTATCTCTCCCCTCTCACCTTAAATCTATGCCCCCTCGTTATAGACTCCCCTACCTTTGGGAAAAGATTTTGACTATCTACCTTATCTATGCCCCTCATTATTTTATAGACTTCTATAAGATCACCCCTAAACCTCCTACTCTCCAGGGGGAAAAGAATCAGTCTATCCAACCTCTCCCTATAAGTCAAACCATCAAGTCCCGGTAGCATCCTAGTAATGATCTGGAATGTACTGCCTGAAAGGGTGGTAGAAGCAGATTCAATAGTAACTTTCAGAAGGGAATTGAATGCTTGAAAAGGAAAAATTTACAGGGCTCTGGGGAAACAGCAGGGGAATGGGACTAATTGGATAGCTCTTTCAAAGAGCCAGCACAGGTTTGATGGGCCAAATGGCCACCTTCTGTGCTGTATGATTCTATGTGCTTTTCTTCTTTCCCCATTTGCTGTGTTCTTCTGAAAGTGTTGACTTTTGCCAGATTACAGTTCAATGGGTATTGGCAGCTCCCCAGTACTTGGTTGTAATGGCCATTTCTCATGTGTGAGCCCTGACAGTGAGTATCAGTCAGCTATTCCACGGCGAGGGCCGTGACAGTTCAGCCTGACTCTCGGCTTACTTGAAGTCCACAGAGATGTAACGGGTAATTTATGCCATTGGCTTGCACTGCACGTAACTTTCTGACCGCTATTAAACACAAAGCCAGAAAAGTAACACCTGTGTTTTCCAGAAGGGATCGGTGGGTGGAGTTTGGGGGCAGAATGTTTTTCTCCTTCATAGCTCAGGGGAGCTGATGCCAATTGCAGCAACACTACCGTGTCCGGCTCTAAATCAGCTCACTCAGCAAGTTCAGGGGATCAAATCTGAGGTCTTCGTGTAGGCGTGGCTCATTACCAATCCGGGCAGTAAATGTATCCATTGATCCACTATTTCCAATCCCCATCAGGAAACACATGCCAGTTTAAGATCACTACAATCCCTACACTTTACAGGGTAACTTTCCAACTTTGCTCCCATATCGAAAATCCATGGTTGGAAAATGATGGGTATGATTTTATTGAGGGGCCGGGGGGGGGGGGGATGGGAGGCAGGTGGAATTCCTGACGGGGAACCCGGAAGTACGGGTTTCCTGGACATCCTTGCGATTTTGATGTAAGGACGACTTTTATTTTATCTTTTGACGTTTCCCGCCTGACAGGCTAGCCTGATTGACAGGCTGGACTCAGTCGGACGGGAGAAGAGGTAGGAAGAGGACGTAAACAGGTAAGTGTTAGATGGGGGGGGGGGGTAGGGCGTCGGGGGTCAGCAGGGGGTGGTCAGTCATCGGGGGGGGGCTCAGTCTCCATGGGGAGAGTCAGTCATCGGGGGATCGGGAGTCATCACGGATGTCGGAGATCATTGGGGGGGGGGGTTGGAGATCGTGGGGGTGCTAGCTGCAGATAGGCTTGTTGGGCCTGGGGGAAGCACTCCTGCTCCTCCAGGCCCACAAGCTGTGCTATAAAAGGCACTCACCTGGAGTTTCAGGCCTTCTCGCCTCCTCTCGTCGCGTGAAGTAGAAGGCCCAGGAATCCCGGCCCCCAGGGGTTAAAAACAAAAAACCTGTCAAAGTGGAGGCCCGCAGCCTCCTTGAAAGCTTTTCCCGACCGACCCGTCTCCTAAGAGTAGGTTGGTTGCCCTCCCCTCGTCTGACTCCATGAAAACCGGAAGTGGGTGGATTGGGGGCAGGTTTTAGATTTTTAAAATTTTTACTGCCTCCCCGCCCCCAACCCATCCGTTCTTCCCATTTAAAATCATGCCCTATGTGTATACACCCTTGAATTCTCAGCAAGCACTGTCTGCGGGCGAGGCTCCCTGATGGGACCACCAAGTCAGAATCGTGGCATTTTTTGATCTGTAGCTTTCCAGAACGCCAACATACTGAGTGAACAAGGTTGTCGCTCCCCTCCCCCCCAAATCCCTCCCGGAGAGAAATGTAGTCCAGAGAAGCAAGCTGCTGGGACTGAAGCCCCATGAAGGGAGAACGCTCACTCCAATTTCAACAGCAAGATTTTGAAACTTGGTGAGATTTCCTAGCATGCGGAGACCCCAGGTCGATCTTGGGGCCCCTTTCACTGCGGTGTCCTTGGCAGGTGCCTGCGTTGTTTGTGAGCAGCCCTTGTAGAAACAGATTAGAAACAGAATGCACCGCATATAGAGTTACAGATCAGTTTTTTATATATTTTTGAATGAGTACGTGAAGCACAAATTAATATGAACGGTGGGGGGAGGCGGGGCGGTGAGTCAAATATCCCCCTCGCACATTTAAAAATACCCTGGGTTGTTGTAAGGACAGAACTTGTGACATGGAAGCAAAGTATCCCTTACAGTCAAAGCATGAGAGAGCAAGAGACAGAGCAAGAGAGTGAGAGAGAGCAGCTCCAATTTACATTAACACGATTAACTTAAGTTTAAAGGCTTATTATTTGAAAAAGGACGAGGTGAAGCAAGAAGGACAATTTTCTGAGTTTGAGCTTCTGGCCAACAGCCTTGCCTGCTGGCACTGCATGTTGGGAAATTATGGGCACAAGTGCCCAAAGTTTTCTACCTATTTAACTATACGGGGTGGACAACTGTGGGCAGTGAGCCCGAACTTCTCATTTGCACTGTCAGTAGGCATGGCTCCTTCCCAACAACTCAGACCCTAAAGGTCAAATTTTAACCCTACTCGCGGGTTTTGGACAGAGTCAAGGCCGCCCACCATTAACATTGAAATGTCAGGGTCAGTTAACGTCATTCAGATCCCAACGTGATTTTAACTGCTGATCTCAGCAGTGATTCCCAGTGCTGGAGCTGTCAGTGAAAGCTGGCAGCAGGCAGATCATGGCCAACAAAAGTAAGATTTTTGTTTCCTTGTGGGCCAGGAGGAGCAGGAGTGCCCATCTAGGCCGCACAAGGAATCCTTGGGTCTCGTCTGCCCCAGGCTTCACTTCGCCCCTCCCATGACTGCGATCATCTCGGACCCCACCCCCCTCCCCCCATCACTCACCGTGACTATTTCCATGGGTCCTCACGGCAGCACGGCCATCTTGTTATTCCCAGTATTTCATGTCAGACGGGAGTCCGATTTGAAAAACTAAAGGACCGAAAGTTAAAATGGCCCCAGGCCTCGTGCCCGGCATCAGCATTGGCGCTTCCCTCCGACCCCCACCCCTCCTCCGTGCCACACTCATGCCCCTGTAAATTACCCCAAACACAGGGCTAGAAATTACCCCCAAGATCTTTTAGACTGTAGCTCAGTCCTGGTTCATCATGGTTGCCACTTTCTTCCTGCAGCCTCTTCAGTTCAATCTCTGTCACAGTGATGATTTTCCTCGACCTTATCTTCTTCAAACTCTCACTGACATTGGTTACCAACACTCCATTTTGATTCCTCTGCTCTTGCTGCTTTGTGTAGTTGTTGCCTTGACAACACCTGTCCCCATCACTGCACATGGTCTTGTTACCTACCTAAATCTGTACTTGATTCTCACTCTGCATATGTTTGCTCTCAGTTTTTTACTTGATTTTACAGTCTCTGCACTGCAGCTCAATTCTGTTGCTGAGCTTCCCATTTAGATTCTCTGTTCTTTCTGTTGCCCCACAGCATCAGTAACAATTCAAAAAAAAATTAACTGGATGTGAAGCACTAGGGATATTTGAGAAATGTGATAAGGAGCTGTACAAATTCTGATTCTTTCTTCCCTTTCCTTTTTCAGAGTGTTCACTTAACGTTTAGCTTTTACCAGAATCTCCGGGCTCCATTGCCCAAGTCCCACTCTCTTTTGTTGTTTCTGTTTGTTTCCTTTACTGTTTCATGTCTTGTAGTTTCTTCCTTTCTTCCCCACAAGCTGCCACTTTCAGCAGTTTTCCTTAAACTCCAGGAATTCAGTCTCCAACCCTTTTAAGTGGATTTCCTTTGTTTCTTTTGTCCTTTTCTGCTGCACTATTTTATATTTTAGTTTAATCCCACTGATGTTTGCTTCACTTACTGTTGTATCTCTATAAATCTTCCCCCTGCCCCTAGTCCCTGGACATTTATCACTGGACTGGCCTGCCTTGGATTTACTTCCTATCACTTACCGGATTTTGCACTTTGCTTCCTTCCAGTCAGCGTTACTGAGCTCCCTTGCTTTTGCCTTCTCCCCTCCCCTGACCACCCCTGCTGTGCTCCCAATTATCTTGCTCCACAATGTTGTACCAGGTTCCTATAACCTCGTCTCATTGTCACAATTGCTGTGCCTCAGAATCTGCATCCTTTATGTAGGAATCTCTAGCTGGCATACAGATTATCTGGTCATTATTGCATTGCTGTTTGTGGGATTTTGCTGTGCAGAGAATGGCTGCTGGGCTTCCGTACATTACAACAGTGACAACACTTCAAAAAGTACTTCATTGGCTGTGAAACACTTTGGGATGAAATTCACTATACAAAAATACAAGTTCTTCCTTCTCTTTTTCCTTCTTTGCAATGTGATCTTCACTAAACGTCCTTGACCTCCTTGACACCAGCAGTGCCCTAGGTCTTTCACCTTTATATATGCTGCCAGGGGTGAGAAGACCCTCCGCACATCAAGTTTAAAGGATGCCGCTTCAGGATATTTGCTCCTTTCAGCCAACCTGAGATTGGTGGGGCGGGGGTGGGGGGAGGGGTATGAGTCACAGGTGAGCTCTGTGATTAAAGTGAGACTCAGACCTAGCATTTGTGTCATTCTTATGGGGGAACTCCATGAATAAGCAACCATCTGGTTCTAACCTAGGGGGTTACCTTCTCCATTAACCCATGATTCATGCATCAGTGGGAAGTGAAACAGTTCTGCATTGACACTATAGTTGCAGTTTGAAGACAACTTTAATCAACGTCAATTTGTCAACATTGAGAAAGTAACAGTGTTGGCTTTGAAGGTCCTCACTTTGTTACTGGCCACTGATAAGTTCACATCAGGGACAAAGAGTGTGTCAAACACCTCCTAGTCCATGATTCAGGACAGAGTACGAAGGGTGTGAGGTGTTTGACACACTCTTTGTCCCTGATGTGAACTTATCAGTGGCCAGTAACAAAGTGAGGACCTTCAAAGCCAACACTGTTACTTTCTCAATGTTGACAAATTGACGTTGATTAAAGTTGTCTTCAAACTGCAACTATAGTGTCAATGCAGAACTGTTTCACTTCCCACTGATGCTGCAGTGATAGTGTAGGTCCACCCTGAATCCAGAGTCCAGGGCTGGGCTTGACTTGACACGAGTGAAGCTCCCTGCAGGAGGAAGTCTCACACCACTTCTCTTTGGAGTCAGTTCGGCCCTTCACACCCAACTCACATTGCAACCAGGGCAACTTGTGAATCTTTGGAATTCTCTACCCCAGAGGGCTGTGGATACTGAGTCATTGAATATATTCAAGGCTGAGATAAATAGATTTTTGGACTCTCGGGGAATCAAGGGATATGGGGATCTGGCGGGAAAGTGGAGTTGAGGTTGACGATCAGCCATGATCTTATTGAATGACGGAGCAGGTTCGAGGGGCTCTATGGTCTACTCATGCTCCTATTTCTCATGTTCTTATGGCAACTAGGCATGGGCAA
Organism: Heptranchias perlo; assembly: GCF_035084215.1. Taxonomy (NCBI): domain Eukaryota; kingdom Metazoa; phylum Chordata; class Chondrichthyes; order Hexanchiformes; family Hexanchidae; genus Heptranchias; species Heptranchias perlo. Next base: position 77,683,589 of record NC_090330.1, read on the forward strand.
TAAATGCCTACATCCCGAAAATAAATTTTTAAAAAGCTGCAAATACAGTGGCGCATAGTGAGGAGGAATCTCAGCAACTTCCAGTAAAATACCAATTCAAAGGTGGGCTTACCTTCTATGCTCCTTTTATTATTCTTGATCTCCAGCGCTATCAGATCTAGAAAGGAGATGAAGTGTTTCAATTAGCAGGCAGTTACAGCTGGTTAATAATGGAAACAACACTTGAAGAGAGAGCAGTAGATCTGTTCTGCTAACCTTTTCCCCGGGAGTCTTGACGCACGAGTTCCTCTTGAATTACCACATCCCTCATTGAATACTGGAGCTCCACTGCAAATGGGCAAATTAAAATGTAATTTTAAATAAAAGTAAACAGCATTCTGCAGCACTAAAACATGACTCAGTAAAAGTTAACTCACAGTCAATGAACTGGTTTCAGCAGTCTTAGGAGGGTCAGAATGAAACCTTCCCAACCACAGACAGGAAGGGATTGGGTAGGGACTTTCTTACTGATAATAATCTGTTAGAATCAATGCGTGAACTTTCTAATTAGCAACACAACATTAATTTAAAAACTGCATTTTTAGCTAAAATAAAGCCCTGCTATTGTTTTTCTAATCGATGCCAGCTGAGTTATATCATTTAAAAAGTTCTTAACAAAAGTTATTACTGGAGCATTAAATCATTTAAAATTACTTGGTAAATAAGTTTTAACTAAACTTTTGCATAAACCATTCAGGTCACATTGCGACATTCAGAATCGCAACCAATATTTACTGGGAGCTCTCAGGCTTTTTTTTCTATTCTATTCTGATTAGATTACAGTATTCACTCACTGGCCTCCTTCGGTCCGGTTCAGTTGCGCTGCCAGGGTCTAACTTTGTCCCGGGTCAGAGAGCGGGGACCGCCACCTGCTGGACAGGAACCCGACCCGCAGCTCTAAATTTCAGAAGGAAACAGTAGGGAGAATTGATTTTTTAAATGTACTTTAAAATTGCCACAACTGCTGTTAAACAAAATCCTGATAATCAATAAAATTAAATATTGACAGCAGGGTCCGAATGACAGATTTTACAGCTGAATACTGTAGTGGAATTTCAAGAGACAAGGCAAAAGTGCATATAAAGATTAATTCAGTGTCTTTGAGACCCAAACCTGATTCAGTGCAGGCACCTGCACCTGTTGCTTTATGTTGTAGGTTTTAATGAATGTTGCATTTTCTAAAAGAAAAGTTATGTTTGAGTCTCCAGTCTCAATTCAAACTGTCAGATGTCAGTCTGGGCTCAGTGGTAGCTCAGTAAACTTGAGCACATAATCTAGGCTGACAATTCAGTACAGTACTGAGGGAGTGCTGCACTGTCTCATCTTTTGGATGAGTCATTAAAACTGTCTCGGGTGGATGGAAACGATCCCATGCCACTATTTGAAAAAAAACAGAGGAATTCTCCCAGTTGTCCTGCCCAATATTTATCCCTCCAACCAACATCACTAAAACAGATTAACTGGTCATTGCTGTTTGTGGGGCCTTGCTGAGCGCAAATTTGCTGCCACATTTCCCTACAGTACAACAGTCACCACACTTAAAAAAAAGGTACTTAATTGGCTATGAAATGCTTTGGGACCTCCTTTTCTACCATCACTTGGTACTGCTACTAGTGCTCTGTGTCTCACGCTGTGTAATCTCCTTTAACTCACTCTCTAAATGCCCTCGAGTGGATGTATATGGGCTGGTGTTGAGAGTAACTGAGGATGTATGCTGGGAAGGGTTGAATGGGCTGGATGCTGTGGCCCCTGGGGGGGATTTCCTTCCAAGATAAACAGAAGAGAAACAGAGATTATAATGGTGTCCTTATGAACAGTCGTCATATGTAGCATTGAGTAGAAGGAGTGACAGGGTAAAGTGGATCCTTATATGCTTTGGTGCAGATGAGTGAATCGGGGGATAGGAAAGATCCAACTTCGTCATCTCTGACACCTCTATGGCTTGCTCCTGGGGATTGATAGGGCTTCCTCCTCATGCACCATCTCCTCTTCTTCTTTCCCATTTGTTATGGGTTGTCTATCCCTGCAACAGAAGTCCAATATATCAGAAGTTTATATTGTGATACCCAAGTGTCAGTATGCAGGCTTTAGTGGGTGTGATTACATGTACATGCATCATGCAGTAACATTAATTGGGAGGATTATTTTCAGCTGAATGCATCTAAAGATATGAGAGAAGTAACACTTCCAGGTGAAGACTGGGTTGTAAGGCCATTGCATGGTGAGCACTTTAAGACAGAGTGTCGAGGAGATAATTGTAAGTAGCAGAGTGCATCAACGGAAGTAAGGAATCTTACAACACCAGGTTATAGTCCAACTGTTTTATTTGAAAATCACAAGCTTTCGGAGGCTTTCTCCTTCATCAGGTGAGTGGAAGAAGGAGAAAGCCTCCGAAAGCTTGTGATTTTCAAATAAAACAGTTGGACTATAACCTGGTGTTGTAAGATTCCTTACATTTGTCAACCCCAGTCCATCACCGGCATCTCCACATCATCAACGGAAGGTAATGGCTGACCTGGTAAAGTCATTAACCTTCTTGGTGCATTGCCTCCAGGTGTGTGGTATGGTGAATGTGGCACTGACAGCAGTCTCCAACTCCTGCCATTCTCCCTGGCCTATGCTTTTGGACCCTTGTAGTACTCTATGTTGAAGAGGGCCTCCACTCCTTAGGCTAACTCTCTTTATTCCTGTGTGATTCAATGATTAATTTGTGCTCTCTATTCCTGTGTATATCTGTAGTTGTCTTTCTGTCGCTGTGTACAGTTAACTCTCTCTCCCCCTGTGTGTATCCGCGGTTAACACTGTCTTTATTCCCGTAGGTATCTATAGCCTCTTCCTCTCTATCCCTGTGCACAAGTGTAGTTCTCTCTGTTTCTATCCCCTTCTCTTTCTATCTCTGTGTCTGCATTCTTCATATATCCAGCAAGTCAAATAATGGTTATAACTGGATATCAACAGAAATAAATCACTTTGATTATAGCACTGTCAGAAACAGGATAATTAACACAAGCCTGCTTTAGAAAATAAACCTGGTACTTTTCAAGCCAAAAAGTTTGGTGTCAGGTCCAGATTAGTTTTTTAATGGATATATTCCATTTGTAGATGGTAGATTATGCTGCAGAGATTCTGGTTTATAACAACAGGCTGCGAGGATAGACTGCTCCAATTTAAAAGCATAGCATTATGAATAATACACTGTCAGATTGAAATGATTGACTTGTGGATGAGAATGACCAACACTATGAACAGCAGCTTATCCAGCAGCAGATTTAGATATCTTTGTTTGCTGTTGTTTTTTGTTGCTGGTTGTCTTTTTGTAAATTTTGTAATTCATGCAATGATATTGTTATTAGGTTAGATTCAGCTTACAAAGAGTTAACTCCCAGTGATACAGCATTGTTTGACTTAACAAAGCAAGCTGGAAGACACAAGACCTGGGTGATTTGATGTGTTAGCGAGTTCCTCAGTCAGATGGCACAGCTTTCAAACTGAAAAGTTAGCTTAGGACTAGCTAGTTTTAAAATCTTACTATGAAAATTGTTTTCTGATCTTTCAAGTATTTTATGCAAATAAACTAGTATATTGATTTCCACTCACATCTCATCTACCATAGTGCTTTTTAGTCCACTTCCTTAAAGACAACAGAACGCACGTTGCAACGAGAATAGGAGAATAGACAGGATGAATGCGTGGCTGCAGGGATGGTGTAGGAGGGAGGAATTTAGATTCCTGGGACATTGGGACCGGTTCTGGGGAAGGTGGGACCTGTACAAGCGTGACGGGTGACACCCGAGCAGGACTGGGACCAATGTCCTCGCGGGGGTGTTTGCTAGTGCTGTTGGGGAAGGTTTAAACTAGAGTGGCAGGGGGATGGGAACCTGAGCGGGGAGTCAGAAGAGAATAAAGTTGAGAGCAGCAAGAGAGGGGAAATCTACAATACAAATAGTACAAACAGTTGTTCAAGAACAAGTGAAAGGGAAAAGCGTAGAGCAGCGGAAAGAAAGTGTACTTTAGGCACGACAGATAAAATAAAAACGAGAAGGCGTAAGGCGATTAACTCAGCATCAAAGCTGTGGCAGGGAGTTGGGAACCTGAGCAGAGAGACAGAGGAAAGTGTGTCAGGAAGGGGCAGAAGGTATGGAGTAAAAGGTGAAGTGTTAAAAAAGGAAAAAGCAGGAACTAAGTGTCACAAAACATATTTGAAAGTTCTTTATCTGAATGCACGTAGCATTCGTAACAAAATGGACGAGTTAACGGCACAAATAACTACGTATGGATATGATCTTGTGGCCATTACAGAAACATGGCTGCAGGGTGACAACGACTGGAAATTAATTATGCCAGGGTATTTAACAATCAGGAAGGACTGGCAGGTAGGAAGGGGAGGTGGGGTGGCTATATTAATAAACGAAGGAATCATTGTAATACAGAGAAATTGTATTGGGACAAAGGATCAGGATAATGAAACAGTTTGGGTAGAGATAAGGAATAATAAGGGGAAAAAAACACTCATGGGCGTAGTATATAGGCCTCCGAATAGTTGAAACTCTGCTGGAAGAAGTATTAATCAGGAAATGGCCGGGGCATGTAATAAGGCAACAGCTATAATTATGGGGGATTTTAACTATCATATTAACTGGACAAATCAAATTGGGCAGGGCAGCCTTGAGGAAGAGTTTATTGAGTGTATTAGGGATGGATTTCTTGAGCAATATGTAACTGATCCTACAAGGGGGCAAGCAACCTTGGACCTGGTCCTGTGTAGTGAGCCAGGATTAATTAATAATGTCCTAGTTAAGGATCCCCTTGGAATAAGTAACCATAACATGGTTACATTCCATATCCAATTAGAGAGTGAGAAGGTTGGTTCTCAAACAAGCGTACTGAGCTTGAATAAAGGAGACTATGATGGTATGAGAGCAGAATTGATTAAAGTGGACTGGGAAAATAGATTAAAGGGAAAGACGGTACATGAGCAGTGGTGTTCATTTAAGGAGTTATTTTACAACTTAAAAAAAATATATATTCCACTGAGGAAAAAAGGGTGTAAAAGAAATGACAGCCATCCGGGGCTAAGAAAAGAAATTAAGGATAGTATCCGACTAAAATCAAGGACATATAAGGTAGCCAAACTTAGTGGGAGGATAGAAGATTGGGAAGTCTTCAAAAGACAGCAAAAAGTAACTAAAGGATTGATTAAGAAAGGGAAGATAGATTATGAAAAGAAATTAGCAAAAAATATAAAAACAGATAGCAAGAGTTTCTACAGTTATATAAAAAGAAAAAGGGTGGCTAAGGCAAACGTAGGTCCCTTAGAGGATGAGACCGGGAAATTAATGGTGAGAAACATGGAGATGGCAAAAATGCTGAACAAATATTTTGTTTCAGTCTTTACGGTAAAGGACTCTTGACACTGGACAAACAGAGGACTCTCGGGGGGGAGGAGCTAAATACGATTAAAATCACTAAGGAATTGGTACTCAGTAAATTAATGGGACTCAAGGTGGATAAATCCCCTGGACCTGATGGCTTACATCCTAGGGTCTTGAGGGAAGTGGCAGTAGGGATTGTGGATGCTTTGGTAATAATTTTCCAAAATTCTCTCGACTTGGCAAAGGTCCCGGCAGATTGGAAAACTGCTGAAGTAACACCCTTATTTAAAAAGGGTAGTAGGCAGAAGGCTGGAAATTATAGACCAGTTAACCTAACATCTGTGATGGGTAAAATTTTGGAGTCCATTATTAAGGAGACAGTAGCGGAACATTTGGATAAACATAATTTATTGGGACAAAGTCAGCATGGCTTTACGAAGGGGAAGTCATGTCTGACAAATTTGCTTGAGTTCTTTGAGGACATAACGTATAGGGTGGATAAAGGGGATCCAGTGGACGTAGTGTATTGAGACTTCCAGAAGGCATTCGACAAGGTGCCACATAAAAGATTATTGCTCAAGATAAAGAATCACTGGATTGGGGGTAATATTCTGGCATGGGTGGAGGATTGGTTATCCAACAGGAAGCAGAGAGTTGGGATAAATGGTTCATTCTCGGACTGGCAACCAGTAGCCAGTGGTGTTCCGCAGGGGTCGGTGCTGGGTCCCCAACTCTTTACAATCTATATTAACGATTTGGAGGAGGGGACCGAGTGCAACATATCAAAGTTTGCAGATGATACAAAGATGGGAGGGAAAGTAGAGAGTGAGGAGGACATAAAAAACCTACAAGGGGATATAGGCAGGCTGGGTGAGTGGGAGGAGATTTTGCAGATGCAATACAATATTGGAAAATGTGAGGTTATGCACTTTGGCAGGAAAAATCAGAGAACAAGTCATTATCTTAAAGGCGAGAAACTGGAAAGTACTGCAGTACAAAGGGATCTGGGGGTCCTAGTGCAAGAAAATCAAAAAGTTAGTATGCAGGTGATCATAAGAACATAAGAACATAAGAAATAGGAGCAGGAGTAGGCCAATCGGCCCCTCGAGCCTGCTCCGCCATTCAATAAGATCATGGCTGATCTGATCCCAACCACAAAACTAAAGAACACACGAAGTAAGAGCAGGACCCGGCCACTCGCCCCTGGGCCCTCTCCGCCACCCACAGGGCATTGACCGATCCGAACTCAGCTTCATGTCCAATTTCCTGCCCGCTACCCATAACCCCTAATTCCCTTTACTTCTAGAAAACTGTCTATTTCTGTTTTAAATTTATCTAGTGATGTAGCTTCCACATCCTTCCTGGGGCAGCAAATTCCACACACCTACCACCCTCTGAGGGAAGAAGTTTCTCCTCATCTCAGTTTTGAAAGAGCAGCCCCTTATTCTAAGGTTATGCCCCCTAGTTCTAGTTTCACCCATCTTTGGGAACATCCTTACTGCATCCACCCGATCAAGCCCCTTCACAATCTTATATGTTTCAATAAGATCGCCTCTCATTCTTCTGAACTCCAATGAGTAGAGTCCCAATCTACTCAACCTCTCCTCATATGTCCACCCCCTCATCCCCGGGGTTAACTGAGTGAACTTTCTTTGTACTGCCTCGAGAGCAAGTATGTCTTTTCTTAAGTGTGGACACCAAAACTGTATGCAGTATTCCAGGTGCGGTCTCACCAATACCTTATATAACTGCAGCAATACCTCCCTGTTTTTATATTCTATCCCCCTAGCAATAAAAGCCAACATTCCGTTGGCCTTCTTGATCACCTGCTGCAACTGCATACCAACTTTTTGATTTTCTTGCACTAGGACCCCCAGATCCCTTTGTACTGCAGTACTTTCTAGTCTCTCGTCATTAAGAAAATAACTTGCTCTCTGATTTTTCCTGCCAAAGTGCATAACCTCACATTTTCCAATATTATATTGCATCTGCCAAATCTCCGCCCACTCACCCAGCCTGTCTATATCCCCTTGCAGGTTTTTTATGTCCTCCTCACTCTCTACTTTCCCTCCCATCTTTGTATCATCTGCAAATTTTGATATGTTAAGATATATCAAGAAGGCCAACGGAATGTTGGCTTTTATTGCTAGGGGGATAGAATATAAAAACAGAGAGGTATTGCTGCAGTTATATAAGATATTGGTGAGACCACACCTGAAATACTGCATACAGTTTTGGTGTCCATACTTAAGAAAAGACATACTTGCTCTCGAGGCAGTACAAAGAAGGTTCACTCGGTTAATCCCAGGGATGAGGGGGCGGACATATGAGGAGAGGTTGAGTAGATTGGGACTCCACTCATTGGAGTTCAGAAGAATGAGAGGCGATCTTATTGAAACATATAAGATTGTGAAGGGGCTTGATCAGGTGGATGCAGTAAGGATGTTCCCAAGGATGGGTGAAACTAGAACTAGGGGGCATAATCTTAGAATAAGGGGCTGCTCTTTCAAAACTGAGATGAGGAGAAACTTCTTCACTCAGAGGGTAGTAGGTCTGTGGAATTTGCTGCCCCAGGAAGCTGTGGAAGCTACATCATTAAATAAATTTAAAACAGAAATAGACAGTTTCCTAGAAGTAAAGGGAATTAGGGGTTACGGGGAGTGGGCAGGAAATTGGACATGAATTTAGATTTGAGTTTAGGATCAGATCAGCCATGATCTTATTGAATGGCGGAGCAGGCTCGAGGGGCCGATTGGCCTACCCCTGCTCCTATTTCTTATGTTCTAATATAATAGCTGGTATGCACAACAAGACATCTGCATCATGACTCCTTGGGTGATACCATCATTTAAATAGATATTGAATGATGTAGGTGCACTGAAGGTCAAAGGTTGAATCACAGTATCTGCCGACTAGTGACCAATGAACTGCAAAAATAAAATTCTTCTATGCAGCATATAAATTTACCTTCATTTCCTTTAGTGTCCTCAAATGTTTTTGTTTGGGCTTACTGCTTTATGACTCTTAAAGTACTTTAGTTTCTTCATGCCTTAAATTCTCCATGAACACAGACAGATCTCCCACCTGTTTTCAAGTATTTTTACAGTTAAAGCTGCTGTGAATATTTTCCCAGTGATATTCACCTCCCCTGTTCAGTCATCTGTCTCATACTTGAACCCACTTATACTTCAATACATTGCCTCGTGAATACACTCAATGAATCTCTTTTTTCCTTGTATACATTATGATTTGCATTTCCAAGTTTAGCTTCTCATTCCAATCATTGCTTTAAAAATTTACTGTTGTACAGTTTACAATTATCCTTTCAATTTTTCAACAGGATCAATATGCCTGAGATTATATGTACAGTGTTTTCAGTTTTAATTATTTAGGCTAGTAAGAACATTACAATCATTGGTTTCTTCTGTACTTAAGACTTGGAAACAATGGCCCATAAATTGCTCTGAGTGGCAAACCAACAGTGTTCGCGCTCATTAGATTTAAATTCACACACTAAGTTACCGCGTTCTTTTTGGCGAGTTGAGAAATTCGAGTTCCAAAAACTGCAGTGTTCTTTCCCGGGCTGTGTGTGCGGGGAAAGAATCTCTCTGCCCCTCCACCAATCAGCTTGAAGCAAGCCATGCTGTGCGAGCCAGGAAGTGAAACTCATTGACAAACTACGCAGACTAAAAACCAGGAAGTGCCCGATAAGGTTAGTAAATGTACTATAATATGAGATGGAGGAAGTGAAATAATGAGAGGGTAAGCTTATAAGGCTGAAATTAAAGAGACAGGAAGAAAAAGTAAATATTTTTTAAAAAAATGTAATTAATTTTTTTTAATGTCCAAAAACTATTAAAAATCAGGAGAGATTAGTTAGTTTCCAGCTGGGCAGGAGAGCAGGTATGCACTGGTCCAGCCTGCAAGGTCCCTTTAACACAAAGTTTTCTGATCACCGGTGAACCAGGAAAAGCAAGTTCCGGATTTCCGCATTTGAACATGGCCCTCTCATACAGGGGGCTGAGGGGGAGATGAATAGGGTCTTGGGAGGGAGGCAACCACCACCTCCATTAGCAGGCAGTTATTAGACTTTCTGGCTGCATCAGGCAATCAGGTTTCGGGGATGTATCCATAAAGGGCACAGGTACCCATGAGCCCCCTTGTTAAATGAGGTGTCCTCCCATAAATACCGGCAGGGTCAGTGCTGGAGGGCCCTAGTGGGAGGGGTCGCAGCTTGTGGATTTTCAAAGCCTTTGTGTTTATTCATGTGGCCTTTTAAGTCTCATCCACAATACAGTTTCAAATTCAAAACAGAATAAATTTGATAATTAGATAGATTTCATTCAGAAAATAATATTTTGACATACAGTATATGAGTATTTGAGACATGATATGTGGAAAGTGTAGCATGTTTGGGAGGAAAAAGATGACTTTGGACCTATGGTACCCAACGTTCTCCACCACTGGGGGTTTTCCTGGCCTCATGTCTGGGTCTGTTGTAGACTAATTGAATAAAATTGATTGCTATGATTAGTCAACAGCTCCATTATCATTGTATCATGCGACTACTAGAATGGTAGTCGGTGAACGAGATGGATCTTGGTCTTTTATCATCGAGCAATTCCTATGATCCTCTGTAATCATCTGATACTAGTTTGATCTGAGCCGTGGGATCATTCTCTGCATTTTCTTCAGAGTGCTGACGTCCCTCTGTCAGTATAGAAAGCAAATCTATACAGTGCGTGATTATGCATTGGAGAAATTTAGTAGAGATCCCCAAGGGCACTCACTAATCAGGTGTAGCATAGTTAGATGTTCAGTAAAGCATCCAATAATGTGCCTCAAACCCAACCTCAGAAAACCTCCTCCTACTGAGCAAGTGTGATTTTTTTCCACTTCCTACACCAGCCATCTCATTAGCTCTGGAACTTCTCTGAGTGAGATTGCTACTTGGAACTGGAATGAAACTGCCTCGCCTTACAGCCAGAAGCCAGAGGAGACTCAACATCCTGGGATGGATTTGAAGCCAGGTCCCAGAGGATTTAATTATTAAATTCCTATTTTGGGCCCAGAATCAGGACGCAAAATTGGTCAGGGGCCCTCATTATCATTAAATAGGTGGGTTGTCAGCACTAGTCGCGCTGTTGATTGGCATCTTACCTAATCGAGGCCGTGAATATTGGGCATCACTCATGCTTTTTAAAGGCTCTTTAAGGGGAGCTACACTTCGGTTGCCGGCTATTGGAAGGCAATTCTGAAGATGGCAGGCCATGGAGAAGCTTCAATGGCTCCCGTTTCTCGGATGCAGCACTGGAGATCCTGGTGGAGGAGGTTGGCAGGGGGATGGTCGTCCTCTTCCCACTAAGTGGCAGGAAGGCATTCTGCCATGCTGCTCAGCAGCAGTGGGCAGAGGTGGCAAATCTCGTCAGTGCCAGGAGCGTTGCCCCCAGGGCATGTCTGCAATGCAGGAAAAAGTTTAATGACCTGACCAGGGTTGCTAAGTTAAGACTTCTAACTCAGATCTCACATCAGTCTTTGCATAACCCTGCACTACCTAAAGCCCCAGCATTCATTCCTCCTCGATTACCAGCACTCTCCTCCATTCATTGCAGCCCACTTCACTCCACCTCCTTCTGCCCCTACTGCCATACTGTCCTCACTATTACTGCCTTCATCTCCTCACATCTATGCTACTCTTCACACACTAGCACCACTATCCTACCTTGACATACACATGCTCAAACCATCTCAATCGGCAGCCATTAACAATCTCCCTTCTTTCCTGCAGTACAAGCTGGTGAACAATAATAGAGAGGAGGCAAGGACAGGAGGAAGGAAAGCATCCTCTCAGGTCCTCTCACCAATCAAGGAGGATGTTATGCAGGTTGTGGGATGGGTCGCATCAGGGACGTCATGAGTGGTGAGGCTGGAGGAAGCGACCTGTTGGGTTCTTGGCTAATTTACACTCTGTCCCTTCTCACTGAAATCTCACCCTCACACACTGTGCCTGACAAAGTGCAGGTGTTTTCAGCAGCTACTCATCTGCCTCTGCTTACCCTTTCAATAAAATGTAATGCAACCACAGGCTGAGGAGCTGGTAGAGAGCATCACTCAAGATGTCACAGAATCACTCGACCGTACTTTGGCAATCACCAGCTCAGAGACTGGCACCACACACACTTCAGAGGTTTGGCTAGAGGGTTCTGCGCTGGGAGACTCACTAAGCACTGATTCGTAGAAGTATGGGCAGGGGAGTGGAATGGCCCAGGAAGAAGCTCGCCGGAGAGAGAGCACTTATCTTAACCCTGCTGCAGAGGGCACAGATGAACATTTTGGGGGCACAGCCGGCTTTCAAAGACTGATCCCTTATCACCATGGGCAGTCTACCTTTGAACTTGCACACAATAGCACAGAGCACGGAAGAGTTTAGCTCTAGCTTGAGTGGGGTCATCCAGCATATAATTGAGACCAATAAAGTAGTAGTGTTGGAGGGCATTCAGAGGGTGGGTGGAGGAAGTGGGTCACATGGTGGGACTGTCGGTATGTTGAAGGGAGGGTTTGCTTAGGAGAATCTCCCATCAATAATTTGTTGCCTTGTAGTTCTGGCAGCTGGCAGCGCTGCTCAGCCTTGGCCGTCCTCTTCTTTGTCCTCTTCTTCATCGTGTTCCTGCACTTCTTCCTCCTGTGCTGGCTGTAAGGCTTGGCCCTTCTGAATGGCATAGTTGAGTAGCATGCAACAAATCTGGAGACTCGCTCAGGGCTATATTGCAGGACTCCAGCAAATCGGTCCAGGCACCTCTGATTTGCTCAATGGAGATCTGGTTTGACAGTGGCTCTCATTGTATCGGCGCTCAGTGTCTGTGCCCAGATTCCTGACAGGAATCGTGAGCCAGGTGTAGAGCGGATACACCCGGTCTCCAAGGAGCCAGCCTGACACCTGCTGGTCTGGATCAAAGACGGGGGGATTGAGGACTGGCGCAATATGAAGGCATCATGACTACTGCCAGGAAAACAGGCACAGATCTGCAGAATTCATTGCTTGTGGTCACAGACCAGCTGAACATTCAAGGAGTGGAAAGCCTTCTTGTTATAAAACATGGCTGATTCTTGAAGAGTAGAACACAGGACAATGTGTGTGCAGTCAATGAGGCCTTGCACCTGGGGAAATCCAGAGATGTGAGCAAATCCGAGAACTCTCTGCTCCTGATCAGCAGCCTGCATTGAGAAGTCGATATATTGCTGCCTTCTTGCAATGGGGGCACCTGTCTCCTGCTTGATGGCCATAAGAACATAAGTAATAGGAGAAGGGGTAGGCCATTTGGCCCCTCGAGCCTGCACCACCATTCAACAAGATCATGGCTAATCTTCTACCTCAACGTCATTTTCCTGCACCATCCCCATATCCCTTGATGCCTTTAATATATAGAAATCTATCAATCTCTGCTTTGAATGTTCTCAATGACTGATCTTCCACAGCTCTCTGGGGTAGAGAATTCCAAAGATTCACCACCCTCTGAGTGAAGAAATTTCTCCTCCTCACAGTCTTAAATAACCTACCCCTTATTTTGAGACTGTGACCCCTGGTTCTAGACTCCCCAGCCAAGGGAAACAACCTCCCTGCATCTACCCTGCCTAGCCCTGTAAGAATTTTGTATGTTTCAATGAGATCACCTTCATTTTTCTAAACGCTAGATAATACAGGCCTGGTCTACTCAATTTCTTTTTATATGACAATCCCACCATCCCCGGAATCAGTCTGGTGAACCTTTGTTGCACTCCCCCTACGGCAAGTATATCCTTTCTTAGGTAAGGAGGCCAAAATTGTACACAATACTCCAGGTGTGGTCTCACCAAGGCCCTATATAATTGCAGTAAGACATCTTTACTCCTGTACTCAAATCCTCTTGTAATAACAGCCAACATACCATTTGCCTTCCTAATCGCTTGCTGCACCTGCATGTTAGCTTTCAGTGACTCTTGTACAAGGACACCTTGAACATCAACATTTCCCAATCGCTCACCATTTAAAATATACTCTGCATTTCTGTTTTTCCTACCAAAATGGATAACTTCACATTTTTCCACATTATATTCCATCTGCCATGTTCTTGCCCACTATATCCCTTTGAAGCTTCTTTGCATCCTCCTCACAACTCACATTCCCACCTAGTTTGGTGTCATCAGCAAACGTGGAAATATTACATTTGGTCCCCTCATCCAAATCATTGATATAGATTGTGAATAGCTGGGGCCCAAGCACCTGCGGTACCCCACTAGTCACAGTCTGCCAACCTGAAAAGGTCCCGTTTATTCCTACTCTCTGCTTTCTGTCTGTTAACCAATTCTCAATCCATGCCAGTATATTACCCCCAATTCCATGTGCTCTAACTTTGTTCTCCAACCTCCTGTGTGGGACCTTATCAAAAGCCTTCTGAAAATCCAAATACACCACATCCACTGGTTCCCCCTTATCTATTCTACTAGTTACATCCTCAAAGAACTCCAATAGGCTTGTCAAACATGATTTCCCTTTCATAAATCCATGTTGACTCTGCCAAATCCTATTATTATTTTCTCAGTGTCCTGTTATCACAACCTTTATAATAGATTCTAGCATTTTCCCTACTACTGATGTCAGGCTAACAGGTCTGCAGTTCCCTGTTTTCTCTCTCCCTCCTTTCTTAAATAGTGGGGTTACATTTGCCGCCCTCCAATCTGCAGGAACCATTCCAGAATCTATAGAATTTTGGAAGATGACAAACAATGGATCCACTATCTCTATAGCAACCTCTTTCAAAACCCTGGGATGTAGTTCATCAGGTCCTTGGGATTTATCGACTTTCAGTCCCATTAATTTCTCGAGTACTATTTTTTTAATAATACTAATTTCTTTCAGGTCCTTGGTTCTCGAGTATTGCTGGGAGGTTTTTTGTGTCTTCTTCCGTGAAGACAGACACAAACGGGGTGACTTTAAACCCCAAGAGCGGGTGGGTTGGGGGCAGGTGGGAGTTGAAAATAGTTGTTTTTGGGTTGTGATGACAACCCGGCTTTATTTCCGGGTTTAACGTTGGCACGTAAAAGTACAGGCTTCCCACTGGAAATGCAAAGTCTGAAAATGTTGCGGTTGTGACCCAAAAAAACAATTATTTTCAACTCCCACCCATCCCTAACCCACCCGTTCTTGGGGTTTAAAATCACCCCCAAAATATTTCTCTGCCATTTCCTTATTCCCCATTATAAATTGGTTGGCAGTACAGAAATTGATCTCTTTACCGTTGGGGTATGATTCTGACCACATCTAACATTAGCAGCAGATTTTAATGTTGAAGCAATCAAACAGCAGACTGAATGAATGAATGATTTGCAAGAAATCTGATTCTTGCTAAATGATGGAAGGGGCTAAATTAAGAATTAAGCTTTCAGTAAACAGGATTCAAAGGCTACCAGTTATTAAAACTTCAAAACCACATTTTGTTCTGGATTTAGTTTTAGGGAATGAAGCTGGGCAGGTGGAAGGAGTATCAGTGGGAGAGCATTTTGGTGGTAGTGATCATAATTCAGTTAGATTTAGCATAGTTATGGAAAAGGACAAAGATAAAAAAATCTCTGGAAACAGCTACTTGAAGATAAATCAGTGTCACAGCAGTGGGAGGCATTCAAGGGGGAGATTCAAGAGGTGCAGAGTAAACATGTTCCCACAAAGAAAAAGGGTGGGGCTGCCAAATCTAGAGCCCCCTGAATGACAAGGAGCATACAGGGTAAGATAAGGCAAAAAAGGGAAGCTTATGTCAGACACCAAGAGCTCAATACTGCATAAAGCCAAGAGGAGTATAGAAAGTGCAAGGGTGAAATTAAAAAGGAAATTAGGAAAGCAAAGAGAGGGCTTGAAAAAATACTGGCAAGTAAAATTAAGGAAAACACAAAAATGTTTTATAAATACATAAAGAGCAAGAGGATAACTAAGGAAAGAGTAGGGCCTATTAGAGACCAAGAAACTAACCTATGTGTGGAGGTGGAAGATGTGGGTATGGTTCTTAATGAATACTTTGCGTCTGTCTTCACAAAAGAAGGGGATAATGCAGACATTGTAGTTAAGGAGGAGGAGTGTGAAATATTGGATGGGATAAACTTAGTGAGAGAGGAAGTGTTAAGGGGTTTAGCATCTTTGAAAGTAGATAAATTGTCAGGCCCGGATGAAATGTATCCCAGGCTGCTAAGAGAAGCAAGGGAGGAAATAGTGGAGGCTCTGACCATCATTTTCCAATCCTCCCTGACTACAGGCGTGGTGCTGGAGGATTGAAGGACTGCTAACATTGTACCGTTGTTTAAAAAGGGAGAAAGAGATAGACCGAGTAATTATAGGCCAGTCAGTCTAACCTCGGTGGTGGGCAAATTATTGGAATCGATTCTGAGGGACAGCATAAATCATCATTTAGAAAGGCACGGGTTAGTCAAGGACAATCATTGTGGATTTGTTAAGGGAAGGTTGTGTCTGACTAACTTGAATGAATTCTTTGAACAGTTAACAAGGAGGATCGACAAAGGTAACGCATTTGATGTAGTCTACATGGAATTTAGCAAGGTCCCATGTGGCAAACCAGTGAGAAAAGTAAAAGCCCATGGGATCCAAAGGAAAATGGCTAGTTGGATCCAAAATTGGCTCAGTGGCAGGAAGCAAAGGGTAATGGTTGACAGGTGTTTTTGCGACTGGAAGGCTGTTTCTGGTGGGGTCCCGCAAGGCTCGTTACTAGATCCCTTGCTTTTTGTGGTATATATTAATGATTTGGATTTGAATGTGGGGGACCTGATCAAAAAATTTGCAGATGATACAAAAATTGGCCGTGAGGTTGATAGTGAGGAGGAAAGCTGTAGACTGCAGGAAGATATCAATGGTCTGGTCAGGTGGGCAGAAAAGTGGCAAATGGAATTCAATCCAGAGAAGTGTGAGGTAATGCATTTGAGAGGGCAAACAAGGCAAGGGAGTACACAATAAATGGAATGATACTGAGAGGTTTAGAGGAACAGAGGGATGTTGGAGTGCATGTCCACAGATCCCTGAAGGTAGCAGGACAGGTAGATAAGGTGGATAAAAAGGCATACGGGATACTTTCCTTTATTAGCAGAGGCATAGAATATAAAAGCAGGGAGGTTATGCTAGAACAGACAGGCGTTTCTGTGGCCGTAAACGTGACTCCAGGATGGTTTGTTGCCTCCCTGGTGCCAGGGTCATGGATGTCACTGAGCGGCTACAGGGCATTCTCAAGGGGGAGGGTGAGCAGGCAGAGGTCGTGGTCCACATTGGGACCAACGACATAGGTAGGAAGGGAGATGAGGTCCTGCATCAAGAATTTAGGGAGCTGGGTAGCAGATTAAAGAGCAGGACCTCAAAGGTTGTAATCTCTGGATTACTCCCAGTGCCATGGGCTAGTGAGTATAGAAATAGGAGGATAGAACAGATGAATGCGTGGCTAAAGAGTTGGTGCAGGAGGGAGGGTTTCAGTTTCCTGGATCACTGGGCCTGCTTCTGGGGAAGGTGGGACTTGTACAAGTCGGACAGGTTGCACCTGAACCAGAGCGGGACTAATATCCTTGCGGGGAGGTTTGCTAGCACTGTTGGGGGGGGGTTTAAACTAACTTGGCAGGGGGATGGGATACAGAGTGGAGCGACAATAGGGGGTGATGTGCAGCCAAATATAGAGAAAAAAACAAGTCAGCTTGGAAGACAGGGCAAATATGTAAGGGCAAGGCTGGATGGCATCTATTTTAATGCAAGGAGTCTTGCGAATAAGGTGGATGAACTGAAGGTGTTGATAAACACATGGGAGTATGATATTGTTGCTGTCACAGAGACATGGTTGAGGGAGGGGCAAGACTGGCAGCTCAATATTCCGGGGTACAGAATCTTCAGGCGAGACAGAGGGGGAGGTATAAGAGGAGGGGGGGGTTGCAATATTAATTAAAGAATCAATTACTGCCATAAGGAGGGATGATATATTAGCAGGTTCCTCTAATGAGGCCATATGGGTGGAGCTTAAAAACAAAAAGGGGGCAAGCACTTTGATGGGAGTGTACTATAGGCCCCCAAACAGTCAGGGGGAGATAGAGGAACAGATATGTAGGCAAATCTTAGAAAATTGTGCAAATAATAGGGTAATAATCGTGGGGGATTTCAACTTCCCCAATATTAACTGGGATACTCAGAGTGTAAAAGGCTTAGAGGGTACAAAATTCTTAACGTGCATCCAGGAGAGCTTTTTGAGCCAGCATGTAGAAAGTCCTACAAGAGAGGGGGCGGTACTGGACCTAATTCTAGGGAATGTGGCCGGCCAAGTGGAAGAAGTGCTAGTAGGTGAGCACTTTGGTGACAGTGACCATAATTCGGTGAGATTTAAGGTGGTCATGGAAAAGGACAGGGAGGGGCCGGAAATAAAGGTTCTAAATTGGGGGAAGGCCGATTTTAATAGGATAAGGCAGGATCTGGCCAAAATGGACTGGGATCAGCTGCTTGTAGGAAAATCCGCATCGGAGCAATGGGAGTCTTTCAGAAGGGAGATTGAGACCATACAATGGCAACATGTTCCCGTAAAGGTCAAGGGTGGTTCCAAGAACTCCAGGGAACCTTGGATGTCAGGGGATATACGAGAATGGATTAGGAAAAAAAGGAGGGCTTTTGGCAGATACAAAAGGCTAAAGACGGAGGAAGCCCGAGAGGAGTACAAAAAGTGCAGGGGGATACTTAAAAAAGAAATTAGGAGATCAATGAGGGGCCATGAAATAACACTGGCGAGCAAAATAAAGGAAAATCCTAAGATGTTTTATAAGTATATTAAGGGTAAGAGGATGACTAGGGAAAAAGTAGTGCCCATTAGGGACAAAAATGGCAATCTGTGTGTGGAGCCGGCAGATGTAGGAGGGGTTCTAAATGAATTTTTTGCATCTGTTTTCACTATGGAGAAGGACGATGTAGACATAGAAATACGGCAGGGGGAGTGTGATATACTCGAACATATTAACATCGAGCGGGAGGAGGTATTGGCGGTTTTAGCAGGCCTAAAAATGGATAAATCCCCAGGCCCGGACGAAATGTATCCCAGGCTACTGTGTGAGGCAAAGGAGGAGATTGCGGGGGCTCTGACACATATATTCAGAACCTCTCTGGCCACAGGGGATGTGCCAGAGGACTGGAGAACCGCTAATGTAATACCATTATTCAAGAAGGGGAGTAGGGAAAAACCGGGGAACTACAGGCCAGTGAGCCTAACATCAGTGGTAGGAAAATTATTGGAAAAAATTCTGAAGGACAAAATTAGTCTCCACTTGGAGAAGCAAGGATTAATCAGGGATAGTCAACATGGCTTTGTCAAGGGAAGATCATGTCTGACTAATTTGATTGAATTTTTTGAGGGGGTGACTAGGCGTGTGGATGAGGGTAACGCAGTGGATGTGGTATACATGGATTTCAGTAAGGCCTTCGATAAAGTCCCCCACAGGAGACTGGTCAAGAAGGTACGAGCCCATGGAATCCAGGGTGCCTTGGCACTTTGGATACAAAACTGGCTTAGTGGCAGAAGGCAGAGGGTGATGGTCGAAGGTTGTTTTTGTGACTGGAAGCCTGTGGCCAGTGGGGTACCACAGGGAATGGTGCTGGGTCCCTTGCTGTTTGTGGTCTACATTAATGACTTGGATATGAATGTAAAAGGTATGATCAGTAAGTTCGCTGATGATACAAAGATTGGTAGGGTGGTAAATAGTGAGGAGGATAGCCTCAGTCTGCAGGACGATATAGATGGGTTGGTCAGATGGGTGGAACAGTGGCAAATGGAATTTAACCCGGAAAAGTGCGAGGTGATGCACTTTGGAGGGACTAACAAGGCAAGGGAATACACAATGAATGGGAGGACCCTAGGCAAGACAGAGGGTCAGAGGGATCTTGGTGTGCAAGTTCACAGATCCCTGAAGGCGGCGGAACAGGTAGATAAGGTGGTAAAGAAGGCATATGGGATACTTGCCTTTATTAGCCGAGGCATAGAATATAAGAGCAAGGAGGTTATGATGGAGCTGTATAAAACACTGGTTAGGCCACAGCTGGAGTACTGTGTGCAGTTCTGGTCGCCACACTACAGGAAGGATGTGATCGCTTTGGAGAGGGTGCAGAGGAGATTCACCAGGATGTTACCAGGGCTGGAGCGCTTCAGCTATGAAGAGAGACTGGGAAGATTGGGTTTGTTTTCCTTGGAGCAGAGGAGGCTGAGGGGGGACATGATTGAGGTGTACAAAATTATGAGGGGCACAGATAGGATGGATACTAAGGAGCTTTTTCCCTTCGTTGAGGGTTCTATAACAAGGGGACATAGATTCAAGGTAAAAGGCGGGAGGTTTAGAGGGGATTTGAGAAAGAACTTTTTCACCCAGAGGGTGGATGGAGTCTGGAACTCACTGCCTGAAAGGGTTGTGGAGGCAGGAACCCTCACAACATTCAAGAAGCATTTGGATGAGCACTTGAAATGCCATAGCATACAAGGCTACGGACCAAATGCTGGAATATGGGATTAGAGTAGACAGGGCTGATGGCCGGCGCGGACACGATGGGCCGAAGGGCCTCTATCCGTGCTTTATGACTCTATGAACTCTATAAAACACTAGTTAGGCCACAGCTTGAGTACTGCATACAGTTCTGGTCACCACATTATAGGAAAGATGTGATTGCACGTGAGAGGCTAGAGAGGAGATTTACAAGGATGTTGCCAGGGCTGGAGAATTTTAGCTATGAGAAAAGATTGGATAGGCTGGGGTTGTTTTCTTTGGAACAAAGGAGGCTGGGGGTGATTTAATTGAGGTATATATAATTATGACGGGACTAGATAGAGTGGATAGGGAGAACTTATTTCCCATAGCAGAGGGACCAGTGACCAGGGGGCATGGATTTAAAGTAATTGGTAGAAGATTTGGAGGGGAGCTGAGGAGAAATTTTTTCACCCAGAGGGTGGTGGGGGTCTGGAACTCACTGCCTGAAAGGGTGGTAGAAGCATAAACCCTCAACTCATTTGAAAAGTACTTGGATGTGCACTTGAAATGCTGTAGCCTACAGCACTATGGACCAAGTGCTGGAAAGTAGGATTAAGCTGGATAGCTCTTTTTCGGCTGGTATGGACACGATGGGCTGAATGGCCTCCTTTGGTGCCATAACTTTCTATGATTCTATGATGATTCTATGTTCCACACCAAAGAAGAAGCATGTTGCCATAGAAACATACTATTGGTTATGTGTTGTGATGTGAGTGAACGGGAAACTGTGTGTTACCCACATCATTCAAATTGGGTCAGTAATTACCACCTGATTTACAAAGAATACCAAGTTGGCTTTGAAGAAACCTTTGTCTCACTCTGCTACATTGGGAATAAAATTACATTTTAAAAAGGCTGTTGTCAATTTTCTTAATAATTGAGCAGTGGTACTGTCGAAACTTCACTATACCAATGCACTAACACACTCAGACCAGTATCACAAAGGGAAAAGTTTTACTTTAATTGACTTGTATACAAGGGAAGTGCGCCTTCAAGCCATGGTTGAAGGCACAACTTCCTCGAGTCATTGAGACAGCTTCGGTTTATACAGTTAATTGTGTGCGCCCACCTGTCGTAGAATATGGGCGTACACGTACATTCTTTATTGGTTCAGGTAGTTGGTCAATCAAGTAGTGAGCCTGCCCCCTCTGGACGTCCATAGCTCATTCCTGTTTTGGCACGTAGGTCCCATAGGCCTGAGCACACTTATACTCCCCACATTCCTGAGCTGGTTATCAGTAGGACTGAAGTCAGTCTCAAGGCCACATGGCCTCTCAAGAAACTGTATTCTCATTATATTTTATAGTCAGCAATACCCTTATCTGCTAGGGGGGCCAGACAGTACTAAGCACCTGCTCAGCCAACTTAATTATCAACATACCAAGGCTTATACGTAATTACACAATTGTATCTTTCCGTGTGTGTGTGTGTGTGTGTGTGTCTGTGTGTGTGTGTGTGTGTGCTGTAGCTACCCCATTATGTGAGCCAAAGAGTTAACATGGTCAAATATCCATCATGCATTTCTTCTTTAATATGGTCAAGTAACTGTTCATGCATTTCTACATTAACATGGTCAAGTATCTCTTTATGCATTTCTACAGTACGATGAATGTCTTGATAGGATAATAGGAGTGATTCCACAATCCGTCGGTCCCTGAAGGAGCACATCTTGGGAAATTGCAGGTGCATAGCCCATGATATTCCCTCCAGCAAAATTAATAGATGGAGAATTTTGGGCTGCGAGCCTGCAATTTCTTGAGATACATTCCCTGCGAGTGTCCGATCTCACTGTGAGGACCAGGTGTGTGAAATTATACCGTATGTCAGTGGTATAATAAAACAAACACATTCACCCGCAGTAGCAGCACTTTTCTACCCAAGCTGGAAAATGTTATGACTCACTGGGAGTTAAATTGGGCCACATAGCGCCTGAAAATGGTCCCAAGGTCCCAAAATGGCGTCCAAGATGCGCGCGCCCACATCCGACAGGAAGTGCACAATGCCATCTTGGTGCTGGAGGTTGTGCTCATGAAGTTATCGCACGTTCGCAGAGGAGGGAGATCATTACGTGGGTCAGTGTGCAACGTTGATTTGAGGCTGCCATTGACATTTTGGAAGGCCCCAGTCAATCGGACGCCCTGTGCTGACCTCGCTCAGCAGAAAATGATGGCAAACAGCATGAAGGCCCCCTCATCAGTGCTGTTTAAAGGGCTGGATTAATACTTCTGGTTGCTGCTTGACTTATAGGAGATTTTTGCTGAGTTCTAGTACTGTTCAAAGTTTAATTTGTCTATCAGAGAGAGCTCTGGCTGGTCTTGCACTCCTGTTGCTATTGTCTCCTTCTCAAATTATGTGCCTCCAGACATAGGTGATCCTGATAGGGCTACCTCTAGGCATAGAGCATGACTGGGTGCATGAAGGCACAACAATGAGGACAAGCTGCCAGAAGAGAGAGGAGGAGGAGACGGGGACTCAGCAGGAGCCATATCTATAGAGGGTTTTCAGCGACCACTTCTGTTTCCTCAACTTCAGTGAGAAGCAATGTATGAGGTGCCTTCGCTTCACCAAGGAGGTTGTCACTGAGCTATGTCAGTTGCTGCAGCCACAAGTGCAGCCTCAAACCAAGGCAAGGACAGCACGGCCTCCGGCTATCAAGGTCACCGTCGCTCTCAACTTTTATGCCACGGGCCCCTTTCAGGCTGCAAATGGTAACATATAACTTATGATATAACCATATAGTAATATAACCATATAACATATGGTGATATATAACTTCTATAAATATGTCAAGAGAAAAAGATTAGTGAAGACAAATGTAAGTCCGTTACAGTCAGAAATTGGGGAAATTATAATGGGGAACAAAGAAATGGCAGAACAATTAAACACATTCTTTGGTTCTGTCTTCACAAAGGAGGACACAAATAATGTCCCAGAAATGTTAGGGAACCAAGGGTCTAGTGAGAGGGAGGAACTGAAGGAAACCAGTAATAGTAAAAGAAATAGTGCTCGGGAAATTAATGGGGCCCAAGGCTGACATCCCCAGGGCCTGATAATCTACATCCCAGAGTACTAAAGGAAGTGGCCCTGGAAATAATGGATGCATTGGTGGTCATCTTCTAAAATTCGATAGACTCTGGAACAGTTCCTACAGATTGGAGGGTGGCAAATGTAACCCCACTATTTAAAAAAGGAGAGGTAAAACAGGGAATTACAGACCAGTTAGCTTAACATCAGTAGTGGGGAAAATGCTCGAGTCTATTATAAAAGATATGATAACAGAACACTTAGAAGGCATTAACAGGATTGGACAGAGTCAGCATGGGTTTATGAAAGGGAAATCATGCTTAACAAATCTACTGGAGTTCTTTGAGGAGGTAATTAGTAGAATAGATAGGGGAGAACCAGTGGATGTGGTGTACTTGGATTTTCAGAAGACTTTTGATAAGGTCCCACACAAGAGGTTAGTGTGCAAAATTAAAGCACATGGGATTGGGGGGAATATACTGGCATGGATTGAGAATTGGTTGACAGACAGGAAACAGAGAGTAGGAATAAACGGGTCTTTTTCCGGGTGGCAGGCAATGACTAGTGGGGTACCGCAGGGATCAGTGCTTGGGCCCCAGCTATTCACAATATATATCAATGATGAGGGAACTAAATGTAACATTTCCAAGTTTGCAGACGACACAAAGCTGGGGTGGAATGTGAGCTGTGAGGAGGATGCAAAGAGGCTCCAATGTGATTTAGACAAGTTGGGTGAGTGGGCAAGAACATGGCAGATGCAGTATAACGTGGATAAATGTGAGGTTTTCCACTTTGGTTGTAAAAACAGAAAGGCAGATTATTATCTGAATGGTGATAGATTGGGAAAAGGGGAGGTGCAACGAGACCTGGGTGTCCTTGTACACCAGTCGCTGAAAGCGAGCATTCAGGTGCAGCAAGCAGTTAGCAAGGCGAATGGTATGTTGGTCTTCATTGCAAGAGGATTTGAGTACAGGAGCAGGGATGTCTTACTGCAGTTGTACAGGGCCTTGGTGAGACCACATCTGGAGTATTGTGTTCAGTTTTGGTCTCCTTATCTGAGGAAGGATGTCCTTGCTATGGAGGGAGTGCAATGAAGGTTTACCAGACTGATTCCTGGGATAGCAGGACTGATGTATGAGGAGAGATTGGGTCGACTAGGCCTATATTCACTGGAGTTTAGAAGAATGAGAGGTGATTTTATCGAAACATATAAAATTCTAACAGGACTAGACAGACCAGATGCAGGGAGGATGTTCCCGATGGATGGGGTGTCCAGAACCAGGGGTCACAGTCTCAGGATACGGGGTATGCCATTTAGAACCGAGATGAGGAGAAATTTCTTCACTCAGAGGGTGGTGAACCTGTGGAATTCTCTACCACAAAAGGCAGTGGAGGCCAAGTCATTAGATGTATTCAAGAAGGAGATAGATATATTTCTTAATGCTAAAGGGATCAAGGGACATGGGGAAAAAGCGGGAACAGGATACTGAGTTAGACGATCAGCCATGATCATTTTGAATGGCGAAGCAGGCCCGAAGGGCTGAATGGCCTACGCTTGCTCCTATTTTCTATGTTTCTATGTTTAACATTAGCAACATCTCCCAGTTCGCTGTACACCGATGTATCAGGGAGGCCACCAAGACTCTATACAGCAAGGGAAACACTTGACAGAGAGAAGTAGGAGGAGAGAGAGCACGAGGTTTCACCCACATGGCATGCTTCCCCATGGTGCAAGGTGCCATTGACTCCACGCATATTGCCTTGCCCCGTGAGAACCCTGCAATATTCATCAATCGAAAAGGATTCCACTTCCTCAACGTGCAAATGGTTTGTGACCACAGGCAGCGGATCATGCCCGCTATTCTGGCAGTAGTCATGAATCTTTCATTCTGTGTCAGTCCTCTGTGCCACCTATATTCCAACCAGGCCTCCAAGTTAAAGGCAAGAAGGGTTATCCCCTCCTGACATGGCTTATGACTCCGGTTAGGCACCTGCGCACATTTTCACAGCAGGAGTACAATAAAAGCCATGCTGCCACAAGGAACATATCTGGTCCTTATATTAATCCCCCCACAACGGAAGGGAGATGGTCGGGGGATTAAAAATGAAAAAGAAAGGTAACATGATCCCAAACCAACGCGTACGTGCCCATTGCCATTTTAACGGTGGCGTGTTTTGTGGCGTGCGTGTGTCCCATCAATTTGGCTGGCTGCTGGGCGGAAAGCGGAAGCAAAAAGTGTTAATGAGGAACCTGGCATTAAATTCGGCAGGATCTCCGCGTCCCCGGCCTTCCGGGTTCTTCGGCCGTTTTCGGATCCCCCCCGCACCCTCCTCGGCATCCCATAAATATCGGGACCTCGGTGTCCTCAAACAATGTTCCTGCTGCCTGGACCATTCAGGAGGAGCCCTGCAGTACACAGCTGAGCAGGTATCCAGATTTGTAGTTGTCTGCTGCATGCTCCATAATTTTCCCACATGAGGGACCAGCCCTTATCACCACCTGCGAACCGACAAATTAAGGAGGAAGAGGAGGAGCAGGAAGAGGAGGAAGATGAAGAGGAACAGGAGGAAAAGGAGGAGGAGGAGGATGAGGAAGAGGAGAAAGAGAGGCCCTTTCTGCCGTGGCTCCATGAGAACAGCTGATTGAGGAGCGCTTCCACTGACCGCGACTCCAAGTCCCAATTCACCAGTAGTCCCACACTCCTCACCTTTCTTCTTACAATCACCATCACATCTTTCTCTTTCTCTCAATACTTATTGGTTTTTCCTTCACTTGAACTCAGACATAAAAACCAGCACCAAATGAAATCCAAATCCAAATTTATCAAATCAATAATGGAAAAAAAATTAAACTAAACATCCTTGTGTTTTCCCTTAGTGCCTGTTTTTCATGTAGTTTCCCTATCCTGGTGGTCCCACAAGGTGCTTTCCCAATGGCTGGAACTTGTGAGGTGGAAGGCTGCTGAGCTTCCATTGAAAGACTGCAGGTGGCCTTGGAGGGCGATTCCGAGCAGATCTGAGCCGACAGGGTCTGGCTGACAGGTAACAGCAAGGGTACTGGCAGAGTGTCAGGGGTGGGAGCAGATATACCGTTCTCCTGAGAGGGGTCAGCATGTTCCTCTTCCATAGAGCTAATGCCAGTTTCCTGGGACATTGCCTCAGCAATTCTAATGCTCTGCTGGAGAACAGAGTGCTGGACTGCTGTGATGCCTTGGAAGCCTCTTTCAACAGTGGGACCCAGAACAAAGATAGCAGCTTTGTGATCAGCCATGAGACACTCCATCATGGTGAGTTCCACTGCTGTGCTGATTAAGATGGCCACCCGTCCCATGTTGGAAAGGATGAGCTCCAAGCATAGCCCTGCGTCAAATTGGAGGTGGACTCCTGCATGCTCTGCGACATTGTGCTAAGCTCTCCGGCAGGCTTCTCAGTGCACCTAGCATTTCTTGGTATATGCCTATCAGCCTTCTTCAGTAGCTTGGCTCATCAAAGTCCCCATCTGAATCTGCTTCAGCAGGACTAGTGTGCGACCTCGCCCTCCGGCGATATGGCACCTCTGGTGTCCTGTCCCTCTGCCCTGGGTCCTGTGCATTTGTGCCTGGTGATTCACACATACAGATTCCTCCTCTAACCCAGCCTCTAAAGTTCGCATGGTGTAAGCATCTGAGCTGTTGACTGCGGGAGTGACTAAGAACCTTCAATATCCTGGTGACCTGAAATGAAAATGGGACATGGGTTAGGTTGTGGTCTGGGGAGATCAGAGGGGACAGCATCTGTAGCTTCTCATTCAGCGTGTGGGGTGAGGGAGAAGTGAGAAAAGAGGAGGATTAGTTATGAAGGAACCCTGCTCATACAATTCTTCCAGCTTTGCCAGTGGCTACGGCCTCTGTTCTGCTCCTTCCCTTTATGGACACCACTGTCTCCTCAAGGGGGGAAAGGATGTGAAGTCACACTGCTCCACCACCAGTCACAGTTTGCTGCCTTATATTATGCACCATCTTCTCCTGCGAGAAAGAGGGAAGTGTGTTAGTGAGAGTCTTGCGATATGTTTGGGTGATTTGGCTGTCATGGTTGAATAGCTGCCAGCGTGAGGTGTGAGTTTTGGGTGTGAAGTTTGCAATAATGCTGAGTGTGTGCGGGTGAGGTGAAAGATATTAATTGAACTTTGCTGTACTGATTGTTACAGATTGCAGGTAGGTGGGGGATGGAGGTGGTGTGAATTCAGAGTTGATGAGGCTATAAGTGGTGTCGCTGTTATGAGATGCTTTTTGAAGTTTGTTCCTACCTTGACAACTCTTCAACTTCTTCCTGCACCGCATCCATGTCTGAGGAGCCATGGTCCTCGCGTTTACTTCGTCAGCTATTTCCTCCCACTGCCTGTGCATCAGGTGCCCGAAAGGCTTCCTGCCTCCCGATGGATACAGGATGTTCCTCCTCCTTTCTACCTCCTACACCAAAGCCTCCAGCAGCATCCGAGAACCTTGGTGCCCGCTTTCAGCCAGCTTCTGCCATTATTCAACAAAGAAAGATCTTCCAGTTAACATGCAGCCACAAAGCACCTCTCCTTTAAGAGGTCGACACTGAGATTTTACAGTCTCAGCCCAGTACCTAGAGGAGATGGACCCACAACAAAAATGCTCCTCGTCCAGCACTAAACTGATAGTTTCAGTCATTGAGACCACAGGATGGCAGATATGCACAATGGAAAATTCCATGAGGATATAGAAAAGGTTGCTCTTCTGTGATTGCTTGTAATCTGCTCTGAGCTCTGTTCCCATCTTTTCCAAAAATCCCTTTGTGAATCCTTTCAGTCTGGCTTCTGCCTTTCACACAGCACTGACACTGCCTTGGCCAAAGTCACAAATGACATCCTCTGCGATCATATTCCTCCTCATTCTCACTGCAACACTTTACACTCTGCTCTCCTCCATTGCCTCTCCTCTGTTGGCCAGCTATGTGGGACTGCCCTCATTTGATTCCATTCCTACCTATCTGGATGCAGCCAGAAGGTTCCCAGCAATGGCTATTTTTCCACCACTGCACATTCCCTCACGTTCTAACCTGATCTACATGCTGCCCTTGGTGGCATCATCCATAGGCACGGGGATCAACTTCCATATGAACCCTGACAATGCCCAGTTCTACCTCCCCACTACCTCCTTCCACCCTACAACCAACTCCACGATGTCAGATTCCCTATCCAACACAAACTTAATATTGGTAAGAACTAGCCATTTATTTTGGCCCCCACCACAAACTACATTCCTTTGCCTCTGATCCCATCTCTGAATCCATTCACTCACTAAGGCTTAACTAGATTGTTTGAAACATAATTTCCTGTTCGACCCTGAGCTAAGATTCAAATCTCTCTTTCTATCCATCACCAAAACCATCTGTTTCCATCTGAACAACAGTTTCACTCCATCCCTACCTCAACCCAGCAACCCCTGAAACTCTTATCCGTGCTTTTATCACCTCTAGATACAATTTCTCCACTATCCCCATTCTCCGATCCTCCACCGTCCAGAGCTCAGCTACCCGTTTCCAGTCCCACATTAAGTCCCACTTCCATATCCCCATCCTTGATTACCAGTCCCCAAAGCATTAAGTTCAAAATTCTTGTCCTCATCATCGAATTCTTCCTTGTCCTCGCTCCACCCGAATTCTGCAACTTCCTTCAGCCCTATATCCCATACTGCACCCTGCAGTCCTTTAGCTCCAGCATCTTGTACATTGTCCCCTGCCCTCTCCCTACCATTAGTGGCAGAGCCTTCAGCCTTCTTGGTCCTACTCTCTGGAACTTCCTTTCTAAATCTCTCCCCATTCCCACCTATCTCTCTCTGCCCTTAAAAACATTCACAAAACCCATTATTTGACCAAGCTTTTAGTCATTGCTCCAAATCGCTCCCTTCCTGGCTCAACATTTGTTTCCTTACTCTTTGAAAAGCACCTGGAGATACTTTCTTCATTGAAGGTGCATTATAAATGTTGACAAGTGTTGTGGAGTAATTTTCCAAGCAATTGTAGGTGGCGGGTATCCTTGCCCTCTGCCAATGCATATTGGAAGGTTTAAGCCAGTGTGCTCACGATTTTTCCATATGTGTTGGCAGTGGGAGAGAATCGTCACCACCTGTATGCATTCAGAAAGTTATCCACACACTGCCAGAACAGAAGGGTGAGAGTTTTATTCTGTATCGAATCATAGTATTCTTCACTTGGAGTGCTTGTTGCTGACACTGGGTGCCAAAAATAAGAAAGTATTGAATTTCCCAGCAACTCACCCTCATGAACACAAAGTTCTCCAAAAATGTGACTCACCATGCTACTTTAAAAATAAACTGAATGGGGATTTTGTTCAGTAAGTAAGAGTAGAAGAAAAAAAAAATCACATTTCAAACATGCAACATTTACCTGCTAAAGTCGCAAATTTACAATAAACTTACCCAATAAAAGAACCAGTGGACTTTTATGCCCTTATCCAATTATGTATGAGCAGATATAATGCAGTCAGGGAGACAGGATAGAAAAAGTAATTGCCAGCATCAACTGGATGGGCATGGCAATCACCAGGGAATACAGGATGAGCATAGTAATCACCAGGGTAGGTAGGATGGGCAAGTTAATCATCAGAATAGATAGGATAGTGATCGCTTTGCTGAACACCTCTGCTCTGTCCGCAAGCGTGACCCTGATCTGCCGGTCGCTTGCCATTTTAATTCCCCATCCCACTCCCATTCTGACCTCTCCGTCCTCGGCTTCTTACACTGTTCCAATGAAGCTCAATGTAAGCTCGAGGAACACCACCCCACCTTTCATTTAAGCACTTTACAACCTTCCGGACTCAACATTAATTTCAATAATTTCAGATCCTAACCACTGCTCCCATTTTTTCGGACAACAGGTACTGGCAATGATTCCGCTGTTGCCATTTACAGCTACTCCTGACCAATCTTTTGTTGCTTACCTGTCCCATTACCACCTTCCTTGCCTTGCACCATCAACCTTTTGTCATTTAATCACTCGTGCCCTCCACCCTATCAGGGACATTTCCTTTTGTTCTTTCCTCCCCTCCACTCCCTCTCTCCCTCCCCGCTTTCCCTGGCTCTGTACTTGCTCAAAAACTTTAACTCTTTAACATCTTCCATTTCTGATGAAAGATCTTCGACCTGAAACATTAACTCTGTTTCTTTCTCCAAAGATGCTACCTCACTTGCTGAACTTCTCCAGCATTTTTTATTTTTATTTCAGATCACAAGCATCCACGGAATTTTGCTTCAGGCAAGGTAATATCCGGGATAGACATGATGGGCAAGGGAATCAGCTGATGGATAGGATGGGCAAGGGAGTAACCAGGGTAGACAGGATGGGCATTGTATTCACCAGGGTAGACATGATGGGCAAGGTATTCACCAGGGTAGACAGGATGGGCATTGTATTCACCAGGGGAGACACGATGGGCATTGTATTCACCAGGGGAGACAGGATGGGCATTGTATTCACCAGGGTAGACAGGACGGGCAAGATATTCACCAGGGTAGACAGGATGGGCATGGTATTCACCAGGGTAGACAGGATGGGCATTGTATTCACTAGGGTAGACAGGATGGGCATTGTATTCACCAGGGTAGACAGGATGGGCATTGTATTCACCAGGGTAGACAGGATGGGCATTGTATTCACCAGAGTAGACAGAATGGGCAAGTTATTCACCAGGGTAGACAGGATGGGCATTGTATTCACCAGAGGAGACACGATGGGCATTGTATTCACCAGGGGAGACAGGATGGGCATTGTATTCACCAGGGTAGACAGGAAGGGCAAGATATTCACCAGGGTAGACAGGATGGGCATTGTATTCACCAGGGTAGACAGGATGGGCATTGTATTCATTAGGGTAGACAGGATGGGCATTGTATTCACCAGAGTAGACAGAATGGGCAAGTTATTCACCAGGGTAGACAGGATGGGCATTGTATTCACCACGGTAGACACGATGGGCATTGTATTCACCAGGGTAGACAGGATGGGCATTGTATTCACCAGGGTAGACAGGACGGGCTAGATATTCACCAGGGTAGACAGGATGGGCATTGTATTCACCAGGGTAGACAGGATGGGCATTGTATTCACTAGAATAGACAGGGTGGGCATTGTATTCACCAGGGGAGACAGGATGGGCATTGTATTCACCAGGGTAGACTGGATGGGCATTGTATTCAAAGGGTAGACAGGATGGGCAAGGTATTCACCTGAGCAGACAGGATGGGCATTGTATTCACTAGGGTAGACAGGATGGGCATTGTATTCACCAGGGTAGACAGGATGGACAAGGTATTCACCAGGGTAGACAGGATGGGCATTGTATTCACCAGGGTAGACAGGATGGGCAAGGTATTCACCAGGGTAGACAGGATGGGCATTGTATTCACCAGGGTAGACAGGATGGGCATTATGTTCACCAAGGTAGACAGGATGGGAAATGTATTCACGAGGGTAGACAGGATGGGCATTGTGTTCACGAAGGTAGACAGGATGGGAATTGTATTCACCAGAGTAGACAGGATGGGCATTGTGTTCACCAGGGTAGACAGGATGGGAAATGCATTCACCACGGTAGACAAGATGGGCATTGTATTCACCAGGGTAGACAGGATGAGCAAGGTATTCACCAGGGTAGACAGAATGGGCATTGTATTCACCAGGGTAGACAGGATGGGCATTGTATTCACGAGGGTAGACAGGATGGGCATTGTGTTCACCAAGGTAGACAGGATGGGAATTGTATTCACCAGAGTAGACAGGATGGGCATTGTGTTCACCAGGGGAGACAGGATGGGCAATGCATTCACCAGGGCAGACAGGATGGGCAAGGTAATCACCAGGGTAGACAGGATCGGCATTGTATTCACCAGTGTAGACAGGATGGGCATTGTATTCACCAGGGTAGACAGGATGGGCATTTTATTCACTGGGGTAGACAGGATGGGCTTTGTATTCACCAGGGTAGACAGGATGTACATTGTATTCACCATGGTAGACAGGATGGGCATTGTATTCACCAGGTTAGACAGGATGGGCATTGTATTCACGAGGGTAGACGGGATGGGCATTGAATTCACCAGGGTAGACAGGATGGGCATTGTATTCACCAGGGTAGACAGGATGGGCATTGTATTCACGAGGGTAGACAGGATGGGCATTGTGTTCACCAAGGTAGACAGGATGGGATTTGTATTCACCAGAGGAGACAGGATGGGCATTGTGTTCACCAGGGTAGACTGGATGGGCATTGCGTTCACCAGGGTAGACAGGATGGGCAAGGTATTCACCAGGGTAGACAGGATGGGCATTGTATTCACCAGGGTAGACATGATGGGCATTGTATTCACCAAGGTAGACAGGATGGGCAAGATATTCACAAGGGTAGACAGGATGGGCATTTTATTCACCAGGGTTGATAGGATGGGCATTGTATTCACCAGGGTTGACAGGATGGGCATTGCATTCACCAGAATAGACAGGATGGTCAAGATATTCACCAGGGGAGATAGGATTGGCATTGTATTCACCAGGAAAGACAGGATGGGCATTGTATTCACCAGGGCAGACAGGATGGGCATTGTGTTCACCAGGGTTGACAGGATGGGCATTGTATTCACCAAAGTAGAATGGGTTTGCATTGTATTCACTAGGGTAGACAGGATGGGCATTGTATTCACCTGGGTATACAGGATGGGCATTGTATTCAACAGGGTAGACAGGATGGGCAAGGTATTCACCAGGATGGACAGGATGGGCATTGTATTCCCCAGAGTAGACAGGATGGGCATTTTATTCACCAGGGTAGACAGGATGGGCATTGTTTTCACCAGGGTGGACAGGATGGGCATTGTATTCACCAGGGTAGACAGGATGGGCATTGTGTTCACCAGGGTAGACAGGATGGGCATTGTATTCACCAGAGTAGACAGGATGGGCAAGTTATTCACCAGGGTAGACAGGATGGGCATTGTATTCACCAGGGTAGACAAGATGGGCATTGTATTCACCAGGGTAGACAGGATGGGCTAGATATTCACCAGGGTGGACAGGATGGGCATTGTATTCACCAGGGGAGACAGGATGGGCATTGCATTCACCAGGATAGACAGGATGGGCATTGTATTCACCAGGGTAGACAGGATGTGCATTGTATTCACCAGTGGAGATCGGATGGGCATTGTATTCACAGGTTAGACAGGATGGGCATTCTATTCACCAGAGTAGACAGGATGGGCATTCTATTCACCAGGGAAGACAGGATGGGCATTGTATTCACCAGAGTAGACAGGATGGGCAAGTTATTCAACAGTGTAGACAGGATGGGCAAGGTATTCACCAGGGTAGACAGGATGGGCATTGTATTCACCAGGGTAGACAGGATGGGCAAGGTATTCACCAGGGTAGACAGGATGGGCATTGTATTCACCAGGGTAGACAGGATGGGCAAGGTATTCACCAGGGTAGAAAGGATGGGCATTTTATTCACCAGGGTAAGCAGGATGGGCATTGTATTGACCAGGGTAGACTGGATGGGCATTGTATTCACCAGGGTAGACAGGATGGGAAAGGTATTCACCAGGGTAGACAGAATGGGCATTGTCTTCACCAGGGTAGACAGGATGGGCAAGGTATTCACCAGAGTAGACAGGATGGGCATTGTATTCACCAGGGTAGACAGGATGGGCATTGTATTCACCAGGGTGGACAGGATGGGCATTGTATTCACCAGTGTAGACAGGATGGGCATTGTATTCACCAGGGTAGACAGGATGGGCAAGGTATTCACCAGGGTAGACAGGATGGGCATTGTGTTCACCAGGGTAGACAGGATGGGCATTGTAGTCACCAGGGTAGACAGGATGGGCAAGGTATTCACCAGGGTAGACAGGATGGGCATTGTATTCACCAGGGTAGACAGGATGGGCAAGGATTTCACCAGGGTAGACAGGACGGGCAAGGTATTCACCAGGGTAGACAGAATGGGCATTGTATTCACCAGGGTAGACAGGATGGGCAAGGTATTCACCAGAGTAGACAGGATGGGCATTGTAGTCACCAGGGTAGACAGGATGGGCAAGGTATTCACCAGGGTAGACAGGATGGGCATTGTATTCACCAGGGTAGACAGGATGGGCAAGGATTTCACCAGGGTAGACAGGACGGGCAAGGTATTCACCAGGGTAGACAGAATGGGCATTGTATTCACCAGGGTAGACAGGATGGGCAAGGTATTCACCAGAGTAGACAGGATGGGCATTGTATTCACCAGAGTGGACAGGATGGGAATTGTATTCACCAGGGTAGACAGGATGGGCATTGTATTCACCAGGGTAGACAGGATGGGCAAGGTATTCACCAGGGTAGACAGGATGGGCATTGTATTCACCAGGGTAGACAGGATGGGCAAGGTATTCACCAGGGTAGAAAGGATGGGCATTTTATTCACCAGGGTAAGCAGGATGGGCATTGTATTGACCAGGGTAGACTGGATGGGCATTGTATTCACCAGGGTAGACAGGATGGGAAAGGTATTCACCAGGGTAGACAGAATGGGCATTGTCTTCACCAGGGTAGACAGGATGGGCAAGGTATTCACCAGAGTAGACAGGATGGGCATTGTATTCACCAGGGTAGACAGGATGGGCATTGTATTCACCAGGGTGGACAGGATGGGCATTGTATTCACCAGTGTAGACAGGATGGGCATTGTATTCACCAGGGTAGACAGGATGGGCAAGGTATTCACCAGGGTAGACAGGATGGGCATTGTGTTCACCAGGGTAGACAGGATGGGCATTGTAGTCACCAGGGTAGACAGGATGGGCAAGGTATTCACCAGGGTAGACAGGATGGGCATTGTATTCACCAGGGTAGACAGGATGGGCAAGGATTTCACCAGGGTAGACAGGACGGGCAAGGTATTCACCAGGGTAGACAGAATGGGCATTGTATTCACCAGGGTAGACAGGATGGGCAAGGTATTCACCAGAGTAGACAGGATGGGCATTGTAGTCACCAGGGTAGACAGGATGGGCAAGGTATTCACCAGGGTAGACAGGATGGGCATTGTATTCACCAGGGTAGACAGGATGGGCAAGGATTTCACCAGGGTAGACAGGACGGGCAAGGTATTCACCAGGGTAGACAGAATGGGCATTGTATTCACCAGGGTAGACAGGATGGGCAAGGTATTCACCAGAGTAGACAGGATGGGCATTGTATTCACCAGAGTGGACAGGATGGGAATTGTATTCACCAGGGTAGACTGGATGGGCATTGTATTCACCAGCGTAGAGAGGATGGGAATTGTATTCACCAGGGTAGACAGGATGGGCATTGTATTCACCAGGGTAGACAGGATGGGAATTGTATTCACCAGGGTAGACAGTTTGGGCATTGTATTCACCAGGGTAGACAGCATGGGTATTGTAATCACCAGGGTAGACAGGATGGGCATTGTATTCACCAGGGTAGACAGGATGGGCAAGGCATTCACCAGGGTAGACAGGACGGTCAAGGTATTCACCAGGATAGAAAAGATGTGCATTGTATTCACCAGGGTGGACAGGATGAGCAAGGTATTCACCAGAGTAGACAGGATGCGCATTGTATTCACCAGAGTGTACAGGATGGGAATTGTATTCACCAGGGTAGACAGGATGGGCAAGGTATTCACTAGGATGGACAGGATGGGCATTGTATTCCCCAGAGTAGACAGGATGGGCATTTTATTCACCAGGGTAGACAGGATGGGCATTGTTTTCACCAGGGTGGACAGGATGGGCATTGTATTCACCAGGGTAGACAGGATGGGCATTGTGTTCACCAGGGTAGACAGGATGGGCATTGTATTCACCAGAGTAGACAGGATGGGCAAGTTATTCACCAGGGTAGACAGGATGGGCATTGTATTCACCAGGGTAGACAAGATGGGCATTGTATTCACCAGGGTAGACAGGATGGGCTAGATATTCACCAGGGTGGACAGGATGGGCATTGTATTCACCAGGGGAGACAGGATGGGCATTGCATTCACCAGGATAGACAGGATGGGCATTGTATTCACCAGGGTAGACAGGATGTGCATTGTATTCACCAGTGGAGACAGGATGGGCATTGTATTCACAGGGTAGACAGGATGGGCATTCTATTCACCAGAGTAGACAGGATGGGCATTCTATTCACCAGGGAAGACAGGATGGGCATTGTATTCACCAGAGTAGACAGGATGGGCAAGTTATTCAACAGTGTAGACAGGATGTGCATTGTATTCCCCAGAGTAGACAGGATGGGCAAGGTATTCACCAGGGTAGACAGGATGGGCATTGTATTCACCAGGGTAGACAGGATGGGCAAGGTATTCACCAGGGTAGACAGGATGGGCATTGTGTTCACCAGGGTAGACTGGATGGGCATTGTATTCACCAGGGTAGACAGGATGGGCAAGGTATTCACCAGGGTAGAAAGGATGGGCATTTTATTCACCAGGGTAAGCAGGATGGGCATTGTATTGACCAGGGTAGACTGGATGGGCATTGTATTCACCAGGGTAGACAGGATGGGAAAGGTATTCACCAGGGTAGACAGAATGGGCATTGTCTTCACCAGGGTAGACAGGATGGGCAAGGTATTCACCAGAGTAGACAGGATGGGCATTGTATTCACCATAGAAGACAGGATGGGCATTGTATTCACCAGGGTGGACAGGATGGGCATTGTATTCACCAGTGTAGACAGGATGGGCATTGTATTCACCAGGGTAGACAGGATGGGCAAGGTATTCACCAGGGTAGACAGGATGGGCATTGTGTTCACCAGGGTAGACAGGATGGGCATTGTAGTCACCAGGGTAGACAGGATGGGCAAGGTATTCACCAGGGTAGACAGGATGGGCATTGTATTCACCAGGGTAGACAGGATGGGCAAGGATTTCACCAGGGTAGACAGGACGGGCAAGGTATTCACCAGGGTAGACAGGATGGGCATTGTATTCACCAGGGTAGACAGGATGGGCAAGGTCTTCACCAGAGTAGACAGGATGGGCATTGTATTCACCAGAGTGGACAGGATGGGAATTGTATTCACCAGGGTAGACTGGATGGGCATTGTATTCACCAGCGTAGAGAGGATGGGAATTGTATTCACCAGGGTAGACAGGATGGGCATTGTATTCACCAGGGTAGACAGGATGGGAATTGTATTCACCAGGGTAGACAGTTTGGGCATTGTATTCACCAGGGTAGACATCATGGGTATTGTAATCACCAGGGTAGACAGGATGGGCATTGTATTCACCAGGGTAGACAGGATGGGCAAGGCATTCACCAGGGTAGACAGGACGGTCAAGGTATTCACCAGGATAGACAAGATGTGCATTGTATTCACCAGGGTGGACAGGATGAGCAAGGTATTCACCAGAGTAGACAGGATGCGCATTGTATTCACCAGAGTGTACAGGATGGGAATTGTATTCACCAGGGTAGACTGGATGGGCATTGCATTCACCAGCGTAGAGAGGATGGGAATTGTATTCACCAGGGTAGACAGGATGGGCATTGTATTCACCAGGGTAGACAGGAATGGAATTGTATTCACCAGGGTAGACAGTTTGGGCATTGTATTCACCAGGGTAGACAGGATGGGCATTGTATTCACCAGGGTAGACAGGATGGGCAAGGCATTCACCAGGGTAGACAGGACGGGCATTGTCTTCACCAGGGTAGACAGGACGGGCACGGTATTCACCAGGGTAGACAGGATGGACATTGTATTCACCAGAGTGGACAGGATGGGT
The DNA here is from genome assembly GCF_035084215.1 of Heptranchias perlo. NCBI lineage: Eukaryota > Metazoa > Chordata > Chondrichthyes > Hexanchiformes > Hexanchidae > Heptranchias > Heptranchias perlo. The sequence goes on from NC_090330.1 coordinate 77,721,425, forward strand.
TTCGTATTCACCAGGGTAGACAGGATGGGCATTGTCTTCACCAGGGTAGACAGGATGGGAATTGTATTCACCAGGGTAGAGAGGATGGGCAAGGTATTCACCAGGGTCGACAGGATGGGCAAGGTATTCACCAGAGTAGACAGGATGGGCATTGTATTCACCAGGGTAGACAGGATGGGCATTGTATTCACCAGGGTGGACAGGATGGGCATTGTATTCACCAGTGTAGACAGGATGGGCATTGTGTTCACCAGGGTAGACAGGATGGGCAAGGTATTCACCAGGGTAGACAGGATGGGCATTGTGTTCACCAGGGTAGACAGGATGGGCATTGTGGTCACCAGGGTAGACAGGATGGGCATTGTATTCACCAGGGTAGACAGGATGGGCATTGTATTCACCAGGGTAGACAGGATGGGCATTGTATTCACCAGGGTAGACTGGATGGGCAAGGTATTCACCAGAGTAGACAGGATGGGCATTGTATTCACCAGAGTGGACAGGATGGGAATTGTATTCACCAGGGTAGACTGGATGGCCATTGTATTCACCAAGGTAGACAGGATGGGATTTGTATTCACCAGAGTAGACAGGATGGGCATTGTGTTCACCAGGGTAGACAGGATGGGAAATGCATACACCACGGGAGACAAGATGGGCATTGTATTCACCAGGGTAGACAGGATGAGCAAGGTATTCACCAGGGTAGACAGGATGGGCATTGTATTCACCAGGGTAGACAGGATGAGCATTGTATTCACGAGGGTAGACAGGATGGGTATTGTGTTCACCAAGGTGGACAGGATGGGAATTGTATTCACCAGAGTAGACAGGATGGGCATTGTGTTCACCAGGGGAGACAGGATGGGCAATGCATTCACCAGGGTAGACAGGATGGGCAAGGTAATCACCAGGGTAGACAGGATCGGCATTGTATTCACCAGTGTAGACAGGATGGGCATTGTATTCACCAGGGTAGACAGGATGGGCATTTTATTCACCAGGGTAGACAGGATGGGCATTGTATTCACCAGGGTAGACAGGATGGGCATTGTATTCACCAGGGTAGACAGGATGGGCATTGTATTCACCAGGTTAGACAGGATGGGCATTGTATTCACGAGGGTGGACAGGATGGGCATTGAATTCACCAGGGTAGACAGGATGGGCATTGTATTCACCAGGGTAGACAGGATGGGCATTGTATTCACGAGGGTAGACAGGATGGGCATTGTGTTCACCAAGGTAGACAGGATGGGATTTGTATTCACGAGAGTAGACAGGATGGGCATTGTGTTCACCACGGTAGACAGGATGGGCATTTCGTTCACCAGGGTAGACAGGATGGGCAAGGTATTCACCAGGGTAGACAGGATGGGCATTGTATTCACCACGGTAGACAGGATGGGCATTGTATTCACCAGGGTAGACAGGATGGGCAAGGTATTCACCAGGGTAGACAGGATGGGTATATTATTCACCAGGGTTGATAGGATGGGCATTGTATTCACCAGGGTAGACAGGATGGGCATTGCATTCACCAAAATAGACAGGATGGTCAAGATATTCACCAGGGGAGATAGGATTGGCATTGTATTCACCAGGAAAGACAGGATGGGCATTGTATTCACCAGGGCAGACAGGATGGGCATTGCATTCACCAGCGTAGAGAGGATGGGCATTGTATTCACCAGGTTAGACAGGATGGGCATTGTATTCACGAGGCTGGACAGGATGGGCATTGAATTCACCAGGGTAGACAGGATGGGCATTGTATTCACCAGGGTAGACAGGATGGGCATTGTATTCACGAGGGTAGACAGGATGGGCATTGTGTTCACCAAGGTAGACAGGATGGGATTTGTATTCACGAGAGTAGACAGGATGGGCATTGTGTTCACCACGGTAGACAGGATGGGCATTTCGTTCACCAGGGTAGACAGGATGGGCAAGGTATTCACTAGGGTAGACAGGATGGGCATTGTATTCACCAGGGTAGACAGGATGGGCATTGTATTCACCAGGGTAGACAGGATGGGCAAGGTATTCACCAGGGTAGACAGGATGGGCATTTTATTCACCAGGGTTGATGGGATGGGCATTGTATTCACCAGGGTAGACAGGATGGGCATTGCATTCACCAGAATAGACAGGATGGTCAAGATATTCACCAGGGGAGATAGGATTGGCATTGTATTCACCAGGAAAGACAGGATGGGCATTGTATTCACCAGGGCAGACAGGATGGGCATTGTATTCAACAGGGTAGACAGGATGGGCATTGTGTTCACCAGGGTTGACAAGATGGGCATTGTATTCACCAAAGTCGAATGGGTTTGCATTGTATTCACCAGGGTAGACAGGATGGGCATTGTATTCACCTGGGTATACAGGATGGGCATTGTATTCAACAGGGTAGACAGGATGGGCAAAGTATTCACCAGGGTAGACAGGATGGGCATTGTATTCCCCAGAGTAGACAGGATGGGCATTTTATTCACCAGGGTAGACAGGATGGGCATTGTTTTCACCAGGGTAGACAGGATGGGCATTGTATTCACCAGGGTAGACAGGATGGGTATTGTGTTCACCAGGGTAGACAGGATGGGCATTGTATTCACCAGAGTAGACAGGATGGGCAAGTTATTCACCAGGGTAGACAGGATGGGCATTGTATTCACCAGGGTAGACAAGATGGGCATTGTATTCACCAGGGTAGACAGGATGGGCTAGATATTCACCAGAGTGGACAGGATGGGCATTGTATTCACCAGGGGAGACAGGATGGGCATTGTATTCACCAGGGTAGAAAGGGTGTGCATTGTATTCACCAGGGGAGACAGGATGGGCATTGTATTCACAGGGTAGACAGGATGGGCAAGGTATTCACCAGATTAGACAGGGTGGGCATTCTATTCACCAGGGAAGACAGGATGGGCATTGTATTCACCAGAGTAGACAGGATGGGCAAGTTATTCAACAGTGTAGACAGGATGGGCATTGTATTCCCCAGAGTAGACAGGATGGGCAAGGTATTCAACACGGTAGACAGGATGGGCATTGTATTCACCAGGGTAGACAGGATGGGCAAGGTATTCACCAGGGTAGACAGGATGGGCAAGGTATTCACCAGGGTAGACAGGATGGGCATTGTGTTCACCAGGGTAGACAGGATGGGCATTGTAGTCACCAGGGTAGACAGGATGGGCAAGGTATTCACCAGGGTAGACAGAATGGGCATTGTCTTCACCAGGGTAGACAGGATGGGCAAGGTATTCACCAGAGTAGACAGGATGGGCATTGTGTTCACCAGGGTAGACAGGATGGGCATTGTAGTCACCAGGGTAGACAGGATGGGCAAGGTATTCACCAGGGTAGACAGGATGGGCATTGTATTCACCAGGGTAGACAGGATGGGCAAGGCATTCACCAGGGTAGACAGGACGGGCAAGGTATTCACCAGGGTAGACAGGATGGGCATTGTATTCACCAGGGTAGACAGGATGGGCAAGGTATTCACCAGAGTAGACAGGATGAGCATTGTATTCACCAGCGTAGAGAGGATGGGAATTGTATTCACCAGGGTAGACAGGATGGGCATTGTATTCACCAGGGTAGACAGGATGGGAATTGTATTCACCAGGGTAGACAGTTTGGGCATTGTATTCACCAGGGTAGACAGCATGGGTATTGTAATCACCAGGGTAGACAGGATGGGCATTGTATTCACCAGGGTAGACAGGATGGGCAAGGCATTCACCAGGGCAGACAGGACGGTCAAGGTATTCACCAGGATAGACAGGATGTGCATTGTATTCACCAGGGTGGACAGGATGAGCAAGGTATTCACCAGAGTTGACAGGATGTGCATTGTATTCACCAGAGTGGACAGGATGGGAATTGTATTCACCAGGGTAGACTGGATGGGCATTGCATTCACCAGCGTAGAGAGGATGGGAATTGTATTCACCAGGGTAGACAGGATGGGAATTGTATTCACCAGGGTAGACAGTTTGGGCATTGTATCACCAGGGTAGACAGGATGGGCAAGGCATTCACCAGGGTAGACAGGACGGGCATTGTCTTCACCAGGGTAGACAGGACGAACACGGTATTTACCAGGGTAGACAGGATGGACATTGTATTCACCAGAGTGGACAGGATGGGTTTAGTATTCACCAGGGTAGACAGGATGGGCATTGTATTCACCAGGGTAGACAGGATGGGAATTGTATTCACCAGGGTAGATAGGATGGGCATTGTAGTCACTAGGGTAGACAGGATGGTCAAGGTATTCACCAGGATAGACAGGATGGGCAAGGTATTCACCAGGGTAGACAGGATGGGCATTGTATTCACGAGGGTAGACTGGATGGGCATTTTATTCACCATGGTAGACAGGATGGGCATTCTATTCACCAGGGTAGACAGGATGGGCATTGTTTTCACCAGGGTAGACAGGATGGGCATTGTGTTCACCAGGGTGGACAGGATGGGCATTGCATTCACCAGAGCAGACAGGATGGGCAAGTGATTCACCAGGGTAGACAGGATGGGCATTGTATTCACCAGGGTAGACAGGATGGGCTAGATATTCACCAGGGTGGACAGGATGGGCATTGTATTCACCAGGGGAGACAGGATGGGTATTGTATTCACCAGGATAGACAGGATGGGCATTGTATTCACCAGGGTAGACAGGATGTGCATTGTATTCAACAGAGGAGACAGGATGGGCATTGTATTCACAGGGTAGACAGGATGGGCAAGGTATTCACCAGAGTAGACAGGATGGGCATTCTATTCACCAGGGAAGACAGGATGGGCATTGTATTCACCAGGGGAGACAGGATGGGCATTGTATTCACAGGGTAGACAGGATGGGCAAGGTATTCACCAGAGTAGACAGGATGGGCATTCTATTCACCAGGGAAGACAGGATGGGCATTGTATTCACCAGAGTAGACAGAATGGGCAAGTTATTCAACAGTGTAGACAGGATGGGCATTGTATTCCCCAGAGTAGACAGGATGGGCATTTTATTAACCAGGGTAGACAGGATGGGCATTGTTTTCACTAGGGTAGACAGGATGGGCATTGTCTTCACCAGGGTCGACAGGATGGGCATTGTATTCACCAGAGTAGACAGGATGGGCAAGTTATTCACCAGGGTAGACAGGATGGGCATTGTATTCACCAGGGTAGACAAGATGGGCATTTTATTCACCAGGGTAGACAGGATGGGCTAGATATTCAACAGGGTGGACAGGATGGGCATTGTATTCACCAGGGGAGACAGGATGGGCATTGTATTCACCAGGATAGACAGGATGGGCATTGTATTCACCAGGGTAGACAGGATGTGCATTGTATTCAACAGGGTAGACAGGATGGGCATTGTGTTCACCAGGGTAGACAGGATGGGCATTGTAGTCACCAGGGTAGACAGGATGGGCAAGGTATTCACCAGGGTAGACAGGATGGGCATTGTGTTCACCAGGGTTGACAGGATGGGCATTGTAGTCACCAGGGTAGACAGGATGGGCAAGGCATTCACCAGGGTAGACAGGACGGGCAAGGTATTCACCAGGGTAGACAGGATGGGCATTGTATTCACCAGGGTAGACAGAATGGGCAAGGTATTCACCAGAGTAGACAGGATGGGCATTGTATTCACCAGAGTGGACAGGATGGGAATTGTATTCACCAGGGTAGACAGGATGGGAATTGTATTCACCAGGGTAGACAGTTTGGGCATTGTATTCACCAGGGTAGACAGCATGGGTATTGTAATCACCAGGGTAGACAGGATGGGCATTGTATTCACCAGGGTAGACAGGATGGGCAAGGCATTCACCAGGGTAGACAGGACGGTCAAGGTATTCACCAGGATCGACAGGATGTGCATTGTATTCACCAGGTTGGACTCGATGAGCAAGGTATTCACCAGAGTAGACAGGATGCGCATTGTATTCACCAGAGTGGACAGGATGGGAATTGTATTCACCAGGGTAGACTGGATGGGCATTGCATTCACCAGCGTAGAGAGGATGGGAATTGTATTCACCAGGGTAGACAGGATGGGCATTGTATTCACCAGGGTAGACAGGATGGGAACTGTATTCACCAGGGTAGACAGTTTGGGCATTGTATTCACCAGGGTAGACAGGATGGGCATTGTATTCACCAGGGTAGACAGGATGGGCAAGGCATTCACCAGGGTAGACAGGACAGGCATTGTATTCACCAGGGTAGACAGGATGGACATTGTATTCACCAGAGTGGACAGGATGGGTTTCGTATTCACCAGGGTAGACAGGATGGGCATTGTATTCACCAGGGTAGACAGGATGGGAATTGTATTCACCAGGGTAGACAGGATGGGCATTGTAGTCACCAGGGTAGACAGGATGGGAATTGTATTCACCAGGGTAGACAGGATGGGCATTGTAGTCACTCGGGTAGACAGGATGGTCAAGGTATTCACCAGGATATACAGGATGGGCAAGGTATTCACCAGGGTAGAGAGGATGGGCAAGGTATTCACCAGAGTGGACAGGATGGGAATTATATTCACCAGGGTAGACTGGATGGGCATTGTATTCACCAGCGTAGAGAGGATGGGAATTGTATTCACCAGGGTAGACAGGATGGGCATTGTATTCACCAGGGTAGACAGGATGGGTATTGTATTCACCAGGGTAGACAGTTTGGGCATTGTATTCACCAGGGTAGACAGCATGGGTATTGTAATCACCAGGGTAGACAGGATGGGCATTGTATTCACCAGGGTAGACAGGATGGGCAAGGCATTCACCAGGGTAGACAGGACGGTCAATGTATTCACCAGGATAGACAGGATGTGCATTGTATTCACCAGGGTGGACAGGATGAGCAAGGTATTCACCAGAGTAGACAGGATGCGCATTGTATTCACCAGAGTGGACAGGATGGGAATTGTATTCACCAGGGTAGACTGGATGGGCATTGCATTCACCAGCGTAGAGAGGATGGGAATTGTATTCACCAGGGTAGACAGGATGGGCATTGTATTCACCAGGGTAGACAGGATGGGAATTGTATTCACCAGGGTAGACAGGATGGGCATTGTATTCACCAGGGTAGACAGGATGGGCAAGGCATTCACCAGGGTAGACAGGACGGGCATTGTCTTCACCAGGGTAGACAGGACGGGCACGGTATTCACCAGGGTAGACAGGATGGACATTGTATTCACCAGAGTGGACAGGATGGGTTTCGTATTCACCAGGGTAGACAGGATGGGCATTGTATTCACCAGGGTAGACAGGATGGGAATTGTATTCACCAGGGTAGACAGGATGGGCATTGTAGTCACTAGGGTAGACAGGATGGTCAAGGTTTTCACCAGGATAGACAGGATGGGCAAGGTATTCACCAGGGTAGAGAGGATGGGCAAGGTATTCACCAGGGTAGACAGGGTGGGCAAGGTATTCACCAGGGTAGACAGGATGGGCATTGTATTCACCAGGGTAGACAGCATGGGTATTGTATTCACCAGGGTAGGCAGGATGGGCATGGTATTCACCAGGGTAGACTGGATGGGCATTTAATTCACCATGGTAGACAGGATGGGCATTCTATTCACCAGGGTAGACAGGATGGGCATTGTTTTCACCAGGGTAGACAGGATGGGCATTGTATTCACCAGGGTAGACAGGATGGGCATTGTATTCACCAGAGTAGACAGGATGGGCAAGTTATTCACCAGGGTAGACAGGATGGGCATTGTATTCACCAGGGTAGACAAGATGGGCATTGTATTCACCAGGGGAGACAGGATGGGCTAGATATTCACCAGGGTGGACTGGATGGGCATTGTATTCACCAGGGGAGACAGGATGGGCATTGTATTCACCAGGATAGACAGGATGGGCATTGTATTCACCAGGGTAGACAGGATGTGCATTGTATTCACCAGGGGAGACAGGATGGGCATTGTATTCACAGGGTAGACAGGATGGGCATTGTATTCACCAGGGTAGACAGGATGGGCATTCTATTCACCAGGGAAGACAGGATGGGCATTGTATTCACCAGAGTAGACAGGATGGTCAAGTTATTCAACAGTGTAGACAGGATGGGCATTGTATTCCCCAGGGTAGACAGGATGGGCATTTCATTCACCAGGGTAGACAGGATGGGCATTGTTTTCACCAGGGTAGACAGGATGGGCATTGTATTCACCAGGGTAGACAAGATGGGCATTGTATTCACCAGGGTAGACAGCATGGGCTAGATATTCACCAGGGTGGACAGGATGGGCATTGTATTCACCAGAGGAGACAGGATGGGCATTGTATTCACCAGGATAGACAGGATGGGCATTGTATTCACCAGGGTAGACAGGATGTGCATTGTATTCATCAGGGGAGACAGGATGGGCATTGTATTCACAGGGTAGACAGGATGGGCAAGGTATTCACCAGGGTAGACAGGATGGGCATTGTGTTCACCAGGGTAGACAGGATTGGCATTGTAGTCACCAGGGTAGACAGGATGGGCATTGTATTCACCAGCGTAGAGAGGATGGGAATTGTATTCACCAGGGTAGACAGGATGGGCATTGTATTCACCAGGGTAGACAGGATGGGAATTGTATTCACCAGGGTAGACAGTTTGGGCATTGTATTCACCAGGATAGACAGGATGGGCATTGTATTCACCAGGGTAGACAGGATGGACAAGGCATTCACCAGGGTAGACAGGGCGGGCATTGTATTCACCAGGGTAGACAGGACGGGCAAGGTATTCACCAGGGTAGACAGGATGGACATTGTATTCATCAGAGTGGACAGGATGGGTTTCATATTCACCAGGGTAGACAGGATGGGCATTGTATTCACCAGGGTAGATAGGATGGGAATTGTATTCACCAGGGTAGACAGGATGGGCATTGTAGTCACTAGGGTAGACAGGATGGTCGAGGTATTCACCAGGATAGACAGGATGGGCAAGGTATTCACCAGGGTAGAGAGGATGGGCAAGGTATTCACCAGGGTAGACAGGATGGGCAAGGTATTCACCAGGGTAGACAGGATGGGCATTGTATTCAACAGGGTAGACAGCATGGGTATTGTATTCACCAGAGTAGACAGGATGGGCATGGTATTCACCAGGGTAGACTGGATTGGCATTTTATTCACCATGGTAGACAGGATGGGCATTCTATTCACCAGGGTAGACAGGATGGGCATTGTTTTCACCAGGGTAGACAGGATGGGCATTGTATTCACCAGGGTAGACAGGATGGGCATTGTGTTCACCAGGGTAGACAGGATGGGCATTGTATTCACCAGAGTAGACAGGATGCGCATTGTATTCACCAGAGTGGACAGCATGGGCATTGTATTCACCAGGGTAGACAGGATGTGCATTGTATTCACCAGGGTAGACAGGATGGGCTTTGTATTCACAGGGTAGACAGGATGGGCAAGGTATACACCAGAGCAGACAGGATGGGCATTCTATTCACCAGGGTAGACAGGATGGGCATTGTATTCACCAGGGTAGACAGGATGGGCAAGCTATTCACCAGGGTAGACAGGATGGGCATTGTATTCACCAGGGTAGACAGGATGGGAATTGTATACACCAGGGTAGACAGGATGGGCATTGTAGTCACTAGGGTAGACAGGATGGTCAAGGTTTTCACCAGGATAGACAGGATGGGCAAGGTATTCACCAGGGTAGAGAGAATGGGCAAGGTATTCGCCAGGGTAGACAGGATGGGCAAGGTATTCACCAGGGTAGACATGATGGGCATTGTATTCACCAGGGTAGACAGCATGGGTATTGTATTCACCAGGGTAGGCAGGATGGGCATGGTATTCACCAGGGTAGACTGGATGGGCATTTAATTCACCATGGTAGACAGGATGGACATTCTATTCACCAGGGTAGACAGGATGGGCATTGTTTTCACCAGGGTAGACAGGATGGGCATTGTATTCACCAGGGTAGACAGGATGGGCATTGTGTTCACCAGGGTAGACAGGATGGGCATTGTATTCACCAGAGTAGACAGGATGGGCAAGTTATTCACCAGGGTAGACAGGATGGGCATTGTATTCACCAGGGTAGACAAGATGGGCATTGTATTCACCAGGGGAGACAGGATGGGCTAGATATTCACCAGGGTGGACTGGATGGGCATTGTATTCACCAGGGGAGACAGGATGGGCATTGTATTCACCAGGATAGACAGGATGGGCATTGTATTCACCAGGGTAGACAGGATGTGCATTGTATTCACCAGGGGAGACAGGATGGGCATTGTATTCACAGGGTAGACAGGATGGGCAAGGTATTCACCAGAGTAGACAGGATGTGCATTCTATTCACCAGGGAAGACAGGATGGGCATTGTATTCACCAGAGTAGACAGGATGGTCAAGTTATTCAACAGTGTAGACAGGATGGGCATTGTATTCCCCAGGGTAGACAGGATGGGCATTTCATTCACCAGGGTAGACAGGATGGGCATTGTTTTCACCAGGGTAGACAGGATGGGCATTGTATTCACCAGGGTAGACAAGATGGGCATTGTATTCACCAGGGTAGACAGCATGGGCTAGATATTCACCAGGGTGGACAGGATGGGCATTGTATTCACCAGAGGAGACAGGATGGGCATTGTATTCACCAGGATAGACAGGATGGGCATTGTATTCACCAGGGTAGACAGGATGTGCATTGTATTCATCAGGGGAGACAGGATGGGCATTGTATTCACAGGGTAGACAGGATGGGCAAGGTATTCACCAGGGTAGACAGGATGGGCATTGTGTTCACCAGGGTAGACAGGATGGGCATTGTAGTCACCAGGGTAGACAGGATGGGCATTGTATTCACCAGCGTAGAGAGGATGGGAATTGTATTCACCAGGGTAGACAGGATTGGCATTGTATTCACCAGGGTAGACAGGATGGGAATTGTATTCACCAGGGTAGACAGTTTGGGCATTGTATTCACCAGGATAGACAGGATGGGCATTGTATTCACCAGGGTAGACAGGATGGACAAGGCATTCACCAGGGTAGACAGGGCGGGCATTGTATTCACCAGGGTAGACAGGACGGGCAAGGTATTCACCAGGGTAGACAGGATGGACATTGTATTCATCAGAGTGGACAGGATGGGTTTCATATTCACCAGGGTAGACAGGATGGGCATTGTATTCACCAGGGTAGATAGGATGGGAATTGTATTCACCAGGGTAGACAGGATGGGCATTGTAGTCACTAGGGTAGACAGGATGGTCGAGGTATTCACCAGGATAGACAGGATGGGCAAGGTATTCACCAGGGTAGAGAGGATGGGCAAGGTATTCACCAGGGTAGACAGGATGGGCAAGGTATTCACCAGGGTAGACAGGATGGGCATTGTATTCAACAGGGTAGACAGCATGGGTATTGTATTCACCAGAGTAGACAGGATGGGCATGGTATTCACCAGGGTAGACTGGATTGGCATTTTATTCACCATGGTAGACAGGATGGGCATTCTATTCACCAGGGTAGACAGGATGGGCATTGTTTTCACCAGGGTAGACAGGATGGGCATTGTATTCACCAGGGTAGACAGGATGGGCATTGTGTTCACCAGGGTAGACAGGATGGGCATTGTATTCACCAGAGTAGACAGGATGCGCATTGTATTCACCAGAGTGGACAGCATGGGCATTGTATTCACCAGGGTAGACAGGATGTGCATTGTATTCACCAGGGTAGACAGGATGGGCATTGTATTCACAGGGTAGACAGGATGGGCAAGGTATACACCAGAGCAGACAGGATGGGCATTCTATTCACCAGGGTAGACAGGATGGGCATTGTATTCACCAGGGTAGACAGGATGGGCAAGCTATTCACCAGGGTAGACAGGATGGGCATTTTATTCACCAGGGTAGACAGGATGGGCAAGTTATTCACCAGGGTAGAAATGATGGGCATTGTATTCACCAGGGTAGACAGGATGGGCATTGTGTTCACCAAGGTAGACAGGATGGGAATTGTATTCACCAGAGTGGACAGGATGGGCATTGTGTTCGCCAGGGTCGTCAGGATGGGCATTGCATTCAACAGGGTAGACAGGATGGGCACGGTATTCACCAGGGTAGACAGGATGAGCAAGGTATTCACCAGGGTAGACAGGATGGGCATTGTATTCACCAGGGTAGACAGGATGGGCATTGTATTCACCAGGGTAGACAGGATGGGCAAGGTATTCACCAGGGTAGACAGGATGGGCATTGTATTCACCAGGGTAGACAGGATGGGCATTGTATTAACCAGAGTAGACAGGATGGGCATTGTGTTCACCAGGTTTGACATGATGGGCATTGTGTTCACCAGCGTAGACAGGGTGGGCATTGAATTCACCAGGGTAAACAGGATGGGCATTGTATTCACCAGAGTAGACAGGATGGGCAAGGTATTCACCAGAGCAGACAGGAAGGGCATTGTATTCACCAGGGTAGACAAAATGGGCATTGTATTCACCAGGGTAGACAAGATGGGCAATGTATTCACCAGGGTCGACAGGATGGGCATTGTATTCACCAGGGTAGACAGGATGGGAATTGTATTCACCAATGTAGACAGGATGGGCATTGTAGTCACTAGGGTAGACAGGATGGTCGAGGTATTCACCAGGATAGACAGGATGGGCAAGGTATTCACCAGGGGAGAGAGGATGGCCAAGGTATTCACCAGGGTAGACAGGATGGGCAAGGTATTCACCAGGGTAGACAGGATGGGCATTGTATTCACCAGGGTAGACAGCATGGGTATTGTATTCACCAGGGTAGACAGGATGGGCATGGTATTCACCAGGGTAGACTGGATGGGCATTTTATTCACCATGGTAGACAGGATGGGCATTCTATTCACCAGGTTAGACAGGATGGGCATTGTTTTCACCAGGGTAGACAGGATGGGCATTGTATTCACCAGGGTAGACAGGATGGGCATTGTGTTCACCAGGGTAGACAGGATGGGCATTGTATTCACCAGAGTAGACAGGATGCGCATTGTATTCACCAGAGTGGACAGGATGGGAATTGTATTCACCAGGGTAGACTGGATGGGCATTGCATTCACCAGCGTAGAGAGGAGGGGAATTGTATTCACCAGGGTAGACAGGATGGGCATTGTATTCACCAGGGTAGACAGGATGGGAATTGTATTCACCAGGGGAGACAGTTTGGGCATTGTATTCACCAGGGTAGACAGGATGGGCAAGGTATTCACCAGGGTAGACAGGATGGGCATTGTATTCACCAGGGTAGACAGGATGGGCATTGTATTAACCAGAGTAGACAGGATGGGCATTGTGTTCACCAGGTTTGACATGATGGGCATTGTGTTCACCAGCGTAGACAGGGTGGGCATTGAATTCACCAGGGGAAACAGGATGGGCATTGTATTCACCAGAGTAGACAGGATGGGCAAGGTATTCACCAGAGCAGACAGGAAGGGCATTGTGTTCACCAGGGTAGACAAAATGGGCATTGTATTCACCAGGGTAGACAAGATGGGCAATGTATTCACCAGGGTCGACAGGATGGGCAAGGGATTCAAAGGGTAGACAGGATGGGCATTGTATTCATCAGAGTAGACAGGATGGGCATTGTATTCACCAGGGTAGACAGGATGGGAATTGTATTCACCAGTGTAGACAGGATGGGCATTGTAGTCACTAGGGTAGACAGGATGGTCGAGGTATTCACCAGGATAGACAGGATGGGCAAGGTATTCACCAGGGTAGAGAGGATGGGCAAGGTATTCACCAGGGTAGACAGGATGGGCAAGGTATTCACCAGGGTAGACAGGATGGGCATTGTATTCACCAGGGTAGACAGCATGGGTATTGTATTCACCAGGGTAGACAGGATGGACATGGTATACACCAGGGTAGACTGGATGGGCATTTTATTCACCATGGTAGACAGGATGGGCATTCTATTCACCAGGTTAGACAGGATGGGCATTGTTTTCAACAGGGTAGACAGGATGGGCATTGTATTCACCAGGGTAGACAGGATGGGCATTGTGTTCACCAGGGTAGACAGGATGGGCATTGTATTCACCAGAGTAGACAGGATGCGCATTGTATTCACCAGAGTGGACAGGATGGGAATTGTATTCACCAGGGTAGACTGGATGGGCATTGCATTCACCAGCGTAGAGAGGAGGGGAATTGTATTCACCAGGGTAGACAGGATGGGCATTGTATTCACCAGGGTAGACAGGATGGGAATTGTATTCACCAGGGGAGACAGTTTGGGCATTGTATTCACCAGGGTAGACAGGATGGGCATTGTATTCACCAGGGTAGACAGGATGGGCAAGGCATTCACCAGGGTAGACAGGACGGGCATTGTATTCACGAGGGGAGACAGGACTGGCAAGGTATTCACCAGGGTAGACAGGATGGACATTGTATTCACCAGAGTGGACAGGATGGGAATTGTATTCACCAGGGTAGACAGGATGGGCATTGTATTCACCATGGTAGACAGGATGGGCATCGTTTTCACCAGGGTAGACAGGATGGGCATTGTATTCACCAGGGTCGACAGGATGGTCATTGTATTCACCAGGGTAGACAGGATGGGCATTGCATTCACCAGAGTAGACAGGATGGGCAAGTTATTCACCAGGGTAGACAGGATGGGCATTGTATTCACCAGGGTAGACATGATGGGCATTGTATTCACCAGGGTCGACAGGATGGGCTAGATATTCACCAGGGTGTACAGGATGGGCATTGTATTCACCAGGGTGGACAGGATGGGTATTGTATTCACTAGGATGGACAGCATGGGCATTGTATTCACCAGGGTAGACAGGATGTGCATTGTATTCACCAGGGTAGACAGGATGGGCATTGTATTCACAGGGTAGACAGGATGGGCAAGGTATTCACCAGAGCAGACAGGGTGGGCATTCTATTCACCAGGGTAGACAGGATGGGCATTGTATTCACCAGGGTAGACAGGATGGGCAAGGTATTCACCAGGGTAGACAGGATGGGCATTGTATTCACCAGGGTGGACAGGATGGGCAAGGTATTCACCAGGGTAGAAATGATGGGCATTGTATTCACCAGGGTAGACAGGATGGGCATTGTGTTCACCAAGGTAGACAGGATGGGAATTGTATTCACCAGAGTGGACAGGATGGGCATTGTGTTCGCCAGGGTAGACAGGATGGGCATTGTATTCACCAGGGTAGACAGGATGGGCATTGTATTCACCAGGGTAGACAGGATGGGCAAGGTATTCACCAGGGTAGACAGGATGGGCATTGTATTCACCAGGGTAGACAGGATGGGCATTGTATTAACCAGAGTAGACAGGATGGGCATTGTGTTCACCAGGTTTGACATGATGGGCATTGTGTTCACCAGCGTAGACAGGGTGGGCATTGAATTCACCAGGGTAAACAGGATGGGCATTGTATTCACCAGAGTAGACAGGATGGGCAAGGTATTCACCAGAGCAGACAGGAAGGGCATTGTATTCACCAGGGTAGACAAAATGGGCATTGTATTCACCAGGGTAGACAAGATGGGCAATGTATTCACCAGGGTCGACAGGATGGGCAAGGGATTCAAAGGGTAGACAGGATGGGCATTGTATTCACCAGAGTAGACAGGATGGGCATTGTATTCACCAGGGTAGACAGGATGGGAATTGTATTCACCAGTGTAGACAGGATGGGCATTGTAGTCACTAGGGTAGACAGGATGGTCGAGGTATTCACCAGGATAGACAGGATGGGCAAGGTATTCACCAGGGTAGAGAGGATGGGCGAGGTATTCACCAGGGTAGACAGGATGGGCAAGGTATTCACCAGGGTAGACAGGATGGGAATTGTATTCACCAGGGTAGACAGCATGGGTATTGTATTCACCAGGGTAGACAGGATGGGCATGGTATTCACCAGGGTAGACTGGATGGGCATTTTATTCACCATGGTAGACAGGATGGGCATTCTATTCACCAGGTTAGACAGGATGGGCATTGTTTTCACCAGGGTAGACAGGATGGGCATTGTATTCACCAGGGTAGACAGGATGGGCATTGTGTTCACCAGGGTAGACAGGATGGGCATTGTATTCACCAGAGTAGACAGGATGCGCATTGTATTCACCAGAGTGGACAGGATGGGAATTGTATTCACCAGGGTAGACTGGATGGGCATTGCATTCACCAGCGTAGAGAGGATGGGAATTGTATTCACCAGGGTAGACAGGATGGGCATTGTATTCACCAGGGTAGACAGGATGGGAATTGTATTCACCAGGGGAGACAGTTTGGGCATTGTATTCACCAGGGTAGACAGGATGGGCATTGTATTCACCAGGGTAGAGAGGATGGGCTAGGCATTCACCAGGGTAGACAGGACGGGCATTGTATTCACCAGGGTAGACAGGACTGGCAAGGTATTCACCAGGGTAGACAGGATGGACATTGTATTCACCAGAGTGGACAGGATGGGAATTGTATTCACCAGGGTAGACAGGATGGGCATTGTATTCACCATGGTAGACAGGATGGGCATCGTTTTCACCAGGGTAGACAGGATGGGCATTGTGTTCACCAGGGTCGACAGGATGGTTATTGTATTCACCAGGGTAGACAGGATGGGCATTGCATTCACCAGAGTAGACAGGATGGGCAAGTTATTCACCAGGGTAGACAGGATGGGCATTGTATTCACCAGGGTAGACATGATGGGCATTGTATTCACCAGGGTCGACAGGATGGGCTAGATATTCACCAGGGTGGACAGGATGGGCATTGTATTCACCAGGGTGGACAGGATGGGTATTGTATTCACTAGGATGGACAGCATGGGCATTGTATTCACCAGGGTAGACAGGATGTGCATTGTATTCACCAGGGTAGACAGGATGGGCATTGTATTCACAGGGTAGACAGGATGGGCAAGGTATTCACCAGAGCAGACAGGATGGGCATTCTATTCACCAGGGTAGACAGGATGGGCATTGTATTCACCAGGGTAGACAGGATGGGCAAGGTATTCACCAGGGTAGACAGGATGGGCATTGTATTCACCAGGGTAGACAGGATGGGCAAGGTATTCACCAGGGTAGAAATGATGGGCATTGTATTCACCAGGGTAGACAGGATGGGCATTGTGTTCACCAAGGTAGACAGGATGGGAATTGTATTCACCAGAGTGGACAGGATGGGCATTGTGTTCGCCAGGGTAGTCAGGATGGGCATTGCATTCACCAGGTTAGACAGGATGGGCACGGTATTCACCAGGGTAGACAGGATGAGCAAGGTATTCACCAGGGTAGACAGGATGGGCATTGTATTCACCAGGGTAGACAGGATGGGCATTGTATTCACCAGGGTAGACAGGATGGGCAAGGTATTCACCAGGGTAGACAGGATGGGCATTGTATTCACCAGGGTAGACAGGAAGACAGGATGGGCATTGTATTAACCAGAGTAGACAGGATGGGCATTGTGTTCACCAAGTTTGACATGATGGGCATTGTGTTCACCAGGGTAGACAGGGTGGGCATTGAATTCACCAGGGTAAACAGGATGGGCATTGTATTCACCAGAGTAGACAGGATGGGCAAGGTATTCACCAGAGCAGACAGGAAGGGCATTGTATTCACCAGGGTAGACAAAATGGGCATTGTATTCACCAGGGTAGACAAGATGGGCAATGTCTTCACCAGGGTCGACAGGATGGGCAAGGGATTCAAAGGGTAGACAGGATGGGCATTGTGTTCACCAGAGTAGACAGGATGGGCATTGTATTCACCAGGGTAGACAGGATGGGCATTGTATTCACCAGGGTAGACAGGATGGGCATTGTGTTCACCAAGGTAGACAGGATGGGAATTGTATTCACCAGAGTAGACAGGATGTGCATTGTGCTCACCAGGGTAGACAGAATGGGCAAGGTCTTCACCAGGGTAGACAGGATGAGCAAGGTATTCACCAGGGTGGACAGGATGGGCATTGCGTTCAACAGGGTAGACAGGATGGGCAAGGTATTCACCAGGGTAGACAGGATGGGCATTGCGTTCACCAGGGTAGACAGGATGGGCTAGATATTCACCAGGGTGGACAGGACGGGCATTGTATTCTCCAGGGTAGACAGAATGGGCATTGTATTCACTAGGATCGACAGCATGGGCATTGTATTCACCAGGGTAGACAGGATGTGCATTGTATTCACCAGGGTAGACAGGATGGGCATTGTATTCACAGGGTAGACAGGATGGGCAAGGTATTCACCAGAGTAGACAGGATGGGCATTCTATTCACCAGGGTAGACAGGATGGGCATTGTATTCACCATAGTAGACAGGATGGGTAAGTTATTCACCAGTGTAGACAGGATGGGCATTGTATTCCCCAGAGTAGACAGGATGGGCATTTTATTCACCAGGGTAGACAGGATGGGCATTGTATTACCCAGAGTAGACAGGATGGGCATTTTATTCAGCAGGGTAGACAGGATGGGCATTGTATTTACCAGGGTAGACATGATGGGCATTGCATTCACTAGGGTAGACAGGATGGGCATTGTATTAACCAGGTTTGACAGGATGGGCATTGTGTTCACCAGGGTAGACAGGGTGGGGATTGAATTCACCAGGGTAGACAGGATGGGCATTGTATTCACCAGAGCAGACAGGATGGGCATTGTATTCACCAGGGTAGACAGTTTGGGCATTGTATTCACCAGGGTAGACAGCATGGATATTGTAATCACCAGGGTAGACAGGATGGGCATTGTATTCACCAGGGTGGACAGGATGGGCAAGGCATTCACCAGGGTAGACAGCACGGTCAAGGTATTCACCAGGATAGACAGGATGTGCATTGTATTCACCAGGGTGGACAGGATGAGCAAGGTATTCACCAGAGTAGACAGGATGGGAATTGTATTCAGCAGGGTAGACTGGATGGGCATTGCATTCACCAGGGTAGACAGGATGGGCATTGTATTCACCAGGGTAGACAGGATGGGCAAGTCATTCACCAGTGTAGACAGGACGGGCATTGTATTCACCAGGGTAGACAGGACGGGCAACGTATTCACCAGGGTAGACAGGATGGACATTTTATTCACCAGAGTGGACAGGATGTGAATTGTATTCACCAGGGTAGACTGGATGGGCATTGTATTCACCAGCATAGATAGGATGGGAATTGTATTCACCAGGGTAGACAGGATGGGCATTGTATTCACCAGGGTAGACAGGATGGGAATTGTATTCACCAGGGTAGACAGTTTGGGCATTGTATTCACCAGGGTCGACAGCATGGGTATTGTATTCACCTGGGTGGACAGGATGGGCAAGGTATTCACCAGGGTAGACTGGATGGGCATTTTATTCACTATGGTAGACAGGATGGGCATTCTATTCACCAGGGTGGACAGGATGGGCATTGTTTTCACCAGGGTAGACAGGATGGGCATTGTATTCACCAGGGTCGACAGGATGGGTATTGTATTCACCAGGGTAGACAGGATGGGCATAGTATTCACCAGAGTAGACAGGATGGGCAAGTTATTCACCAGGGTAGACAGGATGGGCATTGTATTCACCAGGGTAGACAAGATGGGCATTGTATTCACCAGGGTTGACAGGATGGGCTAGATATTCACCAGGGTGGACAGGATGGGCATTGTATTCACCAGGGTAGACAGGATGGGCATTGTATTCACTAGGATGGACAGCATGGGCATTGTATTCACCAGGGTAGACAGGATGTGCATTGTATTCACCAGGGTCGACAGGATGGGCAAGGTATTCACCAGAGTAGACAGGATGGGCATTCTATTCACCAGGGTAGACAGGATGGGCATCGTATTCACCATAGTAGACAGGATGGGCAAGTTATTCACCAGTGTAGACAGGATGGGCATTGTATTCCCCAGAGTAGACAGGATGGGCATTTTATTCACCAAGGTAGACAGGATGGGCATTGTATTCCCCAGAGTAGAAAGGATGGGCATTGTATTCACCAGGGTAGACAGGATGGGCAAGTTATTCACCAGGGTAGACAGGATGGGCATTGTATTCACCAGGGTAGACAGGATGGGCAAGGTATTCACCAGGGTAGAAATGATGGGCATTGTATTCACCAGGGTAGACAGGATGGGCATTGTGTTCACCAAGGTAGACAGGATGGGAATTGTATTCACCAGAGCAGACAGGATGGGCATTGTATTCACCAGGGTAGACAAAATGGGCATTGTATTCACCAGGGTAGACAAGATGGGCAATGTATTCACCACGGTCGACAGGATGGGCAAGGGATTCAAAGGGTAGACAGGATGGGCATTGTATTCACCAGAGTAGACAGGATGGGCATTGTATTCACCAGGGTAGACAGGATGGGCATTGTATTCACCAGGGAAGACAGGATGGGCATTGTATTCACCAGGGTAGACAGGATGGGCATTGTGTTCACCAAGTTAGACAGGATGGGAATTGTATTCACCAGAGTAGACAGGATGTGCATTGTGCTCACCAGGGTAGACAGGATGGGTATTGCGTTCACCAGGGTAGACAGGATGGGCATTGTATTCACCAGGGTGGACAGGATGGGCATGGTATTCACCAGGGTAAACAGGATGGGCAAGGTATTCACCAGGGTAGACAGGATGAGCAAGGTATTCACCAGGGTAGACAGGATGGGCATTGCGTTCAACAGGGTAGACAGGATGGGCTAGATATTCACCAGGGTGGACAGGATGGGCATTGTATTCTCCAGGGTAGACAGGATGGGCATTGTATTCACTAGGATCGACAGCATGGGCATTGTATTCACCAGGGTAGACAGGATGTGCATTGTATTCACCAGTGTAGACAGGATGGGCATTGTATTCACAGGGTAGACAGGATGGGCAAGGTATTCACCAGAGTAGACAGGATGGGCATTCTATTCACCAGGGTAGACAGGATGGGCATTGTATTCACCATAGTAGACAGGATGGGCAAGTTATTCACCAGTGTAGACAGGATGGGCATTGTATTTCCCAGAGTAGACAGGATGGGCATTTTATTCACCAGGGTAGACAGGATGGGCATTGTATTCCCCAGAGTAGACAGGATGGGCATTTTATTCACCAGGGTAGACAGGATGGGCATTGTATTTACCAGGGTAGACATGATGGGCATTGTATTCACCAGGGTAGAGAGGATGGGCATTGTATTAACCAGAGTAGACAGGATGGGCATTGTGTTCACCAGGTTTGACATGATGGGCATTGTGTTCACCAGGGTAGACAGGGTGGGCATTGAATTCACCAGGGTAGACAGGATGGGCATTGTATTCACCAGAGCAGACGGGATGGGCATTGTATTCATCAGGGTCGACAGTTTGGGCATTGTATTCACCAGGGTAGACAGCATGGATATTGTCATCACCAGGGTAGACAGGATGGGCATTGTATTCACCAGGGTAGACAGGATGGGCAAGGCATTCACCAGGGTAGACAGGACGGTCAAGGTATTCACCAGGATAGACAGGATGTGAATTGTATTCACCAGGGTGGACAGGATGAGCAAGGTATTCACCAGAGTAGACAGGATGCGCATTGTATTCACCAGAGTGGACAGGATGGGAATTGTATTCACCAGGGTAGACTGGATGGGCATTGCATTCACCAGCGTAGAGAGGATGGGAATTGTATTCACCAGGGTAGACAGGATGGGCATTGTATTCACCAGGGTAGACAGGATGGGAATTGTATTCACCAGGGTAGACAGTTTGGGCATTGTATTCACCAGGGTAGACAGGATGGGCATTGTATTCACCAGGGTAGACAGGATGGGCAAGGCATTCACCAGGGTAGACAGGACGGGCATTGTATTCACCAGGGTAGACAGGACGGGCAACGTATTCACCAGGGTAGACAGGATGTACATTGTATTCACCAGAGTGGACAGGATGGGAATTGTATTCACCAGGGTAGACTGGATGGGCATTGTATTCACCAGCAAAGAGAGGATGGGAATTGTATTCACCAGGGTAGACAGGATGGGCATTGTATTCACCAGGGTAGACAGGATGGGAATTGTATTCACCAGGGTAGACAGTTTGGGCATTGTATTCACCAGGGTAGACAGCATGGGTATTGTATTCACCAGGGTAGACAGGATGGGCAAGGTATTCACCAGGGTAGACTGGATGGGCATTTTATTCACCATGGTAGACAGGATGGGCATTCTATTCACCAGGGTAGACAGGATGGGCATTGTTTTCACCAGGGTAGACAGGATGGGCATTCTATTCACCAGATTAGACAGGATGGGCATAGTATTCACCAGAGTAGACAGGATGGGCAAGTTATTCACCAGGGTAGACAGGATGGGCATTGTATTCACAAGGGTAGACAAGATGGGCATTGTATTCACCAGGGTCGACAGGATGGGCTAGATATTCACCAGGGTGGACAGGATGGGCATTGTATTCACCAGGGTAGACAGGATGGGCATTGTATTCACTAGGATGGACAGCATGGGCATTGTATTCACCAGGGTAGACAGGATGGGCATTGTATTCCCCAGAGTAGACAGGATGGGCATTTTATTCACCAGGGTAGACAGGATGCGCATTGTATTCACCATGGTACACAGGATGGGCAAGGTATTCACCAGGGTAGAAATGATGGGCATTGTATTCACCAGGGTAGACAGGATGGGCATTGTGTTCACCAAGGTAGACAGGATGGGAATTGTATTCACCAGAGCAGACAGCATGGGCATTGTATTCACCAGGGTAGACAAAATGGGCATTGTATTCACCAGGGTAGACAGGATGGGCATTGTATTCACCAGAGTATACATAATGGGCAAGGTATTCACCAGAGTCGACAGGATGGGCATTGTATTCACCAGGGTAGACAGGATGGGCATTGTATTCACCAGGGTAGACAGGATGGGAATTGTATTCACCAGGGTAGACAGGATGGGCATTGTATTCACCAGGGTGGACAGGATGGGATTCGTATTCACCAGGGTAGACAGGATGGGCATTGTTTTCACCAGGATAGACAGGATGGGAATTGTATTCACCAGGGTAGACAGGATGGGCATTGTAGTCACCAGGGTAGACAGGATGGTCAAGGTATTCACCAGGGTAGACAGGATGGGCAAGGTATTCACCAGGGTAGACAGGATGGGCATTGTATTCACCAGAGTAGACAGGATGTGCATTGTATTCACCAGGGTAGACAGGATGGGCATTGTATTCACCAGGGTGGACAGGATGGGCATTGTATTCACCAGGGTAGACAGGATGGGCATTGTATTCACCAGAGTAGACAGGATGGGCATTGTATTCACCAGGGTAGACTGGATGGGCATTGTGTTCACCAGGGTAGACAGGATGGGCAAGGTATTCACCAGGGTAGACAGGATGGGCATTGTGTTCACCAGGGTGGACAGGATGGGCAAGGTATTCACCAGGGTAGACAGGATGGGCAAGGTTTTCACCAGGATAGACAGGATGGGCATTGTATTTCCCAGGGTAGACAGGAAGGGCATTGTATTCACCAGGGTGGGCAGAATGGGCAAGGTAATCAACAGCTGATATTGCAATTAATGAACGATTCAAAGAGGGCAAAGAGGGGGAGGAATTTTTGAAGTGTGTTCAGGAGAACTTTCTTGACCAGTATGTTACCGGCCCAACGTGGAAGGAGGCATTGCTGGATCTGGTTCCGGGGAATGAGGTAGGCCAAGTGGAGCAAGTGTCAGTGGGGAACATGTCGGGAACAGTGATTGTAGTATCATAGTATTCAGATTAGCTAGGGAAAAGGACAACGAGCAATCTGGAGTAAAAATACTCAATTGGAGGATGGCCAATTTCAGTGGGATGAGAATTGATCTGGCCCGGGTAAATTGGAATCAAAGATTGGCAGGCAAAACTCTAATTGAGCAATGGGTGGCCTTTAAAGAAGAGATGGTTCAGGTACAGTCTAGGTACATTCCCATGAGGGGGACAGGTCGGGCAACTAAAGCCAGAGCTCCCTGGATGATGAAAGAGATAGAGTAAGATGAAGCAGAAAAAGGGGGCGTATGACAGATATCAGGTTGATAATATAAGTGAGAACAAGGCAGAATATAGAAAGTTCAGAGGGGAAGTGAAAAAGGAAAAAGAGGGGCAAAGAGAGAATATGAGAATAGACTGGAGGCTAACATAAAAGAGAATCCAAAAGTCTTTTACAGGCATATAAAAGTAAACGGGTCGTAAGAGGAGAGGTGGGACCAATTAGGGACCAAAAAGGAGATCTACGCATGGAGGCAAAGAGCATGGCTGAGGTCCTAAATTTTTTTTTTTTTATTTGTTCATGGGATGTGGGCGTCGCTGGCGAGGCCGGCATTTATTGCCCATCCCTAATTGCCCTTGAGAAGGTGGTGGTGAGCCGCCTTCTTGAACCGCTGCAGTCCGTGTGGTGACGGTTCTCCCACTGTGCTGTTAGGAAGGGAGTTCCAGGATTTTGACCCAGTGACGATGAAGGAACGGCGATATATTTCCAAGTCAGGATGGTGTGTGACTTGGAGGGGAACGTGCAGGTGGTGTTTTTCCCATGTGCCTGCTGCTCTTGTCCTTCTCGGTGGTAGAGGTCGTGGGTTTGGGAGGTGCTGTCGAAGAAGCCTTGGCGAGTTGCTGCAGTGCATCCTGTGGATGGTACACACTGCAGCCACTGTGCGCCGATGGTGAAGGGAGTGAATGTTTAGGGTGGTGGATGGGGTGCCAATCAAGTGGGCTGCTTTATCTTGGATGGTGTCGAGCTTCTTGAGTGTTGTTGGAGCTGCACTCATCCAAGCAAGTGGAGAGAATACTTTGCATCCATCTTTATCAAAGAAGAAGATGCTGCCAAAGTCACAGTAAAAGAAGAGGTAGCTGAGATACTGGATGGGCTAAAAATTGATAAAGAGGAGTTACTAGAAAGGTTGGCTGTACTTAAAGTTGATAAGTCACCCGGTCCAGATGGGATACATCCTCGGTTGCTGAGGGAAGTAAGGGTGGAAATTGCAGAGGTGCTAGCTATAATGTGCCAATCATCCCTAGATGTTGGGATGATCCCAGAGGACTGGAGAATTACAAATGTTACATCCTTGTTCAAAAAAGGGTGTAAGGATAAACCCAGCAACTGGAGACCAGTCAGTTTAACCTCGGTGGTGGGGAAACTTTCAGAGACGATAATCCGGGACAAAAATAACAGTCACTTGGACAAGTGTGGGTTAATAAAGGAAAGCCAGCACAGATTTGTTAAAGGCAAATCGTGTTTAACTAACTTGATTGAATTTTTTGATGAGGTAGCAGAGAAGGTTGACGAGGGCAATGCAGTTGATGTAGTGCCGCATAATAGGCTTGATATCAGAGTTGAACCCATGGAATAAAAGGGGCAGTGGCAGCATAGATTCGAAATTGGCTCAGTGACAGGAAACAGAGAGTATTGGTGAATGGTTGTTTTTCGGAGTGGAGGGAGGTGTACAGTGGTTTTCCCCAGTGGTCGGTACTCGGACCACTGCTTTTCTTGTTATATATTAATGAATTGGACTCGGGTTTACAGGGCATAATTTCAAAATATGCAGATGACATAAAACTTGGAAGTGTAGTGAACGGTGAGGAAAATAGTGATAGACTGCAAGAGGACATAGACAGGCTGGTGGAATGGGAGGCTACGTGGCAGATGAAATTTAACGCAGAGAAGTGCAAAGTGATACACTTTGGTAGGAAGAACGAGGAGAGGCAATATAAACTAAAGGGTACAATTCTAAAAGGAGTGCAGGAACAGTGAGATCTGGGGTTATATGTGCACAAATCCTTGAAGGTGGCATGGCAGATTGAGAAAGCGGTTAAAAAAGCATACAGGATCCTGGGCTTTATAAATAGAGGCACAGAGTACAAAAGCAAGAAGGTTATGATGAATCTTTATAAAACACTAGTTTGGCCACAACTGGGGTATTGTGCCCAATTCTGGGCACCACACTTTAGGAAGGATGTGAAGGCCTTAGAGAGGGTGCAGAAGAGATTTACTATAATGGTTCCAGGGATGAAGGACTTCAGTTATCTGGATAGATTGGAGAAGCTGGGGTTGTTCTCCTTAGAGCAGAGAAGGTTGAGAGGAGATTTGATAGGGGTATTCAAAATCTTGAAGTCTCTAGACAGAGTAGATGGAGAGAAACTTTTCCCATTGGCAGAAGGGTCAAGAACCAGAGGACATAGATTTAAGGTGATTGGAAAAAGGCGACATGAGAGAAAACTTTTTTACACAGCGAGTCATTGTGATCTGGAATGCACTGCCTGAAAGGGTGGTGAAGGCAGATTCAATCATGGCTTTCAAAAGGGAATTGGATAAGTACTTGAAGGGAAAAAATTTGCACGGCTACGGGGAAAGGGCAGGGGGTGGGACTAGCTGGATTGCTCTTGCAGAGAGCCAACATAAATGGGCCGAATGGCCTCCTTCTGTGCTGTAACCATTCTATGAATCTAAGATTCCAATGAGTACATGAATCACTTGGTATGGCACTGCGCCATGCAGACCAGCAAGGTGCTGGTTAGATTCCAGTCAGTGCTGATCTCAGTGATGCAATTGTCCAAAGTCACAGGAGAAGAGCAGCCAGGTATGAGAAAGCTGCAAGATTCCATGGGATTGAACCATCGGACTGATTCATCAGCTTCAAGATGAAGAGGAAAAGCAAAAAAGGAAAATTAGAGGATATTTTGGATTTAAGGACTGGGCTATCTCCTGGATTTGTATGATGTGTTTATGATTGATCAGTGATTGTATCTCACTCAATCTTTTGAAAGAACTCATGGCTATCAGAAAGTAGCTTTACAGCCAGAAGTGCCGAGTAGATGATCCAGATCGGCCTGCTTCCCAGATCCCCACCATCACAGAAGCCAGTCTTCAGCCAATTCGATTCACTCCACGTGACATCAAGAAATGGCTGAGTGCACTGGGTACAGCAAAGGCTATGGGCCCCGACAACATCCCGGCTGTGGTACTGAAGACTTGTGCTCCAGAACTAGCTACACTTCTAGCCAAGCTGTTCCAGTACAGTTACAACACTGGCATCTACCCGACAATGTGGAAAATTGTCCAGGTATATCTTTTCTACAAAAAGCAGGACAAATCTAATCCGGCCAATTACCGCCCCATCAGTCTACTCTCAATCATCAGCAAAGTGATGGAAGGTGTCGTCGACAGTGCTATCAAGCGCCACTTACTCACCAATAACCTGCTCACCGATGCTCAGTTTTGGTTCTGCCAGGACCAATCAGCTCCAGACCTCATTACAGCCTTGGTCCAAACATGGACAAATGACCTGAATTCCAAAGGTGAGGTGAAAGTGACTGCTCTTGACATCAAGGCAGCATTTGACAGAGTGTGGCACCAAGGAAAATTGAAGTCAATGGGAATCAGGGGGAAAACTCTCCAGTGGCTGGAGTCATACCTAGCACAAAGGAAGATGATTGTGGTCATTGGAGTCCAATCATCTTAGCCCAGGACATTGCTGCAAGAGTTCCTCAGGATGGTGTCCTAGGCCCAACCATCTTCAGCTGCTTCATCAATGAACTTCTCTCCACCATAAGGTCAGAAGTGGGGATATTCACTGATGATTGCACAGTGTTCAGTTCCATTCACAACCTCTCAGATAATGAAGCAGTCAGTGTCCACATGCAGCAAGACCTGGACAACATCCAGGCTTGGGCTGATAAGTAACAAGTAACATTCACGTCAGACAAGTGCCAGGCAATGACCATCTCCAACAGAAGAGAGTCCAACCACCTCCCCATGACATTCAACAGCATTACCATCGCCAAATCCCCCCCATCAACATCCTGGGGGTCACCATTGACCAGAAATTTAACTGGACCAGCTACATAAATACTGTGGCTACAAGAGCAGGTCAGAGGCTGGGTATTCTGTGGCGTCACCTCCTGACTTCCAAAAGCCTTTCCACCATCTACAAGGCACAAATCAGGAGCGTGATGGTGTACTCTCCACTTGCCAAGATGAATGCAGCTCCAACAACACTCAAGAAGCTCGACACCATCCAGGACAAAGCAGCCCGCTTGATTGGCATCCCATCCACCACCTTAAACACTCACCCTCTCCACCACTGGCGCAACCTGGCTGCAGTGTGTACCATCTACAAGATGCAGCAACTCCCCAAGGCTTCTTCAACAGCACCTCCCAACACACCTCAACCACCTAGAAGGACAAGGGCAGCAGGTACATAGGAACAACACCACCTGCACATTGCCCTCCAAGTCACACACCATCCCGACTTGGAAATATATCACCATTCATTCATCGTCACTGGGTCAAATTCCTGGAACTCCCTACCTAACAGCATTCTGGGAGAACCTTCACCACATGTACTGCTGTGGTTCAAGAAGGCGGCTCACCACCACCTTCTCAAGGGCAATTAGGGATGGGCAATAAATGCTGGCCTTGCCAGCGACGCCCACATCCCATGAATGAATAAAAAAAAGTCGAGCCATTCTAATAGAAAGAAAGAAAGACTAGTGGAGGTATCTTTCCCAATTTACTTTATTAAGACCACTCCTAATTTTGAATAAATCTCTTAAATCCCTTCTTAACCTTCATTGTTCTAGTGAAAAGAGCCTAGTCTTTTCTTGTCTTTCCTCATAACTAAAGCTCCTCACCCCTGGTATGATTTTAATTTGTGTGCTTCACATAAGAAGATAAATATTCCAACTTTTCATTAAGTTTTATCACTTTTCTTCTCCAGAAATCAGAATATCTGTCTTTCAGTCACCAGTGAGTATCGTAAAGCGTGTTGCAGAGTCAGCTCAAATTGACTGCATTTACTCTATGCAAGGAGTGACAGAATGGAACAGGCTTGTGTACTGATATTGGGAGTTTCCAGCTTACTCTCGTGTTACCAAACAATCAGTAAACGAACTCCAGTGTCTACAGTTATGGAGTATCATTCCTCTATTTGGATTCTTAGTCAAAAGAAGAATCAAACATCAATTTTGATAAAAAGTCTCAGTGTGCTTGATGCAGGAGTTTCATCTGTGAGGTCGTGAGAACAAGACTTCCACCATCTTTTGCACTGAAAGGGAATGGCACAAATATCACAGTAATAGGTAAGAACATGGCTTTAATGGAAGTGACGAAAAGTGCTGGATGTGAATGTTCAATCACTGTCATCCGCTCAGGATAACCAGCCTGCTCCCAAGTAATTGGTGGATTTTGCTATTTGTTGACTCAGCTAGCTTCACATGACAATTGAATTCTGTTCATACCCAGTAGGTAATAAAAGGTTTTTCACAAGAGTAACTGTGCACCTTCTTTGCTCTTCTGTATGATTCCTGAGTTATCCAATGTCAATTTTATGCCCAGGGATTATATTAATTAGAGTGGGACGTTCAAACTCAAGGCCTAGTTTTTAAAAGTTTAGAAGTTTTCCTGAATTTGTTGCATTATCTGTCACATTGCAACAAAGTTCTCATTTCTTTGGAAGCTGCGTGTTTTCAGGGAGTTTGCACAAATGTTGTGAGTTCACAGGTCTCCTGAAGCACTCTGATACAGCGTGCAAATGTAAACAACAGAAACAAAGCTGTCATATTTGTAGAGACTACAGCCCATTTAAAGGAAAACAGAATTTTTTTAAATAGAAAACAAGAAGCAAATTCTCAAAGAAAGCAACAGTTTTAGCTGCCATGGGGGGATATGAATTTATGAATCTCTGGATTGTTAGTGCAGTACCATAACCACTAGGCTACCATATCTAAATATATGAAAGTTAAATATACCATTACTGTAAAGGAATTGGAACACAAGGAGAGTTTTCATTCATCTTAAATACATAGAAATGAGTTTCTCTTAAAAGATGAATGTGTTTACAGTGGTGCGACACATAGTAATCAAAGCAATTCTCCTATATCATGAAATATACAGAATTACATACACCATGTATGACATATCACATAAATATGTACATGCACTATGCAGAGAAATGTCTAACCTTCTTATGGAGCCAGAAGGAGCAGAATTGCAACCCCAATTCCACAGTTGTTGCAATTGCCCCCCGTTGTCAGCTCCATTCCCCCTCCTGGGACATATTCCACCGGCAGCGGCCCGAATTTCTTTGAATTATATGTGTGAGCTGCCTGTCGACTAGCCCGTGCAAAATATTTTACTCAGGGCAAAACTGTGGCAGATGGAGTTCAATGTGGGAAAGTGTGAGGTCATCCACTTTGGACCCAAGAAAGATAGATCAGGGTATTTTCTAAATGGCGAGAAGCTAGGAACTATGGAAGAACAGAGACATTAGGGGTCCGTGCACAGAAATCACTAAAAGCTAGTGGACAGGTACAAAAAATAATTTAAAAGGCGAATGGAATGTTGACCTTTATCTTAAAGAGGTGGGAATACAAAGTGGTGGAAGTTATGTTACAGTTATATCAAGCACTGGTTAGACTCCATCTGGAGCTCTGCATTCAGTTCTGAGCACCGCACCTCAGCAAAGATATATTGGCCCTGGAGGAGGTACGGTGCAGATTCACCAGAATGATACCGGGGCTAAAAGGGTTAAATTATGAGGACAGGTTGCATAGACTAGACTTGTATTCCCTTGAATATAGAAGATTATGGGGTGATCTAATTTAGATGCTTAAGACGATCAAAGGAGTTGATAACACACTGATGAGTTATGTTAAAAAATTGAATAAAGGTTGCGCACTACTAAATCCTCCAATCTGCATTCCAGACCTCACCAATCTGCTGATCTGAGTTGGTACCAGGCCTGCAAGAGTTCGTGAACCAAGGTTCTCTGCTGATGCACTAGAGACCTTGGGTGCAACGGTGGACAGAAGGAGGGACATCCTATATCCACGGTGGGAGGGGGGTGGGGTGCAAATGGCCCTCCAGACATATACTCAAAAGGCAGTGGGAGGCAGCGGGGGACGAAGTCAATGCCAGGCGCACAGCATCATGAACATGGATGCAGTGCAGGAAGAAGTTCAATGCTTTGACACGAGTGGTCAAGGTGATGAGGTCAACTGTCAAGTGGCGTCTCCTACCAACTGCACCACACACTACACCCCCCATCACCCACATACCAATAAACTCTTTCCATCAGTACTCAACTCCTCCAACCAGATGCTTCCTCTCACCCTTACACATTACCACTGTTTCAAGCCACCCACCCACAACTCACAGGCCACACACACTGGCAGCTATTCAACAGTGACAGG
This sequence comes from Heptranchias perlo, assembly GCF_035084215.1. NCBI lineage: Eukaryota > Metazoa > Chordata > Chondrichthyes > Hexanchiformes > Hexanchidae > Heptranchias > Heptranchias perlo. Next base: position 77,752,726 of record NC_090330.1, read on the forward strand.
CACATCACCCAGACACACGTACTGTTTCCTTGCAGGAGAAGGTGGCGCATATCAAGAGGCAGCAAGTGGCCGTGGCATTTAGCCCCTCGAGCTTGTTCCGCCATTCATTGAGATCATGGTGGACCTGTGACCTAATATCCCTTAGCCTCATATCCCTTGGTTCACAGAAATCTATCAATCTCAGATTTAATATTCACAAGTGAGCTAGCATCAACTGCTGTCTGCAGAAGAGCGTTCCAAACGTCTCCCACCCTTTGCGTGTAGAAGCATTTCCTAACTTCACTCCTGCGCTGGCTCTAAATGTTAGGCTATGTCCCCTATTTCTAATATTCGAATCTAGGAGACCTACAAAAATAGTTACAAATGTCTCGGCAGCCAGAAGCAATAATCCAGCCACTAACCTGTAAATCCTGCATGGTCCCTTTAAGTAGCGCTGGTGGGGAGTCATCCAGGCACTCTAAGACATGTTCAGATGGTCGGGGTTAAGACTGTGCGATGAGTTGTGTGTTAAGTCCCAAAATGGTGTCTATCACTTTAAATCAGCGTTGCACACTGATTGCAGCCATTCTCTCCCTACTTTACATGATTCCAGCGTTCGTTATCTGCGCCTGTGCTAACTCCTATACCAAGATGGCGCCTGGCGCACATCACACAGGGAACGTGCATGCGCATCCAAGATGCCATCTTGGATGTCGGAGAGGCCGTGTAGTGCTGAAACACTGGGCGCTACACGACCTAATTTAGCGCCCATAATCTGATAATTTAAGATGAGCCGGTTAAAAGTAAAGCCAGGAACCATTTCTCTGTAGAAAGGGCTGTTAGAATGTGGAGTACACGGTCCCAAAGGGGCATAGGTGCAAAGTAAGCAGTGGTGTATAAGGCAGATAGTTACTGATATGGGAAGGGATATGGAGAGAGGGTAGGGAATTGGGATTAAAAAAATAGAAGTGCCATGACTAACAAAATGGCAGAAGAGGCTCAATGGGCTAAATGGCCTTCTTCTGTTCCTATGTTCCCATGTGTTTCCCTCCCAATTCCTCAGCTCCCAACAATACTACTCCATGGCAGGGCTCCTTGGAGGTACTTTGCCCCTTCTATAAATACCCCATCATTTAATTTCAAGTGGTCTTCCTCAACATTCCTCCCCAGTCTGAGAATTTACATAGCCTGAGCTGGAGGTTTTCTGATTTCCTTTGACACTGACTAATGTAGGAACATAGGAAAAGGAGTAGGCCATTCGGCCCTTTGAGCCTGTTCCACCATTCATTTAGATTATGGCTGATCTATATCTCAATTCCATTTACCCGTGTTTGCTCCATATCCCGTAATACCCTTACCTAACAAAAAGCTATCAATCTCAGTTTTGAAATTTTCAATAGCTCACTAACCTCAACAGCTTTTTGTGGGAGAGAGTTCCAGATTTCCACTACCCTCTTCTGAACTCAAAGAAATACAAGCCTAATCTATGCAACCTGTCCTCATAATTTAATCCATTTAGCCCCATGTGATTGTAGCAGGGAGAACTGGTCTGTATCAGATCAGGCAATACGCTTCGACCCAGTGAAACACTTCAGTTACCAACCCTGCTGAGAGCCAGCAATACTCATCCAACTGGGGTAAGCAAGTTGAAGGTATTATCTCAAGCTCACTGTGGTTGAGTCAGATGCAGTTACTCCCTGACGGCACCAACATTTGATGTTTCAGCTTCAGATTTATTGAAAGCTTAACTGCTGCTTTGATTACGTTCCCATTTATGTCATTGTGAATTTCAGTTTGATTTATGTTCTCCACATCAGTAGATAGACACTGCATTGGTAATGCCTGGTTGATTGCTTCATGTGATTTGCAGAATCGCAAGGAACACACTAGTGAATTTAGCAGAATATTCAATGCCTGTAGTAATAAAAAAATGAAGACTGGGGCCAATTTTAGGAATGTAACGTTACCCACAGGAAGCCTCGCCCACATATTTCATGGAACGGCGGGCACGCTGCCCAGGATTTACCGTCCATTCATTTGGATGAAAAATCATGGGCAACCCACTCTTGATTTCCTGATATCCACGACCAATGGGTGAGGCTCCCAGCAGGTAATGCAATTGACAAAACTAGCCGTACAGTTTTTAACACTACCATTCATTTGTCCTTCCTTGCCTGAGAGGACAGGAAACCTGCTCCGAGGCCTCTCCTGCTGCCTTTGAGCCATGTGGCAGGAGGTGTATGAGGCCAGTTGAACACTCTGGGGAGGAGTCTCATCTCCATTCAGCTGCCCTGTCCCACAAACGATGCTGAAGTTGAGAACTTTCCAGAGCATGGGCTTAGCCAGGCAAGTGTAGTTTGTACCCTCATGTACACACTTTAACTAGTTAATTAGCTCCCTTCCCTGTTCCGATCTCACAAAACTACTGCGAGAATTCCTACAGCAAAGAGTGGCACTGAGAATGGCAAGAAGGAGCTCAGGGAAAGGGTTTGGAAGGTGCCAGCATGAACTGGGTGGGAATCTGTCTGTGAATTGAGGGAGACAATTAGAGGGAGGAAGTGTCTCTGTAAATTGGGGCTCCCGGTTAGAGAGAGGAAGTCTGTCTGTGAATGGGGGGGGGGGGATGGTTTGAGGGAGGGACTGTCTCTGTAATTTGGGGAGACGAGTAGAGGGAGCATGTGTCACTGTGAATTGGGGGAGACGGTTAGAGGGAGGTAGTGTCTTTGTGAATTGAGGCAGACGGTTAAAAGGAGGAAGTGTCTCTGTGAATTGACGGAGACGGTTAGAAGGAGTGACTATCTCTGAATTGGGGGCAAACGCTTAGCGGGAGGGAGTGTCTCTGTGAATTGGGAGGAGATGGTGAGAGAAAGGGAGTGTGGGAGTGTCTCTGAGAATTGCAAGGAGACAGTTAGAGTTAGCTCTTTACAAATGATCTCTTAAAATGGTGAATGCTTGAAGACTAAGGGCTCCACCCAGAGGGTAATAAGTTGCCTTCTTTCATTGTAACGCCAAGGGGATAGTTTCCCGAGCTTGTGCTGCCGACAAGGACCGCAGCTGCCGGACACACATCTCAGGAAATCATGAGCACGCTGTCCATGATTTTCCATCTATTAACTGGGATGCGTGCCTGCGGTTTTGCAGCGATATTGAACTCAAGTGAATTTTTACCACCATGCACTAGAAATGCATAATTTTTCCCTGTTTGTGTTCCCATCTAATGTTCCTATAAATCTTTCCCAATTCTCTCTTCGCAAAATTGAGATTTACTCTTCTGAAGTCTATCAGCCTGTAACTTTCTTGTCATAGAGATAATTCTCATCCATATGTCAAACGCAATAATGTTATGATCCCTTGGGCCTAAATGATCTCCACCATGAAGTAGTTGATTGTTTTTAGTACAGCACTAAATACACTACTAAATCTAATATGGCAGTTTCCCTGGTGCCCTGGAGCACATACTACATCAAGTTGCAGTCTCGCAGTGGCTGATTAAATGTATTTTTTCACCTCAGCGGTAACCCCTATTTTGTCAAATTTACTCCCAGATGATTGAAATAATCTATAAGTTACAATGGGACGTTTACTAGCAGTATCCAATATTTGCCAAAACAATTCTATGTCAGCTTGTTTGCTCTGCTGCAGGGATCTTTAATGGTTATCTCAGGTTATTTTCTGTCCATTTCTATGACAGTGTGCTAACCAAATTCATTTTTTTTATTTGTTCATGGGGTGTGGGTGTCACTCGCAAGGCCAGCATTTATTGCCCATCCCTAATTGCCCTTGAGAAGGTGGTGGTGAGCAGCCTACTTGAACTGCTGCAATCCGTGTGGTGAAGGTACTCCCACAGTGCTGTTAGGAAGGGAGTTCCAGGATTTTGACCCAGCGACGATGAAGGAACGGCGATATATTTCCAAGTCGGGATGGTGTGTGACTTGGAGGGGAACGTGCAGGTGGTGTTGTTCCCATGTGCCTGCTGCCCTTATACTTCTAGGTGGTAGAGGTCGCGGGTTTGGGAGGTGCTGTCGAAGAAGTTTTGACGAGTTGCTGCAGTGCATCCTGTGGATGGTACACACTGCAGCCACTGCGCGCCGGTGAAGGGAGTGAATGTTTAGGGTGGTGGATGGGGTGCCAATCAAGCCGGCTGCTTTGTCCTGGATGGTGTCGAGCTTCTTGAGTGTTGTTGGAGCTGCAATCATCCAGGCAAGTGGAGAGTATTCCATCACACTCCTGACTTGTGCCTTGTAGATGGTGGATTCATTTCCCAAAGGGACCAATTTTCAGAGACTCCATTTCCGGCACAGAGTCGTGCATGAATCGGGCTTGGAGGTCATTGTGGCTGATTCATTTTACTGAGTGAAAAATTGGGAGTGCCTTGAATCGAGTGGGCTGACCTTCATAATGGATTGTCCAGTTTGCTGTCCTATTGAGCAAAACTCTGTGCCAAGGGTAAGAGTTTCCTCAAATTTAGCCCAATGTATGTTCCACTGTTACTTACCCCTCAAACTGTCAAATTCTCTCTGACCAACTTGTCCTTACATAGAATTGCATAGAATTACCCAGAATATACAGCACAGAAACAGGTTATTCGGCCCAACAGGTCCATGCAGGTGTTCATGCTCCACAAGAGCGTCTCCTCTCCCTACTTCATCTAACCCTATCCTTTCTCCCTCATGTGTTTATCTAGCATCCCCTTAAATGTATCTATGCTAGTTGCCTCAACTACTCCTTGTGGTAGCGAATTCCACATTATTCCACATTCCATGTTGCTTAAAAAGGGAGAAAGGGATAGACCAAGTAATTATAGGCCAATCAGTCTAACCTCAGTGGCGGGCAAATTATTGGAAACATTTCTGAAGGACAATATTAATTGTCATTTAGAAAGGCACGGATTAATCAAGGACAGTCAGCTTCCGGGAAACCAAAGTCTTTGGGTTCCGGGGGGAGTATGCTTGCAAAGCTGAAACTTAAAGGAAGGGAAGTTCGTGTCTGATTAACCTGATTGAATTTTTTGAGCAGGTAACAAGGAGGGTCGATGAGGGTAGCGCATTTGATGTAGTCTACATGGTTTTTAGCAAGGCTTTTGACAAGATCCCACATGGCAGACTGGTCAGAAAAGTAAAAGCCCATGGGACCCAAGGGAAAGTGGCTAGTTGGATCCAAAATTGGTTCCGTGGCAGGAAACAAAGGGTAAAAGTCGATGGGTGTTTTTGCGACTGGAAGGATGTTTCCAGTGGGGTCCCACAGGGCTCAGTACTAGGTCCATTGCTTTCTGCAGTATATATCAATGATTTAGACTTAAATGTAGGGGGCATGATTAAGAAGTTTGCAGATGATACAAATGTTGGCCATGTGATTGTTAGCGAGGAAGAAAACTGTAGACTGCAGGAACGTATCAGTGGACTGGTCAGGTGGGCAGAATAGTAGCAAATGGAATTCAATCCAAAGACGTGTGTGGTAATGCATTTGGGAGGGCAAACAAGGCAAGGGTTTGCACAATAAATGGGAGGATACTGAGAAGTACAAAGGTACAGAGGGACCTTGGAGTGCATGTCCACAGATCTCTGAAGGTAGCAGGACAGGTAGATAATGTGGTTAAGAAGGCATATGGAATACTTTCGTTTATTAGCCGAGGCATAGAATATAAGGTATACAGAATATAAGGTATAACTGTATAAAACACTAGGTAGGTCTTAGCTAGAGTACTGCATACAGTTCTGGTCACCACTTTACAGGAAAGATGTCATTGCACTAGAAAGGCTACAAGGAGGTTTACGAGGATGTTGCCAGGACTGGAGAATTTTAGTCATGAGGAAAGATTGGATAGGCTGGGGTTGATTTCTTTGGAACAGAGGAGGCTGAGGAGAGATTTAGAGTAATTGGTAGAAGAATTAGAGGGAAGTTGAGGAGAAATTTTTTCACCCAGAGGGTGACGGGGGTATGGAACTCATTACCTGAAAGAGTGGTAGAGGCATAAACCCTCATCGCATTTCAAAAGTACTTGGATATGCACATGAAGTGCTGCAGCCTATGGACCAAGAGCTGGAAAGTGGGAATAGGCTGGATAGCACTTTTTTGGCCGGCACAGACAGGAAGGCCTGAATGGCCTCCTTCTGTGCCATAAATTTCTATTAGTCTATAACCACTCTCTGGGTGAAGCTGTTTCTCCTGAATGCCCTATTGGGTTTATTAGTGACTATCTTATATTTATGGCCCCTAGTTCTGGTTTCTCCTGCAAGTGAAAACATCTTCTCTACCTAGATGATGTCCTTTACGAACATGATGAGGGTGAATTGCCCTTCATGCATAGAGAGTGTGTGAATGAAAATTAATTCTTACTGCCCCTTTTTTAATGCACAGGGAGTTGCGCATAACTTCACTGTATTTTCTGGATGTGTTCGAACTAATGCACAGTTCAGAAGTTAATCAGAACACATCTGCAATAACGCTGCTAAGCCACTTATTGAGCTGCTAGCCATGCAACGAGCAACTGGGGTGTTAGTGTAAAGCAGTATAAAGCAGTGTAAATACAGTCTGAATCTCCAGAGTCAGGGCTTGACCAAAGTGGAGTGAGGCTTTCTAGAGGAGGAATGCTCACTGGGGTAGATCTTGACTTTGTGTGATAATGTAAACCAAGTGATAGTGAGTCGGCAGCCCATTTTACATCTCTTCTGCTCTTGCTGCAAAGTGATTGGTAGCTGACGTCACCTTTGCAGCATCTCCACCAGAGAGCACTGGTTTGGTGCGCGGATGGAATGATGACGTGCATGGCGCATAACAAACTGCCACACAGCCGCACATGCACGCAGCTCAGAGGGAACAGTGCTGGTAGAGTAACTTCCGGATTTGCGTTTGACTGCGCATGTGCAGTAAAGGGCGAGATAGTAGCGATATTAGATAGGATAAAAGTAGAAAAAGAGGAGGTACTTAAAAGGTTGGCAGTACTCAAAGTAGAAAAGTCACCCAGTCCAGATGGGTGGAGATAACGGAGGATCTGGCCACAATCTTCTGATCCTCCTTAGATATGGGAGCAGTGCCGGAGGACTGGAGGATTGCAAATGTTACACCCCTGTTCAAAAAAGGGGAGAGGGATGAACCTGGCAACTACAGGCCAGTCAGCCTAACGTCGGTAGTGGGGAAACATTCAGACACTATCCAAGACAAAATTAATTGACACTTGGAAAAATATGGGTTAATAAATGATAACCAGCATGGATTTGTTAAAGGAAAATAGAGTTTGGCTAATTCGATTAAGTTCTTTGATAAAGTAACGGAGAGGGTTGATGAGGGTAATGTGGTTGATGTGTATGTGGAGTTTCAAAAGGTATTTAATAATGTACCACATAATAGACTTGTAAGCAAAATTAAAGCCCATGGGATTAACAGGACAATGGCAGCGTGGATACAAAATTGGTTAAGGGACAGAAAGCAGAGAGTGGTGTTTGTTTTTCAGATTAGAGATAAGTGCTCCCCAGAGTTCGGTACCACTGCTCCTTTTGATATATATTAATAAGCTGGTCTTGGGTATAACGGGTATAATTTCAAAGTTTGCAGTAGATACAAAACTTGGAAATGTAATAAACAATGGAGGGTAGTAACAGACTTCAGGACAACATAGACAGACTGGCGAAATGGGCAGACACATGGCAGATGAAATTTAATGCAGAGAGGTGTGAAGTGATGCATTTTGGTAGGAAGAATGAGGACAGGCAATATAAACTAAATGGTACAATTTTAAAGGGGGTGCAGAAACAGAGAGACCGGGGGATGTATGTACACAAATCTTTGAAGGTGGCAGGACAAGTTGAGAAGACTGTTAGAAATGCATACGGGATCCTGGGATTTATAAACAGAGGCGCAGAGTACAAAAGCAAGGAAGTTATGCTAAACCTTTATAAATCAATGTTTAGGTCCCATCTGGAGTATTGTGTTCATTTCTGGGCACCACACTTTAGGAAGGATGTCGAGGACTTAGTGAGGGTGGAGAAGAGATTTATTAGAATGGTACCAGGGATGAGGGACTTCAGTTATGTGGAAAGACTGGAGATGGTAGGATTGTTCTCCATAGAGTAGAGAAGGTTAAGGGGAAATTTGATAGAAGTGTTCAAAATCATGACGGTTTTGACAGAGTAAATAAGGAGAAATTTTTCCCAGTGGTAGTAGGATCAGTAACCAGAGGACACAGATTTAAGGTGATTAGCAAAAGAACCAGAGGCGACATGAGTAAAAATTTTTTTACAGAGAGTTGTTATGATCTGGAATGCGCTGCCTGAAAGGGTGGTGGAAGCAGATTCAATAGTAACTTTGAAAAGGCAATTGGATAAATACTTGAAGGGAAAAAAATTACAGGGCCATGGGGAAAGAGCAGGGGAGAGGGATTAATTGAATAGCTCTTTCAAAGGTCCGACACAGGCACGATGGCCCGAATGGACTCTTTCTGTGTTGTAACACACTATGATACTATGATATTATGATTACAAGATTACAGCCATGATTGGAGATTACTGGATACAATAGCTGGAGTTAGAGATTACAGGATACAATAGCTAGGGTTGGATATTACCGGATACAATAGTTTAACTGAGTTTACAGGATACAATAACTAAACTGAGATTACAAGATACTATAACTAAACTGAGATTACAAGATACAATAACTAAACTGAGATTACAGGATACAATAACTAAACTGAGATTACTGGATACAATAGCTGGGGCTTGAGATTACAGGATAAAATAGTTAAACTGACATTATAGGCCCTGTTAAGCATTTGACCACTCTAGTCTCAGAGATACTTTTCCTACACAATGCCCCAAACTAGTAAGAGGGGAAATTTTGCAAGGACCTGTAATGGTGGCATGGCCACACTCGTACCCAACGCACAGCAGAAAATATTGGACACAAGGCCTGTATTGAATGTCACAGGCATTCCAATATGTACTGACTGTAGGTAAGGCCTTGTCAGCAGCATGGGACCTCTCAAAATTTATCCTTAGATTCCCTGTATGTGACAACTTGGATATAGTCTCAACAAAGTCCTTAACCAAGCTAGGCCTAGGCATACAACGTGAAGTTATTTATTTATTTATTTAGTACTCAGGGAGCAGAGTTGCACATCATGAGAGCCAATATTGAGGACTCAAGCGCAGAAGTCATGCGCTGAAATGATTTGGCAGCAATTGCCCACAATCATCTGTGCCTCGAATCAGGCATGCTGACCTTGAGGTGCCAATTCCCATTCAAAAAGCGCTGCGCCACGACCCTAAGTCATAAAAATGTACACTTTGTGCAGCTATTCCCACAAGGGAGCAGGCTGCTTTCAATGATGCAGATTTTCCAGCTGGTACTGTGGTAGCTGTCTCATGCAGTTAACCGATTACAAGTTCAAGCGATAGTTATAGTGATGAATGGTACCAGAGTATGATCTGGAAAGTGGAGGAGACACATTTTCCGAAAGCACGAACCATGTGACGGAACAATACAGCGAGAGAAAGCCCTGCTGAAAGTATTCTCCTTTGTTGAAACTTTTTCTGTTCCGAAGTAATCTGTTTTACTTTCTGATTAAAATTTTACATTAATTACCCATTCAAATGTTGCAGTGTTAAAAACCTTCACAAGTAGGCAACTTATGAAAAAATCAGCAAACTGAAGATTAAATTCATTTATTTTAAAACAGAACTTGTATTAATACAACACCTTTCACATCTTCAGGACATTACAAAGCTTTTTGCAGCCAATGAGTCATATTTAAAGCGTAGTCACATTTGTTATATAGACAAATTAATAATAATAAATAATTTTAGTTATTTCAAAAATGTCTGACTGTGGCTACGTTTGAAGGTGATATCTTGGATTTCAGTGTGTTAAATTGAGCATTAAGTTGAATTTGGCGCCTCCTGCTAGTTTGTTCTGTATAGCTGTACTGCATAATGGCCCAGATTTTCCTGCAATGGTAAGGTCAGCAGTGTGCACCGTAAATCTCGATGTCCAGCTCGCCAATCTCACCATTGCTGGTTTTCTAATTAGAATACACCACAGCAAGCATAGTGACGAATCGGGCACTCAGCACCAATCTAAGAGCTTAAGTTTCCGCACATTCACCACCACCATGGGAGGGTTTAACTGAATGAAGAGCCCCAATTTCCACCTAACCCACTTCGAGACAGTGGGGCGGGTTCGGGACGGATGCCCGATTTACACCCTGCACGATTTTACGCCAATCAATTCAGGTTAAAATCGGGGATGAAGTGTAAATTCTTAAATAATCTTTTTGAATTTGAAGATTTCTGTGAATTTCACTGCTGTGTGTGATCTCTGAATTCATGCCTACATTATAAATTACTAATAATTTAGGAATAAAATAATTATTGACTTTATTTTTGTGAATTATGACGGCATAAAATGAGCTAAGCAAATTAATCTTGAAGTTTTAACATACTGAAAAATTTTGATAATGATCCCATTTTGAATGAGACTGAAGATCATAAATCCTTGTGGACAGCAAAATTTACATAATGACATGGTGATTGTCCTTTGAGTAAAAGGGCTTGAAATGTTTCTGTGATATTTGTATAGAAGTTTACTCATAACTGATTGAAACAACAGTGATTAATAAGCAAATTAGAGTTATTATAAAATATATGTTTATTGCATTAATGGCTTTAGTGAGGTTGAGCACTGTGAGGTCCTACAACATTGATGGTAAGGCATTAGAATGTTTTCAGAGGAAGCTGGTGAGCTAAAGGGGCAAAAAACACCGGGGATCAGACAGATCTGTGTTGTCTCGAGGGCTTGACCAAAACTGAACACGGTCATCAGTGCAGTCTGTAGAGAGCGCTGGACAGATTTAGCATAACCTCCTTGAACACACTGCACTGATTTACCAATGGAATTCAACATTGTGTTTATTTTATTGATTGCTGCTCCATAGTGACTTGACATGTCAAATACCAAGGCTACGAACACCCTCAGATCTTTTTCTACATCACCCATTAATAGCTCCACATTATTCATCAACTATATATGGTGCCAATCTTTTCTTTTTTTTTATTCGTTCATGGGATGTGGGCATCGCTGGCGAGGCCGGCATTTATTGCCCATCCCTAATTGCCCTTGAGAAGGCGGTGGTGAGCCGCCTTCTGAAACTGCAGCAGTCCGTGTGGTGACAGTTCTCCCACAGTGCTGTTAGGAAGGGAGTTCCAGGATTTTGACCCAGCGACGATGAAGGAACGGCGATATATTTCCAAGTCGGGATGGTGTGTGACTTGGAGGGGAATTTGCAGGTGGTGTTGTTCCCATGTGCCTGCTGCTCTTGTCCTTCTAGGTGGTAGAGGTTGCGGTTTTGGGAGGTGCTGTTGAAGAAGCCTTGGCGAGTTGCTGCAGTGCATCCTGTGCATGGTACACACTGCAGCCACAGTGTGCCAGTGGTGAAGGGAGTGAATGTTTAGGGTGGTGGATGGGGTGCCAATCAAGCGGGCTGCTTTGTCCTGGATGGTGTCGAGCTTCTTGAGTGTTGTTGGAGCTGCACTCATCCAGGCAAGTGGAGAGTATTCCATCACACTCCTGACTTGTGCCTTGTAGATGGTGGAAAGGCTTTGGGGAGTCAGGAGGTGAGTCACTCGCCGCAGAATACCCAGCCTCTGAACTGCTCTTGTAGCCACAGTATTTATATGGTTGGCCCAGTTAAGTTTCTGGTCAATGGTGACCCACAGGATGTTGATGGTGGGGGATTCGGCGATGGTAATGCCGTTGAATGTCAAGGGGAGGTGGTTAGACACTCTCTTGTTGGAGATGGTCATTGCCTGGCACTTGTCTGTTGCGAATGTTACTTGCCACTTATCAGCCCAAGCCTGGATGTTGTCCAGGTCTTGCTGCATGCGGGCACAGACTGCTTCATTATCTGAGGGGTTGCGAATGGAACTGAACACTGTGCAATCATCAGCGAACATCCCCATTATGATGGAGGGAAGGTCATTGATGAAGCAGCTGAAGATGGTTGAGCCTAGGACACTGCCCTGAGGAACTCTTGCAGCAATGTCTTGAGGCTGAGATGATTCGCCTCCAATAACCACTACCATCTTCCTTTGTGCTAAGTATGACTCCAGCCACTGGAGAGTTTTTCCCCTGATTCCCATTGACTTCAATTTTCCTAAGGCTCCTTAGTGCCTCACTCGGTCAAATGCTGCCTTGATGTCAACAGCAGTCACTCTCACCTCACCTCTGGAATTCAGCTTTTTTGTCCATGTTTGGACCAAGGCTGTAATGAGGTCTGGAGCCGAGTGGTCCTGGCGGAACCCAAACTGAGTATCGGTGAGCAGGTTATTGGTGAGTAAGTGCTGGTTGATAACACTGTCGACGACACTTTCCATCACTTTGCTGATGATTGAGAGTAGACTGATGGGGCGGTAATTGGCCAGATTGGATTTGTCCTGCTTTTTGTGGACAGGACATACCTGGGCAATTTTCCACATTGTCGGCTAGATGCCAGTGTTGTAGCTGTACTGGAACAGTTTAGCTAAAGGCACAGCTAGTTCTGGAGCACAAGTCTTCAGCACTACAGCCGGGATGTTGTCGGGGCCCATAGCCTTTGCTGTATCCAGTGCACTCAGCCGTTGCTTGATATCACGTGGAGTGAATCGAATTGCCTGAAGACTGGCTTCTGTGATGGTGGGGATATTGGGAGGAGGCCGAGCTGGATCATCCACTCGGCACTTCTGTCTGAAGATGGTTGTAAACGCTTCAGCCTTGTCTTTTGCACTCATGTGCTGGACTCCACCATCATTGAGGATGGGGATGTTCACGGAGCCTTCTCCTCCCGTTAGTTGTTTAATTGTCCACCACCATTCACGACTGGATGTGGCAGGACTGCAGATCTTGGATCTGATCTGTTGGTTGTAGAATCGCTTAGCTCTGTCTATAGCATGTTGTTTCTGCTGTTTAGCATGCATGTAGTCCTGAGTTGTAGCTTCACCAGGTTGGCACCTCATTTTTAGATACGCCTGGTGCTGCTCCTGGCATGCTCTTCTACACTCCTCATTGAACCAGGGTTGATCCCCTGGCATGTTGGTAATGGTAGAGTGAGGAATATGCCTGGCCATGAGGTTACAGATTGTGCTGGAATACAATTCTGCTGCTGCTGATGGCCCACAGTGCCTCATGGATGCCCAGTTTTGAGCTGCTAGATCTGTTCTGAATCTATCCCATTTAGCACGGTGATAGTGCCACACAACACGTTAGATGGTGTCCTCAGTGCAAAGACGGGACTTCATCTCCACGAGGACTGTGCAGTGGTCACTCCTACCAATACTGTCATGGACAGATGCATTTGCAACAGGTAGATTGGTGAGGACGAGGTCAAGTAAGTTTTTCCCTCGTGTTGGTTCGCTCACCACCTGCTGCAGGTCCAGTCTGGCAACTATGTCCTTCAGGACTCAGCCAGTAGTGGTGCTACCGAGCCACTCTTGGTGATGGACTTTGAAGTCCTCCACCCAGAGTACATTCTGTGTCCTTGCTACTCTCAGTGCTTCCTCCAAGTGGTGTTCAACATGGAGGAGGACTGATTCATCAGCTGAGGGAGGGCGGTAGGTGGTAATCAGCAGGAGGTTTCCTTGCCCAAGTTCGACCTGATGCCATTAGATCCGGACAAATGTAAGGAATCTTACAACACCAGGTTATAGTCCAACAAATTTATTTTAAAATCACAAGCTTTCGGAGATTATCTCCTTCGTCAGATGAATGAATGAAAAGGTTCTCAAATCGCATATCTTATACGATGTTGGGACAGCATCACACCAATCAAAAGGTGTCGTTGTTATTCAAACAGGCCAGTCACGGAGAACAGCACGTCCCAGTACACTCGATATACATTGTGTCTTTTACACAGGCAGGCAGAAAGAAACTCAAAATGGCAGAGAGAGAGAGAGAGAGAATTTAAAAAAACATATAAATTTTTTCCCCCTTTTTGCTGGTGGGGTTACGTGTAGCGTGACATGAACCCAAGATCCCGGTTGAGGCCGTCCTCATGGGTGCGGAACTTGGCTATCAACTTCTGCTCGACGATTTTGCGTTGTCGTGTGTCTCGAAGGCCGCCTTGGAGAACGCTTACTTCGAGACACACGACAACGCAAAATCGTCGAGCAGAAGTTGATAGCCAAGTTCCGCACCCATGAGGACGGCCTCAACCGGGATCTTGGGTTCATGTCACGCTACACGTAACCCCACCAGCAAAAAGGGGGAAAAAATTTATATGTTTTTTTAAATTCTCTCTCTCTCTCTCTCTGCCATTTTGAGTTTCTTTCTGCCTGCCTGTGTAAAAGACACAATGTATATCGAGTGTACTGGGACGTGCTGTTCTCCGTGACTGGCCTGTTTGAATAACAACGACACCTTTTGATTGGTGTGATGCTGTCCCAACATCGTATAAGATATGCGATTTGAGAACCTTTTCATTCATTCATCTGACGAAGGAGATAATCTCCGAAAGCTTGTGATTTTAAAATAAATTTGTTGGACTATAACCTGGTGTTGTAAGATTCCTTACATTTGTCCTCCCCAGTCCATCACCGGCATCTCCACATCATTAGATCCGGAGTTAATGTTGAGGACTCCCAGGGCCACTCCCTCTTGACTGTATATCACTGCACCGCAACCTCTGGTCGGTCTGCCCTGCTGGTGGGACAGGACATACCCAGGGATGGTGATGGAAGAGTCTGGGACGTTGGCTGAAAGGTATGATTCTGTGAGTATGGCTATGTCAGGCTGTTGCTTGACTAGTCTGTGGGACAGCTCTCCCAATTTTTGGCACAAGTCCTCAAATGTTCGTGAGGAGGACCTTGCTGGGTCGACTGGGCTTGGTTTGCCTTTGTTGTGTCCGGTGCCTAGTGGTCCGATTTTATTCTTATTATGACTTTTTTTTAGCGAGATTGTACAACTGAGTGGCTTGCTAGGCCATTTCAGAATCAGCCACATTGCTAGAATCACATATATGCCAGACCGGGTAAGGACAGCAGGTTTCCTTCCCTAAAGGGCATTAGTGAACCAGATGGGTTTTTATGACAATCCGGTAGTTTTATGGCCATCATTACTGATACTAGTATTTTAATTCCAGATTTTATTTAATTAATTAAATTTAAATTCCCCAGCTGCCGTGGCGGGATTTGAACTCATGACTCCAGATTACTAGTCCAATAACATAACTGCTATGCTACTGTACCCATTTCTGATCTGTACTATCTTGCATTTGATTGTATAAAATTCCATCTGCCACCCTTCTTCTCCTAAAATGATATGTTAGTCCTCCTTGGCTCAGTGGTCGTGCTGCAGCCTCTGAGTTATAAAGGGTTGCAGGTTCAAGTCCCACTCAAACACATAATTCAGGTGTCAGGAATACTGTGTTGTCAAATAGTTGTAAACAATTTTACAACACCAAGTTATAGTCCAACAATTTTATTTGAAAATCACAAGCTTTCGGAGGCTTCCTCCTTCCTCAGGTGAATGTCAAGAAATCTTCGAACCTTTCGCATTTATAAATAACAGAACAATACCTGGTGATTACAGACAGTCTTTCCAACTGCCCGTTGCCAAGGCAATCAAAGTGTTCAGACAGCGAGGTGTTACCTACAGGACCACCGAATATACAAACAACAAAAAAAAACAGAGAGAGAGGCAGAAACATAGAAACATCCGGAAGGAAGAGAAAGACAGCAAATGGCCTGTTATATTAAAAACAGATAACTTTTGTTCGCTGGTGGGGTTACGTGTAGCGTAACATGAACCCAAGATCCCGGTTGAAGCTCCATCTGCTATCTAAGGTGGACATAAAGGACATGATTTTGACTCAGGGTTGGGGGGGTCAAATTGCAGACAGGAAACCCGGAAGTACCTTTGTTTTTGTTGGTTTGCTCTCCGACTGACTGACCTGATTGATAGGCTGGCCTCATTCGGAAGGGAGACCAGCCAGGGAGAGGAGGTGTTCAGGTAAGTCTTCAGGTAAATCTTCAGGTAAGTCTTTACTTGTATGGATCGAGGGGGGGGGGGCTCATAGGGCGCATGGGTTGGCATGGGCCATGGGTTGGCATGGGGCATGAGTTGGCATGGGGGTCACAGGGTATTCAGTCATGAGGGGAGGGATCGGGGGTCAGTCACGGGGGCTGTCGGGATCGGGGTTCATCGCGGAGGTCTGCAATCATTGTGGGGGTGTTGGGTGTCATCGCTGGGTTCCACAATCATTGTGGGGGTGCCGGGCGTCATCGCTGGGGTCCGCGATCATTGGTAGGGGGATCAGGGCGGGGTCTGCAATCGTTGGGGGGGGGGCTCAGAGATCGGGGGTTGGGGAGTCCGCGATCATTGGGGGAGGGGGTCGGAGATCTGGGGTGGGGGTGTCCGCAATCATTGTGGGGGAGGGTCGGAGATCGGAGATGGGTTCCATGATCGTTCGGGGGTCACTGCAGGCGGGCTTGTTGTGCCGGGGGGAAGCACTCCTGATCCTCCAGGCCCACAAGCTGTGCCAGAATGGCACCTATGTATTAGTCTCGAGCCTTCTCGCCTCCTTTCATGTAGCATGAAAGAGAAGGCCTGGGAATTCCGGCCCCCTGGGGTTGAAATCAGAAACTCTGCAAAAATGGAGGCGTGCAGCCTCCTTGAAAGGTTTTAATCATCAACCCGCCTCCTGGGAGCGGGTTGGATGCCCGCCCCTTGTTCCGCCCCGGTGAAAACCAAAAATGGGCAGGTTGGAAGGGGGTTGGGGGTGGGTTTGAATGCCCCCCGCCACCAACCCACCCATTTTTCCTTTTTAAAATCGTGCCCAAAAGATCACATGGCACTATTTGAAGATGAGCGGCTTCCAGCAGTCCCCTTAAAGATCACTGGTTAATCCACTCAACGCCTGGGACAACTAGGCAGGGCATTAGTAACATCAGTAACAATAGTTACATTTCAGGCAGGAGAAGACCTTCGGTCCATTTAGCCCATCTATCCACAGGTGCATTTCTAATAACCCTGAATCCCATTTGTTGTCAAGAGCCTGTCTAGCTCCTTCTTAAATCCGATTAAGCTTTCTTGTTCGACCAACCGTTCAATCTGTTGAACCGGTAATCTGTTCAACATACTTATCACAGTTTTAGTAAAAAAGTTTCTCCTGCACCCAAGTTCTTGATATGACTTGGAAACAACTACAATCCCTGGGGAACTGCACTCAGTGCTCCCTTCCTACATTCCAAATCACACACCCCTAACAACTAACAGGCTGCCAGTTTCTGATCCATTCCAAGGTTTTACCTTGAATTCTCATTACTTTAGATTTATGCAGCAGCTTTTCATGAAGAACTCAGCCAAAGGCTTTCTGGAATGTCAGATGCATTATGTAATAAGATTTAGCATTGCACTTGAGATGGCACCTTCTCAAAAATGTAGAGGCTGGCCAGGCAGGATCTTCTCATGATCTGAGAGCCCCTTTGTCATCAAGCCAACACCTAACTCTCTCACCTACAGACCCCCTTCTGTTTCAATTCATCCCTGCTAGCACAAACTAAGTTGTGTCAGAGACCCAGGGACCAACTTCCTCCAAGTACAACTGGACACCTTTCTTTTTACCAAGTTTGGTAAAACAAGAGCAGCTCATAAACAACTAACAGCAGGTAAATAAACAATTCCACACCCGCTCTCTCTGCTTAAAGCATCAGAATAGAGTTTGAATCAAATAAAACAATCAATGCCAAACAAATACTGCACTACATCATCAGTAAAACTTTGAACTAAAGCTACTACCAAAATATAGGGGCAGAAATTAGAAACATAGAATCATAGAATGATACAGCAAAGAAGGAGGTCATTTGGCCCATCGTGCCTGTGCTGCATCAATGGAAGAACTATCCAATTAGTCCGATTCTCCTGCTCTTTCCCTGTAGCTCTGCAGATTTTCCTCTTCAATTAATTATCCAATTTTGTTTTGAAAGTTATTATTAAATCTGCTTCCACTACTCTATTAAGCAGTGCATTCCAGATCATAACAACTCGCTGCATAAAAAAATGTCTCCTCATCTTGCCTCTGGTTCTTTTGTCAATTACTTTAAATCTGTGTCCTCTGGTTCCCGACCCGTCAGCCATTGGAAACAGTTTCTCCTTATTCACTCTATCAAAACCCTTCATGATTTTGAACACCTCTATCAAATCTCCCCTTAACCTTCTCTGCTCCAACGAGAACAACTCCAGCTTCTCAAGTCTCTTCACATAACTGAACTCTAGCATCCCTGGTACTGTTCTAGTAAATCTCCTCTGCACCCACACTAAAGTCCTTGACATCCGTCCTAAAGTGTGGTGCCCAGAATTGGACTCAATACTCCAGCTGGGACCTAACCAGTGTATTAGCATAAATTCCTTGCTTTTATACTCTATGCCTCTGTTTATAAAGCCAAAGATCCCATATGCTTTTTTAACAGTCTTCTCAACTTGTCCTGCCACCTTCAAAGATTTATGTACATACAACCCTCAGGTCTCTCTGTTTCTGCATCCCATTTAAAATTGTACCATTTAGTTTATATTGCCTCTCCTCATTCTCCCTACCAAATGCATCACTCCACACTTCTCTTCACTCTTCTCTGAGTCCGAGAGCGAGAGGAGAGTCTGAGAGGTGAGCGAGGTGTAAAAGGAGAGTTCCGAGAGCGGGAGGAGAGTCCGAGAGCGGGAAGAGAGTCCGAGAGTGGGAAGAGTCCGAGAGGTGAGCGCAGTGTAAAAGGAGATTCTGAGAGCGGGAGGAGAGTCTGAGAGTGAGAAGAGAGTCCAAGAGGTGAGCGCAGTGTGAAAGGAGAGTCCGAGAGCGGGAAGAGAGTCCAAGAGGTTAACGCAGTGTAAAAGGAGAGTCCGAGAGGTGAATGCAGTGTAAATCTAAGGCAAGTCATGGCAGCACAGCTCGCACCCGTGATATGCTCCTCCTGCACTATGTGGAAAGTCATGGACACTACACGTGTCCCTGGCAACCATGTGCTCAGGAAGTGTGTCCAGCTGCAGCTACTGGCTAACTGCATTTTGGAGCTGGAGCTGCTGGTGGATTCACTGTGGAGCATCCGCGATGCTGAGATTATCATGGCTAGCACGTTCAGTGAGGTGGTCACACCGCAGGTAAAGATTACGCAGGCAGAAAGGAAATGGGTGACCGCCAGGCAGAGTAAAAGGGCTAGGCAGGTGGAGCAGGAGTCTCCTGGGGCCATCTCCCTCTCAAATAGATAAACCGCTTTGGATACTGTTGGGGGAGATGGCTTATCAGGGGAAAGCAGCAAAAGCCAAGTTCGTGGCAACATGAGTGGCTCTGCTGCACAGGAGGGGAGGAATGAGAGTGACAAGGCAAAATTGATAGGGGATTCAATTGTAAGGGGAACAGATAGGTGTTTCTGTGGCCGCAAACGTGACTCCAGGATGGTATGTTGCCTCCCTGGTGCTAGGGTCAAGGATGTCATGGAGCGACTGCAGGGCATTCTGGAGGGGGAGGGTGAACAGCCAGTAGTTGTGGTTCATATTGGTACCAACGACATAGGTAAAAAAAGGGATGAGGTGCTGCAAGGTGAATTTAAGGAGTTAGGAGATAAATTAAAAAGCAGCACCTCAAAGGTTGTGATCTCAGGATTACTACCAGTGCCACGTGCTAGTGAGTATAGGAACAGGAGAATAGACCAGATGAATGCATGGCTGCAGGGATGGTGTAGGAGGGAGGGATTTAGATTCCTGGAACATTGGGACCGGCTCTGGGGAAGGTGGGAACTGTACAAGCGGGACAGGTTACACCCGAGCAGGACTGGGACTGTTGTCCTCGCGGGGATGTTTTCTAGTGCTTTTGGGAACGGTTTAAACTAGAATGGCAGGGGGATGGGAACCTGAGCAGGGAGACAGAGGAGGGGGAAACAAGGACAGAAAGGGAAGAAGCAATAGTGGAAGGCAGAGAAAACAAGGGTGAAAAACAAATAGGGCCATAGTGCAAAATAAAACTAAGATGACTAGCAATCTTAAAAAGACAAGTCTAAAGGCATTGTGTCTTAATGCGCGGAGCATTCGCAATAAGCTCGATGAATTAACAGCACATCTAAATATTAACGGTTATGATATAGTTGCGATTATGGAGACATGGCTGCAGGGTGACCAAGGATGGGAACTGAACATCCAGGGGTATTCAATATTTAGGAAGGACAGGCAAAAAGGGAAAGGAGGTGGGGTAGCGTTGTTAGTAAAGGAGGAAATCAATGCAATAGTGAGGAAGGATAATGGCTCGGAAAATCACGATGTGGAATCCGTATGGATGGAGCTAAGAAACACCAAGGGGCAGAAAACGTTGGTGGGGGTTGTTTATTGGCCCCCAAACAGTAGTGGAGGTGTAGGGGAGGGCATTAAACAGGAAATTAGAGACGTATGCAAGATGGCTACAACTATAATCATGGGTGACTTTAATCTACATATAGATTGGTCAAACCAAATTAGCAATAATACTGTGGGGGAGGAATTCCTGGAGTGTGTACATGATGGTTTTCTAGACCAATACTTTAAGGAACCAACTAGAGAACAGGCAATACTAGACTGGGCATTGTGCAATGAGAAAGGATTAATTGACAATTAAAGTTTCCCAACTCGCACCTCTTACTTTCGTAATTTCCTTTATTTAGTTTCAGGGACCTAGTTTCGGATTAGGGAAGAGCGACCATAACATGATAGAATTCCTCATTAAGATGGAGAGTGAAGTAGTTGAATCTGAAACAAGGTTCCTGAAACTAAATAAAGGAAATTACGAAAGTAAGAGGTGCGAGTTGGGGAACTTTACTAAAGGGGATGACGGTGGATAAGCAATGGCTAATATTTAAAGAACGTGTGCAGGAATTACAACAATTATTCATTCCTGTCTGTGATGGACTGGGGTTGACAATTGTAAACAATTTTACAACACCAAGTTATAGTCCAGCAATTTTATTTTAAATTCACAAGCTTTCGGAGGCTACCTCCTTCCTCAGGTGAACGATGTGGAAATGAAATCCTCGAAATGAAATCGCATTTATAATTCACAGAACAATGCTTGGTGATTACAGACAGTTTTTTCAACTGCCCGTTGCCAAGGCAATCAGTGTGCAGACAGACAGGTGTTACCTGCAAGGTCTCAGAATATACAAATCACCAAAAAAACAACAAACAAAAAAAAACAGAGATAGAGAGGTAGAAACATAGAAAAGACAGCAACTGACCCGTTATATTAAAAACAGATAACATGTGTGATGCTTTCAAGAGAACAGCGTCCACGACACCACACAACCCTGCCACGGTAACCTCTGCAAGACATGCCAGATCATCGACACAGATACCACCATCACACGAGAGGACACCACCCACCAGGTGCATGGTTCATACTCCTGTGACTCGGCCAACGTTGTCTACCTCATACGTTGCAGGAAAGGATGCCCCAGAGCATGGTACATTGGCGAGACCATGCAGACGCTGCGACAACGGATGAACGGACACCGCGCAACAATCGCCAAACAGGAGGGTTCCCTCCCAGTCGGGGAACACTTCAGCAGTCATGGACATTCATCCACCGACCTTCGGGTAAGCGTACTCCAAGGCGGTCTTCGAGACACACGACAACGCAAAATCGTCGAGCAGAAATTGATAGCCAAGTTCCGCACCCATGAGGACGGCCTCAACCGGGATCTTGGGTTCATGTCACGCTACACGTTACCCCACCAGCGAACAAATGTTATCTGTTTTTAATATAACGGGTCAGTTGCTATTTTTTCTATGTTTCTACCTCTCTATCTCTTTTTTTTTTGTTTGTTGTTTTTTTTGGTGATTTGTATATTCTGAGACCTTGCAGGTAACACCTGTCTGTCTGCACACTGATTGCCTTGGCAACTGGCAGTTGAAAAAACTGTCTGTAATCACCAAGCATTGTTCTGTGAATTATAAATGCGATTTCATTTCGAGGATTTCATTTCCACATCGTTCACCTGAGGAAGGAGGTAGCCTCCGAAAGCTTGTGAATTTAAAATAAAATTGCTGGACTATAACTTGGTGTTGTAAAATTGTTTACAATTGTCATTCCTGTCTGGCACAAAAATAAAACAGGAAAGGTGGCTCAACCGTGGCTTACAAAAGAAATTAGGGATAGTATTAGAACCAAAGAGGAGACATATAAAATGGCCAGAAAAAGCAGCAAGCCTGAGGATTGGGAGCAGTTTAGAATTCAGCAAAGGAGGACAAAGAGATTGATTAAGAGGGGAAAAATAGAGTATGAGAGTAAACTAGCAGGGAACATAAAAACTGACTGTAAAAGCTTCTATAAATATGTCAAGAGAAAAAGATTAGTGAAGACAAATGTAGGTCCCTTACAGTCAGAAATGGGGGAAATTATAATGGGGAACAAAAAAATGGCAGAACAATTAAACAGATACTTAAGTTCCACCTTCACAAAGGAGGACACAAATAACCTCCCGGAAATGTTAGGGAACCAACGGACTAGTGAGAGGGAGGAACTGAAGGAAACCAGTATTAGTAAAAAAAATAGTGCCAGGGAAATTAATGGGGCTAAAGGCTGACAAATCCCCAGGGCCTGATAATCTACATCCCAAAGTACTAAAGGAAGTGGTCCTGGAAATAGTGGATGCATTGGTGATCATCTTCCAAAATTCTATAGACTCTGGAACAGTTCCTACAGATTGGAGGGTGGCAAATGTAACCCCACTGTTTAAAAAAGGAGGGAGAGAATAAACAGGGAATTACAGACCAGTTAGCCTAACATCAGCTGTGGGGAAAATGCTAGAGACTCTTGGACAAAGTCAGCATGGGTTTATGAAAGGGAAATCATGCTGAACAAATCTACTGGAGTTTTTTGAGGAGGTAATTAGTGGAATAGATAGGGGAGAACTAGTGGATGTGGTGTACTTGGATTTTCAGAAGGCTTTTGACAAGGTCCCACACAAGAGGTTAGTGTGCAAAATTAAAGCACATGGGATTGGGGGGAATATACTGACATGGATTGAGAATTGGTTGACAGACAAGAAATAGAGAGTAGGAATAAACGGGTCTTTTTCCGGGTGGCAGGCAGTGACTAGTGGGGTACCGCAGGGATCAGTGCTTGGGCCCCAGCTATTCACAATATATATCAATGATTTGGATGAGGGAACTAAATGTAACATTTCCAAGTTTGCAGACGACACAAAGCTGGGGTGGAATGTGAGCTGTGAGGAGGATGCAAAGAGGCTCCAATGTGATTTAGACAAGTTGGGTGAGTGGGCAAGAACATGGCAGATGCAGTTATAACATGGATAAATGTGAGGTTATCCACTTTGGTTGTAAAAACAGAAAGGCAGATTATTATCTGACTGGTGATAGATTGGGAAAAGGGGAGGTGCAACGAGACCTGTGTGTCCTTGTATAGCAGTCACTGAAAGCGAGCATTCAGGTGCAGCAAGCAGTTAGGAAGGTGAATGGTATGTTGGCCTTCATTGCAGGAGGATTTGAGTACAGAAGCAGGGATGTCTTACAGCAGTTATACAGGGCCTTGGTGAGACCACATCTGGAGTATTGTGTGCAGTTTTGGTCTCCTTATCTGAGGAAGGATGTCCTTGCCATGGAGAGAGTCAACGAAGGTTTACCAGACTGATTCCTGGGATGGCAGGACTGATGTATGAGGAGAGATTGGGTCGACTCGGCCTATATTCACTAGAGTTTAGAAGAATGAGAGGTGATTTTATCGAAACATATAAAATTCTAACAGGACTAGACAGACCAGATGCAGGGAGGATGTTCCCGATGGCTGGGGAGTCCAGAACCAGGGGTCACAGTCTCTGGATGCCATTTAGAACCAAGATGAGGAGAAATTTCTTCACTCAGAGGGTGGTGAACCTGTGGAATTCTCTACCACAGAAGGCAGTGGAGGCCAAGTCTTACGATGTATTCAAGAAGGAGATAGATATATTTCTTAATGCTAAAGGGATCAAGAGATATGGGGAAAAAGTGGGAACAGGGTACTGAGTTAGACAATCAGCCATGATAATTTTGAATGGTGCAGCAGGTCCGAATGGCCTACTCTTGCTCCTATTTTCTATGTTTCTAAGTAAAATTCCATCTGCCATGTGTCTGCCCATTTCACCAGTCTGTCTATGTCCTCCTGAGGTCTGCTACTATCTTTCTCACTGTTTACTACATTTCCGAGCTTTGTGTCATCTGCAAACTTTGAAATTATGCCCTGTATCGCCAAGTCCATGTCATTAATATGTATCTCAAAAGGAGCAGTGGTCCGAATACCAACCCCTAGGGGATAACACTGCACACGTCCCTCCAGTCTGAAAAACAACTGTTCACAAGTAATCTCTGCTATCTGTCTCTTGTCCAATTTCTTATCCATGCTGCCATTGTCCCTTTAATCCCATGGGGTTCAATTTTGCTAACAAGTCTATTATGTGGTGCTTTATCCAACGCCTTTTGAAAGTCCATATACACAACACCAATCGCACTACCTTCATCAACCCTCTCATAGAATCATAGAATCATAGAAGTTACAACATGGAAACAGGCCCTTCGGCCCAACATGTCCATGTCACCCAGTTTATACCACTAAGCTAGTCCCAATTGCCTGCACTTGGCCCATATCCCTCGATACCCATCTTACCCATGTAACTGTCCAAATGCTTTTTAAAAGACAAAATTGTACCCGCCTCTACTACTGCCTCTGGCAGCTCGTTCCAGACACTCACCATCCTTTGAGTGAAAAAATTGCCCCTCTGGACCCTTTTGTATCTCTCCCCTCTCACCTTAAATCTGTGCCCCCTCGTTATAGACTCCCCTACCTTTGGGAAAAGATTTTGACTATCGACCTTATCTATGCCCCTCATTATTTTATAGACTTCTATAAGATCACCCCTTAACCTCCTACTCTCCAGGGAAAAAAGTCCCAGTCTGTCTAACCTCTCCCTGTAAGTCAAACCATCAAGTCCCGGTAGCATCCTAGTAAATATTTTCTGCACTCTTTCTAGTTTAATAATATCCTTTCTATAATAGGGTGACCAGAACTGTACACAGTACTCCAAGTGTGGCCTCACCAATGCCCTGTACAACTTCAACAAGACATCCCAACTCCTGCATTCAATGTTCTGACCAATGAAACCAAGCATGCTGAATGCCTTCTTCACCACCCGATCCACCTGTGACTCCACTTTCAAGGAGCTATGAATCTGTACTCCCAGATCTCTTTGTTCTATAACTCTCCCCAACGCCCTACCATTAACGGAGTAGGTCCTGGCCCGATTCGATCTACCAAAATGCATCACCTCACATTTATCTAAATTAAACTCCATCTGCCATTCATCGGCCCACTGGCCCAATTTATCAAGATCCCGTTGCAATCCTAGATAACCTTCTTCACTGTCCACAATGCCACCAATCTTGGTGTCATCTGCAAACTTACTAACCATGCCTCCTAAATTCTCATCCAAATCATTAATATAAATAACAAATAACAGCGGACCCAGCACCGATCCCTGAGGCACACCGCTGGACACAGGCATCCAGTTTGAAAAACAACCCTCTACAACCACCCTCTGTCTTCTGTCGTCAAGCCAATTTTGTATCCAATTGGCTACCTCACCTTGGATCCCATGAGATTTAACCTTATGTAACAACCTACCATGCGGTACCTTGTCAAATGCTTTGCTGAAGTCCATGTAGACCACTGCACAGCCCTCATCTATCTTCTTGGTTACCCCTTCAAAAAACTCAATCAAATTCGTGAGACATGATTTTCCTCTCACAAAACCATGCTGACTGTTCCTAATTAGTCCCTGCCTCTCCAAATGCCTGTAGATCCTGTCCCTCAGAATACCCTCTAACAACTTACCCACTACAGATGTCAGGCTCACCGGTCTGTAGTTCCCAGGCTTTTCCCTGCCGCCCTTCTTAAACAAAGGCACAACATTTGCTACCCTCCAATCTTCAGGCACCTCACCTGTAGCGGTGGATGATTCAAATATCTCTGCTAGGGGACCCGCAATTTCCTCCCTAACCTCCCATAACGTCCTGGGATACATTTCATCAGGTCCCGGAGATTTATCTACCTTGATGCGCGTTAAGACTTCCAGCACCTCCCTCTCTGTAATATGTACACTCCTCAAGACATCACTATTTATTTCCCCAAGTTCCCTAACATCCATGCCTTTCTCAACCGTAAATACCGATGTGAAATATTCATTCAGGATCTCACCCATCTCTTGTGGTTCCGCACATAGATGACCTTGTTGATCCTTAAGAGGCCCTACTCTCTCCCTAGTTACCCTTTTGCCCTTTATGTATTTGTAGAAGCTCTTTGGATTCACCTTTGCCTGATCTGCCAAAGCAATCTCATATCCCCTTTTTGCCCTCCTGATTTCTCTCTTAACTCTACTCCGGCAATCTCTATACTCTTCAAGGGATCCACTTGATCCCAGCTGCCTATGCATGTCATATGCCTCCTTCTTCTTTTTGACTAGTGCCTCAATCTCCCGAGTCATCCAAGGTTCCCTACTTCTACCAGCCTTGCCCTTCACTTTATAAGGAATGTGCTTACCCTGAACCCTGGTTAACACACTTTTGAAAGCCTCCCACTTACCAGACGTCCCTTTGCCTGCCAACAGACTCTCCCAATCAACTTCTGAAAGTTCCTGTCTAATACCATCAAAATTGGCCTTTCCCCAATTTAGAATTTTAACTTTTGGGCCAGACCTATCCTTCTCCATAGCTATCTTAAAACTAATGGAATTATGATCACTGGTCCCAAAGTGATCCCTCACTAACACTTCTGTCACCTGCCCTTCCTTATTTCCCAAGAGGAGGTCAAGTTTTGCCCCCTCTCTCGTCGGGCCATCCACATACTGAATGAGAAATTCCTCCTGAATACACTCAACAAATTTCTCTCCATCCAAGCCCCTAATGCTATGGCTGTCCCAGTCAATGTTGGGAAAGTTAAAGTCCCCTACTATTACCACCCTATTTTTCTTGCAGCTGTCTGTAATCTCCTTACATATTTGCTCCTCAATTTCCCGTTGACTATTTGGGGGTCTGTAGTACAATCCTATCAAAGTGATCTCTCCCTTCTTATTTTTCAGTTCTACCCATATAGACTCAGTGGGCGAACCCTCGGATATATCCCCTCTCACTACTGCCGTGATGTTCTCCCTAATCAAGAACGCAACTCCCCCTCCTCTCTTACCTCCTGCTCTATCTTTCCTATAGCATCTGTACCCTGGAACATTGAGCTGCCAGTCCTGCCCCTCCCTTAGCCATGTTTCAGTAATAGCTATAACATCCCAGTCCCATGTACCCATCCATGCCCGAATTTCATCTGCCTTGCCCATCAGACTTCTTGCATTGAAATAAATGCAGTTTAATCTAGACTTCCCTTGGTCTTTGCCCTGCTTTCTCAGACCATCTGTCCGGTCATGTTCTGTACACTCTCCCTTACTGCCTTTTGTTTCTGTCACCACTTTATTTCCCACTGACTTCCTGCATCGGTTCCCATCCCCCTGCCACATTAGTTTAAACCCTCCCCAACAGCACTGGCAAACACTCCCCCTAGGACATTGGTTCCAGTCCTGCCCAGATGCAGACCGTCCAATTTGTACTGGTCCCACCTCCCCCAGAACCGGTTCCAATGGCCCAGGAATTTGAATCCCTCCCTCTTGCACCATCTCTCAAGCCACGTATTCATCTTAGCTATCCTGTCATTCCTACTCTGACTAACCCGTGGCACTGGTAGCAATCCTGAGATTACTACCTTTGAGGTCCTACTCTTTAGTTTAACTCCTAACTCCCTAAATTCAGCTTGTAGGACCTCATCCTGTTTTTTACCTATATCGTTGGTGCCTATATGCACCACGACAACTGGCTGTTCACCCTCCCCCTCCAGAATGTCCTGCAGCCGCTCCGAGACATCCTTGACCCTTGCACCAGGGAGGCAACATACCATCCTGGAGTCTCGGTTGCGTCCGCAGAAACGCCTGTCTATTCCCCTTACAATCGAGTCCCCTATCACTATAGCTCTGCCACTCTTTTTCCTGCCCTCCTGTGCAGCAGAGCCAGCCATGGTGCCATGAACCTGGCCACTGCCACCTTCCCCTGGTGAGCCATCTCCCCCAACAGTATCCAAAACGGTATACCTGTTTTGGAGGGAGATGACCGCAGGGGACCCCTGCACTGCCTTCCTACTCTTCCTCTGTCTGTTGGTCACCCATTCACTATCTCCCTCAGTAATTTTTATCTGCGGTGTGACCAACTCACTGAACGTGCTATCCACGACTTTCTCAGCATCGCGGATGCTCCAAAGTGAATCCATCTGCAGCTCCAGAGCCGTCAAGCGGTCAAACAATAGCTGCAGCTGGACACACTTCCCGCAGGTGAAGGAATCAGGGATACAGGAAGGAGCCCTGAATTCCCACATCCCACAAGAGGAACATGACACGGCCCTGGGATCTCCTGCCATGACTTAACCCTTAAATTAGCTTAAGAACAACTACAATGTCAAGAGAAAAAAAAAGGAAAGAAAAACTACTTACCACTCCCTTTAAGGAGTTTACTCCTTTAAATTGTTCTCAATTTAGAGAATGTTAACTACACTAGGGACCTTGATTCACTAAAAAATAAACGCTACTTCCTATAAGACCTGCAGACCTTCCCTTTCTTTTTACTTTAGTTACTGTCGATAAGTAGAAATACTCACCTGAACCTACTCACCAATCAGGTGCCTCCCCTGTGTCGAGTTCCGATCTGATTCCTGACGTCACTTCGAACTCGGTCGCAGCTCCGCTCGGCTCGGCTCCTCTCAGCTGTTCTCAGCGCTCTGAAATCCCGCCTTTTATCGGACGCTCCCTCCGCTCGGCTCGGCTCCTCTCAGCTGTTCTCAGCGCTCTGAAATCCCGCCTTTTATCGGACGCTCCCTCCGCTCGGCTCGGCTCCTCTCCGTTACTTCATCAAATAACTCAATCAAGTTCGTCAAACATGATTTGCCTTTATCAAATATGTGCTGGCTATCATTTATTAATCCATATTTTTCCAAGTGTCAATTAATTTTGTCTTGGATTATTGTCTCTAAAAATTTCCCCACTACCGACATTAGGCTGACTGGCCTATAGTTTATCCTGCACCCCTTTTTTGAACAAGGGTGTAATATTTGCAATTCTCCAGTCCTCTGACACTGCTCCCATATGTAAGGGGGATTGGAAGATTGGAAGCCAAAGCCTCTGCTATCTCCACCCTTACTTCCCTCAGCAACTTAGGATTCAACCCACCTGGACTGGGTGACTTTTCTACTTTGAGCGCTGCCAACCTTTTTATCTATTTTTATCCTATCCAATTTTTCTATTACCTCCTCCTTTACTTTTACATTGGCAGCATCCTCTTCTTTCGTGAAGACTGATGCAAAGTATTAATTTAGTACCTCAGCCATGCCCCACAAGATCTCCTTTTTGGTCCCTACTCGGCCCCACCTTTCCCTTGACTATTCTTTTTCCTATTTATATATTTACAAAAGACTTTTGGGTTCCTTTCTATTTTACCCGCTAATATATTCTCATACACTCTCTTTGCCCCTCATGTTTCCTATTTCAGTTCTCCTCTGTACTTTTTGTATTGAGCTTGGTTCTCTACTGTATTATGAGCTTGACATTTATCATGAGCCTCCTTTTTCTGTTTCATTTTAATCTCTATATCTTTAGTCATCCAGGCTTTGGATGCCCTTCCTTTCCTCCTTGTGGGAATATGTCTAGTCTGTACCTGAACTATCTCCTCTTTGCAGGCCTGCCATTGCGAATTTACTGTTTTACCTGCCAATCTTTGAAGCCACCTGGGCCAGACCTCCTTTCAACTTAATGAAATTTGTCCTCCTCCAGTTGAGTATTTTTAAGTTTGATTGTTCCTTGTCCTTTTCCATAACTACTCTAAACCTAATGATATTATGATCACTGTTTCCCAAATGCTCCCCCACTGAAACATACTCCACTTGCCCCACTTCATTTTCCAGAACCAGATCCAGCTTCCTCATTGGGATGAAAACATATTGATCAAGAAAGTTCCCGAACACATTTCAGGAATTCCTCCTCCTCTTTGCCTCTAACATTGTTATTTTCCCAGTCTATATTATGATCACTGAAGTTCCCCCATTATCGCTACTCCATAGTTCTTGCATCATTCTGCATTTGCCTGCAAATTTGCTTCTCTATCTCCTTCCCACTATTTGCTGGCCTGTAGTATACACCCAACAGGGTAATAGCTCCTCTGATATTCCTTAATTCTAACCAAATAGGTTCTGTCTTTGAGCCATGAAGTACATCATCCCTTTCTAGTGCTGTAACAGTACAGTATCTTTGATCAATATTCCAACCCTCCCCCTCCTTTTTTTCCTTTCTTATCTTTCCTGAATACACTGTAGTCAGGAATATTAAATTTCCATTCCTCCCCCTTGTTTGAGCCAGGTCTCCGTTATTGCCATTATATCATAATCCCATATGGCAATTTGTGCCTGTAGCTCACCAACCTTATTTATCACACTATGTACATTTACACACATGCACTCCAAACCCATCCTAGTCTGCCTTGCATTTCACCCTCCTGATTGATCCCTCCTATTTCTGAACTATTCTTTATTCTAATGCTGTTTGCCTCTCCCAATCTTTTGTGCACCTTTTTTCTCCTCTCTAATGCTTCCTTCTACTGCCCCTCCTCCCTAGCTCCTGACATTCTGACTGCAGGACCTCAACCCTTTTCCTTTCTATGTTGTTGGTTCCAATATGGACCATGACTTCTGGCTGTTCCCCTTCCCCCTGCAGAATGTTCTGCACCCATTCTGTGATGTCCTTTACCCTGGCACCATGCGATACTCGCGTCGGCAGCTGCAGATCCTCTTGTCTATCCCCCTGACTATTGAATCCCCAATGACCACTGCATTTCTACACTTTGCTGTGCCCGCCATGCAGTCTTTTGCCCCACGGTGCCGTGGATTTGCTCTGGACTGCATTCCTTTGAGGTGTCATCACGCTCATTAGTATTCAGCACTGAAAATCAATATGTGAACGCCACACTCCCAGAGGATTCCTGCGCTGCCTACCTCTTCTTCCTACCCTGCTGGATGGCCACCCACTTACTATCCTCCTGAACTCTCTGTGGTTGTGAGGTGACCACTTCCTGGTACATGTGATCCAGGAAATTCTCAGCCTCCCATATGCCCTGCAGTGACTCTAGCTGCTCCTCAAGCTCAGAAACCCTGAGCTGCAGCTCGAGAAACTGGGGGCACTTCCTGCACATGTGGTTATCCAGGACACATGAAGCATCCTGAAGTTCCCAAATGGCACAGGAATTGTAGGAACTTGTCTCAGCTGTCCCATCATTTTACATAAAAGTCTATTTATGTTTTTTACATATATATACATGCTTTAGTTTAGTATCTCCTTTGTTCCTATTTATACTTTATTATTATTTATGTATACCAGATTTTTATTTAGTGCAATTTGGATCCCTTTAATGTTGGTATCCTCTATTTTGTTAATTTTATCCCCTTAGATCTAATTAATTATGCTGATTATTTATCTCGAGAAGAGGATGCTGTCATTGTAGCAGTAAAGGAGGAGGTGGTAGCTATATTGGATAGGATAAAAATAAATAAAAAGGAGGTACTTAAAAGATTAGCAGTACTCAAAGTACAAAAGTCACCCGGTCTAAATGGGATGCATCCTAGGTTAGTGAGGGAAGTAAGGGTGGAAATTGCAGAGGCTCTGGCCACAATCTTACAATCCTCCTTAGATATGGGGACGTGTCAGAGGACTGGAGGATTGCAAATATTACACCCCTGTTCAAAAAAGGGGAGAGTGATATACCTGGCAATTACAGGCCCGGCAGCCTAACGTCGGTGGTAGGGAAACTTTAATAGACAATAATCCAGGACAAAATTAATTGGCACTTGGAAAAGTATGGGCTAATAAATGAAAGTCAGCACGGATTTGTTGAAGGAAAATTGTATTTGACGAACTTGTTAAGGTTCTTTGATGAAGTAACGGAGAGGGTTGATGAAGGGTAGTAGGTTAATGTTGTGTATAAGGCGTTCAAAAGGCATTTGATATAGTACCACATAATGGACATGTTAGCAAAATTAAAGTCCATTAACAGGACAGTGGCAGCGTGGATATAAAATTAGCTAAGAGACAGAAAGCAGAGAGCAGTGGTGAACGGTTGTTTTTCATACTGGAGGGAAATATACAGTGGTGTTCCCCAGGGATCAGTATTAGGACCACTGCTCTTTTTGGTATATATTAATGTTATGAACTTGGAAATAGAAGATAAAATTTCAAAGTTTGCAGATGACATGAAACTCGGAAATGCAATAAACAATGTGGAGGATAGTAACAGACCTCAGGATGACATAGACAGACTGGTGAAATGGGCAGACACATGGCAGATGAAATTTAATGCAGAAAAATGTGAAGTGATACATTTTGGTAGGAAGAATGAGGAGAGGCAATATAAACTAAATGGTACAATTTTAAAGGGTGTGCAGGAACAGAGAGACCTGGGGATGTATATACACAAATCTTTGAAGGTGGCAGGACAAGTTGAGAAGGCTTTTACAAAAGCATATGGGATCCTTGGAGTACAAAAGCAAGGAAGTTATGATAAGCCTTTATAAAACACTGATTAGGTCTCAGCTGGAGTACTGTGTTCAATTCTGGGCACCACATTTTAGGAAAGATATCAAGGCCTTAGTGAGGTGCAGAGGAGATTTACTAGAATGGTACCAGGGATGAGGGACTTCAGTTATGTGGAGAGACTGGAGAAGCTGGGGTTGTTCTCGTAAGAGCAGACAAGGTTAGGTGGAGATTTGATATAGTTGTTCAAAATCATGAAAGGATTTGATAGAGTAAATAGGGAGAATCTATTTCCAGTGGCAAAAGGGTCGGTGACCAGAGGACACAGATTTAAGATGATTGGCAAAAGAGCCAGAGGTGACATGAGGAATCATTTTTTTAAGCAATGAGTTGTAATGATCTGGAATGCACTGCCTGAAAGGGCAGTGGAAGCAGATTCAATAGCAACTTTTAAAAGGGAATTGGATAAATGCTTAAAGGGAAAAAAAATTCAGAGCTATGGGGAAAGAGCAGGAGAATGGGACCAATTGGATAGCTTTTTCAAAGAACTGGCACAGGCATGATGGGCCAAATAGTGTTGTGCCTACCATGATACTATGATATGATACTTATTTACTGTTGCCCCTTGGCTTAAATCACTTAGCACCTCCTCTGCACTGAATTCCCACTCTCACCAAATTCCTGACATCACCCTGTTTAGTAAGTCACTCCGTTTAGCAGATTTACCCATCTTTCACCAAACTTTGTGCTATTTTAATGGAGTGTTAACCCGAGCAGATGAAGGAGTTTCACTTAAATGCATCAAGTGTTATACATTATTATCCCAAGAGTAATCTCAAGGCCAAAGACATCAGTGCTCTCCTTAATTGTCTTGTGTGAAATAATAGTCAGCCTATCAGCTCCAGTAAAGGGCCATTTCTTTTCTGTGAACTGCAGGGCACCATCAGCACTGGAAAGGACAAACACAGGGGACAGCCATCATCACTTCCAAGACAGTAGTGTCAGAATGCAGCTGAAGAACATGGTAATTAATTGCTGCCGATTTCTCATTCAGCTCCTCCTGCTCACTGCTGCTCTGGGATCCACCCAGTAGTATAGGAACAGGAGAATAGATTGTTCTCTGACTATATATGTGGTAACAATGCCTTGTTCTCTGACTATATATGTGGTAACAATGCATTGTTCTCTGACTATATATGTGGTAACAATGCATTGTTCTCTGACTATATATGTGGTAACAATGCATTGTTCTCTGACTATATATGTGGTAACAATGCATTGTTCTCTGACTATATATGCGGTAACCTTCATGGAATCCCACACTCACCTGACGAAGGAGAAAGACTCCGAAAGCTTGTGATTTTCAAATAAAACTGTTGGACTATAACCTGTTGTTGTAAGATTCCTTACATTTGTCCACCCCAGTCCATCACCGGCATCTCCACATCACAGTAAACTGGGCAAATCTGTTAATGGGTAAAACGACTGATGATCAGTGGGAAACGTTTAAAGAAACATTTAACGAGATACAGAATTGGTTCATACCCCTGAGGGGCATGAACTCTACTTGTCAAAAAAAACAGCCATGGACAACTAAAGAGGTAAGGGACAGTATAAGACAAGGAAAGGGTATACAAAAAGGCAAAAAATGGCACAGATCCTGGCGAATGGGAAAGATACAAAGATCAACAAAGGGTCACAAAACAGATAGTAAGAGCTACAAAAAGAGAGTATGAAAAGAAACTTCCAAGGGATATCAAAATCAATACAAAGAACTTTTATAGTTATATTAGGAAAAAGAGGGTGGTCAGGAGCAGTGTTGGCCCCTTAAAAACTGAAAGTGGGGATATTGTCATTGACAATGGGGAAATGGCGGACATGTTGAACAATTACTTTGCGTCAGTATTTACAGTAGAAAAAGAGGATAGCATGCCGGAAATCCCAAGAAAACTAATATTGAATTGGGGACAAGGACTCAATAAAATTAACATAAGTAAAGCAACAGTAATGAAGAAAATAATAGCAATAAAGAGTGACAAATCCCCATGACCAGATGGTTTCCATCCCAGAGTTTTAAAAGAAGTAGATGAGCACATTGCAGATGCCCTAACTATAATCTTTCAAAGTTCTCTAGATTCAGGAACTGTCCCTCTAGATTGGAAAATTGCAAATGTCACTCCGCTTTTTAAGAAAGAAGAGAGAGAGGGAAACCGGGGAATTATAGATCAGATAGCCTAACATCTGTTGTGGGGAAAATGCTGGAGTCTATAATTAAGGATAGGGTGACTGAACACCTCGAGAATTTTCAGTTAATCAGAGGGAGCCAGCATGGATTTGTGAAAGGTAGGTCGTGCCTGACAAACCTGATTGAATTTTTTGAAGAGGTGACTAAAGTAGTGGACAGGGGAATGTCAATGGATGTTATTTATAGGACTTCCAGAAGGCATTTGATAAGGTCCCACATTAGAGACTGTTAGATAAGATAGAAGCCCATGGAAAAGTATGGACTTAGTTAGGAAGTTGACTTAGCAAAAGGCAACAGAGACTATCGACAATGGGTAGGTACTCACATTGGCAGGATGTAACTAGTGGAGTTCCACAGGGATCTGTCTTGGGGCCTCAATTATTCACAATATTTATTAACGACTTAGATGAAGGCATAGAAAGTCTCATATCTAAGTTTGCCGATGACACAAAGATTGGTGGCATTGTAAGCAGTGTCGATGAAAACATAATATTACAAAGCGATATTGATAGATTAGGTGAATGGGCAAAACTGAGGCAAATGGAATTCAATGTAGGCAAATGTGAGGTCATCCACTTTGGATCAAAAAAGGATAGAACAGGATACTTTCTAAATGGTAAAAAGTTAGAAAAGTGGATGTCCAAAGGGACTTAAGGGTTCAGGTACATAGATCATTGAAGTGTCATGAACAGGTGCAGAAAATTATCAATAAGGCTAATGGAATGTTGGCCTTTATATCTAGAGGACTAGAGTACAAGGGGGCAGAAGTTATGGTGCAGCTATACAAAACCCTGGTTAGACCGCACCTGGAGTATTGTGAGCAGTGCTGGGCACCGCACCTTCGGAAGGACATATTGGCCTTGGAGGGAGTGCAGCGTAAGTTGACTAGAATGATACCCGGACTTCAAGGGTTAAGTTACGAGGAGAGATTACACAAATTGGGGTTGTATTCTCTGGAGTTTCGAAGGTTAAGGGGTGATCTGATCGAAGTTTATAAGATATTAAGGGGAACGGATAGGGTGGATAGAGAGAAACTATTTCCACTGGTTGGGGATTCTAGGAGTAGGGGGCACAGTCTTAAAAATTAGATCCAGACCTTTCAGGAGTGAGATTAGAAAACATTTCTACACAAAAAGGGTGTTTGAAGTTTGGAACTCTCTTCCACAAAAGGCAATTGATACAAGCAAAATTGCTAAATTTAAATCTGAGATCGATAGCTTTTTGGCAACCAAAGGTATTAAGGGATATGGGCCAAAGGCAGGTATATGGAGTTAGATCACAGATCAGCCATGATCTTATCAAATGGCGGAGCAGGCACGAGGGGCTGAATGGCCTACTCCTGTTCCTATGTTCCTATGTTCCTATACAATGTATAATTTCAAAGTTTGCTGATGACATGAAACTCGGAAATGTCGTAAACAATGTGAATGATAGTAACAGACTTCAGGAGGACATGGACAGACTGGTGAAATGGGCAGACACATGGCAGATGAAATTTAATGCAGAGAGGTGTGAAGTGATGCATTTTGGTAGGAGGAATGAAGAGAGGCAATATAAACTAAATGGTACAATCTTAAATGGGGTGCAGGAACAGGGAGACCTGGGGGTGTATGTACACAAATCTTTGAAGGTGGCAGGACAAGTTGAGAAGGCTGTTAAAAAGGCATTTGGGATCCTGGGCTTTGTCAATAGAGGCATGGAGTACAAAAGCAAGGAAATTATGCTGAACCTTTATATAACAGGTCACAGGCCTCAGCTGGAGTATTGTATTCAATTCTGGCACCACACTTTAGGAAGGATGTCAAGGCCTTGGAGCGGGTGCAGATTTACTTGGGATTAGGGACTTCAGTTATGTGGAGAGACTGGAGAAGCACAGGTTGTTCTCCTTAGAACAGAGAACGTTAAGAGGAGATTTGATAAAAGTGTTTACTAAAGAGTAAATAAGGAGAAACTATTTCCAGTGGCAGAAGGGT
Source organism: Heptranchias perlo (assembly GCF_035084215.1). Classification (NCBI taxonomy): domain Eukaryota; kingdom Metazoa; phylum Chordata; class Chondrichthyes; order Hexanchiformes; family Hexanchidae; genus Heptranchias; species Heptranchias perlo. The sequence goes on from NC_090330.1 coordinate 77,789,544, forward strand.
TGGTAACCAGAGGACACAGATTTAAGATGATTGGCAAAAGAACCAGAGGTGACATGAGAAACATTTTTTTATGCAGAGAGTTGTTATGACCAAAGGTGACGTGAGTAAAAACTTCTTTACACAGCGAGTGGTTAGGATCTGAAATGCACTGCCAGAGTGGGTGATGGAGGCAGATTGAATAATGGCCTTCAAGAGGGAACTGGATAAGTACTTGAAAGGAAAAAATTTGCAGGGCTACGGGGATAGGGTGGGGGAGTGGGACTAGCTAGATTGCTCTTGCGTAGAGCCGGCACGGACTCGATGGGTCGAATGGCCTCCTTCCACGCTGTAACCTTTTTATGATTCTATATTTTATGATATTTGCTCTTTGTCAGTAATACCACCTCCCTGAATGGGTGTATCTGAGCTGTTGCTTGAGTAAACAAAATGCCATGATAGATCTTCGGTGCACAAAAGGTCCTTCTGGAGGCACCAGCCTGCTCAGATGCTTTTTTCTCTGATCATTCAGCACCTTTCAGGGATGCAAATGACAACCAACTGACTTGTGCATCATAAGGTTGTGCCATCGTTCAGTATCGCAATGTTTCCCTGCACCTTGTCGAGAGCTGACCGCTGCCATTGTAAAGGCTTTACTGTGATTCTCTCAGAATTTTGGCCTTTGCCCACTTGGAGGTGGGTGGTAATCGTTGAAGTGTCAGGCACCAAGATACTAAGAGAACTCAGTGAGAAGGCACAAAACTAGTTCTGTGGCCAGGCAGAGGAGCAGAATACTAGCTATTTCCTTGGTTTAGAACCATAGAAAGTTATGGCATAGAAGGAGGCCATTCAGCCCATCATGTCCATGCTGGCTGAAAAAGAGCTATCCAGCTTAATCCTACTTTCCAACACTTGGTCCGTAGCCCTGTAGGTTACGGCACTTCAAGTGCACATCCAAGTACTTTTTAAATGAGTTGAGGGTTTCTGCTTCTACCACCCTTTCAGGCAGTGAGTTCCAGACACCACCACAATCTGGGTGAAAAAATTTCTCCTCAGCTCCCCTCTAATCCTTCTACTAATCACTTTAAATCCATGCCCCCTGGTCACTGACCCTTGTGCTAAGGGAAATAGGTCCTCCCTATCCACTCTATCTAGTCCCATCATAATTTGATATACCTCAATTAGATCTCCCCTCGGCTTCCTTTGTTCCAAAGAAAACAATCCCAGCCGATCCAATCTTTCCTCATAGCTAAAATTCTCCCTGGCAACATCCTCGTAAATCTCCTCTGTACCCTCTCTAGTGCAATCACATCTTTCCTGTAAGGTACTCAATACTCAGTACTCAAGCTGTGGCCTAACCAATGTTTTATATAGTCCTAACATAACCTCCCTGCTCTTATATTCTATGCCTCGGCTAATAAAGGAAAGTATCCCTTATGCCTTTTTAACCACCTTATCTACCTGTTCTGCTACCTTCAGGGATCTGTGGACATGCACTCCAAGGTCCCTTTGTGACTAAACGGACAAGCAGGTGAATTAAATAGCTATGAGGACTGACCAATCTGGCGGGCTAGGCCCCACTTTATAGAGGTCTGCATGGCACCATTTGGGCCAGCCGTTATGAACCTGGAGTCACGCATGGTACGTTATCAGCATGATCTGTAAAAACTCCCACGAAATGCTTCTGTCTGCTGGAGGAGTGAGGCCTTCACATTAAGCAGACTCCCACCTCACTTTGACTCTGAAAACACTCCATGCCAGGCCAACCCATCAATTGACTTGTGGACCCCTTCAAATATGTGAACCCAACAGACACTTCAAGATCATGCAGGGTGCTGTAACTCTTTTTCTAAGACTGAATTTTACAAATCCACAGCATTGTCTATTTTACATAATTTTGACTGCAAGGTTGGTTTTGTGAGGCGCATTTCATTCAACGAGAACGGGTTAGCATGTGCTGAGAATGATGTCATCGGGTGGCCCGACGCACGAGCAGAAGTAGGACATTACGTGTCAATCGAAAACCGAAATTACCGACACCGTCACTAATCCCTTCTTCAAACGAAATACACTGCGGTGACCGATGGGGAATTGTGTGTGGGTCATGGATTGTTTTGTTTATTGGGTAGAAATTGGGGAGTGGGGTCACATTTTACATTACAAATTGAATCGTGACACTGGGCGTTAAATTGGGCCGTGTAGCGCCCATTTTCTTGGCACTACACGGCCTCTCTGACATCCAAGATGGTGTCTTGGATGCGCACGCTCGTTTCCAGCGTGACGCGCCAGATGCCATCTTGGTATAGGAGTTAGCACATACACAAATACCGAATGCTGGAAGCATGTAAAGTAGGGAGAAAATGCATGCAGTGTGCAACGCTGATTTAAATTGATAGACATTTTGGACGTTAACGCTCAACTCAGCGCACAGTCTTAACCTCGACAAAATTAACGTGTCTTACAGTGCCTTAAGGACCCTCCACAAGCGCTATTAAAAGGGGCCATGCTGGTGTTGCAGTTTAGTTGATGGATTCTTGCTTCTGGCTGCTGGAGGAGTAGGAAGTGTTTTTTGAAGCTCCCTATTGTTACTGGGAGTTCCTACAATACTTTTGAGAGTGGTTTGGCAGGTACTGCCTTACAGGTCGGAAAGTTACAACTGTGGTGGAACAACATTCCTGCCAACCATGGGAGGTCTGCTAGAGCTGCTGCTGAGCATTGAGCATGACTGAGAGCATGCAGAGAGGCCATGCATAGCAGGTCAAGCTGCGAGGAGACGGAGGACGAGGAGGCGCAGGGCACTGAGCAAGAGGCCATATCAAATGAGGGCCTTCCGGGACCAATTCTCTTACCTCAACATGACCGAGGAGGATTGCATCCAACGCCTGAGGTTCACCAAGGAAGCCGTCACCAAGATCTGTCAACTGGTGCGGCCACAACTGCAGCCTCAGAGCAGGGTGAGGACAGCATTGCCTGTGGCTGTGAAGGTCACTGTGGCGCTGAATTTCTACGGCTCAGGAGCATTTCAGGCCTCTACTGGTGACATGTGCAACATCTCACAGTATGCAGTGCACTGCTGCATAAGGGAGGTCACAGATGCACTGTACCAGATGAGGAACAGTTTCATCCCCTCCCTCTGCACAGAGACAAGCAGAAGGAGCGAGCACGGGGGTTCGCCCACATTGCTGGCTTCTCCATGGTGCAGGGTGCCATTGACTGCACACATATTGCCCTGCGTGCCCCACACATCAACTCAACCATCTTTGTCAACCGAAAGGGCTTCCACTCCCTCAACGTGCAGCTGGTGTGCGACCACAGGCATCGAATCATGGAGGTCGATTCCCGCTACCCTGGGAGCAGTCATGACGCCTTCGTCATGCGGCAGTCCAACATGCCAGCTATCTTTCACCTGATTCGGCAAGTCAGAGGCTGGCTACTGGGCAACAAGGGCTATCCCCTCACGCCGTGGCTCATGACACCGGTCAGGAACCCACGCACACTTGCACAGCAGGCCTATAATGAGAGCCAAGCTGCCACACGCACACCATAGGTCCACACTCGTGGAGCACACCATAGGGCTCCTCAAACAACGCTTCCACTGCCTGGACTGTTCTGGAGGAGCCCTGTAGTACTCCCCTGAGCGGGTGGGCAGATTTGTGGTGGTCTGCTGCATGCTACACAACCTCGCTATCATGAGGGACCAGCCTTTGCCATCAATGATTGGAGAAGACCCTGAGCCAGAGGTGGAGGAGGAGGAGGCAGAGGAGGAAGAGGCAGAGGAGCAGGAGGAGGAAGAGGCTGAGGAGGAGGAGGAGGAGGAGGATGATGAAGGGGTGGAGCCGGAAGAAGAAGTGGAGGAAGACGCAAGGGTGCAGCAGGAACCACATGCCTTGTCTGCAAGGGCTGTGCGTGCTCACCTGATCCGTGCCCGCTATCAGTAATTTGAACTACATCCCCCAACTCACCAACAGTCCTACACTCCCCACCTTTCCGCTCCCACAAGACAATCAAATCGCCCTCCATCTGATTGTACATTGGTTTCCCTCTCAGCTCATTGCATAAATAAAAACCACCACCAAATGCAAAATCAAAGTCTCATTTATTAATGAATAAATAAAATTATGCAAAAATAACAGAACTATTCACCCTTGTGCATTCCCTTAGTGCCTGTTGTCCGTGTGCCTTTACCTATCCTAGTGCTCCTACGAGGTGCTTCCTCAGTTACTGGAGCATGGGTGGTGGGAGGCTGCTGGCCTTCAATGGAGGAGTGTGCAGATGGCCTTGGAGGACGACCTCGAGCAACTCTGGGCCTAGAGGGCCCGGCTTCAGACTGCACCATCTCAGCATGGGCTGCAGCAGTCTGGCCGGGCTGGCCGATAGGCAACAACAGGGGCACTGACAGAGTGGCAGGGGTGGGAGCAGGAAGTCTGTTGTCCTGAGAGAGGACAGCAGGTCCGACTACCATGGTGCCACTGCCACTCTCCCGGGGCGGCACTTCACCAATCCTGGTGATCAGCTGGAGAACGGATTGCTGGAGTGCTGCGATACCCTGGAAGCCCCGCTCCACAGTGGTCCCCAGAGCCACGATAGCAGCAGTCTGAACTTCCAAGGCAGCAGTCTGAGCTGCAAATGCAACAGCCAGACCTTGGATGGCAGATGTTTGTGCTGCAATGGAAGCTGTGACATCAGTCATCAGACACTGCATCATGGTGGGTTCCACAGGTGCACTGATGGAGGTGACCACCCGTTCCATGTTGGAAAGGATGGGCTCCAAGCTCTGCACAAAGCCCTGCGCCAAGTTGGAGCTGGACTCCTCCATGCCCCTTCTCATTGTGCGCAGGCTTTCCAGTGCCCCAAGCATTTGTTGGTGTGCGCCCATCAGCCGTCTTCTGTAGCCTGGCCCATCGACGTCCTCATCTGACTCCTCTGAAGCAGAATTAGTGAGTGACCTCACCCTCCGATGAGCTGGCTCCTGTGGTATCCGTTCCCCCCACCCCGGCTCCTGCACATTTGTGCTCGGTGAGTCACCATGTGTAGATCCCTCCTCTAACCTAACTCTAAAGGACGCGCAGTGTCAGTCTCTGAGCTGGTGGAAGCAAGTGTCAGATCGAGTGACGGTGTGGCTTCAGTGTCCTCCTCCTCCTCCTCCTCGGATGGTGCTGCCACATGTTCTTGGGTAGCTGCACTGACAAAGGGAAACAGGTTGAGTTGTGGAGTGGGGAGAGGAGCAAGTAAGACGTGTGCGCTGATAGCATCTGCAGCACGTAAGTCAGAAAAGATTATGGGAGGAGGGAGATCTGGAAAAGGAGAAGGAGCATTAGATATGCAGAAACCCCCTTCATCGAGACCCCCAGTGCTGCATGTTGTGACAGCTGCAGTGACGGCCTGCCCAATAATCATGAGCACTGTCTCCTCTAGGGGGGTGAGGACATGTAAACATGCCCGTCCACCCTCAGGTCCCTCCTGCTGCCGACTGTTATGTACCTCCTTCTCCTGCAAGACAGAGGACAGTGTGTCAGTGAGTGTCCTGCAAGGTGTGTGGGTGATGTGCCTGTCATGGTCGAATAGCTGCCACTTTGTGTGACTTGTGAGTGGTTGTTGTGTGGCCTGTAAGTGTGGTACTATGTGCGGGTGAGATGCAGCATGCCGAGTGCAGCATTGTGTATGGATGGGCAGTGTTTGTTGGTGGGTGGGTGATGGGGAGTGTGATGCGTGGAGCAATGGTGCAGTTGGTAGGATGTGCCACTTGACACTTGCATTCACTCACCTTCACCACTCGTGTCAAATCATTGAACTTCTTTCGGCACTGCACCCACTTGTGTGGTGCAATGCTCCTGGCGTTTACTTCCTGTGCCACAGCCTGTCAGTGCCTGCGGAGCTGCAGTCTGGAGGGTCTCCGGCCACCCTGCGGGTACATGTTGGCCCTCCTTTCATCCATACCTTCCACCAGGGCCTCCAGAGCATCATCAGAGAAGCGTGGAGCCCTCTCTCATGCCAGTCCAGCTATTCCCTCTTGCAAGTAAGCTGTGTACCTGCCATTTGCAATGTGCACCTGTACCTTTAAGAAGTGCAGGCTGCTGATGACGCACCAAGTGCACATCCCATTTCCAACTTGCTCATTCTCCGTGCAGCTTCTCATCTGGCTGCATGGAGATATTGTGGTAATTAGCAGGCAGCACGAAGTTCACGTGCTGCCTGCGAGGGTCCATCGGGCGCGGGGTACGAGTGTATCACGCTACCCCCGCCCAAAAAGGACCCTTATCCAATTTTTCCCCCATCGTGTCACTGCTCTTCATGCTATTGTGTTCTGAAGGCCAGCTTTACCAAGCACAGTAATTTTAGCCAGTAAATTAAAATATCACCAACATTTTTGAAAGCACATAGTTGAGTCATCACTTGCTTGGGCTAAGGTTACCTCTGCCTACCAGGAATTGTAATTTTTACAGGACTTCTGAAGATCTCCATGTGCCTCAAAGCTCTGAGAATTGCTGTACCATCTCCTGGAAACATGCATGATGAACTGAGATGGACAACGCACAGCAGAAATTCCAACCGTTCAGGGCAGTTTCTAACATTGTTCCAAACCATCTTTTGTGGTGAAGCGTCAACTCACAAATCAACAAAGAATTAATGGTTCTTCCTTCATATTGAGTGCTTTGCTTGACCTGGGCTTTACTCAGGATCCTACAGTGTTGTTGGTAAGCCATTAGAATTTTTTCAGAGGAATTTGAGCTAAAGGAGCGTTAAACACTGGGGACCAGACAGATCTGTGTTGTCTCCAGGGTTTGACCAAAATTGAACACGGTCGTCAATGCAGTTTGACCAGGGCACTGTACAGATTTAGTATAACTTCCTCGGACATACTCCACTGATTTACCAATGGAATTCAGCACTGTGTTTCTTTTATTGATTGCTGCTCCATAGTGACTTGACATGTCAAGTACCAAGGCTACTAACACCCTCAGATCATTTTCTACATCACCTATTAATAGCTCCGCATCATTCATAGAGTATATATGTTGCCAATCTTTTCTAATCTGTACTACTGGCATTTGATTGTATAAAATTCCATCTGTCACCATTCTTCTCCCAAGATTGTATGTTAGTCTGCTTTGGCTCAGCGGTAGCACTCCTGCCTCCTGAGTCAGCAAGGGTGTAGGTTCAAGTCCCACTCCAGAGACTTGTGTACACAATCCAGGCCATCACTTTAGTGCAGTAGTCAGGGAGTGCTGCACTATTGAAGGTACCATCTCTCAGCTGAAACATTAAACTGAGGCTTGATCTGCTCTCTCAGGTAGGTGTAAAAAATCCCATGGCACTATTCAAAGAAGAGCATGGAGTTCTCCCTGGTGTCCTGGCCAATATTTATCCCTCAATAACATCATTAAAACAGGTTATCTGGTCATTATCTCATTGCTGCTTGTGGGATCTTACTGTGTGCAAATTGGCTGCTGCGTTTCCCCAAATTACAACAGTGACTATATTTCACTGGGTGTAAAGCACTTTGGGACAACCTGGGGTTGTGAAAGACGCTTTATAAATGCAAGTTCTTTCTTTAGTAATACTCTATTTACTTCCTCTGATTTGGTTTGCCTCCACCTTTCCCTAACCCCCCCACTCCCCGAATTTGACATCGGTTAAGAAATGCGACTTGCGTCCAAAACAGGTGCAAAGTCAACAGAGCGAGACCGTGCCAGCCTCGGCCCAACCAAATTCAGCTTCAGGCCTCAATTAAATATCACCTGGGAGTAGCAGGTGCCAAACAGGTGCTCCATTGCAGCTCACTGGTTGGACAAGGTGAGTAATCGGCTGGATCCTATTCTGAGCCAGCTGGCAGGACAGGTCGGTGGGAGGGGGAGGTATTCTGAGGGCGACCTCAAGTGCGCTGGCAGCAGGCCAGAGTTTTTTTGTGGGCCCAGGAGGATCACTACTGTTCTCTTGGGCCCACAAAAATAAAAATTGAAAATTTCCTGGGTTGTCTTTTGAGTGGCCTCCAGCGATCCCTTTCAGGATCACTGGTTAAGCCGCTCAACACTTGGTGCAACTAGGCAGGACATTAGTTACATTAGTAACATAGTTAAATTTCAGGCAGGAGAAGACCTTCGGTCCATCTAGCCCATCTATCCACAGTATTGTCTTGGTGCATTTCTAATAACCCTGAATCCCATTTGTTGTCAAGAGCCTGTCTAGCTCCTTAAATCTGATTACGGTTTCTTGTTCCACTGACCGTACTGGTAATCTGTTCAACACACTTTCACAGTTTTAGTAAAAAAGTTCCTCCTGCACCCAAGTTCTTGATATGACTTGGAAACAATTGCAATCCCTGGGGAACTGCACTCAGTGCTCCCTTCCTACATTCCAAATCACACACCCCTAACAACTAACAGGCTGCCAGTTTCTGATCCATTCCAAGGTTTTACCTTGAATTCTCATCACTTTAGATTTATGCAGCAGCTTTTCATGAAGAACTCAGCCAAAGGCTTTCTGGACGTAATTGCACTGGAGAGAGTACAGAGAAGATTTACAAGAATGTTGCCAGGGTTGAAAATTGCAGCTACGAGGAGAGATTGGATAGGCTGGGGTTGTTTTCCTTGAGCAGAGAAGGCTGAGGGGAGACTTGATTGAAGTGTACAAAATTATGAGGGGCCCGGATAGAGTGGACAGGAAGTACCTGTTTCCCCTAGTGGAGAGTTCAAGAACTAGAGGACATAGATTTAAGCTGATTGGCGGAAGGATTAGAGGGGACATGAGGAAAAACTTTTTTACCCAGAGGGTGGCGTGTGTATGGAATTCACTGCCCGAATTGGTGGTGGAGGCAAGGACCCTCAACTCTTTTAAAAAGTACCTGGACCTGCACCTAAAGTGCTGTTAACTGCAGGGCTACGGACCGGGTGTTGGGAGGTGGGATTAGAATGGGCATCTGGTTGTTCTTCAAGCTGGCGCGGACACAATGGGCCGAATGGCCCCCTTCTGTGCAGTATCTTTTCTATGGTTCTATGGTTCGACATTCCTTTTTGCACGATTTTTACACAGGTTAACCCATTTAAAATAATTAGGTTAACACTTGCCTAAAAATAGCACACAAAGCAATGCAGTAGAAATGTGCATCGTGTTGGTGTGAATTTCATCAATTGGAAACTATATGGGTAATGTTACAAATTCAAACTCCTGGTAAGAAACCTCTCCCAATTGGAGCACCAATCGGGAATTCGGGCACAAGCCTCCTCGTTCAAGGAGGATGGACAAATCTCAGGAAGCCACCTCCCGATACCCCCACCATCACAGAAGCCAATTCGATTCACTACATGTGATATCAAGAAACGGCTGAGTGCACTGGATACAGCAAAGGCGATGGGCCCCGACAACATCCCGGCTGTAGTGCTGAAGACTTGTGCTCCAGAACTAGCTGCGCCTCTAGCCAAGCTGTTCCAGTACAGCTACAACACTGGCATCTACCCGACAATGTGGAAAATTGCCCAGGTATGTCCTGTCCACAAAAAGCAGGACAAATCCAATCCGGCCAGTTACCGCCCCATCAGTCTACTCTCAATCATCAGCAAAGTGATGGAAGGTGTCGTCGACAGTGCTATCAAGCGCCACTTACTCACCAATAACCTGCTCACTGATGCTCAGTTTGGGTTCCGCCAGGACCACTCGGCTCCAGACCTCATTACAGCCTTGGTCCAAACATGGACAAAAGAGCTGAATTCCAGAGGTGAGGTGAGTGACTGCCCTTGACATCAAGGCAGCATTTGACCGAGTGTGGCACCAAGGAGCCATAGTAAAATTGAAGTCAATGGGAATCAGGGGGAAAACTCTCTAGTGGCTGGAGTCATACGTAGCACAAAGGAAGATGGTAGTGGTTGTTGGAGGCCAATCATCTCAGCCCCAAGACATTGCTGCAGGAGCTCCTCAGGGCAGTGTCCTAGGCCCAATCATCTTCAGCTGCTTCATCAATGACCTTCCCTCCATCATAAGGTCAGAAATAGGGATGTTTGCTGATGATTACACAGTGTTCAGTTCCATTCGCAAACCCTCAGATAATGAAGCAATCCGAGCCCGCAGGCAGCAAGACCTGGACAACATCCAGGCTTGGGCTCATAAGTGGCAAGTAACATTCGCGCCAGACAAGTGCCAGGCAATGACCGTCTCCAACCAGAGAGAGTCTAACCACATCTCCTTGACATTCAACGGCACTACCATCGCCAAATCCCCAACCATCAATATCCTGAGGATCACCATTGACCAGAAACTTAACTGGACCAGCCATATAAATACTGTGGTTACAAGAGCAGGTCAGAGGCTGGGTATTCTGCGGCGAGTGACTCACCTGGTCAGGAGTGTGATGGAATACTCTTCACTTGTCTGGATGAGTGCAGCTCCAACAACACTCAAGAAGCTCAACACCATCCAGGACAAAGCAGCCCGCTTGATTGGCACCCCATCCACCACCCTAAACATTCACTCCCTTCACCACCGGCGCACAGTGGCTGCAGTGTGTACCATCCACAGGATGCACTGCAGCAACTCACCAAGCTTCTTTGACAGCACCTCCGAAACCTGTGACCTCTACCACCTGGAAGGACAAGAGCAGCAGGCACATGGGAACAACATCACCTGCACGTTACACACCATTCCGACTTGGAATTATATTGCCGTTCCTTCATCGTCGCTGGGTCAAAATCCTGGAACTCCCTTCCTAACAGCACTGTGGGAGAACCTTCACCACACGGACTGCAACGGTTCAAGAAGGCAGCTCACCACCACTTTCTCAAGGGCAATTAGGGATGGGCAATAAATGCCAGCCTCGCCAGCAACGCCCACATCCCATGAACGAATAAAAAAAAAAATTCTCAGTGTGTGCTCTCAGCGGGTGAAGCTCCATGCTGCTAGCACAAACGTGTAATGTTACTTCATGCACTTCAGGTCTGCCGGCTGAACATTGCACTTAACATTTACCGGTCTGAGACCAATAGCCGTAGCATAAATGCAGCCTTGCTAAAGTACTGTTGAAATGAGATTTGCAATGCTGGTGCAGAGGGTGTTAGAACTGCTTCGTTGGAACTGGTTTGAATGTGTGATCTCCATCACAATTTCCATCCTGTACTATTGAGGGGGAGTAGAACTCAAAATGTTGGCCTGTAACTAGGGTGACCACTGTGGCCTCCTGTGCTATCAATGTGCAGTCTGTTACATGAATGTTTTTTACATCTGACTATGTTCACATTAGCACAAATACTAACGTAATCTTTCTCTGTGCACCCACTCACTGGGAGCTGGATTGCACAAACACCCCTGTTAAGTTACCAGCTGCTTTTGTTCTCCACTGTAGTAATTTATTTATTTCCCATAATCAGAACAGTCTATATCTGGAATTACAAAAATGTTCAACAGTGTTTACGAAGTTATCTAGTATGAATAGCGTGTGAACAGATATACCATGTGACATGCTGTATATTTAAAGCTGGAGTTCTCAGGAGTCCCGAGGCTGGCCGAAAATTGGGCCTTGGGCCCCATCTAAGTAATGTGGACTAGCTGTCGCACCTCTACAGGCAGCTTGTCCTTTTGCAGCAACGAATTTCATGCCGACTGCCTCACTGGAAGAGGCCCTCAGCTAAATGCTGAAAGGGGGTATGGACAACAGGAGGGGAGCCGATTCGTAGTGCTGTGGAGCCAGGCTTCTGGTCCTATTGGCCCCACAGGAAGGTTTTTAAAATTTTCTTTAAAAAAAATGTACCTTTAGTTGGCGGCAGCTGTCTGTCCAGCTCCTCGCAGACCAATTTCTGTGAGGGGTCCTGAGACCATAGTTGTCCAGTTGTCTCCATCCATGCCTATGAAGATCTGTTATATAACTTATATAACTTAATAGAACAGATAACTTGTAAAATACCGAGGGCCGTTTTTTTAAGAGAAAATTAATTTTAGCTCATTAAGGATGTTGACACATGAGATTGGAATATTTCCCTGTGTATTTTGGTACTTGCACCAAACATAAGTATAAAATCTGTCAGTTTCTCATCCCGTGCTTTCTTAGGGCTGGACGGTTCTAGCTAGCTCCCTTCACACTATGCAGCAATGCACCCGAACTCCAAACTCAGAAGGCAAGTCTAATTTTAACAGTGTGACATTTCCATTTCCCACATGCCTATCTGAGTAGGATCACCACTATCCCTTCAATGGGTGATGAATTATTGAAAGCTTTCAGATTTCAACTAGCATCCTGTAACTGGGTTAAAGATATCCAAACTCACTTAGCCACCAGTGAAAGGACATTTTGATTGCAATCCTATCTCATTCAATTTATGAACATTGAGGAAAAAACAATTGCACAGTTAAAAGAGCACTCTGTGGTTTTTGAGCTCTGGCTGTTCCGTGCTTGCTGCTGACAAAAGCAAGTGGTGCACGACGGTATGGGGGGAAAAATTCGATAAGGGTCCGTTTTGGGCGGTGATAAAGCGATGTGCTACCGCCCCACGTCTGTCGGACCCTGCGCAGGCAGGACGCAAGTTTGGACCCAAGGGAGCATTTACCCGCAATCAGCGTTCCTTTCCAGGCCTTGCACGTGGAATCTTGCACACTTTCCACCACCAGAGGGAGCGCAATCTCTTAAAGGGAGGATGTTGCTCAGAAATCTCTTAAAGGTAGCTGGTACCTGTTATTTGCTGAAAATAACAGTCTACTGTCTGCTCGGAGTCTGAATGGAGATCAGACATCGCACACATAAAATACAGATGCAGGTTCCCTATGCTTACACACTGATGAGTTATATTAAAATATTGAATAAAGGTTGTGCACTACTAAATCTCACATCCTCCAATCTGCACGCCAGACCTCACCAATCTGCCGATCTGAGTTGGTACCAGGCCTGTGAGAGTGCATGCACCAAGGTTCTCCGCTGATGCACTAGAGACCTTGGGTGCAAGAGGTAGACAGAAGGAGGGACATCCTATATCCACAGAGTGGGGGGGAGGGGGGGCAAGAGGCCCTCCAGACATATACTCAAAAGGCAGTGGGAGGCAGCGGGGGATGAAGTCAATGCCAGACGCACCGCACCATGAACATGGATGAGCAGGAAGAAAATCAATGCTTTGACGAGAGGTCAGCTGTCAAGTGGCATCTCCTACCAACTGCACCACGCACTACACCCCCATCACCCACATACCAATAAACTCTTTCCATCAGTACTCAACTCTTCCAATCAGATGCTTCCTCTCACCCTTACACATTACCACTGTTTCAAGCCACCCACCCACAACTCACAGGCCACACACACTGGCAGCTATTCAACCATGATAGGCACATCACCCAGGCACACTTCCCGCTTTTTTGCAGGAGAAGTTGCCGCACATATCAAGAGGCAGTAAGTGGCCGTGGCATTTAGCCCCTCGAGCCTGTTCCACCATTCAATGTGATCATGGTTGATCTGTGACCTAACTCCATGTACCCGCCATAGCCCCATATCCCTTAATACCTTTAGTTCACAGAAATCTATCAATCTCTGATTTAACATTCACAAGTGAGCTAGCACCAACTGCTGTCTGCAGAAGAGCGTTCCAAACGTCTCCCACCCTTTGCGTGTAGAAGCATTTCCTAACTTCACTCCTGCACGCCCTGGCTCTAAATGTTAGGCTATGTCCCTGCGTCCTAGTAGTGAAGTCTAGGAGACCTCCAAAAACAGTTACAAATGTCTTGGCAGCCAGAGGCAATAATCCAGCCACTAACCTATAAATTCTGCATGGTCCCTTTAAATAGCACCGGTGGGGGGTCCTCCAGGCACTCTAAGACAAGTTCAGATGGTCGGGGTTAAGACTGTGCTTTGAGTTGAGCGTTAAATCCCAAAATGGTGTCTATCACTTTAAATTAGCGTTGCACACTGATTGAAGCTATTTTCTCCCTATTTTACATGATTCCAGCATTCGTTATCTGCACCTGCGCAAACTCCTGTACCAAGATGGCGTCTGGCGCACGTCACGCAGGAAACGTGCATGCGCATCCAAGACGCCATCTTGGATGTTGGCGAGGCCATGTAGTGCCGAAACAATGGGCGCTACACGGCCTAATTTAGTGCCCTTTGTGCTTAATAGGAATAAAAGAATTGGTTGAAATCTACAATACTTCAGGTGGAATGCAGTTATGGTTGGTTGAAAATTTACTTGAAAGTTTCCAAGAGCATAAGGTTTTTAGTAGCCTTTTGACAGATGGCATTTAATGCAGTCAAGAGTAAAGTGCTGCATATAGGAAGGAAAAATAGGTGACATACTTTGTTCATGAATAGTGTTGAAATAGCTAAGACAAAGCTGGAAGACACCATGGGGTAGAAATTGGATATTGTTGCCTCAGTTTTTTGGGTGAAAAAGGGGCAGTTAAAAAGGGCTAATTTTGTGGAGTATGTCTTGTGTCCCAAGGGCGCCTGAAATATTTCTGACGCTACTTTGGCTTGGGTGATATTCAGGCATCTCTGGTGGTCATTTGAAACAGACGTTAGGCCCTTTGCATATGCTTATGAGGGCCTTAATGCCTGTTGAAGTACCCCTCTGGAAATTGATCAGCGGGGGCTCAGTTTCTGGTTTCTTCTGTGGCCTAACCAGCAGTCCTTAAAGAGATTGTTGGAGGCCGCCACCAAAAATGTATGTTTTTAAAAATTATCTTGACGTGGAATCAGGAGGAGCAGAGACAAGCTCCTTTACGGGCATGAGATTCTCCTGCCCGATTCTCTGACATTTGCTGTGCCCGGGCGATTTGGTAGTCCCAGGTGCAGGAACAGGAAAAACTGCTCAAATCACCTCCAATTAACAATATCATTCAGCATTCTGTTTGCTTTGTGGCCAATGTTGAGTTTGTCATTCCCAGATCTACCTTTCAGCTTCTTCTCTAGTGAATTCAACACCTTATATTTGAAAAGGCAATTCCCATATTTTTTCTTCTAGTGATTAATACCTGTAATGAACCTCATCTGCCATAGTTCTGCCCAATTGTAAATTTTATGTTAGTCATTCTGTAGTTTCTTCGCTGCTCCACTGCACTCGACTCCCCTCCAACAACCTGGCTCAAGACCCCACCACTTATACCGCCTATGGTTATTGCAGGCAACTATTTATACTGTCAACTAGCGGTAGCTATTTGCTATTCCTAAAGATTTCAATTACAAATTAAACCGATTTAAATGCTCCGGTTATTTCACGCAAACTCAGGATTTCATGCAGCTGATCGATCAGCTCCTCAAAGCTCGTTAAGGTGCGATTTCCTTGGTTACTTACATTTGCACCTGTTAATCAGCCCCTAGAGCAAGAGTGCCCTTTGCAACAACTGAGCTTGTCAGTGTAATGTAAACATACTCTGAATGCAATTGGCATAGTGAACAACAGTATGAAGCAGCCTATTGTGGTTTTACCATCCACCACATACAGCAGGTAAACAGTGTTAGCACCAACATGGTCGATATAACTGGTGAGAACTGAACCTGTAAATTTGACCAACTTGTATTATATTTCTAAATGGAAGTTGTTTGTACAGAAACATGAATTAAGCTATAAGTATGTGGAATGGTTTTCAAAGATGGAGCTAAAGATCTAAGGAGCTTAATACACGAATGACACCGAGACTGATATCCCTATTTCTTGAAAAATGGTTGAAATTTCTGAGATGGACAAAATGTTGAAGTAATTGAGGGAATGTGATTCCTGAGAATGTGATTTAGTTAAGGGTAATGAAAAAATATTAGCCAAAAATAACCAACCTGTAAAAAGACCTTTGACCTTTCTCAAACAACTAACTTGCAATTTAATGTCACAACAGGAATTTCAATGCACAAATCGGGGAACTCAATTCGCACAATGCATGATTTTCCAAATTAATAGGCTGAAATTCTAGCAGGCCATAAATCGGGCAATCAGCACAAATTTCCTGATATGTGCTCCCACCCTGCAACACTCTGCACTGGGAGTCTAAATCGGGAAATTAGATAACATGGGAAATTATGTGGGAGCGTTGTTCATCGAGATAGCACAAACTAACTGTTAGCTTGGATTTAGATGCAATAGGCTTTGCCTCACAAAGCTGCTAGAATCTTTCCCCTGGGCTTTCTGCCTGTCTTTCATTGCTCACCCACATGCCCTTATTTACTTATTATTTATAAAAGAATAAAGGGACGAGATTGTATTTATGTGGACCAATTATTTCAATTGAAAAGGTTATGGAGGACCAGGGGTCATCCTAGAGGTTCTATAAAGGCAAAACTATGTTTGGAGATTCTTCTTTTCCCAAAGAATAGTTGACCTGTGGTCATGCAGTGAATGCTGATTCATTGAATTTCAAGAGAGCTGGACCTGTTTCTGGCTGGGGCGGAGATAATCTCATACAAGAGGTAGGTATCCTGTAATATAAATCAGGGTCAATGTGAATAGTTTTGATTGCCTACAGGGGTTGGAGTAATTGTCCAGATTTTTTTTCCTCCTAATTGGCCTGGGTTTTCATCCTGTTTTTCACCTCTGCCGGAAGATTACCTGGCTCTAGGTATCTGTGTCGTGGTACATAAGGCATCACAATTACATGGGACAGGCTGGATGGACCAGTGGGGCATTTTCTGTCATTTTCGTATGTTTATATGTTTGTGTGCCCGCAGCTAGCGAGGCCGCGGTTCCTCGTGAAATGGTTTCTCATAGTCTCATTACCTCAATTTGAGAAATCCCCATCCATCTTATGTTGTTCGTTTACTCTTTCAGGGTTCAGATAGTAATGTAGAGGTTTACACCACAGATGAGAGACATTCAACCTATGGGGGTAGATTTTCATCTTCACCGTCTGGGTGGTAGTCTGATAGAGCAGATTGCCCACCTGTTATAGAATCATAGAATCATAGAAGTTACAACATGGAAACAGGCCCTTCGGCCCAACATGTCCATGTCGCCCAGTTTATACCACTAAGCTAGTCCCAATTGCCTGCACTTGGCCCATATCCCTCGATACCCATCTTCCCCATGTAACTGTCCAAATGCTTTTTAAAAGACAAAATTGTACCCGCCTCTACTACTGCCTCTGGCAGCTCGTTCCAGACACTCACCACCCTTTGAGTGAAAAAATTGCCCCTCTGGATCCTTTTGTATCTCTCCCCTCTCACCTTAAATCTGTGCCCCCTCGTTATAGACTCCCCTACCTTTGGGAAAAGATTTTGACTATCGACCTTATCTATGCCCCTCATTATTTTATAGACTTCTATAAGATCACCCCTTAACCTCCTACTCTCCAGGGAATAAAGTCCCAGTCTGTCTAACCTCTCCCTGTAAGTCAAACCATCAAGTCCCGGTAGCATCCTAGTGAATCTTTTCTGCACTCTTTCTAGTTTAATAATATCCTTTCTATAATAGGGTGACCAGAACTGTACACAGTACTCCAAGTGTGGCCTCACCAATGCCCTGTACAACTTCAACAAGACATCCCAACTCCTGCATTCAATGTTCTGACCAATGAAACCAAGCATGCTGAATGCCTTCTTCACCACCCTATCCACCTGTGACTCCACTTTCAAGGAGCTATGAATCTGTACTCCTAGATCTCTTTGTTCTATAACTCTCCCCAACGCCCTACCATTAACGGAGTAGGTCCTGGCCCGATTCGATCTACCAAAATGCATCACCTCACATTTATCTAAATTAAACTCCATCTGCCATTCATCGGCCCACTGGCCCAATTTATCAAGATCCCGTTGCAATCCTAGATAACCTTCTTCACTGTCCACAATGCCACCAATCTTGGTGTCATCTGCAAACTTACTAACCATGCCTCCTAAATTCTCATCCAAATCATTAATATAAATAACAAATAACAGCGGACCCAGCACCGATCCCTGAGGCACACCGCTGGACACAGGCATCCAGTTTGAAAAACAACCCTCGACAACCACCCTCTGTCTTCTGTCGTCAAGCCAATTTTGTATCCAATTGGCTACCTCACCTTGGATCCCATGAGATTTAACCTTATGTAACAACCTACCATGCGGTACCTTGTCAAATGCTTTGCTGAAGTCCATGTAGACCACGTCTACTGCACAGCCCTCATCTATCTTCTTGGTTACCCCTTCAAAAAACTCAATCAAATTCGTGAGACATGATTTTCCTCTCACAAAACCATGCTGACTGTTCCTAATTAGTCCCTGCCTCTCCAAATGCCTGTAGATTCTGTCCCTCAGAAATCTATGGAATGAAAATCGGGCAAGTTCTATAAAGACGGTGAAGACAAAAATGTTCGCCATCATGTCTGTACCAGCTGTTTGCTAAAGAGCAATTCAAAATTAACCCCACTGCCCCACTCTCTCCCCACAGATGAATGTCTCTCATCTGTGGTGTAAACCTTTACATTACTATCTGAACCCTGAAAGAGTAAACGAACAACATAAGATGCATGGGGATTTCTCAAAAACGTTCATTAAATCTCCTGTTAACCTTCTTTGCTCCAATGGAAAAAGTTTTAGTATCTCAGGTCTCTTTTATAACTAGGCTCTTATCCCTGGCATCATCCTGGTGTACCTATGCTGCATATGGCCACAATGTCCCATCAAATATGAGGCGTCAAATCTATACCTGTGGTCTAACTAATGTTTTGTATGAGTTTATAATTGCCTCTTTACTCTTGGACTCTATGCTTCTACTTTTAAAACCAAAAATGATGTTGGCCTCTTTTATGTATTTATCTACCTGCACTCATACTTCCAGGGAATTATGTATTTGCACCGCTAGGTCTGTCTGTTCATTCACACCATTCAGTGTCTCTCCATTCAGTGCATACTGCCATTCCTTGTGCTATCTCACATTTATCCACATTGAATGCGACAAAATATAGGAAGACATTAATAAACTTGCAGAATGGGCGTGTCTTTGGCAAATGAATTTCAACATTAGATAAATGTGAGGTGGTGCATTTTGGTAGGAAGAATAAGGAGACCGCATACTCCTTGGAAAATAAGAGTCTAAATGGGGTAGAGGAGCAGAGGGATCTGGGGTTACAGATACACAAATCACGAAAAGTAGCAGCGCTGGTTAATAAGGCCATAAAAAATGTGAACCAAGCACTTTGGTTCATTTCTAGAGGGATAGAATTGAAAAGCAGAGAAGTTATGTTAAACTTATAGAACCTTGTAAGGAATCTTTCAACACCAGGTTATAGTCCAACAATTTTATTTTAAAATCACAAGCTTTCGGAGATTATCCCCTTCGTCAGATTCCTTACATTTGTCCACCCCAGTCCATCACCGGCATCTCCACATCATTATAGAACCTGGGTTAGGCCACAAGATACTGTGAACAGTTCTGGTCTCCATGTTATAAAAAGGATACAGAGGAACTGGAGAAGGTGCAAAGAAGATTTACTAGGATGAGAACTGAGAGATTGGGCTCGAATTTAGCAGGCCTGCGGGTTCCCAGCGGGTGGTCCTCCGGGAGCGTGGAAAACGCGGACGGCTAATCGTGTGCGTCCCCCACGCGATCGCGGGATAATTGACCTGATTAAGCCCTGCTTCCGGGTTCTCCGCTCCCCAGCTGCGTGCCGGCCGGCTGCGCATGCGCAGTACCGTCGACGCGATGTAGGAGCTCCACTTAAAGGGGCAGTCTCCCAAAGCCCCTCCTGCTGCAAGCAAGAGGTTTGAGACGATGGCTCAGCCAAGGGGAAAGGCTGAGCCCCGTTTTTCAGACCTGGCACTGCAGCTGATGCTGGAGGGCATGAGGAGGAGGAGGGAAACACTCTTCCCAGAAGATGGACGCAAGTTCCCTGCCGCCGCCACCAGGAAGGCATGGGCAGAGGTGGCGGCGGAGGTGAGCAGCAGGGGCAACACCCCAAGGACTTGGGAGCAGTGCCGCAAGCGCTTCAATGACCTGACTAGGTCTGGCAAGGTGAGTACACCAACGCACCCTCCCACATCCCGTCCCCACCATCACACCAAACAGATCACAACCCCTCCTGCACAGCCACCACTGCGCTCCATCAGCAATCCTCACAGCCACTCATTCACCATCCTCGCCGTGCACGCAAGTACCCACCGTCCCTGACCCCACCCGAACACTACCACACACCCCAATCCCCATGCAATGGGATGGGCACGTGGCCCACGCATCCTCCCATCCATCCGCGTCACGCTCAACCCACCCACACCGATGCTCGATGCGTCTCACGATGCAATACGCACCCACTCACACATCTGTGTTTTGCCTTCACAGGAGAAGAGAAGCAAGAACGATCGGGAAAGGGCACGCACTGGAGGTGGGCCGCCGCAAGTGGTGGAGCTCACCGACGCAGAGGTGGAGGCGCTCGACCTCGCCCGCACGCAACATTGCCTGTCGGTGGCCGATGGCGAGTGTGTCGCTGCCGAAACGGCCGGTAAGGGAAAGCTGACACTCAACACCCATGATCGCGAGTTACCGTATCATCACCTGCCATCAGGCGCACTGTCAAGTTGGTCCACATGCCTCAAAGTGCCCTCTGTTCTCTTGCAGGTCCGTCTGTGTGTGAAGCGATCGTGGAGGGCGATTCCTCAGAGGACATGGCGGTCTCTGAGGGTGCATCGTCACATCAGAGCCAACCATCCACCAGCGCAGAGACACGCACCTCGGTGGGTCCCCCTCGCCAACTAGTTGGGGTAGCACTTGGTGAGTCACCGCGCACGAGTGAGCATGAGCAGACCCTGGTGGCAGGGGCAGCCGCGGAGGGTCCGCGACGGAGGGAGCACTCATCTCCAGGCTCTGCTCAGCCGGACCCAGATGCTGAACCCAGGGGGCCACCAGTGAAAAGAAGAGTCGTCGAGGGGCACCAGCTAATTGCTGAGGTACTGGGAGAGGTGCCGCGCGCATTGTCCACAATAGCGCAGGCGATGGAGGAGTCCAACTCCTGCATGTGGGCATTGGTGGCGTAGGCACAGGAGGGTACCGGCGACACAGTGTCGCGGGTAGGTGCGGGACTGTCTGCGGTGGAGGACAGGCTGGCCTCCCTCGAGCGTCACGCACAGCTCCAGATCGAGTCCATGCAGGCCCTGACAACGTCTGTACGGATTCAGGGTGAGCAACATTCCGCCGCCATCAACAGGCTGAGGGATACACTAGGGGTGGCCTTGCAAGGCCTCACACATGCCATCCAAACTGCCGTCCAGCAGGGTGGAAGGGGTGATGTGGGCCGAGGCCAAGAGAGGGATGATGGTGACCGGGGACATGGAAGCGGGGACGCTTCTCAAGGCGCCACCACGTCCCACCCGTCGCCCACCTCTCAACCAGTACCCGCAATGGTGCCTCCTCTCCAGGTGGCCGAGTCTACCCCTGCCCCGGTGCAGGAGGAGCAGTCAGTGGAGGTGCCGTCACGGGCACCGAAACCCAGGGGCCGTCCGCCAAAAGCATCTACCCGGTCAAGGCAAGAACATGAGCAACCTGCCACTACCTCTGCTGGAGCTACAGGGGTAGCACCACGTAGGGGTTCCCAGAAAAGAATTGCAAAGGCGTTATAATCACAAAGGGAATACACCAGGGTGTTTATTAATTTGTACATTTTTTTTTATATAATGTCACATTGGAGATATTAAATACTCTATTCTCACCACTCCTGCCACCTCTCGTCCATTCTTCCGCGGCTTGTGCAATAGGTGCGTTCCGTGGAGGCCATCATGAC
Source organism: Heptranchias perlo (assembly GCF_035084215.1). Taxonomy (NCBI): domain Eukaryota; kingdom Metazoa; phylum Chordata; class Chondrichthyes; order Hexanchiformes; family Hexanchidae; genus Heptranchias; species Heptranchias perlo. Next base: position 77,811,156 of record NC_090330.1, read on the forward strand.
GGCGAGGACCTGCTGCCACCCATTGGGCACACTGCTGTGGGTGCAGGAGTACTGGCAACAGTCTTCAGTGGAGGGGGCTGGTATGGCCGCTCGCATGTGCAGGTGAGGAGATGCGAGCGCCTCGCAGTGTCTGACTCTAGGAGAACCGTTGACGTATGAGTGCCTCCCTGGCCCGGCGACCATCCCGGTGAGTCGTGGTTCGGCGCATGGGTCGTCCACTTTCCTCTGGCGCGTCCTCCTCCTCCGCCTCCTCCTCCTCCGCCTCCTCCTCCTCCTCCTCCTCCTCCTCCTCGCCCTCGCCGTCCTCAATGTGGGTGGCGGGTGTGGATGGGGCCTCCTCCAGCGGCACCCCTCTCTGTTGGGCCATGTTGTGCAGGGCACAGCAGACAACTATGATTCGTCCCACTCTGAATGGTGTGTATTGCAGCGCTCCCCCAGAACGATCAAGGCACCTGAAGCGCATCTTGAGAAGCCCTATGGTCTGCTCAATTGTAGACCTGATAGCAGTGTGGCTGTCATTGTACCGACGCTCCGGCTCGGTGATGGGGTTCCTCAGAGGTGTCATGAGCCACGTGTGTAGGGGATACCCCTTGTCGCCGAGGAGCCAGCCGTTGCCGGTGTTGGGTGCCTGCAGGATGGGCGGGACGGCGGACTCCCTGAGGACGAAGGCATCGTGGCAGCTGCCGGGGTATCTGGCGCACACGTGTAGGAATCTCTGGCGGTGGTCACAGATGAGCTGGGCGTTCATGGAGTGATACCCCTTCCTGTTGATGAACAGCCCTGGCTCATGCGGAGGTGCCCGTATTGCGATGTGGGTGCAGTCGATTACACCCTGCACCCGTGGGAAGCCGGCCATGGCATGGAATCCAACCGCCCTCTCCATCTGGCTGCGCTCGTCCATGGCGAAGTTGATGTAGTGCGAGGCCCTGCGGAACAACCCATCGGTGACCTGACTTATGCACTTGTGTGCAGAGGACTGACAGACCCCGGTGATGTCCCCGGTGGCACCCTGGAAGGAACCGGATGCGAAGAAGTTGAGGGCAGTGGTGACTTTGACGGCGACAGGTAGGAAGATGCTGCTTGGTCCATCAGGGAGCAGCTCGTCATTAAGGAGGCTGCAGATGTCGGCGACTACCTGGCGATTGACTCTGAGCCGACGTATGCACTGCTCCTCGGAGAGGTCCATGAAGCTGAGCCTCGCTCTGTACACCCTGTGCGGAGGGTAGTGCCTCCTGCGACGCATCTCTCTCTGCGGTTGCCCTCCCTCCTGCTGTGCAGGTGGGTGTGCCGCAGCACCGTGTTGGGGGGCCCCACGTCTCCGAGGCGGACGGCGTGGACTGCGAGGCTGCTGGGGCTGGTCATCCTGTTCGTCCTCCGACGATGTCAACGCACCACCCATCTGGCAGGTGTTGGTCTGAGGGGTTGTGCAGGGTAGGTGGGTGGGTCCTCGGACTGGGGCTGCGGTTTCGTGTCGGTCTGTCCTCTGGCTTGGCGGGGGGTGGTGGAGGGCAGGGGTTGCCCTATGTGACGCGGTGGCCTCCTGCGTGGGTGAGGGCTCTCCCCCGTGGAGCGCACCTTGGCACCTGCCACAGGCTGCTGGCTGCAACACGCCTGGTTGGAGAGGGACTGTTTCCCCCAGTGTGTGAAACTCACTGCCTTGAACCTAAAATCCCACACTTCCTCTTTTGACAGCTGCTTCAGCTCATTAACTGACCACAATGAGCAAGGTAAGTACACTCAAGTGGAACCCCGCTGGCTTTAATTGCCTGCGGGATTCCCACCAGCGGGGCTTGCGCGCGCAGCCCCGCACGTCAGCGCGGTACCCGGAAGTGGCCGGGATTTCGTCGCGATCCGGTCACGTGACCGGATATCGGGATTTTCGGGGCCGCCCCGCTGGGAACCCGCCGGAAACACGATCCCAAATTCGAGCCCATTGTATCTATCAGGAAAGATTGAACAGGCTAGGGCTCTTTTCTCTAGAAAATAAAAGGCTGAGGGGTGACCTGATAAAGGTCTTTAAGATTATTAAAGGGATTGGTAGGGTGGACGTAGAGAAGATATTTCCACTTGCAGGGAGACCAAAACTAGGGGCCATAAATATAAGATAGTCACTAATAAATCCAATAGGGAATTTAGGAGAATCTTTTTTACCCAGAGAGTGGCTAGAATGTGGAACTCGCTACCAGAAGGAGCATTTGAGGTAACTAGCATAGATGCATTTAAGGGGAAGCTAGATAAACATGAGGGAGAAAGGAATACAAGGATATGCTGCTGGTTGGATGAATTAGGGAGGAGGCTCGTGTGGAGCATAAACACTGGCATGGTTGGGCCGAATGGCCTGTTTCTGTGTTGTACATTCAATGTAACATGTAAATTGCACCTGCCATCAGTCTGCCCATGGCACTAACCTGTTTTTTGCACTAGCCTTCCTGATGTCATTTATAGTCCTCATCACTGCCAGAGCTCTTACTTGTGTGTCATCATCAAATTTTGAGGTTGTGTTCCCTATACCCAAGTCAAAATCATCTATATATTGAGAATGAAAATGGACAGCACTGACCTCTGGGGTATACCATTTCCACCCCTTCTCCAGGCTGGGCAACACGCATTCTCGCTAACTCTTTGTTTCCTGTCTGTCAACCAACTTTCTATCCACACTGCTACATTTCCTCTTGAACTACATGCCTGAATTTTTCTAACAAGCTTCCTCTGAGATACTTTATCAAATGCCTTCTGAAAATAAATATACACCAGACCTATTGCCTTCTTTTTATCTATCTAATCAATCAGTTCTTCAAACAATTATACTAACATTGTCAAACATGACTTGCCTTTAACAAATCCATGCAGGCTGTCCATGAATTTCTAAATGCTTGCTAATTTCATCTTGAATTACGGATTCTAAAAGCTTGTTCACAATTGATGTTGGACTAACTGGTCTATAGTTACCCGATTAATCCTTTTCTCCCTTCATGAATAAAGAAGTGTACATTGACTACTTTGCAATCCCATAGCACAATTTCCATATTTAGGGAGAATTGAAAGATTGTAGTTAGAAGGATCAGTGTTGGGACCGCTGTTGTTCACAATTTACATAAACAATTTGGACTCAGGGACTGGAAGTACAATTTCAAAATTTGTGGATGACACCAAATTAGGGGGTGTAGTTAATATTGAGGAAGACTGCGACAAAATACAAGAAGACATTAATTGCAGAATGGGCGTGTAATTGGCAAATGGATTTCAATATAGATAAGTGTGAGATGTTACATTTTGTTAGGAAGAATGGGAAAACCACAAACTGCTTGGAAAGTAGAGTCTGAATGGAGTAGGGGAGCAAATGGACCTAGGGGTGCAGATACACAAATCACTAAAAGTAGTGATGCAGGTTAATAAGGCCATAAAAAAATCAAACAAAGTATTGGGGTTCATTTATAGAGGGATAGAATTGAAAAGCAGAGAAGTTATGTTGAACTTGTATCAAACCTTGGTTACATCACACTTAATGTACTGTGCACAGTTCTGGTCTCCATATTATAAAAAGGATATAGAGGCATCAGAGAAGGTGCAAAAAAGATTTACAAGGATGTTACCAGAACTGAGAGGTTATACTTATCTGGAAAGGCTAAGCAGGCTGGGGCTCTGTAGAAAAGAGGAGGATGAGGCGTGACCTAATGAAGGTCTTTAAAATTATAATTATTAAAATTAATAGGGTAGACATAGAAAAGATGTTTCCAATCAGGGGCCATCAGTATAAGATAGTCACTAATAATTCCAATAGGAAAGGGAATTCAGAAGAAACTCCTTTACCCAAACAGTGGTAAGAATGTGGAACTCGCTACCACATGGAGTAATTGAGGCAAATAAAATAGCTGCAAATAAGCGGAAGCTAGATAAGCACATGAAGGAGAAAGAAATATGCTGATAGGGTTAGATGAAGAGGGGTAGGAGAAGGCTCGCGTAAGAAATACAATTTCTAGACCAAGTCATAGTTTTTTTTATTCGTTTATGGGATGTGGGCATCGCTGGCGAGGCCAGCATTTATTGCCCATCCCTAATTGCCCTTGAGAAGGTGGTGGTGAGCCGCCTTCTTAAACCGCTGCAGTCCGTGTGGTGAAGGTTCGAAGGTTCTCCCACAGTGCTGTTAGGAAGCAAGTTCCAAGATTTTGACCCAGTGACAATGAAGGAACGGTGATATATTTCCAAGTCAGGATGGTGTGTGACTTGGAGGGGAACGTGCAGGTGGTGTTGTTCCCATGTGCCTGCTGCTCTTGTCCTTCTAGGTGGTAGAGGTCGTGGGTTTGGGAGGTGCTGTCGAAGAAGCCTTGGCGAGTTGCTGCAGTGCATCCTGTGGATGGTACACACTGCAGCCACAGTGCGCCGGTGGTGGAGGGAGTGAATGTTTAGGGTGGTGGATGGGGTGCCAATTAAGTGGGCTGCTTTGTCCTGGATGATGTCGAGCATCTTGAGTGTTGTTGGAGCTGCACTCATCCAGGCAAGTGGAGAGTATTCCATCACACTCCTGACTTGTGCCTTGTAGATGGTGGAAAGGCTTTGGGGAATCAGGAGGTGAGTCATTCACTGCAGAATATCCAGTCTCTGACCTGCACTTGTAGCCACAGTATTTATATGGCTGGTCCAGTTAAGTTTCTGGTGAATGGTGACCCCCAGGATGTTGATGGTGGGGGATTCGGTGATGGTAATGCCGTTGAATGTCAAGGGGAGGTGGTTAGACTCTCTCTTGTTGGAGATGGTCATTGCCTGGCACTTGTCTGGCGCGAATGTTACTTGCCACTTATCAGCCCATAGTCATGTAACCCATCCTGCAAAGCGAGGCTGTGGGCAGACCTTGCATCTGTGAGAATACAAAGGGAACCAGCATCCCACAGGAAGTGATATGCCTGATATCAGGCAAAGTAATTGAGAATATTGCAAAGACAATAAAACTGTGGACACATTGAAAACCAAATTGTCAGAAATAGCTAACAAAATGGCCCAAGGCATAATCAAAAACTTAGGACCTAGACACAGACTAATCCTGTTATGTTAATTGCAGAAGCTTTGTTCAGATAATTAGGCAATCTTAGTGATTGGCATATACAAGATGAGAAATCTTAAATGTCTGCATCCGAACAATCAAAATACACAGGAAGATAAGGGCATGTCTCTCCCCATGAGATAGATAGAATGGACAACAGTTAACACCATAGACAATGGGCACCCTGGGTGGTGGGGGTCCAGGACAGACGACATTATGGTACTAATGTTGTTAAGCTACCAGAAGCAATATGCTTCAGAAAGATATATAAACTGGGACACTGTCACACTAAAATTAAAATCAGCTTCCTGGGACGGCGGAGGTCCACACACCCTACAATACCAGGCCTGATCAGCTTGAAACTTCCTAAGGTCAGGTTGTGCCATCCTTGTTTATTTGATATAACTGTAGTAGAATGTTGTTATATAAATACATGTTGTTTGGTATAACTGCATTAGAACATTGTTCTTGTGTCTATAATAAAGCTTGCATGTTCGGTCACACTCGGGCCCAAATCATTGTGGATGTTATTATTAAGAAGGATTAACAACCCTTGGTAGCATTAATAATAGCATATTTCCAAAAGCTTGTGTGGAGCATAAACGTTGGCATCGACCAGTTGGGCTGAATGGCCTGTTTCTGTACTGTAAATGCTATGTAATTCTACGTAAGAAAGAACATAGGAACAGAAGTATGCCATTCAATTAGATCATGGCTGATCTATATTCTAACTCCAATTGCCTGCCTTGATTCCATACCCCTTAATATCCATTCCTAGCAAAAATCTATCAATCTCAATTTTGACATTTTCAATTGATCTAGCCTCAACAGCTTTTTGGGGGAGAGAGTTCCAGAATTCCACCAACATTTTTGTGCAGAAGTTCTTTCTGACATAACCCCTGATTGGCCGAGCTCTAATTTTAAGGTTATGCCCCCTTGTTCTGGAATCCAACTGTGTTATTGGGCCCGATGTTAGCAAGGCTGCGGGTTCTCGGCGGGGGGGCTATCGGGCACGTGGGTAACGCGCCCAGTGAAATTAGTCAGCTTCCCGCGCGATTGTAGGATCCAATCCACTAATTGGATCCACTTACCTGCTCCTCCGGGTTCCCCACTGCTGATCTGCGCGTCGGGCGGGCTGCGCATGCGCAGTGAGATCTGTCAGCTGGAGGAGCTCTATTTAAAGGGGCAGTCCTCCACTGACAGATGCTGCAACAAATAGAAAAAATTACAGCATGGAGCAGCCCAGGGGGAAGGCTGCTCCCAGTTTAATGATGCCTCACTCCAGGTATCAATACATGGGGTGAGGAGGAGGGGGAGGACAGAGATCTTCCTCCCAGTGTGCGGGAGGAAGCGGCCTGCCTCTGCCACCAGGAAGGCCAGGCTCGAGGTGGCAGAGGAGGTCACCAGCACCACCAACATATCACCCACCTGCATACAGTGCAGGAGGCGCTCCAATGACCTCAGTAGGTCAGCCAAAGTGAGTAAACGTAGTCTTTCCCCTACACTCCGTCTGCCACATCATTGCCCCCACCCCACATCTCCTTCAGCACTGCCAACACTACTCTGTCACATCACCCCTCATACCCACTCAAACCTCATCCTCATCTTATCTGCACTTACTCACCTCGCCAGTACTCATCCCGCCACTACCACTCAACCCAATCCTCATACAATCTCATGGCTCTCTCTCATACTCACCCTCTCGTGCATCTCTTTCACGGCCAGTCTCACTCAACCTGCCACTACCTGTGCTGCAGCCACAGGGCATGCATCACATATGTGCAGTAGGCAGCATAAGGCAAACGTGTCGTGAGCATGAAGGGGATGCACAAGGGTGTTTGAGGGTTTGTCATGGGTGTTACTTACATTGAATTTCTGACCAACTCACATTACATATTATATTGGCACCACTACTGCCATGACTTCGCGAATCCTGTCCGGTTTGTGCAATAATGCCCTTTCCTGAGGATCACTATGAGGAACCACAACTGATGCCATCCATTGTGTCACTGCAGAGTGGGTGTAAGTGTATTTGCAGGGCTCTTTTGCGCAGACAACTGAGAGACGTCGGCGATGTCCCCGGTGGCACCCTGGAAGGATGCGGAGGAGAAGTTGTTGAGGGCAGTGGTGACTTTGACAGCGACAGGTAAGAAGATGGTGCTCGGGCCAGCCGGGAGCAGCTCGGCATGAAAGAGGCTGCAGATGTCCACAACTACATGTCAGGTGACTCTGAGCCTCCGTGTGCACTGCTGCTCAGAGAGGTCCAGGAAGCTGAGCCTCGGTCTGTGGACCCTGTGGTGAGGGTAGTGCCCTCTGCGACGCATCTCTCTCTGCAGTAGCCCTCCCTCCTGCTGTACAGGTGGATGCGTCACAGCACTCTGTTGTGGAGCTCCACGTGTCAGAGGTGGACGGCATGGATGGCGAGGATGGTAAGGCTGGTGATGCTGTTCGCGCTCCGAGGAGGTCGTGACTGCAGCTACGGCGGCCCCCATCCGCAAGATGTACATCTGAGGGGGTCCGCAAGGTAGATACATGTCTCTGGACCCCGGGGTAAGTGTGCAGGTTGGTGACTTTGACTGTCAGGAGGAAGGTGGTGGCGGCCAAACTTTGTCCCAAGTGACAGAGTGGCCTCCTGCAATGGGTGAGGGTCTCCCCCCCGCCAACCTGTCAAATGGACCTTTGCAGCTGCCACAGGCTGACAGCTGCAACACGTCCATTTGACCTGGGAGTGTTTCCCCCAGTGTGGGAAACAGTCTCAGTTTGCTCTAAAATCCCACCCCTCCTCACATAATCCCTTAATCAGGTCAGTTAATGACCCGAAATACCTAAATAAATACTTTCAAGTGGAACCCCGCTGGCTTTAATTGCCTGCGGGATTCCCATCAGCGGGGGCTGTGCGCGTACGCCGGCGCGTCAGCGGGGAACCCGGAAGTGCGCGGGTTCGGGGCGAGCTCCGGTCCAGCTCCGGGATTCTCCGATTTTCGGAGCCCCCCCGCCAGGAACGCACCCGATAGCGGGTGCTAAAATGACGCCCATAATTTCCATTCCTTTGTATTCCAGCCTCCTTGAGATGAAGGATAACATTCCATTCGCCTTTCTAATTATTTTTTGTACCTGTCCACTAGTTATTAGTGATTTCTGTAGATGGATCCATAAATCTCTCTGCTCCTCCGCAGTTCCTAAATTTGCAACATTTAGAAAATACTCTGCTCTATTTTCCTTAGGTCCAAAATGGATGACCTCACACTGAACTCCATCTGCCACAGTTTTGCCAACTCAATGTCCCTTTGCAACTTTCTATTCTCATCTACACTACTTACTGTGCTACCAAACTAGTTTCACCAGGAAACGTAAATATACGGCTCTCTATTCCTTCATCTAAGTCATTGATAAATATAGTGAAAAGCTAAGGCCCCAGTACAGGTCATAGGGGGACATTACTAGTCATATCCTGACAATTGGAGTACATACCTTTGTCTCCTACCTCCTAACCAGTTTCCTATGCATGTCAATAGGTTGCCTCTAATTCCGTGCGCTTTCATTTTTGCTAATTCTCTTGCATGGAATCTTATCGAATGTCTTCTGTAAGACCAGATAAATAACATCCATAGACATTTCCCTTATCTACCACATTAGTAACCTCCTCAAAAAATTAAACTAGGTTACTTAGACAGGACTTACCCTTTACAAATCCATGCTAGTTCTCTCTGATCAGTTCATATTTGTCCAAGTGCTCAATCACCCTGTACATAATGACAGATTCTAGTAACTTACCCACAATAGATGTTAAAGTAACAGGTCTGTAATTTCCTAGTTTATCTCTCTTACCCTTCTTAAATAATAATGACATTCACAATTTTCCAATCCAAGGGGACAATTCCTGAATCAAGAGAGTTTTGGAAGATCATGTGTAAAGTATCTGCCATTTCCTCACCTGTTTCTTTTAATACCCTGGGGTGGAAAACATCAGGTCCTGGAGATTTGTCAATCTTCAATCTCATTATTTTCTCCATTACCATTTTTTAAACTAGTAAATTCCTCCCCTTGATTTATTATAGTTTTCCTCATATCACCAATACTTTATCCTCTTCCTCTCCTGTGAAGACCCATACAAAGTAATTATTTAGCAAGTCTGCCATTTTCTTATTTTCAATTACAATATCACCTGCATCTGTCATTACCCTTAGCCAGCCTCTTCCTCTTAATACACTTGTAAAAACCTCTTGTGTATCCCCTTGAATCCTTTGAAAGTTTTTTCTCATATTCCCTTTTTGCAACCTTCTTTGAATCCCTTTGTTGTTCTTTATATCTTTTCCCGGTCCACGGGATCTCCACTATTCTTTGCATTTGTGTAAGCTTTTTTTTTAGTTTTATACTATCTCTCACCTCTTTTGTTGACCAACGTTGTTTAATTACACAAGTAGTACACTTGCCCTTTAGGGGTATGTATAAATACCAAATATTTAATTGAACACCTCCCACTGTTCATCTGTAGTTTTATCCATTACCGCGTGCAGATTTGGTCTCCTTATTTAAGAAAGGACATAATTGCTTTGGAGGCAGTTCAGAGAAGGTTCATTCGACTGATTCCTGGGATGAGGGGGTTATCTTATGAGGAAAGGTTGGACAAGTTGGGCCTGTATACATTGGAGTTTAGAAGAATGAGAGGTGATATTATTGAAACATGTAAGATCCTGAGGGGACTAGAAGGGGTAGGTGCTGAGAGGATGTTTCCCCTTGTGGGAGAGACAAGGGTCTCCCATTTAAGTCAGAGATGAGGAAAAAAAAATTCTCTCGGAGGGTCGTGAGTCTGTGGAACTCCCTTCCCCAGAGAGCAGTGGAGGCAGGATCATTGAATATTTTTAAGGCTGAGTTAGATAGATTCCTGATTAACAAGGGAGTCAAAGGTTATAATAGGTAGACTAAGAAACTAGGGTTGAGGTCACAATCAGATCAGCTGTGATCTTATCAAATGGCAGAGCAGGCTCGAGGGGCCGAATGGCCTACTCCTGCTCTTAATTCTTATGTTCCTATGTAACAGTTCCGCCCAGTTTATTGTTGTTAATTTCTGCCTCTTCCCTTCTAAGTCAGCCTTACCTAAATTTAAAACCTTGGTTTGTCACTCACCCTTCTCCCTCTCAAACCTAGGGCTTCATTTTAGCACCCGCTATTGGATGCGTTCCTGGCGGGGGGGCTCCGAAAATTGGGGAATCCCGGCGCGGGTCGGGAGCCCGGCTCCAACCCGCCCACATCCGGGTTCCCCACAGACACACCGGCGTGCGCGCACAGCCCCCGCAGGTGGGACTCCCGCAGGCAATTAAAGCCAACGGGGTGCCACTTAAGAGTATTTATCTTGCGAGTTCAGGTCGTTTACAGACCTGATTGAGCTGTTATATTAGGAGGGGTGGGATTTTGCAATGAACTGAGACTGTTTCCCATACTGGAGGAAACACTCCCAGTTCAAACGGACGTGTTGCAGCCAGCAGCCTGTGGCAGCTGCAAAGGTCCAATCGACAGGTGGGGTGGGGGAGACCCTTCACCATCACAGGAGGCCATTCCATCACATTGGACAAAGTTTGGCCTCCACCACCCTCCTCCTAACAAGAAAATTCACCGACCTGGAACCGCAACCCCGGTGTGAGGACACACTTACCTACCTTGTGGACCCCCTCAGATGTACATCTTCCAGATGGGGGCTGCCGTAGTTGCAGTCATGACCTCCTCGGAGGACGAACTGCATCACCAGCCTCACCAGCCTCGCCGGCCACGCCGTGCGCCCTGACACGTGGAGCTCCACAACACAGTGCTGTGGCACATCCACCTGCACAGCAGGAGGGAGGGCAACCGCAGAGAGAGATGCGTCGCAGGAGGCACTACCCTCGCCACAGGGTCTACAGACCGAGGCTCAGCTTCCTGGACCTCTCCGAGGAGCAGTACATACGGAGGCTCAGAGTCAGTCGCCAGGTAGTCGCGGACATCTGCAGCCTCCTTAACGACGAGCTGCTCCCGGATGGACCAAGCAGCATCTTCTTACCTGTCGCCATCAAAGTCACCACTGCCCTCAACTTCTTCGCCTCCGGATCCTTCCAGGGTGCCACGAGGGACATCACTGGGGTCTGTCAGTCGACTGCACACAAGTGCATAAGGCAGGTCACCGACGGCTTGTTTCACAGGGCCACGCACTACATCAACTTCCCCATGGATGACCGCAGCCAGATGGAGAGGGCGGTTGGATTCCATGCTGTGGCTGGCTTCCCACGGGTGCAGGGTGTAATCGATTGCACCCACATCGCAATACGGGCACCTCCACATGAGCCAGGACTGTTCATCAACAGGAAGGGCTATCACTCCATGAACACTCAACTCATCTGTGACCACCGCAAGAGATTCCTACACGTGTGCGCCAGATATCCTGGCAGCTGCCACGATTCTTTCATCCTCAGGGAGTCCACCGTCCCGCCCCTCTTCCACTCACCCAACACCGGCAACGGCTGGCTCCTCGGGGACAAGGGATACCCCCTGCACACGTGGCTTATGACACCTCTGAGGAACCCCACCACCGATCCACAGCGTCGATATAATGATAGCCACATCGCTACCAGGTCCACAATTGAGCAGGCTATAGGGCTGCTCAAGATGCACTCCAGGTGCCTTGATCGTTCTGGGGGAGCGCTCCAATACACGCCACTCAGAGTGGGACGCATCATAGTCGTCTGTTGTGCCCTGCACAACAAGGCACAACAGAGAGGGGTGCCGCTGGAGGAGGCCCCATCCACATCCGCCACCCATATTGACGATGATGAGGAGGACGAGGAGGAGGAGGAGGCCGAGGAGGAACGACCCATGGGCAGAACATCGGCTCACCTGGCTGCTCGTCAGGCCAGGGAGTCTCTGATATGTCAACGGTTCTCCTAACATCAGACTGTCTGAAGAGTCCAGACCTCATCACCTGGACAGAGGAGCGGCCATACCAGCCCCCTCCCCTGCCCCCTGCACAGAACAGTGGTGCAATTACGCCTGCACCCACTGTAGTTTGACCCAATGGGTGGGACCAGGTGTTCGTCTTCATGGTGAGCCCCACGAAAGGGACCTATTGCACAAGCCGGTCAAGAATGGACAAGACGTGGCAGTAGTGGTGATAACAATGGGGTTTATTGTGGATGTGCACTAAACAAATATAAATAAAAACATGACAGATAGTCATACACCCTTGTGCAATCCCTTTGTGCTCACAACACCTTCACCTTGCGCTTCTGGGAACCCCTACATGGTGCTACCCCTGTGGCTTCAGCAGAGGTAGTGGCAGGAGGCTCTTGTTCATGCCATGACCGATTAGATGCTTTGGGCCGACGCCCTCTGTGTTTCGGTGCCCGTGAGGGCCCCTCCAAAGACTGCTCCTCCTGCACCTGTGCAGGGGCAGGCTTAGCCACCTGGAGAGGGGGCAGCATTGTGGGTACTGGTTGAGAGGGGGGGCAACGGGTGAGACGAGGGAACCCTCCTGTCTGGCGATTGTTGCGCGGTGTCCGTTCATCTGCAGACACTGCGACAATGGATGAACTGACACCGCGCAACAATCGCCAGACAGGAGGGTTCCCTTCCAGTCGGGGAACACTTCAGCAGTCAAGGACATTCAGCCACCGATCTTCGGGTCAGCGTTCTCCAAGGCGGCCTTCGAGACACACGACAACGCAAAATCGTCGAGCAGAAATTGATAGCCAAGTTCCGCACCCATGAGGACGGCCTCAACCGGGATCTTGGGTTCATATCACGCTACACGTAACCCCACCAGCGAATAAAAGTTATCTGTTTTTAATATAACGGGTCATTCTCTGTCTTTCTCTTCTTTTCGGATGTTTCTCCCTCTCTCTCTCTGTCTTGTGTTCTGGCCGTTTGTATATTCGGTGGTCCTGTAGGTAACACCTCTCTGTCTGAACACTTTGATTGCCTTGACAACGGGCAGTTGGAAAGATTATCTGTAATCATCAGGTATTGTTCTCTGAATATAAATGCGAAACGTTCAAGGAATCCGACACTCACCTGACGAAGGAGATAATCTCCGAAAGCTTGTAATTTTCAAATAAAATTGTTGGACTATAACCTGGTGTTGTAAGATTCTTTACATTTGTCAACCCCAGTCCATCACCGGCATCTCCACATCATATTTATTTACTTATTTAATGTTTGTATAGCAGTTATTTATTCAGCTCTAGTGCTAACTGAATCCCCTAAATTGTCAATTTTAGTTTCTTCTGTCGCTCAGCTGAGTACATTTATCCTATTAAGTCTATTTACTTATTTAAAGTTGATGATTTGGTTTTTACCCTTGCCTCGAATGAATTATGTTATCTTAATTAACTATAACCAACTACAGTTTGTTTTACCATTCTGCTGCTGCTCCGCGCTCTTTTAAAAATACTACTCTTTTGCTGATGTCCCTCGAGAATTACTTAGCACCTCTTTCCCCCTCTGTACCTAATTCCCACTCTCACCAAATTCCCATTTTTTAGCTTTCACTCAGCTTAGTAGTTCACTTATCTTGCTTATCCTCTGTGCTCTTGCAGTTATGCCCTCTAATAAATACCTTTCAGACACACATCACTTTCAACCCCCAACCACACAAGGGGCCCGGTATTAGGAGGGAGGAGAGTTGGCAGTGGGGGGTCGACTGGGCGCGTGGGTGACATGCCCAGTGAACTCGGTGGGTTCGGCACACGATCATAACTAAATTGAAGCTTCCGGGTTTCGCGCTGGAAAGCTGCGCAGCGGACGGACTGTGCACCCGCATCATAGGCTGTCAGCTAGAGGAGCTCTATTTAAAGGGGCAGTCCTCCACTGACTGATGCTGCAGAAAATAGGCAAAATTACAGCATGGAGCAGCCCAGGTGGAAGGCTGCTCCCAGGTTTAATGATGACTCACTCCAGGTCTTACTGGATGGGGTGAGGAGGAGGAGGAGGAGGAAGAAGATCTTCCACCCGACAGACGGGAGGAAGTGGCCTGCCTCTGCCACTACGAAGGCCTGACTCGAGATGGCAGAGGAGGTCACCTGCAAACAGTGCAGGAGGCGCTTCAGTGACCGAACCAGGTCAGCCAAAGTGAGTACACTTACTCATTCCCCTACACTCCGTCTGCCACATCACCGCCCCCACCCCACATCTCCTTCTGCACTGCCAACACTACTCTATCACATCACTCCTCACACCCACTGAACTCTCATCCTCATCTTACCTGCACTTACTCACCTCCCCAGTACTCATCCTGCCACTACCACTCAACCCAATCCTCATACAATCTCATGGCTCTATCTCATACTCACCCTCTCATGCATCTCTTTCACGGTCAGCCTCACTCAACCTGCCACTACCTGTGCTGCAGCCACAGGGCATGCATCACATATGTGCAGTAGGAAGCGTAAGGCAAACATGTTGTGAGCATGAAGGGGATGCACAAGGGTGTTTGAGGGTTTGTCATGGTTTTTACTTATATTTGATTTCTGATCAACTCACATTACATATTATTATTGTCACCACTATTGCCACGTCTTGGCCATTCATGAATGGCTTGTGCAATAAGACCCTTTCATGAGGTTCTCCATGAACACCCTTGATGCTACCCATTGGATCATCCTACAGTGGGTGTATGTGTAGTTGCATGACTATTTTGTGCAGGTGCCTGTTGCGCAGCACTGTGTTGTGTAGCTCCACGTGGCGGAGGTGGACGGCGTGCCTGGCGAGGCTGGTGATGTTGCTCGTCCTCCAATGGATTGACGAATGCAGCTATGGAACTCCCCCCCTCCCCACCCCGCCCCCATCCTGACAGTGTGAGTGTGAGGGGGTCCGCAAAGTAGGTAAATGTGTTTGGACAGCAGAGTTTAGGGTATGATGTAATAACTTTGAGTGCAGAGACAACGGTGTGGCAGGCAAAACTTTGTCTGAGGTGACAGAGTGCCCTGCTGCAATGAATGAGGTATTCCCCCCGACTGTCAAGGAATCCTCTGCATCTCCCAATGGCTGCTGACTGAAACACGTCTGCAACAACACGGAGTGTTTCCCACAGCATTGGAAACATGCTGAGGAGAGTCCAA
Source organism: Heptranchias perlo (assembly GCF_035084215.1). NCBI lineage: Eukaryota > Metazoa > Chordata > Chondrichthyes > Hexanchiformes > Hexanchidae > Heptranchias > Heptranchias perlo. Next base: position 77,826,276 of record NC_090330.1, read on the forward strand.
AATCACATTCCTGCTGAAATCTCTTCCCAATGTGGCCTGTCAACGACCTCAAGTACCCCCCTAACTATCTAAACTGTCATCCTGCCGGCTTTAATTGCCGGTGGGAGTCCCGCATGTGGGGGCTGCGCGAGCACCAATTCGCGTCATTGGGGAACCCAGAAGTGGGTGGGTTGGAGCCAGACTCTGGACCCGCTCCAGGATTCCCAATTTTAGGAACCCCCCCACCACGAACGCACCGGAAAATTGACCCCAATATCTAATTAACACCTAGCCAGTGGCCTACTTATAGTTGAGTGACAGTTAACTGCCAACTGACTTGCAGTTCTTTTAAGTTAAAAACACAAAGCTAATTTTCAGTTTAATAAACACACAATTTCTGTACTACTTACCTATTTACCCAATACATATAACTGAATTCCCACACTCACCAAATTCCCATTTTGAAGTTTTCACTCTGTTTATAGTTCAGCAGTTCACTTTCCCAGCTTATGCTCTGTTCTCGAGCCCCTGTGATCTCCTCTTTGACCTCTTTCGACATCCTACAGTCCATGCCATCAGGCTCGGAAACCCATCCAGCTTGAGCTCTGCTCATTTTTTTCTTTTTTTCCAGTTAGCTCTATCAGTCATTGCAGTACTCTAGTACTCCTACGCTCTCACTTCCACCATCATTTGTAAAAACCGGTATAAAATGTTTATTTAATATCTCTGGCACAATTAGACTACCTCTTTCATCTCTTAGGGATCCTACTCTCTCTAACTATTCTTTTACTTTTATATGCTTTTAAAACTCCTGACTATTTTCTTTTAAGTTATCTGTTAATCTTTTTATCATATTCCCTTTTAGCTCTTCTATTCTCCCACTTCACCTCCCTCACTACACTTTCTAGATTCCTCATGATTATCTTTAGTAATGTTGGCCCTAACTTTATCATATGCCTCCCTTTTAAATTTCGGTTTAGTTTTAATCTCTCATAGAATTCCATACTTCGGCAGGCCCACGGCTGATAGCGATGGAGGCAAATGCGAGAGAGGCGAACTTGGGCCAGCAGCAGCCCACAGTGTTGAGGAAGAGACAGAAGGAGCACTGAAAAACTACGACTAGTCTAAGTGAATTAGCAAATGGGTCCTGAAATGGGCGCAGGATCCTCATTTCAATATTGAAGTGAGCATGTGCTCATTTCAGGCGGGCACTAGGGCCACCTAAAAAAGGCCCTGACAAATTTAGCGGCAGCTTGTGCAAATCCATCACTCTGCTAAATTTACACCTGTAAAATGGGTGCAACAATGTTAAATTTATGCCTGATGTTTCTGATGTTTGAAGACTTCCCACTGCTGATCTATTGAACTTTTTGCTAACTTTTCTGCCCAATTAATTTGGGCCAGATCCTCTTTCATCTCACTGAACTTTGTCTTTTGCCAGCCCAGTACCCTTATCTTTGAATCTTCATTCTCTTTTCTACTCCTACAGTTTACAGATGTTGGTCTGTTACAAGAGACAGGCAATCTGTGTAAAAGCGATTTGGTTATTAGTGCTTAAAATATATCAGAATTGGAACATGTTTGTATCAGCAGTGCAAGACCTATATCACTTGTAGGTCAAAACTAAAAAATGCGACATTTAATGATCACTTGGTGATCCAGGTTTAACTGAGCACTTTATTAGGCTATGAGAGGCCTGTAAAACTTATTTTACACCATTTGAATTTCCTTTAAATCTTTGTGTGCTCCCATCAATAACCAAGGTTAAATTACAAAGACATCTGCCCTCCATAATATCTGTCTCAGGCTGCACAAATACAAAAAAAAACAGTCTGCATCATCAATGCACTGTTGGGAAAAATAAAAATGGAGCAGTGGCCTTTTAGAAAGGTTTCATTATGTTTACTTTCTGTGGTAAAAACAATAATTAAGATAACATATTTATTAGGTTAAGCACTGTGCATAGTACTCAGGACAATGTTTACTGAAAAGTTTGCTTGGCTGCCTGGTGTCAGTGTTTTGTGGCCACAGCAGCTATTAGTGTCATAGCCCGCAGCATATATTTAACCTTTGACAACAGATGGCTCTACAGATAGGTGTTGTGACAGTGCCTGTATTTGAGGTTAGTCACTTTTCGTATCTATTAATGTTGGCAACTTAAACGTTAATGGGGGGAAAGCATTAGATTAGTTATCACTTCAGATAAAACAGTCCAACAACATTGACTGAAAGCAATGGAGACCATCTTTATTGATGGCCCAAGATGCTTATCAATGATGTAACCATTTTACTTAACTGACCCCAGGGGTTCCCATTGATTCTCATGGAAATAAACAGACACAAGGCCAGCCTGCCCAGTGTGCCCAACATGGCATGAAATCCTAGCAATTGCATGCAATGATTCTCTGTTCCTAATTAACTTTCCCAATTACTATGACAAAAGTCTGGATTCCATGACAACTGACTTTAATGCTAAAACAAAATTCACAGGATCCTGGCAATTAGCTCGACATGGGGTGTAGCTAAAGTTATAGCATGAGTACAGAGTGAACCTCTATCAGAGTGAAATGCCAACAGAGTGAAGACATTCAACTGGAAAGTTGGTGAGTGTGGGAATTAGGTGCTCAGGGAGAAAGAGGTGCAAAGTGATTTAAACAAAAGAACTACAGACTAAGACTGAGCAAAGCATAAAGTGAACCACAGGAGGAAAGAAAAACCAAGAAAAATTCAAAAAGTGACATCACAAGACAAGGAGGAGTGCCGAGAGAAAGTCAGTAAGTTTTTAGTTCATTGGTTAGTGTTTTTAGTTTTAAGTAGTTATTGGGAATAAAAGGAGAGGGAGAGGAGGCCGAGAGCAGAATGAGCGGGACCGGTGACCGACAGCAGAGCACTTAAAGCTGAGACCAAATAAAACAGAGGCAAAAGTTTGAAAGAGTGACATCAGAGGACAGCAGGTTGGTGACTGGTTGGCGAGTAATACATTTTTTTGCTCTCTAAGCTAGGGGAGTGGTTTAAACTAGGAACCTATAACTTGTTAATACTTTATTAAATTAATAACTTAAACTAGATAAATTAATTAGTTTAAAACATAACTAAAATAAACCAAGTGAATTAATTGCATAAAAACTTTAATTAAGTAAATAAATAAAACCAGGTTAGTTAGAGATGATAGTGCAGGTGGTGTGCTGTAACTGCAGCATGTGGGAGTTTGTGGAGAGCAGCGTGATCCCAGGCAACTACATCTGCAGTAAGCGTCTGCAATTCGAAGAACTTCAGCTCAGAGTTGTTGAGCTGGAGTCCGAGGTGCAGACATTGAGATGCATCAGGGAAGGGGGAGAGTTACCTGGACACTTTGATCCAGGAGGCAGTCACAACCCTTAGGTTAGGTAGCGGTTAGGTTTGGTTAGTGGTCAGGGACAGGAGGATGTGACTGCAAGTCAGGTGGGTAAGGGGACCCCAGATGCAGTGGTGGAGGAGCCTCAGCCTTTACCCTTGTCCAACAGGTACGAGGTACTTGCTACCTGTGTGGATGAAAACAAAGACTGCAGGGAGAATGGGCAAATTGACCACGGCACCGTGGTACAGGAGGCCATTCAAGTTGGGGGAGCAAAATGGAATGTGGTAGTGTTAGGGGATAGTATAGTCAGGAGGATAGATACTGTTCTCTGCAGCCATGACTGGGAGTTCCGAAGGCTGTTTTGCCTGCCCGGTGCCAGGTTTAAGGACATCTCCTCATAGCTGGAGAAGAATTTGAAGCAGGAGGGGGAGAATCCAGTTGTCATGGTCCATGTAGGAACCAACAACATAGATAGAACTAGGAATGAGATTCTGCTGAGGGAGTTTGAAGAGCTAGGGTCCAAATTAAAAAGCAGAACCTCAAAGGTAATAATTTCTGGATTACTATATGAGCCACATGAAAATTGGCATAGGGACAAACAGATTAGATGGTTAAATGCATGGCTGAAAGAGTGGTGTGGGAAGCAAGGTTTTCAATTCATGGGGAACTGGCACCAGTACTGGGGAAAGAGGGAGCTGTTCCGTTGTGACGGGCTCCACTTAAATCAGGCTAGGTCCAGTGTCCTGGCAAATTGAATAACGAGGGTGGTGGATAGGGTTTTAAACTAAAGAGTGGGGGAGGGTTCAGGTAAGGGGAAATTTGGAAGTGTGAAGAGAAAAGTCAAGGCTGCAGAGCAGAGTAGCAATCAGATTGCAAACAAACAGATTGTGTCAGGAAGGGGCAGAGAGTTTCACAAAGGGCATTAGTGACTTTTTTTATTCGTTCATGTGATATGGGCATAGCTGGCAAGGCCAGCATTTATTGCCCATCCCTAATTACCCTTGAGAAGGTGGTGGTGAGCCACCTTCTTGAAGCGCTGCAGTCCGTGTGGTGAATGTTCTCCCACAGTGCTGTTAGGAAGGGAGTTCCAGGATTTTGACCCAGCGACGATGAAAGAACGGTGATATATTTCCAAGTCGGGATGGTGTGTGACTTGAAGGGGAATGTGCAGGTGGTGTTGTTCGCATGTGCCTGCTGCCCTTGTCCTTCTAGGTGGTAGAGGTCGCGGATTTGGGAGGTGCTGTCGAAGAAGCCTTGGCGAGTTGGTGCAGTGCATCCTGTGGATGGTACACACTGCAGCCACTGTGCGCCGGTGGTGAAGGGAGTGAATGTTTAGGGTGGTGGATGGGGTGTCAATCAAGCAGGCTGCTTTGTCCTGGATGGTGTCGAGCTTCTTGAGTGTTGTTCGAGCTGCACTCATCCAGGCAAGTTGAGAGTATTCCATCACACTCCTGACTTGTGCCTTTTCCCCTGGCTGGGGGGTCCAGAACGAGGGGTCACAGTCTCAGGATACGGGGTAGGAAATTTAGGACTGAGATGAGGGGAAAATTCTTCACTCAGAGGGTGGTGAACCTATAGAATTCTCTACCACAGAAGGCTGTGGAGGCCAAGTCACTGAATATATTTAAGAAGGAGCTCGATAGATTTCTAGACACTAAAGGCATCAAGGGGTATGGGGAGAGAGCGGGAATATGGTATTGAGATAGAGGATCAGCCATGATCATATTGAATGACGGAGCAGGCTCGAAGGGCCTTAATGGCCTACTCCTGCTCCTATTTTCTATGTTTCTATGTTGTAGATGGTGGAAAGGCTTTGGGGAGTCAGGAGATGAGTCACTCGCCACAGAATACCCTGCCTTTAACCTGCTCATGTAGCCACAGTATTTATGTAGCTGCTCCAGTTAAGTTTCTGGTCAATGGTGACCCCCAGGATGTTGATGGTGGGGGATTCGGCGATGGTAATGCCATTGACTGTCAAGGGGAGGTGGTTAGACTCTCTCTTGTTGGAGATGGTCATTGCCTGGCACTTGTCTGGCGCAAATGTTACTTGCCACTTATCAACCCAAGCCTGGATGTTGTCCAGGTCTTGCTGCATGCGGGCACGGACTGCTTCATTATCTGAGGGGTTGCGAATGGAACTGAACACTGTGCAATCACCAGCGAACATCCCCATTTCTGACCTTTTCATGGAGGGAAGATCATTGATGAAGCAGCTGAAGATGGTTGGGCCTCGGACACTTCCCTGAGGAACTCCTGCAGCAATGTCGTGGGGCTGAGATGATTGGCCTCCAATAACCAGCAGCATCTTCCTTTGTGCTAGGTATGACTGCAGCCACTGGAGAGTTTTCCCTCTGATTCCCACTGACTTCAATTTTCCTAGGGCTCCTTGGTGCCACACTCGGTCAAATGCTGCCTTGATATTAAGGGCAGTCACTCTCCCCTCACCCATAGAATTCAGCTCCTTTGTCCATGTTTGGAGCAAGGCTGTAATGAGGTCTGGAGCCGAGTGGTCTTGGCGGAACCCAAACTGAGCAGGTTATTGGTGAGTAAGTACCGCTTGATAACACTGTCGACGACACCTTCCATCACTTTGCTGGTTATTGATAGTAGACCGATGGGGTGGTAATTGGTCTGATTGGATTTGTCCTGCTTTTTGTGGACAGGACATACCTGTGCAATTTTCCACATTATCAGGTAGATGCCAGTATTGTAGTTGTATTGGAACAGCTTGGCTAGAGGTGCGGCAAGTTCTGGAGCACAAGTCTTCAGCACTACACCTGGGATGTTGTCGGGGCCCATATCCTTTGTTGTATCCTGTGCACTCAGCCGTTGCTTGATATCACGTGGAGTGAATCGAATTGGCTGAAGACTGGCTTCTGTTTTGGTGGGGATATCGGGAGGAGGCCTAGATGGATCATCCACTTGGCACTTCTGGCTGAAGATGGTTGCAAACGCTTCAGCCTTGCGTTTTGCACTCATGTGCTGGACTCTACCATCGTTGAGAAATGGGATGTTCACGGAGCCTCCTCCTCCCGTTAGTTGTTTAATTATCCACCACCAATCATGACTGAATGTTGCAGGACTGCAGAGCTTTGATCTGATCCATTGACTGGGGAATCGTTTAGCTCTGTCTATAGCATGTTGTTTCCGCTGTTCAGCATGCATGTAGTCCTGAATTGTAGCTTCACCAGGTTGGCGCCTCATTTTTAGGTACGCCTGGTGCTGTTCCTGGCATGCTCTTCTACACACCTCATTGAACCTGGGTTGATCCCCTGTCTTGTTGGTAATGGTAGAGTGAGGAATATGCCTGGCCATGAGGTTACAGATTGTGCTGGAATACAATTCTGCTGCTGCTGATGGCCCACAGTGCCTCATGGATGCCCAGTTTTGAGCTGCTAGATCTGTTCTGAATCTATCCCATTTAGCACGGTGGTAGTGCCACACAACACGTTGGGTGGTGTCCTCAGTGTAAAGACGGGACTTCGTCTCCACAAGGACTGTGCGGTCGTCACTCCTACCAATACTGTCATGGACAGATGCATCTGCGATAGGTAGATTGGTGAGGACGAGGTCAAGTCGGTTTTTCCCTCGTGTTGGTTCGCTCACCACCTGCCACAGGCCCAGTCTGGCAGCTATGTCCTTCAGGACTCGGCCAGCTCGGTCAGTAGTGGTGCTACCGAGCCACTCTTGGTGATAGACATTGAAGTCCCCCAACCAGAGTACATTCTGTGCCCTTGCTACCCTCAGTGCTTGCTCCAAGTGGACTAACATCACATCAGGGAAAAATAGTAAAAAGTTAAAATTAAAGGCGCTCTATCTGAGTGCACGAAGCATTCCTAACAAGATAGATGAATTAACGGCATGAATAGAGATAAATGGGTTTGTTCTAGTCGGCATTACTGAGACAAGGGGCTTCATTTTAGCACCCGCTATCGGGTGCGTTCCTGGTGGGGGGCTCCGAAAATCAGGGAATCCTGTCGCGGGTCCGGAGCCCGGCTCCAACCCGCCCACTTCCGGGTTCCCCACAGACGCGCCGGCGTGCGCGCGCACCCCCGCAGCTGGGAATCCCGCAGGCAATTAAAGCCAGCGGGGTGCCACTTAACAGTATTTACCTTGGTATTTCTGGTCATTAACAGAGCTGATTAAGAGAATATGTGAGGAGGGGTGGGATTTTATAGACAACTGGGACTGTTTCCCATACTGGGGGAAACACTCCCAGTTGAAATGGACCTTTTGCAGCTGTCAGCCTGTGGCAGCTGCAAAGGTCCATTTGACAGGTGGGAGGTGGAGACCCTCACCCATTGCAGGAGGCCACTCTGTCACTTGGGACAAAGTTTGGCCTCCACCACCCTCCTCCTGACAAGAAAATTCACCAACTTGCACACTTATCCCGGGGTCCAGAGACATGTACCTACCTTGCGGACCCCCTCAGATGTACATCTTCCAGATGGGGGCCGCTGTAGCTGCAGTCATGACATCCTCGGAGGGCGAACAGCATCACCAGCCTCACCAGCCTCGCCATCCACCTCTGACACGTGGAGCTCCACAACAGAGTGCTGTGACACATCCAACTGTACAGCAGGAGGGAGGGCAACTGCAGAGAGAGCTGCGTCGCAGAGGGCACTACCCTCGCCACAGGGTCCACAGACCGAGGCTCAGCTTCCTGGACCTCTCTGAACAGCAGTGCACACGGAGGCTCAGAGTCACTCGACATGTAGTTGTGGACATCTGCAGCCTCTTTCATGCCGAGCTGCTCCTGGCTGGCCCGAGCACCATCTTCTTATCTGTCGCTGTCAAAGTCACCACTGCCCTCAACAACTTCTCCTCCGCATCCTTCCAGGGTGCCACCGGGGAAATCGCCGACGTCTCTCAGTCGTCTGCACAAAAGAGCCCTGCAAATACACCTACACCCACTCTGCAGTGACACAATGGGTGCATCAGTTGTGGGTCTTCATAGTGATCCTCAGGAAAGGGCATTATTGCACAAACCAGACAAGATTCGCAAAGACATGGCAGCAGTGTTGCCAATATAATATGTAATGTGAGTTGGTCAGAAATTAAATATAAGTAAAAACCATGACAAACCCTCAAACACCCTTGTGCATCCCCTTCATGCTCATGACACGTTTGCCTTACGCTGCCTACTGCACATATGTGATGCATGCCCTGTGGCTGCAGCACAGGTAGTGGCAGGTTGACTGAGGCTGACCGTGAAAGAGATGCACGAGAGGGTGAGTATGAGATAGAGCCATGAGATTGTATGAGGATTGGGTTGAGTGGTAGTGGCGGGATGAGTACTGGCGAGGTGAGTAAGTGCAGGTAAGATGAGGATGAGGTTTGAGTGGGTATGAGGGGTGATGTGACAGAGTAGTGTTGGCAGTGCAGAAGGAGATGTGGGATGGGGGTGGTGAAGTGGCAGATGGAGTGTAGGGCAATGAGTAAGTGTACTCACTTTGGCTGTCCTACTGAGGTCATTCGAGCGCCTCCTGCACTGTATGCAGGTGGGCGATATGTTGGTGGTGCTGGTGACCTCCTCTGCCACCTCGAGCCAGGCCTTCCTGGTGGCAGAGGCAGGCCGCTTCCTCCCGCCCGCCGGGGGGAGGATCTCTGACCTCCCCCTCCTCCTCACCCCATCTAATGATACCTCGAGTGAGTCATCATTAAACTGGGAGCAGCTTTCCACCTGGGCTGCTCCATGCTGTAATTTTTCCTATTTGTTGCAGCATCTGTCAGTGGAGGACTGCCCCTTTAAATAGAGCTCCTCTAGCTGACAGAGCTTACTGCGCATGTGCAGCCCGCCCGACGCGCAGATCAGCAGTGGGGAACCCGGAAGACCAGGTAAGTGGATCCAATTAGGCTGCGATCGCGCGGGGCAGACTAATTTCACGGGGCGCGTTACCCACGCGCCCAATAGCCCCCCCGCCGCAAACCCGCAGCCCTGGCAATATCGAGCCCATGGTTGCAGGGTGATCAAGGTTGAGAACTAAGTATTCCAGAGTACTTGACTGTTGGAAAAGAAAGGCAAAATGGAGAAGAGATGGAGGGGTGGGCGGTATCTCTGATAATAAAGGATGAGATTAAGGTTGCAGTAAGAAAGGACCTCAGCTCAGAAAATTAGAATGTCGAATCAGTATGGCTGGAGCTAAGAAATAACAGGGGCAGAAAACACTGGTGGGTGTAGTTTATAGACCCCCTAACAGTAGTTACAGTGTTGGACAGAGCATAACTCAAGAAATTACAGGAGCATGTAACAAGGTTAATGCAATAATCATGGGGACTTCAATCTTCATATGGACTGTGCAAACCAAATTGGCAAAAAGTAGTTTGGAGGACGAGTTCATGGAATGCATCCGAGACAATTTTCTAGAACAATATGTCGAGGAACCAACTCAGGAACAGGCTATTTTTGATCTAGTATTCTGTAATGTGATAGGATAAATTAGTAATCTTAGTGATGTAGTTCAATCCGAAACTAGGGTCTTAAATTTAAAACAAAGCCAATTACGTAGGTATGAGGGGTGAGTTGACTACGGCAGATTGGGAAATTAGATTAAAAGATATGATGGTAGAAAAACAATAGCGAACATTTTAAAAAAGGATTCATAATTCTCAATGAATATGCATTTTCTTGAGAAATAAAAACTCCACAGGAAAAGTGATCCAACCGTGGCTAACAGGAGAAGTTGAGGATAGTATTAGATTAAAAGAAGATGCTTACAATGTTCCAAAAACAGTAGTAAGCCTGAGAATTAGGAGGCTTTTAGAAATCAACAAAGGATGACCAAGAAATTGATAAAGACAGAGAAAATTGAATATGAGAGTAAACTAGCAAGAAATTTAAAAGCAGATTGTAAGAGCTTCTACAAGTATATAAAAAGGAAGAGATTAGCGAAAGTAAATATAGGTCCCTTAGAGGCAGAGACAGGAGAAATTATAATGGGGAATAAGGAAATGGCAGAGATGTTAAACAAATATCTTGAATCTGAGTTCACCGTAGAAGACACAAAAAACATGCCGGAAATAGTGGGGAACCAAGGATCTAATGAGAGTGAGGAACTTAAAGAAATTAATATTAGTAAAGAAAAAGTACTGGAGAAATTAATGGGACTAAAAGCCGACAAGTCCCTTGGACCTGATGGCCTACATCCTAGGGTTTTAAAAGGGGTGGCTGCAGAGATAGTGGATGCGTTGGTTTTGATCTTCCAGAATTCCCTAGATTCTAGAATCGTCCCCATGGATTGGAAAGTTGCAATTGTAACCCCGCTATTCAAGAAAGGAGGGAGACAAAAACAGGGAACGACAGGCTGGTTAGCCTGACATCAGTCATTGGGAAAATGTTGGAATTTATTATTAAGGATGTTGTAACAGGGCACTTATAACATCATAATATGATTAGGCAGAGTCAACACAGTTTTAAGAAAGGGAAATCATGTTTGACAAATTTATTCGAGTTTTTTGAGGATGTAACTAGCAGGGTAGATAAAGGGGAACCAGTGGATGTAGCATATTTGGATTTTCAAAAGGGTTTCGATAAGGTGCCATATAAAAGGTTGTTACACAAGATAAGAGCTTATGAGGCCAGGAGTAATATATTAGCATGGATAGAGGATTGGTTAATGGACAGAAAACAGAGAGTAAGAATAAACGGGTAATTTTCAGGTTGGCAGGCTGTAACTAGTGGGGTGCGGCAAGGATCGGTGTTTGGGCCTCAGCTATTTACAATCTACATCAATGACTTAGATGAAGGGACCGAGTGTAATCTATCCAAGTTTGCTGGCAATACAAAGCTAGGTGGAAAAGTAAACTGTGAGGAGGACACAAATAGGGCAGCATTTTCGCACCCCCAGCGGGGGGGCCCCGAAAATCGGGAAATCCCGGAGCGGGACCGGAGCCCGCCTGGAACCCGCGCACTTCCGGGTTCCCCGCTGATGCGCCGGTGTGCGCGCGCAGCCCTCGCTGGTGGGAATCCCGCAGGCAATTAAAGCCAGCGGGGTTCCACTTGACGCAATTTATTTTGCTTGTTCAGGTCATTAACTGACCTGATTAAGGGATTATGTGCGGAGGGGTGGGATTTTAGAGCAAACTGGGACTGTTTCCCATACTGGGGGAAACACTCCCAGTTGAAATGGACCTGTTGCAGCTGTCAGCCTGTGGCAGCTGCAAAGGTCCATTTGACAGGTGGCGGGGGGGAGACCCTCACCCATTGCAGGAGGCCACTCTGTCACTTGGGACAAAGTTTGGCCTCCACCACCCTCCTCCTGACAATCAAAGTCACCAACTTGCACACTTAACCCGGGGTCCAGAGACATGTACCTACCTTGCTGACCCCCTCAGATGTACATCTTCCGGATGGGGGCCGCTGTAGCTGCAGTCATGACCTCCTCGGAGGGCGAACAGCATCACCAGCCTCACCAGCCTCGCCATCCATGCCGTCCACCTCTGACACGTGGAGCTCCACAACAGAGTGCTGTGACACATCCACCTGTACAGCAGGAGGGAGGGCTACCGCAGAGAGAGACGCGTCGCAGAGGGCACTACCCTCGCCACAGGGTCCACAGACCGAGGCTCAGCTTCCTGGACCTCTCTGAGAAGCAGTGCACACGGAGGCTCAGAGTCACTCGACATGTAGTTGTGGACATCTGCAGCCTCTTTCATGCCGAGCTGCTCCTGGCTGGCCCGAGCACCATCTTCTTATCTGTCGCTGTCAAAGTCACCACTGCCCTCAACAACTTCTCCTCCACATCCTTCCAGGGTGCCACCGGGGACATCGCCGACGTCTCTCAGTCGTCTGTGCAAAAGAGCCCTGCAAATACACCTACACCCACTCTGTAGTGACACAATGGGTGGCATCAGTTGTGGTTCCTCATAGTGATCCTCAGGAAAGGGCATTATTGCAGACAAGATTCGCGAAGACATGGCAGTAGCGGTGCCAATATAATATGTAATGTAAGTTGGTCAGAAATTCAATATAAGTAACACCCATGACAAACCCTCAAACACACTTGAGCATCCCCTTCATGCTCACAACACGTTTGCCTTACGCTGCCTACTGCACATATGTGATGCATGCCCTGTGGCTGCAGCACAGGTAGTGGCAGGTTGAGTGAGGCTGACCGTGAAAGAGATGCACGAGAGGGTGAGTATGAGATAGAGCCATGAGATTGTATGAGGATTGGGTTGAGTGGTAGTGGCGGGATGAGTACTGGCGAGGTGAGTAAGTGCAGGTAAGATGAGGATGAGGTTTGAGTGGGTGTGAGGGGTGATGTGACAGAGTAGTGTTGGCAGTGCAGAAGGAGATGTGGGGTGGGGGCGGTGATGTGGCAGACGGAGTGTAGGGGAAAGACTACGTGTACTCACTTTGGCTGACCTACTGAGGTCATTGGAGTGCCTCCTGCACTGTATGCAGGTGGGCGATATGTTGGTGATGCAGGTGACCTCCTCTGCCACCTCAAGCCAGGCCTCCCTGGTGGCAGAGGCAGGCTGCTTCCTCCCGCCCGCCGGGGGGAAGATCTCTGTCCTCCCCCTCCTCCTCACCCCATGTATTGATACCTGGAGTGAGGCATCATTAGACTGGGAGCAGCCTTCCCCCTGGGCTGCTCCCAGCTGGACTGCCCCTTTAAATAGAGATTCCCCCACCAATGGGAAAAGTTTCTCTCTATCTACCCTATCAATTCCTTTCAAAATCCTAAAAACCTCAATCAAATATATTCCTATATTCTTGGAACTACAAGCCTAGTTTATGTTTTCCCTCATAATCTAACCCTTGGAGCCCTGGTAATAATCTGGTGAATCTGAGCTGCACTCCTTCCAAGACCAATATATCATTTCTAAGGTACGGCATCCTGAACTGTACCCAGTACTCCAGATGTGGTCTAACCAGGGCTTTGTATAGCTGTAGCAAAACTTGCTCCCCTTTATATTCTAGCCCTCTATTTACAAAAGCTATCATTCTATTAGCCTTTTTGATTATTTTTTGCACCTGACTACTACATTTTAGTAATCTATGCATATGGACACTTAAATTTCTTTGAATCTCCACTGTTCCTAATTTTCCACCATTTAAAAAATACTCGGATCTATCCTTTTATCGTCCAAAATGGATAACCTCACATTTGTGTTGAAATCCATCTGCTACAGTTTTGCTCACTCACTTAATCTATCAATGTCTCTTTGTAATTTTATGCTCCCGCCTACATACTTACTATGTCACCAATCTTTGAGTCATAAGCAAACTTGAATATACGGCTCTCTATTGTGTTATCTAAGTCATTAATAAATATAGTGAATAGTTGAGGCCCCAGCACAGATCCACTAATCACTTCCTCCCAATTCAAGTACATACCCATTATCCCTACACTCTGTCTTCTACCGCCTAATCAATCTCCTAACCAGGTCAATAATTTGTCTTCAATTCTATGAGCTTTAATTTTAGCTAACAGTCTCTTAAGTGGAACCTTACTGAATGCCTTCTGGAAGTCTATATAAACTACATCCACAGACGTTCCCCTGTCTACAACTTTAACTACTTAGTATAAAAGGAGTGCTCGTGATACTGACGTGGGAGAGACCAGTGAGTATAATCGTAGGTTTAATGTCTGTTTCAGGCCCTTTTGTCAAATTGGTTGGCGACTGAACATAGCATGCGCCGTGCATTCTGCAGTCAGTCCTCTCGGGTGCACGGCACCCAAACCAAGGACAGCTGGAGGCTGCGACCCAAAAGGAAAGTTTAAAGCCTTTTACTTACCTGAATGTGGAGTGCTCCTCTCTGGCTCCAAATTAAAACTGTGGACTGCTGTTTACCCAGGCTCGACCCCGCCGCCCCACCCCCCCCCCCCCCCGCCCTCCAAATTGCTTCCCCTGCCCTCTGAATCTTACCCTAGGCCCTCGGCCGATGTCCCAGCTGGCCGATCTCCCTTCTCCCCTCATGACTGGCAAGTGGCCTCTGGTGCCGTGACTGGCTCCCATCATTCACCAGTAACATACAAATGAGACCAGCGACCAAATTTGCCCTGGTCATGCCACAGGCTTTAGGCACATGCAGTGACCGCTGCGTCAAATTCGGGCGCGATCCAATTTCTGGGTCAATATCTTTATGTTCACAGCCCATGAGTGTGTAATGTAATGTACACTGGCCACAGAATTTCCTGATAATCAACCGGAATTCATTTTCAACAGTCATTATTCTTTCAGCGTGAAGATCAATAAGGATTGGTGACATAGAGCACAGTGGCTGTCGATATTTGCACTGATATTTGCTGTCAGCATGTATTATGAGTTAGCGCAAACTCTTTAACGTTACCCTATAACACTTGCCAGTAACTGAATAAAGTCCATCCATCAACTGTTGTTAACAAAAGTAGGCACAATGGCCCCAATTTTAAGTGGGGGACAGGAACGGAGCATGTGATGAAGGAAGTGGACGATAAGTATGCAACTTTGGGAAACATGGAGGCCTGGCCAATTTTAATAGCCAGGCCTTATTTATATAAGGCTTTGGGGTTTCCTGAACAATTGACTGGTCTGCCGGTGCCCCGCCCACCCGCATGACACAATCTTCAGTGGGAGTCCCGGCCACAATTAAAAGCATCAGTGCACCTCTTCAAGGGGGGAATTGTAAAACATTAATGGAATGTCTCTATGTGCCTGTGGTTGTGACTTCTCTGCTCCCATACTTGAGATCTTCAGCTAGTTCACATGGCATGGTGGAAGGATCAGTTGTACTTCTTGATAGTGTAGCAGTAAAGGAAAGAGAGCTTCAGACAGTCAGTGTGCAGGACTCATTGCCCTGAAGGGGGAACTTGATGACATGTTCTGATGCACTGTGCTGATGTGAAGGACAGGCTTCTGGCTTGCATTCCAATATCCTATACCTGATGTGCCCTATTTAGGCCACTGCTGGTGAGCATCTGTTCATGGCTGCCAGTGATCAGCCTTCATATATAGAATCAAAGGTATTGCCTCAGAACCCATAAGTTACTTCAAGGAGTCTCGATGAAAGTTTTAAACAAGAGGAGCTTCTCTCTTGTGATTTATGAACCCATAGTTAGATCCCTGCCTTCATTTATTGCTGCCTGTGTCTTCCAGGTAAAGCAGCAATAGGCTATTTACAGACCATTCCTCCGAATATAAGAATCACAATGATCATCGGAATTTGGACATTTCACCACACAAGATAACCTATAAGTATTGGTTGAAATAATACAGTGTATTTTCTTCTGGTAGTAGTATACTATGAAAAAGTAGATATGAGTAAACTGATGTGGAACACAGGTCTTTATTCTAAAATGACCCAAGAATATACTATTAGGATTTTATTATGTTTTCCCTCAATGGTGAAGTGACCAAAGAGATATAATAGAAAAAGAGCCAATAAAAAAAGCTTATTAAGGGTGTGTTACTGCCAGGAAGGTCTTGTTAAAGTGAAATGGATAGAAATGTACAGCATTGAACAGGGGAAAATAGGAACATAAAAGGAGGTAAGGACTCACTCAGAGCTGGTACTGGTTCCAAAGATAAGGGCACGCTGTCCAGGTATTACTGGATTGCTTCTATTTTTCCTTCATAATTCACAGTTCACAGCCATAGAGTGGGGTGTAGGGCCAATTGTGAAGGAGCAGATAGAGGAGGAAACATCAAAGAAGCTATAGGAACAGGAGTAGGCCATACAGCCCCTCGAGCCTGTCAATTAAATCAAGGCTGATCTGCACCTCAACACTATTTACCCGTCTTTGTTCCATAAATTGGCACTTGGAAAAGTATGGGGTTAATAAATGAAAGTCAGCACAGATTTGTTAAAGGAAAATCATGTTTGACGAACTTGATTCAGTTCTTTGATGAAGGGTTGATGAGGGTAGTGCGGTTGATGTTGTGTGTATGGACTTTCAAAAGGCGTTTGATAAAGTACCACTTAACAAACTTGTTAGCAAAATTAAAGTCCATGGGATTAAAGGGACAGTGGCAGTGTGGATACAAAATTGGCTAAGGGACAGAAAGGAGAGAGTAGTGGTGAATGTTTTTTTTTAGATTGGAGGGAAGTATACAGTGGTGTTCCCCAGGGGTCAGTATTAGGACCACTGCTCTTTTTGATATATATTAATGACCTAGACTTGGGTATAGAGGGTATAATTTCAAAGTTTGCAGATGACACGAAACTCGGAAATGCAGTAAACAACGTGCAAGTTTGTAACAAACTTCAAGAGGACATAGACAGACTGGTGAAATGGACAGACGCATGGCAGATGAAATTTAATTCAGAGAAGTGTGAAGTGATACATTTTGGTAGGAAGAATGTGGAGAGGCAATATAAACTAAATGGTACAATTTTAAAGGGGGTGCAGGAACAGGGAGATCTGGGGATGCACATACATAAATCTTTGAAGGTGACAGGACAAGTTGAGAAGGCTGTTAAAAAAGCATATGGGATCCTGGGCTTTATTAACAGATGTGGAGATGCCGGTGATGGACTGGGGTGGACAAATGTAAGGAATCTTACAACACCAGGTTATAGTCCAACAAATTTATTTTAAAATCACAAGCTTTCGGAGATTATCTCCTTCGTCAGATGAATGAATGAAAAGGTTCTCAAATCGCATATCTTATACTATGTTGGGACAGCATCACACCAATCAAAAGGTGTCGTTGTTATTCAAACAGGCCAGTCACGGAGAACAGCACGTCCCAGTACACTCGATATACATTGTGTCTATTACACAGGCAGGCAGAAAGAAACTCAAAATGGCAGAGAGAGAGAGAATTTTAAAAAACATATAAATTTTTTCCCCCTTTTTGCTGGTGGGGTTAAGTGTAGCGTGACATGAACCCAAGATCCCGGTTGAGGCCGTCCTCATGGGTGCGGAACTTGGCTATCAACTTCTGCTCGACGATTTTGCGTTGTCGTGTGTCTCGAAGGCCGCCTTGGAGAACGCTTACCCGAAGATCGGTGGCTGAATGTCCTTGACTGCTAAAGTGTTCCCCGACTGGGAGGGAACCCTCCTGTTTGGCGATTGTTGCGCGGTGTCCGTTCATCCGTTGTCGCAGCGTCTGCATGGTCTCGCCAATGTACCATGCTCCGGGGCATCCTTTCCTGCAACGTATGAGGTAAACAACGTTGGCCGAGTCACAGGAGTATGAACCATGTACCTGGTGGGTGGTGTCCTCTCGTGTGATGGTGGTATCTGTGTCGATGATCTGGCAAGTCTTGCAGAGGTTGCCGTGGCAGGGTTGTGTGGTGTCGTGGACGCTGTTCTCCTGAAAACTGGGTAACTTGCTGCGAACGATGGTCTGTTTGAGGTTGGGTGGCTGTTTAAAGGCGAGCAGTGGAGGCGTGGGGATGGCCTTAGCGAGGTGTTCGTCGTCATCGATGACATGTTGAAGGCTGCGGAGAACATGGTGTAGTTTCTCCGCTCCAGGGAAGTACTGGACGACGAAGGGTACTCTGTTGGTTGCGTCCCGTGTTTGTCTTCTGAGGAGGTCTATGCGATTCTTCGCTGTGGCCCGTCGGAACTGTCGATCGACAAGTCGAGCGTCATATCCCGTTCTTATGAGGGCGTCTTTCAGCGTCTGTAGGTGTCCATCGCGTTCCTCCTCGTCTGAGCAGATCCTGTGTATTCGTAGGGCCTGTCCATAGGGGATGGCCTCTTTGACGTGGTTGGGGTGGAAGCTGGAAAAGTGGAGCATCGTGAGGTTGTCCGTGGGCTTGCGGTAGAGTGAGGTGCTGAGGTGCCCGTCTTTGATGGAGATTTGTGTGTCCAAGAAAGAAACCGATTCTGAGGAGTAGTCCATGGTGAGTTTGATGGTGGGATGGAACTTGTTGATGTTATCGTGTAGTCTCTTCAGTGATTCTTCGCCGTGGGTCCATAGGAAGAAAATGTCGTCGATATATCTGGTGTATAGCGTTGGTTGGAGGTCCTGTGCAGTGAAGAAGTCGTGCTCGAACTTGTGCATGAAAATGTTGGCGTATTGGGGTGCGAATTTGGTCCCCATGGCTGTTCCGTGTGTTTGGGTAAAGAACTGGTTATTGAAGGTGAAGACATTGTGATCCAGGATGAAGCGAATGAGTTGTAGGATGGCGTCTGGAGATTGGCTGTTGTTGGTGTTGAGTACTGAGGCTGTTGCAGCGATGCCGTCATCGTGGGGGATACTGGTGTAGAGTGCCGAGACGTCCATCGTGGTGAGAAGTGTTCCTGGTTCAACTGGTCCGTGGGTGCTGAGTTTTTGTAGGAAGTCTGTAGTGTCGCGACAGAAGCTGGGGGTTCCCTGTACGATGGGTTTCAGGATGCCCTCGACGTATCCAGAGAGGTTCTCACACAGGGTTCCGTTGCCTGATACGATAGGACGTCCGGGTGTGTTGGCTTTGTGTATCTTTGGGAGGCAGTAGAGGTCTCCCACGCGGGGAGTACGTGGGATGAGAGTGCGTAGGATGCTTTGAAGGTCTGGATCGAAGGTCTTGATCAGTTTGTTGAGCTGGTGGGTGTGTTCTTTGGTCGGATCTGCGGGTAACCGTCTGTAGTGTTCCTGGTTGTCCAGTTGTCGGTATGCTTCTTTGCAATAGTCCGTTCTGTTCTGTATGACAATGGCTCCTCCTTTGTCCGCTGGTTTGATGACGATGTTTCGGTTGGTCTTGAGAGCGTTGATGGCGTTGCGTTGTGCTCGGGTGACATTCTGGACTGTCTTCTGAGTGCGCCTGATGAATCTGGCATTGACGCATTTCCTGACAGCTTGGGCATACATGTCAAGCTGAGGGTAGCGACCCTCCGGAGGAGTCCAGTTTGACTCTTTCCTCTTCGGTTGCTGTACCGCGGATCCCTCTGTCTGCTGTTCTGGATCATTGATTGTCTCATTGGGTTCACTGTTGAAATCTTGGGATTTGTGGTAGAATTCCCGGAGCCTCATTCTCCTGATGAATTCCTCTGTGTCCGCCGCGAGACCGATGCGGTCCATTTTGGTGGTGGGGCAGAAATTGAGCCCTCGGCTGAGAACCTCGATTTCGTCTGGTTGAAGGGTGTGGTCGGACAAATTGATGATAGACTTCCCTGTGGTTGTAACCGTGGTACCGGGGGAGGCTTGGTTGATGCTGGTGGTGATGCCGAGTTTCTCAAGCTTCCTGCTCTTGGTTTTCATGTAGGCAGTGTAGTTCCGTTGCCTCGTCTGTTTGGCAGTATATCGTAGCTGGTCTGCTGTGTCCTGAGTACAGGTTGAGAGTATGGACTCTATCTTGGTTTCGAGGTTGCGGCGTCTGATGTAGAGTTGGTGTATGAGATGGTTGCAGAGTGTGCGAGAAGTACGACGGCAAAGTCTCTCAGCGTAATCCGAGTTGTATGTGGACTTGAGTGGGTTCGTGATCTGGAGTCCTTTCGGGATCTTGTCTGCTTTCTTGCAGCTCTGTAAAAACTTGATGTCTGTGTCGATATGCGCAATCTTCATGGAGATACTTACCACTGTGAGCCGGCAGTTTGTGGTGTCGATAGTAGCCATGATGTGGAGATGCCGGTGATGGACTGGGGTGGACAAATGTAAGGAATCTTACAACACCAGGTTATAGTCCAACAAATTTATTTTAAAATCACAAGCTTTCGGAGATTATCTCCTTCGTCAGATGAATGAATGAAAAGGTTCTCAAATCGCATATCTTATACTATGTTGGGACAGCATCACACCAATCAAAAGGTGTCGTTGTTATTCAAACAGGCCAGTCACGGAGAACAGCACGTCCCAGTACACTCGATATACATTGTGTCTATTACACAGGCAGGCAGAAAGAAACTCAAAATGGCAGAGAGAGAGAGAGAGAGAATTTTAAAAAACATATAAATTTTTTCCCCCTTTACTCAGTACTCAACACCAACAACAGCCAATCTCCAGACGCCATCCTCCAATCATCCGCTTCATCCTGGATCACAATGTCTTCACCTTCAATAACCAGTTCTTTACCCAAACACACGGAACAGCCATGGGGACCAAATTCGCACCCCAGTACGCCAACATTTTCATGCATAAGTTCGAGCAGGACTTCTTCACTGCACAGGACCTCCAACCAACGCTATACACCAGATACATCGACGACATTTTCTTCCTATGGACCCACGGCGAAGAATCACTGAAGAGACTACACGATAACATCAACAAGTTCCATCCCACCATCAAACTCACCATGGACTACTCCTCAGAATCGGTTTCTTTCTTGGACACACAAATCTCCATCAAAGACGGGCACCTCAGCACCTCACTCTACCGCAAGCCCACGGACAACCTCACGATGCTCCACTTTTCCAGCTTCCACCCCAACCACGTCAAAGAGGCCATCCCCTATGGACAGGCCCTACGAATACACAGGATCTGCTCAGACGAGGAGGAACGCGATGGACACCTACAGACGCTGAAAGACGCCCTCATAAGAACGGGATATGACGCTCAACTTGTCGATCGACAGTTCCGACGGGCCACAGCGAAGAATCGCATAGACCTCCTCAGAAGACAAATACGGGAAGCAACCAACAGAGTACCCTTCGTCGTCCAGTACTTCCCTGGAGCGGAGAAACTACACCATGTTCTCCGCAGCCTTCAACATGTCATCGATGACGACGAACACCTCGCTAAGGCCATCCCCACGCCTCCACTGCTCGCCTTTAAACAGCCACCCAACCTCAAACAGACCATCGTTCGCAGCAAGTTACCCAGTTTTCAGGAGAACAGCGTCCACGACACCACACAACCCTGCCACGGCAACCTCTGCAAGACTTGCCAGATCATCGACACGGATACCACCATCACACGAGAGGACACCACCCACCAGGTACATGGTTCATACTCCTGTGACTCGGCCAACGTTGTTTACCTCATACGTTGCAGGAAAGGATGCCCCGGAGCATGGTACATTGGCGAGACCATGCAGACGCTGCGACAACGGATGAACGGACACCGCGCAACAATCGCCAAACAGGAGGGTTCCCTCCCTGTCGGGGAACACTTTAGCAGTCAAGGACATTCAGCCACCGATCTTCGGGTAAGCGTTCTCCAAGGCGGCCTTCGAGATACACGACAACGCAAAATCGTCGAGCAGAAGTTGATAGCCAAGTTCCGCACCCATGAGGACGGCCTCAACCGGGATCTTGGGTTCATGTCACGCTACACGTAACCCCACCAGCAAAAAGGGGGAAAAAATTTATATGTTTTTTAAAATTCTCTCTCTCTCTCTCTGCCATTTTGAGTTTCTTTCTGCCTGCCTGTGTAATAGACACAATGTATATCGAGTGTACTGGGACGTGCTGTTCTCCGTGACTGGCCTGTTTGAATAACAACGACACCTTTTGATTGGTGTGATGCTGTCCCAACATAGTATAAGATATGCGATTTGAGAACCTTTTCATTCATTCATCTGACGAAGGAGATAATCTCCGAAAGCTTGTGATTTTAAAATAAATTTGTTGGACTATAACCTGGTGTTGTAAGATTCCTTCCATTTATTAACAGAGGCATAGAGTACAAAAGCAAGGAAGTCATGCAAAACCTTTGTAAAGCACTAGTTATGTCCCAGCTGGAGTATTGTGTCCAATACTGGGCACCACACTTTAGGAAGGATGTGAAGGCCTGAGAGAGGGTGCAGAGGATATTTACTGGAATGATTCCAGGGATGATGGACTTAAATTACGTAGATAGACTGGAGAAGCTGGAGTTGGTCTCCTTGGAACAGAGAAGGTCGAGAGGAGATTTGATAGAGGTGTTCGAAATCATGAAAGGTCTGGACAGAGTGGATAGAGAGAAACTGTTCCCATTGGCAGAAGGGTCAAGACCCAGAGGACATAGATTTAAGGTGGTTGGCAAAAGAACCAAAGGTGATATGAGGAAAAACTTTTTTACACATCGAGCGGTTAGGACCTGGAATGCACTGCCCGAGGGAGTGGTGGAGGCAGATTCAATCATGGCCTTCAAAAGGGAAGTGGAAGGGAAGTAGTTGAAATGACAAAATGTGCAGGGCTGCAGGGATAGAGCAGGGCAATGGGACTAGCTGGATTGCTCTTGCATAGAACCGGCACAGACTCGATGGGCCGAATGGCCTCCATCCGTGCTGTAACCTTCTATGATTCTTCTAGCCTACAGAGTGCCTCACCATGTTGGAACACTCAGGGGATAATTTTAACACCCCAGGACGGGCAGGGGAGGGAGGTTGTGGTGGGGGGGAGGGGGAGTTAAATATAAACAAGTGGTAAAACCCGACCTCAACCCACCTCCAACGTGCCATCAGAAGTGGCTTGAGGGGTGGGCAACTAACATGTTCTCTGGAGGTGGGTCCATCTTTAAAATATTTTAATGAGGCTGCTTTCCTCAAATTTCACCCGTGTTTCACATTTAACTTCTGGTGGCTGGGTTTTCTGGGCCTCGGGAAATCCAGCAGCTGAAGGGGGGCGAGAAAGGCTGGATGGAACAGGTAAGTGCCTTTCCAGAACTGCTTGTGGGCCAGAGCATCAGGAGTGCTTCACCCTGACCCACCAAGCTACTCTGTAAACCACCCCGTGATCTGACCCTCATAATCGGCTGACCCCACCCCGCCACGATCAGACCCCCAACGTCTTACTACCCCAATGTTCACCCCCTGATGTGTGCGACCCAGCCCCGATGTCCGACCTCTGGGGCCCGAATTTAGCAGGCCTGCGGGTTCCCAGCGGGTGGTCCTCCGGGAGCGTGGTCAACACGCTCGGCGAAATTAGTGGGTTGCCCACGCGATCGTAGAAGGCAACCCACTAATAGGAATCAATTACCTGCTCCTCCGGGGTCCACGGCGCTGGCCTGCGCGTCGGTCGGGCTGCGCATGCGCAGTACGATCTGTCAGCTGGAGGCTCTCTAGTTAAAGGGGCAGTCCTCCACTGACAAATGCTGCAACCAATGGGACAAATTGCAGCATGGAGCAGCCCAGGGGGAAGGCTGCTCCCAGTTTAATGATGCCTCACCCCAGGTATCATCACATGGGGTGAGGAGGAGGGGAAGGACACAGATCTTCCCCCCGGCGGGCGGGAGGAAGCGGCCTGCCTCTGCCACCAAGAAGGCCTGGCTCGAGGTGGCAGAGGGGGTCACCTGCGCCACCAACATATGGCCCACCTGCATACAGTGCAGGAGGCGCTGCAATGACCGCAGTAGGTCAGCCGCAGTGAGAACACAAAGTCTTTCCCCTACACTCCGTCTGCCACAACACTGCCCCCACCCCACATCTCCTTCGGCACCGCCAACACTATTCTGTCACATCAACCTTCATACCCACTCACACCCCATCCTCATCTTACCTCCACCTACTCACCTCGCCAGTACTCACCCTGCCACTAACACGCAACCCAATCCTCATACAATCTCATTGCTCCATCCCATACTCACCCTCTCGTGCATCTCCCTCACGGCCAGCCTCACTCAACCTGCCACCACCTGTGCTGCAGCCACAGGGCATGCATCACATATGTGCAGTAGGCAGCGTAAGGCAAACGTCTCGTCAGCATGAAGGGGGTGCACAAGGGTGTGTGAGGGTTTGTCATGGGTGTTACCCATATTGAATTTCAGAGCAACAAACAGCACACATTATATTGACACCACCACTGCCATGTCTCCGCGAATCCTGTCCGTTGTGTCCAATAATGCCCGCTCCTGGGTATCACTATGAGGACCCACCACTGATGCCACCCATCGTGTTACTACAGAGTAGGTGCAGGTGTATTTGCAGGGCTCGTCCGCGCAGACGACTGAGAGACATCGGCGGTGTAGCCGGCTGCACCCTGGAAGGATGCGGAGGAGAAGGTGTGGAGGGCAGTGGTGACTTTGCCAGCGACAGGTAAGCAGTTGGTGCTGGGGCCAGCCAGGAGCAGCTCGGCATGAAAGAGGCTGCAGATCTCCACGACTACATGTCGAGCGAATCTGCGCCTCCCTGTGCACTGCTGCTCGGAGAGGTCCGGGGAGCTGCGCCTCGGTCTGTGGACCCTGTGGCGAGGGTAGTGCCCTCTGCGACGCGTCTCTCTCTGCGGTAGCCCTCCCTCCTGCTGTGCAGGTGGGCGTCCAACAACACCATGTTGGGGGGATCCATGACCCTGCGGCGGACGGCGTGGACTGCGAGGCTGCTGGTGCTGGTCATGCTCTTCGTCCTCCGAGGGTGTCCATACACCACCCATCTGGCAGGTGTTGGTCTGAGGGGTTGTGCAGGGTAGGTGTGTGGGTCCTCGGACTGGGGCTGCGGTTTCGTGTCGGTCTGTCCTCTGGCTTGGCGGGGGGTGGTGAAGGGCAGGGGTTGCCCTATGTGACGCGGTGGCCTCCTGCGTGGGTGAGGGCTCTCCCCCGTGGAGTGCACCTTGGCACCTGCCACAGGCTGCTGGCTGCAACACGCCTGGTTGGAGGGAGACTGTTTCCCCCAGTGTGGGAAACTGACTGCCTTGAACCTAAAATCCCACACTTCCTCTTTTGACAGCTGCTTCAGCTCATTAACTGACCACAACGAGCAAGGTAAGTACTCTCAAGTGGAACCCCGCTGGCTTTAATTGCCTGCGGGATTCCCACCAGCGGGGCTTGCGCGCGCAGCCCCGCACGTCAGCGCGGTACCCGGAAGTGGCCGGGATTTCATCGCGATCCGGTCACGTGACCGGAGATCGGGATTTTCAGGGCCACCCCGCTGGGAACCCGCCGGAAACACGCTCCTAAAATCGAGCCCCTGATGTCCGACTCAGTCCCAACTTCCGATGTCCAACTCCCTCCCACCCCGATGTCCAACTCCTTCCCCGACCTCTGATGTCCAACCCCCCCCTTCCATCCCCGATGCCAAATGTCCGACTCCTCCCCATGTCCAACTCACCTCTGCTCTCCTCCCCAGTTACCTACCCACCTGACAGCCAGCCGGCCTCTAATCTGGCTGGCTGCGGCCAGGAAACTGATTCAAAAAATTTAAATCAGGCCCTGCCATTAAATTCAGCAAGACCACTGGAAACCCCAATTTCTGGTTTCCCGGCCATTAAATCTTGCCCAGCTCTCTTCACGCCTCCATGTTATTATCGGGGCCTTTGGGTCAGATTGTACTTTCAGTGTCCAACCATGATCAGCACTTGGCCAAACTGCCATAGACATTAGTGTGAGAAACTACCTTTTGGGCAGGAATGGCACTTTTACTGGTTTTATGGGGAAAAAACAGTGCTCTGCAAGATTGCTCCTTTCAATTTGTATATTTAAGGTGGCACTAATTGGTAATGTCTGTCAGTAATTAGTCAATCACATTCTCTGGCACAAAGAAAGAAATTCCATACTTCTAAATTTACAAAAAACAATTGACCAATCTGGTAAAAAAAAATCTAAATTTATGATTTGTTCCTTCAGGTTCTTTTTCACATGCTATGTGTGTTTGAATAGCCTACTTTGAAGAGACGGCTGTCCTGTGCATTATCCACATCTTAATAAAACATTTTAAAGTGAGAGTTTTATTTTAGGTTAGCCGTTGAAACAATAAAAGCAGATTGAGTGGACCACAGGTTTCTACAGCTGGGCAACTTCACAGCAATATTTATTTTTCAGCCTGTAATGCTTTCTTGCATCATGGGGAGAGGAGTGGAGTAATTAAAGTGATGTGACCAGAGGATACATAGGCTGCATCTGGTGCTATGGGCATTGAGTCACCTAATGTGGGAGGCTTGTTTATGAGGTGCTCTGAATTGACAGTTTAGCAGAAACTTATTTCTGCAGTGACTATGTGAGCAGAGGTGAAGAAGCCATTGGAGCTTAACCCATCCCTGTACAGCATCATCAGCACTGATCAGGCATTGTGTGTACTATCGGCAATGACCAGACGCTGCGGGCACTACCAGTACTGACCAGACACTGCAGTTACCACCGGTACTGTTCAGACATTGTAGGCACCACCGATACTGTCCAGACACTGCAGGCAAGCCCGTCACAGTCCCGACACTGCGTGCACCATTAGCACTGACCAGGCACTGTGGGCACCACAGGCACAGACTAGGCACTGTGAACACCATTGGCATTGACAAGGCACGGCTGAAGTTCTGCTCAGATTCTCCAGCTGCATCATCGAGCAGCCATCTAATTTAAATGTCAGTCCTAATGAGGCTAGAAGACAGCATGTACACAGGCTCCCAAATCCCTTTTTGGCTGCCTCCCATGTTGGCATGCTAGGCACCTCAGGCTCCTCAGGGAGCGGACACCCAATGTGCTTCAGTGCTTTGGTCTCCCACCATCAGACTACCAGCTGCTGATAGGGTCTAGGGTCGACACTGTCGCAACAAAGACTGTCACCAATTTCACTCCTAGCCTTGATGGTGTTGACTCACCCAGAAAAGATCCATTCCTTTCTAGGAGCACATCTATGAGTTTGCACAGATACCATGAATTGAGCCTTCCTTGCTAACTGCTGAGACATAGCAGTCCCAGAACTGTGTTCCCCGCATCTGGTTTAACATTGTTGGTGTTATATATTCTCGTTATGTGGCTGCTAAGACACATGAGCAGTTTGAGACTCGCAATATTAAAGGGAAGTTGGGATTGTTCAGATTTTCGATGATAATATTAAGATCATAGTGCTGAAAGGTTTCACGTCGCAGAGTGCTGGAGTCAGTAAACTGAAAGATGGGACTCTTTCAGTTTACTGGGACTCTGAGCGTTTCTCAGAAATGAAAGTATAAAACACACCCTTAAATCTATCTCTCATCCAAGACTGTCCAAGGTAAAATTCTGAAATATATTTTCCAAAACATCTTTGAGTGAGGCCTGCAGTGAGAGTATCCTGCATTCAGATTTCAATTAACGACAAAAGCAGCACTGCTGCACAGGGCTAGAGTGAGGACAGACATTGATGTCATCTGAACACGGGCAAGGGTTTGCTGGTGAGTATCTGAACATTTACTGAGATACTGCGGTAGAGTTAGTGAAAAGGTCAGTGTACAGTGACTCACTGCATTCAACAAGAATGGTGAAAGTTATAATTATAATTCTTGGAGTGGAAACCTCCCTACCCCTTTCTGCATTAACAGTAGATGGAGATTTTAAAAATCGAGCTAATTAGCAGTATAACTAGTTCAAATGATTACATGTTTATTTTGTTTATTGCTTCAACTGCAAATGTTAATAATTACTGGGGTTTTTAAAAATTATATTTGGAATTTAATGCAAGATGAATTTTACTGCTGATTTTAGCTTTATGTCTTAAAATGTACTTTTATTTTTTGGCCCCATTATTATCGGGGCCAAAGGCTTCAGGTGTTCAACCGATGGAAATTTCTGCTCATCCAGTGTTGCATATCGGACAAGCCTAATATCACAGAGGCAGTGGTGGAGTTGAGAAAGGTGGTGGTGAGGCAGAGCTGAGTGTCATCAGCGTACTTGTCGAACCTGACGTGTTTTCGGATGATGTCACTGAGTGGCAGCATGCAGATGAGAAATAGGAGGGAGCCAAGGATAGATGTTGAGGGATTCCAGAGGTAACGGTATGTGAACGGAAGCAGGAAGAGAAGCCATTGTAGGAGATTTTCTGGCTATAATTGAATAGGTAAGA
Organism: Heptranchias perlo; assembly: GCF_035084215.1. Taxonomy (NCBI): domain Eukaryota; kingdom Metazoa; phylum Chordata; class Chondrichthyes; order Hexanchiformes; family Hexanchidae; genus Heptranchias; species Heptranchias perlo. The sequence goes on from NC_090330.1 coordinate 77,854,112, forward strand.
GTGGAACCAGCCAAGGGCAGTTCCACTGAACTGGTCCACAGAGAAGAGGCATTGGAGGTGAATAGTGCTGTCAACCTTTGTCAAAGGCTGCACACAGGTCGAGAAGGATGAGGGATAGTTTACTATGATGACAGTCACATAGGATGTCATTTGTGTCTTTGATTAGGGCCGTTTCAGTTCTGTGGCAGGGCTAGAAATCTGATTGAAGAGGTTCAAACATAGAATTGCAGGAAAGATGGGCATGGATATGGGAGGTGACAACACGTTCAACGACTTTGGAGAGGGAAGAAAGGTTGGAGATGGGACGGTAGTTTGCAAGGACAGAGGGGTCCAGGTTGGATTTTTGAATAGGGGGGTGATGACAGCAGATTTGAAAGAGAGCAGGACAGTACCAGATGAGAGGGAATCATTGACAATATCAGCTAGCATGGGGACCAGGAAGGAAAGTTGGGCATTCAGCGTTTTAGTGGGAATAGGATTGTGAGAGCAGGAGTTGGGTCTCATGGACAAGATGAGTTCGGAGAGGCCATGAGGGGAGATAGGAGAGAAACTAGAGAAAGATGCGAGTTCAGGGCTAGGGCAGGGGGGAGCTTTGGGGGAAGTTTGACTTGGTGGGCGAGAGGAAGGCGTGTGGGGGGAGGAATGCGGCTGAGGCAGCTGAATGGATGGTCTCAATCTTAGTGAAAAAGAAGTCCATGAACTGCTTGGACTTGTTGTTGCAGGTGGAGGGGGCAGGTGAGGGGGTAGTGGAGAAAAGAAGCCAAGGATTATCTTTGCATTCCAGGATGATCCTGGAGTAATGAGCAGTTTTGACAGAGGAGAGCAGGACCCGATAGTGTTTGATGTGGTCTGCCAGTTGTCTGCCATAAATGTATTTTATCTAGCATACAAAAACACAAATGTGAGAGTAATAAAGGGCAAGGCTACAAGTAACAGTACAATTGTGTAAGATGAATAACACCACAATCATCTGAATAGCTCTGGGGAAGAGCAAATCAGAAAAGAACTAAGAAATAAAAAGGAACAATGAAAGTTTTCAAAACCATTTTAAGGAGTTTTGCTCAACAAGAATGCAGATTTGAGAGATCAGGCACAGAAGACAGTTCTCTCAATTTATGACAGTCCTGATTTTCCACTGATTAATTTTAATGACCAGGAAATTGGGAGCTCTGAGTATTATGTACTGAGCTCTATACCCCATTCTCATCCACTGAGTGGGAGCTCACTTTGGAGAGGAGTCTCCAGAAATGTGAGTCTCCCTCCGGATCCATCAAAACGGATGAATAAGAAGGTCAAAGATATTCTAAGAGCTACAAGCAAACAAAATGAAGTCACTTTAGCTTAGGAATCTACAACACCATAAACTCCAGTAAGACATGTTTAAATAAATACAATCCTCAAGAAAGTGAAAGAGGAAACCTGTAAGAACCTGATTAATATTGTCAGGAGTTACCTAAATACAAGAGTTGGGTCCATAGATTGAAGATTAATGAACATTCATCAAAATGAATCATAAACCGAGCCAAACGTGAATCTGAGATTTAGAGACCAGATCAACAAACATCTCGAAAGGAGAAAACGCTTGAGATATTTTACAGTGTGCTATGAATTATCAGATGAAGCATGTAGACACCATGGGGCTTCATTTTAGCACCCGCTATTGGGTGCGTTCCTGGTGGGGGGCTCCGAAAATCGGGGAATCCCGGAGCGGGTTCGGAGCCCGGCTCCAACCCGCCCATTTCCGGGTTCCCCACAGACGCGCCGGCGTGCGCGCGCCGCCCCCGCAGCTGGGAATCCCGTAGGCAATTAAAGCCGGCGGGGTTCCACTTAACAGTATTTACCTTGGTATTTCAGGTCATTAACAGACCTGATGAAGTGAATATGTGAAGAGGGGTGGGATTCTATTGACAACTGGGACTGTTTCCCACAATGGGGGAAACACCCCCAGTTGAAATGGACCTGTTGCAGCTGTCAGCCTGTGGCAGCTGCAAAGGTCCATTTGACAGGTGGGGGGGGGGGAGACCCTCACTCATTGCAGGAGGCCACTCTGTCACTTGGGACAAAGTTTGGCCTCCACCACCCTCCTCCTGACAAGAAAATTCACCAACTTGCACACTTACCCCAGGGTCCAGAGACTTGTACCTACCTTGCGGACCCCCTCAGATGTACATCTTCCGGATGGGGGCCGCCGTAGCTGCAGTCATGACCTCCTTGGAGGACGAACAGCATCACCAGTCTCACCAGCCTCGCCGTCCACGCCGTCCACCTCTGACACGTGGAGCTCCACAACAGAGTGCTGTGACACATCCAACTGTACAGCAGGAGGGAGGGCAACCACAGAGAGAGATGCGTCGCAGAGGGCACTACCCTCGCCATAGGGTCCACAGACCGAGGCAAGCCGCTTCCTCCCGCCCACCGGGGGGAAGATCTCTGTCCTCCCCCTCCCCCTCCTCCTCACCCCATCTAATGATACCTGGAGTGAGGCAACATTTAACTGGGAGCAGCCTTCCCCCTGGGCTGCTCCATGCTGTAATTTTTCCTATTTGTTGCAGCATCTGTCAGTGGAGGACTGCCCCTTTAAATAGAGCTCCTCTAGCTGACAGATCTTACTGCGCATGCACAGCCCGCCCGACGCGCAGATCAGCAGTGGGGAACCCGGAACAACAGGTAAGTGGATCCAATTAGGCTGCGATCGCACGGGGGGGGCAGACTAATTTCACTGGGTGTGTTACCCACGCGCCCAATAGCCCCCCCGCCGCGAACCCGCAGCCCTGCTAACATCGAGCCCCAGAAAGAGTAGTCAACATAAATTTAAAAGCAACCAGTCACGCATTACAAAACTGCTAAAATTCTTTGAGTAAAGAACTAAATTGGGGGAAAGGAGATCAAATTAACTTAGATTTTCAGAGGTTCAAACAGACGGCTTGCAAGATTGAACAGGTGGCCCTGCTATCTGGTGCTCCCGGTTGGGAACAGCAAAGTCAGGGAGTGCATCTTATGAAATTGTAGTCTGGCAGTCCCTTGATTGACCACCCATAATTAATTAGCAATGGGATGAGAGAGAGACTGTCCACAGTAAACTGGGCAAATCTGTTAATGGGTAAAACGACTGATGATCAGTGGGAAATGTTTCAAGAAACATTTAACGAGATACAGAATCGGTTTATACCCCTGAGGGACAAGAACTCTATTTGCCAAAAAAATCAGCCATGGACAACTAAAGAGGTAAGTGACAGTATAAGACATAAGGAAAGGGCATACAAAAAGGCAAAAAATGGCACAGATCCTGGCGAATGGAAAAGATACAAAGATCAACAAAGGGTCACAAAACAGATAGTAAGAGCTACAAAAAGAGAGTATGAAAAGAAACTTGTAAGAGATATCAAAACCAATACGAAGAACCTTTATAGTTACATTAGGAAAAAGAGGGTGGTCAGGAGCAGTGTTGGCCCCTTAAAAACTGAAAGTGGGGATATTGTCATTGACAATGGGGAAATGGAGGACATGTTGAACGATTACTTTGCGTCAGTATTTACAGTAGAAAAAGAGGATAGCATGCCAGAAATCCCAAGAAAACTAATGTTGAATCAGGGACAGGGACTCGATAAAATTAACATAAGTAAAGCAGCAGTAATGAAGAAAATAATAGCACCAAAGAGTGACAAATCCCCAGGACCAGATGGTTTCCATCCCAGGGTTTTAAAGGAAGTAGGTGAGCACATTGAAGATGCCCTAACTATAATCTTTCAAAGTTCTCCAGATTCAGGAACTGTCCCTTTGGATTGGAAAATTGCACATGTCACTCCACTTTTTAAGAAAGGAGAGAGATGAAAACCAGGGAATTATAGACCAGTTAGCCTAACATCTGTTGTGGGGAAAATGCTGGAATCTATAATTAAGGATAGGGTGACTGAACACCTCGAGAATTTTCAGTTAATCAGAGAGAGCCAGCATGGATTTGTGAAAGGTAGGTCGTCCCTGACAAACCTGATTGAATTTTTTGAAGAGGTGACTTTTTTTTATTCGTTCACGGGATGTGGGCGTCGCTGGCAAGGCCGGCATTTATTGCCCATCCCTAATTGCCCTCGAGAAGGTGGTGGTGAGCCGCCTTCTTGAACCGCTGCAGTCCGTGTGGTGATGGTTCTCCCACAGTGCTGTTAGGAAGGGAGTTCCAGGATTTTGACCCAGCGACAATGAAGGAACGGCGATATATTTCCAAGTCGGGATGGTGTGTGACTTGGAGGGGAACGTGCAGGTGGTGTTGTTCCCATGTGCCTGCTGCCCTTGTCCTTCTAGGTGGTAGAGGTCGCGGGTTTGGGAGGTGCTGTCGAAGAAGCCTTGGCGAGTTGCTGCAGTGCATCCTGTGGATGGTGCACACTGCAGCCACAGTGCGCCGGTGGTGAAGGGAGTGAATGTTTTGGGTGGTGGATGGGGTGCCAATCAAGCGGGCTGCTTTATCTTGGATGGTGTCGAGCTTCTTGAGTGTTGTTGGAGCTGCACTCATCCAGGCAAGTGGAGAGTATTCCATCACACTCCTGACTTGTGCCTTGTAGATGGTGGAAAGGCTTTGGGGAGTCAGGAGGTGAGTCACTCGCCGCAGAATACCCAGCCTCTGACCTGTTCTCGTAGCCACAGTATTTATATGGCTGGTCCAGTTAAGTTTCTGGTCAATGGTGACCCCCAGGATGTTGATGGTGGGGGATTCGGCGATGGTAATGCCGTTGAATGTCAAGGGGAGGTGGTTAGACTCTCTCTTGTTGGAGATGGTCATTGCCTGGCACTTATCTGGCGCGAATGTTACTTGCCACTTATCAGCCCAAGCCTGGATGTTGTCCAGGTCTTGCTGCATGCAGGCTCGGACTGCTTCATTATCTGAGGGGTTGCGAACGGAACTGAACACTGTGCAGTCATCAGCGAACATCCCCATTTCTGACCTTATGATGGAGGGAAGGTCATTGATGAAGCAGCTGAAGATGGTTGGGCCTAGGACACTGCCCTGAGGAACTCCTGCAGCAATGCCCTGGGGCTGAGATGATTGGCCTCCAACAACCACTACCATCTTCCTTTGTGCTAGGTATGACTCCAGCCACTGGAGAGTTTTCCCCCTGATTCCCATTGACTTCAATTTTACTAGGGCTCCTTGGTGCCACACTCGGTCAAATGCTGCCTTGATGTCAAGGGCAGTCACTCTCACCTCACCTCTGGAATTCAGCTCTTTTGTCCATGTTTGGACCAAGGCTGTAATGAGGTCTGGAGCCGAGTGGTCCTGGCGGAACCCAAACTGAGCATCGGTGAGCAGGTTATTGGTGAGTAAGTGGTGCTTGATAGCACTTTCAACGACACCTTCCATCACTTTGCTGATGATTGAGAGTAGACTGATGGGGCGGTAATTGGCCGGATTGGATTTGTCCTGCTTTTTGTGGACAGGACATACCTGGGCAATTTTCCACATTGTCGGGTGGATGCCAGTGTTGTAGCTGTACTGGAACAGCTTGGCTAGAGGCGCAGCTAGTTCTGGAGCACAAGTCTTCAGCACTACAGCTGAGATGTTGTCAGGGCCCATAGCCTTTGCTGTATCCAGTGCACTCAGCCGTTTCTTGATATCACGTGGAGTGAATCGAATTGGCCGATGACTGGCTTCCGTGATGGTGGGGATATCGGGAGGAGGCTGAGATGGATTATCCACTCGGCACTTCTGGCTGAAGATGGTTGCAAACGCTTCAGCCTTGTCTTTTGCACTCACGTGCTGGACTCCGCCATCATTGAGAATGGGGATGTTTGCAGACTAAAATAGTGGACAGGGGAATGTCAATGGATGTTATTTATATGGACTTCCAGAAGGCATTTGATAAGGTCCCACATAAGAGACTGTTAGCTAAGATAGAAGCCCATGGAATCGAAGGAAAAGTACGGACTTGGTTAGGAAGTTGGCTGACCGAAAGGCGACAGAGAGTAGGGATAATGGGAAGGGACTCACATTGGCAGGATGTGACTCGTGGAGTCCTGCAGGGATCTGTCTTGGGGCCTCAATTATTCACAATATTTATTAACGACTTAGATGAAGGCATAGAAAGTCTCATATCTAAGTTTGCCAATGACACAAAGATTGGTGGCATTGTAAGCAGTGTTGATGAAAACATAAATTACAAAGCGATATTGATAGATTAGGTGAATGGGCAAAACTGTGGCAAATGGAATTCAATGTAGACAAATGTGAGGTCATCCACTTTGGATCAAAAAAGGATAAAACAGGGTACTTTCTAAATGGTAAAAAGATAAGAACTGTGGATGCCCAAAGGGACTTCGGGGTACAGGTACATAGATCATTGAAGTGTCATGATCAGGTGCAGAAAATAATCAGTAAGGCTAATGGAATACTGACCTTTATATCTAGAGGACTAGAGTACAAGGGGGCAGAAGTTATGGTGCAGCTATACAAAACCCTGGTTAGACCGCATCTGGAGTACTGTGAGCAGTTCTGGGCACCGCACCTTCGGAAGGACATATTGGCCTTGGAGGGAGCGCAGCGTAAGTTTACTAGAATGATACCCGGACTTCAAGGGTTAAGTTACGAGGAGAGATTACACAAATTGGGGTTGTAGTCTCTGGAGTTTCAAAGGTTGAGGGGTGATCTGATCGAAGTTTATAAGATATTAAGGGGAATTTAGCTCAATTGCTATATTTAAATCTGAGATAGATAGCTTTTTGGCAACCAAAGGTATTAAGGGATATGGGCCAAAGGCAGGTATATGGAGTTGGATCACAGATCAGCCATGATCTTATCAAATGGCAGAGCAGGCACGAGGGGCTGAATGGTCTACGCCTGTTCCTATGTTCCATGTTCCTATAAGATACTATGTGGCCAGATAACAAGTCTCAGAGATTGATAACACTTAAAGGAATCTGTGCCAATAACTGCATGGCTGATCGTTTTAACCTGTTATTTCACTGCCTTGTCTACCAATTAAGGAAATCATGTCACAATGTATTTGTTCATCTTTTTCGATACTTTAATATTAATTTCCTTTTTTTTCGTTCCCAACGCACAATGCCTGGAGCCATACACAAGGGCCATGAAGGCAACCGGCTAAAGCCAACAACAGTGGTGGGGCCATGGTATAACAGCACAGGTAGTTAGATTTATCAATTTGGTTTTTGTCTCTTGCAACGGTGAACAAATATTTCACAAAAAACTCTCAGTAATTTTTGAAGAAGAAATGGATCGTGGACTATATCTTTTCCCTTTTAAATGTCAGTTTGATTTACTTGGTAGCACTTTGAATCAGAAGGTTGTGGGTTCAAGCCCCACTCCAGAACAACAGCACATAATCTCGAATGTAGATGTGGTACTGAGGGAGTGCTGCATTGTTGGAGGAGATGTCTTTTGGATGAGACGTTAAAGTGAAGCCTTGTTTGTTTGTTCAGGTAAAAGGTTTACATAACAGCAGTGACCAGATTTTAAAGTTAATTCACTGGCTGTGAAGCATTTGTGGTTATCATGGGTTGAAGCACAGAGCGCGTTGCAAATGGAGTGGATTGTGAAACGAGTGGGAAATTGAGAACTTGGTGAGAGGGGGAATTGGGTGTAGAGGGGAAAGTGTTAATTGTATTGTTAGGAAATTATTAGGAAAGATGTGAAGGCCTTAGAGAGGGTGCAGAAGAGATTTACTAGAATGATTCCAGGGATGAGGGACTTCAGTTACGTGGATAGACTGGAGAAGCTGGGGTTGATCTCCTTGGAACAGAGAGGTTTGCGAGGAGATTTGATCGAGGTATTCAAAATCATGAAGGGTCTAGACAGAGTAGATAGAGATAAACTGTTCCCATTGGCAGAAGGGTCAATAACCATAGGGCATAGATTTAAGGTGATTGGCAAAAGAACCAAAGGTGACATGAGGAAAAACCTTTTTACACAGAGAGTGGTTAGGATCTGGAATGCACTGCCTGAGGGGGTGGTGAAGGCAGATTCAATCATGGCCTTCAAAAGGGAACTGGATAAGTACTTGGAAGGAAAAAGTTTGCAGGGCTACGGGGATAGGGCAGGGCAGTGGGACTAGCTGGATTGCTCTTGCATGGAGCCGGCGGACTCGATGGGCTGAACGGCCTCCTTCCATGCTATAACCTTTCTATGATTCTATGTATCATTTATATCAATTAGTGTTCATTGTATTCAGGTGGTGGGTATCAATTGGGGATCCTCTTGTATCCTTTCTTTAGAAAGGGTGTGGTGTGTGTGTCAGGGGAATCTATGTGAATAAAAGCTTGGAAGCAACTAAAGACCAGGTTCTAGTATTCTATCCTTCACCACATGGCTATCCAATTTTAACATGGTTAAATGGTTGCCTGAAGGTAGAGGTTGGAAATACTTTTTTTTGGACGTACAAAACAAAACTTGAAAGCCTAATGGCCATAGTAGAAAATAGCAGAAAGCAAGTTGAAATCATCAAAGTATGACTTCCCTTCGATGCTGTCGGAGTTTGAACTATATGACCAGTGGAAGAATGAGGTTGATATGCAGATACGGGTTACTACTCTACCAAAGAGAAAACAAGGCATGACCTTGGCGTGTCGCTTCCTGAACGAAGTAAGATCAGAAGTAAGATATTTTCTGAGATGGATGCAGATCTTTTGGACAATGATGAAGGTTTTACCTTTCTAATAGAATTTCTGGATGAAATCTACAAGAAAGATGACCTGTTAAGTGCCTATGAGGCCTGGTCAGCATTTGATAGATTTCGGAAAACGGACGGTCATTCAGTGGAAGAGTATATCATGGACTTTAACAGATTATACAAAAGGTTGACCAAGTTCAAATTGGGAATCCCTGGATCAGTATTAGTGTTTAAATTATTTGATTGTGCTAAGTTCTCTCATATGGACAGACGACTAGTCCTAACTGACGACCAGTTCTCAGAAAAAGACACTCTGTTGAATCAAATGTCTGCTGCCTTAAAAAATTTCCTGGCGAATAGTCATTTCTTTCAGCCTTCATGGAACAAATGGGGTCTTCTGCTGTGACACAAAGAATAGAAGATTCAATGGTGAGCAAGTTTCGAAATGTTCCAGACACTTAATGCAGGTGCCAGTCCAAGTTTCAATATGACGGAAGGATTAAAGACAGCCAGGTTGGTGATGAAAGCAGGTACATCAAATCCAGTTACATCATCAGAAGACAAAATTGGGACTGTAATAATGGATGAATGAATTCCAGGAATGCCCAAGGAAAAATCAGGAGATGCTTTCGATGTGACTCTAAGGCCCCGATATTAGTGGGGAGGCAGGATGGCAGCAGGCGGGCGATTGGGTGTGTGGCACACCCGCATGAACCAAACTTATCGTTTCCGATGCGATGACACATTGTAATTAACGTCCTCTCCGGGTTTCGCACCCAGCAGCTAGCCTGATTGACAGGCTGGCTGCCATCAGGAGGTGCAACGCGAGGGGTGGAGGGGTGGGCAGGAAAGAGAGAGAGCCAGACGTCATCCGGCGCTGGACTGGAAGACCAGGGGGAGGAGAGGGGAAGGCGGGGTGGGGGTGGAGAATGGAAGATTCGGCGTTGGACTGGAAGACCGTGGTGGGGGGTAGAGGGAAAGATCGGGGAGGGGAGAGAAGATCGGGGGGGGGAGACCGGGGAAAGATCGGGGAGGAGAGGGGAAGATCGGGAGGGTGAGATCGGAGGGACATCAGGGGAAGATCAGGGAGGGTGAGATCAGCGTGGCATCGGGGGGGAGATCGGGGGAAGATTGAGAGGGTGAGATCGGGGGGACATCAGGAGGACATCAGGAGGGTGAAGAGGGGGACATTGGAGCAGGAGACATTGGACATCGAAGCAGGTTTCAAATGTAGGTGCATTTAGTGTTTTCACTTCATTGCATGTTTTTTTATTTAATTTGTTTTGTTTCTTGTTCCTTGATCCGGTTTCACCAGACGTGAATCAGAAGCGGTGGGCAAGCTGCCCAGGTAAGTTAAAAATCTTTCGAATCCTTTCTAATCCCTTCATCTGTCACTGGTGAAGTGCGTTAAGTCCCTCAATGAGGAACGTTTGGCTCTTTAACTGTCATGCGGGACTTCTGGTTTTGGGTCGCCCGCGCACATACAGGTGGGTCCCTGGGAAACTCGGAAGCCAGCGGGTTGGAGCCGGCTTCCGAACCCGAACGGGATTTGCGCGATTTTCAGAGCCCCCCCCCACAACACACCCGCATTTGCCTCCTAAAATCATCCCCAAAATATCATTATGATTGAATTGCCAAGAGCAAAGACACACGGTCTTTGAAAGTAGTTCTGAGGAAGAGGATGATGTGGATGAAGATAATGTTGAACATGAACAGATTATACTGGTCACAAGGAGTTTTAATCCTGTGATGAATGTATTAGTCACGGATTCCTTTAATTATGCGGTGTTAGATAGTGCATGTACTTCAACTGTGTGCGGGGTAGGTTGGTTAAAATGTTATCTTGATTCACTAAGTCGTGAGGATCAAAGCTAGGTTAAGGAATATAAAAGTTCTACATGTTTTAGGTTCGGAGATGACAACACCTTGAGGTCATTCAAGAGAGTAATAATTCCATGGAAGATAGCTGGAGTAAGCCATTTTATAAGTAAGAATGTAGTCTCTAGTGAGATACATATGCTTCTAGGTAAACCATCTCATAAAAAAGGCAAATATGAAACTTGACATGGATCACGATGAGGCAATCATTTTTGGGAAATTGGTTGATTTGCAGTTTACCCAGTCAGGGCATTATTGTATCACCTTAATAAAACCTATTGTTTTTCATCAGTGGGTTAGGCAAGAGTTAATGGCATCAGGCGCTAAGGATAAGAGAAAAAAAACAAATTGTCTTAAAGTCACATAGACAATTTGCTCACCCTACTTGTCAACATTTAAAGATCTTGCTAAAAGATGCAGGTGTAGTTGATGAGGAAAATACGAGGCTCATAGAAGAGACTAGTGAGAACTGTGAAATCTGTAAGAAGTATAGAGGATGCCCCCACATCCTATTGTAAGTGTTCCATTGGCACGAGACTTTAACGAGGTAGTTGCCATAGATCTAAAGGTATGGGACAAAGACATAAATGTTTTCATCTTACATTTTATTGACTTGGCTACAAGATTTAGTATTTCTACACTAATATATAATAAGGAGAAGAAGGCTATTATAGACAAAATTATGGAAAAATGGATAGGGACTGGACTTGGGACACCAGCAAAGTTTTTGACCGATAATGAAGATGAATTCGCTAACGCAGAGTTCAGAGATATGTGTGAGAATATGAATATAATTGTCATGAATACAGCAATGGTCTTTGTGAAAGGAATTATGTATGTTGCATAAAAGTTTGGCTGATCGAACAGAGTGTAAATTGTCAACTGCCCTGGACAGTTCATGCAAAGAATTCTCTTCAGATGGTTGGAGGATATAATCCTTATCAACTAGTCTATGGGCGCAATCCCAAATTACCCTATGTTCTTTGTGATAATCCTTCTGCTCTAGAAGGTACTACAATTAGTGCCTTTTTTTCTGAGCATTTAAATGCTATGCATGCAGGGAGACAAGCTTTTATCAAGGCTAGGGTATCAGAGAAAATTAGTAGAGCATTGAGGCAACGTATTAGGTCATCTGAGACAGAGTTCAATTCAGGAGATATTATAAAAGAGAGGGTCATAGGGAATGGAAAGGCCCTGGTAAGGTAATAGATCGTGATAGTAAGACAGTACTTGTCCAACATGGCAATCAAACTGTTACGGTTCATTCCTCATGATTAATTGGAATTAATTATAAAATCTCGGACTCTGAGCAGTTGATAGAAGTAAACGAGGCACCTTGTGCCTCCGATGTTCATCATTTTTTTGATGAGGTTCCTGAGGTACAGACTGAGGTAGATCAAGGGATGGACAATGATAATATCAGTTATAATATCAGCTGTGGCCCGTCGGAACGGGGCGTAAGAAGGGGATATGACGCTCGACTCGTCGATCGACAGTTCCGACGGGCCACAGCGAAAAATAGCACAGACCGCCTCAGAAGACAAACACGGTACACAACCAACAGAGTACCCTTCATCATCCTGTACTTCCCCGGAGTGGAGAAACTACGCCGTGTTCTTCGCAGCCTTCAACATGTCATCGATGACGACGAACACCTCGCTAAGGCCATCCCCAAGCCTCCACTACTCGCCTTCAAACAGCCACCTAACCTCAAACAGACCATCGTTCGCAGCAAATTACTCAGCTTTCAGGAGAACAGTGTCCACGACACCACACAACCCTGCCACAGCAACCTCTGCAAGACGTGCCAGACCATCGACGCAGATACCACCATCACACGAGAGGACACCACCCACCAGGTACATGGTTCATACTCCTGTGACTCGGCCAACGTTGTCTACCTCATACGTTGCAGGAAAGGATGCCCCAGAGCATGGTACATCGGCGAGACCATGCAGACACTGCGACAACGTATGAACGGACACCGCGCAACAATCGCCAGACAGGAGGGTTCCCTCCCAGTCGGGGAACACTTCTGCAGTCAAGGACATTCAGCCACCGATCTTCAGGTAAGCGTTCTCCAAGGCGGCCTTCGAGACACACGACAACGCAAGATTGTCGAGCAGAAATTGATAGCCAAATTCCGCACCCATGAGGACAGCCTCAACCGGGATCTTGGGTTCATGTCACGCTACACGTAACCCCACCAGCGAAAAAAAGTTATCTGTTTTTAATACAACTCTCTCTTTCTCTACCTTTCGGGTGTTTCTCTCTCTCTCTCTCTCTCTGTCTTTGGGTTCTGACCGTTTGTATATTCAGTAGTCTTGTATGTAATGTCTCTCTGTCTGAACACTATTCAACTCCTTTGATTGCCTTGATAATGGGCAGTTGGAAAGATTATCTGTAATCACCAGGCATTGTCCTCTGACTATATATGCAGTACCTTTCATGGAATCCCACACTCACCTGACGAAGGAGGAAGCCTCCGAAAGCTTGTGATTTTAAATAAATCTGTTGGACTATAACCTGGTGTTGTAAGACTTCTTACATTTGCTGAAAATAGGTTGTTTTCAACTAAGAGCAGATCCCGCAATAACGGAAAACTTTAAGGCATCTTCATGATGCATGTTGATGATTTCTTACGGGGTGGTACTGTGGAATTTGAGAAATTCGTCATTAATAAGATTAGAATGGAATCTAAAATTGGGAGTCAGGCCTGTGGGGCTTTTAAATATATTGGTTTAGATATTAAGCAGAGTGGGTCTGGTATAACTTTAAATCAACGGTCCTTTTTAGAGACTGTTACTCCCATCCCAGTGAATCATACTAGGTCATCACAGTAAGTAAATTAATAATAATCAAGTATCTAAAGGGAGTTTAGAAAAAAAAAGTTTCTAAATATAATGGATGGGCAGCTGAGACCCATTGCCTGCAATCCTGCGCCATGTGGGAGCTTCAGGACGCTTCATGTGTGCTGGACGGCCACGTGTGCAGGAAATGCCTCCAGTTGCTCGAGCTCAAGGTGAGGGTTTCTGAGCTTGAGGGGCGGCTGGAGTCACTGCAGAGCATACGAGAGGCTGAAAGTTTCCTGGATCGTACATTCCAGGAAGTGGTCACCCTGCAGCCACAGAGAGTTCAGGATAGCAAGTGGGTGGCCATCCGAAAGGGTAGGAAGAGGAAGGCAGTGCAGGAATCTTCTGGGTGTGTGGCACCTCGAAGGAGTGCAGTCCTGAGTATGGCACCATGGGGCAAAGGACTGCACAGGGGGGTACAATGAAGTGTAGAAATGCAGAACTCATAGGGGATTTGATAGTTGGGGGACAGACAAGCTTTTCTGCGACCGTCGACATGAGTCCTGCATGGTGTGTTGCCTCCCTGGTGCCAGAGTAAAGGACATCATGGAAAGGATGCAGAACATCCTGCCGGGGGAAAGGGAACAGACAGAAGTTGTGGTCCATATACGTACCAATGACATAGGAAAGAAAAGGGATGAAGTCCTGCCATTAGAGTTTCAGGAGCTGTGGAGGAAGTTAAAAAGCAGGACCTCAAAGGTAGTAACCTTTGGATTACTCCCAGTGCCACACGCTAGTTAGTACAGAAATAGGAAGATAAGGCAGGTTAATACGTGGCTAGAGACATGGTGCAAGAGGAAGGGCTTCAGATTCTTGGGGCATTGGGACCAGTTCTGGGGCAGGAGGAACCTGTTCAAGAGAAATGGGTTGCACCTCAACAGAGTTGGGACCGATGTCCTCGCGGGGAGGTTCACTAGTGCTGTGGGGGAGAGTTTAAACTAATTTGGCAGGGGGATGGGCACCAGGATGTAGCATTAGAAAGGAGAAACAAGGTGCATGAAGGATTGGGAGAGACAGATAGCACTTGTGTAAGAAAGAGTACAGTAATAGGCGGGATCCGAATAAGAGAGAAAACGAGAAGGTCTAAGATAGGTTTACAGTGCATGTTTGTAAACGCATGAAGTCTGGTAAATAAGGTTGGTGAGCTGCAGGCACAAATAGCCACATGGGAATATGATGTTGTGGTGATAATGGAGACCTGTTTCAAAAAATGGCAGGATTGGGTACTAAATATTCCTGGATACAAGGTGTTCAGGAAAGATAGGTAAGGATAAAAGGAGTGGAGGTGGCAGTATTGATTAAAGAGAATATTGCAGTGCTGAAGGGAGAGGATGTCCTTGAGGGGTCAAGGACAAAATCTATTTGATTGGAATTAAGAAACAATAGAGATGCCGTTACACTACTGGGTGTATCTTAAAGGCCACCAATTAGTGGGAGGGATACATAGGAGCAAATTTGCAGGGAAATAACAGAGAGGTAGTAAGGGGAAGGGTGGGGCAGATTAGTGATCAAAAAGGAGATCTATGCATGGATGCAGAGGGCATGGCTGAGGTACTAAATGAATAATTTGCATCTATCTTTATCAAGAAAGAAGATGCTGCCAAAGTCACAATAAAAGAGGGAGTAGTTGAGATACTGGATGGGCTAAATATTGATAAAGAGGAGGTACTAGAAAGGCTGGCTGTACTTAAAGTAGATAAGTCACCCGGTCTGGATGGGATGCATCCTAAGTTGCTGAGGGAAGTAAAGGTGGAAATTGCACAGGTGCTGGCCATAGTCTTCCAATCCTCCTGAGTTATGGGGGTGGTGCCAGAGGACTGGAGAATTGCAAATGTTACACCCTTGTTCAAAGAAGGTGTTAGGATAAACCCAGCAACTATAGGCCAGTCAGTTTAACCTCGGTGGTGGGGAAGCTTTTAGAAACGATAATCCGGGATAAAATTAATAGTCACATGGACAAGTGTGGATTAATAAAGGAAAGCCAGCATGAATTTGTTAAAGGCAAATTGTGTTTAACTAACTTGATTGAGTTTTTTGATGAGGTAACAGAGAGGGTTGATGAGGGCAATACGGTTGATGTGTATATGGACTTTCAAAAGGTATTTGATAAAGTGCCACATAATATGCTTATCAGCAAAATTGAAGCCCATGGAATAAAAGGGGCAGAGGCAGCATGGATACGAAATTGGCTACGTGACAAGAAACATAGGGCGCTAAATTGGGCCGTGTAGCACCCGTTGTGAACTCTTGCTCCTATTTTCTATGTTTCTACGTTTCTATGTTGTTTCGGCACTACACGGCCCCTCCAACATCCAAGATGACGTGACGTGCATTAGACGCCATCTTGGTATAGGAGTTAGCGCATGCTGGAAGCATGTAAGGTAGGGAGAAAATGGTTGCAATCAGTATGCAATGCTGATTTAAAGTGATACACACAATTTTGGACCGTAACGCTCAACTCAACGCACAGTCTTATCCCCAACCATCTAAACATTTCTTACAGTGCTTGAAGGACCCCCCCGCCAGCGCTATTTAAAGGGCTATGCAGATGTTGCAGGTTAGTTGCTGGATTATTGCTTCTGGCTGCTGGAGGAGTAGGAAGTGCTTTTTAAACCTCTCTATTCTTACTGAGAGTTCCTGGACAACTTTTGAAAGTGCTTTGGCAGGTATTGCCTTACGGGTCGGAAAGTTACAACCCTAGTGGAACAACATTCCTGCCAACCATGGGCGGTCTGCTAGGGCTCCTGCTGGGCATTGAGCATGACTGGGAGCATGCAGAGAGGCCACGCAGAGTGGGTCAAGCTGTGAGGAGACAGAGGATGAGGAGGCACAGGGCACTGAGCAGGAGGCCCTATCCAATGAGGGCCTTCAGGGACCAATTCTCTTACCTCAACATGACCAAGGAGGATTGCATCCGACATCTGAGGTTCACCAAGGAAGCCGCGACCAAGATCTGTCAACTGGTGCGGCCACAACTGCAGCCTCAGAGCAGGGCAAGGACAGCATTGCCTGTGGTCGTGAAGGTCACTGTGGCACTGAATTTCTACGGCTCAGGATCATTTCAGGCCTCTGCTTGTGACATGTGCAACATCTCGCAGTATGCAGTGCACTGCACTACAGACACACTGTACCACATGAGGAACAGGTTCATCACCTTCCCTCTCAACAGAGACAATCAGAACAAGTGAGCACAGGGGGTCGACGGCATTGCTGGCTTCCCCATGGTGCAGGGTGCCATTGATTGCACGCATATTGCCTTGCGTGCCCCGCATATCAACTCAGCCGTCTTTGTCAACCAAAAGGGCTTCCACCCCCTCAACGTGCAGCTGGTGTGCGACCACACGCGTCACATCTTGGAGGTCGATGCCCGCTACCCTGGGAGCAGTCACGACACCTTCGTCATGCGGCAGTCCAACGTGCCAGCTATCTTTCATCCGACTCGGCAAGTCAAAGGCTGGCTACTGGGCGTCAAGGGCTATCCCCTCACGACCTGGCTCATGACACTGGTCAGGAACCCACGCACACGTGCACAGCAGGCCTATAATGAGAGCCATGCTGCCACATGCAACATCTGGAGCACACCATAGGCATCCCCAAACAACGCTTCTGCTGCCTAGACCAGTCTGGAGGAGCCCTGTAGTACTCCCCTGAGTGGGTGGCCAGATTTGTGGTGGTCTGCTGCATGCTGCACAACCTCACTATCATGAGGGACCAACCTTTGCCACCAATGACTGCAAAAGATCCTGAGCCAGAGGTGGAGGAGGAGGCTGAGGAGGAAGAGATGGAGGAGCAGGAGGAGGGGGTGGAGCCGGAAGAGGAAGTGGAGGAAGACGCAAGAGTGCAGCAGGAACCACAAACCTTGTCTGCAAGGGCTGTGCGTGCTCGCCTGATCCGTGCCCGCTATCAATAATTGGAACTACATCCCCCAACTCACCAACAGTCCTACATTCCCCACCTTTTCCCTCCCACAAGACAATCAAATCGCCCTCGATCTGATTACACATTGGTGTCCCTCTCAGCTCATTGCATAAATAAAAATCACCACCAAATGCAAAATCAAAGTCTCATTTATGGATTAATAAATGAAAATATGCAAACATAACAGAACTATTCACCCTTGTTCATTCCCTTATTGCCTGTTGTCCGTGTGCCTTTACCTATCCTAGTGCTCCTACAAGGTGCTACCCCAGTGGCTGGAGCATGGTTGGTGGGAGGCTGCTGGCCTTCAATGGAGGAATGTCCAGATGGCCTTGGAGGACGACCTCGAGTAGCTCTGGGCCTGGAGGGCCTGGCTTCAGACTGCACCATCTCAGCATGGGCTGCAGCAGTCTGGCCTGGCTGGCCGCGAGGAAACAACAGGGGCATTAGCGGAGTGGCAGGGGTGGGAGCAGGAAGTCTGTTGTCTTGAGAGAGGACATGAGGTCTGACTGCCATGGTGCCACTGCCACTCTCCCGGGGCGGCGTCTCAGCACTCCTGGTAACCGGTTGGAGAACAGATTGCTGGAGTGCTGTGACGCCCTGGAAGCCCCGTTCCACAGTGATCCCCAGAGCCACAACAGCAGCAGTCTGAGCTTCCAAGGCAGCAGTCTGAGCTGCAAATGCAACAGTCAGACCTTGGGTGGCAGATATTTGTGCTGCAATGGATGCTGTGACATCAGTCATCAGACGCTGCATCATGGTGGGTTCCACAGGTGCACTAATGGAAGTGACCACCCATTCCATGTTGGAAAGGATGGGCTCCAAGCTCTGCACAAAGCCCTGCGCCAAGTTGGAGCTGGACTCCTCCATGCCCCTTCTCATTATGTGCAGGCTTTCTGGCAGGTTTTCCAGTGCCCCAAGCATTTAGTGGTGTGCACCCATCAGCCACCTTCTGTAGCCTGGTCCATCAAAGTCCTCATCTGACTCCTCGGCAGCAGAACTAGTGAGTGACCTCGCCCTCCGGCAAGCTGACTCCTGTGGTATCCGTTCCCTCCGCCCCGGCGCCTGTGCACTTGTGCTCGGTGTCTCACCACGTGCAGATCCCTCCTCTAACCTAACCTCTAAAGGAAGCGCAGTGTCAGCGTCTGAGCTGGTGGAAGCAAGTGTCAGATCGAGTGACAGTGTGGCTTCAGTGTCCTCCTCCTTGTAGGGGGTGGTGGCATGTGTCAGCTTCGCCTCTGGCTTCTGAGCGGTTCGAATCGCTCCCACTCCCTGGGTTCTGGACCTTGGACTTATTTGGGGGTTGTGACAAAGTGCAGCAGACAACTGGTTTTGGTGCAAGAAACTTCGATCTTTATTCAAGAGAGAACATACAACACAACATCTTAACACTCTAATAAAATGGGGAACACTTCGGTACACACGAGGGAAATTACAGTAGAAAGATACCTCACCCCTCCCAATCCCACTTTAGCTGGCTAAGTTGGACTCTAAAGGACCAGAGATAATGCTCACCAAACGAATCCTTGACAGTAATTCACTCAGAGGTAAGTCAGGAATAGATTGTAGAGTGAAAACTTTGTGGATCTTCGGTTTTCTCCCGAGTTGGTTTTCTTTGGTTGCGGTGGCCCAATATTACCCGGTTGGTTGGTGGCAATATTCAGTTGGTTGTTTCGTAAGGCCCTTGTTGCCGCGAGGTGTCTGATGGTCACTGGGGCTGTTGCTCTGGTTTCTTCTTGTGTGTCGGCCTGCTTCTAGAGCTGCTGACCTTCTCTCTGTTGCCCCCTCGCCTTGTTGAACTGTCGCCTCTCGAGCTGTTGAACAATCCTTTGCCCTTGCAGGTCTGGCTGACTGGATCTCTCACATAGGGTTCGTTGGTTTCACTGGAAGCTGCTGTCCTTCCAGAGACAGGCAGAACAAGAGAAGCAGAACACAAGCGCCAGCAAGAGCCAGAGAGAGAGAGAGGTTTTGAGTTTCCACTTCTATATCCCTCTCTTACAATGGTCTTCGTCACTTCAAAAAAAAGGCACTTCATGTCTGTTTGAACAGTTCTTACAAAGTCCTTAAGAATCTTTGATGGCTTTTGGTGGTTCCTCATCATGGTGCAATTGCTTCTCCCGATGGGTGTTAATTCCGATTTTCTGATCACCTGGTATACAGGCTTCCTTTTGTATCCAACGTCCTAGGTGTTGATCGGTTTTGCTTTAAAACAAAGACATGGCCCCACCATGTCTGCAGCAGTTGCCTCTTTCAATGGCCTACTGCCTTTCGAATTAGTGCTGAGTATTGACCACCTGCTGTAGGTTTTGTATTAAAACAGAGACATGTCTGAAGCAGTAATTCTCCCACATTCCACGGTGTGTGTTGTTGATTCGTCTGGTGACCTCTCACCTATCCCTCTATCTTTGGATTTTAGTCAATGGCCAAAGTTTTCCATACTCAGGGAAAAGGCGAATTCCCAGAATTCTTACAGTCGCCCCAACGAGGAATCGAGTCCCTTAAAGGACGTGGATTCCTCGAAAAGTACTTTTCCCTGGTTGATGCTTCCTGGTGCGGCACGTGTGAGTCAGCCCAATATTTCATCACCCTGAAATGGTTAGAAAAGAGTCCAAAGTCCTTTTCTTTAGGGTTTTTCTCTGAGTTTTGGGGGATCTGTGAATTTTGAGAATCTTATATCCTCCTCCTCCTCCTCCTTAGGTTCCTCCACATATTCTTGGGTATCTGCAATGACAAAGGGAAACAGCTTGAGCCGTGGAGTGGGGAGAGGAGCAAGTAAGAGGTGTGTGCTGACAGCATGTGCAGCACATGAGTCAGAAAAGATTATGGGAGGAGGGAGATATTGAAAAGGAGAAGGAGAATTAGATATGCAGAGACTCCCTTCATCGGGACCTCCAGCGCAGCACGTTGTGACGGCTGCAGTGACAGCCCGCCCAATGATCCGCAGCACTGTCTCCTCTAGGGGGATGCCCGTCCAGGCTCAGGTCACTCCTGCTGCCGGGTGTTATACGCCACCTTCTCCTGCAAGACAGAGGACAGTGTGTCAGTGAGTGTCCTGCAAGGTGTGTGGGTGATGTGCCTGTCATGATTGAATAGCTGCCAGTTCGTGTGACTTGAGTGGTGGTTGTGTGGCCTGCAAGTGTGGTACTATGTGCGGGTGAGACGCAGCATTGCGTATGGACAGGCAGTGTTTGTTGGTGGGTAGGTGGGTGACGGGAGGTGTCGTGCATGGAGTATTCGTGCAGTTGGTAGGATGTGCCACTTGACACTTGCATTCACTCACCTTGACAACTCGTGTCAAATCATTAAATTTCTTGCAGCACTGCACCCACGTGCATAGTGCAATGCTCCTCACATTCATCTCCTGTGCCACGGCCTGCCAATGCCTACGCAGCTGTAGTCTAGACGGTCTCTGGCCACCCTGCGGGTACATGGCTGCCCTCCTCTGGTCCACACCTTCCACCAGGGCCTCCAGAGCAACGTCGGAGAATCTTGGTGCCCGTTCTCTTGCCGGTGCAGCTACTCACGATGCCATTCTCCCTTCTCCTATTTGGCTGTGTATCTGCCACTGGAAATGTGCCTGCATCTTTAAGTAGTGCAGGCAGCTGATGACGTGCGTTGTCCACGCCCCATTTCCAACTTCCTCATTCTCCGTGCAGCCTCTCAGCAGCGAGGACTGCACTTGCTGCAGGGAGATTTCATGGTAAGTATCAGGCAGCATGAAGTTCACGTGCTGCCTGCATAGGGTCCGTTGGGCGCGGGGTGGTAGTGCATCGCGCTACCCTCGCCCAGAATGGACCCTTGTCCAATTTTTCCCCCAGAGAGTAGTAGTGAGCTGTTGTTTTTCGGACTGGAGGACGGTATACAGTGGTGTTCCCCAGGGGTCTTACTAGGACCACTGCTTTTTTTGATAGAGATTAATGACCTGGACTTGGGTGTACAGGGCACATTTTCAAAATTTGTAGATAACACAAAACTTGGAAGTGTAGTAAACAGTGAGGATGATAATAACAGACTTCAGGAGGACATAGACAGGCTGGTAGAATGGGCAGACACATGGTAGATGAAATTTACCGCAGAGAAGTGCGAAGTGATACATTTTGGTAGGAAGAACGAGGAGACACAATATAAACTAAACAGTACAATTCTAAAGGGGGTGCAGGAACAGAGAGACCTGGGGATACACATGCACAAATCTTTGAAGGTGGCAGGACAGGTTGAGAAAGAGGTTTAAAATGCATACGAGATCCTGGACTTTATAAGTGGAGCCATAGAGTACAAAAGCAAGGAAGTTGTGTTGAACCTTTATAAAACACTGGTTCAGCCACAACTGGAGTATTGTGTCCAATTCTGGGCACCACATTTTAGGAAGGATGTGAAGGCCTAGAGAGGGTATAGGAAAGATTTACTAGAATGGTTCCAGGGATGAAGGACTTCAGTTACATGGATAGACTGGAGAAGCTGGGGTTGTTCTCCTTAGATCATAGAAGGAGAGGAGATTTGATAGATGTGTTCAAAATCATGAAGGGCTTAGATAAAGTAAATAAAGAGAAACTGTTTCCATTGGAGGAAGCGTTGAGAACCAGAGGACACAGATTTAAGGTGATTGACAAAAGAACCAAAGGCGACATGAGGAATAACTTTTTTACGCAGCGAGTCGTTAAGATCTGGAATGTTCTACCTGAAAGACTGGCGGAAGCAGATTCAATCATGGCTTTCAAATAGGAATTGGATAAATACTTAAAGGGAAAAAAATTGCAGGGCTACAGGGAAAGAGCGAGGAAATGGGACTAACCGGATTGCTCTTACAAAGATCAGGCACTTGCGCAATGGGCCAAATGGCCTCCTTCTGTGCTGTAACCATTCTATGATTCTATGATTTTCCGCCATGATCCCAGTCCAAATCATGTGAGATTGTTGCAGAATTGGTGGGAAAATGGGGTGATTATGCATACTCCACCTTGGCTTCAATTTCCTCCTTTCACCGGAACTGCCAACACGTATCCAATCAACCACATGCATGGCCGAGATTCCTGGCTGATTTTCCTGCTATCTGCCCCAGTTACCGCCTGATGGAAGGGAAACCAGGCTGGCCAGCGTTAAATTCAAATGGCTGCCAAAATCTGAGGAAAGGAGCCTTATTAACATATTATAATGACAGACCCACCTCTCTAGAGCGGGTTACTTGGACGCCCCCAAACTCGCTTGCAGTTAAAACAGAAGTTGGCGTGTTCACGACGTGTTGTGGTCGGGTTTCTCATATTTGCCAATTTAACCCCCATCCCCACTCCAATGCTCTGCCGCCCATCATGGGGGTGGTAAAATTCCCCCATCTTCTCCCCCTTCCAACCCCTTCCCCATCACAGACCCACATCTTCTCCTCTAACTCCCCAGTCCAAGTTGGCACTCTTCTCCCTCTCTCCCTCAATTCAAGTCAACATTCTTGAGCCAGACTAGTGTCCTGAAAAAAACGATGTCCACAGGAAGTGTGGACAGTTAACGTTTATGTACATATTTCTCTCTGGGCTACAAGTTAGAATGAGAAGAAGTAGAATATATGAAAGGAGAAAGAAGAGAAGGAAGCTGTAATAACAGAGACTGAGAGAGGGGAGGAGAGAGCACGGCAAACAAGAAAGAACGTAAGAGCATGTAGAGAAAGGGAAAGTCTGTTTAAAAATGTGTCTGCATTTAGACCTCATGCTGGCTTTACTTTCTCAGATCGACATCAAATTTCCCAACATGATGGGAGATGGTTCAGTTTCAGAGGAAATGTCACGATAATAAGGTGCCACGTGTTACATTGAATTCATAGCCAGTTATGTGATAGGACACATATAGCAGGTCATCATGTAAAAATATTCCATCACTTTCTCTAAGGCTTTTCTTCCTAAGAATCTAACTGATAACTGTTTCTGAACCATAGCACTTCGAAGCAACACAATTCTTACACTCAACATTTATAACCTTTGAAAGCCGTGACATGTAACTGGCCAAAACAGATCACCAAATGTCAAGAGATGCCACATTGAAAAGGAGCTGTTGGTGAAAAGATGAGCCTACAGTAACAGGATGTGACTGTCAAGTTCCCATATCACACGTCTGCAAACATCTGTTTATATTTCTACTATCCTCCTGGCCACAAAAGCATTACTCACTATTATAAACCACGCAGCTTGCCGATCAAGGCTATTCTTAAGGAGATTATGTTGTGGGTGTAATTGTGAATGAGCAATGTGGTGAGGAGACATTGGCCACAGAGCTAAATGATCTCTTTGCAAATGTCTGTGGTTTGACTTTCACACATCCAATGCTGGGTTTCTGTATTATATGTACTGCTAGTCTCCTACTCAAAGGATATGCTAACCATATTGAATCTAAATAGTTGACTACAAAAACCTGCAAAACACAATAAAAGAGAGAATTGTAAAGTAGACATGATCTAATGCTTGTCTTACTCAATCTTCAGTAAAGTTTGGGTGTCACTGTGGACTCCTGGATACCTGCTAGTCTAAGAGCTAGGATTGGTCATTGTGAAAACTCGAGATGGAGGACTGGATTTCCCTCCAGGGTGGGTTCGCCAACAGAGATGGGTCAGGTGAGACTTCTGCCCACTGCCCCAATCTGCCACGACCCTGACCTATTTCCTGGGTCAGGGCTCATTAAGCATCAACAACAACAAGAACTACTTGCATTTATATAGCAGCTTTAATGTAAGAAAATGTCCCAAGGCACCTCACAGTAGCATAATCAGACATGCCATGATGGGAGAAAGAAAGAACATACTGCAGGAAACAAATTCCATAGGTCAGATCACCCTGTCTCAATCCACGCTGTTGTCATATTCAGAGGTAAAACTCAGACATAACAGAAAGGCACAGCCTTCAACAGACCTGATAGAACTGAGGCCTATTTTATTTCATCCTTTCACAGTATCAACCCTACTATCTTCCCATTACAACATCTAGCTATTTTTTTAATGAGCCCAGGGACCTGGCTTCAACCAGACTTCTCAGCAAACCTATTCCAGCTGTTGATCACTTGTAGAAAGAAATACTTTTTGGAATCTCTCTTAAACTTGCCTTTCGCTACATTGAACCTGTGTCCTCTTGTTCTGATAACTTGGCATGTGGTGACTATACCTATTATGTACTCATAATGGTGGCTATACCTCTTATGTACTCATAATGCACTATCTGCTCTCTTCAAAAACCAAGGAGAACCTAGTGGGCCACCAACCAGATCCAAAGGGCACCATATAACTGGGCAGCAACTGTCAACACCCCCACCTGACACAGGAACCGGTACAGATACAGTTATTGCAACAGATATACATAGGGATGAGTAGGAGAAAGCACAGAATGAAACATTGAGTACAGTGAAGAAGGGATAGCAATGGTGGTGGTTAATGAGGATCCAGCAAATATTGGGCAGGGTCCTACTGAGTTGTAGGGATACAGACTTCAGTGAGCTGGCTTTCAAATGGAAGCTGGTGGAACACTAGCATCACAATGAGCTGCCACTTACGTCCTTACATGACATTGGAAGGTGACCTGGGTAGTCCAGAGGAGTCCAGCACACAAATATATATACTGTACTGATATTGAGATGGTGCATTTTGGTAGGAAGAATAAGGAGGCCACATGCTCCTCGGCAAATAAGAGTCTAAATGGGGTAGAGGAGCAAAGGGATCTAGGGGTATAGATACACAAATCACTAAAAATAGCAAAACAGGTTAATAAGGCCATAAAAAAGCAAAGCAAACTGAACACTGGGGTTCATTTCTAGAGGGGTAGAATTGAAAAGCAGAGAAGGTATGTGAAACTTGGTTAGACCACACTTGGAGTACTGTGAACAGTTCTGGCCTCCAAATTATAAAAAGGATATCGAGGCACTTGAAAAGGTGCAAAAAAGACTTACAAGGATGATATCAGAACGGAGGGGTGGAAAGCAGTGGGTACTTGTTGGGGAAATGATGTTATCCCACTTATGTTTTTCCACTCTATGTCCACAGACATACCATAAAAGCCTTTCTATGGGCAAATTCCGGTGTTGAGTCTGGTATCATTTCCTTCCCTGCTCTTTTGAGGCTGGAGGTAAGGCATTAGGAAAATGTAGAGAGGGTTTTATAGTGGTGTTAAAAAGATAAACAGCCTTGTTTCCCTGTCGGTTGGTGGGGTGAAAACTCAGTCTGTTCATAGTGGCCAATTATTACGAATTCATGCAAGGTCAGGGCAATATGATGGCACAGAGCTGCTGCTAGCATGAGTGGCAACTTTTTGCACTTTTGCTGCTCCATTCATGTCACTCCAGGAAGGCATCTTGTCATGATGCCTACAAATCTGTGCAAGCATAGAACAAGATTATGAGATAGGTATTGATGAGGAATCCTAATGCAGCTCATCGATGTTTATCCATCCAAAAAGAAACTACAGTTCCCTCATCACAGGATCTAACTGTTCCTTAAACAATTCCAGAGAATGTATTCCGATCTGGAAGTCCATTCCATGTGTTGATCACTCTTTGTGTAAAGAAGAATTACTGTTATCAGTCCTAAATTGGCCTTGCACTAATTTGCCTTGAACTAATGTTCCAGTTAGCACTTTCTTCAACTGCAAAATTAAAACCACCAGCTTGAGCATGAGCACTGGAGAAGTGACAGTGGGCACTGCTCTGAAAATGCTGAGGGACCACAGAACATTATAAGAACAGAAGAACATAAGAAATAGGAGCAGGAGTAGGCCAATCGGCCCCTCGAGCCTGCTCCGCCATTCAATAAGATCATGGCTGATCTGATCCTAACCTCAAATTTAAATTCATGTCCAATTTCCTGCCCGCTCCCCGTAACCCCTAATTCCCTTTACTTCCAGGAAACTGTCTATTTCTGTTTTAAATTTATTTAATGATGTAGCTTCCACAGCTTCCTGGGGCAGCAAATTCCACAGACCTACTACCCTCTAAGTGAAGAAGTTTCTTTTCATCTCAGTTTTGAAAGAGCAGCCCCTTATTCTAAGATTATGCCCCCTAGTTCTAGTTTCACCCATCCTTGGGAACATCCTTATGGCATCCACCCGATCAAGCACCTTCACAATCTTATATGTTTCAATAAGATCACCTCTCAATCTTCTGAACTCGAATGAGTAGAGTCCCAATCGACTCAACCTCTCCTCTCCTCATATGTCCAACCCCTCATCCCTGGGATCAGCCGAGTGAACCTTCTTTGTACTGCCTCGAGAGCAAGTATGTCTTTTCTTAAGTATGGACACCAAAACTGTATGCAGTATTCCAGGTGCGGTCTCACCAATACCTTATATACCTCCCTGTTTTTATATTCTATCCCCCTAGCAATAAAAGCCAACATTCCATTGGCCTTCTTGATCACCTGCTGCACCTGCATACCAACTTTTTGATCTTCTTGCACTGGGACCCCTAGATCCCTTTGTACTGCAGTACTTTCCAGCTTCTTGCCATTAAGATAATAACTTGCTCTCTGATTTTTCCTGCCAAAGTGCATAACCTCACATTTTCCAATACTGTATTGCATCTGCCAAATCTCCACCCACTCACCCAGCCTGTCTATATCCCCTTGTAGATTTTATATGTCCTCTCACTCTCTACTTTCCCTCCCATCTTTGTATCATCTGCAAACTTTGATATGTTACACTCGGTCCCCTCCTCCAAATCGTTAATATAGATTGTAAAGAGTTGGGGACCCAGCACTGACCCCTGCGGAACACCACTGGCTACTGGTTGCCAGTCCGAGAATGAACCATTTATCCCAACTCTCTGCTTCCTGTTAGATAACCAATCCTCCACCCATGCCAGAATATTACCCCCAATCCAGTGATTCTTTATCTTGAGCAATAATCTTTTATGTGGCACCTTGTCGAATGCCTTCTGGAAGTCTAAATACACTACGTCCACTGGTTCCCCTTTATCCACCCTGTACGTTATGTCCTCAAAGAACTCAAGCAAATTTGTCAGACATGACTTCCCCTTCATAAAGCCATGCTGACTTTGTCCTATTAAATTATGTTTATCCAAATGTTCCGCTACTGTCTCCTTAATAATAGACTCCAAAATTTTACCCACCACAGATGTTAGGCTAACTGGTCTTTAATTTCCAGCCTTCTGCCCACTACCCTTTTTAAATAAGGGTGTTACATTAGCAGTTTTCCAATCTGCCGGGAGCTTTGCCGAGTCCAGAGAATTTTGGAAAATTATTACCAAAGCATCCACAATCCCTACTGCCACTTCCCTCAAGACCCTCGGATGTAAGCCATCAGGTCCAGGGGATTTATCCGCCTTGACTCCCATTAATTTACTGAGTACCAATTCTTCAGTGATTTTAAACGTATTTAGCTCCTCCCCCCCTAGAGCCCCCTCTTTGTCCAGTGTTGGGATATTCTTAGTGTCCTCTACCATAAAGACTGAAACAAAATATTTGTTCAGCATTTTTGCCATCTCCATGTTTCCCACCATTAATTTCCCGGTCTCATCCTCAAAGGGCCTTAGCCACCCTTTATCCTTTTATATAACTATAGAAACTCTTGCTATCTGTTTTTATATATTTTTGCTAATTTATTTTCATAATCTATCTTCCCTTTCTTAATCAATCCTTTTGTTACTTTTTGCTGTCTTTTGAAGACTTCCCAATCTTCTATCCTCCCACTAAGTTTGGCTACCTTATATGTCCTTGTTTTTAGTCGGATACTATCCTTAATTTCTTTACTGAGACACAGATGGCTGTCATTTCTTTTACACCCTTTTTTCCTCAGTGGAATTTTTTTTTTTGAAAGTTGTAAAATAACTCCTTAAATGAACACCACTTCTCATGTACCTTCTTACCCTTGAATCTATTTTCCCAATCCACTTTAATCAATTCCGCTCTCAGACCATCATAGTCTCCTTTATTCAAGCTCAGTACGCTTGTTTGAGAACCAACCTTCTCACCCTCTAATTGGATATGGAATGGGATCCAAGGGGATCCTTAACTCGGACATTATTAATTAATCCTGGCTCATTACACAGGACCAGGTCCAAGGTTGCTTGCCCCCTTGTAGGATCAGTTACATACTGCTCAAGAAATCCATCCCCAATACACTCAATAAACTCTTCCTCAAGGCTGCCCTGCCCAATTTGATTTGTCCAGTTAACATGATAGTTAAAATCCCCCATAATTATAGCTGTTCCTTTATTACATGCCCCGACTATTTCCTGATTAATACTTCTTCCAGCAGAGTTGCAACTATTAGGAGGCCTATTTACTACGCCCACGAGTTTTTTTCCCCTTATTATTCCTTATCTCTACTCAAACTGTTTCATTGTCCTGATCCTTTGTCCCAATATCATTTCTCTGTATTACAGTGATTCCTTCCTTGATTAACATAGCCACCCCACCTCCCCTTCCTTCCTGCCTGTCCTTCCTGATTGTTAAATACCCTGGCATATTTAATTCCCAGTCGTTGTCGCCCTGCAGCCATGTTTCTATCATGGCTACAACATCATACTCATATGTGGTTATTTGTGCCGTTAACTCGTCCATTTTGTTATGAATGCTACGTGCATTCAGATAAAGAACTTTCAAATATGTTTTGTGACACTTAGTTCCTGCTTTTTCCTTTTTTAACACTTTACCTTTTACTCCATACCTTCTTTCCCTTCCTGACACACTTTCCTCTGTCTCCCTGCTCAGGTTCCCAACCCCCTGCCACAGCTTTGATGCTGATTTAATTGCCTTACGCCTTCTAGTTTTTATTTTATCTGTCGTGCCTAAAGTACACTTTCTTTCCGCTGCTCTACGCTTTTCCCTTTCACTTGTTCTTGAACAACTGTGTGTACTATTTGTGTTGTAGATTTCCCCTGGGTCTTCCCCTCTCTTGCTGCTCTCAACTTTATTCTCTTCTGAGTCCCCGCTCAGGTTCCCATCCCCCTGCCACTCTAGTTTAAACCTTCCCCAATAGCACTAGCAAACACCCCCGCGAGGACATTGGTCCCGGTCCTGCTCGGGTGTAACCTATCACGCTTGTACAGGTCCCACCTTCCCCAGAACCGGTCCCAATGTCCCAGGAATCTAAATCCCTCCCTCCTACACCATCCCTGCAGCCACATATTCATCCTGTCTGTTCTCCTGTTCCTATACTCACTAGCACATGGCACCGGTAGTAATCCTGAGATCACTACCTTTGAAGTCCTGCTTTTTAATTGATCTACTAACTCCTTAAATTCACCTTGCAGTACCTCATCCCTTTTTTTACCTTTGTCGTTGGTACCAATATGGACCACGACTACTGGCTGTTCACCCTCCCCCTCCAGAATGCCCTGCAACCGCTCCGTGACATCCTTGACCCTAGCACCAGGGAGGCAACATACCATCCTGGAGTCACTTTTGCAGCCGCAGAAACGCCTATCTGTTCCCCTTACAATGGAATCCCCTATCAATATAGCCCTGCCACTCTTCTTCCTCCCCTCCTGTGCAGCAGAGCCACCCGTGGTGCCCGGAACCTGGCTTTTGCTACTTTCCCCTGATAAGCCATCTCCCCCAACAGTATCTAAAGCAGAATATCTGTTTGAGAGGGAGATGGCCCCAGGGGACTCCTGCTCTACCTGCCTAGTCCTTTTACTCTGCCTGGCGGTCACCCATTTCCTTTCTGCCTGCGTAATCTTTACCTGCGGTGTGACCACCTCATTGAACGTGCTATCCACGATAGTCTCAGCATCGCGGATGCTCTACAGTGAATCCACCCGCAGCTCCAGCTCCGAAATACGGTTAGCCAGTAGCTGCAGCTGGACACACTTCCTGCACACATGGTCGCCAGGGACACTGGTAGTGTCCATGACTTCCCACATCGTGCAGGAGGAGCATATCACGGGTGCGAGCTGTGCTGCCATGACTTGCCTTAGACTCTCAGACTCTCCTCCCACTCTAGGTCTCTCCTTTTATCCTGTGCTCACCTCTCGGACTCTCCTGCCTCACCTGTGACGTCGCACAGTAGTTGTCACTTGTTGCAGGTCTGCTGCTGCTTTTATTCCCCGATCTCAGTCTTCTACTCTCAGGTCCACTGCCGATCTGGGGAAAAAGTTAGGAAAAGCAAGGCAAAGCAGCACCTCCTTCCCCCACTTCACCGAACTCCCACACTCACCAAACTCTCAGCAGTTCACACTGTGTTGTCCGCACACCGTGCTGTTCGCACTGACAGGCCCCTGTATTTCTACAGTTTGTGACTCAGATGAGTCAGGCCTGCCCCACCTTCAGGTACGAGTTTAATCTCGCTAACCAATTAACTTGTTACAGCAGCTCTCTCTGCTGAAGCCTGACAGAAACTGACCAATTTAAACTTTAAAATTGAACTTAAGCATTTTAATATTGAACTTAAACAGTTCTGTGGTCAAGTTGTAAACTGAAATATAATGTTATGTTCTGTGTGGTCTTGTTATCATTGGTGGAGCACCTTCATAGAATGATGGGTTCATTCCTGAAACAAGTCGACTTTGTAATTAAGTTTTCCGCATGGTAAGAGTGATTGTGTAGTTACGTTTTTGGTTTCATTTTTCTACTGTGCATTGACACTGCCTGTTGATTGGTTGATTTATCAGTTGCTATAAGCATTGCTAGTCAAAAGTCAAGTCAAGCTACTTCCCTATAGCGTGCATTCGTAAAATCATCCCCTTGCTGTCTACAACAGTTATTCCTGCAATATTTTATTAATCCTAGAGAAGTATTGAGAGACTCTTCACTTTTGTGATGTGGGGTCAAAATAATATTGTTGCTTTGAGCACAATTGATAAAGTTATATCATTGTAATTGTAAATAATTCTAAGAGTTTCTAGCATGTACTCAACTGCATGACCACTTGACAGTAGCTATGAAATATTTTTAAAACTTTGCAGCATTTATCCTGTCCGCTATCTCCCGCTGCACTTACTGCACCAGTCACTTCTGAGGTGGGCATCCTTCTATCCTATATAGGACAGCCTTTCTTTCCCATATGTCCCAGAGCAGCCGTTCCCACACTTTGGGGCCGATTTTCGGATGGCCGAGCGGGTGCGTTGTGGGCGGGGGAGCGCTCCTAAAATGGCGGAATCCTGGAGCGGGTTCGGAGCCCGGCTCCAACCCGCTGACTTCCAGGTTCCTCAGTGACGCGTTCGGGTGCACGCACAGCTCCCGAATGCAGGACTCCCACCGGCAATTAAAGCTGGCGGAATGATGATTTAAATACTTACATAGCTCGTTGAGGTACTTGACAGACCTCATTGACTGGAGATTTTGGCAGGGGTGCAATTTTGAAGGATCCTCAATGTGCTGTGGGAAACACTCCCTGTTGGAGCAGACGTGTTTCAGTCAGCAGCCAGTGGGAGATGCAAAGGATTTTTTGACAGTTGGGGGAATTCCTCATTTATTGCAGCAGGGCACTCTGTCACATCAGACAACATTTTGGCTGCAACACCTTTGTCTTTCCACTCAAAATTATTAATTTTTACCCTAAAGTCTGCTGTGCCAACACATATACCTACTTTGCGGACCCCCTCAAACTCATACCATCAGGATGGGGGGGGGGGGGCGCCATGCCTGCATTCATCACTTCATCTGAGGACGAGCAACATCACCAGCCTCGCCAGGCACCCCGTCCACCTCCGCCATGTGGAGCTCCATAACACAGTGCTGTGCCACAGGCACTTGCACAAAATAGTCGTGCAACTACACATACACCCAGTGTAGGATGACCCAATGGGTGGCATCAAGTGTGGGTGTTCATGGTGAACCTCACAAAAGGGACATATTACACAAGCCAGTCAAGAATGGCCAAGATATGGCAGTAGTAGTGACAATATAATATTTAACGTGAGTTGAACAAAAACGAAATACAAATAAAAAGCATGACAAAGCGTCAAACCCCCTTGTGCATCCCCTTTGTGCTCACAAAAGCTTTGCCTTTCGCTTCCTACTACTCCTACGTGGTGCTTCCCCTGTGGCTGCAGCAGAGGTAGCAGCAGGTTGCTTTTGTCCATGCCCTGGCCGATTAGATGCTTTGGGCCGACGCTCTTTGGGTTTCGGTGACCATGAGGGCCCCTCCAAAGACTGCTCCACCTGCACCTGTGCAGGGGCAGACTCGACCACCTGGAGAGGAGGCAGCATTGCGGGTACTGGTTGAGAGGGGGGGCAACAGGTGAGACGTGGGGGCGCTTTGAATGACGTCCCCACTTCCATGTCCACTTTCGCCATCATCCCTCTCCTGGGCCAGGCCCACATCACTCCTACCACCCTGCTGGACGACAGTTTGGAGGACATGTGTGAAGCCTTGTGAAGCCAGTGCTAGTGCATCTGCCTGCCTGTTTAAGGTGGCAGAAAGTTGCTCACCCTGAGTCCGAAGGGCCGTTTTCAGGGCCTCAATGGACTCATTGTTGAGCCGTGCTTGAAGCTCAATGGAGCTAGCCTTCCCTCCATTGCAGACATTCCCACACTTACCTGCGACACTGTCTCAGAGATGCCCTCGCGTCCCTGTGACAGTACCTCAGAGATTCCCTCCCGTACCTGTGCCACCATTCCACTCATGCAGGAGTTGGACTCCTCCATCCTCTGCGTGATTGTGGAGAGTGCACGTGGCATTTGTTCCAGCACCTCACAAATGTGCTGCTGCCCCTCGATCACTCTCCTTTTCATGGATGGCCCCCAGGGTTCAGCATCTGTGTCCAGCTGAGCAGAGCCTGGAGAAGAATGCTCCCACCAATGCGGACTCTCCACAGCTGCCCCTCCCACCAGTGTCTGCTCATGCTCACATGTGTGCGGTGACTCACCATGTGCAACCCCAACTAACTGAGGACGGGAACCCACCGAGGTGTGTGCATCTGCGCTGGTGGATGGCTCGCTCAGATGTGATGGTGCCCCCTCAGAGGCCGGCAGGTCCTCTGAGGAATCGCCCTCTGCCCTCACAGCGGTCGCTAAAGGCCCTGTAAGAGAACAGAAGGCAATATGACAGGCATGATGACAGATGTTGAGGTGCTGAAGATGGCAAGGCATGTTAAGATCAATTGCTATTGTGAGTGCTGAATGTTAAAGTTCCATCACCAGCCGTTTGTCGGGTGGCAGTCTCGGCGTCCCCCACGGACCGGCACTCGAGGGTGAGGCTCAATTCGAGAGCCTCCTGCTCCGCGTCCGTGAGGACGACCTGATGTTGCGGCCCCCCTCCGGTCTTTGCTCTCTCAAATGCACTCTGGGCTCTCTTCTCCTATAAGGGGAGAAAGTAGAGAGGCGTGAGTGAGGGATGGTGACGTGGCCAACCGCTGAATGCATTGGTTTGGGTGAGGCTGACCGTGAAACACATGCATCAGAGGGTGAGTATGAGACAGAGCCATGACATTGTATGAGGATTGGGTTGAGTGGTAGTGGTGGGATGAGTACTGGTGAGGTGAGTAAGTGCAGGTAAGTTGAGGATGAGGTTTGAGTGGGTGTGAGGAGTGATATGATAGAGTAGTGTTGGCAGTGCAGAATGAGTTGTGCGGTGGGGGCTGTGAGGTGGAAGACGGAGTGCAGGAGAATGAGTAAGTGTACTCCCTTTGGCTGACCTAGTTAGGTCATTGAAGCGCTTCCTGCACTGGATCCAGGTGCGGGAGATGTTGCTGCTGCTGCTGACCTCCTCTGCCACCTCAAGCCACGCCTTCTTGGTGGCAGAGGCAGGGCACTTCCTCCCATCCGCTGGGTAGAAGATCTCCCTCCTCCTCTTCACCCCATCCAATAAGACCTGGAGTGAGGCATCATTAAACCGGGGGGCAGCCTTTCCCCTGAGCTGCTCCATGGTCCTGTGTCGTTGTTTGCTGCAGGATCAGTCATTGGAGGACTGCCCCTTTAAATAGGGCTCCTCCAGCTGACAGCCTGTGATGCGGGCGCGCAGTCCGCCCGCTGCGCAGGTTTCCGACGGGAAACCCGGAAGCCACGTTAAATGGCTTCAATTTACCCGCGATCGCGTGAGGAACGGACGGATTTCACTGGGTGGGTTACCCACGTGCCCAGCCACCCCAACCCCCGCTGCCGTCCCGCCTCCCTGGTAATATCAGAGCCTATATCATGGAAGTGAGCATTTCTCAGTTGAAAAACCCCCATTTCCCCTGAAGGTTAATCCTTGCCCTGCTTTCACATGTGAAAATACAACAGTTTAAATTTCTGCTCAAGTCATTTAGAGGCTGCTCTGCTATTTAATAGCCATGGATCTTCCATTTGCCAGCACACTATGTGGGTTGCAGCTTGAACAATTTAAAGATAATAGAAAAAACAACAATATTGGAGGTTATTCAGTCGATGAGCAGTCTCCAGAAAAGTCACTAGCAGCATACCATTAACTTTCAATTAGTGCTACTTCAGCAAATTCCAGGCTCAAGTATGTTTTACATAACATGGATGTACTCAGGCTGCAACCCGTGTAAATTGGACACAAAGCCGACATTTCCTCTAAATCCTCCAATGGTTCTCACTTGGTTATTGTCTCTGAAGCGAACAACATGAAGGGCCCAAGTTGAGGTCTTTAGAACTTGTGTAAGTTGGTGTGAAAGCATCAGGATTTTACAAAATATTCTAGGGGAAGAAAGGAAGGAAGGGAAGAAGGGAGGGAGGGAGGGAATGAAGGGATGGAGGAAGGGAAGGGATGGAGGGAGGGAAAGGCGGGAGCTAAGGTAAGGAGGAAGGAATGGAAGGAAGGAAGGGTTGGAGGGAAGAGCGGGAGGGAAGGGATGGAGAGAGGGGAGGGAGGGAGGGTGGGAGGGAAGGGAAGAAGGAAGGAGGGAAGGAAAGAACGAGGAAGGGAAGGGATTGAGGGAGGGAAGGAAGGAAGGAAGGAAGGAAGGAAGGAAGGAAATAAATAAATAAATATTTTAGGCTGTCGCGAGAAACAGGCAATAGATAATTTGCACTCCGCCCAATTTTGTTTTCCATTATGGGACCGATGCGCTATTGCCCATTTTCCGATATCGCCCAAGATGATTTTCATCCTCAGAAACTGCATTGGAGGGTCCTTCTGTGACAGCACGAAAGAGGACTGCATGACAACTGGACAAATAAATGTTCATTACCTATTAATGTTCTGTTTTATTAATGATGTGGAGATGCCAGTGATGGACTGGGGTGGACAAATGTAAGACTCCTTACATCTGTTTTATTAAATATCTTCAACAAAGAAAAGTGTGAGCAGGCAGGAATCCAGTTATAAAAAAATATTTTTAAAAGAGTGCAACTAATGGTTTAGCACATAGATAAGTTCAGCAATAACATGGTGCTACTGGCATCTGCTTACAGATTGCACCCAAGAACCAAAGGGCAGAGACTGTTTGGCTAAGTCCTTGTGCAACAATCTCAAACAGAGATGCCCATACTTGGGAATTGTAAACAATTTTACAGCACCAAGTTATAGTCCAATGATTTTATTTGAAATTTACAAGCTTTTGGAGGCTTCCTCCTTCCTCAGGTAAATGTCAGGAACGCCTCGAAGCCTAAGCATTTATAAATCACAGAACAATACATGGTGATTACAGATAGTCTTTGCAACTGCCCGTTGCCAAGGCAATCACAGTGTTCAGACAGAGAGGTGTTCCCAACAGAGCCCCCGAATATACAGTCAACAAAAAAAAAACAAACAGAAAAAAAAAACAGAGAGAGAGAGAGGCAGAAACATCTGGAAGGCAGAGAAAGCCAGCAAATGTCCCGTTATATTAAAAACAGATAGCTTTTGTTCGCTGGTTGGGTTACGTGTAGCGTGACATGAACCCAAGATCCCGGTTGAGGCCGTCCTCATGGGTGCGGAACTTGGCTATCAATTTCTGCTCGACGATTTTGCGTTGTCGTGTGTCTCAAAGGCCGCCTTGGAGTACGCTTACCCGAAGGTCGGTGGCTGAATGTCCCTGACTGCTGAAGTGTTCCCCGACTGGGAGGGAACTCTCCTGTCTGGCGATTGTTGCGCGCTGTCCGTTCATCCGTTGTCGCAGCGTCTGCATGGTCTCGCCAATGTACCATGCTCTGGGGCATCCTTTCCTGCAATGTATGAGGTAGACAACGTTGGCCGAGTCACAGGAGTATGAGCCATGCAACTGGTGGGTGGTGTCCTCTCGTGTGATGGTGGTATCTGTGTCGATGATCTGGCATGTCTTGCAGAGGTTACCGTGGCAGGGTTGTGTGGTGTCATGGACGCTGTTCTCCTGAAAGCTGGGTAATTTGCTGCGAGCGATAGTCTGTTTGAGGTTGGGTGGCTGTTTAAAGGCGAGTAGTGGAGGTGTGGGGATGGCCATAGCGAGGTGTTCGTCGTCATTGATGACATGTTGAACGCTGCGGAGAACATGGCGTAGTTTCTCTGCTCCGGGGAAGTACTGGACGACAAAGGGTACTCTGTTGGTTGCGTCCCGTGTTAGTCTTCTGAGGAGGTCTATGCGATTTTTCGCTGTGGCCCGTCGGAACTGTGATCGATGAGTCGAGCGTCATATCCCGTTCTTACTAGGGCGTCTTTCAGCGTCTGTAGGTGTCCATCGCGTTCCTCCTCGTCTGAGCAGACCCTGTGTATTCGCAGGGCCTGTCCATAGGGGATGGCCTCTTTGACGTGGTTAGGGTGGAAGCTGGAAAAGTGGAGCATCGTGAGGTTGTCCGTGGGCTTGCGGTGGAGTGAGGTGCTGAGGTGCCCGTCTTTGATGGAGATTCGTGTGTCCAAGAAAGAAACTGATTCTGAGGAGTAGTCCATGGTGAGCTTGATGGTGGGATGGAACTTGTTGATGTTATCATGTAGTCTCTTCAGTGATTCTTCGCCGTGGGTCCATAGAAAGAAAATGTCGTCGATGTATCTGGTGTATAGTGTTGGTTGGAGGTCCTGTGCAGTGAAGAAGTCCTGCTCGAACTTGTGCATGAAAATGTTGGCGTATTGGGGTGCAAATTTGGTCCCCATGGCTGTTCCGTGTGTTTGGGTAAAGAACTGGTTATCGAAGGTGAAGACATTGTGATCCAGGATGAAGCGGATGAGTTGTCGGATGGCGTCTGGAGATTGGCTGTTGTTGGTGTTGAGTACTGATGCTGTCGCAGCGATGCCGTCATCGTGGGGGATACTGGTGTATAGTGCCGAGACGTCCATCGTGGTGAGAAGTGTTCCTGGTTCAATTGTTCCTTGGGTGCTGAGTTTTTGTAGGAAGTCTGTAGTGTCGCGACAGAAGCTGGGGGTTCCCTGTATGATGGGTTTCAGGATGCCCTCGATGTATCCAGAGAGGTTCTCACACAGGATTCCGTTGCCTGATATGATAGGACGTCCGGGTGTGTTGGCTTTGTGTATCTTTGAGAGGCAGTCGAAGTCTCCCACGCGGGGAGTACGTGGGATGAGAGTGCGTAGGATGCTTTGAAGGTCTGGATCAAAGGTCTTGATCAGTTTGTTGAGCTGGTGGGTGTGTTCTTTGGTCGGATCTGCGGGTAACCGTCTGTAGTGTTCCTGGTTGTCCAGTTGTCGGTATGCTTCTTTGCAATAGTCCGTTCTGTTCTGTCCAGCTTTCAGGAGAACAGCGTCCATGACACCACACAACCCTGCCATGGTAACCTCTGCAAGACATGCCAGATCATCGACACAGATACCACCATCACACGAGAGGACACCACCCACCAGGTGCATGGTTCATACTCCTATGACTCGGCCAACGTTGTCTACCTCATACGTTGCAGGAAAGAATGCCCCAGAGCATGGTACATTGGCGAGACCATGCAGACGCTGCGACAACGGATGAACAGACAGCACGCAACAATTGCCAGACAGGAGGGTTCCCTCCCAGTCGGGGAACACTTCAGCAGTCAGGGACATTCATCCACCGACCTTCGGGTAAGCGTACTCCAAGGCGGCCTTCGAGACACACGACAACGCAAAATCGTCGAGCAGAAATTGATAGCCAAGTTCCGCACCCATGAGGACGGCCTCAACCGGGATCTTGGGTTCATGTCACGCTACACGTAGGCCTTGCTCTAGAAAGCAGGACAGGACATTGGAGGGTAGCTGCAGGCACTAGAGGAAAGCAACAGCCAGAGGCCTAAAGACCCGGAGATTGTCCTGTGGGTGATGGGTAAAAAAAGTACCTTGAAATTCTTTTTGAATGGCCCCTCTTTGGGCTACCCCTGGAACCTCTGCAGACCCTTGAGTCCACAGGGGTTCTGGTACAAGCCCTACCACCAGGTTTCTTCAGACGCCCCTCTGCTGGGGCACTCCATGGTTGGCTAAGGAGGAAAGTGAAGTGGGAGGCTGGGAATGCACCACTCTGCCTCATTGGCATTCCAATGCTCGGCTTGTATCTACACCGGGTGCAGGTCCTCAGATGTTCCTTTGGGAAGCCCCAGGAAATCCCAGGGCAGCACAGTGGGAGTAGAGACTTAATGTAATGAGTCTCCCCCCATTTTTCCTCCATTGCACCTGGAAACTATGTGTTCCCCAGGTGCAACAATGAGGAAAACCCCCCCTATCGTTGCATGTTCTTTCATTCTCTATGATTTTCTTCTCTTACCCCACTAGTCCTGCGGTACAGTTCTACTGCCGGCAGTGGCCCTCTGGTATCCTTCCCATGTGATTATTCTTCATGTATGAGTATGGTGGAGAGAATTCCAGCAAGTTTTTCTACCAGTGGCAACTCCTATAGTTGGAACTGCCCCTGTCCTCATGCAAAAACCATGCATGGTGATCAGGAGCAGGAACCATAACTGACATCTCCCTTCCTGTAACTCAGGGACAATGAGGCTAACAGCAGCACTCCAAATGCTAGCCCAGACTAGGGAACGTATCTGTGACTCTCCTGCATCTTTGCTACACCACATGGTCCACTTACTCACGAAAGCCCCAAAATTACTTTGAGTTCTTTTCTTAGCAATACAAATTCATTAAAGGAGGGAGGAGTGGCAGCGGCTACATTCTGTGACACACAGGAAAGGGAAACCACACATTACAGGCACTAGCAAGTTTAGAATCATTATTGTAAGAAGATATGATATACCACTTGATGTGCTCTTTCCTACTGCAAGATGAAGTCTTGTCATTCTTGTAAATTATCCTTCCACGCTGAAATAATTCTGATTCTGGTCATTGCTTCAGGTAAATTCCTTAAACTCCATCTGTTATTGTATTCATACAATGGAACTGTCCTGTTATTGTGAATGAATTAAGTTTCACACAAACCATTTTGGATGTAAGCCAGTTCCTAGACTGTAAGTCATTTTACTAACAGTGACACAATGATTTAAATCCATTTAATTGTTTTATAACAGGGAAAACAAGCATAAATTTCTATTTTGGGGACCTTTGCATCCATCATTTTCCATCTATTAAAATGAATGGGTGAAAAATGATAGGCTTGTGGTGCGTTGTTTCCTGATATGTGCTTCAAATCCAACAGAGCATTCATACGCGATGCATTTCTTTACTGGATTACTTTGTAAGCTGTTGCATTTTCAGAACCTTTTAGCATCTATGTGCAGTTATAAATTATTACATGAATTTATGCTGGTGCCTATCAGCTATGTGCTCACTGTCCTACTTTCTCCACATTAGTTTTGATGAATTAGTTAACAAGTTTTGTTTGTTATTTTGACAAAACGTTAATGCATGAAATAAAGAGAGGAATTTCAGCCTATGAGATTTGCCAGAAGTGCCCTGGGATAGAGTTTCAGCAACACAGCCCCATGCGCTGAAAGGGCCTATTGGGAATTCAGGAACATGCTTGATTCGTGAACCTACGATCTTGGAAAGAATTTTCAGGCATCTGAATGTGCACCTGCCCCACTCAGATCAGATAACTGCCTGTTCATAACAGCTTGTGGCTTTACAGAATAGGAGAAAGAAATAATGGCCCAGATTTTGCTGAAAAAATGACAGCGTCTGAACGACGCATTCTGTTTTTAATGCGCAAGTCGGCCAGCAATTTGTGGCGAGGAACAGGTAACCCGTGAATTGCGAATCGCGAAACCGGCATCTTGTGCTTAACCTCCCCGTGATTTTCATGAAGTTGCTGCATTTGCACATTAATTGCCCATTAATCTCGCTACAGAAAGTTAAGTCTAGTAATTAACAGGGTAAGCACCCTTTTAATGACAATTGTCAATGACTGCCAATCAACCTCTCTTACCCAGAAAGCGAACAATTATAAGTGTGGGGTCATAGTATCATAGTAGGTACAGCACAGGAGGAGGCCATTCAGCCCATCGTGCCTGTGCCAGCTCTTTGAAAGAGCTATCCAATTAGTCCCATTCCACTGCTCCTTCCCTAAAGCCTTGTAATTTTTTTCCCTTCAAGTATTTATCCAATTCCTTTTTGAAAGCCACAATTGAATCTGCTTCCACCATCCTTTCAGGCAACGCATTCCAGACCATAACTACTGGCTGTGTAAAAAAATTTTTCCTCATATTGCCTTTGGTTCTTTTGCCAATCACCTTAAATCTGTGTCCTCTGGTTATCGACCCTTCCGGCAATGGGAACAATTTCTCTTTATTTACTTTATTTAGACCCTTCATGATTTTGAATACCTCTATCAAATCTCCTCTCAACCTTCTCTCTAAGGAGAACAACCTCAGCTTCTCCAGTCTATCCACATCCAAGTCCTTCATCCCTGGAATCATTCTAGTAAATCTTTTCTGCACCCTCTCTAAGGCCTTCACATCCTTCCTAAAGTGCAGTGCCCAGAATTGGACACAATGGGCACGATTTTAAATGGTGGCGGTGGGGGGGGTTGAATGGGCACACGGGTAACCCGAATAATAAAAGCTTACCGTTCCCCGCGCGATCGCAACCTTGTTTCCTGGTTTGGCGTCTGAAAGCTGCGCAGCGGGCGGACTGCGTACCCGCATAATCTGCTGTTAGCTGGAGCATCTAGATTTAAAGGACCACTGCTTCAATGGATTTTGCTGAAACAAGGAGTAAGGAGACACAATGGAGCAGCAGAGTGGCAAGGCTGCTCCAAGATTCAGCGACGCATCACTTGACATGCTGCTGGCTGGGGTGAGGAGCAGGAGGGAACTATTTTACCCGGCCGACAGGAGGAAGCGCCCTGCCTCTGCCACCAAGAAGGCCTGGCTCGAGGTGGCAGAGGAGATCACAAACAGGAGCAACATATCCCGTACTTGGGTCCAGTGCAGGAAGTGTTTCCATGACTTATCCAGGTTAGCCAAAGTGAATACACTTACTCATTCTCCTGCATTCTGTGTCGCACATCACACCCATGACCCCAATTCCCCCCCCAAACCTCACATCATTCTGCACTGCCAAGATTATTCCACCATATTACTCCTCACTCCCACTTAAGGCTCATCCTCAACTTACCTTCACTTCCTGAGCACTTCCTCACCTCCCCATTTGTGACCCCACCACTCCCACTCACCCCAATCCTGATCCAATGTGATGTCTTTGTCTTATACTCACGCTCCAATGCACCTCTTTCACGGTCAGCTTCAACCAAAGAAATGCATTCATTGGCTGACCACTTCACCATCACTCACTCACATGTCTGTACTTTCTCCCCTTCTAGAAGAGAGCGCAAAATGCATGCGAGAGGGTGAAGACTGGAGGGC
This sequence comes from Heptranchias perlo, assembly GCF_035084215.1. Taxonomy (NCBI): domain Eukaryota; kingdom Metazoa; phylum Chordata; class Chondrichthyes; order Hexanchiformes; family Hexanchidae; genus Heptranchias; species Heptranchias perlo. Next base: position 77,895,913 of record NC_090330.1, read on the forward strand.
AGCCACAACAAATAGTGGTCCTCACAGAGGTAGAGGAGGAGGCCCTGGAGATCAGCTGCACCCTCGAGTGCCTGTCCGGGGACGCCGAGACTGGCACCCCACAAACGTCTGGTGACACAACTTTAACATTCATTACACACAACATGAATTGATGTTAACAATGATTGGCATGTTGAACACCTCAGTACGCTCATCGCAACATGACACATCTGTGATGATGCTTAATATTGCCTTCTGTTCTCTTACAGGCCGTTCAACGACCGCAGTGATGGGAGAGGGCGATTCCTCAGAGGAGCTCCCGGCCTCTGAGGGCGCACCGTCACATCTTTGTGAGCCATCCACCAGTGCAGATACTCACACCTCGGTGGGTCCTAACAGTCAGTCAGTTGGGTTGGCACCTGGTGAGTCACCACACACAAGTGAGCACGAGCAGACACTGGTGGCAGGGGCAGCTGCGGAGAGTCCGCGTCAGTGGGTGCACTCCTCTCCAGGCTCTGCTCAGCTGGACACAGATACTGAACCCTGGGGGCCAACCTTTAAAAGGAAAATGATCGAGGGACAGCGGCACATTTGCGAGGAACTGAAACAGGTGCCACACGCACTCTCCACAATAGCGCAGAGGATGGAGGAGTCCAACTCCTGCATTAATGGAATGGTGGCACAGGTACAGGAGGGAATCTCTGACGTAGTGTCACAGGTAACTGCAGAAATGTCTGAGATTGTGTCGCTGGTAAGTGCGGGAATGTCTGGGATGGAGAGAAGGCTAGCCTCCATTGAGCTTCAAGCACAGCTCACAAATGAGTCCATTCAGGCCCTGACAATGGCCGTTCGGACTCAGGGTGAACAACATTCTGCCACTTTAAACAGGCAGACAGAATCTTTACAACTGGGCTTACAAGGTATCACACATGTCCTCCAAACTGTTCTCCAGCAGGGTGATATGAGTGATGTGGGCCTGGCCCAGGAGAGGGATGATGGCGAAAGGGGACTTGGAAGTGGGGATGCCACTCAAAGCGTTCCTACGTCTCACCCGATGCCCACCTCTCAACCAGTATCTGCCATGCTGCCTCCTCTCCAGGTGGCAGAGTCTGCCCCTGCACAGGTGCAGATGGAGCAGTCTTTGGTAGGGCCCCAAAACTGAGGACTACTGCCATGTCTTGCCATTCTTGACTGCCTTTTGTGATAGCGCCCTTTGATGTGCGAGACTTGATGCCACCCAGTGGGTCACTTTACAGTGGGTGTATGTATAGTTGCTGGATTGTTCAGTGGAGGTTTGGGAGGTGTGAGGACTGGACTGTTGACCGGAAGTCACCGGTAACGGTTTTGGCTTAGTACACAGGGAAGAGTCAATTCTCTCTTAATTCTCAATTCGCTTTATTAACGTTATTAGATCGTGTACATACCGCTTATACGTCTGGTTAGATATAGGCATGCAGTTTACAGCAGGTTATACAGTTTTATACTCAAACTAGGATTTAAACGCACACCCACTAGGTTTCCCTGACTAACACTCCCTGAGTGGTCACAGAATAGAAAGGATATTATATTACCCGGAAAGGAGAGATAACGCTGGCCAGGCGATTCGTTCTCTCTCTCTCGACGTCGTCTCCACGTCCCTGACGTAGTCTCTACGTCCCTGACGTAGGGTCCCTACTTCCACGATGGTTAGTCTCCGGAGTCTCCCTCACAAAACCACTGGCACCAAGCCTGCAATTCTTCAGTTTTAACTTCAAGCCTGTCTTTTCGAATGATGCTGTCTTTCTCCGGTTGGCTTAAAGTTGCTGGAGTGGTCAGTGTCATCCCCTGATTGGCTCTGTTCCAAGGGGCTAGGTAGCATCACCTCATTACTCCTTTTCTAAATAAGGCCTGGTGTCTCATCAAAGCTCCTTTGTCCCTTTAAGAAGCGGAACAAATTCAAACCGGTTCTGGCCAGTTCAGACCAGTGACTGAACTCCAGGTCACCTCAGTTCAAAAGTTAGTGTCTTTGTTAGCAATTCGAATTAAACTCAATAGTTTTCTGCAGCCCCTGGCCAACATCTCCCCCCTTTTGATCCAGAGATGCTTATCTTAGGATCATTATTCTCCCTTTCTGTGTACCACTCCTGAGGCTGTCATTGTCCCCCAATGGGCATGTTACATCCGCGATATCATATGATTATAGAAAAAATATAAATGGTTATAGAAACAATATAAAAAAGAAGCGTATAAAATATACTTCACACAGTGTCCTTATATTGATAATCGCTTCTTCTGTTTCATTATAGCACTAACACTCACGAACACTCAATTGTTGCAAAATTTCATTTTTCCACCTGCTGAGCTGATATACATTGAATATACAAGTATTAATGCACATAAAATCACAACTACAGCATCATGTGATAAAATCCTGACCCATGGATGTATTTGAACATTAGATCCCCAATTCCAAAACTTATTCCAGAACCCGGGGTCCCTTAACAGTTCACCTGCTTTATCAGCATGAGTTTTAATTATTTTAGTGTGTTTAGTCCATTGATGAATTATCTCATTGGCTTCCTCCGCTATTTGCATCCAATCTGCAGTCAGGTGCGGAATGGGTGGTAGTTCGGTAGGAACATATTTCCGCAGATCTTGGTCTATATCGGTACGTTGGACTGTGAGGTTTTTGTTTATTACCATCCTCATTATTGGCTTAGGCAGAACATGTCCACCGACAACCAGGTCTGAGGTCACATTGTTAATGGCCACATTGTGTCCTTCCAGAGGGCACTGTTTCCATCCTTTATTATAGTTCATAGCTGCTGTGGCTATGTAATACGTTTGTCCCACAAGGGCGTATTGTAAAAAGGACTGGTTGTTAACCGGCAAAATGGACAATGAACAATTTTCATAAGTACTGAACCCGCAATTAGTAAGTTTCTGTCTCATTATCTCTTCTGGACAGGCCCAGTGATTCCCTCCTTGGTGACACTTTGACAAATTTACCCCTTTCTCAGCACCGTCCATTACAATAGCATGAGATGGTGGATTGCTCAAAGATATCCAAGTACCCTCATGATACTTGCCCACGTTATGAACTCTTTTTAAAGGGTAGGTCAAATTGCTTCCGTGTCGGGGAATATGAAACACCGCCCCAACGTAATATGTCCCTTTATGAGTCACTACTCCAGTCAATATTTACATAGGTGAGGTCCCAGTGGACCATAATTTTACTTCGACCGTCGCTCCCCGATGGTCGCTCCATAAATGGACCCACAAATTGATTAATGATTTTTCCCTCTGGGATTACGGACAATGTCACCTCTAGAACTGTGTTACATGAAAACTGTACTGCCTCTCCCTCCGGTATACCCAAAGTCTTTCCTACACACGCTAACCCATCCACTCCCGTATAATACAAATTTAAATCCTCTCTTTCCCCTTTGTTGGTTCGGACTGTCTTATTCTGCAGAGCAAAGTTGTTCCTGGTCTCGGGATATCCCTCCGTCGTCGACACTGCTTCAGGCTCGTTCATTCGTCGTGACGGCTCCGAGGCAGGTTCAACCACAGTTCTGATGATGGTCAACCCGATAGCAACAAAATGCATCATCCCCTTCATTCTAGGCTGGACCTGTAATAAACAAGTGTAATTTCTGTTCTTATTTACAGTTTCTTTTAAGTACTATCATAAGTCCAGTCTCTCCATATACGGAGCCAGACCGTCCATATCCTGTTCTCAATTTGTTTCAGATTCTAACCGTCCATTTCTTCGAACCCACTTACTCCCCCTTTTTGTTTTATTTTCCTTTTGTTTTTTTCCTGGATTCGCCTCTTCATGTGAACGGACAGTATCAAATTTGTGTTCAATCACCTCCTCTTGGACCTGTAACTGGTCCTGTTCTTGATCTCCCTGACCTTCAGAATTCAGAACATCGTTAGCATCGAGCAGCACATGCCAATGGTGATTATCTTGTTTCTCTCCTTCCAACTTTAGCTGATTAATGTGGTACCAGCCACTCTTATCTGGTGCCGTTAATATCTTGTATACAGATGGGCTAGCTTTGTCTACTATCTTATCGGGACCGGCAAACTTTGGACTCAAGAATGAGGTGGGCTGGTGTATTCTAATCATTACTCTCTGTCCAGGGCTCAACTCTATGTATATCCCACAGCCAGTTCTCCTTTCCCCATCCTGTACTGATGAAGAGCCATCCACAAAAATTTTAAAAGAGGGTTCTTCCTTTCCTGTTTCCTTTGTCTTTCTGCTTTCAGGCCCCGTCTTACCCCCTCCTTTTTGTTTTGATACAAATGGGCCCTTGGGGTCATTTGCTATCATCAATTGACACTCATGTTTTTCTCCCTGATAAACTAAGTTGTCTGCTAACATAGTGGTGGTTTTTACCCCCTTTACGGTTATATTTCTCCCTTGCAGCAACAATGTCCATCTAGCGATTCTATCTTGGCTAACTGAACCATCCTTAATCATTCCATCTAACAGTAGCTGTACTGGGGTGTGTTCTGTTAATATTGTAAGTGGGTTTAGTCCCACTATAGAGGTAAAATGCTGCACTGCCCAAAAGACAGCTAGCAAGTGTCTTTCACATACCGTATATCCCTGCTCTACTGATGAGAGCATACGTGAGACGTACGCTACTGGTCGTAATCTCCCGTGTGTCTCCTGTAATAGAACTGCCGAGAGGGTGGTGTCTGTGGTAGCCACCTCCAATGCAAACGGCTCAGTTGGATTTGGGGTTTTTAGAGCAGGCGCGGCAGCTAGTGCTTGCTTTAGATCAATCATGGCCTGGCTGTGTTCTGTTTTCCACTCCCAGGCCACATTCTTTTTTAATAATTCCATCAGTGGGGCCGCCTTTGTGGCGAATCCATCAATATGGTCCCTGCAATATCCCACCAACCCCAAGAAGGACCTTAACCCTTTCACATCCTGCGGAACAGGGAGTCTGCCAACTGTCTCTACCCTTCGCTTGTCAATGTCCCTTTGTCCCGGCGTCAGAATCATTCCCAAGTAAGTAACTTTTTGTTTCATGGTCTGCGCTTTTTTAGGGTTAATCTTTAATCCCAAGTCATGTAACAACTGCAGTAATTCACTTCGCAGTTGATAATGTTCCTTCTTGGTTTCAGTTTGTAGGAGTAAGTCGTCTACATACTGCACTAGACATTCAGGCCTCGAGAATCCTTTTAACCCTTCCCTCAGCCGTTGGTGAAATATGGACGGGGAATTGTGAAACCCCTGCGGCAGGGCGGTCCATGTATATTGCTGTCCTTGGAAAGTAAATGCGAATTTATATTGACATTCTTTCTCCAGTGGAATAGACCAAAAACTGTTACTTATGTCCAAAACCGTAAAGCACTGCGCATCCTCATTTGGTCGAACTACTGTCTCTGGGCTAGTTGCTACTGTAGGGGCTGTTAGCGGGGTGACTTTATTTAATTCTCTGCAGTCTATCGTTAGTCGCCAGCTACCGTCGGGTTTCCTTACTGGCCAAATAGGTGCGTTATTAGTAGAAGCTATTGGTCTTAATATCCCTTGCTGCAGCAGACTCTGTATCACCTTCTCTATCTCTTCTTCTGCTTGCTTTGGGAAACCATACTGCTTCTGTGGTTTGGGGTCTGGACCTTGTATACACACACTCCCGGTCATTTTCCCACAATCATGTTTATGTCGGGCAAATACTATTGAGTTTTGTGCAATAATTTGTTGTACTTCACGATCGTTACTCATTTCTCCTGGTTCTATCCACATTTCCCCGATCGTGCATATCCTATCGTGATATTCCCCCACCGGGACGAGTGTGTGATTTATACTGCCCATGCCCAAAGGCATTTGCCAAATCATACAATTAACAGGGTCGAAGCAGAATCCCGCTTTGGCCATATAGTCACTCCCTAATATATGTTCTTGTTCTCTGGGTAATTTAATAAGGACCACTGAATGCTCTATCACTATGTCTCCCACACCGACTTCCAACGGTACACTCACATATCCCACTTGTGAATGTCCTGTGAATCCACTGAGAATAATTTTGTTTTGAATTTTCCAATCTGTGTCATTGATCTGAGTGGTGTTAACGGTGGTTCGGGATCCCCCTGTGTCCCAGAGGAATGTAAGAGGGCGGCCTCCGACCCTACCATTCACTGGGGGTCTCCCCGTGTCATCCCACCGCGCATCACACACCCATAACCGAGAGGCCTGAGACCGTCATTGCAGTTCAGGGTACAAGCTGGAACTCGGTGATATTTCTATCGTATCACACTGAGGACTTGGTCTATTCGGCCCTTCCACGGGTAGGCTCTGGTTTCTTCCCCGACCTGCATTCTCTCGTCTCAGGTTCAGGCAGTCCCTTGCGAAGTGTCCCTCTTGGCCACAGTTATAGCATTTGGACACCTCGCCTTGAGTTCTCCCTGTTCCCGAGAATTTTCCTCTTCCTCTGCCTCTACCTCTTCCCGCTGTCTGATAAGCTGGAGGGGGTTCCCTCTGAGTAGGTCCCCTCCCTTCATTTCTCCAGGTTATCGTCTGATCTTTAACAGGCATTGCTCTGTTCCCGGATGCCTTGGATCGTTTTGGTATTTCCCTTTCCCATACTCTAACCATCTTCCTAATTATCCAGGGTTCCGTATGTGTGTCATCAGCGGGGTCAAACTGATCTAGTGCCTTCCTTGACTCCTCAGTGCCATGCGACACTAGTGTTCTCAGCCATCGGTTCCTAACCTCCCGCTGTAAATTATCCCTATCTAAGTCTGTACCGTAGACCCCCTGAAACACCGCCCAAATGCGGGCCGAAAATACAGTGGGGTGTTCACCTTTCCTTTGATAGCATTTCATCAGCGCCTCCACTGGATCCCCTCTGTTATCGCCCATGACAGATAATACCTGGCCCTTTAAGGCCTCATTTGTGCCTCTACCAAGTTTTTGTTCCTCCGGTAGGGCGGAGTGTATATGTGGGTGTAGGCACATTAGGATTAATTTTCTTTCCTCAGCATCGTCTAAGCCGTGTATCGCTCTCTGTGCCTGACCGCTAGGAACAACTCACTAGGATCATCCCCAGGTGCACAAGTCCCAATATCTTTCGCAATAACCCTCAGTTCCTGTACCCCAAGTGGGGTGGAATATGTCATATCCTGACCATCTTCCCCCACCTGTGCTCTAGTGGTTACAAGGGGGGCCATTGGGGCAGACGGTTATTTCGGCTCTGGAGCATATGCTGGTGGTGGGTCCCCTGGTGGAGGTTCCCCATCACCGCTGCTGTATCTATCCGCCTCGTCTGCTAAATCATCCCAATCTACATCCCCTAGACCACTTTCTTTACCTCTTCCGGGTGCGAAAGCACACAATATGCCCCTCTGTGTGGCTAGCTGATCTTGCAGCCTCCCTATCAGTTTCTGACACTTTGTGTGATCACCGGTACTACTCCTCTTCTCCTGAGCTGATCTGTGAATCACATTCATAGCAGTTTTTAAATCACTACATTGTTGTTTCCATCTCTCCACCTCAGCTTTAGCTGCTTGGGCTTCTCCCTCTCTCTTACTCTTTTCATTAGTCAATTTTTCGCACTGTAACTGATATTGGTTCATGTGCATCAAATCTGCACTTCTCTGTCCCTGTAGATCAGTTACCTGCTCACTAAGGCGGGCTATCTCCTCATGGAGTTTTTTATTCTCGTCCCCTAATCCGTTCCGGATTTTCTGATTCGCTTCTCTCTCTCTCCTAGCCTGCTGTCGGCATTCTATCCATTACTCAAGTAAACATCCGATCGCTACGGACTTCTGTATCTTTTAAAATTTCCTATCTGACATCTTTGTTTGCGCAATTCTCCAAAGGATCTCTCCAACAGGCGTTCCCTTGTCTCCAATGTGACCCGCATACTCCCCGTATTGCGGCCACTTCCCTATTACGTATTTTTGAAGGAGTCCTATCCAATCAAAGCAGTCCAAGTCCAAGGCTTGGAGATTTCCCTTTATTCGTCATCTTGTGTTATTAACTATGAATTAACCCAAACTCCTGTTCTCTGTATACTTTGCCAAATTCGGTTCGCCTCGAGGCTCCCGCTGACACAACGGAGAGATTTATCCTCGAGCCCACCCAGGGACGCCAAAGATATTGATCGGAAGTCACCGGTAACGGTTTTGGCTTCGAACACAGGGCAGAGTCAATTCTCTCTTAATTCTCAATTCGCTTTATTAACGTTATTAGATCATGTACATACTGCTTATATGTCTGGTTAGATATAGGCATGGAGTTTACAGCAGGTTATACAGTTTTATACTCAAACTAGGATTTAAACACACACCCACAAGGTTTCCCTGACTAACACTCCCTGAGTATTAAGATTTAAACGCACACCCACTAGGTTTCTCTGACTAACCCTCCCTGAGTGGTCACAGAATAGAAAGGATATTATATTACCCAGAATATCTCTACATCCCTGACGTAGGGTCCCTACTTCCGCGATGGTTCGTCTCCGGAGTCTCCCTCACAAAACCACTGGCACCAAGCCTGCAATTCTTCAGTTTTAACTCCAAGCCTGTCTTTTCGAATGATACTGTCTTCTCCGGTTGGCTTAAAGTTGCTGGAGTGGTCGGTGTCATCCCCTGATTGGCTCTGTTCCAAGGGGTTAGGTAGCATCACCTCATTACTCCTTTTCTAAATAAGGCCTGGTGTCTCATCAAAGCTCCTTTGTCCCTCTAAGAAGCGGAACGAATTCAAACCGGTTCTGGCCAGTTCAGACCAGTGACTGAACTCCAGGTCACCTCAGTTCAAAAGTTAGTGTCTTTGTTAGCAATTCGAATTAAACTCAGTAGTTTTCTGCAGCCCCTGGCCAACAGGACTATTCTTACTTTGTGATCTCCTTATCAGAAGCATTCACGTATTAGTGACTCCCTGGCCTCATGAGCAGCCAGGTGAGCCGCTGCTGTGCTGATGGGTTCCTCCTCCACCGCCTCCTCTTGCTGCTGCTCTTCCTCAATGTTCATGGCAGATGTGGATGTTGGATGACGGCATGGGGCCTCATCAACTGGTACTCCTCTCTGTTACGTCATGTTGTTCCACTACTATAATGCGACCCACTCTCGCTGGTGCATATTGAAGTGCTCCCCCAGAACGATCAAGGCACCGAAATTGCATCTTCAGTAGTCCAATCACATGTTCAATTATAGACCTGGTGGCAATGTGGCTGACCTTGTATCGATGCTGTTCCTCGCTGGTGGCGATCCTCAGAGGTGTCATGAGCCAAGTGTGCAGGGAGTATCCCTTGCCGCTGAGGAGCCAGCCCATAAGGCTAGTTGGTGCGTGGAAGAGGGCCAGGATGTTGGATTCCCTCAGAATGAACGAATCATGGCAGCTGCCAGGGAATCTCACATACACATGAAGAAATCTTTTGCGGTGGTCACAAACGAGCTGAGTATTGATGGAGTGATACCCCTTTCTGTTGATGAACAGTCCTGGCTTGTGCGGAGGTGCTCGAATTGCAATACGGTTGCAATCGATTGTGCCCTGTACACATGGGAAGCCAGCCACAGAGTGAAAACCCATTGCCCTCTCCGTCTGGCTGAGGTCATCCATGGGTAAATTGACGTATTGCGACGCCTTTTGAAACAAACCGTTGGTGACCTGACCTGTCTTATGCACTTGTGGGCAGATGACAGAGAGACCCCGGCGATGTTACCGGTGGCACCCTGGAATGATCCGGAGGCGAAGAGATTGAGGGCAGTGGTCACTTTAACTGCAATGGGTAATGAGATGCTGCTTGGCCCAGCCAGGAGCAGCTCGGCATGAAGGAGACTGCAGATGTCTGCGACCACCTGGCGACTCACTCTCAGCCTCCGTAGACACTGCTCCTCAAAGAGGTCTGGGAAGCTCATCCTCGGTCTGTAGACCCTCCGACGAGGGTAGTGCCTCCTGCGCATCGGCCCCTCTGTTGTTCCTCTCTCTGCTCTTGTGCAGGTGCCTGTGGTGCAGCACTGTGTTGTGGAGCTACAAGTGGCAGAAGTGCACGCCGTGCCTAGTGAGGACGGTGATGTTCCTCGTCCTCGGTGGTGAATGCAGCCATCGCACCCTCCATCCTGATACTGTCAGTTTGTGGGGGTCTGAAAAGTTGATAAATATGTGTAAACTGAACAATTCTGAGTGTGAACCAATAATTTTCAGTATAACACAAAGATCTTCCAGCCAAAAGTTTCTCTGAGAGAACTGAGTGCCCTTCTGCAGTAACTGACCTTTTATTCCCATCTGTCAAACAGGGATTTAAATATCCAAATGGCTGCCGATTGAAATCTACTTTCCCATGGTGTGTGTCACACAGCACGGGAAACACATTGAGGCAGCGTTAATATCGCTTGTCTTCATTCTTAATTGGATTTATGACATTTCAAGTACTTCAAGTACTGCTTTAAATATCATCCCGCAGGCTTTAATTACCGACGGGACGATACTTCGCACCCACACTTTCCTTTTAAATCGTACCTAATAATCCAGTTGTGGCCGAAACAATGTTTTATAAAGGGTCACCATAACATCCTTGTTTTTGTACTCTATGCCTCTATTTATAAAGCCCAGGATCTCACATGCTTTTTTAACCACTTTCTCAACCTGTCCTGCCACATTCAAAGATTTGTGCACATATACTCCCAGGTCTCTACGTTCCTGCAACCACCCCCCCCCCTCCCCACCCTTAGAATTGTACCATTTACTTTATATTGCCTCTCCTCATTCTTCCTGCCGAAATGTATCACTTCGCACTTCTCTACGTTAAATTTCATCTGCCATGTTTCTGCCCATTCCACCAGCCTGTCTATGTCCTCTTGAAGTCTATTACGATCCTCCTCGTTGTTTACTACACTTCCAAGTTTTGAAATTACAGCCTGTATACCCAAAGACCAAGTTATTAATATATATCAAAAAACCAACCCCTGGGGAACACCACAGAATACCTCCCTCTAGTCCGAAAAACAGTTCACTACTAGCACGTGGCACTGGGAGTAATCCAGAGTTAACTACCTATGAGGTTGTGTTTTTTTAGCTTCCTCCCGAGCTCCTGAAACTCTGACAGCAGGACTTCAACCCTTTTCCTTCCAATGTCATTGATTTCCACATGGACCACGACTTCTGGCTGTTCCCCTTCCACCCTCAAAATGTTCTGCACCCAAGGATGGTAATAGAAGAGTCTAGGATGTTGCCTGAAAGATATGATTCTGTGACTATGACAATGTAAGATTGCTTGACTAGTTTATGGGACATCTCTCCGAACTTGGGCAGCAGTTCCCAAATGTTAGTGGGGAGGTCTTTGCAGGGTTCACTGCACTGACACTGACTAAATCTTGTCCTGATATAATGCTAATAGGTCAGTTCAATTTTTTTCTTTATTTAAACTTTGTTGTAATTGTTTATAATTAAGTAGTTTGCAAGGCCATTTCAGAGGTCAACCAAAGTAGTGTGAGACTGGAGTCACATGTAGCCTAGACCAGTTAGGGGTGGAAAGCACCCTTCCCTGAAGGACATTAACTTTCATAGTTATTTTTCAATCATGGCTCAGTTGGTATCACTCTCGCCTCTGAGTCAGAAGGTTGTGGGTTCAAGTTCCCCTCCAGAGACTTGAGCACAAAACCTAGGCTGACACTCCAGTGCAGTACTGAAGCAGTGCTGCACAGTTGGAGGTGCCATCTTTTGGATGAGCTGTTAAACCGAGGCCCCGTCTCCCCCTCAAGTGGACATAAAAGATCCCACAGCATTATTTCGAAGAGGAGCAGTGGAGTTCTCCCCAGTGTCCTGGCCAATATTTATCCCTCAATCAACATCACTAAAAGAACAGATTATCTGGTCGTTATCACTTTGCTGTTTGTGGGACCTTGCCGTGTGCTAATTGGCTGCAGCTTTTCCTACATTAAAACAATAACTACGCTTCAAAAGTACTTAATTGGCTGTAAAACGCTTTGGGGTGTCCTGAGGTCATGAAAGGCACTATATAAATACAAGTCTTTCTTTTTTAATTACATTACTGTATATAGTGTATATGTGTGTATGCGTCTGTACGCACTTAAATGAAAAAGCACTCTGTCTTAGTGTGGCCTGTTGCTAGATAGAAAAATTGTCCTTACATCCTGTTTTACATGGAAAATATTTAGATTGGAAAATTGGGTCACCCTTACGATTAGAAGAGTCTGCACATACATCTTGTTGCAGTCACTCTGAATGCTTTGAGGTTTCTTGTTTTTTCTGTCACAAAATCAATCACTTAAAGTTTGTTGGAAAATTAAAAGTAAGGGGGCTATTTTTTAATGGTGCATTTACACACTAACCATCATAATGAAGCAGTTTTTGCTTCACTGTGACACTAGGTTAAAGATTTTCAACCAAAAATGCAGGATGTAGACCGTATTTTCAGTGCAAAAGAGTACAGTAATATGGAATATAATGAGAGGAAGGCTCATTATATTCCATAGTGAACATAGTGGGGGGAGTGGGTGGTGAGGGGACACTCTAATTGAATATAGTGCCAGGAGGCCTCCAATTGAATCACCCAGAAATTGCTGGAAAAATAATGGCGAATTAATGGCACTCGCCATTATTAGTTGTGTGTCATGAAATTACTGAATTTATGCCGTTAATGCGAATTAACCTTGCTGCAGCCATTTAAAACTGGTAATTCATGTCGTGAGGACCCAGTGAATGATGTGATTTTATGATCCTGACATGGTCCTGACATGACACTCAATCTCGGAGGCCCAGAAAGGGAACAATGAGGCTGGTAGTTGATTGTTCCTTTAGGTTTTTAAAAACTTTTTATCTGTCTTGACAGAATTTTTGTGCCAGTCTTGCCATTCACACTCCTGTTAGTGTCTGAAGGCAATAATTTTCAGGATGTAAAGCTGTTTCAACACCAATTGAATATAATGGGAGGAGGGCCCCAACTGATAATAGTTGGAGGGTCGCCCTAAATAAGTGGAGGAGCAATTATGGATTAGCTGAAGACCAAACTGAGCTAGGCTGTGATAGTTGCTGACTTTCACTGCCTCGTCACAAAGGTAAAGAATTAATATTTGGGTAGGTGCTGGAAGGCTGCTGGCACCAATGCGAACCTTATAAACGGAAAGTTACAATAGTGACGTTGCTTTTGTTGCTCCAGAACCCCGCTCCTGTGATATTTTACAATATACCCGTGTCTGAAAGGCTTCTACAAGCCTTGACATAGGGTTAAGTTCCTCCAATGCCAACTTTGAGATGTTGATGGGTAGATGGAGGTTAAGAACAGCCGACCCTTGACTGATGTGTTTCTCTAACCAGATTTGGCCCTGTGAAGGATGCATCCATATTATAAATTTCTTCTGCCATCTGATTTGTACCTAGGGTCTGTTTCTCACATGGGCTTTGCTGATACTCTTAATACCTATTCCTTTTTTAGCTATAACAGCTTCTTTGTGGTGAGCTGACACTTCCTCCTCTTTTGAGAACATTATGGCATCCTGTTGTGTTGACCTCAAAGAGGTGCATGTGGAAAAATTATCTATAGACATTTATTCTTCAATTCAAGTCAGACTATGCATCAATTAAAAAAATGATATCACAAGATTTTGCAAGACCTTTGAACAGTAAAAATGTAAATATAAATGATTATGCTCCAACAAAAATTACATGTGCTTTAAAATACTTGCAATATATTATTGGAATACATGTTATATCACGTGCAATGATATGGGCTAACTCTTTAAATGTAATACTTAGCACGAGCAATGGAGGCACAGGAGGTGTCAGCCTACCATTTCATAAGGACAAGCACCACTCCTTTCACAGCCAGTGCTTTTTTCCTGCGCAAATTGATGTCTGGCATCAGAACAATTTTTTTAATATTGTAAGTAAACTTGACTGGCTACATATCCTTTTTCATTCATTCTCAGGATGTGGGCATCGCTGGCCAGGCCTGAGAAGGTGCTGGTGGGCCATTTGCCCTCTCACGTGGCTGTAAAAGATCCCATGACACTATTTGAAGAAGAACAGGGGTGTTCTCTCTGAGTCCTGGCCAATATTTATCCTTCAACTAACATTCACAAAAAAGAGATTATCTGCTCATTATCGCATTGCTATTTGTTGGACCTTGCTGTGCGCAAATTGGCTACCACGTTTCCCACAATACAATAGTGACTACACTTCAAAAGTACTTCATTAGCTGTAAAGCGCTTTGGATCATCCTGGGGTCGTGAAAGGTGCTATATAAATACAAGTCTTTCTTTTTCTTTTTCTTGAACCGCTGCATTCTTTGAAGCAGTTTGATACAACTGAATGGCTTGCTTCAGAGGCCACTTCAGAGGGCAGCTAAGAATCAATCACGTTGGTTTGGAACTGGAGACACATATAGGCCAGACCAGGTAATGACTGCAGGTTTGCTTCTCTAAAGGACATCAGTCCCAGATCATTGACAGGACAGTACCAGGTTTCATTCACCATAGGCAAAGAAGATGAAGCAGAACCGGTTTAGATAGTGGAGTAGCTAAGATAAGTAATGGAAACCACATTGGAGGAACACTAATTTAAAAGGACTTCAGAAAGAAAATGGCAACTTTAAAGTAAGATCATGAAAGTACTTTGCTTGTCTCAAGATATGTAGGAGATAAAGACATGATTGAATTACTATAAGAAATCCCCTGAATGCAAGGGCATACTTCTATATTCCCAAGTAATCTAAATTCTTAAAGTGTGCATCTTGCTGAGGCATTGATAGTGTGAAAGAGCCTCCAGGGCCAATACACCTCCTGGTGTATGGCTTAGCCACTCTGTCCATTATTAGGTTGAATTGAAGATAGTAGCCTTACACTGCATTCTGGGCGTTGTAGTGCACCTGTGCGACATGCACAATGTGACACTGGTGCATTCTGGGAGCTGCAGTATGTTACCTGGTTGAGCTTCTTCACTCATGTAGGCCCTTGGTACACAACACAAGCTCTGGAAATGCAGCAGATAGATCTGGGACAGTGAACGTCAGTTCAAGCTGTTTTTGGATAACTGGATTAATCTATAGTCCTGTGGTTGGATTTGTTTTCTTACGATTATCCAGAACGAGGATCATCATTCCATCCATGTACATGGTCATAACGCAGGCCATCTGACTCGAGAAATCGAGGGAGCAAACTGGGAGTGAACTGTGGAAAATGACAACTGTGCCTTTGAGTTATTAGTGTTCTTAGGTGTGAGATTGTCCACACCAGGAAAACAGCTACCGATTCCAAACCAGGTAGTGCAAAACTGAAAAAATAAATGTGTTGGAGCAACATATTTCTCCTAATAGTCAAAAATTACTTTGTTAATATTTGGACCTGGCATTAATATGATTTTGAAGACTGGAACCTCCATCAGAGAGCAGTTTAAGTCTTAATATTTTTGTCTACAAGGGCCAGTGTCAGGAGAGAAGGCACTTTCACTTTCCATGATTAAATTGGTATTTCCACACAAGTACCATGCTTTGTTTTTCTGCAGCTCTTTGATTATTTATCTTTTTAGTACACAGGCACCACTCTTTCACCCTTTCCCTTTTTTGCAGTTAATCATAGGAGCCAAATGGTTGTCATTAAAACAACATGTAGGTGGTTTCATTGAGGCCAGAACAACATATGAACGAAAAATCCTGCAGGGCCCACGGACCTCAGTGATGTGTGCTCCTAGCAAGAGAAGCTCCACACCAGCAGGGAAAATGCTTAGTGACCCTTTTGATCTCCGTCTGTTGCCCTTACTGCTCCTTATGTGTTGCTCAGTCCTGTAAAAGGGGTCTCCTCCTGACCATGGAAATTCTCAAGAAAGGCCTCACCTGAAACGTTAACCTGCTATTTTTTTTAAACAGTTGCATATTTCCAGCATTTTCTCCTTTTGTTGTTTCAGATTCCAGCATTTGCAATTTTTCTTTTCATTTGAATTTTCAAAATGGGTCGTTCCAGTCATAAAGTTTAGTTCTGGTGCTCACCAGATTTTATAACTGTTGCCTACATCAAGGCATTGATTTATCATAAGGTGTCAGCTGTAGCTCAGTTAGTAACACTTTTGCCTCTGAGTCAGAAGGTTGTGGATTCAAGTCCCACTCCAGAGACTTGAGCACAAAATCTAGGCTGACACTCTAATGCAGGACTGAGGTAGTGCTGTATTGTCAGAGGTCCTGTCTTTTGGATGAGAGGTTAAACCAAGGTCTTGTCTGCCCTCTCAGGTAGACATAAAAATCCCATGGCACTACTCAAAGAGTAGGGTAGTTCTCTCTGTGTCCTGGCCAAAATATTTATCAGCCAACATCACGAAAAAATTATTATCTGGTCATTATCACATTACTGTTTATGAGACCTTGCTGTGTGCAAATTGGCTGCCATGTTTCCTACATTACAGCAGTGACTACACTTCAAAATTACTTCATTGGCTGTAAAGTGCTTTGGGATGTCCTGAGCTCATGAAAAGCACTATATAAATACAAGTCTTTCTTCTTTCTATTGCCACAGGACACCTACCTGCTAACTGGCAGGCATCTCAGTGGACACAGGGGGTCAAAAGGCAGCATCATACATTCTAGGGCCTGAGTTAACATCCCCCCCAGAACTATTATCTCAACAGTGTTTTGGAGGGGGAGGGGGAGAAGAAATCTGGCCAAACGTGTTGTACAAGATTAAAATATGAATCAAATTATGAAATGTGATTGTATTTTTAAATGTACAACATCATTTACATTTGTATATCTTCTCTGTAATGAAATGTTAATCTATTTTTTGAAATAATTTTTGGTTGAACAGTTTCCTTTACAGAAGCTGATGATCGAGAATGTGTTACAGCTTCGGTCGGAGAAACAAAAACACTTCAATGTAAAAACTCCTCGCTGGAAAAGTTGACTCAAGTTACCTGGACTAAAGAAAATGGCAGTAAATCTGAAACAATTTATAGTTACTTAATTACTTTGAATCAGACACATACATACAATCACAGCCAGAGACTGGCGCTATTACTAACTTCCCAAGAACGCTATAGTCTGCAAATACGAAACCTACAGATTTCTGATTCTGGCAATTACAGCTGCACACTGTCTGGACTTAATATAGAACAAGTCACCAAATGGCACCTTGTTATTACCAAACCAGGTAGGAACTTCTTGTTTTTATCTTCTCATCTCTCTTTGTCAAAAGAAAAACATGAAAACATTTTACAAATCAATTTCAGTGCTGTTTTATCTAATTTGTAGATGTTAAGTTTGTAATTTTAAATGTGATTAGCTGCAATGGTAATAGAGAAATATCAAAATTATAATAAACTGTGACACTATAAGCCTGAGGTACATTCCAGAAGGAATCTGAGTATCAACCCCAAAACTTTCAATAAATTCTACCTACGAGACCTAATAAATGTTTAGCTCTGTGTCATTAGTTATGATAATAACCTATTTTACAAGATCACAAGACAGATTTTCCCACCACACCGTCTATCTGACTTTTGAATGAGTTTCAGATTTTTGTCTCCACTCTGCTACATGGAAGACCATTCCAAGTGTAAATCATTCTTGGCATTAAGTTCTTCCTTTCATCCTCACTAAACCCTCCTTTTCCCAGTTTTAACCTTTTCTCCATTGCTCTAGTATCCCACCATAACTTGATGTAGTTCTCTGGATTAACCTTTCATTTATGCCAATTAACATCATAAGGTCCCCACTCAATCACCACTAAAGAACCTCAGTTTCTGCAGTCTTTCCCAGTAAACCAAACCTTTGTTGACAGGGATCAGCTTTGTAGTTATTCTCAGCACTACATCCATGTCCGGAATACTACCCTTATATTTTGGTCATCATAACTGAACACAGTATTCAAGGTGCAGTCTGACCATAGCACTGTACAGTTTCTGACATGTAAGGGCTGATTCCATGATTGGATGATTCTGGCATTGACTAGCACTCACTGGGAGTGCTAATTCAGAAATAATGGGCCTGCAGTGCCTCATTTTTCATTAATTTCCTGACCAGTGCACTCAGCAAACACCACACTGCTCTAGGAAAGCCCGTCCATGGAATCAACCCTTCAATAGAATCATAGAATCATAGAAGTTACAACATGGAAACAGGCCCTTCGGCCCAACATGTCCATGTCGCCCAGTTTATACCACTAAGCTAGTCCCAATTGCCTGCACTTGGCCCATATCCCTCTATACCCATCTTACCCATGTAACTGTCCAAATGCTTTTTAAAAGACAAAATTGTACCCGCCTCTACTACTGCCTCTGGCAGCTCGTTCCAGACACTCACCACCCTTTGAGTGAAAAAATTGCCCCTCTGGACCCTTTTGCATCTCTCCCCTCTCACCTTAAATCTATGCCCCCTCGTTATAGACTCCCCTACCTTTGGGAAAAGATTTTGACTATCTACCTTATCTATGCCCCTCATTATTTTATAGACTTCTATAAGATCACCCCTTAACCTCCTACTCTCCAGGGAAAAAAGTCCCAGTCTGTCTAACCTCTCCCTGTAAGTCAAACCATCAAGTCCCGGTAGCATCCTAGTAAATCTTTTCTGCACTCTTTCTAGTTTAATAATATCCTTTCTATAATAGGGTGACCAGAACTGTACACAGTACTCCAAGTGTGGCCTCACCAATGCCCTGTACAACTTCAACAAGACATCCCAACTCCTGCATTCAATGTTCTGACCAATGAAACCAAGCATGCCAAATGCCTTCTTCACCACCCGATCCACCTGTGACTCCACTTTCAAGGAGCTATGAACCTGTACGCCTAGATCTCTTTGTTCTATAACTCTCCCCAACGCCCTACCATTAACGGAGTAGGTCCTGGCCCGATTCGATCTACCAAAATGCATCACCTCACATTTATCTAAATTAAACTCCATCTGCCATTCATCGGCCCACTGGCCCAATTTATCAAGATCCCGTTGCAATCCTAGATAACCTTCTTCACTGTCCACAATGCCACCAATCTTGGTGTCATCTGCAAACTTACTAACCATGCCTCCTAAATTCTCATCCAAATCATTAATATAAATAACAAATAACAGCGGACCCAGCACCGATCCCTGAGGCACACCGCTGGACACAGGCATCCAGTTTGAAAAACAACCCTCTACAACCACCCTCTGTCTTCTGTCGTCAAGCCAATTTTGTATCCAATTGGCTACCTCACCTTGGATCCCATGAGATTTAACCTTATGTAACAACCTACCATGCGGTACCTTGTCAAAGGCTTTGCTGAAGTCCATGTAGACCACGTCTACTGCACAGCCCTCATCTATCTTCTTGGTTACCCCTTCAAAAAACTCAATCAAATTCGTGAGACATGATTTTCCTCTCACAAAACCATGCTGACTGTTCCTAATTAGTCCCTGCCTCTCCAAATGCCTGTAGATCCTGTCCCTCAGAATACCCTCTGACAACTTACCCACTACAGATGTCAGGCTCACCGGTCTGTAGTTCCCAGGCTTTTCCCTGCCGCCCTTCTTAAACAAATGGGGGGACATTGTAAGTCAGCAAGGATGGGAGTGGTGGGTTAACAGGGCTTACAGTGGGCCAGGATATGGGCAGCTGTATTTTGCATGTTGGAGATTATAGAGTGTGGATGAAGGAGGGCTGGCAAGGAACGTATTGAATAATGAATTGAATTGAGTCTGGAGGTGACAAAAGCATGTATAAGGGTTTTAGTAACAGAAAGGTTGAGGTAGGGGCAAAGTGTGGCAATATTGTGGAAATGGTTTTGGTGATAAAGCGGATGTGGGGTTTGAAGTTCACTCAGGATTAAACAGGATACCAAAGTCTTGCATGGTTTTATTCAGCCTGAGTGAGTGGACAGGGAGTGACCTTTGCAATAGGGAATCAGAATGATAGCTTCAGTCTTCACAATGTTAGCTGAGGAAGTTGCGACTCATCTGTGACTTGGTGATGGACAAGCAGTCTAGCAGCGCGGAGGTCGTCATGGGGTGAAGAGAAGTGGTAGACAGGTAGCACTAGACATTTTCAATGTACAGATGGAAGCAGAACCTGTGCCTCCTGTTGATGTTAACGAGGCACAGCATAAAGATGAGGTAAAGGAAGGGCTCAAGGATAGGTCATTGTGTGACTCTGGGGGTGACAGTGTGGGGAAGTGAAGAAAATTAACTAAGTGAGATTTCATATTTTTCACTTATAACAACTGGGTATTAATCTCACCATTTATTGAACAGCAATGAATAAAAATGCTTCAGGTTCCCACACCATGAGTTACCAGTATAGGATTTAATTAGCTTTAATGACATGAACCTAGCTAATCAGCACCCATTTGCAGTAACACTCATTTTATGCCATTTATGTGGTTTAGCAATTCTTTAAACTATCTAGAAATAGCCTGGGATATTAATCCAGCTCCAGATTAAGCAAAGCTGTGAATTTATACATTCCTATTCATTGACATGTTTTGTTCAGAATCAAGCTCACTCCAGATAGGGGTACGGTAGTATAGTGGTTATGTTACTGGACAAATAATCCGGAGTCATGAGTTCAAATCCTGCCATGGTAGCTGGGGAATTTAAATTCAATTAATTAAATAAAATCTGGAATTAAAATGCTAGAATCAGTAATGGTGGCCATGAAACTATCAGACTGTCGTAAAAACCCATCTGGTTCACGAATGTCCTTTAGGGAAGGAAACCTGCCGTCCTTACCCGGTCTGGCCAAAATGTGACTCCAGACCCACAACAATGTGCTTGAATCTTAATTGCCCTCTGAAATGGCCTAACAAGCTATTCAGATGTACAATCTCGCTAAAAAAAGTCATAATAAGAATAAAACCGGACGGGGGACCACTAGGCACCGGACACAATAAAGGCAAACCAAGCCCAGTCAACCCTGCAAAGTCCTCCTCACTAACATCTGGGGACTTGTGCCAAAATTGGGAGAGCTGTCCCACAGACGAGTAAAGCAACAGCCTGACATAGCCATACCCACAGAATCGATACCTTTCAGCCAACGCCCCAAACTCTTCCACCACCATTCCTGGGCATGTGCTGTCCCACCGGCAGGACAGACTGACCAGAGGTGGTGGTATAGTGATATACAGTCAGGAGGGAGTGGCCCCGGGAGTCCTCAACATTGACTCTGGACCTCATGGCATCAGGTCAAACATGGGCAAGGAAACCTCCTGCTGATTACCACCTACCGTCCTCCCTCAGCTGATGAATCAGTCCTCCTCCATGTTGAGAAGCACTGAGGGTAGCAAGGGCACAGAATGTACTCTGGGTGGGGGGCTTCAATGTCCATCACCAAGAGTGGCTCGGTAGCACCACTACTGGCCGAGTACATAGCTGCCAGACTGGGCCTGCGGCTGGTGGTTAGCGAACCAACACAAGGGAAAAACTTACTCGACCTCGTCCTCACCAATCTACCTGTCGTATTGGTAGGAGTGACCACCGCACAGTCATCGTGGAGATGAAGTCCCGTCTTGGCACTGAGGACACCATCCAACGTGTTGTGTGGCACTATCACCATGCTAAATGGGATAGATTCAGTACAGATCTCGCAGCTCAAAACTGGGCATCCATGAGGCGCTGTGGGCCATCAGCAGCAGCAGAAATGTATTCCAGCACAATCTGTAACCTCATGGCCTGGAATATTTCTCACTCTACCATTACCAACAAGCCAGGGGATCAACCCTGGTTCAATGAGGAGTGCAGAAGAGCATGCCAGGAGCAGCACCAGGCGTACCTAAAAATGAGGTGCCAACCTGGTGAAGCTACAACTTAGGACTACATGCATGCTAAAAAGTGGAAACAACATGCTATAGACAGAGCTAAGCGATTCCACAACCAACGGATCAGATCAAAGCTCTGCAGTCCTGCGGTGGACAATTAAACAACTAACGGGAGGAGGAGGCTCTGTAAACATCCCCATCCTCAATGAAGGCAGAGTCCAGCACAAGAGTGCAAAAGACAAGGCTGAAGCGTTTGCAACCATCTTCAGCCAGAAGTGCCGAGTGGATCATCCATCTTGGCCTCCTCCCGATATCCCCACCATCACAGAAGCCAGTCTTCAGCCAATTCGATTCACTCCACGTGATATCAAGAAACGGCTGAGTGCACTGGATACAGCAAAGGCTATGGGCCCCGACAACATCCCGGCTGTAGTGCTGAAGTCTTGTGCTCCAGAACTAGCCAAGCCTCGAGCCAAGCTGTTCCAGTACAGCTACAACACTGGGATCTACCCGACAATGTGGAAAATTGTCGGGTAGATCCCAGGTATGTCCTGTCCACAAAAAGCATGACAAATTCAATCCAGCCAATTACCACCCCATCAGTCTACTCTCAATCATCAGCAAAGTGATGGAAGGTGTCGTTGACAGTGCTATCAAGCGGCACGTGATCACCGTTGCTCAGTTTGGGTTCCGCCAGGACCACTCGGCTCCAGACCTCATTACAGCCTTGGTCCAAACATGGACCAAAGAGCTGAATTCCAGAGGTGAGGTGAGAGTGACTGCCCTTGACATCAAGGCAGCATTTGACCGAGTGTGGTACCAAGGAGCCCTAATAAAATTGAAAATTGAAGTCAATGAGAATCAGGGGGAAAACTCTCCAATGGCTGGAGTCATACGTAGCACAAAAGAAGGTGGTTGTGGTTGTTGGAGGCCAATCATCTCAGCCCCAGGACATTGCTGCAGGTGTTCCTCAGAGCAGTGTCCTAGGCCCAACCATCTTCAGCTGTTTTATCAATGACCTTCCCTCCATCATAAGGTCAGAAATGGGGATGCTCGCTGATGATTGCACAGTGTTCATTCTCAACCCCTCAGATAATTAAGCAGTCCGTGCCCACTTGCAGCAAGACCTGGACAACTTCCAGGGTTGGGCTGATAAGTGGCAAGTAACATTCGCTCCAGACAATGACCATCTCCAACAAGAGAGAGTCTAACCACCTCCCCTTGACATTCAACTGCATTACCATCGCCGAATCCGCCACCTTCAACATCATGGGGGTCACCATTGACCAGAAACTTGACTGGACCGGCCATATAAATACTGTGGCTACAAGAGCAGGTCAGAGGCTGGGTATTCTGTGACGAGTGACTCACCCCCTGACTCCCCAAAGACTTTCCACCATCTACAAGGAACAAGTCAGGAGTGTGATGGAATACTCTCCACTTGCCTGGATGAGTGCAGCTCCAACAACACTCAAGAGGCTTGACACCATCCAGGACAAAGCAGCCTGGTTGATTGGCACCCCATCCACCACCCTAAACATTCACTCCCTTCACCACCAGCGCACTGTGGCTGCAGTGTGTACCATCTACAGGATGCACTGCAGCAACTCGCCAAGGCTTCTTTGACAGCACCTCCCAAACCCGCGACCTCTACCACCTAGAAGGACAAGGGCAGCAGGTACATGGGAACAACACCATCTGCACGTTCACCTCAAAGTCACACACCATCCCGACTTGGAAATATATTGCCGTTCCTTCATCGTCGCTGGGTCAAAATCCTGGAACTCCCTTCCTAACAGCACTGTGGGAGAACCTTCACCACACGGACTGCAGCGGTTCAAGAAGGCGGCTCACCACCACCTTCTCAAGGGCAATTAGGGATGGGCAATAAATGCCGGCCTCGCCAGTGACGCCCACATCCGATGAACAAATAAAAAAAAGATACTTTTTTCTCCCGATGCACTGAAAGTTGATATTCTGTACGATGTAATGGAAGACAGCGTGCTCCAGGAGAACAGCGATTATTGTTGTTGACTCCATTACATCTCACATCACTTTGGGAAGTGCATAATACCAAACATAATATTATTCACAGCTAGTGTTATTTGCAGAAGCAAAAGTATAAGAGACTTATGGAACCTGTTCAAATATTGTGTGTGAAGGGTTAAATGGACAAACCAGTTTTATAAGATCCTTTAAAAACTTTCCTACAGAATTTGGGATCAAACAAAATCGGGAGAAACAGCCTGGTCCTTCAGCAAACCAACATAATGCAGCTCTTGCAGGATTTATGCTGAAGTCATAGGGGGGAAGTTGAACCCCCAAGATCGGATGGGTTGGGGTCAGGTGGGTCATTAAAATAATTGATTTTTGGAGCGCGACCGCAACCCGGCTCCAACGCACCCACTTCCAGGTTTAACGGAGGCAAGATTGGTGGCATTGTGGACAGTGAAGAAGGTTATCTAGAATTGCAACGGGATCTTGATAAATTGGGCCAGTGGGCCGATGAATGGCAGATGGAGTTTAATTTAGATAAATGTGAGGTGATGCATTTTGGTAGATCGAATCGGGCCAGGACCTACTCCGTTAATGGTAGGGCGTTGGGGAGAGTTATAGAACAAAGAGATCTAGGAGTACAGATTCATAGCTCCTTGAAAGTGGAGTCACAGGTGGATCGGGTGGTGAAGAAGGCATTCGGCATGCTTGGTTTCATTGGTCAGAACATTGAATGCAGGAGTTGGGATGTCTTGTTGAAGTTGTACAGGGCATTGGTGAGGCCACACTTGGAGTACTGTGTACAGTTCTGGTCACCCTATTATAGAAAGGATATTATTAAACTAGAAAGAGTGCAGAAAAGATTTACTAGGATGCTACCGGGACTTGATGGTTTGACTTACAGGGAGAGGTTAGACAGACTGGGACATTTTCCCCTGGAGAGTAGGAGGTTAAGGGGTGATCTTATAGAAGTCTATAAAATAATGAGGGGCATAGATAAGGTAGATAGTCAAAATCTTTTCCCAAAGGTAGGGGAGTCTATAACAAGGGGGCATAGATTTAAGGTGAGAGGGGAGAGATACAAAAGGGTCCAGAGGGGCAATTTTTTCACTCAAAGGGTGGTGAGTGTCTGGAACGAGCTGCCAGAGGCAGTAGTAGAGGCGGGTACAATTTTGTCTTTTAAAAAGCATTTGGACAGTTACATGGGTAAGATGGGTATAGAGGGATATGGGCCAAGTGCAGGAAATTGGGACTAGCTTAGTGGTATAAACTGGGCGACATGGACATGTTGGACCGAAGGGCCTGTTTCCATGTTGTAACTTCTATGATTCTATGATTCTATGATTTGGGTATGTGCGAGTAATCGACTAGCCGAAGCGTGACCTTAATTATTTCAGAAGGATGGGTGGTTAACAGAGCAATTAACGTGATTATGAGGCATTAAATAGGTTTATTAAGTTGAATTCATGATACCTTTGAATTTAACGCCTCCAGCACGGGTTTCCTAGGCCGCGGGAATCACGGTCGGTAAAACGAAGTGAGAAGAGCCGGATCCATGAACTAAGTACCTTTATTGCACTGTTTGTGGGCCAGGAGGAGCAGGAGGGCATCCGTGCGGCTTACCAAGTTTACCTGCCATGATCAGACCCCCGAGATCAGCCAACCCCCCGCCCCCCCACTCTGCCTCCCGATCTCCGATGTCCAACTGTTCTCCCGATCTCCGATGTCCAACTGTTCTCCCGGTCTCCGATGTCCAACTGTCCTGACCTCTGATATCCAACTCTTCCCCAACCTCCGACGTCTAGCTGTTCTCTCCGCTTCCGATGTCCAACTCCCACCCGATCTCCACCTCCCCGCCGCCCCTGCCCCCGATGTCCTCCACGGCCCCACTCCTCCGGCCCACAATCTCTCCCTCCATCCCTCCCTGTCTTCTCTCCAATCCCCGGCTGCAGCCAGAGAGGTTCTGAATATATGTGTCAGAGCGGGGGCTCTGACACATATATTCAGAACCTCTCTGGCCACAGGGAATGTGCCAGAGGACTGGAGAACCACTAATGTAGTACCATTATTCAAGAAGGGGAGTCGGGAAAAACCGGGGAACTACAGGCCAGTGAGCCTAACATCAGTGGTAGGAAAATTATTGGAAAAAATTCGGAAGGACAAAATTAGTCTCCACTTGGAGAAGCAAGGATTAATCAGGGATAGTCAACATGGCTTTGTCAAGGGAAGATCATGTCTGACTAATTTGATTGAATTTTTTGAGGGGGTGACTAGGCGTGTGGATGAGGGTAACGCAGTGGATGTGGTATACATGGATTTCAGTAAGGCCTTCGATAAAGTCCCCCACAGGAGACTGGTCAAGAAGGTACGAGCCCATGGAATCCAGGGTGCTTGGCACTTTGGATAAAAAACTGGCTTAGTGGCAGAAGGCAGAGGGTGATGGTCGAAGGTTGTTTTTGTGACTGGAAGCCTGTGGACAGTGGGGTACCACAGGGATCTGTGCTGGGGCCCTTGCTGTTTGTGGTCTACATTAACGACTTGGATATGAATGTAAAAGGTATGATCAGTAAGTTCGCTGATGATACAAAAATTGGTAGGGTGGTAAATAGTGAGGAGGATAGCCTCAGTCTGCAGGACGATATAGATGGGTTGGTCAGATGGGCGGAACAGTGGCAAATGGAATTTAACCCGGAAAAGTGCGAGGTGATGCACTTTGGAGGGACTAACAAGGCAAAGGAATACACAATGAATGGGAGGACCCTAGGCAAGACAGAGGGTCAGAGGGATCTTGGTGTGCAAGTTCACAGATCCCTGAAGGCGGCGGAACAGGTAGATAAGGTGGTAAAGAAGGCATATGGGATACTTGCCTTTATTAGCCGAGGCATAGAATATAAGAGCAAGGAGGTTATGATGGAGCTGTATAAAACACTGGTTAGGCCACAGCTGGAGTACTGTGTGCAGTTCTGGTCGCCACACTACAGGAAGGATGTGATCGCTTTGGAGAGGGTGCAGAGGAGATTCACCAGGATGTTACCAGGGCTGGAGCGCTTCAGCTATGAAGAGAGACTGGGAAGATTGGGTTTGTTTTCCTTGGAGCAGAGGAGGCTGAGGGGGGACATGATTGAGGTGTACAAAATTATGAGGGGCACAGATAGGATGGATACTAAGGAGCTTTTTCCCTTCGTTGAGGGTTCTATAACAAGGGGACATAGATTCAAGGTAAAAGGCGGGAGGTTTAGAGGGGATTTGAGAAAGAACTTTTTCACCCAGAGGGTGGTTGGAGTCTGGAACTCACTGCCTGAAAGGGTTGTGGAGGCAGGAACCCTCACAACATTCAAGAAGCATTTGGATGAGCACTTGAAATGCCATAGCATACAAGGCTACGGACCAAATGCTGGAATATGGGATTAGAGTAGACAGGGCTTGATGGCCGGCGCGGACACAATGGGCCGAAGGGCCTCTATCCGTACTGTATGACTCTATGACTCTATGAAACCGAATTGAAATATTTAAACCAGGTTCTACCGTTAACTTCGGTAGGATCTGCGGGAAACCCTTACTTCCGGATTTCCTCTCCACAAACCTCACCCCCCCAATGCACCCCCCCTCCCCCCGCCAACCACTGCTTGTTTCCCGGCTTCAAGATAAAATTTAGGTCACAGGATTATAGAAACATAGAATGATACAGCACAGGAGGAGGCTATTCTGCCCATCATGTCGGTGCCAGCTCTTTGAAAAAGCTGTCCAATTAGTCCCACTCCCCTGCTTTTTCCCCAAAGCTCTGCAAATTTTTCCACTTCAAGTACTTATCCAATTCCCTTTTGAAAGTTATTATTGAATCTACTTCCACTACCCTTTTGGGCAGCGCATTCCAGATCATAACGACTCGCTGTGCAAAAATGTTTTTCCTCTTGTTGCCTTTGGTTCTTTTGCCAATTGCCTTAAATATGTGACTTTTGGTTACCAACCCTTCTGCCACTGGAAACAGTTTCTCCTTATTTACTCTATCAAAACCCTTCATGATTTTGAACACCTCTATCAAATCGCCCCTTAACCTTCTCTGGTCTAAGGACAACAACCCCAGATTGGCTGATCTCTCCACGTAACTGAAATCTTTCATCCCTGGTAGCATTCTAGTAAATATCTTCTGCACCCCCTCTAAAGTCTTAACATCCTTCCTAAAGTGCGGTGCCCAGAATTGGTCACTGTATTCCAGCTGGGGCAAAACCAGTGCTTTATAAAGGTTTAGTGTTACATCCTTACACCTCATGGTGACATTAGACAAAGTCAAATTTTTTAAGTGTGGTGATGGGTTTCTGTGTATGAAAAACAACTGGCTGACCAGAAAAGAAATAAACACAACACAAAGGAGCTACAAAGAGCCATTTAATAGTTACATGCACCATATAGCAAAATTTGAAGTCAGCTAAAGAAAGCATTCAGCTTTTCTTCATAGAATCATAGAATCATAGAAATTTAGGGCACAGAAGGAGGCCATTTAGCACATCATGACTGTGCCGGCTGAAAAAGAGCTATCCAGCCTCATCCCACTTTCCAGCTCTTGGTCTGTAGTCTTGTAGGTTACGGCACCTCAAGTGCAAATCCAAGTAGCTTTCAAATGGATGGGGGTTTCTGCCTCTACCACCCTTTTTGGCAGTGAGTTCCAGACCCTCACCATCCTCTGGGTGAAAACATTTCTCCTCAACTCCCCTCCAATCCATCTACCAATTACTTTAAATCTATGCCCCCTGGTTATTGACCTCTCTGCTAATGGAAATAGGTCCTTCCTATCTACTCTATCCAGGCTCCTCATAATTCTCAATTAAATCACCCCTCAGCCTCCTCCATTTCAAAGAAAACAACCCCAGCCTATCCAATCTTTCCTCATACCGAAAATTCTCTAGTCCTGGCAACATCCTTGTAAATCTCCTCTGTACCCTCTCTGGTGCAATCACATCTTTCCTGTAACGTGGTGACCAGAACTGTACGCAGTACTCAAGCTGTGGCCTAACTAATGTTTTATACAGTTCTAGCATAACCTTCCTGCTCTTATATTCGACGCCTCGGCTAATCGTAGAATCATAGAATCATAGAAAATTTACGGCACAGAAGGAGGCCATTTGGCCCATCGTGTCCGCTCCGGCCGTAAATTAGCCACCCAGCCTAATCCCACTTTCCAGCACTTGATCCATAGCCTTGTGGGTCATGGCACTTCAGGTGCATATCCAGGTACTTTTTAAATGAGTGGAGGGTTTCTGCCTCTCCCACCCTTTCAGGCAGTGAGTTCCAGACCCCCACCACCCTCTGGGTGAAAACATTTTTCGTCAGCTCCCCTCTAATCCTTCTACCAATCACTTTAAATCTATGCCCCCTGGTTATTGACCTCTCTGCTAAGGGAAATAGGTCCTTCCTATCCACTCTATCGAGGCCCCTCATAATTTTGTACACCTCAATTAAATCACCCCTCAGTCTGCTCTGATCTAAGGAAAACAACCCCAGCCTATCCAATCTTTCCTCATAGCTAAAATTCTCCAGTCCTGGCAACATCCTCATAAATCTCCTCTGAACCCTCTCTAGTGCAATCACATCTTTCCTGTAATGCGCTGACCAGAATTGTAAGCAGTACTTAAGCTGTGGCCTAACTACTGTTTTATACAGTTCTAGCATAACCTCCCTGCTCTTATATTCTATGCCTCGGCTAATAAAGGAAAATACCGCATATGCCTTCTTAACCACCTTATCTACCTGTCCTGCTACCTTCAGGGATCTGTGGACATGCACTCCAAGGTCCCTCACTTCCTATTGTTGTAGCGACCTTCTCAGTCACCATTCAAATCACCCACGCTGAGTCCGGAAACCTTTCGTAAGCAGAGTTTCTTTAAGCATATGCAGGGGAGAGTCTTAGAGAGCCAAAGTCTCTCCAATTAAACAATTTCATCAGGTTTTATACACAGTACGGTTGATACTGACAGACAGCAGTCTGTTGGCCTCACGCATGTGACCACCTAGATCCCACCTGTACCTTGCCCATAGTCATCAAGGAGTCTCGCACATGCGCGGGAGCAGATGTTCCTGTTATCTCAACTGTTCCTGTATCTCAACTGTCCCTGTTATCTCAACTGTCTTCAGCTCTTACTTCTGCCTTTCTATGGTTTACAATCCCCCTTATCTGGTGTCCGAGGTCTCCCATTATCATTATCTTAGTCCATTGTTCTTGTTACAAGGTTTCGTGAAAACATGATTATGACAACTGCTACTGTTAAACTGCTGACACTATGCTTTAGTCCTTTTTGGTCAAGCTTCCCATTATGCCTTGTGGTCACACTGGTTATCTCGTAGCTAGCATAACTTCAGTATACATATAAAGATTATACACTCACAACTCTTACATCAGCATTAATATCACAAAGCCTGTAATTCTTTAGTTGCTGCAACAATCCCTCCTTTTGGCCCTGGGTCAGACAACTGTCCGACCCCGGATGGCCAACCCTGGATACTCCCCCTATGCCTTTCCAGTGATCAGTCGGTAGTCATAAGGTTCGCTTCCCTATATACTAGGACTCTCATGGTTTCACCAGATCCTATTGACTCGGTTAGACTTCGTCCATAAAGCCCTACCCTAATTCCCCCTAAATTACCTCATACAGGTTTAACTTCCACTGCAAGGAGCGGTTTTCTTCCTTTACCAGTTTAGTAATAGCCCTGGCTAACCCTTCAGCTTTTGCACGCTTGCATCTATTGCACGCCACACATAGGAGAATCAATACAATTAGTAGTTGCACCACCAATAATACATGTGATATCAGTCTGATTCACAGGTGGATCTGAATGTTCAGTCCCCAGTCCCACAGGTCATCCCTCTTCGCGCCCATGATGCCATATAGTCATGAACCACCCCAAAGGCGAATAAACTGTCTGTGAAAATGTTAACCCTTTTTCCCTCTGACCATTCCAGGCTTCAATTAGGGCTGCGAGTTCCACCACCTGGGCGGACAAGCGTCCATCCAGTTGGCCAGAGCTAATCAGGGTCCCATCTTGCCCATTCTGTATGTGGAACTCCATCCACGAATCTCCGGGGCCCGTCCACAAGGAGGTTCATTACCTCTCCCTCCAAGGGGGTGTCTTTTACCCCATAGCTCTGTTCCTGTTCGACCTCTACCTGGCATGTGTGGTCCGAGCCCTCGGTTAGGACTCCAGAAGCTGGATTATTACCTACATCCTTTATGATTTGTACCGACTTATCCTTTGGTATCAAGACAGCCTCCCATGCCGCCAGTCGGCTATCTGAGACCGTCTGTAACTTGCCCGTGTTCAACAACTAGACCAGAGTGTGTTGCGTGTGTAAGATGAGCTGCCCTGCCATTACTATTGGCTCACAAACCCTTATGGCCAATGTTGCACAATCGAGGGCAGCAACACACCTGGGAAGTCCGGCGGCAACCAGAGACCGGTGGGTGGAATAATATGCCACAGAGCGCTTCCTATCCCCGTACTCTTGCGTGAGCACAGCATTATACAGCCAGCGTCAACATCGCAGTGCAGGTAAAATAGTTTGGACATGTCAGGCAGCCCCAGGGCAGGGGCTGTGATCAGAGCACATTTTGTTGCAGCATATGCTGGTTCCTGCTTGGATCTCCACTCGGCAGTTTCCAATGGCCCCAGCCCTCCTTTCACAAGATTCTGGATCGGGGCTAGTATACTGGTAAATCCGGGGACAAAATTCCGACAATAGTTGAAGAGACCTAACACCTTCCTAACTCCCCTCACATTTACTGGCCGTGGCATGCTTGCTATAGCTTCTTGCCTATCTTTCGCCATCACTCAGTGGCTCTGTGTTATGTTGTGTCCGAGGTATCGGACCATACCCTGTTCTAGTTGTGCTCTTTTAGGGCTGACCCTAACCCTCGTGTCCTGCAGAGGCTCGAGGATGCACACCAGTGCCCCGCAATGGGCCCGTTCGTCTTTGGCTATCACTTTGACGCGGGCCTTTGCCCCCTTTCCCACCTCCTTTCGCCCAGCAGTCGAATTTCACATGTCCTTTCCTGCCACAATTGTTACATTTGGTGTCCCAATGCGGTGGTTTACGCTAGCGACAATCCTTGGATTGGTGTCCTGGCTTGCCACATGTAAAACAGGCTATGGTGGTCGAGGCAGCCGCTACGACCATGGCAACCACCTTTGCCCTTTGGTGCTTGGAATCAACCTCACTTGACTGGGCCATATTGATTCCCCTCCGGGAGCCCCAGGTCCAATATTTTTTGGTGTTTTACACTTAGACCTTACTTCAACATTTTAATGAAGACCAGATCATCTCAGGTAGGAGCTGCCACTCCTGAGAACTCCTCATAGGCCATGAACTTATGTTCTGCATATTCATTTGGGGTTTCCCCTGGTTTTTGGACAATCCCG
This sequence comes from Heptranchias perlo, assembly GCF_035084215.1. NCBI lineage: Eukaryota > Metazoa > Chordata > Chondrichthyes > Hexanchiformes > Hexanchidae > Heptranchias > Heptranchias perlo. Next base: position 77,927,963 of record NC_090330.1, read on the forward strand.
ATGATGGCCCCCCAATTATTAATTCCTGCCCCTAATGCTTGTTTCACCTGTGTCTTAAATATTGCATATTTTTGTGCATGTGTCGCCCCCGCTGCCTGGGCTCAGGTCGCATCCTGGGTCCCGGCTGCCAATCCAAGCCAAATTGTCTTGGGGCATTTAGCTCGGACCAGGGTGTGTGTGTTAAGCGAGTGCATGTTGTGAACGTCGATCATTTCCTCAAGCCGGGACCAGAACTCGGTGTTGCCATGGTTCTGTTTCAGGGGCCCCAAATCCTTTGGTAACATTTGTTTTTCAGCTGGGGTATCTGGCCTGTGTATTTCAGTACTATATGCTTGGTTCTGTCCTCTAGTGGGCACACTTTTGATATGTATAGGTGCGGAGCAGTCGGTTCCGGACGCTCGTACTCTGGTGGCCAGTCAGGCCAGTCATCGTCTCGGTTGTATTTTGAGGCTTCCTCATCCAGACTGTCTCAATCTATTCCGTCCTCATTCCTCTTATAATTCATTTGTAGTTCAGGTTGTTGTTTCCTGAGCTCCTTCATCTCTTTCCATTGCTTCCTTCTCTTTGCAAAAATGTTGTCTTGCATTATCTAACATCTTAGTTGTTTGTATATAACATTGGCAAAGAATTACTGTGGTGGCTTTGTCTTTATCTTTCTTCCATGCCTCCCACCATTCTTTCTGTTTACTTGGTTCCCAAGTACAATCCCATCTGTCCCTTTCCATACATGCGCGTGTTTTCTTATGTTTTCCCATTACCGTTTCCACGATGGACCCCACAAGGCCCATCTTGTCCTTAGCAGGCATTATGTTCGGCTTATGTCACGAAACAAATGCAATATGTACCAGAATTTGTCCCGAGTACACTATCTCCCTGGTCTGTACACAAATACCATCTTACGCTATCTTGCCACGACTCAGTATCCGGATCTCCGACTAGGTATTACCCGTGTATTGTCCTATCAAGGGTCAGTAAAGTGTGTCTTACTCACCCGAGATGGACTAGACACGCCACTTGGCCAGTTGAGATCCTGCCGACTATGCAAATTGTTGTAGCGACTTTCTCGGTCACCATTCAAATCACCCACACTCAGTCCGGAGAGCCTTTCATAAGCAGAGTTTATTCAAGCATATGCAGGGGAGAGCCTTAGAGAGCCAAGGGTCTCTCCGATTAAACAATTTCATCAGGTTTTATGCACAGTAAGATTAATACTGATAGGCAGCAGTCTGTTGGCCTCACGCATGTGACCACCTAGGTCTCGCCTGTACCTTGCCCATAGTCATCATGGAGTCTCACAAGTGCGTGGGAGCAGATGTTCCTGTTATCTCAACTGTTCCTGTATCTCAACTGTCCCTGTTATCTCAACTGTCTTCAGCTCTTACTTCTGCCTTTCTATGGTTTACAATTCCCCTTATCCGGTGTCCGAGGTGGTTATCTCGTAGCTAGCATAACTTCAGTATACATATAAAGATTATACACTCACAACTCTTACATCAGCATTAATATCACAAAGCCTATAATTCTTTAGTTGCCGCAACACTCTTCAGCTCTCAGTATCCTCCCATTTATTGTGTTTTCCCTTGCCTTGTTTGCCCTCCCCGAATGCATTACCTCACATTTCTCTGGATTGAATTCCATTTGCCACTTTTCTGCCCACCTGACTAGTCCATTGATATCTCCAGCAGTCTACAGCTTTCCTCCTCCTCACTATCAACCACTATGTATAATCTGCAACTTCTTAATCATGCCCTCTACATTTAAGTCTAAATCATTAATATAGACCACAAAAAGCAAGGGACCTAGTACTGAGCCCTGCAGGACCCCACTAGAAACATCCTTCCAGTCACAAAAACACCCGTCGACCATTACCCTTTGCTTCCTGCCACCAAGACAATTTTGGATCCAACTTGCCACTTTCCCTTGGATCCCATGGGCTTTTATTTTTTTGACCAGTCTGCCATGTGGGACCTTGTCAAAAGCCTTGCTAAAACCCATGTAGACTACATCAAATGTACTACCCTTATCTACCCCTCCTTGTTACCTCCTCAAAAAATTCAATCAAGTTAGTCAGACACAACCTTCCCTTAACAAATCCATGCTGACTGTCCTTGATTACTCCATGCCTTTCTAAGTGATGGTTTATTCTGTCCCTCAGAATTGATTCCAATAATTTGCCCACCACTGAGGTTAGACTGACTGCCCTGTAATTACTCGGTCTATCCTTCACTCCCTTTTTAAACAATGGTACAACGTTAGCAGTCCTCCAATCCTCCAGCACCACGCCTATATCCAGTGAGGTTTGGAAAATGATGCTCAGAGCCTCGGTTGTTTCCTCCCTTGCTTCTTTTAACAGCCTGGGATACATTTCATCCGGCTCTGGTGGTTTATCTACTTTCAAAGATGCTGATCCCCTTAATATCCCCTCTCTCACTATATTTATCCCATTCAGTATTTCACACTTCACCTCCTTAACTACAACATCTGCATCGTTCCTCTCTTTTGTGAAGGACGCAAAGTATTTGTTAAGAACCATACCAACATCTAATAATAAAGGACAGTATCCCGTATGCCTCCTTAACCACCTTATTTATTTGTCCTGCTACCTTCTGGGATCTGTGTGCATGCACTCCAAGTCCCTCTGTTCCTCTACACTTCTCAGTATCCTACCATTTATTGTGTATTCCCTTGCCTTGTTTTCCCTCTCCAAATGCCACTTTTCTGCCCACCTAACCAGTCCATTGATATCTTCCTGCAGTCCACAGCTTTCCTCCTCACTATCAACCACATGGACAATTTTTGTATTTTCTGCAAACTTCTTAATGATGCCCCCTACATTTAGGTCGAAATCATTAGTATAGACCACAAAAAACAAGAGAACTAGTACTGAGCCCTGCAGAACCCCACTGGAAACAGCCTTCCAGTCACAAAAACACCCTTTGACCATTACCCTTTGTTTCCTGCCACTTAGCCAATTTTGGATCCAACTTGCCACTTTCCCTTGGATCCCATGGGCTTTTACTTTTTTGACCGGTCTGCTATGTGGGACCTTGTCAAAAGCCTTGCTAAAATCCATGTAGACTTCATCAAATGCTTGTTACCTCCTCAAAAAATTCAATCAAGTTAGTCAGACACGACCTTCCCTTAACAAACCTATGCTGACTGTCCTTGATTAATCTGTGCCTTTCTAAATGACGATTATACAATCCGTGCCATTCTAAATGATGATTTTTCTTGCTTAATAACTAATTATGTCTATAATTCTGCTGTCCTGCCGCAGAATGTGAAGCCACAACAAAATTACAAAGTTGTTCCTCTGGATATCTGAGCTGATTTCAAAAAAAAAACTTTCCACACAGGTAGCCTCACATGCCAGGTAGACATTCTGTGAATTCGGGCCAGCTCCCCCTACAATCTTCTGGCTATAAGTGGATAGAACATTATGAGGAATATGTGCTCAAATTCCTGATATATGCTCCCAACAGGTGAGGCTCCCGGTCAGTAGTGTAATTTTGTTACATCAGCCTTAATGTGCATTCCTTAGCAAATCTAGCAAGGGTCTTTAAGCTTCTACCAAATTCTGCTCATCAAGTGAGAAAAATGGTTTCATTTATATTTAGCACCCGCTATTTGTGAGGTGTCAGAGCAGGCATTTTTAAAAACTTTAGCACTTTGTCTTCTGCCATATTCTGGAGTATTCCACTTTGAGAAGATCATTACAATATTCTAGTTTCTGAGTTCCTAACATTGTGTGATTTCAGAATCACTAATCTCACTCTGTAGTGTATGTGTATTTCTAGTATCGGGTGGTTTCATTTCATAATAAGGGCAAATTTAGTGATCCCACACTCCCAGTGAGGAGTCACATTCAAAGGAAGTGTAGTATGGGCTCTATCTCTGATCACAGTCTCTTGGCTCTTCATTGAACATATCCTATAATGTGTGTAATATTGTATCTGATATATAAGGATTCGTTGATGAGAGACTCGCTTAGTGTATCTTGAAAGCAGGGTGAGGCTTCCATCCTCTTCAATGTTTTCATTAATTGGATGACATTGTAAGGGACAGTCTTGCAGTGTCTGTTCCTGGCATTCTGAAAGAATGATGGCACTTCTTTTCACAGGTAACATTTTGTTGTGGACCAATTTGCTGATCTAGTGCACTCTACACACAATCTTGATAAATGGGAAGTGGCAGTAGATGCCCCAAGCCTGGTCAAGAGGGGATGTCAAAGACAGAAATTCAAAAATACAAGGGGCATCAGTCCCAATTGTTGATTCTATTGGTACCTGGGCCCCGGTGGATGCCAAATTTAAATTGGATACAATTATACAGATCAGAAAAGGCAAGACTCATTTCTCTTCAGTGGCAGTAATTCAGATTGAACACACAGTCCTGAAATTCCAACGGCCTGGGGATGGAAACATTTGTTTAGGCAGGGGTAGAGTTTATATGCTGGGTCTGTGCCCCTTTTTCTGACCCTCAGAAATTTAGAATGAAGTTGACCTCGGCTCATAATATGTCCATCCATATATGGGCATATGTATTATAAAGCAATGCAAATGAAGAAAATACGAGAAAGGAGTTTCACTCTGCTTTGCTTCAGAATCAGTTCAGGTTTTAACATCTGATTTGGACTCCAAGCTTCATGCAGTTTCAACTTGAAAACAATGCTAAATTTGTGGGGCATGAGTGTACCATAAGTCATTAGGATCTCATTCCCTTCCTCAGTCATGTAATGTCCATTCAACGTCGACACTGACATTGAACTGCTCACTTCTAAAGGATCGGAAACTTATTGATTGGTTTGTCTCTTAATTAGTCCTCAGACAAACATAGAAACATACAAAATAAGAGCAGGAGTAGGCCATTCAACCTTCAAGCCTGCGCCGCCATTCAGTATGATCATGGCTGATCCTCTATCTCAATACCATATTCCCGCTCTCTCCCCATACCCTTGATGCTTTTGTGTCTAGAAATCTATCTATTTCCTTCTTAAATATATTCAGTGACTTGGCCTCCACAGCCTTCTGTGGTAGAGAATTCCACATGCTCACCACCCTCTGAGTGAAGAAATTTCTCCTCATCTCAGTCCTAAATGTCGTACCCTGTATCCTGAGACTGTGACCCCATGTTCTAGACACCCCCCCAGCCAGGGGAAACATCCTCCCTGCAACCAGTCTGTCTAGCCCTGTCAGAATTTTATACGTTTCAATGAGATCCCCTCTCATTCTTCTAAACTGTAGTGAATACAGGCCGAGTCGACCCAATCTCTCCTTTTTTTTATTTGTTCATGGGATGTGGGCGTCGCTGGCAAGGCCAGCATTTATTGCCCATCCCTAATTGCCCTTGAGAAGGTGGTGGTGAGCCGCCTTCTTAAACCGCTGCAGTCCGTGTGGTGAAGGTTCTCCCACAGTGCTGTTAGGAAGGGAGTTCCAGGATTTTGACTCAGCGACAATGAAGGAATGGCGAAATATTTTCAAGTCGGGATGGTGTGTGACTTCGAGGGGAACGTGCAGGTGATGTTGTTCCCATGTACCTGCTGCCCTTTTCCTTCTAGGTGGTAGAGGTCGCGGGTTTGGGAGGTGCTGTCGAAGAAGCCTTGGTGAGTTGCTGCAGTGCATCCTGTAGATGGTACACTCTGCAGCCACGGTGCGCCTGTGGTGAAGGGAGTGAATGTTTAGGGTGGTGGATGGGGTGCCAATCAAGCGGGCTGCTTTGTCCTGGATGGTGTCAAACTTCTTGAGTGTTGTTGGAGCTGCACTCATCCACGCAAGTGGAGAGTATTCCATCAAAATCCTGACTTGTGCCTTGTACATGGTGGAAAGGCTTTGGGGAGTCAGGTTTCCTCCGGCGAGTTACTCGCTGCAGAATACCCAGCCTCTGACCTGCTCTGTAGCCACAGTATTTATGTGGCTGGTCCAGTTAAGCTTCTGATCAATGGTGACCCCCAGGATGTTGGTGTGGGGGTTTTGGCGATGGTAATGCCATTGAATGTGAAGGGGAGGTGGTTAAACCCTCTCTTGTTGGAGATGGCCATTGTCTGGCTCTTGTCTGGCATGAATGTTACTTGCCACTTATCGGCCCAAGCCTGGATGTTGTCCAGGTCTTGCTGCATGCGGGCACGGACTGCTTCGTGATCTGACGGGTTGCGAATTGAACTGAACACTGTGCAATTGTCAGTGAACATCCCCATTTCTGACTTTACGATGGAGGGAAGGTCATTAATGAAGCAGCTGAAGATGGTTGGGCCTAGGACACTGCCCTGAGGAACTCCTGCAGCAATGTCCTGGGGCCTCCAACAACCACTACCATCTTCCTTTGTGCTATGTATGACTCCAGCCAATGGAGAGTTTTCCCCCTAATTCCCATTGACTTCAATTTTACTAGGGCTCCGTGGTGCCACACTCGGTCAAATGCTGCCTTGATGTCAAGGGCAGTCACTCTCACCTCACCTCTAGAATTCAGCTCTTTTGTCCATGTTTGGACCAAGACTGTAATGAGGTCTGGAGCTGAGTGGTCCTGGCGGAACCCTAACTGAGCATCAGTGAGCAGGTTATTGGTGAGTAAGTGCCGCTTGATAGCACTGTTGATGACACCTTCCATCACTTTGCTGATGATTGAGAGTAGACTGATGGGGTGGTCATTGGTTGGATTAGGTTAGCCCTGCTTTTTGTGGACAGGACATACGTGGGCAATTTTCCACATTGTCGGGTAGATGCCAGTGTTGTAGCATACTGGAACAGTTTGGCTAGAGGAGCGGTTAGTTCTGGAGCACAAGTCTTCAGCATGGGATGTTATTGTGACGATCCGGATTCTTTCCCCTCAGTCTGGTTCAGCAAGAACTGATTCGAGTACACCGTAAAGTTCAAACAACTTTAATAGCAGATCTTAGTCTGTCGCTTCAATTCAGATTCCTGAGAGAATCCGAACGATTCTAACAGAATAAGGAGACAAAGACAAAGACAAAGACTCATACCTTTATACAAATCCATAGAGGTTGGAACATCATTAACACAAGAGTCAACACCAATCATAAGCCGGGCACAGGTTGCCATGCGGGGTTACATTATTTCCGGCCAATCATAGACAATCCATGTGCTGACCATGTCGCTGTTAGACATCAAAGGGGATACTTCCTCACCTTCCAACTTGGAATGTTCTTCCCTGTTCCTTCTGTTCCTTATCTCCCAACCTGGAATGTCTTTCAACTTTGGCTAAGCTCGTTACCTATATTGATCTGCCATAAACATGGAGACATTCAGACCAGTCCTTGACTCACATCAAAGACCTATCATTGATAAGACAATGCAGGCCTGCTGACTAAGCAAACATATGGCCCAGCAGGAGGCCAGGCCACCTGTACCAATCTCAGTTACTAACTAATTAACCCTTTCTAACCATTTTGCATTCTGCTTCTTTGCCACGTAGACATTTTAATATTTTACCGAAAACTGACCACGTAGGGATTCTCATTCCCCCCTTTTATCATTTGATGATAACCAATTATTACGGTGCTCACTGGTTCTGCAGGTTCTGCAGTGCAGCAACATTTAAGTAAGCAATAATCTATAAGAATTATAACAATGAATATAACTAGCCCTTGAACTAGAGAAGTCCCAATAGAACACAGACATGTTTCATCAATACGCCTTTGTACTCTTATCTGTTCTTAGGAACAGACTCCTTCTAAACATCTCTCAAGTAAGTTGCGAATGTTCTTGGTCAGCTAAACCTATTCATGTTAATTTGAAAAGGCCTACATAGTCAAATATCCTATGGTGCTTTATATTTTGTTTCCAGCCTAACTAGACTGAATGGTACCTTTCAGACCATTTTACACCTGTGAATTGGTGCCCTCCCCATTATATCCCTTAATCCAAATTCTCCCTACAATATCCCGTTAGATGCTGTACCTCATCTTAACCAGGTTCCCTTCGTGTTGGCCACCAGTCCGGGTGGAAGAGAGGCAGAGCATCTGATAATCCTATCAAACTATAATTGTCTTCCCTTTTACATGCACCTTACCCCAGCTGGTGCTACTCCCGGTACCATTAAGATGTGTTCTTAGTTGAAACCACAGAGACAATGGGGACATTCTCACCCAGGCTCTGTTTTACTATCTTTGCCAAACCCTTCATCCTCTGCTTACATTTATTACATGCAATGAAAATCAAGAAGCACATTACAACAAACTGCACTACGACTAATACATATGAAACTAATCTAATCCAAAGATGGATCTGTATGTTCAGTCCCAAATTCCAGAGGTCATTTCACCAGGTGGTGACTTTAATTTGGTCAATGTCATGCTTAATGTTGTTATTGTCCTGTTGTAGGTTATAATAAACCTTCTGGGAGAGGCGTATCTCCATTCGCAATGCTTCCAAGTATTTAGGCAACAGGGGTGTCAGATACCCAAATGTGTCCTGATATGCTTTTAAGTCCTTTCTGACATTCTCAGAAACTTGTAAGGTGGTGAGGTTATGCCGGTGTATCTCTACCAGTTCCTCGGGTCCAATCCGAACCAGGACTTCAGAAATGGAGTAGAATTCTGGACTTAAAATATCACAAGTTAGATTGGCATATTTAAACGTTTTCAAATTAGTTGTAACACAGTATTCGCCCTCTCCGGCATATGCCACTTAAGTGGGTTTTAGATCCGCCTCTAGGGCCTCCATGGTACAGTTAATATCCGGATTGGTACCGGTATTAAACCCACACTGTGCTTCTAGGCTGTGTCCAACACTATGTGGACACACAGTGACAGCATGTCTAGTAACACATCCCTTTAATTTTGTTCCAGCCAATCAGCTTAAATCTACGTCCTCTAGTTCTTGAACCCTCTGCTCGGGGAAACAGGTACTTCCTGTCTACTTTATCTGGGCCCCTCATAATCTTGTAATTTTGTATCCATCGTGCGGATATCTTCTAAATATTGTTTCTCCCAATTTTATTGTTAACTGATGGGAACCTAACCCTGAATTTTGGAAATACAAATTACTGTGTCCCTCTTTACTTTAATTTCAGTCCTTTTGATTGATACCAGTGTATCCTGACTGTTTCATTAATTAGTTGGTTTCTCTATGGACCATGTGTCAGTGCCTTGTTTAAAAGGATTTCTCACTCGCCTGGACCACATTAACCATTTTCCTGTTGTGCTGTTGTCAAGTAACTGAGCCTGTCTGAGACTCATTCTTCAATGTATCTTCTTCATGTATCTCCGCATACTAGCAGCATCTCATAGGAATGAGCTTAGTGTTCTTGGATATTAACTTTCTGCTGGCCAGTCTCTTCTTCCTCATGGTATTTCCAAACATTTTCCATGGCACACATCATATGTCCTGTAGGATTCAGTCCTGTAAAAGCAACTGGTTTGTTTAAAGAGTGGTTGCAATAGCTCACCAGGCCATAGGCCTTTGTAATCATGTTCTTCATCCTGATCTCCGTTTCAGATGATGGCAACATACATTTGTATCTTTTATGTCCTCTGTAGCCACTCTTAGGTTTTCAGGTTATCTTATCAAAAAGATCAGGGGTGTCTAGAGTGCTTATCTCCCCCTGCATGGTCCCGATGTCAGGGTAGTGGCCAGGCTATTGAGTGTAGTTTTCTCATTATTCATTATAGGCAAGGACACAAATATCTCCACGAGAAAGCTATCAATTTACTATTCTCAACTACACTTTCCTGACTTCCACTAGATTATATATTTATGCCAGATTGATTTTTGTTATCATGCCCAATTCAATGACTTTAGAGAAATTCCCATATCTCCCCACCTCGAGCACTCTGTCTCGGAAGACAACAAATAGGCTAAAACAAAACAAATCAAAATGTTTTCAAAAGAAGAGAATCAGGTTGATATCACCACGCTGTGACATTTGGTATCCGCTGATGTCTGCAGCTAAAGTCTTAAATCTTTAACACCACTGGATCGTTTCCTGCACCAAATTTCTCCAGCGAAAGTTGCACCGTAACTTTGTAACTACTCTTGGTAATCCTGCACCATCAACACTCACGTGGTCCCAAAAAAAAACCAGGGTCACCTGTTTTAAAAGAAACACAGAAAATCCATTGCGGATCTTCTTGAGAGCCCAAGTGATTAATTTGTCAAATCTTCATTTATCCAAAGGAATAATCCCTATACCCAAAACAAATTTAGAAAACAAAACAGGAGAGAGAAATTGCCTAGTTCCACTCTTGCTCTCTCTCTGAAGCACGCAGCCTGTCTGAAATAAACACTGTCTCTCCCACATACAGATGTACGCAGGGCTGCAGACTGGAATTTCTAACTCCAAGTCCTAATCTCTGTGTTTTCAAGATGTAACCACATTAAGCAGACATCATTAGCAGCCGCCTGCTAAGATACGTTATATTCCTCTTTTATTAATTTATTAATGGTTTGGGCATGTGTTTCTAGCACTGTAGCTATCCTTTGCAAATATATGGTCAGCATTTGATCCTCAGACAATTCCTTATCTGTATTTTCATTTATCTTTTAATATATCTTTAATGAGAGACCCTAAATCTCTGACCTTTTGATCTAATGTTGTCAAATCAATGGTGTTAACAACTGAGGCAAAGGCAGTTGCTATATCACTTATCACAGATCTTTACGTCTCCATATTTGCCTATCTCTTTTTACGATGTCCACCTTCATTCCATGTCGCTCTTTGTTTTAACACTTGAGTTAGGAGGTGTTGATCTAATTGTTGAGTTTTCTTAGCAGTCTCAATGCGAGTTATATAATTTGTCAGGGAAGGTCTCCCCTCTTTGGTCAGATCTTGTATTCTACTATTAATTTCAAATAAAATTGAATAGCCCCAGAACTTGTCAAAACTTCCTTATCATACTGTGGCAGGGTAAAACTGATAGGTGTTTAGTACCCTGTGTCAGTACATAGCTCAAGTAATGGACTTCCAATTGTCTAACCTATGCTTCCTTTTCATATGATTTGTTTTACATTCCTTTCTTATCAATTTTTCACTGTAGCGTGAAAACTTATATCTCAGTCAATTGTAGCCTTTGGCATTTCCGAGTGATTGGGACAATTTTACTAAGATAACCTATACCAATTATTACCTCATGTTCACCTGTGTTCTGGGCAAGCCTCAGACAGTTCTCAACCGACTGGGTCATTTCTATCTGTTTGAACTGCTCTTGGCATGACAGTCTGGCTTCTTGGGATGGAAGGGGTTAATATTAACTTGCTCTTGTGGTAGGAGTAACTTGATCCTTCTCCCTTTTGAGATTAAGTTTCCACCTTCAAAATTTCTCTTCACACAGGTTTGACTGATTTTTTTACTTCTCACATTTGTGGATTGCTTTATACTATATTTTTGCACACTATTTTTTCACATACTTTTAGTGGATGTGATTATAATCAACGCTCCGAGCTGTTCCAACTTTCCGACTTTTCCTATCACAGTGATACCAGATAGTTTTTTTAATCTATCCCGTTAATTTTTAACCTCTTTTTAAACCACAGCCAATCACAAAATAAACATTCAAAATGCCAATTTTTTGAAGATCCCATGTCTGGAATTTAACATGCCCACACTTTATAAGAACCAGAATTTAATAGGTCACTTAACCTCAATAACTCCAATTTTAATTCAGCAGTATCAGAATTAAACACACGACAAGACAGATACATTACACAAAGGAAGAAAACACGTAAGACACAGTAACAAGGGGGCGTGGCCCACAACACCGACAAAAAGAACACTGGTCAAGACAGGCTTTTTAAAGGGACAGTACACTTAAACAACAAAACCTTTCTTTTTCGGGTCTCTGTCTTTTAAACATTTGTCTAGACACTTAATTCTATCCATATTTTTTTTTACAGTACTGTCTCCATAAAGCAATTAGTTCTTTGGCTGTGGTACCTCTGTTATTGTTCCAAATTAATTCCTGAGCCTTTTTGGCGGCATCTAAGTTTTATCAATAGTTCCTGTTTATATCCAATCACCAGGAACTTAAACCCTGACTACCCTCAGTGATATTAACCACTGACCTACCGCTTACAAGTTATTCCCTCAGTGATATTCGACCACTGACCTCTTCCTGCTATTTCTGTGTATTCGCCAGACTGACCTGAATCTTGTAAGGACGCAACACGAGTGTTAGCGATCGGACGATTCGTCATCAGACTGACGGATTGGAGGAAAACCGACGTAGTAAATTAAGACTGCTTACATCGGGGCGCCATTTCCTTCCTCCGTGTCTGAGACAATCCGCCTCTTACTCCGCGAACTCTCGGTGAACGACCGTTAAGATCCCCGTACGGGCCACCAAATGACGATCCGTATTCTTTCCCCTCAGTCTGGTTCAGCAAGAACTGATTCGAGTACACCGTAAAGTTCAAACAACTTTAATAGCAGATCTTAGTCTGTCGCTTCAATTCAGATTCCTGAGAGAATCCGAACGATTCTAACAGAATAAGGAGACAAAGACAAAGACAAAGACTCATACCTTTATACAAATCCATAGAGGTTGGAACATCATTAACACAAGAGTCAACACCAATCATAAGCCGGGCACAGGTTGCCATGCGGGGTTACATTATTTCCGGCCAATCATAGACAATCCATGTGCTGACCATGTCGCTGTTAGACATCAAAGGGGATACTTCCTCACCTTCCAACTTGGAATGTTCTTCCCTGTTCCTTCTGTTCCTTATCTCCCAACCTGGAATGTCTTTCAACTTTGGCTAAGCTCGTTACCTATATTGATCTGCCATAAACATGGAGACATTCAGACCAGTCCTTGACTCACATCAAAGACCTATCATTGATAAGACAATGCAGGCCTGCTGACTAAGCAAACATATGGCCCAGCAGGAGGCCAGGCCACCTGTACCAATCTCAGTTACTAACTAATTAACCCTTTCTAACCATTTTGCATTCTGCTTCTTTGCCACGTAGACATTTTAATATTTTACCGAAAACTGACCACGTAGGAATTCTCAATCGGGCCCCATAGCCTTTGTTGTATCTATTGCACTCAGCCGTTTCTTGATATCACGTGGAGTGAATCGAATTGGCTGAAGACTGGTTCTGCGATGGTGGGGATATCGGAAGGAGGCCGAGATGGATCATCCACTCGGCACTTCTGTCTGAAGATGGTTACAAACTCTTCAGCCTTGTCTTTTGCACTCACATACTGGACTCTGCCATTATTGAGGATGGGGATGTTTACAGAGCCTCCTCCTTCTGTTAGTTGTTTAATTGTCCACCACCATTCATGACTGGATGTGGTAGGACTGCAGAGCTTTGATCTGATCCGTTGGATGTGGAATCGCTTAGTTCTGTCTATAGCATGTTGCTTCTGCTGTTTAGCATGCATGTCGTCCTGTATTGTAGCTTCATCAGGTTGGCACCTCATTTTTAGGTACGCCTGGTGCTGCTCCTGGCATGCCCTTCTACACTGCTCATTGAACCAGGGTTGATCCTCATACGACAGTCCTGCCATCCCAGGAATCAGTCTGGTGAATCTTCGCTGCACTCCCTCTATGGCAGGTACATCCTTTCTTAGGTAAGGAGACCAAAACTGCACACAATACTCCAGGTGTGGTCTCACCAAGGCCCTGTATAACTGCAGTAAGACATCCTTGCTCCTGTACTCAAATCCTCTTGCAATGAAGGTCAACACACCATTTGCCTTCCTAACTGCTTGCTGCACCTGCATGTTTGTTTTCAGTGACTGGTGTACAAGGACATTTATCCACATTATACTGCATCTGCCCACTCACTCAACTTGTCTAAATCGCCTTGAAGCTTCTTTGCATCCTCCTCACAACTCACAATCCCACCTAATTTTGTGTCATCAGCAAACTTGGAAATATTACATTTGGTTCCTTCATCCAATTCATTGATATATATTGTGAATTGCTGGGGCCCAAGCACTGATCCCTGCGGTACCCCACTAATCACCACTTGCCACCCCAAAAAAGATCAATTTATTCCTACTCTCTGTTTCCTGTCTGTTAACCAATTTTCAATCCATGCCAGTATATTATCCCCAATCCCATGTGCTTTAATTTTGCACACTAATCTCTTATGTGGGACTTTATCAAAGGCCTTCTGAAAATCCAAATAAATCACATCCACAGGTACTCCCTTATCTATTCTACCAGTTACATCCTCAAAAAACTCCAACTCCATGATTTCCCTTTCATAAATCCATGTTGACTTTGTCTAATGCCGTTGACATTTTCTAGGTGTCCTGTTATCACATCCTTTATAATAGACTCTAGCATTTTGCTTACTGCTAACCGGTCTATAGTTCCCGATTTTCTCTCTCCCTCCTTATTTTTTTGCTTAACAAGCTTGAACGAAGGTTCGCCCTCCCATCTTGGTGACTTGTGCTGCTCACTATGCCACGCATGAAGTTTTCCACCTAATGATGCTCAATCTCACACTTGTTAGTTGTCTAAAGGCAAACTAGTGATATTATAAGATAACATGCTTTGTGGCGGACTTAATATTCCAATGCCTGAGTCAGGAAGGTATTCCAGGACTCTATTGATGGCACCTTGATGAATAAACCAGTAACTGGAGGTAAAAATCCTCCCACTTAGCTCCCAATAACCATGCAAGCCAATGCCCTAATGGATACACTTGCTGGACAAGCAGAGGAAAGATTACCAGTGCCCTTTGTTAATAAACCACATAGTTTATTTTGGTTATATTGCAGCAACGCAATTGGGGATCCTCAAGGCTGAGCTCTTGCCAGGTCTAGATAAGTGGAATTTTCCCCCATGAGAGAAAGTATATGCACTTGATGTTGGGCAAACAGACACTCCACTTATGTGGGCTACTCAGTAATTTGGCTTTGAAATTCGAGCATGATGTTGGGTTTCCATGCATCAGGTACTCAGCTGACTAAAAAAAATGCTTCTTTATATAAGCTATGTGAGGAGCTCACACTAGCTTGTCTAATTCTTACTCAGAGGGCATCCCTTTGGGCACTGCTTGAGAAAGATTTCTCAAAAAGTGACTCTATGTACTTTTCTGAATTGCATTACCAATTGTGTTACATAACTAATGGTGTAATGAAGTTTGATTTGGCTCAATTTGGCTCCCAATTGTTTGACCAAATTCCCAAGTAACAAAACTCTTGAGAATTAACAAAAAAAATCTCACAGCCCAAACTTGTATATGCGAAAAGACCACACTTGCCCCATTACATTTTCAATGGGATTTTTTTAAAAATGAAGCTGTATCTTTACCACATCAGGAGGTTTGATTGATTCCTCCCCCTCCTTCCTTTCCCATCCCCCATCGCAAATATTTGGATCTGGAGTGCAGTCTGATTCTTGCAAATTATCTTCGACCACATATTATGTAAACTGTCTTCAATAATCCCCTTCGCCTAATAAGAGATTGAGTAATGCAGTTGATTAGCACATTTCCTTTTACCTGTTGAAGTTCGGTATGAATCCAACCAAGATGGATGGGATAAACATCTCTCTTTGAAAGAGAAGCTCACTATGGTATGAAATTTATGTAAAAAGTTCTCTCACTCGAATATGTAATTTAGTATTGGAACTTGGTACAATAACATTCTGTGGTAAAAGTCATTCATCTGTTAACACAAGAGAATATTTACCCCATTTAAAGCATTCTATTAGAGTCATAGAGTCATAGAGTTATACAGCACGGATAGAGGCCCTTCGGCCCATCGTGTCCGCGCCGGCCATCAGCCCTGTCTACTCTAATCCCATATTCCAGCATTTGGTCCGTAGCCTTGTGTGCTATGGCATTTCAAGTGCTCATCCAAATGCTTCTTGAATGTTGTGAGGGTTCCTGCCTCCACAACCCTTTCAGACAGTGAGTTCCAGACTCCAACCACCCTCTGGGTGAAAAAGTTCTTTCTCAAATCCCCTCTAAACCTCCCGCCTTTTACCTTGAATCTATGTCCCCTTGTTATAGAACCCTCAATGAAGGGAAAAAGCTCCTTAGTATCCATCCTATCTGTGCCCCTCATAATTTTGTATTCTTCAACACTAACATCCCTTATTTTGATGAGCAAAACAATTCACCAAAAATAAAGATAGCTGTATAACTGGACAGCTGTGATACGCAGACTTTAACATGTGACAACAGTGAAAAGGGCAGAAACTGCTGAAGATGGGATTAAGAGGATTAGGAAAGGTGAATAGGTCTATAGTCCATGTTCAATGGTTCCTTATTTTCTCACAAGAGTTAAGAACATAAGAACATAAGAAATAGGAGCAGGAGTAGGCCAATCGGCCCCTCGAGCCTGCTCCGCCATTCAATAAGATCATGGCTGATCTGATCCTAACCTCAAATCTAAATTCATGTCGAATTTCCTGCCCACTCCCCGTAACCCCTAATTCCCTTTACTTCTAGGAAACTGTCGATTTCTGTTTTAAATTTATTTAATGATGTAGCTTCCACAGCTTCCTGGGGCAGCAAATTCCACAGACCTACTACCCTCTGAGTGAAGAAGTTTCTCCTTATCTCAGTTTTGAAAGAGCAGCCCCTTATTCTAAGATTAGACCCCCTAGTTCTAGTTTCACCCATCCTTGGGAACATCCTTACCGCATCCACCCGATCAAGCCCCTTCACAATCTTATATGTTTCAATAAGATCGCCTCTCATTCTTCTGAACTCCAATGAGTGGAGTCCCAATCTACTCAACCTCTCCTCATATGTCCGCCCCCTCATCCCTGGGATTAACCGAGTGAATCTTCTTTGTACTGCCTCGAGAGCAAGTATGTCTTTTCTTAAGTATGGACACCAAAACTGTATGCAGTATTCCAGGTGCGGTCTCACCAATACCTTATATAACTGCAGCAATACCTCCCTGTTTTTATATTCTATCCCCCTAGCAATAAAAGCCAACATTCCATTGGCCTTCTTGATCACCTGCTGCACCTGCATACTAACTTTTTGATTTTCTTGCACTAGGACCCCCAGATCCCTTTGTACTGCAGTACTTTCCAGTTTCTTGCCATTAAGATAATAACTTGCTCTCTGATTTTTCCTGCCAAAGTGCATAACCTCACATTTTCCAATATTGTATTGCATCTGCCAAATCTCCGCCCACTCACCCAGCCTGTCTATATCCCCTTGTATGTTTTTTATGTCCTCCTCACTCTCTACTTTCCCTCCCATCTTTGTATCATCTGCAAACTTTGATATGTGACACTTGGTCCCCTCCTCCAAATCGTTAATATAGATTGTAAAAAGTTGGGGACCCATCACCGACCCCTGTGGAACACCACTGGCTATTGGTTGCCAGTCCGAGAATGAACCATTTATCCCAACTCTCTGCTTCCTGTTAGATAACCAATCCTCCACCCATGCCAGAATATTACCCCCAATCCAGTGATTCTTTATCTTGAGCAATAATCTTTTATGTGGCACCTTGTCGAATGCCTTCTGGAAGTCTAAATACACTACGTCCACTGGTTCCCCTTTATCCACCCTGTACGTTATGTCCTCAAAGAACTCAAACAAATTTGTTAGACATGACTTCCCCTTCGTAAAGCCATGCTGACTTTGTCCTATTAAATTATGTTTATCCAAATGTTCCGCTACTGTCTCCTTAATAATAGACTCCAAAATTTTACCCACCACAGATGTTAGGCTAACTGGTCTATAATTTCCAGCCTTCTGCCTACTACCCTTTTTAAATAACGGTGTTACATTAGCAGTTTTCCAATTTGCCGAGTCCAGAGAATTTTGGAAAATTATTACCAAAGCATCCACAATCCCTACTGCCACTTCCCTCAAGACCCTAGGATGTAAGCCATCAGGTCCAGGGGATTTATCCGCCTTGAGTCCCATTATTTTACTGAGTACCAATTCCGTAGTGATTTTAATCTTATTTAGCTCCTCCCCCCAGAGCCCCCTGTTTGTCCAGTGTTGGGATATTCTTAGTGTCCTCTACCGTAAAGACTGAAACAAAATATTTGTTCCGCATTTTTGCCATCTCCATGTTTCCCACCATTAATTTCCCGGTCTCATTCTCTAATGGACCTACGTTTGCCTTAGCCACCCTTTTTCTTTTTATATAACGATAGAAACTATTGCTATCTGTTTTTATATTTTTTGCTAATTTATTTTCATAATCTATCTTCCCTTTCTTAATCAATCCTTTAGTTACTTTTTGCTGTACTTTGAAGGCTTCCCAATCTTCTATCCTCCCACTAAGTTTGGCTACCTTATATGTCCTTGTTTTTAGTCGGATACTATCCTTAATTTCTTTACTTAGCCACGGATGGCTGTCATTTCTTTTACACCCTTTTTTCCTCAGTCGAATATATATTTTTTGAAAGTTGTAAAATAACTCCTTAAATGAACACCTCTGCTCATGTACCATCTTACCCTTTAATCTATTTTCCCAGTCCACTTTAATCAATTCCGCTCTCATACCATCATAGTCTCCTTTATTCAAGCTCAGTACGCTTGTTTGAGAACCAACCTTCTCACCCTCTAATTGGATATGGAATGTAACCATGTTATGGTCACTCATTCCAAGGGGATCCTTAACTCGGACATTATTAATTAATCCTGGCTCATTACACAGGACCAGGTCCAAGGTTGCTTGCCCCCTTGTCGGATCAGTTACATACTGCTCAAGAAATCCATCCCTAATACAGTCAATAAAATAAGGAGTAATTCCTCTCTTAGATGGTTTGATAAGCCAAGAATATCCTGTTTTCTAATCCCTTCATGCAGCACCTTGCTAATCCATCTCTAGACTGATATCATAGAATCATAAGCCCTGATATTTACAGAAAGGCAGGGAAGGAGCGGGGGGAGTGCGGTAGCATGGTGTGTGGGAGGGGGATCCAGGAAATCCCGGGGAATGCCTGCTAAATTTAACAGCAAGACCTTATTATCATTTTTTTAGTCCATTTCCCACCAGGCAGCTGGACAGATTGATAGGCTAGCTGGCTGCCGAGCGGCAAAGTCAGCAGCAGAGGTCGCTTGGGAATAAATATTCTTAAAATATATATGGAAATTATATATAGTCTTTGTTGTCCACTTGCTTGTAAAGAACTTAAGATAGTTTCATGCGCATTGCCTCGTGGGTTTCTAAATTTATTGCTTGTGCCGCACATAATTATGTCCTTTCCAGTTCACTAACTTTTACACTAGAAACATTTACATGGTCCAATTTCTAATTAAAGTATTTATAAGGATCAATTAAAATCAGCCTTTTTTGCCAGTTGAATAGACATTTTTCAGGTTTTATTTTCAGTTTTAAAAATGAAAGTCAATGGGTAAATAAAATGCGTTTTTAAAAAACCTGGTAAATTTGGAGAAAATCAGTAAAAAAAAAATTGTTTTTATTTTGAACATGGCTAAAACTCAAGAAAACAAGCAAAACTTAAATGCCTTGGTAACCTGATAGTCTTTGATTGATGACCTCAGTCTTCAGGGGGGGAGTGAGGTTACTCCATCACTCCACTGCTGTCCTTGCTCCCATCCCCAACTAGGAATGAAAAAGTGATGTTTACTGCATTATAAAGAATATTCAGCAGCAGCTTAGACAAGCTAGGCCTCTGTTAAAAAAAATCCATATTGCACAGCTTTCATTTCATTTCCTGCTGAAAAATTCAGTATCACATCGTGACGTCACCATATATGCTATAGCATGCAATATGTTATAGAATCATAGAATCTTACAGCACTGAAGGAGGCTTGCTCTTTGAAAGAACTGTCCAATTTAGTCTCACACCCCAGCTTTTTCCCCATAACCCTGCAAATTAGTCCTCTTGAAGTACATGGGCATACCTGGGCAATTTTCCACATTGTCAGGTAGATGCCAGTATTGTAGCGTACTGGAACAGTTTGGCTAGAGGAGCGGTTAGTTCAGGAACACAAGTCTTCAGCACTACACCTGGGATGTTGTCGGGGCCCATAGCCTTTGTTTTATCCAGTGCACTCAGCCGTTTCTTGATATCACATGGAGTGAATCGAATTGGATGAAGACTGGCTTCTGTGATGGTGGGGGTGGAGCTCTAGCTTTGAATCCCCTATCTTTCCTCCCTATGGGAATATGCTCATTTTGTACCCGAACTATCTCCACCATTGTTCATTTACTGTTTTCCTGGCAATCTTTGTTTCCAGTCCACCTGTGCTCGATCTCTTTTCAAATCACTGAAATTGGCCCGCTTCCAATTGGGTACTTTCACCGTTGATTTTTCTTTGATCCTTTCCATAACTACTTTAAACCTAATTATATTTTGCTCATTATTACACAGATGTTCTCCCACTGAAACACAGTCCACTTGCCCTACTTCATTCCCTAGAACTAGAGCCAGCATTGCTTGCTTCCTCATTGGGCCAGGAACATACTGATTAAGAAAGTTCTCCTGTTTAGTTCCGTTATAGCCACCATATCATAACCCCATTTGGCAACTTGTGTCTGCAGCTCATCAAACTTATTTGTAACACTCCTCGCATTAACACACTTACATTCTAACATTTTAGGAATTCTTCACCCTCCTTGCCCTTTTTCCAAGTCTATATTAGGGTAATTGAAGTCCCCTACTATTATCGGTCTCTTATTTTTACATTTCTCCTAAATTTGCCGACAGATTTGCTCCTCTATCTGCTTCTCACTGTTTGATGGTCTACAACAAACACCCAGCAATGTAACAGCTCCTTTTCTGCTCCTTAACTCTAACCAAATAGATTCAGTTTTTGAACCCTCTAGTATATCGTCCCTCTGTTGAACTGTAATATTATCCTTGCACAATACTGCCACCCCCTCCTTTCTTTTTTCCTTCCGATCTCTCCTGAATACATTGTAGTAGGGAATGTTTAGTTCCGTTATAGCCACCATATCATAACCCCATTTGGCAACTTGTGTCTGCAGCTCATCAAACTTATTTGTAACACTCCTCGCATTAACACACTTACATTCTAACACCATGCTCGTCAGTTTTGCGTTTTTTTCCTCCACGATACAAAGCTAGGTGGGAAAGTAATCTGTGAGGAGGACGTAAAAAGCCCAAAAGGGATATAGACAGGTTAAGTGAGTGGGCGAGAAGGTGGCAGATGGAGTATAATGTGGGGAAATGTGAAATTATCCACTTTGGTAGGAAGAATAGAAAGCAGAATATTTTTTAAATGGTGAGAGGCTAAAAAATGTTGGTATTCAGAGGGATCTAGGTGTCCTTGCACACAAAACACAGAAAGTTAACATGCAGGTACAGCAAGCAATTAGGAAGGCAAATGGTATGTTAGCCTTTATTGCAAGGGGTTGGAATATAAGAAAAAGGATGCTCTGCTGCAATTATATAGGGCTCTGGTGAGACCACACCTGGAGTACTGTGTACAGTTTTGGTCTCCTTACCTAAGGATGGATATACTTGCCTTAGAGGGGTTGCAACGAAGGTTGCAACTAAATTGATTCCTGAGGATTGTCCTATGAGAAAAGATTGAGTAGAATGGGGCTATATTCTCTGGAGTTTAGAAGAATGAGAGGTGATCTCATTGAAACGTATAAAATTCTTAGAGGCTTGACAGGGTAGATGCTGAGAGGCAGTTTCCCCTGACTGAAGAGCCTAGAACTAGGGATCATAGTCTCAAGATAAGGAGTTAGCCATTTAGGACCGAGATGAGGAAAAATGTCTTCACTCAGAGGGTTGTGTAAATCTTTGGAATTCTCTAACCCTGTAGATGCTCAGTCGTTGAGTATATTCAAGACTGCCAGCGACAGATTTTTGGCACTAAGGGAATCAAGGGATTAGGGGATCAGGCAGGAAAGTGGAGCTGAGGTAGAAGATCTTATTGAATGGTGGAGCAGACTCGAGGGACCATATGGCCTACTCCTGCTCTTATTTCTTATGTTTTTATGTTAATTCCTGCACTTTCTACACTATTCTTTAGTCTGTTGCTGTTTGTCCCTCCTAGTTTTCTATGCCCCTTGTTCCTTCTCTCTGCTGCTACATCCTGGTTCCCCTCGACACAAATGTTGGCATCACAATTGCGATGTACACCTGATTTATGTTAAGAAATCAAAGGGGAATTGTTTATCCCCCCTCAAATTCAAAAATGTGCATGAATTTATTGTTAGTAATTGGTAAAAACTGATGTTAATGATTTAAATACAAAATTAATTTAGCTGAGACATTTGCTGGAAATAGATAAATTCCTAGCAATTGGAGCTGAGGATTGGGGCTTGGTGGAGGAGTGGGGAGAGCCCAGTAATCAGGAGGGAGGAAGGGCGAGATCGGGGCTTAGGATCAGGGGTTGGGGGAGGAATCAGCCGATCACAGGGCAGACTGGAGGGAGGGGGGTCGGCTATCGTGGCAGCGAGGAGAAGCTGCGATCGGCAGAAAGTTTGCTTGAAGGTGCTCCTCCTGGTCCACAAGGAGTGATCTAAAAACACTTACCTACTGCAGCCGGCTGCTCCCGTCTCCATGTAGCTTCCGCATTCCCCGAGCCTTGAGAAACCCACGTGGCAGCTGTTAAATTTAAATCAGACTCCCAACTGAACTGTGGGGGCCTGATTTAAATATGTTAATGAAGGGTTCTGCCTCTCGAAGTTGGGAACACAAGCACGCCACAAAACCCACCACCGTAAAAACGCTGTGGGTTGGGGTGGCGTTCCCCGATTTTTAATTTTTAACCAGCCCTCCAGATCCTCTCCCACCCGTCATGGTGGGGTTAACATCGACCACATAGAATGATACAGCACAGAAGGAGACCATTCAGCCCATTGTGTCTGTGCTGGCTCTTTGAAGAGCGATCCATTTAGTCCCACTCCCCTGCACTTTCCCAATAGCCCTGCAAATTTCTCCTTCTCAAATATTTATCCAATTCCCTTTTTAAAGTTACTATTGAATCTGCTTCCATCGCCCTTTCAGGAAGTGCATTCCAGATCATAATTATTCGCTTATTAAATGATACCTGCAATGGACTAATCAAAACCTTCATTATTTCTGATGTGGAGATGCCAGTGATGGACTGGGGTGGACAAATGTAAGGAATCTTACAACAACACGTTATAGTCCAACAGTTTTATTTGAAAATAAAACTGTTGGACTATAACCTGGTGTTGTAAGATTCCTTACATTCATTATTTCTAGCTGGGACTAGCTGGATTGCTCTTGCAGAGAGCCAGCGCAGGCTCGATGGACCAAATGGCCTCCTTCTGTGCGTGACCATTCCATGACTCTATGATTCTATGGTTTCTGCCACGACAGATAAAATAAAAACTAGAAGACGCAAGGCGATTAAACCAGCATCAAAGCTGTGGAAGGGGGTTGGGAACCTGAGCAGGGAGACAGAGGAAAGCGTGTCAGAAAGGGACAGAAGGTATGGAGTAAAAGGTAAAGTGTTAAAAAAGGAAGAAGCAGGAACTAAGTGTCACAAAACATATTTGAAAGTTCTTTATCTGAATGCACGTAGCATTTGTAACAAAATGGATGAGTTAACGGCTCAAATAACTACGTATGGGTATGATCTTGTGGCCATTACAGAAACATGGCTGCAGGGTGACAATGACTGGGAATTAAATATGCCAGGGTATTTAACAATCAGGAAGGACAGGCAGGAAGGAAGGGGAGGTGGGGTGGCTATGTTAATAAAGGAAGGAATCACTGTAATACAGAGAAATGATATTGGGACAAAAGATCAGGACAATGAAACAGTTTGGGTAGAGATAAGGAATAATAAGGGGAAAAAAACACTCGTGGGCGTAGTATATAGGCCTCCTAATAGTTGCAACTCTGCTGGAAGAAGTATTAATCAGGAAATAGTCGGGGCATGTAATAAGGAAACAGCTATAATTATGGGGGATTTTAACTATCATATTAACTGGACAAATCAAATTGGGCAGGGCAGCCTTGAGGAAGAGTTTATTGAGTGTATTAGGGATGGATTTCTTGAGCAGTATGTAACTGATCCTACAAGGGGGCAGGCAACCTTGGACCTGGTCCTGTGTAATGAGCCAGGATTAATTAATAATGTCCTAGTTAAGGATCCCCTTGGAATGAGTGACCATAACATGATTACATTCCATATCCAATTAGAGGGTGAGAAGGTTGGTTCTCAAACAAGCGTACTGAGCTTGAATAAAGGAGACTATGATGGTATGAGAGCGGAGTTGATTAAAGTGGACTGGGAAAATAGATTAAAGGGAAAGACGATACATGAGCAGTGGTGTTCATTTAAGGAGTTATTTTACAACTTTCAAAAAATAGATATTCCACTGAGGAAAAAAGGGTGTAAAACAAATGACAGCCATCCGTGGCTAAGTAAAGAAATTAAGGATAGTATCCGACTAAAAACAAGGACATATAAGGTAGCCAAACTTAGTGGGAGGATAGAAGATTGGGAAGTCTTCAAATGACAGCAAAAAGTAACTAAAGGATTGATTAAGAAAGGGAAGATAGATTATGAAAATAAATTAGCAAAAAATATAAAAACAGATAGCAAGAGTTTCTATCGTTATATAAAAAGAAAAAGGGTGGCTAAGGCAAACGTAGGTCCCTTAGAGGATGAGACCGGGAAATTAATGGTGGGAAACATGGAGATGGCAAAAATGCTGAACAAATATTTTGTTTCAGTCTTTACAGTAGAGGACACTAAGAATATCCCAACACTGGACAAACAGGGGGATCTAGTGGGGAGGAGATTAATACGATTAAAATCACTAAGGAATTAGTACTCAGTAAATTAATGGGACTCAAGGTGGATAAATCCCCTGGACCTGATGGCTTACATCCTAGGGTCTTGAGGGAAGTGGCAGTAGGGATTGTGGATGCTTTGGTAATAATTTTCCAAAATTCTCTGGACTCAGCAAAGGTCCCGGCAGATTCGAAAACTGCTAATGTAACACCCTTATTTAAAAAGGGTAGTGGGCAGAAGGCTGGAAATTATAGACCAGTTAGCCTAACATCTGTGGTGGGTAAAATTTTGGAGCCTATTATTAAGGAGACAGTAGCAGAACATTTGGATAAACATAATTTAATACGCCAAAGTCAGCATGGCTTTATGAAGGGGAAGTCATGTCTGACAAATTTGCTTGAGTTCTTTGAGGACATAACGTACAGGGTGGATAAAGGGGAACCAGTGGACGTAGTGTATTTAGACTTCCAGAAGGCATTCAACAAGGTGCCACATAAAAGATTATTGCTCAAGATAAAGAATCACTGGATTTGGGGTAATATTCTGGCATGGGTGGAGGATTGGTTATCTGACAGGAAGCAGAGAGTTGGAATAAATGGTTCATTCTCAGACTGGCAACCAGTAGCCAGTGGTGTTCCACAGGGGTCGGTGCTGGGTCCCCAACTCTTTACAATCTATATTAACGATTTGGAGGAGGGGACCAAGTGTCATATATCAAAGTTTGCAGATGATGCAAAGATAGGAGGGAAAGTAGAGATTAAGGAGGACATAAAAAACTTACAAGGGGATATAGACAGGCTGGGTGAGTGGGCGGAGATTTGGCAGATGCAATACAATATTGGAAAATGTGAGGTTATGCACTTTGGCAGGAAAAATCAGAGAGCAAGTTATTATCTTAATGGCGAGAAATTGGAAAGTACTGCAGTACAAAGGGATCTGGGGGTCCTAGTGCAAGAAAATCAAAAAGTTAGTATGCAGGTGCAGCAGGTGATCAAGAAGGCCAACGGAATGTTGGCTTTTATTGCTAGGGGGCTGGAATATAAAAACAGGAAGGTATTGCTGCATATAAGGTATTGGTGAGACCGCACCTGGAATACTGCATACAGTTTTGGTGTCCATACTTAAGAAAAGACATACTTGCTCTCGAGGCAGTACAAAGAAGGTTCACTCGTTTAATCCCGGGGATGAGGGGGTGGACATATGAGGAGAGGTTGAGTAGATTGGGACTCTCCTCATTGGAGTTCAGAAGAATGAGAGGCGATCTTATTGAAACATATAAGATTGTGAAGGGGCTTGATCGGGTGGATGCGGTAAGGATGTTCCCAAGGATGGGTGAAACTAGAACTAGGGGGCCTAATCTTAGAATAAGGGGCTGCTCCTTCAAAACGGAGATGAGGAGAAACTTCTTCACTCAGAGGGTAGTAGGTCTGTGGAATTTGCTGCCCCAGGAAGCTGTGGAAGCTACATCATTAAATAAATTTAAAACAGAAATAGACAGTTTCCTATAAGTAAAGGGAATTAGGGGTTACAGGAAGCGGGCAGGAAATTGGACATGAATTTAGATTTGAGGTTAGGATCAGATCAGCCATGATCTTATTGAATGGCAGAGCAGGCTCGAGGGGCCGATTGGCCTACTCCTGCTCCTATTTCTTGTGTTCTTATGTTCTTATGAGCCCTCTATGAGAATATCAGACTCCCACATCAGTACAGTTTAAAGGCTAGTTTTACCCATCACTGTACTTTCTTAGTCTCACTTTCTGCAGCATTAAATTGAAATAAAGCACATACATTTTTCAATTTGCCATTGCATTCTTCATCAAACACATAAACTTAATAGAAAAATGCTGTGTGGTTAATCAGAGAAGTACTCCTTTCAGCTGCTAAAGAGGTGTGTTAAACCAATCTGAGTCACGCTAAACAGGGGAAACATAGGGTGTAATGATACTAAGCTTTTATCAGTTTAATAACATTGCTTTATATCGCATACATAGCAGATAGTACATGGACCCATACTATCTCTAACACACAATGATTTGGATTGAGAAAATTCAATGTAAAATTCCAGATGATGCTGAACTGGGAGAAGGAGCTAGTAAAGTCTGATGAGGCAGTTCAGCTTGCACAGAGTTATATAAAATCAATAAATGGACAGAGCTGCAGCTCGTATAAGGTACTGCACACTAGCAGAAAGAATGACTGTCCTATGGAAGCATTATCATTGTGGATGGTGTAGAACTAGCTGAAAGTGGAATTGAAAGAGAACTTCAGGTGCTACTAGTCTCTTAAGCAAAGTAAATGGAATACTGGATTATATTGCTAAATTAGTTGGTATAACTTGGAGGATGTCATGCTAAATCTGTATATTGCCCTGGTCAG
This sequence comes from Heptranchias perlo, assembly GCF_035084215.1. NCBI lineage: Eukaryota > Metazoa > Chordata > Chondrichthyes > Hexanchiformes > Hexanchidae > Heptranchias > Heptranchias perlo. The sequence goes on from NC_090330.1 coordinate 77,954,960, forward strand.
AACACACTTTCCATACTGTGTCTCGTTTTGGCTACCAAGACACAGGGGAATTATTCAGACTCTCGGAGCACTGCAGAGAAGAGCATAAGGCTGACCCCTGGCACAGTTATGAATAAAGATTGGAAAAAATAGGGCTCTATAGCCTTGAAAGGAGGCTTTCTGCAGGTATTTCAGGTATTAAATGATGTGGATAGGTCCCAAGCATTATTTCAAGATCTGTCAAGGCAATAAAGCAAGAGCTCAATTTAGGACTGATGTTAGGAAGGACTTCTTTATCCAATGTGTGAGCAATGTTTTGAATAATCTCCAGATTTTTTGATATTGATTCTCAGGATGTGGGTGACACTGGCAATGTCACATTTATTGCCCATCCCTGGTAGCCGTGAGAAAGTGATGGGCTTTCTTCTTGAAGTGCTGCAGACCTTGTGGTGATGGTGCTCCCATGATGCTGCTAGGTTGGGAATTCCAGGATATTGACCCAATAATGATGAAGGAATAATAATATATGCCCAAGTCAGGAGGGTGTGTGACTGAGGGGAATTTGGAGGTGATGGTGTTCCAATGACACACACTCAAAGCAGTGCCCAGAGTGTCACACCGGAAGCATTGCTCAACAGTGTCACACTCGGTGCAGTGCCCATGCAGTGTCACACTGAGTGCAGTGCCCATCAGTGTCACACTGAGTGCAGTGCCCAGCAGCGCCATACTGGAAGCACTGCCCATCAGTGTCACACTGGGTGCAGTGCCCAGCAGCGCCACACTGGAAGCAGTGCTCAACAGTGTCACACTCGGTGCAGTGCCCATCAGTGTCACACTGAGTGCAGTGCCCAGCAGCGCCATACTGGAAGCACTGCCCATCAGTGTCACACTGGGTGCAGTGCCCAGCAGCGCCACACTGGAAGCAGTGCCCATCAGTGTCACACTGGGTTCAGTGCCCAGCAGCGCCACACTTGGTGCAGTGCCCACCAGTGTCACACTTGGTGCAGTGCCCAGCAGTGTCACACTTGGTGCAGTGCCCAGCAGTTTCACACTTGGTGCAGTGCCCAGTGGTGTCATGCTTGGTGCAGTGTCCAGCAGTGTCACACTCAGTGCAGTGCCCAGCAGTGTCACACTCGGTGCAGTACCCAGCATTGTCACACTCGGTGCAGTGCCCAGCAGTTTCACACTCGGTGCAGTGCCCAGCAGTTTCACACTCGATGCAGTGCCCAGCAGTTTCACACTTGGTGCAGTGCCCAGCAGTGTCATGCTTGGTGCAGTGCCCAGCAGTGTCACACTCGGTGCAGTGCCCAGCAGTGTCACACTCGGTGCAGTGCCCAGCAGTTTCACACTTGGTGCAGTGCCCAGCAGTTTCACACTCGGTGCAGTGCCCAGCAGTTTCACACTCGGTGCAGTGTCCAGCAGTTTCACACTCGGTGCAGTGTCCAGCAGTGTCACACTCGGTGCAGTGCCCAGCAGTTTCACACTCAGTGCAGTGTCCAGCAGTGTCACACTCAGTGCAGTGTCCAGCAGTGTCACACTTGGTGCAGTGCCCAGCAGTTTCACACTTGGTGCAGTGTCACACTCGGTGCAGTGCCCAGCAGTTTCACACTCAGTGCAGTGTCCAGCAGTGTCACACTCAGTGCAGTGTCCAGCAGTGTCACACTTGGTGCAGTGCCCAGCAGTTTCACACTTGGTGCAGTGCCCAGCGGTGTCATGCTTGGTGTAGTGCCCAGCAGTTTCACACTTGGTGCAGTGCCCAGCAGTTTCACACTTGGTGCAGTGCCCAGCAGTTTCACACTTGGTGCAGTGCCCAGCAGTTTCACACTGAGTACAGTACCCGACCTACGTGGCTGTGCATTCCACAGTGTAATACACTCAGAGCTATACTTAATAAAAAATCTTTAGTTTTTAGAAGTGCAATGTAACTCCTCAAATACCTGTTTGTGACCTCTGTGCAGTATGATGTCACACTGATTTCAATCCGTATCAGTTTAATTTCTATTAACAACTCATATTGTCTCCATCTTCCAGCTGGAAAAGAATGGAGGGTGATTCTTTTGAAGTCAATTCCTCCACTTGTAGGAATCATAATAATCTCAGCGACTGGATTTATTTGCTGCAGAAGATGGTTTTATAAAACGTAAGTATATTATAAAACCTAGTCTATACACTTAGGCTAAAATATATGGGCACATTAGTGGGTTTCAGGTCTACAGATGGGATCACAATGCCACTTCTCTTGTGTACTCATTGGTAGGTGAATTCCTTGAAAGTGCCGCACAACTTGGTTATCATGGAAACCACTTTTGCTGCAGAGCCGACTGCTGACTGCTTTTATCTTCTTAGTGAGTGAAGGGATAGACATTATCTGATCGAATAGACAGATGACAGGCAATATGGAAATTCAACATTACATTTTTATGAAAATACAGAGGTAAGAATTGTTTTACAGAATGATCCTTAAGAACAGGTTAAAAAAAACAGTTCAAAAGGTAGAGAATTACGGATGATAAGTATCAGTAGCTGCAGAATTTACAGGTTTGATACCAATCAGGTTGTGCAATCATGCTGAAGGCTGACCAAAAGACTCACCAAAAAAAACATAAAGATATCAGCTTGCTCCATCTTCATTCATCTTTTCCCTTATCATCACTCTATCTATTTCTTGGGATAATTACTGATGCTCACAGATTTTAAATAGACCCATAATTGAGATTTTTTTTTAATGATTATTTTGTAGCCTTTTTAAGCATAGATCAAAACACAGTCAAGTAATGAGCTAGAGGAATTAACCTTATAATATTGCACCGAGCTGCAGGAATTAACCTTATAATATTGTACTGGATTATCTTGGCACTGTGAGCATCAGAAAATCAGGTTGGTTGGAGCACATGTCTATAAAGAAACCCGCCTGATTATCTGCTGCCCATTGTGTTCAGGCGATCTGGTGCTCTTGGACACAGACCCAGGAAAATCTCTCCTCAATTGATTTGTTCCGCGATCTACTGCATATTGATCTGTGGTAATGCTGCAGTGCCGGAAGTGCACAAGTGCAAAGTGCCATACTCACTCAACTCCGAAGTGCCTCAGCACTTTGGAAAACAAGACACTCAAACACACAAATGGTCAGAAAACTTGAAAAGGTCCATAAAAATAACATGAAGCAGCCTGTAATCTTATTACAGTGCACTCCTAACATTCAAAAAACCTCAGGTTTTGTACCAGTGGTTTGTATGTCGTTTAAACTCAGATCATGGTGCTGAGTATTCTCAAGACTGAAATCAATGGATGTTTGGACACTAAGGGAATCAAGGGATATGGGGATGGGGCGGGAAAGTGGAGTTGAGGTAAAAAATCAGCCATGATCTTATTGAATGGCAGAGCAGGCTTGAGTGGCCTACTCCTGCTCCTGCTCCTATTTCTTATGATCTTATAATGATCAGGAGTGGGCATCCTTAATCCAAAGACATTCAGGCTAGTTACCAAACTCCTATTGCCACAATGGCTGAGATCAGGTCACTTAGCAGACACTGTACATCAAACCTGGAAACCTCCCAGTCCATATGGTTCAACTACACAATGAATAAATTCTCTGGGCCACTGCAGTAGTCGGTATATTTATTCCTGTTACTAACCATTATATAACAACAAACAGTGCAATCTAATATTTACCTAACGTGCAGACCTAGCATCATAATGTGCTTGTATGATCTTCAGTGGGGTTTGTTCACTCTTTAAATATTGGACATACTCAGAGAAACATAGGGGGGAAATTTCGATTAGGGCCATTTTCGGACGGGTGTAGCGCGATGTACTAGTACCCCGCGATCAATGGCCCCTACACAGGCAATACGTGATGTACTAGTACCCCGCGATCAATGGCCCCTACACAGGCAATACGTGATGTACTAGTACCCCGCGATCAATGGCCCCTACACAGGCAATACGTGATGTACTAGTACCCCGCGATCAATGGCCCCTACACAGGCAATACGTGATGTACTAGTACCCCGCGATCAATGGCCCCTACACAGGCAATACGTGATGTACTAGTACCCCGCGATCAATGGCCCCTACACAGGCAATACGTGATGTACTAGTACCCCGCGATCAATGGCCCCTACACAGGCAATACGTGATGTACTAGTACCCCGCGATCAATGGCCCCTATACAGGCAATACGCGATGTACTAGTACCCCGCGATCAATGGCCCCTACACAGGCAATACGCGATGTACTAGTACCCCGCGATCAATGGCCCCTACACAGGCAATACGTGATGTACTAGTACCCCGCGATCAATGGCCCCTATACAGGCAATACGCGATGTACTAGTACCCTGCGATCAATGGCCCCTATACAGGCAATACGTGATGTACTAGTACCCCGCGATCAATGGCCCCTACACAGGCAATACGTGATGTACTAGTACCCCGCGATCAATGGCCCCTATACAGGCAATACGTGATGTACTAGTACCCCGCGATCAATGGCCCCTATACAGGCAATACGTGATGTACTAGTACCCCGCGATCAATGGCCCCTATACAGGCAATACGTGATGTACTAGTACCCCGCGATCAATGGCCCCTATACAGGCAATACGTGATGTACTAGTACCCCGCGATCAATGGCCCCTATACAGGCAATACGTGATGTACTAGTACCCCGCGATCAATGGCCCCTACACAGGCAATACGTGATGTACTAGTACCCCGCGATCAATGGCCCCTACACAGGCAATACGTGATGTACTAGTACCCCGCGATCAATGGCCCCTATACAGGCAATACGTGATGTACTAGTACCCCGCGATCAATGGCCCCTATACAGGCAATACGCGATGTACTAGTACCCCGCGATCAATGGCCCCTACACAGGCAATACGTGATGCACTAGTACCCCGCGATCAATGGCCCCTACACAGGCAATACGCGATGTACTAGTACCCCGCGATCAATGGCCCCTACACAGGCAATACGCGATGTACTAGTACCCCGCGATCAATGGCCCCTACACAGGCAATACGTGATGTACTCGTACCCCGCGATCAATGGCCCCTACACAGGCAATACGTGATGTACTAGTACCCCGCGATCAATGGCCCCTATACAGGCAATACGCGATGTACTCGTACCCCGCGATCAATGGCCCCTACACAGGCAATACGCGATGTACTAGTACCCCGCGATCAATGGCCCCTACACAGGCAATACGTGATGTACTCGTACCCCGCGATCAATGGCCCCTACACAGGCAATACGTGATGTACTAGTACCCCGCGATCAATGGCCCCTACACAGGCAATACGTGATGTACTAGTACCCCGCGATCAATGGCCCCTACACAGGCAATACGTGATGTACTAGTACCCCGCGATCAATGGCCCCTACACAGGCAATACGTGATGTACTAGTACCCCGCGATCAATGGCCCCTATACAGGCAATACGCGATGTACTAGTACCCCGCGATCAATGGCCCCTACACAGGCAATACGCGATGTACTAGTACCCCGCGATCAATGGCCCCTACTCAGGCAATACGCGATGTACTAGTACCCCGCGATCAATGGCCCCTACACAGGCAATACGCGATGTACTAGTACCCCGCGATCAATGGCCCCTACACAGGCAATACGTGATGTACTCGTACCCCGCGATCAATGGCCCCTACACAGGCAATACGTGATGTACTAGTACCCCGCGATCAATGGCCCCTACACAGGCAATACGTGATGTACTAGTACCCCGCGATCAATGGCCCCTACACAGGCAATACGTGATGTACTAGTACCCCGCGATCAATGGCCCCTACACAGGCAATACGTGATGTACTAGTACCCCACGATCAATGGCCCCTACACAGGCAATACGTGATGTACTAGTACCCCGCGATCAATGGCCCCTACACAGGCAATACGCGATGTACTCGTACCCCGCGATCAATGGCCCCTATACAGGCAATACGTGATGTACTAGTACCCCACGATCAATGGCCCCTACACAGGCAATACGTGATGTACTAGTACCCCACGATCAATGGCCCCTACACAGGCAATACGCGATGTACTAGTACCCCGCGATCAATGGCCCCTACACAGGCAATACGTGATGTACTCGTACCCCGCGATCAATGGCCCCTATACAGGCAATACGTGATGTACTAGTACCCCACGATCAATGGCCCCTACACAGGCAATACGTGATGTACTAGTACCCCGCGATCAATGGCCCCTACACAGGCAATACGTGATGTACTAGTACCCCGCGATCAATGGCCCCTATACAGGCAATACGTGATGTACTAGTACCCCACGATCAATGGCCCCTACACAGGCAATACGTGATGTACTCGTACCCCGCGATCAATGGCCCCTATACAGGCAATACGTGATGTACTAGTACCCCGCGATCAATGGCCCCTACACAGGCAATACGTGATGTACTAGTACCCCGCGATCAATGGCCCCTACACAGGCAATACGTGATGTACTAGTACCCCGCGATCAATGGCCCCTACACAGGCAATACGTGATGTACTAGTACCCCGCGATCAATGGCCCCTATACAGGCAATACGTGATGTACTAGTACCCCGCGATCAATGGCCCCTACACAGGCAATACGTGATGTACTCGTACCCCGCGATCAATGGCCCCTATACAGGCAATACGTGATGTACTCGTACCCCGCGATCAATGGCCCCTATACAGGCAATACGTGATGTACTCGTACCCCGCGATCAATGGCCCCTATACAGGCAATACGTGATGTACTAGTACCCCACGATCAATGGCCCCTACACAGGCAATACGTGATGTACTCGTACCCCGCGATCAATGGCCCCTATACAGGCAATACGTGATGTACTCGTACCCCGCGATCAATGGCCCCTACACAGGCAATACGTGATGTACTAGTACCCCGCGATCAATGGCCCCTACACAGGCAATACGTGAACTTTGTGCTGCCTGCTACTTACCATGATATCTCCGTGCAGCCAGCACTACCCGGGCTGCTGGGAGGATACACGGGGAATGAGGAAGATGGAAATGGGGCGTGCACAGCACATGTCATCAACGGCCTGCACCTCTTAAGCAGCTTACTTTGAGAAGGGTAAGATGGCCGGCACGAGAGAGGGTGCCACGCTTCTCTGATGATGCTCTGGGGGTCCTGGTGATAGGGGTGGAAGAAAGGAGGGCCAACATGTACCCGCAGGGTGGCAGAAGACCCTCCAGACTGCAGCTCTGCAGGCATTGACAGGCTGTGGCACAGGAATTCAACGCCAGGAGCATTGTACCACGCACTTGGGTGCAGTGCCAAAAGAAGTTCAACGATTTGACACAAGTGGCCAAAGAGAGTGAATGCAAGTGTCAAGTGGCACATCCTACGAACTGCACCATTGCTCCACGCATCACACTCCCCATCACCCACTCACCAACAAACACTGCCCATCCATATGCAATGCTGCATCTCACCCGCACATAGTACCACACTTGCAGGCCACACAGCCACCACTCTCAGGCCAAACAAACTGGCAGCTATTCGACCACAACAAGCACATCACCCGCACACCATGCAGGATACTCGCTGACACACTGTCCTCTGTCTTGCAGGAGAAGGTGGCGCGTATCAGCCGGCAGCAGGAGGGACCTCCCCCCTAGAGGAGACCGTGCTTCAGATCATTGGGCGGGCCGTCGCTGCAGCCATCTCAACATGCCGCGCTGGAGGTCCCGATATGAAGGGGGTCTCTAATTCTCCTTCTCCTTTTCCAGATCTCCCTCCTTCCATAAACTTTTCTGACTCATGTGCTGCACATGCTATCAGCACACACCTCTTACTTGCTCCTCTCCCCACTCCACAACTCAACCTGTTTCCCTTTGTCATTGCTGATACCCAAGAACACGTGACGGCACCTGAGGAGGAGGAGGAGGAGGAGGAGGACACTGAAGCCACACCATCACTCGATCTGACACTTGCTTCCACCAGCTCAGAGACTGACACTGCGCGTCCTTTAGAGGTTAGGTTAGAGGAGGGATCTGCACATGGTGAGACACCGAGCACAAGTGTGCAGGAGCCGGGGTGGGGGGAACGGATACCACAGGAGCCAGCTCATCGGAGGGCAAGGTCACTCACTAATTCTGCTTCAGAGGAGTCATACGAGGACTTCGATGGGCCAGGCTACAGAAGACGGCTGATGGACGTACACCAACAAATGCTTGGGGCACTGGAAAACCTGCCAGAAAGCCTGCGCACAATGAGAAGGGGCACGGAGGAGTCCAGCTCCAACTTGGCACAGGGGCTTTGTGCAGAGCTTGGAGCCCATCCTTTCCAACATGGAACGGGTGGTCACTTCCATTAGTGCACCTGTGGAACCCACCATGATGCAGTGTCTGATGACTGATGTCACAGTATCCATTGCAGCACAAACATCTGCCACCCAAGGTCTGGCTGCTGCATTTGCAGCTCAGACTGCTGCCTTGGAAGCTCAGACTGCTGCTTTCGTGGCTCTGGGGACCACTGTGGAACGGGGCTTCCAGGGCGTCACAGCACTCCAGCAATCCGTTCTCCAGCTGATCACCAGGATTGCTGAGGCGCCGCCCCGGGAGAGTGGCAGTGGTGCCATGGCAGTCGGACCTACTATCCTCTCTCAGGACAACACCCTTCCTGCTCCCACTCCTGCCACTCCGCCAGTGCCCCTGTTGTTGCCTATCGGCCAGCCAGGCCAGACTGCTGTAGCCCATGCTGAGATGGTGCAGTCTGAAGCCGGGCCCTCCCGGCCCAGAGCTGCTCGAGGTCGTCCTCTAAGGCCATCTGCACGCTCCTCCATTGAAGGCCAGCAGCCTCCCACCACCCATGTTCCAGTAACTGAGGAAGCACCTCGTAGGAGCACTAGGATAGGTAAAGGCACACGGACAACAGGCACTAAGGGAATGCACAAGGGTGAATAGTTCTGTTATTTTTGCATAATTTTATTTATTCATTGATAAATGAGACTTTGATTTTGCATTTGGTGGTGGTTTTTATTTATGCAATGAGCTGAGAGGGACACCAATGTACAATCAGATGGAGGGCGATTTGATTATCTTGTGGGAGCAGAAAGGTGGGGAATGTAGGACTGTTGGTGAGTTGGGGGATGTAGTTCCAATTATTGATAGCGGGCACGGATCAGGCGAGCACGCAGAGCCCTCGCAGACAAGGCATGTTGTCCTGTTACACCCTTGCGTCTTCCTCCACTTCCTCTTCCGGCTCCATCCCTCCTCCTCCTCCTCCTCCTCCTCAGCCTCTTCCTCCTCCACTTCTGGCTCACGGTCTTCTCTAATCATTGGTGACAAAGGCTGGTCCCTCATGATGGCGAGGTTGTGCAGCATGCAGCATAGCACCACGAATCTGGCCACCCACTCAGGGGAGTACTGCAGGGCTCCTCCAGACCTGTCCAGGCAGCAGAAGCGTTGTTTGAGGAGGCCTGTGGTGTGCTCCACGATGTTGCGTGTGGCAGCATGGCTCTCATTATAGGCCTGCTGTGCACGTGTGTGTGGGTCCTGACCGGTGTCATGAGCCAGGTCGTGAGGGGATAGCCCTTGTCGCCCAGTAGCCAGCCTTTGACTTGCCGAATCAGGTGAAAGATAGCTGGCACTTTGGACTGCCGCATAATGAAGGTGTCATGACTGCTCCCAGGGTAAAGGGCATCGACCTCCGTGATTAGATGTGTGTTGTCACACACCAGCTCCATGTTGAGGGAGTGGAAGTCCTTTCAGTTGTTAAAGACGGCTGAATTGATATGCGGGGCATGCAGGGCAATATGCGTGCAGCCAATGGCACCCTGCACCAAGGAGAAGCCAGCAATGCGAGCGAACCCCCATGCTCACTCGTTCTGCTCGTCTCTGTGCAGAGGGAAGGTGATGAACCTGTTCCTCATCTGGTACAGTGTGTCTGTGACCTCCCTTATGCAGCAGTGCACATGTTGGCAGCAATGGCCTGAAATGCTCCTGAGTCGTAGAAATTCAGCGCCACAGTGACCTTCACAGCCACAGGCAATGCTGTCCTTGCCCTGCTCTGAGGCTGCAGTTGTGGCCGCACCAGTTGACAGATCTTGGTGACGGCTTCCTTGGTGAACCTCAGGTGTCGGATGCAATCCTCCTCGGTCATGTTGAGGTTAGAGAATTGATCCCTGAAGGCCCTCATTTGATATGGCCTCTTGCTCAGTGCCCTGCGCCTCCTCGTCCTCCGTCTCCTCTCAGCTTGACCTGCTATGCGTGGCCTCTCTGCATGCTCCCAGTCATGCTCAATACCCAGCAGGAGCCCTAGAAAACCGTCCATGGTTGGCAGGAATGTTGTTCAACCACGGTTGTAAATTTCCGACCCGTAAGGCAGTATCTGCCAAAGCACTCTCAAATGTAGTCCAGGAACTCTCAGTAAGAATAGGGAGTTTCAAAAACACTTCCTACTCCACCAGCAGCCAGAAGCAATAATCCAGCAACTAACCTGCAACACCTGCATGGCCCCTTTAAATAGCACTGGTCGGGTGTCCTTCAGGCACTGTAAGACATGGTCAGATGGTTGGGGTTAAGATTGTGCATTGAGTTGAGTGTTAAGGTCCAAAATGGTGTCTATCACTTTAAATCAGCATTGCACACTGATTGCACGTATTTTCTCCCTACTTTCCATGCTTCCAGCGTTCGGTATTTGTGCATGCACTAACTCCTATACCAAGATGGCGTCCGGTGCACGCATGCTGGAAACATGTGTGCGCATCCAAGACGCCATCCGACACAACGGGCGCTACACAGCCCAATTTAGGGCCCATAGAATCTTACAGCACAGAAGCAGGCCATTCAACCCATCATGCCTGTGCTGGCTCATTGAAAGTGCTATCCAATTAGTCCCACTCCCCCATTATTTCCCCATAGCCCTGCAATTTTTCCTTTTCAAGTACATACCCAATTCCCTTTTGAAAGTTACTACTGAATCTGCTTCCACCATCCTTTCAGGCAATGCATTCCAGATCATGTCAACTCGCTGCGTAAAAAATAATTCTCCTCATCTCCCAACTGGTTCTTTTGCCATTATCTTAAATCTGTGTCCTTTGGTTACCGACCCGCCTGCCAGGAGGTTCTCCTGACCAGCCGCCATAACTGGGAGGTTTGTGCCAATGTATTCTCCATAGGATGAATGCCACCAGGCACAGGGCCTTGCTTGATGGGAGCGCATGTCAGAAAACCAAACCTTGACCCCTTGCACCTGATTCTCTGATTCAGGCTCACGGTGAGCAAGATTCCATGCAGGACTGCAGCCTGGCAAGATTTACACTTGCATCTATCATCTATATGATAAGTTTGTCTAATGCCCTGTCACATTATCATTGAGCATAGCACAGAGCAGGGAATTATCCCAGACAACTGCCACCACATTTTGGGAATGTTAGGAATACCTGGAACATAAAATTTGTTCAAAATCATGTTCTAGGGCCCTTGTATGCTATGTTTAATTATTCCCAATCAACTTATCTTTTATATTTAAAAATATATATATTTTACCTATGCAGTTTTTTTCCTTTTCTGATCTTGTTTAAATAGAGACCTGACCAAAAAATTTGCTAGTTCTGAAAACTGCAAGAGCAAAGCTAAGGTTTCTAACCACCCACAGAACTCCGAGATGATATTACAGTCAGGAACCCACTCTCCAAGTGTTGTTTTACAGTTTAGTGGGTGTGTGGATGTGTCAGTTTTATTAAATACAAATTTTCAGTCCAATGCTCAACACATTCACATCAATTCCACTCTGCATTATGGTACCATATACCTGTTACTTTAAGTGAGTTAGTGTCTGCAATAATATAGCGCAAAGAGAAATTCATGTGAATACACAAGTGCAAAAATGGTACACAGAGGGATTTTAACCCAATGGTGATCTTCTACATGAAGAGAATAGAGAGGAAAAAAGAACAGGAGAATCTAGATTATTTCACTGGACATCAGGAGATTTATTTTACCTTGGTGCAGAGGGTAAAGTGTGGGAGAGCACATTCCCAATTCTCTGACAAGCGCAAAGCTCTTCCGGGAATGATGAAGACAAAAATTTACTTCCAAATCAGGACAAGCACAAAGTTATTTTACTTACGCAGTTTGAGCCTGGTTGGAAATAAGTATACCCAGGTGGTAGTTTAAGGAATTATCCAGAATACAGCTCAACTCTAAAAGCACAAGAGCTCACACTATGGGAAGAAATAAAGGAGCAACAGTCACAAACCCCACAGGAAGTGACTGGTGAACTAAACACCTACTTTTAACTGACAAGGAGGGATTATCCATCATACTTGAATAAAGCTGACTCCAAGTTATTGATGGAATGACTTTTGTCCAACAAAGTGAGCCCTCCAATCACTGTAGAGGGGCGTGGTACTAGTGAGTTGGCCGAGGACTAGAGCGCCTCTAAGGGGCTTCAATGGTGTAGCCAACCCCACTCAGCACTGTTGCCACATGACAGTAAGGGAGGTGTTTCTTTGGGGACAGATGATGAGCTACGAAAGGCAGTTGAATTGATAGGATTTATAGAGTGCCATATCATATTGGAACACCTCAAGCATGTCACACCATGAATCACAATAACTTATGTAGGCAAACATCCCCTCCCCTAGTAGAGATATTGGGTGCTAAATTGGGCCGTGAAGCGCCCATTGCTTCGGCGCTACACAGACTCTCCGACATCCAAGACGGTGTATTGGATGCGCACGCACATTTCCTGCGTAACGTGCGCCAGACACCATCTTGGTATAGGAGTTAGCGCGTGCATAAATACTGAACGATGTAAACATGTAAAGTAGGGAAAAAATGCGTGCAATCAGTGTGCAACGCTGATTTAAAGTGATAGACACAATTTTGGACATTAACTTTCAACTCAACGTACAGTCTTATCCCCAACCATCTAAACGTGTTTTACAGTGCCTGAAGGAATCCCCACCAGCACTATTTAAAGGGGCCATGCAGGTGTTGCAAGTTCGTTGCTGGATTATTGCTTCTGGCTGCTGGTGGAGTAGGAAGTGTTTTTGAAACTCCCTATTCTTACTGAGAGTTCCTGGACTACATTTGAGAGTGGTTTGGCAGATACTGCCTTACGGGTCGGAAAGTTACAACCGTGGTTGAACAACATTCCTGCCAACCATGGGCGGTTTTCTAGGGCTCCTGCTGGGCATTGAACACAACTGGGAGCATGGAGAGAGGTCACGCTGTGAGGCGACAAAGGATGAGGAGATGCAGGGCACTGAGCAGGAGGTAATATTCAGTGAGGGCCTTCCAGGACCAATTCGCTTACCTCAACATGACTGAGGAGGATTGCATCCAACACCTGAGGTTCACCAAGGAAGCCGTGACTGAGATCTGTCAACTGGTGCGGCCACAACTGCAGCCTCAGAGAAGGCCGAGGATATCATCGCCTGTGGCTGTGAAGGTAACCGCGGCACTGAATTTCTACAGCTCAGGAGCATTTCAGGCCTCTGCTGGTGACATGTGCAACATCTCGCTGTATGCAGTGCACTGCTGCATAAGAGAGGGTCACAGACACACTGTACCAGATGAGGAACAGGTTCATCACCTTCCCTCTCCACAGGGACAATCAGAACGAGTGAGCACAGGGGTTCGCCCGCATTGCTTGCATCCCCATGGTGCAGGGTGCCATTGACTGCACACATATTGCCCTGCGTGCCCCACACATCAACTCAACCATCTTTGTCAACCGAAAGGGCTTCCACTCCCTCAACGTGCAGCTGGTGTGCGACCACACGCATCGAATCATGGAGGTCGATGCCCGCTACCCTGGGAGCAGTCACGACACCTTTGTCATGCGGCAGTCCAACGTGCCAGCTATCTTTCACCCGACTCGGCAAGTCAAAGGCTGGCTACTGGGCGACAAGGGCTATCCCCTCACGCCGTGGCTCATGACACCGGTCAGGAATCCACACACACGTGCACAGCAGGCCTATAATGAGACCCAAGCTGCCACATGCAACATCTGGAGCACACCATAGGCCTCCTCAAACAATGCTTCCACTGCCTGGACCGTTCTGGAGGAGCCCTGTAGTACTCCCTGAGCGGGTGGGCAGATTTGTGGTGGTCTGCTGCATGCTGCACAACCTCGCCATCATGAGGGACCAGCCTTTGCCACCAATGATTGCAGAAGGCCCTGAGCCAGAGGTGGAGGAGGAGGAGGCTGAGGAGGAAGATGCTGAGGAGGGGGAGGAGGTGGAGGGGGTGGAGCCAGAAGAGGAAGTGTAGGAAGACGCAAGGATGCAGCAGGAACCACATGTCTTGTCTGCAAGTGCTCTGCGTGCTCGCCTGATCCGTGCCCGCTATCAGTAATTTGAACTACATCCCCCCAACTCACCAACAGTCCTACATTCCCCACCTTTCCGCTCCCACAAGACAATCAAATCGCCCTCCATCTGATTATACATTTGTGTCCCTCTCAGCTCATTGCATAAATAAAAACCACCACCAAAGTCTCACTTATCAATGAATAAATAAAATTATGCAAAAATAACAGAACTATTCACCCTTGTGCATTCCCTTAGTGCCTGTTGTCCGTGTGCCTTTACCTATCCTAGTGCTCCTACGAGGTGCTTCCCCAGTGGCTGGAGCATGGGTGGTGGGAGGCTGCTGGCCTTCAATGGAGGAACGTGCAGATGGCCTTGGAGGACGACCTCGAGCAGCTCTGGGTCTGGAAGGCCCGGCTTCAGACTGCAGCAACTCAGCATGGGCTGCAGCAGTCTGGCCTGGCTGGCTGAGAGGCAACAACAGGGGCACTGGCGGAGTGGCAGGGGTGGGAGCAGGAATGCTCTCGTCCTGAGAGAGGACAGTAGGTCCGACTGCCATGGCGCCACTGCCACTCTCCCAGGGCGGCGCCTCAGCAATCCTGGTGATCAGCTGGAGAACGGATTGCTGGAGTGCTGCGATACCCTGGAAGCCCCGCTCCACAGTGGTCCCCAGAGCCACGATAGCAGCAGTCTGAGCTTCCAAGGCAGTAGTCTGAGCTGCAAATGCAGCAGTCAGACCTTGGATGGCAGATGTTTGTGCTGCAATGGAAGCTGTGACATCAGTCATCAGACACTGCATCATGGTGGGTTCCACAGGTGCACTAATGGAAGTGACCACCCATTCCATGTTGGAAAGGATGGGCTCCAAGCTCTGCACAAAGCCCTGTGCCAAGTTGGAGCTGGACCCCTCCATGCCCCTTTTCATTGTGCGCAGGCTTTCTGGCAGGTTTTCCAGTGCCCCAAGCATTTAGTGGTGTGCGCCCATCAGCCATCTTCCGTAGCCTGGTCCATCAAAGTCCTCATCTGACTCCTCTGCAGCAGAACTAGTGAGCAACCTCGCCCTCCGGCGAGCTGGCACTTGTGGTATCCATTCCCCCCGCCCCGGCTCCTGCGCACTTGTGCTCGGTGTCTCACCTCTAACCTAACCTCTAAAGGAGGAGCATTATCAGTCTCTGAGCTGGTGGAAGCAAGTGTCAGATCGAGTGACGGTGTGGCTTCAGTGTCCTCCTCCTCCTCCTCCTCCTCGGATGGTGCTGCCACATGTTCTTGGGGTATCTGCACTGACAAAGGGAAACAGGTTGAGTTGTGGAGTGAGGAGAGGAGCAAGTAAGAGGTGTGCGCTGACAGCATGTGCAGCATGTGAGTCAGAAAAGATTATGGGAGGAGGGAGATGTGGAAAAGGAGAAGGAGCATTAGATATGCAGAGACCCCTTTCATCGGGACCTCCAGCATGGCATGTTGTGAATGCTGCAGCAGCGGCCCGCCCAATGATCCTGAGCAATGTCTCCTCTAGAGGGGTGAGGACATATAAACATGCCCGTCCACCCTCAGGTCTCTCCTGTTGCCATGTGTTATACGCCACCTTCTCCTGCAAGACAGAGGACACTGTGTCAGTGACTGTCCTGCAAGGTGTGTGGGCGATGTGCCTGTCATGGTCAAATAGCTGCCACTTTGTGTGCCTTGTGAGTGATGGTTGTGTGGCCTGCAAGTGTGGTACTTTGTGCGGGTGAGATGCAGCATGCCGAGTGCAGCATTGTGTATGGATGGGCAGTGTTTGTGGGTGGGTGGGTGACGGGGAGTGCGATGCGTGGAGCAATGGTGCAGTTGGTAGGATGTGCCACTTGACACTTGCATTCACTCACCATGACCAGGCGTGTCAAATCGTTGAACTTCTTCCGGCACAGCCCCCACGTGCGTGGTGCAATGTTCCTGGCATTGACTTCCTGCGCCACAGCCTGCCAATGCCTGCGGAGCTGCAGTCTGGATGGTCTCCGGCCACCCTGCAGGTACATGTTGGCCCTCCTTTCATCCATGGCTTCCACCAGGGCCTCCGGAACATCATCCGAAAAGTGTGGAGCCCTCTCTCATGCCAGTCCAACTATTCTTGTGGCCATCTTTCCCTCCTGCAAGTAAGCTGTGTACCTACCATTTGAAATGTGCCTGCACCTTTAAGTAGTGCAGGCTGCTGATGACGTGCGCTGTGCACGCCTCATTTCCAATTTCCTCATTCTCTGGGTAGCGCTGGTTGTACGGAGATTTCATGGTAAGTAGCAGGCTGAACGAAGTTCACGTGCTGCCTGTGTAGGGTCCATGGGGCACGGGGTGGTAGTTCATCATGTGCTGCCCCCGCCTGAAACGGACCCTGATCCAATTTTTTTCCCCCATTGTTCAAAGTCATGTCTTCTTTGTGACCCAGGTGAATTGAATGTGAAGAGGAAGTGCCATCTGCTGGAGTGACCCTGGGATGTATTCCTGTTCTGTTTTAGATAGACAGGGAAAGCGATCAATAGACAAACTGATAGACAGGCACATAGTAGATCTCTTTCTTTACAACTTTCCACATTAAAAATGATGAATCAATGAGTTAATGTATGTTTTCCACATTCTTCCAAAATACAGGAACCAGGAGGAGTGCAGTGTTCAGAATGGGCCCTCTAATGGTCGCTCACAGGTAATAATTAGCTCGCTGTATGCAGTCTGTATGCAGTTTTACCCTCGTAGTAACTCTTTACTTTTCACTCAGTTCCAGATGCTACATGTTAATCTGCCCTGTCTTCACTCCATGAGTTTCAGCTTTGGCATCACTTTTAGCTTCACGTTGACAATGGCAGAATCACAGCTGAAACTCTGATCTTTGAACAAGCCGACATCACTTTTGGTCTCACTGGTGTCACCTTTCTCGACAGGTCATATCATAACTCAGAATGTCTTATCTAACAAGGATGTGAGAATCATTCAAAAACCACATTTTTTACTGTGGACAGTCTCTGCCTCATCCCGTTGAAGTTGGCCTTACCTAAATTTAGAATCTTAGTAGCTTGGAAGATTGGAATTCAAAAAGAAACTTCAATGGCGACAAGAATGTTTGGGTGTCAGGTTTATGGTCAGTGATCACTCTGAAATCGATCACCTTGCATCTCTTTATTGGTGGAGGCTTCAGGAGGCCTAAAATGAAGTCCATGCCTGGTCACAGCATTAGAGTTCCCCTGGGACTACTGGAACAAGCTGAGCCAAATTCCCGAAGTAGCCCAGGAATACCCTCAGACATGCTCATGAAGCATGTGCAATACAAAAAGGGAGCTGCCTTGAGAAGCGACCTTCTCCCCTCCTTCCAGGATAATGCCGCTTTTCCATCCTCCCCAACCCCTGGGATTTCATAGCAGACCACCTCTATAGTCTTTTTTTCCAGTTTTTTTCCCACTGCCCACCTCTCAAGTTATTGACTGGTCCCACTCCAGTACTCACTCATGATGCTCTGGAGGCCCTGGTGGAAGGCATGGATGAAAGGAGGGCCAACATGTACCTGCAGGGTGGCCGGAGACCCACCAGACTGCAGCTCCGCAGGCATTGGCGGGCTGTGGCGCAGGAAATAAACACCAGGAGCATTGCACCATGCATGTGGGTGCAGTGCCAAAAGAAGTTCAATGATTTGACACGAATGGTGAAGGTGAGTGAATGCAAGTGTCATTTTCATTTTCCATTTTAAAGGCCATACAATTATTATGCTGGTAACTAACTGAATTAAATTGAGAATTGTTAAGAATTTATTTTACTTACCTTCAATTTAAAGTGACCATCTATTTTTGAATCTACGACATTGAGCGTATAGAGGACTTCTTGACTTATTGGTAGCAGCAGATCATAAACGGAATTTCCTGGTGGATGTAGAAGTTCCCAGGACACCGTTAGAGAAAGAGCAGGGAATTCTCCCAATGTCCTGGCCAACATTCCTCCCTCAATCAACACACCAGAAACAGATTATCTCTCATAATCGAAAGTAAAATCAGGCTGAGTGTAAAACGGGCAGGCTAGATTAAAATTACCCCCAAAGTCTCACTGGATCAGGTCTTAGATTCAGGTGCGGAGGTCAGCATGCCTGCTTTGCAGCCCATTGATTTTAATAGCCAGCAAACTGATTGGGCACAGTATCCTTATCACCTAATTCTTCAATCAGCGCTAGGGTTGAGTAAAACTCGACTTCAGACTCCATTTTTGGGCTATAAACCAAAGATTGAGTTGGATAGACCACAGCGAGAATGGGGTGACCGTGGTAGGGTTCAATGACTAGGCTGAATGGGATGCTCCCCCAACAGTGTCATGAGTTTATCAATAACTAACTATTGATACAGAAAAGGAAGATGGCTGGTTCAGTCACGAGTTTGTGCTGAGTTAGCAGATCTCAGCCACTGGTGGGGGTGCTATAATTGGCCTAAGTTCTCCTGACTTAGGGAGTGAATATTTACCCAGGGCTCCGGCTCCTGATTGCAATCCACAAGACATGCTACAAAGTTCACATATATGAACGTTAGGTGAAGGCATGAGATTGGATCTGACTGTGATACCCTCCCTTGTTGAATAACCCTCTGAAATTCACATTCAAACCTCACACATGAATGATAACCACATGAGTGAGAACTGGAGGGGGACCAGTCAATAACTTGAGAGGTGGGGAGTGGGGAAAAAAATGAAAAAAAAGACTATAGTGGGGGTGGTCCACTATGAAATCCCAGGGGCTGGGGAGGATGGAAAAGTGGCATTATCCTGGAAGGAGGGGAGAAGACCACTTCTCAAGGCAGCTCCCTTTTTGTATTGCATATACCTCATGAGCACGTCTGAGGGTATTCCTGGGCTACTTCGGGAATTTGGCCCAGCTTGTCCCAATAGACCGAGGGGAACTCTAATGCTGTGACCAGGCATGGACTTCATTTTAGGCCTCCTGAAGCCTCCACCAATAAAGAGATGCAAGGTGATCGATTTCAGAGTGATCACTGACTATAAACCTGACACCCAAACATTCTTGTGGGCATTAAAGTTTCTTTTTGAATTCCAATCTTCCAAGCTACTAAGATTCTAAATTTAGGTAAGGCCAACTTCAATGGGATGAGGCAGAGACTGTCCACAGTAAACTGGGCAAATCTGTTAATGGGTAAAACAACAGAAGATCAGTGGGAGATGTTCAAAAAAGAATTTACCGTGACACAGAACCAGTTTATACCCCTAAAGGGCAAGAGCTCTACTTGCCAAAAAAAAACAGCCATGGACGACAAAAGAGGTAAGGGACAACATAAAACTAAAA
This sequence comes from Heptranchias perlo, assembly GCF_035084215.1. Classification (NCBI taxonomy): domain Eukaryota; kingdom Metazoa; phylum Chordata; class Chondrichthyes; order Hexanchiformes; family Hexanchidae; genus Heptranchias; species Heptranchias perlo. The sequence goes on from NC_090330.1 coordinate 77,974,543, forward strand.
GAAAAAGCATACAAAAATGCAAAAAATAACATTGGTCCTGATGACTGGGAGAGATACAAAGAACACCAAAGGGTGACAAAACAGATAGTAAGAGCTACAAAAAGGGAGTATGAAAAGAAACTTGTAAGGGATATCAAAATCAACACAAAAAAATTTTACAATTATATTGGGAGAAAGAGGGTGGTTAAGAGCAATGTGGCCCCTTAAAAACTGATAATGATGATATTGTAAATGAAAATAAGGAAATGCGGACATGTTAAATAATTACTTTGCGTCGGTATTTACAGTAGAGGAAGAGGATAGCATGCCGGACACCATAAGGAAACTAATTTTGAATCAGGGACGGGGACTCACCATAATTAATGTAAGCAAATTAACAGTAATGAAGAATAATGGTGCTAAAGATTGACAAATCCCCAGGACCAGATGGTTTCCATCCCAAGGTTTCAAAGGATGTATGTGAGAACATTGCAGATGCCCTAACTATTATCTTCCAAAGTTCTCTCAATTCAGGAACTGTTCCTTCAGATTGGAAAATTGCACATGTCACTCTGTTATTTAAGACAGATGAGAGGGGGAAACGAGGGAATTATAGCCCAGTTAGCCTAACATCTGTTATTGGGAAAGTTGATAAAGTGTCAACAAAATTGAAGCCCATGAAATAAAAGGGGCAGTGGCAGCATGGATACCAAATTGGCTAAGTGACAGGAAACAGAGAGTAGTGGTGAACGATTGTTTTCCGGACTGGAGGAAGGTATACAGTGGTGTTCCCCAAGGGTATTAGGACCGCTGCTTTTTTTGATTGATATTAATGACTTGGATTTGGGTGCACAGGGCACAATTTCAAAATTTGCAGATGACGCAAAACTTGGAAGTGCAGTAAACAGTGAGGAGGATAGTAATAGACTTCAAGAGGACACAGACAGGCTGGTGGAATGGGCGGACACATGGCAGATGAAATTTAATGCAGAGAAGTGCGAAGTGATACATTTTGGCAGGAAGAATGAGGAGAGGCAATATAAACTAAACGGTACAATTCTAAAGGGGGTGCAGGCACAGGGAGACCTGGGGATACACGTGCACAAATCTTTGAAGGTGGCAGGACAGGTTGAGAAAGCCGTTAAAAAACCATACCGAATCCTGGGCTTTATAAATAGAGGCATAGAGTACAAAAGCAAAGAAGTTATGTTGAACCTTTATAAAGCACTGGTTTGGCCACAACTTGAGTATTGTGTCCAATTCTGGGCACCGCTCTTTAGGAAGGATGTGAAGCCCTAAGAAATGGTGTAGAAATGATTTACGAGAATGGTTCCGGGGACAGGTGGATAGACTGGATAAGCTGGGGTTGTTTTCCTTAGAGCAGAGAAGGTTGAACATAAGAACATAAGAAATAGGAGCAGGAGTAGGCCAATCGGCCCTTCGAGCCTGCTCCGCCATTCAATAAGATCATGGCTGATCTGATCCTAACCTCAAATCTAAAGAACACAAGAAGTAGGAGCAGGACCCAGCCACTCAGCTCGTGGGCCCGCTCCGCCACCCACAGGGCCTTGACCAATCCGAACTCAGCTTCATGTCCAATTTCCTGCCCGCTCCCCATAACCCCTAATTCCCTTTACTTCTAGGAAACTGTCTGTTTCTGTTTAAATTTATTTAATGATGTAGCTTCCACAGCTTCCTGGGGCAGCAAATTCCACAGACCTACTACCCTCTGAGTGAAGAAGTTTCTCCTCATCTCAGTTTTGAAAGAGCAGCCCCTTATTCAAAGATTATGCCCCCTGGTTCTAGTTTCACCCATCCTTGGGAACATCCTTACCGCATCCACCCGATCAAGCCCCTTCACAATCTTATATGTTTCAATAAGATCGCCTCTCATTCTTCTGAACTCCAATGAGTAGAGTCCCAATCTACTCAACCTCTCCTCATATGTCTACCCCCTCATCCCCAGGATTAACCAAGTGAACCTTCTGTCTTTTCTTAAGTATGGACACCAAAACTGTATGCAGTATTCCAGGTGCGGTCTCACCAATACCTTATATAACTGCAGCAATACCTCCCTGTTTTTATATTCTACCCCCTAGCAATAAAAGCCAACATTCCATTGGCCTTCTTGATCACCTGCTGCACCTGCATACTAACTTTTTGACTTGTCGAGAACTTAAACTTAATATTACTTATTATATACAATGCATTAACTCCCAAACACTTAATTCAGACAAGCAAGAATTTATTAAGAAACTTGTACAAGTGGAAGTGTACCCCAAACAATGGTTGAGGCTACGTCTTCGCTGAGTTCAAGAAACAGCTCATGTTTATATAGTTCAGTAACGATGCCCACCTGCTATAGAATATGGGCATACACGTACATTCTTTATTGGCTCAGGTTGTTGGTCAATCAAGTAGTGAGCCTGCCCCCTCCAAACGTCCATAGCCCTTTTTTATCTTGGCACATAGGCCTCGTAGGCCTGAGCATTCTCATCCTTCCCACGTTTCTGTCCTGGTTATCAGTAGGGCTGAAGTCAGTCTCAAGGCCACATGGCCTTTCAAGAAACTGTATTCTCATTATATTTTTGTAGTCAGCAATACCCTTATCTGCTAGGGGGGCCAGACGGTACTAAGCACCTGCTCAGCTAACTTAATTATCAACATACCAAGGCTGAAACGTAATTACACAATTGTGCTTCTCTGTGTGTTTTCATGAGAAACTATTATGTGAGCTTTAAATTGAATTAGCTGGTCAGTTAATATGGTCAAATATCCATCATGCATTTCTACATTCGTGGGTTAGATGTATTAGAGAGAGTTAATATGGTCAGGTATCTCTTTATGCATTTCCACAGACCCGCAGATCCCCTTGTACCGGAGTACTTTCCATTTTCTCGCCATTAAGATAATAACTTGCTCTCTGATTTTTCCTGCCAAAGTGCATAACCTCACATTTTCCAATATTGTATTGTATCTGCCAAATCTCTGCCCACTCACCCAGCCTGTCCACATCCCCTTGTAGGTTGTTTATGTCCTCCTCACTCTCTACTTTCCCTCCCATCTTTCTATCATCTACAAACTTTGATATGTAACACTCGGTCCCCTCCTCCAAATTGTTAATATAGATTGTAAAGAGTTGGGGACCCAGCACCGACCCCTGCGGAACACCACTGGCTACTGGTTGCCAGTCCGAGAATTAACCATTTATCCCAACTCTCTGTTTCCTGTTAGATAACCAATCCTCCACCCATGCCAGAATATTACCCCCAATCCAGTGATTCTTTATCTTGAGCAATAATCTTTTATGTGGCACCTTGTCGAATGCCTTCTGGAAGTCTAAATACACTACGTCCACTGGTTCCCCTTTATCCACCCTGTACGTTATGTCCTCAAAGAACTCAAGCAAATTTGTCAGACATGACTTCCCCTTCATGAAGCCATGCTGACTTTGTCCTATTCAATTATGTTTATCCAAATGTTCCGTTACTGTCTCCTTAATAATAGACTCCAAAATTTTACCCACCACAGATGTTAGGCTAACTGGTCTATAATTTCCAGCCTTCTGCCTACTACCCTTTTTAAATAAGGGTGTTACATTAGCAGTTTTCCAATCTGCCGGGACCTTTGCTGAGTCCAGAGAATTTTGGAAAATTATTACCAAAGCATCCACAATCCCGACTGCCACTTCCCTCAAGACCCTAGGATGTAAGCCATCAGGTCCAGGGGATTTATTCGCCTTGAGTCCCATTATTTTACTGAGAACCAATTCCTTAGTGATTTTAATGGTATTTCCCTCCTTCCCCCCTAGAGCCCCCTGTTTGTCCAGTGTTGGGATATTCTTAGTGTCCTCTACCGTAAAGACTGAAACAAAATATTTGTTCAGCATTTTTGCCATCTCCATGTTTCCCACCATTAATTTCCCGGTCTCATCCTCTAAGGGACCTACGTTTGTCTTAGCCACCCTTTTTCTTTTTATATAACTCTTGCTATCTGTTTTCATATTTTTTGCTAATTTATTTTCATAATCTATCTTCCCTTTCTTAATCAATCCTTTTGTTACTTTTTGCTGTCTTTTGAAGATTTCCCAATCTTCTATCCTCCCACTAAGTTTGGCTACCTTATATGTCCTTGTTTTTAGTCGGATACTATCCTTAATTTCTTTACTTAGCCACAGATGGCTGACATTTCTTTTACATCCTTTTTTCCTCAGTGGAATATATTTTTTTGAAAGTTGTAAAATAACTCCTTAAATGAACACCACTGCTCATGTACCATCTTACCCTTTAATCTATTTTCCCAGTCCACTTTAATCAATTCCGCTCTCATACCATCATAGTCTCCTTTATTCAAGCTCAGTACGCTTGTTTGAGAACCAACCTTCTCACCCTCTAATTGGATATGGAATGTAACCATGTTATGGTCACTCATTCCAAGGGGATCCTTAACTTGGACATTATTAATTAATGCTGGCTCATTACACAGGACCAGGTCCAAGATTGCTTGCCCCCTTGTAGGATCAGTTACATACTGCTCAAGAAATCCATCCCTAATGCACTCAGTAAATTCTTCGTCAAGGCTGCCCTGCCCAATCTGATTTGTCCAGTTAATATGATAGTTAAAATCCCCCATAATTATAACTGTTCCCTTATTACATGCCCCGACTATTTCCTGATTAATACTTCTTCCAGCAGAGTTGCAACTATTAGGAGGCCTATATACTACGCCCACGAGTGTTTTTTTCCCCTTATTATTCCTTATCTCTACCCAAACTGTTTCATTATCCTGATCCTTTGTCCCAATATCATTTCTCTGTATTACAGTGATTCCTTCCTTTATTAACATAGCCACCCCCCTCCCCTTCCTTCCTGCCTGTCCTTCCTGATTGTTAAATACCCTGGCATATTTAATTCCCAGTCGTTGTCACCCTGCAGCCATGTTTCTGTAATGGCCACAAGATCATACCCATACGTAGTTATTTGTGCCGTTAACTCATCCATTTTGTTACGAATGCTACATGCATTCAGATAAAGAACTTTCAAATATGTTTTGTGACACTTAGTTCCTGCTTTTTCCTTTTTTAACACTTTACCTTTTACTCCATACCTTCTGTCCCTTCCTGACACGCTTTCCTCTGTCTCCCTGCTCAGGTTCCCAACCCCCTGCCACTTTCGTTTGAACCCTCCCCAACAGCACTAGCAAACACTCCCCCAGGACAGCGGTCCCGGCCCTGCCCAGACTGTTCGGTTTGTACTGGTCCCACCTCCCCCAGAACCGGTTCCAATGTCCCAGGAATTTGAATGCCTCCTCCTTGCACCACTCCTCTAGCCACGTATTCATTTGGAATATCCTCCTATTTCTACTCTGACTAGCACGTGGCACTGGTAGCAATCCTGAGATTACTACCTTTGAGGTCCTATTTGTTAATTTACCTCCTAACTCCCCTTTTTTATCTATATCGTTGGTGCCTATGTGCACCACGACAGCTGGCTGTTCGCCCTCCCCCTCCAAAATGTTCTGTAGCCGCTCCGAGACGTCCTTGATCCTTGCACCCGGGAGGCAACACACCATCCTGGAGTCTCAGTTGCAGCCGCAGAAACGCCTATCTATTCCCCTTACAATTGAGTCCCCTATCACTATAGCTCTTCCACTCTTTTTCCTCCCAGCTTGTGCAGCAGAGCCACCCATGGTGCCAGGAAGTTGGCTGCTGCTGCCATCCCCTGATAAGTCATCCCCCACAACAGTATCCAAAGAGGTATATCTGTTTGAGAGGGGGATGGGCACGGGGGACCCCTGCACTGCCTGCCTGCACCTATTACTCTGTCTGGCGGTCACCCACTCACTTCCTGCCTGTACAACCTTTACCTGTGGTGTGACTAACTCGCGAATGCACCAGTATGTATCCATCCGCAGCTCCAGTGCCGCAATGCGGTCTGTCAGTAGCTGCAGCTGGATACACTTCCCGCACACATGGTCGTCAGGGACACAGAAAGTGTCCCTGATTTCCCACATAGAGCAGGAGGAGCATGCCACGGGGCCGAGCTGTCCTGCCATGACTTACCCTTTAATTGATTTAAATTAAATTAAAATTAAATGGATCCCACCCATCACACTGGAATTAAGTGATATACTCAAGGGCCCCTGCTTAACAGTCGTCCCTGCTACAAAAAGAGACCGTAGTAACCACAAAATATAAGTTCAGAAAAATTGAGAAAGAAAATACTCACCAACCAATCACTTACCTGCTTTTTGGTGACGTCACACCACAAATACTTTTTGCTTCACTCTCCCGGAAGCTGGATTTGGAAACCGCCTCTGGGCTCACCTTTAGTACGGCCCCTCGCCCCCTCGGGGCTCACCTTTAGTACGGCCCCTCGCCCCCTCGGGGCTCACCTTTAGTACGGCCCCTCGCCCCCTCTGGGCTCACCTTTAGTACGGCCCCTCGCCCCCTCGGGGCTCACCTTTAGTACGGCCCCTCGCCCCCTCTGGGCTCACCTTTAGTACGGCCCCTCGCCCCCTCGGGGCTCACCTTTAGTACGGCCCCTCGCCCCCTCGGGGCTCACCTTTAGTACGGCCCCTCGCCCCCTCGGGGCTCACCTTTAGTACGGCCCCTCGCCCCCTCGGGGCTCACCTTTAGTACGGCCCCTCGCCCCCTCGGGGCTCAACTTTAGTACGGCCCCTCGCCCCCTCGGGGCTCACCTTTAGTACGGCCCCTCGCCCCCTCGGGGCTCACCTTTAGTACGGCCCCTCGCCCCCTCGGGGCTCACCTTTAGTACCACCACTCGCCCCCTCGGGGCTCACCTTTAACACGGCCCCTCGCCCCCTCGGGCCTCACCTTTAGTACGGCCCCTCGCCCCCTCGGGGCTCACCTTTCGTACGGCCCCTCACCCCCTCGGGGCTCACCTTTAGTACCGCCACTCGCCCCCTCGGGGCTCACCTTTAGTACGTCCACTCGCCCCCTCGGGGCTCACCTTTAGTACGGCCCCTCACCCCCTCGGGGCTTACCTTTAGTACCTCCACTCGCCCCCTCGGGGCTCACCTTTAGTACGGCCCCTCGCCCCCTCGGGGCTCACCTTTAGTACGGCCCCTCGCCCACTTGGGGCTCACCTTAAGTACGGCCCCTTGCCCCCTCGGGGCTCACCTTTAGTACGGCCCCTCGCCCACTTGGGGCTCACCTTAAGTACGGCCCCTCACCCCCTCGGGGCTCACCTTTAGTACGGCCCCTCGCCCCCTCGGGGCTCACCTTTAGTACGGCCCCTCGCCCCCTCGGGGCTCACCTTTCGTACGGCCCCTCACCCCCTCGGGGCTCACCTTTAGTACCACCACTCGCCCCCTCGGGGCTCACCTTTAGTACGGCCCCTCGCCCCCTCGGGGCTCACCTTTAGTACCTCCACTCGCCCCCTCGGGGCTCACCTTTAGTACCTCCACTCGCCCCCTCGGGGCTCACCTTTAGTACCTCCACTCGCCCCCTCGGGGCTCACCTTTAGTACGGCCCCTCGCCCCCTCGGGGCTCACCTTTCGTACGGCCCCTCACCCCCTCGGGGCTCACCTTTAGTACCGCCCCTCACCCTCTCGGGGCTCACCTTTAGTACCTCCACTCACCCCCTCGGGGCTCACTTTTAGTACGGCCCCTCACCCCCTCGGGGCTCACCTTTAGTACGGCCCCTCGCCCCCTCGGGGCTCACCTTTAGTACCACCACTGGCCCCCTCGGGGCTCACCTTTAGTACGGACCCTCGCCCCCTCGGGGCTCACCTTTAGTACGGCCCCTCGCCCCCTCGGGGCTCACCTTTAGTACCTCCACTCACCCCCTCGGGGCTCACCTTTAGTACCACCACTCACCCTCTCGGGGCTCACCTTTAGTACCTCCACTCACCCCCTCGGGGCTCACCTTTAGTACGGCCCCTCGCCCCCTCGGGGCTCACCTTTAGTACGGCCCCTCGCCCCCTCGGGGCTCACCTTTAGTACGGCCCCTCGCCCCCTCTGGGCTCACCTTTAGTACGGCCCCTCGCCCCCTCGGGGCTCACCTTTAGTACCTCCGCTCGCCCCCTCGGGGCTCACCTTTAGTACGGCCCCTCGCCCCCCCGGGGCTCACCTTTAGTACGGCCCCTCGCCCCCTCGGGGCTCACCTTTAGTACGGCCCCTCGCCCCCTCGGGGCTCACCTTTAGTACGGCCCCTCGCCCCCTCGGGGCTCACCTTTAGTACCGCCACTCGCCCCCTCGGGGCTCACCTTTCGTACGGCCCCTCGCCCCCTCGGGGCTCACCTTTAGTACGGCCCCTCGCCCCCTCGGGGCTCACCTTTAGTACCTCCACTCGCCCCCTCGGGGCTCACCTTTAGTACCTCCACTCGCCCCCTCGGGGCTCACCTTTATTACCTCCACTCACCCCCTCGGGGCTCACCTTTAGTACCTCCACTCACCCCCTCGGGGCTCACCTTTAGTACGGCCCCTCGCCCCCTCGGGGCTCACCTTTAGTACGGCCCCTCACCCCCTCGGGGCTCACCTTTAGTACGGCCCCTCGCCCCCTCGGGGCTCACCTTTAGTACCTCCACTCGCCCCCTCGGGGCTCACCTTTAGTACCTCCACTCACCCCCTCGGGGCTCACCTTTAGTACCTCCACTCGCCCCCTCGGGGCTCACCTTTAGTACGGCCCCTCGCCCCCTCGGGGCTCACCTTTAGTACGGCACCTCGCCCCCTCGGGGCTCACCTTTAGTACGGCCCCTCGCCCCCTCGGGGCTCACCTTTAGTACGGCCCCTCGCCCCCTCGGGGCTCACCTTTAGTACCTCCACTCGCCCCCTCGGGGCTCACCTTTAGTACGGCCCCTCGCCCCCTCGGGGCTCACCTTTAGTACCACCACTCGCCCCCTCGGGGCTCACCTTTAGTACGGCCCCTCGCCCCCTCGGGGCTCACCTTTAGTACGGCCCCTCGCCCCCTCGGGGCTCACCTTTAGTACGGCCCCTCGCCCCCTCGGGGCTCACCTTTAGTACGGCCACTCGCCCCCTCGGGGCTCACCTTTAGTACGGCCCCTCGCCCCCTCGGGGCTCACCTTTAGTACGGCCCCTCGCCCCCTCTGGGCTCACCTTTAGTACCTCCACTCGCCCCCTCGGGGCTCACCTTTAGTACCTCCACTCGCCCCCTCGGGGCTCACCTTTAGTACGGCCCCTCGCCCCCTCGGGGCTCACCTTTAGTACCACTGCTCTCCACCTCTGTTTCCTCGCAGGTCCGCCGCCTCTGCCGCCTCACCGCAGTTCAAAATTATAACAGGTTTAGATAAAGTAAATAAAGAGAAACTGTTCCCATTGGCGAAAGGGACAAGAACCAGAGGACACAGGTGTAAGGTGATTGCAAAAGAACCAAAGGTGACATGAGGAAAATCTTTTTTTTGCTGCCTGAATGCACTGCCTGAGAGGGTGATGGATGCAGATTCAATCGTGGCTTTTAAAAAGTAATTGGATAAGTACATGAAGAGAAAAATTTTTCAGGGCTACGGGGAAAGAGCAGCGAAATAGGACTAACTGGATTGTTCTTCTGTGCTGTAACGATTCTATGATTCTATGATTCTATTCTGAATTACTGGTGTCTATAATTAAGGATAGAGTTACTGAACACCTTGAAAATTTTCAGCTGATCAGAGAGAGCCAGCATAGATTTGTAAAGGACAGGTCGTGCCTGACGAACCTGATTGAATTTTGTGAAGAGGTGACTAAAGTAGAGGACGGGGAAGGTTTATGCATGTTGTTTGTATGGACTTCTAGAAGTTCGATAAAGTAAAAGACTGTTAGCTAAAGTTGAAGCTCATGAAATTGAGGGCAAATTACTGACCTGGTTAGGAAATTGGCTGAGCAGCAGGAGACAGTGGGTAGGGATAATGGGCAGGTACTCAAATTTGCAGGATGTGGCTCGTGGAGACCCACAGGGATATGTGTTAGGGCCTCAACTATTCACTGTATTTATTAACGACTTAGATGACGGGATAGAGAGCCACATATCCAAGTTTGCCAATGACACAAAGATAGGCAGAATTGTAAGCAGTGTAGATGGAAGCATAAAATTACACAGAGATATTAATAGATTAGGTGAATGGACAAAACTGTGGCAAATGGATTTCATTGTAGGCAAGTGTGAGGTCATCCACTTTGGGCCTAAAAAGGGTAAATCAGAGTATTTTCTAAATGGAGTTTAGAAGATTATAGGGTGATTTAATCGAAGTTTTCAAGATATTAAGGGGAACTGATAGGATAGATAGAGAGAAACTATTAACGCTGGTTGGGGAGTCTAGGACTAGGGGACATAGCCTAAAAATTAGAGTCAGGACTTTCAGGCGTGAAGTTAGGAAACATTTCTACACTCAAAGGGTGGTAGAAGTTTGGAACTCTTCCGCAAATGGCAGTTGATGCTAGCTCAATTGTTAATTTTAAATCTGAGATTGATAGATTTTTGTTAACCAGAGGTATTAAGGGATATGGGGCTAAGGCCATGATCTCATTGAATGGCGGGACAGGCTCGAGGAGCTAAATGGCCTACTCCTGTTCCTGTGTTCCTTGGTTCCTGATAAGGGCCTCAGGCTATCCCCAGGATTGCCAGTGGGCCACTGTGACATTACGTCACCTCACGGGTGGAGGAATGGATCGCCTCAGTTGTGCCTCAACAGGTGCAGGTCGCCCACCGAGTATGTGAACAGCCCTATCCTTGTAATTTTAGATGGGCTTAGCAGCTGGGCAAAGTGCCAGGCAGAAGTTGCACCCCACAGCACTGCTTCCCCCTTAAAATTGTTTGCGGAATTTCAACCCCATGTAGCTGACTTCTCCACCTGCTGTGTGAGTGACTGATTAAGAATAAAAGCTGGTTACATACAACAGGTCAATCAGCCTCTAAAAGGGAAAGACAGTCTGTGTTAAAACCCTTTCGAGGACTGTTTTTGAACATAGCACCTGATCACACCTCTCCAAGATATTGCAAAGCACTTCACATTGAAGGGGATCATTCTGTGATCCAATGCTTCCAGCAACAAGTGGTGCTTATAGAAAAGGCATCTCAGGGAATCAATCGCAGGCACACGTCCCATGATTTGCCATAATGGGCGAAACATCACGAGCTCTGTGCCTGTGAATTCCCAAGATGCGTTCCTTACTCCCACTGGGAGATTGAAGATTTAATCTTAGGATATTTTCCTAAGTTAAAGGCACCATATAAATACATATTGTTATTGTTATGCACTTTATGCACGTGGTCACTTAAAATGCAATGAGGCGAATCCCTAGTTAATAAGTTTTTGGTGCTTTTGGTTGAGGGAGGTGTTTTGGCCGTGACATCAGGAGCACTGCTTGCTCTTTTTCATGTGGTACCTTTAAGACCTACGCCATTAGTTTACATTTCTATAGGGTTTCCCCAGATCTTCTATGGCAGATGATCAGGAGAATCCTGGTGGAAATTTAGCCCCTCAGCCTTTAACACTTAGCATTTAACAAATAGTCCTTAATACTTATTAGATCCACTGGAATGGACAACAGTTTAATGTCTTATCCAAAATCTAATCTCTCTGGCAATGCAGCCCTCGAAAGCCCCCGAAAGCTTGTGGGATTAAAAATAAAATCGTTGGACTATAACTTGGTGTTGTAAAATTGTTTACAATTGTTAACCCCAGTCCATCACCGGCATCTCTACATCATGGCTCCCTCAGTACTGCAGTGCTGTAACAGCCCAAACTAAGTAGTAAAGAACGGAAATCGAGCTCAAACCTTATGAGTCAGAGACAAGAGTACAACCAACTGAACCAAGTCAATGGATGTCTTTGCGAATGGAAATCCGTTTCCAGTGGTGTGCCACAGGGCTCAGTGTTGGGTCCCTTCCTGTTTGTGGTATATATTAATGATTTGGATTTGAATGTAGGGGGCGTGATTGGCAAATTTGCGGACAACACAAAAATTGGCCGTGTAGTTGATAGTGAAGAGGATAGCTGTAGACTCCAAGAAGATATCAATGGGTTGGTGGAGTGAGTGGTAAAGTGGCAAATGGAGTTCAACCGGGAGAAGTGTGAGGTAATGCACTTAGGGAGGGCAAACAGTAAAAGGAAACACGCAGTAAATGGGAATATATTGAGAGGGGTCGAGGAAGTGAGAGACCTTGGAGTGCATGTGCACAGGTCCCTGAAGGTGGCAGTACAGGTAGATAAGGTTGTGAAGAAGGCATACGGAATGCTCTCCATTATTAGCCGAGGTATAGAATACAAAAGCGGGGATGTAATGATGGAACTGCATAAAACGCTGGTAAGGCCACAGCTGGAGTATTGTGCACAGTTCTGGTCACCACATTGCAGGAAGGATGTAATTGCTCTGGAGCGAGTGCAGAGAAGATTTACAAGAATGTTGCCAGGGCTTGAAAATTGCAGCTACGAGGAGAGATTGGATAAGCTGGGGTTGTTTTCCTTGGAGCAGAAGAGGCTGAGGGGAGACTTGATTGAAGTGTACAAAATTATGAGGGGCCCAGATAGAGTAGACAGGAAGTATTTGTTTCCCCTAGCGGAGAGTTCAAGAACTAGAGGACATAGATTTAAGCTGATTGGCGGAAGGATTAGAGGGGACATGAGGAAAAACTTTTTTACCCAGAGGGTGGTGGGTGTATGGAATTTGCTGCCCGAATTGGTGGTAGAGGCAAGGACCCTCAACTCTTTTAAAAAGTACCTGGACCTGCACTTAAAGTGCTGTAAGCTGCAGGGCTATGGACCGGGTGCTGGAAGGTGGGATTAGAATGGGCACCTGGTTGTTCTTCGAGCCAACGTGGACACGATGGGCTGAATGGCCCCCTTCTGTGCTGTATCTTTTCTATGGTTCTGTGGTTCTATGAAAGGCTCTCCGTTTTTGCATTTTTTTAATCTCATGCTCTATATAGATCTTGTTTCATCTTTACTAGATTCTGTGTGTCATATTTAAGCATGTAACTCAATAAGGAAAGCTGAATTCAATCCTCTTAGTCCATTGTCTTTAGAAAGTCAGCCCATCCCCAAAAAGAAAGGTTGGGATCACTCCGTCCATAGATTGCCTTTTGGCTATGTCCTACCAAAAGCATCCATTATACATTTCAGGGAGGTATTTTCAACTGATCCTACCAATAGTTTAAGGTTAATGCAACAATTTCTATCAGACTTATTCTTAGTTTGTCTAATATTTGGGAAAATAAGCTTCACAGGATTTTCTTCAAGGAATTTGTAAACTTCAAATCGCGTGGTGTTTGGAATCATGACGATCAGCAGTTTATGGCTTTCTATTGCCTTATTTTCAATTTGATAGTTCTCTGTAATTTTGTCATCAAAATAGTTTGAGACTTTGGTGGCCTTTAGCTTTATCTGAGCCCTGCACATTAGCAATAAATCACAAACAATCTAATCAGTTCGTTCATTTCATAGAATCATAGAGCACAGAAGGAGGCCATTCAGCCCAATGTGCCTGTGTCGGCTTTTTGAAAAGAGCTATCCAATTAATTCCAATCCTCTGCTCTTTCCCCATAGCCCTGTAAATATATCCTTTGTAAGTATATATTCAATTCCCTTTTGAAAGTTACCACTGAAACTGCTTCCACCACCCTTTCAGGCAATGCATTCCATATTGTAACAACTGTCCTCATCTCCCCCCTTGTTCTTTTGCCAGAGTTAACTTCCATTGCGTAGTGTCAATGGTAGCACTCTTGCCTCTGAGTCAGAAGGTTATTGATGTCAAGCCCCACTCCAGGACCTGAGCACATAAATCGAGACTGACATTTCGGTATAGCACTAAGGGAGTACTGCCGAGTCGCAGGTCATAGAGTCATAGAGTCATAGAGTTATACAGCACGGATTGAGGCCCTTCGGCCCATCGTGTCCGCACCGGCCATCAAGCCCTGTCTAATCTAATCCCATATTCCAGCATTTGGTCCATAGCCTTGTATGCTATGGCATTTCAAGTGCTCATCCAAATGCTTCTTGAATGTTGTGAGGGTTCCTGCCTCCACAACCCTTTCAGGCAGTGAGTTCCAGACTCCAACCACCCTCTGGGTGAAAAAGTTCTTTCTCAAATCCCCTCTAAACCTCCCGCCTTTTACCTTGAATCTATGCCCCCTTGTTATAGAACCCTCAACAAAGGGAAAAAGCTCCTTAGTATCCATCCTATCTGTGCCCCTCATAATTTTGTACACCTCAATCATGTCCTCCCTCAGCCTCCTCTGCTCCAAGGAAAACAAACCCAATCTTCCCAGTCTCTCTTCATAGCTGAAGCGCTCCAGCCCTGGTAACATCCTGGTGAATCTCCTCTGCACCCTCTCCAAAGCGATCACATCCTTCCTGTAGTGCGGCGACCAGAACTGCACACAGTACTCCAGCTGTGGCCTAACCAGTGTTTTATACAGCTCCATCATAACCTCCTTGCTCTTATATTCTATGCCTCGGCTAATAAAGGCAAGTATCCCATATGCCTTCCTTACCACCTTATCTACCTGTTCCGCCACCTTCAGGGATCTGTGAACTTGCACACCAAGATCCCTCTGACCCTCTGTCTTGCCTAGGGTCCTCCCATTCATTGTGTATTCCCTTGCCTTGTTAGTCCCTCCAAAGTGCATCACCTCGCACTTTTCCGGGTTAAATTCCATTTGCCACTGTTCCGCCCATCTGACCAACCCATCTATATCGTCCTGCAGACTGAGGCTATCCTCCTCGCTATTTACCACCCAACCAATTTTTGTATCATCAGCGAACTTACTGATCATACCTTTTACATTCATATCCAAGTCGTTAATGTAGACCACAAACAGCAAGGGACCCAGCACCGATCCCTGTGGTACCCCACTGGCCACAGGCTTCCAGTCACAAAAACAACCTTCGACCATCACCCTCTGCCTTCTGCCACTAAGCCAGTTTTGTATCCAAAGTGCCAAGGCACCCTGGATTCCATGGGCTCATACCTTCTTGACCAGTCTCCTGTGCGGGACTTTATCGAAGGCCTTACTGAAATCCATGTATACCACATCCACTGCGTTACCCTCATCCACACGCCTAGTCACCCCCTCAAAAAATTCAATCAAATTAGTCAGACATGATCTTCCCTTGACAAAGCCATGTTGACTATTCCTGATTAATCCTTGCTTCTCCAAGTGGAGACTAATTTTGTCCTTCAGAATTTTTTCCAATAATTTTCCTACCACTGATGTTAGGCTCACTGGCCTGTAGTTCCCTGGTTTTTCCCTACTCCTCTTCTTGAATAATGGTATTACATTAGCAGTTCTCCAGTCCTCTGGCACATCCCCTGTGGCCAGAGAGGTTCTGAATATATGTGTTAGAGCCCCCGCAATCTCCTCCTTTGCCTCACACAGTAGCCTGGGATACATTTTGTCCGGGCCTGGGGATTTATCCATTTTTAGGCCTGCTAAAACCGCCAATACCTCCTCCCGCTCGATGTTAATATGTTCGAGTATATCACAGTCCCCCTGCCGTATTTCTATGTCTACATCGTCCTTCTCCATAGTGAAAACAGATGCAAAAAATTCATTTAGAACCCCTCCTACATCTGCCGGCTCCACACACAGATTGCCATTTTTGTCCCTGATGGGCCCTATTTTTTCCCTAGTCATCCTCTTACCCTTAATATACTTATAAAACATCTTAGGATTTTCCTTTATTTTGCTCACCAGTGTTATTTCATGGCCCCTCCTTGATCTCCTAATTTCTTTTTTAAGTATCCCCCTGCACTTTTTGTACTCCTCTAGGGCTTCCTCCGTCTTTAGCATTTTGTATCTGCCAAAAGCCCTCCTTTTTTTCCTAATCCATTCTCGTATATCCCCTGACATCCAAGGTTCCCTGGAGTTCTTGGAACCACCCTTGACCTTTACGGGAACATATTGCCATTGTATGGTCTCAATCTCCCTTCCGAAAGACTCCCATTGCTCCCAGGTGCTTTCTTTCAGCTGAGATAATAAATTGAGGCCGTGTTTAGCTGGATGTAAAATGATCTGATGACATTATTAAAGAGGGACAGGGGAGTTCTTCTGGTGTCCTGGCCAACCAACACCAGTGGTATATTCTACCGACCATCTAGGTTGTTTCCAGTGGGGCTCCGCAGGGCTCAGTACCAGGTCCCTTGTTTTTCGTGGTATATATCAATGATTTCGACTTAAATGTAGGGGGCATGATTAAGAAGTTGGCAGATAATACAAAAAGTGGCCACGTGAGGAGGAAAGCTGTAGACTGCAGGAAGATATCAATGGACTGGTCAGGCGGGCGGAAAAGTGGCAGATAGAATTCAATGTGGAGACGTGTGAGGTAATGCATTTGGGGAGGTCAAACAAGGCAAGGACGTACACAATAAATGGGAGGATACTGAGAGGTGAAAGGAAGAGAGGGACCTTGGAGTACATGTCCACAGATCCCTGAAGATAGCAGGACAGGTAGATAAGGTTGTTAAGAAGCCATACGGGATGCTTTGCTTTATTAACCGAGGCATAGAATATAAGAGCAGGGAGGTTATGCTAGAACTGTATAAAACAAAAGTTAGGCCACAGCTTGAGTACTGTGTACAGTTCTGGTCACCACATTACAGGGAAGATGTGATTTCACTAGAGAGGGTACAGAGGAGATTTACGAGGATGTTGCCAGGACTGAAGAATTTTAGTTATGAGGAAAGATTGGATAGGCTGGGGTTGTTTTCTTTGGAACAGAGGAGGCTGAAGGGAGATTTAATTGAGGTGTACAAACTTATGAGGGGCCTAGATAGAGTGGACAGGAAGGACTATTTCCCTTAGCAGGGAGATCAATAACCAGGGGGCATAGATTTAAAGTAATTGGTAGATGGATTAGAGGGGAGCTGAGGAGAATTTTTTTCACCAAGAGGGTGGTGGGGGTCTGGAACTCACTATCTGAAAGTGTGAGGCAGAAACCCTCATCACATTTAAAAAGTACTTGGAGATGCACTTGAAGTGCTGTAACCTACAATGCTATGGACCAAGTGCTGGAAAGTGAGATTAAGCTGAGTAGCTCTATTTCGACTAGCACAGACATACTGGGCTGAATGGCTTCCTTCTGTGTCATAAATTTTCTATATTTCTAATAGTGGAAGGGAAGTGGAGGAAGAAATATGTAGGCAAATCTATGAAACAAGTAAAAAACATCAAATAATAATCATGGAGATTTCAACTACCCCCAACTAAACTGGCAAGAAGAGGTAGGGAAAGGGGAAATGGGAATGGAGTGTTTACAGTGTGTACAGGACTCCTTTCTTACCCAGTATGTGAGAAGCCCAACAGGAGAGGAATCACTGCTAGATCTAGTGATGGGAAATGAACCAGATCAGATAAGAGAAGTAAGCATAGGGGAACATCTAGGCAATAGCGATCATAACATAATAAGGTTTAAAATAATGATTGAGAAAGACATATGATTGAGAAAGACAAAGACCAAAGTGATAGATAGTAAAAAAGCTAATTTTGAGGGGATGAGAATGGAACTAGGGAAGGTAAACTGGAATATTTTTTTGACAGACAAAGAGATAGAACAGCAGTGGGTAATATTTAAAACGGTGATCAATAGAGTTCAAGAGAAATATATTCCTCTAAAAACCAAGAACAAACTAACCATAATGAAGCACCATGGATGAATAAAGAGATAAGAGTAAAATTGAAAGTAAAGAAAATGGCACACTCTAAGTATATAGATAATGAAAGAGAGGATGACAAAAGGGAATATGAAGAGGTTAGGATTGAAGTTAAAAAAACAATTAGGACAGCAAAGAGGAGCTATGAAATTAAATTATCAAGGAACATAAAAAAAATAGAGTATTCTACAGACGCATAAATAACAAAAGAAAAACATGGTTAGGGCCACTAAGGGTTGCACAAGATAAACTCACAGGTAACAACAGCGAAATGGCAGAAATATTGAATAGTTACTTTGCCTCAATATTTACCAGGGAGACTAACAAAGTGGCATGACATTAGAAGAAGAGACCGAAAAAGATATAAAGACATTTAAGATAGAAAGGGGGGAGATAATTGATAAACTAATCAAACTTAGAGAGGATAAATCCTCTCATCCATGCATTCATGAGTATTAAAAAAAGTTAGGAACGTGATAGCAGAGGCACTATTATATATATATAAAAATTCATTAGAAAAGGGAATAGTGCCAGAGGAATGGCAGACAGCTAATGTTATTTCTATATTTAAAAAGGGAGATAGAACAAGTCCAGGGAACTATAGACCAGTTAGCAAAACATTGATAGTAGGAAAGATAATGGAATCTTTACTGAAAGACATAGTAGAAAAACACCTAGAAAACAAAAATGTAATAAAGAGTAATCAGCACAGATTTCATGCTTGACCAAGCTATTGAATTCTTTGAAGAAGTAACAGAAAGAGTAAACAAAGGTAATGCAATAGATGTAATATATTTGGATTCTCAAAAAGCCTCCAATAAAGTACCACATTGTAGACTCATTATTATAAGAACATAAGAACATAAGAAATAGGAGCAGGAGTAGGCCAATCGGCCCCTCGAGCCTGTTCCGCCATTCAATAAGATCATGGCTGATCTGATCCTAACCTCAAATCTAAATTCATGTCCAATTTCCTGCCCGCTCCCCGCCATTTTCTTTACTTTCAATTTTACTCTTATCTCTTTATTCATCCATGGTGCTTCATTATGGTCAGAGCATGTGGAGTCAGGGGACAAGTAGCAGAATGGATAGCAAGTTGGCGACAAAAGAGAAAACAGAGAGTAGAGGTTAAGGGTAGCTCCGCAGACTGGCAAAAGATGGGAAATGGTGTTCCACAGGGATTGGTGCTGAGACTACTGTTGTTCACAATTTACATTAATGATTTGGATTCGGGAATAGGAAGTACAATTTGAAAATTTGCAGACGACACCAAATTGGAAGGTGTAGTTAATACAAAGGAAGAATGCGTCAAAATACAAGAAGGCATTAATAATCTTGCAGAATGGCCGTGTAATTGGCAAATGAATTTCAATATGGATAAGTGTGGGGTGGTGCATTTTGGTAGGAAGAATAAGGAGGCCACATAAGACATAAACATAAATGGGATAGAGGAGCAAAGTGACTTAGGGGGACAGATACACAAATCACTAAAAGTAGCGAAGCAGGTTAATAAGGTCATAAAAAAGGCAAACCAAGCACTGAGGTTAATTTCTAGAGAAATAGAATTGAAAAGAAGGATAGAATTAAACTTGTATAGGACCTTGGTTAGACCACACTTGGAGTGCTGTGCACAGTTCTAGTCTCCATATTATAAAAAGGATATAGTGGCATTGGAGTAGGAGCAAAATAGAATCACAAGCATGATACCAGAACTGAGAGGATATACTTATCAGGAAAGGTTTGAACAGGATGGGGCTCTTTTCTCTAGAAATGTGAAGGATGAGGGATGACCTGATAGAGATAATGATAGGGTTTGATAGGGTAGACACAGAGAA
Organism: Heptranchias perlo; assembly: GCF_035084215.1. Taxonomy (NCBI): domain Eukaryota; kingdom Metazoa; phylum Chordata; class Chondrichthyes; order Hexanchiformes; family Hexanchidae; genus Heptranchias; species Heptranchias perlo. The sequence goes on from NC_090330.1 coordinate 77,993,965, forward strand.
AATGTTTTTTCTTGTGGAGGAGTCCAAAACTAGAGGTCATAAATATAAGATAGTCACTAATATATCCAGTCAGGAATTCAGGAGAAACTTCTTTATCCAATGAGTGGTAAGAGTGTGGAATGCACTACCACAAGGATTAGTTGAGGCAAATAACATAGATGGATTTAAGAGGAAGCTAGACAAGCACACAAGGGAGAAAGGAATAGAAGGGTATCTTGATAGGGTTAGATGAAGTAGGGAGGGAGAAGGCTCGCATGGAGCATAAATGCCAGCACAAGCCAATTGGGCCGAATGGCCGAATGTGCTGTAGACTCGCTGTAACTCGATACACCACCAGCAAAAGCCAATCATTTTCTCATTGCTGTTTGTGAGATCTTGCTGTGTGTAAAATGGCTGCCATGTTTGCTTACATAACAGTAGCTACACTTTAAGACAATTCATTGTCTATGATGTGAAAGGCACTATATAAATGCAGATTTTTTTCTTTCTTTTCTATCATCCTTAACAATAGAATCATAGAACGTTACAGCATAAAAACAGGCCATTGGCCCATCAAGTCTGTGCTGGCCTTTTTCTCAATGAACCCACGTACGCTTTTGCTTGTTCCCATGAACTTTAAAATTCTTCTTTTATAAGCAACGATCTAATTACCTTTTGAAAGAATTTATAGACTCAACTAAAACAACAGTTTGTGGCAAGGAATCCCATGTTCTAATCACCCTCTGTGTAAGGAAACTTTATCTAACCTCCCCTTTAATTCTTTATTATATTGAATTAGTTCTCTATTGTTAACATCTCACCAACCAAAGGAAACAATCATTATTTATTTATCATAATCCTTCATAATCTTTAAGGCCTCTATCGTATGGGGAAAGAGCAGGGGAGTGGGACTAATTGGATAGCTCTACCAAAGAGCCAGCACAGGCATGATGGGCCGAATGGCCTCCTTCTTTGCTACTATGATACTATGCTATGACATCTTAATCTTCTCAGCTTTATGAAATAGCTGTAACTTCTCATCTCTTTTCATAGGGTGGTAGGTCTGTGGAATTTGCTGCCCCAGGAAGCTGTGGAAGCTACATCATTAGATAAATTTAAAACAGAAATAGACAGTTTCCTAGAAGTAAAGGGAATTAGGGGTTATGGGGAGCGGGCAGGAAATTGGACATGAAGCTGAGTTCGGATCGGTCAATGCCCTGTGGGTGGCGGAGAGGGCCCAGGGGCTATGTGGCCGGGTCCTGCTCCGACTTCTTGTGTTCTTTAGATTTGTGGTTGGGATCAGATCAGCCATGATCTTATTGAATGGCGGAGCAGGCTCGAGGGGCCGATTGGCCTACTCCTGCTCCAATTTCTTATGTTCTTATGTTCTTATAACTGTAACCCTTCATCCCAGGTCGTATCCCAGAGAATCTACACTGCGCCTTTTCCATTGCTTTTATATCTTTCTTTTAATGGGGTGTTCAAAACTGTACACATTGCTCCAACTACAGTCTAACCAAGGTCTTGTACAGGTTAAGCATTACCCCCTTTGTGTTCTATGCCTCTAGATACAAAGCCCAAGAATGCCGTTTGTCTTTTTTACGACCTCATCTATTTATATTGCTATTTTAATGACCTGTGTATCTGCACGCCAAGGTCCCTCTGTTTGTCCACTCCAGTTAAATTCTTTCCATTTACAATGTCTTTTGTTTTGTTATTCTTATGTCCAAAATGTATCACTGCACACCTATCTGCTCATCTGCTAGCCTATCTACAGTCTTTCACATTCTTCCATTGCAATTTTGCCATATCCTAATTTGGTGTCATCAGAAAATTTCCAATATTGTTCCCTTTATTCCAAAGTCCGGATCATTTACATATGTGTATATTTATATAGCTTTGATATTTATTTATTTTATTTTCCAATTTTAGTTCCTTTTATCCCTGGTGGCTGCTAATTTAGTGCTGCTTTGTTGTCTCTGTTCGCAGTACAGAACTATATTTGTAAGTAAGTGGGAGATGCTGGATGAAATTTAGCCGTTATAACCAGTTTTGGTGTTGAATACAAAGAATGGACTTTCAGGACTTTGCGTTTAACTCTGCAGCAAAGTGATAATCTCTTTAAAAACTGGAAATAAAAAAACATTCCTTATTCATTCTGAAGAAGTGGGTGTCACTGGCAGGGCTGGCATTTATTGCCCCTCCCTGCCAATGACAGAAGGTGGTGGTGGACCTAATTCTTGAACTACTGCACATGACAGTTTGATACAACTGAGTGATTTGCTCGGCCATTATCAAAGTCAATCACATTGGTGTGGGACTGGACATATAGGCCAGACCAGGTTTCTTTCCCTAAAGGACATTATTAAACTAGTTGGGTTTTTATAACAATCTGACTGCTTCATAGTTACTTTTACTACTACCAGATTTTTAATTCAAGATGTTTTTTAAACTAACCTTAAATTCTCAAACTGTCATGGTGAGATTTGAACTCATATCCTCTAGAATTCTTAGACCAGGCATCTGGATTACTAATCCAGTAACATAACCACTACACTACCACACATTTGCTTTATTAGTCTCTCCCTTCAAGGACACAACTCGTGCTTTTTTTAATGTGGGAAACATTCAAAGAGTGTTGTGTTTGCTATTAAGCTAGTCACTAATTTTATTTTTTGATGAGGGCTTTGTACAGAAATGGCCTCGAAAGAGGAGTAAGGATCGAACACTCTTGCGAAGGGTGCGGCAACTCCTGGAATGGTTTCAAGATGATCAGTAGCGCCCTGAGCAGCCTTGAGAGGATAGCAATGCAAATACCTGATGGGGGAAATTTGGCAGGGGGATGGGCACCAGGATGTAGCATTAGAAAGGAAAAACAAGGTGCACAAAGGATTGGGAGAGACAGATAGCATTAGAGTAAGAAATAGTACAGTATTAGATGGAATCAGAGTAAGAGAGAATACGAAAAGGTTTAGAGTGCATGTGTGTTAACGCACAACGTGTGGCAAATAAGGTTGGTGAGCCACAGGCACAAATAGCCACATAGGAATGTGATATAGTGGCGATAACAGAGGCCTGGCTCAAAAAAAGGCCGGATTGAGTACTAAATATTCCTGGATACAAGGTGTTCAGGAAAGATAGGGAAGGAAAAAAAGGAGGGATGCTGGTGGCAGTATTGATTGAGGAGAATATTGCAGTGCTGGAGAAAGAGGATGTCATTGAGGGGTGAAGGACAGAATCTATTTGGTTAGAGTTAAGAAACAGTAAAGGTGCCATTACACTACTGGATGTATTCTTTAGGCCACCAATTAGTAGGAAGGATATAGAGGAACAAATTTGCAGGGAAATTACAGTGAGGTGCAAGAATTATAGAGTAGTGATAATGGGGGACTTCAACTATTCTAAAATAGACTGGGATAGTAATAGTGTAAAGGGCAAAGAGGGGGAGGAATTTCTGAATCGTGTTCAGGAGAACTTTCTTGATCAGTACGTTTCCAGCCCAGCGAGGAAGGAGACATTGCTGGACTTGGTTCAGGGGAATGAGTAAGTATCAGAGGAGGAACATTTAGGTAACAGTGATCATAGTATCATAAGGTTTAGATTAGCTATGGAAAAGGACAATGAGCAATCTAGAGTAAAAATACTTAATTGGAGTGGGGCCAATTTCAGTGGGTTGAGACCAGATCTGGCCTGGGTAAATTGGAATCAAAGATTGGCAGAGGTGATAGATCGGATACGGTCTAGGTACATTCCAATAAGGGGGCAAGGTAGGGCAACTAAAGCTGGGGCTCCCTGGATGATGAAAGAGATAGAGAGTAAGATGAAGCAGAAACAGGGGGCATATGACAGATGTCAGGTTGATAATACAGAGGAGAAGTGAAAAAGGAAGTAAGAGGGGAAAAGAGAAAGTATGAGAATAGACTGGCATTAAAAGGAATCCAAAATCTTGTATAGGCATATAAATAGTAAACGGGTAGTAAGAGGAGGGGTGGGGCTGATTAGGGATCAAAAAGGAGATCTACGCATGGAGGCAGAGGACATGGCTGAGGTACTAAATGAGTACTTTACATCTGTCTATACCAAGGAAAAAGATGCTGCCAAAGTCACAGTAAAAGAGGAGATAGTTGAGATACTGGATGGGATAAAAATTGATAAAGAGGAGGTACTAGAAAGGCTGGCTCAGATGGGATGCATCCTGGGTTGCTGAGGGAAGTAAGGGTAGAAATTGCAGAGGTGCTGGCCATAATCTTCCAATCCTCCTTAGATATGGGGGTGGTGCCAGAGGACTGGAGAAATGCAAATGTTACACTCTTGTTCAAAAAAGGGTGTAAGGATAAACCCAACAACTACAGGCCAGTCAGTTTAACCTCGGTGGTGGGGAAACATTTAGAAACGATAATCCGGGACAAAATTAACAGTCACTTGGACAAATATTGATTAATAAAGGAAAGCCAGCATGGATTTGTTAAAGGCAAATCATGTTTAATTAACTTGATTGAGTTTTTTGATGAGGTAACAGAGAGGGTTGACGAGGGCAATGCTGTTGATGTTGTGCATATGGACTTTCAAAAAGCGTGTGATAAAGTACCACATGATAGGCTTGTCAGCAAAATTGAAGCCCATGGAATAAAAGGGGCAGTGGCAGCATGGATACAAAATTGGCTAAGTGACAGGAAACAGAGAGTAGTGGTGAACAGTTGCTTTTCATACTGGAGTATAGTATACAGTGGTGTTACCCAGGGGTCGGACCTAAGACCACTGCTTTTTTTGATACATATTAATGACTTGGGTGTACAGGGCACAAATTCAAAATTTTCAGATGACACAAAACTTGGAAGTGCAGTAAACAGTGAGGAGGATAGTAGTAGACTTAAAGAGGACACAGACAACCAGATGGAATGGCCGGCCACATGGCAGATGACATTCCTAATTGCCCTTCTCAAGGGCAAATAGAGATGGGCAATAAATGCTGGCCTTGCCAATGACACCCACATCCCATGAATGAATGAAAAAAATAAGACAGAGAAGTGCAAAGTCATACATTTTGGCAGGAAGAATGAGGAGAGGCAATATAAACTAAAGGGTACAATTCTAAAGGGGATGCAGGAACAGGGAGACCTGGGGGTATATGTGCACAAATCTTTAAATCTTTGAAGGTGGCAGGACAGGTTGAGAAAGCAGTTAAAAAAGCATTCGGGATCCTGGGCTTTATAAATGAAGGAGGAAGCCTCCGAAAGCTTGTGGAATTTAATTTAAAATAAATTTGTTGGACTATAACTTGGTGTTGTAAAATTGTTTACAATTTATAAATGGGGGCATAGAGTACAAAAGTATGGAAGTCATGATGAACCTTTATAAAACACTGGTTCAACCACAACTAGAGTATTGTGTCCAATTCTGGTCACCGCGCTTTAGGAAAGATGTGAAGGCCTTAGAGAGGGTGCAGAAAAGATTTACTAGAATGGTTCCATGGATGAGGGACTTCAGTTACGTGGATTGACTGGAAAAGCTGGGGTTGTTCTCCTTAGAGCAGAGAAGGTTAAGAGGAGATTTGATAGAAGTATTCAAAAGCATGACGGGTTTAGATAAAGTAAGTAAAGAGAAACTGTTCCCATTAGTGGGAGGGTTAAGGAACCAGAGGACACAGATTTAAGGTGAATGGCAAAAGAACCAAAGGCGATGTGAGGAGAAATTTTTTTAGGCATCAAGTAGTTATGATCTGGAATGCGCTGCCTGAAAGGGTGGTGGAAGCAGATTCAATTGTGGTTTTCAAAAAGGAATTGGATAAATACTTGAAGGGAAAAAAAATGCAGGGCTACTGGGAAAGAGCAGGGGAATGGGGCATACTGGATTGCTCTTACAAAGAGCCGGCATGGGCTCGATGGGCCAAATGGCCTCCTTCTGTGCTGTAACTATTCTACGATTCTATGATTCTAAGCAACTAAGTGGGACAGGAAGTGGTTGTCACAGCTGGGTAACTGTTAGTGTCAAGTGCTGCCCTGTAGTTCAAGCCTATTGATTATTTTTCATTACCTGTGAAAATAGGATTTTTATTTCTACAGTTGCCTTATGTGAGAAATGGTCACAGATGCTTTTGGATTGCCAAGTGTTTCACTGTAAATCTTGTAACGTATAACTCATGGAAATATTATCAGAATATAAATTTAATTATAGTGTCAGTACCAGCAATTGGGATTCATCTCTCATCTCTCACAAGGGCCAACATTCTTTCCTTAGCCAACACCACCAAAATCAGATTAACTGATCATTTCTCCAAGTGCTGTTTGTGGAACCTTGCCTAAATAACAACAGTCCCTGCATTTCAAAGTAATTAATTTTATGTGAAATGCTCTAGGATACGAAATCTGATAAATACAACTTCTCTGTTTTCTTACTACGAAGGGAAATTAATTTCTTCACTTTGCTTTTTTCCCATGACACGGAAGGTCACTATGTACAAGTAAAGATTTGTTTATAAAGTTGTATTTAAATAAAAATCTAAAGCTCTGAATGGTAAATTTTCATGCTTCAACATAGGCACTAAGGCCCTGAATTTCCACAGAGCTCTCCCAATCTCTTGCAGTAAATTTGGTGGGAGATATTGTTGTCTCTTCAATGCCCAATTTTATTTAAACTATCTCTCCAGGGGTTCTGCCAATCTCCTGCCAGAGAATTCCCACAGAAATTCCAGGCATGAGGGTCAGAAGACGAATCAACTATGTGACAGCATCAAAGCTAAGTCCAATCCTGCCTGCACCTAGCATCTACACACATTAGGGGTGAATTTCCTCCGAGCTGTTCCAGCTCCATTGGATGTGCAGCAGAAACCCAGTCACAACAACAACAACTTGCATTTATTTAGTGCCTTTAACGCAGTAAAACATCCCAAGAGGCTTTGCAGGAACGTTATCAAACACAATTTGACACCGAGCCTAATAAGGAGATATTTGGACAGGTGATCAAAAAGCTTGGTCAAAGAGGTAGGTTTTAAGGAGCCTCTTAAAGAAGCAGAGAGAGATAGAAAGGCGTAGAGGTTTAGGGAGGGAATTCCAGAGCTTAGGGCCTAGGCAGCTGAAGGCACAGCCGCCAATGGTGGTGCGATGAAAATCAGAGATGCACAAGAAGCAAGAATTGGAGGAGCGCTGAGATCTCAAAGGGTTGTAGGGATTTAGGAGGCTACAGAGATAGGGAGTGACGAGGCCACGGAAGGATTTGAAATTAAGGATGAGAGTTTTAAAATCAGGACGTTGCCGGTAAGTAGTGTAAGTCAAGCCAATGTAGGTCAGCAAGCGCAGGGGTGATGAGTGAACGGGACTTGGTGCGAGTTGGGATATGAGCAACAGAGCTTTCAATGAGTTGAAGTTTATGGAGGGTGGAAGATGGGAGGCTGGCCAGGAGAGCATTGGAATAGTCAAGTCTAGAGGTGACAAACGCATTGCGAATGAGGGTTTCAGCAACAGATGAGCTGAGGCAGGGGTGGAGACGGATGATATAGCAGACAGAGGTGGAAGTAGGCGTTCTTGGTGATGGAGCAGATATGTGGTCGGTAGCTCACCTGAGGGTCAAATAGGACGCCAAGGTTGCAAATGGTCTGGTTCAGCCTCAGTCAGTGACCAGTGAGAGGGATGCACATGAACAGTGTTTCAGCCACCCTTCCAGTGAAGTTAAGGTGACAGAGCAAGAACAACTCTGAGGAATTTGCCAATCATTGATTTTTCATCAGTTTGAACCGTGATTTTGGTCAAACAACACTTATTCTTGCAATGCTTTGCACTGGTAAGCACTAGTAAGGCTGGCCAGGAGATTGTCAGGGATTGTCAGTAATAATTGAAAATCCCTTCTGTGATTGAACAGCTGGTTACATCAATACTGTTTTTTTTTATTCGTTCATGGGATGTGGGCGTTGCTGGCGAGGCCGGCATTTATTGCCCATCCCTAATTGCCCTTGAGAAGGTGGTGATGAGCTGCCTTCTTGAACCGCTGCAGTCCGTGTGGTGACGGTTCTCCCACAGTGCTGTTAGGGAGGGAGTTCCAGGATTTTGACCCAGTGACGATGAAGGAACGGCGATATATTTCCAAGTCGGATGGTGTGTGACTTGGAGGGGAACGTGCAGGTGGTGTTGTTCCCATGTGCCTGCTGCCCTTGTCCTTCTAGGTGGTAGAGGTCGTGCGTTTGTGAGGTGCTGTCGAAGCAGCCTTGGCGAGTTGCTGCAGTGCATCCTGTGGATGGTACACACTGCAGCCACGGTACGCCGGTGGTGAAGAAAACAAATGTTTAGGGTGGTGGATGGGATGCCAATCAAGTGGGCTGCTTTGTCCTGGATGGTGTCGAGCTTCTTGAGTGTTGTCAGAACTGCCCTCATCCAAGCAAGAGGAGAGTATTCCATCACACTCCTGACTTGCACCTTATAGATGGTGGAAAGGCTTTGGGAGTCAGGAGGTGAGTCACTCGCTGCAGAATACCCAGCCTCTTACCTGCTCTTGTAGCCACAGTATTTATGTGGCTGGTCCAGTTAAGTTTCTGGTCAATGGTGACCCCCAAGATGTTGATGGTGGGGATTCGGCGATGGCAATGTCGTTGAATATCAATGGGAGGTGGTTAGATTCTCTCTTGTTGGAGATGGTCATTGCCTGGCACTTGTCTGGCACGAATGTTACTTGCCGCTTATCAGCCCAAGCCTGGATGTTGTCCAGGTCTTGCTGCATGCGGGCATGGACTGCTTCATTATCAGAGGGGTTGCGAATGGAACTGAACACTGCAATCATCAGCGAACATCCCCATTTCTGACCTTATGTTGGAGGGCAGGTCATTGATGAAGCAGCTGAAGATGGTTGGGCCTAGAACACTACCCTGAGGAACTCCTGCAGCAATGTCCTTTATGCTAGGTATGACTCCAGCCACTGGAGAGTTTTCCCCCTGATTCCCATTGACCTCAATTTTACTAGGGCTCCTTGGTGCCACACTCGGTCAAATGCTGCCTTGATGTCAAGGGCAGTTCCCCATGTCATATGAAGTATCAATCTGCTATAATGTTATTTTGGTTGTTACCTTATTATTTTATAGCACGTTAAAGGACTGTGTGTAATATTGGACTCCACACTATAGGAAAAATATTGAGACTTTAGAGAGGGCACAACACAGATTCACTAGGATGCTGCCTGGTATGAGGAAATACATAGATGGAGAATGACGTGAAAAATGTTTTTTTTTTGTTAGAACAGCACAAAATAAGGGAGAAATGATAGAAGCGGTTGAAATTATGAAAAGATGGGACTGGGTAGGTAGAAGCAGATTGTTTCCAGTAATTATGGGGTCAAGAACGAGGGGCCATAGATACAAGATTAGTTGTAAGAGATTTAGAACAGAGGGTAGGAGAAACTTCTTCACACAGAGAGTTGTGAAGCTGTGGAATTCACTTTCAGGGTCAGTGGTTGAAGTAGAAACTATGTCAACATTCAAGATTAGATTGAATAGTTGGATGAAGGAAAAGGAGATGAAGGTTAGGAAGGAAAAGGGAATGATGGGATATGGGAACAGGGTGGGCAAATGTAATTGGAACAATTTGTTTGTGTGGAGGGAAATGGCAACATGGACTGGAATGGCCGAATGGCCTTTTTCCATTTCGTATCGTCTTCGTAACATGGTTTAACCGAGCAGCATCCCCTTACCTGTCGCTGTCAAAGTCATCACTCCCCTCAACTTCTTCGCCTCCAGATCATTCTAGGGTACCACCGGGGATATCGCCGGGGTCTGTCAGTCGTCTGCACACAAGTGCATAAGGCTTGTTTCGCAGGGCCTCACACTATGTCAACTTCCCCATGGATGACCTCAGCCAGATGGAGAGGGCAGTGGGATTCCACGCAGTGGCTGGCTTCCCATGGGAACATTGCTACCAGGTCTACAATTGAGCAGGCTATAGGGCTGCTCAAGATGCGCTTCAGGTGCCTTGATCATTCTGGGGGAATGGTTCAATATGCACCAGACAGAGTGGGACGCATTATAGTCGTGTGTTGTGCCCCGCACAACATGGCACAAAAGAGAGGGATGCCACTTCAGGAGGCCCATCCACATCTGCCAACCACATTGAGGAGGAAGAGGAGGAGGCGGCGGAGGAGGAGGAGGAACAACCCATGGGCAGAACAACGGCTCACCTGGCTGCTTGTGAGGCCAGGGAGTCACTGATATGTGAACAGTTCTCCTAACATCAGACAGTGTGAAGGGTCCAGTCCTCACCATCTGGTTAGAGCAGCGGCCACACCACACCGCCCCCCCGCAACCTGCACAAAACAGTCCTGCAACTACACATACACCCACTGTACAGTGACCCAAAGGGTGGCATCAAGTGTGGGCGTTCATGGTGAACCTCATGAAAGGGCCTTATTACAGAAGCCAGTCAAGCATGGCCAAAACATGGCAGTAGTGGTGACAATAATAATATTTCATGTGAGTTTAACAAAAAGCAAACATAAATAAAAAACATGACCAACCGTCAAACACCCTTGTGCATCCCCTTCATGCTTACAAAACCTTCGCCTTTCGCTTCCAACTACTCCTACGTGGTGCTACCCCTGTGGCTGCAGCAGAGATAGTGGCAGGTTGCTTTTGTTCATGCCCTGACCGATTAGATGCTTTGGGCCGATGCCCTCTGCGTTTCGGTGCCCGTGAGGGTCCCTCCAAAGACTGCTCCACCTGCACCTGTGCAGGGGCAGGCTCGGCCACCTGGAGAGGAGGCAGCATTGTGGGTACTGGTTGAGAGGGTGGCAACAGGTGAGACGTGGGGGCGCTTTGAGTGGCATACCCAGTTCCATGTCTCCTTTCGCCATCATCCCTCCCCTGGGCCAGGCCCACACCACTCCTGCCACTCTGCTGGACAACAGTTTGGAGGACCTATGTGAAACCTTGTAAGGCCAGTGTTAGGGTATCTGCCTGCCTGTTTAAGGCGGCAGAATGTTGTTCACCCTGAGTCTGAACGGCCGTTGTTAGAGCCTGAATGGACTCATTGTTGAGCCGTGCTTGAAGCTCCATGGAGGCTAGCCTTCCCTCCATTGCAGACATTCCCGCACTTACCCACGACACTATCTCAGAGAGTTGCTCACGTCCCCGTGACAGTATCTCAGAGATTCCCTCCCACACCTGTGCCACCATTCCACTCATGCAGGAGTTGGATTCCTCCATCCTCTGCGCGATTGTGGAGAGTGCAGGTGGCATCTGTTCAAGTTCTCCTTTTAAAGGATGGCCCCTGGAGAGGAGTGCTCCCACCGACATGGACTCTCCACAGCTGCCCCTGCCACCAGTGTCTGCTCATGCTCACATTTGTGTGGTGACTCACCATGTGCGACCCCAAATAATTGCGGATCGGGACCTACCGAGATGTGAGTATCTGCGCTGTTGGATGGCTCGCTCAGATGCGACAGGTCTTCTGAGGAATTGCCATCTGCCATCACAGCAATCGCTGAAGGCCCTGTAAGAGAACAGAAGGCAATATTAAGCATGATCACAGATGTGTCATGTGGCGATGAGCACACTGAGGATGGCAAGGCATGTTAACATCAATTCATATTGTGTGTGCTGAACGTTAAAGTTCTGTAACCAGACGTTTGTCCGGTGCCAGTCTCGGTGTCCCCGATGGAAGGGCACTCGAGGGTGCGGCTCAGCTCCAGCGCCTCCTGCTCCGCATCTGTGAGTACGACTATCTGTTGTGGACCCCCTCCAGTCCTCACCCGCTCCTGTACATTCTGGGCTCCATTCTCCTATAAGGGGAGAAAGTACAGACGCGTGAGTGAGTGATGGTGACGCAGCCAACCGATGAATGCATTGGTTTGGGTGAAAGAAATGCATCAGAGGGTGAGTATGAGTCGGAGCCATGACATTGTACGAGGAGTGGGTTGAGTGGTAGTGGTGGGATGAGTAATGGGGAGGTGAGAAAGTGCTGAGGAAGTGCAGGTAAGTTGAGGATGAGCTGAGTGGGTGTGAGGAGTGATGTGATGGGGTAGTGTTGGCAGTGCAGATGAGTTGGGGGTGGGGGCGGTGATGTGGAAGACGGAGTGTAGGAGAATGAATAAGTGCACTCACTTTGGCTGACCTAGTTAGGCCATTGAAGCATTTCCTGCACTAGATCCAGGAGCGGGAGATGTTGCTGCTGCTGGTGACCTCCTCTGCCACCTCGAGCCAGGCCTTCCTGGTGGCAGAGGCAGGCCACTTCCTCCCATCGAACACATCCCTCCTCCTCCTCCTCACCCCATCCAGTAGCACCTGGAGTGAGGCATCACTGAATCTAGCAGCAGCCTTTCCCCTGTGCTGCTCCATTGTGCTGTTTGGGTTTTTGCTCCAGGAGCAGCCATTGGAGGACTGCCCCTTTAAATAGAGCTCCTCTAGCTGACAGCCTGTGATGCGGGTGCGCAGTCCACCCGCTGCGCAGGTTTCCAACGGCAAACCCCGGAAGCCACGTTAAGTGGCTCCAATTTACTCGCGATTGCGTAGGGAACATATAGATTTTATTGGGCGGGTTACCCACGCGCCCATTCGCCCCCCCGCTGCCATCCCGCCTCCCTGCTAATATCAGGGCCCATGGGTTAAAACCCCACTATGGTAAATTGTGAAACTTAATTCAAAAAAATCTGGTAATTTGTGGCTGGTACCAGAAAACAAATCACCATGAAAATTGCCAGACTATCATAAAAACCCAACTGGGTCACTAATGTCCTTCAAAGTGTGGGACCTACTACTACAATAGGGTGGTAATAGTAGGGGACTTTAACTTTCCCAACATTGACTGGGACAGCCATAGCATTAGGGGCTTGGATGGAGAGAAATTTGTTGAGTGTATTCAGGAGGAATTTCTCATTCAGTATGTGGATGGCCCGACTAGAGAGGGGGCAAAACTTGACCTCCTCTTGGGAAATAAGGAAGGGCAGGTGACAGAAGTGTTGGTGAGGGATCACTTTGGGACAAGTGATCATAATTCCATTAGTTTTAAGATAGCTATGGAGAAGGATAGGTCTGGCCCAAAAGTTAAAATTCTAAATTGGGGAAAGGCCAATTTTGATGGTATTAGACAGGAACTTTCAGAAGTTGATTGGGAGAGTCTGTTGGCAGGCAAAGGGACGTCTGGTAAGTGGGAGGCTTTCAAAAGTGTGTTAACCAGGGTTCAGGGTAAGCACATTCCTTACAAAGTGAAGGGCAAGGCTGGTAGAAGTAGGGAACCTTGGATGACTCGGGAGATTGAGGCACTAGTCAAAAAGAAGAAGGAGGCATATGACATGCATAGGCAGCTGGGATCAAGTGGATCACTTGAAGAGTATAGAGATTGCCGGAGTAGAGTTAAGAGAGAAATCAGGAGGGCAAAAAGGGGATATGAGATTGCTTTGGCAGATCAGGCAAAGGTGAATCCAAAGAGCTTCTACAAATACATAAAGGGCAAAAGGGTAACTAGGGAGAGAGTAGGGCCTCTTAAGGATCAACAAGGTCATCTATGTGCGGAACCACAAGAGATGGGTGAGATCCTGAAGGAATATTTCACATCGGTATTTACGGTTGAGAAAGGCATGGATGTTAGGGAACTTGGGGAAATAAATAGTGATGTCTTGAGGAGTGTACATATTACAGAGAGGGAGGTGCTGGAAGTCTTAATGCGCATCAAGGTAGATAAATCTCCGGGGCCTGATGAAATGTATCCCAGGACGTTATGGGAGGTTAGGGAGGAAATTGCGGGTCCCCTAGCAGAGATATTTGAATCATCCACCGCTACAGGTGAGGTGCCTGAAGATTGGAGGGTAGCAAATGTTGTGCCTTTGTTTAAGAAGGGCGGCAGGGAAAAGCCTGGGAACTACAGACCAGTGAGCCTGACATCTGTAGTGGGTAAGTTGTTAGAGGGTATTCTGAGGGACAGGATCTACAGGCATTTGGAGAGGCAGGGACTAATTAGGAACAGTCAGCATGGTTTTGTGAGAAGAAAATCATGTCTCACGAATTTGATTGAGTTTTTTGAAGGGGTAACCAAGAAGATAGATGAGGGCTGTGCAGTAGACGTGGTCTACATGGACTTCAGCAAAGCATTTGACAAGGTACCGCATGGTAGGTTGTTACATAAGGTTAAATCTCATGGGATCCAAGGTGAGGTAGCCAATTGGATACAAAATTGGCTTGACGACAGAAGACAGAGGGTGGTTGTAGAGGGTTGTTTTTCAAACTGGATGCCTGTGTCCAGCGGTGTGCCTCAGGGATCGGTGCTGGGTCCGCTGTTATTTGTTATTTATATTAATGATTTGGATGAGAATTTAGGAGGCATGGTTAGTAAGTTTGCAGATGACACCAAGATTGGTGGCATTGTGGACAGTGAAGAAGGTTATCTAGGATTGCAACGGGATCTTGATAAATTGGGCCAGTGGGCCGATGAATGGCAGATGGAGTTTAATTTAGATAAATGTGAGGTGATGCATTTTGGTAGATCGAATCGGGCCAGGACCTACTCCGTTAATGGTAGGGCGTTGGGGAGAGTTATAGAACAAAGAGATCTGGGAGTACAGATTCATAGCTCCTTGAAAGTGGAGTCACAGGTGGATAGGGTGGTGAAGAAGGCATTCAGCATGCTTGGTTTCATTGGTCAGAACATTGAATGCAGGAGTTGGGATGTCTTGTTGAAGTTGTACAGGGCATTGGTGAGGCCACACTTGGAGTACTGTGTACAGTTCTGGTCACCCTATTATAGAAAGGATATTATTAAACTAGAAAGAGTGCAGAAAAGATTTACTAGGATGCTACCGGGACTTGATGGTTTGACTTACAAGGAGAGGTTAGACAGACTGGGACTTTTTTCCCTGGAGAGTAGGAGGTTAAGGGGTGATCTTATAGAAGTCTATAAAATAATGAGGGGCATAGATAAGGTAGATAGTCAAAATCTTTTCCCAAAGGTAGGGGAGTCTATAACGAGGGGGCACAGATTTAAGGTGAGAGGGGAGAGATACAAAAGGGTCCAGAGGGGCAATTTTTTCACTCAAAGGGTGGTGAGTGTCTGGAACGAGCTGCCAGAGGCAGTCGTAGAGGCGGGTACAATTTTGTCTTTTAAAAAGCATTTGGACAGTTACATGGGTAAGATGGGTATAGAGGGATATGGGCCAAGTGCAGGCAATTGGGACTAGCTTAGTGGTATAAACTGGGCGACATGGACATGTTGGGCCGAAGGGCCTGTTTCCATGTTGTAACTTCTATGATTCTATGATTCTATGGTCTGGCCTACACGTGACTCCAGTCCCACACTATATGGTTGACTCTCACTGTCCTCAGGACTCCTAGCTTTTCCAGCGAAGAACAAAATAAAAGAAGAATCCATTTTGTTACCTGTTACACCATGCCCATTATCGTCCCAGTTTCCTTTTATTTGTTATTGAATTTTATTAATTGCAATTATTGTGTGTTCTTGTATTGAAGACAGAGTTTCTTCTTTATTAAATTTATAATTAAATTAACCCTGTGTACAGATCCTTGGCATTACTGCGGTCAGTGCTGAAACTCTTGTCTTCCAACATTGCAAAAGTATTCAAATGACAGTTTGGACCTGTTGCTACTAGACATCCCACTCACACACGCACAGACATAGAAAGGGTAATTTTACAAGTTCATGGAGCTTCACTTGCCAGGAGCACACATTGGGAATTCAGGAGCGAAGCTCCCCCTAATTTTCTGCCCAATTGGGGACTGCAAGCTCAAATGGATGAAACTATGCACCAACATAGCAACAGCACAGGAAACAGAACAGGGCACTAGGGTTCTGGTGAAGTGGTTCTAATAAGAATTAAAGACTTAACATGTAAAATTTTTCAAGAGAATTTTTGCCGCTGTTGACCGGAGGTCACCGGTTACGGTTATTAGCTTAGTACAAAGAGGAGAAGAGTCAATTCTCTCTTAACTCTCAATTCGCTTTATTCACGCCGTTAGATCATATACATATAGCTTATATGTCTGGTATAGACATGCAGTTTGCACCAGGTTATACAGTTTTATACCCAAACTAGGATCTAAACGCTATACGTCTGGTTAGATATAGACATGCAGTTTGCACCAGGTTATACAGTTTTATACCCAAACTAGGATCTAAACGCTATACGTCTGGTTAGATATAGACATGCAGTTTGCACCAGGTTATACAGTTTTATACCCAAACTAGGATCTAAACGCTATACGTCTGGTTAGATATAGACATGCAGTTTGCACCAGGTTATACAGTTTTATACCCAAACTAGGATCTAAACACACACCCACTAGGTTTCTCTGACACTCCCTGAGTGGTCACAGAATATAAAGGATAATACCCGAAAAGGAGAGCGGACGCTGGCCAGGTGTTCCGTTCTCTCTCTCTCTCTCGACGTCGTCTCTACGTCCCTGACGTACGTTCTTCCACTTCCGCGATGGTTGGTCTCTGGAGTCTTTCCTCGCTCCAGGCCCCAGATTCTTCATTCTTATTCTGAATCTTATCTCCTCAAGCTGTGTTGTCTCACTCTTCCGTTGGTTTAGGCTTGCTCGCCTAGTCTGTGTCTTCTCCTCATTGGCTCTATCCCAAGGACTTAGGTAGCATTACCTCATTACTCCTTTTCTAAATAAGGATTTGTGTCTTTCACAAAACCTAGCTAATTCAAACCGGTTCCAGCCAGCTCAGGCCAGTGACTGAACTCAGGTTACTTCAGGTCAAAAGTTGCTCTTGCCTGTGTGTCAGCAGCTGGGAATCTCAGGTTACTGCAGCCCCTGGCCAACACCATCTAGTTAGAAGAAATGCTGTCCCGATAATTCACACAATGAGCCGTGTGATACAGAGGTCATTAGTCTGTACAGAGTTATTGATCAAGGCGGGGATAGCACTGGGAACACTACAATTGCTCTCTGTGTCCCCTAGGTTTAGGGAAGGTGAACGAATCAGTCAGGATTTCTACTTCTGATTGTTATTAAAAAATATCTGTAGGTGTGGATGTTGGCTGGTTGCAGGAATTGGCTTGCAATGGATGCCTCCATAGTTGAATAGCTAGCTGATGCTTCTAGGAACTTCCTTAGAGCTTCTCCCACACTGTTGCCTTAACCTCAACGGATACCCCTTTTACATTCCATTACATTCGCGTTCCCACTGAACTTTCGCCAAAGTTACAGCAGCAAATCCCCGAGGGAACTCCCAGCATCAGTACCAGGGCTCACACTTGAAGAATGGGACCCAGTATGTGATGTTAATGTGTGACCCAGCCTAGTGGATCTAGAATTGGTTAAAAACAGGATTTCTCCCATGAATTCCCATGCACTCAATTCCTCGGGTACAGCATCAGAATAAAAACAAGCACAGTATCCTGCAATTCTCCCTTAGGGAGGGAGGAGCGAATCTGGGAGAATCTCCCAGACTTTCTGACGAGCAGTGCCAGAGCGACATTGGCAGACACCTGCTCCCTCACCCATGTGACCATGAGAAACCATTAACGATTCGGACTCAGGAATCAGAAGTACAATTTGAAAATTTGCGGACGACACCAAATTGGTGGGTGTAGTTAATACAAAGGAAGAATGTGTTAAAATGCAAGAGGGCATTAATAAACTTGCAGAATGTGCATGTATTTGACAAATGAATTTCAATATAGATAAATGTGAGGTGGTGCATTTTGGTAGGAAGAATAAAGAGGCCACATACTGTTTGGATAATAAGAGGCTTAATGAGGTACAGGTCCAAAGGGATCTCAGGGTACAGGTACACAAATCACTAAAAGTTGCGCTGCAGGTTAATAAGGCCATAACAAAGGCAAACCAAGCACTGGGGTTCATTTCTAGAGGAATAGAATAGAGTTGAAAAGCAGAGGTGTTATACTCGGATAGAAATCTTGGTTAGACCACATATGGAATACTGTGCACAGTTCTGGTCTCCATATTATAAAAAGGAAATAGAGGCATTGGAGAAGGTACAAAAAAGATTTACAAGGATGATACCAGAACTGAGAGGATATACTTATCAGGAATGGCTGAACAGGCTGGGGCTCTTTTCCCTTGAAAAGAGAAGGCTGAGGAGTGACCTGATAGAGGTCTTTAAGATAATTAAAGGGTTTGATAGGGTAGACATAGAGAAAACATTTCGACTTGTGAGGGAGTCTAAAACTAGAGGTCATAAATATAAGATAGTCACTAATAAATCCAATAGGGAATTCAGGAGAAACTTCTTTACCTAAAGAGTGTGCAACGCGCTATCACAAGGAGTAGTTGAGGCAAATAGCATAAATGCATTTAAGGGGAAGCTAAATAAGCACATGAGGGAGAAAGGAATGCTGATAGTGTTAGATGAAGTATTGAGGGTGGAGGCTACAGTGGAACATCCACCTGAGAGGGCAGACATCTGGTTTGGTTTAACATCTCATCCAAGAAACAGGTTCATTACACATCACATACGTTTAAAGTAAAGTCAAAACTACACTCTGCCTTAAACACAAGGGAAACAACTGGTGCTGCTGCATTAGTCACACCCAATGTACAACTAAACGAAAATACAAGTGGTAGTTTCACTTTCTTCCACTTCTATTTAATTAATGCTGATGCTCCCTCAATACAAAGCATCCAAAACATTCTGTAGCCAATGCCTGCCGGTTTCTCCTCCATTCCTGCCAGCCATTTAACAAATTAACAATGACAATTTTCCAAAGGCATGCCCGGATACAGGGGGCATGATTTTAATTTGGAGCCAGGAACATAGCGGGTGGGTAGATTTTTGCATCGGTCAAGTCAGTGCATCGGAATCTGCGATCGCAACTCAATTGAAGACAATTATTTTTGCTTCCGGGTTTCCCACATGACAGCTAGCCAGATTGACAGGCTGGTTGCCTGTCGGGAGAGAAAGCAGCTGAGGAGCGGATGCCAGAAAAGTCTGAGTTGTGGGGGGTCAGAGACAGTGAGGGGGGGACGGGGGTGTGGAGACATCAGCGGAGGGGTCGGAGACATCGGGGGGGGGGGGCGGAAGTCGGAGACATCAGGGGGGTCTCGACCATCAGGGGGGGTCTTGGCCATCGGTTGGAGGGGTCTCAGGATGAATGTTGGTTTAAATCCTAACCATCAATTTCTGAGATGGGGTTGGTTGAGGGTGAATGGGCGTTTGTGATCCAAGTCAGAATTTCTGCTCAGTGACGGGTAGGAGGAGGTTTGTTGTCCTTTCCTGGATTTTCATGGATGTTTACTCTTTGCAGGTTACACATCTTGCTGTATTTTTAAAGTACTCTACACTTCCTTATGTTTACAAAGAACTTCAGTATTTTATTACTGACCAGAGCAATAGTGATAGGGGATTCTACAGTTAGAGGAGCAAACAGGAGATTCTGCAGCCGTGATTCCAGGATGGTATGTTGCCTTCCTAGTGCCAGGGTCAAGGATGTCACTGATGTCGCTGCAGTACTTTCTGGGGGAGAGGGTGAACAGTTGTGCCCATATCAGTACCAAAAATATAGGCAGAAAGAGGGATGAGGTCCTGCAGGCAGATTTTAAGGAGTTAGGAAAGAAATTAAGAAGCAGGACCTCAAAGGTAGTAATCTCCGGATTACTCCCTGTGCCATGCGCTAGTGAGTATAGAAATAGGACGATAGAGCAGATGAATGCGTGGCTGGAGAGATGGTGCAGGAGGGAGGGCTTTAGATTCCTGGGGCATTTGGACCAGTACTGTGGAAGGTGGGACCTGTACAGGCTGGACCGATTCCACCTCAATGGAACTGGGGCCAATGTCCTTGCGGGGAGGTTCGCTAGTGCTGCAAGGGGGTTTTAAACTAACTTGGAAGGGGGATGGGCACTAGGATATAGCAATGGAAAGGAGAAACAAGGGGCACAAAGGATTGGGGGAGAAAGATAGCACTAGAGCAAGTAATAATACAATTTTCGGTGGGATCAAACTAAGAGAGAGTACAAGAAAGTCTAAGACTGGTTTGCAGTGCATGTGTGTAAACGCATGAAGCGTGGTAAACAAGGTTGGTGAAAATGGGAATACGATGTCGTAGCGATAACGGAGACCTGGCTCAAAAAAGGGGCAAGATTGGTACTAAATATTCCTGGATACAAGGTATTCAGGAAAGATAGGGAAGGAAAGAAAGGAGGGGGGGTGGCAGTATTGATTAAGGAGAATATTGCAATACTGGAGAGCAAGGATGTCCTGGAGGGGTCAAGGACAGAATCTATTTAGTTAGATTTAAGAAATAAAAGAGGTGCCATTACACCACTAGGTGTTTTCTATAGGCCACCAACTAGTGGGAAGGATATAGAGGAGCAAATTTGCAGGGAAATTACAGAGGTCCAAAAGCTATAGAGTAGTGATAACTGGGGACTTCATTACCCTAATATAGACTGGGATAATAATAATAATATAACGGGCAAAGAGAGGGAGGAATTTTTGAAAGGTGTCCAGGATAACTTTCTTAACCAGTACGTTTCCAGCCCAATGAGGAAGGAGACATTGCTGGGCTTAGTTCAGGGGAATGAGGTGGGCCAAGTGGAGCAAGTGTCAGTGGGGGAGCATTTAGGGAGCAGCAATCATAGTATCGTAAGGTTTAGAATAGCTATGGAAAAGGACACGGACCACTCTAAAGTAAAAATACTCAATTGGAGGATGGCCAATTTCAATGGGATGAGAATAGATCTGGCCCGGGTAAATTGGAATCCAAGATTGGCAGGCAAAACTGTAATTGAACAGTGGCCGGCCTTTAAAGAGGAGATGATTCAGGTACACTCATTCCCATGAGGCAGAAAGGTAGGGCAACTAAAGTCAGAGCTCCCTGGATGACAAAAGAGATAGTGAGTAAAATGAAATGGAAAAAAGGATGTGTATGACAGATGTCAGCTTGATAACACAAGTGAGAACCAGGCAGAATATAGACAGTTCAGAGGAGAAGTGAAAAATGAAATAAGAGGGGCAAAGAGAGAATATGAGAATAGACTGGCGGCCAACATAAAAGGGAATCCAAAAGTCTTCTACAGGCATGTAAACAGTAAACGGGTATTAAGAGGAGGGGTGGGGCTGATTAGAGACCATAAAGGAGATCTACTCATTGAGGCAGAGGGGATGGATGAGGTACTAAATGAATACTTTGCATCTGTCTTTACCAAGGAAGAAGATGCTGCCACAGTCTCAGTAAAGGAAGATATAGTTGAGATACTGGATGGGCTAAAAATTGATAAAGAAGAGGTACTAGAAAGGCTAGCTGTACTTAAAGTAGATAAGTCACCCGGTCCGGATGTGATGCATCCTAGGTTGCTGAGGGAAGCAAGGGTGGAAATTGCGGAGACACTGGCCATAATCTTCCAAACATCTGTAGATACAGGGGTGGTGCCAGAGGACTGGAGAATTGCAAATGTTACACCCTTGTTCAGAAAAGGGTGTAAGGATAAACCCAGCAACTACAGGCCAGTCAGTATAACCTCAGTGGTGGGGAAACTTTTAGAAACGATAATCCAGGATAGAATTACCAGTCACTTGGATGATTGTGGATTGATTAGGGAAAGCCAGCACGGATTTGTTGAAGGCAAATCGTGTTTAACTAACCTGATAGAGTTTTTTGATGAGGTAACATGAGGGCAATGCAGTTGATGTGGTGTATTTAGACTTTCAAAAGGAGTTTGACAAAGTGCCGCATTGTAGGCTTATCATCAAGATTGCGGCCCATGGAATAAAGGGGGCAGTAGCAACATGGATACTGAATTGGCTAAGGGACAGGAAACAGAGAGTAGTGGTGAATGGTTCCTTTACGGACTGGAGGGAGGTATACAGTGATGTTCCCCAGGGGTCAGTGCTGGGACCACTGCTTTTCTTGATATATATTAATGACTTAGACTTGGGTGTACAGGCCACAATTTCAAAATTTGCAGATGACACAAAACTTGGAAGGGTAGTAAACAGTGAGGAGGATAGTGATAGACTTCAGGAGGATATAGACAAGCTGGTGGCATGGACGGATATGTGGCAGATGAAATTTAACACAGAAAAATGTGAAGTGATACATTTCGGTAGGAAGAATGAGGAGAGGCAATATAAACTGGAGGGCACAACTCTAAAAGGGGTAAAGGAACAGAGAGATCTGGGGGTATATGTGCACAAATCGTTGAAGGTGACAGGGCAGGTTGAGAAAGCGGTTAAAAAATATGGGACCCTGGGCTTTATAAATAGAGGCATAGAGTACAAAAGTATGAAAGTCATGATAAACCTTTATAAAACACTGGTTCGGCCACAACTGGAGTATTGTGTCCAGTTCTGGGCACTGCACTTTAGGAAAGATGTGAAGACCTTAGAGAGGGTGCAGAAGAGATTTTTTAAAAATTCGTTCATGGGATGCGGGCGTCGCTGGCAACGCCAGCATTTATTGCCCATCCCTAATTGCCCTTGAGAAGGTGGCGGTGAGCCGCCTTCTTGAACCGCTGCAGTCCGTGTGGTGAAGGTTCTCCCACAGTGCTGTTAGGAAGGGAGTTCCAGGATTTTGACCCAGCAATGATGAAGGAACGGTGATATATTTCCAAGTCGGGATTGTTGGCCAGGGGTTGCAGAAAACTACTGAGGTTATTTCGAATTGCTAACAAAGACACTGACTTTTGAACTGAAGTGATCTGGAGTTCAGTCACTGGTCAGAGCTGGCCGGAACAGGTTTGAATTAGTTTTGCTTCTAAGGGACAAAGGAGCTGTGATGAGACACCAGTCCTTATTTAGAAAAGGAGTAATGAGGTGATGCTCCCTAACCCCTTGGAACAGAGCCAATCAGGGGATGACACCGACCACTCGAGGAACTTTAAGCCAACCGGAGAAGACAGCATCATTCGAAAAGACAGACTTGGGAATAAGACTGAAGAATTGCAGGCTTGGTGCCAGTGTGTATGTGAGACTCCGGAGACTAACCATTGTGAAAGTGGGAGACCCTACATCAGGGACGTAGAGACTACATCAGGGACGTAGAGACGACGTCAAGAGAGATAGAACGAAATGCCTGGCCAGCGTCAGCTCTCCTTTCCGGGTAATATAATATCCTTTCTATTCTGTGACCACTCAGGGAGTGTTAGTCAGAGAAACCTAGTGGGTGTGCGTTTGAATCCTAGTTTGGGTATAAAACTGTATAACCTGTTGTAAACTGCATTCCTATATCTAACCAGACGTATAAGCAGTATGTACATGATATAATAACATTAATAAAGTGAATTGAGAATTAAGAGAGAATTGACACTTCTGCTCTGTGTACTAAGCCAATAACCGTAACCGGTGACCTCCGGTCAACAGGATGGTCTGTGACTTGAAGGGGAACGTGCAGGTAGTGTTGTTCCCATGTGCCTGTTGCCCTTGTCCTTCCAGGTAGTAGAGGTCGCAGGTTTGGGAGATGCTGTTGAAGAAGCCTTGGTGAGTTATTGCAGTGCATCCTGTAGATGGTACACACTGCAGCCACTGTGTGCCAATGGTGAAGGGAGTGAATGTTTAGAGTGGTGAATGGGGTGCCAATCAAATGGGCTGCTTTGTCCTTGATGGTGTCGAGCTTCTTGAGTGTTGTTGGAGCTGCACTCATCCAGGCAAGTGGAGAGTATTCCATCACACTCCTGATTTGTGCCTTGAAGGAAGGGCTTTGGGGAGTCAGGAGGTGAGTCACTTGCCGCAGAATACCCAGCCTCTGACCTGCTCCTGTAGCCACAGTATTTATGTGGCTGGTCCAGTTAAGTTTCTGGTCAATGGTGACCCCGAGGATGTTGATGGTGGGGGATTCGGGGATGGTAGTGTCGTTGAACGTTATGAATAATTCCGGGGATGAGGGACTTTACTTACACGGATAGACTGGAGAAGCTGAGATTGTTCTCCTTGGAACAGAGACAGTTGCGAGGAGATTTGATAGAGAGAAACTGTTCCCATTGGTGGAAGGGTCAAGGAACAGAGGACATAGATTTAAGGTGATTGGCAAAAGAACCAAAGGTGAAATGAGGAAAAACTTTTTAACACAGCGAGTGGTTAGGATCTGGAATCCACTGCCTGAGGGCGTGGTGGAGGCAGATTCAATCATGGCCTTCAAAAGGGAACAGGATAATTACTTGAAAGTAAAAAATTTGCAGGGCTACGGGGATAGGGCTGGTTTGCTCTTGCATAGAACCGGCGTGGATGCGATGGGCCAAATGGCCTCCTTCCGTGCTGTAACCTTTGTATGATTCTATATATTGTTGTTTAGAAGCCAGCAGACAACATATACCAATATTAAACAAGGAGAGACCTGCAGCCAATGTACTGAAGTTGAGCAGGAAGTCAATAGGAGCCACCAGCATCTCACACCCATTGCAGTACATGCCGGTCTGCATTTGATAAGGTCCCACACAAGAGGTTAGTGTGCAAAATTAAAGCACATGGGATTGGGAGGAATATACTGGCATGGATTGAGAATTGGTCGACAGACAGGAAACAGACAGTAGGAATAAACCGGTCTTTTTCTGGGTGGCAGGCAGTGACTAGTGGGGTACCGCAGGATCAGTGCTTGGGCCCCAGCTATTCAAAGTATCTATCAATGATTTGAATGAGGGAACTAAATGTAACATTTCCAAATTTGCAAACGACACAAAGCTGGGGTGGAATGTGAGCTGTGAGGAGGATGCAAAGAGGCTCCAATGTGATTTAGACAAGTTGGGTGAGTGGGCAAAAACATGGCAGATGCAGTATAACGTGGATAAATGTGAGGTTATCCACTTTGGTTGTAAAAAAAGAAAGGCAGATTATTATCTGAATGGTGATAGATTGGGAAAAGGGGAGGTGCAACGAAACCTGGGTATCCTTGTACGCCAGTCACTGAAAGCTAGCATTCAGGTGCAGCAAGCAGTTAGCAAGGCGAATGGTATGTTGGCCTTCATTGCAAGAGGATTTGAGTACAGGAGCAGGGATGTCTTACTACAGTTATACAGGGCCTTGGTGAGACCACATCTGGAGTATTGTGTGCAGTTTTGGTCTCCTTATCTGAGGAAGGATGCCCTTGGCATGGAGGGAGTGCAATGAAGGTTTACCAGACTGATTCCTGGGATGGCAGAACTGACGAATGAGGAGAGATTGGGTCGACTAGGTCTATATTCACTAGAGTTTAGAAGAATGAGAGGTGATCTCACTGAAACATATAAAACATATAAAACAGGACTAGACAGACCAAATGCAGGGAGGATGGTACAAAGGCTGGGGAGTCCAGAACCAGGGGTCACAGTCTTAGGATACGGGGTATGCCATTTAGAACCAAGATGAGGAGAAATTTCTTCACTGAGAGGGATGTGAACCTGTGGAATTCTCTACCACAGAAGGCAGTGGAGGCCAAGTCATTAGATGTATTCAAGAAGGAGATAGATATATTTCTTAATGTTAAAGGGATCAAGGGACATGGGGAAAAAGCGGGAACAGGGTACTGAGTTAGACGATCAGCCATGATCATTTTGAATCACGGAGCAGGCCCGAAGGACCGAATGGGCTACTCTTGTTCCTATTTTCTATGTTTCTGTGAGGCTGCACGTGGAAGAGGGGATGAAGAGCTGGCTCCAGATTCAGGCCAGGAATACGGAACATTATTCCAGGGTGAGCAGCAGAGAAGCGCTTTGATGATCAGTGATAAGTAACATTCATATTTTGAAATTCCTAACAGCACCAGCACTAGCATAAGCATGAAAAGATGTAAAGCATAACGGATGTCTCTGGCCATTATTTTCTGCTGCAAATGGGAAATGTGGTAGATTCAATCAAAGGGCCTGTCAACCATTGCTGAGGGAAGACTCATCTGAGGTAAAAGAAGGAGCTTTAGGAACTCTGGTGTGGAAAGTAGATTTATTAGAGCAGATATGACAGAGAAGGGGTAAATTAGAGAAAGGGATTTACTAGATATGGGGAGCGATGAAATACAATCCAAATAGTTGTCGGAGTTCGAACTTGTAATAAAAATCTATGGAAAGCCTATTGCCAAAGATGGAGAGAGAGAGTCAAAAGAAGAAGGGAAGATGAAGAATAGATTAGAATTAGACAAATATTTGGAGTGCTAGAATTTATATTAGCAAAATAGCCAAGTTCTTAAAAAATTGTATGATTCTTTCAAGTAACTTGATTGCAGAATATTCCAAATATTTCAAATTTTGTCATCATTCTTAAAAATATAAGCTTGTGCACATATTCAAGATTGATTCAGGATGTTAACAATTGATTATTTTCTGAATTTTGGGAAGACCGAAGCCATTGTCTTTGCTCCCCGTTGCAAACTCCGTTCTCTAGCCACCGACTCCATCCATCTCCCTGGACACTGTCTGAGGCTGAACCAGACCGTTCTCAACTACGGTGTCCTATTTGATCCTGATATGAGCTTCCAACCACATATCCGCTCAACCACCAAGACCACCTACTTCCACCTTCATAACGTTGCTCGTCTCCGCTTCTGCCTCAGCTCATCTGCTGCTGAAACCCTCACCCATGCCTTTGTTACCTCCAGACTACTCCAATGGTGTCCTGGCTGGCCTCCCATCTTCCACCGTCCATGAACTTGAACTCATCCAAAACTCGGCTGCCCGTATCCTAACTTGCACCAAATCCTGTTTTCCCATCAACCCCGTGCTCGGTGACCTACATTGGCTCCCAGTCCAGCAATGCCTTGATTTTAAAATTCTCATCCTTGTTTTGAAATCCCTCCATGGCCTCGCCCCTCCCTATCTCTGTAACCTCCTCAAGCCCTACAAATCTCCAAGATCTCTGCGCTCCTCCAATTCTTGCCTCTTCTGCATCCCCAATTTTAATCACTCCATCATTAGTGGCCGTGCCTTCAGCTGCCTAGGTCCTAAGCTCTGGAATTCCCTTCCTAAACCTCTCTGTCTCTCTACCTCTCTCTCCTCCTTTATGATGCTCCTTAAAACCTATCTCTTTGACCAAGCTTTTGGTCACCTGTCCTAATCCCTCCTTATGTGGCTCAGTGTCAAATTTTGTTTGCTAACGCTTCTGTGAAGTGCCTTGGGACGTTTTCCTATGTTAAAGGCGCTATATAAATGCAAGTTGTTGTTGTTGAATCTTTAATTTAATTGAGTGATGTCTGCAAGAGTGAATAGAGACCCAACACAAAGAAATCTCAGCGTTTGCCTGAGAGAACTGAGAGACCAGCTGCGATACCTATTTATATGTGTTAATCACAGGTTTAAAAGGCCAAATCAACTTCGGCTGCATCTCGCCTCTATTTCAATGGCGAGATGCAGAAGCCATGGGAAACCCGTGCAGGTGAGGTTAAATTTGTTTCAGACATAGAATCAACAAAAACTTAAGTACCTCAACCTTTTCCCAAAGGTAGGGGAGTCTATAACGAGGGGACATAGATTTAAGGTGAGAGGGGAGAGATACAAAAGGGTCCAGAGGGGCAATTTTTTCACTCAAAGGGTGGTGAGTGTCTGGAACGAGCTGCCAGAGGCAGTAGTAGAGGCGGGTACAATTTTGTCTTTTAAAAAGCATTTGGACAGTTACATGGGTAAGATGGATATAGAGGGATATGGGCCAAGTGCAGGCAATTGGGACTAGCTTAGTGGTATAAACTGGGCGACATGGACATGTTGGGCCGAAGGGCCTGTTTCCATGTTGTAAACTTCTATGATTCTATGATTCTAACTATTTCAATGTGGTAAATTACCCCTTTAACAATCCACCTGCTGGCATTAAGTGGGGACGGGACTTCAGGTTTCGGATGCGCATGCACATCCAAACGCACCTGGGTTTAACCCAGAAGTGGGTGCGTTTGGAGCCAGGTTCCAGTCGTGCCTCAAAAAGGTATTATTTTAACCTCCCATCCACCCGTTCTTTGGGGTTAGACTCTGCGCCTCCAGCTCTATCTCTGGTATTTATAAATCCACAGATCCACAGAGGTATGATCGGGAGTTAAATCATGTTACTTTAAATTGCTTTTTACTATCTGAAACTAAGCATCTGTTCTGTTCCCCCTAGGCACCGAATGAAGCCGTTTCTGAGCACGATTACTGTGAAAGAATCAACTCAGTTTACGATACATCAAGACCAAATCCTCAATAAAAGCCTTTGGGCTATTTAGCACGTCCAAGATTTTTTTCCCTTCGATATTGATCTGTATATATTTAGCAAAGAGTATAGTTTTTCTGATTGTGACATAGAACAGTGCATTTACATTTTTGCCAGTGATTTATGCTGGGTTGGCAATGCACTGAACAATAACACAGAGATAATTATAGGCTTGAATCAGGATCAAGACTTGTGTCTCATCAAGAATTATAATAAGGAGGAGACTGGCTCATTAAAACACTGCACTTAGATTGACATTTACTTCCCCATGTTGGTGATCGACAGAGACAAGCTCCTGTCTTGGCCTCTCTCGTTATAGTCAAGTAGATTCCTACCAATGCTGGCAGCACTGTAACGGTATTTGTATGTAAATGGATTTCTAAATGAGCTTGCCACCTTATGTTAAAAATAAATGCTTTCCTGATGGCTCAATAGATAATGATGCAGTGTGATGTCGTACTGAGCCAAGCGGGGAGTTATCTTCAATCTGTGGTCTGTGCCAAATTGCCTGATTTAAGTTAGGCAGTAATTAAGCTGCTACAATTGGCATCCATGTCCCTGACCTAGGGTTGGGAAATTTCAACCAAGTTCCCATTCCTGATCAATGTCACAGTGAGTTCTGGCTCTGAAACATGTGGGTGTCAGGTGAGGACAGGATCAGGCTTCCACAGTTATGTAGCATACAGCAACTCAGTATCTAGAGTCGCACATGAAGAATGATGACTTGAGGAAGTACCAAAGGGCCGGCAGTGCTCGTGGAACTGCACCCTTACATCAGTTATGGCCTTCAGGATTGAGGGTAGAAGATCAGATTTTTTAAGCAGCTGCCATCCTAGTCTTTCAGTTCATTTTTATTTTGTTCAAAGAACAAGGTTGGAGACCATGGCCTCGAAGACCACTGGGCCTTTGATCCTGGGATAGATGTTGGAATTCACCCACCAATGACCTCCAGCACTGACCCCACCAAGCTTGCAGAGTTAAGGGGAGGTCACCTCAGTAAACATAAACTGAGTGGGTGCCTGCACCAGTAGAGGGCATACCTTGGGTACCCACCATGATGTTGAGGCCACAAAATATGGCTTTGGTGTCCTTTATAGAAGGGATATGGGTGCCCTCATCCCATAAACATTGCACAACAGTAATCATTTATAAAGGTAGCTGAGGAAAACTTTAAACTTCAATTTTAAACCCCCTGAGGTGGGCCCCACTTCCGTAGTTGGATGGGCGAGTATACCTGATCCCATTTAGTGTACGGTCCAGCCACTCTTCCACCAGGCCTCGGAGTCCCGCCACTGGCCTCACCTCCACTTACACCACTGGATTTGTTTAGGGCGGGCGGAGGCACTGCCTCTTACAAAGCCCCCTTGGAACTCCCAGATAAGGCCGAGACCCGGAATTTCATTCCCCATTTTTCAATTGAAATTTCACACAAAACTAAATATTTCTCAT
The DNA here is from genome assembly GCF_035084215.1 of Heptranchias perlo. Taxonomy (NCBI): domain Eukaryota; kingdom Metazoa; phylum Chordata; class Chondrichthyes; order Hexanchiformes; family Hexanchidae; genus Heptranchias; species Heptranchias perlo. The sequence goes on from NC_090330.1 coordinate 78,023,415, forward strand.
GTATTAACAGAAAATGGAAATAGCACTATTTAAGGAATCATTTAAGTTACATAGTTTCTAAAGCAAGCACATCTCTGTCAGCATGGTGAGATCAATATTGGATTTTTGACCATCTCATTTTGAAAACTATTCAGAACCAAAACACTGATCAAACACTAGAACAAAAGCAAAATACTGCAGATGTTGGAAATCTGAAATAAAAACAGAAAATGCTGGAAATGCTGAGCAGGTCAGGCAGCATCTGTGGAGAGAGAAACAGAGTTAACATTTCAGGTCTATGACCTTTCATTTGAACTGGAAGAAGTTAGAGATTTAACAGTTTATAAGGAAATACAGATCCAGGGAAAAATTGTGGGGGGTGGTAGGGATGGTGGTGAGGGGAGGAAAGAGCAAAAGGGTGGAGGGCAGAAATGATTAGATGACGAAAGGGATGATGGTGCAAGGCAAAAGGGGGTGGTAACGGATGTAACAGATTTGGATGTGACAACAAATGGTAATCAATGTCTAATTTCCCAGCTTGTGTGGACACCCCAGATTATTTCATAAAGGACAAGAGACCCTCTCAACCCTCATTGTTCAGGTTCAGATTATCCTCAATTATTTTAGTTAATAACTTCTTCAGTTGTCAATCTTCCCTGAAGATAATACTGATTTCTATATCCAACCTGTTAAATACTGCTCTTGTAGGAGCTGTCCCAGCCACCCAATCAGTGATATACCTGGGTTGTTGGGTGTGTGCAATTCGGTCCCCATCCCAGTTTTTCTTCCATTTTCTTCCTGCTGTCTGCTTGTGGAACCCATCCAATATCTGAATCAATACGGCACGAGCCCAGTTAACATCCAATATCTGAATCAATACGGCACGAGCCCAGTTAACATCCAATATCTGAATCAATACGGCACGAGCCCAGTTAACATCCAATATCTGAATCAATACGGCACAAGCCCAGTTAACATCTAATATCTGAATCAATACGGCACAAGCCCAGTTAACATCCAATATCTGAATCAATACGGCACAAGCCCAGTTAACATCCAATATCTGAATCAATACGGCACGAGCCCAGTTAACATCCAATATCTGAATCAATACGGCACAAGCCCAGTTAACATCCAATATCTGAATCAATACGGCACGAGCCCAGTTAACATCCAATATCTGAATCAATACAGCACGAGCCCAGTTAACATCTAATATCTGAATCAATACGGCACAAGCCCAGTTAACATCCAATATCTGAATCAATACGGCACGAGCCCAGTTAACATCCAATATCTGAATCAATACGGCACAAGCCCAGTTAACATCCAATATCTGAATCAATACGGCACGAGCCCAGTTAACATCCAATATCTGAATCAATACAGCACGAGCCCAGTTAACATCCAATATCTGAATCAATACGGCACAAGCCCAGTTAACATCTAATATCTGAATCAATACGGCACGAGCCCAGTTAACATCCAATATCTGAATCAATACGGCACAAGCCCAGTTAACATCTAATATCTGAATCAATACGGCACAAGCCCAGTTAACATCCAATATCTGAATCAATACGGCACAAGCCCAGTTAACATCCAATATCTGAATCAATACGGCACGAGCCCAGTTAACATCCAATATCTGAATCAATACGGCACAAGCCCAGTTAACATCCAATATCTGAATCAATACGGCACGAGCCCAGTTAACATCCAATATCTGAATCAATACGGCACGAGCCCAGTTAACATCCAATATCTGAATCAATACGGCACAAGCCCAGTTAACATCTAATATCTGAATCAATACGGCACGAGCCCAGTTAACATCCAATATCTGAATCAATACGGCACGAGCCCAGTTAACATCCAATATCTGAATCAATACGGCACGAGCCCAGTTAACATCTAATATCTGAATCAATACGGCACGAGCCCAGTTAACATCCAATATCTGAATCAATACGGCACGAGCCCAGTTAACATCTAATATCTGAATAAATACGGCACGAGCCCAGTTAACATCTAATATCTGAATCAATACGGCACGAGCCCAGTTAACATCCAATATCTGAATCAATACGGCACGAGCCCAGTTAACATCTAATATCTGAATCAATACGGCACAAGCCCAGTTAACATCTAATATCTGAATCAATACGGCACGAGCCCAGTTAACATCCAATATCTGAATCAATACGGCACGAGCCCAGTTAACATCTAATATCTGAATCAATACGGCACGAGCCCAGTTAACATCCAATATCTGAATCAATACGGCACGAGCCCAGTTAACATCCAATATCTGAATCAATACGGCATGAGCCCAGTTAACATCTAATATCTGAATCAATACGGCACGAGCCGAGTTAACATCCAATATCTGAATCAATACGGCACGAGCCCAGTTAACATCCAATATCTGAATCAATACGGCACGAGCCCAGTTAACATCCAATATCTGAATCAATATGGCACGAGCCCAGTTAACATAATGCATGTCACATAAACCTTGCGGGAGTGTTACATTGCTTAAATCGACAATAACCGGGACCACTTCATGCCTCACATTTGTGTACACAACTTGATGAGTAGCCTGAACCACCAGTCCATCAGAAAACAATACGCCGAGTGATATTTTTGTTGTACTTGAATCTTTATAGAATTCTTTTTAACTTGTGACGGATTTTCTGATTCTAGTGCGACCATATCATCCCTCATGTCGTTCATGAACATCGGGAAAATAAAGCTGCCACACTAGTTCAGCCACCCCATTGGGTTCAGGAAGCACGATATATGGCACACTGTAAGAGGATGTGTATACCGTTTCTCCACCCATTCGGTATATACCCTAATGTTAGTAGAAGTCGCACCATCCTCAGTCGGGATGAGGTGGCCACACTTTCCATTTGTGATGGAATAGAAACCTGCCTGTCCGTTGGTGGGCAGTGACCATTCGTATTCTGGGTTAGGAACTACCCCATCATGAGAGTGAGAAAACCCTAAGGGTTTTGATCTCTCATCCATCCTTCAATAAGGCTGTCAGTTCTAAGTGGCCCTGCCTCCATCTAACATTCCTGATGGCATGTTTAAGTACACATAATGCTTTTGCAGCCAACATTTATAACCATTCGTAAGCTTTCTGTCTGGAGGGTAATGTTTACTTGCATTTTTGTAACATTGTGGCCATAATGGGCACTAACACCTTAGCCCCAATTTAATAATCCTGATTGGTATAAAGCAAAATGTTAACCGCCAAACTGGATATGTGGGGGGTAATTTTAACCCCCAAGAATTGGTGGGTTGGGGGTGGGTGGGAGGTTAAAATAATAACTTTTTGAAGCTGGACCGCGTCCCGGCTCCAGGTTTGACCCAGCTCGTGCGCACAACAGACGTCCTGCCCCCACTTAAAGCTGGCGGGCTGATACTTAAAGGGGCAATGCAACTCATTGAAACAGTTGGGGTACATAATTTTTTGTGTATTACTAAAGTAAAACAACTTTAACTATGTCTGTTCAGGTTTCCCATCGCTTCTGATTCATATCAGGTGAAAGAAGGTGGAAAGGGCTGCAGCCATGAGGTGACTGCCTTTATTGCACTATTTGTGGGCCCAGAGGAGCAAGAGTGCTTCTTCCAAGCCTAACAAGCTCACCTGGTGCGACATGACCCCGCCCCCATGCTAGATCCCCCGATCTTCTGATGCTGACCCCACCCCCATGCTGGACCTCTGCTCCCCGATGGTGGACCCCCCAATCTTCAAGACCCACTCAATGTTGTCTACATCCCCCACTTCCCTTCCTCCTTTCAATTTGTTCTAGGGCCCACAATTCCTCTCTCCCTCCCGCCCCCCTCTCTGATTCACTGCTCCTTTCCCTGTCAATCTGGCTGCCTGGCGCATGGGAAATTCAGAAGCACAAATACTCACTTTCAATTGAGCTGCAATTGCAGATTGCAACGCACTCATTTGGCTTCTGGGTTTCCGACGTGAATATCTAGGGACGGGCTGGGTTCCTGGCTCCCAGTTAAAATCATGCCCATGGTGTTGGCCTGTGTGTAGTGCTTCTTGTTAATTGTAATGCCATACCTTCCTCTCTCCGAAAAAACAACGTTGGTTCTTTTCAAATTCAATAGTACAATTAGGGGATTCTTCATCCAGAGTGAAACCACAAGCTGGCAGTGCACTTTGTAAAACATCACCTCTGTAAAACCAGGATCCACTTTTCCTGGAACAGCATGAAGTGTTTGGTGCAATCCAGAGCCCCTCTTTTCTCCTTTACTGATATCTTCGATCTTCGAATAATCTACAAGTTTCTTATGAATATCATCCTCCAACAAGCCCATCGATTCCACTTTAAATACTTTTACATCAGCAGATAGCAATGGTATTGCCACTGCCACAAGAATTAGTTTTGAAATAATGTCACTCTGCTTGCAAAGCTTCTTAGCATAATACACCAATCCAAGTCTTTGCACTGTACACTAATCCATATTCCGAATCTGATTTCCAGATTTTCATTTGTTTGTCCAATATAAAATTTGGGATCCAATTTTTTTTCTACAGCATTTAACCCCGTTTTGAATCGAACCATTTTAAAAACCCTCCATACATAATTGCCTTTAAGGTCAGTTGATCCTTAGTCTTTGTTATTCTGAATGATTGCCAATATCCCTAACCTGTCTCCCTGTCAGTCCTTTCATTAAAACCAGGGAATCTCCTTGTTCTGATATAGTATCCCCCATCTGCCTATTCATTCCTTTAAGTGATCCCTCTATTTCCTTGTGCATTGTTCTATAATGCTCCCATTGTCTCTATGTGAGTTCACCTAAACCTCTTCCCAATTGCACTTATTAAAACTGTGTACCATTTCTCAGCGTGATAAAAATCTACAAACATTCAATTACATAAATCAGAAGATAAAAGATGCAGAAGGAAAAATTTAACAGAGCAGAGATAATCTCTAACTGTAAATTATAACAAGCTTTCAGTGTTTGCGTCACCACAAGTTCGTTCACACATCTTTTCCCGCGCCTCCCATTTTAAAGTTTTAATTACATTAGTCTCAATGTAAGATCACGTCTACACCATCTGCACTCAGGCTGTGTGCAGGGAAAGAGCCACATCGGCTGAGGTATCAGTTCCCCTGCATGACACAACAATCCAAATTGGGCACCTTCTATGATGCAGTTTTTCTGTCATACACTATTAACTTAGGCAAGTTTACCCCTTGTTTATACACTTCTCCCTTTAAATATCCAACAGAATGTGGTTCTGCCAATTCGGTAAATACTTGGGTCGTAACATCCACGATGGGTAAGAATAAGGTAAAAATCAAAGTTTATTCTTATCTCTAACGTGGCCCATTGGGTGAATAGTAGCATACCCCAGATTGCAGATTGTTGATACAGGTGGAACTTCAACCCTCACATTTGTTTCACCATTTCCCTCAGAATACCTACAGACAAGGTCGTAGTCCCTTAACATATCCGGGTCTTTACCTCACATCAAAAATCTCAGTGTTTGGTCACTAAACAAAAGCACATATGCTCCGTATGTTGTACAAATGGTTGCCAGTCCTATTCCCTTTGCTCGCTCATTTCCCTTGTATATCATGTCATTCATTTTATCCTGCGTTTGAGTGAAAAACTTGATAGTGTTGTGCATGTTATAAATGGTATCCTGTGCTAGCTCATTGACTCACGCAGATTTCAACTAAATTTAAAGAACCTTTGGCGAATTGATAAGAAAACAATCGATTTAGATCTCAAATCTCACAGATATAAAATAGGACATAGTCCTGTAACTGTTTAATAATTCTCCAAACTCCTTTGACTTCTTCTTGTACATTTAACAGTGGTACTATGCTTAGAAAATACAATCATTGAAATGATTATATTAAACGACAGGGACTGCAAAGTGTAAACGCTGCTTCAGTTTTATGAAAAAAGAGCTGCCGCCTGTACGCTGCAGAGTGCAACACACTTAAAGAGACAGTACACTAAAAACTGAAGAAAAATCCAATAGCTTGTAGGTGGGAGAGACGGAATCTTCCCTTTTCACCTTTTCCCCCTGTATTAAATCATCTATCCTTTATCTCTCATCTGAATTTTCAGTCTCTGATGTTTCCTACTTAACTTAATTTTGTACGGATTTAAAATCTTATGTGGGAAAGACCATTTATCAGACTTGTATTTTTTAAAATTTTGTTCATGGGATGTGGGTGTCGCAGGCAAGGCCAGCATTTATTGCCCATCCCCAATTGCCCTTGAGAAGGTGGTGGTGAGCTGCCTTCTTGAACCGCAGCAGTCTGTGTGGTGAAGGTTCTCCCACAGTTCTGATGGGTAGGGTGTTCCAGGATTTTGACCCAGCGAGAATGAAAGAATGGCGATATATTTCCAAATCAGGATGGTGTGTGACTTAGAAGGGAACGTGCAGGTGGTGTTGTTCCCATGTGCCTGCTGCCCTTGTCCTTCTAGGTGGTAGATGTCACAGGTTTGGGAGGTGCTGTCGATGAAGCCTTGGCGAGTTGCTGCAGTAAATCTTGTAGATGGTACACACTGCAGCCACTGTGCGCCGGTGGTGAAGGGACTGAATGTTTAGGGTGGTGGATGGGGTGCTAAACAAGCAGATTGCTTTGTCCTGGATGGTGTTGAGCTTTTTGAGTGTTGTTGGAGCTGCACTCATCCAGGTAAGTGTAGAGTATTCCATCACACTCCTGACTTGTGCCTTGTAGATGTTGGAAAGGCTTTGGGGAGTCAGGAGGTGAGTCACTCACCTGCTCTTGTAGCCATGGTATTCATGTGGCTCGTCCAGTTAAGTTTCTGGTCAATGGTGACCCCCAGGATGTTGATGGTGGGGGATTCGGTGATGGAAATGCCGTTGAATGTCAAGGGGAGGTGGATAGACTCTCTCTTGTTGGAGATGGTCATTGCCTGGCAGTTGCGTGGCACGAATGTTATTTGCCACTTATCAGCCCAAGCCTGGATGTTGTCCAGGTCTTGCTGCATACGGGCAAGGACTGCTTCATTATCTGAGGGGTTGTGAATGGAATTGAACACTGTGCAATCATCAACAAGCATCCCCACTTCTAACCTTATGATGGGGGAAGGTCATTGATGAAGCAGCTGAAGATGGTTGGACCTAGAATACTGCCCTGAGGAACTCCTGCAGCAATGTCCTGGGACTGAGATGATTGGCCTCCAACAATCATTACCATCTTCCTTTGTGCTAGGTACGACTCCGAGAGTTTTCCCCCTGATTCCCATTGACTTCAATTTTAGTAGGGTTCCTTGATGCCACACTCGGCCAAATGCTGCCTTGATGTCAAGGGCAGTCACTCTCACCTCACCTCTGGAATTCAGCTCTTTTGTCCATGTTTGGACCAAGGCTGTAATGAGCTCTGGAGCCAAGTGGTCGTGGCGGAACCCAAACTGAGCATCAGTGAGCAGGTTATTGGTGAGTAAGTGTCACTTGATAGCACTGTCGATGACACCTTCCATCACTTTGCTGATGGTTGAGAGTAGTTGATGGATTTGTCCTGCTTTTTGTGGACAGGATATGTCTGGGCAATTTTCCACTTCGTCAGGTAGATGCTAGTGTTGTAGCTGTACTAGAACAGCTTGGCTAGAGGCTAGTTCTGGAGCACAAGTCTTCAGCACTACAGCCGGGATGTTGTCGGGGCCCATAGCCTTTGCTGTATCCAGTGCACTCAGCCATTTTTTGATATCAAGTGGAGTGAATTGAATTGGCTGAAGACTGGCTTCTGTGATGGTGGGGATCTCGGGAGGAGACCAAGATGGATCATCCACTCGGCACTTCTGGCTGAAGATGGTTGCAAATGCTTCAGCCTTGGCTTTTTCACTCACGTGCTGAGCTTTGCCATCATTGAAGATGGGGATATTCACGGAGCTTCCTCCTCCTGTTAGTTGTTTAATTGTCCACCACCATTCATGACTGGATGTGGTAGGACTGCAGAGCTTTGACCTGATCAGTTGGTTGGGGGAACACTTAACTCTGTCTATAGCTTGCTGCTTCCACTGTTTAGCATGCATGTAGCCCTGTGTTGTAGTTTCACCAGGTTGGTACCTCATTTTTAGGTATACCCGGTGCTGCTCCTGGCATGCTCTTCTGCACTGCTCTATTGAAAAAGGGTTGATCCCCTGGCTTGATGGTAATGGCAGAGTGAGGGATACCCAGTTTTGAGCTGCTAGATCCGTTCTGAATCTGTCCCATTTAGCACGGTGGTAGTGCCACACAACATCATAGACGCTGTTCTCACTGTGAAGACGAGACCTTGTCTCCACAAGGACTGTGCGGTGGTCACTCCTACCAATACTGTCATGGACAGATGCAGGTAGATTGGCGAGGACGAGGTCAAATAGGTTTTTCCCTCATGTTGGTTCTCTCGCCATGTGCCACAGGCCCAGTCTGGCAGTTATGTCCTTCAGGGCTCGGCCAGCAGTGGTACTACCAAGCCACCCTTGGTGATGGACATTAAAGTCCCCCACCCAGAGCTCATTCTGTGCCCTTGCTACCTTCAGTGCTTCCTCAAAGTGGTGCTCAACATGGAGGAGGACTGATTCATCAGCTGAGGGAGGGCGGTAGGTGGTAATCAGCAGGAGGTTTCCTTGCGCATGTTTGACCTGATGCCATTAGATTTCATGGTGTCCAGAGTCAATGTTGTGGACTCCCAAGACCACTCCTTCCTGACTGTACACCACTGTGCCGCCACCTCTCGTGGGTCTGTCCTGCTGGTGGGACAGGACATATGCAGGGATGGTGATGGAGAAGTCTGAAAGGTATGATTCTGTGAGTGTGGCTATTTCAGGCTGTTGCTTGACTAGTCTGTGGGACAGTTCTCCCAATTTTGGCAAAAGTCCCCAGATGTTAGTGAGGAGAACGTTGTTTGGTCGACTGGGTTTGCCTTTGCCGTGTCTAGTGATCTGTCCAGTTTTATTCTTATATCTTTTGTAGCAGAATTGCGCAACTGAGTGGCTTGCTGGGCCATTTCAGAGGGCAGTTAAGAATCAACCATAACGCTGTGGGTCTGGAGTCACATGTCGGCCAGAGTGGGTAAGGACGGCAGGGTTCCTTCCCTAAATTCGTGAACCAGATGGGTTTTTACAACAATCCGGTCGTTTCATGGTCACCATTACATTACTAATACTAGCTTTTAATTCCAGATTTTATTGAATTAACTGAATTTAAATTCCCCAGCTACCAAGGTCGGATTTGAACTCATGTCACAGGATTATTAGTCCAGGTTTCTGGATTATTAATCCAGCAACATAACCACTATGCTACCGTACCCTGGCTCTCTTGTTTATAAGTTTTCTCCTTCTCCTCTGTTGCTGAATGGATGGCATATAGTGAATGGAAAGGGGGTACTGAGGAACCAACCAGGGGTTCTAGTCTCTTTTGTGGTTCACTTTCTAGAACCTCTATGATGTGCTTCTCTCACTTCTAATCATTTACTCTGCAACACGCTTTGGATTTGCTTAAATGATTCTTTGGCTTCTGTGACTTCCATTTCGCAGTTCTCATCTAAGCCTTCACAATCTACTTTATTCTCATCATTGGCTCCTTGTGTCATTGTGTTGTCTGGGGAACGATAGTTCGCAGCCTCCTCTGCCAACCTTCTCCATCGACCTCGTCTCCATCACCACCCACTTGGGTCATTCTACATATATTGTATCTCTTAACTCTCAACTGTCCTTGGAACCGTCGTATTTGTTTCTGTTGTTCGGTAGTCAGGAGGGTTATTAATAGATCTAATTTTTGTTCTACCCCTTCCGGCTTTTGGGGAGTCATGGTCCGATTTGCCTCAGTGTTTCTCTGCCAGGGAGGCGCTACATTACTCCGGCGGCATCATTATGGCAGTGACCCATTTTCTGACATCATAAACACCTGTCATTATGGCCTTCTGTTCCTCCCGTGACTCCTCGCATTACCGCAGCCACCACAGCCCCTTGTAAGCTCAATTTGCCCTGGTAACTCCTGAATCTGTAGCTTACACCGTGTGTAGACTACTAAATAATCTCCCTTAAAGCTTCTCTACAGTCGGCAAGTTCTAACTCTAATCTCCCACTTTTCTCTGTAAGACTTTTTCTCTCTGGTAATATTTTCTGACTCTGTGGTCCCTGTGCTGTCACTGTTTTATCTACCAACTGCGAACTCTCCAACATAGTCATGGCATCAGTCAGACCTTCCTTCAACCTCTCATTTTCATCTGTCTCTTAATTTTCTTGTCTTTTTCATCTATTTCTTAGTTTCCTCCAACTGATTCCTATTTTCCTCTTTTAATTGTTTAATACATTCCTCTTTCTTAAGTGCACACAAGTTGGCAGCCAACATTGGTTCCTTTTGCCAACTCTCAACTTCATTTTTTTTTAACTTGATCCTCGACCCATTCTATGGCCGTCTCATAAGCCTCATCCTTCTCCACTATTTTGGAGATCAATTCTAGAGGTTCCTTGGACCCCTTTAGTTTCTTTTCTAACATTTCGTTGACACTTTCTATGATCACTTATACTAAAATAAAACCTAACTTCTGGAATTTGAACAATTCACGTATTTTGTGATCAAATTAAGTCTGTCATTTTTTAAACATCTTTTCCTTTAGGTATTTGATTTTATGTCAACCTGAAACATTGATTAGTCACCTCTTGGCTAGCTCGCCAATTTGTAACAGATTCGGACGTGACACCAAATGGTAATCAATGTCTCATTTATTAATAGTTAAATCAAACATGTAAAGGTATCAAATATTAGACAACAAAGATCAAAATGATATTACCCAATTTGAATTTTGGGTAGAATCCGTAATTAAGTTGGCGACATGGTCATTTCAAATTTTGTGACAGTGAGGTAATCTTCTGATGGTTAGGTGTTCTCCTGACAGCTGTGTCGCCTTCAGATAGTCAGGTGTTCCTCTGACAGCTGGATGAACATCACTGATTCCTCTGCCCCGAGCAGGAACCTCACACTATATAGAGTTGTTATTCATAAGACCCTTATAGATTAACAAAGTTGCTTTTCAAAGAATTCAAGATGGTCAGCTTCTTTTAACAATACTCATCTAACCACAAGACCCTTTGCAAGGTTGTTTCTCAAGGTTGTTTGATCACGCTCATCGAGCTATCTCATCATTGACCTAGTCATATCTCTATCTTTGGATTATTGTTCCGCTTTTTGGGTCATTGTTCTTCTTTTACCACATAGCTGCTTTGCCTCACAATTAGGGTAACAAGGTTCAGTCACTAGTCAAAGGTTAACAGTTTACAATTCATCAAGCTAAGCCGCACAATCATCAAAATTCACAGCAGAGCATGATGGCTAGTAGCATTAAGAAAAATATGTCAATTTTTCCCTATTTCCAATATTCTTAAATGGGACCAGTAAAGAAACAAAAGATGGGTCTAGAGGAGCTGTAAATGACAACAGGAGAAACATTAATAGCACCTGTTGTCCGAGAAAATGAGAGTAATGGCTTTGATCTTAAGTTTTTGAAATCAATGTTGAATCCAGAAGGTTGTAAAGGGCCTAATCGAAAGATGAGGTGCTGTTCCTCGAGCTTCCATTGAGCTTCATTGGAGCAGTGTAGGGGGCCGAGGACAGAGAGGTCAGAGTGGGAGTGGGACGGGGAATTAAAATGGCAAGTGACCGGCAGGTCAGGGTCACACTTGCAGATTGAACAGAGGTGTTCTGCAAAGTGATCATCCAATAAGCATTTGGTCTCCCCAAAGCAGAGCTTCTACAAATACATAAAGGGCAAAAGAGTAACTAGGGTGGTTGTAGAGGGTTGTTTTTCAAACTGGAGGCCTGTGACCAGCGGTGTGCCTCAGGGATCGGTGCTGGGTCCGCTGTTATTTGTTATTTATATTAATGATTTGGATGAGAATTTAGGAGGCATGGTTAGTAAGTTTGCAGATGACACCAAGATTGGTGGCATTGTGGACAGTGAAGAAGGTTATCTAGGATTGCAACGGGATCTTGATAAATTGGGCCAGTGGGCCGATGAATGGCAGATGGAGTTTAATTTAGATAAATGTGAGGTGATGCATTTTGGGAGATCAAATCGGGCCAGGACCTACTCCGTTAATGGTAGGGCGTTGGGGAGAGTTATAGAATAAAGAGATCTAGGAGTACAGGTTCATAGCTCCTTGAAAGTGGAGTCACAGGTGGATACGGTGGTGAAGAAGGCATTCAGCATGCTTGGTTTCATTGGTCAGAACATTGAATACAGGAGTTGGGATGTCTTATTGAAGTTGTACAAGACATTAGTAAGGCCACACTTGGAATACTGTGTACAGTTCTGGTCACCCTATTATAGAAAGGATATTGTTAAACTAGAAAGAGTGCAAAAAAGATTTACTAGGATGCTACCGGGACTTGATGGTTTGACTTATAGGGAGAGGTTGGATAGACTGAGACTTTTTTCCCTGGAGAGTAGGAGGTTTAGGGGTGATCTTATCGAAGTCTATAAAATAATGAGGGGCATAGATAAGGTAGATAGTCAAAATCTTTTCCCAAAGGTAGGGGAGTCTATAACGAGGGGGCATAGATTTAAGGTGCGAGGGGAGAGATACAAAAGGGTCCAGAGGGGCAATTTTTTCACTCAAAGGGTGGTGAGTGTCTGGAACGAGCTGCCAGAGGCAGTAGTAGAGGCGGGTACAATTTTGTCTTTTAAAAAGCATTTGGACAGTTACATGGGTAAGATGGGTATAGAGGGATATGGGCCAAGTGCAGGCAATTGGGACTAGCTTAGTGGTATAAACTGGGCGACATGGACATGTTGGGCCGAAGGGCCTGTTTCCATGTTGTAAACTTCTATGATTCTATGATTCTATGACCGCATCGTGAGCAACGAATACAGTATAAGTTGAAAGAAGTACAAGTAATTCATTGTTCCGCTGGAAGGAGTGTTTGGGGCCCTGGACGGTGGGAAGGGAGGAGGTGAAAAGGCAGGTGCTGCATCTTCTGCGCTTGCATAGGAATGTGCCGTGGGAAGGGGAGCGGGTGTTGGGGGTGATGGAAGAGTGGACCAGAGTGTTGCGGAGGGAATGGTTCCTTCGTAATGCTGAAAGGGGAGGGGAGGGGAAGATGTGTTTGGTGGTGGCATCACGCTGGAGGTGGCGGAAATGGTGGAGGATGATCCATTGAATGTGGAGGCTGGTTGGGTTGAAAGTGAGGACAAGGGAGACCCTGTCATGTTTCAGGAAGGGAGGGGAAGAGGTGAGAGCAGAAGTGCGGGAAATGGGATGGACACGGTTGAGGGTCCTGTCAACCACTGTGGAGGGGAATCCTCATTTGAGAAAAAAGGAAAACATATCGGAGTGGAAGGTGGAATCATCGGAACAGATGTGTCGGAGACGGAGAAACTGGGAGAATGGAATAAAGTCTCTACAGGAAGCTGGTTGGGAGGAAGTGTAATCAAGGTAGCTGTGAAGTCAGTGGACTTATAGTAGATATTGGTTGACAGCCTATCCCCAGAAATGGAGATTGAGAAGTCGAGGAAGGGAAGGGAAGAGTCAGAGATGACCATGTGAAGGCGAGGGAAGGGTGGAAGTTGGAAGCAAAGTTGATGAAATTTCCAAGTTTGGGGCAAGAGCAGGAAGCAGCACCATCACTGTCATCAGTGTAATAGAAAAAGAGGTGAGGAAGGGGACCTGAGTAGGACTGGAACAAAGAATGCTCCATGTATGCCACGAAAAGGCAGGCATAGTTCGGACCCATATGGGTTCCCATAGCGACACCTTTTATTTGGAGGAAGTGGATGGATTCAAAGGAGAAGTTGTTCAATGTAAGAAAAAGTTCAGCCAGGGGAAGGAGAATGGTGGTGGATGGGAACTGGTTGGGCCTCCGTTCAAGGAAGAAGTGGAAATTATAAATGAGTGGCGAGGAAAGGGGTGAGGAAACAATGGTAACTCAGCCTCTGCATCCCTCCAGCATGGAGCCAGGAAGTGAGCTGCATGCATGACATTTACATTTTATACCAGATTGATGGGGACTCTTACTTGTAGGCAAGTTCACTGGCGGAGACTAAGAACTGCTGGACAGTGAGATCAACCTCGGGCACATAGCTGGTGCTGCCACTGATCAGAAGCCATGGATTCACTACGGACCCCCTGACTGGATTGGGGACCTGTGCAATTGTACAGTCCAAATGTCATCCCTGCTGTTACTCCAATAAGTGTCATGAAAACAACAAATATATAACAATAACTTACATTTACCTTGCACTCTTCATGCAAAAAGAACAGGCGCTAAATTGGGCCGTGTCGCGCCTGTTGCTTTGGTGCTACACGGCCTCTCTGACATCCAAGATGGTGTCTTGGATGCGCACGCACGTTTCCAGTGTGAAGTGCACCGGACGCCATCTTGGTATAAGAGTTAGCGCGTGCGCAAATACCGAATGCTGGAAGCATGTAAAGTAGGGAGAAAATGCGTGCAATCAGTGTGCAACGCTGATTTAAAGTGATAGACACCATTTTCGACCTTAAAGCTTAATTCAATGCATATTCTTAACCCCGACCACCTGAACGTGTCTTACAGTGCCTGAAGGACACCCCCACCAGCCCTATTTAAAGAGGCCATGCATGTGTTGCAGGTAAGTCGCTGGATTATTGCTTCTGGCTGCTGGAGGAGTAGGAATTGTTTTTTGAAACACCCTATTCTTACTGAGAGTTCCTGGACTACTTTTGAGAGTGATTTGGCAGGTACTGCCTTACGGGTCGGAAAGTTACAACCATGGTTGAACAACGTTCCTGCCAACCATGGGCTGTCTGCTAGGGCTCCCACTGGTCATTGAACATGACTGGGAGCCTGCAGAGAGGCAATGCCCAGCAGGTCAAGCTGTGAGGAGACGGAGGACAAGGAGGCGCAGGGCACTGAGCAGGAGGCCCTACCCAATGAGGGCCTTCCGGGACTAATTCTCTTACCTCAACATGACCGAGGAGGATTGCATCTGATGCCTGAGGTTCACCAAGGAAGCCGTCACCAAGATCTGTCAACTGGGGCGGCCACAACTGCAGCCTCAGAGCAGGGTGAGGACAGCATTGCCTGTGGCTGTGAAGGTCATCGTGGCGCTGAATTTCTACAGCTCAGGATCATTTCAGGCCTCTGCTGGTGACATGTGCAACATCTCACAGTATGCAGTGCACTGCTGCATAAGGGAGGTCACAGACACACTGTACCAGATGAGGAACAGGTTCATCACCTTCCCTCTCCACAGAGACAAGCAGGACGAGTGAGCACGGGGGTTTGCCCGCATTGCTGGCATCCCCATGGTGCAGGGTGCCATTGTCTGCACACATATTGCTCTGCGTGCCCTGCACATCAAATCAGCCATCTTCATCAACCGAAAGGGCTTCCACTCCATCAACGTGCAGTCTTGTGCGACCACACGCATCAGATCATGGAGGTCGATGCCCGCTACCCTGGGAGCAGTCACGATGCCTTCGACATGCATCAGTCCAACGTGCCAGCTATCTTTCATCCGACTCGGCAAGTCAAAGGCTGGCTACTGGGCGACAAGGGCTATCCCCTCACGACATGGTTCATGACACCGGTCACAGCAGGCCTATAATGAGAGCCATGCTGCCACACACAACATCGTGGAGCACACCATAGGCCTCCTCAAACAATGCTTCTGCTGCCTGGACCGGTCTGGAGGAGCCCTGCAGTACTTCCTTAAGCGGGTGGGCAGATTTGTGGTCATATGTTGCATGCTGCACAACCTTGCCATTGTGAGGGACCAGCTTTTGCCACCAATGATTGGAGAAGACCCTGAGCCAAAGGTGGAGGAGGAGGAAGCTGAGCAGGAAGAGGCTGAGGAGGAGGAGGAGGATGTGAGGGTGGATCCGGAAGAAGAAGTGGAGGTGCAACAGGAACCACACACCTTGTCTGCGAGGGCTGTGCGTGCTCTCCTGATCCGTGCCCACTATCAATAATTTGAACTACACCCCCCAACTCACCAACAGTCCGACACTGCCCACCTTTCTGCTCCCACAAGACAATCAAATTGCCCTCCATCTGATTGGTGTCCCTCTCAGCTCATTGCATAAATAAAAACCACCACCAAATGCAAAATCAAAGTCTCATTTATCAATGAATAAATGAAATTACGCAAAAAAAAGGAAATAAGGAAAGCAAAGAGAGGGCATGAAAAAATATTAGCTAGAAAGATTAAAGAAAACCCAAAGATGTTTTATCAGTACATTAAGAACAAGAGGATTGCTAAGGAAAAGTGGGACCTATCTGGGATGATAAGGGTAACTTGTGTAGAAGCAGAGGATGTGGGTAGGGTTTTAAATGAATATTTTGTCTCCGTATTCACAAAGGAAAGGGATGATCCAGACATAGCAGTTAAAGAGGTGTGAAATATTGGATAAGGTAAACATAACGAGAGAGAAAATGCCAGAGGGACTAGAATCCTTGAAAGTTGATACGTCACCAAGGCCGGATGGATTGTTTCCTAGGCTATTGAAGGAAGCCAGGGAGGAAATAGTGGATGCTCTGAGGATCATTTTTCACTCCTCACTAGATACAGGGGAGGTACCGGAGGACTGGAAGACTGCAAACATAGTACCATTGTTTAAAAAGGGTACGAGGGAAAGGCCAAACAATTATAGGCCGGTCAGTCTTACCTCGATGGTGGGCAAAGTCTTCAAGTCAATACTGAGAGATAGGATAAACTGTCACTTGGAAAGGCATGGTTTAATCAGGGACAGTCAGCACGGATTTGTTCATGCCTTACAAATCTGATTGAATTCTTTGAGGAAGTGACAAGGAGGATTGATGAGGGTAGTGCAGTGGATGTTGTCTACATGGATTTTACAAGGCATTTGACATTTGACAAGGCATTTGACAAGGTCCCACATGGCAGAATGGTCAGAAAGGTAAAAGCCCATGGGATACAGGGAAATGTGGCGAATTGAATCCAAAATTGGCTCAGTAACAGGAAACAAAGGGTAAAAGTCGATGGATGCCTTTGCGAATGGAAATCCTTTTCCAGTGGTGTGCCACAGGGCTCAATGTGGGGTCCCTTGCTGTTTGTGGTATATATTAATGATTTGGACTTGAATGTAGGGGGCATGATTGGCAAATTTGCAGACAACACAAAAATTGGCCGTGTAGTTGATAGTGAAGAGGATAGCTGTAGACTCCAAGAAGATATCAATGGATTGGTGGAGTGGGCAGAAAAGTGGCAAATGGAGTTCAACCGGGAGAAGTGTGAGGTAATACACTTAGGGAGGGCAAACAGTAAAAGGGAATACGCAGTAAACGGGAATATATTGAGAGGGGTAGAGAAAGTGAGAGACCTTGGAGTGCATGTGCACAGGTCCCTGAAGGTGGCAGTACAAATAGATAAGGTTGTGAAGAAGGCACATGGAATGCTCTCCGTTATTAGCCGAGGTATAGAATACAAAAGCAGGGATGTAATGATCGAACTGTATAAAACGCTGGTAAGGCCACAGCTGGAGTATTGTGTGCAGTTATGGTCACCACATTACAGGAAGGACGTAATTGCTCTGGAGAGAGTGCAGAGAAGATTTACAAGAATGTTGCCAAGGCTTGAAAATTACAGCTACGAGGAGAGTTTGGATAGGCTGGGGTTATTTTCCTCGGAGCAGAGGAGGCATCACGATCACGCATCACCTGACGAAGGAGGTAGCCTCCGAAAGCTTGTGAATTTAAAATAAAATTGCTGGACTATAACTTGGTGTTGTAAAATTGTTTACAATTGTCAACCCCAGTCCATCACCGGCATCTCCACATCCTAGTTGAGAGTTCAAGAACTAGAGGACATAGATTTAAGCTGATTGGCGGAAGGATTAGAGGGGACATGAGGAAAAACTTTTTTACCCAGAGGGTGATGGGTGTATGGAATTCACTGCCTGAATTGGTGGTAGAGGCAAGGACCCTCAACTCTTTTAAAAACTACCTGGACCTGCACCTAAAGTGCCAGTCCTGCTATTCTCGTGCTGAAGTTCACGTGCTGCCTGCGTAGGGTCCATCGGGCGCGGGGTACTCACGCATCACGATACACCGGCCCGAAAACGACCCTTAACAAATTTTTCCCCCAACACCTCAAGAGTTCTTAACGAGGACATCGAGTAGGAGAAGGGAAGATATATAAGAAAACCTAAAGCCTTGTCAATGATAAGGGTTTTTAGGAGAGAGGGAGGTAGCAAGAAGTGAGTTTGACAGGGCAGAGGTGTAGTGCCTGAATAATCATCTCCAATATAATTTATAGGTCTGAGCTGCAACACGACGTTCTGCAGCTAAACTTCATTTTCACACAAAGGTGAACATTTCCTCAATGTGGTTAGTCACCACCCTCATTTTCAGTAAGTGCAGCTAATCCACTGAGCATGGAATAGTGTTGCCAATGACCACTGCTCTCCTGTTCCTTCCAGAAAGAAGCTGAGGTGATTTTGGGAAGGTGATCCTTTCACTATTTTAACACTAACCAAGGTTTACTATCAAACTTTAAATGAACATTTGCGAAATCAGATTAAGATGTATTAAAACAAGTTTAAGAAAGAAGAAACAGTATGAGAAAAACTCAAAGGAACAAGTGCAGGGTCTGACTATAAAGTCATTTGGATATACTAAAGAGAAGCAGGAATCCAGGGACAGAAGCCCTCTCAATCTCAAGTGATTTCCTTACAGAAATCTTGAAATCACCAAACAGATGGGAGAATTTCCTTCTTTTTTGTTAGAGATTGCAACAGTTCAAGTCTTTTGAGCGGAAACTGCTGCTCACAAATCAGACGGGCAACAGGTTGGAGCCTTCAGATTTACACCTCTTGGCATGTTCTCGCACTACCGTCCCATTAGGCCAAGTTCTAGAGGAGGAGGTGCAAGATGTGTCTTCACTTTGGGTTGACCTTCCTGTCGCTGTTCGCACCCAATTGCACACCTTGCTTTGGTGATAAAATAGGCTCGTCTAATCTGTATCACAAATTTGTTGAATTTTTGCTCAGTTATGTCAGAGTTTTCACCATTTTTAAGATATTTTCTATTGCATTTACTATAATGCTCAACTGCCATGTGGATTTCACCGACTAGTTATTCTAGGATTATGCGGGGCAGGTTTTTTTGTAACTTTTTCTATTCTTTTAGGGTGTAGGTTCAAGTCCCACTCCAGAGACTTCACCACATAATCTAGACTAGCACGTCAGGGCAGTATTGAGGAAGTGCTGGACTATTGGAGGTGCCATGTTTCAGATGAGACATTAAACTAAGGTCCCGCCTGTCCTCTCAGGTGATGTAAAAGATCCTAAGGCACTATTTTGATGTCCTGGCCAATAATTATCCCTCAACCAACATCACTAAAACAGATTAATCTGGTTATTATCACATTGCTGTTTGTGGAACCTTGCCGTGTGCAAATTGGCTGCCGTGTTTCCTACACTGCAACAATGATTACATTTCAATCGTACTTCATTGGCTGTAAAGCGTTTTGGGACATCCAGAGGTCGTGAAAAGCACTATATAAATGTAAGTCTTTCTTTCTATTGTTCGATTCTCCATTTTGCATTTTATGGTTTTATTTTCCAAGTGTTAGTCATGACTACATGCTCTCCTTCTTCTCTAATTAACTCCCTGTCTTACAATGGGCTTGAATTATAAAGGTCACAAAATGGGGGAGAGGAGAGTAACCCACAACAAAGTCCCAAATTTTCATATAAAAACAAATAAAACATCAGTTCTGCAACAGAAACCAAGCAGCTAAGTGTCTATGAACCAAAACCACAACAGAACGTAAACAGACGGAAATTACAATGTGTCACTTTAAAATATCAAACTGGTTAATAGATTGGTTTAATCTTTCCCCTCATTATGCATCTCTGTGCGAGGCTGTTGTACAGCATAATTGGCACCAGTGAAAATTCCTGTCAGACCACCTGTAATGAATGAATCCAACAGGCTCAAGCTGCCTGAAGTGAGCAACTATAGATCGATGGGCTAACGATGTAAGATTTGCAAACAGGATTCAAGGGTTACAGGGATTGGGCTTTATGAAAAGTTAAGTGGGCTAAATTTCCTGCCCCCTGTGCCCCAATGCTAGACAAGGCACCTGAACTGCACTGCCCATCCAGACCAAAGAGCAGTTAATTTTGGTTAGCGTAGCCCTGTCACACCTGAAGCATAGACATGCCTCCCCAACACCTCCCCCCCTGCCCCATCCCCTACACCCTAGCAGAGCATGGCCCCAAACAGGAGGCAGGAATAGGAACAAGCATGAAGCCCACAGCTACATATCTGGCCACTGACCTCAAACTAGTCCTGCAATAAAAAATTGGCCACCTATTTCCAGCCTTGTTGCCTGGTCCCCTTAGACCCTCTGATCTGAGGGGATCACTGGCACATGGCCCCAAAAACACCATCTTCAAGTGTCCCTCCATCTGTTATCTGACTGGCCAAAGCACAGGGAAAAGAGGCAGGAAGCTCAAGAATGTCCCTTCCTACCTCATTTAAATAAGTCTATTGGGCCTGCACCGATTATAGGGCTACATAAGGGTCTCTGGCACCTTTTGGCTGAATATGCATCCAGGGAATAGGCATTCCCCAGGCGCAATAGGCTAAAAATTCATCTGGGCCCATTTTCACAGGTAGCGTGCGCCCTAACTAGGAGGCACGAGCCTGGCTTCAATTTGGGGCCTGGGCCTCATTTCAATTAGTTTGGCGAACTGCGGCACCTATCACGTCTCCACAGACAGCTTGCAAATCTTGCAAAACAAATTTCGGGCCACCTTGCCAGCAGCGGCCCTTGGGTAAGTGCTGGGGGAGGGGGGAACAGTGGGAGGAGAGCCTGTCATGGCCAGCGATCCCAAATTACTGATTTATGTTACCAACGGGTGAATCTTCAGGCTGGGAGTGCAAATGTGTAAAGTAACCACAATAGTGTCAAGGCGCAGTCTTTCAGTGAATGCTGCAGCACAAGCACAGCATCAATTCTCTGAATGTTGAATATTTTGGAAGAGAAAGATGAACAAAGATCAGTGGTTACAGCCAGGAAGGTTCTTGGCTACAGGACAGGGTTTTCTGGGGCTCACTATCCCCACCACACCCACCCAGTGCAACATAGAATTGCCTGGAATATACTCATGTGAGCGTGAAAATGACCACAGTAGGAAACTTCTGGGTGCCTCCAGGCAACAGGAGGTGACGTCACTCGGACCAGTGGCATGCAGCTCATCACCATCTCACTGAGGTGACAGAGACCCTCTTTATCCATGTGTCAGCCTGAAGAATATAAAAGGATGTGGGGACAAGGGAGAAAATGGGACTGTGTAAAATCGGCCCCCAGGAAGGGCCTATGTTCAGTGCAGGCAAGAATGGCCTCTTGCTCTTATAAGATTTCTGTTTCTATTGCAGAACTTTATAAATAAATTTTAACTAAAGTTTAAACTTTTCTTGGCACAGGACTCTATTTGGCCTGGTGCCTCAGGGGAACCTGAAAGAATAGAGTATGGCCTGGTGTCTCAGGGGAACCTGAAGTAATGGAGTATGGCCTGGTGTCTCAGGGGAACCTGAAAGAATAGAGTATGGCCTGGTGCCTCAGGGGAACCTGAAATAATGGATTATGGCCTGATACCTCAGGGAACCTGAAATAATGGAGTATGGCCTGGTGTCTCAGGGGAACCTGAAATAATGGAGTATGGCCTGGTGTCTCAGGGGAACCTGAAATAATGGAGTATGGCCTGATGCCTCAGGGGAACCTGAAATAATGGAGTATGGCCTGGTGTCTCAGGGGAAGCTGAAGTAATGGAGTATGGCCTGGTGTCTCAGGGGAACCTGAAATAATGGAGTATGGCCTGGTGTCTCAGGGGAACCTGAAGTAATGGAGTATGGCCTGGTGTCTCAGGGGAACCTGAAGTAATGGAGTATGGCCTGGTGCCTCAGGGGAACCTGAAATAATGCAGTATGGCCTGGTGTCTCAGGGGAACCTGAAAGAATAGAGTATGGCCTGGTGTCTCAGGGGAACCTGAAATAATGGAGTATGGCCTGGTGTCTCAGGGGAACCTGAAGTAATGGAGTATGGCCTGGTGCCTCAGGGGAACCTGAAGTAATGGAGTATGGCCTGGTGTCTCAGGGGAAGCTGAAGTAATGGAGTATGGCCTGATACCTCAGGGGAACCTGAAATAATGGAGTATGGCCTGGTGTCTCAGGGGAAGCTGAAGTAATGGAGTATGGCCTGGTGCCTCAGGGGAACCTGAAATAATGGAGTATGGCCTGGTGTCTCAGGGGAACCTGAAATAATGGAGTATGGCCTGGTGTCTCAGGGGAACCTGAAATAATGGAGTATGGCCTGGTGTCTCAGGGGAAGCTGAAATAATGGAGTATGGCCTGGTGTCTCAGGGGAACCTGAAATAATGGAGTATGGCCTGGTGTCTCAGGGGAACCTGAAATAATGGAGTATGGCCTGGTGTCTCAGGGGAAGCTGAAATAATGGAGTATGGCCTGGTGTCTCAGGGGAACCTGAAATAATGGAGTATGGCCTGGTGTCTCAGGGGAACCTGAAATAATGGAGTATGGCCTGGTGTCTCAGGGGAACCTGAAGTAATGGAGTATGGCCTGGTGTCTCAGGGGAACCTGAAATAATGGAGTATGGCCTGGTGTCTCAGGGGAACCTGAAGTAATGGACCATGGCCTGATACCTCAGGGGAGTCTGAAGTAATGGACCATGGCCTGATTCCTCAGGGGAGTCTGAAGTAATAAAGTATGGCCTGATTCCTCAGGGGAGTCTGAAGTAATGGACCATGGCCTGATTCCTCAGGGGAAGCTGAAGTAATGGACCATAGCCTGATTCCTCAGGGGAGTCTGAAGTAATGGACCATGGCCTGATACCTCAGGGGAAGCTGAAGTAATGGACCATGGCCTGATACCTCAGGGGAAGCTGAAGTAATGGACCATGGCCTGATACATCAGGGGAGTCTGAAATAATGGAGCATGGCCTGATTCCTCAGGGGAACCGGAAATAATGGAGCATGGCTTGATTCCTCAGGGGAACCGGAAATAATGGAGCATGGCCAGCTGCTTCTAGGGCAACTAAAGAAATTGTTTCTTTTACATTTCAGAAATTCTGGGCAGAGGTAGTGTCATTAATCACCCCTTGATCACTTACACTCTGGGCTGGGGGAAGTTAAAATTTTAAACATACCTCTCACCCTTCTATCCCTTGTGATCACTGCTGCTAAGGGCAGTAATGCGAGAATTCCGTTTAATAACATAATTCCTGCATTTGCATGTGCATGCCTGTTTGTGAGCTACAATATTATGCACCCACCCCCCCAATATGTGCTGAAAATTATGGCTGGCAAAAAAAGAGGCAAGGAACTGGAGTAATGGGGTCCTGCCACAATTTCTGCTCCTGCCTACCCAGAATGCGGAATATTTATGCTGAGAACTTTGCATTATATCAGCCCTGAGAAGCTCCAAAAATGCACAAGAGAGGTAATTTTGCAAGGCTTTGCACCCAGCGTGGCGCCTAACTAGATGGGAGCACAGGTCACACAATAGACTCCATTGGGTTATTGCCCTCTATCTCCCATCCAGAAAGGCTCAACACAGGGCGTAAAGCCATGTAAAATAACCCCTTTTGATTAAACCAGCCTGTTCCTTCAAATACACTAAACACAGGTAGAAAAAAATTAATTCCCTTAACAGCTACAACTCCAGGAACTATGCCAAACTCTATCACTCATGATGTATGAGGACTGATTGTCCTCCTCCTCTCCCTAGTCAGACACAATACACACTGTCTGGCTCGAGCTCAACCCTCCTGTATTTCAGGATCAGATTATATTAATAGGCCAGGTGCCACCCCACAGCACAGGCCGACCGCCAGGGGAACATAGAAACTTGTGCTCCAGAACTAGCCGGGCCTCTAGCCAAGCTGTTCCAGTACAACTACAACACTGGCATCAAAACGACAATGTGGAAAATTGCCCAGGTATGTCCTGTCCACAAATCCAATCCGGCCAATTACTGCCCCATCAGTCTACTCTCAATCATCAGCAAAGTGATGGAAGGTGTCATCGATAGTGCTTCCAAGCGGCACTTACTCACCAATAACCTGCTCACCGATGCTCAGTTTGGGTTCTGCCAGGACCACTCGGCTCCAGACCTCATTACAGCCTTGGTCCAAACATGGACAAATTACCTGAATTTCAGAGGTGAGAGTGACTGCCCTTGACATCAAGGCAGCATTTGACCGAGTGTGACACCAAGGAGCCCTAGTAAAATTGAAGTCAATGGGATCAGGGGGAAAACTCTCCAATGGCTGGAGTCATACCTAGCACAAAGGAAGATGGCAGTGGTTGTTGGAGGCCAATCATCTCAACCCCAGGTCATTGCTGCAGGAGTTCCTCAGGGCAGTGTCCTAGGTCCAACCATCTTCAGCTGCTTCATCAAGGACCTTCCCTCCATCATAAGGTCAGAAATGGGGATGTTCACTGATGATTGCACAGTGTTCAGTTCCATTTGCAACCCTTCAGATAATGAAGCAGTCCATGCCCACATGCAGCAAGACCTGGACAACATCCAGGCTTGGGCTGATAAGTGGCAAGTTACATTTGCACCAGACAAGTGCCAGGCAATGACCATTTCCAACAAGAGAGTGTAACCACCTCCCCTTCACATTCAACGGCATTACCATCACCGAATCCCCCACCATCAACATCCTAGGGGGTCACCATTGACCAGAAACTTAACTGGACCAGCCACATGAATACAGTGGCTACAAGAGCAGGTGAGTGACTCACCTCCTGACTCCCCAAAGCCTTTCCACCATCTACAAGGCACAAGTCAGGAGTGTGATGGAATACTCTCCACTTTCCTGGATGAGTGCAGCTCCAACAACACTCAAGAAGCTCGACACCATCCCGGACAAAGCAGCCCACTTAATTGGCACCCCACCCACCACCCTAAACATTCACTCCCTTCACCACCGGCGCACAGTGGCTGCAGTGTGTACCATCCACAGGATGCATTGCAGCAACTCGCCAAGGCTGCTTCGACAGCACCTCCCAAAATCGCAACCTCTAACAGCTAGAAGGACAAGGGAAGCAGGCACATGGGAACAACACCACCTGGACGTTCCCCTCCAAGTCTCACACCAACCCGACTTGGAAATATATCGCCGTCCCTTCATCATCACTGGGTCAAAATCCTGGAACTCCCTACCTAACAGCACTGTGGGAGAACCTTCACCACACGGACTGCAGCGGTTCAAGAAGGCGGCTCACCACCATCTTCTCAAGGGCAATTAGGGATGGGCAATAAATGCTGGCCTCACCAGCGACGTCTACATTCCACGAACGAATAAAAAAAACGTAGGAACAGGAGTAGGTCATTCAGCCCCTCGAGTCTGTTCTGCCATTCAATTAGATCATGGCAGATCTGTATCTTAACTCCAGTTATCTGCCTTGGTTTCGTAACCCTTAATACCCTTGCCTAACAAAAATCTATCAATCTTAGTTTTGAAATTTTCAATTGACCGAGCCTCAGCAGCTTTTTGGGGGAGAGAGTTCCAGATTTCCACTACCCTTTGTGTGAAGAAGTGCTTCCTGACATCACCCGTGAACAGCCTACCTCTAATTTTAAGGTTATGCCCCCTTGTTCTGGACTGTCCTACCAAAGGCAATAGTTCCTCTCTATCTACCCTATCAAATCCTTTAATCATCTGAAACACTTCAATTCGATCACCCCTTAATACAAGCCAAGTCGATGCAACCTATCCTCATAACTTAACCCTTTTAGCCCCGGTATCTTTCTGGTGAATCTGCGCTGCACCCTCTCCAAGGCCAATATATCCTCCCTGAACTGAATGCAGTACTCCAGATGGGATCTAATCAGAGCTCTGTACAGCTGTAACATAACTTCCACCCCTTTGTATTCCAACCCCCTTGAGAGAAAGGCCAACATTCTATTAGCCTTTTTAATTATTTTTTGTACTTGTCTGCTAGCTTCTACTGATTTCTGTACTTGGACCCCTACATTTTGCTGCTCATCCACAGTTCCTAGTTTCTCATCATTTAGAAAATACCCTGATCTATCTTTCTTAGGTCCAAAGTGGATGACCTCACACTTTCCCACATTGAAAGTCAACCACTGCTAGCCTGAGAGACCTGGTACAGTTGCTAGCTTCTATGGCTGATATCTGAAAACAGCAGCCAGAAGGTCTTCATCCCTGAAGTAAAACCTGAAAAAAAGCCAGTTATCTTCTTGGGCCCTCCAAGGCCTAAGGCTTACCTCTTCTGGGCACACATCTGGCACGGAGAGAAGAAAGTGAGAGGGAAGTGCTGTTACGTCCCTCACAGCTCATTAGCATGGAATCGCAAATGCTCGGCCCCTGCCTTGGGGTGCGGGGGGAATCTCCAGCAAATACCAGCAAAAGTAGGAATGACAGGATAGCTAGGATGAATATGTGGCTTGAGAGATGGTGCAAGAGGGAGGGATTCAAATACCTGGGACATTTGAACCGGTTCTGGGGGAGGTGGGACCAGTACAAATTGGACGGTCTGCATCTGGGCAGGACTGGAACCAATGTCCTAGGGGGAGTGTTTGCTAGTGCTGTTGGGGAGGGTTTAAACTAAAGTGGCAGGGGGATGGGAACCGATGCAGGAAGTCAGTGGGAAGTAAAGTGGTGACAGAAACAAAAGGCAGTAAGGGAGATTGTACAAAACATGACCGGACAGATGGTCTGAGAAAGCAGGGCAAAGACCAAGGGAAGTCTAGATTAAACTGCATTTATTTCAATGCAAGAAGTCTGATGGGCAAGGTAGATGAACTCAGGGCATGGATGGGCACATGGGACTGGGATGTTATAGCTATTACTGAAACATGGCTAAGGGAGGGTCAGGACTGGCAGCTCAATGTTCCAGGGTACAGATCCAATAGGAAAGATAGAGCAGGAGGTAAGAGAGGAGGGGGAGTTGCGTTCTTGATTAGGGAGAACATCACGGCAGTAGTGAGAGGGGATATATCCGAGGGTTCGCCCACTGAGTTTATATGGGTAGAACTGAAAAATAAGAAGGGAGAGATCACTTTGATAGGTTGTACTACAGACCCCCAAATAGTCAATGGGAAATTGAGGAGCAAATATGTAAGGAGATTACAGACAGCTGCAAGAAAAATAATGTGGTAGTAGTGGGGGACTTTAACTTTCCCAACATTGACTGGGACAGCCGTAGCATTAGAGGCTTGGATGGAGAGAAATTTGTTGAGTGTATTCAGGAGGAATTTCTCATTCCTGACTAGAGAGGGGGCAAACCTTGACCTCCTCTTGGGAAATAAGGAAGGGCAGGTGACAGAAGTGTTAGTGAGGGATCACTTTGGGACCAGTGATCATAATTCCATTAGTTTTAGGATAGCCATGGAGAATGATAGGTCTGGCCCAGAAGTTAAAATTCTAAATTGGGGAAAGGCCAATTTTGATGGTATTAGACAGGAACTTTCAGAAGTTGATTGGGAGAGTCTGTTGGCAGGCAAAGGGACGTCTGGTAAGTGGGAGGCCTTCAAAAGTGTGTTAACCAGGGTTCAGGGTAAGCACATTCCTTATAAAGTGAAGGGCAAGGCTGGGAGAAGTAGGGAACCTTGGATGACTCGGGAGATTGAGGCCCTAGTCAGAAAGAAGAAGGAGGCATATGACATGCATAGGCAGCTGGGATCAAGTGGATCCCTTGAAGAGTATAGAGATTGCCGGAGTAGAGTTAAGAGAGAAATCAGGAGGGCAAAAGGGGGATATGAGATTGCTTTGGCAGATAAGGCAAAGGTGAATCCAAAGAGCTTCTACAAATACATAAAGGGCAAAAGAGTAACTAGGGAGAGAGTAGGGCCACTTAAGGATCAACAAGGTCATCTATGTGCGGAACCACAAGAGATGGGTGAGATCCTAAATGAATATTTCGCATCGGTATTTACGGTTGAGAAAGGCATGGATGTTAGGGAACTTGGGGAAATAAATAGTGATGTCTTGAGAGAGGGAGGTACTGGAAGTCTTAACGCGCATCAAGGTGGATAAATCTCCGGGACCTGATGAAATGTATCCCAGGACGTTTTGGGAGGTTAGGGAGGAAATTGCGGGTCCCCGAGCAGAGATATTTGAATCATCGACAGCTACAGGTGAGGTGCCTGAAGATTGGAGGGTAGCAAATGTTGTGCCTTTGTTTAAGAAGGGCGGCAGGGAAAAGCCTGGGAACTACAGACCGGTGAGCCTGACATCTGTAGTGGGTAAGTTGTTAGAGGGTATTCTGAGAGACAGGATCTATGGGCATTTGGAGAGGCAGGGACTGATTAGGAACAGTCAGCGTGGTTTTGTGAGAGGAAAATCATGTCTCACAAATTTGATTGAGTTTTTTGAAGGGGTAACCAAGAAGATAGATGAGGGCTGTGCAGTAGACGTGGTCTACATGGACTTTAGCAAAGCCTTTGACAAGGTACCGCATGGTAGGTTGTTACATAAGGTTAAATCTCACGGGATCCAAGGTGAGGTAGCCAATTGGATACAAAATTGGATTGACGGCAGAAGAGGAGGCATATGACATGCATAGGCAGCTGGGATCAAGTGGATCCCTTGAAGAGTATAGAGATTGCCGGAGTAGAGTTAAGAGAGAAATCAGGTGGTTGTAGAGGGTTGTTTTTCAAACTGGAGGCCTGTGACCAGCGGTGTGCCTCAGGGATCGGTGCTGGGTCCGCTGTTGTTTGTTATTTATATTAATGATTTGGATGAGAATTTAGGAGGCATGGTTAGTAAGTTTGCAGATGACACCAAGATTGGTGGCATTGTGGACAGTGAAGAAGGTTATCTAGGATTGCAACGGGATCTTGATAAATTGGGCCAGTGGGCCGATGAATGGCAGATGGAGTTTAATTTAGATAAATGTGAGGTGATGCATTTTGGTAGATCAAATCGGGCCAGGACCTACTCCGTTAATGGTAGGGTGTTGGGGAGAGTTATAGAACAAAGAGATCTAGGAGTACATGTTCATTGCTCCTTGAAAGTGGAGTCACAGGTGGATTGGGTGGTGAAGAAGGCATTCAGCATGCTTGGTTTCATTGGTCAGAACATTGAATACAGGAGTTGGGATGTCTTGTTGAAGTTGTACAAGACATTAGTAAGGCCACACTTGGAATACTGTGTACAGTTCTGGTCACCCTATTATAGAAAGGATATTATTAAACTAGAAAGAGTGCAGAAAAGATTTACTAGGATGCTACCGGGACTTGATAGTTTGACTTATAGGGAGAGGTTGGATAGACTGAGACTTTTTTCCCTGGAGAGTAGGAGGTTAAGGGGTGATCTTATAGAAGTCTATAAAATAATGAGGGGCATAGATAAGGTAGATAGTCAAAATCTTTTCCCAAAGGTAGGGGAGTCTATAACGAGGGGGCATAGATTTAAGGTGAGAGGGGAGAGATACAAAAGGGTCCAGAGGGGTAATTTTTTCACTCAAAGGGTGGTGAGTGTCTGGAACGAGCTGCCAGAGGCAGTAGTAGAGGCGGGTACAATTTTGTCTTTTAAAAAGCATTTGGACAGTTACATGGGTAAGATGGGTATAGAGGGATATGGGCCAAGTGCAGGCAATTGGGACTAGCTTAGTGGTATAAACTGGGCGACATGGACATGTTGGGCTGAAGGGCCTGTTTCCATGTTGTAAACTTCTATGATTCTACCAGGAACAAAGGAACATAGGAATAGGAGTAAATCATTCAGCCCCTCGAGCCTGTTCCGCCATTCAATTAGATCATGGCTGATCTTGATGAACTGGATTCTTTTACCTCTCAGTCTGGTTCAGCAAGCACTGAGACGAATACACCTTTAAAGTTCAACACAATTTTATTAGCAGGACTTAGTCTACAGTATCGATTTTGACTCCTGATAGAGTCTTGTCGATCCTGACAGAGCAAGACAAGTTACATACAGAAGTTCACACATTTATACAGTGTCAGTCGGGGTTGGAACATCATTAACGAGGGTCAACACCAATCATAGGCTGGGCATAGGTTGGCCATGTGGGGTTACATGATTGCAGGCCAATCACAGGTAGTCCATGTGCCTGATCATGCCGCAGTGACAAACACAGATGGATGCATCCTTATCTTCCAGCTTGGAATGTTTCTCCTGTTCATCCTACATCCTTATCTATTAACTTGGAATGTCTTTTCGGCCTTGCTCAGCTTATTACTTTTATTGATTAGCCAACTGTACAGAGACACCCACACCAGACTCCCTAATCTTATCATGTCTCCTCCACCGATGAGCATAAGCAGGCCTCTACATCTAACAAGCTACGCACACAACTATTAGCCTTGAAGGGGCCCATTGTCCTAACCCCTAGCAGGCAGGCTTCTAATTAACCCTTGCTTATTCACATTACTACTTCTTCTACTTTGCCACGTAGGCATTTTACTATCTACTGAAAACTGACTATATAGGCATTCTCATTCCCCCTTTTATCATTTCATGAGAACCAATCCTTGCCCAACCAGCAGTTCTGCCTGGGCAGAGCCTCATACTCGGATTTGTTCCATTGCTACCTTACAGCAAATTTTGATGAAGGCAACAATCAGGCCGAAAATAAGTATTGCTACAATCAGAATAATGAATCCGTGCATCAAATACGATCCCCATGAGCCACTGAGAAGCCAGTCTAACCAACCTTCTCCCGGGGTTTGGTGTAATTTTGTTACGGCTTTCTGTATATGCTCAGCCAGATTAGTTATGTTTTCTGAGCTATCTGGTATGTAGGTGCAGCACTCTGATCCAATCAGTGCACACGTTCCTCCTTTTGCGGCCAATAGGTAGTCTAGAGCCATGCGATTCTGCAAGGCCACTGTTCGAATGGCTATCATTTCTGCACTAATATCCTTTAGGGCTACTGCAGTGTCATTGGCTACTTCCTCTAATATCGAAGCCACCTGCCGAATTTCCTTGATTGTCCTGGCTACCCCATACCTGGGGAACAAAATAGCGAAATATCGCTCCGTTTCTGTAATTGCCCTTTTAGGTCTATAACGGTGATGATCCGCTAGGGAAGGCAAGTGATGGACATATGGCACTACATATCCTAGATAGCAGGACCCGATCCAGTTCTGAGGCAACCATGGGTATGCCTTATGGCTGCATATGAAATACGTACCATTAAACGTGGTACCCCCGAAGACGTCCTTCAGCCCTTCCCCCGCTCCTTTTCCTTGCTGTTCCCAACACGTTTGTTTCCGTGAACCCCACGACCGGTTTGTAGGGCACCCTGGTCTGGTTCTATTACCCAAACACACAGATGTATTAATCTCTGTCCCTCCCCCCTCGGGTTGAGGCAGTGGTTTGGTGCAATCATCTAAATCTACATACCATGTGGGGCAGTCCCCTGGGTGCTGTTGAAGCATACCGCCGCCTTTGGTGATTTTGTACCAGAGGTGTCGGTAAGGACCAGGACGGGCGGTTTTAGGGCCTGGTTAAAGGAGCGATACCAATCCTCCCCCGCCAAGCTACTCCCATACCGGGTTCCATTCCGAGCATCCTCCCTCGTCTCATCCGTGGTGGTCCTACGTTCAACCCACTCGGCAGTCTCGTTTTCCGAAAAGGGGACTGGTTTGAAGGGAATACCTCCCTCGGAATGAATAGGGATGTGGGAACACACCCAGCAACTAGAGATACCCTGCCGTTTGGCATACACATAACTCATATACAGGAAAGTGTTAACGTGCAATTCGCGCTTTTGGTGTTGGAGATCTCTCTTACGTTTCTGTGGCAGGGAACCCTCTAATCTCGCATAGTCAAAAATACTCATAGGGGCTAACCCATTACGCTTTCTCTCTTGGTTAAATCTCAGGTACCGATCGTGCCTCTGTGTATCTCTCTCTTGTTGACACAACTTAGGGGTCTTTTCCCCTTCACGTTTACAAACATAATCATATTTGCACTTAGTCGAATAACAAGGTATTCCTCCATGCGATATTCCTAACTCTATCGAGCGGTGGGGCTGCCTCAGGAGCCCGGCACATCTGTCTATCCGGGTGAGGTTCCACCTTCCGAATCCATCTGGATCATTATCGTTGCACCAAAGTATGTCTCCTTGGCATAGGTGGTATATGCGTTTAGGCTGGTCCCGTCGACATATTCTCTTGTTGGTTAATCCCAGGGTCAGCAAGAGTCCAAGGCAGAAGATCCAAGGCAAAGCTCTCATGGCTGGTCACGACACACCTGTATAGGGAAGATTTCTTGGAAGAAAAGAGAAGTTAGCATTTTAAGTTTGAGACGTGGGACTGATAGTTTTACAGTGGTGGAGGTGAACCCAAGGACTCTTCCCCTCTACCTTCACAGCGGTAGGGGTGGTGAGTAGAACCTGATAGGGCCCCTCCCAACGAGGTTCCAGTCCTTTCCTTGTCCAATTCCTGATTAACACGTACGTTCCCGGTTCGATTTTAGATGGACTGGCTATAGGAGGAAGTTCGACGTGGGCAGCTCGTACCCGAGAATGGAGGCTTCTCAATGCCTTAGTTAATGACAAAATATAATTAGTCATTTCTGTCGTCATGTGGTGAAAGTGGACGGTTTTCGGAACGTTTTGATTCCACGGGGTCTTGAGGGGTCTCCCGTATATAATTTCAGCAGGACTTAACCGTGCTACCCCAGCCGGAGTAGTACGTATCTGAAATAAGCTACAGGAAGAAGTTTGAGCCAAGTAGTACCAGTCTCTGCCTGCAGTTTAGCCAGTTTATTTTTCAATGTCTGATTAGCACGCTCAACCAACCCAGCGGCCTGTGGTCTGTAAGCACAATGTAGCTGTTGTTTAATGCCCATCTGGGTGCAGAATTCCTTGTTCACCTGACCCACAAAATGAGGGCCGTTATCTGAACTCAATTGATTTGGGATTCCGTATCTAGGGATGATCTCTTTCATCAGAACTTTTACAACAGTGGAGGCTTTGTTATCCGTTGTCGGATAGGCCTCTATCCATTTACTGAATACATCAACAATAACTAGAACATATTTATAACCCTGACATCTTTCCAACTCAATGTAGTCCATCTGGAGGGTCTCAAAGGGACCTTCCGGCAAAGGGGTTTTTCCCCAATCGCAAGGCACTCCCTTTCCAGGGTTGTGTTGTTGACAAATGAGGCAACGACTGCTAATGCTCTGGGCTAGGGCTTGCAACCTAGGATGCCACCAAGTGGCCAGCAGTGTATCACTAGCAGCTTTGCAAAGTGTATACATTCAATAACCCATAATGCTAATTCATCTGACATACAAGTCTGCCCCGCAGGGGTAACCCACAATTTAGATACACAGTCATAAGTACAACCAAGTTGTTTCCACAATTGTTTATCACAGTCAGGAGTGTCCTCCTGTAATTTGATGACGTCTTGGATGGCTGGCATTGGTTTTTCAGAGGGAGACTTGCTCTGGTTTGAGCTTTTAGTCTGACTCATCATTCTAGGGACAACCACTCTCTGTGTTTGGGATGCTTCCTTAGCTTCCTGATCAGCATAT
This sequence comes from Heptranchias perlo, assembly GCF_035084215.1. Taxonomy (NCBI): domain Eukaryota; kingdom Metazoa; phylum Chordata; class Chondrichthyes; order Hexanchiformes; family Hexanchidae; genus Heptranchias; species Heptranchias perlo. The sequence continues at coordinate 78,056,906 of NC_090330.1, forward strand.
CTATTCCCTATATCTACTGGGGTCTGTCCTGTCGTGTGGGCGGAGCATTTTATAACTGAGATCTGTCTTGGTAGCATAAGGGCTTGTAACAAAGCTGAGACTAACTTTAGATGGGAAATCTGCATACCTGCAGAAGTCAGAAACCCTCTGTTTTTCCATAACTGTCCGAAATTGTGAACTACCCCGAAGGCGTATCTTGAATCTGTATATACGTTCACTCTCAAGTCTTTCCCTAGAATGCAGGCTCTTATTAATGCAAACAGTTCCGCTTGTTGGGCAGAATATGGAAACTCAAAAGCAGCAGATTCGACAGTTTTACCATCCTGATTCACTATTGCATATCCCGAAAGTTTCTCCCCAAAGGAACCAATAGAGGCACTCCCATCCACGTACATAGTTAGGTCCGGATCCTTTACTGGGATATCAGACAAATCGTCTCTGACAGAAGTGTCTTCCTTAATTAAAGATAAACAATCGTGTCCTGGGTCAGTTTGTTCAAGGGGTGGTTCTGTGAGAAAACATGCTGGGTTGATAGTAGTACAATGTTTAAATCGCAGTTTAGGATTATTCAGCAGATATATCTCATACTAATTTTGTCGAGCCATGGTAAGATGTTGAGTCTGCAGCTGGCCTAATAATGCAGTTACCGAGTGTGAACTGTATACAGTGATGTCCTGTTGTAAAGTCAGATTAGCAGCCGACTGTAGGCTATTGTAAATGGCCATTAAAATCTGAGTACAAACTGGATGTCCTAGCGCTACTGGGTCTAGCTTCGAACAGTAGTACGCTACCGGTCTATGCTTGTCTCCATGTTTTTGAGTTAAAACAGCAGTCGAGCAATCGGTGAGGATAGTACAGTACAACTGAAATGGTCTGTCATACAGGGGTTTCCCCAATGCGGGTGCTTGTGACTGAGAATGCCTACGGGATGCCCCCTCTAATGAAAATACCTACGTGGTAAGCTTTCGGTAGAATAGTGAAGCTTTCATTAGGGAATAATAAAATAATACCATTGCAATTATTAACAGGACAGTTAAGTTTAGAAAGGGTTAATTAGAAGCTTGTTTGCTCACGCTATTAAACAAAAGGCCTTTCTTGTATTCATCAAGAAGTAACCTTGATAAGGTGATAGTCTGGGGTGAGAATCTTTATATGAATAGTGACTCTGTGCTGGACAATGATGAGAACCATACCAAGCTAAGATAAGATGCTGTATTGAAACATTGGAATACGCATGTATTAGGACCACCCATGAGTGGTCGGTCATTCTGTCATTTAGCATGGGAAGAGCAGGCTTTGCTTATGATTGGTTTTAACCCCTTGATAATCATGTCCCTCCCTTTCTGAAAAGGTATAACTGTACGAAATTTTGGCATGTAACTTGGCTTTTTCTGAGTATTGATCAACTCTGTCGAGAGTTGAAATCGATGCTGCAGAATAGGTCCGCTATAGCTGAATAAACTTTATGTGAACTACACTGATGTATTCGACTCAGTAATTGCTGAACCAGACTGAGGTTAAAAGAATCGAGTTCATCATTTGGCGTAGTCGGCAGGATCTCAACGGTCGATCACCGAGAGTTCGCGGAGTAAGAGGCGAATTGTCTTGGACACGGAGGAGGGAGAGTGCGCGCCCGATGTAAGTAAAATTTTCTTTACTTTATCGGCTTTCCTAAATCTGTTAAGTCTGACGACGAATCGTCCAATCGCTAACCCTCGTGTGGCGTCCTTACGAGATCCGGGTCAGTCTGGCAAATACACAGATATAGGTCAGTGATTAAATATCACTGAAGGTCAGTGATCAAAACATCACTGAGTGTTGGAGTTCGAGTCCCTGGTGATTGAATATAAACAGGAACTCTGAAGAGGCCAGTGATCAAATATCACTGAGTCAGGGGTCAGAATTTGAGTCCCTAGTGATTGGATATAAACAGGAACTCCGAATAAGTCAGTGATCAAACCTCACTGAGTCAGGGTTCAAGTCTCTGGTAATTGGGTATAAACCTGAACTTCGAATCCTTGGGGAGTGGGTAAAAACAGGAACTGATTGCTTGTGCTGATCGACTACGGAAGGAAGTGCCTGTCTCAAAACGCACAGCCTTAGACCGGTTGTTAAGAGGGGAAATCCCCCACGCGAAGGTCAGGACCCTGAAGTGGGCGTAGAGAGACACAAGACACTTAGGATTGTGAAGCACAAAGAATCAGGGCCATAATAAATCCAGTAATTGGGTGGCGATAATACGGTTGTGTTAACTAGTTGACTAAGAATAAGGAGAAAGGGAAATAAGATGGGTAATTGTCAGGACATCACTGCAGAACCGGGAAGTGACTTACAGACTTTGTGTGAAAAATATCCGGATAGGGCGAGACATTTTAGACAATTGTCAGGGGGACTGAATAAAAGACTGGGGAATGATAAATGGCCATTGGGAGGAACTAAAGACCTGGGTACTGCCATAAAAGCAGAGGAATTAATTTGGAAAAATAACGGAGGTAAACCGGCCAAAGGGTTAATTGCTTTGTGGAAACAGTACTGTCGGGAATTAAAAGAAGCTTCAGTATTAGCAAGCTGGCAGGATAATGCGTTGAAGTTAGGAATAGGACTTACTGAAGGAGGGGTAGTCAAGTCTGTAGAAATCTTAAAAAAGGAATGTGCTCACGAAAAAAACTTTAAACAGGAGTCTGCAAAGACTTCGGGTGAGCCCAAGGGACTTGATAAGAGTGGATTACGTAATCCAATGGTTGGCTTTGCTTTGACTGAGGAAGACGATGATGAATTAGATGAGTGGAATTTCAGGTCCCATGTAGCTCCCCAGGGTCCTAGTGCCCCTCTGAGTACAGGAATATCTATCCCTCGGCAGCTCTGGGGCCGGTTGTTCAAACCCCTGCGATAATGCCTCAAACTCCCAGTCTCCTCCCGTACCAGAAGTAAAACTAAGGAATTATTGGCTCCAGTATTTAAACCCTCAGTCAGCCCACCAAGTTTCACAAAGCAGAGAGATCAGAGACTGGACAATCAGGAACTTAGAGAGGCAGACTCTGGAGAGCCAGAAGACGACTTGATATCACTAGACTCAGAATATAATACTGAGACACTAGTTAGGTATGAATTAACCCCTCGTCAGTTACCAATGAGACAGGTGCCTAATCCCACCTATGCCGCGGCTAACGCCGGAGCAGTCGGCAATACCCAAACGATAAATGTGTACTGCCCATGGAAACCCAATGAAATAATGGCCATTCTAACCGGGATGCCAGATAGAAAGAAATCACCTACATCATTTGTAGACTTTCTTCAGACTACCATTTCCGTCTATAATGCGGAATCAAGGGACTTGTGGGCATTAGTGCAGCAAATTTTAACCCCTGCTGAACACGCTCGGTTTGTGGGTCACTTGCAGCATGCAACTCATGCTGAATTGGCAGCCGCTCAGGCACAGAATGATGATCGCGAACAGGCTATACTCACCGCCTTGACCACCACCCTGCCAAAACCAATTGACATAACTAAGATTTTAGACACCAAGCCTAAAAAGGGCGAGGGCGCAGACGAATATTTGGAAAGATTCTCTGAAATATACCAGAATCAGTCAGGAGACGTAGCATACTGTGAGGGAAACAACTAACCACAGTATTGTGCTATGCTACTGAACTGCCTGCCGACTCAGTTAGCTGAGACAATTAGAACTAACAATATGGACTGGTCAGAGAACAGCTCCAGTCAGATGACGATGGCAGTGAAATATAACTGGAAAGATAATAAACACCAAGAAGGTCAGGCCCAGGTTAAAGTTAAAACTGAGTATGTGGTAAAAAAGGAAGAGCCAAAATACACCCCAGACAGAACAGGATATCAGATGGAGCCTCTGTATTGTGTCCCAGGATGGGTTGACAGAGGAGGGCATGGGTATGTTACCCATCCTAAAGGAGCAACCGCCCCTAATTATGGCCCACCTTACGCTCCCCCGAAACATAATGTTGAAGAGAGAAGAGGAGGAGGGAGACAAACAGGGTCGGATGCCTATTTTAATTGTGGTCAGCAAGGCCACTGGAGCAAGGAATGTCCCTCCCGTAGACAGGCAAGAGGGGGCAATGTGCAAAGGCAGCGAAGAGGAGGTTGGCAAGGGAATCGAGGACGAGGAAGATATACGGACTTTTCCCAAAATAATCCGTTCCCCCAGTATTGACTAGCTAACTTTGTGGTAAACGCGATCCAGTCAGAGCAGGAGCCCGTTCTGTCACTGATGATTAAAGGAACCCCACATACATTCTTGGTAGACACCGGAGTAACCATGTCATCTGTCCGATCGGAGCTCAATCTCCCTGAGTCCGGGGAAAAACAGAGTCTGTCTGGTTTTCAGGGACAAGTGAGCCAATACCCAATATCTGAACCTGTGGAAGTACAATTTGAAAATGAGTCAGTAAAACACCAATTTGTGATTACAAGTGGATTAGACTGTAACCTCTTGGCTAGAGACTTGCTATGTGCATTCCGCCTGAGCATTGAGTGCGGGGACGAAGGACTGACTGTGAAACCATGGGCCCCTGAAATGCAGTGTTATGTTTCCATCACCCCACAATGGTGGTCTCTGGACTTTAAAGATGAGGGTTCCCTTCATGTAACCTTGGCCTATGATATGAGTGGGAAGAATAAGGAATTGGAGGACTTTTACCAAAACTATGTAGGAACGGAATGGGATGTTATCCGCCGGGCTATGGTTACAGGACCAGAAGGGAGAGCAGAGTATGTTGAGATCCCCTCAGAGTTGTGGAAGGAAGCACCTATTACAGGTTACATCACTCGGGGTGCTGTAAAAACAATGGGATGGGACCCAGGATACCTTGAAATAAAGGGAGCCCCTCATATCACCCGGAAAGTGAATTACCCGTACCATGCGAGAGATTTAGGACCCATGGTAAAACGGACAGTCGAACAAGCTGATCCAAATAACTGACAGAAACAGACCCTGTCATGCGGCCGGACCATTCTGTTTTACCAGACACCAAGGGTTAACAGGGCACAATTGCGCCATCATGTGGGCAATGAAAAACCAGAATATGTTAATCCGCAAGTGTGGGCAGAGGATCCCACACAGGTAGGATGCGTTAAAATGACTCCTATTCAAATTGCTCTTCAGGACAATGTTGTACTACCCTCTATTCGACAATATCCACTAAAGCAACAGGCAATACCAAGCATTAACAAATTGATCGCTGGGTTATTAAAGCAAGGGATCCTGATCAAATGTCAGTCCCCGTGCAACACTCCCATACTTGCAGTTCCGAAACCAGGCAAGTCAGACCAGTACAGATTAGTACAGGATTTACGATCAATCAATGCCATTGTCCAGCCGCTGCATGCTCTAGTGCCTAATCCAGATCACATTTTGGTTCAAGTCCCGGCAAAAGCTAAAATCTTTGCAGTAGTCGATCTCCAACACGCCTTTTTCGCCTTGCCGCTAGACCCATCAAGTCAGTATCTTTTTGCCTTCACTTACAAGGGGCAGCAATATACGTGGACCCGACTGCCACAAGGCTTCGTCAACTCCCCAACGTTATTTTCAAGATGCTTACAGGAACAATTACAGGCATTGACTTTAAAACAAGGGTCTGCACTAGTCCAGTATGTGGATGATCTGTTGATAGCCAGCCCTGATGAGTAAAGTAACTGGAAAGACACTGCCCAACTGCTAAATCACTTATCCTCGCTAGGGTACATAGTATCCCAGTCGAAAGTACTGGTGGGCCAACAGAGGGTTAAGTTTCTTGGAGTTATGCTCTCAGCAACCGAGCGGAGCCTAGAAAAAAACAGGATTGAACCAATCTGTCAATTCCCTGTACCTCGTACCGCAAAGGAGGCACGGCAGTGGATGGGAATGGTAAACTATTGCAGACAGTGGATCCCTAACATTGCCTTGGACACTAAATTATTAATGCCATACACCAGCAAAGAGGGCGAATTTCAACTAGACTCCGGTGCCTTAAGGGCATTTGAGAGATTAAAAGAAGCTTTGTCACAAGCACCTGCATTGGGGAGACCCCTGTATGACAGACCCTTCCAGCTGTACTGTACTCTCCTCACTGATTGCTCAACTGCTGTTTTGACTCAGAAACATGGAGATAAGCATAGACCAGTTGCATACTACTCTTCAAAGTTAGACCCAGTAGCGTTAGGACATCCCGTTTGTACTCAGATTTTAACGGCCATTTACAATAGCCTACAGTCGGCTGCCAATCTGACTTTACAACAGGACATTACAGTATACAGTTCGCACTCAGTGGCTGCACTATTGGGCCAGCTGCAGACTCAACATCTCGACAAAATAAGTATGAGATATATCTGCTGAATAATCCTAAGCTGCGATTTAAACATTGTACTACCATCAACCCAGCATGTTTTCTTACAGAACCACCCCTGGAACAAGCTGACCCAGGACATGATTGTTTATCTTTAATTAAGGAAGACACTTCTGTCAGAGACGATTTGTCTGATATCCCAGTAAAGGATCTGGACATAACTATGTACGTGGATGGGAGTGCCTCTATTGGTTCCTTTGGGGAGAAACTTTCGGGATATGCAATAGTGAATCAGGACGGTAAAACTTTCGAATCTGCTGCTTTTGAATTTCCATATTCTGCCCAGCAAGCGGAGCTGTTTGCACTGATAAGAGCTTGTGTCCTTGGAAAAGGCCAAAGGGTTAATGTATACACAGATTCGAGATACGCTTTCGGAGTAGTTCATGATTTCGGACAATTATGGAAAAACAGAGGGTTTCTGACTTCTGCAGGTACGCAGATTTCCCATCAGAAATTAGTCTCAGCTTTGTTACAAGCCCTATGCTACCAAGACAGATCTCAGTTATAAAATGCTCCGCCAGGACAGGACAGACCCAAGTAGATATAGGGAATAGATATGCTGATCAGGAAGCTAAGGAAGCATCCCAAACACAGAGAGTGGTGGTCCCTAGAATGATGAGTCAGACTAAAAGCTCAAACAAAAGCAAGTCTCCCTCTGAAAAACCAATGCCAACCATCCAAGACGTCATTAAATTGCAGGAGGACGCTCCTGACTGTAATAAGCAATCATGGAAACAACTTGCTTGTACTTATGACTGTGTATCTAAATTATGGGCTACCCCTGCGGGGCAGACTTGTATGTCAGATGAATTAGCATTATGGGTTATTGAATGTGTACACTTTGCAACTCATTGTGGAGCCAAAGCTGCTAGCGACACACTGCTGGCCACATGGTGGCATCCTAGGTTGCAAGCCCTAGCCCAGAGCATTAGCAGTCGATGCCTCATTTGCCAACAACACAACCCTGGGAAGGCAGTGTCTTGCGAAAGGGGCAAATCCCCTTTACCTGAGGGTCCCTTTGAGACCCTCCAAATGGACTACATTGAGTTGGAAAGATGTCAAGGTTATAAATATGTTCTAGTTATTGTTGATATATTTAGTAAATGGATAGAGGCCTATCCGACAACGGATAACAAAGCTTCTACAGTTGTAAAAGTTCTGATGAAAGAGATCATTCCTAGATACGGAATTCCAAATCAATGAAGTTCAGATAACGGCCCTCACTTTGTGGGTCAGGTAAATAAGGAATTCTGCACCCAGATGGGCATCAAACAACAGTTACATTGTGCCTACAGGCCACAGGCCGCTGGGTTGGTTGAGCGTGCTAATCAGACTTTGAAATTCGCCCTCTTTGCTGGTGTATGGCGTTAATAATTTAGTGTCCAAGGCAATGTTAGGGGTCCACTGTCTGCAATAGTTTACCATTCCCATCCACTGCCGAACCTCCTTTGCAGTGCGAGGTACAGGGAATTGACAGATTGGTTCAATCCTGCTTCTTTCTAGGCTCCGCTCAGTTGCTGAGAGCATGACACCAAGAAATTTAACCCTCTGTTGGCCCACCAGTACTTTCGATTGGGATACTATGTACCCTAGCGAGGATAAGTGATTTAGCAGTTGGGCAGTGTCTTTTCGGTTACTCTGCTCATCACGGCTGGCTATCAACAGATCGTCCACATACCGGACTAGCGCAGACCCTTGTTTTAAAGTCAATGTCTGTAATTGCTCCTGTAAGCATATAGAAAATAACGTTAACGAAGCCTTGTGGCAGTCGGGTCCACGTATATTGCTGTCCCTTGTAAGTGAAGGCAAAAAGATACTGGCTTGATGGGTCTAGCGGCAAGGTGAAAAAGGCGTGTTGGAGATCGACTACTGCAAAGACTTTGGCTTTTGCAGGAACTTGAGCCAGAATGTGATCTGGATTAGGCACTAGAGCATGCAGCGGCTGTACAATGGCATTGATTGATCGTAAATCCTGTACTAATCTGTACTGGTTTGGCTTGCCTGGCTTCGGAACTGCAAGTATGGATGTGTTACATGGGGACTGACATTTGATCAAGATCCCTTGCTTTAACAATCCATCGATCAGTTTGTTAATGCTTGGTATCGCCTGTTGCTTTAGTGGATATTGTCGAATAGAGGGTAGTGCAACATTTTCCTGCAGGGCAATATGAATAGGAGTCATTTTAACGCATCCTACCTGTGTGGGATCCTCTGCCCACACTTGAGGATTAACGTATTCTGGTTTTTCATTGCCCACATGATGGCGCAATTGTGCCCTGTTAACCCTTGGTGTCTGGTAAAACAGAATAGTCCGGCCGCATGACAGGGTCTGTTTCTGTCGGTTATCTGGATCAGCTTGTTCGACTGTCCGTTTTACCATGGGTCCTAAATCTCTCACATGGTACGGGTAATTCACTTTCCGGGTGATATGAGGGGCTCCCTTTATTTCAAAGTATCCTGGGTCCCATCCCATTGTTTTTACAGCACCCCGAGTGATGTAACCTGTAATAGGTGCTTCCTTCCACAACTCTGAGGGGATCTCAACATACTCTGCTCTCCCTTCTGGTCCTGTAACCATAGCCTGGCGGATAACATCCCATTCCGTTCCTACATAGCTTCGGTAAAAGTCCTCCAATTCCTTATTTCTCCCACTCCTATCGTAGGCCAAGGTTCAATGAAGGGAACCTTCATCTTTGAAGTCCAGAGACCACCATTGTGGGGTGATGGAAACATAACACTGCATTTCAGGGGCCCATGGTTTCACAGTCAGTCCTTCGTCCCCGCACTCAATGCTCCGGCGGAATGCACATAGCAAGTCTCTAGCCAAGAGGTTACAGTCTAGTCCACTTGTAATTACAAATTGGTGTTTTACTGACTCATTTTCAAATTGTACTTCCACAGGTTCAGATATTGGGTATTGGCTCACTTGTCCCTGAAAACCAGACAGACTCTGTTTTTCCCCGGACTCAGGGAGATTGAGTTCCGATTGAGTTCCGGTGTCTACCAAGAATGTATGTGGGGTTCCTTCAATCATTAGTGACAGAACGGGCTCCTGCTCTGACTGGATCCCGTTTACCACAAAGTTAGCTAGTCAATACTGGGGGAACGGATTATTTTGGGAAAAGTCCGTATATCTTCCTCGTCCTCGATTCCCTTGCCAATCTCCTCTTCGTTGCCCTTGCATATGGCCCCCTCTTCCTTGTCTACTGGAGGGACATTCCTTGCTCCAGTGGCCTTGCTGACCACAATTAAAATAGGCATCCGACCCTGTTTGTCTCCCTCCTCCTCTTCTCCCTTCAAAATTATGCCTCGGGGGAATGTGGGGTGGGCCATAATTAGCAGCGTTTGATCCGTTAGGATGTGTAACGTACCCATACCCTTCTCCGTCCACCCATCCTGGGACACAACACTGAGGCTCCATCTGATATCCCGTTCTGTCTGGGGTGTGTTTCGGCTCTTCCTTTTTCACCACATACTCAGTTTTGACCCTAACCTGGGCCTGACCTTCCTGGTGCTTATTATCCGTCCAGTAGTATTTCACTGCCCTATTCATCTGGCTGGAACTATTCTCTGACCAGTCCATATTATTAGTCTTAATTGCTTGAGCAACCTGAATCGGTAGGCAGTTCAGTAGCATAGCGCAGTACTGTGGTGAGTTTCTTCCCTCACGGTATGCTGCGTCTCCTGACTGATTCTGGTATATTTCAGAGAATCTTTCCAAATATTCGTCTGCTCCCTCGCCCTTTTTAGGCCTGGTGTCTAAGGTCTTAGTTATATCAATTGGTTTCTGTAGGGTGGCACTAAGGGCAACAAAAAGACGCCGCTGGCACTCATCATCGTCTGGCTGCTGGTGTAGCAGTGCAGCATGATTTTGGTAATTCAAATGTTCTAGGAATTTAGCATATTCAGCAGGGGTTAAAATTTGCTGTATTAGTGACCATAAGTCCCTTGATTCTGCATTATAGACGGAAATAGTAGTCCGAAGGAATTCTACAAATGAGGTAGGTGACTTTCTCCAATCTGGCACCCCAGTTAGAATGGCCATGATATCGTGGGGCTTCCATGGGCTGTACACATCTATCGTTCGGGGGTTGCCGGCTAATCCGGCGTTAGCTGGGTTTGGGTCAAAAGCGGGGTTAGGCAACTGTCTCATTGGTAACTGACGAGGGTTCGGTTCATACCTAGCTAGTGTCTCAGTACTATGTTCTGAGTCTAGTGATGTCAAGTCGTCTCCTGACTCTCCAGTGTCTGCGTCTCTAAGTCCTTGACTGTCCAGTCTCTGATCTCTCTGCTGTCTTAAACTAAGTGGGCTGGCTGAGAGTTTAAATGTTGGAGCCAATAATTCCCTAGTTTTACTTCTGGTACGGGAGGAGACCGGGGAGACAATTTGAGGCATTATCACAGGGGTTTGCACCGCCGGTCCCGGAGTTGCCGGGAGCGAGGGATAAATGTTGCCGTACGCGGGAGGGGCATTAGGACCCTGTGGAACCACGTGGGACCTACAATTCCACTCATCCAAATCATCATCGTCTCCCTCAGCCAAGGCAAAGCCAACCATTGGATTACGTAATCCACTTTTATCAAGTCCTTTGGGCTCGCCCGAGGTCTTTTCAGACTCCTGTTTAGAGCGCTTCTCATGAGCACATTCTCTTTTTCGGACTTCTACAGACTTGACTACTCCTCCTTCAGTGAGTCCTATCCCTACCTTCAACGCGTTATCCTGCCAACTTGCTAATAACTAAGCCTTTTTTAATTCCTGACAGTGCTGTCTCCATAAAGCAATTAATTCTTTGGCTGTGGTACCTCTGTTATTTTTCCAAATTAATTCCTGTGCCTTTTTGGCGGTATCTATGTCTTTAGTTCCTCCCAATGGCCACTGATCATTCCCCAGTTTTTTATTCAACCCCCCTGACAATTGTCTAAATTGTTTTGCCTTGTCCGGATATTTAAGTCTGCAAGGCACTGCCTGGTTCCGCAGTGATATCCAGACAATTACCCATTTTATTCCCTGTTTTCCTTTACTCTTAGTCAACTAGTCAACACAACCGTATTCGAACAGAATTTGAGGATGGTCCTGACTTCTTGTGCTTCACAATCCTAAGTGCCCTTGTGTCTCTACGCCCACTTCAGGGTCCTGACCTTCGCGTGGGGGATCTCCCCTCTTAACAACCGGTCTAAGGCTGCAAGTTTGAGACAGGCACTTCCTTCTGTAGTCGATCAGCACAAGCAATCAGTTCCTGTTTTACCCAACCACCAGGGATTCGAAGTTCCTGTTTATACCCAATCACCAGGGACTCGAACCCTGACTCTCAGTGATATTTTGATCACTGACCTACCGCTTACAAGTTACTCCCTTAGTACATGTACTGACCCTCAGTGATATTTGATCACTGACCTGTTTCTGTGTATTCGCCAGACTGACCTGAATCTCGTAAGGACGCTACACGAGTGTTAACGATTGGACGATTCGTCGTCAGACTTAACAGATTTAGGAAAGCCGGTGTAGTAAAAAGATTTACTCACATCGGGGGCGCCCTCTCCTTCCTCTGTGTCCGAGACAATCCGCCTCTTACTCCGCGAACTCTCGGTGATCGACCGTTGAGATCCCACTTCTGACACCAAATGATGAACCAGATTCTTTTACCCCTCAGTCTGGTTCAGCAAGCACTGAGTCGAATACACCTTTAAAGTTCAACACAATTTTATTAGCAGGACTTAGTCTACAGTATCGATTTTGACTCCTGATAGAGTCTTGTTGATCCTGACAGAGCAAGACAAGTTACATACAGAAATTCATACATTTATACAGTGTCAGTAGGGGTTGGAACATCATTAACGAGGGTCAACACCAATCATAGGCTGGGCATAGGTTGGCCATGTGGGGTTACATGATTGCAGGCCAATCACAGGTAGTCCATGTGCCTGATCATGCCGCAGTGACAGACACAGATGGATGCATCCTTATCTTCCAGCTTGGAATATTACTCCTGTTCATCCTACATCCTTATCTATTAACTTGGAATGTCTTTTCGGCCTTGCTCAGCTTATTACTTTTATTGATTAACCAACTGTACAGAGACACCCACACCAGACTCCCTAATCTTATCATGTCTCCTCCACCGATGAGCATAAGCAGGCCTCTACATCTAACAAGCTACGCACACAACTATTAGCCTTGAAGGGGCCCATTGTCCTAACCCCTAGCAGTCAGGCTTCTAATTAACCCTTGCTTATTCACATTACTACTTCTTCTACTTTGCCACGTAGGCATTTTACTATCTACTGAAAACTGACTATATAGGCATTTTCATTAAAGGGGCACCACGTAGGCATTCTCAATCTGTATCTTAACTCCATCTACCTGCTTTGGTTATGTAACCCGTAATACCCTAGCCTAACAAAAATCTATCAATCTTAGTTTTGAAATTTTCAATTGACCGAGCCTCAGCAGCTTTTTGGGGGAGATTGTGTGAAGAAGTGCTTCCTGACATCACCCCTGAATGGTGTAGCTCTAGTTTTAAGGTTACACCCCCTTTTTCTGGACTCCCCACAGAAATAATAGTTTCCCTCTATCTACACTATCAAATCCATTTATCAGCTTAAACACCTCAATTAGATCACCCCTTAATCTTCTATACTCAAGGGAATACAAGCCTAGTCTATATATGTTCTTGATATATATTAATAACTTGGACGTGGGTGCACAGGGCACAATTTCAAAATTTGCAGATGACACAAAACTTGGAAGGGTAGTAAACAGTGAGAAGGATAGTGATAGACTTCAAGAGGATATAGACAGGCTGGTGGAATGGGCGAACATGTGGCAGATGAAATTTAACGCAGAAAAATGTGAGGTGATACATGTTGGTAAGAAGAATGAGGAGAGGCAATATAAACTAGAGGGCACAACTCTAAAAGGGGTACAGGAACAGAGAGATCTGGGGGTATATGTGCACAAATCGTTTTAAGATGGCAGGGCAGGTTGAGAAAGCGGTTAAAAAAGCATATGGGATCCTGGGTTTTATTAAATAGAGGCATAGAGTACAAAAGCTAGGAAGTCATGATGAACCTTTATAAAACACTGGTTCGGTCACAACTGTGTCCAGTTCTGAGCACTACACTTTAGGAAAGATGTGAAGGCCTTAGAGATGGTGCAGAAGAGATTTACTGGAATGATTCCAGGGATGAGGGACTTTAGTTACGTGGATAGACTGGAGAAGCTGGGGTTGTTCTCCTTGGAACAGAGACAGTTGCGAGGAGATTTGATAGAGGTATTCAAAATCATGAAGGGTCTAGACAGAGTAGATAGAGAGAAACTATTCCCATTGGTGGAAGGGTCAAGGATCAGAGAACATAGATTTAAGGTGATTGGCAAAAGAACCAAAGGTGACATGAGGAAAAACTTTTTCACACTGCGAGTGGTTATGATCTGGAATGCACTGTCAGAGGGGGTGGTGGAGGCAGATTCAATCATTGCCTTCAAAAGGGAATTGGATAAGTACTTGAAAGAAAAAAAATTGCAGGGCTACAGGGATAAGGCGGGGGAGTGAGACTAGCTGGAGGCATAGAGCCGGCATGGACTTGATGGGCCGAATCACCTCCTTTCGGGCTGTAACCTTTCTATGATTCTATGATTCTATGCAACCTGTCCTCATAATTTAACCCTTTTAGCTCCGATATTATTCTGCACACTTCACTGGATCCTTCTGCTTACACTCACACCCTCAAATCCTGCCACTGTCCTCAACTATTTCCTCCTCTTAACCACCCTCGAATGTACACTATGCTAAGCTGCCTCATACATCTTGAAAACTCTTAAAGCAGGGCATACACTAATCCACTTCCACTCCTACCAGGAGAAGCTGGCACACAAGAGGAGTGAGAGTACAGGAGAAAGTCCTGTTACCTAGCAGATCCTAACAATTATGGAAGAGGCTGACATCGACATCATCAGTGGAAAGAGGGCATGCAACATCAGAGAAGACAGAGAGAGCAGAACAGGAAGGCATCATCCCTTCCTTTTCTCTTTCTATTTAAACTTTCTCAATCATGCACTCGGACACTCAGCCCAATAACCTGCTGGTACATTGCACTAGCACTCATCTGCTACTGAGTACCCTTGTCACTATTTGCCAACCCTAGTCTCAATCCTCTTTCTAGGTACATCAGATGTCTGGAGCCTTGTAGTCACAGACTGAGGGAGAGAACCCTCCTGAAGATGCACTATAACTCACTTTGGTCCTTCTGAGCCTTAGAACAGAAATTGGCAGCCCGCATGGTAGTGCTGGTGAGTTGGGAGGGCTGCACTGGACGATTCACTGAGCACAAGTGAACAGGAGCAGTTGGAAAGGGCGGCCCAGAAACAACTCATATGGGGCCAACTTGCATTCTAGCTCTGCTGAAGAGGACAATGACGCAAACTTTAAAAGAAAGCTGCTTTTTGTACACCAGTAATTGCATTCCAGGGAGTTTACGCAACAAGTCTAAGTGTGGTAATATCCACTACCAACTTGTGTGGGGTTCTGGTGAATGGCATTGACACTCTACAGTCAACCATGAAGCGTGCAATCACCTCAATGGATTCATGAAGGCAGTGGGGGGTCATCTGAAGGAGCCCACAGAACAACATGGTTGCAATGAATGAGGCCCTGGACATGTGGGAAGCCTGCAATCTGTGTGAACTCCAAAAGCCCTATCCTGCAGCTTTTGGTTGTCCATGGGCAGCTTGATGAAGGTGCTTGTTCTGACAAACAGGAAAGTCACCGCACGAACTACGAACTGACAGATTTTACTGATATCCTATGTTGCAGCTGGAAGGAGCCAGAGGCAAAGCTCAGGGCTGCAGTGACCTTGTCAACTGTGCAAGCTGTGGTAGTGGGTCGCAGGAGGCAATATAACTCCTTAGAGAAGTACAGCCTCCTTATGCACGGTTCTTCTGAGAACTACAGATATGTTATCCTGGCCTATAAATTCTGTTGGGAGAGTAAGGATTTCTACAAGCACATTTGCTTCTGTTGCTCTCCCTGCAGCTGAAGCTTTGTTTGCTCCTCCTCCTCTTGCCAGAGTGGAATTCCAGAAGGACCCCCCACCCCCAACACAACACCCCACCATGATGAATAAAGCGCATCACCAGAAGCCCCTTAACAGTTCTGTGCATTCTACAACCATTACAAGCATCGTATAATGCAAGCAAAACATCTCCCAAATTTTTCTAGCATTTTATGAGAGCAGCTGAGGATCCCTTTAAATATCACTGGAAATGGCCACATGGTTTATGGGTGGGATCGGGAAGTGGCAGAAGG
Organism: Heptranchias perlo; assembly: GCF_035084215.1. Lineage (NCBI taxonomy): Eukaryota > Metazoa > Chordata > Chondrichthyes > Hexanchiformes > Hexanchidae > Heptranchias > Heptranchias perlo. The sequence goes on from NC_090330.1 coordinate 78,072,564, forward strand.
CAGAAGTGGTGAAAACAACATCAGGGGTCATAAATACACCAGCTGACCCATGTTTGGGCTGCCTAGATCAAGGTCCACCCAAAAATCAGAATGGGCAAACAAGCAGTAAGTTGGCATTTCAATTCTACGTGTGATTTTGGTCCCCTTACATGGTGTAATGCTCCTCGTCAATATAAAATAGCATAACATCCAAGTCACTAAGTAACACCACAGGATATCTGTTGGCAACAAAATAAAATTAGCATCAATTTACATAACTGAAAAGATTTATAGATACAAGGGCAGAAATCAAAAGGCCCCATTGCCAGCTCAGAATCTCATTAAGAATAGTGTGGGCTGCTGCACCCCCAAGATTCTGCCTCCCCGATGATCGTTCCTCTCGCAACCCCCAACCTCCAATCTTTCCCTGCTGTCCATCGAGAGAGAGAGGAGCACAGACAGAGGGAGAGAAGCAGAGCGAGAGAGAAGCAGAATGGGAAGGAGAAACACAGAGAAAGCGCAGAGAAAGTGAAGCACAGAGAGAGAGAAGCACAGACAGCGATAAGCACAGAGAGACGGAGAGAGAGAAAGAGAGAGATAAGCACAGAGATAAGCACAGAGACAGAAGCACAGAGAGAGACAGAATTACAGAGAGAGAAGGAGAGAGAGAGACAGAAGCACAGAGAGAGAAGGAGAGAGAGAAGCACAGAGAGAGAAACAGCAAAAGAGAATCACAGAAAGAGAGAATCACCGAGAGAGAGAATAACAAAGAGCGAGAGAAGCACAGAGATAAGTACAGAGAGATAAGCACAGAGAGAGAGAAGGAGAGATAAGCACAGAGAGAGAAAAGCACAGAGAGATAAGCACAGAGAGAGAGAAACAGAGAGAGAAAAACAGAGAGAGAGAAGCACGAGAGCAGGAGAGAAGCCCGAGAGCGAGAGAGAAGCATGGAGAGAGAGTGAAGCACAAAGAAAGAGAAACAGAGAGAGAGAAGGGAAGAGCGAGAGAGAAGCACAGGGATAGAGAGAAGCACAGGGATAGAGACAAGCACAGGGAGAGATAAGCACAGAGAGAGTGAGTTGCAGAGAGAGAGAAAGAAGCAGAGTGAGAGAGAGAAAGAGAGAAGTACAAAGAGTGAGAAGCACAGAGATAGAGATAAGCACAGAGAGAGTGAATAGCTGAGAGAGAGAAAGAAGCAGAGCGAGAGAGAGAGAGAGAGAAGTACAAAGAGTGAGAAGCACAGAGATAGAGATAAGCACAGAGAGTGAGTAGCCGAGAGAGAGAAAGAAGCAGAGCGAGAGAGAGAGAGAGAAGTACAAAGAGTGAGAAGCACAGAGATAGAGATAAGCACAGAGAGTGAGTAGCCGAGAGAGAGAAAGAAGCAGAGCGAGAGAGAAAGAGAGAGAAGTACAATGAGTGAAAAGCAAAGCGAGAGAGAAAAGCACAGAGAGAGAAGCTCAGAGAGCGAGAGAAATAAGCAGAGAGAGATATGAGCACAGAGAAAGTGAGTAGCACAGAGGGGGAGAGATATAGAGAGAGAACAGAGAGCGAGAAGCACAAAGAGTGAGAAGCACAGAGAAAGAGTGATGCACAGAGAGAAAGAGAAGCACAGAGATAGAGAGAAGCAAAGAAATAGAGAGAAGCAGAGAGAGAGAAAGAAGTGGAAAGAGAGAGAGAACAGAGAGAAAAGCACAAAGAGTTAGAAGCACAGAGCGAGAGCGAAGTACAGAGAGAGAGGGGCAGATTTTCGGATGGTGGAGTGGGTGCGTTGGGGGCGGGGGTGCTCCAAAAATTGTAGAAATCCTGGACGGGTTCGGAGCCCGGCTCCAACCCGCTGACTTCCAGGTTTCCTCAGTGATGCGTTCGGGTGAACGCGCACCTCCCGAATGGGGGACTCCCACCGGCAATTAAAGCCGGCGGGATGATGAATTATATACTTTGACAGATAGTTAAGGTACTTGAGAGACCTCATTGAGTAGACATTTTGGCAGGGGTGCAATTTTGAAGGATCCTCAGTGTGTTTCCTGTGCTGTGGGAAACACTCACTGTTGGAGCAGACGTGTTTCACAGCAGCCAATGGGAGATGCAAATGATTATTTGACAGGTGGGGGGAAAACCTCATTTATTGCAGGGCACTCTGTCACTTCAGACAAAGTTTTGGCTGCGACACCTTTGTCTTTTCACTCAAAATTCTTACTTTCCACCCAAAACTGTGCTGTGCAAACATATTTACCTACTTTGCGGATCCCCTCAAACTCACAGTCAGGATGGGGGGGCGCCATGGCTGCATTCATCACTTCATCTGAGGACGAGCAACATCACCAGCCTCGCAAGGCATGGCGTCCACCTCCGTCACGTGGAGCTCCACAACACAGTGCTGCGCCACAGGCACCTGCACAAGAGCACAGAGGGCAACAATAGAGAGAGCAATGTCGCAGGAGGGTTTACATACTCGCAACAGGGTCTCTTTTGTGCTCACAAAACCTTCGCCTTTCGCTTCCGACTACTTCCACATGGTGCATCCCCTGTGGCTGCAGCAGAGGTAGTGGCAGGTTGCTCTTGTTCATGCCCTGACTGATTAGATACTTTGGGGCTACGCCCTCTCAGTTTCAGTGCCCGTGAGGGCCCCTCCAAAGACTGCTCCACCTGCACCTGTGCTGGGGCAGACTCGGCCACCTGGAGAGGAGGCAGCATTGCGGGTGCTGGTTGAGAGGGGGGCAACAGGTGAGACGTGGGGGCACTTTGAATGGAGTCCCCACTTCCATGTCCACTTTCACCATCATCCCTCTCCTGGGCCAGGCCCACACCACTCCTACCACTCTGCTGGACGACAGTTTGGAGGACATGTGTGAAGCCTTGTAAGGTCAGTGTTCCCTCCATCACAGACATTCCCGCACTTGCCTGCGACACTGTCTCAGAGATGCCCTCACGTCCCTCTGACAGTACCTCAGAGATTCCCTCCTGTACCTGTGCCACCATTCCACTCATGCAGGAGTTGGACTCCTCCATCCTCTGCGTAATTATGGAGAGTGCACGTGGCACCTGTTCCAGCACCTCGCAAATGCGCTGCTGCCCCTCGATCATTCTCCTTTCAAAGGATGGCCCCCAGGGTTCAGCATCTGTGTCCAGCTGAGCAGAGCCTGGAGAAGATTGGTCCCACCGACGCAGACTCTCCACAGCTGCCCTTGCCACCAGTGTCTGCTCGTGCTCACATGTGTGTGGTAACTCACCAGGTGCGACCCCAACTAACTGCAGATGTGGACCCACCGAGATGTCTGTATCTGCGCTGGTGGATGGCTCGCTCAGATGTGATGGTGACCACTCAGAGGCCGGCAGGTCTTCTGAGGAATCTCCTCCACCATCACACTGGTCGCTGAAAGCCCTGTAAGAGAACAGAAGGCAATATTAAGCATGATTACAGATGTTGAGGTGCTGAAGATGGCAAGGCATGTTAACATCAATTGATATTGTGTGTGCTGAATGTTAAAGTTCTGTCACCAGACGTTTGTCGAGGGTGCGGCTCAGCTCCAGAGCCTCCTGCTCCGCGTCTGTGAGCAAGACTACCTGTTGCAGCCCCCCCTCCGGTCCTCGGCCTCTCCCATGCATTCTGGGTTCTCTTCTTCTGTAAGGGGAGAAAGTAGAGATGCATGAGTGAGTGGTGGTGACGTAGCCAACCACTGAATGCATTGGTTTGGATGCGGCTGAATGTGAAAGAGATGTATCAGAGGGTGAGTATGAGACAGAGTCATGACATTGTATGAGGATTGGGTTGAGTGGTAGTGGTGGGATGAGTACTGGCGAGGTGAGTAAGTGGTGAGGAAGTGCAGGTAAGTTGCGGATGAGCTTTGAGTGGGTGTGAGGAGTGATGTGATAGAGTAGTGTTGGCAGTGCAGAATGAGTTGTGGGGTGGGGGCGGTGATGTGGAAGACAGAGTGTTGGAGAATTAGTAAGTCTACTCACTTTGGCTGACCTAGTTAGGTCATTGAAGCACTTCCTGCACTGGATCCAGGTGCAGGAGATGTTGCTGCTGCTGGTGACCTCCTCTGCCAGGCCTTCTTGGTGGCAGAGGCAGGCCACTTCCTCCCATCCGCCGGGTAAAAGACATCCCTCCTCGTCCTCACCCCTTCCAGTAGAACCTGGAGTGAGGCATCATTGAATCTAGGAGCAGCCTTTCCCCTGTGCTGCTCCATTGTGGTGTGTGGGTGTTTGCTCCAGGAGCAGCCATTGGAGGACTGCCCCTTTAAATAGAGCTCCTCTAGCTGACAGCCTATGATGCGGGTGCGCAGTCCACCCGCTGCGCAGGTTTCAGACATCAAACTCGGAAGCCACGTTAAGTGGCTCCAATTTATCAATGATTGCGTGGGGAATGGACGGATTTTATTGAGCGGGTTACCCACGCGCCCAATCGCCCCCCCACCCCCCCGCCCCCCCCCCCCCCCCCCCCCCCCGGCTACTGCCATCCCACCTCCCGGCTAATATCGGGGCCAAAGAATCACAGAGATAGAGAAGGAGAGACAGAAGCACAAAGAGAGAGAGAAGGAGAGAGAGAATCATAGAATCACAGAAAGTTACGGCACAAAGGAGGCCATTCGGCCCATCATGTCCGTGCCGGCTGAAAAAGAGCAATCCATCTTCATACCACTTTCCAGCACTTGGTCCGTAGCCCTATAGGTTCCGGCACGTCAAGTGCACATCCAAGTACTTTTTAAATGAGTTGAGGGTTTCTGCCTCTACCACCCTTTCAGGCAGTGAGATCCAGAGCCCCACCACCCTCTGGGTGAAAAATATTCTCCTCAGCTCCCCTTTGATCCTTCTACCAATTACTTTAAATCTATGCCCCCTGGTCACTGACCCCTCTGCTAATGGAAATAGGTCCTTCCTATTCACTCTATCAAGGCCCCTCATAATGTTATACACCTCAATTAAATTACCCCTCAGCCCCCTCTATTCTATTACCTCACAATTCTCCGGATTGAATTCCATTTACCACTTTTGTGCCCATCTGACCAGTCCATTGATATCTTCCTGCAGTCTACGGCTTCCTTCCTCACTATCAACCACATGGCCAATTTTTGTATCATCTGCAAACTTGTTAATCATGCCACTTACATTTAGGTCTAAATCATTTATATATACCACAAAAAGCAAGTTACCTAGTACTGAACCCTGTGGAACCCCACTGGAAACAGCCTTCCAGCCACATTCGACATAACCATCACCGAATCCCCCACCATCAACATCCTGGGGGTCACCATTGACCGGAAACTTAACTGGACCAGCCATATAAATACTGTGGCTACAAGAGCAGGTCAGAGGCTGGGTATTCTGCGGCGAGTGAATCACCTCCTGACTCCCCAAAGCCTTTCCACCATCGACAAGGCACAGGTCAGGAGTGTGATGGAATACTCGCCACTTGCCTGGATGAGTGCAGCTCCAACAACAATGAAGAAGCTCGACACTATCCAGGACAAAGCAGCCCACTTGATTGGCACCCCATCCATCACCCTAAACATTCACTCCCTTCACCACCAGTGCACCGTGGCTGCAGTGTGTACCATCCACAGGATGTACTGCAGCAACTCGCCAAGGCTTCTTCGACAGCACCTCCCAAACCCGCGACCTCTACCACCTAGAAGGACAAGAGCAGTAGGCACATGGGAACAACACCACCTGCACGTTCCCCTTCAAGTCACACACCATCCCGACTTGGAAATATATCGCCGTTCCTTCATCGTCGCTGGGTCAAAATCCTGGAACTCCCTTCCTAACAGCACTGTGGGAGAACCTTCACCACACGGACTGCAGCGGTTCAAGAAGGCGGCTCACCACCACCTTCTCAAGGGCAATTAGGGATGGGCAATAAATGCTGGCCTTGGCAGTGAGGCCCACATCCCATGAATGAATAAAAAAATACACCTTTCGACCACTACCCTTTGCTCCCTGCTACTGAGTCAATTTTGGATCCAACTTGCCACTTTCCCTTGGATCCCATGGGCTTTTACTTTTCTGACCAGTCTGCTATGTGGGACCTTGTCAAAAGCCTTGCTAAAATCCATGCAGACTACATCAAACGAACTACCTTCATCGACCCTCCTTGTTACCTCCTGCTAAAATTCAACCGAGTTAGTCAGACATGACCTTCCCTTAACAATTCCATGCTGACAGTCCTTGATTACTCCGTGCCTTTCTAAATGACGATTAATACTGTCCCACAGAATTATTTCCAATCATTTGCCCACCGCCGAGGTAAGACTGACTGGCCTGAAATTACTTGGTCTATCCTTTTCTCCCTTTTTAAACAATGGTACAACGTTAGCAATCCTCCGGCACCACGTCTGTAGCCAGAGAAGAATGAAAAATGATGGTCAGAGCCTCCACTATTTCCTCCCTTGCTTCTGTTAACAGCCTTGGATACGTTTCATCTGGGCCTGGTGATTTATCTACTTTCAAAGATGCTCATCCCCTTAATATTTCCTCCTTCTCTATGTTTGATCCATTCTATATTTCACACTCCTCCTCAACTACAATGTCTGCATCGTCCCTCTCTTTTGTGAAGACCCAAACCCACATCTTCCTCCTCCACACATAGGTTAGCTTTTTGGTCTCTAATAGGCCCTAATCTTTCCTTAGTTATTTTCTAGCTCTTTATGTATTTATAAAACATCTTTGGGTTTTCCTTGATTTTACTTGCCAGTACTTTTTAATGCCCTCTCGTTTCTTTCCTAATTTCCTTTTTAATTTCACCCCTGCACTTTCTATACTCCTCGAGGCTTTCTATTGTACTGCACTCTCTGTGTCTGATATAAGCTTCCCCTTTTTGCCTTATCTTACCCTGTATGCTCCTTGACATCCAGGGGGCTCTAGATTTGGCAGTCCCACCCTTTTTCTTTGTGGGAACATATTTGCTCTGAACCCTCACCATCTCCCCCTTGAATGCCTCCCACTGCTCTGACACTGATTTACCTTCAAGTAGCTGTTTCCAGTCTATTTTTGCTGAACCACTTCTCAGCTGAGTAAAGTTTGCCTTTCCCCAATTGAGAACATTTACTTCTGTTCTATCTTTGTCCTGTTCCATAACTACTCCAAATGTAACTGAATTATAATCACGACCAACTCCTTCCACCAGTTCAGATTCATTCCCAAAAACTAAGGCCAGAACTGCCCCCTCTCTTGTTAGGTTTGCTACGTACCGGCTAAAAAAGTTTTCCTGAATACATTTTAAGAATTCTGCCCCTTCTACACCTTTTACACTGATTCTATCCCAGTTAATATTAGGGTATAGAATAGAATCATAGAAAATTTACTGCACAGAAGGAGGTCATTTGGCCCATCGTGTCCGCGCCGGCTGAGAAACTAGCCGTCCAGCCTTATCCCACTTTCCCGCATTTGGTCCGTAGCCCTTCAGGTCATGGCTCTTCAGGTGCATACCCAGGTCATTTTTAAATGAGTTGAGGGTTTCTGCCTCTAACACCCTCTCAGGCAGTGAGTTGCAGACACCCACGACACTCCAAGTGAAAAAAATTTTCCTAATTTCCACTTTAATCCTTCTACAAATCAACTCAAATCTATGCCCCCGAGAGAGAGAGGAAGCCCAGAACATAAAGCGAGAGCATCGAGAGAGGAGGCCCAGAACATAAAACGGGAGCATCGAGAGAGGAGGCCCAGAACGTAAAACGGGAGCATCGAGAGAGGAGGCCCAGAACATAAAACGGGAGCATCGAGAGAGGAGGCCCAGAACATAAAACGGGAGCATCGAGAGAGGAGGCCCTGAACATAAAACGGGAGCATCGAGAGAGGAGGCCCTGAACATAAAACGGGAGCATCGAGAGAGGAGGCCCAGAACGTAAAACGGGAGCATCGAGAGAGGAGGCCCAGAACGTAAAACGGGAGCATCGAGAGAGGAGGCCCAGAACATAAAACGGGAGCATCGAGAGAGGAGGCCCTGAACATAAAACGGGAGCATCGAGAGAGGAGGCCCAGAACATAAAACGGGAGCATCGAGAGAGGAGGCCCAGAACGTAAAACGGGAGCATCGAGAGAGGAGGCCCAGAACATAAAACGGGAGCATCGAGAGAGGAGGCCCTGAACATAAAACGGGAGCATCGAGAGAGGAGGCCCTGAACATAAAACGGGAGCATCGAGAGAGGAGGCCCTGAACATAAAACGGGAGCATCGAGAGAGGAGGCCCTGAACATAAAACGGGAGCATTGAGAGAGGAGGCCCAGAACATAAAGCGGGAGCATCGAGAGAGGAGGCCCTGAACATAAAACGGGAGCATCGAGAGAGGAGGCCCTGAACATAAAACGGGAGCATTGAGAGAGGAGGCCCAGAACATAAAGCAGGAGCATCGAGAGAGGAGGCCCTGAACATAAAACGGGAGCATTGAGAGAGGAGGCCCAGAACATAAAGCGGGAGCGGGAAGAGAGGAGGCCCTGAACATAAAGCAAGAGCACGGGAGAGGAGGCCCAGAACATAAAGCAGGAACATCGAGAGAGGAGGCCCAGAACATAAAACGGGAGCATTGAGAGAGGAGGCCGGGAACATAAAGCAGGAACATCGAGAGAGGAGGCCCTGAACATAAAGCAGGTGCATCGAGAGAGGAGGCCGGGAACATAAAGCAGGAACATCGAGAGAGGAGGCCCTGAACATAAAGCGGGAGCATCGAGAGAGGAGGCCCTGAACATAAAGCAGGTGCATCGAGAGAGGAGGCCCTGAACATAAAGCGGGAGCATCGAGAGAGGAGGCCGGGAACATAAAGCAGGAACATCGAGAGAGGAGGCCGGGAACATAAAGCAGGAACATCGAGAGAGGAGGCCGGGAACATAAAGCAGGAACATCGAGAGAGGAGGCCCTGAACATAAAGCAGGTGCATCGAGAGAGGAGGCCGGGAACATAAAGCAGGAACATCGAGAGAGGAGGCCCTGAACATAAAGCGGGAGCATCGAGAGAGGAGGCCGGGAACATAAAGCAGGAACATCGAGAGAGGAGGCCCTGAATATAAAGCAGGAGCATCGAGAGTGGAGGCCGGGAACATAAAGCGGGAGCATCGAGAGAGGAGGCCCTGAACATAAAGCAGGAACATCGAGAGAGGAGGCCCTGAACATAAAGCGGGAGCATCGAGAGAGGAGGCCCTGAACATAAAGCAGGAGCATCGAGAGAGGAGGCCCTGAACATAAAGCAGGAGCATCGAGAGAGGAGGCCCTGAACATAAAGCAGGAACATCGAGAGAGGAGGCCCTGAACATAAAGCAGGAGCATCGAGAGAGGAGGCCCTGAACATAAAGCAGGAGCATCGAGAGTGGAGGCCCTGAACATAAAGCAGGAGCATCGAGAGAGGAGGCACTGAACATAAAGCAGGAACATCGAGAGAGGAGGCCCTGAACATAAAGCAGGAACATCGAGAGAGGAGGCCGGGAACATAAAGCAGGAACATCGAGAGAGGAGGCCCTGAACATAAAGCAGGAACATCGAGAGAGGAGGCCGGGAACATAAAGCAGGAACATCGAGAGAGGAGGCCCTGAACATAAAGCGGGAACATCGAGAGAGGAGGCCCTGAACATAAAGCAGGAGCATCGAGAGAGGAGGCCCTGAACATAAAGCGGGAGCATCGAGAGAGGCGGCCCTGAACATAAAGCGGGAACATCGAGAGAGGAGGACCTGAACATAAAGTAGGAGCATCGAGAGAGGAGGCACTGAACATAAAGTAGGAGCATCGAGAGAGGAGGCCCTGAACATAAAGCAGGAGCATCGAGAGAGGAGGCACTGAACATAAAGTGGTGGAAGTAAAGTGGTGACAGAAACAAAAGGCAGTAAGGGAGATTCTACAAAACATGACCGGACAGATGGTCTGAGAAAGCAGGGCAAAGACCAAGGGAAGTCTAGATTAAACTGCATTTATTTCAATGCAAGAAGTCTGATGGGCAAGGTAGATGAACTCAGGGCATGGATGGGTACATGGGACTGGGATGTTATAGCTATTACTGAAACATGGCTAAGGGAGGGGCAGGACTGGCAGCTCGAGCAGGAGGTAAGAGAGGAGGGGGAGTTGCGTTCTTGATTAGGGAGAACATCACGGCAGTAGTGAGAGGGGATATATCCGAGGGTTCGCCCACTGAGTCTATATGGGTAGAACTGAAAAATAAGAAGGGAGAGATCACTTTGATAGGATTATACTACAGACCCCCAAATAGTCAATGGGAAATTGAGGAGCAAATATGTAAGGAGATTACAGACAGCTGCAAGAAAAATAGGGTGGTAATAGTAGGGGACTTTAACTTTCCCAACATTGACTGGGACAGCCATAGCATTAGGGGTTTGGATGGAGAGAAATTTGTTGAGTGTATTCAGGAGGAATTTCTCATTCAGTATGTGGATGGCCCGACTAGAGAGGGGGCAAAACTTGACCTCCTCTTGGGAATTAAGGAAGGGCAGGTGACAGAAGTGTTAGTGAGGGATCACTTTGGGACCAGTGATCATAATTCCATTAGTTTTAAGATAGCTATGGAGAAGGATATGTCTGGCCCAAAAGTTAAAATTCTAAATTGGGGAAAGGCCAATTTTGATGGTATTAGACAGGAACTTTCAGAAGTTGATTGGGAGAGTCTGTTGGCAGGCAAACAGTGGGAGGTCTTCAAAAGTGGGAGGCCTTCAAAAGTGTGTTAACCAGGGTTCAGGGTAAGCACATTCCTTATAAAGTGAAGGGCAAGACTGGTAGAAATAGGGAACCTTGGATGACTCGGGAGATTGTGGCCCTCGTCAAAAAGAAGAAGGAGGCATATTACATGCATAGGCAGCTGGGATCAAGTGGATCCCTTGAAGAGTATAGAGATTGCCGGAGTAGAGTTAAGAGAGAAATCAGGAGGGCAAAAAGGGGACATGAGATTGCTTTGGCAGATGAGGCAAAGGAGAATCCAAAGAGCTTCTCCAAATACATAAAGGGCAAAAGAGTAACTAGGGAGAGAGTAGGGCCTCTTAAGGATCAACAAGGTCATCTATGTGCGGAACTACAAGAGATGAGTGAGATCCTAAATGAATATTTCGCATCGGTATTTACGGTTGAGAAAGGCATGGATGTTAGGGAACTTGGGGAAATAAATAGTGATGTCTTGAGGAGTGTACATATTACAGAGAGGGAGGTGCTGGAAGTCTTAACGCGCATCAAGGTGGATAAATCTCAGGGACCTGATGAAATGTATCCCAGGACGTTATGGGAGGTTAGGGGGGAAATTGCGGGTCCCCTAGCAGAGATATTTGAATCATCCACCGCTACAGGTGAGGTGCCTGAAGATTGGAGGGTAGCAAATGTTGTGCCTTTGTTTAAGAAGGGCGGCAGGGAAAAGCCTGGGAACTACAGACCGGTGAGCCTGACATCTGTAGTGGGTAAGTTGTTAGAGGGTATTCTGAGAGACAGGATCTACAGGCATTTGGAGAGGCAGGGACTGATTAGGAACAGTCAGCACGGTTTTGTGAGAGGAAAATCATGTCTCACGAATTTGATTGAGTTTTTTGAAGGGGTAACCAAGAAGATAGATGAGGGCTGTGCAGTAGACGTGGTCTACATGGACTTTAGCAAAGCCTTTGACAAGGTACCGTATGGTAGGTTGTTACATAAGGTTAAATCTCACGGGATCCAAGGTGAGGTAGCCAATTGGATACAAAATTGGATTGACGACAGAAGACAGAGGGTGGTTGTAGAAGGTTGTTTTTCAAACTGGAGGCCTGTGACCAGCTGTGTGCCTCAGGGATCGGTGCTGGGTCTGCTGTTATTTGTTATTTATATTAATGATTTGGATGAGAATTTAGGAGGCATGGTTAGTAAGTTTGCAGATGACACCTAGATTGGTGGCATTGTGGACAGTGAAGAAGGTTATCTAGGATTGCAACGGGATCTTGATAAATTGGGCCAGTGGGCCGATGAATGGCAGATGGAGTTTAATTTAGATAAATGTGAGGTGTTGCATTTTGGTAGATCGAATCGGGCCAGGACCTACTCCGTTAATGGTAGGGCATTGAGGAGAGTTATAGAACAAAGAGATCTAGGTATACAGGTTCATAGCTCCTTGAAAGTGGAGTCACAGGTGGATAGGGTGGTGAAGAAGGCATTCAGCATGCTTGGTTTCATTGGTCAGAACATTGAATACAGGAGTTGGGATGTCTTGTTGAAGTTGTACAAGACAATAGTAAGGCCACACTTGGAATACTGTGTACAGTTCTGGTCACCCTATTATAGAAAGGATATTATTAAACAAGAAAGAGTGCAGAAAAGATTTACTAGGATGCTACCGGGACTTGATGGTTTGACTTATAGGGAGAGGTTGGATAGACTGAGACTTTTTTCCCTGGAGAGTAGGAGGTTTCGGGGTGATCTTATAGAAGTCTATAAAATAATGAGGGGCATAGATAAGGTAGATAGTCAAAATCTTTTCCCAAAGGTAGGGGAGTCTATAACAAGGGGACATAGATTTAAGGTGAGAGGGGAGAGATACAAAAGGGCCCAGAGGGGCAATTTTTTCACTCAAAGGGTGGTGAGTGTCTGGAACGAGCTGCCAGACGCAGTAGTAGAGGCGGGTACAATTTTGTCTTTTAAAAAGCATTTGGACAGTTACATGGGTAAGATGGGTATAGAGGGATATGGGCCAAGTGCAGGAAATTGGGACTAGCTTAGTGGTATAAACTGGGCGACATGGACATGTTGGGCCGAAGGGCCTGTTTCCATGTTGTAAACTTCTATGATTCTATGATTCTATGAAAATTCCTGATCTGGATGGACTGCATCCGCGAATATTAAAAGAAGTTAGGGAGGAGATAGCAGAGGCACTATTACATATACATAAAAATTCATTAGAAAAGGGAATAGTGCCAGAGGACTGGCAAACAGCTAATATAATTCCTATATTCAAAAGGAAGATAGAACAAGTCCAGGTAACTATAGACCAGTTAGCTTCACATTGGTGGTAGGAAAGATAATGGAATCTTTACTCAAAGATGTAATAGAGAAACATCTGGAGAAAAAAAATATAATATAGAATAGTCAGCACAGATTTCAGAAGGCCAAGTCATGCTTGACCAACCTTATTGAATTCTTTGAAGTAGTAACAGAAAGAGTAGACAAGGGTAATGTAGTGGATGTCATTTATTTGGATTTTCAAAAGGCCTTTGATAAGGTGTGGCATTGTAGACTCATGACTAAGGTCAGAGCACATGGAGTCAGGGGACAGGTAGCAGAATGGATAGCAAGTTGGCTACAAAACGGAAAGTAGGCGTTAAGGGTACCTTCTCAAACTGGCAAAAGGTGGGAAGTGGTATTCCATAGGGATTGGTGCTGGGACCACAGTTGCTCACAATCTACGTCAATGATTTGGACTCGGGAATTGGAAGTACAGTTTCAAAATTTGCAAATGACAGGTGTAATTAGGTGAAATTGGAGGTGTAATTAACATAAAGGAAGAATGCATCAAAGTACAAGAGGATATTAATAAACTTATAGAATGGGCATGTAATTGGCAAATGACTCGGAGCGGAGCTACAGGCGGGAGCGGAGCTACAGGCGGGAGCGGACCTAGGAGAGAGCGTGGGACTTGGAGACGACTAAAGGCCCAGGCTCGAGGGCCTATCTGCACTCGGAGCGGAGCTACAGGCGGGAGCGGACCTAGGAGAGAGCGCGGGACTTGGAGACTACTAAAGGCCCAGGCTCGTGGGCCTATCCACACTCGGAGCGGAGCTACAGGTGGGAGCGGACCTCGGAGAGAGAGCGGGACTTGGAGACTACTAAAGGCCCAGGCTCGTGGGCCTATCCGCACTCGGAGCGGAGCTACAGGTGGGAGCGGACCTAGGAGAGAGAGCGGGACTTGGAGACTACTAAAGGCCCAGGCTCGAGGGCCTATCCGCACTCGGAGCAGAGCTACAGGCGGGAGCGGACCTAGGAGAGAGAGCGGGACTTGGAGACTACTAAAGGCCCAGGCTCGAGGGCCTATCCGCACTCGGAGCGGAGCTACAGGAGGGAGCGGACCTGGGAGAGAGAGCGGGACTTGGAGACTACTAAAGGCCCAGGCTCGAGGGCCTATCCGCACTCGGAGCGGAGCTACAGGTGGGACCGGACCTAGGAGAGAGAGCGGGACTTGGAGACGACTAAAGGCCCAGGCTCGAGGGCCTATCCGCACTCGGAGCGTAGCTACCGGCGGGACCGGACCTAGGAGAGAGAGCGGGACTTGGAGACTACTAAAGGCCCAGGCTCGGGGGCCTATCCGCACTCGGAGCAGAGCTACAGGCGGGAGTGGTCCCAGGAGAGAGCGCGGGACTTGGGTAAAATTGAATTAAAAACTAGAAGCGTAAAACTACTGGTATCTTATTAAAATTAAAGCTTAAACTACATAACTAGAGTAATATATCCAAAAATAACTGTATTTGAGGCTTAACTTGTTTTTTGCTTGGTTTAAGTTAATCTAGTATATTTTGTGGTTACTACGGTCTCTTTGTGTAGCGGGGACGACTGTTAAGCAGGGGCCCTTGAGTATATCACTTAATTCCAGTGTGATGGGTGGGATCCATTTAATTTTAATTTAATTTAAATCAATTAAAGGGTAAGTCATGGCAGGACAGCTCGGCCCCGTGGCATGCTCCTCCTGCTCTATGTGGGAAATCAGGGACACTTTCTGTGTCCCTGACGACCATGTGTGCGGGAAGTGTATCCAGCTGCAGCTGCTGACAGACCGCATTGCGGCACTGGAGCTGCGGATGGATACATACTGGTGCATTCGCAATGCGGAGAAACACGTGGATAGCACGTTTAGCGAGTTGGTCACACCGCAGATAAAGGGTGTACAGGCAGGAAGGGAATGGGTGACCACCAGGCAGAGGAAGAGGTGCAGGCAGGTAGTGCAGGGGTCCCCTGTGGCCATCCCCCTCTCAAACAGATATACCACTTTGGATACTGTTGTGGGGGATGACTTATCAGGGGAAGGCAGCAGCAGCCAACTTCCTGGCACCATGGGTGGCTCTGCTGCACAAGCTGGGAGGAAAAAGAGTGGAAGAGCTATAGTGATAGGGGACTCGATGGGCCGAAGGGCCACTATCCGTGCTGTATAACTCTATGACTCAATTGTAAGGGGAATAGATAGGCGTTTCTGTGGCTGCAACCGAGACTCCAGGATGGTGTGTTGCCTCCCTGGTGCAAGGGTCAAGGACGTCTCGGAGCGGCTGCAGAACATTTTGGAGGGGGAGGGCGAACAGCCAGCTGTCGTGGTGCACATAGGCATCAACGATATAGGTAAAAAAGGGGATGAGGTCCTTAAAGCAGAATATAGGGAGTTAGGAGGTCAATTAAAAAATAGGACCTCAAAGGTAGTAATCTCAGGATTGCTACCAGTGCCACGTGCTAGTCAGAGTAGAAATAGGAGGATATTTCAAATGAATACGTGGCTAGAGAAGTGGTGCAAGGAGGAGGGATTCAAATTCCTGGGGCATTGGAACCGGTTCTGGGGGAGGTGGGACCAGTACAAACCGGACAGTCTGGGCAGGGCCGGGACCGCTGTCCTGGGGGAGTGTTTGCTAATGCTGTTGGGGAGGGTTTAAACTAAAGTGGCAGGGGGTTGGGAACCTGAGCAGGGAGACAGAGGAAAGCGTGTCAGGAAGGGACAGAAGGTATGGAGTAATAGGTAAAGTGTTAAAAAAGGAAAAAGCAGGAACAAAGTGTCACAAAACATATTTGAAAGTTTCTTTATCTGAATGCACGTAGCATTCGTAACAAAATGGACGAGTTAACGGCACAAATAACTACGTATGGATATGATCTTGTGGCCATTACAGAAACATGGCTGCAGGGTGACAACGACTGGGAATTAAATATGCCAGGGTATTTAACAATCAGGAAGGACAGGCAGGAAGGAAGGGGAGGTGGGGTGACTATGTTCATAAAGAAAGGAATCACTGTGATACAGAGAAATGATATTGGGACAAAGGATCAGGATAATGAAACAGTTTGGGTAGAGATAAGGAATAATAAGGGGAAAAAAACACTCGTGGGCGTAGTATATAGGCCTCCTAATAGTTGCAACTCTGCTGGAAGAAGTATTAATCAGGAAATAGTCGGGGCATGTAATAAGGGAACAGTTATAATTATGGGGGATTTTAACTATCATATTAACTGGACAAATCAAATTGGGCAGGGCAGCCTTGAGAAAGAGTTTATTGAGTGTATTAGGGATGGATTTCTTGAGCAGTATGCAACTGATCCTACAAGGGGGCAAGCAACCTTGGACCTGGTCCTGTGTAATGAGCCAGCATTAATTAATAATGTCCTAGTTAAGGATCCCCTTGGAATGAGTGACCATAACATGGTTACATTCCATATCCAATTAGAGGGTGAAAAGGTTGGTTCTCAAACAAGCGTACTGAGCTTGAATAAAGGAGACTATGATGGTATGAGAGCGGAATTGATTAAAGTGGATTGGGAAAATAGATTAAAGGGTAAGACGGTACATGAGCAGTGGTGTTCATTTCAGGAGTTATTTTACAACTTTCAAAAAATATATATTCCACTGAGGAAAAAAGGGTGTAAAAGAAATGACAGCCATCCATGGCTAAGTAAAGAAATTATGGACAGTATCCAAATAAAAACAAGGACATATAAGGTAGACAAACTTAGTGGGAGGATAGAAGATTGGGAAGTCTTCAAAAGACAGCAAAAAGTAACGAAAGGATTGATTAAGAAAGGGAAGATAGATTATGAAAATAAATGAGCAAAAAATATAAAAACAGATAGCAAGAGTTTCTATAGCTATATAAAAAGAAAAAGGGTGGCTAAGACAAACGTAGGTCCCTTAGAGGATGAGACCGGGAAATTAATGGTGGGAAACATGGAGATGGCAAAAATGCTGAACAAATATTTTGTTTCAGTCTTTACGGTAGAGGACACTAAGAATATCCCAACACTGGACAAACAGGGGGCTCGAGGAGGGGAGGAGCTAAATACGATTAAAATCACTAAGGAATTGGTACTCAGTAAAATAATGGGACTCAAGGCGGATAAATCCCCTGGACCTGATGGCTTACATCCTAGGGTCTTGAGGGAAGTGGCAGTAGGGATTGTGGATGCTTTGGTAATAATTTTCCAAAATTCTCTGGACTCGGCAAAGGTCCCGGCAGATTGGAAAACTGCTAATGTAACACCCTTATTTAAAAAGGGTAGTAGGCAGAAGGCTGGAAATTATAGACCAGTTAGCCTAACATCTGTGGTGGGTAAAATTTTGGAGTCTATTATTAAGGAGACAGTAACGGAACATTTGGATAAACATAATTTAATAGGACAAAGTCAGCATGGCTTCATGAAGGGGAAGTCATGTCTGACAAATTTGCTTGAGTTCTTTGAGGACATAACGTACAGGGTGGATAAAGGGGAACCAGTGGACATAGTGTATTTAGACTTCCAGAAGGCATTCGACAAGGTGCCACATAAAAGATTATTGCTCAAGATAAAGAATCACTGGATTGGGTGTAATATTCTGACATGGGTGGAGGATTGGTTATCTAACAGGAAGCAGAGAGTTGGGATAAATGGTTCATTCTCGGACTGGCAACCAGTCGCCAGTGGTGTTCCGCAGGGGTCAGTGCTGGGTCCCCAACTCATTACAATCTATATTAACGATTTGGAGGAGGGGACCGAGTATCAAAGTTTGCAGATGATACAAAGGTGGGAGGGAAAGTAGAGAGTGAGGAGGACATAAAAAACCTGCAAGGGGATATAGACAGGCTGGGTGAGTGGGCGGAGATTTGGCAGATGCAATATAATATTGGAAAATGTGAGGTTATGCACTTTGGCAGGAAAAATCAGAGAGCAAGTTATTATCTTAAAGGCAAGAAACTGGAAAGTACTGCAGTACAAAGGGATCTGGGGGTCCTAGTGCAAGAAAATCAAAAAGTTAGTTTGCAGGTGCAGCAGGTAATCAAGAAGGCCAACGGAATGTTGGCTTTTATTGCTAGGGGGATAGAATATAAAAACAGGGAGGTATTGCTGCAGTTATGTAAGGTATTGGTGAGACGGCACCTGGAATACTGCATACAGTTTTGGTATCCATACTTAAGAAAAGACATACTTGCTCTCGAGGCAGTGCAAAGAAGTTTCACTCGGCTAATCCCGGGGATGAGGGGGTGGACATATGAGGAGAGGTTGAGTAGATTGGGACTCTACTCATTGGAGTTCAGAAGAATGAGAGGCAATCTTATTGAAACATATAAGATTGTGAAGGGGCTTGATCGGGTGGATGCGGTAAGGATGTTCCCAAGGATGGGTGAAACTAGAACGAGGGGGCATAATCTTCGAATAAGGGGCTGCTCTTTCAAAACTGAGATGATGAGAAACTTCTTCACTCAGAGGGTAGTAGGTCTGTGGAATTTGCTGCCCCAGGAATCTGTGAAAGCTACATCATTAGATAAATTTAAAACAGAAATCGACAGTTTCCTAGAAGTAAAGGGAATTAGGGGTTACGGGGAGCGGGCAGGAAATTGGACATGAAGCCCTGTGGGTGGCGGAGCGGGCCCACGAGCTGAGTGGCCGGGTCCTGCTCCTACTTCTTGTGTTCTTTAGATTTGAGGTTAGGATCAGATCAGCCATGATCTTATTGAATGGCGGAGCAGCCTCGAGGGGCCGATTGGCCTACTCCTGCTCCTATTTCTTATGTTCTTATGTTCTTATGAATTTCAATAGAGATAAGTGTCAGGTAGTGCATTTTGGTAGGAAGAACAAGGAGGCCACCTACTGTTTGGATAATAAGAGTCTAAATCGGATGGAGGAGCACAGGCATCTCGGGGTACAGACACACAAATCACTCAAAGTAACAACACAGGTTAATAGGGCCATAAAGTCGGCAAATCAAGCACTATGGTTCATTTCTAAAGGGATAGAATTGAAAAGCAGAAAAGTTACGATAAACTTGTATAGAACCTTGGTTAGACAATACTTGGAGTACACTGCACAGTTCTGGTCTCTATATTATAGAAAGGCTATAGAGGCATTGGAGAGGGTGCAAAAAGATTCACAATGATGATCCCTGAATTGAGAGGATATACTTATCAGGAAAGGCTAAACAGGCTGGGGCTCTTTTCTCTCTACAAAAGAGAAGGCTGAGCGGTGACCTGATAGAAGTCTTTAAGATTATGAAAGGGTTTGATCAGGTAGTCATGGAGAAAATGTTTGCACTTGTGGGGGGAGTCTAAAACTAGAGGTTAGAAATATAAAATATTCACTAATAAATCCAATAGGGAATTCAGAAGAACCTTTTTCACCCAAACAGTGTTAAGAATGTGGAATGCGCTACCACAAGGAGTAGTTGAGGCAATTTATGAGGAAGCTAGATAAGCACACAAGGGGGAAAGGAATAGATGGGTATGAGGATATGGTAAGATGAATTTGGGAGGGAGGAGGCTTATGGAGTATAAACAGTGGCATAGACCAGTTGGGCCAAATAGCCTATTTCTGTGCTGTAGTTTTGATGTAACTCGATGTGCCGTTTTCCTTGCCAATCTTTGATTCCAATCCATCTGGGCCAGATCCCCTTTCAACTCACTGAAATTAGCCCTCCTCCAGTTGAGCATTTTCACATTTGATTTTTCCTTGTCTGTTTCCATAACTATTCTAAACCTAATGATGTTGTGATCATTGTTTCCCAAATGCTCCCCCACTATAATACCATAAGCGATAGGAGCAGTAGGCCATTTGGCCCTTCAAGCCTGCTCTGCCATTTAATGAGATCATGGCTGATCTGATTTTTACCTCAACTCCATTTTCCCGCCTTTTCCCCATATCCTTTGACTCCCTTGCTGAGCAAAAATTTGTCTAACTCAACCTTGAATGTATTTAATGACTCAGCCTCCACAGCTTTTTGGAGTAAAGAATTCCAAAGATTCATGACCCTAAAGGAGAAGAAATTCCTCATCATTTCCGTCTTAAATGGACGATCCCTTATTCTGAGACTATGCTCCCGAGTTTTAGATTCCCCCATGAGGGGTAACATCCACCCTATCGATTCTCCTCAGAACCTTATATATTTCAATATGATCTCCTCTCATTCTTCTAAACTCCAATGAGTATAGACCCAACATGTTCAATCTTTCCTCATGAGACAACCATGCCATACATGGAATCAACCTGGTGAACCTTCTCTGAACTGCCTCCAATGCAAATATACCCTTCCTTAAATAAGGGCACCAGAACTGTACGCAGTACTCCAGGTGTGGTCTCACCAGCACCCTGTACAGTTGTAGCATGACTTCCCTGCTTTTAGATTACATCGCCCTAGAAATAAAGGCCAATTTTCCGTTTGCCTTCCGCATTACCTGCTGCACCTGTACGTTGACTTTTTGTGTTTCATGTACGAGGACACCCAGATCCCTCTCTACCGTAGTATTTTGTAATATTTCTCCATTCAAATAACATTTTGCTTTTTTATTTTTCCTCCCAAATTGGATGACTTCATATTTTCCCACATTATATTCTATGCCAAATTTTTGCCCATTCACTTAACCTGTCAATATCCCTTTGCAGACACTTTGTGTCCTCATCGCAACTTGCTTTTCCACCTATCTTTGTATCATCAGCAAATTTGGCTGCAAGACACTCTGCTCTTTCATCCAAGTCATTGATATATATTGTAAATAGTTGAGGCCCCAGCACTGATCCCTGCGGCACCCCACTAGTTACAGATTGCCATTTTGAAAATGACCCTTTTATCCCGACTCTTTGTTTTCTGTTAGATAGCCAATCCTCTATCCATGCCAGTATATTACCCCCAACACCATGGGCTCTTATCTTGTGCAGTAACATTTTATGTGGTACCTTATTGAATGCCTTTTGGTAATCCAAATATGTTGCATCCATTGGTTCCCCTTTATCCGCCCTGCCCGTTACTTTCTCAAAGAACTCTAATAAATTTGTCAGACATGATTTCCCCTTCATAAAACCATGTTGCCACTCCTTGATTGTATTATGAGTCTCCAAATGTCCTGCTACTACTTCCTTAATAATGGATTCTCGCATTTTCCCAATGACAGATGTTAGGCTAACTGGTCTATAGTTACCTGCTTTCTGTCTCACTCCCTTCTTGAATAGGGGTGTTACATTTGCGGTTTTCCAATCCGCTGGCATCTTTCCAGAATCTAGTGATTTCTGGACGATTACAACCAATGCATCCACTATCTCTGTAGCCACTTCCTTTAAGACCCTCGGATGGAAGCCATCAGGTCCAGGGGACTTGTCAGCCATTAGACCCATTAGTTTACCTAGTACTTTTTCCTCTAGTGATAGTGATTGCTTTTAGTTCCTCTCTCCCCTTTGTCCCTTGATTATATACTATTATTGGTACGTTATTAGTGTCTTCTACTGTGAAGACAGATACAAAATACCTGTTCAATTCCTCTGCCAATTCCTTGTTTTCCATTATTATTTCCCCAGTCTCATCCTCTACGGGACCAATGTTTACTTTAGCTGCCCTCTTCCTTTTTATATACTTGTAGAAGCTTTTACTGTCAGTTTTTATATTTCTTGCTAGTTTACTCTCATAATTTATTTTCTCCCTCTTTATTATTCTTTTAGTCATCCTTTGCTGGTTTTTTAAGTTTTCCCAATCTTCGGGCTTACCTGTAATCTTTGTCATGTTGTATGCTTTTTCTTTTAACCTGATGCCATCATTGACTTCCTTAGTTAGCTGGTTCACCCTTTTTGTGGAATCTTTCCTCCTCACCGGGATATATTTTTGTTGTGAGTCATATAATATCTTTAAATGTTTGCTATTGCTTGTCCCTAATCTGTTTACCCAGTCCACTTTAGCCAATTCCACCCTCATTCCTTTGAAATTCTCTTATTTAAGTTTAATACAGTAGTTTCAGACCCAAGATCCTTGCTCTCAAACTGGATGTGAAATTCTTTCATGTTATGATCACTGCTTCCCAAGGGATCCTTAACTTTGAGATCATTAATTAATCCTGTTTCATTACCCATTACCAGATCCAAAATGGCCTGTTCCCTGGTTGGTTCCCCGACGTATTGGTCTAAGAAACAGTCCCTAATACACACTATGAACTCCTCCTCAGGGCTACTTTTGCCAATTTGATTTGTCCAATCTATGTGAAAGTTAAAATCGCCCATGATTATTGCATTATCTTTTTTACAAGCCCCCCCTTATTTCCTGATTTATATTTTGCCCTACAGTGTAGCTAATGTTAGGAGGCCTATATACTACTTCCACCAGTGATTTCTTTCCCTTGCTGTTTCTTACCTCCACCCAAATTGATTCGACATCTTGATCTTCTGAGCCAAGATCATTTCTCACTATTATACCAATTTCATCCTTTATTCACAGAGCTACTCCACCACCTTTACCTTTTTTCCTATCCTTCCGAAATGTTAAACAACCCTGAATATTTAGGTCCTAACCTTAGTCACCTTGCAACCACGTCTCTGTAATGGCCACAAGACCATACCCATTTGTTTCTAATTGTGCCGTCAACATGCCATCAACTAAAACATGCTTTACTTCATTCCCCGAAATTAGATCTAGCACTACTTCCTTCCTCATTGGGCTGGAAACATACTGATCAAGGCAGTTCTCTTGTACATACGTCAGGAATTCCTTCCCCTCTTTGTCCTTTACATTGTTATTTTCCCAGTCTATATTAGGATAATTGTAGTCCCCCATTATCACTACTCTAAAGAAATAGAAAATTCTGGAAGCACTTGACTTATCCCCACTGACATATCCTCATTGACTTATAGAATCATAGAATCATACAATGATACAGTACAGAAGGAGGCCATTCAGCCCATCATGTCTATGCTGGCTCTTTGAAAGAGCTATCCACTTAGTCCTCTGCTCTCAAGAGATGCGAGACTAATTTCTCAAGAGCCAGGGCTCAGCTTGTGGTCTGACTCCAGATTTACACTACAAATTTAGTATCAGTGCGAAGGGGTAATAGGATCAAGTGCACCAATTCTAAACATGCAGTGCAAATGCACCTTAAATGGTTCAAGCAAATAGGAGAAAGTAAATAGGAGCTCCATGTTAAAAACCTACTGGTGGTTTCCATGGTAATGCCCATGTGAAGATCTCAGATAAAGAATTTATTGATGAGTGCATGCTTGTCAGCCTCACTTCCCTCACTGACTGCTCTCCTGCTGGGAGCTCCAGCCGATCCTCTCTCTTGCATGTTTCTTGCTGCTTCTCTGGAACTTCCAAAGGATAACGTAGTCCATTGCCACGTTATGTAGAATGTCTCTACTGTCTCCAGGCCGTCAAGCAAGGAACCACCAGAGCGGCCCAGGCATTGAAAACTTTGCTTCAGCAGGCTGGATGCGTGCTCAATAAGTCTCCTTGCTTGACCATGTGCCTTACTGCAGGCATTCCTTGCTGGTGTAAAGGGTGGCACTAAGAGGCATTGGCCATGTATTGCAGCATGTATCCCATATTGCCCAGAAGGCAGTCTTCCTTCCCCATGGAAAAGCAGAGACATGCAGAATTGCCACAATATAAATGAGTTGAGCTTTCAAGGAAATGAGTATTGAGGTCCACAACTTGTTAACAGTGGTTGTAAAGAATTTGAGCTTGGAAAGCAGAGGTGCAACCGGGTATACAAGGTCCGAGGTTCTGATGACCAATGGGGTGGCTAGCCTACTGGCCAGATGTACCAGAAAACCACTGGTGTGTTGACCACGATTTTGGATCTATTAACTTCCCATTATACGTAGCAGCTCCCTGCCAGTATTGCAAATTCAGAAACTTACTCCCATAGAGCTGAAAGGAGGGACAATTCTGGACATTGCATTGGAAGAGAGAAAGGGACATGACCCTGTCAAAAAACAATTTGGGGGAGGGCGGAGGGGACCGGGGGTTCTATGCTTTAAGGACACTGGTAATTTTCACTGCCTCTGGCAACGCCATCTGAATATTGGCTGCAGGTGTTGCTGGAGAAGGTTGCCGAGCTCAGAGCCTCTCTTCTTTATCCATAGCTTCCTAATACACCGCTCCTAATAGTCCAGGCTGACATTCAGTGTAGTGCTGAAGGAGTGCTGTAATGTCACACGCAATATCTTTCAGATGTGATGTTAAACCGAGGCTCTGTCTGCCTGATCAGGTGGATGAAAAAGATTCTATGGCATTATTCATAGAAGAGCAGTGAGTTCATCCGCTGTCCTGGCCAACATTTATCCCTCAACCAAATTAACTGATCATCTATCACCTTGCTGCTTGTCGGGGATTTGACACAGCATGTTAGAATGAGGTGAGTGAAGGACAGAGAGGCCCACAGCGCTGTTCATGTGAGGGAAGCAGGGCTGCTTTTAACTAAAGATCTGTTCAATCAGGCCTTGCTGCGTCCATATGCCTGAGCGTGTATCAGCCAGTACTACTGCTGCTATCTCAGGAAACATGTTCAGATTCATCTTCCAGCCTTTCTGGCTGCCTTCCTCTCTTCTAATCATCCATGGCACACAACATAGCAGGTGCAAAGAATCTTTGCGGTGTTCCCTGGACTGTACAGTAGGGCCCCATCTCATCTCTCCAGACATTGGAAGCTTTGCTTTTGTATCCTGATGATACGTTCTACAAGAATTCAGGTGGAGTCATGAGCCTCATTAGACTTTCCTTTTGCCTCAGTATGAGGTTTTCAAACAATTAGCCAGAGCAGCAAGGGCCCTGGTCCCCCAGGAGCCAGCTGTTCATTCTGCCTGCTCCTTCAAAGAGATGTGTTACTACAAACTGTCAAAAGTTGAAAGAATCATGTTACTGGTGGGGTTTCTGGCCGTCACGTGCATTATTCGGTTGTGGTGGTCCGAGACCACTGTCTTGTGCATTGAATTAAATTCTGGAGTTGTTGGTTGGCACCCTGCTGGCAATCTGAGTGCCATCAATGGTACCCTATACCCCTAGGAACTCAGCCAATCCAGATGTCCCTCAGCGGACAAGGCTAACCTAACATTTTTCACCAGTGGCACCTTAAGGAGCTGATTGCGTGAAAATTTAACAGCATCTGGCAGGTCTGTCTCTGAGCTGGATGCTGCCTGCTAGTCAAGCTCCAGTAAATGGCACAACTCAGTGACAGCTGAAGCATAGACAGTGAAGGCAGGTCTCTTTCGACATACCCAAGTAATTGCGCCTGGGTCGTAGGATGTAATTCCTGGGCTGCCTGCTGTTATGTGCCAGGCGCTGGCCGTGCATCTCTTTCCCCACTCAGTGAATTCTCTTTCATCCTTCAAACCCAGCACAGCCCTTTTCAGGTCCAGTAGAACACCCATGGTCAGCACTGCTTGCAGCTGCAGGAGTGAACTGCTGGCAGCAGGAATGCTGCTGTGGGAGTTGCACACCACAGGAGTAAATAGAAGGGAAACAGCAACAGGCAGCAGGAAAAAAAATACACCAGCTTTAATGATCGAAGTTCAGTTAGTCAAGCAAAAACAGCACTCAGAATGCAGGTCTCACCAAATGGAAACCTAGATTCAAATCGTGGAATTCTTCAATGAAAGGTTTGTAGGCCTTCAGTGAGTCAGGAGTTGCGCTGCAAACCTCCACGGGGAATCCAGAATGGTACCAATCCCAATATCCATCATTTTGTAGTGTCCTTTGTGGCCTGTGCACGCACAAAGGGATTCCATCGACTAGATACAGAGAAACAGTTTCATCTGGTGGGGGATATCAAGAACAAAATTAGAGCTGGGTCATTTAGGAGTGAAATCAGGAGACATTTTTTCAAACAAAGGGCAGTGGAAATCTGAAACATTCTCCCCAAAAGGCTGCGGATTCTGAGTCAATTGAAATCTTCAAGACTGAGATCGATAGACTTTTGTTAGGTCAGGGTATCAAGGGATATGGAACAAAGGCAGGTAAATGGAGTTGAGGTACAGATCAGCCATGATCTAATTGAATGACAAAACAGGCTCAAGGGACTGAATGGCCTAGTCCTGTGTTATCTTCAACCTGAACATGGAGAAGCATTGCACCCCAAGTGTTCCACAACAACTTGCATTTCTATAGCGTCTTTAACATATAAAACATCCCAACGCACTTCACGTGAACGTAATCAGACAAAAATTTGACACCGAGCCACATATTAGGACAGGACTAAAAGCTTGGTCAAAGAGGTAGGTTTTAAGGAGCGTCATAAAGGAGGACAGAGATAGGGAGGTGGAGGGGTTTAGGGAGGAAATTCCAGAGCTTAGGGCCTAGGCAGCTGAAGGTACGGCCACCAACGATGGAGTGATGAAAATCAGGGATGCACAAGAGGCCAGAATTGATGGAGAAAAGTGATTTCGGAGGGTTGTAGGGCTGGAGGAGGTTAACGAGGGGCGAAGCCATGGAGGGATTTGAAAACAAGGATGAGAATTTTAAAATCAATGTGTTCCCAGACTGGGTGCCAATGGAGGTAAACGAGCACAGTGATGATTGGTGAACAGGACTTGGTGCGAATTAGAATACAGGCAGCACAGTTTTAGATGAGCTCAAATTTACAGAGGGTGCAAGATCAGAGGCCAACCAGGAGAGCATTGGAATAGTCAAGTCTGGAGGTAACAGAGGCTGACAAATAGTCAACAAAAATAAGTATTTCGATTCATTGTTGATACTAATACTTTACTGTTATTGGTTGATTACAATAGAAAAAGAAGAAATGTGAGGTGCTCACTTCCACCAAAGAACAAAAAGCTATTTCTGGGTATTATACAAGTTATTTGGTTTCCGGCTTGCCTGTCGTCATATCGCCCTTAAACCAGTTTCAGTATTAGTCCATTTCATGCAGAGTATAAAATCGCTAACAGTGCTAATTATGGAACAGATGCTGAATGACAACAGACATCATGAGACAAGCTGCTGCTATTTCACAATGTGAGTCACTTCAAGCACACTGTGCTGGAACGTTGGAGTGAAGAGGATGACGTCTGCAGAAATTATTTAAACTTTGGACTATTTTATACAGCGCCAACTTCTTGAGTACGATATGTGGCTCCAGACCCACACCAGTGTGGTTGATTCTTAATTGCCCTCTGAAATGGCCGAGCAAGCCTCTCAGTTCTAAAATCTCGCTAAAAAAAGTCATAACAAGAATAAAACCAGACGGACCACCCGGCATCAGACCACAAGGCACCGGACACGACAACGGCAAACCAAGCCCAGTCGACCCTGCAAAGTCCTCCTCACTAACACCTGGGGACTTGTGCCAAAATTGGGAGAGCTGTCCCACAGACTAGTCAAGCAACAGCCTGACATAGCCAAACTCACAGAATCACACCTTTCAGCCAACGTCCCAGACTCTTCCATCACCATCCCTGGGTATGTCCTGTCCCACCGGCAGGACAGACCCACCAGAGGTAGCGGTACAGTGATATACAGTCAGGAGGGAGTGGCCCTGGGAGTCCTCAACATTGACTCTGGACCCCATGCAATCTCATGGCATCGGGTCAAACATGGGCAAGGAAACCTCCTGCTGATTACCACCTACCGTCCTCCCTCGGCTGATGAATCAGTCCTCCTCCATGTTGAACACCACTTGGAGGGTAGCAAGGGCACAGAATGTACTCTGGGTGGGGGACTTCAATGTCCTTCACCAAGAGTGGCTCGGTAGTACCACTACTAACCGAGCTGGCTGAGTCCTGAAGGACAGAGCTGCCAGACTGGGCCTGCGGCAGGTGGTGAGCAAACCAACACGAGGGAAAAACTTACTTGACCTCGTTCTCACCAATCTACCTGTCGCAAATGCATCTGTCCATGACAGTATTGGTAGGAGTGACCACCGCACAGTACTCGTGGAGACGAAGTCCCGTCTTCGCACTAAGGACACCATCCAACGTGTTGTGTGGCACTACCACCGTGCTATATGGAATAGATTCAGAACAGATCTAGCAGCTCAAAACTGGGCATTCATGAGGCGCTGTGGGCCATCAGCAGCCACAGAATTGTATTCCAGCACAATCTGTAACCTAATGGCCCGGCATATTCCTCACTGTAACATTACCAACAGGGCAGGGGATCAACCCTTGTTCAATGAGGAGTGTAGAAGAGCATGCCAGGAGCAGCACCAGGCGTACCTAAAAATGAGGTGCCAACCTGGTGAAGCTACAACTCAGGACTACATGCATGCTAAACAGCGGAAGCAACATGCTATAGACAGAGCTAAGCAATTCCACAACCAATGGATCAGATCAAAGCACTGCAGTCCTACCACATCCAGTCATGAATGGTGGTGGACAATTAAACAACTAACGGGAGGAGGAGGCTCTGCAAACATCCCCATCCTCAATGATGGCGGAGTCCAGCACGTGAGTGCAAAAGACAAGGCTGAAGCGTTTGCAACCATCTTCAGCCAGAAGTGCCGAGTGGATGGTCCATCTCGGCCTCCTCCCGATATCCCCACCATCACAGAAGCCAGTCTTCAGCCAATTCGATTCACTCCATGTGATATCACGAAATGGCTGAGTGCACTGGATACAGCAAAGGCTATGGGCCCCGACAACATCCCGGCTGTAGTGCTGAAGTCTTGTGCTCCAGAACTAGCTGCGCCTCCAGCCAAGCTGTTCCAGTACAGCTACAATACTGGAATCTACCGACAATGTGGAAAATTGCCCAGGTATGTCCTGTCCACAAAAAGCAGGACAAATCCAATCCGGCCAATTACTGCCCCATCAGTCTACTCTCAATCAACAGCAAAGTGATGGAAGGTGTCATCGACAGTGCAATCAAGCGGCACTTACTCACCAATAACCTGCTCACCGATGCTCAGTTTGGGTTCCGCCACGACCACTCGGCTCCAGACCTCATTACAGCCTTGGTCCAAACATGGACAAAAGAGCTGAATTCCAGAGGTGAGGTGAGTGACTGCCCTTGACATCAAGGCAGCATTTGACCGAGTGTGGCACCAAGGAGCCCTAGTAAAATTGAAGTCAATGGGAATCAGGGGGAAAACTCTCCAGTGGCTGGAGTCATACCTAGCACAAAGGAAGATGGTAGTGGTTGTTGGAGGCCAATCATCTCAGCCCCAGGGCATTGCTGCAGGAGTTCCTCAGGGCAGTATCCCAGGCCCAACCATCTTCAGTTGCTTCATCAATGACCTTCCCTCCATCATAAGGTCAGAAATGGGGATGTTCGCTGATGATTGCACAGTGTTCAGTTCCATTCGCAACCCCTCAGATAATGAAGCAGTCCATGCCCGCATGCAGCAAGACCTGGACAACATCCAGGCTTGTGCTGATAAGTGGCAAGTAACATTCGCGCCAGTCAAGTGCCAGACAATGACCATCTCCAACAATGTGGAGATGCCGGTGATGGACTGGGGTTGACAATTGTAAACAATTTTACAACACCAAGTTATAGTCCAACAATTTTATTTGAAATTCACAAGCTTTCGGAGGCTTCCTCCTTTCTCAGGTGAATGTTGTGGAAATGAAATCCTCGAACCCTTCGCATTTATAAATCACAGAAGAATACCTGGTGATTACAGACAGTCTTTCCAACTGCCCGTTGCCACGGCAATCACAGTGTGCAGACAGAGAGGTGTTACCTAAAAGGCCACCGAATATACAAACCACCAAAAAAAAACAGAGAGAGAGAGGCAGAAACCTAGAAAAGACAGCAAATGACCCGTTATATTAAAAACAGATAACATTTGTTCACTGGTGGGGTTACTTGTAGCGTGACATGAACCCAAGATCCCAGTTGAGGCCGTCCTCATGGGTGCGGAACTTGGCTATCAATTTCTGCTCGACGATTTTGCGTTGTCGTGTGTCTCGAAGGCCGCCTTGGAGTATGCTTACCCGAAGGTTGGTGGCTGAATGTCCTTGACTGCTGAAGTGTTCCCCGACTGGGAGGGAATCCTCCTGTCTGGCGATTGTTGTGCGGTGTCCGCTCATCCGTTGTTGCAGCGTCGGCATGGTCTCGCCAATGTACCATGCTCTGGGGCATCCTTTCCTGCAACGTATGAGGTGGACAGCGTTGGCCGAGTCACAGGAGTATGAACCATGCAACTGGTGGGTGGTGTCCTCTTGTGTGAGATGCCCTAGTAAGAACGGGATATGACGCTCGACTCATCGATCGACAGTTCCAACGGGCCACAGCGAAAAATCGCATCGACCTCCTCAGAAGACTAACACGGGACGCAACCAACAGAGTACCCTTCGTCGTCCAGTACTCCCCCGGAGCGGAGAAACTACGCCATGTTCTCCGCAGCCTTCAACATGTCATCAATGATGACGAACACCTCGCTATGGCCATCCCCACACCTCCACTACTCGCCTTTAAACAGCCACCCAACCTCAAACAGACCATCGTTCGCAGCAAATTACCCAGCTTTCAGGAGAACAGCGTCCACGACACCACACAACCCTGCCACGGTAACCTCTACAAGACATGCCAGATCATCGACACAGATACCACCATCACACGAGAGGACACCACCCAGTGAACAAATGTTATCTGTTTTTAATATAACGGGTCATTTGCTGTCTTTTCTATGTTTCTGCCTCTCTCTCTCTGTTTTTTTTTGTTGGTTTGTGTATTCGGTGGCCTTTTAGGTAACACCTCTCTGTCTGCACACTGTGATTGCCGTGGCAACGGGCAGTTGGAAAGACTGTCTGTAATCACCACGTATTGTTCTGTGATTTATAAATGCAAAGGGTTCAAGGATTTCATTTCCACAACATTCACCTGAGGAAGGAGGAAGCCTCCGAAAGCTTGTGAATTTCAAATAAAATTGTTGGACTATAACTTGGTGTTGTAAAATTGTTTACAACACATCGCCAACAACCTCCCCTTGACATTCAACGGCATTACCATTGCCGAATCCCCCACCATCAATATCCTGGGGGTCACCATTGACCAGAAACTTAACTGGACCAGCCATATAAATACTGTGGCCTCGAGAGCAGGTCAGAGGCTGGGTATTCTGCGGCGAGTGACTCACCTCCTGACTCCCCAAAGCCTTTCCACCATCTACAAGGCACAAGTCAGGAGTGTGATGCAATACTCTCCACTTGCTTGGATGAGTGCAGCTCCAACAACACTCAAGAAGCTCGACACCATCCAAGATAAAGCAGCCCACTTGATTGGCACCCCATCCACCACCCTAAACATTCACTCCCTTCACCACCGGCGCACTGTGGCTGCAGTGTGTACCATCCACAGGATGCACTGCAGCAACTCGACAGCACAGCAGCTTCTTCGACAGCACCTCCCAAACCCGACCTCCAATACCTAGAAGGACAAGGGCAGCAGGCACATGGGAACAACACCACCTGCACGTTCCCCTCCAAATCACACACCATCCTGACTTGGAAATATATCGCTGTTCCTTCATCGTCACTGGGTCAAAATCCTGGAACTCCCTTCCTAACTGCACCGTGGGAGAACCTTCACCACACGGACTGCAGCAGTTCAAGAAGGCGGCTCACCACCACCTTTTTAAGGGCAATTAGGAATGGGCAATAAATGCCGGCCTCGCCAGCGACGCCCACATCCCATGAACGAATAAAAACATTTTTTACCAGGTATGTGATTTAAAAGTGAGCCTCACCATCAATAACGCCTTTTGAAAATCAGTTACAATGAATTACTCTCAACTTTGGCATTTTTTGGACATCCTATTTTGCTTTTAACATGTTTGTTAAATGGAAAAGGAAATAAGCAGTAAGTGCTTGCTCACGATAAGTCCCATTTAGATGTACAACAGAGGGATTATTTTCCAGCTTTTGCGAATTAATTTGAATGGTCAGAAAAATTACATAGTATGTGGACAAACTTCTGATATTTGCTGCCAGGAAGCCAGGTTCCTTCAAAAATGGCCCACAAATCCATTTATCATAAAATTTCCCATTTACTGAGTACTTCCATAAAGTATTTCCAGTATGAAAAAAAACTTCCATTTACCTTGCGCCTTTCACATTGTTAGGGTGCTCCAACGCGCTGCACAGCCAATGAATTACTTTTGAATTGTCGTCACTAGTTTTCTTGTACAGCCAATCTGTGCTCAGTAAATCAGATAACGACTTGTTAATCTGCTCTGGTGATGTTTGGTTGAGGGATAAATGTTGGCCAGGACACTGGGAGAACTCCGTGCTTGACATCAAATAGCGCAATGGGATCTTTTAAAATATGGAAGTAATATTCATTTTCTAACATTTGTGTCTGTCTATTTTGGGCTGTTTTCAGACTGACTGGGAACCAAAGATGTGCAAAAGCAGCTCAACAAAAGGATAAAGTAAATTTTAGGAGTGCATTCTTCCAGTGCAGAGCCTTTTTATTTTATTCGTTCATGGGATGTGGGTGTCGCTGTCCAGGCCGGCATTTATTGCCCATCCCTAATTTTCCTTGAGAAGGTGGTGGTGAGCCGTCTTCTTGAACCGCTGCAGTCCGTGTGGTGACGGTTCTCCCACAGTGCTGTTAGGAAGGGAGTTCTAGGATTTTGACCCAGCAACGATGAAGGAACGGCGATATATTTCCAAGTCAGGATGGTGTGTGACTTGGAGGGGAACGTGCAGGTGGTGTTGTTCCCATGTGCCTGCTGCCCTTGTCCTTCTAGGTGGTAGAGGTCGCAGGTTTAGGAGGTGCTGTCGAAGAAGCCTTGGCGAGTTCCTGCAGTGCATCCTGTGGATGGTACACACAGCAGCCACGGTGCGCCGGTGGTGAAGGGAGTGAATGTTTAGGGTGTTGGATGGGGTGTCAATCAAGCGGGCTGCTTTGTCCTGGATGGTGTCGAGCTTCTTGAGTGTTGTTGGAGCTGCACTCATCCAGGCAAATGGAGAGTATTCCATCACACTCCTGACTTGTGCCTTGTAGATGGTGGAAAGGCTTTGGGGAGTCAGGAGGTGAGTCACTCGCCACAGAATACCCAGCCTCTGACCTGCTCTTGTAGTCACAGTATTTATATGGTTGGTCCAGTTAAGTTTCTGGTCAATGGTGACCCCCAGGATGTTGATGGTGGTGGTTTCAGCGATGGTAATGCCGTTGAATGTCAAGGGGAGGTGGTTAGAGGTGACTGGGAACCAAAGATGTGCAAAAGCAGCTCAAGGAAAGGATAAAGTAAATTTTAGGAGTGCATTCTTCCAGTGCAGACCCTCACCCACTGGGACCACATGTCAGATAATCATGGGAATACTTGCTCTGATTTCACATCCAAATGAAGTGGCTAGCACAGAGAGCGAGAGAGGCGGAAGTGGTGACGAGAAAAGGTGAAGTGGAGGAGAGAGAGAGATAGGCAGTTATGAAGGACAGAGAGGTAGATTGAAGTGTAGAGGTAGTGTAACAGGTTGTTTCTGACCCAGGAGTCAATTAGAGCATTGGATAGTCTTCTATGGTATCCAAACCAGCTTAGTTTATTCACCCCTAATGGGTCTTTACTTACAGCTTCAAACCGGATAGCCACAGTTATTATTTTAGGTCCTACTGCTTCACGGTTCTCCGTGTAGATTCGTCGCCCACATTCCGTCCTTACATTGACAATGTACTGGACAGGGACAGGGAGTACTTTCCAGCTTAGCACTTGCCCGTCTCTGTTTGTCTTTCTCCCGACCTTGTCCAGAGACCCTTCCTTTCTGAGCTCCTCTCTCTAACTGAATAATTTCCCAGTCTTCTTTACTCACAGGCAGGGAGTTGTTTAAGGCAATTAAGGCTGGGAGTCATTAAAGGCAGTCAAGGGTCAACAAACTCTTGAAGTGGTACCCCAATCTTGGATACAACTCTCTCCCTGTGTTACATATGCCCTTGGCCAGCAAAGAACCAGGGGCTCGAGTGATTTCTACCATAAGGCACAACCTTCGAGATGGGCACCTGGCTTCCCATATATGGTTGCCCTCTGTGGTTGTCACCAGGGTTTCAGTCCCTTGCGAGATGGCAGAAAACATTTCAGAAAACTTCAGGTCGGATGGTTTCAATGGTTTTTTCACATAGTCCTCCAATACTTTATTCTTGCTCTATAATTTCCATATCCCCTTCGCCTTCATGCAGAGACTTACTCCCTTCTGCTGGCACCTCCACTGGACTGACTTTGAAGGCCTCTTCATGTACTGTCTCCACTTTTTTCTTCATCTTCAGTAAAGAACTCCTCCAGTTGGCACTCTGGTGCTATTACCACCTCAGAGACAATCCTCTACGCTTCTTCAGTCTTCTCATTGGGGACAACTTTCTTCTTTTTTTCTTTCCATTGCCTAACAACCTCGATTGCTATTATATCCACCTGACATTCTTCCTAGTCTGGAGTAGGTTTCTTCTATTTCTCTTTCCACTGCTTTACAACCTCTGTTGCTGTTATATTTTTGGATTATTCCTCTTTGAATCCTTTCCTCAGGTACTCTCTCTTTGACATAAATATCTGCAGACATGGAACTCTCCACTGTCTGCACCAGCACTCAATCCTATAACATCACAAACAAATTCTGGTGGTGGCCATGGAGCTCAATCCTTGGGTTTTTCAGAGATTGGAACTTGTTTCTCAGGGTTTCTCCTCAACCATTCCAGCACCAGCTGCTGCTCCTCAGCCGCACTTCACGGGATGACGAGCGACCACATCGCTTTTTCCGACCGCAAGTGTTTGGCTTCGTCCTCCATCTTGTAGCAACCGTCTCTCACTCCACTTGATTCCTGCGGTTTGCGCCCTTAAACAGGTTTAACCCTTGAGCTTTGTTCCTCTTTCCCCAGAGGAAACCTTCTTTCCCATTTCCATATTTGACCTCTGGGGTACTGATTGTTCTTTGCACCCTTCAATTGAAATTTTAGTGGAGGACCAATCTCCAGGAGACTCCAATCTGATTACAAGTTTATTGGCCGCTCCATTAGCTACCTCCATTTCATCCTCTTTTGGTACCTGCTCTGGCTTTTCAGTGCCTTTACACTGTTGAAGTATCACCTTCTTTACAACTTCAATTAGGATGGTATCAATGGTTTATTCACATAGTCATCCAATACTCTGGTCTTGCTCTATAATTTCCATATCCACTTTGCCTTCATGCAGAGACTTACTCTCTTCTGCTGCCACCTCCATTGGACTGACTTCGAAGGCCTCTTCACGTATTGACTCCACTTTTTTCTCCTCTTTAGTCGAACCCATGATCTCAGACTCTGGTTTCTTCTTGTTTTCTCTATATTTGATAGTCCTCTGCTGGGAAGAGAGTTGCTCCTGGAGCATCTCGTTATTCCGAGAACTCTTGTCAAGATCTGTCAACTTGTTTCTGTACTCTTCGCAGTCACCTTCAAGCTCGTTGATCATCAACAGTGCATTGGACCGATCCCTCTGTATTTTAGCATATGTTTCCACCAGTTCATCGATGGATTGCTTCTTCTTTGCATCTGCCAAATGAGCCTGCAGGGAGACCTTCTCCTGGGTCCTCAGGACCTTCTCCTGCCTGTAGAGGCGCTCTCATTTCGAGGTACTCACGGACTGCCCCCACTTCAGCCTCTTCTCCCTTTCCCGGGTTTTCATTTGGATTTTGTCTCTTCCTTCTGCGAGAGACAATAAACCACGTATGTAACAGGCTGTTACCAACCCAGGAGTCAATTAGACATGCAGACTATGGTATCCAAACCAACTTAGTTTATTCACCCCCAATGGGTCTTTACTTACAGCATCAAAGCAGATAGTCACAGGTATTGTCTTAGTTGCTTCTGCTTCACACACCTCTGTGTGGACTAGCCACCCACATTCTGTCCTTACATTGTACAAGGGAGAGGACGTACTTTCCAGATTACCACTTGCCCAACACATCCATCCATCTATCCATCCTCTTAAAGTGGTAACCCACCTCAGAAACAACTATCTCACTCTGTTAGAGTAGACAAAAGTAAATGAGAGAGGCAGTATGAAGTGAAGGAGGAGAGAGGTAGAAGTGAAGGAGAAAAAAGTAGACAGAAGTGGAGGAGAAAGAGTGAGGGGTGAGAGGTTTAAGAAGAGATGATTTAGAGATAGGCAATCAGAAGTGAAGGGGACAGAGAGAGAGAGAGGTAGACAGAAGTGAAGGAGAGAGAGGTAGACAGAAGTGAAGGAAGGAGAGGTAGACTGAAGTGAAGGGGAGTTATGTAGATAGAAGTAAAGGGAATTGAGTTAGACAGAAGTGAAGGGAAGTTAGGAAGCGGGAAGTGAAGGAGAGAGTGGCGTTGACAGACGTGAAGGTTAGAGAGGTGGACAGAAATGAAGGGTGGAGAGGTAGATAGAAATGAAGGAGAGAGAGGTAGTCAGATGAGAAGTAGAGAGAGGTAGAGTGAAGTGTTGGAGATAGAGATTGAAAATAGTGAAGGAGAGAGGTAGCCAGAAGTGAAGGAGGGAGGCATTGGCAGAATTGAGAGGAGAGAAGTAGACAAAAGTGTACAGTAGTGAGGTGGGCAGAACGGCAAAGGAGAGAAGTAGACAAAACTGAAGAGAGAGAGGTAGACACTAAGGAAGGGGTGAGAGGTAGACAGAAGTGAAGGAGAGAGAGGTAGCCAGCAATGAAGGGAGGAGATGTAGACAGAAGTGAAGGAAGAGAAACGAACAGAAGTAAATGTTAGAGAGGTAGACAGAAATGAAGTGATGAGTAGAAATATGGGCAGAATGGAAGGGGAGCGAGATAGACAGAAATGATGGAGAGAGAGATAGACAGAAGTGAAGGAGAAAGGTACACAGGAGTGATGGAGAGAGGCATTAACAGAAATAAAGGGGAGCGAAGTGGACAGAAGTATGGAGTAGAGAGTTCGGCAAAAGTACAGAGGAAGGAGGTTGAAAATAGTGAAGGAGAGAGGTAGACTGATGTGAAGTGGAGAGTGGTAGACAGAAGTGAGGGAGAGTGGCAGACGGAACTGAAGGAGACAGAGGTAGACAGAAATGAAGGAGAAAGAGGTAGGCATAAGTGAAGGAGAGAGGCATAGACAGAAGTGAAGGAGAGAGAAGCGGACAGAAGTGTTGGGGAGAGGTAGATTCAAGTGATGCGCAGAGGTAGCTGAAGTTTAGGAGAGAGATGTAGACAGAATTGAAGGAATGAGTGGCATAGGCAGAAGTGAAGAGGAGAGAGGTAGTCGGAAGTAATGGCGAGAGAGGTAGACAGAAGTGAAGGAGAGAGAACGTGAGAACATAAGTGCAAAAAGAGTAGGGCAGTAATATCCTAATATGAACTGGGACAGAAACAGTGTGAAGGCTATAGAGGGCTCAAAATTCTTAAATTGCATTCAGGAGAACTTTTTTAGCCAGTACGTAGCAAGCCCAACAAGAGAGGGAGCAGTTCTGCATTTAGTTTTAGGAAATGAGGCTGGGCAGGTGGAAGGAGTATCAGTGGGAGTGCATTTTGGTGGTAGTGATCATGATTCAGTTAGTTTTAGCATAGTTATGGAAAAGGACAAAGATAGAACAGTTCTCAATTGGGGAAAGGCCAATTTTACTAAGCCACAAAGTGATTTAGCAAAAGTAGGACTGGAAACAGCTACTTGAAGGTAAATCAATGTCAGAGCAGTGGGAGGCATTCAAGGGGAAGATTCAAGGGGTGCAGAGTAAACATGTTCCCACAAAGAGAACAGGTGGGGCTGCCAAATCCAGAGCCCCCGGATGTCAAGGAGCATATACGGTAAGATAAGGCAAAAAAGGAAAGCTTATGCCAGACACCGAGAACTCAATACCACAGAAAGCCTAGAGGAGTATAGAAAGTGCAGGGGTGAAATTAAAAAGGAAATTAAGAAAGCAAAGAGAGGGCATTAAAAATTTTGGCAAGTAAAATCAAGTAAAACCCGAAGATGTTTTATAAATACATTAAGAGCAAAAGGATAACTAAGGAAAGAGTAGGGCCTATTAGAGACCAAAAAGTACCTATGTGTGGAGGTGGAAGATGTGGGTATGGTGCTTAACGAATACTTTGCGTCTGTCTTCACAAAAGAGAGGGACGATGCAGACATTGTAGTTACGGAGGAGGAATGTGAAATATTGGATGGGATAAACATAGTGAGAGAGGAAGTATTAAGGAGATTAGCATCTTTGAAAGTAGATAAATCACCAGGGCTGGGTGAAATGTATCCCAGGCTGTTAAAAGAAGCAAGGGAAGAAATAGTTGAGGCTCTGACCATCATTTTCCAATCCTCACTGGATATAGGCGTGGTGCTGGAGGATTGGAGGACTGCTAACGTTGTACCATTGTTTAAAAAGGGAATGAGGGATAGACCGAGTAATTACAGGCCAGTCAGTCTAACCTCGGTTGTGGGCAAATTATTGGAATCAATTCTGAGGGACAGGATAAACCGTCACTTAGAAAGCACGGAGTAATCAAGGACAGTCAGCATGGATTTGTTAAGGGAAGGTCGTGTCTGACTAACTTGATTGAATTTTTTGAGGAGGCAACAAGGCGGGTCATTGAGGGTAATGCATTTGATATAGTCTACATGGATTATAGCAAGGCTTTTGACAAGGTCCTTTACTGGTCAAAATAGTACAAGCCCATGGGATGCAAGTGAGAGTGGCAAGATGGATCCAAAATTGGCTCAGTGGCAGGAAGCAAAGGGCAATGGTCGAAGGGTGTTTTTGTGACTGGAAGGCTGTTTCCAACGGGGTTCCGCAGGGCTCAGTACTAGGTCCCTTGCTTTTTGTAATATATATTAATGATTTAGACTTAAATGTAGGGGGCATGATTAAGAAGTTTGCAGATGATTCAAAAATTGGCCGTGTGACTGATAGTGAGGAGGAAAGCTGTAGACTGCAGGGAGATATCAATGGACTGGTCAGGTGGGCAGAAAAGTGGCAGATGTAATTCAATCCAGGGAAGTGTGAGGGTAATGCATTTGGGGAGGGCAAACAAGGCAAGGGAGTACACAATAAATGGGAGGATACTGAAAGGTGTAGAGAAGTGAGGGACCTTGGAGTACATGTCCACAGATCCCTGCAGGTAGCAAGGTCGGTAGATAACGTGGTTAAGAAGGCATCTGGAATACTTTCCTTTATTATCCGAGGCATAGAATATAAGAGCAGGGAGGTTATGTTGGAACTGTATAAAACACTGGTCAGGCCACAGCTTGAGTACTGTGTACAGTTCTGGTCACCACATTATAGGAAGGATGTAATTGCAGTAGAGAGGGTACAGAGGAGATTTACGAGGATGTTGCCAGGACTGAAGAATTTTAGCTATGAGGAAAGATTGGATAGGCTGGGGTTGTTTTCCTTGGAACGGAGGAGGCTGAGGAGTGATATGATTGAGGTGTACAAAATTATGAGGGGCCTTGATAGAGTGGATAGGAAGGACCTATTTCCCTTAGCAGAGAGGTCAATAACCAGGGGGCATAGATTTAAAGTGATTGGTAGAAGGATTAGAGCGGAAATGAGGAAAATATTTTCACCCAGAGAGTGATAGGGATCTGGAACTCACTGCCTGAAAGGGTGGTAGAGGCAGAAACCCTCAACTCATTTAAAAAGTACCGGGGATATGCTCCTGAAGTGCCGTAACCTACAACTCTACGTAACAAGTGCTGGAAAGTGGGATTAGGCTGGATGGCTCATTTTCAGCTGGCGCGGACACAATGGGCCAAATGGCCTCCTTCTGTGCCGTTAATTTTCTATGATTCTATAAGAAATAGGAGCAGGAACTGCTGGAGAAGCTCAGCCAATAAGGCAGCATCTGTGCAGAAAGAAACAGAGTTAACGTTTCAGGTCGAAGACCTTTCGTCAGATTTGGAAGATGTCTTCCAGTTCTAATGATCGGACTTCGACCTGAAACGTTATCTCTGTTTCTTTCTCCACAGATGCTGCCTCACTGGCTGAGCTTCTCCACCATTTCCTGTTTTCATTTCAAATTTCTAGCATCTGCAGTATTTTGCTTTAGAAATTGAAGCAGGATTAGCCCGTACGGCCCCTCGAGCCTGCTCCGCCATTCAATCAGATCATGGCTGACCTTTGACCTCAACTCCACTTTACTGCCCGATCCCCATATCCCTTGATTCCCCAAGAGTCCAAAAATGTATCTATCTCAGCCTTGAATATACTCAATGACTCAGCATTCACAGCCCTCTGGGATAGAGAATTCCAAAGGTTCACAACCGTCAGATTGTAGCTCATGGTGTAGGGGGTAACATATTAGCATGGATAAAGGATTGGTCGGCTAACAGGAAACAGAGAGTAGGCATAAATGGGTCATTTTCAGGTTGGCAAGATGTAGCGAGTGGAGTGCCACAGATTTCATTGCTTGGGCCTCAACTATTTACAATCTATATCAATGACTTGGATGAAAGGACCGAATGTATGGTTGCTAAATTTGCTGATGACACAAAGGTAGGTAGGAAAGTAAGTTGTGAAGAGGACATAAGGGGCGCTAAATTGGGCAGTGTAGTGCCCGTTGTTTAGGCGCTACATGGCCTCTCCGAAATCCAACATGGCATCTTGGATACACATGCACATTTTCTGCGTGACCTGCGCCAGACGCCATCGCGGTGCAGGAGTAATACCAAACTCTGGAAGCATGTAAAGTAGGGAGAAAATGGCCGAAATCAGTGTGCAAAGCTGATTTAAAGTGATACACACCATTTTCGACCTTAACGCTAAACTCAACACACAGTCTTATCCCCGACCATCTAAACATTTCTTACAGTGCCTGAAGGATCACCCACCAGCGCTATTTAAAGGGCTATACAGGGCTTTCAGGTTAGTTGCTGGATTATCGCTTCTGGCTGCTGGAGGAGTAGGGAGTGTTTTTTGAAGCTCTCTATTCTTACTGAGAGTTCCTACACTACTTTTGAGAGTGGTTTGGCAGGTACTGCCTTACGGGTCGTAAAGTTACCCTGGTTGAACAACATTCCTGCCAACCATGGGCGGTCTGCTAGGGCTCCCGTTGGGCATTGAGCATGACTGGGAACATGCAGAGAGGCCACGCCCAGCAGGTCAAGCTGCGAGGAGACGGAGGACAAGGAGGCGCAGGGCACTGAGCAGGATGCCCTACCCAATGAGCGCCTTCCGGGATCAATTCTCTGACCTCAACATGACCGAGGAGGATTGCATCCGATGCCTGAGGTTCACCAAGGAAGCCGTCACCGAGATCTGTCAACTGGTGCGGCCACAACTGCAGCCTCAGGGCAGGGCGAGGACACCATTGCCTGTGGCTGTGAAGGTCACCGTGGCGCTGAATTTCTACGGCTCAGGATCATTTCAGGCCTCTGCTGGTGACATGTGCAACATCTCACAGTATGCAATGCACTGCTGCATAAGGGAGGTCACAGACGCACTGTACCAAATGAGGAACAGGTTCATCACCTTCCCTCTCAACAGAGACAATCGGAACGAGCGAGCAAGGGGTTTCGCCCGCATTGCTGGCTTCCCCATGGTACAGGGTGCCATTGACTGCACACATATTGCCCTGCGTGCCCCACACATCAACTCGGCCGTCTTTGTCAACCGAAAGGGCTTCCACTCCCTCAACATGCAGCTGGTGTGCGACCACACGCATCGCATCTTGGAGGTTGATGTCCGCTACCCTGGGAGTAATGCAGCAGTCCAACGTGCCAGCTATCTTTCATCTGACTTGGCAAGTCAAAGGCTGGCTACTGGGCGAAAAGGGCTATCCCCTCACGACGTGGCTCATGGCACTGGTCAGGAACCCACACACACGTGCACAGCAGGCCTATAATGAGAGCCATGCTGCCATACGCAACATCTGGAGCACACCATAGGCCTCCTCAAACAACGCTTCCGCTGCCTAGACCAGTCTGGAGGAGCCCTGCAGTACTCCCCTGAGCGGGTGGGCAGATTTGTGGTGGTCTGCTGCATGCTGCACAACCTCGCCATCATGAGGGACCAGCCTTTGCCACCAATGATTGCAGAAGATCCTGAGCCAGAGGTGGAGGAGGAGGAGGCTGAGGAGGAAGAAGCGGAGGAGGCTGAGGAGGAAGAGGCTTAGGAGGAGCAGGAGGAGAGGTTGCAGCCAGAAGAGGAAGTGGAGGAAGACGCAAGGGTGCAGCAGGAACCACAAACCTTGTCTGCAAGGGCTCTGCGTGCTCACCTGATCCGTGCCCGCTATCAATAATTGGAACTACATCCCCCAACACACCAACAGTCCTACACTCCCCACCTTTCCCCTCCCATAAGACAATCAAATCGCCCTCCATCTGATTACACATTGGTGTCCCTCTCAGCTAATTGCATAAATAAAAACCACCACCAAATGCAAAATCAAAGTCTCATTTATGGATGAAAAAATGAAATTATGCAAACATAACAGAACTATTCACCTTTGTGCATTCCCTTATTGCCTGTTGTTCATGTGCCTTTACCTATCCTAGTGCTCCTATGAGGTGCTTCCCCAGTGGCTGGAGCATGGGTGGTGGGAGGCTGCTGGCCTTCAATGGAGAAATGTCCAGATGGCTTTGGAGGACGACCTCGAGCAGCTCTGGGCCTGGAGGGCCCGGCTTCAGACTGCACCATCTCAGCATGGGCTGCAGCAGTCTGGCCTGGCTGGCCGAGAGGAAACAACAGGGGCACTGGCAGAGTAGCAGGGGTGGGAGCAGGAATGCTGTCGTCCCGAGAGAGGACAGCAGGTCCAACTGCCATGGCGCCACTGCCACTCTCCCGGGGCGGCGCCTCAGCAATCCTGGTGATCAGCTGGAGAACGGATTGCTGGAATGCTGTGATGCCCTGGAAGCCCTGTTCCACAGTGGTCCCCAGAGCCACGATAGCAGTAGTCTGAGCTTCCAAGGCAGCAGTCTGAGCTGAAAATGCAGCAGTCAGACCTTGGGTGGCAGATGTTTGTGCTGCAGTGGAAGCTGTGACATCTGTCATCAGACGCTGCATCATGGTGGGCTCCACATGTGCGCTGATGGAGGTGACCACCCGTTTCATGCTGGAAAGGATGGGCTTCAAGCTCTGCGCAAAGCCCTGTGCCAAGTTGGAGCTGGACTCCTCCACGTCCCTTCTCATTGTGCGCAGGCTTTCTGGCAAGTTTTCCAGTGCCCCAAGCATTTGTTGGTGTACGTCCATCAGCCATCTTCTGTAGCCTGGCCCATCGAACTCTTCATCTGACTCCTCTGCAGCAGAACTAATGAGTGACCTCACCCTCCGGCGAGCTGGCACCTGTGGTATCCGTTCCCCCCACCCCGGCTCGTGCACGCTTGTGCTCGGTGTCTCACCATGTGCAGATCCCTCCTCTAACCTAACCTCTAAAGAACGCGCAGTGTCAGTCTCTGAGTTGGTGGAAGCAAGTGTCAGATCGAGTGACGGTGTGGCTTCAGTGTCCTTCTCCTCCTCCTCCTCAGGTGCCGTCACGTGTTCTTGGGTATCTGCAAAGACAAAGGGAAACAGGTTGAGCCGTGGAGTGGGGAGAGGAGCAAGTAAGAGGTGTGTGCTGACAGTATGTGCAGCACGTGAGTCAGAAAAGATTATGGGAGGAGGGAGATGTGGAAAAGGAGAAGGATCATTAGATATGCAGAGACCCTCTTCACCAGGACCTCCAGTGCGGCATGTTGTGACGGCTGCAGTGACGGCCTGCCCAATGATCCGCAGCACCGTCTCCTCTAGGGGGGTAAGGACATGCAGACATGCCCATCCAGCCTCAGGTCCCTCCTGTTGCCATGTGTTATACGCCACCTTCTCCTGCAAGACAGAGTGTGTCAGTGAGT
Organism: Heptranchias perlo; assembly: GCF_035084215.1. Lineage (NCBI taxonomy): Eukaryota > Metazoa > Chordata > Chondrichthyes > Hexanchiformes > Hexanchidae > Heptranchias > Heptranchias perlo. Next base: position 78,116,095 of record NC_090330.1, read on the forward strand.
GTCCTGCAAGGTGTGTGGGTGATGTGTCATAGAATCATAGAATCATAGAAGTTACAACATGGAAACAGGCCCTTCGGCCCAACATGTCCATGTCGCCCAGTTTATACCACTAAGCTAGTCCCAATTGCCTGCACTTGGCCCATATCCCTCGATACCCATCTTACCCATGTAACTGTCCAAATGCTTTTTAAAAGACAAAATTGTACCCGCCTCTACTACTGCCTCTGGCAGCTCGTTCCAGACACTCACCACCCTTTGAGTGAAAAAATTGCCCCTCTGGATCCTTTTGTATCTCTCCCCTCTCACCTTAAATCTGTGCCCCCTCGTTATAGACTCCCCTACCTTTGGGAAAAGATTTTGACTATCGACCTTATCTATGCCCCTCATTATTTTATAGACTTCTATAAGATCACCACTTAACCTCCTACTCTCCAGGGAATAAAGTCCCAGTCTGTCTAACCTCTCCCTGTAAGTCAAACCATCAAGTCCCGGTAGCATCCTAGTAAATCTTTTCTGCACTCTTTCTAGTTTAATAATATCCTTTCTATAATAGGGTGACCAGAACTGTACACAGTACTCCAAGTGTGGCCTCACCAATGCCCTGTACAACTTCAACAAGACATCCCAACTCCTGCATTCAATGTTCTGACCAATGAAACCAAGCATGCTGAATGCCTTCTTCACCACCCTATCCACCTGTGACTCCACTTTCAAGGAGCTATGAACCTGTACTCCTAGATCTCTTTGTTCTATAACTCTCCCCAACGCCCTACCATTAACGGAGTAGGTCCTGGCCCGATTCGATCTACCAAAATGCATCACCTCACATTTATCTAAATTAAACTCCATCTGCCATTCATCGGCCCACTGGCCCAATTTATCAAGATCCCGTTGCAATCCTAGATAACCTTCTTCACTGTCCACAATGCCACCAATCTTGGTGTCATCTGCAAACTTACTAACCATGCTTCCTAAATTCTCATCCAAATCATTAATATAAATAACAAATAACAGCGGACCCAGCACCGATCCCTGAGGCACACCGCTGGACACAGGCATCCAGTTTGAAAAACAACCCTCGACAACCACCCTCTGTCTTCTGTCGTCAAGCCAATTTTGTATCCAATTGGCTACCTCACCTTGGATCCCATGAGATTTAACCTTATGTAACAACCTACCATGCGGTACCTTGTCAAATGCTTTGCTGAAGTCCATGTAGACCACGTCTACTGCACAGCCCTCATCTATCTTCTTGGTTACCCCTTCAAAAAACTCAATCAAATTCGTGAGACATGATTTTCCTCTCACAAAACCATGCTGACTGTTCCTAATTAGTCCCTGCCTCTCCAAATGCCTGTAGATTCTGTCCCTCAGAATACCCTCTAACAACTTACCCACTACAGATGTCAGGCTCACTGGTCTGTAGTTCCCAGGCTTTTCCCTGCCGCCCTTCTTAAACAAAGGCACAACATTTGCTACCCTCCAATCTTCAGGCACCTCACCTGTAGCGGTGGATGATTCAAATATCTCTGCTAGGGGACCCGCAATTTCCTCCCTAACCTCCCATAACGTCCTGGGATACATTTCATCAGGTCCCGGAGATTTATCTACCTTGATGCGCGTTAAGACTTCCAGCACCTCCCTCTCTGTAATATGTACACTCCTCAAGACATCACTATTTATTTCCCCAAGTTCCCTAACATCCATGCCTTTCTCAACCGTAAATACCGATGTGAAATATTCATTCAGGATCTCACCCATCTCTTGTGGTTCCGCACATAGATGACCTTGTTGATCCTTAAGAGGCCCTACTCTCTCCCTAGTTACCCTTTTGCCCTTTATGTATTTGTAGAAGCTCTTTGGATTCACCTTTGCCTGATCTGCCAAAGCAATCTCATATCCCCTTTTTGCCCTCCTGATTTCTCTCTTAACTCTACTCCGGCAATCTCTATACTCTTCAAGGGATCCACTTGATCCCAGCTGCCTATGCATGTCATATGCCTCCTTCTTATTTTTGACTAGTGCCTCAATCTCCCGAGTCATCCAAGGTTCCCTACTTCTACCAGCCTTGCCCTTCATGGTCGAATAGCTGCCAGTTTGTGTGACTTGTGAGTGGTGGTTGTGTGGCCTGCAAGTGTGGTACTATGTGCGGGTGAGATGCAGCATTGAGTATGGATGGGCAGTGTTTGTTGGTGGGTGGGTGGGTGACGGGAGGTGTCATGCATGGAGTATTGGTGCAGTTGGTAGGATGTGCTACTTGACACTTGCATTTACTCACCTTGACCACTCGTATCGAATCATTAAACTTCTTCCAGCACTGCACCCACATGCATGGTTCAATGCTCCTAGCGTTGACCTCCTTCGCCATAGCCTGCCAATGCCTGCACAGCTGTAGTCGGGAGGGTCTCCGGCCACCCTGCGGGTACATGCTTGCACTCCTTGTTCCATGCCTTCCTCCAGGGCCTCCAGAGCATTGTCCAAGAATGGTGGAACCCTGTCTCTTGCCGCTCCAGCTTCTTGCGATGCCATTCTCCCTTCTCCTAGTTGGCTGTGTACCTGCCATTGAAAATGTGCCTGCATCTTTAAGTCGTGCAGGCTGCTGATGACGTGCGTTGTCCACGCCCCATTTCCAACTTCCTCATTCTCCGTGCAGCCTCTCAGCAGCAAGGTCTGTTCTTCCTGCACAGAGATTTCATGGTCAGCAGCCGGCAGCACGAAGTTCACGTGCTGCCTGCGTAGGGTTCGTCGGTACGGGGTGGTCGCGGGACCATCACCCAGAACGGACCCTAATTTTTCCCCATGGAGTCTACAAAGGGTTATAGATAGGTTAAGTGAGTGGGCAAAAATTTGGCAGATGGAGTATAATGTGGGAAAATGTAAACTTGTCCACTTTGGCAGGAGGAATAGAAAAGCAGTATATTATTTAAATGGAGAAAGATTGAGATACAGAGGGATCTGGGTGTCCTAGTACATGAATCACAAAAAGTTAATATGGAAGTACAGCAAGTGATCAGGAAGGCAAATGGAATGTTGTCATTTAATACAAGGGGAATGGAATATAAAAGTAGAGATGTTTTACTACAGTTGCACAGGGCATTGGTGGGACCACATCTAGAATACTGTGTGCAGTTTTGATCTCCTTATTTAAGAAAGAACATAATTGCTTTGGAGGCGGTTCAGAGAAGGTTCACTCGACTGATTCCTGGGATGAGGGGGTTATCTTATGAGGAAAGGTTGGACAAGTTGGGCCTGTATACACTGGAGTTTAGAAGAATGAGAGGTGATCTTATTGAAACATATAAGATCCTGAGGGGCTAGAAGGGGTAGATGCTGAGCGGATGTTTCCCCTTGTGGGAGAGACTAGAACTAGGGGCCACAGTATAAAAATAAGTGGTCTCCCATTTAAGACGGAGATGAGGAGAATTTTTTTCTCTCGGAGGGTCGTGACTCTGTGGAACTCTCTTCCCCAGAGAACAGTGGAGGCAGGGTCATTGAATATTTTTAAGGCTGAGTTTGATAGATTCCTGATTAACAAGGGAGTCAAAGGTTATAGTAGGTAGACGGGAACGTAGGGTTGAGGTCACAATCAGATCAGCCATGATCTTATCAAATGGCAGAGCAGACTCGAGGGGCCAAATGGCCTACTCCTGCTCTTAATTTGTATGTTCGTATGAAGAAATTCTTCCTCATCTCAGTTTTAAATGGTCGACGGCTTATCCTGCGACTATACCCCTTAGTTCTAGACTCTCCAGCCAGGGAAAACAAACTCTCAGCATCCATCCTGTCAAGCCTCCTCAGAATCTTATATGTTTCAATGAGATTACGTCTCATTCTTCCAAACTCCAGAGTGTATAGGCCCATTCTACTCAGCCTCTCAAGGGACAACCCTCTCATCCCAGGAATTAATCTTGTGAACTTTTGTTGCACCGCGTCTAAGGTAATATACCCTTCCTTAGATAAGGAGACAAAAACTGTACACAGTACTCCAGGTGAGGTCTCACAAAAGCCCTGTACAATTGTAGTAAGATTTCTTTACTCTTGTACTCCAACCCCCCTTGCAATAGAGGCCAACATGCCATTTGCTTTCCTGATTCCTGTACCAGCATGCTAACTTTTTGGGTTTCTTGTGCAAGGACACCCAAGTCTCTCTGAACACCATCATTTACTCGTTTCTCACCATTTAAAAAATATTATGTTTGTCTATTCTTTCTACCAAAGTGAATATCCTCACATTTCCCCAAATTATACTCCATCTCCCATCTTCTTGACCATTCACTTAACCTGTCTGTATCCCTTTGCAGATTCTTTATATCCTCCTCACAGCTTACTTTCCCACCTCGTTTTGTATCGTCAGCAAACTTGGATGCATTACACTCAGTCCCTTTATCTAAGTCATTAATATAGATTGTAAATAGCTGAGGCCCAAGCACCGATCCTTGCGGCACCCCACTAGTTACAGCCTGACAACCTGAAAATGACCTGTTGATCCTCTGTTTTCTGTCCGCTAACCAATTTTCTATCCATGCTAATATGTTACCCCCAATCCCATGAGCACTTATCTTGCATAACAACCTTTTATGTGGCACCTTTTTTTTATTCATTCATGGGATGTGGGCGTCTCTGGTGAGGCCGGCATTTATTGCCCATCCCTAATTGCCCTTGAGAAGGTGGTGGTGAGCCGCCTTCTTGAACCGCTGCAGTCCGTGTGGTGAAGGTTCTCCCACAGTGCTGTTAGGTAGAGAGTTCCAGGATTTTGACCCAGCGATGATGAAGGAACGGTGATATATTTCCAAGTCACTGCCCATTATCCAAGTCCATTATCGAATGCCTTTTGAAAATTTAAATATACGATACCCACTGGTTTCCCTTTGTCTACCCTGCTAGTAACATCCTCAAAAAACTCTAATAAACTTGTCAAACATAATTTCCCTCTCATAAAACCATGTTGACTCTGCCTCTGATATATCATGATGTTCTAAGTGCCCTGTTACCATTTCCTGATTAATGGATTCCAGCATTTTCCTGACGACTGATGCCAGGATAACTGGCCTGTAGTTCCCTGTTTTATCTCTCTCTCGTTTCTTGAATAGTGGGGTTACATTTGCTACCTTCCAATCTGCTGGGACCGTTCTAGAATCTAGGGAATTTTGGAATAATATAATCAATGCACCCAATATCTCTGCAGCCACCTCTTTTAGAACCCTTGGATGTTTAGGTCCAGCGGATTTATTGGCTTTTAGTGCCAATAGTTTCTCAAGTACATTTTCTCTACTGATATTAATTACTTTAATTTCCTCACTCTCATTAGCCCCTTGGTTCCCCATTATTTCTGGTATGCTTTTTGTGTCTTCTATTGTGAAGACAGATACAAAATATTTGTTTAATGCATCTGCCATTTCCTGATTCCCCGTAATAATTTCTGCTGTCTCAGCTTCGAAGGGACCGATGTTTACTTTTGCTACTCTCTTCCTTACAATCTGTTTTTATATTTCTTGCTAGTTTACTTTCATATTCTATTTTCTCTCTTTTTATCTTTTTTGGTCACCTTTTCTGATTTCTAAAACTCTCCCAGGCTTACTACTCTTCTTGGCAACATTATAGACCTCTTCTTTTAATCTAATACTATCCCTAACTTGTTTAGTTATCCATGGATGGATCACTTTTCCCATGGAGTTTTTATTTCTGAATGTAATGTGTATTTGTTGAGAATATTGAAATATTTCTTTAAATATTTGCCATTGTTTACTAACTGTCATACCCTTTGATCTAATGTCCGAATCTACCTTAGCCAACTCGCCCCTCACACCTATGTAATTGGCATTAATTAAGTTTAAGACTCTAGTTTCTGACTGAACTATGTCTCTCTCAAACTCAATGTGAAATTCTATCATCTTATGATCACTCTTCCCCGAGGATCCTTTACTGTGAGTTTACTAATTTATCCTGTCTCATTACACAATACAAGATCTAAAATAGCCTGCTCCCTGATTGGTTCCATGATGTATTTTTCTAAGAAACCATCTTGAAAGCATCCCATGAACTCGTCCTCCAGACTACATTTGCCAATTTGGTTTGCCATTCTATATGAAGATTAAAGTCCCCCACAATTACTGTATTACCTTTGTTACAAGCTCCTACTATTTCATGATTAATACTCTGTCCAACGGTATAGCTACTATTAAGGGACCTATAAACTACCCCACCAGAGTTTTCTGCCCCTTGTTATTTCTTATTTCTATCCATATTGATTCTACTTCCTGATCTTCTGAGCCAAGATCCTTTCTCACCACTGTCCTTATGTCATCATTTATTATTAGGGCTACGCCCCCTCCTTTTCCATTCTGCCTGTCTTTTCTAAATGTTATGTACCCTGGAATATTTGATTCCCAACCTTGGTCACTTTGCGACCATGTCTCTGTAATGGCTATTAGGTCAAACCCATTTATCTCTATTTGTGCAACTAATTCATCTATCTTGTTACGAATGCTCCATGCATTCAGATAAAGAGCCTTTAGTTTTGACTTTTTACCATTTTTTCCTGCTTTGACCTTATTTGCTAATGCACTATTATTGGTAAACTCTCTGTCCCTTCCTGCCGCACTCTGATTATTTATAACCAAATCACTACACTGCTCTGTGGCCTTGACTTTTCTCATTAGGTTTCTAAATTCCCCTCACCTGACCTCTCCCCCACCCCTTTTTTAGTTTAAAGCCCAATCTACAATCCTAGTTATTTGATTCGCCAGGATGCTGGTCCCAGCCCAGTTAAAGTGGAGCCCGTCCCAGTGGAACAGCTCCCTCTTTCCCCAGTGCTGCTGCCAGTGCCCCCTGAATTGAACCCCCTGTCTCCCACACCACTCTTTACGCCACGCATTTAACTCGCTGATCTGTTTGTCCCTATGCCAATTTGTGCATGACTCATGTAGTAATCAAGAGATTATTACCTTTGAGATTCTGCTTATTAATTTAGACCCTATGAAGGAGAGATGTAGGCAGAAGTGAAGAAAAATGAAGAGTAGGTAGAAGTGATGGGGAGAGAGGTAAACAGAAGTAAAGAGGAGAGAGGTCAACAGAAATGAAGGAGAGAGAGGTAGACAAAAGTGAAGATAAGAGAGGTAGACAGAAGTAAAGGTGAGAGGCGTACACAGAAGTGAAGTTGGGAGAGATGGACAGAAATGAAGGGGAAAGGGAGACAGAGTGAAGTTGAGAGGCGTTCACAGAAGTGAAGTGGGGAGAGGTGGACATAAGTGAATGGGAGGGAGGTAGACAGAAGTAAAGCGGAAACAAATAGACCAAAGTAAGGAGGAGGAAGGTAGATAGAAGTGAAGGAGAGAGAGACGTAGGCAGAAGTGAAGGGGAGAGAGGTAGACAGAAGTGAAGGGGAGGGGGATAGACAGAAGTCATGGAGATGGAGACAGATTCAAGAGACGGTCAGATTGTAGCAGGAAGTGAAGGAGAGAGAGAGGAAGACAAAAGTAAAGTAGAGAGAGTAAATAGAAGCGTTGGATGAAGAGGTTGAAAATAGGGAACGGATAGGTCGGCAGAAGTGAAGGGGAGAGAGGTAGATAGAAGTAAAGACGTGAAAGGTAAACAGAAGTGAAGGAATGAGAGGCATAGGCAGAAGTGAAGGGGACAGAGGTAGACAAGTAAAGGGGAGAGAGGTAGACAGAAGTGAAGGAGAGAGTTGTAGACATTAATGAAGAGGAGAGGTGTGAAGGGGAGAGATGTAGACAGACATGAAGCAGTGAGAGGCACAGGCACAGATGAAGGAGAGAGAGGCAGACAGAAGTAAAGGGGAGTGAGGTAGACAGATGTAAAGGAGAGAGATGTGGACAGAAGTGAAGGTGTGAGGTATAGACAGAAGTGGAAGGAAAAGAGTTAGACAGAAGTGAAGGAGGGTGGCACATAGAAGTGATGGAGAGAGGCATAGACATTCGTAAAGGTGAGAGAAGAGGACAAAAGTGAATGGGAGAGATGTAGACAGAAGTTCAGGAGAGAGGTTGACAGAAATGAAGGAGTGTGTTAGACAGAAGCGAAGGAGAGAGAAGTAGGCAGAAGTGATTGAGTGAGAGGCAGACAGAAGTGAAGAAGAGAATGGTGGACAGAAATGAAGGAGAGAGAGGCAGACAGAATTGAAGGAGAGAGAGGCAGACAGAAGTGAAGAAGAGAATGGTGGACAGAAATGAAGGAGAGAGAGGCAGACAGAATTGAAGGAGAGAGAGGCAGACAGAAGTGAAGAAGAGAGAGGCAGACTGAAGTGAAGGTGAGGGAGGAAGACAGAATTGAAAGAGAGAGCGGCAGACAAAAATGAAGGTAAGTGAGGTAGATAAAAGTCAGGGTGAGAGAGGCAGACGGAAGTGAAGGAGAGAAGCAGACAGAAGTGAAGGGTAGAGATGTAGACAGAAGTGAAGGAGTGAAAAGCATAGGCAGAAGTGAAGGGGAAAGAGGTAGAAAAAAATAAAGAGGAGGGAGATAAACAGAAGTGAAGGAGAGAGAGGTAGACTGAAGTGAAGGGGAGAGGCAGACAGAGATGTATGGGAGAGAGGTAGACAAAAGTAAAGTGATGGAGAGATGTGGACAGAAGTGTATGAGGGAGACGCGTTGGCAGAAGTGAAGGAGATAGAGGTTGATAGCAGTGAAGACGGGAGAGGTAGACAGAAGTATAGGGTAGAGAGCTGGGCAGAAGTACAGAGGAAGGAGGTTGAAAATAGTGAAGGACAGAGATAGGCAGATGTGAAGTGGAGAGAGGTAGACAGAGGTGAGGGAGAGTTGCATAGACGGAAGTGAGGGCGAGAGAAGCGGACAGAAGTGAATGGGAGAGAGGTAGACAGAAATGAAGGAGAGAAGTACAAAAATTGAAGGATAGAGGTAGAAAGAAGTGAAGGTTAGAGAGGTATACAGAAATGAAGGATAGACAGAAGTGATGAGTAGAAATGTGAGCAGAAGTGAAGGGGAGAGAGGTGGACAGAAGTATAGGGTAGAGATCTGGGCAGAAATGCAGAGGGGGGGAGTTTGAAAATAGTAATTGAGAGAGGTAGGCAGATGTGAAGTGGAGATGGTAGACAGAAGTGAATGAGAGAGGTAGACAGAATTGAAGGGGTGAGAGGTAGACAAAAGTGATGGAGAAGGATTTAGATTTAAGTGCCGTGCAGAGGCACCTGAAGTGAAGGAGAGAGAGGTAGATAGAAGTGAAGGAGAGAGATGTGGACAGACGTGAAAGGAGTGAGGTAGACAAAGTGAATGTTAGAGAGGTAGACAGAAGTGATGGAGATAGAGGTAGATTCAAGCGACACGCAGAGGTAGCGGGAAGTGGATGGGAGAGAATAGATGGAAGTGAAGGAGAGTGAGGTAGATGGAAGTGAAGGAGAGAGGGAGACAGAAGTGAAGGAGAGGGTGGTGGACAGAAGTGAAGGAGAGAGGTAGACAGATATGAAGGAGTGAGGCATTGGCAGATGTGAAGGGAAGAGAGGTAGATACAAATGAAGAGAGAGGTAGATGAAGTGATGGAGAGAGGCATTCGCAGAAATGAAGGGGAGAGAGGTTGACTGAAGTTTAGGGTCGAGAGGTGGGCAGAAGTGCAGAGGAAGGCGGTAGAAAATAGTGAAGGAGTGAGGTAGGCAGATGTGAAGTGGAGGGAGGTAGAGTTAAATGAAGGAGAGAGGCGTAGACGGAAGTGAAGGTGAGAGAAGCGGACAGAAGTGAATGGGAGAGAGGTAGACAGAAGTGAAGGAGAGAGGTAGACAGAAATGAAGGAGTGAGGTAGACAGAAGTGAAGGAGTGAGGTAGACAGAAGTGAATTGGATAGAAGTAGACAAGTGAAGGGGAGAGGGCAGACAGAAGTGAAGGAGACAGAGGTGAAATAGAGAGAGGTAGTCAGAAGTATAGGGTAGAGCGGTGGGCAGAAGTGCAGAGGGGAGAAGTTGAAATAGTGAAGGAGAGAGGTGAGCAGAAGTGAAGTATAGAGTGGTAGACAGAAGTGATGGAGATAGAGGTTGATTAAAGTGAAGTAGTGGAAAATGAAGGAGCGAGAGGTTATCAGAAGTGAAGGAGAGAGCGGTTATCAGAAGTGAAGGAGAGAGCGGTTATCAGAAGTGAAGGAGAGAAAGGTTATCAGAAGTGAAGGGGAGAAAGGTTATCAGAAGTGAAGGGGAGAAAGGTTATCAGAAGTGAAGGAGAGAAAGGTTATCAGAAGTGAAGGAGAGAAAGGTTATCAGAAGTGAAGGGGAGAAAGGTTATCAGAAGTGAAGGAGAGAAAGGTTATCAGAAGTGAAGGGGAGAAAGGTTATCAGAAGTGAAGGGGAGAAAGGTTATCAGAAGTGAAGGGGAGAAAGGTTATCAGAAGTGAAGGGGAGAAAGGTTATCAGAAGTGAAGGAGAGAAAGGTTATCAGAAGTGAAGGAGAGAAAGGTTATCAGAAGTGAAGGAGAGAAAGGTTATCAGAAGTGAAGGGGAGAGAGGTTATCAGAAGTGAAGGGGAGAAAGGTTATCAGAAGTGAAGGGGAGAAAGGTTATCAGAAGTGAAGGAGAGAAAGGTTATCAGAAGTGAAGGGGAGAAAGGTTATCAGAAGTGAAGGGGAGAAAGGTTATCAGAAGTGAAGGAGAGAAAGGTTATCAGAAGTGAAGGGGAGAGAGGTTATCAGAAGTGAAGGAGAGAAAGGTTATCAGAAGTGAAGGGGAGAGAGGTTATCAGAAGTGAAGGAGAGAAAGGTTATCAGAAGTGAAGGGGAGAGAGGTTATCAGAAGTGAAGGAGAGAAAGGTTATCAGAAGTGAAGGAGAGAAAGGTTATCAGAAGTGAAGGAGAGAAAGGTTATCAGAAGTGAAGGAGAGAAAGGTTATCAGAAGTGAAGGAGAGAAAGGTTATCAGAAGTGAAGGGGAGAAAGGTTATCAGAAGTGAAGGAGAGAAAGGTTATCAGAAGTGAAGGGGAGAAAGGTTATCAGAAGTGAAGGAGAGAAAGGTTATCAGAAGTGAAGGGGAGAGAGGTTATCAGAAGTGAAGGAGAGAAAGGTTATCAGAAGTGAAGGAGAGAAAGGTTATCAGAAGTGAAGGAGAGAAAGGTTATCAGAAGTGAAGGAGAGAAAGGTTATCAGAAGTGAAGGAGAGAAAGGTTATCAGAAGTGAAGGAGAGAAAGGTTATCAGAAGTGAAGGAGAGAAAGGTTATCAGAAGTGAAGGAGAGAAAGGTTATCAGAAGTGAAGGAGAGAAAGGTTATCAGAAGTGAAGGAGAGAGCGGTAGACGGATGTGAAGGAGAGGAAGGTAGACAGAAATGAAGGAGACAGTGGGAGACAGATGTAAAATAGAGAGAGCTAGCCAGGAGTGTATGAGAAACAGGTTGAATACACTGAAGGAGAAAGGTAGACAGAAGTGAACAAGTGAGAGGTAGACAGAAGTGAAAGAGATAGAAGTTATTAGGAGTGAAGGGGTTTGAGGTAGACAGAAGTGAAGGTGACAGAGGTTAACGGAAGTTTGGAGATAGATCTTGAAAACAGTGAATGAGAGATAGTTAGACAGAAGTGAATGAGAGAGGTAGGCAGAAGTGAAGGTGGTAGTGGTTATCAGAAGTGAAGGTGAGAACGGTAGACGCAAGTGAATGAGAGAGGTAGACTGAATTGAAGGAGATAGAGGTTATCAGAAGTGAAGGGGAGAGCAGTAGACGGATGTGATGGAGAGAGAGGTAGACAGATGTGAAGGGGAATGAGGTAGACAGACATGAAGGGGAGTGAGGTAGACAGATGTGAAGGAGAATGAGGTAGAATAAAGTAAAGAAGCAGAGGTAGACAGATGTGAAGGAGAGTGGCATTGGCAAAAGTGAAGAGAGGTAGAAACAAGTGAAGGGCAGAGGTAGCCGGAAGTGAAAGATAGAGAGGTAGACAGAAGTGAAAGAGAGAGGTGTTGACAGAAGTGAAGGGAAGATAGGTGAACAGAAGTGAGGGGTAGATATGTGCACAGATGTGAAGGGGAAAGAGGTAGACAGAAGCAGAAGAAGAAAGAAAGAAGAAAGACTTCATATATATATACTGCCTTTCACAACCTCAGGATGTCACAAAGCCCTTTGGAGTACATTTGAAGTGTAATTACTGTTGTAACGTCAGAAACACAGTAGCCAATTTGTGCACGGCAAGATCCCACCAACAGCAATGTAATAATGACTAGATAATCTGTTTTTTAGTGATGTTGGTTGAGGGATAAATATTGGCCAGGACTCCAGGGAAAACTCCCCTGCTCTTCTTCACATAATGCCATGGGATCTTTTACTTCCACCTGAGAGGGCAGAGGGGGCCTTGGTTTAACATCTCATCCGAAAGATAGCACGTCCGAAAGTGCAGCACTCCCTCAATACTGCACTGGAGTGTCAGCCTGCATTATGTGCTCAAGTCTCTGGAGTGGGACTTGAACCCAAAATATTCTGACTCGGAGGTGAGACTGCTACCAACTGAGGCACGGTGATGGAGATAGAGGTAGATTCAAGTGATGGGTAGAGGTAGAGGGAATTAATGGAGAGAGAGGTAGACAAAACTGAAGGAGAGAGAGGTATACAGAAGTGAAAGGGAGAGAGGTAGTCAGAAGGGAAGGAGGGAGAGGAAGACAAAAGTGAAGGGGATTGAGGTAGGTAGAAGTGATGTAGAGAGTGGTAGACAGAAGTGTTGGAGATAGAGTTTGAAAATATTGAAGGAGAGAGGTAGGCAGAAGTGAAGGAGAGAGATGTAGACAGAAATGAAGGGGAGAGACATACAGAGAAGTGAAGGAATGAGAGGTAGAGAGAAGTGAAGGAGATAGAGTTAGTTTGAAGTGAAGGAGAGCAGTAGACAGAAGTGAAGATTAGAGAGATAGAAGGAAGTGCAGGAGAGAGAGGTAGACAGAAGTGATGGAAAAAGAGGTAGACAGAAGTGAAGGAGAGGTACACAGAAATGATGGAGCGAGGCATTCACAGAAATGAAGGGGAGAGAGATGGGCAGAAGTGCAGAGGAAAGAGGTTGAAAATAGTGAAGGAGAGAGGTAGGCATACGTGAAGTGGAGAGAGGTAGACAGTTGTGTGAAAGAGAGGAAGACAGAATTGAAGGAGAGAGAGTTAGACACAAGTGAAGGAGAGAGGCGTAGACGGAAGAGAAGGCGCGATAAGCGGACATTAGTGAATGTGAGAGAGCTGGAGAGAAATGAAGGAGAGAGAGCTAGACAGAATTGAAGGAGAGAGAGCTATTTTTTATTCGTTCATGGGATGTGGGCGTCGCTGGCGAGGCCGGCATTTATTGCCCATCCCTAATTGCCCTTGAGAAGGTGGTGGTGAGCCGCCTTCCTGAACCGCTGCAGTCCGCGTGGTGAAGGTTCTCCCACAGTGCTATTAGGAAGGGAGATCCAGGATTTTGACCCAACGATGAAGGAACGGCGATATATTTCCAAGTTGGGATGGTGTGTGACTTGGAGGGGAACGTGCAGGTGGTGTTGTTCCCATGTGCCTGCTGCCCTTGTCCTTCTAGGTGGTAGAGGTCGCGGGTTTGGGAGGTGCTGTCGAAGAAGCCTTGGCGAGTTGCTGCAATGCATCCTGTGGATGATACACACTGCAGCCACTGTGCAGGGAGTGAATATTTAGGGTGGTGGATGGGGTGCCAATCAAGTGGGCTGCTTTGTCCTGGATGGTGTTGAGCTTTTTGAGTGTTGTTGGAGCTGCACTCATCCAGGCAAGTGGAGAGTATTCCATCACACTCCTGACTTGTTCCTTGTAGATGGTGGAAAGTCTTTGGGGAGTCAGGAGGTGAGTCACTCGCCGCAGAATACCCAGCCTCTGACCTGCTCTTCTAGCCACAGTATTTATATGGCTGGTCCAGTTAAGTTTCTGGTCAATGGTGACCCCCAGGATGTTGATGGTGGGGGATTCGGCAATGGTAATGTCGTTGAATGTCAAGGGGAGGTGGTTAGACTCTCTCTTGTTGGAGATGGTCATTGACTGGCACTTGCCTGACATAAATGTTACTTGCCACTTATCAGCACAAGCCTCGATGTTGTCCAGGTCTTGCTGCATGCGGGCACGGACTGCTTCATTATCTGAGGGGTTGCAAATGGAACTGAACACTGTGCAATCATCAGCGAACATCCCCATTTCTGACCTTATGATGGAGGGAAGGTCATTGATGAAGCAGCTGAAGATGGTTGGGCCTAGGACACTGCCCTGAGGAACTCCTGCAGCGTGTCCTGGGGCTGAGATGATTGGCCTTCAACAACCACTACCATCTTCCTTTGTACTAGGTATGACTCCAGCCACTGGAGAGTTTTCCCTGATTTCCATTGACTTCACGGCCTCAACCGGGATCTTGGGTTCATGTCACGCTACACGTAACCCCACCAGTGGAAAAAAAAGTTATCTGTTTTTAATACAACTGGACATTCTCTCTCTCTCTCTGCCTTTCGGGTCTCTTTCTCTCTCTGTCTGTGTAATCTGACCCATTGTGTTTTCAGTATACTGGGATGTAATGTTTTCCGTGGCTAAACTGTCTGAACACCAACGACACCTATGATTGCTGTGATCGTCTCCCAGCCTAATGTATGCTATGCGATATTAGAACCCTTCACTCACTCACCTGACGAAGGAGATAAGCTCCGAAAGCTTGTGATTTTCAAATAAAACTGTTGAACTATAACCTGGTGTTGTAAGATTCCTATCATTGAGGATGGGGATGTTTACAGAGCCTCCTCCTCCCGTTAGTTGTTTAATTGTCCACCACCATTCACGACTGGATATGGCAGGACTGCAGAACTTTGATCTGATCCATTGGTTGTGGAATCGCTTAGCTCTGTCGATAGCATGTTGCTTCCGCTGTTTAGCATGCATGTAGTCCTGAGTTGTAGCTTCACCAGGTTACATAAGAACATAAGAAATAGGAGCAGGAGTAGGCCAATCGGCCCCTCGAGCCTGCTCCACCATTCAGTAAGATCATGGCTGATCTGATCCTAACCTCAAATCTAAATTCATGTCCAATTTCCTGCCCGCTCCCCGTAACCCTTAATTCCCTTTACTTCTAGGAAACTGTCGATTTCTGTTTTAAATTTATTTAATAATATAGCTTCCACAGCTTCCTGGGGCAGCAAATTCCACAGACCTACTACCCTCTGAGTGAAGAAGTTTCTCCTCATCTCAGTTTTGAAAGAGCAGCCCCTTATTCAAAGATTATGCCCCCTAGTTCTAGTTTCACCCATCCTTGGGAACATCCTTACCGCATCCACCCGATCAAGCCCCTTCACAATCTTATATGTTTCAATAACATCGCCTCTTATTCTTCTGAACTCCAATGAGTAGAGTCCCAATCTACTCAACCTCTCCTCATATGTCCGCCCCCTCATCCCCGGGATTAACCGAGTGAACCTTCTTTGTACTGTCTCGAGAGCAAGTATGTCTTTTCTTAAGTATGGACACCAAAACTGTATGCAGTATTCCAGGTGCAGTCTCACCAATACCTTATATAACTGCAGCAATACCTCCCTGTTTTTACATTCGATCCCCCTAGCAATAAAAGCCAACATTCCGTTGGCCTTCTTGATCACATGCTGCACCTGCATACTAACTTTTTGATCTTCTTGCACCAGGACCCCCAGATCCCTTTGTACTGCAGTACTTTCCAGTTTCTCGCCATTAAGATAATAACTTGCTCTCTGATCTTTCCTGCCAAAGTGCATAACCTCACATTTTCCAATATTGTATTGCATCTGCCAAATCTCCGCCCACTCACCCAGCCTATCTATATCCCCCTGTAGATTTTTTATGTCCTCCTCACTCTCCACTTTCCCTCCCATCTTTGTTTCATCTGCAAACTTTGATATGTTACACTCGGTCCCCTCCTCCAAATCGTTAATATAGATTGTAAAGAGTTGGGGACCCAGCACCGACCCCTGCGGAACACCACTGGCTACTGGTTGCCAGTCCGAGAATGAACCGTTTATCCCAACTCTCTGCTTCCTGTTAGATAACCAGTCCTCCACCCATGCCAGAATATTACCTCCAATCCAGTGATTCTTTATCTTGAGCAATAATCTTTTATGTGGCACCTTGTCGAATGCCTTCTGGAAGTCTAAATACACTACGTCCACTGGTTCCCCTTTATCCACCCTGCACATTATGTCCTCAAAGAACTCAAGCAAATTTGTCAGACATGACTTCCCCTTCGTAAAGCCATGCTGACTCTGTCCTATTAAATTATGTTGATCCAAATGTTCCGCTACTGTCTCCTTGATAATAGACTCCAAAATTTTACCCACCACAGATGTTAGGCGAACTGGTCTATAAATTCCAGCCTTCTGCCTACTACCCATTTTAAATAAGGGTGTTACATTAGCAGTTTTCCAATCTGCCGGGACCTTTGCCGAGTCCAGAGAATTTTGGAAAATTATTACCAAAGCATCCACAATCCCTACTGCCACTTCCCTCAAGACCCTGGGATGTAAGCCATCAGGTCCAGGGGATTTATCCGGCTTGAGTCCCATTATTTTACTGAGTACCAATTCCTTAGTGATTTTAATCGTATTTAGCTCCTCCCCCCCTCGAGCCCCCTGTTTGTCCAGTGTTGGGATATTCTTAGTGTCCTCTACCGTAAAGACTGAAACAAAATATTTGTTCAGCATTTTTGCCATCTCCATGTTTCCCACCATTAATTTCCCAGTCTCATCCTCTAAGGGACCTACGTTTGCCTTAGCCACCCTTTTTCTTTTTAGATAGCTGTAGAAACTCTTGCTATCTGTTTTTATATTTTTTGCTAATTTATTTTCATAATCTATCTTCCCTTTCTTAATCAATCTTTTTGTTACTTTTTGCTGTCTTCTGAAGACTTCCCAATCTTCTATCCTCCCACTAAGTTTGGCTACCTTATATGTCCTTGTTTTTAGTCAGATACTATCCTTAATTTCTTTACTTAGCCACGGATGGCTGTCATTTCTTTTACACCCTTTTTTAACACTTTACCTTTTACTCCATACCTTCTGTCCCTTCCTGACACGCTTTCCTCCGTCTCCCTGCTCAGGTTCCCAACTCCCTGCCACAGCTTTGATGCTGAGTTAATCGCCTTACGCCTTCTAGTTTTTATTTTATCTGTCGTGCCTAAAGTACACTTTCTTTCCGCTGCTCTACGCTTTCCCCTTTCACTTGTTCTTGAACAACTGTTTGTACTATTTGTATTGTAGATTTCCCCTGGGTCTTCGCCTCTCTTGCTGCTCTCAATTTTATTCCCTTCTGACTCCCCGCTCAGGTTCCCATCCCCCTGCCACTCTAGTTTAAACCTTCCCCAACAGCACTAGCAAACACCCCCGCGAGGACATTGGTCCCGGTCCTGCTCGGGTGTAACCCGTCCCGCTTGTACAGGTCCCACCTTCCCCAAAACCGGTCCCAATGTCCCAGGAATCTAAATCCTTCCCTCCTACACCATCCCTGCAGCCACGCATTCATCCTGTCTATTCTCCTGTTCCTATACTCACTAGCACGTGGCACTGGTAGTAATCCTGAGATCACTACCTTTGAAGTCCTGCTTTTTAATTTATCTCCTAACTCCTTAAATTCACCTTGCAGGACCTCATCCCTTTTTTTACCTATGTCGTTGGTACCAATATGGACCACGACTACTGGCTGTTCACCCTCCCCCTCCAGAATGCCCTGCAGCCGCTCCGTGACATCCTTGACCCTAGCACCAGGGAGGAAACATACCATCCTAGAGTCACGTTTGCGGCCGCAGAAACGCCTATCTGTTCCCCTTACAATGAAATCCCCTATCACTATAGCCCTGCCACTCTTCTTCCTCCCCTCCTGTGCAGCAGAGCCACCCATGGTGCCCCGAACCTGGCTCTTGCTGCATTCCCCTGATAAGCCATCTCCCCCAACAGTATCTAAAGCAGAATATCTGTTTGAGAGGGAGATGGCCCCAGGGGACTCCTGCTCTACCTGCCTAGTCCTTTTACTCTGCCTGGCGGTCACCCATTTCCTTTCTGCCTGCGTATTCTTTACCTGCGGCGTGACCACCTCACTGAACGTGCTATCCGCGATAGTCTCAGCATCGCGGATGCTCCACAGTGAGTCCACCCGCAGCTCCAGCTCCGAAAGACGGTTAGCCAGTAGCTGCAGCTGGACACACTTCCTGCACACATGGTCGCCAGGGACACTGGTAGTGTCCATGACTTCCCACATAGTGCAGGAGGAGCATATCACGGGTGCGAGGTCTGCTGCCATGACTTGCCCTTAGATTCTCCGACTCTCCTCCCACTCTAGGTCTCTCCTTTTATACTGTGCTCACCTCTTGGACTCTCCTGCCTCACCTGTGACGTCGCACAGTAGTTGTCTCTTGTTGCAGGTCTGCTGCTGCTTTTTATTCCCCAATCTCAGACTTCTACTCTCAGGTCCACTGCCGCTCTGGGGAAAAAGTTAGGAAAAGCAAGGCAAAGCAATGCCTCCTTCCCCCACTGCACCGAACTCCCACACTCACCAAACTCTCAGCAGATCACTCTGTGTTGGCCGCACAACATGCTGTTCGCACTGACCGGCCCCTGTATTTCTACAGTTGAGACTCAGATGAGTCAGGCCTGCCCCACCTTCAAGTACCAGTTGAATCTAGCTAACCAATTAACTTGCTACAGCAGCTCTCTCTGCTGAAGCCTGACAGAAACTTAAAAATTTAAACTTTAAAATTGAACTTAAACAGTTAATAGCAATTGAACTTAAACAGTTGGAAGCAATATGCACTAGATTTTAAAGAGATTAACCCTTAAACTCCCACACTCACCAAACTCAGTTCACACTGTATTCGCAGACCGTTGGCACCTCATTTTTAGGTTCGCCTGGTGCTGCTCCTGGCATGATCTTCTACAATCCTCATTGAACCAGGGTTGATCCCCTGGCTTGTTGGTAATGGTAGAGTGAGGAATATGCCTGGCCATGAGGTTACAGATTGTGCTGGAATATAATTCTGCTGCTGCTGATGGTCCACAGCGCCTCATGATTGCCCAGTTTTTAGCTGCTAGATCTGTTCTGAATCTATCCCATTTAGGCATGTTGTGGAGATGCCGGTGATGGACTGGGGTGGACAAATGTAAGGAATCTTACAACACCAGGTTATAGTCCAACAATTTTATTTTAAAATCACAAGCTTTCGGAGATTATCTCCGAAAGCTTGTCATTTTAAAATAAAATTGTTGGACTATAACCTGGTGTTGTAAGATTCCTTACATTTATCCCATTTAGCACAATGATAATGCCACATAACACGTTCGATGGTGTCCTCAGTGCGAAGACAGGACTTTGTCTCCACGAGTACTGTGCAGTGGTCACTCCTACCAATACTGTCATGGACAGATGCATCTGCAACAGGTAGATTGGTGAGGACGAGGTCGAGACAAAATTTAAGGAGAGAGATGCAGACAGAAGTGAAGGAGAGAGACTTACAGTTAAGTGAAGGAGAGAAAGCTGGACAGAATTGAAGGAGAGTGCTAGACAGAATTGAAGGAGAGCGAGGCAGACGGAAGTGAAGGAGAAAGAAGTACAGTGAAGTGAAGAAGAGAGAGGAAGATAGAAGTGAAGTCTAGATTAAACTGCATTTATTTCAATGCAAGAAGTCTGATGGGCAAGGCTGATGAACTCAGGGCATGGATGGGTACATGGGACTGGGATGTTATAGCTATTACTGAAACATGGCTAAGGGAGGGGCAGGACTGGCAGCTCAATGTTCCAGGGTACAGATGCTATAGGAAAGATAGAGCAGGAGGTAAGAGAGGAGGGGGAGTTGCGTTCTTGATTAGGGAGAACATCACGGCAGTAGTGAGAGGGGATATATCCGAGGGTTCGCCCACTGAGTCCATATGGGTAGAACTGAAAAATAAGAAGGGAGAGATCACTTTGATAGGATTGTACTACAGACCCCCAAATAGTCAACGGGAAATTGAGGAGCAAATATGTAAGGAGATTACAGACAGCTGCAAGAAAAATAGGGTGGTAATAGTAGGGGACTTTAACTTTCCCAACATTGACTGGGACAGCCATAGCATTAGGGGCTTGGATGGAGAGAAATTTGTTGAGTGTATTCAGGAGGAATTTCTCATTCAGTATGTGGATGGCCCGACTAGAGAGGGGGCAAAACTTGACCTCCTCTTGGGAAATAAGGAAGGGCAGGTGACAGAAGTGTTAGTGAGGGATCACTTTGGGACCAGTGATCATAATTCCATTAGTTTTAAGATAGCTATGGAGAAGGATAGGTCTGGCCCAAAAGTTAAAATTCTAAATTGGGGAAAGGCCAATTTTGATGGTATTAGACAGGAACTTTCAGAAGTTGATTGGGAGAGTCTGTTGGCAGGCAAAGGGACGTCTGGTAAGTGGGAGGCTTTCAAAAGTGTGTTAACCAGGGTTCAGGGTAAGCACATTCCTTATAAAGTGAAGGGCAAGGCTGGTAGAAGTAGGGAACCTTGGATGACTCGGGAGATTGAGGCACTCTTCAAAAAGAAGAAGGAGGCATATGACATGCATAGGCAGCTGGGATCAAGTGGATCCCTTGAAGAGTATAGAGATTGCCGGAGTAGAGTTAAGAGAGAAATCAGGAGGGCAAAAAGGGGATATGAGATTGCTTTGGCAGATCAGGCAAAGGTGAATCCAAAGAGCTTCTACAAATACATAAAGGGCAAAAGGGTAACTAGGGAGAGAGTAGGGCCTCTTAAGGATCAACAAGGTCATCTATGTGCGGAACCACAAGATATGGGTGAGATCCTGAATGAATATTTCACATCGGTATTTACGGTTGAGAAAGGCATGGATGTTAGGGAACTTGGGGAAATAAAGAGTGATGTCTTGAGGAGTGTACATATTACAGAGAGGGAGGTGCTGGAAGTCTTAACGCGCATCAAGGTAGATAAATCTCCGGGACCTGATGAAATGTATCCCAGGACGTTAAGGGAGGTTAGGGAGGAAATTGCGGGTCCCCTAGCAGAGATATTTGAATCATCCACCGCTACAGGTGAGGTGCCTGAAGATTGGAGGGTAGCAAATGTTGTGCCTTTGTTTAAGAAGGGCGGCAGGGAAAAGCCTGGGAACTACAGACCAGTGAGCCTGACATCTGTAGTGGGTAAGTTGTTAGAGGGTATTCTGAGGGACAGGATCTACAGGCATTTGGAGAGGCAGGGACTAATTAGGAACAGTCAGCATGGTTTTGTGAGAGGAAAATCATATCTCACGAATTTGATTGAGTTTTTTGAAGGGGTAACCAAGAAGATAGATGAGGGCTGTGCAGTAGACGTGGTCTACATGGACTTCAGCAAAGCATTTGACAAGGTACCGCATGGTAGGTTGTTACATAAGGTTAAATCTCATGGGATCCAAGGTGAGGTAGCCAATTGGATACAAAATTGGCTTGACGACAGAAGACAGAGGGTGGTTGTCGAGGGTTGTTTTTCAAACTGGATGCCTGTGTCCAGCGGTGTGCCTCAGGGATCGGTGCTGGGTCCGCTGTTATTTGTTATTTATATTAATGATTTGGATGAGAATTTAGGAGGCATGGTTAGTAAGTTTGCAGATGACACCAAGATTGGTGGCATTGTGGACAGTGAAGAAGGTTATCTAGGATTGCAACGGGATCTTGATAAATTGGGCCAGTGGGCCGATGAATGGCAGATGGAGTTTAATTTAGATAAATGTGAGGTGATGCATTTTGGTAGATCGAATCGGGCCAGGACCTACTCCGTTAATGGTAGGGCGTTGGGGAGAGTTATAGAACAAAGAGATCTAGGAGTACAGATTCATAGCTCCTTGAAAGTGGAGTCACAGGTGGATAGGGTGGTGAAGAAGGCATTCAGCATGCTTGGTTTCATTGGTCAGAACATTGAATGCAGGAGTTGGGATGTCTTGTTGAAGTTGTACAGGGCATTGGTGAGGCCACACTTGGAGTACTGTGTACAGTTCTGGTCACCCTATTATAGAAAGGATATTATTAAACTAGAAAGAGTGCAGAAAAGATTTACTAGGATGCTACCGGGACTTGATGGTTTGACTTACAGGGAGAGGTTAGACAGACTGGGACTTTTTTCCCTGGAGAGTAGGAGGTTAAGGGGTGATCTTATAGAAGTCTATAAAATAATGAGGGGCATAGATAAGGTCGATAGTCAAAATCTTTTCCCAAAGGTAGGGGAGTCTATAACGAGGGGGCACAGATTTAAGGTGAGAGGGGAGAGATACAAAAGGATCCAGAGGGGCAATTTTTTCACTCAAAGGGTGGTGAGTGTCTGGAACGAGCTGCCAGAGGCAGTAGTCGAGGCGGGTACAATTTTGTCTTTTAAAAAGCATTTGGACAGTTACATGGGGAAGATGGGTATCGAGGGATATGGGCCAAGTGCAGGCAATTGGGACTAGCTTAGTGGTATAAACTGGGCGACATGGACATGTTGGGCCGAAGGGCCTGTTTCCATGTTGTAACTTCTATGATTCTATGATTCTATGATAAGTTAAGTGAGGTAGACATAATTGAGGGTGTGAGAGGTAGACAGAAGTGAAGGGAATGAGGTAGACAAAAGTGAAGGTGAGAGAGGTAGAGAGATGTGAAGGAGAGAGGCATTGACAGAAGTGAAGGGGAGAGAGGTAGACCCAAGTTTAGGATAGAGAGGTGGGCAGCAGTGGAGAGGAGAAAGGTAGACAAAATTGAAGCAGAGAGAGGTAGACATTGATGAAGGCGAGAGAGATAGATGGAATTTAAGGAGAGAGGCAGGCATAAGTGAAGAAGAGAGAGATAGACAGAAGTGAAGGAATGAGAGGCATAGGCAGTAGTGAAGAGGAGAGAGGTAGACAGAAGTAAAGGGAAAGAGATAGACAGAAGTGAAGGAGAGAGAGGTAAACAGATGTGAAGGAGAGGCATAGGCAGAAGTGAAAGGGAGTGAGGTAGACCGAAGTAAAGGGGAGAGAGTTAGATAAAAGTGATGGAGAGAGAGGTTGACAGAAATGAAGGAGAGGGATGCACAAATTGAAGGAGAAAGGTAGGCACAAGTGATGAGTAGAAATGTGAGCAGAAGTGAAGGGGAGAGAGGTAGATAGAAATGAAGGAGTGAGGTAGACAGAAGTGAAGGGAAGAGAGGTAGGCTGAATTGATGAAGAGGGAGCTAGATTCAAGTGATGCAGAGAGGCCTCTGAACTGATGGAGAGAGAGCGAGACAGAAGTGAAGGAGAGAGAGCTAGACAGAAGTGAAGGAGAGAGAGCTAGACAGAAGTGAAGGAGAGAGAGCTAGACAGAAGTGAACGAGAGAGAGCTAGACAGAAGTGAACGAGAGAGAGCTAGACAGAAGTGAAGGAGAGAGGCAGACAGAAGTGAAGGAGAGAGAGCTAGACAGAAGTGAAGGAGAGAGGGCCAGACAGAAGTGAACGAGAGAGAGCTAGGCAGAAGTGAAGGAGAAAGGGGTGGACAGAAGTGAAGATGAGAGGTAACCAAATTGAAGGAGAGAGGTAGAACAGAATTGAAGGGTAGAAATGTGAACAGAAGTGAAGGGGACGGAGGTGGACAAAAGTGATGGAGATTGAGGTAGATTCAAGTGACATGCAGAGGTAGTGGGAAGTAAAGGAGAGAGAGTTAGGTGGAAGTGAAGGAGAGTGAGGTAGATTGAAGTCAAGGAGAGAAAGAGAGACAGAGGTGAAGCAAAGGGAGGTAGACAGAAGTGAATGGGAGAGAGGTAGACAGAAGTGAAGTGGAGAGAGATATACAGAATGAAAGGGAGTGTGGTAAACAAGAGTGACGGAGAGAGAGGTAGACAGAAGTGAACAGAAAAGAGATAGATACAAGTGAAGGGCAGAGCTAGATAGAACTGAAGATTAGAGAGGTTGACAGAAGTGAAGGTAGAAATGCGGACAGAAGTGAAGGTGAGAGAGGTAGGCAGAAGTGGTGGAGACAGGCATTCACAGAAATGAACGGGAGAAGCGGGCAGAAGTGCAGAGCAAGGAGGTTGAAAATAGTGAAGGAGAGAGGTAGACTGATGTGAAGTTGAGAGAGGTAGACAGTAGTGAGAGAGAGAGGTAGACAGAATTGAAGGCAAGAGACATAGACATAAGTGAAGGAGAGAGGCATAGACAGATGTGAAGGGTAAAGAAGCGGACAGAAGTGAGTGTGAGAAAGGTAGACAGAAGTGAAGGGGAGAGAGGTAGGCAGAAATGATGGAGAAAGAGGTAGATTCAAGTGAGAGGCAGAGGAAGCAGGAAGTGAAGGAGAGAGACATAGAGAGCAGTGTTGGGCGGAGAGGTTGAAAATGGTGAAGGAGATAGGTAGGCAGAAGTGACGGGGAGAGAGGCAGACAAAATGAAGGAGAGAGAGGCAGACAGAAGTGAAGGAGAGAGAGGCAGACAGAAGTGAAGGAGAGAGAGGCAGACAAAAGTGAAGGAGAGAGAGGCAGACAGAAGTGAAGGAGACAGAGGTAGACAGAAGTGAAGGAGACAGAGGTAGACAGAAGTGAAGGAGACAGAGGTAGACATAAGTGAAGGAGACAGAGGTAGACAGAAGTGAAGGAGACAGAAGTAGACATAAGTGAAGGAGACAGAGGTAGACAGAAGTGAAGAAGACAGAGGTAGACAGAAGTGAAGGAGAGAGAAGCAGACAGAAGTGAAGGAGTGAGAGGAAGGCAGAAGTGTTAGGCAGAGAGGTTGAAAATGGTGAAGGAGACAGGTAGGCAAAAGTGAAGGGGGGTGATGTTAGCAAATGTGAAGGAGAGAGGAGACAGAAGTGAAGGAGAGAGAGGTATACAGAAGTGATGGAGTGAGAGGTAAAAGCAGAAGTGAAGGGGACAGAGGTAGACATTAATGAAGACAAAAGAGGTAGACAGAATTGTAGGGGAGAAAGGTAGACAGAAGTGAAGGGGAGAGACAGATAGAAGTTATAGAATTATAGAATGGTTACGGCACAGATGGAGGCCATTTGGATTGCTGCGGCTTTCTGCAAGAGCAATTCAGCTAGTCCCACTCCCCCGCCCTTTAATTATCCACATAACTGAAGTCCCTCATCCCTGGAACCATTCAAGTAAATCTTTTCTGCACCCTATCTAAGGCCTTCACATCTTTCCTAACATGCGGTGCCCAGAATCAGACAAAATACTTCCAAGTTTTGTGTCACCTGCAAATTTTGAAATTGTGCCCTGTAGACTCAAGTCCAAGTCAGATATCAAGAAAAGTGGTGGTCCTAGTACCAACCCCTGGGGAACACCACTGTACACCTTCCTCCAGTCCAAAAAAACAACTGTTCACCACTACTCTCTGTTTCCTGTCACTTAGCCAATTTTGCATTCATGCTGCCACTGCCCCTTTTATTCCATGGGCTTCAATTTTGCTTACAAGCCTATTATGTGGCACTTTATCAAACGCCTTTTGGAAGTCCATATGTGCCACATCAACCCATTGCCCTCAGCAACCCACTCTGTTACCTCATCAAAAACTCAATCAGGTTAGTTAAACACAATTTGCCTTTTACAAATCCGTGCTGGCTTTCCTTAATTAATCTACACCTTGTCCAAGTGACTGTTAATTTTGTCCCGGATTATTGTTTCTAAAAGCTTCCCCATCACCGAGGTTAAACTGACTGGCCTATAGTTGCTGGGTTTATCCTTACACCTTTTTTGAACAAGGATGTAACATTTGCAATTCTCCAATCCTCTGGCACCACTCCCATATCTAAGGATGATTGGAAGATTATGGCCAGTACCTCCGCAATTTCCACCCTTACTTCCCTCAGCAACCTAGGATATATCTCATCTGGACCTGGTGAATTATCTACTTTAAGTACAGCCAGCCTTTCTAGTACCTCCTCTTTATCAAATTTTAGCCCATCCAGTATCTCAACTACCTCCTCTTTTATAGAAGCAAAGCGCTCATTCAGTACCTCAGCCATGCCTTCTACCTCCATGAGTAGGTCTCCATTTTGGTTCATAATCAACCCCATCCCTCCTCTTACTACCTGTTTACTATTTTTATACTAATAGAACACTTTTGGGTTCCCTTTTATTTTATTTGCCAGTCTATTCTCATACTCTCTCTTTGCCCCTCTTATTTCCATTTTCACTTCCCCTCTGAGCTTTTTATTTTCAACCTGATATCTGTCATATGCCTCTTTTTTTTATTCGTTCATGGGATGTGGGCATCGCTGACAAGGCCAGCATTTATTGCCCATCCCTAATTGCCCTTGAGAAAGTGGTGATGAGCCGACATCTTGAACCGCTACAGTCCGTGTGGTGAAGGTTCTCCCACAGTGCTATTAGGTAGGGAGTTCCAGGATTTTGACCCAGCGACGATGAAGGAATGGCGATATATTTCTAAGTTGGGATGGTGTGTGACTTGGAGGGGAACGTGCAGATGGTGTTGTTCCCATATGCCTGCTGCCCTTGTCCTTCTAGGTGGTAGAGGTGACGGGTTTGGGAGGTACTGACGAAGAAGCCTTGGTGAGTTGCTGCAGTGCATCATGTAGAGGGTACACTTCGGAGTCACAGTGCGCCGGTGGTGGAGGGAGTGAATGTTTAGGGTGGTGGATGGGGTGCCAATCAAGCGGGCTGCTTTCTCCTGGATGGTGTCGAGCTTCTTGAGTGTTGTTGGAGCTGCACTCATCCAGGCAAGTGGAGAGTATTCCATCACACTCCTGACTTGTGCCTTGTAGATGGTGGAAAGGCTTTGGGGAGTCAGGAGGTGAGTCACTCGCCGCAGAATACCCAGCCTCTGACCTGTTCTGGTAGCCACAGTATTTATTTGGCTGGTCCAGTTAAGTTTCTGGTCAATGGTGACCCCCAGGATGTTGATGGTGGAGGATACGGTGATGGTAATGCCATTAATTATCAAGGGGATGTGGTTAGACTCTCTCTTGTTGGAGATGGTCATTGCCTGGCACTTGTCTGGCGCGAATGTTACTTACCACTTATCAGCCCAAGCCTGGATGTTGTCCAGGTCTTGCTGCATGTGGGCTTCATTATCTGAGGGGTTGCGAATGGAACTGAACACTGTGCAATCATCAGCGAATATCCCCATTTCTGACCTTATGATGGGGGGAAGGTCATTGATGAAGCAGCTGAAGATGGTTGGGCCTAGGACACTGCCCTGAGGAACTCCTGCAGCAATGTCCTGGGGCTGAGATGATTGGCCTCCAACAACCACTGCCATCTTCCTTTATGCTAGGTATGACTCCAGCCACTGATTCCCATTAACTTCAACTTTTCTGCTTATTCGTCTTACTCTCTATCTCTTTTGTCATCCAGGGACTCTGGCTTTGGTTGCCTTACCTTTCCTGCTCATGGTAATGTACCAAGACTTTACCTGAAGCACCTCCTCTTCAAAGGCTGCCCGTTGTTCGATTACAGTTTTGCCTGCCAATCTTTGATTTCAATTTACCTGGGCTAGATCCATTCTCAACCCACTGAAATTGGCCCTCCTCCAATTAAATATTTTTACTCTGGAGTGCTCCTGTCCTTTACCATAGCTAATCTAAACCTTATGATACTGTGATCACTGTTCCCCAAATATAGAATATTATTTAAATGGTGAGAAACTATTAAATGTTGGTGTTCAGAGAGATCTGGGTGTCCTTGTGGAAGAAACACAGAAAGTTAGCACGCATGTACAGCAAGCAATTAGGAAGGCAAGTGGCATGTTGGCCTGTATTGCAAGGAGGTTGGAGTACAAGAGTAAGGAAGCCTTGCTACAATTGTTCAGGGCTTTGGTGAGACCAAACCTGGAGTACTGTGTACAGTTTTGGTTTCCTAACCTAAGGAAGGATATATTTGCCTAGGAGGCGGTGCAATGAAGATTCACTAGATTGATTCCTGGGATGAGAGGGTTGTCTTATGAAGAGAGATTAAGTAGAATGGGCCTATACTCTCTGGAGTTTAGAAGAATGAGAGGTGATCTCATTGAAACATATATAAGATTCTGAGGGGGTTTGACAGGGTAGATACTGAGAGGTTGTTTCCCCTGGCTGCCGAGTCTAGAACTAGGGGACATTGTCTCTGGATAAGGGGTTGGCCATTTAAGACTGAGATAAGGAGAAATTTCTTCACTCAGAGGGTTGTGAATCTTTGGAATTCTCTACCACAGAGGGTTGTGGATGCTGAGTCGTTGAGTGTATTCAAGACTGAGATAGATAGCTTTTTGGAGCCACATGGCGTACTCCTGCTCCTATCTCTTATGTTCTTATGTTCAACCATTGACACTTGCTCCACTTGACCTACTTCAGTCCCCAGAACTAGATCCAGCAATGCCTCCTTCCTCGTTGGGCCGGAAACATACTGTTCAAGAAAGTTCTCCTGAACACACTTCAGAAATTCTTCTTCCTCTCTGCCCTTTACACTATTACTATCCCGGTCTATATTAGGATAATTGAAGTCCCCCATTATCACTACTCTATGATTCTTGCACCTCTCTGTAATTTCCCTGCAAATGTGTTCATCGATATCCTTCCCACTATTTGGTGGCCTATAGAATACACCCAGTAGTCTAATGGCACCGCTATTGTTTCTTAATTCTAACCAAATAGATGGAATAATGAAGGAGAGAGAGGTAGACAGAAATGAAGGAGTGAAAGGCATATGCAGAGGTGAAGTGGAGACAGGTGGACAGAAGTGAAGGAGTGAGAGGCATAGGCAGAAGTGAAGGGGAGAGAGGTAGACAGAAGTAATGGGGAGAGAGGTAGACAGAAGTGAAGGAGAAAGAGGCATAGACAGAGGTGAAGGAGAGGTAGACAGAAGTGAAGGACAGAGAAGTAGACAGAAGTTAAGGAGATAGAGGTTGACAGTAGTAAAGGCAAGAGCGATAGACAGAAGTGAAGGGGAGAGAGGTAGACAGAAGTGAAGTCGAGAGAGGTAGACAGAGCTGAAGGCGAGAGGTACACAGTGACGGTGACAGACATTCACAGTAATAATGGGGAGAGAGGTAGACAGAAGAATAGGGTAGAGAGGTGGGCAGTTGCGCAGAGGCGAAGAGGTTGAAAAAAATGAGGGAGAGAGGTAGACAGAATAGGAGAAGTAGACAGAAGTGAAGGAGAGAGAGGTAATCAGTGTTTCTACCTCTCTATCTCTGTTTTTTTTTTGTTTGTTGTTTTTTTTGGTGATTTGTATATTCTGAGACCTTGCAGGTAACACCTGTCTGTCTGCACACTGATTGCCTTGGCAACGGGCAGTTGAAAAAACTGTCTGTACTCACCAAGCATTGTTCTGTGAATTATAAATGCGATTTCATTTCGAGGATTTCATTTTCACATCGTTCACCTGACGAAGGAGGAAGCCTCCGAAAGCTTGTGAATTTAAAATAAAATTGCTGGACTATAACTTGGTGTTGTAAAATTGTTTACAATTGTCAACCCCAGTCCATCACCGGCATCTCCACATCATGACTACCATCGACACCACAAACTGCCGGCTCACAGTGGAAAGGATATCCAAGAAGATCGCGCATTTAGACACAGACATCAAGTTTTTACAGAGCTGCAAGAAAGCAGACAAGATCCCAAAAGGACTCCAGATCACGAACCCACTCAGGTCCACATACAACTCGGATTACGCTGAGAGACTCTGCCGCCGTACCTCTCGCACACTCCGCAACCATCTCATACACCAACTCGACAGCAGACGCCACAACCTCGAAACCAAGATAGAGTCCATACTCTCAACCTGTACTCAGGACACAGCAGACCAGCTACGTTATACCGCCAAACAGACGAGGCAACGGAACTACGCTGCCTACATGAAAACCAAGAGCAGGAAGCTTGAGAAACTCGGCATCACCACCAGCATCGACCAAGCTTCCCCTGGTACCACGGTTGCAACCACAGGGAAGTCTATCGTCAATTTGTCCGACCGCACCCTTCAACCAGACGAAATCGAAGTTCTCAGCCGAGGGGTCAATTTCTGCCCCACTACCAAAATGGACCCCACTAGTCTCGCGGCGGACACAGAGGAATTCATCAGGAGAATGAGGCTCCGGGAATTCTACCACAAACCCCAAGATTTCAGCAGCGAACCCAATGAGACAATCGACGATCCGGAACAGCAGACAGAGGGATCCGCGGTACAGCAACCGAAGAGGAAAGAGTCAAACTGGACTCCTCCGGAGGGTCGCTGCCCTCAGCTGGACATGTATGCTCAAGCTGTCAGGAAATGCGTCAATGCCAGATTCATCAGCCGCACTCAGAAGACAGTCCAGAATGTCACCCGAGCACAATGCAACGCCATCAACGCTCTCAAGACCAACCGCAACATCGTCATCAAATCAGCGGACAAAGGAGGAGCCATAGTCATACAGAACAGAACAGACTATTGCAAAGAAGCATACCGACAACTGGACAACCAGGAACACTACAGACGGTTACCCGCAGATCCGACCAAAGAACACACCCACCAGCTCAACAAACTGATCAAGACCTTCGATCCAGACCTTCAAAGCATCCTACGCACTCTCATCCCACGTACTCCCCGCGTGGGAGACTTCTACTGCCTCCCAAAGATACACAAAGCCAACACACCCGGACGTCCTATCGTATCAGGCAACGGAACCCTGTGTGAGAACCTCTCTGGATACATCGAGGGCATCCTGAAACCCATCGTACAGGGAACCCCCAGCTTCTGTCGCGACACTACAGACTTCCTACAAAAACTCAGTACCCACGGACCAGTTGAACCAGGAACACTTCTCACCACGATGGACGTCTCGGCACTATACACCAGTATCCCCCACGATGACGGCATCGCTGCGACAGCATCAATACTCAACACCAACAACAGCCAATCTCCGGACGCCATCCTACAACTCATCCGCTTCATCCTGGATCACAATGTCTTCACCTTCGATAACCAGTTCTTTACCCAAACACACGGAACAGCCATGGGGACCAAATTCGCACCCCAATACGCCAACATTTTCATGCACAAGTTCGAGCGGGACTTCTTCACTGCACAAGACCTCCAACCAACACTATACACCAGATACATCGACGACATTTTCTTTCTATGGACCCACGGCAAGGAATCACTAAAGAGACTACACGATAACATCAACAAGTTCCATCCCACCATCAAGCTCACCATGGACTACTCCTCAGAATCAGTTTCTTTCTTGGACACACGAATCTCCATCAAAGACGGGCACCTCAGCACCTCACTCTATCGCAAGCCCACGGACAACCTCACGATGCTCCACTTTTCCAGCTTCCACCCTAACCACGTCAAAGAGGCCATCCCCTATGGACAGGCCCTGCGAATACACAGGGTCTGCTCAGACGAGGAGGAACGCGATGGACACCTACAGACGCTGAAAGACGCCCTAGTAAGAACGGGATATGACGCTCGACTCATCGATCGACAGTTCCGACGGGCCACAGCAAAAAATCGCATAGACCTCCTCAGGAGACTAACACGGGACGCAACCAACAGAGTACCCTTTGTCGTCCAGTACTTCCCCGGAGCGGAGAAACTACGCCATGTTCTCCGCAGCCTTCAACATGTCATCAATGAGGACAAACACCT
Organism: Heptranchias perlo; assembly: GCF_035084215.1. NCBI lineage: Eukaryota > Metazoa > Chordata > Chondrichthyes > Hexanchiformes > Hexanchidae > Heptranchias > Heptranchias perlo. The sequence continues at coordinate 78,147,559 of NC_090330.1, forward strand.
CGCTATGGCCATCCCCACACCTCCACTACTCACCTTTAAACAGCCACCCAACCTCAAACAGACCATCGTTCGCAGCAAATTACCTAGCTTTCAAGAGAACAGCGTCCACGACACCACACAACCCTGCCACGGTAACCTCTGCAAGACATGCCAGATCATCGACACAGATACCACCATCACACGAGAGGACACAACGCACCAGGTGCATGCTTCATACTCCTGTGACTCGGCCAACGTTGTCTACCTCATACGTTGCAGGAAAGGATGCCCCAGAGCATGGTACATTGGCGAGACCATGCAGACGCTGCGACAACGGATGAACGGACACCGCGCAACAATCGCCAAACAGGAGGGTTCCCTCCCAGTCGGGGAACACTTCAGCAGTCATGGACATTCATCCACCGACCTTCGGGTAAGCGTTCTCCAAGGCGGCCTTCGAGACACACGACAACGCAAAATCGTCGAGCAGAAATTGATAGCCAAGTTCCGCACCCATGAGGACGGCCTCAACCGGGATCTTGGGTTCATGTCACGCTACACGTTACCCCACCAGCGAACAAATGTTATCTGTTTTTAATATAACGGGTCAGTTGCTGTCTTTTCTATGTTTCTACCTCTCTATCTCTGTTTTTTTTTTGTTTGTTGTTTTTTTTTGGTGATTTGTATATTCTGTGAGACCTGGCAGGTAACACCTGTCTGTCTGCACACTGATTGCCTTGGCAACGGGCAGTTGAAAAAACTGTCTGTACTCACCAAGCATTGTTCTGTGATTTATAAATGCGATTTCATTTCGAGGATTTCATTTTCACATCGTTCACCTGACGAAGGAGGAAGCCTCCGAAAGCTTGTGAATTTAAAATAAAATTGCTGGACTATAACTTGGTGTTGTAAAATTGTTTACAATTGTCAACCCCAGTCCATCACCGGCATCTTCACATCAGAAGTAAAGGGGTGAGGCATAATCAGAATTGAAGAGAAGAGAAGCGGATAGAAGTGAAGGGGAGAGAGGTGGACAGAAGTGAATTGGAGAGAGGAACACAGAAGTGAAGGGTAGAGAAGTAGACAGAATTGAACGAGAGAGGTAGACAGAAGTGAAGGAGAGAGAGGCAGACAGAAGTGAAGGAGAGAGAGGCAGACAGAAGTGAAGGGGAGAGAGATAGACAGAAGTGAAGGAGAGAGAGGTTTCTGCATAAGTGAAGGGGAGTGAGGTAGATAGAATCATAAAAAGTTACAGCACAGAAGGAGGCCATTCGGCCCATCGTGTCCGTGCCAGCCGAAAAGAGCTATCCAGCTTAATCCCACCATCCAGCACTTGGTCCATAGCCCTGTAGGTTACGGCACTTCAAGTGTACATCCAAGTATTTTTTAAATGAGTTGAGGGTTTCTGCATCTACCACCCTTTCAGGCAGTGAGTTCCAGACCCCCACCACCCTCTGGGTGAAAAAAATTCTCCTCAGCTCCCCTCTAATCCCTCTACCAATTACTTTAAATCTATGCCCCCTGGTCACTGACCCCTCTGCTAAGGGAAATAGTCCTCCCTATCCACTCTATCTTGTCCCATCATAATTTTATATACCTCAATTAAATCTCCCCTCAGCCTCCTTTGTTCGAGAGGAAATAACCCCAGCCTATCCAATCTTTTCTCATAGCTAAAATTCTCCAGCCATGGCAACATCCTCATAAATCTCCCCTGAACCCTCTCCAACGCAATCACATCTTTTCTGTAATGTGGTGACCAGAACTGTACTCAGTACTCAAGCTGTGGCCTAACCAATGTTTTAAACAATTCTAGCATAACCTCCCTGCTCTTATATTCTATGCCTCTGCTAATAAAGGAAAGTATCCCGTATGCATTTTTAACCAATTTATCTACCTGTCCTGCTACCTTCAGGGATCTGTGGGCATGTACTCCAAGGTCCCTTTGTTCCTCTACACCTCTCAGTATCCTCCCATTTATTGTGTATTCCCTTGCCTTGTTTGCCCTCCCCAAATGCATTAACTTATATCTTCCTGAAGTCTACAGCTTTCCTCCTCATAATCAACCGCACGGCCAATTTTTGTATCATCTGCAAACTTCGTGATCAAGCCCCCCACATTCAAGTCCAAGTCATTAATATATGCGACAAAAAGCAAGGGACCTAGTACTTGAAGTAAAGGGGAGAGAGGCAGACAGAAGTGAAGGAGAAAGAGGTAGACAGAAGTGAAGAAGAGTGGAAAACAGAAGTGAAGGTAAGTGAGGTAGACAGCATCAGAAAAAGGTGAAGGAGAGAGAGGTAGACTGAAGTGAAGGAGGGAGGCAGACAGTAGTTAAATAGAGGTAGCAGATGTGAAGGAGAGAGAGGTGTAGGCAGAACTGAAGGGGAGAGGTAGACTGAAGTGAAGGAGGGAGGCAGGCAGTAGTTAAATAGAGGTAGCAGATGTGAAGGAGAGAGAGGTGTAGGCAGAACTGAAGGAGAGAGGTAGACTGAAGTGAAGGAGAAAGTGGAAGACAGAAATGAAGGTAAGTGAGGTAGACATAAGTGAGGGTGAGAGAGATAGATAGAAGTGAAGGAGAGCAGCAGACAGTATTGAAGTAGAAAGAGGTAGACAGGTGTCATGTCTGACACATTTGCTTGAGTTCTTTGAGGATATCACGTACAGAGTGGATAAAGGGGAACCAGTGGATGTAGTGTATTTAGACTTCCAGAAGGCATTCGACAAGGTGCCACATAAAAGATTATTGCTCAAGATAAAGAATCACTGGATTGGGGGTAATATTCTGGCATGGGTGGAGGATTGGTTATCTAACAGGAAGCAGAGAGTTGGGATAAATGGTACATTCTCGGACTGGCAACCAGTAGCCAGTGGTGTTCCGCAGGGGTCGGTGCTGGGTCCCCAACTCTTTACAATCTATATTAACGATTTGGAGGAGGGGACCGAGTGTAACATATCAAAGTTTGCAGATGATACAAAGGTGGGAGGGAAAGTAGAGAGTGAGGAGGACATAAAAAACCTACAAGGGGATATAGACAGGCTGGGTGAGTGGGCAGAGATTTGGCAGATGCAATACAATATTGGAAAATGTGAGGTTATGCACTTTGGCAGGAAAAATCGGAGAGCAAGTTATTATCTTAATGGCGAGAAACTGGAAAGTACTGCAGTACAAAGGGATCTGGGGGTCCTAGTGCAAGAAAATCAAAAGGTTAGTATGCAGGTACAGCAGGTGATCAAGAAGGCCAACGGAATGTTGGCTTTTATTGCTAGGGGGATAGAATATAAAAACAGGGAGGTATTGCTGCAGTTATATAAGGTATTGGTGAGACCGCACCTGGAATACTGCATACAGTTTTGGTGTCCATACTTAAGAAAAGACATACTTGCTCTCGAGGCAGTACAAAGAAGGTTCACTCGGTTAATCCCGGGGATGAGGGGGCAGACATATGAGGAGAGGTTGAGTAGATTGGGACTCTACTCATTGGAGTTCAGAAGAATGAGAGGCGATCTTATTGAAACATATAAGATTGTGAAGGGGCTTGATCGGGTGGATGCGGTAAGGATGTTCCCAAGGATGTGTGAAACTAGAACTAGGGGGCATAATCTTAGAATAAGGGGCTGCTCTTTCAAAACTGAGATGAGGAGAAACTTCTTCACTCAGAGGGTAGTAGGTCTGTGGAATTTGCTGCCCCAGGAAGCTGTGGAAGCTACATCATTAAATAAATTTAAAACAGAAATAGACAGTTTCCGAGAAGTAAAGGGAATTAGGGGTTACGGGGAGCGGGCAGGAAATTGGACATGAATTTAGATTTGAGGTTAGGATCAGATCAGCCATGATCTTATTGAATGGCGGAGCAGGCTCGAGGGACCGATTGGCCTACTCCTGCTCCTATTTCTTATGTTCTTATGTTCTTATGATGTGAAGGAGCGAGGCATAGTCCAAAGTGAAGGGGAGAGAGGTAGACAGAAGTAAAAGAGAGGGAGGTAGACAGAAGTGATGGAGATGGATGTAGATTCAAGTGACGGGCAGAGGTAGCGACAAGTGAAGGTGTGAAGGGTAGAGAGAAGTGAAGGGTGGAGAGGTAGTCAAAAGTAATGGAGAGAGGCAGATATAAGTGAAGGAAAGAGGTGGGCAGAAGTGCAGAGGAGTGAGGTGGAGAAAAGTGAAATAGAGGGAAATAGACATTAATGAAGGGGAGAGACAGAATTGAAGGAGAGAGGTAGGCAGAAGTGAAGGAAGAGGTAGACTAAAGTGCAGGAGGGAGAGATATACAGAAGGGAAGGAGATATACACAGAAAGGTAGGAGGGATAGGTAAACAGAATCGAAGGAGATTGTTGATAACAATGAAGGGGAGAGAGTGAGACAGAAGTGATGGGTAACGAGGTAGACAGAAGTGAAGGTTAGAGATGTAGACAGAAGTGAAGTGGAGAGAGACAGAATTGAAGGAGAGGTAAACAGAAGTGAAGGAGAGAGGCAGACAGGTGAAGGAGAGCGAAGTGGACAGAAGTGAAGGAGAGCGAGGAAGATAGAAGTGAACATTCAGTCGGCAAAAGTGAAGGAGAGGTAGACAGAAATGAAGATGAGAGAGGTAGACAGAAGTGAAGGAGAGAGAGGTAGACAGAAATGAAGGAGAAAGGTGTAGACAGAAGTGAAGACCAGAGAGATAGACAGAATTGAATGTTAGAGAGGTGGACAGAAGTTAAGGGAGAGAAGTGAAGGAGTGAGCACTTGACAGGTTAAAGAGATATAGGTGGATTGCCTGAAGTTGTAGGGTGTTTCCGATCGTGTGAGGGTCATTCAGCCTTGCTGGCCACAACCGGACTCACTTATTTATGGTCGAAGGTCTGGGCTTACCCTTATGAATCACACTGAAGGATGAGGAATAATGCAATCGAGGCAGGTTTCAGATTTGGAATAGTAAAAGTATGTTTAATATGTACAGCAAATCTCAATACAGCAAAACCGATGCTAACGTTCCTATATGACTATGAACAAATAGATTACTTCCTCTTGGACTTCTTAAACTAAGCCCCTCCGTGTTCCCTTACGCACGGCTGTTAACTCCCAACACTGCACTGCTAAGGTTTGGTCGGGACATGCAGAGGTAATTCTCCACACGGCTGTGAGTTGAGTATTCTGCAGGCTGCGGTTGAAATGTTCACTCTGCTGACTTTGGCTGCCGGGTCATGTCTTCTACGATCGAAGTCCTTGGGGCCGTACCCGTTCCTTGGGGCATGCGACTTCCTTCGGTCCTGGTTGTAGAGAGAGTGGCGTACTCTGCTCTTCTGATGTTGTAGAGCTGTGTCGCTGGTGTCCGTTTGACATCCATTGTTCGACCTCTACTGTTCCCTTACTGTTTGACCTCCCCCTTTGTTCGAACCCCTCCTTCCTGAGGCTGCAACAGTTATACTGTTTTCTGGCTGATCTAGTCAGACGGTGCAAAATGCTACGATTGGTCCCTGGAGAGAAAACTTTGTTTGAATGTGTATTATTTTCCCGCCTCTCATCTAGCTGGTTTTGGGGGACAATGGGAACTGCTGATCTTGCGTACTATATGAGGTGTGAACTGTTTTCGGATGGGTTCCGGCCGACTGACTCAATTATATCAACCGGTGGATTTCATTGTCTCCTTCGCCTACTTGGAGCCAGAGATGATGTAAGGCACTGTCTCTATTGGGTGGGGTGGATTCTAGTTCAAAAACTTGTCCTTTCTGGTCTGGGAACTTCTCGCAGCCATTTTCCCAAAACTGGGGTTTTCCCTGGAGAATAAAATCTTGGATTAAAAATGATAATCCTACAGAGTGGAGAGGTAGGCACAAGTGAAGGGGAGAGATTTACAGAAGTGAAGGGGAGCAAGGTGGACACAAGTGAAGGAGAGAGGTAGCCTGAAGTGAAGGTTAGAGAAGTAGACAGAAGTGAAGGAGAGAGAGGGAGACAGAAGTGAAGGAAAGAGAGGGAGACAGAAGTGAAGGAGAGAGGGAGACAGAAGTGAAGGAGTGAAGGGGAGAGAGGTAGACAGAAGTGAAGGGGAGAGAGGTAGACAGAAGTGAAGGGGAGAGAGGTAGACAGAAGTGAAGGGGAGAGAGGTGGACAGAAGTGAAGGAGAGAGAGGGAGACAGAAGTGAAGGGCAGAGAGGTAGACAGAAGTGAAGGAAAGAGAGGGAGACAGAAGTGAAGGAAAGAGAGGTAGACAGAAGTGAAGGATAGGGAGCGGACAGATGTGAAGGATAGGGAGCGGACAGATGTGAAGGATAGGGAGCGGACAGATGTGAAGGAGAGAGAGGGAGACAGAAGTGAAGGAGAGAGAGGTAGACAGAAGTGAAGGAGAGAGGCGTAGGCAGAAGTGAAGGGGAGAGAGGTGGATTGAAGTGAAGGAGAAACGTAATGGGAAGTGAAGGAGGAGAACACAGAAGTGAAGGGGAGTGAGGTCGACAGAAGTTAAGGAATTATAGGTAGTCAGAAGTGGAGGGGAGAGGTAACAGGAAAAGGAAAGAGAGGTAGACAGAATTGAAGGATAGAGAGGTAGACAGAAATGAAAGAGAGAGAGGTAGGCAGAAATGAAAGAGAGAGAGGTAGACAGAAGTGAAGGTGAGAAAGCCGGACAGAATTGATGGAGATAGCCAGAAATGAAGGAGACAGTTAGATAGCATTAAAGGAGAGAGATAGACACTTTTGAAGGGGAGGGAGGTAGACAACAGTGAAGGATAGAGAGGTAGTTAGAAGTGATTGAGATAGAAGTTGAAAGCAGTTAAGGGGCGAGATATAGATAGAAGTGAAGGGGAGAAAGGTAGACAGAAATGAAGGAGAGAGGCATTGACAAAAGTGAAGGGAACAGAGGTAGACAGAGTTGAAGGGTAGAGAAGTTGACAGAAGTCAAGGGAGAGAGGTAGTCAGAAGTGAAGGGGAGAGTGTTAGAGAGATGTGAAAGAGAGAGGGAAACTGAAGTGAAGGAGGGAGGGGTAGACAGAAGTGAAGAAGAGAGAAGGACAGAAGTGAAAGGGAAAGAGGTACAAGTGAAGGCTAGAGAGTTAAATAGAAATGAAGGAAATAGAGGTTGATAGGAGTGAAGAGGAGAGAGGTACATAGGAGGGAATGGGAGAGGCGTAGACAGAATTGAAGGGGAGAGGTGAACATAAGTGAAGATGAGAGGTAGGCAGAAGTGGAGGAAAGAGGCGTAGACAGAGGTGAAGAGGAAAGAAGTGAAGAGAGGTGAACAAATATGAAGTGGAGAGAAGTTGTCAGAAGTGAAGGAGTCAGTGGTAGACAGAAGTGAAGGAGTGAGAGCCAGACAGAAGTTAAGGAGATACAGGTAGACAAAAGTGGAGGGGAGAGGTAACGGGATGTGGAGGAGAAAGAGGTAGACAGAAGTGAAGGAGATAGTGATAGCTGGAAATGAAGGTGAGAGGTGGACAGAAGTGAGGAAGAGAGTTAGACACAAGTGAAGGGGAGTGGCAGACAGAAGTGAATGTTAGAGAGGTAAACAGAAGTAAAGGAGAGAGAGGTCAACCGAAGTGAAAGATAGAGAGATACACAAAAGTGAAGGGGAGAAAGGTAGGCAGCAGTGAAGAGAATAGAGGTTGAAAGGAGTGAAGGGAAGAGAGGAAGACAGAAGTGAAGGGGAGAGGTAGACAGCAGTGAAGGAGAGATAGTTAGACAGAGGTGATTGAGTTAGTGGTTGAAAGTAGTGAAGGGGAGAAAGGTAGACAGAAATGAAGAAAAGATGCATTGACAGAAGTGAAGGGGGGAGAGGTGGACGGAAGTGAAGCAGAGAGATGTAGGCAAAAGTGAATCGAAAGAGAGGTAGATAAACATGAAGGAGATAGGTAGCGGGAAGTGAAGGAGATAGAGGCAGTCATAAGTGCAGGAGAGAGAACTGACAGAAGTGAGGGAGATAGAGATAGCCAGAAAAGAAGGAGACAGTTAGACAGCAGTAAAGGAGAGATGTAGGCACAGTGGAAGGGGAGGGAGGTAGACAACAGTAAAGGAAAGAGAGGTAGTTAGAAGTGTTTGAGATCGAGGTTGAAAGCAGTGAAGAAGAGAGATACAGACAGAAGTAAAGAGGAGAATGGTAGACAGAAGTGAAGATGAGAGATATAAAGAAGTGAAGGAGAGGTAGTCAGGCATGAAGGAGACAGCGGTAGAGAGAAGTGAAGGAAAGAGGGAGAAAGAGGTGAAGGAGAGAGAGGTAGACAGTAGTGAAGAAGAGAGGTGGACAGAAGTGAATGTTAGAGAGGTGGACAAAAATTGGGAACTAAATATACCAGGTTATAAGGTCTACAGGAGAGATAGGGAAAAAGGAAGAGAGGGAGGAGTAGCCTTAGTGATTAGAGATTAAATCAATTCAATGATAAAGGAGGATATAACGAGAGGTAAGCAGCCAACAGAGACCTTATGGGTTGAATTGAGAAATAGGAAAGGATCTAAGACTATAGTGGGAGTTCTGTATAGGGCCCCTGGCAGCAGCTCTGAAGTGCTAAATTGTATAAATGCAGAAATTAGACAAATGTGTAAGAAAGGCATAGTGGTCGTAATGTGGGACTTTAACCTTCACATAGATTGGGAAAAGCAGACAAGCAACTGTCAGAAAGGTAGTGAATTTCTTGAGTGTGTCCGGGATAGTTTTCTACAGCAGTATGTCCGAGAGGCACCAAGGGGGCAAGCCATACTAGATTTAGTAATGAGTAATGAACCAGATTTAGTTAACAGCTTAACTGCACGCGAACATCTATCCAACAGCGATCATAACATGATCGAGTTCAATGTAGTGTTTGAAAGGGAAAAAAGTGAGTCAGCTGCTAAGATTCTAGACTTGGGTAAGACCGACTTCAATGGGATGGGACAGAGACTGTCCACAGTAAACTGGACAAATCTGTTAATGGGTAAAACGACTGATGATCAGTGGGAAATGTTTAAAGAAACATTTAATGAGATACAGAACTGGTTTATACCCCTGAGGGGCAAGAACTCTACTTGCCAAAAAAAACAGCCATGGACAACAAAAGAGGTAAGGGACAGTATAAGACGTAATGAAAGGGCATACAAAAAGGCAAAAAATAGCACAGATCCTGGCGAATGGGAAAGATACAAAGATCAACAAAGGGTCACAGAACAGATAGTGAGAGCGACAAAAAGAGAGTATGAAAATAAACTTGCAAGGGATATCAAAACCAATACGAAGAACTTTTATAGTTATATTAGGAAAAAGGGAGTGGTCAGGAGCAGTGTTGGCCCCTTAAAAACTGAAAGTGGGGATATTGTCATTGACAATGGGGAAATGGCGGACATGTTGAATAATTACTTTGTGTCAATATTTACAGTCGAAAAAGAGGATAGCATGCCGGAAATCCCAAGAAAACTAATATTGAATAATTGAGGCCCCAAGAGACAGGGACTCGATAAAATTAACATAAGTAAAGCAACAGTAATGAAGAAAATAATAGCACTAAAGAGTGACAAATCCCCAGGACCAGATGGTTTCCATCCCAGGGTTTTAAAGGAAGTAGGTGAGCACATTACAGATGCCCTAAGTATAATACTTCAAAGTTCTCTAGATTCAGGAACTGTCCCTCTGGATTGGAAAATTGCACATGTCACTCCGCTTTTTAAGAAAGGAGAGAGAGGGAAACCGGGGAATTATAGACCAGTTAGCCTAATATCTGTTGTGGGGAAATTGCTGGAGTCTATAATTAAGGATAGGGTGACTGAACACCTCGAGCATTTTCAGTTAATCAGGGAGAACCAGCATGGATTTGTGAAAGGTAGGTCGTGCCTGACAAACCTGATTGAATTTTTTGACGAGGTGACTAAAGTAGTGGACAGGAGAATGTCAATGGATGTTATTTATATGGACTTCCAGAAGGCATTTGGTAAGGTCCCACATAAGAGACTGTTAGCTAAGATAGAAGCCCATGGAATCGAGGGAAAAGTACGGACTTGGTTAGGAAATTGGCTGAGCGAAAGGTGTCAGAGAGTAGGGATAATGGGTAAGTATTCACATTGGCAGGATGACACTAGTGGAGTCCCATAGGGATCTGTCTTGGGGCCTCAATTATTCACAATATTTATTAACGACTTAGATGAAGGCATAGAAAGTCTCATATCTAAGTTTGCCAATGACACAAAGATTGGTGGCATTGTAAGCAGTGTAGATGATGATGGGATTCGCAAAATTTCACATGTCCACCCCCCCCCCCCCACCGAAGATTTTATTGGAGTTATTAAAGAAACCCTGGTGTGACTGTTATAAAAAATCCAGGGTCTCTCAAAATGGCTGCGGTCAAACACATGGCCTAAAAGCCTGCTGGATTCTCCAACAACTTGGCAGGCTTCGTGTTTCAGACAGGTTTCTTTAAACAATGCAGTTGCATTCAAGCCCTGAGGCAAGCCATCAATATGGCCGGCCTACACATCAAAATTCGAGCAGGAGAAATCCCAGGACAAAAGATAGACCATCACGGAACATTCGGAACAATGGTAAAGCAGTTATGGAACAGATCAATACAGGAACCGGCCATTATGTAAATGGGCCAGAGATTGGGACCCCTTTTGTCTTACGTTTTCAGCCCAAATCGGACAATGGAATAACCAATTATAGGGAGACTATAACTGGGGCTTGCCCAGTATCTCTCTCTCTCTTCTCGCTTCGCCTGGTCATAGAGTCATAGAGTCATACAGCACGGATAGAGGCCCTTCGGCCCATCGTGTCCGCGCCGGCCATCAAGCCCTGTCTACTCTAATCCCATATTCCAGCATTTGGTCCGTAGCCTTGTATGCTATGGCATTTCAAGTGCTCATCCAAATGCTTCTTGAACGTTGTGAGGGTTCCTGCCTCCACAACCCTTTCAGGCAGTGAGTTCCAGACTCCAACCACCCTCTGGGTGAAAAAGTTCTTTCTCAAATCACCTCTAAACCTCCCGCTTTTTCCCTTGAATCTATGTCCCCTTGTTATAGAACCCTCAACGAAGGGAAAAAGCTCCTTAGTATCCATCCTATCTGTGCCCCTCATAATTTTGTACACCTCAATCATGTCCCCCCTCAGCCTCCTCTGCTCCAAGGAAAACAAACCCAATCTTCCCAGTCTCTCTTCATAGCTGAAGCGCTCCAGCCCTGGTAACATCCTGGTGAATCTCCTCTGCACCCTCTCCAAAGCGATCACATCCTTCCTGTAGTGTGGCGACCAGAACTGCACACAGTATTCCAGCTGTGGCCTAACCAGTGTTTTTTACAGCTCCATCATAACCTCCTTGCTCTTATATTCTATGCCTCGGCTAATAAAGGCATATGCCTTCTTTACCACCTTATCTACCTGTTCCGCCGCCTTCAGGGATCTGTGAACTTGCACACCAAGATCCCTCTGACCCTCTGTCTTGCCTCGGGTCCTCCCATTCATTGTGTATTCCCTTGCCTTGTTAGTCCCTCCAAAGTTCATCACCTCGCACTTTTCCGGGTTAAATTCCATTTGCCACTGTTCCGCCCATCTGACCAACCCATCTATATCGTCCTGCAGACTGAGGCTATCCTCCTCGCTATTTACCACCCTACCAATTTTTGTATCATCAGTGAACTTACTGATCATACCTTTTACATTCATATCCAAGTCGTTAATGTAGACCACAAACAGCAAGGGACCCAGCACCGATCCCTGTGGTACCCCACTGGCCACAGGCTTCCAGTCACAAAAACAACCTTCGACCATCACCCTCTGCCTTCTGCCACTAAGCCAGTTTTGTATCCAAAGTGCCAAGGCACCCTGGATTCCATGGGCTCGTACCTTCTTGACCAGTCTCCTGTGGTGGCCGGGGTCCTGCTGCTTGCTAGCAACCAAGAAGGAAGGCCATCCAGTAAACCTCGCAAACACATGTCGATGGCAGCAGCAGGGAACGGGGGCCAGGCCTTTTCATCTGTTTCACCGGTGAGCATTAATTTTCTGGCCGCCACAAGACAACCTAGCATAAGTGTAAGGGTGGGGGGTTAAAGGGAATTGCTAAAATTGTGATTTTAGAATTTTCCCTCGATGTGTCTGTTTCTTCCACCCCGTTAAGTGTAAGACTGTATTACATCCATAGCGATTTTAATTTATCTTCTGTATTATACTGTTTACCTTGTAGTTCTAGTTTTCTTATTAATAAACATTGGTTTTCCTTGTACCAATCCACTGGTCTGTTAGTCTGTCTTTGTTACCGCCTGATAAGTCCTCAGCTCAGAATCAGGAAGGGGAAAGCGATTCGCAACCGCACAGCGGGCAGGGCAGCTCAGGAAAAACATAACTGGCTGAACTATAATAAGCCCAAGAAACAGTAAAAAAAACCCTTACAATGAAAACATAAAATTACAAAGGGATATTTATAGATTAGGTGATGGGCAAAACTGTGGTAAATGGAATTCAATGTAAACAAAAGTGAGGTCATCCACTTTGGATCAAAAAAGGATAGAACAGGGTACTTTCTAAATGGTAAAAAGTTAAAAACAGTGGATGTCCAAAGGGACTTAGGGGTTCAGGTACATAGATCATTGAAGTGTCATGAACAGGTGCAGAAAATAATCAAGAAGACTAATGGAATGCTGGCCTTTATATCTAGAGGACTAGAGTACAAGGGGGCAGAAGTTATGCTGCAGCTATACAAAACCCTGGTTAGACCGCACCTGGAGTACTGTGAGCAGTTCTGGGCACCGCACCTTCGGAAGGACATATTGGCCTTGGAGGGAGTGCAGCGTAGGTCTACGAGAATGATACCCGGACTTTAAGGATTAAGTTACGAGGAGAGATTACACAAATTGGGGTTGTATTCTCTGGAGTTTCGAAGGTTAAGGGGTGATCTGATCGAAGTTTATAAGATATTAAGGGGAACGGATAGGGTGGATAGAGAGAAACTATTTCCGCTGGTTGGGGATTTTAGGAGTAGGGGGCACAGTCCAAAAATTAGAGCCAGACCTTTAAGGAGCGAGATTGGAAAACATTTCTACACACAAAGGGTGGTAGAAGTTTGGAACTCTCTTCCGCAAATGGCAATTGATACTAGCTCAATTGCTAAATTTAAGTGTGAGATAGATAGCTTTTTGGCAACCAAAGGTATTAAGGGATATGGGCCAAAGGCAGGTATATGGAGCTGGATCACAGATCAGCCATGATCTTATCAAATGGCAGAGCAGGCACGAGGGGCTGAATGGCCTACTCCTGTTCCTATGTTCCTAAGTGAAGGAAAGAGAGCGGTAGACAGAAGTGAAGGGGAAGGAATTAGGCAGAAGTGAATGGGAGAAAGGTAGACAGAAGTTAAGGAGTGAGAGTCAGACAGAAGTAAAGGGAATAGAAGTAGATAGAAGCGAAGGGAAGAGGTAGCGAGGAATGCAGAAGAGAGCAGTACTCAGAAACGAAGGGGAGAGGTGGACAGAAGTGAAGGTTGAGAGGTAGACAGAAGTGAAAGAATTAGAGGTAGATAGAAGTGACGGGGAGAGTGGTAGGCACAAGTGAAGTGGAGAGAGGCAGACAGCAGTTAAGGAGATTGAGGTAGCTAGAAGTGAAGGGGAGATGCAGTGAGAAGTGAAGGAGAGAGAGGTAGACAGAGTGAGGGAGAGAGAGGCGGCCAGAAGTGAAGGAAATAGAGATAGCCAGAAATGAGTGAGAGAAGTAGACGTAGATGAAGAGATTTGTAAACAATTTTACAACACCAAGTTATAGTCCAACAAATTTATTTTAAATTCCACAAGCTTTCGGAGGCTTCCTCCTTCCTCAGGTGAATGGTGTGGAAATGATTTCCACACCGTTCACCTGAGGAAGGAGGAAGCCTCCGAAAGCTTGTGGAATTTAAAATAAATTTGTTGGACTATAACTTGGTGTTGTAAAATTGTTTACAATTGTCAACCCCAGTCCATCACCGGCATCTCCACATAAATGAAGAGAGGTAGTCACACATGAAGTAGAGCGGTAGACAGAAATGAAGGAAGGAGAGTTAGACAGAATTTGTTTGAAATATGCTTTTGTTAATCCTTCTTAATAATAACTTCCACATTGATACCACAATAAATTGATAGAGCTTTTTGATGAGGTAAAACAGAGAGTAGATGAGGGCAATGCAGTTGATGTGGTGTATATGGACTTTCAAAAGGCGTTTGATAAAGTGCCGCATAACAGGCTTATCATCAAGATTGCGGCCCATGGAATAAAGGGCGCAGTAGCAACATGGATACAGAATTGGCTAAGGGACAGGAAACAGAGAGCAGTGGTGAACGGTTGTTTTTCAGACTGGAGGGAGGTATACAATGGTGTTCCCCAGGAGTCAGTGCTGGGACCCATTGCTTTTCTTAATATATATTAATGACTTGATGTGGAGATGCCGGTGATGGACTGGGGTGCACAAATGTAAGGAATCTTACAACACCAGGTTATAGTCCAACAGTTTTATTTGAAAATCACAAGCTTTCGGAAATTATCTCCTTCGTCAGGTGAGTGAGTCTCTGTCAGATGACTCACTCACCTGACAAAGGAGATAATCTCCGAAAGCTTGTGATTTTCAAATAAAACTGTTGGACTATAACCTGGTGTTGTGAGATTCCTTATATTAATGACTTGGACTTGGGTGTTCAGGGCACAATTTCAATCTTTGCAGAAGACACAAAACTTGGAAGTGTAGTAAACAGTGAGGATAGTGATAGACTTCAAGAGGATATAGACAGGCTGGTGGCATGGGCGGACACGTGGCAGATGAAATTTAACACAGAAGAATGCGAAGTGATACATTTCGGTAGGAAGAACGAGGAGAGGCAATATAAACTAGAGTGCACAACTCTAAAAGGGGTACAGGAACAGAAAGATCTGGAGGTATATGTGCACAATTCGTTGAAGGTGGCAGGGCAGGTTGAGAAAGCAGTTAAAAAAGCATACGGGACCCTGGGCTTTATAAACAGAGGCATAGAATACAAAAGTATGGAAGTCATGATGAACCTTTATAAAACACTGGTTTGGCCACAACTGGAGTATTGTATCCAGTTCTGGACACCGCACTTTAGGAAAGATGTGAAGGCCTTAGACAGGGTGCAGAAGAGATTTACTAGAATGATTCCAGAGATGAGGGACTCTAGTTATGTGGATAGACTGGAGAAGCTGGGATTGTTCTCCTTGGAACAGAGACGGTTGCGAGGAGATTTGATCGAGGTATTCAAAATCATGAAGGGTCTAGACAGAGTAGATAGAGAGTAAATGTTCCCAGTGGCGGAAGGGTCAAGAACCAGAGGACATAGATTTAAGGTGATTGGCAAAAGAACCAAAGGTGACATGAGGAAAAACTTTTTTACACAGCAAGTGTAATCATCATTGAATAAATTTAAAACAGAAATTGACAGTTTCCTAGAAGTAAAGGGAATTAGGGGTTACGGGGAGCGGGCAGGAAATTGGACATGAATTTAGATTTGAGGTTAGGATCAGATCAGCCATGATCTTATTAAATGGCGGAGCAGGCTCGAAGGGCCGATTGGCCTAATCCTGCTCCTATTTCTTATGTTCTTATGTTCTTATTGAGTGGTTAGGATCTGGAATGCACTGCCTGAGGGGGTGGTGGAGGCAGATTCAATCATGGCCTTCAAAAGGGAACTGGATAAGTACTTGAAAGGAAAATATTTGCAGGGCTACGGAGAAAAGGCGGGGGAGTGGGACTAGCTGGATTGCTCTTGCATCGAGCTGGCGCGGACTCGATGGGCTGAATGGCCTCCTTTCCTGCTGTAACCTTTCTATGATTCTATGATTCGGGCCCGAGTGTGACCGA
This sequence comes from Heptranchias perlo, assembly GCF_035084215.1. Lineage (NCBI taxonomy): Eukaryota > Metazoa > Chordata > Chondrichthyes > Hexanchiformes > Hexanchidae > Heptranchias > Heptranchias perlo. The sequence continues at coordinate 78,163,289 of NC_090330.1, forward strand.
ACATGCAAGCTTTATTATAGACACAAGAATAACGCTCTAATTCTAATAAGTATTTATATAACACTGTTCTAATACAGTTATATCAAATAATCAAGGATGGTACAACCTGTCCCTAGATAATTTCATTGCTGATCAGGCCTGGTTTGTAGGGTGTGTGGACTCCATCCATCCTGAGAAACTGTTTCTGCCTATAGTGGGAGAGTGCCTCAGTTTATATAATTTTCTGAAGCATATTTGCTTCTAATAGCTTAATGTCATCTGTCCAAATATCTTCCCCCCAGGGTGCCCAGGATATCCATTCTATGGTGTTAACTGTTGTCAATTCTATCTATCTTATGTGGACATGCCCTTAACTTTCTGTGTATTTTGATTGTTCGGATGCAGACATTTAAGTAGTGAAGGAGAGAAAGGTACATATAAAGCGTAAAAGGTTTGTTAAAGGAAGGATGAGGCTGAGTAGGTATCAAAAAATAAATCTTCTTGTAGAGGCCGAGGGCATGGCTGAGGTGCTAAATGAGCACTTTGCATCTGTCTTTACTGAAGGAGTGGATGCTGGTAATTTCACAGTGATGGAGGAGTGGGTAGAGAAATTGGATAAGATAGAAATAGATAAAGAAGCGGTACTTAAACAGCTATCAGCACTCAGAGTAGAAAAGTGCGCAGGCTGCATCCTAGGATGCTGAGGGAAGTAAGGGTGGAAATAACAGGGGCTTCAGCCTCAATCTTTCAAATCTCCTTGGATATGGGAACGGTGTCAGAGGACTGGAGGATTGTAAATGTTAGACCCTTGTTCAAAAACGGGAGAGAGATAAACCACGTAAATACAGGCCCGTCAGCATAATGTTGGTGGTGGGGAATCTTCTAGAGATCATAATCCAGCACAAAATTAATTGTCACTTGGAAGAACATGGATCTGTTAAAGGCAAATCTTGTCTGACAAACTTAATTGAATTCTTCAAAAGATAACGAAGAGGGTTGATGAAGGTAGATTTTGCGTATATGGACTTTCAGAAGGCGTTTGATAAAGTGCTACGTGTCAGACATCTCAGCAAAATTGAAACGCACGGGATTAAAGGCGCATTGGCAGCGTGGATACGAAATTCACTAAGAGGCAGAAGGCAGAGAGTAGTCGTGAACGGTTGTTTATCAATCAGGAGGGAAGTATACAGTAGTGTCCCCCAGGAAGGATGTCAAAAGACCATTGCTCTTTTTGATATGTATCAATGACCTGCACTTGGGTATAGGAGGCATAATTTCAAAATTTGCAGATGAACCAAAGCTTGGAAATGTAGTAAACTGTGAGGAGGATAATAGTAGGTTTCAGGAGGAGATAGACTGGTGAAATGGACAGACACACGGCAGATGACATTTAATGCAGAGAAGTGTGAAGTGATGCATTTTGGAAGGAAAAATTAGGAGAAGCAATATAAATTAAACAGTACAATTTTAAATAGGGTGCAGGTTCACATAAACAAATCTTTGAAGGTGGCAGGACAAGTTGATAGGGCTGTTAACAAAGCATACGGGATCCTTGGCTTGATAAGTGGAGGCATAAGCCTAGATGTTAACCCCCCCATGATGGGCGGGAGAGGGTCAAGGGGTGGCTAAAAAGTGAAATATGCTGAAAGCAACCCCATCACGCTATGAATCCGCCCACTGCCTTTTTTACGGTGGCGGATACCGTGCGTCCATGTGTCCTGCTGTAGACAGGCAGGATTTTTAATTAATGTACTTAATTCACAATTGGGAGCCCAATTTGAAATTTACTGCTGCTGCACAAGTTTCCCAAGGGTCGGGAAACTCGGCAGTGAAACGGACGTGGGAGCTGCTGGCCTCCCAAGGCCAGTGACTCTCTCAGCACTCCTTGTGGGTATGGTAGCATAGTGGTTATGTTACTGGACTAGTTATCCAGAGACCTGGACTAAAATCCAGAATCATGAGTTCAAATCCTGCCACGGCAGCTGACGAATTTAAATTCAATTAATTAAATAAAAATCTGGAATTAAAATCCTAGTATCAGTAATGATGGCCATGAAACTACCGGATTGTCGTAAAAACCCATCTGGTTCACGAATGTCCTTCAGGGAAGGAAACCTGCTGTCCTTACCCGGTCTGGCCTATATGTGACTCCAGACCCACAGCAATGTGGTTGATTCTTAATTGCCCTCTGAAATGGCCCAGCAAGCCACTCAGTTGTAAAATCTCGCTACGAAAAGTCATAACAAGAACAAAACCGGACGGACCACTAGGTACTGGGCACGACAATGGCAAAACAGAAGCCCAGTCGACCCTGCAAGGGTCCTCGTTACTGACTTGTGCCAAAAGTGGGAGAGCTGTCCCACAGACTAGTCAAGCAACAGCCTGACAAAGCCATACTCACAGAATCATACCTTTCAGCCAACGTCCCAGACTCTTCCATCACCATCCCTGCGTATGTCCTGTCCCACCAGCAGGACAAAACCCACCAGAGGTGGTGGTACAGTGATATACCGTCAGAAGGGAGTGGCCCTGGGAGACCTCAACATTGACTCTGGACCTCATGGCATCAGGTGAAACATGGGTAAGGAAGCCTCCTGCTGATTACCACTGACTGTCCTCCCTCAGCTGATGAATCAGTCCCCCTCCATGTTGAGGAAGCACTGAGGGTAGCAAGGGCACAAAATGTACTCTGGGTGGGGGACTTCAATGTCCATCACCAAGAGTGGCTCGGTAGCACCTCTGCTGGCCGAGTCCTGAAGGACATAGCTGCCAGACTGGGCCTGCGGCAGGTGCTGACTTACTTGACCTTGTCCTCACCAATCTACCTGTCGCAAATGCATCTGTCCATGACAGTATTGGTAGGAGTGACCACCGCACAGTCCTCGTGGAGATGAAGTCCCGTCTTCGCACTGAGGACATCATCCAACGTGTTGTGTGGCACTACCACCGTGCAAAATGGGATAGATCCAGCAGCTCAAAACTGGGCATCCATGAGGCGCTGTGGGCCATCAGCAGCAGAATTGTATTCCACCACAATCTGTAATCTCATGGCCCGGCATATTCCTCAACTCTACCATCACCAACAAGCCAGAAGATCAACCCTGGTTCAATGAGGAGTGTAGAAGAGCATGCCAGGAGCAGCACCAGGCGCACCTAAAAATGAGGTGCCAACCTGGTGAAGCTACAACTCAGGACTACGTGCATGCTAAACAGCGGAAGCAACATGCTATAGACAGAGCTAAGCGATTCCACAACCAACGGATCAGATCAAAGCTCTGCAGTCCTGCCACATCCAGTCGTGAATGGTGGTGGACAATTAAACAACTAACGGGAGGAGGAGGCTCTGCAAACGTCCCCATCCTCAATGATGGCGGAGTCCAGCACGTGAGTGCAAAAGACAAGGCTGAAGTGTTTGCAACCATCTTCAGCCAGAAGTGCCGAGTGGATGATCCATCTCGGCCTCCTCCCGATATCCCCACCATCACAGAAGCCAGTCTTCGGCCAATTCGATTCACTCCACGTGATATCAAGAAACGGCTGAGTGCACTGGATACAGCAAAGGCTATGGGCCCCGACAACATCCCAGCTGTAGTGGTGAAGACTTGTGCTCCAGAACTAGCTGCGCCTCTAGCCAAGCTGTTCCAGTACAGCTACAACACTGGCATCTACCCGACAATGTGGAAAATTGCCCAGGTATGTCCTGTCCACAAAAAGCAGGACAAATCCAATCCGGCCAATTACCGCCCCATCAGTCTACTCTCAATCATCAGCAAAGTGATGGAAGGTGTCATCGACAGCGCTATCAAGCAGCACTTACTCACCAATAACCTGCTCACCGATGCTCAGTTTGGGTTCCGCCAGGACCACTCGGCTCCAGACCTCATTACAGCCTTGGTCCAAACAGGGACAAAAGAGCTGAATTCCAGAGGTGAGGTGAGAGTGACTGCCCTTGACATCAAGGCAGCATTTGACCCAGTGTGGCACCAAGGAGCCCTAGTAAAATTGAAGTCAATGGGAATCAGGGGGACAACTCTCCAGTGGCTGGAGTCATACCTAGCACAAAGGAAGATGGTAGTGGTTGTTGGAGGCCAATCATCTCAGCCCCAGGACATTGCTGCAGGAGTTCCTCAGGGCAGTGTCCTAGGCCCAACCGTCTTCAGCTGCTTCATCAATGACCTTCCCTCCATCCTAAGGTCAGAAATGGGGATGTTCGCTGATGACTGCGCAGTGTTCAGTTCCACTCGCAACCCCTCAAATAATGAAGCAGTCTGAGCCAGCATGCAGCAAGACCTGAACAACATCCAGGCTTGGGCTCATAAGTGGCAACTAACATTCGCGCCAGATAAGTGCCAGGCAATGACCATCTCCAACAAGAGAGAGTCTAACCACCTCCCCCTGACATTCAACGGCATTACCATCACCGAATCCCCCACCATCAACATCCTGGGGGTCACCATTGACCAGAAACTTAACTGGACCAGCCATATAAATACTGTGGCTACGAGAGCAGGTCAGAGGCTGGGTATTCTGCGGCGAGTGACTCACCTCCTGACTCCCCAAAGCCTTTCCACCATCTACAAGGAACAAGTCAGGAGTGTGATGGAATGCTCTCCACTTGCTTGGATGAGTGCAGCTCCAACAACACTCAAGAAGCTCGACACCATCCAAGATAAAGCAGCCCGCTTGATTGGCACCCCATCCACCACCCTAAACATTCACTCCCTTCACCACCGGCGCACTGTGGCTGCAGTGTGTACCATCCACAGGATGCACTGCAGCAACTCGCCAAGGCTTCTTCGACAGCACTTCCCAAACCCGCGACCTCTACCGCCAAGAAGGACAAGAGCAGCAGGCACATGGGAACAACACCACCTGCACGTTCCCCTCCAAGTCACACACCATCCCGACTTGGAAATATATCGCCGTTCCTTCATTGTCGCTGGGTCAAAATCCTGGAACTCCCTTCCTAACAGCACTGTGGGAGAACCGTCACCACACGGACTGCAGCGGTTCAAGAAGGCGGCTCACCACCACCTTCTCGAGGGCAATTCGGGATGGGCTATAAATGCCGGCCTCGCCAGTGACGCCCACATCCCGTGAACGAATAAAAAAAAAGGACACAGATTTAAGATAATTGGCAAAAAATCCATGGGGGAAATTAGGAGAACTTTATTATGCAAATTGTTATCAACTGCAAAGCACTACCTGAAAAGGTGGTGGAAGCAGATTCAATTATACTTGCAAAAGGGAACTGGATATATATTTGAAAAAGAGAAATTCACAGTGCTGTGGAGAAAGAACTGGGGAATGGGACTAATTGGATAGCTCTTTCAAAGAACCAGCACAGACATGATGTACCGAATGGCCTCCCTCTGTGCTGTATGATTCTATGATTCTATGTGGACAGAAGTGAAGGAGAGGGGTAGACAGAAGTGAAGTATAGAAGTAGACAAAAGTGAAGGAGAGAGAGAAATAGACAGAAGTGAAGGAGAGAAATGAAAGAGATGGATGTAGATAAAAGTGAAGGAGAGAGGCAGAGGTGAAGGAGAGAGAGGTAGACAGAAGTGAAGTACAGAGAGGTAGTCAGAATTGAAGGGGGTGACAGAGATGGGCAGAAGTGAAGGGGATAGAGAGCTGGACAGATGTAAACATAAGTACATAAGAAATAGGAGCAGGAGTAGTCTATACGACCCCTCAAGCCTGCTCCGCTATTCAATCAGATCATGGCTGATCATCAACCTCAACTCCACTTTCCTGCCCGGTCCCCATATCCCTTGATTTCCCTAGAGTCCAAAAATCTATCTATCTCAGCCTTGAATATACTCAACGATTCAGCATCCACAACCCTCTGGGGTAGAGAATTCCAAAGGTTCACAACCCTGAGTGAAGAAATTCCTCATCTCTGTCTTAAATGGCCGACCCTTTATCCTACAACTATGCCTTCTAGTTCTAGAGGGCATAGTGAAGGAGGAGAGAGAAAAACTGAAGGAAAGAAGAGAGAGAAATAGAGAGGAGGTGGAAATGGTATGGTCCAATGGCTCCAAGAAGAGTAAAATGTATCAGGAGTGGGATGTGTTGTTTAATCACTCAATCAAAAATGATTTAATCAGGCACAGCCCACTCTCCAGCTTCAATAGGTTTGACACCGCAGCCCCATTCTGTCCAATCTAACCTTTATATTTATAAAATAAATTCAAACAGTTTATGTATCATCTTTCTGAGTATCCTGAGTCTCACCATCCATTTTGGAAGAAGGGCAATTTGGAAAACCGCACAGATTGTGTTGGTGAATCAGGTTCATGCAGGCAGGTGAGGCACGCGTGAGCTGCCGTAGAAGCTGACAGAGCTGTCAGCAGAGGCTCCATCGTGGTGGGCACCACTGTCATGTTCATGGAGCTGACCCCACTTGCTCCATGTTGGACAGAATGGTCTCCATCCTATGCGCAAAGCCCCAAGTTGGAGCTGGATTCCTGTGAGCCATTGTGCACAAGATCGCTGGCAGGTTCCCCAGTGCACCTTGCATTTCCTGGTGTCTGCCAATCAACCATCTTTGGTAGTCTGGGCCCTTGAAGTCAGCCCTTGAGTCCTCCGCAGCAGAGATAGTGTGTGATCTCTAAACCCTCCAAAGTACGCGCGGTGCCAGTATCTGAGCTGGTGCTTGCGAGGGTCAGATCAAGTGATGCCGCATCATCAGGAAGGATGGCCTCCTCTTCCTGAAGTGATTCAGGGGTGTCCGCATTTTCAGCATCTGAAATGAGAGAGAGGGACAAGGGTTTGCTTTTGGTGTGAAGGGAGAACAGAAAGAAAAGAGGCTAGTGAAAGCAGCTGCAGTATGTAATGAAGAGTGTGTAGGGCGAGACAGAATTCAGATGGGAAAAGAGGATAAGGTGTGAAGAAACTCTGTGCAATGTTTCCTCCAGGGTTGTCACTCGTCAAGGCAATGCCTCTCCCCCTGCCCTTGATAGCCAGCATGCTTTCTTCCACAGGGGACAGGATGTATAGACAGGCTCAGCGTGCTCCAATCACTACTTCCTGACGCAAGTTGTGCATGACCTTCTCTTGCAAGAAAGCAGTGTGATGGTGACAGCCTTGTGAGATGTTTAGAGAATATGCTTGTCATGTAGAATAGTTTGTATGCTGTGTGTAAGATGTGAGGTGTGAGGAAGTGAGGGTTGCAATAGTGGTGAGTATAGGGTACGGTAGCATAGTGGTTATATTACTGGACAAGTAATCCAGAGGCCTGGACTAATAATCCGGAGTCATAAGTTCAAATCCCGCCACGGCAGCTGGGGAATTTAAATTCAATTAATTAAATAAAATCTGGAATTACAATACTAGTATCAGTAACGGTGGCTATGAAACTACCGGATTGTCGAAAAAACCCATCTGGTTCACTAATGCCGTCCTTACCCGGTCTGGCCGATATGTGACTCCAGACCCACAGCAATGTGGTTGATTCTTAATTGTCCTCTGAAATGGTCTAGCAAGCCACTCAGTTGTAAAATCTTGCGAAAAAAAGTCACAATAAGAATAAAACCGGACGGACCACCGGACACGACAAAGGCAAGGCCAAGCCCAGTCGACCCTGCAAAGCCCTCCTCACTAACATCTGGGGACTTGTGCCAAAATTGGGAGAGCTGTCCCACAGGTTAGTCAAGCAACAGCTTGACATATCCATACTCACAGAATCATACCTTTCAGTCAATGTCCCAGACTCTTCCATCACCATCCCTGGGTATGTCCTGTCCCACCAGCAGGACAGACCCACCAGAGGTGGCGGTACAGTGATATACAGTCAGGAGGGTGTGGCCCTGGGAGTCCTCAACATTGACTCTGGACCCCTTGAAATCTCATGGCATCAGGTCAAACATGGGCAAGGAAACCTTCTGCTGATTACCGCCTACCGCCCTCCCTCAGCTGATGAATCAGTCCTCCTCCATGTTGAGGAAGCACTGAGGGTAGCAAGGGCACAGAATGTACTCTGGGTGGGGGACTTCAATGTCCATCACCAAGAGTGGCTCGGTAGCACCACAGTGGCCGAGTCCTAAAGGACATAGCTGCTAGACTGGGCCTGCGGCAGGTGGTGAGCGAACCAACACGAGGGAAACACTTACTTGACCTCGTCCTCACCAATCTACCTGTCGCAGATGCATCTGTCCATGACAGTATTGGTAGGAGTGACCACCGCACAGTCCTTGTGGAGACGAAGTCCCGTCTTCACACTGAGGACACCATCCAATGTGTTGTGTGGCACTACCACCGTGCTAAATGGGATAGATTCAGAACAGATCTAGAGCAGCTCAAAACTGGGCATCCATGAGGCGCTGTGGGTGACCAGCAGCAGCAGAATTGCATTCCAGCACAATCTGTAACCTCATGGCCTGGCATATTCCTCACTCTACCATTACCAACAAGCTAGGGGGTCAACCCTGGTTCAATGAGGAGTGTAGAAGAGCATGCCAGGAGCAGCACCAGGCGTACCTAAAAATGAGGTGCCAACCTGGTGAAGCTACAACTCAGGACAACATGCATGCTAAACAACGGAAGCAACATGCTATAGACAGAGCTAAGCGATTCCACAACCAACGGATCATATCAAAGCTCTGCAGTCCTGCCACATCCAGTCATGAATGGTCGGTGGACAATTAAACAACTAACGGGAGGAGGAGGCTCTGTAAACATCCCCATCCTCAACGATGGCGGAGTCCAGCACGTTAGTGCAAAACACAAGGCTGAAGCGTTTGCAAGAATCTTCAGCCAGAAGTGCCAAGTGGATGATCTATCTCGGTCTCCTCCCGATATCCCCACCATCACAGAAGCCAGTCTTCAGCCAATTCGATTCACTCCACATGATATCAAGAAACGGCTGAGTGCACTGGATACAGCAAAGGCTATGGGCCCCGACAACATCCCAGCTGTAGTGCTGAAGACTTGTGCTCCAGAACTAGCTGCGCCTCCAGCCAAGCTGTTCCAGTACAGCTACAACACTGGCATCTACCCGACAATGTGGAAAATTGCCCAGGTATGTCCTGTCCACAAAAAGCAGGACAATTCCAATCCGGCCAATTACCGCCCCATCAGTTTACTCTCAATCATCAGCAAAGTGATGGAAGGTGTCGTCAAGTGGCACTTACTCACCAATAACCTGCTCAACGCCACGACCACTCGGCTCCAGACCTCATTACAGCCTTGGTCCAAACATGGACAAAAGAGCTGAATTCCACAGGTGAGGTGAGAGTGACTTCCCTTGACATCAAGGCAGCATTTGACCGAGTGTGGCACCAAGGAGCCCTAGTAAAATTGAAGTCAATGGGAATCAGGGGGAAAACTCTCCAGTGGCTGGAGTCATACCTAGCACAAAGGTAGTGGTTTTTGGAGGCCAATCATCTCAGCCCCAGGACATTGTTGCAGGAGTTCCTCAGGGCAGTGTCCTAGGCCCAACCATCTTCAGCTGCTTCATCAATGACCTTCCCTCCATCCTAAGGTCAGAAATGGGGATGTTCGCTGATGATTGCACAGTGTTCAGTTCCATTTGCAACCCCTCAGATAATGAAGCAGTCCAAACCCGCATGCAGCAAGACCTGGACAACATCCAGGCTTGGGCTTATAAGTGGCAAGTAATATTCGCGCCAGACAAGTGCCAGGCAATGACCATCTCCAACAAGAGAGAGTCTAATCACCTCCCCTTGACATTCAACGGCATTACCATCGCCGAATCCTCCACCATCAACATCCTGGGGGTCACCATTGACCAGAAACTTAACTGGACCAGCCATATAAACACTGTGGCTGCAAGAGCAGGTCAGAGGCTGGGTATTCTGCGGCGAGTGACTCACCTCCTGACTCCCCAAAGCCTTTCCACCATCTACAAGGAACAAGTCAGGAGTGTGATGGAATGCTCTCCACTTGCCTGGATGAGTGCAGCTCCAACAACACTCAAGAAGCTCGACACCATCCAGGACAAAGCAGCCCACTTAATTGGCACCCCATCCACCACCCTAAACATTCACTCCCTTCACCACCGATACACTGTGGCTGCAGTGTGCACCATCCACAGGATGCACTGCAGCAACTCGCCAAGGCTTCTTCAACAGCACCTCCCAAACCCACGACCTCTACCACCTAGAAGGACAAGAGCAGCAGGTACATGGGAACAACACCACCTGCACGTTCCCCTCCAAGTCACACACCATCCCGACTTGGAAATATATTGCCGTTCCTTCATCGTCGCTGGGTTAAAATCCTGGAACTCCCTTCCTAACAGCACTGTGGGAGAACCTTCACCACACGGACTGCAGCGGTTCAAGAAGGCGGCTCACCACCACCTTCTCAAGGGCAATTAGGGATGGGCAATAAATGCCGGCCTCGCCAGCGACGCCCACATCCCATGAACGAATAAAAAACAAATGTGATGCAGAGTGTGTGAGTGGGTAGTGGAGTGAAGTGTGGTGCAGTGATAGTAGAATAGCACAGGGAGTTATTATGAGTAGTGAGGCTGCAGATGATGGAGATGTGAGCAGAAAGTAGGGAAACTTACTTTGACAACTCTGGTGAGGTCACGTCCTGGGAGCTGAGCTCCTGGCATGAACCTCTTCTGCAACCGCTTCCCACTGGCGAAGGAGATGTTCCCTGGAAGGCTTTCTGCTCCCTCAGGGGAACAGGATCTCCCTCCTCCTGTCCACCACCTGGACCAGGATCTCCAAAGCAGCATCAGAGAACCTGGGGGCCTAATCTGCAGGTCTTGCAGCCATTTCTTTCTTCACAAGTCCTAGCAACTCTGTATATAGCCAGGCTTGCTGTCTATCATTAAAAAAAAATCCCTCCAGTTCCAAGTTTGCCCTACATACATTGTACTCAAATGGGAAGCAGCTTCACATGTATGCTAGGAATTTTCTCAGCGGGTTGCTTGCATACAGTCACACTGGAACATGCTGGTAGCTTTTTGCACAGACTGCTTACATGCAATCACAGTGGTAAACATGGGAGCTGTGGTTTGCTACCTTGTTGGGGATTCCTTTGAAGAAACCAAACAATAGCTCTGGGAAGCCCCCTGAATTCAAACCTGAGGCTTCTTAGAGAGCCACAGGGCTTCGATGGAAAATGGTGTTAGAGACATTTCATACACAAAAAATGTAATTCTTTCGGTAAGTTTAATCATTTCTTGTAAATTTTGTAATCTTTCATATCTTTATTTTGTTGGAAACATTATTTCCAATAGTAAGTCATCTGTTTAGTAAAGACAGAGTTGTGAGTAAAACTGTGTCCTCAGTAGTGACCCACTGATAATTTTTCTAACCACTTTTATTTCATACGTTCCCTACCTTGTCAATTATGATTTGTTGCCAATTTATGTAGGACCTTTTTGAAGTGTAGTCACTGTTGTTATATAAGAAACGCAGCAGCTGATATGCACACAGCAAGGTCCCTCAAACAGCAATGAAATGAATTACTAGATAATTTGTTTTGTGGTATTGGCTGAGGGATAAATGTTGGCCAGGACACAAGGAGAGCTCCCCTGCTCTTCTCTGAATAGTGCTATGGGATCTTTTACGTCCACATGGGAGGACAGACAGGACCTCGGCTTAATGTCTCATTAGAGAGATGGCACCTCCAGCAGTATAGCACTTCCTCAGTACTGCACTGAAGTGTCAGTCGAAATTATATACTCAAGTCCTGGAGTGGGGCTTGAACCCTTACCTTCTGATCCGAGGCACAAGTGCTACTACAAGCCACAGCAAGATATTTTTTAAATGCACTCGTTGGCTATGGTCTGTTGAAGAATATAATGGTATTTCATTTCTACAAGATGGCAAGAGTTGGGAAAGAGATGTTGGTAACTCACTCCACAGAGCCATCTAGTAGTCAAAGCCCGCTATGCCATCGTAACAGTTGACATAGTGAAGCTGAATAGGAAATGTTGACAACAATTTACAATAGTAAATGCTGGCAAAAATCATGACTAAAATTTGTGACAGTAAGGTTTGTAGACAAGAAATTTGAACCCTAATGAAGATTTTTAATATTATGTCCAACATTTTAACAAAGTTATTTGCATGGTTGCTCGGACACTTCTTTTGTTGACAATTAAGTTTGTGGTAGCTTTAAAAGTTCATATGTATCTTTGAATATTTCGATTGGTTAAAAACAGGGTTTCTGATGAATGCCGGAATGGATATTAAGAAAAGGCCAATCTGATTGCAGAAAGTATGTTTCCAAACGACAGAGTGTTGACGAGATTGGATGAGCCACCAGTTTTACAACCCATCATTTCCCATTGACTTGGGCATCAGGCAGGTTAGGGTGAAATAACCCCAATACAGTGCGGCCTGGAAATTCAGCAGTGCCCATTTTTGGACACTCCCCCCGCGCAGAATGAGAACGAGTGATCGAGGCCGAGGAGCCTCGGATATTGGGCCTTCGACCTCATTCACATATCAACGCCGCTGCAGGAGTGGGGCCTGGAGGTCGGGGCCGGAGCCTGTGGGAGATCAGTGGTCGAGGGTTAGAGCTTGGGGGTCGGGGATCTCGAGGGGAAGGAGATTGGAGGTCCGGGCCAGGGCCTGGAGGTCGGGGATCGGGGATCTCCCGACCGGAAAGGCGGGAATGGCGATGCTGCTTTCCAGGTAGGTGATCTTTAGGGTTGGTTTCCCAGCGCGAGCGCTGCCTCAAAGCAAACCAGTGTTGCAGCAGGGACATCAAGCGGTTATCAGGCTCCAAGAGCGGGGGGGGGGGGGGGGCGGGGAGTGGAGTGAGAGCGGCGGGGGGGGGGGGGGGGGGGGAGAGTGGAGTGAGAGCGGCGGGGGGGGAGAGTGGAGTGAGAGCGGCGGGGGGGGGGAGAGTGGAGTGAGAGCGGCGGGGGGGGGAGAGTGGAGTGAGAGCGGTGGGGGGGGAGAGTGGAGTGAGAGCGGGGGGGGGGGGGGGGAGTGGAGTGAGAGCGGCGGGGGGGGGGGGGGGGGAGAGTGGAGTGAGAGCGGCGGGGGGGGAGAGTGGAGTGAGAGCGGCGGGGGGGGGGAGAGTGGAGTGAGAGCGGCGGGGGGGGGGGAGAGTGGAGTGAGAGCGGTGGGGGGGGAGAGTGGAGTGAGAGCGGCGGGGGGGGGGGGGAGAGTGGAGTGAGAGCGGCGGGGGGGGAGAGTGGAGTGAGAGCGGCGGGGGGGGGGGGGGGAGAGTGGAGTGAGAGCGGCGGGGGGGGTGGGGGAGAGTGGAGTGAGAGCGGCGGGGGGGGGGGGGGGGGGGAGAGTGGAGTGAGAGCGGCGGGGGGGGGGAGAGTGGAGTGAGAGCGGCGGGGGGGAGAGTGGAGTGAGAGCGGCGGGGGGGGGGGAGAGTGGAGTGAGAGCGGCGGGGGGGAGAGTGGAGTGAGAGCGGCGGGGGGGGGAGAGTGGAGTGAGAGCGGCGGGGGGGGGGGGAGAGTGGAGTGAGAGCGGCGGGGGGGGAGAGTGGAGTGAGAGCGGGGGGGGGGGGGAGAGTGGAGTGAGAGCGGCGGGGGGGAGAGTGGAGTGAGAGCGGCGGGGGGGGGAGAGTGGAGTGAGAGCGGCGGGGGGGGGGGAGAGTGGAGTGAGAGCGGCGGGGGGGGGGGAGAGTGGAGTGAGAGCGGGGGGGGGGGGGGGGAGAGTGGAGTGAGAGCGGCGGGGGGGGGGGAGAGTGGAGTGAGAGCGGGGGGGGGGGGGGAGAGTGGAGTGAGAGCGGCGGGGGGGGGAGAGTGGAGTGAGAGCGGCGGGGGGGGGAGAGTGGAGTGAGAGCGGCGGGGGGGGGGGGGGGGAGAGTGGAGTGAGAGCGGCGGGGGGGGAGAGTGGAGTGAGAGCGGCGGGGGGGGGAGAGTGGAGTGAGAGCGGCGGGGGGGGGGGGAGAGTGGAGTGAGAGCGGCGGGGGGGGAGAGTGGAGTGAGAGCGGCGGGGGGGGGGAGAGTGGAGTGAGAGCGGCGGGGGGGAGAGTGGAGTGAGAGCGGCGGGGGGGGCGGAGAGTGGAGTGAGAGCGGGGGGTGGGAGTGGAGTGAGAGCGGGGGGGGGAGTGGAGTGAGAGCGGGGGGCGGAGAGTGGAGTGAGAGTGGGGGGGGGGGGGGAGTGGAGTGAGAGCGGGGGCGGGGGGGGTGGGGGGAGAGTGGAGTGAGAGCGGGGGCGGGGGGTGGGGGGGAGAGTGGAGTGAGAGCGGGGGGGGGTGGGGAGTGGAGTGAGAGCGGGGGTGGGGAGTGGAGTGAGAGCGGGGGGGGGGAGTGGAGTGAGAGCAGGGGGGGGGAGTGGAGTGAGAGCGGGGGGGGGAGTGGAGTGAGAGCGGGGGGCGGGGGGGGAGTGGAGTGAGAGCGGGGGGCGGGGGGGAAGAGTGGAGTGAGAGCGAGGCGGGGGGAGAGTGGAGTGAGAGGGGGGAGGGGGGGTGAGTGGATTGAGGGCGGGGGGGGGGAGACAGTGGAGTGAGAGCGGGGGCGGGGGGCGGGGGGGAGAGTGGAGTGAGAGCGGGGGCGGGGGGGGGAGAGTGGAGTGAGAGCGGGGGCGGGGGGGGGGGGAGAGTGGAGTGAGAGCGGGGGCGGGGGGGGGGGAGAGTGGAGTGAGAGCGGGGGCGGGGCGGGGGGGGGAGAGTGGAGTGAGAGCGGGGGGGGGGAGGGAGTGGAGTGAGAGCGGGGGGGGGGGGAAAGCCCAGGGGGGAGCGGGGGCGGGGGTAAAGCCCGGGAGGGGAGCGGGGGCGGGGGTAAAGCCCGGGAGGGGAGCGAGAGCGGGGGGCGGTGAAGCCCGGGGGGGAAGCAGGGGCGGGGGTAAAGCCCAGGAGGGGAGCGAGAGCGGGGGTAAAGCCCGGGAGGGGAGCGAGAGCAGGGGGCGGTGAAGCCCGGGAGGGGGAGCGAGAGTGGGGGTGGGGGGTAAAGACCAGGAGGGGAGCGAGAGCGGGGGTAAAGCCCGGGAGGGGAGCGAGAGCAGGGGGCGGTGAAGCCCAGGGGGGGGGGAGCGAGAGTGGGGGGTAAAGACCGGGAGGGGAGCGAGAGTGGGGATAAAGCCCGGGAGGGGAGCGAGAGCGGGGGTAAAGCCCGGGAGCGGAGCGAGAGTGGGGGTGGGGGGTAAAGACCGGGAGGGGAGCGGGGGCGGGGGTAAAGCCCGGGAGGGGAGCGAGAGCAGGGGGCGGTGAAGGCCGGGGGGGTGGGGAGCGAGAGCGGGGGACGGTTAAGCCCGGCAGGGGAGCGAGAGCGGGGGTGGGGGGTAAAGACCGGGAGGAGAGCGGGGGTGAGGGGTAAAGACCGGGAGGAGAGCGGGAGTGGGGGTGGGGGGTAAAGACCGGGAGGGGAGTGAGAGAGGGGGTGGGGGGTAAAGACCGGGAGGAGAGCGGGGGTGAGGGGTAAAGACCGGGAGGAGAGCGGGAGTGGGGGTGGGGGGTAAAGACCGGGAGGGGAGTGAGAGAGGGGGTGGGGGGTAAAGACCGGGAGGAGAGCGGGGGTGAGGGGTAAAGACCGGGAGGAGAGCGGGGGTGAGGGGTAAAGACCGGGAGAGGAGCGAGAGTGGGGGTGGGGGGTAAAGACCGGGAGGGGACCGAGAGCGGGGGGTGGGGGGTACAGACCGGGAGGGGAGCGAGAGCAGGGGTTGGGGGTAAAGACCAGGAGGGGAGCGAGAGCGGGGGTGGGGGGTAAAGACCGGGAGGGGACCGAGAGCGGGGGGTGGGGGGTACAGACCGGGAGGGGAGCGAGAGCAGGGGTTGGGGGTAAAGACCGGGAGGGGAGCGAGAGCGGGGGTGGGGGGTACAGACCGGGAGGGGAGCGAGAGCGGGGGGTGGGGGGTAAAGACCGGGAGGGGAGCGAGAGCGGGGGGTGGGGGGTAAAGACCGGGAGGGGAGCGAGAGAGGGGGGTGGGGGGTACAGACCGGGAGGGGAGCGAGAGCGGGGGGTGGGGGGTAAAGACCGGGAGGGGAGCGAGAGCGGGGGGTGGGGGGTAAAGACCGGGAGGGGAGCGAGAGCAGGGGGTGGGGGGTAAAGACCGGGAGGGGAGCGAGAGAGGGGGGTGGGGGGTACAGACCGGGAGGGGAGCGAGAGCGGGGGGTGGGGGGTACAGACCGGGATGGGAGCGAGAGCGGGGGGTTGGGGGTACAGACCGGGAGGGGAGCGAGAGCGGGGGGTGGGGGGTACAGACTGGGAGGGGAGCGAGAGCGGGGGGTGGGGGGTACAGACCGGGAGGGGAGCGAGAGCGGGGGTGGGGGGTAAAGACCGGGAGGGGAGCGAGAGCGGGGGTGGGGGGTAAAGACCGGGAGGGGAGCGAGAGCGGGGGTGGGGGGTAAAGACCGGGAGGGGAGCGAGAGCGGGGGGTGGGGGGTAAAGACCGGGAGGGGAGCGAGAGCGGGGGGTGTGGGGTAAAGACCGGGAGGGGAGCGAGAGCGGGGGGTGGGGGGTAAAGACCGGGAGGGGAGCGAGAGCGGGGGGTGGGGGGTAAAGACCGGGAGGGGAGCGAGAGCGGGGGGTGGGGGGTAAAGACCGGGAGGGGAGCGAGAGCGGGGGGTGTGGGGTACAGACCGGGAGGGGAGCGAGAGCGGGGGGTGGGGGGTAAAGACCGGGAGGGGAGCGAGAGCGGGTGGTGGGGGGTACAGACCGGGAGGGGAGCGAGAGCGCGGGTGTGGAGTAAAGACCGGGAGGGGAGCGAGAGCGGGGGGTGGGGGGTAAAGACCGGGAGGGGAGCGAGAGCGGGGGGTGGGGGGTAAAGACCGGGAGGGGAGCGAGAGCGCGGGTGTGGAGTAAAGACCGGGAGGGGAGCGAGAGCGGGGGGTGGGGGGTACAGACCGGGAGGGGAGCGAGAGCGCGGGTGTGGAGTAAAGACCGGGAGGGGAGCGAGAGCGGGGGGTGGGGGGTAAAGACCGGGAGGGGAGCGAGAGCGGGGGGTGTGGGGTAAAGACCGGGAGGGGAGCGAGAGCGGGGGGTGTGGGGTAAAGACCGGGAGGGGAGCGAGAGCGGGGTGTGGGGGGTAAAGACCGGGAGGGGAGCGAGAGCGGGGGGTGTGGAGTAAAGACCGGGAGGGGAGCGAGAGCGGGGGGTGTGGGGTAAAGACCGGGAGGGGAGCGAGAGCGGGGGGTGTGGGGTAAAGACCGGGAGGGGAGCGAGAGCGGGGGGTGTGGGGTAAAGACCGGGAGGGGAGCGAGAGCGGGGGGTGGGGGGTACAGACCGGGAGGGGAGCGAGAGCGGGGGGTGGGGGGTACAGACCGGGAGGGGAGCGAGAGCGGGGGGTGGGGGGTAAAGACCGGGAGGGGAGCGAGAGCGGGGGGTGGGGGGTAAAGACCGGGAGGGGAGCGAGAGCGGGGGGTGGGGGGTACAGACCGGGAGGGGAGCGAGAGCGGGGGGTGGGGGGTAAAGACCGGGAGGGGAGCGAGAGCGGGGGGTGGGGGGTAAAGACCGGGAGGGGAGCGAGAGCGGGGGGTGGGGGGTACAGACCGGGAGGGGAGCGAGAGCGGGGGTGGGGGGTAAAGACCGGGAGGGGAGCGAGAGCGGGGGGTGGGGGGTACAGACCGGGAGGGGAGCGAGAGCGGGGGTGGGGGGTAAAGACCGGGAGGGGAGCGAGACACAGTTGGCATCAACTCACCGCAGGCAGAAATTAGAAGAGTGGCATCACAGGAGAGCAGGTAAGTGATTGGTTGGTGAGCATTACTGTTTTTTTTTCTCTAAGTTAGGGCAGGGGTTTAACTAAGAGCTTAAATCAATAACTTTAACTAGATAAATTAATTAGTTCATAAAACTGAGAATAGCGAGAGATTAAAATGCTATAAAGTATATAAATAAATTCTGCTTCGACAAGCGATGGCAGGGCAGGTGGTGTGTCATAACTGCAGTATGTGGGAGAGCAACGTGATTCCCGGCAATCAATCTGCAGTAAATGTCTGCAGCTCAAGTAGCTGCAGCTCAGAGTTGTTGGGCTGGAGTCCAAGCTGCAGACATTGCGATGCATCATTGAAGGGGAGTTACCTGGACACTTTGATCCAGGAGTCTGTCACTCCCCTTAGATTAGGTCGTAGTTTAGATTTGTTCAGTGTTCAGGCGGAGGAGGGTGTGACTGAGTCAGGCAGGTCCGGGGACCCAGGATCTAGTGATGGAGGAGCCTCAACCCTTGACCTTGTCCAACAGGTATGAGGTACTTGCTACCTGTATGGAAGAGAGCAAGGACTGCAAGGAGGATGAGCAAACTGATACAGGAGGCCATTCAAGTGGGGGAAGTAAAAAGGAATGTGGTAGTGGTAGGGGATAGTATAGTCATGGGGACAGACACTGTTCTCTGCAGCCAAGACGGAGAGTCCCAAAGGCTGTGTTGCCTGCCCGATGCCAGGGTTAAGGACATCTCCTCGCAGCTGGAAAAGAACTTGGAGCATGAGGGGCAGGATCCAATTGTTGAGGTCCATGTAGGAACCAACGACATAGATAGAACTAAGAATGAGGTTCTGCTGAGACAGTTTGAGGAGCTAGGGTCTAAATTAATAAGCAGAACCTCAAAGGTAATAATCTCTGGATTACTATCTGAGCCACATGTAAATTGGTATAGGGATAAACCGATCAGAGAGTTAAATGCGTGGCTCAAAGAGTGGTGTGGGAGACAGGGGTTTCAATTCATGGGGCACTGGCACCAGTACTGGGAAAGAGGGAGCAGTTCCGACGGGACGGGCTCTACTTAAATGGCTGGGACCAGCGTCCTGGTGAATCAAATAACTGGGCCTGCAGATAGGGTGTTAAACTAAAAAGTAGGGGGAGGGGTTAGGTGAGGGGAAATTTAGAAATCTAATGAGAAAAGTTAAAACAATAGAACAGTGTTGTGACTTGGGTAAAGATAAGCAGAGGGTGGCAGGAAGGGACAGAGAGTTTACCAATAATAGTGCAACAAGTAAGGTCAAAGCAGGAAAAATGGTTAAAAAGTCAAAATTAAAGGCTCTTTATCTGAATGCACAAATAGAGATAAATGGGTTTGACCTAATAGTCATTACAAAGACATGGTTCCAAAATGACCAAGGTTGGGAACCAAATATTCTAGGGTACATGACATTTAGAAAAGTTAGGCAAAATGGAAAAGGTGGGGGTGTAGCCCTAATGATAGAGGATGACATAAAGACAGTGGTGAGAAAGGATCTTGGCTTGGAAGATCAGGAAGTAGAATCAATATGGGTGGAAATTAGAAATAACAAGGGGCAGAAAACACTGGTGGGAGTAGTTTATAGGCCCTCTAATAGTAGCAATACTGTTAGACAGAGTATTAATCATGTAATAGTGGGAGCTTGTAACAAAGGAAATGCAGTCATTATGGGGGACTTTAATCTGCATATAGACTGGGCAAATCAAATTGGCAAAGGTATTTTGGAAGACGAGGTCATGGAATGTATTCGAGATGGTTTCCTAGATCAATACGTCATGGAACCAACCGGGGAACAGGCTGTTTTAGATCTTGTATTATGTAATGAGATAGGGTTAATTAGTAATCTCACAGTCAAAAATACCTCTGGGGAAGAGTGATCATAATATGATTGAATTTCACATTGAGTTTGAAAGTAACGTACTAAAGTCAGAACCTAGACTCTTAAACTCAGTAAAGCCAATTACAATAGGTATGAGGGGAGAGTTGTCAAAGGTAGATTGGGAAATTAAATTAAAGGGTTTGACAGTTGAAAAGCAATGGCAAACATTTAAAGAAATATTTCAATATTCTCAACAAGTATATGTTCCATTGAGAAATAAAAACTCAATGAGAAAAGTGAAATTAAGGAGAGGATTAGATTGAAAGAAGAGGCCGAAAATGTTGCCAAGAAGAGTAATAAGCCTGGGGATTGGGAGAGTTTTAGAAACTAACAAAAGACAACCAAAAAATTGATAAAAAGGGAGAAAATAGAATATGAAAGGAAACGAGCAAGAAATATAAAAACAGATTGTAAGAGCTTCTACAAGTATGTAAAAAGGAAGAGAGTAGCAAAAGTAAACATTGGTCCCTTAAAGGCTGAGACAGGAGAAATTATAATGGGGAATCAGGAAATGGCAGATGCTTTAAACAAATATTTTGTATCTGTCTTCACAGTAGAAGACACAAAAAGCATACCAAAAATAATGGGGAACCAAGGGGTAAATGAGAGTGAGGAACTTAAAATACTTAATGTCACTAGAGAAAAAGTACTGGACGAACTAATGGGACTAAAAGCCAACAAATCCCCTGGACCTGATGGCCTACATCCTAAGGTTCTAAAAGAGGTGGCTGCTGAGATAGTGGATGAGATAGTAGATTCTCTAGATTCTGGAACGGTCCCAGTGAACTGAAAGGTAGCAAATGTTACCCCGATATTCAAGAAGGGAGGGAGAGAGAAAGCAGGGAACTACAGGCCAGTTAGCCTGACATCAATAGTAGAGAAAATACTGAAATCCATTATTAAGGAAGTAGTATGATTAGGCAGAGTCATGGTTTTATGAAAGGGAAATCGTGTTTGACGTTTATTAGAGTTTTTTGAGGATGTAACTAGCAGGGTAGATAAAAGTGAACCAGTGGATGGAGTATATTTGGATTTTCAAAAGGCATTCGATAAGTTGCCGCATAAAAGGTTGTTACACAAGATAAGGGTACAGTGGAGAGGATATCCAAGAAGATCGCGCATATAGACACAGATGACTATAACCTGGTGTTGTAAGATTCCTTACATTTGTCAACCCCAGTCCATCGCTGGCATCTCCACAACAAGATAAGGGCTCATGGGGTTGGGGGTAACATGGATAGAGGATTGGTTAAAGGACAGAAAACAGTTCATGCTTAGGTTGGCAGGCTGTAACTAGTGGGGTGCCGCAAGGACCGGTGCTTGGGCCTCAGCTATTTACAATCTATATTAATGACTTTGATGAAGGGACTGAGTGTAATGTATCCAAGTTTTCTGACGATACAAAGCTAGATGGGAAAGTAAGCTGTGAGGAGGACACAGAGTCTGTAAAGGGATATTGACAGATTAAGTGAATGGGCAAGAAGGTGGCAGGTGGAGTATAATGTGGGGAAATGTGAGGTTATTCACTTTGGTGGAAAGAATAGAAAAACAGAATATTTTTTTAAATGGTGAGAAACTATTAAATATTGGTGTTCGGAGAGACTTGGGTGTCCTCGTACAAGAAACACAAAAAATTAGTATGCAGGTACAGCAGGCATTTAGGAAAGGAAATTACATGTTGGCCTTTATTGCAAGAGTAAGGAAGTCTTACAAAAGTTGTACAGGGCTTTAGTGAGACCTCACCTGGAGTACTGTGTACAGTTTTCGTCTCCTTATCTAATGAAGGATATACTTGCCTTGGAGGTGGTGTAACGAAGGTTCACTCGATTTAATGCCTGGGATTAGAGGGTTATCCTATGAAGAGAGGTTGAGTAGAATGGGCCTATACTCTCTAGAGTTTAGAAGAATGAGAGGTGATCTCATTGAAACATATAAAATTATGAGAGGGCTTAACAGAGTAGATGCTGAGAGATTGTTTCCCCTGGCTGGAGAGTCTAGAACCAGGAGGCATAGTCGCAGGATATGGGGTTGGCCATTCAAGACTAAGATGAGGAGGAACTTCTTCACGCAGAGGGTTGTGAATCTTTGGAAATCTCTACCATAGAGGGCTGTGGATGCTGAGTCATTGAATATATTCAAGGCAGAGAAGGATTGATTTTTGGACTCTTGGGGAATCAAGAGATATAGAGATCAGGCAGGAAAGTGGAGTTGAGGTTGAAGATCAGCCATGATCTGATTGAATGGCAGAGCAGGCTCAAAGGGCCATATGGTCTACTGCTGCTCCTATTTCTTATGTTCTTAATGCCAGGTGTGGGTAAGAACACCTCGTTTGTCCTTATCGAATATTATGGCCAGCACACTTCCTGTGGAAGAAGTGCATGCACGCTTCCTGCCCGTGATTTTGGGTACTTAGGCCGCATCACACCTGAAAAACGCACACTTGGCTACCCAATTTCTAGGCTGTGTTTCATACATGTGGAGATGCCGGTGATGGACTGGGGTTGACAATTGTAAACAATTTTACAACACCAAGTTATAGTCCAGCAATTTTATTTTAAATTCACAAGCTTTCGGAGATTTCCTCCTTCCTCAGGCAAATGTTTCAAGAGCTCCTTGAAGCCTACGCATTTATACATATAGAACAATACATGGTGTTTACAGACTGCCCCTGCAACTGCCCGTTGCCAAGGCAATCACCGTGTTCAGACAGAGAGGTGTCACCTGCAGAACCCCCGAATACACATTCAACAAAAAAACAAACAGGGAAAAAAAACAGAGAAAAAAAACAGAGAGAGGCAGAAACATCCGGAAGGCAGAGAGAGCCAGCAAATGACCCATTATATTAAAAACAGATAACATTTGTTCGCTGGTGGGGTAACGTGTAGCGTGACATGAACCCAAGATCCCGGTTGAGGCCGTCCTCATGGGTGCGGAACTTGGCTATCAATTTCTGCTCGACGATTTTGCGTTGTCGTGTGTCTCGAAGGCCGCCTTGGAGTACGCTTACCCGAAGGTCGGTGGATGAATGTCCATGACTGCTGAAGTGTTCCCCGACTGGGAGGGAACCCTCCTGTTTGGCGATTGTTGCGCGGTGTCCGTTCATCCGTTGTCGCAGCGTCTGCATGGTCTCGCCAATGTACCATGCTCTGGGGCATCCTTTCCTGCAACGTATGAGGTAGACAACGTTGGCCGAGTCACAGGAGTATGAACCATGCACCTGGTGGGTGGTGTCCTCTCGTGTGATGGTGGTATCTGTGTCGATGATCTGGCATGTCTTGCAGAGGTTACCGTGGCAGGGTTGTGTGGCGTCGTGGACGCTGTTCTCTTGAAAGCTAGGTAGTTTGCTGCGAACGATGGTCTGTTTGAGGTTGGGTGGCTGTTTAAAGGCGAGTAGTGGAGGTGTGGGGATGGCCATAGCGAGGTGTTTGTCCTCATTGATGACATGTTGAAGGCTGCGGAGAACATGGCGTAGTTTCTCCGCACCTCTCTGTCTGAACACGGTGATTGCCTTGGCAACGGGCAGTTGCAGGGGCAGTCTGTAAACACCATGTATTGTTCTATATGTATAAATGCGTAGGCTTCAAGGAGCTCTTGAAACATTTGCCTGAGGAAGGAGGAAATCTCCGAAAGCTTGTGAATTTAAAATAAAATTGCTGGACTATAACTTGGTGTTGTAAAATTGTTTACAAGTGTTTCATACAGTTATAGTAGAGGAGCATATCTTTCGATTTACTTGTGAGCAATGCCATAGAAGAACATTTAGTTCAAGGTAAATGTTTAGAATATCCATTTTTCTCTAGTTGAGATTACTTCCTTTTGATGAAGGAGGCCTGGGCACTCACACTTTCAGAGGGTTTATCAGCTGGTTTCCTGCCGGCATACCCTGCTGTTTCTTTTCGTGATGTAGAATTCATGTAAATAACACAAAGCAATTGTAACACTGCTGGCTTCTTTGGCTGCGCACAATAAAAAAAAACACCAAAATTCATAACACTCTTCCACAACATCCCCTTTTATGAATTATGGAGTTTTTCAGTCAGGTATTTTTTCAAAGCTTTTTGCATCAAAAAATTAAGCAATTTTTTGGACCATTGTAAATATTTTTTTTTCAAGATAAGGACTTTCCCTCCCCTGTGACGTGCAGGTAGTGAGGCTTTGTCTCTGATGTTGTCAGGTCAACCTGCTCAAACATCATGACAGAGGAGAGATGTTTAGTCTTTGATTTTGTTTTTTTCTGTCACAAATCATTATGGACTTCAGAGCACATCAAGGTAAGGGTTCCAAATACAGAAGTTCATATATGATTAGCTTACATTTGTATACAATTAGCTTACGTTTCTATGCAATTAGTTTAATTTAGTATACAATTATTTCATATTTCTATACAATTAGTTTACATTTGTATACAATCAGTTTAGATTTCTTTTGCATTGGCACATATACACATAACATGTACATACATAAGTATGGGTATTGACATGGATTTGCAACTGAATATGGAAGTATACTATTCAAAGCATACCTATAGACAGCTGATAATATATTGATAGTCATATCTATCACTATACATGTGGCGTATACATATTAACATTTATAAACTCCAATGTACAATTTATTTTATTTGTTCTCAGGATAAGGACGATGCTAGTAAGGCCAGCATTTATTGCCCATCCCTACTTCCCTTGAGAAGGTGATGGTGGGTCCCCTTCTTGACCCGCTGCAGTCCTTGTGGTGATGGTGCTCCCACAATGGTGTTAGGTAGGGAATTCCAGGACTTTGACACAGCAAAGATGAAGGAATAGCCATATATGTCCAAGTCAGGATGGTGTGTGACTCTGAGGTGAGGTGATGGTGTTCCTATTAGTCTTGATCTTGTCAGTGGTAGAGGTCTGGAATTCCAAAGCTCAGGGTCTAAATTGCTGAAGACATGGCCACCAATAGTGAGGCGAAGAGAGTGATGCATGCGTAAGAGGGAATAATTGGAGGAACACAGAGTTTTCAGAGGGTTGTAGGGGTGGAAGAGGTTACGTAGTTATGATCTGGAATGCGCTGCCTGAAAGCAGATTCAATCATGGCTTTCAAAAAGGAATTGGATAAATATTTGAAGGGAAAAAATTTGCAGGGTTACGGGGAAAGAGTGGGGGAATGGGACTAACTGGGACTCTCTTACAAAGAGCTGGCATGGGCTTGATGGGCCGAATGGCCTCCTTCTGTGCTAGAATCATAGAATGATTACATGAGATAGGGAGGAGTGAGGCCATGGAGGGATTTGAAGATGAGGATTAAAATTTTAAATATGTTGCAGGACCGGGTGATGGGTGAATGGGACTTGGTGTGGGTTAGGATATACTAAACATAAGAACAGCCAAGGATGGGAAAAGGCCATTCAGCTCATTCTTCTATTATTATAACTCTCCAAGCTTCACATCCATTTCACATTGGATAAATCTGAGAATGCTACTTGACAGCAATTACAGTAACAAATTAGAAAATTTACTATAAGGAAAGGATTTACACAGTCCTGAAGCATTTGTCTATCAACCTGCACGCGTACACACGCACACACTGCACCCGTGCAAATTCTACCCCAACTATATTTTCAGAGGTAGAAGCAGAAAAAGTTAAATTTACAAATTCGATGTTGCTTGGCCTCCTACCTTATTCACTCCATTTTCCTTTCCCTATACTTCTGTAAGTAGCTTTAAGAGATGAACCTGTACAGTATTTTCCTCACCCTGTTGCTTTCATTTTAGGTATGAAAACTGGTTCTAGATGATATGAATATGGCCAAACGTGAGATAAAATCTAAAAAATGTGAGCTGATCGATTGCCTCTCCAGTGATTCCGACTACATTTTGCAGAAAATAGATTCAAAAGAAATGCTTTTCCTCCATGAATATCAGACACTCAAAAGCCAGCAGAACCCTGTTAAAAGGATCACAGATCTTCTTGACCTTATATTAGGAAAAGGAGAGAAAAAATGTGAAGAGTTTATCTGTGCACTGAAAGAAGTTCAAGACACTTATCCTCAACTCAAATATTTAGTACCAACCAACATCAACATTAAGAGCCAAGGTAAGGAAAGGGATTTTTGACACCAATGAAATACTTTTTAGTAGATTTTTTTTTAATTGGCAAGGGAGAACTGGGCATCATCATCTTACTGATGTCCTGACATGTATTTGACATGACAACACTTTCAGTATGTTTCCCTAATTGCATTGTATTGATTCAAACACATGAGAAAAGGTTTGCTATGTATTTTGCATGTAAATGGTGTTCTCTATTATAAGCAACAGGCAGAGCTTCATGAGGTGTTATAATCACGTATACAGGGTGGTACAGGTATTATCACAAATAAAGGGAGTGACTGGTATTGTAATCACATATATACTGGAGGTGACTTGCATTACAATCACATATACAGGGTGTGACTGGTACGGGTATTATAATCTCAAGTACAGGGTGTGACTGGTGTTGGTATTACAATCACGTATGCAGGGTGTGAATGGTATTGGTATTATAATCACACGTGCAGATTGTGACTGGTGCTATAATCACATATACATGATGTGACTGATTCTGATATTACAATCACATAAGCAGGGTTTGCTTGACACTGGTATAATCACACATGCATGGTGTGATTGGTATTATAATCACATACAGAGTGTGATTGGTATAATCAGTTCTACAGGTTGTGACTGTTACTCATATTGTCACATATGAAGTAGTTGAATGGTACTGGTGTAATCACATATGCAGGATGTGACTGGTACTGGGATCATAATCACATATACAGGGGATGACTGGTATAGGGTTTCTCATCACATACACAGGGTGTGATTGGGACTGGTATTATAATCACATACAGGATGTGACTGATATTGGTATTATAGTCATATATCCAGGGAGTGACTGGTACTGGCATCATAATCACATATACAAGGGGTGACTGGTATTGGTATTATAATCACATACAGGGCGTGACTGGTACTGTATTATAATCACATATACAGGGTTTGAGTGGTGTTGGTTTTATAATGTCACACACAAGGTGTGACTGGTATTGGTATTATAATCACATACAGGGTGCGACTGGTGTAATCACTTACGCAGAATGTGACTTGTACTGGTATTATTATCACATGCATGATATGACTAGTATTGGTATTCTAATCACATATACAGTGAATTACTGGTATTGGTACTACAATCACGTATGCAGGGTGTCACTGATTCTGCTATCCATAGTAGGTATAACACAGGAGGAGGCCATTCGGCCCATCGTGCCGGTTCTTTGCAAGAGCTATCCAATTGGTTGCATTCCCCTGTAATTTTTTTTTCTCCAAGTATTATAATCACATATATAATGGGTGACTGAAAGTTACTGTTGACTCTGCTTCTGCCATCCTTTCCGGCAGTGCATTCCAGGTCATTACAACTCGCTGCGAAAAAAAAATGTTTCTTCATGTTGCCTCTGGCTCTTTTGCCGATCAACTTTAATCTGTGTCCTCTGGTTACCGACGCTTCTGGCACTGGAAATATTGTCTCCTTATTTACTCTATCAAGACCATTCATGATCTTGAACATCTCTATCAAATCTCCCCTTAGCCTTCTCGGTTCTAAGGAGAACCACCCAAGCTTCTCCAGTCTCTCCACATAACTGAAATCCTTCATCCCTGGTACCATTCTAGTAAATCTCTTCTGAAGCCACTCTAAGGCCTTAACATCCTTCGTAGAGTGTGGTGCCCAGAATAGGCTTAACCAGTGTTTTAAAAAGATTTAGCATAACTTCCTTGCTTTTGTACTCTAGGCCTCAATTAAAGCCCAGGATCCCATATGCTTTTTAACAGCTTTCTCAACTTGTCCTTCCACCTTTAAAGGTTTGCGTATGTGCACCCTGTTCTCTCTGTTCCTACACCATCTTTAAAATTGTACCATTTAGTTTATGTTACCTCTCCTCATCCTTCCTACCAAAATGCATCATTTCACGCTTTGCTGCGTTAAATTTTATCTGCCATGTGTCTGCCCATTTCACCAGTCTGTCTTTGTCCTCCTGAAGTCTGTTACTGTCCTCCGCTTTGTTTACTACATTCCCGAGTCATCTGCAAACTTTGAAATTATACCCTCTTAAACCCAAGTCCAGGTCATTAATATATATGAAAAAGAGCAGTTGTCCTAAGGCTGACCCCTAGGGGACACCACTATATACCATACTCCAGTATGAAAAACAACCATTCACCACTACTCTTTGCTTTCTGTCCCCTAGCCAATTTTGTACCCATGCTGCCACTGTCTCTTCAATCCCATGGGCTTTAATTTTGCTAACAAGTCTATTATATGATACTTTATCAAATGCCTTTGGAAGGTCCATATATACAACTTCAACCACATTAATCTCATCAACCCTCTGTTACTTCATCAAAGAACTCAATCAAGTTAGTCAAACACAATGTTCCTTTTACATATCTGTGCTGAATTTCATTTATTAGCAAATACTTTTCCTAGTGCCCGGATTGTTGTCTTGTATAATCACATACACAGGGTGCAAGTGATACTGATATATTATAATCACATATACAGGGTGTGACGGGTATTATAATCACAAATACAGCGTGGTACTGCTACTTTAATCACATCTGCAGGGTATGGCTGATACTGGGATCATAATCACATATACAAGGGGTGACTGGTATTAGTACTGTAATCACATATGCAGGGTGTGTCTGGTATTGGTATTATAATCACATATGTAGGATGTGACTGATACTGGGATCATAATCACATACACAAGTAGTATCTATAGACCATGCCTGTCCTACCTGTGTGTGCCAGATGAGATCAGTTTTCACTGCAGAGGCAGTGACCGAGCTATTCCACCTTCTGCCAGCTGACTTCAACCAGCCTGAATAACTGGGATGGCTCTTTCCATGACTGTGACAGTCACTATGGCATTATACTTCTATGCAACAGGATCCTTCCAGGCCATCACTTGGGACCTCAGGCAGTTGAAATCTCCCATGATTATTATTCAATATTTTTTATTCATTCATAGTTCTTCCTCCACTTCCCTTCCACTATTGGGTGGTCTGTAGAATATACCTATTAACGTGATCGATCTCTTATCCTTTGGCTCAATCCATATGGATTCTGTTGCTATCTTAATGCTACTTATGTCCCTTTTTTCTGTTGCCATTATGTTGTCTCTTATTAGTACAGCTACCCCACCCCCTTCTTCCTTCCCTATCCTTTCTAAATATATTATATCCTGCAATATTTAACTGCCAGTCCTGTTCCTTTTGTAGCCATGCTTCAGGTAACCCTACCACATCTGACTCTTCGCTATGAATTCTTGCCTCCAATTTCCCCATTTTGTTTCAGGTGCTGTACACATTGCTGTTCATGCAATTTAATTTGTTTTTAGTAATTGTTCCCCTCCCTTTTGTACTTGTGTTCTATAACAGTATTTGTTCCCTAATCATTTGTTACTCTTATTCCTTAACTTGGTCTGACCTTTACTATAATTTCCAATTTCTTTTTTCTTCAGACTTATGTTATCTTCCCCAGATCCCTCCCCCCATCTTACTAGTTTAAAGTCCTAATGACAGCCCTATTTATCCTTTCCACTGGGACACTGGTCCTAGGTGGAGTCCGTCTCAACGGTACAGCTGCTTCCTATCCCAGTATTGGCACCAGTGTCCCATGAAATGGAACCCCTCCTTCCCACACCAGTCTTTCAGCTACGCGTTCACCTTCCTGATCTGTTCATTCCTATGCCAATTAGGTCATGGCTCGGGTAGTAATCCCGAGATTCCCACCCGTGAGGTCCTGCTTTTTAATTTAGTTCCAAACTTTCTGATATTCTCTTAGCAGGACCTCCTCCCTT
Organism: Heptranchias perlo; assembly: GCF_035084215.1. Classification (NCBI taxonomy): domain Eukaryota; kingdom Metazoa; phylum Chordata; class Chondrichthyes; order Hexanchiformes; family Hexanchidae; genus Heptranchias; species Heptranchias perlo. The sequence continues at coordinate 78,192,600 of NC_090330.1, forward strand.
TTCTTCCCTATGTCATTGGTCCCAACATGGACCATGACAACTGGATCCTCCCCCTCCCTTTCCAAGTTCCGCTCCAGTTGCTCCGAGAAATCCTTCACCCATGCACCAGGTAGGCAACACACCCTCCTGGACTCTCGGTCAAGGCTGCAGAGGAAGCTATTTATCTTGCCAGACCAGAGATTGAATTTGAAAGAAATAATTTGCATTTAATAGTGCCTTTCATGACCTCAGGACGACCCAAAGCGCTATACAGCCAAGAAAGTGCTTTTGAAGTGTAGTCATTGTTGTGATATAGGGAAATGCGGCAGCCAATTTTCCCACAGCAAGGTCTCACAAACAGCAATGAGATAAATTATCAGATAATCAGTTTTAGGTGTTGGTTGATTAATACCAGAGAACTCCCCAGCTCTTCTTTGAATAGTAATGTGGAATCTTTTACATCCACCTACACAGGCAGATGGGTCTTCAGTTTAATGTCTCATCTGAAAGGTAACACCTCCGACAGTGCAGCACTCCCTCAGTACTGCACTGATGCGCCAGCCTAGTTACTGTGCTCTAGTCTCTGGACTGGGGCTTGACTCAGAGGCGAGAGGGCTAGCTAGAAACTTTTCTGGCTTTTATAGACCAGAACCAGATCATGTCGTGTATTTACCTCCTAAGCCACTAAGAGGGCCTTAAGGTTGGCAGCATTTAACAGGAATAATGGACCATGCCTGACCCAATTTCCCTAGTTCAAATTCAGGTGAGAAGGCATGTCGAGTTGCATCACATATGAGGAAATCACAGGTGTGCAACTCTCCCTTAAAATTAGAAGACAATAAATTGCAGGTAGCCCACCCACAATTTCCCAATACATGTGGTAGGAGCCAAGGCCTGGGACAAACTCAAAAAATTAACCCAACAAACTTTGACCGTGAAGCCCGATGCCAGGGTTAAGGATATCTCTTTGCGGCTGGAAAAGGACTTGGAGCGTAAGGCGAAGGATCCAATTGTCATGGCCCACGTAGGAACCAAAGACATAGATAAAACTAGGAATGAGGTTCTGCTGAGGGAGTTTGCAGAGTTAGGGTCCAAATTAATAAGTAGAACCTCAAAAGTTATAATCTCTGGATTACTAACTAGGTCATGCGCACATTGGCATAGGGTCAAGCAGATCAGAGAGTGTGTGGCTCAAAGAGTGATGTGGGAGACAGGGGTTTTGATTCATGGGGCACTGGCACCAGTACTGGGAAAAGAGGGAGCTGTTCCGTTGGGATGGGCTCCACTTAAACTGGGCTGGGACACAGGTCTGGGGAGGAGCTGTAAATAGGTTTTTAAAAAGCCCACAGACTTTAAAGGTAAGTGCATTAGGTATTTTAAAGGCCCTTCTTGTAGCTTTTTTTCCTCAGCTGGCTTGCATGAGCCTTTGACACTCCCCTTTAATTGTCCTCATCCCTTTGATTTTGACTCGCACACAATTTTCCTCTTCTACCAGTGATGTCTCCCTAGACCCACCTGGGAGCTGTGAATAATTATGCAAACGACGTTAGTGCTTTTAGTGCTATTAGTACCTAAGATTGAGGCAAGTCTCAAAACAAACCAAACCAAACCAAATTAGAAGATGAAAATTGTCCTCCCAGTGAATTTTCCGTAAATGACCCCACAAACTCAGGTGAATTATAAAATTGCCTCTTTAGTTCTCCCACTGACTAGTCTGATGTTACATTGAATTTTCCTGATTCAATGCTGCAGAGAACAGTCTTGTCCACAAAATGATAACTCGCAGCTAATCAATAAGGCTGGAAGTGAAGGACTAAAGTGCTGGTTAAACTAAGCCATGCGATTCAGTGTCTGGTGCAGATACAGTTATACATCAAACTTGCATTCCTGCTGAGTACAGGGAAGCAGAACTGTGTTGACATATTTGACTTGTGTCACTGACAAATCGGGGAAATTTCCAAAGATTCAAAAGAGCTGCTGCGCTGAAAGGCCATCCTGAAAACTTTAAAGTCAGTTGACGGCTGGGTGCAGGTTATACCACAGCCAAAGTAAAGCGTTTTCCCAGATGGTTACACGATTGAGTCTAGTGTTATATTGTACATTAGGCAAACCTACAGCAAAGGATGCAGTAAACCTATTTCCCATTGGAGAACTGATCTATACTTAACAGGAAGTTCCCTCAAGTATAATTACTGGGGATTTGATTTTAACTCTGGACGGGTTTCGGGCAGACGTGGGCCGGGGTGAGTGCAAGACGTACTCCCTGGAGAAAATTTGAGACCTAGGCTATTTTAACTCCCGGGCCTCATTAACATGCTGCCAGCACGGGCAGGAAGTGGGCAGGAAATGGCTGATGGCTTGAAAGTAGGTGTGGGAAAGTGGGTTCCGGGAGGGTCTCATGAGAGGGAAGGGGTTGAGTGCGAGGCCATGCCTTTCCTTGTAAGGCCCAGAGGAGCACTCCTACTTCTCCTGGCCCCAGAAAGAATAACTAAAATATTTACTTGTGTGGGTCTCGTCATCATCAGCCTGACGGGAAGCCGCGGTGACTTCACCACTCAGGCCTGAGATAAAATCAGAGTCAGGGCACGTCATTGGACCCCGATCTGCCTATTTAAAGAAAGACCTTGCTGCCCGACTTCAAGCCTGAGTAAAAATTGTGGTCAGCGGAATCCAGGTGGCTTTCTGGCAGGTATGTGACCTGGGGGGGCATTTTAACTGCCTATCCGCCTGGTTTCTGCTGGCGGGCAAGGTTAAAATTGCTCCCTCCCCTCCTTTTCCCCCACCCAAAACTATGTCCGTGCAACTTACCTCATCTCTATCATGAGGATAGAAGGGATGCAGCCACTGGCCTTAGTGCTTCTAAACTAGGGAGGAAAAAAAATATCAGCCAGTAGCTTTCAGCTACCGAGTGGCTCCAGCTGTACAGCGCACGTGTGTGGACATCCAGTGAGGGCAGCAGCAGTCTCAGCTGTGATGCCTCCACGATTGAATAGCTTCCTGACACTCACTTTCTAGACTCACACTTGGACAAGTAACTGGAACTCATGGGTCAGTCCCCCAGCTTAAGGTACCACCTTCTGCAGTGGAGGGGGGGGAAATAAGAGGAGAAAGGAATTTTAAGAGTAACTGGAGGAAAACTATTTATAAAATCCTATAGTGCATTTCTTTATTTAGAGTGGATTTTTCAAATGTGAAGTCCCGAAGGAAGCTCACCTGCCAGAAATGCAATGCTTCGCACCACTAAAATTAATGGACGGAAAATCATGAGGAGCACAACTGTGATTTCCTGATGTGCACTTCCGGCAGGCGTGCTCCACATCAGGAGCACACTTTTCAGAAAATTGGCCTCTATAACATGAGAAGCAAGACATGCGGGGCGGGAGAATGGGGTGGGGGTTGGATGTGGGGACCAGCATTTCCCGCAGAGCCAGGAGCACCAGCAGTAATATGATGAGTGGGAGCAGCAGTCAGTAAAGGAGCGAGTGACACCTGGGGAGATACTGGGAGTAAATAGTGAAAGATTATAGACACTCTGGTGGCATGGGCAGACACGTGGCAGATGAAGTTTAATGCGGAAAAATGCAAGGTGATGCATTTCGGTAGGAAAAATGAGGAGAGGCAATATAAACTAGAGGGCACAATTCTAAAAGGGATGGAGGAACAGAGAGGTCTGGGGGTGTATGTGCACAAATCATTGAAGGTGGCAGGGCAGGTTGAGAAAGCGGTTAAAAAAGCATACAGGATCCTGGGCTTTATAAATACCGGCATAGAGTACAAAAGCAAGGAAGTCATGATGAACCTTTTATAAAACACTGGTTCGGCCACCACTGGCGTATTGTCTCCAGTTCTGGGCACCGCACTTTAGGAAGGATGTGAAGTGGTGGAGGCAAATTCAATTATGGCCTTCAAAAGGGAACTGGTTAAGTACTTGAAACAAAAAAATGTGTAGGGCTACGGGGATAGGGCGGGGCAGTGGGACTAGCTGGATTGCTCATGCATAGAGCCGGCACGGACTCGAAGGGCTGAATGGCCTCCTTCCGTGCTGTAATCTATTATTCAATGATTGTTTTCACCGGTGGGCGAAGCGGAAACTAGGGAACAGAAACCAAGGATTCTCACTGGACAAACCAAGAGGGAAGGGAGGAGGTAGTTCTTTGAACTGAAGGTTAATAGACTGTGGGATCCACATGTGGCTATTGAAGTAGAGACTAAAATTTAATTTAAAAGGGAATGGAACAAATATTTAAAAAGGAAGAATATAAAAGGATCTGAGGGGGATGGAGTTATAGGAGAGAGCACCAGCACCAGGGGTCAAATGGCCTCCTCCTGTGCTGTAATTTCTATTATTCTATGAAAACTCACCTTTAATGAGACTGAGCCCAGGGCATGGTTTAGAAATGTTGGTGCTGAGCTGAGTTTATGACTAAGTGCCCCAAACACTGAGCCCACTGCCCTTTGTGCAATCTCTCGCTTTGGCGTGTGAAGTCCAAGTACAGATTAGCTCTGACTGAGGTTCCCGTTCAGAGTTGTCACCTTAACACGGAACCAGAGTCGAAACCAGATATTAAGGAGAAAGGGAGAGCAATGGGGCCTGTTAAAAGTGGCATCAACTAGGGAGCCCAATCACATCTTGTGCAGTGGAGGGGGTTTCTGGCTATAGTTTCAGGGTCAATATCAATGGGTTATAGGATTACTACTAGTTACAGGTAGGATATTGGAGCATTAACACCTATTGCTATTATTTACATATAGACGATCAGTGAGTTATTGTGTTACTGTTGGTTATGAGGGGAATCTGAGTGTTCCCTGTACTACTATTAGCTATCAGTGAATTACCATCAGTTACTGGTGGAATCAAAGTTCCTCCCGCTTCGGTTTGCCCCGTTCCCCGGCCTCGGTTTCCCTTCTTCACCTGCTGGTGGCCTCCTGGTTCTTGGAACTTCTCGTTCAACAGCTGCTGGTGCAAAACCAAGAGCAAAGATACTCAACTACAGGGGATCCAACCTTTTATAAGGTTCCCGTTCAGAGTTGTCACCTTAAATGCAATAACATCAGAACATCACATGATCAAACCTCCAGGAATGCCTCCAATTACAGTTGGCAACCCTATATGTAATTAAAAATTTATTGTAAAATTTTATGAAATTTTACAGGTAAAGTTATGGGACTATTTATAAGACTAAAATGTTATATGACTGTTTATAAGACTAGAGTGGATTTACAAATTATTAAATGTTGATTTTTGGCAGAAACACTACTGAAGCTTTAGTTCTTCCATCGGGTGCTCCTGGCAGTGAACCACATCCAAAGGGAGCATAAGTCGGACAGTTGCCCTAGCTCCGACCATTACCCCCTTCAAACGTGGCTCTCTGCCAGAAGAGTGAGAGCCAGTGGCTCTCTACCGGATGGGTGAATTTGATCAAAAATTTTAAATAAACACAGCTGGTCTGTCATTTAATGTGATGAGTTGAATCAATTTACAACAATATAAGAGATGTTTCAGATTGTGAGAATGGCCATGGCACTGTTGCATTGTCTGTGATTTTAAATTATTGTACAGTGAGCTGCTGATCACAGCCATTCATGGGGTGGAGGACACCCAGTTTTTCCTGAGTCCAAGGGCCCGATTTTAGCACCCGCTCTCGGGTGCGTTCTCGGCGGGGGGGGGCCCTCCAAAATCGGAAAAAGGACAACCCCAACCGGATCCCGCCCACTTCCGGGTTCCACGCTGACGCGCCGGCGTGCGCGTGCAGACCCCTCAGGTGGGAATCCCGCAGGCAATTAAAGCCAGCGGGGTTCCACTTGAGAGTATTGATGTAGCTATTTCAGGTCATTAACTGACCTGATTGAGATGTTTTTTTACCAAGTGTGGGATTTTACGTTGAACTGAGACTGTTTCCCATACTGGGGGAAACACTCTCACTCCAAACGGACGTGTTGCAGCCAGCAGCCTGTGGCAGCTGCCAAGGTGCATTCCACAGGTGGGGGGGGAGAGCATTCACCAACGCAGGAGGCCACTCCGTCACATAGGGCAACGCCTGCCCTCCACCACCCTCCTCCAAGCCAGAAGAAACACCGACGTGGAACCGCAACCCCTGTGCGAGGACACACTTACCTACCGTGCACAACCCCGCAGACCTACACCTGCCAGATGGGGGCTGCGTTGACATCCTCGGAGGACGAACAGCATGACCAGCCTCGCAGTCCACGCCGTCCGCCTCAGAGACGTGGATCCCCACAACACGGTGCTGTGGCACATCCACCTACACAGCAGGATGGAGGGCATCCGCAGAGAGAGATGCGTCGCAGGAGGCACTACCCTCCGCACAGGGTCTACAGACCGAGGCTCAGCTTCATGGACCTCTCTGAGCAGCAGTGCATACGTAGGCTCAGAGTCACTCGCCAGGTAGTCGCCGACACCTGCAGCCTTCTTAATGACGAGCTGCTCCCGGATGAACCAAGCAGCATCTTCTTACCCGTCGCCGTCAAAGTCACCACTGCCCTCAACTTCTTCACCTCCGGATCCTTCCAGGGTGCCCCCGGGGACATCACCGGGGTCTCTCAGTCGTCTGCACACAAGTGCATAAGGCAGGTCACCGATGGGTTGTTCCGCAGGGCCTTGAACTACATCAACTTCGCCATGGATGAGCGCAGCCAGACGGAGAGGGCGGTTGGATTCCATGATGTGGCTGGCTTCCCACGGGTGCAGGGTGTAATCGATTGCACCCACATAGCAATACGGGCACCTCCACATGAGCCAGGGCTGTTCATCAACAGGAAGGGGTATCACTCCATGAACGCCCAGCTCATTTGTGACCACTGCCAGAGATTCCTACACGTGTGCGCCAGATACCCTGGCAGCTGCCACGATGCCTTCGTCCTCAGTGAGTCCACCGTCCCGCCCCTATTCCACGCACCCAACACCGGCAAAGGCTGGCTCCTCGGCGACAAGGGATATCCCCTGCACACGTGGCTTATGACACCTCTGAGGAACCCCATTACCGAGCCGCAGCATCGATATAATGACAGCCACGTTGCTACCAGGTCTACAATTGAGCAGGCTATAGGGCTGCTCAAGATGCGCTTCAGGTGCCTTGATCGTTCCGGGGCAGCGCTCCAATACACGCCACTCAGAGTGGGACAAATTATAGTTGTCTGCTGTGCCCTGCACAACATGGCACAACAGAGAGGGGTGCCGCTGGAGGAGGCCCCATGCACACCTGCCACCCACATTGAGGATGACGAAGAGGAGGAGTACGAGCGAGAGGAGGGGGAACGACCCATGGGCCGAACACCGGCTCACCTGCGTGCTCGTCAGGCCAGGGAGGCACTCATATGCCAACGGTTCTCCTAACATCACACTGTGTGAGGCGTTCACATATCACAACGTGCACAGACGAGGGTCCATACAGGCTCCCTCCACAGAAGAGTGGTGCCTGTACACCTGCACCCACTGTATTATGCCCAATGGGTGGGACGGGGTGGTCGTCGTCATGATGAGGCGCACGGAAGGGACATATTGCACAAGCCGCTGAATTATGGACAAGAGGTGGCTGCATTGGTGAGAAAAATTGAGTTTATTGTGTGGTGCCAATCAAGGACTAGAAATAAAAAGATAACAAATCGTCAAACACCCTGGTGCATTCCCTGTGTGTTCACAGAACCTTGGGTTTTCTTTTTCTGGAACCCCTACGTGGTGCTACCCCTGTGGCTCCAGCAGAGGTGGTGGCAGGTTGCTCCTGTTCGTGCCCTGACCGGGTCGATGCTTTGGGCCGACGCCCCCTGGGTTTCGGTGTCCGTGAGGGCACCTCCACAGACTGCTCCTCCTGCACCTGTGCAGGGGCAGACTCGGCCACCTGGAGAGGAGGCACTATTGCGGGCACTGGTTGAGAGGGGGGGCAACGGGTGAGACGTGGGGGCACCTTGAGTCGCGTCCACACTTCCATGTCCCCGTTCACCATCTTCCCTCTCATGGCCTAGGCCCACATCACCCCTTCCACCCTGCTGGACGGCAGTTTGGATGACTTGTGTGAGACCTTGCAAGGCCACCTCCAATGTATCTGTCAACCTGTTGATGGCGGCAGAATGTTGCTCACCCTGACTCTGAACAGCCGTCGTGAGGGCCTGGATGGACTCATTGTTGAGCTGTGCGTGACGCTCGAGGGAGGCCAGCCTGTCCTCCACCGCAGACATTCCCGCACCTACCCGCGACACTATCTCGGCGATACCCTCCTGCACCTGTGCCACCATTCCCCTCATGCAGGAGTTGGACTCCTCCATCCTCCGTACGATTGTGGAGAGTGCGTGTGGCACCTCTCCCAGTACCTCGGCAATGTGCTGGTGCCCCTCGATGACTCTCCTTTTGACTGGTGGCCCCCTGGGTTCAGCATCTGGGTCTGGCTGAGCAGAGCCTGGAGAAGAGTGCTCCCTCCGCGGCTGACCCTGCCACCAGGGTCTGCTCATGCTCACGTGTGCGCGGTGACTCACCATGTGTAATCCCAACTAACTGAGGGGGGGGACCCACCAAGGTGTGTGTATCTGCGCTGGTGCATGCTTGGCTCATGTGTGACGATGCACCCTCAGAGACCAGCATGTCCTCTGAGGAATCGCCCTCAACGGATACGGCGCTCGCAGACGGCCCTGTAAGACAACAGAGGGCAATATCAGGCATGTGACCAAATGTGGCGGTGCGGCATATGCCATGTGATGCTAAGATCATTCGCAATCATGAGTGCTGAGTGTCAGCTTTCCCTTACCGGCCGTTTCGCCAGACCCAGCCTCGCCATCCGCCACGGACAGGCAATGTAGCGTGTGGCTGATCTCCAACACCTCCACCTCGGCGTCTGTCAGAGCCATCTCGTGTCGCGGGCCCCCTCCGGTGCGGGCCCTTTCCCGGGCGTTCTTGCAACGCTTCTCCTGTGAGGGCAAAACACAAAAACGTTATTGAGTGATGATTGCATTGTGAGACGCTTCAAGCATTGGTGTGGGTGGGTTGAGCGTGTGGCAGATGGATGGGAGGATGCGTGTGCCACATGGCCATCTCATTGTATGGGGATTGGGGTGTGTGGTAGTGGTTGAGTGGGGACAGGGACGGTGGGTACATGCAGGCACGGTGAGGATGATAGTTGAGTGGCTGTGAGGATTGGTGCGGGAGCGCTGTGCTGTCAGTGGAGATGGGGTTGTGAGGTGTTTGAGGTGATGTGGAAGACGGAGTGTGGCAGAGTGCGTTAGTGTACTTCCCGGACCTGGTGAGGTCATTGAATCTCTTCCGACACTGCATCCAAGTTTGGGTGGTGTTGCCCCTGCTGGTGACCTCTGACGCCACCTCCTCCCATGCCTTCTTGGTGGCAGAGCCAGGGCACCTCCTTCCATCACTCGGGAACAGCGTCTCCCTCCTCATCCGGACCCCGTCCAGCAGCACCTGGAGGGCGTGGTCCGTAAATTGGGGCGCAGCCTTACCCCTGCCTTCCTCCATGTTGCCTGGACTCTTGGTTGTGGCTGGAGGGGCTTTGGTGGACTGCCCCTTTAAATGGAGCTCCACCATTGCTCAGACGTCACTGTGCATGCGCAGCCCGCCGGCGCGCAGCTGAGAAGCGGAGAACCCGTAACTGCCGGCTAATTGCCTCAATTATCCCGCGATCGCGCGCGCAACGCACTCAATTTGGACGGCGCGTTTATCACGCGCCCGAATGACCACCCGCCGAGAACCCGCACCCCTGGTAAAATCGGGCCCAAGTCTCTCTCGCACCTGACCACATTAGCTGAGCCCTGTGAGCAAGTTACCTCTGTGCTCCTTTAACCAAGAACAGTGCATGGAGTGGAAATGGAAAAGATGAAACAGGCAAAAGAATATCTTCCCATACCCAAGATTAAATTTTAAAAATTCCCTACATAACATATGACAGAATTACTTCGAGCTGGTTGGAACTGAAGGATGAGGCTGTTCTCATTGGATTAGAGATCACGAGTGAAGGGAAGTTACAGAGTAGATTAGAAATTGTTTCCAGTGATTGACGAATCCAGAACAAGAGGACATAGATATGAGATTAAATCTCTTAGATTTAGGACAGCGAACAGGAGAAATGTTTTTACATAGAGGGTTGTGAGGCTATGGAATGCATTACCAAAGTTAATGGTCGAAGCCAAGACCATGGCCTGGAATTTCCTCTCAGCTGCATCCTTCTGCTGGCGTAACTTTAAGTGTGGTGGAAACTTCGTTCACACAAAACAAGGCAATTCCAGGCCCATGTCAATTTTTAAGAATTGGTTAGATAATGAGAACAGCATGACTCACTCTACAACTAAAGTTCCTTGCCTTAATGGATATTGAAATCCCATTGATCTGAAGAACGACCCACTTGTATTTATATTGTCATGGGTAATCCTGTAAAATACAGCAATCACTGCAGAGAAGAGCAGGGTCATCCTGAACCCAAGCACCCAAAAGGATAATATTGCATTCCCCAATGCAGAGATTCAAAGTACTAAATCATCAGTATCCCCATCCCACAGCATGTTAATTGATCATTGTTGTACTGTGCTTTGGTGCCACTCATTGCTCTCTGTGCCATTGATTTTTACAGAATATCAAGATAGCCCGACAGAGATGGAAGAAACATACATAGTGGAGGCACAGCCACAGAAAATAATAACTCCAGTTCTAAATGAAACCAAGAAGAAAAATAATTTCAGACAACTGATTCCAGCACACGATGGTCAAGTGATTATAACACAAGATGAGAGCGATGTTAGAATGTTCAGTTGTCTGATGCGTTGTATGAGGAGTGTGACTTTCCATAAATAGACCTCTGCAATAATATTCTTTTGAGTTTTGATGAATCGCTAGCTCGTAGTTTACATGCTCAGAACTGCCTGGAAAAGAATTTTAAGGTCATTTAAATTGGAGAAATGCCTGTTATCCCACTAAGGGTGTGCTCTTGATATAATGAAACAAGAACAGGTGATGGCCCAGATATCAAATTTTATTTATCTCCTGTGGGCTGCTAAATGCTAAGAAATGTCAAGCAGTATAATACTCAGCAAAATATAGTTTGAAAGTTCCCATACAACAATAATGATTCTTAAACAGTCATTGGCTTGAGTTGTGAAGAATTAGAGTTTGCTATATAAAAACAACAAAATAACAAGCAAGAATCTCCACTTACTTAGCTGAATATTATACAAAGAAAGATTGGAATTGTTAATTCTTAGATGGTTTTATGATGCTTGAGGTGTTTTATTCAACAGTTAACTTGATTGACCGAGAGAGCAGCAATACTATGCAAAGTTAGGCTGAGGAGCAGGGAAGTCTCAGCTAAACAATTTCCATTTGGGATAGCTGATGCATTTCACCAGGTCTCTCCTCACACCCAAACAAAGATGGGAGTGGATGAGGGGAGCGGACAGAGTGTTACGCTCTTTACTCAATAAGAAGCCCCATTTGCCATTTACTAGAAGCAACTACTAACTTCTCCTAGAGAGGGTTGGGAAGGTGATGGTTTCCTTTTTACAAGGAATGTTCCTCCCAGTTACCCTCCCCTTTTAAAGAGGGTCTCAATGGATGCAGCATAGACTGGCACATGAAGCTCTCGTTCCGGCGACTTTGCACCCTTTTTGGGCGCAAGTCGAATTCCTTCCCCTTTGAACTTCACCTGGGGTTTCCACCCTTCCTATTTTGTGCCAAATGGTCTGATTTTGGAGTGGGCTGTCATGAAACTTTCCAAAGTGTAAACTGGATGCAAAGGCCCCAATTTTATATGCACCCACCTGGTGGAAACTGGGTGGGGGGGGGGCAATTAAAATAACAGATGTGTTAAAACCCAACCATCAGTTACCCCAACCAATCCCACTTCCTTCTAGGTGTGTCTTCATACTAACTTTTGAGCAGGTGAGCAGGACACCCTGATTCCAAACTCAGCAAAATCACTCCGATTTAGCTTTGAGACAGTTTTTAGCTTGTTTCTAAAAAGCTGTTTTGTTTTGGCTAGTGCTTGTTCTCATGTCAAAGTTTACTATTTTTTCTGTGATAATGTTGGGGTAAATGTTATAGTTTAGTGTTCCCAGCATTCTGCTTCACACAATGAATGTGGACACAGGTCACTGCACCTGCACAAGTTTCCTTCCATTAATTTTAATCATGAGAAGCCATTTAGGGCACAAAGATCTCCACACTGTGACTTCATTTTGTAAAATGTTCTCTTTTGCTGCCGTTTCATTAATTTTTCCCTTAAAATGTTCTGAACATTTTCAAATAAAAAGTAGCTATTAACTGGCCAAGCGAAGACAGGTACTTTGAATTTCCTTGATGCATTGTTACATTGACTGGCACATAGTCACAGGGTCAGTTCCCCAATCAGGTGAGCACTTGTCAGGAAATTAAGGCCTCACAGCGCCTGATTCTCCCTTTATTTAAGTTAGTGGATGGGAAAATGTCTCATTGAGCATTGAGTATGAGAATAAGTGCAAGTTCCCACCAGAAGTGACCGACTGGTGAATTGGATTGTTTTTTTTTGGGGTATAAATCGGTCGGAGCGGTGAACCAACAGAGCTCACCGCTCCATAGATTCATACTAACCCACAAACTTAATAGGAAGTGGAGAAGAGCCCGGCGTCAGTTCAGGCGAAGCTAGGACCCTGGGACAAGTGAGAGGAGCGATCTCTCCCCTCGACCAATCTGATCGCAGCATTTTTGACCACTGCATTCACTGTCTCTGCAGCCTTCCAATGTGAAAACCAGAAAGTGAAAGGTACAACATTAAAATCATTGTAAAAACAGTTATAGACAGCGAGAAAAAGAGAGGGTAAAAAATAATTGAAATAAATAAAAGGGACAGAAAAGTTTTTTTTAAAAATAATTTAATTAAAAAAAAATTTTTAATGACCATAAACTTAAAATAAGGAGTAATGAGACTCCACATTTTTAAAAGTTAATTTTTAGTTGTTTGACAGACATTAAGACTTACCATGCTGTTAAAACTTAGTTCAGATCTATATTTTTAAGCGTTCCTGATTGGTGGCGTAATTAGTTACTTTGCAGTTGGGCAGATAAGCAAGTTTGCACTTTGTCATTGATTTCTCTGATTGCAGCGTGCGATGGCCCTTTAATTCGAAGCTGCCATATCGCCGGCGAACCACTAGGAGCAAGTTCTGGATTTCACTGCGCATGTGCAAACGTGGGAACTTGCTCCTTCAATTTGCCACTAACAATGGAGAGTGCTGTTGAGCTCACCGTTATTTCGTGAGCGATTTCTGCCCCAATGTGTTTTTCAACAGGTTCCATGAAGTTTCAACTTCATAAAATGTGCAATGATCCCTGATCAGAACTTTTTCTTTGTGCATAGTTAGCAACTTCCTTTTGGAATTGTCAGTATCGAATTACGGTCTAACACACAAAGGTTTAAGGAAATAAAACTGAAATTTGCATTCTTCTGTAAGACACTGTTTAGAATTAGAGCACATAAGGTTCTGTACTCCTTGTTTATGAATAGTTTTAGATGTAAATATTATTGTACACTTATTTACTGTTTAATTGTTTTTAATGATGCAATGGATATATTAAAAGTCTCATTCTCTAACCTCAGTTCTATCAATTAATTGTAACTCAGCAACAAAGGCTTGAACTCAAGACGTGGTGTGGAATAAATAATTCACATTGGTGAATATCTGACAGAACATAGCTGACTGACTGTGATCCCACAGCCAAATTCATTTTAAAGAGTGACATAATTCAGCCCAATTACATGGCATGTGTACATTGTACAGTTAGGAGAAAAAACCCAGGGGGCCTAAATTGCGAGGCTCCACTCCCAGTGTGGAGCCTGGCTGGACATAAGTGTGGGTCAGAGAAAAGGCTTTAGCATTACAGCACCTATTCTCTGACCCACACCCACCGCTAACGAGACTCCGCATTGGCAGCGGGGCCTTGTAATCTCGGCCCTCAGATCATTCTACAGCAGTCAACCAACCAACATAACCAGTCTGACTCTAAGCACCACAGCACACTCTCCTTCGCTGATTCCCAAAGATGTCCGACTGGTATTCATTCAGGCCTCCTTGTACACAGCTCATTTCTGCAGTAACCTTCTTTGTGGCCTTTTTTTCAATTGGAGTACACCCATGAGGGTGCACCTCGCAGTACCATACAGAAATGTCAAACAGATGCTAGCTGTTTGCGATCTCTTTATGTTTCAGACATTCAGCTGCATGACCAAGTGGTAAGTGATTCCCAATACCATCTAAGCTTCACCCAGATTACCATGTTGCTGTCCACTTCTTCACTGCAGTAGGTGTCAAAGCTGGAACTCCAGAGCTGGGAGATGGAATGGCAATTGGAATGTTGAGTGGTGGACAGAGGACCAAATGAGAATTTGACAGTATGTTAAAGGCAGCAATGTTGATACAAACGTATGATGTGGAGATGCCGGTGATGGACTGGGGTTGACAATTGTAAACAATTTTACAACACCAAGTTATAGTCCAACGATTTTATTTGAAATTTACAAGCTTTCGGAGGCTTCCTTCTTCCTCAGGTAAATGCACATTTACCTGAGGAAGGAGGAAGCCTCCGAAAGCTTGTAAATTTCAAATAAAATCGTTGGACTATAACTTGGTGTTGTAAAATTGTTTACAAAAGATACAAACGTAGTAATCTCTGGAAGTGTGAAGTGACACATTTTGGTAGGAAGAATGAGGAGAGGCAATATAAACTAAAGGGTACAATTCTAAAAGGAGTGCAGGAACAGAGAGATCTGGGGGTATATGTGCACAAATTGTTGATGGTGGCAGGGCAGGTTGAGAAAGCAGTTAAGAAAGCATACGGGATCCTGAGCTTTATAAATAGAGCCATAGAGTACAAAAGCAAGGCAGTTATGATGAACCTTTATAAAACACCGGTTTGGCCACAACTGGAGAATTGTGTCCCATTCTGGGCACCGCACTTTAGGAAGGCTGTGAAGGCCTTCGAGAGGGTACAGAAGAGATTTACTAGAATGATTCCAGGGATGAGGGACTTCAGTTACATAGAGAGGCTGGGGTTGTTCTCCTTAGAGCAGAGAAGGTTGAGAGGAGATTTGATAGAGGTATTCAAAATCATGAAGGGTTTGGACCAAGTAGAGAGAGAGAAACTGTTCCCATTGGCGAGGGATCAAGAAACAGAGGACATAGATTTAAGGTGATTGGCAAAAGAACCAAAGGCGACATGAGAAAAAACCTTTTTTACACAGCTAGTGGTTGTGATCTGGAATGCACTGGCCGAGGGGGTGGTGGAGGCAGATTCAATCATGGCTTTCAAAGTAGAATTGGATAAGCACTTGAAGGGAAAAAAATTGCAGGGCTAGGGGGATTGGACTAGGGAGTGGGACTAGGTTGATTGCTCTTGCAGAGAGCTGGCATGGACTCGACGGGCCGAATGGCCTCCTTCCATGCTGTAACCATTCTATGATTCTACTCCCATTGCCACGAGCTAATGATTATAGGAATAGTAGGATAAGACAGGTTAATGAAGTGCAGGAAGGAGGGCTTTGGATTCCTGGGACATTTGGACCAGTTCTAGGGCAGGAGGGACAAGCAGATAGGCTGCACTGCAATAGAGCTGGGACCAATGCCCTCGCGAGGAGGTTAACTAATGTTCTCCGGTGGGATGGAGGTTTAATCTAATTTGGCAGGGGGGTGGGCACCAGAATGAAACATTAGAATGGAGAAAAAGGTGCACAGAGTTCTGGGAGAGGTAAATAGCACTAGAGTAAAGAATAGTTCAGAAATAGGAGGGATCAGACGGGGGATAAATGCGAGGCAATCTAAGATGAGTTTGGAGTGCATGTGCATGAATGCACATAGTGTGGTAAATACGGTTGGTGAGCTGCAGGCACGAGTTGCCAAATGGGACTGATACCGTGGCAATAACAGAAACGTGGCTCAAAGAAGGGGAGGATTGGGTACTTAATATTCTTGGCTACAAGTTATTCAGGAAAGATAGGGAAGAAAAGAAAGGAGAGGAGGCTGGCCGTATTGATCAAAGAAACTATTATAGCACTGGAAAGGGATGATGTAGTTGATGAGTCAAAAACAGAATCTATTTGGTTGGAATTAAGGAAAAATAGAAAAACACTACTGGGTGTATACTATAGGCCATCAAATAGTGGGAAGGAGATAAAGGAGCAAATTTGCAGGCAAAATACAGAAAGATCCAAGAACTATAGAGCAGTGATAATGGGGATCTTCAACTGTCCTAGTATAGATTAGGATAGTAACAGTGTAAAGGGCAAAGAGGGGGAGGGATTCCTGAAATGTGTACAAAAGAACTTTCTGGAACAGTATTCTTCCAGATCAATGAGGAAGCAAACAGTGCTGGATCTAGTTCTGAGGAATGGGGCATGTTTCAGTGGGGAACATTTGGGGTTCAGTGATCATAATATCATTAGAGTTAAAATAGCTATGGAAAAGGTCAAGGAACAATCAAATGTGAAAATATTTAACTGGAGGAGGGTGAATTTCAGTGAGTTAAAAAGGGATCTATACAAGTTGGATTGGAATCAAAAATTGGCAGGCAAAACAGTAATTGAAGGAAGCCTTCAAAGAGGAGTTAGTTCAGGTTCAGAGTAGATACATTCCTACGAGTGGGGAAGGAAGGGCATCCAAAGCTAGAACTCCCTGGATGACCAAAGATATAGAGATTAAAATGAAGTAGGAAAATGAGCCTTCTGGGAAAGTAAGCTGTGAGGAGGACACAGGGAGTGGTGGGCAAGAAGGTGGCAGATGAAGTATACTGTGGGGAAATGTGAGGTTATTCACTTTGGTAGGAAGAATAGAAAAACAGAATATTTTTTTAAATGGTGAGAAACTATTAAATGTTGGTGTCCAGAGAGATTTGGGTGCCCTCGTACAAGAAACACAGAAATGTACCAGCATGCAGGTACAGCAAGCAATTAGGAAGGCAAATGGCAAGTTGGCCTTTATTGCAAGGTGGTTGGAGTAAAAGAATAAGGAAGTCTTTCGACAATTGTACAGGACTTTGGTGAGACCACACCTGGAGCACAGCGTACAGTTTTGGTCGCCTTACCTAAGGAAGGATATACTTGCCTTAGAGGCGGTGCAACGAAGGTTCACTAGATTGATACCTGGGATGAGAGGGTTGTCCTATGAGGAGAGATTGAGTAGAATGGGCCCATACTCTCTGGAGTTTAGAAGAATGAGAGGTGATCTCACTGAAACATACAGGATTCTGAGAGGGCTTGACAGAGTAGATGCTCAGAGACTGCTTCTCCTGGCTGGAGAGTCTAGAACTAGGGGGCATAGTCTCAGGATAAGGGTTCAGTCATTTAAGACTGAGATGAGGAGGAATTACTTCACTCAGAGGGTTGTGAATCTTTGGAATTCTCTACCCCAGATGGTTGTGGATGCTGAGTCCTTGGGCTCGATATTAGCACCCGCGATCGGGTGCGTTCCTGGCGGGGGGCTCCAAAATTCGGGGAATCCCGGAGTGGGTCGGGAGCCCGGCTCCAACCCGCCCACTTCCGGGTTCCCCACAGACGCGCTGACGTGCACGCGCAGCCCCCGCATGTGGGACTCCCGCAGGCAATTAAAGCTGGCGGGGTGCCACTTAAAAGTATTTATACTGGTGTTTCAGGCCGTTAACAGACCTGATTAAGGAGCTATTTTACATGGGGTGGGATTTTACAAACAACTGGGATTATTTCCCGCACTGGGGGAAACACTCCCAGTTGAAATGGACGTGTTGCAGCCATCAGCCTGTGGCAGCTGCAAAGGTCCATTTGACAGGTGGGGTGGGGGAGACCCTCACTCATTGCAGGAGGCCACTCTGTCACTTGGGACAAAGTTTGGCCTCCACCACCCTCCTCCTAACAATCATATTCACCAACTTGCACACTTACCCCGGGGTCCAGACACATGTACCTACCTTGCGGACCCCCTCAGATGTACATCTTCCAGGTGGGGGCCGCCGTAGCTGCAGTCATGACCTCCTCGGAGGGCGAACAGCATCACCAGCCTCGCCGGCCACGCCGTCCACCTCTGACACGTGGAGCTCCACAACACAGTGCTGTGACACATCCACCTGCACAGAGAGAGATGCGTCGCAGAGGGCACTACCCTCGCCACAGGGTCCACAGACTGAGGCTCAGCTTCCTGGACCTCTCTGAGCAGCAGTGCACACGGAGGCTCACAGTCACTCGACATGTAGTTGTGGACATCTGCAGCATCCTTCATGCCGAGCTGCTCCCGGCTGGCCCGAGCACCATCTTCTTACCTGTCGCTGTCAAAGTCACCACTGCCCTTAACAACTTCTCCTCCGCATCCTTCCAGGGTGCCACCAGGGACATCGCCGACGTCTCTCAATCGTCTGCACAAAAGAGCCCTGCAAATACACCTACACCCACTCTGCAGTGACACAATGGGTGGCATCAGTTGTGGGTCTTCATTGTGATCCTCAGGAAAGGGCATTATTGCACAAACCAGACAAGATTCGCAAAGACGTGGCAGTAGTGGTGCCAATATAATATGTGATGTGAGTTGGTCAGAAATTAAATATAAGTAAAAACCATGACAAACCCTCAAATACCCTTGTGCATCCCCTTCATGCTCACAACACGTTTGCCCTACGCTGCCTACTGTACATATGTGATGCATGCCCTGTGGCTGCAGCACAGGTAGTGGCAGGTTGACTGAAGCTGACCGTGAAAGAGATGCACGAGAGGGTGAGTATGAGATAGAGCCATGAGATTGTATGAGGATTGGGTTGAGTGGTAGTGGCGGGATGAGTACTGGCGAGGTGAGTAAGTGCAGGTAAGATGAGGATGAGGTTTGAGTGGGTATGAGGGGTGATGAGACAGAGTAGTGTTGGCAGTGCAGAAGGAGATGTGGGGTGGGGGCGGTGATGTGGCAGACGGAGTGTAGGGGAATGAGTAAGTGTACTCACTTTGGCTGACCTACTAAGGTCATTGCAGCGCCTCCTGCACTGTATGCAGGTGGGCGATATGTTGGTGGTGCTGGTGACCTCCTCTGCCACCTCGAGCCAGGCCTTCTTGGTGGCAGAGGCAGGCTGCTTCCTTCCGCCCGCCGGGGGGAAGATCTCTGTCCTCCCCCTCCTCCTCACCCCATCCAATGATACCTGGAGTGAGGCATCATTAAACCTGGGAGCAGCCTTCCCCCTGGGCTGCTCCATGCTGTAATTTTTCCTATTGCAGCATCAGTCAGTGGAGGACTGCCCCTTTAAATAGAGCTCCTCCAGCTGACAGACCTTACTGCGCATGCGCAGCCCGCCCGACGCACAGATCAGCAGCGGGGAACCCGGAAGACCAGGTAAGTGGATCCAATTAGGCTGCGATCACGCGCAGGGGGCAGACTAATTTCACTGGGCGCGTTACCCATGCACCCAATAGACCCCCTGCCGCGAACCCGCCGCCCTCCTAATACCGAGCCCCTTGAGTATATTCACGGCTGAGATAGATAGATTTTTGGACTCTAGGGGAATCATGAGATTTGGGAATCGGGCAGGGAAATGAAAGTCGAAGATCAGCCATGATCTTATTGACTGATGAAGCAGGCTCGAGAGGCCTTATAGCCTATTTCTTATATTCTTATGACGAATGTAAGGTTCATAGCACAGTAGAAAACCAGGCTGAATATACAAAGTACAGAGGAGATCTTAAAAACGGAATAAGAGGGACAAAGAGACAGTATGAGAATAGATTAGCGGCTAACATAAAAGGGAGCCCAAACATATTTTATAAACTTATAAATAGTAAAAGGATGGTCAAAGGAAGGGTGGGACCGATTAGGGGCCAAAAGGCAGATCTTCTCGTGGAAGCTGAGATACTAAATGAATACATCACATCCGTCTTCACTAGAGAAGCAGATGCTGCCATTGTAGCTGTAAAGGTGGAGGCAGGAACAATATTGGATAGAATAAAAATAGATAAAAAGGAGGTACTTAAAAGATTGTCAGTACTCAAAGTAGAAAAATCACCCGGTCCAGATGGGATGCATCCTAAGCTATTGAAGGAAATAAGGGTGGAAATTGCGGAGGCTCTGGCCACAATCTTCCAATCCTCCTTAGATATGGGGACGGTGCCAGAAGACTGGAGGATTGCAAATGTTACACCCCTGTTCAAAAAAGGGGAGAGAGATAAAACCATCAATTACAGGCCACTCAGTCTAACGAAGGTGGGGGGAAGCTTTTAGAAACAATAATCTGGGACAAAATAAATTGGCACTTGGAAAAGTATGGGCTAATAAATGAAATTCAGTATGGATTTGTTAAAGGAAAATCGTGTTTGACTAACTTGATTGAGTTCTTTGATGAAGTAACGGAGAGGGTCGATGAGGGTAGTGCAGTTGATGTTGTGTATATGGACTTTCAAAAGGCATTTGTTAAAGTATCACATAATGGACTTGATAGCAAAATTAAAGCCCATGGGATTAAAGGGACAGTGGCAGCGTGGATACAAAATTAGCCAGGGGACAGAAAACAGAGAGTAGTGGTGAATAGTTGACATTCAGATTGGAGAGAATTATACGGCGATGTTCCCCAGGGGTCAGTATTAGGACCACTGCTCTTTTTGCTATATATTAATGACCTGAACTGGGGTATAGAGGGTATAATTTCAAAGTTTGCAGATGACATGAAACTCGGAAATGTAGTAAACAATGTGGAGGATAATAATAAACTTCAAGAGGACATGGACAGACTGGTGAAATGGGCAGACACACATTTTGGTAGGAAGAATGAGGAGAGGCAATATAAACTAAATGGTACAATTTTAAAGGAGATGCAGGAACAGAGAGACCTGGGGGTGCACATAGACAAATCTTTGAAGGTAGCAGGACAAGTTGAGAAGGCTGTTAAAAAAGCATTTCGGATCCTGGGCTTTATTAATAGAGGCATGGAGTACAAAAGCAAGGAAGTTATGCTGAGCCTTTATAAAACACTGTTTGGGCTCAGCTGGAGTATTGTGTTCAATTCTGGGCACCACACTTTAGGAAGGATGTCAAGGCCTTCGAGAGGATGCAAAAGAGATTTACTAGATTGATACCATGGATGAGGGACTTCAGTTATGTGGAGAGATTGGAGAAGCTGGGGTTATTCTCCTTAGAACATAGAAAGTTAAGGCGAGATTTGATAGAGGTGTTCAAAATCATGAACAGTTTTGATAGAGTAAATTAGGAGAAACTGTTTCCAGTGACAGAAGGGTCGGTAATCAGAGGATACAGATTTAAGTGATCGGCAAAAGAGCCAGAGGCGAAATGAGGTAAAAATTCTTTACGCAGCGAGTTGTAAAGGTCAGGAATGCACTGCCTGAAAGGGTAGTGGAAACATATTCAATGTTAATGTTCAAAAGGGAATTGGATAAATAGTCGAATGGAAATAATTTACAGGGCTATGGTGAAAGAGCAGGGAAATGGGACTAATTTGATAGATTTGTCTAAGAGCCGGTACAGACATGATGGGTCGAATGGCCTTCTTCTGTGCTGTATTTACTATGATACTATTGTACTATGATTTCTCTGTAACATTTAAAGTAATTCCCAATCAGATTCCCAGATGTTTTTCCAGCATAAATTAACTGCAAATGAATAATAACCAGCTCTGAAATACATTGTCTTTATTTATTATGCAGCAAAAAGCACCACAATTGCAAAGTATCCATACATTTTTTAAGCAGTTTACACAAAGGCAATCAGGAAGACGTTTCAAGCTACAGAATAAAAAATGGGAGATGAATGGTAAAAAATCAATGGTGCTTTTATTTGACGCCTTGAGCAGTCTGTTGGGTATCTCCTATTCGTTCATTTGTTCTACCACAGGTTCCGTAGGAATTCCTTAGATTACCAACTATGCAGGGTGGGGGAAGCAGGAGTCTGGAGGGAGCAGAGCAGTGGTGGGGGGTGGGGGGGGGCTGTGGTTGAGAAAGCAGGAGCCCAGAGGGAGCAGAGTACAGGGTGGAGGAAGCAGGAACACCAAGGAAGCAGAGCATGAGGTGGGAGAAGTAGGAGCCAGGGGGAGCAAAGTAGTAAGTGGAGGAAGCAGGAGCCCGGAAGGAGCAGAGCACGGAGAGAGCAGGGTGGGAAGGAGAATGTGATCCAGGTCTAAGGGGCTAAGGGGGTGATGGATCATGTTGTTCCCCACCCCCCACCCCCCGCCCCATTAGACCTGGATCACGGTCTTGAGCATGAACGGCAGCAAGTTGATTTCTTGGAAAGCCCGACACGTGTGTGGCAATGACGTCACCGGACAGGCCAAAATCCGGAAGTTAGGACATAGTGTCACTATTCGCTTTATTATGTAAAAGGTGATCCCCCCAATACCCCACACTTTCGACCCAATAAATATGAAAACAATCCATGATCCACATACAATGCCACATCAGTCACTACTGCTCTCTCCCAGAGTGTTTAGTTTGACAGATTTTGAGCGACAATGTATCATAGTATCATAGTAGGTACAGCACAGGAGGAGGCCATTCAGCCCATCGTGCCTGTACCGGCTATTTGAAAGAGCTATTCAATTAGTCCCACTCCCCTGTTCTTTCCCCATTGCTCTGTAATTTTTTTTCCCTTCAAGTATTCATCCAATTCCCTTTTGAAAGTTACAATTGAATCTGCTTCCACCACACTTTTAAACAGTGCATTCCAGATCATTACAACTCACTGTATAAAAAATGTTTCCTCATGTCGTCTCTGGCTCTTTTGCCGATCACCTAAAATCTGTGTCCTTTGTAAACCGAACCTTCTGCCACCTGGAAACAGTTTCTCCTTATTTGCTCTATCAAAATCGTTAATGATTTTGACCACCTCTATCAAATCTTCTCTTAACCTTCTCTGTTCTAAGGTGAACAACCCCATCTTCTCCAGTCTCTCCACATAATGGACGTCACTCATCCCTGGTACCATTCTTGCAACTTTCTTCTGCACCCTCTCTAAGGCCTTGACATCCTTCCTAAAGTGTGGTGCCAGAATTGAACACAATACTCCAGCTGAGGCTGAACCAATGTTTTATAAAGGTTCAGCATAACATCCTTGCTTTTGTACTCTATGCCTAGATCACCTTGAGTTACATTTTATTAACATTATATTTATATAAACAGACCTAGGCATATACATATTGCTTCTAAGTTTCATTTGGCTAATATTGCACATCATGATATAGACAAAGAAACTCATAATGCACTGTACAGAAAACTACTATGTATCATATTATCAAGAAATCATGGACTTAAAAGATTCTCAATCTCTCTTCTTACTAATATCCAACTTGTCGATATTTTTGCTAAGTATTTTTCCTCCCTAGCCCTCAGTTGTCCCAATTTCATTGTTAACTCAAAGGAACCTAACCTTGAATTTTGGAAATCCAAATTTCTATGTCCCTCTTTACTTTAATTTCAATCCCTCCGATTGGTACCAGTGTTTCCTGATTGTTTCATTAATCAGTCGGTTTGTCTATGGAGCATGTGTCAGTGCCTTGCAGAAAAGCTTTTCTCACTTTCCTGAGCTACATTAACCATTTCATGTCATGCCATTGTCAAGTAATTGAGCATGTCTGAGACCTGTTCTTCAGCGCATCTTCATCACACATTTCCGCATATTTGTTGCCTCACACACAACATATGAAATTAACTTTCTGCTGGTCAGTTTCTTTTTCCCCATGGTATTGGTGGAAGTGTTTTCCATGGCACAATTCATGCGGTAAATTCTAACCCCCAAGAATGGGTGGGTTGGGGGCGGGTGGGTAGTAAAAATACTCCGTTTTCAGAGCAGGGCTCCACCTTCTTCCAGGTTTGACCTAGACGCATTTGGATGCGCACGCTTCTGACACCCGAAAGTCCAGCTGATATTTAAAGGGCCAATTTAGGTCTTTAAAGTACTTAATCCTATTAACTTTTTGTGTGTTGAGTTACGCAAACCATTTTAACTTCTCCTGAACGTGACTCCCATGGTCACTAAAACATGCCATGGAAACGGAGGAGAGTTGCAGCCGACCCTCATTTGACCTTTAAACCAGCGATTGACACATAAGAAGAAAAGGTGAGTTTTTGCAGCAGGGCAATCACTTCTCTCAGACAAACCTTTGGCTGGGAGTTCTTTGTGTTTAGACTGAGATTTCTTTGTTCACACTGAGAATTCTTGCGTTCAGACATATTTACCTGCATTATGACCCCCTCAAACTGACAACACCAGGATGGGGGGTGCAATGGATTTATTCTACAGTACATCTGAGGAGAAGGCACATCACCATCCGCAGCAGACACGGAGTTCAGTTCTGGGAGTTACAGGTCAACAAGACAGAGGTGCGCCACTAGGTCCTGCAGAAGGGCAGAGGGGATCAACGGAGGGGCCGAGGTCACAGTGGGCACTACCCACATGAAACGGTGTACAGAGGCTGAGTTTCCTGGATCTCCCTGAGGAGCAATGTCTACGAAGGCTGAGATTGAGTCGGCAGGTGGTTGCAGACATCTGCACGCTCCTTCATGCAGAGCTGCTCCTGGCTGGGCCTGGTGGCCACGCATTGCCCGTCGTACTCAAAGTAACTACTGCCCTCAATTTCTTTGCCTCCGGATCCTTTCAGGCGGCCACTGGTGACATCATCAGGGTCTCTTAGTTGTCTGCACATAAGTGTATACGACAGGTCACAGATGGCTTGTTTGCCAGGGCATCCGACTATGTCAACTTCCCCAGTGACAACATCAGCCAGACTGAGAGGGCAGAGGGTTTCAGCTCTCAGGCTGGCTTCTATAGGTACAGGGCACAATTGATTGCACACATGTAGCAATCTGAGGACCTGCACATAAGCCTGGACTGTTCATCAACCGAAAGGTAGGTTGTGCCCGACAAACCTGATTGAATTTTTTGAAGAGGTGACGAAAGTAGTGGACAGGGGAATGTCAATGGATGTTATTTATGGACTTCCAGAAGGCATTTGATAAGGTCCCACATAAGAGACTGTTAGCTAAGATAGAAGCCTATGGAATCGAGGGAAAAGTACGGACTTGGTTAGGAAGTTGGCTGAGCGAAAGACGACAGAGAGTAGGGATAATGGGTAAGTACTCACATTGGCAGGATGTGACTAGTGGAGTCCCGCAGGGATCTGTCTTGGGGCCTCAATTATTCACAATATTTATTAACGACTTAGATGAAGGCATAGAAAGTCTCATATCTAAGTTTGCCGATGACACAAAGATTGGTGGCATTCTAAGCAGTGTAGATGGAAACATAAAATTACAAAGCGATATTGATAGATTAGGTGAATGGGCAAAAGTGTGGCAAATGGAATTCAATGCAGACAAATGTGAGATCATCCACTTTGGATCAAAAAAGGATAGAACAGGGTACTTTCTAAATGGTAAAAAGTTAAAAACAGTGGATGTCCAAAGGGACCGAGGGATTCAGGTACATAGATCATTGAAGTGTCATGAACAGGTGCAGAAAATAATCAATAAGGCTAATGGAATGCTGGCCTTTATATCTAGAGGACTAGAGTACAAGGGGGCAGAAGTTATGCTGCAGCTATACAAAACCCTGGTTCGACCACACCTGGAGTACTGTGAGCAGTTCTGGGCACCGCACCTTCGGAAGGACATATTGGCCTTGGAGGGAGTGCAGCGTAGGTTTACTAGAATGATACCCGGACTTCAAGGGTTAAGTTACGAGGAGAGATTACACAAATTGGGGTTGTATTCTCTGGGATTTCGAAGGTTAAGGGATGATCTGATCGAAGTTTATAAGATATTAAGCGGAACGGATAGGGTGGATAGAGAGAAACTATTTCCGCTGGTTGGGGATTCTAGGAGTAGGGGGCACAGTCTAAAAATTAGAGCCAGACCTTTAAGGAGCGAGATTGGAAAACATTTCTACACACAAAGGGTGGTAGAAGTTTGGAACTCTCTTCCGCAAATGGCAATTGATACTAGCTCAACTCTATTTTTTTCTCCCCTCTTCTAACCTACATCTGCGACTCTTCAAACGCCTCCGCCACTTTAACAATTTCCAGTTCTCTGGCCCCAACCGTCTCCTTTTCACCATGGAGCTCCAGTCCTTCTACACCTCCTTCCCCCACCAGGACGGCCACGGGCCCTCCACTTCTTCCTTGAGCGGACGCCCAACCAGTCCCATCCATCACCACCCTCCTCTGCCTGCCTGAACTTGTTCTTACCTTGAACAACTTCTCCTTTGACTCCACTCACTTTCTCCAAATAAAAGGTGTCGCTATGGGACCCCGGTATGTGTCCCAGCTATGCCTGCCTTTTTGTTTGGAACATTCTTTGTTCCAGTCCAACTCATGTCCTCTCGGTGCCGTTTCCTATTCTTGCCCTGAATTGGAAAATTTCATCAACTTTGCTTCCAATTTCCATCCCTCCCTCGCCTTCACACGATCCATCACCGACTCTTCCTTTCCTTTCCTCAACTTCTCTATCTCCATTTCTGGAGATAGGCTGTCAACCAATATCTAATTTACGCCCACCGACTCCCACAGCTACCTTGATTACACTTCCTCCCATCCCGCTTTGTGTAAAGACTCTAGCCTATTCTCCATCTCCGCCACATCTGTTCTGACGATGCCACCTTCCACACCAGTGCATGCGGTCTGTCTTCCTTTTTGCTCAACTGCGGATTCCCTTCCACTGGAGTTGACAAGGCCCTCAACCGTGTCTGTCCCATTTCCTACATTTTTGCCCTCACCACTTCACCTCCCTCCCAGGTCCCCCTTGTCTTACCTTCACATTAAATGTTATAGTTGCCACTACCACTGCCACGTCTTGTCCATTCTTGATTCCTTTTTGTGAAAGCGCCTTTTCATGTGCTTCATCATGAAGACTTGATGCCGCCCATTGGGCACATTTACAATGGATGTAAGCGTGGTTGAAGGACTACTTTGTGCAAGCAGAGGGGGGTGGGGGTGCTGGTGCTGGTGGTGATGGTGGTGGTTTCTCCAGGCAGTCTGAGCAGTTCACATTCTTCATTTTGCAGATCTCCTTATGAGGACCTATTAGATATGAGTGACTCCATGGCATCACAAGCAGCCATGTGTGCCGCTGCTCTGCCAATGGGTTGCCCATCTTCGTCGTCCTCCTCCTTTTCCTTCTCGTCTTTTTCAACGTTGCCGTCAGATGAGGAAGCTTCATGAGCGGGTTAGACCTTTTCCGCCCTCTCTGTTGAGCGATGCTGTGCAGGACGCAACACACAACTATTACGAACATAGGAACAGGAGTAGGCCATTCAGCCCCTCGTGCCTGCTCCACCATTTGATAAGATCGTGGCTGATCTGTGATCTTACTCCATATACCTGCCTTTGGCCCATATCCCTTAATACCTTTGAATGCCAAAAAGCTATCTATCTCAGATTTAAATTTAGCTAATTCTGTCCTGGATTATCATTTCTAAAAGTTTCCCCAGCACTGAGATTAAACTGACTGACCTGTAGTTGCTGGGTTTATCCTTACACCCTTTTTTGAACAGGGGTGTAACATTTGCAATTCTCCAGTCCTTTGGCAGCACCCCCGTATCTAAGGAGGATTGGGAGATTATGGCCAGCACCTCTGCAATTTCCACCCTTACTTCCCTCAGCAACCTAGGATGCATCCCATCCAGACCAGGTGACTTATCTACTTTAAGAACAGCCAACATTTCTAACATTTATCAATTTTTACCCCATCCAGTATCTCAACTACTTCCCTTTTTACTATGACTTTCGCAGCATCTTCTTCCTTGGTAAAGACAGGTGCAAAGTATTCATTTAGTACCTCATTCTTTTTGATCCCTAATTGGCCCCACCCCTCCTTTTACTATCCGTTTACTATTTACATGCCTATAGAAAACTTTTGGGTTCCCTTTTATGTTTGCTGCCATACTCTCTCTTTGCCCCTCTTATTTCCTTTTTCGCTTCTCCTCTGTACTTTCGATATTCAGCCTGGTTCTCACTTGTATTATCAACCTGACATCTGTCATACACCTTTTTCTGCTTCATCTTTCATCATCCAGGGAGCTCTGGCTTTGGTTTCCCTACCTTTCCCCCTCGTGGAAATGTACCTGCACTGTACCAGAGCCATCTCCTCTTTAAAGGCTGCCCATTGTTCAATTACAGTTTTGCCTGCCAATCTTTGATTCCAATTTACCTGGGCCAGATCCGTTCTCAACCCACTGAAATTGGCCCTCCTCCAATTAAGTATTTGTACTCTAAATTGCTCTTTGTCCTTTTCCATAACTAATCCAAATCCTATGATCACTGCTTCCTAAATATTCCCCCACTGACACTTGCTCCATTTGACCCAACTCATTCCCAAAACCAAATGCCTCATTCATCGTTGGGCTGGAAATATGCTGATCAAGAAAGTTCTCCTGAACACACTTCAGAAATTACTTCCCCTCTTTGCCCTTTACACTATTGCTATCTCATTCTATATTAGAATGGTTGAAATCCCCCATTATCACTACTCTATAGATCTTGCACCTCTCTGTAACTTCCCTGCAAATTTGCTCCTCTATAATCTTCCTACTAATTGGTGGCCTATAGAATACACCCAGTAGTGTAATGGCACTTCTATTGTTCCTTAACTCTAACCAAATAGATTCTGTCCTTGACTTGTCAGAAACAGATAACAAAACATCCCAAGGCATAATCAAAGAGTCAGGACCCGGATACAGACTAATCCTGTTATGTTAATTGCAGGAGCTTTGTTCAGATAATTAGGTAACCTTTGTGATTGGCATATACAAGATGAGAAATCTTAAATGTCTGTATCCGAACAATCGAAATACACAGAAAGATGAGGGCATGTCCCTCCCCATAAGATAGATAGAATGGACAACTGTTAACACCATAGAATGGATAAAGATATCTGGGACAATGGGCAGTCTGGTGGGGAGATGTCCAGGACAGATGACATCATGGAATTAATATCGTTAAGCTACCAGAAGCAAATATGCTTCAGAAAGATATATAAACTGGGACACCGTCCCACTAAAGTTAGAAGCAGCTTCCTGGGATGGCGGAGGTCCACACACTCTACAATACCAGGCCTGATCAGCTTGAAACTTCCTAAGGACAGGTTGTACCATCCTTGTTTAGTTGATATAATTGTATTAGAACATTATTATATGGATACACGTTGTTTGGTATAACCACATTAGAACATTGTTCTTGTGTCTACAATAAAGCTTGCATGTTCGCTCACACTCGGGCCCGAATCATAGTGGAAGTTGTTATTAAGAAAGATTATCAACCCCTGGTAGCATTAATATTAGCATATTTCCAACATTTCAGGTGTCCCTGGGTGGGCCCGAGTTTTAAGTGATTGTAATATGTAAGATTAATTATAAGACGACTCTGTGGTAAATTAGATATCTGAGAGGAGTGTATGGTTGTAGCTGATTCCTCTGGAGGAGTGTACGGTTAGAAGCCAAAAGCGGTGGCCAATTCCTCAGTAGAGATATAGCTATAGATATATCTCTACGGAAACCATGGCAAAGACGCAAATTGGTTTGCTGTCTTCAGAAATATGTCGACGGTAAATTAGGGTTAAGAAGAACCCTGGTAAAATATATTGATGGTATAGAAGACTTGGAAGACCTGGTACGGACTCTCACTAAGGAAAGGAAAGTTAAGAAAGGTAGTTGGAAAGCTGTACTTTTACTGTGGCAGACTCCACAGAGAAGCAAGTTAAAGTCAGAATCAAATAAACATGAAGTAGAAGTGGAAAAAAATCAGAAATTACTAGCCGACAAAACATTGTGTTGCGAAACTCTGACCACATCAGTATCCTGGTTGCAGACAGATAGTAGCTATGAGACATGAAATGGGGAAGAATACCAGGCAGCCCGAGAGGAAAAAATGGAGCTAGGGGAGAAACTTGAGGTAAAATATGTCCTTCTGAAGGTGCGGTGCCCAGAACTGCTCACAGTACTCCAGGTGTGGTCTAACCAGGGTTTTGTATAGCTGCAGCGTAACTTCTGCCCCCTTGTACTCTAGTCCTCTAGATATAAAGGCCAGCATTCCATTTGCCTTAGTGATTATTTTCTGCACCTGTTCATGACACTTCAATGATCCATGTACCTGAACCCCTAGGTCCCTTTGGACATCCACTGTTTTTAACTTTTTACCATTTAGAAAGTACCCTGTTCTATCCTTTTTTGATCCAAAGTGGATGACCTCACATTTGCCTACAACAAATTCCATTTTAACTCATAGGCCTCATTTATATCTCGCCGGCCGACAGGAAATGATGGCAAATCATGTGTCATCTCACCCGACGACACAAGTTGGTGGTGGGATCTGCTCCAGGACCTTCTCGCGGGGGTCTCGCATTCAGGATTGGGTGGGAGGAGTCCACGGCAGGGAGGCTTCATCTTTTCTCGTGGAGCCCAAAGAAAAGCACCTGCTCCTCGGGGCCCCACAAGGAAAGTAAAAAAGTTGCCAGTTTGAGCCTCTTCCAGATCCTTTCCCTGTTGTCTGCACCTCGCCGGAAAGCCACAGCTCGAGCCAGAGTTAAAATTGCAATTAGTTCCCGATGATGTCATCAGGACCCAAAATGCATATGTAAAGAAGGACCACACTGGCTTTGGACGGGTGACCTTGCCACCTGCTCAGTGGAGCAGGTTGATGTTCAGAACGGTGGGTGCCTATGGTTTTCTGGTGGGTAAGTAACCTGGGCGATTTTAAATGCTCACCCACCCATTTTCCGCCAGGTGACTGGGTTAAAATTGTCCCCTTTACCTCTGTAAAACCACCCGGTGGTCAGGGATAATGACTGTAGTATAATAGGCTGTCACGTTAATGGGAAAAAATGACAAGGCAAGAACAATCGGGAAAGGGCACGCACCGGAGGTGGCCCGCCGCAAGTGGTAGAGCTCACCGACGCAGAGGTGGAGGCGCTCGACCTCGCCCGCACGCGACATTGCCTGTCGGTGGCTGATGGCGAGTGTGTCGCTGCAGAAACGGCCGGTAAGGGAAAGCTGACACTCAACACCCATGATCGCGAGTGACCGTATCATCACCTGCCATCAGGCGCACCGTAAAGTTGGTCCACATGCCTCATAGTGCCCTCTGTTCTCTTGCAGGGCCATCTGCGAGTGAAGCGATCGAGGAGGGCGATTCCTCAGAGGACATGGCGGTCTCTGAGGGTGCATTGTCACATCAGAGCCAACCATCCACCAGCGCAGAGACACGCACCTCGGTGGGTCCCCCTCGCCAACTAGTTGGGGTAGCACTTGGTGAGTCACCGCGCACGAGTGAGCATGAGCAGACCCTGGTGGCAGGGGCAGCCGCGGAGGGTCCGCATCGGTGGGAGCACTCATCTCCAGGCTCTGCTCAGCCGGACCCAGATGCTGAACCCAGGGGGCCACCAGTGAAAAGGAGAGTCGTCGAGGGGCACCAGCTAATTGCTGAGGTACTGGGAGAGGTGCCACGCGCATTGTCCACAATTGCGCAGGCGATGGAGGAGTCCAACTCCTGCATGCGGGCATTGGTGGCGCAGGTACAGGAGGGTACCGGCGACACAGTGTCGTGGGTAGGTGCGGGACTGTCTGCGGTGGAGGACAGGCTGGCCTCCCTCGAGCGTCACGCACAGCTCCAGATCGAGTCCTTGCAGGCCCTGACAACGTCTGTACGGATTCAGGGTGAGCAACATTCCGCCGCCATCAACAGGCTGACGGATACATTAGGGGTGGCCTTGCAAGGCCTCACACATGCCATCCAAACTGCCGTCCAGCAGGGTGGAAGGGGTGATGTGGGCCGAGGCCACGAGAGGGATGATGGTGACCGGGGACATGGAAGCGGGGACGCTTCTCAAGGCGCCCCCACGTCCCACCCGTTGCCCACCTCTCAACCAGTACCCGCAATGGTGCCTCCTCTCCAGGTGGCCGAGTCTGCCCCTGCCCCGGTGCAGGAGGAGCAGTCTGTGGAGGTGCCCGCCAAAAGCATCTACCCGGTCAAGGCGAGAACACGAGCAACCTGCCACTACCTCTGCTGGAGCCACAGGGGTAGCACCACGTAGGGGTACCCGCAAAAGAAATCCAAAGGCGTTATAAGCACAAAGGGAATACACCAGGGTGTCTATTAATTTGTACATTTTTTTTTATATCATGTCACATTGTACATATTAAATACTATATTCTCACCACTCCTGCCACCTCTCGTCCATTCTTCCGCGGCCTGTGCAATAGGTGCGTTCCGTGCAGGCCATCATGACGGCGAACACCTGCTGCCACCCATTGGGCACACTGCTGTGGGTGCAGGAGTACTGGCGACAGTCTTCAGTGGAGGGGGCTGGTATGGCCGCTCGCATGTGCAGGTGAGGAGATGCGAGCGCCTCGCACTGTCTGACACTAGGAGATCCGTTGACGTATGAGTGCCTCCCTGGCCCGGCGACCATCCCGGTGAGTCGCGGCTCGGCGCATGGGTCGTCCACTATCCTCTGGCGCGTCCTCCTCCTCCGCCTCCTCCTCCTCCTCCTCCTCGCCCTCGCCGTCCTCAATGTGGGTGGCGGGTGTGGATGGGGCCTCCTCCAGCGGCACCCCTCTCTGTTGGGCCATGTTGTGCAGGGCACAGCAGACAACTACGATTCGTCCCACTCTGAATGGTGTGTATTGCAGCGCTCCCCCAGAACGATCAAGGCACCTGAAGCGCATCTTGAGAAGCCCTATGGTCTGCTCAATTGTAGACCTGGTAGCAGTGTGGCTGTCATTGTACCGACGCTCTGGCTCGGTGATGGGGTTCCTCAGAGGCGTCATGAGCCACGTGTGTAGGGGATACCCCTTGTCGCCGAGGAGCCAGCCGTTGCCGGCGTTGGGTGCCTGCAGGATGGGCGGGACGGCGGACTCCCTGAGGACGAAGGCATCGTGGCAGCTGCCGGGGTATCTGGCGCACACGTGTAGGAATCTCTGGCGGTGGTCACAGATGAGCTGGGCGTTCATGGAGTGATACCCCTTCCTGTTGATGAACAGCCCTGGCTCATGCGGAGGTGCCCGTATTGCGATGTGGGTGCAGTCGATTACACCCTGTACCCGTGGGAAGCCGGCCATGGCATGGAATCCAACCGCCCTCTCCATCTGGCTGCGCTCGTCCATGGCGAAGTTGATGTAGTGCGAGGCCCTGCAGAACAACCCATCGGTGACCTGCCTTATGCACTTGTGTGCAGAGGACTGACAGACCCCGGTGATGTCCCCGGTGGCACCCTGGAAGGAACCGGATGCAAAGAAGTTGAGGGCAGTGGTGACTTTGACGGCGACGGGTAAGAAGATGCTGCTTGGTCCATCAGGGAGCAGCTCGTCGTTAAGGAGGCTGCAGATGTCGGCGACTACCTGGCGATTGACTCTGAGCCGACGTATGCACTGCTCCTCGGAGAGGTCCATGAAGCTGAGCCTCGCTCTGTACACCCTGTGCGGAGGGTAGTGCCTCCTGCGACGCATCTCTCTCTGCGGTTGCCCTCCCTCCTGCTGTGCAGGTGGGTGTGCCACAGCACCGTGTTGGGGGGCTCCACGTCTCCGAGGCGGACGGCGAGGACTGCGAGGTTGCTGGGGCTGGTCATGCTGTTCGTCCTCCGAGGATGTCAACGCACCACCCATCTGGCAGGTGTTGGTCTGAGGGGTTGTGCAGGGTAGGTGGGTGGTTTCTCGCTCTAGGGCTGCGGTTTCACGTCGGTCTGTACTCTGGCTTGGCGGGGGGTGGTGGAGGGCAGGGGTTGCCCTACGTGACGCGGTGGCCTCCTGCGTGGGTGAGGGCTCTCCCACCCACTGTGGAGTGCACCTTGGCTGCTGCCACAGGCTGCTGGCTGGAACACGACCGGTTGAGGGAGGACTGTTTCCCCCAGTGTGTGAAACTCACTGCCTTGAACCTAAAATCCCACACTTCCTCTGTTGACAGCTGCTTCAGCTCATTAAATGACCTCAACAAGCAAGGTAAGTACACTCAAGTGGAACCCCGCTGGCTTTAATTGCCTGCGGGATTCCCACCAGCGGGGCTTGCGCGCGCAGCCCCGCACGTCAGCGCGGTACCCGGAAGTGGCCGGGATTTCGTCGCGATCCGGTCACGTGACCGGATATCAGGATTTTCGGGGGCCCCCCCGCTGGAAACCCGCCGCGAAAATCGAGCCCAGAGTCTCAGTAAAGGAAGATGTTGTTGATATAACTGGATGGGCTAAAAATTGATAAAGAGGATGTACTAGAAAGGCCAGATATACTTAAAGTAGCTAAGTCACCCAGTCCGGATGGGATGCATCCTAAGTTACTGAGGGAAGTAAGGATGGAAAATGTGGTGGTACTGGCCATAATCTTCCAAACGTCTTTAGATACGTGGGAGGTGCTAGAGGACTGGATAGTTGCAAATGTTACACCCTTGTTCAAAAAACGGTGTAAGGATAAACCCATCGACTACAGGCCAGTCAGTTTAATCTCAGTGCTGGGGAAACTTTTAGAAATGATAATCCAGGACAGAATTAGCAGTCACTTGGACAAGTGAGGATTGATTAGGGAAAGCCAGCACGGATTTGTTAAAGGCAAATCGTGCTTAACTAACTTGATAGAGTTTTTTGATGAGGTAACAGAGAGGGGCAATGAGCGCAATGCGGTTGTGATGTATATGGACTTTCAAAAGGCGTTTGATAAAGCGCCGTATAATAGACTTGTCATCAAGATTGAAGGCTATGGAATAAAGGGGTCTGCAGCAGCATGGATACAAAATTGGCTAAGTAACAGGAGGCAGAAAGTAGTGATGAATGGTTGTTTTTCGGACTGGAAGGAGGTGTACAGTGGTGTTCCCCAGGGGTCGGTACTAGGACCACTGCTTTCCTTGATATATATTAATGCCTTGGACTTCGGTGTTCAGGGCACAATTTCCAAATTTGCAGATGACACAAAACTTGGAAGTGTAGTGAACAGTGAGGAGGATAGTGATAGACTTCAAGAGGATATAGACTGGCTGGTGGAATGGGCAGATACGTGGCAGATGAAATTTAATGCAG
This sequence comes from Heptranchias perlo, assembly GCF_035084215.1. Classification (NCBI taxonomy): domain Eukaryota; kingdom Metazoa; phylum Chordata; class Chondrichthyes; order Hexanchiformes; family Hexanchidae; genus Heptranchias; species Heptranchias perlo. Next base: position 78,227,540 of record NC_090330.1, read on the forward strand.
AAAATTGCAAAGTGATACATTTCGGTAGAAAAAACGAGGAGAGGCAATATAAACTAGAAGGCACAATTCTAAAAGGGGTACAGGAACGGAGAAATCTGGGGATATATGTGCACAAATTATTGAAAGTGGCAGGGCAGGTTGAGAAACCCGTTAAAAAGCAAACACTCGCAGGAGGCCAGAGTCGGGGACCCTTGGCGATGGTCCCCGGCAATCGGGAGGGGGGAGGGAACGAGAGATCGGGGCTTAAGGTGGGGAGAGATAGGACATTGCAGGAGGGAAGGAGCGAGAGATCAAGGCTTGGGGTGGGGGTGAGAGAGACCATTGAGGGAGGGATTAAGAGATCAGGGTTGAGGGGGGAGGAGAGGCCATCGCGGGAGGCAGAGAGTGAGAAATCGGGGTTGGGGGGAGGAGAGAGAGGGTATCGTGGGATGAACGGAACGAGATGTCGGGGCTTTTCAGTGAGCCACAAACTTTTGGGCCAATAACTCTGACGCTCTGTCCCTCATTAACATCATTTACAAGCATCCCATGCTCTAACAATTCAGATCCCTCTCGTAACCCGATGATTGCACAGTATTCGGCTCCATTCACAATTCCTCAGATAGTGAAGCAGTCCATGCAGCAAGACCTGGACAACATCCAGGCTTGATAAGTGGCAAGTAACATTCGCGCCATCCAAGTGCCAGGTAAGACCATCTCCAACAAAAGAGAGTCTAACCACCTTCCCTTGACATTCAACGGCATTACCATCGCCAAATCCCCCATCATCAACATCCTGGGGGTCACCATTGACCAGAAACTTAACTGGACCAGCCACATAAATACTGTGGTTACAAGAGCAGGTCAGAGGCTGGGTATTGTGAGGCGAGTGACTCCCTTCCTGACTCCCCAAAGCCTTTCCACCATCTACAAGGCACAAGTCAGGAGTGTGACAGAATACTCTCCACTTGCCTGGATGAGTGCAGCTCCAACAAAACTCAAGAAGCTCAACAGCATCCAGGGCAAATTCAGCCCACATGATTGGCACCCCATCCACCACCCTAAACATTCACTCTCTTCACCACTGGCGCACAGTGGCTGCAGTGTGTACTATCCACAGGATGCACTGTAGTAACTCGCCAAGGCTTCTTCAACAGTACCTTCCAAACCCGCAACCTCTACCACCTAGAAGGACAGAGACAGCAGGCGCATGAGAACAACACCACCTGCACGTTCCCCTCCAAGTCACACGCCATCTCGACTTGGAAATATATCGCCGTTCCTTCATCGTCGCTGGGTCAAAATCCTGGAGCTCCCTTCCTAACAGCACTGTGGGAGAACCTTCACCACACGGACTGCAGCGGTTCAAGAAGGCGGCTCACCACCACCTTCTCAAGGGCAATTAGGGATGGGCAATAAGTGCTGGCCTTGTCTGCGACACCCACATCCCATGAATGAGTAAAAAAAAACCTGCACCGTTCTTGGAAATCTTCCTGACTTGTGAACTTTCAAGCCTGCGGCTTGATCATCTGTCAACCAGAAATCCACCAGAATTCCAAAGGCCAATTTTTTATTCCATGCCCATTGAAACTGTAATATCTCAATGATTATTATGTCAGCTGCTTCAAATTAGACACAAGGCAACAGCTTCTGACAATAACCAAGGCTTTAGTATTGCACGAGTCTGTACCAGAACCTGTCCCCCGACACCTGCATGTTAAACTGTGCACTTCCTACCCAGATTACAAATTGCTATTTGTTTCTTGCCACAAGATGGCAATCATAGAATCGTTACGACACAGAGGAGGCCTTTCAGCCCATCGAGCCTGTGCCGATCAAAAAAGAGCCATAATGCCAAATCCCACTTTCCAGCACTTTGTAAGGGCAATCCAGTTAGTCCCATTCCCCCACTCTTTCCCCGTAGCCCTGCAAATGTTTTCCCTTCAAATATTTATCCAATTCTTTTTTGAAAGCCACGATTGAATCTGCTTCCATCATCCTTTCAGGCAGCGCATTTCAGATCGTAACTACTCGCTGAGTAAAATACTTTTTCTTCATGTCGCCTTTGCTTCTTTTGCCAATCACCTTAAATGGGAGCAGTTTCTCTTTATGCACTTTATCTAAACCGTTCATGATTTTGAACACTTCTATCAAATCGCCTCGCAGCCTTCATAGAATCGTATAAATTTACAGGAGGGGGCCATTCAGCCCATCATGTCTGTGCCGGTCAAAAAAGAGCTATCTTGCCTAATCCCACTTAGTCCATAGCCTTGTAGGTTACGGCACTTCAAGTGCATGTCCAAGTACTTTTTAAATGAGATGAGGGTTTCTGCCTCTACCACCCTTTCCGGCAGTGAGTTCCAGACCCTCTGGGTGAAAATATTTCTCCTCAGCTCCCCTCGACCAATTATTTTAAATCTATGCCCCCCGGTTATTGACCTCTCTGCTAAGGGAAATAGGTTCTTCCTATCCACTCTATCCAGGCCCCTCATAATTTTATATACCTCCATTAAATCTCCCCTCAGCCTTCTCTGTTACAAAGAAAACAACCCCAGCCTAACCAATCTTTCCTCATAGCTAAAACTCTCCATCCCTGGCAACATCCTTGTAAATCTCCTCTGTACCCCCTCTAGTGAAATCACAACCTTTTTTACTCTAAAGAGAACGACCCCAACTTCTCCAGTCTATCCACATAACTGAACTCCCTCATCCTTGGAACCATTCTAGTAAATCTTTTCTGCACCCTTTCTAAGGCCTTCACATTGTTCCGAAATTGCGGTGCCCAGAATTATAGAATCATAGAATCATAGAAGTTACAACATGGAAACAGGCCCTTTGGCCCAACATGTCCATGTCGCCCAGTTTATACCACTAAGCTAGTCCCAATTGCCTGCACTTGGCCCATATCCCTCCATACCCATCTTACCCATGTAACTGTCCAAATGCTTTTTAAAAGACAAAATTGTACCCGCCTCTACTACTGCCTCTGGCAGCTCGTTCCAGACACTCACCACCCTTTGAGTGAAAAAATTGCCCCTCTGGACCCTTTTGTATCTCTCCCCTCTCACCTTAAATCTATGCCCCCTCGTTATAGACTCCCCTACCTTTGGGAAAAGATTTTGACGATCGACCTTATCTATGCCCCTCATTATTTTATAGACTTCGATAAGATCACCCCTTAACCTCCTGCTCTCCAGGGAAAAAAGTCCCAGTCTGTCTAACCTCTCCCTGTAAGTCAAACCATCAAGTCCCGGTAGCATCCTAGTAAATCTTTTCTGCACTCTTTCTAGTTTAATAATATCCTTTCTGTAATAGGGTGACCAGAACTGTACACAGTACTCCAAGTGTGGCCTCACCAATGCCCTGTACAACTTCAACAAGACATCCCAACTCCTGCATTCAATGTTCTGACCAATGAAACCAAGCATGCTGAATGCCTTCTTCACTACCCTATCCACCTGTGACTCCACTTTCAAGGAGCTATGAATCTGTACTCCCAGATCTCTTTGTTCTATAACTCTCCCCAACGCCCTACCATTAACGGAGTATGTCCTGGCCCGATTCGATCTACCAAAATGCATCACCTCACATTTATCTAAATTAAACTCCATCTGCCATTCATCGGCCCACTGGCCTAATTTATCAAGATCCCGTTGCAATCCTAGATAACCTTCTTCACTGTCCACAATGCCACCAATCTTGGTGTCATCTGCAAACTTACTAACCATGCCTCCTAAATTCTCATCCAAATCATTAATATAAATAACAATACTCCAGTTGTGGCCGAACCAGTGTTTTATGAAGGTTCAACATAACCTCCTTGCTTTTGTACTCTGCCTCTATTTATAAATGTAAGGAATCTTACAACACCAGGTTATAGTCCAACAGTTTTATTTGAAAATCACAAGCTTTCGGAGATTATCTCCTTCCTCACTCACCTGACGAAGGAGATAATCTCCGAAAGCTTGTGATTTTCAAATAAAACAGTTGGACTATAACCTGGTGTTGTAAGGTTCCTTACATTTGTCCACCCCAGTCCATCACCGGCATCTCCACATCATGTCTATTTATAAAGCCCAGCATCCCGTATGCTTTTTTAACCACTTTCTCAACCTGCACTGTCACCTTCAAAGATTTGTGCACATATACCCCCAGGTCTCTCTGTTCCTGCATCCCCTTTAGAATTGTACTGTTTAGTTTATATTGCATCTTCTCGTTCTTCCTGCCAAAATGTATCACTTCGCACTTCTCTGTGTTAAATTTCATCTACCATGTGTCCGCCCATTCCACCAGCCTGTCTATGTCCTCTTGAAGTCTATTACTATCCTCCTCACTACGCTTCCAAGTTTTGAGTCATCTGCAAATTTTGAAATTGTGCCCTGTACACCCAAATCCAAGTCATTAATGTATATTCAAAAAAGCAGTGGTCCTGGTACCGACCCCTGGGGATCACCACTGTATACCTTCCTCCGGTCTGATAGACAACTGTTCACCACAACTCTCTGTTTCCTGTCACTTAGCCAACTATGTATCCATGCTGCCACTGCCCCTTTTATTTCATGGGCTTCAATTTTGATGACAAGCCTATTATGTGGCACTTTATCAAACGTCTTTTGAAAGTCCATATACACAACATCAACTGCATTGCCCTCATCAACCCTCTGTTACCTCATCAAAAAACTCAATCAAGTTAGTTAAACATGATTTGCCTTTTACAAATTCATGCTGGCTTTCATTTATTAATCCACACTAGTCCAGGTGACTATTAATTTTGTCCTGGATTATCGTTTCTAAAAGTTTCCCCACCACCGAAGTTATACTGACTGGCCTGTATTTGCTGGGTTTATCCTTACACCCTTTTTTGAACAAGGGTGTAACATTTGCAATTCTCCAGTCCTCTGACACCACCCCCTATATCAAAGGAGGATTGGAAGATTATGGCCAGCACCTCTGCAATTTCCACCCTTACTTCCCTCAGCAACCTACGATGCATCCTATCTGGACCAGGTGACTTATCTACTTTAAGCACAGCAGCCTTTCTCGTACCTGATTGAGTTTTTTGATGAGGTAACAGAGAGGGTCAATGAGAGCAATGCAATTGATGTGTATATGGGCTTCCAAAAGGTGTTTGATAAAGTGCCGCCTAATAGGCTTGTATCAAAGTTGAAGCCCATGCAATAAAAAGGGCAGTGGCAGCATGGATACGAAATTGGCTAAGTAGCAGGAAACAGAGAGCAGTGGTGAACGGTTGTTTTTCGGACTGAAGAGAGGTATGCAGTGGTGTTCCCCAGGGCTTGGTACTAGGACCATTGCTTTTCTTGTATATATTAATGATTGGACTTGGGTGGACAGGGCACAATTTCAAAATTTGCATATGACACAAAACTTGGAAGGGTAGTAAACAGTGAGGAGGATAGTGATAGACTTCGAGAGGATACTGACAGGCTGGTGGAATGGGTGGACAGGTGACAGATGAAATTTAATGCAGAAAAGTGTGATTTTGGTAGGAAGAACACAGAGAGGCAATATAAACTATAGGTTCAATTCTAAAAGGGGTGCAGGAACAGAAAGATCCGAGGGTATATCGTTGAAGGTGGCAGGGCAGGTTGAGAAAGCAATTAAGAAAGCCAATGGGATTCTAGGCTTTATAAATAGAGGCCTAGAGTACAAAAGCAAGGAGGATATGATGAACCTTCATAAAATACTGCTTCGACCTCAACTGGAGTATTGTGTCCAGTTCTGGGCACCGCACTTTAGGAAAGATGTGAAGGCCTTAGAAAGGGTGCAGAAAATATTTATTAGAATGATTCCTGGTATGAGGGGCTTCAGTTACGTGGATAGGCTGGAGAAGCTGGGGTGGTTCTCCTTGGAACAGAGAACGTTGAGAGGAGATTTTACAGAGCTATTCAAAATCATGAAGGGTCTAGACAGAGTAGATAGAGAGAAACTGTTACCATTTGCAGAAGGGGAAGAACCAGATTTAAGACGATCTGGAATGCACTGCCTGAGGGGATGATGGACGCAGATTCAATCGTGGCTTTCAAAAGGGAACTGGATAAGTACTTGAAGGGCTATGAGGATAGGATGAGGGAATGGGACTAGGTGGATTGCTCTTGCAGAGAGCCAGCACGGACTCGGTGGGCTGAATGGCCTCCTTCCTGCTGTAACCATTCTGTGGTTCTACCTCCTCTTTTATCAATTTTTAGCCCATCCAGTATTTCAACTACTTCCCCTTTTACTGTGACTTTGCCAGCATCTTCTTCCTCAGTAAAGACAGATACAAAGTACTCATTTAGTACCTCAGCCATGCCCTCTGCCTCCATGCGTAGATCTCCTTTTTGGTCCCTAATCAGCCCAACCGCTCCTCCTACTACCTGTTTACTAATTATATGTCTACAGAAGACTTTTGGATTTCCTTTTAGCTGGCAGTCCATTGTAATACTCTCTTTTAGCCTCTCTTATTTCCTACCTCTACCCCGTCTTACACATCAATGCAATACAGTGGGTATTTTTGTATCAACTGTTAATTGGATAGTTTTTTTGGACACATTTATTGTCAACAATGTGGAGAAACTGTAGCTGAAGTTAACAAGGTATTGGGTTGTATTAATATAACCATTCAGTATAAATCAAAGGACATCATTTTCACACTATACAGGTCGCTGGTCAAACCGCATCAGAGTACTGTGCCCAGTTTTGGTCCACCCACATGGTGAATGATCTAGCAGCCTTGGAAAAGGTCCAGAGGAGAGCTGCAAGAATGATTCTTAGCTTAAAGCAACTCAGCTCTCAGGTATGGTAGCATTGTGGTTATGTTACTGAACTAGTACTCCATGAGGCTTGGACTAATAATCTGGAGTCATAAGTTTAAATCCTGCCACGGCAGCTGGGGAATTTAAATTCAATTAATTAAATTTTAAAAAACTGGAATTAAAAAAAAACTAGTATCAGTAATGGCAGCCATGAAACTACTGAATTGTCGTAAAAACCCATCTGGTTTCCCTTTAGAGGAAGGAAAGCTGCTGTCCTTACCTGGTCTGGCCTATATGTGACTCCAGACCCACAACCATAGTTGATTCTTAATCGCTCTCTGAAATGGCCTAGTGGCTCATCACCTTCTTCAAGGACAATTAGGGATGGGCAATAAATGCTGGCCTTGCCAGTGATGCCCACATCCCATGAACGAATAAAAAAAAGATAGGCTCAAAGACCTTGGTCTATTTACTTTAGAGAAGCATAAACTTAGAGGTGACTTGATGGAGCATCTTACTTACTTATCAGGGCAAATGAAACCTACAGGGGTCAAAGGGAAAACCTCCCAGCAACTGGAGTGATACATGACATAGGAACATGGTTGTGGTTGCTGGACATCAAATATCGCAACACCAGGAACATCATTGTGGATGTTCTCAGGGCTGAATCCTCAGCCCAACTATCTTCATCAATGATCATTCCCTCAGTCACAAGGTCAGGAGTGGGGCTATTCACTAATGATTCTATAGATTTCATCTCCATTCACAACACCTCTGCTAATGAAACAGTTCATGTTGGCCTACAGCAGGATTTGGACAACATCCAGGCTTGGGTTGACAAGTGGCAGATAATGTTTGTACCACATATGTGCCAGGCAATGATCATCTCCAATAATATAAAAGCCCAACCATTTCCCGTGACCTTCAGTGGCACCACTATCACCAAATCCCCCAATATTAGCATCTTGGAGGTCACCACTGACCAGTATCTTAACCAGACCAGTTATATCAACACCATGGCAACAAGAGCAGGGTGCAGACTCCTAGCCCCTCAAAGCCTCTCCACCATCAACAAGGCTTAATGGCAAGCGTGTGATAGAGTTCTTGACACTCCCCTGGATGGGTGTAGCCACAACAAAACTCAAGAAGCTCGATCCCATCCAGGACAGAGCAGTTTGTTTGATCAGTGCCCCCTATCACTGAATTTGGTATCCAACCACTCTATCACTGGCGTACTGTGGCTGCAGTATGAACTATCAACAGGATGTAGAGCAGCACCTCGCCAAGCTTATAACGGTAGCACCTCCTTCCCCCATATCAACTACCACTGAAAAGAACAAGAGCACAAGATAAGGGCTCATGGGGTTGGGGATAATAATATTAGCACGGATAGAGGGTTGGTTAATGGACAGAAAAGAGAGTAGGAATAAACGGGTCATTTTCAGGTTGGCAGGCTGTAACTAGTGGGGTGCCGCAAGGATCGGTGCTTGGACATCAGCTATTTACAATCTATATTAATGACTTAGATAAAGGGACTGAGTGTAAAGTTTCCAAGTTAGTTGACGATGCAAAACTAGGGAGGAAAGTAAGCTGTGAGGAGGACGCACAGGGTCTGCAAAGGGATATAGACAGGTTAAGTGAGTGGGCAAGAAGGTGGCAGATGGAGTATAATGTGGGGAAATGTGAAGTTATTTACTTTGGTAGGAAAAATAGAAAAACAAAATATTTTGTAAATGATGAGAAAATATTAAATGTTGGTGTTCAGAGGGATTTAGGTGTCCTCATACATGGAACACTGAAAGTTAACATGCAGGTATGGCAAGCAGTTAGGAAGGCAAATGGTATGTTGGGCTTTATTGCAAGGGGTTTAGTCTTGCTGCAATTGCACAAGGCTTTGGTAAGACCACACCTGGAGTACTGTGTACAGTTTTGGTCTCCTTACTAAGGAAAGATACACTTGCCTTAGAGGCGGTGCAACGAAGGTTCACTAGATTGATTCCTGGGATGAGAGGGTTGTCCTATGAGGAAAGATTGAGTAGATTGGGCCTATACTCTCTGGAGTTCAGAAGAATGAGAGGTGATCTAATTGAAACATATAAGATTCTAAGAGCGCTTGACAGGGTAGATGATCAGAGGATGTTTCCCCTGGCTGGAGAGTCTAGAACTAGGGGAGATAGTCTCAGGATAAGGGGTCGGACATTAGGACCGAGATGAGGAGGAATTTCTTCACTTAGAGGGTCGTGAATATTTGGAATTCTCTACCCCAGAGGGTTGCGGATGCTCAGTCGTTGAGTATATGCAAGACTGAGGTCGATAGATTTTTGGACTCCATGGGAATCAAGGGATATGGAATCAGGTGGGAAAGTGAAGTTGAAGTCAAAGATCAGCCATGATCTTATTGAATGGTGGAGCAGGCTCAAGGGGCCATATGGCCTACTCCTGCTCCTATTTCTTATGTTCTTAGCACCAATGCTTATTGAAACATTGTGACCTCCAAGTCCTGACATAAACGTACATCACTGTTCCTTCATTGTTGCTATGTCAATTTTTTGAAATTGCATATTGTGGGTGCGCCATCGCCACAAGGACTACGGCAGTTCAAGAAGGAGGCCCACCGCCACCTTCCCAGGGTAACTACGGATGGAGAATAAACACAGCTTTGCCACCGTCATTCACGTCCCAAAAACACATTTTTTAAAACTCAAGAATTTTGGGAACGAGTGTTCACCTACAAATGTAGTCGGTAACAAAGAAGTCAAAAATATATCGAATAAAAATAAAAGAACCTAAAATTTAGCACCCTCTTTACACATCAATGTCCCCAGGACAAAGCCAAATGCCATCCAATCCCAGCACTTTAACCACCGCTATTCACCTTAACACCATTTAAAACACACAGTATCATGTCCAGATCAGACTGCACTTTGAGTACTGTGACCACTCTTGGCCATCCAGCCACAAGGGAATCATTCAAGCCATAGAGGCAGTTCAGAGAAAAGTATATATAGAAAATTACTTCACACTAAATCAAGGGGTGACACATTCTAACTAGTAAAAGGGAAGTCTCAGCCTGATGTTTTTTTTTTATTCGTTCATGGGATGTGGGCATCGCTGGCGAGGCCGGCATTCATTGCCCATCCCTAATTGCCCTTGAGAAGATGGTGGTGAGCCACATTCTTGAACCGCTGCAGTCCGTGTGGTGACAGTTCTCCCACAGTGCTGTTAGGAAGGGAGTTCCAGGATTTTGACCCAGCGACGATGAAGGAACGGCGACATATTTCCAAGTCAGGATGGTGTGTGACTTGGAGGGGAACGTGCAGGTGGTGTTGTTCCCACGTGCCTGCTGCTCTTGTCCTTCTAGGTGGTAGAGGTTGTGGGTTTGGGAGGTGCTGTCAAAGAAGCCTTGGCGAGTTGCTGCAGTGCATCCTGTGGATGATGTGGATCTGCTGGTGATGGACTGGGGTGGGCAAATGTAAGGAGTCTTACAACACCAGGTTATAGGCCAACAGCTTTATTTGAAATCACAAGCTTTAGGAGCTTTCCTCCTTCGTCAGGTGAGTGCAGGTGTCGAAAAGAACTTAATTACCTATTATACACAATGCATTAACTCCAAACACTTATTTTCAGACAAGTAAGAATTTATTACCAAGAAGCTTGTATACAAGGGAAGTCCACCTCAAATCAAAGGTTGAGGCTACGACTTCGAAAGACAAAGGATTTAGCTTTCTTTTTATACACTGACTTTAGTAATGTTTGTCTATCATTGAATAAAGGCGTACATGTACAATCTCATTGGTTCAAGTGTTTTAGTCAATCAAAAATAGGGACCCAACCCCCAGGCCCCCATCCCCCTCGGTGGCCTCTCACAGGATCTGGGAAAGGTACGTTGCTTTAGCAACACAGCTCCCTTATCAGTAGAGACTCTCTTGGTCTCAAGGTTATGTGGTCATTAATTTCTGTTAGTTAGACAGTTATCTCATCAGCAAAGACAATAGCCCTTCTGTGTGTCTTTGCTAGGAAAGTGTCTTTGCTGGGAAAGTGTACACTCCAAGCTTCTCATTAAATTCAGCTGGTTAGCTAACATGGTCAACTTATTCCATCATGCTTTGCTTCTATAATGGTTCAATATTTCTACATTAATATGGTCAGCTTTATGGTTTAAGTGTATTAGAAAGTCAATTTAGTAAGGCAAAGCTTATAGTTTTCCATACAGGGTTCCATAAAGGCACCGCATATATAGTCATAGAACAATGCCTGGTGATTACAGATAATCTTTCCAACTGCCCGTTATCACACCTCGGCAGAGAGATAATCACAGCAATCAAAGGAGTGGATGGTGTTCAGACAGGGGAACATTACACCCAAGACTACTGAATACACAAGCGGTCAGATTACAAAGACAGAGAGAGAGTGAGACACCCAAAAGGCAGTGAGAGAGAGAGAGAATGGCCAGTTGTATTAAAAACAGATAACTTTTTTTTCCCCTGGTGGGGTTACATGTAGCATGGCATGAACCCAAGATCCCGGTTGAGGCCGTCCTATCGTCGAGCAGAAATTGATAGCCAAGTTCTGCACCCATGAGGACGGCCTCAACCAGGATCTTGGGTTCATGTCACGCTACATGTAACCCCACCAGGGGAAAAAAAAATCATCTGTTTTTAATACAACTGGTCATTCTCTCTCTCTCTGTCTTTGTGATCTGACCGCTTGTGTATTCAGTAGTCTTGGGTGTAATGTTCCCCTGTCTGAACACCATCCACTCCTTTGATTGCTGTGAGTATCTCTCTGCCGAGGTGTGATAACGGGCAGATGGAAAGATTATCTGTAATCACCAGGCATTGTTCTGTGACTATATATGCGGTGCCTTTATGGAACCCTGCACTCACCTGACGAAGGAGGAAAGCTCCGAAAGCTTGTGATTTCAAATAAAGCTGTTGGCCTATAACCTGGTGTTGTAATACTCCTTACATTCATCCTGTGGATGGTACACACTGCAGCCACAGTGCGCCGGTGGTGAAGGGAGTGAATGTTTAGGGTGGTGGATGGGGTGCCAGTCAAGCGGGCTGCTTTATCTGGATGGTGTCGAGCTTCTTGAGTGTTGTTGGAGCTGCACTCATCAAAGATGTTTTCGTCACATGATCATGGGTGGGGCTATCAGCTTCCCTCAGCGCGACAGATACAAACCCGTTGCCTTCGATATTCGGGAGGGGGGAGGGGATTCAGTTGGAATATTGTACAGTTCATTGTTTAATCGGCAAACCGCTTGAGCCTGTATGGAGCGGCCCGGGATCTGCTCTGTCCCATGGAGCAGCAGCCTCCAATAATAAAGGAAATCTGTAACGTCGGGGCGAGGTTTTGTTGTGCTGTCGATGCCCGGTTGGGGAACATGATATTGCGGCTCTGAAGACGATGTGCTCGGCGCAGCTTCGGGATGCGAGCGGGTCCCGGCTGGTGCTGCTGGTGGAGCTGATCGTGAGCCTGGGCTCAGCGGCAGGAGGTAGGCTGGGGCTGGGGGCTGGAGGCCGGCTGGGGGCTGGGGCTGGGGGCTGGAGGCCGGCTGGGGGCTGGGGCTGGGGGCTGGGGCTGGGGGCTGGAGGCCGGAGGTAGGCTGGGGCTGGGGCTGGAGGCCGGCTGGGGGCAGGCTGGGCTGGGGCTGGAGGCCGGCTGGGGGCTGGGGGCAGGCTGGGCTGGGGCTGGAGGCCGGCTGGGGGCTGGGGGCAGGCTGGGCTGGGGGCTGGAGGCCGGCTGGGGCAGGAGGTAGGCTGGGGCTGGGGCTGGAGGCCATTGTGGGCCGGGGAGGAACGGGCGGATGAGCAGGCCATGATGTAAACACAGAGGGGAGAAACCAAGTAAACGAGGGGAAGGTTAGGTTTAAAAACAGAGAGAATTTAAGTAAACGATGTTTAAAATACATTTAAAAATGGAGATAAACCAAACAAACGAGATAAGTTTGCGGTTTAAAAGCCTGGAAACTGAAGATACTTGGCGGGGGGGTGTTTTATCTCCGGATGTAGTCTCCCCACAGCTGTCAGCTCCAGGAAAATATTAGGAGTGGCATTTCCACATACAAAAAACAAGAGATCCCAAATTCATCTGAACAAAGCGAACAGATTTGCTCTCTCTCCCCCAGTGTTTCTCTCTCTCTCCTTCAGTATTTCTCTCTACCTCTCACCCCAGTTTTTCTCACTGTGTCTTTCTCTCCCCCCAGTGTTTCTCTCTCTCTCTCCCCCCGAGTGTTTCTCTCTCTCTCTCTCTCTCCGCCCAGAGTTTCTCTCTCTCTCTCTCTCCGCCCAGAGTTTCTCTCTCTCTCTCTCTCTCCCCAGTGTTTCTCTCTCTCTCTCTCCCCCCAGTGTTTCTTTTTCTCTCTCTCTCTCTCGACCCATAGTGTTCCGCTCTCTCTCTCTCCCCAGTGTTTTTCTCTCTCTCTTTCCCCAAGAGTTTCTCTCTTCCCCCCGCCCCAGTGTTTGTCTCTCTCTCTCTCTTCCCAGTGTTTCTCACTCTCTCTCCCCGCAGTGTTTCCCTCTCCGCCCCCCCCCCAGTATTTATATCTCTCTCTCCCCCAGTGTTTCTCTCTCTCTCCCCCAGTGTTTCTCTCTCTCTCCCCCAGTGTTTCTCTCTCTCTCCCCCAGTGTTTCTCACTCTCTCTCCCCGCAGTGTTTCTCACTCTCTCTCCCCGCAGTGTTTCCCTCTCCGCCCCCCCCCCCAGTATTTATATCTCTCTCTCTCCCCAGTGTTTCTCTCTCTCTCCCCCAGTGTTGCTCTCTCTCTCCCCCAGTGTTGCTGTGGAAGCTACATCATCAGATAATTTAGAACAGAAATCGACAGTTTTCGAGAAGTAAAGGGAATTAGGGGTTATGCGGAGCGGGCAGGAAATTGGACATGAAGCTGTGTTCGGATCGGTCAATGCCCTGTGGGTGGCGGAGAGGGCCCAGGGGCTGTGTGGCCGGGTCCTGCTCCTACTTCTTGTGTTCTTCAGATTTGTGGTTGGGATCAGATCAGCCATGATCTTATTGAATGGCGCAGCAGGCTCGAGGGGCCGATTGGCCTACTCCTGCTCAAATTTCTTATGTTCTAACGGATGTTTTTTTCGAGCAGTGTGAGCCTGCTCTCCTCCCCCGTTAAAAGTGTTTTAAATAGTGCTACTATTGCTGGTACAGCTGGTTTATTACCAAGCAGATTAAAACAGATTATCTGGTCATAATCACATTGTTGTTTGAGGGATCTTGCTGATCGCAAATTGGCTGCCACATTTCCTACAGTAAAAATAGTGACTGCACTTCAGAAGTACTTCATTGGCTGTAAAGCACCTTGGGACATCCTGAGGTTGTGAAAGGCGCTATATAAATGTAAGTCTTTATATTTTTTGGAGGCCTGGAAGTCTTCTTCAGGGCTGTTCGTTTAACAGGAATAATTGTCGACTAAACATTTGTTGACAGAAGCAACATCTGTGATTTGATATATGGATATATGTGTTTACCTGGGATAAACTTATATTCTGCAGGTGTTTGAGGAGTGAGCTTTAATGGTTTTGATTTGTAACTATTTATACAACATCCTGAAGGTTATAGAATCATAGAAAGGTTACAGCATGGAAGGAGGCCGTTGGGTCCATCAAGTCCGCGCCAGCTGTATTCAAGAGCATTAACTGAGGATTTTGTCAGAATTGGTTCTGTAATAAGTGATAAATCCTTTGAAAAAACTGTATCTTGCTGCCACATCTGTCTATTTATATTAGAGGGTGTACTGGGCCACAAAGGAAACAATAACCATTCCCTATATTTTGTTTTAGATTGCTAGTATTTTCAATTTTTTTTCCTTTTATTTATTCGGCAACAACAGTTTTGCTACCAGGTCACTATCCAGACTTGAAAGCAACTGCGCATTTACAACTTTGCCAGTCTGTGAGAGTCAGCGGTATTCAAAGCAAATTATTAGTCTGTATGGTCTTGCCGGGAGGTCAGCCTGCCTATGTCCAGACTCCAAAATGGCAGTCATCTTCTGTCCGGAGGCCAGCATCTTGCTTGAGATAGCTAGATATTTATCCAGTGGTCTCCTGTTTCCCACCACTTTAAGTACTGCAATCAGAAGCAAAGGATGTGCCAAGCTATTCACAACTACATGATTGATTGATTGCTGTGTCATTCTGGACCCAGATGCTCCATAACTGGTGAACCTCAGTAAGGAAGCAGAGATCACTGCAGCCAGAGGGATTTGCACTACCTTTGAAGCTCCAGACCTAAATTATTCCAGACACCCATGAGGTGCAATGGACAGTCAGGAAGGAAGCCATTCTGTGAGGCCATCTAAGAATGTACTTACAGTACTCCAGTAATCGGCATCTTGCAGCTTCTGAGGGATGTGCATGGATCCCACAAGACTCAGACAGACCCCTTAAGAAGTCTTTGCAAGACAAAGTTAACCAAACACATCTCAGCCTGTGTTACAAGTAGGTCCTGGTCAATGAACCTTATTTGTATTTGGGTCCATTGGCCCTTCAACTACTTGATAATCATTGACCATTCTACACAATTCCTGTTGGGCAAGGACACTAATCTGTTCCTATGAAAGGAAAAGTTCAATCTCAGGTGTTGTTACCACCCAAGATGCTGATGCTCGTGGCCAGACTCATGAGAGGAATCTTACGCTTCCGTGATGGATTCAACTCTGAGGCCAGTTGAGGACGTTGGTCATTATGGTGCCTAGTTAAATATTGGTACCAACTCTGCTCATAGCTAACAGTTTTAAGCACACTGAGCACAAACTATTCCATTCTTTCTGCAGCCCAGATCTGCAATAGAAACTTTCAAGGTCCTGGTGCTGTATGACTGCGTTCACACTGAGGTCCTCATCAGGATGATTCTAAAAGGCATTCATGGTCGGGTCCCTCACCTTTGAGGAGCCATATTCCTCATCTGAAGAAGCCTAGCACCACTATTTAACCCAACCTTTTGCCGAGAGCAGATCTAAAGCCTAGGGCTAGGTCAGCAGTGGTGCACCTCGAGAGATAGTGAGTACCCAGGTTGTAGGAAGGGGGTGTGGTGCGAACCTGGAATCTGGATGAGCTTGCGTGAAAGCGGCACTGCTATTTGGTAGGAGCCACTCAGGGTAGGTGTTATCCAAATACAGTTGCATTTGCAAGCATAAAATCCACATCCCACTGCCTGGAACTGGGTTCATGCAGGCAGAGACTCTGCAACATGAAATGAAGGAGCTGCGAAAGCTTGCTGTGACTAGGGTTAGCACTGTCTGCATTGGGGCAAAAAGAGGCCTTTAAAGAGGGTTAGAGTGGAATGTCATCACCTTTTAAAGGTCAAAAATTTGTTTTTATATCCAGGGAAAAAAAATCTACTTTGCTGTTGGCAAAAAGCCAATAACCCTCGCCAGCTGCAGTAGCAATTCAGATAAAGGGTATGTGTGATTGATATATGGGCCTGGAATAAAGCCCAGAGGGAACCCAAAGTATAGAGTACATTTTGGAATTGTAGTTATTTTTGTCTTATATGTGGACCTGGTCACTAACTGGTATTTGCCATAAAATGGGAACATTTGGAAGCCGTTAAACCGAGAAACTTGGAGCAATTTATATGATTCAGGAGAAATTTCTTTACTCAGCGCGTGGTGAGAACGTGGAGCAGCGGAGGCAAATAGCAGAGGTGGGAAGCTAGAGAAGTACATGAATCACAGAATCATAGAAAGGTGACAGCACGGAAGGAGGCTTTTCGTCTGTGCCGGCTCTATGCAAGAGCAATCCAGCTAGTCCCATTCCGCCGCCCTATCTCCGTAGCCGTACAAATTTTTTCCTTTTAAGTACTTAACCAGTTCCCTTTTAAAAGCCATGATTGAATCTGCCTCCACCACCCCCTCAGGCAGTGCATTCCAGACCCTAACCACTCGCTGCGTAAATAAGTTTTTCCTCATGTCACCTTTGGTTCTTTTGCCAATCACCTTAAATCTATGTCCTCTGGTTCTTGACCCTTCTGCCAGTGGGAACAGTTTCTCTCTATCTACTCTGTCTAGAACTTTCATGATTTTAAATACCTCTATCAAATCTCCTCTCAATCTTCCCTGTTCCAAGGAGAACAACCCCAGCTTCTCCAGTTTATCCACGTAACTAACGTCCCTTGTCCCTGGAAACATTCTAGTAAATCTTTTTTGCACCCTCTCTAAGGCCTTCACGTCTTTCACTTCACCCACTTGCCCATCTTCATTTCCCAGGACTAAATCTAGAATTGCATCCCCTCTTGTAGGGCTTGTCACTTACTGGCTAAAAAAGTTCTCCTGGACACCAATCAAGAATTTTGCGCCCTCTGTGCTCCTCACGCTGTTTGAATCCCAGTTGATGATAGGGTAGTTGAAGTCCCCTACTATTATTGCCCTCTTATTTTTGCACTCAGAAAATTGCCTACATATTTGTTCTTCTATCTCCCTTTCACTATTCAGGGATCTATAGTACACTCCTAGTAGTGTGACTGTCCCTTTTTTATTTCTTAGCTCAACCCATATGGCCTCGATTAATGATCTATTTAGTATATCATCCCTTCTCACAACTGTAATTGATTCTTTAACCAATAATGCTACCCCCCCCCCCTCCTTTTTTTATCACCCACTCTATCCTGCCTGAAAACTCTATATCCAGGGATATTGAGCTGCCAATTATCCCCCTCTTTAAGCCAGGTTTCCGTTATAGCAATGATATCATGCTGCTATGTGTCTCTCTGTGCCCTTAGCTCATCACTAATACTCCTTGCATTGAAGTATATACCCTTTAATCCCATCAAATTCCTGTGTTGGAAATTATTTAACCTTTGCTTCTTTTGCCTTTCTGAGTCGCAAACTACGCCACTAACTGCTTTTCTACTTCTGGGCAATAAATATGGTCTGGCCAGCGATGCCCACTTCCTGAAAATGAATTTAAAATTGGACAGTTGACTCACTTCTTGGTGCGTAAAAACATCAGGAACTTGTCTAAATGACATTATGAGGACTTTGCTCCCACCAACCACCCATCAATTCCCTATTTATCCCTGAAAAATCAGGCATTGCAGAGCAAAAATTGTGAGTTAATGTGTCATTTTTTTGCAAAGTGTCATAGAAACATAGAAAATAGGAGCAAGAGTAGGCCTTTCGGGCCTGCTCCGCCATTCAAAATGGTCATGGCTGATCGTCTAACTCAGTTTTTTCCCCATATCCCTTTAGCATTAAGAAACATATCTATCTCCTTCTTGAATACATCTCATGACATCTAATCACTGCCTTCTGTGGTAGAGAATTCCACAGGTTCACCACCCTCTGAGTGAAGAAATTTCTCCTCATCTCGGTTCAAAATGGCATACCCCGTATCCTAAGACTGTGACCCCTGGTTCTGGATTCCCCAGCCATCGGGAACATCCTCCCTGCCATCTAGTCTGTCTAGTCCTGTTAGAATTTTATATGTTTCGATGAGATCACTTCTCATTCTTCTAAACTCTAGTGGATATAGGCCTAGTCGACCCAATCTCTCCTCATACGTCAGTCCTGCCATCCCAGGAATCAGTCTGGTAAACCTTCGTTGCACTCCCTCCATGGCAAGGACATCCGTCCTCCGATAAGGAGACCAAAACTGCACACAATACTCCAGATGTGGTCTCACCAAGGCCCTGTATAACTGCAGTAAGACATCCCTGCTCCTGTACTCAAATCCTCTTGCAATGAAGGCCAAGATACCATTTGCCTTCCTAACTGCTTGCTGCACCTGAATGCTCACTTTAGCGACTGGTGTACAAGGACACCCAGGTCTCGTTGCACCTCCCCTTTTCCCAATCTATCACCATTCAGATAATCTGTCTTTCTGGTTTTACAACCAAAGTGGATAACCTCACATTTATCCACGTTATACTGCATCTGCCATGTTCTTGCCCACTCACCCAACTTGTCTAAATCACATTGGAGCCTCTTTGTATCCTCCTCACAGCTCACATTCGACCCCAGCTTTGTGTCATCTGCAAACTTGGAAATGTTACATTTAGTTCCCTCATCCAAATCATTGATATATATTGTGAATAGCTGGGGCCCAAGCACTGATCCCTGCAGTACCCCACTAGTCACTGCCTGCAACCTGGAAAAAGACCCGTTTATTCCTATTCTCTGTTTCCTGCCTGTCAACCAATTCTCAATCCATGCTAGTATATTCCCCCCAATCCCATGTGCTTTAATTTTGCACAGTAACCTCTTGTATGGGACCTTATCAAAAGCCTTCTGAAAATCCAAGTACACCACATCCACTGGTTCTCCCCTATCCTACTACTTACCTCCTCAAAAAACTCCAGTAGATTTGTTAAGCATGATTTCCCTTTCATCAACCCATGCTGACTTTGTCCAATCCCATTAATGCCTTCCAAGTGTTCTGTTATCACATCCTTTATAATAGACTCGAGCATTTTCCCCACTCCTGATGTTAGGCTAACTGGTCTGTAATTCCCTGTTTTTTCTCTCCCTCCTTTTTTAAATAGTGGGGTTACATTTGCCACCCTCCAATCTGTAGAAACTGTTCCAGAGTCTATAGAATTTTAGAAGATGACCACCAATGCATCCATTATTTCCAGGGCCACTTCCTTTAGTACTCTGGGATGTAGATTATCAGGTTCTGGGGATTTGTCAGCCTTTAGCCCCATTAATTTCCCTAGCATTTTTTTTTACTAATACTGATTTCCTTCAGTTGCTCCCTCTCACTAGACCCTTGGTTCCCTAACATTTCCGGGAGGGTATTTGTGTCCTTTGTGAAGGCAGAACCAAAGTATGTGTTTAATTGATCTGTCATTTCTTTGTTCCCCATTATAATTTCCTCCATTTCTGGCTGTAGGGGACCTACATTTCTCTTCACTAATCTTTTTCTCTTGACATATTTATAGAAGCTTTTACAGTCAGTTTTTATGTTCCCTGCTAGTTTACTCTCATACTCTATTTTTCCCCTCTTAATCAATCTCTTTGTTTTCCTTTGCTGAATTCTAAACTGCTCCCAATCCTCAGACTTGCTGCTTTTTCTGGCAATTTTATATGTCTCTTCTTTGGATCTAATACTATCCCTAATTTCTTTTGTAAGCCATGGTTGAGCCACCTTTCCTGTTTTATTTTTGCGCCAGACAGGAATGAATAATTGTTGTAATTCCTGCACACGTTCTTTAAATATTAGCCATTGCCTATCCACCGTCATCCCATTTAGTAAAGTTCCCCAATCTATCATAGCCAACTCACACCTCATACTTTCATAATTTCCTTTATTTAGATTCAGGACCCGAGTTTCGGATTCGACTACTAAACTCTCCATCTTAATGAGGAATTCTATCATGATTTGGTCGCTTTTCCCTAAGGGACCACGCACAACAAGATTGTTAATTAAACTTTTCTCATTGCACAATACCCTGTCTAGGATCGCCTGTTCTCTAGTTGGTTCCTCAACGTATTGGTCTAGAAAACCATCACGTACACACTCCAGGAATTCCTCCCCCACAGTATTATTGCTAATTTGGTTTGACCAATCTATATGTAAATTAAAGTCACCCACGATTATGGTTGTACCCTTCTTGCATGCATCTCAAATTTCCTGTTTAATGCCCTCCCCTACATCTCCACTACTGTTTGGGGGCCTATAGAGAACCCCCACTAACGTTTTCTGCCCCTTGGTGTTTCTTAGCTCCACCCATACAGATTCCACATCGTGATTTTCCGAGCCAATATCCTTCCTCACTATTGCATTGATTTCCTTCCTTTACTAGCAACGCTACCCCACCTCCTTTCCCTTGCCTGTCCTTCCTAAATATTGAATACCCCTGGATGTTCAGTTCCCATCCTTGGTCACCCTGCAGCCATGTCTCCGTAATCGCAACATCATCATACCCGTTAATATCTATCTATGCTGTTAATTCATCTACCTTATTGCGAATGCTCTGCGCATTAAGACACAATGCCTTCAGACTTATCTTTTTAAGGTTGTTATTCATCTTAGTTTTATTTTGCACTATGGCCCTATTTGTTTTTCGTCCTTGCTTTCTCTGCCTTCCACTATTGCTTCTTCTCTTTCTGTCTTTTGTTTCTATCCTTGTTTCCCCCTCCTCCATCTCCCTGCTCAGGTTCCCAGCTGAACTGTCAAAGCCAGCTGAGTGCAAAAAGATTTGTTTCAACTTCTGGCTCTCTTAGTCCAGTTCTGGGTATTTCAGGGGATTTCTTGTAAGGCTTTACTAAACCATAAAGCTGAGAGTGCCATAGCTGCCGCTTTTGTTCTTTCACGGTGGGACACTCAGACGTCCCAGTATCCGCCGCTGTAAAAAAGGCGGCGGACACGTGCGCGGCGGGTTGGAGTTGCAATCCCCGTATTTTACTCTTTTAAACCCCGCCCCCCCCGAGGCCAATGGCTTCGGTCTTCCCAATATTTAACAGGAAGAAATTTCTGCTCATCCAATACTGGATGTCGGACAAACAGTGTGACAAATCAGAGGCTGTGGAGGGGTAGAGAAATGTGGTGGTGAGGTAGAGTTGGGTGTCGTCAGTTTACATGTGGAACCCGACGTGTTTTCGGATGGTGTCGCTGAAGGGCAGCGTGTAGATGAGAAATAGGAGAGGACCAAGGATAAATCCTTGGGGGACTCCTGACGTAACGGTGCGGGAGAGGGAAGAGAATCCATTGCAGGAGATGCTCTGGTTGTAACTAGATAGATAGGAATGGAACCAGGCGAGGGCAGTCCCACCTAGCTGGACAGGAAATGGAAGTGTTAGCACCCCGTGGGGACAGCAACCACAGAATGATAAAGGTGGAATCATGGTCGGGGAGTCAGAAATACCTAAAACCAGGAACCAGGTACATAACTTTAAAAGGGCTAAATTCAATGAAATGAGGAAACAACTAAAGCAAATAGATTGGAGGAGGTTGTTGAACAAAACAGCAGTAGAAATAAAAATGGAACACCTTTAAAGGTATAATGCTGAGCGTGCAGGATCAATACATTCCCAAAATCAACAAACTCAGACTAAACAAACTTACCCAAAATGGAACAGCTAACAAGTTAAAAGTGAGAGAAAGAGGAAAAGTACAAATTCTGCAGGGAGAATGACTGGGCTCAGTAGGATGAATAAAGGACGGAACATTCAACTTTGACTCTCTAATTTACATAAATGATCTGGATTCAGAAACTCGATGCAAAGTGGTCAGTTTTTCAGATGATACCAAACTAGATAGGGCAATGGAATAGGAGGGGGCAGCTCAGAAATTACAAAATGATTTGGACAAAATATGTGAATGAGCAGAACAAGAGCAGATGGAATTTAATGCAGACAAATGTAAAGTGCTACACATAGGAAGAAATGAAAGACGACACATGTAGTCCATGAACGGTGTTGAAAATAGCACTCTAAACATGTCCAATCAATGCAGAGCAGAAGTCAACAAAGCCTATTGAACAACATATCAAAAGAGTAGAATATAAGTTAGAGGAGGTAATGATCAAACTGTATAGTGCCCTGGTCAGAACGTACCTTGAATAATGCGTCCATTTCTGGTCGCCAAGAAACGAGAGATTCAAACGATGGGGGCAGTGCAGAGAAGAGCCACGAGTCTGATTCCTAGTGTCAGGGTTCTTTTGGGGAAAGACTGGCGGAACTGGAAAGGAGGTGACTGAAAAGTGACCTTTTAGAGATAATATTGTTAAGGGTATAGAAAATATTGATCTGGAATATTGCTTTAAATTGAACAGTAGGAGTAGAATAAGGGAAAACAGGTTCAAACTAGAGAATTTTTCTTCACACAGAGTGATCAGCATGTGGAATAAACGTTCAGATGGAGTAGTGGAGGCAAAAAAAATCTAGAATCATGTAAGTTACAATTGAGTGCTACAAATGAAAATGTTAGGATCTTTTTGGTTGGATCAATTAAGGTGGGCTGAATGCCATCCATAAGGATCCTGTGATCCTCGGGTAGGCAAGGGTAAAATGGGACAGCAAGCAGGAACTGGGAGAGGAATTAGGGGAGGCAAACATAAGAGCTGGGAGGTAGGTTTTAGGGAGACTATTGAAGGGAAAGAGGTAGCGAGAGGGAGGTGTTTAGGGAGAGCGTTCCAGAGGAGAGAGGTGATGACTGAAGGCTCTGCCAACATTGATGAGGGGGAGTCAGAAGAGCAGAGGGTGCGAGCTGGGATGCAGGGTTGCAGAGGCGTGGTAACATGCTGATGGACAGGGGACCAGAAGAGATCAGCGAGGGCAGGCGTGATGGATGAGTGGGATTTCATACGGGCAGTAGAGTTGTGGATGAATTGTGGCTTAAGGTGGAGTTCGGGAAGCCGTCAAGGAGAGCGTTGTAGAAGTCAAACATGGGGGTGAGGTAGGGCAGGAATTGGGCGATATCCCAGAGACGGAAGTTGGGAGATCTTGGTGAAGGCCTGGATGTGTGGTTTGAAGCTCTCTTTTGGGTCAAGCAGGTCAATAACGTTACGATTTTTATAGTTTTATCACAGTTTCATAAGCAGTTGTAAAAACTCTTTAAGCCTTTTATCAATAATTTTCTCTACTCTGCTATTTACTTGTATTTGAGCCTGCACTACAAACACAGCACTAGAAAATAGGAATTACACCAAGATAAAAATTCAGAAGTTTGAAAGAGCAAAGAGAAACCTAGTTAATTTGTACTTGGAGACATTGCATGAAGCTGGACATGAAAGATAAGAAAATGTTTTCAAATTTAGCCTTATAATATTGAAAATCATGGGCTGCACATGGCTGATCTCCCAGGAGGGCTAGTTGTCAGATTGAGTGCCTCCCTTGCCGGCATGTAGCAGCACTGGCAGGGAGCACAGGTTAAGACTCGCAGGCTCACAGCCCCTGATTTAATTTAATAGATTGGAAATCAGGAGTTGTGGACCAGCGATCCCTGTGAGCACCTGATCAGAGAATCGGTGCAAGTACATCTCCAAGAAGATAGTGCCTTACCACATCCCCTTGACATTCAACGGCAATACCATCACCGAATCCCCCACCATCAATATCCTGGGGGTCACCATTGACCAGAAACTGAACTGGACCAGCCACATAAATACTGTGGCTACAAGAGCAGGTCAGAGGCTGAGTGTTCTGCGGTGAATGACTCACCTCCTGGCTCCCCAAAGCCTTTCCACCATCTACAAGGCACAAGTCAGGAGTGTGATGGAATACTCTCCACTTGCTTGGATGAGTGCAGCTCCAACAACACTCGAAGCTTGACACCATCCAGGACAAAGCAGCCCGTTTGATTGGAACCCCATCCACCACCCTAAACATTCACTCCCTTCATCACCGGCGCACTGTGGCTACAGTGTGCACCAGCCACAGCAACTCGCCAAGGATTTTTCGACAGCACCTCCCAAACCCGTGACCTAGTAGGACAAGAGCAGCAGGCACATGGGAACAACATCATCTGCACGTTCCCCTCCAAGGCACACACCATCCCGACTTGGAAATATATCGCCGTTCCTTCATCGTCGCTGGGTCAAAATCCTGGAACTCCCTTCCTAACAGCACTGTGGGAGAACCTTCACCAAACGGACTACAGTGGTTCAAGAAGGCGCCTTCTCAAGGGCAATTAGGGATGGGCAACAAATGCTGGCCTCGCCAGCGACGCCCATATCCCATGAATGAATAAAAAAGAACCTGATTTCTCGATACTCATTCCTGGTGCTCGAAGCTCTGCGCAGGATCGCTAAATGGTGAAGCGTGTCCCATTTTGTACCATAGTGCTTCATTTTTTCACGTCCACAAACGTACACAACCCAATGCTTTTTAACATACGGGTCCGTGCAGGGGCCGAAACTGTCCTGGCATCTGATTCTGGTGTCAGTGCCAGGATCGACTGCTTGCTGACCCTGGCAAACTCTCTGGGGTCAGGGAGCGATCACCAAGGTTACTAAGGGTACATCCCCCCACCACACCCCCCATCCATAGAAACATCTCGCAATATGACCAATCAGCCCCCTTTATAAAGGGAACGAAAAATCTTTAAACTCTTCTGGAGTCCAGGCCAAGCTTGACGAGGTTTCGCCCCAAACAAAGCCCTGTGGAAACTGGTGGAGTAGGCTGGGACCCTGCTTGTCCAAGCCCTGGTCTAATTCCCAGCCCTTCTGCCCCACTCTTGCCAAACGTACAGCGAGATCATGCTGGAAAGGCTGCGGATGTTCGTCCCACTGCATTCACATTTGGCTTTTTACCATTTCCTGATTAAGAGCTGCCTGAATTCAAAGTAAAAATCTTCCTTTTCCCACTGAGGTTGCTTGACGGTGTCCCAGGTCACTGCTCTCCCTTCATCAGCTGCTGCAGACACTTGGGACTGAGAGCTGTTGCTTTGGTGATCTGCACTTTGGTCAGGACCATTCATTGGGGCCTTGAAGGAGCATCAGATTTCACTCATTTAGCAAAGCAGTAACTCTCATCAGTTCTGGTTTTCTTTTGGGTATTCTTTGCTTTGTAAGAAAGTGCTCTGTCGAAAATTGTCTCATTCATTACCTGTTGGTCATTAAATAATTTTCCTTTGGTGAGTATCTAAGAATTTTGAGAGTCCTGGTGAACTCTCTCCTGTTTCAATAATATGCACCCCGATGTGGGTGTAAGAGTTGGGAAAATTGCAGCAACACAACCAAACTTTGCAACAATGAACAACTCTGTCTGAGGCACATTATCTATCATCCAATTCCTGATATATAGATGCTGAAAATCAACTATGTTTTCTTTTAATGTGTTGTGATACCCAGTTCCATCGTTCAGTGTTATTGATCCAATCAAGCCCAGATGTTCTGATATTCTTCAGTTTACACCCGACTGGTTGCAGTGCTGACCTGAATGCAGGCATGTTCAATTTTCTGAGGTCAGTTCATTATCATATTAGTACGTAGCATCAGGTACAGATTTGGATGTGTACAGGGAGTGCACTAGTGCTGGGAGTGGAAAACTAAGGACAGGTAAAATTTAAAGCAATGCAAGCAATTAATGGGCAGTGTGAGAGAGGGATCAAAAATCCTTACAGATTTAGGAAAGAGCCAGACCCATTACTCTCCTTTCCGTAGGCTGAAGGGAAAGACGGCTAAGAAGTGACAGGCAAAAGAAACCCATTGAGTAAGTAGGACTGCATGTCACTGGGGGAGAAGCCGGGCATCCAATCACCTGTTCGATGGTTGCTGAAGTGGAGGGTACGGCATAAGGACGTTGTGAGGAGGGTTGCCCTCTCTGCCACTTAATAGCAGCACCCCCATTGGCCAGCACTGCAACATGCCCCCCGCAAAGAAGTGGGGCCAAGTTTCAGGATACAAGTGATTGTTACTGATATATTAGCCCTGTGCTGCATGGTAACTGCAGGTGTTCTTGCAGCAGATGCCACAGCTCATAGAGTCATAGAGTCATAGAGTTATACAGCACGGATAGAGGCCCTTCGGCCCATCGTGTCCGCGCCGGCCATCAGCCCTGTCTACTCTAATCCCATATTCCAGCATTTGGTCCGTAGCCTTGTATGCTATGGCATTTCAAGTGCTCATCCAAATGCTTCTTGAATGTTGTGAGGGTTCCTGCCTCCACAACCCTTTCAGGCAGTGAGTTCCAGACTCCAACCACCCTCTGGGTGAAAAAGTTCTTTCTCAAATCCCCTCTAAACCTCCCGCCTTTTACCTTGAATCTATGTCCCCTTGTTATAGAACCCTCAACGAAGGGAAAAAGCTCCTTAGTATCCATCCTATCTGTGCCCCTCATAATTTTGTACACCTCAATCATGTCCCCCCTCAGCCTCCTCTGCTCCAAGGAAAACAAACCCAATCTTCCCAGTCTCTCTTCATAGCTGAAGCGCTCCAGCCCTGGTAACATCCTGGTGAATCTCCTCTGCACCCTCTCCAAAGCGATCACATCCTTCCTGTAGTGTGGCGACCAGAACTGCACACAGTACTCCAGCTGTGGCCTAACCAGTGTTTTATACAGCTCCATCATAACCTCCTTGCTCTTATATTCTATGCCTCGGCTAATAAAGGCAAGTATCCCATATGCCTTCTTTACCACCTTATCTACCTGTTCCGCCGCCTTCAGGGATCTGTGAACTTGCACACCAAGATCCCTCTGACCCTCTGTCTTGCCTCGGGTCCTCCCATTCATTGTGTATTCCCTTGCCTTGTTAGTCCC
Organism: Heptranchias perlo; assembly: GCF_035084215.1. Taxonomy (NCBI): domain Eukaryota; kingdom Metazoa; phylum Chordata; class Chondrichthyes; order Hexanchiformes; family Hexanchidae; genus Heptranchias; species Heptranchias perlo. Next base: position 78,254,419 of record NC_090330.1, read on the forward strand.
TCCAAAGTGCATCACCTCGCACTTTTCCGGGTTAAATTCCATTTGCCATTGTTCCGCCCATCTGACCAACCTATCTATATCGTCCTGCAGACTGAGGCTATCCTCCTCGCTATTTACCACCCTTCCAATTTTTGTATCATCAGTGAACTTACTGATCATACCTTTTACATTCATATCCAAGTCATTAATGTAGGCCACAAACAGCAAGGGACCCAGCACCGATCCCTGTGGTACCCCACTGGCCACAGGCTTCCAGTCACAAAAACAACCTTCGACCATCACCCTCTGCCTTCTGCCACTAAGCCAGTTTTGTATCCAAAGTGCCAAGGCACCCTGGATTCCATGGGCTCGTACCTTCTTGACCAGTCTCCTGTGGGGGACTTTATCGAAGGCCTTACTGAAATCCATGTATACCACATCCACTGCGTTACCCTCATCCACACGCCTAATCACCCCCTCAAAAAATTCAATCAAATTAGTCAGACATGATCTTCCCTTGACAAAGCCATGTTGACTATCCCTGATTAATCCTTGCTTCTCCAAGTGGAGACTAATTTTGTCCTTCAGAATTTTTTCCAATAATTTTCCTACCACTGATGTTAGGCTCACTGGCCTGTAGTTCCCCGGTTTTTCCCTACTCCCCTTCTTGAATAATGGTATTACATTAGCGGTTCTCCAGTCCTCTGGCACATCCCCTGTGGCCAGAGAGGTTCTGAATATATGTGTCAGAGCCCCCGCAATCTCCTCCTTTGCCTCACACAGTAGCCTGGGATACATTTCGTCCGGGCCTGGGGATTTATCCATTTTTAGGCCTGCTAAAACCGCCAATACCTCCTCCCGCTCGATGTTAATATGTTCGAGTATATCACAGTCCCCCTGCCGTATTTCTATGTCTACATCGTCCTTCTCCATAGTGAAAACAGATGCAAAAAATTCATTTAGAACCCCTCCTACATCTTCCGGCTCCACACACAGATTGCCATTTTTGTCCCTAATGGGCCCTATTTTTTCCCTAGTCATCCTCTTACCCTTAATATACTTATAAAACATCTTAGGATTTTCCTTTATTTTGCTCGCCAGTGTTATTTCATGGCCCCTCCTTGATCTCCTAATTTCTTTTTTAAGTATCCCCCTGCACTTTTTGTACTCCTCTCGGGCTTCCTCCGTCTTTAGCCTTTTGTATCTGCCAAAAGCCCTCCTTTTTTTCCTAATCCATTCTCGTATATCCCCTGACATCCAAGGTTCCCTGGAGTTCTTGGAACCACCCTTGACCTTTACGGGAACATGTTGCCATTGTATGGTCTCAATCTCCCTTCTGAAAGACTCCCATTGCTCCGATGCGGATTTTCCTACAAGCAGCTGATCCCAGTCCATTTTGGCCAGATCCTGCCTTATCCTATTAAAATCGGCCTTCCCCCAATTTAGAACCTTTATTTCCGGCCCCTCCCTGTCCTTTTCCATGACCACCTTAAATCTCACCGAATTATGGTCACTGTCACCAAAGTGCTCACCTACTAGCACTTCTTCCACTTGGCTGGCCACATTCCCTAGAATTAGGTCCAGTACCGCCCCCTCTCTTGTAGGACTTTCTACATGCTGGCTCAAAAAGCTCTCCTGGATGCACGTTAAGAATTTTGTACCCTCTAAGCCTTTTACACTCTGAGTATCCCAGTTAATATTGGGGAAGTTGAAATCCCCCACTATTATTACCCTATTATTTGCACAATTTTCTGAGATTTGCCTACATATCTGTTCCTCTATCTCCCCCTGACTGTTTGGGGGCCTATAGTACACTCCCATCAAAGTGCTTGCCCCCTTTTTGTTTTTAAGCTCCACCCATATGGCCTCATTAGAGGAACCTGCTAATACATCATCCCTCCTTATGGCAGTAATTGATTCTTTAATTAATATTGCGACCCCCCCCCTCCTCTTATACCTCCCCCTCTGTCTCGCCTGAAGATTCTGTACCCCGGAATATTGAGCTGCCAGTCTTGCCCCTCCCTCAACCATGTCTCTGTGACAGCAACAATATCATACTCCCATGTGTTTATCAACACCTTCAGTTCATCCACCTTATTCGCAAGACTCCTTGCATTAAAATAGATGCCATCCAGCCTTGCCCTTACATATTTGCCCTGTCTTCCAAGCTGACTTGTTTTTTTCTCTATATTTGGCTGCACATCACCCCCTATTGTCGCTCCACTCTGTATCCCATCCCCCTGCCAAGTTAGTTTAAACCCCCCCCAACAGTGCTAGCAAACCTCCCCGCAAGGATATTAGTCCCGCTCTGGTTCAGGTGCAACCCGTCCGACTTGTACAAGTCCCACCTTCCCCAGAAGCAGGCCCAGTGATCCAGGAAACTGAAACCCTCCCTCCTGCACCAACTCTTTAGCCACGCATTCATCTGTTCTATCCTCCTATTTCTATACTCACTAGCCCGTGGCACTGGGAGTAATCCAGAGATTACAACCTTTGAGGTCCTGCTCTTTAATCTGCTACCCAGCTCCCTAAATTCTTGATGCAGGACCTCATCTCCCTTCCTACCTATGTCGTTGGTCCCAATGTGGACCACGACCTCTGCCTGCTCACCCTCCCCCTTGAGAATGCCCTGTAGCCGCTCAGTGACATCCATGACCCTGGCACCAGGGAGGCAACAAACCATCCTGGAGTCACGTTTACGGCCACAGAAACGCCTGTCTGTTCCCCTTACGATAGAATCCCCCACCACTATAGCTCTTCCACTCTTTTTCCTCCCAGCCTGTGCAGCAGAGCGACCCCTGGTGCCAGGAAGTTGGCTGCTGCTGCCTTCCCCTGATAAGTCATCCCCCTCAACAATATCCAAAGCGGTATATTTGTTTGAGAGGGGGACGGCCACAGGGGACCCCTGCACTGCCTGCCTGCCTGCTCTTCTTACTCTGCCTGGTGGTCACCCAATTACTTCCTGCCTGTACAACCTTTACCTGCGGTGTGACCATCTCACTAAACGTGCTATCCACGACGTTCTCAGCATCGCGAATGCTCCTTAATGAATCCATCCGCAGCTCCAGTGCCGCAATGCGGTTTGTCAGTAGCTGCAGCTGGATACATTTCCCGCACACATGGTCGTCAGGGACACCGGAAGGGTCCCTGATTTCCCACATAGAGCAGGAAGAGCATAACACGGGGCTGGGCTGTCCTGACATGACTTACCCTTTAACTAATTAATTCAAATTAAATGAATCCCACCAATTTCACTGCAATTAAAAAGGTATACTCAAGGGCCCTTGCTCAACAGCAGTCCCCCACTACACAACAGAGACCAGAGAATCCACAAACTCTAACCTTAGACAAATTCAGCAGGAAAATACTCACCAGCCAATCACTTACCTCTTCCTTGGTGACGTCCCACTTGGATTACTTTTTGCTTCTTATTTATCTTAGGTCCAGGAGTTAAGTCCCTGTGATGTCGCACAGTAGTGGTCTCTTGTTGCAGGTCTGCTGCTGCTTTTATTCCACAATCTCAGTCTTCTACTCTCAGGTCCACTACCGCTCTGCAGGAAAAGCAAGGCAAAGCAGCACCTCCTTCCCCCACTTCACCAAACTCCCACACTCACCGCACTCTCAGCACACTGTGTTGTCCTCACACCGTGCTGTCCGCACTGACAGGCCCCTGTATTTCTACAGTTGAGACTCAGATGAGTCAGGCCTGCCCCACCTTCAGGGACCAAATTGAATCTAGCTAACCAATTAACTTGCTACAGCAGCTCTCTGCTGATGCCTGACAGAAACTTAGAAATTTAAACTTTTAAATTGACCTTAAACAGTTGAAGCAATATGCACTAGATTTAAAGAGATTAACCCTTCAACTCGCACACTCACCGAACTCTCAGCACACTGTGTTGTCCTCACACCGTGCTGTCTGCTGACCCAAACCCTAAGAAGGCAGTTCCCATGCTCAGTGCCAGGTAGGTGTATCAGGGTTTCCCGATACGGTTGGCAGCATCTTGGTGGATGCAGTCAATCAGAGTACACTAGCTGTGCTTTACCCTGACGTTCCTTTCTTTCATGCATTGCCAGTGAAAACAAGACGTAATATGACTAGGATACCTTTAAAGAAAGCATCCAACATTTCAGTTAGTCAGCCATTCACATATCTTAAGAGTCAGTAGTTCTAGCTCCTTTGGGAATAAGAGCGTCTGCCTGCACTAGTCGCCTGTCAGTCTTTCTCAAACTGGAGGGAAATATACAGAGGTGCCCCCCCAGGGGTCAGTATTAGGACCACTGCTCTTTTTGATATAAATGACCTGGACTGGGGTGTAAAGGGCAGAATATCAAAGTTTGCAAATGACAGGAAACTCGGAAATGTTGTAAACAGTAGGGACTACTTTTTAAAAATTCGTTCATGGGATGTGGGCGTCGCCGGCAACGCCAGCACTTATTGCCCATCCCTAATTGCTCTTGAGAAGGTGGTGGTGAGCTGCCTTCTTGAACCGCTGCAGTCCGTGTGGTGAATGTTCTCCCACAGTGCTGTTAGGAAGGGAGTTCCAGGATTTTGACCCAGTGACGATGAAGGAACGGCAATATATTTCTAAGTCGGGATGGTGTGTGACTTGGAGGGGAACATGCAGGTGGTGTTGTTCCCATATGCCTTTTGCCTTTGTCCTTCTAGATGGTAGAGGTCGCGGGTTTGGGAGGTGCTGTCGAAGAAACCATGGCGAGTTGCTGCAGTGCATCCTGTGGATGGTGCACACAGCAGCCACGGTGTGCCGGTGGTGAAGGGAGTGAATGTTTCGGGTGATGGATGGGGTGCTAGTCAAGCGGGCTGCTTTGTCCTGGATAGTGTCGAGCTTCTTGAGTGTTGTTGGAGCTGCACTTATCTAGGCAAATGGAGTGTATTCCATCACACTCCTGACTTGTGCCTTGTAGATGGTGGAAAGGCATTGGGGAGTCAGGAGGTGAGTCACTCGCCGCAGAATAGCCAGCCTCTGACCTGCTCTTGCAGCCACAGTGTTTATATGGCTGGTCCAGTTAAGTTTCTGGTCAATGGTGATTCCCAGGATGTTGATGGTGGGGGATTCGGCGATGGTAATGCCGTTGAATGTCAAGGGGAGGTGGTTAGACTCTCTCTTGTTGGAGATGGTCATTGCCTGTCCCTTGTCTAGCGCGAATGTTACTTACCACTTATGAGCCCAAGCCTGGATGTTGTCCAGGTCTTGCTGCATGCGGACACGGACTGCTTCATTATCTGTGGGGCTGCGAATGGAACACTGTACAATCATCAGCGAACATCCCCATTTCTGACCTTATGATGTAGGGAAGGTCATTGATAAAGCAGCTGAAGATGGTTGGGCCTGGGACACTGCCTTGAGGAACTCCTGCAACAATGTCCCGGGGCTGACATGATTGGCCTCCATGTTGGAACCATCTTCAGCTGCTTTATCAATGACCTTCCCTACATCATAAGGTCAGAAATGGGGATGTTCGCTGATGATTGTACAGTGTTCCATTCGCAGCCCCACAGATAATGAAGCAGTCCGTGTCCGCATGCAGCAAGACCTGGACAACATCCAGGCTTGGGCTCATAAGTGGTAAGTAACATTCGCGCTAGACAAGGGACAGGCAATGACCATCTCCAACAAGAGAGAGTCTAACCACCTCCCCTTGACATTCAACGGCATTACCATCGCCGAATCCCCCACCATCAACATCCTGGGAATCACCATTGACCAGAAACTTAACTGGACCAGCCATATAAATACTGTGGCTACAAGAGCAGGTCAGAGGCTGGCTATTCTGCGGCGAGTGACTCACCTCCTGACTTCCCCAATGCCTTTCCACCATCTACAAGGCACAAGTCAGGAGTGTGATGGAATACACTCCATTTGCTTGGATGAGTGCAGCTCCAACAACACTCAAGAAGCTCGACACTATCCAGGACAAAGCAGCCCGCTTGACTAGCACCCCATCCTCCACCCTAAACATTCACTCCATTCACCACCGGCACACCGTGGCTGCTGTGTGCACCATCCATAGGATGCACTGCAGCAACTCGCCATGGTTTCTTCGACAGCACCTCCCAAACCCGCGACCTCTACCATCTAGAAGGACAAAGGCAAAAGGCATATGGGAACAACACCACCTGCACGTTCCCCTCCAAGTCACACACCATCCCGACTTAGAAATATATTGCCGTTCCTTCATCGTCACTGGGTCAAAATCCTGGAACTCCCTTCCTAACAGCACTGTGGGAGAACATTCACCACACGGACTGCAGCGGTTCAAGAAGGCAGCTCACCACCACCTTCTCAAGAGCAATTAGGGATGGGCAATAAGTGCTGGCGTTGCCGGCGACGCCCACATCCCATGAACGAATTTTTAAAAAGTCGTCCCTACTGTTTACAACATTTCCGAGTTTCCTGTCATTTGCAAACTTTGATATTCTGCCCTTTACACCCCAGTCCAGGTCATTTATATCAAAAAGAGCAGTGGTCCTAATACTGACCCCTGGGGGGGCACCTCTGTATATTTCCCTCCAGTTTCAGAAAGACTGACAGGCGACTAGTGCAGGCAGACGCTCTTATTCCCAAAGGAACTAGAACTACCGACTCTTATGATATGTGAATGGCTGACTAACTGAAATGTTGGATGCTTTCTTTAAAGGTATCCTAGTCATATTACGTCTTGTTTTCACTGGCAATGCATGAAAGAAAGGAACGTCAGGGTAAAGCACAGCTAGTGTACTCTGATTGACTGCATCCACCAAGATGCTGCCAACCGTATCGGGAAACCCTGATACATCTACCTGGCACTGAGCATGGGAACTGCCTTCTTAGGGTTTGGGTCAGCAGACAGCACGGTGTGAGGACAACACAGTGTGCTGAGAGTGCGGTGAGTGTGGGAGTTTGGTGAAGTGGGGGAAGGAGGTGCTGCTTTGCCTTGCTTTTCCTGCAGAGCGGTAGTGGACCTGAGAGTAGAAGACTGAGATTGTGGAATAAAAGCAGCAGCAGACCTGCAACAAGAGACCACTACTGTGCGACATCACAGGGACTTAACTCCTGGACCTAAGATAAATAAGAAGCAAAAAGTAATCCAAGTGGGACGTCACCAAGGAAGAGGTAAGTGATTGGCTGGTGAGTATTTTCCTGCTGAATTTGTCTAAGGTTAGAGTTTGTGGATTCTCTGGTCTCTGTTGTGTAGTGGGGGACTGCTGTTCAGCAAGTGCCCTTGAGTATACCTTTTTAATTGCAGTGAAATTGGTGGGATTCATTTAATTTGAATTAATTAGTTAAAGGGTAAGTCATGTCAGGACAGCCCAGCCCCGTGTTATGCTCTTCCTGCTCTATGTGGGAAATCAGGGACCCTTCCGGTGTCCCTGACGACCATGTGTGCGGGAAATGTATCCAGCTGCAGCTACTGACAAACCGCATTGCGGCACTGGAGCTGCGGATGGATTCATTAAGGAGCATTCGCGATGCTGAGAACGTCGTGGATAGCACGTTTAGTGAGATGGTCACACCGCAGGTAAAGGTTGTACAGGCAGGAAGTAATTGGGTGACCACCAGGCAGAGTAAGAAGAGCAGGCAGGCAGGCAGTGCAGGGGTCCCCTGTGGCCGTCCCCCTCTCAAACAAATATACCGCTTTGGATATTGTTGAGGGGGATGACTTATCAGGGGAAGGCAGCAGCAGCCAACTTCCTGGCACCAGGGGTCGCTCTGCTGCACAGGCTGGGAGGAAAAAGAGTGGAAGAGCTATAGTGGTGGGGGATTCTATCGTAAGGGGAACAGACAGGCGTTTCTGTGGCCGTAAACGTGACTCCAGGATGGTTTGTTGCCTCCCTGGTGCCAGGGTCATGGATGTCACTGAGCGGCTACAGGGCATTCTCAAGGGGGAGGGTGAGCAGGCAGAGGTCGTGGTCCACATTGGGACCAACGACATAGGTAGGAAGGGAGATGAGGTCCTGCATCAAGAATTTAGGGAGCTAGGTAGCAGATTAAAGAGCAGGACCTCAAAGGTTGTAATCTCTGGATTACTCCCAGTGCCACGGGCTAGTGAGTATAGAAATAGGAGGATAGAACAGATGAATGCGTGGCTAAAGAGTTGGTGCAGGAGGGAGGGTTTCAGTTTCCTGGATCACTGGGCCTGCTTCTGGGGAAGGTGGGACTTGTACAAGTCGGACGGGTTGCACCTGAACCAGAGCGGGACAAATATCCTTGCGGGGAGGTTTGCTAGCACTGTTGGGGGGGGTTTAAACTAACTTGGCAGGGGGATGGGATACAGAGTGGAGCGACAATAGGGGGTGATGTGCAGCCAAATATAGAGAAAAAAACAAGTCAGCTTGGAAGACAGGGCAAATATGTAAGGGCAAGGCTGGATGGCATCTATTTTAATGCAAGGAGTCTTGCGAATAAGGTGGATGAACTGAAGGTGTTGATAAACACATGGGAGTATGATATTGTTGCTGTCACAGAGACATGGTTGAGGGAGGGGCAAGACTGGCAGCTCAATATTCCGGGGTACAGAATCTTCAGGCGAGACAGAGGGGGAGGTATAAGAGGAGGGGGGGTCGCAATATTAATTAAAGAATCAATTACTGCCATAAGGAGGGATGATATATTAGCAGGTTCCTCTAATGAGGCCATATGGGTGGAGCTTAAAAACAAAAAGGGGGCAAGCACTTTGATGGGAGTGTACTATAGGCCCCCAAACAGTCAGGGGGAGATAGAGGAACAGATATGTAGGCAAATCTCAGAAAATTGTGCAAATAATAGGGTAATAATAGTGGGGGATTTCAACTTCCCCAATATTAACTGGGATACTCAGAGTGTAAAAGGCTTAGAGGGTACAAAATTCTTAACGTGCATCCAGGAGAGCTTTTTGAGCCAGCATGTAGAAAGTCCTACAAGAGAGGGGGCGGTACTGGACCTAATTCTAGGGAATGTGGCCAGCCAAGTGGAAGAAGTGCTAGTAGGTGAGCACTTTGGTGACAGTGACCATAATTCGGTGAGATTTAAGGTGGTCATGGAAAAGGACAGGGAGGGGCCGGAAATAAAGGTTCTAAATTGGGGGAAGGCCGATTTTAATAGGATAAGGCAGGATCTGGCCAAAATGGACTGGGATCAGCTGCTTGTAGGAAAATCCGCATCGGAGCAATGGGAGTCTTTCAGAAGGGAGATTGAGACCATACAATGGCAACATGTTCCCGTAAAGGTCAAGGGTGGTTCCAAGAACTCCAGGGAACCTTGGATGTCAGGGGATATACGAGAATGGATTAGGAAAAAAAGGAGGGCTTTTGGCAGATACAAAAGGCTAAAGACGGAGGAAGCCCTAGAGGAGTACAAAAAGTGCAGGGGGATACTTAAAAAAGAAATTAGGAGATCAAGGAGGGGCCATGAAATAACACTGGCGAGCAAAATAAAGGAAAATCCTAAGATGTTTTATAAGTATATTAAGGGTAAGAGGATGACTAGGGAAAAAGTAGTGCCCATTAGGGACAAAAATGGCAATCTGTGTGTGGAGCCGGCAGATGTAGGAGGGGTTCTAAATGAATTTTTTGCATCTGTTTTCACTATGGAGAAGGACGATGTGTTCAATTCTTGGCACCACACTTTAGGAAGAATGTCAAGGCCTTAGAGAGGGTGCAGAGGAATGGTACCAGGGATGAGGGACTTCAGTTATGTGGAGGGATTGGAGAAGCTGGGATGGTTCTCCTTGGAACAGAGAAGATTAAGGGGAGATTTGATAGAATTGTTCAAGATCATGAACAGTTTTGACAGTGTAAATAAGGAGAAACTGTTTCCAGTGGCAGAAAGGTCAGTAACCAGAGGACACAGATTTAAGGTGATCTGCAAAAGAGCCAGAGGTAACATGAGGAAACATTTTTTGATGCAGCAAGTTGTAATGATCTGGAACGCACTGCCTGAAAGGATGGTGGAAGCAGATTCAATAGTAACTTTCAAACGGGAATTTGATAAATACTTGAAGGAAAAAATTTACAGGGCTATGGGAAAAGAGCAGGGGAATGGGACTAATTGGATAGCTCTTTCAAAGAGCCGGCACAAGCACGATGGGCCGAATGGCCTCCTGTGCTGCACCTACTATGATACTATCATAAAGCAAATCAAGTATTTAATACGGAGTGACTATTGACGACGTGCCCGCCCCCACCCCCCCCCCATGCACTTTTGACACTGCGTGATTTAGGGGCTAGGGCAACGGGTTGGAGACCACAGGTTACAATGCTGTTATCACTGGACGCACCCTTTCTCCTACCCCCAACGCACAATCTCCAGCAGATTGACTCAGACGAGTATTTACATAAACCGGTTTTATTTTTTCATAGCTGTGAGAGATCTCCATACACACCTGCAAATCTTCACTTTACAAACTGACTAACTGAAAAAACAGTAAATTGGCCACAGGTTTTGCAACAGCTCCTCTCTTGTCTGAGACTGTGGGTTGAATTAAGCAAACTGCCTTCTTCAGGATTACTATACTCCACCGTTTCAGGTCAAAGAAAGTTCTGATGAAGGGTCTTCGACCTGAAATGTTAACTATGTTTCTTTCTCCACAGATGGTGCCTCACTTGCTGAGCTTTTCCACCATTTTCTGTTTTTGTTAGAGTTTCAGTGTAGCCTGACTGGATCAAATTCCACTTTCCAAGCCGAGTGCTGGGTGAGTGGTGTCCAGTTACACCTCTCACTTCTCTGCGTTGTTGTTACAGCTCACCAGGCGAGACATCATTGGCTGCAAATGTGGCTGACATTTTCCTGACCGTCAGGAAGGGGTTAAAATTGAGGCCATTGTGTTTGCTCTCTGTTGATATTAGACTGTGTACTCGGTATCAGGAGCCTTTGGAATTAATTTTGTTGGCTCAGCACAAACTGTTCTCCCCCCCCCCCCCCCCCCCCCCCCCCCAGGAGCTGAGCCACATATACCTGAGCAGCCTGTGCCAATCAGTGTTAGTCAGAGATACGGTATAGCTGGGTAGCCCTAATTCTCTGACCTGCATTCCCTTTGAGCGTGACACCCTGCAGGGAGTGTGAGATCAGTTACCCTGTGGATCCCATTGTGTTGCTGTGAAAGTAAAGGTTGCATGGCATCCTTCAGTATAGTACAAAAGTGAAATTCATTCTACTTTTTCTCTCTCTTCTCTCATCTTGTCCCTGTCTCCTTTTCCCCTCTTTCTCCCTGACGTTAGTGTAATGTTGGAAGAGATTGCCATAGAATATTCCTGCACAGTTTTATGTTTCAACGATGTGGAGATGCCGGTGATGGACTGGGGTTGACAATTGTAAACAATTTTACAACACCAAGTTATAGTCCAGCAATTTTATTTTAAATTCACAAGCTTTCGGAGGCTTCCTCCTTCGTCAGGTGAACGATGTGAAAATGAAATCCTCGAAATGAAATCGCATTTATAATTCACAGAACAATGCTTGGTGAGTACAGACAGTTTTTTCAACTGCCCGTTGCCAAGGCAATCAGTGTGCAGACAGACAGGTGTTACCTGCCAGGTCTCACAGAATATACAAATCACCAAAAAAAAACAACAAACAAAAAAAAAGAGATAGAGAGGTAGAAACATAGAAAAGACAGCAACTGACCCGTTATATTAAAAACAGATAACATTTGTTCGCTGGTGGGGTAACGTGTAGCGTGACATGAACCCAAGATCCCGGTTGAGGCCGTCCTCATGGGTGCGGAACTTGGCTATCAATTTCTGCTCGACGATTTTGCGTTGTCGTGTGTCTCGAAGGCCGCCTTGGAGTACGCTTACCCGAAGGTTGGTGGCTGAATGTCCATGACTGCTGAAGTGTTCCCCGACTGGGAGGGAACCCTCCTGTTTGGCGATTGTTGCGCGGTGTCCGTTCATCCGTTGTCGCAGCGTCTGCATGGTCTCGCCAATGTACCATGCTCTGGGGCATCCTTTCCTGCAACGTATGAGGTAGACAACGTTGGCCGAGTCACAGGAGTATGAACCATGCACCTGGTGGGTGGTGTCCTCTCGTGTGATGGTGGTATCTGTGTCGATGATCTGGCATGTCTTGCAGAGGTTACCGTGGCAGGGTTGTGTGGTGTCGTGGACGCTGTTCTCTTGAAAGCTAGGTAATTTGCTGCGAACGATGGTCTGTTTGAGGTTGGGTGGCTGTCTGAGCAGACCCTGCGAATACACAGGGTCTGCTCAGACGAGGAGGAACGCGATGGACACCTACAGACGCTGAAAGACGCCCTAGTAAGAACGGGATATGACGCTCGACTCATCGATCGACAGTTCCGACGGGCCACAGCAAAAAATCGCATAGACCTCCTCAGGAGACTAACACGGGACGCAACCAACAGAGTACCCTTTGTCGTCCAGTACTTCCCAGGAGCGGAGAAACTACGCCATGTTCTCCGCAGCCTTCAACATGTCATCAATGAGGACAAACACCTCGCTATGGCCATCCCCACACCTCCACTACTCGCCTTTAAACAGCCACCCAACCTCAAACAGACCATCGTTCGCAGCAAATTACCTAGCTTTCAAGAGAACAGCGTCCACGACACCACACAACCCTGCCACGGTAACCTCTGCAAGACATGCCAGATCATCGACACAGATACCACCATCACACGAGAGGACACCACCCACCAGGTGCATGGTTCATACTCCTGTGACTCGGCCAACGTTGTATAAAGTGAGGAGTGGGAAATGTGGTGACAGAACTTTCTCACCTTTTAAATAGGATTGTAGCTTTGAGCGGGACACCAGCTGAAGCTCAGTATTTAATTTTACCCAGAGAGTGGTTAGAATGTGGAACTTGCTACCACTTAGAGTAGTTGAGGTGAACAGCATAGATGCATTTAAGGGGATAAACACATGAGGGAGAAAGGAATAGAAGGGTATGCTGAGAAAGTTAGATAAAATGGAGTGGGAGGAGGCTCGTGTGGAGCATAAACACCGGCTGTTTCCTCTCGGCCTCACTAATAGGCGATGATACTGGCATGAGGCTTCAGGCTAAAGCAGTGTTCCCTTTTTCTGCTCTATGTGAACAGTAGCAGTGAGGGGAGGAAAGATAGGTGTGGGGGAAGGCGATTTGTAGCCACCATTGGCTTGGGCAATAAGCTGGGGAGGTGTCTTGGTGGATTCAGAGAAAGCAGCAAACCAATGCTCCTCAACCCTAAATATTCCTTTAAAGAAGCAAGAGGGAGAATTTTAACTGAGAACGGGGACGAGCGTCAAACGCGCTTGACATCGGCAGCGTGAGACCCGGGCAATTTTAACTGCCAAGGATCGTCTGCATGCCACCGATCAGCTGACACTAGAAACAGGAGGAAAGCGGCAGCTGACCAGCGGGGGGGAGTGGAAGTTCATGCGGCAGGAGGCCACCAGCCGGCACCAGGGGAAGACTTGTCAGCAAGAAGATAAATTGTGGGCAGGGTGTTTCGGAAGGGCCTCGTGGGAGGGAAGCGGGGAATGCCCGGGGCAGGTGAGACCTAAATTTTCCTTGTGGGGCCCAGAAGGAAGATTTTAAAAAATCCTGAAATGGCCTCTTCTGGTCCTGGATCATCTTCTCGCTGTCTTCACCTGACTGGAAAGCCGCAACAACTTCCCCTCTCAGGCCAGAGTTAAAATTGCAGTAGCTGCCCAATGACATTATCAGACCCCAATCTGCATATTTGAAGCAGGACCCTGCCAGCTAATATGGATCAGTGCCAAGTAGGAAGGAAATCGGTGGGTATGTTGCCGAGGATATTTTAACTTCTCACCCTCCCGGTTTCCGCCAGGTATGTCGGTTTAAAATCGCCCCCATTCTTTTGCCACTAATCATTTGATGTTTTCGTTTTGTATTTTTAGGTCCAATAAAAGTGAACGGTGATAAGATTGTGAGATCTCTGGGTGACAACACACTGCTGCCGTGTACAATTAACACCAAGCAATTTGTGTCTCAATTCATGTGGCAACAAAAGCGAGGTCAACAGCAACTGAACTTTTTCACTCTTGTTTTCACAAATGGAAATAAATCTAGTTTAAATGATATTTTTGATGGCAGAATGACCTACGTTGGACAAGAACACAATAACGCATCAATGTTTTTAAAAAATATTGCACTAAGTGACGAGGGGACTTATATCTGCATTTTCACCTTATTCCCTGATGGGCCTATCCAAGAAGAAATACAGCTAATCGTAATAGGTACGGAAAGTTTCCATTCTAACATCTGACTTTGGTGTCACTGTAGCTCAGTAGTGGCATTCTCAACTGAGTCGGAAGGTTGTGGGTTCAGGTCCCACTCCAGAGACTTGAGCACAAAAATCTAGACTGACACTCAGTGCAGTACTCGTGTTGGTTCGCTCACCACCTGCCGCAGGCCCAGTCTGGCAGCTATGTCCTTCAGGACTCGGCCAGCTCGGTCAGTAGTGGTGCTACCGAGCCACTCTTGGTGATAGACATTGAAGTCCCCCAACCAGAGTACATTCTATGCCCTTGCTACCCTCAGTGCTTCCTCCAAGTGGTGTTCAACATGGAGGAGGACTGATTCATCAGCTGAGGGAGGGCGGTAGGTGGTAATCAGCAGGAGGTTTCCTTGCCCATGTTTGATCTGATGCCATTAGATTTCATGGGGTCCAGAGTCAATGTTGAGGACTCCCAGGGCCACTCCCTCCTGACTGTATATCACTGTACCGCCACCTCTGGTGGGTCTGTCCTGCCGGTGGGACATGACATACTCAGGGATGGTGATGGAAGAGTCAGGGACGTTGGCTGAAAGGTATGGCTATGTCAGGCTGTTGCTTGACTAGTCTGTGGGACATCTCTCCCAATTTTGGCACAAGTCCCCAGATGTTAGTGAGGAGGACTTTGCAGGGTCGACTGGGCTTGGTTTGCCTTTGTCGTGTCCAGTTTTACTCTTATTATGACTTTTTCTGGTGAGATTGTACAACTGAGTGGCTTGCTAGGCCATTTCAGAGGGCAATTAAGAATCAACCACATTGCTGTGGGTCTGGAGTCACATATAGGCCAGACCAGGTAAGGACATTAGTGAACCAGATGGGTTTTTACGACAATCCGGTAGTTTCATGGCCACCATTACTGATGCTAGTATTTTAATGCCAGATTTTATTTAATTAATTGAATTTAAATTCCCCAGCTGCCATGGTGGGATTTGAACTCATGACTCCGGATTATTAGTCCAGGCCTCTGGATTACTCGTCCAGTAACATAACCACTATGCTACCGTACCCTCAACCAACATCACGACAACAGATTATCTCATCATTATCGCATTGCTGTTTGTGGGCTCTTACTCTGCGAAAATTGGTTGCCGCATTTCCTACTTTACAACAGTGATTCTGCTTCGAAAGTACTTCATTGGCTGTGAAGTGCTTTGGGACACCTTGAGATTGTGAAAGGCGCTATATAAATGCAGGTCTTTCTTTAACTTTATGAAAATGCTCCAGCACTATTATTACAAATGGGACAATGCTCCGACTATACACGGCCTACAAGGAACTTCACTCATGGGAAGTGCATATCAGCAACTTGGGTATCTTACTGGTTTAAATGAATGGTCGGAAAACCGTGTGGGCTCATGCCCAACTTTCTGATATGCACTGCCAGCGTGTAAAATGCAGAGCTTTGCTTGGGGCAGATCCATAAAAGTTGCTAGCTGGACAAGGAAGCTTGCTTACGGCAGGGTTCTCGAGCAAACTACAGACCCTGTCAGAATCAAACTGGACTTGGTATCAATTTGTTTAGATCCAAATTGTCTCTGAACATGATTTGCTGAATATTCCAACTTGTAAAATTGGAAACCTATATTAAAATTTATCATGGAAATGAGCCTCAAGAGCAAACATGTTTCTATGACAAATCTGTACTTGACTATAGTTTCAGAAGGACAGAATCCATGATCAGGCACAGAGCGACACTTGCAGAGAGCGCTCAGGAAATCACAAGCCTGCAGCCCCTTGATTTTCCGTTCACTAACAGAAAGTCAGGAGCTCCGATTTCCTCACCAGCACTCCGAGCAAGTGTCATGCCTCACTAGGAACGTCCAACTAAAGGAATCAGCCTCATAGAATCAACTGAAGGCTGGATTTTTCTGCCCATACCTTATGATTGAGAGGAAAATCTAGCCATGTACTCAGTGAACAGCCAACTAGCTGTAGCAGTAACAGTCTTTCTTTTATAAAGATTGGTAAAATACGCAGGCTCAGGCTTTCCGCTTCCCTCTAACAGTATATTAGTCCCACCAGTTGGTAGTGCAGCTCACACACACATCGCCCTGAAATTCCATGGAGGTTGCCTCCCAATCTTACGCTGTAACTTGACGGGAGATGGGGAAAGCTCCCAGAGAATTTCAGAGCCGAGAATATTGCTAAAGGAAAAGATCACATGACTGCAGCAAATCCCTGAAGTTGAATCTCTCCGAACTAATCTAGAAAGGTGGACAAACATTCCAGTTCTGAGTCTTTCGTCCAGCAGGACTGAAGAACTCACATTTTGGGATTTTTGACCATTTGGCCTAAAAGGGATTTTAAGCTATAATATGGTTTTGATATAAAGTCAGATTCAGGATTCTTTAATGGTAGATTTTTAAATGAGCTCTCCTGAAAGGAAATGGGGCAACTATCAAAGCTGATATCCATATCAGTTTGAGACAACGAGGAGGTTTTTAACACAATCTAGCACTTCCTAGTGATGTTCATACACATAATGTCAGATTGGCTACTTCCCACTCAGCACAGCAGCAGCCATGCATGTGAAATGGGTGGGAGAAGTTTCTGTTCCAAGATACAATCATAGAATCTTACGGAACAGAAGGAGGCCATTCGGCCCATTGTGCCTTTGAAAGAGCTGTCCCATTTAGTCCTACACCCCAGCTTTTTCTCCATAACCCTGCAAATTAGTCCTCTTCAAGTACAAGTCCAATTGTGTTCTGAAGTTTCCTATGGAATCTGTTTCCACCTGCGTTTCAGATCTTAACAACCCTCTGTGTGAAAATATTTCTCCTCATTTCCCCTCTAGTTCTTTTGCCAATTATTTTAAATCTATAACTTCTGGTTACCGGCCCACTTGCCAGAGGAAACAGTTTCTCCCTACTTGCTCTAACAAAACCCCTCATTATTTTGAATGCTTCTATTAGGTGTCCCCTTAACCTTCTCTGCTCCAAGGAGAACAATCTCAGCTTCTCCAATCTCTCCACATAACTGAAGTCCCTCATCCCCGGTATCATCCTGTTAAACCTCCTCTGTACCCTCTCCAAGGCCTTGATGTCTTTCCTAAAGTGTGGTGCCCAAAATTATACAAAACATTCCAGCTGAGGCCTAACTAGTGATTTGTTTTTGTATTCAATGTTCCTATTTACAAAGCCAAGTATCCCATATGCTTTCTTAACCACCTTATCAACTTGCCCTGCCACCTTCAAAGATTTGTGAATATGCAGCTCCATGTCCCTCTGCTCTTGCACCCTTTCAAAATAGTACCATTTAGATTATACTGCCTCTCCATGTTATTCCTCCCAAAGTGCATCACTTCACAATTATCTGCATTAAATTGCATCTGCCATGTGTCTGCCCATTTCACCAGTCTGTCTATGTCCTCCTGAAGTCTGCTACTATCCTCCTCACTATTTATTACGTTGCCAAGTTTTGAATCAACCGCAAACTTCGAATTTGTACTCCCTATGCCCGGGTCCAAATCATTTATATATAACAAGAAAAGCAGTGGTCCTAATTCCGACCCCTGGGGGACCCCACTGCATACTTCTCTCCAGTCATAAAAACATCTGTTCACCACTACTCTCTGCCTTCCACCCCTTAGCCAATTACCATCATCCCTTTAATCCCATGTGCTTCTATTTTCCGAATGAGTCTGTTATGTGGTACTTTATCAAATGGTTTTTGAAAGTCTATGTACACGTCTACTGCACTACCTCATCAACTCTCTCTGTTACTTCATCAAAGAACTCAATCAGGTTAGTGAGACATGATTTGCCTTTAACAAATCCGTGCTGGCTGTCCCTTATTAACCCATGCTTCTCCAAGTGAGAATTAATTTTGTCCTTGACAATGGTCTTGAGTTGTTTTCCCACCACTGACATTAGACTGGCCTGTAGTTACCAGGTTTATGCCTCTCCCCTTTTTTGAACAGGGGTGGAACATTTGCAATCCTCCAGTCCTCTGGCACCGCTCCCATATCTAAGGAGGATTGAAAGATTGTGGTCAGATCTTCTGCTACCTCCATCCTTGCTTCCCTCAGCAACCTAGGATGCATCCATCTGAACTCGTTCACTTTGAGTGATGCCATTCTATTTAGCACCTCCTTTCTATCAATTTTTAGACAGGTTTGATTGGCAGCTCAACTGCATGGGCAGTCGTCTGGCAGAGCGTATTGTCTGCCCTTAATGGCATAAAAGTTGGGCGGGTTCTATAACAGGTGAGCAATCCAGATTATTGCCTATGTGGTGTAGATGAAAATTTACCCCATAGAGCTGGAGAAGGGTTTTAGGTCAAGTATTTGGCTTTCTGTTCAGCTAAGACAGCAAGTTAGAAACACAGTCCACTTAGAGCTCCTAAGTAAGATATAGGGTGTGAGGGCTGCATTCTTAAGCTAAGTGCCAACCAGTTTCATAAAAGTTACTGGTCAGGAAATGTATTTAGCCTGCTAACAGGGATAGTGTAGCATGCTTTATTATTTTCTATGTTATGAGGAGTGTTACAAAATAGATTAAAATTTGCTTTAAATTCATCTCTTAAACTTGAGCCCAAAAAGCAACCTTCCAAAAAAACGTAGCTGCATGTTCACTTGCTCATACTTTCGCCGGAATGATTTGAAGAAAAGAACTTGCATTGCCTTTCATGACCTTAAGACATCCCAAAGCACTTTATAGCCAATTAAGTACTTTTGTAGTGTAGTGACTATTGTAATGTCGAGAAACGTGGCAGCTAATTTGCACACAGCAAGATCCCACAAACAGCAATGAAATAATGACCAGATAATCTGTTTTTCGGTAATGGTTGGTTGAGATATAAATATTCGCCAGTGGCTATTGTTTGCTCTCCTGCTACCTTATTCTACACAATCAGAAAGGAATTCTCTAAACAAACACAGTATACCCAATTACTTCACAGACTTTGTGTCATGGCCATCATTTTAGTGCCTTTTCCCACTTAGTGCTGGTGTATTGTGAGCCAATCCTCTAGCCTCTAAACCGTGGCTACTTCTAATTGATTTCCTCAGTGGAAGGAGTAAGTGTACTGGCTGCCTGCTGGGTTTCACTGGGTGCTGCTTGGGATTCCAGTGGCTACATACTACATTGTGCCGATTCCTGAGATAGCTCTGCAAATGATCAACTATGTCTGCTGCTGCTGCAATTGGCTGCTCCTGTGCTTTCTGGCACGTATGTTGTCACTTGCACAGGAGGGCTGAATAGCCCAGGTGTGATGTGGTCAAAGAGACAGCAGCCTTATTCATGCCAACTCGAGCCATGCCCCGATGCTGGGCATTCCCTTAGCGTTCCCTGCTGAACTGTGCGTGAACAGACCTGTGAAGCCCTGCCTCCTGACTCCATCCAATCGCTGAGCATGTTGAAGCCAGACAGGACGGCTTCTTGTAAATTGAAACCCGAGGCCACTATAGCAGCAGTCTAAGCACTCACAAGAGAATCTGCGACTGGGCTAAGGATCTGTTCCAGTGGGGACCTGGGGCCTCGAACCTTGCTGTAAATCCCGGGATGCGCTGCATGCTAGACAGGCACCAACAGCTATCTCACATGACTGCACAGGTGTGGCTAGTGGGCTCCTCCGCACTCGTAGCTAGAACTTGTGGAGGTGCTGGGTGCTCAGCACCACTGACGTTTCTGGCAGTCTGTTCTTCCAATCCTTCCAAAACTTAAAAGGACCTTATGTCTCTTGGAGCCAGAATTATAACATATTGAAACAGTGCTTGCATTGCAATATACTGTGTGTGATGTGAGGGAAAGAGACATTATAAGAGCAGGATGACACGAGCCCTGAGCTAGGGAAGCCCTCCATCTTCACGCCTACCTGCCCTTTTGCCCCAATGCTTTTTTTCTCTCATATTTTAACTCATTACACTCCTTGTTTTTCATTACTTCAGTTGTACTTTTCAGTTATTTCATTATTATTTTCTATATTTTTTTCTGAAGTATTTATACTACCTTCAACACTATTGATGATCTGGCCTTTGCTCTCATCCCTTTTTCTTACCTTTTAGCCTATTTTCACTTTTATTTTTATTTCTGCCTGAGCCCTCCCCCCTAATCTTTATTGGTTCAAAGTCCCTTCTAGAGCCTTATTTATCCTTTCAGCTAGGACATTGATCCCAGCCTAGTTCAGGTGCAGCCTGTCCCAGCAGTACAGCTGCTTCCTGTCCCCTGTTTCCCACACCAATCCTTCAGCCATGTGTTTACTTTCCTAATCTGTTTGTCCTTATGCCAATTTGCATGTGGCTCTAGTAATCTGAGATTATTACCAACATGGACCACGACAACTGGATATTCCCCCTCCCTTCCTAGCTTGCTTTCTGCTTCGAGATATCCCTTATCCTGGCACTTTCAGGACTCTCGTTCGTGACTGCATCCCCCTAATTATTGAATCCCTTAAATCTACCATGTTTCTATTCTGCTCTTCCCCCCACTTTTGACTGCCTTCTGCTCCACGGTGCCTTGGTCAGCATTGTGGCAGACCTTCCTGTAGCCTTTCCCCTTATCAGGTAGCAAGTATCTCGTACCTGTTGGATAGGACCAGTGTTTGCTGAACCTCCTTCTCTACCTCCCTTAGGTTCCTCTACCCAGCTGACTGACAGTCACACTCTCCCCTTCCTGCACCTGTGCTTTCCACTGAGGTGTGACTGTACTCTGGAGAAAACAATGCAGAAATTCCTCTTCCTCCCCAAGGTGTCAGAGTGTCTCTAACTTGCACTCCAGCTCAATGACCTGCACTTGAGTTACTTGAAGGCAGAGACACTTACTGCAGATGTGGCAATCTGGGACAGCTTCGCTGACAACAAACTCCCACATACTGCGGTCCTGACACACTGCCTGAGCTGCCATTTCTAATCTTTATTTGTTAGCAGTGAGTGATTTCTAGAACTAATAGAATCACTTGAGGTCAAGATCATATTTAGTAGATGGATTTTAGCTTGATTTCAAATTAATTAGTAATTAATTACTCTGAATATTTATTTATTTATTTATTTACTTATTTAACTAAGTTGATGGATTGGTTTATACTTAGCTCAAATTCCTCAGGTTTGCTGACCCTACCTCTGTGCTGATTATGATGCCGCTTTTTCAGATTTTTCCCTGTGTTTCTGCTGGTTCTTGTGCCCTTTGTAAAGGATAGTAGAAGCAAAAAGTGTTGGAGGTTGTTTAACATACAGTTGGATATTCTAATGGGGGAGTTGGATACTGAAAAAATGTGCTTGTAACAGTCCTGAGGGGCTGGGCTTTGGGAAGACGGAGTTGTGGCTGCTTTCACTGGTGGGGGAGGGGGGAGTGTCATGTATAAGGAAAGTGCTGTGGGTGGTGTTGAAAGGCAAACTACTCTTATAACTTGTACCAAGGAAACTGTTTATTATTAGAAGCACTCTGTTACGTGCACAATTGTGTCTCGAGTTTCTTTGAAAGAAGCAGAAGGTTATTCAGTGCTATACAGAGGTCTTCACAAGCTTCGGTGGACTGAATGAATTTTTTCCCATCTCTGACGTCTTTTCATGTTTTTCATGGCCTTGAAATACAACAGAGGATCTCCTGCCATTTTCAGCTATTTCCACTATTCTCTGTGGGTTGCGCTGGTCTACCACAGTGGGAAACCGGGAGATCCACCGCAGAATTTCAGGGCAGGGAATGTTGAAACCTAATACAGAACAAAATGCAGTGCTTTAATATATTAACTCAGCATTTGAAAAGAAAAATGACTGCTACATATTCTAAACTGTGCTACTTTTTATTTTCTCACTTTAGTTCCTCCAATTGTTACGGTACAAATTTATCCAGTTCCCTCTCTGGCTGACTGCAGTGAAAAAGTCCTTGTCACCTGCACAGCAGCAAATGCAAAACCAGCTGCCAACATCACTTGGGAAACACCTTTCACTTCAGATGCCAATCAGAATATTGCACCTCCTGCTGCTAATGGGACTGTGACCATCTTCAGCCAGTTCCGTCTGTGTCCAACTAGATCAGTGCATGGGAAGAATATTATCTGTGTCGTGGAACATCCAACCCTGAAGGCTCCCAAACGATTCCCTTATAAGCTGAATATTTCCTGTAATCACAATTACGTACAACTTTGTCATTATATTTGTTTATATGTCTTAAATAAAATACACGGTGAGGCACAAGGACTGAAATAGAATCATAGGCCCCAATTTTAACTGCCCCCACGAGGAGGGGTCAGTTAACATAAGGGGAGTCACTTACCCCCACCGATGTGTGTAAACGCACGAAGCGTGGTAAATAAGGTTGGTGTCGTGCAGGCGCAAATAGCCACATGGGAATATGATGTTGCGGCGATAACGGAGACCTGGCTCAAAAGAGGGCAGGATTGGGTACCAAATATTCCTAGATACATGGGGCTCGATATTAGGAGGGCGGCGGGGGGGGGGGGGGGGGGGGGGGAGGGGTGTTGGGGCAATTGAGCGCGTGGGTAACGTGCCCAGTGAAATCAGTCTGCCCCGCCCGCGATCGCAGCCTAATTGGATCCACTTACCTGGTCTTCCGGGTTCCCCGCTGCTGATCTGCGCGTCGGGCGGGCTGCGCATGCGCAGTAAGGTCTGTCAGCTGGAGGAGCTCTATTTAAAGGGGCAGTCCTCCACTGACAGATGCTGCAACAAATAGGAAAAATTACAGCATGGAGCAGCCCAGGGGGAAGGCTGCTCCCAGTTTAATGATGCCTCACTCCAGGTATCATTGGATGGGGTGAGGAGGAGGGGGAGGACAGAAATCTTCCTCCCGGTGGGCAGGAAGCGGCCTGCCTCTGCCACCAAGAAGGCTTGGCTCGAGGTGGCAGAGGAGGTCACCAGCACCACCAACATATCGCCCACCTGTATACAGTGCAGGAGGCGCTGCAATGACCTCCGTAGGTCAGCCAAAGTGAGTACACTTACTCATTCCCCTACACTCCGTCTGCCACATCACCGCCCCCACCCCACATCTCCTTCTGCACTACCAACACTACTCTGTCTCATCACCCCTCACACCCACTCAAACCTCATCCTCATCTTACCTGCACTTACCTCGCCAGTACTCATCCCGCCACTACCACTCAACCCAATCCTCATACAATCTTATGGCTCTATCTCATACTCACTCATGCAACTCTTTCACGGTCAGCCTCATTCAACCTGCCACTACCTGTGCTGCAGCCATAGGGCATGCATCACATGTGCAGTAGGTAGTGTAAGGCAAACGTGTCGTGAGCATGAAGGGGATGCACAAGGGTGTTTGAGGGTTTGTCATGGTTTTTACTTATATTTAATTTCTGACCAACTCACATCACATATTATATTGTCACCACTACTGCCACATCTTTGCAAATCTTGTCTGGTCTGTGCAATAATGCCCTTTCCTGAGGATCACAATGAAGACCCACAACTAATGCCACCCATTGTGTCACTGCAGAGTGGGTGTAGGTGTATTTGCAGGGCTCTTTTGTGCAGTCAACTGAGAGACCTCAGCGATGTCCCTGGTGGCACCCTGGAAGGATGCGGAGGAGAAGTTGTTGAGGGCCGTGGTGACTTTGACAGCGACAGGTAAGAAGATGGTGCTCGGGCCAGCCAGGAGCAGCTCGGCATGAAGGAGGCTGCAGATGTCCACGACTACGTGTCGAGTGACTGTGAGCCTCCGTGTGCACTGCATGTCAGAGAGGTCCAGGAAGCTAAGCCTCAGTCTGTGGACCCTGTGGCGAGGGTAGTGCCCTCTGCGATGCATCTCTCTCTGCAGTTCCCCTCCCTCCTGCTGTGCAGGTGGATGTGTCACAGCACTCTGTTGTGGAGCTCCACGTGTCAGAGGTGGCCAGCGAGGCTGGTGATGCTGTTCGCCCGCCAAGGAGGTCATGACTGCAGCTACGGCGGCCCCCATTCGGAAGGTGTACATCTGAGGGGGTCCGCAAGGGAGGTACATGTGTCTGGACCCCGGGGTAAGTGTGCAAGTTGGTGAATTTTATAGTTAAGAGGAGGGTGGTGGAGGCCAAACTTTGTCCAAAGTGACAGAGTGGCCTCCCGCAATGAGTGAGGGTCTCCCTCCCCCCCCCCCCCCCACAACCATCTGTCAAATGGACCTTTGCAGCTGCCGCAGGCTGACAGCTGCAACACGTCCATTTCAACTGGGTGTGTTTCCCTCAGTCTGGGAAACAGTCCCAGTTGTTTGTAAAATCCCACCCCTCCTGAAATATTCCCTTAATTCTGTAAACGACCTGAAATACCTACATAAATATTGTCAAGTGGCACCCCGGCGGCTTTAATTGCCTGCGGGAGTCCCACATGCGGGGGCTGCGCGCGCACGTCTGTGGGGAACCTGGAAGTGGGCGGGTTGGAGCCGGGCTCCCGACCCGCTCCGGGATTCCCCGATTTTCGGAGCCCCCCCGCCAGGAACGCACCCGATAGCGGGTGCTAATTTCGGGCCCATGGTGTTCAGGAAAGATAGGAAGGAGAGAAAGGAGGGGGTGCAGTGACAATATTAATTAAGGAGAATATTGCAGTACTGGAGAGAAAAGGATGGAGGGATCAAGGTCAGAATCTATTTGGGTTAGAGTTAAGAATAGAGGTGCCATTACACTACTGGGTGTATTCTATAGGCCACCATCTAGTGGGAAGAATATAGAGAAGCAAATTTGCAGGGAAATTATAGAGGTGCAAAAGCCATAGAGTAGTGATAATGGGGGACTATGGGGAAAGAGTGGGGAATGAGTCTAATTAGCTTGCTCTTACGAAGAGCCGGCACAGGCTCGATGGGCCGAATAGCCGACTTCTGTGCTGTATTCATTCTATGACCTCCTTAACATTGACATTACAAATTCCATTAGTCAACCCTGACCACGTACATACCAAGAATGTCGCTTAATGTATTTGATTATCCCTGTCATCACTTGTCTTCTGTAACCTTCAGATCTGTTTTTACCCAGACACATAAAGGGGATGAAATCAATCGTGTTTGGTAGCACAAAACGGGAGATAGCAAATTGGCAGCTCATTTTACATTTCACCCAATTATATATTCTGCCCAATTTTCTTTTCCTAGTTTGAAGGAAAGGGAGATAAAGGATTATAGGAACAGGGTGAGAACACAGGGTTAGGAATACTCTTCGTGTGGAGGATAAAAATCAGCATGATCTCGTTGGGCCAAACAGCCATTTTCTGTGTTGTAATTTCTATGTAGAATGACCATAAGTTATATTTTTGAATTGCTTATTGTTTTCAATGATTTAACGTGTTTGCTTATATTAAAAATTATTTTCAGATATATCATCAGTTATCGTTAGACCTCATCATTCTGAACAAGGCCGCTTATCCCTGGTTTGTGATGCAGATGCTAACCCACCAGCTACTAAATACATCTGGACAAAGTAAGAACATTTTTGTTTTGTGGATGAGATGCCACGATGAGCTAGCCCGCTAGAGTAAAGCACTTGAAGCACAGAGCTTCACATTCACATGAAGGTCAATGCGACCAATTCCTGGCCTGTATGATTTTCAATCTGTTAAAATTAACAACCAGTAACTTGTGCAGATCCTGAATCGGGAGTGTTAACCTCTACGCCCAAATTCCCAATATGAGCTCCCGCTGGGCGAAACTCTGCACCAGGGGAACTAAATCCTAAAATTTCTCCCACTGCCTCGTCCCCTTTAGGAGCTGAATTCAAATTCAGCTGTAGTAAAAATTCTTTACTCTGCTGACTGTCAGTCTCAGCCTAGTTTCTAATGGGTGTGGGCCCACAGCACAAACAGCCCATAATTCAACAGGTGGCAATCACAGAGACTATAAATATGTCTGGCAGGCGAAGTGGAAAAATTCAGTGATCCAGTAATGCAGTATTTCTCAGGTTTGGGTTAAGGCACAATGATGAGAAAGAATACAGGGAGTTTTACTCTGTATCTAACATGTGCTGTCCCTGAGTTGAGTGCTTGATGTAGTTGGGCACTCAAAAAATATTGCATTCCTTAGCACTAACCTCCTTCCTTGATCAGCACAAAAATAGTAAAAACAATAACATAATAAAAAGGAACTGGATGGTGCAGTGGATTAAATATTGGCCTTCCACCTCTCGGACCTGGCTTCAAATCCAGCCCATTCTGATGGGATGAAAGTCTCCTCTGTCTGCTGGCTGTAAGGTTTCTAAGGTGAAATGAGTTTAGGCAGTCTCAGTTCAGATCTGGTGCTCAATGAACCACAGCACAAAAATTCCCTAATTCAGCACTAATTGGCAATGTCACCCACAGAGGCCACAGTATGGCTAGTGTGAGGAATGGAAAATAATGTCACGCTGGCGAGGATTCTCTCTTGAGGTTTGGAGTTTGCCATATTGTTGGGACAGATTAGATGGAGCTTTACTCTACGTCTGACTGCACATCACCTGATCAGAGAGCAAGTTATTATCTTAATGGCGAGAAACTGGAAAGTACTGCAGTACAAAGGGATCTGGGGGTCCTAGTGCAAGAAAATCAAAAAGTTAGTATGCAGGTGCAGCAGGTGATCAAGAAGGCCAACGGAATGTTGGCTTTTATTTCTAGGGGGATAGAATATAAAAACATGGAGGTATTGCTGCAGTTATATAAGGTATTGGTGAGACCGCACCTGGAATACTGCATACAGTTTTGGTGTCCATACTTAAGAAAAGACATACTTGCTCTCGAGGCAGTACAAAGAAGGTTCACTCGGTTAATCCCGGGGATGAGGGGGTGGACATATGAGGAGAGGTTGAGTAGATTGGGACTCTACTCATTGGAGTTCAGAAGAATGAGAGGCGATCTTATTGAAACATATAAGATTGTGAAGGGGCTTGATCGGGTGGATGCGGTAAGGATGTTCCCAAGGATGGGTGAAACTAGAACTAGGGAGCATAATCTTAGAATAAGGGGCTGCTCTTTCAAAACTGAGATGAGGAGAAACTTCTTCACTCAGAGGGTAGTAGGTCTGTGGAATTTGCTGCCCCAGGAAGCTGTGGAAGCTACATCATTAAATAAATTTAAAACAGAAATAGACAGTTTCCTAGAAGTAAAAGGGAATTAGAGGTTACGGGGAGCGGGCAGGAAATTGGACATGAAGCTGAATTCGGATCGGTCAAGGCCCTGTGGGTGGCGGAGCGGGCCCAGGGGCTGAGTGGCCGGGTCCTGTTCCCACTTCTTGTGTTCTTTAGATTTGTGGTTGGGATCAGATCAGCCATGATCTTATTGAATGGCGGAGCAGGCTCGAGGGGCCGATTGGCCTACTCCTGCTCCTATTTCTTATGTTCTGATGATCTGGGCATGCTTGGTGCTGACACTGGGTGCATGAAATAGAAAGAGTTCCATTCCTCAACACTAACATCCGGGTATGGTAGCATAGTGGTTATGTTACTGGACTAGTAATTCAGAGGCCTGGACTAATAAACCAGAGTCATGAATTCAAATCCTGCCATGGCACCTGGGGAATTTAAATTCAATTAAAATACTAGTATCAGTAATGGTGGCCATGAAGCTACCGGATTGTTGTAAAAAACAATCTGGTTCACTAATGCCCTTTAGGGAAGGAAACCTGCCGTCCTTACCCGGTCTGGCCTATGTGACTCCAGACCCACAGCAATGTGGTTGATTCTAAATTGCCCTCTGAAATGGCCCAGCAAGCCACTCAGTTGTAAAATCTCGCTTCAAAAAAGTCATAAGAATAAAACCGGACGGACCACCCGGCATCGGACCACTAGGCACCGGACACGACAAAGGCAAACCAAGCCCAGTCGACTCTGCAAAGTCCTCCTCACTAACATCTGGGGACTTGTGCCAAAATTGGGAGAGATGTCCCACAGACTAGTCAAGCAACAGCCTGACATAGCCATACCCACAGAATCATACCTTTCAGCCAACGTCCCTGACTCTTCCATCACTATCCCTGCATATGTCCTGTCCCACCAGCAGGACAGACCGACCAGAGGTGGCGGTACAGTGATATACAGTCAGGAGGGAGTGGCCCTGGGAGTCCTCAACATTGACTCTGGACCCCATGCAATACCGCCCTCCCTCAGCTGATGAATCAGTCCTCCTCCATGTTGAGCACTGAGGGTAGCAAAGTCACAGAATGTACTCTGGGTGGGGGACTTCAATATCCATCACCAAGAGTGGCTCGGTAGCACCACTACTGACTGAGCTGGCCGAATCCTGAAGGACATAGCTGCCAGACTGTGCCTGCGGCAGGTGATGAGCAAACCAACACGAGCGAAAAACTTACTTGACCTCATCCTCATCAATCTACCTGTCGCAAATGCATCTGTCCATGACAGTATTGGTAGGAGTGACCACCGCACAGTCCTCGTGGAGACGAAGTCCCGTCTTCGCACTGAGGACACCATCCAACGTGTTGTGTGGCATTACCACCGTGCTAAATGGGATAGATTCAGAACAGATCTAGCAGCTTCAGAACTGGGCATCCATGAGGCACTGTGGGCCATCTGCAGCAGAATTGTATTCCAGCACAATCTGTAACCTCATGGCCTGGCATATTCTATTATAGAAATATCCTTTCTATAATAGGGTGACCAGAACTGTGTACAGTTCTGGTCACCCTATTATAGAAAGGATATTATTAAACTAGAAAGAGTGCAGAAAAGATTTACTAGGATGCTGCCGGGACTTGATGGTTTGACTTATAGGGAGAGGTTAGATAGACTGGGACTTTTTTCCCTGGAGAGTAGGTTGAGGGGTGATCTTATAGAAGTCTATAAAATAATGAGGGGCATAGATAAGGTAGATAGTCAAAATCTTTTCCCAAAGGTAGGGGAGTCTATAACGAGGGGACATAGATTTAAGGTGAGAGGGGAGAGATACAAAAGGGTCCAGAGGGGCAATTTTTTCACTCAAAGGGTGGTGAGTGTCTGGAACGAGCTGCCAGAGGCAGTAGTAGAGGCGGGTACAATTTTGTCTTTTAAAAAGCATTTGGACAGTTACATGGGTATAGAGGGATATGGGCCAAGTGCAGGCAATTGGGACTAGCTTAGTGGTATAAACTGGGCGACATGGACATGTTGGGCCGAAGGGCCTGTTTCCATGTTGTAACTTCTATGATTCTAATAGCACTGTGGGAGAACCGTCACCACATGGACTGCAGCGGTTCAAGAAGGTGGCTCACCACCACCTTCTCAAGGGCAATTAGGGATGGGCAATAAATGCATGCCTCGCCAGCGACGCCCACATCCCATGAACGAATAAAAAAAAACATCCCTTACCTGGAAGATGTACCATATCCTCGTACTGTATGCTCGATTCAGTGCAGCAAATTCAAGAGCATTTGTGATGTCACTGAAAGCTAAATGTGCCCAACACAATCGCAATTCACCAAGTTTCTTAGAATATCAATCAAGTTGATTGTGGGTTAAGCATATAGTCTGGGTTGACATTTGGGTGCAGTACTGAGGAAGTGCAGCATGGTAAGAGGTGCCATCTTTCAATTGTGATGGTAAATGGAGGCCCCAACTGCCTATTCCAGTTGTTCAGGTCGACACTAAAGATCACAGAGAACTGTTCGAAGTGCAGGGAGCTCCCACAGTGCTCTGGCCAACGTTCCTCCCTCAACCAACACATATTTGTTGGCCAATTGTCTCATTACTGTTTGTGGGACGGTGCTTGGCGTGTTTCAGATACAATAAGGCGCTAAACTATTTATTTCTAATTGGGAATCTCTGATTCACAAGGATGATACCAGAACTGAGAGGATACACTTATCAGGAAAGGCTGAACAGACTGAGGCTGTTTTCTGTAGAAAAAGAGAAGGCTCAGGGGTGACCTAATAAAGGTCTTTAAGATAACAAAAGAGTTTGATAATGTCGACGTAGAGAAAATGTTTCCACTTGTGGGGGAGTCCAAAACTAGAAATCATAAATATAAGATAGTCACAAATAAATCTTGTCGGGAATTCAGGAGAAACTTCTTTACCCAAAGAGTGGTTAGAATGTGGAACGTGCTGCCACAAGGAGTAGATGCATTTAAGGGGAAGCACATGAGGGAGAAAGGAACAGAAGGATATGTTAATAGGATTAGATGAAGTAGGGAGGGAAGAGGCTCGTTTGGAACATAAATGCCAGCATAGACCTGTTGTGTCAAATGGCCTGTTTTTGTGCTGTAGACTCGATGTACCTCGATGATGTGTGGTTAACTGTATTTCATACAGCAGAATCATACTAGGCCCAATTGAGATCAGGCAACTGCTGCACTGTATTTCTAAACTAAGGACTCTGCCCAAAGAACTGACTTAATGTTAGCTGCTGCACAAAGATTTAGCCCTTATTGATTTAGTTATTTTGTCCCCTCTTCATTTTTCTATGAAAAGTCTATTTACGCCTTTGTGAAGTACCTTGGGATATTTTCCTATGTTAAAGGCACCATTTAAATGCAAGATGCTGTTGTATTAGAATCAGAGAAAGGTAAGAGCATGGAAGGAAGCCATTCAGCCCATCGAGTCTGAGCCGGCTTTATGCAAGAGCAATCCAGCTAGTCCCACTCCCTCGCTCTATCCCCGTAGCCCTGCACAATTTTTCCTTTCATGTTCTTATCCAGTTCCCTTTTGAAGGCCATGATTGAATCTGCCTCCACCACCCCTCAGGCAGTGCATTCCAGATCCTAACCGTTCGCTGTGTAAAAAAGTTTTCCTCATGTCACCTTTGGTTCTTTTGCCAATCACCATAAATCTATGCCCGCTGGTTCTTGACCTTTCCACCAATGGGAACAGTTCCTCTCTATCTACTCCGTCTAGACCCTTCATGATTTTGAATACCTCCATCAAATCTCCTCGCAACCTTCTCTGCTCCAAGGAGAACTACCCCAGCTTCTCCAGTCTATCCACGTAACTAAAGTCCCTCAGCCCTGGAATCATTCTAGTAAATCTCTTCTGCACCCTCTTGAAGGCCTTCACATCTTTTCTAAAGTGCGGAGCCCAGAACTGGACACAAACTCCAGTTGTGGCCGAATCAGTGTTTTATAAAGGTTCATCATGACTTCCATACTTTTGTACTCATTGCCTCTATTTATAAAGCCCAGGATCCCGTATGCTTTTTCAACCTGCCCTGCCACCTTCAACGATTTGTGCACATATACCCCTAGATCTCTCTGTTCCTGTATCACTTTTAGAATTGTGCCCTCTAGTTGATATTGCCTCGTTCTCGTTCCTCCTACCAAAATGTATCACTTTGCATTTTTCTGCATTAAATTTCATCTGCCACGTGTCTGCCCATGCCACCAGCCAGTCTATATCCTCTTGAAGCCTATCACTATCCTCCTCACTGTTCACTACCCTTCCAAGTTTCGTGTCATCTGCAAATTTTGAAATTGTGCCCCGTACACCCAAGTCCAAGTCATTAATATCAAGAAAAGCAGTGGTCCCAGCACTGGCCCCTGGGGAACACCACTGTACACCTCCCTCCAGTCCGAAAAATAATCATTTCCTGTCACTTAGCCAATTCTGTATCCATGTTGCTACTGCCCACTTTATTCCATGGGCCGCAGTCTTGATGACAATCCTACCATGTGATACTTTATCAAACGCCTTTTGAAAGTCCACGTACACCACATCAACTTGATAGAAGCCCATGGAATCGAGGGAAAAGTACGGACTTGGTTAGGAAGTTGGCTGAGTGAAAGGCGACAGAGAGTAGGGATAATGGTTAGGTACTCACATTGGCAGGATGTGACTAGTGGAGTCCCGCAGGGATCTGTCTTGGGGCCTCAATTATTCACAATATTTATTAACGACTTAGATGAAGGCATAGAAAGTCTCATATCTAAGATTGGTGGCATTGTAAGCAGTATAGATAAAAACATAAAATTACTAAGCGATATTGATAGATTAGGTGAATGGGCAAAACTGTGGAAAATGGAATTCATTGTAGACAAAAGTGAGGTCATTCACTTTGGATCAAAAAAGGATAGAACAGGGTACTTTCTAAATGGTAAAAAGTTAAAAACAGTGGATGTCCAAAGGGAATTAGGGGTTCAGGTACATAGATCATTGAAGTGTCATGAACAGGTGCAGAAAATAATCAAGGCGGCTAATAGAATGCTGGCCTTTATATCTAGAGGACTAGAGTACAAGGGGGCAGAAGTTATGCTGCAGCTATACAAAACCCTGGTTAGACTGCACCTGGAGTACTGTGAGCAGTTCTGGGCACCGCACCTTCGGAAGGACATATTGGCCTTGGAGGGAGTGCAGCGTAGGTTTACGAGAATGATACCCGGACTTCAAGGGTTAAGTTACGAGGAGAGATTACACAGATTGGGGTTGTATTCTCTGGAGTTTCGAAGGTTAAGGGGTGATCTGATCGAAGTTTATAAGATATTAAGGGGAACGGATAGGGTGGATAGAGAGAAACTATTTCTGCTGGTTGGGGATTTTAGGAGTAGGGGGCACAGTCTAAAAATTAGAGCCAGACCTTTCAGGAGTGAGATTAGAAAACATTTCTACACACAAAGGGTGGTAGAAGTTTGGAACTCTTCCACAAATGGCAGTTGATACTAGCTCAATTGCTAAATTTAAATCTGAGATAGATAGCTTTTTGGCAACCAAAGGTATTAAGGGATATGGGCCAAAGGTGGGTATATGGAGTTAGATCACAGATCAGCCATGATCTTATCAAATGGCGAAGCAGGCACGAGGGGCTGAATGGCCCACTCCTGTTCCTATGTTCTAACTGCATTGCCTTCATCAACCCCCTGTGTTACCTCATCAACAAACAATATCAGGTTGGTTAAACATGATTTTCCTTTAACAAATCCACACTTGTCCAAGTGACTGTTAATTCTGTCCCGGATTATCGTTTCTAAAGGTTTCCCCACCAGCGAGGTTAAACTGACTGGCCTGTAGTTGCTGGGTTTATCTTTACACCCTTTTTTGAACAAGGGTTCTCCAGTCCTCTGGCACCACCCCCGTATCTAAGGATGTTTGGAAGATTATGGCCAGTACATCAGCAATTTCCACCCTTACTTCCCTCAGCAGCCGAGGATTCATCCCAAGCCTCAGTTGGTATTAGTTGTATCAATGTATCTTTTTTAAATACACATGATCTACAGCCTACCAAAAATAATGCAACTGCTGCTACTACAGTTGTATTAAGTATTTTAACTGCTTGCAGTTATCGTTATGCCTTGCACCATTGATTGAGGCATGTTAGATATTTTTATACTGACTCTGTCATTGAACTGTTTTTATTAGAGAGAATGGCTCAATCCCAGAAGGTGTGACAACAGAAAATGAACAAGTTAAATTGACTAAGTTGACTTCTGACCTTAATGGGCTTTATACATGTGAAGCAAGCAACATAGTTGGAACTGTATTCGGCTCCATATACCTGTATACAAGTAAGTGACCTATGAGCTGAGGTGTACACTCCTGTGATTTTTAAGTTTATAAACTGCAGTATCAAATTGAATAATTAAACACATTTTCCTACAAAATGATGTCAAGAACTGAATCCCTAATCTTATTTTACAATATTTTCTAATGTGCTTGGAGATCTCCTGTGGCACTACTCACGGTTAGTGAAATTAATATTTTATAAGGATAGCAATATTAGTGACTGTAAAGTTACAATTGCTTGTGTGTGGCAGTTATTTTTAAACTGATTTAAAAGACATTATTTTTTGTCAAGTTTCAATGCCTAAAAACTGTTCGTCGAAGGAATCAATAGAAGCTGATAGAGGCCCATGCAATTCACAATGTAAAACACTAAAGGATCTTTCATTTTTACTTGTGGAATCAGGATAATAATGATGCAGAGAATAAGTTAGAGATCAAAATATAAAGCTGGAGTTGAAACGAAATTATTAGGAACAGGAGTAGGCCATTCAGCTCCTTGTGCCTGCTCCGCCATTTGATAAGATCATGGCTGATCTGTGATCTAACTCCATATACCCGCCTTTGGCCCATATCCCTTAA
Source organism: Heptranchias perlo (assembly GCF_035084215.1). Lineage (NCBI taxonomy): Eukaryota > Metazoa > Chordata > Chondrichthyes > Hexanchiformes > Hexanchidae > Heptranchias > Heptranchias perlo. The sequence continues at coordinate 78,288,510 of NC_090330.1, forward strand.
TACCTTTGATTGCCAAAAAGCTATCTATCTCAGATTTAAATTTAGCAATTGAGCTAGTATCAATTGCCGTTTGCGGAAGAGAATTCCAAACTTCTACCACCCTTTGTGTGTAGAAATGTTTTCTAATCTCGCTCCTGAAAGGTCTGGCTCTAATTTTTAGACTGTGCCCCCAACTCCTAAAATCCCCAATCAGCGGAAATAGTTTTTCTCTATCCCCCTATCCGCTCCCCTTAATATCTTATAAACTTCGATCAGATCACCCCTTAACCTTCGAAACTCCAGAGAATACAACCCCGATTTGTGTAATCTCTCCTCGTAACTTAACCCTTGAAGTCCGGGTATCATTCTAGTAAACCTACGCTGCACTCCCTCCAAGGCCAATATGTCCTTCCGAAGGTGCGGTGCCCAGAACTGCTCACAGTACTCCAGGTGCAGTCTAATCAGGGTTTTGTATAGCTGCAGCATAACTTCTGCCCCCTTGTACTCTCGTCCTCTAGATATAAAGGCCAGCATTCCATTAGCCTTATTGATTATTTTCTGCACCTGTCCAGGACACTTCAATGATCTATGGGCAGCATTTTAGCACCCGCTATCGGGTGCGTTCCTGGCGGGGGGACCCCGAAAATCGGGAAATCCTGGAGCGGGACCAGAGCCCGCCTCGAACCCGCGCACTTCCGGGTTCCCCGCTGACGCGTCGGCGTGCGCGCGCGGCCCCCGCTGGTGGGAATCCCGCAGGTAATTAAAGCCAGCGGGATGCCACTTGAAGCTATTTATTTGGCTTGTTCAGGTCATTAACTGACCTGATTAAGGGATTATGTGAGGAGGGGTGGGATTTTAGAGCAAACTGGGACTGTTTCCAACACTGGAGGAAACACTCCCAATTCAAATGGATCTGTGGCAGCTGCAAAGGTCCATTTGACAGGTAGCGGGGGGGGGGGGGGGGGGGGGGGGGTGGAGAGACCCTCACTCATTGCAGGAGGCCACTCTGTCACCTGGGGCAAAGTTTGGCCTCCACCTCCCTCCTGACAATCAAAGTCACCAACTTGCACACTTACCCCGGGGTCCAGAGACATGTACCTACCTTGCGGACCCCCTCAGATGTACATCTTGCGGATGGGGGCCGCCGTAGCTGCAGTCATGACCTCCTCGGAGGGCGAACAGCCTCACCAGCCTCACTGGCCACGCCACCCACCTCTGGCACGTGGAGCTCAACAACAGAGTGCTGTGACACATCCACCTGTACAGCAGGAGGGAGGGCAACCGCAGAGAGAGATGCGTCGCAGAGGGCACTACCCTCGCCACAGGGTCCACAGACCGAGGCTCAGCTTCCTGGACCTCTCTGAGCAGCAGTGCACACGGAGGCTCAGAGTCACTCGACATGTAGTCGTGGACATCTGCAGCCTCCTTCATGCCAAGCTGCTCCTGGCTGGCCCGAGCACCATCTTCTTACCTGTCGCTGTCAAAGTCACCACTGCCCTCAGGAACCTCTCCTCCGCATCCTTCCAGGGTGCAACCGGGGACATCGCCGACGTCTCTCAGCCGTCTGCACAAAAGAGCCCTGCAAATACATGTACACCCACTCTGCAGTGACACAATGGGTGGCATCAGTTGTGGGTCTTCATAGTGATCGTCAGGAAAGGGCATTATTGCACAGACCAGACAAGATTCGCGAAGACATGGCAGTAGTAGACATGGCCAGGACCTACTCCGTTAATGGTAGGGCGTTGGGGGGAGTTATAGAACAAAGATCTAGGAGTACAGGTTCATAGCTCCTTGAAAGTGGAGTCACAGGTGGATAGGGTGGTGAAGAAGGCATTCAGCATGCTTGGTTTCATTGGTCAGAACATTGAATACAGGAGTTGAGATGTCTTGTTGAAGTTGTACAAGACATTAGTAAGGCCACACTTGGAATACTGTGTACTCCTGTGTGGGCGAAGGGCCTGTTTCCATGTTGTAAACTAGAAAGAGTGCAGAAAAGATTTACTGGAATGCTACCGGGACTTGATGGTTTGACTTATAGGGAGAGGTTGGATAGACTGAGACTTTTTTCCCTGGAGAGTAGGAGGTTTAGGGGTGATCTTATAGAAGTCTATAAAATAATGAGGGGCATAGATAAGGTCGATAGTCAAAATCTTCTCCCAAAGGTAGGGGAGTCTATAACGAGGGGACATAGATTTAAGGTGAGAGGGGAGAGATACAGAAGGGTCCAGAGGGGCAATTTTTTCACTCAAAGGGTGGTGAGTGTCTGGAACGAGCTGCCAGAGGCAGTAGTAGAGGCGGGTACAATTTTGTCTTTTAAAAAACATTTGGACAGTTACATGGGTAAGATGGGTATACAGGGATATGGGCCAAGTGCAGGCAATTGGGATTAGCTTAGTGGTATAAACTGGGCGACATGGACATGTTGGGCCGAAGGGCCTGTTTCCATGTTGTAACTTCTATGATTCTATTCTATTCTAGTAGTGGTGCCAATATAATATGTAATGTGAGTTGGTCAGAAATTCAATATAAGTAACAACCATGACAAACCCTCAAACACCCTCAATATTCCGGGGTACAGAATCTTCAGGCGAGACAGAGGGGGAGGTATAAGAGGAGGGGGGGTCGCAATATTAATTAAAGAATCAATTACTGCCATAAGGAGGGATGATGTATTAGCAGGTTCCTCAAATGAGGCCATATGGGTGGAGCTTAAAAACAAAAAGGGGGCAAGCACTTTGATGGGAGTGTACTATAGGCCCCCAAACAGTCAGGGGGAGATAGAGGAACAGATATGTAGGCAAATCTCAGAAAATTGTGCAAATAATAGGGTAATAATAGTGGGGGATTTCAACTTCCCCAATATTAACTGGGATACTCAGAGTGTAAAAGGCTTAGAGGGTATAAAATTCTTAACGAGCATCCAGGAGAGCTTTTTGAGCCAGCATGTAGAAAGTCCTACAAGAGAGGGGGCGGCACTGGACCGAGTTCTAGGGAATGTGGCCAGCCAAGTGGAAGAAGTGCTAGTAGGTGAGCACTTTGGTGACAGTGACCATAATTCGGTGAGATTTAAGGTGGTCATGGAAAAGGATAGGGAGGGGCCGGAAATAAAGGTTCTAAATTGGGGGGAAGGCCGATTTTAATAGGATAAGGCAGGATCTGGCCAAAATGGACTGGGATCAGCTGCTTGTAGGAAAATCTGCATCGGAGCAATGGGAGTCTTTCAGAAGGGAGATTGAGACCATACAATGGCAACATGTTCCCGTAAAGGTCAAGGGTGGTTCCAAGAACTCCAGGGAACCTTGGATGTCAGGGGATATACGAGAATGGATTAGGAAAAAAAGGAGGGCTTTTGGCAGATACAAAAGGCTAAAGACGGAGGAAGCCCTCGAGGAGTACAAAAAGTGCAGGGGGATACTTAAAAAGGAAATTAGGAGATCAAGGAGGGGCCATGAAATAACACTGGCAAGCAAAATAAAGGAAAATCCTAAGATGTTTTATAAGTATATTAAGGGTAAGAGGATGACTAGGGAAAAAATAGGGCCCATTAGGGACAAAAATGGCAATCTGTGTGTGGAGCCGGCAGATGTAGGAGGGGTTCTAAATGAATTTTTTGCATCTGTTTTCACTATGGAGAAGGACGATGTAGACATAGAAATACGGCAGGGGGACTGTGATACACTCGAACAGATAAACATCGAGCGGGAGGAGGTATTGGCGGTTTTAGCAGGCCTAAAAATGGATAAACCCCCAGGCCCGGACGAAATGTATCCCAGGCTACTGTGTGAGGCAAAGGAGGAGATTGCGGGGGCTCTGACACACATATTCAGAACCTCTCTGGCCACAGGGGATGTGCCAGAGGACTGGAGAACCGCTAATGTAGTACCATTATTCAAGAAGGGGAGTAGGGAAAAACCGGGGAACGACAGGCCAGTGAGCCTAACATCAGTGGTAGGAAAATTATTGGAAAAAATTTTGAAGGACAAAATTAGTCTCCACTTGGAGAAGCAAGGATTAATCAGGGATAGTCAACATGGCTTTGTCAAGGGAAGATCATGTCTGACTAATTTGATTCAATTTTTTGAGGGGGTGACGAGGCGTGTGGATGAGGGTAACGCAGTGGATGTGGTATACATGGATTTCAGTAAGGCCTTCGATAAAGTCCCCCACAGGAGACTGGTCAAGAAGGTACGAGCCCATGGAATCCAGGGTGCCTTGGCACTTTGGATACAAAACTGGCTTAGTGGCAGAAGGCAGAGGGTGATGGTCAAAGGTTGTTTTTGTGACTGGAAGCCTGTGGCCAGTGGGGTACCACAGGGATCGGTGCTGGGTCCCTTGCTGTTTGTGGTCTACATTAGTGACTTGGATATGAATGTAAAAGGTATGATCAGTAAGTTCGCTGATGATACAAAAATTGGTAGGGTGGTAAATAGCGAGGCGGATAGCCTCAGTCTGCAGGACGATATAGATGGGTTGGTCAGATGGGCGGAACAGTGGCAAATGGAATTTAACCCAGAAAAGTGCGAGGTGATGCACTTTGGAGGGACCAACAAGGCAAGGGAATACACAATGAATGGGAGGACCCTAGGCAAGACAGAGGGTCAGAGGGATCTTGGTGTGCAAGTTCACAGATCCCTGAAGGCGGCGGAACAGGTAGATAAGGTGGTAAAGAAGGCATATGGGATACTTGCCTTTATTAGCCGAGGCATAGAATATAAGAGCAAGGAGGTTATGATAGAGCTGTACAAAACACTGGTTAGGCCACAGCTGGAGTACTGTGTGCAGTTCTGGTCGCCACACTACAGGAAGGATGTGATCGCTTTGGAGAGGGTGCAGAGGAGATTTACCAGGGCTGGAGCGCTTCAGCTATGAAGAGAGACTGGGAAGATTGGGTTTGTTTTCCTTGGAGCAGAGGAGGCTGAGGGGGGACATGATTGAGGTGTACAAAATTATGAGGGGCACAGATAGGATGGATACTAAGGAGCTTTTTCCCTTCGTTGAGGGTTCTATAACAAGGGGACATAGATTCAAGGTAAAAGGCGGGAGGTTTAGAGGGGATTTGAGAAAGAACTTTTTCACCCAGAGGGTGGTTGGAGTCTGGAACTCACTGCCTGAAAGGGTTGTGGAGGCAGGAACCCTCACAACATTCAAGAAGCATTTGGATGAGCACTTGAAATGCCATAGCATACAAGGCTACGGACCAAATGCTGGAATATGGGATTAGAGTAGACAGGGCTTGATGGCCGGCGCGGACACGATGGGCCGAAGGGCCTCTATCCGTGCTGTATAACTCTATGACTCTATGACCCTTGTGCATCCCCTTCATGCTCACGACACGTTTGCCGTACGCTGCCGACTGCACATCTGTGATGCATGCCCTGTGGCTGCAGCACAGGTCGTGGCAGGTTGAGTGAGGCTGGCCATGAAAGAGATGCACGAGAGGGTGTGTACGAGATAGAGCCATTAGATTGTATGAGGATTGGGTTGAGTGGTAGTGGCGGGATGAGTACTGGCGAGGTGAGTAGGTGCAGGTCCGATGAGGATGAGGTTTGAGTGGATATGAGGGGTGATGTGACAGAGTAGTGTTGGCAGTGCAGAAGGAAATGTGGGGTGGGGGCGGTGATGTGGCAGACGGAGTGTAGGGGAAAGAGTAAGTGTACTCGCTTTGGCTGACCTACTGAGGTCATTGGAGCGCCTCCTGCACTGTATGCAGGTGGGCGATATGTTGGTGGTGCTGGTGACCTCCTCTGCCACCTCGAGCCAGGCCTTCCTGGTGGCAGAGGCAGGCCGCTTCCTCCTGCCCGCCGGGGGGAAGATCTCTGTCCTCCCCCTCCTTCTCACCCCATGTATTGATACCTGGAGTGAGGCGTCATTAAACTGGTAGCAGCCTTCCCCCTGGGCTGCTCCATGCTGTGATTTTTTCTTTTTGTTGCAGCATCTGTCAGTGGAGGACTGCCCCTTTAAATAGAGCTCCTCCAGCTGACAGATCTTACTGCGCATGCGCAGCCCGCCCGACGCGCAGATCAGCAGTGGGGAACCCGGAGGACAAGGTAAGTGGCTCCAATTATGCTACGATCGCGCGGGGAGCTGACTGATTTTGCCGGGCGCGTTACCCACGCGCCCGATAGCCCCCCCGTCGAGAACCCGCAGCCCTGGTAACATCGGGCCTTTTGGACATCCACTGATTTTAACTTCTTACCATTTAGAAAGTACCCTGTTCTATCCTTTTTTGATCCAAAGTTGATGACCTCACATTTGTCTACATTGAAATTCCATTTGCCACAGTTTTGCCCATTCACCTAATCTATCAATATCGCTTTGTAATTTTATGTTTTCATCTACACTGCTTACAATGCCACCAATCTTTGTGTCATCGGCAAACTTAGATATGAGTCTTTCTATGCCTTCATCTAAGTCGTTAATAAATATTGTGAATAATTGAGGCCCCAAGACAGATCCCTGCGGGACTCCACTAGTCACATCCTGCCAATGTGAGTACTTACCCATTATCCCTACTCTCTGTCGCCTTTCGCTCAGCCAACTTCCTAACCAAGTCCGTACTTCTATCCATGGACTTCTATCTTAGCTAACAGTCTCTTATGTGGGACCTTATCAAATGCCTTCTGGAAGTCCATATAAATAACATCCATTGACAGTCCCCTGTCCACTACTTTAGTCAGCTCTTCAAAAAATTCAATCAGGTTTGTCAGGCACGACCTACCTTTCACAATTCCGTGCTGGCTCTCTCTGATTAACTGAAAATTCTCGAGGTCACCCTAATTATAGACTCCAGCATTTTCCCCGCAACAGATGTTAGGCTAACTGGTCTATAATTCCCTGGTTTCCCTCTCTCCTTTCTTCACAAGCAATTTTGCAATCCAGAGGGACAGTTCCTGAATCTCGAGAACTTTGAAAGATTATAGTTAGGGCATCTGCAATGTGCTCACCTACTTCCTTTAAAACCCTGAGATGGAAACCATCTGGTCCTGGGGATTTGTCACTCTTTAGTGCTATTATTTTCTTCATTACTGTTGCATTACTTATATTAATTTTATCAAGTCTATGTCCCCGACTCAATATTAGTTTTCTTGGGATTTCCGGCATGCTATCCTCTTTTTCGACTGTAAATACTGACGCAAAATAATTGTTCAACATGTCCGCCATTTCCCCATTGTCAATGACAATATCCCCACTTTCAGTTTTTAAGGGGCCAACACTGCTCCTGACCACCCTCTTTTTCCTAATGTAACTATTCATAATATAGAATCTACAGAAACAAGCCATTCAGCTCAACTGGTCTATGCGTCAGTGTTTATACTCCACACGAGCATCCTCCCACTCTAATTACCTCTTCCCGCCCTGCCCCCTTATCTCTCTATTCTCTGCTCCTTCACGTGTGGGTGAAGTTTAGATTGATAGAGAAAAGACAAGGAAGTAGTACAGGAAAGTGATGGGGGTAATGATAAACAGAGTGTGTCAGGAAGGGACAGGGCGTACAAATATAAGAGTGCACTAGCAAATGGGGCCGGGGTTGGAAAGAATGGTAAAAAGACAAAATTAAAGGTTCTTTATCTGAATGTGCGCAGCATTCGTAATAAGATAGATGAATTGATGGCACAAATAGAAACAAATGGGTATGATCTTGTGGCCATTACAGAGATACGGTTGCAAGATGACAAGGTTGGGAGCTAAATATTCAGGGTTATTTAACATTTCGGAAGGATAGGAAAAAAGGTAAAGGTGGTGGAGTTGCTCTGTTAATAAAGGATGAAATTGGTATAATAGTGAGAAATGATCTTGGCTCAGAAGATCAAGATGTCAAATCACTTTGGATGGAGGTAAGAAATAGCAATGGAATGAAATCACTGGTGGAAGTAGTATATAGGCCCCCTAACAGTAGCTACACTGTAGGGCAAAATATGAATCAGGAAATAAGGGGGGGCTTGTAAAAGAGGTAATGTAATAATCGTGGGTGATTTTAACTTTCATATAGATTGGACAAATCAAATTGGCAAAAGTGGCCCTGAAGAGGAGTGTACGCGGGACTGTTTCTTAGACCAATATGTCGGGGAACCAACCAGGGGACAGGCCATTTTGGATCTGGTAATGGGTAACGAAACAGGATTAATTAATGATCTCAAAGTAAAGGATCCCTTGGGAAGCAGTGATCATAATATGATAGAATTTCACTTCCAGTTTGAGAGCGAGGATCTTGGGTCTGAAACTACTGTATTGAAGGGCAATTACAAAGCAATGAGGGTGGAATTGGCTAAAGTGGACTAGGTAAACAGATTAGGTAGTATGATAGTGGCAAACATTTAAACAGATATTTTATGACTCGGAACAAAAATATGTCCCTGTGAGGAGGAAAGACTCCACAGAAAGGATGAACCAACCATGGCTAACTAAGGAAGTCAAGGATGGTATCAGGTTAAAAGAAAAATCATACAACATCGCAAAGATTACTGGTAAGCCAAAGATTGGGAAAACTTTAAAAACCAGCAAAGGATGACTAAAAGAATAATAAAGAGGGAGAAAATAAATTATGAGTAAACAAGCAAGTAATATAAAAACTGACTGTAAAAGCTTCTACAAGTATATAAAAAGAAAAAGGGTAGCTAAAGTAAACATTGGTCTCGTAGAGGATAAGACTGGGGAAATAATAATGGAAAACAAGGAAATGGCAGAGGAATTGAACGGATATTTTGTATCTGCTTTCACAGTAGAAGACACTAATAACATACCAATAATAGTAGAAAATCAAGGGCAAAGGGGAGGGAGGAACTAAAAACAATCACTATCACTAGAGGAAAAAGTATTTGATAATGGGTCTAAAGGCTGACAAGTCCCCTGGACCTGATGGCTTGCATCGGAGGGTCTTAAAGGAAGTGGCTACAGAGATAGTGGATGCATTGATTGTAATCTTCCAGAATTCACTAGATTCTGGAAAGGTCCCAGCGGATTGAAAAACCGCAAACGTAACACCCCTATTCAAGAAGGGAGTGAGACAGAAAGCAGGTAACTATAGACCAGTTAGCTTAACATCTGTCATTGGGAAAATGCTCGAATCCATTATTAAGGAAGTAGTTGCAGGACATTTGGAGACTCATAATACAATCAAGGAGAGTCAACATGGTTTTATGAAGGGGAAATCATGTCGGGCAAATTTATTAGCATTCTTTGAGGAAGCAACGGGCAGGGCGGATAAAGGGGAACCAATGGATGCAGTATATTTGGATTTCCAAAAGGCATTTGATAAGGTGCCACATAAAAAGTTACTGTACAAGATAAGAGCTCATGGTGTTGGGGGTAATATACTGGCATGGATAGAGGATTGGCTAACTAACAGAAAACAAAGTCGGGATAAAAGGGTCATTTTCAAAATGGCAATCTGTAACTAGTGGGGTGCCGCAGGGATCAGTGCTGGGGCCTCAACTATTTACAATATATATCAATGACTTGGATGAAGGAACAGAATGTCTTGTGGCCAAATTTGCTGATGATACAAAGATAGGTGAAAAAGCAAGTTGCGATGAGGACACAAAGTCTGCAAAGGGAATTTGACAGGTTCAGCAAATGAACAAAAATTTGGCAGATGGAATATAATGTGGGAAAATGTGAAGTCATCCACTTTGGGAGGAAAAATAAAAAAGCAAAATATTATTTGAATGGAGAAATACTACAAAATGCTGCGGTACAGAGGGACCGAGTGTCCTTGTACATGAAACACAAGAAGTCAACATACAGGTGCAGCAGGTAATCCGGAAGGCAAACAGAATATTGGCCTTTATTTCTAGGGGGATGGAATATAAAACCAGGGAAGTCATGCTACAACTGTACAGGGTGCTGGTGAGACCACACCTGGAGTACTGCGTACAGTTCTGGTGCCCTTTTTTAAGGATAGATATACTTGCATTGGAGGCAGTTCAGAGAAGGTTCACTAGGTTGATTCCGGTTATGGAAGGGTTGTCTTATGAGGAAAGATTGAACAGGTTAGGTCTATACTCATTGGAGTTTAGAAGAATGTAAGGAATCTTACAACACCATGTTATAGTCCAACAATTTTATTTTAAAATCACAAGCTTTCGGAGATTATCCCCTTCGTCAGGTGAGTGAATGAATAAGAGGTTCTCAAATCGCATATCTTATATTAGGCTGGGACACCATCACACCAATCAAAAGGTGTCGTTGGTGTTCAGACAGGTTAGCCACGGAAAACAGTAGGTCCCAGTATGCTGAATACACATTGTGTCAAATTACACAGACAGAGACCCAAAAGGCAGAGAGAGAGAGAAAATATTAAAAACAGATAACTTCTTTTTCCCTTGCTGGTGGGGTTACGTGTAGGGTGACATGAACCCAAGATCCCGGTTGAGGCCATCCTCATGGGTGCGGAACTTGGCTATCAACTTCTGCTTGACGATTTTGCGTTGTCGTGTGCCTCGAAGGCCGCCTTGGAGAACGCTTACCCGAAGATCGGTGGCTGAATGTCCTTGACTGCTAAAGTGTTCCCCGACTGGGAGGGAACCCTCCTGTCTGGCGATTGTTGCGCGGTGTCCATTCATCCGTTGTCGCAGTGTCTGCATGGTCTCGCCAATGTACCATGCTCCGGGGCACCCTTTCCTGCAACGTATGAGGTAGACAACGTTGGCCGAGTCACAGGAGTATGAACCATGTACCTGGTGGGTGGTGTCCTCTCGTGTGATGGTGGTATCCGTGTCGATGATCTGGCATGTCTTGCAGAGGTTGTCGTGGCAGGGTTGCGTGGTGTCGTGGACGCTGTTCTCCTGAAAGCTGGGTAATTTGCTGCGAACGGGATATGACGCTCGACTTGTCGATCGACAGTTCCGATGGGCCACAGCAAAGAATCGCATAGACCTCCTCAGAAGACAAACACGGGACGCAACCAACAGAGTACCCTTCGTCGTCCAGTACTTCCCCGGAGCGGAGAAACTACGCCATGTTCTCCGCAGCCTTCAACATGTCATCGAGACACACGACAACGCAAAATCGTCGAGCAGAAATTGATAGCCAAGTTCCGCACCCATGAGGACGGCCTCAACCGGGATCTTGGTTCATGTCACGCTACACGTAACCCCACCAGCAAGGGAAAAAGAAGCTCTCGCGCTCTCTCGACACAATGTGTATTCAGCATACTGGGACTTACTGTTTTCCGTGGCTAACCTGTCTGAACACCAACGACACCTTTTGATTGGTGTGATGGTGTCCCAGCGTAATATAAGATATGCGATTTGAGAACCTCTTATTCATTCACTCACCTGACGAAGGGGATAATCTCCGAAAGCTTGTGATTTTAAAATAAAATTGTTGGACTATAACCTGGTGTTGTAAGATTCCTTACATTTGTCCACCCCAGTCCATCACCGGCATCTCCACATCGAGTTTAGAAGAATTAGAGGCGATCTTATTGAAACATATAAGATTCTGAGGGGACTCGATAGGATAGATGCTGAGAGGATGTTACCCCCTCATGGGGGAATCTAAAACTAGGGGGCATAGTCTCAGAATAAGGGGTCGCCCGCTTAAGACGGAAATGAGGAATTCTCCCAAGGGGTTGTGAATCTTTGGAATTCTTTACCCCAAAAAGCTGTGGAGGTTCACTCATTGAATGCATTCAAGGCTGAGTTAGACAAATTTTTGATCAGCAAGGGAGTCAAAGGATATGGGGAAAAGGCAGGAAAGTGGAGTTGAGGTAAAAACCAGATCAGCCGTGATCTCATTAAATGGCGGAGCAAGCTCGAGGAGCCGAATGGCCTACTCCTGCTCCTATTTCTTCTGGTCTTATGGTCCAATGGTGTGCATCAAGCATCCCCTTAAATGCATCAATGCTATCTGCTTCAGCCACTCTACGTGACAGCAAGCTCAACATTCTCACCACTCTCTGTGCAAAGAAATTCCTCCTAAATTTTTCATTTCATCTGTTATATTTATGTCCCTTTGTTCTGGACTCCCCCACAAACACAAACAGTTTCTCCACATTCACCTTATCAAATCCCTTCATAAATTTAAAGACCTTTATCAGGTCTCCTCTTCTCTTTTCTAGAGAAAAGAGCTGCAGCCTGCTCAATCTTTCCTGACAGTTATGTCCTCTCAATTCTGGTAACATCTATGTAAATCTTTTCTGCACTTTCCCCAGTGCTTCAGTATTTTTCTAGTATGGAGACTAGAACTGTGCACAATGCTATTACCGTAATATAATGTAGCTAGTTTGCAGTTTGCTACATTTTTTCCTGTACCATCCCATATATAGATTTTTTAAAAGGTCTGGTGAGCAGCTTGTCACTACATAGAAGGAAACTTTATTTCTTCTGTATTATTTTCTAATTGGTGAGAAGCTAGGAACTGTGGAGGAGCAGAGAGATTCAGGGGTCCAAGTACAGAAATCATTAAAAGCTAGTGGACAGGTACAAAAAAATAATTAAAAAGGCTAATGCAATGTTGGCCTTTATCTCAAGAGGGCTGGAATACAAAGGGGTGGGAATTATATTAGCTGTACAGAGAGCTCTGGTTAGACTCCACCTGGAGCACTGCATTCAGTTCTGGTCACCGCACCTCAGGAAAGATATATTGGCCGTGGAGGGGGTGCAGCGCAGATTCACCAGAATGATACTGAGCTAAATAGGTTAAATTCTGAGGATAGGTTGCATAGACGAGGCTTGTAGTCCCTTCAATATAGAACATTAAGAGGTGATTTAATTGATGTGTTTAAGATGATTAAACACATCAATTATTCCCTCTGGTGCGGGAGTCTAGAACAAAGGAACATAACCTTAAAATTAGACCTAGGCCGTTCAGGAAGCACTTCTTTGCACAAAGGGAGTGGAAATCTGGAACTCTCTTCCCCCAAAAAGTTGTTGAGGCTAGGTAAATTGGAAATCTCAAAACTGAGATTGATAGATTTTTGTTAGGCAAGGTGTAAAGGGATATGGATCAAAGGCAGGTTAATGGTTTAAGATACAGATCAGCCATGATCTATTCGAATGACAGAACAGGCTTGAGGGGCTGAATGGCCTACTCCTGTTCCTATGTTCCTAAATTTGAAGATGTTGAGTTAAAGTTGTGACTGAAAGCTGCATTGCAAACAGAATGAAACTTTTAAAAGACGTTATTTATGAGGGTTGGACGTCTGTTTTAAAGTAGCAGCTTATTATTGACAGATGCGGTCGGGGCGCAAGGCCATTAACGACGTGTCAGTGGGGCAGGGAAATTTAATTTGTGAGGCCATTGACAAATGCAACAATGGGGCCATGAAATTTACCAGTGAGGCTGTGGTTGGGCAAGGGTGCAGGGCCAGTAAATTTCATACAGGCCTAAGCTGCAAGGGGCCAAAGTTGCCAGCAAGACTTGGTGGCAGTCAGTGGAGAGGCCAGAACAGACTAGTAAGTATTTATATTTACCTTTTCAGCAGATTCTCTGTGGGCCAGGAGAAGCCCGGCCCCAGGCCCAGCCTTGCTCCTAGCACTGCATTGCCTGTGGACCCCCCCTCCCCAGCACCAACTTCATGCCAGGGACCCTTCCCTTGGGTTCCTGGTGTCTTCATGCTCCCGACCCAATTCCTACTCCTGCCAGTTTCGGGTGGGAGGCAGTGCTGCAGTATTTAAATGAGGCCTGGGAGTTAAAATGTCCCAGGCCTCAAGCTGATGTCACCCTCCCACCACACCCAACCTGACTATGCCCTGAGTTGAAATCAACCCTATCGTATTAGCTGTTGCAATCTGCAGCTGTTTCCCATACTCATTAATACTTAGTTTTAAAAAGCAGTCTGTACAGAGTGCTATTTCTAGTTGCCTGAACATTAAGGAAGTCAGCAGTTGAACAATAAATGGCTGCTATGTGTTCTGCTTCATGCCTTTTGACAGTACTTTAACCAGTTTCTAATTTTAGTAATGCTTGTTGAGATAGGCGCATATAAATAACTTGCTTCACACAACTCCTTTAAAGGAGAAACTCCCCAATGTGCTTCACAGAGTAACAGACACCAAGTTAGTAGAGATGACCATAAGTTGGGTTTTTAAGGAGGCTTTTAAGGATGGATACAGAGGGAGCAAAGTTGGGGGGGATTTAGTGGGGAGGGGTTCAGCAAGGGAGTTCCATTAGGGTAGATAAGAGACAGCCGAAGCTTCTGTTATCGATACTGAAAGAGAGAGGGGGAGGGTTGTACAGGAGGCCAGAGTCCCTGGACAGGCTAAGACAATGAGGCAGAAGGAGGTTTTACATGTAGGGTGCATTAGGACCATGGAGGGATTTTAAAAATCTACTTCTTTATGGGCATTTCCTGAGGCAATGTCAAAAGGATTTCTCTCAACACAATGTACAAGGCAATAGGCACTGTGGGGGTAATGTGGGCCTAACTTGCTGGGCTGGAAACGGGTGGGTTGGATGCCTGTTTTACACCCTGCCCAATTTTACTCTCCATTGACCCGAACCTGCCCGGCAGATTAGATTAAAATTATTCCCTGTATTTCATGTGCCCTTATACAACAGAAGCACGAGAGCAACCCATTGCTCTTTTTAAAATTTACAAGCAGTTTCAATAATAAAAAAAATTGTAATTTTTGAAGTTCTACCCAGTTATCCCATTGCTTCACGGATATGTCAGAATATTCGGAGGCAGTGTTATTTCATGGCCCCTCCTTGATCTCCTAATTTCTTTTTTAAGTATCCCCCTGCACTTTTTGTACTCCTCTAGGGCTTCCTCCGTCTTTAGCCTTTTGTATCTGCCAAAAGCCCTCCTTTTTTTCCTAATCCATTCTCGTATATCCCCTGACATCCAAGGTTCCCTGGAGTTCTTGGAACCACCCTTGACCTTTACGGGAACATGTTGCCATTGTATGGTCTCAATCTCCCTTCTGAAAGACTCCCATTGCTCCGATGCAGATTTTCCTACAAGCAGCTGATCCCAGTCCATTTTGGCCAGATCCTGCCTTATCCTATTAAAATCGGCCTTCCCCCAATTTAGAACCTTTATTTCCGGCCCCTCCCTGTCCTTTTCCATGACCACCTTAAATCTCACCGAATTATGGTCACTGTCACCAAAGTGCTCACCTACTAGCACTTCTTCCACTTGGCCGGCCACATTCCCTAGAATTAGGTCCAGTACCGCCCCCTCTCTTGTAGGACTTTCTACATGCTGGCTCAAAAAGCTCTCCTGGATGCACGTTAAGAATTTTGTACCCTCTAAGCCTTTTACACTCTGAGTATCCCAGTTAATATTGGGGAAGTTGAAATCCCCCACGATTATTACCCTATTATTATTTGCACAATTTTCTGAGATTTGCCTCCATATCTGTTCCTCTATCTCCCCCTGAATGTTTGGGGGCCTATAGTACACTCCCAAAGTGCTTGCCCCCTTTTTGTTTTTAAGCTCCACCCATATGGCCTCATTAGAGGAACCTGCTAATATATCATCCCTCCTTATGGCAGTAATTGATTCTTTAATTAATATTGCGACCCCCCCCCTCCTCTTATACCTCCCCCTCGGTCTCGCCTGAAGATTCTGTACCCCGGAACATTGAGCTGCCAGTCTTGCCCCTCCCTCAACCATGTCTCTGTGACAGCAACAATATCATACTCCCATGTGTTCATCAACACCTTCAGTTCATCCACCTTATTCGCAAGACTCCTTGCATTAAAAGAGATGCCATCCAGCCTTGCCCTCACATATTTGCCCTGTCTTCAAAGCTGACTTGTTTTTTTCCTCTATATTTGGCTGCACATCCCCCCTATTGTCGCTCCACTCTGTATCCCATCCCCCTGCCAAGTTAGTTTAAACCCCCCCCAACAGTGCTAGCAAACCTCCCCGCAAGGATATTTGTCCCGCTCTGGTTCAGATGCAACCCGTCCGACTTGTACAAGTCCCACCTTCCCCAGAAGCAGGCCCAGTGATCCAGGAAACTGAAACCCTCCCTCCTGCACCAACTCTTTAGCCACGCATTCATCTGTTCTATCCTCCTATTTCTATACTCACTAGCCCGTGGCACTGGGAGTAATCCAGAGATTACAACCTTTGAGGTCCTGCTCTTTAATCTGCTACCTAGCTCCCTAAATTCTTGATGCAGGACCTCATCTCCCTTCCTACCTATGTCGTTGGTCCCAATGTGGACCACGACCTCTGCCTGCTCACCCTCCCCCTTGAGAATGCCCTGAAGCCGCTCAGTGACATCCATGACCCTGGCACCAGGGAGGCAACAAACCATCCTGGAGTCACGTTTACGGCCACAGAAACGCCTGTCTGTTCCCCTTACGATAGAATCCCCTACCACTATAGCTCTTCCACTCTTTTTCCTCCCAGCCTGTGCAGCAGAGCTACCCCTGGTGCCAGGAAGTTGGCTGCTGCTGCCTTCCCCTGATAAGTCATCCCCCTCAACAATATCCAAAGCGGTATATTTGTTTGAGAGGGGGACGGCCACAGGGGACCCCTGCACTGCCTGCCTGCTCTTCTTACTCTGCCTGGTGGTCACCCAATTACTTCCTGCCTGTACAACCTTTACCTGCGGTGTGACCACCTCACTAAACGTGCTATCCACGACGTTCTCAGCATCGCGAATGCTCCTTAATGAATCCATCCGCAGCTCCAGTGCCGCAATGCGGTTTGTCAGTAGCTGCAGCTGGATGCATTTCCCGCACACATGGTCGTCAGGGACACCGGAAGGGTCCCTGATTTCCCACATAGAGCAGGAAGAGCATAACACGGGGCTGGGCTGTCCTGACATGACTTACCCTTTAACTAATTAATTCAAATTAAATGAATCCCACCAATTTCACTTCAATTAAAAAGGTATACTCAAGGGCCCTTGCTGAACAGCAGTCCCCCACTACACAACAGAGACCAGAGAATCCACAAACTCTAACCTTAGACAAATTCAGCAGGAAAATACTCACCAGCCAATCACTTACCTCTTCCTTGGTGACGTCCCACTTGGATTACTTTTTGCTTCTTATTTATCTCAGGTCCAGGAGTTAGGTCCCTGTGATGTCGCACAGTAGTTGTCTCTTGGTGCAGGTCTGCTGCTGCTTTTATTCCACAATCTCAGTCTTCTACTCTCAGGAAAAGTTTGGAAAAGCAAGGCAAAGCAGCACCTCCTTCCCCCACTTCACCAAACTCCCACACTTACCGAACTCTCAGCACACTGTGTAATATCCGCACACCATGCAGTCCGCACTGACAGGCCCCTGTATTTCTACAGTTGAGACTCAGATGAGTCAGGCCTGCCCCACCTTCAGGGACCAATTGAATCCAGCTAACCAATTAACTTGCTACAGCAGCTCTCTGCTGAAGCCTGACAGAAACTTAGAAATTTAAACTTTTAAATTGACCTTAAACAGTTGAAGCAATATGCACGAGATTGAAAGAGATTAACCCTTCAACTCCCACACTTACCGAACTCTCAGCACACTGTGTAATATCCGCATCCTAAGATGTTTTATAAATATATTAAGGGTAAGAGGATGACTAGGGAAAAAATAGGGCCCATTCGGGACAAAAATGGCAATCTGTGTGTGGAGCCGGCAGATGTCGGAGGGGTTCTAAATGAATTTTTTGCATCTGTTTTCACTATGGAGAAGGACGATGTAGACATAGAAATACGGCAGGGGGACTGTGATATACTCGAACATATTAACATCGAGCGGGAGGAGGTATTGGCGGTTTTAGCAGGCCTAAAAATGGATAAATCCCCAGGCCCGGACGAAATGTATCCCAGGCTACTGTGTGAGGCAAAGGAGGAGATTGCGGGGGCTCTGACACATATATTCAGAACCTCTCTGGCCACAGGGGATGTGCCAGAGGACTGGAGAACCGCTAATGTAATACCATTATTCAAGAAGGGGAGTAGGGAAAAACCGGGGAACTACAGGCCAGTGAGCCTAACATCAGTGGTAGGAAAATTATTGGAAAAAATTCTGAAGGACAAAATTAGTCTCCACTTGGAGAAGCAAGGATTAATCAGGGATAGTCAACATGGCTTTGTCAAGGGAAGATCATGTCTGACTAATTTGATTGAATTTTTTGAGGGGGTGACGAGGCGTGTGGATGAGGGTAACGCAGTGGATGTGGTATACATGGATTTCAGTAAGGCCTTCGATAAAGTCCCCCACAGGAGACTGGTCAAGAAGGTACGAGCCCATGGAATCCAGGGTGCCTTGGCACTTTGGATACAAAACTGGCTTAGTGGCAGAAGGCAGAGGGTGATGGTCGAAGGTTGTTTTTGTGACTGGAAGCCTGTGGCCAGTGGGGTACCACAGGGATCGGTGCTGGGTCCCTTGCTGTTTGTGGTCTACATTAACGACTTGGATATGAATGTAAAAGGTATGATCAGTAAGTTCGCTGATGATACAAAAATTGGTAGGGTGGTAAATAGCGAGGAGGATAGCCTCAGTCTGCAGGACGATATAGATGGGTTGGTCAGATGGGCGGAACAGTGGCAAATGGAATTTAACCCGGAAAAGTGCGAGGTGATGCACTTTGGAGGGACTAACAAGGCAAGGGAATACACAATGAATGGGAGGACCCGAGGCAAGACAGAGGGTCAGAGGGATCTTGGTGTGCAAGTTCACAGATCCCTGAAGGCGGCGGAACAGGTAGATAAGGTGGTAAAGAAGGCATATGGGATACTTGCCTTTATTAGCCGAGGCATAGAATATAAGAGCAAGGAGGTTATGATGGAGCTGTATAAAACACTGGTTAGGCCACAGCTGGAGTACTGTGTGCAGTTCTGGTCGCCACACTACAGGAAGGATGTGATCGCTTTGGAGAGGGTGCAGAGGAGATTCACCAGGATGTTACCAGGGCTGGAGCGCTTCAGCTATGAAGAGAGACTGGGAAGATTGGGTTTGTTTTCCTGGGAGCAGAGGAGGCTGAGGGGGGACATGATTGAGGTGTACAAAATTATGAGGGGCACAGATAGGATGGATACTAAGGAGCTTTTTCCCTTCGTTGAGGGTTCTATAACAAGGGGACATAGATTCAAGGTAAAAGGCGGGAGGTTTAGAGGGGATTTGAGAAAGAACTTTTTCACCCAGAGGGTGGTTGGAGTCTGGAACTCACTGCCTGAAAGGGTTGTGGAGGCAGGAACCCTCACAACATTCAAGAAGCATTTGGATGAGCACTTGAAATGCCATAGCATACAAGGCTACGGACCAAATGCTGGAATATGGGATTAGAGTAGACAGGGCTGATGGCCGGCGCGGACACGATGGGCCGAAGGGCCTCTATCCGTGCTGTATAACTCTATGACTCTATGACTATGATTCATTAAACTGCAGCATGAAAGTCAATAAAGAATCCCTCCACCTATCCACTTCCCTCTCCTTTAAGACCCTGCTTAAAATACACCTCTTTGACCAAGCTTTTGGTTACCCCTCCAAATATCTCCTTATGTGGTTCGGTATCCATATTTGTCTGATTGTGCCTATATGAAGTGCCTTGGGATATTTTTCTATGTTAACAGTGCTATATAAATGCAAGTTGTTGTTGTTATTATAGTATGACAGAACCTTTTAACTGATTTAATTGCAGGTGAGCATCAGTCACGTCAATACATAGTGTTTCCCATCATAATTGTGGCGCTTTTAATTATGGTCAGCATACTCACCTTTCTTTATTGTAAGAAAACACCAATCAGCAAAGAAGTTTTTCCTCAAAGGTGAGTATTTGTGCATGGAATTCATATCCTGGCATTTGGTGAGGTTACCTTATTTTATACCAGTGCTTGAATCCCTTCAATCTGGTTTCTGTCCCATCCACAGCACCAAGTCACTAATGACAGATCACAACAAACTATCCTTCCTCATCCTCCATGAGCTCTCTACGGCTTTCAACACTTTTCCCTTCACCGCCTCTCCTCTGTGTTTCACCTACATGGCCTCGCCCCATCCTGGTTCCACTTCTACCTGAACCAGCTAAATCCTCCCTTGCTGATATGGGCACTACCCCTAGCTTCATCTTGCCCCCCTTCTGGTTTTCATTTACATGCTGCCTCCATACGTATGGTGAGAGACCCAACTCTTCCCTGACATATCCTTGGCTCTGTAACTGTCACGGTGCTATCCAATGGCCTGTCTGACATGAAGTTGTGAATTTCTCCAGCTCACTATTAACTCTGTAGGACTGTCCTTGTATGGTTCCATTGCTACCTTTCCGAATTCAGCTACTGCATGTCCAGCAAGAGCTTCGCTTCCCACCCCTGCACCGTCTCCTCCCAGGCTCCTCTAAGGATTTATCCTTGGCTCCCTTCTCGTCCTTATCTATATGCTACCCCTGGTTAACATCATCCGAGGCACGGGGTCAGCTTTCACGTGCGCTGATCACACCCAGCTCCACCACTTCTCGACCTCTCAACTGCCTCCATGTTGTCCAACATCAAGTCTTGGATGAGTCACAAATTTCTCCAGCTCAGCACTGGGAAGAATTAAGCTGTTGTCTTCTTCCATAAGCACTGCTTCCTTGATACTGGCTCCATCTTCCTCCACGGCCATACTCTCTGCTGAACCAGAGCGTTCACTGTCTTCACATCCTGTTTGACCCTCAGCGAAGCTTTAAATACTTCTCCATCACAAAGATTTCTTACTTCCACTTCTACAACTTTGCCAACTCCATGCCTAACTTGGCCTCTCCTTTACAGGAACCATTATACATGTCTACATCACCTCCAGACTCGACTACACCAATGCTCCCCTTTCCGGTCTCTCGTTATACACTCTTCATAAGCTGTAACTTGTCCAAAACTTTGTAGCGCGTGTCCTGTTCCACACTAAATCCTGCTTACCCATCACCCCCATCCTCACTGACCTACACTGGCTCCCTGATGCATTCAATTCAAAATCCTTGCCTCGTGTATAAACTTTTCATGGTCTTGCCAAGGTTATCTCTGCAATCTGCTCCAGCCCTATATCCCCTCCCCAAGGCTTTGTTCCTCTAACTACAACCTTCAATGCATTCTCTTAACACCCATTCACCCCATCTTTTCATGGCAGACCGTTTAGCCACGTTGGTCATAATCTCTGGAACTCCCTCTCCAATTCTGCCTGTCTCTCCATCTCTTAAAAACCTTCTCAAAACCCATCTCTTTGACACTTTTGGTCATCCCTCTTAATCTCCCTTTCTGGCTCGGTCTGAGTTTTCCCATTTGTGGGGATTTCTTTACATTAAAGTCACAATATAAATGGAAGTTGTTGCCCTCACCGAGACCTCATTAGCTCCCCACCCTCCAGTTCACTGACTTAAAATTCATTGAGCTTATTTTCAAATTACTCCATACCCTTGCTCCTTGGGGGAGAGAGTTCCAGATTTCCACGACCATATGTGAGAAAAATGCTTCCTGATTTCACTCCTGAATGGCCGAGCTCTAATATTAAGAGTTTGCCCGCTTGTTATGGATTCCACCACCATTAATAGTTAATTGTTGTAATAAAGAAATTTAGAGCAGATTTGGGTGACAATAAAGCCTGAATATCTGAACTACTGTAATGTTAAAGACTCCTAAGTAAGCCCTATGTGCGGTACTGAGAGAAGGCCGTGCAAAGAGAGGCAGCTAAAGGGTCGAAACTTGCCAACAACACGAGCTACTGGTGGACCTTGCACGCAGCGGGCGGCTTCCCAAAAAATTGCAGTGGACTGTCTGCAATTTAACACCCATTTAAATTAATGGATGCAAAATCTTAGGGCTGTGCAGTCGTAATTTTCCAATTGCATGCATGCTCCCGGGACAGAAAATCATGCGCTGCACCTGTGCGATTTCCCAATGTGCACTCCAGGCCAGTGACGTTCAGCACCTGGAGCCGCAATCAGAGAAGTTACCTTGAAGCTTTTGGGAATTATTTTTTTGCTGTCATTGGAGCCCAATCAGCATATTTAAAGAAGGACCCTGCTGTCTCCTGGTGGATGTCCTGCACGCCTGCTAAACAGATCATATTTAGCATCAGGGTTAACTGCCCAGTCTCCTGGTTTCCACCATGTCTTTCCCTTTGCTTCTTGCTTCTTCTTGCTTCTCAACCTGCTTCTCACAACCCCTGATCATATTTGCGGCTACTTACACCCACCTTATCCTTGTTTTGAGTGTATCCATAGAAACAGAGTTACTTTTGTGATCTGCAAAAAGTTTGCCTTCTATTTCATAGCTTCTGTGTGAATTTTCTGTAAATGCTCAACACGGTTATCATTTTACAATTTAGTTATCATATCTGTAATTTTTTACCCAATAGGAGACTTCTGGGATTTTTCCAGCGCCGACAAGAAGAGAGTGATAAGGTAAAAAAAAAAGAGCTGTTAAAAGATACTTAAGACGTATGTTCAATATTAGGTGCTTTAAACACATTGTCTGTCAGGAAATTGGAGCAATTCCATTGACATTACCAGCACTTCTTGTGCTTCCAGTGGGGGTCATTGGAGCCCAATCAGCATATTTAAAGAAGGACCCTGCTGTCTCCTGGTGGATGTCCTGCACGCCTGCTAAACAGATCATATTTAGCATCAGGACCCGAGAGATTGCACAAAGGGCAGTGGGCTCAGTGTTTCTGGTTGGAGGCATCCCTGGAGGTTTGACCATGTGACATTCTGACCACATGATACCTGATCACATGACATGACCATGTGACATCTGATCATATGACACCTGATCACATGACTTCTACAAATGTTATTGCATTTACCTTATAATGGTTGGGTCCCCTGTAGTTGAGTATTTTTGCTTGTGGTTTCACGCCAGCAGTGCAAGAAGTTCTGAGAACCAGGAGACCACCAGCAGGGGAAGAGGAGAAACCGAGGGCGGGGAAGAGGGGAAACCGAGGGTGGGAGGAACTTTGATTCCACCGGTAACTAATGGTAACTCATTAAAATTGCACTGATAACTAATAGTAATACAGGTAACACTCAGATTCCCCTCATTACCAACAGTAATACAATAAATTACTGATGGTCTATGTAACTGATAGTAATTGGTGTAACACTCTGATATCCTACCTGTAACTAATAGTAATCTTATAACCTGCTGATATTCGCCCTGAAACCGTAGCCAGAATCCCCCACAACTGCACAAGGTGTGGTCAGGCTCCCCAGTTGATGTCACTTTTAACAGGCCCCATCTCTCCTTATTTCCTTGGACTCTGATTTGGACTCTGGATCTGTATGAAAGTGACAACTCTAAACTGGGAATCTCAGTCAGAGCAGATCTGTACTTGAACTTCACACATCAAAACCGGTTGATACAGACCAACCTGAACTAAACCGAGAGATTGCACAAAGGGCAGTGGGCTCAGTGTTTGGGGCACTTTTCACAGAGCATTTTGTCAGCTCAGCAGCAACATTTCTAAACCATTACCTGGGCTCAAACTCAATAAAGGAGAGTTTGCACAGAATTATAGAAATTATAGCACAGGAAGAGGCCATTCGGCCCCCGGTACTGGCGGTCTGTCCTGTAACTCCATTCTCCCCCAGATCCTTTTATATTCCTCTCTTTCAAATATTTATCTCATGCCCTTTTAAATAAAGTTTTAGTCTCTACCTCAACAGCCACATGTGGGGAAGGATCCCACGGTCTAATGGCCCTTAGTTCAAGAATCTTCCTCTTTCCTTCCCCCTTTGTTCCTGCAGTGAGAATCCTTGGTTTCCGTTCCCTAGTTCCCCATTCGCCCACCAGTGGAAACAATCACTATTTACCCAGAGTAAGTCCCCAGGTTTCACTGGCCCTTTACAGGCTGCTCATCTCTTAGTGCAGTTGCCACTCACCATATTGCTGCTGTTGCTCCCAGTTCTGCAGAAAATGATGGTCCCCACGCCCATGCCATTCTCCCCCCACGCCTGAGCATCAATCCCCCGACCCACAGTCCCCAACTCTCCCTGAATCCACAGTACCGTTCTGTCCCCCATTCTACAGTCCACTTTTCTCCCCCAACCACAATCCCCTTCTCTCCCTGACCCCCCATTCCCCAGTCTCCAACAGCCCCCGAGCCCCCATTCCCAAGTCTTCATCTCTCCCCAAGCCACCATTCCACGGTTTCCCTCTCTCCTTGAGCCCTCCATTCCCCATCTCTCCCCGAGGTCCCATTCCAGAGACTCCATTTCTCCCTGAACCCCCATTCCCTAGTCTCAATCTCTCCCCGATTCCGCAGTCTCCATCCCTCCCCGAGCCTGTATTCCCATTCTCTCCCCAAGCCCACATTCCCGAGTCCTCATCTCTCCTTAGCCTACTTTCCCCTGACTTCATCTCTTTCCCCGAGCTCCCATTCCCCAGGCTCCATCTCTCCCCGAGCCCCCGTTCTACAGTTTCCATCTGTCCCCCATTCCCAGTCCCCATCTCTCCCTGAGCCCCAATCCCCAGTTTCCATTACTCCACAAGCCCCCCATCCCCAGTACCCATCTCTCCCTGAGCCCACATTCCCGAGTCTCCATTTCTCCCCGCGTCCCCATTCCCCAGTCCATATCTCGCCCTGATTTCCCCAGTCTCCATCTTTCCCTGATTCCCCGGTCGCCGTCTGTCCCCGAGCCCCCATTCCCCGGTCGCCGTCTGTCCCCGAGCCCCCATTCCCCGGTCGCCGTCTGTCCCCGAGCCCCCATTCCCTGGTCGCCGTCTGTCCACGAGCCCCCATTCCCCGGTCGCCGCCGGCCCCCGAGCCCCCATTCCCCGGTCGCCGCCGGCCCCCGAGCCCCCATTCCCCGGTCGCCGCCGGCCCCCGAGCCCCCATTCCCCGGTCGCCGCCGGCCCCCGAGCCCCCATTCCCCGGTCGCCGCCGGCCCCCGAGCCCCCATTCCCCGGTCGCCGCCGGCCCCCGAGCCCCCATTCCCCGGTCGCCGCCGCCACCCGAGCCCCCATTCCCCGGTCGCCGCCGCCCCCCGAGCCCCCATTCCCCGGTCGCCGCCGCCGCCCGAGCCCCCATTCCCCGGTCGCCGCCGGCCCCCGAGCCCCCATTCCCCGGTCGCCGCCGGCCCCCGAGCCCCCATTCCCCGGTCGCCGCCGGCCCCCGAGCCCCCATTCCCCGGTCGCCGCCGGCCCCCGAGCCCCCATTCCCCGGTCGCCGCCGGCCCCCGAGCCCCCATACCCCGGTCGCCGCCGGCCCCCGAGCCCCCATTCCCCGGTCGCCGCCGGCCCCCGAGCCCCCATTCCCCGGTCGCCGCCGGCCCCCGAGCCCCCATTCCCCGGTCGCCGCCGGCCCCCGAGCCCCCATTCCCCGGTCGCCGCCGGCCCCCGAGCCCCCATTCCCCGGTCGCCGCCGGCCCCCGAGCCCCCATTCCCCGGTCGCCGCCGGCCCCCGAGCCCCCATTCCCCGGTCGCCGCCGGCCCCCGAGCCCCCATTCCCCGGTCGCCGCCGGCCCCCGAGCCCCCATTCCCCGGTCGCCGCCGGCCCCCGAGCCCCCATTCCCCGGTCGCCGCCGGCCCCCGAGCCCCCATTCCCCGGTCGCCGCCGGCCCCCGAGCCCCCATTCCCCGGTCGCCGCCGGCCCCCGAGCCCCCATTCCCCGGTCGCCGCCGGCCCCCGAGCCCCCATTCCCCGGTCGCCGCCGGCCCCCGAGCCACCATTCCCCGGTCGCCGCCGGCCCCCGAGCCCCCATTCCCCGGTCGCCGCCGGCCCCCGAGCCCCCATTCCCCGGTCGCCGCCGCCCCCCGAGCCCCCATTCCCCGGTCGCCGCCTCTCCCTTGAGCCCCCATTCTCCAACTCCAGTCTCCACCCTTCCCGAGCCCCCATTCCCCAATTGCCCCCATTCCCCAGTCTACCTCTCTCTTCCCGAGGTCCCAATCCCCAGTCTCCATCTCTCCCCAATTCACCATTCCTCATCTCTCTCCAAGCCATCATTCTTCAGTCTCCATTTCTCTCCATTCCCCAGTCGCATCTGTCCCCGAGACCCCATTCCCAGTCTCCATCTCTCCCCCATTCCCCAGTCTCTATCTCTCCCAAGCACCCATTCCCCAGTCTACATCTGTTCCTGTGCCCTGATTTCCCAGTCTCCATCTTTCCCCGAGCCTCCATTCCCCAGCCCCCATTCCCCAGTTCCATCTCTCTCCCCGAGCCCCCTTTCCCTAGTCTACATCTGACCCTGTGCCCCGATTTCCCAGTCTCCATCTCTCCCCGAGCCCCCATTCCCCCCTCTCCATCTCTCTCTGGTTCCCCAGTCCCCGTTTCTTCCTGTCCCCAATCCCCAGTCCCCATGTCTCCCCGAGCCCCCATTTCGCTGTCCCCATCTCTCCCCGAGCCCCCATTCCCCAGCATCCAATTCTCCCCGAGCCACCATTTCCCACTCTTCATCTAGCCCTGAACCCCTATTTTGCATTTCATCCCATTCCCCAGCCCCATCTCTCCCTGAGCCGCCATTTCCTGTCTCTACCTGAGCTCTCATTCCCTAGTCTCCATCCAAGAACATAAGAAGATAAGAAATAGGAGCGGGAGTAGGCCATCTGGCCCAACGAGCCTGCTCTGCCATTCAATAAGATCATGGCTGATCTTGGGAACATAGGAACATAGGAACAGGAGTAGGCCATTCAGCCCCTCGTGCCTGCTCCGCCATTTGATAAGATCATGGCTGATCTGTGATCTAACTCCATATACCTGCCTTTGGCCCATATCCCTTAATACCTTTGGTTGCCAAAAAACTATCTATCTCAGATTTAAACTTAGCAATTGAGCTAGTATCAATTGCCGTTTGCGGAAGAGAGTTCCAAACTTCCACAACCCTCTGTGTGTAGAAATGTTTTCTAATCTTGCTCCTGAAAGGTCTGGCTCTAATTTTTAGACTGTGCCTCCTACTCCTAAAATCCCCAACCAGCGGAAATAGTTTCTCTCTATCCACCCTATCCGTTCCCCTTAATATCTTATAAACTTCGATCAGATCACCCCTTAACCTTCGAAACTCCAGAGAATACAACCCCAATTTGTGTAATCTCTCCTCGTAACTTAACCCTTGAAGTCCGGGTATCTCCCTCCAAGGCCAATATGTCCTTCCGAAGGTGCGGTGCCCAGAACTGTTCACAGTATTCCAGATGCGGTCTAACCAGGGTTTTGTATAGCTGCAGCATAACTTCTGCCCCCTTGTACTCTAGTCCTCCAGATATAAAGGCCAACATTCCATTTGCCTTCTTGATTATTTTCTGCACCTGTTCATGACACTTCAATGATCTATGTACCTGAACCCCTCAGTCCCTTTGGACATCCACTGTTTTTAACTTTTTACCATTTAGAAAGCACCATGTTCTATCCTTTTTCGATCCAAAGTGGATGACCTCACATTTGTCTACATTTGCCACAGTTTTGCCCATTCACCTAATCTATCAATATCGCTTTGTAATTTTATGTTTTCATCTACACTGCTTACAATGCCACCTACTTTCTGTCGCCTTTCGCTCAGCCAACTTCCTAACCAAGTCCGTACTTTTCCCTCGATTCCATGGACTTCTATCTTAGCTAACAATCTCTTATGTGGGACCTTATCAAATGCCTTCTGGAAGTCCATATAAATAACATCCATTGACATTCCTCTGTCCACGACTTTAGTCACCTCTTCAAAAAATTCAATCAGGTTTGTCAGGCACGACCTATCTTTCACAAATCCATGCTGGCTCTCTCTGATTAACTGAAAATTCTCGAGGTGTTCAGTCACCCTATCCTTAAGCCAAACTTAGTGGGAGGATAGAAGATTGGGAAGTCTTCAAAAGACAGCAAAAAGTAACTAAAGGATTGATTAAGAAAGGGAAGATAGATTATGAAAATAAATTAGCAAAAAATATAAAAACAGATAGCAAGAGTTTCTATAGTTATATAAAAAGAAAAAGGGTGGCTAAGGCAAACGTAGGTCCCTTAGAGGATGAGTCTGGGAAATTAATGGTGGGAAACATGGAGATGGCAAAAATGCTGAACAAATATTTTGTTTCAATCTTTACGGTAGAGGACACTAAGAATATCCCAACACTGGACAAACAGGGGGCTCGAGGAGGGGAGGAGCTAAATACGATTAAAATCACTAAGGAATTGGTACTCAGTAAATTAATGGGACTCAAGGCGGATAAATCCCCTGGACTTACATCCTAGGGTCTTGAGGGAAGTGGCAGTAGGGATTGTGGATGCTTTGGTAATAATTTTCCAAAATTCTCTGGACTCGGCAAAGGTGCCGGCAGATTGGAAAACTGCTAATGTAACACCCTTATTTAAAAAGGGTAGTAGGCAGAAGGCTGGAAATTATAGACCAGTTAGCCTAACATCTGTGGTGGGTAAAATTTTGGAGTCTATTATTAAGGAGACAGTAGTGGAACATTTCGATAAACATAATTTAATAGGACAAAGTCAGCATGGCTTTACGAAGGGGAAGTCATGTCTGACAAATTTGCTCGAGTTCTTTGAGGACATAACGTACAGGGTGGATAAAGGGGAACCAGTGGACGTAGTGTATTTAGACTTCCAGAAGGCATTCGACAAGGTGCCACATAAAAGATTATTGCTCAAGATAAAGAATCACTGGATTGGGGGTAATATTCTGGCATGGGTGGAGGATTGGTTATCTAACAGGAAGCAGAGTTGGGATAAATGGTTCATTCTCGGACTGGCAACCAGTAGCCAGTGGTGTTCCGCAGGGGTTGGTGCTGGGTCCCCAACTCTTTACAATCTATATTAACGATTTGGAGGAGGGGACCGAGTGTAACATATCAAAGTTTGCAGATGATACAAAGATGGGAGGGAAAGTGGAGAGTGAGGAGGACATAAAAAATCTACAAGGGGATATAGACAGGCTGGGTGAGTGGGCGGAGATTTGGCAGATGCAATACAATATTGGAAAATGTGAGGTTATGCACTTTGGCAGGAAAGATCAGAGAGCAAGTTATTATCTTAATGGCGAGAAACTGGAAAGTACTGCAGTACAAAGGGATTTGGGGGTCCTAGTGCAAGCAGGTGATCAAGAAGGCCAACGGAATGTTGGCATTTATTGCTAGGGGGATAGAATATAAAAACAGGGAGGTATTGCTGCAGTTATATAATGTATTGGTGAGACCGCTCCTGGAATACTGCATGCAGTTTTGGTGTCCATACTTAAGAAAAGACATACATGCTCTTGAGCACTCGGTTAATCTCTTACTCGGTTAATCCTGGGGATGAGGGGGTGGACATATGAGGAGAGGTTGAGTAGATTGGGACTCTATTCATTGGAGTTCAGAAGAATGAGAGGCGATCTTATTGAAACATATAAGATTGTGAAGGGGCTTGATCGGGTGGATGCGGTAAGGATGTTCCCAAGGATGGGTGAAACTAGAACTAGGGGGCATAATCTTAGAATAAGGGGCTGCTCTTTCAAAACTGAGATGAGGAGAAACTTCTTCACTCAGAGGGTAGTAGGTCTGTGTAATTTGCTGCCCCAGGAAGCTTTGGAAGCTACATCATTAAATAAATTTAAAACAGAAATAGACAGTTTCCGAGAAGTAAAGGGAATTAGGGGTTACGGGGAGCGGGCAGTAAATTGGACATGAATTTAGATTTGAGGTTAGGATCAGATCAGCCATGATCTTATTGAATGGCGGAGCAGGCTCGAGGGGCCGATTGGCCTACTCCTGCTCCTATTTCTTATGTTCTTAATTATAGACTCCAGCATTTTCCCCACAACAGATGTTAGGTTAACTGGTCTATAATTCCCCGGTTTCCCTCTCTCTCCTTTCTTAAAAAGCGGAGTGATATGTGCAATTTTCCAATCTAGAGGGACAGTTCCTGAATCTAGAGAACTTTGAAAGATTATAGTTAGGGCATCCGCAATGTGCTCACCTACTTCCTTTAAAACCCTGGGATGGAAACCATCTGGTCCTGGGGATTTGTCACTCTTTTTAGTGCTATTATTTTCTTCATTACTGTTACTTTACTTATGTTAATTTTATCGAGTCCCTGTCCCCGATTCAATATAAGTTTCCTTGGGATTTCCGGCATGCGATCCTCTTTTTCGACTGTAAATACTGACGCAAAGTAATTGTTCAACATGTCCGCCATTTCCCCATTGTCAATGACAATATCCCCACATTCAGTTTTTAAGGGGCCAACACTGCTCCTGACCACTTTCTTTTTCCTAATATAACTATAAAAGTTCTTCGTATTGGTTTTGATATCACTTGCAAGTTTCTTTTCGTACTCTCTTTTTGTCGCTCTTACTATCTGTTTTGTGACCCTTTGTTGATCTTTGTATCTTTTCCATTCGCCAGGATCTGTGCCATTTTTTGCCTTTTTGTATGCCCTTTCCTTGTCTTATACTGTCCCTTACTTCTTTAGTTGTCCATGGCTGTTTTTTTTGGCAAGTAGAGTTCTTGCCCCTCAGGGGTATAAACCGATTCTGTATCATGTTAAATGTTTCTTTAAACATTTCCCACTGATCATCAGTCGTTTTACCCATTAACTGATTTGCCCAGTTTACTGTGGACAGTCTCTGTCTCATCCCATTGAAGTCGGCCTTACCCAAGTCTAGAATCTTAGCAGCTGATTCATTTTTTTCCCTTTCAAACACTACATTGAACTCGATCATTTTATGATCACTATTGGATAGATGCTCACGCACAGTTAAGCCGTTAACTAAATCTGGTTCATTACTCATTACTAAATCTAGTATGGCTTGCCCCCTTGTTACCTCTAGGACATACTGCTGTAGAAAACTATCCCGGACACACTCAAGAAATTCACTACCTTTCTGACAGTTGCTAGTCTGCTTTTCCCAATCTATGTGAAGGTTAAAGACCCCCATTAAGACCACTATGCCTTTCTTACACGCTTACAATCTCGCATTTCAGAGCTGCTGCCAGGGCTCCTATATACAGCTCCCACTATCGTCTTAGATCCTTTCCTATTTCTCAATTCAACCCATAAGGTCTTTGTTGGCTGCTTACCTTTCATTATATCCCCCTTTATCATTGAAGTGATTTCATCTCTAATCATTAAGGCTACTCCTCCCCCTCTTCCATTTTCCCTATCTCTCCTGTAGACCTTATAACCTGGTATATTTAGTTCCCAATCCTGACCATCCTGCAGCCATGTCTCAGTAATAGCTATCATGTCATACCCTCCAATTTGAATTTGAACCTGTAGTTCATTTAATTTATTCCTTATACTCCGTGCATTTGTATATAGAACTCTTAGTTGGGCCACATACCCTCGCCTGACCTTCAGCTTTGATGCTGGGTTAATCGCCTTACACCTTCTAGTTTTTATTTTATCTGTCGTGCCTAAAGTACACTTTCTTTCTGCTGCTCTACGCTTTTCCCTTTCACTTGTTCTTGAACAACTGTTTGTACTATTTGTATTGTAAATTTCCCCTGGGTCTTCCCCTCTTGCTGCTCTCAACTTTATTCCCTTCTGATTCCCCGCTCAGGTTCCCATCCCCCTGCCGCTCTCGTTTAAACCTTCCCCAACAGCACTAGCAAACACCCCCGCGAGGACATTGGTCCCGGTCCTGCTCGGGTGTAATCCGTCCCACTTGTACAGGTCCCACCTTCCCCAGAACCGGTCCCAGTGTCCCAGGAATCTAAATCCCTCCCTCCTACACCATCCCTGCAGCCACGCATTCATCCTGTCTGTTCTCCTGTTCCTATACTCACTAGCATGTGGCACTGGTAGTAATCCTGAGGTCACTACCTTTGAAGTCCTGCTTTTTAATTTATCTCCTAACTCCTTAAATTCACCTTGCAGGACCTCATCCCTTTTTTTGCCTATGTCGTTGGTACCAATATGGACCACGACTACTGGCTGTTCATCCTCCCCCTCCAGAATGCCCTGCAGCCGCTCCGTGACATCCTTGACCCTAGCATCAGGGAGGCAACATACCATCCTGGAGTCACGTTTGCGGCCGCAGAAACGCCTATCTGTTCCCCTTACAATGGAATCCCCTATCACTATAGCCCTGCCACTCTTCTTCCTCCCCTCCTGTGCAGCAGAGCCACCCGTGGTGCCCCGAACTTGGCTCTTGCTGCTTTCCCCTGATAAGCCATCTCCCCCAACAGTATCCAAGCAGTATCTTCAACCTTAACTTCCCTTTCCCACTCGATCGCCATATTCTTTGATTCCTTTGGAGTCTATCAATTTCAACCTTGAACATTTTCAACAACTGAACATCCACAGCCCTCTGGGGAGAGAATTCCAAAGATTCACAGCCCTCTGAGTGAAGAAATTCCTCCTCATCTCAGTCCTTAATGGCCAACCCCTTTTCCTGAGATGATGCTCCCTAGTTCTGGACTCTCCAGCCAGGGGAAACAGCCTCTCAGCATCTACCCTGTCATGCCCTCAGTATCTTATGTTTCAATGAGATCACCTCTCATTATTCTAAACTCCAGAGAGTATGGGCCCATTCGACTCAATCTCTCCTCACAGGACAACCCTCTCATCCCAGGAATCGATCTCGTGAACCTTTGTTGCACCGCCTCTAAGGCAAGCATATCCTTCCTTAGGTAAGGAGACCAAAACTGTACACAGTACTCCAGGTGTGGTCTCAACAAAGCCCTATACAATTGCAGCAAGACTTCCTTACTGTCCGTTAACCAATCCTCCATCCATGTTAATATATTACCCCCAACCCCATGAGCCCTTATCTTGTGTAACAACCTTTCATGCGGTATCTTATTGAATGACTTTTGAAAATCCAAATATACTACATCCACTGGTTCCCCTTTATCTACCCTGCTAGTTACATCCTCAACAAACTCGATTAGACTTGTCAAACATGATTTCCCTTTCCTAACACCATGTTGACTCTGCCTAATCATATTATGATTTTCTAAGTACCTCATTACTACATCCTTAATAATCGATTCTAGCACTTTCCCGACTGCTGATGTCAGGCAAACTGGCCTGTTGTTCCCTGTTTTCTCTCTCCCTCCTTTCTTGAATAGCGGTGTTATCTTTGCTACAAATCCGCTGGGACTGTTCTAGAACCTAGGGAACTTTGGAAGAGCATAACCGATGCATCCACTATCTCTGCAGCTACCTCTTTTAGAACACTCAGACATCGGCCATCGGGTCCAGGGGATTTGTCGGCTTTTAGTCCAGATAACTTCTCCAGTACTGTTTCTTTACTAATGTTAATTACTTTAAGTTCCTCACTCTCATTAGACCCTTGGTTCCCCTATCACTATTTCTGGTGTGTTTTATGTGTCCTCTAATGTGAAGACACATACAAAGGTGGTCACACCGCAGGTAAAGATTACGCAGGCAGAAAGGAAATGGGTGACCGCCAGGCAGAGTAAAAGGACTGGGCAGGGAGAGCCATCTCCCTCTCAAACAGATATTCCGCTTTGGATATTGTTGGGGGAGATGGCTTATCAGGGGATTGCAGCAAGAGCCAAGACCGTGGCACCACGAGTGACTCTGCTGCACAGGAGGGGAGGAAAAAGAATGGGAGAGCAATAGTGATAGGGGATTCCATCATAAGGGCAACAGATAGGCGTTTCTGCGGCCACAGACGTGACTCCAGGATGGTATGTTGCCTCCCTGGTGCTAGGGTCAAGGATGTCACGGAGCGGCTAGGGGGAGGGTGAACAGCCAGAGGTCATGGTCCATATCAGTATCAATGACATCGGTAAAAAAAGGGATGAGGTCCTGCAAGCAGAATATAGGAAATAAATTAAAAAGCATGACCTCTAAGGTAGTAATCTCAGGATTACTCCCAGTGCCACGTGCTAGCGAGAGCAGAAATAGGAGAAAAGACGAGATGAATGCGTGGCTTGTGAGATGGTGTAGGAGGGAGGGGTTTAAATTCCTGAGGCATTGGGACCGATTCTGGGAAAGGCGGGACCTGTACAAGCTGGACGGGTTGCACCCAAGCAGAACCGGGACCAATATCCTTGCGGGGGCATCTGCTCGTTCTGTTGGGGAGGGTTTAAACTAGTATGGCAGGGGGATGGGAACCAAAGGGCAGGTACAGATAGGATAAATTCAGACCAGGAAACAGGAAGTAGAAAAGCAGTTAGTGACGTAGTCAGCGACTCAGAAAGGCAAAAGAAGCAAAGGTTAAATAGTGTTCAGCACAGGAATTTGACGGGGTTAAAGGGTTTATACTTCAATGCAAGGAGTATTACAAACAAAGCAGATGAGCTAACGGCACAGAGAGACACATGGCAGCATGATATCATTGCTATAACGGAAACCTGGCTGAAAGAGGGGGATAATTGGCAGCTCAATATCCCTGGATATAGAGTTTTCAGGCAGATAGAGTGGGTGATAAAAAAGGAGGGGGGTTAGCATTATTGATTAAAGAATCAATTACAGTTGTGAGAAGGGATGATATGCTAAATGGATCATCAATCAAGGCCATATGGGTTGAGCTAAGAAATAAAAAAGGGGCAGTCACACTACTAGGAGTGTACTATAGATCCCTGAATAGTGAAAGGGAGATAGAAGAACAAATATGTAGGCAAATTTCTGAGGGCAATAATCGTAGGGGACTTCAACTACCCTAACATCAACTGGGATTCAAACAGCGTGAGGGGCACAGAGGGTGCAAAATTCTTGATTGGTGTCCAGGAGAACTTTTTTAGCCAGTACGTGACAAGCCCAACAAGAGGGGATGCAATTCTAAATTTAATCCTTGGAAATGAAGATGGGCAAGTGGGTGAAGTGACAGTGACATAT
The DNA here is from genome assembly GCF_035084215.1 of Heptranchias perlo. Taxonomy (NCBI): domain Eukaryota; kingdom Metazoa; phylum Chordata; class Chondrichthyes; order Hexanchiformes; family Hexanchidae; genus Heptranchias; species Heptranchias perlo. Next base: position 78,323,072 of record NC_090330.1, read on the forward strand.
TAGGGATAGTGACCACAATTCAGTTAGTTTTAGCATTATTATGGAAAAGGACAGAGTTAAATCAGGAGTAAACGTTTTAAATTGGGGGAAGGCAAATTTTATAGAACAAAGAGGTGATTTGGCAGAAGTTGACTGGACACAACTACTTGAGGAGAAATCAGTGGCAAACCAGTGGGAAGCACTAAAAAGTGATATTCTACAGGTACAATGCAGACACGTCCCCTCAAAGAAAAAAGGTGGCACTGCCAAATTTAGAGCCCCCTGGTTGTCTAGAAGTATACGGGGCAAGATAAAGCAGAAAAAGAAAGCTTATGACTGTCACAGAAAACTAAATACTGCAGAAAGCCTAGAGGAGTATAGGAAGTACAGGGATGACGTAAAAAAGGAAATAAGGAAAGCAAAGAGAGGGCATGAGAAAATATTAGCTAGTAAGATTGAAGAAAACCCAAAGATGTTTTATCAGTATGTTAGGCACAAGAAGATAGCAAAGCAAAAGGTGGGACCTATCTGGGATGATAAGGGTAACTTGTGTGCGGAAGCAGAGGATGTGGGTAGGGTTTTAAATGCATATTTTGTCTCCGTATTCACAAAGGAAAGGGATGATCCGGACGTAGTAGTTAAAGAGGAGAGGTGTGAAATATCGGATAAGGTAAACATAACGAGAGAGGAAGTACTGGAATCCTTGAAAGTTGATAAGTCACCAGGGCCGGATGGATTGTTTCCTAGACTATTGAAGGAAGCCAGGGAGGAAATAACGGACGCTCTGAGGATCATTTTCCAATCCTCACTAGATACAGGGGAGGTACCGGAGGACTGGAAGACTGCAAACGTAGTACCATTATTTAAAAAGTGTACGAGGGAAAGGCCGAACAGTTATAGGTCGGTCAGTCTTACCTCGGTGGTGGGCAAACTATTAGAATCAATACTGAAAGATAGGATAAACTGTCACTTGGAAAGGCATGGTTTAATCAGGGATAGTCAGCATGGATTTGTTCAGGGAAGGTCATGCCTTACAAATCTGATTCAATTCTTTGAGGAAGTGACAAGGAGGATTGATGAGGGTAGTGCAGTGGATGTGGTCTACATGGATTTTAGTGAGGCATTTGACAAGGTCCCACATGGCAGACTGGTCAGAAAGGTAAAAGCCCATGGGATACAGGGAAATGTGGAAAATTGGATCCAAAATTGGCTCAGTAATAGGAAACAAAGGGTAAAAGTCGATGGATGTCTTTGCAAGTGGAAATCCGTTTCCAGTGGTGTGCCACAGGGCTCAGTGATGGGTCTCTTGCTGTTTGTGGTATATATTAATGATTTGTACTTGAATGTAGGGGGCATGATTGGCAAATTTGCAGACGACACAAAAATTGGCCGTGTAGTTGATAGTGAAGAGGATAGCTGTAGTCTCCAAGAAGATATCAATGGATTGGTGAAGTGGGCGGGAAAGTGGCAAATGGAGTTCAACCGGGAGAAGTGTGAGGTAATGCACTTAGGGAGGGCAAACAGTAAAAGGGAATACGCAGTAAATGGGAATATATTGAGAGGGGTAGAAGAAGTGAAAGACCTTGGAGTGCATGTGCACAGGTCCCTGAAGGTGGCAGTACAGGTAGATAAGGTTGTGAAGAAGGCATACGGAATGCCCTCCGTTATTAGCCGAGGTATAGTATACAAAAGCAGGGATGTAATGATGGAACTGTATAAAACGCTGGTAAGGCCACAGCTGGAGTATTGTGCGCAGTTCTGGTCACCACATTACAGGAAGGACATAATTGCTCTGGAGAGAGTGCAGAGAAGATTTACAAGAATGTTGCCAGGGCTTGAAAATTGCAGCTACGAGGAGAGATTGGATAGGCTGGGGTTGTTTTCCTTGGAGCAGAGGAGGCTGAGGGGTTACTTGATTGAGGTGTCCAAAATTATGAGGGGCCTAGATGGAATCGGCAGGAAGTACCTGTTTCCCCGAGCGGAGAGTTCAAGAACTAGAGGACATAGATTTAAGCTGATTGGCGGAAGGATTACCGGGGACATAAGGAAAAACTTTTTTACCCAGAGGGTGGTGGGTGTATGGAATTCACTGCCCCAATTGGTCGTAGTGGCAGGGTCCCTCAACTCTTTTACAAAGTACCTGGACCTACACCTAAAGTGCTATAAGCTGCAGGGCAACAGACCGGATGCTGGAAGGTGGGATTAGAATGGGCACCTGGTTGTTCTTCGAGCCGGCAAGGACACGATGGGCCGAATGGCCCCCCTCTGTGCTGTATCTTTTCTATGGTTCTAAAATATTTGTTCAACATCTCTGCCATTTCCTTATTCCCCATTATAATTTCTCCTGTCTCAACCTCTAAGGGACCCATGTTTACTTTCGCTATTCTCTTCCTTTTTACATACTTGTAGAAGCTCTTACAATCTGTTTTTATACTTCTTGCTAGTTTACTCTCATTCTATTTTCTCCTCTTTATCAAATTTTTGGTGACCCTTTGCTGATTTCAAAAACTTTCCCAATCCTCAGGCTTACTACTTTTCTTGGCATCCTTATAAGCCTAGTCTTTTAGTCTAATACTATCCTTAACTTATTTAGTTAGCCACGGTTGGATCATTTTGCCCGTGGAGTTTTTATTCCTCAATGGAATGAATATTCATTGAGAATTATGAAATATTTCTTTAAATGTTCACCATTGCTTTTCTACCGTCATACCTTTTAATCTAATTTCCCAATCAACCATAGCCAACTCACCCCTCATACCTATATAATTGGCATTATTTAAGTTTAAGGTTCTAGTCACTCTCCAACTTAATGTGAAATTCTATCATATTATGATCACTCTGCCCCAGAGGATCCCTTAGTATGAGATTACTAATTAACCCTGTCTCATTACACAAGACAAGATCTAAAATCTCTCTCCTGAGCTTTCATTCCCAAACCTCTATCTCTCCCCATGCCCCGATTTCCCAGTCTCTATCTCTCTCCCATTCTCCAGTCTCCATCTCTCCCGAGGCCCGATTTCCCCAGTCTCCATCTCTCCCCAAGCCCCCATTCCCCAGTCCCCATCTCTCCTGAGCCCCCATTTCCCAGCCGCCATCCATTCCCCAGCCTCCATCTATTCCCCAGCCTCCATCTCTCCCTGAGTCCTCAGTCTCCATCTCTCCCCGAGCACCAATTTCCCAGTCTCCATCTGTCCCCCATTCTCCAATCTCCATCTCTGCCGGAGCCTCCATTCCCATCTCTCCCTGAACCCCTATCCTCAGTCACCGCTCTCCCCGAGCCCCCAGTCCCGAGTCTCCATCTCTCTCCCCGAGCTCCCATTCCCCAGTCTCCATCTCTCCCTCTGCCCCGATTTCCCAGTCTCCATCTGTCCCCCATTCCCCGGTCTCCATTTCTCCCGGAGCTTCCATTCCCCAACTCTCCCCGAGCCCCCATTCCCAAGTCTCCGTCTCTCTCCCTGAGCCACGATTTCCCCATCTCCATCTGTCTCCCATTTCCCAATCTCCATCTCTCCAGGAGCCTTCGTTCCCCATCTCTCCCTGAGCCCTCGTTCCTCAGTCTTCAACCCTCTCCAAGCCCCCATTCCCCATCTCTCCCCGAGTCCCGATTCCCCATCTCTCCCCTGCCAGCATTCCCCAGTCCCCATCTTTACCCCGAGCCCCCATTTCCCAGTCACCATCTCGCCACGAGCTCCTATTCCCAGTCTCCAGTTCTCTCCAAGACCCCATTCCCCAATCTCCATCTCTCCCCGATCCCCCTTTCCCCAGTCTCAATCTCTCCCTGTGGCCTCAATCCCCACTCTCCATCTCTCTCCCATTTGGCAGTCTCCGTCTCTCACCGATTCTCCAGTCTCCATCTCTCCCTGAGCCCCCATTCCTCATCTCTCCCTGAGCCCCAAACCACAGCCCCCATTTCTCCTGAGTCCGAATTCCCTTGTCCCCAATCCCCATTTCTCCTGAGCCCCCCTACCCCTGTCTTCATCTCTCCCTGAGACTCAATCTGTCCCTGAACTCCCATTCTCAGCCCCCTTACCCCAGTCTCCATCTCTCCCTGAGCCCCCTTTCCCCAGTCTCCATCTCTCCCCGAGACCCAATTCCCCACTCTCCATCTCTCTCCCGTTCGGCAGTCTCTGTCTCTCACCGGTTCGGCAGCCTCCGTCTCTCACCGGTTCGGCAGCCTCCGTCTCCCCCCGAGCCCCCAGCCTCCGTCTCCCCCCGAGCCCCCAGCCTCCGTCTCCCCCCGAGCCCCCAGCCGCCCGTCTCCCCCCGAGCCCCCAGCCGCCCGTCTCCCCCCGAGCCCCCAGCCGCCCGTCTCCCCCCGAGCCCCCAGCCGCCCGTCTCCCCCCGAGCCCCCAGCCGCCCGTCTCCCCCCGAGCCCCCAGCCGCCCGTCTCCCCCCGAGCCCCCAGCCGCCCGTCTCCCCCCGAGCCCCCAGCCGCCCGTCTCCCCCCGAGCCCCCAGCCGCCCGTCTCCCCCCGAGCCCCCAGCCGCCCGTCTCCCCCCGAGCCCCCAGCCGCCCGTCTCCCCCCGAGCCCCCAGCCGCCCGTCTCCCCCCGAGCCCCCAGCCGCCCGTCTCCCCCCGAGCCCCCAGCCGCCCGTCTCCCCCCGAGCCCCCAGCCGCCCGTCTCCCCCCGAGCCCCCAGCCGCCCGTCTCCCCCCGAGCCCCCAGCCGCCCGTCTCCCCCCGAGCCCCCAGCCGCCCGTCTCCCCCCGAGCCCCCAGCCGCCCGTCTCCCCCCGAGCCCCCAGCCGCCCGTCTCCCCCCGAGCCCCCAGCCGCCCGTCTCCCCCCGAGCCCCCAGCCGCCCGTCTCCCCCCGAGCCCCCAGCCGCCCGTCTCCCCCCGAGCCCCCAGCCGCCCGTCTCCCCCCGAGCCCCCAGCCGCCCGTCTCCCCCCGAGCCCCCAGCCGCCCGTCTCCCCCCGAGCCCCCAGCCGCCCGTCTCCCCCCGAGCCCCCAGCCGCCCGTCTGCCCCCGAGCCCCCAGCCGCCCGTCTGCCCCCGAGCCCCCAGCCGCCCGTCTGCCCCCGAGCCCCCAGCCGCCCGTCTGCCCCCGAGCCCCCAGCCGCCCGTCTCCCCCCGAGCCCCCAGCCGCCCGTCTCCCCCCGAGCCCCCAGCCGCCCGTCTCCCCCCGAGCCCCCAGCCGCCCGTCTCCCCCCGAGCCCCCAGCCGCCCGTCTCCCCCCGAGCCCCCAGCCGCCCGTCTCCCCCCGAGCCCCCAGCCGCCCGTCTCCCCCCGAGCCCCCAGCCGCCCGTCTCCCCCCGAGCCCCCAGCCGCCCGTCTCCCCCCGAGCCCCCAGCCGCCCGTCTCCCCCCGAGCCCCCAGCCGCCCGTCTCCCCCCGAGCCCCCAGCCGCCCGTCTCCCCCCGAGCCCCCAGCCGCCCGTCTCCCCCCGAGCCCCCAGCCGCCCGCCTCCCCCCGAGCCCCCAGCCGCCCGCCTCCCCCCGAGCCCCCAGCCGCCCGCCTCCCCCCGAGCCCCCAGCCGCCCGCCTCCCCCCGAGCCCCCAGCCGCCCGCCTCCCCCCGAGCCCCCAGCCGCCCGCCTCCCCCCGAGCCCCCAGCCGCCCGCCTCCCCCCGAGCCCCCAGCCGCCCGCCTCCCCCCGAGCCCCCAGCCGCCCGCCTCCCCCCGAGCCCCCAGCCGCCCGCCTCCCCCCGAGCCCCCAGCCGCCCGCCTCCCCCCGAGCCCCCAGCCGCCCGCCTCCCCCCGAGCCCCCAGCCGCCCGCCTCCCCCCGAGCCCCCAGCCGCCCGCCTCCCCCCGAGCCCCCAGCCGCCCGCCTCCCCCCGAGCCCCCAGCCGCCCGCCTCCCCCCGAGCCCCCAGCCGCCCGCCTCCCCCCGAGCCCCCAGCCGCCCGCCTCCCCCCGAGCCCCCAGCCGCCCGCCTCCCCCCGAGCCCCCAGCCGCCCGCCTCCCCCCGAGCCCCCAGCCGCCCGCCTCCCCCCGAGCCCCCAGCCGCCCGCCTCCCCCCGAGCCCCCAGCCGCCCGCCTCCCCCCGAGCCCCCAGCCGCCCGCCTCCCCCCGAGCCCCCAGCCGCCCGCCTCCCCCCGAGCCCCCAGCCGCCCGCCTCCCCCCGAGCCCCCAGCCGCCCGCCTCCCCCCGAGCCCCCAGCCGCCCGCCTCCCCCCGAGCCCCCAGCCGCCCGCCTCCCCCCGAGCCCCCAGCCGCCCGCCTCCCCCCGAGCCCCCAGCCGCCCGCCTCCCCCCGAGCCCCCAGCCGCCCGCCTCCCCCCGAGCCCCCAGCCGCCCGCCTCCCCCCGAGCCCCCAGCCGCCCGCCTCCCCCCGAGCCCCCAGCCGCCCGCCTCCCCCCGAGCCCCCAGCCGCCCGCCTCCCCCTCTCCTCGCTCTCCATCTATCCCCTAACCACCATTCACCATCTCTCCCCGAGAGCCCATTCGCCAGTCTCCATCTCGCTCCCCGAGAGCCCATTCGCCAGTCTCCATCTCTTCCCTGATTCCCCACTCTGCATCTCTCTCCATGCCACTATTTCCCAGTCTGCATCTCTCACCGAGCTCCCATTCCCCTGTCTCCATCTCTCTCCATGCCACTATTTCCCAGTCTGCATCTCTCCCGGAGCCCTCTTCCCCAGTCTCCATCTTTCCCTGAGCTCCCATTCACCTTCTCGCCCCGATCCCTAATTCCCCAGTCTCCATCTTTCCCTGTTCCCGAGTCACCATCTCTCCCCGAGCTTCCATTCCCCATCCCTTCCTAAGCCTCCATTACCCATCTCTCTCTCAGCCCCCGTTCCCCAGTCTGCATCTCTCTCCTTGAATTCCTATTCCCCAGTCTCCACTTCTCCCTAAGTGGGCGGAGATTTGGCAGATGCAATACAATATTGGAAAATGTGAGGTTATGCACTTTGGCAGGAAAAATCAGAGAGCAAGTTATTATCTTAATGGTGAGAAACTGGAAAGTACTGCAGTACAAAGGGATCTGGGGGTCCTCGTGCAAGAAAATCAAAAAGTTAGTATGCAGGTGCAGCGGTGATCAAGAAGGCCAACGGAATGTTGGCTTTTATTGCTAGGGGATAGAATATAAAAACAGGGAGGTATTGCTGCAGTTACATAAGGTATTGGTGAGACCGCACCTGGAATACTGCATACAGTTTTGGTGTCCATACTTAAGAAAAGACATACTTGCTCTCGAGGCAGTACAAAGAAGGTTCACTCGGTTAATCCCGGGGATGAGGGGGCGGACGTATGAGGAGAGGTTGAGTAGATTGGGACTCTACTCATTGGAGTTCAGAAGAATGAGAGGCAATCTTATTGAAACATATAAGATTGTGAAGGGGCTTGATCGGGTGGATGCGGTAAGGATGTTCCCAAGGATGGGTGAAACTAGAACTAGGGGGCATAATCTTAGAATAAGGGGCTGCTCTTTCAAAACTGAGATGAGGAGAAACTTCTTCACTCAGAGGGCAGTAGGTCTGTGGAATTTGCTGCCCCAGGAAGCTGTGGAAGCTACATCATTAAATAAATTTAAAACAGAAATAGACAGTTTCCTAGAAGTAAAGGGAATTAGGGGTTACGGGGAGCGGGCAGTAAATTGGACATGAATTTAGATTTGAGGTTAGGATCAGATCAGCCATGATCTTATTGAATGGCGGAGCAGGCTCGAGGGGCCGATTGGCCTACTCCTGCTCCTATTTCTTATGTTCGTATGTCCTCACCATTCCTGATCTCTCACCGAGCCTCCTTGCCCCATCCTGCATCTCTCTCCTAGCCTTCATTCCCCAGGCTCCATCTCTTCCCCCCCTTCCCCAGTTGTCAACTCTCCCTGAGTTTTGTTTCCCGAATATCCATCTCACCACGAGCCCCAATTCCCCAGTCTCCATCTCTCCCTGAGCCTCCGTTCCCTATCTCTCCCTAAGCCCCCATTCCCCAGTCTGCATCTCTCCCTGAATTCCCATTCCCAGTCTCCATCTGTCCTCCATTCCCTCGGCTCCACCCGTCCCGAGCCCCCATTCCCCAAGTCCCCATTCCTCAATCGCCATCTCTCTCCCAGCCCCCATTCCCCAATCCCTATCTCTCTTCCGTGCCCCCATTCTTCAGTCACCATCTCTCCCCAAGGCCCCATTCCCCAGTCTCCATCTCGCCCCGTGCCCCCATTTTCTATTTCTCCCTGAGCACCCATTCTCCAGTCCCAATCTCTCTGAGGTCCCATTCCCCAGTCTCCATCTCTCCTCGAGCCACCATTGCCCAGTCTTGATCTCTCCCCCCGAACTTTAATTCCCCAGTCTCCATCTTTCTCTGATTCCCCAAGCTCCATCTCTCCTATGTCCCCATTCCCCAGTCTCCATCTCTCCCCATTTCCCAGTCGCCATCTCTTCCGAGCCCCCCTTACCTCAGTCTGCATCTCTCTCTCCGGCGCTCCCATTCCCCAGTCTCCATTTCTCCCCGAGCCTCCATTCCCCATCCTTTCCTGAGTCCCCATTCCCCAGTATCCATCACTCCACCCGAGCCCCCATTCCCCACTCTCCATTTTTTCCCCATTCTGGAATCTCCATCTCTCCCTAAGCCACCATTCTCCTTCTCTCCCTGATCCCCCATTCATAGAATCATAAAATCATAGAAAGGTTACAGCACGGAAGGAGGCCATTCAGCCCATCAACTCTGTGCCGGTCTATGCAAGAGCAATCCAGCTAGTCCCACTCCCCCGCCCTATCCCTGTAACCTTGCAAATTTTTTCCTTTCAAGTACTCATCCAGTTCCCTTTTGAAAGCCACTATTGAATCTGCCTCCACCACCCCCTCGGGCAGTGCATTCCAGATCCTAACCACTCACTGCGTAAAAAAGTTTTTCCTCATGTCACCTTTGGTTCTTTTGCCAATCACCTTAAATCTATGTCCTCTGATTCTTGACCCTTCTGCCAATGGGAACGGTCTATTCTTTCTCGACCCATAATGATTTTAAATACCTCTATCAAATCTCCTCTCAACCTTCTCTGTTCCAGGGAGAACAACCCCAGCTTCTCCAGTCTATCCATGTAATTAAAGTCACTCATCCCTGGAATCATTCTAATCTGTTCTGCACCCTCTCTAAGGCTTTCACATCTTTCCTGAAGTGCGGTGCCCAGAACTGGACACAATACTGCAGTTGTGGTTGAACCAGTGTTTTATAAAGGCTCATCATGACTGCCTTGCTTTTCTACGCTATGCTTCTATTTATATAGTCCAGGATCCTGTATGCTTTTTTAACCGCTTTCTCAACCTGCTCTGCCACTTTCAACGATTTGTGTACATATACCCCCAGATCTCTCTGTTGCTGTACCCCTTTTAGAATTGTGCCCTCTAATTTTTTAAAATTCGTTCATGGGATGTGGGCGTCGCTGGCGAGGCCGGCATTTATTGCTCATCCCTAATTGCCCTTGAGAAGGTGGTTGTGAGCCACCTTCTTGAACCGCTGCAGTCCGTGTGGTGAAGGTTCTCCCACAGTGCTGTCAGGTAGGGAGTTCCAGGATTGTGACCCAGCGACGATGAAGGAACGGCGATATATTTCCAAGTCAGGATGGTGTGTGACTTTGAGGGGAATGTGCAGGTGGTGTTGTTCCCATGTGCCTGCTGCCCTTGTCCTTCTAGGTGGTAGAGGTCGCGGGTTTGGAGGTGTTGTCGAAAAAGCCTCGGCGAGTTGCTGCAGCGCATCCTGTGGATGGTACACACTGCAGCCACGGTGTGCCGGTGGTGAAGTTTATATTGCCTCTCCTCGTTCTTCCTACTAAAATGTATCACTTCGCATTTTTCTGCGTTAAATTACATCTGCCACATGTCCACCCATTCCACCAGCCTTGAAGTCTCCATCTCTCCCCGAGCCCCCATTCCCCAGTCTGCACCAATCCCCCCGAGCCCCCATTCCCCAGTCTCCACCTCTCCCCCCATTCCCCAGTCTCCATCTTTCCCTGAGCCCCCATTCCCCAATCTCTCCCCGAGCTCACATTCCACAGTCTCCACCTCTCCGCTGTTCCCCAGTCGCCATTTCTCCCCAAGCCCCTATTCCCTGGTATCCATCTCTCCCCCAGCCCTGAATCCACAGTATCCATCTCTCCCCGAGCCATCATTCCCATCTCTCTCTGAGCCCCCATTCACCATTTCTCCCTAAGCCCCCATTCCCCAGTCTGCATCTCTATCCCCAAGTTCCCATTGCCCAGTCTCCATCTCTCCCCAAGGCCCCATTTCCCATTTCTTCCCAAGCTTCCATTCTCCAATCCCAATCTCTCTTCCCGAGCCCCCTTTTCACCTTCTCCATCTTGCCCCGAGGCCCCATTCCCCATTCTCCATCTCTCCCCCTGAACCCCCATTCCCCAGTCGCCATCTCTCCCTGAGCCCCTATTCCCCAGTCACCATTTCTCCCGAAGTTCCATTCCTTGGTCTCCATTTCTCCCCAAGTCCTCATTCCCCAGTCTCCATCTCTCCTGTCCCCAGTCTCCATTTCTCCCCAGCCGCTAATCTCTCCCCGAGCCCCCTTTCCCCAGTCTCCATCTCACCCCCAGCCCACATTCCCCAGTCGCTATCTCTGCAGAGTCTCCATTCCTCAGTCTCCATCTCTCCCCGAGCCCCCTTTTCCCAATCTCTGTCCCGATCCCCCATTCCCAGTCTCCATGTCTCCTCCAGCCGCTCCCTATTCCCCATTCTCCATCTCTCCCAAGGCTCGATCCCCTAGTTTCCTTCTCTCCTCGAGTCCCCATTTCTCAGTCTCCACATCTCCCCAAGCCCCCATTTCCCAGACGCCATCTCTTCTGAGCCCCCTTTACCCCAGTCTCGGGAGATTGAGGCACTAGTCAAAAAGAAGAAGGAGGCATATGACATGCATAGGCAGCTGGGATCAAGTGGATCCCTTGAAGAGTATAGAGATTGCCGGAGTAGAGTTAAGAGAGAAATCAGGAGGGCAAAAAGGGGATATGAGATTGCTTTGGCAGATCAGGCAAAGGTGAATCCAAAGAGCTTCTACAAATACATAAAGGGCAAAAGGGTAACTAGGGAGAGAGTAGGGCCTATTAAGGATCAACAAGGTCATCTATGTGCGGAACCACAAGAGATGGGTGAGATCCTGAATGAATATTTCACATCGGTATTTACGGTTGAGAAAGGCATGGATGTTAGGGAACTTGGGGAAATAAATAGTGATGTCTTGAGGAGTGTACATATTACAGAGAGGGAGGTGCTGGAAGTCTTAACGCGCATCAAGGTAGATAAATCTCCGGGACCTGATGAAATGTATCCCAGGACGTTATGGGAGGTTAGGGAGGAAATTGCGGGTCCCCTAGCAGAGATATTTGAATCATCCACCGCTACAGGTGAGGTGCCTGAAGATTGGAGGGTAGCAAATGTTGTGCCTTTGTTTAAGAAGGGCGGCAAGGAAAAGCCTGGGAATTACAGACCAGTGAGCCTGACATCTGTAGTGGGTAAGTTGTTAGAGGGTATTCTGAGGGACAGGATCTACAGGCATTTGGAGAGGCAGGGACTAATTAGGAACAGTCAGCATGGTTTTGTGAGAGGAAAATCATGTCTCACGAATTTGATTGAGTTTTTTGAAGGGGTAACCAAGAAGATAGATGAGGGCTGTGCAGTAGACGTGGTCTACATGGACTTCAGCAAAGCATTTGACAAGGTACCGCATGGTAGGTTGTTACATAAGGTTAAATCTCATGGGATCCAAGGTGAGGTAGCCAATTGGATACAAAATTGGCTGGACGACAGAAGACAGAGGGTGGTTGTGGAGGGTTGTTTTTCAAACTGGATGCCTGTGTCCAGCGGTGTGCCTCAGGGATCGGTGCTGGGTCCGCTGTTATTTGTTATTTATATTAATGATTTGGATGAGAATTTAGGAGGCATGGTTAGTAAGTTTGCAGATGACACCAAGATTGGAGGCATTGTGGACAGTGAAGAAGGTTATCTAGGATTGCAACGGGATCTTGATAAATTGGGCCAGTGGGCCGATGAATGGCAGATGGAGTTTAATTTAGATAAATGTGAGGTGATGCATTTTGGTAGATCGAATCGGGCCAGGACATACTCCGTTAATGGTAGGGCGTTGGGGAGAGTTATAGAACAAAGAGATCTGGGAGTACAGATTCATAGCTCCTTGAAAGTGGAGTCACAGGTGGATAGGGTAGTGAAGAAGGCATTCAGCATGCTTGGTTTCATTGGTCAGAACATTGAATGCAGGAGTTGGGATGTCTTGTTGAAGTTGTACAGGGCATTGGTGAGGCCACACTTGGAGTACTGTGTACAGTTCTGGTCACCCTATTACAGAAAGGATATTATTAAACTAGAAAGAGTGCAGAAAAGATTTACTAGGATGCTACCGGGACTTGATGGTTTGACTTACAGGGAGAGGTTAGACAGACTGGGACTTTTTTCCCTGGAGAGCAGGAGGTTAAGGGGTGATCTTATCGAAGTCTATAAAATAATGAGGGGCATAGATAAGGTAGATAGTCAAAATCTTTTCCCAAAGGTAGGGGAGTCTATAACGAGGGGGCATAGATTTAAGGTGAGAGGGGAGAGATACAAAAGGGTCCAGAGGGGCAATTTTTTCACTCAAAGGGTGGTGAGTGTCTGGAACGAGCTGCCAGAGGCAGTAGTAGAGGCGGGTACAATTTTGTCTTTTAAAAAGCATTTGGACAGTTACATGGGTAAGATGGGTATGGAGGGATATGGGCCAAGTGCAGGCAATTGGGACTAGCTTAGTGGTATAAACTGGGCGACATGGACATGTTGGGCCGAAGGGCCTGTTTCCATGTTGTAACTTCTATGATTCTATGATTCTATACCTGCCTTAGAGACGGTGCAATGATGGTTCACTGGATTGTTTGCTGGGATGAGAGGGTTGTCTTATGAGGAGAGATTGAGTAGAATGGGCTATACTCTCTGGAGTTTAGAAGAATGAGAGGTGATCTCATTGAAACATATAGATTCAGAGAGGGCTTGACAGGTTAGATGCTGAGAGGTTGTTTCCCCTGGCTGGTCAGTCCAGAACGAAGGGGCATAGCCTTAGGATAAGGGGTCGGCCATTTAGGACTGAGATGAGGAGAAATTTCTTCACTCAGGGTCGTGAATCTTTAGAATTCTCTACCTCAGAGGGCTGTAGATGCTCAGTCGTTGAGTATCATGGCTGAGATCAATAGATTTTTGCACTCAAAGGAAATCAAGGGATATGGGGATCAGGCAGGAATATGGAGTTGAGGTTGAAGATCAGCCTTGATCTTATTGAATGGTGGAGCAGGCTCGAGGGGCCGTATGGCCTACTCCTGCTCCGATTTCTTATGTTCTTATGACTATGCTCAGGATCCTCTATACCAGCTGGCTGCTCAGGGCCCTCCAGACGAGCTGACTGTGCTCGGGGCCCTCCATACTAGCTGACTCTGCTCAGGGCCCTCCAGACGAGCTGACTGTGCTCGGGGCCCTCCAGACGAGCTGACTGTGCTCGGGGCCCTCTATACGAGCTGACTGTGCTCGGGGCCCTCCAGACGAGCTGACTGTGCTCGGGGCCCTCTATACGAGCTGACTGTGCTCAGGGCCCTCTATACTAGCTGACTGTGCTCAGGGCCCTCCATACGAGCTGACTGTGCTCGGGGCCCTCTATACGAGCTGACTGTGCTCAGGGCCCTCCATGCGAGCTGACTGTGCTCAGGGCCCTCTATACTAGCTGACTGTGCTCAGGGCCCTCTATACTAGCTGACTGTGCTCAGGGCCCTCCATACCAGCTGACTCTGCTCAGGACCCTCCATTCGAGCTGACTCTGCTCAGGACCCTCGATACTAGCTGACTGTGCTCAGGACCCTCCATACTAGCTGACTCTGCTCAGGGCCCTCCAGATTAGCTGACTGTGCTCAGGACCCTCTATACTAGCTGACTGTGCTCGGGGCCCTCTATACCAGCTGACTGTGCTCAGGGCCCTCCAGATTAGCTGACTGTGCTCGGGGCCCTCTATACCAGCTGACTGTGCTCAGGGCCCTCCAGATTCGCTGACTGTGCTCAGGGCCCTCCAGATTAGCTGACTGTGCTCAGGACCCTCCAGATTGGCTGACTGTGCTCGGGGCCCTCTATACTAGCTGACTGTGCTCAGGGCCCTCTATACTAGCTGACTGTGCTCGGGGCCCTCTATACTAGCTGACTGTGCTCGGGGCCCTCGATACTAGCTGACTGTGCTCGGGGCCCTCTATACTCGCTGACTGTGCTCGGGGCCCTCTATACTAGCTGACTGTGCTCGGGGCCCTCTATACTAGCTGACTCTGCTCGGGGCCCTCCAGACTAGCTGACTGTGCTCGGGGCCCTCCAGATTAGCTGACTGTGCTCGGGGCCCTCTATACTAGCTGACTCTGCTCGGGGCCCTCGATACTAGCTGACTGTGCTCGGGGCCCTCTATACTCGCTGACTGTGCTCGGGGCCCTCTATACTAGCTGACTGTGCTCGGGGCCCTCTATACTAGCTGACTCTGCTCGGGGCCCTCCAGACTAGCTGACTGTGCTCGGGGCCCTCTATACCAGCTGACTGTGCTCGGGGCCCTCTATACCAGCTGACTGTGCTCGGGGCCCTCTATACCAGCTGACTGTGCTCGGGGCCCTCTATACCAGCTGACTGTGCTCAGGGCCCTCTATACCAGCTGACTGTGCTCGGGGCCCTCTATACCAGCTGACTGTGCTCAGGGCCCTCTATACCAGCTGACTGTGCTCGGGGCCCTCTATACCAGCTGACTGTGCTCGGGGCCCTCTATATGAGCTGACTGTGCTCGGGGCCCTCTGTACTAGCTGACTGTGCTCAGGGCCCTCTATACCAGCTGACTGTGCTCAGGGCCCTCTATACTAGCTGACTGTGCTCAGGGCCCTCCAGATTAGCTGACTGTGCTCAGGACCCTCCAGATTAGCTGACTGTGCTCAGGGCCCTCCAGATTAGCTGACTGTGCTCAGGACCCTCCAGATTAGCTGACTGTGCTCGGGGCCCTCCAGATTAGCTGACTGTGCTCGGGGCCCTCTATATGAGCTGACTGTGCTCGGGGCCCTCTATATGAGCTGACTGTGCTCGGGGCCCTCTATACCAGCTGACTGTGCTCGGGGCCCTCTATACCAGCTGACTGTGCTCGGGGCCCTCCAGATTAGCTGACTGTGCTCGGGGCCCTCTATACCAGCTGACTGTGCTCGGGGCCCTCCAGATTAGCTGACTGTGCTCAGGGCCCTCTATACTAGCTGACTGTGCTCAGGGCCCTCCAGATTAGCTGACTGTGCTCAGGGCCCTCTAGATTAGCTGACTGTGCTCAGGGCCCTCTATACTAGCTGACTGTGCTCGGGGCCCTCTATACTAGCTGACTGTGCTCGGGGCCCTCTATACGAGCTGACTGTGCTCGGGGCCCTCTATACGAGCTGACTGTGCTCGGGGCCCTCTATACCAGCTGACTGTGCTCGGGGCCCTCCAGATTAGCTGACTGTGCTCAGGGCCCTCTATACTAGCTGACTGTGCTCAGGGCCCTCCAGATTAGCTGACTGTGCTCAGGGCCCTCTAGATTAGCTGACTGTGCTCAGGGCCCTCTATACTAGCTGACTGTGCTCAGGGCCCTCTATACCAGCTGACTGTGCTCGGGGCCCTCTATACTAGCTGACTGTGCTCGGGGCCCTCTATACTAGCTGACTGTGCTCAGGGCCCTCTATACGAGCTGACTGTGCTCGGGGCCCTCTATACGAGCTGACTGTGCTCGGGGCCCTCTATACCAGCTGACTGTGCTCGGGGCCCTCTATACGAGCTGACTGTGCTCGGGGCCCTCTATACCAGCTGACTGTGCTCGGGGCCCTCTATACGAGCTGACTGTGCTCGGGGCCCTCTATACCAGCTGACTGTGCTCAGGGCCCTCTATACCAGCTGACTGTGCTCGGGGCCCTCTATACGAGCTGACTGTGCTCGGGGCCCTCTATACCAGCTGACTGTGCTCGGGGCCCTCTATACGAGCTGACTGTGCTCGGGGCCCTCTATACGAGCTGACTGTGCTCGGGGCCCTCTATACGAGCTGACTGTGCTCGGGGCCCTCTATACCAGCTGACTGTGCTCGGGGCCCTCTATACCAGCTGACTGTGCTCGGGGCCCTCTATACCAGCTGACTGTGCTCAGGGCCCTCTATACCAGCTGACTGTGCTCGGGGCCCTCTATACCAGCTGACTGTGCTCAGGGCCCTCCAGATTAGCTGACTGTGCTCAGGACCCTCCAGATTAGCTGACTGTGCTCGGGGCCCTCCAGATTAGCTGACTGTGCTCGGGGCCCTCTATATGAGCTGACTGTGCTCGGGGCCCTCTATATGAGCTGACTGTGCTCGGGGCCCTCTATACTAGCTGACTGTGCTCGGGGCCCTCTATACCAGCTGACTGTGCTCGGGGCCCTCTATACCAGCTGACTGTGCTCGGGGCCCTCCAGATTAGCTGACTGTGCTCGGGGCCCTCTATACCAGCTGACTGTGCTCAGGGCCCTCTATACCAGCTGACTGTGCTCGGGGCCCTCTATACCAGCTGACTGTGCTCGGGGCCCTCCAGATTAGCTGACTGTGCTCAGGGCCCTCTATACTAGCTGACTGTGCTCGGGGCCCTCTATACCAGCTGACTGTGCTCAGGGCCCTCCAGATTAGCTGACTGTGCTCAGGGCCCTCCAGATTAGCTGACTGTGCTCAGGGCCCTCGAGATTAGCTGACTGTGCTCAGGGCCCTCTATACCAGCTGACTCTGCTCGGGGCCCTCTATACTAGCTGACTGTGCTCGGGGCCCTCTATACTAGCTGACTGTGCTCGGGGCCCTCTCGACTAGCTGACTGTGCTCAGGGCCCTCTATACTCGCTGACTGTGCTCGGGGCCCTCTGTACCAGCTGACTGTGCTCGGGGCCCTCTGTACCAGCTGACTGTGCTCGGGGCCCTCTATACTAGCTGACTGTGCTCGGGGCCCTCTATACCAGCTGACTGTGCTCGGGGCCCTCTATACCAGCTGACTGTGCTCGGGGCCCTCCAGATTAGCTGACTGTGCTCGGGGCCCTCTATACCAGCTGACTGTGCTCAGGGCCCTCCAGATTCGCTGACTGTGCTCAGGGCCCTCCAGATTAGCTGACTGTGCTCAGGACCCTCCAGATTGGCTGACTGTGCTCGGGGCCCTCTATACTAGCTGACTGTGCTCAGGGCCCTCTATACTAGCTGACTGTGCTCGGGGCCCTCGATACTAGCTGACTGTGCTCGGGGCCCTCGATACTGGCTGACTGTGCTCGGGGCCCTCTATACTCGCTGACTGTGCTCGGGGCCCTCTATACTAGCTGACTGTGCTCAGGGCCCTCTATACTAGCTGACTCTGCTCGGGGCCCTCCAGACTAGCTGACTGTGCTCGGGGCCCTCTATACTAGCTGACTGTGCTCGGGGCCCTCTATACTAGCTGACTCTGCTCGGGGCCCTCGATACTAGCTGACTGTGCTCGGGGCCCTCTATACTCGCTGACTGTGCTCGGGGCCCTCTATACTAGCTGACTGTGCTCGGGGCCCTCTATACCAGCTGACTGTGCTCAGGGCCCTCTATACTAGCTGACTCTGCTCGGGGCCCTCCAGATTAGCTGACTGTGCTCGGGGCCCTCTATACTAGCTGACTCTGCTCGGGGCCCTCCAGACTAGCTGACTGTGCTCGGGGCCCTCTATACCAGCTGACTGTGCTCGGGGCCCTCTATACCAGCTGACTGTGCTCGGGGCCCTCTATACCAGCTGACTGTGCTCGGGGCCCTCTATACCAGCTGACTGTGCTCGGGGCCCTCTATACCAGCTGACTGTGCTCGGGGCCCTCTATACCAGCTGACTGTGCTCGGGGCCCTCTATACCAGCTGACTGTGCTCGGGGCCCTCTATACCAGCTGACTGTGCTCGGGGCCCTCTATACCAGCTGACTGTGCTCGGGGCCCTCTATACCAGCTGACTGTGCTCGGGGCCCTCTATACCAGCTGACTGTGCTCGGGGCCCTCTATACCAGCTGACTGTGCTCGGGGCCCTCTATACCAGCTGACTGTGCTCGGGGCCCTCTATACCAGCTGACTGTGCTCGGGGCCCTCTATACCAGCTGACTGTGCTCGGGGCCCTCTATACCAGCTGACTGTGCTCGGGGCCCTCTATATGAGCTGACTGTGCTCGGGGCCCTCTATATGAGCTGACTGTGCTCGGGGCCCTCTGTACTAGCTGACTGTGCTCAGGGCCCTCTATACCAGCTGACTGTGCTCAGGGCCCTCCAGATTAGCTGACTGTGCTCAGGACCCTCCAGATTAGCTGACTGTGCTCAGGGCCCTCCAGATTAGCTGACTGTGCTCGGGGCCCTCCAGATTAGCTGACTGTGCTCAGGACCCTCCAGATTAGCTGACTGTGCTCGGGGCCCTCCAGATTAGCTGACTGTGCTCGGGGCCCTCTATATGAGCTGACTGTGCTCAGGGCCCTCTATACCAGCTGACTGTGCTCGGGGCCCTCTATACCAGCTGACTGTGCTCAGGGCCCTCTATACCAGCTGACTGTGCTCGGGGCCCTCTATACCAGCTGACTGTGCTCAGGGCCCTCTATACCAGCTGACTGTGCTCAGGGCCCTCTATACCAGCTGACTGTGCTCGGGGCCCTCCAGATTAGCTGACTGTGCTCGGGGCCCTCTATACCAGCTGACTGTGCTCGGGGCCCTCTATACCAGCTGACTGTGCTCAGGGCCCTCTATACTAGCTGACTGTGCTCAGGGCCCTCTATACCAGCTGACTGTGCTCAGGGCCCTCTATACCAGCTGACTGTGCTCGGGGCCCTCCAGATTAGCTGACTGTGCTCAGGGCCCTCTAGATTAGCTGACTGTGCTCAGGGCCCTCTATACTAGCTGACTGTGCTCGGGGCCCTCTATACTAGCTGACTGTGCTCGGGGCCCTCTATACTAGCTGACTGTGCTCGGGGCCCTCTATACCAGCTGACTGTGCTCGGGGCCCTCTATACTAGCTGACTGTGCTCGGGGCCCTCTATACTAGCTGACTGTGCTCGGGGCCCTCTATACCAGCTGACTGTGCTCGGGGCCCTCTATACTAGCTGACTGTGCTCGGGGCCCTCTATACCAGCTGACTGTGCTCGGGGCCCTCCAGATTAGCTGACTGTGCTCAGGGCCCTCTAGATTAGCTGACTGTGCTCAGGGCCCTCTATACTAGCTGACTGTGCTCGGGGCCCTCTATACTAGCTGACTGTGCTCGGGGCCCTCTATACCAGCTGACTGTGCTCGGGGCCCTCTATACCAGCTGACTGTGCTCGGGGCCCTCTATATGAGCTGACTGTGCTCGGGGCCCTCTATATGAGCTGACTGTGCTCGGGGCCCTCTGTACTAGCTGACTGTGCTCAGGGCCCTCTATACCAGCTGACTGTGCTCAGGGCCCTCCAGATTAGCTGACTGTGCTCAGGACCCTCCAGATTAGCTGACTGTGCTCAGGGCCCTCCAGATTAGCTGACTGTGCTCAGGACCCTCCAGATTAGCTGACTGTGCTCGGGGCCCTCCAGATTAGCTGACTGTGCTCGGGGCCCTCCAGATTAGCTGACTGTGCTCAGGACCCTCCAGATTAGCTGACTGTGCTCGGGGCCCTCCAGATTAGCTGACTGTGCTCGGGGCCCTCTATACCAGCTGACTGTGCTCAGGGCCCTCTATATGAGCTGACTGTGCTCGGGGCCCTCTCTCCCAGCTGACTGTGCTCGGGGCCCTCTATACCAGCTGACTGTGCTCGGGGCCCTCCAGATTAGCTGACTGTGCTCGGGGCCCTCTATACGAGCTGACTGTGCTCGGGGCCCTCCAGATTAGCTGACTGTGCTCAGGGCCCTCTATACTAGCTGACTGTGCTCAGGGCCCTCTATACCAGCTGACTGTGCTCGGGGCCCTCTATACCAGCTGACTGTGCTCGGGGCCCTCTATACCAGCTGACTGTGCTCAGGGCCCTCTATACCAGCTGACTGTGCTCGGGGCCCTCCAGATTAGCTGACTGTGCTCGGGGCCCTCTATACGAGCTGACTGTGCTCAGGGCCCTCTATACCAGCTGACTGTGCTCGGGGCCCTCCAGATTAGCTGACTGTGCTCGGGGCCCTCTATACCAGCTGACTGTGCTCGGGGCCCTCCAGATTAGCTGACTGTGCTCAGGGCCCTCCAGATTAGCTGACTGTGCTCAGGGCCCTCTATACCAGCTGACTGTGCTCAGGGCCCTCCAGATTAGCTGACTGTGCTCGGGGCCCTCCAGATTAGCTGACTGTGCTCGGGGCCCTCCAGATTAGCTGACTGTGCTCAGGGCCCTCTATACCAGCTGACTGTGCTCAGGGCCCTCTATACCAGCTGACTCTGCTCAGGGCCCTCTATACTAGCTGACTGTGCTCGGGGCCCTCTATACTAGCTGACTGTGCTCGGGGCCCTCTATACTAGCTGACTGTGCTCAGGGCCCTCTATACCAGCTGACTCTGCTCAGGGCCCTCTATACTAGCTGACTGTGCTCGGGGCCCTCTATACTAGCTGACTGTGCTCGGGGCCCTCTCTACTAGCTGACTGTGCTCAGGGCCCTCCAGACTAGCTGACTGTGCTCGGGGCCCTCTATACGAGCTGACTGTGCTCGGGGCCCTCTATACGAGCTGACTGTGCTCGGGGCCCTCTATACGAGCTGACTGTGCTCGGGGCCCTCTATACCAGCTGACTGTGCTCGGGGCCCTCTATACCAGCTGACTGTGCTCGGGGCCCTCTATACCAGCTGACTGTGCTCGGGGCCCTCTATACCAGCTGACTGTGCTCGGGGCCCTCTATACCAGCTGACTGTGCTCGGGGCCCTCTATACCAGCTGACTGTGCTCGGGGCCCTCTATACCAGCTGACTGTGCTCAGGGCCCTCTATACCAGCTGACTGTGCTCGGGGCCCTCCAGATTAGCTGACTGTGCTCAGGGCCCTCTATACTAGCTGACTGTGCTCAGGGCCCTCCAGATTAGCTGACTGTGCTCAGGGCCCTCTATACTAGCTGACTGTGCTCAGGGCCCTCCAGATTAGCTGACTGTGCTCAGGGCCCTCTATACTAGCTGACTGTGCTCAGGGCCCTCCAGATTAGCTGACTGTGCTCAGGACCCTCTATG
The DNA here is from genome assembly GCF_035084215.1 of Heptranchias perlo. Classification (NCBI taxonomy): domain Eukaryota; kingdom Metazoa; phylum Chordata; class Chondrichthyes; order Hexanchiformes; family Hexanchidae; genus Heptranchias; species Heptranchias perlo. The sequence goes on from NC_090330.1 coordinate 78,344,122, forward strand.
CTAGCTGACTGTGCTCAGGGCCCTCTATACTAGCTAAGTGCTCAGGGCCCTCTATGCTAGCTGACTGTGCTCAGGACCCTCTAGATTAGCTGACTGTGCTCAGGACCCTCTCGATTAGCTGACTGTGCTCAGGACCCTCTCGATTAGTTGACTGTGCTCAGGACCCTCTCGATTAGCTGACTGTGCTCAGGGCCCTCTATACTAGCTGACTATGCTCAGGGCCCTTTATACTAGCTGACTGTGCTCAGGACCCTCCAGATTCGCTGACTCTGCTCAGGGCCCTCCAGATTCGCTGACTGTGCTCAGGACCCTCTAGATTAGCTGACTGTGCTCAGGACCCTCTAGATTAGTTGACTGTGCTCAGGACCCTCTAGATTAGTTGACTGTGCTCAGGACCCTCTAGATTAGCTGACTGTGCTCAGGACCCTCCAGATTCGCTGACTCTGCTCAGGGCCCTCCAGATTCGCTGACTCTGCTTAGGGCCCTCTCGATTAGCTGACTGTGCTCAGGACCCTCTCGATTAGCTGACTGTGCTCAGGACCCTCTAGATTAGTTGACTGTGCTCAGGACCCTCTAGATTAGCTGACTGTGCTCAGGTCCCTCTATGCATAGAATCATACAATCATAGAATGGTTACTGTACAGAAGGAAGCCATTCGGCCCATCGAACCCATGCCGGCTCTTTGTAAGAGCAATCCAGTGAGTACCATTCCCCCACTCGTTCCTCGTAGCCCTGCACATTTTTTCTCTTCAAGTATTTATCCAGTTTCTTTTTGAAAGCCATGATTGAATCTGCTTCCACCACCCTTTTAGTCAGCACATTCCAGATCATAACTACTTGCTGCGTAAAAAAGTTTTTCCTCATGTCGCCTTTGGTTCTTTTGCCAATTACTTTAAACCTGTGTCCTCCAGTTCTCGACCCTTCCGCTAATAGGAACAGTTTCTCTTTATTCACTTTATCTAAACCCTTCATGATTTTGAACACTTCCATCAAATCTCCTCTTGACCTTCTCTGCTCCTTTAAGAACAACCCCAGCTTCTCCAGTCTATCCACATAACTGAAGTCCCTCATCTCTGGAACCATTCCAGTAAATCTTTTCTGCACCCTCTCTCCGGCCTTCACATCTTTCCTAAAGTGCGGTGCCCAGAATTGGACACAATACTCCAGTTGTGGCCGAACCAGTGTTTTATAAAAGATTCAACATAACTTCCTTGCTTTTGTACTCTATGCCTGTTTATAAAGCCCAGGATGCTGTATGCTTTTTCAACCGCTTTCTCAACCTGTCCTCCCACCTTCAAAGACTTGTGCACGTGTACCCCTAGGACTCTGTTCCTGCACCCCCTTTAGAATTGTACCATTTAATTTATGTTGCCTCTCCTCATTCTCCCTGGCAAAATGTATTAATTCGCACTTCTGTGTGTTCAATTTCATCTGCCACGTGTCGGCCCATTCCACCAGGCTGTCTGTGTCCTCTTGAAGTTTATTACTATCGTCCTCACTGTTTGCTACACATCCAAGTTTTGTGTCATCTGCAGATTTTGAAATTGTGCTCTGTACACCCACGTCCAAGTCATTAATATATATCATAAAAAGCAGTGGTCCTCGTACCGACCCCTGGGGAACACATGGATTTTAGTGAGGCATTTGACAAGGTCCCACATGGCAGACTGGTTAGAAAGGTAAAAGCCCCTGGGACACAGGGAAATGTGGCGAATTGGATCCAAAATTGGCTCAGTAACAGGAAACAAAGGGTAAAAGTCGATGGATGCCTTTGTAAATGGAAATCCATTTCCAGTGGTGTGCCCCAGGGCTCAGTGTTGGGTCCCTTGCTGTTTGTGGTATATATTAATGATTTGGACTTGAATGTAGGGGGCATGATTGGCAAATTTGCAGATGACACAAAAATTGGCTGTGTAGTTGATAGTGAAGAGGATGGCTGTAGACTCCAAGAAGATATCAATGGGTTGGTGGAGTGGGCGGAAAAGTGGCAAATGGAGTTCAACCGGGAGAAGTGTGAGGTAATGCACTTAGGGAGGGCAAACAGTAAAAGGAAACACGCAGTAAACGGGAATATATTGAGAGGGGTAGAGGAAGTGAAAGACCTTGGAGTGCATGTGCACAGGTCCCTGAAAGTGGCAGTACAGGTAGATAAGGTTGTGAAGAAGGCATACGGAATGCCCTCCGTTATTAGCCAAGGTATAGAATACAAAAGCAGGGATGTAATGATGGAACTGTATAAAACGCTGGTAAGGCCACAGTTGGAGTATTGTGTGCAGTTCTGGTCACCACATTACAGGAAGGACGTAATTGCTCTGGAGAGAGTGCAGAGAAGATTTACAAGAATGTTGCCAGGGCTTGAAAATTGCAGCTACGAGGAGAGATTGGATAGGCTGGGGTTGTTTTCCTTGGAGCAGAGGAGGCTGAGGGTAGACTTGATTGAGGTGTACAAAATTATGAGGGGCCTAGATAGAGTGGACAGGAAGTACCTGTTTCTCCTAGCGGAGAGTTCAAGAACTAGAGTACATAGATTTAAGTTGATTGGCGGAAGGGTTAGAGGGGACATGAGGAAAAACTTTTTTACCCAGAGGGTGGTGGGTGTATGGAATTCGCTGCCCGAATTGGTGGTAGAGGCAGGGACCCTCAACTCTTTTAAAAAGTACCTGGACCTGCACCTAAAGTGCTGTAAGCTGCAGGGCTACAGACCGGATGCTGGAATTTGGGATTAGAATGGGCACCTGGTTGTTCTTCGAGCTGGCGCGGACACGATGGGCCGAATGGCTCCCTTCTGTGCACTATCTTTTCTATGGTTCTAACAGCACTGTAAACCTTCCTCCAGTCCAAAAATCAATCGTTCACCACTACTCTCTGCTTCCTGTAACTTAGCCAATTTCATATCCATGCTGCCACCCCTTTTATGGGCTTCAATTTTGCTGACAAGCCTATTATGTGGCACTTTATCAAACGCCTTTTGAAATGACATATACACAACATCAACAACATTGCCCTCATCAGTGAGTGGCTTTGGTTGCCTGCTATTCATTGAAGTAGCAAGCATTTTGAGCTTGACAAATATTAACACTTGTGACGTATTTGTATATTTGTTATATTTAATCTAAGATGTTTGACCTCATGTTACCTCATCAAAAAATTCAATTAAGTTTAATAAACGTAATTTGCCTTTAACAAATCAGTGCACGCTTTCCTTTATTAATCCACACTCGTCCAAATGACTATTAATTTTCATAGAAATCATAGAAAAGTTACAGCTCACAAGGGGGCCATTCGGCCCATTCACTCCGTGCCATTTTGTCCTGGAATATCGTTTCTAAAAGCTTCCGCAGCACCGAGGTTAAATTGACTGGCCTGGGTTTATCCTTACACCCTTTTTTGAACAAGGGTGCAACATTTGCAATTCTCCAGTCCTCAGGCACCACCCGCCATATCTAAGGAGGATTGGAAGATTATTGCCAGCACCTCTGCAGTTTCCACCCTTACTTCCCTCAGCAACCTAGGATGCATCCCATCCGAACCGGGTGACATCTATTTTAAGTACAGCTAGCCTTTCTAGTACCTCCTCTTTATCAATTTTTAGCCTATCCAGCAACTCAACTACCTCCTCTTTAACTGTGACTTTGGCAGCATTTTCTTCCTTGGGAAAGACAGATGGCAAAGTTCTCATTTAGTACCTCAGCTATGTCCACTTCCTCCATCCATAGATTTCCTTTTTTGATCCCTAATCGGCTGCAGCCCTCCTCTTACTACCCGTTTACTATTTATATGCCAATAGAAGACTTTTGGATTCCCTTTTATGTTGGCCGCCTGTCTATTCTCATACTCTCTCTTTGCCCCTCTTACTTCCTTTTTCATTTCTCTGCACTTTCAATATTCAGCCTGGTTCTCACTTATATTATCAACCTGTCATCTCTTATACGTTTCCTTTTTCAGCTTCATCTTACTCTCTATCTCCTTCATCATGCAGGGAGCTCTGGCTTTGGTTGTCCTACCTGTCCTCCTCATGGGAATGTACCTAGATTGTACCTGAACCACCACTTCTTTAAAGGCCGCCCATTGTTCGATTCCAATTTACCTGGGCCAGGTCCGTTCCCAACCCACTGAAATTGGCCATCCTCCAATTAAGTGTGCTCAGGGCCCTCTATACTAGCTCCTGACTTTGCTCAGGGACCTCTATATTGGCTTCTAGAATCATAAAATGGTTACAGCACAGATGGAGGCCATTCGGCCATCAAGCCTGTGCCGGCTCTCTGCAAGAGCAATCCAGCTAGTCCCACTCCCCCGCCCTATCCCTGTAGTTCCCTTTTGAAGGCCATGATTGAATCTGCCTCCACCACCCCCTCAGGCAGTGCATTCCAGATCCTAACCACTCGCTGTGTAAAAAAGTTTTTCCTCATGTCACCTTTGCCAATCACCTTAAATCTATGTCCCCTGGTCCTTGACCCTTCCGCCAGTGGGAACAGTTTCTCTCTATTTACTCTGTCTAGACCCTTCATGATTTTGAACACTTCTATCAAATCTCCTCGCAACCGTCTCTGTTCCAAGGAGAACAATCCCAGCTTCTCCAGTCTATCCACGCAACTGAAGTCCCTCATCCCTGGAATCATTCAAGTAAATCTCTTCTGAACCCTCTGTAAGGCCTTCACATCTTTCCTGAAGTGCGGTGCCCAGAACTGGACACAATACTCCAGTTGTGGCCGATACACTGTTTTATAATGGTTCATCATGACTTCCATACTTTTGTACTCTATGCCTCTATTTATAAAGCCCAGGGTCCCATATGCTTTTTTAACTGCTTTCTCAACCTGCCTTGCCACCTTCAACGATTTGTGCACATATACCCCCAGATATCTCTGTTCCTGTACCCCTTTTAGAGTTGTGCCCTCTAGTTTATATTGCCTCTCCTCATTCTTCCTACCAAAATGTATCATTTTGCATTTTTCTGCGTTAAATTTCATCTGCCACGTGTCTGCCCATGCCACCAGCCTGTCTATATCCTCTTGAAGTCTGTCACTATCCTCATTGTTTACTACCCTTCCAAGTTTTGTGTCATCTGCAAATTCTGAAATTGTGCCCTGTACACCCAAGTCCAAGTCATTAATATATATCAAGAAAAGCAGTGGTCCCAGCACTGACCCCTGGGGAAAACCACTGTATACCTCCATCCAGTCCGAAAAACAACCGTTCACCATTACTCTCTGTTTCCTGTCCCTTAGCCAATTCTGTATCCATGTTGCGACTGCCCTCTTTATTCCATGGTCCACAATCTTGATGATAAGCCTACCATGCGGCACTTTATGAAACGCCTTTTGACAAGTCCATATACATCACATCAACTGCATTGCTGTCATCTACCGTGTCTGTTACCTCTTCAAAAAACTCTGTCAGGTTAGTTAAACCCAATTTGCCTTTAACAAATCCGTGCTGGCTTTCCCTAATCAATCTACCCTCGTCCAAGTGACTGTTAATTCTGTCCCGGATTATCGTTTCTAAAAGTTTCCCCACCACTGAGGTTGAACTGACTGGCCTATAGCTGCTGGGTTTATCCTTACACCCTTTTTTGAACAAGGGTGTAACATTTACTTGGGACTGTGTTCAGGGCCCTCTATACTTGGTCCTGACTGGAACTTAGGAAGGGTTCATAGGAGCAAGAGTAAGCCATTCAGCCCCTTGAGCCTGTTCCACCATTCAAATAAATAATGGCTGATCTGCATCTTAACTCCATTTACCCACAGGTGGATGAAAGACAAGTGGAGGAAGATGAAACTGAGCTTCAGTCAAATCGACTACAGAGCAGACAAGAGCAGGTATCTCACTGAAAACAGAGCCCATTAATTCTGCCCCAGATCCGTCCAAATATCAATAACAGCAGCGCCCCCTCCACCCCGCTCCATGACGTCACCTCCCTGTTGGCACAGAAAATTGGCCCCTGGATGACAGGGAAAGCAGGTAAAGTGCGGGGCTGAGCTGGAAATGTGATTTGTTGATAGGGTGAGATGAAGTAAGGTGGGAGGGGGCTTATGTGGAGCATAACACCAGCATAGACTAGTTAGGCCGAATGGCCTGTTTCTGTGCTGTAAAATTCTATGAACAGATCAGGGAGCAGGAGATTGGAGTTGGGTGACCGGGACTTGGTGGGGAAGTCGAGAGATCAGGACTCGGTGGGAGAGTCAGAAGATCGGAGTTCGGGGTGGGGAGAGTTTGGGACTGGGGGTTGGGGAAAGGGTCACAGGGACTGGAGTTCGGAGATGGGGTCTCAGGAAGAGGAGGAAAGGGGGACTGGGCATCAGGGCGATTGGAGCTCGGGCAGTGGGGAGAGGGGGGACTGGAGAATGGAGTGGGATGGGGTGGGTGAGGGGACCAGCATTTCCTGCAAAGCCAGAAGCAGCAGCAACTACGTGGTGAGTGGGAGCCACGCCAAGACAGGAGCAGCCAGTAAAGAGGTGAGTGAAACTTGGGGACCTTACTGTGGGTAAACTGAAAGATTGTTTCCACTGATGGGAAAATGGGGAACAAGGGGGATGGAGACTGAGGATTCTCACTGCACGCAGGTAGCTGCATGCCCTGATTTTACATCACAAGCTCCAATACATGGAGGAGTGAGATGCAAGAGGGCTGAATACTGGCTGACAGTGGCTCATAGTAGTGCTGTGGAGCTGGGAGGAGCACTCCTGCTCCTCCACGGTCAACAGAAGGAGAAGTGAAAAAAACTTCCCCTACCATTTCTTCAGCGGCCTCCAGCATTCCCTTTAAGGACCACTGTTTAGGCCGCTGTAGAACTGGAAAAACTAGTCTGAGCTTGCACAGCACATGCTCCACCTTGTTTTTCACGCATTTTACAGAAGGGTCCTAAAACAAGCGCAGGACCATTCTTTGCATATTTAAATTAATCCAACATTAATTTCAGGCATCTGGTAGGTACGCCTAAAAATAGTGAGGACCAATATGTTTTTGTACAAATGGGATTCAGTATGCCGCCGCGCAGATTAGGCGCAGAAATTCACGCCCAGAAATAGGTATACGTTGCGCTCATTTTACACCCAAAAAATGGGCAAAACACATACTAATTTGTACCCCAATGTGTCCAAATAACTTCTGCTGAATGTGGCCCATGCCAAGTGCCAGGATGCCGGATCAGGCCTACCATATGAATTGAATCTATAACCGGGAGGAAGGGTAAAGGAACCAATATAGAATAGAAGGCTTTTGCTAATCATTTGCTCTTATATGCCTGTGCCTAGACACTCGCACATATTGGGGCCAGTGTCGTACTGGTACCTGCTCCATTGTGAGTTAGATGTTGACCATGCCTGTGGGGCTATAAGCTGCCCTGGTCCTATAATGCTGCTAAAGGGTTACGGGCTGCACTCAAAGCGCTTCTGGGTCACATGGCTGTGTGGCATGTCTATGGGAACTAGAAGGCCTCCATACTGTTAACAAGAAACTGCAGCATTCAAAGCAGATTCGAGCACTGCCACCTGTATTCTCAGCGCATTACAGTAAAAAGCAATTGTACAGCTACTGATGCATTAATATGTTGTTCAGCAAGTTTATTATTAATTTCCTTTTTACCAACAGTTTGTACATTGATGTTATTTGATTAATTTAATGAACATTATAAGCTAAAAAGAAATTGGGTGGGTTGCGTTACAGGCACACGGTCCTCCCCGCCCAGTTTCTCTCTCTACCTGCTGTGCCCAGGAGATGCTTTACTCCAAAGCACGAAAGAGGAAAATCTGTCCATATGCAGTCCAGTTTTAGAAAAATAATTAAATGTTACATTTTTAAATTCTATTCCCACCCCCAAATCATTAATGGAAAGTTTCCAGTGTGAAATGAGTTTGGGTAATCTCAATCCAGTTTGTAGTTGATATCAACCCACAGCATAAAACTGTCCCTAATTTGATATTAACTTGCAGTCTCACTTAGAGAGAGGGCACAGGATGGATGGTACGTCAAAGTGGACAGTCTTTGATGTTAACCTGTTGAAGAATCTTAGAATCACAGAGCACAGAAGGAGGCCATTCGGCCCATCATGCCTATGACGGCTCTTTGAAAGAGCTATCCAATTTATCCCAGTCCCCTGCGCTTTCCCATAGCCCAGCAAATATTTCCTTTTCAAGTACATATCCAGTTCCCTTTTGGAAGTTATTATTGAATCTGCTTCCTCCATCCTTTCAGGTAATGCATTCCAGATCATAACAACGCTATGCGTAAAAAATTCTCCTAATTTTCTTCCTGATTATTTTGCCAATTATCTTAAATCTGTGTCCTCAGGCTACTGACCCTCCTGCCAGTGGAAACTGGGGAAGCTGGATGAGGGAGAAAGGAATTGGAGGTTATGCTGATGGGGTTAGATGAGGCGGAGTGGGAAATGGCTCGTGTGGAACATAAACATAAATGGACCAGTTGGGCCGAATGGCCTGTTTCTGTGCTGTACATTTATGTGATTCTAAGTAAAAAATTTCTCCCTATCTACTCTATCAAAACTGTTCATAATTTTGAACACTTCTATTAAATCTCCCCTTAACCTTCTCCGCACTAAGGAGAACAGTCCCAGCTTCTCCAGTCTCTCCACATAACTAATGTCCCTCATAGCTGATACCATTCTAGCAAATCTCCTCTGCACCCCCTCCAAGATCTTGACATTCGTCCTAAAGTGTGGTGCCCAGATTTGTACACAATACTCCAGCTGAGGCCTAACCAGTGATTTATAGAGGTTTAGCATAATTTCCTTCCTTTTGTACTCTATGCCTCTATTTATAAAGCCCAGGATCCCATTTGCTTTTCTAAACGCCTTATCAACTTGTCCTGCTACCGGCAAAGGTTTGTGTATGTGAACCTCCAGGTCTCTATTCCTGCACGCCCTTCAGAATGTACCATTTAATTTATATTGCGTCTCTTCAATCTCCTTTCCAAAATGCATACTTGGTGCCCATTTCACCAGTCTGTCTATGTCCTCCTAAAGTCTGCTACTACCCTCCTCACTGTTTGCTACATCTCCAAGTTTTTGAAATAATGGTTGTCTTTCAGACCGGAGGGAAGTACACAGTGGTGTTCCTCAGGGGTCAGTATTAGGACCTTTTTTTGATATATATTAATGACCTGGACTTGGGAATATAGGGTATAATTTCAAAGTTTGCACATAACACAAAACTCGGAAATGTAGTAAACAATGTGAAGTAATAGACTTCAGGAGGACATAGACAGACTGGTGAAATGGGCAGACACTTGGCAGATGAAATTTACGCAGTGATGCATTTTGGTAGGAAGAATGAGGAGAGGCAATATAAATTAAATGGTACAATTTTAAAGGGGGTGCAGGAACGGGGAGACCTGGGAGTGCACATCCACAAATCTTTGAACGTGGCAGGACAAGTTGAGAAGGCTGTTAAAAAAGCTTATGGGATCCTGGGCTTTATTAATAGAGGCACAGGGCTCAATTTTAAAACGGAGCCGGGAAGGGGGCGGGGGGGTCAATTTGAGGTCGGAAACCCATTAGTACGGGTTTCCCAGACGTCCTAACAATTTTGACATAAGGACGTCTTTTATTTTTTTTTGTCGGTTTCCCGTCCAACTGACCAACTGATTGACAGGCTGGTCTCAGTCGGACGGGAGACCAGCCAGGGACAGGACGTCTTCAGATAAGTTTGCAGGTAAGTCTTTGTTTGCATGGATGGGGAGAGGTGCACGGGTGGGCATAGGTGGGCACAGGGGTCGTGAGTCATGGGGGATGAGATCGGGGGTCAGTCACGGGGGGGTGGTGGGATCCGGGGTCATCGCGGGGGTCTGCGATCGTTGAGGGGGAGGTTCGGGGGTTGGAGGATCGGGATCGGGGTTGGAGGGGGGGGATCGGGGTCGGTGATTTGGAGGGGGAGGATCGAGTTTGGGGGATCGGAGGGGGAGGATCGGGGTCAAGGGATCGGAGGGGGAGGATCGGGGTCAAGGGATCGGAGGGGGAGGATCAGGATCGAGGATCGGGGTTGGAGGATTGGGATCGGGGATCGGAGAGGGAGGATCGGGGTTGGGGATCCGCGATCGGGGGTGGGGGTTGGTTAAGGTAGGCTTGTTGGACCTGGGGGATGCACTGCTGCTCCTCCGGGCCTGCAAGCTGTGCTTTTCTAGGCACCTACCTGTTAGTCTCGGGCCTTCTCGCCTCCTTTCACGAGGCGTAAAACAGAAGACCTGGGAATCCCGGCTCCCCGGGATTGAAATCGTGAATTAGTGAAAAATGGAGGCCTGAAGCTTCCTTGATAGGTTTTAAGGCCTGACCCGCCTCCTAGGAATGGGTTGGCCACCCGCCCCTCGTCCCGCCCCGGTGAAAACCAGAAATGAGCACGTCTAAAATGTTGGCAATTTTCAATGTCTCCCTGCCCCCCAACCCACCCATTTTTTACTTTGAAAATCGAGTCCACAGAGTACAAAAGCAAGGAAGCTATGCTAAACCTTTATAAAACACTGGTTAGGCCTCAACTGGAGTATTGTGTTCAGTTCTGGGCACCACACTTTAGGATGGATGTCAAGGCCTTAGAGAGGGTGCAGATGAGATTTACTAGAATGGTACCAGGAATGAGGGACTTCAGGTATGAGACTGCAGATTCTGGGGTGGTTCTCCTTAGAACAGAGAAGGTTAAGGGGAGATTTGATAGAGGTGTTCAATATCATGAACAGTTTTGACAGTGTAAATAAGGAGAAACTGTTTCCAGTGGCAGAAGAGTCAGTAACCAGAGGACACAGATTTAAGATGATTGGCAAAAGAGCCAGAGGCTACATGAGGAAACATTTTTTATGCAGTGAGTTGTAATGATCTAGAATGCACTGCCTGAAAGAGTGGTGGAAACAGATTCAATAGTAACTTTCAAAAGGGAATTGGATAAATACTCGAAGGGGAAAAATCTGCAGGGCTATGGGGAAAGAGCAGGGGAATGGGACTAATTGGATAGCTCTGGCAAAGAGCCGGCACAAGCACGATGGGCCGAATAGCCTCCTCCTGTGCTGTACCTACTATGATACTATGAATTGCCTGTACATTTGAGTTTTAAATTATATGTAACAAATCGGCCCCCTTGAATGTACATCCTAAGAGTTAGAGTTACTTGAATACAAAGTGATGTTTGGTCTGAAGTTGCCAAGTCTCCTTGGCAACTATGAACTCAAGGTCATTTCTAAACTAGTGTTGCAAAGCTTGAGCTTTTGTTATTTGTTACAGTTCAGCAGTGCACTAAGTCTGAATTCCACCGCAGCTGTTCGACATCAAAGTTCACTGAAAGGAACAGAATGGGGTTGATTTTAGGAAGGCGGAGTGGGTACGCTCGTGGCGGGGGGGGGGGGGCTCCGAAAATTGGGGATTCCTGGGGCGGGTCCGGAGCCCGGCTCCAACCCACCCACTTCCGGGTTCCTCAATGACACGCTTAGATGTGCGTGCAGCCCCCGCATGCGGGACTCCCAACGGCAATTAAAGTCGGCGGGATCTCAATTAAACCAATTATTTTGATACTTCAGGTCGTTAGCAGACCTGATTTGGAGGATATTTTAGGAGGGGTGGGATTTTCATCCAAACTGAGCGTGTTTCCCGTACTAGGGGAAACACTCCCAGTTGAAATGGCCGTGTTGCAGCCACCAGCCTGTGGCAGCTGCAAAGGTCCAATGACAGGTTGTGGGGAGAGACCCTCACTCATTGCAGGAGGCCACTCTGTCACTTTGGACAAAGTTTGGCCTGCACCACCCTCCTCCTAACACAAAAAAATCACCAACTTGCAACCTCAACCCCGGTGTGCAGACACATTTACCTACCTTGCGGATCCCCTCGAACGTACATCTTCTGGATGGGGGTCGCTGTAGCTGCACTCATGACCTCCTCGGAGGACGAACAGCATCACCAGCCTCGCCGGCCATGCCGTCCACCTCTGACACGTGGAGCTCCACAACACAGTGCTGTGTGACACATCCACCTGCACAGCAGGAGGGAGGGCAACCACAGAGAGAGATGCGTCGCAGAAGGCCCTACCCTCTCCACAGGATCTACAGACCGAGGCTCATCTTCCTGGACCTCTCTGAGGAGCAGTGCATACGGAGGCTTAGGATCCGGAGGAGAAGTTGTTGAGGGCAGTGTGACTTTGACAGCGACAGGTAAGAAGATGGTGCTCGGGCCAGCCGGGAGCAGCTCGGCATCAAGGAGGCTGCAGATGTCTCGTGAGGGCCCCGCCAAAGACTGTTCCAACTGCACCTGTGCTGGGGCAGACTTGGCCACCTGGAGAGGGGGTAGCATTGCGGGGACTGGTTGAGAGGGGGGCAACGGTTGAGACGTTGGGAGCGCTTTGAGTGGCTTCCCCACTTCCATGTCCACATGTAGTCGTGGACATCTGCAGCCTCCTTCATGCTGAGCTGCTCCCGGCTGGCCCGAGCACCATCTTCTTACCTGTCGCTGTCAAAGTCACCACTGCCCTCAACAACTTCTCCTCCGGATCCTTCCAGGGTGCCACCGGGGACATCGCCGATGTCTTTCAGCCATCTGCACAAAAGAGCCCTGCAAATACACCTGCACCCACTCTGCAGTGACACAATGGGTGGCATCAGGTGTGGGTCTTCATGGTGATCCTCAGGAAAGGAAATTATTGCACAAACCAGACAAGATTTGCAAAGACGTGGCAGTAGTGGTGAAAACAAATTTTTATGTTTTTTTGCAAAACAAACGAAAGTAAATCAAAAACATGACATTTTGTCTTACACCCTTATGCATCCCCTTTGTGCTCACAAAACCTTCGCCTTATGTTTACGGGAACCCCTATGTGGTGTTACCCCTGTGGCTACGGCAGAGGTAGTGGCAGGTTGCTCTTGTCCATGCCCTGACCGATGAGATGCTTTGCACGGATGCCCTCTGGGTTTCGGTGCCCGTGAGGGCCCCGCCAAAGACTGTTCCAACTGCACCTGTGCTGGGGCAGACTCGGCCACCTGGAGAGGGGGTAGCATTGTGGGGACTGGTTGAGAGGGGGGCAACGGTTGAGACGTTGGGAGCGCTTTGAGTGGCTTCCCCACTTCCATGTCCCCTTTCACCATCATCCCTCTCCTGGCCCAGGCCCACATCACTCCTTCCACCCTGCTGGATGACAGTTTGGAGGACTTGTGTGAAGCCTTGGAAGGCCAGTTGTAAGGTATCTGTCAGCCTGTTTAAGGTGGCAGAATGTTGCTCACCCTGAATCCGAACGACTGTTGTCAGGGCCTGAATGGACTCACTGTTGAGCCGTGCTTGAAGCTCAATGGAGGCTAGCCTTCCCTCCATCGCAGACATTCCCGCACCTAGCCGCGACACTATCTCAGAGATGCCTTCATGTCCCTATGTGAGTATTCCACTCATGCAGGAGTTGGACTCTTCCATCCTCTGCGCGAATGTGGCAACTGTTCCAGTACCTCGGCAATGTGCTGCTGGCCTTCGATGACTCTCCTTTTCATGGCTGGCCCCCAGGGTTCGGCATCTGGGTCCAGCTGAGCAGAGCCTGGAGAAGAGTGCTCCCACCGACGCGGACTCTCCACGGCTGCCCCTTCCACCAGGGTCTGCTCGTGCTCACATGTGCGTGGTGACTCACCATGTGCAAACCCACTTAAATGAGGACGGGGACCCACCGAGGTGTGTGTATCTGCGCTGGTGGATGGCTGGCTCAGATGTGACGATGCCAGCAGGTCCTCTGAGGAATCTCCCTCCGCATCACGGCACTCGCAGATGGCCCTGCAAGAGAACAGAAAGCAATATTAAGCATGTGGACAGATGTTGAGGTGCTGCAAATGTCAAGTGATGCTAAGATCATTCGCTATCATGAGTGCTGAGCATTAGATTTCTGTCACCAGCCGCTTGTGCAATCCCAGTCTCAGCGTCCGCCGCGAACAGGCACTCCAGCGTCTGGCTTACTTCCAGTGCCTGCTGCTCCCGCGTCTGTTAAGACCACCTGGTGTAGCGGGCCCCCTCCAGTCCTTGCCCTCTCCCGGGCATTCTGGCATCTCTTCTCCTATCAAGGCAAAACACAGAGAGGCGTGATTGAGTGATGGTTGCATGGTGACCCGCTGCATGCATTGGGTGGGGGTGACCGTGAGGGAGATGCATGGGAGGGTGCTTGTGAGACACAGCCATGAGATTGTATGAGGATTGGGTTGCGTGGTAGTGTTCAAATGGGAACTGGGGCGGTGAGTAAGTGCAGGCCATGAGAGGATGATGGTTGAGTGGATGTGAGGAGTGATGCAAGAGCGTCATGGTGGCAGTGCAGAAGGAGTTGTGTGGTGGTGGAGGTGATGTGGAAGGCAGAGTGTGGGAGAACGCGTAAGTATACTCACTTTGGCTGACCTGGTTAGGTCATTAAAACGCTTCCTGCACTGGACCCAGGTTCAGCACACGTTGCTGCTGCTGCTGACCTCCTCGGCCACCTCCAGCCAGGCCTTCTTGGTGGCAGAGGGAGGCCTCCTCCTCCCATCGGATGGGAACAGAATTTCCCTTCTCCTCCTCACCCCATCGAGCAGCATCTGGAGTGAGGAGTCAGAGAACCTTGGAGCAGCCTTGCCTCTGGCCTGCTCCATGCTCCAAAATTGGTTCTTTGCTGCAGGAGGAGCATTGGAGGACTGCCCCTTTAAATAGGGCTCCTCCTGCTGACAGCCTGTGATGCGGGTGCGCAGTGCGCCTGCTGCGCAGGTCCAATTAGGCTGCGATCGCATGCGGAGCACCCCGAATTCACTGGGCGCGTTACCCATGCGCCCAGTTGACCCCCCGCTGCCAACCCGCCCTCCCTCCTAAAATCGGGCCTAATATCTCCAGTCTGTTGACCTTGGAACAGACTAAAACATAAATAACTCAACCGTCAAATTAACGGATTCAAATGTGCTGCACTCTGTGGTGTCCAGCTGACTGATTAGGCAGCTGCATGGATTGTGGCAAGTTTGAATCGACTGATGTGCACAAGCAGACGGACAACAAACCCCCAAAGGCAATCTCAGATTGACAGTGCAATTACTGCCCCTAAATCACCATCAATCAGTTAATAGTGCATATGATTACCATGACGAACCCAGTGTTCCTAATATATTATCTGCTCTCTTCACTCAATAAGGAGACCCTGTATAAAGGAGTGGACGTATCCTGACAATACATTCCAGTGCTTGTGGCAACCATTGCTAGGAAAAAAAGACAGAAGAGGAACATATCATTCAGAGCAGGTTTATCATCTTTGTTGAGGATTTATGGCAATTAGCGAAAGACAAGTCAGATTTAGATTTAGACTAAGCAAACTCTGCCACGTACAGAATTTAAGCTCAAGAGGTCAAATTTACAAATTAAGGACAACAAAAGAAAATGATAATTGATTTTTCCTCTTTTTTTGTTCTAAAAATAGGGGCTATAAATAAATATAAGATAGTTATTAATAAATCCAATAAGGAATTCAGAAGAAACTTCTTTGCTCAGAATTTTGAGGATGTGGAACTCACTACCACGTGAAATGCATAGGTGCATTTAAAGGGAAGCTAGGTAAGTACAAAAGGGAGAAAGGTACATTGATAGGATAAGATGAAGTAAGGTGGGAGGAAGCTCGTGGAGCATAAACACCAGCATAGACCTGATGGACCGAATGGCCTACTCCTGTGCTGTAAAATTCGATGTAATTCTTTGGACCAATGCAACAACCAAACTTCGTGATGCCCTGGTCACAATGTCTGTTCATCATGGGGTTGACAACGTAATCCCAGTTTATTGTCCGGGCTGCATCCTCAGATGCTGCATGTGCCCGTGCTCTATAGAAATGAAACTGCATTACAATGCAAGGTAATCTCATTTACATTTTAGCAAGGCCCTTGTAGTTTATGACATACTGAAAATGCACAAAGGTCAGGGGCAGGATATGCTAAGCAGCAATTCTTAAAGGGCTGCTGCTGATTTTTAAACCTGCTCATGTGCACAAATGCTTGCAAAAAGAGAAGTAACAGCTTTATTTAATAAAGCAGCTTTGGAGATGCTGCTGTGAAGAAGGTTGATCATTTTTGGAGTAGAGGACTACCTTTCAGAGAGGGCCAACACGAGAGCTGAATGAATAGAAATTGCTGAAAGAGTGTTTATAGTGTTAGCTGCCCACAGAATACAAGAGAAGGAAGGTTGCCCAGGTAAGTGATGCTTATATTTTGCATCCTTCCGAAATGTTCCCCTACAATGTGTCTCACGAGCACTTAGAGTCATAGAGTCAGAGAGTCATAGAGTTATACAGCACGGATAGAGGCCCTTCGGCCCATCGTGTCCGCGCCGGCCATCAGCCCTGTCTACTCTAATCCCATATTCCAGCATTTGGTCCGTAGCCTTGTATGCTATGGCATTTCAAGTGCTCATCCAAATGCTTCTTGAATGTTGTGAGGGTTCCTGCCTCCACAACCCTTTCAGGCAGTGAGTTCCAGACTCCAACCACCCTCTGGGTGAAAAAGTTCTTTCTCAAATCCCCTCTAAACCTCCCGCCTTTTACCTTGAATCTATGTCCCCTTGTTATAGAACCCTCAACGAAGGGAAAAAGCTCCTTCGTATCCATCCTATCTGTGCCCCTCATAATTTTGTACACCTCAATCATGTCCCCCCTCAGCCTCCTCTGCTCCCAGGAAAACAAACCCAATCTTCCCAGTCTCTCTTCATAGCTGAAGCGCTCCAGCCCTGGTAACATCCTGGTGAATCTCCTCTGCACCCTCTCCAAAGCGATCACATCCTTCCTGTAGTGTGGCGACCAGAACTGCACACAGTATTCCAGCTGTGGCCTAACCAGTGTTTTATACAGCTCCATCATAACCTCCTTGCGCTTATATTCTATGCCTCGGCTAATAAAGGCAAGTATCCCATATGCCTTCTTTACCACCTTATCTACCTGTTCCGCCGCCTTCGGGGATCTGTGAACTTGCACACCAAGATCCCTCTGACCCTCTGTCTTGCCTAGGGTCCTCCCATTCATTGTGTATTCCCTTGCCTTGTTAGTCCCTCCAAAGTGCATCACCTCGCACTTTTCCGGGTTAAATTCCATTTGCCACTGTTCCGCCCATCTGACCAACCCATCTATATCGTCCTGCAGACTGAGGCTATCCTCCTCGCTATTTACCACCCTACCAATTTTTGTATCATCAGCGAACTTACTGATCATACCTTTTACATTGATATCCAAGTCATTAATGTAGACCACAAACAGCAAGGGACCCAGCACCGATCCCTGTGGTACCCCACTGGCCACAGGCTTCCAGTCACAAAAACAACCTTCTGCCACTAAGCCAGTTTTGTATCCAAAGTGCCAAGGCACCCTGGATTCCATGGGCTCGTACCTTCTTGACCAGTCTCCTGTGGGGGACTTTATCGAAGGCCTTACTGAAATCCATGTATACCACACCCACTGCGTTACCCTCATCCACACGCCTAGTCACCCCCTCAAAAAATTCAATCAAATTAGTCAGACATGATCTTCCCTTGACAAAGCCATGTTGACTATCCCTGATTAATCCTTGCTTCTCCAAGTGGAGACTAATTTTGTCCTTCAGAATTTCTTCCAATAATTTTCCTACCACTGATGTTAGGCTCACTGGCCTGTCGTTCCCCGGTTTTTCCCTACTCCCCTTCTTGAATAATGGTACTACATTAGCGGTTCTCCAGTCCTCTGGCACATCCCCTGTGGCCAGAGAGGTTCTGAATATATGTGTCAGAGCCCCCGCAATCTCCTCCTTTGCCTCACACAGTAGCCTGGGATACATTTCGTCCGGGCCTGGGGATTTATCCATTTTTTGGCCTGCTAAAACCGCCAATACCTCCTCCCGCTCGATGTTAATATGTTCGAGTATATCACAGTCCCCCTGCCGTATTTCTATGTCTACACCGTCCTTCTCCATAGTGAAAACAGATGCAAAAAATTCATTTAGAACCCCTCCTACATCTTCCGGCTCCACACACTGATTGCCATTTTTGTCCCTAATGGGCCCTATTTTTTCCCTAGTCATCCTCTTACCCTTAATATACTTATAAAACATCTTAGGATTTTCCTTTATTTTGCTCGCCAGTGTTATTTCATGGCCCCTCCTTGATCTCCTAATTTCTTTTTTAAGTATCCCCCTGCACTTTTTGTACTCCTCTAGGGCTTCCTCCGTCTTTAGCCTTTTGTATCTGCCAAAAGCCCTCCTTTTTTTCCGAATCCATTCTCGTATATCCCCTGACATCCAAGGTTCCCTGGAGTTCTTGGAACCACCCTTGACCTTTACGGGAACATGTTGCCATTGTATGGTCTCAATCTCCCTTCTGAAAGACTCCCATTGCTCCGATGCGGATTTTCCTACAAGCAGCTGATCCCAGTCCATTTTGGCCAGATCCTGCCTTATCCTATTAAAATCGGCCTTCCCCCAATTTAGAACCTTTATTTCCGGCCCCTCCCTGTCCTTTTCCATGACCACCTTAAATCTCACCGAATTATGGTCACTGTCACCAAAGTGCTCACCTACGAGCACTTCTTCCACTTGGCTGACCACATTCCCTAGAATTAGGTCCAGTACCGCCCCCTCTCTTGTAGGACTTTCTACATGCTGGCTCAAAAAGCTCTCCTGGATGCACGTCAAGAATTTTGTACCCTCTAAGCCTTTTACACTCTGAGTATCCCAGTTAATATTGGGGAAGTTGAAATCCCCCACTATTATTACCCTATTATTTGCACAATTTTCTGAGATTTGCCTCCATATCTGTTCCTCTATCTCCCCCTGACTGTTTGGGGGCCGAGAGTACACTCCCATCAAAGTGCTTGCCCCCTTTTTGTTTTTAAGCTCCACCCATATGGCCTCATTCGAGGAACCTGCTCATATATCATCCCTCCTTATGGCAGTAATTGATTCTTTAATTAATATTGCGACCCCCCCTCCTCTTATACCTCCCCCTCTGTCTCGCCTGAAGATTCTGTACCCCGGAATATTGAGCTGCCAGTCTTGCCCCTCCCTCAACCATGTCTCTGTGACAACAACAATATCATACTCCCATGTGTTTATCAACACCTTCAGTTCATCCACCTTATTCGCAAGACTCCTTGCATTAAAAGAGATGCCATCCAGCCTTGCCCTCACATATTTGCCCTATCTTCCAAGCTGACTTGTTTTTTTCTCAATATTTGGCTGCACATCACCCCCTATTGTAGCTCCACTCTGTATCCCATCCCCCTGCCAAGTTAGTTTAAACACCCCCCAACAGTGCTAGCAAACCTCCCCGCAAGGATATTTGTCCCGCTCTGGTTCAGGTGCAACCCGTCCGACTTGTACAAGTCCCACCTTCCCCAGAAGCAGGCCCAGTGATCCAGGAAACTGAAACCCTCCCTCCTGCACCAACTCTTTAGCCACGCATTCATCTGTTCTATCCTCCTATTTCTATACTCACTAGCCCGTGGCACTGGGAGTAATCCAGAGATTACAACCTTTGAGGTCCTGCTCTTTAATCTGCTACCTAGCTCCCTAAATTCTTGATGCAGGACCTCATCTCCCTTCCTACCTATGTCGTTGGTCCCAATGTGGACCACGACCTCTGCCTGCTCACCCTCCCCCTTGAGAATGCCCTGTAGCCGCTCAGTGACATCCATGACCCTGGCACCAGGGAGGCAACAAACCATCCTGGAGTCACGTTTACGGCCACAGAAACGCCTGTCTGTTCCCCTTACGATAGAATCCCCTACCACTATAGCTCTTCCACTCTTTTTCCTCCCAGCCTGTGCAGCAGAGCTACCCCTGGTGCCAGGAAGTTGGCTGCTGCTGCCTTCCCCTGATAAGTCATCCCCCTCAACAATATCCAAAGCGGTATATTTGTTTGAGAGGGGGACGGCCACAGGGGACCCCTGCACTGCCTGCCTGCTCTTCTTACTCTGCCTGGTGGTCACCCAATTACTTCCTGCCTGTACAACCTTTACCTGCGGTGTGACCATCTCAGCATCGCGAATGCTCCTTAATGAATCCATCCGCAGCTCCAGTGCCGCAATGCGGTTTGTCAGTAGCTGCAGCTGGATACATTTCCCGCACACATGGTCGTCAGGGACACCGGAAGGGTCCCTGATTTCCCACATAGAGCAGGAAGAGCATAACACGGGGCTGGGCTGTCCTGACATGACTTACCCTTTAACTAATTAATTCAAATTAAATGAATCCCACCAATTTCACTGCAATTAAAAAGGTATACTCAAGGGCCCTTGCTGAACAGCAGTCCCCCACTACACAACAGAGACCAGAGAATCCACAAACTCTAACCTTAGACAAATTCAGCAGGAAAATACTCACCAGCCAATCACTTACCTCTTCCTTGGTGACGTCCCACTTGGATTACTTTTTGCTTCTTATTTATCTTAGGTCCAGGAGTTAAGTCCCTGTGATGTCGCACAGTAGTGGTCTCTTGTTGCAGGTCTGCTGCTGCTTTTATTCCACAATCTCAGTCTTCTACTCTCAGGTCCACTACCGCTCTGCAGGAAAAGCAAGGCAAAGCAGCACCTCCTTCCCCCACTTCACCAAACTCCCACACTGACCGAACTCTCAGCACACTGTGTAATATCCGCACACCGTGCAGTCTGCACTGACTTCAGGCTTGTTGTTGCATAACATAGAAAATGCATAGCATTTGATCAATTGTTCATGCACTTTCCTAATGCACAGACATATCCATTTTTATCCAAGGCACTCTGCATTGCTGGTGACTCATTAAAAGAGGCAAACAATAGTTACCAAGCACAGTGACCTCAACAGACACCTAAAAAGAAAAAAAAAAGTGGCATTTATAATAAGAACAAAAGAAATAGGAGCGGGAGTAGGCCAATCGGCCCCTCGAGCCTGCTCCGCCATTCAATAAGATCATGGCTGATCTGATCCTAACCTCAAATCTAAATTCATGTCCAATTTCCTGCCCGCTCCCCGTAACCCCTAATTCCCTTTACTTCTCGGAAACTGTCTATTTCTGTTTTAAATTTATTTAATGATGCAGCTTCCACAGCTTCCTGGGGCAGCAAATTCCACAGACATACTACCCTCTGAGTGAAGAAGTTTCTCCTCATCTCAGTTTTGAAAGAGCAGCTCCTTATTCTAAGATTATGCCCCCTAGTTCTAGATTCACCCATCCTTGGGAACATCCTTACCGCATCCACCTGATCAAGCCCCTTCACAATCTTATATGTTTCAATAAGATCGCCTCTCATTCTTCTGAACTCCAATGAGTAGAGTCCCAATCTACTCAACCTCTCCTCATACGTCCGCCCCCTCATCCCCGGGATTAACCGAGTGAACCTTCTTTGTACTGCCTCGAGAGCAAGTATGTCTTTTCTTAAGTATGGACACCAAAACTGTATGCAGTATTCCAGGTGCGGTCTCACCAATACCTTATATAACTGCAGCAATGTTTTTATATTCTAACCCCCTAGCAATAAAAGCCAACATTCCGTTGGCCTTCTTGATCACCTGCTGCACCTGCATACTAACTTTTTGATTTTCTTGCACTGGGACCCCCAGATCCCTTTAAACTGCAGTACTTTCCAGTTTCTCGCCATTAAGATAATAACTTGCTCTCTGATTTTTCCTGCCAAAGTGCATAACCTCACATTTTCCAATATTGTATTGCATCTGCCAAATCTCCGCCCACTCACCCAGCCTGTCTATATCCCCTTGTAGGTTTTTTATGTCCTCCTCACTCTCTACTTTCCCTCCCATCTTTGTATCATCTGCAAACTTTGACATGTTACACTCGGTCCCCTCCTCCAAATCGTTAATATAGATTGTAAAGAGTTGGGGACCCAGCACCGACCCCTGCGGAACACCACTGGCTACTGGTTGCCAGTCCGAGAATGAACCATTTATCCCAACTCTCTGCTTCCTGTTAGATAACCAATCCTCCACCCATGCCAGAATATTACCCCCAATCCAGTGATTCTTTATCTTGAGCAATAATCTTTTATGTGGCACCTTGTCAAATGCCTTCTGGAAGTCTAAATACACTACGTCCACTGGTTCCCCTTTATCCACCCTGTACGTTATGTCCTCAAAGAACTCAAGCAAATTTGTCAGACATGACTTCCCCTTCGTAAAGCCATGCTGACTTTGTCCTATTAAATTATGCTTATCCAAATGTTCCGCTGCTGTCTCCTTAATAATAGACTCCAAAATTTTACCCACCACAGATGTTAGGCTAACTGGTCTATAATTTCCAGCCTTCTGCCTACTACCCTTTTTAAATAAGGGTGTTACATTAGCAGTTTTCCAATCTGCCGGGACCTTTGCCGAATCCAGAGAATTTTGGAAAATTATTACCAAAGCATCCACAATCCCTACTGCCACTTCCCTCAAGACCCTGGGATGTAAGCCATCAGGTTCAGGGGATTTATCCGCCTTGAGTCCCATTAATTTACTGAGTACCAATTCCTTAGTGATTTTTATCGTATTAAGCTCCTCCCCCCCTGGAGCCCCCTATTTGTCCAGTGTTGGGATATTCTTGGTGTCCTCTACTGTAAATACTGAAACAAAATATTTGTTCAGCATTTTTGCCATCTCCATGTTTCCCACCATTAATTTCCCGGTCTCATCCTCTAAGGGACCTACGTTTGCCTTAGCCACCCTTTTTCTTTTTATGTAACGATAGAAACTCTTGCTATCTGTTCTTATATTTTTTGCTAATTTATTTTCATAATCTATCTTCCCTTTCTTAATCAATCCTTTCGTTACTTTTTGCTGTCTTTTGAAGACTTCCCAATCTTCTATCCTCCCACTAAGTTTGGCTACCTTATATGTTCTTGTTTTTAGTCGAATACTATCCTTAATTTCTTTACTTCGCCACGGATGGCTGTCATTTCTTTTACACCCTTTTTTCCTCAGTGGAATATATATTTTTTGAAAGTTGTAAAATAACTCCTTAAATGAACACCACTGCTCATGTACCATCTTACCCTTTAATCCATTTTCCCAGTCCACTTTAATCAATTCCGCTCTCATACCATCATAGTCTCCTTTATTCAAGCTCAGTACGCTTGTTTGAGAACCAACCTTCTCACCCTCTAATTGGATATGGAATGTAACCATGTTATGGTCACTCATTCCAAGGGGATCCTTAACTTGGACATTATTAATTAATCCTGGCTCATTACACAGGACCAGGTCCAAGGTTGCTTGCCCCCTTGTAGGATCAGTTACATACTGCTCAAGAAATCCATCCCTAATACACTCAATAAACTCTTCCTCAAGGCTGCCCTGCCCAATTTGATTTGTCCAGTCAATATGATAGTTAAAATCCCCCATAATTATAGCTGTTCCCTTATTACATGCCCCGACTATTTCCTGATTAATACTTCTTCCAGCAGAATTGCAACTATTAGGAGGCCTATATACTACGCCCACTCGTGTTTTTTCCCCCTTATTATTCCTTATCTCTACCCAAACTGTTTCATTATCCTGATCCTTTGTCCCAATATCATTTCTCTGTATTACAGTGATTCCTTCCTTTATTAACATAGCCACCCCACCTCCCGTTCCTTCCTGCCTGTCCTTCCTGATTGTTAAATACCCTGGCATATTTAATTCCCAGTCATTGTCACCCTGCAGCCATGTTTCTGTAATGGCCACAAGATCATACCCATACGTAGTTATTTGTGCCGTTAACTCGTCCATTTCGTTACAAATGCTACGTGCATTCAGAAACTGCCTTTCATGACCTCAGGATGTCCCAAAGTGCTTTACAGCCAATGAAGTACTTTTTTGAAGTGTAATCACTGTTGTAATGTAGGAAACGCGGCAGCCAATTTGCACACAGCAAGGTCCCACAAACAGCAATGTGATAATGATCAGATGATCTGTTTTAGTGATGTTGGTTGAGGGATAAATATTGGTCAGTACACTGGGGAGAACTCCACTGCTCTTGTTCAAAATAGTGCCATGGGATCTTTTACGTCCAACTGAGAGGGCAGACAGGGCCTCCGTTTAACGTCTCATCTGAAAGACAGTACCTCCAACAATGCAGTACACCCACAGCAATGAACTCGAGTGTCAGCCTAGATTTTGTGCTCAAGTCTCTGGAGTGGGATTCTGAACCCACAGCCTTCTGACTTAGAAGCAACAGTGCAACCACTGAGCCACGGATGACACCTGCCTGGTGCATGTTCACCAATTCACATAAGGTGTTTCCTGGCCTAGGCACTTGGTTCACCCATATCAGGGCAGATCTTCATCTTATTGCATTTGGATGTAAAGGACTGTCTGAGTGCAGTGCACATGGTAAAATCGTCTGGGGAGGATCACAGGCCTGCGATGGAGCCCCCCTGATTTTCTATCCATTAATTTGAATGGAAAATCGAAGGGGCTCTGTTACACACATTCAGTTCTTTCCACCTGATTTTCCTGATGCCCAGATAATCTTTTAAGCACAATAAAAGGAAAATCTGCCTTCCCTCTCTCACATTCCTTACAACATATGTCCCTTTACTATGTGCTTTGAGGAGAATGCCACACATAACTGACGCCAACATCTCTAGACAAGAAGGGTGTTAACTGAAGTTTCAACCTTTCAGTGCTTATGAGGAGAAGGCCTTGGAGATTCTGTATGGAAGCAATAGATGAAGTGGGAGAAGGTAAGGTCCAACTCCACCTACACTTCCCTGCACAGTTCCCCAAATATCATCTATTCCTTGTTGTATTTTGTAGTGTTACTGCTTTACTCTAATCAATGACACATTAATACATAGCACAGGTCCAGTTGTTCATTGTGTGATATGTGCCTGTGGTTAGTTAGTTTTGGGAACCTGCTTCCGCATTTGTACAGGTGGATGTGTGTGATGTCCAATATCCAATCTAATCGTTACTCCAAGTGATTGATTGTGGAAGGTATAAGAGTGTTCGCTCATTCGTGCCTTACCAAATGAGAGGATTAAAATATTGGCATAAATGACTTTCCTGTATGTCTACTTGTGGCAGATACTTGTCAGACATAACATTCGTTCACCTTAGCAGATCTCTTCAGCTTTGACGTTTTTTTCTACAATCCTCCCAGAACCTGCAGGTTCTGGTCACAGCACTGAACCCTGCTGTTGCCTCATTCCCACGTCTGCTGCACCAAGTATTTCAAGGGGGAAGGGGGTGGCCACCAGTACTGCACATGGTCTTGCATTCCTCTCTCTGGAAGGCTTCATTGATAAGGAAAATTACTCAGTGATTCAAATGGATGGGATACATGCACTTAAAGGTAAGTGGCTACATGTGGGGCAAATATCGTTTGAGCCTTTATAGAACTTTAAATTGAATTGTAGACATTTGTCAGCCTTCAATAAAGTTGGGGGAGGGGTTATTTATGTCACACTTAAATAAAGTGCACCCACCCGCTGGATGCCTCCCCACTGACCTCACTACTCCAGTAATTGCCTGGATCCCGTCCTGCAGATCTTCAGGGCACCTCTTCGAATCATAGAATCATAGAATCTTACTGCACAGAAGGAGGCGATTCGGCCTGTCCTGCCTGTGCCGGCTCTTTGAAAGAGCTTTTTCCCCTTAATCCTGCAAATGAGTCCTCTTCAAGTACAAATCCAATTGCCTTTTGAAGTTTCCTGTGGAATCTGCTTCCACCACCCTTTCAGGAAGTGCGTTCCAGATCTTAACAACCTTCTGTGAAAAAAAATTCCTCCTTATTTCCCCTCTAGTTCTTTTGCAATTATTTTAAATCTCTGACCTCTAGTTACTGACCCACTTGCCAGTGGAACAGTTTCTCCCTATTTGCTCTACCAAAACCCCTCATTATTTTGAATACCTCTATTCGGTCTCCCCTTAACCATCTCTGCTGTAAGGAGAATAATCTCAGTTTCTCCAATCTCTCAACACAACTGAAGTTCCTCATAGAATCATAGAAATTTACAGCAAAGAAGGAGGTCATTCAGCCCATCATGTCTGTGCTGGTCAAAAAAGAGCCATCCAGCCGAATCCCACTTTCCAGCTCTTGGTTCGTAGCCTTGTACGTTGCTGCACTTCAGGTGCATATCCAAGTACTTTTTAAGTGTGATGAGGGTTTCTGCCTCTACCATCCTTTCAGGCAGTGAGTTCCAGACCCCCACCATCCTTTGGATGAAAATATTTCTCCTCAACTCCCCTTAATCCTTCTACCAATTACTTTAAATCTATGCCCCTTAGTTTTTGACACCTCTGCGAAAGGAAATAGGTCCTTCCTATCCACTAGGCCTCTCATAATTTTATGCACCTCAATTAAATCTCCCCTCAACCTCCTCTGTTCCAAAGAAAACAACGCCAGCCTATCGAATCTTTCCTCATAACTCTCCAGTCCTGGCAGCATCCTTGTAAATCTCCTCTGTACCCTCTCTGGTGTAATCTCATCTTTCCTGTAATGTGGTGACCAGAATTATACGCAGTACTCTAGCTGTGGCCTAACTAGTGTTTTACACAGTTCTAGCATAACCTCCCTGCTCTTATATTCCATGCCTTGGCTAATAAAGGAACGTATACCTTCTTAACACTTATCTATCTGTCTTTCTACCTTCAGGGATCTGTGGACATGTCCCTCTGTTCCTCTACACTTTTCAGTATCCTCCCATTTATTGTGTACTCCCTTGCCTTGTTTGCCTTCCCCAAATGCATTCCGTCACACTTCTCTGGATTGAATTCCTTTTGTCATTTTTCTGCCCACCTGACCAGTCCATTGATATCCTCCTGCAGTCTACAGCTTTCTTCCTCACTATCAACCTCATCCCTGATATCATCCTGGTAAACCTCGTCTGTACCCTCTCCCAGGCCTTGACATCCTTCCTAAAGTGTGGGGCTCAGAATTGTACACAATACTCCAGCTGAGACCTAACTAGTGATAGGTAAAGGTTTAGCATAACTTCTTTGTTTTTGCATTCAATACCCTTAATTTACAAAGCCTTGAGACTGTGATCCTTCATAAAAAGTCTGCTAAATAGTGTTTCAGGTAGGAGCTTGTGCAGAATCGTATTGCTTAGTTTGGTTAAAACAGATCGTTATCCTTGCTATTGTAGAAGAGTAATTCTGAAAAGAACAATGCATTTCACCTCCGTGTACATGATAAAAAACTAACTCATAAAAATGACCATGTAGCACTTTTTATTCTATTATACTGACTTTGGCAGTTCAGAGATTGATAATTCACTGTATAAAGACAATTATAACCATAGTTCCAAAGAGCTACTGTGGGTGCCTAACAGCACTGTAAGCTGCACTTGGCAGAGATCAAACTCCCAAATATGCATGTGATGTGAATTCAGATCTGAACCACATGATGGAGCATCTGCACAAAGAACAGCCAACAATTGGCATATTGTATTCTGGGGTGAAAATGAGGGTTGGTGAAAGCAATTCAGCAAGAAAATCAACCATCTAATTAATATTGAATTGAACCTGCAAATCTGATGTAAAAAAGTCTATTTAGAAGCTAAAGTTTATATTTTTGTTTTGTTTGTGAGAATACAGTCTATATATTCAATCAAAAAAGGTCTCTATTTAAAATTTAACAAATTTAGCAAATCCTGTAATGAATTGATCCATATCTAATAATCTTTTTATCGTTCCATGTTAGTTTATATCATATTATACATGAGGTAAGTCTTGGCTACAGTCAGTCCTATTATTAGAAAGTAATTGCAGCATTCACAGACAAAATACAATTGCATCTTAATCAATTTGGGATTATTGATTGAACAAGAGTAAAGGACTGGACACACAGATACTTACAGCAAGTAACGTTTTCACAATTTGCGTTCAATATGTGCTAACAGGCTCCAATCACGTAACGTTACAGATAATCTTGAGTAAACATTTAACTAGTTGTGAAAGTTACGGTGTAAAGCCTCTATAATTTTTATGGGTCAATGATTCTCAACTGCAAAGTAGCACATCTAGTGGTCAGAGCAAGTTTTAATTTGTGCTGTACTGACTGTTTATTTTATTTTTAATGAACAGACTCCTCAATTTTTCCCTATTTACCTCGTGAACACCTCTTCCTGTCAAAACTTCTTTTAACCATCTATGTTGTGAAAATGGTGCCAGTTTCTCTAGTCTTTTTTCTTCCTAAAGCCACTCATCCCTGGTATAAATTTAGTGAAACTTTTCTGCATCCTCTCCATGGCCTTGACTCACTTTCTAAAGTAGGATACTCAAAGCTGGACATAGTCGCTGGGAATTTCCTGAAAACTTGCATCATAACAACGGCGTATCTATATTGTAAAGCCATTTTCCAGCAAAGAAGCCCGATGAAAATATGGTCTCAATGAGTTAAGCCAGATTTCATGTTACTCCGTAATTTCCTGGGACTTCTGTGCAGCTTTGCTGAGACCTTAACCAAAACACTCCAAAGTTCATTAACATAGCCCCAACCCCATTCAAAACAGCTGCAAGTGAGAAATCTCTGGATGTACCTAGTTTTCTCATGGTGTCCAGTAATTCGAGAAATCTAGGCCCAGGTGGGCCTAAGGTCACCTGCTAGCAGCATAATTCATGGCTCCCACTTCATTCTCAGCCTGGGAGGACTACTCAAGCTTTGCAGCTCCATCTCTGCAGTTTGGAGTTGATTTTTTCCAGGCTTTCTTTGTCTCTTGCTGACATCTTCAGTTTTCCTGAAAAGAGTCCTGTGAGTGTCTGATGGCAATATCTTTAGGACCCCCCCCCCCCCCAACCCCTCTCCAATCCGTTTGCAGGTCAAAGAATGGCCGTCCCACTGAAAGCAGGAAGCAAGGCGCACAAGACACCATGACACCATCTGTTCTGAGCTTTTTATAGTACTTCCACCCAAGGGCCCAAAATTAGTCACGCTGCTTAAGAGGGCTGTGGAACACAGCTATGCTCGCTGTCACAAAATATTGATTTAGTAATTCCACCACTTTGTTTCTCTTCTCTATTGTTTCATCCTGAGCCTATCCCCCTGCCAAATTAGTTTAAACCATCCCCCACAGCACGGTTAACCTCCCCGCGAGGACATTGGTCCCAGCTCTGTTGAGGTGCAACCCTGATGCGGTGATGGACTGGGGTGGACAAATGTAAGGAATCTTACAACACCAGGTTATAGTCCAACAGTTTTATTTGAAAATCACAAGCTTTCGGAGGCTTTCTCCTTCGTCAGGTGAGTGTGGGATTCCATGAAAGGTACCGCATATATAGTCAGAGAACAATGCTTGGTGATTACAGATAATCTTTCCAACTACCTGGTGTCAAGGCAATCAAAGGAGTCGAATAGTGTTCAGACAGAGAGACATTACACACAGGACTACTGAATATACAAACGGTCAGAACCCAAAGAGAGAGAGAGAGAGAAACATCCGAAGGGAAGAGAAAGAGAGAGAATGACCAGTTGTATTAAAAACAGATAACTCTTTATTCGCTGTTGGGGTTACGTGTAGCGTGACATGAACCCAAGATCCCGGTTGAGGCCGTCCTCATGGGTGCGGAACTTGGCTATCAATTTCTGCTCGACGATTTTGCGTTGTTGTGTGTCTCGAAGGCCGCCTTGGAGAACGCTTACCTGAAGATCAGTGGCTGAATGTCCTTGACTGCTGAAGTGTTCCCCGACTGGGAGGGAACGCTCCTGTCTGGCGATTGTTGCGCGGTGTCCGTTCATCCGTTGTTGCAGTGTCTGCATGGTCTCGCCAATGTACCATGCTCCGGGGCATCCTTTCTGCAACGTATGAGGTAGACAACGTTGGCCGAGTCACAGGAGTATGAACCATGTACCTGGTGTGTGGTGTCCTCTCGTGTGATGGTGGTATCTGTGTCGATGATCTGGCATGTCTTGCAGAGGTTGCCGTGGCAGGGTTGTGTGGTGTCATGGACGCTGTTCTCCTGAAAGCTAGGTAATTTGCTGCGAACGATGGTCTGTTTGAGGTTGGGTGGCTGTTTGAAGGCAAGTAGTGGAGGCATGGGGATGGCCTTAGCGAGGTGTTCGTCGTCATCGATGACATGTTGAAGGCTGCGGAGAACATGGCGTAGTTTCTCCGCTCCGGGGAAGTACTGGACGACGAAGGATACTCTGTTGGTTGTGTCCCGTGTTTGTCTTCTGAGGAGGTCTATGCGATTATTCGCTGTGGCCCGTCGGAACTGTCGATCGACGAGTTGAGCGTCATATCCCGTTCTTACGAGGGCGTCTTTCAGCGTCTGTAGGTGTCCATCGCGTTCCTCCTCGTCTGAGCAGATCCTGTGTATTCGTAGGGCCTGTCCATAGCGGATGGCCTCTTTGACGTGGTTAGGGTGGAAGCTGGAAAAGTGGAGTATCGTGAGGTTGTTCGTGGGCTTGCGGTAGAGTGAGGTGCTGAGGTGCCCGTCTTTGATGGAGATTCGTGTGTCCAAGAAAGAAACCGATTCTGAGGAGTAGTCCATGGTGAGCTTGATGGTGGGATGGAACTTGTTGATGTTATCGTGTAGTCTCTTCAGTGATTCTTCGCCGTGGGTCCATAGGAAGAAAATGTCGTCGATGTATCTGGTGTATAGCATTGGTTGGAGGTCCTGTGCAGTGAAGAAGTCCTGCTCGAACTTGTGCATGAAAATGTTGGCGTATTGGGGTGCGAATTTGGTCCCCATGGCTGATCCGTGTGTTTGGGTAAAGAACTGGTTATCGAAGGTGAAGACATTGTGATCCAGGATGAAGCGGATGAGTTGTAGGATGGCGTCTGGAGATTGGCTGTTGTTGATCCAGACCTTCAAAGCATCCTACGCGCTCTCATCGCACGTACTCCCCGCGTGGGAGACTTCTACTGCCTCCCAAAGATACACAAAGCCAACACACCCGGACGTCCTATCGTATCAGGCAACGGAACCCTGTGTGAGAACCTCTCTGGATACGTCGAGGGCATCCTGAAACCCATCGTACAGGGAACCCCCAGCTTCTGTCGCAACACTAAGACCACCTACAAAAACTCAGCACCCACGGACCAGTTGAACCAGGAACACTTCTCACCACAATGGACATCTCGGCACTCTACACCAGTATCCCCCACGATGACGGCATCGCTGCAACAGCCTCAGTACTCAACACCAACAACAGCCAATCTCCAGACGCCATCCTACAACTCATCCGCTTCATCCTGGATCACAATGTCTTCACCTTCGATAACCAGTTCTTTACCCAAACACACGGAACAGCCATGGGGTCCAAATTCGCACCCCAATACGCCAACATTTTCATGCACAAGTTCGAACACGACTTCTTCACTGCACAGGACCTCCAACCAATGCTATACACCAGATACATCGACGACATTTTCTTCCTATGGACCCACGGCGAAGAATCACTGAAGAGACTACACGATAACATCAACAAGTTCCATCCCACCATCAAACTCACCATGGACTACTCCTCAGAATCGGTTTCTTTCTTGGACACATGAATCTCCATCAAAGACGGGCACCTCAGCACCTCACTCTACCGCAAGCCCACGGACAACCTCACGATGCTCCACTTTTCCAGCTTCCACCCCAACCATGTCAAAGGGGCCATCCCCTATGGACAGGCCCTGCGAATACACAGGATCTGCTCAGACGAGGAGGAACGCGATGGACACCTACAGACGCTGAAAGACGCCCTCGTAAGAACGGGATATGACGCTCAACTCGTCGATCGACAGTTCCGACGGGCCACAGCAAAAAATTGCAAAGACCTCCTCAGAAGACAAACACGGGACGCAACCAACAGAGAACCCTTCGTCATCCAGTACTTCCCCGGAGCGGAGAAACTACGCCATGTTCTCCGCAGCCTTCAACATGTCATCGATGACGACGAATACCTCGCTAAGGCCATCCCCACGCCTCCACTACTCGCCTTCAAACAACCACCCAACCTCAAACAGACCATCGTTCGCAGCAAATTACCCAGCTTTCAGGAGAATTGCGTCCACGACACCACACAACCCTGCCACGGCAACCTCTGCAAGACATGCCAGATCATCGACACAGATACCACCATCACACGAGAGGACACCACCCACCAGGTACATGGTTCATACTCCTGTGACTCGGCCAACGTTGTCTACCTCATACGTTGCAGGAAAGGATGCCCCGGAGCATGGTACATTGGTGAGACCATGCAAACACTGCGACAATGGATGAACGGACACTGCGCTACAGTTGCCAAACAGGAGAGTTCCCTGCCAGTCGGGGAACACTTCAGCAGTCAAGGACATTCAGCCACCGATCTTCGGGTAAGAGTTCTCCAAGGCGGCCTTCGAGACACACGACAACGCAAAATCGTCGAGCAGAAATTGATAGCCAAGCTCCGCACCCATTAGGACGGCCTCAACCGGGATCTTGGGTTCATGTCACGCTGCACGTAACCTCACCAGCGAAAAAAGAGTTATCTGTTTTTAATACAACTGGTCATTCTCTCTCTTTCTCTTCCTTTCGGATGTTTCTCTCTCTCTCTCTGTCTTTGGGTTCTGACCGTTTGTATATTCAGTAGTCCTGTATGTAATGTCTCTCTGTCTGAACACTATTCGGCTCCTTTGATTGCCTTGACACCTGGTAGTTGGAAAGATTATCTGTAATCACCAGACATTGTTATCTGACTATATATGCGGTACCTTTCATGGAATCCCACACTCACCTGACGAAGGAGAAAGCCTCCGAAAGCTTGTGATTTTCAAATAAAATTGTTGGACTATAACCTGGTGTTGTAAGATTCCTTACAGAGATGCAACCCATCCACCTTGAACAGATGGTCACCCACTCCCTCTCCGCCTGAACTTTCTGTAGCTGCAGGATTACCACCTCCTGAAACATGCTATCCACAAAACTCTCAGCTTTCCATATGCATTGTAGTGACGCCAGCTGCCCCTCAAGCTCAGAAAATCTGAGCTCGTACAGTTGGCAGCACATAAGAACATAAGAAATAGGAGCAGGACTAGGCCATACGGCCCGTCGAGCCTGCTCCGCCGTTCAATCAGATCATGGCTGATCTTCGACCTCAACTCCACTTTCCCACTCGATCCCCATATCCCTTGATTCCCCTGGAGTCCATAAATCTATCCATCTCAGCCTTGAATATATTCAATGACTCAGCATCCACAGCCCTCTGGGGTAGAGAATTCCAAAGATTCACAACCCTCTGCGTGAAGAAATTCCTCCTCATCTCAGTCTTGAATGGTCGACCCTTTATCCTGCGATTTTGCCCCCTAGTTCTAGACTCTAGACTTCTAGCCAGGCACTTCCTGCACATGTGGTTTTCCAGGACATACGAAGTGTTCTGGAGTACCCACATGGCACAAGATGTGCATGTGACGGGCCCCCGCTGTCCTGCCATGTTAGCTAACAGTTATTTAAACTGTTTGTTTAGCTTTGAGGCACTTTACTGTTTATCTGACACTAAAACATTAACCACTAAACAACACTAACCAACCACTAAAAAACACTAACCAATGAACTAAATACTTACGGACTCACCCTCGGCGCTCCTCCTTGCCTTGTTTTGATTCCTTGTGCGGCTCCCTTTATGCTCTGCTCAGTCTTAGTCCATAGTTCTTTGGGTTACCTCGTTTAGCACCTCCTTCCCCCTCTGCACCTAATTCCCATACTCACCAAATTTCCAATTGAATGTCCTCACTGTATTCGCACTTCACTCTGTTAGAGGTTCACTCTCTGTCTTTCCCAACCTCTATGCTCAAGCTCCCATGCAGAGGATTCCTCAGGAAAATCGCAAGCTCATTGTCCTAACTGCTCATGCTAGTCTCAGCAAGATTTAGTCAAAGTCTCCCAAGTGTGTTGTACCTTTTATAGGGCTAACTACAGAGGTCAAATATGGATCCAGAACATCAATATATTCTGTGTTTATGCTGTTGGTACGTAAGCTCATTTAGTGGTAAGGTTAGCTGCTTGTTGCACATGCCCAATAATGTCTTAGGTTGTTTATTGCACTCTGGATTTTCGTGAGTGCTCATTACTGTTTCTATTGCTTTCGGCATCTTATCTCTTCTGATGCTCTATACAAAAGGAACTTGTCATTTTAGTCATTTTCTTGACTGACTTACTAGTACCTACTATAGTTCTTATCTCTTCTCATGAACAGTTAATGAGGTAATGTCTGCTATACTCCAGGCCCGACCTTGTATTACAGAAGTAGTCTTTAATATGTGTGTATATATTTTATATTATTGAAACCTTACAATAGCTATTCGACCTGGTACACCTATTCTTACATCCATGCTTTGCTATTTTTCCATCTGACAGGTCTAACTATGGCACTGGAGGAGGAGGAGATGGCACACCTGCGGCTAGGAGTGGAGCAAGACACTGATGATGTTGACCGGAAGTCCCCGGTTAACGGTTTTGGCTTAGTACACAGAGGAAGAGTCAATTCTCTCTTAATTCTCAATTCGCTTTATTAACGTTATTAGATCATCTACATACCGCTTATACGTCTCGTTAGATATAGGCATGTAGTTTACAGCAGGTTATCCAGTTTTACACTCAAATTGGGATTTAAACGCACACCCACTAGGTTTTCCTGATAACGCTCCCTGAGTATTAGGCTTTAAACGCACACCCACTAGGTTTTCCTGACAACACTCCCAGAGTGGTCACAGAACATAAGAACATAAGAACATAAGAAATTGGAGCAGGAGTAGGCCAATCGGCCCCTCGAGCCTGCTCCGCCATTCAATAAGACCATGGCTGATCTGATCCCAACCACAAATCTAAAGAACACAAGAAGTCGGAGCAGGACCCGGCCACATAGCCCCTGGGCCCTCTCCGCCACCCACAGGGCATTGACCGATCCGAACTCAGCTTCATGTCCAATTTTCTGCCCGCTCCCCGTAACCCCTAATTCCCTTTACTTCTAGGAAACTGTCTATTTCTGTTTTAAATTTATCTAATGATGTAGCTTCCACAGCTTCCTGGGGCAGCAAATTCCACAGACCTACCACCCTCTGAGTGAAGAAGTTTCTCCTCATCTCAGTTTTGAAAGAGCAGCCCCTTATTCTAAGATTATGCCCCCTAGTTCTAGTTTCACCCATCTTTGGGAACATCCTTACTGCATCCACCCGATCAAGACCCTTCACAATCTTATATGTTTCAATAAGATCGCCTCTCATTCTTCTGAACTCCAATGAGTAGAGTCCCAATCTACTCAACCTCTCCTCATATGTCCGCCCCCTCATCCCCGGGATTAACCGAGTGAACCTTCTTTGTACTGCCTCGAGAGCAAGTATGTCTTTTCTTAAGTATGGAGACCAAAACTGTATGCAGTATTCCAGGTGCGGTCTCACCAATACCTTATACAACTGCAGCAATACCTCCTTGTTTTTATATTCTATCCCCCTAGCAATAAAAGCCAACATTCCGTTGGATTTCTTGATCACCTGCTGCACCTGCATACCAACTTTTTGATTTTCTTGCACTAGGACCCCCAGATCCCTTTGTACTGCAGTACTTTCCAGTCTCTCGCCATTAAGAAAATAACTTGCTCTCTGATTTTTCCTGCCAAAGTGCATAACCTCACATTTTCCAATATTATATTGCATCTGCCAAATCTCCGCCCACTCACCCAGCCTGTCTATATCCCCTTGCAGGTTTTTTATGTCCTCCTCACTCTCTACTTTCCCTCCCATCTTTGTATCATCTGCAAATTTTGATATGTTGCACTCGGTCCCCTCCTCCAAATCGTTAATATAGATTGTAAAGAGTTGGGGACCCAGCACCGACCCCTGTGGAACACCACTGGTTACTGGTTGCCAGTCCGAAAATGAACCATTTATCCCAACTCTCTGCTTCCTGTTCGATAACCAATCCTCCACCCATGCCAGAATATTACCCCCAATCCCGTGATTTTTTATCTTAAGTAATAATCTTTTATGTGGCACCTTGTCGAATGCCTTCTGGAAGTCTAAATACACTACGTCCACTGGTTCCCCTTTATCCACCCTATACGTTATATCCTCGAAGAACTCAAGCAAATTTGTCAGACATGACTTCCCCTTCATAAAGCCATGCTGACTTTGTCCTATTAAATTATGCTTATCTAAATGTTCCGTTACTGTCTCCTTAATAATAGACTCCAAAATTTTACCCACCACAGATGTTAAGCTAACTGGCCTATAATTTCCAGCCTTCTGCCTACTACCCTTTTTAAATAACGGTGTTACATTAGCAGTTTTCCAATCTGCCGGGACCTCTCCTGAGTCCAGGGAATTTTGGAAAACTATCACCAAAGCATCCACAATCCCTACTGCCACTTCCCTCAAGACCCTAGGATGGAAGCCATCAGGTCCAGGGGATTTATCCGCCTTGAGTCCCATTATTTTACTGAGTACCATCTCCTGAGTGATTTTAATCGTATTTAGCTCCTCCCCCCCGAGAGTCCCCTGTTTGTCCAGTGTTGGGATATTCTTAGTGTCCTCTACTGTAAAGACTGAAACAAAATATTTGTTCAGCATTTTTGCCATCTCCATGTTTCCCACCATTAATTTCCCGGTCTCATCCTCTAAGGGACCTACGTTTGCCTTAGCCACCCTTTTTCTTTTTATATAACTATAGAAACTCTTGCTATCTGTTTTTATATTTTTTGCTAATTTCTTTTCATAATCTAACTTCCCTTTCTTAATCAATCCTTTAGTTACTTTTTGCTGTCTTTTGAAGAATTCCCAATCTTCTATCCTCCCACTAAGTTTGGCTACCTTATATGTCCTTGTTTTTAGTCGGATACTATCCTTGATTTCTTTACTTCGCCACGGATGGCTGTCATTTCTTTTACACCCTTTTTTCCTCAGTGGAATATATTTATTTTGAAAGTTGTAAAATAACTCCCTAAATGAACACCACTGCTCATGTACCGTCTTACCCTTTAATCTATTTTCCCAGTCCACTTTAATCAATTCCGCTCTCATACCATCATAGTCTCCTTTATTCAAGCTCAGTACGCTTGTTTGAGAATCAACCTTCTCACCCTCTAATTGGATATGGAATTCAACCATGTTGTGGTCGCTCGTTCCAAGGGGATCCTTAACTAGGACATTATTAATTAATCCTGACTCATTACACAGGACCAGGTCCAAGGTTGCCTGCCCCCTTGTAGGATCAGTTACATACTGCTCAAGAAATCCATCCCTGATGCACTCAATGAACTCGTCCTCAAGGCTGCTCTGCCCAATTTGATTTGTCCAGTTAATATGATAATTAAAATCCCCCATAATTATGGCTGTTCCCTTATTACATGCCCCGACTATCTCCTGATTAATACTTCTTCCAGCAGAGTTGCAACTATTAGGAGGCCTATATACTACGCCCACTAATGTTTTTTAGAAAGGATATTATATTACCCGGAAAGGAGAGACACTGCTGGCCAGGCAATTCTCCCTCTTACTCCCGACGTCGTCTCCACGTCCCTGACGCAGTCTTTACGTCCCTGACGTAAGGTTCTCACTTCCACGAGGGTTGGTCTCCAGAGTCTCCCTCACAAACAAACACACACACACACACTCTCTCTCTCTCTCTCTCTCTCTCTTGCTCACAAACAAACAAAGACACACTCTGGGACCAAACCAGCAATTCCTCAGTTTTTATTCCCCAAGTCTGTCTTTTCGAACGATGCTGTCTTCTCCGGTTGGCTCAAAGTTGCTGGAGTGACCGATGTCATCCCCTGATTGGCTCTGTTCCAAGGGCCCAGGTAGCATCGCCGTCCCTTTGTCTCTCTAAGAAGCGGAACGAATTCAAACCGGTTCTGGCCAGTTCAGACCAGTGACTGAACTCCAGGTCACCTCAGTTCAAAAGGTCAGTGTCTTTGTTAGCACTTCGAATTAACCTCAATAGGTTTTTGCAGCCTCTGGCCAACAATGAACTATCATTGCAGGAAACAAGAGCCACATGGCAAGGTCGCCTAGATTAGACCTTCAGCGAAGTACCACATCTGCCCAATGCGTTAATGGTCTCTCCATATATGCACAATGCAGAAACCCAATACATCTTCAGGAACATTGGCCTCAGCAGTATCTCAGCTACCACATTCTGAGATTTTATTCTACACTCTCAGAAGAAACTTTCTGAACACAGTTGAAATTTAAATCCCTACAGTTGATAAGTTTTTTCTGCCCTGGCGCTTCCCCTTGTTGATAGAAAAAGTTTTGTTTGTTCTATATTCTGATCCTGTATTCCTTCTAAGTGCTTTTCCATCAAAGACGGGCACCTCAGCACCTCACTCTACCGCAAGCCCACAGACAACCTCACGATGCTCCACTTTTCCAGCTTCCACCCTAACCACATCAAAGAGGCCATCCCCTATGGACAGGCCCTGCGAATACACAGGGTCTGCTCAGACGAGGAGGAACGCGATGGACACCTACAGACGTTGAAAGACGCCCTAGTAAGAACGGGATATGACGCTCGACTCATCGATCGACAGTTCCGACGGGCCACAGCAAAAAATCGCATAGACCTCCTCAGGAGACTAACACGGGACGCAACCAACAGAGTACCCTTTGTCGTCCAGTACTTCCCCGGAGCGGAGAAACTACGCCATGTTCTCCGCAGCCTTCAACATGTCATCGATGACGACGAACACCTCGCTATGGCCATCCCCACACCTCCACTACTCGCCTTTAAACAGCCACCCAACCTCAAACAGACCATCGTTCGCAGCAAATTACCAAACTTTCAAGAGAACAGCGTCCACGACACCACACAACCCTGCCACGGTAACCTCTGCAAGACATGCCAGATCATCGACACAGATACCACCATCACACGAGAGGACACCACCCACCAGGTGCATGGTTCATACTCCTGTGACTCGGCCAACGTTGTCTACCTCATACGTTGCAGGAAAGGATGCCCCAGAGCATGGTACATTGGCGAGACCATGCAGACGCTGGCCAGCAGTGTCTCTCCTTTCCGGGTAATATAATATCCTTTCTAAAAAACATTAGTGGGCGTAGTATATAGGCCTCCTAATAGTTGCAACTCTGCTGGAAGAAGTATTAATCAGGAGATAGTCGGGGCATGTAATAAGGGAACAGCCATAATTATGGGGGATGAATGGACATCGCGCAACAATCGCCAGACAGGAGGGTTCCCTCCCAGTCGGGGAACACTTCAGCAGTCAAGGATATTCAGCCACCGACCTTCGGGTAAGCGTACTCCAAGGCGGCCTTCGAGACACACGACAACGCAAAATCGTCGAGCAGAAATTGATAGCCAAGTTCCGCACCCATGAGGACGGCCTCAACCGGGATCTTGGGTTCATGTCACGCTACACGTTACCCCACCAGCGAACAAATGTTACCTGTTTTTAATATAACGGGTCAGTTGCTGTCTTTTCTATGTTTCTACCTCTCTATCTCTGTTTTTTTTTTGTTTGTTGTTTTTTTTTGGTGATTTGTATATTCGGAGACCTTGCAGGTAACACCTGTCTGTCTGCACACTGATTGCCTTGGCAACGGGCAGTTGAAAAAACTGTCTGTAATCACCAAGCATTGTTCTGTGAATTATAAATGCGATTTCATTTCGATGATTTCATTTCCAACAAACGTTCACCTCAGGAAGGAGGAAGCCTCCGAAAGCTTGTGAATTTAAAATAAAATTGCTGGACTATAACTTGGTGTTGTAAAATTGTTTACAATTGCTTTTCCAGTGACAGCAGTAAGCAAGTTAACTGGGTGCAGGGAGTTATTATAAGGTCTGCCTTTGATACCATCTCAGGTAGAGTGGCGTCACTTGCTCCCATAATGGAATCCCGTGCTCCTCATGTTTGTAAGACATTCTCTGTCTGCTAATTTAGTGGAGGCAGTCAGCTGAGAATACCTATTTCCTGTATGAAAATGTATGCTTTATTATGAATCAAGCAAAGCGATATGATAAGCTGAATTGTTATTAATTTCCTGTATGAAAATGTATGCTTTATTATGAATCAAGCAAAGCGATATGATAAGCTGAATTCTGGGGTAAGCAGGTGTAGGGAGTGTTGCTTTGCAGCTACCTAATGAATGGATCCTTATTTCGGACAAGGTCGAAAAACATCCCAGGCCTGAGATCAGTGAGACTCCCTTTCCTGTGACCTACGTATGAACAGGTATCACCTGTGAGTGGTCGGTCATTATGTCAGTTAGTATGGCTTGCCCAGACTCAGCTTATGATTGGTTTTAACCCCTTGCTACTCATGTCCCTCCCCACTCTGAAAATGTATAATTGTGTGAACTTTGACTGTGTAATTTGCCTGTTCTATGAGATTGACCAGACTCTGTCAAGAGTTGAAATCAATTCTATAGATCGGGCCAGCTGCAGCTAATAAATTGTGTTAAAACTTTCAAGTGTATTCGCTTTCAGTTTTTGCTGAACCAGACTAAGAGTAAAGAATCCGGTATCGTCACAGCCATTTAAAGTAAACATTTAAAATCACAGAAAGAAACAATTATCTGCTGATTTTCAGTCTCATTTGGCCCTGGTTCATTTTTCTTCAACTGGAAATCATTGAAAAAAACAAAAGTACAGAAACACATGGTATACAGGAACACGCATGGTGAAATAAATTTGAGGCTCTCCAGCGGACTTGCCTGTTTTCTTTGGTCACCCAGTGTACAAAGGGGTGAGCAGATTGCAAGTCTACTCCCGGCCCAGGTAAAACCCATCATCTACAGATCCAGGTTGTGTAGGATCGCTGGGAAAGGGCATGTGTGGCTGTTTCTCTGACAGCTTGGCACTGTTTTGAGCACTAGTGGACACCCAGGTAACCAGTTCATTTGAAGCTCTCTGCAACCATTGGACACCACAGAACATGATCTGCCTTATTGATGATGGGAAGCAGATTGTCATTTAACACTAAATGCGCACAGTCACACACACATGCATACGCGCAGGCACACGCACACACCCCCACCTCTTCATTTGACTGCGTACGATAGTTTAGTGCTTATGTTACTGGACTAGTGATCCAGTGGCCTGGGCTAATGATCCAGAGTAAGGTGAGTTCAAATCTTGACCATGGAAGTTTGAGAATTTGAATTCAGTTTAAAAACCTCGAATTTAAAAAGCTGGTACCAGTGACCATGAAGTAAAGCAAACTTTATGAAGCCACTTGTATGTTAAAGAAATACTCTTGGTAATCCTGAAACATCAACGCTCATGCGGTCCCAAAAACCATAGTTCCCTGTTTAAAAAGAAACACAGAAAATCCATTGTGGCTCTTCTTGATTCATGATTTTTATGATTTCATTCTGTCACCATGAGGAAATATTCAATTAAATTATGCCAATTATTTTAAATAAATGCAAAGATTGTTGCTTGGTGAATTAAAAACAGATGTCGGTGACCTTGGAAGAAACAAAACAATGGAGCCAAATATCATCAGATGCACACAGCGTTCTCAGCGTACCTTAACATCGCTTTTACGTAATTTTTAAAATAAACCTTTTGTGTCGGAAGATAGCATTTCAGTTCGTTCATCTTAGTTTTTAGTTAGTCCAACATTTCCAGATTGTTGTCATAGAGGCAGAAGATTAAGTTTAACTTCGCCCAAACAAAATTACTTTTGGGAAAACATTTTCAAACCTTTTATCTACAAACATTGCAGATCAAATTCCAATTATTGTTACAGCATTTCCAACATTTATTTAAGGTAATCCTTAAATGTAAAATGTATGCGTCCATCAGACAATCTCTTTTCTGAGTTCTGTGCGGATGATCATTCGGTTCTGATAACGTACCAATTCATCAGCGTCTAGGGTGATGTCCTCCCCCTTTTTAGGACATCCCTGAGCCACGAGCCTGTGCCCTGTATGACAGCCTGCAGCTGCTGTTTTACAAATCTGTTAAATTTAACTGTTCACAAGCCACTCAGTCAGGAGCCATCTGAGGTCGCTCGCTAATGTGCGGGGCTCACCATTCGCCACTCTGCTCTAAATCTTTAGCCAATAAATCAGCTTTTCCATCTCTGCCACCCATGCCGTGTTTTTAGAATGTGCCTTTTTATAAAAGCTTTGTTTGATTTCGGGACAGTTCCAAAGTTTTTTGTAAGAGGTCAGCTTGGTAATGGCTTTTCATCCGCTGAGGTAAACCCTCGTTTCTCCCAGGTCAGTGACAAACAAGTAAAATGGCTGTCAGAGGAAGTGGTCAGGGCTCATTCCCCTCCAGCTGGAGGATAAAGGCCATTGTGATTAATTCAGCTTGCTGTGCTCATCGGCCTTTAGTTAAATCTTTTAATGTGCCTGACAGTAACAACTCGGTGGGAGTGTGAGCGATCATAAGTATGACTTTATCTAATCCAGTGACAAAGGCAAATTTGTTATCACATTTTATCCAGACCTTCCTGTCGTAGTTCGGCATTACTTGTGATGGGTTGGAATTTGAACTAGCTGAATGTTGCAGTCAAGCAA
Source organism: Heptranchias perlo (assembly GCF_035084215.1). Lineage (NCBI taxonomy): Eukaryota > Metazoa > Chordata > Chondrichthyes > Hexanchiformes > Hexanchidae > Heptranchias > Heptranchias perlo. Next base: position 78,386,454 of record NC_090330.1, read on the forward strand.
CACAGCATGACAACCTAGTTTCAGTTGAGACAAAAAGTGATTAAGCATGTGGAGACAAGGTTAAAATTTGCAGAACAATCGGGTTACGAAGTAGCAACTGTCACGCGGGTGTATGCAGGGTATATTTGATTAACCTTTGAGCCATGTCCAATCACGAGTCACTGACTCAGATCGGCCAAAGCCACGATACAGCAAAAATGGACCCTACTGTCCAGATAACTGGTCAAACTTAGATAAAAGACAGAACTAAAAGAAGGGGCTTAGCTAACGATGTAAAGTTATAATTAGGTTGTTTTTGAATGTTGCCACGGAGCCGGATTGGCTAAGGAATAAGTAATGTAGTAACTGCGATCGGTGTGCTCCAGTCTTGTACTGTATATGAGCTTGTGAATTTTGTTGATCGGGGAGAAGGTGCTCGCACAGACCCTTCTCACAGAGCTCTGTTTTAATAAACTGCACCTTTTACTTTACCACAGATTAGATGTGAATTTATTTTCACCCAACACTTGCAACTAATTTTCTTGCCCCATTTGCACCTTTGGTGTAAAGTTGCACTGTAAGCAGTTGTATGTGCTAATTGATTTTCCACCTCTAATTTTTGTTTCACCGACTTTTTGTTTGCCCTCAGTTTCTAATTGTTACTTAAGTTTTATAATTTGCTGTCCTTGCCATAATGCAGCAGTGCAAGGACAGCAAATTATAAAACCTAGAGTGCACCTCCAAACAACACTCAAGAAGCTCAACTCCATCCAGGGCAAACCAGCCAGCTTGATTGGCACCCCATCCACCACTAACCCTAAACATTCACTCCCTTCACCACCGGCGCACTGTGGCTGCAGTGTGTACCATCCACAGGATGCACTGCAGCAACTCGCCAAGGCTTCTTCGACAGCTCCTCCCAAACCCGCGACCTCTACCACCTAGAAGGACAAGGGCAGCAGGCACATGGGAACAACACCACCTGCACGTTCCCCTCCAAGTCACAAACCATTCTGACTTGGAAATATATCGCCGTTCCATCATCGACGCTGGGTCAAAGTCCTGGAACTCCCTACCTAACAACACTGTGGGAGAACCTTCACCACACGGACTGCAGCGGTTCAAGACGGCGGCTCACCACCACCACCTTCTCAAGGGCAATTAGGGATGGGCAATAAATGCTGGCCACATCCCATGAATGAATAAAAAAAAATACAACTATAGTTTACCTATATTTCTTTCTCATATGCTTTTCGAGGGTATGATCTCAACCACCTCTCCTAGCTGTTCTAGTTTTTCTGCTTTTTCTAGCAAGGAGATATAATATATCCTTTATTTAATCTTTTCTGTTTTTCAGTCACCTTTTCTGACCACAGCCAATCACAAGATAAAAGGGGTGCTATCAGTTTGCTAACAGCTATCACAATTTAGTACAACCAAGATGATTATTTCAAAATTGAAAGCAATCCAGCTGGTCCCACTCCCCCGCCCTATCCCCATAGCGCCTCAAATTTTGTTCTTTCAAGTACTTATCCAGTTCCCTCTTGAAGGCCATGATTGAATCTGCCTCCACCACCCCCTCGGGCAGTACATTCCAGATCCTAACCACTCGCTGTGTAAAAAATTTTTTCCTCATTTCACCTTTGGTTCTTTTGCCAATCACCTTAAATCAACGTCCTCTGGTTCTTCATCCTTTCGCCAATGGGAACAGTTTCTCTCTATCTACTCTGTCTAGACCCTTCATGATTTGAATCTCCTTGCAACCGTCTCTGTTCTTCTCCAGTATATCCACATAACTAAAGTCCCTCATCCCTGGAATCATTCTATTAAATCTCTTCTGCACCCTCCCTAAGGCCTTCACACCTTTCCTAAAGTGCAGTGCCCAGAACTGGACACAATACTTCAGTTGTGGCCAAACCAGTGTTTTATAAAGGTTCATCATGACTTCCATTCTTATGTACTCTATGCCTCTACTTATAAAGCCCAGGATCCCATATGCATTTTTAACCGCTTTCTCAACCTGCCCTGCCACCTTCAATGATTTGTGCATGTATACCCCCAGATCTCTCTGTTCCTATACCCTGTCAAACACAATTTCTCTTTCAAAAAGCCATGTTGACTCTGCCTAATCATATTGTGATTTTCTAATTTCCACCCATATTGATTCTACTTCCTGATCTTCTGAGCCAAGATCCTTTCTCACCACTGTCATTATGTCATCATTTATTATTAGGGCTACACCCCCTCCTGTTGTAAGTCAATCTATTAAACTTCCAATTTTATAACAACTCGGGCCAGAATCAAGCGTAGGTTATTGTTGATGGATTAACATCCTATCTGGGAGAAATCCCCGAACAATATCCTGCACTCCTTTACTAATATCCTGCTCTCCTTGTTCTGATATCCTGTTCTCGTCGTGCTAATATACTGATATCATGCCCTCTTTGTGGTGATATCCCGCTCTTCTTGTAGTGATATCCTGCTCTCTTTTACAGATATCCTCCTCACTTTTACTCATGTCCTGCTGTTCATGTGCTGATATTCTGCTCTCCTTGTTCTGATTCCCCACCTTCTTGTAGTGTTCCTTCCTCTCCTTGTTCTGATATCCTGTTCCCCTTGTACTATTCTACTACTCTCCTTGTTCTGATACCCTGCTCTCCTTTACCCGGTCTGGCCTATATGTGACTCCACACACATAACAATGTGGTTGATTCTTAACTGCCCCCTGAATTGGCCAAGCATGCCACTCAGTTGCACAATCTCACTACAAAGTCATAATAAGAATAAAACCGGACGGACCATCCGGCATCGGACCACTAGACACTGGAAATGACAAAGGCAAATCAAGCCCAGTCGACCCTGCAAAATCCTCCTCACTAACATCTGGGGACTTGTGCCAAAATTGGGAGAGCTGTCCCACAGACTAGTCAAGCAACATCCTGACATAGCCATACTCACAGAATCATACCTTTCAGCCAACATCCGAGACTCCTCCATCACCATCCCTGGGTATGTACTGTCCCACCGGAAGGACAGACCCACCAGAGATGGCGGCACAGTGGTATACAATCAGGAGGGAGTGGCCCTGGGAGTTCTCAACATTGACTCTGGACCCCATGAATTCTCATGGCATCAGGTCAAAAATGGGCAAGGAAACCTCCTGCTGATTACCACCTACCGCCCTCCCTCAGCTGATGAATCAGTCCTCCTCCATGTTGAGCACCACTTGGAGGAAGCGCTGAGGGTAGCAAAGGCACAGAATGTACTCTGGGAGGGGGACTTCAATGTCCATCACCAAAAGTGGCTCGGTAGCACCACTACTGACCGAGCAGGCTGAGTCCTGAGTAACATAACTGCCAGACTGGGCCTGCGGTAGGTGGTGAGTGAACCAACACGAGGGAAAAACCTACTTGACCTCATCCTCACCATTCTACTTGTCGCAGATGCATCTGTCCATGACAGTATTGGTAGGAGTGACCACCGCACAGTCCTTGTGGAGATGAAGTCCTGTCTTCACACTGAGGACACCATCCAATGTGTTGTGTGGCACTACCACCGTGCAAAATGGGATAGATTCAGAACAAAACTAGCAGCTCAAAACTGGGCATCCATGAGGCGCTGTGGGCCATCAGCAGCAGCAGAATTGTATTCCACCACAATCTGTAACCTCACGGCCTGGCATATCCCTCACTCCACCATTACCAACAAGCCAGGGGATCAACCCTGGTTCAAGGAGGAGTGTAGAAGAGCATGCCAGGAGCAGCACCAGGCATACCTAAAAATGAGGTGCCAACCTGGTGAAGCTGCAACTCAGGACTACATGCATGCTAAACAGCGGAATCAACATGCTATAGACAGAGCTGAGCGATTCCATGACCAACGGATCAGATCAAAGCTCTGCAGTCCTGCCACATCCAGTCGTGAATGATGGTGGACAATTAAACAACTAACAAGAGGAGGATGCTCTGCAAACATCCCCATCCTCAATTATGGCGCAGTCCAGCACGTGAGTGCAAATGACAAAGATGAAGCATTTGCAACCATCTTCAGCCAGAAGTGCTGAGTGGATGATCCATCTCGGCCTCCGCCCGATATTCCCACCATCACAAAAGCCAGTCTTCAGCCAATTCGATTCACTCCATGTGATATCACGAAACGGCTGAGTGCACTGGATACAGCAAAGGCTATGGGCCCCTGACAACATCCCGGCTGTAGTGCTGAAGTCTTGTGCTCCAGAACTGGCCGCGCCTCGAGACAAACTGTTCCAGTACCCGACAATGTGGAAAATTGCCCAGGTATGTCCTGTCCACAAAAAGCAGTGCAAATCCAATCTGGCCAATTACCCCCCCATCAGTCTACTGGATGGTGTCATCGACAGTGCTATCAAGCGGCACTTACTCACCAATAACCTGCTCACCGATGCTCAGTTTGGCTTCCGCCAGGACCACTCGGCTCCAGACCTCATTACAGCCTTGGTCCAAACATGGACAAAAGTGCTGGATTCCAGAGGTGAGGTGAGAGTGACTGCCCTTGATATCAAGGCAGCATTTGACCGAGCACCAAGGAGCCCTAGTAAAATTGAAGTCAATGGGAATCAGGGGGAAAACTCTCCAGTGGCTGGAGTCGTACCGAGCACAAAGGAAGATGGTGGTGGTTGTTGGACGCCAATCATGTCAGCCCCAGGACATTGCTGCAGGAGTTCCTTAGGGCAGTGTCCTAGGCCCAACCATCTTCAGCTGCTTCATCAATTACTTTCCCTCCATCATAAGGTCAGAAATGGAGATTCCATTCTCAACCCCTCAGATAATGAATCAGTCCGTGCCCGCATGCAGCAAGACCTGGACAACATCCAGGCTTGGGCTCATAAGTGGCAAGTAACATTCGCGCCAGACAAGTGCCAGGCAATGACCATCTTCAACAAGAGAGAGTCTAACCACCTCCCCTTGATATTCAACGGCATCACCATTGCCGAATCCCCCACCATCAACATCCTGTGGGTCACTATTTACCAGAAACTTAACTGGACCAGCCATATAAATACTGTGGCTACAGGAGCGAGTCAGAGGCTGGGTATTCTGCGGCGAGTGACTCACCTCCTGACTCCCCAAAGCCTTTCCACCATCTACAAGGCACAAATCAGGAGTGTGATGGCATACTCTCCACTTGCCTGGATGAGTGCAGCTCCAACAACACTCAAGAAGCTTGACACCATCCAGGACAAAGCAGCCCGCTTGATTGGCACCCCATCCACCACTCTAAACATTCATTCCCTTCACCACCGGCGCACCGTGGCTGCAGTGTGCACCAGCCACAGGATGCACTGCAGCAACTCGCCAAGGCTTCTTCAACAGCACCTCCCAAACCCGCGACCTCTACCATCTAGAAGGACAAGGGCAGCAGGCATATGGGAACAACACCACCTGCACGTTCCCCTCCAAGTCACATACCATCCCAACTTGGAAATATATCACCGTTCCTTCATCGTTGCTGGGTCAAAGTCCTGGAACTCCCTTCCTAACAGCACTGTGGGAGAACCTTCACCACATGGACTGCAACGGTTCAAGAAGGCGGCTCACCACCACCTTCTCAAGGGCAATTAGGGATGGGCAATAAATGCTGGCCTTGCCAGCGATGCCCGCATCCCGTGAACGAATAAAAAAAACTTGTCAGTGTTTTTTCATGCCCTCTCTTTGCTTTGCTCATCTTTTTAATTTCACGCCTGCACTTTCTATACTCCTCTAGGCTTTCTGCCGTAAAGAGCTCTCGGTGTCTGATGTAAGCTTTCCTTTTTTGTCTTATCTTACCCGGTATGCTCCTTGACATCCAGTGGGCTCTAGATTTTGCATTCCCAGCCTTTTTCTTTGTGTGAAAATATTTGCTCTGAACCTCACTATCTCCCCCTTGAATGCCTCCCACTATTCTGGCGCTGATTTACCTTCAAATAACTCTTTCCAGTCCACTTTTGCTTACATCACTTCTCAGCTTCGTGAAATTTGCCTTTCCCCAATTGAGAACTTTTACTCCGGTTCTATCTTTGTCCTTTTCCATAACTATGCTTAAACTAACTGAATTATGATCTCTATCACCAAAATGCTCTCCCACTGACACTCCTTCCGCTTGCCCAGCTTTGTTCCCTAAAACTAAGTCAAGAACTTCCCCCTCTCTTGTTGGGCTTGCTACGTACTGACTAAAAAAGCTTTCCTGAATGCATTTTAAGAGTTCCGCGCCCTCGGTATCTTTTACACTGATTCTATTCGAGTTAATATTAGGGTTGTTGAAATCCCCTACCATTACAGCCCCATTGTTTTTGCCTACATATTTGCTCTTCTATCTCCCTCTGACTCCTTGAGCTCTGTAGTACACCCCCACTAGTGTGAAAGCCCCTTTTTTGTTCTTAGCTCAACCCATATGGCTTCATTTGATGATTCTTCTAACATATCATCCCTCCTCACAGCTCTAATTGTTTGAAGTCCCTCATCCCTGGTACCAATCTAGTAAATCTTTTCTGCACACTCTGTAAGGCCTTCACTTTCTTCCTAAAGTGCGGTGCCCAGAATTGGTCACAATACTCCAGTTGTGGCCGAACCAGTGTTTTATAATGGTTCAATATTACTTCCTTGCTCTGTTTATAAAGCCCAGGATCCCGTATGCTTTTTTAACCGTTTTCTCAACCTGTCCTGCCACCTTCAAAGATTTGTGCACATATACTCCCAGGTCTCTCTGTTCCTGCACCCCCTTTAGAATTGTACCATTTAGTTTACGTTGTCTCTCCTCATTCCACCTGCCAAAATGTATCACTTCGCACTTCTCTGCATTAAATTTCATCTACTATGTGTCTGCCCATTCCACCATCCTGTCTATGTCCTCTTGAAGTCTGTTACTATCCTCCTCACTGTTTACTACACTTCCAGGTTTTGTGTCACCTGCAAATTTTGAAATTGTGCCCTGTACACCCAAGTTCAAGTCATTAGTATATATATCAAAAAAAGCAGTGGTCCTCGTACCGACCTCTGGGGAACACCACTGTATACTTTCATCCAGTCCAAAAAACAACCATTCACCACTACTCTCTGTTTCCTGTCACTTAGCCACTTTCATATCCATGCTGCCACTGCCCCTTTTATTCCACAGGATTCAATTTTGCTGACAAGCCTATCAAATGCCTTTTGAGAGTCAATATACACAACATCAACAACATTGCCATCATCTGTTATCCTCATCAAAAAACTCTATCAAGTTAGTTAAACACGATTTACCTTTAACAAATCCGTGCTGGCTTTCCTCTATTAATCCACACTTGTCCAAGTGACTATTAATTTTGTCCCGGATTATTGTTTCTAAAAGTTTCCCCACCACCGAGGTTAAACTGACTGGCCTGTGGTTGCTGGGTTTATCCTTACACCCTTTTTTGAACAAGGGTGTAACATTTGCAATTCTCCAGTCCACTGGCACCACCCCCATATGTAAGGACAATTGGAAGATTATGGCCAGCACCTCTGTAATTCTGCAATTTCCACCCTTACTTCCCTCAGCAACCTAGGATGCATCCCATCCGGACCGAGTGGTTAATTACCTTAAATACAGCTAGCTTTTCTAGTACCTCCTCTATCAATTTTTAGCCCATCCAGTATCTCAACTACCTCCTCTTTTACTATGACTTTGGCAGCATCGTCTTCCTTGGTAACGACAGATGCAACGTATTAATTTAGTACTTCAGCCATGCCCTCAGCCTCCATCCATAGATCTCCTTTTTGCCTCTCATTTCCTTTTTTACTTCTCCTCTGTACTTTCTATATTCAGCCTGGTTCTCACTTGTATTATCAACCTGACATCAGTCATACACCCCCTTTTTCTTCTTCATCTGACTCTCTATCTCATTCCTCATCTTGGGAGCTCTGGTTTGGTTGCCCTACCTTTCCCCTCGTGGGAATGTACCTGGACTGTACCCGAACCATCTCCTCTTTAAAGGCTGCCCATTGTTCGATTACAGTTTTGCCTGCCAATCTTTGCTTCCAATTTACCCGGGCCAGATCTGTTCTCAGCCCACTGCACAGTCTCCTTGTACTGATATCCTGCTCTCCATGTATTGTTATCCTGCCCTCCTTATTCTGAAATCCTGCTCTCTTTGCACTGATATAAACCTCTGTGTACTGATAGCCTGTTCACTTGTACTGAGATCCTACTCGCCTTGAATTAATACCCTCCTTTCCTTTTACTGATATCCTGCTCTCTTGTTCTGATAACCTGCTCTCCTTGTTCTGATATCCTGCTCCCCTTGTACTGGCATCCTGCTCTCCTTGAATTGACATGCTGATCCCTTTATACTGATATCTTCCTCCCTCTATACTGATAACATCTCCTTATATTCGTGCTCCCCTTGTACTGATATCCTTCTCATCAGGTACTCATATCCTCATTTCCTTGCACTGATATCCTGCCCTCCTTATTCTAATATCCTGCTCTCCTTGTACTAATATCCTGCTCTCCTTGTACTAATATCCTGCTCTCCTTGTACTAATATCCTGCTCTCCTTGTACTAATATCCTGCTCTCCTTGTACTAATATCCTGCTCTCCTTGTATTGATATCCTGCCCTCCTTATTCTGATATCATCCACTCTTTTTACTGATATTCAGCTCCCCATGAACTGATATCTGGCTCTCCGTGTACTAATATGCTGCTTTTCTTGTACAGATCTCGTGCTCGCCTTATACTGATATTCTGCTCTCCTTTTACTGACATCCTGCTCTGCCTATATAGAGGACTGTAATACAAGGGGGCAGACTTTGTGCTACATCTATAAAAAGCCCTGGTTAGGCCACACCTGGAGTACTGCATTCAGTTCTGGGCACCGCCCCTTCATAGAATCATAGAAGGTTAGAGCACGAGTCCGCACCCGCTCTATGCAAGAGCAATCCAGCTAGTCCCACTGCCCCGTCCCATCCCCGTAGCCCTGCACATTTTTTCGTTTCAAGTACTTACCCAGTTCCCTTTTGAAGGCCACGATTGAATCTGCCTCCACCACCCCCTCGGGCAGTGCATTCCAGATCCTAACCACTCGCTGTGTAAAAAAGTTTTTCCTCATGTCACCTTTGGTTCTTTTGCCAATCACCTTAAATCTATGCCCTCTGGTTCTTGACCCTTCCGCCAGTGGGAACAGTTTATCTCTATCCACTCTGTCTAGACCCTTCATGATTTTGAATACCTCTATCAAATCTCCTCTCAAACTTCCCTGTTCCAAGGAGAACAATCTCAGCCTCTTCAGTCTATCCATATAATTTAAGTCCCTCATCCCTGGAAACATTCTAGTAAATCTCCTCTGCACCCTCTCTACGGCCTTCACATCCTTCCTAAAGTGTGGTGCCCAGAACTGGACACAATACTCCAGTTGTGGCCGAACTAGTGTTTTATAAAGGTTCATCATGACTTCCTTGCTTTTGTACTCTATGCTTCTATTTATAAAGCCCAGGACCTTTTTTAACCGGTTTCTCAACCTGCCCTGCTGCCTTCATCAACCTTAGGAAGGATATATTGGCCTTGGAGGGAGTGCAGCGTAGAATGATACATGGACTCCAAGGATTAAATTAAGAGGAGATTACACAAAGTAGAGTTGTATTCCCTGGAATTCAGAAGATTAAGTGGTGATTTGATCGAAGCTTTCAAGATATTAAGGGGAACTGATAGGGTAGATAGGACGAGGGCACATAGCCTTAAAATTAGAGACAGGATTTTCAGGAGTGAAGTTAGGAAATGCTTCAACACGCAAAGGGTGGTAGAAGTTTGAAACTATTTTCTGCAAACAGCAGAATCATTAACATTCAATCTGAGATTGATAGATTTTTGTTAACCAAAGGTATTAAGGGATATGGGGCTAAACCGGGTATATGGAGTTAGGTCACAAATCAGCCATGATCTCATTGAATGGCAGAACAGGCTCGAGGGGTTAAACGGTCTACTCCTGTTCCTATGTTCCTCTGTTCCTTTACTGATATCCTCCTCACCTTGTACTGATATCCTGCTCCCCATGTACTGATACCCTGCACTCCTTTGACTGATATCCTGCTCGTATGTTCTGATATACTGCTCTTCTTGTACTGACATCCTGCTCTCCTTCTACTTATATCCAGCACCCCATGTTGGGCTCACCTTGTACAGATAACCTGCTCTCCTTGTACTGATATGCTGCTTTTCTTGTACAGATAACCTGCTCCCCTTGTACCGGTATCCTCATCTCTTTTTACTGATATCATGCCCTCCTTCTACTGATCTCCTTCTCTTCTGGTACTGACATCCTGTTCTTCTTGCACTGATATCCTTCTTCCCATGTACTGATAGCTTTGGCTTCTTGTACTGATTTCCTGCTCCCCTTACACTGATATCCTGTTCATTTGTACTGATATCCTGCTCTTCCTCCAGTGATATCCTGCTCTCCTTGTAGTGCCATCCTATTCATCATGTACTGATATCCTTATCTCACTCTACTAATATGCTGCTCTCCATATCCTGCCCTCGTTATTCTGGTATCCTGTTCTCCCCATACAGCTATCCTCTTTTTTTTTACTCATTCTCGGGATGTGGGCGCACATTTATTGCCCATCCCTAATTGCTCTTGAGAAGGTGGTGGTGAGCCGCCTTCTTGAACCGCTGCAGCCCGTGTGGTGACGGTTCTCCCACAGTGCTGTTAGGAAGGGAGTTCCAGGATTTTGACCCAACGATGAAGGAACGGCGATATATTTCCAAGTCAGGATGGTGTGTGACGTGGAGGGGAACATGCATGTGGTGTTGTTCCCATGTACCTGCTGCCCTTGTCCTTCTAGGTGGTAGAGGATGCGGTTTTGGGAGGTGCTGTCGAAGAAGCCTTGGCAAGTTGCTGCAGAGCATCTTGCAGATGGTACACACTGCAGCCACAGTGCGCCGGTGGCAGAGGGAGTGAATGTTTGAGGTGGTGGATGGGATGCCAATCAAGCGGGCTGCTTTGTCCTGGATGGTGTCGAGCTTCTTGAGTGTTGTTGGAGCTGCACTTATCCAGGCAAGTGGAGAGTATTCCATCACAGTCCTGACTTGTGCTCTGTTGATAGTAGAAGGGCTTTGGGAGTCAAGAGGTGAGTCACTCTGACCTGCTCTTGTAGCCACAGTATTTATATGGCTGGACCAGTTAAGTTTCTGGTCAATGGTGACCCCCAGGATGTTGATAGTGGGGGATTCGGCAATGGTAATGCCATTGAATGTCAAGGGGAGGTGGTTGGACACTCTCTTGTTGGAGATGGTCATTGCCTGATACATGTGTGGTGCGAATGTTACTTACCACTTATGTTGTCCAGGTCTTGCTGCATGCGGGCACGGACTGCTTCATTATCTGAGGGGTTGAGAATGGAACTGAACACTGTGCAATCATCAGCAAACATCCCCACTTCTGACCTTATGATGGAGGGAAGGTCATTGATGAAGCAGCTGAAGATAGTTGGGCCTGGGACACTGCCCTGAGGAACACCTGCAGCATGTCCTGGGGCTGAGATGATTGGCCGCCAACAACCACGACCATCTTCCTTTGTGCTAGGTATGACTCCAGCCACTGGAGAGTTTTCCCCCTGATTCCCGTTGACTTAAATTTCACTAGGGTGCCTGTGCTCTTACTCGGTTAAATGCTGCCTTGATATCAAGGGCAGTCACTCTCATCTCACCTCTGGAATTCAGGTCTATTGTCCATGTTTGGACCAAGGCTGTAATGAGGTCTGGAGCCAAGTGGTCCTGGCGGAACCCAAACTGAGCATCGGTGCGCAGGTTATTGGTGAGTAAGTGTCGCTTGATAGCACTGTCGACGACACCTTCCATCACTTTGCTGATGATTGAGAGTAGACTGATGGGGCAGTAATTGGCCAGATTGGATTTGTCCTGCTTTTTGTGGACAAGACATACCTGGGCAATTTTCCACTTTGTCAGGTAGGTGCCAGTGTTGTCGCTGTACTGGAACAGCTTGGCTAGAGGCGAAGCTAGTTCTGGAACACAAGTCTTCAGCACTACAGCTGGGAGGTTGTCGTGGCCCATAGCCTTTGCTGTATCGAGTGCACTCAGATGTTTCTTGATATCACGTGGAGTGAATTGAATTGGCTGAAGACTGGCTTCTGTGATGGTGGGGATCTCAGGAGGAGGCCGAGATGGATCATCCACTCGGCACTTCTGGCTGAAGATGGTTGAAAACGCTTCATCCTTGTCTTTTGCACTCACGTGCTGGGCTCTGACATCATTGAGGATGGGGATGTTCACAGAGCCTCCTCCTCCCATTAGTTGTTTCATTGTCCACCGCCATTCACGACTGGATATGGCAGGACTGCAGAGCTTTGATCTGATCCGTTGGTTGTGGAATCGCTTAGCTCTGTCTATAGCATGTTGCTTCCGCTGTTTAGCATGCATGTAGTCCTGTGTTGTAGCTTCACCAGGTTGGCACCTCATTTTCTGGCATGCTCTTCTACACTCCTCATTGAACCAGGGTTGATCTCCTGGCTTGTTGGTAATGGTAGAGTGAGGAATATGCCGGGCCACGAGGTTACAGATCGTAATGGAATACAATTCTACTGCTGCTGATGGCCCACAGCACCTCCTGGATGCCCAGTTTTGAGCTGCTACATCTGTTCTGAATCTATCCCATTTAGCACAGTGGTAATGCCACACAACACATTGGACGGTGTCCTCAGTGTGAAGATAGGACTTAGACATTCCTACCAATACTGTCATGGACAGATGCATCTGCAACAAGTAGATTGGTGAGGACAAGGCCAAGTAGGTTTTTCCCTCGTGTTTGTTCTCTCACCATCTGCCACAGGCCCAGTCTGGAAGCTATTTCCTTCAGGACTTAGCCAGCTCAGTCAGTAGTTTTGCTAATGAACCACTCTTGGTGATGGACATTGAAGCCCCCTACCCAGAGTACATTCTGTGCCCTTGCTACCCTCAGTGCTTCCTCCAAGTGGTGCTCAACATGGAGGAGGACTGATTCATCAGCTGAGGGAGGGCGGTAGGTGGTAATCAGCAGGAGGTTTCCTTGCCCATGTTTGACCTGATGCCATGAGATTTCATGGGGTCCAGAGTCAATGTTGAGGACTCCCAGGGCCACTCCCTCCATACTGCATACCACAGTGCCACCATCTCTGATGGGTTGCCCTTCTGGTGGGACTGGACGTACCCAGGGATGGTGATGGAGAAGTTTGGGACGTTGGCTGAAAGGTATTATTCTTTGAGTATGGCTGTGTCAGACTGTTGCTTGACTAGTCTGTGGGACAGCTCTCCCAATTTTGGCACAAGTCCCCAGATGTTAGTGAAGAGGACTTTGCAGGGTTGACTGGTCTTGACTTGCCTTTGCCTTTGTTGTGTCCGGTGTCTAGTGGTCCGATGCCGGGTGGTCCATCTGGTTTTATTCTTATTATGACTTTTTATAGCGAGATTATACAACTGAGTGGCTTGCTACGCCATTTCAGAGGGCAGTTAAAAATCAACCACGTTGCTGTGGGTCTGGAGTCACATATAGGCCAGACCGGGTAACGGACAGCAGGTTTCCTTCCCTAAAGGACATTAGTGAACCAAATCGGTTTTTATGACAATCGGATAGTTTCGTGGTCTCCATTACAGATAGACAGTGTCCTAGGCCCAACCATCTTCAGCTGCTTCATCAATGACCTTCCCTCCATCATAAGGTCAGAAATGGGGATGTTTGCTGATGATTGCGGTGTTCAGTTCCATTCGCAACCCCTCAGATAATGAATCAGTCTGAGCCCGCATGCAGCAAGACCTGGACAACATCCAGGCTTGGGCTCATAAGTAGCAAGTAACATTTGTGCCAGACATGTGCCAGGCAATGACCATCTCCAACAAGAGAGAGTCTAACCATCTACCCTTGACATTCAACGGCATTACCATCACCCAATCCCCCACCATCAACATCCTGGGGGTCACAATTGACCAGAAACTTAACTGGACCAGCCATATAAATACTGTGGCTACAAGAGCAGGTCAGAGGCTGGGTATTCCGCGGTGAGTGACTCACCTCCTGACTCCCCAAAGCCTTTCCACCATCTACAAGGCACAAGTCAGGAGTGTGATGGAATACTCTCCACTTGCCTGGATGAGTGCAGCTCCAACAACACTCAAGAAGCTCGACACCATCCAGGACAAAGCCGCCCGCTTGATTGGCACCCCATCCACCACCCTAAACATTCACTTCCTTCACCACTGGCGCACAGTGGCTGCAGTGTGTCCCATCCACAGGATGCACTGCCGCAACTCGCCAAGGCTTCTTCGACAGCACCTGCACGTTCCCCTTCAAGTCACACACCATCCTGGACTATAACTTGGTGTTGTAAAATTGTTTACAATTGGAAATATATCGCCATTCCTTCATCGTCGCTGGGTCAAAATCCTGGAACTCCCTACCTAACAGCACTGTGGGAGAACCTTCACCACACGGACTGTAGCGATTCAAGAAGGTGGCTCACCTTCTCAAGGGGAATTTAAAAAAAGATACAAAATTTTTATTCCAGATTTTATTTAATTAACTGAATTTAAATTCCCTCACTGCCACGGCAGCATTTCAACTTATGTCTCCGGATTATTAGTCCAGGCCTCTGGTTTACTAGTCCAGTAACATAACTACTATGCTAAAGTACCTGTAGATATCCTGCTTCCCTTGTATTGGTATGCACCTCCCCTTTTGCCGCAGGGCTCGGTACTGGGTCCTTTGCTTTTTGTGGTATATATTAACGATTTGGACTTAAACGTACCTTAAATGGGAATGATTAAGAAATTTGCGCATGACACAAAGATAGGCCATGTGGTTGATAGTGAGGAGGAAAGCTGTAGACAGCAGGAAGATATCACTGGACTGGTCAGAATGGGCAGAAAAGTGGCAAATGGAGTTCAATCCGGAGAAGTGTGAGGTAATGCATTTGGGGAGAGCAAACAAGGCAAGGAAATACAGAATAAATGGGAGGATACTAAGAGGTGTAGCAGAAGTGAGGGACCTTGCACTGTATGTCCACAGATCCCTGAAGGTAGCAGAACAGGTAGATAAGGTCGTTAAGAAGGCATATGGAATGTTTTCCTTTATTAGCCGAGGCAAAGAATATAAAAGCAGGGATGTTATGCTGGAACTGTATAAAACACTAGTTAGGCCACAGCTTGAGTACTGTGTACAGTTCTGGTCACCACATTACAGGAAGGATGTAATTGCACTAGGGAGGGTGCAAGGGAGATTTACAAGGATGTTTCCAGGACTGGAGAATTTTAGTTATGATGACAGATTGGATAGGCTGGGGTTGTTTTCCTTGGAACGGAGGAGGCTGAGGAGTGATATGATTGAGGTGTACAAAATTATGAGGGGCCTTGATAGAGTGGATAGGAAGGACCTATTTCCCTTAGCGGAGGGGTCAATAACCAGGGGGCATAGATTTAAAGTGATTGGTAGAAGGATTAGAGCAGAAATGAGGACATTTTTTTTCACCCAGTGCATGGTGGGGTCTGGAACTCACTGCCTGAGAGGGTGGTAGAGGCAGAAACCCTCAACCCATTTAAAAAATACCTGGATGTGCATCTGAAGAGCCATGACCTGCAGGGCTACGGACCAAATGCAGGAAAGTGGGATTAGGCTGGGTGGCTCGTTTCTCAGCCGGCACAGACACGATGGGCCGAATGGCCTCCTTCTGTGCCGTAAATTTTCTCTGATTCTATGATTGTACTGATATCCTGTTCACTTGCTCTGTCATCGTACTCTCCTACTAATATCTTCCCCTCCACGTACTGATATGCTTGTTCCCCATCTACTGATGTCCAACTCTCCTTGTATTGATATCTGTAAACAATTTTACAACACCAAGTTATAGTCCAACAAATTTATTTTAAATTTTAAATAAGCCTGAGGATTGAGAGGGTTTTAGAAATCAGCAAAAGATGACCAAGAAATTGATAAAGAGGAAGAAAATTGAATATGAGAGTCAACTTGCAAGAAATATAAAAACAGATTGTAAGAGCTTCTACAAATATGTAAAAAAGAAGAGATTAGCGAAAGTACATGTTGGTTCCTTAGAGACAGAGACAGGAGAAATTAAAATGCGGAATAAGGAAATGACAGAGATATTAAACAAATATTTTGTATCTGTCTTCACAGTAGAAGACACAAAAATCGTATCGGAAATAGTGGGGAACCAAGGGTCTAATGACAGGAAGGAACTTAAAGTAATTAAGATTAGTAAAGAAAAAGTACTGGAAAAATTAATGGGACTAAAAGCTAACAAATTCCCAGGACCTGATGGACATCCTAGAGTTTTAAAAGGGGTGGCTGCAGAGATAGTGGATGCGTTGGTTTTGATCTTCCAGAATTCCCTAGATTCTAGAACGACCCCAGTGGATTGGAAGGTAGCAAATGCAACCTCACCATTCAAGAAAACAGGCAACTATAGGCCAGTTAGCCTGACATCAGTAATAGGGGAAATGCTAGAATCTATTATTAAGGACGTAGTAACAGGGCATTTAGAAAATCACGATATGATTAGGCAGAGTTAACATGGTTTTATAAAAGGCAAATCTACTTGATTTTTTGAGAGTGTAATTAGCAGAGTAGATAAGAGGGAACCAGTGGATGTAGTATATTTGGATTTTCAAAAGGCATTCGATAAGGTGCCACAAAAGAGGTTGTTACACATGATTAGGGCTCATGGGATTGAGGGCAATATATTAGAATGGATTGAAGATTGGTTAACGGACAGAAAACA
Organism: Heptranchias perlo; assembly: GCF_035084215.1. NCBI lineage: Eukaryota > Metazoa > Chordata > Chondrichthyes > Hexanchiformes > Hexanchidae > Heptranchias > Heptranchias perlo. The sequence continues at coordinate 78,403,186 of NC_090330.1, forward strand.
GAGAGTAGGAATAAACGGGTCATTTTCAGGTTGGCAGGTTGTAACTAGTGGGGTGCCACGAGGATCAGTGCTTGTTTACAATCTACATCAATGACTTAGAGGAGGGGACCGAGTGTGATGTATTCAAGTTTGCTGATGCTATAAAGCTAAGTGGGAAAGTAACATGTGAGGAGGATGCAAAGAGGATGCAAAGAGATATTGTGCTCTTCTTGTACTGATGTCCTGCTCTCCTTGTACTGATATCCTGCTCTCTTGTAATGATAGCCTGCTCTCTTTGTACTGATCTCCTGCTCTTCTTGTTCTGATATCATGCTCTTCCTGTAGTGGTATCTTGCTCTTCTTGTACTGATGCCCTCCTCTCCACGTATTGATATTCAGCTCTCTTTCTAATGAAATCCTACTCTTCTTGTGCAGATATTCTGCTGCCATTGTACTGATATACATCTCTCCTTGTACTTATATCCTGTTCATTGTTCTGATATTGTGCTCTCCTTCTAATATCTTCCTCTCCCTGTTCTGATATTCTTGTTCCCCTTGTACTGATATCCTGCTCTCTTGTAATGATATCCTGCTCTCCTTTTACTGATCTCCTACTCTCCTTGTAATGGTATCTTGCTCACCTTGTTCTGATATCCTGTTCCCCTTGTACTGATGCCCTCCTCTTCATGTACTGATATCCTGCTCTCCTTCTAATGAAATCCTGCTCTTCTTGTTCAGATATCGTGCTGCCCTTGTACTGAAATACACTTCTCCTTGTACTGATATCCTGTTCACTTGTTCTGGTATCGTACTTTCCTTCTACTAATATCTTCCTCTCCTTGTACTGATATTTTTGTTCCCCTTGTACTGATATCCTGCTCTCTTCCCACTGATATTCTGCTCTCCTTGTTCTGATATCCTGCTCTCTTCCCACTGATATTCTGCTCTCCTTGTTCTGATATCCTGCTCTCCTTGTACGAATAATCTGCCCACCTTGTACTGATATCCTGTTCTCCTTATACTGATATCCTGCTCACCTTACACTTATATCCTGCTCACCTTGTGCTGATATCCTGTTCTCCATATACTGATATCCTGCTCTTCATGTTCTGATATCCTGCTCAATTGAACTAATATCCTACTCTTCTTGTAGTAATAGCCACCTCTCCTTGTACTGATATGCCTGTTGCCCTTTTACTGATAACCTCGTCTCCTTGTAGTGACATCACGGAAAGGGTGCAGAACATTCTGCGGGGGGAGGTGGAATAACCAGATGTCGTGGTCCATGTGGGTACCAACATAGGAAAGAAAACAGATGATGTCCTGCAGTTAGAGTTTCAAGAGCTAGGGATGAAGTTAAAAAGCAGGACTTCAAAGCTGGTAATCTCTGGTGGTAATCAAGACAAAGTGGAAAATTGCCCAGGTATGTCCTGTCCACAAAAAGTAGGACAAATCCAAACCAGCCAATTACCGCCCATCAGTCAACTCTCTATTATAAGCAAAGTGATGGAAGATGTCATTGACAGTACTGTCAAGCAGCACTTACTCACCAATAACCTGCTCACCAATGCTCAGTTGGGTTCTGCCAGAATCTCTCAGCTCCAGACCTCATTACAGCCTTGGTCCAAACATGGACTAAAGAGCTGAATTCCAGAGGTGAGGTGAAAGTGACTGACCTTGACCGAGTGTGGCATCAAGGAGCCCTAGTAAAATTGAAGTCAACGGGAATCAGGGGGAAACTCTCCATTGGCTGGAATCATACCTAGCACAAAGGAAGATGGTAGTGGTTGTTGGACGCCAATCATCTCAGCCCCAGGAGCTGCAGGAGTTCCTCAGGGCAGTGTCCTAGGCCCAACCATCTTCAGCTGCTTCATCAGTGACCTTCCTTCCATCATAAGGCCAGAAGTGGAGTTGTTTGCTGATAATTGCACAGTGTTCACCTCCATTCTCAACCTCTCAGATAATGAAGCAGTCCATGCCCGCATGCAGCACAACCTGGACAACATCTAGGATTGAGCTGATAAGTGGCAAGTAACATTCGCGCTGCACATGTATCAGGCAATGACCATCTCCAACAAGAGAGAGTCTAACCACCTCCCCTTCACATTCAACGGCATTACCATCGCCGAATCCTCCACCATCAACATCCCAGGGGTCACCATTGACCAGACAAATAAATACTGTGGCCACAAGAGCAGGTCAGAGGTTGGGTATTCTGTGGCGAGTGACTCACCTCCTGATTCCCCAAAGCCTCTCCACCATCTACAGGGCACAAGTCAGAAGTGTGATGGTATACTCTCCACTTGCCTGGATAAGTGCAGCTCCAACAACACTCAAGAAGCTCGACACCATCCAGGACAAAGCAGCCCGATTGATTGGCACCACATCCACCACCTTAAACATTCACTCCCTCCACCACAAGCGCACCGTAGCTGCAGTGTGTACCATCCACAGGATGCACTGCAGCAACTCACCAAGGCATCTTTGACAGCACCTCCCAAACCTGCGAACACCTAGAAAGACAGTAGGCACGTGGGAACAACACCACGTTCCCTTACAAGTCACCACACCATGCTGACTTGGAAATATATTGCCATTCACTCATCGTCGCTGGGTCAAATTCCTGAAACGAGAAGGTCTAAGATAGGTTTAGAGTGCATGTGTGTAAACGCATGAAGCATGGTAAATAAGGTTGGTGAGCTGGAGGCACAAATAGCCACATGGGAATATGATGTAGTGGCAATAACTGAGACCAGGCTCAAAAAAGAGCAGGATTGGGTATTAAATATTCCTGAATACAAGGTGTTCAGGAAAGATAGGAGGGGGGTGGGGGGTGGGGGTGGGGGGGGTGGCAGTATGGATTAAGGAGAATATTGCAGTGCTGGAAAGAGAGGATGTCCTTGAGGGGTCAAGGACAGAATCTGTTTGGTTAGAGTTCAGAAACAATAGAGGTGCCATTACACTACTGGGTGTATTCTATAGGCCACCAACTAGTGGGAAGGATATAGAGGAGCAAATCTGCAGGGAAATTACAGAGAGGTGCAAGAACTATAGAGTGGTGATAATGGGGGACTTCAACTATCGTAATATAGACTGGGATAGTAATAGTGTAAAGGACAAAGATAGGAGGAATTTCTGAAGCGTGTTCAGGAGAACTTTCATGATCAGTATGCTTCCGGCCCATTGAGGAAGGAGGCATTGCTGGATCTGATTCTGGGGAATGAGGTGCGTCAAATGTTACACCCTTGTTCAAAAAAGGGTGTAAGGATAAATCCAGCAACTACAGGCCAGTCAGTTTAACCTCAGTGGTGAGGAAACTTTTAGAAACGATAATCCGGGACAAAGCTAATAGTCACTTGGACAACTGTGGATTAATTAAGGAAAGCCACCACAGATTTGTTAAAGGAAAATAGTGTTTAACTAACTTGATGAAGTTTTTTCATGAGGTAACAGAGAGGGCTGATGAGGGCAATGCGTTTGATGTGGTGCATATGGAATTCCAAAAGGCGTTTGATAAAGTGCTGCATAATAGGCTCGTCATCAAAGTTGAAGACCATGGAACAACAGGGGCAGTGGCAGTATGGATACGAAATTGGCTAAGTGACAGGAAATAGAGAGTAGTCACGAACGGTTGTTCATCGGACTGGATGGAGGTGTACAGTGGTGTTCCCCAGGGGTCGGTGCTAGGACCACTGCTTTTCTTGATATATATTAATGACTTGGGTGTACAGGGCACAATTTCAAAATTTGCAGATGACACAAAACATGGAAGTGTAGTGAACAGTGAGGAGGATAGTGATGGACTTCAAGAGGACATAGACAGACTGGTGAAATGGGCAGACACGTGCCAGATGAAATTTAACGCAGAAAAGTGCGCAGTGATACATTTTGGTAGGAATAACGGTGAGAGGCAATAAAAACTCAAGGGCACAATTCTAAAAGAAGTGCAGGAACAGTGGGATCTAGGGGTATATGTGCACAAAGCGTTGAAGGTTGAAGGTTGAGAAAGCGGTTAAAAAAGCATACGGGATCCTGGGCTTTATAAATAGAGGTGTGGAGTACAAAAGCAAGGAAGTTATGATGAACCTTTATAAAACACTGGTTCAGCCACAACTGGAGTATTGTGTCCAGTTCTGGGATTACTATCTTTGAGATCCTGCTTTTTAATCTCTTTCCTAACTCCCTAAAATCTGCCTGCAGGACTCATCCCTCTTTCTACCTATATCATTGATACCGATATGGACCACGGCTTCTGGCTGTTCATCCTCCCCCTTCAGAATGTTCTGCAGCCGCTCAATGACGTCATCGACCCTGGCACCAGGGAGGCAACATACCATTCTGGAATCATGTCGGCGGCCTCAGAAACACCTGACTGTTCCCCTAACTATAGAATCTCCTATCAATATCGCTCTCCAGACCTTTCTCCTCCCCCCTGTACAGCTGAGATACCCATGGTGATGTGGTCTTGGCTCTGGCTGCACTCACCAGAGGAACCCTCTCCCTTACCAGTATTGGGAACTGAATACTGATTGGAGAGCAAGATGCCCCCAGGGGACTCCTGCACTACCTGCCTGGATCTCCTTGTCTGTCTGGCAGTCACCCAGTCCCTCTCTGCCTGCACTTTCTTAAGCTATGGGGTGACCAACTTGAATAGACTGCAAGAGGACATATTTTTAATTTTCCTTGTATCCCTGATATTTTATCCACATCCTCATCCTCTACTGTATCCACTGATACAAAGTAGTTATTTACTAAGTCTGCCATTTCCTGATTTCCAATTACAAAATAGAGCAAAGGCAGGTAAATGGAGTTGAGATACAGATCAATCATAATCCAATTGAATGGCAGAACAGACTCAACGGGCTGAATGGCCTACTCCTGTTCCTATGGAACCATAGGGTAAATAAGGTATCATGGCCTAGAAATTTATTGGCACCACGACCGCTTTACAGGCATAAAATGGGTGGGTAAGCATTCAATATGGCAGGCGGCGTACGCGTGCACAGCCCGTGCTGGAGGTGCGTCGTCCGCCATACGAGTAAGGACTCCTGTATCAGCATCCAGGGCCTGCACCTGAAACAGACATTAGCCCTTTGTATATGCAAATTGTCCTTTCCAAAATTCATTAGCCTGTGCCATACCTGCTGTGGTCAGTATTCTCAGGTCCCTAGCAGCCAAACCAGTGGTCCTTAAAAAGATCCCGAAAGTTTTTATTTTTTTCCTTACCTTATTGTTAAATACAGACTAAACTCGCGGGCAGCTGCCGGCCACCACTTGCCCCCCTCCCGATTGCTTTGTTCCCCTGCTTACCGCCTCATCTGGTGTCCGAGCCGGCCAAATGTAGTTCTTGCTTTGACCGGCGAGCTGCCTCTGGGGCCACGACTGGTTCCCGCAGCTTGCTGGTAATAAACAAATGAGGCCGGTGGACCAATTTCGTGTGGTCGTGCCACCGGCCTCATTAGGCACGTGCAGCGTGCACTGTACTGGGATCACACCCCGATTCGGGCGTGATTCATTTTCTAGGCCCATCTGAGGAGCCTTGCATACCTCCAGTGCAAATTGAAAAATTGCATGCATGTTGCCCCTGATATCCCATCCTTTGACTTCAACAGACACAAAATCGGGGACAGCATGTCCACAACTTTTCAAGCCATGCTGGCTGTGTGTGAGACAGGAAGAATCACTAGTTTGATACACGAGTTCAAAAATTGTGCAAGTAGGGAAAGAGAGGGTTGCAATTGCCAGTACTTCTGGTGTGGGAGTTGGGGGGTAGTAACTCAGATCTATCAGGTTTCCACCCCTCTTAAGATCCCCAAGAAATTGCACTTCAAGGGGGATGCATGCTTCCTTTTCCCACTCTTGTTATGTTGATCCAGCACTTTGTGAACATTTTCTGGGGCAGTTCCTGAGCTTCCCAGTGGGTCCTATGTCTTCATATAGCAGGCATTGGTCGCACTGTGGACCTGAAGTGGGGCTTGACATAGCATTGCCATCACTACATCACCCCAATAAAAAGTAAATAAAATTCCTGGCCATTCTCTTTGGCCTGACCAGGGCCTTTGGTTCCTCTTTTCAGAGTGACAGGGTGCTGCTCCAACTTTAGGTTGCGTCAGCAGGCAAGCACCTCTGTTACACCACTACAGGCATTGGTGCCCTCACATATTATGGTGTCAAACCCGTCCCCATGATTTGGGACAAGATCTTCAGGAGGCCTAATAGGCAGGCAGAAGTCCTACCCACCACACTTCCAACGGTACCATGGAATTTCCTCCCAGCTGTGTTGACGTGTGAATTGAAAGTTTTAATTACGTTACTGGAGAGCTGAATATATCAATATGATTTCCTTCGACTGTGTGGGCCTCTCACACAGGCAAAAGATAAAAGGGAATAAAACAGCAAGGAGCTGATGGCATGATGTTGTCTGTAGTGCATGATGGGAAAGGCTCCAATCCCTGCTTGCACTGCGCTGCCCCTTTTTGTTACTGCTCAGTTCCCCCACTTGCAGGTCCTGATCCTTAATTACTTTGGTCAGTTTTGCCTTAGTGCGACTCATTTATTATTAAGTTTCACAAATGTTAGTAGCCAAGAATGGCCGATGTAATCAAATTAAAATGTTAATTTGAAATGTAATTCCCAGCTGGTTGGCACTTAAAAAGAGAAAATAATGACACATTAGGGTAAATACACACTCGCTGTGAAAAGGCTCAGCCAAATCATGGGAGGACAATCGTATGATTTCCTGACATGTGCCCACTTTGGGTGAGGTACTATGCTGGGGATCCGCATTCATGAAATTTACCCTTACTTATGTGTTCGGGATTGTTAAACATATTGACTAAAAAGGGATTACATCATTTCCATTGTACATTAAAATTAGACAGGAAATAATAATTGTCTCATTATTGGGATCTCTACTCATTGCAGTCACGTACAAAATGGGGAAAAATATTTCGGTGACACTTATAGGTTCCATTAGTACATGAAACAAATTGTATACGGACTTCCTCGCTGTTTTCAGCACATTAGCGTGGTGCTGGAATGGCGTAGGAAATTTTGTCCAGCAAGGAAACTCACACAGAAGCCGCTTCCAGCCTTTAAAATTCTTCCCCCGATTTCCCCCGAGGTCAGACAAGAGTTCTTGACACAGAATCATAGAATCATAGAATTATACAGCACAGAAGCAGGTCATTCGGCCCATCATGCCTCTGCCTGCTCTCTGAAAGAGCTACCATTTAGTCTCACTTTCTGCTCTTTCCCCATAGCTCTGCATAATTTTCCTTTTAGACCGGGAATTACATAGAATTTACAGCACAGGAACAGCCCATTTGGCCCAACTGGTCCATGCCGGTGTGCCTCACGAGTATAAACATATATATCCAATTGTCTTTTGAAAGTTACTATTGAATCTGCTTCCACCATCCTTTCAGGCAGTGAAGTGTAGAAATACAGGGGCCTGTTAGTGCAACAGCACAGAATGCGGCAGGACAGAGTGAAAAGCTGCGAGTTTGGTGAGTGTGGGAGTTCGGTGAAGTGGGGGATGGAGGTGCTGCTTTGCCTTGCTTTTCCTAACTTTTTCCGCAGAGCGGAGGCGGATCTGAGCGGCAGAAGACTGAGAGGGGGGAATAAAAGAGCAGCAGACCTGCTACAAGAGAAAACTACTGTGCGACGTCACAGATGAGGCAGGAGAGTCCGAGAGGTGAACACAGTATAAAAGAAGAGACCGAGAGTGGTAGGAGAGTCTGAGAGGTGAACGCAGGGTAAATCTAAGGCAAGCCATGGTAGCACAGCTCACACCCACGATATACTCCTCCTGCACTATGTGGGAAGTAATGGATGCTACCAGTGTCCCTGGCGACCATGTGTTCAGGAAGTGTATCCAGCTGCAGCTACTGGCTAACCTCATTTCGGAGCTGGAGCTGCGGGTGGATTCGCTGTGGAACATTTTTGATGCTGAGACTATCGTGGATAGCACGTTCAGTGAGCTGGTCACACCACAGGTAAAGATTACGCAGGTAGAAAGGAAATGGGTGACCGCCAGGCAGAGTAAAAGGACTAGGCAGGTAGAGAAGGAGTCTCCTGGGGCCATCTCCCTCTCAAACAGATATACCGCTTTGGATACTGTTGGGGGAGATGGCTTATCAGGGGAAAGCAGCAAGAGCCAGGTTTGTGGCACCACGGGTGGCTCTGCTGCACAGGAGGGGAGGAAGAAGAGTGGCAGGGCTATAGTGATAGGGGATTCAATTGTAAGGGGAACAGATAGGCGTTTCTGTGGCCGCAGATGTGACTCCAGGATGGTATGTTGCCTCCCTGGTGCTAGAGTCAAGGATGTTGCGGAGCGGCTGCAGGGCATTCTGGAGGGGGAGGGTGAACAGCCAGTAGTCGTGGTCCATATTGGTACCAACGACATAGGTAAAAAAAGGGATGAGGTCCTGCAAGGTGAATTTAAGGAGTTAGGAGATAAATTAAAAAGCAGGATTTCAAAGGTAGTGATCTCAGAATTACTACCAGTGCCACGTGCAAGTGAGTATAGGAACAGGAGAATAGACAGGATGAATGCGTGGCTGCAGGGATGGTGTAGGAGGGAGGGATTTAGATTCCTGGGACATTGGGACCGGTTCTGGGGAAGGTGGGACCTGTACAAGCGGGACGGGTTACACCCGAGCAGGACCAGGACCAATGTCCTCGCGGGGGTGTTTGCTAGTGCTGTCGGGGAAGGTTTAAACTAGAGTGGCAGGGGGATGGGAACCTGAGCGGGGAGTCAGAAGGGAGTAAAGTTGAGAGCAGCAAGAGAGGGGAAGACCCAGGGGAAATTTACAATAAAAATAGTACAAACAGTTGTTCAAGAACAAGTGAAAGGGAAAAGCGTAGAGCAGCAGAAAGAAAGTGTACTTTAGAGACTACAGATAAAGTGAAAACTAGAAGGTGTAAGGCGATTAACCCAGCATCAAAGCTAAAGGTCAGGTTGGGTGTGTGGCCCAACTAACAGTTCTATATACAAAAACACGGAGTATAAGAAATAAATTAAATGAACTACAGGTTCAAATTCAAATTAAGAACATAAGAACATAAGAAATAGGAGCAGGAGTAGGCCAATCGGCCCCTTGAGCCTGCTCCGCCATTCAATAAGATCATGGCTGATCTGATCCTAACCTCAAATCTAAATTCGTGTCCAATTTCCTGCCCGCTCCCCGTAACCCCTAATTCCCTTTACTTCTCGGAAACTGTCTATTTCTGTTTTAAATTTATTTAATGATGTAGCTTCCACAGCTTCCTGGGGCAGCAAATTCCACAGACCTACTACCCTCTGAGTGAAGAAGTTTCTTCTCATCTCAGTTTTGAAAGAGCAGCCCCTTATTCTAAGATTATGCCCCCTAGTTCTAGTTTCACCCATTCTTGGGAACATCCTTACCGCATCCACCCGATCAAGCCCCTTCACAATCTTATATGTTTCAATAAGATCGCCTCTCATTCTTCTGAACTCCAATGAGTAGAGTCCCAATCTACTCAATCTCTCCTCATATGTCCGCCCCCTCATCCCCGGGATTAACCGAGTGAACCTTCTTTATACTGCCTCGAGAGCAAGTATGTCTTTTCTTAAGTATGGACTCCAAAACTGTATGCAGTATTCCAGGTGCGGTCTCACCAATACCTTATATAACTGCAGCAATACCTCCCTGTTTTTATATTCTACTCCCCTAGTGCATATCACTCCCACCACTCTGTTAGACAGCAGCTTGGTGTACATCTGTGATGCATCGTAAGGCCATGGATAAAGTATCTGCCCTCCTGTTGAAGGTAGCAGTCATCTCCTGCATGGCCATGGACATGGCCTGCACAGACTCATTTGCGAGCCATGCTTGAAGCTCCATAAGAACATAAGAAACATAAGAACATAAGAAATAGGAGCAGGAGTAGGCCATATGGCCTCTCGAGCCTGCCCCGCCATTCAATCAGACCATGGCTGATCGTCAACTCCAACTACACTTTCCTGCCCGATCCCCATATCCCTCCATGGAGGTGGCCACCCTCTCCATGGCAGACATTCTCGCAATTGCCTGCGACCTCAATCCAATAAATGTTGGAGTTGGACTTCTGCATCATCTCCGTTATTGTGGAGTGTGCACATGGCACATTTTTCAGTACCTCGCAAAGGTTGCAGCTATCGTTCTCATTCTCAACAATGGCCCTCGGGGTTCAGCATCTGCGCCCAGCTGAGCAGACCTTGGAGAGGAGTGAGGAGTGCACCCTCCAACGTGGACTCTCCACAGCTGCCTCTGCCACCAGTGTCTGCTCCTTCACACTTGTAAGTTGTGAATCACCAGGTGACAACCCAACTAACAGACTAACAGGACCCACCAAAGTACCAGTATCTGCGCTGGTGCATGGCTGTATGTACTGTGACGATGCACCCTCAGAAAGAATGAAGTCCTGAGAGGAATTGATATCATCCATCTCCGTACATTCTTCTTCTACATGTGACGGCCATGGAAGACAACAGAAAGTTAACACACAGACTGCAGCGGTTCAAGAAGGCGGCTCACCACCACCTTCTCAAGGGCATTTAGGGATGGGCAAATGAACGCTGGCCTTGCCAGAGACACCTACATCCCATGAACGAATATAAAAAAAAAATGAATTAGTCATATAAAAGTACCAATCTTGCCAGTCACCTCAGGTTTCTAATAGTTCAGTCATTGATGAAATAAAATCATCATCATATGTGTGAAATATGTTTAAAGTCTGTCACCGGGCATATGCGGGTCCGCAGTCTCTCCATCTCCGATAGATAGGGATGCAGCTGTCCCATTTATCTCCGTGGCCTCCTCCTCTGCATCTGTCAGCTGGACTATTTGTGGAAGGCCACCTCCAGTCCTCACCCTCTCCATTGCATTTTGCACTCTCTTCTCCTACAAGGGGTGAAATAACAGACATGTGAGTGACTAGAGATGACATATTCACCCGATTGGTGCAGTGCATTGGGCGAGGCTAACTATCAGACAGATGCATCAGAGGGTGACTATCAGAAGTACATTGCATAAGGATTGGGGTGAGCGGCAGTGGTGGGTGCATAAATGGGAAAGCGAGGAAATGCATAGAAAGTGAAGGATAGTGCTGCTGAAACTGAAGTGAGTGTTAAGAGTAATGTGATAGAGTACACTTGCCAAGACAGAATGAGAGTGCGGGTGTTGTACACCACAGGATGTGGATGAATCAGCAACTGTATTCCCTTTTCCTGACCTGGTTAGGTCATTAAAGCGGTACCTGTACTGCAGCCAAGACCTGGGCACTGTGCTCCTGCTGCTCACCTTTTCTGCCACCTTCAGTCACGCCGCCTTGGTGACAGAACCAGATTTCTTCCTCCCATTGCTGGTACGTTAGCTCCCTCCTGGTTCTCACTGCACCCAGCAGTACTGCAAATGAAGCATCCATGAACCTGGGTGCTGCCCTTGCTCTCTTTGAATCCATAGCTTTATTTCCTCCTTTCTCCTCCAAAATCCATCCTTGCATTGGGCCTTTAAAATTCATGTGCCTGCCGAGCAGCTTGGAGATGCAAAACCTGGAAGCAAAAGTAATTGCCTTCAATTGAGTTGCGATCGCAGATTCCGGTGCGCTCATTTCACTTCCGGGTTCCCCACACGAAAATCTACCTGCCCAGTCTCTTCCTGGCTCCAGGTAAAAATCATGCCCCTGGACTTGCTTCTGACTGCCTCTCACAGGGCCAGACCACCAACAAATTTTCGGACCCCCGCCCTCTATCCACAATCAGGGCTTCTCAGGAACAGATATGGCATTCCCTTTATTTACCCTTGTATGCCATTGTCATGGAGGGGGGAGGAGCAACACAGGATGGAGCCACAGGCATCACAGCACATGTCATTACTGAAGGCTTCTCTTCTGTGGAACAAAGTCTACCTTTGGCACCTGAGTCTTACTTCCCTTTACTACCACCTTGCCAATAAATGGACATTCCCTCAAACCACTAACCCATCCTAGCACATGATAACACATCAGCCCTTTTTGCTCCTCTATGACTGTTCCAATCATCATCACCTGACTGAAGACGTCAGCACCTCATCAGTGCCCCCTTTCTTGTATGACTCTAACCTCCATTAATAACAAAACACTGCGTCAGTGCACATTATTTTATGACAGTGATTACACACACGTGCACACAATCAACCTACACATTCTTCACAACATGCTTCCTCTAGATGCTTACATGTGCCTTTTTTAACCTATTTTCGTGCTGTTTCCAGATGCCACCTGAAGGCCCGCTTAAAATGCAGGTGGTTGGTGTCGATTTGGCTGTTCTGCCGTTACCTTTACTTTGCCTGCCCTTGGTAACTGAGATGCATCTGATTTACTTGACTTAAATAAGCACTGTGAAAGCCATATTTGTTGCTTCTGATGAACAGGTCAAAAACATAGAAGGGCAAATTTAGCAAATTTGAGAAAGGTGTTGTGGTTAACATTCTTCCCTCAACCAATGCCACCAAAAAAAATAGAAAAATAAAAGGGAAAACCTGCAAATGCAGGAAATATACAGCAGGTCGGTAAAGGGAAACGATTGGTTATGATGTATCAGGTGTGTATCTTTTGAGGAAGGATTAACTATTCATTCATCTCATTTGTTGCTTGTGCGATGTTGCTTTTTGTAAATTGGCTGCTATTGACTGACCGCATTTTAAAAGTAACTCATTATTTATGTGGTGTGATGAGGTGTGATGTAAGTGCATGTTCTCCCTTGGTTGTTTCCAGTGTGCAACTGATATTGGAAGCACTTAAAGGTGGAGGCTGATAGCTACTCTGAGGAGCCCAGTCTGGAAAGGGGAGAGGGGGGAGTTAGTTATGATGTACACTTTCAGTTTCAATATCAAAGAACAAATCTCAGTTGGCCTGATACTAGCTGACAAAAAAAATCTGTGTGCTTTCCGTTTTCACACCCTGCTGGAAAGTGCACATGTTTTTCCTGCTCAATCGATTTTTCAAGTTGTTGAACTTTCTTTGATATGTCAACGCTGTCTCCCGAAGCTATTCTGTCCTATGCTCTAGGCCATAGTCTGTCCTTGGATTTGGATTGTCTATGTCCAGGAGAAACATCATTCCTCATGTAAAGGATGAAAAGGGCGAGGGCAGAAAGGAATAGAATACAGGGAGAAACCAAAGGTATGTTCAAGGAGCTAGGATTTTAGAAAGCTTTTGAAGGTGGGGTTTTGGATTAAAGTTTGAAACATCACGATATAACAATTAAAAGATCGGCCTCTGATGTTGGGGAGGAAGGTGGAGAATACAAGCAGAAATCTGGGGCATGATTTTAAAATGGTGGCGGGAAGTCGGCGGGTGGGTGAGTCGTTGCGTGGGAAACCTGGAAAACCTTTCTGCCGTCGGCTCGAATGATCATGGCTAATTTGAAGGCGCTTAATGTTACTTCTGGGTTTCGCGTCTCCAAGCTGCACAGCGGGCATACTGCGCACCCAAATGACGTGCTGTGAACTGGAATATTTAAAGGGCCATTGTAACCATGGATTTTGAAGGAGAAAGGAGGAAAATCGAAAAATGTAGCATCAAATGTCGAAAGCAGCACCCTGTTTTAGCGACTCGTCTCTTGAATTGCTATTGGTTGGTGTCAGGAGCAGGAGGGAAATACTATACCCGGCTGACCGGAGGAAGCGCCCTCCTTCTGCCACCAAGAAGACCTGGCTGGAGGTGGCAGAGGAGATTAGCAGCAGGAGCACGGTGGCAAGGTCATGGGTGCAATGAAGGAAGTGCTTTAATGACCTAACCAGGTTACTGATTCATCTAAATCTTGTGGTGTACATTATCCCCCCTCACTCTGCCTTGCCAAGCATTCTCCTTCACATCACTCCTCACAGCCACTTAAGTCTTGGCATCAACTTACCTTCACTTTCTGTGCACTTCCTCACCTCCCCATTTGTGAATCCACCACTCCCACTCACCCCAAACCTGATGCAATGTCATGAATCTATCTGATACTCACCCTCTGATGCATCTGCTTCATAGTCAGCCTCACCCAAAGCAATGCATCCATTGGGTGAGACGTCATCTTCACTCACTCAGACGTCTGGGGGATGATTTTAAACCCCTAGAACGGGTGGGCTGAGGGCGGTGAGTTGAAAATAGTTGTTTTTTGGGTCGCAACTGCAAAATGTTTGGAGATTGCATTCCCAGTGGGAAGCCTGTACTTTTACGCGCTGACATTAACCCCGGAATTAAAACCGGGTTGCGGTTGCGACCCAAAAAACAGTATTTTCAACTCCCACCTGTCCCCAACCCACCCGTTCTTGGGGTTTAAAATCACCCCCTGTTCTTTCTCCCCTTGTAAGAGAAGGGAGCGCAAAATGCACGGGAGAGGAGTAGGACTGGAGGGGGCCACCACAAATAGTACCCCTGACAGATGCGGAGGAGGAGGTGTTGGACATCAGTCACACGGTTGAATGCCTGGCCTTCGGAGATGGTGAGACAGGCAACCCGCAAACGGCTGTGACAAAACTTTAACATCCTTCACACACATCATGAATTGATATTATCACGGATTGATCTGTTGCACACCTCAGTATGCTCATTGGAAACTAACTTCTGCGATGACTTTTTAATTTTGCTTTATGTTCTCTTCCAGAGGCTTCAAGGATTGATGAGGAGGTAGGCGCCATGGAAGAAGGCAATTCTTCAGAGGAGTTCAATTCCTCTAAGGCCGCACCGTCACATTATATCCAGTCATGCACCAGCACAGATACTCGCACTTCGGTGGGTCCTGTTAGACAGATAGTTGGGTTGTCACCTGGTGATTCAACACTCACAAGAGAGCATAAGCAGACACTGGAGGCAGGGGCAGCTGCAGAGACCCCGCATCGGGGGGCACATTCCTCTCCAAGCTCTGCTCAGCTGGACACGGATGATGAACCCCGGGGGACATTGTTGAGAGTAAGAATGATAAAGGTACAGCTCCACTTTTGCGAGGTAATGGAAAAGATTTCATGCACACTCTCCACAATAGCAGATAGGATGGAGGAGTCCAACTCCATCATTAGTGGATTGGTGGCGCAGGTAAATGCGGGAATGTCTTCAATGGACAGAGTGGCCGCCTCCATTGAGCTTCAAGCACGGCTCTCAAATGAGTCCATGCAGGCCATGGCAACGGCCATGTAGATTCTGGATGCCAACATGTCTGCTACCTTAAACAGGCAGACTGAAATTTTAACTGTGGTCTTATAAAGCGCCACATCTCCTCATCAGCCTGCTGTCCAGCAGAATGGTGGGAGTGATGTTACGCTAGCCCGGGAGAGGGGTCATGGATACGGGGACTCCAATCAAAGTGCTCCCACATCTCACCCGTTGCCCCTCCCCCCCAACCAGCAATGCTGCCTCCTCTCCCAATGGCTGAGCACAGCTACATGTGGAGCAGTCTTTGGCGGGGTCCTCACGGGCTCCAAAACCCAGAGGTCAGCAGTCAGGGCATGAATCTGAGCAACCTGCCACTACCTCTGCTGAAGCCACAGGTGATGTACCATGTAGAAGTGGTAGGAAAAGGAAGGCTAAGGTTTTGTAATCACCAAAGGTATGCACAAGGGTGTCTGATAGAATGTCATATTTTTCATTTATATTTGTTTTTTGTAAAATGCACGTTAAATGTTATAATTCCCACCACCACTGCCACGCCTTGTCCATTCTTGAATCCCTTTTGTGACAGCGCCCTTCCACATGCTCCACCCTGAATGCCAAGACATGTTCTGAGTAGTTCACCGTCTTCAGTTTGCAGATCGCATTGTGAGAACCTGTTAGATGTGAGGGAATCCCTGGCATCATGAGCAGCAGGTGCGCTGCTGCTCTGGCGATGGTTTCCCCATCTTCGTCCTCATCCTCATCATCATCCTCCTCCTCCTCCTCATTCTTATCATCTTTTCAATGTTGCCGGCAGATGAGGATGCTTCATGAGCGCATTGGGGTGGGGTTTCCCACAGCTGTCATGAGCCATGTTTGCAGGGGGTATCCCTTGTCTCTAAGGAGCCACCCCTTAAGTATGTATTGTGCATGGAAGTGGGCCAGGGTGTTGGACTTGCGGAAGGAATCATGGCAGCTGCCAGGGAATCTGGCACACACCTGCAGAAACCACCTCCAGTGGTCGCAAACCAGCTGCCCATTGATGGAATGATATCACTTTTGGTTGATGAACAGTCCGGGCTCATGTGGAGGTCCTTGTATTGATATGTGTGTGTAATCAATTGCACCCTGCAAGCGTGGGAAGCCAGCCAGAAAGTTGACACCCGCTGCCCTCTCAGTCTGGCTGGTGTCGTCGTGGGGGAAGTTGACGTGGCAAACAAGCCATCCGTGACCTATCATATACACTTATGTGCAGACAACTGAGAGACTCTGGAGATGTCGCCAGAAGGATCTGGAGGCGAAGAAATTGAGGGCAGTGGTGGCTTTAACTGTTGACGGGCAATGCGTGGCCACCAGAACCAGCCGGGAGCAGCTCTGCATGAAGGAATGTGCAGATGTCTGCGACCACCTGATGACTCAATTTAAGCCTGCGTAGGCACTGCTCCTCAGAGAGGTCCAGGAAGTTCAGCCTTTGCCTGTACACCCTTTCATGGGGGTAGTGCCTCCTGCGACCTCGGCCCCTCCGTTGGTCCCCTCTCTGCTCTTCTGCAGGTCCTTGTGGCGCACCTCTGTCTTGTGCACCTGCAACTCACAGAACTGCACGCCTTGCCTGCCATGGATGGTGATGTGTCTCCTCCTCAGATGTACTATAAAATAAATCCATTGCACCCCCCCCATTCTGATGTTGTCAGTTTGAGGGGGTCCAAAATGTAGGTAAATTTGTCTGAACACAAGAATTCTCAGTGTTAGCAAAGAAATCTCAATCTAAACACAAAGAACTTTCAGCCAAAGGTTTGTCTGAGAGAACTGATTGCCCTGCTGCAAAAACTCACCTTTTCTTCACATGCCAATCACTGGTTTAAAGGTCCAAATGAGGGTCAGCTGCAACTCGCCTCCGTTTCCATGGCAAAAGGGGCCAAACACTTGGTTCAGGTATCCTCCCAGAATACCTAAAAAATGGTGTCCATGAATTTAGCAGTGGTAACAATGCCTGCACAGATTGTTCCACTATGAAATTGGTATGCTTTGCATCCATTTTCTCTTGAAAAACGGTGCAACACATAACAATTTCTAGCCCTATTGTGGCCCTCAATGCTCCATGGTTCACACTTGAGCAGCAAAAGATTCAATTCATCTGTCCTGGAGGATTTTGGAAAGAAAGAAAAAAAGATAAACAGAAGGAAGGAAGAATTTATATAGTACCTTTCATGATCTCAGGATGTTCTAAAGTGCTTTACAGTCAATGAAGTAATTTTGAAGTGTAATCAATGTTGTAATGTAGAGAAACGCAGCAGCCAATTTGTGCACAGCAAGATCCCACAAACAACAATGAGATAATGATCAGATAATCTGTTCTTTTAGTGATGTTGATTGAGGAATAAAATTTGTCCAGGACACGGGGCAAACTCCCCTGCTCTTCTTCAAATAGTGCCATGGGATCTTTTACATCCACCTGAGAAAGCAGATGGGACCTCGGTTTAACATTGCATCCAAAAGACAGCATCTCTGACAGTACAGCACTCCCTCAGCACTGCTCTGAAGTGTTAGCCTAGATTATATGCGTTCAAGTATCTGGAATGGGACTTGAGCCCACAACCTTCTGACTCATAGGCAAGAGTGCTACTGCTGAGCCATGGTTGACATCTGAACTTGCTAAATTAGAGCAACTTAACAATTAACAAATAGCCTGGGCAGTTGATGTCTATCTCAAGACACTGTTGTATTCCTCTTTGGTTGCCAGCGCCAAAAATGATATCAAGGTAAACCTGCTGGAATTTTTGAGAATTAGAACATAAGAAATAGGAGCAGAAGTAGGCCAATCGGCCCCTCGAGCCTGTTCCGCCATTCAATAAGATCATGGCTGATCTGATCCTAACCTCAAATCTAAATTCATGTCCAATTTCCTGCCCGCTCCCCGTAACCCCTAATTCCCTTTACTTCTCGGAAACTGTCTATTTCTGTTTTAAATTTATTTAATGATGTCGCTTCCACAGCTTCCTGGGGCAGCAAATTTCACAGACCTACTACCCTCTGAGTGAAGAAGTTTCTCCTCATCTCAGTTTAGAAAGAGCAGCCCCTTATTCGAAGATTATGCCCCCAAGTTCTAGTTTCACCCATCCTTGGGAACATCCTTACCACATCCACCCGATCAAGCCCCTTCACAATCTTATATGTTTCAATAAGATCGCCTCTCATTCTTCTGAACTCCAATGAGTAGAGTCCCAATCTACTCAACCTCTCCTCATATGTCCACCCCCTCATCCCCGGGATTAACCGAGTGAACCTTCTTTGTACTGCCTCGAGAGCAAGTATGTCTTTTCTTAAGTATGGAGACCAAATCTGTATGCAGTATTCCAGATGCGGTCTCACCAATACCTTATATAACTGCAGCAATACCTCCCTGTTTTTATATTCTATCCCCCTAGCAATAAAAGCCAACATTCCGTTGGCCTTCTTGATCACCTGCTGCACCTGCAAACTAACTTTTTGATTTTCTTGCACTGGGACCCCCAGATCCCTTTGTACTGCAGTACTTTCCAGTTTCTCGCCATTAAGATAATAACTTTCTCTCCGATTTTTCCTGCCAAAGTGCATAACCTCACATTTTCCAATATTGTATTGCATCTGCCAAATCTCCGCCCACTCACCCAGCCTGTCTATATCCCCTTGTAGGTTTTTTATGTCCTCCTCACTCTCTACTTTCCCTCCCATCTTTGTATCATCTGCAAACTTTGATATGTTACGCTTGGTCCCCTCCTCCAAATCGTTAATATAGATTGTAAAGAGTTGGGGACCCAGCACCGACCCCTGCGGAACACCACTGGCTACAGGTTGCCAGTCCGAGAATGTACCATTTATCCCAACTCTCTGCTTCCTGTTAGATAACCAATCCTCCACCCATGCCTGAATATTACCCCCAATCCAGTGATTCTTTATCTTGAGCAATAATCTTTTATGTGGCACCTTGTCGAATGCCTTCTGGAACTCCAAATACACTACGTCCACTGGTTCCCCTTTATCCACCCTGTACATTATATCCTCAAAGAACTCAAGCAAATTTGTCAGACATGACTTCCCCTTCGTAAAGCCATGCTGACTTGGTCCTATTAAATTATGTTTATCCAAATGTTCCGCTTAATAATAGACTCCAAAATTTTACCCACCACAGATGTTAGGCGAACTGGTCTATAATTTCCAGCCTTCTGCCTACTACCCTTTTTACATAAGGGTGTTACATTGGCAGTTTTCCAATCTGCCGGGACCTTTGCCGAGTCCAGAGAATTTTGGAAAATTATTACCAAAGCATCCACAATCCCTACTGCCACTTCCCTCAAGACCCTAGGATGTAAGCCATCAGGTCCAGGGGATTTATCCGCCTTGAGTCCCATTAATTTACTGAGTACCAATTCCTTAGTGATTTTAATCGTATTTAGCTCCTCCCCCCCTCGAGCCCCCTGTTTGTCCAGTGTTGGGATATTCTTAGTGTCCTCTACCGTAAAGACTGAAACAAAATATTTGTTCAGCATTTTTGCCATCTCCATGTTTCCCACCATTAATTTCCCGGTCTCATCCTCTAAGGGACCTACGTTTGCCTTAGCCACCCTTTTTCTTTTTATATAGCTGTAGAAACTCTTGCTATCTGTTTTTATATTTTTTGCTAATTTATTTTCATAATCTATCTTCCCTTTCTTAATCAATCCTTTCGTTACTTTTTGCTGTCTTTTGAAGACTTCCCAATCTTCTATCCTCCCACTAAGTTTGGCTACCTTATATGTCCTTGTTTTTAGTCAGATACTATCCTTAATTTCTTTACTTAGCCATGGATGGCTGTCATTTCTTTTACACCCTTTTTTCTTCAGTGGATTATATATTTTTTGAAAGTTGTAAAATAACTCCTTAAATGAACACCACTGTTCATGTACCGTCTTACCCTTTAAACTATTTTCCCAGTCCACTTTAATCAATTCCGCTCTCATACCATCATAGTCTCCTTTATTCAAGCTCAGTACGCTTGTTTGAGAACCAACCTTCTCACCCTCTAATTGGATATGGAATGTAACCATGTTATGGTCACTCATTCCAAGGGGATCCTTAACTAGGACATTATTAATTAATCCTGGCTCATTACACAGGACCAGATCCAAGGTTGCTTGCCCCCTTGTAGGTTCAGTTACATACTGCTCACGAAATCCATTCCTAATACACTCAATAAACTGTTTCTTAAGGCTACCCTGCCCAATTTGATTTGTCCAATTAATATGATAGTTAAAATCCCCCATAATTATATCTGTTCCCTTATTACATGCCCCGACTATTTCCTGATTAATATTTCTTCCAGCAGAGTTGCAACTATTAGGAGGTTTTTTGCCCCTTATTATTCCTTATCTCTACCCAAACTGTTTCATTATCCTGATCCTTTGTCCCAATATCTTTTCTCTGTATTACAGTGATTCCTTCCCTTATTAACATAGCCACCCTACCTCCCGTTCCTTCCTGCCTGTCCTTCCTGATTGTTAAATACCCTGGCATATTTAATTCCCAGTCATTGTCACCCTGCAGCCATGTTTCTGTAATGGCCACAAGATCATACCGATACGTCATTATTTGTGCCGTTAACTCGTCCATTTGTTACGAATGCTACGTGCATTCAGATAAAGAACTTTAAAATATGTTTTGTGACACTTAGTTCCTGCTTTTTCCTTTTTTAACACTTTACCTTTTACTCCATACCTTCTGTCCCTTCCTGATACGCTTTCCTCTGTCTCCCTGCTCAGGTTCCCAACCCCCTGCCACAGCTTTGATGCTGGGTTAATCGCCTTACGCCTTCTAGTTTTCATTTTATCTGTCGTGCCTGAAGTACCTAAAGTACACTTTCTTTCTGCTGCTCTATGCTTTTCCCTTTCACTTGTTCTTGAACAACTGTTTGTACTATTTGTATTGTAGATTTCCCCTGGGTCTTCCCCTCTCTTGCTGCTCTCAACTTTATTCCCTTCTGACTCCCCGCTCAGGTTCCAATCCCCCTGCCGCTCTAGTTTAAACCTTCCCCAACAGCACTAGCAAACACCCCCGCGAGGACATTGGTCCCGGTCCTGCTCGGGTGTAACCCATCACGCTTGTACAGGTCCCACCTTCCCCAGAACCGGTCCCAATGTCCCAGGAATCTAAATCCCTCCCTCCTACACCATCCCTGCAGCCACGCATTCATCCTGTCTATTCTCCTGTTCCTATACTCACTAGCACGTGGCACCGGTAGTATTCCTGAGATCACTACCTTTGAAGTCCTGCTTTTTAATTTATCTCCTAACTCCTTAAATTCACCTTGCAGGACCTCATCCCTTTTTTTACCTATGTCGTTGGTACCAATATGGACCACAACTACTGGCTGTTCACCCTCCCCCTCCAGAATGCCCTGTAGCCGCTCCGTGACATCCTTGACCCTAGCACCAGGGAGGCAACATACCATCCTGGAGTCACGTTTGCGGCCGCAGAAACGCCTATCTGTTCCCCTTACAATTGAATCCCCTATCACTATAGCCCTGCCACTCTTCTTCCTCCCCTCCTGTGCAGCAGAACCTGGCTCTTACTGCTTTCCCCTGATAAGCCATCTCCCCCAACAGTATCCAAAGCAGAATATCTGTTTGAGAGGGAGATGGCCCCAGGGGACTCCTGCTCTACGTGCCTAGTCCTTTTACTCAGCCTGGCGGTCA
This sequence comes from Heptranchias perlo, assembly GCF_035084215.1. NCBI lineage: Eukaryota > Metazoa > Chordata > Chondrichthyes > Hexanchiformes > Hexanchidae > Heptranchias > Heptranchias perlo. Next base: position 78,424,992 of record NC_090330.1, read on the forward strand.
CCCATTTCCTTTCTGCCTGCGTATTCTTTACCTGCGGCGTGACCACCTCACTGAACGTGCTATCCACGATAGTCTCAGCATCGCGGATGCTCCACAGTGAATCCACCCGCAGCTCCAGCTCCGAAAGACGGTTAGCCAGTAGCTGCAGCTGGACACACTTCCTGCACACATGGTCGCCAGGGACACTGGTAGTGTCCATGACTTCCCACATAGTGCAGGAGGAGCATATCACGGGTGCGAGCTGTGCTGCCATGCCTTGCCTTAGACTCTTAGCCTCTCTTCCCGCTCTAGGTCTCCCCTTTTATACTCTGCTCACCTCTCGGACTCTCCTGCCTCACCTGTGATGTCGCACAGTAGTTGTCTCTTGTTGCAGGTCTGCTGCTGCTTTTAATCCCCAATCTCAGTCTTCTACTCTCAGGTCCACTGCCGCCCTGCGGGAAAAGTTCGGAAAAGCAAGGCAAAGCAGCACCTCCTTCCCCCACTTCCCCCAACTCCCACACTCACCAAACTCTCAGCAGCTCACACTGTGTAGTTCGCACTGACAGGCCCCTGTATTTCTACAGTTTGTGACTCAGATAAGTCAGGCCTGCCCCACCTTCAGGTACCAGTTTAATCTAGCTAACCAATTAACTTGCTACAGCAGCTCTCTCTGCTGAAGCCTGACAGAAACTTAAAAATTTAAACTTTTAAATTGAACTTAAACAGTTGAAGCAATATGCACTGGATTTAAAGAGATTAACCCTTAAAGTCCCACACTTACCAAACTCTCAGCAGCACACTGTGTAGTCCGCACACCGTGCAGTTCGCACTGACAGGCCCCTGTATTTCTACAGTTTGTGACTCATTCTACAGAATGATGGAGATGTAAGCTGTTTTTCACTGGGACTTCCCTGGCTGTTGCTGGTCTTATTGTGACTGAATTTCAGCAGTGATGTCATCACACGCACGAACTATCCCAGTATCCTCGTAGTGATGTCATAATGTTGCATACACTGGGCAAAATGTCTCAGCCATGTTGGGTCCTCACAGTGCAGCCAGTTTACAAGAAGACCAACTGCACGTTGCAATGTCAGAAAGTTAGCTCCCAAGATGTAGGCTGTAATGTAAAAGCAGCTATCGGGTGCGAAAGGAGACCAAGTAGGAAATGTGTGGAGCACTGGTGTTTGTGGTGAGAGAATCAATAACCACTGATGATGTTCCACAGAACTAGAAACAGGCAAACATGGGGGTCGATTTTAAAAAGGACAATGAAACTGACCCCAGCAACTGCAGACCCATCAATAACAGAAAAGACAATAGTGCCTACTCTGTAGGGCAGGTTGAAGGACAACCTATGAGGCAGCAACCTAATAAGAAACAGCCAGCATGGATTTAGAAAGTTTCCTGCCTGATAAACCTCTTTGATTTCTTTGAGGATGTTACAGATAGAGACATCCTGAGAACGTAATGAGACACTATATAAGTGCAAGTTCTTTCATTAATTTCACTGCGGGATATTGCATTTATATCATTCAAGAGCACACTGAAATGAATCACCCAGATATGTTCTGCATGTCCCTATTAGGACAGGGTGAAACTCTTTCCTTATTTATCTGTTTTCTCCCAGGGCCTCTGAATGGTTGACCCCAAGTCAATTTATTTGGGTATCTGTTTTGTGGAGCCCTCCACCGTACTGAAAATTAGTACCACTGGCAATCAGGACTTCAAAGCCCCAATCTGTCAAACGTACTTAATTCTTTGTTCTGATATTTTTGCAAAGCTTTGTGCACTCAACATCTGCACAGATGTTTGAAAAGTGTGAAAGCAGCATTATTACAGGTGCATTGTAATTTCCTTTCATTCCCATTAGAGAGTGTGCAAAAACTTTGGAAGCAAAATGGCATGCACGCATCATCTTGAATTGAGTTTGTTAAAATTTTGTGAGACTCTGCTCCTGGTGTGGAGTCTCACTCAACAGGAGCACAGACTGAAAAATGAGGCATGGAAAGTCAATTAATAAAACTCCCAACCTCAGCATTCCTGCTGAGTGAGTTTGCATGCTGGCAGCTGAGTCTTACAAAATTTACCTTCCTGTCCTTTGGTGTAATTTTTCCCATCCCATCACCATCCCTCCCCCGCTTCCACTGCCCAAAATACTGCACGTGAATATTATTTATTATTCTGCATGTTAAGTTATTTCTGTGTTCCTCCTCTCCCCCTTTCTGTGGAGATATGTAACATGTTCCCAGCTCTGTACCAGTGCTTTGAAACCAGTTGCCAGGATGTACATAACAGCACTTAGTGGTGCCTCAACCTCTGAATTTCTGTCTGCCCCAGTGAGGAAGGTCAACGGGCACCAAAGCTGACATTGGGAACAAATTTACTGGGATCAACCTGCCTCCCACCACTCTGCCATGGATCTCTGACTCGTCTTGTTGCCTTGTGAGAGCACGGTTTGAAAATGGGAACAAATAGTGCAGTCAAACCAAAGTAAGAACACAAGGTTGTCACACCTCAAGCTAGCATTGTGCAGTGTATAGATAGATTGTTATTTAGTGCACTGTTCTGGTCTGCCAAGGTATAGTGAATGGTTATGGTTTGACAAGAGGATTTGCACAGATATTATCACTTGATCCTCCTCCCCAACCTGATAGTTCAGTTGGTAAATTCATAGCTCAGTGGTGGTACTCTTACCTCTGAGTCAGAAGGCTGCAAGTTCAAGCCCCAATCCAGAGACATGAGCACATAATCCAGGGTGACACTCCAGTGCAGCATTGAGGGAGTGCTGTGCTGTCTTTCAGATTTGAAGTTAAACTGAGACCCCTTTTGCCCTATCAGGTGGTGAAATATCCCATGGCACTATTCAAGGAAGAGTAGGGGAGTCCTCCTGGTGCCCTGATCAACATTCCTTCCTCAACTAGTGCCATCAAAAATGGATTATCCGGTCTTTATCACATTGCTGTCTGTGGGACGTTGCTGTGTGCAAATTGGCTGCCCCATTCCTCTACATTATTGCAGTGACTACAGTTCAAAAGGTAATTCACTAACGGTGAAGCACTGTGGAATGTCCTGAGGTCGTGAAAGGTGTTATATAAATGCAAGAACTCTCTCTCTCAGGGTGGTACTGAACCATACAGATAAACAAGGTTCCAAGGTTGATGCTGCATTAACTGATTTCAGTTGGAATGTCAGTAGGGACACTATAACTGGCCTCTACATTCCTGGGCTATGGAAGAGGAGAAAAAAATTAGCCTTGGTTCCTGCTCTTGATCTATGGAAAACGTCCATGGGGTAAGTCATTTGACTGTATGGGCATCACAGATCCTGTCCTCATCTGATGTGCACACTCTCTAGCAGGATCCAATGGATAGTAAGCAGGAGAACACCTTAAAGGAGCCCCAGTTTCATGAGAAAGAGTTTGACAAATCTTTTCTCAACGAGCAGATGAAAGAGCCAGCACAGCCGTCATGATACAATTTGCAAGTGACATTGTGACGAGTTTAAATGAATCTTATTATTTATTTGCAAATAAACAAGTTTGTCAAACACTTTTTTCACAAAGAAAATGCCCCCTTAATATGTTCTAAACCTACAGAAACCACATTCCTTGAGGTAAATTCTATGATTTCTTATTTTGCTCCCTCACCACAATATACACAATATATTCATATATGTTTTGCTATATATCCATATATAATCACTACAGTCTTTGCTTACTACCTGCAGGTTTATATTTGGCTACTCAATCCCAAAGTACCATTTTTCCTTCTCATGTTGCAGCTGCATTGGGGCCTTTCATCTAAAAAATGGCTTTGGGAGAATAATCCCTCAAGAGTGGCATTTCCTCTCCCAAGCCATTATCAGCCTATGTGCATATCATTAGGGCACATCTGAGAAGATGGGGGATGGACTGGAGGCAGCAAGAATTTTGGGAGGGTTGGCTTTTGTCCTCTAGTTTTGAAAGCTGTGTTGAGGCTGTCACAGAAACAGTTCACCATTTTAAATCCCTGTGCCTCTGATTTTTTGATTTTACCTGTGAGACAGCATGGTGTGTGGATATTGTGCTCAGCTCCCCATCGTTATCATTTCTTGAAACAAAGGACTTTGAGGATTGGAAGATGGAAGCATTGAATTAATACTCAGTGTGCTATCTTTTAGGTCTATTTCTGGAGGTACAGTAGTGGTTTATTTTAACAGTACTTAAAATGTAAACTAAACAGCACAAAGGGTCAAAGAATCAGTGCTACAAATTGTTTTTGATGCATCGTGAAAGAACTAATTCACATTATTTGTTCAGAGCCTCATTAAGTATTCACCTTAAATAACTAGACTGTGCAAATGTTTCCTCTGAAGAGAATTGGATTCCCATCCTCCACCAGGAGCCACATTAGCATGTTTATTTTTCCACCGGGGGAGGGCCTCCGCAAAATTGATGTCTGGAGTTGCTGAAATTCTTGAATCTTTCTTAATTTCCCATTCTCCTCAGCCTGATAATTATCTTCACACTGGCACACCGGGGACACTTCCCATGCGATTTAATGTTTTTAGAAATGATCGACACATGCTTTGTGATCTGGAAGTGAGCAAGGGAAATTAGCAGTGTAGAAACCCCACTAAATCCTCCTTTCCTTTTTATACTTTGGCTCAGCCTGTGCCTCTGAAATGATTTTCAGTTGAGACCTTATGCTCCACCCCATCTCTCCTTTTTTTAAAAAAACCATCCTTTCATTTAAACAACTCATTTATTTCCCTTATCAAACAACGGTTGTATTTGAATGAAAAGCTGCGAACTCAAGAATGTTCCCAGATTTCCACCCTGATCATTTATTTGATTTAGCTGTTTGATAAGTGCTGTTAATTCACTTCAGAAAAGGCAGGCTCTGCCCAACCCCCAGCCTCCTAAGTGTTGCATATGATCCTTCTGAGTCAATTTAGTTTCTTAAACTGGGAGAGGGTTGTAGGGGGGGGGGGTCTGTAGTTGCATGCTTTAAAATGATCCCTCCCTTTCATTATTTTTTTCCTTCAGCTTCTCTTCAAATAGTCCCTTTTTGACAGCCCTGAGGTCCAAACCGACTGGATGAACAGCGTTGCCCCTCCCCCCCAATGAATGGCAGTTGAGCAGCCTGGAGCCTGATTGAAGAGCTCGGCTGGCTGTCAGGAGTGAGTTTGCATTCTGCAGAGGCCGTCTTGTTTGTGGCTTGTCAGCAATTGCTTGAGAGAAGGTTCTTTGCCATGTGTGAAAGCTACTTGGCATGAATGCAGGGCTGTACCATGTCTCACACCCTGAGGGGGAGGAAAGGATCAATCCAGACCAGACAATAAGCCCCAAAATGTTCCCCCCCAATTGCTTTGATGTTTTTCGAGTGTATTGATTCTAAAGGGGCCAGAGTTTGCAAGAAAGGATCTTTGTGTTCATTTTCTCAACAGCATTGAACCTCAAGTAATCATTTGGAACAGAAGGTAAGTGTCCTAATTCTCCATTCTGTAGCAATGCTTTATTGAAGGTTGTCTGCTGTTTCTGTACTGACTGGCTTTATATGTAGCTTACTGTTTGCATTGCCAAATACTCACCCTTAAACAACATATCCCTGCAGTCAGTATGTCGCTGAACATCCTACAGGGTGCCCAAGGCTGAGGCGGCCTCTTTCAGCTGGACCTCTTGAAAATATGCTGTAAAGTCTGACTGGGTAAATTTGCTGCAACACAATGGCCCCTCACAGGCCTCAGAATATTGTACAATTCTTTCAGTGAAGGGTGCTGTTTTTAACTGCTTGAGTGGTTGCAGTGATTGGAGTGAGACAGGCTTGATGGGTACACTTACAGGTAATCCAACCTTGCTTTCTTCGTAAGAAGAAAATATTCAGTATTTTTTAATAACTGCAATCCGGCATGATAGATTAGCTATGGAAAAAGTTTTCATTTTTATTTAGAATTCGCATTTCTACGGCACAGAGAATTCCTGGTCCTTTGCAATTAGTTTTGTCGTAGCTATCACAGTCCTGAAGTTTGTTAAACTGTTCTGTAAAAATATGTGTTGTTGGCCATGGATCAAATACTCATCCACACCATACTTTGTGTTGTTGAATTTGTAATTTTAAAAAAATTAGTCAAACTTCTAGTTAGGGTAGCTTGCTCATTATTTCCTCACAAGGCTTTGACTTGAATCTTTTATTTGTAACTGTTCTGTGCTAGACGTTAACCCCATTTACACTGGAAACACAATACAGGTTTAGACCAGCTGTATTTGAATAATGCATTCTTACTCTCATTCCAACAAAGATTGTCAATACAGATAGTGTATTGTAATTCACATTGTAATACTTTATGGAGTAGCCATTTCTTATGAAAAGAAATGTCTGAATTTGTAATGTGAAAGAATGAACCAGGGATTATTTTCATTTATTGCTGAGAGGAAAAGATGTGAATCCAGCATCTGTGCTTCTGATTGCCTTTAACACTAAAGGACTTCTGTCACTAACTTTACTGAAAATCACAGGCTGAATGTAGATTTTTTAAAAACATTTGTAATCATTTCTCTGTATTGGTCATTTGCCAATCTCTTCACTCAGCAACCCAGCATCATCCTATTTAACACATCCAAATTCAGATAGTTACACAACAAAGTTAACGGGTTTAAAATGCACTCTTTTACGTTGGCAGAGATTGGGTTTATATTAAAATTTGACCTCCATTTCTGTGAGTTGCAGATTAACACTGGTGTCAATGAGACCCACCTTAATGACGTTTGGACACACATGGCCGCATTGCCATTATAAATCGGTAGAGAATTTGTGACTGCTCGGCGTCTGTCTGATGCATTCCTTATCCTTTCTATCGCTTTCCCCTTACCACCCAATATCTGTCTCATCCTATACCACCCACTGACCCTGATTACTGCTCTGGAAATAAAAAATGAAGTGCTTGTGATGCGCTAATATGTATATGCATGCAACCTCTGACATGCACACATACATGGGCATACTATTTAAATCAAAGTAATATGAGTGCCTCAGAAATGCCCAACTGTTTGGGTCAGACAGCTCTCCAAATTCGATTACTGAGTCTGGGTTACAACATCCTATCTCTCCATAAACTGATCTAAAGTTATTGCCTTAAAAAAACCAAAAATAAGCAAAACAGAACATCAAAAGAAACAATTTCCAATGGCACAGTAGTGTTGAAAAGGTTTAGATCAAGCATTTATACCCTCTTAAACCCTCGATCTGAATAGATTTAACTTGATCCAGTTACATTCTTCCATCAGTGTCAGTGAGCAATGAGTTGAGATTTGTTGTGGAGAAATAGGCCTTGTATTAAAGGTGCTCTATTAGGGGGAAATTGGTGGTGTGATAAGTTCGGAGAGGGGTTTCTAAGCTTACCTCTTCATGGGCCATATAGGTGTGTGTCATAGATCCTCAGGGGCCACATATAAAGTTTAAAACCCAGTTCCCATTAATTCTCATATACCTTGAGCTGCTGATGCTAACAGAGCTTGGTGTTCTGATTGCAAATTTAGCTAAAATAAGGCAACAACGCTAAGAAGAGCCCTTTCCAAACATCCAGGATCGCACAATTCAAACTGAGCAAACCAGCGAGTAACAAATAGAACCACAAATAGAACAGAGTTGTCTCGGCTTTGAGGGGTGGGTTACCAGGAGTCGGGGACCACAAGTTGGACACGCCTGGATTAGAAGATAGTCATTTTACCTCTGGAATGTAGGTCCACTTCAGCCCAATTGGCAAGAAAGATTGGTCGGAGAGAGATCAGAGATTGAGAGAAACGACACTGGTGGTTTCACAATTTGGGGTGGAAGTCTCTCCTCTTTGGTAGCTGCAAAGGCATTTTCATTGAATCATAGAATCATATAGCACATCATGCTGGTGCTGGCTCATTGAAAGAGCTGTCTAATTAGTCGCACTCCCTTGCAATTTTTTCCCCTTCAAGTATATTGCCTTTTGAAAGTTACTATTGAATCTGTTTCCACCACCCTTTCAGGCAGGGCATTCCAGATCATAACAACTCGCTGCGTAAAAAAAATAATCTTCATCTCCCCTCTGCTTCTTTCGCCAATTACCTTAAATCTGTGTCCTCTGGTTACTGACCTTTCTGCCACTGGAAGCAGTTTCTCCCTATAAACTCCACAAAACCCCTCACAATTTTGAACACCTCTATTAAATCTCCCCTTATCCTTCTCTGCTCTAAGGGGAACAATCCCAGCTTCTCGAGTCACTCCACATAACTGACGTTCCTCATCCTTGGTATCATTCTAGTAAATCTCCTCTGCTACCAAGAAGGCCTTGACATCCTTCTTGAAGTGTGGTGCCCAGAATGAGACACAATACTCCAACTGAGGCTTATAAGCCAGTGATTTATAATGGTTCAGCATAACTTCCTTGCTTTTGTACTCTATGCCTCTATGTATAAAACCAAGAATCCCGTATGCTTATCAACTTGTCCTGCCACCTTCAAAGATTAGTGTATGTAAACCCCCAGGTCTCTCTGTTCCTGCACCTCATTTAAAATTGTACCATTTAGTTTATATTTCCTTACCTCATTGTTCCTTCCAAAGTGCATCACTTCTCTGCATTAAATTTCATCTGCCATGTGTCTGCTCATTTCACCAGTCTGTGTATGTCCTGCTGAAGTCTGCTACTATCCCCCTCACTGTTTACTACATTTCCGAGTTTTGTGTCATCTGCAAACTTGTATACCCAAGTCCAGGTCACGAATATATATATATATATCAAAAGGAGCAGTGGTTCTAATACCGACCCCTGTGCGACACCGCAGTATACTTCCCTCCAGTCTGAAAAGCAATCATTCACCACTACTCTCTGCTGTCTGTCCCTTAGTCAATTTCGTATCTACACTGCCACTGCCTCTTTAATCACATGGGCTTCAACTTTGCAAAAAAGTCCATTTTGTGGTACTTTATCAAACATCTTTTGAAAGTCTGTATACACGACATCAACTGCACAACTGTCATCAACCCTCTCCGTTACTTTTGTACATGAAGTGGCGCATATCCATTACTCCCATCCTTGCCATGCTCCACTGAGTTCCTGTGCTCAGTGAATCAAACTCGAGATCTTTGTGCTTATTTTCCCATCCCTCCATGGCAGCACCCCGCCCTAAATGGGAAACCTTCTCCTGTGTATCCCAGCCCACACCCACCATTCCCCTGACACTAGGGAGTCGATTTTAGCACCTGCGATCGGATGCGTTCCTGGCGGGAGGGGCTCCGAAAATCGGGGATTCCCGGGCGGGTCGGGAGCCTGGCTCCAACCCGCCCACTTCCGGGATTCCCACAGATGCACTGACATGTGCGCGCAGCCCCCGCATGTGGGACTCCCGCTAACAATTAAAGCCGGCGGGGTGCCACATAAGCTATTTATTTTGGTATTTCAGGTCATTTACAGACCTGATTAACGAGATATTTTAGGAGGGTTGGGATTTTACATACAACTGGGACCGTTTCCCGTACTGGGGGAAACACTCCCAGTTCAAATGGACGTGTTGCAGCCATCAGCCTGTGGCAGCTGCAAAGGTCCATTTGACAGGTGGGGGGGGAGACCCTCACTCATTGCAGGAGGCCACTCTGTCACTTTGGACAAAGTTTGGCCTCCACCACCCTCCTCCTGACAATCAAAGTCACCAACTTGCACGCTTACCCCGGGGTCCAGACACATGTACCTACCTTGCGGACCCCCTCAGATGTACATCTTCTGGATGGGGGCCGCCATAGCTGCAGTCCTCTGAGTGCGAACAGCATCACCAGCCTCGCCAGCCACGCTGTCCACCTTTGACATGTGGAGCTCCAAAACACAGTGCTGTGACACATCCACCTGCACAGCAGGAGGGAGGGCAACCGCAGAGAGAGATGCGTCGCAGGGGGCACTACCCACACCACAGGGTCCATAGACCAAGGCTCAGCTTCCTGGACCTCTCTGAGCAGCAGTGCACATGGAGGCTCAGAGTCACTCGACATGTAGTTGTGGACATCTGCAGCCTCCTTCATGCCGAGCTGCTCCCGGCTGGCCCGAGCACCATCTTCTTACCTGTCGCTGTCAAAGTCACCACTGCCCTCAACAACTTCTCCTCCGCATCCTTCCAGGGTGCCACCGGGGACATCGCCGACGTCTCTCAGTCGTCTGCACAAAAGAGCCCTGCAAATACACCTACACCCACTCTGCAGTGACACAATGGGTGGCATCAGTTGTGGGTCTTCATTGTGATCCTCAGGAAAGGGCATTATTGCATAAACCAGACAAGATTCGCAAAGACGTGGCAGTAGTGGTGCCAATATAATATGTGATGTGAGTTGGTCAGAAATTAAATATAAGTAAAAACCATGACAAACCCTCAAACACCCTTGTGCATCCCCTTCATGCTCACGACACGTTTGCCTTATGCTGCCTACTGCACATATGTGATGCATGCCCTGTGGCTGCAGCACAGGTAGTGGCAGGTTGAGTGAGGCTGACTGTGAAAGAGATGCACGAGAGGGTGAGTATGAGATAGAGCCATGAGATTGTATGAGGATTGGGTTGAGTGGTAGTGGCGGGATGAGTACTGGCGAGGTGAGTAAGTGCAGGTAAGATGAGGATGAGGTTTGAGTGGGTGTGAAGGGTGATGTGACAGAGTAGTGTTGGCAGTGCAGAAGGAGATGTGGGGTGGGGGCGGTGATGTGACAGATGGAGTGTAGGGGAATGAGTAAGTGTACTCACTTCGGCTGACCTACTTAGGTCATTGCAGCGCCTCCTGCACTGTATGCAGGTGGGCGATATGTTGGTGGTGCAGGTGACCTCCTCTGCCACCTCGAACCAGGCCTTCTTGGTGGCAGAGGCAGGCCGCTTCCTCCCGCCCGCCGGGGGGATGATCTCTGTCCTCCCCCTCCTCCTCACACCATCCAATGATACCTGGAGTGAGGCATCATTAAACCTGGGAGCAGCCTTCCCCCCGGACTGCTCCATGCTGTACTTTTTCCTATTTCTTGCAGCATCAGTCAGTGGAGGACTGCCCCTTTAAATAGAGCTCCTCCAGCTGACAGACCTTACTGCGCATGCGCAGCCCGCCCGACGCACAGATCAGCAGTGGGGAACCCGGAACAAGAGGTAAGTGGATCCAATCAGCCTGCGTTTGCGTTCAGGGCAGACTGATTTCACCGGGCGCGTTACCCACGTGCCCAATCGACCCCCCCCCCGGCCGCGAACCCGCCGCCTGGTAATACCGGGCCCTAGATTTCTGTTTGCTTCTCACCTGCTGTGCTCTGCCACTGGAACATGATCCACTAAACCTTGCCTTCTGGAATTCTCTTCAAAAGCTCCTTTACTTTGCTAACACTCTGATTTCAAAAGTCTCTTTAAAAACCTAACACTTTTGATCGAGCCTTTAACCTCCCTGCTTGATTTCCTTCACTTCCTGCTTGTTGTCGACCTCTCCCTCTTCTACACAAGTAGTACTTTATAAATTTAAGCAGATATTAAGTATTAGCCTTGGCTCACTCTTGTCTCTGAGTTGGAAGGTTGTGGGTAAAGCCTACTCCAGAGTTTTGAACACGTAATCTAGTCTGATACTTCAGTAAAGTATTATGGAGTGCTGCACTGTCAGGTGCCGTCTTTCAGATGAGAGGTTAAACCGAGGCCCCTTCTGCCCTCTTGGGGTGAATGTAAATTTGAATGGCACTATTTGAAGAAGAGCAGCAGAGTTTGTCGTGTAGCATCATTACCACGAGGTGAATTAGACAGGTACCTCCACACCAACACTGTGAAATACAGGTTTTAAATTACAGCCCTCCAATTTTCTTTTCCGGCAGCTAAAATTAAGATCTTGCTTTTTGTAGTTTAGCATCTCACACATTAAAAAATGTTTCTTTTGATGAGTCTTAGCCAGGTACTTGCGGGGGTGCAGCAATTGGTCATAAGGTTACACAGGAGAAAAACTGATCAGGGTTCCCTTTCCTGATCTCTGGGCACTTCCCTGAAGGATGATCACTTGAGCAAGGTACTGGAAGATGTCTGCAGCCATGGAGCCATAACGTGGCAACGAGTGCACGGTTTCAGATTAGGAAGGGATGGAAGAATGAAAAACTAATTAACACTTATTACCTATCATTTTTCTTTTGCTCCCTCTCATTTTCTACCCTTACCTGTAGCTGGTAACTCAAGCTATAGATCCTGTGGTTGCTGGTAATTCTCCACTTGTCCCTTGTCTTCAGTTCCCCCCTTTCACTTCTGAAGGTGCTGCTTCTTGCTGAGGTACAGTTGCACAGCTATCCCATCCTCAGCGGCCAACTTTCCTGTGAGGGCAGACAGTGGGCTGTAAATTCCAATCGGCTCCATTTATACAAACCCTTAACATGCTCGGACCAAACTCATGCCTGTGTTAATTTAAACTGTTTCCTTTAAACCAGGTAACACATGTTAAGATAACACAGGCAAAAATTTGGTCCAAGCACATTAAGGATTTGTACCATAACAACACCAAATCTGATTACGTCCCGGTGAGTGCTGGCAAACTACTTAGCCACCGAGGGTATTAGTCATGGCCGATCTTGACCTCACCCAGTATTCACATCATAGTAATCATTAGTGGGAACCCTGACTGATTTTTTTCCCCCCCACTTCCTCGCTCAGATCTCCCTAAGACCACTTCTAGCACTCTTACTGCTGTTCTGGCTGAGCTCAGCTAACTCAGCACCGATCAGGCATTTCTGTGACCATCGACATGAGTCCTGCATCGTGTGTTGCCTCCCTTGTGCTAGGATAAAGGATATCACGGAGAGAGTGCAGAACATTCCGTGGGGGGAGCGGGAACAGCCAGAAGTCGTGGTCCATGACAAAGGAAAGGAAAGGGATGAGGTCCTGTGGTTAGAGTTTCAGGTGTGAGGGAGGAAGTTAAAAACCAGGACCACAAAGGTAGTAATCTCTGGATTACTCCCAGTGCCACGCGCTAGTGAGTACAGAAATAGGAAGATAAGGCAGGTTAATGCGTGGCTAGAGACATGGTGCAAGAGGAAGGGCTTCAGATTCTTGGGGCATTGGGACCAGTTCTGGGGCAGGAGGAACCTGTTCAAGATGAACGGGTTGCACCTCAACAAAGCTGGGACCAATGGCCTCGTGGGGAGGTTCACTAGTGCTGTGGCGGGGGGGTGGTTTAAACTAATCTGGCAGGGGATGGGCACCAGGATGTAGCATTAGAAAGGAGAAACAAGGTGCATAAAGGATTGGGAGAGAAAGATAGCACTCGAGTAAGAAATAGTACAGTATTAGGTGGGATCAGACTAAGAGAAAACGAGAAGGTCCAAGAAAGGTTTAGAGTGCATGTGTGTAAATGCACGAAGCATGGTAAATAAATTTGGTGAGCTGCAGATGCAAATAGCCACATGGGAATGTGACGCAGTGGCGATAACGCAGACCTGGCTCAAAAAAAGGGCTGGATTGGGTACTAAGTATTCCTGGATACAAGATGTTCAGGAAAGATAGGGAAGGAAAAAAGGGAGGGGCAGGTTGGCAGTATTGATTAAGGAGAATATTGCAGTGCTGGAGAGAAAGGATGTCCTGGAGGAGTCAACGACAGAATCTATTCGGTTAAAGTTAGGACACTATAGAGGGGCCATTATGCTACTAGGTGAACAGACTGGCGGCCAACATATAAGAGAATCAAAAAGCATGTAAACGGGTAGTAAGAGGACGGATAGGGCTGATTAGGGACCATAAAGGAGATCTACTAATGGAGGCAGAGGGGTTGGCTGAGGTACTAAATGAGTACTTTGCATCTGTCTTTACCAAGGAAGAAGATGCTGTCACAGTCTCAGTAAAGGAAGATATAGTTGAGATACTGGATGGGCTAAAAATTGATAAAGAAGAGATACTTGAAAGGCTAGCTGTACTTAAAGTAGATAAATCACCCGGTCCAGATGGGATGCATCCTAGGATGCTGAGGGAAGTAAGAGTGGAAATTGCAGAGGTACTGGCCATAATCTTCCAAACATCTGGAGATACAGCGGTGTGCCGGAGGATTGGAGAACTGGAAATGTTATACCCTTGTTCAAGAAAGGGTGTAAGGATAAACCCAGCAACTATAGGCCAGTCAGTTTAATCTCAGTGGTGGGGAAACTTTTAGAAACGATAATCCGGGAAAGAATTAACAGTCACTTGGATGAGTGTAGATTGATTAGTGAAAGACAGCACGGGTTTGTTAAAGGCAAATCGTGTTCAACTGTCCTGAGAGTTTTTTGATGAGGTAACAGAGAGGGTAGATGAGGGCAATGCAGTTGATGTGGTGTATATGGACTTTCAAAAGGCGTTTGATAAAGTGCCGCATGATAGGCTTATAATCAAGGTTGCGGCCCATGGAATAAAGGGGGCAGTAGCAACATGAATACAGAATTGGCTAAGAGACAAGTGAGAGTAGTGGTGAACGGTTGTTTTTCGGACCGGAGGGAGTTGTACAGTGGTGTTCCCCAGGGGTCGGTGCTGGGACCACTGCTTTTCTTGATATATATTAAAGACTTGGACTTGGATGTACAGGGCACAATTTCAAAATTTGCAGATGACACAAAACATGGAAGGGTAGTAAACAGTAAGGAGGACAGTGATAGACTTCAAGAGGATATAGACAGGCTGGTGGCATGGGTGAACACGTGGCAGATGAAATTTAAAGCAGAAAAATGCAAAGTGATACATTTCGGTAGGAAGAATGAGGAGAGGCAATAGAAACTAGAGGGCACAACTCTAAAAGGGGTACAGGAACAGAGAGATCTGGGGGTATATGTGCACAAATCATTGAAGGTGGCAGGGCAGGTTGAGAAAGCGGTTAAAAAAGCATATGGGACCCTGGGCTTTATAAATAGAGGCATAGAGTACAAAAGTAAGGAAGTCATGATGAACCTTTATAAAACAGTGTATCGGCCACAACTGGAGTATTGTGTCCAGTTCTGGGCACCACACTTTAGGAAAGATGTGAAGGCCTTAGAAAGAGTGCAGAAGAGATTTACTAGAATGATTCCAGGGATGAGGACTTTAGTTACGTGGATAGACTGGAGAAGCTGGGGTTGTTCTCCTTGGAACAGAGACAGTTGCGAGGAGATTTGATAGATGTATTCAAAATCATGAAGGGTCTGGACAGAGCAGATAGAGATTTACTGTTTCCATTGGTGGAAGGGTCAAAAACCATAGGACATTGATTTAAGGTGATTGGCAAAAGAACCAAAGGTGAAATGAGGAAAATGTTTACACAGCGAGTGGTTAGGATCTAGAACGCACTGCCTGAGGGGGTGGTGGAGGCAGATTCAATCATGGCCTTCAAAAGGGAACTACAGGGATAGGGCGGGGGAGTGGGACTAGCTGGATTGCTCTTGCAAAGAACCGGCACGGACTCATTGGGCTGAATGGCCTCCTTCCGTGCTGTAACCTTTCTATGATTCTATAGGTCACTAACTAGTGGGAAGGATATAGAGGAACAAATTTGCAGGGAAATTACAAAGAAGCGCAAGAATATAGAATAGTGATAATGGACGACTTCAACTATCTTAATATAGACTGGGATAGTAATAGAATAAAGGGCAAAGTGAGGGAGGAATTTCTGAAGTCTGGACAGGAGAACATAGAAACATAGAAAATAGGAGCAGGAGTAGGCCATTCTGCCCTTCGAGCCTGTTCCGCCATTCAATATGATCATGGCTGGTCCTCTATCTCAATACCATATTCCCGCTCTCTTCCCATACCCCTTGATGCCTTATGTGTCCAGAAATCTATCTTTCTCCTTCTTAGATATATTCACTGACTTGGCCTCCACAGCCTTCTGTGGTAGAGAATTCCACAGGTTCACCACCCTCTGAGTGAAGAAATTTCTCCTCATCTCAGTCCTAACTGTCCTACCCTGTATCCTGAGACTGTGACCCCTCGTTCTGGACCCCCCAGCAAGGGGAATCATCCTCCCTGCATCCAGTCTATCTAGCTCTGTCAGAATTTTAAATGTTTCAATGAGATCCCCTCTCATTCTTCTAAACTCGAGTGAATACAGGCCGAGTCAACCCAATCTCTCCTCATACGACAGTCCTGCCATCCCAGGAATCAGCCTGGTGAACCTTCGCTGAACTCCCTCCATGGCAAGTATATCCTTTCTTAGATAAGGAGATCAAAACTGCACACAATACTCCAGGTGTGGCCTCACCAAGGCCCTGTATAAGTGCACCTGTACTCAAATCCTCTTGTAATGAAGGCCAACGTACCATTTGCTTTCTTAACTGCTTGCTGCACCTGCATGTTTGCTTTCAGTGACTGGTGTACAAGGACACCCAGGTCCCTTTGTACATCAACATTTCCCAATCTATCACCATTTAAATAATACTCTGCCTTTCTGTTTTTCCTTCCGAAGTGGATAACTTCACATTTATCCCCATTATACTGCATCTGCCATGTATTTGCCCACTCACTCAACTTGTCTAAATCGCCTTGAAGCCTCTTTGCATCCTCCTCACAACTCACGATCCCACCTAGTTTTGTGTCATCAACAAACTTGGAAATATTACATTTGGTTCCCTCATCCAAATCATTGTGAATAGCTGGGGCCCAAGCACTGACCCCTGCGGTATCCCACCCCAAGAAAGACCCATTTATTCCTACTCTCTGTTTCCTGTCTGTTAACCAATTTTCAATCCATGACAGTATATTATCCCCAATCCCATGTGCTTTAATTTTGCACACTAACCTCTTATTTGGGACTTTATCAAAGGCCTTCTGAAGATCCAAATAAACCACATCCACTGGTTCTCCCTTACCTATTCTATCAGTTACATCCTCAAAAAACTTCAGTAGGTTTATCAAACATGATTTCCCTTTCATAAATCCATGTTGACTTTGTCTAATTCCGCCAATATTTTTTAAGTGTCCTGTTATCACGTCCTTTATGACTCCAGCATTTTCCCTACTACTGATATTAGGCTAACCGGTCTGTAGTTCCCTGTTTTCTCTCTCCCTCCTTTTTTAAATAGTGGGGTTACATTTGCCACCCTCCAATCTGCAGGAACTGTTCCATAATCTATAGAATATTAGAAGATGATCAGTGCATCCACTATTTCCATGGCTACCTCTTTTAGTACTCTGGGATGCAGATTATCAGGCGATGGGGACTTATCGGCTTTCAGTCCCATTAATTTCTCCAGCACTATTTTCGTGAATAGAACTTTCAAGAACTTTCATGATCAGTCTGTTTTCAGCACAATGAGGAAAGAAGCATTGCTGGATCTGGTTCTGGTGAATGAGGTGGGTCAAGTGCAGCAAATGTCAGTGGGAGAATATTTAGGGAACAGTGAACATAGGATCATAAGATTTAGATTAGTTATGGAACAGGACAAGTAGCAATCTAGAGTAAAAATACTTAATTGGAGGAGGACCAATTTCAGTGGGTTGAGAGCGGATCAGGCCCGGGTAAATTGGAATCAAAGATTGGCAGGCACAACTGTAATTGCACAATGGGCGGCCTTTTAAGAGGAGATAGTTTGGGTACAGTCTAGGTACATTCCCACGAGGGGGAAAGGGAGGGCAACCAAAACCAGAGCTCCCTGGATGACAAAAGTGATAGGGCGCTAAATTGGGCCGTTTAGCACCCGTTGTTTCGGCGCTACACGGTCTCTCCGACATCCAAGATAGCGTCTTGGATGCACACGCACGTTTCCTGTGTGACGTGCGCCAGACGCCATCTCGGTATAGGAGTTAGCGCATGAGTTAATACCAGACCTTGGAAGCATGTAAAGTAGGGAGAAAATGGCTGCAATCAGTGTGCAACGCTGGTTTAAAGTGATACACACCATTTTCGACCTTAACGCTCAACTTAATGCACAGTCTTATGCCTGACCATCTAAACGTTTCTTACAATGCCTGAAGGACCCAACACCAGTGCTATTTAAAGGGACCATGCAGGTGTTGCAGGTTAGTTGCTGGATTATTGCTTCTGGCTGCTGGTGGAGTAGGAAGTGTTTTTTGAAGCTCCCTATTCTTATTGAGTGTTCCTACACTACTTTCAGAGTGCGTTGGCAGTTTTTTTTTATTCGTTCCTGGGATGAGGGCGTCACTGGCGAGGCCGTCGGAGTCAGACTTAAAGATTCAACATGCAGTTTATTGGACAAAGCTTTGGGAGAAGGCTGGGCATTCCGCAACACCGCAGCTCCCTTCTCAACTTTAAAATGGTTGTCATGCTTTTTTATACCTTTGAAATACAGATTTCAGTAGCTTTTACATCATAAATCTTGATTACACACATTAACCAATTAAGTCCGCACAGCAACAACGGACAGTTTATACATTGACCAATTAAGTCTGCATAGCAACAACAGACTGCTTACGCATTACCCAGTTAAGTCCGAAGAACTGTTATCACCTTAAGACAGCATGCCTTTGTTTTATGCAGTCTGGTGCTATAGTTTTTATCAGTTCGTTATGAAATGTCCAGTTCTGGAATGTACTGTCTTTCCCACAGTCATAGAATCCATTTTATTTAATAGTGTCCCTTTGTTAATAGAATCCATTTTGTTTTAATAGTGTCCATTTTATTAGTAGTCAAGCGTTATATTTAAGCCTTTAATTAAGGTTAGTCTAATCTACACAAAGCGCATTTCAATGTGGTTTTAGGGTAAATACCACTGTCATGTACCCCTTAGTCACTTCATCGTTGCCTTTAATTCAACAGTCCAAAATCCACGCTAACAGACCCCCCTGTTGGTCATGATTATGGCTTAATAATCATAGAGACCAATACTAACAAAGTCCATGCAACATTGGTCCGGCATTTAATACACAGCCTTTCGGGTATTTAACTTCCATGATGTTCTGTGCGTATGCCTAACCCGTAACTCTCAGGTTACATGTTACAGATTTTGGGTGCAAAGTGCCCTATCTTTATGCTATTCGGCTGTTGAGGCAGCACATACGCATTTCTGTTGTAAATTATCCCACCCTGTGCTTCTGGGCTGTGTCCAACACTATGTGGACATACAGTGACAGCATGTCTAGTAACACATCCCTTTAATTTTGTTCCAGCCAAATTCCCTTTAAATACATTTTTTTTTTCAGCATATGGTAACATATTGTGATGGGATATGTGCATTCCGTCCTTCATTACCCCAATATTCTTGTTACACCTCTCGTCCCTGGGTTTCGGGTGCCATCACCACTATTGCTAGTACCAACCCTAGGAGCCCTTCTCCGTCAGGTTTACACTCCACTTGAGTGGGGTACACTCGCACCATTGCCCTGAATTGGCAAGGGGTGATGTTCTTGTTTGGTAACAGCCGGTTGGAGGTACCACCTCCATCATGCCCACAGGTCAGGCTCACCCTCAGTTTGTTGATTCGTTATTCATAAGGGTACTTCCCCTGCCTGTATCTGGGCTAGGTTCTCTTGTGTCTGTTCCACAATCCAGTTACCATATGTCATTAGCAGCCGCCTGCTAAGATACGTTATTCCTCTTTTATTAATTTATTAATGGTTTGGGTATGTGTTTCTAGCACTGTAGCTATCCTGTGCAAATGTGTGATCAGTATTTGATCCTCAGACAATTCCTTATCTGTGTTTTCATTTATTTTTAAAAAAAAATATATCTTTAATGCGAGACCCTAAATCTCTGACCTTTTGATCTAATGTTGCCAAACTAATGTTACTGTCCGATACAATATTTACAGTCAGCTCCAATATCCCAAAAATTATTTATTTAACGTAATTTCTTCTTGAACCGCTTTTATTTCCCAAAATATTCCACTATATTGTGCCCGAGTCCCTTCTATCATTTCACAATTATCCCAACTTGAGAGCAGTATTGTTGGACTGACAGGACTTGTCAATGTAAAATTTTTTTTTTTCGAAATCAATAGGAACCATTTAGACTGGACTTCTTTTATTTTAAAATATAATTTGATTATCCCCTTAAATTACCAGTAAATTTTTTTTCTCCCTCGAGTGCTTGAATAGCAACTCATATAAATTTTTCTTATTAGTTCCAATTTCAGAAACAAATTATGTCCAGGCTTTCTGGTTTTTATAGTAGAGATGAAGTGCTCATAATTAATTTTGGATGTAACTCCCATATCTTCCCACCTCGAGCACTCTGTCTCAGAAGACAATAAATGGGTTAAAACAAAACAAATCAAAATGTTTTCAAAGGAAGAGGATCAGGTTGATATCACCACGCTGTGACATTTGGTATCTGCTGATGTCTGCAGCTAAAGTCTTAAATCTTTAACATCACTGGATCGTTTCATGCACCAAATTTGTCCAGCAAAGGTTGCATCGTAACTTTGTAATTACTCTGGGTAATCCTGCAACATCAACACTCATGTGGTCCCAAAAACCAGGGTCACCTGTTTTAAAAGAAACACAGAAAATCCATTGCGGCTCTTCTTGAGAGCCCAAGGGGTTAATTTGTCAAATCATCTTTTATTATTTATTTTGTCCAAAGGAATAATCCCTTTACCCGAAACCAAATCAAAAAAAAACAAAACAGGAGAGAGGAATTGGCTAGTCTTTTTCTCTTTCTCTCTCTCTCTCTGGAGCACGCAGCCTGTCTGAAATAAACACTGTCTCTCCCACATACAGATGTACGTGGGACTGCGGACTGGAATTTCTAACTCCAAGTCCTAATCTCCGTGTTTTCAAGATGTCCAAATCTATCTCTCTTTTACGATTATCCACCTCCATTCCATGTCTCGCTTTGTTTTAAGACTTGAATTAGGAGGTGTTAATATAATTGTTGAATTTTCTTAGCATTCTCAACGCGAGTTATATTATTTGTCAGGGAAGGTCTCCCCTCGTTGGTCAGATTTGTATTGTATCTATTATTCGTGAATAGCCCCCGAACTTGTCGAACTTCGTTATCATACTGTGGCGGGGTAAAACTGATAGGCGTTTAGTACCCTGTGTCAGTACATAGCTCAAGTAATGGACTTCCAATTGTTTAACATATGCTTTCTTTTGATACGATTTGTTTTACATTTCTTTCTTATCAATTTTTTTCACTGTAGCATTGTCTGGGTGCCTTTGGCATTTCCGAGTAATTGGGTCAACTTTAATAATATAACCTATATCAATTGTTACCTCATGTTCATCTGTGTAATGGTTAGCCTCAGACAGTTCTCAACTGACTGGGTCATTTGTTTGAACTGCTCTTGGCATGACAGTCTGGCTTCTTGGGATGGAAGGGGTTAACATTAACTTGCTCTTGTGGTAGGAGTAATTTGATACTACTCCCTCTGAGATTAAGTTTGCACAATCAAAATTTCTCTTCACACAGTTTTGACTGATTTTTTTTTTTCACTTCTCACATTTGTGGATTGCTTTCACTTTATCTTTTTACACTATTTTTGAGATTTATTTTAATCATAGTGTTTAATCAATCACAATAGCACAAAATGCTTCGAAGATCAGTTTAATTTATAACTAGAGATTGTAACTTTCCGAGTAATTCTTTAAATCTGCACTTTATCTCTTTTTTACAATTAAAACCTCATTTTGTCTTGGTGAATTGGAAACAGATATCGGTGTCCTTGGGAAGGTTATACTTTTCTAAGCATACGTCAACGTAATTTTCACATAAATTCTTTTTTTAAAAAATTCATACTGGGAAACAACATCTTCCATCGTACATTTTAGTTTATAGTTAGTCTTCGTAAGTTTTATAATTTGCTCGTCATACACAACTATAGCTTTCCAATTCATTTTTTTTTTCACACAGTTTTAGTGGGTTTGATTATAACCAACTCTCTGAGCTGTTCCAGGTTTCCGACTTTTCCTATCACGGTGATACCAGATAGCTTTTTTTTATCTGTCCCGTTATTTTTTTTTAACCCTTTTTTTAACCACAGCCAATCACAAGATAAAATTCAAAATGCCAATTTTTAGAAGATCCCATGTCTGGAATTTAACATGCCCACATTTTATAAGAACCAGAATTTAATAGGTCACTTAACCTCAATAACTCCAATTTTAATTCAGCAATCTCAGAATTAAACACAAGACAAAACAAATACATAAACACGTAAGACGCAGTAAGAAGGGGCGTGGCCCACAACACCGAAAAAAAAAAACACTCACAATCAGGACAGGCTTTTTAAAGAGACAGTACACCCTTTCTTTTCCAGGTCTCTGTCTTTTAAACATTTTAATTGATTCTTTTTTCTAATTCCCTTATCCTAGTTTCTAATTCCCTAATTTTATCCTTATCTTCGCTCCACTTTCTAGTGGAGGTGCCTACTTGTCCTATTAGTCCAGGTAGTTGGTGGACTAGTAATACTCCTGCCTTTTTTGTTTTATCCTTCTTTTCCCTATCTATCCACTTTCTCTGTTGTTCTAAGGTCTGAGAAATATCCCAGCCATCCTTTTGCATCTGTTTAATTAATGAGTGTCTGTCTGTCATATACTTCTCGATGAGGGAACCTGCAGGTCCCCATCTAGGTTGTTCACTTGTCATCTTTCCTATCGTGCTCTGTTCTCGCTATATCCTTCGGGTCACGGTCTAACCACCGGGTTTTCTTTTCACTTGAACCTTCCGTGTCCCGGTTTAACCACCGGATTTTCTTTTCTGATATATCAGCCTCTCGCTATATCTTTCATTCGGGTCCCGGCTTTTTTTTTGCCGGATTTTCTTTTCTTTCAACTTTCGGGTCCTGGCCCCGGGACTTGCCGGTACTTAATCACCGATCACTGTCGGTATGTGCTGGTGTACAGCCAGCCGTAATCACCGGTCACTGCCGGTCACGCCAGATTTCCTTTTCCCTCCCAAACTTTCTAAACCTTCTTAACTCCCAGCCTGAACTCCACTCCAGATTTTACTCTCAGTTGCAACTATATACTCACGGTCACAATTATCAGTTTGATAATGTGTTTCCTCCCATGGGGTTCGGTTCTAGGTTGTATGATCAGACAATACACATCGTAAATCAACTTATGCTTTAACTTATGCTCTAATCTCTGCGTTTGTTCGCCACTACAGAGTTTGGTACCGGATGGTTCTGGTTGCTCGTGCTTCACAATCACAAGTGCCCCTGTTTTTGTATCCACTTCAAAATCCTGACCTTCGCGTGGGGGATCTCCCCTCTTAACAGCCAGTCTAAGGCAGAATACAAAAGAGACACTTCCTTGTCCTTAGTCGATCAGCACAATCAACCAGCTCTTAGTTATACCCAACAGTCCCATAAATTCTCTTAACTTACCCCCCCGTGTTAACTGCACTGTTGGCTTAGTCTGACTCCCACAGTTCAATGATCTCTACTCCAGTTCGCTGATCGAGGCCAACCGATCAGCTCACCAGTAGTGAGATCCTGCCGACTACGCCATTTGTTGTGGGAAAAAATCACCACTCGGAGTCAGACTTAAAGATTCAACATGCAGTTTATTGGACAAAGCTTTGGGAGAAGGCTGGGCAGTCCGCAACACCGCAGCTCCCTTCTCAACTTTAAAATGGTTGTCATGCTTTTTTATACCTTTGAAATACAGATTTCAGTAGCTTTTACATCATAAATCTTGATTACACACATTAACCAATTAAGTCCGCACAGCAACAACGGACAGTTTATACATTAGCCAATTAAGTCTGCATAGCAACAACAGACTGCTTACGCATTACCCAGTTAAGTCCGAAGAACTGTTATCACCTTAAGACAGCATGCCTTTGTTTTATGCAGTCTGGTGCTATAGTTTTTATCAGTTCGTTATGAAATGTCCATTGTATTCTCAGACTGCAAGCCAGTTCTGGAATGTACAAACTCAACACTTTTAACTGTCTTTCCCACAGTCATAGAATCCATTTTATTTAATAGTGTCCCTTTGTTAATAGAATCCATTTTGTTTTAATAGTGTCCATTTTATTAGTAGTCAAGCGTTATATTTAAGCCTTTAATTAAGGTTAGTCTAATCTACACAAAGCGCATTTCAATGTGGTTTTAGGGTAAATACCACTGTCATGTACCCCTTAGTCACTTCATCGTTGCCTTTAATTCAACAGTCCAAAATCCACGCTAACAGCCTGAAGGACCCAACACCAGTGCTATTTAAAGGGACCATGCAGGTGTTGCAGGTTAGTTGCTGGATTATTGCTTCTGGCTGCTGGTGGAGTAGGAAGTGTTTTTTGAAGCTCCCTATTCTTATTGAGTGTTCCTACACTACTTTCAGAGTGCGTTGGCAGTTTTTTTTTATTCGTTCCTGGGATGAGGGCGTCACTGGCGAGGCCGGCATTTATTGTCCATCCCTAATTACCCTTGAGAAGGTGGTGGTGAGCCGCCTTCTTGAACCGCTGCAGTCCGTGTGGTGACGGTTCTCCCACAGTGCTGTTAGGAAGGGAGTTCCAGAATTTTGACCCAGCGACGATGAAGGTACTGCCTTACGGGTCGGAAAGTTACAACCCTGGTGGAACAACATTCCTGCCAACCATGGGCGGTCTGCTAGGGCTCCCGTTGGGCATTGAGCATGACTGGGAGCATGCAGAGAGGCCACGCCCAGCAGGTCAAGCTGCAAGAAGACAGAGGACGAGGAGGCGCAGGGCACTGAGCAGGAGGCCCGACCCAATGAGGGCCTTCCGGGATCAATTCTCTTACCTCAACAGGACCGAGGAGGATTGCATCTGATGCCTGAGGTTCACCAAGGAAGCCGTGACCGAGATCTGTCAACTGGTGCGGCCACAACTGCAGCCTCAGAGCAGGGCGAGGACAGCATTGCCTGTGGCTGTGAAGGTCACAATGGCACTGAATTTTTACGGCTCAGGAGCATTTCAGGCCTCTGCTGGTGACATGTGCAACATCTCGCAGTATGCAGTGCACTGCTGCATAAGGGAGGTCACAGACGCACCGTACCAGATGAGGAACAGGTTCATCACCTTCCCTCTCAACAGAGACAATCGGAACGAGCGAGCAAGGGGTTTCGCCCGCATTGCTGGCTTCCGAATGGTGCAGGGTGCCATTGACTGCACACATATTGCCCTGCATGCCCCGCTTATCAACTCAGCCGTCTTCGTCAACCGAAAGGGCTTCCACTCCCTCAACATGCAGCTGGTGTGCGACCACAGGCATTGCATCTTGGAGGTCGATGTCCGCTACTCTGGGAGTAGTCACAACGCCTTCGTCATCCGGCAGTCCAACGTGCCAGCTATCTTTCATCCGACTTGGCAAGTCAAACAATGCTTCCGCTGCCTGGACCGGTCTGGAGGAGCCCTGCAGTACTCACCTGAGCGGGTGGCCAGATTCGTGGTGGTCTGCTGCATGCTGCACAACCTCGCCATCATGAGGGACCAGCCTTTGCCACCAATGACTGCAGAAAATCCTGAGCCAGAAGTGGAGGAGGAGGAGGCTGAGGAGAAAGAGGCGAAGGAGCACGAAGAGGAAGAAGCTGAGGAGGAGCAGGAGGAGGGGGTGGAGCCGGAAGAGGTGGAGGAAGACGCAAGGGTGCAGCAGGAACCACATACCTTGTCTGCAAGGGCTCTGCGTGCTCACCTGATCCGTGCCCACTCAATAATTGGAACTACATCCCCCAACTCACCAACAGTCCTACATTCCCCACCTTTCCGCTCCCACAAGACAATCAAATCGCCCTCCATCTGATTACACATTGGTGTCCCTCTCAGCTCATTGCATAAATAAAAACCACCACCAAATGCAAAATCAAACTCTCATTTATGGATTAATAAATGAAATTATGCAAACATAACAGAACTATTCACCCTTGTGCATTCCCTCAGTGCCTGTTGTTCATGTGCCTTTACCTATCCTAGTGCTCCTATGAGGTGTTTCCCCAGTGGCTGGAGCATGGGTGGTGGGAGGCTGCTGGCCTTCAATGGAGGAACGTCCAGATGGCCTTGAAGGATGACCACGAGCAGCTCTGGTCCTGGAGGGGCCGGCTTCAGACTGCACCATCGCAGCATGAGCTGCAGCAGTCTGGCCTGGCTGGCTGAGAGGCAACAACAGGGGCACTGACGGAGAAGCAGGGGCGTGAGCAGGAATGCTCTCGTTCTGAGAGAGGACAGCAGGTCCGACTGCCATGGCGCCACTGCCACTCTCCCAGGGCGGTGCCTCACCAATCCTGGTGATCAGCTGGAGAACGGATTGCTGGAGTGCTGTGACGCCCTGGAAGCCCCATTCCACAGTGGTCCCCAGAGCCACAATAGCAGCAGCCTGAGCTTCCAAGGCAGCAGTCTGAGCTGCAAATGCAGCAGTCAGACCTTGGATGGCAGATGTTTGTGTTGCAATGGAAGCTGTGACATCAGTCATCAGACGCTGCATCATGGTGGGTTCCACAGGTGCGCTGATGGAGGTGACCACCCGTTCCATGTTGGAAAGGATGGGCTCCAAGCTCTGCACAAAGCCCTGTGCCAAGTTGGAGCTGGACTCCTCCATGCCCCTTCTCATTGTGCGCAGGCTTTCCAGTGCCCCAAGCATTTGTTGGTGTACGCCCATCAGCCGTCTTCTGTAGCCTGGCCCATCGACGTCCTCATCTGACTCCTCTGCAGCAGAATTAGTGAGTGACCTCACCCTCCGGCAAGCTGGCTCCTGTGGTATCCGTTCCCCCCACCCCGGCTCATGCGCACTTGTGCTCTGTGTCTCACCTCTAACCTAACCTCTAAAGGACGTGGAGTGTTAGTCTCTGAGCTGGTGGAAGCAAGTGTCAGATCGAGTGATGGTGTGGCTTCAGTGTCCTCCTCCTCCTCCTCCTCCTCGGGTGCTGTCATGTGTTCTTGGGTATCTGCAAAGACAAAGGGAAACAGGTTGAGTTGTGGAGTGGGGAGAGGAGCAAGTAAGAGGTGTGTGCTGATAGCATGTGCAGCACATGAGTCAGAAAAGATTATGGGAGGAGGGAGATGTGGAAAAGGAGAAGGAGCATTAGATATGCAGAGGGATCTCCAGCGTGGCACGTTGTAACGGCTGCAGCGACGGCCTGCCCAATGATCCGCAGCACCGTCTCCTCTAGGGGGGTGAGGACATGCAGACATGCCCCTCCAGCCTCAGGTCCCTCCTGCTGCCATGTGTTATACACCACCTTCTCCTGCAAGACAGAGGACAGTGTGTCATTGAGTGTCCTGTAAGTTGTGTGGGTGATGTGCCTGTCATGGTCGAATTTCTGCCAGTTTGTGTGACTTGTGAGTGGTGGATGTGTGGCCTGCAAGTGTGGTACTATGTGCGGGTGAGATGCAGCATTGCGTATGGATGGGCAGTGTTTGTTGGCGGGTGGGTGACGGGGAGTGTGATGCGTGGAGCAATGGTGCAGTTGGTAGGATGTGCCACTTGACACTTGCATTCATTCACCTTGACCACTCGTGTCAAATCATTAAACTTCTTCCGGCACTGCACCCATGTGTGTGGTGCAATGCTCCTAGCATTCACCTCCTGTGCCATGGCCTGCCAATGCCTACGTAGCTGTCGCCTGGAGGGTCTCCGGCCACCCTGCGGGTAC
Organism: Heptranchias perlo; assembly: GCF_035084215.1. Taxonomy (NCBI): domain Eukaryota; kingdom Metazoa; phylum Chordata; class Chondrichthyes; order Hexanchiformes; family Hexanchidae; genus Heptranchias; species Heptranchias perlo. The sequence goes on from NC_090330.1 coordinate 78,452,400, forward strand.
ATGCTTGCCCTCCTTTGGTCCATGCCTTCCACCAGGGCCTCCAGAGCATCGTCTGAGAATCGTGGAGCCCACTCTCTTGCTGGTGCAGCGACTCGCGAAGGCATTCTCCCTTCTCCTAGTTGGCTGTGTATCTGCCATTGAAAATGTGCCTGCACCTTTATGTAGTGCAAGCTGCTGATGACGTGCGCTGTGCACGCCCCATTTCCAACTTCCTTATTCTCCGTGCAGCTTCTCAGCACTGAGGGCTGCGCTTGCTGCACGGAGATATCATGGTAAGTAGCAGGCAGCACGAAGTTCACGTGCTGCCTGCGTAGGGTCCGTTGGGCGCGGGGTGTAGTGCATCGCGCTACCCTTGCCCAGAATGGACCCTTATCCAATTTTTCCCCCATAGAGAGTAAGGTGAAGTAGAAAAAGGGGTTGTATGACAGATGTCAGGTTGATAATACAAGTGAGAACAAGGCAGAATATAGAAAGTTTAGAGGAGAAGTGAAAAAGGAAATAAAAGGGGCAAAGAGAGAGTATGAGAATAGACTGGTGGCCAACATAAAAGTGAATCCCAAAACCTTTATAGAAATATAAATAGTAAACGGGTAGTAAGAATAGGGGTGGGGCTGATTAGGGAGCAAAAAGGAGATCTATGCATGGAAGCAGAGGGCATGGCTGAGGTACTAAATGAATACTTTGCATCTGTCTTTACCAAGGAAGAGGCGGCTACAAAGTCACAGTAAAAGGGCAGGTTGTTGAGATATTGGATGGGGTGAAAATTCACAAAGAGGAGGTACTAGAAATGCAGGCTATTCTTAAAGTAGATAAGTCACCCTGTCCGGATTGGATGCATCCTAGGTTGCTGAGGGAAGTAAGAGTGGAAATTGCAGAGGTACTGGCCATAATCTTCCAATCCTCCTTAGATACGGGGTGGTGTCAGAGGACTGGAGAATTGCACCCTTGTTCAAAAAAGGGTGTCAGGGTAAACCCAGCAAGTACAGGCCAGTCAGTTTAACCTCGGTGGTGGGGAAGCTTTTAGAAACGATAATCTGGGACAAAACTAATAGTCACCTGGACAAGTATGGATTAATAAAGGAAAGCTAGCACGGATTTGTTAAAGTCAAATCGTGTTTAACTAATTTGATTGAGTTTGTTGAGGAGGTAACAGAGATGGCTGATGAGGGCAATGTGGTTGATGTTATGTATATGGACTTTCAAAAGGTGTTTGATAAAGTGCTACATAATAGGCTTGTCAGCAAAATTAAGGCCCATGGAATAAAAGGGGCAATGGAATCATAGAATAATAGAAAATTTAGGGCAAGCTATTTGGCCTGTCGTGTCTGCACCGGCCAAAAATGAGCCACCCAGCCTAATCCCACTTTCCAGCACTCGGTCCGTAGCCATTTACGGCACTTCAAGTGCACATCCAGATACTTTTTAAATGAGTTGAGGGTTTCTGCCTCTACCACCCTTTCAGGCAGTGAGTTCCAGACCCCCACCGCCCTCTGGGTGGAAACATTTTTCGTTAGCTCCCCTCTCATCCTCTACCAATCACTTTAAATCTATGCCCCTGGTTATTGACCTCTCTGCTAAGGGAAATAGGTCCTTCCTATCCACTCTATCGAGGCCCCTCATAATTTCGTACACCTCAATTAAATCACCTCTCAGCCTCCTCTGTTCCAAGGAAAACAACCCCAGCCCATCCATTCTTTCCTCATAGCTAAAATTCTCCAGTCCTGGCAATATCCTCATAAATCTCCTCTGTACTCTCTCTAGCGCAATTACATCTTTCCTGTAATGTGGTGATCAGAACTCTGTGCAGTAGTCAAGCTGTGGCCTAACTAGTGTTTTATACAGTTCCAGCATAACCTCCCTGCTGTTATATTCTATGCCTCGGCTAATAAAGGATAGTATTCCATATGCCTTCTTAGCCACCTTATCGACCTGTCCTGCTACCTTCAGGAATCTGTGGACATGCAATCCAAGGTCCCTCACTTCCTCTACACCTCTCAGTATCCTCCCATTTATTGTGTATTCCCTTGCCTTGTTTGCGCTCCCTAAATGCATTACCTCACATTTTTCTGTATTGAATTCCATTTGCCACTTTTCTGCCCACCTGACCAGTCCATCAATATCTTCCTGCAGTCTACAGCTTTACTCCTCACTATCAACCACATGGCCAATTTTGGTGTCATCTGCAATCTTCTTAATCATTTCCCCTACATTTAAGTCCAAATCATTACTATATACCACAAAAAGCAAGGGATCTGGTACAGAGCCCTGTGGAACCCCACTGGAAACATCCTTCCAGTCACAAAAACGCCCATCGACCATTAACTTTTGCTTCCTGCTACTGAGCCAATTTTGGATCCAACTTGCCACTTTCCCTTGGACCCCATGGGCTTGTACTTTTTTGACCAGTCTGCCATGTGGGACCTTGTCAAAAGCCTTGCTAAAATCCATGTAGACTACATCAAATGCACTGCCCTCATCTACCCTCCTTGTTACCTCCTCAAAAGTTCAATCAAGTTAGTCAGACACGACCTTCCCATAACAAATCCATGCTGACTGTCCTTGATTACTCCGTGCCTTTCTAAGTGACGGTTTATCCCGTCCCTCAGAATTGATTCCAATAATTTGCCCACTACCGATGTTAGACTGACTGGCCTGTAATTACTTGGTCTATCGCTCGCTCCCTTTTTGTACAACGTTAGCAGTCCTCCAATCCTCCGGCGTCATGCCTGTTTCCAGTGAGGATTGGAAAATGATGGTCAGAGCCTCCACTATTTCCTCTCTTGTTTCTTTTAACAGCCTGGGATACATTTCATCCGCCCCTTCTGATTTATCAACTTTCAAAGATGCTAATCCCCTTAATGCTTCCCCTCTCACTATGTTTATCCCATCCAATATTTCACACTCCTCCTCCTTAACTACAATGTCTGCATAGTCCTTCTCTTTTGGGAAGACAGACGCAAAGTATTCATTAAGAACCATACCAACATCTTCCGCCTCCACACATAGGTTACCTTTTTGGTCTCTAATAAGCAGTGTCAGCATGGATACAAAATTGGCTAAATGACAGGAAACAGAGAATAGTGGTGAATGGTTGTTCTTCAGACTGGAGGTAGATTTACAGTATTCCCCTAGGGTCGGTACTAGGACCACTGCTTTTTTTGACATATATTAATGACTTGGACTTGGGTGTACAGGGCACAATTTCAAAATTTGCAGATGATGCAAAACCTGGGAGTGTAAACAGTGAGGTGGATAGTAATAGCCTTCAGGAGGACATAGACAGGCTGGTGAAATGGGCAGACACATGGCAGATGAAATTTAATGCAAATAAGTGCGAAGTGATACATTTTGGCAGGAAGAACGAGGAGAGGCAATATAAACAAAATGGTACAATTCTGAAGGGGGTGCATGAACAGACAGACCTGTGGGTATATGTGCACAAATCTTTGAAGGTGGCAGGACAGGTTGAGAAAGCGGTTTAAAAAGCACATGGGATCCTGGGCTTTATAAATAGAGGCATAGAGTACAAAAACAAGGAAGTTTTGTTGAACACTGGTTCAGCCACACCTAGAGTGTTGTGTCAATTCTGGGCATCGCACTTTAGGAAGGCCTTGGAGAGAGTGCATAAAAGATTTACTACAATGGTTCTAGGGATGAGGAACTTCAGTTAGCCTGGAGAAGCTGGAGTTGTTCTCCTTAGAGCAGAGAAGGTTGCGAGGAGATTTGATAGAAGTGTTCAAAATTATGACGGGTTTCGATAAAGTAAATAAAGAGAAACTGTTCCCATTGGCGGAAGGGTTGAGAACCTGAGAACCAGATGATTGACAAAAGAACCAAAGGCGATATGAGGAATGATTTTTTACGCAGTGAGTAGTTATGATCTGGAATGCGTTACCTGAAAGGGTGGTGGATGCAAATTCAATCGTGGCTTTCAAAAAGGAATTGGATACATATTTGCAGGGCTACGGAGAAAGAGCAGGTGAATCGGACAAACTGGATTGCTCTTACAAAGATCCGGCAGGAGCTCAATGGGCCGAATGGCCTCCTGTGCTGTAACAATTCTATGATTCTAGGCCACTGAGGGACGGCTCTCTACTTTTATTAAGCTGGAACAGGCAGCCTTAATCTAACACCATGGGAGGAGTTTTAACTCCCAAGAATGGGTGGGTTGGGGGCGGGTGGGTCGTTACTGCAATCCGACTCTAACATGCCCACTTCCAGGTTTGACGGAGGCGTGTTTCTATGCGTGCGAGTAACCTACTCGCTACAGTCGGGAAGTTAATTAGTTCAGGCGGGCGAGTAGTTTTAGCATCAATTAACGTCCTTATGAGACGTTAAGTCGGTGTTTTTCAATTGAATTTTACTTACCTTTAAATTTAACGTCTCCAGTACGGGTTTCACCAGGACTCATGAATCTGACCAGTGAAACAGAGACGAGAATGAGCCACGGTTCATGTGGGTATTTAAAGTTGTGATTGCCCCATTTGAATAAAAGCTTAGTTATTATAGCTGGTGCCTCAGTTCTCCCTGGCAAATGTTTGGCAGAGAGTTCTTGTGTTGATACAGCTTTTTCAAAACATTGGAGCCTTTGAAACTGACAAGATCAGGATGGGCGAGGGAGGGGCGCAATGGATGTATTCGTGGGGATATCGGAGGAGGAAGACAATGACCATGCACCGCAGCAACGTCATGCTCTGTTGGGATCTGCAGGTGCACAAGACAGAGCTGCACAATTTGGATCTGGAGTGGAGAACAGCAGAGAGGGGAGTTGAGTGGAGAACAGCAGAGAGGGGAGTTGAGTGGAGAACAGCAGAGAGGGAAGCAACAGCAGGGTCGAGGTCGCAGGAGGTACTATTCACGTGAAAGGGTCTACATGCAGAGGCTGTGCTTCCTGGACCTATCTGAAGAGCCCTTCCTACCCAGGCTCAGATTGAGCCAGCAGGTGATCGCAGATGTCTGCAGCCTCCTTGCTCTCTGCTGGACCTGGTGGCCATGCATTGGTAAAAGTCACCATTGCTCTCAATTTCTTTGCCTCTGGCTCCTTCCAGTGCGCCACCGGAGACATTTCAAGGGTGTCTCAGTCGACTGCACATAAATGCATAAGGCAGGTGACGGATGGGTTATTTGCAAGGGCGTCTACTTATGTGAACTTCCCCCATGACGACAATAGCCAGAATGAGCGGACAGTTGGTTTTGACTCTCTGGCTGGCTTCCCACAGGTACAGAGTGCCATCAATTGCACACACGTCGCAATCCATAGACCACCACATGAATCAAGGATTGTCATCAACTGCAAGGGGTTTCACTCTATCAATGCACAGCTGGTGTGCAACCATAAGAAGAGATTCATGCAGGTGTGCACCAGATTCCCTGCCAGCTGTTATGATGCCTTTATACTGCACGATCCAACATTCCAGACCTCTTCCAACCAGGAGACAGACTTAAGGGCTGGTCATAGGAGACAAGGGGTACCCCCGCAAACTTGGCTCATGACACCTGTGAGGTACCCCACCAACGAGGCTCAAGAATGATACAACCAGAGCCACATGACCACCAGGAGTGTCACTGAGCAAACCATAGGCATGTTGAAGATGTGATTCAGGTTCCTGGAAAGGTCTGGAGGTGCCCTTCAGTACCCGCCAAAGAGGGTGTCCAAAATCATAGTGGCGTGCTGCGTCCTTGCACAACATAGGATTAGAGGTGGAGGATGTGAAGGCGCTCGTCAATCACCTCTGATGACGACAACAATGAAGAACAGGAGGGGGGAGGAGGATGATGAGCAAAATAAAGATGGGGAACCCATTGCCAGACCAGCCGCGTACATTGCTGCCTGGTATGCCAGGGATGCCCTCATATCTCACAGGTTCTCTTAGTTAGAGTGGGAAAAACAAAACATTAAAATATTCCAGCCGTCTCCCACCACCACCAACACCAATCCCCACGCCACCCCCTCACTTGCACAAAACAATCCCCACTTCAACCACACATACACCCATTCACATCCACCCAATGGGTCCCGTCGTGTATTTGTAATTAAAATGAAACAAATGGAAGGGTGAGTTGGAACTTGGCACGCAATAATGGGCAAGATGTGGAAGTGATGCTAATCAATAAATTTTTGTGCCAATATAAAAAAAGGAAACTTGACAACATAACATTTTTCCAAATGCCCTTGTGCATAATCTTGGTGAATGACAATTACTTGTACTTACGCTTCCTACCACTTCTACATGGTACATCCCCTGTGGCTTCAGCAGAGGTAGTGTCAGGCTGCTCAGATCCCTGCCCTGATCGCTGAGATGATTTTTGGCCTATGATCTCTGGGTTTTGGAACCCGTGTGGACCCTGCCAAAGACTGCTGCACCTGTGCAGGGCAGACTCGGCCATCGGGAGAGGAGGCAGCATGTCAGGTACTGGTTGGGGGCGGGGTGGGGGGGGGCAACGGGTGAGATGTGGGAGTGCGTTGAGTGGAGCTCCCACTTCCGTGTCCCCTTTCACCATTATCCCTCTCCTGGGCCAGTCCACTGCAGATCAGCTTGGTGCAGATCAATGACGCGTTGTAAGGCCATGGTAAGATATTTGTCATCTTGTTTAAGGCGGCAGACATGCTGGCTTCCAAAGTCTGCACGGCCGTGGTCATGGCCTGCACAGACTTATTTGAGAGCCGTGCTTGAAGGTCCATGGAGGCAGACATTCTCGCAATTACCTGCGATGTTGGACTCCTCCACGCCCTCCATTACTGTGGAGAGTGTGCGAGGCACGTTTTCCAGTGCCTTGCAAAGGTGCAGCTTTACCTCAATCATTCTCATTCTCAACGATGGCCCCCAGGGTTCAGTATCAGTGTCCAGGTGAGCAGAGCTTGGAGAGGAGTGCGCCCTCCAATGTGGGTTCTCCACAGCTGCCCCTGCCACCACTGTCTGTTCATCATCACTTGTGAGTTGTGTATCAACAAGTGAAATCCCAACTAACAGGACCCACTGAAGTGCGATTATTTGCGCTGGTGCATGGCTGTATGTCCTGTGACAGTACACCCTCAGAAGGAATGAAGTCCTATGAGGAATCGTTGTCCTGAATCCCCACAGATTATTCTTATATGCATGAAGGCCCTGGAAGACAAAAGAAAGCAATATGAATTAGCAATGGCAAAGTAACAATCTTGCCAATCACCATACTCAGTCTTAGAACATAAGAACATAAGAACATAAGAAATTGGAGCAGGAGTAGGCCAATTGGCCCCTCGAGCCTGCTCCGCCATTCAATAAGATCATGGCTGATCTGATCCCAACCACAAATCTAAAGAACACAAGAAGTCGGAGCAGGACCCGGCCACATAGCCCCTGGGCCCTCTCCGCCACCCACAGGGCAATGACCGATCCGAACTCAGCTTCATGTCCAATTTCCTGCCCGCTCCCCATAACCCCTAATTCCCTTTACTTCTAGGAAACTGTCTATTTCTGTTTTAAATTTATCTAATGATGTAGCTTCCACAGCTTCCTGGGGCAGCAAATTCCACAGACCTACCACCCTCTGAGTGAAGAAGTTTCTCCTCATCTCAGTTTTGAAAGAGCAGCCCCTTATTCTAAGATTATGCCCCCTAGTTCTAGTTTCACCCATCTTTGGGAACATCCTTACTGCATCCACCCGATCAAGACCCTTCACAATCTTATATGTTTCAATAAGATCGCCTCTCATTCTTCTGAACTCCAATGAGTAGAGTCCCAATCTACTCAACCTCTCCTCATATGTCCGCCCCCTCATCCCCGGGATTAACCGAGTGAACCTTCTTTGTACTGCCTCGAGAGCAAGTATGTCTTTTCTTAAGTATGGAGACCAAAACTGTATGCAGTATTCCAGGTGCGGTCTCACCAATACCTTATATAACTGCAGCAATACCTCCTTGTTTTTATATTCTATCCCCCTAGCAATAAAAGCCAACATTCCGTTGGCTTTCTTGATCACCTGCTGCACCTGCATACCAACTTTTTGATTTTCTTGCACTAGGACCCCCAGATCCCTTTGTACTGCAGTACTTTCCAGTCTCTCGCCATTAAGAAAATAACTTGCTCTCTGATAGTCTTCTTATAGTTCAGTCAGTCATTGATGAAATAAAGTCATCATGTGTGTAAAAGGTGTCACCGGGCATCTGCGAGTTCTCAGTCTCTCCATTTCTGATTGAGAGGAATGTATATGTGCCACTAATCTCCATGGCATCCTGCTCTGCATCTGTGAGCTCCACCATTTGTGGAGGGCCACCTCCAGTTCTCTCCCTCTTTTGGGCTCTCTTCTCCTACAAGGGCTGAAAGAACAGAACTGTGAGTGACTGTAGGTCACGTATCCACCTGATGGGTGAGGGTGACAATCAGACAGATGCAGGACATTGCATAAGGATTGGGGTGAGTGGCAGTGATGGATAGACAGATGGGGAGGTGAGGAAGTGCGTAGAAAGTGAAGAATGGGTGCTGCTGAAATTTAAATGGGTGTGAGGTATGATGTGATAAAGTACGCTTGGCAAGGCAGAGTGAGAGGTGGGGTGTTGTACACCACAGAAATTAGGTGAATCAGCAACTGTACTCACTTTTCCTGACCTGGTTAGGTCATTAAAGCGCTTCCTGTACTGCATCCAAGAACGGGGCATCGTGCTCCTACTGCTCACCTCCTCAGCCATGTCCAGTCACGCCTTCGTGGTGGCAGAACCAGGTTTCTTCCTCCTATTGCTGGGGTAAATTATTTTCCTCCTGGTCCTTGCTGCACCCGGCAGTACTTCAAATGATGCATCTGTGAATCTGAGTGCTGGGCTTGTTCTATGTGAATCCATGGCTTCACTTCCTCCTTTCTCCTCCAAATTCCATTTTTGCATTGGCCCTTTAAATAGTGGACTTCAGATCGCGCGTTATGGCCGCATCACAATTTTTAGACGAGAAACCCAGAAGAAGAAATTTATTGCTTCGATTAAGTTGCGATTGCAGATTCGGACCGCTAACTTCACTTCCAGATTTTGCGTCCAATTAACTTCACCTGGCTCTCTTCCCAGCTACAAGATATAATCCAGGCCCATATTTGCATGATTTCCATCATGCCTGTAGCTCTTTGAAAGAGCTACCACTTAGTCCCATTCCCCTGCTCTTTCCCCATAGCCTTGTAAATTTTTTCCCTTCAGGTATTTAGCCAATTCCCTATTGAAATCTCCCCTTAACCTTTTCTGTTCTAAGGAGAACAACCCCAGCTTCTCCAGTCTTTCCACATAACTGAAGTTCCTCATCCCTGGTACCATTCTAGTAAATCTCTACTGCACCCTCTCTAAGGTCTTGACATCCTTCCTAAAGTCTGGTGCCCAGAATTGAACACAATACTCCAGCTGAAGCCTAACCAGTGTTTTAAAAAGGTTTAGGATAACTTCCTTGTTTTTGTAATCTATGCCTCCATTAATAAAGCCCAGGATCCCAAATGTGCTTTTAACAGCCTTCTCAACTTGTCCTGCCATCTTAAAAGGTTTGTATATGTGCACCCCCAGGTCTCAACCGCATCATAGACAATATCAACCGCACTACCCTCATCAACCTTCTCCGTTACTTCATCAAAGAACTCAATCAAATTAGTCAAACATGATTTTCCTTTAACAAATCCGTGCTGACTTTCATTTATTAGCCCATATTTTTCCAAGTACCAATTAATTTTCTCTTGGATTCTACACACAAAGGGTTGTAGAAGTTTGGAACTCTTTTCCGCAAACGGCTCAATTGCTAAATTTAAATGTGAGATAGATAGCTTTTTGGCAACCAAAGGTATTAAGGGATATGGGCCAAAGGTAGGTATATGGAGTTAGATCACAGATCAGCCATGATCTTATCAAATGGCGGAGCAGGCACAAGGGGCTGTATGGCCTACTCCTGTTGCTATGTTCCTATGGATTATTGTTTCTAAAAGTTTCCCTATGTTAGGCTGACTGGCCTGTAATTGCCTGGTTTATCCCTTTCTCCTTTTTTGAACGGGGGTGTAACATTTTGAATTCTCCAGTCCTCCGGCACCATCCCAATATCTAAGGAGGATTGGAAGATTGTTGCCAGAGCCTCTGCAATTTCCACCTTTATTTCCCTCAGTAACCTCGGATGCATCCCATCTGCACTGGGTGAATTTTCTACTTTGAGTACTGACAATCTTTTAAGTACCTCCTCTTTATCTTTATCCTATCCAACATCGCTACTACCTCCTCCTTTACCGCTACAATGACAGCATCCTCTTCTCTTGTAAAGGTGGATGCGAAGTATTCATTTAGTAACTCAGTCATGCCCTCTGCCTCCACAAGAAGATCTCCTTTTTTGACCCTAATTGGTCCCACCCTTCCTTTGACTACCCTCTTACTATTTATATGTTTATAAAAGACTTCTGGGTTCCCTTTTATGTTAGCCGCCAATGTATTCTCTTAGTCTCTCTTTGCCCCACTTATTCCCTTTTTTAGATCTTTTAAAGGAGGACAGAGAGATGAAGAGGCAGAGAGGTTTCATGAGTGAATTCCAGAGCATAGGACCAAGACGGTTGAATGCATGGTTGCCAATGATAGGGCGAAGGGATTGGAGGGTATACAAGCAACCAGAGTTGGAGGAGTGCAGCATTTTCAGAGGTTGTAGGACTGAGATTACAGGAAGTTGGAGGTAGGGAGGCCATGAAGGGATTTGAACACTAGGATGAGAATTTTAAACTGGAGGCACTGGGGGACTGGGAGCCAATGTAGGTCAGCGAGTACAGGGTGATAGTTGAACGGAAGTAAGGATATGGGCAGCAGAGCTTTGGATGGGCTGCAGAATTTTTCTTGAGCTGAAAGGATGAAGGATGGGAGGCCGCCCAGGAGGGCATTAGAATAGTTGAGTCTGGAGGTGACCAAGGCATGGATGAGGTTTTTGACAACAAATGTGCTGAGATGGGGCAATGTTACAGGGTTGGAAGGAGGTGCAGCTGCAAACTTCTGTTATTAAACCGCCTAAACACTCGATCCAGTGTCTGTCTCCAGTTTAGAATGTGTGTTGCTGTAAACGCCATACAGCTGATAATGCGGCACGCACATAGGGCTTCATTTTAGCACCCGCTATCGGGTGCGTTCCTGGCGGGGGGGCTCCAAAAATCTGGGAATCCCGGAGCGGGTTGGGAGCCCGGCTCCAACCTTCCCACTTCCGGGTTCCCCACAGACGCGCCGGCGTGCGCGCGCAGCCCCCGCATGTGGGACTCCCGCAGGCAATTAAAGCCAGCGGGGTGCCACTTGAAAGTATTTACGTAGGTATTTCAGGTCATTAACTGACCTGATTAAGTGAATATGTAAGGAGGGGTGGGATTTTATAGACAACTGGGATTGATTCCCATAAAGGGGGAAACACTCCCAGTTGAAATGGACGTGTTGCAGCTGTCAGCCTGTGGCAGCTGCAAAGGTCCATTTGACAGGTGGGGGGGGCGGGGGGAGACCCTCACTCATTGCAGGAGGCCACTCTGTCACTTGGGACAAAGTTTGGCCTCCACCACCCTCCTCCTGACAATCAAATTCACCAACTTGCACACTTACCCCGGGGTCCAGAGACTTGTACCTACCTTGCGGACCCCCTCAGATGTACATCTTACGGACGGGGGCCGCCGTAGCTGCAGTCATGACCTCCTCGGAGGGCGAACAGCATCACCAGCCTCGCCGGCCAAGCCGTTCACCTCTGACACGTGGGGCTCCACAACAGAGTGCTGTGACACATCCACCTGCACAGCAGGAGGGAGGGCTACCGCAGAGAGAGATGCATCGCCACAGGGTCCACAGACCGAGGCTCAGCTTCCTGGACCTCTCTGAGCAGCAGTGCACACGGAGGCTCCGAGTCACTCGACGTGTAGTCGTGGACATCTGCAGCCTCCTTCATGCCGAGCTGCTCCCGGTTGTCCCGAGCACCATCTTCTTACCTGTCGCTGTCAAAGTCACCACTGCCCTCAACAACTTCTCCGCATCCTTCCAGGGTGCCACCGGGGACATTGCCGACGTCTGCACAAAAGAGCCCTGCAAATACATCTACACCACTCTGCAGTGACACAATGGGTGTCATCAGTTGTGGGTCTTCATTGTGATCCTCAGGAAAGGGCATTATTGCACAAACCAGACAAGATTCGCAAAGACATGGCAGTAGTGGTGCCAATATAATATGTAATGTGAGTTGGTCAGAAATTCAATATAAGTAAAAACCACGACAAACCCTCAAACACCCTTGTGCATCCCCTTCATGCTCACGACACGTTTGCCTTACGCTGCCTACTGCACATGTGTGATGCATGCCCTGTGGCTGCAGCACAGGTAGTGGCAGGTTGAGTGAGGCTGACTGTGAAAGAGATGCATGAGAGGGTGAGTATGAGATAGAGCCATGAGATTGTATGAGGATTGGGTTGAGTGGTAGTGGTGGGATGAGTACTGGCGAGGTGGGTAAGTGCAGGTAAGATGAGGATGAGGTTTGAGTGGGTATGAGGGGTGATGTGACAGAGTAGTGTTGGCAGTGCAGAAGGAGATGTGGGGTGGGGGCGGTGATGTGGCAGACGGAGTGTAGGGGAATGAGTCAGTGTACTCACTTTGGCTGACCTACTGAGGTCATTGCAGCGCCTCCTGCACTGTATGCAGGTGGGCGATATGTTGGTGGTGCTGGTGACCTCCTCTGCCACCTCGAGCCAGGACTTCCTGGTGGCAGAGGCGGGCCGCTTCCTCCCGCCCGCTGGGGGGAAGATCTCTGTCTTCCCCCTCCTCCTCACCCCATCTAATGATACCTGGAGTGAGGCATCATTAAACTGGGAGCAGCCTTCCCCCTGGGCTGCTCCATGCTGTAATTTTTTCTATTTGTTGCAGCATCTGTCAGTGGAGGACTGCCCCTTTAAATAGAGCTCCTCCAGCTGACAGACCTTACTGCGCATGCGCAGCCCGCCCGACGCGCAGATCAGCAGTGGGGAACCCGGAAGACCAGGTAAGTGGATCCAATTAGGCTGCGATCGCGCAGGGGGCAGACTAATTTCACTGGGCGCGTTACCCACGCGCCCAATAGCCCCCCCGCAGCCCTGCTAACATCGAGCTCATAGCACTGCGCTGCTCAGGCACATAAGTGAGCTGGCCTCATCTGATAACGCAAAGGCAGCTCATTTCCATAATCCTCTGGCACTTGGGGTGCGTCACTTATGATACAATGGGATGACCCGGGCTGGAACTAAAGGTTAGAGCTGCCAGTTAGGCTGCTGGCTGCTCATTCTGCGCTGAGCGATTGTCAGGCATGTAGGGGGAGGGGCACCAGGCACGGGCCAAAGGTGGCAATGGACATGGGGTCAGTGGTACCACGGTTTTGTTTTCCTGTTGGCTTTGCCATCAATACCCTTTCCAAATAGGTGTGGCAACGACCCAATTTGAATATTTTGCGGGGGTTTAATAACCTTTGCATGCAGCTTGGCCTTATAGTGGCATCCGTATTAGGATGCATTGCTCATCTTGGGTGATTTGTCGGCCCCTGATAATATGGGACGTTTGCTATTGGATTATTAGTCCCTGTTTATGTTGTAGGGCAAACATTGGCAATGCAATCATTTTTTTTGACTGGAACTTGAAATTTGAATTCAGTCAGCAGATCACCCATTGTGCCAACCAATAATGGGTCTTCCAACTTGTTCATTTCAGACCTGCTTTTAGTTTTATAAATTCAGCTGTGGTTTATCCCAACCAATTCAATGGAAACAGGAAGTTAATGGTTAATAATGGCACATTTCCTGGAAAACACTGTAGATTAAATTCACTGGTCCCATTGGGGATCCTCTTTCAATTGAAGTGCAGTTCGAAGACAGGGCTACAACACTGTAGCGCCGATTCTCCAACCTGCATTCCCATCAGACAAGACTGAGCCTGGCTCAGTTTTGTCTCTGGCTTAGAAGGTTATGGGTTCAAGCCCCACTTCAAGCCTTGAGCACAGAATCTAGGCTGACCCTCCAGTGCAGTATTGAGGGAGTGCTGTTCTTTGGGATGCTGTCCTTCTGATGCAGATGCTAAACTGAATCTTGTTCATGCAGATGTTGAATACCTCATGGAACTATTTGAAGAGAAGGGTGTGCTCCCAGTGTTAACTGGGATTAATGATATCTGTCTCCCTGGTTTCCTGGAGCTTCTTTGATTGCATTTGGGGGTGGTCAGAGAGCAATTTCCCAGAGTTTTTTCTTAAATTGGTCTAGAGTTCTTTCTCTGTCTTTTTGCCTTTTCCAGGAAATTGAGTGACAAGGGTGGAGAGAGGTGATGGTGCATATAGTTTGCACCCTGTTGAGATGGGACAGGTTTGATGAACCCGTTGCATATTCGTGTCCTTTTTCGTCTGTCCATCCTGATCAACCTTTCTCCCTCAACCAACATCACCAAAAAGAAACATATTTCTGATTATTCATTCTGTGGGAAGTTGTTGACATAGATTTACTGTTGCATTTACCAACATAGCTCTGATTTTAACCCAGCTTGCCCAACCGGAGTTAAAATGGCAGTCAGGGGGTTTGGGCTGCTCAGGAGTGGTCCTCCAGGCCCCACAAGGAATCCATGTTCCTCCCCAGCCCTGACCTTCCTTCTTCTTCCCATCACACTTAGTAGAAACGGGTCTGAATTTGAACCGAGGTCACAGAGCTGAAAGGCCAGTGCCAAACCCTATGCACTGCAGTATTTGTCCAGTGTTTTTGGCAGAGACTATCGATTTGGCATCCTACTAATAAAGTACTGTCATTTTTTTTGTAGTTTTGGCACTGACCATATTTCTGGCACAATAATTTGGCACAGCTCAGTGCATTGTAGTAAACAACAAGCACAGACTGTGAACATTATTGGCATAAAGGCTATCTGAATGTGAACCACCGCTTGTACAGTTATTAGTCCTTTTATGCAGTATTGGCACAAATATGATGTACTTTGGCACTAGAAGCTCTCAATACTGACCCTACTGGGAATTTAATTTGTATTTCCTGTCAGACAGATATTTCGTCTTGATCTGTTTTCTGACATTTAAAAGTTAGAACAAATTCTCTTTCAACAAAATATATGTGAAAGCAATATAGATCATTATTGGAACTTTTACAAATAAATACTGCTTTTATCTGGTGGCTGCTAATGGTGATGTGGGCACCACCACGTACAGGCTAAGGTGTCAGCATGGCTCCATTCCTTACACTCTTGCATCTGAATTTGCAGGGTGTGGATTGAAGTCTCACTCCAGGAATTGAGCACATAATTGAAGCTGATACAGTGCACCTCTCTGGGTATGCTGTATTGTTGGAGGTGATATCTTTCAGATAAAATGTTAAACTGAGGTTCCATCTACGTGTTTGGGTGGATGTGTAAGATTCCAGGAAACTATTTGAAGACGAACAGGGAGTTCTCCCAGTATCCTGGCCAACACTGTACTTATAACCTGGCTGTAAGGGTTTAAATCATAATAGTTAATTTTTCCCTGAGATATTATTTCATTTGATGCTGCGATGTCTCATCCATTAAGGTTCCTTTTGCTGTTGCTATTTTGGATTTTGTTATAGAATCAAACGTTCATATTTTATTATTTGTGCTGCCTTCATTATGGAGCGCTTCATATACACATTAGTTAAGAGCAGGTTGCATATGGATATGAGTAGTGATAATGGGGAACTTCAATTATTCCAATATAGACAGGGACAGTAATAGTGTAAAGGGCAAAAAGAGGGAGGAATTCCTGAAATGTGTACAAGAAAATATTCTTGAACAGTGTGTTTCTAGCCCAATGAGGAAGGAAGCAGTGTTGGATCTAGTTCTGGGGAATGGAGTGGGGCAGGTGGAGCATGTTTCAGTGGGGGACCAGTTGGGGACCAGTGATCATAATATTTAGGTTTAGAATAGTTGTGGAAAAGGACAAGGAACAATCAAATGTGAAAATACTTAACTGGAGGAGGGCTAATTTCAGTGAGTTAAAAAGGGATCTTGGCCAGGTGGATTGAAATCAAAATTTGGTAGGCAAAACAGTAATTGAATAATGGGAGGCTTTCAAGGAGGAGTTGGTTCAGGTACAGAGTAGACACAGTCCCATGAGGGGAAAAGAAAGCTAGGGCTCCCTGGATGACTAAAGATATAGGGCACTAAATTGGGCCGTGTAGCGCCCATTGTTTCGGCGCTACACAGCCTCTCCAACATCCAAGATGGCGTCTTGGATGCGCATGCACGTTTCGTGCATGACGTGCTCCAGACACCATCTTGGTATAGGAGTTTGCACAGGCGCAGATAACGAACGCTAGAATCATGTAAAGTAGGGAGAAAATGGCTTCAATCAGTGTGCAACGCTGATTTAAAGTGATAGACACCATTTTGGGACTTAATGCTCAATTCAATGCACAGTCTTAACCCCGACCATCTGAACATGTCTTAGAGTGCCCCACCAGTGCTATTTAAAGGGACCATGCAGGATTTACTGGTTAGTGGCTGGATTATTGCCTCTGGCTACCGAGACATTTGTAACTGTTTTTGGGGGTTGCCTGGACTTCAATACTAGGACGCGGGGACATAGCCTAACACTTAGAGCCAAGACATGCAGGAGTGAAGTTAGGAAATGCTTCTACACGCAAAGGGTGGGAGGCGTTTAGAACGCTCTTCTGCAGATGGCAGTTAGTGCTGGCTCACTTGTGAATGTTAAATCTGAGATTGATAGATGTCTGTGAACCAAGGGTATTAAGGGATATGGGGCTAAGTTGGGTATACGGAGTTAGGTCACAGGTCCACCATGATCTCATTGAATGGTGGAACAGGCTCGAGGGGCTGAATGCCACGGCCACTTGCTGCCTCTTGATGTGCGCCACCTTCTCCTGCAAGAAAGCGGGATGTGGGTGATGTTAAATAGCTGCCAGTGTGTGTGGCCTGTGAGTTGTGGGTGGGCGGCTTGAAAAAGTGGTAATGTGTAAGCGTGAGAGGAAGCATCTGGTTGGAAGAGTTGAGTACTGATGGAAAGAGTTTGTTGGTATGTGGGTGATGGGGGGTGTATTGTGTGGTGCAGTTGGTAGGAGACGCCACTTGACAGTTGACCTCACTCACCTTGCCCACTCATGTCAAAGCATTGAACTTCTTCCTGCACTGCATCCATGTTCATGATGCTGTGCGCCTGGCATTGACTTCATCCCCCGCTGCCTCCCACTGCCTTTTGAGTATATGTCTGGAGGGCCTCTTGCCCCCACCCCCCGCGGATATAGGATGTCCCTCCTTCTGTCCACCTCTTGCGCCCAAGGTCTCTAGTGCATCAGCAGGGAACCTTGGTGCATGCACTCTCGCAGACCTGGTACCAACTCAGATCAGCAGATTGGTGAGGTCTGGTGTACAGATTGGAGGATGTGGGATTTAGTAGTGCGCGACTTTTATTCAATGTTTTAACATAACTCATCAGTGTGTAAACATAGGGATGGGATCTGCATCTGTGTTTTACATGTGCGATGTCTGATCTCTGTTCAGACTCCATGCAGACAGTAGACTGTAATTTTCAGCAAAAAACAGGTACCAGCTACCTTTAAGAGATTTCTAAGAAACATCCTCCCTTTAAGAGATTGAGCTCCCTCTGGTGGTGGAACGTGTGAATTGCATTGATTCCTCCTGCAAGGCCTGGAAAGGAACGCTGATTGCAGGTAAGTGCTCCCTTGGGTCTAAACATGCGTCCTGCCTGCGCAGGGGCTGTCAGGCGCGGGGCGGTAGCACATCGCGTTACCACTGCCCAAAACGGACCCTTATCGAATTTTTCCCCATAAAAATTAAAATGAAACTGAACGAGGAGGCTTATGACAAATATAAGGTTCATAATAGAGTACAGAGAAGATCTAAAAAAGGGAATAAGAGGGGCAAAGGGAGACTAAGAGAATAGATTAGCGGCTAACATAAAAGGTAACCCAAAAGTCTTTTATAAACTTATAAATAGTAAAAGTGTGGTCAAAGGAAGGGTGCAACTGATTAGGGACAAAAAAGATGTTCTTGTGGAGGCAAAGGCACGGCTGAGGTACTAAATGAATATTCCGCATCTGTCTTCACAAGAGAATTGTAAACAATTTTACAACACCAAGTTATAGTCCAGCAATTTTATTTTAAATTCACAAGCTTTCGGAGACTTCCTCCTTCCTCAGGTAAATGTTCAGGAGCTCCTTGAAGCCTACGCATTTATACATATAGAACAATACATGGTGTTTACAGACTGCACCTGCAACTGCCCGTTGCCAAGGCAATCACCGTGTTCAGACAGAGAGGTGTCACCTGCAGAACCCCCGAATACACATTCAACAAAAAAACAAACAGGGAAAAAAAACAGAGAAAAAAAACAGAGAGAGGCAGAAACATCCGGAAGGCAGAGAAAGCCAGCAAATGACCCATTATATTAAAAACAGATAACATTTGTTCGCTGGTGGGGTAACGTGTAGCGTGACATGAACCCAAGATCCCGGTTGAGGCCGTCCTCATGGGTGCGGAACTTGGCTATCAATTTCTGCTCGACGATTTTGCGTTGTCGTGTGTCTCGAAGGCCGACAGACCTCTCTGTCTGAACACGGTGATTGCCTTGGCAACGGGCAGTTGCAGGGGCAGTCTGTAAACACCATGTATTGTTCTATATGTATAAATGCGTAGGCTTCAAGGAGCTCCTGAACATTTACCTGAGGAAGGAGGAAGTCTCCGAAAGCTTGTGAATTTAAAATAAAATTGCTGGACTATAACTTGGTGTTGTAAAATTGTTTACAATTGTCAACCCCAGTCCATCACCGGCATCTCCACATCATGACGACCATCGACACCACAAACTGCCGGCTCAGAGTGGAAAGGATATCCAAGAAGATCGCGCATTTAGACACAGACATCAAGTTTTTACAGAGCTGCAAGAAAGCAGACAAGATCCCGAAAGGACTCCAGATCACGAACCCACTCAAGTCCACATACAACTCGGATTACGCTGAGAGACTCTGCCGCCGTACCTCTCGCACACTCCGCAACCATCTCATACACCAACTCTACAGCAGACGCCACAACCTCGAAACCAAGATAGAGTCCATACTCTCAACCTGTACTCAGGACACAGCAGACCAGCTACGTTATACCGCCAAACAGACGAGGCAACGGAACTACGCTGCCTACATGAAAACCAAGAGCAGGAAGCTTGAGAAACTCGGCATCACCACCAGCAACGACCAAGCTTCCCCTGGTACCACGGTTGCAACCACAGGGAAGGCTATTGTCAATTTATCCGACCACACCCTTCAACCAGACGAAATCGAAGTTCTCAGCTGAGGGCTCAATTTCTGCCCCACTACCAAAATGGACCCCACTAGTCTCGCGGCGGACACAGAGGAATTCATCAGGAGAATGAGGCTCCGGGAATTCTACCACAAACCCCAAGATTTCAGCAGCGAACCCAATGAGACAATCGACGATCCGGAACAGCAGACAGAGGGATCCGCGGTACAGCAACCGAAGAGGAAAGAGTCAAACTGGACTCCTCCGGAGGGTCGCTGCCCTCAGCTGGACATGTATGCTCAAGCTGTCAGGAAATGCGTCAATGCCAGATTCATCAGCCGCACTCAGAAGACAGTCCAGAATGTCACCCGAGCACAACGCAACGCCATCAACGCTCTCAAGACCAACCGCAACATCGTCATCAAACCAGCGGACAAAGGAGGAGCCATAGTCATACAGAACAGAACAGATTATTGCAAAGAAGCATACCGACAACTGGACAACCAGGAACACTACAGACGGTTACCCGCAGATCCGACCAAAGAACACACCCACCAGCTCAACAAACTGATCAAGACCTTCGATCCAGACCTTCAAAGCATCCTACGCACTCTCATCCCACGTAATCCCCGCGTGGGAGACTTCTACTGCCTCCCAAAGATACACAAAGCCAACACACCCGGACGTCCCATCGTATCAGGCAACGGAACCCTGTGTGAGAACCTCTCTGGATACATCGAGGGCATCCTGAAACCCATCGTACAGGGAACCCCCAGCTTCTGTCGCGACACTACAGACTTCCTACAAAAACTCAGTACCCACGGACCAGTTGAACCAGGAACACTTCTCACCACGATGGACGTCTCGGCACTATACACCAGTATCCCCCACGATGACTGCATCGCTGCGACAGCATCAATACTCAACACCAACAACAGCCAATCTCCGGAAGCCATCCTACAACTCATCCGCTTCATCCTGGATCACAATGTCTTCACCTTCGATAACCAGTTCTTTACCCAAACACACGGAACAGCCATGGGGACCAAATTCGCACCCCAATACGCCAACATTTTCATGCACCAGTTCGAGCAGGACTTCTTCACTGCACAAGACCTCCAACCAACACTATACACCAGATACATCGACGACATTTTCTTTCTATGGACCCACGGCAAGGAATCACTAAAGAGACTACACGATAACATCAACAAGTTCCATCCCACCATCAAGCTCACCATGGACTACTCCTCAGAATCAGTTTCTTTCTTGGACACACGAATCTCCATCAAAGACGGGCACCTCAGCACCTCACTCTACCGCAAGCCCACGGACAACCTCACGATGCTCCACTTTTCCAGCTTCCACCCTAACCACGTCAAAGAGGCCATCCCCTATGGACAGGCCCTGCGAATACACAGGGTCTGCTCAGACGAGGAGGAACGCGATGGACACCTACAGACGCTGAAAGACGCCCTAGTAAGAACGGGATATGACGCTCGACTCATCGATCGACAGTTCCGACGGGCCACAGCAAAAAATCGCATAGACCTCCTCAGGAGACTAACACGGGACGCAACCAACAGAGTACCCTTTGTCGTCCAGTACTTCCCCGGAGCGGAGAAACTACGCCATGTTCTCCGCAGCCTTCAACATGTCATCAATGAGGACAAACACCTCGCTATGGCCATCCCCACACCTCCACTACTCGCCTTTAAACAGCCACCCAACCTCAAACAGACCATCGTTCGCAGCAAATTACCTAGCTTTCAAGAGAACAGCGTCCACGACGCCACACAACCCTGCCACGGTAACCTCTGCAAGACATGCCAGATCATCGACACAGATACCACCATCACACGAGAGGACACCACCCACCAGGTGCATGGTTCATACTCCTGTGACTCGGCCAACGTTGTCTACCTCATACGTTGCAGGAAAGGATGCCCCAGAGCATGGTACATTGGCG
The DNA here is from genome assembly GCF_035084215.1 of Heptranchias perlo. NCBI lineage: Eukaryota > Metazoa > Chordata > Chondrichthyes > Hexanchiformes > Hexanchidae > Heptranchias > Heptranchias perlo. Next base: position 78,473,597 of record NC_090330.1, read on the forward strand.
AGACCATGCAGACGCTGCGACAACGGATGAACGGACACCGCGCAACAATCGCCAAACAGGAGGGTTCCCTCCCAGTCGGGGAACACTTCAGCAGTCATGGACATTCATCCACCGACCTTCGGGTAAGCGTACTCCAAGGCGGCCTTCGAGACACACGACAACGCAAAATCGTCGAGCAGAAATTGATAGCCAAGTTCCGCACCCATGAGGACGGCCTCAACCGGGATCTTGGGTTCATGTCACGCTACACGTTACCCCACCAGCGAACAAATGTTATCTGTTTTTAATATAATGGGTCATTTGCTGGCTTTCTCTGCCTTCCGGATGTTTCTGCCTCTCTCTGTTTTTTTTCTCTGTTTTTTTTCCCTGTTTGTTTTTTTGTTGAATGTGTATTCGGGGGTTCTGCAGGTGACACCTCTCTGTCTGAACACGGTGATTGCCTTGGCAACGGGCAGTTGCAGGTGCAGTCTGTAAACACCATGTATTGTTCTATATGTATAAATGCGTAGGCTTCAAGGAGCTCCTGAACATTTACCTGAGGAAGGAGGAAGTCTCCGAAAGCTTGTGAATTTAAAATAAAATTGCTGGACTATAACTTGGTGTTGTAAAATTGTTTACAATTGTCAACCCCAGTCCATCACCGGCATCTCCACATCTTCACAAGAGAAGAGGATGCTGCCATTGTAGCAATAAAGGAGGAGTTAGGAGCAATATTGGATAGGATAAAAATAGATAAAGAGGAGGTACTTAAAAGATTGGCAGTGCTCAAAGTAGAAAAGTCACTCGGTCCAGATGGGATGCATCCTGTGGGAAGGAAGGTTGGAAATTGCCGAGGCTCTGGCTACAATCTTCCAATCCTCCTTAGATATAGGGATGGTGCTGGAGGACAGGAGGATTGCAAATGTTACACCTCAATTCAAAAAAGGGGAGGGGGATAAACCAAGCAATTACAGGCTACACAGCCCAACGTTGGTGGTGAGGAAACTTTTAAAGACTATAATCTGGGACAAAATTAATTGGCACTTGGAAAAATATGGGCTAATAAATTAAAGTCAGCATGGATTTGTTAAAGGAAAATCATGTTTCACTAACTCGATTGAGTTCTTTGATGAAGTAATGGGGAGGGTTGATGAAGGTAGTGCGGTTAATGTTGTGTAAATTAACTTTCAAAAGGCATTTGATAAAGTACCACGTTCATCCTACCAAAATATACCTCTTCACACTTCTGTGCTTGTTAGCAAAATTAAAGCCCATGGGATTAAAGGGACATGGCAGCATGGATACAAAATTGGCAAAGGGACAGAAAGCAGAGAGTAGTGGTGAACAGTTGTTTTTTAGACTGGAGGGATGTATACAGTGGTGTTCCAAAGGGGTCAGTATTCGGACTACTGCTCTTTTTCATATATATTAATGACCTGGACTTGGGTATAGAGGGTATAATTTCAAAGTTTGCAGATGATCTGAAACTCAAAAATGTAGTAAACAATGTGGAGGATAGTAATAGATTTCAGGAGGACATCGACAGACTGGTGAAATGGGCAGACACATGGCAGATGAAATTTAACGGAGAGAAGTGTGAAGTGATACATTTTGGTAGGAAGAATGAGGAGAGACAATATAAACTAAATGGTACAATTTTAAAGGGAGCGCAGGAACAAAGAGACCTGAGGGTTTATGTACACAAATCTCTGAAGGTGGCAGGATAAGGCTGTTAAAAAAGCATATGGGATCCTTGGCTTTATTAATCGAGGCGTAGAGTACAAAAGCAAGGAAGTTATGCTCAACCTTTATAAAACACTAGTTAGGCTGTAGCTGGAGTATTGTGTTCAATTCTGGGCACCACAGTTTAGGATAGGGTACAGAGGGGGTTTACCAGGATGAGACCAGAGTTGTGGGACTTCTGTTTTATGAAGAGACTGGAGAAGCTGGGGTTGTTCTCCTTAGAACAGAGAAAGTTAAGGGGAAATTTGATAGAGGTGTTCAAAATCATGAACGGTTATGATTGGGTAAATAAGGAGAAACTGTTTCCAGTGGCAGAAGTGTCGGTAACCAGAGGACACAGATATAAGTTGCTCGGCAAAAGTGGCAGAGGCGACATGAGGAAACATTTTTTTACGCAGCGAGTTGTAATGATCTGGAATGCACTGCCTGAAAGGGTGGTGGAAGCAGATTCAATAATAACTTTTGAAAGGGAATTCAATAAATACCTGAAGGGAAAAAAATTGCAGGGCTATGGGCCAAGAGCAGGGGAATGGGACTGATTGGATAGCTCTTTCAAAGAACCTGCACAGGCACGATGGACTGAATGGCCTCCTCCTGTGCTGTATCTACTATGATGCTATGAGATGGCAATTCCCTGTGTGCTGCAATCACATATTAACTAAGACAAATTCTGCGAAGAAAAATCTCAGCTAACAGGGTTTTATTCGCTAACCTTTATTGAGGAATTGACTGTCCTCTAAAGAAATGTTACTTTGAAAATAATGTTGTGGGAGGGTGCAGACCATATCATTGGCCATTGGGCTTCCAACTAAAGGGTTTTGATTGTGGTTCCTTCTCAACTGCTTGCACTGATTGGGGCGAATTTTAAAATTTGATGATGGTATAAAATGAACAATACCCAATCGGCCACCTTCGATGGAAAGGAAAATCGGGTGGGGTGTATAACGGGTGGCGATCTTTATCACCTGTTTTACCCCATCATGTAAAGTTAAAAGTACCCCAAGTGGTTGAGTTTTAGAAGTTTCTGATCTAACTGCTGGGTAGATGGTGTCGTTTGAATACTGATGAGAAGGGGCGAGAAAAGCCCACTGACACTAGTCCTGCCGTGAAAGAGCTCAAGGTCTCAGTGGGACAAAAATGGGTCATTAGCAGTCGTGCTATGTGCAAGTTCACTTCCTGATTCAAGGGAAGGGGGAGAGTGGCATAAGGAAACAATAGCCCCGATTTTAACTCTGTCAACCTGACGGGAACGGTGTAGGTGGATGGTTAAAGTAGCGGTAAAGAACTTAACGCGTGTTCCAACTGCGCTCCCGCCTATGGCCATTTTAACCTCATGCTTTTTGGTGACTGCCAAGTCGGCCACCGCAGACCAGCAGTGCCCTCATGAATATATTAGAATCAGGGTCCCGTGACGGAATACCCGCCTAATGGACAGTTAGCGCTTGTTGCCAGGTTCCGGTGGGAGACTGACTGGGTTCCAGGAATTAAAATCTCCTGGGCCTCATGCTGTGGCAGGCCAGACGGTTTCCCATCTGTCTCAGCCCCTGGCCGCATGATTCCCATTGGGAGTTGATATCCGGGCTAATATAAAAATAATGAAAGAATACCGTGATCCGCTTTGCTCCGGTCCGGATGGTTCTGGGATAATAAACTGAACCTAATTTTGAAAGGGAGAAGTTCATAGAATCATGGAAAGGTTACAGCATGGAAGGAGGCCATTCGGCCCATTGAGTCCGCATGAGCTCTATGCAAGAGCAATCCAGCTAGTCCCACTCCCCTGCCCTATTCCCGTAGCCCTGCAAATTTTCTCCTTTCAAGTACTTATCCAGTTCCCCTTTGAAGGCCACTGCCTCCACCACCCCCTCAGGCAGTGCATTCCAGATTCTGTGTAAAAAAGTTTTTCCTCATGTCACCTTTGGTTCTTAGGAGTTAGGAGAATTTTTTTTATTGCACAAGATTTTTAAAACATGAAATGCCGACCAGAAACAATGCCAGAAGTGGAATCTGTAACAAATTTTAAAAGGGAAATGGATAAATATTTGAAAAAGAATTTAATTTGTGAGTAATGAAAAAAGACTGGAAACTTTGGCTTTTCAGCTTGAAATTAGGCATCTATGTGATGATCTTATAAAGTGAGTATATGATCATCATGGGTATGGAAAATGTAAATCTAGAAAATTACTTCAAACTAAGTCACAAAACCAGCACAAGAGAACACAGCTTCAAACCAATAAAAGGCATATTTAGGACTGATGTCAGGAAATTCTTCACATAAAGAGTGATCAATACTTGGAATGGACTCCCAGATAGAGTAGTAGAAGCAAAAACCCTGGAATCTACAATGGTGAGAATGTAGGGTCTCTCTGGGTGGATGAGCCTTCCTCGTCCATAATTATCTTGTCATCTTGTAAATAGAGTATATAGAAAGGGCAGGAGGATGGGACTAAGTGGATAGCTCAGAGAGCCAGCAAAGGCACAATAGACTGAGTGGCCTCTTTGTGTGTTGTAAACTTCTATAATTGCGTGGTTGTTTTAGGAGTGTGCTGTCCCATTCATGGTGCTAAGTCAGATGTACAACATCCTAGTGACTTAGCTCAGTTTTATCAGAAAATGTCAAGGACTCAAAATAACTTGAGACAAATAGAAGACCAGTTCAAGTGCACGCATTAGTATTGCATCGTTGATAACAAGAAGAATCCCTCCACGTAGAACATTTCACCTTCAGGATCTGGTTAATATCAAAGACTGGAATTATTTGTTATTATAAGTGGTTTGGGAAACGATTCATGATGAATATCAGCATAAGAGAGAGAGAGAGTCACAACCCAAATTGATCTAAATGTGTACTTGCCACAGCTTGAAGGTTCTCTTGGTGTCCTGGTCAGTATTCTTCCCTCAACCAACACCGCCATCATGGTGTATGATAGTGTATTGGTTTTACTTGGCTAGTAATTCAGACAACACGAGTTGAAATTCCACCATGGAAGTTTGAGATATTGAATTCAGTTTATAAAATCTGGAAATAAAAAGGCTGTGTCAGTAAAAGTGACAAATGAAACTATCAAATTTTAGTCAAAACCCAATATGCTTCAGGGAAGGAAACCTGCCATCTTTAACCAGTCTGTCCTATATGTGACTCCAGTCCCACACCAATATGATTGACATTTAACTGCTCTCTGAAGTGGCCTAGCAAGACTTTTAGTTGTATCAAAATGTTAGGAGCACCTTCATCACACAGACTGCAGCGGATCAAGAATTACATAAAATTACATAGAAGGTACAGTACAAAAACAGGCCATTTAGCCCAACAGGTCCATGCTGGTGCTTATGCTCCACACGAGCCTCCTCCCTCCCTGCTTCATCTAACCCTATCAGTGTATTCTTCTATTCCTTTCTCCTTCATGTGTTTATCTAGATTGTCCTTAAATGCATCAATGCAAGTTGCCTCAACTATTCCTTGTGGTAGCGAGTTCCACAGTCTAACCGCTCTCTGGGTAAAGAAGTTTCTCCTAAATTCCCTTTTGGATTTATTAGTGACTATCATATATTTATAGTTCCTAGTTTTGGTGTCCCCAGCAAGTGGAAACATCTTCTCTACGTCTACCCTATCAAATCCTTTCTTAATCTTAAAAATCTCTATCAGGTCACCCCTCAGTCTTCTCTTTTCTAGAGAAAAGAGCCCCAGCCTGTACAATCTTTCCTGGTAGGTATAATCTCTCAGTTCTGGTATCATCCTAATAAATCTTTTTTGTACCGTCTCCAATGCCTCTACATCCTTTTTATAATATGGAGACCAGAACTGTTCACAATACTCCAAGTGCAAACATGCAGGTGCAGCAAGCAGTTAGGAAGACAAATGGTATGTTTGCCTTCATTGCAAGAGGATTTGAGTATAAGAGCAAGGATGTCTTACTGCAGTTATACAGGGCCTTGGTGAGTATTGTGTGAAGTTTTGGTCTCCTTACCTAAGAAAGGATATACTTGCCATAGAGGAAGTGCAGTGAAGGTTCACCAGACTGATCCCCGGGATGGCAGTACTGTCATATGAGGAGAGATTGGGTCGACTCGGCCTGTATTCACTTGAGTTTAGAAGAATGAGACTAGGGGTAGACAGACTGGATGCAGGGAGGATGTTTCCCCTGGCTGGGGGGTCCAGAACGAGGGGCCACAGTCTCAGGATACGGGGGTAGGACATTTAGGACTGAGATGAGGAGAAATTTCTTCACTGAGAGGGTGGTGAACCTGTGGAATTCTCTACCACACAAGGCTGTGGAGGCGAAGTCAGTGAATATATTTAAGAAGGAGCTAGATAGATTTCTAGACACAAAAGCCATCAAGGGGTATGGGGAGAGTGCAGGAATATGGTGTTGAGATAAAGGATCAGCCATGATCATATTGAATGGCGGAGCAGACTCGAAGGGCCGAATGGACTACTCCTGCTCCTATTTTCTATGTTTCTATGTTTAAGTGTGGTCTAACTAAGGTTCTATACAAGTTTAACATAACTTCTCTGCTTTTCAATTCTATCCCTCTAGAAGTGAACTTGGTTTGGTTTTTTTATGGCCTTATTAACCTGCATTGCTACTCTTAGTGATTTGTGTATCTGTACCCCATTTAGACTCTTATTTTCCAAGGAGTATGTGGTCTCCTTATTCTTCCTACCAAAATGTACCACATTACATTTAGCTATATTGAAATTCACTTGCCAATTACATGCCTATTCTGCAAGTTTATTAATGTCTTCCTGTATTTTGTCACAATCCTCCTCAGTGTAGACCGGAGGTCACCGGTTACAGTTATTAGCTTAGTACAAAGAGGAGAAGAGTCAATTCTCTCTTAATTGTTGTTAGATCATGTACATATAGCTTATACGTCTGGTTAGATACAAGAATGCAGTTTACAGCAGGTTATACAGTTTTATACCCAAACTAGGATTTAAACACATACCCACTAGGTTTCTCTGACACTCCCTGAGTGGTCAAAGAATAGAAAGGATATTCTATTGCCCAGAAAGGAGAGCTGACGCTGGCCAGGCGTTCCGTTCTCTCTCTCTTGACGTCGTCTCCACGTCCCTGACGTAGGGTCTTCCACTTCCGTGATGGTTAGTCTCCGGAGTCACGCACACTGGCCCCAAGCTTGCAATTCTTCATTCTTATTCCCAAGTCTTATCTCTTCGAGTGGTGTTGTCTTTCTCCTGTTGGCTTAGATTTTCTGGAGTGGTCGGTGTCATCCCCTGATTGGCTCTGTTCCAAGGGGTTAGGTAGCATCACCTCATTACTCCTTTTCTAAATAAGGACTGGTGTCTCATCACAGCCCCTTTGACTCTTAGAAGCGTAGCTAATTCAAACCGGTTCCGGCCAGCTCAGACCAGTGACTGAACTCCAGGTTACTGCAGTTCAAAAGTTACTTTTGCCTGAGTGTTAGCAATTCGAATTAAACTCAGTAGTTTTCTGCAGCCCCTGGCCAACATCTCCCCCCTTTTGATCCAAAGATGCTTATCTTAGGATCATTATTCTCCCTTTCTGTGTACCACTCCTGAGGCTGTCATTGTCCCCCAATGGGCATGTTACATCCGCGATATCATATGATTATAGAAAAAATATAAATCGTTATAGAAACAATATAAAAAAGAAGCGTATAAAATATACTTCACACAGTGTCCTTATGTTGATAATCGCTTCTTCTGTTTCATTATAGCACTAACACTCACTAACACTCAATTGTTGCAAAATTTCATTTTTCCACCTCCTGAGCTGATATACATTGAATATGACAAGTATTAATGCACATAAAATCACAACTACAGCAGCATGTGATAAAATCCTGACCCATGGATGTATTTGAACATTAGATCCCCAATTCCAAAACTTATTCCAGAACCCGGGGTCCCTTAACAGTTCACCTGCTTTATCAGCATGAGTTTTAATTATTTTAGTGTGTTTAGTCCATTGATGAATTATCTCATTGGCTTCCTCCGCTATTTGCGTCCAATCTGCAGTCAGGTGCGGAATGGGTGGTAGTTCGGTAGGAACATATTTCTGCAGATCATGGTCTATATCGGTACGTTGGACTGTGAGGTTTTCGTTTATTACCATCCTCATTATTGGCTTAGGCAGAACATGTCCACCGACAACCAGGTCTGAGGTCACATTGTTAATGGCCACATTGTGTCCTTCCAGAGGGCACTGTTTCCATCCTTTATTATAGTTCATAGCCGCTGTGGCTATGTAATACGTTTGTCCCACAAGGGCGTATTGTAAAAAGGACTGGTTGTTAACCGGCAAAATGGACAATGAACAATTTTCATAAGTACGGAACCCGCAATTAGTAAGTTTCTGTCTCGTTATCTCTTCTGGACAGGCCCAGTGATTCCCTCCTTGGTGACACTTTGACAAATCTACCCCTTTCTCAGCACCATCCATTACAATAGCATGAGATGGTGGATTGCTCAAAGAGATCCAAGTCATAACTCTATGACTCTATATGGGATTAGAGTAGACGGGGCTTGATGGCCGGCGCGGACACGATGGGCCGAAGGGCCTCTATCCGTGCTGTATAACTCTCTATGACCCTCATGATACTTGCCCACGTTATGAACTCTTTTTAAAGGGTCGGTCAAATTGCTTCCGTGCCGGGGAATATGAAACACCGCCCCAACGTAATATGTCCCTTTATCCTCAGGACAGGTACCTAACACCCTTTTTGCTCTATCCCCTTTCTGTGTTGTGTCTTCCTTTGTACAATGGATGATGATCCAGCCAATCTTTCTAAAACGCCTGCTATATCCACTCCAATCAATATGAGTCACTACCCCAGTCAATATTTACATAGCTGTGGTCCCAGTGGACCATAATTTTACCTCGACCGTCGCTCCCCGATGGTCGCTCCATAAATGGACCCACAAATTGATTAATGATTTTTCCCTCTGGGATTACTGACAATGTCACCTTTAGAACTGTGTTACATGAAAACTGTACTGCCACTCCCTCCGGTATACCCAAAGTCTTTCCCATCCGCTCCCGTATAATACAAATTTAAATCCTCTCTTTCCCCTTTGTTGGTTCGGACTGTCTTATTCTGCAGAGCAAAGTTGTTCCTGGTCTCGAGATATCTCTCCGTCGTCGACACTGCTTCAGGCACGTTCATTCGTCGTGACAGCTCCGAGGCAGGTTCAACCACAGTTCTGATGATCAATCCGAGAGCAACAAAATGCATTATCCCCTTCATTCTAGGCTGGACCTGTAATAAACAAGTGTAATTTCTGTTCTTATTTACAGTTTCTTTTAAGTACTATCATAAGTCCAGTCTCTCCATATACGGAGCCAGACCGTCCATATCCTGTTCTCAATTTGTGTCAGATTCTAACCGTCCGTTTCTTCGAACCCACTTATTCCCCCTTTTTGTTTTATTTTCCTTTTGTTTTTTTCCTGGATTCACCTCTTCATGCGAACGGACAGTGTCAAATTTGTGTTCAATCACCTCCTCTTGGACCTGTAGCTGGTCCTGTTCTTGATCTCCCTGACCTTCAGAATTCGGAACATCGTTAGCATCGAGCAGCACATGCCAATGGTGATTATCTTGTTTCTCTCCTTCCAACTTTAGCTGATTAATGTGGTACCAGCCACTCTTATCTGGTGCCGTTAATATCTTGTATACAGATGGGTTAGCTTTGTCTACTATCTTATCGGGACCGGCAAACTTTGGACTCAAGAATGAGGTGGGCTGTTGTATTCTAATCATTACTCTCTCTCTGGGGTTCAACTCTATCGGGCTGGCTTTTGCATCGAAATAAGCCTTGCTTTGCTGTTTCTTCTTTCCCTGTCGGTGAGCAGCTACATAATTTGCTTCTTTTACTGTTTCCACTTGCTGTTGTACCCATTTTTCTGATATAATGTGGTCTACCTCGGGTTTGGACAAATCCAAACCTACCAACCCCTCCATTCCCCTCATGTCCCTTCCTGTCATGAGTTTATAAGGAGTGTAGCCAGTTGATGAAGCCACGGTATTCCTGACTATCATCAGCACAAAGGGCAGAACCACTTGCCAGGTTGTCTTGTGCTGCTGCACCATTTTGGCTATCATGTTTTTCAATGTCCGATTCATTCTTTCCACAATTCCACTAGACTGTGGCCTATAGGGTATATGAAATCTCTGTCTGACCCCAAAAAGGGTCATAACATCTTGCATTACTTGGGCTGTAAAATGTGTTCCCTGATCCGATTCTATGCTTTGGGGTGAACCCCTACGGGTAAACACCTTCTCTAATAGAATTTTCGCAGTAACTTTGGCTGTGTTTGTTCTAGTCTGAAAAGCTTCCACCCATTTAGTGAAGGTATCCACTATTACTAGAATGTACTTGTATCCTCCTGGAGTGGGAGGAAGCGGTCCTACATAGTCTATCTGTAAATTAGTCCAAGGCCCTTCTACTGGTCTAGTATGTCGGAGGGCCCTTTTCTTAACATTTCTATCGGGGTTGTGTTGTGCACAGATCAAACAATTCTTGACACGTCACCTGTCATTCCGGGCCACCAGCACACCTCCTAGGGTGCTCTCCGTCCCTTTATGTTCCCATAAGTCATGGTACCAGTGGATTATTTGGTTTCATCCCCCCTCTGGCACCACAAATTTTCCTTCACATAAAACCACTCCGTCTTGAATATAGACCCCCTTGTGCCTTTTGTATGTGTCTGACTCTGCTCCTTCTATTAGTTTTTTTAATTCTCCGTCTTTCTTTTGCTCCTCCGTTAAATCCATTACTTTGACCTGCTTCTCTTTCTGGCCCCCGATTTCCCCAATCGGTGGCTGCCATTCCAGTCCACTTACAGCACCTCGTTTAGCTAGTTCATCAGCTTTTCTGTTCCCTTCGGGAGATGGTTTTGAATGAGCTTTCACTTTTGTGACCCCCATATCCTTTCCCCTGTGCTTCTTCAAAGATGTACCGTAATAGAGGGGCTGACGGAAGGGGCCTTCCATCCGCTGAGACAAATCCCCTCGCTTCCCATAGGGGCAAATGTTCTGTGAGGCTATTACAGACATACATGCTATCAGAATATATGACTGATCTGGGCGGAAAGTATTCCGGGTGACCAACCACATATGTGACGGCTGCTAGTTCTGCTGCCTGCGCACTCATAGTGTTAGGTAATTTCAGAGCCGCACTAAATCTTTCCTGTCCGTGGTCATCCTCCATGTATATCCCACAGCCAGTTCTCCTTTCCCCATCCTGGACTGATGAAGAGCCATCCACAAAAATTTTAAAATAGGGTTCTTCCTTTCCTGTTTCCTTTGTCTTTCTGCTTTCAGGCCCCGTCTTACCCCCTCCCTTTTGTTTTGATACAAATGGGCCCTTGGGGTCATTTGCTATCATCAATTGACACTCATGTTTTTCTCCCTGATAAACTAAGTTGTCTGCTAACATAGTGGTGGTTTTTACCCCCTTTACGGTTATATTTCTCCCTTGCAGCAACAATGTCCATCTAGCGATTCTATTTTGGCTAACTGAACCATCCTTAATCCTTCCATCTAACAGTAGCTGTACTGGGGTGTGTTCTGTTAATAATGTAAGTGGGTTTAGTCCCACTATAGAGGTAAAATGCTGCACTGCCCAAAAGACAGCTAGCAAGTGTCTTTCACATACCGTATATCCCTGCTCTACTGGTGAGAGCATACGTGAGACGTACGCTACTGGTCGTAATCTCCCGTGTGTCTCCTGTAATAGAACTGCCGAGAGGGTGGTGTCTGTGGTAGCCACCTCCAATGCAAACGGCTCAGTTGGATTTGGGGTTTTTAGAGCAGGCGCGGCAGCTAGTGCTTGCTTTAGATCAATCATGGCCTGGCTGTGTTCTGTTTTCCACTCCCAGGCCACATTCTTTTTTAATAATTCCATCAGTGGGGCCGCCTTTGTGGCGAATCCATCAATATGGTCCCTGCAATATCCCACCAACCCCAAGAAGGACCTTAACCCTTTTACATCCCGCGGAACAGGGAGTCTGCCAACTGTCTCTACCCTTCGCTTGTCAATGTCCCTTTGTCCCGGCGTCAGAATCATTCCCAAGTAAGTAACTTTTTGTTTCATGGTCTGCGCTTTTTTAGGGTTAATCTTTAATCCCAAGTCATGTAACAACTGCAGTAATTCACTTAGCAGTTGATAATGTTCCTTCTTGGTTTCAGTTTGTAGGAGTAAGTCGTCTACATACTGCACTAGACATTCAGGCCTCGAGAATCCTTTTAACCCTTCCCTCAGCCGTTGGTGAAATATGGACAGGGAATTGTGAAACCCCTGCGGCAGGGCGGTCCATGTATATTGCTGTCCTTAGAAAGTAAATACGAATTTATATTGACATTCTTTCTCCAGTGGAATAGACCAAAAACCGTTACTTATATCCAAAACCGTAAACTACTGCGCATCCTCACTTTGTCGAACTACTGTCTCTGGGCTAGTTGCTACTGTAGGGGCTGTTAGCGGGGTGACTTTATTTAATTCTCTGTAGTCTATCGTTAGTCGCCAGCTACCGTCAGGTTTCCTTACTGGCCAAATAGGTGCGGTATTAGTAGAAGCTATTGGTCTTAATATCCCTTGCTGCAGCAGACTCTGTGTCACCTTCTCTATCTCTTCTTCTGCTTGCTTTGGGAAACCATACTGCTTCTGTGGTTTGGGGTCTGGACCTTGTATACACACACTCCCGGTCATTTTCCCACAATCATGTTTATGTCGGGCAAATACTATTGAGTTTTGTGCAATAATTTGTTGTACTTCACGATCGTTACTCATTTCTCCTGGTTCTATCCACATTTCCCCGATCGTGCATATCCTATCCTGATATTCCCCCACCGGGACGAGTGTGTGATTTATACTGCCCATGCCCATGCCCAAAGTCGAAGCAGAATCCCGCTTTGGCCATATAGTCACTCCCTAATATATGTTCTTGTTCTCTGGGTAATTTAATAAGGACCACTGAATGCTCTATCACTATGTCTCCCACACCGACTTCCAACGGTACACTCACATATCCCACTTGTGAATGTCCTGTGAATCCACTGAGAATAATTTTGTTTTGAATTTTCCAATCTGTGTCATTGATCTGAGTGGCGTTAACGGTGGTTCGGGATCCCCCTGTGTCCCAGAGGAATGTAAGAGGGCGGCCTCCGACCCTACCATTCACTAGGGGTCTCCCCGTGTCATCCCACCGCGCATCACACACCCATAACCGAGAGGCCTGAGACCGTCATTGCAGTTCGGGGTACAAGCTGGAACTCGGTGATATTTCTATCGTATCACACTGAGGACTTGGTCTATTCGGCCCTTCCACGGGTAGGCTCTGGTTTCTTCCCCGACCTGCATTCTCTCGTCTTGGGTTCAGGCAGTCCCTTGCAAAGTGTCCCTCTTGGCCACAGTTTGGACACCTCGCCTTGAGTTCTCCCTGTTCCCGAGAAGTTTCCTCTTCCTCTGCCTCTACCTCTTCCCACTGTCTGATAAGCTGGAGGGGGTTCCCTCTGAGTAGGTCCCCTCCCTTCATTTCTCCAGGTCATCGTCTGATCTTTAACAGGCATTGCTCTGTCCCCGGATGCCTTGGATCGTTTTGGTATTTCCCTTTCCCATACTCTAACCATCTTCCTAATTATCCAGGGTTCCTTATGTGTGTCATCAGCGGGGTCAAACTGATCTAGTGCCTTCCTTGACTCCTCAGTGCCATGCGACACTAGTGTTCTCAGCCATCGGTTCCTAACCTCCCGCTGTAAATTATCACTAAGTCTGTACCGTAGACCCCCTGAAACACCGCCCAAATGCGGGCCGAAAATACAGTGGGGTGTTCACCCTTTCTTTGATAGCATTTCATCAGCGCCTCCACTGGATCCCCTCTGTTATCGCCCATGACAGATAATACCTGGTCCTTTAAGGCCTCATTTGTGCCTCTACCAAGTTTTTGTTCCTCCGGTAGGGTGGAGTGTATATGTGGGTGTAGGCACATTAGGATTAATTTTCTTTCCTCAGCATCGTCTAAGCCGTGTATCGCTCTCTGTTGCCTGACCGCTAGGAACAACTCACTAGGATCATCCCCAGGTGCACAAGTCCCAATATCTTTCGCAATAACCCTCAGTTCCTGTACCCCAAGTGGGGTGGAATATGTCATATCGTGGCCATCTTCCCCCACCTGTGCTCTAGTGGTTACAAGGGGGGCCATTGGGGCAGACGGTTATTTCGGCTCTGGAGCATATGCTGGTGGTGGGTCCCCTGGTGGAGGTTCCCCATCACCGCTGCTGTATCTATCTGCCTCGTCTGCTAAATCATCCCAATCTACATCCCCTAGACCACTTTCTTCACCTCTTCCGGGTGCGAAAGCACACAATATGCCCCTCTGTGCGGCTAGCTGATCTTGCAGCCTCCCTATCAGTTTCTGACACTTTGTGTGATCGCCGGTACTACTCCTCTTCTCCTGAGCTGATCTGTGAATCACATTCATAGCAGTTTTTAAATCACTACATTGTTGTTTCCATCTCTCCACCTCAGCTTTAGCTGCTTGGGCTTCTCCCTCTCTCTTATTCTTTTCATTAGTCAATTTTTCGCACTGTAACTGATGTTGGTTCATGTGCATCAAATCTGCACTTCTCCGTCCCTGTTGATCAGTTACCTGCTCACTAAGGCGGGCTATCTCCTCACAGAGTTTTTTATTCTCTTCCCCTAATCCGTTCCGGATTTTCTGAATCTCCTCTTTCTCTCTCCTAGCCTGCTGTCGGCATTCTATCCATTCCTCAAGTAAACATCCGATCGCTACGGACTTCTGTATCTTTTAAAATTTCTTATCTGACATCTTTGTTTGCGCAATTTTCCAAAGGACCTCCCCACCAGGCGTTCCCTTGTCTCCAATGTGACCCGCATACTCCCCGTATTGCGGCCACTTCCCTATTACGTATTTTTGGAGGAGTCCCTTCTAGTCAAAACAGTCCAAGTCCCCAGGGCTTGGAGATTTCCCTTTATTCGTCATCTTATGTTAGTAGCTATGAATTAACCCAAATTCATGTTCTCTGTGTACTTTGCCAATTCGGTTTGACTCGAGTCTCCCGCTGACTCAACGGAGAGATTTATCCTCGCGCCCACCCAGGGACGCCAAATATGTAGACCAGACGTCACCGGTTACGATTATTGGCTTAGTACAAAGAGGAGAAGAGTCAATTCTCTCTTAATTCTCAATTCACTTTATTAACATTGTTAGATCATGTACATACTGCTTATACGTCTGGTTAGATATAGGCATGGAGTTTACAGCAGGTTATACAGTTTTATACTCAAACTAGGATTTAAACACACACCCACTAGGTTTCTCTGACACTCCCTGAGTGGTCACAGAATAGAAAGGATATTATATTACTCGGAAAGGAGAGCTGACGCTGGCCAGGCGTTCCGTTCTCTCTCTCTTGATGTCGTCTCCACGTCCCTGACGTAGGGTCTTCCACTTCCGCGATGGTTAGTCTTCGGAGTCACGCACACTGGCCCCAAGCCTGCAATTCTTCATTCTTATTCCCAAGTCTTATCTCTTCGAGTGGTGTTGTCTTTCTCCTGTTGGCTTAGATTTGCTGGAGTGGTCGGTGTCATCCCCTGATTGGCTCTGTTCCAAGGGGCTAGGTAGCATCACCTCATTACTCCTTTTCTAAATAAGGACTGGTGTCTCATCACAGCCCCTTTGTCTCTTAGAAGCGTAGCTAATTCAAACCGGTTCCGGCCAGCTCAGACCAGTGACTGAACTCCAGGTTACTGCAGTTCAAAAGTTACTTTTGCCTGAGTGTTAGCAATTCGGAATAAACTCAGTAGTTTTTTGCAGCCCCTGGCCAACATCAGTATTAACTATACCCCCCAATTTGGTGTCATCCGCAAATTTTGAAATTGTACTCCCGTTTCCTGGATCCAAACCATTTATGTAAATGGTGAACAACAGTGGTCCTAGCACCGATTCTTGTGGAACACCACTTCCCACCTTTTGCCAGTCTGAGTAATTACCTTTAACCCCTACTCTCTTTTTTCTGTTTTGTAGCCAGCTTGCTATCCATTTGGCTACTTGTCCCCTGACTCCAAAAGCTCTGGCCTTAGCCTTGAGTCTACTATGTGGTAGCTTATCAAAGGCCTTTTAAAAATCCAAATATGTTACATCTACTACATTACCCTTATCTACCTTTTCTGTTCCTTCTTCACAGAATTCAATAAGGTTGGTCAAGCATGACTTTCCCTTTTGAAATCCGTGCTGACTATTCTGTACCCTTAGTGGCCCTATCCTTATCCTGATTTTTCTTTTGTTGTTTATGTGTCTGTAGAATACTTTACTATTTCTTTTTCTATTCATTGATAATTTAATTTCATAGTTTCTCTTTGCCTTCCCAATTGTTTTTTTGACTTCTTTCCTAACCTTTGCGTATTCCCTTTTACTCAACGTTTCCTTTGTTGTCTATGTACTTAGTGTATGCCTTTTTCTTTAGTTTCAATTTTGCCCTTATTTCTTTATTCATCCATGGTGTGATATTACTAGCTAATTTGTTCTTGCTTTTTATCCTGGACTCTATTGATCACCGTTTTAAATGTTTCTCAATGCTGTTCTATCTCTTTGTCAGTAAATGTTCCCAGTTTATTTTCCCTACTTCCATTCTCATCCCTGTAAAATCAGCTTTTTTCCATTTTATTACTTTGATCTTTGTGTTACTCATCCTTCTCAATCATTATCTTAAACCTTATTATGTTATGATCGCGATTGCCTAGATGTTCCTTTATGCTTATTTCCCTTATCTGCTCTGGTTCATTTCCCATTACTAGGTCTAGCAGTGCTTTCTCATGTTGGTCTTTTTACATACTGGGTAAGAAAGGAGTCCTGCTCACATTGAAAAAACACCATTCCCTGTACTACTTTACCTACTTCTTCTTGCCACTTTATTTGGGGGTGGTTAAAATCTCCCATGATTATTATTTTATGACCTTTACTCTTTTCACATATTTGCTAACATATTTCTTCCTCCACCTCCTGTCCACTATTAGGTGGTCTGTAGTATACCTCCATTAGCATGATTGATCCCTTATCTTTTATTTCAATCCATATGGATTCTGTTTCTATTCTTCTGTCAGTTATGTCCCCTTTTTCTACTGCCATTATGTTATCTCTAATTAGTACAGCTACTCCACCCCCTTCCTTCCCTATCCTTTCTGATTATGGTATAACCTGCAATATTTAATTGCCAGTCCTGTGCTTTGTGTAACCATGTTTCAGTTTTTCCTACTACACCTGGTTCCCAGCCACGAATTATTGCCTCCAGTTCCCCTGTTTTATTTTAGATGGTGTGAACATTGCTGTACAGGCATGCAATTCATTTTTAATAGTTGTTCCTTTTACTTTATTTTTAACAGTCCTTTTATATTTCTGTTTTATAATTTTATTTGTTCCTTGACCATTTATGTTATTTTTATTCCTTTCTGCTGAGACAAACTGACATTTACATACAGGGTGATAATATTGAGGTTAGGTGTAACCAAAATTTTAAAGGTAAGGAGGAGTGTTGTTGGTTAGTGAGCACCAGTCAATGAGATCCCTTTAAAGAATAATACCACAGTTTGATATTCTTGCCTTAGAGGCAGTGCAACAAAGTTTCACTAGATTAATTCCTGGGATAAGAGGGTTGTCCTATGATGAGAGGTTGAGTCGAATGAGCCTATACTCTCTGGAGTTTAGAAGAATGAGAGATGATCTCAATGAAATATATAAGATTCTGAGAGGACTTGACTGGGTAGATGCCGAGAGGTTCTTTCCCCTGGGTGGAGAGTCTAGAACTAGAGGGCACAGTTGCAGGATAAGGGGTCAGCCATTTAAGACTGAGATGAGGAGGAATTCCTTCACTCAGAGGGTAGTGAACCTTTGGAATTCTCTACCCCAGAGGGCTGTGGATAGAATCATAGAATCATAGAAGTTACAACATGGAAACAGGCCCTTCGGCCCAACATGCCCATGTCGCCCAGTTTATACCACTAAGCTAGTCCCAATTGCCTGCACTTGGCCCATATCCCTCTATACCCATCTTACCCATGTAACTGTCCAAATACTTTTTAAAAGACAAAATTGTACCCGCCTCTACTACTGCCTCTGGCAGCTCGTTCCAGACACTCACCACCCTTTGAGTGAAAAAATTGCCCCTCTGGACCCTTTTGTATCTCTCCCCTCTCACCTTAAATCTATGCCCCCTCGTTATAGACTCCCCTACCTTTGGGAAAAGATTTTGACTATCGACCTTATCTATGCTCCTCATTATTTTATAGACTTCTATAAGATCACCCCTTAACCTCCTACTCTCCAGGGAAAAAAGTCCCAGTCTGTCTAACCTCTCCCTGTAAGTCAAACCATCAAGTCCCGGTAGCATCCTAGTAAATCTTTTCTGCACTCTTTCTAGTTTAATAATATCCTTTCTATAATAGGGTGACCAGAACTGTACACAGTACTCCAAGTGTGGCCTCACCAATGCCCTGTACAACTTCAACAAGACATCCCAACTCCTGCATTCAATGTTCTGACCAATGAAACCAAGCATGCCGAATGCCTTCTTCACCACCCTATCCACCTGTGACTCCACTTTCAAGGAGCTATGAATCTGTACTCCCAGATCTCTTTGTTCTATAACTCTCCCCAACGCCCTACCATTAACGGAGTAGGTCCTGGCCCGATTTGATCTACCAAAATGCATCACCTCACATTTATCTAAATTAAACTCCATCTGCCATTCATCGGCCCACTGGCCCAATTGATCAAGATCCCGTTGCAATCCCAGATAACCTTCTTCACTGTCCACAATGCCACCAATCTTGGTGTCATCTGCAAACTTACTAACCATGCCTCCTAAATTCTCATCCAAATCATTAATATAAATAACAAATAACAGCGGACCCAGCACCGATCCCTGAGGCACACCGCTGGACACAGGCATCCAGTTTGAAAAACAACCCTCTACAATCATCCTCTGTCTTCTGTCGTCAAGCCAATTTTGTATCCAATTGGCTACCTCACCTTGGATCCCATGAGATTTAACCTTATGTAACAACCTACCATGCGGTACCTTGTCAAATGCTTTGCTGAAGTCCATGTAGACCACGTCTACTGCACAGCCCTCATCTATCTTCTTGGTTACCCCTTCAAAAAACTGAATCGTTGAGTATAATCAAGGCTGAGATAGATAGATTTTTGGACTCTAGGTGAATCAAGGGATATGGGGATCAGGTGGGAAAGTGGAATTGAGGTTGAAGATCAGCCATGATCTTATTGAATGGCAGAGCAGGCTCGAGGAGCCGTATGTCCTACTCCTGCACCTTTTTCTTATGTTATGTTCCATCTGGTATCAATCCTGTACCATAATAAGAAGATGCTCTGAAGTACCCCTGATGAAGTCCCAGACAGGTTAAATTCTACATTTATATTACAGTACTCAAGGCAGCCCTGATTTCAGTGGAAACACACCAATAGAGATGAGGTAGCACTAGTGTGGCACCAGTGGCAAAGTGGAAATACTGCACTAAATGCAGCATTAAACTGAATCAATAAAACCCCCACCCTCCTAATATCCTAGTGGATAGATATATTGTATGATGTAGTACTGAACCATACAGACCAGGATGACTGTGGGTTCATTCCCTGGTTTGTGCTGATCTCAGATGAGGCAGAGGTTTGGTCTCTATAATTGGCCTCAGTAACTCTGGGTAAGGAATCAGCCAGGTTTCCTGTTTGTGATTGCTGTCCTCAGGTGAGGACAGAGTTTAATTTGGCTGTTCTACCCTCCTTAATGGCCACTTGATTAAGTAACAGTGTATTTGCAGTTGTACCCAACAAGACCGAGCATTCTAAGCAGGAGAGAAAATTGGTGGGGGTTGCGGAAATGAAGCAATAGTTACAGTTTCTGAGCCTCGTGGCCTTTTCTTTGAACCTGGATCAACTTATCAGAGTTCTTGCTCTTCCCCATTAGAGTGGGATATATTATAGAACTATACAAATCCATGACACATTTTGTATGGGTTTGTTTTATGCCACAGAATGAAGAGGGGAAGGAGTACAGAACAGGGTGTGATCCAGAGGCTCATGTGTAAAATGTTGTGCGAAACGGCAAACACAATATATTTATTTTCCAACAATCTGACTTGAAGGGATGCAGAGAGATAAGACACCTTGATAACCCACTTCATCATCCAACCTTTCTGATTTCTATATTATTGCCCTGTCTGCAGCTTGTACTTAGTGTCTTAGCTTCCTGTAAGAAACTGGCAGGGGATAATTGGAGCAATGGGAGAGAGAAAGGAGAGATGAAATAAAGAGTTGAGCATAATAGTGAGGGGCGGTATGATCCTAGAAACATAGGATCATGTGTTACAGCACAAGGAGGCCATTTGGCCCATCGAGCCTATGCTAGCTCTTTGTAAGAGGCATCCAGTTAGTCCCATTCCCCTGCTGTTTTCCTGTAGTCTGCAAATTTTTTCCCTTCCAAGTATTTATAATGAATGGAAATGTGTAGTTCTGAAGCTTTTTGATTATTAATAACTGAACTGTTATTAAAGAAGGATAGCAACTTTCCTAAATTGGGCCCCTTTTGGCTCCCTTTCATCAGTATCTACCCAATTTCTGAAAATGTTGACTTCTCGCTGAGGTTCCGATCCATAGATGTTAGTTGCCATCTGGTATCTCATGAAGTGAGACCAGACACTGAGTGATAGCAGACAATTCAATTTCATGGGGCATCACAGCTGATGACAACACATACACACTACCAGCTTGGTTTGCTGGATAGTTTTCCCTTCTGCTTGTGGTTGCTGAGGCCACAAAAAACACCCCATTATTGGCCCTGCTGGGATCAGTTAACTTAGTACAGGTTAGTGATCGAACCTGGGTCCTTTCTGGACTGTACGGGTCAGCTACTCACAGCTTTAACCATTTTATTATTGGTAGTTGCATACCATCTGCTCAAAATTAACCTAAAAACCCAAGTTGTCAACGCTGGGCAAATCTAAAGCGTGAAAGTTTTAGTTATGTGTCAGTCTCCTACCTGACGCATTGCCTTGCTTCATGAACAGAAACATGGTTAAAAGTGGCAAGTTGCATCCATCACACAGATTGCAACTTGTGTCTGTGTTTTAATCTGAGTTTGCTGCCTTGCTGTGCTTCGAGCTATTGGTTGTCTTCAGTTATCATTAGTGCAACCAAATTGTATCTCCTGATAACTACAGGAAGAAGCAATCCCACCCAATCTAATGTCAGAAATCTCCTAAAAGAGATGCTCTCATACCATGGAGAAATGCAGCTGGTCCAAGGCGCTGCCTTAAAGTTTGAAGTGACTCCGGTAACCAGCTGTGCCATTCACATTTTAATCCTAGTAATCAACTGTACCATAAATATTCTCTCAGCTACAGCAGTACTGGTCACTCCTGTAAGCGGTCCATGTGCCTTATGTTCAGGAGTGTGTCCATAATGCCCAGTATCTAATCATACGATAGTATAGCCTGATCCCATTATGATCTGAACTAGATGGCATATCTTTCATATGTGCCTCCACATGCACTTCTCCAATCTTTCAGTAGGGGTGGACTGAAAATAATTCAGTGAGATGAGGTCAGAGACAAATCATTAAGCTGCTTTGTTTTACAATGCTGTACATGTGAATGTACAGTGTAACAGTCGTAATCAAATATCACCTGAATCAAACTAACTTCAGATCCTTCCTCATAAAGAAGAAAAATTATAAAGATACAGCACATTATCAATTTCAGCTGGCTCGCTTAACTTTTGCTGGTCAGCCTTTTCATTCTGACTGGCTCTGAGCTTGGTAGGCCAGACTCCTTTCCCAGACCAAGCTGGCTGGCTGACTACCTTTACACATCCCTTTTGTCCTTTTTCTCCCCATCGTCTCAGGAAGTGGGAAGTCCTCTGAATTGTTTCCTGCTCAATGATTCATCTGTAGACCTATCAATAAAAGCAGTTACCTCTCCCTTCTCCTCCCACACTTGGGGCATGGGTCTAAAGAAACAATCATAGAATCATAGAATCATAGAAGTTTACAACATGGAAACAGGCCTTCTGGCCAGTTCCAAGTCATGGCAGTGCTGCTTTTTTTGTGGATGCTTTGGTTTTGCAACAGTTCCAGCTACTTAGAATCATAGAATCTCCTGCTGTTATCAAAATAAATCAATTGACTCATTGGGGGTGGATTTCAGTGGGGTTCTCCTGCTCATCTACCATAACTTCAGCGGAAAAGCCACAGAAACCCTAGAAAAATGGTGTAAACCCCATTCTTCCAGAGTTTCCACAGCTCTTTCACTGAAGTTATGGCGGACGAGCGGGAGAACGTCCACAGAAATTCATCTCCAGTTTCGCAGTTTGGAGTAGACCATCGGTAGTCCACAAACTGGTCTATCTAGCTTTAATGCACATTTTCAATGCCTGGCCCAAAAACAAACAAACCCTGTGTCTTAGCGGCTGCAGCATATGCTGAAAGGAGAATTTTAAGCTAGTGTCAATCCACTTAGATTTAAAACACACCACTTAAATGTAGCAAATCCTTTCTGTGGAAAAATGGCCAAAAAATCTCAATAGGGCTCCTGTTCAGATCCCAGTAATGCATTCTTCAGTGCAGTACAAATGTAATATTAATATGTTTCTTGTACCTTCTCTCTCTTACTCCTGTCTTTTTTCTTTCTTCTTCCTTCTTTCCTTTCTAGCTTTTAATCTTTTTTTCCATTTCTATCTTCACAGCTGCTCCTGAGAGTGTTGCTTTTATTATTTTCCTTGCTTTCTCTGGCAGAGGACAAAATCAAGCAGTACAGAAGTGGGTCTATCCCAGAATGCACAGCATTAGAGACAGTTCCCTATTAAAACGAGATGATTTAAGAAAGAAAACGTGAAAGCACTTGAAGATACAAGTGATGCACAAATTATGTTGCTCAACTTATTGGGCCCCAAATCTTCACCATAATTACAGTGGTGGAGCAGGAATTGAGTCCCACTGGTGTCAAGTGCCTAGTTCCACTGGAATTCTTGTGATCAAGTCAATTGAGTGATGGCAGTTGGTACCCACACCAGTACCGGGGAACTAGTTGTTGCAGTTTTCCCACTTGTTACAGTTTCGTATTGTTGCTAAATCAGCTCCGCAGTGAAAACCGGGTCATTCAGCACCAAATGAAGTGACTCAATTAATGAACTGATTCCACTGGAAGTATCATAGTAGGTACCGCACAGGAGGAGGCCATTCA
The DNA here is from genome assembly GCF_035084215.1 of Heptranchias perlo. Lineage (NCBI taxonomy): Eukaryota > Metazoa > Chordata > Chondrichthyes > Hexanchiformes > Hexanchidae > Heptranchias > Heptranchias perlo. The sequence goes on from NC_090330.1 coordinate 78,496,566, forward strand.
GCAAAGCATGCCTGTGCCAGCTCTTTGAAAGAGCTATCCAATTAGTCCCAATCCCATGCTTTTTCCCCATAGCCCTGTAAATTTTTTCTGTAAAGTAATATAAAGGTGACATTAAAGGGATCGTACAGACACATCAACAGCATTTCAGTGCCTTGGTCACAAAGAAAAAGTGTCTTTTTAAACACTTCACTTTATTTATAATTGTAAACAATTTTACAACACCAAGTTATAGTCCAGCAATTTTATTTTAAATTCACAAGCTTTCGGAGGCTACCTCCTTCGTCAGGTGAACGATGTGAAAAAGCTCCCAGTACCCCACTCTCCCACACTTTATTTATAAACAGCCCAAGTCATCAAGGAGCTTTCATGGAGCCAGTTAATTCCACTTTCACCCTTTTATTTTTTCTGCTGATAACTGTCCATAGGAACCACTAAGCTTCATGTAGTTGATAAATAACAATTAATGACAATCCACAGTGAGAAAGTAATGATTCACTGCAAGTTTGTCAAGTGCTTCTTCACAGTTGATGTAGTGAGTTGTCATAATCCTACCAGTCATAGACAGCCCAAGACCCACACCCCTCCCCTCTCCTGTTCCTGCTGTCTGCCCACTGTTGGCTCTTTCAGTCTGATCTTTCTGTGCACAGTCTTGCATATGCAGTCTCACCATCACATCATCGCAGTTGATTACTGGGGACTAAAGCAATCAGTTTGTATTTATATATTTGTTATGTGAGTTATGAGACTGGTTACAAAAGCTCCCAGAACCCCACTCCCCCACAGCACTGTGCTCAGAAATTTTGCTCAAGGCAATTTATTTTCATAGTGACTGTGATGAACTTGAGCTCCCAACCCTCTCAAAGTCTCTAATTATAATTTCAAAGGTTCTCTCAGAATCTGACAATTACAGTGGTTTGCTATTGTCACATGCATGACAATAGCAAACCTCCACAACTCATATTCTAGCTCTTGTGATGTTCTCCCTTCATCAGCACCAAAGTAATACTGTGCAGAAGATTCACTTTTAGATTGGCTTTCCAGGCGCCCGGGTTCTGTGAGTTGGTAGATGATGTTTATGCAGAAAATGGATTTAACGGCCTTAACACCAGGAGCCAGCTCACAGCTGTTGGGCACCTGAATCCGAATTAAAAGACTATTATTAAAAGGAGCTTCGGTCGCCATCTTCACCCATGGCCACTTTAGTTCTACCTGCATAAAAAGGTTAGACTAAAATGTAATAAAATAGAGAAAAAGAATAAGCTGAAATATTGGTTTTGCCATGAAATAAAGACATTTTATTAAATGGAAAGAATGCCTCATATCTTAGCATGTAATGTTCTGTTTAACTGATCTTTGAGGATTACTTAACAACTGAATTGCAACTACTTCACTCGAGTTGGATGTACTCCCTAAAGGTTACAAGGATATCACAGTATATGTGCGATCCCCTCCTCTTGCTTTCTCTGTTCATGTCTGTTTTCCTTTGCTTCCTTGTCTCACTCTATCCTTCTCTCTTTTTTTGCCTGTCTCATTATGACCTAATAACAGACAGTTATATGTATAAATGTATAAATGCGTAGGCTTCGAGGAGCTCCTGAACATTTACCTGACGAAGGAGGAAGCCTCCGAAAGCTTGTAGATTTCAAATAAAAATTGTTGGACTATAACTTGGTGTTGTAAAATTGTTTACAATTGTCAACCCCAGTCCATCACCGGCATCTCCACATCATAATAACAGACAGCACATTATCTTTGAGCATAACATTCTGTTCCTGTCTCGTGAAATCAGATATTCGGTTTTCCAGTTTTAAAAAAAGGCACATAGGCCCAGTGGCATAATCTTGTAGCACTTCCCCCTCCCCCACAAGATATACAGGATATATATACCATATTATAAAGAATAAACTACGTCAAGCAGTTTGTCAAGGGCATACACACTCCTGGCTAGCTGTCATTTTGTGTCGCTCACAATGAAACCTGCTGAATATAAAAGCTTTGATCCTAAAAAACATTCCGTCAATTGTTTTTGAATGTGTGTTTAACTTGATAAGACAACTTAGAGGCTTCTCATGACTATTGATTTCCACAGCTTTAAAAATGTAACAGTGCTAGATTTCTCATGGATTTTTGATATCGTACATTCAAAGTCCAACTGGGAATTCTACAATATGGTTATATTTACAGTTTTATTCTAGATCTGCCTACTAGTTCATTGAAATGAGTTAACTGCATACTAACCAGTGCATTATACATTTACACAGTGGCAAATATTTCAAGACTGCACTCTAAGCCTCTCTTATAGGAATGAAAATACGAGAATTGGGAGCACCACAAATCCGGCATATTAACTTCCATGCTCAATTCTCTAATCCATACTTGACAAGCAAGATTATGTTGTTGAGCAAAATTTATCCTATGGATAATTTTAGCCTTGCATCATGCCGTAACGTGGTCTGAAATATATAGTTTGAAATTGCACTTCAAAAATATGACTTGTAACTATGGCTTGTGAAAAAAGTACTGTCCAAAAATAGGCCATGTGGTTGATCGTGAGGAGGAAAGCTGTAGACTGCAGGAAGATATCAATGGACTGGTCAGATGGGCAGAAAAGTGGCAAATGGAATTCAATCCGGAGAAGTGTGAGGTGATGCATTTGGGGAGAGCAAACAAGGCAAGGGAGTACACAATAAATGGGAGGATACTGAGAGGTGCAGAGGAAGTGAGGGACCTTGGAGTGCATGTCCACAGATACCTGAAGGTAGCAGGACAGGTAGATAAGGTGGTTAAGAAGGCATATAGAATGCTTTCCTTTATTAGCCGAGGCATAGAATATAAAAGCAGGGATGTTATGCAGGAACTGTATAAAACACTAGTTAGGCCACAGCTTGAGTACTGCGCACAGTTCTGGTCACCACATTACAGGAAGGATATAACTGCATTAGAGAGGGTGCAGAGGAGATTTACGAGGATGATGCCAGGACTGGAGAATTTTAGCTATGATGACAGATTGGATAGGCTGGGGTTGTTTTCCTTGGAACAGAGGAGGCTGAGGGGCGATTTGATTGAAGTGTACAAAATTATAAGGGGCCTAGATAGAGTGGATAAGAAGCGGAGGGGTCAATAACCAGGGGGCATAGATTTAAAGTGATTGGTAGAAGCATTAGAGTGGAAATGAGGAAAAATGTTTTCACCCAGAGGGTGGTGGGGGTCTGGAACTCACTGCCTGAGAGGGTACCTGGATGTGCACCTGAAGAGCCATGACCTGCTGGGTTACGGACCAAATGCGGGAAAGAGGGATTAGACTGGATGGCTCATTTCTCAGCCAGCGCAGATACTCTGGGCCGAATGGCCTCCTTCTGTTCCGTAAATTTTCTATGATTCTACTGATGTAAATGGAAATCAGATCTAATAACTGAGAAAAAGTTAATTGTAAAATAACTTTATTCTGAAAGTTTCATTATGTTGAAGGAGTTTGTGACACAAATTAAACATTTTTGTCTGAGATTTAACTTGCTATGGGCATCTTTAATTCTGTCATGTCACATAAGGTGTTAAAATCCAGCTTAATTCACAAGAATCATATCTCAGCTTAACCTGATACAGTTGTTATAGATTTTAGTTTGTCCTTGCCTGATGCCCAAATGAGGGGACAAACCATTCAATTCAAATAGAAAGATCTTGTGGGATTTGTTCAAATATGGATTTGATTAGCAGTTTAAAAAATAAAATTCATACAGTTGTTTAAAACTGCTTGGTCCCAGTTATTTTTTGAAGGTTTTTATCAACTTGTCTTGTTTAAATTGGTGAGTTTGTCTATAACCTTCAAAGAGAGATAGGTTAGTTAGCTTCTGCAGACATTGAGAAAAGAAAAAGAACCATATATATGTTTAGCATAGCAGTCGTTAACTATTTATCATTTTCTATTACATGAAGTTCTAGCCAAGATTAACTATTGTAAAATAAGTTGTTTTACTGCTATTATTCGCTTATTCTATTACTGTATAATAATTTTTTTTGGTAGTTAAATTCTAGTGTAGTGCTAATCTGCCAGTGTCCAAAAACAAGGAGGATCACTCAATTTAACAAAGAGGTGGCATAGAGCCAGCTCAGACACAATGGGCTGTAAATTTCTATGGGTCTATAGTGAAGGTGATAAAACTAGTGGCCGAAATAAATTTAGGAAGGCTCTCTGTTCATTCCCTGGACATGCTAGAAATTTACCTCAGTGCCAGGCAAGTGAAAGCACACTCTCTGGGATGTGTGGCCAGAGTTCAATGAGGGCAATCTGAAACATGGGGCCAGATATTAATGACGATCCGGATTCTTTCCCCTCAGTCTGGTTCAGTAAAAACTGAAGTCGAATACATTTTAAAGTGCATCACAGCTTTAATAGCAGGGTTCTTAGTCTGCAGCATTGATTTGGACTCCTGATAGAGTCCCTCTATGCTGGCAGAGCAAGAACAAAAACATACAGAAATCCACACGTTTTTATACAAATCAATAGGGTTGGAACATACTTAACGAGGGTCAACACCAATCATAAGCCGGGCACAGGTTGCCATGCAAGGTTACATTATTTCCGGCCAATCATAAATCGTCCATGTGCTGACCATGTTGCTGTTAGACATCAAAGGGTATACTTCCTCACCTTCCAACTTGGAATGTTCTTCCCTGTTCCTTCTGTTCCTTATCTCCCAACCTGGAATGTCTTTCAACTTTGGCTAAGCTCGTTACCTATATTGATCTGCCATAAACATGGAGACATTCAGACCAGTCCTTGAATCACATCAAAGACTCTACATTGCTAAGACCATGCAAACCTGCTGACTACGCAAACATATGGCCCAGCAGGAGGGCCATGCCACCTGTACCAATCTCAGTTACTAACTAATTAACACTTTCTAACCATTTTGCATTCTGCTTCTTTGCCACGTAGACATTTTAATATTTTACTGAAAACTGACCACGTAGGGATTCTCATTAGCACCCGCTATCGGGTGCGTTCCTAGCGGGGGGTTCCAAAAATCGGGGAATCCCGGAGCGGGTCGGGAGCCCGGCTCCAACCTGCCCACTTCCGGGTTCCCCACAGACGGGCTGACGTACGCGCGCAGCCCCCGCACGTGGGACTCCCGCAGGCAATTAAAGCCGGCCGGGTGCCACTTAACAGTATTTATCTTAGTATTTCAGGTCGTTTACAGACCTGATTAAGGGAATATTTCAGGAGGGGTGGGATTTTATAAACAACTGGGACTGTTTCCGTACTGGGCGAAACACTCCCAGTTGAAATGGACGTGTTGCAGCTGTCAGCCTGTGGCAGCTGCAAAGGTCCATTTGACAGGTGGGGGGGGGGGGGGAAGAGACCCTCACTCATTGCAGGAGGCCACTCTGTCACTTTGGACAAAGTTTGGCCTCCACCACCCTCCTCCTGACAATCAAAGTCACCAACTTGCACACTTACCCCGGGGTCCAGAGACTTGTACCTACCTTGCGGACCCCCTCAGATGTACATCTTCCGGATGGGGGCCGCCGTAGCTGCAGTCATGACCTCCTCGGAGGGCGAACAGCATCACCAGCCTCGCCGTCCACCTCTGACACGTGGAGCTCGACAACACAGTGCTGTGACACATTCACCTGCACAGCAGGAGGGAGGGCTACCGCAGAGAAAGATGCATCGCAGAGGGCACTACCCTCGCCATAGGGTCCACAGACCGAGGCTCAGCTTCCTGGACCTCTCTGAGCAGCAGTGCACATGGAGGCTCAGAGTTACTCGACATTTAGTTGTGGACATCTGCAGCATCCTTCATGCCGAGCTGCTCCTGGCTGGCCCGAGCACCATCTTCTTACCTGTCGCTGTCAAAGTCACCACTGCCCTCAACAACTTCTCCTCAGCATCCTTCCAGGGTGCAACCGGGGACATCACCGACGTCTCTCAGTCGTCTGCACAAAAGAGCCCTGCAAATACACCTGCACCCACTCTGCAGTGACACAATGGGTGGCATCAGTTGTGGGTCTTCATTGTGATCCTCAGGAAAGAACATTATTGCATAAACCAGACAAGATTCGCAAAGACGTGGCAGTAGTGGTGCCAATAAAGTATGTGATGTGAATTGGTCAAAAATTAAAGTAAAAACCATGACAAACCCTCAAACACCCTTGTGCATCCCCTTCATGCTCACGACACGTTTGCCTTACGCTTCCTACTGCACATATGTGATGCATGCCCTGTGGCTGCAGCACAGGTAGTGGCAGGTTGAGTGAGGCTGACCGTGAAAGAGATGCATGAGAGGGTGAGTATGAGATCGAGCCATGAGATTGTATGAGGATTGGGTTGAGTGGTAGTGGTGGGATGAGTACTGGCGAGGTGAGTAAGTGCAGGTAAGATGAGGATGAGGTTTGAGTGGGTATGAGGGGTGATGTGACAGAGTAGTGTTGGCAGTGCAGAAGGAGATGTGGGGTGGGGGCGGTGATGTGGGAGACGGAGTGTAGGGGAATGAGTAAGTGTACTCACTTTGGCTGACCTACTTAGGTCATTGGAGCGCCTCCTGCACTGTATGCAGGTGGGCGATATGTTGGTGGTGCAGGTGACCTTCTCTGCCACCTCGAGCCAGGCCTTCTTGGTGGCAGAGGCAGGCCGCTTCCTCCCACCCACCGGGAGGTGGGGGGGGGAGTGGAGAGGCAGATCTCTGTCCTCCCCCTCCTCCTCACCCCATCCAATGGCACCTGGAGTGAGGCATCATTAAACCTGGGAGCAGCCTTCCTCCTGGGCTACTCCATGCTGTAATTTTGCCTATTTCTTGCAACATCTGTCAGTGGAGGACTGCCCCTTTAAATAGAGCTCCTCCAGCTGACAGACCTTACTGCGCATGCGCAGCCCGCCCGCCGCGCAGATCAGCAGTGGGGAACCCGGAAGACCAGGTAAGTGGATCGAATTAGGCTGCGATCGCGCTCGGGGCAGACTGATTTCATCGGGCGTGTTACCCATGTGCCCAATAGACCCCCTGCCCCCCTGCCCCCCTCCTATTATCGAGCCCCATGAAGTCAAATATATCTAGAGTGAAAGGCTAAAAGAAATTCCAAAATGCAACAGAGATATGGGGGGAGTTTTTATTTTCGGTGGGGATGCAAAACCATCTGTTGCTGATCAGACACCCGTCATACACCCCGCCTGATCTTCCTTTCCGTTGAAGCAGTGTCGAATAGGCGGCCAATCCACTGCTGCCAGTTTTCCTTTGTTACCTCCATTGTTTATAATGTGATACAATAATTTCTTATCTGCATGAGAGAAAGGAGCTTGCTATAATGTGCACTTTATAAATGGAAATTTAGAATTTGACAAAAGAATGTTACTGCTTTAAATGCTATCACTGCCAAAGAATTTAAACATGACACTGTTGCATGCTTGTGCTCTTAAATGCAGACAAGTGAGATTTCAATCGAATACACAGAATGTCAAGCTTGTGGAAGGTTTGCAATTGTGAAAAATTTACTGTACTCGTGTCCATGACAACCAGCATCATGGCTCCTTATTGTTTGATATCACCAAGTACCAGCCCCCAGTTGCCACAGTGCTTGCGTGCCATGTAGCACATGCATCATTTACAGTTAATCATGTACCCTCACGTCACAAACGCTTTTTAGTCTCAGCACAAAAAAAGTAACAAATTGCAGGTGACTGAACACCGAGAATTTTCAGTTAATCAGGGGGAGCCAGCATAGATTTGTGAAAGGTAGGTCGTGCCTGACAAACCTGATTGAATTTTTTTGAAGAGGTGACTAAAGTAGTGGACAGGGGAATGGATGTTATTTATATGGACATTTATATGATAAGGTCCCACATAAGAGACTGGTAGATAAGATAGAAACCCATGGAATCGAGGGAAAAGTATGGACTTAGTTAGGAAGTTGGCTGAGCAAAAGGCGACAGAGAGTAGGGATAATGGGTAGGTACTCACATTGGCAGGATGTGACTAGTGGAGTCCCGCAGGGATCTGTCTTGGGGCCTCAATTATTCACAATATTTATTAACAACTTAGATGAAGGCATCGAAAGTCTCATATCTAAGTTTGCCGATGACACAAAGATTGTTGGCATTGTAAGCAGTGTAGATGGAAACATAAAATTACAAAGCGATATTGATAGATTAGGTGAATGGGCAAAACTGTGGCAAATGGAATTCAATGCAGACAAATATGAGGTCATCCACTTTGGATCAAGAAAGGATAGAACAGGGTACTTTCTAAATGGTAATAAGTTAAAAACAGTGGATGTCCAAAGGGACTTAGGGGTACAGGTACATAGATCATTGAAGTGTCATGAACAGGTGCAGAGAATAATCAAGAAGGCTAATGGAATGCTGGACTTTATATCTAGAGGACTGGAGTACAAGGGGGCAGAAGTTATGCTGCAGCTATACAAAACCCTGGTTAGACCGCACCTGGAGTACTGTGAGCAGTTCTGGGCACCGCACCTTCGGAAGGACATATTGGCTTTGGAGGGAGTGCAGCATAGGTTTACTAGAATGATGCCCAGAATTCAAGGGTTAAGTTACGAGGAGAGATTACACAAATTGGGGTTGTATTCTCTGGAGTTTCGAAGGTTAAGGGGTGATCTGATCGAAGTTTATAAGATATTAAGGGGAACGGATAGGGTGGATAGAGAGGAACTATTTCCGCTGGTTGGGGATTCTAGGAGTAGGGGGCACAGTCTAAAAATTAGAGCCAGACCTTTCAGGAGTGAGATTAGAAAACATTTCTACACACAAAGGATGGTAGAAGTTTGGAACTCTCTTCCGCAAACGGCAATTGATACTAGCTCAATTGCTAAATTTAAATCTGAGATAGATAGCTTTTTGGCAATCAAAGGTATTAAAAGATATGGGCCAAAGGCAGGTATATGGAGTTGGATCACAGATCAGCCATGATCTTATCAAATGGCGGAGCAGGCACGAGGGGCTGAATGGCCTACTCCTGTTCCTAAGTTCCCCTGAGGACATCTCACTCTCTAATCAGTATTCAGTTCTGAATACTGGTGGGGGAAGAGGGTTCCCCTGGGGCGTGCAGCCACAGCCAAGACCAGAGCATCATGGGTTACTCAGCTGTACGGGGGTGGGGGGGGTGCGGGGAGTAGACAGGTTGGGAGAGCAATAGTGGTAGGAGATTCCATAGTTAGGGGAACAGACAAGGGCAGCAGGCACATGGGAACACCACCAACTGCACATTCCCCTCCAAGTCACGCACCATCCTGATTTGGAAATATATCACCATTACTTCATCGTCGCTGGGTCAAAATCCTGGAACTCCCTACCTAACAGCACTGTGGGAGAACCTTCACCACACGGACTGCAGCATTTCAGGAAGGCGGCTCACCACCACCTTCTCAAGGGCAATAAATGCTTGACTTGCCAGCGACGTTCACATCCCATGAATGAATAAAAAAAGACAGGCCTTTCTGCGGCTGCAGGCGTGATTCCAGGATGGTATGTTGCCTCCCTGGTGTCAGGGTCAATGATGTCACTGAGTGGCTGCAGAACATTCTGGCGGGGGGGGGGCGAGGGGGAGGAGGTGAACAGCCAGAGGTTGTGGTCCATATCGGGACCAATGATATAGGTAGAAAGAGGGATGAGGCCCTGCAGGCAGAGTTTAAGGAGTTAGGAAAAAGATTCAAAAGCAGGATCTCAAAGGTAGTAATCTCCGGATTACTCCCAGTGCCACGCGTTAGTGAGAATAGAAATAGGAGGATAGAGCGGATGAATGCGTGGCTGCAAAGGTGGTGTAAGGGGTTGGGCTTTAGATTCCTTGGGCTTTGGGACCAGTTCTGGGGGAGGTGGGACCTGTACAAGCCGGACGGGTTGCACCTCAACAGGGCCGGGACCAATATCCTTGTGGGGAGGCTTGCTGGTGCTGTCGGGGAGGGTTTAAACTAGCTTGGCAGGGGGATGGGAACCTGAGTGTGGATTCAGATGCAATAAAGTTGGAACTGGAAATGGAAGGCAGAAAATTAGTGAGTGAGTCTGGAAGGCAGAGGGATCGAAGGTTAGAAAATAGAGGAGTTTGGCAGCCCTTAAAGGTATTTACCACAATGCAAGGAGTATAGGAAATAAGGCGGATGAGCTGAGGGCACAGATAGACACGTGGCAGTATGATATCTTAACTATTACAGAAACATGGCTTAAAGAGGGGCAGTACTGGCAGCTCAACGTCCCTAGTTACAGGGTTTTCAGACGAGATAGAGAGGGGGATAAAAAAGGAGGGGGTGGCAATTTTGGTTGAGAAAACAATTACAGTTGTGAGGAGGGATGATATTTTAGAAGGAGCATCAAATGAGGCCTTATGGGTTGAGCTAAAGAACAAAAAAGGGGCAGTCATACTACTGGGCATGTACTATAGACCCCCAAACGGTCAGAGGGAGATAGAGGAGCAAATATGTAGGCAAATTTCTGAGAAATGCAAGAACAATAGGGCAGTAACAGTATGGGATTTCAACTATCCTAATATTAACTGGGATACAAACGGTGTGAATGGTACAGAGGGCGCAGAATTCTTAAATTGCATTCAGGAGAATTTTTTTAGCCAGTAAATAGCAAGCCCAATGAGAGGGGGGCAGTTCTGGATTTAGTTCTAGGAAATGAAGAGGAGCAGGTGGGAGAGCATTTTGCTGGTAGTGATCATATTACAGTTAGTTTTAGCATAGTTATGGAAAAGGACAAAGACAGAGCAGGAGTTAAAGTTTTCAATTGGGGAAAGGCCAATTTTACTAAACTGAGAAGTGATTTAGCAGAAGTAAACTGGAAACAGCTACTTGAAGGTAAATCAGTGTCAGAGCAGTGGGAGACATTCAAAGGGGTAATTCAAGGGGTTCAGGGTAAACATGTTCACACAAAGAAAAAGGGAGAGGCTGCCAAATCTAGAACTCCCTGGATGTCAAGAAGCATTCAGGGTAAGATAAGGCAGAGAAAGAAAGCCTATGATAGACACTGGAAACTCAATTCTATGGAAAGCTTAGGGGAGTATACAAAGTGCAGGGGTGAAGTTAAAAAGGAAATTAGGAAAGCAAAGAGAGGGCATGAAAAAATATTAGCAGGTAAAATCAAAGAAAACCCAAAGATGTTTTATAAATACATTAAGAGCAAGAGGATAACTAAAGAAAGAGTAGGGCCAATAGAGACCAAAAAAGGTAAACTATTATGGAGGTGGAAGATGTGGGTATGGTTCCTAATGAATAATTTGCATCTGTCTTCACAAAGGAGAGGGATGATGAAGGGATTGAAGTTAAGGAGGAGGGGTGTGAAATATTGGATGGGATAAACAGTGAGAGAGGAAGTATTGAGGGGATTAGCATTTTTGAAAGTGGATAAATCACCAGGGCCGGATGAAATGTATCCCAGGCTGTTAAAAGAAACTAGGGAGGAAATAGCGGAGGCTTTAACAATCATTTTCCAAACTTCACGGGATACAGGCATAGTGCCGGAGGACTGCTAATGTTGTACCGTTGTTTGAAGGGAGTGAAGGATAGACCGAGTAATTACAGGCCAGTCAGCTTAACCTCAGTGGTGGGCAAATTATTGGAATCAATTCTGAGGGACAGGATAAACTATCACTTAGAAAGGCACGGACTAATCAAGGACAGTCAGCACGGATTTGTTATGGGGAGGTTGTGTCTGACTAACTTGATTGCATTTTTCGAGGAGGTGACAAGGAGGATCAATGAGGGTAGCCCAACTGATGTAGTCTACATGGATTTTAGCAAGGCTTTTGTTAAGGTCCCACATGGCAGATTGATCAAAAAAGTAAAGGCCCATGGGATCCAAGGGAAAGTGGCAAATTGGATCCAAAATTGGCTCAGTGGCAGGAAGCAAAGGGTAATGGTCGACGGGTGTTTTTGCGACTGGAAGGCTGTTTCCAGTGGGGTGCCACAGGGCTCGGTACAAGGTCCTTTGCTTTTTGTGGTATACATTAACGATTTGGACTTAAACATAGGGGGCATGATTAAGAAATTTGCGGATGACACAAAGATAGGCCATGTGGTTGATAGCGAGGAGGAAAGCTGTAGGCAACAGGAAGTTATCAATGGACTGGTCATAAGAGACCATAAGAGATAGGAGCAGGAGTAGGCCATTCGGCCCCTCGAGCCTGCTCCGCCATTTAATGAGATCATGGCTGATCTGATTTTTACCTCAATTCCACTTTCCCGCCCTTTCTCCATATCCTTCGACTCCCTTGCTGATCAAAAATTTGTCTAACTCAGCCTTGAATGTATTCAATAACTCAGCCTCCACAGCTTTTTGGGGTAAAGAATTCCAAAGATTCACGACCCTCTGGGAGAAGAAATTCCTCCTCATTTCCGTCTTAAACGGGCGACCCCTTATTCTGAGACTATGCCCCCTAGTTTTAGAATCCCCCATGAGGGGTAACATCCTCTCAGCATCTATCCTATCGAGTCCCCTCAGAATCTTGTATGTTTCAATAAGATCTCCTCTCATTCTTCTAAACTCCAATGAGTATAGACCCAACCTGTTCAATCTTTCCTCATAAGACAACCCTTCCATACCCAAAATCAACCTAGTGAACCTTCTCTGAACTGCCTCCAATGCAAGTATGTCCTTCCTTAAAAAAGGGCACCAGAACTGTATGCAGTACTCCAGGTGTGGTCTCACCAGCACCCTGTACAGTTGTAGCATGACTTCCCTGCTTTTATACTCCATCCCCCTAGAAATAAAGGCCAATATTCCGTTTGCCTTCCGGATTACCTGCTGCACCTGTATGTTGACTTTTTGTGTTTCATGTACGAGGACACCCAGATCCCTCTGTACCGCAGCATTTTGTAGTATTTCTCCATTCAAATAATATTTTGCTTTTTTATTTTTCCTCCCAAAGTGGATGACTTCACACTTTCCCACATTATATTCCATCTGCCAAATTTTTGCCCATTCGCTTAACCTGTCACTATCCCTTTGCAGACACTTTGTGTCCTCATCGCAACTTGCTTTTTCACCTATCTTTGTATCATCAGCAAATTTGGCCACAAGACACTCTGTTCCTTCATCCAAGTCATTGATATATATTGTAAATAGTTGAGGCCCCAGCACTGATCCCTGCGGCACCCCACTAGTTACAGATTGCCATTTTGAAAATGACCCTTTTATCCCGACTCTTTGTTTTGTTTGTTAGCCAATCCTCTATCCATGCCAGTATATTACCCCCAACACCATGAACTCTTATCTTGTGCAGTAATCTTTTATGTGGCACCTTATCAAATGCCTTTTGGAAATCCAAATATACTGCATCCATCGGTTCCCCTTCATCCACCCTGCCCGTTACTTTCTCAAAGAACTCTAATAAATTTGTCAGACATGATTTCCCCTTCATAAAACCATGTTGACTCTCCTTGATTGTATTATGAGTCTCCAAATGTCCTGCTACTACTTCCTTAATAATGGATTCTAGCATTTTCTCAATGACAGATGTTAGGCTAACTGGTCTATAGTTACCTGCTTTCTGTCACTCCCTTCTTGAATAGGGGTGTTACGTTTGCGGTTTTCCAATCCGCCGGGACCTTTCCAGAATCTAGTGAATTCTGGACGATTACAACCAATGCATCCGCTATCTCTGTAGCCACTTCCTTTAAGAGCCTCGGATGCAAGCCATCAGGTCCAGGGGACTTGTCAGCCTTTAGACCCATTAGTTCACTTTTTCCTCTAGTGATAGTGATTGCTTTTAGTTCCTCCCTCCCCTTTGCCCCTTGATTTTCTATTATTATTGGTATGTTATTAGTGTCTTCTACTGTGAAGAGAGATACAAAATATCTGTTCAATTCCACTGCCATTTCCTTGTTTTCCATTATTTCCCCAATCTCATCCTCTAAGGGACCAATGTTTACTTTAGCCACCCTCTTCCTTTCTATATACTTGTTGAAGCTTTTACTGTCAGTTTTTATATTTCTTGCTAGTTTACTCTCAATTTATTTTCTCCCTCTTTATTATTCTCTTAGTCATCCTTTGCTGGTTTTTAAAGTTTTCCCAAACTTCAGGCCTACCTGTAATCTTTGTCACGTTGTATGCTTTTTCTTTTAACCTGATACCGTCCTTGACTTCCTTAGTTAGCCATGGTTGGTTCACCCTTTTTGTGGAGTCTTTCCTCCTCACAGGGATATATTTTTGTTGCGAGTCATAAAATATCTTTAAATGTTTGCCACTGCTTATCCACCATCATACCATCTAATCTGTTTACCCAGTCCACTTTAGCCTCATTCCTTGATAATTGCAGACCCAAGATCTTCGCTCTCAAACTGGATGTGAAATTCTTTCATGTTATGATCACTGCTTCCCAAGGGATCCTTTACTTTGAGATCATTAATTAATCCTGTTTTGTTACCCATTACCAGATCCAAAATGGCCTGTTCCCTGGTTGGTTCACCGACGTAGTGGTCTAAGAAACAATCCCTAATATACTCTAAGAGCTCCTCCTCAGGACTGTTTTTGCAAATTTGATTTGTCCAACCTTTGTGAAAGTTTAAATCGCCCATGATTATTGCATTACCTTTTTTACAAGCCCCACTTATTTCCGGATTTATATTTTGCCCTACAGTGTAGTTACTGTTAGGGGGCCTATATACTACTCCCACCAGTGATTTCTTTCCCTTGATATTTCTTACCTCCACCAAAATTGATTCGACATCTTGATCTTCTGCGCCAAGATCATTTCTCACTATTATACCAATTTCATCCTTTATTAATAGAGATACCCCACCACTCTTACTTTTTCCTATCCTTCCAAAATGATAAATAACCCTGAATATTTAGCTCCCAACCTTGGTCAGATGGGCAGAAAAGTGGCAAATGGAGTTCAATCCGGAGAAGTGTGAGGTAATGCATTTGGGGAGAGCAAACAAGGCAAGGGAATACACAATAAATGGGAGGAGACAGAGGTGTAGAGGAAGTGAGGGACCTTAGAGTACATGTCCACAGATCCCTGAAGATAGCAGGACAGGTAGGTAAGGTGGTTAAGAAGGCAGATGGAATGCTTTCCTTTATTAGCCGAGGCATAGAATATAAAAGCAGGGATGTTATGCTGGAACTGTATAAAACACTAGTTAGGCTACAGCTTGAGTACTGCACACAGTTCTGGTCACATTACAGGAAGGATGTAATTGCACGAGAGAGGGTGCAGAGGAGATTTACAAGGATGTTGCCAGGACTGGAGAATTTTAGCTATGATGACAGATTGGATAGGCTGGGGTTCTTTTCTTTGGACAGAGGAGGCTGGGGGGTGATTTGATTGAGATGTACAAAATTATGAGGGGCCTAGATAGAGTGGATAGGAAGGACCTATTTCCCTTAGCGGAGGGGTCAATAACCAGGGGGCATAGATTTAAAGTGATTGGTAGAAGGATTAGAGCGGATATGAGGAAAAATGTTCTCACTCAGAGGATGGTGGGAGTCTGGAACTCACTGTCTGAGAGGGTGGTCGAGGCAGAAACCCTCAAATCATTTAAAAAATACCTGGATGTGCACCTGAAGAGCCGTGACCTGCAGGGCTACGGACCAAATGCAGAAAAGTGGGATTAGGGTGGGTGAGTCGTTTCTCAGCCGGCACGAGCATGATGGGCCGAATGCCCTCCTTCTGTTTCATAAATTTTCTATGATTCTATGAAGTAAAAGACAGAAGGGAAAAGTTAAAAAAAAATTTTAATCACCAAAAGCTATTAAAATAAGGAGTAATGAGACGCCACATTTTTAAAAATAAATTTTTAGTTGTTTGGCAGTCATTAAGACTTACCATGCTGTTAAGACCTGGTATTTTTAAGCGTAACTGTTTTGTGGCGTAATTAGTTATTTTCCAGCTGGGCAGAAAAAGTTTGCACTTTTTCAATGATTTCCCCGATTGCAACATTCGCTATCCCTTTAATTCGAAGCTGTCATATCGCCAATGAACCAGCAGGAGCAAGTTCCGGATTTTTGCGTTTCACTGCACATGTGTGAACATCGAAACTTGCTCCTCCATTTTGCCACTGATTTCTGCCCTATTGTATTTAAGAATCGTAACACATCAAGAAACACAGCCATTCAAATTGTATAAAGCATTCAAATGTTACTCCTTAATTCAATTGGTTCAGGCAACATTTAACTGGGCCAGCCAGACCTGAAAGGTGGAGGTTTGATTTGCTGATCTCATCCAGACTGGCAGTAGATAATATTATAATCAGCCTCAGCCTGTAGAGGGAAAAATAAACCAGTGTTCCTGGGATGTCATGGTTGAATAGCCAACCAACACATACCATCTAGGCTTCAACTTGAACTTTAAGTTACCTGAGCAAAGTACTGCTCATGCGCCTTGGAATCGGTCTCCACCAGAAGTCAGCAGATCCAGGAACAAAAGAAAGGGGTAGAAAACTCGCACAAAGCATCCTGCCAGTGTGATGGAGAACATTAACCGTACATTGGTCTTGATCTGAAAGCTGCCTGAATACATAGAATATTTATTGTTGGAGTATCAGTTTAGTAGCACTGTGATGCTAATACGTTCTGTAAACATAGAAATACATAGAAGTTCCAACACAGAAACGGGCCATATGGCCAAACCAGCCCATGTTGGCGTTTACCCTCCATACAAACAAATAGTTCCAATCACATTTACCCACCCTGTTCCCATATCCCTTCATTACCTAGCCAATCTAATCTCGAATGTTGACAATTTCTGCCTCAATCACTAACTAGTTCTTAAATCTCAAAGTGGTGACACAGGTTAATACGGCCATATAAAAAAAAAATCAAACCAAACACGGGTTCATTTCCAGAGGGATAGAATTGAAAAGCAGAGATGTTATGCTTTACTTGTATAGAACCTTGGCTGGACGACAGTGCACCATTCTGGTCTCCATATAATAAAAACGATCGAGGCACTGGATAAAGGGCAAAAAGATTCACAAAGATAATGGGCTCGATATTACCAGGACTGCGGGTTCGCGGCGGGGGGTCTATTGGGCGATTGGGTAACGCGCCCGGTGAAATCAGTCTGCCCCGCGCGCGATCGCAGCCTAATTGTTCCACTTACCTGGTCTTCCGGGTTCCCCACTGCTGAGCTGCGCGTCGGGCGGACTGCACATGCCCAGTAAGGTCTGTCAGCTGGAGGAGCTCTATTTAAAGGGGCAGTCCTCCACTGACTGATGCTGCAAGAAATAGGAAAAATGACAGCATGGAGCAGCCCAGGGGGAAGGCTGCTCCCAAGTTTAATGATGCCTCACTCCAGGTATCATTGGATGGGGTGAGGAGGAGGGGGAGGACAGAGATCTTCCCCCCGGTGGGCGGGAGGAAGCGGCCTGCCTCTGCCACCAAGGAGGCCTGGCTCGAGGTGGCAGAGGAGGTCACCTGCACCACCAACATATCGCCCACCTGCATACAGTGCAGGAGGCGCTGCAATGACCTCAGTAGGTCAGCCAAAGTGAGTACATTTACTCATTCCCCTACACTCCGTCTGCCACATCACCGCCCCCACCCCACATCTCCTTCTGCACTGCCAACACTACTCTGTCACATCACTCCTCACACCCACTCAAACCTCATCCTTATCTTACCTGCACTTACTCACCTCGCCAGTACTCATCCCAATCCCATGGCTCTATCTCATACTCACCCTCTCATGCATCTCTTTCACGGTCAGCCTCACTCAACCTGCCACTACCTGTGCTGCAGCCACAGGGCATGCATCACATATGTGCAGTAGGCAGCGTAAGGCAAACCTGTTGTGAGCATGAAGGGGATGCACAAGGGTGTTTGAGGGTTTGTCATGGTTTTTACTTATATTTAATTTTTGACCAACTCATCACATTATATTGGCACCACTACTGCCACGTCTTTGCGATCCTTGTCTGGTTTGTGCAATAATGCCCTTTCCTGAGGATCACAATGAAGACCCACTCCTGATGCCACCCATTGTGCCACTGCAGAGTGGGTGTAGGTGTATTTGCAGGGCTCTTTTGTGCAGACGACTGAGAGATGTCGGCGATGTCCCTGGTGGCACCCTGGAAGGATGCGGAGGAGAAGTTGCCGAGGGCAGTGGTGACTTTGACAGCGACAGGTAAGAAGGGGATCAGCTCGGCATGAAGGAGGCTGCAGATGTCCACGACTACATGTCGAGTGACTCGGAGCCTCCGTGTGCACTGCTGCTCTCTCTTTGCATGCATATATTCTTTTTCTCTCTCTCTCGCCATTTATTTATTCAGTAGTCTTGTATCTAATGTCTCTCTGTCTGAACACTATTCAATTCCATTGATTGCCTTGATAACGGGCAGTTGGAAAGATTATCTGTAATCACCAGGCATTGTTCTCTGACTTTCTGTCTGGCGGTAACTTTCAAGGAATCCAACACTCACCTGACAAAGGAGAAAGCCTCCGAAAGCTTGTGATTTTCAAATAAAACTGGGACTATAACCTGGTGTTGTAAGATTCCTTACATTTGTCCACCCCAGTCCATCACCAGCATCTCCACATCACTGCTCAGAGGTGTCCAGGAAGCTGAACCTCGGTCTGTGGACCCTGTGGCGAGGGTAGTGCCCCCTGCGATGCATCACTCTCTGCGGTAGCCCTCCCTCCTGCTGTACAGGTGGATGTGTCACAGCACAGTGTTGTGGAGCTCCACGTGTCAGAGGTGGACGGTGTGGCTGGCGATGCTGTTCGCCCTCCGAGGAGGTCATGACTGCAGTTACGGCGGCCCCCATCCGGAAGATGTACATCTGAGGGGGTCTGCAAGGTAGGTACATGTCTCTGGACCCCGGGATAAGGGTGCAAGTTGGTGAATTTGATTGTTAGGAGGAGGGTGGTGGAGGCCAAACTTTGTCCCAAGTGACAGAGTGGCCTCCTGCAATGAGTGAGGGTCTCCCCCTCCCCCCACCTGTCAAATGGACCTTTGCAGCTGCCACAGGCTGACAGCTGCAACACGTCCATTTCAACTGGGAGTGTTTCCCCCAGTATGGGAATCAGTCCCAGTTGTTTGTAATATCCCACCCCTCCTAATATAACAGGTCAATCAGGTCTGTAAACTATCTGAAATAGCAAGATAAATACTGTTAAGTGGCACCCCCCTGGCTTTAATTGCCTGCGGGAGTCCCACCTGCGGGGGCTGCGTGCGCACGTCGGTGCGCCTGTGGGGAACCCGGAAGTGGGCGGGTTGGAGCTGGGCTCCGGACCCGCTCCGGGATTCCCCGATTTTTGGAGTCCCCCCTGCCAGGAATGCACCAGATAGCGGGTGCTAATATCGGGCCCTATGAGAGGATATACTTATCAGGAAATATTGAATAGGCTGGGGCTCTTTTCTCCAGCAGGGTGACCTAAGAGGTCTTTCAACATTATGAAAGGGTTTGATAGGGTAGACGTAGAGAAGATGTTTCCACTTGTGGGGGAGACGAAAACTAGGGGTCATAAATATAAGAAAGTCAGCAATAATTCCAATATGGAATTCAGGAGAATTTTTTTTTACCCAAAGAGTAATTGAGGCAAATAGCATAGATGCATTTAAGGGGAAGGTAGATAAGCACATGAGGGAGAAAGGAATCAAAGGATATGCTGATAGGGTTAGATGAAGAGGGGTGGAGGCAGTTCATGTGGAGCATAAACACCAGCATGGACCAGTCAGGTCGAATTACCTGATTCTGTGCTGTAGACTCTATGGGGGTCGATATTTAAACCTCCCCACTGCAGGTGGGAGGGGATGTGGGGGAGTTAAAAATGTGCCATGTGTCCTCCACACTTGAGGTGGGACACCTCATTATCATATTTAAATCACACTCCCACAGTGCAGTCAGGAACCTGATTTAAATTTAACGCTGGCCAGCCTGGTATCGCAGGGCTCGGGAAACCCGGCAGCTGAATGGAGATGGAAACAGCCGGATTAAGCAGGTAAGTACTTTTTAAAGCACTGCTTGTAAGCCAGGAGGTGCAGGAGTGCAGGGTACGGTAGCATAGTGGTTATGTTACTGGACTAAAATCCAGAGTCATGAATTCAAATCCCGCCACGGCAGCTGGTGAATTTAAATTCAATTAATTAAATAAAAATCTGGAATTAAAATACTAGAATCAGTAATGGTGGCCATGAAAACTACCGGATTGTCGTAAAAACCCATCTGGTCTTTACGGGAAGGAAACCTGCCGTCCTTACTCGGTCTGGCCAATATGTGACTCCAGACCCACAGCAATGTGCTTGATTCTTAATTGCCCTCTGAAATGGCCGAGCAAGCCACTCAGTTGCAAAATCTCGCCATGAAGTCATAATAAGAATAAAACCAGACGGCCCACCCGGCATCGGACCAGCAGGCACCAGACACGACAACGGCAAACCAAGCCCAGTCGACTCTGCAAAGTCCTCCTCACTAACATCTGGGGACTTGTGCCAAAATTGGGAGAGCTGTCCCACAGACTAGTCAAGCAACAGCCTGACATAGCCACATTCACAGAATCATACCTTTCAGCCAACATCCCAGACTCTTCCATCACCATCCCTGAGTATGTTCTGTCCCATCGGCAGGACAGACCCACCAGAGGTGGCGGTACAGTGATATACAGTCAGGAGGGAGTGGCCCTGGGAGTCCTCAACATTGACTCTGGACCCCATGAAATCTCATGGCATCAGGTCAAACATGGGCAAGGAAACCTCTTGCTGATTACCACCTACCGTCCTCCCTCAGCTGATGAATCAGTCCTCCTCGATGTTGAGCACCACTTGGAAGAAGCACTGAGGGTAGCAAGGGCACAAAATGTACTCTGGGTGGGGGACTTCAATGTCCATCACCAAGGGTGGCTCGGTAGCACCACTACTGACCGAGCTGGCCGAGTCCTGAAGGACATAGCTGCCAGACTGGGCCTGCGGCAGGTGGTGAGTGAACCAACACGAGGGGAAAAACTTACTTGACCTCGTCCTCAACAATCTACCTGTCGCAAATGCATCTGTCCATGACAGTATTGGGAGGAGTGACCACTGCACAGTCCTCGTGGAGACGAAGTCCCGTCTTCGCACTGAGGACACCATCCAACGTGTTGTGTGGCACTACCACCGTGCTAAATGGGATAGATTCAGAACAGATCTTGCAGCTCAAGACTGGGCATCCATGAGGCACTATGGGCCATCAGCAGCAGCAGAATTGTATTCCAACACAACCTGTAATCTCATGGCCTGGCATATTCCTCAATCTACCATTACCAACAAGCCAGGGGATCAACCCTGGTTCAATGAGGAGTGTAGAAGAGCATGCCAGGAGCAGCACCAGGCATACCTAAAAATGAGTGCCAAGCTGGTGAAGCTACAACTCAGGACTACATGCATGCTAAACAGCGGAAGCAACATGCTATACACAGAGCTAAGCGATTCCACAACCAACGGATCAGATCAAAGCTCTGCAGTCCTGCCACATCCAGTCGTGAATGGGGGTGGACAATTAAACAACTAATGGGAGGAGGAGGCTCTATAAACATCCCCATCCTCAATGATGGCGGAGTCCAGCACGTGAGTGCAAAAGACAAGGATGAAGCGTTTGCAACCATCTTCAGCCAGAAGTGCCGAGTGGATGATCCATCTCGGCCTCCTCCCGATATTCCCACCACCATCACAGAAGCCAGTCTTCAGCCAATTTGATTCACTCCACGTGATATCAAGAAATGGCTGAGTGCACTGGATACAGCAAAGGCTATGGGCCCTGACAACATCCCAGCTGTAGTGCTGAAGACTTGTGCTCCAGAACTAGCTGCGCCTCTAGCCAAGCTGTTCCAGTACAGTTACAACACTGGCATCTACCTGACAATGTGGAAAATTGCCCAGGTATGTCCTGTCGTCGACAGTGCTATCAAGCGGCACTTACTCACCAATAACCTGTTCACCGATGCTCAGTTTGGGTTCCGCCAGGACCACTCGGCTCCAGACCTCATTACAGCCTTGGTCCAAACATGGACAAAAGAGCTGAATTCCACAGGTGAGGTGAGAGTGGCTGCCCTTGACATCAAGGCAGCATTTGACCGAGTGTGACACCAAGGAGCCCTAGTAAAATTGAAGTCAATGGGAATCAGGGGGAAACTCTCCAGTGGCTGGAGTCATACCTAGCAGAAGGGAAGATGGTAGTGGTTGTTGGAGGCCAATCATCTCAGCCCCAGGACATTGCTGCAGGAGTTCCTCAGGGAAGTGTCCGAGGCCCAACCATCTTCAGCTGCTTCTTCAATGATCTTCCCTCCATCATAAGGTCAGAAATGGGGATGTTCGCTGATGATTGCACAGTGTTCAGTTTCATTCGCAACCCCTCAAATAATGAAGCAGTCCAAGCCCGCATGCAGCAAGACCTGGACAACATCCACGCTTGGGCTCATAAGTAGCAAGTAACATTCGCGCCAGATAAGTGCCAGGCAATGACCATCTCCAACAAGAGAGAGCCTAACCACCTCCCCTTGACATTCAACGGCATTACCATCGCTGAATCCCCCACCATCAACATCCTAGGGGTCATCATTGACCAGAAACTTAACTGGGCCAGCCATATAAATACTGTGGCTATGAGAGCAGGTCAGAGGCTGGGTATTCTGCGCCGTGTGACTCATCTCCTGACTCCCCAAAGCCTTTCCACCATTTACAAGGCACAAGTCAGGAATGTGATGGAATACTCTCCACTTGCCTGAATGAGTGCAGCTCCAACAACACTCAAGAAGCTCAACACCATCCAAGATAAAGCAGGCCGCTTGATTGGCACCCCATCCACCACCCTAATCATTCACTACCTTCACCACCGGCGCACAGTGGCTGCAGTGTGTACCATCCACAGGATGCATTGCAGCAACTCGCCAAGGCTTCTTCGACAGCACCTCCCAAACCCATGACCTCTACCACCTAGAAGGACAAGAGCAGCAGGCACATGGGAACAACACCACCTGCATGTTCCCCTGCAAGTCACACACCATCCCGACTTGGAAATATATCGCTGTTCCTTCATCGTCGCTGGGTCAAAATCCTGAAACTCCCTTCCTAACAGCACTGTGGGAGAACCTTCACCACACGGACTGCAGCGGTTCAAGAAGGCGGCTCACCACCACCTTCTCAAGGGCAATTAGGGATGGGCAATAAATGCTGGCCTAGGATGTTGATGGTGGGGGATTCAGCGATGGTAATGCCGTTGAATGTCAAGGGGAGGTGGTTAGGCTCTCTCTTGTTGGAGATGGACATTGCCTGCCACTTATGAGCCCAAGCCTGGATGTTGTCCAGGTCTTGCTGCGTGCGGGCTCGGACTGTTTCATTATTTGAAGGGTTGCGAATGGAACTGAACATAGGACATAGGAACATAGGAACAGGAGTAGGCCATTCAGCCCCTCGTGCCTGCTCCGCCATTTGATAAGATCATGGCTAATCTGTGATCTAACTCCATATACCTGCCTTAGGCCCATATCACTTAATACCTTTGGTTGCCAAAAAGCTATCCATCTCAGATTTAAATTTAGCAATTGAGCTAGTATCAATTGCCGTTTGCGGAAGAGCGTTCCAAACTTCGACAACCCTTTGTGTGTAGAAATATTTTCTAATCTCACTCCTGAAAGGTCTGACTCTAATTTTTAGACTGTGCCCCCACTCCTAAAATCCCCAACCAGCGGAAATAGTTTCTCTCTATCCACCCTATCTGTTCCCCTTAATATATCATAAACCTCGATCAGATCACCCCTTAACCTTTGAAACTCTAGAGAATACAGCCCCAATTTGTGTAATCTCTCCTCGTAACTTAACCCTTGAAGTCCGGGTACCATTCTAGTAAACCTACGCTGCACTCCCTCCAAGGCCAATATGTCCTTCCGAAGGTGCAGTGCCCAGAACTGCTCACGGTACTCCAGGTGCAGTCTAACCAGGGTTTTGTATAGCTGCAGCATAACTTCTGCCCCCTTGTACTCCAGTCCTCTAGATATAAAGGCCAACATTCCATTTGCCTTCTTGATTATTTTCTGCACCTGTTCATGACACTTCAATGATCTATGTACCTGTACCCCTAAGTCCCTTTGGACATCCACTGTTTTTAACTTTTTACCATTTAGAAAGTACCCTGTTCTATCCTTTTTTGATCCAAAGTGGATGACCTCACATTCGTCTGCATTGAATTCCATTTGCCACAGTTTTGCCCATTCACCTAATCTATCAATATCGCTTTATAATTTTATGTTTTCATCTACACTGCTTACAATGCCACCAGTCTTTGTGTCATCGGCAAACTTAGTTATGAGACTTTCTATGCCTTCATCTAAGTCGTTAATAAATATTGTGAATAATTGAGGCCCCAAGACAGATCCCTGCGGGACTCCACTAGTCACATCCTGCCAATGTGAGTACCTACCCATTATCCCTACTCTCTGTCGCCTTTCGCTCAGCCAACTGCCGAACCAAGTCCGTACTTTTCCCTCGATTCCATGGGCTTCTTTCTTAGCTAACAGTCTCTTATGTGGGACTTTATCAAATGCCTTCTGGAAGTCCATATAAATAACATCCATTGACATTCCCCTGTCCACTACCTTAGTCACCTCTTCAAAAAATTCAGGTTTGTCAGGCATGACCTACCTTTTACAAATCCATGCTGGCTCTCTCTGATTAACTGAAAATTCTCGGTGTTCAGTCACTCTATCCTTAATTATAGACTCCAACATTTTCCCCACAACAGATGTTAGGCTAAGTGGTCTATAATTCCCCGGTTTCCCTCTCTCTCCTTTCTTAAAAAGCGGAGTGACATGTGCAATTTTCCAATCTAGAGGGACAGTTCCTGAATCTAGAGAACTTTGAAAGATTATAGTTGGGGCATCTGTAATGTGCTCACCTACTTCCTTTAAAATCCTGGGATTGAAACCATCTGGTCCTGGGGATTTGTCACTCTTTAGTGCACTGTGCAATCATCAGCGAACATCCCCATTTCTGACCTTATGATGGAGGGAAGGTCATTGATGAAGCAGCTGAAGATGGTTGGGCCTTGGACACTGCCCTGAGGAACTCCTGCAGCAATGTCATGGGGCTGAGATAATTGGCCTCCAACAACCACTACCATCTTCCTTTGTGCTAGGTATGACTCCAGCCAATGGAGAGTTTTCCCCTTGATTCCCATTGACTTCAATTTTACTAGGGCTCCTTTGTGCCACCCTCGGTCAAATGCTGCCTTGATGTCAAGGGCAGTCACTCTCATCTCACCTCTGGAATTCAGCTCTTTTGTCCATGTTTGGACCAATGCTGTAATGAGGTCTGGAGTCGAGTGGTCCTGGCGGAACCCAAACTGAGCATCGGTGAACAGGTTATTGGTGAGTAAGTGCTGCTTGATAGCACTGTCGACGACACCTTCCATCACTTTGCTGATGACTGAGAGTAGACTGATGGGGCGGTAATTGGCCGGATTGGACTTGTCCTGCTTTTTGTGGACAGGATATACCTGGGCAATTTTCCATATTGTCGGGTAGATGCCAGTGTTGTAGCTGTACTGAAACAGCTTGCTCGAGGTGCAGCTAGTTCTGGAGCACAAATCTTCAGCACTACAGCTGGGATGTTGTTCGGGCCCATAGCCTTTGCTGTGAGGTTCACCATGAACGGCGACACTTGATGCCACCCTGTGGGTCATTTACAGTGGGTGTATGTGTAGTTGCAGGACTGTTTTGTGCAGGGAGGGGTGGGGGAGGCTGGTGTGGGCACTGCTCTTCCCAGGTAGTCTGAGGATTGAACTCTTCACACTTTCTGTTCTTAGGAGAACCGTTCACATATCAGTGACTCCCTGGCCTCATGAGCAGCAAGGTGAGCCGCTGCTCTGCCCATAGGTTCCTCCTGCTCCTCGTCCTCCTCTTGCTCCTCCTCCTCCGCCTCCACCTCCTCCTCCTCAATGTGGATGGCAGATGTGGATGGGGCCTCCTCAAGCGGCAGCCCTCTCTGTTGTGCCATGTGGTGCAGGGCACAACGCACGACTATAATGCGTCCCACTCTGGTGCATATTGAAGCGCTCCCCCAGAACAATCAAGCCACCTAAATCGTATCTTGAGCAGCCCTATAGCAGGCTCAATTGTAGACATGGTGGCGATGTGGCTGTCATCATATCGACGCTGTTGCTCGGTGATGGGGTTCCTCAGAGGTGTCATGAGCCATGTGTGCAGGGGGTATCCCTTGTCCCCGAGGAGCCAGCCCTTAAGGGTTTTCTGTGGAAGAGGGTGGGATGTCGGATTCCCTGAGGATGAAGGAATCGTGGCAGTTGCCAGGGTATCTGATGCACATGTGAAGGAATCTTTTGAGGTGGTCACAAATGAGCTGAGTGTTGATGGAGTGATAGCCCTTCCTGTTGATGAACAGTCCTGGCTCATGTGGAGGTGCTCGTATTGCTATATGGGTGCAATCGATTACACCCTTCACCTGTGGGAAGCCAGCCACAGAGTGGAATCCTCTCCATCTGGCTGAGGTCGTCCATGGGGAAGTTAACATACTCCGAGGCCCTTCGAAACAAGCCGCTGGTGACCTGCCTTATGCACTTGTGTGCAGACGATTGAGAGACCCCAGCGATGTCCCCGGTAGTACCCTGGAATAATCCGGAGACAAAGAAATTGAGGGCAGTGGTGACTTTAACAGCGACAGGTAAGGCCCAGCCAGGAGCAGCTCGGCGTGAAGGAGGCTGCAGATGCCCGCGACTGACTCTGAGCCTCCGTATGCACTGCTCATCAGAGAGGTCCAGGAAGCTGAGCCTCGGTCTGTAGACCCAATGGTGAGGGTAGTGCCTCCTGCGACGTCGCTCTCTCTGTTGTTGCCCTCTGTGCTCTTGTGCAGGTGGCTGTGGCTCAGCACTGTGTTGTGGAGCTCCAAGTGGCGGAGGTGGACGCCGTGCCCGGTGAGGCTGGTGATGTTGCTCATCCTCGGATGTTGTGGTGAATGCAGCCATGGTGCCTCCCTATCCTGATGGTGTGAGTTTGAGGGGGTCCGTAAAGTAGTTAAATATGTTTGAACATAAGAATTTTGAGTTGAAAATAAGAATTGTCAGTGAAAACACAAAGATCTTGCAGCCAAAACTTTGTGTGAAAGAACTGCGTGCTCTGCTGCAATAAGTGACCTTTTCTCCCCATCTGTCAAATAAGCATTTGAAAATCCCACTGGCTGCTGGCTGAAACACGTCTGATTCAACATGGAGTGTTTCCCACAGCACTGGACACACACTGAGGATGCTTCAAAATCACACCCCTGCCTCAATGTGGAGAAAATTAAGTAGTTCAACTACTTAAACTATCTCAACAACTGTGTCAAGTATCATCCCGCCGGCTTTAATTGCCGGTGGGACTTCCGCATTCGGGAGGTGTGCGCACACCCAGACATGTTAGTGGGGAACCCGGAAGTGTGCGGGTTGGAGCCGGGTTCCGAACCCAATCGGGATTTCCCCAATTTTCGGATCCCCCTCGCCCCCAACGTACCCGCAATTTCCTGTGAAAATTGAACCCCATGTGCTCGAACGATAGGTTGTAAAGGGCCCCTTTACTGTCTCTGTTTACGGCCTTTCATGTAGAGATAGCCTCTTACATTTCTACGCCCAGACATTCGTAATGGTCCTTACATCTCCAATTTTGATTGCTTCAGTGGCTTCAAATCCATTCCTTATACCATTTGACCATATGCTCGGTACAATACTATTTGATGTTTTACAATCCCAGTTGTTTTGAACAGATCACCAGATAGGAATGAGAGGCCCCATGCTTTTTTTCACACCTATCATTGCTTTCCTGATCCGGAGCCTTTGATGTATGTCCTTGTTGCTTTTTCTTACATTACCCCCTGCTGTGTTGAACAGCTTCTGCTTCCAAAATCCTAAGTATTTTGAAAACTTGTCAATGCTTTAAGCTCAACATTATTCATCTATCTTATATATTTAATAATCTAGATATCTATCCGCAGTACAATGTCTTCGATCCCGAAACTCAGACTTCTCCAAACTCAGTGAGGGAAAAACAGGATTTGTGAGAACACGGTTTACCACGTTACTGTGTTTGTAGGTTTTCAAATGTCTTTGTTTAAAAGAGGTACAGTTAACCCTTTCCTTCAAATGTTTTTTGTTAAAAGGGTTTTGAACTCCATACCCTCCATCCCAATTTGCCAGTCCGACAACCCCCCTTATGCCCTGCTAGCTTTGCCGATTGCCGAGCCTCCCTACCTCCCCGTAAATAGTGGGGCCTGTGTAAATCTATGTAACCCTGCAACTCGATTCCACAGCCTCAACTCTCTGTGTAAAGATATTTCTCTTGTTCTCTTCTAAATCGCTTGCATGTAACTTTCTTCCATATAACTTTCTATATACGGCCCTTTGTTCTTGACCCCTCAACCACTGGAAACAATCTGCTTCTATCTACCCATTGTTTCAGGATTTTATGCACTTTTATCATATCGCCCTGTAATCTGCGTTGTTCTAATGAAATAAGAGCCAATTTTTCAAGTTTTTCTTCGTATTTGAAATTCCTCGTGAATCTGCATTGTACCCTCTAAAGCCTCAATATCCTTCCTATAATGTAAAGCCCAATACTGCACACAGCACTATAACTGTCTTATTATCCGTATGTTAACAATTTTACAGTGAGGGATACATAACAAGCACATTGCAAATTGCTGTATAAATATGGGTGCCGATGGAGTGTGTACCTTCTCAAAATGTTAATGTCTGAGCAGAGTCCTGAACAGAAAGATCACTGATGGCTCAGGATTGGTACCCAGTACTGAAAAGGCTGCTGATCCCACTGGCTCTGCAGAACTGCAAACAAACTCGGTGGCTGATTCTCAGATAAATAATTGTAAACAATTTTACAACACCAAGTTATAGTCCAGCAATTTTATTTTAAATTCACAAGCTTTCGGAGGCTTCCTCCTTCGTCAGGTGAACGATGTGAAAATGAAATCCTCGAAATGAAATCGCATTTATAATTCACAGAACAATGCTTGGTGAGTACAGACAGTTTTTTCAACTGCCCGTTGCCAAGGCAATCAGTGTGCAGACAGACAGGTGTTACCTGCCAGGTCTCACAGAATATACAAATCACCAAAAAAAAACAACAAACAAAAAAAAAACAGAGATAGAGAGGTAGAAACATAGAAAAGACAGCAACTGACCCGTTATATTAAAAACAGATAACATTTGTTCGCTGGTGGGGTAACGTGTAGCGTGACATGAACCCAAGATCCCGGTTGAGGCCGTCCTCATGGGTGCGGAACTTGGCTATCAATTTCTGCTCGACGATTTTGCGTTGTCGTGTGTCTCGAAGGCCGCCTTAGAGTACGCTTACCCGAAGGTCGGTGGATGAATGTCCTTGACTGCTGAAGTGTTCCCCGACTGGGAGGGAACCCTCCTGTTTGGCGATTGTTGCGCGGTGTCCGTTCATCCGTTGTCGCAGCGTCTGCATGGTCTCGCCAATGTACCATGCTCTGGGGCATCCTTTCCTGCAACGTATGAGGTAGACAACGTTGGCCGAGTCACAGGAGTATGAACCATGCACCTGGTGGGTGGTGTCCTCTCGTGTGATGGTGGTATCTGTGTCGATGATCTGGCATGTCTTGCAGAGGTTACCGTGGCAGGGTTGTGTGGTGTCGTGGACGCTGTTCTCTTGAAAGCTAGGTAATTTGCTGCGAACCATAGAAATGATACAGCATCGAAGGGGGCCATTCGGCCCATCGTGTCCGCACCGGCTCGAAGAACAACCAGGTGCCCATTCTAATCCCACCTTTCAGCACCCGGTCCGTCGCCCTGCAGCTTACAGCACTTTAGGTGCAGGTCCAGGTACTTTTTAAAAGAGTTGAGGGTCCCTGCCTCTACCACCAATTCGGGCAGCGAATTCCATACACCCACCACCCTCTGGGTAAAAAAGTTTTCCCTCATGTCCCCTCCACTCCTTCCGCCAATCAGCTTAAATCTATGTCCTCTAGTTCTTGAACTCTCCGCTAGGGGAAACAGGTACTTCCTGTCTACTCTATCCGGGCCCCTCATAATTTTGTACACTTCAAACAAGTCTCCCCTCAGCCTCCTCTGCTCCAAGGAAAACAACCCCAGCCTATCCAATCTCTCCTCACAGCTGCAATTTTCAAGCCCCGGCAACATTCTTCTAAACCTTCTCTACACTCTCTCCAGAGCAATTACGTCCTTCCTGTAATGTCGTGACCAGAACTGCGCACAATAGTCCTGCTGTGACCTTACCTGCGTTTTATACAGTTCCATCATTACATCCCTGCTTTTGTATTCTATACCTCGGCTACTAACAGAGAGCATTCCGTATGGCTTCTTCACAATCTTATCTACCTGTACCGCCACCTTCAGGGACCTGTGCACATGCACTCCAAGGTCTCTCACTTCCTCTACCCCCTCAATATATTCCCGTTTACTGCGTATTCCCTTTTACTGTTTGCCCTCCCTAAGTGCATAATCTCACACTCCTCCCGGTTGAATTCCATTTGTCACTTTTCCGCCCACTCCACCAACCCATTGATATCTTCTTGGAGTCTACAGCTATCCTCTTCACTATCAACTACATGGCCAATTTTTGTGTCGTCTGCAAATTTGCCAATCATGCCCCCTACATTCAAGTCCAAATCATTAATATATACCACAAACAGCATGGGACCCAACACTGAGCCCTGTGGCACACCACTGGAAATGGATTTCCATTTACAAAGGCATCCATCGACTTTTACCCTTTGTTTCCTGTTACTAAGCCAATTTTGGATCCAATTTGCCAAATTTCCCTGTATCCCATGGCTTTTATCTTTCTGACCAGTCTGCCATGTGGGACCTTGTCAAATGCCTTACGAAAATCCATGTCATAGAGTCATAGAGTCATACAGCACGGATAGAGGCCCTTCGGCCCATCGTGTCCGCGCCGGCCATCAGCCCTGTCTACTCTAATCCCATATTCCAGCATTTGGTCCGTAGCCTTGTATGCTATGGCATTTCAAGTGCTCATCCAAATGCTTCTTGAATGTTGTGAGGGTTCCTGCCTCCACAACCCTTTCAGGCAGTGAGTTCCAGACTCCAACCACCCTCTGGGTGAAAAAGTTCTGTCTCAAATCCCCTCTAAACCTCCCGCCTTTTACCTTGAATCTATGTCCCCTTGTTATAGAACCCTCAACGAAGGGAAAAAGCTCCTTAGTATCCATCCTATCTGTGCCCCTCATAATTTTGTACACCTCAATCATGTCCCCCCTCAGCCTCCTCTGCTCCAAGGAAAACAAACCCAATCTTCCCAGTCTCTCTTCATAGCTGAAGCGCTCCAGCCCAGATCACATCCTTCCTGTAGTGTGGCGACCAGAACTGCACACAGTACTCCAGCTGTGGCCTAACCAGTGTTTTATACAGCTCCATCATAACCTCCTTGCTCTTATATTCTGTGCCTCGGCTAATAAAGGCAAGTATCCCATATGCCTTCTTTACCACCTTATCTACCTGTTCCGCCGCCTTCAGGGATCTGTGAACAACATCCACTGCACTACCCTCATCAATCCTCCTTGTCATTTCCTCAAAGAATTCAATCAGATTTGTAAGGCATGATCTTCCCTGAACAAATCCGTTCTGACTATCCCTGATTAAACCATGCCTTTCCAAGTGACAGTTTATCCTATCTCTCAGTATTGATTCTAAGAGTTTGCCCACCATCGAGGTAAGACTGACCGGCCTATAATTGTTCGGCCTTTCCCCCGTAACCTTTTTAAACAATGGTACTACGTTTGCAGTCTTCCAGTCCTCCGGTACTTCCCCTATATCTAGTGAGGATTGGAGATTGATCCTCAGAGCATCCGCTATTTCCTCCCTGACTTCCTTCAATAGCCTAGGAAACAATCCATCCGGCCCTGGTGACTTATCAACTTTCAAGGATTCCAGTCCCTCTAGTACTTCCTCTCTCGTTATGTTTACCTTATCCAATATTTCACATCTCTCCTCTTTAACTACTATGTCCAGATCATCCCTTTCCTTTGTGAATAAGGAGACTAAATATTCATTTAAAACCCTACCCACATCCTCTGCTTCTACACACAAGTTACCCTTATCATCCCAGATAGGGCCCACCTTTTCCTTAGCAATCCTCTTGTTCTTAATGTACTGATAAAACATCTTTGGGTTTTCTTTAATCTTACTAGCTAATATTTTTCTATGCCCTCTCTTTGCTTTCCTTATTTCCTTTTTTACGTCATCCCTGTACTTTCTTATACTCCTCTAGGTCTTCTGCAGTATTTAGTTTTCTGTGACAGTTATAAGCTTTCTTTTTCTGCTTTATCTTGCCCCGTATACTTCTAGACAACCAGGGGGCTCTAAATTTGGCAGTGCCACCCTTTTTTCTTTGAGGGGGCGTGTCTGCATTCTACCCGTAGAATTTCACTTTTTAGTGCCTCCCACTGGTTTGCCACTGATTTCTCCTCAAGTAGTTGTGTCCAGTCCACTTCTGCCAAATCACCTCTTAGTCCTGTAAAATTTGCTGTCCCCCAATTTAAAACATTTACTCCTGATTTAACTCTGTCCTTTTCAATAATAATGCTAAAACAAACTGAATTGTGGTCACTATCCCCAATGGTCACCCACTGTCAATTCACCCACTTGCCCATCTTCATTTCCCAGGACTAAATCTAGAATTGCATCCCCTCTTGTTGGGCTTGTCACGTATTGGCTAAAAAAGTTCTCCTGGACACCGATCAAGAATTTTGCACCCTCTGTGCCCCTCACGCTGTTTGAATCCCAGTTGATGTTAGGGTAGTTGAAGTCCCCTACTATTGTTGCCGTCTCATTTTTGCACTCAGAAATTTACCTGCATATTTGTTCTTCTATCTCCCTTTCACTATTCAGGGGTCTATAGTACACTCCTGGTAGTGTGATTGCCCCATTTTTATTTCTTAGCTCAACCCATATGGCCTCGATTGATGATCTATTTAGCATATCATCCCTTCTCACAACTGTAATTGATTCTTTAACCAATAATGCTAACCCCCCTCCTTTTTTATCACCTACTCTATCCTGCCTGAAAACTCTATATCCAGGGATATTGAGCTGCCAATTATCCCCCTCTTTAAGCCAAGTTTCCGTTATAGCAATGATATCATGCTGCCATGTGTCTCTCTGTGCCCTTAGCTCATCTGCTTTGTTTGTAATACTCCTTGCATTGAAGTATATACCCTTTAACCCCGTCAAATTCCTGTGTTGAACACTATTTAACCTTTGCTTTTTTTGCCTTTCTGAGTCGCTAACTACGTCACTAACTGCTTTTCTACTTCCCGTTTCCTGGTCTGAATTTGTCCTATCTGTACCTGCCTTTTGGTTCCCATCCCCCTGCCATACTAGTTTAAACCCTCCCCAACAGAACTAGCAAATGCCCCCGCAAGGATATTGGTCCCGGTTCTGCTTGGGTGCAACCCGTCCAGCTTATACAGGTCTCACCTTTCCCAGAATCGGTCCCAAAGCCTCAGGAATTTAAACCCCTCCCTCCTACACCATCTCACAAGCCACGCATTCATCTCGTCTATTCTCCTATTTCTGCTCTCGCTAGCACGTGGCACTGGGTGTAATCCGGAGATTACTACCTTAGAGGTCATGCTTTTTAATTTATTTCCTAACTCCCTATATTCTGCTTGCAGGACCTCATCCCTTTTTTTACCGATGTCATTGGTACCGATATGGACCACGACCTCTGGTTGTTCACCTTCCCCATTCAGAATGTCCTGCATCTTCAAGGAGACAGCAAACAAGCATAAAAGTGGCTGGATGCTCATATTATTGCAGAGCTGCCTGTAAGTGGGGGATGTGCTGTGAAAAGTACTGTGTCGGCCGGAAGGCATCACATATTATGCAGAAACAGAATGGATTAATTTGACATCTAACATTAAGATGTCCATTTGGGGTAAGTTTGCAATTGTAGTATTATAGATCCTAATTTCACCTGGAGGAGGGAAAGTCAGTGGCTGAGTTTGATCTAGTGAGCAGATCTTCCCATATTTACGGCCACCCCCTCGACCTTGCCATCTCTCATGGCCTCTCTATTCCCATCTTCTCAATCACAGACAAGACCATCACTGATCACTTCCTTGTATCCCTCGCCACTCACATCCCTCTTCCAACCCCACTTTCTTCTGTATCCACCCTCGGAAAATACTCTTCCCTTAAGTCACTTACAATGGCACTTTCAAATTCCCAACTGTCTAGCTTTTGGCCCTCCAGTTGCCTTGATACTTAATCAATTTCTTTCGTGTGATACTTTAGCAGCTATTGATTTTCTCTATCATACCCTCAGCTCTGCATGTCCCCAGTAAAACTCTTACTCTCTCCCACCCTGGTTTGCCCCCTGGTATGGCCCTCATTTTCGCTCCCTAAGTCAGACTTGAACATACATGGCACACAACTGGTATAGCCATTCATTGCCAGATCTGGCTGGATCACATCAAGCACTATCAGGCCCTGCTCTCCTCTGCCAAAATTGCTCACTATTCCAAGATTATCCTGGAATTCAAAGATAACCCCCGACTTCTTTTCTTCACTACCAACCAACTCCTTAAACCCATCTCCCTTGCCCCCTCCACTCCTACCTCCAACAAGTATGATGTGGAGATGCCGGTGATGGACTGGGGTTGACAATTGTAAACAATTTTACAACACCCAAGCCTCCGAAAGCTTGTGGAATTTAAAATAAATTTGTTGGACTATAACTTGGTGTTGTAAAATTGTTTCCAACAAGTATGAGGAGCTTATGGATTTCTTTGTCACCTTAGCCCACCAAGACAAACTTCTCCCAAGGTTCCCCCCTGTTCCAGCCCTGAACTCACATTTTTCTCTAATTTCTCTCCTATTTCTCCTCATGCCCTCTCTGACCTTATCTTGTTCTTGTGACCCACCTCCTGTTCTCTCCATCCTAACTCCAGTAAACAGCTAATCACCCAACTTCCCTTCCTGTCCTCCACGCTAGCTGAAATTGTAAACTTCTCCCTTTCCTCGGGTACTGTCCCTTACAAATTTGCTGTCATTACTCTCTTTGTCTGTGTAATTTGACCCATTGTGTATTCAGTATACTGGGACCTACTGCTTTCCGTGGCTAACCTGTCTGAACACCAACGACACCTTTGATTGGTGCGATGGTGTCCCAGCCTAATATAAGATATGCGATTTGAGAACCTCTCATTCACTCACTCACCTGACGAAGGAGATAATCTCCGAAAGCTTGTGATTTTCAAATAAAATTGTTGGACTATAACCTGGTGTTGTAAGATTCTGTACATTTGTCCACCCCAGTCCATCACCGGCATCTCCACATCAAAAGACCGACCTTGACACTTCTGTCCTTTCAAACTGCTGTCTCATCTCCAACCTCCCTTTCTGCTCCAAGATCTTTGAACATGTTGTCGCCTCCTAAATCCATGCCTATCTGTTCCGCAAGTCCATGTTTGAACCTCTCCAATCAGGTTTCTGCAGTTGCCACAGCACTGAAACAGCCCCAATCAAAATCACAAATGACATCCTCTGTGACTGTGACCATGGTGCACTATCCTTCTCAACCTGTCTTCAGCTTTTCCCATGGTTGACCACATCTTTCTCATCCAATGCCTCGCCTCTGTTGTCCAGGTGAGTAGAACTAACCTCATCTGATTTCATTCTTACCTATCTAGTCATAGCCAGAGAATCTCCTGCAATCTTCCTGCCCCCAAACCATTACCTCCTGCAGTCCCCGGAGGATCTATCATCCTATTTCTCATTTACATGTGACATCATCCGAAGACATGACATCAGGTTCCACATGTATGTTGATGACACCGAGCTCTACCTCACCACTTCCTCTGCGTTGTTAGACTGCTGTCCAACATCCAGTCCTGGATGAGCCTCAATTTCCTCCAATTGAACATTGGGAAGACTGAAACCATTGTCTTCGGCCCCAGCCACAAACTCTGTTCCCTCGCCATTGATTCCAACCCCCCCTCCCTGACCACCGTTCACAACCTTTGTGTTCTATTAGACCCTGAGCTGCACTTCCGACCCCATATTCACTCCATCATAAGACTGCAGACTTCCACCTCTATAACATCGCCTGACTCTGCACCAGCTTATTTGCCGCTGAAACCCTCATCTGTGCTGAGCTCCGTATCTTTTCCATCACAAAAATCGCCAACTTCCACCAAAGTAATATCGTCCGTTTCTGCTTGCCTCACCTCACCTGTTACATCCATGCTTTTGTTACCTCGTGACTCGACTATTCCACTCAACTTCAGCTCATTGAAAACCCTGCTGTCCGTATCCTAACCCACACCAAGTGCCGTTCACTCATCACCCCTGTGTGCTGGCTTACATTGGCACCAGGTCCACCACCGCCTCGATTTTAAAATTCTCATCCTAGTGTTCAAATTCCTCCATGGTCACGCCCTTTCATATCTCTGTAACATACTCTAACCCTATAACACTGTTAGAACTCTGTTCCTCTAGCTCTGGCCTCTTGTGCATCCCCCATTCCCTTCACCCCACCATTCCTGGCTGTGCCTTCAGCTGTCTAGGCCCTAAGCTCCTAAATTCCCACCTAAAACTTCTCTGCCTCCCTTTCTCTCCTCTTTTTATGATGTGGAGATGCCGGTGATTGACTGGGGTTGGCAAATGTAAAGAATCTTACAACACCAGGTTATAGTCCAACAATTTTATTTGAAAATCACAAGCTTTCGGAGGCTTTCTCCTTACGAAGGACTATAACCTGGTGTTGCAAGATTCTTTACATTTGCCACTCCTCTTTTTAGACCATCCTTAAAATCTACCTCTTTATCAAGCTTTTAGTCACCCATCCTAATACCCTAATCAGTGTCAATTTTTGTCTGATTACACGCCTGTGAAGCACCTTGAGACATTTTGCCATGATAAAGGCACAATATAAAGTTGTTATTCTTGATGTGATAATCACTGCTGACCTGGGCACTGAAGGCCCCCAGGAGGATGACCTTGTAGGTGTTCGATACTCTTGACTATCCTCTTGAAACGAAACAACTCAGTTGACAGTAGAAATTCTCTTTGGCTACATCACTATTCACTCTTTCAGGCAGCGCATTTGAGATCATGACTACTCATTGCGTAAAAAAGTTTTTCCTCATATCACCTTTGGTTCTTTTGCCAATCACCTTAAATCTGTGTCCTCCGGTTCTCAACCCTTCCGTCATTGGGAACAGTTTCTCTTTATTTACTTTATCGAAACCCTTCATGATTTTGAAAACTTCGAACAGATCTCCTCTCAATCTTCTCTTCTCTACGAAGAACAACCCCAGCAGCTCCAGTCTATCCACATAACTGAAGTCCTTCATCCCTGGAACCATTCTAGTAAATCTTTTCTGCACTCTGTCTAAGGCTTTCATAACCTTCCTAAGGCGTGGTGCCCAGAATTGGACACAATACTCCAGTTGTGGCCAAACCAATGATTTACAAAGCTTCAACATAACTTCCTTGCTTTTGTACTTTGGCAGGAAAAATCAGAGAGCAAGTTATTATCTTAATGGCGAGAAACTGGAAAGTATTGCAGTACAAAGGGATCTGGGGGTCCCAGTGCAAGAAAATCAAAAAGTTAGTATGCAGGTGCAGCAGGTGATCAAGAAGGCCAATGGAATGTTGGCTTTTATTGCTGGGGGGATAGAATATAAAAACAGGGAGGTATTGCTGCAGTTATATAAGGTATTGGTGAGACCACACCTGGAGTACTGCATACAGTTTTGGTGTCCATACTTAAGAAAAGACATACTTGCTCTCGAGGCAGTACAAAGAAGGTTCACTCGGTTAATCCCGGGGATGAGGGGGCGGACATATGAGGAGAGGTTGAGTAGATTGGGACTCTACTCATTGGAGTTCAGAAGAATGAGAGGCGATCTTATTGAAACATATAAGATTGTGAAGGGGCTTGATCAGGTGGATGCAGTAAGGATGTTCCCAAGGATGGGTGAAACTAGAACTAGGGGGCATAATTTTAGAATAAGGGGCTGCTCTTTCAAAACTGAGATGAGGAGAAACTTCTTCACTCAGAGGGTGAAATCCGTGCTGGCTTTCCTTTATTAATCCACACTTATCCAAGTGACTATTAATTTTGTCCCGGATTATCATTTCTAAAGGTTTCCCCACCACCGAGGTTAAACTGACTGGCCTCTAGTTTTCGGGTGAAGGAGCGGGCGGCGGGGGGGACTCTGAAAATCGCTGAAATCCTGAGCGGGTTCGGAGCCTGGCTTCATCCCGCCGACTTCCGGGTTCCCCAGTGACCAGCAGTTAAAGCTGGCAGGATAATACTTTGCTTAGGTTGTCAGCTAGTTGAAGCATTCTCAGTGTGTTTCCCGTGCTGTGGGAAACACTCCATTGTTGCAGTAGATGTGTTTCAGCCAGCAGCCAGTGGGAGATGCAAATGCTTATTTGACAGATGGGGAGAAAACCTCATTTATTGCAGCAGGGCACTCTGTCTCTTCAGACAAAGTTTTGGCTGCAAGATCTTTGTATTTCCACCCAAAACTCTGTTGTTCAAACATATTTAACTAGATTGCGGATCCCCTCAAACTCACATCGTCAGGCTGGGGGGTGGGGGGCGCCATGACTGCATTCATCACTTCATCCGAGGACGAGCAACATCACCAGTCTCGCCAGGCACGGCGTCCACCACCGCCATATGGAGCTCCACAACATAATGCTGTGCCACAGGCACCTGCACAAGAGCACAGAGGGCAACAACAGAGAGAGCGATGTCGCAGGAGGCACTACCCTCACCACAGGGTCTACAGACCGAGGCTCAGCTTCCTCGAACTCTCTGAGGAGCAGTGCATACAGAGGCTGAGAGTCGGTAGTCGCAGATCTCTGTAGCCTCCTTCATGCCGAGCTGCTCCCGGCTGGACCAAGCAGCATCTCCTTACCTGTTGCTGTCAAAGTCACCACTGCCCTCAACTTCTTCGTCTTCGGATCATTCCAGGGTGCCACTGGGGACATCGCCAGGGTGTCTCAGTCGACTGCACACAAGTGCATAAGGTCACCAATGGCTTGTTTCGCAGGGCCTTGCACTCCATCAACTTCCCCATGGATGACCTCAGCCAGACGGAGAGGGCAGTGGGATTCCACGCTGTGGCTGGCTTCCCACGGGTGAAGGGTGTAATCGATTGCACCCATATAGCAATACGAGCACCTCCAGATGAGCCAGGACTGTTCATCAACAGGAAGGGCTATCACTCCATCAACAATCAACTCGTTTGTGACCACCGCAAGAGATTCCTTCACGTGTGCGCCAGACACCCTGGCAGCTGCCACGATTCCTTCATCCTCCGGAAATCCAACATCCCGCCCCTCTTCCACGCACCGAACATCCTTAAGGGCTGGCTCCTTGGGGACAAGGGATACCCCCTGCACACGTGGCTCATACCACCTCTGAGGAACCCTATCACCGAGCAACAGCGTCGATATAATGACAGTCACATCGCTACTAGGTCTACAATTAAGCATGCTATAGGGCTGCTCAAGATGCGCTTCAGGTGCCTTGATCGTTCTGCGCTCAATATGCACCAGACAGAGTGGGACACATTATAGTCGTGTGTTGCACAATATGCACCAGACAGAGTGGGACACATTATAGTCGTGTGTTGCACAATATGACCCCAACAGAGTGGGACACATTATAGTCGTGTGTTGCACAATATGACCCCAACAGAGAGGGACACATTATAGTCGTGTGTTGCACAATATGACCCCAACAGAGAGGGACACATTATAGTCGTGTGTTGCACAATATGACCCCAACAGAGAGGGACACATTATAGTCGTGTGTTGCACAATATGACCCCAACAGAGAGGGACACATTATAGTCGTGTGTTGCACAATATGACCCCAACAGAGAGGGACACATTATAGTCGTGTGTTGCACAATATGACCCCAACAGAGAGGGACACATTATAGTCGTGTGTTGCACAATATGACCCCAACAGAGAGGGACACATTATAGTCGTGTGTTGCACAATATGACACCAACAGAGAGGGACACATTATAGTCGTGTGTTGCACAATATGACACCAACAGAGAGGGACACATTATAGTCGTGTGTTGCACAATATGACACCAACAGAGAGGGACACATTATAGTCGTGTGTTGCACAATATGACACCAACAGAGAGGGACACATTATAGTCGTGTGTTGCACAATATGCACCAGACAGAGAGGGACACATTATAGTCGTGTGTTGCACAATATGCACCAGACAGAGAGGGACACATTATAGTCGTGTGTTGCACAATATGACCCCAACAGAGAGGGACACATTATAGTCGTGTGTTGCACAATATGACACCAACAGAGTGGGACACATTATAGTCGTGTGTTGCACAATATGACCCCAACAGAGTGGGACACATTATAGTCGTGTGTTGCACAATATGACACCAACAGAGAGGGACACATTATAGTCGTGTGTTGCACAATATGACACCAACAGAGAGGGACACATTATAGTCGTGTGTTGCACAATATGACCCCAACAGAGAGGGACACATTATAGTCGTGTGTTGCACAATATGACACCAACAGAGAGGGACACATTATAGTCGTGTGTTGCACAATATGACCCCAACAGAGAGGGACACATTATAGTCGTGTGTTGCACAATATGACACCAACAGAGAGGGACACATTATAGTCGTGTGTTGCACAATATGACCCCAACAGAGAGGGACACATTATAGTCGTGTGTTGCACAATATGACACCAACAGAGAGGGACACATTATAGTCGTGTGTTGCACAATATGACCCCAACAGAGAGGGACACATTATAGTCGTGTGTTGCACAATATGACACCAACAGAGAGGGACACATTATAGTCGTGTGTTGCACAATATGCACCAGACAGAGAGGGACACATTATAGTCGTGTGTTGCACAATATGACACCAACAGAGAGGGACACATTATAGTCGTGTGTTGCACAATATGACACCAACAGAGTGGGACACATTATAGTCGTGTGTTGCACAATATGACCCCAACAGAGAGGGACACATTATAGTCGTGTGTTGCACAATATGACACCAACAGAGAGGGACACATTATAGTCGTGTGTTGCACAATATGCACCAGACAGAGAGGGACACATTATAGTCGTGTGTTGCACAATATGACACCAACAGAGAGGGACACATTATAGTCGTGTGTTGCACAATATGCACCAGACAGAGAGGGACACATTATAGTCGTGTGTTGCACAATATGACACCAACAGAGAGGGACACATTATAGTCGTGTGTTGCACAATATGACACCAACAGAGAGGGACACATTATAGTCGTGTGTTGCACAATATGCACCAGACAGAGAGGGACACATTATAGTCGTGTGTTGCACAATATGACCCCAACAGAGAGGGACACATTATAGTCGTGTGTTGCACAATATGCACCAGACAGAGAGGGACACATTATAGTCGTGTGTTGCACAATATGACCCCAACAGAGAGGGACACATTATAGTCGTGTGTTGCACAATATGACACCAACAGAGAGGGACACATTATAGTCGTGTGTTGCACAATATGACACCAACAGAGAGGGACACATTATAGTCGTGTGTTGCACAATATGACCCCAACAGAGTGGGACACATTATAGTCGTGTGTTGCACAATATGACACCAACAGAGAGGGACACATTATAGTCGTGTGTTGCACAATATGACACCAACAGAGTGGGACACATTATAGTCGTGTGTTGCACAATATGACCCCAACAGAGAGGGACACATTATAGTCGTGTGTTGCACAATATGACCCCAACAGAGTGGGACACATTATAGTCGTGTGTTGCACAATATGACCCCAACAGAGAGGGACACATTATAGTCGTGTGTTGCACAATATGACACCAACAGAGAGGGACACATTATAGTCGTGTGTTGCACAATATGACACCAACAGAGAGGGACACATTATAGTCGTGTGTTGCACAATATGACACCAACAGAGAGGGACACATTATAGTCGTGTGTTGCACAATATGACACCAACAGAGAGGGGTGCCGCTTGAGGAGGAGGAAGAGGAGGAGGAGGTTGAGGAACCCATGGGCAGAACAGCGGCTCACCTGGCTGCTCGTGAGGCCAGGGAGTCACTGATATGTGACCGGTTCTCCTAACATCAGACAGTGTGAAGAGTCCAGTCCTCACACCACCTGGACAGAGCAGCGCCCACACCAGCCTCCCCTCCCCACCCCTCCCTGCACAAAACAGTCCTGCAACTACACATACACCCACTGTAGAGTGACCCAAGGGTGGCATCAATTGTCGGCGTTCATGGTGAACCTCATAAAAGGGCCTTATTACAAAAGCAAGTCAAGAATGGCCAAGACGTGGCAGTAGTGGTGACAATAATAATATTTAATGTGAGTTTAATTAAAAGTAAATATAAATGAAAAACATGACCAACCATCAAACACTCTTGTGCATCCCCTTCGTATTTACAAAACCTTCGCCTTTTGCTTACGACTACTTCGACGTGGTGCATCCCCTGTGGCTGCAGCACAGGTAGTGGCAGGTTGCTCTTGTTCATGCCCTGACCGATTAGATGCTTTCGGCCTATGCCCTCTGGGTTCTGGTGCCCGTGAGGGCCCCTCCCAAGACTGCTCCACCTGCACCTGTGCAGGGGCAGACTCGACCACCTGGAGAGGAGGCAGCATTGCGGGTACTGGTTGAGAGGGGGGCAACGGGTGAGACGTGGGAGCACTTTGAGTGGCGTCCCCACTTCCATGTCCCCGTCACCATCATCCCTCCCCTGGGCCAGGCCCACACCACTCCTGCCACTCTGCTGGACAACAGTTTGGAGGACATGTGTGAAGCCTTGTAAGGCCAGTGCTAGTGTATCTGCCTGCCTGTTTAAGGTGGCAGAATGTTGTTCACTGTGAGTCCAAACGGCCGTTGTCAGGGCCTGAATGGACTCATTTGTGATCCATGCTTGAAGCTCAATTGAGGCTAGTCTTCTCTTCAAAGCAGAGATTCCCGCACTTACCAGTGACAGTATCTCAGAGAGTTGCTCACGCCCCTGTGACACTATCTCAGAGATGCCCTCATGTCCCTGTGACAGTATCTCAGAGATTTCCTCCCCGTACCTGTGCCACCATTCCACTCATGCAGGAATTGGACTCCTCCATCCACTGCGCTATTGTGGAGAGTGTGTGTGGCACCTGTTCGTTGCAAATGTGCTGCTGTCCCTCGATCATTCTCCTTTTAAAGGATGACCCCCGGAGTTCAGCATCTGTGTCCTGCTGAGCAGAGCCTGGAGAGGAGTGCTCCCACTGAAGCGGACTCTCCACAGCTGCCCCTGCCACCAGTGTCTGCTTGTGTGTGGTAACTCAACATGTGCGACCCCAACAAACTGCGGACTAGGACTCACTGAGGTGTGTGTATCTGTGCTGGTGGATGGCTCACTCAGATGTGACGGTGCACCCTCAGAGGCTGGCAGGTCCTCTGAGGAATCGCCCTCTGCCGTCACAGCGGTCACTTAAGGCCCTGTAAGAGAACAGAAGGCAATATTAAGCATCATCACAGATGTGTGATGTTGCAATGAGCATACTGAGGTGCGTGTTAACATCAATTCATATTATGCGTGCTGAATGTTAAAGTTCTGTCACCAGATGTTTGTCGGGTGCCAGACTCAGTGTCCCCGACGGACAGGCACTTGAGGGTGTGGCTTAGCTCCAGTGCCTCCTGCTCGGCGTCTGTGAGGACAACGATTTGTTGTGGCCCCCCTTCGGTCCACGCCCTCTCCGTACATTCTGGGCACTCTTCTCCTCCAAGGAGAGAAAGTACAGATGCGGGAGAAAGTACAGACGCATGAGTGAGTGATGGTGACGTGGCCAACCAACGAATGCATTGGCTTGGGTGCGGCTGACTGTGAAAGAGATGCATCAGAGGGTGAGTATGAGACAGAGCCATGACATTGTATGAGGATTGGGTTGAGTGGTAGTGGTGGTGGGGTGAGTAATTGGGAGGTGAGGAAGTGCTGAGAAAGTGCAGGTAAGTTGAGGATGAGCCTTAAGTGGGTGCGGGGAGTGATGTGCAGAATGAGTTGGAGGTTGGGGGATGTGGAAGACAGAGTGTAGGAGAATCAGTAAGTGTACTCACTTTTGCTGACCTAGTTAGGTCATTGAAGCGCTTCCTGCACTGGATCCAGGTGCGGGAGATGTTGCTGCTGCTGGTGACCTC
The DNA here is from genome assembly GCF_035084215.1 of Heptranchias perlo. Lineage (NCBI taxonomy): Eukaryota > Metazoa > Chordata > Chondrichthyes > Hexanchiformes > Hexanchidae > Heptranchias > Heptranchias perlo. Next base: position 78,540,740 of record NC_090330.1, read on the forward strand.
CTCTGCCACCTTGAGCCAGGCCTTCTTGGTGGCAGAGGCAGGCCACTTCCTCCCGTCCGCTGGGTAGAAGGCATCCCTCATCCTCCTCACCCCATCCAGTAGCACCTGGAGTCAGGCATCGCTAAATCTAGGAGCAGCCTCTCCACTGTGGTGTGTGGATGTTTGTTCCAGGAGCAGCCGTTGGAGGACTGCCCCTTTAAATAGAGCTCCTCCAGCTGACAGCCTGTGACGCGGGTTGCATTCCGCCCGCTGCACAGCTTTCAGACGGCAAACCCGGAAGCCACGTTAAGTGGCTCCAATTGACTCGCGATCGTGTGGGAAACAGATATTTTTTATTGGGCGGGTTATTGATAAATACCTCCAGTCTGATACGAGCAGACTGGAGTTTCCCTTTCAGAAAAATATCTATCCCAAGTCATTACACTTCCATAGCAATGCAAATAGCAGCTGTACCCTGTTTTTTACATAATATCTTTTAATTGTCTACTTATAGGAACAGCTCCTGTGCCAAGTAGGCTAAGCCATGTGCAGAGAAACCCAGTTTGTAATATTGGCCTTTTTCCCCTTATGGTTGAGTTAACTGTTAAAATGGTTCCACATAGAAGATAGTTATTTAGACTACTGACCCTACCACTAGATCATAGGGCAGTATTTTACAACCTAACACCCTGAATAACTTGAACCACCTGGAACCATTTTGTACCGAGAAACCTGACCACTACTGAGTCAAATGTATCCCTTCAGGCACTGCAGGAAGGAGGAGGAGGAGGAGGAGGAGGAGGACTTCCGTCCCTGTGAAGTGTAATTGCAATTTTACACGCTGGGTTTTTCCACACACACAGCATAGGAACTATTACCTCTGGTGGGGAGAATCCAGAACAAGGGGGTATAATTTTAAAATTAGAGCTAGGCCATTTAGGAGTGAAATCAGGAAGCACTTTTTCACATAAAGAGTAGTGGAAATATGGAACTCTCTTTCCCAAGAGGCTGGGTCAATTGAAATTTTCAAGACTGAAATCTATAGATTTTTGTTAGGTAAGGGTATCAAGGGATAAGGAACAAAGGTGGGTAAATGGAGTTGAAGTACAGATCAGCCATGATCTAGTTGAACTTCGGAACAGACTCAAGGGGCTGAATGGCCTACTCCTGTTTCTATGTTCCAATAACGGATCTCCACACTTAGCAAACAATTGTGCTTGCAAGTGAAGTACGGAAAGTCCCTATTTGATTTCCTCTTGATTTTCTGGCTATTGGTATTCCTCACCATGTTTTTGTAAAGAAACTGTTCTTGTAAATGATTTTACACCTTAATACTACTTGTATAGTGAGGAACACTTGAAAGGGCGGGTGAGAAGAGGCCTGTTTCAGGTTGGCAACACCAGGGGTGATTTTTCAAGTTTGAGCTTCCTCACCCACCAGCCATGTACTTCAGCTTATAATGCAACTTTATTTTCCCTTCATTATAATTAACGAGCAATGGGCCTGTGATTTCCCGATATGCACAAGGCCTCTGCCAACACAGAAAACTCGGAGAGTTACCCCAATCGTTCATTCTTGCCCTTCAGGACCATATCATTGTTATGTTGGCCTACAGCGCCAAGGAACTGCAATAGTTCCAGCTTCAGTTCCAGCTCTGCTGCTGCTCGTGACAGATCAGAACATGTATGAAACACGACAACTTTCAAATAAGACACATATTTTGGGATAATTATATGAGCTCTCCTAAGATTTTTCCCAAGATTTTTGAAGTGTGATGGTCACTCCATCTCTAAAGTATCACAACAATGGACTTGTGCCATTGAGGCAGATTCCAAAACATAGACTGGCTGCAGTTATGCAAGGGCTGGTTATGAAGAAAACAACAATAACAACTTGCATTTATATAGCACCTTTAACATAGTAAAACATCCCAAGGTGCTTCACAGGAATGTAATCAGACAAAAATTGACACTGAACCAAAGAAGCTCAAAGCTTGGTTGAAGAGATAGGTTTTAAGGAGGAGGGCAAGGCGGAGAGACAGAGAGATTTAGGGATGGGATTCCAGAGTTTAGGACCTAAATGACTGAAGACACGGCAGCCAATGGTGAAGCGAAAGAAATGGGGGAATGCACAAGAGGCCAGAGTTCAGAATGAAATAAGCAAGACTGCCGACTTTTGCTTTGGTTCACATCAAATTAGGACTTGCATAATTACATAGGTTGGAGATTGGATTTCAGTCCAATCAATACAGTTTTTCTCCTCCCCCTTCATCCTATCATTAGTGGCAGAGCCTTCAGGTTCTTGCTCTTTGGAATTCCCTCCCTAGCATCTTGGGGTAGAGTTTCCGCAAGTTTATGCCAGTAATATCAGCACATTCCACGCAGAATCAGCTGAACTAGCGCAAAAGATCACGGAATTTTAAACATAAGTGAGTTACACCCAAAACCACTTACATTCGTGTTTTCCACGATCTTTTATGTTAGTTCAAGATTCAATTCACCCAGATCAGGCCTCGCCCACAAAAATGGCCATGCCCCAGATGGACATTGCAAGATTCCGTCGATTGCGCTGATTCAGGAAACCTCTTCAAATTGCACTAATTTTCTTAGGATCACAGGTACTAATACGTAATATATCAAAAAATATTTAATTTACTAAGAAACTGACTAGTGTACACTAAATGGTTCAGTGTAGTTTTATTTCTAGTCATTTTTAGTGATTTTAAATCAGGTTACTCACAGGTGGAGGATTGGACACCCTTATTAAAAATGCTTATTTTTTCTGATAAACCCATTTTCAGCTGTATTAATACAACTGCACTAGGTTACTACTCTTAAATACATCAAGGAATACTTTTTAATGGAAAAAAAACAAATAACATTCTACTACGCTGCCCGATTGCACTGGTACATTTGTGATTAGGCAAATTAATTTTATTAGAAACTTGAACTGTAACCTAACCAGCGCAATTTCGAGCACATTTTGGGTGCAATTTCCCGATTGTACCCAAAGCGGAAACTCTATCCCATCTTCTCTCTCCAGCTCTCGCTCCTCCTTTAAAAACCTCCTCAAAACCCCTCTCTTTTTCCAAGCTTTTGGCTCTCCTATTAACCTCTCCCTTCCTTGTTCAGCATCCATTTCCCATGTGCCTTCTGGGACACTTTGTACATTAACGGTGCTATATAAATGCTGTTGCAGTAGTAATAGTTGTAGTAGCTGTATAACCAGGGGTAATAGAGTCAAAGTCAGAATCTTTCCCACAAGAAGGGAATGAAACATCCCTGCCTTGGATCACTCTCGTACATGTCCCAGGGCCTGATACAGAAATATTGAGGCCCGAGAACAACAGATAGACTTTCTGCTCCCTTTGTCAGGAAATGATACCTGAAGCCAGGGGGATCCAAACAGGAGGAGCAATAACCTCAGTTGTATTAATAAATTGTGTTTGACATCAAAGACAATGAGAAGCTGCCACTGAGAATAGTTCACAGTGTAATTTTTTTGTGTTTGGTGTGTAAGAAATACACATATTATGGTAACATAACACTGATCTGTAATACATTTAGGACATCATGTTTTAGGCATTTCTGACTTTGACTGGAATTCCATCTCTGATTTAAGATAAATTCAATGGAAGACCCAGTTACTTGGAGCAGTTTGTTCAGATCCCTTCTAAATTAACAACCTTTTTAAACTGACAATTCAACTACAGTTCCAGTTCATGTGCTGCTTTATGCAAACAGGATCAGAAGTAGTTGAAATCCAATGAGACAACAGATAAAAGAGACAGACTTGTATTTAGATGGTGCCTTATAATTGTCTCTGAGATGTGTCTTAAAGAGCATAACACAAATTATTTTTTAAAGTATAGTCACCATTTTTATGTTACCAAATGTGGCAGCCAATGGTGCATAGCAAGATCCCACAAACAGCAATGCCCACTTGAATCGACAATAATGTCTCATCAGTAGGACGACACCTCCAAAAGTGCAACACTCCCTTACTACTGCACTGATGTGTTAGCTTATATGCTGAAGTCCTGGACTAAATTTGTCGAGTTTGGTGAAATGCAGCTACCAGTTGAATTTACTATAATAACTGTAAATGAGTGAACACTATTCACTCATTTACTATTCACTATTCACTATACATTGATAAGAGTAGCAAGGGTTTATTGATGGAATATGACAATATATTGTAAAAAATTTCAGACCTATTTTGCTACATAAACCATTAAAGTAGCTGAAGTAAAAGTATTGGATTGATATTGTAACTTATCAGTTTTCATTTAGAAACTGAAGCTCCTCAGCTATTGATTGAAGCTGTCATCATGCTCAGATTATATCAGATATTATAAAATAAAAATAAGATAATGACTTTTAAAAGGCTTAGTTCCAGGCTGATCAATACTGATCTCACCACAGGTAATCCAGAAACGAAGCAATTATTGAGCTGTCAGCGTAATGAAAAAGGGCTGATATATTGGATACAGTGCCTCTCCCTCCAAAATACTTTATCCCCAGGGAGGGTGTTTTATTTATTATTTATTTCTAGTGTGAATGGACACTAAACAAAATGACAGACTTCAAAACCCACTGGAATTGGAGATTTTAACCTGAGAACACTCATTTTTTGAAGATTTTTTGAGTCCAAAGTTTACAGACAATTTGATGTGATAGAAAAACCCAATCTGCAGGTTTCAAGAGATGAAACTACTAAATGATTTAAGGCATTTTATACTGTGAATAGACACTCTTAGTGTCTGCTTCCCTCAGTGGCTCACACTCTCAGTTCTGAGTCAGAAGATTATGGGTTCAAGCCCCACTCCATGACTTGAGCACACAATCTAGGCTGACACTTCAGCACAGCACTAAGGGAGCGCTGCATTGTTAGAAATGCTGTCCTTTAGCTGAGACGCTAAAACAAGATCCCAATAATCCCATGGCACTATTTGAAGAAGAGCAGGGAGGTCTCCCGATGTCTTGGCCAACATTCCTCTGCCAATGAATGCCAATGAAATAGATTAACTGGCAATTAATCCCACTGCTGCTGGTGGGGCCTTTCTTTGTGCAAATTGTCTTCTGCATAACAACAGTAACTGCACTTCAAAAAGTTAATTTGTGTGAAGCACTTTGAAATGTTTCTCAAGGATGTATTAATGCACTATTGTTTTTCTTTCAGTTTTGCAGGTGTAGATCTTTCACGGTGCAATCAACTCTGCTCCTGTTCCCAGTGTTAACTTTCCTTTTTTATAAAGTACTAGCAATCTCTCATGATATTTGATACAGTGTTATATAAATATTGGAACATTATATCATGTAATGCACTGTGTGTTATTGTGACGCTAAGATAGAGGACTGTCCTTTTAAGACTACAAGGTAGCATTGCTGTCAATAGGCACATCCTAAGGTCAAGTAGAGGCTGGTTGCAGGAAATTGGCACATCCTGAGGTCAGTGAGAGGACAATTGCTGTTGGGCACACCTTCTGGTCAGTTAGAGGGTAATTGTTTCTGTGTAGATTTGCAGCTTCTTGTAAATCCCTGGCTCTCCCCAAAGTCACAACAATGCAGCAGGAAATTACTAGCTTTCCTATATTTGTTATACTTTTTAAAAAATGTGACAATAAAATTTGAATTTCTAACAAAGTGTGATAAAGGTATGCTAGATGCAAGACTTTATATGCTGGCAGATCTCACACGATGATCATGGTAAGATAAATGATGTGCTGTTTTATGACAGGAGTGTTATATACCATGAAATGGACAATGTAATAGTCTGGTCAGGTGAAGCTGTGTTCTGTTAAGGTCACAAAGTCAAATGTTGTTACGTAAAGATTGGTTGAGGTGATTGTTTAATTGCTTCCCAGACTATAGGTCAGAACCTTGGCTCTCTATCTCTTTATGTATAATTGATAAGGCTAGTCAGGGGTCACAGACTTTCTGGCTCTTGTGTTAATTAAGGTATTTTCAATTGCTGGTGAGCGTTGTATATTCCAAATAACTGCCTTTGTTTTTTCACACTTTATTTAAAAGTGGGACACAAATTTTGCAGTGTGATACTTGAAGTGTGATAGATGGGAACTGCACATCAGCTGTACCATTTTTATAGTATATGTACTAGTGGACCTCCCATAGCATTGCTTATGGTTAGACTGGGATTTGGTGCACAGTTGCAATGTGTACCTGCTCACTTGGTCTATCCCTTTAAGGCCACTTCAAGTGTTCATTTTGGGAATCCAGGTAATTGTAACTGGTTGTGATTCTTGAGGCCAATCAGAGATCAGTAAATTGCTTGTAATTTTCAGGCTTCAGTAATACAATGTATTATGCTGCTGTTGAGATGCAGCTCTGTTTAATTTAGGAAATCCTTTAAGGCCACAAATTGCTGTAAATCTTGGTTAGTTAGAGGTTAATTGTTGTTGATGAAGGAAATTTGCATGCTTGTTGGGTTTCAGATAGCAGCAGAGACTGAGAATGCAGCAAAAGATTTGTAGAAGGAGTACGTTGGGCCAACAAATAGCAAATGAAGTTTGAGACTAATAAATGCAAAGTATTGGACATTAGCGTACAATGAATAGGACAGAATTAGCGCAGGGAGCAAGACAAAGGAACCTGGGAATAGCAGACATCACTTTCAAACCATGAAATTGTGAGAGACTCCACTTCCAGCAGAGTCTTGCTTGACTGGAGTACTGGGCACAGAGACAGCTCTCGGATTTATGTAGGAGCACACAGATTCAGGCGAGCACACAGATTCAGGCAAACTCACCTCTGCTTTGCCTACTGTCCATCTTCACCAGTGAAGCATGACATATTGCTTGGATTTCAAACGACTGTTGTTATTCCCCAACTAGAAACAAAGTTTCAGTGGAGATGGTGGAAGAAAAGTTGAAAAGAAATTTTCCCAATCTTACCTTTTTAATATGTGGGGAGAGAACGGACAAGTTACGTTTCGGGTGTGGACCTTTCTTCAGAACTGAAAGGGAAAACAAGCATATCAATACAATCAGAAAAAGGGGAAGGGCATGTATGTGAAAAAAAACCAGACACAGACAGGAATCATGAATGGAATGATGTAACCAATCATCTCGGTCAAATAATGGACAGAAACATTTTTTTTATTCGTTCATGGGAAGTGGGCGTCGCTGGCGAGGCCAGCATTTATTGTCCATCCCTAATTGCCCTTGAGAAGGTGGTGGTGAGCCGCTGCCTTGAACCGCTGCAGTCCGTGTGGTGAAGGTTCTCCCACAGTGCTGTTAGGAAGGGAGTTCCAGGATTTTGACCCAGCGACGATGATGGAACAGCAATATATTTCCAAGTCGGGATGGTGTGTGACTTGGAGGGGAACGTGCAGGTGGTGTTGTTCCCATGTGCCTGCTGCTCTTGTCCTTCTAGGTGGTAGAGGTCGCGGGTTTGGGAGGTGCTGTCAAGTTGCTGCAGTGCATCCTGTGGATGGTACACACTGCAGCCACGGTGCGCCGGTGGTGAAGGGAGTGAATGTTTAGGGTCGTGGATGGGGTGCCAATCAAGCGGGCTGCTTTGTCCTGGATGGTGTCGAGCTTCTTGAGTGTTGTTGGAGCTGCACTCATCCAGGCAAGAGAGGGAGTCGCGCTACACGTAACCCCACCAGGGGAAAAAAAAAGTTATCTGTTTTTAATACAACTGGTCATTCTCTCTCTCTTCCTTTTGGATGTTTCTCTCTCTCTCTCTCTCTCTCTCCCTCTCTTTCTTTGGTTCTGGCCGTTTGTATATTCAGTTGACTGGGGTATCTAAGGTTTCTCTTTCTGAACACTATTCAATTCATTTGATGGCCTTGATAACGGGCAGTTGGAAAGATTGTCTGCAATCACCAGGCATTTTTCTATGACTATATATGTGATAATTTTCAATGAGTCTTGACACTCACCTCACGAAGGAGAAAGCCTCTGAAAGCTTGTGATTTTCAAATAAAACAGTTGGACTATAACCTGGTGTTGTAAGATTCCTTACATTTGTACACCCCAGTCCATCACCGGCATCTCCACATCATGGCTAAAAATGAGGATATAGCTAAAGTCAAACGATACTGTAGTCAATCTTCAGAGAAAGACAAAATATTATTCATGAAGCTTGTGTAAAGCTTTGCTGGAGCGGTGTTTGAGACCATTGACAGAGAGGTTTGAACGGGAGGGGGAAGTTAAGGTGGTGAGCCACAGGTAGGACGGGGTCGCACTTGTGGACAGAATGGAGGCGTTCGGCTTAGCGATCACTTAATCTGTGTTTACCTGTGTTTACTTCACTGAAGGCGGCAAATATAGTTTACCAGATTAGAAGAAGTGCACCTAAACTGCTGTCTCATACGGAAGGGGTGTGCGGGACCCTGGACAATGGTCAGGGAGGAAGTGAATGGACAGGTGTTGTATCTCCTGCCTTTGCACAAGAAGTTGCCAGAAAAGGGCAGCTAGAAGTAGGACTGGTGGAAAAATGAACCAGGGTTCTGCAGAGGGAACATTCCCTCTCAAAAGCAGAGAGGGGAGGGGAGGTGTTTGGTGATAAGGTCATGTTGTAGTTGGCGGAAACAGTGGAAGATGTTGTGGCGAATGTGGAGACTGGTAGAGTGGATGGTGTGAACCATATCTCATCTTTCTCCTCATCAACATGTCAGTGTTCAGACCAAAGGTGTATGTCAGTAATGTAAGACTTTAGCTATGCCCTCATTTTCAAACCTGTTTTAATTCTTTAATTGATCCCCAGGTTTTGCATGTTTTCCATCTCTCCTATTTCTCTCCAGGCCTCCCTCATGCTATTTGCATGTATTTGTCTGTTTAATTCTTCTGCCCATTAGACTTATTAGCAAAATTGGAGCCCATGGGATTAAAGGGGCAGTGGCTGTGTGGATACAAAATTTGCGAAGAGGCAGAAAGTAGTAGTGAACGGTTGTTTTTCAGACTGGAGGGAAATTTATAGTGGTGTTCCTTAGAGTTCCGTATTAGGACTACTGCTCTTCTTGATATATATTAATGATCTGGACTTGAATATACAGGGCATAATTTCAAAGCTTGCAGATTACAACTGGGAAATGTAAGAAACAATGAGGAGGATAGTAACAGACTTCAGGAGACAGATTGGTGAAATAGGCAGACACACGGTAGATGCAATTTAACGCAGAGAAGTGTGAAGTGATCCATTTTGGGAGGAGAGGCAAATGGTACAATTTAAAAAGAGGTGCAGGAACAGAGAGACCTATGGGTATACGTACACAAATCTTTGAAGGTGGGAGGACAAGTTGAGAAGGTTGTTAAAAAAGCATCCAGGATCCTTGGCTTTATAAACAGAGGCATAGAGTACAAAAGCAAGGAAGTTATGCTAAAACTTTAAGTCACTGGTTAGGCCCCAGCTGAAGAACTGAACGATTGTGTCCAATTCTGGGCACCACACTTTAGGAAGGATGTCAAAGCCTTAGATAGGGTACAGAGGCGATTTACTAGAATGGTACCAATGATGTGGGACTTTAGTTACATGGAGAGACCAGAGAAGCTGGGGTTGTTCTGCTTCGGGCAGAGAAAGTTAAGGGGAGATTTAATAGAGGTGTTCAAAGCCATGAAAGGTTTAAATAGAGTAAATAAGGGGAAACTATTTCCAGTGGCAGAAGGGTCGGTAACCAGAGGACACTAAGCTGAGAAGTGATTTAGCAAAAGTGGACTGGAAACAGCTACTTGAAGGTAAATTAGTGTCAGAGCAGTGGGAGGCATTCAAGGGAGAGATAATGAGGGTTCAGAACAAACGTGTTCCCACAAAGAAAAAGGGTGGGGCTGCCAAATCTAGAGCCCTTTGGATGACAAGGAGCATACAGGGTAAGATATAGCAAAAAAGGGAAGCTTATGTCAGATACCGAGAGCTCAGTACTGCAGAAAGCCTAGAGGAGTATAGAAAGTGATGAGGTGAAATTAAAAAGGAAATTAGGAAAGCAAAGAGAGGGTATGAAAAATACTGGCAAGTAAAATCAAGAAAAACCCAAAGTTGTTTTATAAAATCGTCAAGAACAAGAGAATAACAAAGGAAAGAGTAGGGCCTATTAGAAACCAAAAAGGTAACCTAAGGCGGAAGATGTGGGTATGTTTCTTAATGAATACTTTGCATCTATCTTCAAAAAAGAGCAGGAAGATGCAGAGATTATAGTTAAGGAGGAAGAGTGTGAAATATTGGATGGGATAAACATAGTGAGAGAGGAAGTATTGAAAGTAGATAAATCGCCAGGCCTGGAAGAAATGTAGCCCAGGCTGTTAAGTAAGGGAGGAAATAGTGGAGGCTCTGACCATCATTTTCCAATCCTCCCTTGCTACAGGTGTGGTGCCGGAGGATTGGAGGACTGCTAACGTGTACCGTTGTTTAAAAAGGAAGAAAAGGATGGACCTAGTAATTATAGGCCAGTCAGTCTAACCTCGGTGGTGGTAAATGTACTGGAATCAATTCTGAGGGACAGCACAAATCGTCATTTAGAAAGGCACGGGTTAATCAAGGGCAGTCAGCATGGATTTGTTAAGGGAAGGTCGTGTCTGACTAACTTGATTGAATTTTTTGAGGAGGTAACAAGGAGGATCGATGAGGGTAACACATTTGATGTAGTCTACATGGATTTTAGCAAGGCTTTTGACAAGGTCCCACAAGGCAGACTGGTCAAAAAAGTAAAAGCCCATGGGATCCAAGGAAAAATGGCAAGTTTGATCCATAATTGGCTCAGTGGCAGGAAGCAAACGATAATGGTCAATGGGAGGTTTTGTGGCTGGAAAACTGTTTCCAGTGGGGTTCTGCAGGGCTCTGGAGTAGGTCCCTTGCTTTTTGTGGTATATATTAATGATTTGGACATGAATGTAGGGGGCATGATCAAGAAGTTTGCAGATGATACAAAAATTGGCCATGTGGTTGATAGTGAGGAGGAAAGTTGTACTGCAGGAAGATATCAATGGATGGGTCAGGTGGGCAGAAGAGTAGCAAATGGATTTCAATCCAAGAAGTGTGAGGTAATGTATTTGGGGAGGGCAAACAAGGCAAGGGAATACACAATAAATGGGACAATACTGAGAGGTGTAGGGTAACAGAGGGACCTTGGAGTGCATGTCCACAGATCTCTGAAGGTAGCAGGACAGGTAGATAAGGTGGTTAAAAAGACATACAGGATACTTTCCTTTATTAGCCGAGACACAGAATATAAGAGCTAGAATATATGCTAGAACTATATAAAATGCCAGTTAGGCCACAGCTTGAGTACTGCGGACAGTTCTGGTCACCACATTACAGGAAGAGTGTGATTGCATTAGAGAGGGTACAGAGGAGATTTACGAGGATGTTGCCAGGGCTGGAGAATTTTAGCTATGAGAAAAGATTGGATAGGCTGGGGTTGTTTTCTTTGGAACAAAGGAGGCTGAGGGGAGATTTAATTAAGGTGTGTAAAATTATGAGGGGCCTGGATAGAGTGGATAGGGTGGACCTATTTCCTCTAGCAGAGGGGTCATAGGCCAGGGGGCATAGATTTAAAGTAATTGGTAGAAGGATTAGAGGGGAGCTGAGGAGAAATTTTTCCACCAAGAGGGTGGTGGGGGTCTGGAACTCACTCATGCCTGAAAGGGTGGTAGAGGCAGAAACCCTCAACTCATTTAAAAAATACTTGGATGTGCACTGGAAGTGCCGTAACCTACAGGGCTACGGACCAAGTGCTGGAAAGTGGGATTAAGCTGGATAGCTCTTTTTCGGCTGGCATGGACGTGATGGGCCGAATGGCCTCCTTCTGTGCCTTAACTTTCTATGATTATGATTTAAGGTAGTTGGCAAAAGAACCAGAGGTAAGATGAGGAGAAATTTTCTTTATGCAGCGAGTTGTTGTGATCTGGAATGCACTGCCTGAAAAGATGATGGAAGTAGATTTAATAATAACTTTTAAAAGGGATTCTGATAAATACCTGAAGGGAAAACATTTGCAGGGCTATGGGGAATGGGACTAATTGGACAGTGCATTCAAAGAGCCGGCATAGGCACGATGGGCCGAATGGCCGCCTTCTGTGCTATAGCATTCTATGATTCTATGACTACTCGACTGAATATTTGTTCAGCATTTTTGCCATCTCCATGTTTCTCACCATTAATTTCCCAGTCTCATCCTCTAAAGGACCTACGTTTGCCTTAGCCACCCTTTTTCTTTTTATATAACTGTAGAAACTCTTGCTATCTGTTTTTATATTTTTTGCCAATTTATTTTCATAATCTATCTTCCCTTTCTTAATCAATCCTTTCGTTACTTTTTGCTGTCTTTTGAAGACTTCCCAATCTTCTATCCTCCCACTAAGTTTGGCTACCTTATATGTCCTTGTTTTTAGTCGGATACTATCCTTAATTTCTTTACTTAGCCACGGATGGCTGTCATTTCTTTTACACCCTTTTTCCTCAGTGGAATATTTTTTTTTTGAAAGTTGTAAAATAACTCCTTAAATGAACACCACTGCTCATGTACCGTCTTACCCTTTAATCTATTTTCCCAGTCCACTTTAATCAATTCCGCTCTCATACCATCATAGTCTCCTTTATTCAAGCTCAGTACGCTTGTTTGAGAACCAACCTTCTCACCCTCTAATTGGATATGGAATGTAACCATGTTATGTTCACTCATTCCCAGGGGATCCTTAACTAGGACATTATTAATTAATCCTGGCTCATTACACAGGACCAGGTCCAAGGTTGCTTGCCCCCTTGTGGGTTCAGTTACATACTGCTCACGAAATCCATCCCTAATACACTCAATAAACTCTTCCTCAAGGCTACCCTGCCCAATTTGATTTGTCCAGTAAATATGATAGTTAAAATCCCCCATAATTATAGCTGTTCCCTTATTACATGCCCCGACTATTTCCTGATTAATACTTCTTCCAGCAGAGTTGCAACTATTAAGAGGCTTAAATACTACGCCCACGAGTGTTTTTTTCCCCTTATTATTCCTTATCTCTACCCAAACTGTTTCATTATCCTGATCCTTTGTCCCAATATCTTTTCTCTGTATTACAGTGATTCCTTCCCTTATTAACATAGCCACCCCACCTCCCCTTCCTTCCTGCCTGTCCTTCCTGATTGTTAAATACCCTGGCATATTTAATTCCCAGTCGTTGTCACGGGGGAAAAAAATTCGATAGTGCCCATTTTTCGGCGTAGGTAGCGCGATCCGCTATTACTCCATGCCCAATGGCGCCTGCGCAGGCAGGACGAGACCTTTGTGAGGCCTGAGGACTTACCTGCAAGCTGCGTTGGAAATCAGCGTTGACACGAGGATTCAATGCAATTTGCACTTTTCACCAGCAGGGGGAGCCCATCTCTTAACGGGAGGATGCCTCTTGAAATCTCATAAGGTCGCCGTTACCTGTTATTTGCTGTCTGCATGGAGTCTGAACGGTAATATATTAGCATGGACAGAGGATCGATTAACGGACAGAAAACAGAGAGTCGGAATAAAGGGTCGTTTTCAGGTTGGCAGGCTGTAACTAGTGGGATGCCGCAAGGATCAGTACTTGGGCCTCAGCTATTTTACAATCTTGGATGAAGGGACCAAGTGCAATATATCCAAGTTTGCTGATGGTACAAAGCTAGGTAAGCTGTGAGGAGGACACAAACCGGGAAAATATCGATAGGATCTATTATTGGCCATATCCCTTAATACCCTTGCCTAACAAAAATCTATTAATCTCAGATCAAATACTCATAATCAGTAAAAGCTGGAGCCGGTGTTAAATGTCAGAGAGGTTACACATTGCTGAGCTGAGGCACTGTAGCTCAAGCAAGATATGGCTAAATTTTTAAAAAATTGTTAATATTCCAAGGAGTGTGGAGATTAGTAACAATTTGATTTGGTTTCTATAACTTAAAAACTCTTTATCAGTGTGCAGAAGAAATCGGTCTCAGTATGTTGGCTGTTTATTTGTCTTTTTGAAATATTTTTATCCTCTAGCCTGTTTTAAGAGTTTCCTGCCGAAAGGGGTTTCCACAATGTCACGTATGTATAAAGACCAAATAATCTGTACAATTACACTGATCACTGTCATCACTAAATTACACTGATCACTGTGATTACAAAATTAAAAGGCAATTGAATGGAATAAGCATAATTAAATCGCTAACAAAATGTTCTGTACATTTGCTGCCAATGTAAAAATCTGAACAATAAAACTCATAAATGTGAGAGCAAAAACTTCACTTTAATTTAAAGGAATGGTATACCACACTCTGCCACTGCTGGTAGTGGGATATCACTGAGACCATAAGCTGTGTGGTAGAGAAGTGCATTGACATTGTGCCACGGAGATAGATGTACATCTGAGCCAATTCTAAGCACTGAGTTCCTGATCTTGATTACGTCGTCATATGAAAGCAGATGTATGTCCAGCTGTTTGGGGGGAAAGGTGGAGATGCAAAATAGGCAGGAGAGTGCTTTTGACTACCTCACAGCAGTCAGCCACTGTACCTGACTTGGGCACAGAGTGGAGGATCACAGAATAGTTATAGAACAGAAGGAGGCCATTTGGACCATCGAGTCCACGCCGACTCTTGTGTAAGAGCAATCCAGTTAGTTCCATTCCCCTGCTTCTTCCTCGTAACCATGCAAATTTTTTCCCTCCAAGTATTTATCCAATTCCTTTTTCAAAGCCATGATTAAATCTGCTTTCACCAGCCTTTCAGGCAGCGGATTCCAGATCATAACTATTCGCTGTCTAATAAAGTTTTTCCTCACATCGCCTTTGGTTCTTTTGACAATCACTTTAAATCTGTGTCCTCTGGTTCTCGACCCTTCCGCCAATGGGAACAGTTTCTCTTTATTTATTTTATTGAAACCCTTCATGATTTTGAATATTTCGATCAAATCTCCTCTTAACGTACTCTGCTCTAAGGAGAGCAACCCCAGCTTCTCCAGTCTATCCACGTAACTGAAACCCATCATCCCTGGAACCATTCTAGTAATTCTTTTCTGCACCCTCACTAAGGCCTTCACATCCTTCCTAATGTGCGGAGCCCAGAATTGGACACAGCACTCCAGTTGTGGCCGAACCAGTGTTTTATAAAGCTTCAACATAACTTCCTTGCTTTTGTACTCTATGCCTCTATTTATAAAGCCCAGTATGCTTTTTTAACCACTTCCTCAAACTGTCCTACCGCCTTCAAAGATTTATGCACATATACCCTAAGGTCTCTCTGTTCTTGCACCCTCTTTAAGAACATAAGAAATAGGAACAGGAGTAGGCTAGACGGCCCCTCAAGCCTGCTCCGCCATCCGCCATTCAGTAAGATCATGGCTGATCTTCGACCTCAACTCCACTTTCCCGCCTAATCCCCCCCATTCCCCTTATTCCTTTAGAGTTCAAAAATCTATCGATCTCAGTCTTGAATATATTCAACAACTCAGCATCCACAGCCCTCTGGGGTAGAGAATTCCGAAGATTCACAACCCCCTGAGTGAAGAAAATCCTCCTCATCTCAGTCCTAAATGGTTACCCCTTATCGTGAGATCTAGTTCTAGACTCTCCAGCCTCTCAGCCTCTATCCTATCAAGCCCTCTCAGAATCTTATATGTTTCAATGAGATCACCTCTCATTCTTCTTAACTCCAGAGAGTATAGGCCATTCTACTCAATCTCTCCTCATACGACAACCCTCTCGTAAAATCATAGACAAGTTACAGCACGGAAGGAGGCCATTCAGCCCATCGAGTCTGTGTCTGCTCTATGCAAGAGCTCTGCAATTTTTTTTCTTTTAAGTACTTAACCAGTTCCCTTTTGAAGGCCATAATTGAATCTGCCTCCACTATCCACTCGGGCGGTGCATTCCAGATCCTAACCACTCGCTGTGTAAAAAGTGTTTCCTCATGTCACCTTTGGTTCTTTTACCAATCACCTTAAATCTATGTCCTCAAAGTTCATCATGACTTCCCTTCTTTTTGTACTCTATGCCTCTGTTTATAAATGTTCACCTGAGGAAGGAGGAAGCCTCCGAAAGCTTGTGAATTTAAAATAAAATTGCTGGACTATAACTTGGTGTTGTAAAATTGTTTACAATTGTCAACCCCAGTCCATCACCGGCATCTCCACATCACTCTGTTTATAAAGCCCAGGATTCCATATGCTTTTCTAACCGCTTTCTCAACCTGCCCTGCCACCTTCAACGATTTGTGTACATATACCCCCAGATCTCTCTGTTCCTGTACCCCTTTTAGGACTGTGCTCTTAAGTTTACATTACCTCTCCACGTTCTTCCTACCGAAATGTAAATGTATCACCTCGCATTTTTCTGCGTTAAATTTCATCTGCCACATGTCCGCCCTTGCCACCAGCCTGTCTATATTCTCTTGGAGTCTATCACTATCCCAGGGATCAATCTAGTGAGCCTTCGTTGCACGGCATCTAAGGCAAGTATATCCTTCCTTAGATAAGGAAACCAATACTGTACACGGTGCTGCAGGTATGGCTTCACCAAAGCCCTGTACAATTGCAGCAAGACTCTTGTACTCCAACCCCCTTGCAATAAAGGCCAATTTGCCTTCCTAATTGCTTGCTGTACCTGCATGTTAACTTTCTGTGACTCATATGCAAGGACACCCAAATCTCTCAACACCAACATTTAATAGTTTCTCATCATTTAAAAAATATTCTGTTTTTCTATTCTTCCCACCAAAGTGAATAACCTCATATTTCCCCACATTATACTCAATCTGCCACCTTCTTGCCCACTCACTTAACCTGTTATCCATTTGTGGACTCTTTGGGCGCTAAATTGGGTCGTGTAGCACCCGTTGTTACGGCGCAGCACGGCCTCTTGAACGTCCAAGATGACGTCTTCGCTCCGCACGCACATTTCTAGTGTGACGTGCGCCAGACGCCATCTTGGAATAGGCGTTAGCACATGCGCAAATACTTAACGCTGGAAGCATGTAAAGTAGGGAGAAAATGGATACAATCTGTGTGCAATGCTGATTTAAAGTGATAGACACCATTTTGGCACTTAACGCTAAACTCAAAACACAGTCCAAACCACGACCATCTGAACATGCCTTAGAGTGCCTGGAGGACCCCCCACCAGTGCTATTTAAAGGGACCATGCAGGATTTACAGGTTAGTGGCTGGATTATTGCATCTGGCTGCTGAGATATTTGTAACTGTTTTTGGAGTTTTCCTGCACTTGAATACTAGGACGTGGGGACATAGCCTAACATTTAGAGCCAGGACATGCAGGAGTGAAGGGTGGGAGGAGTTTGGAACGCTCTTCTACAAATGGCAGTTGATGCTAGCTCAATTGTGAATTTTAAATCTGAGATTGATAGATTTCTGTGAACCAAGGGTATTAAGGGATATGGGGCTAAGGCGGGTATATGGAGTTAGGTCACAGGTCCAGCATGAACTCATTGAATGGCAGAACAGACTCAATGGGCTAAATGCCACTTCCCCTTGCTGCCTCCTGTTATGCGCCACCTTCTTCTGCAAGAAGATAGACTAGTGATAGATTGGAAAAGGGGAGGTGCAACGAGACCTGGGTGTCCTTGTACACCAGTCTCTGAAAGCGAGCATTCAGGTGCAGCAAGCAGTGAGGAAGGCGAATGGTATGTTGGCCTTTATTGCAAGAGGATTTGAGTACAGGAGCAGGGATGTCTTACTGCAGTTATACAGGGCCTTGGTGAGACCACATTTGGAGTATTGTGTGCAGTTTTGGTCTCCTTATCTGAGGAAGGATGTCCTTGCCATGGAGGGAGTGCAATGACGGTTGACCAGACTGATTCCTGGGATGGCAGAACTGATGTATGAGGAGAGATTGGGTTGACTAGGCCTATATTCACTAGAGTTTAGAAGACTGAGAGGTGATCTCATCGAAACATATAAAATTCTAACTGGACTAGACAGACTAGATGCAGGGAGGATGTTCCCGATGGCTGGGGAGTCCAGAACCAGGGGTCACAGTCTCAGGATATGGGGTATGCCATTTTGAACCGAGATGAGGAGAAATTTCTTCACTCAGAGGGTGGTGAACCTGTAGAATTCTCCACCACAGAAGGCAGTGGAGGCCAAGTCATTAGATGTATTCAAGAAGGAGATAGATATATTTCTTAATGCTGAAGGGATCAAGGGATATGGGAAAAAAGCGGGAACAGGGTACTGAGTTACTCTTGCTCCTATTTTCTATGTTTTCTATGTTTAAGAAAGCGGGACGTGTGTCTGGGTGATATGTCTGACATGGTTGAATGGCTGCCAGTTTGTGTAGCCTGTGAGTTGTGGGTGTGTGGCTTGCAACAGTGGTAATGTGTAAGGGTGAGAATAAGCATCTGATTGGAAAAATTGAGCACTGATGGAAAGAGTTTCTTGGTATGTGGGTGATGGGGGTGTAATGCATGGAGCAGTGGATGCAGCTAGTGGTGCAGTTGGTAGGAGATGCCACTTGACAGTTGACCTCACTCACCTTGACCACTTGTGTCAAAGCATTGAACTTCTTCCTGCAATGCATCCATGTTCGTGGTGCTATGCGCCTGGGATTGACTTCGTCCCCCGCTGCCTCCCATTGCCTTTTGGGCATATGTCTGGAGGGCATCTTCCCCACCCCCCCACCCCCGCGGCTGTAGGATTTCCCTCCTTCTGTCCTCCACTTGCACCCAGGTCTCTAGTGCATCAGCAGAGAACCTTGGTGCATGCGCTCTCGCAAGCCTGTTACCAACTCAAATCAGCAGTTTGGTGAGGTCTGGCACGTAGATTGGAAGATGTGGGATTTAGTGGTACGCAACCTTTATTCAATGTTTTAACATAACTCATCAGTGTGTAAACATAGGGACGGGACCTGCATCTGTGTTTTACATGTGCGATATCTGATCTCCGTTCAGACTCCATGCAGACAGCAGACTGTTATTTTTAGCAAATTACAGGTACTTTTAAGATATTTGAAGAGACATCTTCCCTTTAAGAGATTGGGGCTCCCCTTGCTGGTGGAAAGTGCAAATTGCATTGAATCAACCTGCAAGGCCTGGATTTCAACGTAGATTGGCGGTGAGTACTGAGGCAGCACAAAGTTCTCGTCTTGCCTGTGCGGGTTAATAACGGATCACGCTACCTATGCCCCATAATAGGCCCAATTGATTTTTTTTCCCCCATTTGTGTCCTCCTCACAGCTTACTTTCCCACCTAGCTTTGTATATCAGCAAACTTGGATATATTACACTCGGTCCCTTCATCTCAGTCATTAATATAGGAACATAGATTGTAAATAGCTGAGGCCCAAGCACTGATCCTTGCGGCACCTCTAGTTACAGCCTGACAACCTGAAAATGACCCTTTATTCCTACTCTCTGTTTTCTGTCTATTAAGCAATCATCTATCCATGCCAATATATTACCCCCAACCCCATGAGCCCTTATCTTGTGTAATAACCTTTTATGTGGCATCTTATCGAATGACTTTTGAAAATCCAAATACACTACATCCACTTGTTCCCCTTTATCTACCTTGCTAGTTACATCCTCAAAAAACTCCAGTAGATTTGTTAAACATGATTTCTCTTTTGTAACACCATGTTGACTCTACCTAATCATATTATGATTTTCGAAGTGCCCTTTTACTACGTCTTTAATAATGAATTCCAGCATTTTCCCAACTACTGATGTCAGGCTTACTGGCCTGTAATTCCTTGTTTTCTTTCTCCCTCCTTTCTTGAAAAGTGGTGTTACACTTGCTACTTTCCAATCCACTGGGACAATTCTAGAATCTAGGGAATTTTGGAAGATCACAACCATTACATCCACGATCTCTGCAGCCACCTTTTTTAGAACCCGAGGATACAGGCCATCAGGTCCAGGGGATTTGTTAGCTTTTGGTCCTCCAGTACTTTTTCTTTACTAATATTAATTACTTTAAGTTCCTCACTCTTGTTAGACCCTTGGTTCCCCACCATTTCTGGTATATTTTTTGTGTCTTCTACTGTGAAGAAGGATACAAAATATTTGTTTAACGTCTCTGCCATTGCCTCATTCCTCATAATTTCTCCTGCCTCAGCCTCTAAGGGACCCATGTTGACTTTCGCTACTCTCTTCCTTCTCAGATACTTGTAGAAGTTCTTATAATCTGTTATAAAATTTCTTACTCTCATATTCTATTTTCTCCCTCTTTATCAATTTTTTGGTCATCCTTTGCAAATTTCTAAAACTCTCCCAATCCTCAGGCTTACTACTCTTCTTGACAACATTATAAGCCTCTTCTTTTAATCTAATACTATCCTGAACTTCTTTAGTTATACACAAATAGATCACCTTTCCTGTGGAGTTTTTATTTCTCAATGGAATTTCTCAATGAGAATTATGAAATATTTCTTTAAATGCTTGCCATTGCTTATCTACCGTCATATCTTTTAATCTAATTTCCCAAAAAACCATAGCCAACTCATCCCTCATATCCATGTAATTGGCTTTGTTTAAGTTCAAGGCTCTAGTTTCAGACTTAAGGACGTCGCTCTCGAACTCAATGTGAAATTTAAGAACATAAGAACATAAGAACTAGGAGCAGGAGTAGGCCAATCGGCCCCTCAAGCCTGCTCCGCCATTCAATAAGATCATGGCTGATCTGATCCTAACCTCGAATCTAAAGAACACAAGAAGTAGGAGCAGGACCCAGCCACTCAGCCCCAAGGCCCGCTCCGCCTCCCACAGGGCCTTGACCGATCCGAACTCAGCTTCATGTCCAATTTCCTGCCCGCTCCCCGTAACCCCTAATTCCCTTTACTTCTCGGAAACTGTCTATTTCTGTTTTAAATTTATTTAATGATGTCGCTTCCACAGCTTCCTGGGGCAGCAAATTCCACAGACCTACCACCCTCTGAGTGAAGAAGTTTCTCCTCATCTCAGTTTTGAAAGAGCAGCCCCTTATTCTAAGATTATGCCCCCTAGTTCTAGTTTCACCCACCCTTGGGAACATCCTTACCGCATCCACCCGATCAAGCCCCTTCACAATCTTATATGTTTCAAT
The DNA here is from genome assembly GCF_035084215.1 of Heptranchias perlo. Taxonomy (NCBI): domain Eukaryota; kingdom Metazoa; phylum Chordata; class Chondrichthyes; order Hexanchiformes; family Hexanchidae; genus Heptranchias; species Heptranchias perlo. The sequence goes on from NC_090330.1 coordinate 78,561,716, forward strand.
AAGATCGCCTCTCATTCTTCTGAACTCCAATGAGTAGAGTCCCAATCTACTCAACCTCTCCTCATATGTCCACCCCCTCATCCCCGGGATTAACCGAGTGAACCTTCTTTGTACTGCCTAGAGAGCAAGTATGTCTTTTCTTAAGTATGGACACCAAAACTGTATGCAGTATTCCAGGTGCGGTCTCACCAATACCTTGTATAACTGCAGCAATACTTCCCTGTTTTTATATTCTATCCCCCTGGCAATAAAAGCCAACATTCCATTGGCCTTCTTGATCACCTGCTGCACCTGCATACTAACTTTTTGATTTTCTTGCACTAGGACCCCCAGATCCCTTTGTACTGCAGTACTTTCCAGTTTCTCGCCATTAAGATAATAACTTGCTCTCTGACTTTTCCTGCCAAAGTGCATAACCTCACATTTTCCAATATTGTATTGCATCTGCCAAATCTCTGCCCACTCACCCAGCCTGTCTATATCCCCTTGTAGGTTTTTTATGTCCTCCTCACTCTCTACTTTCCCTGCCACCTTTGTATCATCTGCAAACTTTGTTATGTTACACTCGGTCCCCTCCTCCAAATTGTTAATATAGATTGTAAAGAGTTGGGGACCCAGCACCGACCCCTGCGGAACACCACTGGCTACTGGTTGCCAGTCCGAGAATGAACCATTTATCCCAACTCTCTGCTTCCTGTTAGATAACCAATCCTCCACCCATGCCAGAATATTACCCCCAATCCAGTGATTCTTTATCTTGAGCAATAATCTTTTATGTGGCACCTTGTCGAATGCTTTCTGGAAGTCTAAATACACTACGTCCACTGGTTCCCCTTTATCCACCCTGTACGCTATGTTCTCAAAGAAATTTTATCACGTTATGATCACTTTGCCCCAGAGGATCCCTTGCCATGAGATTACTAATTATCCCTGTTTTATGACACAAGACAAGATCTAAAATTGCCTGCTCCCTTGTTGGTTCCACAATGTATCGTTCTGGGAAACTGTCTTGAATGCATTCCATGAACTTGTCCTCGAAACTACTTTTACCAATTTGATTTGTCCAGTCTATATGAAGATTAAAGTCCCCGATTATTACATTACCTTTGTTACAAGCTCCTCTTATTTCTTGATTAATACTCTGTCCAATAGTATAATTACTGTTCGGTGACCTATAAACTACCCCCACCAGCGTTTTCTTATCTCCACCGATACTGATTCTACTTCCTGATCTTGCGAACCAAGATCCTTTCTCGCTGCTGTCTTTATATCATCCTTTATTATCAGGGCTACCTCCCCCACCCCAACTTTTCCATTTTGTCTTTTTTTGAAAAGTCAAGTACCCTGGAATATTTAGTTCCCAACCTTGGTCACCTTCCAATCATGTCTCAGTAATAGTTGTAGTTGATGTTGTGTATATGGACTTTCAAAAAGACTTTTGAATTGTACCATTTAGTTTATATTGCCTCTCCTCATTCTTCCTGCTAAAATGTATTACTTTGCACTTCTCTGCGTTAAATTTGATCTGCCATGTGTCCGCCCATTCAACCAGCCTGTCTTATGTCCTCTTGAATTCTATTACTATCCTCCTCACTGTTCACTACATTTCCAAATTTCTTAAAGGTAGCCAGTACCTGTTGTTTGCTAAAAATAACAGTCTGGTGTCTGCACAGAGTCTGAATGGAAATCAGACATCGCATTTTGCATCATCTGCAAATTTTGAAATTGTGCCCTGTACACCCAAGTCCAGGTCATTAATATGTATCAAAAACAGCAGTGGTCCTAGTACCAACCCCTGGGGAATACCACTGTACACCTCCCTCCCTGTGACACCACCCCCATATCTCAGGAGGATTGGAAGGTTATGGCCAGCACCATTGCAATTTCCACCCTTATTTCTCTCAGCAACCTAGGATGCATCGCACCCGGAGTAGGTGACTTATCTACTTTAAGTACAGCCAGTCAGGGGAGATGGGAGTAACTGGATCAGGGTTTAATAAAGTGGAAATATATATATATTTTTTATTCGTTCATGGGGTGTGGGCGTCGCTGGCGAGGCCAGCACTTATTGCCCATCCCTAATTGCCTTTGAGAAGGTGGTGGTGAGCCGCCTTCTTGAACCGCTGCAGTCTGTGTGGTGAAGGTTCTCCCACAGTGCTGTTAGGAAGGGAGTTCCAGGATTTTGACCCAGCGACGATGGAGGAACGGTGATATATTTCCAAGGGAGGGGGATGATATGAATGTGCCAGTACACCCTTGCCACTTTATTCGCAGTATTGCTGGTCTGAGCCATGCTATCAAAAGATTAAAGGCCAGCCTGCTGTTCAATGTATGGAAGGAAGGTGAGTGGACCAATCGCTACCAAATGTGAAAAACTGATATTCCAAGTAATTAAATTGTTTTTGAAAAACCAGTCATAAAGGCAACCTTAACAACTTGTTCTTTAATAATTGTGATAAAGTCCATGCAGGAAAGTAGTGCTGGGCCATCTCGATAAATCAACAACTTGCATTTATATTGCGCCTTGAATGTAGTAAAACATCCCAAGGCACTTCACAGACTCGGAATCAAACAAAGTTTGACACCAAGCCACATAAGGAAATATTAGTACATGTGACCTAAAACTTGGTCAAGGAAGTAGGTTTTAAGGAGCGTCTTAGAGGAGGCGTAGCAGGGTGACTGAGGGCCAGTATATCAGCTGATCCCCGAATAAGGATATGGCTCTTTAAGAAACCTCACCAGGGCCCTGAAAGAAGCTTAGGAGCTGAAACAGCCTGTGAGTGGGAAAGTGTAATAGGCATTGCCAAAGGTACTGTGTGGTGTAACTTTGTGTCAATTAAAAGAAAAGTATTTAAAATACAATTGGTTCACAGACTATTGTGCGACGAAGAAGGTTATGAGATGGTAGGACCATGTAACATGCGGTGTCAGGAGTGGGATATGAGTCTGTAAGAGAGAAAGAGACCAACCCGATATGGAAACGCTTGAGGAAATAATTTGAGCTGAAGAGAGGGACACTTCATTCCGAAGCCTTGATGACCGGCAAGAAGAACTCGGGGGTAAAGCATATGCTTTGCTGAGTGATAGGGAGCAATGGGCAGCGAACGATGCTGGACTCTTTCAGGAGACCTCTTCCCATTCTGAGGAGATGTGGAAGTCCAGAAATGGTTGCTGAGGAAGGTCTAGGAAGTCCGTCCTTAACCAAAACATTCCTGTAAAAAACTCCTGCTAGGCGGAGGAAGAGATCCACGACAAGTTGGTACTTTTTAACAGTCAGGAGGAAAGCAGCATAGATCGGGTCCTCAAATTGCAAGCCGAGCTGCAAGACATCGCCGAAACTCTGGGAACGACCGAGTCCAAAGCCATTTAACTGGACAAGGAGATGCCGAGTCTGGAGTCCCACCTAAAGGACACCCAGGAGCTGCTCCAGAAGGAGAAGGCGAAGAAGCTGAAGCTGGGGCAGCAGGTGGTCTCCCTACAGGCTCAGTTGGTGAATGGCAAGAGATGGGCAGTGGTTAAACAGGTCCGCGAGCTGCACAAAGAGCTTGAGTGCCTCACAAGCAGCATCAGGCCGAGGTGGAGGACCTGATGAGCTCCAAGGACGATGTGAACAAGAACAAGGCGAAGCGAGCGCTGGAGCAGCAGGTGGAGGAGATGAGGCACCAGCTGGAGGACCTGGAGGACGAGCTGCAGGGCACCAAGGACATCAAGCTCTGACTGGAGATCTCCTGCAGGCTCAGTTGGTGCAAGTGAAGAAGAAGCAAAACCAAAAATTGTCAGAAAAACTATCCAAGAAAGAATTCGATTGCCAACAACTGCAAGATTGTCAGAAAGAAGAGTTCACAGTCTAGCCTGCAGGAGAAGAAGCTGGATTACAAGAAGCTTCAGATGAAGCTGTCAGTTACTGAGGCATTGATGCAAAGAGCACAGTCTGAATTAAGTCAGAGCGGGGAGACTGGCCAGAAACTGAAGGAAATTGTTGAAGGTAGAAACTAAGTACTACCAACTTCGGGCTGAGTTCAAGCAGAGACAGCTGTCGGGCGAGAAGTTAAAGGAACAGCTGACCTGCAGCTACTGGAGCAAGAGAGTGCATTTCACAATGAGGAGAAAAGCCAATTAACTACAACTGTCACCCAGCCTCCAGCAGTTGATCAGAAGGAGTGGCTCGAGCAAGCTGCGAGGGTTCAGGAGAAAAGGCGAACCAGACAGCTTGCGTGTTGAACATGGAGCTCATGAAGCTCCACAACTCCCTGATGCAAAAGGACGTGGAACTGGAGGAGGAGAATAAACTGAGGTGGCAGAAACCTCACAAAGTAAAGAGTGGACAGCCCAGTTAGCTGTCCTCAATCTCCGCTTGAAGTTGGAGACACTCGAGGAAACCCTGAGGGCCAAAGAGAACACGCTCCTCACTTTTGAGAGAGAGATGAAAGCCAAAAGTGGCCGTGCTGAAGGAAGAGTCGGAAAGGATGTGCAATGAGAAGGCTTCTGTTGTCAGGCAGTACGAGACATTGAAGGTTGAGAAGGAGGCTGAACTAGAGATGCTCACTAAATAGATTCAGGTGTTGGAAGATAATCAGATGGACATTGAAGACCTAGAGAAGGAGAGGAACGAGCTGGCGCAGAAGGTGCAATAGTTGTACATCGAGGTTATGGAGCTGACCTCTGAAAACCAAACCCTTCAGTCCACCGATGAAACCCACAAGCAGACCCATGTTGAAGAGGTTGTAGTTCTTCAAATGAAGCAAGAGGCGACTGAAGGTCAAAGGAAGCAATCCATCGATGAACAGGTGGAAAGATCTGCAAAACCGCAGAGTGATCTTTCTGACGCACTGACGATAGTCAAGGAGATCGAAGGCAACTTGGAAGAGTACATGAACAAGATGGCAGGTCTCGACAAGAGTCCTTGGAAAAACGAGACCCCCCAAGAGCAACTTGCTTCCCTGGAATCGGACTGCTGGAAAATGAGGAAGTGATCAGAGGAGGTGAAGAGGTTCCATGAGGAGGTTGCATTTTGGAAGGAAAAGGTTGAGGTGGCTCGACAGAGAGGTTCAGGGGCACAAGAACATCTCAGGCTTGAAGGAGGACCGGCAAAAGGCTCAGGCCGAGCTGTTGTAAGAAAGCGCCAAGATAAATGGTTTTGAGGGTCGAACAAATCAGTTGAAGGCCAAGGATGGGGAAAAGCCAAAGGCTACATGTGAGGAGCCTTTTGAAGCTACTTGAGCAAGTGGTATGGAAAAGGTTCAGACAGAATGTGAGGAGAGCATGGAAGCCACAGAGGTTGCTGAGAAAATGAGAACAGAGCCAAGTATTGGAGGACTATGCAAAGAAACCATTGAAACCACCCTAACTGAGGTTGTAAAGAAACTGGAAACAGAAATAGTTGAGGCCATTTGGGATAACAAACCGGAAATTCTGAAATCAGCACGGCTTGAAGGAATCAAAGTGGAAACCCAAATTGAACTCCGACAAGAAACCCTGTGTGTCATATTCACCTCCAGAGGCAGCACAAAAAACCGGAAGGGGCCCTGGGAATGAGACTTAGACCATCAGTTAACAAAGCAGGATTGATGAGAGAATTGGGGGTAGACTTTCAACTTAATGCCTGGGCTTAAAACTGGCATGGTGGATTGGCCGCCCATTATAGAAACTGCTCAATTTTCATTTTCATTGATTATAATGGAAATTAAAATGGGGTGATTTCTATAATGGGCAGCCAATCCGCAATGTCAGTTTTATGCCTGGATGGCAAGTTGAAAATCTACCCCACGTGCTCCGAATTTCCATTAGAAAGTTGAGTGCATGTGTACACCCAGAATCTTCTGTCCAATAAAACTAATGACTGGAAAATTGTGTGTGGCATGTGAGCACACACCCGCATGTGGATATGTTGTGAAGAGTCTGTTGGGAGTGGAGGAATAGATTTTGGGGGAGCTGAGTCTACAAAATGATGTTGGAAGCATGAGGTAGCATCAGATCTGGAGATAGCTCTATTCATCATGCTGGTGACATTTTTTCTAATAGATGCCCCCAGTAGGTGAGGTCTATTGTGGGACACTGACGATGAAAGGTTATTAAATGTCGGGTGAAGTACTGTGGGTCACCCTATTCAGGTGGACATGAAAGATCCCATGGCACTATTCAAACAGCAGAGAGCTGTCCTGGTGAAAATTTATCCCCCAACTAACATCACCAAAACAGAGTAACTAGTCATTTATCTCATGGCTGTTTCTTCAAAGTCTCTTCATTTCCAAAGAAAGGAAGTCCGGACTCCTCCAGAAAGGGTGTTAATGCCGTTGAGAGGATACCAAGGCAAGTAATGGAGATGGAGGAGTCCGGACTTCCTTTCTTTGGAAATGAAGAGACTTTGATGTGATCTAAGGGAGGTTTTCAAATATATGAAAGATATTGACAAAGGTGATCTAGGAAAATTGTTCAATATGGTGAAGAGTTCAAATGGAAAGAAAGAGAAGTAGCATTTATATGGCACCTTTCATGTTCTCAGGACATCGCAAAGTGCTTCACAGTTAATGAAGTACTTTTGAAGTATGGGCACAGTTGTTATGCAGGCAAATGTGACAGCCAGTTTGTGTACAAGAAGATCCTACAAACAGCGAGGTGTTCGTCATCATTGATGACATGTTGAAGGCTGCGGAGAACATGGCGTAGTTTCTCCGCTCTGGGGAAGTACTGGATGACGAAGGATACTCTGTTGGTTGCGTCCCGTCTTAGTCTTCAGCTCTCAGCTGTGGGTTTCATTTGGTTCAAGCTTGGTCCATGGCTCTGAGACACCACTGCTGAAGAACATTTGTTAGTCTGCTTTCTTATGCTCTTTGTGTGTGCCTCTCTACTCAATCTCTCTCTCTCTCTTCTGTCTCTCTGTAGCTACATTCACACTGGTGCTGTTTGAGCTTGGATTCCAGGAAACTCGTGTCTTTAAACCAGCTCACAGGATTTCCACTATTAAATCTGGGTCCCTTATTTCAACAGCAGACTCGTAGACCAGGAGTTTCCATTGTACAATTCTCACCCTGTGATTTTCTGCCCATTTATTTTAATGGACAGAAAATTGTGCAGGGGAGCTCAGAAGGATAAAATACCAGTTATGGACCCCTGCCTGTTTGTCTATGCTGCTCTGTTGCCCCTCCTCTCTCTCTCTCTCGCTCTCTCTCTCCCCCCTCTCATTCTCACACTCACTTTCTTTTTCTTTTTCTCTTTCTGTTTCTATGTCTATGGCATGAGACCCATGCTGGGACTGTTGGTTTTTGATGTGCAGTCTCTCACATCTGGCTACAACCCAAAAGTAAACTTGCCTGAATTCCCTAAGCCTAGGTGCAGGCTTACACGGTTGGGCAGATGGGTGGCAGATGCAGTTCAATGTAGAAAAATGTGAAGTAGATACATTTTGGACGTACAAATAGGAAAGGAAATACACCTTATGGTAAAAGAAAGAAAGACTTGCATTTATATACCACCTTTCATGACATCAGGACGCCCTAAAGCGATTTACAGCCAATGAAGTACTTTTGAAGTATCATCACTGCTGTAATGTATGAAATGCAGCAACCGATTTGCACAAACAGCAGTGTTATAATGACCAGACAATCTGTTGCAGTGATTTTGGGTAAGGGATAAATATTGGCCAGAACAATGGGGAGAATCATAGAATGATTACAGTACAGAAGGAGGCCATTCGGCTCATCGAGCCCATGCCGGCTCTTTGCAAGAGCAATCCAGTTCGTCCCATTCCCCTGCTCTTTCCCCGTAACCCTGCAAATTTTTTCCCTTCAAGTATTTATCCAATTCCTTTTTGAAAGCCATGATTGAATCTGCTTCCACCACCTTTTCATGAAGCACGTTCCAGATCATAACTACTTGCTGCATAAAAAAGATTTTCCTCATGTGGCCATTGGTTCTTTTGCCAATCATCTTAAATCTGTGTCCTCCTGTTCTCGACCCTTCCGCCAATGGCAACAGTTTCTCTTTATTTACTTTATCTAAACCCTTCATGATTTTCAACACTTCTATCGAATCTCGTCTCAACCCTCTCTGCTCGAAGGAGAACAACTCCAGTCTCCACATAACTGAAGTCCCTCATCCTTGGAACCATTTGAGTAAATCTTTTCTGCACCCTCTCTAAGGCCTTCACATCCTTTCTAAAGTGCGGTGCCCAGGATTGGACACAACACTCCAGCTGTGGCTGAACCAATGTTTTATAAAGGTTCAACATAACTTCCTTGCTTTTGTGCTCTATGTCTCTATTTATGAAGCTCAGGATCCCGTATGATCCCGTTTGTTTTCGCAACCTGTCCTGCCACCTTCAAAGATTGGTACACATATAGCCCCAGGTCTCTCTGTTCCTGCATCCCCTATAGAACTGTACCATTTAGTTTATATTGCCTCTCCTGCCAAAATGTATCATTTCGTACTTCTCTGTGTTAAATTTCATCTGCCATGTGTCTGCCCATTCCACAGCCTGTCTATGTCCTCTTGAAGTCTATTAGTATCCTTCTCACTGTTTACTACACTTCCAAGTTTTGTGTCATCTGAAAATTTTGAAATTGTGCCCTGTTCCCCTGCCCTTATTCCAAATAGTGCTGTGGGATCTTTTACGTTCACCTGAGCAGGCATTGGTTTTCGATGTGCAGTCTCGGTTTAATGTCTTGTCCAAAAGACAGTACCTCCATCAGTGTAGTATCCCCTCAGTTCTGCACTGGAATGTCAGCCTAGATCTTAAGCTAAATATAACCCTGCTGCTGCAGGAGATTAAAATAAACTAAAATTAAAGGAGCTGTTTCTTTAACTTCTAACATTTACTTTTTACCGATATACTACAAGCTCTGCTATCATTTGCATAGTGTGTTTTATCCTTGCAGCAAAATACCAATCCTATTCTGAGCGGCTGTCTCTCAATTTTCATTGTAAAGGAGATGCTGCATTTCAGCATTTTCCGCTGCTCAGCCTCCTCCAGGTTTAAGAGTGGAGCGGTTTGTTTTGTCACAGTAGTATTGGGCTCTATTTTAGCACCCGCTATCGGGTGCGTTCCTGGCGAGGGGGCTCCGAAAATCGGGGAATCCCGGAGCGGGTTGGGAGCCCGGCTCCAACCCGCCCACTTCCGGGTTCCCCACAGAGGCGCCGACGTGCGCGCGCAGCCCCCGCATGTGGGACTCCCGCAGGCAATTAAAGCCAGCGGGGTGCCACTTGAGAGTATTTACCTTGGTATTTCAGGTCATTAACAGACCTGATTAAGGGAATATGTCAGGAGGGGTGGGATTTTATTGACAACTGGGACTGATTCCCATACAGGGGGAAACACTCCCAGTTGAAATGGACGTGTTGCAGCTGTCAGCCTGTGGCAGCTGCAAAGGTCCATTTGACAGGGCGGGGGGGAAGACCCTCACTCATTGCAGGAGGCCACTCTGTCACTTGGGACAAAGTTTGGCCTCCACCACCCTCCTCCTGACAATCAAATTCACCAACTTGCACACTTACCCCGGGATCCAGACACACGTACCTACCTTGCGGACCCCCTCAGATGTACATCTTCTGGATGGGGACCGCCGTAGCTGCAGTCATGACCTCCTCGGAGGGCGAACAGCATCACCAGCCTCGCCGGCCAAGCTGTCCACCTGTGACACGTGGAGCTCCACAACACAGTGCTGTGACACATCCACCTGCACAGCAGGAGGGAGGGCAACCGCAGAGAGAGATGCGTCGCAGGGGGCACTACCCTCGTCACAGGGTCCACAGACCGAGGCTCAGCTTCCTGGACCTCTCTGACATGCAGTGCACACGGAGGCTCCGAGTCACTCGACATGTAGTTGTGGACATCTGCAGCCTCCTTCATGCCGAGCTGCTCCCGGCTGGCCCGAGCACCATCTTCTTACCTGTCGCGTCAAAGTCACCACTGCCCTCAACAACTTCTCCTCCGCATCCTTCCAGGGTGCAACCGGGGACATCGCCGACGTCTCTCAGTCGTCTGCACAAAAGAGCCCTGCAAATACACCTACACCCACTCTGCAGTGACACAATGCGTGTCATCAGTTGTGGGTCTTCATTGTGATCCTCAGGAAAGGGCATTATTGCACAAACCAGACAAGATTCGCAAAAACGTGGCAGCAGTGGTGCCAATATAATATGTGATGTGAGTTGATCAGAAATTAAATATAAGTAAAAACCATGACAAACCCTCAAACATCCTTGTGCATCCCCTTCATGCTCACGACACGTTTGCCTTACTCTTCCTACTGCACATATGTGATGCATGCCCTGTGGCTGCAGCACAGGTAGTGGCAGGTTGAGTGAGGCTGACCGTGAAAGAGATGCATGAGAGGGTGAGTATGAGATAGAGCCATGAGATTGTATGAGGATTGGGTTGAGTGGTAGTGGTGGGATGAGTACTGGCGAGGTGGGTAAGTGCAGGTAAGATAAGGATGAGGTTTGAGTGGGTGTGAGGGGTGATGTGACAGAGTAGTGTTGGCAGTGCAGAAGGAGATGTGGGGTGGGGGCGGTGATGTGGCAGACGGAGTGTAGGGGAATGAGTAAGTGTACTCACTTTGGCTGACCTACTTAGGTCATTGCAGCGCCTCCTGCACTGTATGCAGGTGGGCGATATGTTGGTGGTGCAGGTGACCTCCTCTGCCACCTCGAGCCAGGCCTTCCTGGTGGCAGAGGCAGGCCGCTTCCTCCCGCCCGCCGGGGGGAAGATCTCTGTCCTCCCCCTCCTCCTCACCCCATCTAATGATACCTGGAGTGAGGCATCATTAAACTGGGAGCAGCCTTCCCCATGGGCTGCTCCATGCTGTAATTTTTCCTATTTCTCTCAGCATCAGTCAGTGGAGGACTGCCCCTTTAAATAGAGCTCCTCCAGCTGACAGACCTTACTGTGCATGTGCAGTCCGCCCGAAGCGCAGCTCAGCAGCGGGGCACCCGGAAGACCAGGTAAGTGGATCCAATTAGGCTGCGATCGCGTGGGGGGCAGACTGATTTCGCCGGGCGTGTTACCCACGCGCCCAATAGCCAACCCACCGTGAACCCACAGCCCTGGCAATATCGAGCCCAATACGTTTGTAGCCAAGTAAAGAGAAGGTGAGTAACCCAAATCCACAAAGGTACCAACCATCCACTTTTCATGCGGACATCAACTTTTCGAGCCCTTTTTGACGCAGGCACGAGGAAAACATCTGATTGCTGAAATAGCTTCACAATTCACTGTGAATTATGGGGTGATTTCAGACATCAACTGTTTTCCTGGTCCCATGTGAACATCCCAAATGGGGGGGTAGGTGGTGGGGTAGGGGGAGGAAATATGTTGCATATGTGAATCCATAGAAAACAGTATCCAGCTCACAAATAGCCACAATGAGAGATTCATTATTTTTGTTAAAAACGTGCACACATATTGGGGATCCAATACATCTTTGGCGCCTGGGTTCTTGGAACAACAACTGCTGGTGCGAAACCATGAGCAAAGAAACTCAACAACAGTGATTCCAACGTTTATAAGGTAAATGCAATGACATTTGTAGAAGTCATGTGATCAGGCGTCACGTGATCAGGCTACAGCTTTAATTTATTACACTGAGCCAATTCAGACAGTGCCAAGTTATCAAAGATTTGTTTTATTATTGAAACATTAAGTGCGGGAACGAGGCACTTCGGTAAATAACAAAGTTATTGGTGCAGGGTTAGTAGTGAAGGACTGAAGCCCTTAGAGCAGGTTTCCCAACATCTGCTGAGGAGTCTTCCTGAAGGGGAAGCAGAAGTTGGCTGCTGCAGGCCTTGGAAACTCTGACAGCGCAGCTTAGTCGGTGGCCTCTTTGCTGGCTGAAGAACTTAAAAAATCTTTCTGAAGATTTTATCCAAAACAGGGCTATTTCTCATTTTTAACATCCCCCTCTGCTGCCCATAACAACAATGGACCCTAGGAACACACATTCCCAGTGTTGTTAAGATACAGATGACAGAAAATACAAACCTTACACATAACTCAATCCCAAAATCCTTTGTGTGTGGAAAAAATAGGTGATGAGGGTTAAATTGGATAGGACCAGAAATCGGGCACGCATATCGCGATCCGTGATTAACCCGTGCTCGCTGCTTCCTTCACTGGTAGGATAAGATATTCATCCGACCTCAGTACTACCTGAAAGCGGCGTTGCAAATTGACGTTGACACAAGGGGGCCGATTTTCGGATGGCCAAGAGGGTGCGTTGGAGGCGGGTGGGCTCCTAAAATGGCAGAATCCCGGAGTGGGTTCGGAGCCTGGCTCCAACCCGCTGACTTCCGGGTTCCCCAGTGATGCGTTCGGGTGCACGCACAGCTCCTGAATGAAGCACTCCCACCGGCAATTAAAGCCGGCGGGATGCTGCTTTACATTGTTATTTAGACCTCATTGACTGGAGATTTTGTCATAGTTGCAATTTTGAAGGATCCTCAGCATGTTTTCCGTGCTGTGGGAAACACTCCCTGTTGGAGCAGATGTGTTTCAGCCAGCAGCCAGTGGGAGATGCAAAGGATTATTTGACAGGCGGGGAGAAAACGTCATTTATTGCAGCAGGGCACTCTGTCACTTCAGCCAAAGTTTTGGCTGCAACACCTTTGTCTTTCCACTCAAAATTCTTAATTTATACCCTAAACTCTGCTGTGCAACCACATTTAAACTCATACCGTCAGGATGGGGAGCACCATAACTGCATTCATCAATTCATCCAAAGACGAGCAACATCACCAGCCTCGCCAGGCACGCCGTCCACCTCCGCCACGTGGAGCTCCACAACACAGTGCTGTGCCACAGGCACCTGCACAAAATAGTCGTGCAACTACACATACACCCACTGTAGGGTGACCCAATGAGTAGCATCAAGTGTGGGCATTCATGGTGAATCTCATGAAAGGGACTTATTACACAAGCCAGTCAAGAATGGCCAAAACATGACAGTAATGGTGACAATAATAATATTTAATGTGCCATTAACAAAACTAAATATAAATTAAACAAACATGACAAACCGTCAAACCCCCTTGTGCATCCCCTTTGTGCTCACAACACCTTCACCTTACGCTTATGAGTACTCCTACGTGGTGCCTCCCCTGTGGCTGCAGCAGAGGTAGTGGCAGGTTGCGATTGTTCATGCCCTGACCGATTAGATGCTTTGGGCCTACGCCCTTTTGGTTTTGATGGCCATGAGGGCCCCTCCAAAGACTGCTCCACCTGCACCTGTGCAGGGGCAGGCTTGGCCACCTGGAGAGGAGGCAGCATTGCGGTTACTGGTTGAGAGGGGGGGCAACAGGTGAGACGTGGGGGCGCTTTGAATGACGTCCCCACTTCCATGTCCACTTTCGCCATCATCCCTCTCCTGGGCCAGGTCCACACCACTCCTGCTGGACGACAGTTTGGAGGACATGTGTGAAGACTTGTAAGGCCGGTGCCAGAATATGTGCCTGCCTGTTCAACGCGGCAGAAAGTTGCTCACCCTGAGTCCGAAGGGCCGTTGTCAGGGCCTCAGTGGACTCATTGGTGAGCCGTGCTTGAAGCTCGATAGAGGCTAGCCTTCCCTCCATCACAGATATTCCCGCACTTACCCGCGACACTGTCTCAGAGATGCCCTCACGTCCCTGTGACAGTATCTCAGAGATTCCCTCCTGTACCTGTGCCACCATTCCACTCATGCAGGAGTTGGACTCCTCCATCCTCTGCGTGATTGTGGAGAGTGCGCGTGGCACCTGTTCCAGCACCTCGCAAATGCGCTGCTACCCCTCGATCATTCTCCTTTTCATGGATGGCCCCCAGGGTTCAGCATCTGGGTCCAGCTGAGCAGAGCCTGGAGAAGATTGCTCCCACCGACACAGACTCTCCACAGCTGCCCCTGCCACCAGTGTCTGCTTGTGCTCACGTATGTGGTGACTCATCATGTGCGACCCCAACTACGTGAGGACGGGAACCCACTGAGGTGTGTGTATCTGCGCTGGTGGATGGCTCGCTCAGATGTGATGGTGCAACCTCAGAGGCCGGCTGGTCCTCTGAGGAATCGCCCTCCACTGTCAAGACAGTCGCTGAGGACCCTGTAAGAGAACAGAAGGCAATATTAAGCATGATGACAGATGTTGTGGTGCTGAAGATGGCAAGGCATGTTAACATCATTTCCTATTGTGAGTGCTGAATGTTAAAGTTCTGTCACCAGACGTTTGTTGGGTGCCAGTCTTGGCGTCCCCGACGGACAGGCACTCGAGGGTGCGACTTAGTTCCAGAGCCTCCTGCTCCGTGTCAGTGAGGACGACCAGATGTTGCGGCCCCCCCTCCGGCCTTCGCCCTCTTCCGTGCATTCTGCACTCTCTTCTATAAGGGGAGAAAGTAGAGAGGCGTGAGTGAGGGATGGTGACGTGGCCAACCGCTGCATGCATTGGTTTGGGTGAGGCTGACCATGAAAGAGATGCATCAGAGGGTGAGAATGCGACAGAGCCATGACATTGTATAAGGATTGGGTTGAGTGGTAGTGGTGGCATGAGTACTGGGGAGGTGAGTAGGGGCAGATAAGTTGAGAATGAGGTTTGAGTGGGTGTGAGGAGTGATGTGACAGAGTAGTGTTGGCAGTACAGAAGGAGATGTGGGGTGGGGGCAGTGATGTGGAAGACGGAGTGTAGGAGAATGAGTAAGTGTACTCACTTTGGCTGACCTAGTTAGGTCATTGAAGCGCCTCCTGCACTGTATCCACGTGCGGGAGACGTTGTTGTTGCTGGTGACTTCTTCTCCCACCTCGAACCAGGCCTTCTTGGTGGCAGAGACAGGTCACTTCCTCCCGTCCGCTGGGTAGAAAATATCGCTCCTCCTTTTCGCCCCATCCAGTAGGACCTGGCGTGAGGCAGCGGTAAATCTTTCCCCTGGTCTGCTCCATTATGTAATTTTGGGTGTTTGCTCCAGGAGCAACATTGGAGGACTGCCCCTTTAAATAGGGCTCCTCCAGCTGACAGCCTGTGATGCGGGTGCGCAGTCTGCCTGCTGCGCAGGTTGACGACGGGAAACCCGGAAGCCACAGTAAGTGCCTTCAATTTACGCATGATCGCGTGGGGAATGGTCCGATTTCACTGGGCGGGTCACCCACGTGCCCAGTCGCCCCCCCACCCCCTGCCACTGCCATCCCGCCTCCCTGTTAATATCAGGGCCGAGGATTCAAGGACATTCGCATTTTTCACCAGCAGGGGGAGCCCCAGTCTTTTATAGGCAGGATGTCTCTGACAGCCTGCCAAAATCTCTTAAAGGTAGCCGGTACTTGCAATTTGCTATAAATAACAGGTGCTGTCTGCTCAGAGTCTGAACGGAGGTCAGACATTGAACACATAAAACACAGATGCAGGTCCCATCCCTATGTTTACAAACTTTTGAGTTATGTTAAAACGTTGAATAAAGGTTGTGCACCACTAAATCCCACATCCTCCAATCTGCATGCCAGACCTTACCAATCTGCCAGTCCGAGTTGATACCAGGCCTGCGAGAGTGCGTGCACCAAAGTTCTCTTCCATTGTATTAGAGGCCTTGGTGCAAGAGGTGGACTGAAGGAGGGGCATCCTATATCCGCGGAGGGGGGAGCAAGAGGCCCTCCAGATATATGCTCAAAAGGCAGTGGGAGGCAGCGGGGGACGCAGTCAATGCCAGGCGCATAGCACTATGAACATGGATGCAGTGCAGGAAGAAGTTCAATGCTTTGACACGAGTGGTCAAGGTGCGTGAGGTCAACTGTCAAGTGGCATAGTCCACTGCTCCATGCACTATACCCCCCATCACCCACCTACCAACAAACTCATTCAATCAGTACTCAATTCTTCCAATCAGATGCTTGCTCTCACCCTTACACATTACCACTGTTGCAAGCCGCATACCCACAACTCACAGGCCACACACACTGGCAGCTATTCAACCATGACAGGCACATCACCCAGACACACGTTCCGCTTTCTTGGAGAAGGTGGTGCATAACAGGAGGCAGCAAGTGGCCGTGGCATTTAGCCCCTTGAGCCTGTTCCGCCATTCAATGAGATCATGGTTGATCTGTGACCTAACTCCATATACCCGCCATAGCCCCATATCCCTTAATACACTTGGTTCACAGAAATCTATCAATCTCAGATTTAAAATTCACAATTGAGCTAGCATCAACTGCCATCTGCAGAAGAGCGTTCCAAACTTCTTCCACACGTAGAAGTGTTTCCTAACTTCACTCCTGCACATCCTGGCTCTAAATGTTAGGCTATGTCCCCGCATCCTAGTATGCAAGTATAGGAGACCTCCAAAAACAGTTACAAATGCATCAGCAGCCAGAAGCAATAATTCAGCAACTAACCTGTAAATCCTACATCGGCCCAATAAATAGCGCTGATGGGGGGTCCTCCAGGCACTCTGTAAGACATATTCAGATGGTCGTGGTTAAGACTGTGTGTTGAGTGGAGCGTTAAGTCCCAAAATGGTGCCTTACTTCATTTTAATTCAGCATTGCACGCTGATCAAATGCATAGTCTCCCTACTTTACATGCTGCCGGCGTTCGTTATTTGCACATACGTTAAACCCTTTACCAAGATGGCGTCCGGCGCTCGTCACGCTAGAAGCGTGTGTGTGCATCCAAGATTCCATCTTGGATGTTCGGGAGGCCGCATAGCGCCAAAACAACGGGTGCTAGACGGCCCAATTTCTCGTCCGATAAATCCTGTTAGTGGATTTTCACGTTACTGTCGCAACTATGGGTTGTTATCCACCAACAATAACTTCCACTTGATTCTAGCCCGAGTGGTTATAAAGTAGCAAGTTTAAAAGATTGACTTACAACAGAGTTACACTACAGCTGCCTTCAACATTACATTCAACAGTATTATAGTTATAATACAACTGTCTACAGATTACATTAGTGACAAGCAATCAATACAACCTGAATTGTCCGTGAATCCAGATAGATCAGACCTTAGACTTCGCGGACTGCATGTGGCAATGGACTTCCAACCATCCTCTCTTGAGAGCTGTAACTTTTGGGAGGGAGCATGCCATATCTTTATACTATTCAGCTGCATTGTTCTGTACGTAAGCACCACTGGTCTTATTTCATGGTTGGAAATCATCCTACTATTGCTGACTCTCAGAAACCATCAAGGATTGTTTATATTATATTAGCGTGGCTACCTTATCGCTTATCTCTGCTGCATAAACAGTTTGTTCCACGTCAGCCTTGAATATGGCTCATGCGTTGTCTATTGCTTACAGCATGTGGTTTCTTTAATAACCACATCTCTTGTTTTGGACATTATAGCATATAGAAACGAGCCATCTCTTAACCTTTGGGTGTTTAGTTCTGAAGTTTCAACATATCCTTTGTCCTTGACAAACTGTCTTTTTTCACACACACCGAGACACAACTTCACCCCCCTCCTATTAACACCGCCCTCTTGCTAAATGTTTGGGAGCTTTAAGCGAGCTATGTGAGATAGGATATTGACCATGCTGGGCTTTAAACCATATTCTTACAAGCCCTCCTCTTGAACCTATCCCTCAACTATTTCCTTGGCCTTGCCTAAGATCATCTTGACTTTACATTTTATGAACATTAGGTTTACTTAAGCACACACAAACACACATAGGCATTGCTTTTAAGTTTCATTGGTTAATACAGAAACCTACAGTGTATCATAATATCAAGAAATCATGGACCTAAAAGATTCTCCTGCTCTCCTTTTACTAATATCCATCCTGTGGATATTTTTGCTAAGTATTATTTCTCCCCAGCCCAATTTTGTTGTTAACTGAAAGGAACTTAACCCTAAATTTTGGAAATCCAAATTATTATGTCCCTCTTTAATTTCAATCCCTCTGATTGGTACCAGCATTTCCTGATTGTTTCATTAATTAGTCAGTTTCTCTGTGGAGCATGTGTCAGTGGCTTGCTTAAAAGGTTTTCTCACTCTCCTGAGCCACATTAACCATTTCATGTCGTGCTGTTGTCAAGTAACAGCGCTAGTCTGAATCTTCACCATGTGTTTCTGCATACTAGTTGCCTCACACACAACATATCAGAATAGTAACTATCTGCTGGCCAGTTTCTTTTTCCTCATGGTATTTTTGAATGTGTTTTCCATGGCACATGTCATGTCCAGTAGGATTCAAACCTTTAAGAGCAACTGCTCTGTTTAAAGAGTGGTTCCAATAGCTAACCAGGCCATAGGCCTTTGTGATCATGTCCTTCATCCTGGTCTCCGTTTCCAACTGATGGCAACAAACATTTGTATCTTTCATGCCCACTGTCGCCATTCTTGGGCTTTCAAGGATCGACGAGTGTTTGGAGGTCTTTGCTTATCTCCCCCTGCATCGTCCTGATGTCTCAGGTAGTGGCCAGGCTATCAAATGCCATTTTTTCGTTGTGCAGTATAGGTAAGGACACATATCTCCAAGAGAAAGCTATCAATTACTATTCTCAACTACACTTTCCTGACTTTCACTGGATCGAACATTTACATCAGATTGATAACTTTTGCTAAATCATGCCCAAGTGATTTATTTACCCATTATCACCCAGGGTGATGATTGAAGAGAAATTCACATTTGGTGGTGTAATTTCTCTGTTTCTATACTTCATTTCTCATTCACTTCCTCCCATCCAATTTTACATATTACCATTACATCTCATGAGCCCTGTAGGAACATTACTGTCCAATACAATATTTACAGTCTGGTCCAATATCTTAATACTTTTTTTTGTTTATATTACTTAAATTCTTCTCGGGCCACTTTACATTATCCCAATTTGAGAGCAGTATTGTCGGACTGACCGGACCTGTCAACGTACAGTTTTATTTCCCCCCCCAAAATACTTTCTTCCTTGATACACAGCATTGGACAGGAACTACTTAGACTCGACTCTTTTATTTCAAAATATAATTTGATTATCCCCTTAAACTACAGGTAAATTTTCCCTACTCGCGTACTTGAACAGCAACTCATATCAATTTATCTCATTAATTCCAATTTCAGAAACAAATAATGCCCAGGCTTTGTGGTTTTACAGTAGAGATAGAAGTGCTTGTAATTACTCTTGGATAGTAATCCCCGCCCCCCCACCCCTGCCCTATAAGCACTCTGTCTCAGAAAATAAATGGGTTAAAGCAAAATAAATCAAAACATTTTCAAAAGAGGAAAAGTAACTTGGTATACTCTCACCCAAGTATAGAAGAGTTTTGATCAAGGCTGATGATTGCTTTTCCTTCTCTAAGTAATTTTGAATTTTCAAAATCCAAGTCTTAAGTCTTAGTCCAAAACGTCACCTTTTGATATCTGCAGCAACTCGCCAAGGCTTCTTCAACAGCACCTCCCAAATCTGCAGCTTCTACCACCTAGAAGGACAAGGGCAGCAGGCATATGGGAACAACACCACCTGCATGTTCCCCTCCAAGTCACACACCATCCCGACTTGGAAATATATTGCCGTTCCTTCATTGTCACTGGGTCAAAATCCTGGAACTCCCTTCCTAACAGCACTGTGGGAGAACATTCACCACACGGACCGCAGCGGTTCAAGAGGGCGGCTCACCACCACCTTCTCAAGGGCAATGGGGGATGGGCAATAAATGCTGGCCTTGCCAGCGATGCCCACATCCCATGAACGAATAAAAGAAATGTCAGCAGATAAGGTCTTAAATTCTTCACATCACTGGATGTTTCCTGCACCAACATTTCTCCAGCGAAGGTTGCTCCGTAACATTGTGAAGCCATTTTTATGTCAAAGAGCTACTCTTGGTAATCCTGCACCATCAACACTCATGCGGTCCTGAAAACTCATGGTGCCCGTTTAAAAGAAACACAGAAAATCCATTGTGGCTCTTCTTGAGAGCCCAAAGGCTTAATTTGTCAATTCATGATTTTATGATTTCATTGTGTCACCGTGGGGAAAAATCCAATTAAATTATGCCAATCATTTTAAATAAATGCAAAGATTGTTGCTTGGTGAATTAAAAACAGATGTCGGTGACCTTGGAAGGGGTTAACTTGTTTGCAGAAAAATAAACAATGCACACAGCGTCGTCAACGCAGCGTTCACGTTATTTGAAAAAAAACCTTTCGTGTCAGGGAAGATAATGTTTTAGTTCATACATCTTATTTTTAGTGAGATCAACATTTCCAGATTGTTGTCAGAGAGACAGAAGATTAAGCTTCATTTCTTCTACTTTAGCCTTTGGCAAGACGTTTTCAAACCTTTTTATCTACAAATGTTGCAGGTCAAATTCCAATTGTTGTTAAAACATTAAGCGTTTATTTAACATAATACTTATCCAAGCAATTGTTGGACCAAGCTCTTTCCCTTCTGCCCCTCTGCTGTCTATTGGACGTATGCTTCCATCGGACAATCTCTTTTCCAGGTCTTTGGGGATAATCATTTGGTTCTGATAAAGTTCCAATTTATGTATCAAATGTGCCTTTACTTTTACAATAACTACCAAATGTGTTTGATTTTGGGAGAGTTCCAAAGTTTTTTGTAAGAGGTCAGCGCTGGGTGATGGCTTTCCATCCGCTGAGGTGAACCCTCGATTCTCCCAGCTAGATAAATAACCAGACAAGTAAAATGGCTGTCAGAGAAAGTGGTCAGGGCTCGTGGCCCGACATCCATCTGGAGGACATAGGCCACAGTGGCTAATTCAGCTAGGTGTGCTGATCAGCCTCCAGTTAAATCTTTTAATGCACCTGACAGTAACAACTCGGTGGGGGTGTGAGCGGTCATAAGTACGACTTTATCTAATCCAGAGATAGAATGATAGAATCATAGAATTGAATCATAGAATGGTTATAGCACAGAAGGAGGTCATTCGGCCCATTGAGCCCGTGCTGGATCTCATTGTTTACAACACTTCCAAGTTTTGTGTAATCTGTAAATTTTGAAATGTGCCCTGTACACCCAAGTCCAAGTCATTAATAAATATCAAAAAAAGCAGTGGTCCTAGTACTGACCCCTGGGGAACACCACTGTATACATTCCTCCAGTCCACAAAACATCTGCTCACTGCTACTTTCTGTTTCCTGTCACTTAGCCAATTTTGTATCCATGTTGCCACTGCCCCTTTTATTCCATGGGCATCAATTTTGCTGACAAGCCTATTATGTGGCACTTTATCAAACGCCTTTTGATAGTCCATATACACAACATCATCCGCGTTGCCCTCCTCAACCCTCTCTGTTACCTCATCAAAAAATTCAATCAAGTTAGTTAAACACATTTTGCCTTTACGTGACTATTAATTTTGTCCCGGATTATTGTTTCCAAAAGTTTCCCCATCACAGAGGTTAAACTGACTGGCCTATAGTTGCCGGGTTTATCCTTACACCCTTTTTTAAAAAGGGGTAACATTTGCAATTCTCCAGTCCACTGGCACCACCCCCATATCTAAGGACAATTAGAAGATTATGGTCAGCACCTCTGCGATTTCTACCCTTACTTCTATCAGCAACCTAGGATGCATCTCAACTGGAACAGGTGACTTATCCACTTTAAGTACAGCCAACCTTTCTAGCGCCTCCTCTTTGTCAATTTTTAACCCATCCAGTATCCCAACTACCTCCTCTTTTACTGTGACTTCGGCAGCATCTTCTTCCTTGGTAAAGACAGATGCAAAGGACAGGGAGGGGCCGGAAATAAAGGTTCTAAATTGGGGGAAGGCCGATTTTAATAGGATAAGGCAGGATCTGGCCAAAATGGACTGGGATCAGCTGCTTGTAGGAAAATCCGCATCGGAGCAATGGGAGTCTTTCAGAAGGGAGATTGAGACCATACAATGGCAACATGTTCCCGTAAAGGTCAAGGGTGGTTCCAAGAACTCCAGGGAACCTTGGATGTCAGGGGATATACGAGAATGGATTAGGAAAAAAAGGAGGGCTTTTGGCAGATACAAAAGGCTAAAGACGGAGGAAGCCCTAGAGGAGTACAAAAAGTGCAGGGGGATACTTAAAAAAGAAATTAGGAGATCAAGGAGGGGCCATGAAATAACACTGGCGAGCAAAATAAAGGAAAATCCTAAGATGTTTTATAAGTATATTAAGGGTAAGAGGATGACTAGGGAAAAAATAGGGCCCATTAGGGACAAAAATGGCAATCTGTGTGTGGAGCCGGCAGATGTAGGAGGGGTTCTAAATGAATTTTTTGCATCTGTTTTCACTATGGAGAAGGACGATGTAGACATAGAAATACGGCAGGGGGACTGTGATATACTCGAACATATTAACATCGAGCGGGAGGAGGTATTGGCGGTTTTAGCAGGCCTAAAAATGGATAAATCCCCAGGCCCGGACGAAATGTATCCCAGGCTACTGTGTGAGGCAAAGGAGGAGATTGCGGGGGCTCTGACACATATATTCAGAACCTCTCTGGCCACAGGGGATGTGCCAGAGGACTGGAGAACCGCTAATGTAATACCATTATTCAAGAAGGGGAGTAGGGAAAAACCGGGGAACTATAGGCCAGTGAGCCTAACATCAGTGGTAGGAAAATTATTGGAAAAAATTCTGAAGGACAAAATTAGTCTCCACTTGGAGAAGCAAGGATTAATCAGGGATAGTCAACATGGCTTTGTCAAGGGAAGATCATGTCTGACTAATTTGATTGAATTTTTTGAGGGGGTGACTAGGCGTGTGGATGAGGGTAACGCAGTGGATGTGGTATACATGGATTTCAGTAAGGCCTTCGATAAAGTTCCGCACAGGAGACTGGTCAAGAAGGTACGAGCCCATGGAATCCAGGGTGCCTTGGCACTTTGGATACAAAACTGGCTTAGTGGCAGAAGGCAGAGGGTGATGGTCGAAGGTTGTTTTTGTGACTGGAAGCCTGTGGCCAGTGGGGTACCACAGGGATCGGTGCTGGGTCCCTTGCTGTTTGTGGTCTACATTAACGACTTGGATATGAATGTAAAAGGTATGATCAGTAAGTTCGCTGATGATACAAAAATTGGTAGGGTGGTAAATAGCGAGGAGGATAGCCTCAGTCTGCAGGACGATATAGATGGGTTGGTCAGATGGGCGGAACAGTGGCAAATGGAATTTAACCCGGAAAAGTGCGAGGTGATGCACTTTGGAGGGACTAACAAGGCAAGGGAATACACAATGAATGGGAGGACCCTAGGCAAGACAGAGGGTCAGAGGGATCTTGGTGTGCAAGTTCACAGATCCCTGAAGGCGGCGGAACAGGTAGATAAGGTGGTAAAGAAGGCATATGGGATACTTGCCTTTATTAGCCGAGGCATAGAATATAAGAGCAAGGAGGTTATGATGGAGCTGTATAAAACACTGGTTAGGCCACAGCTGGAGTACTGTGTGCAGTTCTGGTCGCCACACTACAGGAAGGATGTGATCGCTTTGGAGAGGGTGCAGAGGAGATTCACCAGGATGTTACCAGGGCTGGAGCGCTTCAGCTATGAAGAGAGACTGGGAAGATTGGGTTTGTTTTCCTTGGAGCAGAGGAGGCTGAGGGGGGACATGATTGAGGTGTACAAAATTATGAGGGGCACAGATAGGATGGATACTAAGGAGCTTTTTCCCTTCGTTGAGGGTTCTATAACAAAGGGACATAGATTCAAGGTAAAAGGCGGGAGGTTTAGAGGGGATTTGAGAAAGAACTTTTTCACCCAGAGGGTGGTTGGAGTCTGGAACTCACTGCCTGAAAGGGTTGTGGAGGCAGGAACCCTCACAACATTCAAGAAGCATTTGGATGAGCACTTGAAATGCCACAGCATACAAGGCTACGGACCAAATGCTGGAATATGGGATTAGAGTAGACAGGGCTGATGGCCGGCGCGGACACGATGGGCCGAAGGGCCTCTATCCGTGCTGTATAACTCTATGACTCTATGACTCTATAACATACTTATTTAGTACCTCAGCCATGCCCTCTGCCTCCATGCATAGGTCTCCCTTTTGGTTCCTAATCAGGCCCACCTCTCCTCTTACTACCCGTTTACTATTTACATGCCTATAGAAGACTTTTGGATTCCCTTTTATGTTAGCTGCCAGTCTATTCTCATACTCTCTCTTTGCTCCTCTTTTTCCTTTTTCACTTCTCTGTACTTTCTACATTCAGCCTGGTTCTCACTTGTATTATCAACCCAACATTTGTCATATGCCCACTTTTTCTGCTTCATCTTACTCTCTATTTCTTTTGTCATCCAGGGAGTTCTGACTTTGATTGCCCTACCTGTCCCCCTCGTGGGAGTGTACCTAGACTGTAACCAAACCATCTCCTCTTTAAAGGCCACCCATTGTTTGATTACATTTTCCCTGCCAAATCTTTGATTCCAATTTACCTGGGCCAGATCCATTCTCTACCCACTGAAATTGGCCCTCCTCCAATTCAGTATTTTTACTCTAGATTGCACCTTGTCCTTTTCCAGAACTAATCTAAACCTTACAATACTATGATCACCGTTCCCCTAAATGTTCTCCCGCTGACACTTGCTCCACTCGACCCACCTCAATCCCCAGAACGAGATCCAGCAATGCCTCCTTCCTCGTTGGGCCGGAAACATACTGATCAAGAAAGTTCTCCTGAACACACTTCAGAAATTCCTCCCCATCTTTGTCCTTTACACCAATACTATCCCAGTCTATATTACGATAGTGGAAGTTCCTCATTTTCACTACTTTATAGTTCTTGCACCCCTCTGTAATGTCCCTGCAAATTTGCTCCTCTATATCCTTCCCACTAGTTGATGGCCTATACAAAACACCCAGTAGTGTAATGGTACCTCTATTGTTGCTTAATTCTAACCAAATGGATTCTGTCTTTGACCCCTCAAAGACATCCTCTCTCGTGCATTTACACACATGCACTCTAAACCTATCTTCGATCTTTTCGTATTCTCTCTTAGTCTGATCCCACCTAATACTGTAATATTTCTTACTCTAGTGCTATCTGTCTGTCCCAATCCTTTGTCAACCTTGTTGCTGCTTTCTATTGGTACATCCTGGTGTTCACCCCCCAGCCAAATTAGATTAAACCCTCCCCCACAGCACTAATGAACCTCCCCGCGAGGACATTGGTCCCAGCTCTGTTGAGGTGCAACCCATTCGTCATGAACAGGCCGCTCCTGCCCCTGAGTGCATCAATACTGGTGAGGGAGAGGGTTCCTCTGCGGAGTGCAGCCAGAGCCAAGACCATAGCACCATGGGTGGCTCAGCTGTGCAGGGGGGGAGGAGAAAGGTCAGCAGAGCAATAGAGATAGGGGATTCTACAGTTAGGGGAGCAGACAGGTGTTTCTGCGGCTGCAGTCGTGAATCCAGGATGGTATGTTGCCTCCCTGGTGCCAGGGTCAAGGATGTCACTCAGCGGCTGCAGAACATTCTGGAAGGAGAGGGTGAACACCCAGAAGTCCTGATCTATATCGATACCAACGACATAGGTAGAAAGAGGGATGAGGTCCTGCAGGAAGATTTTATGGAGTTAGGAAAGAGAGTAAGAAGCAGGACCTCAAAGATAGTAATCTCCGGATTACTCCTGGTGCCACGTGTTAGTGAGTATAGAAATAGGAGGATAGAGTAGATGAATGCATAGATGGAGAAATGGTGCTGGAGGGAGGGCTTTAGATTCCTTGGGCATTGGGACCGGTTCTGGGGGAGGTGGGACCTGTACAACCCGAACAGGTTGCACCTCAACAGAGCCGGGACCAATATACTTGCGGGGAGTTTTGCTAGTGCTGTTGGGGAGGGTTTAAACTAGCTTGGCAGGGGGATGGGAACCTGAGTGTGGATTCAGATGAGACAGAATCAGAACTGGAGATAGAAGGCAGAAAATTAATATGTGACTTAGGAAGACAGGAAACAAAGGTTAGAAAATAAACAGCAAGGGAGTTTGGCAGTGCTTAAAGGTAAATACCTCAATGCAAGGAGTATAGTGAATAAGGCAAATGAGCTGAGGGCACAGATAGACACGTGGCAGTACGATATCTTAGCTATTACAGAAACATGGCGTAAACAGGGGCAGGAATGGCAGCTCAAAGTTCCTGGTTACAGGGTTTTCAGTTGAGATAGAGAAGGGGATAAAAAAGGAGGGGGGAGGCAATTTCGGGCAAAGAAACAATCACAGCTGTGAGGAGGGATGATATGTTAGAGGGATCATCAAATGAGGCCATATGGGTTGAGCTAAGGAACAAAAAAAGGGGCAGTCACACTACTGGTCGTGTACGATAGACCCCCAAACAGTCAGAGGGAGATAGAAGAGCAAATATGTAGGCAAATTTCTGAGAAGTGCAAAAACAGTAAGGCAATAACAGTATGAGATTTCAACGACCCTAATATTAACTGGGACACAAACAGTGTGAAGGGTATAGAGGGTACAAAATTCTTAAATTGCATTCAGGAGAACTTTTTTAGCCAGTACATAGAAAGCCCGACAAGAGAGGGGGCAGTTCTGGATTTAGTTTTAAGAAATGAGACTGGGCAGGTGGAAGGAGTATCAGTGGGAGAGCATTTTGATGGTGGTGATCATAATTCAGTTAGTTTAAGCATAGTTATGGAAAAGGGCAAAGATAGAATGGGAGTTAAAGTTCTCAATTGGGGAAAGGCCAATTTTACGAAGCTGAGAAGTGATTCAGCAAAAGTAGGACTGGAAACAGCTACATGAAGGTAAATCAATGTCAGAGCAGTGGGAGGCATTCAACGGGAAGATTCAAGGGGTGCAAAGTAAACATGTTACCACAAAGAGAAAGGGAGGGACTGCCAAATCCAGAGCCCCCTGGATGTCAAGGAGCATATAGGGTAAGATAAGGTAGAAAAGGAAAGCTGATGTCAGACACCGAGGACTCAATGGGCTTCATTTTAGCACCCGCTATCGGGTGCGTTCCTGGCGGGGGGGCTCCGAAAATCAGGGAATCCCGGAGCGGGTCGGGAGCCTGGCTCCAACCTGCCCACTTCCGGGTTCCCCACAGACGCACTGACGTGCGCGCGCAGCCCCCGCATGTGGGAATCCCGCAGGCAATTAAAGCCAGCGGGGTGTCACTTGAGAGTATTTACCTTGGTATTTCAGGTCATTAACAGACCTGATTAAGGGAATATGTCAGGAGGGGTGGGATTTTATTGACAACTGGGACTGATTCCCATACTGGGGGAAACACTCCCAGTTGAAATGGACGTGTTGCAGCTGTCAGCCTGTGGCAGCTGTAAAGGTCCATTTGACAGGTTGGGGGGGTGGGGGAGACCCTCACTCATTGCAGGAGGCCACTCTGTCACTTGGGACAAAGTTTGGCCTCCACCACCCTCCTCCTGACAATCAAAGTCACCAACTTGCACGCTTACCCCGGGGTCCAGAGACTTGTACCTACCTTGCGGACCCCCTCAGATGTACATCTTCTGGATGGGGACCGCCGTAGCTGCAGTCATGACCTCCTCAGAGGGCGAACAGCATCACCAGCCTCGCCGGCCAAGCTGTCCACCTGTGACACGTGGAGCTCCACAACAGAGTGCTGTGACACATCCACCTGCACAGCAGGAGGGAGGGCAACCGCAGAGAGAGATGCGTCGCAGGGGGCACTACCCTCGCCACAGCGTCCACAGACCGAGGCTCAGCTTCCTGGACCTCTCTGAGCAGCAGTGCACACGGAGGCTCAGAGTCACTCGACATGTCGTCGTGGACATCTGCAGCCTCCTTCATGCCGAGCTGCTCCCGGCTGGCCCGAGCACCATCTTCTTACCTGTCGCTGTCAAAATCACCACTGCCCTCAACAACTTCTCCTCCGCATCCTTCCAGGGTGCCACCGGGGACATCGCCGACGTCTCTCAGTCGTCTGCACAAAAGAGCCCTGCAAATACACCTACACCCACTCTGCAGTGACACAATGGGTGGCATCAGTTGTGGGTCTTCATAGTGATCCTCAGGAAAGGACATTATTGCACAAACCAGACAAGATTCGCAAAGACGTGGCAGTAGTGGTGACAATATAAAAGGTAATGTGAGTTGGTCAGAAATTCAATATAAGTAAAAACCATGACAAACCCTCAAACACCCTTGTGCATCCTCTTCATGCTCACAACACGTTTGCCTTACGCTTCCTACTGCATATATGTGATGCATGCCCTGTGGCTGCAGCACAGGTAGTGGCAGGTTGAGTGAGGCTGACCGTGAAAGAGATGCATGAGAGGGTGAGTATGAGAGCCATGAGATTGTATGAGGATTGGGTTGAGTGGTAGTGGCGGGATGAGTACTGGGGAGGTGAGTAAGAGCAGGTAAGATGAGGATGAGGTTTGAGTGGGTGTGAGGGGTGATGTGACAGAGTAGTGTTGGCAGTGCAGAAGGAGATGTGGGGTGGGGGCGGTGATGTGGCAGATGGAGTGTAGGGGAATGAGTAATTGTACTCACTTTGGCTGACCTACTTAGGTCATTGCAGCGCCTCCTGCACTGTATGCAGGTGGGCGATATGTTGGTGGTGCTGATGACCTCGTCTGCCAACTCGAGCCAGGCCTTCCTGGTGGCAGAGGCAGGCCGCTTCCTCCCGCCCGCCGGGGGGAAGATCTCTGTCCTCCCCCTCATCCTCACCCCATCTAATGATACCTGGAGTGAGGCATCATTAAACCTGGGAGCAGCCTTCCCCCTGGGCTGCTCCATGCTGTAATTTTTTCTGTTTGTTCCAGCATCTGTCAGTGGAGGACTGCCCCTTTAAATAGAGCTCCTCCAGCTGACAGAGCTTACTCCGCATGCGCAGCCCGCCCGACGCGCAGATCAGCAGTGGGGAACCCGGAACAACAGGTAAGTGGCTCCAATTAGGCTGCGATCGCGCGGGGGGCAGACTGATTTCACCAGGCGCGGATAGCCCCCCCCGCCGCGAACCCGCAGCCCTGCTAACATCGAGCCCAATACTACAGAAAGCCTAGAGGAGTATAAAAAGTGCAGGGGTGAAATTAAAAAGGAAATTAGGAAAGCAAAGAGAGGGCATGAATAAATATTGGCAAGTAAAATCAAGGAAAACCCAAAGATGTTTCATAAATACATAAAGAGCAAGAGGATAACTAAGGAAAGAGTAGGGCCTATTGGAGACCAAAAAGGTAACCTGTGTGTGGAGGTGGAAGATGTGGGTATGGTTCTTAATGAATACTTTGCATCTGTCTTCACAAAAGGGAGGGATGATGCAGACATTGTAGTTACGGAGGAGGAATGTGAAATATTGGATGATATACTTACTGAGAAAGGAAGTATTAAGGGGATTAGCATCTTTCAAAGTAGATAAATCACCAGGGCCGGATGAAATGTATTCCAGGCTGTTAAAAGAAGCAAGGGAGGAAATAGTTGAGGCTCTGACCATCATTTTCCAATCCTCACTGGATATAGGCGTGGTGCTGGAGGATTGGAGGACTGCTAACGTTGTACCATTGTTTAAAAAGGGAATGAGGGATAGACCGAGTAATTACAGGCCAGTCAGTCTAACCTCGGTTGTGGGCAAATTAGTGGAATCAATTCTGAGGGACAGGATAAACCGTCACTTAGAAAGCATGGAGTAATCAAGGACAGTCAGCATAGATTTGTTAAGGGAAGGTCGTCTCTGACTAACTTGATTGAATTTTTTGAGGAGGTAACAAGGAGGGTCGATGAGGGTAATGCATTTGATGTAGTCTACATGGATTTTAGCTCGGCTTTTGACAAGGTCACACATGGCAGACTGGTCAAAAAAGTACAAGCCCATGGGATCCAAGGGAAAGTGGCAATTTGGATCCAAAATTGGCTCAATGGCAGGAAGCAAAGGGTAATGGTCGACGGGTGTTTTTGTGACTGGAAGGCTGATTCCAGTGGTATTCTGCAGGACTAAGTACTAGGTCCCTTGCTTTTTGTAATGTATGTTAATGATTTGGACTTAAATGTAGGGGGCATGATTAAGAAGTTTGCAGATGATACAAAAATTGGCCATTGGTTGATAGTGAGGAGGAAAGCTGTAGAATGCAGGAAGATATCAATGGACTGGTCAGGTGGGCAGAAAAGTGGCAAATGAAATTCAATCTGGAGAAGTCTGAGACAATGCATTTGGGGAGGGCAAACAAGGCAAGGGATTACACAATAAATGGGAGGATACTGAGAGGTGTAGAGAAGTGAGGGACCTTGGAGTGCACGTCCACAGATTCCTGGAGGTAGCAGGACAGGTAGTTAAGATGGTTAAGAAGGCATGTGGAATACTATCCTTAGCCGAGGCATGGAATATAAGAGCAGGGAGGTTATGCTGGAACTGTATAAAACAGTGATTAGGCCACAGCTTGAGTACTGTGTGCAGTTCTGGTCACCACATTATAGGAAGGATGTAATTGCTCTGGAGAGAGTACAGAGGAGATTTACGAGGATGTTGCCAGGGCTGGAGAATTTTAGTTATGAGGAAAAATTGGATAGGCTGGGGTTGCTCTCTTTGGAACAGAGGAGGGTGAGGGGTGATTTAATTGAGGTGTACAAAATTATGAGGGGCCTAGATAGAGTGGAAAGGAAGGATCTGTTTCCCTTAGCAGAGAGGTCAATAACCAAGGGGCATAGATTTAAAGTGATTGGCGGAAGGATTAGAGGGGAGCTGAGGTAAAATCTTTTCACCCAGAGAGTGGTGGGGGTCTGGAACTCACTGCCTGAAAGGGTGGTAGAGGCAGAAACCCTCAACTCATTTAAAAAGTACCTGGATGTGCACCTGAAGTGCTGTGACCTACAAAGCTACGGACCAAGTACTGGAATGTGGGATTAGGCTGGGAGGCTCAATTTCTGCCGGCACAGACACGATGGGCCGAATGGCCTCCTGTGCCGTAAAAATTTTGATGATTCCATGATTCTAGAACTGGTCCCAATGCCTCAAGTATCTGAAGCACTCCCTCTTGCACCATGTCTCTACCCATGCATTAACCTGCCTTATTTTCCTAATCCTGTACTCACTAATGCATGGCACTGGGAGTAATCCAGGGATTACTACCTTTGAGGTCTTGCTTTTTAACTTCCTCCCTAGCTCCTGAAATTCTGACTGCAGGACATCATCCCTTTCCATTCCTATGTCATTAGGTACCCACATGGACCATGAGTTCTGGGTGTTCCCCTTCCCCCCGCAGAATGTTCTGCACCCTCTCCGTGATGTCCTTTACCCTGGCACCAGCAGGCAACACACCAAGTGGGACTCACGTCGGCAGTCACAGAAATGCTTGTCTGCCCCCTTGACTATTGAATCCCCTCAGCATCCAACGTTGCTGAGGAAATTAAGGGTGGAAATTGCGGAGGTACTGGCCATAATCTTCCAAACATCCGTAGATATAGGGGTGGTGCCAGAGGACTGGAGAATTGCAAATGTTACACCCTTGTTCAAAAAAGGGTGTAAGGTTAATCCCAGTAAATATAGGCCAGTCAGTTTAACCTCAGTGGTGGGGAAACTTTTAGAAACAATAATCCGTGACAGAATTAACAGTCACTTGGACGAATCTGGATTGATTAGGGAAAGCCAGCATGGAATTATTAAAGGCAAATCGTGTTTAGCCAACCTGATAAGGTTTTTTGATGAGGTAACAGAGAGGGTAGATGAGGGCAATGCAGATGGTGTGGTGTATATGGACTTTCAAAAGGCGTTTGATAAAATGCTGCATGGTAGGCTTATCATCAAGATTACGGCCCATGGAATAAAGGGGGCAGTAGCAATATGGATACAGAATTGGCTAAGGGACAGGAAACAGAGAGTAGCAGTGAACGGTTGTTTTTCGGACTGCAGGAGATGTACAGTGGTGTTCCCCAGGGGTCAGTGCTGGGACCACTGCTATTCTTGATATATATTAATGACTTGGACTTGGGTGTACAGGGCACAATTTCAAGATTTGCAGATGACACAAAACTTGGAAGGGTAGTAAACAGTGAGGAGGATAGTGATAGACTTCCAGAGGATATTGACAGGCTGGTGGCATGGGCGGACATGTGGCAGATGAAATTTAACGCAGAAAAATGCGAAGTGATATATTTCGGTAAGAAGAACGAGGAGAGGCAATATAAACTAGAGGGCACAACTCTAAAAGGGGTACAGGAACAGAGAGATGTGGGGGTATATGTGCACAAATCGTTGAAGGTGGCAGGGCAGTTTGGGAAAGTGGTTAAAAAAGCATACAGGATCCTGGGCTTTATAAATAGAGGCATAGAGTACAAAAGTATGGACGTCATGATGAACCTTTATAAAACACTGGTTCGACCACAACTGGAGTATTGTGTCCACTTCTGGGCACTGGACTTTAGGAAAGATGTAAAGGCCTTGGAGAGGTTGCAGAAGAGGTTTAATGGAATGATTCCAGGGATGAGGGACTTTAGTTACATAGATAGATTGGAGAAGCTGGGGTTGTTCTCCTTGGAATAGAGACATTTGCATGGAGATTTGATAAAGGTATTCAAAATCAGGAAGGGTCTAGACAGAGTAGATAGAGAGAAACTGTTCCCGTTGGCGGAAGAATCAAGAATTAGAGGACATAGATTTAAGGTGATTGGCAAAAGAACCAAAGGTGACGTGAGGAAAAGCTTTTTTACACAGTGAGTGATTAGGATCTGGAATGCACTGCCTGAGGGGGTGATGGAGGCAGATTCAATCATGGCCTTCAAAAGGGAACTGGATAAGTACTTGAGAGGAAAGAATTTGCATGGCTGTGACGATAGGGCGGGGGAGTGGGACTAGCTGGATTGCTCTTGCATAGAGCCAGCGTGGACTTGATGGGGCAAATGACCTCCTTCCGTGCTGTTATCTTTCTATGAGTCGATGACTACTGTGCCCCCCACCCTGTGTAGTTCTTTGCCCCATGGTGCCATGTTCAGGGCTGCAATCCTTCCCGGTGTCATCACCCTCACTGTTATTCAATGCTGAATACCAGTTTGAGAGTGCCTTACACTCAGAAGATTCCTTTACTGCCTGCCTCTTCCTTCCCTTTCAGATGGCCATCCACTTGCTATCCTGAACTCTCTGTGGCTGCAGGGTGACGACCTCCTGGAATGTACGATCCAGGAAACCTGGCCTCTCTGTTATGCTTTGCGTTGACTCCAGCTGCCCCTCAAGCTCAGAAATCCTCAGCTTGAGCTCGAACAACTGGAGGCATTTCCTGTACATAGGAACATAGGAACAGGAATAGGCCATTCAGCCCCTCGTGCCTACTCCACCATTTGATAAGATCATGGCTGATCTGTGATCTAACTCCATATACCTGCCTTTGGCCCATATCCCTTAATACCTTTGGTTGCCAAAAAGCTATCTATCTCAGATTTAAATTTAGCAATTGAGCTAGTATCAATTGACATTTGCAGAAGAGAGTTCCAAACTTCTACCACTCTTTGTGTACAGAAATGTTTTCTAATCTCACTCCTGAAAGGTCTGGCTCTAATTTTTAGACTGTGCCCCCTACTCCTAAAATCCCCAACCAGCGGAAATAGTTTCTCTCTATCCACCCTATCTGTTCCCCTTAATATCTTATAAACTTCAATCAGATCACCCCTTAACCTTCAAAACGCGAGAGAATACAACCCCAATTTGTGTAATCTCTCCTCGTAACTTAACCCTTGAAGTCCGGGTATCATTCTAGTAAACCTACGCTGCACTCCCTCCAAAGCCAATATGTCCTTCCGAAGGTGCGGTGCCCAGAACTGCTCACAGTACTCCAGGTGCGGTCTAACCAGGGTTTTGTATAGCTGCAGCATAACTTCTGCCCCCTTGTACTCTAGTCCTCTAGATATAAAGGCCAGCATTCCATTTGCCTTATTGATTATTTTCTGCACCTGTTCATGACACTTCAATGATCTATGTACCTGAACCCCTAAGTCCCTTTGGACATCCACTGTTTTTAACTTTTTACCATTTAGAAAGTACCCTGTTCTATCCTTTTTTGATCCAAAGTGGATGACCTCACATTTGTCCACATTGAATTCCATTTGCCACAGTTTTGCCCATTCACCTAATCTATCAATATCGCATTGTAATTTTATGTTTTCATCTACACTGCATCCTGAAGTTCCCACATGGCGCAGGACGTGCAGGCAATGGGTCTGAGCTGCCCGTCCATTATATTTAGAAACCTATTTTTTCTAAATTCCCTTTAGATACTCAATTATTATTAATTTACTTACTGTTTACTTACCCTGATTACGATCCACTCCCTTCGTAATGCACTTTGTGCTTCAGCTCTCACTGATATCGGCAAATTTGTTTGTGGTCCAGTTAACAGTTGAAAGGTGTTTTTCACAGGCGTTGAATGTCTGCTTCATCGATGACAGTGTTTGAGAGGCAAAGTCCACTGGCACCTGAACTCCATGTTGATCTTGGAGCTAAACAGCCGACACCACAATGTCACTATTCGTTACTTCGAGTGAGTGGTTCGCCAGCTTTTGAGGTTTAATTTTAATCCACTCGCCGTAATCATTTCTAACAGTTTTTTTTTACAGATCATAATGAAAAACAGAGGGGAAGTTGTGAAATGCCTGTGGTAAACAGGTCCGGGTATACTGTTGCTCCTGTAGGGTGAAAGCAAATTTATACTGGCACTGACTGGTCAATCTGGACTACTCGGTTTATTCTGACAAACTCATTCTTGTGTTGTGCCCAATAAGGGGCGGTCTTTAGCAGTTAATCAAATTCTTTCAATTCGTGTCGGAGGCACACCGCTAAGTCATATTGACCTTGTATCCCTATCATCAGTCCTCCTTGTGGAGAGTCTGCACCCATTTGCCACAAACACATATTTACCAGGTCCACTACCCCATTGTTCTTTCCCACCCAATCTACCCCTAACATACCATTGTCTGTCTCCTCTCATTTTTTGAGTCCATACTACCATGTGGCGAGTGTTTACATCTCTTACTGTGACTTCCATCTCTACCATTTTCCCCATATAAGGGGATTCAAGCAATATGGGGATCGGGTGGCAAAGTGGATTTGAGGTCAAAGGTCAGCCGTGGCCTTATTGAATGATGGAGCAGGCTTGAGGGGCCGTATGGCATACTCCTACTCCTATTTCTTATGTTCTTATGTACCTCCTCCTCCTCCAAGGCCCCCTAGCTCTATTGTGCCTTGAAGTTCAAATTGTTGGTCAAGGGCGCCCCATACCACGGTATGTGGCACGTCAGTAACTACTTGCAATATCTGTCCCTGACTTTCATGGAGTGGCACAGAGCTGTTTATGCTGGGGGGGGGGGGGGGGAGAGGGAAATGCTAGGGAAAGATAGGATCGGAGTGATGTAAGTGCTTCTTTCAAGAATTCTATCTCCTGTCTCAGAGTGTCTATCTCGGATTTTAATCTTTCCTCCAGCTCCTGTATCCTGTGATCTCCTGCTCCTGCTACACTACGCTAGTTGTCCTGTTTTTGACTTAGAACTTCTTTTAGGGCACGACTTAACTCATCCACCTTCTTTTATAACATTTCATCCTTCCTGTCGTCGTAGTTCGGTATTACGTATTACTAATTTTCTGACTCTATTTGCACCTTCGGTTTGGAGGTGATCTATTGACGCAGCCAAAGTCGCATTGTAAGCAGTTTTATGACCTCTAATTTTTGTTCCATCAACTTGTTGAGGTCTCCCTTGGTTTCTAATTGTTTCTTAAGTTTTATAATTTGCTGAACTTGCCATAACACAACTATAGCTTTCCAATTTTCCATTTTCACATGTTTTTCGTGGGTATGATCTTAACCAACTCTCCATGCTGTTTTAGGTTTTCTGCTTTTCCTATCAAGGAGACGCAAGATATCCTTTATTTTTTCTGTTTCTCAGTCATCTTTTCTGACCACAGCCAATCACAAGATAAAAGGGCCTGTCAAGATTGCTAACAGCTATGATGATTATCTCAAAATTATCAAAATTGATGCCCTGTACTAGATAACAAGATATCGTTCTTTGATTAACTTCTTACACATCAATTCAGACCCACCAATACTCACCACAACTTCAAATACATTAATTTTCATACGTGATAATCTCATGTCCGGAATTTGAGACTCTCACATTTTTTTTATAAGAACCAGAATTTTACTGTGGCCACAATAAAAGCCTACTTTCCACAATTTGATAGATTATTTAACCTCAATAACTACAATTTTAATTCAGCAATATCAAAATTAAATACAAGACAGAACAGATAAAATTATCAATATAGCACATGCTTTCCAAAACTCAGTAAATTACATTGCCTTTTGTTTCATTCTTCTTCTTCCAAAAACTGTGAAAATACTGAAAATAACTGCTTTCACAGCTAAAAAAACTTTGTGACATTACGCAAAAGAGGAAAACACAAAACAAGCATTAAAAAGGTAGCCGCAACAGCGAAAAGAAAGCACTCACAATGAGGACAGGCTTTTTAAAGAGACAGTACACTGAAAATAAAAGAACACATTCTGTAGCTTGTGATCCTCTCCCTTTCTCCTTCTTGATTCCATTATAGAACCGTATTCTGTACTGACTCAAGGGCCCCGATATTAGAATGGAGAAGGGATGGCAGCGCGCAGGTGACCCGACCAATAAAAAATGTCCGTTTTTGACGCGATCATGATTCAATTGGTGCCACTTTACATGACTTCCGGGTTTGCCGTCGGAAAGCTGCGCAGCGGGCGGACTGCACACCCGCATCACAGACTGTCAGCTGGAGGAGCTCTATTTAAAGGGCCATTGCTCCAATGGTTTTTCCTGGAGCAAACACCCACACACCACAATGGAGCAGCACAGGGGCAAGGCTGCTCCAAGATTCAATGATGCCTCACTCCAGGTGCTACTGGCCGGGGTGAGGAGGAGGAGGGATCTGTTTTACCCGGCGGACGGGGAGAAGTGGCCTGCCTCTGCCACCAAGAAGGCCTGGCTCGAGGTGGCAGAGGAGGTCACCAGCAGCAGCAACATCTCCCGCACCTGGGTCCAGTGCAGGAAGCCCTTCAGTGACCTAACTAGGTCAGCAAAAGTGAGTACACTTACTCATTCTCCTACATTCCATCTTACACATCACCGTCCCCACCCTCCAACTCATTCTGCACTGCCAACACAACTCTATCACATCACTCCTCACTCCCACTTAAGGCTCATCCTCAACTTACCTGCACTTCCTCAGCACTTCCTCACCTCCCCATTAGTCACCCCACCACTACCACTCACCTGAATCCTCATCCAATGTGATGGCTCTGTCTCATACTCACTCTCTGATGCATCTCTTTCACGGTCAGCCGCACCCAAACCAATGCATTCATCGGTTGGCCACTCTATCATCACTCACTCACACATATGTTCTTCCTCCCTTTACTGGAAAAGAGAGCACAAAGTGCAAGGGAGAGGGCGAGGGCCGGAGGAGGGCTGCAACAAATTGTCGTCCTCACAGAGGCAGAGCAGGAGATGCTAGAGCTCAGCCGACCCTCGAGTGCCTATCTGTCGGGGACATCGAGACTGGCACCCCACAAAGGTCTGGTGACACAACTTTAACATTCATCACACACAACATGAATCAATGTTAACATGCCTTGCCATCTTCAGCAACTCAGTATGCTCATCGCAACATGACACATCTGTGATGATGCTTAATATTGCCTTCTGTTCTCTTACAGCGCCTTCAGCGATCACTGTGACGGCAGAGGGCGATTCCTCAGAGGGCCTGAAGGCCTCTGAGGGTGCACCATCACATCTTAGTGAGCCATCCACCAACGCAGATACTCAAACCTCGGTGGGTCCTAGTCCTCAGTTAGTTGAGTTGGCACCTGGTGAGTTACTACCCACATGTGAGCACAAGCAGACACTGGTGGCAGGGGCAGCTGTGGAGAGTTTGTATCGGTGGGAGCACTCCTCTCCAGGCTCTGCTCAGCTGGACACAGATGCTGAACCCTGGAGGCCATCCTTTAAAAGGAGAATGATCGAGGGGCAGCAGCACATTTGCAAGGTGCCACAGCACTCTCCACAATTGGGCAGAGGATGGAGGAGTCCAACTGCTGCATGAGTGGAATGGTGGCACAGGGACGTGAGGGAATCTCTGAGATAGTGTCACAGGGGTGTGAGCAACTCTCTGAGATTGTGTCACAGGGGTGTGAGCAACTCTCTGAGATAGTGTCACAGGTAAGTAAGGGAATGTCTGCGATGGAGAGAAGGCTAGCCTCCATTGAGCTTCAAGCACGGCTCACAAATGAGTCCATTCAGGCCCTGACAATGGCCGTTCGTACTCAGGCTGAACAACGTTCTGCCGCCTTAAACAGGTAGACAGATGCACTAGCACTGGCCTTACAAGGTTTCACACATGTCCTCAAAACTGTTGTCCAGCAGAGTGGTAAGGGTGATGTGCCCCTGGCCCAGGGGAGGGATGATGGCGAAAGGGGACATGGAAGTGGCGACGTCACTCAAAGCGCATCCACGTCTCACCCGTTGCCCCCCTCTCAACCAGTACCCACAATGCTGCCTTCTCTCCAGGTGGTCGAGACTGCCCCTGCACAGGTGGAGCAGTCTTTGGAGGGGCCCCCACGGGCACCAGAACCCAGAGGGCGTAGGCTCAAAGCATCTAAGCAGTTAGGGCATGAACAAGAGCGACCTGCCACTATCTCTGCTGCAGCCACAGGGGATGCACCACGTAGAAGTAGTAAGAAGAAAAAGGCGAAGGTTTTGTGATCACGAAGGGTATGCACAAGGGTGTTTGATGGCTGGTTATGTTTTTCATTTATATTTGCTTTTTGTTAAAATCATATTAAATGTAATGATTGTCACCACTACTGCCGCGTCTTGCCCATTCTTGACTGGCTTTTGTAATAGGGTCCTTTCATGAGATTTACCATGAACAGCGACACTTGATGCCACGCATTGGGTCACTTTACAGTGGGTCTCTGTGTAGTTGCAGGACTGTTTTGTGTAGGGAGGGGTGGGGGGCCTGGAGTGGGCGCTGCTCTTTCCAGGTGGTGTCAGGACTGGACTGTTCACACTTTCTGATGTTAGAAGAACCGTTCACATATCAGTGACTCCCTGGCCTCACGAGCAGTCAGGTGAGCCGCTGCTCTGCCCATGGGTTCCTCCTGCTCCTCCTCCTCCGCCTCCGCCTCCGCCTCCGCCTCTTCGTCCTCAATGTGCATGGCAGATGTGGATGGGGCCTCCTCAAGCGGCACCCCTCTCTGTTGTGTTATGTTGTGCAGGGCACAACACACTACTATAATGTGGCCATATAGCATGCTCAATTGTAGACCTGGTGACGATGTTGATGTCATTATTTCAACGCTGTTGCTTGGTGATACAGTTCCTCAGAGGTATCATGAGCCATGTGTGCAGGGGGTATCCCTTGTCCCTGAGAAGCCAGCCCTTAAGGGTGTTCAGTGCATGGAAGAGGGATGAGATGTTGGATTCCCTGAGGATGAAGGAATCGTGGCAGCTGCCAGGAAATCTGGCGCACACATGAAGGCATCTTTTGTGGTGATCACAAATGAGCTGAGTTTTGATGGAGTGATACCCCTTTCTGTTGATGAACAGTCCTGGCTGATGTAGAGGTGCTTGTATTGCTATATGGGTGCAATCGATTGCACCCTGCACCCTGCACCGTGGGAAGCCAGCCACAGAGTGGAATCCCACTGCCCTCTCCATCTGGCTGAGGTCGTCCTTGGGGAAGTTGACGAACTGCGAGGCTCTGCGAAACAAGCCGTTGGTGACCTGCCTCATGCACTTGTGTGCAGACGATTGACAGACCCCGGTGATGTCCCCAGTGGCACCCTGGAATGATCCGGAAGCAAAGAAGTTGAGCGGAGTGGTGACTTTAACAGTGACAGGTAAGGAGATGCTGCTCAGCCCAGCCGGGAGCAGCTTGGTATGAAGGAGGCTGCAGATTTCTGCGACAACCTGGCGACTGACTCTGAGTCTCCGTATGCACTGCTCCTCAGAGAGGTCCAGGAAGCTGAGCCTCGGTCTGTAGACCCTGTGGCGAGGGTAGTGCCTCCTGCGACGTCGCTCTCTCTGTTGTTGCCCTCTGTGCTCTTGTGCAGGTCCCTGTGGCACATCACTGTGCTGTGGAGCTCCAAGTGGCGGAGGTGGACGCTGTGCCTGGTGAGGCTGGTGATGTTGCTCGTCCTCGGATGTAGTGGTGAATGCAGCCATGGCACCCCCACATCCTGACGGTGTGAGTTTGAGGGGGTCCGCAAAGTAGTTAAATATGTTTGAACAGAAGAATTTTGAGTGGAAAGTCAGAATTTTCAGAGAAAACATAAAGATCTCACAGCCAAAACTTTGTGTGACCTGCTGCAATGAGTGACCTTTTCTCCCCACCTGTCAAATAAGCACTTGCATCTCTCACTGGCTGCTTTCTGAAATACGTCTGTTCCCACAGCATGGGAAACATGCTGAGGTTGCTTCAAAATTGCACCCCTGCCTCAATGTGGAGAAAATTAAGTAGTTCAACTGCTTAAACTATCTCAACATATGTGTCAAGTATCATCCCGCCGGCTTTAATTGCCGGTGGGACTTCCACAATTGGGAGGCGTGCGCACACCCAGACATGTTAGTGGGGAATCCGGTTGTAGAAGTTTGGAATTCTCTTCCGCAAACGGCAATTGATATTAGCTCAATTGCTAAATTTAAATGTGAGATAGATAGCTTTTTGGCAACCAAAGGTATTAAGGATATGGGCCAAAGGCAGGTATATGGAGTTAGATCACAGATCAGCCATGATCTTATCAAATGGCGGAGCAGGCACGAGGGGCTGAATGGCCTACTCCTGTTCCTATGTTCCGATGTTCCTATGGAAGTCTGCAGGTTGGAGCCGGGTTCCGAACCCGAACGGGATTTCGCCGATTTTCGGAGCCGCCCCGGCCCCCAGTGCACCCACAATTTCCCTGGAAAATTGAGCCCAAAGTCTCAGTCTGTGTCCTCCTCCATCCTGGTGTGGTGAAGGACCCTCCATCTTTCTTTTTGTTCTTCTTTCTTCCTCATTTTTCAACCTACCCATCCAAATTTCAACTTCCTCTCTCTACCTCCCTAACTCCTGTAGCTGAAACAACAAGAATCCTGCTTTCTAATCCTCCTTTTTAATTTCCTTCTCCCTTACCAGTTTCTTCACTTTAGTCTCTATCTCTTACAGAATTTCCTATTTTAACTCCTCGTTCTCCTGCACAATTTCTTTCCTATTTTCTCATGGGCATGTATGATCCTAATTTTGGCTTCTCTACGTACATGTGGGGTGTCGAGCAGAAACCATCCAGTGCACTCACCATGATTTATTCTCCCACGGGCTTGAGGTGTGGCAACCTCACTTGATCACAGCCACTTCCTCCCCGCCTCATTGGGATACAGTCAATTCTCTTAACACTAGCAACCTCAAACTTTTAAAACTCGGGCCCACGTAGGGACGCCATTACGTTGGCGGATATTCCTCTTACTGTCACAACTATGGGTTGTTAATCCATCAACAATAACTTTTGCTTGATTCCAGCCTGAGTGGTTATAAAATAGCAAGTTTAATAGATTGACTTACAACAGAGTTACACTACAGCTGCCTTCAACATTACATTCAACAGTATTATAGTTATAATACAACTGTCTACAGATTACATTAATGACAAGCAATCAATACAACCTGAATTGTCCGTGAATCCAGATAGATCAGACCTTAGCCTTCGCGGACTGCATGTGGCAATGGATTTCCAACCATCCTCTCTTGAGAGCTGTAACTTTTGGGAGGGAGCATGTCATATCTTTATACTATTCGGCTGTGTTGTTCTGTACGTAAGCACCACTGGTCTTAGCTGATGGTCGTAAACCATCCCACTTTGCTGACTCTCAGAAATATTAAGGATTGTTTATATCACGTTAGCATGGCTACCTTATCGCTTATCTCTGCTGCATAAACAGTTTGTTCCATGTCAGCCTTGAATATGGCTCATGCAATGTCTATTGCTTACAGTATGTGGTTTCTTTAGCAACCATATGTTTTGTTTTGGTATAAACCACCTTATGAGATTATAGCACCTAGAAATGGGCCACCTCTTGACCTTTGGATGTTTAGTTCTGAAGTTTCAGCATAGCCTTTATCTCTTACAAACTGTCTTTGTTCACACACATCAAGACATGACTTTGCTGCCCTCCTTTTAACACTGCCCTCTTGCTAAATGTTTAGGAGGTTTATGCATGCGATACGAGGTGGAATATTGACCATGCTTGGCTTTAAACCATATTCCTACAAATCCCCAAATATGATAGACCCCATACCCAGGATTTGGGACAGGGTCAATGTTTTCTCCAGCAGGCAGTCGGGAATCCAGCTCTGCCTCACTTCTTGTTGCGTTGATGTAGCAGGACTGAGCTTCTGAGTTTGCACCTTTGCTGGTGTTAGGGCATGGACAGAATATCATCGGCAGCACGGCAGCAATTTTCCAGTATGCGTAACTGGTGGGCGGGGCTTTCTACTGCCAATGCAGACTCAGAATATTGGGCCTCATAGAATCATAGAATGGTTACAGCATGGAAAGAGGCCATTCGGCCCATTGAGTCTGTGCCGGTTCTCTGCAAGAGCAGTCC
This sequence comes from Heptranchias perlo, assembly GCF_035084215.1. NCBI lineage: Eukaryota > Metazoa > Chordata > Chondrichthyes > Hexanchiformes > Hexanchidae > Heptranchias > Heptranchias perlo. The sequence goes on from NC_090330.1 coordinate 78,604,169, forward strand.
AGCTAGTCCCACTCCCCCACTCTTTCCATTTAGCCCTGCAAATTTTTTCCCTTCAAGTACTTATCCAATTCCCTTTCGAAAGCCATGATTGAATCTGCCTTTACCTCCCTTTCAGGCAGTGGATTCCAGATCATAACCTCTGGCTGTGTAAAAAATGTTTTCCTCGTTGCCTTTGGTTCTTTTGCCAATCACTTTAAATCTATGTCCTCTGGTTCTTGGCCCTTCCACCAATGGGAACAGTTTCTCTCTATCTACTCTATCGAGACCCTTCATGATTTTGAATACCTCTATCAAATCTCCTCTCAACCTTCTCTGCTCTAAGGAGAACAACCCCAGCTTCTCCAGTCTATCCATGTAACTGAAGTCCTTCATCCCTGGAACCATTGTAGTAAATCTCTTTTGCACCCTCTCTAAGGCCTTCACATCCTTCCAAAAGAGCGGTGCGCAAAATTGGGCACAGTACTCCAGTTGTAGCCGAACCAGTGTTTTCTAAAGGTTCAACTTCCCCAATATTAACTGGGATACTCAGAGTATAAAAGGCTTAGAGGGTACGAAATTCTTAACGTGCATCCAGGAGAGCTTTTTGAGGCAGCATGTAGAAAGTCCTACAAGAGAGGGGGCGGTACTGGACCTAATTCTAGGGAATGTGGCCGGCCAAGTGGAAGAAGTGCTAGTAGGTGAGCACTTTGGTGACAGTGATCATAATTCGGTGAGATTTAAGGTGGTCATGGAAAAGGACAGGGAGGGGCCGGAAATAAAGGTTCTAAATTGGGGGAAGGCCGATTTTAATAGGATAAGGCAGGATCTGGCCAAAATGGACTGGGATCAGCTGCTTGTAGGGAAATCCGCATCGGAGCAATGGGAGTCTTTCAGAAGGGAGATTGAGACCATACAATGGCAACATGTTCCTGTAAAGGTCAAGGGTGGTTCCAAGAACTCCAGGGAACCTTGGATGTCAGGGGATATACGAGAATGGATTAGGAAAAAAAGGAGGGCTTTTGGCAGATACAAAAGGCTAAAGACGGAGGAAGCCCTAGAGGAGTACAAAAAGTGCAGGGGGATACTTAAAAAAGAAATTAGGAGATCAAGGAGGGGCCATGAAATAACACTGGCGAGCAAAATAAAGGAAAATCCTAAGATGTTTTATAAGTATATTAAGGGTAAGAGGATGACTAGGGAAAAAATAGGGCCCATTAGGGACAAAAATGGCAATCTGTGTGTGGAGCCGGCAGATGTAGGAGGGTTTCTAAATGAATTTTTTGCATCTGTTTTCACTATGGAGAAGGACGATGTAGACATAGAAATACGGCAGGGGGACTGTGATATACTCGAACATATTAACATCGAGCGGGAGGAGGTATTGGCGGTTTTAGCAGGCCTAAAAATGGATAAATCCCCAGGCCCGGACGAAATGTATCCCAGGCTACTGTGTGAGGCAAAGGAGGAGATTGTGGGGGCTCTGACACATATATTCAGAACCTCTCTGGCCACAGGGGATGTGCCAGAGGACTGGAGAACCGCTAATGTAATACCATTATTCAAGAAGGGGAGTAGGGAAAAACCGGGGAACTACAGGCCAGTGAGCCTAACATCAGTGGTAGGAAAATTATTGGAAAAAATTCTGAAGGACAAAATTAGTCTCCACTTGGAGAAGCAAGGATTAATCAGGGATAGTCAACATGGCTTTGTCAAGGGAAGATCATGTCTGACTAATTTGATTGAATATTTTGAGGGGGTGACTAGGCGTGTGGATGAGGGTAACGCAGTGGATGTGGTATACATGGATTTCAGTAAGGCCTTCGATAAAGTCCCCCACAGGAGACTGGTCAAGAAGGTACGAGCCCATGGAATCCAGGGTGCCTTGGCACTTTGGATACAAAACTGGCTTAGTGGCAGAAGGCAGAGGGTGATGGTCGAAGGTTGTTTTTGTGACTGGAAGCCTGTGGCCAGTGGGGTACCACAGGGATTGGTGCTGGGTCCCTTGCTGTTTGTGGTCTACATTAATGACTTGGACGTGAATGTAAAAGGTATGATCAGTAAGTTCGCTGATGATACAAAGATTGGTAGGGTGGTAAATAGCGAGGAGGATAGCCTCAGTCTGCAGGACGATATAGATGGGTTGGTCAGATGGGCGGAACAGTGGCAAATGGAATTTAACCCGGAAAAGTGCGAGGTGATGCACTTTGGAGGGACTAACAAGGCAAGGGAATACACAATGAATGGGAGGACCCTAGGCAAGACAGAGGGTCAGAGGGATCTTGGTGTGCAAGTTCACAGATCCCTGAAGGCGGCGGAACAGGTAGATAAGGTGGTAAAGAAGGCATATGGGATACTTGCCTTTATTAGCCGAGGCATAGAATATAAGAGCAAGGAGGTTATGATGGAGCTGTATAAAACACTGGTTAGGCCACAGCTGGAGTACTGTGTGCAGTTCTGGTCGCCACACTACAGGAAGGATGTGATCGCTTTGGAGAGGGTGCAGAGGAGATTCACCAGGATGTTACCAGGGCTGGAGCGCTTCAGCTATGAAGAGAGACTGGGAAGATTGGGTTTGTTTTCCTTGGAGCAGAGGAGGCTGAGGGGGGACATGATTGAGGTGTACAAAATTATGAGGGGCACAGATAGGATGGATACTAAGGAGCTTTTTCCCTTCGTTGAGGGTTCTATAACAAGGGGACATAGATTCAAGGTAAAAGGCGGGAGGTTTAGAGGGGACTTGAGAAAGAACTTTTTCACCCAGAGGGTGGTTGGAGTCTGGAACTCACTGCCTGAAAGGGTTGTGGAGGCAGGAACCCTCACAACATTCAAGAAGCATTTGGATGAGCACTTGAAATGCCATAGCATACAAGGCTACGGACCAAATGCTGGAATATGGGATTAGAGTAGACAGGGCTGATGGCCGGCGCGGACACGATGGGCCGAAGGGCCTCTATCCGTGCTGTATAACTCTATGACTCTATGACTCTATCATAACTGCAACTGCAACAACGCTTGTGAATCTCCCCACCAGGAATATTTTACCTGCTAACAACTCTTGAGGTTGCTGCTCCAGTTATAATTTGACAATCCACTCATGTCTCTTCGGTATTGTTTAGCATGGAGTTTGGCATAGATTCCCCATCATGACATTTGGTCTGTATGGATGTACTGAGTTGTGAAGGAAGAGATGATGTTATTGGACAGTCTGCCAAACAATGCTGTGATATTCCTTCACTTGGCAGATGGAGGCTTTATGTGCAAATACATATGCATACAGTATGTATACAAGATACTTAATGAATTACATAGGAAAATAGATAAAGCGTCAGCTTCTTGAAAATCAGAGCTGAAGTTAATACCCTGATAATTAGGCCTGAATTTTCCTGAGGTCTTTCATTCTTCTACATGCTTTTCCAGCCATCTTTGCCATTTGTTTACACTGAAATAGATCAGATGTGATTACCATTCTGTGGGGTTGAATGTGTGACGACTGCAACTGAAGAAAATTTTCCCTCCTTACTGAGTGCAAGTGGGTGGATGACATCATGGTCAATCTTTTCAGAGGGCAAACCAACTGAGGCCATTAGCAGCTCAAAAGTAAGGCACAAAAAGTGTGGGGAAAAGAAAGCCCTTTAGACCATTCCCTGTCTGCTGTGACGACACTTCCTGGTACCTATGCAGGCAACTTAACCATTGAGCCAACAAGGGCCTCACTAATGGCCAGCATCCCCGGTGAGCACACCCGCTTCATTAAAAGGTAAGGCATGAATGCTGCAGTTTTGATATTTGAATCTTAAATGGTCAATCTGCAGGGAGTATGTAACCCTTATGAACTGAATAGGGAATTAGACTAAAATTAAAATATAGATTATGTGCATAACAGTGAAGAGGGGAAGAGGATTTTTCTGATATTTGTTTCAAATTATAACTGTCCTCACGGTCAATGAGCGATGAGCGAAGTTTAGCATCGGTTTGAAGTCGAATATGCCCCATAAATGATCATCAGTGTGGAACTTGTATCAGTTCGTGTATTGCCACAGCAATTTTAGTTTTTGACTGGATGATTTGACTGCACCAACATATTTTACTAGTTTATTAATTAGAAGTGCCCCAGTGTTGCCTACGTAACGACTGTGACTACACTTCAAAATAATTAATTGGCCTTGAACTGCTGAGCATGCGAAGGGCATGAGATAAATGCAAGTTCTTTCTTTTAATCACTTGCAGATGAGAAGAGAACATAGCATTCTTCATTTTGAGAATGGTGTCTTTAATTGCAGTATCCCATTTCTTGATTCTCTTAAAGTTCATTTTATAATTCATTCTGGTGATTATTTGTTGTAATTATCCTATTTGCAGATTGCCCCAATCACAGTGCAATCATAGATCAAATTGAATTGAAGTAATCTCCCTGCACCACAAAGCAAAAGGTTTCAAAGAAATGAGAGGGTTTTCTTTGTGGAATGATGTGTATGAGTTGCGTCTCTCAGTTTGTACGATTGAAATGAATAGAGCTGGAATTCCAATCTAAACACTTTCCCAGCCCCAGATCTAACCAGCTCTGCCACCATTGATTCCAGTCCTACTCCAGCCTGCTCTGAATGGGATATTTCGCTGAAGGAACATAGGAACAAGAGTAGGCCATTCAGCCCCTCGAGCCTGTTCCACCATTCAATTCGATCATGGCTGATCTGAATCTTAACTCTATTCACCCGCCTTGGTTCCATAACCCTTAATATTCTTACCTACAAAAAATCTATCAATCACAGTTTTGAAATTTTCAATTGACCTAGCCTCAACAACTTTTTGGGGGAGAGAGTTCCAGATTTGCATTACCCTTTGTATGAAGAAGTGCCTCTTGACATAATCCCTGAACAGACTAGCTCTAATTTTAAGGTTATACTCCCTTGTTCTGGACTCCCCCACCAGTTTATCTCTATCTACCCCATCAGTTCCTTTAAACATCTTAAGCATCTCAATTAGATCACCCCTTAATATTATATACTCAAGGGAATGCAAGCCTAGTCTATGCAACTCATTTAGTCCCAGTATCATTCTGGTGAATCTGCGCTGCATCCCCATCAGGACCAACATATCCCTCTGGAAGTGCGACGTCCAGAACTGATCGCAGTATTCTAAATGGAGACTAACCAGATCTTCATATAACTGTAACTTAATTTCCACCCCTTTGTATTCCAGCCCTCTTGAGATAAAGGCCAACATTCCATTAGCCTTTTAAATTAATTTTTGTACCTGTCCAATAGCTTTTAGTGATTTCTGTACTTGGATCCCTAAATCTCTCTGCTCCTCCACAGTTACCAGCTTCTCACCATTTAGAAAATATTCCGACCTATCTTTCTTAGGTCCAAAGTGGATGACCTCACACTTCCCCACATTGAACTTCATCTGCCACAGTATTAATCTATTAATATCCCTTTGGAACTTTTTGTTCCCATCGACACTATTTAGTGTGCCACCTAAAATGATGTCGTCAGCAAACTTAGATATATGGCTCATTCCTTCATCTGAGTCATAGTATCATAGTAGGTACAGCACAGGAGGAGGTCATTCAGCCCATCGTGCCTGTGCCGGCTCTTTGAAAGAACATATGAACATAAGAAATAGAAGCAGGAGTAGGCCATAAGGCCCCTTGAGTCTGCTCTGCCATCCAATAAGATCTTGGCTGATCTTCTACCTCAACTCCACTTTCCCACTCTATCCCCATATCCCCATATCCCTTGATTCCCTAAGTGTCCAAATGTCCATCAATCTCAGTCTTGAATATACTCAACGACTTAGCATCCACAGCCCTCTGGGGTAGAGAATTCCAAAGATTCAAACCCTGTGAGTGAAGAAATCTTTCCTCATCTCGATCCTTATCTTAAGACTATGACCCCTAGTTCTAGACACTCCAGCCAGGGGAAACAGCCTCTCAGCATCTACCCTGTCAAGCCGTCTAAGAATTTTATACGTTTCAATGAGATCACCTCTCTTTCTCACCTCTCACTCTTCTAAACTCCAGAGAGTATAGGCCCATTCTACTCAATCTCTCCTCATTGGATAACCCTCTTATCCCAGGAACCTTCATTGCAACCCCTCCATGGCAAGTTTATCCATCCTTAGGTAAGGAGACCAAAAATGTACACAGTACTCCAGGTGTGGTCTCACCAGAGCCCTATACAATTGCAGCAAGACCTCCTAACTCTGAACTTCTTACTCTTATACTCTAACCTGCTTGCAATAAAGGCTAACGTACCATTTGCCTTCCTAATTGCTTGCTGTAGCTGCATGTTAACTTTCATGTACACCCAAATTCATGGACACCCAAATCCATGTGACTAACAACATTTCCTAGTCTCTTACCTTTTAAAAAATATCCTGCTTTTCTATTCTTCCTACCAAAGTAAATAATTTCACATTTCCCCACATTATACTCCATCTGCTACCTTCTTGCCCACTCACTTAAACTGTCTATATCCCTTTGCAGACTCTTTGCATCCTCCTCACAGCTTACTTTCCCACCTAGCTTTGTATCATCAGCAAACTTGGATACATTACACTTGATCCCTTCATCTAAGTCATTAATATAGATTGTAAATAGCTGAGGCCCAAGCACTGATCCTTGCGGCACTCCACTAGTTACAGCCTGCCAACCCGAAAATGACCCATTTATTCCTACTCTCTGTTTTCTGTTAGACAATTCTCAATCATGCTAATATATTACCCCCAATCCGGTGAGATCCAATCAGTCCCATTCCCCTGTTCTTTCCTCATAGCCCTGTATTTTTTTTCCCTTCAAGTATTTATCCAATTCCCTTTTGAAAGTTACTATTGAATCTGCTTCCACCACATTTTCAGGCAGTGCATTCCAGATCATTACAACTCACTGCATAAAAACTGTTTCCTCATGTCGCTTCTTGCTCTTTTGCCGATCATCTTAAATCTGTGTCCTCTGGTTATCAACCCCTCTGCCACTGGAAACAGTTTCTCCTTATTTACTCTATCGAAACTATTCATGATCTTCAATGCCTCTATCAAATCTCCCCTTAACTTTTCTGTTCTAAGGAGAATAACCCCAGCTTCTCCAGTCTCTCCACATAACTGAAGTCCCTCATCCCTGGTACCATTCTAGTAAATCTCTTCTGCACCCCCTCTAAGGCCTTGACATCCTTCCTAAAGTGTGGTGCCTAGAATTGAACACAATACTGCAGCTGAGGCCTAACCAGTGTTTTATAAAGATTTAGCATAACTTCCTTGCTTTTGTACTCTATGCCTCTATTAATAAAGCCCAAGATCCCATATACTTTTTAACAGCCTTCCCAACTTGTTCTGCCACCTTCAAAGATTCATGTATGTGCATCCCCAGATCTCTCTGCTCCTGCGCTCCCTTCAAAATGGTACCATTTAGTTTATATTGCCTTTCCTCATTCTTCCTACCAAAATGCATCACTTCACACTTCTCTGCGTTAAATTTCATCTGCCATGTGTCTGCCCATTTCACCAGTGTTGTCCTGAAGTCTGTTACTATCCTCCACATTGTTTACTACATTTCTGAGTTTCCTGTCATCTGCAAACTTTGAGATTATACTCTCTAATCCCAAATCCAGGTCATTAATATGTATCAAAAAGAGCAATGGTCCTAATATTGACGCCTAGGGAACACCATTGTATACTTTCCTCTAGTCTGAAAATCAATCGTTCACCACTACTCTGCTTTCTATCCCCTAGCCAATTTTGTATTCCCACTGCCACTGTCCCTTTAATCCCATGGGCTTTAATTTTGTTAACAAGTCTATTATGTGGCACTTTATCAAATGCATTTTGAAAGTCCATATACACATCAACTGCACTACCCTCATCGACCCTCTCCGTTACTTCATCAAAGAACTCAATCAAGTTAGTCAAACACGATTTTCCTTTAACAAATCCATGCTGACTTTTATTTATTAGCCCATACCAAGTGCCAATTAATTTTGTCCCAGATTATTGTCTCTCAAATTTTCCCCACCACTGACATTAGGCTGACTGGCCTGTAATTGTCAGGTTTATCCCTCTCCCCTTTTCGGAATAGTGAATAGTGGTGTAGCATTTGCAATCCTCCAGTCTTCCGGCACTGCCCCCATATCTAAGGAGGATTGGAAGACTATGGCCAGAGCCTCAGCAATTTTCGCCCTTACATCCTTCAGTAACCTAAGATGCATCCCATCTGGACCGGGTGACATTTCTACTTTGAGTACTGCCAATCTTTTAAGTACCTCCTCTTTATCTATTTTTATCCTCTCCAATATCGTTACTACCTCCTCCTTTACTGCTACAATGGCAGCATCCTCTTCTCTAGTGAAGACGGATGCGAAGAATTCATTTAGAGTCATAGAGTCATAGAGTCATACAGCACGGATAGAGGCCCTTCGGTCCATCGTGTCCGCGCCGGCCATCAGCCCTGTCTACTCTAATCCCATATTCCAGCATTTGGTCCGTAGCCTTGTATGCTATGGCATTTCAAGTGCTCATCCAAATGCTTCTTGAATGTTGTGAGGGTTCCTGCCTCCACAACCCTTTCAGGCAGTGAGTTCCAGACTCCAACCACCCTCTGGGTGAAAAAGTTCTTTCTCAAATCCCCTCTAAACCTCCCGCCTTTTACCTTGAATCTATGCCCCCTTGTTATAGAACCCTCAACGAAGGGAAAAAGCTCCTTAGTATCCATCCTATCTGTGCCCCTCATAATTTTGTACACCTCAATCATGTCGCCCCTCAGCCTCCTCTGCTCCAAGGAAAACAAACCCAATCTTCCCAGTCTCTCTTCATAGCTGAAGCGCTCCAGCCCTGGTAACATCCTGGTGAATCTCCTCTGCACCCTCTCCAAAGCGATCACATCCTTCCTGTAGTGTGGCGACCAGAACTGCACACAGTACTCCAGCTGTGGCCTAACCAGTGTTTTATACAGCTCCATCATAACCTCCTTGCTCTTATATTCTATGCCTCGGCTAATAAAGGCAAGTATCCCATATGCCTTCTTTACCACCTTATCTACCTGTTCCGCCGCCTTCAGGGATCTGTGAACCTCAATGCTGCCCTCTGCCTCCACAAGATGATCTTTTTTGTCCTTAATCGGTCCCACCCTTCCTTTTACTATTATATATTTATAAAAGACTTATGTTAGTTGCTAATCTACTCTCTCTTTGCCCCACTTATTCCCTTTTTTTAAATCTCTGTACTTTCTATATTCAGCCTGGTTCTCTACTGTATTATAAACCTTACATTCGCCATAAACTCCTTTTTCTGTTTCATTTTAATCTCTATTTCTTTAGTCATCCAGGGAGCTCTATCTTCCTTTCCCCCTTGTAGGGCTGTGTCTTCTCTGCACCCGAACCAACTCCTCCTTGAAAGCCTTCCATTGTTCAATTACTGTTTAGCCTACCAATTTTTGATTCCAATCCACCTGGGCAAAATCCCTTTTTAACTCACTGAAATTAGCCCTCTTCCAGTTAACCATTTTCACATTTGATTGTTCCTTGTCCTTTTCCATAACTTTTCTAAACCTAATGATATTATGATCACTGATCCCCAAATGCTCCTCCACTGAAACATGGTCCACCTGTCCCACTTCATTCCCCAGAACTAGATCCAGCACTATTTCCTTCTTGGTTGGGCTGGCAACACACTGTTCCAGAAAGTTCTCTTGAACACATTTCAGGAATTCCTTCCCCTCTTTGCCCTTTACACTGTTACTGTCCCAGCCTGTATTGGAATAATTGAAGTCCTCCATTATCACTACTCTATAGTCCTTGCATCTTTCTGTAAGTCACTTAAATATACAGTGAATTGCTGAGGCCCCAGTACTGATCCCTGGGGAATAACATTAGTTTACATCCTGCCAATTTGAGTACATACCCATTATTCATTCTCTCTGTCTCCTACCTCCTAAACAATTAGGGCTCATAGGATTGGGGGTAATATATTAGCATGGATCGAGGATTGGTTAACAGACAGAAAACAGAGAGCAGGAATAAATGGATCATTTTCGGGTTGGCAGGTTGTAACTAGTGGGGTGCCGCAAGGATCGGTGCTTGGGCCTCAGCTAATTACAATCTATATTAATGACTTAGATGAAGGGGCCAAGTATAATGTATCCAAGTTTGCTAGGTATGAAAGTAAGCTATGAGGAGGATGTAAAGAGTCTGCAAAGGGATATCAACAGGTTAAGTGAGTGGGTAAGAAGGTGGCAGATGGAGTATAACGTGGGGAAATGTGAGGTTATTCTCTTCAGTAAGAAAAATAGAAAAACAGATTTTTTAAATGGTGAGAAATTATTAAATGTTGGTGTTCAGAGGGATTTGGGTCTCCCTTGTACACAAAACACAGAAAGTTAACATGCAGGTACAGGATGCAATTAGGAAGGCAAATGGTATGTTGGCCTTTATTGCTAGGGGGTTGGAGTACAAGAGTAAGGAAGTCTTGCTGCAACTGTACAAGGCTTTGGTGAGACCACATCTGGAGTACTGTGTACATTTTTGATCTCCTTACCTACTTGCCACAGAGGCGGTGCAACAAAGTTTCACTAGATTGATTCCTGGGATGAGAGAGTTGTCCTATGAAGAAAGATTGAGTAGAATGGGTCTAAACTCTCTGGAGTTTAGAAGAATGAGAAGTGATCTCATTGAAACATATAAGATTCTAAGAGGGCTTGATAGGGTAGATGCTGAGAGTATGTTTCCCCTGGCTGAAGAGTCTAGAACTTGGGGACATAGTCTCAGGATAAGGGGTCGGCCATTTAGGACTGAGATGAGGAGGAATTTCTTCTCTGCGAGGATTGTGAATCTTTGGAATTCTCTACCGGAGAGGGCTGTGGATGCTCATTCGTTGAGTTTATTCAAGACTGAGATCGATAGATTTTTAGACTCTAAGGGAATCAAGGGATATGGGGATTGGGCGGGAAAGTGGAGTTGGGGGTGAAGATCAGCGATGATCTTAATGAATGGCGGAGCAGGCTCCAGGGGCAGTATGTTTCTTATTTTATTTTGTAATTCCCTACCCATGCCAATATGTTGCCTCTAATTCCATGCACTTTCATTTTTGTTAATAGTCTCTTATGTGGAACCTTATCAAATACCTTCTGGAGGTCCATATAAATAACATCCCTGATCTACCATGTTAGTTATCTCCTCAAAAAATTCAACTGGGTACATTAGACATGAATTACCTTTTACAAATCCATTCTGGCTCTCTGATCAGTTCATGTTCGTCCAAGTGATCAGCCATTCTGTCTCTAATAACAGATTCTAGTAACTTCCCTAATAGGCCTATAATTTTCTAGTTGATCTCTCCTACCCTTCTTAAGGAGTTTCATTGCAGTTTCCAAGTTGTGTCCAATCTGGAAATGCAGGAAAATCTCACCCATGAAAGGGTACAATAGAATCATAGAATCATAGAATGGTTACAGTGCAGAAGGAGGCCATTTGGCCCATTGAGCCTGTGCGAGCTCTTTGTAAGAGCAATCCAATTAGTCCCATTCCCTGCTCTTTCCTCATAGCCCTGCAAATGTTTTCCCTTCAAGGATGGATTATTACCTCTTCATACCTGCGAGGATAGTCAGTTGACTTCTAACATTTTTCTTTGTTGTTGCCAATTCTTTTTATTTTCCCCCCATCCTCCTGAAGGAGCTGCTGGCTCTTACTGGGGAATTTTACAAGTTAATGCTCTTGGTGCAAGACTTCATGTGATGGGAGGCTATATTGGGAATTTGGTGCAGAGGCCAGTGCACTGAATTTGTGGCTGCACACATTTTCACCCATTAAATTGAATGGATGAATAAACCATTTGGACTGTGAATCTGGCACAAGGACCTCCATGCCTGAATGCATGTTGCACGTCCCCATCACGCAAAGCTCTGTGTCAAGAGCGTTAAATTGTAAAATTTGGTTCCATGGAAACCCAGTGGCACTCCTTCTCCCAAAAGTGGTCATTCTTCATGTATGTAGCCAGGTAGTTAGTAAGCTATTCTATTCTAGCATCTCTATGGACTCTACATTGCCTTGAAAGAGTCACTAGATAGTAATCCAGATTGGAAATCTTAGCCGAGTGTACATTTCCCTAGCCCAGAGATCCTGTGGACATTTGTAGCTCCCTAACTGTTACTCTGAGTAGGATCAGTTAACTCAGCACAGAGTGAGAATTGAATCGGAGGCCTTCTGGTTTAAGGTAGACACTAGGCCATCAGGGGAGCTGGGACGAAGAGTTGGCAGGTGACCTTATTTCCCACTTCATTTTGGGTATCCTATCAATCTGTTGTGCTGAGTTTTTCATTGCTGATTAAGCAACAAGGGTTAACAACAAAGGAACTGTGTAGAAAAGAGTGGGACCGTTTGATCTCCCTTGGTTCTTAATTTCTCTTCAAAAGATCTGGAATTCACGCACTTACTCGCTTAATTTGGATACAGTTAAGGTTTTATGTTCCGATCCGTGAGACCATCCCTTGTCTCACACCTCACAGCATTCTGAAAAGGGTGTTAATATCTCAGATAGTTTGTAAATTGCCCATCGTGTTGCCCACAATTGCTAAATTTTATCCACAAGATGGCAATGGAGTTGGGGGAGAGAGTACAGAAACTTGCTCCACAAAGCCCTGAATGGCCAGAGACTTCAACTACATCATGTCAGTTCATATATTGAATGGGTAATGGTGACAGAAAAGCATGACCCAAAATCATGACAGCAGGAAATAAGGTTCACTATCATCTGGCAGAGAGTACATGCCCTATATTTAGATTTAATGAATGAAAATGAGGACAATACTGTATTGACTTAATCATCTTTATTTATTCTTTTATCATATGTACTGGATGTTTCTATCATTGTAGGTAATATTAACTTTTATGCCGGGCAAAAAAATGAGTGATAGCGAATCGGCAGCCCGTTTTATACCTCGCCCGATTCACTATCATCTGGCATTAAAGTTACAATTACCACCAATAAATCTGCATTGGACAGAATCCTCATTAACCCTCTGAGAATATCATCACAGGTTAAGGACATTAGTGATTAGGGAAGAAATTACTTCAATAATAAGAGAGGATATAACAAGATTACCTTGGAGACTTTATGGGTAGAATTAAGAAATAGAAAAGGATTTAAGACTGTCATGGAAGTTGCGCAAAGGCCCTCTGGTAGCAGCTGTGAAGTGGCAGAATGTATAAATGCAGAGATTAGACAAGCATGTAGCAAAGGCAGAGTGGTTTTAATGGGGGATTTTAACTTTCATATTGATTGGGATAAGCAGAAAGGTTATGTCAGAAAGGTAGCGAATTTCTTGAGTGTGTTCAGGAAAGCTTTCTGCAACAATATGTCCTAGAACCAACAAGGAGGCAGGCCATATTAGGTTTAATAATGAGTAATGAGCCAGATTTAGTTATCAGCCTAACGGTGCATGAATATTTATCTAATAGCGATCATAATATGATCGAGTTCAACATTGCGCTTGGAAGGGAGAAACCCGTATCAGCTACTAAGATTCTAAATTAGATAAGGCCGACTTCAACAGGATGAGATAGAGACTGTTGACCATAAACTGGGCAAATCTGTTAATAGGTAAAATGACAGAAGATCAGTGGGAAGTGTTCAAAAAAGAATTTAATGTGATACAGAACCAGTTTATACCCCTAAGGGGCAAGAGCTCCATTTGCCAAAAAAACAGCCCAATTACCAGGAGGTTTATACACAACTTCCATTACAGTCTTAATTCCTTTTCTAGTTCTTAATTCTACCCATATATAACAATATCCTCTCTTATCATTGAAGTAATTTCATCCTTAATCACTAAGGTCCTTAACCTGTGATGATATTCTTAGAGGGTTAATAAGGATTCTGTCCAATGCAGATTTATTGGTGGTAATTGTAACTTTTATTTCCAGATGATAGTGAATCGGGTGAGGTATAAAATGGGCTGCCGATTCGCTATCTCCCATTTTTTGCCCGGCATAAAACAACAGACAAAAGAGGTAAGGGACAACATAAAACTAAAAGAGAAAACACGCAAAAAATAGCACAGATCCTGGCGACTGGTAGAGATACAAAGAACAGCAAAGGATGACAAAACAGATAGTAAGAGCTGCAAAAAGGGAATATGGAAAGAAACTTGCAAGGGATATCAAAATCAACACAAAAAGTTTTTACGATTATATTAGGAGAAAGAGGATGTTCAAGAACAATGTAGGCCCCATAAAAACTGCTAATAGTGATATTGTAAATGAAAATAAAGAAATGGTGGACATGTTAAATAATTACTTTGCGTCAGTATTTACAGTAGAAGACGAGGATAGCATAACGGACGTCCCAAGGAAACTAATTTTGAACCAGGGATGGGGACTCACCGTAATTAACGTAAGCAAATTAAAAGTAACGAAGAAAATAATGACATTAAAGAATGTCAAAACCCCAGGACTAGATGGTTTCCATTCCAGGGTTTTCAAGGAAGTAGGTGAGAACATTGCAGAAGCCCTAACTGTAATCTTCCAAAATTCTCTCAATTCAGGAATCGTTTCTTTAGATTGGAAAATTGCACATGTCACTCCGCTGTTTAGGAAAGGTGAGATAGGGAAACCAGGGAATTATAGACCAATTAGCCTAACACCTGTTGTCGGGAAATTACTAGCATCTATAATTGAAGATAGAGTGAAAATTTTCAGCTGATCAGAGCGAGCCAGCATGGATATGTAAAGGATAGATCATGCCTGATGAACCTGATTGAATTTTTTTGAAAAGGTGACTAAAGTAGTGGACAGGGGAATGTTTATGGATATTTTTTATGTGGACTGCCAGAAGACATTCAATAAAGTCCCTCATAAGAGACTGTTAGCTAAAGTTGAAACTCATGGAATTGAAGGCAAATTATTGACCTGGTTAGGAAATTGGCTGAGCGGCAGAAGACAGTGGGCAGGGATAATGGGCAATTGGCAGAATGTGACTAATGGTGCCCCTCAGGGATCTGTGTTGGGGTCTCAACTATTCACTGTATTTATTAACAACTTAGATGAAGGGTTAGAGAGCCACATATCCAAGTTTGCCAATGACACAAAGATAGGCAGCATTGTAAGCAGTGGAGATGGAAACATAACATTACAGAGAGATATTAATAGATTAAGTAAATGGGCAAACTGTGGCAAATGGATTTCAAAGTAGACAAGTGTGAGGTCATCCACTTTGGACCTAAAAAGGATAGATCAGAGTACTTTCTAAATGGTGAAAATCTAGAAACAGAGGAGGTCCAAAGAGACGTAGGGGTCCATGTACACAGATTATTAAAATGTCATGGACGGGTACAGAAAATAATCAAAAAGGCTAATGGAATGCTGGCCTTTATATCTAGAGGACTAGAATACAAGGGGGTAGAAGTTATACATAGATCTGGTTAGACCACACCTAGAGTACTATGTTCAGTTCTGGGCACCGCACTTTAGGAAGGATATATTTGCCTTGGAGGAGTGCACGTAGATATACTACAATGACACCTGGACTCCAAGGGTTAAATTACAAGGAGAGATTACACAAACTAGGGTTTTATTCCCTGGAATTTTGAAGATTAAGGGGTGATTTGATCGAAGTTTTCAGGATATTAAGGGGAACTGATAGGGTAGATGGAGAGAAACTGATAGGGTAGATGATTAGTCTCGGACTAGGGGACATAGCCTAAAAATCAGAGCCAGGACTTTCAGGAGTGAAGTTAGGAAACACTTCTACACGCAGAGTGATACAAGTTTGGAACTCTCTTCCGCAAACGGCAGTTGATGCTAGCTCAATTGTTAATTTTAAATCTGAGATTGATAGATTTTTGTTAACCAAAGCTATTAAGGGATATGGTTCTAAGGCGGATATATGGGGTTAGGTCACAGATCAGCCATGATCTCATTGAATAGCAGAACATACTCGAGGTGCTAAATGGCCTACTCCTGTTCCTATGTTCCGATGAGGCATTGTGACAGATGATATCAACATTAACAGCAGTTCCCAGCACAGAAACTGACTAGTGCATAGTTTTGCACTTTGAGTCAGCTCATGTAATACACCAGGGAGTGATTTAAAACTAGTAATCTAATATCAGGGATGTCACTGGTTATAAAACCACACATCCTTCATTCTCACAGTTTAGGATTGTCATCCAAGCCCCTTAACTAGAATACGATAGTGTAATATTGCCAGGTTATGCATTTTTCTCTATGTAAAGGTTGACTTCTAGCCCAGCAGTTAAAGCTTGCACTTCACACCTAAATATCAGCCTCCAGATGAGTAACAGCCATTAAACTGAAATTGTAAGGGATGTGGGGATGGCAGGATAACAGTATTGAATCTGGTGTAGTTTCTATGACCTGGAATTTAGCAATGTATGTGATCCCACTGAACCAGCGACGGGGGAGACCAATGATCTAATAAGCAATCTTCTGCTTCATGGAGGCAGCTATTTTGTGACTAATTAGCATGTGATTTGTCAGCAATTACACCACTGATCCAAACCAAACAAAAGCTTCTTTATTTTACCGATCTCAGGAGGTTGTGTGATTAGGGGGTGGGTGAACAGTGTACGAGGTTGCACATCAACTGGATAGAGCAAGCTTTATTAGCCTGATTGTTCTTTCTCATCCTTTTTGTAGGCCCCTTACTCACACACTATGCTGTTTCCATTTTGTTGTTTCTGTCTGGTCCTGGTATCAGGGAGTGGCAATCAGAGAGGGTGACTCCACTGCTGTGTTTGGCATTTCTTGTTCATGAAGCCAGTTTAAATAACTTGTCAGTCTAATGGGATGGAGAAAGTGATCTGATTTCAGATTAGGTGCTAGTGTAGTGGAATGAGACAGTGTGACCAAGCATCCATTTACACCACAACTGTAACATTACAATTAAAGTGGAAATGTAAACTAAATCAGGAGCCAGGTCGACCTGGTATCAGCAAGTTCTTCACTCTAAAGAGTGATGAATCAAATGTGTATATCAACATTACAGATAGAGTGTCATAGTAGGTACAGCACAGGAAGAGGCCATTCGGCCTATATGCCTGAGCTGGCCCTTTGAAAGAGCTATCCAATTAGTCCCATTCCCCGCTCTCTCCCCATATCCCTATAAATATTTTCCCTTCAAGTATTTATCCAATTCCCTTTTGAAAGTTACTATTGAATCTGGTTCCACCACCCTTTCAGCCAGTGCGTTCCAGATCATTACAACTTGCTGCATAAAGAATTGTTTCCTCGTGTGGCCTCTGGCTCTTTTGTCAATCACCTTAAATCTGTGCCCCCTGGTTACCGACCCTTCTGTCACTGGAAACAGTTGCTCCTAATTTACTCTATCAAAACTGTTCATGATCTTGAACACCTCTATCAAATCTCCCCTTAACTTCCTCTGTTCCAAGGAGAACAATCCCAGCTTCTCCAATCAATGATTTTGTGACCTGAGTGAAATTAAATGAAACTAAGGCTCTTTTCTCCAGAAAAGAGCAGGCTGAGGAGTGACCTGATAGATGTCTCTAGGGTTATGAATGGGTTTGATAGGGTAGGCGTAGACAAGATGTTTCCACTTGTGAGGGAGACCAGAACTAGGGGCCATAAAGATATGGTAGTCATTAATAAATCCAATAGGGAATTCAGGAAAAACTTCTTTGCCCAGAGAGTGGTTAGAGTGTGGAATTTGCTATCACAAGTTGTAGTTGAGGTGAATAGCATAGATGCATTTAAGGGGAAACTAAATAAATGCATAAGGGAGACAGGAATAGAAATTATAGAATGATACGGCACAGAAGGAGGCCATTCAGCCCAGTGTGCCTGTGCCAGTTCTTTGAAAGAGCTATCCAATTAGTCCCACTCCACTGCTCTTTACCCATAGTCCTGCAAATCTTTCCACTTCAAATATTTATCCAATTCCCTTTTGAAAGTTTGCCCTGTTCCAGTCTCCTCTCCTATATGGATTTTCTGTGCTTTGGTCTCCCTATTGCCCTTTCTATTCTTTTCGATCTGGCACCTGTTCTGCCACTCCTCTCTCAGTTCTTTTTCTTTGGCTGTCAGGCTTCTCATTACTTCTGTCCTCCTCCCTTCACTCAGAATCCCCACCTTCCACAGCTCTTGTCACTCTCTCAGGCAGTCAATCTCCTGCTCCCCTCTTCACTGGAGGCCAGTCTCCTGCTCCATTCTCTCTGGTGCCCAGTCTCCTGCCCACTTCTCTCTGAAGCCCAGTCCCCTGCTCCCATCTCTCTGGTGCCAAGTTCCCTGCTCCATTTTCTCTGGCGTCCAGTCTCCTGCTCCATTCTCTTTCTCCCCAGTCCTGTGCTCCCTTGTCTCTGGAGCCCAGCCTCCTGCTCCCTTCTCTCTGGAGCCCAGTCTCTTGCTCCCTTCTCTCTAGAGCCCAGTCTCTTGCTCCCTTCTCTCTGGAGCCCAGTCTCTTGCTCCCTTCTCTCTGCTGCCCAGTCCCCTGCTCCCTTCTCTCTGCTGCTCAGTCCCTTGCTCCCTTCTCTCTGCTGCTCAGTCCCTTGCTCCCTTCTCTCTGGAGCCCAGCCTCCTGCTCCCTTCTCTCTGGAGCCCAGTCTCTTGCTCCCTTCTCTCTGCTGCCCAGTCCCCTGCTCCCTTCTCTCTGCTGCCCAGTCCCCTGCTCCCTTCTCTCTGCTGCTCAGTCCCTTGCTCCCTTCTCTCTGGAGCTCAGTCTCCTGCTCCCTTCTCTCTGGAGCTTAGTCTCCTGCTCCATTCTCCCAGCAGCCAGGTCTGCTGCTCCATTCACTCTGGAACATTAGAACATAAGAAGTAGAAGCAGGAGTAGGTCATACGGCCCCTTGAGCCTGCTCAGCCATTCAATAAGATCATGGCTGACCTCAACTCCACTTTCCTGCCCAATCCCTATATCCCTTGATTCTCCTGGAGTCCAAAAATCTATCTATCTCAACCGTGAACACATTCAACGACTCAGCATCCACAGCCCTCTGGGGTAGAGAAAAGATTCACAACCTTCTGAGTGAAGAAATTCCTCCTCATCTCAGTCTTAAATGGCCAATCCCTTATCCTGAGACTATGCCCCCTAGTTCTAGACTCTCCAGCCATGGGAAACAACCTCTCAGAATCTACCCTGTCAAGCCCTCTCAGAATCTTATATGTTTCAATGAGATCACCTCTCATTCTTCTATACTCCAGAGAGTATGTGCCCATTCTACTAAATCTCTCCTCCTGGAGCCCAGTCTTCTGCTCTCTTTGCCCTGACCCCTCATCTCCCACACTCCTTTTCAGGCTCCCAGTCACCTGATTACAGGTTGGACGTAGAATTTTTAAAACATTTTTAGCTGAAAGGTAGATTGGTATACACGTATATACATGGTGACTCGTTTTTAAAAAGGTGAATTGATGCAGTTACTCTTAATAGGTCAATGGGTAAATGCTCTGCTAGTTGCATCACTGAGCCATTTTGTTCGGGTTAATTCCTGGCCTGTGCTGTGTAGCTAATCTCAAGCAAGGTGAGGTAGGGTTGCTACAGTTGGCCTCAGTGCCCTCCGATTGGCGAGGCAGAAATAAATCAGCCATAGTTCCTACCCCCAATTGTAGTTTCATGAATCCTGCCAGGAAGTGCATATGTGCATATGTCAGGTTAGGATCAGAACGGACTTGGTTGTGGTGCAATTGTTACTATAGTTGAGCAGCCTGAAATAATCACTGTTTAGGCACACACTTTAAGAATAGCTGCTTGCTTGGCATGTGTAATGGTTGCCATTACCTGTGGAATTGTATCCCACTATGAAGACTTCCTTTCAGGAAAGGAGGCAAAAAATAGGGGAAAAACCTACGGTCCTGATGGTGAAGCTCTCCCATTAAGAAATGTTTTGTTTCTTTAATGGATCAGTGAGTTTATCCAGTGTGTTGCATGAACCAAACAGGTCCTAGTTTTGGTCCCTGGTCAGTGTTGAGTTAGCTGATTTCAGGCCAGGAAAATGGTTGGGATGCTACAATTAGCCTCAGTGTGCATGGTTAGAGAGAGCAAGATCAACCAAGGTTCCTGCTCCTGATTGCTATGCAGTGACCCCTGCTGGAAGTGCACTGCATAGATATTGGATGAGGATGAGATCAGGCTTGGGTTGCGTCCTCATGGTAAAATAGCTCACCGACACTCAATATCAAGGCTCACAAATGAATAATGGCCGTTGGGAGAGATACCAAAATGTGACTGGCCCCCATAGAATTGTGCCCAACAAGGGTTCAACACCTTCAGTGGAGGCAAATAATAGGAAGTTGACAGAAGAAAAAAATATACATAGAGGTAGGACCTGGTTCAAAGGAAGGGTTACTTTGGAGTGGCAACTCTGTTTCCACAGTAACACTTTAAAAGCCATAATTTAACCTAATTAAGTATGTGTAATTAAAGGCAATTAATTCAACATGCTAGAACGGGAAGTAGTTTAGTACTATGTTTAGATCTGTCTGTTGAATTATTTTTACAAGCCTCTAATTTTTTGTTTTTTTAAATTGAAACACGGCAGACTGTAGAGTACATTGTACATCTAGATAAATAGAGTGGCCGAGGTTTGGACCAGTGACCCAGCCTCTCCATCCAGCAGGAGCACAGGATACTGTGGGGCTTGGAATCCAGAAATTTCTAAATGCCCTCAAACTGTCTATATTGAAGGATTCGACATGGCAGCAGATACTGGGGCCGATCTTTACCTGCCCGTCAATGGAACAAATGTGTACTCTGTTTAACAGAGTGAGAAAAACCTCCACAGGAGATGATGCAGAGCTTCAAAGGTCTGTACATTTAACAGTCCAAATTAGTGGATTGAGGTCCATTTTCTGTTGCATAAAATTTCAGCAAATCAACACAGTAGCGGCTTTTATAGTATTCAAGGCCCCGCTAGTGTTGCTGGCTTTTGAAGGGTTGGCCACTAGCATACAGCTGCAAGCTGAAATGCAAAGTCCAGTTTTAACTGGGTCTACTGCTTCACACAGACAGAGGGCTCCTGGAATCCAAATTAAAAGGACTCGCTAAAATTGGCAACCTCAAAGACCCACTAAAAATGAGCTTTCCTGGCCATGAATCCCGGCAGTTTTACATTTGGTTTCCAGTCAGCTACAAGAAGCTCATGCTTCAGGAACTGTGCTGCACTCGTGGGGATCTCGCACAATCTAAATACAGCAATTTTTTTCCAATAAAACCCATAAATTATCCCAGTGTCATCAAACAAAAAGAAACAAATGTGCCCCCTTTTAAAGGGACGCAACTAATAGAAAATTAAATCATAGAACAAAGGAAACTTATAACTTAAATAATAATACTGTCGCCCGTGTCCACCAAACAATTCAGTCCCTGTGGTGCCCACCGGCTGCAGAAGGCCTGAAACGTACTGGCAGACAGCGTGTGCTCCTTCTCCAGGGCCAACCGGGCATGGTCAAGGCCACAGAAGAGAGGCAGGCAGCCAGGGTGACCACCCGCACAGGCCATGTCCAACCTGGACCTGTGGTTTCCCACCTTGGCCAGGCTCAAGAGAAGGTCCTCTGACTTGCACGCCTCTGTCCGCACCAGGTGGCCAAATATCAGGAGTATGGGCCTGAAGTGGAGCCAGCAATTGAGAAGCAGTGTGCAGGAGCAGCCCATACAGGAAATCCCTCCATGCAGAGTGAAATACCAGGAGGGAATTTCTGAGAGAAGGCTCAAGTTGTGAGGCGCAGGCTCCCGGGGGAGGTTCCGGGACCTCCAGCCAATGAGAAATTCTGTCTGAAAGAGGGTAACCGCGGACGGGATTGCTCCACATGCTCGAGCCTCCTTGACACACTTAGTGGAGTCAGGGCCAAGTGCGACTTTTAGCATCTGGCACAGTGGCAGGAAGCAAAGGGTAATGGTTGATGGTGTTTTTGCAACTGGAAGGCTGTTTCCAGTGGGATTCCGCAAGGCTCAGTACTAGGTCCCTTGCTTTTTATGGTATATATTTGGACTTGAATGTGGGGAGCTTGATCAAGAAGTTTGCAGATGATACAAAAATTGGCCGTATGGTTGATAGTGAGGAGGAAAGCTGTAGACTGCAGGAAAATATCAATGGACTGGTCTGGTGGGCAGAAAACTGGCAAATGGAATTCAATCCAGAGAAGTGTGAGGTAATGCATTTGGGGAGGGCAAACAGGGCAAGGGAGTACACAATAAATGGAATGATACTGAGAGGTGTAGAGGAACAAAGGGACCTTGGAGTGCATGTCCACAGATCCCTGAAGGTAGCAGGAGAGGTAGTTAAGGTGATTAAGAAGGCATACGGGATACTTTCCTTTATTAGCCGAGGCATAGAACCAAACATTGGTTGGGCCACAGCTTGAGTACTGCATACAGTTCTGGTCACCACATTACAGGAAAGATGTGATTGCGTTGGAGAGGGTACAGAGAAGATTTACGAGGATGTTGCCATGGCTGGAAAATTTTAGCTATGAGAAAAGATTGGATAGGCTGGGGATGTTTTCTTTGGAAAAAAGGAAGCTGAGAGGAGATTTAACTGAGGTATATAAAATTATGATGGGACTAGATAGAGTGGATAAGGAGGACTTATTTCCCTTAGCAGAGGGGTCAGTGACCAGAGGGCATAGATTTAAAGTGATTGGTAGAAGGATTAGAGGGGAGCTGAGGAGAAATTTTTTCACTTAGAGGGTGGTGGGGGTCTAGAACTCACTGCCTGAAAGGGTGGTAGAGGCAGAAACTCTCAACTCATTTAAAAAGTACTTGGATGTGCACTTGAAGTGCCGTAACCTACAGGGCTACGGACCAAGTGCTGGAAAGTGGGTTTAAACTGGGTAGCTCTTTTTCAGCCGGCACGAACACGATGGGCCGAATGGCCTCCTTCTGTGTCATAACTTCCTACGATTCTATGGCTTTGCCCGTGGGCTGGACGTAGTGTCAGGACATCCGCTTTAAGCCTACGCCACCTAGTATTTGAAACCAGTCTCCGATCCAAGATGCTAACTAAGCCTAGTTCTGCCTAGCTTCAAGACACCAATCCAGACCAAGTATCAGAGCACTGTGGAAGATGGGAAAAGACTACTGCATTTGGTAGTCCCAGGCTGTCTTCCATCCAAGTTACTAACCAAGCCTAATACTGCTTAGTTTCCAAGACCAAAGCAGATCGGGCACGATCAGAGCACCATGGAAGTCAGCCTAAACACTGCATTTGATTCTACTTTGCCACCGGATTTTCGCCATCCCCTCTCCATATCAACCCAACCCAGACATCAGTGTACTCATGCAATTGGATATCATATGATGTCGCTTGTTTTGCTGGTAGGAGATAAACACTAACTAGGATGAAATTTAGCTCATTAATCCACCCTAACTCAGCTGGCCTTATCATTTAAACTGTGTATTTAAATACATGGCAGTGGTCTAGGTAGGGGCCCGTCTGCAGGTTTAATTTTCAGAACATTAACAGGGATTAAATAAATCACCACAACTCAAATGGATCTAGGTTTTATCTGTGATCAGTTTCAATGGCTGGGTGGGCTCAATAATATTCTCATTTTAAGATTTGTTTGAAAAATTTCAAAGCACCAGTTGTATTTTCCAGAGAAAGAGCATTTTCTCTTTTAGTTTCTGCATGCTGCCTTCAGAAGAGGCAATGTGTGTCATTTTCTTGTGGTTTCTCCAGTCAGTATTCAGAATTCCAAATCAGAGTGTTCAACGTAGTCAGTTCAGATACTCAAACTTCATAAACATTTGCACCAGTTACTTTAATTTAGAGGTCTTGTGTGGTGATTTTTTTTCTCAGGAATTAAAGAGTTGCTTTGCTCGCATCTTTTCTTTAAAAAAATGCATGTTAAAAACCAGATTTAATTAAAAATTTTGCATAATACAAGCTGGAGTGTCTTCAACAATATTGTTCAAACGCATGTTTCAGTCTGGTCAGTCTGCCCTTTGATTACACGTATCAAACGTTCATTGGACAGTATTGCAAAATCAAGCTAAACCCAGAAATCATTGAATTTTTGTAATCCTAACCCTCTGGAAGTCAAATTAATGCAGTGTCTTTAAGAATATAAGGGGCCTGAGATGCCTATTTTCAATCTTTTATCTTTTACCATGTATTTTTCAGATTTTCAAGATAAACTTGGGAAGGAAGAGTGGCATTAGAAAGCATGCCAATGTGCTGACTGTGGGCATCAAAAGGACTGTGGTAGGTACCTCTTCAATGGTTCTGAGTTACGTGAATGATGCATTATAATTGTATCTGTGCAGAAAGGCTTATTAGCACTCAAGGAGCTTGTGGTTGTGCGTGGACATAAGTGGCACATTAATGTGGCTCTGACTGAATGAAACCGCAGGAAATGTGGATAATATTTTCCTTCTGTCTGTGGGTGGTTCAGAAAATCTGAGTATAAGACAGCTTGAACTAGTCAGCTGGACAATATTTGTTGTGCCAATGAAAGTTTCTTCCAATGAAGCGGATTATGGAAACTGCAGATATCTTTTGATGATGCACAAAGGTTGTATATTTCAAATGATTTTCCAACTCTCCAAAAAAAAATATAATCAGATCTAAGTAATGCATTGTTATTAAAGAGATAATTGGCAGAATTTTGTAGAGGTAATTCTCTAATCTGATGCCTGCAGCAGAGAGTTAATGTTGGGAAATCCGGGCGTGCAATCTGCAATTTTCAGTTCATTGAAGTTAATCAGAAACTGGATAGTGCAGTGGGTTGGAGACTTAACTTTCACCTTTGGGGCCTGGGTTCAAATACATTCAAAACTGATGGGATGAAAGTCTCCTCTGCTAGGTCCTATGTGAATTGACTTTGGTTTGTCTCAATCCAGTCCCTAGTGGACATGGGATTAC
This sequence comes from Heptranchias perlo, assembly GCF_035084215.1. Lineage (NCBI taxonomy): Eukaryota > Metazoa > Chordata > Chondrichthyes > Hexanchiformes > Hexanchidae > Heptranchias > Heptranchias perlo. The sequence continues at coordinate 78,628,959 of NC_090330.1, forward strand.
AGAACAAAACTAGTACTGATTATTGATCTCACTCAGGGTGGCTGGTGTAAGAGATGGAAAAAAAATTCACACTGTTGTGAGGTTGGGCCTGAGGCATGTTGTTGGAGTAGGGGAACCGTTGTTTGTACCTGGCTTTTCTATACTTGACCTGAGAGGTGTGTTTGATGCTGACTCAGGAAAGAGTTCTTTTCTGCAGCACCAACATCCTTCAACTTGATGGGGAAAAAAAGTAATGGCTCTGCATTTCCATGGACTTTCTGTTGCTGCGCTGCCGCAACTTTGCTGGTAATGCAGCGGAAACCCTGTTTCCGGCGAAGTAATTGCGGCGCAGCGGCAGAAAGTCAGAGGAAATTCAGGGCCTATAAAATAAAATGGAAAAAGCAGCCTGCTATTCCTCAAAATGCCCTGGGGCTGCTGGATCGCAGAATCACCCCTTATATCTGTTCCTTTTGCTAGTGTAGTGACAGTGTCCACTGGTTTGGAGTTTAGACTTTCATTTTGTTCAATTGCCTGCATCTTTTTCTAGCTCATTCACTTTACATTACAGACAGCTTTGAGTAGAAGTGTTGAGGTTGTTGCTGCTGTAGAATTTGTTCCATTTCTATTGCAGGGCAAATTCCATAGCGCCCATGACAACATAAGGACTGCTGCAGAGGAAAGTTCAGAGGGGAAGTGGAAAAGGAAACAAGAGGGGCAAAGAGAGAATATGAGAATAGACTGGCAGCCAACATAAAAGGGAATCCAAAAGTCTTCTACAAGCATGTAAACAGTAAACAGGTAGTAAGAGGAGGGATGTGGCTGATTAGGGACCATAAAGGAGATCTACTCTTGGAGGCAGAGGCCAAGGCCGAGGTACTAAATGAATACTTTGCATCTGTCTTTACCAAGGAAGAAGATGCTGCCAAAGTCACAGTAAAGGAAGATATAGTTGAGATACTGGATGGGCTAAAAATTAATAAAGAAGAGGTACTAGAAAGGCTAGCTGTGCTTACAGTAGATAAGTCACCCAGTCCGGATGGGATGCATCCTAGGTTGCTGAGGGAAGTAAGGGTGGAAATTGTGGAGGTACTGGACATAATCTTCCAAACATCCGTAGATACCGGGGTGGAACCAGAGGACTGGAGAATTGCAAATGTTACACCCTTGTTCAAAAAAGGATGTAAGGATAAACCCAGCAACTATGGGCCAGTCAGCTTAACCTCAGTGGTGGGGAAAATTTTAGAAACGGTAATCTGAGACAGAATTAACAGTCACTTGGACGAGTGTGGATTGATTAGGGAAAGCCAGCAAGGATTTGTTAAAGGCAAATCATGTTTAACTAACCTGATAGAGTTTTTTGATGAGGTAACAGAGAGGGTAGATGAGGGCAATGCGGTTGATGTGGTGTATATGGACTTTCAAAAGGCGTTTGATAAAGTACCGCATGGTAGGCTTATAATCAAGGTTGCGGCCCATGGAATAAAGCGGCAGTAGCAACATGGATACTGAATTGGCTAGGGGATAGGAAACAGAGAGTAATGGTAAACGGCTGTTTTTCGGACTGCAGGAGATGTACAGTGGTGATCCTCAGGGGTCAGTGTTGGGGTCAGTGCTTTTCTTGATATATATTAATGACTTGGATGTGGATGTACAGGGCACAATTTCCAAATTTGCAGATGACACAAAACTTGGAAGGGTAGTAAACAGTGAGGAGGATAGTGATAGACTTCAAGAGGATATAGACAGGCTGGTGGCATGGGCGGACACGTGGCAGATGAAATTTAACGCAGAAAAATGTGAAGTGATACATTTCGGTAGGAAAAACGAAAAGAGACAATGTAAACTAGAGGGCTCAAATCTAAAAGGGGTACAGGAATAGAGAGATCTGGGGGTATATGTGCACAAATCGTTGAAGGTGGCAGGGCAGGTTGAGAAAGCGGTTAAAAAAGCATACGGGATCCTGAGCTTTATAAATAGAGGCATAGAGTACAAAAGTATGGAAGTCATGATGAACCATTATAAAACACTGGTTCGGCCACAACTGGAGTATTGTGTCCAGTTCTGGGTACCGCACTTTAGGAAAGATGTGAAGGCCTTCGAGAGGGTGCAGAGGAGATTTACTAAGATGATTCCAGGGATGAGGTGCTTTAGTTATGTGGATAGACTGGAGAAGCTGGGGTTGTTCTCCTTTGAATAGAGACGGTTGCGAGGAGATTTGATAGAGGTATTCAAAACCATGAAGGGTCTAGACAGAGTAAATGGAGAGAAACTGTTCCCATTGGCGGAAGGGTCAAGAAACAGAGGACATAGATTTAAGGTGATTGGCAAAAGAACCAAAGGTGACATGAGGCAAAACTTTTTTACACAGTGAGTGGTTAGGATCTGGAATGCACTGCCCGAGGGGGTGGTGGAGGCAAATTCAATCATGGCCTGCGAACTGGATAAGTACTTGAAAGGAAGAAATTTGCAGGGCTATGGGAATAGGGTGGGGGAATGGGACTAGCTGGATTGCTCTTGCATAGGGCTGGTGCGGACACGATGGGCCGAATGTCATCCTTCCGTGCTGTAACCTTTCTATGATTCTAAAGTATATTGACAATAACGGAGACCTGGCTCAAAGAAAGGCAGGATTGGGTACTTAATATTCCTGGCTACAAGGTATTCAGGAAAGATAGGGAAGGAAAGAATTAAGTGGGGGTGGCTGTATTGATCAAAGAAACTACTATAACACGGGAAAGAATTGATGTAGTTGAGAGGCCAGAGACAGAATCTATTTGGTTAGAATTAAGGAAAAATAGAAGAGCTATTAAACGACTGGGTGTATACTACAGGCCATCAAATAGTGGGAAGGAGATAGAGGAGAAAATTTGCAGGCAAATTACAGAAGGATGCAAGAACTGTAGAGTAGTGATAATGGGCACTTCAGTTAACCCAATATAGACTGGGACAGTAACAGTGTAAAGGGCAAAGAGGGGGAGGAATTCTTGAAAAGTGTTCAAGAGAAGTTTCTGGAACAGTGTGTTTCCACCCCAGCCAGGAAGGAAACAGGGCTGGATCTAGTTCTGGGGAATGAAGTGGGTCAGGTGGAGTATGTTTCAGTGGGGGAATTTGGGGAACAGTGATCATAATATCATTAGGTTTAGAATAGTTATGGAAAAGGACAACAAACAATCAAATATGAAAATGCTTAACTGGAGGAGGCCAAATTTCAGTGAGCTAAAAAGGGATCATGTCCAAGTGGATGAGAATCAAAAATTGATAGGCAAAACAACAATTGAACCATGGGAGACCTTCGAGGAGGAGATGGTTTGGGTACAGAGAAAACATATCCATATGAGGGGGAAAGGAAGGGCATCCAAAGCAAGAGCTCCCTGGATGACTAAAGATATAGAGATTAAAATGGAACAGAAAAAGGAGGCTTATGTAAGGTTCAGAATACTAGGCTGAATACAAAAATTACAGAGGAGATCTAAAAAAGGGAACAAGAGGGGCAAAGAGAGAATATGAGAATCGATTAGCGGCTAACATAAAAGGGAACCCAAAAGTCTTTTGTAAACATAGAAATAATAAAAGGGTAGTCAAAGGAAGCGTGGGATTGATTAGGGACAAGAAAGGAGATTTTCTTCATACTATCATAGTATCATAGTAGGTACAGCACAGGAGGAGGCCGTTTGACCCATCGAGCCTGTGCCAGCTCTTTGAAAGAGCTATCCAATTAGTCCCATTCCCTTGCTCTTTTCCCATAGCCCTGTAATTTTTTTTCCTTCAAGTATTTATCCCATTCCCTTTTGAAAGTTACAATTGGGTCCCAGTTGAGAGAAATCTATAATGCTAAAGAGAAAAGACAAAGAAGCAGTGCAGGAAAGTGATTGGTTTAAGGATAACCAGATTGTGTCAGGAAGGGACAGAGCGTACAAACAAAAGAATGCACGAACAATTAGGGTCCGGGTAGAAAAAATGGTAATAAGACAAATAGGGCCATAGTACAAAAAATGTTAAGATGTCTAAAAATGTTAAAAAGGCAAATCTAAAGGCAGTGGGCCCGATTTTAGCAGGGCTGCGGGTTCTTGGCGGATGGGCTAGCGGGCGCGTGGGTAACGCGCCCTTTGAAATTAGTGGGTTTCCCGCGCGATCGTAGCAGGCAACCCACTAATTGGATTCACTTACCTGCTCCTCCGGGTTCCCCGCTGTTGATCTGCGCGTCGGGCGGGCTGCACATGCGCAGTAAGATCTGTCAGCTGGAGGCGTTCTATTTAAAGGGGCAGTCCTCCACTGACAGATGCTGCAACCAATAGCAAAGATGACTGCATGGAGCAGCCCAGGGGGAAGGCTGCTACCAGTTTAATGATGCCTCACCCCAGGTATCAATACATGGGCTGAGGAGGAGGGGGAGGACAGAGATCTTCCACCCGGCGGGCGGGAGGAAGCGGCCTGCCTCTGCCACCAGGAAAGTCTGGCTCGAGGTGGCAGAGGAGGTCACCAGCACCACCAACATATTGCCCACCTGCATACAGTGCAGGAGGCGCTCCAATGACCTCAGTAGGTCAGCCAAAGTGAGTACACGTAGTCTTTCCCCTACACTCCGTCTGCCACATCACTGCCCCACCCCACATCTCCTTCGGCACTGCCAACACTATTCTGTCACATCACCCCTCATACCCACTCAAACCCCATCCTTATCTTACCTGCACCTACTCACCTCGCCAGTACTCACCCCGCCACTACCACGCAACCCAATCCTCATACAATCTCATGGCTCTATCCCATACTCACCCTCTCGTGCATCTCTCTCACGGCCAGCCTCACTCAACCTGCCACCACCTGTGCTGCTGCCACAGGGCACGCATCACATATGTGCAGTAGGCAGCATAAGGCAAACGTATTGTAAGCATGAAGGGGATGCACAAGGGTGTTTGAGGGTTTGTCATGGTTGTTACTTATATTGAATTTCAGAACAACTCACATCACACATTATATTGGCACCACTACTGCCATGTCTTCGCGAATCCTGTCCGGTTTGTGCAATAATGCCCGCTCTTGGGTATCACTATGAGGACCCACCACTGATGCCACCCATTGTGTCACTGCAGAGTGGGTGTAGGTGTATTTGCAGGGCTCTTCTGCGCAGACGGCTGAGAGACATCGGCGATGTCCCCGGTTGCACCCTGGAAGGCTGTGGAGGAGAAGTTCGGGAGGGCAGTGGTGACTTTGACAGCGACAGGTAAGAAGATGGTGCACGGGCCAGCCAGGAGCAGCTCAGCATGAAAGAGGCTGCAGATGTCCACGGCTACATGTGGAGTGACTCTGAGCCTCCGTGTGCACTGCTGCTCAGAGAGGTCCAGGAAGCTGAGCCTCGGTCTGTGGAACCTGTGGCGAGGGTAGTGCCCTCTGCGACGCATCTCTCTCTGCGGTAGCCCTCCCTCCTGCTGTACAGGTGGATGTGTCACAGCATTGTGTTGTGGAGCTCCACGTGTCAGAGGTGGACGGCGTGGATGGCGAGGCTGGTGAGGCTGGTGATACTGTTCGCCCTCCGAGGAGGTCATGACTGCAGCTACGGCGGCCCCCATCCGCAAGATGTACATCTGAGGGGGTCCGCAAGGTAGGTACATGTCTCCGGACCCCAGGGTAAGTGTGCAGGTTGGTGACTTTGACCGTCAGGAGGGTGGTGGAGGCCAAACTTTGTCCCAAGTGACAGAGTGGCCTCCTGCAATGGGTGAGGGTCTCCCCCCCACAACCTGTCAAATGGACCTTTGCAGCTGCCACAGGCTGACAGCTGCAACACGTCCATTTGACCTGGGAGTGTTTCCCCCAGTGTGGGAAACAGTCCCATGTTGATCAAAAATCACACACAGTCCCTTAATCCAAACTAAATATTGTCAAGTGGCATCCCGCTGGCTTTAATTGCCTGCGGGATTCCCACCAGCGGGGGCTGCGCGCGTACGCCGGCGCATCAGTGGGGAACCCGGAAGTGGGCGGGATCGAGGCGGGATCCGGTCCCGCTCCTGGATTTCGCGATTTTCGGGGCCCCCCCGCCGAGAACGCACCCGATAGCGGGTGCTAAAATCGAGCCCATTGTATCTGAATGCATGAAGCATTCCTAATAAGCAGACGAAGTAACAGCACAAATAGATGTAAACGGATATGATATAATTGCGATTACGGAAACATGGCTGCAGGGTGACCAAGGCTGGGAGCTGAACATCCAAGGATATTTGATATTTAGGAAGGACAAGCAAAAAGGAAAAGGAGGTGGGGTGGCTATTTTAGTAAAGGATGAAATCAGAGCAATAGTGAGAAAGAATGTTGGCTCAGAAAATCAAGATGTAGAATCAGTCTGGGTGGAGTTAAGGAGCACCAAGGGGCAGAAAACACTGGTGGGAGTTGTCCATAGGCCTCCAAACAGTAGTGGTAATGTAGGGGATGGCATCAAACCGGAAATTAGAGATGCATGTAACAAGGGTACTACAGTAATCATGGATGACTTTAATCTACAAAGAGACTGGCCAAGTAGACCAGTACATTGAGGATCCAACCAGGGAACAGGCTATCCGAGATTGGGTATTGTGCAATGAGAAGGGGTTAATTAATAATCTTGTTGTCATAGAGTCATAGAGTCATACAGCACGGATAGAGGCCCTTCGGCCCATCGTGTCTGCGCCGGCCATCAGCCCTGTCTACTCTAATCCCATATTCCAGCATTTGGTCCGTAGCCTTGTATGCTATGGCATTTCAAGTGCTCATCCAAATGCTTCTTGAATGTTGTGAGGGTTCCTGCCTCCACAACCCTTTCAGGCAGTGAGTTCCAGACTCCAACCACCCTCTGGGTGAAAAAGTTCTTTCTCAAATCCCCTCTAAACCTCCCGCCTTTTACCTTGAATCTATGCCCCCTTGTTATAGAACCCTCAACGAAGGGAAAAAGCTCCTTAGTATCCATCCTATCTGTGCCCCTCATAATTTTGTACACCTCAATCATGTCCCCCCTCAGCCTCCTCTGCTCCAAGGAAAACAAACCCAATCTTCCCAGTCTCTCTTCATAGCTGAAGCGCTCCAGCCCTGGTAACATCCTGGTGAATCTCCTCTGCACCCTCTCCAAAGCGATCACATCCTTCCTGTAGTGTGGCGACCAGAACTGCACACAGTACTCCAGCTGTGGCCTAACCAGTGTTTTATACAGCTCCATCATAACCTCCTTGCTCTTATATTCTATGCCTCGGCTAATAAAGGCAAGTATCCCATATGCCTTCTTTACCACCTTATCTACCTGTTCCGCCGCCTTCAGGGATCTGTGAACTTGCACACCAAGATCCCTCTGACCCTCTGTCTTGCCTAGGGTCCTCCCATTCATTGTGTATTCCCTTGCCTTGTTAGTCCCTCCAAAGTGCATCACCTCGCACTTTTCCGGGTTAAATTCCATTTGCCACTGTTCCGCCCATCTGACCAACCCATCTATATCGTCCTGCAGACTGAGGCTATCCTCCTCACTATTTACCACCCTACCAATCTTTGTATCATCAGCGAACTTACTGATCATACCTTTTACATTCATATCCAAGTCATTAATGTAGACCACAAACAGCAAGGGACCCAGCACCGATCCCTGTGGTACCCCACTGGCCACAGGCTTCCAGTCACAAAAACAACCTTCGACCATCACCCTCTGCCTTCTGCCACTAAGCCAGTTTTGTATCCAAAGTGCCAAGGCACCCTGGATTCCATGGGCTCGTACCTTCTTGACCAGTCTCCTGTGGGGTCCTTTAGGGAAGAGTGACCATAACATGATAGAATTCTTCATTAAGATGAAAAATGAAGTAGTCCAATCCAAAACTAGGGTCCTAAATCTAAACAAAGGAAACTACGAAGGTTTGAGGAGTGAGTTGGCTATGATAGATTGGGAAGCTTCATTAAAAGGCATGACGGTGGATAGGCAATGGCTAACATTTAAGGAACAAATGCATGAATTGCAACAATTATACATTCTTTTCTGGTGCAAAAACACAAAAGGAAAAGCGGCCCAACATGTCTAACAAAAGAAATTAAGGATAGTATGAGATCCAAAGAGGAGTCATATAAAGTTGCCAGAAAAAGTAGCAAACCTGAGGATTGGGAGCAGTTTAGAATTCAGCAAAAAAAGGACCAAGAGATTGATTAAGAGGGGAAAAATAGAGAGAGAGAGTAAACTTGCAAGGAACATAAAAGTGGACTGTAAGAGCTTCTTCAAGTATGTAAAAAGAAAAAGATAAGTGAAGACAAATGTAGGACCCTTACAGTCAGAAACTGGAGAATTTATAATGGGGAACAAGGAAATGGCAGAGCAATTAAACAAATACTTTGGTTCTCTCTTCACAGAAGAGGACACAAATAACTTTCCAGAAATACTAGGGAACCAAGGGATTAGTGTGAAGGAGGAATTAAAGGAAATTAGTATTAGTAAAAAAATAATGCTGGAGAAATTAATGGGACTGAAAGCCAATAAATCCCCAGGGCCTGATAATCTGCATCCCAGAGTACTAAAAGAGGTAGCCATGGAAATAGTGGATGCATTAGTTGTCATCTTCCAAAATTCTATAGATTATGGAACAGTTCCTGCATATTGGAGGGTGGCAAATGTAACCCCACTATTTAAAAAGGAGGGAGAGAGAAAACAGGGAACTACAGACCAGTTAGCCTAACATCAGTAGCAGGGAAAATGCTGGAGTCATAAACCAAGTGATAACAGGAAACTTAGAAAATATCAATGGCATTAGACAAAGTCGACATGGATTTATGAAAGGAAAATCATGTTTGATAAACCTACTGAAGTTTTTTGAGGATATAACTGGTAGAATGGACAAGGGAGAACCAGTGGATGTGGTTTATTTGGATTTTCAGAAGGCCTTTGATAAAGTCCCAAATAAGAGGTTAGTGTGCAAAATTAAAGCTCATGGGATTGGGGGTAATACACTGGCATGGATTGAAAATTGGTTAACAGACAGGAAACAGAGACTAGGAATAAATGGGTCTTTTTCGGGGTGGCAGGCAGTGACTAGTGGGGTATCGCAGGCATCAGTGTTTGGGCCTCAGCTAGTCACAATATATATCAATGATTTGGATGAGGGAACCAAATGTAATATTTCCAAGTTTGCTGATGACACAAAACTAGGTGGGATTGTGAGTTGTGAGGAGGATGCAAAGAGGCTTCAAGGCGATTTAGACAAGTTGAGTGAGTGGGCAAATACATGGCAGATGCAGTATAATGTGGATAAATGTGAAGTTATCCACTTCAGAAGGAAAAACAGAAAGGCAGAGTATTATTTAAATAGTACATAGCAACATAGGAACATAGGAACAGGAGTAGGCCATTCAGCCCCTCGTGCCTACTCCGCCATTTGATAAGATCATGGCTGATCTGTGATGTAACTCCATATACCCGCCTTTGGCCCACATCCCTTAATACCTTTGGTTGCCAAAAAGCTATCTATCTCAGATTTAAATTTAGCAGTTGAGCTCGTATCAATTGCCATTTGCGGAAGAGAGGTCCAAACTTCTACCACCCTTTGTGTGTAGAAATGTTTTCTAATCTCGCTCCTGAAAGGCCTGGCTCTAATTTTCAGACTGTGCCCCCTACTCCTAGAATCCCCAACCAGCGGAAATAGTTTCTCTCTATCCACTCTATCCGTTCCCCTTAATATCTTATAAACTTCGATCAGATCACCCCTTAACCTTCGAAACTCCAGAGAATACAACCCCAATTTGTGTAATCTCTCCTTGTAACTTAACCCTTGAAGTCCGGGTATCATTCTAGTAAACCTACGCTGCACTCCCTCCAAGGCCAATATGTCCTTCCGAAGGTGCAGTGCCCAGAACTGCTCACAGTACTCCAGGTGCGGTCTAACCAGGGTTTTGTATAGCTGCAGCATAACTTCTGCCCCCTTGTACTCCAGTCCTCTAGATATAAAGGCCAGCATTCCATTTGCCTTCTTGATTATTTTCTACACCTGTTCATGACACTTCAATGATCGATGTACCTGAACCCCTAGATCCCTTTGGACATCCGCTGTTTTTTAACTTATTACCATTTAGAAAGTACCCTGTTTTATCCTTTTTTGATCCAAAGTGGATGACCTCACATTTGTCTACATTGAATTCCATTTGCCACAGTTTTGCCCATTCACCTAATCTATCAATATCCCTTTGTAATTTTATGTTTTCATCTACACTGCTTATAATGCCACCAATCTTTGTGTCATTGGCAAACTTAGATATGAGACTTTCGATGCCTTCATCTAAGTCGTTAATAAATATTGTGAATGATTGAGGCCCCAAGATGGATCCCTGCGGGACATCCTGCCAATGTGAGTACCTACCCATTATCCCTACTCTCTGTCGCCTTTTGCTCAGCCAACTTCCTAACCAAGTCCGTACTTTTCCCTCGATTCCATGGGCTTCTATCTTTGCTAACAGTCTCTTATGTGGGACCTTATCAAATGCCTTCTGGAAGTCCATATAAATAATATCCATTGACATTCCCCTATCCACTACTTTAGTCACCTCTTCAAAAAATTCAATCAGGTTTGTCAGGCACGATCTACCTTTCACAAATCCATGCTGGCTCTCTCTGATTAACTGAAAATTCTCGAGGTGTTCAGTCACCCTATCCTTCATTATAGACTGCAGCATTTTCCCTACAACAGATGCTAGGCTAACTGGTCTATAATTCCCTGGTTTCCCTCTCTCTCCTTTCTTAAAAAGCAGAGTGACAAGTGCAATTTTCCAATCTAGAGGGACAGTTCCTGAATCTAGAGAACTTTGAAAGATTATAGTTAGGGCATCCGCAATGTGCTCACCTACTTCCTTTAAAACCCTGGGATGGAAACCATCTGGTCCTGGGGATTTGTCACTCTTTAGTGCCATTATTTACTTCATTCCTGTTGCTTTACTTATGTTAATTTTATTGAGTCCCTGTCCCCGATTCAATATTAGTTTTCTTGGGATTTCCAGCATGCTATCCTTTTTTTCTACTTTAAATACTGAGGCAATGTAATCATTCAACATATCCGCCATTTCCCCATTGTCAATGACAATATCCCCACTTTCAGTTTTTAAGGGGCCAACACTGCTCCTGACCACCCTCTTTTTCCTAATGTAACTATAAAAGTTCTTCGTATTGGTTTTGATATCCCTTGCAAGTTTCTTTTCATACTCTCCTTTTGTAGCTCTTACTATCTGTTTTGTGACCCTTTGTTGATCTTTGTATCTTTCCCATTCGCCAGGATCTGTGCCATTTTTTGCATTTTTGTATACTCTTTCCTTACGTCTTATACTGTCCCTTACCTCTTTTGTTGTCCGTGGCTGTTTTTTTTGGCAAGTAGAGTTCTTGCCCCTCAGGGGTATAAACCGATTCTGTATCTCGTTAAATGTTTCTTTAAACATTTCCCACTGATCATCAGTCATTTTACCCATTAACAGATTTGCCCAGTTCACTGTGGACAGTCTCTGTTTCATCCCATTGAAGTCGGCCTTACCCAAGTCTAGAATCTTAGCAGCTGATACACTTTTTTCCCTTTCAAACACTACGTTGAACTCGATCATGTTATGATCGCTATTGGATAGATGTTCACGTGCAGTTAAGCTGTTAACTAAATCTGGTTTGTTACTCATTACTAAATCTAGTATGGCTTGCCCCCTTGTTGCCTCTAGGACATACTGCTGTAGAAAACTATCCCAGACACACTCAAGAAATTCACTACCTTTCTGACAGTTGCTAGTCTGCTTTTCCCAATCTATGTGAAGGTTAAAGTCCCCCATTAAGATCACTATGCCTTTCTTACACGCTTGTCTAATCTCTACATTTATGCAATCTAGCACTTCAGAACTGCTGCCAGGGGTCCGATACACAACTCCCACTATAGTCTTAGATCCTTTCCTATTTCTCAATTCAACCCATAAGGTCTCTGTTGGCTGCTTAACTCTCGTTATATCCTCCTTCATCATTGAAGTGATTTCACCTCTAATCACTAAGGCTACTCCTCCCCCTCTTCCATTTTCCCTATCTCTCCTGTAGACCTTGTAACCCGGTATATTTAGTTCCCAATCCTGACCATCCTGCAGCCATGTCTCAGTAATAACTATCATGTCATACCCTCAAATTTGAATTTGAACCTGTACTTCATTTAATTTATTCCTTATACTCTGTGCATTTGTATATAGAACTCTTAGTTGGGCCACACACCCTAGCCTGACCTTCAGCTTTGATGCTGGGTTAATCGCCTTACGCCTTCTAGTTTTCACTTTATCTGTGGTGTCTAAAGTACACTTTCTTTCTGCTGTTCCACGCTTTTCCCTTTCACTTGTTCTTGAACAACTGTTTGTACTATTTGTATTGTAAACTTCCCCTGGGTCTTCCCCTCTCTTGCTGCTCTCAACTTTACTCCCTTCTGACTCCCCACTCAGGTTCCCATCCCCCTGCCACTCTAGTTTAAACCTTCCCCAATAGCACTAGCAAACACCCCCGCGAGGACATTGGTCCCGGTCCTGCTCGAGTGTAACCCGTCTCGCTTGTACAGGTCCCACCTTCCCCAAAACCGGTCCCAATGTCCCAGGAATCTAAATCCCTCCCTCCTAAACCATCCCTGCAGCCACGCATTCATCCTGTTCCTCTACTCACTAGCACGTGGCACTGGTAGTAATCCTGAGATCACTACCTTTGAAGTCCTGCTTTTTAATTTATCTCCTATCTACTTAAATTCACCTTGCAGGACCTCATCCCTTTTTATTTACCCATGTTGTTGCTTCCGATATGGACCTGGGTGTCCTTGTACAATGGTGATAGATTGGGAAATGTTGATGTACAAAGGGACCTGGGTGTCCTTGTACACCAGTCACTGAAAGCAAACATGCAGGTGCAGCAAGCAGTTAGGAAGGCAAATGGTATGTTGGCCTTCATTGCACGAGGATTTGAGTACAGCAGCAAGGATATCTTACTGCAGTTATACAGGGCTTTGGTGAGACCACACTTGGAGTATTGTGTACCTAAGAAAGGATATATTTGCCATAAAGGCAGTGCAGCGAAAGTTCACCAGACTGATTCCTGGGATGGCAGGACTGACGTATGAGGAGAGATTGGGTCGATTCGGCCTGTATTCACTCGAGTTTAAAAGAATGAGAGGTGATCTCATTGATACATATAAAATTCTGACAGGGCTAGACAGACTGGATGCAGGGAGGAAGTTTCCCCTGGCTGGGGTGTCCAGAACGAGGGGTCACAGTCTCAGGATACGGGGTAGGACATTTAGAACTGAGATGAGGAGAAATTTCTTCACTCAGAGGGTGGTGAACCTGTGGAATTCTCTACCACAGAAGGCTGTGGAGGCCAAGTCACTGAATATATTTAAGAAGGAGCTAGATAGATTTCTAGACACAAAAGGCATCAAGGAGTATGGGGAGAGAGAGGGAATATGGTATTGAGATAGAGGATCAGCTATGATCATATTGAATGGTGGAGCAGGCTCAAAGGGCCGAATGGCCTACTCCTGCTCCTATTTTCTACGTTTCTATGAATCAGCTTCCAGCACCCTTTCAGCCAGTGCATTCCAGATCATTACAACTCACTGCGTAAAAAAATGTTTCCTCGTGTCGTTTCTGGCTCTTTTGCCGATTACCTTAAATGTGTGTCCTCTGGTTACCGATCCATCTGTCACTGGAAACAGTTTCTCCTTACTTACTTTGTCAAAACCATTCATGATTTTGATCACCTCAATCAAATCTCCCCTTAACCTTCTCTGCTCTAAGAAGAACAATCCCAACTTCTCCAGTCTCACCACTCAACTGAAGAGCCTCATCACTGGCACAGTTCTAGTAATTCTCTTCCGCACCCTCTCTAAGGCCTTGACATCCTTCCAAAAGTGTGGTACCCAGAATTGAACACAATACTCCAGCCGAGACCTAACCAGTGTTTTCTAAAGGTTTAGCATAACTTCCTTGCTTTTGTACTCTATGCCTTTATTAATAAAGCCCAGGATCCCATATGCTTTTTTAATAGCATTCTCAGCTTGCATACAACTTTCAAAGATTTGTGTACGTACACCCCCTGGTCTCCCTGTTCCTGCACCCCCTTTAAAACTGTACCATTTCATTTGTATTGACTCTCCTCATTCTTCCTACCAAAATGCATCACTTCACACTTCTCTGCATTAAATTTCATCTGCCATGTGTCTGCCCATTTCACCAGTTTGAATGTGTCCTCCTGAAGTCTGTTACTATCCTCCACATTGTCTACTACATTTTCGAATTTTGTGTCATCTGCAAATTTTGAAATTCTACCCTCGATACCCAAGTCAATGTCATTAATATATATCAAAAAGAGCCATGTTCCTAATACCCTGGGGAACACCACTGTATACTTCCCTCCAGTCTGAAAAACAACTGTTCACCACTGCTCTTTGCTTTCTGTCCGTAGACAATTTTGTATCCAAGTTGCCACAGTCCCTTTAATCCCATAGGATTTAATTTTGCTAACAAATCCATTACTTGGTACTTTATCAAATGCCTTTTGAAAGTTCATATACACAACTTCAACTGCACTACCCTCAATTCTCTCCATTACTTCAAAGAACTCAATCAAGTTAGTCAAACATGATTTTCCTTTAACAAATCCGTGCTGACTTTCATTTATTAGCCTATAATTTTCCAAGTGCCAGTTTATTTTGTCCCGGATTATTGTCCCTAAAAGTTTCCTCACCACCGCGTTGGCTGACTGGCCTGTAATTGCCAGTTTTATCCCTCTCCCCTTTTTTTAATAGTGGTGTAACATTTGTAATCCTTTAGTCCTCCTGCACCATCCCTATATCTAAGAAGCAGTGGAAGATTGTGGCCAGAGCCTCTGCAATTTCCACCCTTACTTCCCTCACTAACCGAGGATGCATCCCATCTGGACCGGGTGACTTTTCTACTTTGAGTGCGGCAAATCTTTTAAGTACCTCCTCTTTATCTATTTTTATCCTATCCAATATCGCTACTACCTCCTCCTTTACTGCTACAATGACAGCATCCTCTTCTCTAGTGAAGATGAATGCAAAGTATTCATTTAGTACCTTAGCTATACCCTCTGCCTCAACAAAGGATACCCAGAGCAGCTGATTTAAGCAGAGTGCAAGAGCAGCAGCAGAAGAGCCATCGGGAGGCCCAGATTTAAACAGACCGAGTCTCCCATGGTGCCCTGGATTTACTCCTGAATGCACTCCCCCGAGGTGTCATCACCCTTGCTGGTATTCAACACTGAATACCGGGTTTGAGAGTGCCACACACCCAGGGGACCCCTGCACTGTCTGCCTGTTCCTCCTAGTCTGTCTGGTGGTCACTCACTCCCTATCTGGCTGAACTCTCTGTAGCTACAGAGTGCTGAAATGTGTTATCCATAAATCTCTCAGATTCTTGTGTATACTGTAGTGACGCCAGCCGTCCCTCAAGCTCTGAAACTCTGAGCTTGAGCTCAAGCAGTTAGCGGCACTTCCTGCACACGTGGTTTTCCAGGACACACAAAGTGTTCTAGAATTCCCACATGGCACAAGATGTGCATGCGACGGGCCCCAGCTGACCTGCCATGTTAGCTGACAGTTATTTAAACTGTTTGTTTAGTTTTAAGATCCTTTACGGTTTATCTAACACGAAAACACTAACCACTAAAAACCACTAACCAACCTGTAAAAAAAAAACTAACCACGAAACACAATATCCACTAAAAACACTTACCAATAAATTAAATACTTACACTGACTTACCCTCGGCGCTAGAAGATATTATGCCCTTAATGCTTAAGATAAATGATAAATTGAACAATTAGCACTAATTCCTTGGCTCTACCGCTCCTCACTCTGTGCTCACTGTGACGTCACTTTTTGAGTATTCCCCTCTTTTGTTTCCCCTCTGCCACACTGGGTCTCCCGATAGGCTCTGCTGCTGTTCTCGCACTCTGTTTAAATCTGCTGTTCTGTGTCTCCCTTGTGGAAGAAGAGGGCATGGCTGAGGCACTAAACGAATACTTTGCATCCGTCTTCCCAAGAGAAGAGAATGCTGCCATTGTGGTAGTAAAGGAGGAGGTAGTAGCGATATTGAACAGAATAAAAATAGATAAAGAGGAGGTACTTAAAAGATCAGCAATACTCCAAGTAGAATAGTCACCTGATCCAGATGGGATGCATCTTAGGTTACTGAGGGAAGTAAGGGTGGAAATTGTGGAGGATCTGTCCACAATCTTCCAATCCTCCTTAGAAATGGGGGTGGTGCCGGAGGACTGCAGGATTGTAAATAAGAACATAAGAAATAGGAGCAGGAGTAGTCCATATGGCCCCTCGAACCTGCTCCGCCATTCAATACAATCATGGCAGATCTTCGAACTCAACTCCACTTTCCTGCCCGATCCCCATATCCCTAGAGTCCAAAAATCTATCTATCTCAGCCTTGAACATATTCAACGACTCAGCATCCTCAGCCCTCTGGGGTAGAGAATTCTAAATATTCACAACCCTCTGAGTGAAGAAATTTCTCCTCATCTCAGTCTTAAATGGCCGACCCCTTATCCTGAGACTATGCCCCCTAGTTCTAGACTCTCCAGCCAGGGGAAACAACCTCTCAGCATCTACCCTGTCAAGCCCCCTCAGAATCTTATATATTTCAATGAGGTCACCTGTTATTCTTCTAAACTCCAGAGTATAGGCCCATTCTACTCGATCTCTCCTCATAGCTTCTACAAATACATAAAGGGCAAAAGAGTAACTAGGGAGAGAGTAGGGCCAGTTAAGGATCAACAAGGTCATCTATGTGCGGAACCACTAGAGATGGGTGAGATCCTAAATGACTATTTTGCATCGGTATTTACGGTTGAGAAAGGCATGGATGTTAGGGAACTTGGGGAAATAAATAGTGATGTCTTGAGGAGTGTACATATTACAGAGAGGGAGGTGCTGGAAGTCTTAACGCGCATCAAGGTAGATAAATCTCCAGGACCTGATGAAATGTATCCCAGGACGTTATGGGAGGTTAGGGAGGAAATTGTGGGTCCCCTAGCAGAGATATTTGAATCATCGACAGCTACAGGTGAGGTGCCTGAAGATTGGAGGGTAGCAAATGTTGTGCCTTTGTTTAAGAAGGGCGGCAGGGAAAAGCCTGGGAACTACAGACCAGTGAGCCTGACATCTGTAGTGGGTAAGTTGTTCGAGGGTATTCTGAGAGACAGGATCTACGGGCATTTGGAGAGGCAGGGACTGATTAGGAACAGTCAGCATGGTTTTGTGAGAGGAAAATCATGTCTCACAAATTTGATTGAGTTTTTTGAAAGGGTAACCAAGAAGATAGATGAGGGCTGTGCAGTAGACGTGGTCTACATGGACTTTAGCAAAGCCTTTGACAAGGTACCGCATGGTAGGTTGTTACATAAGGTTAAATCTCACGGGATCCAAGGTGAGGTAGCCAATTGGATACAAAATTGGATTGACGGCAGAAGACAGAGGGTGGTTGTCGAGGGTTGTTTTTCAAACTGGAGGCCTGTGACCAGCGGTGTGCCTCAGGGATCGGTGCTGGGTCCGCTGTTATTTGTTATTTATATTAATGATTTGGATGAGAATTTAGGAGGCATGGTTAGTAAGTTTGCAGGTGACATCAAGATTGGTGGCATCATGGACAGTGAAGAAGGTTATCTAGGATTGCAACGGGATCTTGATAAATTGGGCCAGTGGGCCGATGAATGGCAGATGGAGTTTAATTTAGATAAATGTGAGGTGATTCATTTTGGTCGATCAAATCGGGCCAGGACCTACTCCGTTAATGGTAGGACGTTGGGGAGAGTTATAGAACAAAGAGATCTAGGAGTACAGATTCATAGCTCCTTGAAAGTGGAGTCACAGGTGGATAGGGTGGTGAAGAACATTCATTGGTCAGAACATTGAATACAGGAGTTGGGATGTCTTGTTGAAGTTGTACAAGACATTAGTTAGGCCACACTTGGAATGCTGTGTACAGTTCTGGTCACCCTATTATAGAAAGGATATTATTAAACTAGAAAGAGTGCAGAAAAGATTTACTAGGATTCTACCGGGACTTGATGGTTTGACTTATAGGGAGAGGTTGGATAGGCTGAGACTTTTTTCCCTGGAAAGTAGGAGGTTTCGGGGTGATCTTATCGAAGTCTATAAAATAATGAGGGGCATAGATAAGGTAGATAGTCAAAATCTTTTCCCAAAGGTAGGGGAGTCTAAAACGAGGGGGCATAGATTTAAGGTGAGAGGGGAGAGATACAAAAGGGTCCAGAGGGGCAATTTTTTCACTCAAAGGGTGGTGAGTGTCTGGAACGAGCTGCCAGAGGCAGTAGTAGAGGCGGGTACAATTTTGTCTTTTAAAAAGCATTTGGACAGTTACATGGGTAAGATGGGTATAGAGGGATATGGGCCAAGTGCAGGCAATTGGGACTAGCTTAGTGGTATAAACTGGGCGACATGGACATGTTGGGCCAAAGGGCCTGTTTCCATGTTGTAAACTTCTATGATTCTATGATTCTATGCTTCTATAGGCCAACCCTCTCATCCCAGGAATCAATCTAGTGAACCTTCGTTGCACCACCTCTAAGGCAAGTGTATCCATCCTTAGATAAGGAGACCAAAACTGTACGCAGTAATCCAGGTGAGGTCTCACCAAAGCCCAGTACAAGTCAGACTTCTTCACGCATGTCCTCCAACCCTTTGCAATAAAGGCCAACATGCCATTTGCCTTCCTTATTGCTTGCTAACTTTTTGTGTTTCTTTTACGAGGACACCCAAATCTCTTGAACACCAACATTTAATAGTTTTCACCATTTAAAAAATATTCTGTTTTTCTCTTCTTCCTGCCAAAGTGAATAACCTCACATTTCCCCACATTATACTCCCTCTCCCACCTTCTTGCCCACTCACCTAACCAGTCTATATCCCTTTGCAGACTCTTTTTCCCCAATATTAACAGGGAGGCAGGATGGCAGCGGGGTGGGGGGGAGCGATTGGGCGCATAGCAAACCCGCATGAACCAAACTTACCGTTTCTGATGTGATTGCACGTTGATTAATAGTGGTTAACGTCTTCTCCGGGTTTCGTGCCCGGCAGCTGGCCTGATTAACAGGCTGGCTGCCATCAGGAACTGCAACACGAGGTGGGGGGTGGGAAAGAGAGCGAGCCAGACGTCATCCGGCGCTGGACTGGAAGACCAGGGTGGGGTGGGGAGAAGGGGAAGATCAGGGGGAGAGGGGAAGACTGGGGGGGGGGTAGAGGGGAAGATCGGAGGGGGGAGAAGGGGAAGATGAGGGGGAGAGGGGAAGATCGGGGTGGGGAGAGAGGAAGATCGGAAGGGTGAGATCGGGGGAAGATCGGGATGGTGAGATGGGGTGACATCGGAAGGGTAAAGAGGGGGACATCGGAACTGGAGACATCGGACATCGGAGCAGGTTTCATAGGTAGGTGCATTTAGTGTTTTCACTTCATTGCATGGCTTTTTATTTAATTTATTTAGTTTCTTTTTCCCTGATCTGGCCCTTCACACCGTGAATCAGAAGCGGTGGGCAAGCTGCCCAGGTAAAAATCTTTCTGATACCTTCATCTGTCACAGGTAAAGTGCCTTAAGTACCTCAATGAGGTACATTTGGCTCTTTAACTGTCATCCCGCCGGCTATAATTGCCGGCGGGACTTCCGGTTTTGGGTCTCCCACGCGCACAAAGGTGGGTCCCTGGGAATCTCAGAAGTCAGCAGGTTGGAGCCGGCTTCCGAACCCGGACGAGATTTGCCCGATTTTCGGAGCCCCTGCGTCCTCAACGCACCCACAACGCACCCACATTTGCCTCCTAAAATCACCCCCTTTGTGTCCTCCTCACAGCTTACTTTCCCACCTAGCTTTGTATTGTCAGCAAACTTGGATGCATTACACTCGGTCCCTTCATCTGAGTCATTGATGTAGATTGTAAATAGCTGAGGCCCAAACACTGATCCTTGCGGCACCCCACAGGCCTGCCAACCTGAAAATGACATGTTTATCCCGACTCTCTGTTTTCTGTCCGTTATCCAATCCTCTCTCCATGCTAATATATTATCCCCAATTCCATGAGCGCTTACTGTGTGTAACAACCTTTTATGTGGCACCTTATCGAATGCCTTTTGAAAGTCCAAATATACTACATCCACTGATTCCTCTTTATCTACCCTGCTAGTTACATTCTCAAAAAACTCCATAAAAATTTTACACCCCTGTTCAAAAAAAGGGAGAGGGATAAACCTGGCCAGTGAGCCTAACATCGGTGATGGGGAAACTTTTGGAGACAATAATCCAGGACAAATTAAATTAGCACTTGGAAAAGTATTGGCTAATAAATGAAAGTCAGCACGGATTTGTTAAAGGAAAATCGTGTTTGACTAACTTGATTGAGTTCTTTGATGAAGTAACGGAGAGGCATTTGATAAAGTACCAGGTAATAGGCTTGTTAGCAAAATTAAAGCCCATGGGATTAAAGGGACAGTAGCAGTGTGGTACGAAATTGGCTAGGGAACTGAAAGCAGAGGGTAGTGGTGAACAGTTGTTATTCAGACTGGAGGGATGTATACAGTGGTGTTCCCCAGGGGTCAGGATTAGGACCACTGCTCTTTTTGATATATATCAATGACTTGGACTTGGGTATAGAGGGTATAATTTCAAAGTTTGCAGATGACATGTAACTCGGAAATGTAATAAACAATGTGGCGGATAGTAACAGATTCAGGAGGACATACACAGACTGGTGAAATGGACAGACACGTGGCAGATGAAATTTAATGCAGAGAAATGCGAAGTGATGCATTTTGGTAGGAAGAATGAGGAGAGGCAATATCAACAAATGGTACCATTTTAAAGGGGGTGCACATACACAAATCTTTGAAGATGGCAAGACAAATTGGGAAGGCTGTCTTGGGATATGGGCTTTATCAATAGAGACATAGGGCTCGATTTTCAAAGTAAAAAACGGGTGGGTGGGGGCAGGGAGGCATTGAAAATTGCCACCATTTCAGACCCGTCCCCAACCAGCCTCCAACCCGCCCATTTTCGTTTTTCATGGGGGCGGGATGAGGGGCGGGTGGCCAACCTGCTCCCGGGAGGCAGGTCGGGCCTTAAAACCTTTCAAGCAGGCTTCAAGCCTCCATTTTTAACTAATTCCCCATTCCAACCCCGGGAGGTCAGGATTCCCGGGCCTTCTGTTTTACGTCTCATGAAAGGAGGAGAGAAGGCCCGAGACTAACAGGTAAGTGCCTGGAAAGGCCCGGAGGAGCAGGAGTGTTTCCCCCAGGCCCAACAAGCACTGACACCACCCCCACTCTGATCGCGGACCACCCCCCCGACCCCGTTCACAGACCACCCCGATTACAGACCCCACCCCCGATCGTGGACCCCCGACCCTGACCCTCCGACCCCGATCTTCCCCCCCAAACCCCGACCCCCATCCTCCGACCCTGATCCTAATCCTCCGACCCCAACTCCAATCCTCTGACCCCCGACCCTTCCCCTCAATGATCACGGACCCCCGTGATGACCCCCGATCCCGATTCCCCATGACTGATCCCCGATTCCATTCCCATGACTCGTGACCCCTGTGCCCACCTATGCCTGTGCCCCTTGCCCACCCGTGTCCCTTGCCCACCCGTGGCCCTATGCCCACCCATGACCCTTGCCCCCCGTGCCCACTCATGCCCCTCCCCTTCCCCCCACCCAATCCATGCAAACAAAGACTTACCTGCAGATGTCCTCTCCCCAGCTTCAGTTTCCCGTCCGACTGAGACCAGCCTGTTAATCAGCCGGTCAGTCGGACGGGAAACCGACAAAAAAAATAAAAGACGTCCTTACGTGAAAACCATACGGACGTCCGGGAAACCCGTTCTAGTGGGTCCATTTGACCCCCCGCCCACTTCCCGGCTCCGTTTGAAGATTGAGCCTATGGAGTACAAAAGCAAGGAAGTTATGCTAAACCTTTAACACTAGTTAGGCCTCAGCTGGAATATTGGGTTCAATTCTGGGCACCACACTTTAGGAAGGATGTCACGGCCTTAGAGAGGGTGCAGAGGAGATTTACTGGAATGGTGCCAGGGCTGAGGAACTTCAGTAAGGAGAAACAGTTTCCAGTGGTAGAAGGGTCGGTAACCAGAGGTCACAGATATAAGGTGATTGGCAATAAAGCCAGAGGCGACCATGAGGAAACATTTTTTTACACGAGTTGTAATGCATTACCTGAAAAGGTGGTGGAAGCAGATTCAAAAGTAACTTTCAAAAGGGAATTAGATAAATACTTGAAGGGAAAAAAATTACAGGGCTACGGGTAAAGAGCAGGGGAATTGGATAGCTCTTTCAAAGAGCCAGCACAAGCACGATGGGCCGAATGGCCTCCTATTATAATACTATAATGATACTATTCCTATTATGATACCTATTATGATACTATTATGATACTAGTGAGTCCAGTGGGGAGTTCGGGAGGGACTTCTTTGCCCGGAGCCTGGTGGGAGTGTGGGGTTCGCTGTCGCGGGGAGTGGTTGAGGCGAGTGGCGCGGATGCGTTGGGGGGGAAGCTGGATGGGCACGTGGGGGAGAAAGGAGGGGAATGGTGTCTTGATGGGATTGGATGGGGTGGGGAGGGGGGGACTCGTGTGGAGCGTGGGCGCCGGCATGGACCAGTTGGGCCGAGTGGCCAGTTTCTGTGCTGTAAATTCTATGTAAAACCTGTAGTTACAGCTAGTCATTTTAACTTAACGCACATGGGTTTCTGGCACCAAATGGGAGGGTGCTTTTGTCCCCAGACTCTGCTCCCAGTTCACCCCCACCCTTGCTGCAAACTCATTCTTTCTCCCGTCTGCTCTGTCGCTGCGGCTCATGATCAAAGTGTAATTTTCGAACGTGAAGCTTTATTTGAGAGTGGGAGACGGTCAGTGATCGGCAGTGTTGCCAGGGTTAAGGACATCTCCTCAGGGCTGGAGAGAAACTTGGAGTGGGAGGGGGAGGATCCAGTTGTCGTGGTCCACGTAGGTACCAACGACATAGATAGGACTAAGATAGAGGTTCTGCTGAGGGAGTTCGAGCAGCTAGGGACTAAATTAAAAAGCAGAACCACAAAGGTGATAATCTCCAGATTATTACCTGAGCCACAAGCAAATTGGCACAGAGTAAATCAGATCAGAGAGATGAATGCGTGGCTCAAAGATTGGTGTGGGAGAAGTGGGTTTCGATTCATGGGGCACTGGCACCAGTACTGGGGAAAGAGGGAGCTGTTCCATTAGGACGGGCTTCACCTGAACCATCTTCTGGCAAACCGAATAACTAGGGCGGTAGAGAAGGCTTTAAACTAAATAGAGTGGGGGAGGGCTCAGGTGGGGCGAAGTTTAGATTGATAAAGAGAAAAGACAAGGAAGTAGTACAGGAAAGTGATGGGGGTAATGATAAACAGAGTGTGTCAGGAAGGGACAGGGCGTACAAACATAAGAGTGCACTAGCAAATGGGGCCGGGGTAGGAAAGAATGGTAAAAAGACAAAATTAAAGGTTCTTTATCTGAATGTGCGCAGCATTCGTAATAAGATAAATGAATTGACGGCACAAATAGAAACAAATGGGTATGATCTCGTGTCCATTACAGAGACGTGCTTGCAAGGTGGCCAAAGTTGGGAGCTAAATATTCAGGGTTATTTAACATTTCGGAAGGATGGGAAAAAAGGTAAAGGTGGTGGGGTAGCTCTGTTAATAAAGGATGAAATTGGTATAATAGTGAGAAATGATCTTGGCTCAGAAGATCAAGATGTCGAATCAATTTGGGTGGAAGTAAGAAATAGCAAGGGAAAGAAATTAGTGATGGGAGTTGTATATAGGCCTCCAAACATTAGCTACACTGTAGGGCAAAATATTAATCAGGAAATAAGGGGGGCTTGTAAAAAAGGTAATGCAATAATCATGGGCGATTTTAACTTTCACGTAGATTGGACAAATCAAATTGGCAAAAATAGCCCTGAGGAGGAGTTCATAGTGTGTATTAGGGACTGTTTCTTAGACCAATACGTCGGGGAACCAACCAGGGAACAGGCCATTTTGGATCTGGTAATGGGTAATGAACAGGATTAATTAATGATCTCAAAGTAAAGGATCCCTTGGGAAGCAGTGATCATAACATGATAGAATTTCACATCCAGTTTGAGAGCGAGGATCTTGGGTCTGAAACTAGTGTATTAAAAGGGCAATTATAAAGGAATGAGGGCGGTATTGGCTAAAGTGGACTGGGTAAACAGATTAGATGGTATGATGGTGGATAAGCAGTGGCAGACATTTAAAAAGATATTTTATGACTCGCAACAAAAATATATCCCTGTGAGGAGGAAAGACTCCACAATAAGGGTGAACCAACCATGGCTAACTAAGGAAGTCAAGGATGGTATCAGGTTAAAAGAAAAAGCATACAACGTGGCAAAGATTACTGGTAAACCCGAAGATTGGGAAAACTTTAAAAACCAGCAAAGGATGACTAAAAGAATAATAAAGAGGGAGAAAATAAATTATGAGAGTAAACTAGCAAGAAATATAAAAACTGACAGTAAAAGCTTCTAAAAGTATATAAAAAGGAAGAGGGCAGCTAAAGTAAACATTGGTCCCGTAGAGGATGAGACTGGGGAAATAATAATGGAAAACAAGGAAATGGCAGAGGAATTGAACAGATATTTTGTATGTCTTCACAGTAGAAGACACTAATAACAAACCAATAACAGTAGAAAATCAAGGGGCAAAGGGGAGGGAGGAACTAAAAACAATCACTATCACTAGAGAAAAAGTACTTGGTAAACTAATGGGTCTAAAGGCTGACAAGTCCCCTGGACCTGATGGCTTGCATCTGAGGGTCTTAAAGGAAGTGGCTACAGAGATAGCGGATGCATTGGTTGTAATCTTCCAGAAATCACTAGATTCTGGAAAGGTCCCAGTGGATTGGAAAACTGCAAACGTAACACCCCTATTCAAGAAGGGAGTGAGACAGAAAGCAGGTAACTATAGACCAGTTAGCCTAACATCTGTCATTGGGAAAATGCTGGAATCAATTATTAAGGACTTAGTAGCAGGACATTTGGAGATTCATAATACAATCAAGGAGAGTCAACATGGTTTTATGAAGGGGAAATCGTGTCTGACAAATTTATTAGAGTTCTTTGAGGAAGTAACGGGCAGGGTGGATGAAGGGGAACCAATGGATGCAGTATATTTGGATTTCCAAAAGGCATTTGATAAGGTGCCACATAAAAGATTACTGCACAAGATAAGAGTTCATGGTGTTGGGGGTTATATACTGGCATGGATAGAGGATTGGCTAACTAACA
The DNA here is from genome assembly GCF_035084215.1 of Heptranchias perlo. Taxonomy (NCBI): domain Eukaryota; kingdom Metazoa; phylum Chordata; class Chondrichthyes; order Hexanchiformes; family Hexanchidae; genus Heptranchias; species Heptranchias perlo. Next base: position 78,654,291 of record NC_090330.1, read on the forward strand.
GAAAACAAAGAGTCGGGATAAAAGGGTCATTTTCAAAATGGCAATCTGTAACTAGTGGGGTACCGCAGGGATCAGTGCTGGGGCCTCAACTATTTACAATATATATCAATGACTTGGATGAAGGAACAGAGTGTCTTGTGGCCAAATTTGCTGATGATACAAAGATAGGTGAAAAAGCAAGTTGCGATGAGGACACAAAGTGTCTGCAAAGGGATATTGACAGGTTAAGCGAATGGGCAAAAATTTGGCAGATGGAATATAATGTGGGAAAATGTGAAGTCATCCACTTTGGGAGGAAAAATAAAAAAGCAAAATATTATTTGAATGGAGAAATACTACAAAATGCTGCGGTACAGAGGGATCTGGGTGTCCTCGTACATGAAACACAAAAAGTCAACATACAGGTGCAGCAGGTAATCCGGAAGGCAAACGGAATATTGGCCTTTATTTCTAGGGGGATGGAGTATAAAAGCAGGGAAGTCATGCTACAACTGTACAGGGTGCTGGTGAGACCACACCTGGAGTACTGCGTACAGGCAGTTCAGAGAAAGTTCACAAGGTTGATTCTGGGTATGGAAGGGTTGTCTTATGAGGAAAGATTGAACAGGTTGGGTCGATACTCATTGGAGTTTAGAAGAATGAGAGGAGATCTTATTGAAACATACAAGATTCTGAGGGGACTCGATAGGGTAGATGCTGAGAGGATGTTACCCCTCATGGGGGTATCTAAAACTAGGGGGCATAGTCTCAGAATAGGTGGTCGCCCGTTTAAGATGGAAATGAGGAGGAATTTCTTCTCCCAGAGGGTCGTGAATCTTTGGAATTCTTTACCCCAAAAAGCTGTGGAGGCTGAGTCATTGAATACAATCGAGGCTGAGTTAGACAAATTTTTGATCAGCAAGGGAGTCAAAGGATATGGGGAAAAGGCAGGAAAGTGGAGTAGAGGTAAAAATCAGATCAGCCATGATCTCATTGAATGGCGGTGCAGGCTCCAGGGGCCGAATGCCCTCCTCCTGCTCCTATCTCTTATGGTCTTATGGTCTTGTTATGATACTATTCCTATTATGATACTATTCCTAGTTGACCTGAGAAGGTGGTGGTGAGTCTTCTCCTTGAACCTTGATGAGACCATGGGGTAAATTTTAACGTTGAGCTGGGAGGTGGGCGGGGGGAAGGGTGGTGGCGGGGGATTTCCAGATGGGCAACCCGGAAGAATGGGTTTCTCGTCCTTATGATTTTGCCATAAGGATGTCTTTCAATTTTTTTTACTAGGTTTCCCGCCCGATATACAGCCAGCCAGCCAGATTGACAGGCTGGCTGTCAGTCGGACGGGAGAGCAGCCAGGGAATGGATGCCAGCAGGTAAATCTCAGATTGGGGCGGTGGTGGCGGGTTGGTGATCGGAGGTGCGCCGGGGGGGGCGGTGGGGCGGCATTGGTGATCGGGGGTGGTAGCATCAGTGATCAGGTGGTGGGGGCAGTCATTAGGGGTTCAGTCATGGGGGTGGTTGGTCATCGGTAGCTTGTGGGGGGGGGTCGGGATTCATGAGGGAGGGTCGGAGATCGTGGGGGAGTCGGAGATCATTGGGGGGGGAGTCGCAGATCGGGGGAGGTTGAGAGATCGTTGGGGGGTCGGCGGTCGTGGGGGGGTGCGGAGATCGTGGTGGGGGGAGGTCGGAGATTGTGGGTGGGGGTTTGGCTGATCGTGTGTGTCGGATCACGGCAGGTAGGTTTGTTGGGCCTGGAGGAAACACCCCTGGTCCGCCTGGCCCGCAAGCAGTACAATAAGGCAATTATTTGCTGATCCAGGCCTTTTCGCCTCTTCATATGTGGCGTGAAGCAGAAGGTCTGGGAATCCCAGCCCCCAGGAGTTAAAAATAAATATCCTGTTAAAATGGAGGCCCGCAGCCTCCGAAAGATTTTACTGACCAACCCGCCTCCTGACAGCGGGTTGGTCGCCCGCCTCGGGTTTTATTTTTTTTTACAATTTTTACCTTCCCACCCACCCCCAACCCACCTATTCTTGGGTGGTAACACATGGGGTTAAAATTTAACCCCATGTGTTACTACATGGTTCTTTCACCTGAGGGACCTGGATCTGAATCTGGCCCGGACTGAAAGTTTACTCTACGCTGGCTATTGGGTTCTTACGTGAAATGAGTTTGGTCAGTCTCAGCCAAGTTCTTAGGAGACACCGGCCCACAGCACAAAACCAACTGCCAGTTTAGTGTCAGCTTGAGCCAAACTGGTAATATCACTCAGTGATGGTGCAAGAAATGAGAACATCACACTGGTGCAGTAGCGGGAGGGGGTTCTTTTTCTAAGGATGGGTCACTCGTGCACCATAGGAGCTGCACCTGGCTGTGCTATAACTAACCTGTGGATGCTTGATGGTGTCACAGAGTGCCCCAAGTGAAAGAAGCATTCATTCTTTTTACCTGCATTGACATTGCTCACCTTGGTACAAACATATACCATCGAAAAAGCTTTTAGCACTGCTGCAAAGTTCAGCTCATTTGAATAAAATCAAATAAATTGCATTAAAGCATTTTATAGAACTGTTTCTTGAATCAATTGGGGGGTTGAATCGACGACCTTCTGACTCAAAGTGTTACTGAGCCTGGCTGACACTTAAAATGCTCTGTTTAACGTAATGTGACAATCTTATCAATCATTGCACTTATTTATTAATTGAAACTGATCAAGCAAACTGAATAGCAAAATCTTCAGTGATCAGCAGGTAATAGGGTGAAAAATGCAGACATCTCTGGAACCTCACCCGTATTTTCTAAATGAGGAGAAGCTAGGAACTGTGGAGGAGCAGACAGATTTAGGGGTCCATGGATATATACCAGTGAAAACCAGTGGATCGACACAAAATAAATTTAAATGGAATAGGAACATAGGAACAGGAGTAGGCCATTCAGCCCCTCGTGCTTGCTCCGCCATTTGATAAGATCATGGCTGATCTGTGATCTAACTCCATATACCTGCCTTTGGCCCACATCCCTTAATACCTTTGGTTGCCAAAAAGCTATCTATCTCAGATTTAAATTTAGCAATTGAGCTAGTATCAATTGCCGTTTGCGGAAGAGAGTTCCAAACTTCTACAGTCCTTTGTATGTAGAAATGTTTTCTAATCTCACTCCTGAAAGGTCTGGCTCTAATTTTTATACTGTGCCCCCTACTCCTAAAATCCCCAACCAGCGGAAATAGTTTCTCTCTATCCACCCTATCTGTTCCCCTTAATATCTTATAAACTTCGATCAGATCACCCCTTAACCTTTTAAACTCCAGAGAATACAACCCCAATTTGTGTAATCTCTCCTCGTAACTTAACCCTTGAAGTCCGGGTATCATTCTAGTAAACCTACGCTGCACTCCCTCCAAGGCCAATATGTCCTTTCGAAGGTGTGGTCCCCAGAACTGCTCACAGTACTCCAGGTGCGGTCTAACCAGGGTTTTGTATAGCTGCAGCATAACTTCTGCCCCCTTGTACTCTAGTCCTCTAGATATAAAGGCCAACATTCCATTAGCCTTCTTGATTATTTTCTGCACCTGTTCATGACACTTCAATGATCTATGTACCTGTACCCCTAAGTCCCTTTGGACAGCCACTGTTTTTAACTTTTTACCATTTAGAACGTACCCTGTTCTATCCTTTTTTGATCCAAAGTGGATGACCTCACATTCGTCTGCGTTGAATTTCATTTGCCATAATTTTGCCCATTCACGTAATCTATCAATATCGCTTTGTAATTTTATGTTTTCATCTACACTGCTTACAAATGTTAGCCTTCATCTCAAGGGGGATGGAGTATAAGGGATAGAGGTCATGCTACAGTTGTATAAAGCTCTGGCTGGACCATCTGGAGACTGCATTTACTTCTGGGCACCGCACCTCAGGAAGGATATATTGGACTTGGATGGGGTGCAGCGCAGATTCACCAGAATGACACCGGGCTAAAGGGGTTAAATTACGAGGACAGATTGCATAAACTAGGCTTGTATTCTTTTGAGAAGATCAAAGAGTGATCTAATTGAGGTGTTTAAGATGATTAAAAGATATGATAGGGTAGATAGAGAGAAACTATGTTCTCTGGTGGGGGAGTCCAGAAAAGGGGACATAACCTAAAAATTGGAGCTAGGCCGTTCAGGGGTGATGTGAGGAAGCACTTCATCACACAAAGGACAGTGGAAATCTGGAAAGGGACTTGGTACTGTATAGGATATGGGCAGCAGTATTTTAGATGAGCTGAAGTCAATGGAGGGTGGGAGATGCGAGGCTAGCCAGGAGAGCTTTAGCATGGATGACGGTTTCAGAAGCAGATGAGCTGAGGTAGGGGCAGACGTGGGTGGTGTTATGGATATGGAAATAGGCAGCCTTTGTGGTGGAGGTGATTATGGAGGTGATTATGGGGTTGGTAGCTCTGCTGAGCACCGACCAATTTAGCTGAGGGGACCGAAAACGGGCGTTAGGCCTCTCGATTACATATGTAAGGAGTCTAACACCTGATTTAGACAGTTGTCAGGGAGGACTGAAAAATTGCCGACCTAATATAAGGTCGTACATCTTTCAGGCGTCCCTGGGGTGACGAATGTTGCCCCCAGAAATTGGTACTTTTTGCAACCGTTTTCCTCCCAGAATGCAGGCGCAATGAGGTCTAATTTCTCCCCCCATGAGCATCATCATTTTAATAGTTTGGTTGCACTTAATATGTGATGTCAGGAGACATCTAAAGAACAAAAAAGAACTTGCATTTATAAAGTGCCTTTCATGACCTCAGGACGTCCCAAAGCGCTTCACAGCCAATTAAGTACTTTTGAAGTGAAGTCACTGTTGTAGTGTAGAAAACGCAGCAGCCAATTTGTGCACAGCGAGATCCCACAAACAGCAATGAGATAAATGATCAGAAAATCTGTTTTATTGATGTTGGTTGAGGGATAAATATTGGCACCAATGCTTGAAGGCCAATGTGTGCTGGGTCACCACGTAATCTATTAGTATATTAATCATATACCCTAGCTGTTCTTCCTGGTGCCTAGATGGCTAAGCCTGGGGAGCCTCTCAATCTGTGCTGCCAAATTGTCCTTTGTGGAAAGAGATAAAGAACCATACTTGCAAGTCCGATATTATGCTGGGACTCAAATGAAAAGAACAGTGATGTTGAGGGGTGGCAAACAAACATTAAATTAACCCAGAATCAAACTGCACTAACTTTCTGTAAGTGTTTTAACAGGAGAGTAAATTTTCAGAACACTGTTAGGATAATCAGCTATAAACCTCTTTAAAGATTCAGTTTCGCTCACTAGGTACTACTCTTGCTTCGAGTCAGAAGATTGTGGGTTCAAGCCGCTGTTCCCTCTAAACAGCCCGCATGCGCACTCGTGTACGCGACCACGCAGCCCACCAAACCAGTGCTCTTTGCTCTATGTCGAGTTAACTGATATCAGCGGTGAGACCACTGCCTGTGATTCACTGTCCTGGGGCGAGGGTTTTCCCTCGTGATCATTTTCGAGTGACCCCCACTGAAAACTGTGGACGGACAGCCGGACGGCCGGATGGTGGGTGATCAAAGATTGGATCTGTCTGTCCTCAGTGCTCAGATGCCTTGCTGACATTCACTGCCTGGGTGCACCTGTAGCGAATGGCTGGTGGATGAAGCACTGGAGGGTTTTCTGTGGCACTATCGGTCGGTTAGAGTCGACACCTTCAGAAGAAGGAGAAAGAAACTTACAAGAGCAAAAGGAGAGTCAGCCCAGGCACGTTTGGAAGTCTCGCGATAACCCGGGCTGCTCTGTAACGAGGTTTAACAATAAACAGCGAGAGGTTCAGCCATCCTGAGTCAGTCTGGCTGGCTGTGGGAGGCATGTAAAGGTATTTGGTTATACGTCAGTGTTTGAATAGCTGAGTGCGATCCTGTGCGTTACAAGCCAGCTGTTCCCCAGTATCAGCACTGCTCCGTTTACCCATCACTCAGGACTTGGCAGCGCTCCTGTATTTGCTGGCTTCTTAAAGGGACAGTTCCCTTAGCGGTGTCCAACTGATGTTGACGATCCGGATTCTTTCCCCTCAGTCTGGTTCAGTAAAATCTGAAGTCGAATACATTTTAAAGTTCAGCACAACTTTAATAGCAGGGTTCTTAGTCTGCAGCATTGATTTGGACTCCTGATAGAGTCCCTCTATGCTGGCAGAGCAAGAACAAAAACATACAGAAATCCACACGTTTTTATACAAATCAATAGGGTTGGAACATACTTAACGAGGGTCAACACCAATCATAAGCCGGGCATAGGTTGCCATGCGAGGTTACATTATTTCCGGCCAATCATAAATCGTCCATGTGCTGATCATGTTGCTGTTAGACATCAAAGGGGATACTTCCTCACCTTCCAACTTGGAATGTTCTTCCCTGTTCCTTCTGTTCCTTATCTCCCAACCTGGAATGTCTTTCAACTTTGGCTAAGCTCGTTACCTATATTGATCTGCCATAAACATGGAGACATTCAGACCAGTCCTTGAATCACATCAAAGACTCTACATTGATAAGACAATGCAAACCTGCTGACTACGCAAACATATGGCCCAGCAGGAGGCCAGGCCACCTGTACCAATCTCAGTTACTAACTAATTAACCCTTTCTAGCCATTCTGCATTCTGCTTCTTTGCCACGTAGGCATTTTAATATTTTACCGAAAACTGACCACGTAGGGATTCTCATTCCCCCCTTTTATCATTTCATGATAACCAATTATTACGGTGCTCACTGGTTCTGCAGGTTCTGCAGTGCAGCAACATTTAAGTAAGCAATAAACTATAAGAATTATAACAATGAATATGAATAGCCCTTGAACTAGAGAAGTCCCAATAGAACACAGACATGTTTCATCAATACGCCTTTGTACTCTTATCTGTTCTCAGGAACAGACTCCTTCTAAACATCTCTCAAGTAAGTTGCGAATGTCCTTGGTCAGCTAAACCTATTCATGTTAATTTGAAAAGGCCTACATAGTCAAATATCCTATGGTGCTTTATATTTTGTTTCCAGCCTAACTAGACTGAATGGTACCTTTCAGACCATTTTACACCTGTGAATTGGTGCCCTCACCATTATATCCCTTAATCCAAATTCTCCCTACAATATCCCATTAGATGCTGTACCTCATCTTAACCAGGTTCCCTTCGTGTTGGCCACCAGTCCGGGTGGAAGAGAGGCAGAGCATCTGATAATCCTATCAAACTATAATTGTCTTCCCTTTTACATGCACCTTACCCCAGCTGGTGCTACTCCCGGTACCATTAAGATGTGTTCTTAGTTGAAACCACAGAGACAATGGGGACATTCTCACCCAGGCTCCGTTTTACTATCTTTGCCAAACCCTTCATCCTCTGCTTACATTGATTACATGCAATGAAAATCAAGAAGCACATTACAACAAACTGCACTACGACTAATACATATGAAATTAATCTAATCCATGGATGGATCTGTACATTCAGTCCCAAATTCCAGAGGTCATTTCACCAGGTGGTGACTTTAATTTGGTCAATGTCATGCTTAATGTTGTTATTGTCCTGTTGTAGGTTATAATAAACCTTCTGGGAGAGGCGTATCTCCGTTCGCAATGCTTCCAAGTATTTAGGCAACAGGGGTGTCAGATACCCAAATGTGTCCTGATATGCTTTTAAGTCCTTTCTGACATTCTCAGAAACTTGTAAGGTGGTGAGGTTATGCCGGTGTATCTCTACCAGTTCCTCGGGTCCAATCCGAACCAGGACTTCAGAAATGGAGTAGAATTCTGGACTTAAAATATCACAAGTTAGATTGGCATATTTAAACGTTTTCAAATTAGTTGTAACACAGTATTCGCCCTCTCCGGCATATACCACTTAAGTGGGTTTTAGATCCGCCTCTAGGACCTCCATGGTACAGTTAATATCCCGATTGGTACCGGTATTAAACCCACACTGTGCTTCTAGGCTGTGTCCAACACTATGTGGACACACAGTGACAGCATGTCTCGTAACACATCCCTTTAATTTTGTTCCAGCCAATCAGCTTAAATCTACGTCCTCTAGTTCTTGAACCCTCTGCTCGGGGAAACAGGTACTTCCTGTCTACTTTATCTGAGCCCCTCATAATCTTGTAATTTTGTATCCATCGTGCGGATATCTTCTAAATATTGTTTCTCCCAATTTTATTGTTAACTGATGGGAACCTAACCCTGAATTTTGGAAATCCAAATTACTGTGTCCCTCTTTACTTTAATTTCAGTCCTTTTGATTGATACCAGTGTTTCCTGACTGTTTCATTAATTAGTTGGTTTCTCTATGGACCATGTGTCAGTGCCTTGTTTAAAAGGATTTCGCACTCGCCTGGACCACATTAACCATTTTCCTGTTGTGCTGTTGTCAAGTAACTGAGACCGTCTGAGACTCATTCTTCAATGTATCTTCTTCATGTATCTCCGCATACTAGCAGCATCTCATAGGAATGAGCTTAGTGTTCTTGGATATTAACTTTCTGCTGGCCAGTCTCTTCTTCCTCATGGTATTTCCGAACATTTTCCATGGCACACATCATATGTCATGTAGGATTCAGTCCTGTAAAAGCAACTGGTTTGTTTAAAGAGTGGTTGCAATAGCTCACCAGGCCATAGGCCTTTGTAATCATGTTCTTCATCCTGATCTCCGTTTCAGATGATGGCAACATACATTTGTATCTTTTATGTCCACTGTAGCCACTCTTAGGTTTTCAGGTTATCTTATCAAAAAGATCAGGGGTGTCTAGAGTGCTTATCTCCCCCTGCATGGTCCCGATGTCAGGGTAGTGGCCAGGCTATTGAGTGTAGTTTTCTCATTATTCATTATAGGCAAGGACACAAATATCTCCACGAGAAAGCTATCAATTTACTATTCTCAACTACACTTTCCTGACTTCCACTAGATTGTATATTTATGCCAGATTGATTTTTTTATCATGCCCAATTCAATGACTTTAGAGAAATTCCCATATCTCCCCACCTCGAGCATTCTGTCTCGGAAGACAACAAATAGGTTAAAACCAAACAAATCAAAATGTTTTCAAAAGAAGAGAATCAGGTTGTTATCACCACGCTGTGACATTTGGTATCTGCTGATGTCTGCAGCTAAAGTCTTAAATCTTTAACACCACTGGATCGTTTCCTGCACCAAATTTCTCCAGCGAAAGTTGCACCGTAACTTTGTAACTACTCTTGGTAATCCTGCACCATCAACACTCACGTGGTCCCAAAAAAAAACCAGGGTCACCTGTTTTAAAAGAAACACAGAAAATCCATTGCGGATCTTCTTGAGAGCCCAAGTGATTAATTTGTCAAATCTTCATTTATCCAAAGGAATAATCCCTATACCCAAAACAAATTTAGAAAACAAAACAGGAGAGAGAAATTGCCTAGTTCCACTCTTGCTCTCTCTCTGAAGCACGCAGCCTGTCTGAAATAAACACTGTCTCTCCCACATACAGATGTACGCAGGGCTGCAGACTGGAATTTCTAACTCCAAGTCCTAATCTCTGTGTTTTCAAGATGTAACCACATTAAGCAGACATCATTAGCAGCCGCCTGCTAAGATACGTTATATTCCTCTTTTATTAATTTATTAATGGTTTGGGCATGTGTTTCTAGCACTGTAGCTATCCTTTGCAAATATATGGTCAGCATTTGATCCTCAGACAATTCCTTATCTGTATTTTCATTTATCTTTTAATATATCTTTAATGAGAGACCCTAAATCTCTGACCTTTTGATCTAATGTTGTCAAATCAATGGTGTTAACAACTGAGGCAAAGGCAGTTGCTATATCACTTATCACAGATCTTTACGTCTCCATATTTGCCTATCTCTTTTTACGATGTCCACCTCCATTCCATGTCGCTCTTTGTTTTAACACTTGAGTTAGGAGGTGTTGATCTAATTGTTGAGTTTTCTTAGCAGTCTCAATGCGAGTTATATAATTTGTCAGGGAAGGTCTCCCCTCTTTGGTCAGATCTTGTATTCTACTATTAATTTCAAATAAAATTGAATAGCCCCAGAACTTGTCAAAACTTCCTTATCATACGTGGCAGGGTAAAACTGATAGGCGTTTAGTACCCTGTGTCAGTACATAGCTCAAGTAATGGACTTCCAATTGTCTAACCTATGCTTCCTTTTCATATGATTTGTTTTACATTCCTTTCTTATCAATTTTTCACTGTAGCGTGAAAACTTATATCTCAGTCAATTGTAGCCTTTGGCATTTCCGAGTGATTGGGACAATTTTACTAATATAACCTATACCAATTGTTACCTCATGTTCACCTGTGTTCTGGGCAAGCCTCAGACAGTTCTCAACCGACTGGGTCATTTCTATCTGTTTGAACTGCTCTTGGCATGACAGTCTGGCTTCTTGGGATGGAAGGGGTTAATATTAACTTGCTCTTGTGGTAGGAGTAACTTGATCCTTCTCCTTTGAGATTAAGTTCCCACCTTCAAAATTTCAGGTTTGACTGATTTTTTACTTCTCACATTTGTGGATTGCTTTATACTATATTTTTGCACACTATTTTTCACATACTTTTAGTGGGTGTGATTATAATCAACGATCCGAGCTGTTCCAGCTTTCCGACTTTTCCTATCACAGTGATACCAGATAGTTTTTTTAATCTATCCCGTTAATTTTTAACCTCTTTTTAAACCACAGCCAATCACAAAATAAACATTCAAAATGCCAATTTTTTGAAGATCCCATGTCTGGAATTTAACATGCCCACACTTTATAAGAACCAGAATTTAATAGGTCACTTAACCTCAATAACTCCAATTTTAATTCAGCAGTATCAGAATTAAACACACGACAAGACAGATACATTACACAAAGGAAGAAAACACGTAAGACACAGTAAGAAGGGGGCGTGGCCCACAACACCGACAAAAAAAACACTGATCAAGACAGGCTTTTTAAAGGGACAGTACACTTAAACAACAAAACCTTTCTTTTTCGGGTCTCTGTCTTTTAAACATTTGTCCAGTCACTTAATTCTATCCATATTTTTTTTTTACAGTACTGTCTCCATAAAGCAATTAGTTCTTTGGCTGTGGTACCTCTGTTATTTTTCCAAATTAATTCCTGAGCCTTTTTGGCGGCATCTAAGTTTTATCAATAGTTCCTGTTTATATCCAATCACCAGGAACTTAAACCCTGACTACCCTCAGTGATATTAACCACTGACCTACCGCTTACAAGTTATTCCCTCAGTGATATTCGACCACTGACCTCTTCCTGCTATTTCTGTGTATTCGCCAGACTGACCTGAATCTTGTAAGGACGCCACACGAGTGTTAGCGATCGGACGATTCGTCGTCAGACTGACGGATTGGAGGAAAACCGACGTAGTAAATTAAGACTACTTACATCGGGGCGCCATTTCCTTCCTCCGTGTCTGAGACAATCCGCCTCTTACTCCGCGAACTCTCGGTGAACGACCGTTAAGATCCCCGTACGGCCACCAAATGACGATCCGGATTCTTTCCCCTCAGTCTGGTTCAGTAAAATCTGAAGTCGAATACATTTTAAAGTTCAGCACAACTTTAATAGCAGGGTTCTTAGTCTGCAGCATTGATTTGGACTCCTGATAGAGTCCCTCTATGCTGGCAGAGCAAGAACAAAAACATACAGAAATCCACACGTTTTTATACAAATCAATAGGGTTGGAACATACTTAACGAGGGTCAACACCAATCATAAGCCGGGCATAGGTTGCCATGCGAGGTTACATTATTTCCGGCCAATCATAAATCGTCCATGTGCTGATCATGTTGCTGTTAGACATCAAAGGGGATACTTCCTCACCTTCCAACTTGGAATGTTCTTCCCTGTTCCTTCTGTTCCTTATCTCCCAACCTGGAATGTCTTTCAACTTTGGCTAAGCTCGTTACCTATATTGATCTGCCATAAACATGGAGACATTCAGACCAGTCCTTGAATCACATCAAAGACTCTACATTGATAAGACAATGCAAACCTGCTGACTACGCAAACATATGGCCCAGCAGGAGGCCAGGCCACCTGTACCAATCTCAGTTACTAACTAATTAACCCTTTCTAGCCATTTTGCATTCTGCTTCTTTGCCACGTAGGCATTTTAATATTTTACCGAAAACTGACCACGTAGGGATTCTCAATGTTTGGTGTGAATCTTCAGTGAGTGACACAAGGGGCAATGGAATTGCTCCCCTCCTGCCTGTGAGATATCTTTAATTCACAGAACTCCAAGCAGGGAGACTCTAAACTAGACATTTAGAACAATCCTGGCCATTAACAGGACATTTCAAATACACAAAGTCAAATCTGATTGACTGCCTGGTAATAAATCATAGAATCATAGAATCATAGAAGTTACAACATGGAAACAGGCCCTTCGGCCCAACATGTCCATGTCGCCCAGTTTATACCACTAAGCTAGTCCCAATTGCCTGCACTTGGCCCATATCCCTCTATACCCATCTTACCCATGTAACTGTCCAAATGTTTTTTAAAAGACAAAATTGTACCCGCCTCTACTACTGCCTCTGGCAGCTCGTTCCAGACACTCACCACCCTTTGAGTGAAAAAATTGCCCCTCTGGACCCTTTTGTATCTCTCCCCTCTCACCTTAAATCTATGCCCCCTCGTTATAGACTCCCCTACCTTTGGGAAAAGATTTTGACTATCTACCTTATCTATGCCCCTCATTATTTTATAGACTTCTATAAGATCACCCCTTAACCTCCTACTCTCCAGGGAAAAAAGTCCCAGTCTGTCTAACCTCTCCCTATAAGTCAAACCATCAAGTCCCGGTAGCATCCTAGTAAATCTTTTCTGCACTCTTTCTAGTTTAATAATATCCTTTCTATAATAGGGTGACCAGAACTGTACACAGTATTCCAAGTGTGGCCTCACCAATGCCCTGTACAACTTCAACAAGACATCCCAACTCCTGCATTCAATGTTCTGACCAATGAAACCAAGCATGCCGAATGCCTTCTTCACCACCCTATCCACCTGTGACTCCACTTTCAAGGAGCTATGAACCTGTACTCCTAGATCTCTTTGTTCTATAACTCTCCCCAACGCCCTACCATTAACGGAGTAGGTCCTGGCCCGATTCGATCTACCAAAATGCATCACCTCACATTTATCTAAATTAAACTCCATCTGCCATTCATCGGCCCACTGGCCCAATTTATCAAGATCCCGTTGCAATCCTAGATAACCTTCTTCACTGTCCACAATGTCACCAATCAAATGATTGTTTAATTGAATGATGCCGCCTCTGGTTAGGGATTGTTACAGGGAGTGGTCATTGTGAATCTGCACAGGCCCCACAGTTCTATATAGTCATGTCAGCCATGGCTCAGTGGGTGGCACTCTCTTGCCTCTGAGTCAGAAGGTCATGGGTTCATAGTCCCACTCCAGAGACTTGAGTACATAATCTAGGCTGACACTCCAGTGCAGTACTGAAGGAGTGCTCCACTGCTGGAAGTGCCGTCTTTCGGATGTGTCATTAAACCGAGGCCCCGTCTGTCCTCTCAGATGGGCGTAAAAAAATCCCATGACATTTTTTGAAGAGCAGGGGTGTTCTCCCCGGTGCCCTAGCAAATATTTATCCCTCAATCCAACATCACTAAAACAGATTATCTGGTCATTATCTCATTGCTGTTTGTGGGACCTTGCTGTGTGCAAATTGGCTGTCGCATTTCCTACATTACAATAGTGACTACACTTCAAAAGTACTTAATTGGCTGTAAAGCGCTTTGGGACATCTAGAGGTCATGAAAGGTGCTATCTAAATACAAGTCCTTACCTTACTTTTCCTTTCCTTAAATATATAACTTCAACTTTTAGAAACAAATGGGGAAACAGTGTGCATGACCAAACTGCTCCCTGCCTTACTTAGAGGCAACCAAAATTAATGAGACCTACAAGATGTACAATTGTAATGTAATAATCTTTTAAACCTTCCTGAGGACTCAATGGATGGCGCGGGGGTGGGGCAGGAGAACTTTAATTAAACTGTTCCCTATCCTCAAATTCACACTGACTGATTTGACAGTTGTTTTGTATTTCTGACTCAATTTAAAAATTCTGATTGCACACGATTTATTTCTGTTGAATCAGAGTTGTTAAGCTGATTCAACAAAAAGCTGATTGGAATCGTTCCCATCAGATAATTTTTAATAAAATATAACGAGACTGGTCTGCTCAATCCTATTGCAACTTAAGAAACCTATTTCATAAATTTATATAAATTTATCAGCCAGTATAATATTAAACTGTTACAATTATCCATTATTTTGTACATTTGTTATATACCCTGAATAATGTTTTCTAAAAAGAGGTCCTATTCAAAGTTGTGATGGGAGTTTTTTTAACGGGTGGGGCACACAGCCTTTATATTGGTGCACAAACCCAAATTCATTCCGCACATGGCCGAAACAAATTAGAGGGAACATTGGTTCAAGCCCCATTATAAACACAAGCACAAAAAGTAGCAATGCAGGTTATCAAGGCCATAAAAAATGCAAACAAAGCATTGTGGTTCATCTCTGGAGAAATGGAATTGAACAGCAGAGAGGTTATTTTCAATTCTTTGGAACCTTGGTTCGAGCACACTTAGAGTACTGTACACAGTGCTGGACTCCATTTACAAAAGGATATAGAGGTACTGGTAAAGATGCAAAAAAGATTTACAAGTATGACACCAGAACTGAGAGGTTATAACTATCAGGAAAGTCCATGGCTCTTTTCATAGAATCATAGAAAGGTTACAGCACGGAAGGAAGCTATTCGGCCCATTGAGTCCGGGCCAATGCTATGTAGGAGCAATTTAGCTAGAAAAGAGAAGGCTGAGGGGTGACTTAATAGAGGTCTTTAAGATTAAGAAAGGGTTTGATAGCGTAGACGTAGAGAAGATGTTTCAACTTGTGGGGAGTCCAAAACTAGGGGACATAAATATAAATATAAGATAGTCATTAATAAATCCAATAAGGTATTCGGGAGAATCTTCTTTATCCAGAGAGTGGTTAGACTATGGAACTTGCTACCACATGGAGTAGTTGAGGCGAATAACATAGATGCATCTAAGGGGAAGCTAGCTAAATGCATGAGGGAGAAAGGAATAGAAGCATATGCTGATAGGGTTCGATGAAGTAGGGTGGGAGGAGGCTTGTGTGGAACATAAACACCAACATAGACCAGTTGGGCCGATTGGTCTGTTTCTGTGCTGTAAATTCGATGTAGTTCTATGTCATTATCTAAGTAGATGTAAGTAAGAAGAAGTAGTTAAAGGACACAGGGAATGGAATTTTTACAATGTGTGCAGGACTCCTTTCTTACCCAGTATGTAAAAAGTCCAACAAGAGAGGAATTACTGCTGGATCTGGTAATGGGCAATGAACCAGAACAGATAAGAGAAGTAAGCATGGGGAACATCCAGGCAACAGCAATCATAACATAATAAGGTTTAAAATAAAGATTGAGAAGGACATAAGTAAGACAAAGACCAAAGTAATAAATTAGAAAAAAGCTGATGTTAAGGGGATGAGAATGGAATGAGGGAAAATAAACTGGAAAGATTTACTGACAAACAAAGAAATAGATCAGCAGAGGAAAACATTTAAAAAGGTGATCAATAGAGTCCAGGAGAAATATATCCCACTAAAAAGCTAGAACAAACTAGCCAATAATGATAGACCATGAGTGAATACAGAAATAAGGGCAAAATTGAAACGAAAGAAAAAGGCTTACACATAGACAATAAAGGAGAGGATGACAAAAGAGAATATGAAAAGGTTAGAAAAGAAGTCAAAAAAACAATTAGGAAGGCAAAGAGAAACTATGAAATTAAATTATCAAGGAATATAAAAAGAAATAGTAAAGTATTCTACAGACAGATATATAACAAAAGGAAAATCAGGATAGGATTAGGGCCACTAAGGGATACACACAATATACTCACAGGTAATGCTAGCAAAACTGGAGAAATATTAAAAGATTACTTTGCCCCAATATTTATCAGGGAGTCTTAAATTAGAAGAAGAGACAAAAAATATATCATAGAATCATAGAAAGTTACGGCACAGAGGCCATTCAGCCCATCGTGTCCATGCCGGCCAAGAAAGAGCTATCCAGTTTAATTCCACTTTCCAGCACTTGGTCCATAGCCCTGTAGGTTACGACACTTCAAGTACACATCCAAGTACTTTTTAAATGAGATGAGGGTTTCTGCCTCTACCACCCTTTCAGGCAGTGAGTTCCAGAGCCCCACCACCCTCTGGATGAAAAAAATTCTCCTCAACACCCCTCTAATCCTTCTACCAATTATCTTAAATCTATGCCCCCTGGTCACTGAGCTCTCTGCTAAGGGAAATAGGTCCTCCCAACCACTCTATCTAGGCCCCTCATAATTAAATGAACCCTCAGCCTCCTCTGTTCCAATGAAAATAACCCCAACCTATCCAATCATTCCTCATAGCTAAAATTCTCCAGTCCTCGCAACATCCTCGTAAATCTCCTCTGTACCCTCTCTAGTGCAATTACATCCTTCCTGTAATGTGATGACCAGAGCTGTATGCAGCACTCAAGCTGTGGCCTAACTAGTGTTTTATACAGTTCTAGCATAACCTCCCTGCTCTTATATTCTATGCCTCGGCTAATTAAGGAAAGTATTCCATATGCCTTCTTGACCACCTTATCTACCTGTCCTGCTACCTTCAGGGATCTGCGGACATACGCTCCAAGGTCCCTCACTTCCTCTACCCCTTTCAGTATCCTCCCATTTATTGTGTACTCCCTTACCTTGTTTGTCCTCCCCAAATGCATTACCGGATTGAATTCCATTTGCCACTTTTCTGCCCACCTGACAGTCCATTGATATCGTCCTGCAGTCTACAGCTTTCCCCCTCACTATCAACCACATGGCCAGTTTTTTATCATCTGCAAACTTCTTAATCATGCGGCTCATTATTATCTAAATCATTAATATATACCACAAAAAGCAAAGGAACTAGTATTAAGCCCCACTGAAAACAGCCTTCTAGTCACAAAACCCCCCTTTGCTTCCTGCCACTGAACCAATTTTGGATCCAACTTGCCACTTTCCCTTGGATCCCATGGGCTTTTACTTTTCTGACCAGTATGCCATGTGGGACCTTGTCAAAAGCGTTGCTAAAATCCATGTAGACTACATCAAATATCCTACTCTCATCGATCCTCCTTGTTACCTCCTGAAAAAATTCAACCAAGTTAGTCAGACACGACCTTCCCTTAACAAATCCGTGCTTTTTAAATGATGATTTATACCGTCCCTCAGAATTGTTTCCAATAATTGCCCATCACCGAGGTAAGGCTGACTGCCCTGTAATCACTCGGTCTATCCTTTTCTGCCTTTTTAAGCAACGGTACAACATTAGCAGTCCTCCAGTCCTCCGATTTATTTATGTCTGAGACATTTAGGATAGAAAAGGGGGAGATAATTGATAAACTAATCAAACTTAGAGAGGATGAAACCCCTAGTCCAGATGGAATGCATCTGCACATATTAAAGTTAGGAAGAGATAGCAGAGGCACTCTTACATATACATAGAAACTTATTAGAAAAGGGAGTAGTGCCAGAGGACTGGTGGACAGCTAATGTGATTCCTATATTTAAAAAGGGAGATAGAACAAGTCCAGGGAACTAAAGATCAAATTAGCTTAACGTCAGTGGTAGGAAGAATAATGGAATCCTTTCTCAAAGGTGTAATAGAAAAATATCTGGAAATCAAAAATATAATAAAGAATAGTCATCACAGATTTCAAAGGGGAAGGTCATGCTTGAATTCTTTGAAGAAGTAACAGAAAGGATAGGCAAGGGTAATGCAGTAGATGTAATATATTTGGATTTTCAAAAGGCCTTCGATAAGATACCACATAGCAGACTCATGACTAAAGTCAGAGCATGTGGAATCAGGGGACAAGTAGCAGAATGGATAGCAAGTTGGCTACAAAACAGAAAACAGAGTATGGGTTAAAGGTAGTGACTCAGACTGGCAAAAGGTGGGAAGTGGTGTTCCACAAGGATCGGTGCTGGGACTACTGTTGTTCACCATTTACATAAACGATTTGGACTTGAGAAACGGAAGAGGGATCTGGGGGGTACAGATACACAAATCACTAAAAGTAGCGACGCAGGTTAATAAAGAAAGCAAACAAAGCACTGAGATAGAATTGAAAAGCAGGGAAGTTATGTTAAACTTGTATAGAACCTTGGTTAGACCACACTTGGAGTACTGTGAACAGTTCTGGTCTCCATATTATAAAAAGGATATAAAAGCACTGGAGAAGGTGTAAAAAAGGTTTACGAGGATGATAGTAGAACTGAGAGGTTATACCTATCAGGAAAGATTAACAGGCTGGGGCTTTTTTCTCTAGAAGAGAGAAGACTGAGGGGTGATCTGATAGAGACCTTTAAGATTATGAAAGGGTTTGATAGGGTAGACATGGAGAAGATGTTTCCACTTGAGGGGGAAACTAGAACTTGGGGCCATAAATATAAAATAGTCACGAATAATTACAATAATTAATTCAGGGGAAATTTCTTCACCCAGTGAGTGGTTAGAAAGTGGAACTCATTACCACAGGGGTAGTTGAGGCGACTAACATAGATGCATTTAAGGGGAAGCTAGATAAACACATGAGGGAGAAAGGAATAGAAGGATATGTTGGTTGAAGAAGGGTGGGAAGCGGCTCATGTGGAGCATAAACACCGACCTGGGCCTGTTGGGCCGAATGGCCTCTTTCTATGCTGTACATTCTATATTGTTCAATGTAACGTTTTGGGGCAGTACTGAAGGAAGTGCCGCATTATTTAGACTGTGGCTCTGTCTGAAAGATCCTTTATTTGAAGAAGACTAGTTCAGAAATAGGAGAGATCAGACAGAGGGGAAATGCAAAGCAGACAAAGATGGGTTTGAAGTGTATGTGCGTAAATGCATGAAACATAGTAAATAAGGTTGGTGAGCTGCAGGTACAAGTAGCAACATGGGATTATGATATAGTGGCAATAACGGAGATCTGGCTCAAACAATGGGTGGAATGGGCACTTAATATTCCTGGCTTACATGTATTCAGGATAGATAGGGAAGGTAAAAAAAAAGGAGTGGGGGTGGCAGTACTCATGAAAGATACTGTTAGAGCACTGGAAAGAGATGACATGCTCGAGGATTCAAAGACAGAATCCATTTACTTGGAATTAGATAACAATAGAGGAGTTAAAATAAAAACAGAAAATGCTGGAGAAGCTCAGCGAGAGCTCAACATCTGTGGAGAAAGAAACAGAGTTAATGGGTCCGATGTTAGTAGGGCTGCGGGTTCTCGGCGGGGGGGGGGGCTATCGGGCGCGTGGGTAACGCGCCCGGTGAAATTAGTCAGTTTCCCGCGCGATTGTAGCATCCAATCCACGAATGGGGTGAGGAGGAGGGGGAGGACAGAGATCTTCCTCCCGGCGTGCGGGAGGAATCGGCCTGCCTCTGCCACCAGGAAGGCCTGGCTTGAGGTGGCAGAGGACGTCACCAGCACCACCAACATATCGCCCACCTGCATACAGTGCAGGAGGTGCTCCAATTACCTCAGTAGGTCAGCCAAAGTGAGTACACGTAGTCTTTCCCCGACACTCCGTCTGCCACATCACTGCCCCCACCCCACATCTCCTTCAGCACTGCCAACACAACTCTTGTCACATCACCCCTTACGGTTGAGAAAGGCATGGATGTTAGGGAACTTGGGGAAATAAATAGTGATGTCTTGAGGAGTGTACATATTACAGAGAGGGAGGTGCTGGAAGTCTTAACGCGTATCAAGGTAGATAAATCTCCGGGACCTGATGAAATGTATCCCAGGACGTTATGGGAGGTTAGGGAGGAAATTACGGGTCCCCTAGCAGAGATATTTGAATCATCGACAGCTACAGGTGAGGTGCCTGAAGATTGGAGGGTAGCAAATGTTGTGCTTTTGTTTAAGAAGGGCGGCAGGGAAAAGCCTGGGAACTACAGACCAGTGAGCCTGACATCTGTAGTGGGTAAGTTGTTCGAGGGTATTCTGAGAGACAGGATCTACAGGCATTTGGAGAGGCAGGGACTGATTAGGAACGTGGTCTACATGGACTTTAGCAAAGCCTTTGACAAAGTACCACATGGTAGGTTGTTACATAAGGTTAAATCTCACGGGATCCAAGGTGAGGTAGCCAATTGGATACTAAATTGGCTTGACGACAGAAGACAGAGGGTGGTTGCAGAGGGTTGTTTTTCAAACTGGAGGCCTGTGACCAGCGGTGTGCCTCAGGGATCGGTGCTGGGTCCGCTGTTATTTGTTATTTATATTAATGATTTGGATGAGAATTTAGGAGGCATGGTTAGTAAGTTTGCAGATGACACCAAGATTGGTGGCATTGTAGACAGTGAAGAAGGTTATCTAGGATTGCAACGGGATCTTGATAAATTGGGCCAGTGGGCCGATGAATGGCAGATGGAGTTTAATTTAGATAAATGTGAGGTGATGCATTTTGGTAGATCGAATCGGGCCAGGACCTACTCCGTTAATGGTAGGGCATTGGGGAGAGTTATAGAACAAAGAGATCTAGGAGTACAGGTTCATAGCTCCTTGAAAGTGGAGTCACAGGTGGATAGGGTGGTGAAGAAGGCATTCAGCATGCTTGGTTTCATTGGTCAGAACATTGAATACAGGAGTTGGGATGTCTTGTTGAAGTTGTACAAGACATTAGTAAGGCCACACTTGGAATACTGTGTACAGTTCTGGTCACCCTATTATAGAAAGGATATTATTAAACTAGAAAGAGTGCAGAAAATATTTACTGGGATGCTACCAGGACTTGATGGTTCGACTTATAGGGAGAGGTTGGATAGACTGAGACTTTTTTCCCTGGAGAGTAGAAGGTTTAGGGGTGATCTTATAGAAGTCTATAAAATAATGAGGGGCATAGATAAGGTAGATAGTCAAAATCTTTTCCCAAAGGTAGGGGAGTCTATAACGAGGGGGCATAGATTTAAGGTGAGAGGGGAGAGATACAAAAGGGTCCAGAGGGGCAATTTTTTCACTCAAAGGGTGGTGAGTGTCTGGAACGAGCTGCCAGAGGCAGTAGTAGAGGCGGGTACAATTTTGTCTTTTAAAAAGTATTTGGACAGTTACATGGGTAAGATGGGTATAGAGGGATATGGGCCAAGTGCAGGCAATTGGGACCAGCTTAGTGGTATAAACTGGGCGACATGGACATATTGGGCCGAAGGGCCTGTTTCCATGTTGTAAACCTCTATGATTCTGTGATTCTATGATTCTCATACCCACTCAAACCTCATCCGCATCTTACCTGCACCTACACACCTCGCCAGTACTCATCCCGCCACGACCACTCAACCCAATCCTCATACAATCTCATGGCTCTCTCTCATACTCACCCTCTCATGCATCTCTTTCACGGCCAGCCTCACTCAACCTGCCACTACCTGTGCTGCAGCCACAGGGCATGCATCACATATGTGCAGTAGGCAGCATAAGGCAAACGTGTCGTGAGCATGAAGGGGATGCACAAGGGTGTTTGAGGGTTTGTCATGGGTGTTACTTATATTGAATTTCTGACCAACTCACATTACATATTATATTGGCACCACTACTGCCATGTCTTCGCGAATCCTGTCTGGTTTGTGCAATAATGCCCTCTCCTGAGGATCACAATGAAGACCCACAACTGATGCCACCCATTGTGTCACTGCAGAGTGGGTGTAGTTGTATTTGCAGGGCTCTTTTGCGCAGACGACTGAGAGACATCAGCGATGTCCCCGGTTGCACCCTGGAAGGATGCGGAGGAGAAGTTGTTGAGGGCATTGGTGACTTTGACAGCGACAGGTAAGAAGATGGTGCTCGGGCCAGCCACGAGCAGCTCGGCATGAAAGAGGCTGCAGATGTCCACGACTACATGTCGAGTGACTCTGAGCCTCCGTGTGCACTGCTGCTCAGAGAGGTCCAGGATGCTGAGCCTCGGTCTGTGGACCCTGTGGCGAGGGTAGTGCCCTCTGCGACGCATCTCTCTCTGCGGTAGCCCTCCCTCCTGCTGTACAGGTGGATGTGTCACAGCACTCTGTTGTGGAGCTCCACGTGTCAGAGGTGGACGGCGTGGATGGTGAGGCTGGTGAGGCTGGTGATGCTGTTCGCCCTCCGAGGAGGTCATGACTGCAGCTATGGCGGCCCCCATCTGCAAGATGTACATCTGAGGGGGTCCGCAAGGTAGGTACATGTCTCTAGACCCCGTGGTAAGGGTGCAAGTTGGTGACTTTGACTGTCAGGAGGAAGGTGGTGGAGGCCAAACTTTGTCCCAAGTGACAGAGTGGCCTCCTGCAATGGGTGAGGGTCCCCCCCCACAACCTGTCAAATGGACCTTTGCAGCTGCCACAGGCTGACAGCTGCAACACGTCCATTTGACCTGGGAGTGTTTCCCCCAGTATGGGAAACAGTCCCAGTTTGCTCAAAAATCCCACATAGTCCCTTAATCAGGTCAGTTAATGATCTGAAATACCTAAATAAATACCTTCAAGTGGAACCCCGCTGGCTTTAATTGCCTGCGGGATTCCCACCAGCGGGGGCTGCGCGCGCACGCCGGCGCGTCAGCGGGGAACCCGGAAGTGCGCGGGTTCGGGGCGGGCTCCGGTACCGCGCCGGGATTCTCCGATTTTCGGAGCCCCCCGCCAGGAACGCACCCGATAGCGGGTGCTAAAATGACGCCCAATGTTTCAGGTCGAAGATCTTTCGTCAGAACTGGAAGATGTTAAAAGAGTTAAAGTTTTTAAGCAAGTACAGAGCCAGAGAAAGGGGGGAGGGAGGGGAGAAATGAACAAAAAGGAAGGTCTGTGATAGGGTAGAGGGCACGAGTGATTAAATGACAAAAGGGATGATGGTGCAAGGCAAGGAAGGTGGTAATGGGACAGTTTAAGAAACAAAAGATTGATCAGGAGTTGCTGTAAATGGCAGCATTAGCAGCACTAGCTGACCGAAAAAATGGAAGCAGTGGTTATGATCTGAAGTTATTGAAATCAATGTTGAGTCCAGAAGGTTGTAAAGTTTCTGAATGAAAGATGATATGCTGTTCCTCGAGCTTACATTGAGCTTCATTGGAACAGTGTAAGAGGCCTAGGACAGAAGAGGTCAGAATGGGAGTGGGATGGGGAAGTAAAATGGCAAACGACCGGCAGGTCAGGGTCAGGTTTGCAGACAGAGCGGAGGTGTTCAGCAAAGCGATCACCCAGTCTACGTTTGGTCTCCCCAATGTAGAGGAGGCCGCATTGTGTGCAGCAGATACAGTATACTAAATTGAAAGAAATACAAGCAAACCGCTGTTTCACCTGGAAGGAGTGTTTGGGGCCCTGGATGGTGGGAAGGGAGGAGGCGAAGGGGCAGGTGTTGCATCTCCTGCACTCGCACGGTGAGGTGCCATGGGGAGGAGAGCGGGTGTTGGGGGTGATGGAAGAATGGACCAGGGTGTTGCATAGGGGCTGAAAGGGGAGGGGAGGGGAAGATGTGTTTGGTGGTAGGACCATGCTGGAGGTGGCAGTAATGGTGGAGTATGCACTTACACATACGTTGAATGTGGAGGCTGGTGGGGTGGAAGATGATGACAAGAGGGACCCTATCAGGAAGGGAAGGGAAGGGGTGAGGGCAGAAGTGCAGGAAATAGGACGGATACAGTCAAGGGCCCTGTCAACTACAGTGGAAGGGGATCCTCAGTTGAGGAAAAAAGAAGACATATCGGAAGCACAGATGCGACGGAGACGATTATGCTGCTCGGTGTATACCATAGATCACCAAAATGGGAAGGAGATAGAGGAGCAACTTTGTAGGCAAATTGCAGCAAGATGCAAGAATTTTAGAATAGTGATAATGGGGGACTTCAATTATCCTAATATGGACTGGGAAAATAACAATGCAAAGGGCAAAGAGGGGAGTTATTCCTGAAATGTGTACAGGAGAACTTTCTTGATCAGTATGTTTCCAGCCCAACGAGGAAGTGCTGGATCTGGTTCTGAGAAATGAAGTGGGGCAGGTGAAGCAGGTTTCATTGTAGGAACATTTGGGAAACAGTGATCACAATATCATTAGATTTCGAGTAGTTATGGAAAAGAACAATTGTGAAAATATTCATCTGGAAGAGTGAATTTCAGTGAGGTGAAAAGTGATCTGGTCCATGTAGATTGGAATCAAAGAGTGGCAGCTAAAGCAGCAAATGAGCAATGGGAGGCCTTCAAAGACTTCAGGTACAGTTCAGGTACAGAGTGGACACATCCCCACGAGGGGGAAAGGAAGGGCCTCCAAAGCAAGAGCTCCCTGGATGACTAAAGATATAGAGATTAAAATGAAATAGTAAAAGGAGGCTTATGGTAAATGTCAGGTTCATAATTCAGTAGAGATCCAAGATGAATACAAAAAGTACAGAAGAGAACTGAAAAAAGGAAATAAGTAGGGCAAAGAGAGTGTATGAGAATAGATTAGTGGGTAATTTGAAAGGGAATGCAAAAGTCTTTTATAAACATATAAATAGTAAAAAGATAGTCAAAGGAAGTATGGGGCAGATTAGACAACAAAGGAAGGATGGGGCAGATTAGACAACAAAGGAAGGATGGGGCAGATTAGACAACAAAGGAAGGATGGGGCAGATTAGATTGGAGGCAGAGCGCATGGCTGAGGTGCTAAATGAATACTTTGCATCTGTCTTCACTGAAGAAGAGGATGTTGTCAATGTTACAGTAAAGGAGGAGGTAGTAGAGAAATTGGATAGGATAAAAATAGATAAAGAGGAGGGACTCATCAGATAGGCAGTGCTCAAAAGTAGAAAAGTCACCAGGCCCCGATGGGACGCATGTTTAGTTGTTGAGGAAAATAAGGATGGAAATTGCGGAGGATCTGGCCACAATCTTCCAATCCTCCTTAGATATGGGTATGGTGCCAGGGGACTGAAGGTTTGCAAATGTTATACCCCTGTTCAAAAAAGGGGAGAGTGATAAACCCGGCAATTACAGGTCAGTCAGCCTAATGTCAGTGGTGGGGAAACTTTTAGAGACAATAATCTGGGACGAAATTAATTGGCACTTGGAAAAATTTGGGATAATAAATGAAAGCCAGCATGGATTTGATGAAGGAAAATCTTGTTTGACTAACTTGATTGAGTTCTTTGATGAAGTAACGAGGAGGGTTGATCAGGGTAGTGCAGTTGATGTTGTGTATATGGACTTCCTTTGTTCGCAAAATTGAAGATTAAAGGGGCAATGACTGCATGGATTCGAAATTGGCTAGTGGTGAACGGTTCTTTTTCAGACTGGAGGTAAGTGTGCAGTGGTGTCCTCCAGGGGTCGCTGTTGGGACCACTGCTGTTTTTGATATGTATTAACGACCTGGGCTTGGGTATGCAGGATATAATTTCAAAGTTTGCAGATGACATGAAACTCAGAAATGTAGTAAACAGTGAGGAAGATAGTAACAGACTTCAGACATAGACAGACGGGTGAAATGAGCAGACACATGGCAGATTAAATTTAACGCAGAGAAGTGTGAAATCATTTATTTTGGTAGGAAGAATGAGGAGAGGCAATATAAATTAAATGGTACAATTTGAAAAGGGGTGCAGGAACAGAGAGACCTGGGGATGTATGTTCACAAGTCTTTAAAGGTGGCAGGACAAGTTGAGAAGGCTGTTAAAAAGGCATTTAGGATCATTGGCTTTATAAATAGACATGATGTGGAGATGCCGGTGATGGACTGGGGTTGACAATTGTAAACAATTTTACAACACCAAGTTATAGTCCAGCAATTTTATTTTAAATTCACAAGCTTTCGGAGGCTTCCTCCTTCGTCAGGTAAATGTTCAGGAGCTCCTTGAAGTCTACGCATTCTGTGATGTATAAATGCGTAGGCTTCAAGGAGCTCCTGAACATTTACCTGACGAAGGAGGAAGCCTCCGAAAGCTTGTGAATTTAAAATAAAATTGCTGGACTATAACTTGGTGTTGTAAAATTGTTTACAATTTATAAATAGAGGCATAGAGTAGAAAAGCAAGGAAGATATGCTAAAATTTTATAAAACATTGGTTAGGGCCCAGTTGGAGTATTGTGGCCAATTCTAGGTATCACACTTTAGGAAAGATGTCAAGACTTCCGAGAGGGAGCAGAGGAGATTTACTAGAATGGTACCAGGGATGAAAGACTTCAGTTAAGTGGAGAGACTGGAGAAATTGGGGTTGTTCTCCTTAGAGCTGACAAGATTAAGGGGAGATTTGAAAGAGGTGTTCAAAATTGAGAAGGGCTTTGATGGAGTAACTAAGGAGAAACTGTTTCCAATGGCAGAAGGGTCGGTAATCAGAGGACACAGATTTAAGGTAATTGGCTAAAGAAATAGAGGCGACGTGAGGAATTTCTTTTACGCAACAAGTTGTTATGATCTGGAATGCACTGCCTGAAAGGGTGGTGGAAGCAGATTCAACAAGAACTTTCAAAAGGAAATTGGATAAATACTTGAAGGGGAAAAATATGCAGGGCTATGGATAAGACCCAGAGAGTGGGACTAATTGGATAGCTCTTTCAAAGAGCAGGCACAGGCACAATGGGCCGAACGGCCACCTTCTCTACTCTATCATTCTATGATTCTAACGGGGAATTCTCCTTCAACCAACATCAGCAATAACAGATTAACTGGTCCTTTATTTGAATTGTTGTTTGGGACCTTGCTATGTGCAAGTTAGGTGTTACGTTTGCCCACATAACAACAAGTAATTCATAGAGTCATAGAGTCATAGAGTTATACAGCACGGATAGAGGCCCTTCGGCCCATCGTGTCCGCACCGGCCATCAAGCCCTGTCTAATCTAATCCCATATTCCAGCATTTGGTCCGTAGCCTTGCATGCTATGGCATTTCAAGTGCTCATCCAAAAGCTTCTTGAATGTTGTGAGGGTTCCTGCCTCCACAACCCTTTCAGGCAGTGAGTTCCAGACTCCAACCACCCTCTGGGTGAAAAAGTTCTTTCTCAAATCCCCTCTAAACCTCCCGCCTTTTACCTTGAATCTATGCCCCCTTGTTATAGAACCCTCAACGAAGGGAAAAAGCTCCTTAGTATGCCCCTCATAATTTTGTACACCTCAATCATGTCCCCCCTCAGCCTCCTCTGCTCCAAGGAAAACAAACCCAATCTTCCCAGTCTCTCTTCATAGCTGAAGCGCTCCAGCCCTGGTAACATCCTGGTGAATCTCCTCTGCACCCTCTCCAAAGCGATCACATCCTTCCTGTAGTGTGGCGACCAGAACTGCACATAATACTCCAGCTGTGGCCTAACCAGTGTTTTATACAGCTCCATCATAACCTCCTTGCTCTTATATTCTATGCCTCGGCTAATAAAGGCAAGTATCCCATATGCCTTCTTTACCACCTTATCTACCTGTTCCGCCGCCTTCAGGGATCTGTGAACTTGCACACCAAGATCCCTCTGACCCTCTGTCTTGCCTAGGGTCCTCCCATTCATTGTGTATTCCCTTGCCTTGTTAGTCCCTCCAAAGTGCATCACCTCGCACTTTTCCGGGTTAAATTCCATTTGCCACTGTTCCGCCCATCTGACCATCCCATCTATATCGTCCTGCAGACTGAGGCTATCCTCCTCGCTATTTACCACCCTACCAATTTTTGTATCATCAGCGAACTTACTGATCATACCTTTTACATTCATATCCAAGTCGTTAATGTAGACCACAAACAGCAAGGGACCCAGCACCGATCCCTGTGGTACCCCACTGGCCACAGGCTTCCAGTCACAAAAACAACCTTCGACCATCACCCTCTGCCTTCTGCCACTAAGCCAGTTTTGTATCCAAAGTGCCAAGGCACCCTGGATTCCATGGGCTCGTACCTTCTTGACCAGTCTCCTGCGCGGGACTTTATCGAAGGCCTTACTGAAATCCATGTATACCACATCCACTGCGTTACCCTCATCCACACGCCTCGTCACCCCCTCAAAAAATTCAATCAAATTAGTCAGACATGATCTTCCCTTGACAAAGCCATGTTGACTATCCCTGATTAATCCTTGCTTCTCCAAGTGGAGACTAATTTTGTCCTTCAGAATTTTTTCCAATAATTTTCCTACCACTGATGTTAGGCTCACTGACCTATAGTTCCCCGGTTTTTCCCTACTCCTCTTCTTGAATAATGGTACTACATTAGCGGTTCTCCAGTCCTCGAGCACATCCCCTGTGGCCAGAGAGGTTCTGAATATATGTGTCAGAGCCCCCGCAATCTCCTCCTTTGCCTCACACAGTAGCCTGGGATACATTTCGTCCGGGCCTGGGGATTTATCCATTTTTAGGCCTGCTAAAACCGCCAATACCTCCTCCCGCTCGATGTTAATATGTTCGAGTATATCACAGTCCCCCTGCCGCATTTCTATGTCTACATCGTCCTTCTCCATAGTGAAAACAGATGCAAAAAATACATTTAGAACCCCTCCTACATCTGCCGGCTCCACACACAGATTGCCATTTTTGTCCCTAATGGGCCCTATTTTTTCCCTAGTCATCCTCTTACCCTTAATATACTTATAAAACATCTTAGGATTTTCCTTTATTTTGCTCGCCAGTGTTATTTCATGGCCCCTCCTTGATCTCCTAATTTCTTTTTTAAGTATCCCCCTGCACTTCTTGTACTCCTCTAGGGCTTCCTCCGTCTTTAGCCTTTTGTATCTGCCAAAAGCCATCCTTTTTTTCCTAATCCATTCTCGTATATCCCCTGACATCCAAGGTTCCCTGGAGTTCTTGGAACCACCCTTGACCTTTACGGGAACATGTTGCCATTGTATGGTCTCAATCTCCCTTCTGAAAGACTCCCATTGCTCCGATGCGGATTTTCCTACAAGCAGCTGATCCCAGTCCATTTTGGCCAGATCCTGCCTTATCCTATTAAAATCGGCCTTCCCCCAATTTAGAACCTTTATTTCCGGCCCCTCCCTGTCCTTTTCCATGACCACCTTAAATCTCACTGAATTATGGTCACTGTCACCAAAGTGCTCACCTACTAGCACTTCTTCCACTTGGTCGGCCACATTCCCTAAAATTAGGTCCAGTACCGCCCCCTCTCTTGTAGGACTTTCTACATGCTGGCTCAAAAAGCTCTCCTGGATGCACGTTAAGAATTTTGTACCCTCTAAGCCTTTTACACTCTGAGTATCCCAGTTAATATTGGGGAAGTTGAAATCCCCCACTATTATTACCCTATTATTTGCACAATTTTCTGAGATTTGCCTGCATATCTGTTCCTCTATCTCCCCCTGACTGTTTGGGGGCCTATAGTACACTCCCATCAAAGTGCTTGCCCCCTTTTTGTTTTTAAGCTCCACCCATACGGCCTCATTAGAGGAACCTGCTAATATATCATCCCTCCTTATGGCAGTAATTGATTCTTTAATTAATATTGCGACCCCCCCTCCTCTTATACCTCCCCCTCTGTCTCGCCTGAAGATTCTGTACCCCGGAATATTGAGCTGCCAGTCTTGCCCCTCCCTCAACCATGTCTCTGTGACAGCAACAATATCATACTCCCATGTGTTTATCAACACCTTCAGTTCATCCACCTTATTCGCAAGACTCCTTGCATTAAAATAGATGCCATCCAGCCTTGCCCTTACATATTTGCCCTGTTTTCCAAGCTGACTTGTTTTTTTCTCTATATTTGGCTGCACATCACCCCCTATTGTAGCTCCACTCTGTATCCCATCCCCCTGCCAAGTTAGTTTAAACCCCCCCCAACAGTGCTAGCAAACCTCCCCGCAAGGATATTTGTCCCGCTCTGGTTCAGGTGCAACCCGTCCGACTTGTACAAGTCCCACCTTCCCCAGAAGCAGGCCCAGTGATCCAGGAAACTGAAACCCTCCCTCCTGCACCAACTCTTTAGCCACGCATTCATCTGTTCTATCCTCCTATTTCTATCCTCCTATTTCTATACTCACTAGCCTGTGGCACTGGGAGTAATCCAGAGATTACAACCTTTGAGGTCCTGTTCTTTAATCTTCTACCCAGCTCCCTAAATTCTTGATGCAGGACCTCATCTCCCTTCCTACCTATGTCGTTGGTCCCAATGTGGACCACGACCTCTACCTGCTCACCCTCCCCCTTGAGAATGCCCTGTAGCCGCTCAGTGACATCCATGACCCTGGCACCAGGGAGGGAACAAACCATCCTGGAGTCACATTTACGGCCACAGAAACGCCTGTCTGTTCCCCTTACGATAGAATCCCCTACCACTATAGCTCTTCCACTCTTTTTCCTCCCAGCCTGTGCAGCAGAGCTACCCCTGGTGCCAGGAAGTTGGCTGCTGCTGCCTTCCCCTGATAAGTCATCCCCCTCAACAATATCCAAAGCGGTATATTTGTTTGAGAGGGGGACGGCCACAGGGGACCCCTGCACTGCCTGCCTGCTCCTCTTACTCTGCCTGGTGGTCACCCAATTACTTCCTGCCTGTACAACCTTTACCTGCGGTGTGACCATCTCACTAAACGTGCTATCCACGACGTTCTCAGCATCGCGAATGCTCCATAATGAATCCATCCGCAGCTCCAGTGCCACAATGCGGTTTGTCAGTAGCTGCAGCTGGATACATTTCCCGCACACATGGTCATCAGGGACACCGGAAGGGTCCCTGATTTCCCACATAGAGCAGGAAGAGCATAACACGGGGCTGGGCTGTCCTGACATGACTTACCCTTTAACTAATTAATTCAAATTAAATGAATCCCACCAATTTCACTTCAATTAAAAGGTATACTCAAGGGCCCTTGCTGAACAGCAGTCCCCCACTACACAACAGAGACCCGAGAATCCACAAACTCTAACTTTAGACAAATTCAGCAGGAAAATACTCACCAGCCAATCACTTACCTCTTCCTTGGTGACTTCCCACTTGGATTACTTTGTCTTTAAAGAATTTTGGGGTGATCTGGGGATGTGGTAGATTTCATGGTCATTATTTGCAATTGCCAACTCTCAAATTACCATGTTCACAATTTGCCATGGTGGAGTTTGAACTTACGCTCTCCTGGTTGCTAGTCCTGTATTAGAACAGTCCATGCCCGCATGCAGCAAGAACTGAACAACATCCAGTCTTGGGCTGATAAGTGGCAAGTAACATTTGCAGTACACAGGTGTCAGGCAATGACCATCTCCAACAAGAGAGAGTCTAACCACCTCCCCTTGACATTCAATGGAATTACCATTGCCGAAACCACCACCATCAACATCCTGGGGGTCGCCATTGACCAGAAACATAAATGCCATAAATGCAGGACAGTGGCTCACCTCCTGACTCCCCAAAGCCTTTCTACCATCTATAAGGCACAAGTCAGGAGTGTGATGGAAAACTCTCCACTTGCCTGGATGGGTGAAGCTGCACCAACACGCAAGAAGCTCAACACCATCCAGGACAAAGCAGTCAGCTTGATCAGCAGCCTATCAACCATCTTAAACATGCTCCACCACTGATGCAGCATGGCTGCAGTGTGTATTATCAATAGGATGCACTGCAGCAACTCGCTAAGGGTTCTTTGATAGCATCTCCCAAACCCTCAGCCTCTACCACCTAGAAGGACAAGGGCAGCTGGTGCATGGGAACACCATCAGCTCCCAGTTCTCCTTCAAGTCACACACCATATATGTTTATCTCTCTCCCCTTTTTTGAACAGGGGTATAATATTTGCAAACCTCCAGTCCCCACACACCTAGGACATATATCGCCATTTCTTCATTGTTGTTGGGTCAAAATCTTGGAACTCCCTATCTAACAGTATTGTGAGAGCACCTTCACTACATGGATTGTAGCGGTTCAAGAAGTAGGCTCACCACCACCTTCTCACGGGCAACTAGGGGTGGGCAATAAATGCTGGCCTTACTGGCAACACCCATATTCTGAGAATGTCTTTTAAAAACCATTGCACTATAAATGCAAGCCCTTTCTTTAATTCTTTGATCCAATTGATAGGTACTGTGTAATACAGTCTGGTAAATAACGCATGATTTGGCATTTTCCCCACACACAAGTTCATCACATCTTCCACCTTGGTATTATGTGAACAGTGTGCAAAGAACAGCCATGTTTTCAGGAGTGTAATCAATGGCATTGCACTGAAGCACATATATTGCCTGCAGGTCAATAACAGGGGCTGAAGTTCCTATAATTTGATTTTTTGTCTAGTGTGCAAGGCATATGTGATGTGCAGATGATTGTATTCCTATTAGATAACATGGGTACAAGATAGATACAGATGAGGGGAGCCATTCAGCCCACCTTAGGTTCTCTATTCAGGATAATAGGCTGACATTCATCCTATCACTTATCTAACTGACCCTAAAATGAGTCAGCTACAACTTGCATTTATACAGTGCTTTTAAAGCAGCAAAATGTTGACAGGCTCTTTACAGAGGGAAAAATAAAAAAAGGAACAGATGCCAATCCATGGTGGGAGAGTTGAGAAAGGTGACCAAAAAGCTTCACTGAAAAGACAAGCTTTGAGAAAGCTTTCAAAGGTATTCATAGCCTACATTTGATATCGATTATTTTCCTTCCACTATGTGGTATTCTGCACGTGCCTGAATTGAATTTCATCTCCCACTGATTTGTGCATTTGCAAATTTTATCCAATTCTATAGGTTCTTGGCTGCTCCCTCTGATTCAACAGATTCTTTTAGTTTAGTATCACCTGAAAATTTGAACAGATTGCATTGGGTTTCTGAATCCAAGTCATTAATGTAGATTAGGGACAGTTGGGGACCAGCACCAAACCCTGTGGTACTCCACTCAGTGCTTTCCTCCTCCCCCTCCTCCTCCCCTCCACCGTGACATCAATCGTCTAACAAGTACCTCCTGCATTTTTCCTTTTAGCCAACTCTTTATCCTTAAGCCTTCCATGAAGAACTTTATCAAAGGATTTTTTGATTACCTAGGTACACTGTTATATGCGAATGTTACTTGCCACTTATCAGCCCAAGCCTATATGCTTTTCCATAATTGGTGCCTAGTTTTTTCCTCAAAGAAGCAAATCAGGGAAAATATTCCCAGTCTAAAGACATAATATTGGGATTCAGCAAAAGTTTGCAGGCCCATTTTTCCTGTGACATATTGGGATTTTGTTTAACATTGCTTCACAGAAAGGATTTGGAAAAAGAGTTAATTTTAAAATATTTCTTTTAAAACAAAGTATATTCATGCAAGTTTAGAAAAAAAAAGTACCAAGGTGAAAGGTGGTTAATAAACTAATGGAATTGTTTTCCCAAAATACTGTAAACAATGAGCAATTCATAGCTTCCCTCAGTAATCGATAAACACCTTACACCCATTCTTTTGCAAAGTCACTGGTCCTGGGTGCTCTTGGAGAATAGTGTGAAGCAGTGAAAGGATTCACAGGCTGCTTAACAGTCTGACAGACCATAACCTGAACGCTCCTTACATGGCAGTAACCATCTTTATTCCAGCCAATTGGTGGTTAGTCCTATATGGCGGGAGGGTTTTATGGGCTCCCACAACCCATATGATAAAGGGGGTGCCACCCTCACACTGCGCGCAAATATCCCCGCTGGATATCAACACAGAATTCAGAGCCGGAGGTCTGGTCTCCACTGTCTGGAGTGGGGTTTAAACCTTGCACCTTCTGATCACTAAGCCAAAGGCTTAGTCCTTGGAGTGGGTTAGACTGCATGAGAATTAGAAGTTATTTTGTAAGACTGATGTGGAGAAGTGTGGCATTTTCCTTAATTTGTATCATTACATGAAGACAAGTTATGCTGATTGAACCAAGTGAATCTGATCATAAATGTTGTTCTGTATGTTCACTTGTAGTGAAATAAATTAGCTTAAATATTTGTATCTGGCCTTGTCTTGCCAAATGTTTTCTCGGTCTGCCTTTGAAGGGATTGAAGATGCACATGTGTCAACAACATGAATACCCAGTTCAGATCTATTGTTACACTCCTGGGTTAAGCTATTGTACAGTGGTGACAGTATGGCAAACACCTAAACGCAAGATGTTCCGACCGCAACTGGGAGTGACCAACACCACTGTACCCGAGATTATCTAATGCTGGACCCTAAACTTGGAACATTTACAAATGACAGTATTATTGCTCAGAAAATTTATAGAAAAATGAGGTGGTATGGTAGATATTACAAATTTGCGCTTCCCCCATGGAGCTTCACGTGTGCATCATGCAGGGAGCACAGATACCTAAATTATACACTTGAGGCTTTCTATCGGCAGTTTGTTGAATGTGGGTTAGTTTTGGATTGCCTTCCCATTTGGTTGGATAGTAGTGGCAATTTCTGAAGAGTAGCAATGACCCAGATTCTGAAATGTGCTCCTGCTTACCACAGCACCTCTTCTTCAATCAGCTCTTTGGAAACTTAACTACAACTGTGTAACTGAGCACTTGCTGTTGAGTATTCAAGCAGTCCAAGTCAAATTAACTAGTCCAAGTATTATTCCTTCAGGTTTTAAATTTTTGGGGGAGATTTAAAAAATGTCAAATTTTAAATTTTACATTTTTTTTCTTACTTTTCATTTCCGTCTCTTTTTTCTCTCTTAATCCAATCTTTCTTTCCCTCTCTTTATTTCTCTTTCTGCACCTGATTTGACATTGAATTCACCCCCTTTAATTCACCCTCCTTCTCAATCCTTCCTGTGTTTATTTCCCAATCCTAAAATCTCTTTGGTTAAGGAGCTACCCTGTTGGTTGCCCTGTTCACTCAGGTCCCAGATGCCTTGTTTCCCTCGATGCACAGTTATCAGCTCACACTTCCAGCAAGTTTGTGGGCTGAAGGGTGCAGCTCTAACTAACGGCAGGATGCCCTGTAACTCTGGCCCAACAAATTATTCATTTGCTGTGCTTTGGATCACTTTGTTTTTGGCCTAAAATATTGCTACAGTTTAGATTTGTTTGCAACACCTTCTCTGTGTAAACAGCTTGCCCACAGTTCCTATAAGCAGATCGCAACCTCAATTTTTACTGGGGAGCAGGAAGGGTGCACGGAAGTAGTGGTTGACGAACCCGGTGATGTCGGGGACATGGAAGCCCTCCCGATTTTAATGGCAGGGCCTTATTTGAATAAATATTTGCAGACTCCCACTCGACACTGGCCGGCAGGCTGGGTGGGAATTTGGTCCCAGCCCAGGACCCGTGGGAACGGTCTCCGGCAGTCAGTGGCTGGAGGGGTTCCCACATATCGCAGTGGGAGGGGGAGGCCAGGGTTTTATTTTAGTGGACTTTCGGGGCTGGGAATTCCTGAAAATCGTGGGGATTCCAGGGCTGGGGAAGTCCAAGGAATCCTTGAGAGGCCTGAGGGGAGCACTCCTGCTCCTTCTAGCCCACAAGGAGTTCAAAGACAGGCAAATTTTAAAACTCACCTGGGACTTTTCTGGCCATTCAGCTCCTCCCGCCTTGTTGCTGCTGCCAGGCATCAGACAGCATGTGACTCCCACTGCATGAACCGTAAAATTACGTTGTGGCACCGATGACATCATCAAGCTGCGACTTTTAAATCTTAAGTAGGCCCTGCCTGCTTTTAGCAGGAGCCTCATCCATGGCCTGAAACCTACCTCCTTGACCAAGCTTTTGGTTACCTGCGCTAATATCTCTTTATGTGGCTCGGTGTCAAATTTTGTTTGGTAATGTTCCTGTGAAGCGCCTTGGGATGTTTTACTACGTTAAAAGCGAGTTAATAAATGCTAGTTGTTGTTCCTTCATACTATACTACATGTCAAACTTATGATTTTAATAAAAAGGTCATAAAATCAGGATGCACCTTTTTCTTTGTCTAAAGTTCTGCTATTGTAATTTTAGCTTTACTCATCACTTCTACTCTGCCTCCATACTGTCCTCTTCAACATAGAGTATATGGGGCAGCCTGACCAGGGCTTTTTAGAAATGGGGCTCTTCAGTGGCCAACAGAATGTAACCTGTGTGTCGTAGGAAAGGTCTTGACAGTTTCCTTGCAGCTGTTTAATGTTCTTTGATAAACCAGCAGATGTTTGCTGTGTGGTTTTATTTTCTCACTTTTGGGAATATATATTATCAGAATATAAGCCCCAAAATGCGAAGCTGTACAGATGTTGTGCAGTCTCGCTGTGGACGAGTGCAGGTTAGGATTTGGTGCATTTCCAGAGTCACTGTGCACCTCATGAGAGGCTTCTTCACTTCCAGTGTTATAGTCACCAACAAGACCATTTCCCTGTTTCCTTCACCATCTGTGTCCTCTTGTCTACCTCCAACCCTCTACTCTTATCCTGAACCCCTGGAAAGAAACCTGCTGCCTCACAAGCACTCTTGTCTAACTCCAAACTCACTTTCCTCGCCTTCACCACCAACCATGACACCAGCACCTCTGCTGACCTGCTCAACAACTGCTTTGCCTCTGTTCCCACCTGGTCTTCACATTCATTGATCACTGTGGTACATCTTTGTGACTTCAAATTGGAGGGCTGCAGAGGCGATCATACATGGCGTACAAACAGAACTGATTTTCCACTCCCAGATCTGACTTGACCACCTCAAATAATATCTCCTTTTCCTCAACACAGCTCAAAGCAGGACAATATGAAAGGCAAGGACAATCCCAAACTCTGTTCTGTCAAAAGCTACCTTCTCCCATCTCCCTCTCCCTCCATCAGCATCTTCGTTATCTACCTTTTTCTTTTCAAAATTGAGGTCATATGCTCTGCTGCCTCTGACTCCTACCAGCCTCCCCACCCCCACCCTACTCAAACATCAAATCATCCAGAAGTCCACGAGTCATATTCTATCCAGCACAAAATCCTACACATCTATTACCCATGTCCTCGCCAAACTCTTCTAGTCCCTGTTCCTCCCCCCACAATCAAATTGAAATGAAGATCCTTGCCCTAATTTTTAGGACTCTCTTTGCCGCATCCATGTCTCTGCCATTTTCTACAGTTCTACTCCCCAGCCCACTGTTTTCAACTCTTATCTTTGGCCCATCCTCCTTCCTCAGAGTACGCAGTCACCAGATCGCTTCCTAAAACCCTTTGCCCTGCTACATCACCGTACCTAAATACTAATTCTTTGGCTCTGGTTTTGGTAAACTCCCCAACATGTTTCCCCTGTTTCCTATTTGGTGCCCAATGCTTCCATGGGCAAAGTACTATGGAACATTTTGTTAAAGGAGATATAGAAATAGAAGTTGTTGTCATATTAAACCATTCGGGTTGAATTAGAGAACTCTGCACATTCATGACCATTGCATGGGAGCAACAGGCGGATTAGAGTCATTCTGAACGAGGCCTTTCTCACTAATTTCTGCTCAAAAAGAAGTGTTACCACTTTAAGCTTTTAGTACCGTTGTTTCAACTTTTAACAGCTGTTCCCATAATCAGACCTCTATCCCTAGATGTCCTCTTTCCTAAGCTCTGTCCTTGTAGAGTACATGCCCGAGGGGCTAACAATTAACGCATTACGGCTTTTAACGGCTTGTCCTGCTAGACAACCAAAGCTCCCTGAAATTATTCCCATGTAGACCAAAGGTTTGCAGAATAAAGCAACTAAAACCTTTATTTACAAATCCGCCTGTTGCTCCCCATTAGTTGCTTAGTCATGCAATGGTCATGAATGTGGAGAGTTCTCTAATTCAATCCAAATGGTTTAAAAAGCCTTATTAAGCACAATGATCAGTTGTGCTTAATAGATGATAAAGGGGAAATTTTATGAATCTGTGTTGGTGGTAGGAAAGATAGTGGAATCTTTACTCAAAGATGTAATAGAAAAACGTCTAGAAACCGAAAATACAATAATGAATAGTCAACATGGATTTCAAAGGGGAAGGTCATGCTTGACCAACCGTATTGTATTCTTTGAAGAAGTAACAAAGAATGGACAAGGGTAATGTAATAGATGTAATATACTTGGATTTTCAAAAGGCCTTCGATAATAGACTCATGAGTAAGGTCAGAGCATGTGGAGTTAGGGGACAAGTAGCAAGTTGGCTACAAAATAGAAAGCAGAGAGCAGGGGCTAAATATGGAGGAAGGTGTGAAGTGGTGTTCCACAGGGATTGGTGCTGGGACCACTGCTGTTCATCATTTACATAAACAATTTGGACTCAAGAATCGGAAGTACAAATTCATCATTTATGGATGACGCAAATTGGGTAGTATAGTTAATACTGAAGAAGACTGCGACAAAATACAATAAGACATTAATAAACTCGCAGAATGTGCATGTAAATGACAATGAATTTCAATATGAAATGGTGTGAGGTGCTGCAATTTGGCAAGAGGAATAAGGGGGCCACATATACCTTGAAAATAAGTCTAAATGAGGTAGAGGAGCAAAGAGATCTAGTGGTACACATTCTCAAATCATTAAGTGCAGCAATGCAAGTTAACAAGGCTATAAAAATGCAAATAAAGTACTGGGGTTAATTTCTAGAGGGATAGAATTGAAAAGCGGGGAAGTTATGATAAACTTACATAGAACCTTTGTTATACCACACTTAGAATACTATGCACAGTTCTGGTCTCCATGTTACAAAAAGGATATAGAGGCACTGGAGAAAGTGCTAAAAAGATTTACAAGGATGATACCAGAACTGAGAGGTTATAACTATCAGGAAAGACTGAACAGGCTGGGGCTCTTTTCTCCATAAAAGAGAAGGCTGAGGCATGGCCTAATCTAGGTCTTCAAAAATTATGAAAGGTTTTGATTGGGTAGACGTAGAGAAGATCTTACCACTTGTGGGCAAGTCTAAAACTAAGTGCCATAAATCATAGGATCATAGAATGGTTACAGAATAGAAGGAGGACATTCAGCCCATCGAGCCCATGCCGGCTCTTTGAAAGAGCAATCCCGTTAGTCCCATTCCCCTGCTCTTTCCCCGTAGCCCTGCAAATTTTTTCCCTTCAAGTATTTATCCAATTCCTTTTTGAAAGCCATGATTGAATCTACTTCCACCACCCTTTCAGGCAGCGCATTCCAGGTCATAACTACTTGCTACGTAAAAAAGTTTTTCTTCATGTCGCCTTTGGTTCTTTTGCCAATCATCTGAAGGACAAAATTAGTCTCCACTTGGAGAAGCAAGGATTAATCAGGGATAGTCAACATGGCTTTGTCAAGGGAAGATCATGTCTGACTAATTTGATTGAATTTTTTGAGGGGGTGACTAGGCGTGTGGATGAGGGTAACGCAGTGGATGAGGTATACATGGATTTCAGTAAGGCCTTCGATAAAGTCCCCCACAGGAGACTGGTCAAGAAGGTACGAGCCCATGGAATCCAGGGTGCCTTGGCACTTTGGATACAAAACTGGCTTAGTGGCAGAAGGCAGAGGGTGATGGTCGAAGGTTGTTTTTGTGACTGGAAGCCTGTGGCCAGTGGGGTACCACAGGGATCGGTGCTGGGTCCCTTGCTGTTTGTGGTCTACATTAATGACTTGGATATGAATGTAAAAGGTATGATCAGTAAGTTCGCTGATGATACAAAGATTGGTAGGGTGGTAAATAGTGAGGAGGATAGCCTCAGTCTGCAGGACGATATAGATGGGTTGGTCAGATGGGCGGAACAGTGGCAAATGGAATTTAACCCGGAAAAGTGCGAGGTGATGCACTTTGGAGGGACTAACAAGGCAAGGGAATACACAATGAATGGGAGGACCCTAGGCAAGACAGAGGGTCAGAGGGATCTTGGTGTGCAAGTTCACAGATCCCTGAAGGCGGCGGAACAGGTAGATAAGGTGGTAAAGAAGGCATATGGGATACTTGCCTTTATTAGCCGAGGCATAGAATATAAGAGCAAGGAGGTTATGATGGAGCTGTATAAAACACTGGTTAGGCCACAGCTGGAATACTGTGTGCAGTTCTGGTCGCCACACTACAGGAAGGATGTGATCGCTTTGGAGAGGGTGCAGAGGAGATTCACCAGGATGTTACCAGGGCTGGAGCGCTTCAGCTATGAAGAGAGACTGGGAAGATTGGGTTTGTTTTCCTTGGAGCAGAGGAGGCTGAGGGGGGACATGATTGAGGTGTACAAAATTATGAGGGGCACAGATAGGATGGATACTAAGGAGCTTTTTCCCTTCGTTGAGGGTTCTATAACAAGGGGACATAGATTCAAGGTAAAAGGCGGGAGGTTTAGAGGGGATTTGAGAAAGAACTTTTTCACCCAGAGGGTGGTTGGAGTCTGGAACTCACTGCCTGAAAGGGTTGTGGAGGCAGGAACCCTCACAACATTCAAGAAGCATTTGGATGAGCACTTGAAATGCCATAGCATACAAGGCTACGGACCAAATGCTGGAATATGGGATTAGAGTAGACAGGGCTGATGGCCGGTGCGAACACGATGGGCCGAAGGGCCTCTATCCGTGCTGTATGACTCTATGACTATGACTCTATGACACCTTAAATCTGTGTCTTCTGGTTCTGGACCCTTCCGCCAATGGGAACAATATCTCTTTATTTACTTTATCTAAACCCGTCATGATTTTGAACACTTCTATCAAATCTCCTCTTAACCTTCTCTGCTCTAAGGAGAAAAACCCCAGCTTCTCCAGTCTATCCATGTAACTGAAGTCCCCTCATCCCTGGAACCATTCTAGCAAATCTTTTCTGCACCCTCTCTAAGGCCTTCACATCCTTCCTGAAGTGCGGTGCCCAGAATTGGATACATATTACAGCTGTCGCCAAACCAGTGTTTTATAAAGGTGCAACATAACTTCCTTGCTCTTGTACAGTATGTCTCTATTTATAAAGCCTGGGATCCCCTATGCTTTTTTAACCGATTTCTCAACCTGTCCTGCCACCTTCAAAAATTTGTGCACATATACCCCCAAGCCTCTGTTCCTGCACCCCATTTAGAATTGTACCATTTCGTTTATTTTGCCTCTCCACATTTTTCCTGCCAAAATGTATCACTTCGCACTTCAAAATAAAAGATAGCCACTAATAAATCCAATAAAGAATTTAGGAGAAACTTCTTTACCCAGAAAATAGTTAGAATGTGGAACTTGCTACCACATGGTTGAGGCATAGATGCATTTAAGGGGAAGCTGATTCTGTGTTGTACATTCTACGGCCCCGATATTTACGGGGAGGTGGGAATGGAGCGGGGGCATGTGTCAGCCGCCGGGAAACCAGGAAGGTAGACATCTTGCCGAATTTAACAACAGGACCTAATTAGAATTTTTTTATTCCGCTTCCCATCCGGCAACCGGCCAGACTCACCTCTCCGGAGCGGGTTAATTCGACGCCCCCAAACCCACCACGGTTTCACATTCTGAGCAATTTAAACCCTCCCCCCCCAACGGTGGGTGGGAGAGGGTCGGGGGTTAAAAGTCCCCCCTCTGTGTCTGCTGGGAGCACATTTCAGGAGATCGTAGGCATGTTCCCCATGATCTTCTATCCTGTTGTAAAATTTACTTTTAAAAGTTCAAACACATAAATGAAAAGCAAACAACATGACAGTCTATAATGGATTAATTACCCTTTCTCAATTAACAGAGTTCTTCTGGTGAATTCAGCCTTTTTTCTCCTTTTTCAGGAATCTTTTTCCCTTAAGGAAGAGCCTGGTGATGAGAAATGGTCAGGTCAGATTTGTGTATTTTCTGGCTGTTCCAAGCTCCCTTTGTGCAAAATACAATGCCCTTTGATGTCACTGTTCCCAGGCAAAGTAGGAGTTCATATTCCACAAATACAAGGGACAATTTCTATTAAATTGGTTCCAGGTCTACACAAGAGAACAAAGCAGTTGTATTACAGGAACAATCTTCTAATTGGAAATCAACAAACAAGACCCTTAATCCGTCAGACCCCTGTGTGCTGTGGTTTTCTGCCTAAACCCCTCCACCTCGATAGATTGCTCTACACTTTCAGAGCTCTCCTCAAAACTGACCTCTTTGACCGTGTCTTTGGTCACCTCCCCTAAGTCTTCTCCTAACTCCTGCTTCTCCATTCTCTCCCCCGTTGTCCTCTTATGTACCTTCTTGATACATTT
Organism: Heptranchias perlo; assembly: GCF_035084215.1. Taxonomy (NCBI): domain Eukaryota; kingdom Metazoa; phylum Chordata; class Chondrichthyes; order Hexanchiformes; family Hexanchidae; genus Heptranchias; species Heptranchias perlo. The sequence continues at coordinate 78,696,397 of NC_090330.1, forward strand.
TATCATACTAAAGGTGCTATATGAGTATGAGTTGCTGTTGAAATGTGCAGAGATGGTGATAGTTGGATCACATCCAATGCTTTCCAAGGAGACAATGAGCACAATCACTGACTTCAATGTGTGGTTACTAAAATGATTCGCATGGCCGAAATTAACTCTGTTGATAAGTGGGTTGTTTTCACAGATAGACTGACCTTGCACTGAAAAGGTGAGTTGTATTAATCAGATGGGACTCAAATGATGCTGGTTCAGAGCAAAAAAACAGAAATTGGCAATTGTTTGAACTAGATAATGGAGGGAGTGGGATTTAGGTGTTCGTAAACATAGCTGGCAATCGCTGATTTAAAGGAAATGTTGTTAAAAGATACAATGAGGAATGCAAATTTAATAAATGGCTCCAATTGGAATAAGAAGGTGAGATTAGGAAGATGAGTTCAAAAGCTTTCATACTAATGCAAGGAATGTGAATACACTTGTAATTAAAGGTCGATACGTAGCTAGCGAAGCGATTACTATGCTGGCATAAAAAACGTGGCTGTGAGGAGAAAATGGGTCATAATGTAACTAATGGAATGTAGGGTAAAGTTACTCGGAGACTCACAGACTCCATTCCTGGCATAGGGTTTTACTTGATTGATTGGTTCAGGTGCAGAATTTAGCACGCTAGATTCATGGAGCTCCAGTTTTTTTGATCATTATGACTGAAAATCAGGAGTGCTGCAAATCAGGCTCAGCGCCAAAGTTAATCAAGAGTCCACACTGGTGCAGAGCCTCCAAAAATGTACTCCTATAAAGAAAGAAGGAACTTGCATTTATATTGCATATTGTTATGTTCTAAGTTCGCCCCAAAGCCCTTTATAGCTAAAGGATTACTTTTGAAGTGAAGTCCACTCACACACCCCCTCCAGATATTACTTACGAATACCTTAGTACTTTCACCAAAGGCTGTTTGGAAACATCTGACCTTGTGTGAGACATGTCCAGGCGAGAGGTGCCCATGTGTATGTGCTGGCTAGTAGTTTCTCGGCCTTTAATTTTGGAGTACTGCATTGGTTGGAGACTGCTTGTAAGGCACTGAGAAAAAAATGCTGTGGGTTAACTGTTGTGTGCCCTGAGAAAATAACTCGATCCAAGGTTCTTTCATAAAATGAAAAGAAATTGACATGACTTCAGAGACTAGCATCACTATGCTGCCAATCACTGAACCTTTTTAAGAGCTAAACCTGCATAAACAGTTCCCATTCAAGACAAGGGAAATTCCTGAAGATGGTAAGAGTAGGTGTTTTGGTGTTACTGTTTTGGCACTGTCTTTAGAAGAGGAATTTCTTCAGGCATGCTTATACTGCAAGGAACACAGGAAGTAACATAGGAACAGGAGTATGCCATTCAACCCCTCGAGCCTGTTCCGCCATTCAGTTAGCTGACCGAGAGCGGGAGGAGAGTCTGAGAGTCTAAGGCAAGTCATGGCAGCAGAGCTCGCACCCGTGATATGCTCCTCCTGCACTATGTAGGAAGTCATGGACACTACCAGTGTCCCTGGCGGCCATGTGTGCAGGAAGTGTGTCCAGCTGCAGCTACTGGCTAACCGTATTTCGTAGCAGGAGCTGCAGGTGGATTCACTGTAGAGCATCCGCGATGCTGAGACTATCGTGGATAGCACGTTCAGTGAGGTGGTCACACCGCAGGTAAAGATTACGCAGGCAGAAAGGAAATGGGTGACCGCCAGGCAGAGTAAAAGGACCAGGCAGGTAGAGCAGGAGTCCCCTGGGGCCATCTCCTGCACAAACAGATATTCTGCTTTGGATACTGTTGGGGGAGATGGCTTATCAGGGGAAAGCAGCAAGAGCCAAGTTCGGAGCACCACGGGTGGCTCTGCTGCACAGGAGGGGAGGAAGAAGAGTGGCAGGGCTATAGTGATAGGGGATTCAATTGTAAGGGGAACAGATAGGCGTTTCTGCGGCCGCAAACGTGACTCCAGGATGGTATGTTGCCTCCCTGGTGCTAGGGTCAAGGATGTCACGGAACGGCTGCAGGGCATTCTGGAGGGGGAGGGTGAACAGCCAGTAGTCGTGGTCCATATTGGTACCAACAACATTGGTTAAAAAAAAGGGATGAGGTCCTGCAAGGTGAATTTAAGGAGTTAAGAGAGAAATTAAAAAGCAGGACTTCAAAGGTAGTGATCTCAGGAATACTACTGGTGCCACGTGCCAGTGAGTATTGGAACAGGAGAATAGACCGGATGAATGCGTGGCTGCAGGGATGGTGTAGGAGGGAGGGATTTAGATTCTTGGAACATTGGGACCGGTTCTGGGGAAGGTGAGACCTGTACAAGCGGGACGGGTTACACCCGAGCAGGACCGGGTCCAATGTCCTCACGGGGGTGTTTGCTAGTGCTGTTGGGGAAGGTTTAAACTAGAGTGGCAGGGGGATGGGAACCTGAGCGGGGAGTCAGAAGGGAATAAAGTTGAGAGCAGCAAGAGAGGGGAAGACCCAGGGGAAATTTACAATACAAATAGTACAAACAGTTGTTCAAGAACAAGTGAAAGGAAAAAGTGTCGAGCAGCAGAAAGAAAGTGTGGCTTTAGACACTACAGATAAAGTGAAAACTAGAAGGTGTAAGGCGATTAACCCAGCATCAAAGCTGAAGGTCTGGCTCGGATGTGTGGCCCAACTAAGAGTTCTATATACAAATGCATGGAGTATAAGGAATAAATTAAATGAACTACAGGTTCAAATTCAAATTGGAGGGTATGACATGATAGCTATTACTGAGACATGGCTGCAGGTTGGTCAGGATTGGGAACTAAATATACCAGGTTATAAGGTCGACAGGAGAGATAGGAAAAATGGAAGAGGGGGAGGAGTAGCCTTAATGATTAGAGATGAAATCACTTCAATGATAAAGGGGGATATAACGAGAGGTATGCAGCCAACAGAGACCTTATGGGTTGAATTGAGAAATAGGAAAGGATCTAAGACTATAGTGGGAGTTGTATATAGGAGCCCTGGCAGCAGCTCTGAAGTGCTCGATTGTATAAATGCAGAGATTAGACAAGCATGTAAGAAAGGCATAGTGGTCTTAATGGGGGACTTTAACCTTCACATAGATTGGGAAAAGCAGACTAGCAACTGTCAGAAAGGTAGTGAATTTCTTGAGAAAGATCCAGGTTAGTTTTCTACAGCAGTATGTCCTAGAGGCAACAAGGGGGCAAGCCATACTAGATTTAGTAATGAGTAACAAACCAGATTTAGTTAACAGCTTAACTGTGCGTGAACATCTATCCAATAGCGATCATAAAATGATCGAGTTCAATGTAGTGTTTGAAAGGGAAAAAAGTGAATCAGCTGCTACGATTCTAGACTTGGGCAAGGCCGACTTCAATGGGATGAAACAGAGACTGTCCACAGTGAACTGGGCAAATCTGTTAATGGGTAAAATGACTGATGATCAGTGGGAAATGTTTAAAGAAACATTTAACGTGATACAGCATTGGTTTATATCCCTAAGGTGCAAGAACTCTGCTTGCCAAAAAAAACAGCCATGGACAACTAAAGAGGTAAGGGACAGTATAAGACGTAAGGAAAGGGCATACAAAAAGGCAAAAAATGGGAAAGATACAAATATCAACAAAGGGTCACTAAACAGATAGTAAGAGCTACAAAAGGAGAGTATGAAAAGAAACTTGCAAGGGATATCAAAACCAATACGAAGAACTTTTATAGTTATATTAGGAAAAAGAGGGTGGTCAGGAGCAGTGTTGGCCTCTTAAAAACTGAAAGTGGGGATATTGTCATTGACAATGGGGAAATGGCGGACATGTTGAACAATTACTTTGCGTCAGTATTTACAGTCGAAAAAGAGGATAGCATGCCGGAAATCCCAAGAAAACAATATTGAATCGGGGACATGGACTCGATAAAATTAACATAAGTAAAGCAACAGTAATGAAGAAACTAATAGCACTAAAGAGTGACAAATCCCCAGGACCAGATGGTTTCCATCCCAGGGTTTTAAAGGAAGTAGGTGAGCACATTGCGGATGCCCTAACTATAATCTTTCAAAGTTCTCTAGATTCAGGAACTGTCCCTCTAGATTGGAAAATTGCACATGTCACTCCGCTTTTTAAGAAAGGAGAGAGAGGGAAACTGGGGAATTATAGACCAGTTAGCCTAACATCTGTTGTGGGGAAAATGCTGGAGTCTATAATTAAGGATAGGGTGACTGAACACCTCGAGAATTTTCAGTTAATCAGAGAGAGCCAGCATGGATTTGTGAAAGGCAGTTCGTGCCAGACAAACCTGATTGAATTTTTTGAAGAGGCGACGAAAGTAGTGGACAGGGGAATGTCAATTGATGTTATTTATATGGACTTCCAGAAGGCATTTGATAAGGTCCCACATAAGAGACTGTTAGCTAAGATAGAAGCCCATGGAATCGAGGGAAAAGTACGGACTTGGTTAGGAAGTTGGCTGAGTGAAAGGCGACAGAGAGTAGGGATAATGGGTAGGTACTCACATTGGCAGGATGTGACTAGTGGAGTCCCGCAGGGATCTGTCTTGGGGCCTCAATTATTCGCAATATTTATTAACGACTTAGATGAAGGCATAGAAAGTCTCATATCTAAGTTTGCCAATGACACAAAGACTGGTGGCATTGTAAGCAGTGTAGATGAAAACATAAAATTACAAAGCGATATTGATAGATTAGATGAATGGGCAAAACTGTGGTAAATGGAATTCAATGTAGACAAATGTGAGGTCATCCATTTTGGATCAAAAAAGGATAAAACAGGGTAATTTCTAAATGGTAAAAAGTTAAAAACAGTGGATGTCCAAAGGGACTTAGGGGTTCAGGTACATAGATCATTGAAGTGTCATGAACAGGTGCAGAGAATAATCAAGAAGGCAAATGGAATGCTGGCCTTTATATCTAGAGGACTAGAGTACAAGGGGGCAGAAGTTATGCTGCAGCTATACAAAACCCTGGTTAGACCGCACCTGGAGTACTGTGAGCAGTTCTGGGCACTGCACCTTCGGAAGGACATATTGGCCTTGGAGGGAGTGCAGCGTAGATTTACTAGAATTATACCTGGACTTCAAGGGTTAAGTTACGAGGAGAGATTACACAAATTGGGGTTGTATTCTCTCGAGTTTCAAAGGTTAAGGTTGATCTGATCGAAGTTTATAAGATATTAAGGGGAACAGATAGGGTGGATAGAGAGAAACTATTTCCGCTGGTTGGGGATTTTAGGAGTAGGGGGCACAGTATAAAAATTAGAGCCAGACCTTTCAGGAGCGAGATTAGAAAACATTTCTGCACAGAAAGGGCTGTGGAAGTTTGGAACTCTCTTCCGCAAACGGCAATTGATACTAGCTCAATTGCTAAATTTAAATCTGAGATAGATAGCTTTTTGGCAACCAAAGGTATTAAGGGATATGGGCCAAAGGCAGCTATATGGAGTTAGATCACAGATCAGCCATGATCTTATCAAATGGCGGAGCAGGCACGAGGGGCTGAATGGCCTACTCCTGTTCCTATGTTCCTATCTGTATCTTAACTCCATCTGGTCCTGCAACACTTAATACCCTTACCTAACAAAAATCTATAATTTCAGTTTTGAAATTTTCAATTGACCTAGCTTCAACAGCTTTTAGGAGAGAGTGAGTTCCAGATTTCAACTATCCTTTGTGTGAAGAAGTACTTCCAGACAACGCCCCCTAATGGCCTGGCTCTAATTTTAAGGTTATGCCCCCTTGTTCTGGTCTCTCCCACCAGAGGAAATCGTGTCCCTCTCGCTGCCCAATTAATTACTTTAATCATCTTAAACACCTCAATTAGGTCACTCCTTAATCTTCTATACTCAAGGGAATACAATCTAATCTATGCAACCTGTCATCATAATCATCTTTTAGCACAGATATCATACTGGTAAATCTGCGCTGCAACCCCACCAAGGCCAATACATCCTTCCTGAGGAGTGGGGCCCAGAACTGAAGGCAGTACTCCAGATGGGGTCTAACCAGAGCTCTGTTCAGATGTGACATGATGTCCTCCCCTTTTTATTCCAGACCCTTTGAGAGAAATGCCAACATTCCATTAGCCTTTTTAATTATTTTTTATACCTGTCCACTAGCTTTTAATGCTTTCTGTATTTGGACCCCTAAATGTCTCTACTATTCCTCGGTTCCTAGCTTCTCGCCATTTACCCTGTTCTATCTTTTTTAGATCTAAAGTGGATGAACTCACACTTCCCCACATTGAATTCCATCTGTCACAGTTATGCCCACTCACATAATCTATCAATACCCTTTGCAAATTTCTACTCCCATCTGCACTATTTACTGTGCCACCTAACTTGGTGCTATCATTAAACTTAAATATACAACTCTTTATTCATAGAATCATAAAAAATTTACAGCACAGAAGGAGGCCTTTCGGCTCATCGTGTCCGCACCGGCTGAGAAACGAGCCACCCAGCCTAATCCCACTTTCCCGCATTTGGTCCGTAGCCCTGCAGGTCACGGCTCTTCAAGTGCACATCCAGGTCTTTTTGAAATGAGTTGAGGGTTTCTGCCTCTACCACCCTCTCAGGCAGTGAGTGCCAGACTCCCACCACCCTCTGGGTAAAAAAAAAAATTCCTCATTTCCGCTCAAACCCTTCTACCAATCACTTTAAATCTATGTCCCCTGGTTATTGGGAAATAGGTCCTTTCTATCACTCGATCAAGGCCCCTCATAATTTTGTACACCACAATTAAATCACTCCTCAGCCTCCTCTGTTCCAAGGAAAACAACCCCAGCCTATCCAATCTGTCATCATAGCTAAAATTCTCCAGTCCCGGCAACATCCTCGTAAATCTCCTCTGCACCCTCTCGAGTGCAATTACATCCTTCCTGTAATGTGGTGACCAGAACTGTGCGCAGTACTCAAGCTGTGGCCTAACTAGTGTTTTATACAGTTCCAGCATAACATCCCTGCTTTTATATTCTATGCCTCGGCTAATAAAGGAAAACATTCCATATGCCTTCTTAAGCACCTTATCTACCTGTCTTGATACCTTCAGGGATCTGTGGACATGCACTCCAAGGTCCCTCACTTCCTCTACACCTCTCAGTATCCTCCCATTTATTGTATACTCCCTTGCCTTGTTTGCTTTCACCAAATTCTCCGGATTGAACTCCATTTGCCACTTTTCTGCCCATCTGACCAGTCCATTGATATCTTCCTCCAGTCTACAGCTTTCCTCCTCACTATCAACCACATGGCCTATCTTTGTGTCATCTGCAAATTTCTTAATCATGCCCCCTACGTTTAAGTCCAAATCGTTAATGTATACCACAAAAAGCAAAGGACCTTGTACTGAGCCCTGTGGCATCCCACAGGAAACAGCCTTCCAGTCGCAAAAACACCCGTCGACCATTTGCTTCCTGCCACTGAGCCAGTTTTGGATCCAATTTGCCACGTTCCCTTGGATCCCTTCATCTTAGTCATTTATAATTATAGTGAAAAGCTGAGGTCCCAGTACAGATCCCTGAGAGACACCACTAGTCACATCCTGCCAATTTGAGTACATACCCATTATCTCTACACTGTGGGCCCGATTTTAGCACCCGCTCTCGGGTGCGTTCTCGGCGGGGGTGCCTCGAAAATCGCGAAATGGAGGACCCCGACCGGATCCCACCTCGATCCCGCCCACTTCCGGGTTCCACGCTGACGCGCCGGCGTGCGCGCGCAGACCCCTCAGGTGGGAATCCCGCAGGCAATTAAAGCCAGCGGGGTTCCACTTGAGAGTATTGATGTAGCTATTTCAGGTCATTAACTGACCTGATTGAGCTGTTTTTTTAGGAAGTGTGGGATTTTACGTTGAACTGAGACTGTTTCCCATACTGGGGGAAACACTCTCACTCCAAACGGACGTGTTGCAGCCAGCAGCCTGTGGCAGCTGCCAAGGTGCATTCCCCAGGTGGGGGGGGAGAGCATTCACCAACGCAGGAGGACACTCCGTAACATTGGGCAACGCCTGCCCTCCACCACCCTCCTCCAAGCAAGAAGATTCACCGACGTGGAACCGCAACCCCAGTGCGAGGACACACTTTTCTACCGTGTACAACCCCTCAGACCTACACCTGCCAGATGGGGGCTGTGTTGACATCCTCGGAGGACGAACAGCATGACCAGCCTCAGCAGCCTCGCAGTCCACACCGTCCGCCTCAGAGACGTGGATCCCCACAACACGGTGCTGTGGCACATCCACCTGCACAGCAGGATGGAGGACAACCGCAGAGAGAGATGCGTCGCAGGAGGCACTACCCTCCGCACAGGGTCTACAGACCGAGGTTCAGCTTCATGGACCTCTCTGAGCAGCAGTGCATACGTAGGCTCAGAGTCAGTCGCCAGGTAGTCGCCGACATCTGCAGCCTTCTTAATGACGAGCTGCTCCCGGATGGACCAAGCAGCATCTTCTTACCCGTCGCCATCAAAGTCACCATTGCCCTCAACTTCTTCGCCTCCGGATCCTTCCAGGGTGCCACGGGGGACATCACCGGGGTCTCTCAGTCGTCTGCACACAAGTGCATAAGGCAGGTCACCGATGGGTTGTTCCACAGGGCCTCGAACTGCATCAACTTCGCCATGGATGAGCGCAGCCAGACGGAGAGGGCGGTTGGATTCCATGCTGTGGCTGGCTTCCCACGGGTGCAGGGTGTAATCGATTGCACCCACATAGCAATACGGGCACCTCCACATGAGCCAGGGCTGTTCATCAACAGGAAGGGGTATCATTCCATGAACGTCCAGCTCATTTGTGACCACCGCCAGAGATTCCTACACGTGTGCGCCAGATACCCTGGCAGCTGCCACGATGCCTTCGTCCTCAGGGAGTCCACCGTCTCGCCCATCTTCCACGCACCCAACACCGGCAACGGCTGGCTCCTCGGCAACAAGGGATATCCCCTGCACACGTGGCTTATGACACCTCTGAGGAAACCCATCACTGAGCCGCAGCGTCGATATAATGACAGCCACATTGCTACCAGGTCTACAATTGAGCAGTCTATAGGGCTGCTCAAGATGCGCTTCAGGTGCCTTGATCATTCTGGGGGAGCGCTCCAATACACGCCACTCCGAGTGGGGCGAATTATAGTTGTCTGCTGTGCCCTGCACAACATGGCACAACAGAGAGGGGTGCCGCTGGAGGAGGCCCCATGCACACCCGCCACCCACATTGACGACGACGATGAGGAGGAGGAGGAGGAGTAGGAGGAGTACGAGCGAGAGGAGGAGGAACGACCCATGGGCCGAACACCGGCTCACCTGCGTGTTCGTCAGGCCAGGGAGGCACTCATATGCCAACGGTTCTCCTAACATCACACTGTGTGAGGCGTTCACATATCATAACGTGCACAGACGAGGGTCCATACAGGCTCCCTCCACAGAAGAGTGGTGCCTGTACACCTGCACCCACTGTATTATGCCCAATGGGTGGGACCCGGTGTTCGTCGTCATGATGAGGCGCACGGAAGGGACCTATTGCACAAGCCGCAGAAGAATGGACAAGAGGTGTCAGCAGTGGTGAGAAAAATTGTGTTTATTCTGTATGTCCATTCAAGGACTAGAAATAAAAAGATAACAATTCGTCAGACACCCTGGTGCATTCCCTGTGTGTTCACAAAACCTTGGCTTTACGTTTTCGGGAACCCCTACGTGGTGCGACCCATGTGGCTCCAGCAGAGGTGGTGGCAGGTTGCTCCTGTTCGTGCCCTGACCGGGTGCATGCTTTGGGCCAACGCCCCCTGGGTTTCGGTGCCCGTGAGGGCACCTCCACAGACTGCTCCTCCTGCACCTGTGCAGGGGTAGACTCGGCCACCTGGAGAGGAGGCACCATTGCGGGCACTGGTTGAGAGGGGGGCAACGCGTGAGACGTGGGGGCACCTTGAGTAGCGTCCCCACTTCCATGTCCCCGTTCACCATCTTCCCTCTCATGGCATAGGCCCACATCACCCCTTCCACCCTGCTGGACGGCAGTTTGGATGACGTATGTGAGACCTTTCAAGGCCACCTCCAATGTATCTGTCAACCTGTTGATGGCGGCAGAATGTTGCTCACCCTGAATCCGAACAGCCGTTGTGAGGGCCTGCATGGACTCAATGTTGAGCTGTGCGTGATGCTCGAGGGAGGCCAGCCTGTCCTCCACCGCAGACATTCCCGCACCTACCCGCGACACTATCTCAGAGATGCCTTCACGTCCCTGCGACACTATCTCGGTGATACCCTCCTGCACCTGTGCCACCATTCCCCTCATGCAGGAGTTGGACTCCTCCATCCTCTGTGCGATTGTGGAGAGTGCGCGTGGCACCTCTCCCAGTACCTCGGCAATGTGCTGGTGCCCCTCGACGACTCTCCTTTTGACTGGTGGCCCCCTGGGTTCAGCATCTGGGTCCGGCTGAGCAGAGCCTGGAGAAGAGTGCTCCCACCGACGCGGACCCTCCGCGGCTGACCCTGCCACCAGGGTCTGCTCATGCTCACGTGCGCGGTGACTCACCATGTGCAATCCCAACTAATTGAGGGGGGGGACCCACCGAGGTGTGTGTCTCTGCGCTGGTGGATGCAAGGCTCATGTGTGACGATGCACCCTCAGAGACCAGCATGTCCTCTGAGGAATCGCCCTCAACGGATACGGCGCTCGCAGACGGCCCTGCAAGAGAACAGAGGGCAATATCAGGCATGTGGCCAAATGTGGTGGTGTGGCAGATGCCATGTGATGCTAAGATCATTCGCGATCCTGAGTGCTGAGTGTCAGCTTTCCCTTACCGGCCGTTTCGCCAGACCCAGCCTCGCCATCCGCCACGGACAGGCAATGTACCGTGTGGCTAATCTCCAACGCCTCCACCTCGGCGTCCGTCAGAGCCACCTCGTGTCGCGGGCCCCCTCCGGTGCGTGCCCTTTCCCGGGCGTTCTTGCATCTCTTCTCCTGTGATGGCAAAACACAAAAGCGTAATTGAGTGATGATTGCATTGTGAGACGCTTCAAGCATTGGTGTGGGTGGGTTGAGCGTGTGGCAGATGGATGGGAGGATGCGTGTGCCACATGGCCATCCCATTGTATGGGGATTGGGGTGTGTGGTAGTGGTTGAGTGGGGACAGGGACGGTGGGTACGTGCAGGCACTGTGAGGATGATAGTTGAGTGGCTGTGAGGATTGGTGCGGGAGCGCTGTGGTGTCAGTGCAGATGGGGTTGTGAGGTGTTTGAGGTGATGTGGAAGACGGAGTGTGGCAGAGTGCGTTAGTGTACTCACTTTCCCGGACCTGGTGAGGTCATTGAATCTCTTGCGACAATGTATCCAAGTTCGGGTGGTGTTGCCCCTGCTGCTGACCTCCGACGCCACCTCCTCCCATGCCTTCTTGGTGGCGGAGCCAGGGCACCTCCTTCCATCACTCGGGAACAGCGTCTCCCTCCTCATCCTGACCCTGTCCAGCAGCAACTGGAGGGCGTGGTCTGTGAAGCATGGAGCAGCCTTACCCCTGGGTTGATCCATATTGCGATACCTCTTGGTTGTGGCTGGAGGGGCTTTGGTGGACTGCCCCTTTAAATGGAGCTCCACCATCGCTCAGACGTCACTGTGCATGCGCAGCCCGCCGGCGCGCAGCTGAGAAGCGGAGAACCCGTAACTGCCGGCTAATTACCTCAATTAGCCTGCGATCGCGCGGAACGCACTCAATTCACACGCCCGAAGGACCACCCGCCGAGAACCCGCACCCCTGGTAAAATCGGGCCCTTTGTCTCCAACCTCCTAACCAATTCCTTACCCATGCAGGTTGTATGACATGACACATGCAGTTAGGTTCTGCCCATTCAAGTGGATGAAATTGTTTCCTGTTCAATATTTTTTGCAAAGCTGCTGTTTGCTTGGCTGTGTCTTCAACAATGATTAAGTTACTTGTAACTTGTAACTTAATCATTTTCAAATAACCAGATTTTAGGCAAACAACACAGACGGCTTCCACTGCTCAGATACTGGGACATAACATGCTTCTGCTGCTAGGCAAACAACTTCAGTTAAGTAGTTTATCTGTTTATTCAGAAATTGTCCATTTTATGGGCCTTTAGACATGCTTGTTTACACTTTGTTTTCGGGAACACTGTGGATAATTAGGGTTTCCAACCCTCCCAGAATGACTGGGAGTTTCCCAGAATAGGGGATTCCTCCTCCGAGCACTGTTTCCCGCAGCTTAGGGGAGCATCGATTTAAATTTCCCGCCACAGTCCACCCCCCTCCCCCACCCCGTTCCATAACATCACCCAACCACCGCGACAGAGAGCCGCTAGCACATGGAGTGGTGTTGGAAGGGGGCTAGAGAGTTAGGAATCGGTGCTCTGAATTGGAGGGGGCTTGAGAGTGGGGGGGAAGAGAGGTAGAATCATAGAATCATAGAAGTTTACAACATGGAAACAGGCCCTTCGGCCCAACATGTCCATGTCACCCAGATTATACCACTAAGCTAGTCCCAATTGCCTGCACTTGGCCCATATCCCTCTATACCCATCTTACCCATGTAACTGTCCAAATACTTTTTAAAAGACAAAATTGTACCCACCTCTACTACTGCCTCTGGCAGCTCGTTCCAGACACTCACCACCCTTTGAGTGAAAAAATTGCCCCTCTGGACCCTTTTTTATCTCTCCCCTCTCACCTTAAATATATGCCCCCTCATTATAGACTCCCCTACCTTTGGGAAAAGATTTTGACTATCTACCTTATCTATGCCCCTCATTATTTTATAGACTTCTATAAGATCACCCCTAAACCTCCTACTTTCCAGGGAAAAAAGTCTCAGCCTATCCAACCTCTCCCTATAAGTCAAACCATCAAGTCCCGGTAGCATCCTAGTAAATCTTTTCTGCACTCTTTCTAGTTTAATAATATCCTTTCTATAATAGGGTGACCAGAACTGTACACAGTATTCCAAGTGTGGCCTTACTAATGTCTTGTACAACTTCAACAAGGCATCCCAACTCCTGTATTCAATGTTCTGACCAATGAAACCAAGCATGCTGAATGCCTTCTTCACCACCCTATCCACCTGTGACTCCACTTTCAAGGAGCTATGAACCTGTACTCCTAGATCTCTTTGTTCTATAACTCTCCCCAACGCCCTACCATTAATGGAGTAGGTCCTGGCCCGATTCGATCGACCAAAATGCATCATCTCACATTTATCTAAATTAAACTCCATCTGCCATTCATCGGCCCACTGGCCCAATTTATCAAGATCCCGTTGCAATCCTCGATAACCTTCTTCACTGTTCACAATGCCACCAATCTTGGTGTCATCTGCAAACTTACTAACCATGCCTCCTAAATTCTCATCCAAATCATTAATATAAATAACAAATAACAGCGGACCCAGCACCGATCCCTGAGGCACACCGCTGGTCACAGGCCTCCAGTTTGAAAAACAACCCTCTACAACCACCCTCTGTCTTCTGTCGTCAAGCCAATTTAGTATCCAATTGGCTACCTCACCTTGGATCCCGTGAGATTTAACCTTATGTAACAACCTACCATGCGGTACCTTGTCAAAGGCTTTGCTAAAGTCCATGTCGACCATGTCTACTGCACAGCCCTCATCTATCTTCTTGGTTACCCCTTCAAAAAACTCAATCAAATTCGTGAGACATGATTTTCCTCTCACAAAACCATGCTGACTGTTCCTAATCAGTCCCTGCCTCAGGTAGACTGAGGGGGTTCGGGGGAGAGATAGACTGGGGAATGGGGGATCAGGGAGAGATGGAAACTGGGGAATGGTGTAGGCAGAGCCGGGAGAGGCACTGAGAGAGGAGCAGCCAATAAAGAGGTAAGTGAAACCTGAGGACCTTTCTGTGGGTAAATACCGAAAGATTATTTCTACTCGTGGGCAAATGGGAAACTAGGAGTGGAAACAAAGGATTCTCACTGAAATAACCAAGGGGGAAGGAAGGAGGAAGGTTCTTGAACTGAGGGCTTTTAGACCATGGGATCCTTCACCACATGTGGCTATTGAGGTAGAGACTAAAACTTAATTTCAAAGGGAAATGGATATATATTTGAAAAGGAGGAATATAAAAAGACCTCAAGTGGGGGGAGGGGGAATGGGGTTGTAGGAGAGAGCGCCAGCACCAGGGGTCGAATGGCCTCCCCCTGTGCTGCAATTTCTATTATTCTATGAAAACTCTCCTTTATTGAGTCTTGAGCCCAGGGAATGGTATAAAAATGTTGGTGCTGAGCTGAGTTTAGGACGAAGTGCCCCAAACACTGAGCCCATTGCTCTTTGTGCAATCTCTTGTTTTGGTTCAGGTCTGTCTGTGCCGCCCGGATTTGATGTGTGAAGTGCAAGTACAGATCAGCTCTGACTCAGGCTCCCAGTTCCGAGTTGCTACCTTTACACAGAACTGGAGTCCAAGGAGATAGGAACTCCCCTCTTCCTTGCCCTGGGTCTATCCCTTTCCCCCCTCCCTCGGTCTCCCCTCTTCCCCGTCCTTGATCTCTCCTCTTCCCCACCCTCAGTTTCTCCTCTTACCTGCCCTCAGTTTCTACTCTTCCCCGCCCTCACTTTCCCTTCTTCCCTGCCCACAATCTCCCCACTTTCCCGCCCTCGATTTCCTCTCTTCCCTGCTCATGATCTCCCATCTTCCCCGTACTCGGGTTTTCCCCTGTTCACCTGCTCACGGGAACTGGATGCGCGACAGTTGCTGGCGCAAAAAATACATAACTACAGGAGACCCAACCATTATTAGGTCGAATCATAGAATCTTTAGAAGATCTATCCAATTAGTCTCACAGCCCTGCTCTTTCGCCATAGCCCCACAAATCTTTCCCCTTCAAGCATTTATCCAATTTCCTTTTGAAAGTTTCGATTGAATCTATCTAAACCCCTCATGATTTTGAACACCTCTATCAAATCTCCTCTTATCCTTCTCTGCTCTAAGGAGAACAACCCCAGCTTCTCTCGTCTCTTCACGTAACTGAAGTCCAGCATCCCTGGTACCATTCTATTAAATTTCTTCTGCACCCTCTCTCAGGCCTTGGCATCCTTCCTGAAGTGTCGTGTGCAGAATTGGACTCAAAACACCACCTGGGGGCTAACCAGTGTTTTGTAAAGGTTTAGCATAACTTTCTTGTTTTTGTACTCTATTTATAAAGCCCAGTAGGGAAGTGCATTTTGTCCCTGATCATTGTCTCTAAAGTTTCCCCACCACCTAGGTTAGACTGACTGGCCTATTTGCCGGGTTATTCCCTCTCTCCTTTTTTGAACAGGGGTATAACATTTGCAATCCTCCAGTCTTCTGGCACCACTCCCAGATCTAGTGAGCATAGTGAGGAGATTGTAGCCATTGTCACCTCAATTTCGACCCACACTTTCCTCAGCAACCTAGAATGCATCCCATCTGGACTGGGTGACTTTTCTACTTTGAGTACTGCCAACCTTTTAACCACCTCCTCTTTATCTATTTTTAATCTATCCACTATCTCTTACACCTCCTCCTTTACTGTGACATTATATAACATTTGTTGATGTCACGTGGTCAGATGTCATGTGGTCAGATGTTTCGTGGTCGGGTGTCACGTGGTCGGGCATCACGTGGTCATGTCATGTGGTCAGATGTTTTGTGGTTGGGCATCACGTGGTCGGGCGTCACGTAGTCGGGCATCATGTGGTCAGATGTCATGTAGTCAGATGTTTTGTGGTCAGCTGTCACATGGTTGGGCATCACGTGGTCGGGCATCACGTGGTCAGATGTCATGTGGTCAGATGTTTCGTGGTCAGGTGTCACATGGTTGGGCATCACGTGGTCGGGCATCACGTGGTCAGATGTCATGTGGTCAGAACGTCACCTTATCATTCCTCCAGGAATGCCTCCAACCAGAGCTGGTAACCCGAGTGATAATTTGGCTGTGTGGTATCTGGGAAAAAAACTGAGATGTTGCTTTAAAAACAATGAGACAATGTTCAGAGACTCCGTTCCCAGTGCTCAGTGGGGGCACGATTTGGAGAATGATGGGCCTTATGTTTGCTCGGCCTCTTCAGAGGGCAGTTAAGAGTCAACCACATAGCTTTGGGACTGGAGTCACATGTAGGCTAGACTGGGTAAGGACGGCAGGTTCCCTTCCCTAAAGGACATTAGTGAACCAGTTGGGTTTTTATGACAATCTGACAGCTTCTAACTGACACCAGCTTTTTATTTCTGAATTTTTAAAAAACTGAATTGAAATTCTAAAATTCCCATGGTGGGATTCTCTGGATTATTATTCCAGCCCGTGGATCACTAATTAAGTAGCATAACCACTACACTACCGTACCACTGCAACTGATTAACTCCGCTAGTGAAAGTGCATGAGTGTGGGCATTGGCTGAGGACAAGATTGGGCTACAGTGCTGTCATCGGTCAAGTAACCTGCTAACACTCGAGGGCAAATTTTATGTGCTGAGGTACACTGATCTAGGCATTAAATTCTCTGATCTGAGCTCAGCGAGCAAGCAGCGAGCAAGACTGTGTACCAGAAACCTCCCTCACAAATTGACTCCAACTGTTTTGGATCAGACATGGATAGTGTGGGGTGCTGCAGAGCAGATGTGTCCATGGAAGTGTATCCAAGGCGTTAGGGTGAAGCTGGGCACATGCAGAAAATGATTTAAAAATTATATGAAGGTAAATTCACCGATTCCGTGCTCCCAATGGAGAGCTGCGTTTGAAGTGAGTGCAGGTTGGAGACAGGGTTACAACACTGCAATGTAGCTTCTCTGACCTATCCTCCCTCTGAGTGCTACTTTCTGCCGGAAGCATGAGATCAGTGAAACTGAACTTTAATCTTTACAAGTAATATGACCCTCTGCTGAACTGACCAAACCAACGATGTGCATGAATTTTGTGCTGTAAAAGTAATGGGGGTGTGGGGTTGGGGGGTCACTCCATGATCCAGTAGCCAAACTGAAAGCTGGGCACTTGCGGGAAGTGCATCTTGGGAAATCACAGGCCGCAGCCTGTGATTTGCCAGACATTAAAATTAATGAACAGAACATCATGGGCTGTGTGTGATCATGGAATCACTCCTAATATAAAGAAGTTAAGAAAGAACTTGCATTAATAAAGTGCCTTTCATGACCACAGGACGTCCCAAAACACTTTACAACAAATGAAGTGCTTTTGAAGTGCAGTTACTGTTGTAATGTAATGCCAGCCAATTTATACACAAGGTCCCACAAACAGCAATGAGATAATGACCAGATAATCTTTTTTAGTGATGTTGGTTGAAGGTTAAATATTGGCTAGATCACTGGCGAAACTGGTCTTTGAATATGAAGTGTCTCATACTTGTCACTTGTCCTGACGTGTTTCATTTACTGTCGAAATTGCGATGCAGCATGAAATCGTTCAGTGGCCAGTTACTAGTCATTAATGCCATGGCATAGTAAAGTTCAGTGGTGGATAAGCACCCAAAATACTGGGCACAACAGCAGTGCCAATGATCATTGATGCGCTCCAGGTTAAAATGCAGACGGGGTGAAATTCCTCTGATTGGAAATTTAGGGAAAAAAGTCAGTAAGAGTACGGAACACGATTTCCAGATTTAACTGACTTTGAAAATTGCATTTTCAGATTAACTATTGTCTTTTTAACACATTCTCTTTGTGCTTTTTATTATGCTTTGCTTTTTATTCAGTACATAGTGAAACCTGATGTGGAGATGCCGGTGATGGACTGGGGTTGACAATTGTAAACAATTTTACAACACCAAGTTATAGTCCAGCAATTTTATTTGAAATTCACAAGCTTTCGGAGGCTTCCTCCTTCCTCAGGTGAATGCTGTGGAAATGAAATCCTCGAACCTCTCGCATTTATAAATCACAGAACAATACCTGGTGATTACAGACATTCTTTCCAACTGCCCGTTGCCAAGGCAATCAGTGTGCAGACAGACAGGTGTTACCTGCAAGGTCTCCGAATATACAAACCACCAAAAAAAAACAGAGATAGAGAGGCAGAAACATGGAAAAGACAGCAAATGACCCGTTATATTAAAGACAGATAACATTTGTTCGTTGGTGGGGTAACGTGTAGCGTGACATGAACCCAAGATCCCGGTTGAGGCCGTCCTCATGGGTGCGGAACTTGGCTATCAATTTCTGCTCAACGATTTTGCGTTGTCGTGTGTCTCGAAGGCCGCCTTGGAGTACGCTTACCCGAAGGTCAGTGGCTGAATGTCCTTGACTGCTGAAGTGTTCCCCTCCTGTCTGGTGATTGTTGCGCGGTGTCCGTTCATCCGTTGTCGCAGCGTCTGCATGGTCTCGCCAATGTACCATGCTCTGGGGCATCCTTTCCTGCAACGTATGAGGTAGACAACGTTGGCCGAGTCACAGGAGTCTGAACCATGCACCTGGTGGGTGGTGTCCTCTCGTGTGATGGTGGTATCTGTGTCGATGATCTGGCATGTCTTGCAGAGGTTACCGTGGCAGGGTTGTGTGGTGTCGTGGACGCTGTTCTCCTGAAAGCTGGGTAATTTGCTGCGAACGATGGTCTGTTTGAGGTTGGGTGGCTGTTTAAAGGCGAGTAGTGGAGGTGTGGGGATGGCCATAGCGAGGTGTTCGTCGTCATTGATGACATGTTGAAGGCTGCGGAGAACATGGCGTAGTTTCTCCGCAGCCCGTGTTCGTCTCCTGAGGAGGTCTATGCGATTTTTCGCTGTGGCCCGTCGGAACTGTCGATCGATGAGTCGAGCGTCATATCCCGTTCTTACTCGGGCGTCTTTCAGCGTCTGTAGGTGTCCATCGCGTTCCTCCTCGTCTGAGCAGATCCTGTGTATTCGCAGGGCCTGTCCATAGGGGATGGCCTCTTTGACGTGGTTAGGGTGGAAGCTGGAAAAGTGGAGCATCGTGAGGTTGTCCGTGGGCTTGCGGTAGAGTGAGGTGCTGAGGTGCCCGTCTTTGATGGAGATTCGTGTGTCCAAGAAAGAAACTGATTCTGAGGAGTAGTCCATGGTGAGCTTGAAGGTGGGATGGAACTTGTTGATGTTATCATGTCGTCCCTTTAGTGATTCCTCGCCGTGGGTCAAATAAAATTGCTGGACTATAACTTGGTGTTGTAAAATTGTTTACAATTGTCAACCCCAGTCCATCACCGGCATCTCCACATCATGGCTACCATCGACACCACAAACTGTCGGCTCACACTGGAAAGGATATCCAAGAAGGTCGCGCATATAGACACAGACATCAAGTTTTTACAGAGCTGCAAGAAAGCAGACAAGATCCCGAAAAGACTACAGATCACGAACCCACTCAAGTCTTTTCGGGATCGAAGTGAGCCGACAGTTTGTGGTGTCGATGGTAGCCATGATGTGGAGATGCCGGTGATGGACTGGGGTTGACAATTGTAAACAATTTTACAACACCAAGTTATAGTCCAGCAATTTTATTTGACCCACGGCGAGGAATCACTAAAGAGACTACACGATAACATCAACAAGTTCCATCCCACCATCAAGCTCACCATGGACTACTCCTCAGAATCAGTTTCTTTCTTGGACACACGAATCTCCATCAAAGACGGGCACCTCAGCACCTCACTCTACCGCAAGCCCACGGACAACCTCACGATGCTCCACTATTCCAGCTTCCACCCTAACCACGTCAAAGAGGCCATCCCCTATGGACAGGCCCTGCGAATACACAGGATCTGCTCAGACGAGGAGGAACGCGATGGACACCTACAGACGCTGAAAGACGCCCTAGTAAGAACGGGATATGACGCTCGACTCATCGATCGACAGTTCCGACGGGCCACAGCGAAAAATCGCATAGACCTCCTCAGGAGACGAACACGGGACGCAACCAACAGAGTACCCTTTGTCGTCCAGTACTTCCCCGGAGCGGAGAAACTACGCCATGTTCTCCGCAGCCTTCAACATGTCATCAATGACGACGAACACCTCGCTATGGCCATCCCCACACCTCCACTACTCGCCTTTAAACAGCCACCCAACCTCAAACAGACCATCGTTCGCAGCAAATTACCCAGCTTTCAGGAGAACAGCGTCCACGACACCACACAACCCTGCCACGGTAACCTCTGCAAGACATGCCAGATCATCGACACAGATACCACCATCACATGAGAGGACACCACCCACCAGGTGCATGGTTCATACTCCTGTGACTCGGCCAACGTTGTCTACCTCATACGTTGAAGGAAAGGATGCCCCAGAGCATGGTACATTGGCGAGACCATGCAGACGCTGCGACAACGGATGAACGGACACCGCGCAACAATCACCAGACAGGAGGGTTCCCTCCCAGTCGGGGAACACTTCAGCAGTCAAGGACATTCAGCCACCGACCTTCGGGTAAGCGTACTCCAAGGCGGCCTTCGAGACACACGACAACGCAAAATCGTCGAGCAGAAATTGATAGCCAAGTTCCGCACCCATGAGGACGGCCTCAACCGGGATCTTGGGTTCATGTCACGCTACACATTACCCCACCAACGAATAAATGTTATCTGTCTTTAATATAACGGGTCATTTGCTGTCTTTTCCATGTTTCTGCCTCTCTATCTCTGTGTTTTTTTTTGGTGGTTTGTATATTCGGAGACCTTGTAGGTAACACCTGTCTGTCTGCACACTGATTGTCTTGGCAACGGGCAGTTGGAAAGAATGTCTGTAATCACCAGGTATTGTTCTGTGATTTATAAATGCGAAGGGTTCGAGGATTTCATTTCCACAGCATTCACCTGAGGAAGGAGGAAGCCTCCGAAAGCTTGTGAATTTCAAATAAAATTGCTGGACTATAACTTGGTGTTGTAAAATTGTTTACAATAGTGAAACCTGTATAAGCTGATCCTCCCAAAAAACGGACATTTGCAAAAAACAGCCACTTATTGAGAGACCCAAATAACTTACATGGTAAAATATATAAGAGTCACTCATAAAACCGTGGGCACTCGCAAATTATGAACTATGGACAGCCTTCAATGCCCAGTAACCAAGTCCTGTTACAACTTAAAACACGGGATACAGCCTGTAGCAAAGCTGCTGTATCTGAAACTATCACTGAGGCTGGATCACTGGCGCTCCTCCTTGCAGCTTGCTTGCTTTCTGCCCCTAAATTCTCATGAGGTCAGTGTATGCCAATCAGCGCTAGGCGGCAGAAGATTTTGTGAAAGAAATGGCTCTTGTGGAATGGAGAGCTCTTTACCCGGCAGAGAATAGCAGCAGAGAAATTGCTCTAATACTGGGATTAAATGCTTGCACGGCTCTATCCCAGGGATAGAGCGGTTTCTCTGCTGCTATGGGTGCTGGTAAAGGACTCCCCATTCTACTGAAAATTTTTACAGTCCATACAATGACCATTTTGAAAATAAGGAAACTTATATAAAAAAACGATAGCTGATAAGTCACAGGAAGATTGCGCAGACAGGTAGCATACAAAATTCAATGTAAAAAAATGCAAAGTGCTTTACCTGGGGGACAAAAAATCCAGGGAGGGACTATTTCTTAAATGGAAAGAAAATAATGTGCATGGAAAATAAACGAGATCTGCCGCATTGTTGCGATAGCTTCAATTTATTGTCAGTCACAATAAATTGAAACTATTTTAACAATGCTTGGTGGAAGTAAGGCAAATCAGATGTACTAAAAGGTCAATATTGAGCCGAAATAGTGAGGTAATCCTGACCCTTCATAAATCAATGGTGCGACTGCGCTTCGAATATTGTGAAATAGAAGCAGAAAATGCTGGAGAAGCTCAGCAAATGATGCAAGATCTGTGGAAAAAGAAACAAACTTAACGTTTCAGGTCGAAGACCTTTCATCAGAACTGGAAGATGTTAAAAGAGTTAAAGTTTTTAAGCAAAAATATTGTGTATAGTTCTGGTCACCACAGTACAAAAATGATATTGTAGCTATTGAAAGGCTACAGAAGAGAGCAACTAGAATGATTGAGGGAATGAAGGAATTTCTTTTTATGTATTTGTTCATGGGATGTGGGCGTCGCTGTCCAGGCTGGCATTTATTGCCCATCCCCAATTGCCCTTGAGAAGGTAATGGTGAGGCGCCTTCTTGAACCGCTGCAGTCCGTATGGTGAAGGTTCTCCCACAGTGCTGTTAGGAAGGGAGTTCCAGGATTTTGACCCAGCGACGATGAAGGAATGGCGATATATTTCCAAGTCGGGATGGTGTGTGACTTGGAGGGGAATGTACAGGTGGTGTTGTTCCCATGTGCCCGCTGCCCTTGTCCTTCTAGGTAGTAGAGGTCGTGGGTTTGGGAGGTGCTGTTGAAGAAACCTTGGCGAGTTGCTGCAGTGCATTCTGTGGATGGTACACACTGCAGCCACTGTGCACCAGTGATGAAGGGAGTGAATGTTTAGGATGGTGGATGGGGTGCCAATCAAGTGGGTTTCTTTGTCCGGGATGGTGCCGAGCTTCTTGGGTGTTGTTGGAGCTGCACTCATCCAGGCAAGTGGAGAGTATTCCATCACACTCCTGACTTATGCCTTGTAGATGGTGGAAAGGCTTTGGGGAGTCAGGAGGTGAGTTACTCGCCGCAGAATACCCAGCCTCTGGCCTGCTCTTGGCTGGTCCAGTTAAGTTTCTGTTCAATGGTGATCCCCAGGATGTTGATGGTGGGGGATTTGGCGATGGTAATTCCGTTGAATGTCAAAGGGAGATAGTTAGACTCTCTCTTGTTGGAGATAGTCATTGCCTGGCACTTGTCTGGCGCGAATGTTACTTGCCACTTATCAGCCCAAGCCTGGATGTTGTCCAGGTCTTGCTGCATGCAGGCACGGACTACTTCATTATCTGAGGGGTTGCAAATGGAACTGAACACTGTGCAATCATCAGTGAACATCCCCATTTCTGACCTTATGATGGAGGGAAGGTCATTGATGAAGCAGCTGAAGATGGTTGGGCCTAGGACACTGCCCTGAGGAACTCCTGCAGCAATGTCCTGGGGCTGAGATGATTGGCCTCAAACAACCACTTCCATCTTCCTTTGTGCTAGGTATGACTCCAACCACTGGAGAGTTTTCCCCCTGATTCCCATTGACTTCAATTTTACTAGGGCTCTTTGATGCCACACTTGGTCAAATGCTGCCTTGATGTCAAGGGCAGTCACTCTCACCTCACCTCTGGAATTCAGCTCTATTGTCCATATTTGGACCAAGGCTGTAATGAGATCTGGAGCCGAGTGGTCCTGGAGGAACCCAAACTGAGTATTGGTGAGCAAGTTATTGGTGAGTAAGTGCCACTTGATGGCAATATCGACGACACCTTCCATCACTTTGCTGATGATTGAGAATAGGCTGAAGGGGCGGTAATTGGCCAGATTGGATTTGTCCTGCTTCTTGTGGACAGGACATACCTGGGCAATTTTCCACATTGTCGGGTCGATGCCAGTGTTGTAGCTGTACTGGAACAGTTTGGATAGAGGTGTGGCTAGTTCTGGAGCACAAGTCTTCAGCACTACAGCTAGGATGTTGTCGGGGCCCATCGCCTTTGATGTATCTAGTGCACTCAGCCACTTCTTGATATCACGTGGAGTGAATTGAATTGGCTGAAGACGGTCTTCTGTGATGGTGGGGATATCGGGAGGAGGGCGAGGTGGATCATCTACTCGGCACTTCTGGCTGATGATGATTGCAAATGCTTCAGATTGGATTATGAGGAGCGATTATGTAAATTGGGCATGTTCTCATTGGAAAAGAGAAGCTTGAGAGGTGATATGATTGCTGTTTTTAGGATTCTAAAGAGACTATATAATGCAGACCATGACAAGCTATTTCACCTTGTCCAGAACATTGGAACCAGAGGACACAGTCTGCTCTTGAAGGGGGTAAATTAAAAATTATTTCAGTGAGCGAGTCGTCAATCTATGGAACAGACTCCCTGGGGAGACCATGATTCAATTAAATGTAAATTAGATTTTTTTCCAGAAAATAACATTTTGGGATACAGTACATAAGTAGTTTGAGACTTGACATGTGGTAAATAGAGCATGTTTGGGAGGACAGTTACATGGGTAAGATGGGTATAGAGGGATATGGGCCAAGTGCAGGCAATTGGGACTAGCTTAGTGGTATAAACTGGGCGACATGGACATGTTGGGCCGAAGGGCCTGTTTCCATGTTGTAAACTTCTATGATTCTATGATTCTATAACTTTGGACCTATGGTTCTCAAAGCTCTCCACCACTGGGGCTTTCCTCGTGTCTTTTCTGGGTCTGTTGTAGACTAATTGATGGAGATTAATTGCTATTATTAATCAACAAACTCTGTTATTGTTGTATCATGCGACTACCAGGATGGTAGAAGGCGAACTTGGTGGACCTTGGTCTTATTTTGTCAAGCAATTCTTATGTTCCTAAGGAAAAAATCAAAATACAGATCTGCTAAATGGGCAAGGTTAATGCCAGAAATGAATCCTGCTTTAGCAGACTACAGCAGGGACTTGCACAGGATCATAATGCTGCAATAGAAGCTGGCACTGGAGGTTTGCTGCATGTTTGAGATGTAGCTGACGGCAGGCCAACATTGTTGGTGCCACAAACTCTACCCATGGAACCAGGGCCAGTATCGCTGTCAACCTTCCTTGGGAGGGAGTTTGCCAAGGTGCTTCTGCTGGCTGGCAAAGGTAAAAATGGTTGCCCCCAACTGCGCTTTGGTCGGATCCAGGTCCAAGCCTCGGCCCTCTGAGTCTTGGGTCTGGCTCAGTAATGTTGGGGAAGCTTCCAGCGAGACTGACGAGCCACAACTGCTACATGTAAGCTTGGTTTAAAGTTGTGTTTGTGCCTTTTGGGAATGTTTGAATCTTTTGTGTGTAGCATTATTATGAAATCTGCTCTGTAATATGTAGAGGGTAGGTCACTGCCATTGAGAGGGAATAGCATTAGGGAGGCAGTCTGTAATCTAAATGGAGCAGTCATCACTTACATTGCAATGTAGGCCTTCTGCCTGACTACAGCAGGGTTAACTGTTAGCAAATCTGTAAGCAGAAGGTGACATTTACGAAATATCAATCATTGAATCAGATATTTAAAAAATCAACATTCCTTTCATTTCTGCATACACGAAAAGCTGGAGGAATTTAATCATGGATGTAAAGGGAAAATTAGGACCTAAATATTTACTAGGAGCTGGGAAGATAGAGGGGTGGGGGGAGGAGGTGAGAATTCCTGACGGGAAATCCGGAAGTACGGGTTTTTTGGGCATCCTTACGATATTGATGTAAGGGCGTCTTTTATTATTTTTGTCTGTTTTCCGCCCCTTAGGCCAGCCTGATTGATAGGCTGGCCTCAGTTGGATGGGAGAAGAGGAAGGAAGCGGATACGAGAAGATAAGTCTTAGATGGGGGGAAGGGAGAGGGGTCAGGAGACATTGGGAGTCGTCGGGGGTCATCGGGGGGTCGGGAGTCATCGGGGGTCGGATCAGGGGTCATAGGGGGGCCATGGGGATTCGGAGGTCATGGGGGGGGGTCGGAGATTGTGTTGGGGGAGGTCGGAGATCGTGGGGTGTGTTACTGCAGGTAGGCTTATTGGGCCTGGAGGAAGCACTCCGGCTCCTCCGGGCCCACAAACTGTGTTTTAAAGGCACTTACCTGCTGTTTCGGGCCTTCTCGTTTCCTCTCCACGTGGCGTGAAGTCGAAGGCCCGGAATCCCCCAGCGGTTAACAACAAAATAAACTGTAAAAATGGAGGCCTGCAGCCTCCTTGAAAGCTTTTAGTGATCGACCCGCCTCCTAAGAACAGGTTGGTTGCCCGTGCCTCGTCCCGCCTCCGATAAAACTGGAAATGAAAATGGGCGGTTTGGAGGCAGGTTGGGTGCCGGTTTTAGATTTTTAAAATTTTTACTGGCCCCCCGCAACCCATCCATTTTTCCAAGTTAAAATAAAATAAAATTCAAAATTAAAATAGGCCCAGGAGTTGGATACAAGGAAATCATGTTTGTGGTCTGGGAGGACTAGGGAGGGAGCTGAGAATGCCTTGAATGAGAGGGCTACTTTTTGTGTGAAAAGAAACATTGTGAGAGGCGCTTGTTGCACAAACATTCAACAGATTTGTTTTTAATGGTGCATTGTACTAATTGGCAAAAGTGATGGTAAATTTAACCAAGAAATAGTAAATTCGGCACTGGCAGTAATGCAATTATTTTTGTTCCGAAGTCTTGAGAGTCTGGACTTCTATTATTTAGACCTTTACTAATAGCCAGGAACACTAATTACAACCTACCTGGCTCAGGCCTCAAAAGTTACAAGTCTCAAATATCAGCTAACAGTGCACAAGGAAAGATCTTCATGAGGGAATATTTATTTCTGGCAAAATATTAAACTGAGTGATTACAGCGAAATGGCTGATTTTTTTGTCAAAAGAAAATTGATTTTCCTTTCACTTGTGAGTTGGTTCATTAGAATTGTGGCTGGGTCTTTGGGAATCCAAAAGAAGGTACAACCAAAATAATGAGGTACCTCATGTGCAGCTGTATTCATTGTAATTGGAATATTGATGCTCGTGTATCATAAGAAGAGGCAGCTTCAGAAAACGAGGAACAGACAGAAATTAGGAGGTTTTTTTTGGTGTGCAAGTTCTTCTGTTCATGCTGGTGATTGGCTAATTTTCCACTTCTTGCACCCATGGTTAATATTAAGAGCTCACAGGAGAACTATTTTACAATCAAAAGTTCTCTCTGCCTCAAAGTGCATCTCAGAAGAGCAATCCCTGTGCTGCACTATTGTGAATTCTCTTCAATAGTTGGAACAGTTGATCTGTTTGTCTCTAAGAGAAAACACAAAAACATAATATAGTAGAGAACCAGGTTCAATACAGAAAGTACAGAGGAGGTCTAAAAAAGGGAACAAGATGGGAAAAGAGTTTGAGAATAGATTAGCAGCTAACATAAAAGGGAACCCAAAAATTGTTTATAAACATAGAATCATAGAAAATTTACGGCACAGAAGGAGATCATTCAGCCCATCGTGTCCGCACCAGCCGAAAATGACCCATCCAGCCTAATCCTATTTTCCAGCACTTGGTCCGTAGCCTTGTAGATCACGGCACTTCAGGTGCACATCCAGGTACCTTTTAAATGGGTTGAGGGTTTCTGCCTCTACCATCCTTTCAGGCAGTGAGTTCCAGATCCCCTCCACCCTCTGGGTGAAAGGTTTTTTTCCTCAGCTTCCCTCTAATCCTTTTACCAATCACTTCAAATCTATGCCCCTTGGTTATTGACCTCTCTGCTAAGGGAAATAGGTCCCTCCTATCCACTCTATCTAGGCCCCTCATAATTTTGTACGCCTCAATTAAATCACCCCTCAGCCTCCTCTGTTCCAAAGAGAGCAACCCCAGCCTATCCAATCTTTCCTCATAACTAAAATTCTTCAGTCCTGGCAACATCCTTGTAAATCTCCTCTGTACCCTCTCTAGTGCAATTATGTCCTTCCTGTAATGTGGTGGCCAGAATTGTACACAGTACTCAAGCTGTGCTCTAACCAGTGTTTTATATGCTTCCAGCATAGCCTCCCTGCTCTTATAGTCTATGTCTTAGCTAGTAAAGGAAAGTATTCCATATGCCTTCTTAACCATCTTGTCTACCTGTCCTGCTATCTTCAGGGATCTGTGGACATGCACTCCAAGATCCCTCACTTCCTCTACATTTTTTAGTATCCTCCCATTTATTGTGTACTCCCTTGCCTTGTTTGCCCTCCCCAAATGCATTACCTCACACTTTTCCGGATTGAATTCCATTTGCCACTTTTCTGCCCACCTGACCAATCCATTGATATCTTCCTGCAGTCTACAGCTTCACTCCTCACTATCAATCAAATGGCCAATTTTTGTATCATCTGCAAACTTCTTAATTATGCCCCCTACCTTCAAGTCCAAATCATTAATATCACAAAAAGCAAGGGACCTGGTACTCAGCCCTGCAGAACCCCACTGGAAACAGTCTTCCGGTCACAAAAACACCCGTCGTCCATTACCCTTTGCTTCCTACCACAGAGCCAATTTTGGATCCAACGTGCCACTCTCCCTTGAATCCCATGGGCTTGTACTTTTTTGTGTACGACCTTGTCAAAAGCCTTGCTAAAATCTACGTAGACTACATCAAATGCACTCCCCTCATCGACCCTCCTTGTCACCTCCTCAAAAAATTCAATTAAGTTAGTCAGGCACGACTTTCTCTTAACAAATCCATGCTGACTGTCCTTGATTACTCCATGTCTTTCTAAGTGATGGTTTATCCTATCCCTCAGAATTGATTCCAATAATTTGCCCACCACCGAGGTTAGACTGACTGGCCTGTAATTACTCTGTCTGTCCCTCATGCCATTTATCAACAATGGTACAATGTTAGCAGTCCTCCAATCCTCCGGCACCTCGCCTGTATCTAGTGAGGATTGGAAAATGATGGTCAGAGCTTGCGTTATTTCCTCTCTTGCTTCTTTTAACAGCCTGGGATACATTTCATCCGGCCCTGGTGATTAATCTACTTTAAAAGATGCTAATCCCCTTAATACTTCCTCTCTCACTAAGTTTATCCCATCCAATATTTCACACTCCTCCTCCGCAACTACAATCCCTGCATCATCCCTCTCTTGTGAAGACAGATGCAAAGTATTCATTAAGAACCATACCTACATCTTCCGCCTCCAGACATAGGTTGCCTTCTTGGTCTCTAATAGGCCCTACTCTTTCCTTAGTTATCCTCTTGCTCTTAATGTATTTATAAAACATCTTTGGGTTTGCCTTGATTTTACTTGCCAATATTTTTTCATGCCATCTCTTTGCTTTCCTAATTTCCTTTTTAATTTCACCTCTGCACTTCTTATACTCCTCTAGGCTTTCTGCAGTATTGAGTTCTCAGTGTCTGACATAAGCTTTCCTTTTCATCCTTATTTTACCCTGTTTACACCTTGACATCCAGGGGGCTCTGGATTTAGCAGCCTCAACCTTTGTCTTTGTGGGAACATGTTTACTCTGCACCCCTTGAATCTTTGTAACAAATAAATAGTAAAAGGATAGTCAAAGGAATGGTCGGACCGATTAGGGACAAAGAAGGAGATCTTCTTATGGAGGCAGGGGACATGGCTGAGGTACTAAATGAATACTTTGCATCCGTCTTCATTAGAGAAGAGGATGCTGTCATTGTAGCAGTAAAGGAGGAGGTAGTAGCGATATTTGATAGGATAATAATAGATAAGGAGGAGCTACTTAAAAGATGGGCAGTACTCAAAGTAGAAAAGTCACCCGGTCCAGATGGGATGCATCTGAGGTTACTGAGGAAAGTAAGGGTGGAAATTGCAGAGGGTCTGGCCACAATCTTCCAATCCTCCTTAGATATGGGGACGGTGTCGGAGGACTGGAGGGTTCAAAATGTTACACCCCTGTTCAAAAAAAGGGGAGAGGGACTAACCCGGCAATTATAGGCCAGTCAGCCTAACGTCATGGTGGGGAAACTTTTAGAGACAAAATTAATTGGCACTTGGAAAAGTATGGGCTAATAAATGAAAGTCAGCGCGGATTTGTTAAAGGAAAATCGTGTTTGACAAATTTAATTGAGTTCTTTGATGAAGTAACGGAAAGGGTTGATGATGGTAGTGCGGTTGATGTTGTTTATATGGACTTTCAAAAGGCAATTGATAAAGTGCCACATAATAGACTTGTTAACACAATTAAAGCCCATGGGATTAAAGGGACAGTGGCAGCGAAAATATACAATTGGCTAAGGGACAGAAAGCTGAGTATAGTGGTGAATGATTATTTTTCAGACTGGAAGGAAGTATACAGTGATGGACCCCAGGGGTCAGTGTTAGGACAACTGCTGTTTTTGATATATATTAATGACATGGACGTGGATATACAGGGCATAATTTCAAAGTTTGCAGATGACACAAAATTTGGAAATGTAGTAAACAATGTGGAGGACAGTAACAGACTTCAGGAGGACATATACTGACTGGTGAAATGGGCAGACACATGGCAGATGAAATTTAACGCAGAGAAGTGTGAAGTGATACATTTTGGTAGGAAGAATGAGGAGAGACAATATAAACTAAATGGTACCATTTTAAAGGGGGTGCAGGAACAGAGAGACCTAGGGGTGCAGATAAACAAATCTTTGAAGGTGGCAGAACAAGAGTTGAGAAAGCTGTTAAAAAAGCATATGGGATCCTGGACTTTATTCATAGAGGCATAGAGTACAAAAGCAGGGTAGTTATGCTAAGTCTTTATAAAACACTGGTTAGGCCTCAGCTGGAGTATTGTGTTCAATTCTGGGCACCACACTTTAAGAAGGATGTCAAGGCCTTAGAGAGGGTGCAGAAGAGATTTACTAGAATGATACTCGGGATGAGCGACTGTTATGTGGAGAGACTGGACAAGCTGGGGTTGTTCTCTTTAGAACAGAGAAGGTTAAGGGGAGATTTGGTAGAGGTGTTCAAAATCATGAAGGGTTTTGATAGACTAAATAAGGAGAAATTGTTTCCAGATGCAGAAGGGTCGGTAACCAGAGGACACAGATTTAAGGTGATCAGCAAAAGAGCCAGAGGTGACATGAGGAAACATTTTTTTAGGCAGCGAGTTGTAATGATCTGGAATGCACGGCCTGAAAGGGTACTAAAAGCAGTTTCAATAGTAACTTTCAAAAGGGAATTAGATAAATACTTGAAGGGAAAAAATTCACAGGGCTATTGGGAAACAGCAGGGGAATGGCTCTTTCAAGGTGCCGGCACAGGCACGATGGACCGAATGGCCTACTCTGGTTCTATGATACTATGAAACAGCAGAGAAGGTTTAAATTAAAAGAGGGAAATCATGGAAGGACCATATCATTAATCGAGTCCAAGGAAGAAAGATGAATATAGCAACTCCTAAATTTAGACATGGTGTATATTGCTCTTTAGTAGCAATAAATTTGATTCCAGAGATGTTTGCTGAAAAAGTAAAAGAAAATATGCAAGTTAGTTTAATATTTTGTTAAGTTTGTCGTATTTGTTTCTCACTAAGAGCCCACCTGCTAGTCCAATGGAATAGTCTGATTATTTGATAACTTGTTTATTGGTTCTCACTCTTAAAGGTATTATCATTTACATTAGTTTTGATCAGTACATAGTATTTTGTACTTCTAACTATTCAAAAAGCATGGAGGGAATTATAAGGCGAATTATTTAATATCTGCGACATTTAGTTTGCTAAAAAAATGCCTTCTCCCTAATGCTCCACCTATTCATTAATTGTACTATGCCTCTACTACTCTTTCTGGGAGTCCATGTGCTGATCACTTTGTATGAAGGAGATCTTCATAAATTTCAAGAGTAATTTGAAACTGGCCTTGTCCTACTTGCACAATTTTTAATTTGAACTAATATTCCAGATTTACCTTTTCCATACCATTTACTATTTTATATACCTCTAAAGATTAGCTCTGAGACACCTCCCTAATTTGATACTAATTGGCAGTTTCACTCAGGAAGGCCACAGGATGGCTGGTTTGGGAAATATAAAAAAATGTCACACTAGTGCAGTTGGGAATTTTTTTCTGAGGTTGGGGCTATGGCATGTTGTTGGGGCAGAGTAGAAGGAACTTTACGCTATAAGCAGCTAAGTAATATCCAGGAGTCCTCAGCACTGACACTGGATGCCTGAAATGGGACACATTCTATTCCATAGCACCTTGATGAACACAAGACGAAACAGTATGATAAAATAGTGGGAAGTGCAGCCATAGTTGAAGGTGTTTTTACTGAAAGTTTTCTATATAGCAATCCTCACCACAGCACTAGGTTCTCATGACAGCAGTGCATTCATGAAATTCGCTGTTTAAAGACATTGTGCACAGATATTTGCTCCATCTATACATGGTGCTAGTGTTATATTTCAGTCAAAATTGGATCTTGCTAGTTTGCTGAGGGTAATTTGAGGATATTGCAGGCAGACCGATCACAATTGGTAGGTATCTGGGGAAGTAGAAGCAGTTTTCTGCTGAAAAATTGAATCGAATGATAGAGAAAACATGTTTTTAGAAGTATTTTAGGACAGGACGATGCTGTGAAGTTTTATCAACCTGAACTGACCAAATTACATCTACATGCCCTGGTTCAATTATCCCCCATCATTAGCACCCTTTCAGCTGGTTTAATTATTCCCCTCCTTCAGCCTCCTTTTACCTGGTTTAATTATCCCTGCTTTTAGACCCCTTTCACCTGGTTCAATTATCCCCCTCCATCATCCTAATTTTACCTGGTTTAATTATCCCTGCTTTTAGACCCCTTTCACCTGGTTCAATTAACCTCCTTTCACATGGTTCAATTATCGCTCGCTGCTATCCCCTGTCTTTTGGTCCCCTTTCAGCTGTTTCAATTATTCTAGTGATTGGTCAGTAGAAGTACTCATGCCTGTGAGTTAGAAGGTCATGGGTTCAAGCCCTGCTCCGGAAAATTCATTAGGCTGATACTTCAGTGCAGTACTTGAGATAATACTGCACCGTCGGAGTTGCTGTCTTTTGGATGAGATGTTATACCGAGGCCTCACCTGCCCTCTCAAGTGGATGTAAAAGATCCCCTAGCACTATCTCGAAGAAGAGCAGGGAAGTTCTTCCCGGTGTCCTGGCTGATATTTATTTCTCAATATCTGGTAATTATCTCATTGCTGTTTGTGCGACCTTGCTATGTGCAATTTGGCTGCTGTGTTTCCTAAATTATAACACTTACTACATGTCAAAAGTACTTAATTAGTGGTAAAGCATATTGGGATGTCCTGAGGTTGTGAAAGGTGCCATATAAATGGAAGTCTGTCTTTCTTTCTTTCCTTAGCCCCCTTATACCTGGTTCAATTATCCCCCACCTTTGAGGTCCTTTGCTCCTCCTGTCTTTCATCTGGTTCAATTATTCCTTGCCTTTGCCTTCCTTCTCCTTATTCAATTATCCCATCCTCTATAGAATCATAGAATGGTTACAGCAAAGAAGGATGCCATTTGGCCCATTGAGCCCCCTATCATCTAGAGATTGCACTTGGTTCTCACTCTCCGTATGTATCACCATGGGAAATCAACTAGTAGTATATTAGAAGTCCTGTGTGTATAGTTTGCTTCCTGTGTCATGCATACCTTTGCTATCAGTCTCCCTGTCACACTGTGAGCAACATCATGTGAAAGATGCTTGTGCACTATAATAAAAATACCTTATAAGATCCATAGAATCAGAATCATAGAATGGTTATAGCTCGAAAGGAGGCCATTCGGCCCTTTGAGTCCATGCTGGCGCTCTGCAAGAGCAAACCCCACTCCCCTGCCCTTTTCCTGTAGCCCTGCAATTTTTTTCCCTTCAAGTACTTGTCCAATTCCCTTTTGAAAGCCACGATTGAATCTGCCTCCACCACCCTCTCGGGCAGTGCATTCTAGATCGTAACCACTCGCTGTGTAAAAATGATTTTCCTTATGTTGCCTTTGGTTCTTTTGCCAATCACCTTAAATCTATGTCCTCTGGTTCTTGACCCTTCTGCCAATGGGAACAGCTTCCCTCTATCCAGTCTGTCTAGACCCGTCATGATTTTGAATACCTCTATCAAATCTCCTCTCAACCTTCTCTGCTCTAAGGAGAACAACCCCAGCTTCTCCAGTCTCTCCGCGTAACAAAAGTCCTTCATCCCTGGAACCATTCTAGTAAATCTCTTTTGCACCCTCTCTCAGGCCTTCACATCCTTCCTCAAGTGCGGTGCCCAGAACTGGACACATTACTCCAGTTGTGGCCGAACCAGTGTTTTATAAAGGTTCTCCATAACTTCCTTGCTTTTGTATTCTGTGCCTCTATTTATAAAGCCCAGGATCCCGTATGCTTTTTTAACTGCTTTCTCAACCTGTCCTGCCACCTTCAAAGATTTGTGCACATATGCCCCCAGGTCCCTCTGTTCCTGCATCTTAGAATTGTACCCTTTAGTTTATATTGCCTCTCCTCATTCTTACCAAAATGTACCAGTTTGCAATTTTCTCTGTTAAATTTCATCTGAAAAATGTCCGCCTATTCCACAAGCATGTCTATGTCCTCTTTAAGTCTATTACTATCCTCCTCGCTCTTCACTACACTTTGAAGTTTTGTGTCATCTGCAAATTTTGAAATTGTGCCCTGTACACCCAAGTCCAAGCCATTAATATATATCAAGAAAAGCAATGGCCCTAGTACCGACCCTTGGGGAACACCACTGTATACCTGGGTGACTGCCAGACAGAAAAAGAGGACCAGGCAGGTAGTGCAGGAGCCTCCTAAGGGCATCCCACTCTAACCAGTATCCAGTTCCTAATACTAGTCAGGGAGAGGGTTCCTCTGGGGAGTGCAGCCAGAGCTAAGACCACAGCACCATGGGTGGCTCGGCTGTACAGCGGGGGGAGGAGAAATGTCAGTGATAGGGGATTCTAGAGTTAGGGGAACAGACAGGCATTTCTGCAGCCGCAGACATGATTGCAGGAAGGTATGTTGCCTCCCTGGTGCCAGGGTCAAGGATGTCACTGAGATGCTGCAGAACATTCTGGAGGGGGAGGGTGAACAGCCAGATGTTGTGGTCCATATCTGTATCAACGACACAGGTAGAAAGAGGGATGAGGTCCTTATGGCAGATTTTAAGGAGTTAGGAAAGAGATTATGAAGCAAGACCTCAAACGTAGTAATCTCTGGATTGCTCCCAGTGCCACATGCTAGTGAGTATAGAAATAGGAGGATAGAGCAGATGAAAGCGTGGCTGGAGAGATGGTGCAGATGGTGCCTTTAGGTTCCTGGGGCATTGGGACCAGATCTGGGGGTGGTGGGACCTGTACAGGCCAGACGGGTTGCTCGTCAACAGAGCTGGGACCAATGCCCTTGCGGGGAGGTTCGCTAGTGCTGTGAGTGAGCAGGGGCGTTTAAACTAATTTGGCAAGGGGATGGGCACGAAGATGTAGCATTGGAAAGGAGAAACAAGGTGCATAAAGGATTGGGAGAGAAAGATAGCACTCGAGCAAGAAATAGTATGGTAGTAGATGGGACCAGACTCAAAGAGCAAGAAAGTCTAAGGTAGGTTTACAGTGCATGTGTGTGTAAGTGCATGAAGCGGGGTAAACAAGGTTGGAGAGCTGCAAGCACAATTAGCCACATGGGACTATGATGATGTGGTGATAACTGAGACCTGGCTCAAAAAAGGGCAGGATTAGGTACTAAATATTTCTGGATACAAGGTATTCTGGAAAGATAGGGAAGAAAGGAGGAGGAGGGGGGGGGGATGGTGGTGGTGGCAGTATTAAGGAGAATATTGAAGTGCTGGAGAGAGATGATGTCCTGGAGGGGTCAAGGACAGAATCTACTTGGTTGGAATTAAGAAACAATAGAGGTGCCGTTACACTACTGGGTGTATTCTATAGGCCACAATGGTGGGAAGGATATAGAGGAGCAAATTTGTCGGGAAATTAGAGAGGTGCTAAAGCTATAGAATTGAGATAATGGGAGACTTCAACTAACCGAATATAGACTGGGATAGTAATATAAGGAGCAAAGAGGGGGAAGAATATTTTGAAGTGTATTCAGGAGAATGTTCTTGACCAGTACGTTTCCGGCCCAACGAGGAAGGAGGCATAGCTGGACTTGGTTCAGGGGAATGAGGTGGGCTAAGTGGAGCAAGTGTCGGTGGGGGTAAATTTAGGGAACAGCGATCATAGTATCATAAGGTTTAGAATAGCTATGGAAAAGGACACAAGCCACCCTAAAGTTTAAAAAAATACTCAATTGGCTTTCAAAAGGGAACTGGATAAGTACTTGAAAAGAAAAAAATTGTAGGACTACGAGGATAGGGCGGGGGAGTAGTACTAGCTGGATTGCTCTTGCAAAGAACCGACATGAACTCGATGGGCCAAATGGCCTCCTTCCGTGCTGTAACCTTTCTATGATTCTACCTCCCTCCAGTTTGAAAAACAACCGTTCACCACTGCACTCTATTTGCTGTCACTTGGCCAATTTTGTATCCATGCTGCCACTGCACTTTTTATTCCATGGGCTTCAAATTTGATGACAAGCCTATTATGCAGCACTTTATCAAATGCTTTTTGGAAGTCCATATACACCACATCAACTGCACTGCCCTCATCAACCCTCATGTTACCTCATCAAAAAACTCATTCAAGTTTGTTAAACAAGATTTGCCTTTAACAAATCCTTGCTGGCTCTCCTTAATTAATCCAAACTTGACTGTTAATTTTGTGTACACAAGGGTGTAACGTTTGCTATTCTTCAGTCCTCTGGTACCACTCCCATATCTAAGGATGATTGGAAGATACCTCTGCAATTTTCACCCTTACTTCCCTCAGCAACCTAGGATGCATCCCATCCAGGCCGGGTGACTTATCTACTTTAAGAACAGCTAACATTTCTAATACCTCCTTTAGCAATTTTTAGCCCATCCAGTATCTCAAGTGCCTCTTCTTTTCCAGTAACTTTGACAGCATCTTCTTCCTTGGTAAAGACAGATGCAAAGTACTCATTCAGTACCTTAGCTATGCCCTCTGCCTCCACGCTTAGATCTCCTTTTTTGGTCCCAAATCGATCCCACCTCTCCTCTTACGACCAGTTTACTGTTTACATGCCTATAGAAGACTATTGGATTCCCTTTTATGTTTGCTGCCAGTCTATTCTCATACTCTCTCTTTGCCCCTCTTATTTCCTTTTTCACTTTCCCTCTGAACTTTCAATATTCAGCCTGGTTCTCACTTGTATTATCAACCTGACATCTGTCATACGCACCTTTTTTCTGTTTCATCTTACTCTCTATCTCTCCTCCAGGGAGCTCTGACTTTAGTTGCCCTACTTTTCCCCCTATTGGGAATGTACCTAGACTGTACCTGAACCATCTCCTCTTTAAAGTTCTTTGAGGACATAACGTACAGGGTGGATAAAGGGGAACCAGTGGACGTAGTGTATTTAGACTTCCAGAAGGCATTCGACAAGGTGCCACATAAAAGATTATTGCTCAAGATAAAGAATCACTGGATTGGGGGTAATAATCTGGCATGGGTGGAGGATTGGTTATCGAACAGGAAGCAGAGTTGGGATAAATGGTTCATTCTCGGACTGGCAACCAGTAGCCAGTGGTGTTCCGCAGGGGTCGGTGCTGGGTCCCCAACTCTTCACAATCTATATTAACGATTTGGAGGAGGGGACCGAGTGTAACATATCAAAGTTTGCAGATGATACAAAGATGGGAGGGAAAGTAGAGAGTGAGGAGGACATAAAAAACCTACAAGGGGATATAGACAGGCTGGGTGAGTGGGCAGAGATTTGGCAGATGCAATACAATATTGGAAATTGTGAGGTTATGCACTTTGGCAGGAAAAATCGGAGAGCAAGTTATTATCTTAATGGCGAGAAACTGGAAAGTACTGCATTACAAAGGGATCTGGGGGTCCTAGTGCAAGAAAATCAAAAGGTTAGTATGCAGGTGATCAAGAAGGCCAACGGAATGTTGGCTTTTATTGCTAGGGGGATAGAATATAAAAACAGGGAGGTATTGCTGCAGTTATATAAGGTATTGGTGAGACCGCACCTGGAATACTGCATAGAGTTTTGGTCTCCATACTTAAGAAAAGACATACTTGCTCTCGAGGTAGTACAAAGAAGGTTCACTCGGTTAATCCCGGGGATGAGGGGGCGGACATATGAGGAGTGGTTGAGTAGATTGGGACCCTACTCATTGGAGTTCAGAAGAATGAGAGGCGATCTTATTGAAACATATAAGATTGTGAAGGGGCTTGATCGGGTGGATGCGGTAAGGATGTTCCCAAGGATGGGTGAAACTAGAACTAGGGGGCATAATCTTAGAATAAGCAGCTGCTCTTTCAAAACTGAGATGAGGAGAAACTTCTTCACTCAGAGGGTAGTAGGTCTGTGGAATTTGCTGCCCCAGGAAGCTGTGGAAGCTACATCATTAAATAAATTTAAAACAGAAATGGACAGTTTCCTAGAAGTAAAGGGAATTAGGGGTCACGGGGAGCGAGCAGGAAATTGGACATGAATTTAGATTTGAGGCTAGGATCAGATCAGCCATGGTCTTATTGAATGGCGGAGTAGGCTCGAGGGGCCGATTGGCCTACTCCTGCTCCTATTTCTTATGTTCTTATGTGTTCTTATGTAAAGGCCGCCCATTGTTCAGTTCCAGACAAAATATCATGAGGTGGTGCTCCATGTTGGCAGATTTTGGCACGACAGGAGCATATATTGCGAATTTGGGCCGAGATCAGCCTGCCCCGTAAGCTAAATTTTGCTGCTGAGAAGATCTGGTTAAAGAAACATATTTCCCCGGTGGCTGGATTTAGTGAACCTGGCAGTTTCATGTAGGGGGATTGCCATTGGCTGCACCAGATCTGTGCTTCAGGAACCGGCGGCACAAGCAGCCCAGTGACTCCAACATAAAAGGATGTACAGTGGGCAGTCACACATCATGTAAATGGTGGGGAGTGGTGGGGCCACACATCTCCATTGGAGTAACATTGTCTCGGGAACTGAACACTGAGTTAAAATTGCTTCACAACTCCCTGAATCTGTCTGTTGATGGAAAAATCGCATGGGACTCCCGTCCCCAAATTTCCAATTATATGCTCAGGTTATGTGAGGCTCTTCGTTAACTGCTAAAACTCTCCTCATCCTATCGGTGAATTGCAGGTTGGGGATTCCTCCCCAATTTCAGGCCTTCGAAGGAAAACCTATGTACTCAACCTATTTTGTTTACAGGGAAACTGCTTTTCATTTAAAAAAAAATCCAGTTTGACTATCCAACAAAATTTTATATTGTAGTATATCAGCATATATATGCATTGTACTGGCTTAAAGTCAATTCATAGCTTTCAGCATCTTAAACAATGGTAGAAATTATTTGAAATTTAGGTGCTTTGGAGATTTTGTAAACATTTATTGCAACTTTCAGTCATTCCACACAAACCCCAGATACAATTAAATTTAAAATTATTTGATCTATCTGAGCAGGGATCTCATTAACTTAAAAATGGAACTGATTTGAATGCCGTTTGCCAGTTCTTGGTGGGAAGTAATATTTTGGGGTGTCACAGCAGACTTCAAAATGGTATTGAGTATCCAGCAATTTTTTTTAATATAAAGTTTCTAAAAAAAAAACGGATGATGCTGCTGCTGGAATGCAGGAAGGTCAAGATTGGAAATGGATGAGGGGCCAGTTCATATTGTTTGTGGGCTTGTGTTGTTCTCCTACTTAAAGTTATCAGCCAAACAGCAAAATGCCAAGAATTGACTCCGTATCAACCCCAAGGCCCACCCTGAGTTTCTTACGAGCTGATTTTAAATTGGTGGTGTTTGTCCGGCCGATTGCCGAATCTGGTCATTGCTGGCTGCACCAGACCTATGCTTAGGGAATCAGCATAAACTGCTCAGTGACACCAATCTAAAAATAGGCCTACCATGGGCCTGTTGTAAATCAGGAGTGGGGGGTGTGATGCATGGGGGGTCACACTATTTGAACACTTCTGTCCTGGGACACTGAGGTAAAAGCGCTTTGACACCAGGGGCTCGATTTTTGCAATGGTGGCAGGTTGGCAGCGGGGTGGGGGGGGTGGTGGTGTGGTGCGGTGGTGAAGGTGCGTGACTAAAGCCACTCGCCGCAGAAAACCCAGCCTCTGACCTGTTCTTGTCGCCATGGCATTTGTGACTGGTCCAGTTTAGTTTCTGGTCAATGGTGGTAATGGGGGACTCGGCGATGGTAATGCCATTGAATGTCAAAGGGAGGTGGTTATGCTCTCTATTGTTGGAGATAGTTATTGCCTGATGCTTGTGTAGCGCAAATATTATTTGCCACTTATCAGTCCAAGCCTGGATGTTGTCCAGGCCTTGCTACATGCGGGCATGGACTGCCTCATTATCTGAGGAATTGCAAATGGAGCTGGACACTGCAATCATCACTAACATCTCCATTTCTGACCTTATGATGGAGAGAAGGTCATTGATGAAGCAGCTAAGATGGTCGGGCCTAGGACGCTGTCCTGAGGAACTCCTGGGGCTGAGCTGATTGGTCTTCAACAACCGCTGCCATCTTCCTTTGTGTCAGGTATGACTCCAGCTGCTGGAGTGTTTTCCCCTGATTCCCATTGACTTCAGTTTTACTAGGTTTCCTTGGTGCCACACTCGGTCAAATGCTGCCTCGATGTTGAGGGCAGTCACCCTCTCCTCATCTCTGAAATTCAGCACCATGTTTGGACCAAGGCTATAATGAGGCCTGAAGGCAAATGATTCTGGTGGAACCTAAACTGACCATAGGAGAGCAGATTATTGGTGAGTGCTGCCTGCTAGCACTGTTGACGACTCCTTCCATCACTTTGCTGATATTTGGGAATAGGCTGATGGGATGGTAATTGGCCAGGTTGAATTTGACGTGCTTTTAGTGGACAGGACATACTTGGGCAATTGTCAGGTGCTGTAGCTATACTGAAACAGCTTAGCTAAGGGAGCACAGGTCTTCAGCACTACAACCAGGATATTGTCAGGGCCCATTGCCTTTGCTGTTTCCAGTGCACTCAGCCATTTCTTGATGTAACGGGGAGTGAATCGAATTGGCTGAAGATTGGCATCTGTGACCTCAGGAAGAAGCCGAGAAGGATCATCCACTCGGCACTACTGGCTGAAGATGTTGCATACTCTTCAGCCTTGTCTTTTGTACACATATGATGGGCTCTGCCATCATTGAGGATGGGGATGTTAATGGAGCCTCTTCCTCCCATTAGTTGCTTAATTGTCCACCAGCATTCATGACCAGATATGGCAGGACTGCAGAGCTTTGACCTGATCCGTTGGTCATGGGATCTCTTGGCTCTGCCTATAGCATGCTGCTTTTGCTTTAGCATGCATGTAGTTCTGTGTTGTAGCTTCACCAGGTTGGCACCTCATTTTCAGGTATGTCTGGTGCTGCTCCTGACATGTTCTTCTACACTCCTCATTGAACCAAGATTTGTTATCTGGCTTGATGATGAAAGAGGAGTGAGGGATATGCTGGACCATGAAGTTGTGGTGGAATACAATTCTGCTGCTGCTGATGTTCCACAGCACCTCATGGGTGCCTCATTTAGATCTGTTCTCAAGAAGACCATAAGAGGTAGGAGTAGGCCATTCAGCCCCTCGAATTTTCTCCGCCATCTAATGAGATCATGGCTGATCTGATTTTTAACTCAACTCCACTTTCCTGCCCTTTCCCCATATCCTTTGACTCCCTTGCTGATCAAAAATTTGTCTAAATCAGCCTTGAATGTATTCAATGGCCCAACCTCCACAGCTTTTTGCCCCCTAATTTTAGATTTCCCCCATGAGGGGTAACATCCTCTCAGCATCTACCCTATCAAGTCCCCTCAGAATCTTGTATGTTTCAATAAGATCTCCTCTCATTCTTCTAAACTCCAATGAGTATAGACCCAACCTGTTCAATCTTTCCTCATAAGACAACCCTTCCATACCCAGAATTAACCTAGTGAACCTTCTCTGAACTGCCTCCAATGCAAGTATGTCCTTCCTTAAATAAGGGCACCAGAACTGTACGCATTACTCCAGGTGTGGTCTCACCAGCACCCTGTACAGTTGTAGCATGACTTTCCTGCTTTTATACTCCATCTCCCTAGAAATAAAGGTCAATATTCCATTTGCCTTCCGTATTACCTGCTGCATCTGTATGTTGACTTTTTGTGTTTCATGTAAGAGGACACCCAGATCCCGCGACCATAGTATCTCTCCATTCAAATATTATGCTTTTTTATTTTTCCTCCCAAAGTGGATGACTTCACATTTTCCCACATTACATTTCATCTGCCAGATTTTTGCCCATTCGCTTAACCTGTCAATATCCCTTTGCAGACACTTTGTGTCCTCATCACAACTTACTTTTCCACCTGTCTTTGTATCATCAGCAAATTTGGCCACAAAACATTCTGTTCCTTCATCCAAGTCATTGATATATATTGTAAATAGTTGAGGCCCCAGCACCCCACTAGTTACAGATTGCCATTTTGAAAATGACCCTTTTTTCCCAACTCTTTGTTTTCTGTTAGTTAGCCAATCCTGTATCCTCTATCCATGCCAGTATATTACCCCCAACACCATGAGCTCTTATCTTGTGCAGTAATCTTTTATGTGGCACCTTATCGAATGCCTTTTGGAAATACAAATATACTGCATCCATCGGTTCCCCTTTATCCACCCTGCCCGTTACTTCCTCAAAGAACTCTAATAAATTTGTCAGACATGATTTCCCCTTCATAAAACCATGTTGACTCTCCTTGATTGTATTATGAGTCTCCAAATGTCCTGCTACTACTTCCTTAATAATGGATTCTAGCATTTTCCCAATGACAGATGTTAGGCTAACTGGTCTATAGTTACCTGCTTTCTGTCACTCCCTTCTTGAATAGGGGTGTTACGTTTGCGGTTTTCCAATCCGCTGGGACCTTTCCAGAATCTAGTG
Organism: Heptranchias perlo; assembly: GCF_035084215.1. NCBI lineage: Eukaryota > Metazoa > Chordata > Chondrichthyes > Hexanchiformes > Hexanchidae > Heptranchias > Heptranchias perlo. The sequence continues at coordinate 78,738,899 of NC_090330.1, forward strand.
AATTCTGGAAGATTACAACCAATGCATCCGCTATCTCTGTAGCCACTTCCTTTAAGACCCTCAGATGCAAGCCATCAGGTCCAGGGGACTTGTCAGCCTTTAGACCCATTAGTTTACCTAGTACTTTTTCTCCAGTGATAGTGATTATTTTTAGTTACTCCATCCCCTTTGCCCCTTGATTTTCTACTACTTTTGGTTTGTTATTAGTGTCTTCTACTGTGAAGACATACAAAATATCTGTTCAATTCCTCTGCCATTTCCTTGTTTTCCATTATTATTTCCCCAGTCTCATCCTCTACGGGACCAATGTTTACTTTAGCCACCCTCTTTGTTTTTATATACTTGTAGTAGCTTTTACTGTCTTTTTATATTTCTTGCTAGTTTACTCTCAATTTATTTTCTCCCTCTTTATTATTCTTTTAGTAATCCTTTGCTTGCTTTTAAAGTTTTCCCAATCTTCGGGCTTACCAGTATACTTTGCCATGTTGTATGCTTTCTCTTTTAACCTGATGCCATCCTTGACTTCCTTAGTTAGCCCTTTTTGTGGAGTCTTTCCTCCTCACAGCGATATATTTTTGTTGTGAGTCATAAAATATCTTTTTAAATGTTTGCCACTGCTTATCCACCATCATACCATCCAATCTGTTTACCCAGTCCACTTTAGCCAATTCCACCCTCATTCCTTTATAATTGCCCTTATTTAAGTTTGATACGGTAGTTTCAGACCCAAGATCATCGCTCTCAAACTGGATGTGAAATTCATCATGTTATGATCACTGCTTCCCAAGGGATCCTTTACTTTGAGATCATTAATTAATCCTGTTTCATTACCCATTACCAGATCCAAAATGGCCTGTTCCCTGGTTGGTTCCCTGATGTATTGGTCTAAGAAACAGTCCCTAATACACTCTGTGAACTCCTCCTCAGGGCTATTTTTGCCAATTTGATTTGTCCAATCTATGTGAAAGTTAAAATCGCCCATAATTATTGCATTACCTCTTTTACAAGCCCCCCCTTATTTCCTGATTTATATTTTGCCCCATAGCGTAGCTACTGTTAGGGGGCTGTTGTTAATATATCCTAATTAACATGGCAGTAGCGCCACACGACATTGTATCCTATGTGTGAAGTGTGAGGACAGGACCTGCTCTCCATGAGGACTGCGCAGTGGTCACTACTACCAATACTGTCATGGACAAATGCATCTCCGACAGGTAGATTGGTGAGGTCAAGGTCAAGTAGTTTATTCTCTCATGTTCGTTCACTCTCACCACCTGCTACAAGTCCAGTCTGGCAGCTACTTCCTTCAGGACTCTTCAGTTCAGTCAGTGATTGTTCACCAAGAATTGAGGACCCCAACCTATAGTATGTTCTGTATTCTTGCTATCTTCAGTGCTTCCTCAAAGTGGAGTTCAACATGGAGGACCACTAATTCGTCAGCTGTAGGTGGAAATCAACCTATTGTAGGTGATTTCCTTGCCGATGTTTGACTTGAAGCCATGAGACTTCATGGGCTCCAGAGCCAATGTTGAGGACCCCCTGTGCCATTTCCACCCAGAACCACTGTGTCCCTACCTCTGGTGGGTCTGTCCTGCCGGAGGAGTCAGTTGTCCAGTAAGTATGACCATGTCAGGTGGTTGCTTAACTCGTCTGTGAGACTGCTCTCCCAATTTTGACTGCAGTCCCCAGATGTTAGTGAGGCAGACTTTGCAGGGTCAACTGTCTTTTGTTGTCTTCTGATTCGATGCCTAGGTTGCAGCTGAATGGTCCATCCGGTTTTGTTCTTTTGTTCCCTTCTAGCGGTTTTTGATACAACTGTGTGGCTTGCTGGGCAAAAATCAACCAGGTAGGTGTGGGACTGGAGTCATATGTAGGTCAGACAGGTTTCGTTCCCTAAAGGATATTAATATTTTTTTTACAACAATCTGACAGCTTTATGGTTACTTTTACTGATACCAGCTTTTTATTTCTACATTTTGTTTTAATTTTTTTTAATTCTAAAACTGCCATGGTGGGATTTGAATTCATGTGCGCTGGATTATTAGTCCAGGCTTCTGGTCCAGTAACATAACCACTATGCTACCATACCTGCACTGAGCATATCTTGAGTGTGGCGTTTGTTCAATGCTTGCTTCCTTACCATCCTCACCAGCACCACCATAAAAATCAGTGCTGCCCCCATTCTACCTATGCAGCCTCCTCTGACTTTCCGTCCTCTCCTGCATCCTTCAGTCATCTGACTCTGGACTTTTGTTGATTGCCCCTCCCTTTCAACCCACCATTGATTGAAAAACCTTCAGCCCTACTCAAACTCCCTCCCTACACCTCTGCATTTCTCTTTTCACCTTTTAAAAACCTTCTTAAAGTCCAACTTTTCAACCAGGCTTTAGGTCACCTCTCCTAACTCTCACCCCATGGCTCAGTTTTCACTCCTTTGTTCCTTTCATTTTTTTTCCTTCCTGTCTGGGAAGCACTTTGGGATATTTGCTATGTCAGAGATGCTGTATAAATGCTTTTGCTCCCACTACAATGGATTGCATCCAGGTTTTTACAGCTACTGCATTCACTTAAACCAACTGCACAAGTGCTATGCCTATGACTGGCCCAAAATCATGGCCGTCTCCAACTGCAAACTGCTTTTTTTAGATGTGGTGCGAGACAACTTGTTATGATGCACATGATGCCCTTGGTATGATGAGTGACACTTTGTTTATTGTCGTGATTTGGTGCTGGCTTCAAGAGTGTTAAGCAGTGTTGTCCAATAGAAATCGCTGACTGGCCACATGCATGGCTAAGTCATCACTGCTTTAGCCACATGCATTGATTTTAGCAGATAACACCTTACACACAATAGAGGTAAATGTACTTAATGTCTATATTTACTTAACAAATGTTTACCACCATTCACTGCAAAACTTTGTTGTCTTTCTCTTTTAGCAAAGTTTAGAATTCTGGCATCAATTTATCAGATGCTGTATCTTAGTGCAGCTTCTAGGTTTTTAGCTAGCAGTTGTGAGTGGTACTTTGACTTCATCAGAGTGATCGCTGAGAATGTTGACTCTCACAATGAGACGTGCCGGACCGAACCCTGTTCTGTATCCAGAACGCGATTGGATGCTGCTTACCCTTTGCCATGATGTGCCTGTTGAAGTTGTTTGTTACTGATTGGGCTTGTTTTCTTCTGCTGGCCTGGAGTGGTCAATGTGACCATGATGACAGCTCCCCTCTCCATACAGTGTTGTTGGTATTTTCACCCGTATTACGCACCATTTTAACAGATAACCGATAAGCAATAACTAAGGAAGTAAAGTGCACACAATGATCAAAAAATATTCACACACTGCTTTTTGTCCCAACATTTTACTGACAAGTGTACAAAAGGTTAAGGTACACATGCATACGTCATGCAAATATGGGTATTAAGCTCACATACCCAGCAACAGTGTCGATTGCTCATTTTTTATTTACTAATCAAAAATGCAATTAACCACACCTGGATTCTCAATTAGCCATATGTGGCAAGTGGCTAACATATTTGACAAGACAGCGTTAGTGGCAAGCTGTGAATGTAATTGAACTATTAACTTGTTCTCTACATTCTTGGCCAAATTTCTATATTCTGAAATTGGATGTAGTTATCACACAGTGCATTTTATGTGGAAGTCAGATTTCACTGTGGTGGAGGGAGGGGCAGGATGGAGGATGAGAAATGTTTCCTGTTAGTCAAGCCTTAATCTGACAGTGAAGTTGGCAACTATGGATACTCTCCCCTCTCCTCCCTCTGCTGTTGCTGGTTCTCTCCTCTCTTTTCCCTGATTCCCATCCCTCAGTATTGTTTCCTGGTTCTCTCCTCTTCTGCCGCCTCTCCCCCCCCCCCCCCCCCCCCCAATCCCTCAGTGCTTCTCCCTAGTTTGCTCCTCTCTCCTCCCTGGTTCCCTCCACTCTCTACTTTCAGAACTGCACACTAATTCTTTCCCCCCTCAGTGCTGTTCCTGGTTCTCTTCCATCTCCTCCCTCAGTACAGCTCCCCGGTTCTTTCCATTTCCCCCTGGTTCTCTCCTCTTGCCTCCCTCAGTACTGCTCCCAAGTTCTCTCCTCGCTCACCCTTGGTTCTCTCCTCTACACCCCCAGATTTGCACCCCTCTCCTTCCTCAGTGCTACTCCTGATACTCTCTTTCCTCAGTGCTGCTCCTGGTTCTCTCCCCTCTTTTTCTCCCCCCCCCAACCCCCAACCCCCAACCCCCAACCCCCAACCCCAGTACCGCTCCCTGGTTCTCTCCTCCTTCAGTGTTGCTCACAGGTTCGCTCGTCTCTTCGCCCCACCTCCATCCCCACTCCGGGCCCGGTTCTCTCCTTCACTCGTGCCTTAGTATGGTCCCAGGTTCTCTCCCCTCTCCTCCCTCAGTGCTCCTCTTGGGTTCCCTCCTCTCTCTTTTCCCCCCGGTACTCTCCCCTCTCCTCCCTTAGAGCTGCTCCTGCTTCTCTCCTCTCTTCCCCCCCCTGATTCTCTTCCCTTTCCTCTCTTAGCATTCCTCCTTGGTTCTCTCCTCTTTCCTCCTTGGTTCTCTGCTCTTCTCTCTGTGCTGCTCCTGGTTCTCTCATCTCCTCTCTGGTTCTCTCCATTCTCCTCTCTGTGTTGCTTCCAGTTTTTTTTCTTTTCCCCCCTGGTTCTTTCCTCTCTCCCTCCAGGTTCTCTCCTCTCTACATAAGAACTTAAGAAATAGGAGCAGGAGTAGGCCATACAGCCCCTCGAGCCTGCTCCGCCATTTAATAAGATCATGGCTGATCTTCGATCTCAACTTCACTTTCCCGCCCGATCCCCATATCCCTTGATTCCCCTAGAGTCCAAAAATCTATTTATCTCAGCCTTGAACGTACTCAATGACTCAGCATCCACAGGCCTTTGGGGTAGAGAATTCCAAAGATTCATAACCCTCTGAGTGAAGAAATTCCTCCTCATCTCAGCCTTAAATGGCCAACCCCTTATCCTGAGACTATGCTCCTTAGTTCTAGACTCAGCAGCCAGGGGAAACAGCTCCTCAGCATCTACCCTTTCAAGCCCCCTCAGAATCTTATGTTTCAATTAGATCACCTGTCATTCTTCTAAACTCTAGCGAGTATAGGCCCATTCTACTCTATCTCTCCTCATAGGACAACCCACATCCCAGGAATCAATCTAGTGAACTTTCATTGCACTGCCTGTAAGGCAAGTATATCCTTATTTAGATAAGGAGAGCAAAACTCTACACAGTACTCCAGGTGTGGTCTCACCAAAGCCCTGAACAATTGTAGCAAGACTTCCTTACTCTTGTACTCCAACCCCCTTCCAATAAAGGCCAACATGCCATTTGCCTGCCTAAGCTTGCTGTACCTGCAGATTAACTTTGTGTTTCTTGTACAAGGACACCCAAGTCTCTCTGAACACCAACATTTAATAGTTTTTCACCTTTTAAAAAATATTCTGTTTTTCTATTCTTCCAACCAAAGTGAATAACCTCACATTTCCCCACATTATACTCCATCTGCCACCTTCTTGCCCATTCACTTAACTGTCTATCCCTTTGCAGATTCTGTGTTCTCCTCACAGCATACTTTCCCACCTAACTATGTATCGTCAGCAAACATGGATACATTACACTCGGTCCCTTCATCTAAGTCATTAATATAGATTGTAAATAGCTGAGGCCCAAGCTCTGATCCTTGCAGCACTCCACTAGTTACAACCTCCCAATCTGAAAATGACCCGTTTATCCCTAGCCTCTGTTTTCTGTCCATTAACCAATCCTCTATCCATGCTAATATATTACCCCAAACCCCATGAGCCCTTATCTTGCATAACAACCTTTTATGTATCAACTTATCGAATGCCTTTTGAAAATCCAAATATACTACATCCACTGGTTCCTCTTTATCTACCCTGTAGTTACTTCCTCAAAAAACTCTAAGAGATTTGTCAAACACGATTTCCCTTTCATAAAACTGTGTTGACTCTGCCTAATCATATTATGATTTTCTAAGCGTTACCACTTCCTGACGAATGCATTCCAGCATTTTCCCGATGGCTGATGTCAGGTTAACTGGCCTGTAGTTCCCTGTTTTCTCTCTCCCTCTTTTTGAACAGTGGTTTTATATTTGCAACCTCCCAAACTGCTGGAATATTGAAATATTTCTTTAAATGTTTGCCATTGCTTATCTACCACCTTAGCCAATTCGCCCCTCATACCTATGTAATTGACTTTATTTAAGTTTAAGACTCTAGTTTCGGACTTAAATATGTCACACTCAAACTCAATGTGAAATTCTATCATATTATGATCACTCTTCCCCAGAGGATCCTTTATTATGAGATTACTAATTAACCCTGTCTCATTATGCAATACAAGATCTAAAATAGCTTGTTCCCTGGTTGGTTCCACAACACATTGTTCTGGGAAACTCTCTTAAATGCATTCCATGAACTCCATCCTCCCAACTACCTTTAATTTTCATATAGACTGGACTAATCAAATTAGTAAAGTCCCCCAAGATTATTGCATTACCTATTTCTTGATTAATACTCTGTCCAATGGTATAGCTACTGCTAGGGGGCCTATAAACTACTCCCACCAATGTTTTCTGCCCCTTGTTATTTCTTATTTCCACCCATACTGATTCTACTTCCTGATCTTCTGAGCCAAGATCCTTTCTCACTACTGTCCTTATGTCATCCTTTATTATGTGGGATACCCACCCCCCCCCCCCCCCCCCGCCTTTCCCATTCTGCCTGTCTTTTGGAAATCTCTCCTCTTTCAGTGCTCTCTTCACTGTCAGTACTACTTCCTGGTTCTCTCATGTAAGGAGACTTACAACACCAGGTTATAGTCCAACTGTTTTATTTGAAAATCACAAGCTTGTGATTTTCAAATAAAACAGTTGGACTATAACCAGGTGTTGTAAGATTCCTTACATTTGTCAACCCCAGTCCATCACCGGCATCTCCACATCCTGGTTCTCTCCCCTGTCCCCTATGATTCTCTTCCCTCTCCTCACTTAGAATTGCTCCTTGGTTATCTCCACTCTTCCCCAGGTTTTCTCCTCTTCCCCGCCCTCCCCCGGTCTCTCCTCTCTGCCCCCTGGTTATCTACCCTCTCCCTATTGGTTGTCTCTCTCCCCCAATTCTTTTCCCTCTCCTCTCCCAGTATTTCTCCCTGTTCTCTCCTCTTTTCCCCCATGGTTCTCTACTCTCTCCCCCAGGTTCTCTCCCCTATCCTCTCTCAATGCTGCTCCTGGTTCTCTCCCCTCTCCTCCCTCATTACCGTTCCTTGGTTCTCTCCCCTCTTCTCCCTCATGCTGCTCCTGGTTCTCTCCTTTCTGCCCCGATTCTTTTCCTTCTCCTCCCTCAGTATTGCTCCATGGTTCTCTCCTCTCTACTCCCTGGTTCTTGCCTCTCTCCCTCTCTGGTTCCCTCCGCTCTCCTCCTTCAGTACTGCTCACAGGTTCTCTCCCCTCTGTGCTGTTCCTGGTTCTCTCCCATCTCCTCCCTCAGTACCACTACCTGGTTGTCTCCTTTTCCCCCTGGTTCTCGCCTCTCTCCTCCCTCAGTACTGCTCCTAGGTTCTCTCCATTCCTCTTTGCCCACTGTTTCTCTCCCCTCTCCCCCCCTGGATCTTTCCCCTCTCTTTGCGCAGCTCCTAGTTCTCCTCCCTCTCCTCTCTGTGCTGCTCCTCAGTTCTCTCCTCTCTCCTCTGTCCTTCCTAGGTTCTCTCCTCACTCTCTGGTTCTCCTCTCTCCTCCCTCAGTGCTGCTCCTGGTTCACTCCCTTTTACCACCTGGTTCTCTCCTCTCTCCCCCGGTTCTCTCCTCTGCTCCTTCAGTACAGCTCCCTGGTTCGCTCCTCTCTCCTTCCTCAGTGCTGCTGCCTGGTTTTCTCCTGCCTCAGTACTGCTCATCGGTTTCTCCCCTGTCCCCGCTCAGTGCTCCTCCTGGGTTGTCTTGTCTGTCCTCTCTCAATACTGCTCCTGTGGCTCATACTCAAGTCCAGCTGTTGCTGTTGTTGCAGTAAGTCGAAATGATTGAATTCTGAACTTACGAGATTCCCAACCATACCATGCAATCCGCACAATCTACAGTAGCAGCCACAATAGGCCTGGGGTCGGAATCCAGAAACAGTGCAGACATGGGAGAGATAGGAAAATGTGAGAGTGACACTGAGGATTCAATGGAGGCATTGAGGAGCCTGGTCCAAGATGATGTCTGCGACCAGGCCCTCCGAAGTGCTCATGTTGACATGAATGTTGGACATGATAAATAAGAAATCATTACTGTTGTGGAAAATATTACTGGTTAAATTTTAGTGTCGAGCACAACACACATTGGTGTAATGGATAATTTTCCAGCTGATGGTCGGAGTTTCCAATTTGAACTGCCTGATATTACCGACTTGCAATCCTGGTGGGTGAAGCTCATCAGCAGCAAAAATTTGGAATATTATCCCTTTAGTGAAATGTGAACTTCCTCGGAGGTGCATAATCCCATATTGGAAATTCAATTGGGAACTTTTTATCTAGCTGCAAATTTGAAGTATGTGTGAGGGCTTTGTCAAACCCTAATTATCCAGTTAATTTGGTTTTAAAAAAACCTGCCCTTTTGCTGAGGGCAGTTGATTTGAGCAGACCACTCAATGTCTTACAGAGCACATTTAGTAGGGTCTTCCTTCATTGCTGGGCTGCTAGTAGATTGGACATTGTGCTCGAGCTTTGAGATTCAGCACAACAAATCGTGTTGGAGCTCACTGTGATTTACAGCAATAATAGGGATGTTAAGGATCAGAGTCCAGTGTAGCTGCCCTGCAGCGCTGAAGGACAGGATCTGCTGTTTTAAAAATGGATTCTACAACAATTACTCTTCAAGGCAGCAGTCACTAAGGTGAACTATAATGCCCTTAGCAACAACGGCCAATGTTCTTTGACTGTAGGCTCTCTCCATCCCTGTGTTGCTGTCGCCTTCAGTTAGCTTCTCCACAAAAGAAATCAATAGAACAGCTAACCAGGCATGAACTCCTGGAGCTGCTTACACTTACTAGTAGTTGCTTGAGTAACGAGCTGGCTATCCTTGTAAGCCTTCTACTGGTGTCCAAGCAGATCCAAATCTATCTACAATCACTTTCTGTCTGCGGTTTCCAACCAATTCTCAATCCAATACCTTCATACTTATGACTGTGACATTGCACAAATCCTATGTGTATAGGAAGTTAATTTGAATAAAGACAATTTGTGTACAGAATATTGATTTGTGTACAAAATGCCAATTTGTATATAGGAAGTCGATTTGCATACCGGAAGTTGATTTCTATGCAGCAGATCCAGTCAGGGTGACATACCTGTGGCACTACCCCCTAACTTCTTTACACAACAGCATTGAATACATTTCCTAGTCAGAGCCCTGAGTGAGTTGAGCTGAGTGTTAACAAACTGATTTGCAGACAATCCCAGAAATCACAGGCCAACCACTTCCTGTGTCAAAGGGATGTTATCTTGAGAAAAAAGTGTTTGACAGATGCTTGCTTTGAATAAGAGGCAGAAAAGAGATCCATTAGAGTGATGTCCACTCTATTACCTCTGGAGCCCCTCATTTCTCATCTATATGCTGCCCCTCAGCGACCCCATCCGACACAACATCAGATTCCACAGCTGATGACACCCAACTCTACCTCACCACCACCTCTCTTGACCCCTCCACTGTCTCTGATTTGTCACACTACTTGGTCCGTCATCCAGTATTGGATGAGCAGAAATTTCCTCCAACTGAACATTGGGAAGATTGAAGGCATTGTGTTCGGTCCCTGCCACAAACTCCATTTTTTGTTTGATAACAGGCCTTGGAACATTTTACTACATTAAAGGCACTATAAATTCAAGTTGTTGTTGATGATGTCAAATGTAAGCGTTGTGATAATGGGGGTGACTTTAAGGAAACACGGGATCATTGCAGCCGGGGGCTGAAGTGGAAGAGAAGCTGTCCGACCCTCCACAGTGTGAGGTCCAGGAGATTTTAATTCCTGAGCCTCATCTGCATGTTTGGAGTTAGTCTCCCACCTGAACCTCTCAGGAAGAACTATATGACTGGAAGCCACTGCCAGGAACCCGCTTGAACAATCCCCAGCAGTAAGGAAAGTGGTTGGGAGGAAGGATGGGGAGGGAGGCCTGGGGTAGAAGAGTCCCAAGACTTTCTTGTTGCATCCAGCTCCACCTGGCCCACAAGGAAGCAAAAAAAATTAGAGAAACCTACCTTTCTGGCTCCTGTTCCCGACAGGTTTGGCCTGGCGGGGAATCGAGGGCTTTCTCCTGCAGGCCTGAGATTGACGTCATCAGAACAATTCCCGGCAGTAAGGAAAGTGGTTGGGAGGAGGGATGCCCTTGGCACCTGCAATTTAAAGTTGCAGTTGGCCAGATCGGGCAGCAGGCCAGTGGGTTAGTCTCTCGCTCCATTTTGACTACCTGCCCCACCCCCCCACCCCCCCCACCAGCCTGGTTTCCGTTGGGAAGGAGAGAGTCAAAATTCGCTCCATTGTGTTATAATTAAAATCAAGCAAACAAAAATTACCAAACATATTGTGATGAAAAGAGAGTGCCCTTTAATCATGAATCTTTTCCCCCTGTCTAATTGAGTCAAAATGAGTTAGTTATAAAAACAAATTGAAGAATGATTATGACAGAGTATGATGCACAGGGACTTCCTGAATACAGCCGTGAATAAGAGAAACAAAATGGTATTTTTGTCCCCAAAGCTGAGAGGTGTGAAATTTCAAATAGCAGATCCTTCACTCAGTGGGACTCAGCAAAGAACCCCCTTAAAGTAGATGGTCCAGAGTCCTGTTTCGATTGGATGTTCTGGTTGTTGAACAAAATGTGTCTGCTTGGTGATCAAAGACTCTGAATCAACAAAAGTTTAAATTAGATGCGTGTACAAGAAAGAACTTGCAATTATATAGCATCTGACATCCTAAAGCGCTTCGCATGCAGTGAGATAATTTCAAAAGTGAGGACTTGCACAACACCAGGTTATAGTCCAACAGTTTTATTTTAAATCACAAGCTTTTGGAGCTTTCCTCCTTCGTCAGGTGAGTGATTTAAAATAAAACTGTTGGACTATAACCTGGTGTTGTGCAAGTCCTTACATTTGTCCACCCCAGTCCATCACCGGCATTTCCACATCATAATTTCAAAACGCAGTTATTGTTGTTTTGTAAGCAAATTGTGCACAGTGTGAATGAGGAACATTGCTGAAATTATAGATAGAAATATTAGTGGCCGTTTGCGACTATGCGCTATCGGCCGGGGGCTGTGCCCGCCAGTCACGTATGCCAGGATTTTTATTGGATGGAAAATTGTGGGCAGTGCACCTGTGATTTCCTCAACTATGTAGCTGGTAAGCACAGCCCCAGCTAGTAGCAGACATTTTTCAAATCAGCTGTTACATCTTCATTTCGATTGGGAGAGAGTTTCATTTCCTAAGCACAGAGAAACAAGCAAAGGTCACAAAGGAAAATATTCTTATCTCCCAGAATCACTCTATTTCCTCTCCTATGTGTTGGTAATGGATGTTTGTTTGTAATAATGGTTGCACATTATGGGGGCGGTTTTCATTTTGACTGTTATTGTGTGGCAGCTGCCCAGATTAGTCAGGGTGGAAGCCGATCATTTTTAGTCCTGGATCCTAATTAGAATGCGGTCGGCAAGCTGCCAGCATGAAGTAAGTTCCTCAATACCGATCACCGATCTGGAGGCGGGGAATCGGGCAGAGCTATCGAATATGAAAGGGAAGGGTATTAGCATGGGAATGAAAAGAAGCAGCACTTTACAGCAGCAGGCAACGTGCATGCAGATTAGGCTCCCCATAAATATCACTGAAAATGGCTGCCTCCCGATGTACCGTTCATGGTTGGTGGTTTGGAGCTGGTGGTACTCAGGCGGGCCGAGACCAAAATAGTTTTGTCATCTGACCCTTATTTGAATATATGTATGAGCCGCCCGCCTGCTTCTGACAGGACCTCCACCCTTTTTAAGCGCAAGTGAGGTGGTCATAACACGACAATCACTCCCTGTGTGTTTTACAAGATGTTTCTTCACTGGGTCTCAAGTGTTCAGTTTTGATTTCTGCTGGATAAACGGGTAGATTTCCTTTCCTAATTCTTCAAGAATGTAAGATCTTCGGCCAATTGGCAAAAGTTCTGTGAATACCGACTAACATGTAGCTAGGATTACCAACTCTGATTGGAGGCATTCCTGGAAGTTTGATCACGTGATGTTCTGAGCATGTGACACCTGATCTCGTGATGTTCTGATCATGTGACATCTGATCACCTGACTTGTACAAATGTTATTGCATTTAACTTGTAAAGGTTGGGTCCCGTTGTTGATTTTGTTTGCTCATGATTTTGCGCCAGCAACTGTTGTGAACCTGCGAAGAGGGGGAATTGAGGGTGAGAGAAACTTTGATTCCACCAGTAACTAACTGAAATTGCACTGATAACTAATAGTAATACTGGTAACATTCAGATTCCTCTTATAACCAACTCACTGAATAACCCACTGAAAGTCTATATGTAACTTGTACCTAGTAGTAACCCTATAATAATAAAAACAGAGAATGCTGGGAATACTCAGCAAGTCAGGCAGCATCTGTGGAGAAAGAAACAGAGTTAACGTTTCAGGTCAAAGACCATTCGTCAGAACTGGAAGATGTTAAAGAGTTAAAGCTTTTAAGCAAGTACAGAGCCAGGGAAAGGCGGGGGTCTTCCTTTTTCCTCAACCGAGGATTCCCCTCCACTGTAGTTGACAGGGCCCGCGACCACGTCCGTCCTATTTCCCACACTTCTGCCCTCACCCCTTCCCTTCCTTCCCAGAACCATGATAATGTCCCTCTTGTCCTCACCTTCCACCCCACCAGCCTCCACATTCAATGTATCATCCTCCACCATTTCTGCCGCCTCCAGCATGATCCTAACACCAAACACATCTTCCTCTCCCCTCCCCTTTCAGCATTCCGAAGAGACCGCTCCCTCCGTGACACCCTGGTCCATTTTTCCATCACCCCCAACATCCACTCTCCTCCCCACGGCACCTACCCATGCGAACGCAGGAGATGCAGCACCTGCCCCTTCACCTCCTCCGTTCCCACTGTCCAGGGCCCCTAACACTCTTTCCAGGTGAAACAGCGATTTACTTGTACTTCTTTCAATTTAGTACACTGTATTCGCTGCTCACAATGCAGTTTCCTCTATACTGGGGAGACCAAACGCAGATTGGGTGATCGCTTTGCTGAACATTTCCGCTCTGTCCGTAAGCATATCCCTGACCAGCCAGTCGCTTGCAATTTTAATTCCCATCCCACTCCCATTCTGACCTCTCTGTCCTTGGCCTCTTACACTGTTCCAATGAAGCTCAATGTAAGCTCGAGGAACAGCACCTCATCTTTCATTGAGACACTTTACAACCTTCTGGACTCAACACTAATTTCAATAATTTCAGATCCTAACCACTGCTCCCATTTTTTCGGACAGCAAGTACTGGTAATGGTTCTGCTGCTGCCATTTACAGCTACTCCTGACCAATCTTTTGTTTCTTGTCCCATTACCACCTTCCTTGCCTTGCACCATCATCCCTTTTGTCATTTAATCACTTTTGCCCTCTACCCTATCACAGACCTTCCCTTTTGTTCTTTCCTCCCCTCACCTCCCTCACCCAGCCTTTCCCTTGCTCTGTACCTGCTTAAAAACTTCCAGTTCTGACGAAAGGTCTTCGACCCGAAACATTAACTCTCTTTCTTTCTCCACAGATGCTGTCTGACTTGCTGGGTATTTCCAGCATTTTCTGTTTTTATTTCAGATTTCTACCATCTGCAGTATTTTGCTTTTGGAGTAGTGATCCTATAATCTGTTAACCCTGAAACCATAGCCAGAAATCCCCAACGCTGCACAAGGTGCAGTCAGGCTCCCCACTTGCTGCCACTTTTAATCGGCCCCATTCTCTCTCCCCATCTCCTTGGACTCTGGCTTGGACTCCAGTTCAGTTTGAAAGTGACATCTCTGAACTGGGAACCTCAGTCAGTGCTGATCTGTACTTGGACTTCACACATCAAAACCGGCCGATACAGACAAAGGGCAGTGGGCTTAGTGTTTGGGGCACTTCTCATAGGGCACTTCGTCCTAAACTCAGCTCAGCACTAACATTTCTAAACCACTCCCTGGGCTCAGTCTCAATAAAGGAGAGTTTTCGTAGAATAATAGAAATTACAGCACAGGCGGAGGCTTTTCGGCCCCCCATTGCTGGCGCTCTCTCCTGTAACCCCATTGCCCTCCCAGATCTTCCTTTTCAAATATTGATCCATTTCCCTTTGAAATAAAGTTTTAGTCTCTACCTCAGTAGCCACATGTGGTGAAGGATCCCACGGTCTAATAGCCCTCAGTTCAAGAACCTTCCTCCTCCCTTCCACCTTGGTTCTTCAACTGACAATCTTTGGTTTCCATTTCTTAGTTCCCCATTCACAGATTGTTTGCTGTTCCCTTTTAGTGCAAATAAAAATTGTACATGTATACCTTTAAACACAGCACCCTCTATATCCATCTGGATCCCACTGGTATTTTTGGTCATCGGTGTTGGGTTCTCTGTCAGGTTGAATGGTGAACCTATTTCTTCCTTCCCTGTATCGCATGCTGCCATGGAAATGAGGTCAAGCTGCAGATGCATGGATGTGAATCACTTCAGCTCCCAGATTTGATGCTGATCCAGAATGGTGAGCTTGGCATAAAGCCAGGAGCAACTCCATCACTTTTCATTAATACTACAATCGGATCTCCCATGGCTTTGATCTCAGAGACAAAAACAAATTAATTCTCCCTTCCTCTGTAACTATCAACTTGTCTCCTGCTCCAATTCTTCCTACAGCCCTCTTTTTCACTTTGACACCCTTTTTTTCTCTCACTGTATGCCGTCATACTCCCTCCATGTTGACAATGTTTGTGCACACTCTGCTGTACATTGACTATATAGATGTACACATTGTAGGGTAAATTTTCTGACTCGCCATTCTCAGCACAGAGCCTTCCTCGATGGGAGCAGAGATCGGAGAACTGGTGTGTAGGTCAGTGGATTAGAAAATTGGAAGTGCCATTCTTGGAGCCTCCTCCTGCTAAGTTGCCTTGTTGCTTACCACCATTCTTGCCTGGATGTGATAGGGGTACAGATCTTTTGCTCTGCTGTGGTGGTTACGGGACTGCATAGCTCTGTCAATAGTCTGCTGCAATAGCTGTTTAGCATGAAGGTAGCCCTGTGTTATGGACATGTAAAACTTCGATGTGTGCTCCCTCTGAGGCCAGACTTTCGGGTGTGGTATGGACAGAGCTATTTGGTCCCAGCAAAAGCTCTGTAGCCCTACTACATCCCGACAAGAATGGTGGCGGGTACCCAGACAATTAATGGGAGGAGAAGACTTCATGAATAATCCTATCCACCATCTACCATCATGGGAGAACTTGGCTTGTGAGTGCAAGAAACAAAACGGATACTTGCAAGCGGAACTGCAATTGCAAGTATTCTCAGCCAAAAGTGCCTAGTGGATGATCTTACTCGGCCTCCTCCTGAATCCCTGCCATCATAGATGTCAGTGTCCAATCAATTCGGTTCACTCCATCTCATATTAGGAAATGGTTTAATGCACTGGACACAGCAAAGTCTAACATGGCTGTAATGCTGAAGACTCACACACCAGAACTAGCTAGCCCCCTAGCCAAGCTATTTCAGTGCAGCTGCAACTCTGGCATTTACCTACCAATGTGAAAAATTGCCTAGGTATGTCCTATCCACAAAAGCAGAACAAATCTAACCTGGTCAATCACGGCCTTATCCGTGTCATAGATTTATTAAGCATACAATGCATGCAATAGTACTTAAACTTACAAACGCACATGATAATGGTTTGGTTGAAGATTCAAACATGTTACAGTTCTGAGCTCTTAGGCCTTCTTTCACCCCCTCTATATGGCAATCATTTATGTATTATATTATACAAAAGTTAAAATACAACTCCATATAAGGAGAAAGCAAAATACTACAGATGCTGGAAATCTGAAATAAAAACAGAAAATGCTGGAGAAGCTCAGCTCTCCTGAAACGTTAACTCTGTTTCTTTCTCCATAGATGCTGCCTCACTTGCTGAGCTTCTCCAGCATTTTCTGTGTCCAAATAAGGAGAATTTAATTGAACTTGTCCTTTATTGATAACTTTATTTAATAAACTCATTTTCTTACTTAACAAGCTCCTTTTCCATTAGGCTAACGAGATCAGTATAACTCCCTTACTTTGTTATCTTAACAATAGTTTCACTCTTGTTACATATAATTGCTATTCCGCCAAATGAAACCTTTAATTATACCTTTGATTGGGTATCATTCCGTACTACAGAAACCCCAATTAAAAAGGATGATGTATGCCCAGATGTTTTCCTTTTGCAGAATGAACTGTTTTCCCACATTCATTATCAAATGATTATCATTCTCTGAAATGTTAGGAACCAATATGCAATGGCACATCTTTAATTTAGTCCCTTAATCATCTTGAAATTGACATTGCTGTCGGGTCAGTCTTGGTTAAACAGCTCAGTGGTCACTACGTTAAATTGACATACTTCCCTGCTTAACAAGCAAAGGCTAAAGGTTAATATTATGGCAATATAAAGAGAAATCAATAGTAGTATAACATTAGTGTACTGCAGGGCAATCTGATTAACCCTTTCCTTACAACAGGCAACATTTGCACTACATAAGTGCCAGATAATAACGATCCCTAACAAGAAAAGGCCCAGCTATCCCTCCTAACCTTCAATACCGAGTTTCTCCACCCCATCAACATCTCGGGGTCACCATTAACAAGAAAGTTTATTGGACCAGTCATATCAATACTGTAGCTATAACAGCAGTGCAGAAACTTGGTGCTCTGTGATGAATGGCTCATCTCCTGATTCCTCAAACCCTCTCCACCATCTACAAGACTTAAGTCAGGCGTGTGATGGATTACTCACCACTTGCCGGATGGGTGCAGCCACAACTACACTCGAGAATCTCGACACCAAACAGGACAGAGTAGTTTGCATGATCATTATCCCTGCCACTGCACTGACGATCCACCCCTCTACATGGTGCACTGCAACAACTAACTAAGCTTCAAAAACATCTTCCTCCCCTGTGACCTCTACTAAGGGGAAGGATAAGAGCAGCAATGTCGTGGGAACACCATCACATCCAAGTTTTTCTCCAAGTTGCACACCGTTGTGACGTGCTCCTTCATTGTCACTGGGTCAGTATCCTGGAATTCTAGCAGTAGGGCAACTAGGGATAGGCAATAAACATGGCCTTGCCCACACCCCGAGAACAAAAAAAGGTAAAAATTCAATTAATCGCTATCTGTTAAATTACCAATCAAATATCTGGTTGACTAATCAAAGGCACCAACAAGGAATAAGCAATCAAATTCCTCAATATTTTTTCAAAGGTACACGTCGCAAACCAACAATTATCACAAAGAGCTGACCAATCAAATAATATCTTCAACTATTTTCATCTACTATCTTCCTTCTTCACTCTGCTGAGTATATAAAACTAGAAATAATAGCCCCAAAGTTGCACAGTTGTTCCAGCATCTTCTGCCATAAGTGCGGCAGGAGTCCATCAGAATGGCTACAAACTCGGCTGGGACTTAGATATGCCGAGTTTCAGTATTTCTCTGCAGTTTCCAGGGTGGCCTGTGGGGGAGGCTGGGATCATTGGTGAATGTACACCAAAAACAGCTTCATCAGCAACAACTTGCATTTATATAGCGCCTTTAACGTAGTAAAACATCCCAAGATTAAAAAAAAGTTGCACTGATCATCTTCGGGGTTCGACCGGATTCCCACTTTAACTCTGTCAGGAGACCAGCGGAACCCACAGGAAAACAACAGGGACCTGATTGTGCCGGGACTCAGCGGTTTTTAGGATTTTTGAGCCTGCTTGTAAGGAGGAGATGGTTCATCCACCCTTTACAAGGAAAATATAGTTAGGGGATAGAGCCAAGGGTGGGGCTACCTACACTGGGAAGTGGTTGCTAGGCTAGGCAAGCAGACTGGACTCCCAAAGGCTGGACACATTTCTGTTTTCAATTTCTTGTTTGGACCCTTATGCCAGGGCTGAAGGTTTCTGGCCAGGGTCTGGAGGGCATGGACATTGGCAGCTCCCCTCCCCCCCGCATGGTGGCCAGAAATACAGCAAAAAATTAAATATTATCATGGAAATGTTCCAAGTTTAAGGTCTTTCCGAAGATAGTCTCTTAGGTACAGTGGTGCTGGTCATTTCTGCGTGGTCTAAACGTTACATTTCATAGAATTACGTAGAATCTACAGCACAGAAACAAGCGATTCGGACCAACTGGTCTATGTCAGCATTTATGCTGCACATGAGCCTCCTCCCACATTTCTTCATCTAATCCGGACAGCATATCCTTCAATTCCTTTCTTCCTCATGTGCTTATCTAGCTTGCCTTAAATGCATCTATGCAATTTGTCTCAGCTACTCCTTGTGGTAGTGAGTTTCACATTCTTACCACTCTTTGGGTAAAGAAGTTACTCTTGAATTCCCTCATGGATTTATTTGTGACTATCTTATATTTATGGTTTGTTCTTTTGGTCTCCCCCACAAGTGGAAACCCCTTCTCTACATCTACCTTATCAAACCCTTTCATAATCTTGAAGACATCTATTAGGTCACCTCTCAGCCTTTTCTTTTCGAGAGAAAAGAGCCCCAATCTGTTCAGCCTTTCCTGATAAGTATATCCTCTCAGTTCTGGTATCAGCCTTATGAATCTTTTTTGCACCTTCTCTAGTGCCTCTATATCCATTTTACAATATGGAGACCATACTCCCGGCTGTAGTGCTGAAGACTTGTGCTCCAGAATTAGCTGCACCTCTAGCCAAGTTGTTCCAGTACAGCTACAACACTAGCATCTACCCGACAATGTGGAAAATTGCCCAGGTATGTCCTGCCCACAAAAAGCAGGACAAATCCAATCCGGCTAATTACCGCCCCATCAGTCTACTCTCAATCATCAGCAAAGTGATGGAAGGTGTCATCGACAGTGCTATCAAGCGGCACTTACTCACCAATAACCTGCTCACCGATGCTCAGTTTGGGTTCCGCCAGGACCACTCGGCTCCAGACCTCATTACAGCCTTGGTCCAAACACGGACAAAAGAGCTGAATTCCAGAGGTGAGGTGAGAGTGACTGCATCAAGGCAGCATTTGACCCGAGTGTGGCACCAAGGAGCCATAGTAAAATTGAAGTCAAAGGGAATCAGGGGGGAAAATCTCCAGTGGCTGGAGTCATACCTAGCACAAAGGAAGATGGTAGTGGTTGTTTTAGGCCAATCATCTCAGCCCCAGGATATTGCTGCAGGAGTTCCTCAGGGCAGTGTCCTAGGCCCAACCATCTTCAGCTGCTTCATCAATGACCTTCCCTCCATCATAAGGTCAGAAATGGGGATGTTCGCTGATGATTGCACAGTGTTCAGTTCCATTCGCAACCCCTCAGATAATGAAGCAGTCCATGTCCGCATGCAGCAAGACCTGGACAACATCCAGGCTTGGGCTGATAAGAGGCAAGGAACATTCGCGCCAGACAAGTGCCAGGCAATGACTATCTCCAACAAAAGAGTGTCTAACTGCCTCCCCTTGACATTCAACAGCATTACCATCACTGAATCCCCCACCATCAACATCCTGGGGGTCACCATTAACCAGAAGCTTAACTGGACCAGCCATGTAAATATTGTGGCGACAAGAGCAGATCAGAGGCTGGGTATTCTGCGGCGAGTGACTCACCTCCTGACTCCCCAAAGCCTTTCCACCATCTACAAGGCACAAGTCAGGAGTGTGATGGAATATTCTCCACTTGCCTGGATGAGTGCAGCTCCAACAGCACTCAAGAAGCTCGACACCATTCAGGACAAAGCAGCCCGCTTGATTGGCACCCCATCCACCACTCTAAACATTCACTCCCTTCACCACCGGCGCATTGTGGCTGCAGTGTGTACCATCCACAGGATGCACTGCCGCAACTCGCCAAGGCTTCTTCGACAGCACCTCCCAAACCCGTGACCTCTACCACCTAGAAGGACAAGAGCAGCAGGCACATGGGAACAACACCACCTGCACGTTCCCCTCCAAGTCACACACCATCCCGACTTGGAAATATATCGCCGTTCCTTCATCATCGCTGGGTCAAAATCCTGGAACTCCCTTCCTAACAGCACTGTGGGAGAACCGTCACCACATGGACTGCAGCGGTTCAAGAAGGGGGCTCACCACCACCTTCTCAAGGGCAATTAGGGATGGGCAATAAATGCTGGCCTCGCCAGCGATGCCCACATCCCATGAACGAATAATAAAAAAAAACAAGATCCCTTTGCTCCTCTACCTCATTTAGACTCATTATCCAAGCAGTATGTGACCTTCTTATTCTTCCTACCAAAATGTAACACTTATCTATATTGAAATTCATTTGCCAATTACATGCCCATTCATAAATTTATTATTGTCTTATAGTATTTTGTCGCATTCTTCCTTAGTATTAACTATACCCCTCAATTTGGTGGTGTTACATTTAGAAGTGTGCTTGTCATGTCCAATATCTAACTATATGATAGTGTATCCCAGGCTTGTAATAATTGTACCCACTTGTGATCTGCACAGGGTATTTGTGTCTTTCGTGCATGTGCATCTCCAGTTTCTCCAAAATCGGACTAAGAAAACATTGGTAAGATGAAGCCAGATATGAAGCATTAAACGGCGTTATTTCACTGTAAGTAAACGTACAGAACAAGCAATATGATCTGTCTACTTACTTCAAATAGTACAGCTTGTCTTTGTGCAGTAATACAAAGTAATGAATACACATAATTGGATCGTCTAACCGCACTTAAAATAAGATACAACTATCCTCCTGCAATCTAAACTTCTGAGCCTGGCCAAAGCTTACCCTTGCAGCTTTCCCTTCAAGCCATGACTGACTTTATCTTCTTTCTTTCCCTGCGTTCACAACTGGATGGGAGGGCATGTCCCAGCCAATCCCTACTGACTGCAGGGACGAGGTGCCTCCTAATACAATGGGTGCAAGCTGGTTACCAACTGCTCAGGCAGCTAAGGAATTGCTTATTGTTTATAGTCTTTGGGAAAAAGAATTTCCATTAACATGCTAACCACATTTCACCTGGGTGTTTTTTTTAACTTGCATGAATACACTTTACTTCAAAACTCCAACATTGAAAAGTAACTCTTTCCCCCAAATTACCCCTGTGGTAAATTGGCCAAAAATAATCCTGAAACATAACAGTAAGTAATTGGTAGTGCACTTTAAGCAAGTTTTATAAAGTGACACCTAAATAGTGTTACAAATAGTGTATCCATAAGGCCTGTATCTTTCAATATCAGCTAGATGTGTGACAGTTGTAACCTTTTTAACACTTCAGTGCCGTACTGAGGAAATGTTGCACTGTCGGAAGTGCCGTGTTCCAGATGAGATGTTAAACTGAGGCCCCGTCTGCTCTTCCAAATGGATGTGAAAGATACCATGACACTTTTCAAAGAAAAGCAGTGGAGACCTCCAAGTGTCCTGGCCAATATTTATCTTGCAACCAACATCACTAGAAACAGATTATCTGGTCATTCATCTCATCGCTGTTTGTGGAACATTGCTGTGTACCAATTGGCTACCGCGTTTTCCCATGTACTTCATTGGCTGTGAAGCGCTTTGGGACGTTCTCAGGTTATGAAAGGCACTATCTAAATATACTCTTTATTCATTTCTTTGCGTTAGCCATGTAATGGGTAACCAGATGGTTTCCATTCCAGGGTTTTAAAGGAAGTAGGTGAGATCATTGCAGAAAGCCTAACTATAATCTTCCAAAGTTCTCTCTATTCTGGAACCGTTCCTTTAGATTGGAAAATTGCAGATTTCACTCAGCTATTTAAGAAAAGTGAGCGAGGGAAACCAAGGAATTCTAGACCAATTAGCCTAACATCTGTTGTCCGGAAATTACTAGTGTCTATAATTAAGGATAGAGTCACTGAACACCTTGAAAATTTTCAGCTGATCAGAGAGAGCCAGCATAGATTTGTAAAGGATAGGTCATGCCTGACGAACCTGATTGAATTTTTTGAAAAGGTGACTAAAGTAGGAGATGTTGTTTATATGGCATTCGATAAAATCCCTCATAAGAGACTGTGATGTGGAGATGCCGGTGATGGACTGGGGTTGACAAATGTAAGGAATCTTACAACAGCAGGTTATGTAGGTAACATCCTGTAGGTAACATCTCTCTGTCTGAACACTTTGATTGCCTTGATAATGGGCAGTTGGAAAGATTATCTGCAATCACCAGGTATTGTTCTTTGACTATCAATGCGGTAACCTTCCATGGAATCCCACACTCACCTGACGAAGGAGAAAGCCTCCGAAAGCTTGTGATTTTTAAATAAAACAGTTGGACTATAACCTGCTGTTGTCAGATTCCTTACAATCATAAGAGACTGTTAGCTAAAGTTGAAGCTCATGGAATTGAGGGCAAATTATTGACCTGGTTAGGAAATTGGCTGAGTGGCAAGAGAGTAGGGATAATGGGCAGGCACTCAAATTGGCAGAATGTGACTAGTGGCATTCCACAGGGTTCTGTGTTGGGGCCTCAACTATTCACTATTTATTAGCGACTTAGAAGACAGGATAGAGAGCGACTTATCCAAGTTTGCCGATGACACGAAGATAGGCAGCATTGTAAGCAGTGTCGATGGAAGCATAAAATTATGAGAGATATTAATAGATTAAGTGAATGGGCAAAACTGTGGCAAATGGATTTTAATATAGCCAGATGTGAGGTCATCCACTTTGGACCTAAAAAGGATAGATCAGAGTACTTTCTAAATGGTGAAAGCTTGAAACAGTGGAGGTCCAAAGAGGCATAGGGGTCCATGTACATAGATCATTAAAGGTCATGGACAGGTATAGAAAATCATCAAAAAAGGCTAATGGATTGCTGGCCTTTATATCTAGAGGACTAGAATACAAGGGGGTAGAAGTTATGCTACAGCTATACAAAGCCCTGGTTAGACCACATCTGGACTACTGTGTTGAGTTCTGGGCACCGTACCTTAGGAAGGATATATTGGTTTTGGAGGGAGTGCAGCGTAGATTTATTAGAATGATAGCTGGGCTCCAAGGGTTAAATTACGAGGAGAGATTACACAAACTTGGGTTGTATTCCCTGGAATTTAGAAGATTAAGGGGTGATTTGATTGAAGTTTTCAAGATATTAAGGGGAACTGTTGGGTAGATAGAGAGAAACTATTAACGCTGGTTGGGGAGTCTAGGACGAGGGGACATAGCCTAAAAATTAGAGCCAGGACTTTCAGGAGTGAAGTTAGGAAACATTTCTACACTCAAAGGGTGGTAGAAGTTTGGAACTCTCTTCTGCAAATGGCAGTTGATGCTAGCTCAATTGTTAATTTTAAATCTGAGATTGCTAGATTTTTGTTAACCACAGGTATTAAGGGATTTGGGGCTAAGGCGGGTAATTGGAGTTAGGGCACAGATCAGCCATGATCTCATTGAATGGTGTAACAGACTAAATGGCCTACTCCTGTTCCTATGTTTTTGTGTAATATATCCTTCAGTAAATTACAGTGATGGGCACATTTAGGCTCCAATGGGAGTACAGTAACCCTGGAATACCTGTGAGCATTGCTATGGGAGGCCCGCTAGCATTTACAAGTAAAACTAGTGTTTCGGAGATTTGTTGGAGAACTTCAGGCTTTCACAACATCTCATATGATCTAAATAAAACACAAACGTTTATTGTGAGCACGGTAATAAGGTTGTCATTGTTGCAATAATTCAATGATCGAAGGCCCCAATAAGTACAAATCAGCATCAAATTATAATAGCATAAGCATGTTCTATTATAAGGCAGCCTACATACAAAGTAAAGATTACCTATCTTGGGAGTGTGGTTAGCCAGACATGCTTTTCCCTGAGCTCTCTGCAGCTAAATAGACTCAGGCAACTTATATATCTTGTTTCAAACCTTACAATATTCCTTAACATTGTTATCCAAACAATGGGCCCGATATTAGGTTGGCAGCGGGGGGTCGACTGGGTGCGTGGATAACGCGCCCAGTGAAATCGGTGGGTTTGGCACGCGATCGTAAGTAAATTGAGGCCGCTCATCTTGGCTTCCGGGTTTCACGCTGGAAAGCTGCGCAGCAGGCGGACTGCGCACCCACATCATAGGCTGTCAGCTGGAGGAGCCCTATTTAAAGGGGCAGTCCTCCACTGACTGATGCTGCAGAAAATAGGCAAAATTACAGCATGAAGCAGCCCAGGGGGAAGGCTGCTCCCAGGTTTAATGATGCCTCACTCCTGGTCTTACTGGATGGGGTGAGGAGGAGGGAGATCTTCCACCCGGCGGACTGGAGGAAGTGGCCTGCCTCTGCCACCACGAAGGCCTGGCTCGAGGTGGCAGAAGAGGTCACCAGCACCACCAACATATCACGTACCTGCATACAGTGCAGGAGGCACTTTAATGACCGAACCAGGTCAGCCGAAGTGAGTACTCTTACTCATTCCCCTACACTCCAACTGCCACATCACTGCCCCCACCCCACATCTCCTTCTGCACTGCCAACATGACTATCACATCACCCCTCACACCCTCCGAACCCTCATCCTCATCTTACCTGCACTTCCTCACCTCCCCAGTACTCATCCCACCACTACCACTCAACCCAATCCTCATACAATCTCATGGCTCTGTCTCATACTCACCCTCTCATGCATCTCTTTCACGGTCAGCCTCACGCCACCTGCCACTACCTGTGCTGCAGCCACAGGGCATGCATCACATATGTGCAGTAGGAAGCGTGAGGCAAACATGTCGTGAGTATGAAGGGGATGCACAAGGGTGTTTGAGGGTTTGTCATGGTTATCACTTATATTTGATTTCTGATCAACTCACATTACATATTATTATTGTCACCACTACTGCCACGTCTTGGCCATTCTTGACTGGCTTGTGCAATAAGACCCTTTCATGAGGTTCTCCATGAACACCCTTGATGCCACCCATTGGATCACCGTACAGTGGGTGTATGTGTAGTTGCACGACTATTTTGTGCAGGTGCCTGTTGCGCAGCACTGTGTTGTGTAGCTCCACGTGGCGGAGGTGGACGGCGTGCCTGGCGAGGCTGGTGATGTTGCTCGTCCTCCAATGGATTGACGAATGCAGCTATGGAACTCCCCCCCTCCCCACCCCGCCCCCATCCTGACAGTGTGAGTGTGAGGGGGTCCGCAAAGTAGGTAAATGTGTTTGGACAGCAGAGTTTAGGGTATGATGCAATAATTTTGAGTGTGGAGACAATGGTGTGGCAGGCAAAACTTTGTCTGAGGTGACAGAGTGCCCTGCCCAACTGTCAAGGAATTCTCTGCATCTCCCAATGGCTGCTGACTGAAACACGTCTGCAACAACAGGAACTTCCTTCCTAACAGCACTGTGGGAGAACCTTCACCACACAGACTGCAACGGTTCAAGAAGGTGGCACACCACCACCTTCTCAAGGACAATTAGGGATGGGCAATAAATGCTGGCCTCGCCAGCGACGTCCACATCCCATGAACGAATAAAAAAAAAAGGGAGTGTTTCCCACAGCATGGGAAACATGCTGAAGAGAGTCCAAAATCACATCCCTGCTACAATCTCTTCCCAATGAGGTCTGTCAACGACCTCAAGAACCTCCCTAACTATCTAAACTGTCATCCTGCCCGCGGAGTCCCGCATGCTGGGGCTGCGTGCGCACCGATTCGCATCATTGGGGAACCCGGAAGTGGGCGGGTTGGAGCCGGGCTCCAGACTCGCTCCGTGGATTCCCCAATTTTAGGAACCCCCCCCGCCACAAACGCACCCGCTCGGCCATCCTAAAATTGACCCCAGTGAGTTTAACATCATTATCCAAATGTTCCTTCAAGAGAAAAAAACTTCTGTTTCCGTGTATCTGTACATTTTATTCCACTACATTATCTGTTCCTTTTCTCCTCTTCAGCTCCTTAGGATGTTTTTCAGTGATAAAGCTACCTCGTGTTAAAATGGAAAATAAATATTTATCCTTGCTCCCCCACCACACCTCGATTATACAGCATTTGCGCAGTTCCTGCATTGGGCAGTGGGAGAGAAAAGCGTTCCTTGTGGAACTATGGGAGTACGCTTGGGGCATCTAATGGGAGTAAAACGGAACCACAATGAACATTTTGTCAGCTTGAATTGCATAACACAGGTAAACACAAGCCTTTTCATGGTAACTGTTAAGTGTGTTGCCGTATTGAGTGCTTAAAATGCTTTCAGGGGTAAGTTGGATAATTTGTGAAATTATTGCCTCACTCATTACTTGAGCAAACACATTGGCCTGAGGGATATTTAGACTAGGATTTCTGTGTGATCTTTCTTACTGTCCATGGTTCAGTAGAAAATTCTAGAAATGTTACGAGACTGTGTCAGCACCGCAGTGAAGATTAAACATGTTTGCAAATCCTTGTTTGGATGAAGATTTACTGAAAAAGGAACAAATAATGGCAAGTTTCAATTCATGTACATTTAAACAGGAGAACATCCAAAGACATTGGTGTGTGCTGGCGCTCTGTAGACAGTCTTTAAGTGACTGGCTTTTCATAGTGCTGCTACGTAAATCTTTTTCTGAATGCAGCTGCACACACATGCCAAAACAATAATTTATAGTACCAATCATTCGCTTCTAGAATGATACGATAGGAGTAATTTCACAGGTCTGAGCTCCCACTGCAGAGTCTCGCGCGCTGGGAACACGTCAACAATTCGGGCATGTGATTGAAATCCCAACTGGTGAGCCAATGTGACAGGAATACAAACTCAGACAATTAGCCCTAATACAGGGAGGCCAAACATAGGGGGCACGGTACCGGTGGGAGGAGAGCAGTGGGGGGGGGGGGTGGATTTTCGGGTGCGAACTCAGAAGGGAAGTAGGCGGCTCGCGAGGCCAATCAATGCCTCTTCTGGGTTTCGTGCCCGGCAACCAGCCTGATTGACAGGCTAGCTTCCTGTTGGCAGAGAGGAGCTACACATCCAAGGTGGGAGGTGGGGCTGGAGAAGGAGAGAGAGGGAGACCTCGTCGGCCATTGGGAGAGAGACGGTGGGGGTGGGGGGAGGAGACATCGGCATCGGTTGTTGGGGGGGGGGTCCAGGCGACATTGGAGATCGGAGGGGGTGGTGGTCCAGGCAGCATTGGTTTTAAGGTATGTTTGTTAACTTTTTTTACAATGGAAAATTTCATTTTATTTCATTTATTTAGTGTATTTTTCATTGATCCGGCCCTTCCCACCTGCTTTCACCAGGTGTGAATCGGAAGCGATGGGAAAGCCGCCCAGGTAAGGTTAAAATCATTTTAAGTGTCCAAAACATAAAATATAAAGTACCTTAAGTGTCTCAATGATATCTTTAAGTATTGGCCCGCCGGATTTATGTGGGGGCAGGGCTTCCTAGTGGTTAATGTGCACATGCACACAGACTTGCCTGAGTCTAATGCAAAAATGGGTGGGTTCTAATCGGGATGTCTGCCCGCCCCCAAAAACATCGATTTTGTCTGCCCCCCTGCCCCCAGCCCACCCGATCTTGGGGGCTAAAATTGAGCCCATGGTCCGTGGGCCGGATCCCGCCCATGGAACAGCTTCATCTGGCCCGCAGACTTCCCCACAGAGCTGGCCTGGCTATCGCAAAATTTTCCTGAGTGCTTCCCGAAACCTGACAGATGAATTTGGAGTACTCTAACTTTCTGAAGCCAGTCTTTCCTGGGGCTCTGAGGAGTTTTCCGACCTCCTCGCCTCCCCTCCCCCCTCCCCCACGCTTCTTGCCAAACACTGTTGAACTCTGTCCACTCCTTCATCGCATTTTTACCATTGGGTTTGAGTACTCCGCTCGCTCCTGTTCTTGAATCACCTTCACACTCAAGTGGAGCCCCATGCTCCTCTGCTCTGCAGTTATACACTGCTTTAAATTAGATATATCTGATAATAAAAGGTGGAGCAGGGAAATGGAAAAGCAGAGAGGGTTCGATGGGGAGAGATCCTACTTCACCCTATATTAAAAAGAGCAAAACGTGAAGACTGAAAAAGATAGAACTGAGAAAAAGATCATAAGCTGGTTGAGTGAAGCGGACTGGGATAGAGTCATAGAGTTATACAGCACGGATAGAGGCCCTTCGGCCCATCGTGTCCGCGCCGGCCATCAAGCCCTGTCTACTCTAATCCCATATTCCAGCATTTGGTCTGTAGCCTTGTATGCTATGGCATTTCAAGTGCTCATCCAAATGCTTCTTGAATGTTGTGAGGGTTCCTGCCTCCACAACCCTTTCAGGCAGTGAGTTCCAGACTCCAACCACCCTCTGGGTGAAAAAGTTCTTTCTCAAGTCCCCTCTAAACCTCCCGCCTTTTACCTTGAATCTATGCCCCCTTGTTATAGAACCCTCAACGAAGGGAAAAAGCTCCTTAGTATCCATCCTATCTGTGCCCCTCATAATTTTGTACACCTCAATCATGTCCCCCCTCAGCCTCCTCTGCTCCAAGGAAAACAAACCCAATCTTCCCAGTCTCTCTTCATAGCTGAAGCGCTCCAGCCCTGGTAACATCCTGGTGAATCTCCTCTGCACCCTCTCCAAAGCGATCACATCCTTCCTGTAGTGTGGCAACCAGAACTGCACACAGTACTCCAGCTGTGGCCTAACCAGTGTTTTATACAGCTCCATCATAACCTCCTTGCTCTTATATTCTATGCCTCGGCTAATAAAGGCAAGTATCCCATATGCCTTCTTTACCACCTTATCTACCTGTTCCGCCGCCTTCAGGGATCTGTGAACTTGCACACCAAGATCCCTCTGACCCTCTGTCTTGCCTAGGGTCCTCCCATTCATTGTGTATTCCCTTGCCTTGTTAGTCCCTCCAAAGTGCATCACCTCGCACTTTTCCGGGTTAAATTCCATTTGCCACTGTTCCGCCCATCTGACCATCCCATCTATATCGTCCTGCAGACTGAGGCTATCCTCCTCGCTATTTACCACCCTACCAATTTTTGTATCATCAGCGAACTTACTGATCATACCTTTTACATTCATATCCAAGTCATTAATGTAGACCACAAACAGCAAGGGACCCAGCACCGATCCCTGTGGTACCCCACTGGCCACAGGCTTCCAGTCACAAAAACAACCTTCGACCATCACCCTCTGCCTTCTGCCACTAAGCCAGTTTTGTATCCAAAGTGCCAAGGCACCCTGGATTCCATGGGCTCGTACCTTCTTGACCAGTCTCCTGTGGGGGACTTTATCGAAGGCCTTACTGAAATCCATGTATACCACATCCACTGCGTTACCCTCATCCACACGCCTCGTCACCCCCTCAAAAAATTCAATCAAATTAGTCAGACATGATCTTCCCTTGACAAAGCCATGTTGACTATCCCTGATTAATCCTTGCTTCTCCAAGTGGAGACTAATTTTGTCCTTCAGAATATTTTCCAATAATTTTCCTACCACTGATGTTAGGCTCACTGGCCTGTAGTTCCCCGGTTTTTCCCTACTCCCCTTCTTGAATAATGGTACTACATTAGCGGTTCTCCAGTCCTCTGGCACATCCCCTGTGGCCAGAGAGGTTCTGAATATATGTGTTAGAGCCCCCGCAATCTCCTCCTTTGCCTCACACAGTAGCCTGGGATACATTTCGTCCGGGCCTGGGGATTTATCCATTTTTAGGCCTGCTAAAACCGCCAATACCTCCTCCCGCTCGATGTTAATATGTTCGAGTATATCACAGTCCCCCTGCCGCATTTCTATGTCTACATCGTCCTTCTACATTGTGAAAACAGATGCAAAAAATTCATTTAGAACCCCTCCTACATGACAGCGAGCTTCCTCTCTAAGGCCAAATCCAGGGACCATTTACACTGCGACTATAAAATGAGAATTAGAGTGCCTCGGTGCGAAGAATGGTCATGGTGGCGAAACCAACTTCATTGAAGGTGAAAAGTGGGTAATGGGTGATGATATGATGGTGGAATCAGATGGCGACTGGTGGGGCCTGATGACATGTTATTGTCAGAGGCCTTTTGCAGGCAGGCCGATGATTGGATGTAACCAGTGCAACATTCGGATCCACTTGGTCTTGTGCCAAAATCCCAAACTCTACTGTCCCTGATCCCTTTTACTGTGAGAAATGTAGAGATGTAAAACAGTAAATGAGCAATGGGAGGCCTTCAAAGAGGAGATAGTTTGGGTACAGACTAGACACGTTCCTATGAGGGGGGAAATCAAGCACTTCCAAAGCTGGAGCTCCCTAGATGACTAAAGAAACAGAGGTTAAAATGAAATAGAAAAAGGTGGCTTGTGATAAATGTCAGGTTCATAATACAGTAGAGAATCAAGCAGAATACAGAAAGTGCAGAGGTAAACTGAAAAAGGGAATAAGAGGGGCAAAAATAATATGAGAAAAGATTAGTGGGTAATATGAAAGGGAACACTAAAGTCTTTTATAAATATATGAAGAGTAAAAAGGTAACCAAAGGAAGCGTAGATCCGATTAAGGACTAAAAAGGAAATCTTGTGGAGGCAGAGGGCATGGCTGAGGTACTAAATGAATACTTTGCATTTGTATTCACTAAAGAAGATAGTAAAGGAAGAGGTGGTAGAGAAATTGGATAGAATAAAAATAAAGAAGATGTACTAAAACGGTTGGCAATGCTTAAGGTAGAAAAGTCACCTGGTCCGGAAGGGATGTAACCCAGGTTGCTGAGGGAAGTACGGGTGGAAATAACGGAGACTCTGGCCACAACTTTCAATCCTTCTTGGATATAGGAATGGTGCCAGAGGACTGGAGGGTTGCAAATCTTACACTTCTGCTCAAAAAAGTGGAGAGAAATAAAGCAAGTAGCTACGAGCCAGTCAGCCTAACCTCGGTGGTGAGGAAACATCTGGAGACAATAATCCGAGACAAAATGAAGTGGCACTTGGAAGAACATGGGTTAATAAATTACAGCCAACAAGGATTTGTTAAAGGCAAATCGTATCTGACTAACTCGATTGAGTTCTTTGATGAAATAATGGAGAGGTTTAATGAAAATAGTGCAGTTGATGTTGTGTACATGGACTTTCGGAAGGAGTTTGATAAAGTGCCACATTACAGACTTGCTGGCAAAACTGAATCCCGTGGAATTAATGGGGCGGTGGCAGCGTGGATACAAAATTGGCTGAGAGACGGACAGCAGAGAGTAGAAGCGAATGGTTCTTTTTCAGTCTGGAGGGCACTATACAGTGGTGACCCCCAGGGGTCGGTATGAGGACCACTGCTCTTTTTGATATATATTAATGACCTGGACTTGGGTATACAGGGCACAATCTCAAAGTTTACGAATGACACAAAGCTTGGAAATGTAATAAACAGTGAAGAGAATAGTAGCAGAGGACATAGACATACTGGTGAAATGGGCAGACACATGGCAGATGAAATTGAATGCAGAGAACCATAGAAACATAGAAAAGATACAGCACAGAAGGGGGCTATTCGGTCCATCGTGTCCGCGCCGGCTCGAAGAGCAACTAGTTGCCCATTGTAATCTCACCTTCCAGCACCCGGTCCATAGCCCTGCAGCTTACAGCACTTTGGGTGCAGGTCCAGGTACTTTGTAAAAGAGTTGAGGGTCCCTGCCTCTATCACCAATTCGGGCAGCAAATTCCATACACCCTCTGGGTAAAAAAGTTATTCCTCATGTCCCCTCTATCCTTCCGCCAATCAACTTAAATGTATATCCTCTAGTTCTTGAACACACCGTTAGGGGAAACAGGTACTTCCTGTCTACTCTATCTAGGCCCCTCATAATTTTGTATACCTCAATCAAGTCTCCCCTCAGCCTCCTCTGCTCCAAGGAAAACAACCCCAGCCTATCCAATCTCTCCTCGTAGCTGCAATTTTCAAGCCCTGGCAACATTCTTGTAAATCTTCTCTGCACTCTCTCCAGAGCAATTACGTCCTTCCTGTAATGTGGTGACCAGAACTGTGCACAATACTCCAACTGTGGCCTTACCAGCATTTTATACAGGTCCATCATTACATCCCTGCTTTTGTATTCAAACCTCGGCTAATAATGGAGAGCATTCCCTATGCCTTCTTCACAACCTTATCTACCTGTACCGCCACCTTCAGGGACGTGTGCACATGCACTCCAAGGTCTCTCACTTCCTCTACCCCTCACATTATATTCCATTTCCTTTTACTGTTTGCCCTCCCTAAGTGCATTGCCTCACACTTCTCCGGGTTGAACTCCATTTGCCACTTTTCCGCCCACTCCACCAGTCCATTGATACCTACTTGGAGTCTACAGCTATCCTCTTCACTATCGACTACACGGCCAATTTTTGTGTTGTCTGCAAATTTGCCAATCATGCCCCCGACATTCAAGTCCAAATCATTAATATATACCACAAACAGCAAGGGACCCAACACTGAGCCCTGTGGCACACCACTGGAAATGGATTTCCATTCGCAAAGACATCCGTCGACTTTTACCCTTTGTTTCCTGTTACTAAGCCAATTTTGGATCCAATTTGCCACATTTCCCTGTATCCCATGGGCTTTTACCTTTCTGACCAGTCTGCCATGTGGGACCTTGTCAAATGCCATATAGACAACATCCACTGCCCTACCCTCATCAATCCTCCTTGTCACTTCCTCAATGAATTCAATCAGATTTGTAAGGCATGACTTTCCCTGAACAAATCCATGCCGACTGTCCCTGATTAAACCATGCCTTTCCAAGTGACAGTTTATCCTATCTCTCAGTATTCAATCTAATATTTTGCCCACCACCGAGGTAAGACTGACCGGCCCATAATTGTTCGTCCTTTCCCTCGTACACTTTTTAAACAATGGTACTACGTTTGCAGTCTTCCAGTCCTCCGGTACCTCCCCTGTATCTGGTGAGGATTGGAAAATGACCCTCAGAGCGTCCGTTATTTCCTCACTGGCTTCCTTCAATAGCCTAGGAAACAATCCATCCAGCCCTGGTGACTTATCAACTTTCAAGGATTCCAGTCCCTCTAGTACTTCCTCTCTCGTTATGTTTACCGTATCCAATATTTCACATCTCTCCTCTTTAACTACTACGTCCGGATCATCCATTTCCTTTGTGAACACGGAGACAAAATATTCATTTAAAACCCTACCCACATCCTCTGCTTCGACACACAAGTTACCCTTATCGTCCCTGATAGGTCCCACCTTTTCCTTAGCTATTCTCTTGCTCTTAATGTACTGATAAAACATCTTTGGGTTTTCTTTAATCTTACTAGCTAATATGTTTTCATGCCCTCTCTTTGCTTTCCTTATTTCCTTTTTTACGTCATCCCTGTACTTTTTATACTCCTCTAGGCTTTCTGCAGTATTTAATTTTCTGAGACAGTCCTAAGCTTTCTTTTTCTGTTTTATGTTGCCCCGTATACTTCTCGACAAGGGGGCTCTAAATTTGGCAGTGCCCCCCTTTTTCTTTGAGGGGACGTGTCTGCATTGTACCCGTAGAATTTCACTTTTTAGTGCCTCCCACTGGCTTGCCACTGATTTCTCCTCAAGTAGTTGTGTCCAGTCCACTTCTGCAAAATCACCTTTTGGTTCTGTAAAATTTGCCTTCCCCCAATTTAAAACGTTTACTCCTGATTTAACTCTGTCCTTTTCAATAATAATGCTAAAACTAACTGAATTGTGGTCACTATCCCCAATGGTCACCCACTGTCAATTCACCCACATGCCCATCTTCATTTCCCAGGACTAAATCTAGAATTGCATCCCCTCTTGTCGGGCTTGTCACGTACTGGCTAAAAAAGTTTTCCTGGACACCGATCAAGAATTTTGTGCCCTCTGTGCCCCTCACACTGTTTGAATCCCAGTTGATGATAGGGTAGTTGAAGTCCCCTACTATTATTGCCCTCTTATTTTTGCATTCAGAAATTTACCTGCATATTTGTTCTTCTATCTCCCTTTCGCTATTCAGGGGTCTATATTACACTCCTAGTAGTGTGACTGCCCCTTTTTTATTTCTTAGCTCAACCCATATGGCCTCGATTAATGATCCATTTAGCATATCATCCCTTCTCACAACTGTAATTGATTCTTTAACCCCTCCTTTTTTATCACCCACTCTATCTGCCTAAAAACTATATCCAGGGATATTGAGCTGCCAATTATCCCCCTCTTTAAGCCAAGTTTCCGTTATAGCAATGATATCATGCTGCCATGTGTCTCTCTGTGCCCTTAGCTCATCTGCTTTGTTTGTAATACTCCTTGCATTGAAGTATATACCCTTTAACCCCGTCAAATTCCTGTGTTGAACACTATTTAACCTTTGCTTTTTTTGCTTTCAGAGTTGCTAACTACGTCACTAACTGCTTTTCTACTTCCTGTTTCCTGGTCTGAATTTGTCCTATCTGTACCTGCCCTTTGGTTCCCATCCCCCTGCCATACTAGTTTAAACCCTCCCCAACAGAACTAGCAAATGCCCCCGAGAGGATATTGGTCCCGGTTCTGCTTGGGTGCAACCCGTCCAGCTTGTACAGGTCCCGCCTTTCCCAGAATCGGTCCCAATGCCTCAGGAATTTAAACCCCTCCCTCCTACACCATCTCACAAGCCACGCATTCATCTCGTCTATTCTCCTATTTCTGCTCTCGCTCGCACGTGGCACTGGGAGTAATCCTGAGATTACTACCTTAGAGGTCCTGCTTTTTAATTTATTTCCAACTG
The DNA here is from genome assembly GCF_035084215.1 of Heptranchias perlo. Classification (NCBI taxonomy): domain Eukaryota; kingdom Metazoa; phylum Chordata; class Chondrichthyes; order Hexanchiformes; family Hexanchidae; genus Heptranchias; species Heptranchias perlo. Next base: position 78,773,807 of record NC_090330.1, read on the forward strand.
CCTATATTCTGCTTGCAGGACCTCATCCCTTTTTTTAACCGCTGTCGTTGGTAACGATATGGACCATGACCTCTGGCTGTTCACCCTCCCCCTTCAGAATGTCCTGTAGCTGCTACATGACATCCTTGACCCTAGCACCAGGGAGGCAACATACCATCCTGGAGTCACGTCTGCGGCCGCAGAAACACCTATCTGTTCCCCTTACGATGGAATCCCCTATTACTATTGCTCTCCCATTCTTTTTCCTCCCCTCCTGTGCAGCTGAGTCACTCGTGGTGCCACGGTCTTGGCTCTTGCTGCATTCCCCTGATAAGCCATCTCCCCCAACAATATCCAATATCCTATCTGTTTGAGAGGGAGATGGCCCCAGGGGACTCCTGCCCTACCTGCCTAGTCATTTTACTCTGCCTGGCAGTCACCCATTTCCTTTCTGCCTGTGTAATCTTTACCTGTGGTGTGACCACCTCACTGAACGTGCTATTCACAAAAGTCTCAGCATCGCAGATGCTCCACAACGAATCCACCCGCAGCTCCAGCTCCGAAATGCGATTAGCTGCAGCCTGACACATTTCCTGCACACATGGTCGCCAGGGACACCTGGCAGTGTGAAGTGATGCATTTTGGAAGGAAAAATGAGGAAATGGTCACATTTGAAGGGGGGGTGCAGGAACAGAGAGACCTGGGAGTTCACATGCACAAAATTTTGAAGGTGGCAAGACAAGTTGATAAAGCTGTTAAAAAAGCATTAGGGATTTTTGGCTTTTTAAATAGATGCAAAGGAAGGGAGTTATGCTAAACCTTTATAAATCACTGGTTAGACCTCAGCTAGAGTATTGTATTCAATTCTGGGTGCAGAGCAAAGAAGATTAAGGAGAGATTTAATAGAAGGTTAAGAGGTGGTGAGAGCGGACCTGTGATAACAAGTGGAGCAGCGGCAAGAGCAGCCCTTAGCGGCAAAATCAAAAAAAAGTCATAAAAATGACATCATAGAGGAGCGCCAAGGAACAAAATATATAAGTGGGACCAGAGCAGAGTCGAGAGAAGCAGCACTGAGCACCAGGGAAGGAACCCCAGGTATCAGTAAAAGCAGGAGAGGAGCAGAGTCGAGAGGGGCGGTGCCGAGCACAATGGGAGGAGCCCGTTCCCATTCACTAAGAACAGAGAGAGTGACATCACAGAGACGTCACAGTGAATGGAGAAGAGGAGCTCTGAAGGGCCCTGAATAAAAGGGTAGGTTAATTGGGGTAAGGAAAGAGTAAGTAAATTAATAATAATTGAGTACCCAAAGGGAGATTAGAAAAAAAAGGTTTCTAAATACAATGGACGGGCATCTGAGACCCATTGCCTGCAATTTATGCGCCATGTCGGAACTTCAGGATGCTTCATGTGTCCTGCAGGGCCACATGTGAAGAAAATGCCTCCAGTTGCTCGACCTCAAGATGAGAATTTCTGAGCTTGAGGGGCAGCTGGAGTCACTGCAGAGCATAAGGGAAGCTGAAGGTTTCCTGGAGCGTACGTTCCAGGAGGTGGGCACCCCCCCCCGCCCCCCCCCCCCCAAGCTATGGAGAGTTCAGGATAGCAGATGGATGGTCACCCTAAAGGGAAGGAAGAAGGCAGTGCAGGAATGTTCTGGGAGTGTGGCACTCTCATTGAATACCAGTGAGGGTGAAGACACCTTGAAGGATTGCAGTTCTGAGCATGGCACTATGGGGCATAGGACTGCACAAGGGGGCACAGTGAAGTGTACAGATACAGTAGTCATAGGGGTAAAGGACATCCTGGGAGGGTGCAGGGGAAGGGGAACAGCCAGAAGTTGTGGCCCTGTGGATACCAACAACATAGGAAAGAAAAGGGATGAAGTCCTGCAGTCAGAGTTTCAGGAGCTAGGGAGGAAGTTAAAAAGCAGGACATCAAAGGTCGTAATCTTTGGATTATTCCCAGTACCACATGCAGGTGAGTGCAGAAGTAAGAAGATAAGGCAGGTTAATGTGTGGCTAGAGACATGTTGCAAGAGCGAGGGCTTCAGATTCTTGGGCATTGGGACCAGTTCTGGGGCAGGAGGGACCTGCTCAAGACGGACGGGTTGCACCTCAACAGAGCTGGGACCAATGTCGTTGCAGGGAGGTTGACTAGTGATGTGGGGGAGGATTTAAACTAATTTGGCAGGGGGATGGGCATCAGGATGTGTAGCATTAGAAAGGAGAAACAAGGTCACAAAGGATTGGGAGAGACAGATAACACTAGAGTAAGAAATAGTACAGTATTAGGTGGGATCACACTAAGAGCAAATATGAGAAGGTCCAAGGTAGGTTGGACTGTAGTCCATGTGTGTAAATGCACGAAGTGTGGTAAATAAGGTTGGTGAGCTGCAGGCGCAAATCGCCACATGAGAATGATATCATGGCGATAACGGCGACCTGGCTCAAAAAGGGCAGGATTGGGCACTAAGTATTCCTGGATACAAGATGTTCAGGAAGGATAGGGAAGAAAAAAAGGAGGGGGATGACAGAATTGATTAAGGACAATATTGCAGTGCTGGAGAGAGAGGATGTCCTTGAGGGGTCAAAGACAGAATCTATTTGGTTAGAGTTCAGAAACAATGGAGGCACCATTATACCACTGGTTGTATTCTATAGGCCATCAACTAGTGGGAAGGATATAGAGGAGCAAATTTGCAGGGAAATGACAGAGAGGTGCAAGAGCAATAGAGTGGTGATAATGGGGGACTTCAACTATTGTAATATGGACTGGGATAGCAATAGTGTAAAGGGCAAAGATGGGTAGGAATTTCTGAAGTGTGTTCAGGAGAACTTTCTTGATCCGTATGTTTCCGGCCTAATGTGGAAGGAGGCATTGCTGGATCTAGTTCTGGGGAATCAAGTGGGTCAAGAGGGTGCAAGTGTCAGTGGGGGAACATTTAGGGAACAGTGGTCATAGTATTATAAGGTTTAGATTAGTTACAGAAAAGGTCAAGGAACAATCTAGATAAAAATACTTAATTGGAGGAGGGCCAATTTCAGTGGTTTGAGAACGGATCTGGCCTGGGTAAATTGGAATCAAAGATTGGCAGGCAAAACTGTAATTGAACAATGGTTGGCCTTTAAAGAGGAGACGATTTGGGTACAGTTGAGGTACTTTCCCATGAGGGGGGAAGGTAGGGCAACCAAAGCTAAAGCTCCCTGGATGACGAAAGAGATAGAGAGTAAGATGAAGCAGAAAAAGTGGACATATGGCAGGAGTCAGGTTGATAATACTAGTGAGAACCAGGCTGAATATAAAAAGTACAGAGGAGAAGTGAAAAAGGAAATAAGAGGGGCAAAGAAAGAGTATGAGAATAAACAGGTGGCTCACATAAAAGGGAATCCAAAAGTCTTCTATAGGCGTATAAATAGTAAACTGGTAGTAAGAGGAGGGGTGGGGCCGATTAGTAACCAAAAAGGAGATCTACACATGGAGGCAGAGGTACTAAATGAGTACTTTGCATCTGTCTTTACCAAGGAAGAAGGTACTGCCAAAGTCACAGTAAAAGAGGAGGTAGTTGCGATACTGGATGGGCTAAAAATTGATAAAGAGAAGGTACTAGAAAGGCTGGTTGCACTGAAAGTAAATAAGTCAACCGGTCCGGATGGGATGCATCCTAGGTTGTTGAGGGAAGTAAGGGTGGAAATTGCAATGGTGCTGGCCATAATCTTGCAATCCTACTTAGATATAGGGATGGTGCCAGAGGACTGGAGAATTGCAAATGTTACATCCTTATTCAAAAAAGAGTGCAAGTATAAACCCGGCAAATACAGGTCAGTCAGTATAACCACGAACCAGAGGACACAGATTTAAGGTGATTGGCAAAAGAACTAACGGCGACATGAGGAAAAGCTTTTTTACACAGCAAGTAGTTATGATCTGGCATGCGTTGCTTGAAAGGGTGGTGGAAGCAGATTTAATGGTGACATGGAAGCTTTTAGAAACGATAATCCGGAACATACTTAATAGTCTCTTGGACAAGTGTGGATTAATAAAGGAAAGCCAACACAGATTTGTTAAATGCAACTCGTGTTTAAATAACTTGATTGAGTTTTTTGTTGAAATAATAGAGAGGGTTGAGGAGGGCAATGCGGTTGATGTGGTGTATATGGACTTTCAAGAGGCATTTGATAAAGTGCCACATAATAGGCTTGTCAACAAAATTGAAGCCCATGGAATAAAAGGGGCAGTGGCAACATGGATATGAAATTGGCTATGTGACAGGAAACAGAGAGTAGTGGTGAACGGTTGTGTTTCTGACTGAGAAAGGTATACAGTGGTGTCCCCTAGGGGTCAGAACTAGGACCACTGCTTTTCTTGATACATATTAATGACTTGGACTTGGGAGGACAGGGCACAATTTCAAAATTTGCAGATGACACAAAACTTGGAAGTGTAGTAAACAGTGAGGAGGATAGTAATGGACTTCAAGAGGACGCAGACAGGGTGGTGGAATGGGCGGATACCTGTCAGATTAAATTAAATGCAGAGAAGTGCGAAGTGATGCATTTTGGCAGGAAGAATGAGGAGAGGCAATATAAACTAAATGCTAGACACCCTGGGCACAAATCTTTGAACGTGGCAGGACAGGTTGAGAAAGTGGTTAAAAAAGCATACAGGATCTTGGGCTTTCTAAATAGAGGCGTAGAGTACAAAAGCGAGGAAGTTATGCTGAACCTTTACAAAACATTGGTTCAGCCACAACTGGAGTATTGTGTCCAATTCTGGTCACCGCACTTTAGGAAAGATATGAAGGCCTCAGAGAGGGTACAGAGAAGATTTACGAGGTTGGCTCCAGGGATGAGGAACTTTAGTTACGTGGATAAACTGGAGAAGCTGGGGTTGTTCTCCTTCAAACAGAGGAGGTCAAGAGAAAGTTAAGAAGAGATTTGATAAAAGTGTTCAAAATCATGAAGGCCTTCCATTGGTGGAAGGGTCGTGAACCAGAGAATATAGATTTAAGGTTTTGGCAAAAGAACCAAAGGTGACATTGTGAGTCATTGTAATCTGGAATGTGCTGCTTGAAATGGTGGTGGAAGTAGATTTAATAAGAACATAAGAACATAAGAAATAGGAGCAGGAGTAGGCCAATCGGCCCCTCGAGCCTGCTCCGCCATTCAATAAGATCATGGCTGATCTGATCCTAACCTCAAATCTAAATTCATGTCCAATTTCCTGCCCGCTCCCCGTAACCCCTAATTCCCTTTACTTCTAGGAAACTGTCCATTTCTGTTTTAAATTTATTTAATGATGTAGCTTCCACAGCTTCCTGGGGCAGCAAATTCCACAGACCTACTACCCTCTGAGTGAAGAAGTTTCTCCTCATCTCAGTTTTGAAAGAGCAGCCCCTTATTCTAAGATTATGCCCCTTAGTTCTAGTTTCACCCATCCTTGGGAACATCCTTACTGCATCCACCCGATCAAGCCCCTTCACAATCTTATATGTTTCAATAAGATCGCCTCTCATTCTTCTGAACTCCAATGAGTAGAGTCCCAATCTACTCAACCTCTCCTCATATGTCCACCCCCTCATCCCCGGGATTAACCGAGTGAACCTTCTTTGTACTACCTCGAGAGCAAGTATGTCTTTTCTTAAATATGGAGACCAAAACTGTATGCAGTATTCCAGGTGCGGTCTCACCAATACCTTATATAACTGCAGCAATACCTCCCTGTTTTTATATTCTATCCCCCCAGCAATAAAAGCCAATATTCCGTTGGCCTTCTTGATCACCTGCTGCACCTGCATACTAACTTTTTGATTTTCTTGCACTAGGACCCCCAGATCCCTTTGTACTGAAGTACTTTCCAGTTGCTCGCCATTAAGATAATAACTTGCTCCCCGATATTTCCTGCCAAAGTGCATAACCTCACATTTTCCAATATTGTATTGCAGCTGCCAAATCTCCGCCCACTCACCCAGCCTGTCTATATCCCCTTGTAGGTTTTTTATGTCCTCCTCACTCTCTACTTTCCCTCCCATCTTTGTATCATCTGCAAACTTTGATATGTTACACTCGGTCCCCTCCTCCAAATCGATAATATAGATTGTAAAGAGTTGGGGACCCAGCACCGACCCCTGCGGAACACCACTGGCTACTGGTTGCCAGTCTGAGAATGTACCATTTATCCCAACTCTCTGCTTCCTGTTAGATAACAAATCCTCCACCCATGCCAGAATATTACCCCCAATCCAGTGATTCTTCATCTTGAGCAATAATCTTTTATGTGGTACCTTGTCGAATGCCTTCTGGAAGTCCAAATGCACTATGTCCACTGGTTCCCCTTTATCCACCCTGTACGTTATGTCCTCAAAGAACTCAAGCAAATTTGTCAGACATGACTTCCCCTTCGTAAAGCCATGCTGACTTTGTCCTATTAAATTATTTTTGTCCAAATGTTCTGCTACTGTCTCCTTAACAATAGACTCCAAAATCTTACCCACCACAGATAGGATGGATACTAAGGAGCTTTTTCCCTTTGTTGAGGGTTCTATAACAAGGGGACATAGATTCAAGGTAAAAGGCGGGAGGTTTAGAGGGGATTTGAGAAAGAACTTTTTCACCCAGAGGGTGGTTGGAGTCTGGAACTCACTGCCTGAGAGGGTTGTGGAGGCAGGAACCCTCACAACATTCAAGAAGCATTTGGATGAGCACTTGAAATGCCATAGCATACAAGGCTATGGACCAAATGCTGGAATATGGGATTAGAGTAGACAGGGCTGATGGCCGGCGCGGACACAATGGGCCGAAGGGCCTCAATCCGTGCTGTATAACTCTATGACTCTATGACTCTATGTTAGGCTAACTGGTCTATAATTTCCAGCCTTCTGCCTACTACCCTTTTTAAATAAGGGTGTTACATTAGCAGTTTTCCCATCTGCCGGGACCTTTGCCGAAACCTTTGCCGAATCCAGAGAATTTTGGAAAATTATTACCAAAGCATCCACAATCCCTACTGCCACTTCCCTCAAGACCCTAGGATGTAAGCCATCAGGTCCAGGTGATTTATCCGCCTTGAGTCCCATTAATTTACTGAGTACCAATTCCTTAGTGATTTTAATCGGTTTAAGCTCCTCCCCCCCTCGAGCCCCCTGTTTGTCCAGTGTTGGGATATTCTTAGTGTCCTCTACCGTAAAGACTGAAACAAAATATTTGTTCAGCATTTTTGCCACCTCCATGTTTCCCACCATTAATTTCCCGGTCTCGTCCTCCAAAGGACCTACGTTTGCCTTAGCCACCCTTTTTCTTTTTATATAACTGTGGAAACTCTTGCTATCTGTTTTTATATTTTTTGCTAATTTATTTTCATATTCTATCTTCCCTTTCTTAATCAATCCTTTCGTTACTTTTTGCTGTTTTTTGAAGACTTCCCAATCTTCTATCCTCCCACTAAGTTTGGCTACCTTATATGTCCTTGTTTTTAGTCGGATACTATCCTTGATTTCTTTACTCAGCCACGGATGGCTGTCATTTCTTTTACACCCTTTTTTCTTCAGTGGTATATATATTTTTTGAAAGTTGTAAAATAACTCCTTAAATGTACACCACTGCTCATGTACTGTCTTACAATTTAATCTATTTTCCCAGTCCACTTTAATCAATTCCGCTCTCATACCATCATAGTCTCCTTTATTCAAGCTCAGTACGCTTGTTTGAGAACCAACCTTCTCACCCTCTAATTGGATATGGAATGTAACCATGTTATGGTCACTCATTCCCAAGGGATCCTTAACTAGGACATTATTAATTAATCCTGGCTCATTACACAGGACCAGGTCCAAGGTTGCTTGCCCCCTTGTAGGTTCAGTTACATACTGCTCAAGAAATCCATCCTTAATACACTCAATAAACTCTTCCTCAAGGCTGCCCTGCCCAATTTGATTTGTCCAGTCAATATGATAGTTAAAATCCCCCATAATTATAGCTGTTCCCTTGTTACATGCCCCGACTATTTCCTGATTAATACTTCTTCCAGCAGAGTTGCAACTATTAGGAGGCCTATAAACTACGCCCACGAATGTTTTTTGCCCCTTATTATTCCTTATCTCTACCCAAACTGTTTCATTATCCTGATCCTTTGTCCCAATATCTTTTCTCTGTATTACAGTGATTCCTTCCCTTATCAACATAGCCACCCCACCTCCCCTTCCTTCCTGCCTGTCCTTCCTGATTGTTAAATACCCTGGCATATTTAATTCCCAGTCGTTGTCACCCTGCAGCCATGTTTCTGTAATGGCCACAAGATCATATCCATACGTCGTTATTTGTGCCGTTAACTCGTCCATTTTGTTACGAATGCTACGTGCATTCAGATAAAGAACTTTCAAATATGTTTTGTGACACTTAGTTCCTGCTTTTTCCTTTTTTAACACTTTACCTTTTACTCCATACCTTCAGTCCCTTCCTGATACACTTTCCTCTGTCTCCCTGCTCAGGTTCCCAACCCCCTGCCACAGCTTTGATGCTGGGTTAATCGCCTTACGCCTTCTAGTTTTCATTTTATCTGTCGTGCCTAAAGTGCCTAAAGTACACTTTCTTTCCGCTGCTCTATGCTTTTCCCTTTCACTTGTTCTTGAACAACTGTTTGTACTATTTGTATTGTAGATTTCCCCTGGGTCTTCCCCTCTCTTGCTGCTCTCAACTTTATTCCCTTCTGAGTCCCCGCTCAGGTTCCCATCCCCCTGCCACTCTAGTTTAAACCTTCCCCAACAGCACTAGCAAACACCCCCGCGAGGACATTGGTCCCGGTCCTGCTCGGGTGTAACCCGTCCCGCTTGTACAGGTCCCACCTTCCCCAGAACCGGTCCCAATGTCCCAGGAATCTAAATCCCTCCCTCCTACACCATCCCTGCAGCCACGCATTCATCCTGTCTATTCTCCTGTTCCTATACTCACTAGCACGTGGCACCGGTAGTAATCCTGAGATCACTACCTTTGAAGTCCTGCTTTTTAATTTATCTCCTAACTCCTTAAATTCACCTTGCAGGACCTCATCCCTTTTTTACCTATGTCGTTGGTACCAATATGGACCACGACTACTGGCTGTTCACCCTCCCCCTCCAGAATGCCCTGCAGCCGCTCCGTGACATCCTTGACCCTAGCACCAGGGAGGCAACATACCATCCTGGAGTCACGTTTGCGGCCGCAGAAACGCCTATCTGTTCCCCTTACAATGGAATCCCCTATCACTATAGCCCTGCCACTCTTCTTCCTCCCCTCCTGTGCAGCAGAGCCACCCGTGGTGCCCTGAACCTGGCTCTTGCTGCTTTCCCCTGATAAGCCATCTCCCCCAACAGTATCCAAAGCAGAATATCTGTTTGAGAGGGAGATGGCCCCAGGGGACTCCTGCTCTACCTGCCTAGTCCTTTTACTCTGCCTGGCGGTCACCCATTTCCTTTCTGCCTGCGTATTCTTTACCTGCGGCGTGACCACCTCACTGAACGTGCTATCCGCGATAGTCTCAGCATCGCGGATGCTCCACAGTGAGTCCACCCGCAGCTCCAGCTCCGAAAGACGGTTAGCCAGTAGCTGCAGCTGGACACACTTCCTGCACACATGGTCGCCGGGGACACTGGTAGTGTCCATGACTTCCCACATAGTGCAGGAGGAGCATATCACGTGTGCGAGCTCTGCTGCCATGACTTGCCTTAGACTCCTAGACTCTCTTCCCGCTCTAGGCCTCCCCTTTTATACTCTGCTCACCTCTCGGACTCTCCTGCCTCACCTGTGATGTCGCACAGTAGTTGTCTCTTGGTGCAGGTCTGCTGCTGCTTTTATTCCACAATCTCAGTCTTCTACTGTCAGATCCACTGCCGCTCTGCGGGAAAAGTTAGGAAAAGCAAGGCAAAGCAGCACCTCCTTCCCCCACTTCACCGAACTCCCACATTTACCGAACTCTCAGCACACTGTGTATCCGCACTGACAGGCCCCTGTATTTCTACAGTTGAGACTCAGATGAGTCAGGCCTGCCCCACCTTCAAGTACCAGTTGAATCTAGCTAACCAATTAACTTGCTACAGCAGCTCTCTGCTGAAGCCTGACAGAAACTTAAAAATTTAAACTTTTAAATTGACCTTAAACAGTTGAAGCAATATGCACTAGATTTGAAGAGATTAACCCTTAAACTCCCACACTTACCGAACTCTCAGCACAATGGTGGCTTTCAAAAAGAAATTGGATAAATGCCTGAAGGGAAAGAATTTGCAGGGCTACGGGGCCAGAGTGGCGGAATGGGATTAACTGGATTGGTCTTACAATGATCCGGCACGGGCTCGATGGGCCGAATGCTGGATGTCCTCCTTCTGTGCTGTAACCATTCTATGATTCTGGGTGTTCAAAATTATGAGGAGTTTTGATCGAGTTGGTAGGGAGAAACCGTTTCCATTGGCAGAAGGGTCAGTAACCAGAGGAAACAGATTTAAGATAAATGGCAAAAAAAAACAGGAGTAGAGGAGAATTTTTTTTATTCAGCGAGTTGTTAGATCTGGAATGCACTGCCTGAAAGGGTAGTTGAAGCAGATTCAATTGTAACTTTCAAAAGGGAATTGGATGTAAACTGAAAAGGAAAAACTTTCAGGTTCATGGAGAAAGTGCTGGGGAGTGGGACTAATTGAAGCTCTTTCAAAGACCCGGCACAGGCACAATGGGCTGAATGGCCTCCTTCTGCGCGCTATGAATCTATGTGCAAAAAGGGAGGAAATCGGGCTCGGGCCAGCAAAAATGTTCCTTGAATAAACAATTCATGAGGCTGTTTTGTGACTTATCTGCGTGAAGTAAAAAAAAATTGAAATGATAAATGAGACATTTAGTGACAATGGCGTTGTCAATAGTGGTTTCTAACCCTAATCCTAACCCCAGCACCCTAACCCCAGTACCCTAACCCCAACCATTAATAACCACTATCAATAATAATCAATAGCTCGAGGCAGGGCTGCGTTGTGGTGTCAATAGTTACTGTGATGTGACTGTTGATGCAGGCCGACTGATTTGTCAATAGTCATTGTGATGTCAGTGATTGTACAGATCGGCCACATTGTCAATAGTCATTGTGGTGTCGTTGACGATGCAGGTTGGCTGCATTGTCTAGTGATCCCGAGTGGGGGGAATAAGGTCATCCAAATCTTGAAAAACACCGAACGGAGTTACTTTATTTGTACAGTAAATATTAGAGAGTAGAGTGTTCAGTTTGCCATGGGAAGGAAGGGCTCCTCTTTTCCCCTCTTGCAGTTTTCCTCCCCAGTTTGGAGGACCCAGAGATAATGTTTACAGGGTATATGCAGCAGAGAGTGTTTTGTGCTTGTGCTTAATAATTACTTAGGCAAACAGATGTGGTTGTATAACAGATTAGGAGTAAAGGAAGTCTAATAAGACTAGTGCAATCTCATGCCCATTCTGACTTTCTGCCCTTTCAGTTAGGACTCATCCCAAAATATTTCTGCATACAAGGTGTTCAGCAAAGATAGGGAAGGGAAGAAAGGGGGGGTGTGGCAGTGGCAGTATTGATTAAGGAGAATATTGCAGTGCTGGAGAGAGAGGATATCCTGAGGGGTCAAGGTCAGAATCTATTTGGTTGCAGTTAAGAAACAATAGAGGGGATATTCCATAGGTCATCAACTAGCAGGAAGGAGATAGAGGAGCAAATTTGCAGGGAAATTACAGAGAGGTGCAAAAGCCATAGAGTTGTGCTAACAGGGGACTTCAACAATACTAATATTTTTTTTATTCGTTCATGGGATGCCATCCCTAATTGCCCTTGAGAAGGTGGTGGTGAGCCGCCCTCTTGAAACACTGCAGTCCGTGAGGTGAAGGTTCTCCCACAGTGCTGTTAGGAAGGGAGTTCCAGGATTTTGACCCAGCGACGACGAAGGAATGGCAATATATTTCCATATCGGGATGGTGTGTGACTTGAAGGGGAATGTGCAGGTGGTGTTGTTCCCATGTGCCTGCTGCCCTTGTCCTTCTAGGTGCTGTCGAAGAAGCCTTGGCAAGTTGCTGCAGTGCATCCTGTGGGTGGTACACACTGCAGCCACACTGTGCCGGTGGTGATGGGAGTGAATGTTTAGGGTGGTGGATGGGGTGCCAATCAAGCGGGCTGCTTTGCCCTGGATGGTGTCGAGCTTCTTGAGTGTTGTTGGAGCTGCACTCATCCAGGCAAGTGGAGAGTATTCCATCACACTCCTGACTTATGCCTTGTAGATGGTGGAAAGGCTTTGGGGAGTCAGGAGATGAGTCACTCGCCGCAGAATAGCCAGCCTCTGACCTGCTCTTGTAGCCACAGTATTTATTTGGCTGGTCCAGTTAAGTTTCTGGTCAATGGTGACCCCCAGGATGTTGATGGTGGGGGATTCAGCGATGGTAATGCTGTTGAATGTCAAGGGGAGGTGGTTAGACTCTCTCTTGTTGGAGATGGTCATTGCCTGGCACTTGTCTGGCACGAATGTTACTTGCCACTTACCAGCTGAAGCCTGGATGTTGTCCAGGTCTTGTTGCATGTGGGCATTATCTGAGGGATTGCGAATGGAACTGAACACTGTGCAATCATCAGCGAACATCCCCATTTCTGACCTTATGATGGAGGGAAGGCCATTGATGAAGCAGCTGAAGATGGTTGGGCCTAGGACACTGCCCTGAGGAACTCCTGCAGCATTGCCCTGGGGCTGAGATGATTGGCCTCCAACAACCACTACCATCTTCCTTTGTGCTAGGTATGACTCCAGCCACTGGAGAGTTTTCGCCCTGATTCCCATTGACTTCAATTTTACTAGGGCTCCTTGGTGCCACACTCGGTCAAATGCTGCCCTGATGTCAAGTGCAGTTACGCTCACCTCACCTGGAATTCACTCTTTTGTCCATGTTTGGACCAAGGCTGTAATGAGCTCTGGAGCCGAGTGGTCCTGGCGGAACCCAAACTGAGCATCGGTGAGCAGGTTATTGGTGAGTAAGTGCCGCTTGTTAGCACTGTCAACGACACCTTCCATCACTTTGCTGATGATTGAGAGTAGACTGATGGGGCGGTAATTGGCCGGATTAGATTGTCCTGCTTTTTGTGGACAGGACATACCTGGGCAATTTTCCACATTGTCTGGTAGATGCCAGTGTTGTAGCTGTACTGGAACAGCTTGGCTAGAGGCGCAGCTAGTTCTGGAGCACAAGTCTTCAGCACTACAGCCGGGATGTTACCGGTGCCCATAGCCTTTGCTGTATCCAGTGAACTCAGCCGATTCTTGATATCATGTGGAGTGAATCGAAATGGTTGAAGACGGTCTTCTGTGATGGTGGGGATATCGGGAGGAGGCCGAGATGGATCATCTACTCGGCACTCCTGGCTGAAGATGGTTGCAAACGCTTCAGCCTTGTCTTTTGCACTCACGTGCTGGACTCTGCCATCATTGAGGATGGGGATGTTTACAGAGCCTCCTCCTCCCGTTAGTTGTTTAATTGTCCACCACCATTCACGACTGGATATAGCAGGACTGCAGATCTTTGATCTGATCCATTGGTTGTGGAATTGCTTAGCTCTGTCTATAGCATGCATGTAGTCCTATGTTGTAGTTTCACCAGGTTGGCACCTAATTTTGAGGTACCCTTGGGGCTGGTCCTGGCAGGCTCTTCTACACTCCTCATTGAACCAGGGTTGATCCGCTGGCTTGTTGGTAATGGTAGAGTGAGGAATATGCCGAGCCATGAGGTTACAGATTGTGCTGAAATACAAATCTGCTGCTGCTGATGGCCCACAGCGCCTCATGGATGCCCAGTTTTAAACTGCGAGATCTGTTCTGAATCTATAACATTTAGCACGGTGGTAGTGCCACACAACACATTGGATGGTGTCCTCAGTGTGAAGACAGGACTTTGTCTCCACAAGGACTATGCCAATACTGTCATGATGTGGAGATGCCGGTGATGGACTGGGGTTGACAATTGTAAACAATTTTACAACACCAAGTTATAGTCCAACAAATTTATTTTAAATTCCACAAGCTTTCGGAGGCTTCCTTCTTCGTCAGGTGAATGGTGTGGAAATGAGATTTTCGAATCCTTCGCATTTTAAAATCACAGAACAATGCCTGGTGATTACTGCCCGTTGCCAAGGCAAATCACAGTGAGCAGACAGAAAGGTGTCACCTAAAAAGGCCACCGAATATACAAACCCCCCAAAAAAAAGGAGAGAGAGAGAGAGAAGGAAGACAGTCAATGACCCGTTATATTAAAAACAGATAACATTTGTTCACTGGTGGGGTTACGTGTAGTGTGACATGAACCCAAGATCCCGGTTGAGGCCGTCCTCATGGGTGCGGAACTTGGCTATCAATTTCTGCTCAATGATTTTGCGTTGTCGTGTGTCTCGAAGGCCGCCTTGGAGTATGCAGACAGAATCGATAGAGAGAAACTGTTCCCATTGGCGGAAGGGTTAAGAACCAGAGGCATAGATTTAAGGTGATTGGCAAAAGAACCAAAGGTGACATGAGGAAAAGCTTTTTTACGCAGCGAGTGGTTAGGATCTGGAATGCACTGCTGAGATGGGGGAGGTGGTGGAAGCAGAGTCATTCGTAGCTTTCAAAAGGGAACTGGATTAAGTACTTGAAAGGAAAACATTTGCAGGGCTTCGGGGATAGGGCGGGGGAGTGGGACTAGCTGGATTGCTCTTGCATAGAGCCGGTACAGACTCGATGGGCCAAATGGCCTCCTTCCATGCTGTAACCTTTCCATGATTCTATCCATTTCATGTTCAACATGTATTCCAGGGCGATATGATAGAAATGTTTGAAGTTATGAAAGATGGAATGCGGTATATAGAAGCAGCTGTTACCAGTGGTTGAGGGGTCAAGACGAAGAGCCATACATACAAGATTAAATGTAAAAGGTTTAGAACAGTGACTGCCACAGTGCCTACATACCAACAATCACTATATTTTAAATTTACTTGAGATGTTTCTCCGATGTGATAAGGTGCTAAAGAGATGCAGTTCTCTTTTATCTAGCAGTTCAAAACGTCTTCAAAAAAATCGCCAGCTCCATTGGGTACGTATGGACATAATGTGTTGGTGCGTGCAATATGCTGGTGCATGCATACAGCTATTACAACAACAACTTAGATTTATATAGGAACATAGGAACAGGAGCAGGCCATTCAGCCCCTTGTGCCTGCTCCACCATTTGATCTGTGATCTTACTCCATATACCTGCCTTTGGCCCATATCACTTAATACCTTTGGTTGCCAAAAAGCTATCTATCTCACTATTAAATTTAGCAATTGAGCTAGTATCAATTGCCATTTGTGGAAGAGAGTTCCAAACTTCTACCACCCTTTGTGTACAGAAATGTTTTCTAATCTCGCTCCTGAAAGGTCTGGCTCTAATTTTTAAACCGTGCCCCCTACTCCTAGAATCCCCAACCAGCGGAAATAGTTTCTCTCTATCCACCCTATCTGTTCCCCTTAATATCTTATAAACTTCGATCAGATCACCCCTTAACCTTCTAAACTCTAGAGAATACAACCTCAATTTGGGTAATCTCTCCTCGTAACTTAACCCTTATTGAGGTAAAACACCTCAAAGCGCGTCACAGGAGTGTAATTGAACTAAAATTGACAGAACCAAAGGAGACATCAGGACACGTGACCAAAAGCTTAGTCAATGACATATGTTTTAAGGAGCGCCTTAAAGGAGGAGAGAGAGGCGGAGAGGTTTGGGGAGGGAAATCCAGAGCTTAGGGCCCAGACAGCTGATGGCACGGCCGCCAGTAGTGGGATGAAGGAACTGGGGGATGCACAATGCATGCAGTGTGCTGGTGCATTCAGTGTGCTGGTGCATTCAGTGTGCTGGTGCATTCAGTGTGTTGGTGCATGCAATATGCTATTGAACATAATGTGCTAGTGCATGTAGGAAAGTGTGAATTGCACAGATGTAGTGGGACTGCAAGAAACCATGTTTTTTTTGGGTGACACAGTTTACAGGAACACAAAAGCACTGTCCAAAATTCAGGTCTTGGGTTGTTTGGAATTGTATTGTTTTTCAGTGTGCTGATTAAATTTCTGCTTACTACAATGAATGAAGTACAAATACATAAAACTTGTACCCATGAAAATAAACTCTAAACAGCTGCAGTGCCATGCTTCTGCTTATGTCAGGTTATTCAGCCAGGCAATCTGTGCTCGCCCTGTTGACTGAGCTGGGAAAGATGGTGTTAAAATCTTGTTGGCCCCCATTTTGGGTTTATTAGATAAAAGGCAGTGACCAGTGCAGCATTAAATCCTGTTATAGATTATCCAAATTAGTATCCTGGCACAGACTATGTAATGCTCGAAATGCATAACTGGAATTTGGACACGCTGAGAAGATCCTGCAGGACATGCTGACTTCTCCGCCCGAGTTCCTGATATATGTTCTCCCAGCAGGTGGCGCTCTGTGCCAGGAGGGTAAATTCGTAGGGCATGATTTTAGCCTAGCAAAATGGGTGGGTTGGAGATGGGGGACAGTGACAATTGCAAAAATCTAAAACCCACCCTCAAACCGCCTCCAACCCCCCATTTCCGGTTTTCACATGGGCAGGACAAGGGGCGGGCAACCAACCTGCTCTCAGGAGGTGAGTTGGGCATTAAAAGCTTTTAAGGAGGCTGCAGGCCTCCATTTTCAAAGCTTTATTGATTTTAGCTCCTGAGGGATGGGATTCCCGGGCCTTCTACTTCACGCCACGTGAGAGGAGGCGAGAAGGCCCGAAACTGCAGGTAATTGCCTTCATAGCACAGCTTGTGGGTCCAGAGGAGCAGGAGGGCTTCCCCCAGGCCCAACAAGCCGACATGCAGCGAACCCCCCCCACCCCCCCACATGATTTCCGACTTCCTCCCCATGATTTCCAACTTCCTCCCCGCTATGATCTTTGACCGCACCCCCCATGATGTCCGACCCGTCCCTACGATCTCTGATCCGCTCAACAATCTTCGTCCCCGCGATGACCCCCGACCCCCCCTGGTGACCGACGCACCCCATGATTGACACCCCCCCGATGATTGACACCCCCCCGATGATTGACACCCCCCCGATGACTGACACCCCCCGATGACTGACACCCCCCGATGACTGACACCCCCCGATGACTGACACCCCCCGATGACTGACACCCCCCGATGACTGACACCCCCCGATGACTGACACCCCCCGATGACTGACGACCCCCCCGATAAAAGACATTCTCTCCCCGATGACTGCCGTCCCCCCGCCCCGGAACCGGCATCCCCCCAGCTGATCTATCACTTACCTGATCACGTCCTCTTCCTGGCTCTTTTCCCATCAAACTGAGTGCCAGCCTGTCAATCAGGCAGGTTTCTCGGGCGGGTAACCAGCAAAAAAGAAAAAAAAACGTGTCCTTATGCCAAAATTGTAAGGGGTCCGGGAAACCTGTACTTTTATTTTATTCGATCGTGGGATGTGGGCGTCGCTGGCAAGGCCAGCATTTATTGCCTATCCCTAATTGCTCTTGAGAAGGTGGTGGTGAGCCGCCTTCTTGAACCGCTGCAGTCCGTGTGGTGAAGGTTCTCCCACTGTGATGTTGGGAGGGGACCTCCAGGATTTTGACCCAGCGACGATGAAGGAACGGCGATATATTTCCAAGTCGGGATGGTGTGTGACTTGGAGGGGAACGTGCAGGTGGTGATGTTCCCATGTGCCTGCTGCCCTTGTCCTTCTAGGTGGTAGAGGTCGCGGGTTTTTGAGGTGCTGTCGAAGAAGCCTTGGTGAGTTGCTGCAGTGCATCCTGCGGATGGTACACACTGCAGCCACGGTGCGCCGGTGGTGAATGGAGTGAATGTTTAGGGTGGTGGATGGGGTGCCAGTCAAGAGGGCTGCTTTGTCCTGGATGGTGTCGAACTTCTTGAGTGTTGTTGGAGCTGCACTCATCCAGGCAAATGGAGAGTATTCCATCACACTCCTGACTTGTGCCTTGTAGATGGTGGGAAATCCTTGGGGAGTCAGAAGGTGAGTCACTCGCCGCAGAATACCCAGCTTCTAACCTGCCCTTGTAGCCACAATATTTATGTGGCTGGTCCAGTTAAGTTTCTGGTCAATGGTGACCCCCAGGATGTTGGTGGTGGGGGATTCGGCAATGGTAATGCCGTTGAATGTCAAGGGGAGGTGGTCATTGCCTGGCACATGTCTGGCGTGAATGTTACTTGCCACTTATCAGCCCAAGCCTGGATGCTGTCCAGGTCTTGCTGCATGCGGGCACGGACTGCTTCATTATCTAAGGGTTTGCGAATGGAACTTAACACTGTGCAATCATCAGCGAACATCCCCATTTCTGACCTTATGATGGAGGGAAGCTCATTGATGAAGCAGCTGAAGATAGTTGGGCCTAGGACACTGCCCTGAGGAACTCCTGCAGCAATGTCCTGGGGCTGAGATGATTGGCCTCCAACAACCACTACCATCTTCCTTTGTGCTAGGTATGACTCCAACCACTGGAGAGTTTTCCCCCTGATTCCCATTGACTTCAATTTTACTAGGGCTCCTTGGTGCCACAATCGGTAAAATGCTGCCTTGATGTCAAGGGCAGTCACTCTCACCTCACCTCTGGAATTCAGCTCTTTTGTCCATGTTTGGACCAAGGCTGTAATAAGGTTTGGAGCCAAGTGGTCCGAGCAGAACCCAAACTGAGCATCGGTGAGCAGGTTATTGGTGAGTCAGTGCCGCTTGATAGCACTGTCGACGACACCTTCCATCACTTTGCTGATGATTGAGAGTAGACTGATGGGGTGGTAATTGGCCCGATTGGATTTGTCCTACTTTTTGTGGACAGGACATACCTGGGCAATTTTCCACATTGTCGGGTAGATGCCAGTGTTATAGCTGTACTGGAACAATTTGGCTAGAGGCGCGGCTAGTTCTGGAGCACAAGACTTCAGTACTACAGCCGGGATGTTGTCGGGGCCCATAGCCTTTGCTGTATCCAGTGCACTCAGCCATTTCTAGATATCACATGGAGTGAATTGAATTGGCTGAAGACGGTCTTCTGTGATGGTGGGGATATCGGCACAAGGCCGAGATGGATCATCCACTCGGCACTTCTGGCTGAAGATGGTTGCAAACGCTTCAGCCTTGTCTTTTGCACTCATCTGCTGGACTCCGCCATCATTGAGGATGGGGATGTTTGCAGAGCCTCCTCCTCCCGTTAGTTGTTTAATTGTCCACCACCATTCATGACTGGGTATGGCAGGATTGCAGAGCTTTGATCTGATCCGTTGGTTGTGGAATTGCTTAGCTCTGTCTATAGCATGTTGTTTCCGCTGTTTAGCATGCATATAGTCCTGAGTTGTAGCTTCACCAGGTTGGCACCTCATTCTGAGGTACGCCTGGTGCTGCTCCTTGGCATGCTCTTCTACACTCCTCATTGAACCAGGGTTGATCACCTGGCTTGTTGGTAATGGTAGAGTGAGGAATGTACCGGGCCATGAGGTTGCAGATTGTGCTGGAATACAATTCTGCTGCTGCTGATGGCCTACAGCGCCTCATGGATTCCCAGTTTTGAGCTGCTAGATTCCCGTCAGGAATTCCACCCCTCCATCCCCTTCCGGGCTAAAATTATGCCCATAAAGTCTACCCTTATACACCACAGAGCTGGCTGATCTAAATATGGGAGCAGTGGCAAATATCAATGCACACAAGCTCACTCAGTGGGTGGAGAAATGGCAGATGCAGTTTAATTGCAGGAAATTATCAGGTTTTATGATGTGGCAGAGGGAGGGTTGATGTTGATTTTGTGCTAAATGATACTTGAGATATCGGAGCAGGAGTGTGATCTTGGGGTTTTAATGGACAGATCACGAAAACCTTCCGCACAATGTTCCCAGGCTGTTAAACAAGCAAACAGAATGTTGGGATGCAACATGATATATAATTCCAGAGAGGTCATTTTAAAACTGTATTTGGCCCTGGTGAGACCACATCTGGAATATTGCATGCAGTTTTGGCCTCTCTATTTCAAAAAAGAAATCCAGTTATTAGAGGGGATACAGAGAAGGGCTACACAGTTGATCCCAGAACATAAGGGAATGACATATTAGGAAAGATTGACTACCCTGGGTCCTTTCTCTCTTGAAAAATGATAGTCATGATGTGGAGATGCCGGTGATGGACTGGGGTTGACAATTGTAAACAATTTTACAACACCAAGTTATAGTCCAGCAATTTTATTTTAAATTCACAAGCTTTCGGAGATTCTCTCCTTCCTCAGGTAAATGTTCAGGATCTCCTTGAAGCCTACGCATTTATACATATTGAATAATTCAATATGTATAAATGCGTAGGCTTCAAGGAGATCCTGAACATTTACCTGAGGAAGGAGAGAATCTCCGAAAGCTTGTGAATTTAAAATAAAATTGCTGGACTATAACTTGGTGTTGTAAAATTGTTTACAATTGAAAAATGATAGAAGTGTTTCAAATTCTGAAAGGTTTGTACAAATTAGATCCAGGTAAGCTTTTTTGGCGTGTACGGAATTTAAGCACAAGGGATCATACATACAAATTAAGACAACAAAATAGGAAATGCAAAAACAATTTTTTACTAAAATAATATGTGGAATGGATTTCTGGCACAGGTGGTGGAACAAGAAACGTTAATGGGCTTCAAAAAGGAACTAGGCAGATTCTTGTAATAAATGAGATTCGGGGTTATTGGAAATGCACCAAGGTAATAAGATGGACTGAAGGCCTTCTCCTGCCTGAAACTGTTACTATGTAACAGGCAGCACACGTACACACTTGCAGAATAAATAAAGCTACCCAGCTATTTAAACTCAACCTTCCCTTGTGGATTCAATTACTGTGCCAGGCAGCAGCACTGGGTCTCAAGATAAAAGAGAATTCACATCTGAAGGGAAGTAAATTAACTTCTCTTAGGAGCCTCCATAAATCACGCTGAGGAAAACTACATATTGTAAATGAGAAGGGAGCTCTTGCTGAGGTAAATAAGTGCTTGACAGAAAGCCCCAAGTTCCTGACAGACCTGGTAGTCGAGTTGTGGATTTGATTGTCGTCGAGATTACAGGGTATAACACAAAGGCAGTTGTGTCTTTTAGCTTCTACTCTTTAATAATTTTTGCACAGTTCTTATGTCTATTGGGTATTGAATGTCCACTTGTCTTTTACTCAGCCTCTGGAGATACTTTATGCACTTCAGCAAAGTTCTGTCTCTGAACCTTAAAGGTCCCATGGCATCAGGAATTACTTACTGACAGACCAGTAATTGTCACTGACATACATACTGAATATGAGGTTTTCCCTACTCATACTGCAGCCTTGTACAACAGAATGCACCCTGGCAGTAGGGGTTAGATCTGGCATCATTAATGCATTTGTATTTGGTATATTGGGAAAATCATTCAAATGCAAGATCCTTCATATTACCTCTTTTCAAACTGAGAAATGATGTCATCTACCTCCACCATACAGGTTTACTGTACAGGTTGTTATAGCAACAGCAAAGACATCATATTTGCATTATGTGTCAATGGCAGTCATGTTCAAATCTCGTGAGAAGATTTGCAAAGTGCTCATTCCAATAAATCTTTGCCCTTATCCCTGATTCCAACTGTAGCATTTTTACAGCCAGCAGAGAATCTGAATTCTTGATGAAGACTGACAAGAATTATTCAGTTTCCCTGGGTTTATAATAATGTTCATTTATTTCTGGTTGCGGACAGTTTTTTGTGTCGGATCTTGGAAAAAATTCCTCTGTTCACATTGACAAGTTTGTGATCCCTCTCACTATTTTGGTCAAAAAAATATTTCTCTTCCCAGTAATCTAAGTTTGATGGTATTTTGATAGCTTCTCAGCTACAAAATTAAAATTGTCCCTTAATCCAGGCTACAGGCTCAATTGATATACGAAGCTTGTGGTGTGTTACGAACCTGAAAAGTTACTCAAACAACAGTGTCGTGGGGCAGACAGGACGTTGAGTACATTGTTCAGTTCTGGTCATGGAGAAACAAGGGAGCCATTCAAACCTTGGGATAGCAGAGCTGTGAGGCTCCTCAGCATCAGAGGTTTGAGGTATGAGGAAAGATTGGAGAATCTTGTGCTTGAATTCAGTCTTGACAAAAATCAAACTGAGAGGACTTCATAGAAATGTATAAAGAAAGAGCTTGCATTTATATAGCACCTTTCATGTCCTCAGGAAGTCCCAATGTGCTTTACTTCCTCCTATTGTCTCTTCTCTAGTCTTCGTTTATTTACAGAACATATCTATCCTAACCTTGCTATCATGCTGATGCAACTTGAGTTTCACTGTGTCCATTTGCACGCACATTTTTGCTACTGCTCCGGATCCGAGCCCATCCCTTCTATTTCCCTTTTTGCTTGTTTTCTCTTTACCCCTCCTAGGCCCCTCTCTCCTGTCATCATGCCTCCTTTCATTTCTCCCTCCTCAGGTACTCTGCCCCCTCAAATCACTACGCCAACCATTCACCACTCCTTGACATTCCTACTCTCCTGCTGTCGTCCCAGGCTTGACTCCCTCTTAGATAAGCCTACAGCTTCCATCTGTGCCTCTTTTGGCAATCTCCAAGGGGCTCTTCGACGTACTTTTTGCTACCTCCTTATGAGAAGCAACCCCAAAAGACCCATCCTACTCTCTCACCGACCTTCCCACCCAATGGCCCGCTGGGGGCTAATCTTGCCAATCTCCTTCCTGTCCCATTCACCACTCCCAGCGCTGACCCTGTGGACCTTGCCAACGGAACAGCTATCACTGCCCCTCTCCGCATCTCCCTCCCAGAATGTCCATTCACTTGTGAACAAGGTTCTTGCCATCCATCAGTTTATTGTGGATGACTGCATCGACATCGAGGCCTTGACTGAAACTTGGCTTCCGGGTGATGACCTTCCATCACTTACCCCGCCCAGACTGCCCTTATAACCAAATCACACTTTGATCTGTCCCCCTACTCCTCTGGCACTTTCTCCTCCTTTGATCATCTCACCTTGTTTCACCCCTCTCACCTCTCCTTTAAAATCCTCATTATCTACTGCCAACCCAAGTACCACGCCAAGTTTCTCACCGAGATATCTTCACTGCTTTCCTTCCTCAGCCTCTGCACTGAGCGACCTCATCGTTGGTGATTTCAAAGTATTACCTCAAGTCATCATGCCCTCTGTCCTGAGTTCACTGCCCTGCAATTCTATCTTAATCTCTCCCTCCATGTAAACTTGCCTATCCATATTCATGTCCATCCCCTTGACCTTACCGTCTCACGTGGCCTTTCTACTCCCATTTTCCTAGATCTCATTCCTCTGACAGAGTCTCCAACACAGCCAAAAAATCAAAGACAGCACACAAGAGGGTGTCAGGAAATTTACTCCATATGTCCTGCGCTGCCATTTTACAGTAATATGCATGCCTGACCCTTTTAGGTCATGCAATTTTGTCTGGGTCTTCAGCAAAGTCCTCCAAGTTATTGATATGGAGTTCACTCTATGTGCCACACATTGCCCTCCTTACTAAATTTGGGTGCTCTTTTCCCCCCATCAAAAATAGAACTGAAAGATTGTATCACAAAGGCTACATTCAATAACTGCGCGATTAATTCTGTGTGCCATTTGTTATTCTGGAAGGTTCTAGGCCAAGTGGAGCAAGTGTCAGTGGGGGAGCATTTAGGGAGCACGATCATGGTATCATAAGGTTTAGAATAGCTATGGAAAAGGACACGGACCACTCGAAAGTAAAAATACTCATATGAACAAATGAATTAAGAGCACGAGAAGACCATTCGGCGACTCGAGCCTGCTCTGCCATTTGATAAGATCATGGTTGATCTGTTGTGACCTCAACGCTACTTTCCCGTCGACCTACTATAAACTTTGACTCCCTTGTTAATCAGGAATCTATCTAACTCAGCCTTAAAAATATTCAATGACCCTGCCTCCACCGCTCTCTGGGGAAGGGATTTCCACAGACTCACGACCCTCTGAGTCTGTGGAAATCCTCTGAGTCTGTGGAAATTTCTCCTCATTTCCATCTTAAATCGGAGACCCCTTATTTTTAAACTGTGGCCTCTAGTTCTAGTCTCTCCCACAAGGGGAAACATCCTCTCAGCATCTACCCCTTCAAGCCCGCTCAGGATCTTACATGTTTCAATAAGATCACCTCTCATTCTTCTAAACTAAACAGGCCCAACTTGTCCAACCTTTCCTTATAAGATAGCCCCCTCATTGCCGGAATCAGTCGAGTGAACCTTCTCTGAACCGCCTCAAAAGTAATTATGTCCTTTCTTAAATAAGGAGATCAAAACTGCATACAGTATTCTAGATTTGGTCTCACCAATGCCATGTACAACTGTAGCAAAACATCTCTACTTTTATATTCCATTCCCCTTGCAATAAATGGCAACATTCCATTTGCCTTCCTAATCACTTGCTGTACCTGCATACTAACTTTTTGTGATTCATGTACTGGGACACCCAGATCCCTCTGTACCTCAGAGTTCTGCAATCTCTCTCCATTTAAATAATATACTGCTTTTCTATTCCTCCTGCTAAAGTGGACAAGTTCACATTTTCCCACATTATACTCCATCTGCCAAATTTTTGCCACTCACTGAACCTATCTATATCCCTTTGTAGACTCCTTGGGCCCGATATTACCAGGGCGGCGGGTTCGCGGCCGGGGGGGGGGCGATTGTGCGCGTGGGTAACGCGCTCGGTTAAATCAGTCTGCCCCGAACGAAATCGCAGGCTGATTGGATCCACTTACCTCTTGTTCCGGGTTCCCCACTGCTGAGCTGCACAGCAGGCGGACTGCGCATGCGCAGTAAGGTCTGTCAGCTGGAGGAGCTCTATTTAAAGGGGCAGTCCTCCACTGACTGATGCTGCAATAGGAAAAATTACAGCATGGAGCAGCCCAGGGGGAAGGCTGCTCCCAGGTTTAATGATGCCTCACTCCAGGTATCATTGGATGGGGTGAGGGGGAGGGGGAGGACAGAGATCTTCCCCCCAGCGGGCGGGAGGAAGCAGCCTGCCTCTGCCACCAAGAAGGCCAGGCTCGAGGTGGCAGAGGAGGTCACCTGCACCACCAACATATCGCCCACCTGCATACAGTGCAGGAGGCGCTGCAATGACCTAAGTAGGTCAGCCAAAGTGAGTACACTTACTCATTCCCCTACACTCCGTCTGCCACATCACCGCCCCCACCCCACATCTCCTTCTGCACTGCCAACACTACTCTGTCACATCACCCCTCACACCCACTCAAACCTCATCCTCATCTTACCTGCACTTAATCACCTCACCAGTACTCATCCCGCCACTACCACTCAACCCAATCCTCATACAATCTCATGGCTCTATCTCATACTCACCCTCTCATGCATCTCTTTCACAGTCAGCCTCACTCAACCTGCCACGACCTGTGCTGCAGCCACAGGGCATGCATCACATATGTGCAGTAGGCAGCGTAAGGCAAACGTGTCGTGAGCATGAAGGGGAAGCACAAGGGTGTTTGAGGGTTTGTCATGGTTTTTACTCACATTGAATTTCTGACCAACTCACATCACATATTATATTGGCACCACTACTGCCACGTCTTTGCGAATCTTGTCTGGTTTGTGCAATAATGCCCTTTCCTGAGGATCACAATGAAGGCCCACAACTGATGCCACCCATTGTGTCACTGCAGAGTGGGTGTAGGTGTATTTGCAGGGCTCTTTTGTGCAGACGACTGAGAGACGTCGGTGATGTCCCCCGTGACACCCTGGAAGGATGCGGAGGAGAAGTTGTTGAGGGCAGTGGTGACTTTGACAGCGACAGGTAAGAAGATGGTGCTCGGGCCAGCCGGGAGCAGCTCGGCATGAAGGAGGCTGCAGATGTCCACGACTACATGTCGAGTGACTCTGAGCCTCCGTGTGCACTGCTGCTTAGAGAGGTCCAGGAAACTGAGCCTCGGTCTGTGGACGCTTTGGCGAGAGTAGTGCCCTCTGTGATCTCTCTCTGCGGTTGCCCTCCCTCCTGCTGTGCAGGTGGATGTGTCACAGCACTGTGTTGTGGAGCTCCACATGTCAGAGGTGGACGGCGTGGCCGGCAAGGCTGGTGATGCTGTTCGCCCTCCGAGGAGGTCATGACTGCAGCTTTGGCGGCCCCCGTCCAGAAGGTGTACATCTGAGGGGGTCCGCAAGGTAGGTACATGTGTCTGGATACCGGGGTGCAAGTTGGTGAATTTTATTGTTAGGAGGAGGGTGGTGGAGGCCAAACTTTGTCCAAAGTGACAGAGTTGCCTCCTGCAATGAGTGAGGGTCTCCCCCCACCTGTCAAATGGACCTTTGCAGCTGCCACAGGCTGATGGCTGCAACACGTCCATTTGAACTGGGAGTGTTTCCCCCAGTACGGGAAACAGTCCCAGATGTTTGTAAAATCCTAACCCTCCTAAATATCTCGTTAATCAGGTCTGTAAACGACCTGAAATACCAAAATAAATACCTTAAGCAGCACCCTGCCGGCTTTAATTGCCGGCAGGAGTCCCACATGCGGGGGCTGCGCCGCATGTCAGCGCGTCTGTGGGAAACCCGGAAGTGGGCGGGTTGGAGCTGGGCTCCCGACCCGCCCCGGGAATCCCCGATTTTCGTGGCCCCCCCCCAGCCAGGAACGCACCCGATCGCGGGTGCTAAAATCGACCCCCTTATGTCCTCTTCACAACGTACTTTCCTACCTACCTACCTTTGTGTCATCAGCAAATTTAGCAACCATACATTCGGTCCCATCACGCAAGTCATTGATATAGATTGTAAATAGTTGAGGCCCAAGCACTGATCCCTGTGGCACTCCACTCGTTACATTTTGCCAACCTGAAAATGATACGTTAATGCCTACTCTGTGTTTCCTGTTAGCTAACCAATCCTTTATCCATGCTAATATGTTTACCCCCTACACCATGAGCTCTTATTTTGTGTCGTAGCCTTTGATGTGGCACCTTGTCATAAGCCTTCTGGAAATCCAAGTACACCACATCCACAGGATCCCCTTTATCCATGTTGCTTGTTACTTCCTCAAAGAACTCTAATAAATTAGCCAAACATGATTTCCCTTTCACAAAGCCGTGTTGACTCTGCCTGATTACATTGAGATTTTCTAAGTGCCCTGCTATAAGCTCCTTAATAATAGATTCCTGCATTTTCCCTACGATAGATGTTAAGCCAACTGGCTTATAGTTTCCTGCTTTCTGTCTCCCTCCTTTCTTGAATAGAGGAGTTACATTTGCTATTTTCCAATCTGATGGGACCCTTCCAGAATCTAGGGAATTTTGGAAAATTCATACCAATACATTTACTATATCTGCAGCCACTTCTTTTTAGATCCTAGCATGTTCATATGTTTGCTCGTACTCAATAGGAGGAGAGCCAATTTCAGCGGGATGGGAACAGATCTGGCCCGGGCAAATTGGAATCAAAGATTGGCAGGCAAAACTGTAATTGAACAGTGGGCGGCCTTTAAAGAGGAAATGGTTCGGGTACAGTCTAGGTACATTCCCACGAGGGAGAAAGGGAGGGCAATCATCCAGAGATCCCTGGATGACAAAAGAGATAGAGAGTAAGATGAAGCAGAAAAAAGGGGTGTATGACAGATGTCAGGTTGACAACACAAGTGAAAAAGGAAATAAGAGGGGCAAAGAGTGAGTATGAGAATAGACTGGCGGCCAACATAAAAGGGAATCCAAAAGTCTTCTACATGCATGTAAACAGTAAACGGGTAGTAAGAGGAGGGGTGGGGCCGATTAGAGACCATGGGCTTCATTTTAGCACCCGCTATCGGGTGCGTTCCTGGCGGGGGGAATCCCGGAGCAGGTCCGGAGCCCGGCTCCAACCCGCCCACTTCTGGGTTCCCCACAGACGCGCCGACGTGCGCACGCAGCCCCCACATGTGGGACTCCTGCAGGCAATTAAAGCCAGCGGGGTGCCGCTTAAGACTATTTACATTGCTATTTCAGATCATTAACAGACCTGATTAAGGGAATATGTGAGGAGGGGTTGGGATTTTAGAGACAACTGGGACTGATTCCCATACTGGGGAAAACACTCCCAGTTGAAATGGACGTGTTGCAGCTGTCAGCCTGTGGCAGCTGCAAAGGTCCATTTGACAGGTGGGGGGGGGGGGGGGAGGGGGAGACCCTCACTCATTGCAGGAGGCCACTCTGTCACTTGGGACAAAGTTTGGCCTCCACCACCCTCCTCCTGACAATCAAATTCACCAACTTGCACATTTACCCCGGGGTCCAGACACATGTACCAACCTTGCGGACCCCCTCAGATGTACACCTTCTGGACGGGGGCCACCGTAGCTGCAGTCATGACCTCCTCGGAGGGCGAACAGCATCACCAACCTCGCCGTCCACCTCTGACACGTGGAGCTCCACAACAGAGTGCTGTGACACATCCACCTGCACAGCAGGAGGGAGGGCAACCGCAGAGAGAGATGCGTCGCAGAGGGCACTACCCTCGCCACAGGGTCCACAGACCGAGGCTCAGCTTCCTGGACCTCTCTGAGCAGCAGTGCACACGGAGGCTCAGAGTCACTCGACATGTAGTCGTGGACATCTGCAGCCTCCTTCATGCCGAGCTGCTCCCGGTTGTCCTGATCACCATCTTCTTACCTGTCGCTGTCAAAGTTACCACTGCCCTCAACAACTTCTCCGCATCCTTCCAGGGCGCCACCGGGGAAATCGCCGACGTCTCTCAGTCGTCTGCACAAAAGAGCCCTGCAAATACACCTACACCCACTCTGCAGTGACACAATGGGTGGCATCAGTTGTGGGTTTTCATTGTGATCCTCAGGAAAGGGCATTATTGCACAAACCAGACAAGATTCGCAAAGATGTGGCAGTAGTGGTGCCAATAAAGTATGCAATGTGAGTTGGTCAGAAATTCAATGTGAGTAAAAACCATGACAAACCCCAAACACCCTTGTGCATCCCCTTCATGCTCACGACACGTTTGCCTTACGCTTCCTACTGTACATATGTGATGCATGCCCTGTGGCTGCAGCACAGATAGTGGCAGGTTGAGTGAGGCTGACTGTGAAAGAGATGCATGACAGGGTGAGTATGAGATAGAGCCATGAGATTGTATGAGGATTGGGTTGAGTGGTAGTGGCGGGATGAGTACTGGTGCAGGTAAGATGAGGATGAGGTTTGAGTGGGTATGAGGGGTGATGTGACAGAGTAGTGTTGGCAGTGCAGAAGGAGATGTGGGGTGGGGGCGGTGATGTGGCAGACGCAGTGTAGGGGAATGAGTAAGTGTACTCACTTTGGCTGACCTACTTAGGTCATTGCAGCGCCTCCTGCACTGTATGCAGGTGGGTGATATGTTGGTGGTGCAGGTGACCTCCTCTGCCACCTTGAGCCAGGCCTTCCTGGTGGCAGAGGCAGGCCGCTTCCTCCCGCCCGCCGGGGGGAAGATCTCTGTCCTCCCCCTCCTCCTCACCCCACCTAATGATACCTGGAGTGAGGCATCATTAAACTGGGAGCAGCCTTCCCCCTGGGCTGCTCCATGCTGTAATTTTTGCTATTTGTTGCAGCATCTGTCAGTGGAGTACTGCCCCTTTAAATAGAGCTCCTCCAGCTGACAGAGCTTACTGCGCATGCGCAGCCCGCCCGACGCGCAGATCAGCAGCGGGGAACCCGGAAGACCAGGTAAGTGGATCCAATTAGGTTGCGATCGCGTGGGGGGCAGACTGATTTCGCCGGGCGCGTTACCCACGCTCCCAATAGCCCCCCTGCCGCGAACCCGCAGCCCTGGTAACATTGAGCCCCATAGAGGAGATCTACTCATGGAGGCAGAGGCCATGGCCGAGGTATTAAACGAGTATTTTGCATCTGTCTTAACTGAGGAAGAAGATGCTGCCAGAGTCTCAGTAAAGGATGATATAGTTGAGATACTGGATGGGCTAAAAATTGATAAAGAAGAGGTACTTGAAAGGCTAGCTGTACTTAAAGTAGATAAATCACCCGGTCCAGATGGGATGCATCCTAGGTTGCTGAGGGAAGTAAAGGTGTAAATTATGGAGGTACTGGCCATAATCTTCCAAACATCCTTAAATACTGGGGTGGTGCCAGAGGACTGGAGGATTGCAAATGTTACATCCTTGTTCAAAAAAGTGTGTAAGGATAAACCCAGCAACTAGAGGCCAGTCAGTTTAACCTCAGTGGTGGGGAAACTTTAAGAAATGATAATCCGAGACAGAATTAACAGTCACTTGGACGAGTGTGGATTGATGAGGGAAAGCCAGCACGGATTTGTTAAAGGCAAATCATGTTCAACGAACCTGATCGAGTTTTTTGATGAGGTAACAGAGAGGGTAGATGAGGGCAATGCAGTTAATGTGGTGAATATGGACTTTCAAAAGGCGTTTGATAACATGCTGCAAGGTAGGCTTGTTATCAAGATTACGGCCCATGGAAGAAAGGGGGCAATAGCAACATGGATACAATATTGGCTAAGGGACAGTAAACAGAGAGTAGTGGTGAACGGTTGTTTTTCGGACGGGAGGGAGGTGCACAAAGGGGGTTGGTGCTGGAACCACTGCTTTTTTTGGGATATATTAATGACTTGGACTTTGGTGCACAGGGCACAATTTCCAAATTTGCAGATGACATAAAACTTGGAAGGGTAGTGAACAGTGAGGAGGATAGTGGTAGACTTCAAGAGGATATAGACAGGCTGGTGGCATGGGTGGATACATGGCAGATGAAAACTGTGGGCAGTACATACCTGAGTTTATAGGTTAGAAAACTGTGGACAGCACATACCTGAGTTTATAGGTTAGAAAGCTGTGAACAGTACGTACCCGAGTTTATTTGTTAGAAAACTGTGGACAGCACAAACCTGAGTTGAATGGTTAGAAAACTGTGGGCAGTACACACCTGAGTTTAATGGTTACAAAACTGTGGGCAGCACATACCTGAGTTTAATAGTTCGAAAACTGTGGACAGGACATACCTGAGTTTATTGGTTAGAAAACTGTGGACAGTACATACCTGAGTTAAATGGTGAGAAAACTGTGGACAGGACATACCTGAGTTTAATGGTGAGAAAACTGTGGACAGTACATACCTGAGTTTATAGGTTAGATAACTGTGGGCAGTACATACCTGAGTTGATAGGTTAGAAAACTGTGGGCAGCACATACCTGAGTTTAATAGTTCGAAAACTGTGGACAGTACATACCTGAGTTCAATGGTTGGAAAACTGTGGGCAGTACACACCTGAGTTTTCGGTTAGAAAACTGTGGGCAGTACATACCTGAGTTTATAGGTTAGAAAACTGTGGGCAGTACATACCTGAGTTGATAGGTTAGAAAACTGTCGACAGCACATACCTGAGTTTAATGGTTGCAAAACTGTGGGCAGTACGTACCTGAGTTTAATGGTTGGAAAACTGTGGGCAGCACACACCTGAGCTTAATGGTTGGAAAACTGTGGACAGTACATACCTGAGTTTAATAGTTAGAAAGCTGTGGGCAGTACATACCTGAGTTTAATGGTTCGAAAAATGTGGACAGTACATACCTGAGTTTATTGGTTAGAAAACTGTGGACAGTAAATACCTGAGTTTATGGGTTAGAAAACTGTCGACAGGACAGACCTGAGTTTAATGTTTGGAAAACTATGGGCAGCACACACCTGAGTTTAATGGTTACAAAACTGTGGGCAGTGCATCCCTGAGTTTAATGGTTGGAAAACTGTGGGCAGTACACACCTGAGCTTAATGGTTGGAAAACTGTGGGCAGTACATACCTGAGTTGATAGGTTAGAAAACTGTCGACAGTTCATACCTGAGTTTAATGGTTGCAAAACTGTGGGCAGTACATACCTGAGCTTAATGGTTGGAAAACTTTGGGCAGTACATACCTGAGTTTACAGGTTAGAAAACTGTGGGCAGTACATAGCTGAGTTTAATGGTTCGAATAATGTGGACAGTTCATTCCTGAGTTTATATGTTAGAAAACTGTGGGAAGGACATACCTGAGTTTATAGGTTAGAAAACTGTGGGCAGTACATACCTGAGTTTACAGGTTGGAAAACTGTGGACAGTACATACCTGAGTTTATGGGTTAGAAAACTGTCGACAGGACAGACCTGAGTTTAATGGTTGGAAAACTGTGGGCAGTACATAATTGAGTTTAATGGTTGGAAAACTGTTGGCAGTACATACCTGAGTTTAATGGCTCAAAAACTGTGGGCAGTGCATCCCTGAGTTTCATGGTTAGAAAACAGTGGGCAGTACATCCCTGCGTTCAATGGTGAGAAAACTGTCGACAGTACATACCTGAGTTTACAGGTTGTTAATCTGTGGACAGGACATACCTGGGTTAATGGTTGGAAAACTGTGCGAAGCACATACCTGAGTTTAATGGTTGGAAAACGGTGGACAGTACATATCTGAGTTTAATGGTTAGAAAACTGTGGGCAGTGCATAACTGAGTTTAATGGTTGGAAAACTGTGGACAGCACATACCTGAGTTTAATGCTTAAAAATACTGTGAACAGCCCACACCTGAGTTTGATGGTTCGAAAACTGTGGGCTGTTCATACCTG
This sequence comes from Heptranchias perlo, assembly GCF_035084215.1. Lineage (NCBI taxonomy): Eukaryota > Metazoa > Chordata > Chondrichthyes > Hexanchiformes > Hexanchidae > Heptranchias > Heptranchias perlo. The sequence continues at coordinate 78,806,402 of NC_090330.1, forward strand.
AGTTTACAGTTTGCAAAACTGTGGACAGAGCATACCTGAGTTTAATGGTTAGAAAACTGTGGGCAGTACACACCTGAGTTTAATGTTTGGAAAACTGTGGGCAGCACAGAACTGAGTTTATAGGTGAGAAAACTGTGTACAGTCCATACCTGAGTTTGTAGGTTGGAAAACATTCGACAGAACATACCTGAGTTTAATCGTTAGAAAACTGTGGACAGTACATACTTGGTTTAATGGTTTGAAAACTGTGGGCAGTACTTCCCTGAGTTTGTCGGTTAGAAAACTGTGGACAGTACATACCTGAGTTCAATGGTTAGATAACTGTGGACAGTACATACCTGAGTTCAATGGTTAGAAAACTGTGGACAGTACATACTTGGTTTAATGGTTAGAAAATCTTGGGCAGTGCATACCTGAGTTTAATGGTTAGAAAACTGTGGGCAGTCCATACCTGAGTTTAATGGTTAGAAAACTGTGGTCTGTGCATGCCTGAGTTTATTGGTTGGAAAACTGTGGGCAGTACATATCTGAGTTTATTGGTTTGGAAACTGTGGGCAGTGCATCCCTGAGTTCAATGGCCAGAAAACTGTGGACAGTACATACCTGAGTTTAATGGTGAGAAAACTATGGGCAGCACATACCTGAGTTTAATGGTTAGAAAACTGTGGGCAGTACATACCTGAGTTTAATGGTGAGAAAACTGTGGGCAGTACATACCTGAGTTTAATGGTGAGAAAACTGTGGGCAGTACATACCTGAGTTTAATGTTTAGAAAACTGTGGGCGGTGCAAACCTGAGTTTAATGGTTAGAAAACTGTGGGCAGTGCAAACCTGAGTTAAAAGGTTAGAAAACTGTGGGAAGTGCAAACCTGAGTTTAATGGTTGGAAAACTGTCGGCAGTACATACCTGAGTTTAATGTTTAGAAAACTGTGGGCAGTGCAAACCTGAGTTTAATGGTTAGAAAACTGTGGGCAGTACAGACCTGAGTTTAATGGTTAGAAAACTGTGGACAGTGCATCCCTGAGTTTAATAGTTAGAAAGCTGTGGGCAGTACATACCTGAGTTTAATCGTTGGAAAACTGTGGGCAGTACACACCTGAGCTTAATGGTTGGAAAACTGTGGACAGTACATACCTGAGTTTAATAGTTAGAAAGCTGTGGGCAGTACACACCTGAGCTTAATGGTTGGAAAACTGTGGACAGTACATACCTGAGTTTAATAGTTAGAAAGCTGTGGGCAGTACATACCTGAGTTTAATGGTTCGAAAAATGTGGACAGTACATACCTGAGTTTATTGGTTCGAAAACTGTGGACAGTAAATACCTGAGTTTATGGGTTAGAAAACTGTCGACAGGACAGACCTGAGTTTAATGTTTGGAAAACTGTGGGCAGCACACACCTGAGTTTAATGGTTACAAAACTGTGGGCAGTGCATCCCTGAGTTTAATGGTTGGAAAACTGTGGGCAGTACACACCTGAGCTTAATGGTTGGAAAACTGTGGACAGTACATACCTGAGTTTAATGGTTAGAAAACTTTGGACAGTAAATACCTGAGTTTAATGGTTAGAAAACTGTGGACAGTACATACCTGAGTTTATAGGTTGGAAAACTGTCGACAGTTCATACCTGAGTTTAATGGTTGCAAAACTGTGGGCAGTACATACCTGAGCTTAATGTTTGGAAAACTTTGGGCAGTACATACCTGAGTTTACAGGTTAGAAAACTGTGGGCAGTACATAGCTGAGTTTAATGGTTCGAATAATGTGGACAGTTCATTCCTGAGTTTATATGTTAGAAAACTGTGGGAAGGACATACCTGAGTTTATAGGTTAGAAAACTGTGGGCAGTACATACCTGAGTTTACAGGTTGGAAAACTGTGGACAGTACATACCTGAGTTTATGGGTTAGAAAACTGTCGACAGGACAGACCTGAGTTTAATGGTTGGAAAACTGTGGGCAGTACATAATTGAGTTTAATGGTTAGAAAACTGTGGGCAGTGCATATCTGAATTTAATGGTCAGAAAACTGTGGACAGTCCATACCTGAGTTTTATGGTTGGAAAACTGTGGGCAGTACATACCTGAGTTTAATGGCTCAAAAACTGTGGGCAGTGCATCCCTGAGTTGAATGGTTAGAAAACTGTGGACAGTACATACCTGAGTTTAATGGCTCAAAAAGTGTGGGCAGTGCATCCCTGAGTTTCATGGTTAGAAAACAGTGGGCAGTACATCCCTGCGTTCAATGGTGAGAAAACTGTCGACAGTACATACCTGAGTTTACAGGTTGTTAATCTGTGGACAGGACATACCTGAGTTAATGGTTGGAAAACTGTGCGAAGCACATAACTGAGTTTAATGGTTGGAAAACGGTGGACAGTACATTCCTGAGTTTAATGGTTAGAAAACTGTGGGCAGTGCATAACTGAGTTTAATGGTTAGAAAACTGTGGACAGCACATACCTGAGTTTAATGGTTAAAAATACTGTGAACAGCCCACACCTGAGTTTGATGGTTCGAAAACTGTGGGCTGTTCATACCTGAGTTTACAGTTTGCAAAACTGTGGACAGAGCATACCTGAGTTTAATGGTTAGAAAACTGTGGGCAGTACACACCTGAGTTTAATGTTTGGAAAACTGTGGGCAGCACAGAACTGAGTTTATAGATGAGAAAACTGTGTACAGTCCATACCTGAGTTTGTAGGTTGGAAAACTTTCGACAGAACATACCTGAGTTTAATCGTTAGAAAACTGTGGACAGTACATACTTGGTTTAATGGTTTGAAAACTGTGGGCAGTACTTCCCTGAGTTTGTCGGTTAGAAAACTGTGGACAGCACATACCTGAGTTCAATGGTTAGATAACTGTGGACAGCACATACCTGAGTTTAATGGTTAGAAAACTGTGGACAGTACATACTTGGTTTATTGGTTGGAAAACTGTGGGCAGTACATATCTGAGTTTATTGGTTTGGAAACTGTGGGCAGTGCATCCCTGAGTTCAATGGTGAGAAAACTGTGGGCAGCACATACCTGAGTTTAATGGTTAGAAAACTGTGGGCAGCACATACCTGAGTTTAATGGTTAGAAAACTGTGGGCAGTACATACCTGAGTTTAATGGTGAGAAAACTGTGGACAGTTCACACCTGAGTTTAATGGTTAGAAAACTGTGGGCAGGACACACCGGAGTTTAGTGCTAAGAAAACTGTGGGCAGTACATACCTGAGTTCAATGGTTAGAAAACTGTGGACAGTACATACCTGAGTTTGATGGTTAGAAAACTGTGGGCAGCACATACCTGAGTTTAATGGTTAGAAAACTGTGGACAGTACATACCTGAGTTTAATGGTTCGAAAATTTTGGGCAGTGCATACCTGAGTTTAATGATTAGAAAACTGTGGGCAGCACATACCTGAGTTTAATGGTTAGAAAACTGTGGGCAGCACATACCTGAGTTTAATGGTTAGAAAACTGTGGGCAGTACATACCTGAGTTTAATGGTGAGAAAACTGTGGACAGTTCACACCTGAGTTTAATGGTTAGAAAACTGTGGACAGTACATACCTGAGTTTATTGGTTGGAAAACTGTGGGCAGTACATTCCTGAGTGAAAAGGTTGGAAAACTGTGGATAGCACATACCTGAGTTTAATGGTTAGAAAACTGTGGGCTGTGCATACCTGAGTTTAATGGTTGGAAAACTGTGGGCTGCACACAACCGAGTTTAATGGTGAGCAAACTGTGGGCAGTGCATACCTGAGTTTATAGGTTGTAAAACTGTGGACAGGACATACCTGAGTTTAATGGTTAGAAAATTGTGGGCAGCAAATACCTGAGTTTAATGGTTGGAAAACGGTGGACAGTACATACCTGAGTTAAATGGTTCAAAAACTGTGGGCAGTACATCCCTGAGTTCAATGGTAAGAAAACTGTGGACAGCACATATCTGAGTTTATTGGTTCGATAACTGTGGACAGCACATTCCTGAGTTTGATGGTTGGAAAACGGTGGACAGTGCATACCTGAGTTTAATGGTTAGAAAACTGTGGGCAGTACATACCTGAGTTTAATGGCTCAAAAACTGTGGGCAGTGCATCCCTGAGTTGAATGGTTAGAAAACAGTGGGCAGTACATCCCTGCTTTCAATGGTGAGAAAACTGTCGACAGTACATACCTGAGTTTACAGGTTGTTAATCTGTGGACAGGACATACCTGAGTTAATGGTTGGAAAACTGTGCGAAGCACATACCTGAGTTTAATGGTTGGAAAACGGTGGACAGTACATACCTGAGTTCAATGGTTAGAAAACTGTGGGCAGTGCATAACTGAGTTTAATGGTTAGAAAACTGTGGACAGCACATACCTGTGTTTAATGGTTAAAAATACTGTGAACAGCCCACACCTGAGTTTGATGGTTAGAAAACTGTGGGCTGTTCATACCTGAGTTTACAGTTTGCAAAACTGTGGACAGAGCATACCTGAGTTTAATGGTTAGAAAACTGTGGGCAGTACACACCTGAGTTTAATGTTTGGAAAACTGTGGGCAGCACAGAACTGAGTTTATAGGTGAGAAAACTGTGTACAGTCCATACCTGAGTTTGTAGGTTGGAAAACTTTCGACAGAACATACCTGAGTTTAATGCTTAGAAAACTGTGGGCAATATATACCTGAGTTTGCTGGTTGGAAAACTGTGGACAGTACATACCTGAGTTCAATGGTTAGAAAACTGTGGACAGTACATACCTGAGTTTAATGGTTGGAAAACTGTGGGCAGTACATACCTGAGTTCAAAGGTTAGATAACTGTGGACAGTACATACCTGAGTTCAATGGTTAGAAAACTGTGGACAGTACATACCTGAGTTCAATGGTTAGAAAACTGTGGACAGTACATACCTGAGTTCAATGGTTAGAAAACTGTGGACAGTACATACCTGAGTTTAATGGTTGGAAAACTGTGGGCAGTACATACCTGAGTTCAAAGGTTAGATAACTGTGGACAGTACATACCTGAGTTCAATGGTTAGAAAACTGTGGACAGTACATACCTGAGTTCAATGGTTAGAAAACTGTGGACAGTACATACCTGAGTTTAATGGTTGGAAAACTGTGGGCAGGACACACCTGAGTTTAGTGGTAAGAAAACTGTGGGCAGTACATACCTGAGTTCAATGGTTAGATAACTGTGGACAGTGCATACCTGAGTTCAATGGTTAGATAACTGTGGACAGTGCATACCTGAGTTCAATGGTTCGAAAACTGTAGACAGTACATACCTGAGTTTAATGGTTGGAAAACTGTGGGCAGGACACACCGGAGTTTAGTGCTAAGAAAACTGTGGGCAGTACATACCTGAGTTCAATGGTTAGAAAACTGTGGACAGTACATACCTGAGTTTGATGGTTAGAAAACTGTGGGCAGCACATACCTGAGTTTAATGGTTAGAAAACTGTGGACAGTACATACCTGAGTTTAATGGTTCGAAAATTTTGGGCAGTGCATAACTGAGTTTAATGGTTAGAAAACTGTGGACAGCACATACCTGTGTTTAATGGTTAAAAATACTGTGAACAGCCCACACCTGAGTTTGATGGTTAGAAAACTGTGGGCTGTTCATACCTGAGTTTACAGTTTGCAAAACTGTGGACAGAGCATACCTGAGTTTAATGGTTAGAAAACTGTGGGCAGTACACACCTGAGTTTAATGTTTGGAAAACTGTGGGCAGCACAGAACTGAGTTTATAGGTGAGAAAACTGTGTACAGTCCATACCTGAGTTTGTAGGTTGGAAAACATTCGACAGAACATACCTGAGTTTAATCGTTAGAAAACTGTGGACAGTACATACTTGGTTTAATGGTTTGAAAACTGTGGGCAGTACTTCCCTGAGTTTGTCGGTTAGAAAACTGTGGACAGTACATACCTGAGTTCAATGGTTAGATAACTGTGGACAGTACATACCTGAGTTCAATGGTTAGAAAACTGTGGACAGTACATACTTGGTTTAATGGTTAGAAAATCTTGGGCAGTGCATACCTGAGTTTAATGGTTAGAAAACTGTGGGCAGTCCATACCTGAGTTTAATGGTTAGAAAACTGTGGTCTGTGCATGCCTGAGTTTATTGGTTGGAAAACTGTGGGCAGTACATATCTGAGTTTATTGGTTTGGAAACTGTGGGCAGTGCATCCCTGAGTTCAATGGCCAGAAAACTGTGGACAGTACATACCTGAGTTTAATGGTGAGAAAACTATGGGCAGCACATACCTGAGTTTAATGGTTAGAAAACTGTGGGCAGTACATACCTGAGTTTAATGGTGAGAAAACTGTGGGCAGTACATACCTGAGTTTAATGGTGAGAAAACTGTGGGCAGTACATACCTGAGTTTAATGTTTAGAAAACTGTGGGCGGTGCAAACCTGAGTTTAATGGTTAGAAAACTGTGGGCAGTGCAAACCTGAGTTAAAAGGTTAGAAAACTGTGGGAAGTGCAAACCTGAGTTTAATGGTTGGAAAACTGTCGGCAGTACATACCTGAGTTTAATGTTTAGAAAACTGTGGGCAGTGCAAACCTGAGTTTAATGGTTAGAAAACTGTGGGCAGTACAGACCTGAGTTTAATGGTTAGAAAACTGTGGACAGTGCATCCCTGAGTTTAATAGTTAGAAAGCTGTGGGCAGTACATACCTGAGTTTAATCGTTGGAAAACTGTGGGCAGTACACACCTGAGCTTAATGGTTGGAAAACTGTGGACAGTACATACCTGAGTTTAATAGTTAGAAAGCTGTGGGCAGTACATACCTGAGTTTAATGGTTCGAAAAATGTGGACAGTACATACCTGAGTTTATTGGTTCGAAAACTGTGGACAGTAAATACCTGAGTTTATGGGTTAGAAAACTGTCGACAGGACAGACCTGAGTTTAATGTTTGGAAAACTGTGGGCAGCACACACCTGAGTTTAATGGTTACAAAACTGTGGGCAGTGCATCCCTGAGTTTAATGGTTGGAAAACTGTGGGCAGTACACACCTGAGCTTAATGGTTGGAAAACTGTGGACAGTACATACCTGAGTTTATAGGTTGGAAAACTGTCGACAGTTCATACCTGAGTTTAATGGTTGCAAAACTGTGGGCAGTACATACCTGAGCTTAATGTTTGGAAAACTTTGGGCAGTACATACCTGAGTTTACAGGTTAGAAAACTGTGGGCAGTACATAGCTGAGTTTAATGGTTCGAATAATGTGGACAGTTCATTCCTGAGTTTATATGTTAGAAAACTGTGGGAAGGACATACCTGAGTTTATAGGTTAGAAAACTGTGGGCAGTACATACCTGAGTTTACAGGTTGGAAAACTGTGGACAGTACATACCTGAGTTTATGGGTTAGAAAACTGTCGACAGGACAGACCTGAGTTTAATGGTTGGAAAACTGTGGGCAGTACATAATTGAGTTTAATGGTTAGAAAACTGTGGGCAGTGCATATCTGAATTTAATGGTCAGAAAACTGTGGACAGTCCATACCTGAGTTTTATGGTTGGAAAACTGTGGGCAGTACATACCTGAGTTTAATGGCTCAAAAACTGTGGGCAGTGCATCCCTGAGTTGAATGGTTAGAAAACAGTGGGCAGTACATCCCTGCGTTCAATGGTGAGAAAACTGTCGACAGTACATACCTGAGTTTACAGGTTGTTAATCTGTGGACAGGACATACCTGAGTTAATGGTTGGAAAACTGTGCGAAGCACATAACTGAGTTTAATGGTTGGAAAACGGTGGACAGTACATTCCTGAGTTTAATGGTTAGAAAACTGTGGGCAGTGCATAACTGAGTTTAATGGTTAGAAAACTGTGGACAGCACATACCTGAGTTTAATGGTTAAAAATACTGTGAACAGCCCACACCTGAGTTTGATGGTTCGAAAACTGTGGGCTGTTCATACCTGAGTTTACAGTTTGCAAAACTGTGGACAGAGCATACCTGAGTTTAATGGTTAGAAAACTGTGGGCAGTACACACCTGAGTTTAATGTTTGGAAAACTGTGGGCAGCACAGAACTGAGTTTATAGATGAGAAAACTGTGTACAGTCCATACCTGAGTTTGTAGGTTGGAAAACTTTCGACAGAACATACCTGAGTTTAATCGTTAGAAAACTGTGGACAGTACATACTTGGTTTAATGGTTTGAAAACTGTGGGCAGTACTTCCCTGAGTTTGTCGGTTAGAAAACTGTGGACAGCACATACCTGAGTTCAATGGTTAGATAACTGTGGACAGCACATACCTGAGTTTAATGGTTAGAAAACTGTGGACAGTAGATACTTGGTTTATTGGTTGGAAAACTGTGGGCAGTACATATCTGAGTTTATTGGTTTGGAAACTGTGGGCAGTGCATCCCTGAGTTCAATGGTGAGAAAACTGTGGGCAGCACATACCTGAGTTTAATGGTTAGAAAACTGTGGGCAGCACATACCTGAGTTTAATGGTTAGAAAACTGTGGGCAGTACATACCTGAGTTTAATGGTGAGAAAACTGTGGACAGTTCACACCTGAGTTTAATGGTTAGAAAACTGTGGGCAGGACACACCGGAGTTTAGTGCTAAGAAAACTGTGGGCAGTACATACCTGAGTTCAATGGTTAGAAAACTGTGGACAGTACATACCTGAGTTTGATGGTTAGAAAACTGTGGGCAGCACATACCTGAGTTTAATGGTTAGAAAACTGTGGACAGTACATACCTGAGTTTAATGGTTCGAAAATTTTGGGCAGTGCATACCTGAGTTTAATGATTAGAAAACTGTGGGCAGCACATACCTGAGTTTAATGGTTAGAAAACTGTGGGCAGCACATACCTGAGTTTAATGGTTAGAAAACTGTGGGCAGTACATACCTGAGTTTAATGGTGAGAAAACTGTGGACAGTTCACACCTGAGTTTAATGGTTAGAAAACTGTGGACAGTACATACCTGAGTTTATTGGTTGGAAAACTGTGGGCAGTACATTCCTGAGTGAAAAGGTTGGAAAACTGTGGATAGCACATACCTGAGTTTAATGGTTAGAAAACTGTGGGCTGTGCATACCTGAGTTTAATGGTTGGAAAACTGTGGGCTGCACACAACCGAGTTTAATGGTGAGCAAACTGTGGGCAGTGCATACCTGAGTTTATAGGTTGTAAAACTGTGGACAGGACATACCTGAGTTTAATGGTTAGAAAATTGTGGGCAGCAAATACCTGAGTTTAATGGTTGGAAAACGGTGGACAGTACATACCTGAGTTAAATGGTTCAAAAACTGTGGGCAGTACATCCCTGAGTTCAATGGTAAGAAAACTGTGGACAGCACATATCTGAGTTTATTGGTTCGATAACTGTGGACAGCACATTCCTGAGTTTGATGGTTGGAAAACGGTGGACAGTGCATACCTGAGTTTAATGGTTAGAAAACTGTGGGCAGTACATACCTGAGTTTAATGGCTCAAAAACTGTGGGCAGTGCATCCCTGAGTTGAATGGTTAGAAAACAGTGGGCAGTACATCCCTGCTTTCAATGGTGAGAAAACTGTCGACAGTACATACCTGAGTTTACAGGTTGTTAATCTGTGGACAGGACATACCTGAGTTAATGGTTGGAAAACTGTGCGAAGCACATACCTGAGTTTAATGGTTGGAAAACGGTGGACAGTACATACCTGAGTTCAATGGTTAGAAAACTGTGGGCAGTGCATAACTGAGTTTAATGGTTAGAAAACTGTGGACAGCACATACCTGTGTTTAATGGTTAAAAATACTGTGAACAGCCCACACCTGAGTTTGATGGTTAGAAAACTGTGGGCTGTTCATACCTGAGTTTACAGTTTGCAAAACTGTGGACAGAGCATACCTGAGTTTAATGGTTAGAAAACTGTGGGCAGTACACACCTGAGTTTAATGTTTGGAAAACTGTGGGCAGCACAGAACTGAGTTTATAGGTGAGAAAACTGTGTACAGTCCATACCTGAGTTTGTAGGTTGGAAAACTTTCGACAGAACATACCTGAGTTTAATGCTTAGAAAACTGTGGGCAATATATACCTGAGTTTGCTGGTTGGAAAACTGTGGACAGTACATACCTGAGTTCAATGGTTAGAAAACTGTGGACAGTACATACCTGAGTTTAATGGTTGGAAAACTGTGGGCAGTACATACCTGAGTTCAAAGGTTAGATAACTGTGGACAGTACATACCTGAGTTCAATGGTTAGAAAACTGTGGACAGTACATACCTGAGTTCAATGGTTAGAAAACTGTGGACAGTACATACCTGAGTTCAATGGTTAGAAAACTGTGGACAGTACATACCTGAGTTTAATGGTTGGAAAACTGTGGGCAGTACATACCTGAGTTCAAAGGTTAGATAACTGTGGACAGTACATACCTGAGTTCAATGGTTAGAAAACTGTGGACAGTACATACCTGAGTTCAATGGTTAGAAAACTGTGGACAGTACATACCTGAGTTTAATGGTTGGAAAACTGTGGGCAGGACACACCTGAGTTTAGTGGTAAGAAAACTGTGGGCAGTACATACCTGAGTTCAATGGTTAGATAACTGTGGACAGTGCATACCTGAGTTCAATGGTTAGATAACTGTGGACAGTGCATACCTGAGTTCAATGGTTCGAAAACTGTAGACAGTACATACCTGAGTTTAATGGTTGGAAAACTGTGGGCAGGACACACCGGAGTTTAGTGCTAAGAAAACTGTGGGCAGTACATACCTGAGTTCAATGGTTAGAAAACTGTGGACAGTACATACCTGAGTTTGATGGTTAGAAAACTGTGGGCAGCACATACCTGAGTTTAATGGTTAGAAAACTGTGGACAGTACATACCTGAGTTTAATGGTTCGAAAATTTTGGGCAGTGCATAACTGAGTTTAATGGTTAGAAAACTGTGGACAGCACATACCTGTGTTTAATGGTTAAAAATACTGTGAACAGCCCACACCTGAGTTTGATGGTTAGAAAACTGTGGGCTGTTCATACCTGAGTTTACAGTTTGCAAAACTGTGGACAGAGCATACCTGAGTTTAATGGTTAGAAAACTGTGGGCAGTACACACCTGAGTTTAATGTTTGGAAAACTGTGGGCAGCACAGAACTGAGTTTATAGGTGAGAAAACTGTGTACAGTCCATACCTGAGTTTGTAGGTTGGAAAACATTCGACAGAACATACCTGAGTTTAATCGTTAGAAAACTGTGGACAGTACATACTTGGTTTAATGGTTTGAAAACTGTGGGCAGTACTTCCCTGAGTTTGTCGGTTAGAAAACTGTGGACAGTACATACCTGAGTTCAATGGTTAGATAACTGTGGACAGTACATACCTGAGTTCAATGGTTAGAAAACTGTGGACAGTACATACTTGGTTTAATGGTTAGAAAATCTTGGGCAGTGCATACCTGAGTTTAATGGTTAGAAAACTGTGGGCAGTCCATACCTGAGTTTAATGGTTAGAAAACTGTGGTCTGTGCATGCCTGAGTTTATTGGTTGGAAAACTGTGGGCAGTACATATCTGAGTTTATTGGTTTGGAAACTGTGGGCAGTGCATCCCTGAGTTCAATGGCCAGAAAACTGTGGACAGTACATACCTGAGTTTAATGGTGAGAAAACTATGGGCAGCACATACCTGAGTTTAATGGTTAGAAAACTGTGGGCAGTACATACCTGAGTTTAATGGTGAGAAAACTGTGGGCAGTACATACCTGAGTTTAATGGTGAGAAAACTGTGGGCAGTACATACCTGAGTTTAATGTTTAGAAAACTGTGGGCAATATATACCTGAGTTTGCTGGTTGGAAAACTGTGGACAGTACATACCTGAGTTTAATCGTTAGAAAACTGTGGACAGTACATACTTGGTTTAATGGTTTGAAAACTGTGGGCAGTACTTCCCTGAGTTTGTCGGTTAGAAAACTGTGGACAGTACATACCTGAGTTCAATGGTGAGATAACTGTAGACAGTACATACCTGAGTTCAATGGTTAGAAAACTGTGGACAGTACATACCTGAGTTCAATGGTTAGAAAACTGTGGGCAGTACATACCTGAGTTTAATGGTTGGAAAACTGTGGGCAGTACATACCTGAGTTCAAAGGTTAGATAACTGTGGACAGTACATACCTGAGTTCAATGGTTAGATAACTGTGGACAGTGCATACCTGAGTTCAATGGTTCGAAAACTGTAGACAGTACATACCTGAGTTTAATGGTTGGAAAACTGTGGGCAGGACACACCGGAGTTTAGTGCTAAGAAAACTGTGGGCAGTACATACCTGAGTTCAATGGTTAGAAAACTGTGGACAGTACATACCTGAGTTTGATGGTTAGAAAACTGTGGGCAGCACATACCTGAGTTTAATGGTTAGAAAACTGTGGACAGTACATACCTGAGTTTAATGGTTCGAAAATTTTGGGCAGTGCATACCTGAGTTTAATGATTAGAAAACTGTGGGCAGCACATACCTGAGTTTAATGGTTAGAAAACTGTGGGCAGCACATACCTGAGTTTAATGGTTAGAAAACTGTGGGCAGTACATACCTGAGTTTAATGGTGAGAAAACTGTGGACAGTTCACACCTGAGTTTAATGGTTAGAAAACTGTGGACAGTACATACCTGAGTTTAATGGTTAGAAAACTGTGGACAGTACATACCTGAGTTTATTGGTTGGAAAACTGTGGGCAGTACATTCCTGAGTGAAAAGGTTGGAAAACTGTGGGCAGTACATACCTCAGTTTAATGGTTAGAAAACTGTGGGCTGTGCATACCTGAGTTTAATGGTTAGAAAACTGTGGGCAGTACATACCTGAGTTTAATGGTTAGAAAACTGTGGGCAGTACATACCTGAGTTTAATGGTTAGAAAACTGTGGGCTGTGCATACCTGAGTTTAATGGTTGGAAAACTGTGGGCTGCACACAACCGAGTTTAATGGTGAGCAAACTGTGGGCAGTGCATACCTGAGTTTATAGGTTGTAAAACTGTGGACAGGACATACCTGAGTTTAATGGTTAGAAAATTGTGGGCAGCAAATACCTGAGTTTAATGGTTGGAAAACGGTGGACAGTACATACCTGAGTTAAATGGTTCAAAAACTGTGGGCAGTACATCCCTGAGTTCAATGGTAAGAAAACTGTGGACAGCACATATCTGAGTTTATTGGTTCGATAACTGTGGACAGCACATTCCTGAGTTTGATGGTTGGAAAACGGTGGACAGTGCATACCTGAGTTTAATGGTTAGAAAACTGTGGGCAGTACATACCTGAGTTTAATGGCTCAAAAACTGTGGGCAGTGCATCCCTGAGTTGAATGGTTAGAAAACAGTGGGCAGTACATCCCTGCTTTCAATGGTGAGAAAACTGTCGACAGTACATACCTGAGTTTACAGGTTGTTAATCTGTGGACAGGACATACCTGAGTTAATGGTTGGAAAACTGTGCGAAGCACATACCTGAGTTTAATGGTTGGAAAACGGTGGACAGTACATACCTGAGTTCAATGGTTAGAAAACTGTGGGCAGTGCATAACTGAGTTTAATGGTTAGAAAACTGTGGACAGCACATACCTGTGTTTAATGGTTAAAAATACTGTGAACAGCCCACACCTGAGTTTGATGGTTAGAAAACTGTGGGCTGTTCATACCTGAGTTTACAGTTTGCAAAACTGTGGACAGAGCATACCTGAGTTTAATGGTTAGAAAACTGTGGGCAGTACACACCTGAGTTTAATGTTTGGAAAACTGTGGGCAGCACAGAACTGAGTTTATAGGTGAGAAAACTGTGTACAGTCCATACCTGAGTTTGTAGGTTGGAAAACTTTCGACAGAACATACCTGAGTTTAATGCTTAGAAAACTGTGGGCAATATATACCTGAGTTTGCTGGTTGGAAAACTGTGGACAGTACATACCTGAGTTTAATCGTTAGAAAACTGTGGACAGTACATACTTGGTTTAATGGTTTGAAAACTGTGGGCAGTACTTCCCTGAGTTTGTCGGTTAGAAAACTGTGGACAGTACATACCTGAGTTCAATGGTGAGATAACTGTAGACAGTACATACCTGAGTTCAATGGTTAGAAAACTGTGGACAGTACATACCTGAGTTCAATGGTTAGAAAACTGTGGACAGTACATACCTGAGTTTAATGGTTGGAAAACTGTGGGCAGTACATACCTGAGTTCAAAGGTTAGATAACTGTGGACAGTACATACCTGAGTTCAATGGTTAGAAAACTGTGGACAGTACATACCTGAGTTCAATGGTTAGAAAACTGTGGACAGTACATACCTGAGTTTAATGGTTGGAAAACTGTGGGCAGGACACACCTGAGTTTAGTGGTAAGAAAACTGTGGGCAGTACATACCTGAGTTCAATGGTTAGATAACTGTGGACAGTGCATACCTGAGTTCAATGGTTAGATAACTGTGGACAGTGCATACCTGAGTTCAATGGTTCGAAAACTGTAGACAGTACATACCTGAGTTTAATGGTTGGAAAACTGTGGGCAGGACACACCGGAGTTTAGTGCTAAGAAAACTGTGGGCAGTACATACCTGAGTTCAATGGTTAGAAAACTGTGGACAGTACATACCTGAGTTTGATGGTTAGAAAACTGTGGGCAGCACATACCTGAGTTTAATGGTTAGAAAACTGTGGACAGTACATACCTGAGTTTAATGGTTCGAAAATTTTGGGCAGTGCATAACTGAGTTTAATGGTTAGAAAACTGTGGACAGCACATACCTGTGTTTAATGGTTAAAAATACTGTGAACAGCCCACACCTGAGTTTGATGGTTAGAAAACTGTGGGCTGTTCATACCTGAGTTTACAGTTTGCAAAACTGTGGACAGAGCATACCTGAGTTTAATGGTTAGAAAACTGTGGGCAGTACACACCTGAGTTTAATGTTTGGAAAACTGTGGGCAGCACAGAACTGAGTTTATAGGTGAGAAAACTGTGTACAGTCCATACCTGAGTTTGTAGGTTGGAAAACATTCGACAGAACATACCTGAGTTTAATCGTTAGAAAACTGTGGACAGTACATACTTGGTTTAATGGTTTGAAAACTGTGGGCAGTACTTCCCTGAGTTTGTCGGTTAGAAAACTGTGGACAGTACATACCTGAGTTCAATGGTTAGATAACTGTGGACAGTACATACCTGAGTTCAATGGTTAGAAAACTGTGGACAGTACATACTTGGTTTAATGGTTAGAAAATCTTGGGCAGTGCATACCTGAGTTTAATGGTTAGAAAACTGTGGGCAGTCCATACCTGAGTTTAATGGTTAGAAAACTGTGGTCTGTGCATGCCTGAGTTTATTGGTTGGAAAACTGTGGGCAGTACATATCTGAGTTTATTGGTTTGGAAACTGTGGGCAGTGCATCCCTGAGTTCAATGGCCAGAAAACTGTGGACAGTACATACCTGAGTTTAATGGTGAGAAAACTATGGGCAGCACATACCTGAGTTTAATGGTTAGAAAACTGTGGGCAGTACATACCTGAGTTTAATGGTGAGAAAACTGTGGGCAGTACATACCTGAGTTTAATGGTGAGAAAACTGTGGGCAGTACATACCTGAGTTTAATGTTTAGAAAACTGTGGGCGGTGCAAACCTGAGTTTAATGGTTAGAAAACTGTGGGCAGTGCAAACCTGAGTTAAAAGGTTAGAAAACTGTGGGAAGTGCAAACCTGAGTTTAATGGTTGGAAAACTGTCGGCAGTACATACCTGAGTTTAATGTTTAGAAAACTGTGGGCAGTGCAAACCTGAGTTTAATGGTTAGAAAACTGTGGGCAGTACAGACCTGAGTTTAATGGTTAGAAAACTGTGGACAGTGCATCCCTGAGTTTAATAGTTAGAAAGCTGTGGGCAGTACATACCTGAGTTTAATCGTTGGAAAACTGTGGGCAGTACACACCTGAGCTTAATGGTTGGAAAACTGTGGACAGTACATACCTGAGTTTAATAGTTAGAAAGCTGTGGGCAGTACATACCTGAGTTTAATGGTTCGAAAAATGTGGACAGTACATACCTGAGTTTATTGGTTCGAAAACTGTGGACAGTAAATACCTGAGTTTATGGGTTAGAAAACTGTCGACAGGACAGACCTGAGTTTAATGTTTGGAAAACTGTGGGCAGCACACACCTGAGTTTAATGGTTACAAAACTGTGGGCAGTGCATCCCTGAGTTTAATGGTTGGAAAACTGTGGGCAGTACACACCTGAGCTTAATGGTTGGAAAACTGTGGACAGTACATACCTGAGTTTAATGGTTAGAAAACTTTGGACAGTAAATACCTGAGTTTAATGGTTAGAAAACTGTGGACAGTACATACCTGAGTTTATAGGTTGGAAAACTGTCGACAGTTCATACCTGAGTTTAATGGTTGCAAAACTGTGGGCAGTACATACCTGAGCTTAATGTTTGGAAAACTTTGGGCAGTACATACCTGAGTTTACAGGTTAGAAAACTGTGGGCAGTACATAGCTGAGTTTAATGGTTCGAATAATGTGGACAGTTCATTCCTGAGTTTATATGTTAGAAAACTGTGGGAAGGACATACCTGAGTTTATAGGTTAGAAAACTGTGGGCAGTACATACCTGAGTTTACAGGTTGGAAAACTGTGGACAGTACATACCTGAGTTTATGGGTTAGAAAACTGTCGACAGGACAGACCTGAGTTTAATGGTTGGAAAACTGTGGGCAGTACATATCTGAATTTAATGGTCAGAAAACTGTGGACAGTCCATACCTGAGTTTTATGGTTGGAAAACTGTGGGCAGTACATACCTGAGTTTAATGGCTCAAAAACTGTGGGCAGTGCATCCCTGAGTTGAATGGTTAGAAAACTGTGGACAGTACATACCTGAGTTTAATGGCTCAAAAAGTGTGGGCAGTGCATCCCTGAGTTTCATGGTTAGAAAACAGTGGGCAGTACATCCCTGCGTTCAATGGTGAGAAAACTGTCGACAGTACATACCTGAGTTTACAGGTTGTTAATCTGTGGACAGGACATACCTGAGTTAATGGTTGGAAAACTGTGCGAAGCACATAACTGAGTTTAATGGTTGGAAAACGGTGGACAGTACATTCCTGAGTTTAATGGTTAGAAAACTGTGGGCAGTGCATAACTGAGTTTAATGGTTAGAAAACTGTGGACAGCACATACCTGAGTTTAATGGTTAAAAATACTGTGAACAGCCCACACCTGAGTTTGATGGTTCGAAAACTGTGGGCTGTTCATACCTGAGTTTACAGTTTGCAAAACTGTGGACAGAGCATACCTGAGTTTAATGGTTAGAAAACTGTGGGCAGTACACACCTGAGTTTAATGTTTGGAAAACTGTGGGCAGCACAGAACTGAGTTTATAGATGAGAAAACTGTGTACAGTCCATACCTGAGTTTGTAGGTTGGAAAACTTTCGACAGAACATACCTGAGTTTAATCGTTAGAAAACTGTGGACAGTACATACTTGGTTTAATGGTTTGAAAACTGTGGGCAGTACTTCCCTGAGTTTGTCGGTTAGAAAACTGTGGACAGCACATACCTGAGTTTAATGTTTAGAAAACTGTGGGCAGCACATACCTGAGTTTAATGGTTAGAAAACTGTGGTCTGTCAAGCCTGAGTTTGTTGGTTGGAAAACTGTGGGCAGTGCATCCCTGAGTTCAATGGTAAGAAAACTGTGGACAGTACATACCTGAGTTCAATGGTCAGAAAACTGTGGACAGTACATACCTGAGTTTCATGGTTAGAAAACTGTGGGCAGTACATACCTGAGTTTAGTGGCAAGAAAACTGTGGGCAGTACATACCTGAGTTTAATGGTTCGAAAACTGTGGGCAGTACATACCTGAGTTTAATGGTCAGAAAACTGTGGGCAGTACATACCTGAGTTTAATGGTGAGAAAACTGTGGGCAGTACATACCTGAGTTTAATCTTTAGAAAACTGTGGGCAGTACATACCTGAGTTTAATGGTTGGAAAACTGTGGGCAGTACATACCTGAGTTGAATGGTTGGAAAACTGTCGGCAGTACATACCTGAGTTTAATGTTTAGAAAACTGTGGGCAGTGCAAACCTGAGTTAAAAGGTTAGAAAACTGTGGGCAGTTCACACCTGAGTTTAATGGTAAGAAAACTGTGGACAGTACATACCAGAGTTTAATGGTCAGAAAACTGTGGACAGTACATACCTGAGTTTCATGGTCAGAAAACTGTGGACAGTACATACCTGAGTTTAATGGTTAGAAAATTGTGGACAGTACATACCTGAGTTTAATGGTCAGAAAACTGTGGACAGTACATACCTGAGTTTATTGGTTGGAAAAATGTGGGCAGCACATACCTGAGTTTATTGGTTGGAAAACTGTGGGCAGTACATTCCTGAGTGAAAAGGTTGGAAAACTGTGGATAGCACATACCTGAGTTTAATGGTTAGAAAACTGTGGGCTGTACATACGTGAGTTTAATGGTTAGAAAATTGTGGGCAGTGCATACCTGAGTTTAGTGGTTAGAAAATTGTGGGCAGTGCATACCTGAGTTTAGTGGGAAGAAAACTGTTGGCAGTACATACCTGAGTTTAATGGTTAGAAAACTGTGGGCTGTGCATACCTGAGTTTCATGGTTGGAAAACTGTGGGCTGTACACAACCGAGTTTAATGGTGAGCAAACTGTGGGCAGTGCATACCTGAGTTTATAGGTTGTAAAACTGTGGACAGGACATACCTGAGTTTCATGGTTAGAAAACAGTGGGCAGCACATACCTGAGTTTAATGGTTGGAAAACGGTGGACAGTACATACATGAGTTTAATGGTCAGAAAACTGTGGGCAGTAAACACCTGAGTTTATAGGTTAGAAAACTGTGGACAGTACATCCCTGAGTTTGTAGGTTGAAAAACTGTGGGCAGTACATCCCTGAGTTTAATGATTAGAAAACTGTGGGCAGTGCATCCCTGAGTTCAATGGTAAGAAAACTGTGGACAGTACATACCTGCGTTTATAGGTTGCAAAACTGTGGACAGGACATACCTGAGTTTATAGGTTGCAAAACTGTGGACAGGACATACCTGAGTTTCATGGTTAGAAATCAGTGGGCAGCACATACCTGAGTTTAATGGTTGGAAATCATTGGAGATTACATACCTGAGTTAATGGTTAGAAAACTGTGGGCAGGACATACCTGAGTTTAATGGTTAGAAAACTGTGGACATTACATACCTGAGTTTAATGGTTTGAAAACTGTGGGCAGTACATACCTGAGTTTGATGGTTAGAAAACTGTGGCAGCCCATACCTGAGTTTATTTGTTGGAAAACTGTGGGCAGTACATTCCTGAGTGAAAAGGTTGGAAAACTATGGATAGCACAGACCTGAGTTCATAGGATAGAAAACTGTGGGCAGCACATATCTGAGTTAAAAGCTCAGAAAACTGTGGACAGTCCATACCTGAGTTTATCGGTTAGAAAACTGTGGGCAGTGCATATCTGAGTTTAATGATCAGAAAACTGTGGACAGTGCATACCAGAGTTTAATGGCTCAAAAACTGTGGGCAGCGCATACCTGAGTTTAGTGGTAAGAAAACTGTTGGCAGTACATACCTGAGTTTAATGGTGAGAAAACTGTGGGCAGTACAGACCTGAGTTTAATGGTCAGAAAACTGTGGACAGTACATACCTGAGTTTAATGGTTCGAAAACTGTGGACAGTACATACCTGAGTTTGATGGTTAGAAAACTGTGGGCAGTACATACCTGAGTTTAATGGTGAGAAAACTGTGGGCAGTACATACCTGAGTTTAATGTTTAGAAAACTGTGGGCGGTGCAAACCTGAGTTTAATGGTGAGAAAACTGTGGGCAGTACATACCTGAGTTGAATGGTTGGAAAACTGTCGGCAGTACATACCTGAGTTTAAAGTTTAGAAAACTGTGGGCAGTGCAAACCTGAGTTAAAAGGTTAGAAAACTGTGGGCAGTTCACACCTGAGTTTAATGGTAAGAAAACTGTGGACAGTACATACCTGAGTTTAATGGTCAGAAAACTGTGGACAGTACATACCTGAGTTTATTGGTTGGAAAAATGTGGGCAGTACATACCTGAGTTTAATGGTTAGAAAATTGTGGGCAGTGCATACCTGAGTTTAGTGGTAAGAAAACTGTTGGCAGTACATACCTGAGTTTAATGGTTACAAAACTGTGGGCAGTACATACCTGAGTTGAATGGTTCGAAAACTGTGGCAGCCCATACCTGAGTTTAATGGTCAGAAAACTGTGGGCAGTACATAACTGAGTTAAAAGGTTGGAAAACTGTGGACAGCACATACCTGAGTTTATAGGATAGAAAACTGTGGGCAGCACAGACCTGAGTTTAATGGTTAGAAAACTGTGGACAGCACATACCTGAGTTTATTGGTTGGAAAACTGTGGGCAGTACATTCCTGAGTGAAAAGGTTGGAAAACTGTGGATAGCACATACCTGAGTTCAATGGTTAGAAAACTGTGGGCTGCACATACCTGAGTTTAATGGTTAGAAAACTGTGGGCAGTGCATACCTGAGTTTAGTGGTAAGAAAACTGTTGGCAGTACATACCTGAGTTTAATGGTTAGAAAACTGTGGGCTGTGCATACCTGAGTTTAATGGTTGGAAAACTGTGGGCTGTACACAACCGAGTTTAATGGTGAGCAAACTGTGGGCAGTGCATACCTGAGTTTATAGGTTGTAAAACTGTGGACAGGACATCCCTGAGTTTAATGGTTAGAAAAATGTGGGCAGCAAATACCTGAGTTTAATGGTTGGAAAACTGTGGACAGTACATACCTGAGTTTAATGGTTAGATAACTGTGGGCAGTACATAATTGAGTTTAATGGTTGGAAATCTGTGGACAGGGCATACATGAGTTTAATGGTCAGAAAACTGTGGGCAGTAAACACCTGAGTTTATAGGTTAGAAAACTGTGGACAGTATATCCCTGAGTTTGTAGGTTGAAAAACTGTGGGCAGTACATCCCTGAGTTTAATGATTAGAAAACTGTGGGCAGTGCATCCCTGAGTTCAATGGTAAGAAAACTGTGGACAGGACATACCTGAGTTTATAGGTTGCAAAACTGTGGACAGGACATACCTGAGTTTCATGGTTGGAAAACAGTGGGCAGCACATACCTGAGTTTAATGGTTGGAAATCATTGGAGATTACATACCTGAGTTAATGGTTAGAAAACTGTGGGCAGGACATACCTGAGTTTAATGGTTAGAAAACTGTGGACAGTTCACACCTGAGTTTAATGGTTAGAAAACTGTGGGCAGTACATACCAGAGTTTAATGGTTAGAAAACTGTGGACATTACATACCTGAGTTTAATGGTTTGAAAACTGTGGGCAGTACATACCTGAGTTTGATGGTTAGAAAACTGTGGCAGACCATACCTAAGTTTATTGGTTGGAAAACTGTGGGCAGTACATTCCTGAGTTAAAAGGTTGGAAAACTGTGGATAGCACATACCGGAGTTTAATGGTTGGAAAACTGTGGGCAGTGCATATCTGAGTTTAATGGTCAGAAAACTGTGGGCAGTACATACCTGAGTTTAATGGCTCAAAAACTGTGGGCAGCGCATACCTGAGTTTAATGGTTAGAAAACTGTGGACAGGACATACCTGAGTTTAATGGTTAGAAAATTGTGGGCAGTGCATACCGGAGTTGAATGGTTAGAAAACTGTGGGCAGTACATACCTGAGTTAAAAGGTTGGAAAACTGTGGATAGCACAGACCTGAGTTCATAGGATAGAAAACTGTGGGCAGCACAGACCTGAGTTTCATGGTTGGAAAACTGTGGACAGCACATATCTGAGTTAAAAGCTCAGAAAACTGTGGACAGTCCATACCTGAGTTTATCAGTTAGAAAACTGTGGGCAGTGCATATCTGAGTTTAATGATCAGAAAACTGTGGACAGTGCATACCAGAGTTTAATGGCTCAAAAACTGTGGGCAGTACATACCTGAGTTTAATGGTTAGAAAATTGTGGGCAGTACATACCTGAGTTTAATGGTTCGAAAACTGTGGCAGCCCATACGTGAGTTTCATGGTCAGAAAACTGTGGGCAGTACATAACTGAGTTAAAAGGTTGGAAAACTGTGGACAGCACATACCTGAGTTTAATGGTTGGAAAACTGTGGACAGCACATATCTGAGTTAAAAGCTTCGAAAACTTTGGACAGTCCATACCTGAGTTTAATGGTTAGAAAACTGTGGACAGCACATACCTGAGTTTATTAGTTGGAAAACTGTGGGCAGTACATTCCTGAGTGAAAAGGTTGGAAAACTGTGGATAGCACATACCTGAGTTTAATGGTTAGAAAACTGTGGGCTGTACATACCTGAGTTTAATGGTTAGAAAACTGTGGGCTGTACATAACCGAGTTTAATGGTTAGAAAACTGTGGGCAGTACATACCTGAGTTTAATGGTTAGAAAATTGTGGGCAGTGCATACCTGAGTTTAATGGTTGGAAAACTGTGGGCTGTACACAACCGAGTTTAATGGTTAGAAAACTGTGGGCAGTACATATCTGAGTTTATTGGTTCGATAACTGTGGACAGCACATTCCTGAGTTTCTTGGTTGGAAAACTCTGGGCAGTACATACCTGAGTTCAATGGTTAGAAAACTGTGGGCAGCAAATACCTGAGTTTAATGGTTGGAAAACGGTGGACAGTACATACCTGAGTTTAATGGTTAGAAAACTGTGGGCAGTACATAATTGAGTTTAATGGTTGGAAATCTGTGGACAGGGCATACATGAGTTTAATGGTCAGAAAACTGTGGGCAGTAAACACCTGAGTTTTTCGGTTCGAAAACTGTGGACAGTGCATCCCTGAGTTTGTAGGTTGAAAAACTGTGGGCAGTACATCCCTGAGTTTAATGATTAGAAAACTGTGGGCAGTGCATCCCTGAGTTCAATGGTAAGAAAACTGTGGACAGGACATATCTGAGTTTATAGGTTGCAAAACTGTGGACAGCACATACTTGAGTTTAATGGTTGGAAATCATTGGAGATTACATACCTGAGTTAATGGTTAGAAAACTGTGGGCAGGACATACCTGAGTTTAATGGTTAGAAAACTGTGGATAGCACATACCTGAGTTTAATGGTTAGAAAACTGTGGGCAGTACATACCAGAGTTTAATGGTTAGAAAACTGTGGACATTACATACCTGAGTTTAATGGCTCAAAAACTGTGGGCAGCGCATACCTGAGTTTAATGGTTTGAAAACTGTGGACAGGACATACCTGAGTTTAATGGTTAGAAAATTGTGGGCAGTGCATACTGGAGTTGAATGGTTAGAAAATTGTGGGCAGTGCATACCGCAGTTGAATGGTTCGAAAACTGTGGACAGTGCATACCAGAGTTTAATGGCTCAAAAACTGTGGGCTACACATTCCTGAGTTCAATGGTGAGAAAACTGTGGGCTGTACATAACCGAGTTTAATGTTTCGCAAACTGTGGGCAGTACATACCTGAGTTTATAGGTTGTAAAACTGTGGACAGGACATACCTGAGTTTAATGGTTAGAAAACTGTGGGCAGCAAATACCTGAGTTTAATGGTTGGAAAACAGTGGACAGTACATACCTGAGTTTAATGGTTAGAAAACTGTGGACATTACATACCTGAGTTTAATGGTTTGAAAACTGTGGGCAGTGCATACCTGAGTTTGATGGTTAGAAAACTGTGGCAGCCCATACCTGAGTTTATTGGTTGTAAAACTGTGGACAGGACATACCTGAGTCAATGGTTGGAAAACTGTGGGCAGCACAGACCTGAGTTTAATGGTTGGAAAATGGTGGACAGTACGTACCTGAGTTTAATGGTTGGAAAACTGTGGGCAGTACATTCCTGTGTTTAATGTTTAAAAATACTGTGAACAGCCCACACCTGAGTTTAATGGTAAGAAAACTGTGGGCTTTTCATACCTGAGTTTACAGTTTGCAAAACTGTGGACAGTGCATACATGCGTTTAATGGTTAGAAAACTGTGGGCAGTACACACCTGAATTTAATGGTTG
This sequence comes from Heptranchias perlo, assembly GCF_035084215.1. Classification (NCBI taxonomy): domain Eukaryota; kingdom Metazoa; phylum Chordata; class Chondrichthyes; order Hexanchiformes; family Hexanchidae; genus Heptranchias; species Heptranchias perlo. The sequence goes on from NC_090330.1 coordinate 78,830,486, forward strand.
GAAAACTGTGGGCAGCACAGACCTGAGTTTAATGGTTAGCAAACTGTGGTCTGTGCATACCTGAGTTTATTGTTTGGAAAACTGTGGGCAGTGCATACCTGAGTTTAATGGTAAGAAAACTGTGGACAGGACATACCTGAGTTTAATGGTTGGAAAACTGTGGACAGTGCATACCTGCGTTTAATGGTTGGAAAACTGTGGACGGTGCATACCTGAGTTTAATGATTAGAAAACTGTGGGCAGTACATTCCTGAGTTTAATGGTTGGAAAACTGTGGACAGTGCATACCTGCGTTTAATGGTTGGAAAACTGTGGACAGTACATACCTGAGTTTAATGGTTGCAAAACTGTGTACAGTCCATACCTGAGTTTAATGGTTAGAAAACTGTGGACAGTACATTCCTGAGTGAAAAGGTTGGAAAACTGTGGATTGCACATACCTGAGTTGATAGGTTAGAAAACTGTGGGCAGCACAGACCTGAGTTTAATGGTTGGAAAACTGTGGGCAGTACATAACTGAGTTAAAAGGTTGGAAAACTGTGGACAGCACATACCTGAGTTTATAGGATAGAAAACTGTGGGCAGCACATACCTGAGTTTAATGGTTAGAAAACTGTGGCAGCCCATACCTGAGTTTAATGGTCAGAAAACTGTGGGCAGTACATAACTGAGTTAAAAGGTTGGAAAACTGTGGACAGCACATACCTGAGTTTATAGGATAGAAAACTGTGGGCAGCACATACCTGAGTTTAATGGTTAGAAAACTGTGGGCAGTACATTCCTGAGTGAAAAGGTTGGAAAACTGTGGACAGCACAGACCTGAGTTTAATGGTTGGAAAACTGTGGGCAGTGCATACCTGAGTGTAATGGTTAGAAAACTGTGGGCAGTTCATACCTGACTTTTTAGGTTGTAAAACTGTGGACAGGACATACCTGAGTTTAATGGTTGGAAAACGGTGGACAGTACATACCTGAGTTGATAGGTTAGAAAACTGTGGGCAGCACAGACCTGAGTTTAATGGTTGGAAAACTGTGGGCAGTGCATATCTGAGTTAAATGGTTAGAAAACTGTGGGCAGTATATACCTGAGTTTATAGGTTGTAAAACTGTGGACAGGACATACCTGAGTTTAATGGTTAGAAAACTGGGGGCAGCAAATACCTGAGTTTAATGGTTGGAAAACAGTGGACAGTACATACCTGAGTTTAATGGTTAGAAAACTGTGGGCAGTACATATCTGAGTTGATTGGTTCGATAACTGTGGACAGCACAATCCTGAGTTTCTTGGTTGGAAAACTCTGGGCAGTACATTCCTGAGTTTGATGGCAAGAAAACTGTGGACAGTTCATACCTGAGTTAATGGTTGGAAAACTGTGGGCAGCACAGACCTGAGTTTAATGGTTGGAAAATGGTGGACAGTACGTACCTGAGTTTAATGGTTAGAAAACTGTGGACAGTACATTCCTGTGTTTAATGTTTAAAAATACTGTGAACAGCCCACACCTGAGTTTAATGGTAAGAAAACTGTGGGCTTTTCATACCTGAGTTTACAGTTTGCAGAACTGTGGACAGTGCATACATGCGTTTAATGGTTGGAAAACTGTGGGCAGCACAGACCTGAGTTTATCGGTGAGAAAACTGTGGACAGTACATACCTGAGTTTGTAGGTTGAAAAACTGTGGGCAGGACATACCTGAGTTTATTGGTTGGAAAACTGTGGACAGCCCATACCTGAGTTTAATGGTTAGCAAACTGTGGTCTGTGCATACCTGAGTTTATTGTTTGGAAAACTGTGGGCAGTGCATACCTGAGTTTAATGGTCAGAAAACCGTGGACAGTACATTCCTGAGTTTATTGGTTCGATAACTGTGGACAGTACATACCTGAGTTTAATGATTAGAAAACTGTGGGCAGTACATCCCTGAGTTCAATGGTAAGAAAACTGTGGACAGTGCATACCTGCGTTTAATGGTTGGAAAACTGTGGACAGTACATACCTGAGTTTAATGGTTGCAAAACTGTGTACAGTCCATACCTGAGTTTAATGGTTCGAAAACTGTGGACAGTACATTCCTGAGTGAAAAGGTTGGAAAACTGTGGATAGCACATACCTGAGTTGATAGGTTAGAAAACTGTGGGCAGCACAGACCTGAGTTTAATGCTTGGAAAACTGTGGGCAGTACATAACTGAGTTAAAAGGTTGGAAAACTGTGGACAGCACATACCTGAGTTTATAGGATAGAAAACTGTGGGCAGCACAGACCTGAGTTTAATGGTTGGAAAACTGTGGGCAGTACATACCTGAGTTTAATGGTAAGAAAACTGTGGGCAGTACATACCTGACTTTATAGGTTGTAAAACTGTGGACAGGACATACCTGAGTTTAATGGTTAGAAAACTGTGGGCAGCAAATACCTGAGTTTAATGGTTGGAAAACGGTGGACAGTACATACCTGAATTAAATGGTTAGAAAACTGTGGGCAGTACATATCTGAGTTTATTGGTTCGATAACTGTGGACAGCACATTCCTGAGTTTCTTGGTTGGAAAACTCTGGACAGTACATACCTGAGTTTCATGGTTAGAAAACTGTGGGCAGTACATAACTGAGTTTAATGGTTAAAAATACTGTGAACAGCCCACACCTGAGTTTAATGGTAAGAAAACTGTGGGCTGTTCATACCTGAGTTTACAGTTTGCAAAACTGTGGACAGTGCATACATGAGTTTAATGGTCAGAAAACTGTGGGCAGTACACACCTGAATTTAATTGTTTGAAAACTGTGGGCAGCACATACCTGAGTTTATTGGTTAGAAAACTGTGGGCAGTACACACCAGAGTTTCATGGTTCGAAAACTGTGTACAGTACATACCTGAGTTTATAGTTTGGAAAACTGTGGGCAGTACATACCTGAGTTTAATGGTTGTAAAACTGTGGGTGGTACATACCTGAGATAATAGGTTAGAAAACTGTGGGCAATAAATACCTGAGTTGAATGGTTTGAAAACTGTGGGTAGTGCATACCTGAGTTTAATGGTTGCAAAACTGTGGACAGTACATACCTGAGTTTATTGGTTAGAAAACTGTGGGCATAAATACCTGAGTTTAATTGTTAGAAAACTGTGGGCAGCACATACCAGAGTTGATAGGTTAGAAAACTGTGGACAGTACATACCAGAGTTGATAGGTTGTAAAACTGTGGACAGTGCTTTCCTGAGTTTATCGATTGGAAAACTGTGGGCTGCACACACCTGAGTTTCCAGGTTAGAAAACTCTGGACAGAACAGACCTGAGTTTATAGGTTAGAAAACTGTGGGCATTACATCCCTGCGTTCATAGTTCAGAAAACTGTGGACAGCACATACCTGAGTTTGATGGATGGAAAACTATGGGCAGTACATACCTGAGTTTAATGGTTTGGAAACTGTGGGCAGTGCATGCCTGAGTTTATGGGTTGGAAAACTGTGGACAGTACATACAATTTTTTTGGTTAGTAAACTGTGGACAGTACATACCTCAGTTAAATGGTTAGAAAACTGTGGGCAGTACATACCTGAGTTTATGGGTTGGAAAACTGTGGGCAGTACATACCTGAGTTTATGGGTTGGAAAACTGTGGACAGTACATACCTGAGTTTAATGGTTGCAACACTGTGGGCAGTACATGCCTGAGTTTAATGGTTCGAAAACTGTGGGCAGTACATACCTGAGTTTAATTGTTCGAAAACTGTGGACAGTGCATACCTGAGTTTAATGGTTAGAAAACTGTGGACAGTCCATACCTGATTTTAATGGTTCGAAAACTGTGGACAATATATACCTGAGTTTAATGTTTAGAAAACTGTGGGCAGTACATGCCTGACTTTAATGGTTGGAAAACTGTGGACAGTACATACCTGAGTTTAATGGTTAGAAAACTGTGGGCAGTACATGTCTGAGTTTATAGGTTGGAAAACTGTGGGCAGTGCATACCTGAGTTTAATGATTAGAAAACTGTGGGCAGTACATTCCTGAGTTTAATGGTTGGAAAACTGTGGACAGTGCATACCTGAGTTTAATGGTTGCAAAACTGTGTACAGTCCATATCTGAGTTTATCGGTTCGCATACTGTGGGCAGTGCATACCTGAGTTTTTGGTTAGAAAACTGTGGACAGTGCATGCCTGAGTTGAATGGTTGGAAAACTGTGGACAGTTCATACCTGAGTTTAATGGTTAAAAAAACTGTGGGCAGTAAATTCCTGAGTTTCATTGTTAGAAAACTGTGGACAGTACATACCTGAGTTTAATGGTTAAAAAACTGTGGGCAGTACGTTCCTCAGTTTTATGGTTAGAAAACTGTGGGCAGTGCAGACCCGAGTTTAATGGTTAGAAAACTTTGGACAGTGTCGTCTCAGTTTAATGGTTAGAAAACTGTGGACTGTGTCATCCGAGTTTAATGGTTCGAAAATGGTGGGCAATGTTTTCTGAATTTAATGGCTAGAAAACTGTGCACAATGCACTCCTGAGTTTAGTGGTTAAAAATCTACAGTCAATGCACTCCTGAGTTTATTGGTTAGAAAGCTGTGGGCAGTTTTGCCTGAGTTTATGGTTAGAAAACTGGGCAGTGTTGTCTGATTTTAATGGTTAGAAAACGTGGGCAGTATTGTCTGAGTTTGCAGGTTTGAAAACTGTGGCCAGTGCACACTTGAGTTTAATGGTTAGAAAACTGTGGGCAATGTCCCTTATTTTTTATGGTTAGAAAACTGTGGGAAATATTACCTGAGTTTAATGGTTTGTCAACTGCGGGCAGTGCCCCCGGAAACTGTGGGCAGTGTTGTTTGCATTTAATTGTTATAAAACTGTGGGCAATGTTGTCTGAGTTTAATAATGAGGAAACTGTGGACAATGCACACCTGAGTTTAATGGTTAGAAAACTGTGGGCAGTGTCGTCTCAGTTTAATGGTTAGAAAACCGTGGGCAGTGCCGCCTGAGATTAATTGTTAAAAAGTCGTGGGCAATGCACTCCTGAGTTTAATGGTTAAAAACGCACTGATGGTATTTGAGCCTCCTCCACTCCACCCTCTGTATCAGAATCTCCAGTTTCGTCAACAGGCGGCTGAGCAGGGGGTAAACATGTTTCGGTGAGGCTAATGTCTGGCCACATACAGACCAAGTAAATCAGACTGCACCTGGGTACCTAGCTGCTGTCAATCAGGGCTATTCCCAAAAGAATTCATTTCCATTTCTGGGACAAACATCTTTAAATCTTCTGTAAAACTACCTGCACTCACGTGTGGAAATAGTCCATTACTGAGATTCAAACACATTCCCGAAGGCGAAAAATCCTGACGGCTACATTTTTAAATCCTCCTCGTTCTATCTTTCTTCACACCCCCTCCAGCTACGCTAGAAAATGATGATTTTAGTTACCCTTCATATTCTGAAAATGCTTCATCAGTATGAAACCAAACTTCATAGGTTATACCCCCCTCCCAGGTCAGACACCAGGGGGTGATTTTAAACCCCAAGAACAGGTTGGCTGGGGGCGGGTGGAAGTTGGTTCGCTACCGCAAAATTTTCGGACTTTGCATTCCCAGTGGGAAGCCTGTAATTTTACGCGCTGACGTTAAACCTAGAAATAAAACCGGGTTGTGGTCACGACACAAAATGCAACTATTTTCAACTCCCACCCATCCCCAACCCACCCGTTCTTGGGATTTAAAATCATCCCATAGGTCCCTTTTGAAAATATTAAGACCCCGATTTTCAAATGAAATTGTGGGTGCATTAGGGGTGGGGGGCTGCGAACATCGGGAAGATCCCGAGCAGGTGAGGAAGCCTGCCCCAACCTGCTGACTTCCGGGTTTCCCTCAGACGCGCATGTGTCTGCGCGCGCTTCCTGAATGCGGAAGTCCCATCGGCAATTAAAGCCGGTGGAATGATAGTTAAAGAACCAAATGTATGTCACTGAGGTACTTAAGGTACTTTATTTCTGACATAGTGGATAGTTAAACCGATTTTAAACTTTCCTGGGCGGCTTTCCCCACGGTTTCTGATTCATGCCAGATCAGGCAAAAATAAAGTAAATAAGTTAAATAAAAAACCATTGCACAAAGTTAAAAAAACAAAATAAACCTACCTTTCCACCGATGTCAGCTGCACCCCCTGCTCCAATGTCCGAAGTCCCCGTCTCTGATATCTACCCTCTCCCCCGCCTGATCTCCCCCTCTACCTCCCCGATCTCCCCCTCTTCCCCCCCCCCCGATCTTCCCCGCTCCCCCCGATCTTCCCCTCTTCCCCCCCCCCCCCATCCCGATCTTCAGTGCCCACCACGCTCTGTTCCAGCGCCGGATGGCTTCTCTGTCTCTCTCTCTTTCTCTTCCCCCACGCCTCGAAGTTTCAGCTCCTGTCGGCAGCCAGCCTGTCAATCAGGCTGACTGCCAGGCGCGAAAACCGGAAACAACTTTAATCACCATCAATTACATCGTGATCGCGTCGGAAAAGGTAAGTTTTTTTTAATTTGAGTTTGCCACGCGCACCTCCCCCCCCCCCCCCCCCCTCAACTGCCATCCCGCCACCATTTCAAAATTGAGCCCTCAGACTCTGAACCTGTGTAATTTCAGAGATTCCACCCCTGACAGGATCAGGCGCACTGACCTCAGTCTGATCTGTGCTCCCGTCAAGTGACATTCCACGCTGGGGACGGAATCTCTGAAAATGTGCCATTACTGGTTAGGAAACTGTGGGCAGTGTCGTCTCAGTTTAATGGTTAGAAAACCGTGGGCAGTGCCCTTCAATATCTGTTTCATTGTATGGTTGTGTATCTGAGTTTGCAATTCCATGTCCTTGAATTTCCTCTGCATTTGTGCCCAGACCATCATGCCTGTGCCGGCTCTTTGAAAGACCTATCTCATCAGTCCCAATCCTCTGCACTTTCCCCATTGCCCTTCAAATTTCTCCTTTTCAAATATTTATCCAATTCCCTTTTGAAAGTTGTTATTGAATCTGCTTCCACCACCCTTTCAGGCAGTGCATCGCAGATCATAACAAATCACTGCATAAAAAAAATTCTCCTCATTTCCCCCCTGGATTTGTTGACAATTATCTTAAATCTGTGTCCTCTGGTACCGACCCTCCTGCCAGTGGAAATAATCTCTCCTTATTTACTCTATTTAAACCCTTCATTATTTTGAACACCTCTATTAAATCTCCCCTTAACCTTCTCTGCTCTAAGGAGAACAACCCCAGCTTCTCTAGTCTCTCCAATAACTGAAATCTCTCATATCTTGTACCATTCTGGTAATCGCCTCTGCACCCCCTCCAAGGTCTTGTCATCCTTCTGAAAGTGTGGTGCACAGAATTGGATGCAATGCTGTAGCTGAGGCCTAACCAGTGATTTTTAAAGGTTTATCATAACTTCCCTGCTTTTATACCCTCTGCCTCTATTCATAAAGCCATGGATCTCATATTATAAGGACTGTTTGCATACAAGTGTGTTATTTAGTGGTTTGCAAATAAATCTCTAAACACAGTTGCAAAAGAAGATATGCCTATTTCATAATGAAATTCCCCCAGGTCTGTGATGAAGCAGTTCTCTAAACATACTGACATCTCCCTCGATAACACTCTGGATTAGGGCGCAATTCAGTAAATTATACTTCCTCTTTCACGTACAAACACATATTATAATTGCATATAAAATGTGACTTATTCAATTTATATTTACAGATTGATTATTCCCACTCAACAAAAATCAATGCAGTTTCAAGTTGAAGATGTGAAGAATTGATTGTGAAGCACTTTGGGATGTCCTGAGGATTTAAAGGTGCTATATAAATGCAAGTTGTTCTTGTATATAAATGCAAGTTGTTGTTGTATATAAATACAAGTTGTATATAAATACAAGTTGTTATATTTAAATGCAAGTCCTTTCTTTCTTCTCACATCTCCACAGCATTTGTGGGACATTCAGCAATTGCCTAAATCATCTAATGACTATCAGAAAAGATTGTGAAAATATTTGCCCATGATTTGTACATTTTTCTGGGATGTGCAAGTTTCAAACCTTTTGATTATTGTACATTCCCCTGTAGTTTCCCCAGTAAGTGAGCAAATGGGATTCTAAAATTGGATTTCTATAGGGCTGCATTATGAAGACTAGTGCATGCTGTCCTCTGAAAATGTATCACCATGGTGAAGGTCTCCTGGATAGCTTTGATTAATCACGCTGGAGGTTTTAACACCAAATAGTGCTAACGGCAGCATAGATGCAAAATTGGCTAAGGGACAGAAAGCAGACAGTAGTGGTGAACGGCTGTTTTTCAGGCTGGAGGGAAGTATACAGTGTTGTTCTCCAGGAGTTAGTATTAGGACCACTGCTCTTTTTGATATATATTAATGACCTGGACTTGGATATGTAGCATATAATTTCAAAGTTTGCAGATGACATGAAACTCAGGAACGTAGTAAACAATGTGGAGGATAGTAACAAACTTCAGGAGGACATAGACTGGTGAAATGGGCAGACACATGGCAGATGAAATTTAACACAGAGAAGTGATACATTTTGGTAGGAAGAATGAGGAGCGGCAATTTAAACTAAATGGTACAATTTTAAAGAGGGTACAGGAACAGAGAGACTTGAGGGTTTATGTATTCAAATCTTTGAAGGAGGCAGGACAAGTTGGAAAGGCTGTTAAAAAAGCATATGGGATCCTGGGATTTATTAATAGAGGCATAAAGTATAAAAGCAAAGAAGGTATGTTAAACCTTTATTAAAAAAAAATGGTTAGGCCTCAGCTGGAGTATTGTGTTCAATTCTGGGCACCGCACTTTAGGAAGGATGTCAAGGCCTTAGAAAGGGTGCAAAAGAGATTTACTAGAATGGTACCAGGGATGAGAGACTTCAGTTATGTGGAGAGACTGGCATTGTTCTCCTTAAAGCAGAAAAGGTTAAGAGGAGATTTGATAGAGGTGTTCAAAATCATGAACAATTTTGATAGAGTAAATAAGGAGAACGGTGGGTAATCAAAGGACACAGATTTAAGGTGATCGGCAAAAGAGCCAGAGGCCACACGAGGAAACATTTTTTATGCAGAAAGTTGTTACGATGTGGAATGCACAGGGTGGTGGAAGCAGAATCAATAACGGCTTTCAAAAGGGAATTGGATAAATACTTGCAGAGAAAAAAATTACAGGGCTATGGGGAAAGAGCAGGATAGTGGGACTAATTGGATAGCTCTTTCAAAGAGCCAGCACAAGCATGATGGACTGAATGGACTCCTCCTGTGCTGTAACATACTATGATACTAAAAACGTAAAGGTATGTTCGTGTATTCAGAATTAGTACTATTAATTAACACAAGAAGCAATAAATCCCCCTGAAAAATCTGTAGATGACAGTCCAAGCGTCACGGATGTCTGATGCAGTAAAGAGAATTCCAGTGCTCTCCTTTCTTGGTGAATTGCTCCAATCTGAAGCCTGTGTAATTTCTTGTTTATAAATTTCAGTGAGCTGTTCTCTCATGCATTGATTTATGAAGGGCTTTACAAAGGGTAGTGATGCCAAAAGATTTTCTCTTCATATTTTCTCCCTCTTCTTGAAGGGGCTGACAGCTCCCAGGGCCACAGTTCTGTGCCATCTCCCCCAAATTCCCATTTTGCAGCCTTAAGCCTTGAGAATGAGTTTAGGCAGGCTGTTTTAACCATGGAGGCCATCACATCCAGTGCTGGTGTTTAGGCTGGTAGGAATGAGTGACACTGGCTGCTGTGAAATGTCGGGGAGCTCCAGGCAAGTGTGTTTTTACAATGGTAGGAAGGGATAAGGAAGATAAGTTACAGGGGGGTAGATTTTTGTTTCCCCACTTGGTAGCTAATCAGGTGGAGTGGGTTGCCCGACCATTATAGATGCCGTTCCATTTGATGGTTATTTCAATGGAATAAAAATCCATATAATGGGCTATAACGGGTGGGCGGTGTCACAGTTTCATGCACTTGAATGTGTGCAATGGTGGCAGTGAATGGCTGAGTGAGGAGAGATATGGTACTAACCTTCAGCTTGGGAGGGGTCCATTTTCCCTTTTCCCCACCCCTCTGTTATTGCTTCAAAAGAACGAATGGCCCGTCCTCCCATACGAGTTGGCCATAAGAATCGGATGTAGAAGTTTGCATTGTTATGATAAACAGGAATAAGTCAGGGCCATTGTACAGGCAAGAGTAGATGTGAGTACATGGACATATATCAAGCAATGCAGCTTCACAGAAAGGTAAAGAGTTAAGGCAGAGTTGTAGGTAGTTGCTGAGGCATCTAAAGCTGCCTGGTGGATAAGTGAACGTTCATGGTAAGCATTAACAGGAATTACAGATCGTGTGAGGGGCTTGGAAGAGTGAATGTCCCATGAATACATTGCTATCAGACTTAAGAGAATGTGGTGGATCTTGGACTTTTGCAGACCTTAGGGATAATTTTCTTAACTTGCATTTTCAGGAAGCAGCCTTGCCATCAAGTAATAAGTATAACGAATTTGGGTAGGTGCTGCACATGATTTTCTGGTTGTTTAACGGTCAAAAATTTGTGCGCACCCAACGTTTCAACATGCACTCCCGGCAGATGAAGCTACCTGCTGGAAACATGAAGTCGGAAAATTACCATCTGTTGGGGTCTGTAAACTTCTTTTTCATTTGCAACCAGCACCTCTGTGTGTTGCTCTGAGTTGACAGTGTATCCCACTCCAGCCATGTCTTTTACAATGTGCTTCTGTGAGACCGGTGCGCTTGTGGTCCAAATTTTTTTAAATATATTTATTCTCGGGATGTGGACGCCACTGGCAGGGCAGGCATTTATTGCCCATCCTTAGTTGCCCTTGATAAGATGGTGGTGATCCTTCTTCTTGAACTGTTGCAGTCCATGTTGTGAAGGTACTCTAACAATGCTGTTAGGTAGGGAGTTCCAGGAATGGCGATATATATTGCAGTGGGGATACTCGCGTCCCGTGGGTGCGGGTGACCCACCCTCATTGCTTGGGTTTTGGGAGCCCATAAAACCCTCCCACCGTTTAGGAATAACCAGGCTGGTATAAAGATGGAGCGAGTCTTCATGTCGCGGCCAGTCAGACTGTTAATCAGCCTACAAATTCTTCCACTACTTCACACTGTTCTCCAAGGGAAGAGTATGAAGATATGAAAACAACAATAACTGCTGTTTCCCCTTTACAAAAAGTGTTGTACCCACTACTGGTGTCTATGCAGATGAGTTTCTGATTATTTGCATACAAATTCGTGCAGGCATTAGTGTAGGCAGCTGAACGACCAGGAAACTTCTATTTGCAGCCTTTAAGAAAAAAGTTCAGCCTGCATTCTTCAGCAGCAGACTAGTATACAGGCAGAAATTAGAGGAACAGTGCTTGGCTGTTTCACTTCACTCTCCAATAACTTCACTGCCTGTCTTAGCAATATTTTTAATACACTTGTATGGAATTACGAGCACTCAAGTGGGCCTAGAGGGCAGCAGGGCATGGCACAAAGCCAGAGAAGAAACGTACATAATTTCATTCTGTCAGAACTCCAAGCACTCCTGGAGGGCACTAAAGGCAGGATGAACAGACTCCTGGGTGTGCGTACCAGAATTATCGCTTGTGCCACCTGGATGGAGGTGGCTTTGGCAATGACAGCCAACTCCCTCACACCCAGGAGAGCAGAATAGTGCCGCAAAATGTTCCACATCCTCAGCAGGACAAGCAAGATAATACACCTTGCCCACTCTGGACGCCAGCACATCCTTCACCCTCTTAAAGCAATACTTGCTCAACTAACCCTTCACAGTATACTCTGGCTAATGGGGGTCTTTAACTCAGCATCTTGCTCTATGGCCACACAGCTCCCTCAAACAAATTACATAACCAAATTACACAACCCCTCCTCCACTTTAACAGCCTCATTCCCCAAATCTCTTACTTCACCTCTTCCATGCCACTTGGCACACACTGAACTGCAGGAGAAATTGGTGCACAATACCCACCACAGGCAGGGCACCAGAAGGGGTTCCCCAACCTTAAGCGCTTATGGTGAAGGCCATGGAGCTCATGGGGAGGCACTCAGCTCTTGCTGAGATGGTGAGGTCGACGGCATCTTGCTGGCACCAAGTTACTGACTGAGCTCCTGCACTGTCACCCTGGCTGAATCTTTCCCGCACTCCCCACCCCCAACCCCCACTTCACTGTCTCCCTAATCCCAAAGGATGCACACCCATTCATAGCATCTACCCTCCTTCAATGCAGATCCACCACAGCAAGGGAGGATACAGTCAGGAGGAACATGATGATGGTGAAGATGATCATGAGGCCTAAGCCACCCAGGAGTTGCAGGTGCATGATATTGCCGTCTCTCAGGATAGCAGCACATGCCAAGCCTCAAGCCGCCCCCTCATAGCTTTACACCAGTGGATCAAGAGTGGCAACACCAAGTTTGCCAAAGTTAAAGCAGCAGAACAGGAGAAAGTCTGAGGAAATTCACCACGTCTTTCTTTCTATATGTCTCCAACTCCATATGACTCTCACGCGTAATCTGTCCCAGTTAGCTAATGAATTTAACCTATTTATAATCTGCTTTGAGATAAAATATTCCATATGTACAGTCTGTCACAATTAGCTAATGCTTTCTTTCATATATTGTATCTACTCTCAGATAATGGATTATTCCCATTAACAACCAGATAATAAATTATTCCAGATGTGCAGTTTGTCGCCAATAGATAATGAATTGTTCCATACTTGCAGTCTGTCAGAGTTCGAAAGTGAATTCCATATTTACAGTTTGCTTACAATTAGATAATTAAGTACTGTATTTCATATTTACAGTTGCACCGAGTAAGGTCCAGCCCAGAGCACCATTTATGTTGAGGTTCTTGGCTGTGCTGACCAGTCAGGCAGAGCGATGATGGGTGAGGAGCAGACATGGGTCTCCTTCTTGTGATGGTAACATTTTAAGGCCTTGGCACTGTGTCATTGTTTGGTTGGTTGGTTAGTGCCTGCTTTTAATTACAGTCTCAGCATAGACAGAGGCCCCAGCTTGATTTGATGTCAGTTGTCCCAGGTGTGTGGATAGAAGCCGAGAAGGAGACGGGGAGTGTTTGATTACAATATCACACTTTAGATTTATTAAAGGACCATTATTGTGTGAAGTATCTTGTATGACACTGCATCTGTAAACCGAGGGCTTGCTGTGATGTGATTGGCCTCAGTGCCCTGGCTAGTGTTGCTGCTATTGATCTAATGGCCATGGGCATGGACATTGGGTAAGGACACGGTTGGGCTCTGTTGGGATGCCACCTGAGTCACCATCTTCCAGAGAGGAGAGGAAGAAATAGAGAATTGAATATTGGAGATACAAGAGGGTAAATTTTAGCATCCTACCCTCCCAGTGCAGATCAGAGAAGTCGGTGCTGAGGTCTGCATTAATTTTAATGACTGATAGGTCGTAAGTGTCACAAATCAAGTGCACTAGCCGATTCTCCAGTTCACACTCCCATTGAGTGAGATTCCACACCGGGTTCAGAGTTTCTGAAAACATACTGAAAACATGTGACTAGTGGAGTTCCACAGGGATCTGTCTTGGGGCCTCAATTATTCACAAAATTTATTAACGACTTAGATGAAGGCATAGAAAGTCTCATATCTAAGATTGGTGGCATTGTAAGCAGTGTAGATGAAAACATAAAATTACAAAGCGATATTGATAGATTAGGTGATGGGCAAAACTGTGGCAAATGGAATTCAATGTAGACAAATGTGAGGTCATCCACTTTGGATCAAAAAAGGATAGAACAGGGTACTTTCTAAATGGTAAAAAGTTAAAATCAGTGGATGTCCAAAGGGACTTAGGGGTTCAGGTACATAGATCATTGAAGTGTCATGATCAGGTGCAGAGAATAATCAAGAAGGCAAATGGAATGTTGGCCTTTATATCTAGAGGACTAGAGTACAAGGGGGCAGAAGTTATGCTGCAGCTATACAAATCCTTGGTTAGACCACACCTGCAGTACTGTGAGCAGTTCTGGGCACCGCACCTTCGGAAGGACATATTGGCCTTGGAGGGAGTGCAGCATAGGTTTACTAGAATGATACCCGGACTTCAAGGGTTAAGTTACGAGGAGAGATTATACAAATTGGGGTTGTATTCTCTGGAGTTTCGAAGGTTAAGGGGTGATCTGATCGAAGTTTATAAGATATTAAGGGGAACGGATAGAGTGGATAGAGAGAAACTATTTCCGCTGGTTGGGGATTCTAGGAGTAGAGGGCACAGTCTAAAAATTAGAGCCAGACCTTTCAGGAGTGAGATTAGAAAACATTTTTACTCACAAAGGGTGGTAGAAGCTTGGAACTCTCTTCCGCAAACGGCAATTGATACTAGCTCAATTGCTAAATTTAAATGTGAGATAGATAGCTTTTTGGCAACCAAAGATATTAAGGCATATGGGCCAAAGGCAGGTATATGGAGTTAGGTCACAGATCAGCCATGATCTTATCAAATGGCGGAGCAGGCACGAGGGGCTGAATGGCCTACTCCTGTTCCTATGTTCCTATACCCCTAGGTGATCAGAGAGCAACTCGGCCCCAAGGTCAGTACAAGCTATTTGCACAGGGGCAGTGATGTAGATCTGGGAGCCCGTCAGCTTTCTGCCTGCCTGATTAGGGTACGCTGGAATGGGACAACCGCCCCAACATTTTCACAATTCTACACAAGGAGAAGAAAAGAACTGTCAACAGTGGGGAGAAAGAAAGATTGTAACAAATAGATGAAAAGAAGCAAAAGAAGAAATTGCTTCAAAAAATGTGAAGAGTTCATTAGTCCTACAAATCTGCTCTGGATTTGCAGATGTCACCAGATTTTTGGGGTGTTTTCATGAAATGAGAAACTGTTATTGCTGTTTAAGGCTAATTTATGGGCCAGGCACTATAGGCACTAACTCTAACTCTACACTCCCACTGGGAAGCTACACTCGGAAGGAGCATGGGTCAGAGATGGAGTTTACAACACGGTTGGGCCAAATCCCGAACACATTTCCTTCAAGCATGGCTCCTTGCTGAGAGTACAGGTTGGATCTTAATTTTAATAATTTTAATCTTAATAACAAGGGTGCAAAAGCTTACTCGGGAGTGGGACAAAGAGCCACGTCCATTTATATAACAGGTTCAATGGGCACAGTTTTTCTGCATTTAAAAAAAATCTTTTCCAGGAAGTAACAAATGGCAAATTGTTGTTAATTTTCTGCTATCTCTGAGCAGTCAGAGTAGGGAATTATTGCACAGCAAATGGGTATTGGGAAGATGCAAGCACTGTTGAGTTGATGCCAGATTTTTTTGTTTTGGTTACTGCCAGTGAAGCTGACCTCATCTGCTTTAACAGATTTGGATGTGATGCCAAATGGTAATCAATATCTCATTTATTAATTGTCAAATGAAACATGTAAAAGTACCCAATATTAAAAGACAGTCATAATACAGATATTAAAACAATATTGCCCTGTTCAATCTCTGGGCAGAGGTTGTAAATAAGTAAGCAGTATGGTCATTCCAAATTCTCTGATAGCTTGGCAGACTTCTGACATCTTGGAAGCCTTCTGACAGCTGGGCCATCTTCTTTGCATTGAGTTCAGTTGGGTTTTTATGGCCCCAGCCAGATCCTCCATATATAGAGTCGTTAGTCATAAGACCGTTAGAGATTAACAAGGTTGTTTAAGGAGTCAAGATGGTCAACTTGTTTTAACATTATTCATCTGGTCACAAGACCCTTTGCAAATAGCAAGGTGGCCAGTTTGTTCATCGCATTAGTCTAGCTATCTTGTCCTTGTCCTGTCCTTATCGCTATCTTTAGAGTGTTGTTCCGCTTTTTGGGTCGTTGTTTCCTTTTAATCACATAACTGTGGAGTGATAAAGTTCAGTCATTATTCAAAGGTCAATATCTTACAATTCAGCAAAATAAGCAACTTACTCAGCAAACCAAACAACACAGTTTGCAAAGCATGATGGTTAATAGCATAAAGAAAAGATGTCAACTTGTGCCTACTCCCAATATTCTTACAGATTCCCCACCTTGAGAGTGAGGAAACATTAAGGGCTTCAATCTCTCATCTATCCTTCAATAAGGCTGTCAGTTCTAAGTGTCCCTACCTCCAACTAACATTCCTGATAACACACTTAAGTACACATATGCTTTTATGGCCAAAATTTACAATCACTCGTAAGCTTTCTGTCTGGAGGATAATGTTTGCTTGCATTTTTGCAACATTGTGGTCTGTAACAGGCACCAATATCTTAGCTCCAAATTTAATAATTCTGGTTGGTGTAAAGCAAAATGTTAACTGCCAAAATCATAGAATCATAGAAGTTTACAACATGGAAACAGGCCCTTCGGCCCAACATGTCCATGTCGCCCAGTTTATACCACTAAGCTAGTCCCAATTGCCTGCACTTGGCCCATATCCCTCTATACCCATCTTACCCATGTAACTGTCCAAATGCTTTTTAAAAGACAAAATTGTACCCGCCTCTACTAGCTCGTTCCAGACACTCACCACCCTTTGAGTGAAAAAATTGCCCCTCTGGACCCTTTTGTATCTCTCCCCTCTCACCTTAAATCTATGCCCCCTCGTTATAGACTCCCCTGCCTTTGGGAATGGACTAATGGGGCATGATTTTAGCCCGGGGGCAGGGCGGGGGTGGAGGGTGAAATTCCTGGAGTATGATTTTGAAGTAAGGACGTCGTTTTTCTCTTTTTTGCCGGTCTCCCGCGCAACAGGCCGACTTGATTGACAGGCTGGCTCTCAATCGGACGGGAGAAGAACCAGGAAGAGGACGTGTTCAGGTAAGTGTTAGATGGGGGGAGGGGGGAGATCGGGGCTCACGGGGGAGGGTTCAGTCTACAGGGGGGAGCTCAGTCAACGGAGGGGAGTCTATCAGTCTGTCATCGGGGGGGGAGGAATCAGTCATCGGGGGGCTGTCATTCAACGGGGAGGGCGGTCAGTCATTGAGGGGTTGTCAGTCATTAGGGGGGCTCAGTCAGCAGGGGTGTCTGTCATCGGGGGGGGGTGGGGCTGTCACGGCGGCTGTCAGCAGGGGGGCAATCAGGCATCTGGGGTTTCAGTCATCGGGAGGGATCAGACATCGGGGTGGCTGTCAGTCACCAGAGGGTGAGTTGGGGTTAGGGGTCATGACGGGGTTGGACATCGTAGAGGGGGTGGAGATTGTGGGGAGGCCAAAGATCATGGGGGTGTCATAGATCATAGGGGGGGTCAGAGATCGTGGGGGGGTGTTGGAGATCGTGGTTGGGGGGGGGTCGGAGATCATGGGGGTGGTCACTGCAGGTAGGCTTTTTGGGCCTGGGGGAAGCCTGCTCCTCCGGGCCCACAAGCTGTGCCATAAAGGCACTTACCTAGAGTTTCGGGCCTGCTTGCCTCCTCTCACATGGCATGAAGGAGAAGTCCTGGGAATCCCAGCCCGTAGGGGCTAAAATCAAAAAAGCTTTGAAAAAGCCTCCTTGAAAGCTTTCACTGACCGACCCGCCTCCTAAGAGCGGATTGGTCGCTTGACTCTCGTCCCGTCCTCGTGAAAACTGGAAATGGGCGGGTTGGGAGCAGGTTTTAGATTTTTGCAATTGTTACTGCCCCCTCGCCCCCAACCTACCCCTTTTTTTCAGGCTAAAATCATGCCAATGGTGTAACCTTGTATGTAGTGCTTCTTATTTTTTGCAACACAATATTTTCCTTGCTCCGAATAAACGACACTTGTCCTTTTTGAATTCAATAGTACAATTAGGAGATTCTTCATCCAGAGTGAAACCACAAGCTGGCAGTGCACTTTGTAAAACATCACCTCTGTAAAACCAGGATCCACTTTTCCTGGAACAGCATGAAGTGTTTGGTGCAATCCAGAGCCCCTCTTTTCTCCTTTACTGATATCTTCGATCTTCGAATAATCTACAAGTTTCTTATGAATATCATCCTCCAACAAGCCCATCGATTCCACTTTAAATACTTTTATCAGTTTTACATCAGCAGATAGCAATGGTATTGCCACTGCCACAAGAATTAACCATGAAATAAAGCTTGCAAAGCTTCTTAGCATAATACACCAATCCAAATCTTCGCACTTTACACTAATCCATATTCCTAATCTGATTTGCAGATTTTCATTTGTTTGTCCAATATAAAATTTGGGATCTAATTGTTTTCTACAGCGTTTAACCCCGTTTTGAATCGAACCATTTTAAAAACTCTCCATACATAATTGCCTTTAAGGTCAGTTGTTCCTTAGTCTTTGTTATTCTGAATGATTGCCAATATCCCTAACCTGTCTCCCTGTCAGTCCTTTCATTAAAACCAGGGAATCTCCTTGTTCCGATATAGTATCCCCCATCTGCCTATTCATTCCTTTAAGTGATCCCTCTATTTCCTTGTGCATTGTTCTATAATGCTCCCATTGTCTCTATGTGAGTTCACCTAAACCTCTTCCCAATTGCACTTATTAAAACTGTGTACCATTTCTCAACGTGATAAAAATCTACAAACATTCAATTACATAAATCAGAAGATAAAAGATACAGAAGAAAAAAATTAACAGAGCAGAGATAATCTCTAACTGCAAATTATATCAAGCTTCTTGTGTTTGCATCACCACAAGTTCGTTCACAAATGTGGGCACAGAATTTGCATCTTATCCTGCGCCTGCCATTTTAAAGTTTTAATTACATTAGTCTCAATTTAAGATCACGTCTACACCGTCTGCACTCAGGCTGAATGCAGGGAAACATCCACATCAGCCTAGGTATCGGTTCCCCTGTTTGACACAACAATACAAATTGGGCACCTTTTATGATGCAGTTTTTTTGTCATACGCTGTTAACTTAGGCCTTTGCTTATAAACTTCTCCCTCTAGATATCCCACAGAATGTGGTTCTGCTAAATCAGTAAATAATTGTAGCATATCCCAGCTTGTAGATTGTTGATACAGGTGGAACTTCAACCCTCACATTTGTTTCACCATTTCCCTCAGAATACCTACAGACAAGGTCGTAGTCCCTTAACATATCTGGGACTTTACCTCACATCAAAATTCTCAGTGTCTGATCAATAAACAAAAGCACAAATGCTCCAAATGCCATACAAATGGTCGCCAGTCCTATTCCCTCAGCTCGCTCCGTTCCCTTGTATATCATCTCATTCATTTTATTCTGTGCCTGAGTGAAAATCTTGACAATATAAATGGCATATCGTTCTTCCTGTGCTAGCTCATTGATTGTGTTTAGGGTAGATGCATCAACCAGTTTGGCCCGCGCATGTTCATAATGACACGCGTGCTTCTTTATAGTCTCAACATTTATCCAATTCCAAATTGATATTCCTGTTCTGAATACCCCTGTTATTGCACCTACTCATCTCACAGCATCCGACTGTAATTGTCTTGTCCTAAAGATGCCCTCCTCTGGTCTAATTTCTATCCCCATTATGTTATCTATCACTTTCAACCTCTCGTTCCCATTTTATCTGCATGTCCCTTGTGAGCATTTGCCACAGTACTGTAAATTGGACATTATTTACTTATGGCACATTTTACAGTTTCTAAGTCCCTCCAATAATAAATGTAATTAATATCACATTATCCATTTTGCTTCATCTATGGAGAAAGCACAAATAATTATTTCTTCCGCCTCCATTTTCTTTGGAGACTTGGACTAGAACACCCTACACAATCTTGACCTGATGTCTCAACTGTCTATTGTCTTGGATGCTCTGTACTTTGCTACTGACTAATTTTCTCTGTTGGACGGCTGTAGACCCACAAGGTCAAAGTCGTCCCAAATGTGGAAGGCAACATAATTTTAGAATTTTATTGCAGCACTGACTGTGAAAATAGGGCAGAGCCAGCTTCACCACAGCATCTCCATACTGAGGCAGATTTCAACTTAAAGAAACTTTGCCAAGTTGAAAAGAAAACAATCAATTTTGATCTCAAATCCCATAGACGTAAAATAGGACATATTTCCGTAACTGCATAATAATTCTCCAAACTCTTTTGACTTCTTCTTGTACATTTAACTATGCTTAGAAAACACAATGATTGAAATGCTTATATTAAATGACCAGGACTACAAAGGGTGAACGCTGCTTCAGTTTTGTGGGGAAAAAGAGGAAATGGAGCCAGCTGCCTCCTGCACGCTGCAGAGTGCAACACACTTAAAGAGACAGTGCACTAAAATCTAAAGAAAAATCCAGTAGCTTGTAACAGTGGGAGAGATGGAATCTTCCCTTTTCACCTTTTTTCTCCTGTATTAAATCTTTATCCTTTATTACTTGCCACTTATTTCTTGAGACCTGGCAGGTAACACCTGTCTGTCTGCACACTGATTGCCTTGGCAACGGGCAGTTGAAAAAACTGTCTGTACTCACCAAGCATTGTTCTGTGAATTATAAATGCGATTTCATTTCGAGGATTTCATTTCACATCGTTCACCTGACGAAGGGGGAAGCCTCCGAAAGCTTGTGAATTTAAAATAAAATTGCTGGACTATAACTTGGTGTTGTAAAATTGTTTACAATTGTCAACCCCAGTCCATCACCGGCATCTCCACATCATACCTTATTCTCATCATCATCTATGCCAACCCTTCCCCGTCGACCGTGTCTCTACCCCTACCCACTTGGGTCATTGTATTTTTTATTTTTTTTTTATTCGTTCACGGGATGTGGGCGTCGCTGGCGAGGCCGGCATTTATTGCCCATCCCTAATTGCCCTCGAGAAGGTGGTGGTGAGCCGCCTTCTTGAACCGCTGCAGTCCGTGTGGTGACGGTTCTCCCACAGTGCTGTTAGGAAGGGAGTTCCAGGATTTTGACCCAGCGACAATGAAGGAACGGCGATATATTTCCAAGTCGGGATGGTGTGTGACTTGGAGGGGAACGTGCAGGTGGTGTTGTTCCCATGCGCCTGCTGCCCTTGTCCTTTTAGGTGGTAGAGGTCGCGGGTTTGGGAGGTGCTGTCGAAGAAGCCTTGGCGAGTTGCTGCAGTGCATCCTGTGGATGGTACACACTGCAGCCACAGTGCGCCGGTGGTGAAGGGAGTGAATGTTTAGGGTGGTGGATGGGGTGCCAATCAAGCGGGCTGCTTTATCTTGGATGGTGTTGAGTTTCTTGAGTGTTGTTGGAGCTGCACTCATCCAGGCAAGTGGAGAGTATTCCATCACACTCCTGACTTGTGCCTTTTAGATGGTGGAAAGGCTTTGGGGAGTCAGGAGGTGAGTCACTCGCCGCAGAATACCCAGCCTCTGACCTGCTCTCGTAGCCACGGTATTTATATGGCTGGTCCAGTTAAGTTTCTGGTCAATGGTGACCCCCAGGATGTTGATGGTGGGGGATTCGGCGATGGTAATGCCGTTGAATGTCAAGGGGAGGTGGTTAGACTCTCTCTTGTTGGAGATGGTCGTTGCCTGGCACTTATCTGGCGCGAATGTTACTTGCCACTTATGAGCCCAAGCCTGGATGTTGTCCAGGTCTTGCTGCATGCAGGCTCGGACTGCTTCATTATCTGAGGGGTTGCGAATGGAACTGAACACTGTGCAGTCATCAGCGAACATCCCCATTTCTGACCTTATGATGGAGGGAAGGTCATTGTTGAAGCAGCTGAAGATGGTTGGGCCTAGGACACTGCCCTGAGGAACTCCTGCAGCAATGCCCTGGGGCTGAGATGCTTGGCCTCCAACAACCACTACCATCTTCCTTTGTGCTAGGTATGACTCCAGCCACTGGAGAGTTTTCCCCCTGATTCCCATTGACTTCAATTTTACTAGGGCTCCTTGGTGCCACACTCGGTCAAATGCTGCCTTGACTCTCAACTGTTCTTGGAGCTGTTGTATCTGTTTCTGTTGTTGGGTAGTCAGGAGGGTTATTAATTTATCTAATTTTTGTTCCACCTCTCCTGGATTTTGGATCATTGTCTGATTTCCTTCATAACTTCTCTGCCGGGGGCGTTACATTACTCCGGTACATAATGATCCATTTTTTGACATCGGAAAACCCTGTCATTACGACCTTCTGTTCCTCTCGTGACTCCTCGCTTTACAGCAGCCACCACAGCACCTTGTCAGCTCAATTTGCCCTTGTAACTCCTGAATCATTAACTTACATCATGTGTGGTCTACCAAATTTATGGGTCGACACATAATCTCCCTCGAAGTTTAGAAGATATTAAGGGGAACGGATAGGGTGGATAGAGAGAAACTATTTCCGCTGGTTGGGGATTTTAGGAGTAGGGGGCACAGTCTAAAAATTAGAGCCAGACCTTTCAGGAGCGAGATTAGAAAACATTTCTACACACAAAGGGTGGTAGAAGTTTGGAACGCTCTTCCGCAAACGGCAATTGATACTAGCTCAATTGCTAAATTTAAATGTGAGATAGATAGCTTTTTGGCAACCAAAGGTATTAAGGGATATGGGCCAAAGGCAGGTATAAGGAGTTAGATCACAGATCAGCCATGATCTTATCAAATGGCGGAGCAGGCACGAGGGGCTGAATGGCCTACTCCTGTTCCTATGTTCCTATGATCCTATTAAAGCCCCTCTACAGTCAGCGAGTTCCGACTCCAGTTTCCCATTTTTCTCTGTAAGACTATCTCTCTCTCGTAACCTTTTCTGACTCAGTAGTCACTATGCTGTCGCAGTTTGAGCCACCAAATGCGAACTATCCAGCATAGTCATGACATCAATCGGACGTTCTTTCAACCTCTCTTTTTCATCTGACCGTTTCTTAATTTCCCTCTCTTTTTTGTCTGTTTCCTATTTTCCCCTTTTAACTGTTTAATACATTCCTCACTGTTAAGTGCACACACATTGGCCACCCACATAAGATTCCTTTTATCAACTCTCACCTTCATCTTTTTATTTCGAACTTGATCCTCGATCCATTCCATGGCCGTCTCATAAGCCTCAAGCTTTTCCACTATTTTGGTGATCAATTCGAAAGGTTCCTCTGACTCCTTTAGTTTCTTTTTCAGTTTCTTTTCTAATATTTCATGGGCACTTCCCATGATCACTTATACTCCTGGTGCCACGTGCTAGTGAGTATAGAAATAGGAGGATAGAGCAGATGAATGCGTGGCTGGAGAGATGGTGCAGAAGGGAGGGCTTTAGATTCCTGGGGCATTGGGACCGGTTCTGGGGGAGGTGGGACCTGTACAAGCCGGACAGGTTGCACCTCGACAGGGCCAGGACCAATATCCTTGTGGGGAGGTTTGCTTGTGCTGTCGGGGAGGGTTTAAACTAGCTTGGCAGGGGAATGGAACCTCAGTGTAGATTCAGTTGGAACAGAATCTGAACTGGAAATGGACAGCAGAAAATTAGTAAGTGAGTTTGGAAGGCAGAGGAAACAAAGGTTAGAAAATAAACAACAAAGGAGTTCGGCAGTGCTGTCGAAAACTTGATTACCTATTATACACAATGCATTAACTCCAAACACTTATTTTCAGACAAGTAAGAATTTATTAAAAGAAACTTGAGCTCAATGGTTGGAACCACCTCTTTGCTGAGCAGATGAAACAGTTAACGTTTATACAGTTCAATTCGTAATGTCTATCCATCATAGAATATGGGTGTACATGTACACTCTCATTGGTTCAAGTGGTTAGTCAATCAAAAATAGGAAACCCACCCTCAAGGTTCCCATGCCTGTTCAACATCACGAGATAATGTCTGGGGAAAGTGCCTTTCCCCTAAGAAAATGTCTTTATTATCAGTTCTGTACTCAATCTCAAGGCTATATGGTCATTCATTTCAGTTAGTCAGAAAGTTATCTCATAAGCAGACAATACCTCTTCTGTGTGTCTTTGCTGGGAACCGAACATAAGCGTTCTATTGTATTCAGCTGGTCAGCTAACAATGTCACTTATCCATCATGCTTTGCTTCTTTTATGGTCAAGTATTTCTACATTAATATGGTCAGCTTTATGGTTTAGTTGTATTGGAAGGTTAATTTAGTCAGGCATTTCTTTATGGTTTTCCACATTGCTTAAAGGGATATACCTCAATGCAAGGAGTATAGTGAATAAATCAGATGAGCTGAGGGCACAGATAGACACGTATGATATCATAGCTATTTCAGAAATACGGCTTAAACGGGGGCAGGAATGGCAGTTCAATGTTCCTGGCTTACAGGGTTTTCAGACGAGATAGAGAGGGGGATAAAAAAGGAGGGGGTTGGCAATTTTGGTTGAAGAAAAAATTACCATAAGTCCATAAGGGATAGGAGCAGGAGTAGGCCACTCAGCTCCTCGAGCCTGCTCCACCATTTAATGAGATCATGGCTGATCTGATTTTTACCTCAACTCCACTTTCCCGCCTTTTCCCCATATCCTTTGACTCCCTTGCTGATCAAAAATTTGTCTAACTCAACCTTGAATGTATTTAATGACTCAGCCTCCACAGCTTTTTGGAGAAAAGAGTTCCAAAGATTCATGACCCTCTAGGAGAAGAAATTCCACCTCATTTCCATCTTAAATGGACGATCCCTTATTCTGAGACGATGCCCGCTAGTTTTAGATTCCCCCTTGAGGGGTAACATCCTCTCAGCATCTACCCTATCGAGTCCCCTCAGAATCTTGTATGTTTCAATAAGATCTTCTCTCATTCTTCTAAACTCCAATGAGTATAGACCCAACCTGTTCAATCTTTTCTCATAAGACAACCCTTCCATACCTGGAATCAACCTAGTGAACCTTCTCTGAATCTGAGATTCTATCATGTTACGATCACTGCTTCCCAAGGGATTATAGCTGTGAGGAGGGATGATATGTTACAAGGATCATCAAATGAGGCCATATGGGTTGAGCTAAGGAACAAAAAAGGGGTAGTCACACTACAGGTTGTGTGCTATAGACCCCCAAACAGTCAGAGGGAGATAGAAGAGCAAATATGCAGGCAAATTTCTGAGAAGTGCAAAAACAATATGGCACTAATAGTAGGGGATTTTGACTACCCTGATATTAACTGGGATACAAATAGTGTGAAGGGTATCGAGGACACAAAATTCTTCAACCTTATTCAGGAGAACTTTTTTAGTCGGTACGTAGCAAGCCCAACAAGAGAGGGGGCAGTTTTGGATTTAGTTTTATGAAATGAAACTGGGAAGAAGTAGCAGTGAGAGAGCATTTTGGTGGTAGTGATCATAATTCAGTTAGATTTAGCATAGTGATGGAAAAAGACAAAGATAGAGCAGCTGAGAGGAGCCGAGCGGAGCGGAGGGAGCGTCCAATAAAAGGCAGGATTTCAGAGCGCTGAGAACAGCTGAGAGGAGCCGAGCCGAGCGGAGGGAGCGTCCGATAAAAGGCAGGATTTCAGAGCGCTGAGAACAGCTGAGAGGAGCCGAGCGGAGCGGAGGGAGCGTCCGATAAAAGGCAGGATTTCAGAGCGCTGAGAACAGCTGAGAGGAGCCGAGCCGAGGGGAGGGAGCGTCCGATAAAAGGCAGGATTTCAGAGCGCTGAGAACAGCTGAGAGGAGCCGAGCGGAGCGGAGGGAGCGTCCGATAAAAGGCGGGATTTCAGAGCGCTGAGAACAGCTGAGAGGAGCCGAGCCGAGCGGAGGGAGCGTCCGATAAAAGGCGGGATTTCAGAGTCGAGCGAAGCGGAGGGAGCGTCCGATAGAAGGCGGAATTTCAGAGCGCTGAGAAGAGCCGAGCGGAGCGGAGGGAGCGTCCGATAAAAGGCGGGATTTCAGAGCGCTGAGTGCAGCTGAGAGGAGCCGAGCCGAGCGGAGGGAGCGTCCGATAAAAGGCGGGATTTCAGAGCGCTGAGAACAGCTGAGAGGAGCCGAGCCGAGCGGAGCTGCGACGGAGTTCGAAGTGACGTCAGGAATCAGATCGGGACGCGACACAGGGGAGGCACCTGATTGGTGAGTAGGTTCAGGTGAGTATTTCTACTTATCGACAGTAACTGAAGTAAAAGGAAAGGGAAGGTCTGCAGGTCTTTTTGGAAGTAGCGTTTATTTTTTAGTGAATCAAGGTCCCGAGTGTAGTTAACATTCTCTAAATTGAGAACAATTTAAAGGAGTAAACTCCTTAAAGGGAGTGGTAAGTAGTTTTTCTTTCCTTTTTTTTCTCTTGACATTGCAGTTGTTGTTAAGCTAACTTAAGGGTTAAGTCATGGCAGGAGATCCCAGAGCCGTGTCATGTTCCTCTTGTGAGATGTGGGAATTCAGGGCTCCTTCCTGTATCCCTGATTCCTTCACCTGCGGGAAGTGTGTCCAGCTGCAGCTATTGTTTGACCGCTTGACGGCTCTGGAGCTGCGGATGGACTCACTTTGGAGCATCCGCGATGCTGAGAAAGTCGTGGATAGCACGTTCAGTGAGTTGGTCACACCACAGATAAAAATTACTGAGGGAGATAGTGAATGGGTGACCAACAGACAGAGGAAGAGTAGGAAGTCAGTGCAGGGGTCCCCTGCGGTCATCTCCCTCCAAAACAGGTATACCGTTTTGGATACTGTTGGGGGAGATGGCTCACCAGGGGAAGGTGGCAGTGGCCATGTTCATGGCACCGTGGCTGGCTCTGCTGCACAGGAGGGCAGGAAAAAGAGTGGCAGAGCTATAGTGATAGGGGACTCGATTGTAAGGGGAATAGACAGGCGTTTCTGCGGACGCAACCGAGACTCCAGGATGGTATGTTGCCTCCCTGGTGCAAGGTTCAAGGATGTCTCGGAGCGGCTGCAGGACATTCTGGAGGGGGAAGGTGAACAGCCAGTTGTCGTGGTGCATATAGGCACCAACGATATAGGTAAAAAACAGGATGAGGTCCTACAAGCTGAATTTAGGGAGTTAGGAGTTAAACTAAAGAGTAAGACCTCAAAGGTAGTAATCTCAGGATTGCTACCAGTGCCACGGGCAAGTCAGAGTAGGAATGACAGGATAGCTAAGATGAATACGTGGCTTGAGAGATGGTGCAAGAGGGAGGGATTCAAATTCCTGGGCCATTGGAACCGGTTCTGGGGGAGGTGGGACCAGTACAAATTGGACGGTCTGCATCTGGGCAGGACTGGAACCAATGTCCTAGGGGGAGTGTTTGCCAGTGCTGTTGGGGAGGGTTTAAACTAATGTGGCAGGGGGATGGGAACCGATGCAGGAAGTCAGTGGGAAATAAAATGGTGACAGAAACAAAAGGCAGTAAGGGAGAGTGTACAGAACATGACCGGACAGATAGTTTGAGAAAGCAGGGCAAAGACCAAGGGAAGTCTAGATTAAACTGCATTTATTTCAATGCAAGAAGTCTGATGGGCAAGGCAGATGAACTCAGGGCATGGATGGGTACATGGGACTGGGATGTTATAGCTGTTACTGAAACATGGATAAGGGAGGGGCAGGACTGGCAGCTCAATGTTCCAGGGTACAGATGCTATAGGAAAGATAGAGCAGGAGGTAAGAGAGGAGGGGGAGTTGCGTTCTTGATTAGGGAGAACATCACGGCAGTAGTGAGAGGGGATATATCCGAGGGTTCGCCCACTGAGTCTATATGGGTAGAACTGAAAAATAAGAAGGGAGAGATCACTTTGATAGGATTGTACTACAGACCCCCAAATAGTCAACGGGAAATTGAGGAGCAAATATGTAAGGAGATTACAGACAGCTGCAAGAAAAATAGGGTGGTAATAGTAGGGGACTTTAACTTTCCCAACATTGACTGGGACAGCCATAGCATTAGGGGCTTGGATGGAGAGAAATTTGTTGAATGTATTCAGGAGGAATTTCTCATTCAGTATGTGGATGGCCCGACTAGAGAGGGGGCAAAACTTGACCTCCTCTTGGGAAATAAGGAAGGGAAGGTGACAGAAGTGTTAGTGAGGGATCACTTTGGGACAAGTGATCATAATTCCATTAGTTTTAAGATAGCTATGGAGAAGGATAGGTCTGGCCCAAAAGTTAAAATTCTAAATTGGGGAAAGGCCAATTTTGATGGTATTAGACAGGAACTTTCAGAAGTTGATTGGGAGAGTCTGTTGGCAGGCAAAGGGACATCTGGTAAGTGGGAGGCTTTCAAAAGTGTGTTAACCAGGGTTCAGGGTAAGCACATTCCTTACAAAGTGAAGGGCAAGGCTGGTAGAAGTAGGGAACCTTGGATGACTCGGGAGATTGAGGCCCTAGTCAAAAAGAAGAAGGAGGCATATGACATGCATAGGCAGCTGGGATCAAGTGGATCCCTTGAAGAGTATAGAGATTGCCGGAGTAGAGTTAAGAGAGAAATCAGGAGGGCAAAAAGGGGATATGAGATTGCTTTGGCAGATCAGGCAAAGGTGAATCCAAAGAGCTTCTACAAATACATAAAGGGCAAAAGGGTAACTAGGAAGAGAGTAGGGCCTCTTAAGGATCAACAAGGTCATCTATGTGCGGAACCACAAGAAATGGGTGAGATCCTGAATGAATATTTCACATCGGTATTTACGGTTGAGAAAGGCATGGATGTTAGGGAACTTGGGGAAATAAATAGTGATGTCTTGAGGAGTGTACATATTACAGAGAGGGAGGTGCTGGAAGTCTTAACACGCATCAAGGTAGATAAATCTCCGGGACCTGATGAAATGTATCCCAGGACGTTATGGGAGGTTAGGGAGGAAATTGCGGGTCCCCTAGCAGAGATATTTGAATCATCCACCGCTACAGGTGAGGTGCCTGAAGATTGGAGGGTAGCAAATGTTGTGCCTTTGTTTAAGAAGGGCGGCAGGGAAAAGCCTGGGAACTACAGACCAGTGAGCCTGACATCTGTAGTGGGTAAGTTGTTAGAGGGTATTCTGAGGGACAGGATCTACAGGCATTTGGAGAGGCAGGGACTAATTAGGAACAGTCAGCATGGTTTTGTGAGAGGAAAATCATGTCTCACGAATTTGATTGAGTTTTTTGAAGGGGTAACCAAGAAGATAGATGCGGGCTGTGCAATAGACGTGGTCTACATGGACTTCAGCAAAGCATTTGACAAGGTACCGCATGGTAGGTTGTTACATAAGGTTAAATCTCATGGGATCCAAGGTGAGGTAGCCAATTGGATACAAAATTGGCTTGACGACAGAAGACAGAGGGTGGTTGTAGAGGGTTGTTTTTCAAACTGGATGCCTGTGTCCAGCGGTGTGCCTCAGGGATCGGTGCTGGGTCCACTGTTATTTGTTATTTATATTAATGATTTGGATGAGAATTTAGGAGGCATGGTTAGTAAGTTTGCAGATGACACCAAGATTGGTGGCATTGTGGACAGTGAAGAAGGTTATCTAGGATTGCAACGGGATCTTGATAAATTGGGCCAGTGGGCCGATGAATGGCAGATGGAGTTTAATTTAGATAAATGTGAGGTGATGCATTTTGGTAGATCGAATCGGGCCAGGACCTACTCCGTTAATGGTAGGGCGTTGGGGAGAGTTATAGAACAAAGAGATCTGGGAGTACAGATTCATAGCTCCTTGAAAGTGGCGTCACAGGTGGATAGGGTGGTGAAGAAGGCATTCGGCATGCTTGGTTTCATTGGTCAGAACATTGAATGCAGGAGTTGGGATGTCTTGTTGAAGTTGTACAGGGCATTGGTGAGGCCACACTTGGAATACTGTGTACAGTTCTGGTCACCCTATTATAGAAAGGATATTATTAAACTAGAAAGAGTGCAGAAAAGATTTACTAGGATGCTACCGGGACTTGATGGTTTGACTTACAGGGAGAGGTTAGACAGACTGGGACTTTTTTCCCTGGAGAGTAGGAGGTTAAGGGGTGATCTTATAGAAGTCTATAAAATAATGAGGGGCATAGATAAGGTCGATAGTCAAAATCTTTTCCCAAAGGTAGGGGAGTCTATAACGAGGGGGCATAGATTTAAGGTGAGAGGGGAGAGATACAAAAGGGTCCAGAGGGGCAATTTTTTCACTCAAAGGGTGGTGAGTGTCTGGAATGAGCTGCCAGAGGCAGTAGTAGAGGCGGGTACAATTTTGTCTTTTAAAAAGCATTTGGACAGTTACATGGGTAAGATGGGTATAGAGGGATATGGGCCAAGTGCAGGCAATTGGGACTAGCTTAGTGGTATAAACTGGGCGACATGGACATGTTGGGCCGAAGGGCCTGTTTCCATGTTGTAACTTCTATGATTCTATGATTCTATGAGAGCAGTTCTCAATTGGGGAAAGGCCAATTTTACGAAGCTAAGAAGTGATTTAGCAAAAATGGACTGGAAACAGCTACACGGAGGTAAATCACTGTCAGACCAGTGGGAGGCATTCATGGGGGAGATTTAAGGGGTTCAGAGTAAACATGTATCCACAAAGAAAAAGAGTGGGACTGCCAAATCTAGAGCTCCCTGGATGTCAAGGAGTAAGATAAGGCAAAAAAGGAAAGCTTATGAAAGACACCGAGAACTCAGTACCACAGAAAGCCTAGAGGAGTATAGAAAGTGCAGGGGTGAAATTAAAAAGGAAATTATGAAAGCAAAGAGAGGGCATGAAAAAATATTGGCAAGTAAAACCCAAAGATGTTTTATAAATACATAAAGAGTAAGAAGATAACTAAGGAAAGAGTAGGGTCTATTCAAGACCTAGAAGGTAACCTATGTGTGGAGGTGGAAGATGTTGGTATGGTTCTTAATGAATACTTTGCGTCTGTCTTCACAAAAGAGAGGGATGATGCAGACGTTGTAGTTGTGGAGGAGAAGTGTGAAATATTGGATGGGATAAACTTAGTGATAGGGGAAGTATTAAAGGGATTAGCATCTTTGAAAGTAGATAAGTCACCCAGCCCGGATGAAATGTATCCCAGGCTGTTAAGAGAAGCAAGGGAGGTAATAGCGGAGGTTTTGACCCACCATTTGATAAGATCATGGCTGATCTGTGATCTAACTCCATATACCTGCCTTTGGCCCATATCCCTTAATACCTTTGGTTGCCAAAAAGCTATCTATCTCACATTTAAATTTAGCAATTGAGCTGGTATCAATTGCCGTTTGCGGAAGAGAGTTCCAAACTTCTACCACCCTTTGTGTGTAGAAATGTTTTCTAATCTCGCTCCTGAAAGGTCTGGCTCTAATTTTTAGACTGTGCCCCCTACTCCTAAAATCCCCAACCAGCGGAAATAGTTTCTCTCTATCCACCCTATCTGTTCCCCTTAATATCTTATAAACTTCGATCAGATCACCCCGTAACCTTCGAAACTCAAGAGAATACAACCCCAATTTGTGTAATCTCTCCTCGTAACTTAACCCTTGAAGTCCGGGTATCATTCTAGTAAACCTACGCTGCACTCCCTCCAAGGCCAGTATATCCTTCTGAAGGTGCGGTGCCCAGAACTGCTCACAGTATTCCAGGTGCGGTCTAACCAGGGTTTTGTACAGCTGCAGCATAACTTCTGCACACTTGTACTCTAGTCCTCTAGATATAAAGGCCAGCATTCCATTTGCCTTCTTGATTATTCTCTGCACCTGTTCATGACACTTCAATGATCTATGTACCTGAACCCCGAAGTCCCTTTGGACATCCACTGTTTTTAACTTTTTACCATTTAGAAAGTACCCTGTTTTATCCTTTTTTGATTCAAAGTGGATGACCTCACATTTATCTGCATTGAATTCCATTTGCCACAGTTTTGACCATTCACCTAATCTATCAATATCGCTTTGTAATTTTATGTTTTCATCTACACTGCTTACAATGCCACCAATCTTTGTGTCATCGGCAAACTTAGATATGAGACTTTCTATGCCTTCATCTAAGTCGTTAATAAATATTGTGAATAATTGAGGCCCCAAGACAGATCCTTGCGGGACTCCACTAGTCACATCCTGCCAATGTGAGTACCTACCCATTATCCCTACTCTTTGTCGCCTTTCGCTCAGCCAACTTCCTAACCAAGTCCGTACTTTTCCCTCGATTCCATGGGCTTCTATCTTAGCTAACAGTCTCTTATGTGGGACCTTATCAAATGCCTTCTGGAAGTCCATATAAATAACATCCATTGACATTCCCCTGTCCACTACTTTCGTCACCTCTTCAAAAAATTCAATCAGGTTTGTCAGGCACGACCTACCTTTCACAAATCCATGCTGGCTCTCTCTGATTAACTGAAAATTCTCGAGGTGTTCAGTCACCCTATCCTTAATTATAGACTCCAGCATTTTCCCCACAACAGATGTTAGGCTAACTGGTCTATAATTCCTCGGTTTCCCCTTCTCTCCTTTCTTAAAAAGCGGAGTGATATGTGCAATTTTCCAATCTAGAGGGACAGTTCCTGAATCTAGAGAACTTTGAAAGATTATAGTTAGGGCATCCGCAATGTGCTCACCTACTTCCTTTAAAACCCTGGGATGGAAACCATCTGGTCCTGGGGATTTGTCACTCTTTAGTGCTGTTATTTTCTTCATTACTGTTGCTTTACTTATGTTAATTTTATCGAGTCCCTGTCCCCGATTCAATATTAGTTTTCTTGGGATTTCCGGCATGCACTTTTTTAAGGGGCCAACACTGCTCCTGACCACCCTCTTTTTCCTAATATAACTATAAAAGTTCTTCGTATTGGTTTTGATATCCCTTGCAAGTTTCTTTTCATACTCTCTTTTTGTCGCTCTTACTATCTGTTTTGTGACCCTTTGTTGATCTTTGTATCTTTCCCATTTGTCAGGATCTGTGCCATTTTTTGCCTTTTTGTATGCCCTTTCCTTTTGTCTTATACTGTCCCTTACCTCTTTAGTTTTCCATGGCTGTTCTTTTTTGGCAAGTAGAGTTCTTGCCCCTCAGGGGTATGAACCGATTCTGTATCGCGTTAAATGTTTCTTTAAACATTTCCCACTGATCATCAGTCATTTTACCCATTAACAGATTTGCCCAGTTTACTGTGGACAGTCTCTGTTTCATCCCATTGAAGTCGGCCTTAACCTAGTCTAGAATCTTAGCAGCTGATTCACTTTTTTCCCTTTCAAACACTACATTGAACTTGATCATGTTATGATCACTATTTGATAGATGTTCACGTACAGTTAAGCCGTTAACTAAATCTGGTTCATTACTCATTACTAAATCTAGTATGGCTTGCCCCCTTGTTGCCTCTAGGACATACTGCTGTAGAAAACTATCCCGGACACACTCATGAAATTCACTACCTTTCTGATAGTTGCTAGTCTGCTTTTCCCAATCTATATGAAGGTTAAAGTCTCCCATTAAGACCACTATGCCTTTGCTACACGCTTGTCTAATCTCTGTATTTATACAATCTAGCACTTCTGAGCTGCTGCCAGGGGTCCTCTCTACAACTCCCACTATAGTCTTAGATCCTTTCCTATTTCTCAATTCAACCCATAAGGTCTCTGTTGGTTGCTTACCTCTCGTTATATCCCCCTCTATCATTGAAGTGATTTCATCTCTGATCACTAAGGCTACTCCTCCCCCTCTTCCATTTTCCCTATCTCTCCTGTAGACCTTATAACCCGGTATATTTAGTTCCCAATCCTGACCATCCTGCAGCCATGTCTCTGTAATAGCTATCATGTCATACCCTCCAATTTGAATTTGAACCTGTAGTTCATTTCATTTGTTCCTTGTACTCCATGCATTTGATAGGGTGGGGGAGTGGGACTAGCTGGATTGCTCTTGCATAAAGCCGGCACAGACTCGATGGGCTGAATGGCCTCCTTCCATGCCGTAACCTTTCTCTGATTCTATGATTTAGCACCTCAGCCATGCCCTCTGCCTCCATGCGTAGATCTCCTTTTTGGTCACTACTCGGCCCTACCCCTCCTCTTCCTGCCCTTTTACTATTTATATGCCTATGGAAGACTTTTGGATTCCCTTTTATGTTCGTTGTTATTCATAAGACCCTTGTAGATTAACAAGGTTGTTTTTCAAAGAATCCAAGATGGTCAGCTTGTTTTAACATTACTCATCTCGTCACAAGTCACTTTGCAAGGATGTTTTTCAAGGTGACCAATTTGTTTGACCACACTCGTCTCGCTATCTCGTCCTTGCACTGTCCCTATCGCTATCTTTAGTGTGTTGTTCTGCTTTTATGGTCATTGTTTTTCTTTTAATCACATAGCTGTGGAGTGATAAAGTTCAGTCATTTTTAAAGGTCAGTATCTTAGAATTCAGTAATATCGGCAACTTACTCAGCAAACTGAGCAACACAGCTTGCAGAACATGATGGTTATTAGCATTAAGAAAAAGATGTCAAATTTGTCCCTAATCCCAATATTCTTACACTCCGGTGCCAACACAACCCAATGAGTTCCATTCTATTTTTGGTGGCGCAGTTCTTACCCAGTATGATACTGAGTTATGCCCTTCTATACTATGTGCAAGTCTGCCTGTCTATGTTGTGGATGTACAGATAGGCTTGAAACTGACATAAAGTTAAAAGTAAATAATAGTACCAATGAGCAGTATTTATCCCTTTTCAAAACAGGACATTCCACCCAACCAGTCCCTATTGGCGTTTACCATCCACGTGGAATTCTGCAGCCTCATGACTCTGTTTAAAGAAGTTCCTCCTGCTTTCTGTTCTAAATCTCTTACATTTAATTTTGTATCTATGGCCCCTCAACTACAGGAAACAGTTCGTTTCTATCAACCCTGTCCTATCCTTTCATAATTTTAAACACTTCTATCATATCGCCCCCGATCTGCATTGTTCTAACAAAAGAAACCTCCATTTTTCAAGTTTGTCATCGAATTTGTATCTATTGGAAGTATTATTCAAGAGGTGGGAGAGCAGGAAGTCGGCTCACCAGCAGAATATACCCAAAACATTTAATACAGGCCCTACATAAGTACTTAGCAAATTGGATTAAAAACACATTTCAGAGCTCAATTTCCCTCCCATTGACTAGGAACAAGTGAATAGCTGATCATACCATCTACATCAGTTTAAGCTTCATACATGATGGGAGAATGCATTCAGTATGGGTAGGCAATACCACTGTGCCTGGCTGCTCGTAAGATGCTTCCAGTACTTTACCATTTTGTGCTGTGATCCACAGCATAAGAATCCAGAGTGAGGACACTTTGCTTCCGAGCCACATTTTTCAATGGAGGAAACATAGTGGAGTAAAAATCTACCATATAATTCTATAGAGAATTGGCAGCTAGACATCTTACTCAGACCATCCCAGCTTCTTTTCCATCATTGGATTGAAGGGAAGTTACATCAGGCCAGAATAGGACAGGCTCGATAGACAAGCTAGTCTATGCCTGCCATTATATATGAAACTTGTTTTTATCAGGAATTGAGCGCCGTGGAAATGAATGGAAGGGATCAACAGATAAGGGTAAATTCACCGATTCCTCGTTTGCAGAAAGCAGTAAGGGTTGCCGACTCTGGTTGGACCGTATTCTGGGAGGTTTCATCACATGACCTCCAACTGCCCTGCTCCTACGCTCCAGCTATTGGTCGCATGATACGTCAATCAGTGAATAATGGTGGCTACTATTTTGTTTCATTCATTCTCGGGATGTGGGTATCACTAGCAAGGCCAGCACTTATTGGCCATCCTTAGTTGCCCATGAGAAGGTGGTGGTGGACCTTCTTCTTGAACCACTGCAGTCCGTGTGGTGAAGGTGTTAGGTAGAGAGTTCCAGGATTTTGACCCTGTGACAATGAAGGAACGACGATATTTGTCCAAGTCAGGATGGTGTTTGAATTGGAGGAGAACTTGGAGGTGGTGATTTTCCTTTGACATTCAATGACACTTCTGCCCTTGCCCTTCTAGATGGTGAAGGTGCTGCCGAAGAAGCCTTGGCGAGTTGCTGCAATGCATCCTGTACATAGTACATCCTGCATCCAAGGTACGCCGATGGTTGAGGGAGTGGAGGTTTGAGCAAGTGGATGGGGTGCCAATCAAGTGGACTGCTTTGTCCTGGATAGTGTCAAGCTTCTTGAGTGTTGTTGGAGCTGCACCCATCCAGACAAGCAGAGAGTATTCCATCACACTCCTGACTTGTGCCTTGTAGGTGGTTGCGAAACTTTGGGAAATCAAAAGGCGAGACACTCTCTTCAGAATATTTGTTCTAGTCGCTACAGTAATCATGTGGCTGGTCAAGTTCAGTGTCTGGTTGATGGTGGGGGATTTGGTGATGGTCGTGCCATTGAATGTCAAGGGGAGATGGTTATGGTCTCTCTTGTCTCATTGCCTGACATTGTGTAGTGTGAATGTTACTTGCCATTTATCAGCCCAATCCTGGATGTTGTCCAGGTCTTGCTGCTTGTGGGCTTGGATTGCTTCATTTTCTGAGGAATTGAAAATGGAGCTATACACTGTGCAATTATCAGCAAACAGCCCCACTAATGATGGAGGGAAGGTTGTCAATGAAGAAGCTGATGATACTTAGGCATAGGTCGATGCCCTGAGGAACTCCAGCAGTGATGTCCTGGGGCAGAGATGATTGGCCTCCAATGATCACAACCATCTTCCTTTGTGCCACGTATGACTCCAGCCACTGGAGAGTTTTCCCTCTGATTCCTATTGACTTCAATTTGACTAGGGCTCCTTAGTGACACACTCGGTTAAATGCTGCCTCTCACATCACTTCTGGATGTCAGCTCTTGTGCCCATATTTGGACCAAGGTTGTAATGAGGTCTTGAGCCGAGTGGTTCTGGCACATTATTGGTGAGCAAGTGCCACTTGAGAGCACTGTTGACGACTCCTTCCATCACTTTGTGGAGATTGGGAGTAGGCTGATGGAACGGTAGTTGGCCGGGTTGGATTTGTACTACTTTTTGCCCAGGTACGTACTACAGTACCTCACTACAGTACGTACCTGGGCAAATTCCTACATTGTTGGGGGATGCCAGTATTAGAATCATTTTGTACTCTATGCCTCTGTTTATAAAGCCAAGGATTCCCTATGCTTTTTTAATAGCTTCATCAACTTGTCCTGCCACCTTCAAAGATTTGTGTATGTGAACCCGCAGGTCTCTCTGTTCCTGCAACCCCTTTAAAATGGTACCATTTAATTAATACTGCCTCCCCTCATTTTTCCTTTCAAAATGTGTCACTTCACACTTCTCTGTGTTAAATTTCAGCACAGAAGAAGGCCATTTGGCCCATCGTGTCTGTGCTGGCTCTTTGAAAGAGCTATCCAATTAGTCCCTCACACCTGCTCCTTCCCCGTAGCCCTGCAAATTTCTCCTTTTTAAGTATATATCCACTTCCTTTTGAAAGTTACTATTGAATCTGTTTCTACCACCCTTTCAGGCAATGCATTCCAAATCATAACAACATGCTTAGTAAAAAAACATTCTCCTCATCTCCCCTCTGGCTTTTTTGCCAATTATCTTAAATCTGTGTCCTCTGGTTAACGACCCTCCTGCCAGTGGAAACAGTTTCTCCCTATCTATTCCATCAAAACCCCTCATAATTTTGAACAGCACTATTTCCCCTTAACCTTGTTTGCTCTAACGAGAAAAATCCCAGCTTTTCTAGTCTCTCCACATAACTGAATATCCTCATCTCTGGTACCATCCTGGTAAATCTCCTCTGCACCCTCTTCAAGGCCTTGACATCCTTTCCAAAGCTTGGTGCTCAAAATTGGAAACAATACTGCAGCTGAGGTGATTTATAAAGGTTTACCATCACTTCCTTGCTTTTGTACTCTATACCTCTATTTATAAAGCTAAGGATTCCCTATGCATTTTTAATAGCTTCATCAACTTGTCCTGTCACCTTCAAAGATTTGTGTATGTGAACCCGCAGGTCTCTCTGTTCCTGCAACCCCTTTAAAATGGTACCATTTAATTTATACTGCCTCCCCTCATTTTTCCTTTCAAAATGTGTCACTTCACACTTCTCTGCGTTAAATTTTATCTGCCATGTGTCTGCCCATTTCACCAGTCTGTCTATGTCTTCCTGAAGTCTTCTACTATTCTCCTCACTGTTTTCCAAGCTTTGTGTCACCCATAAACTTTGAAATTATGCCCTCTATACCCAAGTCCAGGTCATCAATAGATATAAAAAGAGCAGTGGTCCCAATACCGACCCCTGGGGGTTACCACTGTATACTTTTCTAATTTGAGCGCTGCCAACCTTTTAAGTACCTCCTCTTTATCTATTTTTATCCTATCCAATTTCTTTAAACCCTTTTTCTTTACTGTAACAGCAGTATCCTCTTCTTTAGTGAAGACAGATGCAAAGTACTCATTTAGTACTTCAGCCATGCTTTCTGTCTCCCAAGAAGATTTTGTTTTTGGTCCACAATCGGCCCCACCTTTGCTTTGACTATCCTTTTACTCTTTATGTGTTTATAAAATACTGTAGGTTTCCCTTTCATGCTACCAGTTTTCTGATACATTCTCTTTGCCCCACTTACTTCCTTTTTCAGTTCCCCTCTGCATTCTGCCTGATTCTCTATTGTATTATGAACCTGTCATTTATCATAAGCCTCCTTTTCTGTTTCATTTTAACCTAAATTTCTTTAGTCATCCAGGGAGCTCTAGCTTTGGATGCCCTTCCTTTGACCTTCATAGGAATGTGAATAGTTTGTACCTGAATTATCTCCTCTTTGAAGGCCTCCTATTGCTCATTTACTGTTATATCTGCCAATCTTGTTTCCAATCCACTTGGGCCAGATTTCTTTTCCACTCACTGAAATTAGTCCTCTTCCTGTTGAGTATCTTCACCTTTGATTGTTTCTTATCCTTTTCCATAACTACTCTAAACCTAATGATATTGTGATCACTGTTTCCCAAATGCTTTCCCATGAAACATGATCCACTTGCCCCACTTCATTCCCCAGAACTAGATCCAGTGCTGCTTCCTTCCTCGTTGGGCTGGAAACATACTGATCAAGAAAGTTCTCGTACACATTTCAGGAATTGCTCCCACTCTTTGCCCTTTACACTGTTTTTTCCCAGTCTATATTAGGGTAATTGAAGTCCCCCATTATCACTACTCTATTTTTAAAAAAAAATCTGAAATTTGCTGGCAGATTTGTTCCTCTATCTCCTTCTCACTATTTTTTGGCCTATAGTATACACCCAGCAACATAACAGCTCCTGTTCTGCTCCTTAACTCTAATGAAATAGATTCTGCCTTGAATCTTCAAGCACATCATCTCTTTCCAGGGCTGTAACAGTATCTTTGATTAATACCGCTTCACCGCTCCTTTTTTCCTTCCCTATTTCTCCTCAATACATTGTAGCTAGGAATATTAAGTGTCCATTCCTCCCCTTGTTTGAGCCAGATTTCCGCTATTGCCACTATATCATAACCCCATGTGGCTACATGTGCCTACAGCTCACCAACCTTATTTGCCACGCTCTGTGCATTTACACAAAGGCACTCCAAACACGCCTTAGTCTGCCTTCTTTTTCTCCCATGCCAGATCCATCCTATTTCTGAACTATTTATTCGAATGTTGTTTGTCTCTCCCAGTCCTCTCTGTTTGTTTCTCCTCTCTGATGCTGCATTCTGGTTCCCCTCCCCCTGCCAATTAGTTTAAATCCTCCCCCACAGCACTAGTTGACCTCCTGCGAGGACAGTGGTCCCATTCCTGTTCATCTGCAATCCGTTCATCTTGTACAGGTCTCTCCTGCCCCAGAATTGATCCCAATGCCCTTGGAATCTGATGACCTCCCTCCTGCACCATTTCTCCAGCCATGTGTTAACCTGCTTCAACTTATTATCCCTATACTCACCAACGCATTGCCCTGGGAGTAATACAGAGATTACCACCTCTGTAGTTTCCACCCTAGCTTCTGAAACTCTGTCTGTCGGACCTCAACCTTTTCTTTCCTTTATCAATGGTTCCAACATGGACCACGACTTCAGGCAGTTCCCCCACCCCACCCCCCGCAGAATGTTCTGCACCCGCTCTGTGATGACCTCAACCCTGGCACCAAGGAGGCAATACACCATGTGAGACTCACATTGGTGGTTGTAGAAAAACCTGCCTATTCCCCTGAACTATTGAATCCACTATGACAACTTCATGACTATACTTTGCTGTTACTCCCTGTGCAGTCATTTGTCCCAAGGTGCCGTAGATGTGCTGTAGACTGCACTCACCCAAGGTGTCAACGCTGATCACAGGTTTGTGAGCACCACACCCCCGGAGGATCTATTCTGCACTCTCTTTAAAGCCTTCACATCCTTCCTAAAGTGCAGTGCTCAGAATTGGACACAATAATCCAGTTGTAGCCAAACCAATGTTTTATAACGGTTCATCATAACTTCCTTGTTTTTGTACTCTATGCCCCTAGTTATAAAGCCCAGGATCCTGTTTACTTTTTTAACCGCTTTCTCAACACGTCCTGCCACCTTCAAAGATTTATGCATATACACCCCCAGGTCTCTTTGTTCCTGCATCCACTTTAGAATTGTACTATTTAGTTTATATTTCCACTCCTCGTTCTTCCTACCAAAATGTATCACTTCGCACTTCGCTGCATTAAATTTCATCTACCATGTGTCTGCCCATTCCACCAGCCTGTCTGTGTCCCCTTGAAGTCCACTACTATCCTCCTCACTGTTCACTACACTTCCAAGTTTTGTGTCATCTGCAAATTTTGAAATTGTGTCCTCTACACCCAAGCCCAAGTCATTAATATATATCAAAAAAAGCAGTGGCCCTAGTACCGACCTCTGGGGAACACCTTCCTCCAGTCCGAAAAATAACCGTTCACCACTACTCTCTGTTTCCTGTCACTTAGCCAATTTTGTATCCATGCTGCCA
Organism: Heptranchias perlo; assembly: GCF_035084215.1. NCBI lineage: Eukaryota > Metazoa > Chordata > Chondrichthyes > Hexanchiformes > Hexanchidae > Heptranchias > Heptranchias perlo. The sequence continues at coordinate 78,871,165 of NC_090330.1, forward strand.
CTGCCCCTTTTATTCCATGGGCTTCAATTTTGTGGACAAGCCTATTATGCGGTACTTTATCAAACGCCTTTTGAAAGTCCATATACACAACATCAACCGTATTGCCCTCAACAACCCTCTCTGTTACTTCATCAAAAAAGTTAGTTAAACACAATTTGCCTTTAACAAATCCATGCTGGCTTTCCTGTATTAATCCACATTTGTCCAAGTGATTATTAATTTTGCCCCGGATTATCACTTCTAAAAGCTTCCCCACCACCAAGGTTAAACTGGTCTGTAGTTGCCGTGTTTATCCTTACAGCCTTTTTTGAATAGGGGTGTAACATTTGCAATTCTCCAGTCCTCTGGCACCACTCCCATATCTAAGGACGATTGGAAGATTATGGCCAGGACCTCTGCAATTTCCACCCTTACTTCCCTCAGCAACCTAGGATGCATCGCATCCAGGCCGGGTGACTTATTTACTTTAAGTACAGCAGCCTTTTTCGTACCTCCTCTTTATCAATTTTTAGCCCATCTCAACTACCTCCTCTTTTACTGTGACTTTGGCAGCATCTTCTTCCTTGGAAAAGACAGATGCCAAATATTCATTTAGTTCATGATAGAGCTTTTTGATAAGGTAACAGAGAGGGTAGATGAGGGCAATGTAGTTAATGTGGTGTACATGGACTTTCAAAAGGCGTTTGATAAAGTTCCACATGTAGGCTTACCATCAAGATTATGGCCCATGGGATAAAGGGGGCAGTAGCAACATGGATACTGAATTGGCTAAGGGACAGAGAGTAGTGGTGAACGGTTGTTTTTCGGACTGGAGGGAGGTGTAGAGTGGTGTTCCCCAGGGGTCAGTGATGGGACCACTGCTTTTCTTGATATATATTAATGACTTAGACTTGGGTGTACAGGGCACAATTTCAAAATTTGTAGATGACACAAAACCTGGAAGGGTAGCATACAAAAGGCTAAAGACGGAGGAAGCCCGAGAGGAGTACAAAAAGTGCAGGGGGATACTTAAAAAAGAAATTAGGAGATCACGGAGGGGCCATGAAATAACACTGGCGAGCAAATTAAAGGAAAATCCTAAGATGTTTTATAAGTATATTAAGGGTAAGAGGATGACTAGGGAAAAAATAGGGCCCATTAGGGACAAAAATGGCAATCTGTGTGTGGAGCCGGCAGATGTAGGAGGGGTTCTAAATGAATTTTTTGCATCTGTTTTCACAATGGAGAAGGACAATGTAGACATAGAAATACGGCAGGGGGACTGTGATATACTCGAACATATTAACATCGAGCGGGAGGAGGTATTGGCGGTTTTAGCAGGCCTAAAAATGGATAAATCCCCAGGCCCGGACGAAATGTATCCCAGGCTACTGTGTGAGGCAAAGGAGGAGATTGCGGGGGCTCTAACAAATATATTCAGAACCTCTCTGGCCACAGGGGATGTGCCAGAGGACTGGAGAACCGCTAATGTAGTACCATTATTCAAGAAGGGGAGTAGGGAAAAACTGGGGAACTACAGGCCAGTGAGCCTAACATCAGTGGTAGGAAAATTATTGGAAAAAATTTTGAAGGACAAAATTAGTCTCCACTTGGAGAAGCAAGGATTAATCAGGGATAGTCAACATGGCTTTGTCAAGGGAAGATCATGTCTGACTAGTTTGATTGAATTTTTTGAGGGGGTGACGAGGTGTGTGGATGAGGGTAACGCAGTGGATGTGGTATACATGGATTTCAGTAAGGCCTTCGATAAAGTCCCGCACAGGAGACTGGTCAAGAAGGTACGAGCCCATGGAATCCAGGGTGCCTTGGCACTTTGGATACAAAACTGGCTTAGTGGCAGAAGGCAGAGGGTGATGGTCGAAGGTTGTTTTTGTGACTGGAAGCCTGTGGCCAGTGGGGTACCACAGGGATCTGTGCTGGGTCCCTTGCTGTTTGTGGTCTACATTAACGACTTGGATATGAATGTAAAAGGTATGATCAGTAAGTTCGCTGATGATACAAAAATTGGAAGGGTGGTAAATAGCGAGGAGGATAGCCTCAGTCTGCAGGACGATATAGATGGGATGGTCAGATGGGCGGAACAGTGGCAAATGGAATTTAACCCGGAAAAGTGCGAGGTGATGCACTTTGGAGGGACTAACAAGGCAAGGGAATACACAATGAATGGGAGGACCCTAGGCAAGACAGAGGGTCAGAGGGATCTTGGTGTGCAAGTTCACAGATCCCTGAAGGCGGCGGAACAGGTAGATAAGGTGGTAAAGAAGGCATATGGGATACTTGCCTTTATTAGCCGAGGCATAGAATATAAGAGCAAGGAGGTTAGGATGGAGCTGTATAAAACACTGGTTAGGCCACAGCTGGAGTACTGTGTGCAGTTCTGGTCGCCACACTACAGGAAGGATGTGATCGCTTTGGAGAGGGTGCAGAGGAGATTCACCAGGATGTTACCAGGGCTGGAGAGCTTCAGCTATGAAGAGAAACTGGGAAGATTGGGTTTGTTTTCCTTGGAGCAGAGGAGGCTGAGGGGGGACATGATTGAGGTGTACAAAATTATGAGGGGCACAGATAGGATGGATACTAAGGAGCTTTTTCCCTTCGTTGAGGGTTCTATAACAAGGGGACATAGATTCAAGGTAAAAGGCGGGAGGTTTAGAGGGGATTTGAGAAAGAACTTTTTCACCCAGAGGGTGGTTGGAGTCTGGAACTCACTGCCTGAAAGGGTTGTGGAGGCAGGAACACTCACAACATTCAAGAAGCATTTGGATGAGCACTTGAAATGCCATAGCATACAAGGCTACGGACCAAATGCTGGAATATGGGATTAGAGTAGACAGGGCTGATGGCCGGCGCGGACACGATGGGCTGTATAACTCTATGACTCTCTGACTCTATGACTCTAATTGAACACAATACTCCAGCTGAGGCCTAACCAGTGTTTTATAAAGGTTTAGCATAACTACCTTGCTTTTGTATTCTATGCTTCTATTAATAAAGCCCAGGATCCCATGAGCTTTTTTAATAGCCTTCTCAACTTGTCCTGCCACCTTCAAAGTTTTGTGTATGTGATCCCCAGGTCTCTCTGTTCCTGCACCCCCTTTAAAATTGTACCATTTAGTTTATATTGCCTCTCCTCCTCCTTGCAACCAAAATGTATCACTTCACACTACTCTGCATTAAATTTCATCTGCCATGTGTCTGCCCATTTCACCAATCTGTCGATGTTCTCCTGAAGTCTGTTACTATCCTCCACATTGGTTGTTACATTTCCGAGGTTTGTGATATCTGCAAACTTTGAAATTAAAACCTCTATACCCAAGTCCAGGTCATTAACATGTATCAAAAAGAGCAGTGGTCCTAATACTGACCCATGGGGAACACCACTGTATACTTCCCTCCAGTCTGAAAAACAATCATTCACCACTACTCTCTGCTTTCAGTTCCTTCGCCAATTTTCCTCATCGCTGCCATTGTCCCTTTAATCCCATGGGCTTTAATTTTTCTAACAAGTCTATTATGTGGCACTTAATCAAATGCCTTTTGAAAGTCCATCTACACAACATCAACAGCACTATGCTCATCAACCCTCTCCGTTACTTCAACAAAGAACTCAATCAAGTTAGTCAAACAAGATTTTCCTTTCACAAATCTGTGCTGACTTTCATTTATTAGCCCATACTTTTCCAAGTGCCAATTAATTTTGTCCCCGATTAATATCTCTAAAAGTTTCCCCACCTCCAATGTTAGGCTGACTGGCCTGTAATTGCCGGGTTTATCCCTCTCACCTTTTTTGAACAGGGGTGTAACATTTGCAATCCTCCAGTCCTCTGGCACCACCCCCATATTTAAAGAGGATTGGAAGATTGTGGCCAGAGCCTCTGCAATTTCCACCCTTACTTCCTAGGATGAATCCCATCTGGAATGTGTGACTTTTCTACTTTGAGCACTGTTAATATTTTAAGTACCTCCTCTTTATCTATTTTATCCTATTACTGCTACAATGGTAGCACCCTTTTCTCTCGTGAAGACGATGCAAAGTATTCATTTAGTACCTCAGCCATGCCCTCTGCCCGCACAAGAAGATCTCCTTTTTTGTCCCTAATCGGTCCCAACCTTTTACTATTTATGTGTTTATAATGTGTTTGGGTTTTATGTTTTATGTTAGCTGCTAGTCTATTCTCATACTCTCTCTTTGCCCCTCTTATTCCCATTTTTAGATCTCCTCTGTACGTTCTGTATTCAGCCTGGTTCTCTATTGTATTGTGAACTTTACATTCGTCATAAGCCCCCCTTTTCTGTTTCATTTCAATCTCTATATCTTTAGTCATCCAAGGAGCTCTAGCTTTTGGTTCCCTTCCTTTCCCACCCATAGGGATGTGTCTACATTGTACCCAAACCAACTCCTCCTTGAAGGCCTCCCATTGTCCAATTATTGTTTTGCCTGTCAATTTTTGATTTCCACCAGGGCAAGATCCTTTTTTAACTTGCTGAAATTAGCCCTCTTCCAGTTATGTATTTTCACATTTGATTGTTCCTTATCCTTTTCCATAACTATTCTAAACCTAATGATATTATGATCACTGTTCCCCAAATGCTCCCCACTGAAACATGCTCTACCTGCCCCACTTCATTCTGCAGAACTGGATCCAGCACCATTTCCTCCCTGGTTGGGCTCGAAATGCACTGTTCCAGAAAGTTCTCTTGTACTCATTTCAAGAATTCCTCTACCTCTTTGCTCTGCACATTGTTACTGTCCTAGTCTATATTGGGATAATTGAAGTCGCTCATTATCACTATCTATAGTTCATGCATCTTTCTGTAATTTGCCTGCAAATTTGCTCCTCTATCTCCTTTCTATTATTTGGTGGCCTATAGTGTACACATTTGGTGGCCAATAGTATACCCTATAATTTGTGAAGAAAGAGCTCCGGGAACTTTTAATCAAATGTAAATGTGATGCAGCAACGGTTTATGCTGTGACCTCCTCTAATGGTGTTTGGCTGATCCTTGTGTGCGTGCCAAGGTGGGTGGAGCAACCGTTATAACTTGCTCCAGTGTAGAGAGCTCTGCCTGTAAAACATAAACAATGATTTGTCACTGCCATCAGCTGTGCACATTAATCTAGTATTTGTCATCATCTGGTGACACTGGGTTGGCAGTAAGTGTGGGGATCCTACATTCTCAAAAACTCCTTATTCCAACTCGTCAGCATCTTGTTTTCTTCCTTCCCTATTTATGTTAATTTTCAGTCTCACGTATGCCCGGCAATGACACCAGCCACTCCTCAAGTTCAGAAACCCTGCACTCGAGCTCAAGTAGCTGGAAGCATTTCCTGCACAGGTGGTTGTCCAGAACACATGAAGCATCCTGGAGTTCCCACATGACACAGGATGTATAGGCAATGGGTCTAAGCTGTCCTATCATTTTACTTAGAGTTACTGTCTGTTTACCTGAAGTTTAGTTTTGCCCTTGCTTCTTATGTTATATGGAGATATATATATATATATTTTAGTTTAATAGCCCCTTAACTCCTATATAGCTAAATATGAAAGCATAAACAAATAAACCAAACACTCAGCTTCTATTCCTCGGGCTTCCCCGTTTGCCCCAGTGTTGTCTTTGACGTCACTTTTCAGATTTTTTTGCTGCGTTTATTTTAGTATGCTCTGCTGCTGCCGATTCTCCCGTCTTCCTTTTAAAGCCTCTCATCTCCGATCCCGAAGTGCTCTGCTGTTGTATTTGTACTGGAACAGCTTAGCTAGTTCTGGAGCACGGTTCTTCAGTATTACAACCAGGATATTGTCTTGTAGCCTTTGCTGTGTCCTGTGCATTCAGCTGGTTCTTGGTGTCACGTGGAGTAAATTGAATTGTCTGTGATGGTTGGGACCTCAGGAGGAGACCGAGAAGAACTATCCACTCGGCATTTTTACACTCACACAATACCCAGAATCATATGCGCTCCAGAAACCTCACTATGCGCTCGCACCAGGGCTGCATTGCATCCTGGGCACGTTGCGGCCCTATTCTTAGTTGTGAATCTGGCCGGAGTAAAACAAGAGAAGAAAATGTCCATAAGATTTTTCTCCCGGAGGAAGGACTGTCGGGGAGATTTATCTTTAATTCCAGAAAATTGCCGAACAATTCAGGGGCATTAGCAACCCTATGTGTAGTCAAGCTTGGACGGAGTACGGGTTGGAGAATCGGTGCTCCGTTACTTCCGACCTTGCTCTCTCCAGGCATGGCTTCCTGCAGGGAGTGCTATATCAGTGAAATAACTCTATGGAGCAAACTTGCTCTTAGGTAGAGAGCTCCCTTTTCAGAATTACTCTCCAGCGTGTCAGAAGTGTCACAGTTATCGTAGGAGCTCCGGCTGCCAGCTGCACATATTAGAAGTTCAGGCATAGGCTGCCCAGTTTTCCAACCATTAATTGATATACACTAATATTTTAGTATCTTTCTGTGGTCTAACACAGTTTCAGCTGTTCTGAATTATAGACTGCAGATTTACTGACTGCAATGCGAATCTGAATTAAAGTGCAGAATTCACTCCAGATTAACTCCTTTATTTGCTGTTCATTAAGGCTTAAATTAAAGAAAAGTTCGGGCTCTGCAATAGATCACACATATCACGGCTCGTGTGGAGCATAACGCCGCATAGATCAGTTGGGCCGAACGGCCTGCTTCTGTGCTGTAAATTCTATGTAATTCTATGTTATGTGGTTTGTTATTAGCAGGGTACTGAGCACTTCACCAAGCTACAGTACTATACATTTCTTCTGGGAGGTTGACAGGTGACATAATGTTACAACAAGCTAATGTCTTCACATGTGTGAAACAACTACTTTGGAAGTCTTTCATGAGAGCAATGCCCCTTTGCTGCCCCCACACATCATTATAGGATCTGTCAGTTTTTAGTTCTGCATTTCTCCTTCTGGTTGTGTGTGGGGTTATATTTGTCCATACTTAGCTTTAGTTTACCGAGGTGTATATATTAGTGCTGATCAGAGAATCAGGCCTGTAGATTTATAGCCCTCTCTCTGACCCATGTTGATGTCTAATGAGGCCCTGTACCAGGAACATAGCCTTGGAAAATTTACTCCACTGTTTCAGTGAATTTCTTTTGATTTGTTTTCAAGCACTTTCTACTGGTAGAACAATAATCCACTCATTGAGGAGGTTGCATGTTTTTACCAGGCACTTCACACATGGTGAATCTGAGTGAAACAATAAAGTTTATTGCAAATCAGTGATATTCACCTGGACCTTAACCAGCACAATTTGTGAAAAAATGGCCCTAGGAGCTTTTAATCAAATGTAAATGTGATGCAGCAACGGTTTATGCTGTGGCCTCCTCTAATGGTGTTTGGCTGATCCTTGTGTGCGTGCCAAGGTGGGTGGAGCAACCGTTATAAATTGCTCCAGTGTAGAGAGCTCTGCCTGTGAAACATAAACAGTGATTTGTCACTGCCATCAGCTGTGCACATTAATCTAGTATTTGTCATCATCTGGTGACATTGGGTCGGCTGCGAGTGTGGGGATCCTACGTACTCCAAAATTCCTTATTCTAACTCTTTATCTTGTTTTTTTCCTTCCCTATTTATGTTAATTTTTCTGGTGTGACAAGGGTTTTTGTGAATTTGCCTGTATTGCAGGAGTCGAGCATTATTATCCTCTCTAATAAGCACTCAAGGGACAGACATGTAGATCAGTGTGTACATTCTCCAAAATCAAAATGGCTCATAATGTAGAGAGCTGCATTCTAACCGTGTCTGCTTGTTTATGGGGCTGGCCTGGCTGAGAAAGAAAACCGCTTGCCTGATTCGTGATGTGCTGAAATGCAAAGCAACTTGGGATAGGTAAGCAGATTCATTCTGGTTTACTCTCAGTCTTAGACTTGGAAAAAGCAAAAATGAACCCAGCTTAAAATGAAGGAAAATCAAGCATCAGGATTTGTTTTGAATTAGGAAAATTTTAAACGACTTGCTATTAGGTAGAGAGTTCCCTTCTCAGAATTACTCTCCAGCATGTTGCATAATGATATTTTCCAGAAATTATAATAAGGAATATTATAATAGGTTAATTGCACTCTTTATAATTGTAAACAATTTTACAACACCAAGTTATAGTCCAGCAATTTTATTTTAAATTCACAAGCTTTCGGAGACTTCCTCCTTCCTCAGGTAAATGTTCAGGAGCTCCTTGAAGCCTACGCATTTATACATATAGAACAATACATGGTGTTTACAGAATCCCCCTGCAACTGCCCGTTGCCAAGGCAAACACCGTGTTCAGACAGAGAGGTGTCACCTGCAGAACCCCCGAATACACATTCAACAAAAAAACAAACAGGAAAAAAAACAGAGAGAGGCAGAAACATCCGGAAGGCAGAGAAAGCCAGCAAATGACCCATTATATTAAAAACAGATAACATTTGTTCGCTGGTGGGGTAACGTGTAGCGTGACATGAACCCAAGATCCCGGTTGAGGCCGTCCTCATGGGTGCGGAACTTGGCTATCAATTTCTGCTCAACGATTTTGCGTTGTCGTGTGTCTCGAAGGCCGCCTTGGAGTACGCTTACCCGAAGGTCGGTGGATGAATGTCCATGACTGCTGAAGTGTTCCCCGACTGGGAGGGAACCCTCCTGTTTGGCGATTGTTGCGCGGTGTCCGTTCATCCGTTGTCGCAGCGTCTGCATGGTCTCGCCAATGTACCATGCTCTGGGGCACCCTTTCCTGCAACGTATGAGGTAGACAACGTTGGCCGAGTCACAGGAGTATGAACCATGCACCTGGTGGGTGGTGTCCTCTCGTGTGATGGTGGTATCTGTGTCGATGATCTGGCATGTCTTGCAGAGGTTACCGTGGCAGGGTTGTGTGGTGTCGTGGACGCTGTTTGCCTTGGCAACGGGCAGTTGCAGGGGGATTCTGTAAACACCATGTATTGTTCTATATGTATAAATGCGTAGGCTTCAAGGAGCTCCTGAACATTTACCTGAGGAAGGAGGAAGTCTCCGAAAGCTTGTGAATTTAAAATAAAATTGCTGGACTATAACTTGGTGTTGTAAAATTGTTTACAATTGTCAACCCCAGTCCATCACCGGCATCTCCACATCAGCACTCTTTATAGTTCATCCTCTCCCGCTCCATCAGTTGTGCTGTCTGCCCATTTGTCTGTCATTCAGAGTTTCTGACTGTGGGCTGTGGATTCTAATTTGCATTGATAACTAATTGATCAGAACATAAGAAATAAGAGCAGGAGTAGGCCATAGGGCCCCTCGAGCCTGGTCTGCCATTCAATAAAATCATGGCTGATCTTCAACCTCAACTCCACTTTCCTACCCTATCCCCATATCCCTTGATTCCCTTAGTGTCCAAATATCAGGCTCTAAACTAAGTTCACAAGGGTCATGACCCAGCACCCCACACAACTAAGTACCATTTAAAAAATTCCTCTGTGAACTGCCTGCATGTCTCTAACCAGTGATGCCATTCAGACTTGATCATAGAGATTTATTTCCTTCCCCTCCTCAACCACCAAAGGCTACTCTCATGCTACGGTGAGGCAACACAGGCACCAGTGTTGACACATGCACATTCTAGCAGGGGTCACTGAGTAACAATGAGGAGCAGTACCTCTGGCTGATACTTGCTTCTCTTAGCTCAGAGGCTAAGGCCAAATGTTGCCCAAGTTAAGATCCAGAAATCAAGATGGGTGGCTTAACATCACAGTGTATTTACTGAATGATCCAGCAGGCAAGTTCATCTATTTGGGTTTTTTGACTGAACTTGACAAGTGATTCCGAGTTTAAAAGTGGCACTGTGTGAGCAAGTAGTTGAACGGACTGTAAACAGTCACACTTGAACTTCTCAGCTTGTCAGTGTCTTGCTGGATTGTCACCAACTTTGTTAAAGGACGTCTGATGTGATTGTTTCTTATATTGCATTGAAATGTCAGTTTGCCTCAATTGGTAGCACTCTTGCCTCTGAATCGAAAGGTTGTGATTTCAAGCTCCACTCCAGGACTGCAGTACATTAGTGAGAGAGTGTGGCATTGTTTGGAGATGCTACTGTGCTTTGATTGAGATATGAGTCTCTGTCTACCAATTGCATTAAGTAAATATATATAATTCAAAATTTGAATTAAACAGCATAAATAACATGCCAAAGTGGGAATTTGGGACTAATTTTTTTTGAATTATCAGTTAATTCAAATTTAAGCAACTTTAAATCGTGCAAAGTGGAACTCTATATATTTATTTTTTCATTAAAGTCACGACATAGGTGGAAGCCATTGTGACGTGCAAAATTTTTAGATGGGCTCAATCGATTGCAGTAGGGAAACCGGTCTTTTAAATTCTAAATACTGCCCCCGCGCCCCCCCCCCCCACCCCCACACCCTTTGGATGCCAGAGGCACACAGGTGTCCCATTTGCCTAGTGTTGCTATGGTGCAAATGGCAGGAAATGTTTCTTCTGACTTATTTCTCTCAATCAAATGGTGGCATGAAATGTGCCTGCCCCCCACTACTGCCAGGTATTCTGACAGTGGAAAAAAGGTGGGGAGTCTGCGTAACTGCATCCTGCCCCTTTTTCCAATCCCATCTACCTCCTTTACGTTGCATTTGCAGTACCAGAACTTTGCAATTTTGGGCCCATCTACTCTAATCCCATTTTAACTGGATCTGCCTACTTTAATCCCATTTTAATAGGAGCTGTCTGCTCTATTTTCCCCATATCATTTTACATTTTTGCTTTTCAAATGTTCATCCAATTCCCTTTCAAATGACATTATAGTCTCTGCCACATTAGTCACTGGTGGTAAAGCATTCGATGTTAAAATAACTGTGCAAAGATTTCTTCTAACTACCCCCTTCATCCTTCTACCGGTTTCCCTACTGCAATCGATTGAGCCCATCTAAAAATTTTGCGACCGATGGAATGCACACTTGTGCTGTCAATGCACTGCAGCAAAATCTCGCCCCCTCCCCAATGGAGGGAGGGTTCTCCTGGAAATGGCGTGGGTACCTACTCATCATATTTAACTGCCTCTGACTCTAGGAACTGAGTTGCGTTCAGTTATGCAATTAGTGGGTTGGGAGGTGTCTAACCCCACTATCCTTACACTGACAGGGCAGGACCAGGGGACAGTGGGGGCTAACAACTCCCCACCTTTTTTCCACTGTCAGAATACCTGGCAGTAGTGGGGGGCAGGCACATTTCATGCCACCATTTGATTGAGAGAAATAAGTCAGAAGAAACATCTCCTGCCATTTGCACCATAGCAACACTAGGCAAATGGGACACCTGTGTGCCTCTGGCATCCAAAGGGTGTGGGGGGGGGGGGGCGCGGGGCAGTATTTACTGATTCTCTAGCCAGTGGAAAAAATCCTTTACTAATTACCATCCAAAACCCTTCAGAATTTTGAAAACTTCTATAGATCCACCTTAACCTTCAGTGAAAAAAGCCCCCATTTTTCAAGCCTTACTCATTCAGGGGATCATTTTAGTGAATCTGTACCATATCCTTTCCATGGTACTAATATCCATTATATATATTGTAATGAAGAATACTGGAGTAAATTTATGACCTCATGCTCCCAGCACAGAGCTTAGCATGGCAGGTTTATGACCTGTATGATTTTCCACTGGTTCATTTCAACAGATGTAAAATTGTGCAGGCTGCAAATCAAGGTCTGGTGATCGCGATGCCTCAATTCCTGATATGTGCTCATGTTGCCTAAAGCTCGGCACTGGGAACATTGAATCAGAAAACTTTGCCCAGTGGTCTCAAAAGCGTTGGCTATGGCATTTGTGGTGATAATTTGGGCTGTCAGTGCAGATAATATGGTATCCAGCTCAGGTTTATTAAGAGCAGTATGTTTAAACTGCAATTTCCATTTTCTGTTGTAGTCTCATTGTCCATCTTCATTGATTAATAATCAACCCACCCGATATACTGAACACTTAGGGCTCTCTTGTTAAAGCATGAATTTATAAAAGGTGTAATCACTTTATTAAAAAAATACGAATGCTATTAGCTGAAATATTCACATTTCAGGGCTTGGCTGATATTCACACAGGTTTCCCATGAAGGGAACTTTGTCAGTCCTGGCAGAGTTCTCCAGGTGAGGGAAAGGAAAACGTGGCCATCCTGTCTTGCTTCATTGTTGCAAATCAGTTGGCAGCTCGATCAAGAAATGGCATTAACTTCATTTGGGAAGCCTTGATAGCTGCTTCCCCTTTCGCTTGATGGCTCCATAACATGATAGAATTCCTCATTAAGATGGAGAGTGAAGTAGTCGAATCCAAAACTAGGGTCCTGAATCTAAATAAAGGAAATTATGAAAGTATGAGGTGTGAGTTGGCTATGATAGATTGGGGAACTTTACTAAAAGGGATGACAGTGGATAGGCAATGGCTAATATTTAAAGAATGTGTGCAGGAATTACAACAATTATTCATTCCTGTCTGGCGCAAAAATAAAACAGGAAAGGTGGCTCAACCGTGGCTTACAAAAGAAATTAGGGATAGTATTAGATCCAAAGAGGAGACATATAAAATTGCCAGAAAAAGCAGCAAGCCTAAGAATTGGGAACAGTTTAGAATTCAGCAAAGGAGAACAAAGAGATTGATTGAGAGGGGAAAAATAGAGTATGAGAGTAAACTAGCAGGGAACATAAAAACTGACTGTAAAAGCTTCTATGAATACGTCAAGAGAAATAGATTAGTGAAGACAAATGTAGGTCCCTTACAGTCAGAAATGGGGGAAATTATAATGGGGAACAAAGAAATGGCAGAACAATTAAACACATACTTTGGTTCTGTCTTCACAAAGGAGGACACAAATAACCTCCTGGAAATGTTAGGGAACCAAGGGGCAAGTGAGAGGGAGCAACTGAAGGAAATCAGAATTAGTAAAAAAATAGTGCTAGGGAAATTAATGGGGCTAAAGGCTGACAAATCCCCAGGGCCTGATAATCTACATCCCAAAGTACTAAAGGAAGTGGCCCTGGAAATAGTGGATGCATTGGTCGTCATCTTCCAAAATTCTACAGACTCTGGAACAGTTCCTACAGATTGGAGGGTAGCAAATGTAACCCCACTATTTAAAAAAGGAGGGAGAGAAAAAACAGGGAATTACAGACCAGTTAGCCTAACATCAGTAGTGGGGAAAATGCTAGAGTCTATTATAAAGGATGTGATAACAGAACACTTGGAAGGCATTAACAGGATTGGACAAAGTCAGCATGGGTTTATGAAAGGGAAATCATGCTTACAAATCTACTGGAGTTTTTTGAGGAGGTAACTAGTAGAATAGATAGGGGAGAACCAGTGGATGTGGTGTATTTGGATTTTCAGAAGGCTTTTGATAAGGTCCCACACAAGAGGTTAGTGTGCAAAATTGGGGGGAATATACTGGCATGGATTGAGAATTGGTTGACAGACAGGAAACAGAGAGTAGGAATAAACGGGTCTTTTTCCGGGTGGCAGGCAGTGTCTAGTGGGGTACCACAGGGATCAGTGCTTGGACCCCAGCTATTCACAATGTATATCGATGATTTGGATGAGGGAACGGAATGTAACATTTCCAAGTTTGCAGACGACACAAAGCTGGGGTGGAATGTGAGCTGTGAGGAGGATGCAAAGAGACTCCATTGTGATTTAGACAAGTTGGGTGAGTGGGCAAGAACATGGCAGATGCAGTATAACGTGGATAAATGTGAGGTTATCCACTTTGGTTGTAAAAACAGGAAGACAGATTATTATCTGAATGGTGATAGATTGGAAAAGGTGAGGTGCAACGATTCCTGGGTGTCCTTGTACACCAGTCGCTGAAAGCGAGCATTCAGGTGCAGCAAGCAGTTAGGAAGGCGAATGGTATGTTGGCGTTCATTGCAAGAGGATTTGAGTACAGGAGCAGGGATGTCTTACTGCAGTTATACAGGGCCTTGGTGAGACCACATCTGGAGTATTGTGTGCAGTTTTGGTCTCCTTATCTGAGGAAGGATGTTCTTGCCATGGAGGGAGTGCAACAAAGGTTTACCAGACTGATTCCTGGGATGGCAGGACTGGCGTATGTGGAGAGATTGGGTCGACTAGGCCTATATTCACTAGAGATTAGAAGAATGAGAGGTGATCTCATCGAAACATATAAATTCTAACAGGACTAGACGGACTAGATGCAGGGAGGATGTTCCCGATGGCTGGGGAGTCCAGAACCAGGGGTCACAGTCTCAGGATACAGAGTTTGCCATTTAGAACCGAGATGAGGAGAAATTTCTTCACTCAGAGGGTGGTGAACCTGTGGAATTCTCTGCCACAGATGGCAGTGGAGACCAAGTCATTAGATGTATTCAAGAAGGAGATTGATATATTTCTTGGTGCTGAAGGGATCAAGGGATATGGGGAAAAAGCGGGAACAGGGTACTGAGTTAGACGATCAGCCATGATCATTTTGAATGGCGGAGCAGGCACGAAGGGCCGAATGATCTACTCTTGCTCCTATTTTCTATGTTTCTATGTTTAGTCAATTTTCACCCATAATAGGGTAGGTTTTTCCAGTCCTAGTGCTGAGGAGATGGGTTGAATTGGATTAAGCGTTGAGCTAGACAGTTCTTCTGAGATCAGCTCATTTAAGTACTTTGCCAAAGGAGGCAGACAGAAAACTGTAGCTGTCTAGCCCTTCTAAATGCTGCAAATATTTTGAATGCATTTTTAGCCTCTCCAAAGGCTGCACAAAAAGGAAAGAAGGAGCTGGCAAAAAAATAATGGATAGCAAAATAAATGTGAGAGTAACAAACAGAGGGTGTGGATAAACACTGGGGTGTGGCAGCACCCAACCCTCTGTTAAATGATGTATAAAGTGGTGCAAAGTGTTTGGCACCAAGGCACATTCTATAGTGCACCATGCCCGGCAGGAGATGGTTCCCGGTCTCAACACTGTACATTACACGCAAGTGCTGGGTGCAGATACTGAAGAAGTTGACACACCTGAAGGAAGCTGCAATGGTGAGGCTGAGATTCTCGTAGCCAGAGAATCTCCTGCAATGGTTTCACTTCCCACCCCCGCACCATTACCTTTGGAGTCCCCCAAAGATCTATCCTTGGTTCCCTTCTCTTCTACGTGCTGCCCCTCGGTAACATCATACAAAAACACAATGTCAGGCTCCACATGTATGCTGACGATACCCAGCTCTACCACACCACCACCTCTCTCAACCCTTCCACTGCCTCTGTATTGTCAGCCTGCTTGTCCAGCATCCAGTCCTGAACGAGCCGAAATTTCCTCCAATTAAACATTGGGAAGACCAAAGCCATTGTCCTCGGTCCTCACCACAAACTCCGTTCCCTAGCCACTGATTCCATCTCCCTCCCTGGCCACTGTCTCAGGCTGAACCAGACCCTCGGTATCCTATTTGACCCTGAGCTGAGCTTCCAACCCCATATCCTCCCCATCACAAAGACTGCCTACTTCCACCTCTGTAATATCTCAAGTCTCCACACTTGCTGCTGAAACCCTCATCCATATTTTTGGCACCTCCAGATTCGACTATTCCAATGCTCTCCTGGCTGGCCTCCTAAACTTGAGCTCATCGAAAACGTTGCTGCCCATATCAAAACTCGCACCAAATCCTGTTCAACCATCACTCCTGTGCTCAGTGATCTACATTGGATCCTGGTCCACCAATGCCTCAGTTTTAAAATTCTCAACCTCATGTTCAAATCACTCCATGAACGTCTCGATTTTACAATTCTCGTCCTGGTGTTCAAATCTCACCATGGCCTAGCTCCTCCCTATCTCTGTAACCTCCTCCAGCCCTGCAACCATCCGAGTACTCTTCATTCCTCCAATTCTGGCCTCTTGCACCTCCCCCACTTCCTTCACCCCACCATTGGTGGCTGTGCCGTCAGCCATCTAAGCCCTAGGCTTTGGAATTCCCTCCCCAAACTTCTTTACCTCTCTCCCTCTCTATCCTCCTTAAAACCTTTCTCTTTGACCAAGCTTTTGATCACCTCTCCTAATGTCTCCTTCTTTGGCTTTGTGTCAATTTTTATCTGATTACGCTCCTGTACAGTGCCTTGGGACGTTTTACCATGTTAAAGGCGCTATATAAATGCAAGTTGTTGTTACCAACATAGTGCATGGTCACTTACTGATGGGCTGCAGGTTGGGCTTGTGTCTGTATTTGTGTATGTACCCCTTCAACTTACAACATCTCAAGATTGATTCTCTGCGTGTGTGGAAAAAATGGCACCGTATACAAGTTAATAGATCCAAACTGGAGGATTATTACAATTCTAGACTCCTTTGGATGAGGCCACCTTGAACATCTTTTAAAATAAGAGCATGGAGGGAGAAGGGGAGGGTGAAGCCACGGGATGAGTACTATTCAGCTCTTTCCGTTCTCATTCCCACACTTGCATACACACAGCCATGTACACATCACACACTGTGAGTATCTTGTAATGCAAGCTCTGCCGGAAAGTGCGTCTCAGGACCAGTGTTCTAACATTTGTCCTTTTTCTATCTTTGTGGGCCTGGAAGAGGAACCTTCCAGCACTGCCAGTGGTTCAGAACACGGCAGCACCTCACAGCACCCTATGGCCTTCTCCCCAACATTTGAAAGCACCACCGCAGCTACACACATCCCGGAAGATACAGTTAGTAAGCTTGAGGAGGCAGCGCCAAGTGAGTCAAGGTGTACAGGTAAGGAGGAGGGAGTAATAGTTGTCAAGAGGAGCAGAAACCTGCTCCCTGGATGGCCACATGGCCACCATCATTTCCCTCTCTGTGTTGCAGAAGTGTGGTAACATTAGGCAGACTTTCCTATTGCTATTCAGTGGGAAAGGAGATGAGAGTACTAGCCATACTGACCAATTGATCAAATACCTGACTGACATATGTGATGCTGCAGATGAGCTCCACACTAGCCTGGAAGATGCTAGAGGCAGAGGAAGCAAATTTGAAGGAGGATGTGACCATGCCTGCCACATGATGTCCCTATGGTGCAGGTGGCAAAACTGCATCTGTTTTGCTTCTGATGGAGCGTGCCACATCAGTTTATTTGGATCATTGTCAAATTGGTGTGTCGAATAGCCTACAGATGTGGTTGATGAAATCATGGTGAGTTTAGCCAGTCTGGCTCTGGTGCCAGCTGATCTATTTGCCATGCCTTCTTTCATTTTCTACTGCTTCCACCACTGATGATCCCCATCATTAATGTTAACTTGACTTAATGACTGCCAATGGGACTTTGTAGCTTGCACTTAGATGCTTCATTGCTCCCTGAGCTCCTGTGAAAGTTTATATTGTAAAAGTTACTTCTTTATGTCCTCTCTTTATTTAAGCTCTTCCTAATCTGCAGAAGTTTTGTAAATGCTTCCATTGCATTTGATTTTTGACTGAATTAGCAGGAAATGTTCTACTAGTGCAAGTTCCATATTAAACGTTACATTCTAAAAGGATGAAGATAAATATTCACAAAAATATTAGCCAGAAGAAAAATAAATGTTGAAAAAGCCTCTACCCCTTTAAGAGGTCCTTTGCATATGGTTAGGGAGGGCCAAATATTCAAGAGCCTGGATTTTCTTTAAAATTTGCACCCATTTTCAGGGAGTGTTTGGGCCAGTCATGCGGGTGGGCAGAACATCCACTCAATCGCTAGCCCGCCACCAGGAGGCAGATCCAGACCTAGACCCCAGGCCTCCTACTGCTGATTATTATGTGCGTGCACATCAGAAATACCACATCAGGCTTAACTGTGATGACCTCATGGTAAAATAGCCTGTTGACATTGACTTCCTATGCTTAAAATGGTTATTTGAGTGATGTCCCAGAGGGTGACCATCACCTGTGAAACAGCAGGAAGTCAGTGCCTTCAGGAGAGGTCAAGGGGAATGCAGAAAACAGGCAAGGAAAAAGAGCAACTGGATTCATTACTTTCCTCAGGCTCTCCTTTTCTAAAATTTTCAGGTTTTTGAAACCCAAGCTTGGCTTCTCTTAATCACTACTTCCTAATTCACCTTGTCTTTTAGGGCATGAAAGAGATGAGCTTCAAAAGGATAAACGGCCTTTTCTCTTGTCCTGTAATTGACTTATGTCCTTACTCTTGCCATCGACCTCAGGCCTTGATCACTGAATAAAAATAATCCATTAGTTGGACTGAGCCATCCACAGTCCCCATGACTGAGGATGTTAACTTTAGTGCAGCAGGGAGCAGTAGCCTAGCAGTTAAAAACACCAGTACCAAGCAGATATGAGAAGTTCTCAATATATAAGGTGATTGCACAATCTTACTCTGCCAGCCAGACGCGCGTGGGTTGGAGAAGTAGGCTGCAACAATGTAACCCGTTTCTGATCCACTCTTCCAGTGTGCCTTGCTTCCCTATTGGGAGCACGGAGTAACCACCATAGATTATACAGTACTTTGCTTTCCCCGTATTTCAGAACTGAAATATTAAGCTTTTTTTAATGTGTGTAAAACAAGCTTAATATTTTAGTGCTGATATGCTGTGTTTTTACTGAAAATTGTATAAATCGGTTTTCAGTAAATATACAACATCACATCGATGTCGAGATATTAAAGTTGTTAAAATTAAAATAAAGCTGAGGTAAAAACAGACAGTGCTGGAAATATACACAGCAAATCCACTGTCCCCTTAATAGAGAAAAGCTAGGGTAATGTTTTAGGTATGGGCTCCTCATCAGAACAGGTAAAAGGAAAACAAAAGAGCCATATATAGCAGAAGGGAGGACAACACATAAAGGCCAAGAGTTGAGAATGCTGACTACTATTGGTAGCTAATGGGTTTAATCGTCTGTGAGCCAATTATCCTGCACTTGTCACCTCTTCCAGCTTTTAAAAAAAATCTGTTCACAAGCAATTAAACCCAATAGCTGCATCTTTGCAATGATAGTTAACAATCAGTATTGTTGACCTTTTTAATATGTGAGCCTTGGCAGTGTGTATTTATGCACAGTTCAATGATGGGAGGCAGCACACCCTAGCCTGGGCTTCTGCTCACTCACTTCCAGGGCCCACTGGATAGCATTCTGCAACATGGGCTCTGGCTTCCCCTCCCTCCCCTGCCTTCCAACCAATTGTAATACCCCTACAGATGCTCCAGCTAAGATGAGCTAACTCAGCGCATATTAGGAATGGAAGTTCTTGGACTGTATGACCCTGCTACTTACCGTGAGACTGATCTTGGTGTACTGGTGTACAGTTCTAAATGGTTAAGAACTGGTGCAAATCTCACCAGAATGGTGAACTGGTAATAGCGCTACATTTTCTGGGTGAGCTGATTGGAATATTTAATCACAGGTCAAAGTGCAGACTTGGACGTATACAGGAAGTGGAACATTGCAGGTAAATGAAATTTAAATGAAAGGGGGCATTTGAAATTCTGAAAACTTTTGGAAAGGCTCAAAAGGCATCTCAACACCTTTGCCATGACTAAAGAGGGGCGGAGAGGTATGGGGGGACTAAGAACTAACAGGCAAAAATGAAGGTACTGGAAACCCAAGGTGCAGACATGAGCCAATAGGCAAGTGACCCCTGGTTTGATGGTTGCTAGTGTGGCGGTAGTGCTGCATGAGGAGTAGACCCCTGAGCCATTCCACAGCAGCATCCACACTGGCTCGGCACTGAGCATGCCTGGAATGAGGTGGAGCCAAGTTTCAGGTCACAACTGGTTGTTACGGTCACTGGCTGTTGCAGATGTCCTTGCAGCAGATGGGTCCTAGATATGCTGGGTCCCAACTGAGCCACTGGACGGGGATCTCCCATTGTAAAAAATCCCCGCCCCTCCTGGCTCTGCAGGAGGCTCATGGCTTAAAGAAGGGCAGGAATGGCAGCTTAACATTCCTGGTTACAGGGTTTTCAGACGAGATAGAGAGGGAGATAAAAAAGGAGGGGGGTCACGATATTGGTTAAAGAAACAATTACAACTGTGAGGAGGGATAATATGTTAGAAGGATCATCAAATGAGGCCATATGGGTGAAACTGAAAAGCAAAATGGGGGCAATCACACAACTGGGAGTGTGCTACAGACCCCCAAATAGTCAGAGGGAGATAGAAGAGCAAATATGTAGGCAAATTTCTGAGCAGTGCAAATACAATAGTAAGGGATTTCAACTACCCTAATATCAACTGGAATAGAATCAGTGTAAAAGGTATAGAGGGTGCAGAATTCTTAAATTGCATTCAGGAGAACACTTTTTGCCAGTACGTAGCAAGCCCGAAAAGAGAGGGGGCAGTTCTGGGCTTAGTTTTAGGGAATGGAGCTGCGTAGGTGGAAGGGGTATCAGTGGGAGAGCATTTTTGTGGTAGTGATCGTAGCTCAGTTAGATTTAGCGTAGATGAACCAGGAGTAAAAGTTCTCAATTGGGGAAAGGCCAATTTTACAAAGCTGAGATGTGATTTGGTAAAAGTGGACTGGAAACAGCTACTTGAAGGTAAATCAGTGTCAGAGCAGTGGGAGGCATTCAAGGGGGAGATGGTGAGGGTTCAGAGCAAATATGTTCCCACAAAGAAAAAGAGGGGGACTCCCAAATCTAGAGCCCCCGGATGTCAAGGAGCATACAGGGTAGGATAAGGCAAAAAAGGGAAGCTTATGTCAGATACCGAGAGCTCAACATTGCAGAAAGCCTAGAGTATAGAAAGTGCAGTGGTGAAATTAAAAAGGAAATTAGGAAAGCAAAGAGGGGGGCATGAAAAGTTATTGGTGAGTAAAATCAAGGAAAACCCAAAGATGTTTTATAAATACATAAAGAGCAATATGATAACTAAGGAAAGAGTAGGGCCAATTAGAGACCAAAAAGGTAACCTGTGTGTGGAGGTGGAAGACATGGGAATGGTTCTTCATGAATTCTTTGCGTCTATCTTCACGAAAGAGGGAGATGATGCAGACATTGTAGTTGAGGTAGAATGTGAAATATTGGATGGGATATACATAATGAGAGAGGAAGTATTAAGGGG
This sequence comes from Heptranchias perlo, assembly GCF_035084215.1. NCBI lineage: Eukaryota > Metazoa > Chordata > Chondrichthyes > Hexanchiformes > Hexanchidae > Heptranchias > Heptranchias perlo. The sequence continues at coordinate 78,892,143 of NC_090330.1, forward strand.
ATTAGCATCTTTGAAAGTAGATAAATCACCAGGGCCGGATGAAATGTATCCCAGGCTGTAAAAGAGAAGCAAGGGAGGAAATAGTGGAGGCTCTGACCATCATTTTCCAATCCTCTCTGGCTATAGGTGTGGTGCCAGAAGACTGGAGGACTGCTAACGTTGTACCATTGTTTATAAAGGGAGTGAGGGATAGACCGAGTAATTACAGGCCAGTCAGTCTAACCTCAGTGGTGGGCAAATTATTGGAAAAAATTCTGAGGGACAGTATTAATCGTAAATTAGAAATGATGCGGAGATGCCGGTGAAATCACAAGCTTTCGGAGCTTTGCTCCTTCGTCAGGTGAGTGACGAAGGAGCAAAGCTCCAAAAGCTTGTGATTTCAAATAAAGCTGTTGGACTATAACCTGGTGTTGTACGACTCCGTACATTTGTCAGTTCGAAAGGCATGGATTAATCAAGGACAGTCAGCATGGATTTGTTATGGGAAGGTCGTGTCTGACTAACTTGATTGAATTTTTTAAGAAGGTAACAAGGAGGATTGATGAGGGTAGGGCATTTGATGTAGTCTACGTGGATTTTAGCAAGGGTTTTGACAAGGTCCCACATGGCAGACTGGTCAGAAAAGTAAAAGCCCATGGGATCTGAGGGAAAGTGGCAAAGATCCAGAATTGGCTCAGTGGCCGGAAGCAAAGGGTAATAGTCGACGGGTGTTCTTGTGACTGGAAGGCTGTTTACAGTGGGATTCCGCATGGCTCAGTACTAGGTCCCTTCCTTTCTGTGGTATATATCAATGATTTAACTTAAATGTAGGGGGCATGATAAAGAAGTTTGCAGATGATACAAAAATTGGCCCTGTGGTTGATCATGAGGCTGTAGTCTGCAGGAAGATGTCAATGGACTGGTCAGGTGGGCAGAAAAGTGGCAAATAGAATTCAATCCAGAGAAGTGTGAGGTAATGCATTTGGGGAGGGCAAACAAGGCAAGGGAATACACAATAAATGGGAGGATACTGAGAGATGTAGAGGAACCGAGGGACCTTAGAATGCATGTCCACAGATCCCTGAAGGTAGTAGGACAGGTAGATAAAGTGGTTAAGAAGGCTTACGGGATACTTTCCTTTATTAGCCAAGGCATAGTATATAAGAACAGGGAGGTTAAGCTAGAACTGTACAAAACACTAGTTAGGCCACAGCTTGAATACAGCGTACAGTTCTGATCACCACATTACAGGAAAGGTGTGATTGTGCTAGAGATGGTACAGAGGAGATTTATGAGGATGTTGCCAAGACTGAAGAATTTTAGCAATGAGGAAAGTTTGAATAGGCTGGGGTTGTTTTCTTTGGAACAGAGGAGACTGAGGGGTGATTTAATTGAGGTGTGTAATATTATGAGGGGCCTGGATAGAGTGGACAGAAAGGACCTATTTCCCTTAGCAGAGAGGTCAATAACCAGGGGGCCATAAATTTACAGTGATTGGTAGAAGCATTAGAGGGGAGTTGAGATGAAATATTTTCACCCAGAGGGTGGTGGGGGTCTGGAACTCACTGTCTGAAAGGGTGGTAGAGGCAGAAATGCTCATCGCATTTAAAAAGTACTTGGATATGCACTTGAGGTGCCATTGCCTACAAGGCTATGGACCAAGAGCTGGAGAGTGGAATTAGGCTGGGTGGCACGTTTTCGGCCGGCACAGACACGATGGACTGAAAATGCCGTAAATTTCTATGATTCTATGACATTTGCCTTGAAATGGCCATTGTAAACAATTTTACAACACCAAGTTATAGTCCAACAAATTTATTTTAAATTCCACAAGCTTTCGGAGGCTTCCTCCTTCCTCAGGTGAACGGTGTGGAAATGATTTCCACACCGTTCACCTGAGGAAGGAGGAAGCCTCCGAAAGCTTGTGGAATTTAAAATAAATTTGTTGGACTATAACTTGGTGTTGTAAAATTGTTTACAATTGTCAACCCCAGTCCATCACCGGCATCTCCACATCTTGAAATGGCCAGACAGAGGTTCTGTCCCTCACAAGGCAAGTCAGAAACTGCCCAGGTGTTCCTCCAAGCTTCCTGCTAAAGTTACGACTGAAGACCATCTTTACTCCTGAGGAATTTCAGCCCCACTTTACGGATGTAGAACATAGTGTTACTACTGACAGCGTCCATATGCTATGATCAAGGAAACAAACAATTCAGACTGTCACAGCATTTATAAGTTCAACTTCTCAACCCTGTTGTCATAGTTGTGTTTACTGAATGTCGATAAATGTCTTATCTAACTGTGAAATTAGTCTTCATCATAATGCAGATTTTTAAAAATCATGTCCCTCCAAAATAGAAAGTTTAGTTGCTCCTGGGTGTTTTCTGTATTTGTGTAGCACTCAGTTGATGAATATAGCCATCAAACAGAGGCCATTCAGCGCTTTAACAGAATGATATGACAACAATTAGACCGCACAGGTCCTTTTTATTGCAGGACAATTCATTTAATAATGAGCTCCTGATTAAATAACCATAAAGCTGTTCAGTTTGAATGTAAAGGTATAAAAAGATTTTTAAAATAAAAGCAAATACATTTTATTTCTGCATCGATTGAGTCTGTATGTGATTGAAGAGAAAAAAGCAAAACTTTACACCAGTACATCAGTGTCAGAGCTGAATGAAGTGCCCAACATAGATTTTGCTGTTCTGTAGTTTTTTTAAAGAATATGGATTTAACAAACTCTTTAAATATGGGCCGTTTCATCAGTATGCTTATTTGACTCAACTTGATGATTCCAATGTTGTCCTGGCCGGTCTCCCAGCTTCCACCTTTCATAAACTTGAGCTCATCCAAAACTCTGCTGCCCATATCCTAACTTGCAGCAAGTCACGTTTACCTATCACCTCTGTGTTTGATGACCTACATTGGTTCTCGTTCCAGCAACGCATCGATTTTACAATTCTCATCTTTGTTTTCAAATCCCTCCATAGCCTTGCCCCTCCCTACCTCTGTAACCTCCTCCAGCCCTACAACCCTCCGAGATCTCTGCGCTTCTCCAATTTTGGCCTCTTGTGCATCCCTGATTTTAATTGCTCCACCATTGGCAGACGTGCCTTCAACTGCCTAGGCCCTAAGGTCTGGAATTCCCTCCCTAAACCTCTCCGCCTCTCTACCTCTCTTTCCTCCTTTAAGACGCTCCTTAAAACCTACCTCTTTGACCAAGCTTTTAGTCACCTGTCCTAATATCTTCTTATGTGGCTCAGTGTCAAATTTTGTTTGTTTACGCTCCTGAGAAGCACCTAGGGATGTTTTACAATGTTAAAGGCAATATATAAATGCAAGTTGTTGTTGTTGTTTGTTGCCTTCTGTCACCAGTGCTCACTGTAAAAGTATTCTTAGCCATGAAGTATTATTTCTAATCTATGTAATAGCTGATCAGTGACAACTTATTGAGCATGTTATGGTCATCATCCTCATAAACGAGATATAATTCTCTGGCCAGTATTAAGCCCAAAAAAACCCAGTAAATTTTATGAGTTAGTGCTCTTGGCATGGAACCTCACTCGATGGTAGGGCAGATAGGATAGTTGGGCGCAGAGGTCAGATCACATGATTCATAGCCCGCCTTATTACCCGGACATTTAAATCAGGAGGGCTGTAAATCGGGCCCGCTGACCTCTGCGCTGATTGTCTGATCCGCCCTCCTATCAAGCCAGTCTCTGTGCTGGGAGAGCTAACTCATAAAGTTTACCCCATTATGTTTAGATCACTTTGCAGAAGACCAATGAATTGAAAAGGGCATTGTCTTGAGGAAAATGTGTTTGACAAACAGATGTTGGAAGACAATCATGTCATTTACGTGTGATGTCACATTATGGAGAAAAATAACTTCTGGTTCTCCTCAGGAAGGTTTGCCCAAAATTTTCTGCGAAGACAGTATTCAATGCTGAATAACCTAGCCTCGCGAACTATCATGTTGCACTCTGCTTTGCCATTTTGCAGTCATTAATTAGTTCATAATTCCACACTTATTTTCTGCAGTTTTTAATATTTGTTGAACTCATGTAACCGTATTATTTTCAGCACAGTTGTACTTTTATTTTTCACAAGTTCATGCCAGCATTTGGGCATTTTCCATGATAATGAGCCTATGAACAGTGATAGATATGGATGAGGAGAGATCCAGAAAGAACTTGCATTGCTAACCCATCATTTTGTCTCCAGAACCCTAACTGAAGTCCATTCCACATGCTGAAAACTCTTTACTCGAAGAAGAATTGCTGACACCAGCCCAAAATGTGGCTTTCCATTGTTTGAGCCCATGCGTCCTTGTCTTACAGTCCCAGTTTAATTTAAAATAATGTTCAGACTATTAATTTTTTTCTATACTGCTTCCCATCTTGAATCCTCATTCATTAAGCTTAAGGACAGCCTTTCATGTGGAACTTTGTCAAAGGTCTTTTGGAAGACTAGGATGCATCATGTGATAGGATTGTCCAGTAGGATTACACCTCAAAAAGTCAACAAAGTTGATCAGGCAGTATCATCCCTTTCTGAATCAATGTTGGCTGCCATTTACTCAGTTATTATTATACAGATACTCCTCATGTTCAGTTCTGTTACCATTATTTTACCCTGTGTTGATATAAGACTAATGAGTCTGTAGTTGCCTGGGTCTGTTTTGTCAACATTATGTAAAATAGGCACCACATTAGCCTGTTCCCAATGTACATCAACTCCCTCATAATTTCTGCCAGTGCCTCACAAGCCTAATGATTTGTCTCTCTTAATAAGTACCCCATCCATCTCTGGGATTTATTAATAATGGAAGCATGGCAAGTCATGTTATTGCAACTATCATCATCAGATGAGGGGATAGGCGAAAAGTTCTGAGAAGCTCGCTCGTGGCTCAATTAGTGAATGCACTTCTCAGTATTGTACTGAATCCACATTGACCAAGAAGGTTCAAGGTTCAAGCCCTTGTCTATGTAAATCAGCTGATTTCAGTTGAGATGAACAAATTACCCTGAGTGTTCTCGGTGCCAAGGAAGGGAAAAAATATCACACAGGCTTCTTGCTATTGGTAAATATCCAGTAATTCCTGATGGAAATACAGCTGGAAGATCTGAGGTATTGGTGGGTAGCTCCTTGAAACTATCAGCATAATATGCGGCCGCAGTAAAGAAAGCTAATCTGATCGAGGGTGTATAGCCAGAGGGGCAGAGAACAAATCCCAGGACATGATAATGAGCCTGCAAAGGTAGTGCCACACCTGGAGCATTGCATACAATTCTGGTCATCGATCTACAGCATTCCAGGCATTGGTGACAATGTGGAAAAGGGCAATGAAACTAATATCCAGCTTAAGGCATCTGAGCTATGAGGAGAGGTTGAAGAGTCTGGAAAAGTGAAGATACTCAAGGTTCTGAAGGGAATAGATAAATTGTAACCCATGGTATGTTTGAGATTGCCACAAACCAGGGGACATGGGCCAAAGCTTAGAAGGGGAAAAGTACACAGGTGTTTCAGATTGAACTACTTTGCACAGAGGATGGGAATGTGTAGAATGGACTGTCCGGGGAAGGTTTAAGGGAGAATTGGATAGATATTTGAGGGAGTGGCAATTAACGCTTGGATGTATTACAGTCTTTTCCAGTTCCATACTTTCATATGTATGGACCAGATCAGGCTGTTCTGCAGTGTCCCCACCATGATTGAATAGCCTACTCATAATCATTACCAAGGCTCTCACACAAGAGTGGGAAGGCTAGCTGAGGGCTGCTGATATCCATCAAATTGAACCCTAGCACCAGTTCCTGCTTTCCGAAGAGAAAGGGAAAGAAATTGGACAAAGCAAAAAGGCTGAGTTGGTGCAATTTGTGAAGCTTTTTTGTGTGCACTGTGGAATAGTTAAAAATAAACAAAATGTAGCCCAGTGATTTGGTGTTTGTACTCCTAATTTTTCCATGCCACAAGTTTCTGATCTCAGCCAGGCTGTCAGTGAGAGGCGCAGGGCAGAGGAAGGTTAAAGCTCCCGTGATGGGGATGGAAATCTCAGCAGGTAAGTCAACCCGGGCCACTCAAACACTCATCATTATTGATGATTAGAAAGTTCCAAAGGCTCACGAGCTGATTCTTTTCTGTCCCAATCTCTTGAAGAATAGTGTGAGGGAGGGGAAATGAAAAAAGAGGGAAATAATTAAAAATAAAAAGCTAAAAGCATAGCTTTAGTCCAGAGAAATTTTCTTCTTTATAATTTCTTACGGATTGTTTTTCCTGTCGAGTTTTCTTCCTCTCTCCCCTTCCCCTTCCGAACTCAACTGCTTGTTTGGGTATGATACCATGAGCACTGATTGCCCTCTGCTGCCTCACCTGAGTATTTATTATTTTTGTATGAGCCTTGACACTGACCAACTATTTGATTGTGGGAGGCATCGCGGTCAGCTGTGATCCTATCCTCGCTTGGCATCCCCATCATATAGCAATCTGGAATGGGAACCTTGGCCAATCTCCCTAGCTCAGGGGCACTGCTGCCAGTTGTGGTGCTCCTATTGCCACTTTGGCTGAGATCAGCAAATTGTGTGCAGGCCAGCGATGGAGCCATGTAACATTTTGTAAAGCAGGAGTGACTCAGCTTAAAGAAAATGTCATGAGTCTTAAGTGCTGCAGGAGCCACAGAACATTCACAACTTGCACTGTCCTCCGAGAGCGCTCTGATTCCATAGCCAGACATAGTGAAAATAAGACTTCATACTCCCAAACAAAAAAAGGCTCCACACAGGTGATTTGTGGGAAAGGAAATTGCACAAATAGCAATTCAGAGTCATAAACCTCTGGAAAATTATCCTTGCCGTTACTGCAGCTTCAGCATCAAAGTCAATTAACACCGAATGCAGTTTTCATCTGAAAACACTGATCTCACATTCAGAAGGATTGAAAGGCTGAGTTAACTGTGTGGTCTCAAACATCAGCCCAGATTTAAAGGAGTAAGATGTCAATATCATTTTATTAACGTTGCATTGAGAATTTACAAAAACCTGTGACCTGTAAAACAGAAACATTTTATCCTGTAAACAACGTGAGGAGTTATGTCTAGCAGGCCTATGTCTAGCAGGCCTGCCCACATTTTATTTCAAGAAAGATTAGAATCATAGAATCATAGAAAATAGGAACAAGAGTAGGCCATTCGGCCCTTCGGGCCTGCTCCGCCATTCAAAATGATCATGGCTGATCGTCTAACTCAGTACCCTGTTCCTGCTTTTTCCCCATATCCCTTGATCCCTTTAACATTAGAAGTTGGTATAGGAAAAGTAGCCAACATTTATCAATTAACAGTTTAGGAATAAACATGTTTTTAAATTTACAATTGTCAAAACTTTTAACAGTCTGTATATTTCAACACCATTTTAAATTACTAGTAACTTTCAAAAGTGAATTCGCTAAATACTTGAAGGGGAGAAAATTGCAGGGCTATGGGGAAAGAGCAGGGACTAATTGGATAGCTCTTTCAAAGGGCCAGCACAGGTATGATGGCCCAAATGGCCTCCTGTACTGTAAGATTCTATGATTCACAGACGGGTCACGTCTGTGCCAGGCTGTGATCTTTCCAGACTCAGCGGTCACTCCAACAGCATGAGTGCTCACTTCCACGTCCTGAATGAAGAGAAGTGCAGAGCCTGAAAGGAACAATGCAACTGTGATTGGTGGGGCAGGTTGGAGGGCAAGGGGAAGGGACAGTAACAAGTAACATCAGGGCAGAAGTAGCAGCAGCTTACTTTTGAAAAATAAACAGCATGGTAGAAAATGTCATTAGGGAATTTTTTACAAAATCACAATGCCACTTGGAGTTTTTATCAGGAATTCAAAGGTCAAAGTGCCCTGCAGGATTTTTCCTCTGCTAATCCTGAATTCTTCTCAGTGATTGAAGTTGCACCTGGAAGTGCAGATTTATGATATTACCCAGTTTCTTCCCCTCCCCATTCAGGTAGCATCCGTTCCAGTTTATGTTAATACGTTTCAAAACATAAAGCAGTTTAGTTGTCCCTAAAGGTACCCCACGGAGTCTAATGTTACAACATCTCTCTTCTTCCCTTCTCTGACTGATATTGGAGCTTGCTTCTAGGCATGTCAACAGCCTCTGTTATTGTATCCAAGGAGCTATACTTCACCCCTGACACCAGGCAGTGAAGCCCTGATTTTCCGACTGGCATTATTTGAACGTCGCTGTAGCCCATTTATTTTAATGGTAAGAATATAAGAGCATAAGAAATAGGAGCAGGAGTAGGCCATCCGGCCCCTCGAGCCTGCTCCGCCATTCAACAAGATCATGGCTGATCTTCTACCTCAATGCCATTTTCCTGCACCTTCCCCATATCCCCTGGATGCCTTTAATATCTAGAAAACTATCAATCTCTGTTTTGAATGTACTCAATGACTGAGCCTCCACAGCTCTCTGGGTTAGAGAATTCCAAAGATTCACCACCCTCGGAGTGAAGAAATTTCTCCTCATCTCAGTCCTAAATGGCCTACCCCTTATTCTGAGACTGTGATCCTTGGTTCTAAACACCCCAATCAGCGGAAACATCCTCCTTGCATCTACCCTGTCGAGCCCTGTAAGAATTTTGTATGTTTCAATGAGATCACCTCTCATCCTTCTAAACTCGAGAGAATACAGGCCTAGTCTACTCAATCTCTCCTCATACGACAATCCCGCCATTCCAGGGATCAATCTGGTGAACCTTCGTTGCACTCCCTCTATGGCAAGTATATCCTTTCTTAGGTAAGGAGACCAAAATTGTACACAATACTCTAGGTGCGGTCTCACCAAGAACCTATATAATTGCAGTAAGACATCTTTACTCCTGTACTCAAATCCTCTTGTAATAAAGGCCAACATACCATTTGCCTTCCTAATTGCTTGCTGCACCTGCATGTTAGCTTTCAGTGACTCATGTACAAGGACACCCAGGTCCCTTTGAACATCAACATTTTTCAATCTCTCACCATTTAAAAAATACTCTGCATTTCCGTTTTCCTACCAAAGTGGATAACTTCACATTTTTCCACATTAAATTCCATCTGCCATGTTCTTGCCCACTCACTTAGCCTGTCTATATCCCCTTGAAGCCTCTTTACATCCTCCTCACAACTCACATTCCCATCTAGTTTTGTGTCATCAGCAAACTTGGAAATATTACATTTGGTCCCTTCATCCAAATCATTGATTGTGAATTGCTAGGGCCCAAGCACTGATCCCTAAGGTACTCCACTAGTCACAGTCTGCCAACCTGAAAAGGTCCCGTTTATTCCTATTCTCTGCTTTCTGTCTGTTAACCAATTCTCAATCCATGCCAGTATATTACCCCCAATTCCATGTGCTCTAACTTTGTTCACCAACCTCTTGTGTGGGACCTTATCGAAAGCCTTCTGAAAATCCAAATACACCACATCCACTGATTCCCCTTTATCTATTCTACTAGTTACATCCTCAAAGAACTCCAATAGGTTTGTCAAACATGATTTCCCTTTCATAAATCCATGTTGACTCTGCCAAATCCTATTATTATTTTCTAAGTGTCCTGTTATCACATCCTTTATAATAGATTCTAGCATTTTCCCTACTATTGATGTCAGGCTAACAGGTCTGTAGTTCCCTGTTTTCTCTCTCCCTCCTATCTTAAATAGTGGGGTTATATTTGCTCCCCTCCAATCTGCAGGAACCATTCCAGAATTTATAGAATTTTTATTGGTGTCATTAAGATAACAGCGTTGGAAAATCTTGGTCTGAAAGGTGGGCAGGCTATTCACTAATGGTGAGCATAGGTCGGAGAATTTAATTTATGGTTTTATTGGGGCTACCTCCTCCCCAACGTCCCCCCACCAAACTCGCGCCTTCTTGCGAAATTAGCCCTCACATTTTGTTGGCCAGTCCTAATGTGTGGAAGCTTTGCACGTATCCTTGATATCACATGTCATGTTTTAAGAACATAAGAACATAAGAAATTGGAGCAGGAGTAGGGCAATCGGCCCCTCGAGCCTGCTCCGCCATTCAATAAGATCATGGCTGATCTGATCCCAACCACAAATCTAAAGAACACAAGAAGTCGGAGCAGGACCCGGCCACATAGCCCCTGGGCCCTCTCCGCCACCCACAGGGCATTGACCGATCCGAACTCAGCTTCATGTCCAATTTCCTGCCCGCTCCCCGTAACCCCTAATTCCCTTTACTTCTAGGAAACTGTCTATTTCTGTTTTAAATTTATCTAATGATGTAGCTTCCACAGCTTCCTGGGGCAGCAAATTCCACAGACCTACCACCCTCTGAGTGAAGAAGTTTCTCCTCATCTCAGTTTTGAAAGAGCAGCCCCTTATTCTAAGATTATGCCCCCTAGTTCTAGTTTCACCCATCTTTGGGAACATCCTTACTGCATCCACCCGATCAAGACCCTTCACAATCTTATATGTTTCAATAAGATCGCCTCTCATTCTTCTGAACTCCAATGAGTAGAGTCCCAATCTACTCAACCTCTCCTCATATGTCCGCCCCCTCATCCCCGGGATTAACCGAGTGAACCTTCTTTGTACTGCCTCGAGAGCAAGTATGTCTTTTCTTAAGTATGGAGACCAAAACTGTATGCAGTATTCCAGGTGCGGTCTCACCAATACCTTATATAACTGCAGCAATACCTCCTTGTTTTTATATTCTATCCCCCTAGCAATAAAAGCCAACATTCCGTTGGCTTTCTTGATCACCTGCTGCACCTGCATACCAACTTTTTGATTTTCTTGCACTAGGACCCCCAGATCCCTTTGTACTGCAGTACTTTCCAGTCTCTCGCCATTAAGAAAATAACTTGCTCTCTGATTTTTCCTGCCAAAGTGCATAACCTCACATTTTCCAATATTATATTGCATCTGCCAAATCTCCGCCCACTCACCCAGCCTGTCTATATCCCCTTGCAGGTTTTTTATGTCCTCCTCACTCTCTACTTTCCCTCCCATCTTTGTATCATCTGCAAATTTTGATATGTTGCACTCGGTCCCCTCCTCCAAATCGTTAATATAGATTGTAAAGAGTTGGGGACCCAGCACCGACCCCTGTGGAACACCACTGGTTACTGGTTGCCAGTCCGAAAATGAACCATTTATCCCAACTCTCTGCTTCCTGTTTGATAACCAATCCTCCACCCATGCCAGAATATTACCCCCAATCCCGTGATTTTTTATCTTAAGTAATAATCTTTTATGTGGCACCTTGTCGAATGCCTTCTGGAAGTCTAAATACACTACGTCCACTGGTTCCCCTTTATCCACCCTATACGTTATATCCTCGAAGAACTCAAGCAAATTTGTCAGACATGACTTCCCCTTCATAAAGCCATGCTGACTTTGTCCTATTAAATTATGCTTATCTAAATGTTCCGTTACTGTCTCCTTAATAATAGACTCCAAAATTTTACCCACCACAGATGTTAAGCTAACTGGCCTATAATTTCCAGCCTTCTGCCTACTACCCTTTTTAAATAACGGTGTTACATTAGCAGTTTTCCAATCTGCCGGGACCTCTCCTGAGTCCAGGGAATTTTGGAAAACTATCACCAAAGCATCCACAATCCCTACTGCCACTTCCCTCAAGACCCTAGGATGGAAGCCATCAGGTCCAGGGGATTTATCCGCCTTGAGTCCCATTATTTTACTGAGTACCATCTCTTGAGTGATTTTAATCGTATTTAGCTCCTCCCCCCCGAGAGTCCCCTGTTTGTCCAGTGTTGGGATATTCTTAGTGTCCTCTACTGTAAAGACTGAAACAAAATATTTGTTCAGCATTTTTGCCATCTCCATGTTTCCCACCATTAATTTCCCGGTCTCATCCTCTAAGGGACCTATGTTTGCCTTAGCCACCCTTTTTCTTTTTATATAACTATAGAAACTCTTGCTATCTGTTTTTATATTTTTTGCTAATTTCTTTTCATAATCTAACTTCCCTTTCTTAATCAATCCTTTAGTTACTTTTTGCTGTCTTTTGAAGAATTCCCAATCTTCTATCCTCCCACTAAGTTTGGCTACCTTATATGTCCTTGTTTTTAGTCGGATACTATCCTTGATTTCTTTACTTAGCCACGGATGGCTGTCATTTCTTTTACACCCTTTTTTCCTCAGTGGAATATATTTATTTTGAAAGTTGTAAAATAACTCCCTAAATGAACACCACTGCTCATGTACCGTCTTACCCTTTAATCTATTTTCCCAGTCCACTTTAATCAATTGTGCTTGTGTTTATGTGAGACCATTATGCTTTTTACCTATGTATTTCCTCCAAAAGCCTGGTTTCAGCCCGAAGCTATAAATTTAGATTCATGCCACGTGCATGCCTTTACCAGGTCATTTAATAGAAATGTCTGATTAACTGCTGGTGTGTTGTATTGGGTTGAACATCAGCTGCTCATGGTGTGGTTTTAAATGAGGCTTGATAAAGTCTGAACTTCATTGTTCAAGAAGTTCATTGTTCTGACCTAATATAGCATTGCTAGCATCTCCCCGAGTTTCTGATATATGAAGCAACTGAATTCTTGGGGACCCAGTGTTGGGTGGATCTCCACCACTTCCACCTCAGGACTGAGCCTTGTACCGACTAACAAATCGCCAGGCTAGTCAGGGTAATTGCAGCTGCTGACATGGCCATCACATTCTACTCTTGGCACTGTTGGTAATGTAACATTTTGTTTTGCCTGCCGGTTCCACAAACACTATTGTGCTACTGGTGCTGGATGGTAACTGATGTAACTTTGGCAACTTTCACTGGTATTAATGTCATGAGGTATTAGCAAAAGTCGGTGAGGACATGTTGCTTTGCGTAACTGCCATCAGTGTGAAGTCTGCCTTTTATGTAAGAAAGAAAGAACTTGCATTTATATTGTACCTATCATGTCTTTTGGTCATCCTAAAGTACTTCACAATCAATGAATTAATGTCACTGTTGTTATGTAGGCAAGCATGGCAATTTGCACACAGCAAAATCCCACAAACAGCAAATGAACAAAGACCAAGTCATCTGTTTTTGGTGATGTTGGTTGAGGGAGGAATGTTGGCCAGGATACCGGACAAACTCCCAGCTCTTTTTTGGACAATGCCATGGGATCTTTTCATCCACCTGAAAAGGAAGAATAAAGAAAGGATACAGGGTAAGGGGAGGGAATTGGGATTAAAATTGACAACTGCAGTTCAAGAACTAGCACTTGCACAAGCATGATGCACCAAATGTTCTCCTGTACTGTAATTTCTTTGATTATATAATTCCACACAAGAGATTATTAGCAAAAATGAGAACGCATGGAATCGAAGGTAGCCTTTTGACTTGGGTTGGAAATGAGTTGAGAGGTAGGAGACCAAGATTCGAGGTAAAGGGTAGGTACTCCGATTGGCAGGATGTAACAACTGGTGTTTCCCAGGGATCTGTTCTGTGGCCTCAACTTTTCACCATATTTATTCAAGACTTGGCTGAAGGAATAGACAGTTGTATATCCAAGTTTGCAAATTACACTAAGGGGTTTAAACTGGATAACCCCCGAAAACAGGTGAGAGGATTGCAGTCCACGATTAACCCGTGCCCTTTCATTGCGTGCAGGTAGCACATTAAATTGGTGTTGCCTGCTGTTTTGCATGTTTGCTGCGTGTAGCCAGAGATACCGACACTGTTCATTGGCTGCACACATCATCAGGGGGCCTGCTATCACGAGTGGCTAGCACTACTTAAAGGCAGCCTGCACCTCTTAAAGGGGAGGTGCATTGTGGTTGCAAGAAGTGGTGGGAGTCATTTGTGAACTGAATCTGTGCTGTAATACTTAAAGAAATGTGGGAGAGTGTGCACCAAGGTTTTCTAATGATGTACTAGAGGCCTTGGTGCAGGAGGTAGAGAGAAGGAGAGACATCCTGCATCAGCAGGGGGGCAGGAGACCCTCGAGACATATGCTCAGGTGGCAGTGGGAGGAAGTAACGGCAGAGGTCAATGCCAGGAGTATAGCTCCAGGAGCATGGATGTAGTGCAGGAAGAAGTTTAATGATCTGACATGAGTTATTAAGGTGAGTGAGTTTAATCTTCAAATGGCATATCCTATCAACTGCACAACTCACCTCATCCATTGCACCATCCAACGTGTTGTGTGGCACTACCACCGTGCTGAATGGGATAGATTCAGAACAGATCTAGCAGCTCAAAACTGGGCATCCATGAGGCACTGTGGGCCATCAGCAGCAACAGAATTGTAGTCCAGCACAATCTGTAACCTCATGGCCCAGCATATTCCTCACTCTACCATTACCAACAAGCCAGGGGATCAACCCTGGTTCAATGAGGAGTCTAGAAGAGCATGCCAGGAGCAGCACCAGGCGTACCTAAAAATGAGGTGCCAACCTGGTGAAGCTACAACTCAGGACTACATGCGTGCTAAACAGCGGAAGCAACATGCAATAGACCGAGCTAAGCGATTCCACAACCAATGGATCAGATCAAAGCTCTGCAGTCCTGCCACATCCAGTCGTGAATGGTGGTGGTGAACAATTAAACAACTAATGGGAGGAGGAGGCTCTGCAAACATCCCCATCCTCAATGATGGTGGAGTCCAGCATGTGAGTGCAAAAGACAAGGCTGAAGTGCCGAGTGGATGATTCATCTCGGCCTCCTCCCGGTATCCCCACCATCACAGAAGCCAGTCTTCAGCCAATTCGATTCACTCCACGTGATATCAAGAAACGGCTGAGTGCACTGGATACAGCAAAGGCTATGGGCCCTGACAACATCCCAGCTGTAGTGCTGAAGTCTTGTGCTCCAGAATTAGCTGCGCCTCTAGCCAAGCTGTTCCAGTACAGCGACAACACTGGCATCTACCCGACAATGTGGAAAATTGCTCAGGTATGTCCTGTCCACAAAAAGCAGGACAAATCCAATCCGGCCAATTACCGCACAATCAGTCTGCTCTCAATCATCAGCAAAGTGATGGAAGGTGTCATCGACAGCGCTATCAAGCAGCACTTACTCACCAATAAGCTGCTCACCGATGCTCAGTTTGGGTTCCGCCAGGACCACTCGGCTCCAGACCTCATTACAGCCTTGGTCCAAACATGGACAAAAGAGCTGAATTCCAGAGGTGAGATGAGAGTGACTGCCCTTGACATCAAGGCAGCATTTGACCGAGTGTGGCACCAAGGAGCCCTAGTAAAATTGAAATCAATGGGAATCGGCGGAAAACTCTCCAGTGGCTGGAGTCATACCTAGTGCAAAGGAAGATGGTAGTGGCTGTTGGAGGCCAATCATCTCAGCCCCAGGACATTGCTGCAGGAGTTCCTCAAGGCAGTGTCCTAGGCCCAACCTTCTTCAGCTGCTTCATCAATGACCTTCCCTCCACCATAAGGTCAGAAATGGGGATGTTCGCTGATGATTGCACAGTGTTCAGTTCCATTCGCAACCCCTCAAATATTGAAGCAGTCCGAACCCGCATGCAGCAAGACCTGGATAACATCCAGGCTTGGGCTGATAAGTGGCAAGTAACATTTGCGCCAGATAAGTGCCAGGCAATGACCATCTCCAACCAGAGAGAGTCTGACCACCTCCCCTTGACATTCAACGGCATTACCATCACCGAATCCCCCACCATCAACATCCTGGGGGTCACCATTGACAAGAAACTTAACTGGACCAGCCATATAAATACTGTGGCTATGAGAGCAGGTCAGAGGCTGGGTATTCTGTGGCGAGTGACTCACCTCCTGACTCCCCAAAGCCTTTCCACCATCTACAAGGCACAAGTCAGGAGTGTGATGGAATACTCTCCACTTGCTTGGATGAGTGAAGCTCCAACAACACTCAAGAAGCTCGACACCATCCAAGATAAAGCAGCCCACTTGATTGGCACCCCATCCACCACCCTAAACATTCAGTCCCTTCACCACTGGTGCACTGTGGCTGCAGTGTGTACCATCCACAGGATGCACTGCAGCAACTCGCCAAGGCTTCTTCGACAGCACCTCTGAAGACCTCGGTGATGGTAATGCCGTTGAATGTCAAGGGGAAGTGGTTAGACTCTCTCTTGTTGGAGATGGTCATTGCAGCAACTCACCAAGGCTTCTTCGACAGCACCTCCCAAACCCGCGACCTCTACCACCTAGAAGGACAAGAGCAGCAGGCACATGGGAACAACACCACCTGCACGTTTCCCTCCAAGTCACACACCATCCCGACTTGGAAATATATCGCCGTTCCTTCATTGTTGCTGGGTCAAAATCCTGGAACTCCCTTCCTAACAGCACTGTGGGAGAACCGTCACCACACGGACTGCAGCGGTTCAAGAAGGCGGCTCACCACCACCATTAGGGATGGGCAATAAATGCCAGCCTCGCCAGCGACGCCCACATCCCATGAATGAATAATAAAAAAAAATTCACTGTACCCCCATCACCCACCTCCCAACAATCTCCATCAATCAGTACGCAACACTTCAATTCATGTGGTTTACCTCACTCTCACATACTCAGCTCTGTTGCACGCCTTACACCCACAACTCACAATGTGCACACACTGGCAGCTATTCAACCATGACAGCCACATCACCCAAACATATTGCAGAACACTCACTGACACACTTGTCTCTTTCTTGCAGGAGAAGGTGGCGCATAACAGGAAGCAGCAGCATGAAACTGGAGGAGGACAGGCCTGCTGCACATTTTAACCCCCTGGAGGAGACAGAGCTGGCCATCATGGGTAGGGGCACCACTGAGGCTATGGCCACCGGCAGCGCTGGAGGGATCGATGATGAGGATCTCTGCATTCCTAATTCTTCTTCTCTCTCCCCACTTCTCCCTTCTCCCTCATCCCACAATCTCTTCTGATTCAAAAACTGCAGATGGTATAAACACACAGTTCTTACTTTCTTCTCTCCCCTCACCACAACTCAACCCTTGTCCCTTTTTTATTTCAGGTATGCAAGAACTGGAAGCTTATCAGAGGAGGAAGGGGAAGAAGACAGAGATGATGAAGATACACTATCACTCAACCTTACACTCGCAGCATCCAACTCAGAGACTGACATTGCGCAAACTTCAGAGGATAGGATAGAGGAGGGATCTGCATGTGGTGAGACACCAGGCACAAGTGCGCAGGAGCCAGGGTGGGGGGAAAGGATATCGCAGATACCATCTTGCTGGAGGGCGAGTTTTCACACTCGTTCTGATGCAGGGGATTCAGATCAGGACTTCAATGGGCCAGGCTACAGAAGAAGGCTGATCGGCGTACACAGCCAAATGCTTGGTGCACTGGATAGCCTGCCAGAAAGCCTGCGCACAATGTCAAGGAGCATGGAGGAGTCCACCTCCAACTTGGGGCAGGGCTTTGTGCAATGCTTGGAGCCCATCCTTTCCCACATGGAATGGGTGGTCACTTACATCAGCACACATGTGGGACCCACCATAATGCAACATCCGATGACCGATGTCACAGCTTTTATTGCATCACAAATAGCTTCCAACGAAGCTCTAACTGCTGCATTGGAATCTCAGACCACTCCCTTGGAAGCTCAGACTGCTGCCATTGTAGCTTTGGATACCATTGTTGAAAGGGGCTTCCAGGGTGTCACAGCAGTCCAGCAATCTGTTCTCCAACAGATCACCAGGATTGTTGAGTCACCACCATAGGAGAGTGGCACTGGCTCCATGGAACAAGAACCTGGCTGTCCTCTCTCAGGATGACAGCATTCCTGCTCCCATCACTGCCACTCCACCAGTGCCCTTGCTGTTGCCTGTCAGCCAGCCGGCCCAGACTGCTGTAGCCCAGGCCGAGATGGTGCAGCCTGAAGCCGGGCCTCTTGGCCTAGAGCTGTTTGAAGTCGTCCTCCAAGGCCATCTGCAGTCTCCTTAATTGAAGGTCAGCAGCCTTCCTCCTCCCATGCTCCAGCCACTGGGGAAGCATCTCATAGGAGCACCAGGAAAAGTAAAGGCACACAAAGGACAGGTACTAAAGGAATGCACACGGGTGAATAGTCTCATTTTGTATGCATTATTTAGTGATTGAATTGATAAATTTAGATTTGACTTTGCATTTGGTGGTGGTTTTTATTTCCGCGGTGAACTGAGGGAGGAACCGATAAGTGTTGTCAGAAAGAGGATAATGTGATGGTCAGTAAGAGAGAAAAGGTAAGGAGTATGGGACTGTTGGTGAAAGGGGAGGTGTAGTTGAGGTTACTGGTATCGCTCATGAATAATCTGATCACGTAGAGCCCTGGCAGAAAGGGGCTGTCTACATTGTAGCCTCCCTTCTTCTTGCTCTTCCTCCACTTTCTCTTGTACTTCCTTCTCCTCCACGTCCTCTTCCTCCTCCTCTTGCTGCTGCTTCGCAGCTTCTCGCCTGTGGTGGCAAGGACTGTTCCCTCATAATAGCCTGCAATCTGTGCAAAACCTTGTGCTTGCTCCTCCTGCTTGTTTCTGGCAAGAGGGAATGAGATGTACATGTTTATCATTGTACAGTGAGCCTCAGTGACCTCCCTTATACTACAGTGCACTGCAAACTGCGAGATGTGGCTTATATCTACAGCAGCATCCTGAAAGGAGCAAGAGGCGTAAAAATTAAGAGCTACAATCACCTTGATATCCAAAGGCAATGCAGTCCTTGCCCTGCTTTGAGGCTGTAGTTGTGGCTGCAGCAGTTGACAGATTTCAGTCATGACCTCCTTTGTGAACCGAAGACGTCTCATGCATTGGTCCTCGCTGAAATTGAGTTAAGAGAATTGCTCCCTAAAGACCCTCCGCAGATATGGCCTCCTGCTGAGTGCCTTGCTCCCTCTCTTCCTCCTCCCTCTTCTAGCATCTTGTCCTGCTCTACGTGGCCTCACATAATTCTCCCAGTCATGTTCAATTCCCAGAGGAAGCCCTACCAGGCCACCCATGTCTGGAAGCAACTTCTTTCAGAAAGGACTGCAAGATCAGCCAGACCTGTAGAGTACTCAAATTTTAGCCAGGTGTAGGAAACCTCCAAAAACACGTACAATTGCACCAGCAACCAGAAGAAACAATCCAGCAACTAACCTGTAAATACTTCATGATCTTTTTAAATAGTGCTGGTGGGGGGGGGTGGTCCTTCATGCCATTTAATGTCGTGTTCAGCTGTGCGAGGTTGAAGCTGGAGTCTGAGTTCCAAAATGACAGCAGTGGCTTGAAATCAGCATTGCACACTGGTTCGCGTCATGATCTGCCTGCTTTTCATTCTGCCGGCAGTTGCTGGGTGTGCACACAAATCCCTTTACCAAGATGGCGTCCTGCGCACTTCCTGTCAGAAGTGTGCGCGGGCAACTTGGACCCCATTTTGAGATCTTAGATGGCCACGTTGTGCCTAAAATACAGGTGCTATGCGGTTCAATTTAATCCCCTAAGTTAGGAGGGACAGTAAGTAGTGCAGATGGGAGCAGGAAGTTGTAAAGGATTGAGTGAGTGGGCAAAGCTATGGAAAATGGAGTTCAATGTGGGCAAGTGTGAGGCCGTCCACTTTGCAACCCTGAAAGATAAATCTGAGTGTTTTCTGAATGGTGAGAAACTAGGAACTGTAAAGGAGTAAAGAAATGTGGGTGTCCAAATGCACAAATCTTTAAAAGCCAGTAAACAGGTACAAAAAATAATTAAAAAGGCTAATGGAATGTTAGACTTCATCTCAAATGCGCTGGAAACAAAACAACAACTTTCATTTACATAGCACCTTTAACATAGTAAGCCATTCCAAGATATTTCACAGGAGCGTTATCAGACAAAATTTGACACCGAGTCACATAAACATATATTAGGACAGATGACCAAAAGCTTGGTCAAAGGGGTAGGTTTAAGGAGCGTCTTCAAGGAGGAGAGAGAGGTGGGAGGGAATTCCAGAGCTGAGGGACTAAGCTGAAGGCCCCGCCAATGGTGGGGCGATGGAAATCGGGGGTATGCAAGAGGCCAGAATTGGAGGACTGCAGAGATCTCAGAGGGATGTCGGGCTGGACATGGTTACAGAGATAGGGAGGGGCAAGGCCATGGAGGAATTTGAATACTAGGATGAGAATTTTAAATTCAAGAAGTTGCTGGACTGGAAGCCATGATCTAATTGAATGGTGGAGCAAGCCTGCGGGACTGAATGGCCTACTCCTGTTCATAATGTTCCTATATTCTTAATGAGTAGAGAACTCCGCACACTGCATGCATGTGTGAAGTCCGGCTAGCCCACAAACTCAAGAGTGACTCCAGTGGACAGTATAGGCACGGTTCCCTGCTCATATTTCTGCTCAAACACTGGCAGTACTGTTGTGTAATGACAGCACCACTCTCGGAACAAACATCAGGTGGGTTTTGTAAAGCGCAGGCAATTTGCTTCACCAGGTTACAGCCCAGGCGACTAAGTTAAAAATAACCCTGCCGGGAATGTGGGATCATTGCATTCAATGGAGGTAATTGGATAACTGATGCATTTGTGTCGAGCCCATGACCGCACTTCCAGCAAGTTCGATTCTGAATTTATAGACTAATATTCAGTTAATTGAATTGGTACAAAATATCATTTATTTCAAGTACAGTGCATTTGTATATATAATATATATTTGCAATTGTACAATACTTTAGCTTTCTGCCGATATAAGAAAACAAAATCTGTGTTTCAGATATAATTTGCTGTAAATTCAATATTGTTCCTTCTTTAACCTTATTTCATTGCTGTGATTTATAGAAAAGGGCAAAGGTCAGGGGTCAGTTAGAGTGGCACTTCTTCAGATTCCTCATCCATCTTCCACACAAAGTATGCAAATCCCTCCATGGCCTCATCCCTCCCTCCTTCCTATATGATATCGTCCAGCCCTATATCCTTGTGTAGTAGTTCTTCAACCCCATCCTTCCTCTTGTTTCCTGCTCTCTCGATTCCACTACAGCAGCCATTGCTTCAACCACCGTACCTCCACTCTTTAGAGCTTTCTTCCATAGCATCTCCATCCTGTCATCTCTCTTGCTTCTTTAAAAAGGCCCCTTAGGACTCTCTTCTTTGAGTATACTTTCGCAACCTCCTGATCCTCTTCCTGCCCACTCTGTAAAGCACTTGAATATGTCTTTTTGTACATAATGAGCACTATAGAAAAGCAAGTTGCCGTAGAAGCTTTAACAAACAAACACTCTAGGATCGTTTGACAATTCCTTAATTATGTGGGGACTCAGGAAGATAATTTTATGAACTAAATGTGAAACTGAAGCTGTCGCATTGTTTATTGTAATTTTAAAGGGAAAACTACTTTCAAAAGGAATTGGATAAATACTTGAAGGAAAAAATTTGCAGGGCTATGGGGAAAGAGCGGGAGAATGGGACTAACTGGGTTGCTCTTACAAAGAGCCGGCACAGACGCGATGGGCCGAATGGCCTCCTTCTGTGCTGTAACCATTCCATGATTCTATGTTACTGTATCGGTACAACAACTTATATTGATGAAGTATCTTAAACATGAAAATCTCCATGGTGCTTCACAGAGGCATGTGGAAAATGGACACTGATCCAGGAAGGGAGAGATTAGGACAGATAACTTGATTGAAGAGGTTTTTAAAGGAAGAGAGAGAAGTGGAGGTTTAGGGACGGAATTCCAGAGACTAGGACCCAGGCAACTGAAGGCTCTTACCCCAATTTTAGTTTGAAGTAGGGTTGTCAACCCTCCAGAATTGCCCTGGAGCCTCCAGAAATTGAAGATTAATCTCCTGGACACTGCTGTGAGCCGGGAGAAAAAAATCATTGGGGCATTAAAAGAGATGTGTGTATTTTTCATTTTCTTCAAACATTTTCATTTATTAGCCATAAAAATATTGGAGATGGGGAAAAAGGGCTGTTTGACTGGGTGGGGCAGTTGGAGGCGGGAGATCCTGTAATGAAACCTCCAGGAATACATCCAACCAGTGTTAGTAATCCCAGTTTGAAGGGAGAAGGGTTACATAAAGAACTGCAGTCAAAGAGTTCAGTAGAGGGATGTAGGGCGGGAGGAGATTGCAGTGATAGGGTGGAGTGAGGACTTGGAGGAATTTATTTGCATACACGCTCTGTGTGTGTCCCACAGTTGCAGGTTTCAAACCCAGACCGAGATCTAATGTATGCATTATACTGAAGCCCTATGGAGTCCGGTAACTTTATTTCAATCCAGCAGATTCAGTGTGGATGTGTGCTGGTGATGTGGATTGGGGGGGGGGCGCAGGTATCTCCTTATCTGTAAATGATTAATAATGAACCCTAAGCCCCCTCTGCCTCTCCACCTCCATCTCCTCCTGACAAACCCTCCTTAAAACCCACCCCTTTGACCAGGTTTTTGGTCACCCATCCTAATATCTCGTTCTTTGGTTCAGCGTCCAATTTTCCTTACGCCTCTGTGAAGCTCTTTGGATGTTTTTCTGTGTTAAAGGTGCCATATAAATGCAAGTTGCTGTTATTTAGAGTAATGGTAAATGAAAATCCCTGCTTTCTAAATATTTAAATTGAGGTCAGTACATTTTAAAATTGCCCAGGTGGTCCCGTGGGCTCCCCGAGCACTTTGTAAACCAGGTAAGACATTGCGCTGTCTTTACATTCCATGCAGTGTCAAACTGAAGTTGTGTGAGACTACTCCCTCCAGGGAATCTCACTCCAGGATCAGGTTGGGTCCTGATTCCAGATTTACACTGCAACTTTATTGTCATTTCAAAGCAGAAATTGCTTCTCACCAATGCTAAATTTGTAGTATAAAAGTAAGACTGCTAGGGCGCTAAATTGGGCCGTGTAGCACCCGTTGTTTCGGCGCTACACGGCCTCGCCAACATCCAAGATGGCATTTTGGCTGCACATGCACGTTTCCAGCGTGACGTGCGCCGGATGCTATCTTGGTATAGGAGTTAGCGCAGGCGCAGGTAAGGAACGATGGATGCATATAAAGTAGGGAGAAAATGGCTTCAATCAGTGTGCAACGCTGATTTAAAGTGATAGACATCATTCTGGGACTTATTGCTTAACTCAATGCACAGTCTTAACCATTTGAATGTGTCTTAGAGTGCCTGGAGGACCCCCACCAGCGCTATTTAAAGGGACCATGCAGGATTTACAGATTAGTGGTTGGATTATTGCTTCTGGCTGCTGAGACATTTGTACCTGTTTTTGGAGGTCACCTATACTTGAATACTAGCACTAGGGGAGATAGCCTAACATTTAGAGCCAGGACGTGCAGAAATGAAGTTAGGAAATGCTTCTACATGCAAAGGGTGGGAGCAATTTGGAATGTTCTTCTGCAAACGGCAGTTGATGCTAGCTCAATTCTGAATTCTAAATCTGAGGTTGATAGATTTCTGTGAACCAAGGGTGTTAAGGGATATGGGGCTAAGGTTGGTATATGGAGTTAGATCACAGGTCCGGCATGATCTCATCGAATTGCGGAACAAGCTCGAGGGGTTAAATGCCACTGCCACTTGCTGCCTCCTGATCTGCGCACCTTCTCTTGCAAGAAAGTGGGACGCGTGTCTGGGTGATGTGGCTGTCATGTATATTCACAGCTGCCAGTGTGTGTGGCCTGTGAGTTGTGGGTGGGCGGCTTGCAACAGTGATAATGTGTAAGGGTGAGAGGAAGCATCTGGTTGGAAGAGTTGAGTACTGATGGAAAGAGTTTGTTGGTATGTGGGTGATGGGGGGTATAGTGCATGGTACAGTTGGTAGGAGACGCCACTTGACAGTTGACCTCACTCACCTTGACCACTCATGACAAAGCATTGAACTTCTTCCTGCACTGCATCCGTGTCCATGATGCTGTGCGCCTGGCATTGACTTCGTCCCCTACTGCCTCCCACTGCCTTTAGGGTATATGTCTGGAGGGCCTCTTGACCTCCTCCCCCCCTTCACGGATGTAGGATGTCCCTCCTTCTGTCCACGTCTTGCACCGAGGCCTTTGGTGCATTAGTAGAGAACCTTGATGCACACACTCTCGCAGGCCTGGTACAAACTCAGATCAGCAGATTGGTGAGAACAGGCATGCAGATTGGAGAATGTGGGATTTAGTGGTGCAGAACCTTTATTCAATGTTTTAACATAACTCATCAGTGTGTAAACATAGGGACAGGACCTGCATCTGTGCTTTACGTGTGCGATGTCTGATCTCCGTTCAGACTCTGTGCAGAAAGCAGACTGTTATTTTCAGTAAATAACAGGTACCAGCTACATTTAAGAGATTTCTAACAGACGGCCTGCCTTTAAGAGATTCAAGCTCCCCCTGCTGGTGGAAAGTGCAAATTGCATGGAATCCTCGTTCAATGCTGATTTCCAACGCAGATTGCAAGTAAGTCTGACGAAAATTTTGTCCTGCCTGCGCAGGGGCCATTGGGCGCGGGATAATAGTGGATCATGCTAGCCCTGCCCAAAAACAGGCCCTATCCAATTTTCCCCCCATCCTCCCTTTAAGAGATTGGGCTCCCCTGCTGCTGGAAAATGCGAATTGCACTGATTCCACAAGCAAGGCACGGAATGGAACACTGATTGCAGGTTAGTACTCAGGCCCACCAAAACTAATGTCCTGCCTGTGCAGGGGTCATTGGGCGCAGGATAATAGCGCATCACGCTACCTGCACCCAAAATTGGCCCTTATCCAATTTTTTTTCCCCTCCTACTCATTTGGACTGGATCCAAACTATTGTCTTTTTTTTGCTTAGTGTTTGCTCCTCCTCTCCTGAATGCATTGACTTATATTGGGTGTACAGTTCTTTTGGCATTGATGGCCTGTCAGTACCTTGACCTTTACATTATGTATAAGCCTAGACAGTGAGAGTTAGCAGGCTATTTTACCATTGGCTAACACTGTTGAACCCCTCTCAACTTTAGTCCTTCTACCCAAAGCATTGCTCCCATCTTCTGCCTTCTCTTCGGTTGACTG
The DNA here is from genome assembly GCF_035084215.1 of Heptranchias perlo. Lineage (NCBI taxonomy): Eukaryota > Metazoa > Chordata > Chondrichthyes > Hexanchiformes > Hexanchidae > Heptranchias > Heptranchias perlo. Next base: position 78,917,036 of record NC_090330.1, read on the forward strand.
CTCATGGTTTGTCTTCCTCCCCCAACCTCCAAAGCACTGTTCCTGGTACTCCCCTGCCCCACAGAGCTGGTTTCAGCTTCTCCCCTCTTTCCTCTCAAAGCACCACTCCTGGCTTCTTCCCTCTTCCGTTTAGTCCTTCATTTTCCTTGTCTCAATTTCTCCACTTTTCCCCACTTGCTCACCTACCTCACCCTTTCTCTTCTACTTCACTCTGCCCTCCAAAAATGCCTGAGTTCTTCACAAACAGTATATTACATTGAAGTCTAGTGGCTGTTAATGAAACAAACATGGTAGCCATAAGCACAGCAAGATCACCCAAATAGCAATGAGATGTATGACTAGTTAATCTCTTTCTGGTTGAGAGAAAAATGTTTGGTAGGCCTGTTATTCTTCGGATAATGCCATGGATCTTTAACATCCACCTCAGTCACCAGGTAGGGTCTCAGTTTACATATCATCTGAAGGACACCACCACCAACAATGCAGCTCTCCCTTAGTACTGAGGTACTGCACTTAAGTGTCAGCCTAGATTATATGCTAAGGATTTGGAGTGGGACTTGAACTTACAACCTTCCTTCTCAGAAGGGAGTTCTACCAACAGATGCAAGCTAATACTTAGCTGAAAGGTAAAGAACGAGTGTTGGAATGGGATCAGAGCCTGGCCTACCTGTAGTGTTGCCGTAGGAGACCAGCTTCTTTCAGTGTACTGAATTGCTCATTCATGATTTCTTAGTTGTGACTTTAGAAATGAATTAGATATATACACATATATAACAATTATAATTATTAACATTGCACAGACCCATTGCTGTCTATTATTAAAGAGCTCTGTCATTTCTCACATTATTCACCCTATCCCCATCTTCAACTTCTATTAGTGAATTTGTCATCACTGGACTTCCTCTAGTTGCTGCACACAGCTGGAGGATATATTCTATGTTATAATGGCCCTGAATTTGCTGGAGCGGGGCAGCTCGTGGTGAGTGTCATGAGTTAGATTTTTTCCTCGCCTTTCAGTTCCAATTAATTTTGCGGTGCAAATTGCTGGAAGTGCAAATTGATAACTAGGACCTGGGGGCAACTGGGACCTTAGTAAACAATGGGACCAATTGTCTTATCTCCTTAACCAATGAAATTTAAATGATGTGGAGATGCCGGTGATGGACTGAGGTTGACAAATTAAAGGAATCTTACAACACCAGATTATAGTCCAACTGTTTTATTTGAAAATCACAAGCTTTCGGAGGCTTTCTCCTTCGTCACACTCTCACCTGACGAAGGAGAAAGCCTCCGAAAGCTTGTGATTTTCAAATAAAACAGTTGGACTATAACCTGGTGTTGTAAGGTTCCTCACATAATGAAATTTAAAGTTAGAGAAAGAAACAGAGCGAAGGACGGAGAAGGGTGAATTAGAGTCAAATTAGATACAGAAAGAGAAATAAAGAATGGGAAAGAAAGATTGGATTGAGAGAGAGAAAGAGACAGAAAGAGAGAAATTAAAAAATTTAAAATTGAAAAAACCTGTAGGAACAATTATCTACCTGCAGGAGTGAGACCACAGTTTCAATTGTTCTCTTTCTGGGCCTCCGAGGTTGAGTGGCATGTCAAGACCATAAATCTCATCATTAAAAGGGTCCTTATGTCGTGAAATAGCACCCTAACTTTCTGCGGTGAGTTTAATTCGTATTTACAATGCAAATCCAGTAATTTCTTGAAACTCATTGATGGCGTGATCCCGTTTTTGCGAGACTAACAGAAAATTGTCCCCAATTTGTGGCGATTCGCAACTCATGACATATCTCTTCCTTGACACAAATTGCAAGATTTTTTGCACACTAATAACAGCATGTGCCTTTAACTCACCGTTATTTTGCCAGCAAATTCTGGCCATTGTTTTAGGGTTTCTAATCCACTGTTAAATTTTTCCAGTCTCGATAGAACTGATTGCTTCAATTAAAATGTTGACACTAAGGGAATTAGACTGATAACTCCATGTTTTTTTTAATGACCCCTCAAATATGGACTTGGAGATAATGCTGGCCCATGGAATAAAAGGATGAATTTTGAGAGCCGAGGCTCGTTCAACAGGTCCGCAGACCAGAGAAGCGGGTGCAGAGATTGGCGGACCTGATTTGATCAGAGAGGGCTGTGATTTTTTTTTAAAAATTCGTTCATGGGATGTGGCATCGCTGGCGAGGCCAGCATTTATTGCCCATTCCTTGAGAAGGTGGTGGTGAGCTGCCTTCTTGAACCGCTGCAGTCCGTGTGGTGAAGGTTCTCCCACAGTGCTATTAGGTAGGGAGTTCCAGGATTTTGACCCAGCGATGATGAAGGAACGGCGATATATTTCCAAGTCGGGATGATTCAGGCACACTAACCTCTGAGCCTGACTCTCCTGCCCCTGCTCTTTGCTGGGAGCCTTGTATTTCAAAACTTGTCCTAAAATTTCAAGAGAAATACTTTGATGCAGATATCATGTAAAAGGGTAGAACTCTGTTGGAGTGTTAGTGTTCTTGTGCTTTGCGTAACTTGAATGTGCCAGTATCATGCTGTAGCCTGGTGAGTTCTTGCCGCACTTCATGCACATGGACATTAATAAGAGTTTAATGTTTTTAGTGTTGTAATCCAAGCTCAGGAAGACTGCGGTTGGAGATCAGCTCTCCCATTTATACTTAGCAGAATGGCGCCACTCTATCCATAGCAAATTCCTCATTCTGAACATGAATTGCTGCACTGACAGGGAGATTATATTCCTAGGTAGTAAGATTACTGCCTTCGAAATGATAATGTTCCCATTATTGACTCCCTCATGCATTGTGGCTGCAAGATTTGTCAGTGTGTCTTTGGGTTCAAGTCACTTACTCGAGAGATGATTCAAATACAAATGTTTTAAATTGATTCTTGTATTCTCTGGCTTTTTTGCCAATTATCTTAAATCTGTATTTCTGATTACCAATCCTCCTGCCATTAAAAACAATTTCTACTTCTCTGCTCCATCAAAACCCCTCATAATTTTGAACACCTCTATTAAATCTCCCCTTAACCTTCTATGCTCTAATCTCATCTTATCTTGTCTCTCCACATAACTGAAGTCCCTCATCCCTATTACCATTTTAGTAAATCTCCTCTGCACCATCTCCAAGGCCTTGACATCCTTCCTAAAGTGTGTTGCCCAGAATTGGGCACAATACTTTAGCTGAGGCCTAATCGGTGATTTATTAAGGTTTACCATAACTTTGTTGCTTTTGTACTCTATGCCTCTATTTGTGGAGTCAAGATCCTGTAGGCATTTTTAACAACCTTCTTAATTTGTCTTGCCACCTTCAAAGATTTTTGTATGTGAACGCGCAGGTCTCTCTGTTCCTTTAAAATTCTTTAAAATTCTACCATTTAATTTATAGTGCCTCTCCTAATTTTTTTTCCAAAATGTATCACTTCACACTTTTCATTAAATTTCATCTGCCGTGTGTCCGCCCATTTCACCAGTCTATCTTATGTCCTCCTGAAGTCTGTTACTATCCTCCTCACTGTTTACTATATTTCCAAGCTTTGTGTCATCTGCAAACTTTGAAATTATGCCCGTTGGACACAAGAGTAGGTCATCAACATATATCAAAAAGAGCAGCGGTTCTAATGCCGATCCCTGGGGGGCACCACTGTATACATCCTTCCAGTCTGATAAACAATCGTTCGCCACTACTCTGCTTTCTGTCTCTCAGCCAATTTTGTATCCACATTGCCACTGCCCCTTTAATCCCATGGACTTCAATTTTTCAATTTATCATTTTTTTCTTCCGTTTCCCACAAGGCAGCCGGCTGGATTGCTGGCTGGTCAGCTGCCGGGCTGGAAAACCAGCTGCAAACAGCTAGGGACCATTGATGACAGTCACTGGCAATTGGAAAAGAACGGGGCTTGGTTGGGCGAAGTGGGGGGTGTGGTTGGTCAATCGCGGGGCAATGTTGAAGATGATTAAAGGATTTGATAGGGTATATCTGCCAGAGGACACAACTCTAAAAGGGGTACAGGAACAGAGAGATCTGGGGGTATATGTGCACAAATCATTGAACGTGGCAGGGCAGGTTGAGAAAGCAGTTAAAAAAGCATACGGGATCCTGGGTTTTATAAATAGAGGCATAACGTACAGAAGTATGGAAGTCATGATGAACCTTTATAAAACACTGGTTCGGCCACAACTGGAGTATTGTGTCCAGTTCTGGACACCGCACTTTAGGAAAGATGTAAAGACCTTAGAGAGAGTGCAGAAGAGATTTACTAGAATGAGTCCAGGGATGAGGGACTTTAGTTATGTGGATAGACTGGAGAAGCTGGGGTTGTTCTCCTTGGAACAGAGACAGTTGCGAGGAGATTTGATAGAGGTATTCAAAATCATGAAGGGTCTGGTCAGAGCAGATAGAGAGAAACTGTTCCCATTGGCAGAAGAGTCAAGAACCAGAGGACATAGATTTAAGATGATTGGCAAAAGAACCAAAGGTGACATGAGGAAAACTTTTTTACTCAGCGAGTGGTTAGAATCTAGAATGCACTGCCCGAGAGGGTGGTGGAGGCAGATTCAATCGTGGCCTTCAAAGGGAACTGGATAAGCACTTGAAAGGAAAACATTTGCAGAGCTATGTGGATAGTGGGACTAACTGGATTGCTCTTGCATAGAGCTGGCGCCGACTCGATGGGCCGAATGGCCTCCTTCTGGGCTGTAACCTTTCTATGATTCCATGATAGAGAGAAACTATTTCCTCTGGTGGGAGACTCCAAAACAAGGGGGCATTACCTTAAAATTAGAGATAGGCTGTTCAGAGGTGATGTCAGAAAGCACTTCTTCACACAAAGGGTAGTGGAAGTCTGGAACTCTCTCCCCCAAAAAGCTGTTGAGGTTAGGTCAATTGAAAATTTCAAAGCTGACATTGATAGATTTTTGTTAGGCAAGGGTATTAAGGGTTATGGAATCAAGGCAGGTAGATGGAATTAAGATACAGACCAGCCAAGATTTAATTGAATGTCAGAGCAAGCTTGAGGGGCTGAATGGCCCAGTCCTGTTCCTTTGTTCCAATTGGGAGAGAACAGGGCTTGGTGGGGTGGGGGGAATCAACCAATCTCGGGGCAGGAGGCTCAAGATCAGGAGTTGGAGGGGACGTCAGAGCCCGCAACGGCAAGGGAGGGAGGGAAAGATCAAGGCTTCGTGGGAGTGGAGGGGGCCACCGATCGCAGCAGCAAGGAGAGGCCGTGATCGGCAGAAGGGAGTCCGAAGGTTTGCTTGAGGGGCCAAAGGGAACACTCCTGCTCCTGCTGGCCCACAAGGTGTGCTCTAGAAAGCACCTTCTGCAGCCAGCTGCTCCCGTCTCCGTATCACTGCCAGACTCCCAACTACCTGATTTAAATATTAGAATGAAGTATCCCGCCTCTCCGTGATGGGACAATGCACAGCTCAAAACTTGCCGCCGTAAAAATGATAACAGCGCATACAAGGCGGGTTGGGGACGGGTTCCCCAATTTTAAATTTTTAATCCCCCCGACCCTCTCCTGCCTGTTATCGAGACCATAGTCTCTAGGTTGCTAGCCCAGTACCATAACAACTGGGCTACCGTACCCTGTAACCTAATGTGCAGATTGTCTCGTTGGCATTTGTGAAGTATTCCTCCCCTTGGCTGGCAGACCAGTGTGTAGAAGTCCTCAACTCTTTCCCATTCCATATGTTATTTGATGCTTCCCGGCACGTGGCGATAGAGCCAAGGATTTCACTGAGTATTCTGTTGATTGGGACTGATCTGATGTGAGCCGGTCTGGGGGCTCTGCACAGTCAGTGCTCACTCACTCTGTGCTTGCATGGACAATTTAATGATATTCAGACACCAGTCATACTCACATTGTCACCGCACACCCTCAGCAAAATGCACCAAACTTGGACAACAAAAATTATGTCTTTCAGCATATTACTGCAATGAAAAGTGCACTGATCATCTGGATGGCTGATTAAGCAGCTGAATGATGCAGGTCAGGAAGGTGCCTGAATTAATCTACAGCCTCTGTTGAGTTATCTTATCTCAGCTGGGGGAGCTGCAATTGACCTCAATATCCCTGGGTTAGGAAGGGGAAAATCCATCAGGGTTCCCTCTGTTGATCACTAGCCAGCAACACCTATTAGAAGCGCCCTTGTGTGGACATCTGATGTGCACAGGATTGGGCTGGGCTGTGGTGCACCCTGAGGTCAAATAGAGTGTCGACTCAAGGCTCGGATCTGAATAATCATCACTTATGCACCCAACACTTTAGAAGCATAACCTAGAGGGGCTGGGGAGAGAAAATCAGCAAAGGTAAGCGAAAAATTAGAAAAAAGTGGCTGTTAATGAGCCTTGACCTCGGTTAATGGGGTTTAGGTTTCATATTAAAAAGTGATGACTGGGCTTTGTTCTGTTCCGGTTACCTCTGTTTCTCTACTTGTGGAATTTGCGGGTGGGAAGCAGGCACTGTGCTTCAGTATTATTTGGAAGTGGGTTCCAGGCTTGGGACGTGCTCCTTTTCTGTATAGAAGGCTATATTTTAACCATGCCAGAGATCTGTCTCCTCCCATTGAAGCCTTGCAGCTTCTTGTTTCAAGTTCATTTAGTTGTACTGTGTTTGGCTGCGTTCCCTTGTACCTTTCAAATCAGGCCCAATGTGCATCCCTCAACACTTGTGTCTTTTCATTTATTTTTTTTGTCAGCTTACCTCAGTGAGAGGGTCTGTGCTGACTTCCTGTAACAGTAAAGTTAGTAGAAGGTGCAAGAGCAGTGAATGTGGAGTCCACTCCGTTCCATGTGTGCCTGAGTTTCAATTTGAATCGGCAGTACAGGGGGCTCCAACTACTTGCAATGGGACCCATTTCCAGACCCCAAGGTTCGCAGTGAGCTGCCCTGTTGGTGCAGATGAATAAAACTATGAGCAGCAGAAGTCAGAGGCCACACAATCTGTGTGTGGCACTTTCTTTCTATTTTTAATTGAAGTCTTTATTGAGTGTGTTCTTTTGTCTTGTGAGGCAACTCATGCAGTGTGAAAGGAACTGTCATTTACATTACTGCACTTTCCTGTTTCTACAGATCAGTGGTGGATTGTATGATCCAGCAGTGAACCATTTGGATTGAAGGAGTGCTGTCATCTCTGCCAGTCACCAGCCAGCAGGTTCAACTGTCAGATGTCCGACTGTTGGGTAGCATTAGTCTAGCTGTTTGATGAGGAGTGCTGTCACTGAGACTTGAGGCTTGTGCAGGTAACAACTGCTCACAAATGGAGCATTTAATTAAACCCCTCCAGTCAGAACTCGAAAGTCACAGCTGTGACTTTTTTTTAGTTTTGTTGACCAAAACCAAATTGCAATTTAGAAGAATCTGAGCTTCAGGTTGCAAGATTGTTTAACTTATTTATAATTTGCTAAGACTCCGAGATTCCTGGCCCTGGGAAGATGTCCGTGTAGTGTATACTGGGAGGGGGGGGAGGAGACGTGGAATTTGGGGCAGAACTTGTTTCTACGAAGTCTCTTCCCCTTTCTGCCCATGATCCATCAGTCCAACAGAATGGCGGTTGGTGCATCTTGCATCCACCGCCTTTCGTACTGACATCACAGAAAGTGGCAAGACTTACGAGATGACATAAGCCACCAGAAATCCCACTAGTTCTGCCATTCTTGAAGCCCGTGGAAACTATGCATGCATCATGCAAGTGTACTTGATGGATGAACTCGAAATTTTTGTTTTGTACATTCATTGAACTTTTAAAATTATACGACGAGATTAGGAGGGACACGGTAATTGGAAATATTTTTCCCTTTATCTCGCCCTACCCCCCTCATATAAAAATGTAAATGCATCCATTATGAGCTAAGAGAATGTTCATTTGTTTTGCATTTCAGTCATCAACAGATATGTGTGCGTACGCGCACGCTCGCTGCGGTAATTTTGGACAGAGGAACAAGACTGGAGAAAGCAACAACCTCATTCATCTGTTGAGTTTGGCAAAACAGACAAATCTTAGTGCTTTGAGATTTAAGAGCCTTGTAAGATTTTTATAATTTAATTGAAGAATCATAATTCCCAAATTCATTCATAAAAGGTTCTGAAGGTCATACGTAGGGGTAGACTGGGCCATAGTTCCATTTTTAGTGAAAAGGTAGAAGTCAGTAAAAAATGTTTATTCACCCATGTTTAGCACTTCTCCAAGGATCGCCAATCCTCCAAACACCTGATTTTTATTTGTTAAGCCCTTGTTAATGTCATCATTCATGACCTCATGCAGCTGTAGAGTTGAATCGAAAAGTGAAAATTGTAGTCCAGATGAGATCAGGAGTCAGCAGGGCCAATTCTGCAATTCCCAGGGGCTACAGGACGTGCATTGTAGGAAATTATGGGTGCACATCTTTGATTTCTGTGCATTAAGATTAGTGGTCAGAAGATCATGGGCTTTGTACCTGCGATTTCCCGTGATATGTTCACTTGTGAGTTAAATGAAAAGAAAGATTTCAAAGTATCACCACAGCTATGAATAGTACAGTGGTGCTTTCTGTCCCAAAGCATGGATGCAGTAGCCATTGGTAGGCAAATTGCAGTGGAGTTAGAGGAGGAGAAGGAGGAAAAAAGGGAACTCTTAACAGTTCAGAAGGCAAAGGACCTGCATAACCCCAAGCAGGTATTCACCCAGGCAGCAGGTGTAATGCAATAGAATCAGCTACCTGGACATAGCAGTAGTGTATGAAGAGACATAGGCTAACCATGAGGCTATGAAGAGGCGTGCAACTGGGCGATCACCTGCCGTGCACTAATTGTGTCAGTGATCACCACTCCCTCAATTTTTATGCACCAGGCACCCACAAGGATGTCATGGGTACTGTACCAACTACTTTGGATTTTCGGCATCTGCTGGCTCTGGGTACAGTCAAGGTACGTTCCCACGAGGGGGATAGGTAGGGCAACCAAAGCCAGAGCTCCCTGCATTACAAAAGAGATAGAGAGTAAGATGAAGCAGAAAAAAGGGGCGTATGACAGATGTCAGATTGATAATACAAGTGAGAACCAGGCTGAATATAGAAAGTTCAGAGGGGAAGTGAAAAAGGTAATAAAAGGGCCAAAGAGAGAGTATGAGAATAGACTGGCGGCCAACATAAAAGGGAATCCAGTAGTCTTCCATAGGCATGTAAACAGTAATCGAGTAGTAACAGGAGGGGTAGGACTGATCAAGGACCAAAAAGGAGATCTTCTCACGGAGGGAGAGGGCCTGGCCGAGGTACTAAACGAGCACCATGCATCTGTCTTTACCACGGAAGAAGATGTTGCCAGAGTCTCGGTAAAGGAACATATAGTTAAGTCACTGGATGGTCTAAAAATTGAGAAAGAAAAGGTACTAGAAAGGCTAGCTGTACTTAAAATAGATAAGTCACCTGGTCCGGATGGGATGCACCGTAGGATGCTGAGGGAAGTAAGGGGGGAAATTGCGGAGGTACTGGCCACAATCTTCCAGACAGCATTAGATATGGGGGTGCTGCCAGAGGACTGGAGAATTGCAAATGTTACACCCTTGTTCAAAAAAGGGTGGAAAGATAAACCCAGCAACATAGGCCAGTCAGTTTAACCTGGGGAAACTTTTGGAAATGATAATCCGGGACAGAATTAACAGTCACTTAGACAGGTATGGATTGATTAGGGAAAGCCAGCATGGATTTGTTAAAGACAAATCGTGTTTAACTAACTTGATAGCGTTTTTTGATGACGTAACAGAGAGTAGATGAGGGCAATGCAGTTAATGTGGTGAATATGGACTTTCAAAAGGTGTTTGATAAAGTGCCGCATGATAGGCTTATCATCAAGGTTGAAGCTCATGGGATAAAGGGAGCAGTAGCAGCATGGATACAGAATTGGCAAAGTAACAGGAAGCAGAGAGTATTGGTGAATGGTTGTTTTTCGAACTGGGAGGACGTGTACAGTGGTGTTCCCCAGGGATCAGTACTAGGACCATGCTTTTCTTGATATACATTAATGAATTAGACTTGGGTGTACAAATTTGCAGATGACTCAAAACTTGGAAGTGTAGTGAACAGTGAGGAGGATTGTGATAGACATCAAGAGGATATAGATAGGCTGATGAAATGGGTGGACACGTGGCAGATGAAAACTATCACAGAAAAATGTGAAGTGATACATTTTGGTAGGAAGAATGAGGAGAGGCAATATAAACTAAAAGGCACTATTCTAAAAGGGGTACAGGAACAGAGAGATCTGGGGGTACATGTGCACAAATCATTAAAGGTGGCCGGGCAGGTTGAGAACGGGGTTAAAAAAGCATCATGGGCTTTATAAATAGAATTGTAAACAATTTTACAACACCAAGTTATAGTCCAACAATTTTATTTTTAATCCCACAAGCTTTCGGAGGCTTCCCCCTTCCTCAGGTGGTGTGGAAATGACATTTTCGAATCCTTCGCATTTTAAAATCACAGAACAATTTTAAAATCACAGAACTGTTCTGTGATTTTAAAATTGTTCTGTGATTTTAAAATGCGAAGGATTCGAAAATGTCATTTCCACACCACCTGAGGAAGGAGGAAGCCTCCGAAAGCTTGTGGGATTAAAAATAAAATTGTTGGACGGTAACTTGGTGTTGTAAAATTGTTTACAATTGTCAACCCCAGTCCATCACCGGCATCTCCACATTATAAATAGAGGCATAGGGCTCGATTTTAGCACCCGCTATCAGGTGCGTTCCTGGAGGGGGGGCTCCGAAAATCGGAGAATCCCGGCGCGGTACCGGAGCCCGCCCTGAACCCGCGCACTTCCAGGCTCCCCGCTGACGCGCCGGCGTGCGCGCGCAGCCCCCGCTGGTGGGAATCCCGCAGGCAATTAAAGCCAGCGGGATGCCACTTGACAGTATTTATTTAGGTATTTCAGGTCATTAACTGACCTGATTAAGGGACTATGTGGGATTTTTGAACAACATGGGACTGTTTCCCACACTGGAGGAAACACTCCCAGGTCAAATGGACGTGTTGTAGCTGTCAGCCTGTGGCAGCTGCAAAGGTCCATTTGACAGGTTGTGGGGGGGAGACCCTCACCCATTGCAGGAGGCCACTCTGTCACTTAGGACAAAGTTTGGCCTCCACCACCCTCCTCCTGACAGTCAAAGTCACCAACCTGCACACTTACCCCGGGGTCCGGAGACATGTACCTACCTTGCGGACCCCCTCAGATGTACATCTTGCGGATGGGGGCCGCCGTAGCTGCAGCCATGACCTCCTCGGAGGGCGAACAGCATCACCAGCCTCACCAGCCTTGCCATCCGCGCCGTCCACCTCTGACACGTGGAGCTCCACAACAGAGTGCTGTGACACATCCACCTGCACAGCAGGAGGGAGGGCTACCGCAGAGAGAGATGCGTCGCAGAGGGCACTACCCTCGCCACAGGGTCCACAGACCAAGGCTCAGCCTCCTGGACCTCTCTGAGCAGCAGTGCACACGGAGGCTCAGAGTCACTTGACATGTAGTTGTGGACATCTGCAGCCTCTTTCATGCTGAGCTGCTCGTGGCTGGCCCGAGCACCATCTTCTTACCTGTCGCTGTCAAAGTCACCACTGCCCTCAACAACTTCTCCTCCGCATCCTTCCAGGGTGCAACCGGGGACATCGCCGACGTCTCTCAGTCGTCTGCGCAAAAGAGCCCTGCAAATACACCTACACCCACTCTGCAGTGACACAATGGGTGGCATCAGTTGTGGGTCCTCATAGTGATCCTCAGGAGAGGGCATTATTGCACAAACCGGACAAGATTCGCGAAGACATGGCAGTAGTGGTGCCAATATAATATGTAATGTGAGTTGTTCAGAAATTCAATATAAGTAACACCCATGACAAACCCTCAAACACCCTTGTGCAACCCCTTCATGCTCACGACACGTTTGCCTTACGCTTCCTACTGCACATATGTGATGCATGCCCTGTGGCTGCAGCACAGGTAGTGGCAGTTTGAGTGAGGCTGACTGTGAAAGAGATGCACGAGAGGGTGAGTATGAAAGAGAGCCATGAGATTGTATGAGGATTGGGTTGAGTGGTAGTGGCGGGATGAGTACTGGCGAGGTGAGTAGGTGCAGGTAAGATGAGGATGAGGTTTGAGTGGGTATGAAGGGTGATGTGACAGAGTTGTGTTGGCAGTGCTGAAGGAGATGTGGGGTGGGGGCAGTGATGTGGCAGACGGAGTGTAGGGGAAAGACTACGTATACTCACTTTGGCTGACCTACTGAGGTCATTGGAGCGCCTCCTGCACTGTATGCAGGTGGGCGATACGTTGGTTGCGCTGGTGACCTCCTCTGCCACCTCGAGCCAGGCCTTCCTGGTGGCAGAGGCAGGCCGCTTCCTCCCGCACGCCGGTAGGAAGATCTCTGTCCTCCCCCTCCTCCTCACCCCATGTATTGATTCCTGGAGTGAGGCATCATTAAACTGGGAGCAGCCTTCCCCCTGGGCTGCTCCATGCTGTAATTTTTGCTGTTTGTTGCAGCATCTGTCAGTGGAGGACTGCCCCTTTAAATAGAGCGCCTCCAGCTGACAGATCGTACTGCGCAGATCAGCAGTGGGGAACCCGGAGGAGCAGGTAAGTGGATCCAATTAGTGGATTGGATGCTACAATCGCGCGGGAAACTGACTAATTTCACCGGGCGCGTTACCCACGCGTCCGATAGCCCCCCCACCGAGAACATGCAGCCCTGCTAACATCGGGCCCATTGAGTACAAAAGTAAGGAAGTCATGATGAACCTTTATAAAACACTGGTTTGACCACAACTGGAGTATTGTGTCCACGTCTGGCACTGCACATTAGGAAAGATGTGAAGGCCTGAGAGAGGGTGCAGAATAATTTACCAGAATGATTCCAAGGATGAGGGACTTTAGTTACATGGATAGACTGGAGAATCATAAAATCATGGAAAGGTTGCAGCAGAGAAGGAGGCCATTCGGTCCATCGAGTCCGCACCGGCTCTATGCAAGAGCAATCCAGCTAGTCTCACTTTCCCTGTAGCCCTGCAATTTTTTCCCTTTCAAGTACTTATCCAGTTTCCTTTTAAAGGCCATGATTGAATCTGCCTCCACCACCCTCTCGGGCAGTGCATTCTTGATCCTAATCACTCTCTGTGTAAAAATGTTTTTCTTCATGTCACCTTTGGTTCTTTTGCCAATCACCTTAAATCCATGTCCACTGGTTCTTGACCCTTCCGCCAATGGGAACAGTTTCTCTCTATCTCTGTCTAGACCCTTCATTGTAAACAATTTTACAACACCAAGTTACAGTCCAACAAATTTATTTTAAATTCCACAAGCTTTCGGAGGCTTCCTCCTTCGTCAGGTGAACGGTATGGAAATGACATTTTCGAATCCTTCGCATTTTAAAATCACAGAACAATGCCTGGTGATTACTGCCCGTTGCCAAGGCAATCACAGTGAGCAGACAGAAAGGTGTCACCTAAAAAGGCCACCGAATATACAAACCCCCAAAAAAAAGAGAGAGAGAGAAGGAAGACAGTCAATGACCCGTTATATTAAAAACAGATAACATTTGTTCGCTGGTGGGGTTACGTGTAGTGTGACATGAACCCAAGATCCCGGTTGAGGCCGTCCTCATGGGTGCGGAACTTGGCTATCAATTTCTGCTCGACGATTTTGCGTTGTCGTGTGTCTCGAAGGCTGCCTTGGAGTATGCTTACCCGAAGGTCGGTGGCTGAATGTCCATGTTGCGCGGTGTCCGTTCATCCGTTGTCGCAGCGTCTGCATGGTCTCGCCAATGTACCATGCTCTGGGGCATCCTTTCCTGCAATGTATGAGGTAGACAACGTTGGCCGAGTCACAGGAGTATGAACCGTGCACCTGGCATGTCTTGCAGAGGTTACCGGTAACTACGCCATGTTCTCCGCAGCCTTCAACATGTCATCAATGACTATGAACACCTCGCTATGGCCATCCCCACACCTCCACTACTCGCCTTTAAACAGCCACCCAACCTCAAACAGACCATCGTTCGCAGCAAATTACCTAGCTTTCAAGAGAACAGCGTCCACGACACCACACAACCCTGCCACGGTAACCTCTGCAAGACATGCCAGATCATCGACACAGATACCACCATCACACGAGAGGACACCACCCACCAGGTGCATGGTTCATACTCCTGTGACTCGGCCAACGTTGTCTACCTCATACGTTGCAGGAAAGGATGCCCCAGAGCATGGTACATTGGCGAGACCATGCAGACGCTGCGACAACGGATGAACGGACACCGCGCAACAATCGCCAAACAGGAGGGTTCTCTCCCTGTCGGGGAACACTTCAGCAGTCATGGACATTCAGCCACCGACCTTCGGGTAAGCATACTCCAAGGCGGCCTTCGAGACACACGACAACGCAAAATCGTCGAGCAGAAATTGATAGCCAAGTTCTGCACCCATGAGGACGGCCTCAACCGGGATCTTGGGTTCATGTCACACTACACGTAACCCCACCAGCGAACAAATATTATCTGTTTTTAATATAACGGGTCATTGACTGTCTTCCTTCTCTCTCTCTTTTTTTTGGGGGTTTGTATATTCGGTGGCCTTTTTAGGTGACACCTTTCTGTCTGCTCACTGTGATTGCCTTGGCAACGGGCAGTAATCACCAGGCATTGTTCTGTGATTTTCAAATGCGAAGGATTCGAAAATGTCATTTCCATACCATTCACCTGACGAAGGAGGAAGCCTCCGAAAGCTTGTGGAATTTAAAATAAATTTGTTGGACTATAACTTGGTGTTGTAAAATTGTTTACAATTGTCAACCCCAGTCCATCACCGGCATCTCCACATCATAGACCCTTCATGATTATGAATACCTCTTTGAAATCTCCTCGCAACCGTCTCTATTGCATGGAGAACAACCCCAGCTTCTCCAGTCTATCCATGTAATTAAAGTCCCTCATCCCTGGAATCATTCCAGTAAATCTCTTCTGTACCCTCTCTAAGTCCTTCACATCCTTCCTAAAGTGCGGTGCCCAGAACTGGACACAATACTCCAGTTGCGGCCGAACCAGTGTTTTATAAAGGTTCATCATGACTTCCATGCTTTTGTACTCTATGCCTCTATTTATAAAGCCCAGGATCCCTTATCCTTTTTTAACCGTTGTAAGAACAACCTCAACAACTAAGAAGCTGGTGTTGTTCTCCTTGGAACAGAGACGATTGAGAGAAGATTTGATAGAAGTATTTAAAATCATGAAGGGTCTAGACAGAATAGATAGAGAGAAACTGTTCCCATTGGTGGAAGGGTCAAGAACCTGAGGACATAGATGTAAGGTGATTGGCAAAAGAACCAAAGGTGACATGAGGAAAAACATTTTTACTCAGCAAGTGGTTAAGATCTGGAATGCACTGCCAGGGTGGGTGGTGGAGGCAGATTCACTCAAGGCCTTCAAAAGGGAACTGGATAAGTACTCAAAAGGAAAAAAAATTACAGGGCTATGGGGATAGGGCGGGGGAGTGAGACTCGCTGGATTGCTCTCGCATAGAGCCGGCACGGACTCGATGGGCCGAATGGCCTCCTTCCGTGCTGTAACCTTTCTAAGATTCCATGATTTGACGGGATGGCTATATTGTTTTTGGTGTGTTTCTGTGACTGCAGTTACTCTGAATGCTGGTGTCGAAAACTTAATTACCTATTATACACAATGCATTAACTCCAAACGCTTAATTCAGACAAGTAAGAATTTATTAAGAAACTTGTACAAGTTGGAAGTGCATCTCAATCAAGGGTTGAGACTACGACTTCAATTCAAACAAAGAAACGTTTATCT
Source organism: Heptranchias perlo (assembly GCF_035084215.1). Lineage (NCBI taxonomy): Eukaryota > Metazoa > Chordata > Chondrichthyes > Hexanchiformes > Hexanchidae > Heptranchias > Heptranchias perlo. The sequence continues at coordinate 78,932,871 of NC_090330.1, forward strand.
TTTATACACTTAGTTCAGTAATGTCTGTCTATCATTGAATATGGGCGTACATGTACACTCTCACTGGTCAAGTGGTTCGACAATCAAAAATAGGGAACCCACCCCCCTGACATCCATAGCTCATTCCTGCTTTGGCACGTAGGCTTTGGAGGCATGAGAGAACCCTGCCTCCCTAAATTCCGAAGCTAGCTGATCACAGGGATGAACTCAGTATCAAGGCTACATGGCCTCTTCAAGAACTGTATTCTCATTATTTTATAAGCCAGCATGTCCTTATCTACAGGGGGGGAGGGAGGGAAGGCCAGACGGTACCAAGCACCTGCACAGCCAACTTAATTATCAACGTACTAAGGGCAATTGTGTCTTTCTGTGAGTGTGTGAGAAATTGTAACTACCCTATGTATGGGAGTCAAGGAGTTAACATTGGTCAAATACCCATCATGCTTTTCTCTTTTATGGTCAAGTATTTCTACATTAATGTGGTCTTTATAGTTTTCCACATTTCCTCCTTTTGTCCTACATATATATATATAAGGACAGTACTCTAATAGAGCATTATTCCACCCAGACGTTCAAACTCGTCCTGCACCTCATCCTGTGTCATCCCTACTTGTACCATCAAATTTGTGGGCGCTATATGTGTACCCAGATTGGACATCATAGCACAGCAATATTTAAGTAAGCAATAAACTATAAGAATTATAACAACGAATATGACTAACCCTTGAACTAGAGAAGTCCCAATAGAACTCAGACATGTTTCATCAATACGCCTTTGTACTCTTATCTCTTCTCAGGAACAGACTCCTTCTAAACATTACTCAAGTAAGCTGCGAATGTCCTTGGTCAGCTAAACCTATTCATGTTAGCTTGAAAAGGGCTAACACAGTCAAATATCCCATGGTGTTTTATATTTTGTTTCCAGCCTAACTAGACCGAATGGTACCTTCAGACCATTTTATACCTGTGAATTGGGGCCCTCCCCTTTATATCCCTTAATCCAAATTTTATCCCTACAATATCCTCTTAGATGCTGTACCTCATCTTAACCAGGTTCCCTTCGTGTTGGCCACCAATCCTATCAAACTATGATTGTCTTCCCTTTTACATGCACCTTACCCCAGCGGGTGCTACTGCCGGTACCATTAAGATGTTTTCTTAGTTGTAACCACAGAGACAATGGGGACATTCTCACCCAGGCTCTGTTTTACTACCTTTGCCAAACCCTTCATCCTCTGCTTACATTTATTACATGCAATGAAAATAAAAAAGTACATTACAACAACTGCACTATGACTAATACATATGAAATTAATCTAATCCAAGGATGGATCTGTATATTCAGTCCCAAATTCCAGAGGTCATCTCAGCAGGTGGTGACTTTAATTTGGTCAATGTCATGCTTAATGTTTTTATTGTCCTGTTGTAGGTTATAATAAACCTTCTGGGAGAGGCGTATCTCCATTCGTAATGCTTTCAAGTATTTAGGCAACAGGGGTGTCAGATACCCAAATGTGTCCTGATATTCTTTTAAGTCCTTTTTGACATTCTCAGAAACTTGTAAGGTGGTGAGTTTATGCCGGTGTATCTCTACCAGTTCCTTGAGTCCAATCCGAACCGGGACTTCATGCATGGAGCAGAATTCTGCACTTAAAATATCACAAGTTAGATTGGCATATTTAAATGTTTTCAAATTAGTTGTAACACAGTATTCGCCCTCTCCGGCATATGCCACTTGAGTGGGTTTTAGATCCGCCTGTAGGGCCTCTATGGTACAGTTAATATCCGGATTGGTACCGGTATTATTAAACCCACACTGTGCTTCTAGGCTGTGTCCAACACTATGTGGACACACAGTGACAGCATGTCTAGTAACACATCCCTTTAATTTTGTTCCAGACAATCAGCTTAAATCTATGTCCTCTAGTTCTTGAACCCTCTGCTAGGGGAAACAGGTACTTCCTGTCTACTTTATCTGGGCCCCTCATAATTTTGTAATTTTGTATCCATCGTGCGGATATCTTCTAAATATTGTTTCTCCCAATTTCACTGTTAACTGATGGGAACCTAACCCTGAATTTTGGAAATCCAAATTACTATGTCCCTCTTTACTTTAATTTCAGTCCTTCTGATTGGTACTAGTGTTTCCTGACTGTTTCATTAATTAGTTGGTTTCTCTATGGACCATGTGTCAGTGCCTTGTTTAAAAGGATTTCTCACTCGCCTGGACCACATTACCCATTTCATGTTGTGCTGTTGTCAAGTAACTGAGCCTGTCTGAGACTCATTCTTCAGTGTATCTTCTTCATGTATTTCCGCATACTAGCAACATATCATAGGAATGAGCTTAGTGTTCTTGGATATTAACTTTCTGCCTCTTGTTCCTCATGGTATTTCCGAACGTTTTCCATGGCACACATCATATGTCCTGTAGGATTCAGTCCCGTAAAAGCAACTGGTTTGTTTAAAGAGTGGTTGCACTAGCTCACCAGGCCATAGGCCTTTGTAATCATGTTCTTCATCCTGATCTCCGTTTCAGATGATGGCAACATACATTTGTATCTTTTATGTCCACTGTAGCCATTCTTAGGTTTTCAGGTTATCTTATAAAAAGATCAGGGGTGTCTAGAGTGCTTATCTCCCCCTGCATGGTCCCGATGTCAGGGTGGTGGCCAGAGTGTAGCTTTCTCATTGTTCATTATAGGCAAGGACACAAATATCTCCACGAGAAAGCTGTCAATTTACCATTCTCAACGACACTTTCCTGACTTTCACTAGATTGTATATTTATGCCAGATTGATTTTTTTTTAATATGCCCAATTCAATGACTTTAGAGAAATTCCCATTTGTTGTAATTTCTCTGTTTCTTTACTTTAATTCTCAATCACTTCCTCTCATCTAATTTTACATAACCCATTATATTACCTACCATGAGCCCTGGAGGAACGTTACTGTCCGATACAATATTTACAGTCAGGTTCAATATCCCAAAATTTATTTATTTTACGTAATTTCTTCTTGAACCGCTTTTCATTTCCCAAAATATCCCACTATATTGTGCCCGAGTCCCTTCTATGATTTCACAATTATCCCAACTTGAGAGCAGTATTGTTGGACTGACAGGACTTGTCAATGTAAAATTTTCTTCCCTCTCGAAAAGAATTCTTCCTTGATACACAGCATTCAATAGGAACCATTTAGACTGGACTTCTTTTATTTTAAAATATAATTTGATTATCCCCTTAAATTACAAGTACATTTTTCTTTCTCGAGTGCTTGAATAGCAACTCATATAAATTTTTCTTATCAATTCCAATTTCAGAAACAAATTATGTCCAGGCTTTGTGGTTTTGTTATAGTCGAGATGAAGCACTCGTAATTAATTTTGGATGTAACTTCCATATCTTCCCACCTCGAGCACTCTGTCTCGGAAGACAATAAATGGGTTAAAACAAAACAAATCAAAATGTTTTCAAAAGAAGAGAATCAGGTTGATATCACCACGCTGTGACATTTGGGGCTCGAATTTAGCAGGCCTGCGGGTTCCCAGCGGGTGGTCCTCCGGGAGCGTGGAAAACGCGGACGGCTAATTGCGTGCGTCCCCCACGCGATCGCGGGATAATTGACCTGATTAAGCCCTGCTTCCGGGTTCTCCGCTCCCTGGCTGCGTGCCGGCCGGCTGCGCATGCGCAGTACCGTCGACGCGATGTAGGAGCTCCAGTTAAAGGGGCAGTCTCCCAAAGCCCCTCCTGCTACAAGCAAGCGGTTTGAGACGATGGCTCAGCAAAGGGGAAAGGCTGCGCCCCGTTTTTCAGACCTGGCACTGCAGCTGATGCTGGAGGGCGTGAGGAGGAGGAGGGAAACGCTCTTCCCAGAAGATGGACGCAAGTTCCCTGCCGCCGCAACCAGGAAGGCATGGGCAGAGGTGGCGGCGGAGGTGAGCAGCAGGGGCAACACCCCAAGGACTTGGGAGCAGTGCCGCAAGTGCTTCAATGACCTGACTAGGTCTGGCAAGGTGAGTACACCAACGCACCCTCCCACATCCCGTCCCCACCATCACGCCAAACAGATCACAACCCCTCCTGCACAGCCACCACTGCGCTCCATCAGCAATCCTCACAGCCACTCATTCACCATCCTCGCCGTGCACGCAAGTATCCACCGTCCCTGACCCCACCCGAACACTACCACACACCCCAATCCCCATGCAATGGGATGGGCACGTGGCCCACGCATCCTCCCATCCATCCGCGCCACGCTCAACCCAACCACACCGATGCTCGATGCGTCTCACGATGCAATACGCACCCACTCACACATCTGTGTTTTGCCTTCACAGGAGAAGAGAAGCAAGAACAATAGGGAAAGGGCACGCACCGGAGGTGGGCCGCCGCAAGTGGTGGAGCTCACCGACGCCGAGGTGGAGGCGCTCGACCTCGCCCGCACGCGACATTGCCTGTCGGTGGCCGATGGCGAGTGTATCGCTGCCGAAACGGCCGGTAAGGGAAAGCTGACACTCAACACCCATGATCGCGAGTTACCGTATCATCACCTGCCATCAGGCGCACTGTCAAGTTGGTCCACATGCCTCAAAGTGCCCTCTGTTCTCTTGCAGGTCCGTCTTTGTGTGAAGCGATCGTGGAGGGCGATTCCTCAGAGGACATGGCGGTCTCTGAGGGTGCATCGTCACATCAGAGCCAACCATCCACCAGCGCAGAGACACGCACCTCGGTGGGTCCCCCTCGCCAACTAGTTGGGGTAGCACTTGGTGAGTCACCGCGCACGAGTGAGCATGAGCAGACCCTGGTGGCAGGGGCAGCCGCGGAGGGTCCGCGACGGAGGGAGCACTCATCTCCAGGCTCTGCTCAGCCGGACCCAGATGCTGAACCCAAGGGGCCACCAGTGAAAAGGAGAGTTGTCGAAGGGCACCAGCTAATTGCTGAGGTACTGGCAGAGGTGCCGCGCGCATTGTCCACAATAGCGCAGGCGATGGAGGAGTCCAACTCCTGCATGTGGGCATTGGTGGCGCAGGCACAGGAGGGTACCGGCGACACAGTTTCGCGGGTAGGTGCGGGACTGTCTGCGGTGGAGGACAGGCTGGCCTCCCTCGAGCATCACGCACAGCTCCAGATCGAGTCCATGCAGGCCCTGACAACGTCTGTACGGATTCAGGGTGAGCAACATTCCGACGCCATCAACAGGCTGAGGGATACACTAGGGGTGGCCTTGCAAGGCCTCACACATGCCATCCAAACTGCCGTCCAGCAGGGTGGAAGGGGTGATGTGGGCCGAGGCCAAGAGAGGGATGATGGTGACCGGGGACATGGAAGCGGGGACGCTTCTCAAGGCGCCCCCACGTCCCACCCGTCGCCCACCTCTCAACCAGTACCCGCAATGGTGCCTCCTCTCCAGGTGGCCGAGTCTGCCCCTGCCCCGGTGCAGGAGGAGCAGTCTGTGGAGGTGCCGTCACGGGCACCGAAACCCAGGGACCGTCCGCCCAGAGCATCTACCCGGTCAAAGCGAGAACACGAGCAACCTGCCACTACCTCTGCTGGAGCCACAGGGGTAGCACCACGTAGGGGTTCCCGGAAAAGAATTGCAAAGGCGTTATAATCACAAAGGGAATACACCAGGGTGTTTATTAATTTGTACTTTTTTTTCATATAATGTCACATTCGAGATATTAAATACTCTATTCTCACCACTCCTGCCACCTCTCGTCCATTCTTCCGCGGCTTGTGCAATAGTTGCGTTCCGTGGAGGCCATCATGACGGCGAACACCTGCTGCCACCCATTGGGCACACTGCTGTGGGTGCAGGATTACTGGCAGCACTCTTCAGTGGAGGGGGCTGGTATGGCCGCTCGCATGTGCAGGTGAGGAGATGCGAGCGCCTCGCAGTGTCTGACTCTAGGAGAACCGTTGACGTATGAGTGCCTCCCTGGCCCGGCGACCATCCCGGTGAGTCGCGGCTCGGCGCATGGGTCGTCCAACATCCTCTGGCGCGTCCTCCTCCTCCTCCGCCTCCTCCTCCTCCTCCTCCTCCTCCTCCTCGCCCTCGCCTTCCTCAATGTGGGTGGCGGGTGTGGATGGGGCCTCCTCCAGCGGCACCCCCCTCTGTTGGGCCATGTTGTGCAGGGCACAGCAGACAACTATGATTCGTCCCACTCTGAATGGTGTGTATTGGAGCGCTCCCCCAGAACGATCAAGGCACCTGAAGTGCATCTTGAGAAGCCCTATGGTTTGCTCAATTGTAGACCTGGTAGCAGTGTGGCTGTCATTGTACCGACGCTCCGGCTCGGTGATGGGGTTCCTCAGAGGTGTCATGAGCCACGTGTGGAGGGGATACCCCTTGTCGCCGAGGAGCCAGCCGTTGCCGGCGTTGGGTGCCTGCAGGATGGGCGGGACGGCGGACTCCCTGAGGACGAAGGCATCGTGGCAGCTGCCGGGGTATCTGGCGCACACGTGTAGGAATCTCTGGCGGTGGTCACAGATGAGCTGGGCGTTCATGGAGTGATACCCCTTCCTGTTGATGAACAGCCCTGGCTCATGCGGAGGTGCCCGTATTGCGATGTGGGTGCAGTCGATTACACCCTGCACCCGTGGGAAGCCGGCCATGGCATGGAATCCAACCGCCCTCTCCATCTGGCTGCGCTCGTCCATGGCGAAGTTGATGTAGTGCGAGGCCCTGCGGAACAACCCATCGGTGACCTGCCTTATGCACTTGTGTGCAGAGGACTGACAGACCCCGGTGATGTCCCCGGTGGCACCCTGGAAGGAACCGGATGTGAAGAAGTTGAGGGCAGTGGTGACTTTGACGGCGACAGGTAGGAAGATGCTGCTTGGTCCATCAGGGAGCAGCTCGTCGTTAAGGAGGCTGCAGATGTCGGCGACTACCTGGCGATTGACTCTGAGCCGACGTATGCACTGCTCCTCGGAGAGGTCCATGAAGCTGAGCCTCGCTCTGTACACCCTGTGCGGAGGGTAGTGCCTCCTGCGACGCATCTCTCTCTGCGGTTGCCCTTCCTCCTGCTGTGCAGGTGGGTGTGCCGCAGCACCGTGTTGGGGGGCCCCACGTCTCCGAGGCGGACAGCGTGGACTGCGAGGCTGCTGGGGCTGGTCATCCTGTTCGTCCTCCGACGATGTCAACGCACCACCCATCTGGCAGGTGTTGGTGTGAGGGGTTGTGCGTTGGGTCCTCGGACTGGGGCTGCGGTTTCGTGTCGGTCTGTCCTCTGGCTTGGCGGGGGGTGGTGGAGGGCAGGGGTTGCCCTATGTGACGCGGTGGCCTCCTGCGTGGGTGAGGGCTCTCCCCCGTGGAGCGCACCTTGGCACCTGCCACAGGCTGCTGGCTGCAACACGCCTGGTTGGAAAGGGACTGTTTCCACCAGTGTGTGAAACTCACTGCCTTGAACCTAAAATCCCACACGTCCTCTTTTGACAGCTGATTCAGCTCATTAACTGACCACAACGAGCAAGGTAAGTACTCTCAAGTGGAACCCCGCTGGCTTTAATTGCCTGCGGGATTCCCACCAGCGGGGCTTGCGCGCGCAGCCCCGCACGTCAGCGCGGTACCCGGAAGTGGCCGGGATTTCGTCACGATCCGGTCACGTGACCGGATATCGGGATTTTCGGGGCCACCCCGCTGGGAACCCGCCGGAAACGCGATCACAAAATCGAGCCCCTGGTATCTGCTAATGTCTGCAGCTGAAGTCTTAAATCTTTAACACCACTGGATCGTTTCCTGGACCAAATTTCTCCAGCAAAGGTTGCACCATGACTTTGTAAAGCCATTTTATGTCAAAGAACTACTCTTGGTAATCCTGCACCATCAACACTCACGTGGTCCCAAAAACCAGGGTCACCTATTTTAAAATAAACACAGAAAATCCATTGCGGCCCTTCTTGAGAGCCCAAGTGATTAATTTGTCAGATCATAATTTATTATTTATTTTGTCCAAAGGAATAATCCCTTTACCCGAAACAAATCAGAAAACAAAACAGGAGAGAGAAATTGCCCAGTCCCTCTTTCTCTCTCTCTGGAGCACGCAGCCTGTCTGAGATAAACACTGTCTCTCCCACATACAGATGTACGTAGGACTGCGGACTGGAATTCCCAAGTCCAAATCCTAATCTCTGTGCTTTCAAGATGTAACCACATTAAGCAGATGTCATTAGCAGCTGCCTGCTAAGATACGTTATATTCCTCTTTTATTAATTTATTAATGGTTTGGACATGTGTTTCTAGCACTGCAGCTATCCTTTGCAAATGTATGGTCAGCATTTGATCCTCAGACAATTCCTTATCTGTATTTTCATTTTTTTTTTAATATATCTTTAATGCGAGACCCTAAATCTTTTGATGTAATGTTGCCAAATCAATGTTACGAACAACTGAGGCACCCGTATTAAAGGCAGTTGCTATATGATTTATCACAGATCTTTACGTCTCCATATTTGTCTATCTCTTTTACGATGTCCACTTCCATTCCATGTCTCGCTTTGTTTTAACACTTGAGTTAGGAGGTGTTGATCTAATTGTTGAGTTTTCTTAGCATTTCAATGCGAGTTATATAATTTGTCAGGGAAGGTCTCCCTCTTTGGTCAGATCGAACTTCCTTATCATACTGTGGTGGGGTAAAACTGATAGGTGTTTAGTACCCTGTGTCAGTACATAGCTCAAGTTATGGACTTCCAATTGTCTAACCTATGCTTTCTTTTCTATGATTTGTTTTACATTCCTTTCTTATCAATTTTTTCACTGTAGCATTGTCTGTGTGTAAACTTATATTTCAGTCAATTGTAGCCTTTGGCATTTCTGAGTAATTGGGTCAATTTTAATAATATAACCTATACCAATTGTTACCTCATGTTCACCTGTGTAATGGTTAGCCTCAGACAGTTCTCAACCGACTGGGTTATTTCTATCTGTTTGAACTGCTCTTGGCATGACAGTCTGGCTTCTTGGGATGGAAGGGGTTAATCTTAACTTGCTCTTGTGAACACTATATTTTTTGCACACTATTTTTGAGATTTATTTTAATCATAGTGTTTAATCAATCACAATAGCACAAAATGCTTCGAAGATCAGTTTAATTTATAAGTAGAGATCATCCTGCAACTGTAACTTGTAATTCTTTAAATCTGTACTTTATCTTTTTTTTTATAATTAAACCTCATTTTGTCTTGGTGAATTGAAAACAGATGTCGGTGTCCTTGGAAGGGTTAACTTTTTAACAAACCGACGGAGTCAGATATCAGATTCACGCAGCGTTCTCAGCATATGTCAACGTAATTTGCACATAAATTCTTTTTAAAAATTCATACTGGGAAATAACATCTCCCATCGTACATTTTAGTTTATATTAACTTTTGTTTTAGGTACTGATCAACCTTCACATTGCTTCATAATTTTTATAATTTGCTGTCCAATTCACTTTTTTTTTCTACATACTTTTAGTGGGTGTGATTATAATCAACGCTGTGCCAGCTTTCTGACTTTTCCTATCACAGTGATACCAGATAGCTTTTTTTTAATCTGTCCCGTTAATTTTTTTTTAAACCTCTTTTTTTTAAACCACAGCCAATCACAAGATAAAAATTCAAAATGCCAATTTTTTTAGAAGATCCCATGTCTGGAATTTAACATGCTCACATTTTATAAGAACCAGAATTTAATAGGTCACTTAACCTCAATAACTCCAATTTTAATTCAGCAATATCAGAATTAAACACAACACAAGACAAGACAGATACATCACACAAAAGAAGAAAACACGTAAGATGCAGTAAGAAGGGGGCGTGGCCCACAACACCGACAAAAAAAACACTGATCAAGACAGGCTTTTTAAAGGGACAGTACACTGGAACAACAGAACCTTTCTTTTTCGGGTCTCTGTCTTTTAAACATTTTTCTAGTCATTTAATTCTATCCATATTAAATGTACCGTCTTCGGGAAAGGGATATTTCTTAGTTTTGGTCAAACTATCAACTCGTCAGTTGCCTCCCTCCCAAAGTCTCCGTACATGCAAGCAGCAGGTGTTCCCTTTGGAGGGATTTTGCTAGCGTTGGCGCCCATGGCTTATAGTCTATACAATCCTCCACACTGTAATTACACAACAATCAAGACCTATCTTAACTATCACAATTCTATACTTGATAATTCAACTGATTGGACAAGACGGTGTCTGAGAGAAACGTCTGCACTTAGTTGAATCAGCTGACTTACGCAAGATTTTTTTCCCTTGAGCACTATCAGTGTTTCTACCTAATTCAGGTAAACCAGAATTTCAAAACTTTTCTGAATCCACGGCATCCACATCAGTCTGCGTTTGTCGCCACTACAGACTTGCAATTTCACACTTTTCCGAATTACGCAACATCTAGTCTGCGCTTGTCCAAATTACAACTTCACACTAAGAATTTTTAAACAAGTCTGTAAACTGGTTTACCTCTTTTCTGGCGCCTCTATCCACTAGGAGCTGACAGTCTATACAGCAACCTCAACTTCAGTCTAGTATCACCGGTATCACAGATCTACTCCGTTATTGCTCTCTCAGCCCGTTACTACAACACCGCAGCTGACAATATCGAGTAATCTGTCGCGCGTCACACTTTTTTTTTTCCCTTTTTCTTTCCTTGTCTATACGAAACACATTTCCTATGATCGCCTTCAAATTCCTAAAGGCAAACAGAAGAATTAGTCACGTCAGTTAATGCATACACTTATTCAATCGCTGTGTGTCTGGGTTTGTACAGACAACTTGTGTCCGTACTGACCGGAGATCACAAGCGATCTCGGTGGGACCTCCAAGAAACTGTCGAAAACTTAATTACCTATTATACACAATGCATTAACTCCAAACGCTTAATTCAGACAAGTAAGAATTTATTAAGAAACTTGTACAAGTTGGAAGTGCATCTCAATCAAGGGTTGAGACTACGACTTCAATTCAAACAAAGAAACGTTTATCTTTTATACACTTAGTTCAGTAATGTCTGTCTATCATTGAATATGGGCGTACATGTACACTCTCACTGGTCAAGTGGTTCGTCAATCAAAAATAGGGAACCCGCCCCCCTGACATCCATAGCTCATTCCTGCTTTGGCACGTAGGCTTTGCAGGCATGAGAGAACCCTGCCTCCCTAAATTTCGAAGCTAGCTGATCACAGGGATGAAGTCAGTATCAAGGCTACATGGCCTCTTCAAGAACTGTATTCTCATTATTTTATAAGCCAGCTTGTCCTTATCTACAGGGGGGGAGGGAGGGAAGGCCAGACGGTACCAAGCACCTGCACAGCCAACTTAATTATCAACGTACTAAGGGCAATTGTGTCTTTCTGTGAGTGTGTGAGAAATTGTAACTACCCTATGTATGGGAGTCAAATACCCATCATGCTTTTCTCTTTTATGGTCAAGTGACTGTTCATGTATTTCTACATTAATGTGGTCTTTATAGTTTTCCACACTGGGCACCATTGTGCAGTATATTGTTGCCTGCCACATGGGAGAAATAGCTGCTCTGAAATGATTGCTCCAAGTTTATTGAGAAACAACTCGCGGTTAATCACTTGGTAATTTTACAGCCGTTAAGTAATGTGGCCTTTAATTTGTTTTGTATGAGGAAATCAAAACGTGTTAAGATTGCATCTTCTATTATCACAAATTGTTAAAAAGCTCCTATTGGCTTGGATCAAAATCTCATTGTATATCAATGAAATGATTGGAGTTTTGCTACATATAGAGTTTAATTTTTATTTCAATAGCCCCTCTGGTCTTTAGTTTTGTGTATGTATGTGTGTGCCCATATGTGCAAGTCTGTCCATGTGGATTTGTGTGTATGTCCAGTGTGCCTGTTTGCTTGTGTATGTGTGCCTATGTGTATGTTTGGTATGTGTCTGTGCCTGTGTGCATGTGTGTATGCATGTGCTTGTGGACGTGTGTGTTTGTGTGCATTGTGTGTGTGTGCATGCATGTGATGGTATATATGTGAGAGTGTTTGCACATATGTATAAGTGTGCATGTTGTGTGTGACTATGTGAGAGTGTGAGTGTTATGTGTGTGCATGTGACTGTATGTATGAGAGTATGCAAGGGAGAGTATACATGTATGAAAGAGTATGTATATGAATGTGTGCACGGGTTTGCATGCAGTGAGTTTACATGCGTGTGAGTTTGCGAGTACGCATGAGTTTGCGTCAGTCTGCCCACATTTGTGTTCTTATCAGTGCTACTGCTGGTGGGGGGGGGCCACGCCCACTGGCCACATATATCGGCAAATTGTGGGCGCACCACCCACAATTTCCCGCCCATTAGAATGAATAGATGGAAAGTCATGGGCATTGTGTGTACAATTTCCCAACATGCACTGTCAACAGGCCAGGCAAAGAGTTCTGCCCTCCTACGGTTTTCTATCCAGGAGCTAACGTGCAGTGAATGTGGATGGGAAATATGGGTATGGAAATCAGTGGGTTCCGCAAGATTTTCCAGCCATGGATTCCCAATAAGTGTGCCCAGCCCAGCAAGCACAGTGCCAGTGGAGAATGAACTTTTAAAACCTACCCTAATGTTTAACTGGATAAAACAAAGACAAATATGTGAAATGAAATGTAATTTCCTAAATTGCCATACTATGAACTTTAAAAAACTATAGGGTTAAGTCACTCCTCTCTCAAGAGAGGAGCTGTGTTCGAAGGGAGTGTGGGTTGGAGAATCGGAGTTACAATGTTCTCCTATCTCCAAACCACATTCAAACCGACTTGAAAGGATATTGGAGAGTGGGGTGGGGGGGATCCAGTTGTTGTGGTCCATGTTGGGACCGACAATGTAGGAAAGAATAGGCAAGAGGTCCTGTTCAGAGAGTACCAGGAGCTAGGAGCTAAATTAAAAAACAGGACCTCAAGGGTTATAATCTCTGGATTATTACCTGAGCCACATGCAAATTGGCATAGGGATAAGCAGCTTAGAGAGGTCAACATGTGGCTGAAGGAGTGGTGTGGGAAAGAGGGGTTCCATTTCATGGATGAGCTCCACCTGAACCAGGCTGGAACCAGGGTCCTAACGGAAAGGATAAATAGGATGGTCACAAGGACTTTAAACTAGTAAACAGGGGGGTGGGCTCAGGTGGAAAAGGTCGCATAAATATTAATTCTCAAACAAATGAAAAGGAAGAGAGTAGACTGATAGTCAGAAATTATGCTTTAGACATTACAAGTAAAGGGAAAACTAAAAGATGTAAAGTAACTAAATTAGGAAACATGGAAACATAGAAACATAGAAAATATGAGCAGTAGGCCATTCAGCCGTTCGAGCCTGCTCTGTCATTCAATATGATCATGGCTGATCCTCTATCTCAATACCATATTCCCCTTTCTCCCCATACCCTTTGATGCTTTTTGTGTCTAAAAATCTATCTAGCTCCTTCTTAAATATATTCAGTGACATGGCCTCCACAGCCTTCTGTGGTAGAGAATTCCACAGGTTCACCACCCTCTGAGTGAAGAAATTTCTCCTCATCTCAGTCCGAAATGTCCTACCCCGCATCCTGAGACTGTGACCCCTCATTCTAGACTCCCCAGTCAGGGGAAACATCCTCCCTGCATCCAGTCTGTCTAGCCCTGTCAAAATTTTATACGTTTCAGTATGATCCCCTCTCATTCTTCTAAACTCTAGTGAATATAGGCATGATCGACAATCTCTGCTCATACGACAGTACTGCCATCCCAGGAATCGGTCTGGTGAACCTTCGCTGCACTCCCTCTATGGCAAGTATATCCTTTCTTAGGTAAGGAGACCAAAACTGCACACAATACTCCAGGTGTGGTCTCACCAAGGCCCTGCAGTAAGACATCCTTGCTCTTGCACTCAAATCCTCTTGCAATGAAGACCAACATACCATTTGCCTTCCTGACTGTTTGCTGCACCTGCATGTTTGCTTTCAGTGACTGGTGTACAAGAAGTCCCAGGTCCCTTTGTACATCAACATTTCCCAACCTATCACCATTTAAATAATACGCTGCCTTTCTGTTTTTCCTTCCGAAGTGGATAACTTCACATTTATCCACATTATACTGCATCTGCCATGTATTTGCCCACTCACTCAACTTGTCTAAATCGCCTGGAATCCTCTTTGCATCCTCCTCACAACTCACAATCCCTCCTAGTTTTGTGTTGTCAGCAAACTTGAAAATATTACATTTGGTTCCCTCATCCAAATCATTGATATATATTGTGAATAGCTGGGGCCCAAGCACTGATCCTTGCGGTACCCCACTCGTCACTGCCTGCCACCCCAAAAAAGACCAATTTATTCCTACTCTCTGTTTCCTGTCTGTTAATCAATTTTCAATCCATGCCAGTATATTACCCACAATCCCATGTGCTTTAATTTTGCACAGGAGAGAGTCATAAGGAATGTGTGAGAAAAACAACATTAGAGCAGAAGGACAGGTTAGGTTGCTTGGCCCAAATAAGGGTTCTTTATACAAACGCACAGAGTATAAGAAGCAAATTGAATGAATTGCAGGCGTAAATTCAACTTAGAAGGTACGACATGGTAGCTATTACTGAGACATGGTTGCAAGACAGTCAGGACTGGGTACTGAATGTACCAGGTTATAAGGTCTATAGGAAGGATAGGGAAACTGGTAGAGGGGGAGAAGTAGACTTAGAGATTAAGGATGAAATTACTTCAATGATAAGAGAGGATATAATGAGAGGTAGCAGACGATGGAGACTTTATGGGTAGAATTAAGAAATAGAAAAGGATTTAAGACTGCAGTGGGAGTTTTGAATGGGCCCCCTGATGGCAGCTGTGAAGTGGCAAAATGCATAAATTAGACAAGCATGTAGCAAAGGCAGAGTGGTTTTAATGGGGAATTTTAACTTTCATATTGATTGGAATAAGCAGAAAGGTTATGTCAGAAAGGTAGCAAATTTCTTGAGTGTGTTCAGGACAGCTTTCTGCAACAATATGTCCTAGAACCAACAAGGGGGCAGGCCATACTAGATTTAATGAGTAATGAGCCAGATTTAGTTAACAGCCTAACGGTGAGTGAACATTTATTTAAAGTGATCATAATATGATCGAGTTCAACGTTGTGTTTGAAAGGAAGCACCCGTATCAGCTACTAAGATTAGGTAAGTTTAGGTAAGGCTGACTTCAATGGGATGAGACAGAGACTGTCCACAGTAAACTGGGCAAATCTGTTAATGGGTAAAACAACAGAAGATCAGTGGGAGGTGTTCAAAAAAGAATTTAATGTGATACAGAACCAGTTTATACCCCTAAGGGGCAAGAGCTCCACTTGCCAAAAAAAAGCCATGGATGACAAAAGAGGTAAGGGACAACATGAAACGAAAAGAAAAAGCATACAAAAACACAAAAAATAGCACAGATCCTGGCGACTGGAAGAGATACAAAGAACAGCAAAGGGTGACGAAACAGACAATAAGAGCTACAAAAAGGCAGTATGGAAAGAAACTTGCAAGGGATATCAAAATCAACACAAAAAATGTTTACAATTGTGTTAGGAAGAAGATGGTAGTCAAGAGCAATGTAAGCACTTTAAAAATTGATAATTAAAATAAGGAATTGGCTGACATGTAAAGTAAGAACTTTGCGACAGTATTTACAGTAGAGGAAGAGGATAGCATGCCAGATGCCCCGAGGATAGCATGCCAGATGCCCCGAGGAAACTAATTTTGAATCAGGGACGGGAACTCAGCATAATTAACGTATGCAAATTAACATTAATGAAGAAAATAATGGCACTAAAGAGTGAAAAATTCCCAGGACCAGATAGTTTACAGCCCAGGGTTTTCAAGGAAGTAGGTGAGAACATTGCAGAAGCCCTAACTGTAATCTTCCAAAGTTCTCTCGATTCAGGATTACACATGTCACACTGGACCAGTCATATAAATACTGTGGCTACGAGAGCAGGTCAGAGGCTGGGTATTCTGCGGCGAGTGACTCACCTCCTGACTCCCCAAAGCCTTTCCACCATCTACAAGGCACAAGTCAGGAGTGTGATGGAATACTCTCCACTTGCCTGGATGAGTGCAGCTCCAACAACACTCAAGAAGCTCGACACCATCCAAGATAAAGCAGCCCGCTCGATTGGCACCCCATCCACCACCCTAAACATTCACTCCCTTCACCACCGGCGCACTGTGGCTGCAGTGTGCACCATCCACAGGATGCACTGCAGCAACTCGCCAAGGCTTCTTCGACAGCACCTCCCAAACCCGCGACCTCTACCACCTAGAAGGACAAGGGCAGCAGGCGCATGGGAACAACACCACCTGCACGTTCCCCTCCAAGTCACACACCATCCCGACTTGGAAATATATCGCCGTTCCTTCATTGTCGCTGGGTCAAAATCCTGGAACTCCCTTCCTAACAGCACTGTGGGAGAACCGTCACCACACGGACTGCAGCGGTTCAAGAAGACGGCTCACCACCACCTTCTCAAGGGCAATTAGGGATGGGCAATAAATGCTGGCCTTACCAGCGACGCCCACATCCCGTGAACGAATAAAAAAAAAAAAATTAAGAAAGTTGAGAGAGGGAAACCAGGGAATTCTAGACCAGAAAGGCTAACAGCTGTTGTTGGGAAATTACGAGAGTCTATAATTAAGGATAAAGGGCCCAATTTTAGCAGGGCTGCGGGTTCTCGGCGGATGCGCGCCCGGTGAAATTAGTGGGTTTCCCCGCGCGATCGTAGCAGGCAAATCACTAATTGGATCCACTTACCTGCTCCTCCGGGTTCCCCGCTGCTGATCTGCGTGTTGGGCGGGCTGCACATGCGCAGTAAGATCTGTCAGCTGGAGGCGTTCTATTTAAAGGGGCAGTCCTCCACTGACAGATGCTGCAACCAATAGCAAAGATGACTGCATGGAGCAGCCCAGGGGGAAGGCTGCTCCCAGTTTAATGATGCCTCACCCCAGGTATCAATACATGGGGTGAGGAGGAGGGGGAGGACAGAGATCTTCCACCCGGCGGGCGGAAGGAAGCGGCCCACCTCCGCCACCAGGAAAGCCTGGCTCGAGGTGGCAGAGGAGGTCACCTGCGCCACCAACATATCGCCCACCTGCACACAGTGCAGGAGGCGGTCCAATGACCTCAGTAGGTCAGCCACAGTGAGTACACGTAGTCCTTCCCCTACACTCCGTCTGCCACATCACTGCCCCCACCCCACATCTCCTTCGGCACTGCCAACACTACTCTGTCACATCACCCCTCATACCCACTCAAACCCCATCCTCATCTTACCTGCATCTACTCACTTCGCCAGTACTCACCCCGCCACTACCACGCAACCCAATCCTCATACAATCTCATGGCTCTATCCCATACTTACCCTCTCGTGCATCTCTCTCATGGCCAGCCTCACTCAACCTGCCACCACCTGTGCTGCAGCCACAGGGCATGCATCACATATGTGCAGTAGGCAGCATAAGGCAAACGTGTCGTGAGCATGAAGGGGATGCACAAGGGTGTTTGAGGGTTTGTCATGGTTGTTACTTATATTGAATTTCAGAACAACTCACATCACACATTATATTGGCACCACTACTGCCATGTCTTCGCGAATCCTGTCCGGTTTGTCCAATAATGCCCTCTCCTGAGGATCACTATGAGGACCCAACACTGATGCCACCCATTGTGTCACTGCAGAGTGGGTGTAGGTGTATTTGCAGGGCTCTTCTGCGCAGACGACTGAGAGACATCGGCGATGTCCCCGGTTGCACCCTGGAAGGCTGCGGAGGAGAAGTTCGGGAGGGCAGTGGTGACTTTGACAGCGACAGGTAAGAAGATGGTGCACGGGCCAGCCAGGAGCAGCTCGGCATGAAAGAGGCTGCAGATGTCCACGGCTACATGTCGAGTGACTGAGCCTCCGTGTGCACTGCTGCTCAGAGAGGTCCAGGAGGCTGAGCCTCTGTCTGTGGAACCTGTGGCGAGGGTAGTGCCCTCTGCGACGCATCTCTCTCTGCGGTAGCCCTCCCTCCTGCTGTACAGGTGGATGTGTCACAGCACTGTGTTGTGGAGCTCCACGTGTCAGAGGTGGACGGCGTGGATGGCGAGGCTGGTGATGCTGTTCGCCCTCCGAGGAGGTAATGACTGCAGCTACGGCGGCCCCCATCCGCAAGATGTACATCTGAGGGGGTCCGCAAGGTCAGTACATGTCTCCGGACCCCGGGGTAAGTGTGCAGGTTGGTGACTTTGACCGTCAGGAGGAGGGTGGTGGAGGCCAAACTTTGTCCCAAGTGACCGAGTGGCCTCCTGCAATGGGTGAGGGTCTCCCCCCCCCCCCCGCCCCCCACCCCCCCAACCACCTGTCAAATGGACCTTTGCAGCTGCCACAGGCTGACAGCTGCAACACGTCCATTCGAGCTGGGAGTGTTTCCCCCAGTGTGGGAAACAGTCCCATGTTGATCAAAAATCCCAAATAGTCACTTAATCAGGTCAGTTAATGACCTGAAATACCTAACTAAATGTTGTCAAGTGGCATCCGGCTGGCTTTAATTGCCTGCGGCATTCCCATCAGCGGGGGCTGCGCGCGCACGCCGGCACGTCAGCGGGGAACCCGGAAGTGGGCGGGATCGAGGCGGGATCCGGTCCCGCTCCTGGATTTCCTGATTTTCGGGGCCACCCCCGCTGGGAACGCACCCGATAGCGGGTGGTAAAATCGAGCCCAAAGTGACTGAACACCTTGAAAATTTTCCGCTGATCAGAGAGAGCTAGCATAGATTTGTAAGAGGTCGGTCATGCCTGGCGAATCTGATTGAATTCTTTGAAGAGGCATCTAAAGTAGTGGACAGAGGAATGTGTATGGATATTGTTTATATGGACTTCCAGAAGGCATTCGATAAAGTCCCTCATAACAGACTGTTAGCTAAAGTTGAAGCTCATGGAATTAAGGGCAAATTATTGACCTGGTTAGGAAATTGGCTGAGTGGCAGGAAACAGAGAGTAGGGATAATGGTCAGGTCCTCAAATTGGCAGGATGTGACTGGTGGCATCCCACAGGGATCTGTGTTGGGGCCTCAACTATTTACTGTATTTATTAGTGACTTAGATGATGGGATAGAGAGCCACATATCCAAGTTTGCCAATGAGACAAAGGTAGGCAGAATTGTAAGCAGTGTAGATGGAAGCATAAAATTACAGAGAGATATTAATAGATTAATTGAATGGACAAAACTGTGGCAAATGGATTTCATTGTAGGCAAGTGTGAGGTCATCCACTTTGGACCTAAAAAGGATAAATCAGAGTACTTTCTAAATGGTGAAAGCTTGAAACAGTGGAGGTCCAAAGAGACTTAGGGGTCCATGTACATAGATCATTAAAATGTCATGGACAGTACAAAAAATAATCAAAAAGGCTAATGGCCTTTATGTCTAGAGGACTAGAATACAAGGGGGTAGAAGTTATGCTACAGCTATACAAAGTCCTGGTTAGACCACACCTGGAGTATTGTGTTCCATTCTGGGCACCGCACCTTAGGACGGTTATTTTGGCTTTGGGGGGAGTGTAGATTTAATAGAATGGCACCTGGAGTCCAAGGGTTAAATTACGAGGAGAGATTACACAAACTAGGGTTGTATTCCCTGGAATTTAGAAGATTAAGGGATGATTTAATTTAAGTTTTCAAGATATTAAGGAGAACTGATAGAGTAGATAGGGAGAAGCTATTTTCACTGGTTGGAGGGTCAAAGACTAAGGGACATAGCCTAAAAATTAGAGCCAGGACTTCTAGGAGTGAAGTTAGGAATCACTTCCATGCGCAAAAGGTGGCAGAAGTTTGGAACTCTTCTTCTGAAAATGACAATTAATGCTAGCTCAATTGTTAATTTAAAATCTGGGATTGATAGATTTTTGCTAACCAAAGGTATTAAGGAATATGGGGCTCAGGCTGGTACATGGACTTAGGTCACAGATTAGCCATGATCTCATTGAATGGTGGAACAGGTTCAAGGGGCTAAATGGCCTACTCCTGTTCCTATGTTCCTTCGCGTTCAGCTCCCCACTACAATCACTCAAAATATCTGAGAAGCATAAATGAAAACAGTGAATATTATCCAGTATGTCATTTTCACTGATCGTAGTATTCAGAGTGTGTTTAAAAGGAAACGAGTTGGCTCAAGTTGTCTAAAAAGGCAATCGAGACCCCGAGTCCACTCTGATTAGCAGCCACTCAGAGTATCTTGATGTGAGCAGAATGCATCCATTCTTTCTGCTTCAGCTAGCTCTCTGTCTTGTAGGCTCTATGAAGGTGCCCTTCAACCAAAGATTCTTAAGATAGGGGCCAGTTACAAAATGGCAGTCAGGACTTATGCAGGAATAAATACTGTAGTGCTTCTCTTGCTCTTCAAATCTCACTGACAAGCACTTGGGACAGGATCTGTGCTGGGAAGGGAAGGAAAGGAGAAATGGAGTGAACTTCAGTGTCAGACTCCTGTTCAGTTTTATTGAACACCCAGAGTAAATGCACTCTGGGTGTTCAATAAAACAGCCTATAAAACTTGCACCAGCCTGCACAATTATGCAGCTTATATGTGACCATATCATATTCTGGCAGCCCTGTGATAAAGGTCTGCTATTACAATAAACTCTTAGAAGTAAAAGAAAAGAGGTTTTGTGATTAAAGCTCTTTGTAAAACAACGCTGTCTGGAAGGAATTGTTTATTTGTTTTTGAAGCGTAGATTCACAATTGAGCCACCCTCGAGTGGATGCCTGAAGGGAGGTTGAGTTCAGAGGTGGTGTTGGCTGTCCAGGGGACTAATTCCAAATGTGACCACCATCTTGAATCATAATGGCCCAGAATTTGCTGGAAAAATAACGGCAAGTTCAGGCGCACGCCATTATTAGCGTGTGAAAAACCCAGCAATTTGTGGTGAGGAAATGAGTTGCAAATCATCACAAGTTGCGGGACGATTTGCACCACTCCGCCATTAGCCTCACAAAATCAGGAGCTCGCCGTCAGTCTCCCCATGAGTGTCAAGAAATTGTTGGATTTGCGCCCTAAATACGAATTAAAATTGTCGCAGAAAGTTAGGCCTGCTATTTCATGGCGTAAGGACCTTGTTAATGGGATAATTTATGGTCCTGACATGCCACTCAACCTTGGATGCCCAGAAAGAGAACAATTTAAAGTCTGGAGTCTCACTCCTGCAGGTAGTATATTGTTCCTAGAGATATTTTAAATTTTAAATTGTTAAATTTCTTCCTTTTCCTTTCTGTCTCTTTCTCTCTCAATCCAATCTTCCTTTCCCTCTCTTTATTTCTCTTTCTGTATCTAATTTGACTCTAATTCACGCTATTTCCTTCTCGGTCATTTGCTCTGTTTCTTTCTCTATCCTTAAATTTAATTGGTTAAGGAGATAGACTATTCGTCCTGTCATTCACCAAGGTCCCAGATGCCCTGTTGACCTCGCCATTATCAACTTGCACTTCCAGTGCAAAAATAATTGGAGCTGAAGGGTGAGGAAAATAATCCAACTCACGGTGCACCAGCAAATTCTGGACCATTAATACCTACAGCTTGAGATTGTAACATGTCCTTGCTTTAATGCAATCTGTCCTTCAGTTTTTCTCATTGAGATCATAGAAGACCTCCAGATATGTGACCTGAAAATTTTTCTTTTATTGATATATAATGGGTGCTGGCTTTTATCGTCAACACACAGATCAACAAGATTGTGATTTGGCAGGGTGCACTGTGACAATTTCAGAAATAAAAAGTAATCCCTGTCTTTTTCAGCAAACTTTCCAATTTTATGTCTCAAACTGAGCAGATTGAAATCATAGGTTGTTTTCAGAAGCAACTTTTAGTACTATTGATTTCTGCAAATAAAATCCGTGGGACAATTCAACTTTCAATCTGAACCTACATTTAAGATATGTTATTTTACAAAAAAAATCTTGGCTATATTCCTACCTGTATAGGAAAACACAGCCCGGTTCAATATAAAAAACAAATCCAATTCACAAATCAATGCCAGCAAATCATCAGTTCCTCCACATTGCATCGAAAACAGAATTTCAAGAACTCCTGTTATCCCCGCTTACTCCTGAGGTGGCGTAGTAGCCTATTTCAGCCTGTTACAACAAACACAGCTAAACTACATTATAGCTGGGGTTGTCCACTTGTGTGCTCACCAGCCAACGATTTCCCCCATTCATTTTAAGGGAAAGGAAAATCACGGACTGGCAAGTGCAGAGGCAAAAACTCTAGCCACCATTTCTTCCAACTAATCATGAGCAAGGCCATGGGACATTTACTGGTATTTTAAAACCGTCACATGACTAGAGCATGTCCGTTTCAGTCCAAATATCACACTTTGCAAAATAATCCTAAAAAAAGAAAAAAAGCCTGGATCCTGAAATTTACCAACCTCTAATTAACCTGAAGCACCTACTCAGGTTCCATAGCAAGTGCTTGAGCAGCAGCCTTAAAGAGAAAGGCCAGGTTAGCAGCTAAATATCGCAACCAATACAGAGCAATGCTACAGAAGATCTAAAATATTGTTACTTTCAGCTTACATTTTATATTTTTATCTGTTTATTGTCACTGCAGAGGAAACAAATGATTATTATTTAGGAAGTGTACTTAAACCCAGGTTCAGTATGTTGAACACAGCCAAATGTAACTGAAAGAAATTCTGTGGTGGTGTACATGACTACTTAATGCAGGGCAACACAAGATGAGAGCTAAGCTGCACCTTGAAAGAATTCGACTGCAGATACTGAACAATGAGGGAATGTTGATCCAAGTAATGTGTCTCCAAGTCCAATTCATATGTCATTATCCAAAATATGAGCATGGTATTTTGAGATGCCTAGATTGAACTCAAAATCCTTGGCTGTTTTTTACCTCAGTAAGTTGACGATTATATTGGGCTGGAATTTGCTGTGGGCGGCGGACTTGCACTTGCCCATAGACTTTTGCACGGCAACTTCCTCTCATCGGGCGCTCAATCTAACGCAGTGCCCTCTACAGGGCATCTGGGACGTATGTGAATGATGCAAGCAACTGTGTATCCCCTTAACCAATCAGATTGAAGGATGTTAATAAGCCATGCAGAGACTGAAGCAGGACATGTACGTTAGAATAGTGGATTCAGTGTCAAATCAGGTACAGGAAGCGAAATAAAGAGAGGGTACGAAATATTGAATTAGGAGACTGAAAGATAAGGTAAAAAAGTAAAAAATTAAAAACATTGTTTCTTTTAAATGTCCAACAAATAAAATCTGAAGGAATGAGACTCAGAATTGTAAACGTTAAGTTTTGGTGCCAGAGAGGTTGTTTGGCAGTCATTAAGACTTACCACATTATTAACAGGGTGATTAGACTTAAAATGACATGACGAGGCTGATTTTCGGATGGTGGAGCGGGTGCGTTGGGGGCGGCTGGGCTCCTAAAATTGGAGAAATTCAGAGCGGGTTCGGAGGCCGGCTCCAACCTGCTGACTTCTGGGTTCCCCAGTGACGTGTTCGGGTGTGCATGCACCTCCCAAATGCGGGACTCCCACCAGCAATTAAAGCCGGCGGGATGATGATTTACATACCTTGACAGATAGTTAAGGTACTTGAGAGACCTCATTGAGAAGACATTTTGGCAGGGGTGCAATTTTGAAGGATCCTCAGTGTGTTTCCCATGCTGTGGGAAATACTCACTGTTCTAGCAGACGTGTTTCAGCCAGCAACCAGTGGGAGATGCAAATGATTATTTGACAGGTTGGGAGAAAACCTCGTTTATTGCAGCAGGGCACTCTGTCACTTCAGACAAAGTTTTGGCTGCAAGACCTTTGTGTTTTCACTCAAAATTCTTACTTTCCACCCAAAACTCTGCTGTGCAAACACATTTACCTACTTTGCGGACCCCCTCAAACTCATACCGTCAGGATGGGGGGGCGCCATGGCTGCATTCATCACTTCATCTGAGGACGAGCAACATCACCAGCCTTGCCAGGCACGGCGTCCACCTCCGCCACGTGGAGCTCCACAACACAGTGCTGTGCCATGACCACCTGCACAAGAGCACGGAGGGCAACAACAGAGAGAGCGACGTCGCAGGAGGCACCACCCTTGCAACAGGGTCCACAGACCTAGGCTCAGCTTCCTGGACCTCTCTGAGGAGCAGTGCATACGGAAGCTCAGAGTGAGACACCAGGTAGTTGCAGACATCTGCAGCCTCTTTCATGCCGAGCTGCTCCTGGCTGGGCCGAACAGCATCCCCTTACTTGTCGCTGTCAAAGTCACTACTGCCCTCAACTTCATTCCGGGGTGCCACCGGGAACATCGCTCGGGTCTCTCAGTCGTCTGCACACAAGTGCATAAGGTAGGTCACCGATGGATTGTTTCACAGGGCCTCGCACTATGTCAAATTCCCCATGGATGACCTCAGCCAGATGGAGAGGGCAGTGGGATTCCATGCTGTGGCTGGCTTCCCACGGGTGCAGGGTATAATCAATTGCACCCATATAGCAATACGAGCACCTCCACACGAGCCAGGACTGTTCATCAACAGGAAGGGCTATCACTCCATCAACACTCAGCTCATTTGTGACCACCACAAGAGATTCCTTCACGTGTCCGCCAGACACCCTGGCAGCTGCCACGATTCCTTCATCCTCCGGGAGTCCAACATGCCGCCCCTCTTCCACGCACCGAACACCCGCAAGGGCTGGCTCCTCGGGGACAAGAGATACCCCCTGCACACGTGGCTCATGACACCTCTGAGGAACTCCACCGCCGAGCAACAGCATCAATAGAACGACAGTCTAAAATTGAGCAGGCTATAGGGCTGCTCAAGATGCGCTTCAGGTGCCTTGATCATTCTGGGGGAGCACTTCAATACGCACCAGACAGAGTGGGACGCATTATAGTCGTGTGTTGTGTCCTGCACAACAGGGCACAACAGAGAGGGGTGCCGCTTGAGGAGGCCCCATCCACATCTGCCACCCACTTTGAGGATGAGGAGGAGGAGGCTGAGGAGGCCGAGGAGGAGCAACAACCCACGGGCAGAACAGCGGCTCACCTGGCTGCTCGTGAGGCCAGGGAGTCACTGATATGTGAATGGTTCTCCAAACATCAGACAGTGTGAAGAGTCCAGTCCTCACCACCTGGACAGAGCAGCGGCCACACCAGCCCCGCCCCCCCCCCCACCCCGCTTCCCTCCACAAAACAGTCCTGCAACTACACATACACCCACTGTAGAGTGAACCAATGGGTGGCATCAAGTGTGGACATTCATGGTGATCCTCATGAAAGGGCCTTATTACAGAAGCCAGTCAAGAATGGCCAAGACGTGGCAGTAGTGGTGACAATAATAATATTTAATGTGCATTTAACAAAATGCAAATTTAAATAAAAAACGTGACCAACTGCCGATCACCCTTGTACATCCCCTTTGTGCTTACAAAACCTTCGCCTTTCGCTTCCGACTACTTCTACATGGTGCATCCCCTGTGGCTGCAGCAGAGGTAGTAGCAGGTTGCTCTTGTTCATGCTCTGACCAATTAGATGCTTTGGGCCCTCTGTGTTTCGGTGCCTGTGAGGGCCCCTCCAAAGACTGCTCCTCCTGCACCTGTGCAGGGGCAGGCTCGGCCACCTGAAGAGGAGACAGCATTGCCACTGGTTGAGAGGGGGGCAACGGGTGAGACATGGGGGCGCTTTGAGTGGGTCCCCACTTCCACGTCCCCTTTCACCATCATCCCTCCCCTGGGCCAGGACCACATCACTCCTACCACTCTGCTGGACGACAGTTTGGAGGACACGTGTGAAGCCTTGTAAGGCCAGTGCTAGAGTATCTGCCTGCTTGTTTAAGGCGGCAGAATGTTGTTCACCCTGAGTCTGAAGGGCCATTGTCAGGGCCTGAATGGACTCATTGGTGAGCCGTGCTTGAAGGTCCTTGGAGGCTTGCCTTCCCTCGATTGCAGACATTCCTGCACTTACCGCGGCACTATCTCAGAGATGCCCTCACGTCCCTGTGACAGTATCTCAGAGATGCCCTCCCTTACCTGTGCCACCATTCCACTCATGCAGTAGTTGGACTCCTCCATCCTCTGCGCGATTGTGGAGAGTGCGCGTGGCACCTGTTCCAGCACCTCACAAATGTGCTGCTGGCCCTTGATCATTCTCCTTTTAATGGCCCCCAGGTTTCAGCATCTGCGTCCAGCTGAGCAGAGCCTGGAGAAGAGTGCTCCCACCGACACGGACTCGCCACAGCTGCCCCTGCCGCCAGTGTCTGCTCGTGCTCACATGTGTGTGGTAACTCACCATGTGTGACCCCAACTAACTGAGGACGGGGACCCACCAGGTGTGTGTATCTGCGCTGGTGGATGGTTCGCTCAGATGTGACGGTGCCCTCTCAGAGGCTGGCAGGTCCTCTGAGGAATCGCCCTCCACAGAAGGCAATATTAAGCATGATTACAGATGTTGAGGTACTGCAGATGGCAAGGCATGTTAACATCAATTGATATTGTGTGTGCTGAATGTTAAAGTTCTGTCACCAGACGTTTGTCAGGTGCTAGTCTCGCGTCTCCGACGGACAGGCACTCGAGGGTGTGGCTCAGCTCCAGCGCCTCCTGCTTCACGTCTGTGAGCACGACTACCCCTCCGGTCCTCGCCCTCTCCCGTGCATTCTGGGCTCTCTTCTCCCATAAGGGGAGAAAGTAGAGACACGTGAGTGAGTGATGGTGACCTGGCCAACTGCTGAATGCATTGGTTTGGGTACAGCTGACCGTGCAAGAGATGCATCAGAGGGTGAGTATGAGACAGAGCCATGACATTGCATGAGGATTGGATTGAGTGGTAGTGGTGGGGTGAGTAATGGGGAGGTGAGGAAGTGCAGGTAAGTTAGAGTCATAGTGTCATAGAGTTATACAGCACGGATAGAGGCCCTTCGGCCCATCGTGTCCGCGCCGGCCATCAAGCCCAGTCTAATCTAATCCCATATTCCAGCATTTGGTCCGTAGCCTTGTATGCTATGGCATTTCAAGTGCTCATCCAAATGCTTCATGAATGTTGTGAGGGTTCCTGCCTCCACAACCCTTTCAGGCAGTGAGTTCCAGACTCCAACCACCCTCTGGGTGAAAAAGTTCTTTCTCAAATCCCCTCTAAACCTCCCGCCTTTTACCTTGAATCTATGCCCCCTTGTTATAGAACCCTCAACGAAGGGAAAAAGCTCCTTAGTATCCATCCTATCTGTGCCCCTCATAATTTTGTACAACTCAATCATGTCCCCCCTCAGCCTCCTCTGCTCCAAGGAAATCAAACCCAATCTTCCCAGTCTCTCTTCATAGCTGAAGCGCTCCAGCCCTGGGAACATCCTGGTGAATCTCCTCTGAACCCTCTCCAAAGCGATCACATCCTTCCTGTAGTGCGGCGACCAGAACTGCACACAGTACTCCAGCTGTGGCCTAACCAGTGTTTTATACAGCTCCATCATAACCTCCTTGCTCTTATATTCTATGCCTCGGCTAATAAAGGCAAGTATCCCATATGCCTTCTTTACCACCTTATCTACCTGTTCCGCCGCCTTGAGGGATCTGTGAACTTGCACTGACCCTCTGTCTTGCCTAGGGTCTTCCCATTCATTGTGTATTCCCTTGCCTTGTTAGTCCCTCCAAAGTGCATCACCTCTCATTTTTCCGGGTTAAATTCCATTTGCCACTGTTCTGCCCATCTGACCAACCCATCTATATCGTCCTGCAGACTGAGGCTATCCTCCTCGCTATTTACCACCCTACCAATTTTTGTATCATCAGCGAACTTACTGATCATACCTTTTACATTCATATCCAAATCGTTAATGTAGACCACAAACAGCAAGGGCCCCAGCACAGATCCCTGTGGTACCCCACTGGCCACAGGCTTCCAGTCACAAAAACAACCTTCGACCATCACCCTCTGCCTTCTGCCACTAATTGTAAACAATTTTACAACACCAAGTTATAGTCCAGCAATTTTATTTTAAATTCACAAGCTTTCGGAGATTTTCTCCTTCCTCAGGCAAATGTTTCAAGATCTCCTTGAAGCCTACGCATTTATACATATTGAACAATAATACATGGTGTTTACAGACTGCCCCTGCAACTGCCCGTTGCCAAGGCAATCACCGTGTTCAGACAGAGAGGTGTTACCTGCAGAACCTCCGAATACACATTCAACAAAAAAACAAACAGGGAAAAAAAAACAGAGAAAAAAAAACACAGAGAGAGGCAGAAACATCCGGAAGGCAGAGAGAGCCAGCAAATGACCCATTATATTAAATACAGATAACATTTGTTCGCTGGTGGGGTAACGTGTAGCGTGACATGAACCCAAGATCCCGGTTGAGGCCGTCCTCATGGGTGCGGAACTTGGCTATCACTAAGCCAGTTTTGCCACTAAGCCAGTTTTGTATCCAAAGTGCCAAGGCACCCTGGACTCCATGGGCTCGTACCTTCTTGACCAGTCTCCTGTGCGGGACTTTATCGAAGGCCTTACTGAAATCCATGTTTCCCACATCCACTGCGTTACCCTCATCCACACGCCTCGTCACCCCCTCAAAAAATTCAATCAAGTTAGTCAGACATGATCTTCCCTTGACAAAGCCATGTTGACTATCCCTGATTAATCCTTGCTTCTCCAAGTGGAGACTAATTTTGTCCTTCAGAATTTTTTCCAATAATTTTCCTACCACTGATGTTAGGCTCACTGGCCTGTAGTTCCCCGGTTTTTCCCTACTCCCCTTCTTGAATAATGGTACTACATTAGCGGTTCTCCAGTCCTCTGGCACATCCCCTGTGGCCAGAGAGGTTCTGAATATATGTGTCAGAGCCCCCGCAATCTCCTCCTTTGCCTCACACAGTAGCCTGGGATACATTTCGTCCGGGCCTGGGGATTTATCCATTTTTAGGCCTGCTAAAACCGCCAATACCTCCTCCCGCTCGATGTTAATATGTTCGAGTATATCACAGTCCCCCTGTCGTATTTCTATGTCTACATCGTCCTTCTCCATAGTGAAAACAGATGCAAAAAATTCATTTAGAACCCCTCCTACATCTTCCGGCTCCACACACAGATTGCCATTTTTGTCCCTAATGGGCCCTATTTTTTCCCGAGTTATCCTCTTACCCTTAATATACTTATAAAACATCTTAGGATTTTCCTTTATTTTGCTTGCCAGTGTTTTTTCATGGCCCCTCCTTGATCTCCTAATTTCCTTTTTAAGTATCCCCCTGCACTTTTTGTACTCCTCTAGGGCTTCCTCCGTCCTTAGCCTTTTGTATCTGCCAAAAGCCCTCCTTTTTTTCCTAATCCATTCTCGTATATCCCCTGACATCCAAGGTTCCCTGGAGTTCTTGGAACCACCCTTGACCTTTACGGGAACATGTTGCCATTGTATGGTCTCAATCTCCCTTCTGAAAGACTCCCATTGCTCCGATGCGGATTTTCCTACAAGCAGCTGATCCCAGTCCATTTTGGCCAGATCCTGCCTTATCCTATTAAAATCGGCCTTCCCCCAATTTAGAACCTTTATTTCCGGCCCCTCCCTGTCCTTTTCCATGACCACCTTAAATCTCACTGAATTATGGTCACTGTCACCAAAGTGCTCACCTACTAGCACTTCTTCCACTTGGCCGGCCACATTCCCTAGAATTAGATCCAGTACCGCCCCCTCTCTTGTAGGACTTTCTACATGCTGGCTCAAAAAGCTCTCCTGGATGCACGTTAAGAATTTTGTACCCTCTAAGCCTTTTACACTCTGAGTATCCCAGTTAATATTGGGGAAGTTGAAATCCCCCACTATTATTACCCTATTATTTGCACAATTTTCTGAGATTTGCCGTGCTTGCCCCCTTTTTGTTTTTAAGCTCCACCCATATGGCCTCATTAGAGGAACCTGCTAATATATCATCCCTCCTTATGGCAGTAATTGATTCTTTAATTAATATTGCGACCCCCCTCCTCTTATACCTCCCCCTCTGTCTCGCCTGAAGATTCTGTACCCCGGAATATTGAGCTGCCAGTCTTGCCCCTCCCTCAGCCATGTCTCTGTGACAGCAACAATATCATACTCCCATGTGTTTATCAACACCTTCAGTTCATCCACCTTATTTGCAAGACTCCTTGCATTAAAATAGATGCCATCCAGCCTTGCTCTTACATATTTGCCCTGTCTTCCAAGCTGACTTGTTTTTTTCTCAATATTTGGCTGCACATCACCCGCTCTTGTAGCTCCACTCTGTATCCCATCCCCCTTGCCAAGTTAGTTTAAACCCCCCCCCCAACAGTGCTAGCAAACCTCCCCGCAAGGATATTTGTCCCGCTCTGGTTCAGATGCAACCCGTCCGACTTGTACAAGTCCCACCTTCCCCAGAAGCAGGCCCAGTGATCCAGGAAACTGAAACCCTCCCTCCTGCACCAACTCTTTAGCCACGCATTCATCTGTTCTATCCTCCTATTTCTATACTCACTAGCCCGTGGCACTGGGCGTAATCCAGAGATTACAACCTTTGAGGTCCTGCTACCTAGCTCCCTAAATTCTTGATGCAGGACCTCATCTCCCTTCCTACCTATGTCGTTGGTCCCAATGTGGACCACGACCTCTGCCTGCTCATCCTCCCCCTTGAGAATGCCCTGAAGCCGCTCAGTGACATCCATGACCCTGGCACCAGGGAGGCAACAAACCATCCTGGAGTCACATTTACGGCCACAGAAACGCCTGTCTGTTCCCCTTACGATAGAATCCCCTACCACTATAGCTCTTCCACTCTTTTTCCTCCCAGCCTGTGCAGCAGAGCTACCCCTGGTGCCAGGAAGTTGGCTGCTGCTGCCTTCCCCTGATAAGTCATCCCCCTCAACAATATCCAAAGCGGTATATTTGTTTGAGAGGGGGACGGCCACAGAGGACCCCTGCACTGCCTGCCTGCTCCTCTTACTCTGCCTGGAGGTCACCCACTTACTTCCTGCCTGTACAACCTTTACCTGCGGTGTGACCATCTCACTAAACGTGCTATCCACGACGTTTTCAGCATCGCGAATGCTCCATAATGAATCCATCCGCAGCTCCAGTGCCGCAATGCGGTTTGTCAGTAGCTGCAGCTGGATACATTTCCCGCACACATGGTCGTCAGGGACACCGGAAGGGTCCCTGATTTCCCACATAGAGCAGGAAGAGCATAACACGAGGCTGGGCTGTCCTGACATGACTTACCCTTTAACTAATTAATTCAAATTAAATGAATCCCACCAATTTCACTTCAATTAAAAGGTATACTCAAGGGCCCTTGCTGAACAGCAAGATGATGAGCTTTGAGTGGGAGTGAGGAGTGATGTGATAGAGTAGTGTTGGCAGTGCAGAATGAGTTGTAGGGTGGGGGCGGTGATGTGGAAGATGGAGTGTAGGAGAATGACTAAGTGTACTCACTTTGGCTGACCTCGTTCGGTCATTGAAGCGCTTCCTGCACTGGTGCAGGAGATGTTGCTGCTGCTGGTGACCTCCTCTGCCACCTCAAGCCAGGCCTTCTTGGTGGCAGAGGCAGGCCACTTCGTCCCTTCTGCCGGGTAAAAGACATCCGTCCTCCTCCTCACCCCATCCAGTAGCACCTGGAGTGAGGCATCACTGAATCTAGGAGCAGCCTTTCCCCTGGGCTGCTCCATTGTGTTATTTGGGTGTTTCCTCCAGGAGCAGCCATTGGAGGACTGCCCCTTTAAATAGAGCTCCGTCAGCTGATAGCCTGTGACGCGGATGCGCAGTCCGCCCGCTGCGCAAGTTTCCGATGGGAAACCCGGAAGCCACGATAAGTGGCTCCAATTTACTCGCGATTGCGTGGGGAACGGACGGATTTTATTGGGCAGGTTACTCACGCGCTCAGTCGCCCCTCCGCTGCCAACCCACCTCCCCACTAATATCGGGCCCGACATATCTTTTTTTGGCAAGATTAGTTTGTATCCATCAGGTCAGTGCAGGAACTTCACGCCGTTCCATTCATTTGAATGGAGAACTAGCCACCAAGATGTTGTTCTCATGCAGCTTTCAGAGTAGGTCACATCTGGTATAGTCACTTCCAGATTTCTGCATTTAACTGCGCATGTGAGGTCGCCAGAAGTTACTCTACCATTTGCACAGAAATAACAGTGAGCCCTGTTGGCCTCGCTGTTATTTTTACAGGAAAATCCAGCCCAACAAAACTAGCTGATGATTAGAAATATGCATTCTTTATCAGGTCACAGTTTACCCCAGTCCAAGGAGGACACCTCACCAGTACTGTCATCTTCTGTCTATTCCAACTCAAACTATTGCCAACTTAGGGGCTTTGACTGAACCTGTCAGACTGCTTGCCTGTACTAGTCACTTCTCTGACTGCTCTGGAGACACTTCAAAACTTTCACTTTCATTAAATTCACTTATGTAAGGTTAGTGGATTAAAGCACTTACATTACAATCTGATTGTGCAGCTCCAAAAATACTGTGCGAGTTCAAATGATCTTAACAGTGCCTTCTACAAACAAGCAAAACTTTTTCACCACTTTTCACTAATGTTCTTTAATTCATTTTTGGAGGAGGAAGGAACCCAGAGAGCAGGGCGAGAAAATATTCTGTTCACACTATCTCCTGACATTACAACGCTTGGCACACACATTCTTGCTAAAATTTGAAAAGACGGACCTCTCAGCTCAATGATTTTCTCTTAAAAGTAGTGAGTCAGTGAAATTTTCGCTCATTTGGATGAAGCTCTTAAAGACACAATGGCCCTGGGCTTACTCCATTTGATGCATCTAGTTTTTTCCCACGACATTCCCTCGTTCTTCTGTTGAGGGGAGTGCCAAAAATGCATTCTCACACCACTGACAGCTCATTGCTACAGGCTGTTCCTCCTATCCCCATTAACTTGGGCTGGGTCAGCGATGGAGTCCCATGACAGATATCCCTGTGTAACTGTTGGGATTGCACACCCAAAGATTTTCAGGGTCAGTGGGAAGGTGGAATTTTCTCTCATTTGAATGATGGCTTAATCATTTGAATGGAGGACAAACTGCAGTCCAAAAATGAGGAAGACCTAATCATAATCTGTCAGCTGTTCTCCAGTAATGTCCATGACTAGAATATCTTCCACTTCTTCCCCCTTCACATTATCAGTGAGCAGATCTAAATCTTCTTACCCTTTTGATATGAACTGAAAGATTTTCTGTACCATTCAAACCTTTAAGTAAACTTTGCCCAGTCCTTGGGCTTTTTGAATTACATTTCGTTAAGGAACTATGTTGAAATGCTGCCATTTTCTTGCTTCCTGCCCTCCTCTGTTGCCATTACTTATCAGGTGTCGCCTTTCCTGAACTCTAGTTTTGGCCCAGTTTGTGTTTAGGCCTCTCTCACAGATTATTTGGTCCACCGTTTAATAAAAGTAGCTAGGTACTATCATGTGGTGTGAGTCATTTTAACCAGACTTAGATACATTGAAACAGACATGTGAATTTTAATAGCACACTCTGCATACAGCTATACCAAATGGAAAATGAAGCAGGAGGCTAGGAGTTCCCCTGCCGCCTAATTATACTATCAATGCTGGGTCCATGTCTACTACAATTGCAAGCCAGCAAATACAGCTAAGGGGAAGCTGCAGGAAATCCCAAGGCGGACCGGGGGAGGTGGGGAGAGGTGGTGGAGACCTTGCATAATGAGTTTCCGCCCACTAGGAACTAGCCTGAGACTATTCAAACTCATTTCACATAAGACACTTACGGAGGAGTCTTTCATCATCAGTCTGGGGTGGATTTGAAGCCAGGTCCCATAAGTAAGGCCAGTGTCTAACCTGTTGCACATTCCATATCATTTTACTCCCAGCAACTGCAATAAACTTGCATACTCTAAGACTGACATTATTTAGTTTGTACATCAAAATTAAAAATTACCAACAGGCACATTTCTGTTAAAGTGTTCTGTATTTAATCAGTATTTCTTTGATCTTAATAATAAAACAAAAGTGTTTCCATTTATTTAGTGCCTCATCAGAACAAGATGTCTCAAAGGGCCTGAATTTCCTTGGAATCTTTGCCACTGTGCTGCCGTAACTTGGCCAGAAGTGCAGTATCACATGGAAATTCAGGGCCAAAGTATTTCAATCAATTAATTAAAAGAGAGAAAGAACTTGCATTTAAAGTTTTCAAGTCCTCAGGATGTCCCAAAGTGCTTTAAAGTCAATGAATTACTTTTTTGAAGAGTGGTCACTCTTGTTATGTAGACAAATGTGGTTGTTATTTTCTATGCAGCCAGCTCCCACAAGCAGCAATGAGATACCTGACCAGTTCATTTGTTTTTATGATGTTGGTTGAAGAATAAATATTGGTCAGGACACTGGTAGAACTTCCCTCTCTACTTCAAGTAGTACCATAGGATCATTTACAGCCACCTGAACAGGCAATTAGGGCCTTGGTTTAACATCTCATCCAATAGATGGCATTTCTGGCAGTTGAGTATTCCATCAGAGCTGCATTGAAATGTCAGCCTTGATTATTTGCTGAAGTCTCTGGAGTGGGACTCTAAGCCTTCTCACTCTCAGGTTAGAGTGAATGGCAAATTAGCCAATCTGGCACTGACAGATTACTTTTGACTCTCAAGCTGCCAAATGTAGAAGTAGCAGGCAGTGATGTGTCATGATTAGTTGTGATGTGGAGATGCCGGTGATGGACTGGGGTTGACAATTGTAAACAATTTTACAACACCAAGTTATAGTCCAGCAATTTTATTTTAAATTCACAAGCTTTCGGAGGCTACCTCCTTCGTCAGATAAATGCGATTTCATCTCGAGGATTTCATTTTCACATCGTTCACCTGACGAAGGAGGTAGCCTCCGAAAGCTTGTGAATTTAAAATAAAATTGCTGGACTATAACTTGGTGTTGTAAAATTGTTTACAATGATTAGTTGTGTGACAGAATGGACTAATAGCAGAAAAATGTGCATGAATCCAGCTATTGTATGTTTCAGGAAGTTACATAAACAGTAATATTTATGATTTCTTTGCAATTACATCATGGTGTGGTCTGCTGCCTATGGTGTAGTAATCTTCGAAGGTGAGGAACACTTAGGCCACGATATTAACCCAGAGATAGGAGGGTGTTAGCGGGTGACGAATCCACAGCATCATGTGACATATTAAACTGGTCGATTTTAACGGCCAGGCGTCATTTAAATAAAGCTCCTGGGTTCCTCGATGTAATGACACGTCTATGCATGTGCCGCCCACCTGCATGAGGGCTGCACATAGTGCAATAGTGACTGCAATTTCCCAGCCACTATTTAAAGACCCAGTCACCACTGCAAGGGAGGCTGAGGAAAAGGAGTGAGGAAACATTAAACAGAAATTGGAAATTGTACATATGGCTGCAAAGGGAGAGAATGTGGCCAGGAGGGATGTGTTGCTCCCCACAATTAGGAAGAAAAAAACTCCTGCCACAACCAAGAGGGCCTGGATTGAGTTAGCTGAGGAAGTGAGCAGCAGGAGCGTGATGCCGTGGACCTGGATCTAGTGCAGGAAACGGTTCAATGACCTGACATGATCAGGAAAGGTCAGTACATGTTCTTCTTTACTCATCTCCTGCAATGCTCTTCCTTCCATTCCCTCCTATCCATTCTACATCATTTGCACCACCCCTCATCCCTACATCACTTTCCTCACCACCAATCACAATGGTACACTGTACCACCTCTCATCCTCACTTGTCATGGCTCACCTGCCGCTTCCTCCTTTCACTGCTGCCAATAATACTATCTCCTCTGAGCTGTTCAACCTGTACCTCTTCTCAACAAATCTCCTCAATTCACACTGTAGCCAATGCAACAAGCATAGCAAATGCATGACATCCCTACTCCTATTACAACTGTCTGATTCTCACTTCCATTGTATGCAACACATGCAGAAGAAGGACACATCCTTGGGAGCTGCTCATAATGCTGTGGAGGATGAAGAGGAGCAGCAGCAACGCTGTGCTGAGAAAGGAGCTGCAGGAGAGCCACAGAGAAGGTAGGAACAGAAGGCCTTACCCACCTCACAGGGTTTACAAACAGAGGCTCAACTTTCTTGACCAGTCTGAGGAGCATTGCTTCAGGAGGCTCAGATTGTCAAGGCAGGTGGTTGTGCACCTCTGCAGCCTCCTCGAGGAAGACCTCCTGCCTGCTCTGCAGGAGAAGAGAGTGCAGAAAACCAGGGTAAGGGCCAGGCAGAGGACCAGACTTTGTGGATGTAACCCTGACGGAGGAGGAGGAATTGGAGGTAAGCGGCACCTCTAGCATTGGTGATGGTGAAGTTGGCAGATTATCAGAGCAGGGTGACTGATTTAACCTTACGCCCCCTCATCTCCCACAAACAACTGCACCTTCAGCCGACTTCAACACATCAATCAGTATGGTCAAATGCTTCATGTGCACATTCTGAGTACCATTACTAAATCTTCACCCTTTCTTCTTTCTTACACAGCCCTCACAGGAAGATCACGAGCCCCTGCCCACAGAGGAAGAAGATTTCTTGGAGGAACACATCCCTTCTGAAGATGCACCAGCACACGCTTACATGCTTTATAGGCACCAGCGCAGAGACTGACGCATTGAGTGGGCTTGTTAGTCAGATAGATGGGCCGGATGAGTCTCACAGCATAAGTGAACAGGAGCAGATAGTGGTGGCAGGGACAACTGAGGAGAATACACACTGGAGAGTGTCGTCCACACCAAGCTCTGCTCAGCAGGGCAGAGATGTAGAACTCCAGGGGCCAGCCATGAAAAGGAGAATATTGGAGGCATAAGAACAAATGTGTGATGTGTTGTCAGTCCTGCCAGGCACTCTGTCCACTATGGCAGGGAGGATGGAGGAGTCCACTTCCACCATCTGTGCAGTGCTTTTGCAGGTGTTCTCAACTCTGCAATCTGCACTGGTGCATGTGGCCACTTTCAGGGACACTGCAGCTGGGCCCTGACAACAGGAGTCAATGCAACCAGCGTTTGCGGCCTTGTTAAAGGCTCAAATGACTGCAATACAGACTTTGGGTTCTAGCATCTGTTCCACCTTAGAGAAACTGGTGGATAGAGTAGATCGGGGCTTCAAGTCATCACTCATCTTCTCCAGTCTGCTCTCCCGTGGACCATCAGGACTGATGTGCCTCTGGGGAGGGATGTTGCTGGAACGCACACA
Source organism: Heptranchias perlo (assembly GCF_035084215.1). Classification (NCBI taxonomy): domain Eukaryota; kingdom Metazoa; phylum Chordata; class Chondrichthyes; order Hexanchiformes; family Hexanchidae; genus Heptranchias; species Heptranchias perlo. The sequence goes on from NC_090330.1 coordinate 78,970,053, forward strand.
GTACATGCAGACCTCTCTCAGGACGTCTCCTCCATTGCCACCCCCTCAACCAATACCTGACATGGTGCTTGAATTTTAGCTGGCCCAGACTGCTCCAGCAGAAGTCCAGGAGCGGCAGTCAGTGGCAGGGCTCTCACAGGCTCCAGCACTCAGAGGTCGTCAGCTACGAACATCTCAGGATTATGAGGAAGATGCACAGCAGCCTATCTCCAGCTCTGCTGAAGCCTCTGGGGTGGCATCTCAATGATGTGGTAGAAGTAGGAAGCGATGAACTAAATAGAGGACTTGGGGTTCGCATTTAGATGTTGCACTAGTTGATTTGTTAAGATTTGACTTTTGGTGCACATTAAAACCTTTTTCACTTCTGTCACTTTCATGTGCCCTCTACTTTCAAGGCAATTTGTGTGTCTGTTTTTTATTTCATAGATGTGGAAGTTGGTTCAATGTTTTCAAGGTGACAAGTTGGAGGATGGCAAAGCATTGGAGTGATTGTTGCAGGACTGTTCGTGCAAGGGGGTCTGGTCACGCAATGGTGGTAAAAGTGGCAGATGTCTAAGTGAAACACCGAACTATAAGAGCAGCTCTTGCATCTCGGGCTGCAAGATGATCCGCACGCCATGCTCTCCATCTTCCACCTCACCATTCTCTTCCTTATCAGATGATGAGCCCTGAGTGCCTTCTTCCTCCTTCATCTCCAGTCCTCTTTGTTGAGCAATGTTATGCAGCGTGCCACTATTATTCTGGATACTCTGGCTGGTGAGTATTGCAGAGAGCCTCCAGACCTGTCAAGGCACCTGATCCTCAACTTGAGCTTTCCAATGGTGTAAATACACACCTCGTGGTCATGTATTTGCTGTGGAGTGGTGGGATTCCAAAGAGGTGTCATGAGCCATGGTAGAAGAGGGTATCCCTTGTCCCCAAGAAGCCATCCTCTAAGTCCGTGTCAGGGCGAAACCTGTGGGGGGATATTGGACTAACGTAAGATGAACACATCATGGCAGCCCCTTGGTATCGGGCACATACCTACATGAACCTTTTCTTGTGGTTGCAAATGACTTGGACGTTAATGGATTGGAAGCCCTTGAAGTTAACAAAGGCTCCTGGCTGGTCATAGGATGTCCTGATAGTTACGTGTGTGCAGTCTATGACACCCTGCCCTTGTGGAAACACAGTCAGAGCTGCAAACCCCAATGCTCTTTCCGTCTGACTGTTGTCATTAATTGGGAAGGAGATATATTATCTGGCCCTGGCACATAACGCATTGATCACCTGCCTGATGCATTTGTGGATGGTTGACTGTGACACCCTCGATATGCCCCCCTTGGCAGCCTAGAAGGATCCAGAGGCCGCCAGGTCCAGCAGGCAGGAGGTCTTCCTCGAGGAGGTTGCAGAGGTCCGCGACCATCTGCCTTGACAATCTGAGCCTCCTGAAGCATTGCTCCTCAGACAGATCAAGGAAGCTGAGCCTCTGTCTGTAAACCCTGTGAAGTTGGTAAGACTTTTTGTTGCTGCCTTCTCTGTGGCCCTCCTGCAGTTCCTTCCTCAGCACTTGCTGCTGCTGCACCTTTTCATCCTCCACCTGTTCACTCCAATAGAGTGCAGCTAGAGCAGCACTCATAATCAGCATCTCATATTTTTTTCCAAACATTCCTCAAAATACAACCCAAAGCAAACAGTGATCACGGAATCAAAGCCCACAATGAAGTGAAAGAGAACTTGTGAGTGTTGCAGCTTGATTCAGATCATGGCCCCTATATTTTCCCCTACATTGATCAGTCAGCACCCAATTGCAACCACGCCGACCTGCGTGAAACCCATGCTGTCCTGATTTAAATGTATTCATGAGCCTCCCGCCTCCCTACAGCAAGAGGCTCGTCGAGCCCAATATTCGCCGCCGTTACTATAGCAGCGGGCTGGAACGTGGCGTGTTGAGGGCGGAATCTGCTCCACCATTTAATAAGATCATGGCTGATCTTCAGCCTCAACTCCACTTTCCCGCCCGATCCCCATATCCCTTCATTCCACTTGAGTCCAAAAATCTATCTATCTCAGTCTTAAACATATTCAACGACTTAGCATCCTCTGGGGAGAGACCAGGTGAATTCTTGGTTCAGTCCCTGGCCTCTGTGGACTTCTTATGCTGATCTCAGCTGATCAGCTCCGGGGCTGCCACAATTGATCTTCTTGGCCCACAGTAAAGGAGGTGGGGTAGGGGGAAAGTTGAGCCACAGTTCCCTCCTGACAGCTATCCAGTTCCATGTATATCTTCCAGACAATATGGTTGAAAGGATAGATTTTGTGTCAGCTCTTCAGGTGGGAGCTTGGTTTTCTGTAGAACTGGCAAATCAGCAAAGTCAAGCGATTGGATGCACTTTTAAAGAAACAAGACAGCTAAAAATGCCCTCCATGAGCCAAGCTGGCTTTGGTGAAGGCTTTGATAAATACTTATATTATGGTACACAGGTAGCAGGATAGTATTGCGTCTTTCTTCATGGGAAAGGTACATATTTCCATTCAAATAATATCCAACATTACTCAGAGACCAAGACTAATATTAACATTCCACAGAGTCTACCTCGTGAGTCATAAGGAGACATAAATCAGAAGTGAGACTATCTCCAGGTAGATATCCACCATTGCAATAGTTTATCCCCCACATGCATTGGGATGGATCCATCATCCAGTAGCACTCAGTCCATTCTGATAACTTGAAACATTGGACGATTGTGCCATGCCTGTTTTTAAAGCGCTAAACGGGAGCATTACCATCCAATATGGCGGGCAGGAAGCAAACTCTCATTATGAGTTGGTGGGGCTGCCTTTGGGGCTGAAGGAGAAGGGGGAGCAGCAAGGCAAAGAGCCAGAGCAGTTGCGACAAGATGGAGGAGGAGGGTACTGTGCAGAAGGCTATACTCACAACGGGTCTTCAAGGAACACTTCTCCTACATGTACTTCACTGAGGAGCAATTTATGAGGTGCCTTCGCTTCACCAAGGAGGCTATGTCATCTGCTGCAGTTACAACTCGAGCCTTGCACCAGCGCATGGACAGCACAGCCTGCGGTTGTCAAGGTCACTGTGGCCCTTAACTTCTATGTCACGGGCTCCTTTCAGAGCAAAATGAACCATTTATCCCAACTCTCTGCTTCCTGTTCGATAACCAATCCTCCACCCATGCCAGAATATTACCCCCAATCCCGTGATTTTTTATCTTATGTAATAATCTTTTATGTGGCACCTTGTTGGATTTGTGTTTGTAACCTTTTGCTGCTGGTATGGGTAACACTCCCACAAGTCACCTCTAGGACATTCAACCATTCATTATTATGGCACTTATTTTTGGTTTTAGCGACATATAACAGTTCGCAGTACACCTACATATCAGGAAAGTCACCAAGGCTGTCTACGCCAGGAGGAGCATCTACATTTCCTTCCCCATGGACAGAGCAAAGCAGTACATAAGAACATAAGAAATTGGAGCAGGAGTAGGCCAATCGGCCCCTCGAGCCTGCTCCGCCATTCAATAAGATCATGGCTGATCTGATCCCAACCACAAATCTAAAGAACACAAGAAGTCGGAGTAGGACCCGGCCACATAGCCCCTGGGCCCTCTCCGCCACCCACAGGGCATTGACCGATCCGAACTCAGCTTCATGTCCAATTTCCTGCCCGATCCCCATAACCCCTAATTCCCTTTACTTCTAGGAAACTGTCTATTTCTGTTTTAAATTTATCTAATGATGTAGCTTCCACAGCTTCCTGGGGCAGCAAATTCCACAGACCTACCACCCTCTGAGTGAAGAAGTTTCTCCTCATCTCAGTTTTGAAAGAGCAGCCCCTTATTCTAAGATTATGCCCCCTAGTTCTAGTTTCACCCATCTTTGGGAACATCCTTACTGCATCCACCCGATCAAGACCCTTCACAATCTTATATGTTTCAATAAGATCGCCTCTCATTCTTCTGAACTCCAATGAGTAGAGTCCCAATCTACTCAACCTCTCCTCATATGTCCGCCCCCTCATCCCCGGGATTAACCGAGTGAACCTTCTTTGTACTGCCTCGAGAGCAAGTATGTCTTTTCTTAAGTATGGAGACCAAAACTGTATGCAGTATTCCAGGTGCGGTCTCACCAATACCTTATATAACTGCAGCAATACCTCCTTGTTTTTATATTCTATCCCCCTAGCAATAAAAGCCAACATTCCGTTGGCTTTCTTGATCACCTGCTGCACCTGCATACCAACTTTTTGATTTTCTTGCACTAGGACCCCCAGATCCCTTTGTACTGCAGTACTTTCCAGTCTCTCGCCATTAAGAAAATAACTTGCTCTCTGATTTTTCCTGCCAAAGTGCATAACCTCACATTTTCCAATATTATATTGCATCTGCCAAATCTCCGCCCACTCACCCAGCCTGTCTATATCCCCTTGCAGGTTTTTTATGTCCTCCTCACTCTCTACTTTCCCTCCCATCTTTGTATCATCTGCAAATTTTGATATGTTGCACTCGGTCCCCTCCTCCAAATCGTTAATATAGATTGTAAAGAGTTGGGGACCCAGCACCGACCCCTGTGGAACACCACTGGTTACTGGTTGCCAGTCCGAAAATGAACCATTTATCCCAACTCTCTGCTTCCTGTTCGATAACCAATCCTCCACCCATGCCAGAATATTACCCCCAATCCCGTGATTTTTTATCTTATGTAATAATCTTTTATGTGGCACCTTGTCGAATGCCTTCTGGAAGTCTAAATACACTACGTCCACTGGTTCCCCTTTATCCACCCTATACGTTATATCCTCGAAGAACTCAAGCAAATTTGTCAGACATGACTTCCCCTTCATAAAGCCATGCTGACTTTGTCCTATTAAATTATGCTTATCTAAATGTTCCGTTACTGTCTCCTTAATAATAGACTCCAAAATTTTATCCACCACAGATGTTAAGCTAACTGGCCTATAATTTCCAGCCTTCTGCCTACTACCCTTTTTAAATAACGGTGTTACATTAGCAGTTTTCCAATCTGCCGGGACCTCTCCTGAGTCCAGGGAATTTTGGAAAACTATCACCAAAGCATCCACAATCCCTACTGCCACTTCCCTCAAGACCCTAGGATGGAAGCCATCAGGTCCAGGGGATTTATCCGCCTTGAGTCCCATTATTTTACTGAGTACCATCTCTTCAGTGATTTTAATCGTATTTAGCTCCTCCCCCCCGAGAGTCCCCTGTTTGTCCAGTGTTGGGATATTCTTAGTGTCCTCTACTGTAAAGACTGAAACAAAATATTTGTTCAGCATTTTTGCCATCTCCATGTTTCCCACCATTAATTTCCCGGTCTCATCCTCTAAGGGACCTATGTTTGCCTTAGCCACCCTTTTTCTTTTTATATAACTATAGAAACTCTTGCTATCTGTTTTTATATTTTTTGCTAATTTCTTTTCATAATCTAACTTCCCTTTCTTAATCAATCCTTCAGTTACTTTTTGCTGTCTTTTGAAGAATTCCCAATCTTCTATCCTCCCACTAAGTTTGGCTACCTTATATGTCCTTGTTTTTAGTCGGATACTATCCTTGATTTCTTCACTTAGCCACGGATGGCTGTCATTTCTTTTACACCCTTTTTTCCTCAGTGGAATATATTTATTTTGAAAGTTGTAAAATAACTCCCTAAATGAACACCACTGCTCATGTACCGTCTTACCCTTTAATCTATTTTCCCAGTCCACTTTAATCAATTCCGCTCTCATACCATCATAGTCTCCTTTATTCAAGCTCAGTACGCTTGTTTGAGAATCAACCTTCTCACCCTCTAATTGGATATGGAATTCAACCATGTTGTGGTCGCTCGTTCCAAGGGGATCCTTAACTCGGACATTATTAATTAATCCTGACTCATTACACAGGACCAGGTCCAAGGTTGCCTGCCCCCTTGTAGGATCAGTTACATACTGCTCAAGAAATCCATCCCTGATGCACTCAATGAACTCGTCCTCAAGGCTGCTCTGCCCAATTTGATTTGTCCAGTTAATATGATAATTAAAATCCCCCATAATTATGGCTGTTCCCTTATTACATGCCCCGACTATCTCCTGATTAATACTTCTTCCAGCAGAGTTGCAACTATTAGGAGGCCTATATACTACGCCCACTAATGTTTTTTTTCCCTTATTATTCTTTATCTCCACCCAAACTGTTTCATTATCTTGATGCTTTGTCCCAATATCATTTCTCTGTATTACAGTGATTCCTTCCTTTATTAACATAGCCACCCCACCTCCCCTTCCTTCCTGCCTGTCCTTCCTGATTGTTAAATACCCTGGCATATTTAATTCCCAGTCGTTGTCACCCTGCAGCCATGTTTCTGTAATGGCCACAAGATCATACCCATACGTAGTTATTTGTGCCGTTAACTCGTCCATTTTATTACGAATGCTACGTGCATTCAGATAAAGAACTTTCAAATCTGTTTTGTGACGCTTAGTTCCTGCTTTTTCCTTTTTTAACACTTTACCTATTACTCCATACCTTCTGTCCCTTCCTGTTACGCTTTCCTCTCTCTCCCTGCTCAGGTTCCCAACCCCCTGCCACTTTAGTTTAAACCCTCCCCAACAGCACTAGCAAACACTCCTCCTAGGACAGCGGTCCCGGCCCTGCCCAGGTGCAGACCGTCCGGTTTGTACTGGTCCCACCTCCCCCAGAACCGTTTCCAGTGTCCCAGGAATTTGAATCCCTCCCCCTTGCACCATTCCTCTAGCCACGTATTCATTTGAAATATCCTCCTATTTCTACTCTGACTAGCACGTGGCACTGGCAGCAATCCTGAGATTACTACCTTTGAGGTCCTATTTTTTAATTTACCTCCTAACTCCCTATATTCTGCTTTTAGGACCTCATCCCCTTTTTTACCTATATCGTTGGTGCCTATGTGCACCACGACAGCTGGCTGTTCGCCCTCCCCCTCCAAAATGTTCTGTAGCCGCTCCGAGACATCCTTGATCCTTGCACCAGGGAGGCAACACACCATCCTGGAGTCTCGGTTGCGGCCGCAGAAAGTAGGAGAGAACACTAGGCTTCGCCCACATTGCAGGCTTCCCCAAGGTGAAAGTTGCCATAGACTGCACTCACATTGCCTTGCGGGCCCCACCATCGCCAGCTTGGCATTTTTATCAATTGAGAGGGAAATCCCTCAATGTACAGATGGCTTGCGATCACAGGCAGCGCACCATGCAGGTCTGTGTCCAGTTTCCTGCTAGCAGTCATGACTCATTCATCCTGTGCTAGCACTCTGTGCCACCTATATTCCAACCAATCCATCAGGTCACAGGCCCGCTACTAGGCGACAAGAGCCTTCAGACATGACTCATGACTTGTCAGGAACCCGGGAACAGATGCAGAGCTGGCCTACAAGAAGAGCCATTCTGTCACCAGAAATATCATCAAACAAACAACTGGCATGCTCAAGCAATGCTTCTGTTGCTTGGACCGTACTGGAGCAGCTTTGCAGTACAGCCCTGAGCAGGTATCTACATATGCTTACTAGAATGGTGCCAGGGATGAGGGACTTCAGTCATGTAGAGAGAATGGAGAAACTGAGGTTGTTCTCCTTGGAACAGAGAAGGTCAAGGGGAGATTTGATAGAGGTGTTCAAAATCATGAACGGTTTTGACAGAGTAAATAAGGAGAAACTGTTTCCAGTGGCAGAAAGATCAATAACCAGAGCACACAGATTTAAAGTGATCGGCAAAAGAGCCAGAGGCAACATGAGGAAACATTTTTTTACGCAGTGAGTTGTAATGATCTGGGATGGCCTGCCTGAAAGGGGGGTGGAAGCAGATTCAAAAGTAGCTTTCAAAAGGGAATTGGATAAATACTTGAAGGGAAAAAATTTTCAGAGCTATGGGGAAAGAGCAGGGCACAGGGACTTATTGGATAGCTCTTTCAAAGAGCCGGCACAGACACAATGGGCCGAATGGCCTCCTCCTGTGCTGTACCTACTATGATATGTGGTCATCTGCTCAATGCACCATAACTTCAGTATATGAAGTACCAGCCCTTACCACCACCTGGGCAACAACATGCAGCAGGAGCAGGAGGAGGAACAGCAAGAGAGGCATCAACCACAGTGACTCCAGCAGCTGCCAGAGCTCTCAGAAAGCAGTTCATCGAAGAGCACTTCACCTAAACCATCGCTCCAAACCCCACTACACCAACAATCCCACAATCTTTACCAGCGTCCTAACTACCACCATTCTATTGCCTTCCTTCAGTCCAACCTTATGGGTCTTTCCCGCACTTCACTACAAATATAAATAGCAATGCCAAATCCAGAATGAAAATCAAATTGATCAAACAACTCAATTCCATCTGTGCCTAATAGTTAACAGAACTAATTATGAATGACCCTTGTGCAAGCATTTAGTGCCTGTCTTGTGTGCTCTCTCCTTGTGCTCCTATGAATTGTGCTCCCAGTGGCTACAGCTTGTGAGGTGGCAGACTGCTGAGCTTCCATTGAGGATACCTCAGATGGCCATGGTGAGAGACCTCAAGGTGTTTGAGGGCCCGGTTCCAGATTGCAGCATCTCGGGGTGGGTCAGGCAGTTTGTGGCACTTACAAGGGCACTGGCAACCTGTCCGGAGGGGGAGCAGGCATGCTATCATCCATGGAGCCAAGGCCACTTTCCTGGGACTGCGCCTCAGCACGCCTATGGCTCTGCGCGAGAACAGAGTGCTGGAGTGACAGAGCTCTCTGGATGCCCCTGTCAACAGTGGCTCCCAACGCCAAGTTGGCATTTATCTGAGCATCCATGGCAGCTGTGAGAGCTGTTAGAAGAGGCTCCATGAAAGTTGGTGCCAGTATCATGTTAATGGAGCTGATCGCTCAGCTCACGTTGGAAAGAATGGTTTCCATGCTCTGAGCGAAGTTTTGACACAAGTTGGAGCTGGACTCCTCCATGCTCTGAGCCCATTGTGCACAAGGTTGCTGACAGGCTGCCCAGCGCACCTAACATTTTCCAGTGTATGCCCATCAGCCTTCTTCGTTAGCCTGGGCCCTCGAAGTCAGTGTCTGAGTCCTTTGCAGCAGAGCTAGTATCTGATCTCCCCCTCCGGCTAGCTGGTACCTGTGGCATCCTATCCCCCAGCCCCAGCTCCTGCACACTTGTGTCCAGTGGATTCACCATGTGAAGATCCATCCTCTAGCCTAGCCTCTAAATGATGTGCAGTGCCAGTATCTGAGCTGGTGCTTGAAAGCGTCAGATCAAGTGATGCTGCATTATCAAGAAGGCGTCCACATTTTCAGCACCTGAAATAAAAGAGAGGGACAAGGATTAGCTTTTGGTGTGAAGGGAAAGTAGAGAGAAAAGAGACTGGTGAAAGCATCTGCAGTTTTCATGTAGAGTGTAGGGTGAGATAGAAGTAATAAGGGGAAGAGAGCATGAAGAAACTCTGCGTGACGTCTCCTCCCACGTTGCCATTTGCCTCGGCCATGATTCTGACCCTGTCCATGATGCAGGCGGGCTCTGTCTCCTGTTTTGGCAACTTATTGTCTGGAGTTGTGGCCGACCTTCTCCTTCTCCTGTTAGTGACAGTCTTATGAGGTGTTTAGAGAATGTGCCTGTGATGGTGAAATAGTTGGTATGCAGTGTGTCAGATGTGAGGTGTGGGGAAGTGAGGGTTGCAAAAGTGGTGAGTGTGTGAGCATGAGAAGAAGGAGGTGGAGTGAAGTGTGGTGCAGTAATTGTTGGAGGGTGAAGGGAAGCGTGGGAGGGGAGTATTGTGAGTCAAGAGGCTGGAGGTGGTGGAAGTGTGGAGGTGCGTAAGACTATTATTACCTTGAGAACTCTGGTGAAGTCATTATTTCGGCATTGCAGCCATGTCCAAGGAGCTAAGCTCCTGACTGACCTCCTCTGCGATGTCTTCACATCGGCTATGGAGTTGTTGCCTGGAGGGTTTTCAGCCCCCTGGGGGGAGCAGGATCTCCCTCCTCCTGTCCAACACCTGGACCAGGGTCTCCAAAGCAGCATCGGAAAACCTTGCTGCCCTCTCAGAACTTGCTGCAGCCATTTCTGTGTCCAAAACTGTCTCCATGTTGTTTACACCCTTCAACAGGTGCTGGCTGCCTTTAACTGGCGTCAGCGGTGCCTGATAAAATTACACAAATTAAGGAGTAGCTAGATATTTGCACAGCTCAGGCAAGCAGCTGTTTATAAAGGTCAGTGGGAATGCAAACATGTCCATTTCAGTGGCAGGAATATTGAAGCAGTTTAAAGGGAAAAGTCAGATTCTATGCAGGAATTCTACAGAGGAAGACAATGAAATGACTGGCAGCAGAATTAGTTAAGGAGTGTGATGAAAAATGAAGCAAAGGCAATGTGTGTTTTATATGTGTGTATGGTAGGAAAAGGGACAAAAAGTATGCATAAGTTTGACATGATTTAGGAAAAGCTAGATAGCAAATCTACTATTATATGGTTAAGATCTCTACCTGATAGTGGTATCACCAGATGCCTGAAGGTAAATGCTATGAGTGCGTGTTCCCAGCATGAAGTGAAGGGAAAAAATTTGCAAGGCTACTGGGAAAGAGCGGGGGAATGTGACGAATTGGAATTCTCTTATAAAGAGCCGGCACGGGCTCGATGGGCTGAATGGCCTCCTTCTGTGCTGTAACCATTCTATGATTCTATGATTCTTGTGTTTCAGTATCAGCTAAACAGTTAAATAGCCTCAAAGCTATACAAATAGATTTAGATAATTGTTAGCTAACATGGCAGGACAGCTGGGGCCCTTCACATGCACATTCTGTGGCATGTGGGAAGTCCAGAACACTTGTGTCCTGGAAAACCACATATGCAGGAAGTGTAGCCAACTGCTCCCCCACAGCACTAGTTAATCTCCCCGTGAGGACATTTTCCCAGACCTGTTCAGTCCCGCTCTCGCCAGCTTACACACTCAGGTCCCGCTCTCGCCAGCTTAGACACTCAGGCCCCGCTCTCGCCAGCTTACACACTCAGGCCCCGCTCTCCTCATCTTATACACTCAGGTCCGCTCTCGCCACCTTATACACTCAGGTCCCGCTCTCCCCACCTTATACACTCAGGTCCCGCTCTCCCCACCTTATACACTCAGGTCCCGCTCTCCTCATCTGATACACTCAGGTCCCGCTCTCGCCACCTTATACACTCAGGTCCCGCTCTCCCCACCTTATACACTCAGGTCCCGCTCTCCCCACCTTATACACTCAGGTCCCGCTCTCCCCACCTTATACACTCAGGTCCCGCTCTCCCCACCTTATACACTCAGGTCCCGCTCTCCCCACCTTATACACTCAGGTCCCGCTCTCCTCATCTTATACACTCAGGTCCCGCTCTCCCCACCTTATACACTCAGGTCCCGCTCTCGCCACCTTATACAATCAGGTCCCGCTCTCGCCACCTTATACACTCAGGTCCCGCTCTCCCCACCTTATACACTCAGGTCCCGCTCTCCCCACCTTATACACTCAGGTCCCGCTCTCCCCACCTTATACACTCAGGTCCCGCTCTCCCCACCTTATACACTCAGGTCCCGCTCTCCCCACCTTATACACTCAGGTCCCGCTCTCCCCACCTTATACACTCAGGTCCCGCTCTCCCCACCTTATACACTCAGGTCCCGCTCTCCTCATCTTATACACTCAGGTCCCGCTCTCCCCACCTTATACACTCAGGTCCCGCTCTCGCCACCTTATACACTCAGGTCCCGCTCTCCCCACCTTATACACTCAGGTCCCGCTCTCGCCACCTTATACACTCAGGTCCCGCTCTCCCCACCTTATACACTCAGGTCCCGCTCTCCTCATCTTATACACTCAGGTCCCGCTCTCGCCACCTTATACACTCAGGTCCCGCTCTCCCCACCTTATACACTCAGGTCCCGCTCTCGCCACCTTATACACTCAGGTCCCGCTCTCCCCATCTTATACACTCAGGTCCCGCTCTCCCCATCTTATGCACTCAGGTCCCGCTCTCCCCATCTTATACACTCGGGTCCCTCTCTCCCCATCTTATACACTCAGGTCCCGCTCTCCCCACCTTGTACACTCAGGTCCCGCTCTCACCATCTTATACACTCAGGTCCCGCTCTCCCCATCTTATACACTCAGGTCCAGCTCTGCCCATCTTATACACTCAGGTCCCGCTCTCCCCATCTTATACACTCAGGTCCCGCTCTCACCACCTTATACACTCAGGTCCCGCTCACGCCACCTCATACACTCAGGTCCCTCTCTCCCCATCTTATACACTCAGGTCCCGCTCTCGCCACCTTATACACTCAGGTCCTGCTCTCGCCACGTTAAACATTCAGGTCCTAATCTCCCCACCTTATACACTCAGGTACCACTCTCCCCACCTTATACAGTCAGATCCTGCTCTCGCCACCTTATACACTCAGGTCCTGCTCTCCCCACCCTATATGCTCAGGTCCTGCTCTCGCCACCCTATATGCTCAGGTCCCGCTCTCGCCACCTTATACACTCAGGTCCTGCTCTCCCCACCCTATATGCTCAGGTCCTGCTCTCGCCACCCTATATGCTCAGGTCCCACTCTTGTCACCTTATACACTGAGGTCCTGCTCTCACACCTTATATAATCAGGTCCTGCTCTCACGATCCTATAGGCTCAGGCCCCACTCTTATCACCTTATACACTCAGGTCCCTCTCTCGCCACCTTATACACTCAGGTCCCTCTCTCGCCACCTTATACACTCAGGTCCCGCTCTCCCCACCTTATACACTCAGGTCCCTCTCTCCCCACCTTATACACTCAGGTCCCGCTCTCCCCATCTTATACACTCAGGTCCCTCTCTCGCCACCTTATACACTCAGGTCCCGCTCTCCCCACCTTATACACTCAGGTCCCTCTCTCCCCACCTTATACACTCAGGTCCCGCTCTCCCCATCTTATACACTCAGGTCCCGCTCTCGCCACCTTATACACTCAGGTCCCGCTCTCCCCACCTTATACACTCAGGTCCCTCTCTCGCCACCTTATACACTCAGGTCCCTCTCTCGCCACCTTATACACTCAGGTCCCACTCTCACCACCTTATACACTCAGGTCCCGCTCTCGCCACCTTATACACTCAGATCCCGCTCTCGCCACCTTATACACTCAGGTCCCGCTCTCACCACCTTATACACTCAGGTCCCGCTCTCGCCACCTTATACACTCAGGTCCCGCTCTCGCCACCTTATACACTCAGGTCCCGCTCTCGCCACCTTATACACTCAGGTCCCTCTCTCGCCACCTTATACACTCAGGTCCCGCTCTCCCCATCTTATACACTCAGGTCCCGCTCTCCCCACCTTATACACTCAGGTCCCTCTCTCGCCACCTTATACACTCAGGTCCCGCTCTCGCCACCTTATACACTCAGGTCCCACTCTCGCCACCTTATACACTCAGGTCCCGCTCTCCCCACCTTATACACTCAGGTCCCGCTCTCGCCACCTTATACACTCAGGTCCCGCTCTCCCCACCTTATACACTCAGGTCCCTCTCTCGCCACCTTATACACTCAGGTCCCTCTCTCGCCACCTTATACACTCAGGTCCCGCTCTCCCCACCTTATACACTCAGGTCCCTCTCTCCCCACCTTATACACTCAGGTCCCGCTCTCCCCATCTTATACACTCAGGTCCCGCTCTCGCCACCTTATACACTCAGGTCCCGCTCTCCCCACCTTATACACTCAGGTCCCTCTCTCGCCACCTTATACACTCAGGTCCCTCTCTCGCCACCTTATACACTCAGGTCCCGCTCTCCCCACCTTATACACTCAGGTCCCTCTCTCGCCACCTTACACACTCAGATCCCGCTCTCGCCACCTTATACACTCAGGTCCCGCTCTCGCCACCTTATACACTCAGGTCCCGCTCTCCCCACCTTAGACACTCAGGTCCCGCTCTCCCCACCTTATACACTCAGGTCCCGCTCTCGCCACCTTATACACTCAGGTCCCGCTCTCGCCACCTTATACACTCAGGTCCCGCTCTCGCCACCTTATACACTCAGGTCCCGCTCTCGCCACCTTATACACTCAGATCCCGCTCTCGCCACCTTATACACTCAGGTCCCGCTCTCACCACCTTATACACTCAGGTCCCGCTCTCGCCACCTTATACACTCAGGTCCCGCTCTCACCACCTTATACACTCAGGTCCCGCTCTCACCACCTTATACACTCAGGTCCCGCTCTCGCCACCTTATACACTCAGGTCCCTCTCTCGCCACCTTATACACTCAGGTCCCGCTCTCCCCATCTTATACACTCAGGTCCCGCTCTCCCCACCTTATACACTCAGGTCCCTCTCTCGCCACCTTATACACTCAGGTCCCGCTCTCCCCATCTTATACACTCAGGTCCCGCTCTCCCCACCTTATACACTCAGGTCCCTCTCTCGCCACCTTATACACTCAGGTCCCGCTCTCGCCACCTTATACACTCAGGTCCTGCTCTCGCCACCTTATACACTCAGGTCCCGCTCTCGCCACCTTATACACTCAGGTCCCGCTCTCGCCACCTTATACACTCAGGTCCCGCTCTCACCACCTTATACACTCAGGTCCCGCTCTCGCCACCTTATACACTCAGGTCCCGCTCTCACCACCTTATACACTCAGGTCCCGCTCTCCCCATCTTATACACTCAGGTCCCGCTCTCGCCACCTTCGACACTCAGGTCCGCTCTCACCATGCAATACGCTCAGGTCCCAATCTCGCCACCCCACGTGCTCAGGTCCCATTCTCGCCACCTTATACCCACAGGTCCCGCTCTCACAACCGTATACACTCAGGTACCGCTTCCGCCACCTTATACACTCACGTCCCGCTCTGGACACCTTATACACTCAGGTCCTGTTCTTGCCCTCTTATACACTCAGGTCCCGCTCTCGCCACCCTGTAGGCTCATGTCCTGCCCGTGCCACCTTATACACTCAGGTCCCGCTCTCACCATCTTCTACACTCAGGTCCCGCTCTCGCTACCCTATACACTCAGGTCCCGCTCTCGCCACCCTGTACACTCAGGTCCCACTCTTGCTACCCTATAGTGTCCCGCTCTGGACACCTGATACACTCAGGTCCCGCTCTCCTCATCTTATACACTCAGGTCCCGCTCTCGCCGCCTTATACACTCAGGTCCCGCTCTCCTCATCTTATACACTCAGGTCCGCTCTCGCCACCTTATACACTCAGGTCCATCTCTCGCAGCCTTATACGCTCAGGTCCCGCTCTCCCCACCTTATACGCTCAGGTCCCGCTCTCGCCACCTTATACACTCAGGTCCCGCTCTCCTCATCTTATACACTCAGGTCCGCTCTCGCCACCTTATACACTCAGGTCCCGCTCTCCCCACCTTATACACTCAGGTCCCGCTCTCGCCACCTTATACACTCAGGTCCCGCTCTCCTCATCTTATACACTCAGGTCCCGCTCTCGCCACCTTATACACTCAGGTCCCGCTCTCCCCACCTTATACACTCAGGTCCCGCTCTCCCCACCTTATACACTCAGGTCCCGCTCTCCTCATCTTATACACTCAGGTCCCGCTCTCGCCACCTTCTACACTCAGGTCCCGCTCTCCCCACCTTATACACTCAGGTCCCGCTCTCCCCACCTTATACACTCAGGTCCCGCTCTCCTCATCTTATACACTCAGGTCCCGCTCTCACCACCTTATACACTCAGGTCCCGCTCTCCCCACCTTATACACTCAGGTCCCGCTCTCGCCACCTTATACACTCAGGTCCCGCTCTCCCCACCTTATACACTCAGGTCCCGCTCTCGCCACCTTATACACTCAGGTCCCGCTCTCCCCATCTTATACACTCAGGTCCCGCTCTCACCACCTGATACACTCAGGTCCCGCTCTCGCCACCTTATACACTCAGGTCCCGCTCTCACCATCTTATACACTCAGGTCCCGCTCTCCCCATCTTATACACTCAGGCCCCGCTCTGCCCATCTTATACACTCAGGTCCCGCTCTCCCCACCTTATACACTCAGGTCCCGCTCTCACCATCTTATACACTCAGGTCCCGCTCTCCCCATCTTATACACTCAGGTCCCGCTCTGCCCATCTTATACACTCAGGTCCCGCTCTCACCACCTTATACACTCAGGTCCCGCTCTCCCCATCTTATACACTCAGGTCCCGCTCTGCCCATCTTATACACTCAGGTCCCGCTCTCACCACCTTATACACTCAGGTCCCACTCTCACCACCTTATACACTCAGGTCCCGCTCTCGCCACCTTATACACTCAGGTCCCGCTCTCCCCATCTTATACACTCAGGTCCCGCTCTCACCACCTTATACACTCAGGTCCTGCTCTCCCCATCTTATACACTCAGGTCCCGCTCTCGCCACCTTATACACTCAGGTCCCACTCTCACCACCTTATACACTCAGGTCCCGCTCTCGCCACCTCATACACTCAGGTCCCTCTCTCCCCATCTTATACACTCAGGTCCCGCTCTCGCCACCTTATACACTCAGGTCCTGCTCTCGCCACGTTAAACATTCAGGTCCTAATCTCCCCACCTTATACACTCAGGTACCACTCTCCCCACCTTATACAGTCAGATCCTGCTCTCGCCACCTTATACACTCAGGTCCTGCTCTCCCCACCCTATATGCTCAGGTCCTGCTCTCGCCACCCTATATGCTCAGGTCCCGCTCTCGCCACCTTATACACTCAGGTCCTGCTCTCACCATCCAAAAGGCTCAGGTCCCACTCTTGTCACCTTATACACTTAGGTCCTGCTCTCACACCTTATATAATCAGGTCCTGCTATCATGATCCTATAGGCTCAGGCCCCGCTCTTATCACCTTATACACGCAGGTCCTGCTCTCACAACCGTATACACTCAGGTCCCGCTCTCCTCATCTTATACACTCAGGTCCCGCTCTCCCCACCTTATACACTCAGGTCCCGCTCTCCCCACCTTATACACTCAGGTCCCGCTCTCACCACCTTATACACTCAGGTCCCGCTCTCACCACCTTATACACTCAGGTCCCGCTCTCCCCATCTTATACACTCAGGTCCCGCTCTCCCCATCTTATACACTCAGGTCCCGCTCTCGCCACCTTATACACTCAGGTCCCGCTCTCCCCATCTTATACACTCAGGTCCCGCTCTCCCCACCTTATACACTCAGGTCCCGCTCTCCCCACCTTACACACTCAGGTCCCGCTCTCACCACCTTATACACTCAGGTCCCGCTCTCCCCACCTTATACACTCAGGTCCCGCTCTCCCCACCTTATACACTCAGGTCCCGCTCTCACCACCTTATACACTCAGGTCCCGCTCTCCCCATCTTATACACTCAGGTCCCGCTCTCACCACCTTATACACTCAGGTCCCGCTCTCCCCACCTTACACACTCAGGTCCCGCTCTCCCCACCTTATACACTCAGGTCCCGCTCTCCCCACCTTATACACTCAGGTCCCGCTCTCACCATCTTATACACTCAGGTCCCGCTCTCCTCATCTGAAACACTCAGGTCCCGCTCTCACCACCTTATACACTCAGGTCCCGCTCTCCCCACCTTATACACTCAGGTCCCGCTCTCCCCACCTTATACACTCAGGTCCCGCTCTCCCCACCTTATACACTCAGGTCCCGCTCTCGCCACCTTACACACTCAGGTCCCGCTCTCGCCACGTTATACACTCAGGTCCCGCTCTCACCACCTTATACACTCAGTACCTCTCTCGCCACCTTATACACTCAGGTCCCGCTCTCCCCACCTTATACACTCAGGTCCCTCTCTCGCCACCTTATACACTCAGGTCCCGCTCTCCCCACCTTACACACTCAGGTCCCACTCTCCCCACCTTATACACTCAGGTCCCGCTCTCCCCACCTTATACACTCAGGTCCCGCTCTCCCCACCTTATACACTCAGGTCCCGCTCTCCCCACCTTATACACTCAGGTCCCGCTCTCGCCACCTTATACACTCAGGTCCCGCTCTCGCCACCTTATACACTCAGGTCCCGCTCTCACCACCTTATACACTCAGGTCCCGCTGTCCCCACCTTATACACTCAGGTCCCGCTCTCGCCAACTTATACACTCAGGTCCCGCTCTCACCACCTTCGACACTCAGGTCCGCTCTCGCCACCTTATACACTCAGGTCCCGCTCTCGCCACCTTATACACTCAGGTCCCGCTCTCGCCACCTTATACACTCAGGTCCCGCTCTCGCCACCTTATACACTCAGGTCCTGCTCTCGCCACCTTATACACTCAGGTCCCGCTCTCGCCACCTTATACACTCAGGTCCCGCTCTCACCACCTTATACACTCAGGTCCCACTCTCGCCACCTTATACACTCAGGTCCTGCTCTCGCCACGTTAAACATTCAGGTCCTAATCTCCCCACCTTATACACTCAGGTACCACTCTCCCCACCTTATACAGTCAGATCCTGCTCTCGCCACCTTATACACTCAGGTCCTGCTCTCCCCACCCTATATGCTCAGGTCCTGCTCTCGCCACCCTATATGCTCAGGTCCCGCTCTCGCCACCTTATACACTCAGGTCCTGCTCTCACCATCCAAAAGGCTCAGGTCCCACTCTTGTCACCTTATACACTTAGGTCCTGCTCTCACACCTTATATAATCAGGTCCTGCTATCATGATCCTATAGGCTCAGGCCCCGCTCTTATCACCTTATACACGCAGGTCCTGCTCTCACAACCGTATACACTCAGGTCCCGCTCTCCTCATCTTATACACTCAGGTCCCGCTCTCCCCACCTTATACACTCAGGTCCCGCTCTCCTCATCTTATACACTCAGGTCCCGCTCTCGCCACCTTATACACTCAGGTCCCGCTCTCCCCACCTTATACACTCAGGTCCCTCTCTCCCCACCTTATACACTCATGTCCCACTCTCGTCACCTTATACACTCAGGTCCCGCTCTCACCACCTTATACACTCAGGTCCCGCTCTCCCCACCTTATACACTCAGGTCCCGCTCTCGCCACCTTACACACTCAGGTCCCGCTCTCGCCACGTTATACACTCAGGTCCCGCTCTCACCACCTTATACACTCAGTACCTCTCTCGCCACCTTATACACTCAGGTCCCGCTCTCCCCACCTTATACACTCAGGTCCCTCTCTCGCCACCTTATACACTCAGGTCCCGCTCTCCCCACCTTACACACTCAGGTCCCACTCTCCCCACCTTATACACTCAGGTCCCGCTCTCGCCACCTTATACACTCAGGTCCCGCTCTCGCCACCTTATACACTCAGGTCCCGCTCTCCCCACCTTATACACTCAGGTCCCGCTCTCCCCACCTTATACACTCAGGTCCCGCTCTCGCCACCTTATACACTCAGGTCCCGCTCTCCCCACCTTATACACTCAGGTCCCGCTCTCGCCACCTTATACACTCAGGTCCCGCTCTCGCCACCTTATACACTCAGGTCCCGCTCTCCCCACCTTATACACTCAGGTCCCGCTCTCCCCACCTTATACACTCAGGTCCCGCTCTCGCCACCTTATACACTCAGGTCCCGCTCTCGCCACCTTATACACTCAGGTCCCGCTCTCCCCACCTTATACACTCAGGTCCCGCTCTCCCCACCTTATACACTCAGGTCCCGCTCTCCCCACCTTATACACTCAGGTCCCGCTCTCGCCACCTTATACACTCAGGTCCCGCTCTCCCCACCTTATACACTCAGGTCCCGCTCTCCCCACCTTATACACTCAGGTCCCGCTCTCGCCACCTGATACACTCAGGTCCCGCTCTCGCCACCTTATACACTCAGGTCCCGCTCTCACCACCTTATACACTCAGGTCCCGCTGTCCCCACCTTATACACTCAGGTCCCGCTCTCGCCAACTTATACACTCAGGTCCCGCTTTCACCACCTTCGACACTCAGGTCCGCTCTCGCCACCTTATACACTCAGGTCCCGCTCTCGCCACCTTATACACTCAGGTCCCGCTCTCACCACCTTATACACTCAGGTCCCGCTCTCGCCACCTTATACACTCAGGTCCTGCTCTCGCCACCTTATACACTCAGGTCCCGCTCTCGCCACCTTATACACTCAGGTCCCGCTCTCACCACCTTATACACTCAGGTCCCACTCTCGCCACCTTATACACTCAGGTCCCTCTCTCGCCACCTTATACACTCAGGTCCCGCTCTCGCCACCTTATACACTCATGTCCCGCTCTCCCCACCTTATACACTCAGGTCCCGCTCTCCCCACCTTATACACTCAGGTCCCGCTCTCGCCACCTTATACACTCAGGTCCCTCTCCCGCCACCTTATACACTCAGGTCCCGCTCTCCCCACCTTATACACTCAGGTCCCGCTCTCCCCATCTTATACACTCAGGTCCCTCTCTCGCCACCTTATACACTCAGGTCCCGCTCTCGCCACCTTATACACTCAGGTCCCGCTCTCGCCACCTTATACACTCAGGTCCCGCTCTCCCCATCTTATACACTCAGGTCCCGCTCTCGCCACCTTCGACACTCAGGTCCGCTCTCACCATGCAATACGCTCAGGTCCCAATCTCGCCACCCCACGTGCTCAGGTCCCATTCTCGCCACCTTATACCCACAGGTCCCGCTCTCAAAGCCGTATACACTCAGGTACCGCTTCCGCCACCTTATACACTCACGTCCCGCTCTGGACACCTTATACACTCAGGTCCTGATCTTGCCCTCTTATACACTCAGGTCCCGCTCTCGCCACCCTGTAGGCTCATGTCCTGCCCGTGCCACCTTATACACTCAGGTCCCGCTCTCACCATCTTCTACACTAAGGTCCCGCTCTCGCTACCCTATACACTCAGGTCCCGCTCTCGCCACCCTGTACACTCAGGTCCCACTCTTGCTACCCTATAGTGTCCCGCTCTGGACACCTGATACACTCAGGTCCTGCTCTCGCCGCCTTATACACTCAGGTCCTGCTCTCGCCGCCTTATACACTCAGGTCCCGCTCTCACTACCTCATACAATCAGGTCCTCCTCTCGCCATCTTATACACTCAGGTCCCGCTCTCGCCGCCTGATACACTCAGGTCCCGCTCTCACTACCTCATACAATCAGGTCCTCCTCTCGCCATCTTATACAATCAGGTCCTGCTCGCGCCATCTTATAAACTCAGGTTCTGCTCTCACGACCCGATACACTCAGGTTCCACTCTCGCCACCTCGTACAATCAGGTCCTCCTCTCACCATCTTATACACTCAGCTCCCGCTCTGGTGACCCTGTACAATCAGGTCCTGCTTTTGCTGACTTGTACACTCAGTCATGCTCTCGACACCTCATGCACTCAGGTCCCACTCTCACCACCCTGTACACTCAGGTCCCACTCTCGCCAGCTTATACACTCAAGTCCCGCCCTTGCCACTTTATACACTCAGGTCCTGTTCTCAACACCTTATACACTCAGGTCCCGCTCTCCCCATCTTATACACTCAGGTCCCGCTCTCGCCACCTTATACACTCAGGTCCCGCTCTCGCCACCTTATACACTCAGGTCCCGCTCTCACCACCTTATACACTCAGGTCCCGCTCTCCCCATCTTATACACTCAGGTCCCGCTCTCGCCACCTTCGACACTCAGGTCCCGCTCTCGCCACCTTATACACTCAGGTCCCGCTCTCCCCATCTTATACACTCAGGTCCCGCTCTCCCCATCTTATACACTCAGGTCCCGCTCTCGCCACCTTCGACACTCAGGTCCGCTCTCACCATGCAATACGCTCAGGTCCCAATCTCGCCACCCCACGTGCTCAGGTCCCATTCTCGCCACCTTATACCCACAGGTCCCGCTCTCACAACCGTATACACTCAGGTACCGCTTCCGCCACCTTATACACTCACGTCCCGCTCTGGACACCTTATACACTCAGGTCCTGATCTTGCCCTCTTATACACTCAGGTCCCGCTCTCGCCACCCTGTAGGCTCATGTCCTGCCCGTGCCACCTTATACACTCAGGTCCCGCTCTCACCATCTTCTACACTCAGGTCCCGCTCTCGCTACCCTATACACTCAGGTCCCGCTCTCGCCACCCTGTACACTCAGGTCCCACTCTTGCTACCCTATAGTGTCCCGCTCTGGACACCTGATACACTCAGGTCCTGCTCTCGCCGCCTTATACACTCAGGTCCTGCTCTCGCCGCCTTATACACTCAGGTCCCGCTCTCACTACCTCATACAATCAGGTCCTCCTCTCGCCATCTTATACAATCAGGTCCTGCTCGCGCCATCTTATAAACTCAGGTTCTGCTCTCACTACCTGATACACTCAGGTTCCACTCTCGCCACCTCGTACAATCAGGTCCTCCTCTCACCATCTTATACACTCAGCTCCCGCTCTGGTGACCCTGTACAATCAGGTCCTGCTTTTGCTGACTTGTACACTCAGTCATGCTCTCGACACCTCATGCACTCAGGTCCCACTCTCACCACCCTGTACACTCAGGTCCCACTCTCGCCAGCTTATACACTCAAGTCCCGCCCTTGCCACTTTATACACTCAGGTCCTGTTCTCAACACCTTATACACTCAGGTCCCGCTCTCCCCATCTTATACACTCAGGTCCCGCTCTCGCCACCTTATACACTCAGGTCCCACTCTCCCCACCTTATACAGTCAGATCCTGCTCTCGCCACCTTATACACTCAGGTCCTGCTCTCGCCACCCTATATGCTCAGGTCCTGCTCTCGCCACCCTATATGCTCAGGTCCCGCTCTCGCCACCTTATACACTCAGGTCCTGCTCTCACCATCCAAAAGGCTCAGGTCCCACTCTTGTCACCTTATACACTTAGGTCCTGCTCTCACACCTTATATAATCAGGTCCTGCTCTCACGATCCTATAGGCTCAGGCCCCACTCTTATCACCTTATACACTCAGGTCCCGCTCTCCCCATCTTATACACTCAGGTCCCGCTCTCCCCACCTTATACACTCAGGTCCCGCTCTCCCCACCTTACACACTCAGGTCCCACTCTCCCCACCTTATACACTCAGGTCCCGCTCTCACCACCTTATACACTCAGGTCCCGCTCTCCCCACCTTACACACTCAGGTCCCGCTCTCCCCACCTTACACACTCAGGTCCCGCTCTCCCCACCTTACACACTCAGGTCCCGCTCTCACCACCTTATACACTCAGGTCCCGCTCTCCCCACCTTACACACTCAGGTCCCGCTCTCACAAACGTATACACTCAGGTCCCGCTCTCCCCACCTTATACACTCAGGTCCCGCTCTCCCCACCTTACACACTCAGGTCCCGCTCTCCCCACCTTATACACTCAGGTCCCGCTCTCCCCATCTTATACGCTCAGGTCCCGCTCTCCCCACCTTACACACTCAGGTCCCGCTCTCCCCATCTTATACGCTCAGGTCCCACTCTCCCCATCTTATACGCTCAGGTCCCGCTCTCGCCACCTTCGACACTCAGGTCCGCTCTCACCATGCAATACGCTCAGGTCCCGTTCTCGCCACCTTATACCCACAGGTCCCGCTCTCCCCACCTTATACACTCAAGTCCTGCTCTCGCCACCTTATACACTCAGTTCCCAATCTCGCCACCTTAGACACTCAGGTCCGCTCTCACCATCCTGTACGCTCAGGTCCCACTCTCACCACCCAACATGCTCAGGTCCCGCTCTCGCCACCTTATACACTCAGGTCCTGCTCTCGCCACCTAATACACTCAGGTCCCACTCTCGCCACCTTACACACTCAGGTCCCGCTCTCCCCACCTTATACACTCAGGTCCCGCTCTCACCACCTTATACACTCAGGTCCCACTCTCGCCACCTTATACACTCAGGTCCCACTCTCGCCACCTTATACACTCAGGTCCCGCTCTCGCCACCTTAGACACTCAGGTCCCGCTTTCGCCACCTTATACACTCAGGTCCCGCTCTCACCACCTTATACACTCAGGTCCCGCTCTCGCCACCTTATACACTCAGGTCCTGCTCTCGCCACCTTATACACTCAGGTCCCACTCTCGCCACCTTAGACACTCAGGTCCCGCTTTCGCCACCTTATACACTCAGGTCCCGCTCTCGCCACCTTATACACTCAGGTCCCGCTCTCGCCACCTTATACACTCATGTCCTGCTCTCGCCACCTTATACACTCAGGTCCCACTCTCGCCACCTTATACACTCAGGTCCTGCTCTCGCCACCTTATACACTCAGGTCCCGCTCTCGCCACCTTATACACTCAGGTCCCGCTCTCGCCACCTTATACACTCAGGTCCCGCTCTCGCCACCTTATACACTCAGGTCCCGCTCTCCCCACCTTATACACTCAGGTCCCACTCTCGCCACCTTATACACTCAGGTCCCGCTCTCGCCACCTTATACACTCAGGTCCCGCTCTCGCCACCTTATACACTCAGGTCCCGCTCTCGCCACCTTATACACTCAGGTCCCGCTCTCCCCACCTTATACACTCAGGTCCCACTCTCGCCACCTTATACACTCAGGTCCCGCTCTCGCCACCTTATACACTCATGTCCTGCTCTCGCCACCTTATACACTCAGGTCCCACTCTCGCCACCTTATACACTCAGGTCCTGCTCTCACCACCTTATACACTCAGGTCCCGCTCTCCCCACCTTATACACTCAGGTCCCACTCTCGCCACCTTATACACTCAGGTCCTGCTCTCACCACCTTATACACTCAGGTCCCGCTCTCCCCACCTTATACACTCAGGTCCCACTCTCGCCACCTAATACACTCAGGTCCTGCTCTCGCCGCCTTATACACTCAGGTCCCACTCTCGCCACCTAATACACTCAGGTCCCGCTCTCGCCGCCTTATACACTCAGGTCCTGCTCTCGCCACCTTTTCCACTCAGGTCCCGCTCTCACAACCGTATACACTCAGGTACCGCTTCCGCCACCTTATACACTCACGTCCCGCTCTGGACACCTTATACACTCAGGTCCTGATCTTGCCCTCTTATACACTCAGGTCCCGCTCTCACCATCTTCTACACTCAGGTCCCACTCTTGCTACCCTATAGTGTCCCGCTCTGGACACCTGATACACTCAGGTCCTGCTCTCGCCAGAATATAGACACAAGTCCCGCTCTGGACACCTGATACACTCAGGTCCCGCTCTCGCCGCCTTATACACTCAGGTCCCGCTCTCGCCACCTTTTTCACTCAGGTCCCGCTCTCGCCGCCTTATACACTCAGGTCCCGCTCTCGCCACCTTATACACTCAGGTCCCGCTCTCGCCATCTTATACACTCAGGTCCCGCTCTCGCCACCTTATACACTCAGGTCCCGCTCTCACTACCTAATACAATCAGGTCCTCCTCTCGCCATCTTATACACTCAGGTCCTGCTCGCGCCATCTTATACACTCAGGTTCTGCTCTCACTACCCGATACACTCAGGTTCCACTCTCGCCACCTCGTACAATCAGGTCCTCCTCTCACCATCTTATACACTCAGCTCCCGCTCTGGTGACCCTGTACAATCAGGTCTTGCTTTTGCTGACTTGTACACTCAGTCATGCTCTCGACACCTCATGCACTCAGGTCCCACTCTCACCACCCTGTACACTCAGGTCCCACTCTCGCCAGCTTATACACTCAAGTCCCGCCCTTGCCACTTTATACACTCAGGTCCTGTTCTCAACACCTTATACACTCAGGTCCTGCTCTCGCACCTTATAGACTCAGGTCCCGCTCTCGCTCCGTTATACACTCAGGTCCTGCTCTCGCCACCTTATACACTCAGGTCCTGTTCTCAACACCTTATACACTCAGGTCCTGTTCTCAACACCTTATACACTCAGGTCCTGCTCTCTCACCTTATAGACTCAGGTCCCGCTCTCGCTCCGTTATACACTCAGGTCCCGCTCTCGCCACCTTATACACTCAGGTCCCGCTCTCGCACCTTATACACTCAGGTCCTGCTCTCGCCACCTTATACACTCAGGTCCTGCTCTCACCGCTTTATACACTCAGGTCCTGCTCTCACCGCTTTATACACTCAGGTACCGCTTCCGCCACCTTATACACTCACGTCCCACTCTGGACACCTTATACACTCAGGTCCCGCTCTCGTCACCTTATACACTCAGGTCCCGCTCTCACCACCTTATACACTCAGGTACCGCTTCCGCCACCTTATACACTCACGTCCCACTCTGGACACCTTATACACTCATGTCCCACTCTCGTCACCTTATACACTCAGGTCCCGCTCTCGTCACCTTCTACACTCAGGTCCCGCTCTCGTCACCTTATACACTCAGGTCTCACTCTCCCCACCTTATACACTCAGGTCCCACTCTCGTCACCTTATACACTCAGGTCCCGCTCTCGTCACCTTATACACTCAGGTCCCGCTCTCGTCACCTTATACACTCAGGTCTCACTCTCGCCACCTTATACACTCATGTCCCACTCTCGTCACCTTATACACTCAGGTCCCGCTCTCGCCACCTTATACACTCAGGTCCCACTCTCCCCACCTTATACACTCAGGTCCCGCTCTCCCCATCTTATACACTCATGTCCCACTCTCGTCACCTTATACACTCAGGTCCCGCTCTCGCCACCTTATACACTCAGGTCCCGCTCTCGTAACCTTATACACTCAGGTCCCGCTCTCCCCATCTTATACACTCATGTCCCACTCTCGTCACCTTATACACTCAGGTCCCGCTCTCGTCACCTTATACACTCAGGTCCCACTCTCGCCACCTTATACACTCAGGTCCCACTCTCGCCACCTTATACACTCAGGTCCCACTCTCGCCATCTTATACACTCATGTCCCACTCTCGTCACCTTATACACTCAGGTCCCGCTCTCGCCACCTTATACACTCAGGTCCTGCTCTCGCTGCTCTATACACTCAGGTCCCGCTCTCGCCACCTTATACACTCAGGTCCCGCTCTCGCCATCTTATACACTCAGGTCCCGCTCTCACCGCTTTATACACTCATGTTGAATCTTATTGAATACTTTCTGGAAGTCCATATATATAACATTGATAGACACTCCATTTTCTGTCACATTGGTTACCTGCTCAAAAATTTCAGCTCAGTTCGTTAGGCATGACTTACCCATTACAAATCCATCCTGGCTCTCTCTGATCAGTTCATGTTTGTCCAAGTGATCAGTCACTCTGTCCCTAATAATAGATTCTCCTAACTTCCCCACAACAGAAGTTGGACTAATAGGCCTGCAATTTCTTAGTTTATTTCTTCACTATTCTTAAATAGTGAAGTGAGATTGGTAATTTTCCAATCCATGGGGAGAATTCATGAATTGAGAGAGTTTTGGAAGATCCTGACTAGATCATCTACAATTTCCTCATCTACTTCTTTCAATATCCTGGGGTGGGAACCATCAGGTCATGGAGATTTGTTTATCTTCAGTCGCATTATTTTCTCCATAACCATTTTTTTACTTATATTAAATCTAGTAATTTCCTCACCTTGATTTATTTTTAATTTTCCTCGTATCTCTAGTACTTTATCCTCTTTCTCTACTGTGAAGACTGATACAAAGTAATTATTTATCAAGTCTGCCATTTATTATTTTCAATTACATTATCATCTGTGTCTGTGTTTAAGGCCACCTTCTTTCTCCTAATATATTTGTAAAAGCCTTTAATGTTGTCCTTGATATCCCTCGCAGTTTTTTTCTCGCATTCCTTTTCTGCTGCTCTTACTGCTTTCTTTGTATCTCTTTGCTGTCTTATATCTCTCCCAGTCCTCGGGATCTCTACTGTTCTTTGCATTAGTGTAAGCCCTTTCTTTTAGTTTTATACAATCTCTCATTTCTGTTGTTGTCCAAAGTTGTTTAATTACACAAGTAGAACTCTTGCCCTTTAGGGGTATGTAGACGTCTTGTATTCTACCAAATACTTCTTTGAACACGTCTCACTGTTCGTCTGTAGTTCGTATGTAGTCATTAAGAGTCAATCATGTGGTGTAGAACTGGAGTCACAAACGTCAGATTGGGAAAAGTGAGAGTTCCCTTCCTTGAAGGACATTAGTGACCCAGTTGGATTTTTATGACAATCTGGCAGTTCCCAATGGCCCAATGCCAGCCCATAACTTACCAGATTTAATTAAATCAATTTTGCAACTGCTGGGGTTGCTAGAGGATGCAGTCATTGTAGCAGTAAAGGAGGAGGTAGTAGTGATATTGGATAGGATAAAAATAAAGAAGAGGTACTTAAAAGGTTGGCAGTACTCAAAGTAGAAAAGCCACCCGGTCCAGATGGGATGCATCCTCGGTTATTGAGGGAAGTAAGAGTGGAAATTGCAGAGGCTCTGGCCACAATCTTCCAATCCTTCTTAGATATGATAGGTGCCGGAGGACTGGAGGGTTGCAAATGTTATACACCTATTCAAAAAAGGGTAGAGGGATAAACCGGACAATTACAGGCCAGTCAGCCTAACATCAGTGGTGGGGAAACTTTTAGAGACAATAGTCTGGGAAAAAGGCAGAACGGATTTGTTATAGGAAAATCGTGTTTGACTAATTTGATTGGGTTCTTTGATGAAGTAACAGAAAGTTGATGAGGGTAGTGCAGTTGATGTGTGTATGGACTTTCAAAAGGCGTTTGATAAAGTACCACATAATAGACTTGTTAGCAAAATTAAGTCCCAGGCGATTAAAGTGGCAGCATGGATAGAAAGCAGAGAGTAGTGGTGAACAGTTGTTTTTCAGACTAGAAGGAAGTATACAGTGATGTTCCTCAGGGGTCAGTATTAGGGCCTCTGCTCTTTTTGATATATATTAATGACCTGGACTTGGGTATAGAAGCTATAATTTCAAATTTTGAAGATAACACAAAATTTGGAAATGTAGTAAATAATGTGGAGGATAGTAACAGACTTCAGGATGACAGACACAGACTGATAAAATGGGCAGACACATGGCAGATGGAATTTAATGCAGAGAAGTGTGAAGTGATGCATTTTGGTAGGAAGAATAAGGAGAAGCAATATAAACTAAATGGTACAATTTTAACTGGGGTGCAGGAACAGAGAGACCTGGGGATGCACATACACAAACCTTTGAAGGTGGCAGGACAAGTTGAGAAGGCTTTTAAAAAAGCATATAGGATCCTGGGCTTTATTAATAGAGGCATAGAGTACAAAAGCAAGGAAGTTAAGTTAAACCTTTATAAAATACTGGTTAAACCTCAGCTGGAGTATTGTGTTCAATTTTGGGGCACCACACTTTAGGAAGGATGTCAAGGCCTTAGCAAGGGTGCAGAGGAGATTTACTAGAATGGTACCAGGGATGAGGGACTTCAGTTATGTGGAGAGACTGGAGAAGCTGGGGTTGTTCTTCTTAGAACAGAGATGGTTAAGGGGTGGTTTGATAGAGGTGTCCAAAATCATGAGGGATGGTAGAAGCAGATTCAATAATAACTTTCAAAAGGGAATTGGATGAAGGGACTTGAAGAGAAAAAAAATTACATGGCTATGGGGAAAGAGCAGGGGAATGGGACTAATTGAATAGCTCTTTCAAAGAGCCGGCACAGGCACGATGGGCCAAATGGCCTCCTCCTGTGCTGTAGCTGCTATGAGTATTTCTGCTCAGTCTACTGTGGTCAATTTCTGCCTCATCCCTTCAAAATCCACCTTTCCTAAATTTAAAATCATAGTTCGTGACTCATCCTTCTCCCTCTCAAACCTAATATCGAAATCAATCATGTTATGGTCACTGTTAGCTAGATATTCTCTTACCATTAGATTATTGACTAATTCAGGTTCATTACTCATCACTAAATCTAGTATGACCTGGCCTCTGGTTGTTTCAAGAATATATTGTTCCAGAAAGCTGTCTCGAATACACTCAAGAAATTTGTTGCCTTTGTCACTCAAGCTGTTCTGCTTCTCCCAGTCTATGTGAAAATTAAAGTCTCCCATTATTACCACTTTGTTTTTGCATCAAGCTTCTCTGATCTGTGTTTATGCATCCCATTACTTTATCACTGCTATCAGGGGATCTGTAGACAATTCCCACCAAAGTCTTGCACCCATTTCTATTCCTCAATTCTACCTGGATCATTTCTACTGCCTGCTCACCCTTATCGATATTGCATCTTTCTAATGCTGTAATAGTGTCCTTTTTCAATATTGTTACTCCTCCACCTTTTCTAATTTCCCTGTCCTTTCTAAAGACTTTATAACCTGGTATATGTATCTCCCAGTCATGCCCAGCTTATAGCCAGGTCTCAACGGTGGTCGCTACATCATACCCTTTAAGCTGAATTTGAGCTTCTTATTCACTTATTTTATTCCTTATGCAACGTGCATTAGTGTGTAGAACTCTTATTTGGGCAACAGACCCTTTTGCCCTGATACTGTTTTTCTTGCTTTTTTTAACTTATCACACTCCTTATTTTTCATCACACTTGTACTTTTGTCAGTTATCTTGTTATTATTTCCTATATATTTTTCTGAACCTGAGCACTTTACCATTATTTATGATCTGGACTTTGCTTTCATCTTTTTCTCATCTTTAGACTATTTTCACTTTTATTTTTAATTCTTCCATGAGCCCCCTCCCCCTCATTCATTGGTTTAAATTCCTTTCTACAGCTCTATTTATTCTTTCAGCTGGGACCTCAGTCCCAGATCAATTCAACTGCAGCCTGTCCCAGTGGCACAGCTCCTTCCTGCCCCTTTACTGGTGCCAGTGTCCCATGAAATGGAACCCATCTTTCCGACACCAATCTATCAGCCATGTATTTACTATCCTGATCTGTTTGTCCCTCTGCTAATTAGCACAATTCTCGGGTAATAATCCCGAAAATATTACCCTCGAGGTCCTCCGTTTTAATTTAACTCCAAGCTCCTGATACTCCCTCAGCAGGACCTCCTCCCTGTTCTTACCTCTGTCGCTGGCCCCAATATGGACCACGTCAATTGGTTCTTCACCTTCCCTTTCCAGGTTCCTTTCCAGCCGCTTCGAGATATCCCTTATTCTGGAACCAGGTAGGAAACATACCCTTCAGGACTCTCAATCGTGACTGCAGTGGATGCTATTTATCCCCGTGAGTATCAAATCCCCGATAACTACAACCTTACTATTCTTCTTCTCCCCCTTCCTCGAACTGCTTTCTGCTCCACGGTGCCTTGGTCAGCATTGTGGCTATCCTTCCCACAGCCCTCCTCCTTATCCTCACAGATAGCCAGTACATCACATCTGTTGGACAAGACCAGATTCTGCAGTCCCTCCTTCCCTGCCTCCAACAGGTTCCCTTAGCCTGCTGACTGTCAGTCACACACTCCTCTTCTTGAACCAGTACCTTTCTGTTTGGTGTGACTGAGCTCTGGAGTAATCCATCCAGAAAATCCTCCTCCTCCCTTATATATCGGAGAGTCCCGAACTCACACACCAGCTCAACGACTTTGAGCCAGAGTGAATCAAGGCAGAGACATTTCCCACAGATGTGGTCATCCAAGGCAGACTTGTTGTCCACAAATTCCCATATTCTGCAGTCCTGACACTCTAACTGTGCTGCCATTTCCAATTCTATATTTATTTATTTATTTATCTCCAGTGCGAACTGAATCGCCTTCAATGTTAATTTAGTTTCTTCTATTATTCAGTTTATTAAGTTTATCCTGTCAGATCTAATAAATTATTTCAAGTCAATAGATTGGTTTTTACCATTCCCTCCAATGAATTGTTCATTTTTAAAAAAAGATAGATAGCCCCTTAATCAATTAGAACCAACGATATACTTATATTATAACCAATTGGATACTAAATACTTGGATACGTAGCTTGAAATTCCTCGGTCTCCGCCGCTCCATCCTATGCATTGACTATGATGTCACTTTTTCATATTTTTCTCTGCTTCTGCTGCCAGCTCTCCCGCTCTTGTTAATGCCGCTCTGCTCTCCTGATACGCTTCGTTTCAGCCAGCTCTCCCACTCTTGTTAATGTCGCTCTGCTCTCCTGATACGCTTCGTTTCAGCCAGCTCTCCCACTCTTGTTAATGCCGCTCTGCTCTCCTGATACGCTTCGTTTCTGCTGGCCCTCCCACTATGGATAATGCCACTCTGCTCTCTGATATGCTTCGTTTCTGCCAGCTCGCCCACTCTTGTTAATGCCACTCTGCTCTCCTGATACACTTCGAATCTGCCAGCTCTCCCGCTCTTGTTAATGCTGCTCTGCTCCCCTGATACACTTCGTTTCTGCCAGCTCTCCCACTCTTGTTACTGCTGCTCTGCTCTCCTGATTCGCTTCGTTTCTGCCAGCTCTCCCACTCTTGTTAATGCCGCTCTGCTCTCCTGATTCGCTTCGTTTCTGCCAGCTCTCCCACTCTTGTTAATGCCGCTCTGCTCTCCTGATACGCTTCGTTTCTGCCAGCTCTCCCACCCTTGTTAATGCCAATCTGCTCTTCTGATACACTTCGTTTGTGCCAGCTCTCCCACTCTCATTAATGCCGCTCTGCTCTCCTGATACGCTTCATTCCTGCTGGCTCTCCGACTTTTGTTAATGCCGCTCTGCTCTTCTGATACGCGTCGTTTCTGCCAGCTCTCCCGCTCTTGTTAATACCACTCTGCTCTCCTGATACACTTTGTTTCTGCCAGCTCTCCCGCTTTTGTTAATGCCGCTCTGCTCTCCCGATCTGCTTCGTTTCTGCCAGCTGTCCCACTATTGTGAATGCCAATCTGCTCTCCTGATACGCCTCGTTTCTGCCAGCTCTCCCGCTCATGTGATTGTCGCTATGCTCTCCTGCTACGCTTCGATTCTGCCAGCTCTCCCACTCTTGTTAATGCCACTCTGCTCTCCTGATACGCTTAGTTTCTGCCAGCTCTCCCGCTCTTGATACGACCGCTCTGCTCTCCTGATAAGCTTAGTTTCTCCCAGCTCTCCCGCTCTTGTTAATGCCGCTCTGCTCTGCTGATATGCTTAGTTTCTGCCAGCTCTCCCACTCTTGTTAATGCCACTCTGCTCTCCTGATGTGTTTCATTTCTGCTGGCTCTCGGACTTTTGTTAATGCCGCACAGCTCTCCTGATACACTTCGTTTTTGCCAGCTCTCCCACTCATGTTAATTCCACTCTGCTCTCCTGATACGCTTCGTTTCTGCCAGCTCTCCCACTCTTATTAATGCCACTCTGCTCTCCTGATACGCTTCATTTCTGCCAGCTCTCCCACTTTTATTAATGCCGCTCTGCTCTCCTGATACGCTTCGTTTCTGCTGGCTCCCCGCTCTTGTCAATGCCGCTCTGCTCTCCTGATATGCGTCACTGCTGCCGGCTCTCCCACTCTTGTCAATGCCGCTCTGCTCTCCTGATACGCTTCGTTTCTGCTGGCTCTCCCACTCTTGTTAATGCCGCTCTGCTCTCCTGATACGCTTCGTTTCTGCCAGCTCTCCCGCTCTTGTTAATGCCATTCTGCTCTCCTGATACACGTTGTTTCTGCCAGCTCTCCCGCTCTTGTTAATGCTCTTCTGCTCTCCTAATACGCCTCAGTTCTGCTGGCTCTCCCACTCTTGTTATTGTCGCTCTGCTCTCCTGATACGCTTTGTTTCTTCCACCTCGTCCATTCTTGTTAATGCCAATCTGCTCTCCTGATAGGCTTCGTTTCTGCCAGCTCTCCCGCTCTTGTTAATGCCGCTCTGCTCTCCTGATAGGCTTCGTTTCTGCCAGCTCTCCCACTCTTGTTTTTGCCGCTCTGCTCTCCTGATAGGCTTCGTTTCTGCCAGCTCTCCCACTCTTGTTAATGCCGCTCTGCTCTCCTGATACACTTAGTTTCTGCTAGCTCTCCCGCTCTTGTTAATGCCGCTCTGCTCTGCTGATATGCTTCGTTTCTGCCAGCTCTCCCACTCTTGTTAATGCCGCTCTGCTCTCCTGACACACTTCGTTTCTGCCGGCTCTCCCACTCTTGTTAATGCCACTCTGCTCTCCTGATACACTTCGTTTCTGCCGGCTCTCCCACTCCTGTTAATGCCACTCTGCTCTCCTGATACACTTCGTTTCTGCCACCTCGCCCACTCTTGTTCATGCCACTCTGCTCTCCTGATACGCTTCGTTTCTGCAAGCTCTCCAACTGTTGTTAATGCCACTCTGCTCTCCTGATACACTTCGTTTCGGCCACCTCGCCCACTCTTGTCAATGCCACTCTGCTCTCCTGATATGCTTCTTTTCTTCCAGCTGTCCCACTCTTGTTAATGCCAATCTGCTCTCCTGATACGCCTTGTTTCTGACAGCTCTCCCGCTCATGTGATTGTCGCTATGCTCTACTGATACGCTTCGTTTCTGCCAGCTCACCCACTCTTGTTAATGCCACTCTGCTCTCATGATAAGCTTTGTTTCTGCTGGCTCTCCAACTCTTGATAATATCACTCTAATCTCCTGATACGATTCACTGCTGCTGGCTCTTCCACTCTTGTTATTGCCGCTCTGCTCTCCTGATGTGCTTCGTTTCTGCTGGCTCTTCCACTCTTGTTAATGCTACTCTGCTCTCCTGATACGCCTCATTTCTGCCATCTCTCCCACACTTGTTAATGCCAATCTGCTCTCCTGATACGCTTCGTTTCTGTTGGCTCTCCTGCTCTTGTTAATGCCGCTCTGCTCTCCTGATACACTTCATTTCTGCCAGCTCTCCCGCTCTTGTTAATGCCACCCTGCTCTCCTGATACGCTTTCTTTCTGCCAGCTCTCCCACTCTTGTTAATGCCACTCTGCTCTCCTGATAGGCTTTGTTTCTGCCAGCTCTCCCGCTCTTGTTAATGCCGCTCTGCTCTCCTGATAGGCTTCGTTTCTGCCGGCTCTCCCACACTTGTTTTTGCCGCTCTGCTCTCCTGATAGGCTTCGTTTCTGCCGGCTCTCCCACTCTTGTTTTTGCCGCTCTGCTCTGCTGATAGGCTTCGTTTCTGCCAGCTTTCCCACTCTTGTTAATGCCGCTCTGCTCTCCTGATAGGCTTAGTTTCTGCCAGCTGTCGCACTCTAGTTAATGGCACTCTGCTCTCCTGATACACTGAGTTTCTGCTAGCTCTCCCGCTCTTGTTAATGCCGCTCTGCTCTGCTGATATGCTTCGTTTCTGCCAGCTCTCCCACTCTTGTTAATGCCACTCTGCTCTCCTGATGTGCTTCGTTTCTGCCAGCTCTCCCACTCTTGTTAATGCCACTCTGCTCTCTTGATTCGCATCGTTTCTGCCAGCTCTCCCACTCTTGTTTCTGCCTCTCTGCTCTGCTGATATGCTTCGTTTCTGCCAGCTCTCCCACTCTTGTTAATGCCACTCTGCTCTCCTGATGTGCTTCGTTTCTGCCAGCTCTCCCACTCTTGTTAATGCCACTCTGCTCTCTTGATTCGCATCGTTTCTGCCAGCTCTCCCACTCTTGTTTCTGCCTCTCTGCTCTCGTGATATGCTTTGTTTCTGCCAGCTCTCCCGCTCTTGTTAATGCCGCTCTGCTCTCCTGATAGGCTTAGTTTCTGCCAGCTGTCGCACTCTAGTTAATGGCACTCTGCTCTCCTGATACACTTAGTTTCTGCTAGCTCTCCCGCTCTTGTTAATGCCGCTCTGCTCTGCTGATATGCTTCGTTTCTGCCAGCTCTCCCACTCTTGTTAATGCCACTCTGCTCTCCTGATGTGCTTCGTTTCTGCCAGCTCTCCCACTCTTGTTAATGCCACTCTGCTCTCTTGATTCGCATCGTTTCTGCCAGCTCTCCCACTCTTGTTTCTGCCTCTCTGCTCTGCTGATATGCTTCGTTTCTGCCAGCTCTCCCACTCTTGTTAATGCCACTCTGCTCTCCTGATGTGCTTCGTTTCTGCCAGCTCTCCCACTCTTGTTAATGCCACTCTGCTCTCTTGATTCGCATCGTTTCTGCCAGCTCTCCCACTCTTGTTTCTGCCTCTCTGCTCTCGTGATATGCTTTGTTTCTGCCAGCTCTCCCGCTCTTGTTAATGCCGCTCTGCTCTCCTGATAGGCTTCGTTTCTGCCGGCTCTTCCACTCTTGTTTTTGCCGCTCTGCTCTCCTGATAGGCTTCGTTTCTGCCAGCTCTCCCACTCTTGTTAATGCCGCTCTGCTCTCCTGATAGGCTTAGTTTCTGCCAGCTGTCGCACTCTTGTTAATGCCGCTCTGCTCTGCTGATATGCTTCGTTTCTGCCAGCTCTCCCACTCTTGTTAATGCCACTCTGCTCTCCTGATGTGCTTCGTTTTTGCCAGCTCTCGCACTCTTGTTAATGCCACTCTGCTCTCTTGATTCGCATCGTTTCTGCCAGCTCTCCCACTCTTGTTTCTGCCTCTCTGCTCTCCTGATATGCTTCGTTTCTGCCAGCTCTCCCACTCTTGTTAATGCCACTCTGCTCTCTTGATTCGCATCGTTTCTGCCAGCTCTCCCACTCTTGTTAATGCCACTCTGCTCTCCTGACACACTTCGTTTCTGCCACCTCGCCCACTCTTGTTAATGCCGCTCTGCTCTCCTGACACACTTCTTTTCTGCCGGCTCTCCCACTCCTGTTAATGCCACTCTGCTCTCCTGATACACTTCGTTTCTGCCACCTCGCCCACTCTTGTTCATGCCACTCTACTCTCCTGATACGCTTCGTCTCTGCAAGCTCTCCAACTGTTGTTAATGCCACTCTGCTCTCCTGATACACTTCGTTTCGGCCACCTCGCCCACTCTTGTCAATGCCACTCTGCTCTCCTGATATGCTTCGTTTCTGCCAGCTGTCCCACTCTTGTTAATGCCAATCTGCTCTCCTGATACGCCTTGTTTCTGACAGCTCTCCCGCTCATGTGATTGTCGCTATGCTCTCCTGATACGCTTCGTTTCTGCCAGCTCACCCACTCTTGTTAATGCCACTCTGCTCTCATGATAAGCTTTGTTTCTGCTGGCTCTCCAACTCTTGATAATATCACTCTGCTCTCTTGATACGCCTCATTTCTGCCATCTCTCCCACACTTGTTAATGCCAATCTGCTCTCCTGATACGCTTCGTTTCTGCTGGCTCTCCTGCTCTTGTTAATGCCACTCTGCTCTCCTGATATGCTTAGTTTCAGCCGGCTTTCCCACACTTGTTAATGCCACTCTGCTCTCCTGAATTCCTTCGTTTCTGCTGGCTCTCCCACTCTTTTTAATGCCGCACAGCTCTCCTGATACGCTTCGTTTCAGCCAGCTCTTCCACTCTTGTTAATGCCGCTCTGCTCTCCTGATACACTTCATTTCTGCCAGCTCTCCCGCTCTTGTTAATGCCACCCTGCTCTCCTGATACGCTTTCTTTCTGCCAGCTCTCCCGCTCTTGTTAATGCCGCTCTGCTCTCCTGATACGCCTCGTTTCTGCTGGCTCTCCCGCTCTTGTTAATGCCACTCTGCTCTCCTGATCGGCTTAGTTTCTGCCAGCTCTACCGCTCTTGTTAATGCCGCTCTGCTCTCCTGATACGCTCCATTTCTGCTGGCTCTCCCACTCTTGTTAATGCCACTCTGCTCTCCTGATAGGCTTCGTTTCTGCCAGCTCTCCCACTCTTGTTTTTGCCGCTCTGCTCTCCTGATAGGCTTCGTTTCTGCCAGCTCTCCCACTCTTGTTAATGCCGCTCTGCTCTCCTGATACACTTAGTTTCTGCTAGCTCTCCCGCTCTTGTTAATGCCGCTCTGCTCTGCTGATATGCTTCGTTTCTGCCAGCTCTCCCACTCTTGTTAATGCCGCTCTGCTCTCCTGACACACTTCGTTTCTGCCGGCTCTCCCACTCTTGTTAATGCCACTCTGCTCTCCTGATACACTTCGTTTCTGCCGGCTCTCCCACTCCTGTTAATGCCACTCTGCTCTCCTGATACACTTCGTTTCTGCCACCTCGCCCACTCTTGTTCATGCCACTCTGCTCTCCTGATACGCTTCGTTTCTGCAAGCTCTCCAACTGTTGTTAATGCCACTCTGCTCTCCTGATACACTTCGTTTCGGCCACCTCGCCCACTCTTGTCAATGCCACTCTGCTCTCCTGATATGCTTCTTTTCTTCCAGCTGTCCCACTCTTGTTAATGCCAATCTGCTCTCCTGATACGCCTTGTTTCTGACAGCTCTCCCGCTCATGTGATTGTCGCTATGCTCTACTGATACGCTTCGTTTCTGCCAGCTCACCCACTCTTGTTAATGCCACTCTGCTCTCATGATAAGCTTTGTTTCTGCTGGCTCTCCAACTCTTGATAATATCACTCTAATCTCCTGATACGATTCACTGCTGCTGGCTCTTCCACTCTTGTTATTGCCGCTCTGCTCTCCTGATGTGCTTCGTTTCTGCTGGCTCTTCCACTCTTGTTAATGCTACTCTGCTCTCCTGATACGCCTCATTTCTGCCATCTCTCCCACACTTGTTAATGCCAATCTGCTCTCCTGATACGCTTCGTTTCTGTTGGCTCTCCTGCTCTTGTTAATGCCGCTCTGCTCTCCTGATACACTTCATTTCTGCCAGCTCTCCCGCTCTTGTTAATGCCACCCTGCTCTCCTGATACGCTTTCTTTCTGCCAGCTCTCCCACTCTTGTTAATGCCACTCTGCTCTCCTGATAGGCTTTGTTTCTGCCAGCTCTCCCGCTCTTGTTAATGCCGCTCTGCTCTCCTGATAGGCTTCGTTTCTGCCGGCTCTCCCACACTTGTTTTTGCCACTCTGCTCTCCTGATAGGCTTCGTTTCTGCCGGCTCTCCCACTCTTGTTTTTGCCGCTCTGCTCTGCTGATAGGCTTCGTTTCTGCCAGCTTTCCCACTCTTGTTAATGCCGCTCTGCTCTCCTGATAGGCTTAGTTTCTGCCAGCTGTCGCACTCTAGTTAATGGCACTCTGCTCTCCTGATACACTGAGTTTCTGCTAGCTCTCCCGCTCTTGTTAATGCCGCTCTGCTCTGCTGATATGCTTCGTTTCTGCCAGCTCTCCCACTCTTGTTAATGCCACTCTGCTCTCCTGATGTGCTTCGTTTCTGCCAGCTCTCCCACTCTTGTTAATGCCACTCTGCTCTCTTGATTCGCATCGTTTCTGCCAGCTCTCCCACTCTTGTTTCTGCCTCTCTGCTCTGCTGATATGCTTCGTTTCTGCCAGCTCTCCCACTCTTGTTAATGCCACTCTGCTCTCCTGATGTGCTTCGTTTCTGCCAGCTCTCCCACTCTTGTTAATGCCACTCTGCTCTCTTGATTCGCATCGTTTCTGCCAGCTCTCCCACTCTTGTTTCTGCCTCTCTGCTCTCGTGATATGCTTTGTTTCTGCCAGCTCTCCCGCTCTTGTTAATGCCGCTCTGCTCTCCTGATAGGCTTAGTTTCTGCCAGCTGTCGCACTCTAGTTAATGGCACTCTGCTCTCCTGATACACTTAGTTTCTGCTAGCTCTCCCGCTCTTGTTAATGCCGCTCTGCTCTGCTGATATGCTTCGTTTCTGCCAGCTCTCCCACTCTTGTTAATGCCACTCTGCTCTCCTGATGTGCTTCGTTTCTGCCAGCTCTCCCACTCTTGTTAATGCCACTCTGCTCTCTTGATTCGCATCGTTTCTGCCAGCTCTCCCACTCTTGTTTCTGCCTCTCTGCTCTGCTGATATGCTTCGTTTCTGCCAGCTCTCCCACTCTTGTTAATGCCACTCTGCTCTCCTGATGTGCTTCGTTTCTGCCAGCTCTCCCACTCTTGTTAATGCCACTCTGCTCTCTTGATTCGCATCGTTTCTGCCAGCTCTCCCACTCTTGTTTCTGCCTCTCTGCTCTCGTGATATGCTTTGTTTCTGCCAGCTCTCCCGCTCTTGTTAATGCCGCTCTGCTCTCCTGATAGGCTTCGTTTCTGCCGGCTCTTCCACTCTTGTTTTTGCCGCTCTGCTCTCCTGATAGGCTTCGTTTCTGCCAGCTCTCCCACTCTTGTTAATGCCGCTCTGCTCTCCTGATAGGCTTAGTTTCTGCCAGCTGTCGCACTCTTGTTAATGCCGCTCTGCTCTGCTGATATGCTTCGTTTCTGCCAGCTCTCCCACTCTTGTTAATGCCACTCTGCTCTCCTGATGTGCTTCGTTTTTGCCAGCTCTCGCACTCTTGTTAATGCCACTCTGCTCTCTTGATTCGCATCGTTTCTGCCAGCTCTCCCACTCTTGTTTCTGCCTCTCTGCTCTCCTGATATGCTTCGTTTCTGCCAGCTCTCCCACTCTTGTTAATGCCACTCTGCTCTCTTGATTCGCATCGTTTCTGCCAGCTCTCCCACTCTTGTTAATGCCACTCTGCTCTCCTGACACACTTCGTTTCTGCCACCTCGCCCACTCTTGTTAATGCCGCTCTGCTCTCCTGACACACTTCTTTTCTGCCGGCTCTCCCACTCCTGTTAATGCCACTCTGCTCTCCTGATACACTTCGTTTCTGCCACCTCGCCCACTCTTGTTCATGCCACTCTACTCTCCTGATACGCTTCGTCTCTGCAAGCTCTCCAACTGTTGTTAATGCCACTCTGCTCTCCTGATACACTTCGTTTCGGCCACCTCGCCCACTCTTGTCAATGCCACTCTGCTCTCCTGATATGCTTCGTTTCTGCCAGCTGTCCCACTCTTGTTAATGCCAATCTGCTCTCCTGATACGCCTTGTTTCTGACAGCTCTCCCGCTCATGTGATTGTCGCTATGCTCTCCTGATACGCTTCGTTTCTGCCAGCTCACCCACTCTTGTTAATGCCACTCTGCTCTCATGATAAGCTTTGTTTCTGCTGGCTCTCCAACTCTTGATAATATCACTCTGCTCTCTTGATACGCCTCATTTCTGCCATCTCTCCCACACTTGTTAATGCCAATCTGCTCTCCTGATACGCTTCGTTTCTGCTGGCTCTCCTGCTCTTGTTAATGCCACTCTGCTCTCCTGATATGCTTAGTTTCAGCCGGCTTTCCCACACTTGTTAATGCCACTCTGCTCTCCTGAATTCCTTCGTTTCTGCTGGCTCTCCCACTCTTTTTAATGCCGCACAGCTCTCCTGATACGCTTCGTTTCAGCCAGCTCTTCCACTCTTGTTAATGCCGCTCTGCTCTCCTGATACACTTCATTTCTGCCAGCTCTCCCGCTCTTGTTAATGCCACCCTGCTCTCCTGATACGCTTTCTTTCTGCCAGCTCTCCCGCTCTTGTTAATGCCGCTCTGCTCTCCTGATACGCCTCGTTTCTGCTGGCTCTCCCGCTCTTGTTAATGCCACTCTGCTCTCCTGATCGGCTTAGTTTCTGCCAGCTCTACCGCTCTTGTTAATGCCGCTCTGCTCTCCTGATACGCTCCATTTCTGCTGGCTCTCCCACTCTTGTTAATGCCACTCTGCTCTCCGGATCGGCTTCGTTTCTGCCAGCTCTCCAACTCTTGTTAATGCCACTCTGCTCTCCTGATGTGCTTCGTTTCTGCCAGCTCTCCCACTCTTGTTAATGCCGCTCTTCTCTCCTGATACGCTTCGTTTCAGCTGGCTCTCCCGCTCTTGTTAATGCCGCTCTGCTCTCCTGATACGCTCCATTTCTGCTGGCTCTCCCACTTTTATTAATGCCACTCTGCTCTCCTGATACACGTCACTGCTGCTGCCTCTCCCACTCTTGTTATTGCTGCTCAGCTCTCCTGATACGCTTCGTTTCTGCCAGCTCTCCCGCTCTTGTCAATGCCGCTCTCCTCTCCTGATACGCTTCGTTTCTGCCAGCTCTCCCGCTCTTGTTAATGCCGCTCTGCTCTACTGATGCGCCTCGTTTCTGCCAGCTCTCCCGCTCTTGTTAATGCCACTCTGCTCTCCTGATTCGCTTCGTTCCTGCCTGCTCGCCCACTCATGTTAATGCCACTCTGCTCTCCTGATACACTTCGTTTCTGCCTCCTCGCCCACTCTTGTTAATGCCACTCTATTCTCCTGATAAGCTTCGTATCTGCTGTCTCTCCCGCTCTTGTTAATGCCACCCTGCTCTCCTGATACGCTTTGATTCTGCCAGCTCTCCCGCTCGTGTTAATGCCACTCTGCTCTCCTGATACCCTTCGTTTCTGCCACCTCGCCCACTCTTGTTAATGCCGCTCTGCTCTCCTGATACGCTTCGTTTCTGCCAGCTCTCCCGCTCTTGTTAATGCCGCTCTGCTCTCCTGATACGCCTCATTTCTGCCAGCTCTCCCGCTCTTGTTATTGTCGCTCTGCTCTCCTGATATGCTTTGATTCTGCCAGCTCTCCCGCTCTTGATAATGCCACTGTGCTCTCCGATACACTTCGTTTCTGCCAGCTCTCTCGCTCTTGATAATGCCACTCTGCTCTCCTGATCCGCTTCGTTTCTGCCAGCTCGCCCACTCTTGTTAATGCCACCCTGCTCTCCTGATACGCTTTGATTCTGCCAGCTCTCCCGCTCTTGTTAATGCCACCCTGCTCTCCTGATACGCTTCGTTTCTGCCAGCTCTCCCGCTCTTGTTAATGCCGCTCTGCTCTCCTGATACGCCTCATTTCTGCCAGCTCTCCCGCTCTTGTTATTGTAGCTCTGCTCTCCTGATGTGCTTTGATTCTGCCAGCTCTCCCGCTCTTGATAATGCCACTATGCTCTCCGATACACTTCGTTTCTGCCAGCTCTCTCGCTCTTGATAATGCCACTCTGCTCTCCTGATCCGCTTCGTTTCTGCCAGCTCGCCCACTCTTGTTAATGCCACTCTGCTCTCCTGATACACTTCGTTTCTGCCAGCTCGCCCACTCTTGTTAATGCTACTCTGCTCTCCTGATACACTTCGTTTCTGCCAGCTCTCCCAACTCTTGTTAATGCCGCTCTGCTCTCTTGATACGCTTCATTTCTGCCACTCTCCCGCTCTTGTTAATGCTGCTCTGCTCTCCAGATACGCTTCGTTTCTGCCAGCTCTCCCTCTCTTGTTAATGCCGCTCTGCTCTCCTGATATGCCTCGTTTCTGCCAGCTCTCCCATTCTAGTCACTGGCGCTCTGCTCTCCTGATACACTTCGTTTCTGCCAGCTCTGCCACTCTTATTAATTCCACGCTGTTCTTCTGATACGCTTCATTTCTGCCAGCTCTCCAACTTTTGTTAATGCCGCTCTGCTCTCCTGATACGCTTCATTTCTGCTGGCTCTCCCGCTCTTCATAATGCCGCTCTGCTCTCCTGGTACGCTTCACTGCTGCTGGCTCTCCCGCTCTTGTTAATGCCACTCTGCTCTCCTGATATGCTTCGTTTCTGCTGGCTCTCCCGCTCTTCATAATGCCGCTCTGCTCTCCTGGTACGCTTCACTGCTGCTGGCTCTCCCGCTCTTGTTAATGCCACTCTGCTCTCCTGATACGCTTCATTTCTGCTGGCTCTCCCGCTCTTCATAATGCCGCTCTGCTCTCCTGGTACGCTTCACTGCTGCTGGCTCTCCCGCTCTTGTTAATGCCACTCTGCTCTCCTGATATGCTTCGTTTCTGCTGGCTCTCCCGCTCTTCATAATGCCGCTCTGCTCTCCTGTTACGCTTCATGCCGACTGGCTCTCCCACTCTTGTTAATGCCACTCTGCTCTCCTGATACGCTTCGTTTCTGCCAGCTCTCCCGCTCTTGTTAATGCCGCTCTGCTCCACTTATACGCCTCGTTTCTGTCAGCTCTCCCGCTCTTGTTATTGTCGCTCTGCTCTCATGATACGTTTTGTTTCCGTCAGCTCACCCGCTCTTGTTAATGCCACTCTGCTCTCCTGATACGCCTCGATTCTGCCAGCCCGCCCACTCTTGTTAATGCCGCTGTGCTCTCCTGATACGCTTCGTTTCTGCCAGCTCTCCCGCTCTTGTGAATGCCACTCTGCTCTCCTGATACACTTTGTTTCTGCCAGCTCGCCCACTCTTGTTAATGCAGCTCTGCACTCCTGATACGCTTCATTTCTGCAAGCTCTCCCACTCTTGTTAATGGCACTCTACTCTCCTGATATGCTTCGTTTCTGCTGGCTCTCCCACTCTTGTTAATGCCGCACTGCTCTCTTGATACGCTTCATTTCTGCTGGCTCTCCCGCTCTTGTTAATGCCGCTCTGCTCTGCTGATACGCTTCGTTTCTGCTGGCTCTCCCACTCTTGTTAATGCCGCTCTGCCCTCCTGATTCTCGTGGTATCTGCCAGCTCTCCCACTCTTGTAAATGCCGCTCTGCTCTCCTCATACGCTTTGTTTCTGCTGGCTCTCCCACTATTGTTAATGCCGCTCTGCTCTCCTCATACGCTTCGTTTCTGCCAGCTCGCCCACTCTTGTTAATGCCGCTCTGTTCTCCTGATACGTTTCGTTTCTGCCATCTCTCCCAGCTCTCCCACTCTTGTGAATGCCGCTCTGCTCTGCTGATATGCTTTGTTTCTGCTGGCTCTCCCGCTCTTGTTAATGCTGCTCTGCTCTGCTGATACGCTTCGTTTCTGCCGGCTCTCCCGCCCATGTTAATGCCGCTCTGCTCTCCTGATACGCTTCGTTTCTGCCAGCTCTCCCACCCTTGTTAATGCCACTCTGCTCTCCTGATACGCTTTGTTTCTGCTGGCTCTCCCGCTCTTGTTAATGCCGCTCGGCTCTCCTGATACGCTTCATTCCTGCCAGCTCTCCCACTGTTGTTAATGCCACCCTGTTCTCTTGATACGCTTCATTCCTGCCAGCTCGCCCACTGTTGTTAATGCCACTCTGTTCTCCTGATACGCTTGATTTCTGCTGGCTCTCCCACTTTTATTAATGCCGCTCTGCACTCCTGATACACTTCATTTCTGCTGGCTCTCCCGCTCTTGTTAATGCCACTCTGCTCTCCTGATATGCTTCGTTTCTGCTGGCTCTCCCACTCGTGTGAATGCCACTCTGCTCTCCTGATACACTTCATTTCTGCTG
The DNA here is from genome assembly GCF_035084215.1 of Heptranchias perlo. NCBI lineage: Eukaryota > Metazoa > Chordata > Chondrichthyes > Hexanchiformes > Hexanchidae > Heptranchias > Heptranchias perlo. The sequence goes on from NC_090330.1 coordinate 79,014,870, forward strand.
GCTCTCCCGCTCTTCATAATGCCGCTCTGCTCTCCTGATACGCTTCATTTCTGCTGGCTCTCCCGCTTTCGTTAGTGCCGCTCTGCTCTGCTGATAGGCTTCGTTTCTGCCAGCTCTCCCACTCTTGTTCATGCCACTCTGTTCTCCTGATATGCTTCATTTCTGCCAGCTCTCCCACTTTTATTAATGCCGCTCTGCTCTCCTGATACACTTCGTTTCTGCCGGCTCTCCAACTCTTGTTCATGCCAATCTGCTCTCCTGGTACGCTTCACTGCTGCTGGCTCTCCCACTCTTGTTAATGCCACTCTGCTCTCCTGATACACTTCATTTGTGCCAGCTCTCCCGCTCTTGTTATTGCCGCTATGCTCTCCTGATGGGCTTCGTTTCTGCCGCCTCTCCCGCTCTTGTTAATGCCACTCTGCTCTCCTGATACGCATCATTTCTGCCAGATCTCCCGCTCTTGTTATTGTCACTCTGCACTCCTGATACGCTTCGTTTCTGCCAGCTCTCCCGCTCTTGTTAATGCCAATCTGCTCTCCAGATACGCATCATTTCTGCCAGATCTCCCGCTCTTGTTATTGTCACTCTGCTCTCCTGATACGCTTCGTTTCTGCCAGATCTCCCGCTCTTGTTAATGCCACTCTGCTCTCCTGATACACTTCATTTGTGCCAGCTCTCCCGCTCTTGTTATTGCCGCTATGCTCTCCTGATGGGCTTAGTTTCTGCCGCCTCTCCCGCTCTTGTTAATGCCGCTCTGCTCGCCTGATACACTTCATTTGTGCCAGCTCTCCCGCTCTTGTTATTGCCGCTATGCTCTCCTGATGGGCTTCATGTCTGCCGCCTCTCCCGCTCTTGTTAATGCCACTCTGCTCTCCTGATACGCATCATTTCTGCCAGATCTCCCGCTCTTGTTATTGTCACTCTGCACTCCTGATACGCTTCGTTTCTGCCAGCTCTCCCGCTCTTGTTAATGCCAATCTGCTCTCCTGATACGCATCATTTCTGCCAGATCTCCCGCTCTTGTTATTGTCACCCTGCTCTCCTGATACGCTTCGTTTCTGCCAGATCTCCTGCTCTTGTTAATGCCACTCTGCTCTCCTGATACACTTCATTTGTGCCAGCTCTCCCGCTCTTGTTATTGCCGCTATGCTCTCCTGATGGGCTTCGTTTCTGCCGCCTCTCCCGCTCTTGTTAATGCCACTCTGCTCTCCTGATACGCATCATTTCTGCCAGATCTCCCGCTCTTGTTATTGTCACTCTGCACTCCTGATACGCTTCGTTTCTGCCAGCTCTCCCGCTCTTGTTAATGCCAATCTGCTCTCCTGATACGCATCATTTCTGCCAGATCTCCCGCTCTTGTTATTGTCACTCTGCTCTCCTGATACGCTTCGTTTCTGCCAGATCTCCCGCTCTTGTTAATGCCACTCTGCTCTCCTGATACACTTCATTTGTGCCAGCTCTCCCGCTCTTGTTATTGCCGCTATGCTCTCCTGATGGGCTTCGTTTCTGCCGCCTCTCCCGCTCTTGTTAATGCCACTCTGCTCTCCTGATACGCATCATTTCTGCCAGATCTCCCGCTCTTGTTATTGTCACCCTGCTCTCCTGATACGCTTCGTTTCTGCCAGATCTCCCGCTCTTGTTAATGCCACTCCGCTCTCCTGATACACTTCATTTGTGCCAGCTCTCACGCTCTTGTTAATGCCGCTCTGCTCTGCTGATACGCTTTGTTTCTGCTGGCTCTCCCACTCTTGTAAATGCCGCTCTGCTCTCCTCATACGCTTTGTTTCTGCTGGCTCTCCCACTATTGTTAATGCCGCTCTGTTCTCCTGATACGTTTCGTTTCTGCCATCTCTCCCAGCTCTCCCACTCTTGTGAATGCCGCTCTGCTCTCCTGATATGCTTTGTTTCTGCTGGCTCTCCCGCTCTTGTGAATGCCGCTCTGCTCTCCTGATACGCTTCATTTCTGCCGGCTCTCCCGCCCATGTTAATGCCACTCTGCTCTCCTGATACGCTTCGTTTCTGCCAGCTCTCCCACCCTTGTTAATGCCACTCTGCTCTCCTGATACGCTTTGTTTCTGCTGGCTCACCCGCTCTTGTTAATGCCGCTCGGCTCTCCTGATACGCTTCATTCCTGCCAGCTCTCCCACTGTTGTTAATGCCACCCTGTTCTCTTGATACGCTTCATTCCTGCCAGCTCTCCCACTGTTGTTAATGCCACTCTGTTCTCCTGATACGCTTGATTTCTGCTGGCTCTCCCACTTTTATTAATGCCGCTCTGCACTCCTGATACACTTCATTTCTGCTGGCTCTCCCGCTCTTGTTAATGCCACTCTGCTCTCCTGATATGCTTCGTTTCTGCTGGCTCTCCCACTCGTGTGAATGCCACTCTGCCCTCCTGATACACTTCATTTCTGCTGGCTCTCCCGCTCTTCATAATGCCGCTCTGCTCTCCTGATACGCTTCATTTCTGCTGGCTCTCCCGCTTTTGTTAGTGCCGCTCTGCTCTGCTGATAGGCTTCGTTTCTGCCAGCTCTCCCACTCTTGTTCATGCCACTCTGTTCTCCTGATATGCTTCATTTCTGCCAGCTCTCCCACTTTTATTAATGCCGCTCTGCTCTCCTGATACACTTCGTTTCTGCCGGCTCTCCAACTCTTGTTAATGCCAATCTGCTCTCCTGATACGCTTCACTGCTGCTGGCTCTCCCACTCTTGTTAATGCCACTCTGCTCTCCTGATACACTTCATTTGTGCCAGCTCTCCCGCTCTTGTTATTGCCGCTATGCTCTCCTGATGGGCTTCGTTTCTGCCGCCTCTCCCGCTCTTGTTAATGCCACTCTGCTCTCCTGATACGCATCATTTCTGCCAGATCTCCCGCTCTTGTTATTGTCACTCTGCTCTCCTGATACGCTTCGTTTCTGTCAGCTCTCCCACTCTTGTGAATGCCACTCTGCTCTCCTGATACACTTCGTTTCTGCCAGCTCGCCCACTCTTGTTAATGCCACTCTGCTCTCCTGTTACACTTCATTCCTGCTGGCTCTCCCACTCCAGTTAATGGCGCTCTGCTCTCCTGATACGCTTCGTTTCTGCCAGCTCTCCCGCTCTTGTTATTACCGCTCTGCTCTCCTGATATGCGTCGTTTCTGCCACCTCTCCCACACTTGTTATTACCGCTCTGCTCTCCTGATACGCGTCGTTTCTGCCAGCTCTCCCGCTCTTGTTATTACCGCTCTGCTCTCCTGATACGCGTCGTTTCTGCCAGCTCTCCCACACTTGTTAATGCCACTCTGCTCTCCTGTTACACTTCATGCCTGCTGGCTCTCCCACTCTTGTTAATGCCACTCTGCTCTCCTGATACGCTTCGTTTCTGCCGCCTCTCCCGCTCTTGTTAATGCCGCTCTGCTCGCCTGATACACTTCATTTGTGCCAGCTCTCCCGCTCTTGTTATTGCCGCTATGCTCTCCTGATGGGCTTCATGTCTGCCGCCTCTCCCGCTCTTGTTAATGCCACTCTGCTCTCCTGATACGCATCATTTCTGCCAGATCTCCCGCTCTTGTTATTGTCACTCTGCACTCCTGATACGCTTCGTTTCTGCCAGCTCTCCCGCTCTTGTTAATGCCAATCTGCTCTCCTGATACGCATCATTTCTGCCAGATCTCCCGCTCTTGTTATTGTCACTCTGCTCTCCTGATACGCTTCGTTTCTGCCAGATCTCCCGCTCTTGTTAATGCCACTCTGCTCTCCTGATACACTTCATTTGTGCCAGCTCTCCCGCTCTTGTTATTGCCGCTATGCTCTCCTGATGGGCTTAGTTTCTGCCGCCTCTCCCGCTCTTGTTAATGCCACTCTGCTCTCCTGATACGCATCATTTCTGCCAGATCTCCCGCTCTTGTTATTGTCACTCTGCACTCCTGATACGCTTCGTTTCTGCCAGCTCTCCCGCTCTTGTTAATGCCAATCTGCTCTCCTGATACGCATCATTTCTGCCAGATCTCCCGCTCTTGTTATTGTCACTCTGCTCTCCTGATACGCTTCGTTTCTGCCAGATCTCCCGCTCTTGTTAATGCCACTCTGCTCTCCTGATACACTTCATTTGTGCCAGCTCTCCCGCTCTTGTTATTGCCGCTATGCTCTCCTGATGGGCTTCGTTTCTGCCGCCTCTCCCGCTCTTGTTAATGCCACTCTGCTCTCCTGATACGCATCATTTCTGCCAGATCTCCCGCTCTTGTTATTGTCACTCTGCACTCCTGATACGCTTCGTTTCTGCCAGCTCTCCCGCTCTTGTTAATGCCAATCTGCTCTCCTGATACGCATCATTTCTGCCAGATCTCCCGCTCTTGTTATTGTCACTCTGCTCTCCTGATACGCTTCGTTTCTGCCAGATCTCCCGCTCTTGTTAATGCCACTCCGCTCTCCTGATACACTTCATTTGTGCCAGCTCTCACGCTCTTGTTAATGCCGCTCTGCTCTGCTGATACGCTTTGTTTCTGCTGGCTCTCCCACTCTTGTAAATGCCGCTCTGCTCTCCTCATACGCTTTGTTTCTGCTGGCTCTCCCACTATTGTTAATGCCGCTCTGTTCTCCTGATACGTTTCGTTTCTGCCATCTCTCCCAGCTCTCCCACTCTTGTGAATGCCGCTCTGCTCTCCTGATATGCTTTGTTTCTGCTGGCTCTCCCGCTCTTGTGAATGCCGCTCTGCTCTCCTGATACGCTTCGTTTCTGCCGGCTCTCCCGCCCATGTTAATGCCACTCTGCTCTCCTGATACGCTTCGTTTCTGCCAGCTCTCCCACCCTTGTTAATGCCACTCTGCTCTCCTGATACGCTTTGTTTCTGCTGGCTCTCCCGCTCTTGTTAATGCCGCTCGGCTCTCCTGATACGCTTCATTCCTGCCAGCTCTCCCACTGTTGTTAATGCCACCCTGTTCTCTTGATACGCTTCATTCCTGCCAGCTCTCCCACTGTTGTTAATGCCACTCTGTTCTCCTGATACGCTTGATTTCTGCTGGCTCTCCCACTTTTATTAATGCCGCTCTGCACTCCTGATACACTTCATTTCTGCTGGCTCTCCCGCTCTTGTTAATGCCACTCTGCTCTCCTGATATGCTTCGTTTCTGCTGGCTCTCCCACTCGTGTGAATGCCACTCTGCCCTCCTGATACACTTCATTTCTGCTGGCTCTCCCGCTCTTCATAATGCCGCTCTGCTCTCCTGATACGCTTCATTTCTGCTGGCTCTCCCGCTTTTGTTAGTGCCGCTCTGCTCTGCTGATAGGCTTCGTTTCTGCCAGCTCTCCCACTCTTGTTCATGCCACTCTGTTCTCCTGATATGCTTCATTTCTGCCAGCTCTCCCACTTTTATTAATGCCGCTCTGCTCTCCTGATACACTTCGTTTCTGCCGGCTCTCCAACTCTTGTTAATGCCAATCTGCTCTCCTGATACGCTTCACTGCTGCTGGCTCTCCCACTCTTGTTAATGCCACTCTGCTCTCCTGATACAGTTCATTTGTGCCAGCTCTCCCGCTCTTGTTATTGCCGCTATGCTCTCCTGATGGGCTTCGTTTCTGCCGCCTCTCCCGCTCTTGTTAATGCCACTCTGCTCTCCTGATACGCATCATTTCTGCCAGATCTCCCGCTCTTGTTATTGTCACTCTGCTCTCCTGATACGCTTCGTTTCTGTCAGCTCTCCCACTCTTGTGAATGCCACTCTGCTCTCCTGATACACTTCGTTTCTGCCAGCTCGCCCACTCTTGTTAATGCCACTCTGCTCTCCTGTTACACTTCATTCCTGCTGGCTCTCCCACTCCAGTTAATGGCGCTCTGCTCTCCTGATACGCTTCGTTTCTGCCAGCTCTCCCGCTCTTGTTATTACCGCTCTGCTCTCCTGATATGCGTCGTTTCTGCCACCTCTCCCACACTTGTTATTACCGCTCTGCTCTCCTGATACGCGTCGTTTCTGCCAGCTCTCCCGCTCTTGTTATTACCGCTCTGCTCTCCTGATACGCGTCGTTTCTGCCAGCTCTCCCACACTTGTTAATGCCACTCTGCTCTCCTGTTACACTTCATGCCTGCTGGCTCTCCCACTCTTGTTAATGCCACTCTGCTCTCCTGATACGCTTCGTTTCTGCCAGCTCTCCCGCTCTTGTTAATGCCGCTCTGCTCTACTTATACGCCTCGTTTCTGTCAGCTCTCCCGCTCTTGTTATTGTCGCTCTGCTCTCATGATAGGTTTTGTTTCCGTCAGCTCACCCGCTCTTGTTAATGCCACTCTGCTCTCCTGATACGCTTAGTTTCTGCCAGCTCTCCCGCTCTTGTTAATGCCGCTCTGCTCTACTTATACGCCTCGTTTCTGTCAGCTCTCCCGCTCTTGTTTTTGTCGCTCTGCTCTCATGATAGGTTTTGTTTCCGTCAGCTCACCCGCTCTTGTTAATGCCACTCTGCTCTCCTGATACGCTTCGTTTCTGCCAGCTCTCCCGCTCTTGTTAATGCCAATCTGCTCTCCTGATACGCATCATTTCTGCCAGATCTCCTGCTCTTGTTATTGTCACTCTGCTCTCCTGATACGCTTCGTTTCTGCCAGCTCTCCCACTCTTGTGAATGCCACTCTGCTCTCCTGATACGCTTCGTTTCTGCCAGCTCTCCCGCTCTTGTTATTACCGCTCTGCTCTCCTGATACGCGTCGTTTCTGCCAGCTCTCCCACATTTGTTAATGTCACTCTGCTCTCCTGTTACGCTTAATGCCTGCTGGCTCTCCCACTCTTGTTAATGCCACTCTGCTCTCCTGATACGCTTCGTTTCTGCCAGCTCTCCCGCTCTTGTTAATGCCGCTCTGCTCTACTGATACGCCTCGTTTCTGTCAGCTCTCCCGCTCTTGTTATTGTCGCTCTGCTCTCATGATAGGTTTTGTTTCCGTCAGCTCACCCACTCTTGTTAATGCCACTCTGTTCTCCTGATACACTTCGTTTCTGCCAGCTCACCCACTCTTGTTAATGGCACTCTACTCTCCTGATACGCTTCATTGCTGCCAGCTCTCCCACTCTTGTGAATGCCGCTCTGCTCTCCAGATACGCTTCGTTTCTGCCAGCTCGCCCACTCTTGTTAATTCCACTCTGCTCTCCTGATACGCTTCGTTTCTGCCAGCTCTCCCATTCTAGTCACTGGCGCTCTGCTCTCCTGATAAGCTTCGATTCTGCCAGCTGTCCCGCTCTTGTTCATGCCACTCTTCTCTCCTGATACACTTCGTTTCTGCCAGCTCACCCACTCTTATTAATGCCAATCTGCTCTCCTGTTACACTTCATTCCTGCTGGCTCTCCCACTCTAGTTAATGGCGCTCTGCTCTCCTGATACGCTTTATTTCGGCCAGCTCACCCGCTTTTGTTATTACCGCTCTGCTCTCCTGATATGCGTAGTTTCTGCCAGCTCTCCCACACTTGTTAATGCCACTCTGCTCTCCTGTTACGCTTCATGCCTACTGGCTCTCCCACTCTTGTTAATGCCACTCTGCTCTCCTGATACGCTTCCTTTCTGCCAGCTCTCCCGCTCTTGTTAATGCCGCTCTGCTCCACTAATACGCCTCGTTTCTGTCAGCTCTCCCACTCTTGTTATTGTCGCTCTGCTCTCATGATACGTTTTGTTTCCGTCAGCTCACCCGCTCTTGTTAATGCCACTCTGCTCTCCTGATACGCTTCGTTTCTGCCAGCTCTCCCACTCTTGTTAATGCCACTCTGCTCTCCTGATACACTTCGTTTCTGCTGGCTCTCCCGCTCTTGTGAATGGCACTCTACTCTCCTGATACACTTTGTTTTTGCCAGCTCGCCCACCCTTGTTAATGCCACTCTGCTCTCCTGATACGCTTCGTTTCTGCCAGCTCTCCCACCCTTGTTAATGCCACTCTGCTCTCTTGATACGCTTTGTTTCTGCTGGCTCTCCCGCTCTTGTTAATGCCGCTCGGCTCTCCTGATACGCTTCATTCCTGCCAGCTCTCCCGCTCTTGTTAATGCCACTCTGCTCTACCTATATGCTTCGTTTCTGCTGGCTCTCACACTCGTGTGAAGGCCACACTGCTCTCCTGATACGCTTAATTTCTGCCAGCTCTCCCGCTCTTCATAATGCCGCTCTGCTCTCCTGATACGCTTCATTTCTGCTGGCTCTCCGGCTCTTGTTAGTGCCGCTCTGCTCGACTGATGGGCTTCGTTTCTGCTGGCTCTCCCACTCTTGTTCATGCCGCACAGCTCTACTGATACGCTTCGTTTCTGCCAGCTCTCCCACCCTTGTTAATGCCACTCTGTTCTCCTGATACGCTTCATTTCTGCCAGCTCTCCCACTTTTATTAATGCCACTCTGCTCTCCTGATACGCTACGTTTCTGCCAGCTCTTCCACTCTTGTTAATGCCACTCTGCTCTTCTGATACGCTTCACTGCTGCTGGCTCTTCCACTCTTGTTATTGCCGCTCTGCTCTCCTGATATGCATCATTTCTGCCAGCTCTCCCACTCTTGTGACTGCCACTCTGCTCTCCTGATATGCTTAGGTTCTGCGTGCTCTCCGAATCTTGTTATTGCCACTCTGCTCTCCTGATACACTTAATTTCTGCCGGCTCTCCCACTCTTGTTAATGCCGCTCTGCTCTCCAGATACGCTTCGTTTCTGCCAGCTCTACCGCTCTTGTTAATGCCGCTCTGCTCTCCTGATACGCTTTGTTTCTGCCAGCTCTCCCGCTCTTGTTAATGCCACTCTGCTCTCCTGTTATGCTTCATTCCTGATGACTCTCCCACTCTAGTTAATGGCGCTCTGCTCTCCTGATGCGCTTCGTTTCTGCCAGCTCTACGGCTCTTGTTAATGCCGCTCAGCTCTCCTGATACGCCTCGTTTCTGCCAGCTCTCCCGCTCTTGTTGTTGTCGCTCTGCTCTCCGGATGCGCCTTGTTTCTGCCAGCTCTCCCACTCTAGTTAATGACGCTCTGGTCTCCTGATTCACTTCGTTTCTGCCAGCTCTCCCGCTCTTGTGAATGCCGCTCTGCTCTCCAGATACGCTTCGTTTCTGCTGGCTCTCCCACTCTTGTTAATGCCGCTCTGTTCTCCTGATACGCTTCATTTCTGCCAGCTCTCCCACTTTTATGAATGCCACTCTGCTCTCCAGATTCGCTTAGTTTCTGCCAGCTCTTCCACACTTGTTATTGCCGCTCTGCTCTCCTGATATGCATCGTTTCTGCCAGCTCTCCCACTCTTGTGAATGCCACTCTGCTCTCCTGATATGCTTAGGTTCTGCATGCTCTCCGACTCTTGTTATTGCCACTCTGCTCTCCTGATACGCTTCATTTCTGCTGGCTCTCCCACTCTTGTTAATGCCACTCTGCTCCCCTGATACGCCTCGTTTCTGCTGGCTCTCCCACTCTTGTTATTGCCACTCTACTCTCCTGATACGCTTTGTTTCTGCCAGCTCTCCCACTCTTGTTAATGCCACTCTGCTCTCCTGTTAAGCTTCGTTTCTGCCAGCTCTCCCACTCTTGTTAATGCCGCTCTGTTCTCCTGATACGCTTCATTTCTGCCAGCTCTGCCACTTTTATGAATGCCACTCTGCTCTCCAGATTTGCTTAGTTTCTGCCAGCTCTTCCACTCTTGTTATTGCCGCTCTGCTCTCCTGATATGCATCGTTTCTGCCAGCTCTCCCACTCTTGTGAATGCCACTCTGCTCTCCTGATATGCTTAGGTTCTGCATGCTCTCCGACTCTTGTTATTGCCACTCTGCTCTCCTGATACGCTTCATTTCTGCTGGCTCTCCCACTCTTGTTAATGCCACTCTGCTCCCCTGATACGCCTCGTTTCTGCTGGCTCTCCCACTCTTGTTATTGCCACTCTACTCTCCTGATACGCTTCGTTTCTGCCAGCTCTCCCACTCTTGTTAATGCCGCTCTGCTCTCCTGATACGCTCCGTTTCTGCCAGCTCTCCCACTCTTGTTACTGCCACTCTGCTCCACTGATACGCTTAGTTTCTGCTGGCTCTACCACTTTTGTGAATGCCACTCTGCTCTACTGATACGCTTCGTTTCTGCCAGCTCTCCCGCTCTTGTTAATGCCAATCTGCTCTCCTGATACGCTTCGTTTCTGCCAGCTCTCCCGCTCTTGTTAATGCCGCTCTGCTCTCCTGATACGCCTCGTTTCTGCCAGCTCTCCCACTCTTGTTAATGCCGCTCTGCTCTCCTGAAACGCCTCGTTTCTGCCGGCACTCCCACTCTTGTTAATGCCAATCTGCTCTCCTGATACGCTTCGTTTCTGCCAGCTCTCCCACTCTTGTGAATGCCACTCTGCTCTCCTGATATGCTTAGGTTCTGCATGCTCTCCGACTCTTGTTATTGCCACTCTGCTCTCCTGATACGCTTCATTTCTGCTGGCTCTCCCACTCTTGTTAATGCCACTCTGCTCCCCTGATACGCCTCGTTTCTGCTGGCTCTCCCACTCTTGTTATTGCCACTCTACTCTCCTGATACGCTTCGTTTCTGCCAGCTCTCCCACTCTTGTTAATGCCGCTCTGCTCTCCTGATACGCTTCGTTTCTGCCAGATCTCCCGCTCTTGTTAATGCCACTCTGCTCTCCTGATACACTTCATTTGTGCCAGCTCTCCCGCTCTTGTTATTGCCGCTATGCTCTCCTGATGGGCTTAGTTTCTGCCGCCTCTCCCGCTCTTGTTAATGCCACTCTGCTCTCCTGATACGCATCATTTCTGCCAGATCTCCCGCTCTTGTTATTGTCACTCTGCACTCCTGATACGCTTCGTTTCTGCCAGCTCTCCCGCTCTTGTTAATGCCAATCTGCTCTCCTGATACGCATCATTTCTGCCAGATCTCCCGCTCTTGTTATTGTCACTCTGCTCTCCTGATACGCTTCGTTTCTGCCAGATCTCCCGCTCTTGTTAATGCCACTCTGCTCTCCTGATACACTTCATTTGTGCCAGCTCTCCCGCTCTTGTTATTGCCGCTATGCTCTCCTGATGGGCTTCGTTTCTGCCGCCTCTCCCGCTCTTGTTAATGCCACTCTGCTCTCCTGATACGCATCATTTCTGCCAGATCTCCCGCTCTTGTTATTGTCACTCTGCACTCCTGATACGCTTCGTTTCTGCCAGCTCTCCCGCTCTTGTTAATGCCAATCTGCTCTCCTGATACGCATCATTTCTGCCAGATCTCCCGCTCTTGTTATTGTCACTCTGCTCTCCTGATACGCTTCGTTTCTGCCAGATCTCCCGCTCTTGTTAATGCCACTCCGCTCTCCTGATACACTTCATTTGTGCCAGCTCTCACGCTCTTGTTAATGCCGCTCTGCTCTGCTGATACGCTTTGTTTCTGCTGGCTCTCCCACTCTTGTAAATGCCGCTCTGCTCTCCTCATACGCTTTGTTTCTGCTGGCTCTCCCACTATTGTTAATGCCGCTCTGTTCTCCTGATACGTTTCGTTTCTGCCATCTCTCCCAGCTCTCCCACTCTTGTGAATGCCGCTCTGCTCTCCTGATATGCTTTGTTTCTGCTGGCTCTCCCGCTCTTGTGAATGCCGCTCTGCTCTCCTGATACGCTTCGTTTCTGCCGGCTCTCCCGCCCATGTTAATGCCACTCTGCTCTCCTGATACGCTTCGTTTCTGCCAGCTCTCCCACCCTTGTTAATGCCACTCTGCTCTCCTGATACGCTTTGTTTCTGCTGGCTCTCCCGCTCTTGTTAATGCCGCTCGGCTCTCCTGATACGCTTCATTCCTGCCAGCTCTCCCACTGTTGTTAATGCCACCCTGTTCTCTTGATACGCTTCATTCCTGCCAGCTCTCCCACTGTTGTTAATGCCACTCTGTTCTCCTGATACGCTTGATTTCTGCTGGCTCTCCCACTTTTATTAATGCCGCTCTGCACTCCTGATACACTTCATTTCTGCTGGCTCTCCCGCTCTTGTTAATGCCACTCTGCTCTCCTGATATGCTTCGTTTCTGCTGGCTCTCCCACTCGTGTGAATGCCACTCTGCCCTCCTGATACACTTCATTTCTGCTGGCTCTCCCGCTCTTCATAATGCCGCTCTGCTCTCCTGATACGCTTCATTTCTGCTGGCTCTCCCGCTTTTGTTAGTGCCGCTCTGCTCTGCTGATAGGCTTCGTTTCTGCCAGCTCTCCCACTCTTGTTCATGCCACTCTGTTCTCCTGATATGCTTCATTTCTGCCAGCTCTCCCACTTTTATTAATGCCGCTCTGCTCTCCTGATACACTTCGTTTCTGCCGGCTCTCCAACTCTTGTTAATGCCAATCTGCTCTCCTGATACGCTTCACTGCTGCTGGCTCTCCCACTCTTGTTAATGCCACTCTGCTCTCCTGATACAGTTCATTTGTGCCAGCTCTCCCGCTCTTGTTATTGCCGCTATGCTCTCCTGATGGGCTTCGTTTCTGCCGCCTCTCCCGCTCTTGTTAATGCCACTCTGCTCTCCTGATACGCATCATTTCTGCCAGATCTCCCGCTCTTGTTATTGTCACTCTGCTCTCCTGATACGCTTCGTTTCTGTCAGCTCTCCCACTCTTGTGAATGCCACTCTGCTCTCCTGATACACTTCGTTTCTGCCAGCTCGCCCACTCTTGTTAATGCCACTCTGCTCTCCTGTTACACTTCATTCCTGCTGGCTCTCCCACTCCAGTTAATGGCGCTCTGCTCTCCTGATACGCTTCGTTTCTGCCAGCTCTCCCGCTCTTGTTATTACCGCTCTGCTCTCCTGATATGCGTCGTTTCTGCCACCTCTCCCACACTTGTTATTACCGCTCTGCTCTCCTGATACGCGTCGTTTCTGCCAGCTCTCCCGCTCTTGTTATTACCGCTCTGCTCTCCTGATACGCGTCGTTTCTGCCAGCTCTCCCACACTTGTTAATGCCACTCTGCTCTCCTGTTACACTTCATGCCTGCTGGCTCTCCCACTCTTGTTAATGCCACTCTGCTCTCCTGATACGCTTCGTTTCTGCCAGCTCTCCCGCTCTTGTTAATGCCGCTCTGCTCTACTTATACGCCTCGTTTCTGTCAGCTCTCCCGCTCTTGTTATTGTCGCTCTGCTCTCATGATAGGTTTTGTTTCCGTCAGCTCACCCGCTCTTGTTAATGCCACTCTGCTCTCCTGATACGCTTAGTTTCTGCCAGCTCTCCCGCTCTTGTTAATGCCGCTCTGCTCTACTTATACGCCTCGTTTCTGTCAGCTCTCCCGCTCTTGTTTTTGTCGCTCTGCTCTCATGATAGGTTTTGTTTCCGTCAGCTCACCCGCTCTTGTTAATGCCACTCTGCTCTCCTGATACGCTTCGTTTCTGCCAGCTCTCCCGCTCTTGTTAATGCCAATCTGCTCTCCTGATACGCATCATTTCTGCCAGATCTCCTGCTCTTGTTATTGTCACTCTGCTCTCCTGATACGCTTCGTTTCTGCCAGCTCTCCCACTCTTGTGAATGCCACTCTGCTCTCCTGATACGCTTCGTTTCTGCCAGCTCTCCCGCTCTTGTTATTACCGCTCTGCTCTCCTGATACGCGTCGTTTCTGCCAGCTCTCCCACATTTGTTAATGTCACTCTGCTCTCCTGTTACGCTTAATGCCTGCTGGCTCTCCCACTCTTGTTAATGCCACTCTGCTCTCCTGATACGCTTCGTTTCTGCCAGCTCTCCCGCTCTTGTTAATGCCGCTCTGCTCTACTGATACGCCTCGTTTCTGTCAGCTCTCCCGCTCTTGTTATTGTCGCTCTGCTCTCATGATAGGTTTTGTTTCCGTCAGCTCACCCACTCTTGTTAATGCCACTCTGTTCTCCTGATACACTTCGTTTCTGCCAGCTCACCCACTCTTGTTAATGGCACTCTACTCTCCTGATACGCTTCATTGCTGCCAGCTCTCCCACTCTTGTGAATGCCGCTCTGCTCTCCAGATACGCTTCGTTTCTGCCAGCTCGCCCACTCTTGTTAATTCCACTCTGCTCTCCTGATACGCTTCGTTTCTGCCAGCTCTCCCATTCTAGTCACTGGCGCTCTGCTCTCCTGATAAGCTTCGATTCTGCCAGCTGTCCCGCTCTTGTTCATGCCACTCTTCTCTCCTGATACACTTCGTTTCTGCCAGCTCACCCACTCTTATTAATGCCAATCTGCTCTCCTGTTACACTTCATTCCTGCTGGCTCTCCCACTCTAGTTAATGGCGCTCTGCTCTCCTGATACGCTTTATTTCGGCCAGCTCACCCGCTTTTGTTATTACCGCTCTGCTCTCCTGATATGCGTAGTTTCTGCCAGCTCTCCCACACTTGTTAATGCCACTCTGCTCTCCTGTTACGCTTCATGCCTACTGGCTCTCCCACTCTTGTTAATGCCACTCTGCTCTCCTGATACGCTTCCTTTCTGCCAGCTCTCCCGCTCTTGTTAATGCCGCTCTGCTCCACTAATACGCCTCGTTTCTGTCAGCTCTCCCACTCTTGTTATTGTCGCTCTGCTCTCATGATACGTTTTGTTTCCGTCAGCTCACCCGCTCTTGTTAATGCCACTCTGCTCTCCTGATACGCTTCGTTTCTGCCAGCTCTCCCACTCTTGTTAATGCCACTCTGCTCTCCTGATACACTTCGTTTCTGCTGGCTCTCCCGCTCTTGTGAATGGCACTCTACTCTCCTGATACACTTTGTTTTTGCCAGCTCGCCCACCCTTGTTAATGCCACTCTGCTCTCCTGATACGCTTCGTTTCTGCCAGCTCTCCCACCCTTGTTAATGCCACTCTGCTCTCTTGATACGCTTTGTTTCTGCTGGCTCTCCCGCTCTTGTTAATGCCGCTCGGCTCTCCTGATACGCTTCATTCCTGCCAGCTCTCCCGCTCTTGTTAATGCCACTCTGCTCTACCTATATGCTTCGTTTCTGCTGGCTCTCACACTCGTGTGAAGGCCACACTGCTCTCCTGATACGCTTAATTTCTGCCAGCTCTCCCGCTCTTCATAATGCCGCTCTGCTCTCCTGATACGCTTCATTTCTGCTGGCTCTCCGGCTCTTGTTAGTGCCGCTCTGCTCGACTGATGGGCTTCGTTTCTGCTGGCTCTCCCACTCTTGTTCATGCCGCACAGCTCTACTGATACGCTTCGTTTCTGCCAGCTCTCCCACCCTTGTTAATGCCACTCTGTTCTCCTGATACGCTTCATTTCTGCCAGCTCTCCCACTTTTATTAATGCCACTCTGCTCTCCTGATACGCTACGTTTCTGCCAGCTCTTCCACTCTTGTTAATGCCACTCTGCTCTTCTGATACGCTTCACTGCTGCTGGCTCTTCCACTCTTGTTATTGCCGCTCTGCTCTCCTGATATGCATCATTTCTGCCAGCTCTCCCACTCTTGTGACTGCCACTCTGCTCTCCTGATATGCTTAGGTTCTGCGTGCTCTCCGAATCTTGTTATTGCCACTCTGCTCTCCTGATACACTTAATTTCTGCCGGCTCTCCCACTCTTGTTAATGCCGCTCTGCTCTCCAGATACGCTTCGTTTCTGCCAGCTCTACCGCTCTTGTTAATGCCGCTCTGCTCTCCTGATACGCTTTGTTTCTGCCAGCTCTCCCGCTCTTGTTAATGCCACTCTGCTCTCCTGTTATGCTTCATTCCTGATGACTCTCCCACTCTAGTTAATGGCGCTCTGCTCTCCTGATGCGCTTCGTTTCTGCCAGCTCTACGGCTCTTGTTAATGCCGCTCAGCTCTCCTGATACGCCTCGTTTCTGCCAGCTCTCCCGCTCTTGTTGTTGTCGCTCTGCTCTCCGGATGCGCCTTGTTTCTGCCAGCTCTCCCACTCTAGTTAATGACGCTCTGGTCTCCTGATTCACTTCGTTTCTGCCAGCTCTCCCGCTCTTGTGAATGCCGCTCTGCTCTCCAGATACGCTTCGTTTCTGCTGGCTCTCCCACTCTTGTTAATGCCGCTCTGTTCTCCTGATACGCTTCATTTCTGCCAGCTCTCCCACTTTTATGAATGCCACTCTGCTCTCCAGATTCGCTTAGTTTCTGCCAGCTCTTCCACACTTGTTATTGCCGCTCTGCTCTCCTGATATGCATCGTTTCTGCCAGCTCTCCCACTCTTGTGAATGCCACTCTGCTCTCCTGATATGCTTAGGTTCTGCATGCTCTCCGACTCTTGTTATTGCCACTCTGCTCTCCTGATACGCTTCATTTCTGCTGGCTCTCCCACTCTTGTTAATGCCACTCTGCTCCCCTGATACGCCTCGTTTCTGCTGGCTCTCCCACTCTTGTTATTGCCACTCTACTCTCCTGATACGCTTTGTTTCTGCCAGCTCTCCCACTCTTGTTAATGCCACTCTGCTCTCCTGTTAAGCTTCGTTTCTGCCAGCTCTCCCACTCTTGTTAATGCCGCTCTGTTCTCCTGATACGCTTCATTTCTGCCAGCTCTGCCACTTTTATGAATGCCACTCTGCTCTCCAGATTTGCTTAGTTTCTGCCAGCTCTTCCACTCTTGTTATTGCCGCTCTGCTCTCCTGATATGCATCGTTTCTGCCAGCTCTCCCACTCTTGTGAATGCCACTCTGCTCTCCTGATATGCTTAGGTTCTGCATGCTCTCCGACTCTTGTTATTGCCACTCTGCTCTCCTGATACGCTTCATTTCTGCTGGCTCTCCCACTCTTGTTAATGCCACTCTGCTCCCCTGATACGCCTCGTTTCTGCTGGCTCTCCCACTCTTGTTATTGCCACTCTACTCTCCTGATACGCTTCGTTTCTGCCAGCTCTCCCACTCTTGTTAATGCCGCTCTGCTCTCCTGATACGCTCCGTTTCTGCCAGCTCTCCCACTCTTGTTACTGCCACTCTGCTCCACTGATACGCTTAGTTTCTGCTGGCTCTACCACTTTTGTGAATGCCACTCTGCTCTACTGATACGCTTCGTTTCTGCCAGCTCTCCCGCTCTTGTTAATGCCAATCTGCTCTCCTGATACGCTTCGTTTCTGCCAGCTCTCCCGCTCTTGTTAATGCCGCTCTGCTCTCCTGATACGCCTCGTTTCTGCCAGCTCTCCCACTCTTGTTAATGCCGCTCTGCTCTCCTGAAACGCCTCGTTTCTGCCGGCACTCCCACTCTTGTTAATGCCAATCTGCTCTCCTGATACGCTTCGTTTCTGCCAGCTCTGCCGCTCTTGTTAACGCCACTCTGCTCTCCTGATACAATTAGTTTCTGCCAGTTTGCCCACTCTTGTTAATGCCACTCTGCTCTCCTGATACGCTTCTTTTCTGCTGGCTCTCCACTGTTGTTAATGCCACTCTGCTCTCCTAATACACTTCGTTTCTGACAGCTCTTCCAATCTTGTTCACGCCACTCTGCTCTCCTGATACGCGTCGTTTCTGCCAGCTCGCCCACTCTTGTTAATGCCACTCTGCTCTCCTGATACGCTTCGTTTCTGCTGGCTTTCCCGCTCTTGTTAATGCTACTCTGCTCTCCTGATACCCTTTATTCCTAGCAGAAACGAAGCGTATCAGGAGAGCAGATTGGCATTAACAAGAGTGGGAGAGCTGACAGAAACGAAGCAGATCAGGAGAGCAGAGTGGCATGAACAAGAGTGGGAGAGCCAGCAGCAGTGAAGCGTATCAGGAGAGCAGAGTGGATTTAACAAGAGCGGGAGAGCTGGCAGAAACGAAGCGTTTCAGGAGAGCAGAGCGACAATAACAAGAGCGGGAGAGCTGTCAGAAATGAGACGTATCAGGAGAGCAGAAAGGCATTAACAAGAGCGGGAGAGCCAGTAGAAACAAAGCGTATCATTAGAGCAGAGTGGCATCAAAAAGAGTGATGATGTGGAGATGCCGGTGATGGACTGGGGTTAACAATTGTAAACAATTTTACAACACCAAGTTATAGTCCAACGATTTTATTTTTAACCCACAAGCTTTCGGGGGCTTTCCCCTTCCTCAGGCGGTGTGGAAGTTTGCCCACTCTTGTTAATGCCACTCTGCTCTCCTGATACGCTTCGTTTCTGCTGGCTTTCCCGCTCTTGTTAATGCCAATCTGCTCTCCTGATACGCTGCGTTTCTGCCAGCTCTCCCACTCTTGTTAATGCCGCTCTGCTCTCCTTATACGCTTCACTGCTGCTGGCTCTTCCACTCTTATTAATGCCACTCTGCTCTCCTGATACGCTTCGTTTCTGCTGGCTCTTCCACTCTTGTTAATGCCACTCTGCTCTCCTGATACGCCTCATTTCTGCCAGCTCTCCCACTCTTGTTAATGCCGCTCTGCTCCCCTGATACGCTTCGTTTCTGCCAGCTCTCCCACTCTTGTTTATGCCGCTCTGCTCTCCTGATACGTGTCGTTTCTGCCAGCTCTCCCGCTCTTGTTATTGCTGCTCTGCTCTCCTGATACACTTAATTTCTGCCAGCTCTCCCACTCTTGTTAATGCCGCACAGCTCTCCTGATACACTTCGTTTCTGCCAGCTCTCCCACTCTTGTTAATGCCACTCTGCTCTCCTGATACGCATTGGATCTGCCAGCTCTCCCACTCTTGTTAATGCCACTCTGCTCTCCTGATACGCATCGGATCTGCCAGCTCTCCCACTCTTGTTAATGCCGCTCTGCTCTCCTGATATGCTTCGTTTCTCCTGGCTCTCCCGCTCTTGTTAATGCCACTCTGCTCTCCTGATAGGCTTAGTTTCTCCTGGCTCTCCCGCTCTTGTTAATGCCGCTCTGCTCTCCTGATACGCTTCGTTTCTGCCAGCTCTCCCACTCTTGTTCATGCTGCTCTGCTCTCCTGATACGCTTCGTTTCTGCCAGCTCTCCCACTCTTGTTAATGCCACTCTGCTCTCCTGATGCACTTCCTTTCTGCCAGCTCTCCTACTCTTGTTAATGCCGCTTTGCTCTCCTGATCTGCTTCATTTCTGCTGGCTCTCCCACTCTTGTTAATGCTGCTCTGCTATCCTGATACGCTTTGTTTATGCCAGCTCTCCCACTCTTGTTAATGCCACTCTGCACTCCTGATACGCTTCATTTCTGCCAGCTCTCCCGCTCTTGTTATTGCCACTCTGCTCTCCTGATACGCTTCGTTTCTGCCAGCTCTCCCACTCTTGTTAATGCCGCTCTGCTCTCCTGATACGCTTCGTTTCTGCCAGCTCTCCCACTCTTGTTAATGCCGCTCTGCTCTCCTGGTACGCTTCATTTCTGCCAGCTCTCCCGCTCTTGTTATTGCCACTCTGCTCTCCTGATCTGCTTCATTTCTCCTGGCTCTCCCGCTCTTGTTAATGCCACTCCGCTTTCCTGACATGCTTCGTTTCTGCTGGTTCTCCACTCTTGTTCATGCCACTCTGCTCTTCTGATACACTTCGTTCCTGCTGCCTCTTCCGCTCTTGTTAATGCCGCTCTGCTCTCCTGATACGCTTCCTTTCTGCCAGCTCTCCCACTCTTGTTAATGCTGCTCTGCTCTCCTGATACGCTTCGTTTCTGCCAGCTCTCCCGCTCTTGTTAATGCCGCTCTGCTCTCCTGGTACACTTTGCTGTTGCCCGCTCTCCCATTCTTGTTATTGCCACTCTGCTTTCCTGATATGCTTTGCTGCTGCCAGCTCTTTTACTCCTGTTATTGCCGCTCTGCTCTCCCGCTACGGTTTGCTGCTGCCGGCATTACCACCTGCTCTGCTTTCCCGATCCTGTTGGACTGCTCGGCCATTCTTCTACCTATTCCCCTCTCATATTTAATACTTGTTAGAACAGCAGGGAAGTACATGTTCTGTGCTGCCCTCTGGCATGTTCTCTTCCTTATAAACACAGCTCTCGCTGTCCATTAACCTCAAGTTTGATGGCTTTATTGACATTTTGGCATTGGCAGAAACTTCACTTATGGGCAGGGACTTCTCGTCTCTTACTGAAGCTTCCACACCTGCTTAAACTTTTCATCACCTGCCGCCCAAACTGCTGCAGCAAAGACAACTCTTATCTTGGAGCATCTCACTCTCTTCCAGCCCTCCCCTTCTCACTTAAATGTCTACCAACCCCACTCCAACTTCCTCATCTAGATTTCCTCTTTTACCTGTCACACCGAGTAACTCCTCATCTTTGGATGTTCTACTACAGAAAGCCTAGAGGTGTATAGAAAGTACAGGGATGACGTAAAAAAGGAAATAAGGAAAGCATAGAAAGGGCATGAAAAAATATTAGCTGGTAAGATTAAAGAAAACCCCAAGGTGTTTTATCAGTACATTAAGAGCAAGAGGATAGCTAAGGAAAAGGTGGGACCTATCAGGGATGATAAGGGTAACTTTTGTAGAAGTAAAGGATGCGGGTAGGGTTTTAAATGAATATTTTGTCTCCATATTCATAAAGGAAAGAGATGATCCGGACATAGTAGTTAAAGAGGAGAGGTGTGAAATATTGGCTAAGGTAAACATAACGAGAGAGGAAGTACTGGAGGGACTGGAATCCTTGAAAGTTGATAAGTCACCAGGGCCGGATGGATTGTTTCCTAGACTATTGAAGGAAGCCAGAGAGGAAATAACAGATGCTCTGAGGATCATTTTCCAATCCTCACTAGATACAGGGGAGGTACCGGAGGACTGGAAGACTGCAAACGTAGTACCATTGTTTAAAAAGGGTACGAGGGAAGGACCGAACAATTATAGGCCTTACCTCGGTGGTGGGCAAACTGTTGGAAATAATACTGAGAGATTGGATAAACTGTCACTTGGAAAGGCATGGTTTAATCAGGAATAGTCAGAATGGATTTGTTCAGGGAAGGTCATGCCTTACATATCTGATTGAATTCATTGAGGAAGTGACAAGGAGGATTGATGAGGGTAGTGCAGTGGATGTTGTCTACATGGATTTTAGTAAGGCATTTGACAAGGTCCCACATGGCAGACTGGTCAGAAAGGTAAAAGCCCATGGGATACAGGGAACTGTGGTGAATTGGATCCAAAATTGGCTCAGTAACAGGAAACAAAGGGTAAAAGTCGATGGATATCTTTACGAATGGAAATCCATTTCCAGTGGTGTGCCATAGGGCTCAGTGTTGGGTCCCTTGCTGTTTGTGGTATATATTAATGATTTGTACTTGAATGTAGGGGGCATGATTGGCAAATTTGCAGACAACACAAAAATTGGCCGTGTAGTTGATAGTGAAGAGGATAGCTGTAGACTCCAAGAAGATATCAATGGGTTGGTGGAGTGGGCGGAAAAGTGGCAAATGGAGTTCAACCTGGAGAAGTGTGAGGTAATGCACTTAGGGAGGGCAAACAGTAAAAGGGAATACGCAGTAAACGGGAATATATTGAGAGGGGTGGAGGAAGTGAGAGACCTTGGAGTGCATGTGCACAGGTCCCTGAAGGTGGCAGTACAGGTAGATAAGGTTGTGAAGGAGGCATACGGAATGCTCTCCATTATTAGCCAAGGTATAGAAAACAAAAGCAGGGATGTAATGATGGAACTGCATAAAACGTTGGTAAGGCCACAGCTGGAGTATTGTGCGCAGTTCTGGTCACCACATTATCGGAAGGACATAATTGCTCCGGAGAGAGTGCAGAGAAAATTTACAAGAATGTTGCCAGGGCTTGAAAATTGCAGCTATGTGGAGAGATTGGATAGGCTGGGGTTGTTTTCCTTGGAGCAGAGGAGGCTGAGGGGTGACTTGATTGAGGTATACAAAATTATGAGGGGCCTCGATGGAGTGGACAGGAATTACTTGTTTCCCCTAGCGGAGAGTTCAAGAACGAGAGGACATAGATTTAAGCTGATTGGCGAGAGGATTAGAGGGGAAATGAGGAAAAACTTTTTTACCCAGAGGGTGGTGGGAGTGTGGAATTCACTGCCCAAATTGGTGGTAGAGGCAGGTTCCCTCAACTCTTTTAAAAAGTACCTGGACCTAAAGTACTGTAAGCTGCAGGGCTACGGACCAGGTGCTGGAAGGTGGGATTTGAATGGGCACCTGGTTGTTCTTTGAGCCGGCGCGGACACAATGGGCCAAATGGCCCCCTCCTGTGCTGTATCTTTTCAATGGTTCTATGGTTCTATGGATGATTTTGACATTCACCCAAACTTCCCCAGCCCCCTCTTCCCTGGTCTCCTATCCCCACTCAATCGCACCCTTTACATAAACTCTCCCACCCATATCTATGGCCACTCCCTCAACTTAGAATTTCATTGAATCATACAGCAAAGAAGGAAGCTATTCGGCCCATCATGTCTGTGCCAGCTCTTTGAAAGTGCTATCTAATTCGTCTCACTTCCCTGCTCTTTCACCTTAGTCCTGAAAATTTCTCCTTTTCAAGTGTATATCCAATTCCCTTTTGAAAATTACTATTGACTCTGCTTCCACCATCCTTTCAGGTAGTGCATTCCAGATCGTAACAAATCATTGCATTAAAAAATTTCTTCTCATTTCCCTCCTGCATTTTTTGCCAATTATCTTGAAGGTGTCCTCTGGTTACTGATCCTCCTGCCAGTGGAAACAGTGTCTCTTTATCTATTCTATCAAAACCCCTCATAATTTTGAATACCTCTAATAAATCATCCATAACCTTCTCTGCTCTAAGGAACACAATCCGAGCTTCTCTGGTCTCTCCACATAACTGAAGTCCCTCATCCCCTCCACCATACTGGTAAATCTCCTCTGCACCCTCTCCAAGGCAATATGTTACAGTAAATTGTACTCTATCCAATTCAGTTTAAAAATGCACCTTGAACAAATATTGTAGTTATGAATGCAGGTGAAACTTCACCATCTCTTATGGCCTCTCCACTCCTGAGATCTCTGTCATCGACAAGGCTGTCTCTGACCACTTCCTCATCTCTTTCTCCTTACACCCCTTTACCTTCCCTACTCTCACCACACTCACCATCTGCTCCTGGACAAAAACTCTCCCTCATAAATTCACTTTCACACTCCCTCTGATCCATCACAACTCAGCTGCTTAACTGTTGCCTGACCTATGCCTTTGATGCCCTCATTTCCATCAAAACAATCACTGCCTTCCACCCGCATTGTTCCCCTGGCATAGCCCCATCTTTGTTCCCATCAGTCAAAGGGCTGTAAACTTGACCTAGCACATGGCTGGTCTAATTGGCAGGTCTGGCCCAACCATGTCAAGCATTATGATGCCTTGCTTTCCTCAGCCACAGCTTTCCACTGCTCCAGGAGGGCAAGCACAACCCAAGGCTCCTTTGCTGTATGGTGAAGCATCTCCTCTAAACCCCTTTCCTGCTCCAATAGCAAGTGCAAAGGGCTTATAGATCCCTTCACCTCCAAGATGAAATCCATCTGTGCAGTTGCCATTGCTGCTACCTCCCATCCCTCTGCATCCCGCTGCTCCTGATCTCTCCCGAGTCTCGCATCTACCCTACCCCCATCTCCTGTCACACTGCAGATTTTCTCCAATCTCCACCCTTGTCCTCTCCAAGCTGATATCTTCCACAAGACCCATCTCCTGCTCCTTTGGTACCCTCCCCATTCATTTACCTGTCCTGGCCCCCATGCTTACTTGTAAGGAATCTTACAACACCCGGTTATAGTCCAACAATTTTATTTTAAAATCACAAGCTTTCGGAGATTATCTCCTTCGTCAGGTGAGTGAGTGAATGAGAGGTTCTCAGTCACTCACTCACCTGACGAAGGAGATAATCAGCGACACTGACGCAATTGTAATGGCCCACACCACCCAGCGACACTGACGCAATTGTAATGGCCCACACCACCCAGCGACACTGACGCAATTGTAATGGCCCACACCACTGCCCCTACTCACTCAACACTTACCAGGGATTGAAACAGGCACTTCGCTGGTCACTAAGTACTATATCACATCCTGTATTCACCTATCGATCCATCAGAGGAGCCCCTGCTTTCGTAGATTGGTAGAGTGAGGTGGGGGGGGGGGGTTGGTGGTGGTTGTATATAATTTAGACCCACGTTTTAAACATTTAAGTTTGATAGTATTTGATAATTTGTGAAGCAGGCCAAATAAAAAGATTCAAAAAGAGCCTTTTAAATAGACTGAGCAGAATTTCCATTTATTTATTTCAGAGATCTAGTTCCTCTCCAATAGAGACCACAGGTTACTCTCCTATAGAGATCACAGTAAGAATGATGGCTGTATTGTGACATACAAGGAGAAGGTAGGTGTAATCTTTAGCATTATCCCTTCTCATCAAGCTTTCAGAGGTCCAGACAAGTATTCTCAGGACTCCTGAAGTGACAGTTTTATTTTTACTGAATCTCTTGGTAAACTGGACAGACATTATGGACAGACGTTTGCTGGAAGCTGCACGAGAGAATAAGAACCCAGTACTGGAAAATTTCCCCTTGACGAATTAATTGCAGAGTTTATGGATGTAACACATAGGTTTTTGAACTGGGGTCCTCAGATCCCAGGTCAGCTTCCTGTTCATCTGTTGACATTGATATGATCTTGTTGACATATTGGGGTAGATTTTCCTCCACAAGTGTCCGACAAGTGAAGCTTACCAAAAAATTGGGGAGAAAATAAGAGCGCAGTTGCCGTCACAGTTGGAGCATTCTGGTTGCTTTCTTGGGATCCCCACAGACCCTCTGATCCGCGAAGGTCTAGGGTCAGGCTTGTGCACCAGGAATCTTCAGGCACCCAACTGTCATGGCCTGAGGAAAATGAGATGGGTGGCCTGGTGTAACAGGTCTTCTTTCCTCTTCACTGCATCTGGGAACACTGATTTCTCAGTTGGGTGAGGAGGAAAGTCTCCTCTATTGTCTTTAATAGGTCACTCATGGGATCTGGACTTCAATATCCCATGCCTCTGTGTTTCCAATCTTAGCTATGTGTCTGCGGACAGGAAAAGTTAGAAGAATAATGATTCCTGAGGAACAATTTTGTGCATCCCAAAGACTGCCTAAAGAGTACCAGAGGTATCGGCCTGTGAGCAGCTCACCCCATCCACTGCCTTGGCCACGTTTCCTGGCAAGGCCTGGACATACAGGATTAAAAAGGAGGAAATACAAAGTATCTTATACCCTTAATTTAAAAAAAGTATAAAGATGGGAATTTTGGGAAAAAATCCTGCGCACACACCCCAAAGATTGCAATTTTTTTAACTTCAGACTTCTCCCACTGGTGCCTAAACAGCTGACGTCAGTGACGGGGAGAGTGGGACTCATCGAGTGGCATAACAGTTGTGGTTGAGGTGGATGTCCATGTTTGCGATTATGTGGAATTCAGGAGCGGAGTCTGCAATGGCCACTTCCTGCTCCTGCCTCACTCAATCTAAAGCTTGTGTGAAGTGGGGGCTGGAGCTGGGCGGTAGCACTGGTGTTCTTGATGCAGTACCGGGATGCAAAATTCTGCATCAGAAAGGATCAAGATAAAGATTTACCCCATTCTGCAAGTACTGCACCAAGAGAATACTGGTCTTCAGTATTCATGAAAAGCCAATCTGAGACCTGGTTTCGACAAATCAGACATCTGAAATCCAAACCTTTATATACACCTGAGCCCCAGAACAACTATGAAGCATGATGTGGAGATGCCGGTGATGGACTGGGGTTGACAATTGTAAACAATTTTACAACACCAAGTTATAGTCCAGCAATTTTATTTTAAATTCACAAGCTTTCGGAGGCTTCCTCCTTCCTCAGGTAAATGTTCAGGAGCTCCTTGCAGTTGCAGGGGCAGTCTAAACACCATGTATTGTTCTATATGTATAAATGCGTAGGCTTCAAGGAGCTCCTGAACATTTACCTGAGGAAGGAGGAAGCCTCCGAAAGCTTGTGAATTTAAAATAAAATTGCTGGACTATAACTTGGTGTTGTAAAATTGTTTACAACTATGAAGCAGGAATAATAAACAGCCAGTGCTGTTTGAAAAGTCAGCCAGAACTCATGTTTAATATCTCATCTGAAAGACTGCACCCCTGGCAATACAGTATTCCCTGGGTATTGCAGCAAAGTGCTAACCTAGATTACGTGATCAAGTCCTGGAGTGGGCCTAAACCCATTGACATTTTGACTCAGAGCAAAGCTGACACTATCACACCAACTCCAGTTAAAAGAGGGCACGTTGAGTACTATGCTAAATAGTAGACTATAAACAACAGTTCAGTGTTGCTGGTCTGGCTTGGCTCTTGTTTTCTGTGCTTGCTGACTATACTTGACAAACATGGGCAAGGAAAGCTCCTGCTGATTACCACATACCTCCCTCCCTCAGCTGATGAATCAGTACTCCTCCATGTTGAGCACCACTTGAAGGAAGCACTGAGGGTAGCAAGGGCACAAAATGTACTCTGGGTGGGGGACTTCTATGTCCATCACCAAGAGTGGCTCGGTAGCACCACTACTGACCGAGCTGGCCGAGTCCTGAAGGACATAGCTGCCAGACTGGGCCTGCGGCAGGTGGTGAGCGAACCAACACGAGGGAAAAACTTACTTGAACTCGTCCTCACCAATCCACCTGTCGCAAATGCATCTGTCCATGACAGTATTGGTAGGAGTGACCACCGCACAGTCCTCGTGGAGATGAAGTCCCGTCCTCGCACTGAGGACACCATCCAACGTGTTGTGTGGCACTACCACCGTGCTAAATGGAATAAATTCAGAAATGATCCAACAGCTCAAAACTGGGCATCCATGAGGCACTGTGGGCCATCAGCAGCAGCAGAATTGTATTCCAGCACAATCTGTAACCTCATGGCCCGGCATATTCCTTACTCTACCATTACCAACAAGCCAGAAGATCAACCCTGGTTCAATGAGGAGTGTAGAAGGGCATGTCAGGAGCAGCACCAGGCGTACCTAAAAATGGGGTGCCAACCTGGTGAAGCTACAACTCAGGACCACATGCATGCTAAACAGCAGAAGCAGTATGCTATAGACAGAGCTAAGCGATTCCACAACCAACGGATCAGATCACAGCTCTGCAGTTCTGCCACATCCAGTCGTGAATGGTGGTGGACAATTAAACAACTAACGGGAGGAGGAGGCTCTGCAAACGTCCCCATCCTCAATGATGGTGGAGTCCAGCACGTGAGTGCAAAAGACAAGGCTGAAGCGTTTGCAACCATCTTCAGCCAGAAGTGCCGAGTGGATGATCCATCTCGGCCTCCTCCCGATATCCCCACCATTACAGAAGCCAGTCTTCAGCCAATTCGATTCACTCCACGTGATATCAAGAAACGGCTGAGTGCACTGGATACAGCAAAGGCTATGGGCCCTGACAACATCCCAGCTGTAGTGCTGAAGACTTGTACTCCAGAACTAGCTGCACCTCTAGCCAAGCTGTTCCAGTACAGCTACAACACTAGCATCCACCCGACAATGTGGAAAATTGCCCAGGTATGTCCTGTCCACAAAAAGCAGGAAAATTAAATCCGGCCAATTACCGCCCCATCAGTCTACTCTCAATCATCAGCAAAGTGATGGAAGGTGTCGTCGACAGTGCTATCAAGCGGCACTTACTCACCAATAAGCTGCTCACCGATGCTCATTTTGGGTTCCACCAGGACCACTCGGCTCCAGACCTCATTACAGCCTTGGTCCAAACATGAACAAAAGAGCTGAATTCCAGAGGTGAGAGTGACTGCCCTTGACATCAAGGCAGCATTTGACCGAGTGTGGCACCAAGGAGCCCTGGTAAATGGGAATCAGGGGGAAAACTCTCCAGTGGCTGGAGTCATACCTAGCACAAAGGAAGATGGAAGTGGTTGTTGGAGGCCAATCATCTCAGTCCCAGGACATTGCTGCAGGAATTCCTCAGGGCAGTGTCCTAGGCCCAACCATCTTCAGCTGCTTCATCAATCACCTTCCCTCCATCATAAGGTCAGAAATGGGGATGTTCGCTGACGATTGCACAGTGTTCAGTTCCATTCGCAACCCCTCAAATAATGAAGCAGTCCTAGCCAGCATGCAGCAAGACCTGGACAACATCCAAGCTTGGGCTCATAAGTGGCAAGTAACATTCGCGCCAGATAAGTGCCAGGCAATGACCATCTCCAACAAGAGAGAGTCTAACCACCTCCCCTTGACATTCAACGGCATTTCCATCGCCGAATCCCCCACCGTCAACATCTTGGGGGTCACCATTGACCAGAAACTTAACTGGACCAGCCATATAAATACTGTGGCTACGAGAGCAGGTCAGAGGCTGGGTATTCTGCGGCGAGTGACTCACCTCCTGACTCCCCAAAGCCTTTCCACCATCTACAAGGCACAAGTCAGGAGTGTGATGGAATACTCTCCACTTGCCTGGATGAGTGCAGCTCCAACAACACTCAAGAAGCTCGACACCATCCAAGATAAAGCAGCCTGCTTGATTGGCACCCCATCCACCACTCTAAACATTCACTCCCTTCACCACCGGCGCACAGTGGCTGCAGTGTGTACCATCCACAGGATGCACTGCCGCAACTCGCCAAGGCTTCTTCGACAGCACCTCCCAAACCCACGACCTCTACCACCTAGAAGGACAAGGGCAGCAGGCACATGGGAACAACACCACCTGCACGTTCCCCTCCAAGTCACACACCATCCCGACTTGGAAATATATCGCCGTTCCTTCATCGTCGCTGGGTCAAAATCCTGGAACTCCCTTCCTAACAGCACTGTGGGAGAACCGTCACCACACGCACTGCAGCGGTTCAAGAAGGCGGCTCACCATCACCTTCTCAAGGGCAATTAGGGATGGGCAATAAATGCCGGCCTCGCCACCGACGCCCACATCCCATGAACGAATAAAAAAAAACTTATGATGCTGCAGCTGGGACTCCATCTATTGGCCCATTGCATCCGTGCCAGTTCTCTGCTCGAACAATCCAAAATTAATCCCACTGTCCTGCTATCACTACATTGGATTTTCTGGAGTCTAGTTGTTGCCCAGCTGCAGCAATGCTCGTATAGTTGGCAAGTGCTGTTACAGTCTACGAGCACAGTAAGCAGAAACCCAGCATAAAGTAAGGCACAGCGACAACAGAAAGTGCAGAAAAATAATCGCGAGGGGGGCCCGGTGGAGGGCCTGAAGGAGAGAAATCCGTGGAATCACAAAGTGGGTTCAGAACATTCTGCGGGGGGAAGGGGAACAGCCAGAAGTCATGGTCCATGTTGGAGCTAACGGCATACGAAAGAAAAGGGTTGAGGTCCTACAGACAGAGTTTCAGGAGCTAGGGAGGAAGTTAAAGAGCAGGACCTCAAAGGTAGTAATCGCTGGATTACTCCCAGTGCCATGTGTTAGTGAATGTAAGGAATCTTACAACACCAGGTTATAGTCCAACTGTTTTATTTAAAAATCACAAGCTTTCGGAGGCTTTCTCCTTCGTCAGGTGAGCGAGTGTGGGATTCCATGGAAGGTTACCGCATTTTTATTCAGAGAACAATACCTGGTGATTACAGATAATCTTTCCAACTGCCCGTTGTCAAGGCAATCAAAGTGTTCAGACAGAGTGATGGTCTGTTTGAGGTTGGGTGGCTGTTTGAAGGCGAGTCGTGGAGGCACAGGACCTCCAATCAGATACATCGACGACATTTTCTTCCTATGGACCCACGGCGAAGAATCACTGAAGAGACTACACGATAACATCAACAAGTTCCATCCCACCATTAAGCTCACCATGGACTACTCCTCAGAATCGGTTTCTTTCTTGGACACACGAATCTCCATCAAAGACAGGCACCTCAGCACCTCACTCTACCGCAAGCCCACGGACAACCTCACGATGCTCCACTTTTCCAGCTCCCACCCTAACTACGTCAAAGAGGCCATCCCCTATGGACAGGCCCTGCGAATACACAGGATCTGCTCAGACGAGGAGGAACGCGATGGACACCTACAGACGCTGAAAGACGCCCTCGTAAGAACGGGATATGACGCTCGACTCATCGATTGACAGTTCCGATGGGCCACAGCGAAAAATCGCATAGACCTCCTCAGAAAACGAACACGGGACGCAACCAACAGAGTACCCTTCGTCGTCCAGTACTTCCCCGGAGCGGAGAAACTACGCCATGTTCTCCGCAGCCTTCAACATGTCATCGATGACGACGAACACCTCGCTATGGCCATCCCCACACCTCCACTACTTGCCTTCAAACAGCCACCCAACCTCAAACAGACCATCGTTCGCAGCAAATTACCCATCTTTCAGGAGAACAGCGTCCACGACACCACGCAACCCTGCCACGGCAACCTCTGCAAGACATGCCAGATCATCGACACAGACACCACCATCACACGAGAGGACACCACCCACCAGGTACATGGTTCATACTCCTGTGACTCGGCCAACGTTGTCTACCTCATACGTTGCAGGAAAGGATGCCCCAGAGCATGGTACATTGGTGAGACCATGCAGACACTGCGACAACGGATGAACGGACACCGCGCAACAATCGCCAGACAGGAGGGTTCCCTCCCAGTCGGGGAACACTTCAGCAGTCAAGGGCATTCAGCCACCGATCTTCGGGTAAGTGTTCTACAAGGCGGCCTTCGAGACACACGACAATGCAAAATCGTCGAACAGAAATTGATAGCCAAGTTCCGCACCCATGAGGACGGCCTCAACCGGGATCTTGGGTTCATGTCACACTACACGTAACCCCACCAGTGAAAAAAAGTTATCTGTTTTTAACACAACGGGTCATTCTCTGTCTTTCTCTTCCTTTCGGATGTTTCTCTCCCTCTCTCTCTCTGTTTTGTGTTCTGGCCATTTGTGTATTCGTTAGGTCCTGTAGGTAACATCACTCTGTCTGAACACTTTGATTGCCTTGACAACGGGCAGTTGGAAAGATTATCTGCAATCACCAGGTATTGTTCTCTGACTATCAATGCGGTAACCTTCCATGGAATCCCACACTCGCTCACCTGACGAAGGAGAAAGCCTCCGAAAGCTTGTGATTTTTAAATAAAACAGTTGGACTATAACCTGGTGTTGTAAGATTCCTTACATTTGTCAACCCCAGTCCATCACCGGCATCTCCACATCATGTGTTACTGAGTATAGGAGCAGTAAGATAAGTCAGGTTAGTGGTGGCTGAAGAAATGGTGCAGGAGGGAGGGCTTCAGATTGCTGGGATATTGGGTCCAGTTCTGAGAGGTTAACTGATGTTGTGGGGGAGGATATAAAATAATTTGGCAGGGGGAGGGGAACCAGGATGAAGCATCAGTGAGGAGAAACAAGGTGCATCGAGGGCTGGGAGAGACAAACTGCT
Source organism: Heptranchias perlo (assembly GCF_035084215.1). NCBI lineage: Eukaryota > Metazoa > Chordata > Chondrichthyes > Hexanchiformes > Hexanchidae > Heptranchias > Heptranchias perlo. Next base: position 79,045,979 of record NC_090330.1, read on the forward strand.
GGGTGTATATTATAGGCCACCAAATATTGGGAAGGAGATAGAGGAGAAAATTTGGGAAACAGTGATCACAATATCATTAGGTTTAGAGTAGTTGTGGAAAAGAACAAGGAAAAATCAAATGTGAAAATATTCATCTGGAGGAGGGCTAATTTCATTGAGTTGAAAAGGGATTGGAATTGGAAGCTGGTGGATTGGAAGCAAAGATTGGCAGATAAAACAGTAAATAAGCAATGGGAGGCTTTCAAAGAGTGGACAATCCGGGTTCAGATTACACACGTTCCGATGGGGGTGGGGTGGGGGGGGGGGGGGTTGTGGGGGGGGAAAGGAAAGGCATCCAAAGCTAGAGCTCCCTGGATGACTAAAGATATTGAGATTAAAATGAAATTGAATGAAGAGGCTTATGATAAAGACTTACAACACACTCATGATACAATGCAGAACCAAGCTGAATACAGAAAGTACAGAGGAGAACTGAAAAAGGGAATAAGAGGGGCAAAGGAGTGTATGAGAATTGATTAGCGGGTAACATGAAAGGCAAGCCAAAAGTCTTTTATAAACATATAAATAGTAAAAGGGCAGTCAAAGGAAGCATGGGGCCAATTAGCGACCAAGAGGAGATCTTCTTGTAGAGGCAGAGGGAATGGCTGAGGTACTAAACGAATAGTTTGCTTCTGTCATCACTAAAGAAGAGGATGCTGCCAATGTCACAGTAAAGGTGGAGGTAGAAGAGAAATTGGATAGGATAAAAATAGATAAAGAGTGGGTACTTTAAAAAATTGGCAGCGATCAAAGTAGAAAAGTCACCTGATCTGGATGGGATGCATCCTAATTTGCTGAGGGAAGTAAGGGTGGAGGTAGCGGAGCCTCTGGCCATAATCTTCCAATCTTCCTTAGATATTGAAGGATAATTATGGGAGCCAGAGGACTGGAGGATTGCAAATGTTACACCTCTGTTCAAAATAGGGGAGAGAGATTAACAACAGGCCAGTCAGCCTAACATGGGGAAACTTTTAGAGACAATGATCCGAGACAAAATTGATTGTCACTGGAAAAATATGGGTTAATAATTAACAGCCAGCATGGATTTGTTAAAGGCAAATCACGTTTGACTAACTTGATTGAGTTCTTTGATAAAGTAACTGAGAGGCTTGATGTTGTGTATATGGACATTCATAAAGTACCACATAATAGACATGTTAGCAAAATTGAAGCTCATGGGATTAAAGGGGCAGTGGCAGTATGAATATGAAATTGGCTAAGAGACACAAAGCAGAGAGTAGTGGTGAACGGTTGTTTTCAGACTGGAGGGAAGAATACAGTGGTCCCCCAGAGGTCGGTATTAGGACCACTGCCCTTTTTGACATATATATCAATGACCTGAACTTGGCTATACGGGGCATGATTTCAAAGTTTGCAGATGACACAAAACTCAGAAATGTAGTAAACAGTGAGGAGGAAAGTAGCAGACTTCAGGAAGACATTGACAGACTGATGAAATGAGCAGACACACGGCAGATGCAATTTAACGCAAAGAGTGAAGTCGTGCATTTTGGTAGGAACAATGATGAGAGGCAATATAAACTAAATGGTACATTTTTAAAGGGAGTGCAGGAACAGAGAGACCTGGGGGTGCACATACACAAATTTTTAAAGGTGGCAGGACAAGTTGAGAAGGCTGTTAAAAATGCATATGATATTCTTGGCTTTATAGAGGCATAGAGTACAAAAGCAAGGAAGTTATGCTGCACAAAATGGACGAGTTAACGGCACAAATAACTGCATATGGGTATGATCTTGTGGCCATTACAGAAACATGGCTGCAGGGTGACAACGACTGGGAATTAAATATGCCAGGGTATTTAACAATCAGGAAGGACGGGCAAGAAGGAAGGGGAGGTGGGGTGGCGATGTTAATAAAGGAAGGAATCACTGTAATACAGAGAAATGATATTGGGACAAAGGATCAGGATAATGAAACAGTTTGGGTAGAGATAAGGAATAATAAGGGGAAAAAAACACTCGTGGGCGTAGTATATAGGCCTCCTAATAGTTGCAACTCTGATGGAAGAAGTATTAATCAGGAAATAGTCGGGGCATGTAATAAGGGAACAGCTATAATTATGGGGGATTTTAACTGTCATATTAACTGGACAAATCAAATTGGGCAGGGCAGCCTTGAGGAAGAGTTTATTGAGTGTATTAGGGATGGATTTCTTCAGCAGTATGTAACTGAACCTACAAGGGGGCAAGCAACCTTGGACCTGGTCCTGTGTAATGAGCCAGGATTAATTAATAATGTCCTAGTTAAGGATCCCCTTGGAATGAGTGACCATTCCATATCCAATTAGAGGGTGAGAAGGTTGGTTCTCAAACAAGCGTACTGAGCTTGAATAAAGGAGACTATGATGGTATGAGAGCGGAATTGATTAAAGTGGATTGGGAAAATAGATTGAAGGGTAAGACGGTGCATGAGCAGTGGTGTTCATTTAAGGAGTTATTTTACAACTTTCAAAAAATATATATTCCACTGAGGAAAAAAGGGTGTAAAAGAAATGACAGCCATCCGTGGCTAAGTAAAGAAATTAAGGATAGTATCTGACTAAAAACAAGGACATATAAGGTAGCCAAAGTTAGTGGGAGGATAGAAGATTGGGAAGTCTTCAAAAGACAGCAAAAAGTAACAAAAGGATTGATTAAGAAAGGGAAGATAGATTATGAAAATAAATTAGCAAAAAATATAAAAACAGATAGCGAGAGTTTCGACAGTTATATAAAAAGAAAAAGGGTGGCTAAGGCAAACGTAGGTCCCTTAGAGGATGAGACCGGGAAATTAATGGTGGGAAACATCGAGATGGCAAAAAAGCTGAACAAATATTATGTTTCAGTCTTTATGGTAGAGGACACTAAGAATATCCCAACACTGGACAAACAGGGGGGGAGGAGCTAAATACGATTAAAATCACTAAGGAATTGGTACTCAGTAAATTAATGGGACTCAAGTCGGATAAATCCCCTGGACCTGATGGCTTACATCCTAGGGTCTTGAGGGAAGTGGCAGTAGGGATTGTGGATGCTTTGGTAATAATTTTCCAAAATTCTCTGGACTCGGCAAAGGTCCCGGCAGATGGGAAAACTGCTAATGTAACACCCTTATTTAAAAAGGGTAGTAGGCAGAAGGCTGGAAATTATAGACCAGTTAGCCTAACATCTGTGGTGGGTAAAATTTTGGAGTCTATTATTGAGGAGACAGTAGTGGAACATTTGGATAAACATAATTTAATAGGACAAAGTCAGCATGGTTTTACGAAGGGGAAGTCATGTCTGACAAATTTGCTTGAGTTCTTTGAGGACATAACGTATAGGGTGGATAAAGGGGAACCAGTGGACGTAGTGTATTTGGACTTCAGGAAGGCATTCGACAAGGTGCCACATAAAAGATTATTGCTCAAGATAAAGAATCACTGGATTGGGGGTAATATTCTGGCATGGGTGGAGGATTGGTTATCTAACAGGAAGCAGAGAGTTGGGATAAATGTTTCATTCTCGGACTGGCAACCAGTAGCCAGTGGTGCTCCGCAGGGGTCGGTGCTGGGTCCCCAACTCTTTACAATCTATATTAACGATTTGGAGGAGGGGACCGGTTGTAACATATCAAAGTTTGCAGATGATACAAAGATGGGAGGGAAAGTGGAGAGTGAGGAGGACATAAAAAACCTACAAGGGGATATAGACAGGCTGGGTGAGTGGGCGGAGATTTGGCAGATGCAATACAATATTGGAAAATGTGAGGTTATGCACTTTGGCAGGAAAAATCAGAGAGCAAGTTATTATCTTAATGGCGAGAAACTGGAAAGTACTGCAGTACAAAGGGATCTGGGGGTCCTAGTGCAAGAAAATCAAAAAGTCGGTATGCAGGTGCAGCAGGTGATCAAGAAGGCCAAAAGAATGTTGGCTTTTATTGCTAGGGGGATAGAATATAAAAACAGGGAGGTATTGCTGCAGTTATATAAGGTATTGGTGAGACCGCACCTGGAATACTACATACAGTTTTGGTGTCCATACTTAAGAAAAGACATACTTGCTCTCGAGGCAGTACAAAGAAGGTTCACTCGGTTAAACCCGGGGATGAGGGGGTGGACATATGAGGAGAAGTTGAGTAGATTGGGACTCTACTCATTGGAGTTCAGAAGAATGAGAGGCGATCTTATTGAAACATATAAGATTGTGAAGGGGCTTGATTGGGTGGATGCGGTAAGGATGTTCCCAAGGATGGGTGAAACTCGAACTGGGGGGCATAATCTTAGAATAAGGGGCTGCTCTTTCAAAACTGAGATGATGAGAAACTTCTTCACTCAGAGGGTAGTCGGTCTGTGGAATTTGCTGCCCCAGGAAGCTGTGGAAGCTACATCATTAAATAAATTTAAAACAGAAATCGACAGTTTCCTCGAAGTAAAGGGAATTAAGGGTTACGGGGAGCGGGCAGGAAATTGGACATGAATTTAGATTTGAGGTTAGGATCAGATCAGCCATGGTCTTAATGAATTGCGGAGCAGGCTCGAGGGGCCGATTGGCCTACTCCTGCTCCTATTTCTTATGTTCTTATGTTCTTATACATTTACACATCACTGGTTAGGCCCCAGCTGGAGTATTGGGTCCAATTTTGGGCACTACATTTCAGGAAGGATGTCAAAGCCTTGAGAGGGTGCAGAGGAGATTTACTAGAATGGTACCAGAGATGTGGGACTTCTGTTACCTGGAAAGACTAGAAAAGCTGGGGTTGTTCTACTTCGAGTAGAGAAGGTTAAAGGAAGATTCATTAGAGGTGTTTAAAATCATGAAGGGTTTTGATGGAATAAATAAGGAGAAACTTTCCAGTGGCAGAAGAGTCTCGGTAACCGGAGGACACAGATTTTAGTTAATTGGCAAAAGAAACAGAGGCCAGGTGAGGAGAATTTTTTTACGGAGCGAGTTGCTACGTTCTGGAATGCACTGCCTGATAGGGTGGTAGAAGCAGATTCAATAATAGATTTCAAAAGGGAATTGGATAAATACTTGAAGGGAAAAACTTGCAGGGCTATGGGGAATGGGACTAATTGGATAACTCTTTCAAACAGCCGGCACAGGCACAGTGGGCCGAATGGCCTCCTTCTGTGCTATATCATACCATGATTCCCTGTCCCGATTTTGGATATTGATACTTCAACAAAGTTTCTTAATAATAACAAGTTAAGAATTGCAAGTTGTAACCTTACATAGAATTACATAGAATTTACAGCACAGAAAAGGCCTTTCGGCTCTTTTATATGCTCCACGAGCTTCCTCTCACTCTGTTCACTTCATCTCATCCTGTCAACATATCCTTCTGTTTCTTTCTCCCTCATATACTTATCTAGCTACCCCTTAAATGCATCTGTGCTATTCGCCCTACCATTCCATGTGGTGACGAGCTCCATATTTTCACCAGTTTCTGAGTAAAGAAATTCATACTGATAAGAAAATATACAATATAATCTATGATCTAATATTCAGTGAACTCTAACATCTGTATCAGAAGTTGTGGGTTTGTGCACCATTCCAGGATCTGAGCACATAAATTAGGCTGACACTTCAGTGCAGTACTGAGGAAATGTATTGTCGGGGAAATGTGAAACTGATACATTTAAATTTTATGTTGAATAGCTCTTGGAAAAATAAGGGACATTATTACCTGGCAGCATACATTCTCATACATTTCAAAAATGATTTAATGACATTTTTAAAAAAAGAATGCAAGTTTAGCATTAGGAATCTCTAAAATGAAGCAATGATTATACTTACACAAATATAAAATATTATATTTAAACATATATACAATGCTTATGAGAATCATAGAATCATAGAAAGGTTACAGCACGGAAGGAGGCCATTCGGCCCATCGAGTCCGTGCCAGCTCTATGCAAGAGCAATCCAGCTAGTCCCACTCCACCGCCCTTTCCCCGTAGCCGTGCAGATTTTTTCCTTTCAACTACTTATCCAGTTCCCTTTTGAAGGCCTTGAGTGAATCTGCCTCCACCACTCCCCTGGGCAGTGCATTCCAGATCCTAATCACTCGCTGTGTGAAAAAGTTTGTCCTCATGTCACCTTTGGCTCTTTTGCCAATCACCTTAAATCCATATCCGCTGGTCCTTGACCCTTCCACCAATGGGAGCAGTTTCTCTCAATCGACTCTGTCTGGACCCATCATGATTTTGAATACCTCCATCAAATCTCCTCGCAACCGTCTCTGTTCCAAGGAGAATAACCCCAGCTTCTCCAGTCTATCCACGTAACTAAAGTCCCTCATCCCTGGAATCATTCAAGTAAATCTCTTCTGCACCCTTTCCTGAAGTGCAGTGCCCAGAACTGGACACAATACTCCAGTTGTGGCCAAACCAGTGTTTTATAAAGATTCATCACGACTTCCATACTTTCGTACTCTATGCCTCAATTTCTAAAGCCCAGGATCCCATATGCTTTTTAAATCACTTTCTCAACCTGCCCTGCCACCTTGTGCACATATACCCCAGATCTCTCTGTTCCTCTAGTTTATATTTCCTCTCCTCGTCCTTCCAACCGAAATGTATCACTTCACATTTTTCTATGTTAAATTTCATCTGCCACGTGTCCGCCCATGCAACCAGCCTGTCTATATCCTCCTGAAGTCTATCACTATCCTCCTCACTGTTTACTACCCTTCCAAGTTTTGTGTCATCTGCAAATTTTGAAATTGTGCCCTGTACACCCAAGTCTAAGTCATTAATATATATCAAGAAAAGCAGTGGTCCCAGCACTGACCCCTGGGGAACACCACAGTATACCTCCTTCCAGTCCGAAAAACAACCGTTTACCACTACTCTCTGTTTCCTATCCCTTAGCCAATTCTGCATCCATGTTGCTACCAGCCCCTTTATTCCATGGGCTGCAACCTTGATTATAAGCCTACCGTGCGGCACTTTATCAAACACCTTTTGAAAGTCCATATACACCACATCAACTGCATTGCCCTCATCCACCCTCTCTGTTACCTCATCAAAAAACTCTATCAGTTTAGTTAGGCACGATTTGCCTTTTAACAAATCTGTGCTGGCTTTTTTTAATCAATCCACCCTCGTCCAAGTGACTATAAATTCTGTCACGGATTATCATTTCTGAAAGTTTCCTCACCACTGAGGTTAAACTGACTGGCTTATAGTTGCTGGGTTTATTCTTACACCCTTTTTTGAATAAGGGTGTAACATTTGCAATTCTCCAGTCCTCTGGCACCCCCCCCCCCCCGTATCCACGGATGTTTGGAAGATTATGGCCAGTATCTCCATAATTTCCACCCTTACTTCCCTCAGCAACCTAGGATGCATCCCATCTGGACCGGGTGATTTATCTACTTTAAGTACAGCTAGCCTTTCAAGTATCTCTTCTTTATCAATTTTTAGCCCATCCAGTATCTCAACTATATCTTCCTTTACTGAGACTGTGACAGCATCTTCTTCCTTGGTAAAGACAGATGCAAAGTACTCATTCAGTACCTCAGCCAACCCCTCTGCCTCCATGAGTAGATCTCCTTTATGGTCCCTAATTGGCCCCACCCCTCCTCTTACTACCCATTTACTGTTTACATGCCTGTGGAAGACTTTTGGATTCCCTTTTATGTTGGCCGCCAGTCTATTCTCATACTCTCTCTTTGCCCCTCTTATTTCCTTTTTCACTTCCCCTCTGAACTTTCTTTATTCTGCCTGGTTCTCACTCGTGTTATCAACCTGACATCTGTCATACGCCCCTTTTTTCCGTTTCATCTCACTATCGCTTTTGTCATCCAGGGAGCTCTGGCTTTAGTTGCCCTGCCTTTCTCCCTCCTGGGAATGTGCCCAGACTCTCCTTAAAGGCCACCCACTGTTCAATTGCAGTTTTGCCTGCCAATCTTTGATTCCAATTTACCCGGGCCAGATCCGTTCTTATCACATTGAGTTTGGTCCTCTTCTAATTGAGTATTTTTACTTTGGAGTGGTCCGTGTCCTTTTCCGTAGCTATTCTAAACCTTATGATCGGTGCTCCCTAAATGCTTTCCCACTGACACTTGCTCCACTTGACCCACCTCATTCCCTAGAACCATGTCCAGCTATGCCTCCTTCCTCGTTGGGCCGGAAACGTACTGGTTAAGAAAGTTATCCTGGACACATTTCAAAAATTCCTCCCCCTCTGTTCCCCTTATGTTATTATTGTTATCCAAGTCTATGTTAAGATAGTCATGATGTGGAGATGCCGGTGATGGACTGGGGTTGACAATTGTAAACAATTTTACAACACCAAGTTATAGTCCAGCAATTTTATTTTAAATTCACAAGCTTTCGGAGACTTCCTCCTTCCTCAGGTAAATGTTCAGGAGCTCCTCGAAGCCTACGCATTTATACATATAGAACAATACATGGTGTTTACAGAATGCCCCTGCAACTGCCCGTTGCCAAGGCAATCACCGTGTTCAGACAGAGAGGTGTCACCTGCAGAACCCCCGAATACACATTCAACAAAAAAACAAACAGGAAAAAAAACAGAGAGAGGCAGAAACATCCGGAAGGCAGAGAAAGCCAGCAAATGACCCATTATATTAAAAACAGATAACATTTGTTCGCTGGTGGGGTAACGTGTAGCGTGACATGAACCCAAGATCCCGGTTGAGGCCGTCCTCATGGGTGCGGAACTTGGCTATCAATTTCTGCTCGACGATTTTGCGTTGTCGTGTGTCTCGAAGGCCGCCTTGGAGTACGCTTACCCGAAGGTCGGTGGATGAATGTCCATGACTGCTGAAGTGTTCCCCGACTGGGAGGGAACCCTCCTGTTTGGCGATTGTTGCGCGGTGTCCGTTCATCCGTTGTCGCAGCGTCTGCATGGTCTCGCCAATGTACCATGCTCTGGGGCATCCTTTCCTGCAACGTATGAGGTAGACAACGTTGGCCGAGTCACAGGAGTATGAACCATGCACCTGGTGGGTGGTGTCCTCTCGTGTGATGGTGGTATCTGTGTCGATGATCTGGCATGTCTTGCAGAGGTTACCGTGGCAGGGTTGTGTGGTGTCGTGGACGCTGTTCTCTTGAAAGCTAGGTAATTTGCTGCGAACGATGGTCTGTTTGAGGTTGGGTGGCTGTTTAAAGGCGAGTAGTGGAGGTGTGGGGATGGCCATAGCGAGGTGTTTGTCCTCATTGATGACATGTTGAAGGCTGCGGAGAACATGGCGTAGTTTCTCCGCTCCGGGGAAGTACTGGACGACAAAGGGTACTCTGTTGGTTGCGTCCCGTGTTAGTCTCCTGAGGAGGTCTATGCGATTTTTTGCTGTGGCCCGTCGGAACTGTCGATCGATGAGTCGAGCGTCATATCCCGTTCTTACTAGGGCGTCTTTCAGCGTCTGTAGGTGTCCATCGCGTTCCTCCTCGTCTGAGCAGACCCTGTGTATTCGCAGGGCCTGTCCATAGGGGATGGCCTCTTTGACGTGGTTAGGGTGGAAGACACCCCAGTAAGAACGGGATATGACGCTCGACTCATCGATCGAGAGTTCCGACGGGCCACAGCAAAAAATCGCATAGACCTCCTCAGGAGACTAACACGGGACGCAACCAACAGAGTACCCTTTGTCGTCCAGTACTTCCCCGGAGCGGAGAAACTACGCCATGTTCTCCGCAGCCTTCAACATGTCATCAATGAGGACAAACACCTCGCTATGGCCATCCCCACACCTCCACTACTCGCCTTTAAACAGCCACCCAACCTCAAACAGACCATCGTTCGCAGCAAATTACCTAGCTTTCAAGAGAACAGCGTCCACGACACCACACAACCCTGCCACGGTAACCTCTGCAAGACATGCCAGATCATCGACACAGATACCACCATCACACGAGAGGACACCACCCACCAGGTGCATGGTTCATACTCCTGTGACTCGGCCAACGTTGTCTACCTCATACGTTGCAGGAAAGGATGCCCCAGAGCATGGTACATTGGCGAGACCATGCAGACGCTGCGACAACGGATGAACGGACACCGCGCAACAATCGCCAAACAGGAGGGTTCCCTCCCAGTCGGGGAACACTTCAGCAGTCATGGACATTCATCCACCGACCTTCGGGTAAGCGTACTCCAAGGCGGCCTTCGAGACACACGACAACGCAAAATCGTCGAGCAGAAATTGATAGCCAAGTTCCGCACCCATGAGGACGGCCTCAACCGGGATCTTGGGTTCATGTCACGCTACACGTTACCCCACCAGCGAACAAATGTTATCTGTTTTTAATATAATGGGTCATTTGCTGGCTTTCTCTGCCTTCCGGATGTTTCTGCCTCTCTCTGTTTTTTTTCCTGTTTGTTTTTTTGTTGAATGTGTATTCGGGGGTTCTGCAGGTGACACCTCTCTGTCTGAACACGGTGATTGCCTTGGCAACGGGCAGTTGCAGGGGCATTCTGTAAACACCATGTATTGTTCTATATGTATAAATGCGTAGGCTTCGAGGAGCTCCTGAACATTTACCTGAGGAAGGAGGAAGTCTCCGAAAGCTTGTGAATTTAAAATAAAATTGCTGGACTATAACTTGGTGTTGTAAAATTGTTTACATATGTTAAGATAGTTTAAGTCCCCAGTTATATGCTCCTCCTGCACTATGTGGGAAGTCATGGACACGACAAGCGTGACGGGTTACACCCGAGCAGGACCGGGACCAATGTCCTCGCAGGGGTGTTTGCTCGTGCTGTTGAGGAAGGTTTAAACTAGAGTGGCAGGAACCTGAGCGGGAAGTCAGAAGAGAATAAAGTTGAGAGCAGCAAGAGAGGGGAAGACCCAAGGGAAATCTACAATACAAATAGTACAAACAGTTGTTCAAGAACAAGTGAAAGGGAAAAGCATAGAGCAGCGGAAAGAAAGTGTACTTTAGACATGACAGATAAAATAAAAACTAGAAGGCGTAAGGTGATTAACCCAGCATCAAAGCTGTGGCAGGGGGTTGGGAATCTGAGCAGGGAGACAGAGGAAAGCATGTCAAGAAGGGACAGAAGGAATGGAGTAAAAGGTAAAGTGTTAAAAAAGGAAAAAGCATATTTGAAAGTTCTTTATCTGAATGCACGTAGCATTCGTAACAAAATGGACGAGTTAAGGGCACAAATAACTACGTATGGGTATGATCTTGTGGCCATTACAGAAACATGGCTGCAGGGTGACAACGACTGGGAATTAAATATGCCAGGGTATTTAAAAATCAGGAAGGACAGGCAGGAAGGAAGGGGAGGTGGGGTGGCTATGTTAATAAAGGAAGGAATCACTGTAATACAGAGAATCATAGAATCATAGAAGTTTACAACATGGAAACAGGCCCTTCAGCCCAACATGTCCATGTCGCCCAGTTTATACCACTAAGCTAGTCCCGATTGCCTGCACTTGGCCCATATCCCTCTATACCCATCTTACCCATGTAACTGTCCAAATGCTTTTTAAAAGACAAAATTGTACCCGCCTCTACTACTGCCTCTGGCAGCTCGTTCCAGACACTCACCACCCTTTGAGTGAAAGAATTGCCCCTCTGGACCCTTTTGTATCTCTCCCCTCTCACCTTAAATCTATGCCCCCTCGTTATAGACTCCCCTACCTTTGGGAAAAGATTTTGACTATCTACCTTATCTATGCCCCTCATTATTTTATAGACATCTATAAGATCACCCCTAAACCTCCTCCTCTCCAGGGAAAAAAGTCTCAGTCTATCCAACCTCTCCCTATAAGTCAAACCATCAAGTCCCGGTAGCATCCCAGTAAATCTTTTCTGCACTCTTTCTAGTTTAATAATATCCTTTCTATAATAGGGTGACCAGAACTGTACACAGTATTCCAAGTGTGGCCTTACTAATGTCTTGTACAACTTCAACAAGACATCTCAACTCCTGTATTCAATGTTCTGACCAATGAAACCAAGCATGCTGAATGCCTTCTTCACCACCCTATCCACCTGTGACTCCACTTTCAAGGAGCTATGAACCTGTACTCCTAGATCTCTTTGTCTATAACTCTCCCCAACGCCCTACCATTAACAGAGTAGGTCCTGGCCCGATTCGATTTACCAAAATGCATCACCTCACATTTATCTAAATTAAACTCCATCTGCCATTCATCGGCCCACTGGCCCAATTGATCATGATCCCGTTGCAATCCTAGATAACCTTCTTCACTGTCCACAATGCCACCAATCTTGGTGTCATCTGCAAACTTACTAACCATGCCTCCTAAATTCTCATCCAAATCATTAATATAAATAACAAATAACAGCGGACCCAGCACCGATCCCTGAGGCACACCGCTGGTCACAGGCCTCCAGTTTGAAAAACAACCCTCTACAACCACCCTCTGTCTTCTGTCGTCAATCCAATTTTGTATCCAATTGGCTACCTCGCCTTGGATCCCGTGAGATTTATCCTTATGTAACAACTACCATGCGGTACCTTGTCAAAGGCTTTGCTGAAGTCCATGTAGACCACGTCTACTGCACAGCCCTCATCTATCTTCTTGGTTACCCCTTCAAAAAACTCAATCAAATTCGTGAGACATGATTTTCCTCTCACAAAACCATGCTGACTGTTCCTAATCAGTCCCTGCCTCTCCAAATGCCCATAGATCCTGTCTCTCAGAATACCCTCGAACAACTTACCCACTGCAGATGTCAGGCTCACCGGTCTGTAGTTCCCAGGCTTTTCCCTGCCGCCCTTCTTAAACAAAGGCACAACATTTGCTACCCTCCAATCTTCAGGCACCTCACCTGTAGCTGTCGATGATTCAAATATCTCTGCTAGGGGACCCGCAATTTCCTCCCTAACCTCCCATAACATCCTGGGATACATTTCATCAGGTCCCGGAGATTTATCTACCTTGATGCGCGTTAAGACTTCCAGCACCTCCCTCTCTGTAATATGTACACTCCTCAAGACGTCACTATTTATTTCCCCAAGTTCCCAAACATCCATGCCTTTCTCAACCGTAAATACCAATGTGAAATATTCATTTCGGATCTCACCTATCTCTTGTGGTTCTGCACATAGATGACCTTGTTGATCCTTAAGAGGCCCGACTCTCTCCCTAGTTACTCTTTTGCCCTTTATGTATTTGTAGAAGCTCTTTGGATTCTCCTTTGCCTTATCTGCCAAAGCAATCTCATGTCTCCTTTTTGCCCTCCTGATTTCTCTAGAAATGATATTGGGACAAAGGATCAGGACAATGAAACAGTTTGGGTGGAGATAAGGAATAATAAGGGGAAAAAAACACTCGTGGGCGTAGTATATAGGCCTCCTAATATTTGCAACTCTGATGGAAGAAGTATTAATCAGGAAATAGTTGGGGCATGTAATAAGGGAACAGCTATAATTATGGGGGATTTCAACTTTCATATTAACTGGACAAATCAAATTGGGCAGGGCAGCCTTGAGGAAGAGTTTATTGAGTGTATTAGGGATGGATTTCTTGAGCAGTATGTAACTGATCCTACAAGGGGGCAAGCAACCTTGGACCTGGTCCTGTGTAATGAGCCAGGATTAATTAATAATGTCCTAGTTAAGGATCCCCTTGGAATGAGTGACCATAACATGGTTACATTCCATATCCAATTAGAGGGTGAGAAGGTTGGTTCTCAAACAAGCGTACTGAGCTTGAATAAAGGAGACTATGATGGTATGAGAGCGGAAATGATTAAAGTGGACTGGGAAAATAGATTAAAGGGTAAGACGGTACATGAGCAGTGGTGTTCATTTAAGGAGTTATTTTACAACTTTCAAAAAATATATATTCCACTGAGGAAAAAAGGGTGTAAAAGAAATGACAGCCATCCGTGGCTAAGTAAAGAAATTAAGGATAGTATCCGACTAAAAAGAAGGACATATAAGGTAGCCAAACTTAGTGGGAGGATAGAAGATTGGGAAGTCTTCAAAAGACAGCAAAAAGTAACGAAAGGATTGATTAAGAAAGGGAAGATAGATTATGAAAATAAATTAGCAAAAAATATAAAAACCGATTGCAAGAGTTTCTACAGTTATATAAAAAGAAAAAGGGTGGCTCAGGCAAACGTAGGTCCCTTAGAGGAAGAGACCGGGAAATTAATGGTGGGAAACATGGAGATGGCAAAAATGCTGAACAAATATTTTGTTTCAGTCTTTATGGTAGAGGACACTAAGAATATCCCAACACTGGACAAACTGGGGGCTCTTGGGTCTTGAGGGAAGTGGCAGTAGGGATTGTGGATGCTTTGGTAATAATTTTCCAAAATTATCTGGACTCGGCAAAGGTCCCGGCAGATTGGAAAATTGCTAATGTAACACCCTTATTTAAAATGGGTAGTAGGCAGAAGGCTGGAAATTATAGACCAGTTAGCCTAACATCTGTGGTGGGTAAACTTTTGGAATCTATTATTAAGGAGACAGCAGCGGAACATTTGGATAAACATAATTTAATAGGACAAAGTCAGCATGGCTTTATGAAGGGGAAGTCATGTCTGACAAATTTGCTTGAGTTCTTTGAGGACATAACGTACAGGGTGGATAAAGGGGAACCAGTGGACGTAGTGTATTTAGACTTCCAGAAGGCATTCGACAAGGTGCCACATAAAAGATTATTGCTCAAGATAAAGAATCACTGGATTGGGGGTAATATTCTGGCATGGGTGGAGGATTGGTTATCTCACAGGAAGCAGAGAGTTGGGATAAATAGTTCATTCTCGGACTGGCAACCAGTCGCCAGTGGTGTTCCACAAGGGTCGGTGCTGGGTCCCCAACTCTTTACAATCTATATTAACGATTTGGAAGAGGGGACCGGGTGTAACGTATCAAAGTTTGCAGATGATATAAAGATGGGAAGGAAGGTAGAGAGTGAGGAGGACATAAAAAACCTACAAGGGGATTTCGACAGGCTGGGTGAGTGGGCGGAGATTTGGCAGATGCAATACAATATTGGAAAATGTGACGTTATGCACTTTGGCAGGAAAAATCAGAGAGCAAGTTATTATCTTAATGGCGAGAAACTGGAAAGTACTGCAGTACAAAGGGATCTGGGGATCCTCGTGCAAGAAAATCAAAAGGTTAGTATGCAGGTGCAGCAGGTGATCAAGAAGGCCAACGGAATGTTGGCTTTTATTGCTAGGGGGATAGAATATAAAAACAGGGAGGTATTGCTGCAGTTATATAAGGTATTGGTGAGACCGCACCTGGAATACTGCACACAGTTTTGGTGTCCATACTTAAGAAAAGACATACTTGCTCTCGAGGCAGTACAAAGAAGGTTCACTCGGTTAATCCCAGGGATGAGGGGGTGGACATATGAGGAGAGGTTGAGTAGATTGGGACTCTACTCATTGGAGTTCAGAAGAATGAGAGGCGATCTTATTGAAACATATAAGATTGTGAAGGGGCTTGATTGGGTGGATGCGGTAAGGATGTTCCCAAGGGTGGGTGAAACTAGAACTAGGGGGCATAATCTTAGAATAAGGGGCTGCTCTTTCAAAACTGAGATGAGGAGAAACTTCTTCACTCAGAGGGTAGTAGGTCTGTGGAATTTGCTGCCCCAGGAAGTTGTGGAAGCTACATCATTAAATAAATTTAAAACAGAAATCGACAGTTTCCTCGAAGTAAAGGGAATTAGGGGTTACGGGGAGCGGGCAGGAAATTGGACATGAATTTAGATTTGAGGTTACGATCAGATCAGCCATGATCTTATTGAATGGCGGAGCAGGCTCGATGGGCCGATTGGCCTACTCCTGCTCCTATTTCTTATGTTCTTATGTTATCACTACTCTGTTGCTTTTGTACTTCTTTGTAATTTCCCTGCAAATTTGCTCCTCCGTATCCTTCCCACTCGTTGGTGGCCTATAGAAAACACCCAGTAGTGTAATGGCACCTCTTTTATTTCTTAACTCTAACCAAATAGATTCTGAGAAATTAACCCTTTGAATGTATGGAATGTTTTGCGAAGTCAGAATTGTTAAGCCAGATTCTTTTGGGAAGCAACCATTTTTATTTCCAAGATCCAAGTATGACTTGCTTATGAAAATTTTTGGTGTACTCTGGAGTCTAGTTATTGCCCACAAACTTCACAGCCATTGCCACTCCGTTTAAACAAATGCAAAGCTTTTGCAAATTGTGTATCTCATAACAGTGACGAGGGTCATCAACGTAAAATTGTCAGTCATGATCTAATTGAATGACGGAACAGGCTCAGAGGTTGTTGGAGCATGGACTGCTTTGCCACAGGGAGTGATTAAGGAAGAGACCATATATATTATTTTATAAAAATATTTGAAGCGGTGGAAGATACAGGGTTATGCAAAGCGGGCAGGGCAGTGTCAAAGAGGTGCCACAGACACAATGGACCGATTGATCTTCTATGCTGTAAACCTGTTCACTAAAAAGTGAAATGTGCATCACTGCTTATCATGATTTTTTTTTAAATAAGGTTCTCCAGAGATGCTTCAGTTTTTATGAAAAGAGCATGTGAAGGAACATTTTAAACAGCATAACGCTACAGTTAAAATGATATGAAATACATATGTAATAAAATGGAGGTGGAAACTGAGGAGGTGCTAGTACTTTTGTTTTGCTTAGTCCATTGTATACAGGCTGCATGCTCAGGAATACTACATTAAGCACTGCTGGTGCATAGCTTTATGTATCTGGAATGTGTATCGGAAATTCAGGTGAAGATGTCAGCAAGTCTGGCAGAAATTTCAAATCTGCACTGATTCCCAATGTGTGTTCCTGCCTGCAAACCTCCACTAATTTATAAAAATCTAGCCTGTAACTCTCTTAAAGTGAACCAACTTTCTGCTTCTCAACTTTTGCAGTGTGCCCTGGAGATGCGAGAGTTCCTTCAGCAGGAGCAGGCACACATACAGAGAATGCTGGAAGTGCAGGAAGAGCTAACCCACTTCAACAAGAAAGAGCAAGTGAAAAAGGAGAAGGACGAGCGAAAGGACAATGACAAAACATTGACAAATTCTCAGAAAACCCTAGAAACACTGAAGACCCTGAGCCCGCATAAGCACTTAATCTCTTCATCCAGTATGACAACTGCTCCTCCCCCAATGCATTCAAATAATCCAAAGGTGAGGAACTCACCATCTGGAACTGCACAAAGGTAAGGTTCTATGAAAAACTGGGTAGATATTTTCTTTTTATTAAAAAACACGAGGGGAGGAATTCCACTGCATAATGACAAAGATGGGGTTCAAACTCATGGAAAACTAGGAGATAAACCATTTCCCCCCTTTTCTGTACTAATCTCTATCCACCCCCAAAAAACAGGAGAAAGTTGCTTGGTCAAAGAAATGGGTTTAAGGAGGTTCTTAAAGATGGAGAGGATGGTGGAGTGGTGGAGAGGTTAAGGAAGGGAATTCCAAAGTATGGGGCCTAGACGGCTGAAGGTATGGCCAGCAATGGTGGGGCAAAGGGAGGGAGGGGTACACAAGAGGTCAGAGTTGGAGAAACAAAAGCCTAAAAATTCCGGATCTTGCGGTAAATATCCTGCACAGGAATGGTGAGGTCCAAGGAGTCACGGGTATTGGGCCTTGGACCTCATTCACGTAGGAACGACGCTACGGGAGGAGCCCAAGAGGTGAGTGGTGGAAGACCGCTAAATGATGGCCTGGGAGGAGGAATCGCTGATCTCGGGGTGGGAGGGGATTGTGGTTTTCGAGGGGGGGAGATCACGGGTCTTGAGGGGGGGATTCTGGGCCTCGGGGTGGGAGCGATCGGTGGCAGGGGTGGGTGGTGTCAGCCAGCAGCAGCCTGCGGGATTGGGGCCTGAGTTGTGGATCTCGGGGCTGGGTGATCGGAGGTCTGAGCCAGGAGATTGGGGGTCGGGGCTGGGGTGTGAAGGGAGATCGGGGATCTTAAGGCTGGGGTTGGGGGGTTGGGATGGATGGCGATCAGGATGGTAGTTTAATGAGGGGATAGGAGGAGCACTCTGGACTCCCCCCACCCCCAGCTCCACATTCAGAGGTAAGTAACTTATCATTTTAATTGCAGGTGTTCTTTAGGGTTGGTTTCCCTGGGCAAACCAATCTTGCAGTGGTTTCATCAGGTTTTAGACTCCTTATTTACATATGTGAAGGGCCTAATATCTGCTTCAGGCGTAGGTGAAGCACACCTCAATATGGCGGACGGCATACTTCCGGTCGGATGTGTGCTTGCCCTTCCTGACCTTCATTTAGGGACCTGGGAGGTCGCATAGCACCTGAAAAATGGGCGTTACATGGCCTAATTTCTAGGCCAGAGAGTTCTGAGGGGACAGTAGGGCAGGAGAAGGTTTTGAGATAGGGAGCGTGAGACCATGAAGAGATGTAAACACAAGGATGAGAATTATAAATTTGAGGCATTGGAGCACCAGGTCAGTGAGCATAGAAGTGATAGGTGAGCTTGGTGCGAGATAGGATATGGGCAGCAGAGATTTGGATAGAGCTGAAGTTTACAGAGCATGTGGGATGGAGACTGGCCAGGGAAGTATTAGAATAGTCGTGTCTGGAGGTGACAAAAGCATGAATCAGCAGATGGGCTGAGGCAGAGCTGAACATAAGAACATAAAAACATAAGAAATAGGAGCAGGAGGAGTTCAAATTGATCCTCGAGCCTGCTCCATCTTTCAATAAGATCATAGCTGATCTTCGACCTCGACTCCACTTTCCCAACCGATCCCCATATCCCTTGATTCCCTTAGAGTCCAAAAATCTATCGATCTTGGTCTTGAATACACTCAATGCCTGAGCACCCACAGCACTCTGGGGTAGAGAATTCCAAATATGCACGACCCTCTGAAGAAAGTGAAGAAATTCCTCCTCATCTCAGTCCTAAATGTCCGACCCCTTATTCTGACACTATGGGCGCTAAATTGGGCCGTGTAGCGCCCATTGTTTCGGCGTTACACGGCCTCTCTGACATCCAAGATGGCGTCTTGGATGCGCATGCACGTTTCCAGCGAGACATGTGCTGGATGCCATCTTGGTATAGGAGTTAGCACATGCGCAAATACCGAACACTGGAAGCATGTAAAGTTGGGAGAAAATACGTGCAATCAGTGTGCAACGCTGATTTAAAGTGATAGACACCATTTTGGACCTTAACGCTCAACTCAACACACAGTCTTAACCCCGACCATCTGAACGTGTCTTACAGTGCCTGAAGGACACCGCCACCAGTGCTAATTAAGGGGGCCATGCAGGTGCTGCAGGTTTGTTGCTGGATTATTGCTTCTGGCTGCTGGAGGAGTAGAAAGTGGTTTTTGAAGCTCTCTGTTGTTACTGAGAGTTCCTGGACTACATTTGAAAGTGGTTTGGCAGGTACTGCCTTACAGGTCGGAAAGTTACAACCGTGGTTGAACAACATTCCTGCTAACCATGGGTGGATTGCTAGGGCTCCCGCTGGGCATTGAACATGACTGAGAGCCTGCAGAGAGGCCACGCATAGCAGGGCAAGCTGCGAGGAGACGGAGGACTAGGACGCGCAGGGCACTGAGCAGGAGGCCATAGCCAATTAGGGCTTTCCAAGATCAATTCTCTTACCTCAGCATGACCGAGGAGGATTCCATCCGAAGCCTGAGGTTCACCAAGGAAGCCGTCACCGAGATCTGTCAACTGGTGCGGCCACAACTGCAGCCTCAGAGCAGGGCAAGGACACCATTGCCTGTGGCTGTGAAGGTCACCATGGGGCTGAATTTCTACGGCTCAGGAGCATTTCAGGCCTCTGCTGGTGACATGTGCAACATCTCGCAGTATGCAGTGCACTGCTGCATAAGGGAGGGTCACAGACACACTGTACCAGATGAGGAACAGGTTCATCACCTTCCCCCTCCACAGGAACAATCAGAACGAGCGAACACGAGGGTTCACTCGCATTGCTGGCTTCTCCATGGTGCAGGGTGCCATTGACTGCACACATATTGCCCTGCGTGCCCCGCTCATCAACTCAGCCGTCTTCGTCAACCGAAAGGGCTTCCACTCCCTCAACGTGCAGCTGGTGTGCGACCACACGCATCGAATCATGGAGGTCGATTCCCGCTACCCTGGGAGCAGTCACAACGCCTTCGCCATGCGGCAGTCCAACATGACAACTATCTTTCACCCGACTCGGCAAGTCAAAGGCTGTCCACTGGGCAACAAGGGCTATCCCCTCACGCCGTGGCTCATGACACTGGTCAGGAACCCACACACACGTGCACAGCAGGCCTATAATGAGAGCCATGCTGCCACACACAACATCGTGGAGCACACCATAGGCCTCCTCAAACAACACTTCCGCTTCCTGGACCGGTCTGGAGGAGCCCTGTAGTACTCCCCTGAGCGGGTGGGCAGATTTGTGGTGGTCTGCTGCATGCTGCACAACCTCACCATCATGAGGGACCAGCCTTTGCCACCAATGATTGGAGAAGACCCTGAGCCAGAGGTGGAGGAGGAGGAGGCTGAGGAGGAAGAGGCTGAGGACGAGGAGGAGGAGGAGGAGGGGGTGGAGCCGGAAGAGGAAGTGGAGAAAGATGCAAGGGTGCAATAGGAACCACATGCCTTGTCTGCAAGGGCTCTGCGTGCTCACCTGATCCGTGCCCGCTATCAATAATTTGAACTACATCCCCCAACTCACCAACAGTCCTACATTCCCCACCTTTCCCCTCCCATTACACATTGGTGTCCCTCTCAGCTCATTGCATAAATATAAACCACCACCAAATGCTAAATCAAAGTCTCATTTATCAATGAATAAATGAAATTATGCAAACATAACAGAACTATTCACCCTTGTGCATTCCCTTATTGCCTTTTGTTCGTGTGCCTTTACCTATCCTAGTGCTCCTACGAGGTGCTTCCCCAGTGGCTGGAGCATGGGTGGTGGGAGGCTGCTGGCCTTCAATGGAGGAATGTGCAGATGGCCTTGGAGGATGACCTCGAGCAGCTCTGGGCCGGGAGGGCCCGGCTTCAGACTGCACCATCTCAGCATGGGCTGCAGCAGTCTGGCCTGGCTTGCCGATAGGTAACAACAGGGGCACTGGCGGAGTAGCAGTGGTGGGAGCAGGAATGCTGATGTCCTGAGAGAGGACAGCAGGTCTGACTGCCATGGTGCCACTGCCACTCTCCCGGGGCGGTGCCTCAGCAATCCTGGTGATCAGCTGGAGAACGGATTGCTGGAGTGCTGTGACGCCCTGGAAGCGTCACATGTTCTTGGGTATCTGCAATGACAAAGGGAAACAAGTTGAGTTGTGGAGTGGGGAGAGGAACAAATAAGACGTGTGCGCTGACAGCATCTGCAGCACGTGAGTCAGAATAGGTTATGGGAGGAGGGAGATGTGGAAAAGGAGAAGGAGCATTAGATATGCAGAGGCCCCCTTCATCGGGACCCCCAGCACTGCATGTTGTGACGGCTGCAACGACGGCCTGTCCAATGACCCTAAGCATTGTCTCCTCGAGGTGGGTGAGGACACATAAATGTGCCAGACCACCCTCAGGTCCCTCCTGCTGCCGGCTTTTTTGCCCCACCTTCTCCTGCAAGACAAAGGACAGTGTGTCAGTGAGTGTCCTGCAAGGTGTGTGGGTGATGTGCCTGTCATGGTCGAATAGCTGCCAATTTGTGTGACTTATGAGTGATGGTTGTGTGGCCTGCAAGTGTGGTACTGTGTGCGGGTGAGATGCAGCACGCCGAGTGCAGCATTGCGTATGGATAGGCAGTATTTGTTGGTGGGTGGGTGACGGCGAGTGTGATGCATGGAGCAGTGGTGCAGTTGGTAGGATGTGCAACTTGACACATTGGGCTCGATGTTAGCAGGGCTGCGGGTTCGCGGCGGGGGGGGGGGGGGCGGTGAAATCAGTCTGCCCTGTGTGCGATCGCAGCCTAATTGGATCCACTTACCTGGTCTTCTGGGTTCCCCACTGCTGATCTGCGCGTCGGGCGGGCTGCGCATGCGCAGTAAGCTCTGTCAGCTGGAGGAGCTCTATTTAAAGGGGCAGTCCTCCACTGAATGGTGCTGCAAGAAATAGGAAAAATTACAGCATGGAGCAGCCCTGGGGGTAGGCTGCTCCCAGTTTAATGATGCCTCACTCCAGGTATCATTAGATGGGGTGAGGAGGAGGGGGAGGACAGAAATCTTTCTCCCGGCGGGCGGGAGGAAGCGGCCTGCCTCTGCCACCAGGAAGGCCTGGCTTGAGGTGGCAGAGGAGGTCACCTGCACCACCAACATATCGCCCACCTGCATACAGTGCAGGAGGCGCTCCAATGACCTCAGTAGGTCAGCCAAAGTGAGTACACTTACTCATTCCCCTACACTCCATCTGCCACATCACTGCCCCCACCCCACATCTCCTTCTGCACTGCCAACACTACTCTGTCACATCACCCCTCATACCCACTCAAAGCTCATCTTCATCTTACCTGCACTTACTCACCTCGCCAGTACTCATCCCGCCACTACCACTCAACCCAATCCTCATACAATCTCATGGCTCTATCTCATACTCACCCTCTCATGCATCTCTTTCACGGTCAGCCTCACTCAACCTGCCACTACCTGTGCTGTAGCCACAGGGCATGCATCACATATGTGCAGTAGGCAGCGTAAGGCAAACGTGTCGTGAGCATGAAGGGGATGCTCAAGGGTGTTTGAGGGTTTGTCATGGTTTTTACTTATATTGAATTTCTGACCAACTCACATTACATATTATATTGGCACCACTACTGCCATGTCTTCGCGAATCTTGTTTGGTTTGTGCAATAATGCCCTTTCCTGAGGATCACAATGAAGACCCACAACTGATGACACCCATTGTGTCACTGCAGAGTGGTGTAGATGTATTTGCAGGGCTCTTTTGTGGAGACGTCGGCGATGTCCCCGGTGGCACGCTGGAAGGATGCGGAGGAGAAGTTGTTGAGGGCAGTGGTGACTTTGAGAGCGACAGGTAAGAAGATGGTGCTCAGGCCAGCCAGGAGCAGCTCGGCATGAAGGAGGCTGCAGATGTCCACAACTACATGTCGAGTGACTCTGAGCCTCCATGTGCACTGCTGCTCAGAGAGGTCCAGGAAGCTGAGCCTTGGTCTGTGGACCCTGTGGCGAGGGTAGTGCCCTCTGCGACGCAGCTCTCTCTGCGGTTGGCCTCCCTCCTGCTGTGCAGGTGGATGTGTCACAGCACTCTGTTGTGGAGCTCCATGTGTCAGAGGTGGACGGCATGGCCGGTGAGGCTGGTGATGCCGTTCGCCCTCCGAGGAGGTCATGACTGCAGCTACGGCGTCCCCCATCCGGAAGATGTACATCTGAGGGGGTCCGCAAGGTGGGTACATGTCTCTGGACCCCGGGGTAAGTGTGCAAGTTGGTGAATTTTCTGGTCAGGAGGAGGGTGGTGGAGGCCAATCTTTGTCCCAAGTGACAGAGTGGCCTCCTGCAATGAGTGAGGGTCTCCCCCCCCCCCCCACCCCCCACCTGTCAAATGGACCTTTGCAGCTGCCACAGGCTGACAGCTGCAACACGTCCATTTCAACTGGGAGTGTTTCCCCCAGTATGGGAATGAGTCCCAGTTGTTTGTAATATCCCACCCCTCCTCACATATTCCCTTAATCAGGTCTGTTAATGACCTGAAATACCAAGTGGCACCCCGCTGCCTTTAATTGCCTCCGGGATTCACACCTGCGGGGGCTGCGCGCGCACGCCGGCGCGTCTGTGGGAAACCCGGAAGTGGGCGGGTTGGAGCCGGTCTCCGGACCCGCTCTGGGATTCCCCGATTTTCGGAGCCCCCCCGCCAGGAACGCACTCGATAGCGGGTGCTAAAATGAAGCCCATTCACTCACCTTGACCACTCGTGTCAAATCATTGAACTTCTTTCTCCACTGCACCCATGTGCGTGGTGCAATGCTCCTGGCGTTTACTTCCTGCGCCATAGCCTGCCAATGCCTGCAGAGCTGCAGTCTGGAGGGTCTCCGGCCAACCTGCGGGTACATGCTGGCCCTCCTTTCGTCCACGCCTTCCACCAGGGCCTCCAGAGCATCATCAGAGAAATGTGGAGCCTTCTCTCGTGCCGGTCCTGCTATTCTCGTGGCCATCTTTCCCTCCTCCAAGTAAGCTGTGTACCTGCTATTTGAAATGTGCACCTGTACCTTTAAGAGGTGCAAGCTGCTGATGATGTGCGCTGTGCACGCCGCATTTCCAACTTCCTCATTGTCCGTGCAGCTTCTCAGCATCATGGGTTGCGCTGGCTGCATGAAGATATCATGGGAATTAGCAGGCAGCATGAAGTTCACGTGCTGCCTGTGTAGGGTCCATTGGGCGCGGGGTACTACCGCATCACGCTACCCCCACCTGAAAACGACCCTTAACGAATTTTGCCCCCTGAGCCCCCGAGTTCTAGACTCTCCAGCCCCCCTATATCCTCTCAGCATCTACCTTGTCAAACCCTCTTAGAATCTTATATGTTTCAATGAGATCACCTCTCATTCTCCTAAACTCCAGAGAGTATCGGCCCATTCTACTCAATCTTTCCTCATAGGACAACCCTCTCATCCCAGAAATCAATCCAGTGAACCTTCATTGCACCACCTCTCGGGCAAGTATATCCTTCCTTAGGTAAGAAGGCCAAAACTGTACACAGTACTCCAGGTGTGGCCTTAACAAAGCCCTGTACAATTGCAGCAAGACTTCCTTACTTTTGTACTCCAACCCCCTTGCAATAAAGGCCAACATGCCATTTGCCTTCCTAATTGCTTGCTGTACCTGCATGCATGGAGCCGGGCAATGTCATGAAAGCGGTGATGGAGAGGATACGGTGGCATAGCTCAGCTCTAAGTTGAATAGACGATGACATTGCAAATAGTTTGATTCAACCTGAGACAATGGTTGAGAGGGGGATGGAATCAATGGCAAGGGTATGGAGTTTGTGGCAGGAGCCGACAATGATGGTTTTGGTCTTCCCAATAATTAACTGGAGGAAATTGTGGGTCATCCAAGACTGGATGTCATACAAGCAGTCTGGCAACACAAGCAGTGGAGGGAACGAGAGAAGTAGTGGCGAAGTAGAGCTAGGTGCCATCAGTGTACATGTGGAAGCTGATCCCGTGACTTCTGATGATGTCACCAAGGGACACCATGTTTTTGAAGTAGAAAAGGGAGCCACGGATAGATCCTTGGGCCTCCAAAGGTAAAGTTGCAGGGGCGAGAAGAGAGGCTATTGCTGAAAATGCTCTGGCTACTATCCAATGATAGTAAGAGTGAAACCAAGCAAGGGCAGTCCTGCTCATCTGGACAACAGAGGAGAGGTGTTGGTGGAGGATGGTGGAGTCGACCAAGTCAAAGACTACAGATAAGTCAAGGAGGGCGAAGAGGGAAAATGCAGTATGTCACAGGGAACTGTTTATCACCTGCATGGGGACCAGGAGGGTATTTAGGTCTAGGTGATCAGCAAAAACAAATTCCTACAGAATAAATGTATTCAACAAAAAACTGAAATGATTAACTTTTCTGTTCATATAATAAAAAAACTGAGGAAATGAATACCTTGGTTTCTAGAAGTAGACACCCGCGTCTCCCCCCACCCCCCATATTTCCTTGGTATTCAAACAGGGCCCAATTCAAACTCTGTAGCCTAATAAAAACCTTGTTTAGTCAAGCTGGCTATATGACATTCAAGCCGATCAACAACTATAGGATTAAAATGTTGCAATCACTGCAAGACCTGCTTAGGTGAATGGGCAAAACCGTGGCAAATGGAATTCAATGTACATAAGAACATAAGAACATAAGAAATAGGAGCAGGAGTAGGCCAATCGGCCCCTCGAGCCTGCTCCGCCATTCAATAAGATCATGGCTGATCTGATCCTAACCTCAAATCTAAATTCATGTCCAATTTCCTGCCCGCTCCCCGTAACCCCTAATTCCCTTTACTTCTCGGAAACTGTCTATTTCTGTTTTAAATTTATTTAATGATGTCGCTTCCACAGCTTCCTGGGGCAGCAAATTCCACAGACCTACTACCCTCTGAGTGAAGAAGTTTCTCCTCATCTCAGTTTTGAAAGAGCAGCCCCTTATTCGAAGATTATGCCCCCCTAGTTCTAGTTTCACCCATCCTTGGGAACATCCTTACCGCATCCACCCGATCAAGCCCCTTCACAATCTTATATGTTTCAATAAGATCGCCTCTCATTCTTCTGAACTCCAATGAGTAGAGTCCCAATCTACTCAACCTCTCCTCATATGTCCGCCCCCTCATCCCCGGGATTAACCGAGTGAACCTTCTTTGTACTGCCTCGAGAGCAAGTATGTCTTTTCTTAAGTATGGAGACCAAAACGGTATGCAGTATTCCAGGTGCGGTCTCACCAATACCTTATATAACTGCAGCAATACCTCCCTGTTTTTATATTCTATCCCCCCAGCAATAAAAGCCAACATTCTGTTGGCCTTCTTGATCACCTGCTGCACCTGCATACTAACTTTTTGATTTTCTTGCACTAGGATTAAGAAATAACTTGCTCTCTGATTTTTCCTGCCAAAGTTCATAACTTCACATTTTCCAATATTGTATTGCATCTGCCAAATCTCCGCCCACTCACCCAGCCTGTCTATATCCCCTTGTAGGTTTTTTATGTCCTCCTCACTCTCCACTTTCCCTCCCATCTTTGTATCATCTGCAAACTTTGATATGTTACACTCGGTCCCCTCCTCCAAATCGTTAATATAGATTGTAAAGAGTTGGGGACCCAGCACCGACCCCTGCGGAACACCATTGGCTACTGGTTGCCAGTCCGAGAATAAACCATTTATCCCACCTCTCTGCTTCCTGTTAGATAACCAATCCTCCACCCATGCCAGAATATTACCCCCAATCCAGTGATTCTTTATCTTGAGCAATAATCTTTTATGTGGCACCTTGTCGAATGCCTTCTGGAAGTCTAAATACACTACGTCCACTGGTTCCCCTTTATCCACCCTGTACGTTATGTCCTCAAAGACATATGGAGTTGGATCACAGATCAGCCATGATCTTATCAAATGGCGGAACAGGCACGAGGGGCTGAATGGCCTTCTCCTGTTGTTATGTTCCTATGCTTCAATGACTAAATTGACTTTGAGATGTTTGTTGGGGCCGATAACCAGAACTTTAAAATATGGCTCCCATTTTGATCTGCATTAAAATATGGTACCTGAACCATCTTAAGTTAAAATCAGGGGAGAAAAAGAGAAATAAAATATTATTGTATAAGAACTCAGCAATATTCTGTACTTCTAATTAATTGTAAAAATGAGCCAGTAAGGGTTGCAATGTTTAATTTTTGATTCATTTTCCAATGTACATAGATGTAAATCTTCTACATCTTCAAAAACCTCATGCTGAGATTATTTTTGCACTTGCTGCCGTGGGTAGGCATGCAGGATTGCCCTTTGAAACTCCATAATTGCAAACATTTTTCTTAAAAGTACTTTTAACCTTTGGCCCAGAAACATGTTACAACCTATCTTACTGCTTTCATTGCAAGGTCTGACACTCCTATGTGCATCAAATATCATCTCTGGCCTGCTGTTGGAGAGGGGCTGTCCATACGGCAGTAAGTGTCGGTTCCCTGCTGATAGCATGATCCACTGTCACAGCTTTTGCACCGTGCACTGCAAGAACATACCTTATGCTCACTTGTGTTTAGTGGACTGCAGCAGAGCAGTTGAACAGTTCAATCGATAGTGTTTCCTTTTCGATGACTAATGCTTCAGTTCAAATTTGAATACCTTGTTAAAAAGCCATCAATGAGGGTCAAAAAGGATAGAACTAAAAATTAATCGTTTAATTAAATTTAAAAATATAGGAACAGGAGTAGGCCATTCAGCACCTTGAGCCAGTTCCATCATTCAATTAGATCATGGCTGAAATGTTTCTTAACTTCATCTACCCACCTTGGTTTCGTAACCTTTAATACCATTGCCGAACAAAAATCTTTCAATCTCAGTTTTGAAATTTTCAATTGACCTAGCCTCAACAGCTTTTTGGGGGAGAGAATTCCAGATTTCCACTACCTTTTGTGTGAAGAGGTGCTTCCTGACATCACCCCTGAACAGCCGAGCTCTAATTTTAAGGTTCTGTCCCCTTGTTCTGGACTCCCACGCCAGAGTAAATATTTTCTTTCTATTTACCCTATCAACTCCTTCGATCATCTGAAACACCTCAATTATATCACCCCTTAATCTTCAATATCCAAGGGAATACAAACCGAGCCTATGCAATCTGTCCTCAAATTTAACCCTTTTAGCCCCGATATCATTATGGTAGATCTGCATTGCGCCCTCTCCAAGGCTAGTATATCTTTCCTGAGGTGCGGTGCACAGAACTGAACACAGTACTCTAAATGGAGGGGAACCAGAGCTTTATATAAGTAGAACATAACTTCCACCTCTTTGTATTCTAGCCCCCTCAAGATAAAGGCCAACATTCCATTAGCCTTTTTAATTTTTTTTTCTACCTGTCCACTAGTTTTTAGTGATTTCTGTACTTGGACCTTTAAATCTCTCTGCCCCTCCACAGCTCTCGCCATTCAGAAAATACTCTGATTTATCTTTCTTTTGTCCAAAGTGGATGACCTCACACTTTCCCACATTGAACTCCATCTGCCACAGTTTTGCCAACTCACTTAATGTCCCTTAGCAATTTTCTGCTCCCTCCATTTACTGTGCCACCTAACATAGTGCCATCACCAAACTTAGAAATACAGCTCTCTGTTCCTTCATCCAAGTCATTTATAAATATAATGAAAAGCTGAGGTCCCAGTATAGATCCCTGGGGAACACCACCAGTCACATCCTACCAATTTGAGTACTTCCCCATTATCCCTACTCTCTGTCTCCTACCTCCTAACCAATTCCCGATCCAAGCCAATAGGTTACTTCCAATTCCATGCGTTCTCATTTTTGTTAACAGTCTCATATGTTGAACCTTGCTGAATGCTTTCTGGAAGTCCGTATAAATAATATCCATAGACAATCCCTTATTTATCATGTTTGTTACCTCAAAAAATTCAACTCGGTTCGTTAGACATGACTTACACTTTACAAATCCATGCTGGCTCATATTTGTCCAAATGCTCAGTCACTCTGTCCCTAATAACAGATTCTAGTAACCTCCCCACAACTGACGTTAGACTAATAGGCCTATAATTTCCTAGATTATCTCTCTTACACTGAGAGTCGTAGAGTCATAGAGTTATACAGCACGGATAGAGGCCCTTCGGCCCATCGTGTCCGCGCCGGCCATCAAGCCCTGTCTAATCTAATCCCATATTCCAGCATTTGGTCCGTAGCCTTGTATGCTATGGCATTTCAAGTGCTCATCCAAATGCTTCTTGAATGTTGTGAGGGTTCCTGCCTCCACAACCCTTTCAGGCAGTGAGTTCCAGACTCCAACCACCCTCTGGGTGAAAAAGTTCTTTCTCAAATCCCCTCTAAACCTCCCGCCTTTTACCTTGAATCTATGCCCCCTTGTTATAGAACCCTCAACGAAGGGAAAAAGCTCCTTAGTATCCATCCTATCTGTGCCCCTCATAATTTTGTACACCTCAATCATGTCCCCCCTCAGCCTCCTCTGCTCCAAGGAAAACAAACCCAATCTTCCCAGTCTCTCTTCATAGCTGAAGCGCCCCAGGCCTGGTAACATCCTGGTGAATCTCCTCTGCACCCTCTCCAAAGCGATCACATCCTTCCTGTAGTGTGGCGACCAGAACTGCACACAGTACTCCAGCTGTGGCCTAACCAGTGTTTTATACAGCTCCATCATAACCTCCTTGCTCTTATATTCTATGCCTCGGCTAATAAAGGCAAGTATCCCATATGCCTTCTTTACCACCTTATCTACCTGTTGCCTTCAGGGATCTGTGAACTTGCACACCAAGATCCCTCTGACCCTCTGTCTTGCCTAGGGTCCTCCCATTCATTGTGTATTCCCTTGCCTTGTTAGTCCCTCCAAAGTGCATCACCTCGCACTTTTCCAGGTTAAATTCCATTTGCCACTGTTCCGCCCATCTGACCAACCCATCTATATCGTCCTGCAGACTGAGGCTATCCTCCTCGCTATTTACCACCCTACCAATTTTTGTATCATCAGCAAACTTACTGATCATACCTTTTACATTCATATCCAAGTCATTAATGTAGACCACAAACAGCAAGGGACCCAGCACCGATCCCTGTGGTACCCCACTGGCCACAGGCTTCCAGTCACAAAAACAACCTTCGACCATCACCCTCTGCCTTCTGCCACTAAGCTAGTTTTGTATCCAAAGTGCCAAGGCACCCTGGATTCCATGGGCTCGTACCTTCTTGACCAGTCTCCTGTGCGGGACTTTATCGAAGGCCTTACTGAAATCCATGTATACCACATCCACTGCGTTACCCTCATCCACACGCCTAGTCACCCCCTCAAAAAATTCAATCAAATTAGTCAGACATGATCTTCCCTTGACAAAGCCATGTTGACTATCCCTGATTAATCCTTGCTTCTCCAAGTGGAGACTAATTTTGTCCTTCAGAATTTTTTCCAATAATTTTCCTACCACTGATGTTAGGCTCACTGGCCTGTAGTTCCCCGGTTTTTCCCTACTCCCCTTCTTGAATAATGGTACTACATTAGCGGTTCTCCAGTCCTCTGGCACATCCCCTGTGACCAGAGAGGTTCTGAATATATGTGTTCGAGCCCCCGCAATCTCCTCCTTTGCCTCACACAGTAGCCTGGGATACATTTCGTCCGGGCCTGGGGATTTATCCATTTTTAGGCCTGCTAAAACCGCCAATACCTCCTCCCGCTCGATGTTAATATGTTCGAGTATATCACAGTCCCCCTGCCGTATTTCTATGTCTACATCGTCCTTCTCCATAGTGAAAACAGATGCAAAAAATTCATTTAGAACCCCTCCTACATCTGCCGGCTCCACACACAGATTGCCATTTTTGTCCCTAATGGGCCCTATTTTTTCCCTAGTCATCCTCTTACCCTTAATATACTTATAAAACATCTTAGGATTTTCCTTTATTTTGCTTGCCAGTGTTATATCATGGCCCCTCCTTGATCTCCTAATTTCTTTTTTAAGTATCCCCCTGCACTTCTTGTACTCCTCTCGGGCTTCCTCCGTCTTTAGCCTTTTGTATCTGCCAAAAGCCCTCCTTTTTTTCCGAATCCATTCTCGTATATCCCCTGACATCCAAGGTTCCCTGGAGTTCTTGGAACCACCCTTGACCTTTACGGGAACATGTTGCCATTGTATGGTCTCAATCTCCCTTCTGAAAGACTCCCATTGCTCCGATGCGGATTTTCCTACAAGCAGCTGATCCCAGTCCATTTTGGCCAGATCCTGCCTTATCCTATTAAAATCGGCCTTCCCCCAATTTAGAACCTTTATTTCCGGCCCCTCCCTGTCCTTTTCCATGACCACCTTAAATCTCACCGAATTATGGTCACTGTCACCAAAGTGCTCACCTACTAGCACTTCTTCCACTTGGCCGGCCACATTCCCTAGAATTAGGTCCAGTACCGCCCCCTCTCTTGTAGGACTTTCTACATGCTGGCTCAAAAAGCTCTCCTGGATGCACGTTAAGAATTTTGTACCCTCTAAGCCTTTTACACTCTGAGTATCCCAGTTAATATTGGGGAAGTTGAAATCCCCCACTATTATTACCCTATTATTTGCACAATTCTCTGAGATTTGCCAACATATCTGTTCCTCTATCTCCCCCTGTCTTTTTGGGGGCCTATAGTACACTCCCATCAAAGTGCTTGCCCCCTTTTTGTTTTTAAGCTCCACCCATATGGCCTCATTAGAGGAACCTGCTAATATATCATCCCTCCTTATGGCAGTAATTGATTCTTTAATTAATATTGCGACCCCCCCCTCCTCTTATACCTCCCCCTCTGGTGTGACATTTGGCAGCTTTCCAATCCAAGGGGACAATTCCTGAATCGAAGGACTACTCAAAGGAATACAAGCCTAGTCTATGCAACTTGTCCTCATAATTTAACCCTTTTAGTCCAGGTATCATTCTGGTGAATTTGCATTCCACTGAACTAACAAAGGCACCTATTACAATCCAGGTAGTGCCTTTATATTCAGTTTTAAGTGTAATCGGTTTGTTTTTTCCTCTCCACTGTTTGTTAAACTTTGTTTAGTGTTTAGTAACTTGCTATCAATCATTCACAGCACGCATATACTATTTGACTCCTTTTGATGAAACTTGCCTCTAACAAAACCTTTTATAGACAACATACATCTTTCTGGGATATATTTGGATGCTTCAGTAACTTTTTTGGATAAGCACCTTGTGAATAATTTGGGGTATGGGAGATATCGCGTGTATTTCCTGCATATTGGCTCTGGCTGGATGGACTGCAGTAATCTTGATACATTGATCAAAGGAGTGTACAGGATTGGAACAGGTTATTCAGTAAGAGAGATGCTACTCTGCAAGCAACAAATAAGCTTTACTGCAGCTTATACAAATTAATGTTTTGTAGAGGTGGGTGGGTATTGTGTTAACTCACCCCACACATTTTACTTACCCAGGCACTGTCACACTTTAGGGGCATCTACTGGATATAATCATTGAACAGGTTCTTCCTGGTTTGGTAAGCAAAATATATCAAAGACTGGCCTGCTCGCAGACTCTGTGATGTGATGTGAAGTGCCAATCTTTGCGCTAGAGCTTTCAATAGACATGTAGGCCCGCCAATAAAAGCCCAGTTTCTGGGAACCTGCTCCCATCTCCAAAATGGATTGTGGGATCCAGGAGAAAGAATGGTAGAAGGTTTTAAAACTTAATTTTTAAGAAAAAATGGGAGGAAAGGTAGAAAAAGTTGTATTAAGTTGAAAAAAGAGGAAAACTAATTTTTTTAAAACCACCCATTGGTTTAACAAATTTAAACAGTGAGTAGCTGTACAGATCAGGAAGGCCCCAGGGTTAATCCCCGGACTGAGGTGAGTTCAGCTGATCAAGGGATACAATAATTGGCATCAATGCATCAGATTGATTGGAGGGGATGAGATGTTAAACACGTCTGCCTTCTCAGATGGACATTAAAGATCCCATGGCACTTTTCAAAAAAGAGTAGGGGAGTTCTCCCAGTGTCCAGGTCAACTTTTATCCCTCAGCCAACACCAGCAAAAATAGATTATCCATTCATCTATCTCATTGCTGTTTGTGGAACTTTGCTGTGTGCAGGTTGGCTGCCATGTTTGCCTACCTAACTGCAAAATAGTTCAGAAAGTACTTCAAGGGCCGTGAAGCATTTTGTGGTGTCCTGAGTGCTATAAAAATGCAACTTCTTTACTTTTACATGTTGGGTTTTTAAACCAAAGTGTATTCATACAAGTTAAAAACCACTGAGGTAAGAGATGATTAAAATGCAAATAAGCTAAGTTTTGTGTTGATGCCCAAAGACTGCAAACGGTAAGCAATTTTTAAAATTAATTCTTAGGATATGAGCGTTGCTGGCAAGGCCGGCATTTATTGCCCAGTCCTAGTTGCCCTTGCGAAGGGGTGGTGAGCCTTTTTCTTGAATCGTTGCAGCACATATCCTGTAAAATGCTTCCAATACTTTAGCACTCTGTGCTGTGATCCTGGGCATAAGAATCCAGAGTGAAGACGGAGATAGAACATCAGAAACAGGAGCAGGAGTAGGCCTTAAGGTCCCTCGAGCCTGCTCCGCCATTCAATAAAATCATGACTGATCTTCTTTCTCTCCAGTTTCCTGCCCTATTCCCATATCCCTTGATTCCCTTAGAATCATAGAATCACAGCACAGAAGGAGGCCATTCGGCCCTTCGAGTCCATACTAGCTCTATGCAAGAGCAATTCAGCTAGTCCCACTGCCCCCCCTGCAAATATTTTCCTTTCAAGTACTTATCCAGTTCCCTTTTGAAGGCCATGATTGAATCTGCCTCCACCACCCTCGGGCAGTGCATTCCAGATCTTAACCACTCGCTGTGTAAAAAAGCTTTCCCTCATGTCACCTTTGGTTCTTTTGCCAATCACCTTAAATCTATGTCCTCTGGTTCTTGACCCTTCTGCCAATGGCAACAGTTTCAGACCCTTCATGATTTTGAATACCTCTATCAAATCTCCGCTCAACTTCCTCTGTTCGAAGGAGAACAACCTCAGCTACTCCAGTCTATCCACATAACTAAAGTCCCTCATCCCTGGAATCATTCTTGTAAATCTCTTCTGCACCTTCTCTAGGGCCTTCACATCTTTCCTAAAGTGTGGTGCCCAGAACTGGACACAATACTCCAGTTTTGGCCGAACCAGTGTTTTATAAAGGTTCATCATGACTTCCTTACTTTTGTACTCTATGCCTTTATTTATAAAGCCCAGGATCCCGTATGCTTCTTAAACTGCTTTTTCAACCTGTCTTGCCACCTTCAACGATTTGCGTACATATACCCCCAGATCTCTCTGTTCCTTTACCCCTTTTAGAGTTGTGCCCTCTAGTTTATATTGCCTCTCCTCATTTTTCCTACCGAAACGAATCATCTCACATTTTTCTGCGTTAAATTTCATCTGCCACGTGTCAGCCCATGCCACCAGCCTGTCTATATCCTCTTGAAGACTACCACTTTCCTCGTCACTGTTCACTACCTTCCAAGTTTTGTGTCCAAATATCCATCAATCTCAATCTTGAATATTTTCAATGACACACAGCCCTCTGGGGTAGAGAATTCCAAAGATTCACAACCCTCTGATTGAAGAAATTTTTCCTCATCTCAGTTCCAAATGGCCAACCTCTTATCTTGAGACTATGACCTCTAGTTCTAAACTCTCCAGTCAGGGGAAACAACCTCTCCGCATCTACCCTGTCAAGCCCTCTAAGAATTTTATACGTTTCAATGAGATCACCTCTCATTCTTCTAAACTCCAGAGAATATAGGCCCACTCTACTCACTCTCTTCTCATAGGCCAAACCTCTCATCCCAGGAATCAATCTAGTGAACCTTTGTTGCACCGTTTCTAAGGCAAGTATATCCTTCCTTAGGTAAGGAGATCTAAACTGCTCCAGGTGTGGTCTCACCAAAGCCCAACAAAATTGCAGCAATTATACTCCAACCTCCTTGCAATAAAGGCTAACATACCATTTGCCTTCCTAATTGCTTGCTGTACCTGCTTGTTAACATTCTGTTATTCATGTACAAGGACACCCAAATCCATCTGACTACCAACATTTCTTAGTCTCTCAACTTTTAAAAAATATTCTGCTTTTCTATTCTTCCAACCAAAGTGGATAATTTCACTTTTCCCCACATTATGCTCCTTCTCGCCACTCATTTAATGGGCTCGATTTTCGCAGCCCCGAGCAGGTGCGTTTGTGGCGGGGAGGCTGCGTAAATTGGGGATTCCCGGGGCGGGTCCGGAGCCCAGCTCCAACCCGCCCACTTCCGGGTTCCCCAGTGACATGCTGACATGCACGTGCAGCCCCCGCATGTGGGACTCCCGCCGGCAGGGTGCCACTTAAGGAAATCATTAAGGTATTTCAGGTCATGTAGAGACCTGATTAACAGAACACTTTAGGAGGGGTGGGATTTTGCAAATAACTGGGACTGTTTCCCGTACTGGGGGAAACACTCCCAGTTCGAATGGACGTGTTGCAGCCATCAGCCTTGGCAGTTGCAAAGGTCCATTTGACAGGTGGTGGGGGGCAGACCCTCACTCATTGCAGGAGGCCACTCTGTCACTTTGGACAAACATTGGTCTCCACCACCCTCCTCCTGACAAGAAAATTCACAAACTTGTACACTTACCCCGGTGTTCAGACACATGTACCTACCTTGCGGACCCTCTCAAATGTACATCTTCCGGATGGGGGCCGCCATAGCTGCAGTCATGACCTCCTCGGAGGACGAACAGCATCACCAGCCTCGCCGGCCACGCCGTCCACCTCTGACACGTGGAGCCGCACAACACAGTGCTGTGACACATCCACCTGCACAGCAGGAGGGAGGGCAACGGTAGAGAGAGATGCATCGCAGAAGGCATTACCCTCGCCACAGGGTCCACAGACTGAGGCTCAGCTTCCTCCTTCCAGGGTGCCACCGGGGACATCGCCGACGTCTCTCAGTCGTCTGCACAAAAGAGCCCTGCAAATACACCTACACCCACTCTGTAGTGACACGATGGATGGCATCAGTTGTGGGTCTTCATAGTGATCCTCAGGAAAGGGCATTATTGCACAAACCAGACAAGATTCGCAAGGACGTGGCAGTAGTAGTGACAATATAATATGTTATGTGAGTTGATCAGAAATTAAATATAGGTAAACACCATGACAAACCCTCAAACACTCTTGTGCATCCCCTTCATGCTCACGACACGTTTGCCTTACGCTTCCTGCTGCACATATGTGATGCATGCCCTGTGGCTGCAGCACAGGTAGTGGCAGGTTGAGTGAGACTGACCATGAAAGAGATGCATGAGAGGGTGAGTATGAGATAGAGCCATGAGATTGTATGAGGATTGGGTTGAGTGGTAGTGGCGGGATGAGTACTGGCGAGGTGTGTAAGTGCAGGTAAGATGAGGATGAGCTTTGAGTGGGTGTGAGGGGTGATGTGACAGAGTAGTGTTGGCAGTGCAGAAGGAGATGTGGGGTGGGGGCGGTGATGTGGCAGATGGAGTGTAGGGGAATGAGTAAGTGTACTCACTTCGGCTGACCTACTGAGGTCATTGGAGCGCCTCCTGCACTGTATGCAGGTGGGCGATATGTTGGTGGTGCAGGTGACCTCCTCTGCCACTTCGAGCCAGGCCTTCTTGGTGGCAGAGGCAGGCCGTTTCCTCCCGCTCGCTGGGGGGAAGATCTCTGTCCTCCCCCTCCTCCTCACCCCATCCAATGATACCTGGAGTGAGGCATCATTAAACCTGGGAGTAGCCTTCCCCCTGGGCTTCTCCTTGCTGTAATTTTTCCTATTTCCTGCAGCATCAGTCAGTGGAGGCTGCCCCTTTAAATAGGGCTCCTCCAGCTGACAGTCTATGCTGCGCATACGCAGTCCGCCTGCTGTGCAGCTTACCAGCGCAAAACCTGGAAGCACAGTTCAGTAGATCCAATTCGCCTGCAATTCCGTGCTGAGCACCCCAATTTCACTGGGCGTGTTACCCACGTGCCCAGTCGACCCCCCGCTGCGAACCCGCCACCCTCCTAATATTGGGCCCAAACTCTCTACATCCCTTTGTAGCCTCTTTGCACCATCCTCACAGTTTACTTTCCCACCTAGCTTTGTATCGCCAGCAAACTTGGATACATTACACTCGGTCCCCTCATTTAAGTCATTGATATCGAATGTAAGCAGCTGAGGCTCAAGCACTGATCCTTGCCGCACCCCACTAGTTACAACCTGCCAACCCGAAAATGACCCATTTATTCCTGCTCTTTGTTTTCTATCCGTTAACCAATCCTCAATCCACGCTAATATATTACCCCCAATCCCTTATCGAATGCCTTCTGAAAATCCAAATATATACATCTATTGGTTCCCCCTTATCTACCCTGCTAGTTACATTGTCAAAAAACTCCAATAGATTTGTCAAACATGATTTCCTTTTCATATAACCGTGTTGACTCCACCTAATCATATAATTCTTTAAGTGCTCTGTTACCACCTCCTTAATAATGGGTTCTATCATTTCCCCAACTACTGATGTCAGGCTAATTGGCCTATAGTTCCCTGTTTTTTCTCTCCCTTCTTTCTTGAATAGTGGGGTTACATTTGCTACCTTCCAATCCACGGGGACTGTTCTAGAATTTAGGGAATTCTGGAAGATCATAACCAATGCATCCACTATCTCTGCAGCCACCTCTTTTAAAACCCTCGGATGTCCATCAGGTCCAAGGGATTTGTCAACTTTTAGTCCCATTAATTTCTCCAGTACTTTTTCTTTACTAATCTTAATTGCTTTAAGTTCCTCATTCTCATTAGACCCTTGGTTCCCCATTATTTCCGGTATTTTTTTTGTGTCTTCTACTGTGAAGACAGATAAAAAATATTTTTTTAACATCTCTGCCATTTCCTTATTCCCCATTATAATTTCTCCTGTCTCTGCCTCTATGGGACCCATGTTTACTTTTGCTAATTTCTTCCTTTTTACATACTTGTAGAAGCTCTTACAATCTGTTTTTATATTCCTTGCTAGTTTACTCTCATGTTCAATTTTCTCCCCCTTTATCAATTTCTTGGTCATTCTTTGCTGATTTCTAAAATGCTCCCAATCCTCAGGCTTACTAATCTTTTTGGCAACATTGCAAACCTATTCTTTTAATCTAACACTAATCTTAACTTCTCCAGTTAGCCACGGTTGGATCATTTATCCCATGGAGTTTTTATTCCTCAAGGGAATGTATAGTCTTTGAGAATTATGAATTATTTCTTTAAATATTCACCATCACTTATCTACCATCATATCTTTTAATCTAATTTCCCAATGTACTTTGCTCCCGAGCCACATTTTTCAGTGGAGGAAACACAGTGTAGTAAAAAGCTACCATGTAATTCTATAGGGAATTGGCAGCTTGACATCTTACTCAGACGATCCTAGCTTCTTTTCCATCTTTGGATTGAAGGGAGGAGTTACATCAGGCCAGGATAGGACAGGCTCGATGGACAATCTAGTCTATCCCTGCCATTATAAACGGAATACCAAAACTTTTTTTATCAGGAATTGAGCGGCATGGAAATGAATGGAAGGGATCAACAGACAAGGGTAAATTCACCAATTCCATGCTCCCAGAAAGCAGTGAGGGTTGCCGACTCTGATTGGACCCATATTCCTAGAAGTTTTATCACATGACCTCCAACAGCCCTGCTCCTACGCTCCAGGTTGCCCGATATGTCAATCAGTGAATAATGGTGGCTACTGTTTCGTTTTATTAATTCTCGGGCTGTGGGCGTCGCTATAAAGGCTGGCATTTATTGCCCATCCCTAGTTGCCCTTGAGAAGCTGGTGGTGGACCTTCTTCTGGAACTACTGCAGTCCGTGTGGTGAAGATGTTCTCACAATGCTGTGAAGTAGGGAGTTCCAATATTTTCAAAGAATCATAGAAGTTTACAACATGGAAACAGGCCCTTCGGCCCAACATGTCCATGTCGCCCAGTTTATACCACTAAGCTAGTCCCAATTGCCTGCACTTGGCCCATATCCCATGTAACTGTCCAAATGCTTTTTAAAAGACAAAATTGTACCCGCCTCTACGACTGCCTCTGGCAGCTCGTTCCAGACACTCACCACCCTTTGAGTGAAAAAATTGCCCCTCTGGACCCTTTTGCATTTCTCCCCTCTCACCTTAAATCTATGCCCCCTCGTTATAGACTCCCCTACCTTTGGGAAAAGATTTTGACTATCTACCTTATCTATGCCCCTCATTATTTTATAGACTTCTATAAGATCACCCCTAAACCTCCTACTCTCCAGGGAAAAAAGTCTCAGTCTATCCAACCTCTTCCTATAAGTCAAACCATCAAGTCCCGGTAGCATCCTAGTAAATCTTTTCTGCACTCTTTCTAGTTTAATAATATCCTCTCTACAATAGGGTGACCAGAACTGTACACAGTATTCCAAGTGTGGCCGAACTAATGTCTTGTACAACTTCAACAAGACATCTCAACTCCTGTATTCAATGTTCTGACCAATGAAACCAAGCATGCTGAATGCCTTCTTCACCACCCTATCCACCTGTGACTCCACTTTCAAGGAGCTATGAACCTGTACTCCTAGATCTCTTTGTTCTATAACTCTCCCCAACGCCCTACCATTAACGGAGTAGGTCCTGGCCCGATTCGATCTACCAAAATGCATCACCTCACATTTATCTAAATTAAACTCCATCTGCCATTCATCGGCCCAATTTATCAAGATCCCGTTGCAATCCTAGATAACCTTCTTCACTGTCCACAATGCCACCAATCTTGGTGTCATCTGCAAACTTACTAACCATGCCTCCTAAATTCTCATCCAAATCATTAATATAAATAACAAATAACAGCGGACCCAGCACCGATACCTGAGGCACAACGCTGGTCACAGGCCTCCAATTTGAAAAACAACCCTCTACAACCACCCTCTGTCTTCTGTCCTCAAGCCAATTTTGTATCCAATTGGCTACCTCACCTTGGATCCCGTGAGATCTAACCTTATGTAACAACCTACCGTGTGGTACCTTGTCAAAGGCTTTGCTAAAGTCCATGTAGACCACGTCTACTGCACAGCCCTCATCTATCTTCTTGGTTACCCCTTCAAAAAACTCAATCAAATTCGTGAGACATGATTTTCCTCTCACAAAACCATGCTGACTGTTCCTAATCAGTCCCTGCCTCTCCAAATGCCCGTAGATCCTGTCTCTCAGAATACCCTCGAACAACTTACCCACTACAGATGTCAGGCTCACCGGTCTGTAGTTCCCAGGCTTTTCCCTGCCGCCATTCTTAAACAAAGGCACAACATTTGCTACCCTCCAATCTTCAGGCACCTCACCTGTAGCTGTCGATGATTCAAATATCTCTGCTAGGGGACCCGCAATTTCCTCCCTAACCTCCCATAACGTCCTGGGATACATTTCATCAGGTCCCGGAGATTTATCTACCTTGATGCGCGTTAAGACTTCCAGCACCTCCCTCTCTGTAATATGTACACTCCTCAAGACATCACTATTTATTTCCCCAAGTTCCCTAACATCCATGCCTTTCTCAACCGTAAATACCAATGCAAAATATTCATTTAGGATCTCATCTATCTCTTGTGGTTCCGCACATAGATGACCTTG
Organism: Heptranchias perlo; assembly: GCF_035084215.1. Classification (NCBI taxonomy): domain Eukaryota; kingdom Metazoa; phylum Chordata; class Chondrichthyes; order Hexanchiformes; family Hexanchidae; genus Heptranchias; species Heptranchias perlo. The sequence goes on from NC_090330.1 coordinate 79,086,770, forward strand.
TTGATCCTTAAGAGGCCCTCCTCTCTCCCTAGTTACTCTTTTGCCCTTTATGTATTTGTAGAAGCTCTTTGGATTCACCTTTGCCTTCTCTGCCAAAGCAATCTCATGTCCCCTTTTTGCCCTCCTGATTTCTCTCTTAATTTTGATCCAGCGATGATGAAGGAACATGATATATGTCCAGGTCAGGATGGTGTGTGGCTTGGAGGGGATCTTGGAGATGATGGTGTTCCCATGCACCTGCTGTCCTTGTACTTCTAGGTCTTGGAGGTTTGGAAGGTACTATTGAAGAAACTTTGGTGAGTTGCTGCAATTTATCCTATAGATTGTATACACTGTAGCCACGGTGCACTGGTGGTGGAGGGAGTGGATGTTTAATGTGGTGGATAGGCTGCCATTCAAGCAGACTGCTTTGTCCTGAATGGCACCCAGCTTTTTGAGTGTTGTTGCAGTTGGGCCACTCGTCGCAGAATACCCAGCCTCTGACCTGCTCTAGTAGCCACAGCATTTATGTCGCTGGTCCGGTTGAGTTTCTGGTCAATGGCAACCCCCAGATCCTTGATGGTGGAGGATTGGATGATGGCAATTTCATGGGGAGGTGGTTGGACTCTCTCTTGTTGGCAATTGTGAGACGCATTGTCATGGAGCATTGTTAGTTCTTCAGTTTTGTTCAAAGGGATGAAATCTAGATTGAGCCTCCAGTAATGCACTGTTGAAATGGTGACCTGGCAGATTCTTTCATTAGGACGTCACTGCCTGTATTTAATAGTGGACGTCATTGTCTATCTTTACTTTTATTAGGATCCCAGGACAACCATCAATCTGGTGTATAAATTCATCAAACTAGCTTGAACCCTGGCATTTAATGCACTGGGCGGGGGCAAGGGGGGAGGGCGCAGGGGTGGCGAGGATCAGAACTGTATGGATTCATCTCCGTACACATATCTAATACACATTTGGTATTAAATCTACTTACTCTCTGCTGTTCTCGGGGAGAGAAAACTGGAGAATTTATCGAATTAGATGCCAGTTATATACCATACCCAATGAAGTCAATGGAAGCGAAAATCGGATGGAGTAATTGTAGGTACAATTAGTCCCACTCCCCTGCCCTTTCCCCATAGCCCTGCAAATTTATCCTATTACCTTTTCAAAGTTATTATTGAATCTGCTATCACCATCCTTTCAGGCAGTGCGTTCCAGATCATAACAACTCGCTGTGTAAAAAAAATTCTCCTCATCTCACCACTGGTTCTTTTGCCATTGAGGTTAATATCCTTGGGGAAACCTTGCTCAAACTAATTATACAAGAAAGTAGTGCAGGTTTATGTTATGATGTGTGAATAATCAGGTGAATCAATTTCAACATTTCCTTTTTCCTATTGGCTCATTCTCCCTCACCAGTATAAATAGCCTCAGCTGATAGGTACCAGTATGCAATGCAAATTGTGCCAAATTATCTTAAGGTGAATCAAGCAAATGAGCTCCAGAACTTATTGCTGTGCAGTGTCAATGTGCAGATTCCTTCAAAAAAAACATTTTAAAATTAAGTTTTGTGAAGCCATTAGAAAAAAAGTTAGGTACCCTGGCTTCAGTATTTCTCTCTTTCCTTCTCTCCTGGACGTGGAATCCCACAAATGCCCAACAGTCCTATTTAGTGCCTAATCCTCAACAGTGAGTGCTGCTCGGCAATTGGGAACATCTTGGTTGAGTTGAATCCTATCCCCAACGAACGTGCACGTAATGTAAACTTATCCACTGGGGTCAACGGATAGCAATCAGGAATGGGAACATTGTACGTTGTCTGTTCACACCACCCCCACCTCCCACAAAGCAGGCACGCAGAGAACAATTGAAGTGCCCCAACAGCAATCATCAACTCCTCATGGACATCTGGTTTAGGATGGCTCAGTACATTTACCCAACTATTTTTTCCCCTCCCCCTATCCATTTCTTTTTGCAATTTCTATTCCACCCTTTGGCAGGAGGAGTAGAAAAGCAGTATATTGTTTATATGGTGAGAGATTGCAGAACTCTGAGGTACAGAGGGATCTGGGTGTCCGAGTACATGAATCACAAAAAGTTAATATGCAGGTACAGCAAGTGATTAGGAAGGCAAATGGAATGTTGTCATTTATTGCAAGGGGAATGGAATATAAAAGTAGAGATGTTTTGCTACAGTTGTACAGGGCATTGGTGATACAAAATCCAGAATACTGTATGCAGTTTTGGTCTCCTTATTTAAGAAAGGATATAATTGCTTTGGAGGCGGTTCAGAGAAGGTTCATTCAACTGATTCCTGGGATAAGGGGGTTATCTTATGAGGAAAGGTTGGACAAGTTGGGCCTGTATACACTGGAGTTTAGAAGAATGAGAGGTGATCTTATTGAAACATATAAGATCCAGAGGGGACTAGAAGGGGTAGATGCTGAGAGGATGTTTCCCCTTGTGGGAGAGACCAGAACTCGGGGCCACAGTTTAAAAATAAGGGGTCTCCGATTTAAGACGGAGATGAGGAGAAATTTTTTCACTCAGAGGGTCGTGAGTCTGTGGAACTCCCTTCCTCAGAGAGCGGTGGAGGCAGGGTCATTGAATATTTTTAATGTAAGGAGTCTTACAACACCAGGTTATAATCCAACAGATTTATTTAAAATCACAAGCTTTCGGAGGCTTCCTCCCTCGTCAGGTGAGTGTGGGATTCCATGAAAGGTACTGCGTATATAGTTAGAGAACAATGCCTGATGATTACAGATAATCTTTCCAACTGTCGGTTATCAAGGCAATCAAAGGAATTGAATAGTGTTCAGACAGAGAGACATTACATACAAGACGACTGAATATACAAACGGTCAGAACCCAAAGACAGAGAGAGAGAGAGAGAGAGAAACATCCGAAAGGTAGAGAAAGAGAGAGAATGACCAGTTGTATTAAAAACAGATAACTTTCTTTCGCTGGTGGGGTTACATGTAGCGTGACATGAACCCAAGATCCCGGTTGAGGCCGTCCTCATGGGTGCGGAACTTGGCTATCAATTTCTGCTCGACGATTTTGCGTTGTCGTGTGTCTCGAAGGCCGCCTTGGAGAACGCTTACCCGAAGATGGGTGGCTGAATGTCCTTGACTGCTGAAGTGTTCCCCAACTGGGAGGGAACCCTCCTGTCTGGCGATTGTTGCGCGGTGTCCGTTCATCCGTCGTCGCAGTGTCTGCATGGTCTCGCCGATGTACCAGGTACATGGTTCATACTCCTGTGACTCGGCCAACGCTGTCTACCTCATACGTTGCAGGAAAGGATGCCCCGAAGCATGGTACATCGGCGGTGGTGTCCTCTCGTGTGATGGTGGTATCTGCGTCGATGATCTGGCATGTCTTGCAGAGGTTGCTGTGGCAGGGTTGTGTGGTGTCGTGGACGCTGTTCTCCTGAAAGATGGGTAATTTGCTGCGAACGATGGTCTGTTTGAGGTTAGGTTGCTGTTTGAAGGCGAGTAGTGGCGGCGTGGGGATGGCCTTACCGAGGTGTTCGTCATCATCGATGACATGTTGAAGGCTGCGAAGAACATGGCATAGTTTCACCGCTCCGGGGAAGTACTGGACGACGAAGGGTACTCTGTTGGTTGTGTCCCGTGTTTGTCTTCTGAGGAGGTCTATGCGATTTCTTGCTGTGGCCCGTCGGAACTATTGATTGACGAGGGCGTCGTTCAGCGTCTGTAGGTGTCCATCGCATTCCTCCTCGTCTGAGCAAATCCTGTGTATTCGCAGGGCCTGTCCATAGGGGATGGCGTCTTTGACGTGGTTAGGGTGGAAGCTGGAAAAGTGAAGCATCGTGAGGTTGTCCGTGGGCTTGCAGTAGAGTGAGGTGCTGAGGTGCCCATCTTTGATGGAGATTCGTGTGTCCAAGAAAGAAACCGATTCTGAGGAGTCGTCCATGGTGAGTTTGATGGTGGGATGGAACTTGTTGATGTTATCGTGTAGTCTCTTCAGTGATTCTTCGCCGTGGGTCCATAGGAAGAAAATGTCGTAGATGTATCTGGTATATAGCGTTGGTTGGAGGTCTTGTGCAGTGAAGAAGTCATGCTCGAACTTGTGCATGAAAATGTTGGCGTATTGGGGTGCAAATTTGGTCCCCATGGCTGTTCCGTGTGTTTGGGTAAAGAACTGGTTATCGAAGATGAAGACATTGTGATCCAAGATGAAGCGGATGAGTTGTAGGATGGCGTCTGGAGATTGGCTGTTGTTGGTGTTGAGTACTGAGGCTGTTGCAGCGATGCCGTCATCGTGGGGGATACTGGTGTAGAGTGCCGAGACGTCCATCGTGGTGAGAAGTGTTCCTGGTTCAACTGGTCCGTGGGTGCTGAGTTTTTGTAGGAAGTCTGTAGTGTCACGACAGAAGCTGGGGGTTCCCTGTACGATGGGTTTCAGGATGCCCTCGATGTATCCAGAGAGGTTCTCACACAGGTTTCCATTGCCTGATACGATAGGACGTCCGGGTGTGTTGGATTTGTATATCTTTGGGAGGCAGTAGAAGTCTCCCACACGTGGGATGAGAGTGCGTAGGGTGCTTTGAAGGTCTGGATCGAAGGTCTTGATCAGTTTGTTGAGCTGGTGGGTGTGCTCTTTGGTCGGATCTGCGGGTAACCGTCTGTAGTGTTCCTGGTTGTCCAGTTGTCGGGATGCTTCTTTGCAATAGTCCATTCTGTTCTGTATGACGATGGCTCCTCCTTTGTCCGCTGGTTTGATGATGATGTTGCGGTTGGTCTTGAGAGCATCGATGGCGTTTCGTTGTGCTCGGGTGACATTCTGGACTGACTTGTGAGTGCGGCTGATGAATCTGGCATTGACACATCTCCTGACAGCTTGAGCATACATGTCAAGCTTAGGGCAGCGACCCTCCGGAGGAATTCAAATTTGACTCTTTCTTCTTTGGTTGCTGTACCGCGGATCCCTCTGTCTGCTGTTCCGGATCGTTGATTGTCTCATTGGGTTCGCTGCTGAAATCTTGGGATTTGTGGAAGAATTCCCGGGGCCTCATTCTCCTGATGAATTCCTCTGTGTCCGCCGCGAGACCGATAGGGTCCATTTTGGTGGTGGGGCAGAAATTGAGCCCTCGGCTGAGAACTTCAATTTCGTCTGGTTTAAGGGTGTGGTCGGACAAATTGACGATAGACTTCCCTGTGGTTGCAACCGTGGTACCGGGGGAGGCTTGGTTGATGCTGGTGGTGATGCCGAGTTTCTCAAGCTTAGTTTTCATGTAGGCAGTGTAGTTCCGTTGCCTCGTCTGTTTGGCGGTGTCTCGTAGCTGGTCTGCTGTGTCCTGAGTACAGGCTGAGAGTATGGACTCTATCTTGGTTTCAAGGTTGCGGCGTCTGCTGTAGAGTTGGTGTCCGAGATGGTTGCGGAGTGTGCGAGAGGTACGACAGCAGAGTCTCTCAGCGTAATCTGGGTTGTATGTCGACTTGAGTGGGTTCGTGATCTGTAGTCTTTTCGGGATCTTGTCTGCTTTCTTGCAGCTCTGTAGAAACTTGGTGTCTGTGTCGATATGCGCGATCTTCTTGGAGATCCTCTCCACTGTGAGCCTGCAGTTTGTGGTGTCGGTAAGGAGTCTTACAACACCAGGTTATAGTCCAACAGATTTACTTAATAAATTTTAAAAAAATAAATCTGTTGGACTAGAACCTGGTGTTGTAAGGCTCCTTCCATTTGTCCACCCCAGTCCATCACTGGCATCTCCTCATGGCTACTATCCGGAACAGCAGACAGAGGGATCCGCGGTACAGCAACCGAAGAAGAGTCAAATTGGACTCCTCCGGAGGGTCACTGCCCTAAGCTTGACATGTATGCTCAAGCAGCCTTCAACATGTCATCGACGACGACGAGCACCTCGCTAAGGCCATCCCCAACTGGTCATTCTCTCTCTTTCTCTACCTTTCGGATGTTTCTCTCTCTCTCTCTCTCTGTCTTTGGGTTCTGACCGTTTGTATATTCAGTAGTCTTGTATGCAATGACTCTCTGTCTGAACACTATTCAACTCCTTTGATTGCCTTGATAATGGGCAGTTGGAAAGATTATCTGTAATCACCAGACATTGTTCTCTGACTATATACGCGGTACCTTTCATGGTATCCCACACTCACCTGACGAAGGAGGAAGCCTCCGAAAGCTTGTGATTTTAAATAAATCTGTTGGACTATAACCTGGTGTTGTAAGACTCCTTACATTTGTCCACCCAAGTCCATCACCGGCATCTCCACATCATGAATATTTTTAAGGTTGAGTTAGATAGATTCCTGATTAACAAGACCTACTCTTGCTCTTAGTTCGTATGTTCATAGGTTCCCTTCCCCTACCCATTTATTTTTTTCCCTTCCCCTACCCATCTCTTTTTCCTCTCCCCTCCCCATCTCTTTTTTCCCCTCCCCTGCCCATCTCTTTTTCCTCTCCCCTACCCATATCTTTTTCCCCTCCCCTACCCACCTCTTTTTCCTCTCCCCTCCCCATCTCTTTTTCCCCTCCCCTACTCATCTCTTTTTCCCCTCCCCTACTCATCTCTTTTTTTCCCCTCCCCTACCCATCTCTTTTTCCCCTCCCCTACCCACCTCTTTTTCCACTCCCCTACCCATCTCTTTTTTTCCCCTCCCCGACCCACCTCTTTTTACCTTCCCTCTACCCACCTCTTTTTCCCCTCCCCTCCCCATCCCTTTTTATCCCTCCCCTCCCCATCTCGTTTTACCCTTCCCATCTCTTTTTTCCTCTCCCCTACCCATCTCTTTTTCCCTTCCCTTACCCATTTATTTTAACCCCTCCCCTACCCACCTCTTTTTCCTCTCCCCTACCCATCTCTTTTTCCCCTCCCTTACCCATCTCTTTTGAACCCCTCCCCTACCCATCTCTTTTTCCCCTCCCGTACCCATCACTTTTTATCCCCTCCCCATAGCCATCTCTTTTTTACCCTCCCTTACCCATCTTTTTCCCCTCCCCCATGCATCTCTTTTTATCCCCTCGCCCTACCCATCTCTTTTATCCCCCTCCCATCACTTTTCTTCCCCCTCCCCTTCCCATCCTTTGATCTTTTTTTCTCAGCTCTCTCCCATTTTTATCTCCTTTTTTCCCTTTTCCTTTCCTTCAGTGGCCTTGATTTTCAAATTGGAGTTAGTTTAATGCTGGTGGTAATTTATTTAAAATGGATAATTGCTAGCGTTAAAATAACAATGATTGACTCAAGCTAATGTCTTCAAGAGGAAAGAAAATGGGGTGGGGTGGGAGCAGAGAGGAGTAAACAGTATAGTTGCAAAGGTACATAATTACACCTTTTTTTAATAAATCACGGGATGTAGGCATTGCTGGCAAGGCCAGTATTTATTGCCTATCCCTAATTGCCCTTGAGAAGGTGGTGGTGAGCCGCCTTCTTGAACTGCTGCAGCCTGTGTAGTGAAGGTTTTCCCACAGTGTTGTTAGGTAGGGAGTTCCAGGATTTTGACCCAGCGACGATGAAGGAACGGTGATATATTTCCAATTAAGAATGGTGTGTGCCTTGGAGGGGAATGTGCAGGTGGTGTTGTTCCCATGTGCCTGCTGCCCTTGTCCTTCCAGGTAGAGGTCGCGGGTTTGGGAGGTGCTGTCGACGAAGTCTTGGCGAGTTGCTGCAGTGCATCCTGTGGATGGTACACACCGCAGCCACAGTGCGCCGGTGGTGGAGGGAGTGAATGTTTAGTGTGATGGATGGGGTGCCAATCAAGCTGGCTGCTTTATCCTGGATGGTGTCGAGCTTCTTGAGTGTTGTTGGAGCTGCACTCATCCAGGCAAGTGGAGAGTATTTCATCACACTCCTGACTTGTGCCTTGTAGATGATGGAAAGGGTTTGGGGAGTCAGGAGGTGAGTCACTCGCCACAGAATACCCAGTCTCTGACCCACTCTTGTAGCCACAGTAGTTATGTGGCTGGTCCAGTAAAGTTTCTGGTCAATGGTGACCCACAGGATGTTGATGGTGGGGGATTCGGTGATGGTAATGCCATTGAATGTCATGGTGAGGTGGTTAGACTCTCTCTTGTTGGAGATGGTCATTGCCTGGCATTTGTCTAGCACGAATGTTATTTGCCACTTATCAGCCCAAGCCTGGATGTTGCCCAGGCCATGCTGCATGCAAGCATGGACTGCTTCATTATCTGAGGGATTGTGAATGGAACTGAACACTGTGCAATCATCAGCGAACAGCCCAACTTCTGACTCTTATGGTGCAGGGAAGATGGTTGGGCCTAGGACACTGCCTTGAGGAACTCCTGCAGCAATATCCTGAGGCTGAAATGATTGGCCTCCAACAACCACTACCATTTTCCTTTGTGCTAGTTATGACGCCAACCACTGGAGAATTTTCCCCTAATTCCCATTGACTTCAATTTTACTAGGGCTCCTTGAAGCCACACTCAGTCAAATGCTGCCTTGATGTCAAGGGCAGTCACTCTCACCTCACCTCTGGAATTCAGCCCCCTTTGTCCATGTTTGGACCAAGACTGTAATAAGTTCTGGAGCCGAGTGGTCCTGGCGGAAGCCAAACTAAGCATCGGTGAGCAGGTTATTGGTGAGTAAGTGCTACTTGATAGCACTGTCAACAACACCTTCCATCACTTTGCTGATGACTGATGGGGCAGTAATTGGCCGGATTGGATTTGTCCTGCTTTTTGTGGACAGGATATACCTGGGCAATTTTTCACTTTGTCAGGTAGGTGCCAGTGTTGTAGCTGTACTGGAACAGCTTGGCGAGAGGCGCAGCTGGTTCTGAGCACAAGTCTTAGAATCATAGAATCATAGAAGTTACAACATGGAAACAGGCCCTTCGGCCCAACATGTCCATGTCGCCCAGTTTATACCACTAAGCTAGTCCCAATTGCCTGCACTTGGCCCATATCCCTCGATACCCATCTTCCCCATGTAACTGTCCAAATGCTTTTTAAAAGACAAAATTGTACCCGCCTCTACTACTGCCTCTGGCAGCTCGTTCCAGACACTCTTCAGCACTACAGCCGGGATATTGTCAGGGTCCATAGCCTTTGCTGTATCCAGTGCTCTCAGCCATTTCTTGATATCACGTGGAGTGAATCCAATTGGCTAAAAACTGGCTTCTGTGATGGTGGGGATCTCGGGAGGAGTCCGAGATATATCATCCACTCGGCGCTATTGGCTGAAGATTGTTGCAGACGCTTCAGCCTTGTCTTTTGCACTCTCGAGCTGGGTTCTGCCATCATTGAGAATGGGGATGTTCATGGAGCCTCCTCTTCCCGTTCGTTGTTTAATTGTCCACCACCATTCATGACTGGATGTGACCGGACTGCAGAGCTTTGATCTGATCCATTGGTTGTAGAATTGCTTAGCTCTGTCTATAGCATGCTGCTTCCATTGTTTATCATGCATGTAGTCCTGTGTTGTAGCTTCACCAGGTTGGCACCTCATTTTTAGGTATGCCTGGTGCTGCTTTTGGCATGCTGTTCTACACTCCTCATTGAACCAGGGTTGATCCCCTGGCTTGACGGTAATGGTAGAGTGAGGAATATGCCGAGCCATGAGGCTATAGATTGTGGTGGAATACAATTCTGCTGCTGCTGATGGCCCACAGCACCTCATGGATGCCCAGTTTTGAGCTGCTGGACCTGTTCTGAATCTATCCCATTTAGCACGATGGCAGTGCCACATAACAGATGGATGGTGTCTTCAGTGTGAAGACGGGATTTCGTCTCCACAAGGACTGTGCAGTGGTCATGGACAGATGCATCTGTGACAGGTAGATTGGTGGGGATGGGGTCAAATAGGTTTTTCCCTTGTGTTGGTTCTCTCACCACTTGCCGCAGGCCCAGTCATATCCTTCAGGACTCGGCCAGCAGTGGTGCTACCAAGCCACTCTTGGTGATGGATATTGAAGTCCCCCACCCAGAGTACATTCTGTGCCCTTGCTTCCCTCAGTGCTTCCTCCAAGTGATGCTCAACATGGAGGAGGACTGATTCATCAGCTGAGGGAAGGCAGTAGGTGATAATCAGCAGGAGGTTTCCTTACCCATGTTTGAACCTGATGCCATGAGACTTCATGGGGTCCGGAGTCAATGTGGACTCCCAGGGCCACTCCCTCCTGACTGTATAACACTGTGTCGCCACCTCTGGTGGCTATGTCCCACCGGCAGGACAGACCCAGGGATGGTCATGGAGGATGCTGGGATGTTGGCTGAGACAGCCTGGTGCTTGAGTAGTCTGTGGGACAGCTCTCCCAATTTTGGTACAAGTCCGCAGATGTTAGTGAGAAGGACTTTGCAGGGTCGACCGGGCTTGGTTTGCCTTTGTCGTGTCTAGTGCCTCGTGGGCTGATGCAGGGTGTTCCGTCTGGTTTTATTCTGATTATGTCTTTTTGTAGTGGGATTGTACAACTGAGTGGCTTGCCAGGCCATTTCAGAGGGCCGTTAAGAATCAATCACATTGACTGCAGGTTTCCTTTCTTAAAGGACATTAGCGAACGAGATGGATTTTTACAACAATCTGGTAGCTTCATGGTCACCATTTTTGATATTAGCTTTTTATTCCAGCTTTTATTTTAATTAACTGATTTAAATTCCCCAGCTGCCATCTCCTGATTATTAACCTCGGTTTACTGGATTACTAGTCCAGTAACATAACCACTATGCTACCGTACCCGTCTTAATTGTCTTCATGCTTTTTCTTGTGATGACATTGAAAACCCATCTGGTGCAGGAAACAGCGGATGACCACCTGTTCATTTATGGCGGCCACTCAAAGGGGTAGATTTTGACTTTGTGCATAAGTGTAAAGCGGGTGATAGCAAATCGGAAGCCCGTTTTACATCTCTATTACATCATTATTATTTCCAATTATGTCAATGGCTGCCGATTCGCACAAAGTCAAAATCTACCTCAACAACTTTTATAGCTCAACACCAGAGTGAAAATTGTTTCGAATTCCTGCATTGTGTTTTAAATGCCCTAAGTATGCGTAAGTAGTGAATCATAGTATTATAGTGGGTGCAGCACAGGAGGAGGCCATTCAGCCCATCATGCCTGTGCCAGCTCTTTGAAAAAGCTATCCAATTAGTCCTATTCCCCTGCTCTTTACCCATAGCCCTGTAAATTTTTTCCCTCGAGTATTTATCCAATTCCCTTTTGAAAGTTACCATTGAATCTGCTTCCTCTACCCTTTCAGGCAGTGCATTCCAGATCAGTACAACTTGAAAAAAATGTTCTCGCATGTCGCCCCTGACGCCTTTGCCGATCACCTTAAATCTGTGTGCTCTGGTTACTGACCCTTCTGCCCCTGGAAACAGTTTCACCTTATTTGCTCTGTCAAAACCGTTCATGATTTTGATCACCTCAATCAAATCACCCCTTAACCTTCTCTGTTCTAAGGAGAACAACCCCAGCTTCTTCAGTCTCTCCTCAAAACTGAAGTCCCGGATCCCTGGTACCATTCTAGTAAATCTCCCCTACCCCCTCTCTAAGGCCTTGACATCCTTCCTAAAGTGTATTGCCCAGAATTGAACATCATACTCCAGCGGAGGCCTAACCAGTGTTTCATAAAGGTTCAGCATAACTACCTTGCTTTTGTACTCCATGCCTTTATTAATAAAGCCCAGGATCCCATAAGCTTCTTTAACAGCCTTCTCAGCTTGTCCTGCCCCCTTCAAAGATTTGAGTATGTGCACCCCCAGGTCTCTGTGCTCCTGCACCCCCTTTAAAATTGTACCATTTAGTTTATATTGCCTCTCCTCATTCTTCTTACCAAAATACATCACTTCACTCTTCTCTGCGTTAAATTTCATCTGCCATGTGTCTGCCCATTTCACCAGTCTGTGTCTGTCCTTCTGAAGTCTATTACTATCCTCCACATTGTTTTCTACATTTTCGAGTTTTGTGTCATCTTCGAACTTTAAAATTGTAGCCTCTGTACCCAAGTCATTAATATGTATCAAAAAGAGCAGTGGCCCTCATACTGACCCCTGGGGAACACCACTGTATACTTCCCTCCAGTCTGAATAACAACCGTTCACCACTATTTTCTGCTTTCTGTCTCCTAGCCAATTTTATATCCACGCTGCCACTGTCCCTTTGATCCCATGGGTTTTAATTTTGCTAACAAGTCTATTATATGGTACTTTATCAAATGCCTTTTGAAAGTCCATATACACAATATCAACCGCACTAACCTCATCGACACTCTCCGTTACTTCATTAAAGAACTCAATAGAGTTAAATAAAATCTGGAATAAAAGGAAATTAGTATCAATAATGATGTCCATGAAACTACCAGATTGTCATAAAAACTCATCGAGTTCACTAATGTCCTTTAGGGAAGGAAACCTGCCGTCCTTACCCGGTCTGGCCGATATGTGACTCCAGACCCACAGCAATGTGGTTGATTCTTAATCGCCCTCTGAAATGGCCTAGCAAGCCACTCAGTTGTACAATCTCGCTACAAAAGGTCATAATAAGAATAAAACTGGACGGACCACCCGGCATCGGACCACTAGGCACCAGATACGACAAAGGCAAACCAAACCCAGTCAACCCATCAAAGTCCTCCTCACAAACATCTGGGGACTTCTGCCAAATTTGGGAGAGCTGGCCTGCAGACTGGTCAAGCAACAGCCTGACAGAGCCATACTCACAGAATCATACCTTTCAGCCAACGTCCCAGACTCTTCATCACCATCCCTATGTATGTCCTGTCCCACCAGCAGGACAGACCCACCAGAGGTGGCAGTACAGTGGTATACAGTCAGGAGGGAGTGGCCCTGGGAGTCCTCAACATTGACTCTGGACCCCATGAAATCTCATGACATCAGGTCAAACATGGGCAATGAAACCTTCTGCTGATTACAACCTACCGCCCTCCCTCAGCTGATGAATCAGTCCTCCTCCATGTTGAGCACCACTTGGAGGAAGCACTGAGGGTAGCAAGGGCACAGAATGTACTCTGGGTGAGGGACTTCAATGTTCATCACCAAGAGTGGCTCAGTAGCACACTACTGACCGAGCTGGCCGAGTCCTGAAGGACATAACTGCCAGACTGGGCCTGCGGCAGACCAACATGAGGGAAAAACATACTTGACCTCGTCCTCACCAATCTATCTGTTGCAGATGCATCTGTCCATGACAGTGTTGGTAGGAGTGACCACTGAGCAGTCCTTGTGGAGACGAAGTCCCGTCTTCACACTGAGGACATCATCCAACGTGTTGTGTGGCACTACCACCGTGCTAAATGGGATAAATTCAGAACAGATCTTGCAGCTCAAAAGTGGGCATCCACGAGGTGCTGTGCGCCATCAGCAGCAGCAGAATTGTATTCCAGGACAATCTGTAACCTCATGGCATGGCATATTCCTCACTCTACCATTACCAACAAGCCAGGGGATCAACCCTGGTTCAATGAGGTGTGCAGAAGTGCATGCCAGCACCAGGCGTACCTAAAAATGAGATGCCAACCTACTGAAGCTACAACACAGGACCACATGCATGCTAAACAGTGGAAGCAACATGCTATAGACAGAGCTAAGCGAATCCACAACCAACGGATCAGATCAAAGCTCTGCAGTCCTGCCACATCCAGTTGTGAATGGTGGTGGACAATTAAACAACTAACGGGAGGAGGAGGCTCTGTAAACATCCCCATCCTCAATGAAGGCAGAATCGAGCATGTGAGTGCAAAAGACCAGGCTGAAGCATTTGCAACCATCTTCAGCAAGAAGTGCCGAGTGGATGATCCATCTCGGCCTCCTCCCGATATCCCCACCATCACAGAAGCCAGTCTTCAGTCAATTCGATTCACTCCACACGATATCAAGAAATGGCTGAGTGCACTGGATACGACAAAGGCTATGGACCCCGACAATATCCCGGCTGTAATGCTGAAGACTTGTGCTCCAGAACTAGCCGCGCCTCTAGCCAAACTGTTCCAGTACAGCTACAATACTGGCATCTACCCGACAATATGAAAAATTGCCCAGGTATGTCCTGTCCCCAGAAAGCAGGACAAATTCAATCCAGCCAATTCGCACCCCATCAGTCTACTCTCAATCATCAGTAAAGTGATGGAAGGTGTCGTCGACAGTGCTATCAAGCGTCACTTACCAATAACCTGCTCGCCAATGCTCAATGCTCAATGACCTTCCCTGCTTCATAAGGTCAGAAATGGGGATGTTCGCTGCTGATTGCACAGTGTTCGGCTCCATTCACAACCCCTCAGATAATGAACCAGTCCGTGCCCACATGCAGCAAGACCTGGACAACATCCAGGCTCGGGGTGATAAGTGACAAGTAACATTCGCTCCAGGCAAGTGCCAGGCAATGACCATCTCCAACAAGAGAGAGTCTAACCACCTCCCCTTGACATTCAACAGCATTACCATCACCGAATCCCCCACTATCAACATCCTGGGGGTCACCATTGACCAGAGACTTAACTGGACCAGCCAAATAACTACAGTGGCTACAAGAGCAGGTCAGAGGCTGGATATTCTGCGACTCACCTCTTGACTCCCCAAAGCCTTTCCACCATCTACAAGGCACAAGTCAGGAGTGTGATGGAATACTCTCCACTTGCCTGGATGAGTGCAGCTCCAACAACACTCATGAAGCTCGACACCATCCAGGACAAAGCAGCCTGCTTGATTGGTACCCCATCCACCACCCTAAACATTCACCACCGGCGCACCGTGGCTGCAGTGTGTACTGTCTACAGGTTGCACTGCAGCAACTCACCAAGGCTTCTTCGACAGCACCTCCCAAACCCGCGACCTCGACCACCTAGAAGGACAAGAGCAGCAGGCACATGGGAACAACACCACCTGCACATTCCCCTCCAAGTCACACACCATCCCGACTTCAAAGTTGCTGGGTCAAAATCCTGGAACTCCCTACCTAACAGCATTGTGGGAGAACCTTCACCACACGTACTGCAGCGGTTCAAGAAGGCTTTAATTAAGTTGGCTATTGCAGATACTGAATATAACCAGATGACAAAAGCAGGTCCAAAACCATGGCTAGATATTAAATAATTAATGGGAGTCTGGAATCATATTTCCTTTACTATAGACTTGAAGAACGATTTCTCACCTTCTCAAGTGCAATTACGGATGGGCAATAAATGCCAGTCACGCCCACATCCTATGAACGAATAAAAAAAATTAGCCATACAAGATTTTCCTTTCACAAATCCATGCTGACTTTCATTTATGAGCCCATACTTTTCCAAGTGACAGTTTATTTTTGTCCTGGATTATTGTCTCTAAAAGTTTCCCCACCAATGATGTTAGGCTGACTGGCCTGTAATTGCCAGGTTTATCCCTCTCCCCTTTTTTGAACAGATGTGTAACATTTGCAATCCTCCAGTCCTCCACCACCATCCCTGTATCTAAGGAGGATTGGAAGACTGTGGCCAGAACCTCCACAATTTCCACCCTTACTTCCCTCAGTAACCCACGATTGCATCCAATCTGGACCAGGTGACTTTTCTGCTTTGAGTTCTGCCAATCTTTTAAGTGCCTCTTATTTATCTATTTTTATCCTATCCAAAATTGTTATTACTTCCTCCTGTACTGCTACAATGGCAGCATTCTCTTCTGTAGTGAAGACCAATGTGAAGTATTTATTTAGTGCGTCAGCCATGCGCTCTGCCTTCACAAGAAGATCTCCTTTTTTGTCCTTAATCAGTCCCACACTTCCTTTGCCTACCTTTTTACTGTTTATATGTTTATAAAAGACTTTTCGGTTCTCTTTTATGTTAGCCACTAATCTATTTTCATACTTTCTTTTTGCCCCTCATTCCTTATTTTTAGATCTCCTCTGTACTTTCTACAAAGTATGAGTGCAGTGGTTATGGTAATAGACTAGCAACCCCAGAAGTTGTAAAATCAAATCCCACCATGACAAGTTGTAAAATTGAATTCAATAAATCTGGTAAGTTATGGGCTGACATTGGGGCATTGGGAACTGCCAGATTGTCATAAAAAACAATTGGGTCACCAATGTCCTTCAAGGAAGTAACTCTCACTTTTACCCAGTCTGGCCGATGTGTCTCCAGTTCTAGACTACATGATTGACTCTTAATGTGGTCACTCAAAAATGAGTGATACATGCAACCTTTTCAGCATCTCCCACATTCAGGAAGAGTTCTGAATTTGCTGTGTTGCCTAATTTCACATGGCTTGTTGCTAGTTAAGTGAATAAATAGAAAAAAAAGATGATGTATTCCCCAACAAGTCCACCTGTCCCAATCACAACAAGTCATTTTAAGAATCACCAGCTGATTGGAGTGTGGTAAAACAAGCAAACACCAAGAACTAAAAAAAATGTCTGTTGGGAATTGAGTGCAAGCTGTTTTCTTGAATGTGACAACCCGGTTGTTACTTTAATCACTACACCACTGAAATGTGGTAACATTTGCCTTTGGTCAAAAAACTAAGGTGGCACCAGAAAGAAGCAGTGTGACAGGAAATGAAGTCTGGCAAACTTCTGGGATTTATGGCTTTCGGTTTTACATATACTCTAAGAACATAAGAAATAGGAGCAGGAGTAGGCCAATCGGCCCCTCGAGCCTGTTCCGCCATTCAATAAGATCATGGCTGTTCTGATCCTAACCTCAAATCTAAATTCATGTCCAATTTCCTACCGGCTCCCCGTAACCCCTAATTCCCTTTATTTCGAGGAAACTGTCCATTTCTGTTTTAAATTTATTTAATGATGTAGCTTCCACAACTTCCTGGGGCAGCAAATTCCACAGACCTACCACCCTCTGAGTGAAGAAGTTTCTCCTCATCTCAGTTTTGAAAGAGCAGCCCCTTATTCTAAGATTATGCCCCCTCGTTCTAGTTTCACCCATCCTTGGGAACATCCTGACCGCATCCACCCGATCAAGCCCCTTCACAATCTTATATGTTTCAATAAGATCGCCTCTCATTCTTCTGAACTCCAATGAGTAGAGTCCCAATCTACTCAACCTCTCCTCATATGTCCACCCCCTCATCCCCGGGATTAACCGAGTGAACCTTCTTTGTACTGCCTCGAGAGCAAGTATGTCTTTTCTTAAGTATGGAGACCAAAACGGTATGCAGTATTCCAGGTGCGGTCTCACCAATACCTTATATAACTGCAGCAATACCTCCCTGTTTTTATATTCTATCCCCCTAGCAATAAAAGCCAACATTCCGTTGGCCTTCTTGATCACCTGCTGCACCTGCAAACTAACTTTTTGATTTTCTTGCACTAGGACCCCCAGATCCCTTTTGTACTGCAGTACTTTCCAGTTGCTCACCATTAAGATAATAACTTGCTCTCCGATTTTTCCTGCCATAGTGCATAACCTCACATTTTCCAATATTGTATTGCATCTGCCAAATCTCCGCCCACTCACCCAGCCTGTCTATATCCCCTTGTAGGTTTTTTATGTCCTCCTCACTCTCTACTTTCCCTCCCATCTTTGTATCATCTGCAAACTTTGATATGTTACACTCGGTCCCCTCCTCCAAATCGTTAATATAGATTGTAAAGAGTTGGGGACCCAGCACCGACCCCTGCAGAACACCACTGGCTACAGGTTGCCAGTCCGAGAATGTACCATTTATCCCAACTCTCTGCTTCCTGTTAGATAACCAATCCTCCACCCATGCCAGAATATTACCCCCAATCCAGTGATTCTTTATCTTGAGCAATAATCTTTTATGTGGCACCTTATCGAATGCCTTCTGGAAGTCCAAATACACTACGTCCACTGGTTCCCCTTTATCCACCCTGTACGTTATATCCTCAAAGAACTCAAGCAAATTTGTCAGACATGACTTCCCCTTTGTAAAGCCATGCTGACTTTGTCCTATTAAATTATGTTTATCCAAATGTTCTGCTACTGTCTCCTTAATAATAAACTCCAAAATTTTACCCACCACAGATGTTAAGCTAACTGGTCTATAATTTCCAGCCTTCTGCCTACTACCCTTTTTAAATAAGGGTGTTACATTGGCAGTTTTCCAATCTGCTGGGACCTTTGCCGAGTCCAGAGAATTTTGGAAAATTATTCCCAAAGCATCCACAATCCCTACTGCCACTTCTCTCGAGACCCTAGGATGTAAGCCATCAGGTCCAGGGGATTTATCCGCCTTGAGTCCCATTAATTTACTGAGTACCAATTCCTTAGTGATTTTAATCGTATTTAGCTCCTCCCCCCCTCGAGCCCCCTGTTTATCCAGTGTTGGGATATTCTTAGTGTCCTCTACCATAAAGACTGAAACAAAATATTTGTTCAGCATTTTTGCCATCTCCATGTTTCCCACCATTAATTTCCCGGTTTCATCCTCTAAAGGACCTACGTTTGCCTTAGCCACTCTTTTTCTTTTTATATAACTGTAGAAACTCTTGCTATCTGCTTTTATACTTTTTGCTAATTTATTTTCATAACCTATCTTCCCTTTCTTAATCAATCCTTTTGTTACATTTTGCTGTCTTGATGGTAACTAGATTTGAAGAATGAGGACCAATGGACCCTGTATTATGATCTTCCCTCCACAAAGTTGTCCCTGGACACTAATTATTCCTAGTGGGAAGGAGGAATAGATCAGCCTGCTCTGTGTGAGTTTGGTCAGTACTCCTATGTGTCAGTTTGTTCTTTCTGGCTATTCGTTGCTCTCTGAGAGAAGTAGTTTCCTATCTTCAAAGGGCTAAATAGCAGTCTTTGCAATACCCAGCTAAAGAATCTACTTTGGCTGGCATGTTTGAATATTATGCTCTCGTCACGTACCTTGATATTACTCTACCAAACTGCCTCAGCGAATCAAAATTTTGAGCAGTTGCGATTTGGTTCAGTAATAACAGCCAGAGCAAATTCTAAACACAAATGTTATGCATTCATCCCCTAATTTTCCACATTTCCACAGTGCCTGGATATTTTTAAAAAGTCAAGATTACATATTTTGTTCTTGTTGGTAGACGTTATAGGTTTTAGGACTTGCCTTAGATATTCTCTTAGGAACAGTGGTGCCAGCCACTCCCATAAGAGATCTGCACATAAGAACATAAGTAATAGGAGCAGGAGTAGGCCATACGGCCCCTCGAGCCGACTCCGCCATTCAATCAGGTCATCACTGATCTTCAACCTCAACTCCACTTTGCCGCCCGATCCCCATATCCCTTGAGTCCAAAAATTTATCTATCTCAGCCTTGAATATACTCGATGACTCAACATCCACAGCCCTCTGGGTAAGAGAATTCCAAAGATTCACAACCCTCTGAGTGAAGAAATGTGGATAAAGTGGATGTGGTGTACTTGGATTTCCAGAAGGCTTTTGACAAGTGCCACATCAAAGGCTGCTACGCAAAATAAGAGCTCATGGTGTAGTGGGTAACATATTAGCATAGATAAAGGATTGGTTAGCTAACAGGAAACACAGAGTGCCACAGGGATCAGTGTTTCAGCCTCAACTATTTACAATCCATATCAATGATTTGGATGAAGGGACCGAATGTATGGTTGCTAAATTTGCTGATGACACAGAGGTAGGTAGGAAAGTAAGTTGTGAAGAGGACATAAGGAGTCTGAAAAGGGTTATAGATAGGTTAAGTGAGTGGGCAAAAATTTGGCAGATGGAGTATAATGTGGGAAAATGTGAACTTGTCCACTTTAGAAGGAGGAATAGAAAAGCAGTATATTATTTAAATGGAGAGAGATTGCAGAACTCTGAGGTACAGAGGGATCTGGGTGTCCTAGTACATGAATCACAAAAAGTTAGTATACAGGTACAGAAAGTGATTAGGAAGGCAAATGGAATGTTTTCATTTATTGCAAGGGGAATGTAGAGATGTTTTGCTGCAGTTGTCCAGGGCTTTGGTGAGACCACATCTAGAATACTGTGTGCAGTTTTGGTCTCCTTATTTAAGAAATACATAATTGCTTTGGAGGCGGTTCAGAGAAGGTTCACTCGACTGATTCCTGGGATGAGGAGGTTATCTTATGAGGAAAGGTTGGACAAGTTGGGCCTGTATACACTGGAGCTTGGAAGAATGAGAGGTGATCTTATTGAAACATATACGATCCTGAGGGGCTAGAAGGGGTAGATGCTGAGACGATGTTTCCCCTTGTGGGAGAGGCTGGAACTAAGGGACACAGTTTAAAAATAAGGAGTCTCCCATTTAAGACAAAGATTAGGGGAAATTTTGAGTCCATGGAACTCCCTTTCCCAGAGAACGGTGGAGGCAGGGTCATTGAATATTTTTAAGGCTGAGTTAGATAGATCCCTGATTAACAAGGGAGTCAAAGGTAGCCGGGAAAGTAGGGTTGAGGTCGCAATCAGATCAGGCATGATCTTATCAAATGGCAAAGCAGGCTTGAGGGGTCGAATGGCCTACTCCTGCTCTTAATTCCTATGTTCGTATGTTCCTTATCACAGTCTTAAATGGCCGACCCCTTATCCTGCGACTACGCCCTCTAGTTCTAGACTCTCCAGCCAGGAGAAACAACTTCTCAGCATCTACCCTGTCAAGCCCGCTTAGAATTTTATATGTTTCAATGAGATCCCCTCTCATTCTTCTAAACTCCAGAAAGTATAAGCCCATTTTACTCAACCTCTTCTCATAGGACAACCCTCTCATCCCAGGAATTAATCTAGTGAACCTTCATTGCACCGCCTTTAAGGCAAGTATATCCTTCCTTAGATAAGGAGACCAAAACTGTGCGCAGTAATCCAGGTGAGGTCTCACCAAAATCCTGTACAACTGTAGTCAGACTTTTTTACTCCTGTTCTCCAACCTCCTTGCAATAAAGGCCAACATGCCATCTGCCTTCCCAATTGCTTACTGTACCTGCATGCTAACTTTTTTTGTTTCTTGTACCAATCCTGTATAGTCGTCTTTAGAAAAACATTTTTAAAAACCAATGCTCTGCTCAATTATTCCAAAGTTTTCTTTCAAATGATGATTTGACTTGTTTTACACTACTTTCGTATATTTATTTTTCTTAACGTACACTAACTAGGTCTCTCAGGACACCAACATTTAATAGTTTTGCACCATTTAAAAAATATTCTATTTTTCTATTCTTCCTACCAAAGTGAATAACCTCACAATTCCCCACATTATTCTCCATCTGCCACCATTTTACCCACTCATCTAACCTCTCTATATCCCTTTGCAGACTCTTTGGGCTTGATTTTAAAAGGGTGGCGGGTTGGCAGCGGCCGGGGGTGGGACAATGGCCATGCGGGTAACCTGACTAATAAAATCTTTCCATTTACCACGTGGTCACGAGTTAATTGGTGGCCCTTCATGTGGCTTCCGGGATTGCCGTCCGAAAGCTGCGCAGTAGGAGACTGTGCACTCGCATGACAGGCTGTCAGCTGGAGCAGCTCTATTTAAAGGGCCATTGCTTCAAAGGCTTTTGCTGCAGCAAACACCAAAAAAACACAATGGAGCAGCACAGGGATAAGGCTGTTCCAAGGTTTAATGATGGCCAGGGTGAGGAGGAGGAGGGAAGTGTTTTATCCCATGGACGGAAGGAAGTAGCCTGCCTCTGCAACTAAGAAGGCCTGCCCGAGGTGGCAGAGGAGGTCACCAGCAGCAGCAACATCTTCTGCACCTGGATCCAGTGCAGGAAGCGCTTCAATGACCTAACTAGGTCAGCAAAAGTGAGTACACTTACTGATTCTCCTGCATTCCGTGTTCCACATCACCGCAACCCCCCCCCACAATTCATTCTGCACTGCCAAAACTACACCATCACATCATTCCTCACACCCACATAAGGCTTATCCTCAACTTTTCTGCACTTCCTGAGCACTTCCTCATTAGTCACCCCACCACTACCACCCACCCCAATCCTCATCCAATGTGATGTCTCTGTCTCATACTCACCCTCTGAAGCACCTCTGTCGTGGTCAGCCTCACCCAAACCAATGCATTAATTGGTTGGCCACTTCACTATCACTCACTCACATGTCAGTACTTTCTTCCCTTCTAGGAGAAGAGAGCACAAAATGCGCGCGAGAGGGCGAGGACTGAAGGGCGGCCACAGCAAATAGTGGTCCCCACAGATGCGGAGGAGGACGTCCTGCAGATCAGCCGCACCCTCGAGTGACTGTCCATCGGGAACGCTGAGACTGGCACCCCACAAATGTCTGGTGACACAACTTTAGCATTCATCACACACAACCTTGAATTGATGTTAACAATGAACACCTCAGTATGCTCATCACAACATGACACATCTGTGATGATGCTTAATATTGCCTTCTGTTCTCTTACAGGCCCTTCAACGACCACAGTGTCAGCAGAGGGCGATTCCTCAGAGGAGCTTCCGGCTTCTGAGGGTTCACCGTCACACCATAGCAAGCCATCCACCAGCGCAGATACTCACACCTCGGTGGGCCCTAGCAGTCAGTTAGTTGGGTTGGCACCTGGTGAGTCACCACAAATGAGCATGAGCAGACACTGGTGGCAGGAGCAGCTGCGGAGAGTCTGCATTGGTGGGCACACTCCTCTCCAGGCTCTGCTCAGCTGGACGCAGATGCTGAACCCAAGGGGCTATCCTTTAAAAGGAAAACGATCGAGGGACATTTGCGAGTTACTGGAACAGGTGCCATGCACACTCTCCATAATAGTGCAGAGGATGGAGGAGTCCAATTCCTGCATGAGTGAAATGGCAGCACAGGTAAGCACGGGAATGTCTGCACTGGAGAAAATGGCAGCCTCCGTTGAGCTTCAAGCACGGCTCACAAATGAGTCCATTCAGGCCCTGACAACAGTCGTTCAGACTCAGGGTGAACAACATTCTACCGTCTTAACAGGCAGACAGAAACACTAGCACTGACCTTACAAGGCTTCACACATGTCCTCAAACTAATGTCCAGCAGAGTGGTAGCAGTGATGTCGGCCTGGCCCAGGGGAGGGATGATGGCAAAAGGGGACATGGAAGTGGGGACGCCACTCAAAGTGCTCCCACGTCTCACCCGTTGCCCCCCTCTCAACCAGTACCCGCAATGCTGCCTCCTCTCCAGTTGGCCGAGTCTGCCCTTGCACAGGTGCAGGCGGAGCAGTCTTTGGATGGGCCCTCACGGGCTTTAAAACCCAGAGTGCGTAGGCCGAAAGCAACCTGCCACTACCTCTGCTGCAGCCACAAGGGATGCACCACATAGAAGTAGGAAGACAAAGGCTAAGGATTTCTGAGCACGAAGGGTACGCACAAGGGTGTCTGACAGACTGTCATGTTTTCCATTTATATTTGGTTTTTGTTATAGTCACATTAAATGTTATGATTGTCACCACTAGTGCCACGTCTTGCCCATTCTTGACCGGCTTTTGTGATAGGGTCCTTTCATGAGTTTCACCATGAATGGCGACACATGATGCCACCCATTGGGTCACTTTACAGTGGGTGTATGTGTAGTTGCAGGACTGTTTTATGCGGGGATGGGTGGAGGGGAGCTGGTGTTAGCACTGCTCTATCCAGGTGGTCTGAGGACTGGACTCTTCACACTTTCTGATGTTATAATTTCAGTGATTCCCTGGCCTCACGAGCAGCCAGGTGAGCCACTGCTCTGGCCATGGGTTCGTCCTCCACATCCTCCTCCTCCGCCTCCTTCTCCTCCTCAATGTGGATGGCAGATGTGAATGGGGCCTCCTCAAGCGGCACCCCTCTCTGTTGTGCCATGTTGTGCAGGACACAACACACGACTATAATGCGTCCCACTCTGTCTGGTGCTTATTGAAGCGCTCCTCCAGAATGATCAAGACACCTAAATCACATCTTGAGCAGCCCTATAGCATGCTCAATTGTAGACCTGGTGGCGATTTGGCTGTCGTTGTATCAACGCCGTTGCTCGGTGATGGGGTTCCTCAGAGGTGTCATGAGCCACGTGTGCAGGGGATATCCCTTGTCCCCAAGGAGCCAGCCCATAAGGGTGTTCAGTGTGTGGAAGAGCCCCGGGATGTTGGATTCCCTCAGAATGAAGGAATCATGGCAGCTGCCAGGGAATCTGGTGCACACATGAAGGAACCTTTTGCGGTGGTCACAAACAAGCTGAACATTGATGGAGTGATGCCCCTTTCTGTTGGTGAACAGTCCTGGCTCGTGTGGAGGTGCTCGGATTGCAATATGGGTGCAATCAATTGCATCCTGCATGCGTGGGAAGCCAGCCACAGAGTGGAATCCCACTGCCCTCTCTCTCTGGCTGAGGTTGTGCATGGGGACGTTGACATATTGCGAGGCCCTTCGGAACAAGCCATCAGTAACCTGCCTTATGCACTTGTGTGCAGACGGCTGAGAGACCCCGGCAATGTCACCAGTGGCACCCTGGAATGATCCGGAGGCGAAGAAGTTGAGGGCAGTGGTGACTTTGACAGTGACGGGTAATGAGATGCCGTTCGGCCCAGCCAGGAGCAGCTTGGCATGAAGGAGGTTGCTGATTTCTGCGACTACCTGGTGACTCACTCTCAGCCTCCATACGCACTGCTCCTCAGAGAGGTCCAGGAAGCTGAGCCTTGGTCTTTGGTGAGGGTAGTGCTTCCTGCGACGTCGGTCTCTCGTTGTCACCCTCTGTACTCTTGTGCAGGTGCCTGTGGCGCATCACTGTGTTGTGGAGCTCCAACTGGCAGAAGTGCACGCCTTGCCTGCGAGGCTGGTGATGTTGCTCGTCCTCGGATATCGTGGTATCGTGGTGAATGCAGCCAGGGCACCCCCCCGTCCTGACGGTGTCAGTTTGAGGGGATCCGAGAAGTTGCTAAATATGTATAAACAGAAGAATTCTGTGTGGAAACTAAGAACTTCCATTGTAAATGCCTTGCTGCAATAACTCACCTTTTAACTCATCTGTCAAACAAGCATTTGAATGTCCACTGGCTGCTGGCTGAAACACATCTCCTAAAACATTGAGTATTTCTCACAGCATGGGAAACACGTTGAGGCTGAGTGAAAATCAGTGCCCTACCTCAATCACCATGAAATTAACTACTTCAAATACGT
Source organism: Heptranchias perlo (assembly GCF_035084215.1). Taxonomy (NCBI): domain Eukaryota; kingdom Metazoa; phylum Chordata; class Chondrichthyes; order Hexanchiformes; family Hexanchidae; genus Heptranchias; species Heptranchias perlo. The sequence continues at coordinate 79,111,746 of NC_090330.1, forward strand.
AAACTATCTAAGTAACTGTGTTCACTATCATCTCGCAGGCTTTAATTGCCAGTGGGACTTCCGCATTCATGAGGCACGTGCGCACACAGACGCATCTGTGGGGAACCCGGAAGTCGGCATGTTGGAACCGGCTTCCTCGCCCACTCGGGGTTTCCCCAATTTTAGGAGCCCCCCCACCCTCAAAGCACCCGCACTTCAGCTTGAAAATCCTCACAGCTTACTTTCCACCTAGCTTTGTATCGTCTTCAAACTTGGATACATTACACTCAGTCCCTTCATCCAAGTCATTAATATAGATTGTAAATAGCTGAGGCCCAAGCACCGATCCTTGTAGTATCCCACTAATTACAGCCTTGCCAACCTGAAAATGACCCGTTTATCCTACTCTCTGTTTTCTGTCCATTAGTCAATCCTCAATCCATGCTAATATGGCACCCCGACCCCAACCTTTCATGTAGCACCTTTTGAAAATCCAAATATACTACATCCAGTGGTTCCCCTTTACCTACCCTGCTAGTTACATCCTCAAAAAACTCTAATAAATTTGTCAAATACGATTTCCCTTTCATAAAATCATGTTGACTCTGCCTAATCATATTATGGTGTTTTAAATGCCTTGCTACCACTTCCTTAATAATGGATTCCAGCATTTTCCCAACGACTGATGTCAGGATAACTGGCCTGTAGTTCCCTGTTTTCTCTCTCCCTCCTTTCTTGAATAGTGGGGTAACATTTGCTACCTTCCAATCTGCTGGGACCGTTCTAGAATCTAGGGAATTTTGGAAGATCATAACCAATGCGTCCACTATCTCTGCAGCCACCTCTTTTAGAACCCTCGGATGTAGGCCATCAGGTCCAGAGGATTTATTGGCCCAATAGTTTCTCAAGTTCTTTTTCTCTACTTGTAATAATTACTTTACGTTCCTCACTCTCATTAGCCCCTTGGTTCCCCACTATTTCTGGTATACTTTTTGTGTCTTCTACTGTGAAAACAGATACAAAATATTTGTTTAACGCATCTGCCATTTCCTGATTCCCCATTATAATTTCTCTTGTCTCAGCTTCCAGGGGACCAACATTTACTCTCTTCATTTAGGGGCGTGCCTGTACTGTCCAATTTCTAGCCACATGATAGCATAACCCAGGATGTAACAATAATGTCCCCTGCAATTTGAACTGGGTATTCGTGTCTTTTGCTTCTTCAATCTCTTCAAAGGTGGATTGAGCAACAATTTGGTGAGATGAGGCCGGATACAAATCACTAAGCTGTTTTATTTCTCAGCAAGTGAACGTACAGAGCAGCAATGACAAGATTCACTTTGTTCAATGTGCAACTTTGCATCATAACACAAAATAATGAACATGCTACTCTTCCTCACATCAGTGGATTATCATACTTAAATAAAACAATATTTTACTACTCCCTGGCTTTCTGACCTTCTTGTAGCCTTTGTTAGGCTTGACTGCCACACAGCGTTTCATTTTTTAATAAACCTGACTGACGGTCAGGTTTATTAAAAAATCTCCCTTTGTTCACAACCAAAAAGGATCAGAGACTTTCTAATACAATGGGTATGAGGTATTTATTAATTTCTGAGACAAGCTAACAAATTATTTATTATTTACAAGTCTAAGGGGAAACAACATTAAAACTAAATCATTAGTACTTTAATCACCTATCTTCTCAGAGGCCTTTTTAAAACTTGTGTGATTGCACTGTGCTATAAAATGCAGTATCTTTGGAAATATGGTCACAAAAACCTGAAATATGATAGTAGGCGTTGTTATTTTGGAAAATAACTACAAAGAATTACAGATATTTGACATTTCTATGACCTTCAAAGTGTATACTAATCTCCAAGGAAAGTAGTTCTCCAGCAGGTCAGAAAACAAATGGTCATTTGTGAGTAAGTTTATTTTTTATTTTTGCTTTGTTTCCAGCCCAAAAGCCAAGCAGGAGGCCACAGTTCGGTCACCTCCTGTGACGTCTCCTTTAAGTGCATCACAGCTGGACACCAAACTGTCCAATCAAGGGAAGCAGGGTAGCAACAGCCAGTCACAGGCCTCACCTTGTGATTCAAAGATCGTGAGTGGGAACCATGGCTCGAAAGTTTCCCAAGGCTCGGCAGGAAACCTGGGACTGAAAAATGGGCAAGGCCTGGGGACAAGCAGTGCGATAAAAGGGAAGGGCAAGAGGGAAAGAAGCACTTCCGCTGACTCCTTTGATCAAAGGGATGCTGGCACGCCCAACAATGAATCCGAACACAAAGGTATTACTGTAGCTCCTTTCTTGTGTTCTCTTCTCTGAAGTGATGGCTCCTCAAATTTGTTTGCTATCTGACACGTAATATACATTATATTCAATATTTTTAAACCAATTTGCTGGAGTCCCTTATTTGTACAAGTAAAAATGAGCTTCTCTCTACAATGCTTGCATCTGACAATCCCTACTACACCAAGGTAAAAACTGAGGTGACCTGACTGTTGGAATTGCTAGAATGCTGTCATTTGTTGTAAAAGAAAACCATGGGCTATGGATGAGTAGGTTGGCAGAGCCTAACTTTACTTGGAATTCACTAGGAAAACTTTAACTCTGACATTTCATCAATCTAATGGTTTCCTTGAGTTTTGCAGGAGTGTACACGAGTACAAGTGTTTCAGACTTTAGTACAGAGAAAGTATATGATAGCAGCCCTTTCTTGGAACGACTATCATGCTGAGTGAGAAGGAAACGCGGGAATTCAAAAATGAAGATTGAATGTGGGCGGATATAATAATACATACTTTCTGTGGACCTGTTTCCCGCCCCCACCCCACCGACCTTTCATTTTCTCTGTTCCTCTCTCGAAGCCAGTGGCTTATACCAGAGATGCAGCCATTCTAGTACCTCACTCAAAGTGGCTCAAGTGAAGATAAACGCCAGCACAAACTTGAAGTGCAGCTTGTCCTGTTTCTGTGTATCCCTCATTCCCTTCACCCCACCATTGATAGGCATACGTTAAACCACCTAGGCCCTACATCATGGAATTCCCTTTCCTAAAACCCACCTTTTAAGATCCTCCTTAAAACCTACCTCTTTGACCAAGCTTTTAGTCGTCTTAATTTGGCTTGGCATTCATTTTTGTCCGGTTATGCAGCTGTGAAGCACCTTGGGATGTTTTTCTCCGTTAAAGACACTACATAAGAAACAGCAGTAGGCCATACGGTCCCTCGAGCCTGCTCCACCATTCAATAAGAACATAAATGCATGTTGCTGTTGTTGAATTGTAGAATTTACAGCATAGACTCATTGGCCTTGATATTAACCCCCACCCCCACGATGGGCAGGAGAGGTGTTAAAGAGTTAAATATGGGGAACCAGCCCTTAACCTGCCACGCATCATTTTATTGCACTGGATCTTGGGGCGTCCGAGTGTCCCACTGTGGAGGGGCGAGACACTTAATTAACCAATTTAAATCGGACTCCCACAGTGCACTTGGGAGCCTGATTTAAATCGACCTGGGAGCCTGATTTAAAACCCAGCAGTGAAAGGGAGCTGGGAGCTGCCGGCTCCACAGGATAAGTGCCTTTTCAGCACTCTTTATGGGCTGGGAGGAGCAGGAGTGCTCCATCCAGCCCCTCAGGGAAGTCTTCGGCCTCCCACAACCCCGATCGCCAGCCTTCCCCAACCCCCCCAAGCCCTCCCAATTGCCGAACCGATCACACTACCCTCTCCCGATGGCTTGCTGACCTCCATCCCCCCCTCCTGATGGCTTGCCGACTGCTCGCCTCCCTCCCAATGGCTTGCCGACCTCTCGCCCCCTTCCCAATGGCTTGCCAACCGCTCTCACCCCTTCCCGATCATTTGCCGACCTCCCTTTCCCCGTCCCGATGGCTTGTCGACCCCTTTTTCCCTGTCCGATGGCTTGTCGACCCCTTTTCCCCTGTCCCGATGGCTTGTCGACCTCTCTTCCACTGTCCCGATGGCTTGCCGACCTCTCTTCCCCTGTCCCGATGGCTTGCCGACCTCTCTTCCCCTGTCCCGATGGCTTGCCGACGTCATGCTCCCCCATCCCGAGGGCTTGTCGACCTCTCTGTCCCCCCCTCCCGATGGGTTGCCAAACCCTCTTCCCCAGTCCCGATGGCTTGCCGACCTCTCTCTCCCCCATCCCGATGGCTTGCTGACCTCTCTCACCCCTCCTGATTACCAGGGGAGGTACCGAAAAGTCCCCGGCTGCAGCTTCCCGCCACTGGCCATCACTCCCCGCCGCCAGCCAGGCTATTCATTTGGCCGGCTGCCAGGCAGAAAAACGAACTTAAAAATGTTAATGAGGTCCTGCCAATAAGTACCCTATCAAACCCTTTCACTATCTTAAAGACTTCCATCAGGTCACCCTAGAGAAAAGAGCAACAGCCTATACAGCCTTTCCTGATAAGTATATCCTCTCAGTTCTGGTATCATCCTTGTTAATCTTTTTTTGTACCTTCTCTAATGCCTCTATATCCTTTTTATAATATTGTGACCAGAACTGTGCACAGCACTCCCAAGTGTGGTCCAGCGAAAGTTTTATACAAGTTTAACATAACTTCTCTGCTTTTCAATTCAATCCCTCCAGAAATGAACCCCAGTGCTTGGTTTGCTTTTATTATGACACTACTTTTAGTGATTTGTGAATGTGCATCCCTAGATCTCTTTGCTCATCTACACCATTTAGACTCTTATTCTCCAAGCAGCATGTGGCTTCTTTATTCTTCCTACCAAAATGCAGTACTTCACACTTATCTATATTGAAATTCATTTGCCAATTAGAATCATAGAATTGTTACAGTGCAGAAGGAGGCCATTTGGCCCATCGAGCCTGTGCCTACTCTTTGTAAGAGCAATCCAGTTAGTCCCATTCCCCCTCTCTTTCCCTGTAGCCCTGTAAATTTTTTCAGTTGTATTTATCCAATTCCTTCTTGAAAGCCACAATTGAATCTGCATCCACCACCCTTTCAGGCAATGCATTCCAGGTCATAACTACTTGCTGCGTAAAAACGTTTTTCCTCACTTTGCCTTTGGCTCGTTTGCCAATCACCTTAAATCTGTGTCCTCTGGTTCTCGACCCTTCCGCCAATGGGAACAGTTTCTCTTTATTTACTTTATCTAAGTGTCATGATTTTGAACACTTCTATCAAATCTCCTCTAAGCCTTCTCTGCTCTAAGGAGAACAACTCCAGCTTCTCCAGTCTATCCATGTAACTGAAGTCCCTCATCCCTGAAACCATTCTAGTAAATCTTTTCTGCATCCTCTCTAACATCCTCTCACATCCTTCCTAAAGTGTGATGCCCAGAATTGGACACAATACTCCAGTTGTGGCCGAACCAGTATTGTATAAAGGTTCAACATAACTTCCTTGCTTTTGTACTCTATGGGCTCGATTTTCCCGGGAAATTGCGGGTGCGTTGGGGGCTCCAAAAATCAGGGAAATCCAGTTCGGTTTCGGAGACCGGCTCCAACCCATTGACTTCCAAGTTCCCTACGGACGCACCTGTGTGTGCACGGGCGTCCCGAATCCGGAAGTCCCGCCAGCAATTAAAGCCGGCAGGATGATAGTTAAAGAGCTAAATGTACCTCATTGAGGTACTTAAGGCACTTTACTTGTGACATAGTAGGTAGTTAGAATGATTTTTAACTTACCTGGGCAGCTTTCCCATGGCTTCTGATTCATGCCTGGTGAAACCAGGAGAGAGGGCCAGATCAGGCAAAAAAAAACTAAATAAATTACATAAAAAACCATTGCATGAAGTTAAAACACAAAATCAACCACCCTGCTCCGATATCCGATGAATCCCTCTCCGATCTCCCCCTCTTCAACCCCCCCCAATATTCGCCCCCCAATCTCCCCCTCTTCACCTCCCCAATGTCCCCCAGATCTCCCCTTCGTCACCCCCCTCCTGATATCCCCCCGATCTTCCCCTCTCCCCCCCGATCTTCCCCTCTCCCCCCCGATCTTCCCCTCTCCCCCCCACCGATCTTCCCCTCTCCCACCCCCCGATCTTCCCCTCTCCCCACCGATGTTCCCCTCTCGCCCCCTCCGATCTTCCCCCTCCCCCCGATCTTCCCCTCTCCCCCTGATCTTCTCCTCTTTCCCCCGATCTTCCCCTCTCCCCCCCCCGATCTTCCCCTCTCCCCCCCCCGATCTTCCCCTCTCCCCCCCCGATCTTCCCCTCTCCCCCCCCCTCCGATCTTCCCCTCTCCCCCCCCGATCTTCTCAGCTTTCCCCCGATCTTCCCCTCTCCCCCCTGATCTTCCCCTCTCCCCACCCCGATCTTCTCCTCTTTCCCCCGATCTTCTCTTTCCCCCCGATCTTCCCCTCTCCCCCCCCGATCTTCCCCTCTCCCCCCCTCCGATCTTCCCCTCTCCCCCCCCGATCTTCCCCCCTCTCCCCCCGATCTTCTCCTCTTTCCCCCGATCTTCCCCTCTTCCCCCCGATCTTCCCCTCTCCCCCCCCTCTGATCTTCCCCTCTCCCCCCCGATCTTCCCCTCTCCCCCCCCGATCTTCCCCTCTCCCCCCCGATCTTCTCCTCTTTCCCCCCGATCTTCCTCTCTCCCCACCCCGACCTTCCCCTCTCCCCCCCGATCTTCCCCCTCCCCCCCCCGATCTTCCGCTCTTCCCCCTCCCCCCCCGATCTTCCGCTCTTCCCCCCCCGATCTTCCACTCTCCCCCCCCCGCCCCCTGATCTTCCACTCTCCCTCCCTGATCTTCTGTTCCAGCGCCGGATGACGTTTTGCTCTCTCTCTGTCAATCAGGCTAGCTGCCGGGCGCGAAACCCGGAGACCATGTTAATCACCACAAATTACGATGCGATCGTGTCGGAAACGTTAAGTTTTGTTTATTCGGGTTTGCCAGGTGCACCTTCACCGCCCCCCCTGCCCCCCCCACCCCACGCTGCCAACCCGCTACCATTTCAAAATTGAACCCGTAGCCTCTATTTATGAAGCCCAGGATCCTGTATGCTTTTTTAACCTCTTTCTCAATCTGCCCTGCCAGCTTCAAAGATTTGTGCACATATACCCCCAGGTCTCTCTGTTCCTGCACACCCTTTAGAATTGTACCATTTAGTTTATATTGCCTCTCCTCGTTCTTCCTGCCAAAATGTATCACTTTGCACTTCTCTGCATTAAATTTCATCTGCCATGTGTCTGCCCATTCCACCAGCCTGTCTATGTCCTCCTAAAGTCTATTACTATCCTCCTCACTGTTACTACACTCCCAAGTTTTGTGTCATCTGCAAATTTTTAAATTATGCCCTGTACATCCAAGTCCAAGTCATTAATATATATCAAGAAAAGCAGTGGTCCTAGTACCGACCCCTGGGGAACAGCACTGTATACCTTCCTCCAGTCCGAAAAACAACCGTTCACTGCTACTCTCTGTTTCTTGTCACTTAGTCAATTTCGTATCCACTGCCCCTTTTATTCTGTGGGCTTCAACTTTGCTGACAAGCCGAATATGTGGCACTTTATCAAACGACTTTTGGAAATCCATATACACGACATCAACCGCATTGCCCTCATCAACCCTCTCTGTGACCTCATCAAAAAACTCAATCAAGTTAGTTAAACACGATTTACCTTTAACAAATCTGTGCTGGCTTTCCTTTATTAATCCGCACTTAGAGTCATAGAGTCATAGAGTTATACAGCACGGATAGAGGCCCTTCGGCCCATCGTGTCCGCGCCGGCCATCAAGCCCAGTCTAATCTAATCCCATATTCCAGCATTTGGTCCGTAGCCTTGTATGCTATGGCATTTCAAGTGCTCATCCAAATGCTTCTTGAATGTTGTGAGGGTTCCTGCCTCCACAACCCTCTCAGGCAGTGAGTTCCAGACTCCAACCACCCTCTGGGTGAAAAAGTTCTTTCTCAAATCCCCTCTAAACCTCCCGCCTTTTACGTTGAATCTATGCCCCCTTGTTATAGAACCCTCAACGAAGGGAAAAAGCTCCTTAGTATCCATCCTATCTATGCCCCTCATAATTTTGTACACCTCAATCATGTCCCCCCTCAGCCTCCTCTGCTCCAAGGAAAACAAACCCAATCTTCCCAGTCTCTCTTCATAGCTGAAGCGCTCCAGCCCTGGTAACATCCTGGTGAATCTCCTCTGCACCCTCTCCAAAGCGATCACATCCTTCCTGTAGTGCGGCGACCAGAACTGCACACAGTACTCCAGCTGTGGCCTAACCAGTGTTTTATGCAGCTCCATCATAACCTCCTTGCTCTCATATTCTATGCCTCGGCTAATAAAGGCAAGTATCCCATATGCCTTCTTTACCACCTTATCTACCTGCTCCGCCGCCTTCAGGGATCTGTGAACTTGCACACCAAGATCCCTCTGACCCTCTGTCTTGCCTCGGGTCTTCCCATTCATTGTGTATTCCCTTGCCTTGTTAGTCCCTCCAAAGTGCATCACCTCGCACTTTTCCAGGTTAAATTCCATTTGCCACTGTTCCGCCCATCTGACCAACCCATCTATATCGTCCTGCAGACTGAGGCTATCCTCCTCGCTATTTACCACCCTTCCAATTTTTGTATCATCAGCGAACTTACTGATCATACCTTTTACATTCATATCCAAGTCGTTAATGTAGACCACAAACAGCAAGGGACCCAGCACCGATCCCTGTGGTACCCCACTGGCCACAGGCTTCCAGTCACAAAAACAACCTTCGACCATCACCCTCTGCCTTCTGCCACTAAGCCAGTTTTGTATCCAAAGTGCCAAGGCACCCTGGATTCCATGGGCTCGTACCTTCTTGACCAGTCTCCTGTGGGGGACTTTATCGAAGGCCTTACTGAAATCCATGTATACCACATCCACTGCGTCACCCCCTCAAAAAATTCAATCACATTAGTCAGACATGATCTTCCCTTGACAAAGCCATGTTGACTATCCCTGATTAATCCTTGCTTCTCCAAGTGGAGACTAATTTTGTCCTTCAGAATTTTTTCCAATAATTTTCCTACCACTGATGTTAGGCTCACTGGCCTGTAGTTCCCCGGTTTTTCCCTACTCCCCTTCTTGAATAATGGTACTACATTAGCGGTTCTCCAGTCCTCTGGCACATCCCCTGTGGCCAGAGAGGTTCTGAATATATGTGTTAGAGCCCCCGCAATCTCCTCCTTTGCCTCACACAGTAGCCTGGGATACATTTCGTCCGGGCCTGGGGATTTATCCATTTTTAGGCCTGCTAAAACCGCCAATACCTCCTCCCACTCGATGTTAATATGTTCGAGTATATCACAGTCCCCCTGTCGTATTTCTCTGTCTACGTCGTCCTTCTCCATAGTGAAAACAGATGCAAAAAATTCATTTAGAACCCCTCCTACATCTGCCGGCTCCACACACAGATTGCCATTTTTGTCCCTAATGGGCCCTATTTTTTCCCTAGTCATCCTCTTACCCTTAATATACTTATAAAACATCTTAGGATTTTCCTTTATTTTGCTCGCCAGTGTTTTCTCATGGCCCCTCCTTGATCTCCTAATTTCCTTTTTAAGTATCCCCCTGCACTTTTTGTACTCCTCTAGGGCTTCCTCCGTCCTTAGCCTTTTGTATCTGCCAAAAGCCCTCCTTTTTTTCCTAATCCATTCTCGTATATCCCCTGACATCCAAGGTTCCCTGGAGTTCTTGGAACCACCCTTGACCTTTACGGGAACATGTTGCCATTGTATGGTCTCAATCTCCCTTCTGAAAGACTCCCATTGCTCCGATGCGGATTTTCCTACAAGCAGCTGATCCCAGTCCATTTTGGCCAGATCCTGCCTTATCCTATTAAAATCGGCCTTCCCCCAATTTAGAACCTTTATTTCCGGCCCCTCCCTGTCCTTTTCCATGACCACCTTAAATCTCACTGAATTATGGTCACTGTCACCAAAGTGCTCACCTACTAGCACTTCTTCCACTTGGCCGGCCACATTCCCTAGAATTAGGTCCAGTGCCGCCCCCTCTCTTGTAGGACTTTCTACATGCTGGCTCAAAAAGCTCTCCTGGATGCACGTTAAGAATTTTGTACCCTCTAAACCTTTTACACTCTGAGTATCCCAGTTAATATTGGGGAAGTTGAAATCCCCCACTATTATTACCCTATTATTTGCACAATTTTCTGAGATTTGCCTACATATCTGTTCCTCGATCTCCCCCTGACTGTTTGGGGGCCTATAGTACACTCCCATCAAAGTGCTTGCCCCCTTTTTGTTTTTAAGCTCCACCCATATGGCCTCATTTGAGAAACCTGCTAATATATCATCCCTCCTTATGGCAGTAATTGATTCTTTAATTAATATTGCGACCCCCCCTCCTCTTATACCTCCCCCTCTGTCTCGCCTGAAGATTCTGTACCCCGGAATATTGAGCTGCCAGTCTTGCCCCTCCCTCAACCATGTCTCTGTGACAGCAACAATATCATACTCCCATGTGTTTATCAACACCTTCAATTCATCCACCTTATTTGCAAGACTCCTTGCATTAAAATAGATGCCATCCAGCCTTGCTCTTACATATTTGCCCTGTCTTCCAAGCTGACTTGTTTTTTTCTCAATATTTGTCCAAGTGGCTATTAATTTTGTCCTGGACTATCATTCTGAAAGCTTCCCCACCACCGAGATTTATTCTTCTCCTCTGTACCTTCTATATTCTGCCTGGTTCTCACTTGTATTATCAACCTGACATTTGTCATACTTTTTCTGCTTCATCTTACTCTCTATCTCATTCGTCGTCCAGGGAGCTCTGGCTTTGGTTGCCCTACCTTTCCCCCTTGTGGGAATGTACCTAAACTGTACGTGAACCATCTCCTCTTTAAAGGCTGCCCACTGTCCGATTACAATTTTGCCTGCCAATCTTTGATTCCAATTTACCCGGGCCAGATCTGCTCTCAACCCACTGAAATTGGCCCTTCTCCAATTAAGTGTTTTTACTCTAGATTGCTCCTTGTCCTTTTCCATAACTAAGGCTTAGGATACCTCGTATCCAGCAATCCTGCCCTTATGATACTGTGATCATTGTTCCCTTAATGCTCCCCCACTGACACTTGTACCATTTGACCCACTTCATTCCCCAGAACGAGATCCAGCAATGCCTCCTTCCTCGTTGGGCCGGAAACATACTGATCAAGAAAGTTCTTCTAAACACACTTCAGAAATTCCATCCCCTCTTTCCCTTTACACGATTACTATCCCAGTCTATATTAGGAGAGTTGAAGTCCCCCATTATCACCACTCTATAGTTCTTGCACCTCTCTGTAACTTCCCTGCAAATTTGCTCCTCTATATCCTTCCTATTAGTTGGCCTATAGAATACACCTAGTAGTGTAATGGCACCTCTATTGTTTCTTAACTCTAACCAAATAGATTCTGTCCTTGACCCCCTCAATGACATCCCCTCTCTCCAGCACTGAAAATTCTCCTTAATCAATACTGCCACCACCCCACCCCCTCCATTTTCCCCTCCCTATCTTTCCTGAACACTTTGTATCTAGGAATATTTAGTACCCAATCCTGCCAATTTTTGAGCCAGATCTCCGTTATCGCCACTACATCATATTCCCATGTGGCTATTTGCGCCTGCAGCTCACCAACCTTATTTACCATGCTTCATGTATTTACACCCATGCACTCTAAACCTATCTTCGACCTTCTCGTATTCTCTCTGAGTGTGATCCCAACTAATACTGTACTATTTCTTAGTCTAGTGCTATCTATCTCTCCCAATCCTTTGTGCACTTTGTTTTTCCTTTCTAATACTACATCCTGGTGCCCACCCCCTGCCAAATTAGTTTAAACCCCCCCCCCACAGCATTGGTCTCAGCTCTGTTGAGGTGCAACCCGTCCGTCTTAAACAGGTCTCTCCTGCCCCAGAACTGGTCCAAATGCCCCAAGAATCTGAAGTTCTCCCTCCTACACCATGTCTCCAGCCACGCATTAACCTGCCTTATCTTCCTATTTCTATTACTACCTTTGAGGTCCTAATTTTTAACTTCCTCCCTAGTTCCTGAAACTCTCGCCGCAGGACCTCATCCCTTACCTTTCCCATGTCATTGGTACCCACATGGAACACGACTTCTGGCTGTTTGCTTTCCCCCCACATAATATTCTGCACCCTCTCCGTGATGTCCTTTACCCTGGCACAAGGGAAGCAACACACGATGCGGGACTCACGTCGATGGTCACAGAAACGCCTGTCTGTCCCCATATCAAATCGAATCCCCTATGGCTGCTGCATTTCTACATTTCATTGTGCCCCACTGTGCAGTCCTTTGCCCCATGGTACCTTGCTCAGGACTGCACTCCTTCGAGGTATCGTCACCTTCACTGGTATTCAATGCTGAATACCAGTTTGGGAGTGCCATACACTCAGAAGATTCATGCACTTCCTTCCCTTTCGGATGGCCACCCACTTGCTATCCTGAACTCTCTGTGGCTGCGGGGTGACCACTTTCTGGAACTTAGGATCCAGAAAACCTTCAACCTCTCGTATGCTCTGCAGTGACTCCAGCTGCCCCTCAAGCTCAGAAACCCTCAGCTTGAGCTTGAGTAACTGGAGGATTTCCTGCACATGTGGCCCTCCAGGACACATGAAGCATCCTGAATTTCCGACATGGCGCAGGAATTGCAGGCAATGGGTTTCATTACATTTAGAAACCTTTTTTTTCTAAATTCCCTTTAGATACTCTTATTATTAATTTACTTAGTGTTTACTTACCCCAATTAACCTACCCTTTTATTCCAGTTCTCTCAGAACTCTTCCTCTTTGTTCACTGTCCTTCCCCCTCTACATCTAATTCCCCCCTCACCAAATTCTCAAGTTCCCACTCTGCTCGCAATCCACTCTGTTCACTCTGTGCTTCAGCTCTGTGCTTCAGCAGATACCTTCTACTTTATACATCTATTGAGAACAGCAGTTACACACCCATTCTGCAAATTTATTAATGTCACCTTGTATTTTGTCACATTCTTCTTTGTGTTAACTATACCCCTTAATTTGGTGTTGTTCGCAAATTTTCAAATTGTACTTCTGATTCCTGCGCAGCACTACTTCCCACCTTTTACCAGTCTGAGTACCTACCTTTAACCCCTACTCTCTGTTTTGTAGCCAGCTTGCTATCCATTTTGCTACCTGTCCCCTGACTCCACATGCTCTGACCTTAGTCATGAGTCTAAGGCCTTTTGAAAATCCAAATATTAATGCATCTACTGCATTACCTTTGTCTGCTCTTTCTGTTACTTCTTCAAAGAATTCAATAAGGTTGTGTCGCCTTTCTGTGTGTGCTGTAGCTACCCCATTATGTGAGCCAACAAAGAGTTAATATGGTCAAATATCCCTTCATGCATTGCTACATTAATAAGTATCTCTTCATGCATTTCTACATTAATATGGTCAAGTATCTCTTCATGCATTTCTACATTAATATGGTCAAGTATCTCTTCATGCATTTCTACATTAATATGGTCAAGTATCACTTTATGCATTTCTACAGTTGTTCAAGCATGACCTTCCCTTTTGAAATCAGTGCTGACTACTCTATATTGGGCTGGAAATTGCTCGTAAAATAACGATGAGCCTAACAGCGCTTACTGCTGTTATTAATGGACAAATTGAAGAGCAAGTTCCGGCGACTGCACATGTGCAGTCAAACACAGAAATCCGGAACTTGTTTTTCCTGATTCACCAGTGATCTGAAAGTTTCACGTTAAAGGGACCTTGCCGGCTGCAATCAATGAACCAGTATGAACTTACTCTCCTACCCAGCTGGAAACTAACTAATCTCACCACAAAAAAAAGTACACTGAGGTTTTTAGGTCTAAACTAAATTTAGCTTGGTAAGTATTAATGACTGCCAAACAACCTCTCTGGCACTGAAAATTGACTTTAAAATTTGGATTCTCATTACCCCTGATTTTCTTAGTGTTTGAACATTTTTTTAAAAATGTTTGTTTTAAATTTTTTTTACTTTTTCTTGCTGTCTCTTTTATCTCAGTCTTTTAATCTTACCCTCTCTTTACTTTGCTTTCTCTATCTCATATTATAGTACATTTATGAACCTTATCGGGCACTTTCTGGCTTTTAGTCTGTGCGGTTTGTCAATGAGTTTCACTTCCTGATTCTCACAGCATGGCTTGCTTCAAGTTGATTGGTTGAGGGCACAGAGGGAACCTTTCCCTGCTCACACAGCCCAGGAAAGAACGCTGCTGTTTTTTGAACTCAAATTTCAAGGAATTTGCTGGCAAAAAGAACACGGTAATTTAGTGTGTGAATTTAAATCTCATGAGTGGCGAGCACTGTTGGTTCGCCACTCAGAGCAATTTACGGACCATTATATTTTCCATTTCTAGATGTTTTTCAATTACATCTTTCAGTAAAGATTCCATTATATTTCCTACCACCTAACCTAACTGGTATATAGTTCCCTGGACTTGTTCTATCTCCCTTTCTAAATATAGGAATCACATTAGCTGTCCACCAATCCTCTACTATTCCCTTTTCGAATGATTTTTTATCTATATGTAATAGTGCCTCTGCTATCTCTTCCCGAACTTCTTTTAATATGTGTGGGTGCAATCCATCTGGACCAGGGTTTTTATTCTCTCTAAATTTGATTAGTTTATCAACTATCTCCCCTCTTTCTATCTTAAATATCCTTATTTTTTTTTTATTCGTTCATCGGATGTGGGCGTCACTGGCAAAGCCAGCATTAATTCCCCATCCCTAATTGCCCTTGAGAAGGTGGTGGTGAGCCGCCTTCTTGAACCGCTGCAGTCCGTGAGGTGAAGGTTCTTCCACAGTGCTGTTAGGAAGGGAGTTCCAGGATTTTGACCCAGCGACGATAAAGGAACGGCGATATATTTCCAAGCCGGGATGGTGTGTGATTTGGAGAGGAACGTGCAGGTTTTTAAAAAATTATTCGTTCATGGGATATGGGCATCGCTGGCGAGGCCAGCATTTATTGCCCAACCCTAATTGCCCTTGAGAAGGTGGTGGTGAGCCGCCTTCTTGAACCGCTGCAGTCCATATGGTGAAGGTTCTCCCACAGTGCTGTGAGGAAGGGAGTTCCAGGATTTTGACCCAGCGACGATGAAGGAATGGCGATATATTTCCAAGTCGGGATGGTGTGTGACTTGGAGGGGAACGTGCAGATGGTGTTGTTCCCTTTTGCCTTGTACTTCTAGGTGGTAGAGGTCGCGGGTTTGGGAGGTGCTGTCGAAGAAGCCTTGGCGAGTTGCTGCAGTGCATCCTGTCGATGGTACACACTGCAGCCACGGGATGGGGTGCCAATCAAGCGGGCTGCTTTGTCCTGGATGGTGTCAAGCTTCTTGAGTGTTGTTGGAGCTGCACTCATCCAGGCAAGTGGAGAGTATTCCATCACACTCCTGACTTGTGACTTGTAGATGGTGGAAAGGCTTTGGGGAGTCAGGAGGTGAGTCACTCGCTGCAGAATACCCAGCCTCTGACCTGCTCTTGTAGCCACACTTTATATGGCTGGTCCAGTTAAGTTTCTTGTCAATGGTGACCTCCAGGATGTTGATGGTGGGGGATTCGGCGATGGTAATGCTGTTGAATGTCAAGGGGAGGTGGTTCGACTCTCTCTTGTTGGAGATAGTCATTGCCTGGCACTTGTCTGGCGCGAATGTTACTTGCCATTTATGAGCCCAAGCCTGGATGTTGTCCAGGTCTTGCTGCATGCGGGCTCGGACTGCTTCATTATTTGAGGGGTTGTGAATGGAACTGAACACTGTGCAATCGTCAGCGAATATCCCCATTTCCGACCTTATGATGGAGGGAAGGTCATTGATGAAGCAGCTGAAGATGGTGGGGCCTAGGACACTGCCCTGAGGAACTCCCGCAGCAATGTCCTGGGGCTGAGATGAATGGCCTCCAACAACCACTACCATCTTCCTTTGTGCTAGGAATGACTCCAGCCACTGGAGAGTTTTCCCCCTGATTCCCATTGACTTCAATTTTACTAGGGCTCCTTGGTGCCACACTTGGTCAAATGCTGCCTTGATGTCAAGGGCAGTCACTCTCACCTCACCTCTGAAATTCAGCTCTTTTGTCCATGTTTGGAGCCGAGTGGTCCTGGTGGAACCCAAACTGAGCATCAGTGAGCAGGTTATTGGTGAGTAAGTGCCGCTTGATAATACTGTCGACGACACCTTCCATCGCTTTGCTGATGATTGAGAGTAGACTGATGGAGTGTTAATTGGCCGGATTGGATTTGTCCTGCTTTTTGTGGACAGGACATACCTGGGCAATTTTCCACATTGTCGGGTAGATGCCAGTGTTGTAGCTGTACTGGAACAGCTTGGCTAGAGGTGCAGCTAGTTCTGGAGCACAAGTCTTCAGCACTACAGCTGGGATGTTATCGGGGCCCATAGCCTTTGCTGTATCCAGTGCACTCAGCCGTTTCTTGATATCACGTGGAGTGAATCGAATTGGCTGAAGACTGGCTTCTGTGATGGTGGGGATATCGGGAGGAGGCCGAGATGGATCATCCACTCGGCACTTCTGGCTGAAGATGGTTGGAAACGCTTCAGCCTTGTCTTTTGGACTCACGTGCTGGACTCCGCCATCATTGAGGATGGGGATGTTTGCAGAACCTCCTCCTCCCGTTAGTTGTTTAATTGTCCACCACCATTCACGACTGGATGTGGCAGGACTGCAGAGCTTTGATCTGATCCGTTGGTTGTGGAATCGCTTAGCTCTGTCTATAGTATGTTGTAAACAATTTTACAACACCAAGTTATAGTCCAACAATTTTTATTTGAAATCTACAAGCTTTCAGAGGCTTCCTCCTTCGTCAGGTAAATGTTCAGGAGCTCCTCGGAGCCTACGCATTTATACATATAGAACAATACATGGTGTTTACAGACTGCCCCTGCAACTGCCCGTTGCCAAGGCAATCACCGTGTTCAGACAGAGAGGTGTCACCTACAGAACCCCCGAATACACATTCAACAAAAAAACAAACAGGAAAAAAAACCAGAGAGAGGCAGAAACATCCGGAAGGCAGAGAAAGCCAGCAAATGACCCATTATATTAAAAACAGATAGCTTTTGTTCGCTGGTGGGGTAACGTGTAGCGTGACATGAACCCAAGATCCCGGTTGAGGCCGTCCTCAAACATATAGTATGTTGCTTCAGCTGTTTAGCATGCATGTAGTCCTGAGTTGTAGCTTCACCAGATTGGCACCTCATTTTTAGGTCTGCCTGGTGCTGGTCCTGGCATGCTCTTCTGCACACCTCATTGAACCAGGGTTGATCACCTGGCTTGTTGGTAATGGTAGAGTGAGGAATATGCCAGGCCATGAGGTTACAGATTGTGCTGGTATACAATTCTGCTGCTGCTGATGGCCCACAGCGCCTCATGGATGGCAATTTAATTTGTACAGGCAATTTAATTTGTTTTTATTAATTGTTATTTTATTAATTGCATTTTCAACAGTCATTTTATACATATGTTCTATAACTGTATTTGTTCCTTGACCATTTATGTTACCCTTATTCCTTTCCTTGGTCTGACCTTTACTCTCGTCTCCTATTTTATCTTCAGATTTATGCTATTTTCACCAGATCTCTACCCTCATCTGATTAGTTTAAAGTCCTAGCCACAGCCCTAATTATCCTTGACGCTAGGACACTGGTCCCATTCCAGTTCAGGTGGTGCCCATCAAAGCGGTACTGCTCCTTCCTTTCCAAGTACTGCTGCCAGTGTCCCATGAAATGGAACCCCTCCTTCCCACACCAGTCTTTCAGCCACACATTCACCTTCATGATCTGTCTGTCTCTATGCCAATTAGCATGTGGCTTGGGTAGTGATCCCGAGAGTACCACCCATGAGGTCCTTTTTTTAAAAATTTAGTTCCTAACTTCTGATATTCCCTTAGGAGGACCACATCCCTTTTCTTCCTTATGTCATTGGTCCCAACATGGACCACAACAAGTGAACCTTCCCCCTGCCTTTCCAAGTTCCTCTCCAGTTGCTCAGAGATATCCTTTAAATTTGCACCAGGTAGGCAACACACCGTCTTGGACTCTCGGTTGTAACTGCACTATCCCCCTAATTATTGAATCCCCTATGATTACAACCATTCTATTCTGCTCCTACTCCCCTTGGGCTGCCTCCTGTTCCACCATGTCATGGCTAGCATTCTGGCCATCCTCCCTGCAGCCTTCATCCTTATCCTCACAGGTAGCAAGTACATTGTACCTGTTGGATAGGACCAGTGTCTGCAGGACCTCCATCTCTACCTCCTCTAGGTTCCCCATACCCTGCTGACTGACAGTCACACTCTCCCCTTCCTGTGTAATACATTGGATTGCCTACTAGAGCCTGGTATTCATTTGCTTCCAAGCCTTTATTCACAGAGATCTACATTACCCACTGTGCACCCCCAACATAAGCTCTCATATAAATGGATACAAGAGAGTCTCCAATTGATACCCACCACCTGAATACAATTAACACTAATTGATATAAATCACATGGATACAAGTAACAGATTCCCTTCTCTTTAAATAAAAAAAACTTTATAGATACAATACAAACAAAAATTTCAAAAATCACAAACTTCCATACTCTGTACAACTTATACTATTCAAAGCATTACATCCGCGATGCTGAGGAAGTCGTGGATATCACGTTCAGTGAGTTGGTCACACCACAGATAAAAATTACTGAGGGAGATAGTGAATGGGTGACCAACAGACAGAGGAAGAGTAGGAAGGCAGTGCAGGGGTCCCCTGCGGTCATCTCCCTCCAAAACAGGTATACCGTTTTGGATACTGTTGGGGGAGATGGCTCACCAGGGGAAGGTGACAGCGGCCAGGTTCATGGCACCGTGGCTGGCTCTGCTGCACAGGAGGGCAGGAAAAAGAGTGGCAGATCTATAGTGACAGGGGACTCGATTGTAAGGGGAATAGACAGGCGTTTCTGCGGACGCAACCGAGACTCCAGGATGGTATGTTGCCTCCCTGGTGCAAGGGTCAGGGATGTCTCGGAGCGGCTGCAGGACATTCTGGAGGGGGAGGGTGAACAGCCAGTTGTCGTGGTGCATATAGGTACCAACGATATAGGTAAAAAACGGGATGAGGTCCTACAAGCTGAATTTATCAAGTTAGGAGTTAAACTAAAAAGTAGACCTCAAAGGTAGTAATCTCAGAATTGCTACCAGTGCCACAGGCGAGTCAGAGTAGGAATGACAGGATAGCTAGGATGAATACGTGGCTTGAGAGATGGTGCAAGAGGGAGGGATTCAAATTCCTGGGCCATTGGAACTGGTTCTGGGGGAGGTGGGACCAGTACAAATTGGACGGTCTGCATCTGGCCAGGACTGGAAGCAATGTCCTAGGGGGAGTGTTTGCTAGTGCTGTTGGGGAGGGTTTAAACTAATGTGGCAGGGGGATGGGAACCGATGCAGGAAGTCAGTGGGAAGTAAAGTGGTGACAGAAACAAAAGGCAGTAAGGGAGAGTGTACAAAACATGACCGGACAGATGGTCTGAGAAAGCAGGGCAAAGACTAAGGGAAGTCTAGATTAAACTGCATTTATTTCAATGCAAGAAGTCTGATGGGCAAGGCAGATGAACTCAGGGCATGGATGGGTACATGGGACTGGGATGTTATAGCTATTACTGAAACATGGCTAAGGGAGGGGCAGGACTGGCAGCTCAATGTTCCAGGGTACAGATGCTATAGGAAAGATAGAGCAGGAGGTAAGAGAGGAGGGGGAGTTGCGTTCTTGATTAGGGAGAACATCACGGCAGTAGTGAGAGGGGATATATCCGAGGGTTCACCCATATAGATGGGTAGAACTGAAAAATAAGAAGGGAGAGATCACTTTGATAGGATTGTACTACAGACCCCCAAATAGTCAACGGGAAATTGAGGAGCAAATATGTAAGGAGATTACAGACAGCTGCAAGAAAAATAGGGTGGTAATTGTAGGGAATTTAACTTTCCCAACATTGACTGGGACAGGCATAGCATTAGGGGCTTGGATGGAGAGAAATTTGTTGAATGTATTCAGGAGGAATTTCTCATTCAGTATGTGGATGGCCCGACTAGAGAGGGGGCAAAACTTGACCTCCTCTTGGGAAATAAGGAAGGGCAGGTGACAGAAGTGTTAGTGAGGGATCACTTTGGGACCAGTGATCATAATTCCATTAGTTTTAAGATAGCTATGGAAAATGATAGGTCTGGCCCAAAAGTTAAAATTCTAAATTGGGGAAAGGCCAATTTTGATGGTATTAGACAGGAACTTTCAGAAGTTGATTGGGAGAGTCTGTTGGCAGGCAAAGGGACGTCTGGTAAGTGGGAGGCTTTCAAAAGTGTGTTAACCAGGGTTCAGGGTAAGAACATTTCTTATAAAGTGAAGGGCAAGGCTGGTAGAAGTAGGGAACCTTGGATGCCTCAGGAGATTGAGGCCCTCGTCAAAAAGAAGAAGGAGGCATATGACATGCATAGACAGTTGGGATCAAGTGGATCCCTTGAAGAGTATAGAGATTGCCGGAGTAGAGTTAAGAGAGAAATAAGGAGGGCAAAAAGGGGACATGAGATTGCTTTGGCTGATATGGCAAAGGAGAATCCAAAGAGCTTCTACAAATACATAAAGGGCAAAAGAGTAACTAGGGAGAGAGTAGGGCCTCTTAAGGATCAACAAGGTCATCTATGTGCGGAACCACAAGAGATGGGTGAGATCCTGAATGAATATTTCACATCGGTATTTACGGTTGAGAAAGGCATGGATGTTAGGGAACTTGGGGAAATAAATAGTGATGTCTTGAGGAGTGTACATATTACAGAGAGGGAGGTGCTGGAAGTCTTAACACGCATCAAGGTAGATAAATCTCCGGGACCTGATGAAATGTATCCCAGGACGTTATGGGAGGTTAGAGAGGAAATTGCGGGTCCCCTAGCAGAGATATTTGAATCATCGACAGCTACAGGTGAGGTGCCTGAAGATTGGAGGGTAGCAAATGTTGTGCCTTTGTTTAAGAAGGGCGGCAGGGAAAAGCCTGGGAACTGCAGCCTGACATCTGTAGTGAGTAAGTTGTTAGAGGGTATTCTGAGAGACAGGATCTACAGGCATTTGGAGAGGCAGGGACTGATTCGGAACAGTCAGCATGGTTTTGTGAGTGGAAAATCATGTCTCACGAATTTGATTGAGTTTTTTGAAGGGGTAACCAAGAAGATAGATGAGGGCTGTGCAGTAGACGTGGTCTACATGGACTTTAGCAAAGCATTTGACAAGGTACCGCATGGTTGGTTGTTACATAAGGTTAAATCTCACGGGATCCAAGGTGAGGTAGCCAATTGGATACAAAATTGGATTGACGACAGAAGTCAGAGGGTGGTTGTAGAGGGTTGTTTTTCAAACTGGAGGCCTGTGACCAGCGGTGTGCCTCAGGGATCGGTGCTGGGTCCGCTGTTATTTGTTATTTATATTAATGATTTGGATGAGAATTTAGGAGGCATGGTTAGTAAGTTTGCAGATGGCACTAAGATTGGTGGCATTGTGGACAGTGAAGAAGGTTATCTAGGATTGCAACGGGATCTTGATAAATTGGGCCAGTGGGCCGATGAATGGCAGATGGAGTTTAATTTAGATAAATGTGAGGTGATGCATTTTGGTAGATCGAATCGTGCCAGGACCTACTCCGTTAATGGTAGGGCGTTGGGGAGAGTTATAGAACAAAGAGATCTAGGAGTACAGGTTCATAGCTCCTTGAAAGTGGAGTCACAGGTGGATAGGGTGGTGAAGAAGGCATTCAGCATGCTTGGTTTCATTGGTCAGAACATTGAATACAGGAGTTGGGATGTCTTGTTGAAGTTGTACAAGACATTAGTAAGGCCACACTTGGAATACTGTGTACAGTTCTGGTCACCCTATTATAGAAAGGATATTATTAAACTAGAAAGAGTGCAGAAAAGATTTACTGTGATGCTACCGGGACTTGATGGTTTGACTTATAGGGAGAGGTTAGATAGACTGGGACTTTTTTCCCTGGAGAGTAGGAGGTTTAGGGGTGATCTTATAGAAGTCTATAAAATAATGAGGGGCATAGATAAGGTAGATAGTCAAAATCTTTTCCCAAAGGTAGGGGAGTCTATAACGAGGGGACATAGATTTAAGGTGAGAGGGGAGAGATACAAAAGGGTCCAGAGGGGCAATTTTTTTCACTCAAAGGGTGGTGAGTGTCTGGAACGAGCTGCCAGAGGCAGTAGTCGAGGCGGGTACAATTTTGTCTTTTAAAAAGCATTTGGACAGTTACATGGGTAAGATGGGTATAGAGGGATATGGGCCAAGTGCAGGCAATTGGGATTAGCTTAGTGGTATAAACTGGGCGACATGGACATGTTGGGCCGAAGGGCCTGTTTCCATGTTGTAAATTTCTTTGATTCTATGATTCTATTATGAGGTCTCCAGGACCCCTAATAATTTCTTTGTACATGTACCTCTTTTAGTTAAACAATACAACAGTTGATGGGTGAACTACCTATTTAATTTTAGAGATTTCCTTTCTCTCCAGCATTTGTTTCAAGCCAGAAATGTCAATCTATAATCTTTTCTCACTCACATTTTTCATAGAGTGTACATTATCCCACAATGAACGATTGTCTACATAACATTCAATGGGTATGCTATCTTCAGTACTCCCATTGTACAGGATGTCACTCAAAATATTTGCCAAATAGAAACCCATATCCATTGTGTCTACAAGAGCCAATGTTTCAGTAGCCAGAGTACTTTCAACAACCCTTTTTATTTTCTTAGCTTCCCAAGCTAAAGGACAACATTTCCCATTCTCACCCATAAAAAACACTGTGAAACCAGTTGCACTAGAATACCCATTGGGGAGATTAGCATATGAAGCATCGTTAAAGATAACGAGCTTTGTTTTCTTTGGGTTACCTAAGGATGGGAACTTATGTACGCATTTATCTATATTTAATTTTTGTAATGTTTTATTTGCCCTTAAATCATTCTCTGCTATGGGGTGTTTCATTGAAGTACTTAACTCCAACACATCAAAAGTAGCATCTGTTCTAGTCTGAGTGCACAACCAGTTCAACTGACCAATTAAGCTTATGATGTGGAGATGCCGGTGATGGACTGGGGTGGACAAATGTAAGGAATCTTACAACACCAGGTTATAGTCCAACAATTTTATTTTAAAATCACAAGCTTTCGGAGATGATCCCCTTCGTCAGGTGAATGAGTGGAAGGTTCTGAAATCGCATATCTTATATTAGGCTGGGACAGCATCACACCAATCAAAAGGTGTCGTTGTTGTTCAAACAGGCCAGTCACGGAGAACAGCACGTCCCAGTACGCTGGATATACATTGTGTCAATTACACAGACAGAAAGAAAGAGACCCAAATGGCAGAAAGAGAGAGAGAGTGAATATTAAAACACATAACTTTTTTTTTCCCTTTTTGCTGGTGGGGTTACGTGCAGCGTGACATGAACCCAACATCCCGGTTGAGGCCGTCCTCATGGATGCGGAACTTGGCGATCAACTTCTGCTCGACGATTTTGCGTTGTCGTGTGTCTCGAAGGCCGCCTTGGAGAACACTGACCCGAAGATCGGTGGCTGAATGTCCTTGACTGCTAAAGTGTTCCCCGACTGGGAGGGAACCCTCCTGTCTGGCGATTGTTGCGCGGTGTCCGTTCATCCGTTGTCGCAGTGTCTGCATGGTCTCGCCAATGTACCATGCTCCGGACATTCAGCCACCGATCTGCTTGAACTCAGCCCGAAGTTGGTAGTACTTGGTTTCTACCTTCAACAATTTCCTTCAGTTTCTGGCCAGTCTCCCCGCTCTGACTTAATTCAGTCTGTGCTCTTTGCATCAATGCCTCAGTAACTGACAGCTTCATCTGAAGCTTCTTGTAATCCAGCTTCTTCTCCTGCAGGCTAGACTGTGAACTCTTCTTTCTGACAATCTTGCAGTTGTTGGCAATCGAATTCTTTCTTGGATAGTTTTTCTGACAATTTTTGGTTTTGCTTCTTCTTCACTTGCACCAACTGAGCCTGCAGGAGATCTCCAGTCAGAGCTTGATGTCCTTGGTGCCCTGCAGCTCGTCCTCCAGGTCCTCCAGCTGGTGCCTCATCTCCTCCACCTGCTGCTCCAGCGCTCGCTTCGCCTTGTTCTTGTTCACATCGTCCTTGGAGCTCATCAGGTCCTCCACCTCGGCCTGATGCTGCTTGTTGAGGCACTCAAGCTCTTTGTGCAGCTCGCGGACCTGTTTAACCACTGCCCATCTCTTGCCATTCACCAACTGAGCCTGTAGGGAGACCACCTGCTGCCCCAGCTTCAGCTTCTTCACCTTCTCCTTCTGGAGCAGCTCCTGGGTGTCCTTTAGGTGGGACTCCAGACTTGGCATCTCCTTGTCCAGTTAAATGGCTTTGGACTCGGTCGTTCCCAGAGTTTCGGCGATGTCTTCCAGCTCGGCTTGCAATTTGAGGACCCGATCAATGCTGCTTTCCTCCTGACTGTTAAAAAGTACCAACTTGTCGTGGATCTCTTCCTCCGCCTAGCAGGAGTTTTTTACAGGAATGTTTTGGTTAAGGACGGACTTCCTAGACCTTCCTCAGCAACCATTTCTGGACTTCCACATCTCCTCAGAATGGGAAGAGGTCTCCTGAAAGAGTCCAGCATCGTTCGCTGCCCATTGCTCCCTATCACTCAGCAAAGCATATGCTTTACCCCCGAGTTCTTCTTGCCGGTCATCAAGGCTTAGGAATTAAGTGTCCCTCTCTTCAGCTCAAATTATTTCCTCAAGCGTTTCCATCTCATAACCTTCTTCGTCACACAATAGTCTGTGAACCAATTGTATTTTAAATACTTTTCTTTTAATTGACACAAAGTTACACCACACAGTACCTTTGGCAATGCCTATTACACTTTCCCACTCACAGGCTGTTTCAGCTCCTAAGCTTCTTTCAGGGCCCTGGTGAGGTTTCTAAAAGAGCCATATCCTTATTCGGGGATCAGCTGATATACTGGCCCTCAGTCACCCTGCTACGCCTCCTCTAAGACGCTCCTTAAAACCTACTTCCTTGACCAAGTTTTAGGTCACATGTCCTAACATTTCGTTATGTGGCTTGGTGTCAAACTTTGTTTGATTCCGAGTCTGTGAAGTGCCTTGGGATGTTTTACTACATTCAAGGCGCAATATAAATGCAAGTTGTTGATTTATCGAGATGGCCCAGCACTACTTTCCTGCATGGACTTTATCACAATTATTAAAGAACAAGTTGTTAAGGTTGCCTTTATGACTGGTTTTTCAAAAACAATTTAATTACTTGGAATATCAGTTTTTCACATTTGGTAGCGATTGGTCCACTCACCTTCCTTCCATACATTGAACAGCAGGCTGGCCTTTAATCTTTTGATAGCATGGCTCAGACCAGCAATACTGCGAATAAAGTGGCAAGGGTGTACTGGCACATTCATATCCTCCCCCTCCCTTGGAAATATATCACCGTTCCTCCATCGTCGCTGGGTCAAAATCCTGGAACTCCCTTCCTAACAGCACTGTGGGAGAACCTTCACCACACGGACTGCAGCGGTTCAAGAAGGCGGCTCACCACCACCTTCTCAAAGGCAATTAGGGATGGGCAATAAGTGCTGGCCTCGCCAGCGACGCCCACACCCCATGAACCAATAAAATATATATATATATTTCCACTTTATTAAACCCTGATCCAGTTACTCCCATCTCCCCTGACTGGCTGTACTTAAAGTAGATAAGTCACCTACTCCGGGTGCGATGCATCCTAGGTTGCTGAGAGAAGACAGGGCAAATATGTGAGGGCAAGGCTGGATGGCATCTATTTTAATGCAAGGCATCTTGCGAATAAGGTGGATGAACTGACGGTGTTGATAAACACATGGGAGTATGATATTGTTGCTGTCACAGAGACATGGCTGAGGGAGGGGCAAGACTGGCAGCTCAATATTCCGGGGTACAGAATCTTCAGGCGAGACAGAGGGGGAGGTATAAGAGGAGAGGGGGTCGCAATATTAATTAAAGAATCAATTACTGCCATAAGGAGGGATGATATATTAGCAGGTTCCTCTAATGAGGCCATATGGGTGGAGCTTAAAAACAAAAAGGGGGCAAGCACTTTGATGGGAGTGTACTATAGGCCCCCAAACAGTCAGGGGGAGATAGAGGAACAGATATGTCGGCAAATCTCAGAAAATTGTGCAAATAATAATAGGGTAATAATAGTGGGGGATTTCAACTTCCCCAATATTAACTGGGATACTCAGAGTTTAAAAGGCTTAGAGGGTACAAAATTCTTGACGTGCATCCAGGAGAGCTTTTTGAGCCAGCATGTAGAAAGTCCTACAAGAGAGGGGGCGGTACTGGACCTAATTCTAGGGAATGTGGCCGGCCAAGTGGAAGAAGTGCCAGTAGGTGAGCACTTTGGTGACAGTGACCATAATTCGGTGAGATTTAAGGTGGTCATGGAAAAGGACAGGGAGGGGCCGGAAATAAAGGTTCTAAATTGGGGGAAGGCCGATTTTAATAGGATAAGGCAGGATCTGGCCAAAATGGACTGGGATCAGCTGCTTGTAGGAAAATCCGCATCGGAGCAATGGGAGTCTTTCAGAAGGGAGATTGAGACCATACAATGGCAACATGTTCCCGTAAAGGTCAAGGGTGGTTCCAAGAACTCCAGGGAACCTTGGATGTCAGGGGATATAC
The DNA here is from genome assembly GCF_035084215.1 of Heptranchias perlo. Lineage (NCBI taxonomy): Eukaryota > Metazoa > Chordata > Chondrichthyes > Hexanchiformes > Hexanchidae > Heptranchias > Heptranchias perlo. Next base: position 79,138,483 of record NC_090330.1, read on the forward strand.
GAGAATGGATTAGGAAAAAAAGGAGGGCTTTTGGCAGATACAAAAGGCTAAAGATGGAGGAAGCCCTAGAGGAGTACAAAAAGTGCAGGGGGATACTTAAAAAAGAAATTAGGAGATCAAGGAGGGGCCATGAGAAAACACTGGCGAGCAAAATAAAGGAAAATCCTAAGATGTTTTATAAGTATATTAAGGGTAAGAGAATAACTAGGGAAAAAATAGGGCCCATTAGGGACAAAAATGGCAATCTGTGTGTGGAGCCGGCAGATGTAGGAGGGGTTCTAAATGAATTTTTTGCATCTGTTTTCACTATGGAGAAGGACGATGTAGACATAGAAATACGGCAGGGGGACTGTGATATACTCGAACATATTAACATCGAGCGGGAGGAGGTATTGGCGGTTTTAGCAGGCCTAAAAATGGATAAATCCCCAGGCCCGGACGAAATGTATCCCAGGCTACTGTGTGAGGCAAAGGAGGAGATTGCGGGGGCTCTAACACATATATTCAGAACCTCTCTGGCCACAGGGGATGTGCCAGAGGACTGGAGAACCGCTAATGTAGTACCATTATTCAAGAAGGGGAGTAGGGAAAAACCGGGGAACTACAGGCCAGTGAGCCTAACATCAGTGGTAGGAAAATTATTGGAAAAAATTCTGAAGGACAAAATTAGTCTCCACTTGGAGAAGCAAGGATTAATCAGGGATAGTCAACATGGCTTTGTCAAGGGAAGATCATGTCTGACTAATTTGATTGAATTTTTTGAGGGGGTGACTAGGCGTGTGGATGAGGGTAACGCAGTGGATGTGATATACATGGATTTCAGTAAGGCCTTCGATAAAGTCCCCCACAGGAGACTGGTCAAGAAGGTACGAGCCCATGGAATCCAGGGTGCCTTGGCACTTTGGATACAAAACTGGCTTAGTGGCAGAAGGCAGAGGGTGATGGTCGAAGGTTGTTTTTGTGACTGGAAGCCTGTGGCCAGTGGGGTACCACAGGGATCGGTGCTGGGTCCCTTACTGTTTGTGGTCTACATTAATGACTTGGATATGAATGTAAAAGGTATGATCAGTAAGTTCGCTGATGATACAAAAATTGGAAGGGTGGTAAATAGCGAGGAGGATAGCCTCAGTCTGCAGGACGATATAGATGGGTTGGTCAGATGGGCGGAACAGTGGCAAATGGAATTTAACCCGGAAAAGTGCGAGGTGATGCACTTTGGAGGGACTAACAAGGCAAGGGAATACACAATGAATGGGAAGACCCAAGGCAAGACAGAGGGTCAGAGGGATCTTGGTGTGCAAGTTCACAGATGCCTGAAGGCGGCGGAGCAGGTAGATAAGGTGGTAAAGAAGGCATATGGGATACTTGCCTTTATTAGCCGAGGCATAGAATATAAGAGCAAGGAGGTTATGATGGAGCTGTATAAAACACTGGTTAGGCCACAGCTGGAGTACTGTGTGCAGTTCTGGTCGCCACACTACAGGAAGGATGTGATCGCTTTGGAGAGGGTGCAGAGGAGATTCACCAGGATGTTACCAGGGCTGGAGCGCTTCAGCTATGAAGAGAGACTGGGAAGATTGGGTTTGTTTTCCTTGGAGCAGAGGAGGCTGAGGGGGGACATGATTGAGGTGTACAAAATTATGAGGGGCACAGATAGGATGGATACTAAGGAGTTTTTTCCCTTCGTTGAGGGTTCTATAACAAGGGGACATAGATTCAAGGTAAAAGGCGGAAGGTTTAGAGGGGATTTGAGAAAGAACCTTTTCACCCAGAGGGTGGTTGGAGTCTGGAACTCACTGCCTGAAAGGGTTGTGGAGGCAGGAACCCTCACAACATTCAAGAAGCATTTGGATGAGCACTTGAAATACCATAGCATACAAGGCTACGGACCAAATGCTGGAATATGGGATTCGAGTAGACAGGGCTTGATGGCCGGCGCAGACACGATGGGCCGAAGGGCCTCTATCCGTGCTGTATAACTCTATGACTCTCTGACTCTATGACTCTAAATAAGGGTGGAAATTGCAATAGTGCTGGCCATAACCTTCCAATCCTCCTGAGATATGGGGGTGGTGTCACAGGGAGGGAGGTGTACAGTGGTGTTCCCCAGGGGTTGGTACTAGGACCACTGCTGTTTCTGATACATATTAATGACTTGGACTTGGGTGTACAGGGCACAATTTCAAAATTTGCAGATGACACAAAATGCGATGTCTGATTTCCATTCAGACTCTGTGCAGACACCAGACTGTTATTTTTAGCAAACAACAGGTACTGGCTACCTTTAAGAAATTTGGAAATGTAGTGAACAGTGAGGAGGACAGTAATAGACTTCAAGAGGACATAAGACAGGCTGGTTGAATGGGCGGACACATGGCAGATCAAATTTAATGCAGAGAAGTGCAAAGTAATACATTTTAGCAGGAAGAATGAGGAGAGGCAATATAAACTAAACGGTACAATTCAAAAGTCTTTTTGAAAGTCCATATACACAACATCAACTGCAACTATTACTGAGACATGGTTGGAAGGTGACCAAGGTTGGGAACTAAATATTCCAGGGTACTTGACTTTTCAAAAAAAGACAGAATGGAAAAGTTGGGGTGGGGGAGGTAGCCCTGATAATAAAGGATGATATAAAGACAGCAGCGAGAAAGGATCTTGGCTCGCAAGATCAGGAAGTAGAATCAGTATCGGTGGAGATAAGAAAACGCTGGTGGGGGTAGTTTATAGGTCACCGAACAGTAATTATACTATTGGACAGAGTATTAATCAAGAAATAAGAGGAGCTTGTAACAAAGGTAATGTAATAATCGGGGACTTTAATCTTCATATAGACTGGACAAATCAAATTGGTAAAAGTAGTTTTGAGGACAAGTTCATGGAATGCATTCAAGACAGTTTCCCAGAACGATACATTGTGGAACCAACAAGGAAGCAGGCAATTTTAGATCTTGTCTTGTGTCATAAAACAGGGATAATTAGTTATCTCATGGCAAGGGATCCTCTGGGGCAAAGTGATCATAATGTGATAAAATTTCTTTGAGAACATAGCGTTCAGGGTGGATAAAGGGGAACCAGTGGACGTAGTGTATTTAGACTTCCAGAAAGCATTCGACAAGGTGCCACATAAAAGATTATTGCTCAAGATAAAGAATCACTGGATTGGGGGTAATATTCTGGCATGGGTGGAGGATTGGTTATCTAACAGGAAGCAGAGAGTTGGGATAAATGGTTCATTCTCGGACTGGCAATCAGTCGCCAGTGGTGTTCCGCAGGGGTCGATGCTGGGTCCCCAACTCTTTACAATCTATATTAACAATTTGGAGGAGGGGACCGAGTGTAACATATCAAAGTTTGCAGATGATACAAAGATGGGAGGGAAAGTAGAGAGTGAGGAGGACATAAAAAACCTACAAGGGGATATAGACAGGCTGGGTGGGTGAGTGGGCAGAGATTTGGCAGATGCAATACAATATTGGAAAATGTGAGGTTATGCACTTTGGCAGGAAAAATCAGAGAGCAAGTTATTATCTTAATGGCGAGAAACTGGAAAGTACTGCAGTACAAAGGGATCTGGGGGTCCTAGTGCAAGAAAATCAAAAAGTTAGTATGCAGGTGCAGCAGGTGATCAAGAAGGCCAATGGAATGTTGGCTTTTATTGCTAGGGGGATAGAATATAAAAACAGGGAAGTATTGCTGCAGTTATACAAGGTATTGGTGAGACCGCACCTGGAATACTGCATACAGTTTTGGTGTCCATACTTAAGAAAAGATATACTTGCTCTCGAGGCAGTACAAAGAAGGTTCACTCGGTTAATCCCGGGGATGAGGGGGTGGACATATGAGGAGAGGTTGAGTAGATTGGGACTCTACTCATTGAAGTTCAGAAGAATGAGAGGCGATCTTATTGAAACATATAAGATTGTGAAGGGGCTTGATCGGGTGGATGCGGTAAGGATGTTCCCAAGGATGGGTGAATCTAGAACTAGGGGGCATAATCTTAGAATAAGGGTCTGCTCTTTCAAAACTGAGATGAGGAGAAACTTCTTCACTCAGAGGGTAGTAGGTCTGTGGAATTTGCTGCCCCAGGAAGCTGTGGAAGCGACATCATTAAATAAATTTAAAACAGAAATAGACAGTTTCCGAGAAGTAAAGGGAATTAGGGGTTACGGGGAGCGGGCAGGAAATTGGACATGAAGCTGAGTTCGGATCGGTCAAGGCCCTGTGGGTGGCGGAGCGGGCCTTGGGGCTGAGTGGCTGGGTCCTGATCCTACTTCTTGTGTTCTTTAGATTCGAGGTTAGGATCAGATCAGCCATGATCTTATTGAATGGCGGAGCAGGCTTGAGGGGCCGATCGGCCTACTCCTGCTCCTCGTTCTTATGTTCTTATGTTCTTAAATTTCACATTGAGTTCGAGAGCAACGTACTTCAGTCTGAAACTAGAGCCTTAAACTTAAACAAAGCCAATTACATGGATATGAGGGATGAGTTGGCTATGGATTATTGGGAAATTAGATTAAAAGATATGACGGTAGATAAGCAATGGCAAGCATTTAAAGAAATATTTCATAATTCTCAATGAGAAATTCCAATGAGAAATAAAAACTCCACAGGAAAGGTGATCTATTTGTGGCTAACTAAAGAAGTTAAGGATTGTATTAGATTAAAAGAAGAGGCTTATAATGTTGTCAAGAAGAGTAGTAAGCCTGAGGATTGGGAGAGTTTTAGAAATTTGCAAAGGATGACCAAAAAATTGATAAAGAGGGAGAAAATAGAATATGAGAGTAAACTAGCAAGAAATTTAATAACAGATTATAAGAACTTCTACAAGTATCTGAGAAGGAAGAGAGTAGCGAAAGTAAACATGAGTCCCTTAGAGGCTGAGGCAGAAGAAATTATGAGGAATGAGGCAATGGCAGAGACGTTAAACAAATATTTTGTATCCTTCTTCACAGTAGAAGACACAAAAAAATACCAGAAATGGTGGGGAACCAAGGGTCTAACAAGAGTGAGGAACTTAAAGTAATTAATATTAGTAAAGAAAAAGTACTGGAGGACCAAAAGCTAACAAATCCCCTGGACCTGATGGCTTGTATCCTCGGGTTCTAAAAAAGGTGGCTGCAGAGATAGTGGATGTAATGGTTGTGATCTTCCAAAATTCCCTAGATTCTAGAATGGTCCCAGTGGATTGGAAAGTAGCAAGTGTAACACCACTTTTCAAGAAAGGAGGGAGAAAGAAAACAAGGAATTACAGGCCAGTAAGCCTGACATCAGTAGTTGGGAAAATGCTAGAATTCATTATTAAAGACGTAGTAAAAGGGCACTTCGAAAATCATAATATGATTAGGTAGAGTCAACATGGTGTTACAAAAGAGAAATCATGTTTAACAAATCTACTGGAGTTTTTTGAGGATGTAACTAGCAAGGTAGATAAAGGGGAACAAGTGGATGTAGTGTATTTGGATTTTCAAAAGTCATTCGATAAGATGCCACATAAAAGGTTATTACACAAGATAAGGGCTCATGGGGTTGGGGGTAATATATTGGCATGGATAGATGATTGCTTAATAGACAGAAAACAGAGAGTAGGAATAAAGGGTCATTTTCAGGTTGTCAGGCTGTAACTAGAGGTGCCGCAAGGATCAGTGCTTGGGCCTCAGCTATTTACAATCTATGTTCCTATATTAATGACTGAGATGAAGGGACCGAGTGTAATATATCCAAGTTTGCTGATATACAAAGCTAGGTGGGAAAGTAAGCTGTGAGGAGGACACAAATGGGGGGAAAAAAATCAATTGGGCCTATTATGGGGCATAGGTAGCGTGATCCGTTATTAACCCGCACAGGCAAGACGAGAACTTTGTGCTGCCTCAGTACTCACCGCCAATCTACGTTGAAATCCAGGCCTTGCAGGTTGATTCAATGCAATTTGCACTTTCCACCAGCAAGGGGAGCCCCAATCTCTTAAAGGGAAGATGTCTCTTCAAATCTCTTAAAAGTACCTGTTATTTGCTAAAAATAACAGTGTGCTGTCTGCATGGAGTCTGAACGGAGATCAGATATCGCACATGTAAAACACAGATGCAGGTCCCGTCCCTATGTTTACACACTGATGAGTTATGTTAAAACATTGAATAAAGGTTGCGTACCACTAAATCCCACATCTTCCAATCTACGTGCCAGACCTCACCAAACTGCTGATTTGAGTTGGTAACAGGCTTGCGAGAGCGCATGCACCAAGGTTCTCTGCTGATGCACTAGAGACCTGGGTGCAAGAGGAGGACAGAAGGAGGGAAATGCTACAGCCGCGGGGGTGGGTGGGGGGGGGGGAAGATGCCCTCCAGACATATGCCCAAAAGGCAATGGGAGGCAGCGGGGGACGAAGTCAATCCCAGGCGCATAGCACCACGAACATGGATGCATTGCAGGAAGAAGTTCAATGCTTTGACACAAGTGGTCAAGGTGAGTGAGGTCAACTGTCAAGTGGCATCTCCTACCAACTGCACCACTAGCTGCATCCACTGCTCCATGCATTACACCCCCATCACCCACATACCAAGAAACTCTTTCCATCAGTGCTCAATTTTTCCAATCAGATGCTTATTCTCACCCTTACACATTACCACTGTTGCAAGCCACACACCCACAACTCACAGGCTACACAAACTGGCAGCCATTCAACCATGTCAGACATATCACCCAGACACACGTCCTGCTTTCTTAAACATAGAAAATAGGAGCAAGAGTAACTCAGTACCCTGTTCCCGCTTTTTTCCCATATCCCTTGATCCCTTCAGCATTAAGAAATATATCTATCTCCTTCTTGAATACATCTAATGACTTGGCTTCCACTGCCTTCTGTGGTGGAGAATTCTACAGGTTCACCACCCTCTGAGTGAAGAAATTTCTCCTCGTCTCGGTTCAAAATGGCATACCCCGTATCCTGAGACTGTGACCCCTGGTCCTGGACTCCCCAGCCATCGGGAACATCCTCCCTGCATCTAGTCTGTCTAGTCCTGTTAGAATTTTATATGTTTCGATGAGATCACCTCTCATTCTTCTAAACTCTAGTGAATATAGGCCTAGTCGACCCAATCTCTCCTCATACATCAGTTCTGCCATCCCAGGAATCAGTCTGGTCAACCTTCGTTGCACTTCCTCCATTGCAAGGACATTCTTCCTCAGATAAGGAGACCAAAACTGCACACAATACTCCAAATGTGGTCTCACCAAGGCCCTGTATAACTGCAGTAAGACACCCCTGCTCCTGTACTCAAATCCTCTTGCAATGAAGGCCAACATACCATTCGCCTTCCTCACTGCTTGCTGCACCTGAATGCTTGCTTTCAGAGACTGGTGTACAAGGACACCCAGGTCTCGTTGCACCTCCCCTTTTCCAATCTATCACTAGTCTATCTTCTTGCAGAAGAAGGTGGCGCATAACAGGAGGCAGCAAGGGGCAGTGGCATTTAGCCCATTGAGTCTGTTCTGCTATGTGACTGTTCTGTGATCTTTGTTTCATTGTCTGACCTAGTCGAGCTACGTCTTCTACTTCCACTTCTATGTCTGTAGGGACTACTACTGCGAGATCTCCCTCTTTCATCTCTAATTCATGATCGTTTTCTGACGTGAGATACCCTATCACTACCTGTACTCTGATTTCGTACTTTCCACTCTTTTACCACATTCTGCCAGTCCACAGACCTCGCTTCATGGCCATCATCCTAAACATTCAACCAAAATTTAAACCTACCAGTAACTTTGCTTGCACGTCCCAAAATTGTTGCATCCCTCCATTCATTAGTCCCTTCTGGAACATATGTCTCCCGTGTACCCAATTTGGGTAATTGTTCTATGGATGTGATCGCTCTGCCATGTGTTTCTTGATCACTGATATTATCACTGTCCAGTCCTTGATCTACCTCAGACTGTACCTCAGGAACCTCATCAAAAATATCATGAACATCTGAAGCACAAGGTGCCTCGTTTACCTCTAACAATTGCTCAGAGTCTGAGATTTTATAATTAATTCCAATTAATTTGATTGCCATGTTGAACAAGTACTGTCTTACCATCACGACCTATTATCTTGCCTTTCCATTCCCTATGATCCTCTCTTTTCTTGCATACCAAATCTCCTGAATGGAACTCTGTCTCAGATGGTCTAAAAGAACAGAAGGTAATTTGGGATAGCGCCCATCTGAAGAGAATCTTTGCATGAGCTGCCCAAGGCAGTTGACAATTTACACTCTGTTCGATCAGCCAAAATTTTATGCACCTTACTATCAATCACATCATGATTCCTTTCACAAAGACCATTGCTAAAAGGGCTCTCAGCTGCTGTATTCATGATAATTATATTCATATTCTCACACATATATCCGAACTCCACGTTAGTGAATTCACCTCCATTATCAGTCAAAAATTTTGCTGGTGTCCCAAGTCCAGTCCGTATCCATTTTTCCATAATTTTATCTAGAATAACCCTCTTCTCCTTACCATATATTTATGTAGAAATAGTAAATCTCGTAGCCAGGTCAACAAAATGTAAGATGAAAACATTTGTCCCATGCCTTCAGATCCATGGCAACTACCTTGTTAAAGTCACGTGCTAATGGAACACTTACAATAGGACTTGGGGGCGTCTGTCTATATTTCTTACAGATTTTACAGTTCTTACTAATCTCTTCTATTAGCCGTGTATACTTGTCATTAACTACACCTGCATCTTTTAACAGGATTTTTAAACTTTTACAAGTAGGGTCGGCAAGTTGTCTATTTAAGACAATTCATTTTTTTCTCTCTTATCCTTATTGCCTGATGCCATCAATGCTTGCCTAACATGCTGATGAGAAACAACAGGTATTATTAAGAGGATACAATAATGCCTTGAGTGGGTAAACTGCAGATCAACCAATTTTCCAAAAATGATTGCCTCATCGTTTTCCACATCAAGTTTCATTTTTGCCTTTTTCATGGACGGTTTACCCAAAAGCATAGCTATCTCACTAGGGGTGCTAAATTGGGGCGTGTAGTGTCCGTTGTTTCAGCGCTACACGGCCTCGCCAACATCCAAGATGGCGTCTTGGATGCACACGCACGTTTCCTGCGTGATGTGCGCCAGACGCCATTTTGGTATAGGAGTTAGCACAAGCGCTGATACCAAACGCTGGAAGCATGTAAAGTAGGGAGAAAATGGCTGCAATCAGTATGCAACGCTGATTTAATGTGATACCCATCATTTTCGACCTTAACGCTCAACACAACGCACAGTCTTATCCCTGACCATCTAAACGGTTCTTACAGTGCCTGAAGGACCCCTCCACCAGTGTTATTTAAAGGGCCATGCAGGTTTTTCAGGTTAGTTGCTGGATTATTGCTTCTGGCTGCTGGAGGAGTAGGGAGTGTTTTTTGAAGCTCCCTATTCTTATTGAGAGTTCTTACACAACTTTTGAGAGTGCTTTGGCAGGTACTGCCTTCCGGGTCAAAAAGTTACAACATTCCTGCCAACCATGGGTGGTCTGCTAGGGCTCCCGCTGGGCATTGAGCACGACTGGGAGCATGCAGAGAGGCCACACCTAGTAGGTCAAGCTGCGAGGAGACGGAGGATGAGGAGGGCACTGAGCAGGAGGCCATATCCAATGAGGGCCTTCCGGGGTCTTACCTCTTACCTCAACATGACCGAGGAGGAATACATTCGACGCCTGAGGTTCACCAAGGAAGCTGTCACTGAGATCTGTCAACTGGTGCGGCCACAACTGCAGCCTCAGAGCAGGGCGAGGACAGTATTGCCTGTCGCTGTGAAGGTCATCGTGGCACTGAATTTCAGGATAATTTCAGGCCTCTGCTGGCGACATGTACAACATCTCGCAGTATGCAGTGCACTGCACTACAGACACACTGTACCACATGAGGAACAGGTTCATCACCTTCCCTCTCGACAGAGACAATCAGAACGAGCGAGCACGGGGGTTCGCCCGCATTGCTGGCTTCCCCATGGTGCAGGGTGCCATGGACAGCACACATATTGCCCTGCGTGCCCCATACATCAATTCAGCTGTCTTCATCAACTGAAAGGACTTCCACCCCCTCAACGTGCAGCTGGTGTGCGACCACACGCATCGCATCTTGGAGGTCGATATCCGCTACCGCGACGCCTTCATCGTGCAGCAGTCCAACGTGCCAGCTATCTTTCATCCGACTCAGCAAGTCAAAGGCTGGCTACTGGGCGACAAGGGCTATCCCCTCACGACGTGGCTCATGACACCGGTCAGGAATCCACGCACACGTGCACAGCAGGCTTATAGTGAGAGCCATGCTGCCACATGCAACATCTGGAGCACACCATAGGCATCCCCAAACAACGCTTCTGCTGCCTAGACCAGTCTGGAGGAGCCCTGCAGTACTCCCCTGAGCGGGTGGGCAGATTTGTGGTGGTCTGCTGCATGCTGCACAACCTCGCCATCATGAGGGACCAGCCTTTGCCACTAATGATTGCAGAAGATCCTGAGCCAGAGGTGGAGGAGGAGGAGGCTGAGGAGGAAGAGGCGGAGGAATAGCAGGAGGAGGGAGTGGAGCCGGAAGAGGAAGTGGAGGAAGAGGCAAGGGTGCAGCAGGAACCACAAACCTTGTCTGCAAGGGCTGTGCGTGCTCGCCTGATCAGTGCCCGCTATCAATAATTGGAACTACATCCCCCAACTCACCAACAGTCCTACATTCCCCACCTTTTCCCTCCCACAAGACAATCAAATCGCCCTCCATCTGATTACACATTGGTGTCCCTCTCAGCTCATTGCATAAATAAAAATCACCACCAAATGCAAAATCAAAGTCTCATTTATGGATGAAAAAATGAAATTATGCAAACATAACAGAACTATTCACCTTTGTGCATTCCCTTATTGCCTGTTGTTCGTGTGCCTTTACCTATCCTAGTGCTCCTACGAGGTGCTTCCCCAGTGGCTGGAGCATGGGTGGTGGGAGGCTGCTGGCCTTCAATGGAGGAACGTCCAGATGGCCTTGGAGGACGACCTCGAGCAGCTCTGGGTCTGGAAGGCCCGGCTTCAGACTGCACCATCTCAGCATGGGCTGCAGCAGTCTGGCCTGGCTGGCCGGGAGGCAACAACAGGGGCACTGGCAGAGTGGCAGGGGTGGGAGCAGGAATGCTCTCGTCCTGAGAGAGGACAGCAGGTCCGACTACCATGGTGCCACTGCCACTCTCCCGGGGCGGCGCCTTAGCAATCCTGGTGATCAGCTGGAGAACGGATTGCTGGAGTGCTGTGACGCCCTGGAAGCCCCGTTCCACAGTGGTCCCCAGAGCCACGATAGCAGTAGTCTGAGCTTCCAAGGCAGCAGTTTGAGCTGAAAATGCAGCAGTCAGACCTTGGGTGGCAGATGTTTGTGCTGCAATGGATGCTGTGACATTAGTCATCAGACGCTGCATCATGGTGGATTCCACATGTGCGCTGATGGAGGTGACCACCCGTTCCATGTTGGAAAGGATGGGCTTCAAGCTCTGTGCAAACCCCTGCGCCAAGTTGGAGCTGGACTCCTCCACGTCCCTTCTCATTATGTGCAGGCTTTCTGGCAGGTTTTCCAGTGCCCCAAGCATTTGTTGGTGTACGCATATCAGCCGTCTTCTGTAGCCTGGCCCGTCAAAGTCCTCATCTGTCTTCTCTGCAGGAGAACTAGTAAGCGATTTCACCCTCCGGCGAGCTGGCACCTGTGGTATCTGTTCCCCCCACCCTGGCTCCTGCACACCTTTGCTCGGTGAGTCACCATGTGCAGTTCCATCCTCTAACCTAACTCTAAAGGACGCACAATGTCAGTCTCTGAGCTGGTGGAAGTAAGTGTCAGATCGAGTGACGGTGTGGCTTCAGTGTCCTCCTCCTCCTCCTCCTCCTCGGGTGCTGTCACGTGTTCTTGGGTATCTGCAATGACAAAGGGAAACAGGTTGAGCTGTGGAGTGGGGAGAGGAGCAAGTAAGAGGTGTGTGCTGACAGCATGTGCAGCACGTGAGTCAGAAAAGATTATGGGAGGAGGGAGGTGTGGAAAAGGAGAAAAAACATTAGTTATGCACAGACCCCCTTCACTGGGTCCTCCAGATCGGCATGTTGTGACGGCTGCAGCGATGGTTCGCCCAATGATCTGCAGCACCATCTCCTCGAGGGGGATGAGGACATGCAGACATGCCCATCCAGCCTCAGGTCCTTCCTGTTGCCGTGTGTTATACGCCACCTTCTCCTGCAAGACAGAGAACAGTGTGTCAGTGAGTGTCCTGCAAGGTGTGTGGGTGATGTGCCTGTCATGGTAGAATAGCTGCCAGTTTGTGTGACTTGTGAGTGGTGGATGTGTGGCCTGCAAGTGTGGTACTATGTGTGGGTGAGATGCAGCATTGCGTATGGACAGGCAGTGTTTGTTGGTGGGTGGATGGGTGACGGGAGGTGTCGTGCATGGAGCAGTGGTGCTGTTTGTAGGATGTGCCACTTGACACTTGCATTCACTGACCTTGTGTCAAATCATTAAACTTCTTCCGGCACTGCACCCATGTGTGTGGTGCAATGCTCCTAGCATTCACTTCCTGTGCCATAGCCCGCCATTGCGTGCGCAACTGTAGTCTGGAGGGTCTCCAGCCACCCTGCGGGTACATGCTTGCCCTCCTTTGGTCCACGCCTTCCACCAGGGCCTCTAGAGCATCGTCCAAGAATCGTGGAGCCCTCTCTTGCAGCTATTCGCGATGTCATTCTCCCTTCTCCTAGTTGGCTGTGTATCTGCCATTGGAAATGTGCCTGCACTGTGCACGCCCCATTTCCAACTTCCTCATTCTCCGTGCAGCCTCACAGCAGCAAGGTCTGTGCTTACTGCACGGAGATTTCATGGTATGTAGCAAGCAGCATGAAGTTCACTTGCTGCCTGCATAGGGTCCATCGGGCGTGGGGTGGTAGCGCGCTACCATCACCCAGAACGCACCCTTATCCAATCTTTCCCCCTACATCTGTACTTATAAAATGGCTTACTCCAGCTATCTTAAATGAAATTATCACTCTTGTGAATGACCTCAAGGTGTTGTCATCTCCAAACCTAAAACATGTAGAACTTTTATATTCCTTAACCTTGCTTCGATCCTCACTACTTAGTGGAACAAGATAACATTTTAACCAACCTACCCCACATGCACTATTTAACACCACACAATTAAAGGAATCCACAACTAATACATTCACCACAGGATTAAAACTCCTTGTTACCAGTATACTCTGTTCATATTCATCATTATATTCATCCTGTTCCTCAGGACTACTTTCTTCATGCATCATTTCAAAGACCCTGCATCTTCGCTCTGGGCATTTCACCTCATAATGATACTTAGAGTCACATCTAAAGCATCTACTGATTTTTCCTTGGGCATTCCTGGAATTTATTTGCCCATTATTACTGTCCCAATGTTGTCTTCTGTTGCTATAACTGGATTTGCTGTACCTGCTTTCATCACCAATCTGGCTGTCTTTAATCCTTCTGTCATATTGAAGCATGTGTCCGGTCTCTTGAAATTTTGAAACCTTGTCTGGCGCCTGCGTTTAGTGTCTGGAACATTTCGAAACCTGGTAACCATTGAATCTTCCATTCTTTGTGTCACAGTGGAAGACCCCATTTGTTCCATGAGGCTAAAGGGAATGACTGTTTCCCCAAGAATATTTTAAGGCAGCAGATATTTGATCCAACAGAGTCTCCTTTTCCGAGAACTGAATGCCAGTTAGGACCAGTTGTCTGTCCATATGAGACAATTTAGCACAATCTAGTAATTTAAACACTCCAGGTAATCCAGGGATTCCCAATTTGAACTTTGTCAACCTTTTGTACAATTTATTAAAGTCTATGATGTACTCTTCCATTGAATGGCCGTCCATTTTCCAAAATTTATCAAATGCTGACTAGGCCTCAGAGGCACTTATCAGGTCATCTTTCTTATAGATTTGTTCCAGAAATTCTATTAGAAAGGTAAAACTTTCATCATTATCCAAAAGATCTGCATCAGTCTCATAAAATACCTTACTTCATTCAGGAAGTGACAACGCCAAGGCCATGCCTTGTTTTCTCTTTGGTAGAGTAGTAACCTGTGTCCACATGACTACTTCATTCTTCCATTGGTCATATGGTTCAAACTCCAAGAACATCGGACGGAAATCGAACTTCGATGATTTAAACTTGCTTTCTGCCATTTTCCACAATGGCACCTAAGCTGCCAAGTTTCTTTCTATGTCCAAAAAAAATCATGGTTCCAACCACCACCTTCAAGAAACCATCCTCTACTACCATATAATAAATTGGATAGCCAGGTGGTGAAGGATAGACTACTAAAGCCTGATCTTCAGTTGCTGCCAAGCCTTTATTCACAGAGGTCCACATTACCCACTGTGCAGCCCTTAGATAAGCTCTCATATAAATGGATACAAGAGAGTCCCAATTGATATGCACCACCTGAATACAATTAACACTAATTGATATAAATCATTTGGATTTGGCATTAATTTTCCAAAATTCCCTAGATTCTGGAAGGGTCCCTTCAGATTGGAAAATAGCGAATGTAACTCCTCTATTCAGGGCCTTGGTGAGACCACATCTGGAGTATTGTGTGAAATTTTGGTCTCCTTACCTGAGGAAGGATGTCCTTGCCATGGACGGAGTGCAACAAAGGTTTACCAGACTGATTCCTGGGATGGCAGGACTGACGTATGAGGAGAGATTGGGTCAACTAGGCCTATATTCACTAGTGTAAGGAGTCTTACAACACCAGGTTATAGTCGAACAGCTTTATTTGAAATCACAAGCTTTCGGAGCTTTCCTCCTTCATCAGGTGTCCACCCCAGTCCATCACCGGCATCTCCACATCATATATTCACTAGAGTTTAGAAGAATGAGAGGTGATCTCATCGAAACATATAAAATTCTGACAGGACTAGGCAGACTAGATGCAGGGAGGATGTTCCCGATGACTGGGGAATCCATAACCAGGGGTCACAGTCTCAGAATACGGCGTATGCTATATTTAACCAAATAAGGAGAAATTTCTTCACTCAGAGGATGGTGAACCTGTGGAATTCCCTATCACAGAAAGTAGTGGAGGCCAAGTCATTCAATATATTCAAGAAGGAGATAGATATATTTCTTAATGCTAAAGGGATCAAGGGATATGGAGAAAAAGAGGGAACAGGGTACTGAGTTAGACGATCAGCCATGATCATTTTAAATGGCGGAGCAGGCCCGAAGGGCCGAATGGCCTACTCTTGCTCCTATTTTCTATGTTTCTATTCAAGAAAGGAAGGAGACAGAAAGCAGGAAACTACAAATCAGTTGGCTTAACATCCATCATCGGGAAAATGCTAGAAACTATTATAAAGGACGTTATAGCAGGGCACTTAGAAAATCTCAATGCAATCAGGCAGAGTCAACACGGCTTTGTGAAAGGGAAATCGTGTTTGACTAATTTATTAGAGTTCTTTGAGGAAGTAACAAGCAACGTAGATAAAGGGGATCCTGTGGATGTGGTGCACATGGATTTCCAGAAGGCTTTTGTCAAGGTTCCATATCAAAGGCTACTGCACAAAATAAGAGCTCATGGTGTAGGGGGTAACATATTAGCATGGATAAAGGATTGGTTAGCTAACAGGAAACAGAGAGTAGGCATAAATGGGTCATTTTCAGGTTGGCAGGATGTAGCGAGTGGAGTGCCACAGGGATCAGTGCTTGGGCCTCAACTATTTACAATCTATATCAATGACTTGGATGAAGGGACCGAATGTATGGTTGCTAAATTTGCTGATGACACAAAGGTAGGTAGGAAAGTAAGTTGTGAAGAGGACATAAGGAGTCTGCAAAGGGTTAAGTGAGTGGGCATAAATTTGACAGATGTAGCGTAACGTGGGAAAATGTGAACTAATCCACTTTGGCAGGAGGAATAGAAAAGCAGTATATTATTTAAATGGAGAGAGATTGCAGAACTCTGAGGTACAGAGGGATCTGGGTGTCCTAGTACATGAATCACAAAAATTTAGTGTGCAGGTACAGGAAGGCAAATGGAATGTTGTCATTTATTGCAAGGGGAATTTAGAGATGTTTTGCTGCAGTTGTACAGGGCATTGGTGAGACCACATCTAGAATACTGTGTGCAGTTTTGGTCTCGTTATTTAAGAAAGGATACAATTGCTTTGGAGGCGGTTCAGAGAAGGTTCACTCGATTGATTCCTGGGTTGACTGATTTCTGGGATGAGAAGGTTACCTTATGAGGAAAGGTTGGACAAGTTGGGCCTGTATACACTGGAGTTTAGAAGAATGAGAGGTGATCTTATTGAAACATACAAGATCCTGAGGGGACTAGAAGGGGTAGATGCTGAGAAGATGTTTCCCCCTGTGGGAGAGACTAGAACTAGGGGCACAGTTTAAAAATAAGGGGTCTCCCATTTAAGACGGAGATGAGGAGATATTTTTTCTCTTAGAGGATCATGAGTCTGTGGAAGTCCCTTCCCCAGAAAGCGGTGGAGGCAGGGTCATTGAATATTTTTATGGTTGAGTTAGATAGATTCCTGATTAACAAGGGAGTCAAAGGTTACAGTAGCGAGATGGGAAAGTAGGGTTCAGGTCACAATCAGATCAGCCATGATCTTCTCAAATGGCAGAGCAGGCTCGAGGGGCCGAATGGCCTACTCCTGCTCTTACCTCGTATGTTTGTATGTATGTTCGTATGGATACAATTAACATCCTGCGCCTGTGCTTTCCTCTGAGGTGTGACGGTACTCTGGAGAAAACTATCCAGCTATTCCTCCCCCTTCCTTATGTGTCAGAGTGTCCCTAACAGGTACTCAAGCTCTACGATTCAAAGCAGAGACATTTCCTGCAGATGTAGCAATCCAGGACAGTCTCCCTATCCACAAACTCCCACATATCAGTCCCAACAGATAGCCTGTGCTGTCATCTCTATTCTTTCTTTCGTTCTTTATTTACTTATTTATTTATTAGTTAGCAGTAATTTATATCTAGAACTAATAGAATCACTTGAGGTCTATTATTAATTAGCTGATGGATTAGTTCGATTTCAAATTAATTAGTAATTAATTACTGATTTATTATTTATAGAAACATAGAAAATAGGAGCAAGAGTAGACCATTCAGCCCTTCGGGCCTGCTCCGCCATTCAAAATGATCATGGATGATCATCTAACTTAGTACCCTTTTTCCACTTTTCCCCATATCCCTTGATCCTTTTAGCATTAAGAAATATATATATCTCCTTCTTGAATACATCTAATGACTTGGCCTCCACGGCCTACTGTGGTAGAGAATTCCACAGGTTCACCACCCTCTGAGTGAAGAAATTTCTCCTCATCTCCGTTCTAAATGGCATACCCCGTATCCTGAGACTGTGACCCCTGGTTCTGGACTCCCCAGCCATCAGGAACATCCTCCCTGCCATCTAGTCTGTCTAGTCCTGTTAGAATTTTATATGTTTCGATGAGATCACCTCTCATTCTTCTAAACTCAAGTGAATATAGGCCTGGTCGACCCAATCCCTCCTCATAAGTCAGTCCTGCCATCCCAGGAATCAATCTGGTAAACCTTTGTTGCACTCCCTCCATGGCAAGGACATCCTTCCTCAGATAAGGAGACCAAAACTGCACACAATACTCCAGATGTGGTCTCACCAAGGCCCTGTATAACTGCAGTAAGACATCCCTGCTCCTGTACTCAAATCCTCTTGCAATGAAGGCCAACATACCATTTGCCTTCCTAATTGCTTGCTGCACCTGAATGCTCGCTTTCAGCGACTGGTGTACAAGGACACCCAGGTCTCGTTGCTCCTCCCCTTTTCCCAATCTATCACCATTCAGATAATAATCTGCCTTTCTGTTTTTACAACCAAAGTGGATAACCTCACATTTATCCACGTTATATTGCATCTGCCATGTTCTTGCCCACTCACCCAACTTGTCTAAATCACATTGGAGCCTCATTGCACCTCCTCACAGCTCACATTCGACGTCAGCTTTGTGTCATCTGCAAACTTGGAAATGTTACATTTAGTTCCCTCATCCAAATCAATGATATATGTTGTGAATAGCTGGGGCCCAAGCACTGATCCCTGCAGTACCCCACTAGTCACTGCCTGCCACCCGGGAAAAGACCCGTTTATTCCTACTCTTTGTTTCCTGTCTGTCAACTAATTCTCAATCCATGCCAGTTTATTCCCCCCAATCCCATGTGCTTTAATTTTGCACGCTAATCTCTTGTGTGGGACCTTATCAAAAGACTTCTGAAAATCCAAGTACACCCTATCTATTCTCCCCTATCTCCCCTATCTATTCTACCAGTTACACCCTCAAAAAACTCCAGTAGATTTGTTAAGCATGATTTCCCTTTCATAAACCCATGCTGACTTTGTCCAATCCCGTTAATGCCTTCCAAGTGTTCTGTTATCACATCCTTTATAATAGACTCGAGCATTTTCCCCACTACTGATGTTAGGCGAACTGGTCTGTAATTCCCTGTTTTTAATCTCCCTCCTTTTTTAAATAGTGGGGTTACATTTGCCACCCTCCAATCTGTAGGAACTGTTCCAGAGTCTATAGAATTTTGGAAGATGATCACCAATGCATCCATTATTTCCAGGGCCACTTCCTTTAGTACTCTGGGATGTAGATTATCAGGCCCTGGGGATTTGTCAGCCTTTAGCCCCATTAATTTCCCTCGCACTATTTTTTTACTAATACTGGTTTCCTTCACTTCCTCCCTCTCACTAGACCCTTGGTTCCCTAACATTTCTGGGAGGTTATTTGTGTCCTTTGTGAAGACAGTATGCGTTTAATTGTTCTGCCATTTCTTTGTTCCCCATTATAATTTCCCCCATTTCTGACTGTAAGGGACCTACATTTGTCTTCACTAATCTTTTTGTCTTGACATATTTATAGAAGCTTTTACAGTCAGTTCTTATATTCCCTGCTAGTTTACTCTCATACTCTATTTTTTTCCCTCTTAATCAATCTCTTTGTCCTCCTTTGCTGAATTCTGAACTGCTCCCAATCTTCAGACTTGCTGCATTTTCTGGCAATTTTATATATCTCCTCTTTGGATCTAATACTATCCCTAATTTATTTTGTAAGCCACACTTGAGCCACCTTTCCTGTTTTATTTTTGCGTCAGACAGGAATGAATAATTGTTGTAATTCCTACACACGTTCTTTATATATTTGCCATTGCCTATCCAGCGTCACCCCTTTTAGTAAAGTTCCCCAGTCTATCATAGCCAACTCGCACCTCATACTTTCATAATTTCCTTTATTTAGATTCAGGACCCTAGTTTCGGATTCAGCTACTTCACTCTCCATCTTAATGAGGAATTCTATCATGTTATGGTCGCTCTTCCCTAAGGGACCCCACACAAGATTGTTAATTAATCCTTCCTCATTGCACAAAACCCAGTCTAGGATCACCTGTTCTATAGTTTGTTCCTCAACGTATTGGTCTAGAAAACCATCACGTACACACTCCAGGAATTCCTCCCCCACAGTATTATTGCTAATTTGGTTTGACCAATCTATTTATGGTTTGACCTATCTAGTTATGTATAGCAGATACTTATTGAATGCTAATTGGATCCCTTTAATGTTGGTTTCCTCTACTTAGTTTATTTTGTCCCCTTAGATCTATTTAGGCTATTTAGCCTCTTAGATCTATTTGTTTACCGAAAGGATATTTTGCTCTTAATACTTAAGATAAATGATAAATTAAACACTTAGCTCCATTGCTCCTTACTCTGTGAATGACTATGCAGTCACTTTTTGAGTTTTTCCCTCTGTTTGTCTGGTATCAGCTGCTGCTCTCTGCCCGGGGCTCCTTTTAAACTGATGGTGCTGGGGATTCCCACACTTTTTATCAGCTGCTCTGTGCCGATGCTCCTTTTGAACTATTGGTGCTGGGGATTCCTGCTCTTTTTATCAGCTGTTCTCTGCCGCCGCTCCTTTTAAACTGTTTGTGCTGAGGTTCGCGCTCTTTTTAACACTGACCCAGAATCAAATATAGGACCTTCGGATTTAGTACTGAACCATCAGTGTCTTTATGCAGTAGGTCCTCAGGGAGCTCTGTGCACCTCTTTTTAAAATGTGGTGTTTCACAAAGTCGAAAATATCCTCTAAGTCAGGGTACCCAAGGTGTGTACCATGGAGCCTTAAGAACATAGGAACAGGAGTAGGCCATTCAGACCCTCAAGTCTGTTCCACCATTCAATCAGACCATGGCTGATCTGTACCTCAACGCCATTTACCCGCCTTTGATCCATGTCCCTTGATATCCTTACCTCATAAACATTTACGAACCTCAGTCTTGAAAATTTCAATTAGCCCAGCATCCACAGCTTCTTGGGAGAAAGAGTTCCACATTTCCACTACCCTTTGTATGAAAACGTGCTTGCTGATTTCACTTCTGAAATACCTAGCTCAAATTTTAAGACTGTGTCCCCTTGTTCTAGGTTCCCCCACCAGAGGAAATAGTTTCTCTGTATCTACCCTATCGAATCCTTTTGTCATTTTAAACACCCCTTAACCTTCTAAACTCGTGGGAATACAAACCAAGTTTATGCAACCTGGCCTCATAATTTAACCCTTTAAGCTTTGGTATCATTCTGGTAAATCTTCACTGTACCCCTTCCAAGACTAATATAACATTCCTGAGGTGCGGTGTCCCGAACTGAATGCAGTACTCCAGATGGGGTCTGACCAAGGTTCTGTACAATGGAAGCATAACTTCCTCCCGTTTGTATTCAGCCCTCTTGAGATAAAGGCTAACATTCCATTAGCCTTTTTGTACATGTAAACTAGCTTTTAATGATTTACGTATATGGACACACAAATCTTTTTGCTGCTCCACAGCTTCTAATTTTTCACCATTAAGAAAATATTCTGAATTGTCTTTCTTGTAAAAGTGGATGACCTCACACTTCCCAACATTGAACTCCATCTGCCACAGTTTTGCCCAGTCACTTATTTTGCCTATGTGCCTTTGTAATTTCTTGCTCCCAATTGCACAACTTACTGCGCCTCCTAACTTAGTGTCAACTACAAACTTGAATATACAATTCTCTATTCCTTCATCCAAATCATTGATATATGAAAAGCTGAGGCCCCAGTACAAATCCCTAAGGAACACCACTTGTCACATTCTGCCAATCAGAGTATGTTTCCTTTATCTCTACTCCCTGTCTCCTACCTCCCAACCAATTAAACTTATATAGAACCTTGATTAGACCATACTTAGGATACTGTGCACAGTTCTGGTCTCCATATTTCAAAAAGAATATAGAGGCAATGTAGAAAGTGCAAAAAAGATGTACAAGAATGATACCAGAACTGAAAGGGTATGATTATCAGGAAAGATTGAACAGGCTCGTTTCTCTGGAAAAGATAATACTGAGTAATGAACTGATAGAGGTCTTTAAAATTGTGAAGGGGTTTGATAAGGTAGACGTAGAAAAGATGTTTCCACTTGCGGGAGAGTCCAAAACTCGGGGCCATAAATATAAGATAGTCACGAATAAATCCAGAGAGTGGTTAGAATGTGGAACTCGCTACCACAAGGAATAGTTGAGGTGAATAACATAGATGTACTTAAGAGGAAGCTAGATAAATACACGAGGGAGAATAGGGGAGGTGAAGTAAATAGAGTAGGAGGAGGCTCGTGTGGAGCATAAACACTGGCATAGACCAGTTGGGGCGAATGGCCTTTTTCTGTGCTGCAGATTCTATGTAAATGTTCCAGCTCCATTTTATCTGAATTATTTTCATGGATTTTTTTTTGAGGGGGTGGTGGGAGGAGAGAATAAAAGAGATTATTCCAAAATCACTTGTATTCTATTTATTTACCTTTCTGTATTGCATTTTGCTTTCTGATTCCCTGATTCTTTGTTCTCAAACTGTTTATCACATTTATTGGATCAAGTTGCCACATAAATAATCAGACTGAGGTCAGGAGGGTACAGAAAAAGCTGTATGAATGCCATAGAGCTTTCTCATAGTCCAACGCCCCTTATTTATACAACATGGAGTATTATTGCTGTAATAAAGGACTGTCTTCAGTAAAATGAGCTGCTCATCTACTGGGGTTCTATTATGTTTGTAGTACTAAAGGATTTGTGTGTTCGGAAAGTTCAATAGATTAAAAAACAAACTTAAATGTCTTCCATATATTGTAGTACAAAGTATCCCTCTGATAGTTCAGGAATGTCTAATCTGTGCTCTGTTTTAACTTCTTAATTCAGATGGAGGCAGCAGAAGCAAGCGACTTTGTGTTGCAGAAAGACGTCAGCCATATAGTGGTGCCGAATGGTGCTCAGGGACGGAGAGTGATGAAGAGGAGTCGGCCTTCTTCAGTGAGTCCTTGAAACCTCATACAGGTTTTTTACAGACTGTTAACTGAGCACCTCACTGTGACCATTAGCAGCTTGTTTTAAAAAGAAGAAAGAAAGAACTTACATTTATATAGCATCTTTCACATCTCAAAGTACTTCAGGGCCAAGGAAGTACTTTTGAAGTGTAGTCACTGTTGTAATATAGTGAAACACGGCAGCCAATTTGTGCGCAGCAAGGTACCACAAAGTGCAATGAGATAAAGGACCAGATAATCTGTTATAGTGCCATGGGATCTTTTATGTCCACCTAAGATGTCATACGGGGCCTCATTTTTAACATGTTATCTTAAAGATTGCATGTCTGACAGGTGCAGCACTCTCTCAGTACTACATTGACATGCCAGCCTAGATTGTGTGCTCAAGTCTCTGGTGGGGGGCTTGCATCCAAAACTTGTTGCGTCAGAAGGGAGAGTGCTACCACTGAGCCATGACCGACATCTATCTTTCTTTAGCACTCCTAATATCATATTATCATATCATATTTATGAGGACAGAGATTGAGAGATATTGCAGACAGGGTAAAGCAATAGAATCTGGGTTTCTGATGTTGGTAACATTGTTTGGCAGTTTTATTTTTCTCCCAAGTTTCTTCCTCTCTCTCCTTAACGCACTGGCCCACACTGTGAGTGCATTTCCACAGGTGGCAGCCCTCTGTGACCTCATCCACAATGTATGAGCTAACTAATAAATGTCGGTGAGCTACTTAACTATGGAGGGCTTCACAGTGAGGCCTGGTACTGTCCTGATGTCCATGCACGTGCACAAGATCACGCACTAGCCATCAGGAATGGGGAACCTAGTTTATTTCTCCCAACTAGCCCCTGGGTGCTAAGGCGAGTTGTAGTACTCCTCCTGATTCCCCAGCTAATATAGCAGGGTAAGGATTGACCCCAGAACATTTCTGGTCTTTATGGCTCAGTGCAACACTAATGAGGCAATGGGAAAGCTGCCCATGCCTCTAGCTTTTGGAGAGAAGGTACTAGAGTATAATATACCTAATGGGTTGAACAGATTTTTTAAAATTTGCATTTTAATAACCTTGATTAATAACCATTGGCATTTCAGGCTGGGAAATTGGCAGCATTGTTGGCAAATTCTTCACAGGAGTTTTCCGAGGAGCAATTTTGCCATTAAGTTTGCGTATTTGTTATTAAAGAAAGTAACATGAATGTATTATTTATTCATCAGTGATGGTGTTTGTGCACCTCGAACTGTTATGGTAATATGATCAATAAAGAGCTGCATATAGGCAAAGATAACGAAGAAGATTCTGGCATCCAGCACTTCTAGGAATCCTATCTCGGGAAATGGATGGAAAATTCTGTGCGCCTGTGATTTCCTGAGATGTCCTGTCCTTGAGCACTACATTCTGCTGAGACCACCGTATCACACTATGCTGGAATTTACAGCTATCGGACAGCTTTACTGCAGTCATGTGTACTTTTCCACTCGGATAATGCATTCCTGTAATATTTTCACCTGAGGTGAAAATATTGCCTTCAAATCACACAGGACATTAAGAGTTTGCAACTCTTTTTTTCCCAGCCTCAAATATGAGGAGCTGTGTACTGTCTGGGAACTGTCAATTAATTTGATAAACTGAAACACTAAATGCTGGCACCTTGGAGTCATCAGTCGCAGAATATCACTCTTAAATTTGTAGTAATCATGTTACAGTTGTTAACCCCTAATTGTGGGTGTCATCTTATATCAACTGCACTAAATTCTCCCCACAAACTGGAATATGTTAAGTACGTGGAAGTGATTTCTGTCTCATTTTGGGGTTCAGGTGGCTGTTGTTGGCTTTGATCTTGGGCTGGATTTATACTGAACTCGAACCAATGTGATCTAGTTTCCTGGAGAATATCTCGCAGCTCAGGCCTTTAGTATGCTCAATAGTTTTGAGTTGAACGGCCACTTTTACATTGATCCGCACCCAACACCACTTTCCATTAATGCAAAAGTAGCCATATGAATGCAGCCTTAAAGGTTGACATTATCTGAAGTCACCGATCAGATTTAAGCTCAGATCAGGAGCAGGAATCCATTAATCTGTAAATAGTGGGCACCATAGTCTTGCATTATTGTTTTCTATCATTTATGCGCAATAGTTTGCACGCAGAACTTTAGAAAGAATTTGCTTAATCTCTGACACATTACAGTTTTGGGGAAAAAAGCTATGCTGTCTGATAATACAATAAAGGAACATAAAGTCAATGACCGGAAAATCCCATATGGCCCTTCCAAGCTTGTCCTTCCACTATCACCAATTCAGTTAGCCGAACATCCAACTGCAGTCCTAATGTCCCTAATGTCTCCCTGACTTGGTAGATTGCAACAGGATTAAAAAGAAGTGTGTGACAAACAATTATTTGTGGTTTTTCTTATCATGATGTGCTCATGTGACATGGAGACATCCGTTGCAACTTCCAGTTAGCAGTGCTTTTTTTTTCTCTCTCACCAATTTCTCTGCCAGTTGTCTATATTTTCCTGCAGTCCTGTAGATTTTCTAGGGTGTGGTGTCACAGGGGCCAAGTCGTCATTTTGGGAGGAAGAACAAGAGGACGTATACACTAAATGGTAAAACTGTAAAAGGAGTAGAGGAGCAGAGAGACTTGGGGGTTCAGATACACAAATATTTTAAAGTGGGAGGAGCAGTTGTCGAAATTGTAAAAAAAGAAAAGCAAGTGACGTCTTTTTAAATAGAGGTTTAGAATACGAAAGCAATTATACAAATCATTGATTAGGATGCAGTTAGAATATTGTGTCCAATTTTGGGCACCATACTTTAGGATCGATATCAGGCCATTTACTAAGATGATCTCAGGGATGAAAAGCTTGAGTTATGAGGAGAAACTGAGACTTTTTTCAGAAGTACAGAGAGCGTCAAGAGGTAATCTGATAGAGGTGTTCGAAATTTTGAAGAGTTTTGAGAACGTTAATCGGGAAAAACTAGTTGGTGAATCGATAACTAGAGGGAATACGTTTATGATCACCTGAGATCAAACGGAGAGGTTAGGAGAATTTTTTTTTTTAAACGTAGAAGGTTGTTAAAACATAGAATGCCCTCCCAGAAACAGTGGGAGAAACAGATTATAATAATAATGGGCATAATAGCTTTTAAAAGGAAAGATTCTGAATACCTCAAAGATTCTATGCGGTAGTCACTTAGTCTAAACGAATGCCACTGTGATTTACGTGTTATTTTCGTGTAAACTCTTCTTCCCTTGCCATTAAAATAATTTAAAACACAAGTAATTATTCCTTTTTTTTAGCCCAAATGCAATCTCATAAGATCTGTCATGTTAGGGGGTTCTTCAGGGAAAGAAACACTGAGACCGGGAATTTCCTTAGAGCTGCTCCCACTCCACCACCATAACTTCAGTGGATGTGCGGTGGAAGCCCGTTTACGTGCGTAAACAGGGTTGTCGCTGCATTTGTGATGAAGTTACGGTGGCAGAGCAGGAGCAGCTCCAAGGAAATTCCAAGCCTTAGGCAACTTATCTGGATGATCTGTCTCTGATTGGCTGTGCTCTGTGATATTATGATATTATGATGTGCTCTGTAAGATCTATGTTTTTTTTAAATTGCTTTTGGATCTTTTATTTCCACACTAGGTTAAATAGAATATAACCTGAATCGGTCAATAATTAATTGTGTAAGTGGACCTGCAGAAAAACGTTGGGTTACAGTGCTAATCCATGTTGAAATGTTACAGCTATGGTCAACTCTTTTGCAGGGTTCTCACAGATTACTAATTTTGACATAGTTAATTGATAGTGTAGCAGGCCCTGGTTTAAATACAGTCCCCGGTTTGCACACAGCCTTTTCTTTGCCCTGCTATGCTGAGGAATCCACTGTACTACGCAAGGTCCACTGGTGACATCTAGTGGCAGGTAGTCATTCATGTAGGAATTTTTCTACAGGTTCATTTCTGTCAGGAAAAGCTGAATATTTTCTCAGCAGTTCATGTCCTCACCAGTGAAGGGTGGCTAGCGCTTGACAGTAGGTGCTGTATTACATAGAATTACACAATGTACAGCAGAGAAACAGGCTATTCGGCCCAACAGGTTTATGCCAGTGTTTATGCTCCACACGTGCCTCCTCCCACCTCTCTTCACCTAACCCTATCTTACCTTCCATTCCTTTCTCCCTCATTTGTTTAGCTGGCTTCCCTTCGCCTCAGCTACTCCTTGGAGTTCCATATTCTAACCACTCTCTGGGTAAAGAAGTTTCTTCTGAATTCCCCCTATTAGATTTATTAATGACTATCTTATATTTATGGCCCCTACATTTGGTCTCTCCCACAAGTGGAATCAACTTCTTTACATCTACCCTATCAAACACTTTCATAATCTTAAAGAACTCTATCAGGTCACCACTCAGCCTTCTCTTTTCAGGAGAAAAGAGCCCCAGCCTGTTCAATCTTTCCTGATAGGTATAATCTCTCAATTCTGGTATCATCCTTGTAAATCTTTTTTGCACCTTTTCCAGTGCCTCCATATCCTTTTTATAAAATGGAGACCAGAACTGTCCACAGTACTCCAATTGTGTTCTAATCCAGATGGGATCTAACCAGAGCTCTGTACAGTTGTAATATAACTTCCACTCCTTCGTACTCCAGTCCTCTTGAGATAAAGTCCAATATTCCATAGCCTTTTAAATTATTTTTTATACCTGTCCACTAGGTTTTACTGATTTCTGTACTTGGACCTCTAAATCTCCCTTATACAAGTTTAACATAACTTCTCTGCTTTTCAATTCTGTCCCTCTAGAAATGAACCCCAGTGCCGTGTTTGTTTTATAAATGGCCTTATTAACCTGTCTCGCTACTTTTAGTGGTTTGTGTATCTGTATCCCTAGATCCCTTTGCTGCTTGACTCCATTTAGACTTTTATTTTCCAAAGAGTATGTGGCCTTCTTATTCTTCCTACCAAAATGCACCATCTCGCATTTATTTATATTGAAATTAATTTTCCAATTACACATCCATTCTGCAAGTTTATTAATGTCTTCCTGTATTTTGTTGCAGTCCTCTTCAGTATTAACTTTATCCCCAATTTGGTGTCGTCCGCAAATTTTGAAATTGTTCTTCCGATTCCCGTGTCCAAATCTTTTATGTAAATGTGGAACAACAGTGATTCCAGCACCGATCCCTGTGGAACACCACTTCCTACCTTTCGCTAATCCGAGGAACTACCCTTAACCCATACTCTCTGTTTTCTGATTTTTGGCCAGCGTGCTATCCATTCTGCTACTTGTCCCCTGGCTCCACATGCTCTGACCTTAGTCACTGGTCTACTATGTGATCCAAATATTTTACATATACTGCATCACCCTTGCCTACTCTTTCTGTTACTACTTCAAAGAATTCAATAAGGCTGGTCAAGCGTGTCCTTCCCTTTTGAAATCCATGCTGACTATTCTTAGGAACATAGGAACAAGAGTAGCCCGTCAAGCTTGTTCCGCATCCAATTAGATCATGGGTGATCTGTATCTTAGCTCCACCTCCCATCTTAGTTCCATAGCCCTTAATACCCTTTCCTAACAAAAATCTATCAATCTCAGTTTTGAAATTTTCAATTGACCTGGTCTCAAAAGCTTTTTGGGGGAGAGAGTTCCCAATTTCCATTACCCTTAGTGTGAAGCAGTGCTTTCTGACATCACCTCTAAGTGGACTAACTCTAATTTTAAGGTTATGCCCCCTTGTTCTGGACTCCCCCACCAGTGGAAATAGTTTCTCTCTATCTATCCTATCAAATCCTTTAATCATCTTAAATACCTCAATGAGATCACCACTTAATCTTCTATATTCAAAGGAATACAAGCTGAGTCTACGCAACCCATTTAGCCCCAGTATCATTCTGGTGAATCTGTGCTGTACCCTTTACAAAGCCAAGAATCCTTCCTGAGGTGCGGTGCCCAGAACTGAATGCAGTGCTCCAGATGGGATCTAACCAGAGCTCTGTACAGTTGTAATATAACTTCCACTCCTTCGTACTCCAGTCCTCTTGAGATAAAGTCCAATATTCCATTAGCCTTTTAAATTATTTTTTATACCTGTCCACTAGGTTTTACTGATTTCTGTACTTGGACCTCTAAATCTCCCTGCTCATCCACAGTTCCTAGCTTCTCACCATTTAGAAAATACCATGAGCTATCTTTCTTAGATCCAAAGTGGATGACCTTACAGTTTCCCACATTGAACTTCATCTGCCACAGTTTTGCCCAGTCACTTAATCTATCAAAAGCAAAATACTGCGGATGCTGGAAATCTGAAATAAAAACAGAAAATGCTAGAAATACTCAGCAAGTCAGACAACATCTGTGGAGAAAGAAACAGAGTTAATGTTTTGGATCGAAGACCTTTCGTCAGAACTGTCAATCTATCAATGTCCCGTTCTAACTTTCTGTTCTCATCTACACTATTTACTGTGCCACCTAACTTAGTGTCATTAAAAAAACTTAGATATGTGGCTCTCTATTCCTTCAAAGTCATTTATAAATAGTGAAAGGCTGAGGCCCCAGTACAGATGACTGGGGGACACCACTAATCACATCCTGCCAATTTGAGTACATTATCCCATTATCCCTACTCTTTGTCTCCTACCTCTTAACCAATTCCCTATCCAAGCCAATAGGTTGCCTCCAATTCATTTCATTGTTGTTAATGGTCTCTTATGTGGAACCTTGTCAAATGCCTTCCGGAGGTCCATGTAAATAACATCCATAGACACTCCGTTATCTACCACGTTAGTTTACCTCCTCAAAACATTGCACTAGGTTCTTTATTCATGACCTACCATCTACAAATACATGCTGGTTCTCTCAGATCGATTCATATTTGTCCACATGCTCAGTAACTCTGGCCATAACAGATTCTTGTAACTTCCCCACAGCTGACGTTAGACGAATAGGTCTTTAATTCCTAGTTTATCTCTCCTACCCTTCTTACATAATGTAGTGACATGGCAGTTTTCCAAACTAAGGTGACAGTTTCTGTATCTTTATTATATTTTTGGGTTCCAGATGTTTTTCTATTACATCTTAGAGTAAAGATTCCATTATTGAAGTGGGGTAAGTGGAGCATGTTTCAGTGCCGGAGCATTTGGGAAACAGTGATCACAATATTATTGGGTTTAGTGTATGTTATGGAAAAGTTCACATTTACCTGAGGAAGGAGGAAGCCTCCGAAAGCTTGTAAATTTCAAATAAAATCATTGGACTATAACTTGGTGTTGTAAAATTGTTTACAATTGTCAACCCCAGTCCATCACCGGCATCTCCACATCATGTCCACGTTATGGAAAAGGACAATGAAGAATCAAATGTGAAAATACTCAACTGGAGGAAGGCTAATTTCAGTGCATTGAAAGGGGATCTGGCCCAGGTGGATTGGAATCAAAAATTGACAACTCAAACAGTAAATGAGCAATGGGAAGCATTCAAAGAGGAGATAGTTCGGGTACAGACTGGACACATTCCCACAAGGGGGAAAGGAAGGGCATCCAAAGCTGGAGCTCCATGAATGACTAAAAATGTAGAAATTAAAATGAAAGAGAAAAAGGAGGCTTATATAAATGTCAGGCTCATAATATATAACAGAACAAAGCTGAATATAAAAAGTACAGAGGAGAACTGAAAAATGAAATAAGACAGACAAAGAAAGTTTATGAGAATAGATTAGCTGGTGACATAAAAGGGAACCAAAAAGTCTTTTATAAACATATAAATAGTAAAAGGGTAGTCAAATGAAGGGTGGAGCCGATTAGGGTCCAAGAAGAAGATCTTCTTATAGAGACAGAGGGAATGGCTGAGGTATAAATGAGTACTTTGCATCTGTCTTCACTAAAGAAGAGGATGCTGCCAATGTCACAGTAAAGTATTGGAGCAATTGGATAGGATAAAAATAGATAAAAAGGAGATACTTAAAAGGTTGGCAGTGCTCAAAGTAGAACAGTGACCCTGTCTGGATTGGATGCATCCAAGATTGCTGAGGGATGTAAGGTGGAGATAGCGGAGGCTCTAGCCACAATCTTAGTTATGGGAGCAGTGCCAGAGGATTGGAGGATTGCAAATGTTACACCCCTGTTTAAAAAAAAATGGGAGAGGGATAAACCTGGCAATTACAGGCCAGTCAATTCTAACATCTGTGGTAGGGAAACTTTTAGAGACAATAATCTGAGACAAAATTAATTGTCACTTGGAAAAATATAGGTTAATAAGTAACACCCAACATGGATTTGTTAAAGGTAAATCGTGTTTGACTAACTTGATTGAGTTCTTTGATGAAAGGGCTGATGATGGTAGTGCGGTTGATGTTGTGTGTATAGACTTTCAAAAGGTGTTTGATAAAGTACCACATAATAGACTTATTAGCAAAAATGAAGCCCATGGGGTTACAGGGGCAGTGGCAGCGTGGATACGAAAGTAGCTAAAAGACAGAAAGCAGAAAGTAGTGGTGAATGGTTGTTTTTCAGACTGGAGTAAAGTATACAGTGTTATCGCCCAGGGGTAGGACCGTTGCTCTTTTTGATATAATAATGACGTGGACTTGGGTATACAGGTCATATACATGGCAGATGCAATTTAACACAGAGAATTGTGAAGTGATCCTAGAATCATAGAAAATTTACGGCACAGAAGGAGGCCATTCGGTCCATTTTGTCCGCGCCGGCTGAGAAACGAGCCACCCAGCCTAATCCAAATAAAGTAGGAAGAATGAGGAGAATATAAACTAAATGGTACAATTTTAAAGGGGGTGCAGGAACAAAGAGATCTGGGGATGTATGTACACAAATCTTTGAAGGTGACAGGACAAGTTGAGAAGGCTGTTAAAAAAGCATACAGTATCCTTGGCTTTATAAACAGAGGCATAGAGTACAAAAGCATGAAAGTTATGCTAAACCTTTTTAAATCACTGGTTAGGCCCCAGCTGTCCAATTCAGGGCACCACATTTAGCATGGTAAGGCCTTACAGAAGGTTTAGAGGGAATTTACTAGAATGGTATCAGGGATGCTGAACTTCAGTTACGTGGAGAGACTAGAGAAGCAGGGTTGTTCTCCTTAGAGCAGAGATGGGAGATTTAATAGAGGTGTTCAAAATCATGGAGGGTTTTGATAAAGTAAATAAGGAAAAACTGTTTCCAGTGGCAGAAGGGTCATAAGGGTCATTCACCAGAGGACACAGATTTAAGGTAATTGGCAAAAGAATCTGAGGCGAGATGAGGAGAAGTTTTTTTAAGCAGTGAGTTGTTATGATCTGGAGTGCACTACCTGAAAGAGTGGTGGAAGCTAGTTCAATAATAACTTTCAAAAGGATAAATACTTGAAGGGGAAAAATTTGCAGGAATATTGGGAAAGTGGCATTGGAGTGGGACTAATTCAATAGCTCGATCAAGCAGAGGCACGATGGGCAGTATGGCCTCCTTCTGTGCTGTATCGTTCTATCTATCTATCATTATCTTTCCTATTACCGACATTAAGCTAACTGGTCGATAGTTCCCTGGACTTGTTCTATTTCCCTTTTTAAGTATAGGAATCACACTAGCTGTCCGCCTGTCCTCTGGCACTATTCCCTTTTCTAATGAATTTTTATATAAATGTAATAGTGCCTCTGCTATCTCTTCCCTAACCTCTTTTAAGATGCGTGGATGCAATCAATCCAGACATGGGGTTTTATCCTCTCTAAGTTTGATTAGTTTATCAATTATCTCACCCTTTCTATCTTAAATGTCTTTGCATCTTTTTTCATCTCTTTTTCTAATGTCATGTCCACCTTGTTAGTCTCCCTGGTAAATACTGAGGTAATGCGTGGTCTTATCCGATAACCTGAAAAGATAACCATGCCTGAGTGCCAGACTAGTATATTGGCCATGATCTGTCTATTTCAAGAGTGTCAACCAGCATAGTCTTGAAAGCTTAAATTCAAAGAAGCATTTACTTATACAAATGTCTTAACTGGTGCGCAAGGAGACTAAGGGGTGAGAAATTGCATCAAAGACATGTAAGATTAAAGGTCCAATAAAAATGTGATTATTACCAGTTTATTTATTTTTGAATTTTGTTTGTGTCTATTGTGTTACAGACTGTAACTCCACTGAGAGTGTCAAGTCCCAGGAGCAGCTGGCAACACATTCCCTCCCTTCTTCCAATCCAGGCACCAGTAGGTCTTCCACTCCCTCCCACAACTCTGTTGGAGGCCAGAATCTGATGCCAGAAGCCACCACCACCCAAAAGAACCCTTCTAAAGTTATATATGTCTTCTCTACAGAAATGGCCAACAAGTAAGTGAGCTAACCAATA
Source organism: Heptranchias perlo (assembly GCF_035084215.1). Lineage (NCBI taxonomy): Eukaryota > Metazoa > Chordata > Chondrichthyes > Hexanchiformes > Hexanchidae > Heptranchias > Heptranchias perlo. The sequence goes on from NC_090330.1 coordinate 79,171,241, forward strand.
ATTTATGCATCTAGCCATGTTTGGTTGTTCACTGCTGGACGCACCAGGAAGCAAATCCATTGTTACATATGTTATTACAGGATGCTAAATTTACCAATTAATAACTTTTACTGTTTGCAGTTTGTAACGTTATAGTCAACATTACAGCTTGGCGAAGGGTTTTTCTACTTTAATGTTTTAAACCTGTGACCCTTCTCCTCCACAGGTGAACAGGGTACCCTTTTTCACTGATTACCTGTACTGCTTGAGTTTGGAGTTTCCTGTCAGGTCCATCCGATATACAGGCTGTCCAATCTGACTTTCCTAATCAGAAAAGTGGGCAGAGACTGATGATGCTAGATCTGTGCCCACTTTACATTGCCCACCTTTTTCTGGCAAGTAGGAATACTCCCCAGTATTCCTCTGAAATAGGTGAGAGTTTTATCCAAATATTAAAATGTGGGCAGGGATGTCCATTCATAATTTTAAACATGTGAACTGGGCATCATGAGGTGCTAGGCAGTGATAAGTATACAGAAGGTTATTTAAAGGACTAAATAATGTTAAGGGAATGGTATTTCAGCCATTTCTGACTTGCTTTTCTTCACTTTTTTTATTTTTCTGCTGACCAATTGTTCAATTTCCTTTTGCCCCCAGCTTCATTACTCCCCCCAATGGGTTTCTCAGTGGGAATCCCCTATCTAGTGTATTTGGAAGAATAGCACAACCAACATTGGGATATAGGCCAGGCTACACGAGAGGCACTCTGTGCGAACCTGTCAGGACACACACCCGCACCTGCAGACAATAGGAAACTTATCTCGGATTGGCAGATGATTAGGGCAGGTAGAGGTTCCCATTCCAAAACCGCGCACCCTATGCCTCACTAATCATAATGTTGGATGCTTTCTCAGAAGCATGACAGTCATAGTACATCATGATGTCAGTGGCACTGCATGAAAGAAGGCATGTCAGGATGACCAGCAGCCAACATAGTCTGACTGGCTGCATCTACCAAGATATTACCAAACATTTCTCTGACCCACCTACCTGGCGACAGCCATGGGGAACTATCTTCCCAGGGTACATATCATCAGAGCTGTGCCATCTGCTGTAATGAGAGCTGCACCTACCATGTGGTACAGAGCTGGCACATCCACTGATTGTGATGGACTGCTGCGGCCTGAAACTTGGCCCCACCTCCTTGCAGCATGCTGACTTGTGGGGATGGATCTATGGAGTGACGAGAGGTCCACCCTCCTCACAACCACCTCATGCAGCACCATCTCTACTTCAGCAGTCATCAAGCAGACCACTGGGTGCTGATCTGCTCAGCCACATGCCTGCAGACTCATGTTTGCACTTTGAGGCTCCTTTCCATTCATTTTTGCCTGTTAGTTTTTCACCCCCTCTGCCTTCAGCTCTGCAAATGCTGCTAATTGCCTTTTGAGCCTTTCCAAAAGATATCAGAATTTTTGTCATTCTATTGTGATACTTCCCTTTAAATTTCACTTGCACATAATTTTCTGCTTCCACGTTAGTGGTGGATGCAAACAGTATACTTTATCTGTCTAAAACCTGCCAATAGCCATTCCAGTCTAATCTGTGCCAATAGAGGAAAATCAGCACGCTGTGCTTAGTTAGCTGCAAGCAAAGGCACTTGAGGATAAAGTATGCACTTGAAGTACTGATTGCTGTAAACAGCTTGTTCGACTGGTGTCGGCACACTTGTTATTTCAGTCACTTCAGCGAATCCCCAGTGGTGAAGCCCCATCTTTCTTTCCTTCACTGGATTACTGCAAATTTCTCAGCTATTTCTTATTCTTTGGCCCGTGTATTGCATGTTTACGTGGGCCATCTCGGTTGTTCTGACCCATTGAGTTTAATAACGTATCCATAATTTTGTTTTAATATATAAACAAAATATGTGTGGTTGAGGATTTCATCCAAAATAGTGCAGTTTGATTTGTTTTGAAGCTTCTGGGTTTCTTTTAACATGGGTGTGTAGCCTAGAAACCACCAGTGACTACTTGCCAATAAGCAATGTGTCCTTCTTATTTCAAGGACTAGAATCAGACTGTTATTGTCTGTGATGAATATTCTGTTCATTTCACTGATCATTTCAATGATGTTAGCCATCGGGTGCCAAGTTGGTGAATGTAGGAAGGCACAATTATCAGGACTTCTGATCTAAAAAATACACGCACGTGTATAAAATAGTCTGCCAATTCCCCAACATTTCTATTGAGCATGTCTGTATTACTATACCAATTTTAGAAGTGGGTACACTGTACATTGCATGCTGGGAGCTTTTCTCCCTATCACCAACATATGGGTGGAAGCAAAGTTTTGAAAATGTTAACTGTACTTTTGCTCCATTAGTAGATTGAAGTACAATGGAGCTCATAATGAAACGACAGGCATCCCGTACAGGGATACGGGGGTGGTGCCAGAGGACTGGAGAATTGCAAATGTTACACGCTTGTTCAAAAAAGGGTGTCAGGACCGGCAAGTATAGGCCAGTCAGTTTAACTTCGGTGGTGGGAAGCTTTTAGAAACGATAATCCGGGACAAAATTAATAGTCACTTGGACAAGTGCGGATTAATAAAGGAAAGCCAGCATGGATTTGTTAAAAGCAAATCGTGTTTAACCAACTTGATTGAGTTTTTTGATGAGGTGACAGAGAGGGATGATGAGGGCAACACAGTTGATGTTGTGTATATAAACTTTCAAAAGGCGTTTGATAAAGTGCCACATAATGGGCTTGTCAGCAAAATTGAAGCCCATGGAATAAAAGGGGCAGTGGTAGCATGGATATGAAATTGGCTAAGTAACAGGAATCAGAGAGTAGTGGTGAACAGTTGTTTTTCGGACTGGAGGAAAGTATACAGTGGTGTTCCCCAGTGGTCAGTACTAGGGACACTGCTTTTTTTTGGTATATATTGAAAACTTGGACTTGGGTGTATAGGGCACAATTTCAAAATTTGCAGGTGACACAAAACTTGGAAGTGTAGTGAAAAGTGAGGAGGATAGTAATGGACTTCAAGAGGACATAGGCTAGCTGGTGGAATGGGTGGACACATAGCAGATTAAATTTAATGCAGAGGTGCGAAGTGATACATTTTGGCAGGAACAACGAGGAGAGGCAATATAAATTAAATGGTACAATTCTAAAGGGGGTACAGGAACAGAGAATCCTGGGGGTTTACATACACAAATCTTTGAAGGTGGCAGGACAAGTTGAGAAAACTGTTCAAAAAGCATAGGGGATCCTGGGCTTTATAAATAGAGGGATAGATTACAAAAGCAAGGAGGTTATGTTGAACCTTCATAAAACACTGGCTCGGCCACAACTGGTGTATTGTATCCAATCTGGGAACCGCACTTTAAGAAGGCCTTAGAGAGGGTGGAGAAAAGATTTACTAGAATGGTTCCAGAGATGAGGGACTTCAGTTACGTGGATAGATTGGAGAAGCTGAGGTTGTTCTCCTTAGAACAGAGGAGATTTGATAGAAGTGTTCAAAATCATGAAGGGTTTAGATAAAGTAAATAAAGAGAAACTGCTCTCATTGGCGGAAGGGTCGAGAACCAGAGGACACAGATTTAAGGTGATTGGCAAAAAAACCAAAGGCGACGTGAAGAAAATCTTTTACGCAGCGAGTAGTTACGATCTGGAATGTGCTGCCTGAAAGGGTGGTGGAAGCAGATTCAATCATGGCTTTCAAAAAGAAATTGGATAAATATTTGAAGGGACAAAATTTGTAGGGCTACAGGGAAAGACTGGGGGAATGGGACTAACTGGATTGCTCTTACAAGAAGCTGCCACAGGCTCGATGGGCCGAGTGGCCTCCTTCTGTGCTGTAACGATTCTATGATTCTATCCCGTATTATCCAACAAGGAGGCCTGAGGCGTACAATATGACGGAGCATTCAGGATGCCAGTGCATCATCTACTGGGTCACCCCATTAGGGGCCTCCTATGATGTGACTGGAACACCCAAGCAACATTCCAGGTGTACAGGGTATAAATTTGTCTTGGGCAGTAGTGCGAAAGGGACAATAGAGAAAATCGGGCGCAGTGTAAAACGGACTGCCGATTTGCTATTGCGTGTTTTGCACTACCACCCAAGATAAATTTATACTCCACACTACCAGTTTCCAATGGGAGTCCCACATATCAGATTTAAAATTTTGTGTCCAGACTGTAACATCATTTAAAAGGGATACGTATTTGAAAAGGATAAATGTAAAAGGACACAGGGATAAGACTAGGAAATGGGATTAGATTAGATAGACGGTTGAAGAGATAGCACTGGCACATGCACGATGAGCTGAATGGCTTCCTTCTGTGTTGTAATTTCCAGGATTGCACATTAAGAGTGATTCTGCAATCCAGTGCTCTGTAATTGAGGTGAAAACTGCACACAGCGAATGTGGGATTGGAGTTGAGGACTTTAATCCACTTCTAGAATATGTTGCCTAAGATAATTCATCTGAGTACACTGAAAAGGAATTTCCACTATCCCTAGTCGAGCTCCCTCTTAGTGCTGAGGGAGAGAGTCAGGTGGGGAGTTGTTGTTTTTGTGCACCACGTTGAGTTATGCATCTGATGTTTTTTTCCCGTAAAGGTGACCGTCTATAAAGTCTCTGATCATCGTGGATTAGGCTGAGAGTGACTGTGGCCAAGATCTTGGCCAGTATTTTGGAATCATTCTTGAGCAAGGTTATGCAACGATAGGATGAATGTGATTGTAATTGTTATGAAAGGGAGGGTGTCCGTCTCTTCGACATGGTGGAACAGTTTCAGCAGGAGGGGTGTCAGGTTGGAGAGTGGGGCCTTGTAGAACTCAGCTGGGTAGCTATTGATCCAGATACTTTCTTGGGCTAGAGGTGTAGTACGGCCAGGTTCGTCTCCTTGGTTGACTGAAGAGTCCAGTGACTGCGGGCAGGATTTTAAAAGGTAAAAACAGGTGGGTTGGGAGTGGGGGGGCAATCAAAATCGCTGTTTTTGGGAACAGGCAGACATCCCGGCTGGAACCTGCACATTTTTGAATGAAACTCAGGCAAATCTGTCAGTCAACAGGAAGCCCCACCCCCACCTAAACTCAGTGGGCCCATAATTAAAGTGGCAAATGTACCTCATTGAGGTACTTAATGTAGTTTATTTTTTGTGTATTGGACACTTAAAAACATTTTAACGCTACCTGGCTGCTTTCCCACAGCTTCCGATTCATGCCTGGTGAAACCAGACGGGAAGGGCTGGATCAATGAAAAATAGACTAAATAAATTAAATAAAATTACATTTCCCATTGTAAAAAAAGTAAATAAACATACCTTAAAAACGATGTTGCCTGGACCCCCATCTCCGTTGACTCCATTCCGCACCCCCCCCCCAAATCAGGCTTTGAGTGGCCCCATTAGGGTCGTGATCCCGTCTACTTCCCTTACGGGTTTTGTACCCGCAATTCACCCCCCCACCCTACCCCAGACTCTTCCTGCTGGTATATTAAAATCCTGCTCCGTGTCTCCTCCTGGGTGAGGAACAGATTGGTCAGGTGGTGGGATGTTGCTATACCAGGCACCCCATTAAGGAAGGCTGGAGCCATGGAAAGGGTATGGCAAAGATTCACTGGAATGCTACCAGAAATGAGAGGTCACAGCTCTGAAGCAAGGCTTGAAAAATTGGGATTTTTTTTACTGGAGCAGAAAAGATTCAAGAAAACATAATGGAAGTTTTTAAAATTATGAAAGTTTTTGGGATGGTAAATAGTGAGTGTTTCCACTGGTTGGATAATCGTCAGTGGATTATTACTAGAAGAACAAAGAAAGTTATTAGAATTGGAGTGCTTTAACACAAGGAGCTATTGAGGCAAAAAATTGGGTAAGTATTTGAAAAGGAAGAATACGCTACGGGGGAGAGGACAGGGAATTGCAATTAGAGCAGACAGCTCCAGTTAAAGAGCTAGCATAGGCTCGATGGGCCAAATGGCCTCCTTCTGTGCTGTAAGTTCTGTGCTTAGCTATTTTAAAATTAAATTTTAAAATTATTTTTCCCTTTTATAATAAATGTAATCTCTGAGCAACTAAATAAATATTTAAATAAAAGAAAATAGAAAAGGCGTCAAAACAGCAGCAGATCTTCAAACTTGATTTTTAAAATAACTTGGTCATTGCCAGCAACTTTTTCTACATGAAACTTTTCACTCATTCAAAATAAAATTTCAACTTTAGCCAGAGAAAATTGAAATCTAAAACTATCGGTATAGACAAAAAGCTAAGCAGTGACTCCACCTGATTAACCTACAAGGAAAACTAATGCTTTCAGTTAATTCAGCTTTGACTTTATTTCTTGGTCTAATGTAGCTAGCTATACAAGCATTTTCTTACACCCTGTGTCGAAGCTCCTTTGTCTGAATTCTTTTAAACCTCCTACCTCATCTTGTCTTCCCCTCTTTGCCAAGATTTCTGACATTCACACATCTCGTGAACAAACAATTATCCTCCCCTTCTTGACCAGATTTCCCCCATGTCTGTCCTTCACAATCTCCAGCTAATCCGGAGCTCGGCAACCATCCTCTCCCACATAGGAATCACTACCATCCTTGTCTAGCTGCATTGGTTCTCTATACTGCAGCAAATCAGCTTCAAGTTCCTCATTTTCAAATTTCTACATTACTGTCTTTGCGTAATGTTCTCCAGCCCTACATTCTTCTGATTTAAAGGTTACTGGCCTAGAAATCTGATTGCGCCTGAAATCAGGTGCACGAGGGGCTGGGCGTGGATTTGCTGCACCAGTTACTACCAATACAAGCAGCACACAATATCTGTCCACTGATTCAGGTATGCAGCCAGCACTACCCATGTTATTTATTAACTGCACGCCTATCGGGGGGAAGGGTTAAATGCAGCAACCTAATTGAGGAATGGTTGAAGGAGGGAACGAGCGAGCACCAAGGTTCTCTGATGTAACACTGGAGGTTTCGGTGCAGGCAGTGCACCAAAGGAGGGACATCCTTTTTCCCCCAGATACATCTACAGAGGAGGTAGTGGGATGAGCTCGCTGAGAACGTCAATGCCAAGAGCATTGCCACAAGAACGTGGCTACAATGCAGCAAAAAATTCAATGATTTAACTAGAGTTGTTAAGGTAAGAAGACTGCTAAAATACTTTCTTAGCATGGCTGCATCACTCACAGCCTCCTTAATTACAACACTCACAGCACTCTCAACATTGCGCTCCCCCATTACCCTGCATTGTCTTGCAATCACTGCAGCACACTTCACTAAACATTCTTCTCCTTATGCTCATACACTCACCACTATTACAACCCTCACTTACCCACAAGTCACAACAGACACACACACTGTCAGCTATTCCACCATGACAGCCACATTCTTCAAGCTCCTCTCAAGATTCTCTCCGACACACTTCACTCTTTCTTGCAGGAGATATTCGCACATGCCAGGCAACAGGCTGCCACCAGAGGAGGAAGAGTCCATCTGCATGCCCTCTCCCTCCCCCTTAAAGACAGCAGGCTCACCATGCTGGGAAGGGGTAGAGCAGAGGCCTTGTCCACTGATGACGCTGGAGAAGATACCGCACAGGGTTTCTTTATATATAACCCTCTTTGTCTCTTCTGACTTCTCCCTCACCCCACACACTCTGCATGACAAGCTGTAGATGCTTTCAAGACCCACTTCTTTCGCTCTGCTCTCCCTCACATCACAAGCTAACCTTTGTCCCTTTCTTTCATTTCAGCTGTTAAGAATGTCGACACCCCTCAGCCAGTAGAGGAAGAGGAGCGCAGTGTTCCTGAAGATACACCGTCACTTGATCTGAGCATCGCAAGCACCAGCTCAGATATTGGCACCACATGGACTTTAGAGGCTAGGTTAGAGGAGGTGGTAATATACACATTACAGATCAAACTTTAAACGAACAAGAGACGATTGAGCCAGGACCAAGGGGCTTTCTTTAATCCTGGACTTCATTTTCATGATTGCATGTTCTCTCTCAGGATGACCGCATGCCTGCTCCCCCGCTCTACACCAGTGTCCTTGCTGGTGCCGCTCAGCCAGCTGGCCCAGACTGCTGCAGCCCACACCAAGATGTTCCAGTCTGCAGCCAGGCACTCTGTGCCCAGAGCTGCTTGAAGTTGTCCTCCAAAGCTATCGGAAGTATCCTCAACAGCAGCCTTCCACTTTCCAAGCTCCCAGCCACAGGGGAAGTGCTTCATAGGCACCAGGACAGGAAAATGATCTCACAAAACAGGCACTAAGGGCTTGGACAAGGGTGATTAGTCATTTTGTTTTGTCAATGCTGACATGATTTGTTTGATAAATATGTTTTTGATCTGGTTTTGGAATTGGCATTTGTCTTTGTAGTGAAGTGAAGGCAAGACCAATAAGTTGGAGTGAAGGAAGGCAAAGGAGGTTGTAAAAAGAATGGTAAAGATTGTGGGATTGTTGGTGAATGGGGACTGGAAGGGTTCATTTACTAGAAGCGCTCCTCGATGAGATTGTCTCTGCGAGCTTGGGCAAATAGAATCATAGAATGATACAGCATTGAAGGAGGCCATTCGGCCCATCGTACATGTGTCGGCTCAGTGAAAGAGCTATCCAATTAATCCCACTCCCCTGCCCTTTCCCCATAATCCTGCTAATTTTTCCACTTCAATAACTTTCAGAAAAGAATTGGATAAATACTTGAAGTGGAAAAATCTGCAGGGCTATGGGAAAAGAGCAGGGGAGTGGGACTAATTGGATAGCTCTTTCGAAGAGCCAGCACAGGCACGATGGGCCGAATGGCTTCCTTCTATGCTGTATCATTCTATGATTCTATAAGTATTTATCCAATTCCCCTTTGAAAGTTATTATTGAATCTGCTTCCACCACCCTTTCAGGCAGTGCATTCCAGATCATTACAACTCACTGCATAAAAAATTCTCCTCATCTCTCCTCTGGTCCTTTTGCCAATTACCTTAAATCTGTGTCCTTTGTTTACCAATTCTGTACCACTGGAAACAGTTTCTCCTCATTTACTCTATCAAAAACCTTCAGGATTTTGAACACCTCTATTAAATCTCCCCATAACTGTCTCTGCTCTAAGAAAAACAACCCAAGCTTCTCTATTCTCTCCATGTAACTGAAGTCCCGCATCCCTGTATCATTCTAATGAATCTCCTCTGTACCCTTTCTAAAGTCTTGACATCCGTATGCTTTTTTAAACAGCCTTCTCAACTTGTCCTGCCACCTTTAAAGATTTGTGTTTGTACAACCCCAGGTCTCTTTGTTCCTGCACCCACTTTAAAATTGTACCATTTAATTTATATTACATTTCCTCATTCTTCCAACCAAAGTGCATCACTTCACACTTCACTGTGTTAAATTGCATCTGCCATATTTTTGTCCATTTCAACAGACTTTCGATGTCCTCCTGAAGTCTGTTACCATCCTCCTCACTGTTTACCACATTTCCAAGTTTTGTGTCATTATTCCCTGTATACCCAAGTCCAAGTCATTTATATCAAAAATTGCAGTTGTCCTACTAACGACTCCTTGGGGACACCACTGTATGCATGCCTCCAGTCTGACAAATAACTGTTCACCACTACTCTCTGCTTTCTGTCTCTTAGTTAATTTCATATCCATGCTGCCACTGGGCTTGAATTTTGCTAACAAGTCTATTATGTGGTACTTTATCAAACGCCTTTTGAATGTCCATACACAACATCAACCGTACTAACTTTATCAACCCTCTCCGTTACTTCATCGAAGAACTCAATCAGGTTAGTCAAACATGATTTACCTTTAACAAATCCGTGCTGGCTGTCATTTATTAACCCATATTTTTCCAATTAATTTTGTCTCAGATTATTGTCTCTAAACCTTTCCCCACCACCGACATTAGGCTGACTGACCTTTAGTTGCCGGGTTTACCCCCTCCCTTTTTTAAACAGGAGTATAACATTTGCAATCCTCCAATCCTCTGGCTCTCATAATTGTCCTCCCATATCTGTACTTTCTGTATTCAGCTTGGTTCTCTACTGTATAATGAGCCTGACTATCACAAGCTTCCATTTTGTGTTTCATTTTAATCTCTATGGGCTCTCCAAGGACCCAAAATGGCATCAGGAATGCGTGCACACGCTTTTAGCATGACATGCGCCGGACGCCATATTGGTAAAGGCGTTCGCGCACGCGCAGATAACGAACACCGGCACCATGTAAAATAGAGAGAATATGCAGTAAATCAGTGTGCAACGCTGATTTAAAGGGACAGATGTGATTTTGGAACTCAATGCTCCAGCCAACACACTGTTTTAACCTCGGCACAGCTGAACAGGTCTTAAACAGCATGGAAGACCCCCCCCACCCGACCAACGCTATTTAAAGGGGTCATGCAGGAGTTACAGATTAGTTGCTGGATTATTGCTTCTGGCTGCTGATGCATTTGTACCTGTTTTTGGAGGTCTCCTATACTTGAATACTAGGACTAGGGGACATAGCCTAAAATTTAGAGCCAGGACCTACGGGAGTGAAGTTGGGAAACGCTTCTACAGGCAAAGGGTGGTAGAAGTTTGGAACGCTTTTTCGCAAATGGGCAGTTGATGATCAATTGTTAATTTTAAAGGTAAGATTGATAGATTTTTGTTAGCCAAAGGTATTAAGGGATATGTGGCTAAGGCGGGTATATGGAGATAGATCACAAATCAGGAATGATCTCATTGAATGGCGGAACAAGCTCGAGGGGGTTAATGGCCTGCTCCTGTTCCTATGTTCCTATAATAAAGTTTCAAGACTCTACAGGGAGTGGCTGGCTAGATGACGGGCAACAGCGAGAACACTGGCAGAGTTGCAGGGGTGGGACAGGAATGCTGTCATCCTGAGAGAGGACAGCAGGTTCATGTTCCATGCAGCCACTGCCACTTGCTGTCTCCTATTATGCGCCACCTTCTCCTGCAAGAAAGCTCGATATGTGTCGGTGAGTGTCCTGCAAGATGTTTAGGTGATGTGGCTGCCATGATTGAATAGCTGCCAGTGTGTGTGACCTGTGAGTTGTGGGTGTACGGCTTGCAACAGTGGTAAGTGTGAGGGCGAGGGGAAGCAACTGATAGGAAGAGCTGAGTACTGATTGAAAGAGTTTGTTGATAGATGGGTGATGGGGGGTGTAGTGCGTGAAGCAGTGGATGAGGCTAGTGGTGCAGTTGGTAGGAGATGCCACTTAACAGTTGACCTCACTCACCTTGCCCACTCGTGTCAAAGCATTGAACTTCTTCCTGCACTGCATCCATGTTCGTGGTGCTATGCGCCTGGGATTGACTTTGTCCCCTACTGCCTCCCACTGCCTCGGGAACCATATGATTGGGGGGCCTCTTCCCCCCCCCCCCCCACACTGTGGATATAGGATGCCCCTTATTCTGTCCACCTCTTGCACCAAGGATTCTAGTGCATCATCAGAGAACCTTGTGCAGGCTCTCTCGCAGGCCTGGTACAAACTCAGATCGGCAGATTAGAAGGGTCTGGAATGCAAATTGGAGGATGTGTGATTTAGTAGTGTGCCACCTTTATTCAATGTTTTACCATAACTCAACAGTTTGTCAAACTCCGGGACCTGCATCTGTGTTTTACGTGTGCGAAGTCTGATCTCTGTTCAGACTCTGTGTGGACCCGTATCTTATATTTTGCAAATATCAGAGTCCCGCAAACATTGAGCAGCTTAGTTGATAGTCATTAAAAATTCCACAGGTCCCATCATCACCATGCTGCACTATATTGCAGCACAGATTCACTTCCCAATTGACTTCTACCACTTCCTACAGATGCAATGCACCTCCCCTTTAAGAGGTGCTGGCTGCCTTTAAGTGATGCTACCCACTCACACTATCTGGGCCCCCTGCTGGTGAGCAGCCGCTCAACAGTGCAGGTAGTGCTGGCTGGACGCAGCAATCAGGTAAATCACTAAGCAGCACGAATGGTACATGCTGCCTGCATCTCAATGACTGGGCGTGGGTTAATCATGTACCATGACCCCCGCGCCCAGTTTTGGGGGTTACCCAGTATAATCCCCTACATCTTTAGTCATCCAGGCAGCTCTAGTTTTGGATGCCGTTCCTTTCCCCCTCGTGGGAATGTGTCTTGTTTGTACCCAAAGTATCTCCTCTTTGAAGGCCTCCCATTGCTCATTTACTGTTTTAGTTGTCAATTTTTTATTCCAATCCACTTAGACCAAATTTCCTTTCAACTCACTGAAATTAACCCACCTCCTGTTGAGTATTCTAACATTTGTTTGTTCCTTGTCCTTTTCCAAAACTACTCTAAACCTAATGATATTGTGATCACTTTTTCCCAAATGTTCCCCACTGAGGTATGCTCCACTTGTCCCACTTCAATAATGGAATCTTTACTCAAGAATGTAATAGAAAAAATCTTGAAACCAAAAATATAATAAAAATTCAGGTATTGTCCCCTTAGATTGGATGCGGGACAAGCTTGACAGGCTACTCCTGTTCCTATGTTCCTAAGAATAGTCAGCATGGATTTCAAAAGGGAAGGTCATGCTTGACCAACCTTATTGAATTCTTTGAAGAAGTAACAGAAAAAGTAGACAAGGTTAATACAGTAGATGTAATACACTTAGATTTTCAAAAGGCCTTCCATAAGGTAGTGGACTCATGACTAAGGTCAGAGCATGTGGAGTCAGAGGACAAGTAGCAGAATGGATAGCAAGCTGGTTACAAAACAGAAAACAGAGTAGGGGTAAGGGTCGTTACTCAGACTGGCGAATGGTGGGATATGTGGTTCCACAGGGATCAGTGATGGGACCACTGTTGTTCACCATTTACACCATTTAAATACTGAGGAGGACGGTGACAAAATATAAGAAGACATGAATAAACTTGCAGAATAGGCATGTAATTGGCAAATGAATTTCAATAGATGTAAATATGATGTGGTGCATTTTGGTGGGAAGAATAAAGAGGCCACATACTCCTTGGAAAATAAGAGTCTAAATAGGTTAGAGATGCAACGTCATCTACAGGTACAGATGCATAAATCACTAAACGTAGCGATGCATATAAGGCCATAAAAAACAGACAAAACACTGGGGTTCGTTTCTAGAGGAATAGAATTGAAAAGCAGAGAAGTTATGTTCAACTTGTATATAATCTTGGTTAGACCACATTTGGAAGTATTGTGTACAGTTCTGATCCCCATATTATTAAATGGTGCAAAAAAAAATACAAGGTTGATACCAGAATTGCGAGGTTATACCTATCAGGAAAGATTGATCAGGCTGGGGCTCTTTTCTCTAGAAAAGAGAAGGCTGAGGGGTGACCTGATGGAGATTCTTAAGATTCTGAAAGGGTTTGATAGGGTAGATATAGAGAAGATGTTTCCATTTGTGGGAGAACAAAACTAGGGACCATAAATATAAGTTATTCAGGAGAAACATAGAAACTTCTTTACCCAGAGAGTGGTTAGAATGTGGAACTCGCTACCACAAGTAGTTGAAGCAAATAGCATAGATGCGTTTAAGGGGAAGCTAGAAAGACACGAGGGAGAAAGGAATAGAAGGTTATGCTGATATAGTTAGATGAAGAGGGGTGGGAGGAGGTGCGTGTGGAGCATAAACACGAACATAGACCTGTTGGGCTAAATGGCCTGTTTCTATGCTATGCCATTGTTTAAAAAGGGAGAAAAAGATAGACCGAGTAATTATAGGCCAGTCAGTCTAACCTCGGTGGCGGGCAATTTATTGGAATCAATTCCAAGTGACAGTATAAACCGTCATTTAGAAAGGTACTGATTAATCAAGGACAATCAACATGGATTTGTTAAGGGAAGGTTGTGTCTGACTAACTTGATTGAATTTTTTTAGGAGGTAACAAGGAGGGTCAATGAGGGTAACGCATTTGTTGTCGTGTACATGGATTTTAGCAATGCTTTTGACACATGGCAGACTGGTCAAAAAAGTAAAAGTCTATGGGATTCAAGGGAAAGTGGCTAGTTGGATCCAAAATTGGCTTGGTGGCAGGAAGCAAAGGGTAATGGTCGACGGGTGTTTTTGTGACTGGAAGGCTGTTTCCAGTGGGGTTCCGCAAGGCTCGGCAATAGGTCCCTTGCTTTTTGTGGTATATATTAATGAGTTGGACTTGAATGTGGGGGACTTGATCAAGAAGTTTTCAGATGATTCAAAAGTTGGCCGTGTGGTTGATAGTGAGGAGAAAAGCTGTGGATTGCAGGAAGCTATCAATGGACTGGTCAGGTGGGCAGAAAAGCGGCAAATAAGAACATAAGAACATAAGAAATTGGAGCAGGAGTAGGCCAATCGGCTCCTCGAGCCTGCTCCGCCATTCAATAAGATCATGGCTGATCTGATCCCAACCACAAATCTAAAGAACACAAGAAGTCGGAGCAGGACCCGGCCACATAGCCCCTGGGCCCTCTCCGCCACCCACAGGGCATTGACCGATCCGAACTCAGCTTCATGTCCAATTTCCTGCCCGCTCCCCATAACCCCTAATTCCCTTTACTTCTAGGAAACTGTCTATTTCTGTTTTAAATTTATCTAATGATGTAGCTTCCACAGCTTCCTGGGGCAGCAAATTCCACAGACCTACCACCCTCTGAGTGAAGAAGTTTCTCCTCATCTCAGTTTTGAAAGAGCAGCCCCTTATTCTAAGATTATGCCCCCTAGTTCTAGTTTCACCCATCTTTGGGAACATCCTTACTGGAATTCAATCTAGAGAAGTGTGAGGTAATGCATTTGGGGAGGGCAAACAAGGCAAGGGAGAACACAATAAATGGGAGGATACTGAGAGGTGTAGAGGAACAAAGGGACCTTGGAGTGCATATCCACAGATGCCTGAAGGTAGCAGGACAGGTAGATAAGGTGGTTAAAAAGGCATACAGGATACTTTCCTTTATTGGCAGAGGCATAGAATATAAGAGCAGGGAGGTTATGCTAGAACTGTATAAAACATTGGTTAGGCCACAGTTTGAGTACTGTGTACAGTTCTGGTCACCATATTACAGGAAAGATGTGATTGCGTTGGAGAGGGTACAGAGGAGATTTACGAGAATGTTGCCATGGCTGGAGAATTTTAGCTATGAGAAAAGATTGGATAGGCTGGGGTTGTTTTCTTTGGAACAAAGGAGACTGAGGAGAGATTTAATTGAGGTATTTTAAATTATGACGGGACTAGATAGAGTGGATAGGGAGGATCAATTTCCCTTAGCAGAGAGGTCAATAACCAGGGGGCATGGATTTAAAGTAATTGGTAGAAGGATTAGAGGGGAGCTGCGGAGAAATCTTTTCACCTAGAGAGTGGTGGGGGCCTGGAACTCACTGCCTGAAAGGGTGGTGGAGGCAAAAACCCTCAACTCATTTAAAAAGTACTTGGATGTGCACCTGAAGCGCCGTAACCTACAGGGCTATGGACCAAGTGCTGGAAAGTGGGATTAAGCTGGATAGCTCTTTCTCGGCCGTCACGGACACGATGGGCTGAGTGGCTGCCTTCTGTGCCATGACTTTCTATGATTATATGTAATTCTATGTAATACCCCATCTAGTACCAAGCACTAGCCACCCTTCACTGGTCAGGAAATTAACAGCTGAGAAAATATTTAGCTTTTCCTGACAGAAATGAAACTATAGAAAAATTCCTACGTTAATGAAGTTCTGCCACTAGATGTCACCTGTGGACCTTATGTAGTTTAGTGGATTCCCATTACAAGCAGCATAGCAGGACAAAGAAAAGGCTGTGTGCAAACCGGGGATTGTATTTAAACCAGGGCCTGCTACACTATCAATTAACTATGTCAAAATTAGTAATCTGTGAGAACCCTGCAAAAGAGTTGACCATAGCTGTAACATTTCAACATGGATTAGCACTGTAACCCAACGTTTTTCTGCAGGTCCACTTACACAATTAATTATTGACCAATTCAGGTTATATTCTATTTAACCTAAGATCCAAAAGCAATTTAAAAAAAACATAGATCTTACAGAGCACATCATAATATCATAATATCACAGAGCACAGCCAATCCGAGACAGATCATCCAGATAAGTTGCCTAAGGTTTCGAATTTCCTCGGAGCTGCTCCTGCTCTGCCACCGTAATTTCACCACAAATCACACACGTAAACGGACTTCCATCGCACATCCACTGAAGTTACAACAGTGGAGTGGCAGCAGCTCCAAGAAAATTCCTGGCCTCGGTGTTTCTTTCCCTGAGAGACCCCCTAACATGACAGATCTTATGAGTTTGACTTTGGCCTAAAATATAAAGGAATAATCATATTACTTGTGTTTTAAATGATTTGAATGGGAAGGAAAGCAGAAGAGTAAATTTACATGAAGAACTTCCTCTTCTTCCCCATCACAGTGGCTTTCCTTTAAACTAAGTGACTACTGCATGGAATCTTTGAGGTATTCAGAATCTTTCCTTTTAAAAGCTATTGTGCCCATTATTATTATAATCTGCTTCCCCCACTGTTTCTGAGATGGCTAGATGAATTGAAAATTTGATTCATTTTGTTAGGTATGGGTATTAAGGGTTACGGAACCAAGGCAGGTAGATGGAGTTAAGGTACAGATCAGCCATGATCTAATTGAATGGCGGACCAGGCTTGATAGGCTGAATGACCTACTCCTGTTCTTGTGTTCCTAACAACCTCCTGTGTTTAAAAAACAATTCTCCTAACCTCTCTGTTTGATTTTAGGTGATCATAAATTCATTCCCTCCAGTTACCGATTCACCAACTAGATTTGAGTTGATAGAGTTCTCAAAACTCTTCTTAATTTTAGGCACCTTAACGCTCTCTGTAGAGCATTCTGAAATAACCCTCAGTTTCTCCTCATAACTAAAGCTTCTCATCCCTGAGATCATTTAGGTAAATGTCCTGATATCGATCCTAAAGTATGGTGCCCAAAAGTGGATACAATATTCTAACTGCATCCTAATCAATGATTTGTATAAGTTTAGTATTATCTCTTTGCTTTCTTACTCTAAACCTCTACTTCAAAAGATCCCCACGTGCTTTTCTTTTTTTATAGCTTCGTCAACTTATCCTCCCACTTTTAAATATTTGTGTATTTGAATTCCCAAGTCTCTCTGCTCCTCTACTCCTTTTACAGTTTTACCATTTCATGTATACATCCTCTCGTTCTTCCTCCCAAAATGACGACTTGGCCCCTGTACCACATCCTATAAAATCTACAGAACTGCAGTAAAATATAGACAACTGGCAGAGAAATTGGCAAGAGAGAAAAAAAACACTGCTAACTGGAAGTTGCAAGGGATGTCTCCATGTCACATGAGCACATTATGATAAAAATGATGCAGCATTCTTCTTCTGCAAATAATTGTTTGTCACACACTTTCTTTTAATCCTGTTGCAATCAAACAAGTCATGGAGATATTAGGGACATTAGGAATGCAGTTGGATGTTCGACTGACTGAATTGGTGATAGTGGAAGGACAATCTTAGAAGGGTCATATGGGATTATCTGGGCATTGACTTTATGTTCCTTTATTGTATTACCAAACAGCATAGCTTTTTCTCTCCCAAAAATGTATTGAATCAGCGATTAAGCAAATTCTTTCTAAAGATCTGCATGCATAACATTGCACACAAATGATAGAAAACAATAAGGAATAATGGATTCCTGCTCCTGATCTGAGCCTAAATCTGATCAGTGACTTCAGATAATGTCAACCTGTAAGGCTGCATTCATATGGCTACTTTTACGTTAATGGAAAGTGGTGCTGGGTGCGGATCAATGAAAAAGTGGCCGTTCAACTCAAGACTACTGAGCACGCTAAAGGCCTGAGCTGTGAGACACTCTCCAGGAAGCTATGTCACACTGGTTTGACTTTAGTACAAATCCAGCCCAAGGTCAAAGTCAACAACAGCCACCTGAACCCCAAAATGAGACTGAAATCACTTCCAAGTACTAAACATACTCTGGTTTGTGGGGAGACTTTAGTTCTGTTTAGTTTTGCTTTGGCAGATAAACAGGATGCTCAGCGCAGTTGATATAAGTTGACACCCACAATTAGGGGTTAACAACTGAAACTTGATTACTGCAAATTTAAGAGTAATAATTTGAGACTGTTGACCCAAAGGTGTGAACATTTAGTGTTTCAGTTTACAGACTAATTGACAGTTCCCAAACAGTACACAGCTCTTTATATTTGAGGCTGGGAAAAAGAGTTTCAAACTCTTCATGTACTATGTGATTTGAGGACAATTTTAAACCTCAGGTGAAAATATTACAGGAATGCATTATCCGAGTGGAAAAAGTACACATGACTGCAGTAAAGCTGTCCGACAGCTGTAAATTCTAGCATAGTGTGATACGGAGCTCTCAGCAGAGATCTACAAGATTGAGCCTCTGGTATAAGTGGTCACATACTGAGCTGGATCGAGAACTGGCTGGAAGGCCATAGGCAGAAAGTAATTATAGATGGATTTGGATCTGTTTGGAGACAGTGGTGTCCCCCAGGGATCGGTGTTGGGACCGTTGCTCTTTACTATTTTTATTAATGATCTAAATGTATGTGTTGGGGGGTATGATCTGCAAATTTGCAGATGATACCAAGATCTGTGCGAGTGTCAGGACTGTAGACGATGCTCGACTGCTTCAGGCGGATCTTGATGTGTTGGGGGACTGGGCTCGTGACTGGCAATTGATGTTTAATTTAGAGAAGTGCAATTAATGTGGGCAGAACAAATGCTCAACATGCATACACCTTTCAGGAAAAGCATTAAAGCAGGTGGAGAAAGAAAGAGATCTGGGCGTTCTAGTGCATAAATCTTTAAAGGTTAATGAGCAATGCCGTGAAGTGATAGCGAGTGCAGATGCATTTATAGGACAATTGACTATAAGACAAAGCATACTATTTTGTCCTTGTACAAGACCTTGGTCAGGCCTCATTTAGAATTGAGTGTCCAGTTTTGGTCTCCTCACATGGTGATATTGAGGCTTTGGAAAGGGTGCAGAGGAGGTCCACTAGACTAATTCCTAGCTTAAAGCATATTCGTTATCAAGGTAGGCTAAAAGAGCTGGGATTCTACACTCTAGAAAAGTGTAGACTTAGGGATGATCTAATTGAGGTTTATAAGATGATGAAAGGAATATATTGTGTTCCTGTTGACAGTTTGTTCCAATTAAATATGTTAGGGAGGACCAGGGTCACAATTTTAAGTTGTACAAGGCCAGATCTAGGTTAGATGTTAGGAGGTGGTTCTTTTCCCAGAGAATAGTGGACCTGTAGAACAGGCTCCTGGCTCTTGTGGTGGATGCCAATTCGCTGAATTCCTTCAACTGAGAGCTGGACCTGTTTCTGGCTGGGGCGGAGATCACCTCTAACAAAGGTTGGTAATGTCATGCATAGAATTATCAGGTCCAGAGTGATCTCCTGGACTAGTTTCGATCGCCAAAGAGGTTGGAGAGGAATTTCCCAGATTTTTTCCCCCCAAATTGGCCTGGGTTTTTATCTGTTTTTTCGCCTTTCCCAGGAGATCACATGATGTGGCGTAAGGAGTGTATATATTGTGGTACACAAGGTATCACATTTGTGTGGGACAGGCTGGATGGGCCAGAGGGTCTTTTCTTGTCCGTCATTGTTCATAGTAGTGATCAAGGAAAGGATAGTTCAGGAAATCACAGGCGCACAGAGTTTTCCATCCATTTCCCGATACGAGCTTCCTCGGATTGCCAGATGCCAGAAACGCCTTGGTTATCTCTGCTTATTTACAGCTCTTTGATGGTCGAATTACCATAACAGTTCGAGATGCACGAAACAAGAGGATGCTGCCAATCTCACAGTAAAGGAGGAGGTAGTAGAGAAATTGGATAGGATAAAATTAGATAAAGAGGAGGTACTTAAAAGGTTGGTAATGTTCAAAGTAGAAAAGTCACCCAGTCCAGATGGGGTGCATCCTAGGTTGCTCAGGGAAGTAAGCATGGAGGTAGTGAAGGCTCTAGCCACAATTTTTCAATCCTTCTTAGGGAGCAGTGGCAGAGAACAGGAGGGTTGAAAATGTTACACCTCTGTTCAAAAAAAGGGAGAGAGATAAACTGCAGGACAATCAGCCTAACGTTGATGGCAGGGAAACTTTTAGAGACAGTAGTCTGGGACAAAATTAAGTGTCACTTGGAAAGATATGGGTTATAAGAACATAAGAAATAGGAGCAGGAGTAGGCCAATTGGCCCCTCGAGCCTGCTCCGCCCCTCGAGCCTGCTCCACCATTCAATAAGATCATGGCTGATCTGATCCTAACCTCAAATCTAAATTCATGTCCAATTTCCTGCCCGCTCCCCGTAACCCCTAATTCCCTTTACTTCTAGGAAACTGTCGATTTCTGTTTTAAATTTATTTAATGATGTAGCTTCCACAGCTTCTTGGGGCAGCAAATTCCACAGACCTACTACCCTCTGAGTGAAGAAGATTCTCCTCATCTCAGTTTTGAAAGAGCAGCCCCTTATTCTAAGATTATGCCCCCTAGTTCTAGTTTCACCCATCCTTGGGAACATCCTTACCGCATCCACCCGATCAAGCCCCTTCACAATCTTATATGTTTCATTCTTCTGAACTCCAATGAGTAGAGTCCCAATCTACTCAACAATGAAAATGAAAGCTCGCGTGGATTTGTTGAAGGCAAATCAAGTCTGACAAATTTGATTGAGTTCTTTGATGAAGTATTGGAGAGGATTGATGAGGGTAGTGCAGTTGATATTCTGTATCTGGACTTTCAAAAGGCGTTTGATAGAGCAGCTCATAATAGACTTGTTAGCAAAATTGAAGCCCATGGGATTAAAGAGGCAGTGGCAACGTGGATACAAAATTGGCTAAGGGTGAACATTTGTTTTTCAGACTGGAGGGAAGTGGTGTCCCCCCAGGGTCGGTATTAGGACCACTGCTCTTTTTGATATACATTAATTACCTGGACTTGGGTATACAGGGCATAACTTCAAAGTTTGCAGATGACACGAAACTTGGAAATGTAGTAAACAGTGAGGAGGATAATAGCGGAATTCAGGAGGACACAGTCAGACTGGTCATATGGCAGATGAAATTTAATGCAAAGAAGTGTGAAATGATGCATTTTGGAAGGAAGAATGAGGAGAGGCAATATAAACTAAATGGTACAATTTAAAGGGGATGCAGGAACAGAGAGACCTGGGGTTGACATCTACAAATCTTTGAAGGTGGCAGGACAAGTTGATAAGGCCTGTTAAAAAGGGATCTTTGGCTTTGGCTTTGGCTTTATAAATAGAGGCAAGGAAGTTTTGCTAAATCTTTATAAACCACTGGTTAGGCCTCAGGTGGAGTCTTGTGTCCAATTCAGGGCAGTACACTTTAGCAAGAATGTCAAGGCCTTGGAGAGGGTGCAAAGAAGATTTACTAGAATGGTACCAGGGATTGTAAACAATTTTACAACACCAAGTTATAGTCCAGCAATTTTATTTTAAATTCACAAGCTTTCGGAGATTTTCTCCTTCCTCAGGCAAATGTTTGCCTGAGGAAGGAGAAAATCTCCGAAAGCTTGTGAATTTAAAATAAAATTGCGGTACCAGGGATGAGAGACTTCAGTTATGAAGAGAGACTACAGAAGCTGAGGTTGTTCTCTTTAGAGCAGAGAAGGGGAGATTTAATAGAGGTGTTCAAAATTATGAAGGGTTTTGATAATACATAGAGAGAATCTGTTTCCACTGGCAGGAGGGTCAGTAATCAAAGGACAGAGATTTAAGTTAACTGGCAAAAGAACCAGAGGAGAGATGAGGAGAAGTTTTTTATGCAGCAAATTGTTATGATCTGGAATGTACTGCCTGAGAAAGTGGTGGAAGCAGATTCAAAAGTAACTTTCAAAAGGGAATTGGATAAAGACCAGAAAAGCAAATATTTGCAGGGCTATGGGGAAAGAGCAGGGGAGTGGGATTAATTGGATAGCTCTTTCAAAGAGCCGGCACAAGCACGATGGGCCAAAAGGCCTCCTTCTGTGCTGCATGATTCTATGATTCCACCTCCTGTCCTTGTTGCTGCCCAGCTGGTGGTAAGGACCGGTCCTTCATGATGAAGTTGTGGAGCATGCAGCAAATGATGACAAATCTGGATACCCGCGCAGTGGTGTACTGCAAAGCTCCTCCAGAATGGTGCAGGCAGCAGAAGCATTGCTTGAGCACATGGATTGCTCAATGATGTCCCTTGTGGCAACATAGCTCTCTTTGTAGGACAGCTCTCCAGCTTCCTAACTGGAGTCATGAGCCATGTCCGGAGAGGGTATCCCTTGTCATCCAATAGGTGGCCTGGTTGGAATAAAGGCTGCACAGAGGACTGGCAATGGATGAATGAGTCATGACTGCTGCCAGGATAGTGGGTACAGACCTGCATGATGTGCTCCTTGTGGTCACAAAACAGCTTTCGATTGATAAAGATGCCAGGCTGGTGATAGGGAGCATGCAAGGCAATGTGTGCGCAATCAATGGCACCTTGCACACTTGGGAAGCCTGACATACATGTGAAACTTAGTGCCCTCTCGTCCTGTTTAACTCTACCAATAGGGAAGGAGATGTATGTGTTTCTCCTGGTGTAGAGGAGTCTCCCTGATACATTGGTGCATTGTGAACTGTGAAGTGTTGCTAGTGTTAGCTGTTGTAGCCTGAAAGAAGCCCGTGGCATACAGGCTCAGAGCCATGGTGACCTTGACAGCCACAGGCAGTGCTGTCCATGCCCTCATTTGAGGCTGGAGTTGTGGCTGCAGCACGTGATATAGCTCGGTGACAACCATCTTGGTGAAGCGAAATCGACTCATACATTGCTCCTCAGTAAAGTTGATGCTGGAAAAATGCCCCCTGAAGACCCTCTATAGATATGTCCTCCTGTTCAGTGCCCTCTTCCTCCTCCCTCTTCGGGCAGCTTCTCCTGCTCTGTGCTCCTCCTTCAGCCCCAAAGGCAGTGCTGCCAGATTGCCCATGTCTGCAACCATACTATTTGCGAGGAAAAGAGCAACAAGAGTGCAAGACCAGCAAAACCTCCCTCTGTACAGACAAAGTGAACTTTCCAGAGTGAGACAACACTGCAAAAAAATCTAAAAGAAATATTAAACCAGCAACTAACCTGTAAGCACTGCATGATGCCTTTAAATAGCGCTAGTGAGGGAGCCTTCAGAGGTCAGCACGTGGCGAATGAAGCACTGGGGTGGTCCAAAATGGAAAACGGGCCCTGCAACAAGCGCAGGACCCTAGTTTAAATATATTGGGCCAGAATTTGCTGGCAAAATAACGGCGAGTTAAAGGCGCATGCCATTATTAGCGTGTAAAAAATCCAGCAATTTGTGGTGAGGAAGAGATGTGCATTGAGTTGTGAATTGCTACAAGTGGTTTGACAGTTTGCATTGCTTCCCTGTTAGCCTTGCGAAAACAGGGGATCACCATCAACCTCCCTATGATTGTCAAGAAATTGCTGCATTTGCACTGTAAATGCGAATTAAAGGCATTGCAGAAAGTTTGGGTGTAAGGACCCTGTTAATGGGGTAATTTATGTTTCCAATGGCCTTCCGTTTTGAAACTAGTTAGCAATTAAATGATAATTGTTCTATTATGCCACAAAAAGCACGCATCCAGGATTCAAGTTAAACTGTTTTGTTACATTGATTTGTTGTGGAATATGGGATTAGAGTAGACAGGGCTGATGGCCGGCGCGGACACGATGGGCCGATGGGCCTCTATCCGTGCTGTATGACTCTATGACTCTATGACTCTATGGTTTCTGGCTTTGAGCAAAATCAATGCCAAGTTCACTTCAGCTTATCAGGATTTACTCTTATCCCCCCACCCCCCTCAAAGAATGTGGGTCCACTAGTTTGTAAGTAACCAACAATCACCATGCTGATTCCAAAAGTTGAATTGCTTTAAAATAGATAGCTTTTGCGTGTAGGCAGCAGCTATCTTCGGTTCCTGAATTTCATGAATTAAAAAATAATAATCTGAACACTGGGCAGGAGGCTGTCTTATTCATATGTTTATGTGCCATGTTCGATAGATTAAAAAATCTTAGAACTACACATTTTCTTGCATGTATGGAATCATAGAATATATACAACACAGATGGAGGCCATTCGGCCCATCGAACCCGTGCCGGCTCTTTGTAGGAGCTATCCAGTTAGTCCCATTGCCTCGCTCTTTCCCTGTAGCCCTGCAAAATGTTTTTCCCTTCAAGTATTTATCCAATTCATTTTTGAAAGCCACGATTGTGCTTTCACCACCCTTTCAGGCAGCACAGTCCAGATCATATCTACTCGCTGCATAAAAATTTTTTTCCTCATGTCGCCTTTGGTTCTTTTGCCAATCACCTTAAATCTGTGTCCTCTGGTTCTCGACCCTTCCGCCAATGGGAACAGTTTCTCTTTATTCACTTTATCTAAACCCTTCATGATTTTGAACACTTCTATCAAATCTCCTCTTAACCTTCTCTGCTCTAATGAGAACAACCCCAGCTTCTCCAGTCTATCCACGTAACCGAAGTCCCTCATCCCTGGGACCATTCCAATAAATCTTTTCTGCACCATATCTAAGGTCTTTGCATCCTTCCTAAAATGCGGTGCCCAGAATTGGATACAATACTCCAATTGTGGCCAGCGCTTTATAAAGGTTCAACACAACTTCCTGGCTTTTGTATTCTATGTCTCTATTTATAAAGCCCAGGATCCTGTATGCTTTTTTAACCGCTTTCTCAACCTGTCCTGCCACCAAAGATTTGTGCACATATACCCCCAGGTCTCTCTGGTCCTGCACCCCCTTTAGAATTATACCATTTAGTTTATATTGCTGCTCCTCGTTCCTCCTGTCAAAATGTATCACTTCGCACTTCTCTGCGTTAAATTTCTTCTGCCATGTCTCCGCCCATTCCATCAGCCAGTCTATGTCCTTTTGAAGTCTCTTACTATCCTCCTCACTGTTTACTACACTTCCAAGTTTTGTGTCACCTGCAAATTTTGAAATTGTGCCCTGAACACTCAAATCCAAGTTATTAATATATACCAAAACAAAGCAGTGTTCCTAGTACTGACCCCTGGGGAACACCACTGTGTACTTTCCGCCAGTCTGAAAAACAATCGTTGACCACTACTCTCTGTTTCCAGTCACTTAGCCAATTTCGTATCCATGCTGCCACTGCCCCTTTTATTCCACGGGCTTCAATTTTGCTGACAAGCCTATTATGGGGCACTTTATCAAATGCCTTTTCAAAGTCCATATACACCACCTCAACCACATTGCCTATATCATCCCTCTCTGTTACCTCATAAAAAAACTCAAGCAGGTTCGTTAAACACAATTTGCCTTTAACAAATCTGTGCTGGCTTTCCTTTATTAATCCGCACTTGTCCAAATGTCTATTAATTTTGTCCCGGATTATTGTCCACAAAAGCTTCCACACCACTGAGGTTAAACGGACTGACCTATAGTTGCCGGGTTTATCTTTACCCCCTTTTTTGAACAAGGGTCTAACATGTGCAATTCTCCAGCCTATCTAAGCAGGATTGAAAAATTAAGGCCAGCAACTCTGCAATTTCTACCCTTACTTCTCTCAGTAACGTTGGATGCATCCCATCCGGACTGGCTGAATTATCATAGAAAGTTTACAGCATGGAAGGAGGCCATTCAGCCCATTGAGTCTGTGCCGGCTCTATGCAAGAGCAATCCTACTAGTCCCACTCCCCTGCCCTATCACCGTAACCCTGCAATTTTTTTCCTTTCAAGTACTCATCCAGTTTCCTTTTGAAGGCCATGATTGAATCTGCCTCCACCACCCCCTCGGGCAGTGCATTCCAGGTCCTAACCACTTGCTGTGTAAAAAAGCGTGTCAATTCACCTTTGGTTATTTTGTCAATCACCTTAAATCTATATCCTTTGGTTTTTAACCCTTCCGCGAATGGGAACAGTTTCTCTTTATCTATTCTGATAGACCCTTTCCGATTTTGAATACCTCTATCAATTCTCCTCGCAACCATCTCTGTTCCAAGGAGAACAACCCCAGCTTCTCCAGTCTATCCATGTAACTAAAGTCCCTCATCCCTTGAATCATTCCAGTGAATCTCTTCTGCACCCTCTCTAAGGCTTTCACATCTTTCCTAAAGTGTGGTGCCCAGAACTGGACACAATACTCCAGTTGTGGCCAAACCAGTGTTTTATAAAGGTTCATCATGACTTCCATACTTCCGTACTCTATGCCTCTATTTTTAAAGCCCAGGGTCCCGTATGCTTTTTTAACCGCTTTCTTAATCTGCCATGCCACCTTCAATGATTTGTGCACATATATCCCAGATCTCTCTGTTCCTGTACCCCTTTTAGAGTTGTGCCCTTTAGTTTATATTGCCTCTCCTCATTCTTCCTATCGAAATGTATCACTTTGCATTTCTCTGGGTTAAATTTCATCTGCCACATGTCTGCCCATGCAACCAGCCTGTCTATATCCTCTTGAAGTCTATCACTATCCTTCTCACTGTTTACTACCCTTCCAAGTTTTCTGTCATTTGCAAATTTTGAAATTGTGCCCTGTACACCCAAGTCTAAGTCATTAATATATATCAAGAAAAGCAGTGGTCCCAGCACTGATCCCTGGGGAACACCACAGTATACCTCTCTCCAGTCTGAAAAACAGCCGTTCACCACTGCTCTCTGTTTCCTATCCCTTAGCCAATTCTGTATCCATGTTGCTACTGCCCCCTTTATTCCATAGGCCACAATCTTGATGATAAACCTACCATGCTGCACTTTATCAAACGCTTTTTGAAAGTCCATATGTACCACATTAACTGCATTGCCCTCACCTACCCTCTCTGTTACCTCATCAAAAAACTCTATCAGTTTGGTTATACACGATTTGCCTTTAACAAATCTGTGCTGGCTTTCCCTAATCAATCCACACTTGTCCAAGTGATTGTTAATTCTGTCCTGGATTATCGTTTCTAAAAGTTTCCCCACCACTGAGACTAAACTGACTGGCCTATAGTTGTTGGGTTTATCCTTACACCCTTTTTTGAACAAGGATGTAACATTTGCAAATCTCCAGTCCTCTGGCACCACCCCCATATCTACATATGTTTGGAAGATTATGGCCAGTACCTCCGCAATTTCCACCCCTAATTCCCTCAGCAACCTAGGATGCATCCCATCCAGACCAGGTGACTTATCTACTTTAAGTACAGCTAGCCTTTCTGGTAACTCTTTTTTATCAATTTTTAGCCCATCCAGTAACTCAACTATATCTTCCTTTACTGATACTCTGGCAGCATCTTCTTCCTTGATAAAGGCAGATGCAAAGTATTCATTTAGTACCTCGGCCATCCCCTCTGCCTTCATGAGTAGATCTCCTTTATGGTCCCTAATTGGCCACCCCTCCTTTTACTACGTGTGTACTGTTTGGGTGCCTGTTGAAGACTTTTGGATTCCCTTTTATGTTGGCCACCAGTCTATTCTCATACTCTCTCTTTGCCCCTCTTATTTCCTTTTTCACTTCCCCTCTGAACTTTCTATATTCTGCCTGGTTCTCACTCTTTATGAACCTGACATCTGTCATATGCCCCTTTTTTCTGTTTCATCTTACTCACTATCTCTTTTGTCATCCAGGGAGCTCTGGCTTTGGTTACCCTACCTTTCTGCCTCGTGGGAATGTGCCTAGACTGTACCCGAACCATCTACTCTTCAAAGGCCGTCCACTGTTCAATTACAGTTTTTCCTGCCAATCTTTGATTCCAATTTACCCGGGCCAAATCTGTTCTCAACCCACTGAAATTGGCCCTCCTCCTATTAATTATTTTTACTCTAGATTGATCCTTGTCCTTTTCCATAACTAATCTTGACCTTATGATACTATGATCACTGTTCCCTAAATATTCCCCCACTGACACTTGCTCCACTTGGCCCACTTTATTCCCTAGAACCAGATCCAGCAATGCATCCTTCCTCGTTGGGCTGGAAACATACGGATCAAGAAAGTTCTCCTGAACACACTTCAGAAATTGCTCCCACTCTTTGCCCTTTACATTATTACTATCCCTGTCTATATTAGGATAGTTGACATCCCCCATTATCACTACTCTATAGTTCTTGCACCTATTTTTAATTTCCTTGCAAATTTGCTCCTCTATAATCGCTCCCACTAATTGGTGGCCTATAGAATATATCCTGTAGTGTAATGGCACTTCTATTGTTTCTTAACTCTAACCAAATCGATTCTGTCCTTGACCCCTCAAGGACATCCTCTTTCTCCAGCAGTGCAATATTCTCCTTAATCAATATTGCCGCCCCCACTCCTTTTTTTCATTCCCTATCTTTCATGAACACCTTGTCTCCAGAGAGATTTAGTACCCAATCCTGCTCTTTTTTGAGCGAGGTCTCCATTATCGCCACTACATCATATTCCCATGTGGCTATTTGCACCTGCAGCTCACCAACCTTATTTACCACACATATGCACTTTAAACCTATCTTAGACCTTCTTGTATTCTCTCTTAGTCTGATCTCAACCAATCTTCTTCTATTTCTTACTTTAGTGATATCTCTCCCAATCCTTTGTGCACCTTGTTTCTCCTATTGAATGCTACATGCTGGTGCCCATCCTGCCCTCCTGCCAAATTATTTTAACCCCCCCCCACAGCATAGTGAACCTCCTTGCAAGGACATTGGTCCCAGCTCTGTTGAGGTGCAACCCGTGCGTCTTGAACAGGTCCCTCCTGCCCCAGAACTGGTCCCAATGCCCCAAGAATCTGAAGCCCTCCCTCTTGCACCATGTCTCTAGCCACACATTAACCTGCCTTATCTTCCTATTTCTGTACTCACTAGCACGTGACACTTGGGAGTCATCCAGAGATTACTACCTTTTGAGGTCCTGCTTTTTAACTTGCTTTCTAGCTCCTGAAACTCTAGCCGCAGCACCTCATCCCTTTTCTTTCCTACGTCGTTGGTACCTACATAGACCACGACTTCTGGCTGTTCGCCTTTCCCCCGCAGAATGTTCCGCACCCTCTCCGTGATGTCCTTTACCCTGGCAACAGGGAGGCAATACACCAAGTGGGACCTAAACGCCTGTCTGTCCCCCTAACTATTGAATCCCCTATGACTACTGCATTTCTACACTTCACTGTACCCCCTGTGCAGTCCTTTGTCCCATGGTGCCATGCTCAGGACTGCACTCCTTCGAGGTGTCATCACCCTCACTGGTATTCAATGTTGGTTTAAGAGTGCCACACACCCAGAAAATTCCTGCACTGCCTTCCTCTTCCTACCTTTTTGGATGACTACCCAATTGCTATCCTGAACTCTCTGTGGCTGCAGGGTTACCACCTCCTGGAACGTACGATCCAGGAAACCTTCAGCCTCACTTATGCTCTACAGTGACTCCAGCTGCCCCTGAAGCTCAGAAACCCTCAACTTGAGCTTGAGCAACTGGAGGTATTTCCTGCACATGTAGTCCTGCAGGACACATGAAGCATCCTGAAGTTCCCACATGGCGCATGAATTGCAGGCAATGGGTCTCAGCTGCCCTTCTATTATATTTAGAAACCCTTTTCTTCTAAACTCCCTTTAGATACTCGATTGTTATTAATTTACTTACTGTTTACTTACCCCAATTAACTTACCCTTTTATTCTGAGTCTCTTAGAGCTCCTCCTCTCTGTTCACTGTCCTTCCCACTCTACACCTAATTCCCCCTCTCACCAAATTCTCAAGTTCGAACTCGGTTCACAATCCACTTCATTCGCAATATGCTCTGTGCTTCAGCAGATAACATTCTACTTCTGAGAACATCAGTTACAACTGCTCAATCAGCTTCCATCTCACAGTAATAACCCTCTATTCAGGCACTCACTTAAAGCTGATTGACTCTTAACTGTTAACTGCCACTGACTTGCAGTTTCTGTAACTGTTACCGAACTTGCAGTTTCTTTTAAAGTTTTAAAGTTCTATGTTAAATTTTAAACTAAATTTAATTTCAATTCACCCACTACTTTAACAGAGTCCCCCTCTCACCAAATTCCCAAGTTTCCACTTGGTTCACAATCCACTCCGTTCGCAATGTGCTCTGTGCTTCAGCTCTGTGCTTCAGGAGATAACTTTCTGCATCATGCACCTTTTGGACCCATCGTTCACAAGGTCCCAGGTGCCCTGTTGACCTTGCCACGCCATTATCAACTCGCACTTCCAGCAATTTGCTGCGCAAAATTAATTGGAGCCAAAGTGTGAGGAAAAAAATCCATCTCACAGCGCTCACTGCGAGATGCCCCGCTCCAGGAAATTCCGGGCTATTATTCTCTACTTAGAATGCTGCTTGCCAGCACAACCTCCTCCAGCAATATGGCAGGAGGCGCACTTAAGACCGGGTGTGTACGTACACTTCCTGCTCGTTAGATTGGGGGCAAAGTAGGCCACTTAGCGCCTGAGAAACTGGTGCTACGTGGCCAGATTTCTAGACCACCGTTTCTCCTCTGCTCCCTTTGCACCATCTTAGGCTCACCTTTCAGGCACTTACAATCCTGCTGTCTTACAAAACTATTTTATCTTGCTACCATTCTCCTGCCTTCAAAAACATCTTTTTATTAAAAAAATCAATCTGTCCAACTGTGCCTTCAGTTAGCACCCCGCCCCCACCTTCCGTATAGGAGCACTATTAAAATGTAAGTTATTGTTGTGAAAACAGTTGCAAGAGGCCACTGGTGAAAAATGGGTCCAATTGCCCTTGAATCAATTTGTTTTACTGCTGTTACTGAGGGAATGGTGATTGTATATAGTGATTTTTAAAATTAAACATTGTGTGTTTTTGCATTGTTTATGGTACAATGTAATCTATGGGAGTAGCAGGAGAGAACTCGGTCTGCATTTTTAATGGCAGACTATAGGTCCCACCTATATTAAAATTGGAGGGTACTTGTGTTCTGCTAAGACCGTATTGCATTCCTTTCCTTTTGTTCCTGTTCATTTTCTCCCACCCTTCTCCCTGCTTGCCAAAGTACAGGTTCATTAATGTTGGCTGTGGTCTTGCATCACATTCATTCTAATGTGCCAGCCTTGGCAATTATTGACACACTGTTGAACTCCAGGGTAGCATCATACCTGAGTCTAATGTCCCAATGACCACATTCTTCCAGCAGAGGAGCAGGAGCATTGGGGTAATTGTTTCTTTCACCCTCCTTAACCCAAGAGCATTGATGTCAATTGTAGTGCCACCATGGCCACGAGAGAGATGAGTTACCACTATCTGATGCTACTTTCAATGGAAGCAGGGCAATATTTGAATCAAATCCAAATGTCCACCCCCCCTCCCCCTCGCCTATATACTGTGGCGTAGTTTTGGCAACAATGGGACAATTGCACATGTGCAATATTGGTGGCTTTGCTGGTCTAGCTTGGGACCTTTCCTGATATTTGTGAGGAATGGTCTATCTAGGCCAATAATTACACACTGCCAAAGATGGCAAACCTGGCGGCTACAGCTGTTTAGCTTTGCTTCCAGCAGCACTTTAAATTTGAAGCACCTAATGAAACCCCCACTGGAGGACGGTCTGGTACCTCCAACAGCAAGAGGTTCTTCAATTAACCTTTGGTGGTAAGAGTGCCTTTAGAGGAAACACTTTTGTATAAAGGGAGCATAAATGATTCAGCCTTCAATCTGCCCTAAGAGATCACCTCTAAGTTCTTTTCTAAGCAGGTTTTTCTATGTGAATGCTCTATCGCTATTTGTAAGAAGATTTTTTTTTCTGACTGTAGGGCCGCAGAAGCTGTCCTGAAGGGACAAGCAGCGTCTATTCTTGCCTTCCATATGCAGAATATTTCAAACACCAAGACAGAAAAGAGCAGTCCACTACCGGTAAGCCACATTTCTTTTGATATGTATTTTTGTGCACATTAACCAACAACAGCCCTTAAAAGGGGAATGATCTCTACCCGCAGGAAAATGTATCCTGCTAACAGATTATAGAGTAAAGCTTGCAAGGCTGGGGTCCTGAAGGCAGCCCTGGAAAGCTATCAAGTCTCACTGATTTGCCTGCATCATGATACCAGTACAGGTTCTCTGACAAGACAGTCACAGCCATTCTGTGCAGGAACAAAACACTTTGCAACTGGCTTACGCCTAGAAGGCAGCCAACGCGTTTCGGAATATCGCAGTCCAATTCCCGTGATTTTCCGACATGCACTGGTTATTTTTGGGGCCCTCAGAAAACTTACACTTGCATCCAACATCAACCAGAAATGCATTGGATGGCTCTTCCATTTGGGAGATGCTTGTTGTGCACTGTTCAATTCATTTACTTAGCTCCAAATATTAAATAAATAATTGAATGTGGGTACTTGCACTGAATCCATGGGAGTTGTGAATTTCAAACTGATAAAATTTAGATTTATCAGTGATTCATACACCTTGCTTTACTACTTCACATCTCTGTCCAGTGTTTCTCTACCTTCCTCTCCATTCCTCTGGCAATGCCTGCCCTCTCTTCCCAATTGGTAAAAGTAAAATTATTATACTTCCCCTTTCTGTGCTCCCCCCGCAGCTCGAAAAGAATAAAATAAGAAGTGCAACAAAGGAAAAGATACTGTCAGGTTTAATTGAGAACATAGCTCCTGCAAGTATCCCAGAGCAGGCTCAGATTTATTTTCGAACACATTAAGCGGAATTTAACTGGAAGGAGGATTTGGGCGGTTGATGGGCTGGGCGAGCGCCAAACGTGCCCGACGTCGACAGCGTGAGGCCCGGGATATCTAACTCTGCCCACCCGAAACAGATAGAAAGCAGCAGCTGACCAGTGGGCGGGAGTGGAAGTTCAGGCGGCAGGAGGCCTCCAGCTGGCACCAAAGGAAGGCTTGTCAGCAAGAAGGTAAGTGGCGGGGAAAGGATTTCGGGAGGATCTCGCGGGACAGAAGGAGCAGGTGAGAAGCTTGGAGCAAGGGAGGCCTAAAGTTTTCTTCACTCAGAGGATAGTAGGTCTGTGGAATTTGCTGCCCCAGGAAGCTGTGGAAGCTATAGCATTAAATAAATTTAAAACAGAAATAGACAGTTTCCTAGAAGTAAAGGGAATTAGGGGTTATGGGGAGCGGGCAGGAAATTGGACATGAATTTAGATTTGAGGTTAGGATCAGATCAGCCATGATCTTATTGAATGGCGGAGCAGGCTCGAGGGGCCGATTGGCCTACTCCTGCTCCTATTTCTTATGTTCCTTATGGGTCCCGGAAAAGCACTGCAGCGCCTCCTGGCTCAGGTCAAGGAAAGTAAAAAAAAACCCGCCTTAATTGGCCTCTTCTCGCTGTCGTCACCTGACGTCACAAGGTCATAGATCCCTGGTCTGCATATTTAAAGAAGGACCCCACCTGTTTCAAGTGGATGCCTTTACCATCTGATCAGAAGAGCAGGTTAAAATCAAGCTTTTTGGGGCAGCAGAATATTTTAACTTGAATTTTAACATCTTTTTTAACAGAATATTTTAATTGCCTGGATAATAAGAGTCTAAATGGGGTAGAGGAGTAAAGGAATCTAGGGGTACAAATACGGAAATCACTAAAAGTAGCGACGCAGGTTAATCAGGCCATATAAAAAACAAACAAAGCAATGGGGTTCTTTTCTAGAGGGATAGAATTGAAAAGCAGAGAAGTTATATTAAACTTATATAGAACCTTAGATAGACCACACTTAGAGTACTGTGCACAGTTCTGATCTGCATATTATAACAAGGATATGGAGGCACTGGAGAAGCTGCAAAAAAGATTCACAAGGATGGTACCAGAATTGAGAGGATATTCTTATCAGGAAAGGCTGAACAGACTGGGGCTCTTTACTCTAGGAAAGAGAAGACGGACGAGTGACCTAATAGAGGTCTTTCAAATTATGAAGGGGTTTGATAAGGTAGACATAGAGGAAACGTTTCCACTTGTGGGGGAGACCAAAACTAAAGGCTATAAATATAAGATCATAACCAATAAATCCAGTAGGGAATTCGGGAGAAACTTCTTTATCCAAAGATTGGTAAGAATGTAGAACAAGGAGTAGTTGAGGCGAATAGCTTAGATGCATTTAAGAGGAAGCTAGATAAGCACATGAGGAGTCAAAGAATAGAAGGATATGCTGATAGGGTTAGATGAAGAGGGGTGGGAGGAAGCTTTTGTGGAGCATAAACACTGGCATAGACCGGTTGGGCCAAATGGCCTGTTTCCATGCTGTAGACTCTATGTAATTCTATGTAATATATAACTGCCCGCCAGATTTCCGCCAGGCAGATAGGCTTAAAATCAACCCGACTGCAAGTGTTTAGCAATGTACAGGAAAGATGTGGAATATAAGGAGGATGCTTACACTAAGGTTGAAAACTATGGGGCTGATTTTCCTGTGTTTTGTGCTCAAAAAACACTTATTCTCCAGGCATAAGGAGGAAAGAGTGGCAGGGTTCCCTGGCGCCTGGGTCTCTGCCACCTTTGTATTACAGGGGGATTTCCTCGGAGGCAAAACCTGCTCCTGCTGAGCATCGAGCCTATGAGAATGATCTGAGCTCAGATTTAGGTCATGTCCACTGGAGCGCACTTTGCATACAGACTGCATAACTTATGCACAGAGTCAGAGGGCAGAAAATCAATCCTTATAACTCCTATTAGCCTACAAATTACTGTTTGTGGTATTGGCAAATTCTCTTTCTGCTTTTTAACAAAAGTGCCACCTCATCTTTCAATGGGTGAGTACATTTGTTAAACTGCCAGAGCAAGGAATATCATACAGATGTGTTAAACGTTTCTGCACGAATGCCACAAGCAGTCATTTCCAGGACCCTCGGTCTGTATGATTTAAAGTATCAATATTTTAGTTTTATGCATGACTTTTCTCCCCACAAGGTGGTGGTTTATCAGATTTAAAAAGGTGACACATATACCTGTTGAAGAAGATGGGCAACTCTGGACTAAGGCGAAGGCTGTATTATTTGTGAGCTTGTCAACTGGAGAGCTTCCTGTCTAGTTTGAGTGTAGTATTAAGGCTGGCTGCTCACAATTTTGTAATGCGTCAAATCACTGTGAAACTTGAAAATGTTCTCCAGCTAATAGTTTTTCTTTTGTTGAGTGTAGTAATTTAGGAAGGACCATTGATTTAGAAATGTGCTGTACCTCCTAGTGTTATGACTGTATCATGATCATGATCGTGATCTCAGACAGGTCATTTGGGAGTAGGAGAAACTATTTAGAGGTGAGGGAAAGATGGGTCTACTGTCCTTGGGTAAAGCATGGAACCTTCATCATTTGCCTTAATAGAAGAGACTCCCTCCTGGCAGATAATAGAAGCTGGTGGATAATCGAGAGTTTCCACGTTATTGTATGCTGCCGGCTGCACTGCCTTTGCTCATCCGCATGTCTTGGTGCTCTTCAGCACCGTGCAACTTCATAATTCTACCAGCAGGATCACTAGATGCTACAGCAACTGCTCAGTCAGTTGATCTGCTAGCTCACGGCCAGCAACTGCACTCAGTACAGAAGCTCCTTGTAACCTGGTGAAATGGACAGACATGTGGCAGATGAAATGTAAGTGTGAAGTGATGTATTTTGGAAGGAAGAATGAGGAGAGGCAATATAAATTAAATGGTACAATTTTAAAGTGGTTGTAGGAACAGAGATACCTGGGGGTTCACACATAAATCTTTGAAGGTGGCAGGACAAGTTGATAAACAGGCTGTTAAACACACATACGGGATCCTAGAGGCGTTGGGCTAGAAATTGGGCCATGTAGCGGCCGTTGGTTCGGTGCTACGTGGCCTCCCGAACATCCAAGATGGTGTCATAGAAGCGCTCGCACACTTCTCGCGTGATGTGCGCCAGATGTCATCTTGGTAAATGGTTTAGCGAACACGCAAATAACGAACGCCGGCAGCATGTAAAGTAGAGAGAATATGCGTTTGATCAGTGTGCAACGCTGATTTAAAGTGATAGACACACCATTTTGGGACTTAACGCTCCACTCAACACACTGTCTTAACCATGACCATCTGAACATGTCTTAGAGTGCTTGGAGAACCCCCCACCAGCACTATTTAAAGGGACCATATAGGATTTACAAGTTAGTTGCCAGATTATTGCTTCTGGCTGCTGATGCATTTGTAACAGTTTTTAGAGGTCTCCTATACTAGAATACTAGGACGAGGGGACATAGCCTAATATTTAGAGCCAGGACGTGCAGGAGTGAAGTTAGGAAACACTTCTACACGCAAAGGGTGGGAGAAATTTGGAATGCTCTCCTGCAGACGGCAGTTGATGCTCGCTCAATTGTGAATTTTAAATCTGAAATTGATAGATTTCTGTGAACCAGGGTATTAAGAGATATGGGGCTAAGGTGGGTATATAGAGTTAGGTTACAGATCGACCATGATCTCATTGAATGGCAGAACAGGCTCGAGGGGCAAAGGCCACTTCCACTTGCTGCCTCCCGTTATGCGCCACCTTCTCCTGCAAGAAAGCAGAACGTGTGTCCAGGTGATGTGCCTGTCATGGTTGAATAGCTGCCAGTCTGTGTGGCCTGTGAGTTGTGGGTGGGCAGCTTGCAACAATGGTAATGTGTAAGGGTGAGAGGAAGCATCTGATTGGAAGTGTTGAGTACTGATTGAGAGAGTTTGTTGGTAGGTGGGTGCGTAGAGCAATGGATGTGGCTAGTGGTGCAGCTGATAGGTGATGCCACTTGACAGTTGACCTCACTCACCTTGACCACTCATGCCAAAGCATTGAACTTCTTCCTGCATTGCATCCATGTTCGTGGTACTATGCACCTGGCATTAACTGCGTCCCCTACTGCCTCCCACTGCCTTTTGAGCTTATGTCTGGAGGGCCTCTTGTACCTCCCCAACCCCCCCCCCCACCCCGCGGATATAGGAAGGCCCTCCTTCTCTCCACCTCTTGCACCAAGGCCTCTAGTGCGGTCTCCTGCAGGCCTTGGACCAACTCGGACCGGCAGATTGGTGAGGTCTGTAATTCAGATTGGAGAATGTGGGATTTAGTAGTGTGCAACCTTTATTCAATGTTTTACCATAACTCAACAGTTTTTAAACATAGGGATGGGACCTGCATCTGTGTTTTAGGTGTGCGATGTCTGATCTTCATGCAGACTCCATGCAGACAGCAGACTGTTAGTTTTAGCAAATAACAGGTACCGGCTACCTTTAAGAGATTTTGGCAGGTTGTCAGATGGCTGCCTTTAAGGGATTGGTGCTCCCCCTGCAGATGAAAAGTGGAAATGTCCTTGAAACCTCGTGTCAACGCTGATTTGTAACGCTGCTTTCAGGTAAGTACTGAGGCCAGATGAATGTCTCGTCCTGCCTGCTAAGAGACCACCAGTTAACTGCGGATCATGATACCCGTGCCTGGTTTCCGGCCCTATCCAATTTAACCCTCCAAGAGTTCAAAAGCATGGAAGTTACTCTAAACCATTATAAATCATTAGTTAGGCCTCAGCTGGAGTATTGTGTCCAAATCTGGGCAGCATATGTTAGGAACAATGCCGAGGCCTTGGAGAGAGTGCAGAGGAGATTTACTAGAATGATACCAGGGATGAGGAGAGACTAAAGAAGCTGGGATGGTTCTCCTTAGAGCAGAGATGGTTAAGGGGAGATTTAATTCAGGTGTTCAAAATTATGAAGGGTTTTGATGCAGTAAATAAGGAGAAACTGTTTCCACTGGCTGGTGGGTCAGTAACCAGAGGTCACAGATTTAATATAATTGGAAAAAGACATAGGG
The DNA here is from genome assembly GCF_035084215.1 of Heptranchias perlo. Taxonomy (NCBI): domain Eukaryota; kingdom Metazoa; phylum Chordata; class Chondrichthyes; order Hexanchiformes; family Hexanchidae; genus Heptranchias; species Heptranchias perlo. Next base: position 79,208,989 of record NC_090330.1, read on the forward strand.
TAGATGAGGTAGTGAAGACAGAAATTCTGGAGTCATTCAAGAAGGAGTTGGACGCTGTGATGGGAGTGGTGGGGGAAGGGGAAATTGTAGGTTTCTGTGGCAGGGTGGGCTGAATGACCTCCATCTTAATTACATAGAATTACATAGCATTTACAGCACAGAAACAGGCCTATGCCAGTGCTTATGCTCCACTGGAGCCTCCTCCCACTTTATTTACTTCATTTCACCCAATCAACATATCCTTTTACTCCTTTCTCCCTCATGTACTTATCTAGCTTCCCCTTAAATGCATCTATGCTATTAGCCACAACCACTTCATGTGGTAACGGGTTCCACATTCTCACAACTATCTGAGTAAAGAAGTTTCTCCTCAATTCCTAATTAGATTTATTAGTGACTATCTTATATTTATGACCCCTGGTTCTGGACTCTCCCACAAGTGGATTCATCTTTTCTACGTTTACCCTTTTGCAAAAAAAAAACACTGAAATGGCTTAATGGTCGATAAAAAAAAATTGAAATTATTTTCTTAAAAGGTTCATAATGAAACTATATGAAAAGCAATAATGCTGCTGAACTGTAAAGCTTTCAAGTTTAAAGTAACACTAACCTTTCTTTCCTGTAGAGCACAGGTTTAAAATCAGAATTCATAATTAGCTGCCTGGTTTTTGAATGGAGTTTTTGAGTAGCCTGAACAGCAGAGATTTTAGACCTTGGCAAAAGTAGGATGCGGGGCGGGGGGGGGGGGGGGGGGGGAAGGGGGGTTAACTTCTATTTTATTCATAATTTTAAAGACCTCTATCAGTTCACCACTCAGTCTTATCTTTTCGAGAAACGTGAACCCCGGTTTGTTCAGTCTTTCCTGATAGTTGTACCCTCTCAGTTCTGGTATCATCCATGTAAATCTTTTTAATACTTTCTCCGGTGCTTCTATATCTTTCTTGTAATATGTAGACCATAACTGACTACTAGTATTGTAAGCATTGTATAACCAAGTTTCTATATCAATTTAACATAACTTCTATGCTTTTGAATTCTATTCCTTTAGAAATGAACCCCAGTGCTTTGCACTTTGTATGGCTTTGTCAACCAGCGATGCTACTTTTGATGATTAGTGTATCTGTACCCTGAGATCCCTTTGTGCCTTGACCCCATTTTATCTCTTATTTTCCAAGGAGTAGATGGACTCCTTATTTCCCTTACCAAAATGTACCACCTCACACTTACCTATATAGAAATTCATTGGTCATTTATACGCCCATTCTGCAAGTTTGTTAACGTCTTCTTGTATTTAGTCATGGTCCTCCTCAGTTCTAACTGGTTTGATAGGGTAGATATAGAGAAGATGTTGTGGAGGAGTTCAAAACTAGGGGTCATAAATATGAGATAATTACAAATAAATCCAATAAGGAATTCAAGAGAAACTTCTTTTCCCAAAGAATGGTTAGAATGTGGAACATGCCACCACATGGAGTAGTTGTGGCGAATAACATAGTACCATTTAAGGGGAAGCTAGAAAAGTACATGAGGGAGAAAGGAATAGAAGGATATAGTGATAGGTTTAGATGAAGTGGGATGGGAGGAGACTCGCTTGGAGCATAAACACAGGCATAGACCAATTGGGACGAATGATAGAGTGATAGATTGGTTACAGCACAGAAGGAGGAAATTCGGCCCATCGAGCCCATGCCAGTTCTATGTAAGAGCAATCCAGTTAGTCCCATTTCCCTGTTCTTTCCCCGTAGCTCTGCAAATTTTTTCCCTTCAAGTATTTATCCAAGTACTCGCTGCATAAAAAAGTTTTTCCTCATGTTACCTTTGGTTCTTTTGCTAATCACCTCAAAACTGTATCCTCTGGTTCTTGACCCTTCCGCCAGTGGAAACAGTTTCTCTTTATTTACTTTATCTAAATCCTTCATGATTTTGAACAGTTCTATCAAATCTCCACTTAACTTTCTCTGTTCTAAGGAGAACAACCCCAGCTTTTCCAGTTTATCTACGTAACTGAAGTCCCTCATCCCTTGAACCAATCTAGTAAATCTTTTCTGCACCCTCTCTAAGGCCTTCACATCCTTCCTAAAGTGCGGTGCCCAGATTTGGACACAATATTCCAGTTGTGGCTGAACCAGTGTTTTATAAAGGTTCAACACGACTTCCTTACTTTTGTACTCTGTGCCTCTATTTATAAAGCCCATGATCCATATACTTTTTTAACTGCTATCTGAACCTGTCCTGCCACCTTCAAAGGTTTGTGCACGTATACCCCCAGGTCTCTCTGTTCCTGCACCCCCTTTAGAATTGTACCATTTAGTTTATATTGCCTCTCCTCGTTCTTCCTGCCAAAATATATCACTTTGCACTTCTCTGCGTTGAATTTCATCTGCCATGTGTTCGCCCATTCCACCAGCCTGTCTATGTCTTCTTGAAGTATATCACTATCCTCCTCACTGTTTACTACACTTCCAAGTTTTGTGTCATCTGCAATTTTGAAATTGTGCCCTACACAACCAGTCGAAGTCATTAATATAATCAAAAAAAGCAGTGGTCCTGGTACTGACTCCTGGGGAACACCACTGTATACCTTCCTCCAGTCCGAAAAACAACCATTCACCACTACTCCCTGTGTCCTGTCACTTATCCAATTTTGTATCCATGCTGCCACTGCCTTTTATTCCGTGGGCTTCAGTTTTGCTGACAAGTCTATTATGTGGCACTTTATCAAACGCCTTTTGAAAGTCCATATACACAACATCAACCGTATTGCCCTCATCAATCCTCTCTGTTACCTCATCAAAAAACTCAATCAAGTTAGCTAAACATGATTTGCCTTTAGCAATCCACACTTGTCCAAGTGACTATTAATTTTGTCCTGGATTATCGTTTCTAAATGCTTCCCCACCACTGAGATTAAACTGACTGGCCTGTAGTTGCCGGGTTTATATTTGTACCCTTTTTTGAACAAGGGTGAAACATTTGCAATTCTCCAGTCCTCTGGCACCAACCCCATATCTAAGGAGGATTGGAAGATTATGGCCAGCCCCTTTGCAATTTCCATCCTTACTTCCCTCAGCAACCTAGGATGCCTCCCTTCTGGACCGGGTGACTTATCTGCTTTAAGTATAGCCAGCCTTTCTAGTACCTCCTCTTTATCAATTTTTAGCCCATCCAGTATCTCAGTTACCTCTTTTACTGTGACTTCGGCAGCATCTTCTTCCTTGGTAAAGTCAGATGCAAAGTACTCATTTAGTACCTCAGCCATACCCTCTGCCTCCATGAATAGATCTCCTTTTTGGTCCTGAATCAGCCCCACCCTTCCTCTTACTACCCGTTTACTATTTATATGTCTATAAAAGAATGGCTTGTTTCTGTGCTGTAATTTTTATGTAATTCCATATCATATTAGATTGGATAGGTGAGTGAAGCAAAAGGGAATGAAGGGATATGGGAACTGGGTGGGTTAAATGTGATTGGGATTATTTGCCAAATGGTCTGTTTTTGTGTTGAAACTTCAATGTATATAACTCAGCATTCTGTTTGCTTTGCTATTATTGTGGGCTGCCAAGAGGTGGCCCAGTTAATTGTCACTTCGAAAAATATGCATTAATAAATGACAGCCGGCACGGATTTGTCAAAGGCAAATCGTGTTTGACTAACTCAATTGAGTTCTTTGATGAAGTAATGGAGATGGTTCATGAAGGTGGTGTGGGGATGTTGTGTATTTGGACGTTCAAAAGGTGTTTAATAAAGTACCACATAATAGACTGTTAGCAAAATTGAAGCATACATACCAAATTGACTAATAGACAGAAAGCAGAGAGTAATGTTGAATGGTTGTTTTTCAGACTGGAGAGAAGTATACAGTGGTGTCCCCCAGGGGTCGGTATTAGGACCACTACTCTTCTTCATGTATATTAATGACCTGGACTTGGGTGTACAGGGCATAATTTTAAAGTTTGAAAATAACATGAAACTCGGAAATGTAGTGAGGAGGATTGTAGCAGACATTAGGAGGACATACAAAGACTGGTGAAATGGGAAGATGAAATTTAATGCAGAGAAGTGTGTAGTGATACATTTTGTTAGAAGAATGAGGAAAGGCAATATAAATGAAATGGTACAATTTTAAAGGGGGTGCAGGAACAGAGAGACCTGGGGGTGTACGTACACAAATCTTTGAAGGTTGCAGGGCAAGTTGAAAAGGCTGTTAAAAAAGCATACGGGATCCTTGGCTTTATAAATAGAGGCATAGAGTACACAAGCAAGGAAGTTATGCCAAACCTTTATAAATCACTGGTTAGGCCCCAGCTGGTGTCTTGTGTCTAATTCTGGACAACACACTTTAGGAACAGTGCCAAGGCCTTGGAAAGGGTGCAGAGGAGATTTATTAGAATGGTACCAGGGATGTAGGATTTCAGTTATGTGGAGAGACTAGAGGAGCTGAGGTTCTCCTTAGAGCAGAGAAGGTTAAGGGGAGATTTAATAGAGGTGTTCAAAATCATGAAGGGTTTCAATAGAGTTAATGAGGAGAAACTGTTTCCAGTGGCAGAAGGGTTGGTAACCAGAGGACACATATTTAAGGTAATTGGCAAAAGAACCAGAGGCGAGATGAGGAGAATTTTTTTTGCACAGCAAGTTGTTATGATCTGGAATGCACTGCCTGAAAGGGTGGTGGAAGCAGATTCAATAATAACTTTCAAAAGGAAATTGGATAAATACTTGAATGGGAACAGTTTTCAGGGCCATGGGGAAAGAGCAGGGTAATGGGACTAATTGGATAGCTCTTTCAAAGAGCCGGCACAGGCACGATGGGTTGAATGGCCTCCTTCTCTGCTGTATGATTCTATGAAATGGTTCTGCGCTTTCACAATGCAGACTACTCAATTCAAATTTGCTTAATTCAATTGATCTGATAATTCCAAATTTAGTTTAGTGCAAAATTTTCATTTTGCTGTGTTATTTATTTACATTGCTTAATTCAAATTGTTCAGTAATTCAAATTTTTTGTGTGAAAAGTGACTGAGTTTTCAGCAGTAAATAATCTACTAATTATACAGTATGTGCAATAGGAAATTCTTTTAGATAACTGGGAAACTATCCAGGTGGAAGGAAATTGTAAAGAATGGCCTGCACACAGAGGTCGGGAGTTCAGCTATTGGTACAATAAATACATTTAAGAATCAGTTAAACTAGAGTTAGTGATTTAATTCTGGATGCAATAAGGATCTGTGGTTGAGCAGGAATCATCAGGGTCTGGTCTTCAGGGTGAAAGAAGAAACGAAGATACCACTTAGTGGAAGGAAGATGTTGGAAGGATAAGCTTGAGTATTTCTTAATGGGGGGAATAAAGCATCCCTTGGAATTAGAGGAATATGAAGCCAGTTGACAATGTTAACATTATTGGCATCACACCAAGTGGAAACTGGCTCCAAGATGGAGCCAAGTGACTATAAAAATGCTCTGCACAAGCTATTCCTTTTAGGCTAAGTGGAGGAGTAGTTGTCATTTACATATTTGTTTATTTTCATATTGTAGTCTGTGCATTTTGGATTGTTGGAAATTAGTAAAAATGGCAATTAATGGATTACTTGTTGCCTATATTTACATTGGGAGTTTAAAGAATTAAGTTACAGAACTTTATTGTGAGACGCTAAAAGTTATTTTAAAATTACTTTAATTTCAAAGCTACTTTAATTGCTCTAGCTACTTTGTTGGATTTTACATTTTTCTTTAGGTTGTGGCAGTTTGGGTTTCTTGAAATATTCATGCTCAGTACAAATACCAGCTTTCATTAGCAAGCTCTTGTGCTGAATTAAACTGGAACAGTGTGCCCTTGGTGAACAAATAAACTGTTTGTTTTACAATTAGGATTTCCACTGCATTCCCATCCGTGCAGAAGAAAATTAATTCAGTCATGCCAGATGCTTTTTTAACAGACTGAACTACCAAACAGGGTTATTAAGATAAACATTCATGGAAGTCAGCAGTAATAACAAGTTGTTGAAATCAATCTAATTAACACAGTTCATGAAAAGGTTAAACAGATAAATAAGTCAATTGAGTTCCTTTGGATGCCTTTCTCTGCAGAATTTCAAACAAAAAAATAGACAAACATTCCTCAGAAAAGGAACAGCTGACCCCTACAGTCTTTCTCAGAATTATGTAGGTATCTTACCCGTGAAGTGAGACTTATCTCCTTCTCTGTTGTGTTTACGGAAAAACCTGTTTGATGTATCTAAAGTGTTCACTTCTTGTCCCCATAAAATATAAGGGGCAATTTTCTGACACACATGACTGGTGATGGAGCCTCATCCATCAGCTGGATGTATTGGGAATTCATAAGCAATGTGTCATTGATTTTTTGATATGCATAGCCAGTGGGTAATGCTTGGAAAATCAGTTCCACTGTCTCACCTTTTGAGAAGGCAGTTTGAGAAACGGAGGCACTATACTCAAGCAAACTCCATAACATGTACACAAAGGCATGCCAATGGTCACTTGTAATGTCTGAGTGCTATCCTTGGGCCTATTCCAATTAGATTATGTAATTGCTTTATAGCACCTTCATTGTTTCTATCACTTGAGAATGCCCAATGGTTATTTTCCTAGCACTTATACCTGTCAGTAATCAACTATATTCTTTTGACTGGCTTTGTTCTGATATACATAAATTCAGTTTCTCAAATTGTGTTTTATAGCAAAACAATCAAGTACCTGCTCACCGAATTGCTTCACAAAACTGTCAGCAATCATCTCCACAGACGCAAGAACAAAACCATCAGCAGACATCAAGAGTGCCACAGAACCAACCTCAGCAAGATGAAGGATCCAAACATGTTTGCTCCCATGGGACTGTTGGTCAGGAAAATGCAGGCATGGACAATAAAATGCATTCTGTTGGAAGTCCCCAAAGCTCTGCTCCATTATCTGTTGAGAATGCCTGTAGAAACTCTGCACCTAGCAACCAAACATCCACCCCTGTAGCACAAAATACTTATACACCAATTAGCAACTCAGAAGCTGAAACAAAGAGTGAGTCAAAAGGAACAGCACAACTGGCACCTGCAGATAGCATGTTGAAAATGGGAGAAAACCCAGAGGGTCTGTCTCAGGAACAGTTGGAGCACAGAGAGCGTTCATTACAGACACTGCGTGACATTCAGAGAATGCTTTTTCCTGAAAGTGAAAATTCAGGAGGTCCAAACAATTGCCCCCCGCTGAACACTGGGGGACTTGATGCTCCATCTAAAAAACCTGAAGGTCCTCTGCAGGCCATGATTTCACAATCACAAAGTATGGGAAAGCCACCTAGTTCTCGGTCAGAAGTTCAACCATTTGGGCCATCGGGTCATCGAGATGTTCTTTTCCAGCCTGGTGAAATGGGACCACCACAAAATGTAAGGAATTCACAGCCGGGGCAGGAGCACATGGATCACATGACTCCAGAACAACTAGCATGGTTGAAGCTGCAGCAGGAATTCTATGAAGAGAAACGAAGGAAACAAGAGCAGGCTGCTCAGCACAGAACGGTACAGGATATCATCATGCACCAGCATGGCCCAAGAGGTATGATAAGAGGGCCACCACCACCTTATCAAATAAATCCAGGAGAAGGATGGGTACCTGGAAGGCAAGAATCTTTTGATGGAATTAACCCTCCAAACTCCATGCATTCCAGAGGTCTAGCACCTCATCCAGGGGTTCCAGGAAATCAGTTACAAAGAATGCCTGGCTTCACAGGAATGTTAAATCCAGATATGGACATTCCTGGTGGCCCAAATCCAGTAGCAAGACGTGGTCTTACAGGTGTCAACTGGCCAGATGATATGCCAAAAATGCCAGATGGTAGAAACTTTTCTCATGGACCAGGCCTTTTTTGTGGGCCAATCCGAGGGGAGAGGTTCCCAAACCCTCAGAACATGCAAGATGATCTATTCCAGCATCAGTTGGCCGAAAAACAGCTAAGAATGTCTCCTGGAATGGGAATGGACAATGTAAGGCCAGGAATGGACATGAACAGAATGTTTCAATCACAAAGATATCTGGACCTTGCAAATGGCAACATCTTTCCAAGGTTACCAGGAGAAGGCATTTCAAGTCCCACCAGAATGGAATTTCCTGTTCCAAAAGGATTGCCATTGCAGTCAGGATCAGGCAGAGATTTGGAAATGGGAATGGTACCCACTAGCATGAACATGAATATGAATGTCAACATGAACCTGAATGTAAGAATGAGCTCCAACTCTCAGACTGTGTTGCAAAAACAAGGGCCTGGGAGAGGACACCATCACAATGTGAGTCCAGAAGATGGCATGAAGATGAGGCAATCAAACAATGTAGAAATGTTGGCTAACCAGCAGAAAATCTTGCCATCACAGTTCACCGATCAACCACAAGACTTCATTGGGTCACGACCTTTCCCTGGCATGCCTCAGGGACCAGGAGCAATGAGAAATCCAAGGAATCAGTTTGTGTCTGAACAATTAATTAATACGGGAGGCATTGCTAGACTAAGTCACATGTCACCTCTACCTCCAAATACGTCCAGTAATCCGAACACTCTCAATTCAATCCCCCCAGTTCAACAAAATCTTGGCCGTAAGCAATCTGATTTGAATGTTTCCAGTCAGGTGAACTCTCCAGGGATGAATCCTTTGAAGTCACCAACGATTAGACAGGTGCAGTCCCCAATGGTTGGTTCACCGTCAACTAACCTCAAGTCCCCACAAACACCATCTCAGCTTGCTGGCATTTTGTCTGGTCAAGCAGCTGCAGCATCCATCAAGTCTCCCCCTATCCTTGGGTCTGCAGCTGCTTCCCCAGTTCACCTCAAATCACCATCTCTTCCAGCTCCTTCACCTGGATGGACATCATCCCCTAAACCTCCACTTCAAAGTCCAGGGATCCAACAGAACAACAAACCCTCTCTTAATCTAACATCACCTGGCTTGATGGGAACCATGGAATCAGGTATTTGCTTTTCATTTCTCACCTATCTTCAAATTTTCAAATTGAAAATGGCAGAGTTAATACTTTTTTGTATTGACATTTGCACTCCTTGATCAATATTTGAGTTTGTTGTGCTCTAATTTTTCATACAATATGAAAACTGTATTTCTGAATAAACTGACATTGTAACATATTACAGTGGACAATAAACATCTGTTTAAGTTGAGATGAGACATTTTAGAGAATTCAAAAAAGATTAAGACAGCTATTACACTTCATTTTTTTTAAAAGACCAAAATTCGCTAGCAGAAATATCTTCAAACTTCTAACAGCTTTGGAACAGCAATCACCAAAATTATTTAACCTGTAAACAATTATTTATTCTAGTTGAATATACATGGATAGAAGATAATCTACACTGACCCGTATTTGCTTTGATTTGCAATGTGCCCTTTGAGCCCCTAGCTGTAAAAGCAGCCATTCTATGTGCTTCCAAGGGCTGAAAAATAAAGTTTGAATGATCGCTTGAGGTAAAAATTGATTGTTATTAAACACTAGTTGAATAATTGTGGGCATCAAGGCTATATCATAGAAGCTACATGGCTACTGGTTTTGGCATGAATTTTACACTGAAGTGAACTGGGTTACATGTCTTGATTCAGGTCAGATACACATGTGCTAAAATAATTCTATTCCAGTCAGCAGTAGGGTGTTCTGTTTATTTGGCGAATAACAGATGACTCAAGGAATATGTTTTGCAACCTGAAGCACAATGGAAAGATTGAAAAGGGATTACACAACTATCAAAACCACAATGGACACCCAACCAAATCTTCTACTATCAGCATAAATTTGTCCTTTCCGCAGCCATTCAGAATATTATTGTAGGTACAGCAGAGGGGGAGGCCATTCAGCCCATCATGCCTGTGCCGGCCCTTTGAAACAGCTATCTAATTAGTGCCTTGCCCCTGCACTTTCCCCATTGCCCTGTAAATTATTTACCTTCAAGTATTTATCCAATTCCCTTTTGAAAGTTACTATTGAATCTGCTTACACCACTTTTTCAGGCAGTGTATTCCAGATCATAACAACTCGCTGTGCAAAAAATGTTTCCTCATGCCGTCTCTGCTTCTTTTGCCAATCACTGTAAATCTGTATCCTCTGGTTACCGACCCTTCTACCGCTGGAAACAGTTTCTCCTTATTTACTCTCAAAACCGTTCATGATTTTGAACGCCTCTATATAATCTTCTCATAACCTTCTCTGCTCTAAGGAGAACTACCCCAGCTCCTCCAGTCTCTCACAAAACTGAAGTCCCTCATCCCTGGTACCATTCTAGTAAATATCTTCTGCTCCCTCTATAAGGCCTTGACATCTTTCCTAAAGTGTGGTGTTCAGAATTAGGCAATACTCCAGCTGAGGCCTAACCAGTGATTTATAAAGGTTTAGCATAACTTCCTTGCTTTTGTACTCTATGCCATTATTAATAAATCTGTATGCTTTTTTAACAGCCTTCTCAACTTGTCCTGCCACCTTCAAAGATTTGTGTACCTAAACCCCCAGGTCTCTCTGTTCCTGCACTCCTTTAAAATTGTACCATTTAGTTTATATTGCCTCTCCTCATTCTTCCTACCAAAATGCATCACTTCACACTTCTCTGCATTCATTTCATCTGCCATGTGTCTACCCATTTCACCAGTCTGTCTATGTCCTCCTGAAGTCTGTTACTATCCTCCACATTGTTTACTACATTTCCGAGTTTCGTGTCATCTGAAAACTTTGAAATTATACCCTCTATCCCCAAGTCCAGGTCATTAATATATATCAAAAAGATCTGTGGTTTGAATGCCGACCCCTGGGGAACACCACTGCATACTTCCCTCCAATCTGAAAAATTGCTTTCTGTCCTTTAGCCAATTTTGTAACCACGCTGCCACTGTCCCTTTAATCCCGTGGGCTTTAATTTTGTGAACAAGTGTGGTACATTATCAAATGCCTTTTGAAAGACCACATCATCATCAATCATACTACCCTCGTCAATCCTCTCCATTACTTCATCAAAGAACTCAATCAAGTTAGTCAAACATGACTTTCCTTTAACAAATCCATGCTGACTTTCATTTATTAGCCCATAATGTTCCAAGTGCCAATTAATTTTGTCACTGATTATTATCTCTATAAGTTTCCCCACCATCAATGTTAGGCTGATTGACCTGTAATTGCCAGGCTTATCACTCTCCTTTTTTGAACGGGGTGTAACATTTGCAATCCTCCAGTCCTCTAGCACTGCCCTGATATCTATGGAGTAACAGAAGATTGTGGCCAGAGCCTCTGCAATTTCCACCCTTACTTCCCTCACTAACCGAGGATGCATCCAATCTGGACCGGGAGACTTTTCTACTTTAAGTACTGACAATCTTTTAAGTACCTTTTCTTTATCTATTTTTATCTTATCCAATATCGCTACTGCCTCCTCCTTTACAGCTACATTGGCAGCATCCTCTTCTTTAGTGAAGACCGATGCGAAGTATTCATTTAGTATCTCAGCCATGCCCTCTGCCTCCACAAGAAGATCTCCTTTTTTGTCCCTAAACGGTCCCACCCGATATTCATCATAAGCCTCCTTTTTCTGTTTTGTTTTAATCTCTATATCTTTAATCATCCAGGGAGCTCTAGCTTTGCTGCCCTTCCTTTCCCCCTTGTTGGAATGTGTCTACTCTGTACCCAAACCAATGCATCCTTGAAGGGCTCCCATTATTCAATTACAGTTTTGCCTAACAATTTTTGATTCCAATCTACCTGGGCAAGATCCCTTTTTAATTCATTAAAATTAGCCATTTCACATTTGAATGTTCCTTGTCCTTTTCCATAACTATTCTAAACCTAATGATGTTATGATCACTGTTCCCCAAATGCTCCCCCACTGAAACATGCTCATGCACCACTTGCCCCACTTCATTCCCCAGACTAGATCCAGCACTGCTTCCTACATTGTTGAGCTGGAAACCCATTGATCAAGAAGTTCTGTTGTACACATTTCAAGAATTCCTCCCCTTCTTTGCCCTTTACACTGTTACTGTCCCAGTCTATATTGGGATAATTGAAGTCCCCCATTATCACTACTGTACAGTTCTTGCATCTTTCTGTAATTTGCCTGCATTATGTTGTGTTATGAACCTTTACGAAACAATGGTTTGGCCACAACTGGAGTATTGTATCCAGTTATGGGCACTGCACTTTTGTAAGGATGTGATGTCCTTAGAAAGGGTGCAAAAGAGATTTACTAGAATGGTTCCAGGGATGAAGGACTTCAGTTACGTGAATAGACTGGAGAAGCTGGGGTTGTTCTCCCTAGAGCAGAGAAGGTAGAGACGAGATTTGATAGAGGTATTCAAAATCATGAAGGGTCTAGACAGAGTAGATAGAGAGAAACTGTTCCTATTGGCAGAAGGGTCAAGAACCAGAGAACATAGATTTCAGGTGATTGGCAAAAGAACCAAAGATGACATGAGGAAAAACTTTTTATACAGCGAGTGGTTATGATCTGGAATCCACTGCCTGAGGGGGTGGTGGAGGCAGATTCAATCATGGTTTTCAAAAGGGAATTGGATAAGTACTTGAAGGGAAAAAATTTGCAGACCTACAGGGAAAGGGCGGGGGAGTGGGACTAGCTGGATTGCTCTTGCAGAGAGCCGGCATGGATTTGACAGGCCGAATGACCTCCTTCCGTGCTGTAACCATTCTATGATTCTATGATTCTATTTGCTTCTCTATCTCCTTCCCACTATTTGGTGGCCTATAGTATACACCCAGTAGCGTAATGGCTCCTCTATTGTTCTTAAAACTACCCAAATAAATTCTGTCTTTGACCCCTCAATTACATCACCCCTTTCCAGTGCTATAATAGTTTCTTTGATCAAAACTACCACCACCCTCCACTCCTTTCTTTCCTTCCCTATCTTTCCTGAATACCTATGGGTATTCATCATGCAACCAGATTTTGTAGGAAGCATTTATTATGTGAAGCTGTTTTACAATATCACTGTGCCACTGGATCACTGATGAATTGCAGCTGCAACCTGTGCTCTGGAGCCAAACTCAATAAACCTCCTTTTCCTTATTTCTTACCTCAGCAACTCAACCACTGCATCTGCAAACCGGAGTGTTCTTTCTTGGTGCTGCTCCATAATGTAAATTTTGCTTAAACTTGTGGCACCCCATTCCTTTGAAAGGTTGCTGCAGCCCTTTAAATTTCTGGAGCAGAGACAGATTCCTTGCCCCCAACTCTGTGAGCTCCCAGTATTTGATGGACTATATGCTAAGAACTCATGATGAATATCTACTTAGGGCCAACACCAGGAAAATTCATCAAGGTTGTCAGTAAGGAAACAGCAACTTGAAGGTAAATCAGTTTCAGTGCAGTGAGAGGCATTCAAGGTGGATATTCAAGGAGTTCAGAGTAAACATGTTCTTACAAAAAAAAGGGTGGGACTGCCAAATCTAGAGCCCCCTGGATGACAAGGAGCATACAGGGTAAGATAAGGCAAAAAAGGAAAGCTAATGTCAGACACCAAGCGCTCAATACTGCAGAAAGCCTAGAGAAGAATAGAAAGTGCAAGGGTGAAATTAAAAAGAAAATTAGGAAAGCAAAGAGAGGGCATGAAAAAGTACTGGCAAGTAAAATCAAGGAAAACCCAAAGATGTTTTATAAATACATAAAGAGCAAAAGGATAACTAAGGAAAGAGTAGGGCCTATTAGAGACCAAAAAGGTGGAGGCAGAAGATGTGGCTATGGTTTTTAATGAATACTTTGCATCCGTCTTCACAAAAGAGGGGGACGATGCAGAGATTGTAGTTAAGGTGGAGGAATGTGAAATATTGGATGGGATGAACATAGTGAGAGAAGAAGTAATAAGGGGTTTAGCATCTTTGAAAATAGATGAATCACCAGGCCCAGATGAAATGTATCCCAGGCTGTTAAAAGAAGCAAGGGAGGAAATAGCGGAGGCTCTGACTATCATTTTCCGATCCTCTCTGGCTACAGGTGTAGTGCTGGAGGATTGGAGGACTGCTAACGTTGTACCATTGTTTAAAAAGGGAGAAAAGGATAGATCTAGTAATTACAGGATGGTCAGTCTAACCTCGGTCGTGGGCAAATTATTGGAATCAATTCCAAGCGACAGTATAAACCGTCATTTAGAAAGGCACAGATTAATCAAGGGCAATCAATATGGATTTGTTAAGGGAAGGTTGTGTCTGACTAACCTGATTGAATTTTTTGAGGAGGTAACAAGAAGGGTCGATGAGGTAGATGATGTCGTCTACGTGGATTTCAGCAAGGCTGTTGACAAGGTCCCACATGGCAGACTGGTCAAATATGCTAAAGCCCATGGGATCCATGGCAGGAAGCAAAGGGTAATTGTTGACGGGTGTTTTTGTGACTGGAAGGCTGTTTGCAGTGAGGTTCCACAGGGCTCAGTACTAGGTCCCTTGCTTTTTGTGGTATGTATCAATGATTTAGACTTAAATGTAGGGGGCATGATTAAGAAGTTTGCAGATGATACAAAAATTGGCTGTGCAGTTGATAGTGAGGAGGAAAGCTGTAGTCTGCAGGAAGATATCAATGGACTGGTCAGGTGGGCAGAAAAGTGGCAAATGGAATTCAATCTGGAGAAGTGTAAGGTAATGCATTTGGCGAGGTCAAACCAGGCAAGGGAATACACAATAAATGGGAGGATACTGAAAGGTGTCGAGGAAGAGAGGGACCTTAGAGTGCATGTCCACAGATCCCTGAAGGTAGCAGGACAGGTAGACAAGGTGGTTAAGAAGGCATACGGGATACTTTCCTTTATTAGCCGAGGCGTCGAATATAGTAGCAGGGAGGTTATGCTAGATCTGTATAAAACACTAGTTACTGCGTACAGTTCTGGCCACCACATTACAGGAAAGATGTGATTGCACTAGAGAGAGTACAGAGATTTACAAGGATATTGCCAGGACTGGAGAATTTTAGGTATGAGGAAAGATTGGATAGGCTGGGGTTATATTCTTTGGAATAGAGGCGATTTAATTGAGGTGTGTAAAATTATACGGGGTCGAGATAGAGTGGACAGGAAGGATCTATTTCCCTTAGCAGAGAAGTCAATAACCAGGGGGCATACATTTAAAGTAATTCGTAGAAGGATTAGAGGTGAGCTGAGGAAAAATGTTCTCACCCAGAGGGTGGTGGGGGGTCTGGAACACACTACCTGAAAGGGTGGTAGAGGCAGAAACCCTCATCGCATTTAAAAGGCACTTGGGTATACACTTGAAGTGTCATAATCTACAAGGCTATTGACCGAGTGCTGGAAAGTGGGATTAGGCTGGATAGCCCTATTTGGTTCGGCACAGACACAATGGGCCGAATGGCCTCCTTCTGTGCCGTACATTTTCTATGTTTCTATGTTTGTTCATGCACTACTTAGGTGAGTGAAAAGTCCACACTACAATGTCGCACATATAGAAAAACTACTCCTGTATTTCATTCACGTAATTTACATCATTGTGTTTGCTCATCACTGTCTAAACATCTTCACTGTAAGCTTGTAGTTATTGTGGCCTCATCAGTAGTAAAGTTGCACTCTGTGGCCTGCGCAGCAGTCTCATGTCATTGTGATATGGTGATACTAGAATTTCTGGTGACTTTGCACACACTCCTCGGTGTGTTCTTTAATGTGTTCTTGCCTCCCAAATCCATGCTCATCTTTCCCACAACACCATGTTTGAACCCATGTTTGATCAGGTTTCCATCCCTGCCACAGTACTGAAATGGCCCTTATCAAAATCACAAATGACATACTATGTGACTGACCATGGTAAACTATCTCTCTTCATCCTTCTCGACCTATCTGTAGCCTTTGACACGGTTGACCACACCATCCCCCTCCAAAGCCTCTCCTCCGTGACCAACTGAGTGGGACTGCCCTCACCTAGTTCCGTTCCTATCTATCCAGTCGTAGCCACAGAATCATCTGGCTTCCCATCCAGCTCCCACACCATTGCCTCTGGAGTCTCCCAAGTATCTAACCTAGGCCCCCTCCTATTTCTCATCTATATGCTGCCCCTTGGCCAAATCACAAAGTCAAGTTCCACATGTACGCTGACGACATGTCTACCTCTCTCAACCACTCTGAGGCCTTTGATTTATCACGCTGCTTGTCCGACATCTAGTATTGGATGAGCAGGCATTTCCTCCAACTTAATATTGGGAAGATCAAAGACATTATCTTCGGTTCCTGCCACAAACTCTGTTCCCTAGCGTCTGACTCCATCCTTCTCCCTGGCAACTGTCTGAGGCTGAACCAGACCGATCACAACCTTGGCATCCTATTTGACCTTGAGCTGAGCTTCCGACCCCATATCCACTCCATCACCAAGACTGCCCACTTCTACCTCTGTAACATCTGCTGCTGAAACCTCCATCCATGCCTTTGTCACATCTAGACTCGACTATTCCAATGCTCTCCTGGTCGGCCTCCCACCTTGCACCCTCCGTAAACTTGAGCTCATCCAAATCTCTGCTGCTCGTATTCTAACTCGCATCAAGTGCCGTTCACCCATCATCCCTTTGCTTGTTGACCTACATTGGCTCTTGGTCCAGCAACACTTTTAAAATTCACATCTTTGTTTTCAAATCTCTCCATGACCTCACCCCTCCTTATCTCTGTAATCTCCTCCAGCCCTACAACACTCCGAGATCTCTGTGCTCCTCCAATTCTGGCCTCTTGCGCATCCCCAATTTTCATTGCTCCACCATTGGCGGCCATGCCTTCAGCTTCCTAAGCCCTAAGCTCTGGAATTCCCTCCCTAAACCTCTCCACCTCTCTCCCTCTCTCTCCTGTTTTTAGATGCTCCTTAAAACCTACCTTTTTAACCAAGCTTTTGGTCACCTGTCCTAATATCTCCTTATGTCAAATTTTGCTTGATAACACTCCTGTGAAATGCCTTGGGATGTTAAAGGCACTACATAAATGCAAGTTGTTGTTGTTGTGATTCTGCTATAGTGGTCAAATTATTTCTCAAGCTGAGCACACGTACTCAACCATCAGGTGAATTGCTTAAGAAAAGTGTTTCATCAGTGACAGTGGTCTGGGTACACATTATGGCCTGGGTACAGTATCTGTACAGTGGCTCAAAGGATGAATGCTTGGTTATTCCTACAGTACCACTCCATAAGCTAATAGGGGTTAACTCAACTTTTTGTCTCTATGACCCGGGGGTAACCAATGCACTAAACAATCTGAATTCCTTCAGTTTTAATCAGAATCTACAGGCTTCATTTGCTTGTAACACTGTATATTAAGAATTTTATTAGTTCAAGCCTATTTGATGCCTACACCACTATTTCTTTGAAATGTTAATGTATGCAAGGTTGCTGACTGGGAGAAGTACAAACATGCATTATTTGTAATGGCTGGTCCATCAGGGGGACATGTGGAGAGAAATATAATTGATGGCTCAAAATTAACACTTGTGGTTATGAATGGGTTTCCTTTGCCATTAAGGCACCAGCATAGCTAATCATCAGTTTGGTTCAGAATGAGAAATGGACTCTGTGGTCCAGCTCCGAAATCACACAACACACATACAACAAATGTTGTATCAGGTAATCAAAAAGGACTTTCTTCCAGAATTTTTCAGAATATGTAAGTTGAAGAACCCCTGCAGATTGATTCAGTCTTTGTTTCCTAAGAATCTGTACTAACAGGTTCTTTGTTTTTGTGCTTCTGTGTAATTATCGTACTTGTAAATAAATCTGATTATTAGTTTTAATCCATATAATAGTCTGACAGTGTGGTAGTGACTGTTTTTCGCATTGAACAGGAGAATGTAGTGGGCATCCCACATGCATTCTACCATAATTAAAGGGTTAAATGACCATCATGGTACATTGCACCATTCACAGCTTGATTAAAGGTGCAGGTTTCTGTTCATATGAGACTTTGTCTGCTTATAGAATTTGCCTTTTGAGCATCGTTTAAAAGTGCTAGCAGAAGCCCTGAATTATAATGCCCTGATCAGACAGAATTTCTTCTCAGACTTCTACCAGTGAAAACATTTCTAGCAGGCCATCACCTTTGGCTGTGCTTTTCAGTTCTCTTCAAGCAACCACTTCCATATTAGAATCTAAATTCATAGAATCATAGAAGTTACAACATGGAAACAGGCCCTTCGGCCCAACATGTCCATGTCGCCCTGTTTATACCACTAAGCTAGTCCCAATTTCCTGCACTTGGCCCATATCCCTCGATACCCATCTTACCCATGTAACAGTCCAAATGCTTTTTAAAAGACAAAATTGTACCCGCCTCTACTACTGCCTCTGGCAGCTCGTTCCAGACACTCACCACCCTTTGAGTGAAAAAATTGCCCCTCTGGACCCTTTTGTATTTCTCCCCTCTCACCTTAAATCTATGCCCCCTCGTTATAGACTCCCCTACCTTTGGGAAAAGATTTTGACTATCTATCTAAATTGTTTTTTAATAATACATCATACAAAGATGGCTCAATGACCTAAGCATTGTACCGTCAAAATGAAAATTTAGGATCAGGTGTGTTGAAAGCAAATCAAAAATTGTACATACTTCCTCCAAATTATATATTTCACCCAACCAGCCCATTACTTCCCCAATGACTACCTTCTTAGTCATTCTTTTCCCATCCCCTTCATACAAATAAGGATAACAAGGAGACAAAGGAGAAACTCTCCGAAAGCTTGTGATTTTAAAATAAAACAGTTGGACTATAACCTGGTGTTGTAAGATTCCCTACATTTGTCAACCCCAGTCCATCACCGGCATCTCCACATCATTACAAATAAGGTTAAATGCTTTATACTCAGCGAGTTGTTATAATCTGGAATGCACTGCCTGAAAGGGTGGTGGAAGCAGATTCAATCTTAACAAGGACGAGAATACAAGGGGGTAGAAGTTGTGCTGTGGCTTTACAAAGCCTGGTTAGACTACACCAGGCCTGGTTAGACCACATCAGTTCTGGACACTGCACCTTAGGAAGGATGTATTGGCCTTGGGGAGAGCACAGTGTAGATTTACTAGAATGATACCTGGACTCCAAGGGTTAAATTACGAGAAGCGATTACACCAACTGGGGTTGTATTCTCTGGAATTTAGACGATTAAGCGGTGATTTGATCAAAGTTTTCAAGATATTAAGGGGAACTGATAGGGCAGATAGAGAGAAACTATTTCCACTGGTTGGGGAGTCTAGGTCTACAGGACATAGCCTAAAAATTAGAGCCAGGACTTTCAGGAGTGAAGAATCCCTGCGGTAGAAATTTGGAACTTTCTTCCGCAAATGGAAGTTAATGCTAGCTCAATTGTTAATTTTAAATCTGAGATTGATAGATTTTTGTTAACCAAAGGTATTAAGGGATATGGGGCTAAGGCGGGTATATGGAGTGAGGTCACAGGTCCACCATGATCTCATTGAATGGTGGAACAAGCTCGAGGGGCTAAATGGCCTACTCCTGTTCCTATCTTTCTATGTTCCTATGTAACTTTCAAAAACTAATTGGAAATATATTTGAAAAGGAAAGATTTGCAGGGTTACGGGGAAAAAGCGAGGGAGTGGGATTAATTAGATAGCTCTTTCAAAAAGCTAGCACAGGCATGCTGGTCCAAATGACCACCTACTGTGCTGTAAGATTCTATGATTCTACAAGCATGTCTCTCACTCTAACCATCACCCACCTACATCCACCCCAGTTCATAT
Source organism: Heptranchias perlo (assembly GCF_035084215.1). Classification (NCBI taxonomy): domain Eukaryota; kingdom Metazoa; phylum Chordata; class Chondrichthyes; order Hexanchiformes; family Hexanchidae; genus Heptranchias; species Heptranchias perlo. The sequence goes on from NC_090330.1 coordinate 79,228,704, forward strand.
TGGCACTCCTCCCTCTAAGCTCCTTTTACCCCCTCCAGTTCATACTGCCACTCTTCTGCTCCCTCTCCCTCAGTTCACACTAAATTTTTAGCCTCCCTGCCCATCAGTCAGTTCATGCTTGCATCTTTTATTTGTTCTTCCATTCTTTGGCTACTCCCCGCTCCAACCTGCTGTGCGCAAAGAGTGAAACACTGCAGTGGACGAAAATTTTTTTAATGCTTTTGGGAGATCAGAAATCCCAATCTCACAAAGCTGCCATAAGAATTTCTACCCACACCAGCATTTCATTTCTGGAATGCGGGAGGTCAAAGTGGAAAGCGACCCTTATTTTTGGAGCCCCACATAATTAATGAATATATCTGCATACATGTGATTGGCTAACTCCGTGCTCAGGATTACTTTGGGTAACTGCACATTTCTTACCCTTAAAATGATATAATTGCAGACTTTTCTTTCCCTCCCAGAACTCCTCTTCTTATGTTAGATACTGATAAACTTGTAATATAATATCCCATATTATATAATGGAGACATTGGTTGATCACCCTTAGAAATTGCATGCAATTAAGATCAGATTTATCGTACAATGTGCGATTATGCTCAGTTCTTATGGGTCTCTGTATTCTAACTATGTCTCGGATCCCTGCCTCAACCAATATTCACACGTTCTGAAGATCCTCCTAGAATCATAGAATCATAGAATGGTTAAAGCACAGAAGGAGGCCATTCGGCCCCGTGAGCCCGTGTTGGCTCTCTGCAAGAGCAATCCAGCTAGTCCCACTCCCTTGCCCTTTCCCCGTAGACCCGCAATTTTTTTTCCTTCAAGTACTTATCCAATTCCCTTTAGAAAGCCATGATTGAATACATCTCCACCACCCTTTCAGGCAGCGCATTCCAAATCTTAACCACTCGCTGCATAAAAAAGTTTTTCCTCATGTCGCCTTTGATTCTTTTGCCAATTACCTTAAATCTATGTCCTCAGGGTATGACCCTTCTGCCAATGGGAACAGCTTCTCTCTATTTTCTCTGTCTAGACCCCTCATGATTTTGAACAACTCTATCAAATCTCCTCTCAATCTTCTCTGCTCTAAGGAGAACAACACCAGCTTCTCCAGTCTATCCACATAACTGAAGTCCCTCATCCCTGAACCATTCTAGTAAATCTTTTCAGCATCCTCTCTGAGGCCTTCACATCCTCCTAAAGTGCAGTGCCCAGAATTGGATGCAATACTCAGTTGTGGCCGAACCAGTGTTTTATAAAGGATCATCATAAGGTACTTGCTTTTGTACTCATGCCTCTATTTACAAAGCACCAAAACCCGTATGCTTTTTTAACTGCTTTCTCAATCTGCCCTGCCACCTTCAGTGATTTGTGCAACATACCTCCACATCTCTCTGTTCCTGCGCCCCCTTTAGGATTGTACCTTTTCTTTATATTGCCTCTCCTCGTTCTTCCTACCAAAATGTATCACTTCGCACTTCTCTGCATTAAATTTCATCTGTCACGTGTCTGCCCATTCCACCAGCCTGTCTATGTCCTCTTGAAGTCTATCACTATCCTCCTCACTGTTCACTACACTTCCAAGTTTTGTGTCATCGACAGATTTTGGAATTGTGCCCTATGCACCCAAGTCCAAGTCATTAATATGTATCAAGAAAAGCAGTGGCCCTAGTACTGACCCTGGGGAACACCACTGTATACCTTCCTCCAGTCTGAAAAACAACTGTTCACCATTACTCTCTGTTTCCTGTTTCCTGGATATGAATGTAAAAGGTATGATCAGTAAGCTCGCTGATGATACAAAAATTGGTAGGGTGGTAAATAGCGAGGAGGATAGCCTCAGTCTGCAGGACGATATAGATGGGTTGGTCAGATGGGCGGAACAGTGGCAAATGGAATTTAACCCGGAAAAGTGCGAGGTGATGCACTTTGGAGGGACTAACAAGGCAAGGGAATACACAATGAATGGGAGGACCCTAGGCAAGACAGAGGGTCAGAGGGATCTTGGTGTGCAAGTTCACAGATCCCTGAAGGCGGCGGAACAGGTAGATAAGGTGGTAAAGACGGCATATGGGATACTTGCCTTTATTAGCCGAGGCATAGAATATAAGAGCAAGGAGGTTATGATGGAGCTGTATAAAACACTGGTTAGGCCACAGCTGGAGTACTGTGTGCAGTTCTGGTCGCCACACTACAGGAAGGATGTGATCGCTTTGGAGAGGGTGCAGAGGAGATTCACCAGGATGTTACCAGGGCTGGAGCGCTTCAGCTATGAAGAGAGACTGGGAAGATTGGGTTTGTTTTCCTTGGAGCAGAGGAGGCTGAGGGGGGACATGATTGAGGTGTACAAAATTATGAGGGGCACAGATAGGATGGATACTAAGGAGCTTTTTCCCTTCGTTGAGGGTTCTATAACAAGGGGGCATAGATTCAAGGTAAAGGCGGGAGGTTGAGAGGGGATTTGAGAAAGAACTTTTTCACCCAGAGGGTGGTTGGAGTCTGGAACTCACTGCCTGAAAGGGTTGTGGAGGCAGGAACCCTCACAATATTCAAGAAGCATTTGGATGAGCACTTGAAATGCCATAGCATACAAGGCTACGGACCAAATGCTGGAATATGGGATTAGATTAGACAGGGCTTGATGGCCGGCGTGGACACGATGGGCCGAAGGGCCTCTATCCATGCTGTATAACTCTATGACTCTATGACTCTATGACTTAGCCAATTTCATATCCATGCTACCACTGCCTCACTGGGCTTCAACTTTGCTGACAAGCCTATTATGCGGCACTTTATCAAATGCCTTTTGGAAGTCCATATACACCACATCAACCGCATTTCCCTCATCAACCCTTTCTGTTACCTCATCAAAAAACTCAATCAAATTAGTTAAACACGATTTGCCTTTAACAAATCCATGCTGGCTTTCCTTAATTAATCCATACTTGTCCAAGTCACTGTTAATTTTGTCCAGGATTATTGTTTTAAAAAGTTTCCCTACCACTGAGGTTAAACTGACTGGCCTGTAGTTACTGGATTTATCCTTACACCTTTTTTGAACAAGGGTGTAACATTTGCAATTCTCCAGTCCTCTGGCACTATCCTTGTATCTAAGGATGATTGGAAGATTATGGCCAGTACCTCTGCAATTTCCATCCTTACTTCCCTCAGCAACCTAGGATGCATCCCATCCGGACCTGTTGACTTATCTACTTTAAGTACAGCCAGCCTTTTTAGTAGCGCCACTTTATCAATTTTTAGCCCATCCAGTATCTCAACTACCTCCTCTTTTACTGTGACTTTGGCAGCCTGTTCTTCCTTGGTAAAGACAGATGCACAGTATTCATTTAGTACCTCAGTCATGCCCTCTGCCTCCATGCGTAGATCTCCTTTTTGGTGCATAATCAGCCCCACCCTTCCTCTTACTACCCGTTTACTATTTATATTGCTATAGGAGACTTTTAGACTCCCTTTTTTGTTAGTTGCCAATCAATTCTCATACTCTCTCTTTGCTACTTTTATTTCCTTTTCCACTTCCCCTCTGAACTTTTTATATTCAGCCTGGTTCTCACTTATATTATCAACCTGACACCTGTCATACGCCCCTTTCTCTGTTTCATCTTACTCACCATCTCTTTCGTCATTCAGGGAGCTCTGGCTTTAGTTCCCCTACCTTTCCCCTTCATGGGAGTGTACCTTGACTGTACCTGAACTATCTCATCTTGAAAGGCTGCCCATTGTTTGATTGTAGTTTTTCCTGCCAATCTTTGTTTCGAATTTCCCCAGGCTAGATCCATTCTCATCCCACTGAAATTGGCCCTCCTCCAATTAAGTATTTTTACTCTAGATTTCCCCTTGTCCTTTTCCACAGCTATTCTAAACCTTATAATACTATGATCACTGTTCCCTAAATGTTCCCCTACCGAAACTTGCTCCACTTGACCCACCTCATTCCCCAGAACCAGATGTAGCAATGTCTCCTTCTTCATTGGGCTGGAAACATACTGAGAACACACTTCAGAAATTCTTCCCCCATCTGCCCTTTACACTGTTACTATCCCAGTCTATATTAGGATAATTGAAGTCCCCCATTATCGCTACTCTATTGCTCTTGCACCTCTCTGTAATTTCCCTGCAAATTTGCTCCACTATATCCTTCCCACCAGTTGATGGCCTATAGAATACACCCAGTAGTGAAATGGCACCTCGATCATTTCTTAACTCTAGCCAAATAGATTCTGTCCTTCACCCCTCCAGGACATTCTCTCTCTCCAGCACTGCAATATTCTCCTCTATCAATACTGCCAGCCCCCTCCTTTCTTTCCTTCCCTATCTTTCCTGATCACTTTATATCCCAGAATATTTAGTACCCAATCCTGCCCTTTTTTGAGCCAGGCCACCGTTATCACCACAACATCATATATTCCATGTGGCTATTTGTGCCAGCAGCTCACCAACCTTATTTACATATTCTTCATGCATTTACACCCATGCACTGTAAACTATTTTAGACCTTTTATTCTTTTTTAGTCTGATCCCACCTAATACTATTTCTTACTCTGGTGCTATCTGTCTCTCCCAATCCTTTGTGCACCTTGTTTCTCCTTTCTAATGCTACATTCTGGTGCCCATCCCCTGCCAAATTAGTTTAAACCCTCCCCCCCAGCACTAGTGAACCTCCCTGCCTGTACACGTCCCACCTCCCCCAGAACTGGTCTCAATGCCCCAGATATCTAAAGCCCTCCCTCCTGCACTATCTCTCCAGCCACGCATTCATCTGCTCTATCCTCCTATACTCATTAAACGCGTGGCACCAGTCCTGAGGTCCTGCTTATTAATCTCTTTCCTAGCTCCCTAAAATCTGCCTGCAGGACCTCACCCCTCTTTCTACCTATGACGTTGGTCCCATATGGACCACGACCTTTGGCTGTTCGCCCTCCCCCTTCAAAATGTTCTGCAGCCTCTCAGTGATATCCTGGACCCTGGCACCAGGGAGGCATGTCTGTGGCCGCAGAAACGTTTGTCTGTTCCTCTAGCTATTGAATCCCCCATCACTGTTGCTTTCCTGATCTTCCTCCTTCCCCCCCGTACAGCTGAACCACCTGTGGTGCCGTGGACTTGACTCTGGCTGTACCCCCCAAGAGGAACCATCGCCCTCACCAGTATTGAATGGTTAGACAGCAAGGTGCACTCAGGGGATTCCTGCACTACCTGCCTGGTCCTCCTTGTCTGTCTGGTGGTCACCCAGTCCCTCTCTGCCTGCACTCTCTTAAGAGACCACCTCCTGAAACATGCTATCCATGTAGCTCTGAGACTCGCGGATGCACTGCAGTGACGCCAGCTGCTGCTCAACCTCCAAAACCCGGAGCTCAAGCTCCTCCAGCTGATGACACTTCCTGGACCTGTGGTTGTCCCAGACATGGGAAGCATCCTGGAATTCCCACATGGCACAAGATGTGCATTTGACGGGATTTATGTTGGAACATGGATTGTCCCTGGAGTTGAACCTTTGACACTTGTTGGGTTGTGTCATCCCTGGCTGTAGGTGTTGGGTGAATCATGCACCAACTATCCAGTGTGAAATATTGATTATTCCACTGTCTCCCTGAAGCTTAGGGCCACATGGTGTCCAATAACTATACCTGTAAATTCATCTTTTCCACAGGCCTTACGTTTATAATGCCAATTCTATACAGTTATGGGCTATTGCTAAGTGACAGTGCCAGCTTCTCGACCCATAATTCAAACTCCTTTAAGAATGTATCAATGGCATCAGCTTCCTTTAAAATCTAATAGATCAATAAATATATCATATACTGGTCGATGAGTACCATGGGCAGTCTTTAACACAACACAATCACATTACCACTGCTTCTCCTTTTAAATGCATATTTCCTTTTTGTAGTTGATTGATTCATTGTCCAGCTAAAGCTCACATTTTTTTCTCCTTTTCCTCTATCTCCTTTGTGCATTTGCACCTTTCTCTTAAAAGTTGGCTAGGAAATGCTTTGGGATCTCCTGAGGATGTGATAAGTCAGTATATAAATGCAAGTTCATTCTTTAATGTTGGTGCCAGCTCTTTTGATGTCAGCTCGATTTTGTTCAATTTGACTCTTCTTGGTGCTGACTACCCTTTGTCTCCATTTTGTGCAACCCCAGCAATTTCTGCTCCTTTTCCGCCTCGTGTTGAATTGCCACTTTGCTTCTTTCAAATGGCAGCTGAACTTGTGCTAGATCATTTTGTCGTTGTTTTCATATAATATTGTAGTTTGTTTTGCTTGGTCAAATTTTTAACCTTTTTAACAGCCTGTCTCATTACTTCTGTTTTGGTCACAGAAGAAAGAAGGGCTTTTAATCCATGAGGGCTTGAGCTCATTCATTTTTGAAGCAAAAGTTCATCAAGGTAGCATTTAAATTAGGTGGAACATGTACAAAACTGGTTTAGAGAAGGTGACATTTAAGGGCAAAGAAAATCTAAATACTATTTAATCCAAAGTGTTTACACTTTTTACTGAAGAAAATAATACTCTTACCAATAATTTTTCCAAAAACCTCAATCTTACTGCTGCCAATAAGACCCTCCCTGATAGGCATTTCAGTGATGTCAGTTACAGGGAACACCCCGCCCCTTCCCATACATCAAAGGGGTGACGCCATTGTAAATAATGAGAGTTGAGCCTTCAAGACTGCTGTGAGTTGGGGGGAGGGTACCTTTCTAAAGACAAGCTTTGGGCCAGAAATTGCTCCCGAAATAACAGAGAAGATCAACTGCGCTCTCCATTTTCAGTGGCGAATTGAAGGAGCAAGTTCCCGCATTTGCGTAAGAACATAAGAACATAAGAAATAGGAGCAGGAGTAGGCCCTCAAGCCTGCTCCGCCATTCAATAAGATCTTGGCTGATCTATGACCTCAAATTCATTTACCCGCCCAATTCCCATATCCCTTGATTCCCTTAGAGTCCAAAGGGGTTAAATTCGATAACCCCCGAATCTGGGCACGTGATCGCAGCGCGTGATTAACCCCCGCTCAGTTGTTGCGATGCAGACAGCACATGAGATTCGTGCTGCCTGGTCATTTACCTGATTCCTGTGAGTAGCCAGGCCGAGCTGCGTTGTTGAGTGGCTGCTCACCAGCAGGGGGGCCCCAATAGTGCGTGAGTGGGTCACATCACGTAAAGGCAGCCTCCACCTCTTAAAGGCAGCCTGTACCTCTTATTTGCAAAATATAAGATACGGGCCTGAACGGAGAACGGATATTGCACACGTAAAACACAGATGCAGGTCCTGTCCCTATGTTCACAAACAGTTGCGTTATGTTGAAGCATTGAATAAAGTTGCGCACTACTCAGTAAATGACTCAGTCTCCATAGCTTTTTGGGGGAAAGAATTCCAAAGAATCATGACCCTCTGGGAGAAGAAATTCCTCCTAATTTTTCCTCCTCATTTCCGTCTTAAACGGGCGACCCCTTATTCTGAGATTATGCCCCCTCGTTTTAGATTCCCCCATGAGGGGTAACATCCTCTCAGCATCTACCCTATCGAATCCCCTCAGAATCTTGTATGTTTCAATAAGATCTCCTCTCATTCTTCTAAACTCCAATGAGTATAGACCCAACCTGTTCAATCTTTCCTCATAAGACAACCCTTCCATAACCGGAATCAACCGAGTGAACCTTCTCTGAACTGCCTCCAATGCAAGTATGTCCTTCCTTAAATAAGGGCACCAGAGCTGTACGCAGTACTCCAGTTGTGCTCTCACCAGCACCCTGTACAGGTGTAGCATGACTTTCCTGCTTTTATACTCCATCCCCCTAGAAATAAAGGCCAATATTCCATTTGCCTTCCGGATTACCTGCTGCACCTGTATGTTGACTTTTTGTGTTTCATGTACAAGGATATCCAGATCCCTCTGTACCGCAACATTTTGTAGTATTTCTCCATTCAAATAATATTTTGCTTTTTTGTTTTTCCTCCCAAGTGGATGACTTCACATTTTCCCACATTATATTCCATCTGCCAAATTTTTGCCCATTTGCTTAACCTGTCACTATCCCTCTGCAGACACTTTGGGCCCGATATTACCAGGGCAGCGGGTTCGCGGCGGGGGGTGATTGAGCCCGTGAGTAACGCGCCCGGTGAAATCAGTCTGCCCCGAACGCAATTGCAGGCTGATTGGATCCACTTACCTCTTGTTCCGGGTTCCCCGCTGCTGAGCTGCACAGCAGGCGGACTGCGCATGCGCAGTAAGGTCTGTCAGCTGGATGAGCTCTATTTAAAGGGGGAGTCCTCCACTGACTGATGCTGCAAGAAATAGGAAAATTACAGCATGGAGCAGCCCAGGGGGAAGGCTGCTCCCAGGTTTAATGATGCCTCACTCCAGGTATCATTGGATGGGGTGAGGAAGAGGGGGGAGGACAGAGATCTTCCCCCCAGCGGGCGGGAGGAAGCGGCCTGCCTCTGCCACCAAGAAAGCCTGGCTCAAGGTGGCAGAGGAGGTCACCTGCACCACCAACATATCGCCCACCTGCATACAGTGCAGGAGGCGCTCCAATGACCTAAGTAGGTCAGCCAAAGTGAGTACTCTGTCTGCCACATCACTGCCCCCACCCCACATCTCCTTCTGCACTGCCAACACTACTCTGTCACATCACTCCTCACACCCACTCAAAGCTCATCCTCATCTTACCTGCACTTACTCACCTCGCCAGTACTCATCCCGCCACTACCACTCAACCCAATCCTTATACAATCCCATGGCTCTATCTCATACTCACCCTCTCGTGCATCTCTTTCACAGTCAGCCTCACTCAACCTGCCACTACCTGTGCTGCAGCCACAGGGCACGCATCACATATGTGCAGTAGGCAGCGTAAGGCAAACGCGTCGTGAGCATGAAGGGGATGCACAAGGGTGTTTGAGGGTTTGTCATGGTTTTTACTTATATTTAATTTCTTAGCAACTCACATCACATATTATATTGGCACCACTACTGCCACGTCTTTGCGAATCTTGTCTGGTTTGTGCAATAATGCCCTTTCCTGAGGATCACAATGAAGGCCCACAACTGATGCCACCCATTGTGTCACTGCAGAGTGGGTGTAGGTGTACTTGCAGGGCTCTTTTGTGCAGACGACTGAGAGACGTCGGCAATGTCCCCGGTGGCACGCTGGAAGGATGCCGAAGAGAAGTTGTTGAGGGCAGTGGTGACTTTGAGAGCGACAGGTAAGAAGATGGCGTTCGGGCCAGCCGGGAGCAGCTCGGCATGAAGGAGGCTGCAGATGTCCACGACTACATGTCGAGTGACTCTGAGCCTCCGTGTGCACTGCTGCTCAGAAAGGTCCGGGAAGCTGAGCCTCGGTCTGTGGACCCTGTGGCGAGGGTAGTGCCCTCTGCGACGCATCTCTCTCTGCGGTTGCCCTCCCTCCTGCCGTGCAGGTGGATGTGTCACAGCACTCTGTTGTGGAGCTCCACGTGTCAGAGGTGGACGGCGTGGCCGGCGAGGCTGATGATGCTGTTCGCCCTCCGAGGAGGTCATGACTGCAGCTACGGCGTCCCCCATCTGGAAGATATACATCTGAGGGGGTTGTCGAAAATAACTTAATTACCTATTATACACAATGCATTAACTCCAAAACAAATATTTTCAGACAAGTAAGAATTTATTACCAAGAAGCTTGTATACAAGGGAAGTCCACCTCAATCAAAGGTTGAGGCTACGACTTCGAAAGACAAAGGATTTAGCTTTCTTTTTATACACTTACTTTAGTAATGTTTGTCTATCATTGAATATAGGCGTACATGTACAATCTCATTGGTTCAAGTGTTTTAGTCAATCAAAAATAGGGACCCAACCCCCAGGCCCCCATCCCCCTCGATGGCCTCTCACAGGATCTGGGAAAGGTACGTTGCTTTAGCAACACAGCTCCCTTATCAGTAGAGACTGTCTTGGTCTCAAGGTTATGTGGTCATTAATTTCTGTTAGTTAGACAGTTATCTCATAAGCAAAGACAATAGCCCTTCTGTGTGTCTTTGCTGGGAAAGTGTCTTTGCTGGGAAAGTGTACACTCCAAGCTTCTCATTAAATTCAGCTGTTTAGCTAACATGGTCAACTTTTTCCATTATGCTTTGCTTCTATAATGGTTCAATATTTCTACATTAATATGGTCAGCTTTATGGTTTAAGTGTATTAGAAAGTCAATTTAGTAAGGCAAAGCTTATAGTTTTCCACATTCCCACCTTTTGTCCTACATATATATATATAAAAGGACAACACTTTAATAAGGCATTATTCCACCCAGACGTTCAAACTCCTCCTGTGTCGCCTCATCCTGTGTCACCCCTACTTGCACCATCAAATTTGTGGGCGCTATAGGTGTACCCAGGTTGGACATCATAACACAGCAGCATTTGACAAAGCAATAGGCTATAAGAATTATAACAATAGATATGAATAGTCCCTGAACTAGAGAAGTCCCAATAGAACCCAGCCATCCTGTTGCCCAGCCCCAAAGAGTGAATGAAGGGGGCTGCTTGAATTTCTCAGCTTCCCTTTGGATGTGATTGGCCAAATTAGTAATATTCTCTGAACTATCAGGTATGTAGGTACAACATTCAGATCCAATTAGTGCGCATGTTCCTCCTTTCTCTGCCAATAGGTAATCAAGGGCCATACGATTTTGAAAGGTGACCGTACGAATGGCTGTCATTTCTGCACTTATTTCCTTTAAGGCTTCTGCCGTATCATTAGCAACTATTTCACAGATATTGGCTAATTTAATAATTTCTCTGGTGGCCATGCTCACTCCCCACCTAGGGAAAGCAATGGCCCAGAATCGGTCAGCCTCAGTAATTACCCTCTTTACTCGTTGCCCAGCAGGATATTGAGGCAGGGATGATGAGTGTCGGACATATGGGATCACATATCCCAAGTAACATGATCCGGTCCATCTTTGAGGCAACCATGGGTATGCCTTGTGGCCACAAATAAAGTAGGTTTCATTATATGCAGTAACTGCAGGGGAATTCTTTATGTTTATTCTATCTATGTAAATTTGGCCACCTGTGCAAGGCTTCCATCTGATGGTACTACTGATGCTGGTTACTGTCATATTTATATACTGAGTGCAATTACTCCATCCCACTACATCACCCCCTACTGAATTCTTACTCAAACATATTGCTCCATTAGTTCTTGGTGTATTTATAGAATCATAGAATCATAGAAGTTACAACATGGAAACAGGCCCTTCGGCCCAACATGTCCATGTCGCCCAGTTTATACCACTAAGCTAGTCCCAATTGCCTGCACTTGGCCCATATCCCTCTATACCCATCTTACCCATGTAACTGTCCAAATGCTTTTTAAAAGACAAAATTGTACCCGCCTCTACTACTGCCTCTGGCAGCTTGTTCCAGACACTCACCACCCTTTGAGTGAAAAAATTGCCCCTCTGGACCCTTTTGTATCTCTCCCATCTCACCTTAAATCTATGCCCCCTCGTTATAGACTCCCCTACCCTATTTGTAAGGATTAAAAAAGGAGGTTTATGGGTCTGATCGTAATTAGGTTGGTACCACCCCCGAAATCTGGTTTCACATTTTGTTGTGATTGTGTACTCCTTCCTTCCATTGCTTTCTCACAAACATTGTCTTATTTGTTCTCGCACTCATCCAGCCACTATCTCGCATTCTGTTCCCATTAATTTCAATTTGATTTATTACCCACTCTGCTATTTCTTGGGAAGTTAGAGGGACTGGTCTGAGTGGAATGCCTCCCTTGGATTGAATTGGGATATGTGAGCACACCCAGCAACTAGAGATACCTTGACGCTTTGCATACATATATGACATGTATAAAAAAGTATTGACATGCAGTTCTCTTGAAACACGATTGAGTCTGCTTGCAGCAGGGGTTGTAGCAGGTTTTATGCCAGTTCCCACCCACACGATCAGGCATGCCGAGCCAATTATTCTCATATGATTTAAAAGTTTAGGACATGCCATGCTGCAACAGTCTCTTATAACAGTTTAATTAATCAGTCAGTTTTTTTTTTCTGGTACGCCACCGCCGGGGTCCTTGTATGGGGATTTATGGGTTAATTAATCAACTACTAGGCCTGACCTTTGAACTTGAGATTGGGACCCACCCCTTTATATTCCTTAATCCAAATTTTATCCCTACAATTTTATCCCTACAATATCCTCTTAGATGCTGTACCTCATCTTAACCAGGTTCCCTTCGTGTTGGCCACCAGTCCGGGTGGAAGAGAGGCAGAGCATCTGATAATCCTATCAAACTATGATTTTCTTCCCTTTTACATGCACCTTACCCCAGCGGGTGCTACTCCCGGTACCATTAAGATGTTTTCTTAGTTGAAATCACAGAGACAATGGGGACATTCTCACCCAGGCTCTGTTTTACTACCTTTGCCAAACCCTTCATCCTCTGCTTACATTTATTACATGCAATGAAAATCAAGAAGGACATTACAACAAACTGCACTACGACTAATACATGTGACATTAATCTAATCCAAGGATGGATCTGTATATTCAGTCCCAAATTCCAGAGGTCATCCCACCAAGTGGTGACTTTAATTTGGTCAATGTCATGCTTAATGTTTTTATTGTCCTGTTGTAGGTTATAATAAACCTTCTGGGAGAGGCATATCTCCATTTGCAATGCTTTCAAGTATTTAGGCAACAGGGGTGTCAGATACCCAAATGTGTCCTGATATTCTTTTAAGTCCTTTTTTGACATCCTCAGAAACTTGTAAGGTGGTGAGGTTATGCCGGTGTATCTCTACCAGTTCCTCGGGTCCAATCCGAACCAGGACTTCAGGAATGGAGTAGAATTCTGGACTTAAAATATCACAAGTTAGATTGGCATATTTAAACGTTTTCAAATTAGTTGTAACACAATATTCGCCCCCTCCGGCATATGCCACTTGAGTGGGTTTTAGATCCGCCTCTAGGGCTTCCATGGTACCGGTATTGTTAAACCCACACTATGCTTCTGGGCTGTGTCCAACACTATGTGGACATACAGTGACAGCATGTCTAGTAACACATCCCTTTAATTTTGTTTCAGCCAAATTCCTTTTAAAAAATTTTTTTTTTCAGCATATGGTAACATATTGTGATGGGATATGTGCATTCCGTCTTTCATTACCCCAATATTCTGTACTTGTTACACCTGTCGTTCCCTGGGTATCGGGTGCCATCACCAGTATTACTAGTACCAACCCTAGGAGCCCTCCTCCGTCAGGTTTACACTCCACTTGAGTGGGGTACACTCGCACCATTGCCCTGAATTGGCAAGGGGTGATGTTCTTGTTTGGTAACAGCCGCTTGGAGGTACCACCTCCATCATGCCCACAGGTCAGGCTCACCCTCAGTTTGTTGATTCGTTATTCATAAGGGTACTTCCCCTGCCTGTATCTGGGCTAGGTTCTCTCATGTCTGTTCCACAATCCAGTTACCATATGTACTGCAGATGTTATTAGCAGCCGCCTGCTAAGATACGTTATATTCCTCTTTTATTAATTTATTAATGGTTTGGGCATGTGTTTCCAGCACTGTAGCTATCCTGTGCAAATGTATGATCAGTATTTGATCCTCAGACAATTCCTTATCTGTATTTTCATTTATTTTTAAATATATCTTTAATGCGAGGCCCTAAATCTCTGACCTTTTGATCTAATATTGTCAAATCAATGTTACTGTCCGATACAATATTTACAGTCAGCTCCAATATCCCAAAATTTATTTATTTTACGTAATTTCTTCTTGAATCGCTTTTCATTTCCCAAAATATCCCACTATATTGTGCCCGAGTCCCTTCTATCATTTCACAATTATCCCAACTTGAGAGCAGTATTGTTGGACTGACAGGACTTGTCAATGTAAAATTTTTCTTCCCTCTCGAAAAGAATTCTTCCTTGATACACAGCATTCAATAGGAACCATTTAGACTGGACTTCTTTTATTTTAAATATAATTTGATTATCCCCTTAAATTACAAGTAAATCTTTCCTTTCTCGAGTGCTTGAATAGCAACTCATATAAATTTTTCTTATCAATTCCAATTTCAGAAACATATTGGGCTCGATTTTAGGATCGTGTTTCCGGCGGGTTCCAAGCGGGGTGGCCCCGAAAATCCCGATATCCGGTCACGTGACCGGATCGCGACGAAATCCCGGCCACTTCCGGGTACCGCGCTGACGTGCGGGGCTGCGCGCGCAAGCCCCGCTGGTGGGAATCCCGCAGGCAATTAAAGCCAGCGGGGTTCCACTTGAGAGTACTTACCTTGCTCCTTGTGGTCAGTTAATGAGCTGAAGCAGCTGTCAAAAGAGGAAGTGTGGGATTTTCGGTTCAAGGCAGTGAGTTTCCCACACTGGGGGAAACAGTCTCCCTCCAACCAGGCGTGTTGCAGCCAGCAGCCTGTGGCAGGTGCCAAGGTGCACTCCACGGGGGAGAGCCCTCAGCCACGCAGGAGGCCACCGCGTCACATAGGGCAACCCCTGCCCTCCACCACCCCCCGCCAAGCCAGAGGACAGACCGACACGAAACCGCAGCCCTAGTCCGAGGAACCACACACCTACCCTGCACAACCCCTCAGACCAACACCTGCCAGTTGGGTGGTGTGTGGAGACCCTCGGAGGACGAAGAGCATGACCAGCACCAGCAGCCTCGCAGTCCACGCCGTCCGCCGCAGAGACGTGGATCCCCCCAACACGGTGTTGTTGCACGCCCACCTGCACAGCAGGAGGGAGGGCTACCGCAGAGAGAGACGCGTCGCAGAGGGCACTACCCTCGCCACAGGGTCCACAGACCGAGGCGCAGCTCCCCGGACCTCTCCGAGCAGCAGTGCACAGGGAGGCGCAGATTCGCTCGACATGTAGTCGTGGAGATCTGCAGCGTCTTTCATGCCGAGCTGCTCCTGGCTGGCCCCAGCACCAACTGCTTACCTGTCGCTGTCAAAGTCACCACTGCCCTCCACACCTTCTCCTCCGCATCCTTCCAGGGTGCAGCCGGCTACACCGCCGATGTCTCTCAGTCGTCTGCGCGGACGAGCCCTGCAAATACACCTGCACCTACTCTGCAGTAACACGATGGGTGGCATCAGTGGTGGGTCCTCATAGTGATACCCAGGAGCGGGCATTATTGGACACAACGGACAGGATTCGCGGAGACATGGCAGTGGTGGTGTCAATATAATGTGTGCTGTTTGTTGCTCTGAAATTCAATATGGGTAACACCCATGACAAACCCTCAGACACCCTTGTGCACCCCCTTCATGCTGACGAGACGTTTGCCTTACGCTGCCTACTGCACATATGTGATGCATGCCCTGTGGCTGCAGCACAGGTGGTGACAGGTTGAGTGAGGCTGGCCGTGAGGGAGATGCACGAGAGGGTGAGTATGGGATGGAGCAATGAGATTGTATGTGGATTGGGTTGCGTGTTAGTGGCAGGGTGAGTACTGGCGAGGTGAGTAGGTGGAGGTAAGATGAGGATGGGGTGTGAGTGGGTATGAAGGGTGAATCGACAGAACAGTGTTGGCGGTGCCGAAGGAGATGTGGGGTGGGGGCAGTGTTGTGGCAGACGGAGTGTAGGGGAAAGACTTCGTGTTCTCACTTTGGCTGACCTACTTAGGTCATTGCAGCGCCTCCTGCACTGTATGCAGGTGGGCGATATGTTGGTGGCGCAGGTGACCCCCTCTGCCACCTCGAGCCTGGCCTTCTTGGTGGCAGAGGCAGACCGCTTCCTCCTGCCCGCCGGGGGGAAGATCTGTGTCCTCCCCCTCCTCCTCACCCCATCTGATGATACCTGGGGTGAGGCATCATTAAACTGGGAGCAGCCTTCCCCCTGGGCTGCTCCATGCTGCAATTTGTCCCATTGGTTGCAGCATCTGTCAGTGGAGGACTGCCCTTTAACTAGAGAGCCTCCAGCTGACAGATCGTACTGCGCATGCGCAGCCCGACCGACGTGCAGGCCAGCGCCGTGGACCCCGGAGGAGCAGGTAATTGATTCCTATTAGTGGGTTGCCTGCTGCGATCGCGTGGGCAACCCACTAATTTCGCCGAGCGTGTTGACCACGCTCCCGGAGGACCACCCGCTGGGAACCCGCAGGCCTGCTAAATTCGGGCCCATTATGTCCAGGCTTTGTGGTTTTATAGTAGAGACAGAAGTACTTGTAATTACTTTTGGATGTAACTCCCATATCTTCCCACCTCGAGCACTCTGTCTCAGAAGACAATAAATGGGTTAAAACAAAACAAATCAAAATGTTTTCAAAAGAAGAGAATCAGGTTGATATCACCACACTGTGACATTTGGTATCTGCTGATGTCTGCAGCTAAAGTCTTAAATTTTTAACACCACTGGATTGTTTCCTGCACCAAATTTCTCCAGCAAAGGTTGCACCGTAACTTTGTAAAGCCATTTTATGTCAAAGAACTACTCCTGGTAATCCTGCACCATCAACACTCACGTGGTCCCAAAAACCAGGGTCACCTGTTTTAAAAGAAACACAGAAAATCCATTGCGGCTCTTCTTGAGAGCCCAAGGGGTTAATTTGTCAAATCATGTTTTATTATTTATGTGGTCCCAAAGAATAATCCCTTTACCCGAAACCAAATCAGAAAACAAAACAGGAGAGAGGAATTGCCTAGTCTCTTTCTCTTTCTCTCTCTCTCTCTCTGGAGCACGCAGCCTGTCTGAAATAAACACTGTCTCTCCCACATACAGATGTACGTGGGACTGCGGACTGGAATTTCTAACTCCAAGTCCTAATCTCCGTGTTTTCAAGATGTCCAAATCTATCTCTTTTACGATTATCCACCTCCATTCCATGTCTCGCTTTGTCTTAATACTTGAATTAGGAGGTGTTGATATAATTGTTGAATTTTCTTAGCATTCTCAACGCGAGTTATATTATTTGTCAGGGAAGGTCTCCCCTCGTTGGTCAGATTTGTATTGTATCTATTATTCGTGAATAGCCCCCGAACTTGTCGAACTTCGTTATCATACTGTGGCGGGGTAAAACTGATAGGCGTTTAGTACCCTGTGTCAGTACATAGCTCAAGTAATGGACTTCCAATTCTAACCTATACCAATTGTTACCTCATGTTCATCTGTGTAATGGTTAGCCTCAGACAGTTCTCAACCGACTGGGTCATTTCTATCTGTTTGAACTGCTCTTGGCATGACAGTCTGGCTTCTTGGGATGGAAGGGGTTAACATTAACTTGCTCTTGTGGTAGGAGTAATTTGATACTACTCCTTCTGAGATTAAGTTTCCACAATCAAAATTTCTCTTCACACAGGTTTGACAGATTTTTTTTTCACATTTATGGATTGCTTTTACACTATATATTTGCACACTATTTTGAGATTTATTTTTAATCATAGTGTTTAATCAATCACAATAGCACAAAAATGCTTCGAAGATCAGTTTAATTTATAACTAGAGATCATCCTGCAAATGTAACTTGTAATTCTTTAAATCTGCACTTTATCTTTTCTTTACAATTAAACTTCATTTTGTCTTGGTGAATTTCACATAAATTCTTTTGTTCAGAAAAAATTCATACCGGGAAATAACATCTTCCATCGTACATTTTAGTTTATAGTTAATCTTCGTAAGTTTTATAATTTGCTCGTCATACACAACTATAGCTTTCCAATTCATTTTTTTTCACATAGTTTTAGTGGGTTTGATTATAACCAACTCTCCGAGCTGTTCCAGGTTTCCGACTTTTCCTATCACGGTGATACCAGATAGCTTTTTTTTTCGTTAATTTTTTTAAACCTTTTTTTTAAACCACAGCCAATCACAAAAATAAAAATTCAAAATGCCAATTTTTAGAAGATCCCATGTCTGGAATTTAACATGCCCACATTTTATAAGAACCAGAATTTAATAGGTCACTTAACCTCAATAACTCCAATTTTAATTCAGCAATATCAGAATTGAACACAAGACAAAACAGATACATTACACAAAAGAAGAAAACACGTAAGACGCAGTAAGAAGGGGGTGTGGCCCACAACACCGAAAAAAACACACAATCAGGACAGGCTTTTTTAAAGAGACAGTACACCAAAACAAAAGGACCCTTTCTTTTCCGGGTCTCTGTCTTTTAAACATTTTTCTAGTCACTTAATTCTATCGATATCAAATGTACCGTCTTTGGGAAAGGGATCCTTTCTTAGTTCTGGTCCATTTGGACCAAACTATCAACTCGTCAGTTGATTCTTTTCCAAAGTTTCTGTACATGTAAGCAGCAGGTGTTCCCTTTGGTGGGATTTTGCTAGCGTTGGCGCCCATGGCTTATAGTCTATACAATCCTCCACACTGTAATTACACAACAATTAAGACCTATCTTAACTATCACAATTCTATACTTGATAATTCAGCTGATTGGACAAGACGTCATGTGTTCTCTACATCCACCTTAACCAGCTCAGACTAGGTGCGTGAGAGAAACGTCTGCACTTAGTTGAATCAGCTGACTTACGCAAGATTTTTTTTTTTAAAAGTGCTCTTACACTTGAGCACTATCAGTGTTTCTACCTAAACACTTAATTCAGGTAAACCAGAATTTCGCACTTTTTCCGAATCCACGACATCCACACCAGTCTGCGTTTGTCGCCACTACAGACTTGCAAATTTCGCACTTTTCCGAATTACGCAACATTTAGTCTGCGCTTATCCAAATTATAACTTTACACTAAAACATTTTTTTTAAAAAAAAACAAGTCTGTAACTGGTTACCTTTTTTTTCTGGCGCCTCTCCACTAGGAGGTGACAGTCTATCGATCCCATACAGCAACCTCAACTTCACTCCGAGTATCACCGGTATTCACAGATCTACTCCATTATTGCTCTCTCTCAGCCCGTTACTACAACACCGCAGCTGACAATATTGAGTAATCTGTCACACATCACACTCTGTCCCCTTTTTCTTTCCTTGTCTATACGAAACACATTTCCTATGATCGCCTTCCAATTCCTAAAGGCAAACAGAAGAATTAGTCACGTCAGTTAATGCATTCACCTTTCAATCGCTGTGTGTCTGGGCTTGCACAGACAACTGTGTCCGCACTTACCGGAGATCACAAGCGATCTCGGTGGGACCTCCAAGAAACTGTCGAAAATAACTTAATTACCTATTATACACAATGCATTAACTCCAAAACAAATATTTTCAGACAAGTAAGAATTTATTACCAAGAAGCTTGTATACAAGGGAAGTCCACCTCAATCAAAGGTTGAGGCTACGACTTCGAAAGACAAAGGATTTAGCTTTCTTTTTATACACTTACTTTAGTAATGTTTGTCTATCATTGAATATAGGCGTACATGTACAATCTCATTGGTTCAAGTGTTTTAGTCAATCAAAAATAGGGACCCAACCCCCAGGCCCCCATCCCCCTCGGTGGCCTCTCACAGGATCTGGGAAAGGTACGTTGCTTTAGCAACACAGCTCCCTTATCAGTAGAGACTGTCTTGGTCTCAAGGTTATGTGGTCATTAATTTCTGTTAGTTAGACAGTTATCTCATAAGCAAAGACAATAGCCCTTCTGTGTGTCTTTGCTGGGAAAGTGTCTTTGCTGGGAAAGTGTACACTCCAAGCTTCTCATTACATGATCAACTTATTCCATCATGCTTTGCTTCTATAATGGTTCAATATTTCTACATTAATATGGTCAGCTTTATGGTTTAAGTGTATTAGAAAGTCAATTTAGTAAGGCAAAGCTTATAGTTTTCCACAGGGTCCGCAAGGTAGGTACATGTGTCTGGACACCGGGATAAGTGTGCAAGTTGTTGAATTTTAGTGTTAGGAGTAGGGTGGTGGAGGCCAAACTTTGTCCAAAGTGACCTCCTGCAATGAGTGAGGGTCTCCCCCCACCCCCCGCATCTGTCAAATGGACCTTTGCAGCTGCCAAGGCTGATGGCTGCAACATGTCCATTTGAACTGGGAGTGTTTCCCCCAGTACGGGAAACAGTCCCAGTTGTTTGTAAAATCCCAACCCCACTGAAATATCTCCTTAATCAGGTCTGTAAACGACCTGAAATACCTAAATAAATACTTTAAGTGGCAACCCGCAGGCCATTTTGAAAATGACCCTCTTATCCCGACTCTTTGTTTTCTGTTTGTTAGCCAATCCTCTATCCATGCCAATATATTGCCCCCAACACCATGAGCTCTTATCTTGTGCAGTAATCTCTTATGTGGCACCTTATCGAATGCCTTTTGGAAATCCAAATATACTGCATCCATTGGTTCCCCTTTATCCACCCTGTCTATTACTTCCTCAAAGAACTCTAATAAATTTGTCAGACATGATTTCCCCTTCATAAAACCATTTTGACTCTCCTTCATTGTATTATGAGTCTCCAAATGTCCTGCTATTACTTCCTTAATAATGGATTCTAGCATTTTCCCAATGACAGATATTTGGTTCCCTGCTTTCTGTCTCACTCCCTTCTTGAATAGGGGTGTTACGTTTGCGGTTTTCCAATCCGCTGGGACCTTTCCAGAATCTAGTGAATTCTGGAAAATTACAACCAATGCATCCACTATCTGTGTAGCCACTTCCTTTAAGACCCTCAGATGCAAGCCATCAAGTCCAGGGGACTTGTCAGCCTTCAGACCCATGAGTTTACCTCGTACTTTTTCTCTAGTGATAGTGATTGTTTTTAGTTCCTCCATCCCCTTTGCCCCTTGATTTTCTACTATTATTGGTATGTTATTAGTGTCTTCTACTGTGAAGACAGATACAAAATATCTGTTCAATTCCTCTGCCATTTCCTTCTTTTCCATTGTTTTTTCCCCAGTTTCATCCTCTTCCTTTTTATATACTTGTAGAAGCTTTTACTGTCAGTTTTTATATTTCTTGCTAGTTTACTCTCATAATTTATTTTCTCCCTCTTTATTATTCTTTTAGTCATTCTTTGCTGGTTTTTAAAGTTTCCCCAATCTTTGGGCCTACCAGTAATCTTTGCCATGTTGTATGCTTTTTCTTTTACCCTGATACCATCCTTGACTTCCTTAGTTAGCCATGGTTGGTTCACCCTTTTTGTGGAGTCTTTCCTCCTTACAGGGATATATTTTTGATGTGAGTCATAAAATATCTTTTTAAATGTTTGCCACTGCTTATCCACCATCATACCATCTAATCTGTTTACCCAGTCCACTTTAGCCAATACCACCCTCATTCCTTTATAATTGCCCTTTTAATACAGGAGTTTCAGACCCAAGATCCTCGCTCTCAAACTGGATGTGAAATTCTATCATGTAATGATCACTGCTTCCCAAGGGATCTTTAACTTTGAGATCATTAATTAATCCTGTTTTGTTACCCATTACCAGATCCAAAATGGCCTGTTCCCTGATTGGTTCCCCGATGTATTGTTCCAAGAAACAACCCCTAATACACTCTATGAACTCCTCCTCAGGGCTATTTTTGCCAATTTGATTCATCCAATCTATGTGAAAGTTAAAATCGCCCATGATTATTGCATTACTTTTTTTACAAGCCCCCCTTATTTCCTGATTTATATTTTGCCCTACAGTGGGATGAGACAGAGACTGTCCACAGTAAACTGGGCAAATCTGTTAATGGGTAAAACGACTGATGATCAGTGGGAAATGTTTAAAGAAACATTTAACGTGATACAGAATCGGTTTATACCCCTGAGGGGCAAGAACTCTACTTGCCAAAAAAACAGCCATAGACAACTAAAGAGGTAAGGGACAGTATAAGACATAAGGAAAGGGCATACAAAAAGGCAAAAAATGGCACAGATCCTGGCGAATGGGAAAGATACAAAGATCAACAAAAGGTCACAAAACAGATAGTAAGGGCTACAAAAAGAGAGTATGAAAAGAAACTCGCAAGGGATATCAAAACCAATACGAAGAACTTTTATAGTTATATTAGGAAAAAGAGGGTGGTCAGGAGCAGTGTTGGCCCCTTAAAAACTGAAAGTGGGGATATTGTCATTGACAATGGGGAAATGGCGGACATGTTGAACTTTGCGTCAGTATTTACAGTCGAAATCCCAAGAAAACTTATATTGAATCGGGGACAGGAACTCAATAAAATTAACATAAGTAAAGCAACAGTAATGAAGAAAATAATAGCACTAAACAGTGACAAGTCCCCAGGACCAGATGGTTTCCATCCCAGGGTTTTAAAGGAAGTAGGTGAGCACATTGCGGATGCCCTAACTACAATCTTTCAAAGTTCTCTAGATTCAGGAACTGTCCCTCTAGATTGGAAAATTGCACATATCACTCCGCTTTTTAAGAAAGGAGAGAGAGGGAAACTGGGGAATTATAGACCAGTTAGCCTAACATCTGTTGTGGGGAAAATGCTGGAGTCTATAATTAAGGATAGGGTGACTGAACACATCGAGAATTTTCAGTTAATTAGAGAGAGCCAGCATGGATTTGTGAAAGGTAGGCCGTGCCTGACAAACCTAATTGAATTTTTTGAAGAGGTGACGAAAGTAGTGGACAGGGGAATGTCAATGGATGTTATTTATGTGGACTTCCAGAAGGCATTTGATAAGGTCCCACATAAGAGACTGTTAGCTAAGATAGAAGCCCATGGAATCGAGGGAAAAGTACGGACTTGGTTAGGAAGTTGGCTGAGCGAAAGGCGACAGAGAGTAGGGATAATGGGAAGGTACTCACATTGGCAGGATGTGACTGGTGGAGTCCCGCAGGGATCTGTCTTGGTGCCTCAATTATTCACAATATTTATTAACGACTTAGATGAAGGCATAGAAAGTCTCATATCTAAGTTTGCCAATGACACAAAGATTGGTGGCATTGTAAGCAGTGTAGATGAAAACATAAAATTACAAAGCGATATTGATAGATTAGGTGAATGGGCAAAACTGTGGCAAATGGAATTCAATGTAGACAAATGTGAGGTCATCCACTTTGGATCAAAAAAGGATAAAACAGGGTACTTTCTAAATGGTAAAAAGTTAAAAACAGTGGATGTCCAAAGGGACTTCGGGGTTCAGGTACATAGATCATTGAAGTGTCATGAACAGGTGCAGAAAATAATCAAGAAGGCAAATGGAATGCTGGCCTTTATATCTAGAAGACGAGAGTACAAGGGGGCAGAAGTTATGCTGCAGCTATACAAAACCCTGGTTAGACCGCACCTGGAGTACTGTGAGCAGTTCTGGGCACCGCACCTTCGGAAGGACATATTGGCCTTGGAGGGAGTGCAGTGTAGGTTTACTAGAATGATACCAGGACTTCAAGGGTTAAGTTACGAGGAGAGATTACACAAATTGGGATTGTATTCTCTAGAGATTCGAAGGTTACGGGGTGATCTGATCGAAGTTTATAAGATATTAAGGGGAACAGATAGGGTGGATAGAGAGAAACTATTTCCGCTGGTTGGGGATTTTAGGAGTAGGGGGCACAGTCTAAAAATTAGAGCCAGACCTTTCAGGAGCGAGATTAGAAAACATTTCTACACACAAAGGGTGGTAGAAGTTTGGAACTCTCTTCCACAAACGGCAATTGATACTAGCTCAATTGCTAAATTTAAATTTGAGATCGATAGCTTTTTGGCAACCAAAGGTATTAAGGGATATGGGCCAAAGGCAGGTATATGGAGTTAGATCACAGATCAGCCATGATCTTATCAAATGGCGGAGCAGGCACGAGAGGCTGAATGGCCTACTCCTGTTCCTATGTTCCTACTGTTAGGGGGCCCATATACTACTCCCACCAGTAATTTCTTTCCCTTGCTATTTCTTACCTCCACCCAAATTGAATCGACATCTTGATCTTCTGAGCCAGAATTATTTCTCACTATTATACCAATTTCATCCTTTATCAACAGACCGACCCCACCACCTTTACCTTTTTTCCCATCCTTCCTAAATGTTAAATAACCCTCAATATTTAGCTCCCAACCTTGGTCATCTTGCAACCACGTCTCTGTAATGGCCACGAGATCATACCCATTTGTTTCTATTTGTGCCGTCAATTCATCTTTCTTATTACGAATGCTGCGCACTTTCAGATAAAGAACCTTTAACTTTGTCTTTTTACCATTCTTTCCTCCCCTGGCCCCATTTGCTGGTGCACTCTTAAGCTTGTACGCTTTGTCCCTTCCTGACACACTCTATTACCCCCATCACTTTCCTATACTACTTCCTTATCTTTTCTCTTTATCAATCTAAACTTCACCCCACCTGAGTCCTCCCCCCCTCTATTTAGTTTAAAGCCTTCTCTACCGCCCTAGTTATTCGGTTTGCCAGACCACTGGTCCCAGCGTGGTTCAGGTGAAGCCCGTCCCAACGGAACAGCTCCCTCTTTCCCCAGTACTGGTGCCAGTACCCCATGAATTGAAACCCACTTCTCCCACACCAATCTTTAAGCCACACATTCATCTCTCTGATCTGATTTACCCTGTGCCAATTTGCTCGTGGCTCAGGTAATAATCCGGAGATTATTATCTTTGTGGTTCTGCTTTTTAATTTAGTTCCTAGCTGCTCAAACTCCCTCAGCAGAACCTCTTTCTTAGTACTACCTATGTCGTTGGTACCTACATGGACCATGACAACTGGATCCTCCCCCTCCCACTCCAAGTTTCTCTCCAGCCCTGAGGAGATGTCCTTAACCCTGGCACCGAGTGGGCAACACAGCCTTTGGGACTCTCGCTCTTGGCTGCAGAGAACAGTGTCTATCCCTCGAACTATACTCTCGCCTACTACAACCACATTCCTTTTTACTCCCCCCACTTGAATGGCTCCCTGAACCACGGTGCCGTGGCCATTTTGTTCATCCTCCCTGCAGTCCCTGCACTCGTCTGCAGTCCCTGCAGGGCTGCAAGAACCTCGTATCTATTGGACAAGTGCAGAGGCTGAGGCTCCTGCAATGCTACCTCACATGCTCCTCATCACATGTTTCCCTATCTAGGTGAATAGCCAGTGAGTTTCTCTCCATCAGCCAATCTTGAAGTTTGTAAGTAAACTCTCTTCTGAACCAGTGGAAATTTCACATAGATTCTTCCACAGAACATCATGAACCACATAGAATCGAAGCTGTGCCTGAAACTTCAGAGGTAGCTGATATTTTTATTGATGGAAACAATGGACCCAATATTTACAGGGAGGTGGGAATGGTGCAGGGGAGCACAGTAGCATGGGGGAAATCCGGCAAGGCCGGGGACATGGGGGTCCTGCCGAATTTAACGACAGGACCTCGTTATAATTTTTTTCTTCCATTTCCCAACCGGCAACCAGCCAAATTTACAGGTTTAGGGGACAGTCTAACTCTTGGGGACAGTCGCCAGCAACCACGATCGCGGGGCAGGCTTCAGTTGGAGGTGGGAGTATTGGTCGCGATCGCGGGGCAGGCTTCAGATCAGGGCTGGGGAGAGGGGGGGGATGACTTGGGTGCTTGGTTGTGCACTTGCAGCACAGCCTCACAATTGTTACTTTGTGATGTAACTTGTGAGTAAGCTAGATGAGACGGTAACACTCATACCTTCCAGAATTGGGTAGGAACATAGAAAATTATTGGACTGGAAAAGGCTTTGCAGTCCCCCTTGCTGGTCCCTAACTTAAATATCTCGTAAATGCCTATTCCCTAAAATATTTATCCAATTCTCCCTGAATATTTTTCGCCAGTACCTGCCTCCTCAGGTAATCAATTCCACACATTTACCATTCTGTGTAACGTAGTTAAATCTAAACAGGATGTCCATGTGTGTAATGTAGAGAGATTCATCCAACACTGCTAAAGATATTGAAAGCTCTGAACCTGAACCATATTGCAAATTGAAGGAAACGGCATTCGCTGATCCTGGCCTATGTCAGATCAAAGGAAGAGATGTAGAATCCTTTTCTCAGATCTATCTTCTTTGGAGATGATTGTTCCTTTGCTATACAGAGAACTGCTCCCTTGGGTGGAGAATTGATTTGTGTCACCCATTATATGACCACTTTCAACACCTCAAGGCAAAACACCCAAGGTTGATTTCTGGCTGTTGATTAAAACCATGCTAGAATGCAGAAATCCTATTCAAATTTTGTACATTAGCAAGACAACGGCATTTATTTGCTGTACCCCAAACTGTAGGGAAAGTATTGCTTTTCATGAGCTATCAAATGGTATGATGATGGAAACTGACACCTGAAATGAAAAGAAGAGGTAAGTGAAGTAAATGAGATGGCAGCATCTAAGTGTGGAATGTTACAGGAAAGGCTTGATCCAGCTGAAAGTGACATTGGGGGAGATTTTAACCCCCAAGAATGGGTGGGTTGAGGGTGGGTGGGAGTTGAAAATAGTTGTTTTTTTGGGTCGCAACCGCAAAATTTTCGGACTTTGCATTCCCAGTGGGAGGCCTGCACTTTTACGCGACCACATTAAACCCAGAAGTGAAGCCGGATTGCGATCGCAGCCCAAAAAATAACTATTTTCAACTCCCACCCACCCCAACCCACCTGTCTTGGGGGATAAAAGCACCCCCATTGTAATAGAGGATTCAATAATGAGGCATGTTGATTGTGCAGCAAGAATAACACTAATGGAGACTTTTATTTTCCAGGGCCAAGGGCAAGGGATCTAGAAATGGGGGCTGATGAGGGCGAGGGGGTTGAACCAGTCGCAGCGTTACATGTGAGAACAAATGATAACATGGACAGAAGGTCGGAAGAAATAAAAGAATATAAAGGTATGATGGGCACATTCAATGCGGAATGGTTATCTGGGTTGCTTCCAATGCTGCCTGGGGCATGGAGAGAATGAGAAAACGTGACTTTAGCATGACTAAAATGGTACAATCAGGATTAAACAGGCCATTGGGAATCGTGAGGCTAGATAAACCTAACCCCATTGGGATTTGTACAAGTGCCTCCCCTTAAAAGGGACTACTAAAATTAAGTGAGGGTCTGGCCCACCCAAATAAATAAAATGAAAGGGTTCTATTCACAATGAATTAGAAAAGATGGAACAGGAAAACAACTGAATTTTGAAAGTACACAATCGATGTGAGGCTGCTGGCATGTATTTTGAGTTTTATCATCAAGTCAAAACAAATTATTTTAATCCTGTAAAATTCACTCATTAGACCAAAATTGGCATATAGTGTGCAATTTTGGACATAACTTCAAATCATCCTGATGTATTGGGCATCATTTAAAGGAAAGCCATTCTTCTAGAACTTAAAACTGTTAAGAAATGAACAGAGGTTCAGAGAATTGAATGTTTTTACAGGAAAAAAGCTTAAGAAGATATATGATACAGATCTGTAAAATTCTGAAAGGCCATGATAATGTAGATATAAACAATTCCTTCAATTAAACTGTGATACCACAATTATAGGTGTCTTGTCTCGCGCGAGGCTGGAGAGATTAGATAAGATTCCCCCACCTCATGAGTATTACATGTGTGGAATAGACTCCCATCAAAATCAATTACTGCTGTATCAACTGGCTGCTTTTTTAAAAAAAAACTGGACAAAGGTACATGGGACTTTAGTTACGTGAATAGACTGGGGTTGTTCTCCTTGGAACAGAAAAGGTTGAGAGGAGATTTGATAGAAGTAATTAAAATCATGAACGGTCTAGACAGAAAAGATAGAGAGAAACTGTTCCCATTGGCGGAAGGGTCAAAAACCAGAGGACATAGATTTAAGGTGAATGGCAAAAGAACCAAAGGTGACATGAGGAAAAACTTATTTACGCAGCGAGTAGTCGGGATCTGGAATGCACAGCCGAGGGGGGTGGTGGAGGCAGATTCAATCATGGCTTTCAAAAGGGAACTGGATAAGTACTTGAAAGGAAAAAATTTGCAGGGCTACAGGGATAGGGCGGGAGAGTGGGACTAGCTGGATTGCTCGCGCATAGAGCCGGCACAGACTCGATGGGCCGAATGGCCTCCTTCCGTGCTGTAACCTTTCTATGATTCTAGGTTATAAAGATACGTATAGGTGGAGATGATCAGATTGGTTGTTTTGTTGCTGGAATTGTGGAGCTGTCATGTACAGAGCGCACCTAGTCACAAGTTGTAAAGTGAGAATAATATAATGGAATTTTAATTGTTTACCTTTTTATCATTTTGGAAGCTTTGCCTGTGGTCAGGCACAGACTATTTATGTGGTCTGCAAGGAGTAAGCTCAATGTAAGATGTTCTTCCCATTACATACTTTTATAGGGTATGTTTTACAAATTTGCACACCTGTCAGGGAGCTTCACCCATTCAGTGCACTTATCAGAATTCTGCACAGATGTTGGTTGGCACTGCAATATTTTCCATCCAATAATTTTAATCTTTTGAAATCCTATTTTTTGGAAATGATTTGGAAAAATACGCTGCCTCATGAAACTATGATTCCTGCCCAGAAGTTGAACTTAATCTCCCAGAATTACAATTCAAAGCTTTTGAAAGGAAATGGTAGCACTGGGGGCTTTTGTCTTTGAGAGAGCAACAAAGTGAGATTGACTTAGGAAGGGCTTGGTCTGAGTGGGGCTTAGGTACTGAGGGCAGAGTAGGTCAGCAAAGAGGTAAGGTATTGGTATGGTGGGATAGGCTAGGGCAGCATTGTGTAGAATTTGCATTATGTGGGAAGTCTTGGATTCTAAGAGGGGTCTAGGGCAATCACAAATGGAAGAAATCTCTCCAGATGGAGAACAACAACTCCATAATATATATGAGGAGGAAGGGTTCCTGGAATGTACAAACCAGAAAATGGTTGCCCCACCGCTAACGAGCAAGCGTGAAGTAGAGAAAGGGCAATGGGCGACTGTTCATGGAGAAGGGAAGAGGATGCAGGAATAGCAGATTTAGGGATCCCTTGTGAGTCTTACATTATCTATCAAGTATACAGTGATGGATGCCTGTGATGCAGACAAGTTCAATGAAATGGAGGAGAGTAAACACTGTGGAGCACACGTGGAGCAATTGGCTATCTGTGGGGAATAAAGTAAATCTCAATGAACAGGCTGTTGTGCATGACTGTATCATTACAGGAAGAGAGGAAAATTAAAATTGTATAATAGATAGAATAGGGGGTGGGGAAGAGTTGGTTTTGCAGATGAAGGTTTACATGTAAAGCAAAATGATAAAATTAACAGAAGCAAAGGAATAAAAAGGTGGGAAAGGAAAGAAGGTAAAAGTAGTTTAAAGGAAAATTACAGGGTTAACAGGGAATGACTCTTCCCCCTTGTAGAGGAATCCAGAACAAGCAGTCATAACCTTAAAATTCAAACTTAAAAATCTAGGAAAAACCTCTTCACACAAAGGGTCGTGAGAATTTGGAAAGCCAGAGTTGCAAAGTATTGAAAAAGAGACTTATTGGGAAGTAAGGATATTAAAGAATATGGAGAAAAGGTGGGGAATTGGGATTTACTAAATGGGGCTACCTGGCTGAGTGGCCCACTTCTGTTGCTATGTGCTTAGATCATCATTTGATCAATCAGATGAAGACAAGTTTGAAATGGAATACATGTTTTACTTTGTATGCAAGATTCTTTGATACTCAGTTGACCAGATTCTACACTGTCCTCCTACAAGTTGAGTCCCACAAAGTGTGGTTAACAATCAATGCCCTGCTAAGTGGTCTGATGCAACGCTCTATTGCTTATCAAATGTTTTGAAGAAAGCCCACCCCTTCTCTGAGAAGCTAAGGTTTGGAAATAAATATGGCCTTGCTAGTGTTACCCACATCCCAAGATCAAATTCTGAATCAAAGAAAAGTTTGGCTAAAAATTGATAAAGAAAGGCTAGCTGTACTTAAAGGAGATAAGTCACCCGGTCCGGATGGGATGCATCCTAGGTTGCTAAGGGAAGTAAGGGTGGAAATTGTGGAGGTACTGGCCATAATCTTCCAAACATCCTTAGATATGGGGGTGCTGCCAGAGGACTGGAGAATTGCAAATGTTACACCCTTGTTCAAAAAGGGTGTAAGGATAAACCCAGCAACTACAGGCCAGTCAGTTTCACCTCGGTGGTGGGGAAACTTTTAGAAATGATGATCCAGGACAGAATTAGCAGTCACTTGGACAAGTGTAGATTGATTAGGGAAAGCTAGCACGGATTTGTTAAAGGCAAATCGTGTTTAACTAACTTGATAGATTTTTTGATGAAGTAACAGAGAAGGTAGATGAAAGCAATGCGGTTGATGTGATGTATATGGACTTTCAAAAGGCATTTGATAAAGTGCCGCATAATAGGCTTGTCATCAAGATTGAAGCCCATGGAATAAAGGGGGCAGTAGCAGCATGGATACAAAATTGGCTAAGTAACAGGAAGCAGAGAGTACTGGCGAACGGTTGTTTTTCGGACTGGAGGGAGGTATACAGTGGTGTTCCCCAGGGATTGGTATCAGGACTGCTGCTTTTCTTGATATATATTAATGACTTGGACTTGGGAGAACAGGACACAATTTCCAAATATGCAGATGACACAAAACTTGGAAGTGTAGTGAACAGTGAGGAGGATAGTGATAGACTTCAAGAGGATATAGACAGGCTGGTGAAATGGACGGACACGTTGAGAATCCCTACGTGGTCAGTTTTCGGTAAAATATTAAGATGCCTACGTGGCAAAGAAGCAGAATGCAAAATGGTTAGAAAGGGTTAATTAGTTAGTAACTGAGATTGATACAAGTGGCCTGGCCCTCCTGCTGGGCCATATGTTTGCTTAGTCAGCAGGCCTGCATTGTCTTATCAATGATAGGTCTTTGATGTGAGTCAAGGACTGGTCTGAATGTCTCCATGTTTATGGCAGATCAATATAGGTAACGAGCTTAGCCAAAGTTGAAAGACATTCCAGGTTGGGAGATAAGGAACAGAAGGAACAGGGAAGAACATTCCAAGTTGGAAAGTGAGGAAGTTATCCCCTTTGATGTCTAACAGCAGCATGATCAGCACATGATTATTTATGATTGGTCGGAAATAATGTAACCTCGCATGGCAACCTATGCCCGGCTTATGATTGGTGTTGACCCTCGTTAAGTATGTTCCAACCCTATTGATTTGTATAAAAACGTGTGGATTTCTGTATGTTTCTTGTTCTTGCTCTGCCAGCATAGAGGGACTCTATCAGGAGTCCAAATCAATGCTGCAGACTAAGAACCCTGCTATTAAAGATGTGTTGGACTTTAAAATGTATTCGACTTCAGTTATTACTGAACCAGACTGAGGGGAAAGAATCCGGATCGTCAACGTGGTAGATGAAGTTTAACGCAGAAAAATGCGAAGTGATATATTTCAGTCGGAAGAATGAGGAGAGGCAATATAAACTAGAGGGCACAATTCTAAAAGGGATTAAGAAAGAGAGAGATCTAGGGGTATATGTGCACAAAATCGTTGAAGGTGGCAGGGCAGGTTGAGAAAGCGGTTAAGAAAGCATACGGGATCCTGGGCTTTATAAATAAAGGCACAGAGTACAAAAGCTAGGAAGTCATGATGAATCTTTATAAAACACTGGTTCAGCCACAGCTGGAGTATTGTGTCCCGTTCTGGGCACCGCACTTTAGGAAAGATGTGAAGGCCTTAGACAGGGTGCATAAGAGATTTATAGAATGATACCAGGGATGAGGGAGGTAAGTTACATGGCTAGACTGGAGAAGCTGGGGTTGTTTTCCTTGGAACAGAGAAGGTTGAGAGGAGATTTGATAGAGGTATTTAAAATCATGAAGGGTCTAGACAGAATAGATAGATAAACTGTTCCCATTGGCGAGGGGTCAAGAACCAGAGGACATAGATTTAAGGTGATTGGCAAAAGAACCAAAGGTGACATGAGGAAAAACTTTTTTACGCACCATGTGGTTATGATCTGGAATGCACTGCCAGGCGGGGTGGTGGAGGCAGATTGAATCGTGGCTTTCAAAAGGTAACTGGGTAAGTACTTGAAAGGAAAAAAAATTGCATGTCTACAGGGCTAGGGCGGGTGAGTTGGACTAGATGGATTGCTCTTGCATAGAGCCGGCATGGACTCATAGGCTGAATGGCCTCCTTCCTGCTGTAACCTTTCTATGATTCTATGATTCTATGAATGGGTAGGATACACTTAAACAAAAGCAAAATACTGCAGATGATGGAAATCTGAAATAAAATCAGAAAATGCTGGAAATACTCAGCAGGTCAGGCAGCATCTGTGCAGAGAGAAACAGAGTTAACATTTCAGGTCAATGACCTTTCATCAGAACTGGAAGAAGTTAGGGGTTTAACAGTATTTAAGCAAGTACAGAACCAGAGAAAGAATGGGGGAGGGGGCAGAGGGGAGGAAAGAACAAAAGGGAA
This sequence comes from Heptranchias perlo, assembly GCF_035084215.1. Taxonomy (NCBI): domain Eukaryota; kingdom Metazoa; phylum Chordata; class Chondrichthyes; order Hexanchiformes; family Hexanchidae; genus Heptranchias; species Heptranchias perlo. The sequence goes on from NC_090330.1 coordinate 79,261,000, forward strand.
GGTCTATTATAGGGTGGAGGACAGGTGTGATTAAATGACAGAAGGGATGATGGTGCAAGTCAAAAGGGAGTTGTAATTGGACAAGTAAAGAAACAAAAGATGGGTCGAGAGGAGCTGTAAATGGAAACAGCAGAACCATTACCTGCAACTGCTGTCCAAAAAAATGGAAGCAGTGGCTATGATCTGAAGCTATTGAAATCAGTGTTGAGTCTGGAAGGTTGTGAAGTGCCTAATTGAAAGATGAGGTGCTATTCCTCGAGCTTCCATTGAGCTTCATTGGAACAGTATAGGAGGCCGAGGACAGAGAGGTCAGAGTGAGAGTGAGATGTAGAATTCAAATGGCAAGCGACTGGAAGCTCAGGGTCACGCTTGCAGACTGAATGGAGGTGTTCAGTATAGTGATCACCTAATCTGCATTTGGTCTTCCCAATGTGGAGGAGACCACATCATGAGCAGTGAATACAGTGTACTAAATTGAAAGAAGTACAAGTAAATCGCTGTTTCACCTGGCACGAGTGTTTGGGGCCCTGGACAGTGGGGAGGGAGGAGGTGAAAGAGCAGGTATTGCATCTCCTGCGCTTGCGCGGGAAGGTGTCGTGGGAAGGGGAGTGGGTGTTGGGAGTGATGGAAGAATGAACCATGGTGTCGCGAATGGAACAATCCCTGAAAGGGGAGAGGAGGGAAGGTATGTTTGGTGGTGGCATCACTGAAGATGGCAGAAATGGCGGAGGATGATTCCTTGAATATGGAGGCTGGTGGGGTGGAAGGTAAGGGCCCTAACATGGTTCTGGGAGGGAGGGGAAGGGATGAGGATAGAAACGCAGGAAATAGGATTGACACAGTTGAGAATCCTGTCAACAACAGTGGAGGGGAACCCTTGGTTGAGAAAAGAGGAAGCACTGGTGTGGAAGGTGGCATCATCAGAACAGATGTGATGGAGATAGAGAAACTGGGAGAATGGAATAGAATCCTCACAGGAACTGAGGTGGGAGGAAGTGCAATCAATTTAGCTGTGGGAGTCAGTGGGCTTATCGTAGATATTGGTTGAGAGCATATCCCCAGAAATGAAGATAGAGAAGTCGAGGAAGGGAAGTGGAGAGTCGGAGAGCGAGGGAGGGATGGAAATTGGAAGCAAAATTTGTATTTAAAACAGAAACAAAAGAGTTTTTTTTTTCAAAGTTGTAATTACTGCGCCCCAAAAAAACAGATGGTGTTCTTGTTCCTAGTCGTTACAATTGGATTTTGATGTATTTAAAAATTGATGGTGAGATTGCTGCAGCTATACAAAACCCTGGTTAGACCGCACCTGGAGTACTGTGAGCAGTTCTGGGCACCGCACCTTCGGAAGGACATATTGGCCTTGGAGGGAGTGCAGCGTAGGTTTACTAGAATGATACCCGGACTTCAAGGGTTAAGTTACGAGGAGAGATTACACAAACTGGGGTTGTATTCTCTGGAGTTTAGAAGGTTAAGGGGTGATCTGATTGAAGTTTATAAGATATTAAGGGGAACAGATAGGGGATTCTAGGAGTCGGGGGCACAGTCTAAAAATTAGAGCCAGACCTTTCAAGAGTGAGATTAGAAAACATTTCTACACACAAGGGGTGGTAGAAGTTTGGAACTGTCTTCCACAAACGGCAATTGATACTAGCTCAATTGCTAAATTTAAATGTGAGATAGATAGCTTTTTGGCAACCAAAGGTATTAAGGGATATGGGCCAAAGGCAGGTATATGGAGCTAGATCCTAGATCAGCCATGATCTTATCAAATGGCGGAGCAGGCATGAGGGGCTGAATGGCCCACTCCTGTTCCTATGTTCCTATGACCAAAAGGCATAGGAAATGGAGAGTTCACATGAGAAATGGCACAACATCCTTAGGGTGGTTAGACAATCTACACTAGAAGTTGCTGGTTTAGGATTGTCCACCTTTTGTAGATCCTGAGATACTTTTAAACATCGAGAAAACTTCCTCATGTACCGCAAAAATAAACAGTCGGGTAGGTTGTTCTAATATATTATGAATATAATCCAATGTTGTATAGATCACATTCTGCATCGCACTACTGTGAGTTATTGACTGTAAATGTTCAACACTAAAGATGATGGGCCGGATTTTGCTGTGAAAATAACGATGAGGCTAAGGCGTTCACCATTATTTATATGCAAATCGGACAGCAACTTCCTGCGAGCGCACAATGTGAGTTAAATGCGAAAATCCGGAACTTGCTGTCCAAAATGCGCTGCCCGTCCGTAAGCTGCGGCATCTTGCCATCTGACTCCACATTCAAATGCATTGAATGACGTTGTAGATACGGACGAAACTCCCCACAAAAAGTTAGGGCTTTTCCATTCCACTCTATGTAACCCTTTTAACAATGCGGTAAGTCTTAATTACTGCCAAACAACCTCTCTGGCACTGAAAATTAACTTTTACAAGTCTCATTCCTTTAGCTTTTGATTATTGTTGGTGATTTAAAAAAAAAATCACCAACAATAATCAAATCACCAAATTTAAACAATTTTTTTGTACTTTTTCTTTCTGTCTCTTAGCTCTCTCTCCAATTTTTCTTTCCCTCTCTTTATGTCACTTTCTTTCCCTGATTTGACATTGAATTCATTATTCTAATTTATACTTCCTGGTTCGGACTCTGCGCTGCTCATTAACGATTCTTCAATCTGATTGATTGAGGAGATACACAGTTGCTTGCTCTGTTCACACAGGTACCAGGGCACTGTGCTGTTTGGATGTTTGACTGGCAGCAAATTGCAGTGCACACCCCATAGAAAGTCCATGAGCAAGTGCAAGTCCAATGAACGGCTGGTGCCATTCGTTTGCCACTCACAGCAAATCTGACCCATAGGGGGTGATTTTAAAGCCCACGAATGGGTGGGTTGGGGAAGGGTGGGAGTTGAAAATAGTTGTTTTTTGGGTCGCGACCGCAACCCGGCTTTATTTCCAGGTTTAACATTGGCACGTAAAAGTACAAGCTTCCCACTGGGAATGCAAAGTCTGAAAATTTTGCGCTTGCAACCCAAAAAAACAACTATTTTTAACTCCCAGCCGCCCCCAACCCACCCGTTCTTGGGGTTTAAAATCACCCCCATGGTGTTTGCTATGTTTGCTCCTGATAAGAACATAAGAACATAAGAAATAGGAGCAGGAGTAGGCCAATCGGCCCCTCGAGCCTGCTCCGCCATTCAATAAGATCATGGCTGATCTGATCCTAACCTCAAATCTAAAGAACACAAGAAGTAGGAGCAGGACCCGGCCACTCAGCCCCTGGGCCTGCTCCGCAACCACAGGGCCTTGACCGATCCGAACTCAGCTTCATGTCCAATTTCCTGCCTGCTCCCCGTAACCCCTAATTCCCTTTACTTCGAGGAAACTGTCGATTTCAGTTTTAAATTTATTTAATGATGTAGATTCCACAGCTTCCTGGGGCAGCAAATTCCACAGAACTACTACCCTCTGAGTGAAGAAGTTTCTCCTCATCTCAGTTTTGAAAGAGCAGCCCCTTATTCTAAGATTATGGCCCCTAGTTCTAGTTTTTGATGCAGTTAATTTTTTTATATCCCGTGAGTTATGCAGCTCAAGGAGTATATTTTACCAGAAGTACAAAGGGCACATTGACATAAGTGTAACATCCCAGCCAGTATGTGCCCTGTAAAACAGCCAAGTTAAATTTCCTGTAGTTTACCCCAAAAAATTCAACACATACATTTACAGTTTGTGTGTGATGTGAAGATGGAACAAAGACAGTGCAGTCTTTGACTTGCTTTGACAACAACCTTTCGAAGTTCCTACATTCCACAGAAGTGTTAGTGAGGGATCACTTTGGGACCAGTGATCATAATTCCATTAGTTTTAAGATAGCTATGGAGAATGATAGGTCTGGCCCAAAAGTTAAAATTCTAAATTGGGAAAAGGCCAATTTTGATGGTATTAGACAGGAACTTTCAGAAGTTGGTTGGGAGAGTCTGTTGGCAGGCAAAGGGACGTCTGGTAAGTGGGAGGCTTTCAAAAGTGTGTTAACCAGGGTTCAGGGTAAGCACATTTCTTATAAAGTGAAGGGCAAGGCTGGTAGAAGTAGGGAACCTTGGATGACTCGGGAGATTGAGGCCCTAGTCAAAAAGAAGAAGGAGGCATATGACATGCATAGGCAGCTGGGATCAAGTGGATCCGTTGAAGAGTATAGAGATTGCCGGAGTAGAGTTAAGAGAGAAATAAGGAGGGCAAAAAGGGGACATGAGATTGCTTTGGCTGATATGGCAAAGGAGAATCCAAAGAGCTTCTACAAATACATAAAGGGCAAAAGAGTAACTAGGGAGAGAGTAGGGCCTCTTAAGGATCAACAAGGTCATCTATGTGCGGAACCACAAGAGATGGGTGAGATCCTGAATGAATATTTCACATCGGTATTTACGGTTGAGAAAGGCATGGATGTTAGGGAACTTGGGGAAATAAATAGTGATGTCTTGAGGAGTGTATATAACACAGAGAGGGAGGTGCTGGAAGTCTTAACGCGCATCAAGGTAGATAAATCTCCGGGACCTGATGAAATATATCCCAGGACGTTATGGGAGGTTAGGGAGGAAATTGCGGGTCCCCTAGCAGAGATATTTGAATCATCGACAGCTACAGGTGAGGTGCCTGAAGATTGGAGGGTAGCAAATGTTGTGCCTTTGTTTAAGAAGGGCGGCAGGGAAAAGCCTGGGAACTACAGACATCTGTAGTGGGTAAGTTGTTAGAGGGTATTCTGAGGGACAGGATCTACAGGCATTTGGAGAGGCAGGGACTGATTAGGAACAGTCAGCATGGTTTTGTGAGAGGAAAATCATGTCTCACGAATTTGATTGAGTTTTTTGAAGGGGTAACCAAGAAGATAGATGAGGGCTGTGCAGTAGACGTGGTCTACATGGACTTCAGCAAAGCCTTTGACAAGGTACCGCATGGTAGGTTGTTACATAAGGTTAAATCTCACGGGATCCAAGGTGAGGTAGCCAATTGGATACAAAATTGGCTTGAGGACAGAAGACAGAGGGTGGTTGTAGAGGGTTGTTTTTCAAACTGGAGGCCTGTGACCAGCGGTGTGCCTCAGGGATCGGTGCTGGGTCCGCTGTTATTTGTTATTTATATTAATGATTTGGATGAGAATTTAGGAGGCATGGTTAGTAAGTTTGCAGATGACACCAAGATTTGTGGCATTGTGGACAGTGAAGAAGGTTATCTAGGATTGCAACGGGATCTTGATAAATTGAGCCAGTGGGCCGATGAATGGCAGATGGAGTTTATTTTCGATAAATGTGAGGTGATGCATTTTGGTCGATCGAATCGGGCCAGGACCTACACCGTTAATGGTAGGCCGTTGGGGAGAGTTATAGAACAAAGAGATCTAGGAGTACAGGTTCATAGCTCCTTGAAAGTGGAGTCACAGGTGGATAAGGTGGTGAAGAAGGCATTCAGCCTGCTTGGTTTCATTGGTCAGAACATTGAGTTGGGATGTCTTGTTGAAGTTGTACAAGACATTAGTAAGGCCACACTTGGAATACTGTGTACAGTTCTGGTCACCCTATTATAGAAAGGATATTAAACTAGAAAGAGTGCAGAAAATATTTACTAGGATGCTGCCGGGACTTGATGGTTTGACTTATAGGGAGAGGTTGGATAGACTGGGACTTTTTTCCCTGGAGAGTAGGAGGTTAAGGGGTGATCTTATAGAAGTCTATAAAATAATGAGGGGCATAGATAAGGTAGATAGTCAAAATCTTTTCCCAAAGGTAGGGGAGTCTATAACGAGGGGACATAGATTTAAGGTGAGAGGGGAGAGATACAAAAGGGCCCAGAGGGGCAATTTTTTCACTCAAAGGGTGGTGAGTGTCTGGAACGAGCTGCCAGAGGCAGTAGTAGAGGCGGGTACAATTTTGTCTTTTAAAAAGCATTTGGACAGTTACATGGGTAAGATGGGTATAGAGGGATATGGGCCAAGTGCAGGCAATTGGGACTAGCTTAGTGGTATAAACTGGGCGACATGGACATGTTGGGCCGAAGGGCCTGTTTCCATGTTGTAACTTCTATGATTCTATGATTCTATGATTCTATATTCCTAGGTTCCATTACAACCAAATGTGCAGTCTCTGTTTTTGGAAGGTTTCAGTATCACTACAATGCTCATTTTGTATTGTGTTTTTCCCCCCACCCCCAGGTGTTCCAGTTTCGGGGCAGTCGGGTTCTATGAATCTTTCTGGAAGTCTTCCATCCAACAGTCCTTATTCAGTGCTCCTTGAGCCAAGCCTTTCCCAGAATCCCTTATCCATCATGATGTCACGTATGTCAAAGTTTGCAATGCCTAGTTCCACACCACTATACCATGACGCAATCAAGACAGTTGCCAGCTCAGACGATGACTCACCACCTGTACGGTCACCAAACCTTCAATCCATAAATCATGTGCCAGGTGAATATTCAGCGATCCTCTTAGTATTAGCTACACTAACAAGTTGATTAGGACAGTAGCATTTTCCTGAGAGATGCTTTCAATGGAGGTTTGGTTATTTTTTGATGTCTATTGCTTGGAACAGTTAGGTCTGCGCCCTTGGAAATGTTTTGTAAAGAATGCTGCCCTTTAGGGATGGAAGACACAAAACTTGGAAGGGTAGTAAACAGTGAGGAGGAGAGTGACAGACTTCAAGAGGATATAGACAGGCTGGTGGCATGGACGGACACGTGGCAGATAAAATTTAACGCAGAAAATTACAATGTGATACATTTCGGTAGGAAGAACGAGGAGATGCAATATAAACTAGAGGGCACAACTCTAAAAGGGGTACAGGAAAAGAGAGATCTGGGGGTATATGTGCACAAATCGTTGAAGGTGTCAGGGCAGGTTGGGAAAGCGGTTAAAAATGCATACGGGTTCCTGGGCTTTATAAATGGAGGCATAGAGTACGGAAGTATGGAAGTCATGATGAACTTTTATAAAACACTGGTTCGGCCACAACTGGAGTATTGTGTCCAGTTCTGGGCACCGCACTTCAGGAAAGATGTGAAGGCCTTAGAGAGGGTGCAGAAGAGATTTACTAGAATGATTCCAGGGATGAGGGAATTTAGTTACGTGGATAGACTGGAGAAACTAGGGTTGTTCTCCTTGGAACAGACAGTTGCGAGGAGATTTGATACAGGTATTCAAAATCATGAAGGGTCCAGTCAGAGTAGATGGAGAGAAACTGTTCCCATTGGCGGAAGGGTCAAGAACCAGAGGACATAGATTTGAGGGGATTGGCAAAAGAACCAAAGGTGACATGAGGAAAAACTTTGTTACACAGAGAGTGATTAGGATCTGGAATGCACTGCCCGAGAGGATGGTAGAGGCAGACTCAATCATGACCTTCAAAAGGGAACTGGATAAGTACTTGAAAGGAAAAAATTAGCAAGGCTACGGGGAAAGGGTGGGGGCATGGGACTAGCTGGATTGCTCTTACATAGAGCAGGTCCGGACTCGATAGACTGAGTGGCCTCCTTCCATGCTGTAACCTTTCTATGATTCTAAGAAGATGTTGAAGCAGTGGCTGAGATGATGTGGAAGAGGTCATGAAAAATGATTAAATTCCAAATTTATAGGTCTACTGGAGCTTCCCTTGGTGTACATAAGTGTGAACTATTGCAGGTCACAAGCCCAACCTACTTTCCCTCAGGAAATGAGTTAAATTATAATCCAATTCACTGGTTTCCTATGGACTGGTAATTATGTACGGCTCTGCTGCCAGTGTTCGCCTTGCTAGACGTGAACGCAGGTTGGAGATGGGGCTAAACCACTGCAGCCTTGACTCATACTCGCTGCTGGCAAGGCTTCGCACTAGCAGCAAAGTATCGCAAAATTACCCAAAGTAAGTCAAATTCCGTTTTTATTATATGAGATTCCAGGATTTTAACTTATGTGATGGTGTTCTGTGATGTCATCCATTTTCCTGTGAAGACTATAAGCCTTGGTTTATATAACTAGTGTCTGACTTGATCATGTAATTGTGACCATGCAACCACAGTGTGAAGGTGCCAAAGTTTGACCCGCCATTACATGCCACTTCCATCACAGATAATTTATACAGTTGACATTTAAAGAACCTCGGCATTTGGTTTAGATAAAAAAGCACTTTCTCAATATGTTCTTTTAGTATCGAAGCCTGGAATAAAAATGTCAACGAACAAACGTTAGCAATTTATATTAAGAACATAAGAACATAAGAAATTGGAGCAGGATTAGGCCAATCGGCCCCTCGAGCCTGCTCCGCCATTCAATAAGATAATGGCTGATCTGATCCTAACCTCAAATCTAAACTCATGTCCAATTTCCTGCCCGGTCCCCGCAACCGCTAATTCCCTTTACTTCTAGGAAACTGTCTTTTCCTTTTTAAAATTTATTTAATGATGTCGCTTCCACAGCTTCCTGGGGCAGCAAATTCCACAGACCTACTACCCTCTGAGTGAAGAAGTTTCTCCTCATCTCAGTTTTGAAAGAGCAGCCCCTTATTCTAAGATTATGCCCCCTCGTTCTAGTTTCACCCATCCTTGGGAACATCTTTACCGCATCCACCCGATCAAGCCCCTTCACAATCCTATATATTTCAATAAGATCGCCTCTCATTCTTCTGAACTCCAATGAGTAGAGTCCCAATCTACTCAACCTCTCCTCATATGTCTGCCCCCTCATCCCCGGGATTAACCGAGTGAACCTTCTTGAACTGCCTCCAGAGCAAGTATGTCTTTTCTTAAGTATGGAGACCAAAACTGTATGCAGTATTCCAGATGCGGTCTCACCAATACCTTATATAACTGCAGCAATACCTCCCTGTTTTTATATTCTATCCCCCTAGCAATAAAAGCCAACATTCCGTTGGCCTTCTTGATCACCTGCTGCACCTGCATACTAACCTTTTGATTTTCTCGCACGAGGACCCCCAGATCCCTTTGTACTGCAGTACTTTCCAGTTTCTCACCATTAAGGTAATAACTTGCTCTCTGATTTTTCCTGCCAAAGTGCATAACCTCACATTTTCCAATGTTGTATTGCATCTGCCAAATCTCCGCCCACTCACCCAGCCTGTCTATATCCCCTTGTAGGTTTTTTATGTCCTCCTCACACTCTACTTCCCCTCCCATCTTTGTATCATCTGCAAACTTTGATATGTTACACTCGGTCCCCTCCTCCAAACCGTTAATATAGATTGTAAAGAGTTGGGGACCCAGCACCGACCCCTGCGGAACACCACTGGCTACTGGTTGCCAGTCCGAGAATGAACCATTTATCCCAACTCTCTGCTTCCTGTTAGATAACCGATCCTCCACCCATGCCAGAATATTACCACCAATCCAGTGATTCTTTATCTTGAGCAATAATCTTTTATGTGGCACCTTGTCGAATGCCTTCTGGAAGTCTAAATACACTATGTCCACTGGTTCCCCTTTATCCACCCTGTACGTTATGTCCTCAAGCAAATTTGTCAGACATGACTCCCCCTTCGTAAAGCCATGCTGACTTTGTCCTATTAAATTATGTTTATCCAAATGTTCTGCTACTGTCTCCTTAATAATAAACTCCAAAATTTTACCCACCACAGATGTTAGGCTAACTGGTCTATAATTTCCAGCCTTCTGCTTACGACCCTTTTTCAATAAGGGTGTTACATTAGCAGTTTTCCAATCTGCCGCGACCTTTGCCGAGTCCAGAGAATTTTGGAAAATTATTACCAAAGCATCCACAATCCCTACTGCCACTTCCCTCAAGACCCCAGGATGTAAGCCATCAGGTCCAGGGGATTTATCCGCCTTGAGTCCCATTAATTTACTGAGTACCAATTCCTTAGTGATTTTAATCGTATTTAGCTCCTCCCCCCCTAGAGCCCCCTGTTTGTCCAGTGTTGGGATATTCTTAGTGTCCTCTACCGTAAAGACTGAAACAAAATATTTATTCAGCATTTTTGCCATCTCCATGTTTCCCACCATTAATTTCCCGGTCTCATCCTCTAAAGGACCTACGTTTGCCTTAGCCACCCTTTTTCTCTTTATATAACTGTAGAAACTCTTGCTATCTGCTTTTATATTTTTTGCTAATTTATTTTCATAATCTATCTTCCCTTTCTTAATCAATCCTTTAGTTACTTTTTGCTGTCTTCTGAAGACTTCCCAATCTTCTATCCTCCCACTAAGTTTGGCTACCTTATATGTCATTGTTTTTAGTCGGATACTATCCTTAATTTCTTTACTTAGCCAAGGATGGCTGTCATTTCTTTTACACCCTTTTTTCCTCAGTGGAATATTTTTTTTTTGAAAGTTGTAAAATAACTCCTTAAATGAACACCACTGTTCATGTACCGTCTTACCCTTTAATCTGTTTCCCAGTCCACTTTAATCAATTCCACTCTCATACCATCATAGTCTCCTTTATTCAAGCTCAGTACGCTTGTTTGAGAACCAACCTTCTCACCCTCTAATTGGATATGGAATGTAACCATGTTATGGTCACTCATTCCAAGGGGATCCTTAACTTGGACATTATTAATTAATCCTGGCTCATTACACAGGACCAGGTCCAAGGTTGCTTGCCCCCTTGTAGGATCAGTTACATACTGCTCAAGAAATCCATCCCTAATACACTCAATAAACTCTTCCTCAAGGCTGCCCTGCCCAATTTGATTTGTCCAGTTAATATGATAGTTAAAATCCCCCATAATTATAACTGTTCCCTTATTACATGCCCCGACTATTTTCTGATTAATACTTCTTCCAGCAGAGTTGCAACTATTAGGAGGCCTATATACTACGCCCACGAGTGTTTTTTTCCCCTTATTATTCCTTATCTCTACCCAAACTGTTTCATTATCTTGATCCTTTGTCCCAATATCTTTTCTCTGTATTACAGTGATTCCTTCCCTTATTAACATAGCCACCCCACCTCCCCTTCCTTCCTGCCTGTCCTTCCTGATTGTTAAATACCCTGGCATATTTAATTCCCAGTCATTGTCACCCTGCAGCCATGTTTCTGTAATGGCCACAAGATCATACCCATACGTAGTTATTTGTGCCATTAACTCGTCCATTTTGTTACGAATGCTACGTGCATTCAGATAAAGAACTTTCAACTATGTTTTGTGACACTTAGTTCCTGCTTTTTCCTTTTTTAGCACTTTACCTTTTACTCCATACCTTCTGTCCCTTCCTGACACGCTTTCCTCTGTCTCCCTGCTCAGGTTCCCAACCCTCTGCCACAGCTTTGATGCTGGGTTAATCGCCTTACGCCTTCTAGTTTTTATTTTGTCCGTCATGCCTAAAGTGCACTTTCTTTACGCTGCTCTACGCTTTTCCCTTTCACTTGTTCTTGAACAACTGTTTGTACTATTTGTATTGTAGATTTCCCCTGGGTCTTCCCCTCTCTTGCTGCTCTCAACTTTATTCTCTTCTGACTCCCCGCTCAGGTTCCCATCCCCCTGCCACTCTAGTTTAAACCTTCCCCAACAGCACTAGCAAACACCCCCGCGAGGACATTGGTCCCGGTCCTGCTCGGGTATAACCCGTCACGCTTGTCCAGGTCCCACCTTCCCCAGAACCGGTCCCAATGTCCCAGGAATCTCAATCCCACCCTCCTACACCATCCCTGCAGCCACGCATTCATCCTGTCTATTCTCCTGTTCCTATACTCACTAGCACGTGGCACCGGTAGTAATCCTGAGATCACTACCTTTGAAGTCCTGCTTTTTAATTTATCTCCTAACTCCTTAAATTCACCTTTCAGGACCCCATCCCTTTTTTTACCTATGTCGTTGGTACCAATATGGACCACAACTACTGGCTGTTCACCATCCCCCTCCAGAATGCCCTGCAGCCACTCCGTGACATCCTTGACCCTAGCACCAGGGAGGCAACATACCATCCTGGAGTCATGTTTGCGGCCGCAGAAATGCCTATCTGTTCCCCTTACAATCGAATCCCCTATCACTATAGCCCTGCCACTCTTCTTCCTCCCCTCCTGTGCAGCAGAGCCACCCGTGGTGCCCCGAACGTGGCTCTTGCTGCTTTCCCCTGATAAGCCATCTCCCCCAACAGTATCTAAAGCTAAAGGTCTCTGCTTTTGTTATTCCCTTATTGGTCAGGAGTTGTTGGGAGAAAAGTGCAGCTTACATTTCATTTGTGCTGTAGCCACATCTTGAGTCCACATGCATGGGGCAAATTTTTGGAGACTGCTCCCAGCACGAGGTTTCAGGTGCAAAGGTTAGCACACCTAATTTGTGGTTTTCCTGATTTGCTGATCATTAATTTTAATGACTGGAAATTCAAGCATGCTAACTTCCACACCCATTTCTCCAATATGAGATTGAGTGCCACGAGTTGACTCAAAATTTACACTGCTGTCGGCAAGTTTGTTACATAATGTAATTTTCATACTTTAACCAAGTGTTGTAGTCTTGATGGCAGCTCATGAGGAACCGTTTACAGCTGCTGTGCTCCAAACCAATCTTAATACTAGTTCATTTATTTGTCCTGTCCATTATTTGAATTACTTTGATCTAATTTGATTGTCTGCAGAGTTTGAATGACTGAGGACATAAAAATATAAAAACATAAGAAATAGGAGCCAGAGTAGGCCATACGGCCCCTCGAGTCTGCTTCATCATTCAAGCAGATCATGGCTGATCTTCAACCTCAACTCTACTTTCCCGCCCGATCCCCATATCCCTTGAATCCCCTCGAGTCCAAAAATCTAACTATCCCAGCCTTGAATATATTCAGTGACCCAGCATCCATAGCCCTCTGGGGTGGAGAATTCCAAAGATTCACAACCCTCTGCATGAAGAAATTCCTCCTCATCTCAGTCTTGAATGGCCGACCCCTTATCCTGCAACAATGCCCCCTAGTTCTAGACTCTCTAGCCAGGGGAAACAATCTCTTAGCATCTACCCTGTCAAGCTCCCTCATAATCTTATATGTTTCAATGAGATCACCTCTCATTCTTCTAAACTCCAAAGACTATAGGCCCATTCTACTCAACCTGTCTTCATAGAATAACCCTCTCATCCCAGGAATTAATCTTGCGAACCTTTGTTGCACTGCCTCCAAGGCAAGTATATCCTTCATTAGATAAGGAGACCAAAAATGTATGCAGTACTCCAGGTGAGTTCTCACTAAAGCCCTGTACAACAGTAGTAAGACTTCCTTACTCTTGTACTCCAACCCCCTTGCAATAAAGCCATTTGCTTTCCTAATTGCCTGCTGTACCTGCATATTAACTTTTTGTGTTTCTTGTATGAGGACACCCAAGTCTCTCTGAACACCAACATTTAATAGTTTCTCACCATTTTAAAAATATTCTGTTTTTCTATTCTTCCTACCAAAGTGAATAACCTCACATTTCCCCACATTATACTCTATCTGCCACCTTCTTGCCCACTCACTTAATCTGTCTATATCCCTTTGCAAACTCTTTGTGTCCTCCTCACAGCTTACTTTCCCACCGAGCTTTATTGTCAGTCAACTTGGATACATTACACTCAGTCCCCTCATCTAAGTCATTAATATAGATTGTAAATAGCTGAGACCCAATTACAGCACCCCACTAATTACAGCCTGCCAACCTGAGAATGACCCATTTATCCCCACTCTCTGTTTTCTGTCTTTTAACCCATCCTCTAAACATGCCAAAATATTACCCCCAACCCCATGAGCCCTTACTGTGTGTAACAACCTTTTATGTGGCACCTTATCGAATGCCTTTTGAAAAACCAAATATACTACATCCACTGGTTCCCCTTTATCTACCCTTCCAGTTACATCCTTAAAAAACTCTAATAAATTTGTCAAACACAATTTCCCTTTCATAAAACCATGTTTACTCTGCCTAATCATATTATGATTTTCTAAGAGCCCTGTTACCACTTGCTTAATAATGAATTCCAGCATTTTCCTGCGGATTGATGTCAGGCTAACTGGCCTATAGTTCCCCGTTTTCTCTCTCCGTCGCTTCTTGAATAGCAAGGTAACATCTGCTACCGTCCAGTCCACTGGGACCGTTCCAGAATCTAGAGAATTTTGGAAGATCATAATCAATGCATCCATTATCTCTGCAGCCACCTCTTTTAGAACCCTAGGATGTAGGCCATCAGGGGATTTGTTGGCTTTTAGTCCTCTTAGTTTGTCCAGTGCTTTTTCTCTAGTGATATTAATTGTTTTAAGATCCTCACTCTCATTTAGCCCTTGGTTCTCCACTATTTTTGGTATGCTTTTTGTGTCTTCTACTGTGAAGACAGATGCAAAATATTTGTTTAACTCATCTACCATTTCCTGATTCCCCATTATAATTTCTCGTCTCAACCCATAGGAACCAATGTTTACTTTTGCTACTTGTAGAAGCTCTTACAATCTGTTTTTATATTTCTTGCTAGTTTACTTTCACATTCTATTTTCTCCCTTTTTTTCAATTTTTCAGTCGTCCTTTGTTGGTTTCTAAAACTTTCCCAATCCCCAGGCTTATTACTCTTCTTGGCAACATTATAGGCCTCTTCTTTCAATCTAATACTCTCCTTAACTTCTTTAGTTAGCCATGGGTGGATCACTTTTCCCGTGGAGTTTTTATTTCTCAATGGAACGTATACTTGTTGAGAATATTGAAATATTTCTTTAAATGTTTGCCATTGCTTTTCAACTGTCAAACCCTTTAATTTAATTTCCCAATCTACCTTTGACAACTCACCTCTCATACCTATGTAATTGGCTTGATTTAAGTTTAAGACTAGTTTCTAACTTAAGTACGTTACTTTCAAACTCAATGTGAAATTCAATCACATTATGATCACTCTTCCCCAGAGGTTCTTTTACTGTGAGATTACTAATTAACCCTATTTCATTACATAATACAAGATCTAAAATAGCCTGTTCCCTGGTTGGTTCCATGACATATTGCTCCAGGAAACTGACTCGAATACATTCCATGACCTCGTCTTCCAAACTACCTTTGCCAATTTGATTTGCCCAGTCTATCTGCAGATTAAAGTCCCCCATGATGACTGCATTTCCTTTGTAACAAGCGCCCATTATTGCATGATTAATACTCTGTCCAACAGTATTGCTACTCTTAGGGGGACTATAAACTACTCCCACCAGTGTTTTCTGCCCCTTGTTATTTCTAATTTCCACCCATATTTATTCTATTTCCTGATCTTCCAAGCCAAGATCCTTTCTCACCACTGTCCTTATGTTATCCTTTATTATTAGGGCTACACCCCCTCCTTTTCCATTCTGCCTGTCTTTTCTAAATGTCATGTACCTTGGAGTATTTAGTTCCCAACCTTGGTCACTTTGCAAGCATGTCTCTGTAATGGCTATTAGGTCAAGCCCATTTATCTCTATTTGTGCAATTAATTCATCTATCAATATACAGTATTGTATGAGCTATCTCACTGTTTGCATATAGTTCGACTTCCACACACAGGACTCCCTTGCCCTTTCTACCTTGAGCTTTCTTCAGTGGTGTAACTTTGATTAAGCTTCCTTATTTCAGGTTTATCTCTCTGTTGCATCCGTCAGTCATGAGGAAAAGGCATGGTTAAGAACAGGGCTATTCTATACACTCAGGGGAGGGGGAGAACACCAGCTGACCAAATTGGCCACTTTCTAATGCTAAATATTGAAAGGAATGTTGTCCCAGTTTAGTTTTATTCCTCTCTGTCTTCCCATTGGATCTGGAGGTTGAGTTACATTCCAAGACTAAGGAGGACCATTCCTTAGGTGACCCACCAACTTCCCTTACTTCAAGCAGGTGGTATAAGGATGGACTGATCACATTGCAGATGGTAGGATGATCACTGTTCCAGCAGTAAGCACACTTGCAATGTACATGTTGTGCACAGAAATAGATAACATGGCATTGCAAGATTTCAGGGGGAGTACATCCTGAAAACAAAATATGATGAATTGACTATTTTTCACAGCCTCCCAACTTAGAATGCACTGCCTGAAAGGGTAGTGGAAGCAGATTCAATAATAACCTTCAAAAGGAAATTGGATAAATACTTGAAGGGTAAAAATTTGCAGAGCTATCGGGAAAGGGCAGGGGAATGGGACTAATTGAATAGCTCTTTCAAAGAGCTGATACAGGCACGATGGGCTCCTTCTGTACTGTATAACTGTATGATTTGGTGATTCACCTCCAAGTCTTGCATCATCCTGACTTGCACATATCACTTATCGCATATCATAGAATCACAGAAACATAGAAATTTAGGGCACAGAAGGAGGCCTTTCAGCCCACCATGTATGTGCCAGCTGAGAAAGAGCTATCCAGCCTAATCCCACTTTCCAGCACTTAGTCCGTAGCCTTGTAGGTCATAACCTTCAAGTGCATATCCAAGTACTTTTCAATTCGATGAGGGTTTCTGCCTCTACCACCCTTTCAGGCAGTGAGTTGCAGACCTCTACCACCCTCTTGGTGAAAAAATTGCTCCTAAGTTCCCTTCTAATCCTTTTACCAATTACTTTAAATCTATGCCCCCTGGCCACAGACTCCCTCTGCTGTGGCCTGACTAGTGTTTTATTCAGTTCTAGCATAACCTCCCTGCTCTTACAGTCTATGCCACGGCTAATAAAGGAAAGTATCCCGATTTTTGTATCATCTGCAAACTTCTTAATCATGCCCCCGACATTTAAGTCTAAATCATTGATATATACCACAAAAAGCAAGGGACTTAGTACTGAGCCCTGCGGAACCCCACTGGAAACAGCCTTTCAATCACAAAAACACCCATTGACCATTACCCTTTGCTTCCAGCCACTGAGCCAATTTTGCAACCAACTTGCCACTTTCCCTTGGATCCGATGTACTTTTACTTTTCTGACCAGTCTGCCATGTGGGACCTTGTCAAAAACCTTGCTAAAACCCATGTAGACTACATCAAACGCACTAAACCTCATCAACCCTTCTTGTTACCACCTCAAAAAATTCAATCAAGTTAGTCAGAATTGCTCCCAATAATTTCTAATATTTCTATCCCTCAGAATTGTTTCCAATTATTTACCCACCACCAAGATGAGGCTGACTGACCCGTAATTACTCGGTCTATCCCTTTCTCCCTTTTTAAACAACGCCAATCCTCCAGCACCATGCCTGTAGCCAGAGAGGATTGGATAATGATGGTCAGAACCTCTGCTGTTTCCTGCTTTGCTTCTCTTAATAGCCTGGGATACATTTCATCTGGGCCTGGCAATTTATCTACTTTCAAAGATGCTAATCCCCTTAATATTTCCTCCCTTACTATATTTATCCCATTCAATATTTCACACCCCTCCTCCTTAAATACAATGGGCTCGAATTTAGCAGGCCTGCGGGTTCCCAGCGGGTGGTCCTCCGGGAGCGTCGAAAACGCGGACGGCTAATCGTGTGCGTCCCCCACGCGATCGCGGGATAATTGGACCGATTAAGCCCTGCTTCCGGGTTCTCCGCTCCCCAGCTGCGTGCCGGCCGGCTGCGCATGCGCAGTACCGTCGACGCGACGTGGGAGCTCCACTTAAAGGGGCAGTCTCCCAAAGCCCCTCCTGCTGCAATCAAGAGGTTTGAGACGATGGCTCAGCCAAGGGGAAAGGCTGCGCCCCGTTTTTCAGACCTAGCACTGCAGCTGATGCTGGAGGGCGTGAGGAGGAGGAGGGAAACGCTCTTCCCAGAAGATGGACGCAAGTTCCCTGCCGCCGCCACCAGGAAGGCATGGGCAGAGGTGGCGGCGGAGGTGAGCAGCAGGGGCAACACCCCAAGGACTTGGGAGCAGTGCCGCAAGCGCTTCAATGACCTGACTAGGTCTGGCAAGGTGAGTACACCAACGCACCCTCCCACATCCCGTCCCCACCATCACGCCAAACAGATCACAACCCTTCCTGCACAGCCACCACTGCGCTCCATCAGCAATCCTCACAGCCACTCATTCACCATCCTCGCCGTGCACGCAAGTACCCACCGTCCCTGACCCCACCCGAACACTACCACACACCCCAATCCCCATGCAATGGGATGGGCACGTGGCCCACGCATCCTCCCATCCATCTGCACCACGCTCAACCCAACCACACCGATGCTCGATGCGTCTCACGATGCAATACGCACCCATCTGTGTTTTGCCTTCACAGGAGAAGAGAATCAAGAACAATCGCGAAAGGGCACGCACCGGAGGTGGCCCGCCGCAAGTGGTGGAGCTGACCGACGCCGAGGTGGAGGCGCTCGACCTTGCCCGCACGCGACATTGCCTATCGGTGGCTGATGGCGAGTGTGTCGCTGCCGAAACAGCCGGTAAGGGAAAGCTGACACTTAACACCCATGATCGCTAGTGACCGTATCATCACCTGCCATCAGGCGCACTGTCAAGTTGGTCCACATGCCTCAAAGTGCCCTCTGTTCTCTTGCAGGTCCGTCTGTGTGAAGCGCTCGAGGAGGGCGATTCCTCAGAGGACATGGCGGTCTCTGAGGGTGCATCGTCACATCAGAGCCAACCATCCACCAGCGCAGAGACACGCACCTCAGTGGGTCCCCCTCGCCAACTAGTTGGGGTAGCACTTGGTGAGTCACCGCGCATGAGTGAGCATGAGCAGACCCTGGTGGCAGGGGCAGCCGCGGAGGGTCCGCGACGGAGGGAGCACTCATCTCCAGGCTCTGCTCAGCCGGACCCAGATGCTGAACCCAGGGGGCCACCAGTGAAAAGGAGAGTCGTCGAGGGGCACCAGCTAATTGCTGAGGTACTGGCAGAGGTGCCGCGCGCATTGTCCACAATAGCGCAGGCGATGGAGGAGTCCAACTCCTGCATGCGGGCATTGGTGGCGCAGGCACAGGAGGGTACTGGCGACACAGTGTCGCGGGTAGGTGTGGGACTGTCTGCGGTGGAGGACAGGCTGGCCTCCCTCGAGCGTCACGCACAGCTCCAGATCGAGTCCTTGCAGGCCCTGACAACGTCTGTACGGATTCAGGGTGAGCAACATTCCGCCGCCATCAACAGGCTGACGGATACACTAGGGGTGGCCTTGCAAGGCCTCACACATGCCATCCAAACTGCCGTCCAGCAGGGTGGAAGGGGTGATGTGGGCCGAGGCCAAGAGAGGGATGATGGTGACCGGGGACATGGAAGCGGGGACGCTTCTCAAGGCACCCCCACGTCCCACCCGTCGCCCACCTCTCAACCAGTACCCGGAATGGTGCCTCCTCTCCAGGTGGCCGAGTCTGCCCCTGCCCCGGTGCAGGAGGAGCAGTCTGTGGAGGTGCCCTCACGGGCACCGAAACCCAGGGGCCGTCCGCCAAAAGCATCTACCCGGTCAAGGCGAGAACACGAGCAACCTGCCACTACCTCTGCTGGAGCCACAGGGGTAGCACCACGTAGGGGTACCCGGAAAAGAAATGCAAAGGCCTTATAATCACAAAGGGAATACACCAGGGTGTCTATTAATTTGTACATTTTTTTTATATATAATGTCACATTGGAGATATTAAATACTCTATTCTCACCACTCCTGCCACCTCTCGTCCATTCTTCCGCGGCCTGTGCAATAGGTGCGTTCCGTGGAGGCCATCATGACGGCGAACACCTGCTGCCACCCATTGGGCACACTGCTGTGGGTGCAGGATTACTGGCAACACTCTTCAGTGGAGGGGGCTGGTATGGCCGCTCGCATGTGCAGGTGAGGAGATGCGAGCGCCTCGCAGTGTCTGACTCTAGGAGAACCGTTGACGTATGAGTACCTCCGTTGACGTATGAGTGCATACCTGACCATCCCGGTGAGTCGTGGTTCGGCGCATGGTTCGTCACACTATCCTCTGGCGCGTCCTCCTCCTCCGCCTCCTCCTCCTCCACCTCCTCCTCCTCCACCTCCTCGCCCTCGCCTTCCTCAATGTGGGTGGCGGGTGTGGATGGGGCCTCCTCCAGCGGCACCCCTCTCTGTTGGGCCATGTTGTGCAGGGCACAGCAGACAACTATGATTCGTCCCACTCTGAATGGTGTGTATTGGAGTGCTCCCCCAGAACGATCAAGGCACCTGAAGCGCATCTTGAGAAGCCCTATGGTCTGCTCAATTGTAGACCTGGTAGCAGTGTGGCTGTCATTGTACCGACGCTCCGGCTCGGTGATGGGGTTCCTCAGAGGTGTCATGAGCCACGTGTGTAGGGGATACCCCTTGTCGCCGAGGAGCCAGCCGTTGCCGGCGTTGGGTGCCTGCAGGATGGGCGGGACGGCGGACTCCCTGAGGACGAAGGCATCGTGGCAGCTGCCGGAGTATCTGGCGCACACGTGTAGGAATCTCTGGCGGTGGTCACAGATGAGCTGGGCGTTCATGGAGTGATACCCCTTCCTGTTGATGAACAGCCCTGGCTCATGCGGAGGTGCCCGTATTGCGATGTGGGTGCAGTCGATTACACCCTGCACCCGTGGGAAGCCGGCCATGGCATGGAATCCAACCGCCCTCTCCATCTGGCTGCGCTCGTCCATGGCGAAGTTGATGTAGTGCGAGGCCCTGCGGAACAACCCATCGGTGACCTGCCTTATGCACTTGTGTGCAGAGGACTGACAGACCCCGGTGATGTCCCCGGTGGCACCCTGGAAGGAACCGGATGCAAAGAAGTTGAGGGCAGTGGTGACTTTGACGGCGACAGGTAAGAAGATGCTGCTTGGTCCATCAGGGAGCAGCTCGTCGTTAAGGAGGCTGCAGATGTCGGCGACTACCTGCCGATTGACTCTGAGCCGACGTATGCACTGCTCCTCGGAGAGGTCCATGAAGCTGAGCCTCGCTCTGTACACCCTGTGCGGAGGGTAGTGCCTCCTGCAACGCATCTCTCTCTGCGGTTGCCCTCCCTCCTGCTGTGCAAGTGGGTGTGCCGCAGCACCGTGTTGGGGGGCTCCACGTCTCCGAGGCGGACGGCGTGGACTGCAAGGCTGCTGGGGCTGGTCATGCTGTTCGTCCTCCGACGATGTCAACGCACCACCCATCTGGCAGGTGTTGGTCTGAGGGGTTGTGCAGGGTAGGTGGGTGTTTCCTCGGACTGGGACTGCGGTTTCGTGTTGGTCTGTCCTCTGGCTTGGCGGGGGGTGGTGGAGGGCAGGGGTTGCCCTATGTGACGCGGTGGCCTCCTGCGTGGGTGAGGGCTCTCCCCCGTGGAGCGCACCTTGGCACCTGCCACAGGCTGCTGGCTGCAACACGCCTGGTTGAGGAGGGACTGTTTCCCCCAGTGTGGGAAACTCACTGCCTTGAACCGAAAATCCCACACTTCCTCTTTTGACAGCTGCTTCAGCTCATTAACTGACCACAACGAGCAAGGTAAGTACTCTCAAGTGGAACCCCGCTGGCTTTAATTGCCTGCGGGATTCCCACCAGCGGGGCTTGCGCGCGCAGCCCCGCACGTCAGCGCGGTACCCGGAAGTGGCCGGGATTTCGTCGCAATCCGGTCACGTGACTGTTGACCGGAAGTCACCGGTTAACGGTTTTAGCTTAGTACACAGAGGAAGAGTCAATTCTCTCTTAATTCTCAATTCGCTTTATTAACGTTATTAGATCATGTACATACCACTTATACGTCTAGTTAGATATAGGCATGTAGTTTACAGCAGGTTATACAGGTTTATACTCAAACTAGGATTTAAATGCACACCCACTAGGTTTCTCTATTAATACTCCCCGAGTATCAGGCTTTAAACGCACACCCACTAGGTTTCCCGACGACACTCCCAGAGTGGTCCCAGAATAGAAAGGATATTATATTACCCGGAAAGGAGAGACGCTGCTGGCCAGGCAATTCTCCCTCTTACTCCCGACGTCGTCTCCACGTCCTTGACGCAGGGTTCCTACTTCCACGAGGGTTAGTTTCCAGAGTCTCCCAGAGTCTCCTTCACAAACAAAGACACACCAACAAAAACACACACACACACACTCTCTCTCTCTCTCTTGCTCACAAACAAACAAAGACACACACTGGGACCAAACCAGCAATTCCTCAGTTTTTATTCCCCAAGTCTGTCTTTTCGAACGATGCTATCTTCTCTGGTTGGCTCAGAGTTGCTGGAGTGACCGATGTCATCCCCTGATTGGCTCTGTTCCAAGAGCTCAGGTAGCACACCATTTCTTTGTCTCTGTAAGAAGCGGAACGAATTCAAACCGGTTCTGGCCAGTTCAGACCAGTGACTGAACTCCAGGTCACCTCAGTTCAAAAGGTCAGTGTCTTTGTTAGCACTTTGAATTCAGCTCAGCAGTCTTCTGCAGCCTCTGGCCAATATGACCGGATATCGGGATTTTCGGGGCCGCCCCGCTGGGAACCCGCCGGAAACACGATCCCAAAATCGAGCCCAATGTCTGCCTTGTCCCCCTCTTTTCTGAAGACAGTCACAAAGTATTCATTAGGAACCATACCCACATCATCCGCTTCCACACATAGGTTACCTTTTTGGTCTCTAATGGTCCTACTCTTTCCTTAGTTATCCTCTTACTCTTTATGTATTTATAAAACATCTTTGGGTTTTCCTTGATTTTACTTGCCAGTATTCTTTCACGTCCTCTCTTTGCTTTCCTAATTTCCTTTTTAATTTCACCCCTGCACTTTCTATACCCTTCTAGGCTTTCTGCAAGATTGAGCTCTCGGTATCTGACATGAGGGGCAGCATTTTAGCACCGGCTATCGGGTGCGTTCCTGGCGGGGGGGCCCCGAAATTCGGGAAATCCCGGAGCGGGACCGGAGCGCGCCTCGAACCAGCGCACTTCCGGTTTCCCCGCTGACGCGCCAGCGTGCGCACACAGCCCCCGCTGGTGGGAATCCCGCAGGCAATTAAAGCCAGCGGGATGCCACTTGAAGGTATTTATTTGGCTTGTTCAGGTCATTAACTGACCTGATTAAGGGATTATGTGCGGAGGGGTGGGATTTTAGAGCAAACTGGGACTGTTTCCCACAATGGGGGAAACACTCCCAGTTCAAATGGACCTGTTGCAGCCATCAGCCTGTGGCAGCTGCAAAGGTCTATTTGACAGGTGGGGGGGGAGACCCTCACTCATTGCAGGTGGCCACTCTGTCACTTGGGACAAAGTTTGGCCTCCACCACCCTCCTCCTGACAATCAAAGTCACCAACTTGCACACTTACCCTGGTGTCCAGACACATGTACCTACCTTGCGGACCCCCTCAGATGTACATCTTCCGGATGGGGGCCGTCGTAGCTTCAGTCATGACCTCCTCGGAGGGCGAACAGCATCACCAGCCTCACCAGCCTCGCCATCCACGCCGTCCACCTCTGACACGTGGAGCTCCACAACACAGTGCTGTGACACATCCACCAGCACAGCAGGAGGGAGGGCAACCGCAGAGAGAGATGCGTCGCAGAGGGCACTACCCTTGCCTCAGGGTCCACAGACCGAGGCTCAGCTTCCTGGACCTCTCTGAGCAGCAGTGCACACGGAGGCTCAGAGTCACTCGACATGTAGTCGTGGACATCTGCAGCCTCCTTCATGCCAAGCTACTCCTGGCTGGCCCGAGCACCATCTTCTGACCTGTCGCTGTCAAAGTCACCACTGCCCTCAACAACCTCTCCTCCGCATCCTTCCAGGGTGCAACCGGGGACATCGCCGACGTCTCTCAGCCGTCTGCACAAAAGAGCCCTGCAAATACATCTACACCCTCTCTGCAGTGACACAATGGGTGGCATCAGTTGTGGGTCTCCATTGTGATCCTCAGGAAAGGGCTTTATTGCACAGACCAGACAAGATTCGCGAAGACATGGCAGTAGTGGTGCCAATATAATATGTAATGTGAGTTGGTCAGAAATTCAATATAAGTAAAAACCATGACAAACGCTCAAACACCCTTGTGCATCCCCTTCATGCTCACGACACGTTTGCCTTACGCTGCCTACTGCACATATGTGATGCATGCCCTGTGCACAGGTAGTGGCAGGTTTAGTGAGGCTGGCCGTGAAAGAGATGCACGAGAGGGTGAGTATGAGATAGAGCCATGAGATTGTATGAGGATTGGGTTGAGTGGTAGTAGCGGGATGAGTACTGGCAAGGTGAGTAGGTGCAGGTACGATGAGGATGAGGTTTGAGTGGGTATGAGGGGTGATGTGACAGAGTAGTGTTGGCAGTGCAGAAGGAGATGTGGGGTGGGGGCAGTGATGTGGCAGACGGAGTGTAGGGGAATGAGTAAGTGTACTCACTTTGGCTGACCTACTGAGGTCATTGGAGCGCCTCCTGCACTGTATGCAGGTGGGCAATATGTTGGTGGTGCTGGTGACCTCCTCTGCCACCTCGAGCTAGACTTTCCTGGTGGCAGAGGCAGGCCGCTTCCTCCCACCCGCCGGGTGGAAGATCTCTGTCCTTCCCCTCCTCCTCACCCATGTATTGATACCTGGAGTGAGGCATCATTAAACTGGGAGCAGCCTTCCCCCTGGGCTGCTCCATGCTGTGATTTTTTTCTGTTTGTTTCAGCATCTGTCAGTGGAGGACTGCCCCTTTAAATAGAGCTCCTCCAGCTGACAGATCTTACTGCGCATGCGCAGCCCGCCCGACGCGCAGATCAGCAGTGGGGAACCCGGAGGAGCAGATAAGTGGATCCAATTATGCTACGATCGCGCGGAGAACTGACTGATTTCGCCGGGCGTGTTACCCACGCGCCCGATAGCCCCCCCGCCAAGAACCCGCAGCCTGGTAACATCGGGCCCACGCTTCCCTTTTTTGTCTTATCTGACCCTATATGTTCCTTGACATCCAGGGGGCTCTAGATTTGGCTGTCGCACGGTTTTTCTTTTTGGGAACATAATTGCTCTGAACCCTCACTATCTCCCCTTTGAATGCCTCCCATTGCTCTGACTGATTTACCTTCAAGTAGCTGTTTCCAGTCCACTTTTGCTAAATCACTTCTCAGCTTAGTAAAATTTGCCTTTCCCCAATTGAGAACTTTTACTCCTGTTCTATCTTTGTCCATTTCCATAACTATGCTAAATCTAACTGAATGATGATCACTACCACCAAAATACCACTGGTACTCCTTCCACCTGCCCAGCTTCATTCCCTAAAACTAAGTCCAGAACTGCCCCCTCTCTTGTCGGGCTTGCTACGTACTGGCTAAAAAAGTTCTCCTGAATCCATTTTAAGAATTCTGCACTCTCTATACCTTTTACACTGATTCTATCCCAGTTAATATTAGGGTAGTTGAAATCCCCTAGTATTACTGCCCTATTGTTTTTGCACTTCTCAGAAATTTGCCTGCATTTTTGCTCTTCTAGCTACCAATCACTGTTTATGGGTCTATAATGCACTTCCAGCAGTGTGATTGCCGTTTTTCGTTCTTTAACTCCACCCATATGGCCTCATTGATGATCCTTCTAACATATCATCCCTCCTCACAGCTGTAATTATTTCTTTAACCAATATTGCCACCCCCTCCCCTTTTTATCCCCCTTCTGTATCTCGTCTAAATATATCGTTCCCTCATTGTCACTGGGTCAATATCCTGGAATTCCCTACTAAAGACTATCATGAAAGCATCTCAGTAGTTCAAGGAGAAGGCCCACCACCACCTTCTCAGAGCAACTAGCAATGGGTAATAAATGTGGCTTTGCCTGCGTCATCCACATCCCAAGAACAAGTTTTTTAAAAATATGTTGGCTAGGATACCAAGAAAACTCCCAGCTCTTCTTCAAAGTAAAGTTACAGATTCTTTTATGTCCATCTGACCAGGCTGCACTGAAATGTCAGCCTGGATTTTGTGTTCAAGTCCTGCAGTGGGGCTTGAAACTGCAATCTTCTGACTCAGATGGGTACTACCAACTACGCTGAGTTGACACCGATGACCCAGTCCTAGTAATTTATTTCAGTTTCCTGAAATTAAATGATGCAAATATGAAAAAAAAAAATGCTGGCTACTGTTGAATAGTACCAAAAAAAGATTAATTGATCATTCTTCTCATCCCTGTTTGTGTGACCTTGTGCACAAATTTGCTATTGTGTTTTGTGACGTAACAGCAGTGGTTGCACTTGGAAAAGTAATTCATTGGATATGATGCACCATGGGTTGATCTAAGCATGTGATACAATGCTATATTAATTCAAGTTCTTTCTTTTCCCAGTAATTTCCTGCTGGATGCTCATTTTACAACACATATGGGCCACCTGTAGGAAATTAGTGGCAATACTCTTGTTTGTAAAATGTCCATTTAAAATGAATAATTTAATATCTGCAGATGTTTGTAATAGTTGACTATGTAATATCCACATTTCACCCTAATCATCATTTGACTACATTTTTCAGAAATGTATTGCCACTATCAGACCCTGTTAGCAGAGAGTCTTGATCTACTTATAAACTGAAGCTTGTACGCTTGTCTGGTGTGGGTGTGGTAGCATGCCATGGGAATAATGATTATCCTTTGATTATGGTGTTAACGCACCAGAAACTATGCACATTCCCACAACATTCACCTATCCATCTGAAAGATGGCAAATACCATGCTCTACACCTGTACATTCAGGCTAAAACTAATGCTTGGGTTTATTTACATGTAAGATAATTACACAAAAGCAGAAAAACACAGTAAGAAACTAATAGTACTTGGTTTACACAATAAATAAATTGTTTCCAAATGTAAATCTGAACACCATGCAATTCTTTTCAGTAGCTGTTGACTGAGTCTCAGGATGTTCTTTAGGAGAGTGATCTTTCATGGTGCCCTTTTTGTATTTGAGACAATGAAAAAAGGGAACTGGGGATCACAGGGCTGTTTCTCAATGATGTGTCTGTCTACTTTATTAAAGCAGGCTCTTTTGATGGTCAAATTTCTCAAAAGTCAGACAATTGAGATATGAACAATTGCTAATAGTTAAGCAGATGAGGTGTGAACAGTAGACTCCTGTTTTTCATACCTGATAACTTTTAGAACAAAGGTCCCTTGCAGGTAAATCCATTTGAGCTAATGGATTTTATATATTTCCTTCAGTTTGATAAGTAAAATACTTATTGTCCTTCTAAGGACCAAGAATGTTATTAGTATCAGGAGCAAAGCCTCAGTATCCTGGAGGATCTACAGATCAAATTACATGCCTGCAACTTGCAGATAACATGGCTCCAGTCTCCATTTTGAAGTTTAATAGCGAAGCATGACTTTCACTTTAACTCTAGTTGTTTCAGAAATATATTTACCCTATAAATTTATGATAACATTAAAAATACAATGCAGAAGTCTCCCAAATCAGCACAGCTTGTAAGTTGGCATTTTGTTCAACACAGCTTATGTTTAACACTTCAGTATTAATGCCAGCCGAAGTTTTCATTTTAGAGGTTTTTGGAAAACTTTTTTTTCTTGTGGCTGAAGCTTTTGACGGAGGTTTTAATATTAATTTAATCTGACTTTTCTATTGGGAGTAATGTTCAACACAATTTGTAAAAAGTGATTAGCCATTAATGACACAGAGAGATCTGAGAGACCGCTTTGAAAATTTTGGAAGCAGTTTCAAAATGCCAGAATTTTCCCAAATAAGATTTTATTCACTTTCTAAAACACAGAGTTAGCGATGTATATTCATAAAATCTGATGAATTATTGAAGGCATTAGATGAATGCAAGCCACATTGGACAGAGGACAGTCCACATAATATCCAGGTTCCTCTTCATTTCGGCTTCCTCCTCCTTCCAAATTCCTCAACTTCTGACTCTGATCTTCCGATCCACTCATTCTCATGCCCTTGTTGCTTGGTTTTGTTCCTTCAAGTCATCTGTCTGATCTCCTGCAGCTAAAAATCTCTCTCTCACCTTACAAAATGCACCTGCTGTCTTTAACATTTTCCAACTCACATACAAGCTAATGAGTAATTAACTTCTTAGTGTAGCATGCTGCCATAATTCAGTTCAAGTACAGTTGAACATCTGAAGTACTTTAGGATCTTTAAGCTTGCAAGTACCCTTGTTATTACGCACTTACCAATGACCGAGCAAGAGCTGTACAACAGGGGAGAAAGGAGGGAATGGTATATGTGGTATATACTGGTATATGTAAGGAGATCGCACCCACAGTGAATCAACAGAGAAAGAAAGTGAAGTATAAACAGGACCTGATGGATTTTGTATTAAAAATAACCAGTGCACGCCTCAGAGTCACCCCCCACCGTTTCAAACATTCAACAAAGAGCCATCAGCAGCTAACGCCAGCTGGGTTACAGACCATGGGATCCATGGAAAGGTGGCTAGTTGGATCCAAAATTGACTCAGTGGCATGAAGCAAAAGGGTAATGGTTGATGGGTGTTTTTGCGACTGGAAGGCTTGAGTGGGGTTCCGCAAGGCTCAGTGCTAGGTTCCTAGCTTTTTGTGGGATATATTAATGATTTGGATTTGAATGTGGGGAGCTTGATCTCGAGGTTTTCAGTTGATACAAAAATTGGCCATATGATTGATAGTGAGGAGGAAAGTTGTAGACTGCAAGAAGATACCAATGGACTGGTCAGGTGGGCAGAAAAGTGGCAAATGGAATTCAATCCAGAGATATGTGAGGTAATGCATTTGGGGAGGGCAAACAAGGCAAGGGAATACACAATAAATGGAAGGATACTGAGAGGTGTCGAGGAACAAAGGGACCTTGGAGTACATGCCCACAGATCCCTGAAGGTAGCAGAACAGGTAGATAAGGCGGTTAAAAAGGCATACGGGATACTTTCCTTTATTAGCCGAGGCAGGGAAGTTATGCTAGAATTGTATAAAACATTGGCTAGGCCACAGCTTGAGTACTGAGTACAGTTCTGGTCACCACATTACAGGAAAGGTGTCATTGCACTAGAGAGGGTACAGATGAGATTTACGAGGATTTTGCCAGGGCTGGAGAATTTTAGCTATGAGAAAAGATTGGATAGGCTGGGGTTGTTTTCTTTGGAACAAAGGGGCTAAGGGGATATTTAAATGAGGTAGATAAAATTATGATGGGACTAGATAGAGTGGATAGGGAGGACTTATTTCCCTTAGCACAGCAGTCAGTGACCAGGGGGCATAGATTTAAAGTAATTGGCAGAAGGATTAGAGGGGAGCTGAGGAGAATTTTTTTCACCCAAAGGGTGGTGGGGGTCTGGAACTCACTGCCTGAAAGGGTGGTAGAGGCAGAAACTTTCAACTCATTTAAAAAGTACTTGGATGTGCACTTAAAGTGCCGTAACCTACAGGGCTATGGACAACTGCTAGAAAGTGGGATTAAGCTGGATAGCTTTTTTTCAGCCGCCACGGACAAGATGCGCCGAATGGCCTCCTTCTGTGCCGTAACTTTCTATGATTCTATGAAGTAATGAAGTGATAAAGGAGGGAAATGGTGGGGAAAGGTGGTCTGTACGTATCACTTCATTTTTGTATCTTGTTTCATGTCTGTCCAACTATAAAATGTACATTTTTAAAACAGTGAATGCTGAAGGTTTGCTTTGTTTCTGTTTACAGGTGTCAGCCATTCAAACCAACCACGATTGTCAGTCCCTAATTCAGCTGGGCAAATGCCATCTCTGAGCCCAATGGGAATGAATGTCCTTGGGGGACAACCTCTTTCTCATCATTTGATAAACCCGATGTCTTGTTCAAATCCCATGGGGCCTACCATTCCAAAACATGGCCCTATGGGACCCAGCATGATTGCTCATGATCCCATGATGCCACACAGTTCCCAAGACCCTTCAATGACTAATCCACAGATGTTACATCAAGGACGCATGGGTTTTCCTCAAGGTCAACAAGTTTTCCCGTCAGTGCAGTCACCACCTGATCAGGTTCCCTTTCCATCAAATGGCCCTGGCCCACAGGGAGGTTTTCCACCAGGAATGGCTTTTTCTGGGGAAGGAGGCCTACTTGGGCGTCCAAGCAACATTACTCAGCCTCCTCCAGACCAAAGTCTTTGTAAATCAGTGCCACACACAGGTGGTCCAGACTCTTTTACTGCTGTGGGAAATAATATGCCTTCAGTCTACAGTGATCCTGAATTGGAGGATGTCATCCGCCCTAGTGCTTCTGGAATCCCCGAATTTGACCTGTCTAGAATCATTCCATCAGAGAAGCCTAGTCAGACGCTGCAATATTTTCCCCGTGGTGATGCTCAGGGTCGCAAGCAGCTGCAAGTTCCCAATCCCGGTTTTTCACACATGCAAGGATTGATGGGAGAACCAAATCCAGCCAGAATGGGATTACCAATGCCAAATGTGGGAGGACATAATGTTGTTGGAGTGCAGGAAATGGCCATTGGTAATCCTGCCTCTATGCCAGGCCATAATCCCATGAGACCACCCGGCTTTATGCATCAAGGCATGATGGGGCCTCAGCATCGGATAATGTCACCACCACAAAGTGGCATGCCCTCACAGATGAACAACCCAAATGCAGTTATGATTCAAGGGAAGGAAAGGGTCCCTGGAAGTATGTATAGTCATCCTGGCCCAGTAGGGTCTCCTCAGCACAACATGATGATGTCTCTACAAGGGATGGTGGGATCTCAGCAGAATATGATGATACCACCCCAAATGAGGCCTAGAGGTATGCCTGCTGATATAGGCATGGGATTTAATCAAGGACCAGGCAATCCAGGAAATATGTTGTTTTAGCTGCTTAGACATTACAGTCAAAAAATTTGTCCTTATGCTGCGACACATACAGAGGTATTTGAAATGCACTGGGATTCCTGTGCATGTGCAAGCCAAACTGTTAACTGTTCATACAAAAACAAAGCTTGAGAAAGTTTAGAATGTACAAGTCTTCAAAATGAAATCTGCATTGCTAGGTCAGTGGTTTTTAGGTTTTTAATCATTTTTAGTGAACCTGGGTAGCGTGTTTAGCTCCCACTTCTGAAAACTGCAGCCGTCATATATGGATGGCAGTTCATTGCAAGTTGCACCTGTTTATGTTTACTTTTATGGACTATTCGTCTCACTGCGTTCTGTACTACATTGTAAAAGGGATTTCAACTGTGATTTTGTGTTTGAGGGAGGCATCATGATTCACAAAGCATCGGTCCTGTTTACGTGGGTTTATGTGTTCATGTTATATATCTTTTTTTTAAAAAATTCTTTTTCAACTCTGGTATATATTAAACCAAATTACAATCTCTGACAGAAAAGTTTTAACAAAAAAGCACAAAACGGCGATTTATTGAGTCAAATAAGAATTTTCATTGTTCGATACATTGGACTAACAATGGACTGTGGAAATACTTAGGAAAAGCTGTTTTTCCTCTGGTACCTCTGCAACTTTCCTGACTCGGGAGGGAGTGGAGAAATGATGCACCTCATTTTAAGCATTATCCCACGTTGATAGTGGGGCATTGGGTTATGTTTCCTGTTTCATGTTGTGCCATGATACCATGCTTTATGGTATGATTTTTATCCTATGTTATTGTTTATCATTTATAACAAGCCCCAAGTGACTTTTTCTGTGGGAGTGGAAAGCGAATATTAAAAATCCAAGTTTATTTGTGACTTTTTTATTTTCTCCTCCCCCATCTTAAACTATTATGTGTACTCCGTGAAATTTGGTACAGAACCACTTGCCAGGGCTGTGGTGTTGGAAGAAAAATAAAATATATTGTTTCTTATAAAGGTGGTTGTCCCTATCTTTTGTGTTAATGTGTGATCACGTATTCAGTGGTCTGACTGTCAATGTAATTGTTAAAATCCAAGGTTTGGGTGGGGAAGCACACCCCTGAATAATGACGCAATTATCATATTAGCAGGAAGTAAGCTTGGAAACCATCATTTGATAAATCTTTAATATCCATCAATATGTTAAACAGTTTGAAAGCTCATTCAACCTATTGATGTTTCTTCTGATTGTTTTGAACTCCTTTCCTTTTTTGTTCAACTATATTAAGGGGCTTGCTTATCATTCAGTTTCCATTCCAAAACCTGAACCTGCCATCTCTATTTTCAGATATGACAGACGTGCTCCAGCGTTTTCTGTTTTTTCTTTCAGATGCCCAGCACTTGTTGAATGATTTTCTTCCAAATTTTTATGATGTTTTGCAGGAATGCCTCATGATGCTGTCCGATAAAACACAAGCTGTAATACCACTCAGGATGTGTCTCACTCGTCAATCCTATCCCTAGGAGGCAAGCAACCTTGGACCTGGTCCTGTGTAATGAGCCAGGATTAATTAATAATGTCCTAGTTAAGGATCCCCTTGGAATGAGTGACCATAACATGATTACATTCCATATCCAATTAGAGGGTGAGAAGGTTGGTTCTCAAACAAGCGTACTGAGCTTGAATAAAGGAGACTATGATGGTATGAGAGCAGAATTGATTAAAGTGGACTGGGAAAATAGATTAAAGGGTAAGATGGTACATGAGCAGTGGTGTTCATTCAAGGAGTTATTTTACAACTTTCAAAAAATATATATTCCACTGAGGAAAAAAGGGTGTAAAAGAAATGACAGCCATCCGTGGCTAAGTAAAGAAATTAAGGATAGTATCCGACTAAAAACAAAGACATATAAGGTAGCCAAACTTAGTGGGAGGATAGAAGATTGGGAAGTCTTCAGAAGACAGCAAAAAGTAACTAAAGGATTGATTCAGAAAGGGAAGATAGATTATGAAAATAAATTAGCAAAAAATATAAAAGCAGATAGCAAGAGTTTCTATACAGTTATATAAAGAGAAAAAGGGTGGCTAAGGCAAACGTAGGTCCCTTAGAGGATGAGACCGGGAAATTAATGGTGGGAAACATGGAGATGGCAAAAATGCTGAACAAATATTTTGTTTCAGTCTTTACGGTAGAGGACACTAAGAATATCCCAACACTGGACAAACAGGGGGCTCGAGGGGGGGAGGAGCTAAATACGATTAAAATCACTAAGGAATTGGTACTCAGTAAATTAATGGGACTCAAGGCGGATAAATCCCCTGGACCTGATGGCTTACATCCTGGGGTCTTGAGGGAAGTGGCAGTAGGGATTGTGGATGCTTTGGTAATAATTTTCCAAAATTCTCTGGACTCGGCAAAGGTCGCGGCAGATTGGAAAACTGCCAATGTAACACCCTTATTTAAAAAGGGTAGTCGGCAGAAGGCTGGAAATTATAGACCAGTTAGCCTAACATCTGTGGTGGGTAAAATTTTGGAGTCTATTATTAAGGAGACAGTAGCGGAACATTTGGATAAACATAATTTAATAGGACAAAGTCAGCATGGCTTTACGAAGGGGAAGTCATGTCTGACAAATTTGCTTGAGTTCTTTGAGGACATAACGTACAGGGTGGATAAAGGGGAACCAGTGGACGTCTACATCTTTGACCATGTTTTAGTCAACTAATATCTCCTTACGTGGCTCGGTGTCAAATTTTGTTTGATAACGCTCCTGTGAATCGCCTTGGGACATTGTACTACATTAAAGGCGCTATATAATTGCAAGTTGTTGATGTTATTGCTGTAATATGGAGACCAGAACAGTCCAAGCATGGTCTAAACAAGGTCCTATACAAGTTCAACATAACTTCTCTGCTTTTCAATTCTATTTCTATGGAAATGAATCCCAGTGATTTGTTTGCATTTTTTAATGGCCTTTTTAGTGCCCTTTATGCCCTTGTCCCGATTAAAACCATTACCCTCTCTCACCCTGGTCATTCCCTCTGGTATGGCCCTCATCTCTGCTCCCTTAAGCCCAAGGGACGCAGACTTGAACGTTTATGGCGGACAATTGGTTCAGCCATTCATTGCCAGATCTGGCTGGATCATATTAAGCACCATCGGGTCCTGCTCTCCTCTGCCAAAACTGCTCACTATTCAATGGACCATCCTGGAATGCAAAGATAACCCCTGGCTTCTCTTCACTACAAACCGTCTTCTTAAACCCCTCTCCCCTGCCCCCTCCATCCTCACCTCCAACGAAAAGTGCGAGGAGCTCATGGACTTTTTTGTCACTAAGATTGACACCATCCGTTCAGCTGCCTCTGCCGCTTCCCTCCCTTCCCCTAGCCCACCAAGCCAACCTTCTCCTAAAGATCCCCCCTGCCCTAGCCCTGAATTCGCATCTTTCTCTAGTTTCTCTCTTATCTCCCCTCATGCCCTATCTGAGCTCATCTTGACCCTGAAATCCACCTCCTGCTCCCTCGACCCTATTCCCACTAAACTGCTGACCACCCAAATTCCCTTCCTGGCCCCCATGTTAGCTGATATTGTTAATGGTTCCCTCTCCTCAAGTCCTGTCCCCCTTCTCTTCAAATCTGCCCTCATCACCCCCTCCACAAAGAAAACACCCTTGACCCCTCTGTCCTTGCAAACTACCGCCCCGTCTCCAACCTCCCTTTCCTCTCCAAAGTCCTTGAACGTGTTGTCGCCTCCCAAATCCGTGCCCATCTTTCTCGCAACTCCATGTTTGAATCCTTCCAATCAGGTTTCTACCTCTGCCATGGTACTGAAACAGTTCTTATCAAAGGGCCTCACAAATGATTGTCACAGTCACAAAATATGACTGTGACTGTGACAATGGTAAACTATCCCTCCTCATCCTTCTCGACCTGTCTGTAGCCTTTAACACAGTTGACCACACCATCCTCCTCCAACGCCTCTCCTCCATCGTCCAGCTGGGAGGGACTGCGCTCGCCTGGTTCCATTCTTATCTACCCAGTCATAGCCAGAGAATCACCTGCAATGACTTCTCTCCCCGCTCCTACACCATTATCTCTGGAGTCCCGAAGGATTTATCCTTGCCCCTCCCCCATCATTTCTCATCTACATGCTGCCCCTCAGCGACATCATCTGAAAACATAATGTCAGATTCCAGATGTATACTGACAACACCCAGGTCTACCTCACAACCACCTCCCTCCACTGTCTATCATTTGTCACACTGCTTGTCCAACTGGATGAGCAAAGATTTCCTCCCACTAAATATTGGGAAGACTGAAGCACTTGTCTTTGGTCCCCGCCACAAACTCCGTTCTCTAGCCACCGACTCCATCCCTCTCCCTGGCTACTGTCTGAGGCTGAACCAGATCATTCGCAACCTTGCCATCCTAGTTGAACCTGAGGTGAGTTTCCGACCAAATATCTGCTCCATCACCAAGAACACGTACTTCTACCTCCATAATATCGCCCATCTCCGCCCCTGCCTCAGCTCATCTGATGCTGGAACCCTCATCCATGCCTTTGTTAACTCTAGACTGGACTATTCCGATGGTCTCCTGGCAGGCCTCCTCTCTTCCACCCTCCACAAACCTGAGCTCATCAAAAACTCTGTTGCCCGTATCCTAACTCGCACCAAGTCCCGTTCTCCCATCACCCCTGTGCTCGCTGACCTACATTGGCTCCTGGTCCGGGAACGTCTCGATTTTAAATTTCTCATCCTTGTTTTGAAATCCCTCCATGGTCTCATCCCTCCTTATGTCTGTAACCTCCTCCAGCCTTACAACCCTTCGAGATCTCTGCGCTCCTCCAATTCTTGCCTCTTGTGCATCCCCGATTTTAATCGCTCCACCATTGGCAGCTGCGCCTTCAGCTGCCTAGGCCTTAAGCTCTGGAATTCCCTCCCGAAACCCCTTCGCCTCCTTTAGGTCATCTGTCCTAATACCTGCTTATGTGGCTCGGAGTCAAATTTTGTGAAATCCTGTGAAGCGCCTTGGGACGTTTTACTACGTTAAAGGCACTATATAATTGCGAGTTTTTGTTGTCGTTGTTGTTAACCTGGGCTGCTACCTTTAGTGATTTGTGAATCTGTACCCCATTTAGACTCTTACTTTCCAAGGAGTGTGTGGCCTCCTTATTTCTCTTACCAATTTGCACCTCCTCACACTTATCTATAATGAAATTCATTTGCCATTATTACGCCCATTTTGCAAGTTTATTGGTGTCTTCTTGTATTTTGTCACAGATTTCCTCAGCATACACCTACGTTGGTGTCATCTGCAGATTTTGAAATTGTCGTTCCGATTCCCGAGTCCAAATCACTCATGCAAATGTTGAACAACAGTGGTCCCAGCACCAATCCCCGTGGAACACCACATCCCACTTTCCGCCAGTTAGAATAATTTATTTCAATGCAAGAAGTCTGATGGGCAAGGCAGATGAACTCAGGGCATGGATGGGTACATGGGACTGGGATGTTATAGCTATTACTGAAACATGGCTAAGGGAGGGGCAGGACTGGCAGCTCAATGTTCCAGGGTACAGATGCTATAGGAAAGATAGAGCAGGAGGTAAGAGAGGAGGAGGAATTGCGTTCTTGATTAGGGAGAACATCACGGCAGTAGTGAGAGGGGATATATCCGAGGGTTCGCCCACTGAGTCTATATGGGTAGAACTGAAAAATAAGAAGGGAGAGATCACTTTGATAGGATTGTACTACAGACCCCCAAATAGTCAACGGGAAATTGAGGAGCAAATATGTAAGGAGATTACAGACAGCTGCAAGAAAAATAGGATGGTAATAGTAGGGGACTTTAACTTTCCCAACATTGACTGGGACAGCCATAGCATTAGGGGCTTGGATGGAGAGAAATTTGTTGAGTGTATTCAGGAGGAATTTCTCATTCAGTATGTGCATGGCCCGACGAGAGAGGGGGCAAAACTTGACCTCCTCTTGGGAAATAAGGAAGGGCAGGTGACAGAAGTGTTAGTGAGGGATCACTTTGGGACCGGTGATCATAATTCCATTAGTTTTAAGATAGCTATGGAGAACGATAGGTCTGGCCCAAAAGTTAAAATTCTAAATTGGGGAAAGGCCAATTTTGATGGTATTAGACAGGAACTTTCAGAAGTTGATTGGGAGAGTCTGTTGGCAGGCAAAGGGACGTCTGGTAAGTGGGAGGCTTTCAAAAGTGTGTTAACCAGGGTTCAGGGTAAGCACATTTCTTATAAAGTGAAGGGCAAGGCTGGTAGAAGTAGGGAACCTTGGATGACTCGGGAGATTGAGGCCCTAGTCAAAAAGAAGAAGGAGGCATATGACATGCATAGGCAGCTGGGATCAAGTGGATCCGTTGAAGAGTATAGAGATTGCAGGAGTAGAGTTAAGAGAGAAATCAGGAGGGCAAAAAGGGGACATGAGATTGCTTTTGCAGATAAGGCAAAGGAGAATCCAAAGAGCTTCTACAAATACATAAAGGGCAAAAGAGTAACTAGGGAGAGAGTAGGGCCTCTTAAGGATCAACAAGGTCATCTATGTGCGGAACCACAAGAGATGGGTGAGATCCTGAATGAATATTTCACATCGGTATTTACGGTTGAGAAAGGCATGGATGTTAGGGAACTTGGGGAAATAAATAGTGATGTCTTGAGGAGTGTACATATTACAGAGAGGGAGGTGCTGGAAGTCTTAACGCGCATCAAGGTAGATAAATCTCCGGGACCTGATGAAATGTATCCCAGGACGTTATGGGAGGTTCGGGAGGAAATTGTGGGTCCCCTAGCAGAGATATTTAAATCATCGACAGCGACAGGTGAGGTGCCTGAAGATTGGAGGGTAGCAAATGTTGTGCCTTTGTTTAAGAAGGGCAGCAGGGAAAAGCCTGGGAACTACAGACCGGTGAGCCTGACATCTGTAGTGGGTAAGTTGTTAGAGGGTATTCTGAGGGACAGGATCTACAGGCATTTGGAGAGGCAGGGACTGATTAGAAACAGTCAGCATGGTTTTGTGAGAGGAAAATCATGTCTCACGAATTTGATTGAGTTTTTTGAAGGGGTAACAAAGAAGATAGATGAGGGCTGTGCAGTAGACGTGGTCTACATGTACTTTAGCAAAGCCTTTGACAAGGTACCGCATGGTAGTTTTTTTTTTATTCGTTCACGGGATGTGGTCGTCGCTGGCAAGGCCGGCATTTATTGCCCATCCCTAATTGCCCTCGAGAATGTGGTGGTGAGCCGCCTTCTTGAACCGCTGCAGTCCGTGTGGTGACGGTTCTCCCACAGTGCTGTTAGGAAGGGAGTTCCAGGATTTTGACCCAGCGACAATGAAGGAACGGCGATATATTTCCAAGTCGGGATGGTGTGTGACTTGGAGGGGAACGTGCAGGTGGTGTTGTTCCCATGCGCCTGCTGCCCTTGTCCTTCTAGGTGGTAGAGGTCGCGGGTTTGGGAGGTGCTGTCGAAGAAGCCTTGGCCAAGGTTGTTACATAAGGTTAAATCTCACGGGACCCAAGGTGAGGTAGCCAATTGGATACAAAATAGGCTTGAGGACAGAAGACAGAGGGTGGTTGTAGAGGGTTGTTTTTCAAACTGGAGGCCTGTGTCCAGCGGTGTGCCTCAGGGATCGGTGCTGGGTCCGCTGTTATTTGTTATTTATATTAATGATTTGGATGAGAATTTAGGAGGCATGGTTAGTAAGTTTGCAGATGACACCAAGATTGGTGGCATTGTGGACAGTGAAGAAGGTTATCTAGGATTGCAACGGGATCTTGATAAATTGGGCCAGTGGGCCGATGAATGGCAGATGGAGTTTAATTTAGATAAATGTGAGGTGATGCATTTTGGTCGATCGAATAGGGCCAGGACCTACTCCGTTAATGGTAGGGCGTTGGGGAGAGTTATAGAACAAAGAGATCTAGGATTACAGGTTCATAGCTCCTTGAAAGTGGAGTCACAGGTGGATAGGGTTGTGAAGAAGGCATTCGGCATGCTTGGTTTTATTGGTCAGAACATTGAATACAGGAGTTGGGATGTCTTGTTGAAGTTGTACAAGACATTAGTAAGGCCACACTTGGAATACTGTGTACAGTTCTGGTCACCCTATTATAGAAAGGATATTATTAAACTAGAAAGAGTGCAGAAAAGATTTACTAGGATGCTACCGGGACTTGATGGTTTGACTTATAGGGAGAGGTTAGATAGACTGGGACTTTTTTCCCTGGAGAGTAGGAGGTTAAGGGGTGATCTTATAGAAGTCTATAAAATAATGAGGGGCATAGATAAGGTAGATAGTCAAAATCTTTTCCCAAAGGTAGGGGAGTCTATAACGAGGGGACATAGATTTAAGGTGAGAGGGGAGAGATACAAAAGGGTCCAGAGGGGCAATTTTTTCACTCAAAGGGTGGTGAGTGTCTGGAACAAGCTGCCAGAGGCAGTAGTAGAGGCGGGTACAATTTTGTCTTTTAAAAAGCATTTGGACAGTTACATGGGTAAGATGGGTATAGAGGGATATGGGCCAAGTGCAGGCAATTGGGACTAGCTTAGTGGTATAAACTGGGCGACATGGACATGTTGGGCCGAAGGGGCTGTTTCCATGTTGTAACTTCTATGATTCTATGATTCTATGAATTACTTTTAATCCCTACTCTCTGTTTTCTTTATGTAGCCAGCTTCCTATCCATTCAGGTACTTGAGCCCTGACTCCACATGCACTGACCTTAGCCATGAGTCTACTTTATACTGCACTTTATCACATTCCCAGTATTCCCAGTGCATTTAGACAGCACCTTATCATGTCCTCAGGATCTCCCACTGCATTTATATAGCAACTTATCAAATCCACAGGATATCCCAAAGTGCATTGATACAGCAGCTTATCACTTCCTCATGATCTCCCAAAGTGCATTTATACAAAGCATTACCACATCCTCAGGGTCTCCCAAAGTGCATTCGTACAGCAGCTTATCACATCCCCAGCATATCCCAAACTTCATTCAAACAGAAAATTCTCATCCCCAGAATATTCCAGAGTGCATTCACATAGCAACTTATCACATCCTCAGGACCTCCCAGTGCATTTATATAGTACCTGATCACATCCTCAGGATATCCCAAAGTGCACTTATACAGCATCTTATCACATCCTCAGATATACCAAAGTGCAGTTATACTGCACCTTATCACATCACCAGCACATCGCAAACTGCATTCACAAAGAAACTTCTCATCCCCAGGGTATCCCAAAGTGCATTCACACAGAAACATCTCATCCCCAGGATATACCAAAGTGCAGTTATATAGCATCTTATCACCTCCTCAAGATATAGAGGGTGCAGGATTCTTCAGTTGCATTCAGGAGAACTTTTTTAGCCTGTACGTAGCAAGCCCAACAAGAGGAGGGGGCAGGGCAGTTCTGGATTTAGTTTTAGGGAATGAAGCTGGGCAGGTGGAAGGAGTATCAGTGGGAGAGCATTTTGGTGGTACCAATCATAATTCTGTTAGATTTAGCATAGTTATGGAAAAGGATAAAGATAGAACAGGAATAAAAGTTCTAAATCGGGGAAAGGCCAATTTTACAAAGCTGAGAGGTGATTCAGCAAAAGTGGACTGAAAACAGCCACTTGAAGGTAAATCAGTGTCAGAGCAGTGGGAGGCATTCAAGGGATTCAGAGTAAACATGTTCCCACAAAGTAAAAGGGTAGGACTGCCAAACCTAGAGCCCCCTGGATGACAAGGTGCATACAGGGTAAGATAGGGCACCGAGAGCTCAATACTGCAGAAAGCCGAAAGGAATATAGAAAGTGCAGGGGTGACATTAAAAAGGAAATTAGGAAAGCAAAGAGAGGACATGAAAAAATACTGGCAAGTAAAATTAAGGAAAACCCAAGATTTAATTGAGGTGTATAAAATTATGAGGGGCCTAGATAGAGTGGATAGGAAGGATCTATTTCCCTTAGCAGCGAGGTCAATAACCAGGGGACATAGATTTAAGGTAATTGGTAGAAGGGTTAGAAGGGTGCTGAGGAGAATGTTTTCACCCAGAGGTTGGTGGGGGTCTGGAATTCGCTATCTGAAAGGGTTGCACTTGAAGTGCCGTAACCTACGGACCAAGCGCTGGAAAGTGGGATTAGGGGGCATGATAGCTCTTTTTCAGCTGGCACAAACACAATGGGCTGAATGCCCTCCTTCTGTGTCATAATTTTCTATGACTCTATGATTCTACATATCCCAAAGTGCATTTATACAGCATCTTAGCACATCCTCAGGATATCCTAAAGTGCATTCATGCAACACCTGAGCACATCCGCATTATATCCCAAAATGCATTCATACAGCATCTTATCACATCCTCAGATATCCCGAAGTGAACTTATATAGCATCTTGTCACATACACAGGATATCATAAGTGCATTCACACAGCAACTTGCCACATCTTCAGGACCTAACAATGCATTTTTTATAGCACCTTATCACATCATCAGATATCCCAAAGTGCATTTATACAGCACCTTATCACATCCTCAGGATCTCCCAAAGTACATTTGTACAGCACCTTATCACGTCCTATAGATCGCCCAAAATGTGTTTACACAACATCTTATCATATCCTCTGGATAGACGAACATACAAATTAAGAGCATGAGTAGGCCATTCGGCCCCTCGACCCGGTCTGCCATTTGATAAGATCATGGCTGATCTGATTGCGACCTGGACCCTACTTTCCCATCTACCTACTATAGCCTTTGACTCCCTTGTTAATCAGGAATCTATCTTACTTTGCCTAATATTCCTGCCTCCACCGCTCTCTGGGGAAGGGAGTTCCACAGACTCACGACCCTCTGGGAGAAAAAATTTCTCCTCATCTCCGTTTTAAATCGGAGACCCCTTATTTTTAAACTGTGGCCCCGAGTTCTAGTCTCTCCCACAAGGGGAAACATCCTCTCAGTATCTACCCCTTCTAGTCCCCTCAGGATCTTACATGTTTCAATAAGATCACTTCTCATTCTTCTAAACTCCAGTGTATACAGGCCCAACTTGTCCAACTTTTCCTCATAAGATAACCCCCTCATTCCAGGAATCAGTTGAATGAACCTTCTCTGAACCGCCTCCAAAGTAATTATGTCCTTTCTTAAATAAGGAGACCAAAACTGCACACAGTATTCTAGATTTGGTCTCACCAATGCCATGTACAACTGTAGCAAAACATCTCTACTTTTATATTCCACACCCCTTGCAATAAATGGCAACATTCCATTTGCCTTCCGAATCACTTGCTGTACCTGCATACTAACTTTTTGTGATTCATGTACGAGGACACCTAGATCCCTCTGTACCTCAGAGTTCTGCAATCTCTCTCCATTTAAATAACATACTGCTTTTCTATTCCTCCTGCCAAAGTGGACAAGTTCACATTTTCCCACATTATACTCCATCTGCCAAATTTTTGCCCAGTCACTGAACCTATCTATATCCCTTTGCAGACTCCTTGGGCCCGATTTTACTAGGGGTGCGGGTTCCCGGCGGGTGGGCCAGCGGGCGCGTTGAAAACGCGCCCGGTGAAATTAGTGGGTTGCCCGCGCGATTGTAGCAGGCAACACACTAATTGGATCCACTTACCTGCTCCTCCAGGTTCCCCGCTGCTGATCCGCGCCGGGCGGGCTGCGCATGCGCAGTCAGATCTGTCAGCTGGAGGCGCTCTATTTAAAGGGGCAGTCCTCCACTGACAGATGCTGCCACAAACAGCAAAAATTACAGCATGGAGCAGCCCAGGGGGAAGGCTGCTCCCAGTTTAATGATACCTCACCCCAGGTATCATTAGATGGGGTGAGGAGGAGGGGGAGGACAGAGATCTTCCACCCGGTGGGCGGAAGGAAGCAGCCTGCCTCTGCCACCAAGAAGGCCTGGCTCGAGGTGGCAGAGAAGGTCACCAGCGCCACCAACATATCGCCCACCTGCATACAGTGCAGGAGGCGCTCCAATGGCCTCAGTAGGTCAGCCACAGTGAGAACACGTAGTCTTTCCCCTACACTCCGTCTGCCACAACACTGCCTCCACCCCACATCTCCTTCGGCACCGCCAACACCACTCTGTCACATCACCCCTCATACCCACTCAAACCTCATCCTCATCTTACCTGCACCTACTCACCTCGCGAGTACTCACCCCGCCACTACCACGCAACCCAATCCTCATACAATCTCATGGCTCTATCCCATACTCACCCTCTCGTGCATCTCTCTCACGGCCAGCCTCACTCAACCTGCCACCACCTGTGCTGCAGCCACAGGGCATGCATCACATATGTGCAGCAGGCAGCGTAAGGCAAACGTGTCGTGAGCATGAAGGGGAAGCACAAGGGTGTTTGAGGGTTTGTCATGGTTGTTACTTATATTGAATTTCAGAACAACTCACATCACACATTATATTGGCACCACTACTGCCATGTCTTCGCGAATCCTGTCCGGTTTGTGCAATAATGCCCGCTCCTGGGTATCCCTATGAGGACCCACCACTGATGCCACCCAGTGTGTCACTGCAGAGTGGGTGCAGGTGTATTTGCAGGGCTCTTCTGCGCAGACGACTGAGAGACATCGGGGATGTCCCCGGTTGCAGCCTGGAAGGCTGTGGAGCAGAAGTTCGGGAGGGCAGTGGTGACTTTGACAGCGACAGGTAGGAAGATGGTGCACGGGCCAGCCAGAAGCAGCTCGGCATGAAAGAGGCTGCAGATATCCACGGCTACATGTCGAATGACTCTGAGCCTGTGCACTGCTGCTCAGAGAGGTCCAAGAGGCTGAGCCTCGGTCTGTGGAACGTGTGGCAAGGGTAGTGCCCTCTGCGACGCATCTCTCTCTGCGGTAGCCCTCCCTCCTGCTGTACAGGTGGATGTGTCACAGCACTGTGTTGTGGAGCTCCACGTTTCAGAGGTGGACGGTGTGGATGGCGAGGCTGGTGAGGCTGGTGATGCTGTTCGCCCTCCGAGGAGGTCATGACTGCAGCTACGGCGGCCCCCATCCGCAAGATGTACATCTGAGGGGGTCCGCAAGGTAGGTACATGTCTCCGGACCCCGGGGTAAGTGTGCAGGTTGGTGACTTCGACCATCAGGAGGAGGGTGGTGGAGGCCAAACTTTGTCCCAAGTGACAGAGTGGCCTCCTGCAATGGCTGAGGGTCTCCCCCCCCCCCCCCCCCCACCCCCCCTCCCCCCCCACCTGTCAAATGGACCTTTGCAGCTGCCACAGGCTGATGG
Source organism: Heptranchias perlo (assembly GCF_035084215.1). Lineage (NCBI taxonomy): Eukaryota > Metazoa > Chordata > Chondrichthyes > Hexanchiformes > Hexanchidae > Heptranchias > Heptranchias perlo. Next base: position 79,304,845 of record NC_090330.1, read on the forward strand.
CTGCAACACGTCCATTTCAACTGGGACTGTTTACCCCAGTGTGTGAAACAGTCCCATGTTTATCCAAAATCACACACAGTCCCTTAATCAGGTCAGTTAATGACCTGAACAAGCAAAGTAAATACACTCAAGTGGCATCCCGCTGGCTTTAATTGCCTGCGGGATTCCCACCAGCGGGGGCTGCGCGCGTACCCCCGCACGTCAGCGCGGAACCCGGAAGTGGGCGGGATCGAGGCGCGATCCGGTCCCGCACCTGGATTTCGGGATTTTCGGGGCCCCCCGCCGAGAACGCACCCGGTAGCAGGTGCTAAAATCGGGCCCCTTATGTCCTCTTCATAACTTACTTTCCTACCTACCTTTATGTCATCAGCAAATTTAGCAGCCGTACATTCGGTCCCTTCATCCAAATCATTGACATAGATTGTAAATAGTTGAGGCCCAAGCACTGATCCCTGTGGCACTCCACTCGCGACATCTTGCCAACCTGAAAATGACCCATTTATGCCTACTCTCTGTTTCCTGTTAGCTAACCAATCCAGAAAGGAAATGGGTGACCGCCAGGCAGAGTAAAAGGACTAGGCAGGTAGAGCAGGAGTCCCCTGGGGCCATCTCCCTCTCAAACAGATACTCTGCTTTGGATACTGTTGGGGGAGATGGCTTATCAGGGGAAAGCAGCAAGAGCCAGGTTCGGGGCACCACGGGTGGCTCTGCTGCACAGGAGGGGAGGAAGAAGAGTGGCAGGACTATAGTGATAGGGGATTCAATTGTAAGGGGAACAGATAGGCGTTTCTGCGGCCACAAACATGACTCGAGGATGGTATGTTGCCTCCCTGGTGCTAGGGTCAAGTATGTCATGGAGCGGCTGCAGGGCATTCTGGAGGGGGAGGGTGAACAGCCAGTAGTCGTGGTCCATATTGGTACCAACGACATAGGTAAGAAAAGGGATGAGGTCCTGAAAGGTGAATTTAAGGAGTTAGGAGATAAATTAAAAAGCAGGACTTCAAAGGTAGTGATCTCAGGATTACTACCGGTGCCACGTGCCAGTGAGTATAGGAACAGGAGAATAGACAGGATGAATGCGTGGCTGCAGGGATGGTGTAGGAGGGAGGGATTTAGATTCCTGGGAAATTGGGACCGGTTCTGGGGAAGGTGGGACCTGGACAAGCGTGACGGGTTACACCCGAGCAGGACCGGGACCAATGTCCTCGCGGGGTGTTTGCCAGTGCTATTGGGGAAGGTTTAAACGAGAGTGGCAGGGGGATGGGAACCTGAGCGGGGAGTCAGAAGGGAATAAAATTGAGAGCAGCAAGAGAGGGGAAGACCCAGGGGAAATCTACAATACAAATAGTACAAACAGTTGTTCAAGAACAAGTGAGAGTGAAAAGCGTAGAGCAGCGGAAAGAAAGAGTACTTTAGGCACGACAGATAAAATAAAAACTAGAAGGCGTAAGTCGATTAACCCAGCATCAAAGCTGTGGCAGAGGGTTGGGAACCTGAGCAGGGAGACAGAGGAAAGCGTGTCAGGAAGGGACAGAAGGTATGGAGTAAAAGGTAAAGTGTTAAAAAAGGAAAAAGCAGGAACTAAGTGTCACAAAACATATTTGAGAGTTCGTTATCTGAATGCACGTAGCATTCGTAACAAAATGGACGAGTTAGTGGCACAAATAATTACGTATGGGTATGATTTTGTGGCCATTACAGAAATATGACTGCAGAGTGACAACGACTGGGAATTAAATATGCCAGGGTATTTAACAATCAGGAAGGACAGGCAGGAAGGAAGGGGAGGTGGGGTGGCTATGTTAATAAAGGAAGGAATCACTGTAATACAGAGAAATGATATTGGGACAAAGGATCAGGACAATGAAACAGTTTGGGTAGAGATAAGGAATAATAAGGGGAAAAAAACACTCGTGGGCGTAGCATATAGGCCTCCGAATAGTTGCAACTCTGCCGGAAGAAGTATTAATCAGGAAATAGTCGGGGCATGTAATAAGGGAACAGTTATAATTATGGGGGATTTTAACTATCATATTAACTGGACAAATCAAATTGGGCAGGGCAGCCTTGAGGAAGAGTTTATTAAGTGTATTAGGGATGGATTTCTTGAGCAGTATGTAACTGATCCTACAAGGGGGCAAGCAACCTTGGACCTGGTCCTGTGTAATGAGCCAGGATAAATTAATAATGTCCTAGTTAAGGATCCCCTTGGAATGAGTGACCATAATATGGTTACATTCCATATCCAATTAGAGGGTGAGAAGGTTGGTTCTCAAACAAGCGTACTGAGCTTGAATAAAGGAGACTATGATGGTATGAGAGCGGAATTGATTTAAGTAGACTGGGAAAATAGATTAAAGGGTTAGATGGTACATGAGCAGTGGTGTTCATTCAAGGAGTTATTTTACAACTTTCAAAAAATATATATTCCACTGAGGAAAAAAGGGTGTAAAAGAAATGACAGCCATCCGTGGCTAAGTAAAGAAATTAAGGATAGTATCCGACTAAAAACAAGGACATATAAGGTAGCCAAACTTAGTGGGAGGATAGAACATTGGGAAGTCTTCAAAAGACAGCAAAAAGTAACTGAAGGATTGATTAAGAAAGGGAAGATAGATTATGAAAATAAATTAGCAAAAAATATGAAAACAGATAGCAAGAGTTTCTATCGTTATATAAAAAGAAAAAGGGTGGCTAAGACAAACGTAGGTCCCTTAGAGGATGAGACCGGGAAATTAATGGTGGGAAACATGGAGATGGCAAAAATGCTGAACAAATATTTTGTTTCAGTCTTTACGGTAGAGGACACGAAGAATATCCCAACACTGGACAAACAGGGGGCTCTAGGCGGGGAGGAGCGAAATACGATTGAAATCACTAAGGAATTGGTACTCAGTAAATTAATGGGACTCAAGGTGGATAAATCCCCTGGACCTGATGGCTTACATCCTAGGGTCTTGAGGGAAGTGGCAGTAGGGATTGTGGATGCTTTGGTAATAATTTTCCAAAATTCTCTGGACTCGGCAAAGGTCGCGGCAGATTGAAAAACTGCTAATGTAACACCCTTATTTAAAAAGGGTAGTAGGCAGAAGGCTGGAAATTAAAGACTAGTTAGCCTAACATCTGTGGTAGGTAAAATTTTGGAGTCTATTATTAAGGAGACAGTCGCAGAACATTTGGATAAACATAATTTAATAGGACAAAGTCAGCATAGCTTTACGAAGGGGAAGTCATGTCTGACAAATTTGCTTGAGTTCTTTGAGGACATAACGTACAGGGTGGATAAAGGGGAACCAGTGGACGTAGTGTATTTAGACTTCCAGAAGGCATTCGACAAGGTGCCACATAAAAGATTATTTCTCAAGATAAAGAATCACTGGATTGGGGGTAATATTCTGGCATGGGTGGAGGATTGGTTATCTAACAGGAAGCAGAGAGTTGGGGTAAATGGTTCATTCTCGGACTGGCAACCAATAGCCAGTGGTGTTCCGCAGGTGTCAGTGCTGGGTCCCCAACTCTTTACAATCTATATTAATGATTTGGAGGATGGGACCGAGTGTAACATATCAAAGTTTGCAGATGATACAAAGATGGGAGGGAAAGTGGAGAGTGAGGAGGACATAAAAAACCTACAGGGGGATATAGACAGGCTGGGTGAGTGGGCGGAGATTTGGCATATGCAATACAATATTGGAAAATGTGAGGTTATGCACTTTGGCAGGAAAAATCAGAGAGCAAGTTATTATCTTAATGGCGAGAAACTGGAAAGTACTGCAGTACAAAGGGATCTGGGGGTCCTCGTGCAAGAAAATCAAAAGGTTCGTATGCAGGTGCAGCAGGTGATCAAGAAAGCCAACGGAATGTTGGCTTTTGTTGCTAGGGGGATAGAATATAAAAACAGGGAGGTATTGCTTGCAGTTATATAAGGTATTGGTGAGACCACACCTGGAATACTGCATACAGTTTTGGTGTCCATACTTAAGAAAAGACATACTTGCTCTGGAGGCAGTACAAAGAAGGTTCACTCGGTTAATCCCGGGGATGAGGGGGCGGACATATGAGGTGAGGTTGAGTAGATTGGGACTCTACTCATTGGAGTTCAGAAGAATGAGAGGCGATCTTATTGAAACATATAAGATTGTGAAGGGGCTTGATCGGGTGGATGCGGTAAGGATGTTCCCAAGGATGGGTGAAACTAGAACGAGGGGGCATAATCTTAGAATAAGGGGCTGCTCTTTCAAAACTGAGATGAGGAGAAACTTCTTCACTCAGAGGTCTGTGGAATTTGCTGCCCCAGGAAGCTGTGGAAGCTACATCATTAAATAAATTTAAAACAGAAATAGACAGTTTCCTAGAAGTAAAGGGAATTAGGGGTTATGGGGAGCAGGTAGGAAATTGGACATGAATTTAGATTTGAGGTTAGGATCAGATCAGCCATGATCTTATTGAATGGCGGAGCAGGCTCAAGGCGCTGATTGGCCTACTCCTGCTCCTATTTCTTATGTTCTTATGTTCATCCATGCTAATATGTTACCCCCTACACCATGAGCTCTTATTTTGTGTCGTAGCCTTTGATGTGGCACCTTGTCAAAAACCTTCTGGAAATCCAAGTGCACCACATCCACAGGATCCCCTTTATCCACATTGCTTGTTACTTCCTCAAAGAACTCTAATAAATTCGTCAAACACAATTTCCCTTTCATAAAGCCATGTTGACTCTGCCTGATTGCATTAAGATTTTCTAAGTGCCCTGCTATAATCGCCTTAATAATAGATTCTAGCATTTTCCCTATGACAGATGTTAAGGTAACTGGCCTCTAGTTTCCTGCTTTCGGTCTCCCTCTTTTCTTGAACAGAGGAATTACATTTGCTATTTTCCAATCTGATGGGACCCTTCCAAAACCTGGGGAATTTTGGAAAATTAATACAAATGCATCTATTATCTCTGCAGCCACTTCTTCTAATACCCTAGGATGAAATCCGTCAGGACCTGGGGACTTGTCAGCTTTTAGTTTCAATATTTTTTTCAAAACCCTTTCCCTGATGATTGTAAATGTTTGCAGTTCCTCCCTCCCGTTCACCTCTTGATTCACAATTATTTCTGGCATGTTATTTGTATTCTTTACAGTGAAGACGAATGCAAAATATCTGTTCAATTCATCCACCATTTCCTTATTCACCATTACTAATTCCCCAGACTCACTCTCTAGATGACCAAATCTCACTTTACTTGCACTTTTCCTTTTTAAATACCTGTCAAAACTCTTACTATCTGTTTTTATATTTCTAGCTTGCTTTCTCTCATACTCTAATTTCTCCCTCCTTATTATTCTTTTAGTCATTCTTTGTTGTTTTTTATATTCTGTCCAATCTTCTGACCTGCCACTAATCTTGGCAGAATTGTATGCTTTTTCTTTCAATTTGATACTATAACTTCCTTAGTTAGCCAGGGATGGTACGTCCTTCCCGTAGAGTCTTTCTTTCTCACTGGAATGTATCTTTGCTGAGTGTTATGAAATATCTCATTAAATGTCTGCCACTGCGTCTCTACTAACCTATTCCTTATCCAAGGTTCCCAGTTCACTTTAGGTGCATTCACTATAGCGCATTCAGACAGCAACTTATCCCATTCCCAGGATTTCCCAAAGTGCATTCACACACCTTCTCAAACTCTCAGGATATCCTAAAGTGCATTTATACCGCACCTTAGCACATCTTCAGGATATCCCAAAGCAGATTATTACAGTACCTTATCACATCCTCAGGAACTGCCAGTGCATTTATACAGCACCTTACCACAGACTATGGATCTCCCAAAGTGCACTGATGCAGCACTTTATCACATCCTTTGAATCTCCCAAAGTGCATTTATACAGCAACTTATCTTGTCTCCAAGATACCCAAAAGTGCATTCACACAGCACCTTATCACATCCTCAGGACCTGCCAGCCCATTTATGCAGCACCTTATCACATCCTCAGGATATCCCAAAGTGCATTTATGCAGCACATTAGCACACCCTCAGGATGTCTCAAAGTGCATTTATACAGCACCGTATCACATCCTCAGGATATCCCAAAGTGCATTTATGCAGCACCTTATCACACCCTCAGGATATCCCAAAGTGCATTTATACAGCACCTTATCACATCCTCAGGATATCCCAAAGTGCATTTATACAGCACCTTATCACACCCTCAGGATATCTCAAAGTGCATTTATACAGCACCTTATCACATCCTCAGGATACCCCAAAGTGCTTTCATACAGCAACAGATCACATCCTTAAGATATCACAAAGGGAATTGATGCAGCACCTTATAACGTCCACAGGATATCCGAAAGTGCAATTATAGAGCACCTTTTCACATCCTCAGGATATCCAAAAGGGCATTGATACAGCACCTTATCATCAAGATAAGGTGCACAAGTCAGGAGTGTGATGGAATACTCTCCACTTGCCTGGATGAGTGCAGCTCCAACAACACTCAAGAAGCTCAACACCATTCAGGATAAAGCAAGCCACTTGATTGGCACCCCATCCATCACCTTAAATATTCACTCCCTTCACCACCGCACCCCGTGGATACAGTGTTTACCATCTACAGGATGCACTGCATCAACTCGTCAAGGCTTTTGCGACAGCACCTCCCACACCCAAGACCTCTACCACATGGATGGAGAAGGGCAGCAGGCACCTGGGAGCACCTGGTGTGTGACTTGGAGGGGAACTGTACGTTCCCCTCCAAGTCACACACCATCCCGACTTGGAAATATATCGCCGTTCCTTCATTGTCGCTTGGTCAAAATCCTGGAACTCCCTACCTAGCAGCATTGTGGGAGTTCCTTCACCACACGGACCTCACTGGTTCAAGGAGGCGGCTCATCACCACCTTCTCAATGGCATTTACAGATGGGCAATAAATGCTGGCCTTGCCAGCGATGCCCATGAATGAATAAAAAAAAGAACTGGAAAGCTGCATTCATAGATAATCTTATCACATCCTGAGGAAATCCAAAAGTACATTTATACAGCCCCATAATATCCTCAAGATATCAGAAAGTGCATTAATTCAGCAACTTATAACACCCTAAGGATCTCCCAAAGTACATTTATGCAACACCATATCATATCCCAAGGATGCCCCAGTGCATTTATACAGCACCTTATCACATTCACACAATATCTCGAAGTGCATTTAAAGAGCAGATTACCACATTATCAGGATATCTCAAAGTGCATTCACACAGTACCTTATCACATCCTCAGGATATCCCAAAGAGTATTTAGACTGTACCTTATCACATAAGATCAAAAGAACATAAGAAATAGAAGTAGGTGCAGGTCATTTAACCCCTCAAGCCATCATCACCATTCAAGAAGATCATGGCTGGTCTTCGACCTCAACTAAACTTTCCCGTCCGATCCCCATATCCCTTAATTCTCTTAGAGTCCAAAAACCTATCGATCTCAGCCTTGAATATATTCAATGACTGAGCATCCACAGCCCTCTCGGTAGAGAATTCCAAAGATTCGCAACCCTCTGAGTGAAGAAATTCCTCCTTATCTCAGTCTTAAATGGCCGACTCCTTATCCTGAGACTATGCCCCCTAATTCTAAACTATCCAGCCAGGGGAAGCAGCCTCTCAGCATCTACTCTGTCAAGCCTTCTCTGAATCTTATATGTTCCAATGAGTTCATCTCTCATTCTTCTAAACTCCAGAGAGTATAGGCCCATTCTACTCAATCTCTCCTCATAGGACAACCCTCTCATCCCAGGAATCAATCTAGTGGACATTCGTTGCACCACCTCTAAGGCAAATATATCCTTCCTTTGGTAAGGAGACCAAAACTGTATGCAATACTCCAGGTGAGGTCTCATTAAAGCCCTGTACAACTGTAGTAAGGCTTCCTTACTCTTGTACTCCAACCCCCTTGCAATAAAGGCCAACATGCCATTTGCCTTCCTAATTGCTTGCTGTACCTGCATTTCTCCCTCCTTATTATTCTTTGCTGTTTTTTATATTCTGACCAATCTTCTGACCTGCCACTAATCTTTGCAGAATTGTATGCTTTTTCTTTCAATTTGATACTATCTTTAACTTCCTTAGTTAGCCACGGATGGTGCGTCCTTCCCCTAGAGTCTTTCTTTCTCATTTGAATGAATCTTTGCTGAGTATTATGAAATATCTCATTAAATGACTGCCACTGCATCTCTACCTAAGTTCCCAGTTCACTTTAGCCAGCTCTGACTTCATGCCCTCACAATTGCCCTTATTTAAGTTTAAACACTAGTCTTAGACTTACTCTTCTCTCCCTCAAACTGAATGTCAAATTCAATCATATTGTGATCATTGCTACCTAGAGGCTGCTTTACAATGAAGTCATTAATTAATCGTGTCTCATTACACATTACCAGCTGTAGAATAGCCTGCTCTCTGGGTGGCTCTAGAACATGCTGCTCTAAGAAACTTTCCCAAAAGCACTCTATGAACTCATCTTCCAGGCTATCTTTGCCAATCAGATTCTTCTAATCTATATGTAGATTAAAATCAACCATGATTATCGCTGTTCCTTTCTCACAAGCCCCCATTATTTCTTCCTGTATACCCTACCCTACAGTGTGGGTAGGGTAGGGTATGGGCCTATAAACTGCTCCCACAAGTGATTTCTTGCCTTTACTATTTCTTATCTCTAACCAAATTGATTCTACATCTTGGTCTTTAGAACTAAGGTCATTTCTCTCTATTATATTCATGTCATCCTTAATTAACAGAGCTACCCCTCCACCTTTTCCAGGTTCCTGTTCTTCCAAAATGTCAAGTACCCTTGAATATTCAGGTTCCAGCCTTTGTCATCTTGCAGCCATGACTCTGTAATGGCTATCAGATCGTACATATTTATTTCTATTTGAGCTGTCAATTCATCTATTTTGTTACAAATGCTACGCGCATTCAGATACAAAGCCTTTAGTGCTGTCTTTTTACTATTTTTGCAACCTCTAGTATTATCTGCTGGTGCACTCTTAAGTTTGCATGCTCTGTCCCTTCCTGCCACTCATTTATCATTTCCCTTATTGCTACCTTGCTCTCTTGCCTTATTTTCTTTCTTTAATTTATCACATCTTCCCTTACTTGAAATAGAATCCATACGGATTGAGATAAAAGATAAGAAGGGATTGTTCATGCTAAAGCATGTAGAGTCAGGCAACAAGTAGAAGAATGGATAGCAAGCTGGTTACAGAACTGAAAACAGAGTAGGGGTTAAGGTTAGTTACTCAGATTGGCAAAAGGTGGAAAGTGGTGTTTCACAAGAATCAGTGCTGGGACCACTTGTTCACAATTTACATAAATGATTTGGACTCGGGAATCTGAAGTACATTTTCAAAATTTGTGGACGTTACCAAATTGGGGGGTACAGTTAATACTGAGGAAGACATAAAATACAAGAAGACATTAATGAACTTGCTGAATGGGTATGTAATTGGCAAATGAACTTCAATATAGATAAGTGTGAGGTGTTACATTTTGGTAAGAATAAGGTTAGTTACTCAGATTGGCAAAAGGTGGAAAGTGGTGTTTCACAAGAATCAGTGCTGGGACCACTTGTTCACAATTTACATAAATGATTTGGACTCGGGAATCTGAAGTACATTTTCAAAATTTGTGGACGTTACCAAATTGGGGGGTACAGTTAATACTGAGGAAGACATAAAATACAAGAAGACATTAATGAACTTGCTGAATGGGTATGTAATTGGCAAATGAACTTCAATATAGATAAGTGTGAGGTGTTACATTTTGGTAAGAATAAGGAGGCCACATACTACTTGGATAACAAGGGTGCTAAATTGGGCCGTGTAGTGCCCATTGTTTCGGCGCTAAACAGCCTCGCTGACATCCAAGATCACTTCTTGGATGCACACACACATTTCCAGTGTGACGTGCGCCGGATGTGATCTTGGTATAGGAGATACCAAGATGGCATCCGGCATGTGCAAATACTGAACACTGGAAACATGTAAAGTAGGAAGAAAATGCGTGAAATCAGTGTACAACACTGATTTAAAATGATAGATACCATTTTGGACCTTAACGCTTAACTCAATGCACAGTCTTAACCCCGACCATCTGAACTTGTCTTACAGTGCCTGAAGGCCCCCCCCCCACCAACCCCAGCGCTGTTTAAAGGGGCCATGCAGGTGTTGCAGGTTAGTTGCTGGATTATTGCTTCTGGCTGCTGGTGGAGTAGGAAGTGTTTTTTGAATCTCCCTATCCTTACTGAGAGTTTCTAGAATACATTTGAGAGTGCTTTGGCAGGTACTGCCTTATGGTTTAGAAAGTTACAACCGTGGTTGAACAACATTCCTGCCAACCATGGCATTGAGCACGACTGGGAGTATGCAGAGAGGCCACGCATAGCAGGTCAAGTTGCGAGGAGACGGAGGACGAGGAGATGCAGGACACTGAGCAGGAGGCCCTACCCAATGAGGGCCTTCCGCGGAGGACCAATTCTCTTACCTCAACATGATCGAGGAGGATTGCATCCAATGCCTGAGATTCACCAAGGAAGCCGTGATTGAGATCTGTCAACTGGTGCGGCCACAACTGCAGCCTCAGAGCAGGGCAAGGACAGCATTGCCTGTGACTGTGAAGGTCACCGTGATGCTGAATTTCTACAGCTCAGGAGCATTTCAGGCCTCTGCTGGCGACATGTGCAACATCTTGCAGTATGCAGTGGACTGTACTAGATGAGGAACAAGTTCATCGCCTTCCCTCTCCACAGGGACAAGCAGAACGAGCGAGCATGGGGATTCGCTCAAATTGCTGACTTCCCCTTGGTGCAGGGTGCCATTGACTGCACGCATATTGTCCTGCGTGCCCCGCACATCAACTCAGCCGTCTTTGTCAACCAAAAGGGATTCCATTCTCTCAGTGTGCAGTGTGCGATCACACGCATCGAATCATGGAAGCTGATGCCCGCTACCCTGGGAGCAGTCACGACGTCTTTGTTATGCGGCAGTCCAACGTGGCAGCTATCTTTCGCCCACCTCGGCAAGTCAAAGGCTGGCTACTGGGTGACAAGGGCTATCCCCTCAGGCCGTGGCTCATGACACTGGTCAGGAACCCACACACACGTGCACAGCAGGCCTATAATGAGAGCCATGCTGCCACACGCAACATCGTGGAACACAGCATAGGCCTCCTCAAACAATGCTTCCACTGCCTGGACCGTTCTGGAGGAGCCCTGTAGTACTCCCCTGTGCAGGTGGGCAGATTTGTGGTGGTATGCTGCATGCTGCACAACCTCGCCATCATGAGGGATCTGCCTTTGACACCAATGATTGGAGAAGACCCTGAGCCAGAGGTGAAGGAGGAGGAGGAGGCTGAGGAGGAAGAGGTTGAGGAGGAGGGGGTGGAGCCGGAAGAGGAAGTGGAGAAAGATGCAAGGGTGCAACAGGAACCACATGCCTTGTCTGCAAGGGTCTGCGTGCTCACCTGATCCATGCCCGCTATCAATAATTTGAACTACATCCCCCAACTCACCAACAGTCCTACACTCCTCATCTTTCCACTCCCACAAGATAATCAAATCACCCTCCATCTGATTACACATTGGTGTCCCTCTCAGCTCATTGCATAAATAAAAACGACCACCAAATGCAAAATCAAAGCCTCATTTATCAATGAATAAATGAAATTATGCAAACATAACAGAACTATTCACCCTTGTGCATTCCCTTAGTGCCTTTTGTTCATGTGCCTTTAACTATCCTAGTGCTCCTACGAGGTGCTTCCCCAGTGGCTGGAGCATGGGTAGTGGAAGGCTGCTGGCCTTCAATGGAGGAGTGTGTAGATGGCCTTGGAGGACGACCTCGAGCAGCTCTGGGCCGGGAGAGCCCGCCTTCAGACTGCACCATCACAGAATGGGCTGCAGCAGTCTGGTCTGGCTGGCCAATAGGCAACAACAGGGGCACTGGCGGAGTGGCAGGGGTGGGAGCAGGAATGCTCTCGTCCTGAGAGAGGACAGCAGGTCCGACTGCCATGGTGCCACTGTCACTCTCCCGGGGTGGCACCTGGTGAGATGCTGGAGAATGGATTGCTGGAGTGCTCTGACGCCCTGGATGCCCCGTTCCACACTGGTACCCAGACCCACGATACCAGCAGTCTGAGCTTCCAAGGCAGCCATCTGAACTCCAAATGCAGCAGTCAGCCCTTGGATGGCAGATGTTTGTGCTGCAATGGAAGCTGTGACATCTGTCATCAGACGCTGCATCATGGTGGGTTCCATAGGTGCAGTGATGGAGGTGACCACCCGTTTCATGTTGTAAAGGATTGGCTCCAAGCCCATGCCAAGTTGAAGCTGGACTTTCCAGTGCCCCAAGCATTTGGTGTTGTATACCCATCAGCCGTCTTCTGTAGCCTGGCCCATCAAAGTCCTCATCTGACTCCTCTGCAGCAGAACAAGTGAGTGACCTTGCCCTCCGGCGAGCTGGCACCTGTGGTATCCGTTCCTCCTGCTCCGGCGCCTGTGCACTTGTGCTCAGTGTCTCACCACGTGCAGATCCCTCCTCTAACCTAGCCTCTAAAGGGTGCGCAGCGTCAGTCTCTGAGCTGGTGGAAGCAAGTGTCAGATCGAGTGATGGTGTGGCTTCAGTCTCCTCCTCTTCCTCCTCGGATGGTGCCGCCTCGTGTTCTTGGGTATCTGCAATGACAAAGGGAAACAGGTTGAGTTGTGGAGCAGGGAGAGGAGCAAGTAAGACATGCGTGCTGACAGCATCCGCAGCACGTGAGTCAGAAAAGATTATGGGAGGAGGGAGATGTGGAAAAGGAGAAGGATCATTAGATATGTAGAGACCCCCCCCTTCATCGGGACCTCTAGCATGGCATGTTGTGACGGCTGCAACAACGGCCCACCCAATGATCCTGAGCAATGTCTCCTCTAGGGGGGTGAGGACGTGTAAGCGTGCCCGTCCACCCTCAGGTCCCTCCTGCTGCTGGCTGTTATGCTCCACCTTCTCCTGCAAGACAGAGGACAGTGTGTCTGTGAGTATCCTGCAAGGTGTGTGTGTGTGATGTGCCTGTCATGGTCGAATAGCTGCCAGTTTGTGTGACCTGTGAATGGTGGTTGTGAGGCCTGCAAGTGTGGTACTATGTGTGGGTGAGATGTAGCATGCCGAGTGCAGCATTGCATATGGATGGGCAGTGTTTGTTGGTGAGTGGGTGACGGGGAGTGTGATGCATGCAACAGCAGTGCAGTTGGTAGGATGTGCCACTTGACACTCACATTCACTCACCTTCACCACTCGTGTCAAATCATTGAACTTCTTTCAGCACAGTATCCACGTACGTGGTGCAATGCTCCTGACATTGACTTCCTGCACCACAGCTTGCCAATGCCTGTGGAGCTGCAGTCTGGAGGGTCTCCGGCCTCCCTGCGGGTACACATTGGCCCTCCTTTCATCCACCCCTTCCACCAGGGCCTCCAGAGCATCATCGGAGAAGCATGGAGCCCTCTCTCATGCTGGTCCTTCTATCCTCGTGGCCATCTTCCCCTTCTCCAAGTAAACTGTGTACCTGCCATTTAAAATGTGCACCTGCACCTTTAAGAGGTGCAGGCTGCTGATGACGTGCGCTGTGCACGCCGCATTTCCAACTTCCTCATTCTCCATGCAGCCCCTCAGCAGCGGGGGTAGCGTGATGCGGGGTACTAGTGCGTCACGCTACTTCCGCCTGAAAATGGCCCTTATCGAATTTTTCCCCTAAGAGTCTAAATGGGATAGAAGAACAAAGGGATCTAGGGGTACATATACACAAATCACTAAAAGTAGCGATGCAGGTTAATAAGGCCATAAAAAAAGCAAAAAGGGCATTAGGGTTCATTTCTAGAGGGATAGAATTGAAAAGTATTGAATCTTAGTTAGACCACATTTGGAGTACAGTGTACAGTTCTGGTCTCCATATTATAAAAAAGATATCGAGGCACTGGAGAAGGTGCAAAAAAGATTCACAAGGTTCATACCAGAACTGAGAGAATATACTTATCAGGAAATGGTGAACAGTCTGGGGTTTTTTTCTTTAAAAAAAAGGCTGAGGGGTGGTCTAGTAGAGGACTTTAAATTGATGGAGGGGTTTGATAAGGTAGACATAGAGAAGATGTTTCCACTTGTGGGAGAGACCAAAAGTAGGGGGCATAAATATAATAGTCATCAATAAATCCTATAGGGATTTCCTCACCCAAAGAGCAGTAAGAATGTGGAACTTGCTACCACAAGGTGTAGTTGAGGCGAATAGCATAGATACATTTAAGGGGAAGATAGATAAGCACATGAGGTAGAAAGGATTAGAAGGATATGCTGATAGAGTTAGATGAAGTAGGGTGGGAAGAGGCTTGTGTGGAGAACAAATGCCGACATAGACCAGTTGGGCCGAATGGCCTGTTTCTGTGCTGTAGAGTATGTAATTGTATGAAGTACGGGTGCACTAGGGGTGCCCACCGGCTGCGAACCACCACTATATTGGATGGCCCAGCCAGCCTCCAGGCCTGGAAAGAGGGAGGTCTTTGGGGGAACACTGCAGCAGCGTTTTTATGGAACCTGATTTAGCACTCCTGCTCCTCCCAGCCCCACAAAAATAAATGATGACTTACCTTCTCGACTCTTATTTGGCTGAACTGCCAGCTGAAACCTGTCACATGCACCATTCAGTTTTGTCCAAACATGGCAATCAGGGACCTATGTATGTCATAGGACCCCAATTTGCATATTAAAAGGGCCCATCACCTGCCTCAGGAGGGTGCTAGTCATACTCCACCATTTCCAGGGTGTCCAGGCCAGACAGAAGGCCTCAAAATCACCTCCTATGTGTTTTCTTACAATGCAGAACCATTTCTAAAAGATGTGTTTCACATTTCTTAGATAATCTGTAATATGATGAAGTCAGTGTAAAAGAATCACTCGTTAAGGAAATCAAAAAGTACCTCCAAACTATTTCAGTACCCTGTTTAAGGATATCTTAAGATTCTGGTCCATGAAACTAATCATTGCTATGTTGTGAAATGTAATTTAAGAACTGTGATTGCGAGAGAAAAAAAGAATGATGGAGAGAACCTGCATTTATATAGCATTTTTAACATGGGAAAAATGCTCAAGGCACTTCATAGAGGCATGAGATAAATGGACACCGAGCCAAAGGAGATACATAAAGGGATGAAAGATGGGTTTTAAGAAGGGTCTTAAGGAGGAGTGGCAGAGGAGCTTAGGGACAGAATTCCAGAGTGTGGGGCCTAGGCGGCTGAAAGCATGGCTACCAATGATGGAGTGAAGAGATGGGACATGCACACAAGAGGCTAGAATCAGAGGAACAGAGTTTCATGTGTTGTCGGGCTGGAGAATATTATGGATTATGGAGAGAGGGAGGGATGAAGCCATGGAGGGATTTAAACAAAAGGACAAAAAAATTTAATTTGATGTGTTGGGAGGCTAGCAGGCAATGTAGATCATTGAAAATGGAGATGATGGTTGAGCAGGATTTAATGCAGGATAGGATATGGGCAGCAGAGTTTGGGATGAGCTGAAGTTTATGGAAAATGGAAGGCCAATAGGTGGCTAGGTGGTGTTGATGTTGGAGAAGATATGAGGTTCGAAACTCAGCTTGGGGTTGAACAGGACACCAAGGATGTGTTACAAACAGTCTGGTAAAGTTTAAAATCTCCCTGGTGCTCTTAATAATGCTGGATATTAGGGATGCACAAGTATCTTTTACACCCAGTGTTTCTCGGTGCAAATGTTATGTGTCACATTTCACTCATTCATATGGCATCGTAATACTCCCACCTGATTGGGAGGGGTTGTATTATGCGCCTTTTCCCAATTTTGATGGGCAGAAAAAGGAACAAGGACCTAATGTAACTGAGTTCCACCCCAAATTCTCCTGCCACTTGCACAGATTCCAGCCTCTTCATGCCAATTTGATGGAAGAAATTCAGGTCCCTATCTTTAATTAATGGAGAATGCAGTGGATCAGGGATTATTTTGTGTAAGAGACTCTTCTGCTTTTTACTATATTTGTTTTCCTGCCATGAGGCAACAGCTCAGGTATACAGCTTGTCACTAGAAATATCACACCGAGTGTATGTCCAATGTGCATACCTCTGGACTTCACACCCGAGTTACACCATACAGTTTGAATTGATGCAGAGTAGAAACCAATTCACAATTAGAAAAAAACATGTAGTACAGTTGGCCTAAAAGAATAAACTCAAGATTAAAGAAAGATGATCTTTTAGAATAGAATTATAGAATCGTAGGATGGTTACAGCAAAGAAGGAGTCCGTTCGGCCCGTCAATCCCATACCGGCTCTCTGCAAGAGCAATCCAGCTAGTCCCACTCCCCTGCCCTTTCCCTGTAGCCCTGCAAATATTTTCCTTCAAGTACTTATCCAATTCTCTTTTGAAAGTGATGATTGAATCCACCTCCACCACCCTTTCAGGGAGTGCATTCCAGATCATAACCATTTGCTGCGTAAAAAAGTTTTTTCTCATGTCGCCTTTGGTTCTTTTGCTAATTATCTTAAACCTGTGCCCTCTGGTTCTCGACCCTTCTGCCAATGGGAACAGTTTCTCTCTACCTACTCTGTCTAGTCCACTCATGATTTTGAATACCTCCATCAAATCTTCTCTCAACCTTCTCCGCTCTAAGAAGAACAACACCAGCTTCTCCCGTCTATCCACGTAACTGAAGTCCCTCATCCCTCGAACCATTCCAATAAAACTTTTCTGCACCCTCTCTAAGGCCTCCACATCCTCCTAAAGTGCGGTGCCCAGAATTGGACACAATATTCCAGTTGTGGCTGAACCAGCATTTTATAAAGGTTCAACATAACTTCCGTGCATTTGTACTCTATACCTCCATTTATAAAGCCCAGGATCCAGTTTGCTTTTTTAACCACTTTCTCCTACCTCCTTCAGCGATTTGTGAACATATTCCCCCCCTGCTCCCCCTTTAGAATTGTATCCTTTAGTTTATATTGCCTCTCCTCGTTCTTCCTACCAAAATGTATCATTTTGCACTTCTACATAAGAACATAAGAACTGCCATGTGTCCGCCCATTCCACCAGATTGTCTATATCCTCTTAAAGTCTAACACTATCCTCCTCACTGTTTATTACACTTCCAAGTTTTGTGTCATCTGCAAATTTTGAAATTGTGCCCTGTACACCCAAGTCATTAATATATATCAAGAAAAGTAGTTGTCCTAGTACCGACACCTGGGGAACACCACTGTATACCTTCCTCCAGTCCGAAAACCAACTTCACCACCATACTGTTTCCTGTCACTTAGTTAATTTCATATCCATGCTTCCACTGCCCTTTGTATTCCATAGGCTTCAACTTTGATGACAAGCCTATGGGGCACCTTATCAAATACCTTTTGGAAGTCTGTATACATCACATTAACCACATTGCCCTCATCAACCCTCTCTGTTACCTCATCAAAAAACTCAATCAAATTTTTTGAACACGATTTGCCTTTAACAAATCCATACTGGCTTTCCTTAATTAATCCATACTTGTCCAAGTGACTGTTAATTTCGTCCCGGATTATTGTTTCTAAAACCTTCCCCACCACCGAGGTTAAACTGACTGGCCTGTAGTTGCTGGGTTTATCCTTACACCCATTGTTGAACAAGGGTGTACATTTGCAATTCTCCAGTCCACTGGCACCACCCCCGTATCTAAGGATGTTTGGAAGATTATGACTAGTACCTCCACAAAATCCACCCTTACTTCCCTCAGCCATCTAGGATGCATCCCATCTGGACCTGGTGACTTATTTACTTTAAATACAGCCAACCTTTCTAATACCTCCTTTATCAATTTTTAGCCCATCCAGTATCTCAACTACCTTTTCTTCTACTGTGACTTTGGTAGCATCTTATTCCTTGGTAAAGACAGATGCAAAGTATTCATTTAGTACCTCAGCCATGCCCTCTGCCTCCATGAGTAGATCTCCTTTTTGGTCCCTAATTGGTCCTACCCCTTCTCTTACTATCCGTTTACTATTTATATGCCTGTAGAAGACTCTTGGATTCTCTTTTATGTTAATTGCCAGTCTATTCTCCTACTCTCTCTTTGCCCCTTATTTTCTTTTTCACTTTCCCTCTGAGCTTTCTTTTTCAGCCTGTATTATCAACCTGACATCTGTCATATGCCCCCTTTTTCTGCATTATCTTACTTTCTATCTCTTTCATCATCCACGGATCTCTGGCTTTGTTTGTCCTACCTATCCCCCTCGTGGGAATGTACCTACAATGTAACTGAACCATCTCCTCTTTAAAGGCCACCCATTGTTCTATTACAGTTTTTCCTGCCAATCTTTGATTCCATTTTACCCAGACTAGATCCATTCTCAACCCACTGAAATTGGCCCTCCTCCAACTAAGTACTGTTACTCTAGATTGCTCTTTGTCCTTTTCCATATATACTCTAAACCTTATAATACTATGATCACTGTTCCCTAAATGTTCCCCTAATGAAACTTGCTCCACTTGACCCACCTCATTCCCCAGAATCAGATCAAGCAATGCCTCCTTCCTCATTGGGCCAGAAATGTATTGATCAAGAAGGTTCTCCTGAACACACTTCAGAAATTCTTCCCCCTCTCTGCCCCTTACACTATTACTGTCCCAATCTATATTAGGATAATTGAAGTCCCCATTATCACTACTCTATGGTTTTTTTAATTTCCCTCCAAATTTGCTCCTCGATATCCTTCCCACTAGTTGGTGACCTATTAGTGCACCCAGTAGTGTAATGGGACACCTCATGTTTCTTAACTCTAACCAGATAGATTCTGTCCTTGACCCTCCAGGATATCCTCTCTCTCCAGCACTGCAATATTCTACTTAATCAATACTGCCACCCACCACCACCACCCCACCCCCCAACCTTTCTTTCTTTCCTGAACACTTTGTATCCAGAAATATTTAGTACCCAATCCTTCTCTATCTTTCCTGAACACTTTGTATCCAGAAATATTTAGTACCCAATCCTGCCGTTTTTTGAGCCAGGTCTCCGTTATCACCACAACATCATATTCCCATGTGGCTATTTGCGCCTGCACCATACCAACCTTATTTACCAAGCTTCGTGCGTTTACACACATACACTGTAAACCTATCTTAGACTTTCTTGTATTCTCTCTTAGTCTGACCCCACCTAATACCATACTATTTCTTACTTTAGTGCTATCTGTCTCTCCCAATCCTTTGTGCACCTTGATTCTCCTTTCCAGTGCTACATCCTGGTGCCCAGCCCCCTGTCAAATTAGCTTAAGCCCTCCCCCACAGTGAACCTCTCTGTGAGGACATTGGTCCCAGTTCTGTTGAGATGCAACCCGTCCGCCCTGTACAGGTCCCACCTCCCCCAGAACTGGTTCCAATGCCCCAGAAATCTAAAGCCCTCCCTCTCTCCTGCACCATCTCTCCAGCCATACATTCATCTGCTCTATCTTTTACCAGCAGTTGTCACATTTAAGAAAGCAATGAGACTATCTCAGAAATCTGGTTTGATAGGTAGGAAGCTTTCCCATGGTTTGGTCTGCTGGCAACTTCTTAAATAGATCAGTACAGGTCAGCCTAAGGAGCAAAGTAAACGTGAGAAAAATGTAGGTATTAATGTAAGACTCATATGCTTGATATTTGTTACGGGTAATGAATGTGTTAAACTCTGGGATAAGTAACAGAGATTTCGGGAGCGGAGTCTGGCTCAACAAGAGCATAAGGTGGAGAATCGGGTATGGAGGTCAGCATCTGATTTATTGGAACTGAATTTTAATGACCAGAAAATCAGGAGCGTTAGCACCTAAATTCATTAGCGCCCAAAACTGGGAGCTATTTGTGCAGTGCGGAGATAAAGCGCTGTAGAACGGAAAGGCCCAATGACTGTCCTAAATTGGTACTTGGGTCTATTCATCATAATTGCAGCATGACACGGACGTCATTTGAGTGACCCGATGTAGCTCATTGGTCGGAGCTTGACCATTTTCGGCTGGCTCGAACGCCAACTCAGACCCACAGGTGAGTCTGGGGAGGGGAGGTGTTCAGGAGGGTGTCAAGCGCAGGTCGGCAGCGACCGCTGTCTTAATGTGGAGGTAAGAAGCCAACGCTTCCTCCACAGCCTCCTGTTGTCCCTTTAAGAATGGCTGGATATACCGCTGCAGAACCTGAAAAAGTAGGGTGCGTCTACTGCCACCACTATGGTGGTAGTAACACATTCTGCTGTTGCCACCGACAGGATGTGGGAGGACAATACTCACCCAACCCTTTGTCTGAAATATGTAATTTGGTCCAGTCTGCTGCAGAGTAATTCAAGTTTCCTGGAATGTGTAATTTGATCCAGTCATTGTCAGGCAGGCTACAGAATTCAGACAAGGCACAGCGCTGACGCTATCGAGTTCAGAGAACACACAGCGCTAACACTACCGAGTTCAGAGAACACAGCGCTGACACTACCAATTTCAGAGAACGCACAGCAATGAAATTACTGAGTTAGGAGAACGCACAGCCCTGAAATTACCGAGTTCAGAGAACGCACAGTGCTGACAGTACCTAGTAGGACGCCAAGGTTGCAAAAGGTCAAAAGGCAGTGATCAGGGTAAGGGATGGAGTCGGTGGCAAGGGAACAGAATTTGTGGCGGGGACCGAAGACAATGGCTTGATGACAGGAGAGAGGGGCCTTGGAAGGGTAAAGAGAAAAGAAGGAAAAAGGAGAAATAGAAACAATGGGCTTGGGTCCGGAGCGGCAGCCAAAAAGCGCACGCAAATGGACACAGGGAAACTCAAGTTACATAGGCATGGTTACATAGCAAGATTAGGATAGATATTTCCTGGTAATAAACAGGGAATAAAGAGGAGACAATAGGAGGATGTCTAAAGTTAAAGTCAGAGGTTCCGTGGTGGAATAAGGTTGACGTAGATAGTGTGGAGTCTGCTTGGAGCTTCGACAAACTGAGGTCCAGGTTCAGAGACAGGTGTGGAAGACAAGCCAACAGGTAGCCTACAATTCCAATGCTCTCATTTTTGTTAACAGTCTCTTATGTGGAACTGTGTTGAACACTATCAGCATGATCTGATAAAAACTCCCACCAAACTCCCCTGTCTGCTGGAGGAGTGAGGCCTCCATATTGAGCAGCCTCTCACCTCACTTTGACTCTGAAAACACTCTATGCCAGGCCAATCCAGCAATGAACTTGTGGGCCCCTTCAACTATGTGACCCCATGAACGGGCACTGCAAAATCATACGGGGAGCTGTAACTCTTTCTGTGAGGCTGAATTTGACATGAGCTACAAAGTTGGTTTTGTGAAGTGCATTTAATTTAAATGGTGAGGGTGATGTAATCAGAAATGAGGTCACTAGCGGAGCTGTAGCTTTTTAGCATGCACACAGGAGGACGTTACATGTCAGTCGAAAACCAGAAGTACCCAGACTGTCACTAATCACACCCTAAAAATAGATAAAGAGGAGGTACTTAAAAAGTTGACAGTACTCAAAGTAGAAAAGTCACCAGGTCCAGATGGGATACATCCTAGGTTACTGAGGGAAGTAAGGGTGGAAATTGTGAAGGCGCTGGCCAAAATCTTCCAATCCTCCTTAGATATGGGAATAGTGCAAGAGGACTGAAGGATTGCAAATGTTACAAAAAAGGGGAGAGGGATAAACTCGGCAATTACAGGGCAGTCAGCCTAACTTCGGTGGAGGGGAAACTTTTAGAGGCAATAATCCACAACATAATGAATTGGTACTTGGAAAAGTATGGGCTCATAAATGAAAGTCAGCACGGATTTGTTAAAGGAAAATCGTGTTTGACTAACTTGATTGAGTTCTTTGATGAAGTAACAGAGAGAGTTGATGAGGGTAGTGCAGTTGATGTGTATATGGGCTTTCAAAAGGCATTTGATAAAATACCACATAATAGACTTATTAGCAGAATTAAAGGGATATTAAAGGATTAAAGGGATAGTAGCAGCATGGGCATAAAATTGGCAAAGGGACAGAAAGCAGAGAGTAGTGGTGAATGGTTGTTTTTCAGACTGGAGGGAAGTATACAGTGGTGTTCCCCAGGGGTCAGTATTAGGACCACTGCTCTTTTTGATATGTATTAATGATCTGGACTTGGGTATACAGGGCATAATTTCAAAGTTTGCAGATAAAACAAAACCTGTAAATGTATAAAATTATGAGGGGCCTAGATAAAGTGGATAGGAAGGATCTATTTTCTTTAGCAGAGGGATCAATAACCAGGGGGCATAGATTTAAAATAATTGGTCGAAGGATTAGAGAGGAACTGAGGAAAAATGTTTTCACCCAGAGGGTGGTGGGGGTCTAGAACTCACTGCCTGGAAGGGTGGTAGAGGCAGAAACCCTCATCGCATTTAAAAGGTGCTTGGATATGCACTTGAAGTGCCGCAACCTACAAGGCTACGGACCAAGAGCTGGAAAGTGGGATTAGGCTGGATAGCTCTTTTTCGTCTGGCACAGACATGATGGGCTATGAAGAATAAGCAGGGGAATGGAACTAATTGGATCGCTCTCTCAAAGAGCTATGGTTTCACAGGTATGATGGGCCAAATGGCCTCCTCCTGTGCTGTACCTACTATGATACAATGATAGTACCTGGTGACATACATTAGAACCTATGACACAGAGTAGAATATGGAAACATACATTAGAAATTGTGACATACCTTAGCGCCTGTGACACATATTAGAATCTGGAAACATACATTACTAATTGTGACATACATTAGAACCCGTAACATACATTAGAATCTGTAGATATACATTATTACCTGTGACATACCTTAGAATATGGAGATGTACATTAGAAACTGTGACACACATTGGAATCCGGAAACATATCATAAAGCCTCCAACATACATTAGAAACTGCGCCATACATTAGAATCTGGATATAAATATTAGAACCTTTGAATTACATTAGAACCTGCGACATACCTTAGAATCTGGAGATTTGCATTAGAACCATTGACAAATATTAGAACCTGTGACATGCATTAGAAGCTAGAAACATACTGGAAACTGCACCATACATTGGAATCTGGATACATACATTATCACCTGTGACATACATTACAATCTGGAGCGATACATTAAAATATGTGACATACATCAGAACCTGTGACATACATTAGAATCCAGAAACATATGTTAACGCCTGCGACATACATTAGGATCTGGAGATAAACATTGGAAGCTGCAACATACATTAAAATCTGGAGATGTACATTAGAACCTGTGATAGACATTAGAATCTGACGATATACCTTGGAAACTGTGACATGCATTAGAATCTGGAGATGCAGCTTGGAACCTGCGAGATAACCTAGAATGTGGAGACGTACATTAGAATCTGGAACTTTACATTAGAACCTGTGAAATACATTAGAACCTGAGACATAAATTAGAACCTGTGATATTCATTAGAAACTAGAAACATACATTAGAACCTGTGACATAAATTTGAATCTGGAAACATGCATTAGAACATAAGAACATAAGAAATAGGAGCAGGAGTAGGCCATACAGCCCCTCGAGCCTGCTCCGCCATTCAGTAAGATCATGGCTGATCTTCGACCTCAACTCCACTTTCCCGTCCAACCCCATGTCCTTTGATTCCCTTACAGTCCAAAAATCATTCGATCACAGCCTTGAATATATTCAATGACTGAGCATCCACAGTCCTCTGGGGTAGAGAATTCCAAAGATTTACAACCATGAGTGAAAAAATTTCTCCTCATCTCAGTCCTAAATGGCCGATCCCTTATCCTGAGACTATGCCCTCTAGTTCTAGACTCTCCAGCCCGAGGAAACAGCCTCTCAGCACCTATCGTCAAGCCCTCTCAAAATCTTATATGTTTCAATGAGATCACTTCTCATTCTCCTAAACTCCAGAGAGTATAGTCCCATTCTACTCAATCTCTCCTCACAAGACAACCTTCTCATCCCAGGAAACAATCGAGTGAACCTTCGTTGCACCCCCTCCAAGGCAAGTATATCCTTCCTTAGGTAAGGTGACCAAAACTTAACACAGTACTCCGAGTGTGGTCTCACCAAAGTCCTGTACAGTTGCAGCAAGACCTCCCTACTCTTGTACTCCAACACCCTTGCAATAAAGGCTAACATGCCATTTGCTTCCTAATTGATTGCTGTACCTGTTAACTTTCTGTGTTTCATATACAAGGACACCCAAGTCCCTCTGAGCATCAACATTCAGTAGTTCCTCACCATTTAAAAAATATTCTGTTTTTCTATTCTTCCTACCAAAGTGAGTAACCTCACATTTCCCCACATTATACTCCATCTGCCACCTTCTTGACCACTCACTTAACCTGTCTATATCCTTTTGCAGACTCTTGTGTCCTCCTCACAGCTTACTTTCCCACCTAGCTTTGTATCATCAGCCAACTTGGCTACATTGCACACCGTCCCCTCATCTAAGTCATTAATATAGATTATAAATAGCTGAGGCCCCACCACTGATCCTTAGGGCACCCCACTAGCGACAGCCTGCCAACCTCAAAATGACCCGTTTATTCCTACTCTCTGTTTTCTGTCCTTTAACCAATCCCCTATCCATATTACCCCCAACCCCGTGAGCCCTTATCTTGTGTGTCAACTTTACGTGTGGCATCTTATCAAATGCTTTTGAAAATCTAATACATTGACTGGTTCCCCTTTATCTACCCTGTCAGTCACATCCTTAAAAAACTCTAATCAATTTGTCAAATACAATTTCCATTTCATAAAATCATGATGATTCTGCCAAGTCATATTATGATTTTCTAAGTGCCCTGTTTTTACTTCCTTAACAATGGAATCCAACATTTTCCCGATGACTGATGCCAGGCTACCTAGCCTATAGAATCACAGAATTATAGAGTGGTTACAGTACGGAAGGATGCCATTCAACCCATCGAGTCCATGCCAGCTCTCTGCAAGAGCAATCCAGTTAGTCCCACATCCCCGCCCTATCCCCGCAGCCCTGCAAATTTTTCCCTTCAAGTACTTATCCAATTCCCATTTGAAAGCCACAATTGAATCTGCCTCAGGTCCAGAGGATTTGTCAATTTTTAGTCCCATTAATTTCTCCAATACTTCTTCTTTACTAATATTAATTACTTGAAGTTCCTCACTCTCATTAGACCCTTAGCCCCTGTGACATACATTAAAATCTGAAGATAAACATTAGAAGCTGCAACATACTAAAAACAAGGACATATAAGGTAGCCAAACTTAGTGGGAGGATAGAAGATTGGGAAGTCTTCAAAAGACAGCAAAAAGTAACGAAAGGATTGATTAAGAAAGGGAAGATAGATTATGAAAATAAATTAGCAAAAAATATAAAAACAGATAGCAAGAGTTTCTACAGTTATATAAAAAGAAAAAGGGTGGCTAAGGCAAACGTAGGTCCTTTAAAGGATGAGACCGGGAAATTAACGGTGGGAAACATGGAGATGGCAAAAATGCTGAACAAATATTTTGTTTCAGTCTTTACGGTAGAGGACACTAAGAATATCCCAACACTGGACAAACAGGGGGCTCGAGGGGGGGAGGAGCTAAATACGATTAAAATCACTAAGGAATTGGTACTCAGTAAATTAATGGGACTCAAGTCGGATAAATCCCCTGGACCTGATGGCTTACATCCTAGGGTCTTGAGGGAAGTGGCAGTAGGGATTGTGGATGCTTTGGTAATAATTTTCCAAAATTCTCCAGACTCGGCAAAGGTCCCGGCAGATTGGAAAACTGCTAATGTAACACCCTTATTTAAAAAGGGTAGTAGGCAGAAGGCTGGAAATTATAGACCAGTTAGCCTAACATCTGTGGTGGGTAAAATTTTGGAGTCTATTATTAAGGAGACAGTAGCGGAACATTTGGATAAACATAATTTAATAGGACAAAGTCAGCATGGCTTTACGAAGGGGAAGTCATGTCTGACACATTTGCTTGAGTTCTTTGAGGATATAACGTACAGGGTGGATAAAGGGGAACCAGTGGACGTAGTGTATTTGGACTTCCAGAAGGCATTCGACAAGGTGCCACATAAAAGATTATTTCTCAAGATAAAGAATCACTGGATTGGGGGTAATATTCTGGCATGGGTGGAGGATTGGTTATCTAACAGGAAGCAGAGAGTTGGGATAAATGGTACATTCTCGGACTGGCAACCTGTAGCCAGTGGTGTTCCGCAGGGGTCGGTGATGGGTCCCCAACTCTTTACAATCTATATTAACAATTTGGAGGAGGGGACTGAGTGTAACATATCAAAGTTTGCAGATGATATAAAGATGGGAGGGAAAGTAGAGAGTGAGGAGGCCATAAAAAACCTACAAGAGGTGATAGACAGGCTGGGTGAGTGGGCGGAGATTTGGCAGATGCAATACAATATTGGAAAATGTGAGGTTATGCACTTTGGCAGGACAAATCGGAGAGCAAGTTATTATCTTAATGGCGAGAAACTGGAAAGTACTGCAGTACAAAGGGATCTGGTTTGCAGGTGCAGCAGGTGATCAAGAAGTCCAACAGAATGTTGGCTTTTATTGCTAGGGGGATAGAATATAAAAACAGGGAGGTATTGCTGCAGTTATATAAGGTATTGGTGAGACCGCACCTGGAATACTGCATACCGTTTTGGTCTCCATACTTAAGAAAAGACATACTTGCTCTGGAGGCAGTACAAAGAAGGTTCACTCGGTTAATCCCGGGCATGAGGGGGTGGACGTATGAGGAGAGGTTGAGTCGATTGGGACTCTACTCATTGGAGTTCAGAAGAATGAGAGGCGATCTTATTGAAGCATATAAGATTGTGAAGGGGCTTGATTGGGTGGATGCGGTAAGGATGTTCCCAAGGATGGGTGAAACTAGAACTAGGGGGCATAATCTTAGAATAAGGGGCTGCTCTTTCAAAACTGAGATGAGGAGAAACTTCTTCACTCAGAGGGTAGTAGGTCTGTGGAATTTGCTGCCCCAGGAAGCTGTGGAAGCTACATCATTAAATAAATTTAAAACAGAAATCGACAGTTTCCTAGAAGTAAAGGGAATTAGGGGTTACGGGGAGCGGGCAGGAAATTGGACATGAATTTAGATTTGAGGTTAGGATCAGATCAGCCATGATCTTATTGAATGGCGGAGCAGGCTCGAGGTGCCGATTGGCCTACTCCTGCTCCTATTTCTTATGTTCTTATGTTCTTATACATTAGAATCTGGAGATATGCATTAGCACCTATGACATACATTGGAATATGAAGATATTTCTTAGAAACTGTAAAGCACATTAGAATATGAAAGTATACATTGGAAGCTGTGACATACATTTGAATTTGAAGATACCATTGAAACATCGGATCATACAGCATTGGAAGAATCCATTTGGCCCATCGTGCCTGTGCCTGGTCTTTGAAAGAGCTTTGCAATTAGTTCCACTCCCCTGCTCTTTTCCTATGTCCCTGCAAATTGTTCCTTCTCAAGAATTTATCCAATTATCTTTTAAAAGTTATTATTGAAACTGCTGCTTCCATCCTTCCAGCCAGTGCATACCAGATCATAACAACTCGCTGCATCACAAAAATTGTCCTCATCTCCCCTATGCATTAGAAACTGTGACACAACTTAGAATTTGGAACTATACATTAGAACCTGTGACATCCATTAAAATCTGGAGGTATACATTAGGAACCTATGATATGCATTAGAATTTTGATTCAGGAATTGTTGCATTGGATTGGAAAAGTGCCGGTGTCACTCCATTATTTCAGAAGAGATAAACTCGGAAATTATAGGCTTATTAGTCTATTAGCTGTTGTGGGGAAGTTAATAGAATCTGTTATTGGGGACAGAGTGACTGAGCTCTTGGACAAACATGAACTGATCGGAGAGAGCCAGTATGGATTTGTTAAATTACATGTCTAACAAACCTAGTTGAATTTTTTGAGGAGGTAACTAATGTGGCAGATAAGGGAGTATCTATGTATATTTATATGGACTTCCAGAAGGCATTCGATAGGGTTTCACATAAAAGACTGCTAACAAAAATGAGAGTGCATGGAATTGAAGGCAACTTATTGACATGCATCGGGAATTGGTTAGGAGGTAGGAAACAGAGAGAAGGGATAATGGGCATGTACTCAAATTGGCATAATGTGATCTAAGGGCTGATCTAATTGAAGTGTTTAAGATGATTACAGGATTTGATAGAGAGAAACTATTTCCTCTAGTGGGAGAGTCCAGAACAAGTGGGCATCACCTTAAAATTAGAGCTCGGCCGTTCAGGGGTGATGTCAGAAAGCACTTCTTCACGCAGAGTGGTGTAAATCTGGAACTCTCTCCCCCAAAAAGCTGTTGAGGCTAGGTTAATTGTTAATTTCAAAACTGAGATTGATAGATTTTTGTTAGGCAAGGTTTACGGAGCTAAGGCGGTAGATGAAGTTAAGACCCTAATTGAGGCAGAACAGGCTCAAGGGGCTGAGTGGCCTACTCCTGTTCCTATGTTCCTAGGTGAGTAGTGGTGTTTCCCCAGTACTGGATCTGTACTGGAGCTTAGCTTTTCACTATGTTTATAAATGACTTAGATGAAGGAATAAAGAGCCGTATATCCAAGTTTGCTGATGACACCAAGTTTGGTGGCACAGTCAATAATGTTGATGGTAGCAGAAAGTTGCAAAGGGACATTGATAGATTAAGTGAGTGGGCAAAACTGTGGCAGACGGAGTTCAATGTGGGAAAGTGTGAGGCCATCCACTTTGTACCTAAGAAAGATAGATCAGAGAATTTTCTAAATGGTGAAAAGCTAGGAACTGTGGAGGAGCGGAGAGAATTAGAGATCCAAGTACGAAAAACTTCTAAAAGCTAGTGGACAGATACAAAAAATAATTAAAAATGCTAATGGAATGTTGGCCTTTTTCTTAATGGAGCTGGAATACAAAGGGAACTAACTTATGATGCAGTTATATAAAATTCTGGTTAGACCCCATTTAGAATACTGTGTTCATTTCTGGGCACTCAGCAAGCATATATTGGCGCAGATTCACCAGAATGATACTGGGACTAAAGGGGTTATATTATGAGGACTGGTTGTATAGGCTAGGCTTGCATTCCTTTAGGAATAGAAGATTAAGGGGTGATCTAATTGAGGTGATTAAGATGATTTAAAAAATTGTTAGGGTAGACAGAGCGAAAATATTTCCTCTGGTGGGAGAGGCAAGGTTTATGGAACCAAGGCGGTAGATGAAGTTAAGATTCAGATCAGCCATGACCTAATTGAGGCAGAACAGGCTCAAGGGGCTGAGTGGCCTACTCCTGTTCCTATGTTCCTAGGTGAGAAGTGGTGTTTCCCCAGTACTGGATCTGTACTGGAGCCTCAGCTTTTCACTATGTTTATAAATGACTTAGATGAAGGAATAAAGAGCCGTATATCCAAGTTTGCTGATGACACCAAGTTTGGTGGCACAGTCAATAATGTTGATGGTAGCAGAAAGTTGCAAAGGGACATAGATAGATTAAGTGAGTGGGCAAAACTGTGGCAGATGGAGTTCAATGTGGGGAAGTGTGGGTGATTTTTTGGGGAAGAGAGTTCCAGATTTACACCACCCTTTGCGTGAAGAAGTGCTTTCTGACATCACTCCTGAACGGCCGAGCTCTAATTTTAAGGTTATGCCCCCTTGTTCTGGACTCTCCCACCAAAGGAAATAGTTCCGAACAAGTGGGCATAACCCTAAAATTAGAGCTAGGCCATTCACGGATGATAATAAGAAGCACTTCTTCACACAAAGGGTAGTGGAAATCTGAACTGTCACCACCAAAAAGTTGTTGAGGCGAGGTCAATTGAAAATTTCAAAATTGAGATTGATGGATTGTTGTTAGGCAAGTATATTAAGGATGATGGAACGAAGGCGGGTGGATGGAGTTAAGATACAGATCAGCCATGATCTAATTGAATGGCAGAATAGACACGAAACGCTGAATGGCTTACTCTTGTTCCTATGACCGGCTGGATATCCGAAAGCAGCAGTCAACTGCTGGATGGACTCTTGGAGCTGTTGCATCAGCTGTGCAATTCTGCTGTTGATCATCATTGCAGACTCTGAGGCCAGTCCGCAAGGTTCTCCATGTTGCTGTTGTGGGAGCCCAGGGTCCCCAACCCTCTTTGATGCTCCTTAAGCAGACGCCTCTTCATGCCTGCAGCCAACATGTGAGGCTCTGCTGGCTCACCAATCTGGATGGTCTCCCTGGAGAGGTAGCTGCATCCTGCACCTCCTTCAAGTCTCTTCCTTCCCTAAAACCAGATTTAGACGCCTGTGAGCTAACCTGGCATTGAACCACTTATTCAGCACAGTTTACTATGTCCACGTTGGTGCCCAGTTGAGGAGAGTCTCTGTTTTGGGCTGAAGTTGGGAGGCTATACTCTCAGGAAGGAGCATAGGTATGGAGCTCTGGATTTCCACCAGCCCCTCCTCTGGCAGCTCAATGAGTATGAGTTGCATAACAAAGCAAGCGTCCTCTCCCTCCATCCTTTGGAAGCTTCTCCACCTCTCTTTCTCCACACCATCACCCCCTCCTCCACCTCTTCTTCCTCCTCCAAGTTAGCCCCCTCCTCCTCCACAGCAGCTACCTTGCTGCGGGAAGAAAAACAGATGGTTAAAATGGTTGTCTTTGCCAGTGCTGAGATGGGGATGGGATGCCTGTGTCACTGTACTGGCGCATTGATAAATATCAAGCAGGTAGGTACTCACCTGGTTGTGAACTCTTCCCCCTCCCCTGCCCTCCCCCCGACCCCGACCTCGGCCTCCACTGTTGCCACAGTGGTTCAGCAACACAGTAGCTCCACCATCTTCTGTTCATATGGGGTCAGAGAGTGAAATTTGGGCATCTCCCCCACTCTTCACCCTCTCAGGGGCATTGTGAGCATTCTTACCCTACTCACATGCATAACACTTCATTTATGTACATTAAATATCATCTGCGAGATATGGACCCATTCCCCACTGCGGTTAGATCAGATTGTAATCTTTTTTTCTTCCCAATGTTTTTGACACCAACACCTTCATATCATGCATGAACTTACGGATAGTGCTCCCAATACCATCATTGATATAGATTCAATTCATAAAAAAAGCAGAGGTTGTCCTGGGCGATGTCCATTCATTCAGCAGTTTCAGTTTCTCGACTATTCAGTCTAAGTGGTAATTGATGCTAAATCGATTACTGCATTCAAAAAAGTATCAGATAATTATTGAAAGAATGATTCAAAAGGGGATGGGGAGAACTAGCTGCGCCTCTAGCCAAGCTGTTCCAGTACAGCTACAACACTGGCATCCACCCGACAATGTGGAAAATTGCCCAGGTATGTCCTGTCCATAAAAAGCAGGACAAATCCAATCCGGCCAATTACCGCCCCATCAGTCTACTCTCAATTATCAGCAAAGTGATGGAAGGTGTCGTCGACAGTGCTATCAAGCGGCACTTACTCACCAATAACCTGCTCACCGATGCTCAGTTTGGGTTCCGCCAGGACCACTCGGCTCCAGACCTCATTACAGCCTTGGTCCAAACATGGACAAAAGAGCTGAATTCCAGAGGTGAGGTGAGAGTGACTGCCCTTGACATCAAGGCAGCATTTGACCGAGTGTGGCACCAAGGAGCCCCAGTAAAATTGAAGTCAATGGGAATCAGGGGGAAAACTCTCCAGTGGCTGGAGTCATACCTAGCACAAAGGAAGATGGTAGTGGTTGTTGGAGGCCAATCATCTCAGCCCCAGGGCATTGCTGCAGGAGTTCCTCAGGGCAGTGTCCTAGGCCCAACCATCTTCAGCTGCTTCATCAATGACCTTCCCTCCATCATAAGGTCAGAAATGGGAATGTTCGCTGATGACTGCACAGTGTTCAGTTCCATTCGCAACCCCTCAGATAATGAAGCAGTCCGAGCCTGCATGCAGCAAGACCTGGACAACATCCAGGCTTGGGCTGATAAGTGGCAAGTAACATTCGCGCCAGATAAGTGCCAGGCAATGACCATCTCCAACAAGAGAGAGTCTAACCACCTCCCCTTGACATTCAACGGCATTACCATCGCCGAATCCCCCACCATCAACATCCTGGGGGTCACCATTGACCAGAAACTTAACTGGACCAGCCATATAAATACTGTGGCTACGAGAGCAGGTCAGAGGCTGGGTATTCTGCGGCGAGTGACTCACCTCCTGACTCCCCAAAGCCTTTCCACCATCTACAAGGCACAAGTCAGGAGTGTGATGGAATACTCTCCACTTGCCTGGATGAGTGCAGCTCCAACAACACTCAAGAAGCTCGACACCATCCAAGATAAAGCAGCCCGCTTGATTGGCACCCCATCCACCACCCTAAACATTCACTCCCTTCACCACCGGCGCACTGTGGCTGCAGTGTGTACCATCCACAGGATGCACTGCAGCAACTCGCCAAGGCTTCTTCGACAGCACCTCCCAAACCCGCGACCTCTACCACCTCGAAGGACAAGGGCAGCAGGCGCATGGGAACAACACCACCTGCACGTTCCCCTCCAAGTCACACACCATCCCGACTTGGAAATATATCGCCGTTCCTTCATTGTCGCTGGGTCAAAATCCTGGAACTCCCTTCCTAACAGCACTGTGGGAGAACCGTCACCACACGGACTGCAGCGGTTCAAGAAGGCGGCTCACCACCACCTTCTCGAGGGCAATTAGGGATGGGCAATAAATGCCGGCCTTGCCAGCGACGCCCACATCCCGTGAACGAATTTTTAAAAAAGCAGGAAAATGGGACTGATGAAATCAGTCTCACTAGAGGGGCCTAAATTCAGCACAGACAAAAAGGTCAAAGATTCTATCTTAAATATTTATCTCTGGATCTTAATTTCCTTAATTCAGATACTTGATTCTTGCAGTTAATTGAAATTATAAACATCATGCAGTGTTTTATACTTAATCATATATTATTAGTATTAGATTCTATGCCTTCCATAGATTACATGCTGCAAAGTTATAGTGTGATAGATCGATAGATAAATAGATAGATATATGATAGACAGATAGATATATGATAGATAGATAAAACTTGCATTTATATAGCACCTCTCACAACCTCAGGATGTCTGAAAGTGCTTTACAGCCAATAAAGTACTTTTTTGAAGTGTAGTCACTGTTGCAATGTACAAAAGGCAACAGCCAATTTGTGCACAGCAAGGTCCCACAAACAGCAATGAGAGAATGACAACATAATCTCCTTTTTAGTGATGTTGGTTGAGGGATAAAGATTGGCCAGGACACCATGAGACATCCCCTGCTCTTCTTCGAATAGTGGGGTTTTTTACCTCCACCTGAGAGGGCAGACGGTGCCTCGATTTAACGTCTCATCCGAAAGACAGATGAAGTGAGAGATATTAAACCATACTTGCAATATAACTCAAAGAGCACAGCATCAATTTTTCTCAACACCAATGAAGGAGAACCTTCAATGGGAAGGCCGCCTGCTCCTTACCTGCACCTCAGATGCTGGCCCATTTACCTGGGTCATGGTCATTAACATTTTGACAACAGAGATCAGGTGCGGGAGGAGAGGAATTTGCCAAAATGCTTGCCAAAGGTTTAAAAAATAATTTTGAAATTAGCATTTTTGTACTGCTACATCTAGGTACAGTACACCGAAAAGAACAGCCTGATATATCTGGCTTGCCAAATATTCTTATAAGTAATTAGTTGATAATGAAGCATAGCCAAAAAGAGGAATTAAAGAACAAATGATATCTCTCTTCTAGGTTCACAATGCCCTCTGCTGGATTTAATTCAGTATTTGAAGAAGTGCCTCGGGAAAGTGAGAGATATTTCCATAGTTTACAGAATGCAACTTGTATCTGCATGTTGTATAATCAAAATGGTTATTTTTGAATAAGACATTGCTTATGAAATTCAAGTAGGTAAGAGAGTATATGATAGCAAGGGACAATAAGACTATTTACAATAGTCTGACTTTAAGCAAGTTGATATTTAGGTAAAATATTAGAAACATTTTAGGAATTCCTGAGCAAGGAAGGCAAGTGGCCCAGGAATTACATCCTACGACCCAGACACAGCTACTTAAGTGTGTTGGAAGACGCCTCCCTTCACT
Source organism: Heptranchias perlo (assembly GCF_035084215.1). Classification (NCBI taxonomy): domain Eukaryota; kingdom Metazoa; phylum Chordata; class Chondrichthyes; order Hexanchiformes; family Hexanchidae; genus Heptranchias; species Heptranchias perlo. The sequence continues at coordinate 79,339,047 of NC_090330.1, forward strand.
ACCTGCGGTTCAACAAGGAGATAGTTACTGAGTTATGCTGTATACTGGAACCTGACCTGCAGACAACATTCAGCACATGGACAGCCCTGCTTGCATTGAACATTTATGCAAAGCAGCTGATTAAGGCACTACTGCTGACATTTGCCCGCTTCAATGTTTGTGGGATCAGGCTGCGGCTCTATTAGCATTGCCATATTTTGGCACGACTATGGGAATCAGCCAGAGGGATATATTAAACACAACTTCTAAACTAATTGAAAGCACGTGCTTGATGTGAAACAAGAGATAATCATCTTTCTTAATCAAATGAGATTCATACGCCAATAACTGCCTTAACTGGTGTTTAACCAGCACTATTGTGTTAAAGATATGTGTTGCTCTATGGATGATACAAAGTAATGGCAAATACCAGAAGTGCTAATCACCACAAATTGTGACATTTCAATCAAAAATAACACCAAATATGGCTCTGTTTTAAATTGATTCATCACCTGGAAAGATCTTCAAAGCTCTGAATAACAATATCCTATAAGTAGGATCTGACCAGTATTCTGAACAAACTAATTAAATGCCTACTGCCTCCACCATCTGTGCCCAGCTGAACTGCAAAGAGTACAATATCACTATGCAATTAGGTGAGAACAGACTGCAAAGTTTCATTAAAGGGTTGAATGATGTAACATATCTTCTGGGCATATTGGGAGGGTGATAAGATGCCATGGATGATAGGTTGTACCCTTTGCTTTACTAGAATTTCAGCTTGTAAAGCACCTCTCAGAGATGGGATCTTCATCAAACCATTCATCGAATTTTACTGTAGATAACTTGTCTTTGTGGCTGGGGTTTGCTTCCCATCTTCAGTGTCTGACAGTCCTGCTTTTTTGAAAATGATGACAGTGCATTCTAATACAGACTCTGAAGGTATAGAATTACAGAATTGTAGAATCTTACAACACATAAGGATGCCATTTGGCCCGTCGTGCCAGGGCCGGCTCTTTGAAAGAGCTGTCCAATTTAGTCCCACAGGAAACAGTTTCACCTTACTTGTTCTATCAAAACCCGTTATAATTTTGAATATCTCTATTAGTCTCCTCTTAACCTTTTCTGCTCTAAGGAGAACAATCCCAGCTTCTCCTATCTCCCCACATAATTGAAGTCCCACATCCCTGGTATCATCCTGGTAAACCTCCTCTGTACCCTCACCAAGGCCTTGACAACCTTCCTAAGGTCTGGTGCCTAGAATTGTACACAATACTCCAGCTGAGGTCTAACCAGTGATTTGTAAACGTTTAGCATGACTTCCTTGTTTTTGTATTCAATTCCGCTATTTAAAAAGCCAAGTATCCCATACGCTTTTTTAACCGCTTTATCAACTTACCCTGCCACCTTCAAAGACTTCTGAATATGTACCCTCTTTGGTCTTGCACCACCCCCCAAAATAGTACCATTTAGATTATACTGCCTCTCCATGTTGTGCCTCCCAAAGTGCATCACATCACACTTATCCACATTAAATTTCATCTGCCATGTGTGCCCATTTTGCCAGCCTGTCCCTCCTGAAGTCTGCTTCTATCCTCCTCACTATTTACTACATTGCCAAGTTTTGTATCATCCCAAACTTTAAAATTGTACTCCCTATACCCAAGTCCAGGTCATTTATATATTACATGAAAAGCAATGGCGCTAATACCGACACCTGGGGGACCCCACTGCATACCTATCTCCAGTCAGAAACACATCCATTCACCACTATTCTCTGCCTCTTATCCCTTGTCCAATTACATGCCCACGTTACCACCATCCCTTTAATACGATGTGCTTCTATTTTCCTAATAAAGTTATGTGGTACTTTATCAAATGCCTTTTGAAAGTCCAGCTATATAATATCTACTACACTATTTTCATCAACCCTCTCTATTACTTCATCAAAGAATTCAATCAGGTTAGTCAGACACAATTTGCCTTTAACAAATCTGTGCTGGTTGTCCCTTATTAATCCATGCTTCTCCAAGCGGAAATTAATTTTGGCCTTGACAATGGTCTCTAGTAGTTTTCCCACCACTGACATTAGACTGGATGAGAAGAATCATCTATGAAGATTTGAAAAATGATTTTCATTAAATGAAAATTGAATGTATTTTTGTGATTAACATTTTTCCAGAAGGCAGACAGATCCTTTGCAGCAATTGATCAGATTTTTGAGTCTTTTATTGAATATTATTGGTAAAAATATTGTAGAAGTACAAGAAGTACAGAGGAGAACTGAAAAAGGAAATAAGAGGGGCAAACAGAGTGTATGAGAATAGATTAGTGGGTAACATCAAAGGGAACCCAATAGTCTTTTATAAACATATAAAGAGTAAAAGGGTAGTCAAAGGAAGGGGGGGTGTAGTGATTACAGACTAAAAAGGAGATCTTCTTGTGGAGGCAGAGGGCATGGCTGAGGTACTAAATGGGTACTTAGCACCTGTCTTCACTAAAGAAGAGGATGCTGCCAATGTCACAGTAAAGGGGGCGGTAGTAGAGAAATTGGATAGGATAAAAATAGATAAAGAGGAGGTACTTAAAAGGTTGGCAGCGCTCAAAATAGAAAAGTCTCCCAGTCTGGATGGGATGCATCCTAGGTTGCTGAGGGAAGTAAGGGTGGAAATTGCTGAAGTTCTAGCCACAATCTTCCAATCCTCCTTCCAGTAAATTCACTAATGTTGTGTTCCTGGCTCAAAGCCTCAGGCCCTTTAATGTTAATCTGTGATAAAGATTAATGATCCATTTTATGGCTCTGCAATCATTTTTAGGGGTTATAGATCTGTGATAATTTTTTATTACAGCATAAAAATGTTTTAAGAACAGAAAGGGAAAGGAAGAGAAAATGAATGTAATTTATGTAGCACCTTATTGCATCCCCAGATGCTTCACATCCAATTAATTACTTTTGAAATGTAGTTGTAATGTAGGCATACATGGCATTCGATTTTCACACAGCAAGATCCCACAAACAAAGAGACATCATGGTTTAACATCTCATCCAAAAGACAGCACTCCCAACAATGCAGCACTTCCTCAGTATAGCACTTCCTCAGTATGAGCACCAGATTATCTGCAAGTCATTAGTACCATCCAGCCCATTTCTTTTCATAGCTCAGCCCCACCTACCTGCCTTCTCAGTGTTACTTCATCAAAGAACTCAATCAGATTAGTCAGGTTAATCTTTACCACACTCTGATTCTGGTAAGTGATCTATACAACTTTTTTGAAGTATTCATAAATAAATAGTAATCACAGCAATTTTTACATCCTCATAGAATCTTAGGGCACTAATTAGGATTCTAATCTAACACTCAACTCAATGCACAGTCTTAACCCCAACCATCTGAACGTGTCGTACAGTGCCTGGAGGACCCCCCCCCACCGAACCAGCGCTATTTAAAGGGACCATGCAGGATTTACACGTTAGTGGCTGGATTATTGCTTCTAGCTGCCAAGACATTTGTAACTGTTTTTGGAGATCTCCTAGACTTGAATACTAGGGCGCCGGGACATAGCTTAACATTTAGAGCCAGGACATGCAGGAGTGAAGTTAGGAAATGCTCCTACATGTAAAGGGTGGGAGACGTTTGGAACGCTCTTCTGCAAATGGCAGTTGATGCGAGCTCACTTGTGAATGTTAAATCTGAGATTGATAGATTTCTGTGAACCAAGGTTATGAAGGGATATGGGACTAAGGTGGGTATATGGAGTAATCTCGTTGAATCGAGGGGCTAAATGCCACTGCCACTTGCTGCCTCCTAATACGCGCTACCTTCTCCTGTAAGAAAGTGGGACGTGTGTCTGGGTGATGCGCCTATCGTGGTTGAATAGCTGCCAGTGTGTGTGGCCTGTAAGTTGTGGGTGGGTGGCTTGAAACAGTGGTAATGTGTAAGGGTGAGAGGAAGCATCTGGTTGGAGGAGTTGAGTACTGATGGAAAGAGTTTGTTGGTATGTGGGCGATGGGAAGGTGTAGTGCGTGGTGCAGTTGGTAGGAGACGCCACTTGACAGTTGACCTCACTCACCTTGACCACTTATGTCGAAGCATTGAACTTCTTCCTGCACTGCATCCATGTTCATGATGCTGTGCGCCTGGTGTTGACTTTGTCTCCCGCTGCCTCCCACTGCCTTTTGAGTGTTAGTCTGGAGGGCATCTTGCACCCGCCTCCCCCCCACAACACCTCTGCGGATATAGGATGTCCCTCCTTCTGTCCACCTCTTTCACCAAGGTCTCTAGTGCATCAGCAGAGAACCTTGGTGCACACACTCTCGCAGGCCTGGTACCAACTCAGATCGGCAGATTGGTGAGGTCTGGTGTGCAGATTGGAGGATGTGGGATTTAGTAGTGTGCAACCTTTATTCAATGTTTTAACATAACTCATCAGAGTGTAAACATAGGGATGGGGCCTGCATCTGGGTTTTACATGTGCGATGTCTGATCTCCATTCACACTTTGTGCAGACAGTAGACTTATTTTCAGCAAATAACAGGTACCAGCTACCTTTAAGAGATTTCTCAGAAACATCATCCCCTTTAAGAGATTGAGCTCCCCCGGTGATGGAACGTGTGAATTGCATTGATTCCACGTGCAAGGCCCGGAATGGACCGCTGATTGCAGGTGAGTCCTCACCCCGGCCGAAACTTGTGTCCTGCCTGCGCCGGGGTCATTGGGCGCAGGGTAATAGCACATCACGCTACCTGCGTCCAAAATCGGCCCTTATCCAATTTTTGCCCCATAGAATCATAGAATGATACAGCACAGAGGGAAGCCATTCGTGCCCTGTGCCCTGTGCCTGTGCCTGTCCCTTTGAAAGAGCTATCCAGTTAGTACCAATCCCCTGATCTTTCCCCATAGCCCTGCAATGTTTTTCCCTACAAGTATTTATCCAATTCCCTTTTGAAAGTTATTATTGAATATTCTTCCAACATCCTTTCAGGCAGTGCATTCTAGATCATAACAACTTCATAGAATCATAGAATCATAGAATGGTTACAGTCGGGAAGGAGGCCATTCAGCCCATTGAGTCCGTGCCGGCTCTCTGCAAGAGCAATCCAGCTAGTCCCACTCCCCCACCCTTTCCCCGTAGCCCTGGAAATTTTTTCCATTCAACTACTTATACAATTCCTTTTTAAAAGCCATGATTGAATCTGCTTCCACCACTCCCTCAGGCAGTGCATTCCAGATCTTAACCACTCGCTGTGTAAAAAAGTTTTTCCTCATGTCGCCTTTGGTTCTGTTGTCAATCATCTTAAATCTATGTCCTCTGGTTCTTGACCCTTCTGCCAATGGGAACAGTTTCTCTCCATCTACTCTGTCCAGACCCTTCATGATTTCAAATACCTCTATCAAGTCTCCTCTCAACCTTCTCTGCTCTAAGGAGAACAACCTCAGCTTCTTCAGTCTATCCACATAACTAAAGTCCTTCATGCCTGGAACCATTCTAGTAAATCTCTTCTGCACCCTCTCTAAGGCCTTCACATCCTTCCGAAAGTGTCCAAAACTGGACAGTTGTGTAACTTGCAGCGAAAAAAAATTTCTTCTCATCTCGCCTCTGGTTGTTTTGTCAAATATTTTAAATCTGTGTACTCTGGTTGCTGACCCTTCTGCCACTGGAAACAGTTTCTCCTTATCTACTCTATCAAAACCCATCATGATTTTAAACACCTCTATTGAAAAGAAATATTAAAAGGTTTAGCTTTGTTGAAAGTAGATAAATCGCCAGACCCTGATGAAATGTATCCCAGGCTGTTAACAGAAGCAAGGGAGGACACAGCAGAGGCTCTGACCATCATTTTCCAAATCTCTCTGGCTACAGGCGTGGTGCCAGAGGACTGGAAGACTACTAAAGTTTTACCGTTGTTTAAAAAGGGAGAGAGGGATAGAACGAGTAATTACAGGCCAGTCAGCCTAACCTCAGTGGTGAGCAAATTATTGGAAACAATTCTGAGGGAAAGTATTAATTGTCATTTAGAAAGGCATGGATTAATCAAGGACAGTCAGCGTGGCTTTGTTAAGGGAAGGTCATGTCTGACTAACTTGATTGAATTTGTTGAGGAGGTAACAAAGACGGTAGCGCGTTTGATGTAGACTACATGGATTTTAGCAAGGCTTTTGACAAAATGGCAGAGTGGTCAGAAAAGTAAAAGCCTATAGGATCCAAGGGAAAGTGGCAAGTTGGATTCAAAATTGGTTCATTGGCAGGAAGCAAAGGGTAATGGTCGACGGGTGTTTTTGTGACTGGAAGGCTGTTGACAGTGGGGTTCCGCAGGGCTCAGTCCTAGGTCCCTTGCTTTTTGTGGTATATTTCAATGATTTAGACTTAAATGTAGGGGGCATGATTAAGAAGTTTGCAGATGATACAAAGGTTGGCTGTGAGGTTGATAGTGAGGAGGAAGCTGTAGACTGCAGGAAGATATCAATGAACTGGTCAGGTGGGCAGAAAAGTAGCAAATGGAATTCAATCTGGAGAAGTGTGAAGTAATGATTTTGGGGAGGGCAAACAAGGCAAGGGAATACACAATAAATGGTAGCATACTAAGACATGTAGAGGAACAGAGGGACCTTGGGCTGCATGTCCACAGTTCCCTGAAGGTAGCAGGACAGGTAGATTTTTTTTTATTCGTTCATGGGATGTGGGCATCGCTGGCGAGGCCGACATTTATTGCCCATCCCTAATTGCCCTTGAGAAGGTGGTGGTGAGCCGCCTTCTTGAACTGCTGCAGTCCGTGTGGTGAAGGTTCTCCCACAGTGCTGTTAGGAAGGGAGTTCCAGGATTTTGACCCAGCGACGATGAAGGAACGGCGATATATTTCCCCCAAGTCGGGATGGTGTGTGACTTGGAAGGGAACGTGCAGGTGGTGTTGTTCCTATATACTTGCTGTCGAAGAAGCCTTGGCGAGTTGCTGCAGTGCATCCTGTGGATGGTACACACTGCGACCACTGTGCACCGGTGATGAAGGGAGTGAATGTTTAGGGTGGTGGATGGGGTGCCAATCAAGCAGGCTGCTTTGTCCTGGATGGTGTCAAGCTAAGGTAGTTAAGAAGGCATTCCTTTATTCGCCGAGGCATAGAATATGAGAGCAGGGAGGTTATGCAAGAACTGTATAAAACACTAGTTAGGCCACAGCTAGAGTACTGCGTACAGTTTTGGTCACCACATTACAGGAATGATGTGATTGAACGAGAGAGGGTACAGAGAAGATTTACAAGGATGTTGCCAGAACTGGAGAATTTTAGCTATGAGGAAAGATTGGATAGGCTGGGGTTGTTTTCTTTGGAACAGAGGAGGCTGAGGGGAGATTTAATTGAGGTGTATAAAATTATGTGGGGCCTAGATAAGTGGATAGGAAGGACCTATTTCCCTTAGCAGAGAGGTCAATAACCAGGAGGGCATAGATTTTAAGTAATTGGTAGAAGGGTTAGAGGAGAGTTGCGGAGAAACTTTTTCACCCAGAGGGTGGTGGGGGACTGGAATTCACAGCCTGAAAGAGTGGGAGAGGCAGAAACCCTCGTCGCATTTAAAAAGTACTTGGATATGCATTTGAAGTGCCGTAACCTACAAGGCTATGGACCAAGAGCTGGAAAGTTGGATTAAGCTGGATAGCTCTTTTGCTGGCACAGACATGAATGGCCTCCTTCTGTTCCCTAAATTTCTATGATTCCATTAAAGCTCCCCTTAACCTTCTCTGCTATAAGGAAAACAATCCCAGCTTCTCTCGTCTCTCTATATAACTGAAATCCCACATCCCTGGTACCATTCTAGTAAATCTCTTCTGCACCCTCTGTAAGGCCTTGACATCCCTTCCTGAAGTGTGATGCCCAGAATTGGACACAATACTCCATCTGGGGCCTTACCAGTGATTTACAAAGGTTTCGCACATCTTCCTTGCTTTTGTACTCTATGGGGTAAATTTTAACCCTCAAGAAAGAGTGTATTGGGGTTGGGTGGGAGTAAAAATATTCCATTTTCAGAGGGGACCGCATTCCGGCTCCAACATGCTTGCTTCTGGGTTTAACCCAGGCAGGTTTGTCTGCGCATGGAGAGTAGACACCAGGAAGTCCCACTCCCACCTAAAGCCAGCGGGTCGATACTTAAAAGGGCAGTGTACCTCATTGAGATACTTGAGGTACTTAATATTTTGTGTATTGGAATAATAAAATAAATTTAACTTTACCTGTTCGGGTTTCCCATTGCTCCCAGTTCACGTCAGGTGAAAGCAGATGGGAAGGGCCGGATCCATGAGGTGAGTGCCTTTATTGCACTGCTTGTTGGCCCAGAGGAGCAGGAGTGCCTTATGCAGGCACAACAAGCTCACTTGGCTGATCAGACCCCCGCAATCAGCCAATCCCCCACCCGATGATGCCCCCCATCATGGTGGACTCCCCTCCCACCATGGTGGACAACCACCTACCTATGACTCTTCACTCGACCTCCAGCAACCTCCGATCTTCTTCTCAGCCCCCAATCTCTTCCTCAGCCCCCCGATCTTCTTGTCAGTCTCCCAATCTTCTTCTCAACCCCTTGATCTTCTTCTCAGCCCTCCGATCTCTTCCTTAGCTCCCTGATCTCTTCCCTAGCACCCCCGATATCCTTCTCAGCTCCCCAACCGTCTTCTCAGCCCTCTGATCTTCTCCCTGGATCCCCCCGATCTTCTCCCCAACACCCTCCCAATCTTCTCCCCGCCCCACTCCGATCTTCTCCCCAGCCCCCGCCCCGATCTTCTCCCGTGCCCCTCCCCTCAATCTTCTTCCTGGCCTATGATCCCTTCCTCCCTCCCTCTGATCCCCAGCTGCGGCCTGAAGCAGCAGGCCTTTCCACTCGACAGCCAGCCAGCCAGCCAGGGCACAAAACCCGTAAGTACAATTGATGGGCCTCATTAAGGTCACGACTGCAGATCGCGACCCTCTCACTTACCTTCCAGGTTTCACACCCGGAAATCTTCCCCCCCACTCCATTCCAGGCTGGAAGTTAAAATTTACCCTATGCCTCTGTTTATAAAGCCAAGAATCCCATATGCTTTTTTATCAGGCTTCTCAACTTGTCCTGCCACCTTCAAAGATGTCTGCATGTACACCCCCTTTAAAATTGTGCCATGTAGTTTATATTGACTGCTCCTCATTCTTTCCACCAAAATGCATCACATCACACTTTTCTGCATTAAAGTGTGATGTGATGTTTACCATTTCTGTTTTTCTGTTTCATTTTAATCTCTATATCTTTAGTCATCCAGAGAGTTCTAGTTTGGGGTAAATTAGGGTAATGAAAGATTGGCAGGTAAAAAGTAAATGAGAAATGGGAGGCCTTCAAAGAGGAGATAGTTCATGTACAGAAGAGACACAGTCCCATGAGGGGGAAAGGAAGCAGGAGTTGTAGGTAGGTGAGGGTCCATCATGGGGTGGGGGGCATCATTGTGTGGGGATTGGCTGATCGCGGGGGTCCTGTCAGCTAGGTGAGCTTGTTGGGTCTGGATAAGGCCTCCTCCTTCCTTTCCCCCTTTACAAGAACTATCTCCTCTTTAAAGGCCTCCCATTGCTCATTTACTATTTTACCTGCCAAGCTTTGATTCCAATTCACCTGGGCCAGATCTCCTTTCAACTCACTTAAATTAGCCCTCCTCCAGTTGAGTATTTTCAGTTGACCTGTTCTGACGAAAGGTCTTCAACCTGAAATGTTAACTCTGTTTCTTTCTCCACAGACTCTGCCTGACTTGCTGAATTTCTCCAGCATTTTCCGGTTTTATTTGATTATTTTCATGTTTGATTGTTCCTTGCCCTTTTTCATAACTCTAAACCTAATGATATTATAATCAGTGTTTCCCAAATGCTCCCCCACTGAAATATGCTCCAGAACCAGATCCAGCACTGCTTCCTTCCTCATTGGGCAAGAAAGTTCTCTTGTACAATATTACAGGAATTCCTCCCCACTTTGCTGTTAACATTGTTATTTAGTCTATATTAGGATAAATGAAGTCCCCCATTACCACTACTCTATGCTTCTTGCATCTTTCTGAAATTTGCCTGCAAATTTGTTCCTCTATCTCCATCCCACTATTTGGTGGCCTATACTATACACCTAGCAGCATAGTAGATCTTGTATTGTTCCTTAATTCTAACCAAATGATTCTATCTTTGAACTCGCAAGTACACCATTCCTTTCCAGAGCTACAATTGTATCTTTGATCAGCACTGCCACCCCCACCCTCCTTTTTTTCCTTCTCTATCTTTCCTGAATACCTACACTGTTCCAATATAGCTCAATGCAAGCTTGAGTAAAGCGAGCTTGATTAGGCTCATTACAACCTTCCAGCTTGAACACTGAATTCAACAACTTTAGATCATAATCACCATTCCGATTTTCTCGGCCAGCAAGTGCTGGTGATGGTTCTGCTCTTAACATTTATAGACCCATCTTTTGTTCTTTACTTGTCCCATTATCACCCCCCTTGGTCTTGCATCATCCCTTTTGTCATTTAATCACTCCTGCCCTCCACCCTATCACAGACCTTCCCTTTTGTGCTTTCCTCCCCCTCCCTTTTCCCTGGCCCTGTACTTGCTTATAAACTGTTAAAAGTCTAACTTCTTCCAGTTCTGATGAAAAGTCATCGACCTGAAACGTTAACTCTGTTTCTCTCTCCACAGATGCTGCCTGACCTGCTGAGTGTTTCCAGCATTTGCTGTTTTTATTTCTTTATTCTAATACTGTTTGTCTCTCCCAGTCCTCTGTGAACCTTGTTTCACCTCTCTACTGCTTCATCCTGGTACTTCTTTCCCTGCCAAATTAGTTTGAACCCTCCACAACAAGAACATTGGTCCCATCCCTGTTGAGATGCCACCCATACAGGTCCCTTCTGCCCCAGAACTGGTCCAAATGCCCTAGGAATCTGAAGCCCTCCCTCCTGCACCATTTCTCCAGCCATGCAATAACCTGCCTTATCTTACTTTACTTGAATCCAATTTGTCTAAATATTGCATAATTTTAAGCATTTCTATCATATTCCCTCTCAGGCTTCTCTTTTCAAAAGTGACAGACCAAGGATAGACAATCTTTCCTCACGCATCATTCCCTTAAGTTCTGGGATCAACTTTGTAGCCCTTGTCCGTACGTCCCCCAAAGACTCAAAATTCTTTTTGAAATAAGGAGACCAAAAATGCACACAGTAATCTCGATGTGGTCTCACCAGGGCCAAATACATTGTTAAAATGGCCTCTCTGTATTTATATGTTATACCCTTGCAATGCATAGAATCATAGAGGTTTATGGCACAGAAGAAGGCCATTAAGCCCATCGTGTCTGTGCTGGGCGAAAAAGAACTATCCAGCCTAATCCCACTTTCCAGCTCTTGGTCCATAGCCTTGTAGGTTATGGCATTTCAAGTACATATCCAAGTACTTTTTAAATACCACGCTTTGAGGTAGTGAGTTCCAGGCCCCCACCATCCTCTGGGTGAAAAAAATTCTCCTCAGCTCCCTTCTAATCCTTCTACCAATTACCTTAAATCTATGCCCCCTGGTTATTGACCTCTCTGCTAAGGGAAATAGCTCCTCCTATCCACTCTCTCAAGGCCCCACATAATTTTATACACCTCAATAAAATCTCCCCTCAGCCTCTGTTCCAAAAAAAACAACCCTAGCATATCCAATCTTACCTCATGGCTAAAATTCTCTAGTCCTCGCAATATCCTCGTAAATCTCCTCTGTACCCTCTCTAGTGCAATCACATTTTTCCTGTAATGTGGTGATCTGTACGCAGTACTCTAGTGTGGTCTAACTAGTGTTTTATACAGTTCTAGCATAACTTCCCTACTGTTATATACTATGCCTCAGCTAATAAAGGGAAGTATCCTGTATGCCTTCTTAACCACCTTATCTACCTGTCCTGCTACCTTCAGGGATCTGTGGACATGCACTCCAAGGTCTCTCACTTCCTCTACACCTCTCAGTATCCTCCCATTTACTTTTTTTATTCGTTAATGAGATGTGGGCATCGCTGGCGAGGCCAGCATTTGTTGCCCATCCCTAATTGCCCTTGAAAAGGCGGTGGTGAGCCACCTTCTTGAACTGCTGCAGTCCGTGTGGTGAAGGTTCTCCCACAGTGCTGTTAGGAAGGGAGTTCCAGGATTTTGACCCAGCGACGATGAAGAAACGGCAATATATTTCCAAATCATGCGTATTCCTTGTCTTGTTTACCTCACACTTCTCCGGATTGAATTCCATTTGCCACATTTCTGCCCACCCTGACCAGTCCATTGATATCTTCCTGTAGTCTACACCTTCCCCCTCACTATCAACCACATAGCCAACCTTTGTATTATCTGCAAACTTCTTAATCATGCCCCCTACATTTAAGTCTAAATCTTTGATCTATACCATAAAAAGCAAGGGACCTAGTACTGAGCCCTGTGGAACCCCAGTGAAAACAGCCTTCCAGTCACAAAAACACCCGTCAACCATTACCCTTCACTTGGGTCCCATGGGCTTTTACTTTTCTGACCTGTCTGCCATGTGGAACCTTGTCAAAAGCCTTGCTAAAATCCATGTAGACTACACCAAACGCACTACCCTCATCGACCCTCCTTGTTACCTCCTCAAAAAATTCAATCAAGTTCGTTAGAATTGTTCCCAATAATTTCCATTAATTTCCAATAATTCTGTTCCTCAGAATTGTTTCCTTTCCTTAACAAATCCATGCTGACTGTCCTTGATTAATCCATTCCTTTCTAAATGACGATTAATACTGTCCCTCAGAATTGTTTCCAATAATTTGCCCACCAATGAGGATAGGCTGACTGACCTGTAATTACTCGGTCTATCCTTTTCTTCCTTTTTAAACAACTGTACAATGTTAGCATTCCTCCACTCCACTGGCACCACACCTGTAGCCAGAGAGGATTTGAAAATGATGGTCAGAGCCTCTCATGATTCTCTTAGCAGCCTGGGATACATTTCATCAGTCCTGGCGATTTATCTACTTTCAAAGATGCCAATTCCCTTAATATTTCCTCTCTCACTATGTTTATCCCATCCAATATTTCACACTCCTCCTCCTTAACTACATCGTCTGTATCGTCCTCCTCTTTTGTGAAATCAGATGCAATGTATTCATTAAGAACCATACCCACGTCTTCCGCCTCCACTCACAGGTTACCTTTTTGGTCTCTAATAGGCCCTATTCTTTCCTTAGTTATCTTCTTGCTTTTTATGTATTTATAAAACATTTTGGGGTTTTCTTTGATTTTACTTGCCAATATTTTCTCATGCCCTCTCTTTCCTAATTTCCTTTTTTTAATTTCACCCCTGCATTTTCTATACTCCTCTAGGCTTTCTGCAGTATTGACCTCTCAATATCTGACATAAGCTTCCCTTTTTTGCCTTATCCTACCCTAAATGCTCCTTGACATCCAGGTGGCTCTAGATTTGGGAGTCCCACCCTTTATTGCAACATTCTTTTTGTTTATTTAACAGCCTGGGAACATTGCGTCCACTAAAATCACAAGATAATTCTCTGCTCTGTTACCTCAAGTCCATTTACCATTTAGCATATAATCCACACCAAATATCCCTCTGTCAAATCTCAAGAAAGCAAGGGATATGGGAATTGGGAGGGAAAGTAGAGTTGAGGTCGAAGATCAACCATGTTCTTTTATTCTTATAATCTTACAGTTCCTGCTATTAAATTGCATCTGCTATTTCCCTGCCCGCTGATGGAGCTGGTCAAGATCCTTTTGAATTTGTGGACATTGATATTCATCATTTGTCACTGCTTCCAATTTGGTATTGTCTGAAAATTTGGACACAATTTCTTCGTCCAAATCCTTTATAAAAATTATAAAATATAGTGGCCCCAACACTGAGCCTTGTGGCACACCACTGGTAACTGGCTGCCAACCAGATACCTGCTTATGCTACTCATTGTTGTCTAATAACCAACCATTTGCCAATCTATTTTAATACTTTCCCATTTATCCCATTTTAATACATTCCCATCTATCCCATGAGCTTGCACCTATGTAGTGTCTATTATGGGGGATAGTGTCAAATGCCTTCATGAAATCCAGGTAGATAACATCCTCTGTCTCCTCCCTTTCTACTAGGTCTGTCATCTCCTCAAAGAAATCCAATAAATTGATCAAACCTCCACTCCTAAAGCAATGCTGACAGTTTCAGATTAAATCATGCCTCTTAAGATGTTCCCTTATATTATCCGTCAAAATTCTTTCAAATACTTTTTTGTGGAAGTAAGGCTTGCAGGTCTATAATTTGATGCTTCATCCCTCACCACTTTTTTTGAAAATGGGAGTCATATTTGCCATTGTCCAAATATTCGGGATTTGGCCTGTGTTACAATGCTACAGCCCTGTCTTTTTTTTATTCGTTCACGGGATGTGGGCGTCGCTGGCAAGGCCGGCATTTATTGCCCATCCCTAATTGCCCTTGAGAAGGTGGTGGTGAGCCGCCTTCTTGAACCGCTGCAGTCCGTGTGGTGACGGTTCTCCCACAGTGCTGTTAGGAAGGGAGTTCCAGGATTTTGACCCAGCAACAATGAAGGAACGGCGATATATTTCCAAGTCGGGATGGTGTGTGACTTGAAGGGGAACGTGCAGGTGGTGTTGTTCCCATGCGCCTGCTGCCCTTGTCCTTCGAGGTGGTAGAGGTCGTGGGTTTGGGAGGTGCTGTCGAAGAAGCCTTGGCGAGTTGCTGCAGTGCATCCTGTGGATGGTGCACACTGCAGCCACAGTGCGCCGGTGGTGAAGGGAGTGAATGTTTAGGGTGGTGGATGGGGTGCCAATCAAGCGGGCTGCTTTATCTTGGATGGTGTCGAGCTTCTTGAGTGTTGTTGGAGCTGCACTCATCCAGGCAAGTGGAGAGTATTCCATCACACTCCTGACTTGTGCCTTGTAGATGGTGGAAAGGCTTTGGGGAGTCAGGAGGTGAGTCACTCGCCGCAGAATACCCAGCCTCTGACCTGCTCTCGTAGCCATGGTATTTATATGGCTGGTCCAGTTAAGTTTCTGGTCAATGGTGACCCCCAGGATGTTGATGGTGGGGGTTCGGCGATGGTAATGCCGTTGAATGTCAAGGGGAGGTGGTTAGACTCTCTCTTGTTGGAGATGGTCATTGCCTGGCACTTATCTGGCGCAAATGTTACTTGCCACTTATCAGCCCAAGCCTGGATGTTGTCCAGGTCTTGCTGCATGCGGGCTCGGACTGCTTCATTATCTGAGGGGTTGTGAATGGAACTGAACACTGTGCAGTCATCAGCGAACATCCCCATTTCTGACTTTATGATGGAGGGAAGGTCATTGATGAAGCAGCTGAAGATGGTTGGGCCTAGGACACTGCCCTGAGGAACTCCTGCAGCAATGCCCTGGGGCTGAGATGCTTGGCCTCCAACAACCACTACCATCTTCCTTTGTGCTAGGTATGACTCCAGCCACTGGAGAGTTTTCCCCCTGATTCCCATTGACTTCAATTTTACTAGGGCTCCTTGGTGCCACACTCGGTCAAATGCTGCCTTGATGTCAAGGGCAGTCACTCTCACCTCACCTCTGGAATTCAGCTCTTTTGTCCATGTTTGGACCAAGGCTGTAATGAGGTCTGGAGCCGAGTGGTCCTGGCGGAACCCAAACTGAGCATCGGTGAGCAGGTTATTGGTGAGTAAGTGCCGCTTGATAGCACTGTCGACGACACCTTCCATCACTTTGCTGATGATTGAGAGTAGACTGATGGGGCGGTAATTGGCCGGATTGGATTTGTCCTGCTTTTTGTGGACAGGACATACCTGGGCAATTTTCCACATTGTCGGGTGGATGCCAGTGTTGTAGCTGTACTGGAACAGCTTGGCTAGAGGCGCAGCTAGTTCTGGAGCACAAGTCTTCAGCACTACAGCTGGGATGTTGTCGGGGCCCATAGCCTTTGCTGTATCCAGTGCTCTCAGCCGTTTCTTGATATCACGTGGAGTGAATCGAATTGGCCGAAGACTGGCTTCCGTGATGGTGGGGATATCGGGAGGATGCTGAGATGGATTATCCACTCGGCACTTCTGGCTGAAGATGGTTGCAAACGCTTCAGCCTTGTCTTTTGCACTCACGTGCTGGACTCCGCCATCATTGAGAATGGGGATGTTTGCAGAGCCTCCTCCTCCCGTTAGTTGTTTAATTGTCCACCACCATTCACGACTGGATGTGGCAGGACTGCAGAGCTTTGATCTGATCCGTTGGTTGTGGAATCGCTTAGCTCTGTCTATAGCATGTTGCTTCCGCTGTTTAGCATGCATGTAGTCCTGAGTTGTCGCTTCACCAGGTTTGCACCTCATTTTTAGGTACGCCTGGTGCTGCTCCTGGCATGCTCTTCTACACTCCTCATTGAACCAGGGTTGATCCCCTGGCTTGTTGGTAATGGTAGAGTGAGGAATATGCCGGGCCATGAGGTTACAGATTGTGCTGGAATACAATTCTGCTGCTGCTGATGGCCCACAGCGCCTCATGGATGCCCAGTTTTGAGCTGCTAGATCTGTTCTGAATCTATCCCATTTAGCACGGTGGTAGTGCCACACAACACGTTGGATGGTGTCCTCAGTGCGAAGACGGGATTTCATCTCCACGAGGACTGTGCGGTGGTCACTCCTACCAATACTGTCATGGACAGATGCATTTGCGACAGGTAGATTGGTGAGGACGAGGTCAAGTAAGTTTTTCCCTCGTGTTGGTTCGCTCACCACCTGCCGCAGGCCCAGTCCAGCAGCTATGTCCTTCAGGACTCGGCCAGCTCGGTCAGTAGTGGTGCTACCGAGCCACTCTTGGTGATGGATATTGAAGTCCCCCACCCAGAGTACATTTTGTGCCTTTGCTACCCTCAGTGCTTCCTCCAAGTGGTGTTCAACATGGAGGAGGACTGATTCATCAGCTGAGGGAGGACGGTAGGTGGTAATCAGCAGGAGGTGATTACCACCTACCGTCTCCAATCTGTGCTCCTTTCAATTGCAGTTTTCCCATTGAAAAGAAGGATTACACAATGAATGCTTTTATTTACTATGATTCTATAAATTTGCAGGGCCACAGGGAACGGGCGGGGAAGTGGGACTGGCTGGGTTGCTCTTGCAGAGAGCCGGTGCGAACTCGATGGGCCAAATGGCCTCCTTCATGCTGTAACCATTCTATGATTCAAGAGCAGAATGGAAATCAGTATACTGGTTACACAAAAAAGATAATTTTCCTGTCTAATGCTTTGACTAAAGCAGCCACAGATCGTCCAATGCTATGTATTGAGGCAGAGAATTGAGGTTGGGCTGTTACTTCTCTTTGAATTAGTGACCGTTAAGCCAGCCCATCATGCTTATGCCAATTTTCCAAGTGCACACTCCCAACCTATAACAGCATAGTGCGGACTGGTACAGATAGTGGTGTGGATACACAGAAGGCACCTACTCCATTCAAGGAAAGGACGGTGTCCGTCAAAGCTGTTCCAGAATGCTCCAGGCAGCGGGAGCATTGCTTGAGCAGGCCATTTGTTTGATTAATGATGTTACTTGTGGCAATATGGCTCCCATTCTAGGTTGGAGTCATGAGTCATGTCCGGAGGGGATATCCCTTTTCGCCAATAGCCAGCCTGTAACTTAGTGGCCTGGTTGGAATAAAGGAGGCACAGAGAACTGGCGTGGAAAAAAGAATCATGATTGCTGCCGGGATAGTGAGCACAAACCTGTATGATGTACTGTGTATAGTTGCAAACCAGCTGTATTTTAAGGGAGTGGAATCCCTTTTGATTGATAAAGATGCCAGGCTGGTGATAGGAAGCACACAGGACAATGCGTGTGTAGTCAATGGCACCTTGCACCATGCGATGTGAAACCTAGTGGTCTCTCATTCTGTTTTGTTCTGTCAATAGGTAAGGTGATGTAGGTGCTTCTCCTGGTATAGATAGCCTCGGTGACCTCCCTGATACAGTACTGAGAACTGTGAAATGTTGCTGATGTCACCTGTTGCAGCCTGAAAGGAGCCCGTGGCATAACAGTTGAGGGCCACGGTGACATTGACAGCCACAGGCAGTGTTGTCCATGCCCTGGTTTGAGGCTCGAGTTGTGACTGCATCAGGTGACATAGCTCGGTGACAGCCTCCTTGGTGATGCAAAGTCATCTGATACATTGCTCCTCAGTAAAGTTGATATAGCAGAAGTACTCCCTGAAGACCCTCTGTAGATATGGCCTCATGTTTAGTGCCCTAATCCTCCTCCCTCTTCTAGCAGCTTCTCCTGCACTGCAGTGTCTTCCTTGCTACTACCTCTCGACCTCCAGCCCCAAAGGCATTTGAGACCACCCATTTCTGTAGCTAGACTATTTGTGAGGCAAAGAACAACAGTACAAGACCAACAAAACCTATCTCTGTTCAGACAAAGCTAACTTTCCAGAGTGATAAAACACGTTAAAATATGTCCGGAAGTCAAGCAGCAGCCAGAAGTGATAAACCAGCAATTAACATATAAGTACTGCTTGATTGGCGTTACATTGGACCATGTAGCACCCGATTTTTAGGCGCTATGCGGCCAACTAAGGTTTCAAAATGGTGTCCAAGGTGCATGCAGGCACTTTCGACTGAAAGTTCACAAGATGCCATCTTGGTAAAGGGGTTTTCACGCACTCGCCTAACGACCACCGGCAGCATGCAGAGCAGCGAGATCATGACACGAATCAGTGTGCAACGCTAATCTGAAGCTACCACTGCCATTTTGTAACTCCACACTCCAGCCTCGCACAGCTGAACACAACGTTAAATGGCATGAAGGACCCTCCATCAGTGCTATTTAGTGGGATCATGAAGTACTTATAGGTTAGTTGCTGGATTATTTCTTCTGGCTGCTGGTGCAATTATACCTGCTTTTGGAGATTTCCTACACTCAGTTAAATTTAAGTACTCTGGCTGGCCTTGCAGTACTTTTTGTGTCATTTAAATTAATGTACTGAAAAAAAGCTGCTTCCAGACATGGGTGGCCTGGTAGGGCTTCCTCTGGGAATTGGAAGAATGAAGAGGGCTGCTAGAAGAGGGAGGAGGAGGAGGGGGAGCAGGGCACTCAGCAAGAGGCCATATCTGTGGAGTGTCTTCAGGGAGAAATTCTCATACCTCAACTTCAGCGACAACCAGTGCATGAGACGTCTTCGGCTCATAAAAGAGGTCATGACTAAAATCTAAAATCTGTCAACTGCTGCAGCCACAACTGCAGCCTCAAAGCAGGGCAAGGACAGCATTGCCTGTGGCTGTCAAGGTGACCGTGGCTCTTAATTTTTATATCTCTTGCTCCTTTCAGGCTGCTGGGGATATAAGCAACATCTCGCAGTTTACAGTGCACTGCAGTATAAGGGAGGTCACTGAGGCTCTCTATACAATGACAAACACATTCATTTAATTTCCTCTTGCAAGAGGCAAGCAGGAGGAGCGAGCATGATGTTTTGCACAAATTGCAGGCTTGCCAATGATGCAAGGTGCAATTGACTGCACGCACATTGCCTTGCCTGCTCATCATCTGAACTCAGCCATATTTGTCAACAGAAAGGAATTCCACTCCTTTAATGTGGAGCTGGTGGAACCCATGCAAATGTGCACAGCAGGCCTACCATGAGAACCATGCGGCCACAAGGAACATTATAGAGCACACCATCGGCATCCTCAAGCATTGCTTCCACTGCTGGACCGTTCTGGAGGAGCCCTGCAGTACTCAGCTGAGCAGGTATTGAGATCTCACGGTAGGCCACAATGCACCTCCCCTTTAAGAAGTGCAGGCTACCTTTAAGTAGTGCTAGCCGCTTGCAATATTGGCCCCCCTGCTGATGAGTACAGTCAATGAAGAGTACAGGTAGTACTGGATGCATGTAGCAATCATGGAAATCAGCAGGCAGCTCGTGTTGCCTGCAGCGCAATGAACGAGCGTGGGTTAATCACGGACCGCAATCCCTGTGCCCATTTTTGGGTTTATCCTATTTAACCCCGGATTTCTTTGAATAGCACTAATGAGGGGGTTTCATACCACCACGTTGTGCTGTGCAAAACCAGCACATGGCGAGTGAAGCACTGGAGCGATTGAAAATGAAAAACGGCAAGAACAGCAAGACCCTAATTTATGTAGATAATCTTTGATTTAGAATAATGCCGGCGTGTGCTCCTGTCGTCACAGCACAGCCTCCTCTACCGATATGACGGGGGGTGCACTTCCCACTGGAAGTGTACGCTCGCTTCCTGCCCGCTAAATATCGGGCTTAGTAGGCCGCTTAGTACCAGAAGAACGGGTGCTGCATGGCTGAATTTCTAGACTGTGGTCAGATGGGTGCTATTCCACAATGATTGACTACATCTGAACAGGTAGGGTGCTAATGTACTGGAAAAATAGTTAAATTAGGAAGTAACAAGGTATTTAGGAAGGGAGGCTGGAAAAATAAAACCAACCAGGATCAGCTAATTGCGAATGGAGAAGTAGATAAGAATAATATTCATTCAGAAAACAATTTTGTAAGAAGGACATTAAGCAGAGGAAAGAAATCAAATGGACGAAGCTATGAATGGGGAAAAGAATGAAGAAAAGGTAGGGGGCAGCTTAGACAAAAAAAAATCATGGGAAAGTAATGTTAAAAAGGTCAAAAAAAGGATTAAAATGTGTGTATTGCAATGTTCAATGTGGGAAATAAACTGGGGGATCTGGAAGCAATTATTTTACAGAAACATCTAGACTTGCTAGTATTAACAAAAACCTGGCTGCAAATTGGAAAAGAATGGAAAAGCAAAAAAAGGGCGCTGGAGAGTCCAAAATGGCGCTCGGTGTGTGCGTGCTCATTCCGCGATGGGTACGCGCCAGGCTCTCTATTTGTTAGGGTGCCCTTTAGTTGTCCAGGGCACCCGGCTGAGACAGGCGTTATGCCTCCAATTTGCAGAATTTTCAACCCTTTTTTTAATTTGTTGCCACTGAGACCTGTACTTGGATTGTCTGCAACTGGGTCAGACTGCCCCAAGATTTTCAGACACCCGACTCCCGCCTCCCAGCAGTCAGAGGAGTTATAGCTATTTCCCTGACCACACCACTCTATAACGTTATTGTGGAAGAAGAGGACAGACAGCACAGATCGGGAGGAAGGAGAGTCAGGGTCTTGGAAGTTGTAATTGCCTGCTATACATGCCACAACTTCGCCGTCCAGGAAGGGCAACAGTTGGACATGGCTGAAGGGGCTGAAGTTGGCTCCAGAGGATCCCGAACTTCAGGGTGCAGAATAGCAGCATGACATCCATTCAGAGGGGTCCTCCTTGACAGCTGCAAGGGGAATCAGAAGGTTGATACTTTTAGAAGTCTTCACTTTGTGACTTCGTCTACCTGGACATCACAGTCTGACCGACTTCTTCCCCACTTGCAAATAAAGAGAAATTCCATCAAACCAATACCTATCCAACCACTTGACAACACATCTTTAGCTCAACGTTGCTTTGGCAATTGGTCAATAATCATCTGCCACCAAGTTAGAGCTGCAGTTTCTGAAATATGAGGGTGGGGCCAGTGCTTTACAGACTGCATTGCTGTGTGCTCAGATCTTGTTGCTTATGTAGCACAGGCATTTCTTTCCTTACAGTGGGAATCCTTAATTCAAGATTACTTTGGGACATTTCCCAATCACCACCAGCAGAATATCCCAGAAGTGACAGAGGAACGCAGCTCCTGCAGATATTTTATGGTCCAGTAAACTTCAGTTGTGCCGCGAAGTCGGTCAGCATAATTGTCATAGAAACATAGCTGTCTCTTCACATAACTGAAGTCCCTCATTCCTGATACTATTCGAGTAACTCTTCTCTGCACCCTCGCAAAGGCCTTGACATCCTTCCGAAAGTGTGTTTTTTTTTATTTGTTCATGGGATGTGGGCGTCACTGGCAAGGCCAGCATTTATTGCCCATCCCTAATTGCCTTTGAGAAGGTGGTGGTGAGCCGCCTTCTTGAACTGCTGCAGTCCGTGTGGTGAAGGTTCTCCCACAGTGCTGTTAGGTAGGGAGTTCCAGGATTTTGACCCAGCGACGATGAAGGAACGGTGATATATTTCCAAGTTGGGATGGTGTGTGACTTGGAGGGGAACGTGCAGGTGGTGTTGTTCCTATGTGCCTGCTGCCCTTGTCCTTTTAGATGGTACAGGTCGTGGGTTTGTGAGGTGCTGTCGAAGAAGCCTTGGGGTGAGTTGCTGCAGTGCATCCTGTGGATGGTACACACTGCAGCCACTGTGCGCCGATGGTGAAGAGAGTGAATGTTCAGGGTGATGGATGGGGTGCCAATCAAGCGGGCTGCTTTGTCCTGGATGGTGTCAAGCTTCTTGAGTGTTGTTGGAGCTGCACTCATCCCGGCATTTGGAGAGTATTACATCACACTCCTGACTTGTGCCTTGCAGATGGTGGAAAGGCTTTGGGGAGTCAGGAGGTGAGTCACTTGCCGCAGAATACCCAGTCTCTGACCTGCTCTTGCAGCCACAGTATTTATGTGGCTTATCCAGTTAAGTTTCTGGTCAATGGTGACCCCCAGGATGTTGATGGTGGGGGATTCGGTGATGGTAATGCAGTTTAATGTCAAGGGGCGGTGGTTAGATTCTCTCTTGTTGGAGATGGTCATTGCCTGGCACGTGTCTGGCCCGAATGTTACTTGCCACTTATCAGCCCAAGCCTGGATGTTGTCCAGGTCTTGCTGCATGCAGGCACGGACTGCTTCATTATCTGAGGGGTTGCGAATGGAACTGAACACTGTGCAATCATCAGCGAGCATCCACATTTCTGACGTTATGATGGAGAGAAGATCATTGATGAAGCAGCTGAAGATGGTTGGGCCGAAGACACTGCCCTGAGGAACTCCTGCAGCAATGTCCTGGGACTGAGATGATTGGCCTCCAACAACCACTACCATCTTCCTTTGTGCTAGGTATGACTCCAGCCACTGGAGAGTTTTCCCCTTGATTCCCATTGACTTCAATTTTACGAGGGCTCCTTGGTGCCACACTCGGTCAAATACTGCCTCGATGTCAAGGGTAGTCAATCTCAACTCACCTCTGGAATTCAGCTCTTTTGTCCATGATTGGACCAAAGCTGTAATGAGGTCTGGAGCCGAGTGGTCCTGGCAGAACCCAAACTGAGCATCGGTGAGCAGGTTATTGGTGAGTAAGTGCCGCTTGATAGCACTGTCGACGACAACTTCCATCACTTTGCTGATGATTGAGAAGAGACTGATGGGACGGGAATTGACCAGATTGGATTTGTCCTGCTTTTTGTGGACAGGACGTACGTGGGCAATTTTCCACATTGTCGGGTAGATGCCAGTGTTGTAGTTGTACTGGAACAGCTTGGCTAGAGGCGCAGCTAGTTCTGGAGCACAAGTCTTCAGCACCACAGCCGGGATGTTGTCAGGGCCCATAATCTTTGCTGCATCAATTGCACTCAGCCGTTTCTTGATATCACGTGGAGTGAATCGAATTGTCTGAAGACTGGCTTCTGTGATGGTGGGGATATCAGGAGGAAGCCGAGATGGATTATCTACTCGGCACTTCTGGCTGAAGATGGTTGCAAACGCTTCAGCCTTGTCTTTTGTACTCATGTGCTGGACTCTGCCATCATTGAGGATGGGGATGTTTACGAAGCCTCCTCCTCCTGTTAGTTGTTTCATTGTCCACCACCATTCATGACTGGATGTGGCAGGACTGCAGAGCTTTGATCTGATCCGTTGGTTGTGGAATCACTTAGCTCTGTCTATAGCTTGTTGCTTCCACTGTTTAGCATGCATGTAGTCCTGAGTTGTAGCTTCACCAGGTTGGCACCTCATTTTTAGGTACGCCTGGTTCTGCCCCTGGCATGCTCTTTTACACTCCTCATTGAACTAGGGTTGATCTCCTGGCTTGTTGGTAATGGTAGAGTGAGGAATATGCCGGGCTATGAGGTTACAGATTGTGCTGGAATACAAATCTACTGCTGCTGATGGCCCACAGCGCCTCATTGATGCCCAGTTTTGAGCTGCGAGATCTGTTCTGAATCTATACCATTTAGCACGGTGGTAGTGCCACACAACACGTTGGATGGTGTGAAGACGGGGCTTCGTCTCCACAAGGACTGTGCGGTGGTCACTCCTACCAATACTGTCATGGACAGATGCATCTGCGACAAGTGGATTGGTGCGGACGAGTCAAGTGGGTTTTTCCCTCATGTTGGTTCGCTCACCACCTGCTGCAGGCCCAGTCTGGCAGTTATGTCCGTCAGGACTCGGCCAGCTTGGTCAGTCGTGGTGCTACTGTGCCGCTCTTGGTGATGGACATTGAAGTCCCCCACCTCGAGTACAGTCTGTGCCCTTGCTACTCTCAGTGCTTCCTCAAGTAGTGCTCAACATGGAGGAGGACTGATTCGTTATTACTCAGTAAATTGATGGGACTCAAGGCGGATAAATCCCCTGGACCTGATGGCTTACATCCTAGGGTCTTGAGGGAAGTGGCAATAGGGATTGTGGATGCTTTGGTAATAATTTTCCAAAATTCTCTGGACTTGGCAAAGGTCCCAGCAGAATGGAAAACTGCTAATGTAACACCCTTATTGAAAAAGGGTAGCAAGCAGAAGGCTGGAAATTATAGACCAATTCGCCTAACATCTGTGGTGGGTAAAATTTTGGAGTCTATTATTAAGGAGACAGCAGCAGAACATTTGGATAAACAAAATTTAATAGGACAAAGTCAGCATGGCTTTACGAAGGGGAAGTCATGTCTGACAAATTTGCTTGAGTTCTTTGAGGATATAACGTACAGGGTGGATAAAGGGGAACCAGTGGACGTAGTGTATTTGGACTTCCAGAAGGCATTCGACAAGGTGCCACATAAAAGATTATTGCTCAAGATAAAGAATCACTGGATTGGGGGTAATATTCTGGCATGGGTGGAGGATTGGTTATCTAACAGGAAGCAGAGAGTTGGGATAAATGGTTCATTCTTGGACTGGCAACCAGTAGCCAGTGGTGTTCCGCAGGGGTCGGTGCTGGGTCCCCAACTCTTTACAATCTATATTAACGATTTGGAGGAGGAGACCGAGTGTAACATATCAAAGTTTGCAGATGATACAAAGATGGGAGGGAAAGTAGAGAGTGAGGAGGACATAAAAAACCTACAAGGGGATATAAACAGGCTGGGTGAGTGGGCGGAGATTTGGCAGATGCAATACAATATTGGAAAATGTGAGGTTATGCACTTTGGCAGGAAAAATCAGAGAGCAGGTTATTATCTAAATGGCGAGAAACTGGAAAGTACTGCAGTACAAAGGGATCTGGGGGTCCTACTGCAAGAAAATCAAAAAGTTGGTATGCAGGTGATGCAGTTGATCAAGAAGGCCAACGGAATGTTGGCTTTTATTGCTCGGGGGATAGAATATAAAAACAGGGAGGTATTGCTGCAGTTATATAAGGTATTGGTGAGACCGCACCTGGAATACTGCATACAGTTTTGGTCTCCATACTTAAGAAAAGACATACTTGCTCTGGAGGCAGTACAAAGAAGGTTCACTCGGTTAATTCCGGGGATGAGGGGGCAGACATATGAGGAGAGATTGAGTGGATTGGGACTCTACTCATTGGAGTTCAGAAGGCGATCTTATTGAAACATATAAGATTGTGAAGTGGCTTGATTGGGTGGATGCGGTAAGGATGTTCCCAAGGATGGGTGAAACTAGAACGAGGGGGCATAATCTTAGAATAAGGGCTGCTCTTTCAAAACTGAGATGAGGAGAAACTTCTTCACTCAGAGGGTAGTAGGTCTGTGGAATTTGCTGCCCCAGGAAGCTGTGGAAGCTACATCATTAAATAAATTTAAAACAGAAATCGACAGTTTCCTAGAAGTAAAGGGAATTAGGGGTTACGGGGAGCGGGCAGGAAATTGGGCATGAATTTAGATTTGAGGTTAGGATCAGATCAGCCATGATTTTATTGAGTAGCGGAGCAGGCTCGAGGGGCCGATTGGCCTACTCCTGCTCCTATTTCTTATGTTCTTATGTTCGCTGAGGGAGGGCGGTAGGTGGGAATCAGCAGGCGGTTTCCTTGCCCATGTTTGACCTGATGCCATGAGATTTCATGGGGTCCGGAGTCAATGTTGAGGACTTCCAGGGCCACTCCCTCCTCACTGTATATAACTCTACTGCCACCTCTGGTAGGTCTGTCCTGCCGGTGGGACAGGACATTCCCAGGGATGGTGATGGAAGAGTCTGGGACATTGGCTGAAAGTTATGATTCTGTGAGTATGGCTATGTCAGGGCTGTTTCTTGACTCGTGTGAGGAACAGCTTTCCCAATTTTGGCACAGGTCCCCAGATGTTAGTGAGGAGAACTTTGCATGGTCGACTGGGCTTGGTTTGCCTTTGTCGTGTCCGTTGCTTAGTGGTCCGATGCCTGGTGGCCCGTCCGGTTTTATTCTTATAATGACTTTTCATAGCGAGATTTTACAACTGAGTGGCTTGCTAGGCCATTTCAGAGGGCAATTAAGAATCAACCACATTGCTGTGGATCCGGATTCACATCTTGGACAGATTTGGACACAATACTCCAGCTAAGGCCTAACCAGTGATTTATAAAGGTTTAGTATAAATTCCTTGCTTTTGTACTCTATGCCTCTATACACAAAGCCAAGGACCCCACATGCTTTTTAACGGCCTTATCAACTTATCCTGCCACCTTCAAAAATTTGTGCACATATAACCCCGGTCTCTCTGTTCCTGCACCCCCTTTAAAATTGTACCATTTAGTTTATATTGCCTCTCCTCACTGTTCCTTCCAAAATGCATCACTTCACACTTATAGAATCATAGAATCATAGAAAATTTACAGCATAGAAAGAGGCCATTCAGCCCATTGTGTCATCGCGAGTCGAAAATGAGCCATCCAGCCTAATCTTACTTTCCAGCACTTGGTCCATAGCCTTGTGGGTCACGACACTTCAGGTGCACATCCAGGTACTTTTTAAATGAGTTCAGGGCTTCTGCCTCTCCCACCCTTTCAGGCAGTAATTTCCAGACCCCCACCACCCTCTGGGTGAAAATATTTCTCCTCAGCTCCCCCCTAATCCTTCAGTCAATCACTTTAAATCTATGCCCCTGGTTATTGACCTCTCTGCTAAGGGAAATAGGTCCTTCCTATCCACAATATCTAGGCCCCTCATAATTTTGTACACCTCAATTAAACCACCCCTCAGCTTCCTCTGTTCCAAAGAGAACAACCCCAGCCTATCCAATCTTTCCTCATGGCTAAAATTCTCCAGTCCTGGCAACATCCTCGTAAATCTCCTCTCCACCCTCTCTGGTGCAATTACATCCTTCCTGTAATGTGGTGACCAGAACTGTACACAGTACTCAAGCTGTGGCCTAACCAGTGTTTTATACAGTTCCAGCTTTCCTTTATTAACCTCGGCTAATAAAGGAAAGTATTCCATATGCCTTCTTAACCACCTCATCTGTCCTGCTACCTTCAGGGATCTGTGAACGTGTACTCCAAGGTCTCTCACTTCATCTACACCTTTCAATATCCTCCCATTTATTGTGTACTCCCTTGCCTTGTTTGCCTTCCCCAAATGCATTACCTCACACTTCTCTGGATTGAATTCTATTTGCCACTTTTCTGCCCACATGACCAGTCCATTGATATCTTCCTGCAGACTACAGCTTTCCTCCTCACTATCAACCACACAGCCAATTCTTGTATCATCTTCAAACTTCTTAATCATGCCCCCTACATTTAAGTCCAAATCATTTATATATATCACAAAAAGAAAAGGTCGTAGTTCTGAGCCCTGCGGAACCCCATTGGGAACAGCCTTCCCATCGCAAAAACACCCGTCGACCATTACCCTTTGCTTCCTGCCACTGAGCCAATTTTGGATCCAACTTGCCACTCTCCCTTGGATCCCATGGGCTTGTACTTTTTTTACCAGTCTACCATGTGGGACCTTGTCAAAAGCCTTGTTAAATTTCATCTGGCGTGTGTCTGCCAATTTCACCAGTCTGTCTACGTTCTCCTGAAGTCTGTCACTATCCACCTCACTGTTTACTATATTTCCGAGTTTTGTGTCATCTGCAAACTTTGAAACGATACCCTTTATACCCAAGTCCAGGCCATTAATATGTATCAAAAAGAGCAGTGGTGACTAATATCGAGCCCTGGGGGACACCATTGTACACTTCCTTCCAGTCTGAAAAACAATCATTCAACACTACTCTCTGCTTTCTATCACTCAGCCAATTTTGTATCCAAGCTGTCACTACCACTGCCCATGGGCTTCAATTTTGCTAACAAGTCTATTATGTGGCAATTTATCAAACGCCTTTTGAAAGTCCATATACAAAACATCATCTGCACTACCTTCATCAGCCCTCTCCGTTATTTCATCAAAGAACTCGATCAAGCTTATCAAACACGATCAATTCCTCTTCTTTTGTGAAGACAAATGCAAAGTATTCATTTAGTACTTCAGCTATTCCCTGTGCCCCCAAAAGAAGTCTTCCTTTTGGTCCCGAATTGACCTCATCCTTCCTTTGACAACCTTTTTACTATTTATATGTTTCTTAAAGACTTTAGTATTTCCTTTTATGTTACCTGCTAATCTATTCTCATACAGTTTCTTTGCCCCTCATACTTCCTTTTTCAGTTCTCCTTCTCGGAATGCTTTCTGTATTCAGCTTCGTTCTACATAAGAACATAAGAAATACGAGTAGGAGTAGGCCATGTAGCCCCTCGAGCCTACTCCGCCATTCAATGAGATCATGGCTGATCTTCGACCTCAACTCCATTTCCCTGCCTGATCCCCATAGCCCTTGATTCTCCTCGAGTCCAAAAATCTACCTATCTCAGCCTTGAACATATTCAACGACTCAGCATCCACAGCCCTCTGAAGTAGAGAATTCCAAGGATTCACAACCCTCTGAGTGAAGAAATTCCTCCTCATCTCAGTCTTAAATGGCCGACCCCTTATCCTGAGACTATGTCAACTAGTTCTAGATTCTCCAGCCATGGGAAACAATCACTCAGCATCTACCCTATCAAGCCCCCTCAGAATCTTGTATGTTTCAATGAGATCACCTCTCATTCTTCTAAACTCCAGAGAGCATGGGCCATTCTACTCAATCTCTCCTCATAGGACAACCCTCTCATCCCAGGAATCAATCTAGTGAACCTTCGTTGCACTGCCTCTAAGGCAAGTATATCCTTCCTCAGATAAGGAGCCAAAACTGTACACAGTACTCCAGGTGACGTCTCACCAAAGCTCTGTACAATTGTAGTAAGATTTCCTTACTATTGTACTCCAACCTCCTTGCAATAAAAGGCAACATGCCATTTGTGCCTTCCTTATTGCTTGCTGTATCTGCATGCTAACTTTTTGTGTTTCTTGTACAAGGACACCCAAATCCCTCTGAACACCAACATTTAATAGTTTCTCATCATTTAAAAAATATTCTGTTTTTCTATTCTTCCTATCAAAGTGAATAACCTCACATTTCCCCACATTATACTCCATCTGCCACCTTTTTGCCCACCCACTTAGCCTGTCTATATCCCTTAGCAGACTCTTTGGGCTCGATTTTAGGATCGTGTTTCCGGCGGGTTTCCAGCGGGGTGGCCCCGAAAATCCCGATATCCGGTCACGTGACCGGATCGCGACGAAATCCCGGCCACTTCTGGGTACCGCGCTGACGTGCGGGGCTGCGCCCGCAAGCCCCGCTGGTGGGAATTCCGCAGGCAATTAAAGCCAGCGGGGTTCCACTTGAGAGTACTTACCTTGCTCGTTGTGGTCAGTTAATGAGCTGAAGCAGCTGTCAAAAGAGGAAGTGTGGGATTTTCGGTTCAAGGCAGTGAGTTTCCCACACTGGGGGAAACAGTCTCCCTCCAACCAGGTGTGTTGCAGCCAGCAGCCTGTGGCAGGTGCCAAGGTGCGCTCCACGGGGGAGAGCCCTCACCCACGCAGGAGGCCACCGCGTCACATAGGGCAACCCCTGCCCTCCACCACCCCCCGCCAAGCCAGAGGACAGACCGACACGAAACCGCAGCCCCAGTCCGAGGAACCACACACCTACCCTGCACAACCCCTCAGACCAACACCTGCCAGTTGGGTGGTGTGTGGAGACCCTCGGAGGACGAAGAGCATGACCAGCACCAGCAGCCTCGCAGTCCACGCCGTCCGCCGCAGAGACGTGGATCCCCCCAACACGGTGTTGTTGCACGCCCACCTGCACAGCAGGAGGGAGGGCTACCGCAGAGAGAGACGCGTCGCAGAGGGCACTACCCTCGCCACAGGGTCCACAGACCGAGGCGCAGCTCCCCGGACCTCTCCGAGCAGCAGTGCACAGGGAGGCGCAGATTCGCTCGACATGTAGTCGTGGAGATCTGCAGCCTCTTTCATGCCGAGCTGCTCCTGGCTGGCCCCAGCACCAACTGCTTACCTGTCGCTGGCAAAGTCACCACTGCCCTCCACACCTTCTCCTCCGCATCCTTCCAGGGTGCAGCCGGCTACACCGCCGATGTCTCTCAGTCGTCTGCGCGGACGAGCCCTGCAAATACACCTGCACCTACTCTGCAGTAACACGATGGGTGGCATCAGTGGTGGGTCCTCATAGTGATACCCAGGAGCGGGCATTATTGGACACAACGGACAGGATTCGCGGAGACATGGCAGTGGTGGTGTCAATATAATGTGTGCTGTTTGTTGCTCTGAAATTCAATATGGGTAACACCCATGACAAACCCTCAGACACCCTTGTGCACCCCCTTCATGCTGACGAGACGTTTGCCTACTGCACATATGTGATGCATGCCCTGTGGCTGCAGCACAGGTGGTGGCAGGTTGAGTGAGGCTGGCCGTGAGGGAGATGCACGAGAGGGTGAGTATGGGATGGAGCAATGAGATTGTATGAGGAGTGGGTTGCGTGTTAGTGGCAGGGTGAGTACTGGCGAGGTGAGTAGGTGGAGGTAAGATGAGGATGGGGTGTGAGTGGGTATGAAGGGTGATGTGACAGAATAGTGTTGGCGGTGCTGAAGGAGATGTGGGGTGGGGGCAGTGTTGTGGCAGACGGAGTGTAGGGGAAAGACTTCGTGTTCTCACTGCGGCTGACCTGCTGCGGTCATTGCAGCGCCTCCTGCACTGTATGCAGGTGGGCGATATGTTGGTGGCGCAGGTGACCCCCTCTGCCACCTCGAGCCAGGCCTTCTTGGTGGCAGAGGCAGGCCGCTTCCTCCCGCCCGCCGGGGGGAAGATCTGTGTCCTCCCCCTCCTCCTCACCCCATCTGATGATACCTGGGGTGAGGCATCATTAAACTGGGAGCAGCCTTCCCCCTGGGCTGCTCCATGCTGCAATTTGTTCCATTGGTTGCAGCATCTGTCAGTGGAGGACTGCCCCTTTAACTAGAGAGCCTCCAGCTGACAGATCGTACTGCGCATGCGCAGCCCGACCGACGCGCAGGCCAGCGCCATGGACCCCGGAGGAGCAGGTAATTGATTCCTATTAGTGGGTTGCCTGCTACGATCGCGTGGGCAACCCACTAATTTCGCCGAGCGTGTTGACCACGCTCCCGGAGGACCACCCGCTGGGAACCCGCAGGCCTGCTAAATTCGGGCCCTTTGTGTCCTCCTCACAGCTTACTTTCCCGCCTAGCTTTGTATCATCAGCAAACTTGCTGGTTCTCTACTGTATTATGGATCTGTCATTTATCATAAGCTTCCTTTTTTGTTTCATTTTATTCTCTATATTTTTAGTCATTCTGGGCACTCCAGCTTTGGATGCCTTCCTTTCCCCCTCATATGAATATGTCTAGTCTGCACACGAACCATCTGCTCTTTGAAGGCCTCCCATTGCTCATTGACTGTTTTATCTGCCAATCTTTGTTTCCAATCCACCTGGGCAAGATTCCCTTTCAGCTAACTGAATATAGCCCTCTTCCATTTGAGTACCTTCATCTTTGATTGTTCCTTGCCCCCTTCCATAACTATTTTAAACCTAATGATATTACAATCACTGTTTTCCAAATGCTCTCCCACTGAAACATACTCCACTTGCCCCACTTTAATTCCCAGAACTAGATCCAGCACTGCTTCCTTTCTCGTTGGGCTGGAAACATACTGATCAACAAAGTTCTCCTGTATACATTTCAGTAATTCCTCCCCCTCCTTGTCATTTACATTGATATTTTCCTCAGTCTATATTAAGATAATTGAAGTTCCCCATTATCATTACTCTATAGTTTTTACATCCTTCTGAAATTTACTTGCAGATTTGTTCCACCATCTCCTTCCCACTATTTGGTGGTCCATAGTATACACCCAGTAACATAACAAC
Organism: Heptranchias perlo; assembly: GCF_035084215.1. NCBI lineage: Eukaryota > Metazoa > Chordata > Chondrichthyes > Hexanchiformes > Hexanchidae > Heptranchias > Heptranchias perlo. The sequence continues at coordinate 79,371,407 of NC_090330.1, forward strand.
TCATTTTCTGCTCCTTAACTCTAGCCAAATAGATTCTGTCTTTGAATCCTCAAGCACATCATCCCTCACCAGGGCTGTAACAGTATCTTTGAACAATACTGCCCCCTTTATTTCTCCCCTATTCCTCCTGAACACAATAGGCCAGAATTTGCTGTTAACATAATGACATGGCTAATGGCGCTCATCGTTATTTATGGGTAAATATTTCGGCAACTTCAGGCGAGCAGTCGGAGTTGTGCCGCTCCACCATTAGCTTCACGAAAACAGCATATTGCCCTCAGCCTCCCCTTTTTTAGGAACTTGCCCATTAAACTTGCCACAGAAAGTTAAGTCTAGCCATTAGAAGCATAAGTATCCTTTTAACGACATGATAAGTGTTAATGATTGCCAATCAACCTCTCTGGCACGAAAAGTTAACTATTACAATTGTGGCATCTCATTCCTTCAGGATTTGAATTTTCAAGGAGATTTTTAAAATGTCAAATTTTAAATTTACAATTTTTTTCTTACTTTTCCTTTCTGTTTCCCATTTTCTCTATCTCTTAATCCAATCTTTCTTTCCCTCGCTTTATTTCTCTTTCTGTACCTGATTTGACATTGAATTCACCCCCTTTAATTCACCCACCTTCTCAGTCTGTGTTTATTTCCAAATCATTAATTCTCATCAGTTGGTTGTCCTGTTCACTCAGGTCCCAGGTGCATTATTTCCCTTGCCTTCAGCTTGCACTTTCAGCAACCTTGTAGGCAAACATTTTTTTGGGTGATCTGGGGGTATATGTGCACAAATCGTTGAAGGGTGCAGGGGCAAGTCTAACTAATGGCAGATGCCGTTAGATACCCTGCTACAGCACGTTCTGGCCCATTGTAGCCAGGAATGTTAAGTTCCCAGCCCTGCCCTTATTTGTGCCAGGTCTCTGCAATTGCTATTATAACCCCATGTGGTAACTTGCCTGCAGCTTACCAACCTTATTTATCATGCTCCATGCATTTAAGCACATGCATTCCAACCCCGCCTTTGTCTGCTTTGCATTTCTCCCCTTTATGATCCCTCCTCTTTCTGGACTACTCTTAGACAGTAACTAATCTGATGGAGTTTTTTATGAGGTAACAGAGAGGGTAGATGAGGGTAATGCAGTTGATGTGATATATATGGACTTTCAAAAGGTACTGCATGGTCGGCTTATCGTCAAGATTGCAGCCCATGGAATAAAGGGGGCAGTAGCAACATGGATACAGAATTGGCTAAGGGGCAGGAAACAGAGAGTAGTGTTGGTTTTCGGACTGGAGGGAGGTGTACTGTGGTGCTCCCCAGGGGTCAGTGCTGGGACCATTGCTTTTTTTGATATATATTAATGACTTGGACTTGGCACAATTTCAAAATTTGCAGATGACACAAAACTTGGAAGAGGATAGTGATAGACTTCATGATGTTATAGAGAGCTGGTGGCATGGGCTGACATGTGGCAGATGAAATTTAACTCAGGAAAATGCGAAGTGACACATTTCAGTCGTAAGAACGAGGAGCGGCAATATAAACTAGAGGGCACAATTCTAAAAGCGGTGCAGGAACAGAGAGATCTGGGAGTATATGTGCACAAATTGTCGAAGGTGGTAAGGCAGGTTGAGAAAGCAGTTAAAAAAGCATACGGGATCCTGGGCTTTATAAGTAGAGACATTGGGCTCGATATTACCAGGGCTGCAGGTTCGTGGCGGGGGGGCGATTGGGCGCGTGGGTAACGCGCCCGGTGAAATCAGTCTGCCCCACGCGCGATCGCAGCCTAATTGGATCCACTTACCTGGTCTTCCGGGTTCCCCACTGCTGATCTGCGTGTCAGGCGGACTGCGCATGCGCAGTAAGGTCTGTCAGCTGGAGGAGCTCTATTTAAAGGGGCAGTACTCCACTGACTGATGCTGCAAGAAATAGGAAAAATTACAGCATGGAGCAGCCCAGGGGGAAGGCTGCTCCCAGGTTTAATGATGCCTCACTCCAGGTCCTACTGGGTGGGGTGAGGAGGAGGGGGAGGACAGAGATCTTCCCCCCGGCAGGCGGGAGGAAGCGGCCTGCCTCTGCCACCAAGAAGGCCTGGCTCAAGGTGGCAGAGGAGGTCACCTGCACCACCAATATATAGCCCACCTGCGTACAGCGCAGGAGGCGCTGCAATGACCTAAGTAGGTCAGCCAAAATGAGGACACTTACTCATTCCCCTACACGCCATCTGCCACATCACCGCCCCCACCCCACACCTCCTTCTGCACTGCCAACACTACTCTGTCACATCACCCCTCACACCCACTCAAAGCTCATCCTCATCTTACCTGCACTTACTCACCTCGCCAGTACTCATCCCGCCACTACCACTCAACCCAATCCTCATACAATCTCATGGCTCCATCACATACTCACCCTCTCATGCATCTCTTTCATGGTCAGTCTCACTCAACCTGCCACTACCTGTGCTGCAGCCACAAGGCATGCATCACATATGTGCAGCAGGCAGCGTAAGGCAAACGTGTCATGAGCATGAAGGGGATGCACAAGGTTTTTGAGGGTTTGTCATGGTTTTTACTTATATTTAATTTCTGAGCAACTCACATCACATATTATATTTGCACCACTACTGCCACGTCTTTGCGAATCTTGTCCAGTTCGTGCAATAATGCCCTATCCTGAGGATCACAATGAAGACGAACCCCTGATGCCACCCATTGTGTCACTGCAGAGTGGGTGTAGGTGTATTTGCAGGGCTCTTTTGTGCAGACGACTGAGAGACGTCAGCGATGTCCCTGGTGGCACCCTGGAAGGATGTGGAAGAGAAGTTGTTGAGGGCAGTGGTGACTTTGAGAGCGACAGGTAAGAAGATGGTGCTCGGCATGAAGGAGGCTGCAGATGTCCACGACTACATGTCGAGTGACTCTGAGCCTCCATGTGCACTGCTGCTCAGAGATGTCCAAGAAGCTGAGCCTTGGTCTGTGGACCCTGTGGTGAGGGTGGTGCCCTCTGCGATGCATTTCTCTCTGCCTTTGTCCTCCCTCCTGCTGTGCAGGTGGATGTGTCACAGCACTGTGTTGTGGAGCTCCACGTGTCAGAGGTGGACGGCGTGGCTGGCGAGGCTGGTGATGCTGTTCGCCCTCCGAGGAGGTCATGACTGCAGCTACGGTGGCCCCCATCCAGAAGATGTACATCTGAGAGGGTCCGCAAGGTAGGTACATGTCTCTGGACCCCAGAGTAAGTGTGCAAGTTGGTGAATTTGATTGTTAGGAGGAGGGTGGTGGAGGTCAAACTTTGTCCCAAGTGACAGAGTGGCCTCCTGCAATGAGTGAGGGTCTCCCCCCCCCAACTGTCAAATGGACCTTTGCAGCTGCCACAGGCTTATAGCTACAACACGTCCATTTCAACTGGGAGTGTTTTCCCCCAGTACGGGAAACAGTCCCAGTTGTTTTTAAAATCCCACCCCTCCTAATATAACAGGTCAATCAGGTCTGTAAACAATCTGAAATAGCAAGATAAATACTGTCAAGTGGCACCCCGCTGGCTTTAATTGCCTGCGGGACTCCCACATGCGGGGGCTGCGCGCGCACGTCGGCTCGTCTGTGTGGAACCCGGAAGTGGGCGGGTTGGAGCCTGGCACCCGACCCGCTCCGGGATTCCCCGATTTTCGGAGCCCCCCACCAGGAACGCACCCGATAGCGGGTGCTAATATCGGGCCCATAGAGTGCAAAAGTAAAGAAGTCATGATGAACCTTTACAAAACACTGGTTCGGCCAGAACTGAAGTATTGTATCCAGTTCTGGGCACTGCGCTTTAGGAAAGTCTTAGACAGGATGCAGAAGAGATTTACTGGAATGATTCCAGGGACGAGGGACTTTAGTTACATGGACAGACTGGAGAAGCTGGGGTTGTTCTCCCTGGAACAGAGAAGGTTGCGAGGAGATTTGGTAGAGGTATTCAAAATCATGAAGGGTCTAGTCAGAGTAGATAGAGAGAAACTGTTCCCATTGGCGGAAGGGTCAAAAACCAGAGGACATAGATTTAAGGTGATTGGCAAAAGAACCAAAGGTGACATGAGGAAAAACTTTTTTACACAGCGAGTGGTTAGGATCTGAAATGCACTGCCTGAGGGGGTGGTGGAGGCAGATTCAATCATGGCCTTCAAAAGAGATAAGTACTTGAAAGTAAAAAATTTGCAGGGCTACGGGGATATGGCAGGGGAGTGGAACGAGCTGGATTGCTCTTGCATTGAGCTAGCATGGACTCAATGGGCCAAATGGCCTCCTTCTGTGCTGTAACCTTTCTATGATGCCATGATCTATTTGAATGGCTGTACAGGATCGAGGAGCTCAATGGCCTATTCCTGTTCCTATGTTTCTCTGATCCTACGATAACGCTGTTTGTCTCTCCCGATACCTCTATGCACCTTGTTTGTCCTTTCTGGTTTCCCTCCCCCTGCCAATTTAGTTTAAACCCTCCCCAGAGCGCTAGTTAACCTTCCCATGAGGACATTGGTCCCAGCCCTTTTTCAGGTGCAATGTGTCCATCTTGTACACGTCCCTCCTACCCTAGAACTGGTCCCAATGCTCCAGGAATCTGAATCCTCCCTCCTGCACCATTTCTCAAGTCATGCATTAACCTGCTTTATCTTGCTGTTCCTATACTTACTAGCACGTGGCACTGGGAGTAATCCAGAGATTACCACCTTTGAGATCCTGCTCTTTAGTTTCCTCCCCGGCTCCTGAAACTCTGTCTGTAGGACCTCAACCCTTTTCTTTCCTATTTCATTGGTTCCAACATAGACCACGAATTCTGGATGTTCTCCTTCCTGCCGCAGAATGTTCTGCATTGTCTCTGTCTGTGACAACCTTTACCCTGGCAATTAGAATGGAAAATCTAGGCATTTATGCCTTGTTACTGTGATAAGCGGACTTCTACAAGGCTAACACTAGAGCAAATCTGCTTTATTTTTGTCCCAAAGATAGTCATTGATAGCAATCACGTAGCCATCCTGAAGCCCATTCCTTGTGTCAGTATGTGACACCAAAGCATTATTGTTTGATGTGTGAAACTCTCGGACAATGTCAATGTGCCAAGGCATTCAGTTGTAAACTGCAGCCTGATTGTGTGCCCTGCTGGAGAATTGGTGTTCATGGTAAGCAGGCTGTAAAGGTTGCATGAGGCCTTGGCAGGGGCACACAGTAAATTGTAACACTTTCTGGCATGCAAAATTGGGCCATTGGCCTGGTAAATGATATTTTTGGGTAGTTTTACCGTGACAACTTCCTTCAGGTGTGCCAATTTCTTCTGCATCTGTTCCCAGGTCATGCAGATAGTGTACAAATCATTGGCTCCAGCTGCCACCTCCTGTCTGGGGAAGGTATCCTGGAGTGCCAAATGGGGAAACTCTGCTTGCATCCATTTCATGCAGCAGCATTTCCACTCCACCAGTCATCAGAGATGGGGTTTGGGTACAGTGCTGCTCAATCATTTGTCCATGAACTCTATTTCCTGTCTTTACATTAAGTTTACCATCCGATCATTTTTGCCAGACTCTGCGTTTGCCCTGTACAGACTTTGTAAAGGTTGAAATACACTTGTGAACTATTCACAGCCTTTGTAAAGACTACAACAATTTTTGACTCCCATAACCGACCTTGAAGTGGTCACATCCCTTTAAATTTTAGCAGGGGTCCTTTAATTTCCTGCTTCTAACCTGCTTTGACAAACTCCTAGCACCAGGGCCAATACGGGTCAAGAGATCGCTGGGATTAATTCACTACACCGACTTCAGCAAATCCTGGGAATTTGGCCAGGGGAGAAATTAATGAGCCTGGAAAATGTGCCCAAAGTCTAAGGGCAAAACCTTCTGAACTTCCCAGGTTACCAGGCTGGTGTGCACTATACTCGGCCCCGCCTCCCCACCCCTTAAAATCAAGCCCTATGATTTTGAAAAGCTATCATGTAAAAAATAGATCTGATTCTAAATCAACTTCAGTGCATTGAAAATGCTACCAGTTGATGTGAAATTAATGTGAAGATCAATGGGTCACAGCTTCAGCCCATAGATTCTGTTGCAGCTACACGTACTTTGCACTTTTTTAGTGAATTGAACTGTAGTGCTTTTCATTAGAATAATACCATGAATAAATGCTTATAACTGTGAAGAAAATATGGAGTGTTTTTCACCAGAATGGAGAACATTAAAAGAGATCTATTCAAAATTTAGCAAATTAGGAAAGGCAGTGAAAGATTGTTTCAGCTGGTTAGCAAATCGGTAACATGGGGAAGCAGACAGAATTATCAGTGGAAAAATGAAGGGTAAGTTAGAAGCAATTTTTTTTATACAGAATGTTCTTTATCACAATGGGCTCTTGAGGCAGAGACAATGAGATACATTTCCAAGGAGGCACTGGAGGCAGGGATCCTTTTCTGCCGCCAGCGCATATCAAAAAATTACCCCATAATATCACTTAATCAGTAGAAGGCCAATGGCTGGGCCCCAGGAAATGTGTCACTGTCACTGTGTACCAATAAGGGCTGATAACACAATGCTTGGCGCCAACAGTGCTGATGTACATTGAGTGCAGGCAACCCATATTATGGGGGCCTGAAGTCTGAAGCCTGCTATGTACCTCTAACACATAACGTATCGTAATGTAGCCTGTGACATTGAAAGCCTGTCCACCAAGCATGCATTAGGTTATTAAGGCACCATGATGTAGTTTCGGCATCTGAACAACGCTGCAGTCATTCAATGTCCATATAAAAGGGATGCTGGATGTTAGGCCCTAAAATCAGCCATGTTGGGTTCTCTTCCTTAAAGGAGTGTGTCTGCTTGGCAGTTCTTGTAAGTAGCTGTATTTTGACCCGCAATTTCTTTGCTGTATATTTTGCTTTCACTACTGAATCTACGCACTCATTCTTAAAGCAGAACACTATCTTCTCTCTGTGGGTATTTGCTAACGGAATTGTAATTGTACCGAGCCAACACGCAGACTGTGGATATTCCACTTGGATTCTTTTTCTATCTGCAGCTTCTGGAGGAGGAAGAGGAGAATCAATGGAAGCATGCAAGGCAGACATATTTACATCTTACATAGTCAAGAAAGAGCCACCCATACGCCATCACCCATGTTTGCAGGCCTGCACATGTCTGTGGAGATCTGCTATGATTTGCCAGGGAGGTTGTGATGGAACTGTGTGATGTACTGCATTCAGACCTTTAAACCACTTCCAGGAAAGCAGTCAGCTGTTAGTGGCTGTCTTGGTGAAGCAGATCATCAGTGCAGAAACAATGGTTCAAATGCCATCACTCAAGTCTTGCTGAACAGCCTGGTCAAGGTAGTGCAGATAATTACATCCTGCTATGCCTTACACAACTTTGTCCTGCAAAGGGCCATTGCCACAAAAGGAGCACAAAAAAGAAGAGAAACAGCCTCAACCAATGGCAAAAGAGGATTCCAACCAGGAGTTAACAATCTGCCAACCAACCATTCACTCAGAAGTCTCAAGGTAGGTTCCAATAGATGACACCTTTTAGTGCCCGTATCATACAATGTGGAGCATGTGCCCAGTACTCCGTCAAAATGTAGGATTTCTGCTAATACCTTCAGCTTTATTTCAAGCCCCATGAATGCCAAGCATTAGTCCCCAATTACCTTATTCTGCCTCATCCCAAATGAATTCTCACAACACATTGTAAAATTAAACGAATTTGCCTTGACAACTTTTTGTTGACCAGCAAATTCCTTCCTTACCTTTTCCCAGGATCAGAGCACAGATGAAACAAATGGTTCTTTCAGCCTCCTCCATCAAGTCTGTTCGGATGCTGTCCATCAACTCCTGAAAGAGTCACCCATCTCTGCAGGATCCCTGGAACAGGGCCTGCATACCTGGAGTGCAGCCACTCTGCTTTGGTGACTTGCTGCAACCAGTTCAATAACAACAGCATCAACTTAAATTTATATAGTGCCTTCAATGTAGAAAAATGTCTCAAGGTGTTTTACAGAAGCGGAATCAGACAAAAATGGATGCCAAGCCAAAGAAAGCAATATCTGGAGGGGTGACTAAGAGCTTGGTCAAAAAGGTAAGCTTGAAGAAGTGGCAGAGAGAGGTGGAGAGGTTAAGGGAGGGAATTCCAAAGCTCAGCCACCAATGCTGAGAGGGAAGTGAATGTTGTATGTGTAAGAGGCCAGAGTTGGAGAAATGCAGAGCTCTCGGAGAGTTGTCGGGTTGGAGGAGGTTACAGAGTTAGGGAGGAGCGCCATGAAGGGATTTCATAACAATAAAAATTTTACATAGAATTAGAATTTACAGCTGAGGAACAGGCCATTCAGCGCAACAGGTCTATGCTCCACTCAAGCCTCCTGTATACTAGTGCCTCTGCTATCTCTTCCTTAGTTTATTTGAGTACGCACGGATGCAATCCATCCAGACCCAAGGTTTTATCTTCTCTAAGTGTGTCTAGTTTATCAATTATCTCCCTGGTTTCTATCTTAAATGTCTTGGTATTCTTTTTTAAAATCTCTTCTTCTAATGCCATGTACACCTTCTCAGTCTCCTTGGTAAAAACTGAGGCAAAGTAACTATTCAATATTTCTGCCATTTCACTGTCATTACCTGTGAGTTTATCTTGTGCATCCCTTAGTGGCCCTATCCTTATGTAATTTTCCCTTTGTTATTTATATCTCTGTAGAATACTTTACTATTTCTTTTTATATTCTTTGATAATTTAATTTTGTAATTCCTCTTTGCCTTCCTAATTGTTTTGTTTTACTTCTTTCTTAACGTCATCGTATTCCTTTTTGTCATCCTTTCCTTTATTATCTATATACTTAGTGCATGCCTTTTACTTTAATTTCAATGTTACCCTTATCTCTTTATTCATTCATGGTGTCTCATTATTGGCTAGTTTGTTTATGTTTTTAGTGGAATATATTTCTCCTAAATTCTATTAATCACCTTTTTGAATATTTCCCACTGCTGTTCTATTTCTTTGTTTGTCAATGTTTTCCAGTTTACCTTCTCCATCCACACTCATCCATAATTAGCTTTTTTTCCAATCTATTGCTTTGGTCTTTGTCCTACTTATGTCTCTCTCAATCATTATCTTAAACCTTATTACGTTGTGATCACTATTGCCCAGATGCTCCCCTATGCTTACTTCTCTTATCTGCTGTGGTTCATTACCCATTACTAGATCCAGCAGTGATCCCTCTCTTGTTCGGCTTCTTATGTATTGAGTAGGAAAGGAGTCCTGTACACTGTGCAAACTCCATTTCCTTTTCCCCTTTCACTATCTCTTTTTGCCAGTTTATTTGGAGGTGGTTGAAATCTCCCATGATTATTGTGCTACTCCTTTTACTCATTTCATAGATTTGCCTTTCTAAATACATTATATCCTGTAATATTGAACAGCCAATGCTATTCTTTATGCAGCTAAGTTTCAGTTATCCCTACTATTTCTCTTCGAAATGTTGCCTCCAGTTCCCCCGTTTTGTTTTGAACACTGTGTACATTGCTGTACAGACAACTTAATTTGTTTTTATCAATCATGCCTCTTGCTTTATTTTTAACAATTATTTTATACTTACATTCTAGAACTTTACCTGTTCCCTGACCATTTATGCTACCCTTATTCCTTTCCTTGGTCTGACCTTTACTCTCGGCTCCTATTTCTTTTATCTTCAGGCTATTGTTATTTCTACCAGTTCCCTCCGCCGTCCCCCATCTTAATAGTTTAAAGTCTTATCTACAGCCCTATTTATCATTTTCACTAGGACCTTGATCCCATTCCGGTTCAGGTGCAGCCCATCCCAGCTCCTTCCTGTCCCTGTGCTGGTGTCAGTGTCCCATAAAATGGAACCCCTCTTTCCACACCACACTTTCAGCCATGCATTCACCTTCCTATCTGGCTATCCCTATGCCAATTAGCACATGGCTTGGGTAATATCCCAAAGTTACCACCCATGAGGTCTTGTTTTTTAATTTAATTCCGAGCACCTGATACTCCCTTAGCAGGACCTCCTCCCTATACTTTCCTATGTCATTAGTCCCGATATGGACCATGAGAACTGCATCTTTCCCCTTTCTTTCCAGGTTCCTCTCCAGTTGCTTCGAGATATCCTTTACCCTGACACCAGCTAGTTAACACACCCTCCTGGACTCTTGATCGTGACAGCAGAGGATGCTACCTCTTCCCCTAATTATTGAATCCCCTATAATTACCTTTCTATTTCTATTTGTCTCTCCACCTTAGACTGCTCCTGCTCCATGGTACCATAATTAACATTCTAGCCATCCTCCCTAAAGCCTACATCCTTATTCCCACAGGTAGCAAGTACATTGTACCTGTTGGATAGGACTAGTGTCTGCAGTACCTCCTTCTCTGCCTCTCCTAGGTTCCCCCCGACCCTGCTGACTGACAGTCACACATTCCCCTCCCTACATATGTGTTTTACTATGCGGTGTGACTGTACTCTACAGTAAACTATCCAAAAATTCCTCCCCCTCCCTTATGTGTCGGAGGATCCCCAGCTTGCACTCCAGCGCAATGACATTTCCTACACGTGTGATCATCCGGGACAGTCTCGCCGTCCACAAATTCCCATATTCTGCAGTCCTGACACACTGCCTGTTTTTTTTCTAATCTTTTTTTATTTACTTGTTAGCAGTAATTTATTTCTAGATTATAATTAGTAGATGAATTTAGTTTTATCACAAATTAATTAGTAATTAATTACTCTGATTATTTACTAATTACTTATTTAATGTTGATATATATTTAAAATTAGAGTGTAAATAATAAATTAAACACTTAGCTTAAATTCCTCAGGCTCCACTGCTCCTCCCTCTGCTCAGACTATGATGTCACTTTTTCAATTTTTTCCTGGGTTTGCTCCCCTGATTTGCTTTGCTACTGTTGGCTCTTTCAATTGGAGGCGTTGGGGGACTGGGAGCCAATGTAGGTTATTGAGCACAGGGAGACCTGGTATGAGTTAGGATGCGGTCAGCAGACATTTGGATGAGCTGAAGTTTATAGATGGTGGACGATGGGAGGCCGGACAGGAAAGCATAGGAGGTGAACTCTGGAGGTGAAAAAGACATGGATTAGAATTTCAGCAGCAGATGGGCTGAGGCAGGGTCGGAAATGGGAAATGTTTGTGATGGGTAGGATATGAGGTCGGAAGCTCAGCTCAGGGTCAAATAGAACACCGAGATTGCATACAGTCAGCTTCAACCTGAGACAGTGGCTGGGGAGGCGAGGGTATGAAGATGATGGCTTGAGTCTTCCCAGTGTTTAACTGGAGGAAATTGCAGGTCATCCTGGACTGGATGTCAGACAAGTAGCCTGACAATGCAGAGGCAGTGGAGGGGTCAGGAGAGGTGGGAGAGAGGTAGAGCTGGGTGTTGTCAGCATACATGTGGAAACTGATTCCGTGTCTTCAGATGATGCTCTGGCTATGATTGGAAAGGTAAGAGTGGAACCAAGCAAAGTCCCACTCACCTGGACAAAAGAGGAGAGACATTAGAGGAGGATGATGTGGTCAACTGTGTCAAAGGCTGCACAGAGGTCAAAAAGGATGAAGAGGGATAATGCACCATGGTCACAGTCACAGAAGATATAATTTGTGACTTTGATTAGGGATGTTCCAGTGCTATGGCAGAGGCGGAAAGTTGATTGGAGAGATTCAAACATGGAATTGCGGGAAATATGGACACAGATATGAGATGTGCTACAGTATGGGTGCAGCGAACAAGGGTTGCCCTTATGGAGCTAAGGGCACTCTCTGTCGGGGCAATAACAGAAATGCCTGGGTGGAAGTGGCTGAGTGGGTGAATGTAATTTCCTATTACGTGAAAGCAAATGAGAAGTTCTCAAACCTCAGGAAGATTGCCATTGTAAGACAACCCAGATTGTGTTTACTCAAAGTATGAGTTAACACAATGAATTAGCTCCCAATCTCTAGATTATGTGCTCACTTAAGCAATGTGCAAAGCATATATGTGCGGCATCTTTCAGCTCACATGCATATGCATGCCAATTTTCCTGCAGGACAAACTTTGTTGGTGGTACTGAAATATGTTTCTAATGTCACACATAAATCTCGCAAGCTGTGTCCTTAAAAATGCACTACGAACAGAAGCTACTTGCATGCTACATGTTCATGAGCTCGTTCAAGATGGCATGTTGGCTGGACACTTCATAGAATCATAGAAAGTTATGGCACAGAAGGAGGCCATTCAGCCCATTGTGTCGGTGCCAGATGAAAACGAGCTATCCAGCTTTATCGCACTTTCCAGCACTTGGTCCGTAGCCCTGTCAGTTACGACACTTCAAGTGCTCATCCAAGCACTTGTTAAATGATTTGAGGCTTTCTACCTCTACCACCCTTTCAGGCAGTGAAAACATTTCTCCTCAGCTCCCCTCTAATCCTTCTACCAATTACCTTAAATTTATGCCTCCTGGTCACTGATCCCTCTGCTAAGGGAAATAGGTTCTCCCTAGTCTCATCATAATTTTATATACCTCAATTAAATCTCCCCTCAGCCTCCTCTGCTCCAAAGAAAACAACCCCAGCCTATCCAATCTTTTCTCAAAGCTAAAATTCTCCAGCCCTGGCAACAAATCTCCTCTGCAGCCTCTCCAGTGCAATCACATTTTCCTGTAATGTGGTGACCAGAACTGTATGCAGTACTCAAGCTGTGGCCTAACCAATGTTTTATACAGTTCTCGCATAACCTCCCTGCTCTTACATTCTATGCCTTGGCTAATAAAGGGAAGTATCCTGCCTTGTTTGCCTTCCCCAAATGCATTACCTCACACTTCTCTGGATTCAATTCCATTTGCCACTTTTCTGCCCATCTGACCAGTCCATTGATATCTTCTTGCAGTCTACAGCTTTCCTCCTCACTATCAACCACACAGCCAATTTTTGTATCACCTGCAAACTTCTTGATCAAGCCCCCCACATTCAAGTCCAAATCATTAATATATACCACAAAAAGCAAGGGACCTACTACTGAGCCTTTGCGGGACCCCACTGAAAACAGCCTTCCAATCGCAAAAATACTGGTCGATCATTACGCTTTGCTTCCTTCCACTGAGCCAATTTTGGATCCAAGTAGCCAGTTTCCCTTTTACTTTTTTGACCAGTCTGCCATGTGGGACCTTGTCAAAAGCCTTGCTAAAATCCATGTACACTACATCAAACGCATTACCCTCATTGATCCTCCTTGTTACCTGCTCAAAAATTCAAGCAAGTTAATCAGATATTTTTTTTATTTTTTTTATTCGTTCACGGGATGTGGGCGTCGCTGGCAAGGCCGGCATTTATTGCCCATCCCTAATTGCCCTTGAGAAGGTGGTGGTGAGCCGCCTTCTTGAACCGCTGCAGTCCGTGTGGTGACGGTTCTCCCACAGTGCTGTTAGGAAGGGAGTTCCAGGATTTTGACCCAGCGACAATGAAGGAACGGCGATATATTTCCAAGTCGGGATGGTGTGTGACTTGGAGGGGAACGTGCAGGTGGTGTTGTTCCCATGTGCCTGCTGCCCTTGTCCTTCTAGGTGGTAGAGGTCGTGGGTTTGGGAGGTGCTGTCGAAGAAGCCTTGGCGAGTTGCTGCAGTGCATCCTGTGGATGGTGCACACTGCAGCCACAGTGCGCCGGTGGTGAAGGGAGTGAATGTTGAGGGTGGTGGATGGAGTGCCAATCAAGCGGGCTGCTTTATCTTGGATGGTGTCGAGCTTCTTGAGTGTTGTTGGAGCTGCACTCATCCAGGCAAGTGGAGAGTATTCCATCACACTCCTGACTTGTGCCTTGTAGATGGTGGAAAGGCTTTGGGGAGTCAGGAGGTGAGTCACTCGCCGCAGAATACCCAGCCTCTGACCTGCTCTCGTAGCCACAGTATTTATATGGCTGGTCCAGTTAAGTTTCTGGTCAATGGTGACCCCCAGGATGTTGATGGTGGGGGATTCGGCGATGGTATTGCCGTTGAATGTCAAGGGGAGGTGGTTAGACTCTCTCTTGTTGGAGATGGTCATTGCCTGGCACTTATCTGGCGCGAATGTTGTCCAAGTCTTGCTGCATGCGGGCTCGGACTGCTTCATTATCTGAGGGGTTGCGAATGGAACTGAACACTGTGCAGTCATCAGCGAACATCCCCATTTCTGACCTTATGATGGAGGGAAGGTCATTGATGAAGCAGCTGAAGATGGTTGGGCCTAGGACACTGCCCTGAGGAACTCCTGCAGCAATGCCCTGGGGCTGAGATGCTTGGCCTCCAACAACCACTACCATCTTCCTTTGTGCTAGGTATGACTCCAGCCACTGGAGAGTTTTCCCCCTGATTCCCATTGACTTCAATTTTACTAGGGCTCCTTGGTGCCACACTCGGTCAAATGCTGCCTTGATGTCAAGGGCAGTCACTCTCACCTCACCTCTGGAATTCAGCTCTTTTGTCCATGTTTGGACCAAGGCTGTAATGAGGTCTGGAGCCGAGTGGTCCTGGCGGAACCCAAACTGAGCATCGGTGAGCAGGTTATTGGTGAGTAAGTGCCGCTTGATAGCACTGTCGACGACACCTTCCATCACTTTGCTGATGATTGAGAGTAGACTGATGGGGCGGTAATTGGCCGGATTGGATTTGTCTTGCTTTTTGTGGACAGGACATACCTGGGCAATTTTCCACATTGTCGGGTGGATGCCAGTGTTGTAGCTGTACTGGAACAGCTTGGCTAGAGGCGCAGCTAGTTCTGGAGCACAAGTCTTCAGCACTACAGCTGGGATGTTGTCGGAGCCCATAGCCTTTGCTGTATCCAGTGCACTCAGCCGTTTCTTGATATCACGTGGAGTGAATAGAATTGGCTGAAGACTGGCTTCCGTGATGGTGGGGATATCGGGAGGAGGCTGAGATGGATTATCCACTCGGCACTTCTGGCTGAAGATGGTTGCAAACGCATCAGCCTTGTCTTTTGCACTCACGTGCTGGACTCCGCCATCATTGAGAATGGGGATGTTTGCAGAGCCTCCTCCACCCGTTAGTTGTTTAATTGTCCACCACCATTCACGACTGGATGTGGCAGGACTGCAGAGCTTTGATCTGATCCGTTGGTTGTGGAATCGCTTAGCTCTGTCTATAGCATGTTGCTTCCGCTGTTTAGCATGCATGTAGTCCTGAGTTGTAGCTTCACCAGGTTGGCACCTCATTTTTAGGTACGCCTGGTGCTGCTCCTGGCATGCTCTTCTACACTCCTCATTGAACCAGGGTTGATCTCCTGGCTTGTTGGTAATGGTAGAGTGAGGAATATGCCGGGCCATGAGGTCACAGATTGTGCTGGAATACAATTCTGCTGCTGCTGACGGCCCACAGCGCCTCATGGATGCCCAGTTTTGAGCTGCTCGATCTGTTCTGAATCTATCCCATTTAGCACGGTGGTAGTGCCACACAACACGTTGGATGGTGTCCTCAGTGCGAAGACGGGATTTCATCTCCACGAGGACTGTGCGGTGGTCACTCCTACCAATACTGTCATGGACAGATGCATTTGCGACAGGTAGATTGGTGAGGACGAGGTCAAGTAAGTTTTTCCCTCGTGTTGGTTCGCTCACCACCTGCCGCAGGCCCAGTCCAGCAGCTATGTCCTTCAGGACTCGGCCAGCTCGGTCAGTAGTGGTGCTACCGAGCCACTCTTGGTGATGGACATTGAAGTCCCCCACCCAGAGTACATTTTGTGCCCTTGCTACCCTCAGTGCTTCCTCCAAGTGTTGTTCAACATGGAGGAGGACTGATTCATCAGCTGAGGGAGGACGGTAGGTGGTAATCAGCAGGAGGTTTCCTTGCCCATGTTTGACCAGATGCCATGAGATTTCATGGGGTCCAGAGTCAATGTTGAGGACTCCCAGGGCCACTCCCTCCTGACTGTATATCACTGTACCGCCACCTCTGGTGGGTCTGTCCTGCCGGTGGGACAGGACATCCCCAGGGATGGTGATGGAAGAGTTTGGGACGTTGGCTGAAAGATATGATTCTGTGAGTATGGCTATGTCAGGCTGTTGCTTGGCTAGTCTGTGGGACAGCTCTCCCAATTTTGGCACAAGTCCCCAGATGTTCGTAAGGAGGACCTTGCAGGGTCGACTGGGCTTGGTGTTTTACCGTTGTCGTGTCCGGTGCCGAGTGGTCCGTCCGGTTTTATTCTTATTATGACTTTTCGTAGCGAGATTTTACAACTGAGTGGCTTGCTAGGCCATTTCAGAGGGCAATTAAGAATCAACCATATTGGCCAGACCGGGTAAGGGCGGCAGGCTTCCTTCCCTAAAGGACATTAGTGAATCAGATGGGTTTTTACCACAATCCGGTCGTTTCATGGCCATCATTACTGATACTAGTATTTTAATTCCAGATTTTTTTTTTATTAATTGAATTTAATTAATTAATTGAATTTAAATTCGCCAGCTGCCGTGGCGGGATTTGAACTCATAACTCTGGATTTTAGTCTAGGCCTCTGGATTACTAGCCCAGTAACATAACCACTATGCTACCGTACCCTTAACAAAACCATGCCGAATGTTCTTGATTAACCCAAGCCTTTATAAATGATGATTTATGCTATCCCTCAGAATCAATTTCAATAATTTGCCCACAAACAAGGTTAGACTGACTGGCCTATAATTACTCAGTCTATCTCTTTCTCCCTTTTTAAACAATAGTACAATGTTAGCAGTCCTCCAATCCTCCGGCGCATAGAAATATAGAAAATAGGAGCAAGAGTAGGCCATTCAGCTCTTCGGGTCTGCTGCACCATTCAAAATGATCATGGCTGATCGTCTAACTCAGTACCCTGTTCCCGCATTTTCCCCATATCCCTTGACCCCTTCAGCATTAAGAAATATATCTATCTCCTTCTTGAATACATCTAATGACGTGGCCTCCACTGCTTTCTGTGGTAGAGAATTCCAAAGGTTCACCACCCTCTGAGTGAAGAAATTTCTCCTCATCTCGGTTCTAAATGGCATACCCCGTATCCTGAGACTGTGACCCCTGGTTCTGGACTCCCCAGCCATCGGGAACATCCTCCCTGCATCTAGTCTGTCTAGTCCTGTTAGAATTTTATATGTTTAGATGAGATCACCTCTCATTCTTCTAAACTCTAGTGAATATAGGCCTAATCGACATAATCTCTCCTCATACATCAGTCCTGCCATCCCAGGAGTCAGTCTGGTAAACTTTCATTGCACTCCCTCCATGGCAAGGATATCCTTCCTCAGATAAGGAGACCAAAACTGCATACAATACTCCAAATGTGGTCTCACCAAGGCCCTGTATAACTGCAGTAAGACCTCCTTGCTCCTGTACTCAAATCCTCTTGCAATGAACGCCAACATACCATTCGCCTTCCTAACTGCTTGCTGTACCTAAATGCTCGCTTTCAGCGACTTGTGTACATGAACACCCAGGTCTCGTCGCACCTCCCCTTTTCCCAATCTATCACCATTCAGATAATAATCTGCCTTTCTGTTTTTACAACCAAAGTGGATAACCTCACATTTATCCACGTTATACTGCATTTGCCATGTTCTTGCCCACTCACCCAACTTGTTTAAATCACATTGGAGCCTCTTTGCAACCTCCTCACAGCTCACATTCCACCCCAGCTTTGTGTCATCTGCAAACTTGGAAATGTTACATTTAGTTTCCTCATCCAAATCATTGATATATATTGTGAATAGTTGGGGCCCAAGCACTGATCCCTGCGGTACCCCACTAGTCATTGTCTGCCACCCGTTTATTCCAATTCTCTGTTTCCTGTCTGTCAACCAATTCTCAATCCATGCCAGTATATTCCCCCCAATCCCATGTGCTTTAATTTTGCACACTAACCTCTTGTATGGGATCTTGTCAAAAGCCTTCTGAAAATCCAAATACGCCACATCCACTGGTTCTCCCCTATCTATTCTATTAGTTACATCCTCAAAAAACTCCAGTAGATTTGTTAAGCATGATTTCCCTTTCATAAACCCATGCTGCATTTGTCCAATCCCATTAATGCCCTCCAAGTGTTCTGTTATCACATCTTTTATAATAGACTCTAGCATTTTCCAAGCGAGCCAGGGAGGATTGGAAAATAATGGTCAGAGCCTCCGCTATTTCCTCCCTTGCTTATCTTAACAGCTTGTCGAACATTTTTATGACTTTGTCTTGACTCTTCAAAATTCCAACATCTTTCATACCTGCTTTTGTATCTGCTTGCAGAAAGAGATTGCACCAAACAGATGGCAGCAAAGTCAAACCAAAGAAGGGCCTTCCAACTAACAGCTCCTAACTTGATTCAACAGTACCCTGCAAATCATAAGAACATAAGAACATAAGAAATAGGAGCAGGAGTAGGCCAATCGGCCCCTCGAGCCTGCTCCGCCATTCAATAAGATCATGGCTGATCTGATCCTAACCTCAAATCTAAATTCATGTCCAATTTCCTACCTGCTCCCCATAACCCCTAATTCCCTTTACTTCTAGGAAACTGTCTATTTCTGTTTTAAATTTATTTAATGATGTAGCTTCCACAGCTTCCTGGGGCAGCAAATTCCACAGACCTCTGAGTGAAGAAGTTTCTCCTCATCTCAGTTTTGAAAGAGCAGCCCCTTATTCTAAGATTATGCCCCCTCGTTCTAGTTTCACCCATCCTTGGGAACATCCTTACCGCATCCACCCGATCAAGCCCCTTCACAATCTTATATGTTTCAATAAGATCGCCTCTCATTCTTCTGAACTCCAATGAGTAGAGTCCCAATCTACTCAACCTCTCCTCATATGTCCACCCCCTCATCCCCGGGATTAACCGAGTGAACCTTCTTTGTACTGCCTCCAGAGCAAGTATGTCTTTTCTTCAGTATGGACACCAAAACTGTATGCAGTATTCCAGGTGCGGTCTCATCAATACCTTATATAACTGCAGCAATACCTCCCTGTTTTTATATTCTATCCCCTAGCAATAAAAGCCAACATTCCATTGGCCTTCTTGATCACCTGCTGCACCTGCATACTAACCTTTTGATTTTCTTGCACTAAGACCCCCAGATCCCTTTGTACTACAGTACTTTCCAGTTTCTCGCCATTAACTTGCTCTCTGATTTTTCCTGCCAAAATCATGGGCTGCAGGCCATTGAAGGAGTCATGGAGCAAGAGCTTCAAAGGTTTCCTGAAGCTCAAGGCTAGTACCAACCTTGTCTTACTCAACTCCTCCTATGCCAAACTTGGCTCAGTGCTAGCCCTCTCACCTCTAAGTCCGAAGGATATGCTCCACGCCAGAGACTTGAGAACAATATCTAGGCTGACACTTCTGTGCATTACTGATGGAGTGTTACACTGTCGGAGGTGCCATCTTTTGGATGAGAAATTTAACCGAGGCCCCCTCTGCCTCTCAGATGGATATGAAGGATCCCACAGCACTATTTTAAAGAAGAGCAGGGTGGTCCAGTGTCCGTGCCAGCATTTATCCCTCAAACATCACCACCAAAACAGATTATCTGGTTATTTATCTCATTGTAGTTTGTAGAACCCAGCTGTGCATAAATTGGCTGCCACATTTCCTTGCATTACAACAGTGACTACATTTCAAAAGTACTTCATTGCCCGTGAAACTTGGGGGCATTCTGAGGATGTGAAAGGCACTATATAAATGCAAGTTCTTTCTTTACTCCCTCATTCATTTAGTGACAGATATTGTACCATGCGACATGACCTTCAGTAACACAGTAACAGTTCTAGGCAGGAGAAGACCTTCAGTCCATCTAGCTCACCTGTCCACAGTATTCCCTTGGTGCATTTCTAATAACACTGAATCCCAATTATTGACAAGAACCACAGTAGTTTCTCCTTGAAACCCATTAATGTTTAATGTTCCACCACCAGTGCTAGTAATCTGTTCCACATATTTGCTCCCTCTCAATTAACAAAGTTTCTGCTGCATTTCTGAGAGTAGTGGTGAACGGTTGTTTTTCAGACTGGAGGGAAATATACAGTGGTGTCCCCCAAAAGTTGGTATTAGAACCACTGTTCTTTTTGATATATATTAATGATCTGGACTTGGGTATACAGGGCATAATTTCAAAGTTTGGAGATGACACGAAACTCGGAAAAGTAGTAAACACGAGGACGATAGTAGCAGACTTCAGGAGGCCATAGACAGACTGGTGAAATGGGTAGTCACATGGCAGACAACATTTAACGCAGAGAAGTGTGACTCTTCATTCTTTCTACATTTTAGAAGCAAGAATGAGGAGAGGCAAATATAAACTAAATGGTACAATTTTAAAGGGGATGCAGGAACAGAGAGACCTGGGGGTGCACATATACAATTCTTTGAAGGTGGTAGAACAAATTGAGAAGGCTGTTAAAAAAGCATATGGGATCGTTGGCTTTATAAATAGAGGCATAGAGTACAAAAGCAAGGAAGTTATGCTAAACCCTTATAAATCACTAGTTAGGCCTTGGGATTATTGTGTCCAATTCTGGGCATGACAATTTAGGAAGGATGTCAAGGCTTGGGGAGGGTGCACAGAAGATTTACTAGAATGGTATCAGGGATGAGGGATTTCAATTACATGGAGAGACTAGAGAAGCTGGGATTGTTCTCCTTAGAGCAGAGAAAGTTAAGTGGAGATTTAATAGGAGCATTCAAAATTAAGAAGGGTTTTGATGGAGTAAATAAGGAGAAACTGTTTCCAGTGGCAGAAGGGTCGGTAACCAGAGGACACAGATTTAAGGCAATTGGCAAAAGAGCCAGAGGTGAAATGAGGAGAATTTTCTTTACGGAGCGAGTTATTATCATCTGGAAAGCAATGCCTGAAAGGGTGGTGAAAACAGATTCAATAGTAACTTTCAAAAGCGATTGGATAAATACTAGAAAAGGAAAAATTTGCATGGCCATGGGAAAAGAGCAGGGGAGCGGGACTAATTGGATAGCTCTTTCAAGGAACCAGCATATGCACGATGAGTCAAATAGCCTCCTTCTGTGCTGTAAAATTCTATGATTCTATGATTTCTTATTTTCTTTTGTTGTCCTTAATTTGTAAATATTACCCCTTGCATTTAAATTCTGTATATAGCAGAAAAGCTTATTTGGATCTAATTTGTCCAAACTTTTCACAATTTTGTTTGCAGGGAACGGTTCCAACACCATTCTAACAGATGTTTCTATACAGGTTTTCCGTGATGAGGGCTGAGTCCCTTGTCAAAACATCCCGCCTCACTCATCCCATCTGGCATTGCACCAATTCAGGTACAACAATCCTGGAAGTTTTGGGCAGTCAGAATGAGGAGGAATGAAAGGTCTTTGATCTGAAACGTTAACTCTATTTCTTTCTCCACAGATGCTGCCTCACTTGCTGAGCTTTTTCAGCATTTTCTGTTTTTATTTCAGATTTCTAGCATCTGCAGTATTTTGCTTTTGTTTTAGAATGAGGAGGGAGCCTGGCTGAAGCACTACACATGAGTGAGGAGAAGCAAGTGCAGATATCAGCAGAGGAACAGGAATTAGATGGCCAGGATTGCTCAAGGCCTCTATACCTGCTTATGGAGGAAAGCTGCTGTCTGTTCACCAATGCTTCATCTAGTCTTTTGAGAATATGCAAAGCATTGTGTAAATTTTGGCAATAAATGCAAAGGGGTCCACTACCCATATATGAACAATTCACAGAATTGCAATCCAGAATGGAGCATGTGGCAACTGTACAGCCATCTGTAATGACACCCCAGTGACAGAAGCCTTAAGTCCAGTTGCAGTTTCTCTTCTGAATTCTCTAGGTCAAAAGAAATCTTGCGCTCCAATGTGTCTCTTATGTCCAGATTCAACATGCTGGGGAATCGGATTGAGAGAACCTTGATGCAAGACTTCACACACCTCAGTCCTGATCACATGCTCCACACAGATCAGTGAACATGCTAATGGAGTGCCCAGCAGCTGCGAGATGGCACGGATTAGGCTGCTGCTTCTTAGTGTGATGCCAAATCCATCGCTCCCAGCTGGCCACCTCCAATGACAGATAAAGGGCCAGAAAGCGGACAGAACCAAGATAGCCACTTCAGCATCAGATGTAGGATCAGCAATCTCATGACCCAACACAAAGAGGTAGAGGACCACCTCCAGCACAGGAGGTGCCAACAGACACCCAGCTGCCAGCCACTATACTTACTTCTCCCATTGGTGAAGCAAATAAAAGGAGCACTAGATTAGGTTGTCACTATAATTGTCACCAATGGGAAGTACTGGAGTAAAAACCTCAGTGACACTGTTCATTTGTAGGCAGATAAAATGCTTTATTTCAACTTGATCTAGAGGATTCATTTCTGATGGGCCATAATAAGGTAGCAACAGATGGACGAGTGGTCATGCATGAGGTATGGTAGATGGACATGGTGGCCCTGAAATTCCAGTACTCGGGGAGAGTAGTCTTGTGGTGTAATGTCCATAGGGGAAGGGTGATCAGAATTTGGGGTGAAGCTAGATCTGTCAGGGTTCCACCCATTATCAACCCTTTCAGAAATTCTGAGAGTTTCAGTGACGAGCCCATTAAAAACTGCGAGTCCCTGGTGTTGAGTATTGCTAGGGCTCTGGAGGAGGGAGTTTAAAACGTTCCAGTTCCAGTTTCATGGAGAGATCAATTGTAGAGTAATTGATTGTTTTGACAAAACTATAAGAACATTTTTAAAATTTGGAGCCACTGCCTGATTCCTGCAAGGCCCACAATGGGACATGATGCCTCGGTTCTGTATGGGCGCTCACTCAGGACATTTGCCTGAATTTGCCTGAACCCTGGATTTCTGTCAAAGTCAGGGATGATGTTAGTGGGTGGGTGAAAGTTCTGTTCCACCTCAAATCTGCCCCTCACGGCTGCCCCAGCAATTTCTGGGCTGGTGTTTCTTGGGCCATTACTTTTCGCAAAAGTTGACAGGGGTGCTTGTAAATGATATACTGACATACTGGCACCATAGTCCTCCTGGATGCTATTCATCTTCCATTTCTTCAGCCTCGTCCTCAGTATTCTTCTTGCCTAGCCCTTACCCTAACCCTAACCCTAACCCTAACCCAATGGGGACAATGAGCTTCCTTATTTGGGCTGTCCCTCAGCGACATCATCTGAAGACATGAAGATAGGAATATAGGAACAGGAGTAAGCCATTTAGCCCCTCGGGCATGTTCCATCTTTCAATGAGAATGTGGTTGATCTGTGACCTAACTACATTTACCCACTTTAGTCCCATATCCCCTAATACCTTTGGTTAACAAAAATCTGTCAATCTCAAATTTAAAATTAACAATTGAGCTAGCATCAATTGCAGAAGAGAGTTACAAACTTCTACCACCCTTTGCTTGTAGAAGTGTTTCCTAACTTCACTCCTGAAAGTCCTGGCTTTAATTTTTAGGCTATGTCCCTTAGTCCTAGACCCCCCGACCAGCAGAAATAGTTTCTCTCTATCTAGCCTGTCAGTTCCCCTTAATATCTTCAAAGCTTCGATCAAATCACTCCTTAAATTCCAGGGAATACAACCATAGTTTGTGCAATCTCTCCTCGTAATTTAACCCTTGGAGTCCAGGTATCATTCTAGTAAATCTACACTGCACTCCCTCCAAGGCGAATTCATCCTTCCAAAGGTGCAGTGCCCAGAACTGAACACAATACTCCAGGTGTGGTCTAACCAGGGCTTTGTGTAGCTGTGGCATAACTTCTACCCCCTTGTTCTCTAGATATAAAGGCCAGCATTCCATGAACCTTTTTGATTATTTTCTGTACCTGTCCATGACATTTCAATGACCTATGTATATGGACCCCTAAGTGTTTTTGGACCTCTGCTGTTTTGAGCTTTTCACCATTTAGAAAGTACTCTGATCTATCCTTTTTAGGTCCAAAGTGGATGACCTCATATTTGTCTACACTGAAATCCATTTGCCACAGTTTTGCCCATTCACTTAATCTATTAATATCTCTCTGTAATGTCATGCTTCCATCTATTTTGTCTACAATGCTGCCTATCGTTATGTCAGCGGCATACCATATGTGGCTCTCTATCCCGTCATCTAAGTCATTAATAAATACAGTGAATAGTTGTGGGACAGTGATGTCAGGTTCCACAGGTACGCTGGCGACACACATCTCTACCTCATCACAACTTCTCTCGAACCCTCCACTGCCTCTGTGTATCAGCCTGCTTGTCCGACATCTGTTCCTGGATAAGCCACAATTTGCTCCAATTAAACATTGGAATGACCAAACCCATTGTTTTCAGTTCCCGCCACAAACTCTGTTTCCTCACTATCGATTCCCTGTCAAAAGATGAACCAGCTGTTCACAACATCTGGGTCAAAGGAACATCGGAACATAGGAACAGGAGTAGGCCATTGAGCTCCTCCAGCCTGTTCCGCCATTCAATTAAATCATGGCTGATCTGTATCCCAACTCCATCTACCCGCCTTGGTTCCGAAACCCTTAATACCTTGCCTAACAAAAATCTATCAATCTCAGTTTTGAAATTTACAATTGACCTAGCCTCAACAGCTTTTTGGGGGAGAGAATTCCAGATTTTCACTACCGTTTGTGTGAAGAAGTGCTTCCTGATATCCTGAATGGCCTAGCTCTAATTTTAATGTCCCTTGTTCTAGACTCCCTCACCAAAGGAAATAGTTTCTCTCCATCTACCATATCAAATCGCTTAATCATCATAAACATCTCAATTCAATTATTCCTTAATCCTCTATACTCAAGGCAATACAAGTTGCCTATGCAACCTGTCCTCAAAATTTAACCCTTTTAACCCCGGTATCATTCTGGAGAATCTGCGCTGCACCCCCTCCTTCCTGAGATGCAGTGCCCAGAACTGAACGCAGTAAAATGGAGCTGAAATCCTCATCCACACTTTTATTACCTTCAGATTCACCTATTCCAATGCTCTCCTGGCCAACCAACCACTTTGCACCCTCCATAACTGAGCTTATCCAAAATTCTGCTGCCCAAATCATAACCTGTACCAAATCCTGATTTTAAAATTCTCATCCTCGTATTCAAATCCCTTCACGGCCTCGCTCCTCCCTATCTCTGTAACCTCTTCCAGCACTAAAACCCTTGAAGAACAATGCCTTCCACCAACTCTGGCCGCTTGTGCATCCCCCACTCCCTTCACCCCATCATTGGCGGCTGTGTGCCTTCAGCCTTACAGGCCCTAAGCTCCGGAATTCCATCTCCACCTTGCCACCTCTTTAAGACCTTCTTTAATCTTGATATCTCCCTCTTTGACTTGATGCCAATTTTTGTCTGACTATACTCCTGTAAAGCGCCTTGGGATGATTTTTCTTCATTAAAGGTGTTATATTGTTCTTGTTGTTGTACTGCCTTTGATGTGTCCAAGCATATGAACCTCCATTTTAACATGATGATCATATGTTCCACGAGAATTCTGGTGTCTCATTCTGCTCGTGTTTTATGGCTGTCTCAAGGGCTCATCAGCTTCTTCTTTGTCCCTGAAGAATTATTTGTCCAGACCTCCTCTTCATTCAAATAATGGTAGCACAATGGATTGACGTAAAATGGGAAACCAGATGCCTTGCACTTTAGGAAATCCTTTCACCTGGTAAATGTCCTGTGCCCTCTCATGCTGCTACCATTTTTCTGTGTAGGATGAAAGAGTTTCCCTGGCAGCAATGTTTTGTCACCTGCTTGATGCCTTGGTGCACAGCGAACTGACATATGTGGCAGTACCAGTGGTAGTTTAGAAAGACCTGATGGCATAGAAATTAAAGGTGGTCATTGCCAGCACAGCCATCAGCAGCACTGCCTTTGTGATTGATGTTGTCTGAAGGTCTGGATCAAGGAGCACATCTCAATCACTACCTCCCTCGTGAAGTGTTGGCTGAAAAGGCAGGTTTTCTCTGACATACCCAGGTAGCTCTGCCTCAATCTATATATCTTGTTCCTGCCCAGAGAACACATTTTTAAAAATTCATTCTGGAGTTGTGGGTATCGCTAGCAAGGCCAGCATTTGTTGCCCATCCCTAGTTGAAGGTGATGGTGAGCCTTCTTCTTGAACTGCTGCAGACCATGTGGTGAAGGTACTCCCATAGTGCTGTTAGATAGGAAGTTCCAGAATTTTGATTCAGCGACCATAAAGGAATGGCGATATTTGTCTAAGTCAGGGTGGTGTGTGACTTGGAGGGGAATTTGGAGGAGATGGTGTTCCCATGCACCTGCTGCCCTTGTCCTTCTAGGTAGTGGAGGTCACGGCTTTTGAAGATGCTGTCACTGAAGCCTTGGTAAGTTGCAGATAGTACACACTGCAGCCAGTGGTTGAGGGAGTGGATGTTCAAGGTGGTGGATGGACTGCCAATCAAGCGGACTGCTTTGGCCTGGATGGTGTTGAGCTTCTTGAACATTGTTGCAGCTGCACCCATCAACGTAAGTGGAGAGTATTCCATCACGCTCCTGATCTGTGCTTTGTAGGTGGTGGAAAGGCTTTGGAGAGTCCTCACATCTTGTGTAATTGCACCTGTCTAGGAACCCTTCATAAAAACATCCCTTCCTCCTGTAAGTGCAAGAGGAATTTCCAGAGGATTTATCACCTTCATATATTTGGTTACTGCAACTAAAATTGCAGCTAGGCAGCACGACTTGACACCCAATTCTATAATCTGTGCCCCCATCGAGCAAGTCTCACAATTTTGGGGCTTAAACATTTAAACATACAAAAAGAAAGGTGAGAGAAGTCCATTAGACCTGCTCATTAGATGGTGCACTACCCTCCCCAATTCCTAACTGGCTAATGGAATGCAGGCCTTTATATCTAGAGGACTAGAATACAAAGGGGTAGAAATTATGCTACACCTATACAAAGCCCTGGTTAAACTACACCTGGAGTACTGCGTTCAGTTCTGGGCATCGGACCTTAGGAAGGATATAATGGCCTTGGAGGTAGTGCAGCGTAGCTTTACTAGAATGATGGAAACATTGAAACATAGAAAATTTATGGCACAGAAGGAGCCCATTGGGCCTATCGTGTCTGTGCCGGTTGAAATAGAGCTACCCAGCCTAATTCCACTTTCCAGCTCCTGGTCCATAGCCTTGTAGGTTATGGCATTTCCAAGTACCTTTTAAATGTGATGAAGGTTTCTGCCTCTACCACCCTTTCAGGTAGTGAATTCCAGACCCCCATCACCCTCCGGGTGAAAAAATGTTCCCTCAGCTCCCTTCTAATCCTTCTACCAATTACTTTAAATCTATGGTTATTGAACTCTCTACTAAGGGAAATAGGTCCTTCCTGTCCACTCTTCTTAGGCCCCTCATAATTTTATACACATCAATTAAATCACCCCTCAGCCTCCTCTGTTCTAAAGAAAACAACCCAGCCTATCCAATCTTTTCTCATAGCTAAAATTCTCCAGTCCTGGCAACATCCTCGTAAATCTCCTCTGTGCCCTCGAGTGCAATCATATCTTCCCTGTAATGTGGTGACCAGAACTGTATGCAGTACTCAAGCTGTGGCCTGGCTAGTGTTTTTGCACTTCTAGCATAACCTCCCTATTCTTATTTTCTATGCCTTGGCTAAAAAGGAAAATATCCCGAAGGCCTTGTCAACCACCTTGTCTACCTGTCCTGATACCTTTAGGGATCTGTGGACATGCACTCCAAGGTCCCTCACTTCCTCTACACCTTGCAGTATCCTCCCGTTTAATGTGTTTTCCCTTGCCTTGTTTAACCTTCCCAAATGCATTACCTCACACTTCTCCCGTTTGAATTCCATTTGCCACTTCTCTGCCCACTTGACCAGTCCACTGATATCTTCCTGCAGTCTGCGGCTTTCCTCCTCACTATCAACCACATGGCCAATTTTTGTATCATCTGCAAACTTCTTAATCATGCCCCTTACATTTATGTCTAAGTCATTGATATATCCCACAAAAAGTAAGGGACCTCGTACTGACCCCTGCGGAACCCCGCTGGAAACAGCCTTCCAGTCACAAAAACGCCCGTCGACCATTACCCTTTGCTTCCTGCCACTAAGCCAATTTTGGATCCAATTTGCCACTTTCCCTTGGATACCTTGGGCTTTTACTTATTTGACCAGTCTGTCATGTGGGACCTTGTCAAAAGCCTTACTAAAATCCATGTAGACTACATCAAACACACTACCCTCAAGGGAGAGTCCGAGAGCGAGAGGAGAGTCCGAGAGGTGACCACAGTGTAAAAGGAGAGTCCGAGAGTGAGAGGAGAGTCCGAGAGGTGAGCGCAGTGTAAAAGGAGAATCCGAGAGGTGAGCGCAGTGTAAAAGGAGAGTCCGAGAGGTGAGCGCAGTGTAAAAGGAGAGTCCGAGAGTGGCAGAGAGTCCAAGAGGTGAGCGCAGTGTAAAAGGAGAGTCCCGAGTGCAGGAAGAGAGTCCGAGAGGTGAACGTAGTGTAAATCTAAGGCAAGTCATGGCAGCAGAGCTCGCACCCGTGATATGCTCCTCCTGCACTATGTGGGAAGTCATGGACACTACAGGTGTCCCTGGCGACCATGTGTGCAGGAAGTGTGTCCAGCTGCAGCTACTGGCTAACTGCATTTCGGAGCTGGAGCTGCGGGTGGATTCACTGTGGAGCATCCGCGATGCTGAGATTATCGTGGATAGCACATTCAGTGAGGTGGTCACACCGCAAGTAAAGATTACGCAGGCAGAAAGGAAATGGGTGACCACCAGGCAGAGTAAAAGGACTAGGCAGGTAGAGCAGGAGTCCACTGGGTCCATCTCCCTCTCAAACAGATATACCGCTTTGGATTCTGCTGGGGGAGATGGCTTAGCAGGGGAAAGCAGCAAAAGCCAAATTCGTGGCACCACGGGTGACTCTGCTACACAGGAGGGGAGGAATAAGAGTGGCAGGGCTATAGTGATAGGGCATTCAATTGTAGAGGGAACAGATAGGTGTTACTGCTGCTGCAAACGTGACTCCAGGATGGCATGTTACCTCCCTGGTGCTAGGGTCAAGGATGTCATGGAGTGGCTGCAGGGCATTCTGGAGGGGGAGGGTGAACAGCCAATAGTCGTGGTCCATATCGGTACCAACAACAGAGGTAAGAAAAGGGATGAAGTCCTGCAAGGTGAATTTAAGGAGTTAGGAGATAAATTAAAAAGCAGGACCTCAAAGGTAGTGATCACAGGATTACTACCAGTGCCACGTGCTAGTGAGTATAGGAACAGGAGAATAGACCAGATGAATGCGTGGCTGCAGGGATGGTGTAGGAGGGAGGGATTTAGATTCCTGGGACATTGGGACCAGTTCTGGGGAAGGTGGGACCTGTACAAGTGGGACGGGTTACACCCAAACAGGACCGGGACCGATGTCCTCGTGGGGGTGTTTGCTAGTGCTGTTGGGGAAGGTTTAAACTAGAATGGCAGGGGGATGGGAACCCGAGCAGGGAGACAGAGGAGGGGGAAACAAGGATAGAAACGAAAGACAGAAAGGGAAGAAGCAATAGTGGAAGGCAGAGAAAACAAGGGCAAAAAACAAATAGGGCCATAGTGCAAAATTAAACTAAGATGACGAGCAATCTTAAAAAGACAAGTCGAAAGGCATTGCGTCTTAATGTGCGGAGCATTCGCAATAAGCTGGATGAATTAACAGCACAGATAGACATTAACGATTATGATATAGTTGCGATTACAGAGACATGGCTGCAGGGTGACCAAGGGTGGGAACTGAACATCCAGGGGTATTCAATATTTAGGAAGGGCAGGCAAAAAGGGAAAGGAGGTGGGGTAGCATTGTTAGTAAAGGAGGAAATCAATGCAATAGAGAGGAAGGATATTGGCTCAGAAAATCACGATGTGGAATCTGTATGGGTGGAGCTAAGAAACACCAAGGGGCAGAAAACATCGGTGGGGGTTGTCTATAGGACCCCAAACAGTAGTGGAGATGTAGAGATTAGAGATGCATGCAAGAATGGTACAACTATAATCATGGGTGACTTTAATCTACATATAGATTGGTCAAACCAAATTAGCAATAATACTGTGGGGGAGGAATTCCTGGAGTGTGCACGTGATGGTTTTCTAGACCAACATGTTGAGGAACCAACAAGAGAACAGCAATCCTAGACTGGGTATTGTGCAATGAGAAAGGATTAATTAACAATCATGTTGTGCGGGGTCCCTCAGGGAAAAGCGACCATAACATGATAGAATTCCTCATTAAGATGGAGAGTTTAGTAGTTGAATCCAAAACTAGGGTCCTGGATCTAAATAAAGGAAATTACGAAAGTATGAGGTGCGAGTTGGCTATGATAGATTGGGGAACTTCACTAAAAGGGATGACAGTGGATAGGCAATGGCTAATATTTAAAGGACGTGTGCAGGAATTACAACAATTATTCATTCCTGTCTGGCGCAAAAATAAAACAGGAAAGGTGGCTCAACCATGGCTTACAAAAGAAATTAGAGATAGTATTAGATCCAAAGAGGAGACACATAAAATGACCAGAAAAAGCCTGAGGATTGGGCACAGTTCAGAATTCAGCAAAGGAGGACAAAGAGATTGATTAAGAGGGGAAAAATAGAGTATGAGAGTAAACTAGCAGGGAACATAAAAACTGACTGTAAAAGCTTCTATCAATATGTCAAGAGAAAAAGATTAGTGAAGACAAATGTAGGTCACTTACAGTCAGAAATGGGGGAAATTATAATGGGGAGCAAAGAAATGGCAGAACAATTAGACACATACTTTGGGATCGATATTGCCAGGGCTCTGGGTTCGCGGCGGGGGGGCCACGCGCCCGGCGAAATCAGTCTGCCCTGCGCGCAATCGCAGCCTAATTGGATCCACTTACCTGGTCTTCCGGGTTCCCCACTGCTGATCTGCGCGTCGGACGGACTGCGCATGCGCAGTAAGTTCTGTCAGCTGGAGGAGCTCTATTTAAAGGGGCAGTCCTCCACTGACAGATGCTGCAACAAATAGGAAAAAATACAGAAAGGAGCAGCCCAGGGGGAAGGCTGCTCCCAGGTGTAATGATGCCTCACTCCAGGTATCATTAGATGGGGTGAGGAGGAGGGGGAGGACAGAGATCTTCCCCCCGGTAGGCGGGATGAAGCGGCCTGCCTCTGCCACCATGAAGGCCTGGCTCGAGGTGGCAGAGGAGGTCACCTGCACCACCAACATATCGTCCACCTGCATACAGTGCAGGACGCTCTGCAATGACCTAAGTAGATCAGTCAAAGTGAGTACACTTACTCATTCCCCTACACTCCGTCTGCCACATCACCGCCCTCACCCCACATCTCCTTCTGCACTGCCAACACTACTCTGTCTCATCACCCCTCACACCCACTCAAACCTCATCCTCATCTTACCTGCACTTACTCTCCTCGCCAGTACTTATCCCGCCACTACCACTCAACCCAATCCTCATACAATCTCATGGCTCTATCTCATTCTCACCCTCTCATGCATCTCTTTCACAGTCAGCCTCATTCAACCTGCCACTACCTGTGCTGCAGCCACAGGGCATGCATCACATATGTGCAGTAGGAAGCATAAGGCAAACGTGTTGTGAGCACAAGGGTGTTTGAGGGTTTGTCATGGTTTTTACTTGTATTTAATTTCTGATCAACTCACATCACATATTATATTGGCACCACTACTGCCACATCTTTGCGAATCTTGTCTGGTTTGTGCAATAATGCCCTTTCCTGAGGATCACAATGTAGACCCAAACCTGATGCCACCCATTGTGTCACTGCAAAGTGGGTGTAGGTATTTGCAGGGCTCTTACTTGCAGACGACTGAGAGATGTCGGCGATGTCCCCGGTGGCACCCTGGAAGGATGCGGAGGAGAAGTTGTTGAGGGCAGTGGCGACTTTGACAGCGACAGGTAAGAAGATGGTGCTCGGCATGAAGGAGGCTGCAGATGTCCACGACTACATGTCGAGTGACTCTGAGCCTCCGTGTGCACTGCTGCTCAGAGAGATCCAGGAAGCTGAGCCTCGGTCTGTGGACCCTGTGGCGAAGGTAGTGCCCCCTGCGACGCATCTCTCTCTGCGGTTGCCCTCCCTCCTGCTGTGCAGGTGGATGTGTCACAGCACTGTGTTGTGGAGCTTCACGTGTCAGAGGTGGATGGCGTGGCTGGCGAGGCTGGTGATGCTGTTCACCCTCCGAGGAGGTCATGACTGCAGCTACGGCGACCCCCAACCGGAAGATGTACATCTGAGGGGGTCCGCAAGGTAGGTACATGTCTCTGGACCCCGTGGTAAGTGTGCAAGTTGGTGAATTTGATTGTCAGGAGGAGGGTGGTGGAGGCCAAACTTTGTCCCAAGTGACAGAGTGGCCTCCTTTAATGAGTGAGGGTCTCCACCCCCCACCTGTCAAATGGACCTTTGCAGCTGCCACAGGCTGATAGCTGCAACACGTTCATTTCAACTTGGAGTCCCAGTTGTTTCTAAAATCCCACCCTTCCTGATATATTCCCTTAATATATTATTGCT
Organism: Heptranchias perlo; assembly: GCF_035084215.1. NCBI lineage: Eukaryota > Metazoa > Chordata > Chondrichthyes > Hexanchiformes > Hexanchidae > Heptranchias > Heptranchias perlo. The sequence goes on from NC_090330.1 coordinate 79,403,890, forward strand.
CAAGATAAAGAATCACTGGATTGGGGGTAATATTCTGGCATGGGTGGAGGATTGGTTATCTAACAGGAAGCAGAGAGTTGGGATAAATGGTACATTCTCGGACTGGCAACCAGTAGCCAGTGGTGTTCCGCAGGGGTTGGTGCTGGGTCCCCAACTCTTTACAATCTATATTAACGATTTGGAGGAGGGGACCGAGTGTAACATATCAACGTTTGCAGATGATACAAAGATGGGAGGGAAAGTAGAGAGTGAGGAGGACATAAAAAACTACAAGGGGATATAGACAGGCTGGGTGAGTGGGCGGAAATTTGGCAGATGCAATACAATATTGGAAAATGTAAGGTTATGCACTTTGGCAGGAAAAATCAGAGAGCAAGTTATTATCTTAATGGCGAGAAACTGGAAAGTACTGCAGTACAAAGGGATCTGGGGGTCCTCGTGCAAGAAAATCAAAAGGTTAGTATGCAGGTGCAGCAGGTGATCAAGAAAGCCAACGGAATGTTGGCTTTTGTTGCTAGGGGGATAGAATATAAAAACAGGGAGGTATTGCTTGCAGTAATATAAGGTATTGGTGAGACCACACCTGGAATACTGCATACAGTTTTGGTGTCCATACTTAAGAAAAGACATACATGCTCTGGAGGCAGTACAAAGAAGGTTCACTCGGTTAATCCCGGGGACGAGGGGGTGGACATATGAGGAGAGGTTGAGTAGATTGGGACTCTACTCATTGGAGTTCAGAAGAATGAGAGGCGATCTTATTGAAACATATAAGATTGTGAAGGGGCTTGATCGGGTGGATGCGGTAAGGATGTTCCCAAGGATGGGTGAAACTAGAACGAGGGGGCATAATCTTAGAATAAGGGGCTGCTCTTTCAAAACTGAGATGAGGAGAGACTTCTTCACTCAGAGGGTAGTAGGTCTGTGGAATTTGCTGCCCCAGGAAGCTGTGGAAGCTACATCATTAAATAAATTTAAAACAGAAATCGACAGTTTCCTAGAAGTGAAGGGAATTAGGGGTTACGGGGAGCGGGCAGGAAATTGGACATGAATTTAGATTTGAGGTTAGGATCATATCAGCCATGATCGAATTGAATGGCGGAGCAGGCTCGAGGGTCCGATTGGCCTACTCCTGCTCCTATTTCTTATGTTCTTATGTTAATCAGGTCTGTTGATGACCTGAAATAGCTAGATAAATATTGTTAAGTGGCACCCCGCCAGCTTTAATTGCCTGCGGGAGTCCCACATGCAGGGGCTGCGCGCGCACGTCGGCGCGTCTGTGGGGAACCCAGAAGTGGGCAGGTTGAAGCCGGGCTCCCGACCCGCTCCGGGATTCCCCGATTTTCAGAGCCCCCCCGCCAGGAACGCACCCGATAGCGGGTGCTAAAATAGAGCCCTTTGATTCTGTCTTCACAAAGGAGGACACAAATAACCTCCCAGAAATGTTAGGGAACCAAGGGTCTAGTGAGTGGGAGGAATGGAAGGAAACCAGTATTAGCAAAAAAATAGTGCTAGGGAAATTAACGGGGCTGAAGGCTGACAAATCCTCAGGGGCTGATAATCTACATCCCAGAGTACTGAAGGAAGTGGCCCTGGAAATAGTGGATGCATTGGTGATCATCTTCCAAATTCTACAGATTCTGGAACAGTTCCTACAGATTGGAGGGTGGCAAATGTAACCCCACTATTTAAAAAAGGAGGGAGAAAAAAAACAGGGAATTACAGACCAGTTAGCCTAACATCAGTAGTGGGGAAAATGCTAGAGTCTATTATAAAAGATGTGATAACAGAACACTTGGAGGGCATTAACGGGATTAGACAAAGTCAGCATGTGTTTATGAAAGGGAAATCATGCTTACAAATCTACTGGAGTTTTTTGAGGATGTAACTAATCGAATGGATAGGGGAGAACCAGTGGATGTGGTATACTTGGATTTTCAGAAGGCTTTTGATAAGGTCCCACACAAGAGGTTAATGTGCAAAATTAAAGCATATGGGATTGGGGGGAATATACTGGCATGGATTGAGAATTGGTTGACAGACAGGAAACAGAGAGTCGGAATAAACGGGCCGTTTTCCGGTTGGCAGGCCGTGACTAGTGGGGTACCGCAGGGATCAGTGCTTGGGCCCCAGCTATTCACAATATATATCATTGATGTGGATGAGGAACATAGGAACATAGGGACAGGAGTAGGCCATTCAGCCCCTCGTGCCTGCTCCGCCATTTGATAAGATCATGGCTGATCTGTGATCTAACTCCATATACCTGCCTTTGGCCCATATCCCTTAATACCTTTGATTGCCCAAAAGCTATCTATCTCAGATTTAAATTTAGCAATTGAGCAAGCATCAATTGCCGTTTGCGGAAGAGAGTTCCAAACTTCTACTACCCTTTGTGTGTAGAAATATTTTCTAATCTCGCTCCTGAAAAGTCTGGCTCTAATTTTTAGACTGTGCCCCCTACTCCTAAAAGCCCCAACCAGCAGAAATAGTTTCTCTCTATCCACCCTATCTGTTCCCCTTAATATCTTATAAACTTCGATCAGATCACCCCTTAACCTTCGAAACTCCAGAGAATACAACCCCGATTTGTGTAATCTCTCCTCGTAACTTAACCCTTGAAGTCCAGATATCATTGCAGTAAACCTACACTGCACTCACTCCAAGGCCAATATATCCTTCCGAACCAAGGTTTTATACAGCTGCAGCATAACTTCTGCCCCATTGTACTCTAGTCCTCTCGGTATATAGGCCAGCATTCCAATTGCCTTTTTGATTATTTTCTGCACTTGTTCATGACACTTCAATGATCTATGTACCTGAACCCCTAGGTCCCTTTGGACATCCACTGTTTTTAACTTTTTACCATTTAGAAAGTACCCTGTTCTATCCTTTTTTGATCCAAAGTGGATGACCTTACATTTTTCTACATTGAATTCCATTTGCCACAGTTTTGCCCATTCACCTAATCTATGAGGGAACTAAATGTAACATTTCCAAGTTTGCAGATGGCACAAAACTGGGGTGGAATGTGAGCTGTGAGGAGGATGCAAAGAGGCTCCAATGTGATTTAGACAATTTGGGTGAGTGGGCAAAAACATGGCAGATGCGGTATAACATGGATAAATGTGGGGTTATCCACTTTGGTTATAAAAACAGAAAGGCAGATTATTATCTGAATGGTGATAGATTGGGAAAAGGGGAGGTGCAACGAGACCTGGGTGTCCTTGTGCACCAGTTGCTGAAAGCGAGCATTCAGGTGCAGCAAGCAGTTAGGAAGGCGAAGCCTTCATTTCAAGAGGATTTGAGTACAGAAGCAGGGATGTCTTACTGCAGTTATACAGGGCATTGGTGAGGCCACATCTGGAGCATTGTATGCAGTTTTGGTCTCCTTATCTGAGGAAGGATGTCCTTGCCATGGAGGGAGTGCAACAAAAGTTTACCAGACTGATTCCTGGGATGGCAGGACTGACGTATGAGGAGAGATTGGGTCGACTAGGCCTATATTCACTAGAGTTTAGAAGAATGAGAGGTGATCTCATCTAAACATATAAAATTCTAACAGGACTAGACAGACTAGATGCAGGGAGGATGTTCCCGATGGCTGGGGAGTCCAGAACCAGGGGTCACAGTCTCAGGATACGGGGTATGCCATTTAGAACTGAGATGAGGAGAAATTTCTTCACTCAGAGGGTGGTGAACCTGTGGAATTCTCTACCACAGAAGGCAGTGGAGGCCAAGATGTATTCAAGAAGGAGATAGATATACTTGTAATGCTAAAGGGATCAAGGGATATGGGGAAAATGTGGGAACATGGTACTGAGTTAGACGATCAGCCATGACCATTTTGAATGGCGCAGCAGGCCCGAAGGGTCGAATGGCCTACTCTTGCTCTTATTTTCTATGTTTCTATGTTTCTATTAAGTTAGTCAGACACGACCTTCCCTTAACAAATCCATGTTGACTGTCCTTGATTAATCTGTGCTTTTCTTAATGACCGTTTATACTGACTGTCAGAATTTTTTCCAATAATTTGCCCACCACCGAGGTTAGATTGCTTGGCTTGAGTGTAGCGGGCACAGAGTGAAAGGCTTGAGAGTTTGGTAAGTGTGGGAGTTTAAGGGTTAATCTCTTTTAAAATCTAGTGTAAATTGCTGTCAACCGATTAAGTTCAATTTTAAACTTTAAATTTTTAAGTTTCTGTCAGTCTTGAGCAGGGACAAACAAGCAAGCTCTCCTACTGGAGAGCTACTGTCGTTAGTTAATTGGTTAGCAAGATTAAACTGGTTCCTGAAACAGTAGCAGAGCAGGGCTGACTCATCTGAGTCACAAACAGTGGAAATACAGGGGCGTGTGAGTGCAACCGGCACTGAGTGCAGAGGGCACAGAGTGAGCGGCTTGAGAATTTGGTAAGTGTGGGAGTTCGGTGAAGTGGGGGAAGGAGGTGCTGCTTTGCCTTGCTTTTCCGAACTTTTTCCACAGAGTGGCGGCAGACCTGAGCAGCAGCAGATTGAGAACGGGGATAAAAGCAGCAGCACACCTGCAACAAGAGAACACTGCAGTATGACGTCACAGGTGAGGCAGGTAAGTGATTGGTAGTGATTGTAGGCTATGTTTTAAGTTAACATATCGCATATAACAAAATTTTAAAAACTAAACTAAATTTAATTAATTTCATTAAACGAGGTAAATAATTTGATTAACACTAAATTGATTAATTAAATAAATAAAGTAATGGGAGAACAGGAGATATGTCGCTGCTGCAATATGTGGGAGCTTGTGGACATTTTTGTCCAGGGCGACTACATCTGCAGTAAGTGTCTGCGGCTCGAGGAAATTCGGCTCTGAGTTGAGGAGCTGGAGTCCGAGCTGCAGACATTGCGAGACATCAGGGAGGTGGAAAGCTACCTGGACATTTTGCTCCAGGAGGCAGCCACACCCCAATACATTAAGTATATTAGAATTGACACATGGTCAGGGACAGGAGGGTGTGACTGCGAGTGAGGCAGGTACGGGGATCCAGGAGGTAGTAATGCAGGAGCCTCAGTCCCTGCGCTTGTCCAATAGATTTGAGGTTCTTGCAACCCTTGTGGACAAGTGCGGGGACTGCGGGGAGGATAAGCAAACTGACCACGGCACCATGGTACAGGAAGCCGTTCAAGTGGAGGGAGTAAAAAGGAAGGTGGTTGTAGTAGGTGACAGTATAGTTCAGGGGGTTGACTCTGCTCTCTGCAGCCAGGAGCATGAGTCCCGAAGGCTATGTTGCCTACCCGGTGCCAGGGTTAAGGACATCTCCTCAGGGCTGGAGAGGAACTTAGAGTGGGAAGGGGAGGATCCAGTTGCCGTGGTCCATGTAGGTACCAACGACATAGGTAAAACTAAGATAAAGGTTCTGCGAGAGAGTTTGAGCAGCTAGGGACTAAATTAAAAAGCAGAACCACAAAGGTAATAATCTCTGGATTATTACCTGAGCCACGAGCAAATTGGCACAGGGTCAATCAGATCAGGGAGATGAATGCGTGGTTCAAAGATGGGTGTGAGAGAAGTGGGTTTCGATTCGTGGGACACTGGCACCAGTACTGGTGAAAGAGAGAGCTGTTCCGTTGGGACGGACTACACCTGAACCATGCTGGGACTAGAGTTCTAGCGAATCGAATAACTAGGGAGGTAGATAGGGCTTTAAACTAAATGGGAGGGGACACAAATAACTTCCCAGAAATACTAGGGAAACAAGGGACTAGTGAGAAGGAGGAATTAAAGTAAATTAGTATTCATAAAACAACAGTGCTAGAGAAATTAATGGGACTGAAAGCCGATAAATCCCCAGGGCCTGAATATTTGCATCCCAGAGGTAGCCATGGAAATCGTAGATGTATTAGTTGTCATCTTCCAAAATTCTATAGATTATGGAACAGTTCCTGCAGATTGGAGGGTGGCAAATGTAATGCCACTATTTAAAAAAGGAGAGAGAAAACAGGGAACTACAGACCGTTTAGCCTCACACCAGTAGTAGGGAAAATGCTAGTCTATTATAAAGGATGTGATAACAGGATATTTAGAAAATATAAACGGGATTAGACAAAGTCAACATGGATTTATGAAAGGGAAATCATGTTTGACAAACTTACTGGAGTTTTTTGAGGATGTAACTGGTAGAATAGATAAGGGAGAACCAGTGGATGTGGTTTATTTGGATTTTCAGAAGGCCTTTGATAAAGTCCCACATAAGAGGTTAGTGTGCAAAATTAAAGCACATAAGATTGAGGGTGATATACTGGCATGGATTAAAAATTGGTTAACAGACAGGAAACAGAGAGTAGGAAAAAATGGGCCTTTTTTGGGGTGGCAGGCGGTGACTAGTGGGGTACCGCAGGCATCAGTGCTTGGGCCCCAACTATTCACAATATATATCAATGATTTGGATGAGGGAACCAAATGTAATATTTCCAAGTTTGTTGATGACACAAAACTATCTGAGATCATGAGTTGTGAGGAGGATGCAAAGAGGCTTCAAGGCGATTTAGACAAGTTGAGTGAGTGGGCAAATACATGGCAAATGCAGTATAATGTGAATAAATGTGAAGTTATCCACTTCGGAAGGAAAAACAGAAAGGCAGAGTGTTATTTAAATGGTGATAGATTGGGGGATATTGATGTACAAAGGGACCTGGGTGTCCTTGTACACCAGTCACTGAAAGCAAACATGCAGGTGCAGCAAGCAGTTAGGAAGACAAGTGGTATGTTGGCCTTCATTGCAAGAGGATTTGAGTATAGGAGCAAGGATGTCTTACTGCAGTTATACAGGGCCATGGTGAGACCACACCTGGAGTATTGTGTGCAGTTTTGGTCTCCTTACCTAAGAAAGGATATACTTTCTTAGTGAAGATTCACCAGACTGATTCCTGGGATGGCAGGACTGTCGTATGAGGAGAGATTGGGTTGACTCGGCCTGTGTTCACTCGAGTTTAGAAGAATGAGAGGGGATCTCATTGAAACATATAAAATTCTGACAGGGCTAGACAGACTGGATGCAGGGAGGATGTTTCCCCTGGCTGGGGGTTCCAGAATGAGGGGTCACAGTCTCAGGATATGGGGTAGGACATTTAGGGCTGAGATGAGGAGAAATTTCTTCACTCAGAGGGTGGTGAACCTATGGCATTCTCTACCACAGAAGGCTGTGGAGGCCAAGTCACTGAATACATTTAAGATGGAGCTAGATAGATTTCTAGACACAAAAGACATCAACGGGTATGGGAAGAGAGTGGGAATATGGTATTGAGATAGAGGATCAGCCATGATCATATTGAATGGCGGAGAAGGCTCGAAGGGCCAAATGGCCTACTCCTGCTCCTATTATCTATGTTTCTATGTTAATTACTAGTTCTATCCTTTTCTCCCTTTTTAAACAATGGTATAACATTAGCAGTCCTCCAATTCTCCGGCACCATGCCTGTAGACAGGGAGGATTGGAAAAGGATGGTCAGAGCCTCCGTTATTTCCTCCCTTGCTTCTTTTAACAACTTGGAATACATTTCATCCAGGTCTGGCAATTTATCTACTTTCAAAGATGCTAAACCCCTTAATATTTCCTCTCTCACTATGTTTATCCCATCCAATATTTCACATTTCTCCTTCTTAACTACAATCTCTGCATCATCCTGCTCTTTTGTGAAGACAAACGCAAAGTTTTTATTACGAACCATACCCATGTCTTCCGCCTCCACACATAGGTTACCTTTTTGGTCTCCAATAGGCCCTACTCTTTCCTTCGTTATTCTTTTGCTCTTTATTACTTAAAAACATTTTTGGGTTTTCCTTAATTTTACTTGCCAGTATTTTTTCATGCCCTCTTTTTGCTTTCCTAATTTCCTTTTAAATTTCACCCCTGCACTTTCTATCCTCCTCTAGTCTTTCTGCATTATTGAGCTCTCAGTGTCTGACATAAATTTCCCTTTTTTGCCCTATCTTACCCTGCATGCTCCTTGTCATCCAGGGGGCTCTAGATTTGGCAGTCACACCTTTTTTTTTGTGGGATCATGATTACTCTGAACCCCTTGAATGCCTCCCACTGCTCTGATTTACCTTCAAGTATCTGTTTCCAGTCCAATTTTGCTAAATCACTTCTCAGCTTAATAAAATTGGCCTTTCCCCAATTTAGAACTTTTACTCCAGTTCTATCTTTGTCCTTTTCCATAACTATGCTAAATCTAACTGAATTATGATCACTACCACCAAAATGGCCTCCCACTGATACTCCTTCCACCTGCCCAGCTTCATTCCCGAAAACTAAATCCAGAACTGCCCCCTCTCTTGTTGGGCTTGCTACATACTGGCTAAAAATGTTCTCCTGAATGCAATTTAAGAACTCTGTGCCCTCCATACCTTTTGCACCGATTGTATCCCAGTTAATATTAGGGTAGTTGAAATCCCCTACTGTTACTGCCATATTATGTTTGCACTTCTCAGAAATTTGCCCACATATTTGATCTTTTATCCCCCTCTGACTGTTTGGGGATGTATAATACACTCCCAGTAGTGTGACTGATTTTTTTTGTTCTTTAGCTCAACCCATATGGCCTCATTTGATGATCCTTCGAACATATCATCCCTTCCCACAGCCATAATTGTTTCTTTAACCATACTGCCACCCCCCCCCCCTTTCTTTTTTATCTCCCTCTCTATCTCATCTGAAAACCCTGTAACCAGGAACATTGAGCTGCTATTCCCACCCCTGTTTAAGCCATGCTTCAGAAACAGCTAAGATATCATACTTCCAAATGTCTATCTGTGCCCTTAGCTCATCTGCCTTATTCACTATACTCCTTGCATTGGGGTATATAACATTAAGCACTGCCAAACTCCTTTGTTCTCTAGTTTCTAACCTTTGTTTCCTCTGCCTTCCAAACTCGCTTACTAATTTCTGACTTCCATTTCCAGCTCTGCTTCTCTCCCTTTTGAATCTACACTCAGGTTCCCAACCCCCTTCCAAGCTAGTTTAAACCCTCCCCACCACACCGCCCCCCCAACATCACCAGCACTAGCGAACCTCCACTAGCGAGGACATTGGTCCCAGCACTGTTGAGGTGCAACTCATCTGGCCTGTACAGGTCCCATCTCCCCCAGAACTCCCCCAGAATGTGGCAGGAATCTAATGCCCCCACCCTCCTTCACCATCTCTCCAGCCACGCATGCATCTTCTCTATCCTGCTATTTCTATACTCGCTAGCACGCGACACCAGGGGTAATCCAGAGATTACTAACTTTGAGGTCCTGTTTATTAATCTCTTTCCTAGCTTCTTAAGATCTGCCTGCGGGATCTCAACCCTCTTTCTACCTATGTCGTTGGTACCGATATAGATCACAACCTCTGGCTGTTCACCCTCCCCCTCCAGAATATACTGCAGCCACTCGGTGACATCCTTGACCCTGGAACCAGGGAGGCAACATACCATCCTGGAATCTCGTCTGTGGCCGCAGAAATGCCTGTCTGTTCCCCTAACTATACAATCCCCAATCACTATCGTTCTCATGACCTTTCTCCTCCTCCCCCCCACCCCTGTACAGCTGACCCATGGTGATGTGGACTTGGCTCTGGTTGCACTCCTCAGAGGAATCCTCTCCCTCACCAGTATTCAGAACTGAATACTGGTTAGAGAGCGAGATGCCCTCAGGGGACTCCTGCACTAACTGCCTGGTCCTCCTTGTCTGTTTGGCAGTCACCCAGTCCCTCTTTGCCTGCACCTTCCTAAGCTGTGGGGTGACTACCTCCTGAAACGTGCTATCCACGTAGCTCACAGCCTCACAGATGCACTGCAGTGATGCCAGCTGCTGCTCAAGCTCCGAAATCCGAACCTCAATCTCCTCCAACTGACGACACTTCCTGCACCTGTGGTTGTCCAGGACATGGGAAGTGTCCTGGAGTTCCCACATGGCACAGGCCATGCATTCAACAGGTCTCAGCTTTCCTGCCATGCCTCGATTTATTAGATTGCTAACTAAACTTAACAGAAATAAACTAGACTTAAAAAAACACATTCACCAGCCACTCACCAATCAGCTACTCACCATTCAGCTCCGTCCCTTGTGCTGACGTCACTTCAGGTTTTTCCCTCACTCCTTGACGCTCTGCCCCGGTCTCTTGCAGGTCCGCGCTCACTCTGGACTCCGGGCTCCCGATTGAAGCCTAGTCCCTGGGCCTCGTTATTTACCTGCTCCGATGCCCCCTGACGCTCCGCCCCCAGTCTCTCACAGGTCCTCGCTCGCTCTGGACTCCAGGCTTCCGATTGAGGCCTAGTCCCTGGACCTCGCTTTTTACCTGCTCTGATGCTCCTAGGCTCCACCCCCAGTCTCTTGCAGGTCCGTGTTCCCGATACCTGGGCTTCAAGGGATAAATTACAAGGCGAGATCACACAAACTAGGGTTGTAGTCCTTGGAATTTAGAACATTAAGGGGTGATTTGATCGAAGTTTTGAAGATATTAAGGGGTACTGATAGGGTAGATAGAGAGAAACTATTTCCACTGGTTGGGGAGTTGAGGACAAGGGAATGTAGCCTAAAAATTAGAGCCAAGGCTTTCAAGAGTGAAGTTAGGAAACACTTCTACACACAAAGGGTGGTAGAAGTTTGAAACTCTCTTCTGGAAATGGCAGTTGATGCTAGCTCAATTGTTAATTTTAAATCTCAGATTGATAGATTTTTGTTAACCAAAGGTATTAAGGGATATGGTATGGGGATATGAAGTTAGTTCACAGATCAGCCATGATTTGATTGAATGGCGGAATAGACTCAAGAGGTAAATGGCCTACTCGTGTTCCTCTGTTCCTATGTTCCTAGGAATGCTATCTCCAGCGGTAGGCAAAAAAAAGTAAAATGTTGCAAATGCTGGATATCCAAAAAATTAATAGAAAAGACTGGAAACACACAGCAGGCCCGTCAGCATTTGTGGAAAGAATAAACAGTTGATGTTTTAGGCTCGTACCCTTCAATAGAAATGAAAAATAAGAGATGAACAATATTAATAGGATCAGGAAAGGGGAGAGAGGAGGGTAAACAAAGACTAAAAATCAAACATGTAACAGATCATCTCAGTCAAGTAATAGACAGAAACATTGAAGAAATGAAAAACATTAAAGGAACAAAAGGTATGTAAATATCTCAGCAAATGAGAGCTGTGAGGAAAATATGAGGAAATGGGATAGACCAAAACATGGAAAACCTGGGGATCAAGTTTGAAATAAAACAGGTTTGAGATTGAAATACAGAAAATGCCCCTTTTTAACAAGCCTCCTGAAAGAGTTCAGTAATGGATCGTATTAATAATCACCCAGGCATGGAGTGGCTGCACGTGTTGCAACTGATGCTTCAACAAATCAATTGCATATTGTTCCATTTTTCATTGTAACTTTTTTCTGATCATTGAGGTCAGCAAAAACACCAAGGACAGGAAACGGGTGTCGCGCCATACACAAGCAGATTAGCGTAAGATAACCTTGTTACTGTTCGTGCCCTGATTAGCAGAGGTCGTGGTCTGCTTTAATGAATCAATCTCATATCACGCATGACAACACCTATTAAATAGAAACACGTTGCTTGATCATGACATAATGTCTTTGTTCAAAATCCTTTTACATTCACATATGGCTGAGCTGTTGCCTCTTACTATACCAACAAGCAGTATTTAAATGAAGATGCAGCTCTACAGCCTTTTGTACATATTGATCCAACTGTCAATCACGCGACTTTGGACTTCTGGAAAAGATCAGAACTGAGAACATTTAAAACAGATGTGAAAATTGTTGTAAAGTAGATAGAAAAAAATAAACAGTCACAAGTGAGGAAAAAACAATTGAAAGTAAAGAGTGCTTTTGAACATTTGTTTGGAAATAACAGCCTAGGTTAAGGATTCCTTTTTTTGACAACCCAAGATTCTAGTTTAACGCTAATGATGGATAAACCTGGAAGTGCATTCACACTCCACAAGTTTAGTGTTAGTGCAAAGCTGAAGGCGCTTCACACCAACACTAAACTCGGAGTGCAAATCAGGTGTTAAGGCCTAACCTAACTTAGAAGTGAAGCTGAGTTGGACTGATTGCTCCAAAGGATCGCATTTTGTTGTTAGGTCAGGTCCTGACTCTAGATTCAGGCTGCATTTACATTAACTGCAGTATTGAAGTGAAACCAAACTGCTTCACACCGATCCAGTGGTTGTAGTGTAAACGCACCCTAAAAGGTAACCCTCATTGAATCCCTCTGTGATTCTCTGTGAAAGCCGTTGGACCAATCAAAAGGCTGTAGAGCTGCACCTTCATTTAAATACCGCTTGTTGGTATAGTAAGGGACAACAGCTCAGCCATATGTGGAGCTGTGAATGTAAAAGGATTTTGAACAAAATGAGTTCTTACAGCAAATAAATAATGCTGATGAATGATTCCATCATTTTTAGTAAAGTACATCAGAGATCCAGTAAATATTTAAATATTATTTAAATAATTTACTATTACAGTTGCCCACTTTGACCATTGTGCATGGCAATAGAGATGTTTGGGTACATCATATACAACTGCTAAATTCTAAACAGCAATGGTGATCTTAGTGCCCTCACAAGAGGATAGAAACTGCCCACTGAGCACTGCAATTCTTTTCAACCTGTTTTATGTCAGAGAATCGTAGAAATCATAGAATGGTTACAACACAGAAGGAGGCCATTCGGCCCGTCGAGCCTGTACCAGGTCTCTGCAAGAGCAATTCAGCTTGTCCCACTCTCCCATCTTTTCTCCGTAGCCCTGCAAAATCTTTTCCTTCAAGTACTTATCCAATTCCCTTTTGAAAGCCACAATTGAATCAGCCTCCACCACCCTTTCAGGCAGCACATTCCAGATTATAACCACTTGCTGCGTTAAAAAGTTTTTCCTCATGTCGCCTGTGGTTCTTTTGTCAATTACTGTGTCCTCTGGTTTTTGACCCCTCTGCCAATGGGAACAGTTTCTCCCTATATACTGTGTCTAGACACCTCATGATTTTGAACATTTCTATCAAATCTCCTCTCAACCTTCTCTGCTCTAGGGAGAGCAACCCTAGCTTCTCCAGTATATCCACGTAAATGAAGTCCCTCATCCCTGGAACCATTCCAGTAAATCTTTTCTGCACCCTCTCTAAGGCCTTCACATCCTTCCTAAAGTGCGGTGCCCAGAATTGGACACAATACTCCAGTTGTGGCCGATCCAGTGTTTTATAAAGGTTCATCATAACTTCCTTGCTTTTGTACTCTATGCCTCTATTTATAATGCCCAGGATCCTGTATGCTTTTTTAACCACTTTCTCAACCTGCCCTGCCATCTTCAGTGATTTGTGAACATATACCCCCAGGTCTCTCTGTTCCTGCACCCCCTTTAGAATTGTACCCTTTTCTTTATATTGCCTCTCTGCGATCTTCCTACCAAAATGTATCTCTTCGCACTTCTCCGCATTCAATTTCATCTGCCACGTGTCCGCCCATTCCACCAGCCAGTCTATGGCCTCTTGAAGTCTATCACTATCCTCCTCACTGTTCACTACACTTCCAAGTTTTGTGTTGTCTGCAAATTTTAAAGTTGCACCCTGTGCACCCAAGTCCAAGTCATTAATATATATTAAGAAAAGCAGTGGTCCTAGTAACGACCCCTGGGGAACACCACTGTACACCTTCCTCCAGTCCGAAAAACCAACCGTTCACCATTACTCTCTGTTTCCTGTCACTTAGCCAATTTCGTATCCATGCTGCCACTGCTTCTGTTTGGGCTTCAACTTTGCTGACAAGCCTATTATGTGGCACTTTATCAAACTGTCAATAGAACAAAGTAGTTTTGAATTACCTAGGTTGTCACTCAGTTCCTCTATCTGTTTAAGCTTAGTGAGGTATAGTTCAGTATGACCGCTGATATGGATATCCATTTTGGGCCACTCATTTACAAAATAAGATGAATTAAAGAGCTCCAAAGATACATGACGCAGCAGTGTGATGAATGGTAAGTAACAGTGCAGTTTTGTATAGAAACTAACATGCTGACAAAAGCAAAATATTGCAGATGCTGGAAATCTGAAAATGCAGGAAATACTCAGCAGGTCAGGCACGTTTCACGTTAACTCTGTTTCTCTCTCCATAGATGCTGCTTGACCTGCTGAGCATTTCCAGCATTTTCTGTTTTTATATTGAATATGATGGTTTCATCCCAAAAGCAGTGGTAATGAAAGGAGTACTACAAAAGAAAGAACTTTTATTTATATAGCGCCCTTCATGTCTTCAGGATGTCCTAAAGCACTTCACAACCAATGAAGTGCTTTTGAACTTTTGATATGTAGGCAAACATGGCAGCAATTTGTGTACAGCCAGGACCCACATCCAGTAAATGAATGATCAATTAATTGGGGTAATTTTGAATCCATACTTCCAGAGAGCCTTGTCTATTCGCAGTGCAAATCAGCAAATTGGGCTTCCAGTGTTCCCCCAAATTTCTGATTTGTGCTGCCCTCTGCTGACATTGCAAACTTTTAAAATAACCCCCACGATGTTTTTGGTTGTGTTGGTTGAAGATTGAATGTTGGCCGGGATGTCAGGAGAACTCGTTACTTCTTCGATTAGTGCCATCAATCTTTTGTGTTCACTTGAACAGGCAGATGGGACATCAGCATGATGTGTTATCCAAAAGATGGCACTTGCAGTACTGTACTGAAGTTATATGGCCATGTCTACAGTGGGGTTGAACTTACAACCTTCTAAGTCAGAGGCAAGAGTGTTACTAACTGAGTCAAGCTGACATGGCAATAATGTTACCTGACTTAATAATGTTAACAGAGAGGACTTGACCCGCTGATCATGCATGATGGGAAATCATGGGCAGTGGATGTTTGCTGTCCTGAAGGACAGATCAGGGTAGAAATTATTGCATACCTTACTGTTAAGGCATAAATTGTTGATGCTTTGATGGCCAGTAATATAGTGTGATTATTTCCTGCTGTTAAAATTGATGTCAGGAGGATGTGGCTGGTGTACACTGCAACATGTGAATCATATATTACACCAATTAAAGTAATCAGAATCATAGAACCATTTGGCTCATCGTGCCTGTCCCAACTCTTTGAAAGAGCTATCTAATTAGTCCCACTCCCCTGCTCGTTCCCCACAGCCCTGCAATTTTTCCTTTTCAAGTATTTACCCTTTTGAAAGTTACCATTGAATTTGCTTCCACCACCCTTTCAGGCAGTGCATTCCAGATCATAAGAATTCACTGTGTAAAAGAATTCTCCTCATCTCCCTTTTGGTTCTTTTGCCAATTACCTTGAATCTGTGTCCTCTGATGACCAACCCTCCTGCCAGTGGAAACAGTTTCTCCCTATGCAATCTATCAAAACCTCTCAACATTGTGAACACCTCTATTACATCTCCCTTAATTAAAGCAGGATTATTGCTCGTTGTTGCAGTTTGTAGTCAATCTGTTCAAATAGTATTCTCTCTTCATAAAGAGATCCCGTGAGGATTGAATCCCTAGGTGCTGCACCACAGCCAGATTTCTTGTTCGATCTATGCTCAGCAAAGATCTGGTCCTGGACAGCCAACACCAATAGCTCTGTCTTACCTGTGCTTTGCGACTCACTCTGTGCTTCCTTATCACCCTCACTAACTGCCTTGTCTGCAGTGTATGTCACAGTGGCTAGGTTGAAATAATGCTTGTTCCAGTCTGGGAGAAATGGGCTTCCTGGGAAGCACTAGTTGAAGGTTTCTTCCATTCCTTCATTTCTATTAAAGAAAAGAAGGAAAAGTCCCAGCATGTCGATTCCCGGAGGCAGATTTCAAGAGAATGAAAATCGTACGGGCTCTACAACAGGCATCCGATCCGTACCGCCAGATTATCGCCCATGCAGTGAAGATGAAAATTTACTCCATATAATGTTTACAGTAGTTTGATGGAAGATCAGTGTGCCACTAAGATGCAACTGTGTTACATTACTTGACATGAGCATAATACATTAGAATATGAGCCATCACCTCTGCAGTGGACTCCAACTTCGGCATACCCCAATCTCTCTATGGTCACGCTTCCAATGATATACAAGGAGCTCTCCTCAAATGGGTTCAAGGGTTTATAGGGTAAATTTTCAAGAGCCTTTATGGTGAAATTAATGACTGGAAAATTGTGAGTGCTGTGAATCAGATACGGCAACCACTGTACCCAATTCTCTGATCTATGCCAGGAGCCACACGTCACAAAGTTTACCCTTATATTCTATGGACCTCCCCAGTGTGTGTTGCTTTCTCCTATTAAATACAATCTTGTCCTGTAAGCAGAAAAGAATCTTGAGAAAGGGTAAAGGAGAGAAAACGTAACAATGTCAGGGAGTTGCACAGTTTGTGTGCGTGACCCAGAATTATGGTAAATATAGTGACTAGTTTGAGAGATGTCTTGCTGCACATATAGTATAGCAAGTATAGTTGTGGGTGGATTCTTTCACCATCTTTACTTTTGTCATTCAAGGAATAACCCACTGTGCTTGCAGCACTGCAATGCTTAATGTCTTGATACTACTCGTATGCAGTAGCAGTATGAGAGGTTGTTCAGGGCTAACTTGATGTCATAGAGGTTCAATCTCATTTTTTCCGACTGCAATCTGCACCTGCAGAAAACAGGCATACTTGCTTGGCCAGATCTGATCCTGGTGGAAGTGGGAGAGCTTGTAATTTTAAAAAGTTGTTTTTTCTGGAGGTGCTGCAATGAAATCCCTCTCATCCAGGAATGCCTGCCCAAAATATCCTAACACCCTTAACACCAGGATTTGGGAGTGGGTCAGGGGCATATCCATGTGGTGGGCAAAAATTCTGTCCTTCTTCAGATCTGCCCCCAAGAGATCAAAACAAGAATTGGACCAATGAAAGTGCTGTAACAATCTGTTTTTTGTATCTTTTACACCCTGATGTTCTGTAAGAGGGAATGACATAGGCAGCATTTAGCAAATCATTTCGGTACATCAGGGATGCCACTATTTGTTGCAATTCTTCCAAAACGCTCAACAGGTTTTGATTTGTAATATTGGACCAAAAGTCTCTTCTCATAACTATACCATCCTGCTGGTTCAGGCCATATAAACCTATTGCCCTGGGTAGTTTGAGCGCATGCATCCTCTACCAGGTGTGGTTGTATTATCTAATCCTTCAGTGGGTCACCTCTTCACTAAGGATAGGCATTGATACATCAGGCTTCATTGCACACCTGACCATTTCATGCCTCATAACAGTGTTGGTCTTCCCAATTAGGACCGAGACTCTGGTCTGGACCAGAATTCCCTTGCACTATACCTCGCCTTGTTATAGCTGGAGCATCTGATATCTCTGGCATCACTACGTGGAGCATTACTTTGCGGCACAAACATGAGTTTCTTCCTGGATGACCGGTGGGAGATATTTGAGCACCCACTGGACCCTGACACTCATGACATCCATAGCGATCTGTTCATTCACTTAACTGCTTCAGAGCCTTATACTCTTGGTCAAGCAACTATATCATTTGGGACCAATTCCAGAAATTGATTCCTTAATATTAGTTGACATAGGTTATCATAATTGGTTACATTCTCCTCTTCTAGTCACAATTTCCAAATATTCTCTAGCTCTATAACCAATTCTGTATAATTACCATACAGACTTTTCTGCGACCTCTTAAATATTTGTCTGTATGCTTCAGGTGTTTAGGCATAAGCAGTTTTACAATCTTATAATCTGTACTGCTCTGGCAAATAGGAGACCATAGCTCTGGCCTCTAATACTGGGGTGTCCAATGGGAGTGGAGCGGTGATCCCCTATCGTATCTAGCCAGTTCTCCTGGTAGGAAGTTGTGAGTCAGGTTAATGAATTGTCCACATAAAAAGAGACTTTGCTCACAAACAACCCAGAACACGATCTTCTGGATGTGAAAGCAGTGGAAGAAATGGGTTGCCTCATGTGCCGCTAGACAGGGAAGAGGGGATGGTAATCTGTACTGTCCATCGTATTAATGCGAGAAAATGCAATGAGAACTTTATCGCTAAATGATAGGATTCAGCACAGGTTTCTTTGTCCCACATGGTGGTTTGATAATAATTCAAAAACTCCGATGAAACTATCAATCTTCTTTAAAATTTGGAATCAAATTGGATGTAATGAACTTATTCCATATAATGTTACTTATCGGACTTGATGTCAACCTGTCTTTCTCTATCAGTTCAAGACAATGTCAGTGCTGTATTTCCTTTCCTCTACCTTGTGTTGTTGCTGTTTGCCCCTTTCCACCTTCTGTTCCTTGTCATGTTTCAGCATTCTAGCAGGTAAGCCCATTCCTTTGCATTTCCGTCAGCTGCTAAAATGGGTCATTCTGGGGGTGATTTTCATCTCCACACCATCCCATTTGCACTCAAAAATGGGGCAGAAAATAAAATGTCTATTCTTTCTGGCCATTTACCACTGCTGTTACAATGAGCCCAAT
The DNA here is from genome assembly GCF_035084215.1 of Heptranchias perlo. Taxonomy (NCBI): domain Eukaryota; kingdom Metazoa; phylum Chordata; class Chondrichthyes; order Hexanchiformes; family Hexanchidae; genus Heptranchias; species Heptranchias perlo. Next base: position 79,422,378 of record NC_090330.1, read on the forward strand.
TTTCCAGGGGGCACTAATTCTGGTGGCCAGAGCTACTGAAGGAAACAAGCACAAACTTCATAACTATATTGAAATCAGGGGTTGTCATTATGACGGCAAAACCATTCGCCAACCTTACCTCCACTTCCTGCTCATGCTTACCAACCATGGGCCATGCAAGTCCTGAGGTAGCCATTTAAAAGATGTGTAGAGCTTTTGGAAACATTTTTCTTGCAGTAGCTTGTGTGTTTTCTGACTTTAAAGGATTTAAAAATACTGGTACTTGCTACTATAGGTGTCAAACTGTTAAGGGGCTTCTGGCATTGCAATTGCTTCTTGGTGGGGCTGCTTCTAGGAATCCCATTCTGGGAGAAGAGGACCAGGAAGAAGGAGCAAAGAGAGCTACAGCTGGAGAGAGAATAAATAGAAGGAGGCAACAGAATTTATAGGGCCAGAACAACATACCTGCAGATCTCTGAAGAGCCCTGCATAAGAAGACTTCGCCTCACTAGGGAAGTTGGGTCACATCCTGTAAGAAGACCTGCAGCCAACTGATGCAGCTAGTACAGCATTGCCTATTGTGGTCAAGGTGACTGAAGCCCTAAACTTCTTTGTTTCTGGCTTTCTCTAGGCTTCCACATGGAATTTCAGCATCATCAGTCTTCAGACCATGTTTGTATTAAACTGGTAATTGATGCTTTGTTTGCTAGACCAAACACATTCATCGTTTTCTCCATCAACATCTGGATTCAGCAGGATAGGGTTCGCACAGATTGCAGGACTCCCCCACATCCAGGGTTTATTTGACTGCACCCATGTTGCCTTAGAGCTCCTTCACACACACGATTGCCTTCATGAATTTCAAGGGGTTCCACTCTATTAATGTGCAACCGATATGTGATAACCAGCAGCATATCATGCTGATATGTGTGCTCACATTCCTGGCAACTGCCACAATGGTTTTATATTGTATCAATCATCCATTTGCCCCTATACAGCAAGCTAAAGGCTAGTTTCTTGGAGACAACGGCTATTCCTGCACACTTGGCTTATGACTCTCTCTTAGGAATCCATGTTCAGCTGTGGCTGCTACAATAAGATCAATAGGTTAATTAGAGCCCTCATTGGAGTCCTCAAATAATGATTCAGTGCCTGGACAGGCTTGATGGCTTCCTGTATTACAGCCCAGAAAGAGTAGAATGGCCTACTCCTGTTCCTATATTCTAATGAGTGTCCAAATGATTTTGGTTTGCTGCATGCTGAATATGCTCTGCAATGGGAGCAACACATGGTGCCATCATGATGGTAGAGAGGCCAGCAATGAAACAAAGGATGGCGGGGTAGTTCCTTATTCGGCAGCAGGTCATTGAGGAGAATTTCAGCTGAACAACCCATTCTGCCCTACATTAACAGTCATGTCCAATATATGCCCCAGTCCTTCTGCCCGACAGCATCTGCCCAACTACCAAAATTGATATTCATGTCAGCTAACATCGCAAGATCACCAGCCACTACAGGAACACTTGCTGCACACAAAGATTTCAAACAGCATTGTGGTTTTACTGGTTTACAAAAAGACTTACAAACTAATTCTAATCACTTTCTGAGCGCCTCATGCCTTTCTGAAGTACTCTTTTATCTACTCTAGTGCTTCTACGAGGTGCTGCCCGACTGGTTGCAACATGGTAGGAGGGAGCCTGCTGTGGTCTCTGATGCAGACTTTAAGGGACCAAGCTACTGAAGAAGGCTGATAGGTGCCTACCAGGAAATGTCAGATGTACCGGGGAGCCTGCTATTTTGTTGTGCACAATGTCATGGAGCATGGAAGATTCCAACTCCAGCTTGTCTCAAGGCTTCACGCAGAGCATGGAGATCCTTCTGTCCAACATGGACAGTGGTCAGATCCAGCAGCACTACCATGATGGAACCTGTAATGATAGCTCTGACAGCTTCCATGGCAGCACAAACTGCGTGCCTTGTAGTTCCAGTAGAGTACCTTGGTTCCATGAGAGAATGACAGCAGGATAGGGTTTGCACAGATTGCAGGACTCCCCCACATCCAGGGTTTATTTGACTGCACCCATGTTGCCTTAGAGCTCCTTCACACACACGATTGCCTTCATGAATTTCAAGGGGTTCCACTCTATTAATGTGCAACCGATGTGTGATAACCAGCAGCATATCATGCAGGTGTGCATGCCTTCAGTCCCGCCAAACACTCCCCCAGTGCCCTCGATAGCGCCACACAAGCCAACTGGCCCAGACTGCTCCAGCGCACGCCAAGATGCTACAGTCTGCAGCCGGGCCCTCTAGGCCCAGAGCTGCCCGAGATCATCCTCCAAGGCCATCTGAAGTGTCTTCAATGGAAGATCAGCAGCCTTCAACCTCCCAAGCTGCAGCCATTAGGGAAATAATTCATAACAGCACAAGATTAGGAAAATAAGCATACAACACAGGCTTCCACGAGGATGAGTTGTGATTTTTTGTGTGACTGTTGACATGCTGTCAGAATATTTGTTTGTTAAACTTGGTTTTTGTTCTGAATTTGGTGTTGGTTAAGCGAGGTCAAGACTCATTAGCCTGGAGCGAAGGAAGGCAATCAGATCGTAATTGTACGGAGAGTGGTAAGGATTGTGGCACTGTTGGTGAATGGGGAATGGGAGGGTATTATTTAGCCGAAGCGCTCCTTAATGAACTTGGCTCTGAACTCTGGCATGTAAGTGGTTGCTGCCTCTCCTCCTCCTCCTCCTCTTCCTCTTCCTTTTCTTCCTCAGCCATGCCCTCTGCCTCCATGCGTAATAATAGTGTAATAGTAATAGTGTAAAGGACAAAGAGGGGGAGGAATTTTTGAAGTGTGTTCAGGAAAACTTTCTTGATCAGTACATTTCCGGCCCAACGAGGAAGGAGGCAGTGCTGGATCTGATTCTGGGGAATGAGGTGGACCAAGTGGAGCAAGTGTCAGTGGAGGAACATTTCGGGAACAGCGATCATAGTATCATAAGGTTTAGATTAGCTATGGAAAAGGACATGGACCACTCTAAAGTAAAAATACTCAATTCGAGAAGAACCAATTTCAGTGGGATGAGAACTGATCTGGCCCGGGTAAATTGGAATCAAAGGTTGGCATGCAAAACTGTAATTGAACAATGGGTGGCCTTTAAAGAGGAGATGATTCGGGTACAGTCTAGGTATATACCCACGAGGGGGAAAGGTAGGGCAAAAAAGTCAGAGATGGATGAGGCAGACAGAGATAGAGTAAGATGAAATAGAAAAAGGGGGCGCATGACGGATGTCAGGTCGATAATACAAGTGAGAACCAGGCTGAATACAGAAAGTTCAGAGGGGAAGTGAAAAAGGAAATAAGAGTGGTAAAGAGAGAGTATGAGAATAGGCTGGCGGCTAACATATAAGTGAATCCAAAAGTCTTCTACAGGCGTATAAACAGTAAATGGGTAGTAAGAGGAGAGGTGGGACCGATTAGGGACCTAAAAGGAGATCGATGCATGGAGGCAGAGTGCATGGCTGAGGTACTAAATGCATCTGTCTTTACCAAGGAATAAGATGTTGCTAAAGTCACAGGAAAAGAAGAGATGGTTGAGATACTGGATGGGCTAAAAATTGATCAAGAGGAGGTATTTGAAAGAGTGGCTGTACTTAAAGTAGATAAGTCACCCGGTCCAGATTTTTTTTTTCCATTCGTTCATGGGATGTGGGCGTCGCTGGCGAGGCCGGCATATATTGCCCATCCCTAATTGCCCTTGAGAAGGTGGTGGTGAGCCGCCTTCTTGAACCGCTGCAGTCCGTGTAGTGATGGTTCTCCCACAGTGCTGTTAGGAAGGGAGTTCCAGGATTTTGACCCAGCGACGATGAAGGAACGGCGATATATTTCCAAGTCCCATGTGCCTGCTGCTCTTGTCCTTCTAGGTGGTAGAGGTCGCCAGTTTGGGAGGAGCTGTTGAAGAAGCCTTGGCGAGTTGCTGCAGTGCATCCTGTGGATGGTACACACTGCAGCCACTGTGCGCCTGTGGTGAAGGGAGTGAATGTTTAGGGTGATGGATGGGGTGCCAATCAAGCGTGCAGCTTTGTCCTGGATGGTGTCGAGCTTCTTGAGTGTTGTTGGAGCTGCACTCATCCAAGCACGTGGAGAGTATTCCATCACACTCCTGACTTGTGCCTTGTAGATGGTGGAAAGGCTTTGGGGAGTCAGGAAGTGAGTCACTCGCCGCAGAATACCCAGCCTCTGACCTGCTCTCGTAGTCACAGTATTTATGTGGCTGATCCAGTTAAGTTTCTGGTCAATGGTGACCCCCAGGATGTTGATGGTGGGGGATTCGGCGATGGTAATGCCGTTGAATGTCAAGGGGAGGTGGTTAGACTCTCTCTTGTTGGAGATGGTCATTGCCTGGCACTTATCTGGCACGAATGTTACTTGCCACTTATGAGCCCAAGCCTGGATGTTGTCCAGGTCTTGCTGCATGCGGGCTCGGACTGCTTCATTATTTGAGGGGTTGCAAATGGAACTGAACACTGTGCAATCATCAGCGAACATCCCCATTTCTGACCTTATGATGGAGGGAAGGTCATTGATGAAGCAGCTGAAGATGGTTGGGCCTAGGTCACTGCCCTGAGGAACTCCTGCAGCAACGTCCTGGGGCTGAGATGATTGGCCTCCAACAACCACTACCATCTTCCTTTGTGCTAGGTATGACTCCAGCCACTGGAGAGCTTTCCCCTTGATTCCCATTGACTTCAATTTTACTAGGGCTCCTTGGTGCCACACTCGGTCAAATGCTGCCTTAATGTCAAGGGCAGTCACTCTCACCTCACCTCTGGAATTCAGCTGTAATGAGGTCTGGAGCCGAGTGGTCCTGGCGGAATCCAAACTGAGCATTGGTGAGCAGGTTATTGGTGAGTAAGTGCCGCTTGATAGCACTGTCGACAACACCTTCCATCACTTTGCTAATGATTGAGAGTAGACTGATGGGGCGGTAATTGGCCGGATTGGATTTGTCCTGCTTTTTGTGGACAGGACATACCTGGGCAATTTTCCACATTGTCGGGTAGATGCCAATGTTGTAGCTATACTGGAACAGCTTGGCTAGAGGCGCAGCTAGTTCTGGAGCACAAGTCTTCAGCACTACAGCTGGAATGTTGTCAGGGCCCATAGCCTTTGCTGTATCCAATGCACTCAGCCATTTCTTGCTATCACGTGGAGTGAATCGAATTGTCTGAAGGCTGGCTTCTGTGATGGCGGGGATATCGGGAGGAGGCTGAGATGGATCATCCACTCGGCACTTCTGGCTGAAGATGGTTGCAAACGCTTCAGCCTTGTCTTTTGCACTCACGTGCTGGACTCCGCCATCATTGAGGATGGGGATGTTTGCAGAGCCTCCTCCCCCCGTTAGTTGTTTAATTGTCCACCACCATTCATGACTGGGTATGGCAGGACTGCAGAGCTTTGATCTGATTCGTTGGTTGTGGAATCGCTTATCTCTGTCTGTAGCATGTTGTTTCCGCTGTTTAGCATGCATGTAGTCCTGAGTTGTAGCTTCACCAGGTTGGCACCTCATTTTTAAGTACACCTGGTGCTGCTCCTGGCATGCTCTTCTCCACTCCTCATTGAACCAGGGTTGATCTCCTGGTTTGTTGGTAATGGTAGAGTGACGAATATGCCGGGCCATGAGATTACAGATTGTGCTGGAATACAATTCTGCTGCTGCTGATGGCCCACAGTGCCTCATGGATGCCCAGTTTTGTGCTGCTAGATCTGTTCTGAATCTATCCCATTTAGCACGGTGGTAGTGCCACACAACACGTTGGATGGGATGCATCCTAGGTTGCTGAGGGAAGTAAGGGTGGAAATTGGCAGAGTAACTGGCCATAACCTTCCAATCTTCCTTAGATATGGGGGGCGGGGGGATGGTGCCAGAAGACTGTAGAATTTTAAATGTTACACCCTTGTTCAAAAAGTGGTGTAAGGATAAACCCAGCAAGTACAGGCCAGTCAGTTTAACAAGGGGAGCAACTTTTAGAAATGATAATCCGGGACAAAATTAACAGTCACTTGGATAAGTGTGGATTAATAAAGGAAAGCCAGCATGGATTTGTTTAAGGCAAATCATGTTTAACTAACTTGATTGAATTTTTTGATGAGGTAACAGAGAGGGTTGATGAGGGCAATGCGTGTATATGGACTTCCAAAAGGCGTTTGATAAAGTGCTGCATCAAAGTTGAAGCCAATGCAATAAAAGGGTAGCATGGATACGAAATTGGCTAAGTAACAGGAAAGAGAGAGTAGTGGTGAACAGTTGTTCTTTGGACTGGAAGGAGGTAAACAGTTTTGTTTCCCAGGGGTCGGCACTAGGACCACTGCTTTTCGTGATATATATTAATGACTTGGGCTTGGGTATACAGGGCACAATTTCAAAATTTGCAGATGACACAAAACTTGGAAGTGTAGTGAACAGTGAGAAGGATAGTGATAGACTTCAAGAGGACATAGGCAGGCTGATGGAAAGGGCAGACATGTGGCAGATGAAATTTAACGCTGAGAAGTGCAAAGTGCTACATTTTGGCTGGAAGAACGAGGAGAGAAAATATAAATTAAATGGTACAATTCTAAAAGAGGTGCAGGAACAGAAAGATCTGGGGGTATATGTGAACAAATTATTGAAGGTGGCAGGCCAGGTTGAGAATGCAGTTAAAAAAGGCATAAAGGGATCCTGGGCTTTATAAATAAAGGCATAGAGCTCAATTTTCCCGGGAAATTGCGGGTGCATTGGGAGTGGGGGAGCTCCAAAAATCAGGGAAATCCCGTTCGCGTTCGGAACCCGGCTTCAACCCGCAGACTTCCGGGTTCCCCACTGACGCATCTGGTTGCACATGCGCCTCCTGAATGCAGAAGTCCCACCAGCAATTAAAGCCGGAGGGATGATATTTGACACAGTTGTTTAGATAGTTTAAGTAACTGAACAACTTAATTTTCTCCACATTGAGGCAGGGATGCGATTTTGAAGCATCCTCACCGTGTTTCCGGTGCTATAGCAAACATTCCATGTTGCAACAGACTTGTTTCAGCCAGCAGCCAGTTGCACATTCAAATGCTTCTTTAACAGATGGGGAGAAATTGTCACTTATTGCAGCAAGGCACTCAGTTCTATCAGACAAAGTTTTGGCTGGGAGACTTTTGTGTTTTCAAAGAAAATTCTTACTTTCCACTCAAAATTCTTCTGTTCACACATTTTTAACTACTTTGCGGACCCCCTCAAACTCACACTGTCAGGATGGGGGGGGAGCCATGGCTGCATTCACCACTAGATTCGAGGACAAGCAACATCACCAGCCTCGCCAGGCACGGTGTCCACCTCCGCCACTTGGAGCTCCACAACACAGTGCTGCACAAGGGCAAAGAGGGCAACAACAGAGAGGGGTGCCACTTGAGGAGGCCCCGTCCACTTCTGCCACCCACATGGAGGAGGAGGAGGATGACCTTTGTGCAGAGCAGCGGCTCACCTGGCTGCTCGTGAAGCCAGGGAGTCACTCATATGTGAACGGTTCTCCTAACATCAGAAAGTGTGAACAGTCCAGTCCTCACACCACCTGGAAAGAGCAGCGCCCACACCAGGCCACCCACACCTCCCTACACAAAACAGTCCTGCAACTACACATACACCCACTGTAAAGTGACCCAATAAGTGGCATCAAGTGCCACCATTCATGGTGAACCTCATGAAAGGGCCCTATCACAAAAGCCAGTCAAGAATGGGCAAGAAGTGACAGCAGTGATTACAATCATAAAATTTAATGTCACTTTAACAAAAACTAAATATAAATGAAAAACATGACAGTCTGTCAAGCATCCTTGTGCATACCCTTTGTGCTCACAAAACCTTCGCCTTTCACTTCCGACTACTTCTACATGGTGCAACCCCTGCACCAGAGGTAGTGGCAGGTTGCTCACATTCATGCCCTGACTGCTTAGATGTTTTCAGCCTACGCCCACTGGGTTTTGGAGCACATGAGGGCCGCTCCAAAGACTGCTCCACCTGCACCTATGCAGGGGCAGACTCGGCCACCAGGAGAGGAGGCAGCATTGCGGGTACTGGTTGAGAGGGGGGCAACGGGTGAGACGTGGGAGTACTTTGAGTGGTGTCCCCACTTCCATGTCCCCTTTCGGCATGATCCCTCCCCGGGCCAGGGTCACATCACTCCTACCACTCTCCTGGACAACAGTTTGGAGGACATGTGTGATGCCTTGTAAGGCCAGTAATAGTGTATGTGTCTGTCTGTTTAAGGCGGCAGAATGTTGTTCACTGTGAGTCCAAACAGTCATTGTCAGGGCCTGAATGGACTCATTTGTGAGCTGTGCTTGAAGCTCAATGGAGGCTAGCCTTCTCTCCATAGTAGACATTCCCGCACTTGCTTGTGACAGTATCTGAGATTCCCTCCCGTACTTGTGCCACCATTCCACTCAAGCAGTAGTTGGACTCCTCCATCCTCTGCGCTATTGTGGTGAGGGCATGTGGCACCTGTTCCAGTACTTCGCAAATGTGCTGCTGTCCCTCGATCATTCTCCTCTTAAAGGATGGCCCCCGGGGTTCTGCATCTGCATCCAGCTGAGCAGAGCCTGGAGAGGAGTGCTTCCACCAACGCGGACTCTCCACAGCTGCCCCTGCCACCAGTGTCTGCTTATGCTCACATGTGTGTGGTAACTCAGCAGGTTCCAACCCAACTAACTGTGGACTAGGACGCACCGAGGTGTGATTATCTGTGCTGGTGGATGGCTCGCTAAGATGTGACGGTGCACCCCCAGAGGCTGGCAGGTCCTCTGAGGAATCGCCCTCTGCTATCACAGTGGTAGCTGAAGGCCCTGTAAGAGAACAGAAGGCAATATTAAGCATCATCACAGATGTGTCATGTTGCGATGAGCACACTGAAGTGCTGAAGATGGCAAGGCATGTTAACATCAATTCATATTGTGGTGGCGTCCCCGACAGACAGGCACTCAGGGGTTCAACTGAGCTCCAGTGCCTCCTGCTCCGCCTCTGTGAGGATGATGATTTGTTGTGGCCCCCCTCTGGTCATAAGAAATTAAGAACATAAGAAATAGGAGCAGGAGTAGGCCAATCGGCCCCTCGAGCCTGCTCCGCCATTCAATAAGATCATGGCTGATCTGATCCTAATCTCAAATCTAAATTCATGTCCAATTTCCTGCCCGCTCCCCGTAACCCCTAATTCCCTTTACTTCTAGAAAACTGTCGATTTCTGTTTTAAATTTATTTAATGATGTAGCTTCCACAGCTTCCTGGGGCAGCAAATTCCACAGACCCACCACCCTCTGAGTGAAGAAGTTTCTCCTCATCTCAGTTTTGAAAGAGCAGCACCTTATTCTAAGATTATGCCCCCTCGTTCTAGTTTCACCCATCCTTGGGAACATCCTTACCGCATCCACCCGATCAAGCCCCTTCACAATCTTATATGTTTCAATAAGATCGCCTCTCATTCTTCTGAACTCCAATGAGTAGAGTCCCAATCTACTCAACCTCTCCTCATATGTCCACCCCCTCATCCCCGGGATTAACCGAGTGAACCTTCTTTGTACTGCCTCGAGAGCAAGTATGTCTTTTCTTAAGTATGGAGACCAAAACTGTATGCAGTATTCCAGGTGCGGTCTCATCAATACCTTATACAACTGCAGCAATACCTCCCTGTTTTTATATTCTATCCCCCTAGCAATAAAAGTCAACATTCCATTGGCCTTCTTGATCACCTGCTGCACCTGCAAACTAACTTTTTGATCTTCTTGCACTAGGACCCCCAGATCCCTTTGTACTGCAGTACTTTCCAGTTTCTCGCCATTAAGATAATAACCTGCTCTCTGATTGTTCCTGCCAAAGTGCATAACCTCACATTTTCCAATATTGTATTGCATCTGCCAAATCTCCGCCCACTGACCCAGCCTGTCTATATCCCCCTGTAAGTTTCTTATGTCCTCCTCACTCTCCACTTTCCCTCCCATCTTTGTATCATTTGCAAACTTTGATATGTCACACTCGGTCCCCTCCTCCAAATCGTTAATATAGATTGTAAAGAGTTGGGGACCCAGCACCGACCCCTGCGGAACACCACTGGCTATTGGTTGCCAGTCCGAGAATGAACCATTTATCCCAACTCTCTGCTTCCTGTTAGATAACCAATCCTCCACCCATGCCAGAATATTACCCCCAATCCAGTTATTCTTTATCTTGAGCAATAAGAAGGTCCTCACCTTCTTCCATACATCAGAGCTCTCTTCTCCTATAAGGGGAGAAAGTACAGGCGTGTGAGTGAGTGATGGTGGTGACCAACTGATGAATGCATTGGTTTGGGTGAGGCGAACCGTGAAAGAGATGCATCAGAGGGTGAGTATGAGACAGAGCCATCACATTGGATGAGGATTCGGGTGAGTGGCAGTGGTGGGGTGAATAATGGGGAGGTGAGGAAGTGTTGAGAAAGTGCAGGTAAGTTGAGGATGAGCCTTAAGTGGGTGTGAGGAGTGATGTGATAGAGTAGTGTTGGCAGTGCAGAATGAGTTGGGGGTGGGGCAGAGATGTGGAAGATGGAATGTAGAAGAATCAATAAGTCTACTCACTTTGGCTGACCTAGTTAGGTCCTGCACTGGACCCAGGTGCGGGAGATGTTTCTGCTGCTGGTGTCGTCCTCTGCCACCTCGAGCCAGGCCTTCTTGGTGGCAGAGGCAGGCCACTTCCTTCCGTCTGCCGGGTAAACCGATCCCTCTTCCTCCTCACCCCATCCAGTAGCACCTGGAGTGAGGCATCATTGTACCTTGGAGCAGCCTTGCCCCTGTGGTGTGTGGGTGTTTGCTCCAGGAAAAGCCACTGGAGCAATGGCCCTTTAAAATAGAGCTGCTCCAGCTGACAGCCTGTGATGCGGGTGTGTAGTCCGCCCGCTGCGCAGCTTTCAGACGGCAAACCCGGAAGCCACGTTAAGTGGCACCAATTGAATTGCAATCACATGGGGAACGGACATTTTTTATTGGGCGGGTTACCCGCGCCCCACTCGTCTCCAACCCTGCCATCGCTGCCAACCCGCTTCCACTCTAATATCTGGCCATAGAGTACAAAGTCAACGAAGTTATGAAGAACCTTTATAAAACACTGATTCGGCCACAACTGGAGTATTGTGTCCAATTCTCAGCATTGCACTTTAGGAAGGATGTGAAGGCCTTAGAGAGGGTTCAGGAAAAATTTACTAGAATGGTTTCTGGGATGATGGTCTTCAGTGACGTGGATAGGCTGGAGAAGCTGGGATTGTTCTCCTTAGAGCAGACAAGGTTGAGAGGAGATTTGATAGAGATATTTAAAATCATGAAGCCTCTCGACAGAGTAGATAGAGAGAAACTGTTCCCATTGGCGGAAGGGTCAAGAACCAGAGGGCATAGGTTTAAGGTGATTGGCAAAAGAACCAAAGGTGACATAAGGAAAAACTTTTTTACACATCAAGTGGTTATGATCTGGAATGCACTACCTGAGGGGGTGGTGGAAGCAGATTCAATCATGGCTTTCAAAAGGGAATTGGATAAGTACTTGAAGGGAAAAAATTTGCAGGGCTACGGAGAAAAGGTGGGGGAGTGGGACTAGCTGGATTGCTCTTGCAGTGAGTCGGCATGGTCTCGATGGGCTAAATGGCCTCCTTCCATGCGGTAACCATTCTATGATTCTATGATTCCTCTGTCTTCTCCTCCCACCTCCTCTTCCTGCTCCTCCTCCTGCACTTGTTGCTGCCCAGGTGGTGGTAAGGGCTGGTCCCCCATGATTGCGAAGTTGTGGAGCTTGCAGCAAATTATAAAAAATCTGGATACCCACTCAGGGGTGTTCTGCAAAGCTCCTCCAAAATGGTCCAGGCAGCAGAAGCGTTGCTTGAGCACGCCGATTGTTTGCTCAATAATATTCCTTGTGGCAGCATGGCTCCTGCAGCTGTGTACGGGTTCCTGACAGGAGTCATGTCTGGAGGGGATAGCCCTAGTTGCCCAATAGCCAGCCTGTAACTTAGCGGCCTGGTTCGAATAAAGGTGACACAGAGGAGGATCAAAGATAACGTGCACAGGCCTGCATGATATGCTGCCTGTGGTCACAAACCAGCTGTATGCTGATGGAGTAGACTCCCTTTCAATTGTTAAAGATGCCAGGCTGGTGATATGGAGCATGCAAAGCAATGAATGTTCTGTCTATGGCACCTTCCACCCTGAAGAAGTCTGCCTTGTATGTGAAACCTAGTGCTCTCTTGTTCTGCTTCACTCTGTCAGTAGAGAAAGAGATAGAGGTGTTCCTTCTGGCCTAGAGAGCCTCTGTGATCTCCCTGATATATGCACTGAGTACTATAAGATGTGGCTAATGTCACCTGTTGCAGCTTGAAAGAAGCCCACGGCAAAACAAAGGGCCACGGTGACCTGGATACCCACAGGCTGTATTGTCCATGCCCTGGTTTGAGGCTCGAGTTGTGACGGCAGCAGGTGGCATAGCTCGGTGACAGCCTCCTCGTTGAAGCAAAGGTGCCTCATACATTGCACCTTAGCAACGTTAATGTAAGGGAAGTGCTCCCTGAATGCCCTCTGTGAATATGGCCTCCTGTGCAGTACCTTCCTCCTTCTCCCTCTTCTGGCAGCTGCACCTGCTCTCTGCTGTCTTCCTTGCTGCTCCCCTTCATCCCCCAGCCCGAAGATTATTAGACCACCCATGTCTGCAGCCAGACTATTTCTGAGGCAAACAACAAGACCATCAAAATCTTTCTCCATGTAGACAAAGTGAACTTTCCAGAGTGATAAAACACAGTAAAAAATGTCCAGATGTCAACCAGCAGCCTGCAATGAGAAACCAGCAACTAACGTGTAAGTACTGCATGATCCTTTTAAATAGCACTGACATTAGCGCCACATTGTGCTGTGTGAATGAAGCACTGGGGCATATGAAAATCGAAAACGTGTCCAGCAAGACCCTAATTTGAATAAATTATTCTGGACTTTAAATGTCCAACATGCATCCCTGCCACGAACGCATCTACCTTATCCAATATGGCAGGCAGTGCACTTACAGTTGAAATGAGTGCACGCTTTCTGCCCACCATATTGAGAGCTTTGTAGATTGGCTAGCGCCTGAAACATGGGCACTGTGCAGTCACGTTTCTAGGCCTCTATATTTTAGATTTCAGACTACTTTTGTAGGTAAGCTTCAATGTCCCAGAAAAGATTTTCACTTGCACTGATACCTAAAATTCATTAGGTAGCCAACTAACTAACGGTAGTCCATTTTCTGATCATTTCAGTCATTGATTCAATCCCGTGCCCACATGATGTACTCCTTCGGGGTAAAGTTCAGCATTAGCATGAGCACAACATGTGGGTTGTAGATCTGCCGCCCATTATACAACCTGCCCAATATTCCTTTTCATTGACTTCAATGGGGTGTATAATGATCCGCTACCACCCATTCTGCGTTCCGTCAAAATTGAATTTTACCCCTAAGGCAGGAGAAACACTTTGACTTGGGCTTGAAAATCCAAACAAATTTATTAAGCAGTAATGGAACATCTGAATAGTAGCTGTAACACAACATATATTTTTATGGCAGTTATTAATAAATGTTTTAACTGCTATTCTAAACTATGCTATATGTATTTTTTCTACGTAGCATTTTTTTTTTCTTTCCTGACTTTTCACAGAAGCTATCTGGTCTGATTAATTCTCTTCAAAGGTTCGAGATGGATTCACTGATTTAAAAAAGACAGCTGAATAAATACCTTCAAAACAGTAAAACAAAAGCAAAATACTGTGGACGCTGGAAATCTAAAATAAAAATAGAAAATGCTGGAAATACTCAGCAGGCCAGGCAGAATCTGTGGAGACAGAAAGAGAGTTAACATTTCAGGTCGATGACCTTTCATCAGAAACGGAAGAGGTTCCTGTTCGGATGAAAGGTCATCGACTTGAAACCTGAACTCTGTTTCTCGCTCCACAGATGCTGTTGGACCTGCTGAGTGTTTCCAGCATTTTCTATTTTTACTTTCAAAACAGTGACTGGGACCCAGTGAATTTATTTGACTCTCAATCAAAAACATATTTGAACAAATTACATTAGAATGTTTGTACTTGAATTAAATAATGGCTTGGTCCCTCCCTTTTACAATTATTTTTAAATATGCTAATTGTTGCAACAACTATAACAAAATGAACTGTTACATTTTGAATAAAGCTGATTCTAACTCCTTATTTACAATGACAGAATTAAAGAAGCCAATACAATGCTAAGTATTGTACAAAAATGCTTCATTTTTGTTACAATAACATCTTCTTCGACATTATATTTCCAGGTCCTGCAGATACTGTGCATATCACTGTCCCTGGCCTATCAACATAAGAATATAAAAATAGGAGCAGGAGTAGGCCATACAACCTCTGAGCCTGCTCCGCCATTCAATAAGATCATGGCTGGTCTTCGACCTCAACTCCACTTTCCTGCCCAATCCACATATCCCTTGATTCCCCTTGAGTCCAAAAATCTATCTATCTCAGCCTTGAATATATTCAACAATTCATCATCCACAGCCCTCTAGGGTAGAGAATTCCAAAGATTCACAACCCTCTGAGTGAAGAAATTCCTCCTCATCTCAGTCTTAAATGGATGACCCCTTATCATGATTGGAGGATAGCATACCAAGAAAACTAATATTGAATCGGGGACAGGAACTCGATAAAATTAACATAAGTAAAGCAACAGCAATGAAGAAAATAACAGCACTAAAGAGTGACAAATCCCCAGGACCAGATGGTTTCCATGCCAGGGTTTCAAAGGAAGTAGGTGAGCACATTGCGGATGCCCTAACTATAATCTTTCAAAGTTCTCTAGATTCAGGAACTGTCCCTCTAGATTGGAAAATTGCACATGTCACTCCGCTTTTTAAGAAAGGAGAGAGAGGGAAACTGGGGAATTATAGACCAGTTAGCCTAACATCTGTTGTGGGGAAAATGCTGGAGTCTATAATTAAGGATGGGGTGACTAAACACCTCGAGAATTTTCAGTTAATCAGAGAGAGCCAGCATGGATTTGTGAAAGGTAGGTCGTGCCTGACAAACCTGATTGAATTTTTTGAAGAGGTGACTAAAGTAGTGGATAGGGGAATGTCAATGGATGTTATTTATATGGACTTCCAGAAGGCATTTGATAAGGTCATACATAAGAGACTGTTAGCTAAGATAGATGCCCATGGAATTGAGGGAAAAGTACGGACTTGGTTAGGAAGTTGGCTGAGCGAAAGGCGACAGAGAGTCGGGATAATGGGTAGGTAACCACATTGGCAGGATGTGACTAGTGGAGTCCCGCAGGGATCTGTCTTGGGGCCACAATTATTCACAATATTTATTAACGACTTAGATGAAGGCATAGAAAGTCTCATATCTAAGTTTGCCGATGACACAAAGATTGATGGCATTCTAAGCAGTGTAGATGGAAACATAAAATTACAAAGCGATATTGATAGATTAGGTGAATGGGCAAAACTGTGGCAAATGGAATTCAATGCAGACAAATGTGAGGTCATCCACTTTGGATCAAAAAAGGATAGAACAGGGTACTTTCTAAATGGTAAGAAGTTAAAAACAGTGGATGTCCAAAGGGACTTAGGGGTTCAGGTACATAGATCATTGAAGTGCCATGAACAGGTGCAGAAAATAACCAATAAGGCTAATGGAATGCTGGCCTTTATATCCAGAGGACTAGAGTACAAGGGGGCAGAAGTTATGCTGCAGCTATACAAAACCTTGGTTAGACCGCACCTGGAGTACTGTGAGCAGTTCTGGGCACCGCACCTTCGGAAGGACATATTGGCCTTGGAGGGAGTGCAGCGTAGGTTTACTAGAATGATACCCAGACTTCAAGGATTAAGTTACGAGGAGAGATTACACAAATTGGGGTTGTATTCTCTCGAGTTTCGAAGGTTAAGGGGTGATCTGATCGAAGTTTATTAGCTATTAAGGGGAACAGAGAGGGTGGATAGAGAGAAACTATTTCCGCTGGTTGGGGATTTTAGGAGTCGGGGGCACAGTCTAAAAATTAGAGCCAGACCTTTCAGGAGCGAGGTTAGAAAACATTTCTACACACAAAGGGTGGTAGAAGTTTGGAACTCTCTTCCGCAAACGGCAATTGATACTAGCTCAATTGCTAAATTTAAATCTGAGATAGATAGCTTTTTGGCAATCAAAGGTATTAAAAGATATGGGCCAAAGTTGTATCACAGATCAGCCATGATCTTATCAAATGGCGGAGCAGGCACGAGGGGCTGTTCCTATGTTCCTATGTTCCTATGTTTCCTATTCTATGTCCCCTAGTTCTGGACTCTCCAGCCAGGGGAAACAACCTCTCAGCATCTACCCTGTCAATCCCCCTCAGAATCTTGTATATTTTAATGAGATCACCTCTCATTCTTCTGAACTCCTGAGACTGTACGCCCGTTCTACTCAATCTCCCCTGATAGGACAACCCTCTCATCCCAGAAATCAATCTAGTGAACCTTTGCTGCACCACCTCTAAGGCAAGTATATCCTTCCTTAGATAAGGAGACCAAAACTGTACATAGTGCTCCAGGTGAGGTCTCACCAAATCCCTGAACAATTGTAGTACTCCAACCCCCTTGCAATAAAGGCCAACGTGCCATTTGCCTTCCTAATTGCTTACTGTACCTGCATGCTAACTTTTTGTGTTTCTTGTACGAGGACACCCAAATCCCTCTGAACACCAACATATAGGAGTTTCTCACCATTTAAAAAAATATTCTGTTTTTCTCTTCTTCCTACCAAAGTAAATGACATCACATTTCCCCACATTATACTCCATCTGCCACCTTCTTGCCCACTCACCTAACCTATCTATTTCCCTTTGCAGACTCTTTGTGTCCTCCTCACAGCTTACTTTCCCACCTAGCTTTGTATCATCAGCAAACTTGGATACATTACACTCGATCCCTTCATCTAAGTCACTAATGTAGATTGTAAATAGCTGAGGCCAAAGCACTGATCCTTGCGGCACCCCACTGCCAACCTGAAAATTATCCATTTATCCCTACTCTCTGTTTTCTGTCCATTAACCAATCCTCTATCCATGCTAATATATTACCCCCAACCCCATGAGCCCTGATCTTGCACTTCCTGTCAGGCATACTCGGGGCAGGATATCCTGAAGTGCAAAACAGGGTAGACCTTCTCACCTCCAATTCACCAGCCATCAGAGAAGGGGTTCAGGAGCAAGGAGCAAGAGAAAATTACAACTGGTGCAAGTGGGTCTATTTCCACTTGCATGTGCCAGTGGTGCACTCCCGGCATGACAAATGGCAGAAAATTGAGGTAAGAGGCTCAGGGGAAGAAATCCTTTGGTAACAGGCTGCCAGGTATTTTGTGATCATGCAGTGCTGGGGAAGCACAAAGTTCATGTTGCTCAAATGTGCAAGTCTCATTCGACCTTTAAAATTTAAATGGAGCCTGGGCCTTCCTGCCCACATCTTCCAGTCGAGCAAGCACTGCTCAGCAGGTGCGTAGCTACCAGGAGTGATCTTGCGATCTTCCTAAAGCTGTGTCTACCTAGATTTGAGAGTTATATTTTTGATTTGCCTTTTATTACATTTATTTTGGAGCATTTTGTTTACATTTCAGATTAATTTTTAAAAATTCACTTTTTCTCTTTTCACCACCTACCAGTCAGTAAAGTTTCATTGTGATTTGCAACAACTCCCATTGGTAGGATGGTCATTTCATTTGGAATTCCCCTTTCTCTTGGGAGCTAGTGGACAAGCAAGAGAACAGAGAAATGATCAGAGGGATGTTTGTCTGAAGCTGAGACACATTGCATAGGCCTGGCTACAGACCATGCCACAGTTCCTTGAGCATGTCAGAAGAGATGTTCCTTTGACATTTATATTTGCTTATTGTTTCTATAGGTTTGAAATGTGCCCTTGAGATGCCTTCTTGTACCAGTAGGAAAGTTACCTTGAAAGTTTGGAAGCTGAAGGAAAATATGCATGGTGACAGAGATGTGCACAACTTGCACTAACCTGTGTCTCATAGCAGCAGAATCAGTCTGTCTAAATCCTCCTGAAGTCTGCTACTACCCTCCTCACTGTTTAGTACATTTCCAAGTTTCGTGTCATCTGCAAACTTTGAAATTATGCCCTTTATGCCCTAGGCCAGGTCATTAATATATATCAAAAAGAGCAGTGGTCCTAATACCAAACCCTGGGGGTTACCACTGTATACATCCCTCCAGTCTGAAAAGTAACCATTCACCACTACTATCTGCTTTCTGACCCTTAGCCAATTTCAGAGCCATGCTGCCACTGTCCCTTTAATCCCATGGGCTTCAAAATTGTTGACATGCCTGTTATGTGCTACTTTATCAAATGTAAGTGTCAGCAAGTGATTGTGCACCATGCAGCTAGTGTGGTTCACAAAGTCTTGAGGTGCAATGGCCTTGGAAGATTTGAGTGTAGCAAGGTTTTCAATTTTACTTTGCAACTTGAAGGTGCTCACCTAAGACATGTGATGCAAAGAACAAACTGTAAGTTTGTGTGAGGAATTGGTATTGATAAGGAGTACATGTTAAACCAGCAACATTTTGAGCATTGCAATCTTGGGCCATCCTGTTTCCTTGGCAGATTCCTTCAAGTATGCAATTTTGCTTTACATCTGTTCCCAGGTCCTGCAGGCAGTGTATACAGCATTAACAAGGCAAGGCAGGATTTATTGCTCATCTCTTGATAACCAAGTGGCTTAAGGGTCAACTACATAATGTGGGACTTGAGTTACATGTAGGTCAGACCTGATAGGGATAGTAGGCTTCCTTCCCATTTACAGAGATGTACAGCATAAACAGGGGGCCAACAGAAAAATATCACTTAATTCAAATATACGCAGAAAGATTCAATTACAACATCTTTTGGCACGGACCAGCTGGGCCGAATGGCCTGTTTCTGTGCTTCTTTGTAATTCTACTCAAAGCCTTTTCTATGGAAATAGTGCAATCAACAATGAGGCCAATGTAGGGGTTCAGAACAGGCTTGAATAGATTTGCTTTGTAAAAGCTAAAGTCGAGCATTAAAATAATGCTCAAAATATTGATAAATAATGTTCAAAATATTGATAAATTCATTACTTCCATTCATTGGGAGAGTTTGAGATTCTTAAGTAATTCATTTGCAGCCAGAATGTGCTTCTGATATTAATAAAAATTAAATCTTCGGTGAGGGAATTTCTGCAAGTTGGAAATTCGACCCCCTAATCATCGTATCATAGTACGATACAGCACAGGATGAGATTATTCGGCCCATTGTGCCTCTGCCAGCTCTTTGAAAGAGTTATCCAATTAGTCCTATTATCCTGCTCTTTCCCCATTGCCCTGTAAATTTTTTTCCCTTCAAGTATTTATCCAACTACTCAAAAGTTACGATTGAATCTGTTTCCATCACTCTTTCAGGCAGTGCATTCCTAGTCATTACAACTCGCTGCACAAAAAAATGTTTCATCATGTCGCCTCTGGCTCTTTTGCCAATCACCTTAAATCTGTGTCCTCTAGTGACTTATCCTTCTGCCACTGGAAACAGTTTCTCCTTTCTTTCAAAACAGTTCATCATTTTGAACACCTCTATCAAATCTCCCCTTAGCCTTAGAATCATAGAATGCTTTCAGCACAGAAGGAGGCCATTCAGCCCATCAAGCCTGTGCTGGCTTTTTGTAAGACCAATCCAGTTAGTCTCATTCCCCCGCTCTTTCCCCGTAGCCCCCAAATTTTTACCTTTCAAGTACTTATCCAATTCCTTTTTGAAAGCCACAATTGAATCTGCTTCCGCCACCCTTTTAGGCAATGCATTCCAGATCATAACCACTCACTGCGTAAAAACGTTTTTCCTCATGTCGCCTTTGGTTCTTTTGCCAATCCTCTAGTTCTCGATCCTTCCGCCAACGGGAACAGTTTCTCTTTATTTATTTTATCTAAACCGTTCATGATACTGAACACTTCTACCAAAACTCCTCTCAGCCTTCTCTGCTCTAAGGAGAACGACCCCAGCTTCACCAGTCTATCCATGTAACTGAAGTCCCTCAACCCTGGAACCATTCCAGTAAATCTTTTCTGCACCCTCTCTAAGGCCTTCACATCCTTCCTAAAGTGCAGTGCACAGAATTAGACACAATACTCCAGTTGTGGCCAAACCAGTGTTTTATAAAGGTTCAACACAACTTCCTTGCTTTTGTACTCTATGCTTCGATTTATAAAGCCCAGGATCCCGCATGCTTTGGTAACTGCTTTCTCAACTTGTCCTGCCACCTTCAAAGATTTGTCCACGTATACCCCCACGTCTCTCTGTTCCTGCACCCCCTTTAGAATTGTACCATTTAGTTTACATTGCCTCTCCTCATTCTTCCTGCCAAAATGTATCACTTTGTAATTCTCTGTTTTATATTTCATCTGCCATGTGCCCGCCCATGTCTTCTTGAAGTCTATCACTATCCTACTCACTGTTTACTACACTTCCAAGTTTTGTTTCATCTGCAAATTTTGAAATTGTGCCCTGTACACCCAAGTCCAAGTCATTAATATATAACAAGAAAAGCTGTGGTCCTAGTACTGACCCCTGGGGAAAACAACCTTCCTCTAGTCCGAAAAACAATCGTTCACCACTACTCTGTTTGCTGTCACTTAGCCAATTTTGTATGCATGCTGCCACTGCCCCTTTTATTCCATGGGCCTCAATTTTGCTGACAAGCCTATTATGTGGCATTTTATCATACACTTTTTGAAAGTCCATATACACATCAACCACATTGCCCTCATCAGCCCTCTCTGTTACCTCATCAAAAAACTCAATCAAGTTAGTTAAACACGATTTGCCTTTATCAAATCTGTGCTGGCTTTCCTTTTTAAATCCACACTTGTCCAAGTGACAATTAATTTTGTCCCGGATTATAATTTCTAAAAGCCTCCCCACCACCCAGGTAAAACTGACTGGCCTGTGGTTTATCTTTACACCCTTTTTTGAACAAGGGCATAACATTTGCAATTCTCCAGTCCTCTGGCACCACCCCAATATCTAAGGAGGATTGGAAGATTATGGCCAGCACCTCTGCAATTTCCGCCCTTGCTTCCCTCAGCAACCTGGGATGTATCCCATCCGGACCGGATGGCTTATCTACTTAAATACAGCCAGCCTTTCTAGTACCTCCTCTTTATCAATTTTTAGCCCATCCAGTATCTCAACTTTTACTGTGACTTCGACAGCTTCTTATTCCTTGGTAAAGACTGATGCATAGTATTCCATAGAGCCATAGAACCATAGAAATGATACAGCACAGAAGGGGACCATTCTGCCCATTGTGTCCGCACCGGCTCAAAGACCAACCAGGTGCCCATTCTGATCCCACCTTCCAGCACCCAGTCCGTAGCCCTGCAGCTTAACACTTTAGGTGCAGGTCCAGGTACTTTTTAAAAGAGTTGAGGGTCCTTGCCTCTACCACCAATTCAGGCAGCGAATTCCATACACCCACCACCCTCTGGGTAAAAACGTTTTTCCTCATGTCCCCTCTAATCCTTCTGCCAATCAGCTTAAATCTATGTCCTCTAGTTCTTGAACTCTCCGTTAGGGAAAACAGGTAGTCCCTGTCCACTCTATCTTGGCCCCTCATAATTTTGTACACCTCAATCAAGTCTCCCCTCAGCTTCCTCTGCTCCAAGGAAAACAACCCCAGCCTGTCCGATCTCTCCTTGTAGCTGCAATTTTCAAACCCTGGCAACATCCTCGTAAATCTTCTCTGCACTCTCTCCAGAGCAATTACCTGGGCCAGATCCGTTCTCAACCCACTGAAATTGGTCCTCCTCCAATTAAGTATTGTTACTCTAGATTGCTCCTTGTCCTTTTTTATAACTAATATAAACCTTATGATACTATGATCATTCTTCCTTAAATGTTCCCCCACTGACACTTGCTCCACTTGATCCACCTCATTCCCCAGAACCAAATCCAGCAATGCCTCCTTCCTTGTTGGCCTGGAAACATCTGATCAAGAAAGAGCTCCTAAACACACTTTAGAAATTCCTCCCCCTCTTTGCTCTTTACACTATTACTATGCCAGTCTATATCAGGATAGTTGAAGTCCCCCATTATCACTACTCTATAGTTCTTGCACCTCTCTGCAATTTCCCTGCAGATTGGCTCCTCCATATCCTTCCCACTAGTTTGTGGCCTATAGAATACATCCAGTAGTGTAATAGCGCCTCTATTGTTTCCTAACTCTAACCAAATAGATTCTGTCCTTGACCCCTCAAGGATACCCTTTCTCTCCAGCACTGTAATATTCTCCTTAATCAATACTGCCACCACCACCCCTCCTTTTTTTCCTGCCCTATCTTTCCTAAACACATTGTATCTTGGAATATTTAGTACCCAATCCTGCCCTCTTTTGAGCCAGGTCTCCGTTATCGCCACTATATCATATTCCCAGCCCTTCTCTGTTCTAAGGAGAACAACCCCAGCTTCTCCAGTCTCTCCACATAATTGAAGTCCCTCATCCCTGGTACAATTCTAGTAAATCTCTTTTGCACCCTTTCTAAGTTCTTAACATCCTTCCTAAAGTGTGGTGCCCAGAATTGAACACAATACTCCAGCTCAGGCCTATAAGCCTGAGGCCACGAAGTGATATGACTTTTACCTTTGTGAGAATTTTATATTTGAGGCATTGTTGGACTGGGAGCCAATGTAAGTCAGCGAGCACAGGAGTAATGGGTGAGCTAGACTTTGTACAGGTTAGGATGCTGGCAGCAGAGTTTTATAATGGATTTGTTTCCTGAAAGATTTGCAGATAGTTGAGGTAGTTTACTTTAACAACAATTTGCATTTATGTAGTACCTTTAATGTAGGAAAAGATCCCAAGGTGCTTCACAGAAGCGTAATCAGAAAAAAATCGATACGAGTCAAAGAAGGAGATTTTAGACGAGGTGACTAAACGATTGGTCACAGGTAGGTTTTAAGAACAGCCTTAAAGGAAGTGAGTTTGAGGCAGAGAGGTTTCGAGACAGAATTCCAGAGCTTATGGCCCAGGTGTCTGAAAGCATGGCCTCCAATGATGGGGTGAAGGCAGTGGGGAATTGGAGATCAGAGTTGGGCAAATGTAGAGTACTCGGAGGGTTGTAGAGCTGGAGGAGGTTACAGCGATAGGGAGCAGTGAGGCCATGAAGTGATATGACTTTTACCTTTGTGAGAATTTTATATTTGAGGCATTGTGGGACTGGGAGCCAATGTAAGTCAGCGAGCACAGGAGTAATGGGTGAGCTAGACTTTGTACAGGTTAGGATGCTGGCAGCGGAGTTTTATATGTACTGTTTTTATGAAGGGTAGAGGATAGGAGGTTGATAAGGAGAGCATTGGAATATTGCTCAAAAAATGATTGCATGTTAACGACGGACACTGTTATTAATGTGCAAATCAACCAGTAAATTCATGGGACTAAGAGCTACGGCTTGAGTCATGAATCTCCAGAACTTGCTAGTTGATTTTCGCCTCTCTACCGTTTGCTTTGAACAAATGGTATCTCATCCTTAGTCTCCCTGTTATTTTTAAGAACTTGCTGGATTTGCACATTAAACTCGCCACTGAAAGCTAAGCCTGGTAATTAATCTTTGTAACAATGTGATAATTGTTAATGCAGAGCCAATCACTCTCTGTGGTCCAAAAATGGAACAATTTAAACTGTGGAGTCTCATTCCTTCAAGTGGTAAATTGTTCCTAGAGAATTTTAAAATATCAAATTTAAAATTTTGACATTTTTTTCTTACTTTGCCTTTCTGTCTCTTTTTTCTCCACATCTCTTAATCCAATCTTTCTTTGCCTCTCTTTATTTCACTTTCTGTACCTGGTTTGACTCTAATTCATCCACTCTAATTCACCCTCCTTCTCAGTAGTTCCTCTGTTTCTTTCTCAATCCTTAAATCTCATTGGTTAAGGAGATACACTGTTAGTCCCACCGTTCACGAACGTTCCAGCTGCCCAGTTGCCCTCACCATGCCGTTATCAGCTCACACTTCCAGCAAGTTTCGGCACAAAGGTTTTTGAGCTGAAGGGTGCAGATAAAAATCTAACCAATGGGGCATGCCGCGAGATGCCCTGCAAGATCCAGCCCACTATTTCGAAGAAGGGCAGGGGATTTCTCTCCAGTGTCCTGGCCAATATTTATCCCTCAACCAACATTACTAAAATACAGATTAATTCGTCATTATCACATTGCTGTTTGTGGGACCTTACTGCCACGTTAACCTAAATTACAGCAGTGGCTACACTTCAAAAGTACTTGATTGGCTGTAAAGCACTTTGGGATGTCCTAAAGTCATGAAAGGCGCTATATAAATGCAAGTCTTTCTTTCCTTTTGGGGAACTAATGGTGCGGGGTAGGAAAGCCATTGCTGGAGGCGCTCTGGCTATGATTGGAGAGGTAAAAATGAAACCAAGTGAGGGCAGTCCCATTCCACTGGACAATAGAGGAGAGGCATTAGAGGAGGATAGTGTGGTCGAACATGTCAAAGGCTACAGGGAGGTCGAGAAGGACGATGAAATATAGTGCATCATGGTTTCTGTCACAGGCCGATTGGCCTACTCCTGCTCCTGTTTTTTATGTTCTTATGGTTTCTCTCACAGAGGATGTCACTTGTGACTTTGATTAGGGCCACTTCAGTTAATAGCAGGGGCAGAGATTGGATTTGAGAAATTCAAATACGGACTTGCTGGAAAGAAATGCATGGATTTGGGAGGTGACAACATGTTCATGAACTTTGGCGTGTAAAGGGAGTTTCGAGATAAGGCAATAGTTTGCAAGGATGGAAGGGTGGGTTTTTTGAGGAGGGGGTAATGACAGCAGTTTTGAAAGAGAGAGGTACTGTAACTGAGAAAAGGTACAATGTCAGCTAATATCATGGGGGCTAGGAAGGGAAGTTAGGTGGTCAGCAGTTTGGTGGGAATGGGGTCAACAGAGCAGGCGGTGGGTCTCATGGATAAGATGAGCTCAGAGAGGGCCTTAGGGGAGATAGGAGAAAAACTAGAGAAAGATGCAAATTCGGGGCTAGGGCAGGCAGGAAGGAACATTGGGGGAAATTTGGCTTAGTGGGCAAGAGGAAAGGTATTAGTGGCAGCAGAACGGATGGTTTCACTATTAGCGACAAAGAAGTCCATGAGTTCCTCACACTTATTGTTGGAGGCGAGGGTAGAAAAATGTGAGGTTATCCACTTTGGTTGTAAAAACAGAAGGACAGATTATTATCTGAATGGTGATAGATTTGGAAAAGGGGACGTGCAATGAGACCTGGGTGTCCTTGTACACCAGTCGCTGAAAGCGAGCATTCAGGTGCAGCAAGCAGTGGAAGGCGAATGGTATATTGGCGGTCGTTGCAAGAGGATTTGAGTACAGGAACAGGGATGTCTTACTGCAGTTGTACAGGGCCTTGGTGAGACCACATCTGGAGTATTGTGTGCAGTTTTGGTCTCCTTATCTGAGGAAGGATGTTGTTGCCATGGAGGGAGTGCAACAAAGGTTTACCAGACTGATTCCTGGGATGGCAGGACTGACGTATGAGGAGAGATTGGGTCGACTAGGCCTACATTCACTAGAGTTTAGAAGAATGAGAGGTGATCTCATTGAAACATATAAAATTCTAACAGGACTAGACAGACTCGATGCAGGGAGGATGTTCCCGATGGATGGGGAATCCATAACAGTCTCAGGATATGGGGTATGCCATTTAGAACTGAGATGAGGAGAAATTTCTTCACTCAGAGGGTGGTGAACCTGTGGAAGGCAGAAGGCAGTGGAGGCCAAGTCATTAATATATTCAAGGAGGAGATAGATATATTTCTTAATGCTAAAGGGATCAAGGGATATGGGGAAAAAGCGGGAACAGGGTACTGAGTTAGACGATCAGCCATGATCATTTTGAATGGTGGAGCAGGCCCGAAGGGCCAAATGGCCTACTCTTGCTCCTATTTTCTATGATTCTATGATTCTATGAAGTGATAGTGAGGAGTTTGACAGCTTTGAAGAGTCCTCAAACTTCCTTTGCTGATTTCTGGCTTCAGAAATGTTTTTTTCAACCCAGTGTTTCACAGTTTTTATGCTCATCCAATACTGGGTGTCAGCGTACATTTGAAACCTGACATTGAGTTTTTGGATGATGTCGCCTAGGGGCAGCATGTAGATGCATCCTATATTCAAAAGGGAGATAGAGCAAGTCCAGGGAACTACGGATCAGTTAGCTTTACATCAGTGGTATGGAAGATAATGGAATTTTTACTCAAAGACCATTGAATCATATAGCACAGAAGGAGGTTATTCAGCCCAGTGTGCTTGTGCTGGCTCTGTGAAAGAGCTATCCAATTAGTTCCATTCCCCTGCTCTTTCCCCAAGCCCTGCAAGTTTTTGCACTTCAAGTATTTATCCAATTCCCTTTTGAAAGTTACTAATGAATCTGCTTCTACCCTTTCAGGCAATATATTCCAGATCATAACAAATCGCTGTGTAAAAACATTTCTCCTCATCTCCCCTCTGGTTCTTTTGCCAATTATCTTAGTCTGTATCCTTTGGTTATCAACCCTCCTGCCAGTGGAAACAGTTTCTCCTGATTTACTCTATCAAAACCCCTCAAAATTTTCAACACCTCTATTAAATCTCCCCTTAACAGTCTCTGATCTAAAGAGAACAATCCCAGCTCCTCTAGTCTCTCCACATAACTGAAGTAGCTCATCCCTGGTACCAGTCTAGTAAATCACCCCTACACCCTCTCCAAGGCCTTGACATTCTTCCTAAAGTGTGATGCCCAGAATTGCACATGATACTCCAGATGAAGCCTAAATGGTTTAGCATCACTTCCTTGCTTTTGTACTCTATCGTCTAATTAGAAAGCCTTGCATGCTTTTTTAACAGCCAAATAAACTATTATGGCATTGAAAAGGGATGATATAGTTCAGGGCCAAAGACAGAATCTATTTGGTTAAAATTAAGGAACAATAGAGGAGCTATTATGCTACTGTGTGCATACTATGCGTCACCAAATAGTGGGAAGGAGATAGAGGAGCAAATTTTCAGGCAAATTGCAGAAAGATACAAGAACTATAGAGTAGTGATACTCTAGTGGGGGGCTTCAATTATCCCAATATCGACAGGACAGTAACAGTGTAAAGGGCAAAGTGGGAGAGGAAGTCCTGAAATGTGTACAAGAGAACTTTCTGGAACAGTGTGTTGCCAGTCCAATGAGGAAGGAAGCAGTGCTGGACCTAGTTCTGGGGAATGAAGTGGGGCAGGTGGAGCAGGTTTCAGTGGAGGAGCATTTGGGGAACAGTGATCATAATATCATTAGGTTTAGAATAGTTATGGAGAAGGACAAGGAACAATCAAATGTGAAAATACTTAACTGGAGGAGGGCTAATTTCAGTGAGTTAAAAAGGGATCTTGCTAAGGTAGATTGGAATAAAAATTGTTGGGCAAAGCAGTAATTGAACAATGGGAGCCCTTCAAGGAGGCGTTGGTTCGAGTACAGAGTAGACAAATTCCTACAAGGGGAAAGGAAGGCACCCAAAACTAAAGCTCCCTGGATGATTAAATATACAGAGATTAAAATGAAACAGAAAAAAGAGGCTTATGACGAATGTAAGGTTCATAATACAGTAGAGAACCAGGCTGAATGCAGAAAGTATAGAGGAGATCAAAAAAGGGAATAAGAGGGGCAAAGAGAGAGTATGAGAATAGATTAGCAGCTAACATACAAGGGAACCGAAAAGTCTTTCATAAACATATAAATAGTAAGGGGGAAGTCAAAAGAAGGGTGGAACCGATTAGGGACAAAAATACCTCCACCTTCCGATGGAGGCAGAGGGCATGCCTAGGGTACTAAATGAATACTTCACATCTAACTTCACTGGAGAAGAGGATGCTACAATTGTAGCAGTAAAGGTAGTAATGATATTGGATAGGATAAAAATAGATAAAGAGAGGTACTTAAAAGATTGGCAGTACTCAAAGTACAAAAGTTAGCCTGTCCAGATGGGATGCATCCTAGGTTACTGAGCGAAGTAAGGGTGGAAATTTCGAAGCTCTGGCCACAATCTTCCAATCCTGGAGATGCTGCTGGAGGACTGGAGGATTGCAAATGTTGCACCCCAGTTCAAAAAGGGGGGGAGGAATAAGCCCAGCAATTACAGGCCAGTCGGTGGCCAGGAAACTTTTAGAGACAATAATCCGGGACAAAATTAATCAGCACTTGGAAAAGTATGCTAATAAATGAAAAGACAGCATGGATTTGTTAAAGAAAAATCATGTTTGACAAATTTGATTGCGTTCTTTGATGAAGTAACGGAGGCGGTTGATAAGGGTACTGTGGTTGATATTGTGTAAATGGACTTTCAAATGGGATTTGATAAAGTACCACATAATAGACTTGTTAACAAGGTTAAAGGACCATAAAGGAGATCTACTCATGGAGGCAGAGGGGATGGCCGAGGTACTAAATGAGTAATTTGCATCTGTCTTTACCAAGGAAGAAGATGCTGCCAGAGTTTCAGTAAAGGAAGACATAGTTGAGATACTGGATGAGCTAAAAATTGATAAAGAAGAGGTACTAGAAAGGCTAGCTGTACTTAAAGTAGATAAGTCACCTGGCCCGGATGGGATGCATCCTAGGTTGCTGAGGGAAGTAAAGGTGGAAATTGCAGAGGTACTGACCATAATCTTCCAAACATCCGTAGATATGGGGGTGGTGCCAGGAGACTGAAGAATTGCAAATGTTACACTCTTGTTCAAAAAAGGCTGTAAGGATAAGCTGATAGACCAGTCAATTTAACCTCAGTGGTAGGCAAACTTTTAGAAACGATAATCCAGGACAGAATTAATAGTCACTTGAATGAGTGTGGATTGATTAGGGAAAGCCAGAATGGATTTGTTAGAGGCATATCATGTTTAACTAACTTGATAGAGGTTTTTGATGAGGTAACATAGAGGGTAGGTGAGGGCAATGCAGTTGATGTGGTGTATATGGACTTTGAAAAGGCATTTAATAAAGTGCCGCTTAAAGGCTTATCATCAAGATTGTGGCCCATTGAATAAAGGGGGCACTAGCAGCATGGATACAGAATTGGCTAAGCGACAGGAAACAGAGAGTAGTGGTGAACGGTTGTTTTTTAGACTGGAGGGAGGTGTACTGTGGTGTTCTCCAGGGATCAGTGCTGTGACCATTGCTTTTGTTGATATATGTTAATAACTTCGGATTGGGTGCACAGGGCACAATTTCAAAATTTGAATATGACACAAAACTTGGAAGGGTAGTAAACAGTGAGGAGGATAGTGATAGACTGCAAGAGGATGTAGTCAGGCTGGTGACATGGGCGGACACGTGGCAGATAAAATTTTACGCAGAAAAATGCGAAGCGGTACATTTCCGTAGCACGAACGAGGAGAGGCAATATAAGCTGAAGGGCAAAACTCTAAAAGGGGTACAGGAACAGAGAGATCGGGGGGTAAATGTGCACAAATCGTTGAAGGTGGCAGGGCAAGTTGAGAAAGCAGTTAAAAAAGCATTCGGGATCCTGGGCTTTATAAATAGAGGCATAGAGTACGGAAGTATGGAAGTCATGATGAACCTTTATAAAACATTGGTTTGGCCACAACTGGAGTATTGTGTCCAGTTCTGGGCACCACACTTTAGGAAAGATGTGAAGGCCTTAGAGAGGGTGCAGAAGAGATTCACTGGAATGATTCCAGGGATGAGGGACTTTAGTTACGTGGATAGATTGGAGAAGCTGGGGTTGTTCTCCTTGGAACAGAGATGGTTGCAAGGAGAATTGAATCATGAAGGGTCGAGACAGAGTAGATGGAGAGAAACTGTTCCAGTTGGAGGAAGGGTCAAGAACCAGAGGACAAAGATTTACGGTGATTGGCAAAAGTGCCAGAGGCAACATGAGGAAACATTTTTTACACAGCCAGTTGTGATGATCTGGAATGCACTGCCTGAAATGGTGGTGGAAGCAGATTCAATAGTAACTTTCAAAAGGGAATTACAGAATTATAGAATCATAGAAAGGTTACAGAAAGGAAGGAGGCCATTGAGCCCATGCCGGCTCTCTGCAAGAGCAATCCAGCTAGTCTCACTCCCCCGCCCTAGCCCCGTAGCCCTGACATTTTTTCCCTTCAAATGCTTATCCAATTCCTTTGGAAAGCCACGATTGAATCTACCACCACCAACTTCTCTGGTAGGACTCCAGAGGCATTCCAGATCATAACCACTCGCTGTGTAAAAAAGTTTTTTCTCATGCCCCGACAGGGTACGGTAGCATAGTGGTTATGTTACTGGGCTAGTAATCCAGAGGCCTGGACTAAAATCCAGAGTCATGAGTTCAAATCCCGCTATGGCAGTTGGCGAATTTAAATTCAATTAATTAAAATAAAAATCTGGAATTAAAATACTAGTATCAGTAATGATGGCCATGAAACTACCGGATTGTAGTAAAAACCCATCTGGTTCACTAATGTCCTTTAGGGACAGAAGCCTGCCGCCCGCCCTTACCCGGTCTGGCCTATATGTGACTCCAGACCCACAGCAATGTGGTTGATTCTTAATTGCCCTCTGAAATGGCCTAGCAAGCCACTCAGTTGTAAAATCTCGCTACGAAAAGTCATAATAAGAATAAAACCGGACGGACCACTCGGCACCGGACACGACAACGGCAAAACACCAAGCCCAGTTCGACCCTGCAAGGTCCTCCTTACGAACATCTGGGGACTTGTGCCAAAATTGGGAGAGCTGTCCCACAGACTAGTCAAGCAACAGCCTGACAAAGCCATACTCACAGAATCATATCTTTCAGCCAACGTCCCAGACTCTTCCATCACCATCCCTGGGTATGTCCTGTCCCACCGGCAGGACAGACCCACCAGAGGTGGCGGTACAGTGATATACAGTCAGGAGGGAGTGGCCCTGGGAGTCCTCAACATTGACTCTGGACCCCATGAAATCTCATGGCATCTGGTCAAACATGGGCAAGGAAACCTCCTGCTGATTACCACCTACCGTCCTCCCTCAGCTGATGAATCAGTCCTCCTACATGTTGAACAACACTTGGAGGAAGCACTGAGGGTAGCAAGGGCACAAAATGTACTCTGGGTGGGGGACTTCAATGTCCATCACCAAGAGTGGCTCGGTAGCACCACGACTGACCGAGCTGGCCGAGTCCTGAAGGACATAGCTGTCAGACTGGGCCTGCGGCAGGTGGTGAGCGAACCAACACGAGGGAAAAACTTACTTGACCTCGTCCTCACCAATCTACCTGTCGCAAATGCATCTGTCCATGACAGTATTGGTAGGAGTGACCACCGCACAGTCCTCGTGGAGATGAAATCCCGTCTTCGCACTGAGGACACCATCCAACGTATTGTGTGGCACTACCACCGTGCTAAATGGGATAGATTCAGAACAGATCGAGCAGCTCAAAACTGGGCATCCATGAGGCGCTGTGGGCCATCAGCAGCAGCAGAATTGTATTCCAGCACAATCTGTAACCTCATGGCCCGGCATATTCCTCACTCTACCATTACCAATAAGCCAGGGGATCAACCCTGGTTCAAAGAGGAGTGTAGAAGAGCATGCCAGGAGCAGCACCAGGCGTACCTAAAAATGAGGTGCCAACCTGGTGAAGCTACAACTCAGGACTACATGCATGCTGAACAGCGGAAGCAACATGCTATAGACAGAGCTAAGCGATTCCACAACCAACGGATCAGATCAAAGCTCTGCAGTCCTGCCACATCCAGTCGTGAATGGTGGTGGACAATTAAACAACTAACGGGAGGAGGAGGCTCTGCAAACATCCCCATTCTCAATGATGGCGGAGTCCAGCACGTGAGTGCAAAAGACAAGGCTGATGCGTTTGCAACCATCTTCAGCCAGAAGTGCCGAGTGGATAATCCATCTCAGCCTCCTCCCGATATCCCCACCATCACGGAAGCCAGTCTTCGGCCAATTCGATTCACTCCACGTGATATCAAGAAACGGCTGAGTGCACTGGATACAGGAAAGGCTATGGGCCCTGACAACATCCCAGCTGTAGTGCTGAAGACTTGTGCTCCAGAACTAGCTGCGCCTCTAGCCATCCACCCGACAATGTGGAAAATTGCCCAGGTATGTCCTGTCCACAAAAAGCAGGACAAATCCAATCCGGCCAATTACCGCCCCATCAGTCTACTCTCAATCATCAGCAAAGTGATGGAAGGTGTCGTCGACAGTGCTATCAAGCGGCACTTACTCACCAATAACCTGCTCACCGATGCTCAGCTTGGGTTCCGCCAGGACCACTCGGCTCCAGACCTCATTACAGCCTTGGTCCAAACATGGACAAAAGAGCTGAATTCCAGAGGTGAGGTGAGAGTGACTGCCCTTGACATCAAGGCAGCATTTGACCAAGTGTGGCACCAAGGAGCACTAGTAAAATTGAAGTCAATGGGAATCAGGGGGAAAACTCTCCAGTGGCTGGAGTCATACCTAGCACAAAGGAAGATGGTAGTGATTGTTGGAGGCCAATCATCTCAGCCCCAGGGCATTGCTGCAGGAGTTCCTCAGGGCAGTGTCCTAGGCCCAACCATCTTCAGCTGCTTCATCAATGACCTTCCCTCCATCATAAGGTCAGAAATGGGGATGTTCGCTGATGACTGCACAGTGTTCAGTTCCATTCGCAACCCCTCAGATAATGAAGCCGTCCGAGCCTGCATACAGCAAGACCTGGACAACATCCAGGCTTGGGCTAATAAGTGGCAAGTAACATTCGCGCCAGATAAGTGCCAGGCAATGACCATCTCCAACAAGAGAGAGTCTAGCCACCTCCCCTTGACATTCAACGGCATTACCATCGCCGAATCCCCCACCATCAACATCCTGGGGGTCACCATTGACCAGAAACTTAACTGGACCAGCCATATAAATACTGTGGCTACGAGAGCAGGTCAGAGGCTGGGTATTCTGCGGCGAGTGACTCACCTCCTGACTCCCCAAAGCCTTTCCACCATCTACAAGGCACAAGCCAGGAGTGTGATGGAATACTCTCCACTTGCCTGGATGAGTGCAGCTCCAACAACACTCAAGAAGCTCGACACCATCCAAGATAAAGCAGCCCGCTTGATTGGCACCCCATCCACCACCCTAAACATTCACTCCCTTCACCACCGGCGCACTGTGGCTGCAGTGTGCACCATCCACAGGATGCACTGCAGCAACTCGCCAAGGCTTCTTCGACAGCACCTCCCAAACCCGCGACCTCTACCACCTAGAAGGACAAGGGCAGCAGGCGCATGGGAACACCACCACCTGCACGTTCCCCTCCAAGTCACACACCATCCCGACTTGGAAATATATCGCCGTTCCTTCATTGTCGCTGGGTCAAAATCCTGGAACTCCCTTCCTAACAGCACTGTGGGAGAACCGTCACCACACGGACTGCAGCGGTTCAAGAAGGCGGCTCACCACCACCTTCTCGAGGCCAATTAGGGATATGCAATAAATGCCGGCCTTGCCAGCGACGCCCACATCCCGTGAACTAATAAAAAAAATTTTAAAAAATGTCACCTTTGGTTCTTTTGCCAATCACCTTAAATCTATTTCCTCTGGTTCTTGACCCTTCCGCTAATGGGAACAGTTTCTCTCTATCTTCTCTATCTAAACACTTAGTGATTTTGAATACCTCAATAAAAGCTCCTCTCAACCTTCTCTGCTCTAAATAGAACAACCCCAGCTTCTCCAGCCTATCCACGTAACTGAAGTCCATCGTCCCTGGAATCATTCTAGTAAATTTACAGATGCTGCACTAAAAGTTCCTGCTCACAGCCCATTTCAATATTATGCCACAACTAACGCCACTTCATATGGAAATGAACATCCCCAGGACATTACCTGGCCACTCCCCCTGCTGGTGAATGGGATTATTTTCTGGCACTATCACAGTGCAACGGACATTGAGGAAATTCGGGGCCAAATTTTTCACCAATACAAATGTGTTAGTTAGAAACTTTAGAGAAAGATATAAAAATCAACCAGAAAGACATGATTCACTGACTTCGTGGCAAATCTGATTGTCCAAGAACTGCTGGCCATGCAAACAGCAATCATAGAATAATAGAATGACACAGCACAGAAGAAGGCCGTTCGGCACGTTGTGCCTGTGTCTGATCTTTGAAAGAGTTATCCAATTAGCCCCACTGCTCTGCTCTTCCTCCAAACCCCTGGAAATTTCTCCACTTCAAGTATTTATCTAATTCCCTTTTGAACGTTATTATTGAATCTGCTTCCACCATCCTCGCAGACAATGCATTCCAGATCAAAACAACATGCTGCATCAAAAAAAAATGTCCTCATGCGCCTCTGGTTCTTTTGCCAATTACCTTAAATCTGTGTTCTTTGGTTACCGACCCTTCTGCCACTGAAAACAGTTTCTCCTTATTTACTCTATCAAAATCATTCATGATTTTGAACACCTCTATGAAATCTCCTCTTAACCTTCTCTGCTCAAAGAAGAACAACACAGAATCTTTAGTCTTTCCACGTAACTAAAGTATTTCATCCCTGGTACCATTCTAGTAAATCTCCTGTGCACCCTCTCTAAGGCCTTAACATCCTTCCTAAAGTATGGTGCCCAGAATTGGACACAATACTCCAGCTGGGGCCTAACCAGTGTTGAATAAAGGTTTAGCATAACTTCCTTGCTTTTATACTCTATGCCTCTATTTATAAAGCCAAGGATCCTATATGCCTTTTTGATAACCTTCTCAACTTGTCCTGCCACCTTCAAAGACTTGTGTACCCCCAGGTCTCTCTGTTTCTGCACCCCCTTTAAAATTGTACCATTCAGTTTATATTGCCTCTCCTCATTCTTCCGACCAAAATGAATCATTTCACACTTCTCTGCATTAAATTTCATCTGCCATGTGTCTGTCCATTTTACCAGTCTGTCTATGTTCTCCTGAAGTCTGTTACTATCCTCCTCACTATCAACTACATTTCTGAGTTTCGTGTCATCTGCATACTTTGAAATTATACCCTGTATGCCCAAGTCCAGGTCATTAATATATATCAAAAAGAGCAGTCGTCCCAACACCGACTGGGATACCACTGCACATGTCCCTTCAGTCTGAAAAACAACCAATCACCTCTTTCTGTTTAGCCAAATTTTGAATCCACGCAACAACTTCTCCGGTTGGCTTAAAGTTCCTCGAGTGGTCGGTGTCATCCCCTGATTGGCTCTGTTCCAAGGGGTTAGGGAGCATCACCTCATTACTCCTTTTCCAAATAAGGACTGGTGTTTTTTTTTATTCGTTCACGGGATGTGGGCGTCACTGGCGAGGCCAGCATTTATTGCCCATCCCTAACTGCCTTCGAGAAGGTGGTGGTCAGCCGCCTTCTTGAACCGCTCCAGTCCGTGTGGTGACGGTTCTCCCACAGTGCTGTTAGGAAGGGAGTTCCAGGATTTTGACCCAGCGACAATGAAGGAACGGCAAAATATTTCCAAGTCGGGATGGTGTGTGACTTGGAGGGGAACGTGCAGGTGGTGGTGTTCCCATGTGCCTGCTGCTCTTGTCCTTCTAGGTGGTAGAGGTCGCGGGTTTGGGAGGTGCTGTCGAAGAAGCCTTGGCGAGTTGCTGCAGTGCATCCTGTGGATGGTACACACTGCAGCCACAGTGCGCCGGTGGTGAAGGGAGTGAATGTTTAGGGTGGTGGATGGGGTGCCAATCAAGCGGGCTGCTTTATCTTGGATGGTGTCGAGCTTCTTGAGTGTTGTTGGAGCTGCACTCATCCAAGCAAGTGGAGAGTATTCCATCACACTCCTGACTTGTGCCTTGTAGATGGTGGAAAGGCTTTGGGGAGTCAGGAGGTGAGTCACTCGCCGCAGAATACCCAGCCTCTGACCTGCTTTCGTAGCCACAGTGTTTATTTGGCTGGTCCAGTTAAGTTTCTGGTCAATGGTGACCCCAGGATGTTGATGGTGGGGGATTCGGCGATGGTAATGCCGTTGAATGTCAGGGGGAGGTGGTTAGACTCTCTCTTGTTGGAGATGGTCATTGCCTGGCACTTATCTGGCGCGAATGTTACTTGCCACTTATCAGCCCAAGCCTGGATGTTGTCCAGGTCTTGCTGCATGCGGGCTCGGACTGCTTCATTATTTGATGGGTTGCGAATGGAACTGAACACTGTGCAGTCATCAGCGAACATCCCCATTTCTGACCTTATGATGGAGGGAAGGTCATTGATGAAGCAGCTGAAGATGGTTGGGCCTAGGACACTGCCCTGAAGGAACTCCTGCAGCAATGTCCTGGGGCTGAGATGATTGGCCTCCAACAACCACTACCATCTTCCTTTGTGCTAGGTATGACTCCAGCCACTGGAGAGTTTACCCCTTGATTCCCATTGACTTCAATTTTACTAGGGTTCCTTGGTGCCACACTCGGTCAAATGCTGCCTTGATGTCAAGGGCAGTCACTCTCACCTCACCTCTGGAATTCAGCTCTTTTGTCCATGTTTGGACCAAGGCTGTAATGAGGTCTGGAGCCGAGTGGTCCTGGCGGAACCCAAACTGAGCATTGGTGAGCAGGTTATTGGTGAGTAAGTGCCGCTTGATAACACTGTCGACGACACCTTCCATCACTTTACTGATGATTGAGAGTAGACTGATGGGGCGGTAATTGGGCGATTTGTCCTGCTTTTTGTGGACAGGACATACCTGGGCAAT
The DNA here is from genome assembly GCF_035084215.1 of Heptranchias perlo. Lineage (NCBI taxonomy): Eukaryota > Metazoa > Chordata > Chondrichthyes > Hexanchiformes > Hexanchidae > Heptranchias > Heptranchias perlo. The sequence continues at coordinate 79,459,182 of NC_090330.1, forward strand.
TTTCCACATTGTCGGGTAGATGCCAATGTTGTAGCTGTACTGGAACAGCTTGGCTAGAGGCGCAGCTAGTTCTGGAACACAAGCCTTCAGCACTACAGCTGGAATGTTGTCGGGGCCCATAGCCTTTGCTGTATCCAGTGCACTCAGCCATTTCTTGATGACACGTGGAGTGAATCGAATTGGCCGAAGACTGGCTTCCGTGATGGTGGGGATATCGAGAGGAGGCCGAGATGGATCATCCACTCGGCACTTCTGGCTGAAGATGGTTGCAAACGCTTCAGCCTTGTCTTTTGCACTCACGTGCTGGACTCCGCCATCATTGAGGATGGGGATGTTTGCAGAGCCTCCTCCCCCCATTATTTGTTTAATTGTCCACCACCATTCACGACTGGATGTGGCAGGACTGCAGAGCTTTGATCTGATCCGTTGGTTGTGGAATCGCTTAGCTCTGTCTATAGCATGTTGCTTCCGCTGTTTAGCATGCATGTAGTCCTAAGTTGTAGCTTCACCAGGTTGGCACCTCATTTTTAGGTACGCCTGGTGCTGCTCCTGGCATGCTCTTCTACACTCCTCATTGAACCAGGGTTGATCCCCTGGCTTGTTGGTAATAGTAGAGTGAGGAATATGCCGGGCCATGAGGTTACAGATTGCGCTGGAATAGAATTCTGCTGCTGCTGATGGTCCACAGCGCCTCATGGATGCCCAGTTTTGAGCTGCTAGATCTGTTCTGAATATATCCCATTTAGCACGGTGGTAGTGCCACACAACACGTTGGATGATGTCCTCAGTGCGAAGACGGGACTTCATCTCCACGAGGACTGTGCGGTGGTCACTCCTACCAATACTGTCATGGACAGATGCATTTGCGACAGGTAGATTGGTGAGGACGAGGTCAAGTAAGTTTTTCCCTAATGTTGGTTCGCTCACCGCCTGCCGCAGGCCCAGTCTAGCAGCTATGACCTTCAGGACTCGGCCAGCAGTGGTGCTACCGAGCCACTCTTGGTGATGGACATTGAAGTCCCCCACCCAGAGTACATTCTGTGCCCTTGCTACCCTCAGTGCTTCTTCCAAGTGGTGTTCAACATGGAGGAGGACTGATTCATCAGCTGAGGGAGGACGGTAGGTGGTAATCAGCAGGAGGTTTCCTTGCCCATGTTTGACCAGATGCCATGAGATTTCATGGGGTCCAGAGTCAATGTTGAGGACTCCCAGGGCCACTCCCTCCTGACTGTATATCACTGTACCGCCACCTCTGGTGGGTCTGTCCTGCCGGTGGGACAGGACATCCCCAGGGATGGTGATGGAAGAGTCTGGGACGTTGGCTGAAAGATATGATTCTGTGAGTATGGCTATATCAGGCTGTTGCTTGGCTAGTCTGTGGGACAGCTCTCCCAATTTTGGCACAAGTCCCCAGATGTTCGTAAGGAGGACCTTGCAGGGTCGAATGGGCTTGGTGTTTTGCCGTTGTCGTGTCCAGTGCCTAGTGGTCCGATGCCGGGTGGTCCGTCCGGTTTTATTCTTATTAGACTTTTCGTAGCGAGATTTTACAACTGAGTGGCTTGCTAGGCCATTTCAGAGGGCAATTAAGAATCAACCACATTGCTGTGGGTCTGGAGTCACATGTAGCCCAGACCAGGTAAGGACGGCAGGTTTCCTTCCCTGAAGGGCATTTGTGAACCAGATGGGTTTTTAACGACAATCCGGTAGTTTCATGGCCATTATTACTGATACTAGTATTTTAATTCCAGATTTTTATTTAATTAATTGAATTTTAATTAATTAATTGAATTTAAATTCGCCAGCTGCCGTGGCAGGATTTGAACTCATGACTCTGGATTTTAGTCCAGGCCTCTGGATTACTAGTCCAGTAACATAACCACTATGCTACTGTCTCATCAGAGTTCCTTTGTCCCTTCGAAGCGGAACTAATTCAAACCTGTTCCGGCCAGCTCAGACCAGTGACTGAACTCCAGGTCACTTCAGTTCAAAAGTTAGTGTCTTTGTTACCAATTCAAATTAAACTCAGTAGTTTTCTGCAACCCCTGGCCAACAGTCCAATTCTGGGCATCGCACTTTAGGAAGGATATGAAGACCTTACAGACAGTGCAGAAAAGATTTACTAGAATGGTCCCAGGGATCGTGGACTTCAGCTACGTGGATCGACTGGAGAAGCTGGGGTTGTTCTCCTTAGAGCAGAGAAGGTTGAGAGGAGATTTGAAAGAAGTGTTTAAAATCATGACAGGTTTTGATAAAGTAAATAGAGAGAAAGTGTTCCCTTTGGCTTCTTCGACAGCACCTCCCAAACCCGCAACCTCTACCACCTAGAAGGACAAGAGCAGCAGGCACATGGGAACAACACCACCTGCACATTCCCGTCCAAGTCACACACCATCTCGACTTGGAAATACATCACCATTCCTTCATCGTCGCTGGGAAAAATCCTGGAACTCCCTTCCTGGTGGGAGAACTGTCACCACACGGACTGCAGCGGTTCAAGAAGGTGGCTCACCACCACCTTCTCAAGGGCAATTAGGGATGGGCAATAAATGATAGCCTCGCCAGTGATGCCCACATCCCATGAACGAATAACAAAAAAGGGTCGAGCACCAGAGGACACAGATTTAAGGTGATTGGGAAAAGAACCAAAGGCGACAGGAGGAAAATCTTTTTTACGCAGTGAGTAGTTATGATCTGGAATGCGCTGCCTGAAAGAGTTGTGGATGCAGATTCAATCATGGCTTTCAAAAAGGAACTGGATAAATATTTGAAGAGAAAAAATTTGCAGGGCTACTGGGCAAGAGCGGGGGAATGGGATTAACTAGATTGCTCTTACCGGCACAGATGGCCTACTTCTGTGCTGTAATGATTCTGTGATTCCATGATTCTATGAAAGGATTTTTGGAGGGAAATCCAGACCATGGGGCCTAGGCACAGCTGCCAAAGGTGGGGAAAAGGGAGGGGATGCACAAGAAGCCAGAGTCCGAGAACCGGGTATTGTAGGACTGGAGGGGGTTACAGATATAGGGAAGGGCAATGTCATGAAGGGATTTAAACACAAGGATGAGAAGTTTAAATTCGAGCCAATGTAATGCACAGGGGTGAGCAGGTCTTGGTGCGGGATAAAATATCGTCACAGAGTTTTGGATGAGCTAAAGTTTATGGAGGGTGGAGGCTGGTAGACTGGTCAGGAGGGCATTTAATTAGTTGGGTGTAGAGCGACGCACATATCCCAAGAATGAATTTTTTAAAAGACATGGATCAGGGCTACAGGAGCTGGTGGCTGAGGCAGGGGTAGACATGGGCAATGTTACAGATGTAAAAGTAGGCAGTTTTTGTGATGGAGAGGATATGAACAGAAACTCAGCTCAGGTTTGAATATAACGCCAACGTTGCAAACACTCTGGTTTAAGCCTGAGACAGTGGCAAGAGTATGGAGGTTATGGCAGGCCCAAAGGCGATGACTTTGACTTCCCAGTGTTTAAGTACAGGAAATTGCGACTCATCCAAAACTGGATGTTGGACAAGCAGTCTGGCAACATAGAGGCAGTGGGGGCATTCAGAGAGTTGGTGAAGTGGTAGAGCTGGATGTCACCACCAGACCTGGGCAGATGGAAGGAGTATCAGTGGGAAAGCATTTTTGTGGTAGTGTTCATAATTCAGTTGGATTTAGTGTAGTTATGGAAAAGGACAAAGATAGACCAAGAATAAAAGTTCTTAACTGGGGAAAGGCCAATTTTACAAAGCTGGGATGTAATTTGGCAAAAGTGAACTGGAAACAGCTACTTGAAGGTAAATCAGTGTCAGAGCAGTGGGAGGCATTCAAGGAGGAGATAGTGAGGGTTCAGAGCAAATATATTCCCACAAAGGAAAAGGGTGGGGCTACCAAATCTAGAGCCCCCTGGATGTCAAGGAGCATACAGGGTAGGATAAGGCAAAAAAAGGGAAGCTTATGTCAGATACCGAGAGCGCAATACTGCAGATAGCCTAGAGAAATATAATAAGTGCAGGGGTGAAATTAAAAAGGAAATTAGGAAAGCCAAGAACAGGCATGAAAAAATATTGGCAAGTAAAATCAAGGAAAAGCCAAAGATGTTTTATAAATACATAAACAGCAAGGAAAGAGTATGGCCTACTCGAGACCAAAGGGTAACTTGTGTGTGGAGGCAGAATACGTGAGTATGGTTCTTAATGAATACTTTGCGTCTGTCTTTACGAAAGAGGGAGACGATGCAGACATTGTAGTCAAGGAGGAGGAGTGCGAAATATTTGATGGGATAAACATAGTGAAAGAGGAAATATTAAGGGGTTAGCATCTTTGAAAGTAGATAAATCGCCAAGCCCAGATGGAATGTATCCCAGGCTGTTAAGAGAAGCAAGGGACGAAATAACAGGCTCTGACAATCATTTTCCAAGCCTCTCTGGCTACAGGTGCGGTGCCGGAGGACTGGAGGACTACTAACGTTGTACCGTTGTTTAAGAAGGGAGAAAGGGTTATACCGAGTATTTATAGACCAGTCAACCTAACCTGGTGGTGGGTAAATTATCGGAAAAAATTCTGAGGGACTGTATTAATTGTCATTTAGAAAGGCACGGATTAATCAAGGGCAGTCAGCATGGATTTGTTAAGGGAAGGTCGTGTCCAACTAACTTGGTTGAATTTTTTGAGGAGGTAACAAAGAGGATAACACATTTGATGTAGTCTACATGGATATTAGCAAGGCTTTTGACAAGGTCCCACATGGCAGACTGGTCAGAAAAGTAAAAGCCCATGGGATCCAAGGGAAAGTGGCAAGTTGGATCCAAAATTGGCTCAGTGGCAGGAAGCAAAGGGTAATGGTCGACGGGTGTTTTTGTAACTGGAAGGCTGTTTCCAGTGGGGTTCCGAAGAGCTCAGTGCTAGGTCCCTTGCTTTTTGTGGTATATAGCAATGATTTAAACTTACGGGGCATGATTAGGAAGTTTGCAGATGATACAAAAATTAGCCGTGTGGTTGTTAGTGAGGAAGGGAGCGGTAGTCTGAAGGAAGATGTCAATGGACTGGTCAAGTGGGCAGAAAAGTGGCAAATGGAATTCAATCCGGAGAAGTGTGAGGTAATGCATTTGGGGAGGGCAAACAAGGCAAGGAAATACACAATAAATGGTAGGATCCTGAGAAGTGTAGAGGAACAGAGCGAACTTGGAATGCATGTCCACAGATCCCTGAAGGTAGCAGGACAGGTAGATAAGGTGGTTAAGAAGGCATACAGGATATTTTCCTTTATTAGCTGAAGCATAGAATATAAGAGCAGGGAGTTTATGCTGGAACTGTATAAAACACTAATTAGGCCACAGGTAGAGTACTGCGTACAGGTCATCAATTACAGGAAAAATGTGATTGCACTAGAGAGAATACAAAGGAGATTTACGAGGATGTTGCCAGGACTGAAGAATTTTAGTTATGAGGAAAGATTGGATAGACTGGGGTTGTTTTCTTTGGAACAGAGGAAGCTCAGGGGAGATTTAATTGAGGTGTGTAAAATTATGAGGGGCCTGGATAGAGTGGATAGGAAGATGGGTTGGTCAGATGGGCGGAACAGTGGCAAATGGAATTTAACCCGGAGAAGTGCGAGGTGATGCACTTTGGAGGGACTAACAAGGCAAAGGAATACACAATGAATGGGAAGACCCTAGGCAAGACAGAGGGTCAGAGGGATCTTGGTGTGCAAGTTCACAGATCCCTGAAGGCGGCGGAACAGGTAGATAAGGTGGTAAAGACGGCATATGGGATACTTGCCTTTATTAGCCGAGGCATAGAATATAAGAGCAAGGAGGTTATGATGGAGCTGTATAAAACACTGGTTAGGCCACAGCTGGAGTACTGTGTGCAGTTCTGGTCGCCGCACTACAGGAAGGATGTGATCGCTTTGGAGAGGGTGCAGAGGAGATTCACCAGGATGTTACCAGGGCTGGAGCGCTTCAGCTATGAAGAGAGACTGGGAAGATTGGGTTTGTTTTCCTTGGAGCAGAGGAGGCTGAGGGGGGACATGATTGAGGTGTACAAAATTATGAGGGGCATAGATAGGATGGATACTAAGGAGCTTTTTCCCTTCGTTGAGGGTTCTATAACAAGGGGGCATAGATTCAAGGTAAAAGGCGGGAGGTTTAGAGGGGATTTGAGAAAGAACTTTTTCACCCAGAGGGTGGTTGGAGTCTGGAACTCACTGCCTGAGAGGGTTGTGGAGGCAGGAACCCTCACAACATTCAAAAAGCATTTGGATGAGCACTTGAAATGCCATAGCATACAAGGCTACGGACCAAATGCTGGAATATGGGATTAGATTAGACTGGGCTTGATGGCCGGCGCGGACATGATGGGCCGAAGGGCCTCTATCCGTGCTGTATAACTCTATGACTCTATGACTAACCTATTTCCCTTACTAGAGATGTGAATAACCAGGAGGCATAGATTTAAAGTGATTGGTAGAAGGATTAGAAGGAGTTGAGGAGAATTTTTTTCACCCAGTGGGTGGTGGGGACTGGAACTCACTGCCTGAAAGTATGGTAGAGGCAGAAACCCTCATCACATTTAAAGGGTACTTGGATGTGCACTCGCGGTGCCGTAACCTACAAGGCTTCGGACCAAGTGCTGGAAAGTGGGATTAAGCTGGATAGCTCTTTTTCAGCCAGCACAGACACGATGGGCCAAATGGCTTCCTTCTGTGCCATAAATTTCTATGATTCTATGATGTGAAAGCTGACCCCATGCCTGTGGTTGATGGGCAGTAGGTATATAACTGTGACAAGTCCTGATCTGATGCTCAAGGGTACTAAAGGCAAGTTGTATTGGACCTGCTCTAAGAGGAAAGGTGACCTTAACTTCAAGGCAGTTTTCAACTGAGTGTGGAACCAGGGAAGTCAGTGTAACTTAAGAGGAAAAAACTTCAGAGGCTGGAGTCATACTTAATAGGAAGGAAAATAGTTGTGGTTGTTGGATGCTAATCATCATAGCCCCAGTGCAATTGCTGCAGGAATTCCTCATGGCAGGGCCCATGGTCACCATCTTCAACTGCTTCATCAATGACCTTCTCTCTGTCATAGTGTCAGCCGTGGAGCTATTTGCCGATATTCTACAGTGGTCAGCTCTATTCATAATTCCTTGGATACTTAAGTAACCATTGCCAGACTACAGCAGGATCTGGACAGCTTAGGCTAAGATGTGGCAGGCAACATTCATGTTGCATAAGTGCCAGGCAATGACCATCTCCAACAAGAAATGGTCCAACCACCTCCCCCTGAAGTACATTTTTGAAGTGTAGTCACTGTTGTAACATAGGGCAAGCGGCAGCCAATTTGCACACAGCACAGTCCCACGAACATTAAATAGATAATGAGTTTTAGTGATGTTAGTTGAGGGATAAATATTGAAGAGATCTCCCCTGCTCTTCTTCAAATAGTGTCATGGGATCTTTTACATCCTTCCGAGAGCATAGACAGGGCTTCGGTTTAATGGCTTATCCGAAAGACGGCACCTCAGACAGTGCAGCACTCCCTCAGTACGGCACAGAAATATCAGCCTCGATTATGAGCTTAAGTCTCTGGAGTGGGGTTTGAACCCACATCCAATTGACTCAGAGGCAAGATTGCTGCCATTGAGCCAAAGCTGGCACATGTACATATTCCTTCTAGTGTGGAGAGCCTCAGTGACCTTCCTGATACAGTGGTGGACTACGAATTGCGATATGTCGCTGATGTCACCTGCTGCAGCCCAAAAGGAGCCCCTGGCATAAAAGCTACGTGACCTTGACAGCCACAGACAGTGCTGTCCATACCCTTGTGGGGGGCTCAAGTTGTGGCTGTAGCAAGTTACGAAACTCAGTGATAACACGTCGCATCGCATTCGGGTTGGACCTGACATGTGACTGAAGCAAAATGAGAATCCCTGGAGGAGGAAGTCACTTTGGGCTTAACACCTAATTTTCACTGCACAAATTCAGCATCAGTGCAAAACTGAAACTGCACCCAATTGTGATAAAGTTACCCATCCTAAGTGTCCCACTAGCTTAAACAGTCCTGCTTTATATATAACTAAAACAAATTTTACCACAATGATATAAGGAGAAAACTTGCTGTACTGGCTTTTTATACTTTGGTTGTGACATTGTTTGGTTTAAGAAATTAACGAAATTTTCAAGTGAAAACCGCATCAATTTTAAGACGAGTGCTTAATGTAGCATCCTCGGTCTCTAATAACAATTTATATATGTGGAGGGAGAAGTGGAGCTGCTGGGATGCAGCTCTCGGTTACAAATGTGAATGTTGCTATTATATTAGAGTTACTTTTCTTGATTGTTTGTTGTTTACAGCATAGCATCTGGTTCTGTAAGCAACCTATTAAATTATTTCACGTAGCTATACTGCTGGGAGCTGGGACAAGCGCATTATTGAAACGTTACAGCTGCTGCTGATGAGGATGATGATGGTTTGTCCATCGTTGTGGATTATGATAGCCTATAATTCATCTCCAGTTTAATACCAACTGTATCAGCAGGTTTATCGCCAAATACTTCAGATGTCTGCCCCTTCCTCAGTATCTATCATTCAAGTAGGGTTCTAGATTCAGTTAAATGCATTTCCATGCATTTCTGCCATTGCACTGATATAAGTACATTCTTGACCAGCTTCTGTTTGGTTCCTTTCAGGGTAATTTATGGCTTAGCTGCCTTATATTGAAGGTTATCGCCAACTCATTTCACTGCAATTCAGTCGTGTCTTTATTTTAGTGCATAGTTTATTGAATTGATTATCTTTAATACTTGAACACGACACCTGGGGTGATAGCGAGGAAATTGTATTTTTAATTACTTAGTAAAGTTAGTTAGAAGAATGGGAAAATGCGTTTCGGGTTATCACACTGCATCCACAGAGCAAATGACAATACTGCGGACTGTGCATGGAGACTTTGATACTATATTTCAACCAGTGCTGCCACTGAAATACAGGCAAATACGCCGAACATTTGAGATATTTTGGCTGCATAATATTTTTGTAAAGATTATTAAAACATCAGAATATTCTCTTGCGTTTTTAATGTTGTGCAACTGATTAAAATATTCTCAAATTAATTATATCTATTTTTAAATAAAATGTCCATGAGAGTAAATGTATACGCATCATTAACTAGCATCATTTGACGGATTAATATTGAGCATTTACTACCTGAATTTTTAAAACGTGTTATTCCAGTGTAGCTGTGCATACATGCTATAATTGTTTTCCAACATGCCTCCCATAGATCATGTGCACTATTGTTCCTCGCGTCACTACACGTCGGCTGATGTCTCGATACAAGCTTAAATATTGCTGCAAACTAAAAAAAACTAATGCTCATACTCTATCGTTTCCGATCTGTTCAGCCGTGAGACAGGAAAACGCTTTAGGTATCAACGTGTCCGCCCAAACTGTGTTGCAGAGTGCCAAAAAGGAGCGAGATGGAATAACGCGTTGCTTTACCTCGGCAAGTTGCCAAATTAATGATGTTAAAATTATGTTTCAATAGGTATTCGAGTGGGAAGTGTTATGCTTCCAGTTGCAGCTTTTTTAGGGGGGGGGATAATTGATTTGCTCAGGTTTGTTCAGCGTTTTTTTTGATAAATGAAATATTGGGATCTGGAAATAGTTTACCTTGTTTAGAAAAAATGCTTACTTAGGACGGGTAAGGCAAAGAAGTACAGAAAAAGTACAGTTCATTGTAAAAAAAAAGTTGGAAATGACAGATTTTTTGCGAGATAAATGGAGCGTTGCATGTTTTGGAGTCGTATTCCATTGAAGGAAAAAAATTCTCATCAGTTCAAGCCAAACGTATTATTTTCTTTTAAACAGGTAAATTCGTGAAAAATGGGTGATTGGAGTTTCCTGGGAAACATTTTGGAAGAAGTTAATGAACATTCCACCGTAATAGGGAGAGTATGGTTGACAGTGCTGTTTATTTTTCGAATCCTAATTCTTGGCACGGCTGCCGAGTTCGTGTGGGGAGATGAACAGTCAGATTTTGTTTGCAATACCCAACAGCCAGGTTGCGAGAATGTCTGCTACGATGAAGCTTTTCCCATCTCCCACATACGACTATGGGTGCTCCAGATCATCTTCGTCTCCACACCATCCTTGGTCTACGTTGGCCATGCGGTTCATCACGTAAGGATGGAGGAAAAGAGAAAAGAGAGGGAGGAAGAAATGAATAGACAACAAGAGATGAACGAGGAGAGGCTGCCTTTAGCTCCCGATGACGGTATCAAGGAGTCCAGCAACAAGACAAACAAGAAGTTCCGCCTGGAAGGCACGTTGCTAAGAACCTACATCTGCCACATAATTTTCAAAACAATTTTTGAAGTTGGTTTTTTGGTTGGTCAGTATTTCCTCTATGGGTTTCATATCTTACCATTGTATCGCTGTGGTAGATGGCCTTGCCCCAATACAGTTGATTGCTTTGTTTCCAGGCCAACTGAGAAGACAGTTTTTGTTATTTTCATGCTAGCTGTGGCTTCAGTATCTCTCTTCCTGAATTTCATAGAAATAAGCCACCTTGGTTGGAAGAAGATCAGATTTGCTTTTAGGGAGCCAGCCCAACAGAATGTCGACTATCCTCCACAGAAGCCATTCCATTCCATCAGTGTGCCATCTGTGCAGAAAGCCAAAGGCTACAAACTCCTGGAAGAAGACAAACCAGTGAGCCATTTCTTCCCAATGACAGAGGTTGGGGTAGAAGTGAGCCCAACCCCTTTCATCAGCTACCAAGAGAAAGCCAAGAGTGTTGGTCCGATGGAAGATCTGGTTAAGGTCTACGATGAGACGTTGCTATCCTACGGGCAGCAAGAAGATCCAGAACCAGAACCACAGGCAGAACCAGAACCACAAGTAGAACCAGAACTGGTGCCAGAAACAGAACCTGTACCATTGGCAGAACCAGAAGAAGACGGCGAAAAGACAGAGCCAGAGCCACCGGCAGGAACTAGTGAAATCCTAGGAGACACAAAACCATTGAGAAGGTTAAGCAAAGCGAGTAGTAGAGCTCGGTCTGATGATTTAACTGTATGAGATTATAACATCAGAGCAAATGTTGGAGGGGAAAACAATTTAAGTATAGAAGCCTCTGTGTACCAAAACTAAAGGGGAAGACTATACCAGGTATGGGGTACTTTGGAAAATCTCAGTAACAGATAACATTGGCATGTTGCAATATATACTCAATGAATTTTAATATATCATCATTCTATAATTAACCTTTCCAGCTCCCTACCTTAGTGTTTATGTTATGCCATCACAACAGTTACACATTAAGAGACCTTTAAAACATTTATAAGAAACTATAGGGTCCCAATATTTTTATGCACCCTCATTATTTAATATTAAAATAATCTGCAACCATGTGAATTCCTCATTTAAGTATTTAGACCTGGAGTTTCCTCCGCATTTGTGCCCAGAGAGACATGTAACCTGGACGCAAGTCAATTTTGTGGCTTAAAAGATCACGGAATTTTGGGCGTAAGTGAGTTACTCGTGTAACTACAGTACGCCCAGATCTCCTTGATCTTTTACGTCCGTCCATGAAAACCTTCATCCGAACAAGTCTCCACCCACAAAACGCCCCCAACTCCCAAATGCGAGAATCTTCGAAATGTATTTATTTGGAGGGAGTGGGTATCTCTTAACATTACGACCAGATTTTTAGGCACAGCAGAAAAGAAATGTAATTCTTCTGGTTCTTAATTGCAATTTTTTAGGGTTTTTTTATATTCATCCGCACTAATACCTGCTTTGTATTTTCTGTTTTTTTAATGGGATTTTATTGCATAAGTCACATTAAGAATTGAAAAGCTTCCCTGATTGCAGGATCCTAAACATTCTGTGCCTGTTGGTTAAATAAGTTGGAACTAAAATTTTCAGGTTGTGCCCAAGGAGGAAACTCCAGGCCTTACTTTTTGATGGCCAACAATAATCTATACAACATCCATAAAAGACACGGGAATCAAAAGCCCAATCTGGCATTGACCGCTCATGTACTGGTATAGGGTGAGATGTCCGTGTAACTGACAATTTTTTTTAGTTCTTAATCTGTCAAAGATTTTAAAAGGTAAAAACCTAACTTGCTTTTAAAAGATGTTGAATGGGTTTGTGCTGGATTTTAAAAATGGGTTAATTACTCTTGTGTATATTTTTCTGCATCAAATTTTGCCACCATCAGTGGCATTGTTTGTGAGTAGTTTTAATGTTTAAACGTAATTAATAGATATTTGACCAGTCAACTTATCGATATTAGCAATAATACTCGAAATACTGGAGCTTTAAAGTTACAACATGCAAAGTTCCATCAAGGTACTGAACACTGATCTAAAATCATTCAAACTTTGATGCCCTAATATCACAGAGTATTAAGATATCGTCACCCATCATAGTTTTGCAGTAGCATCAAAATCCCAATTGTTGCTCAGACACAGATGTGGGTAGGTGTTGATAATGGTGCACCTTTATCAAGTTGGTGTCGATCAGGATTTCCATCATGAAATCGATGCAGCCAAAAAATAGAAAGATGTGTAGACCATTTTTAACATGCAAGCCATGTGCAACAATAATACTAACGTATATGGATGGTTCTAATAAAAAAAGAATAAAAGTGGCTGAATAAAATATGGAGATTGATGCTGGGGTCGAGCAAATGTAATGGGGCTGAGCTCCCATGTGCAGCAGACTAGCCAATAGAGCAGCAAGGATAGATGTGCAGAACAGTGAAGTGTCTAACTTGAAACAACGTGAATTGAAGAAGTTCTGAGTAATCACAATTTTGATTGTTAATCCAGTCTTGAGTAAACTACTTAATGATTGTAAACATCTAAAATCACAATGTTTTATGTTTCGTCTGATTTGGAAAAAGAGCATAGTGCTTACAAAGTCTGTGATAAAGAGAAGTTGTAAAATGTGACAGAGAGAATTGAGGAACGTACATACAGATGAATAGTGTATGTGCACATGTCTACAAAAATGTTTTAAAACAAAATCACAGCTTCCCAACATTCACTGCATCGATAAAATTCATAAAATTGCAAAGACTAAAATTTACAATGGAGTTCTGAGGGTACTAATCTCTTTACATTAATACTTTAATGCCTCTTTTTGTCTACTAACAACTGGTCTTATTTTAAAATTGATCTATCACTAGTTGGTTGGAAGTTTAGCTCATTAAGAGAAGGATAAGAGTTAAATACGTGAGACCACACAATACATCTTAGCTCTGTTCACAATTTAAAAAATGATGTTATTAAGTTTAAATCATGCATTAATTTTATGCCTCAAATAAAGGACATCATAAAAAATTAAAATATAATTTTTACAACTTATGCCACTGACAAGGTTCACAAATTAAGCTCTTAACTGTGCTTTTTTAATCATTTCATGGCATAGCATTTGACTCAATGAATCAATCACTTCCAAATAAAAAGTACTTAATTTTGCATAATTGTGTGGTATTTTATTTACAAATCTCTATGTTCCTTTCACTGCTTCATGATAAGTACACTTGCCAGATATCCATATAAAGGAATCTACATTTAAGGCAGCTGCCTGCAACAAGTCCTGCAGGATATAGAGGTGGCAAATAGTGCATTTTAATCACTAACAATACATAGGCTCAAGTACAAGTACACAGTTAACTAAACCAAAATAGTCTGCCAAAATTCTGGATAATCTGTTTGCTGTCACGTGGCAATGGTTGGTGCTTTTATGATGGTGGTAGTGATAGCGTAGAACATCGGCCCTATTCTATGTGACCAATGAACAGATGTACCATTCATTTTGTATGAAATGGAAGAATGGTTGTTTTTCAGACTGGAGGGATGCATACAGTAGTGTCCCCCAGGGTTGGTATTAGCCACCACTGCTCTTTTTGATGTATACACCTGGACTTGGGGATAGGGGTCATAATTGCAAAGTTTGCAGATGACAAATAGCTTGGAAATGTGGTAAATAGTGAGGAGGATAGTAACAAACTTCAGTAGGACATTGACAGACAGGTGAAATGGGCAGACACATGGCAGATACAATTTAATGCAGAGAACTGTGAAGTGATGCATTTTGGAAGGAAAAATGAGAAGATACAGTATAAACTAAATGGTACAATTTTAAAGGGAGACCTGGGTATTCACATGCACAAATCTTTGAAGGTGGCAGAACAAGATGATAAAGCTGTTAAGAAAGTATATGGGATCCTTGGCTTTATAAATGGAAACATGGAGTATAAAAGCAAGGAGGTTATGATCACCCTTCATAAATAACTGGTTAGTTCTCAGCTAGAGTTTTGTGTCCAATTATGGGCACCATAATTTAGAAAGAGTGTCAAGGCCTTGGAGAGGGTGCAGAGGAGATTTACCAGAATGGTACCAGGGGTGAGGGAGTTCAGATATGTGGAGAGACTAGAGAAGCTGGGATTGTTCTCCTTAGCGCAGAAAAGGTTAAGTGGAGATTTGATCTTCAAAATCATGAATGGTTTTGATAGAGTAGATAGGGCAAAACTGGCAGGAGGGTCGGTAACCAGAGGACACAAATTTAAGGTAATTTGCAAAAAAGCCAGAGGGGAGATGAGGAGAATTTTTTTTACTCAGTACGTTGTTATAATCTGAAATGCATTGCCTGAAAGGGTGGTGGAAGCAGATTCAATAGCAACTTTCAAAAGAGAATTGGATGTATACTTGAAAAGCCGGGGAGTGGGACCAATTAATAGCTCTTTCAGAGAGGCAGCACAGGCACAATGGGCCAAAAGGCCTCCTTCTGTGCTGTATGATTCAATGAAATACACGATTCATCAAACTCTGGAAGATTCATTTGAAATGGAATATGGTGGGGGATGGAAGAAGATAAAAGAGAACCTCGTCTCTTAAATCTTAAAGTCAAATCATTTCAGCCAGTCTCAATTTTTCACCAGGCAGGAACAACAATACAGAACTGTTGGAACTACATAGAAAAAAGTTATCATTGCAGCTGAGAAAAGGTATTGCAGCGCAAGAGTGCCATATTTGCTTAGTGTTTTACTAAGCTCTGAAGGCAACATTAATATATTTCAAAGACTACAATGCATTCTTATTCACCGTTAGATTTCAGCTTTATCAGTTCAGATTATGGGATTAAATATAATTAAATACCAATTGATACAAGATCCACAGTGGCCTAATGGCAAATTACATTGACCTAGAAATTGGGGAGAACGTGGAAACATGTGAGGGAGGGTGGTGGGATGGACGATGCGCAGATTACACAAGCTACTTGAGAACAATGCAGGCAGCACATAAAATCAATGCCACCTGCTTATTGAAATGATTCGAGCATGCCCCTCAGGGGGGCCGATATTGGAAGGAGGAGGTGTATTCTGGCTGCAAGACCTGTTGTGCTACTACTTGCAATTGAAATGGCTGAATCAGGGAAAGAGTGGGCACCAAGATTTTCTGAAGCTGCACTGGAGGCCTTGGTGCAGGAGGTGGAGAGGACACAGGACATCCTTTTTCCCCCAGGGGGCAGGCATTTGATGAGGAGGCAGTAGGAAGTGATTGCTAACTAAGTCAATGCCTGGAACATTGCCCCAAGAATATGGATGCAATGAAGGAAAATGTTTAACGAATTGACTAGAGTTGTCAAGGTAAGAATACTGTTCAACAACCTTCTATTCAAGGTTGCATACTAGTTCTGCATCAGAGGACTTAGATGCTGATTTCAAGGGCCCAGGCTACCAAAGAAGGCATACACCAAAAAATGCTTGGTGCACTGGGCAGCCTACTGGAGAGCTTACACACAATGTTATGGAGCATGGAGGGGTCCAGGTCCAACTTGACACAAGGCTTTATGCAGAGCATGGAGATCATTCTGTCCAACATGGAAAGAGTGATCAGCTCCATCAGCAATGCATGATCATCATGATGGAACATCTCATGACAGATCTTACAGCTTTCATCGAAGCACAAACTGCTGCCATGGAAGCTCAAATGGCTGCCATTTTGACTTTGGGGTGACAATTGAAAGGGGCTTCAGGGCATTGCATCACTCCAGCACTCTGTTCTCTCGCAGTAATAGGAATGTTGAGGCCCCGCTCCAGGACAGTGCCTTGGCTCCATGGGAGAGTAATTTGCTGTCCTCTCTCAGGATGACAGCATGCCTGCTCCCCTGCCAGACATTCCGCCACTGCCTTTGCTGGTGCCACTCATCCAGTGGTCCATACTGCTGCAGCCCACGCCAAGATACTGCAGTCTGCAGCCGGGCCCTTTAGACCCAGAGTTGCTCGAGGTCATCCTCCAAGGTCATCTCAAGTGTCAGCAGTCTCCCACCTCCCATGCTGTAGCCATTGGGAAAACACCTCATATGTGCATCAAGGTAGGGAAAGGAACACGCAAGACAAGCACCAAGAGAATGCACAAGGATGAATACTATTTTTTTTGTAAGTAATGAACATAGGAACATAGGAACAGGAGTAGGCCATTCAGCCCCTCGTGCCTGCTCCGCCATTTGATAAGATCATGGCTGATCTGTGATCTAACTCCATATACCTGCCTTTGGCCCATATCCCTTAATACCTTTGGTTGCCAAAAAGCTATCTATCTCAGATTTAAATTAAGCAATTGAGCTAGTATCAATTGCCGTTTGCGGAAGAGAGTTCCAAACTTCTACCACCCTTTGTGTGTAGAAATGTTTTCTAATCTCGCACCTGAAAGGTCTGGCTCTAATTTTTAGACTGTGCCCCCTACTCCTAAAACCCCAACCAGCGGAAATAGTTTCTCTCTATCCACCCTATCTGTTCCCCTTAACATCTTATTGTTTGTTTATGCATCTGGATTTGGTGTTGGTATTTATCTTTGTAGTGTAGTGAAGTGAGGGAAAGACCAATAATTGTGCAGTGAAGGAAGGCAAGGTGGTTGTAAGAAGAGAGGCAAGGATTGTGTGACTGTTGGTGAATGGCGAATGGGATGGCTGACTTAGTTGATGATCTGGTCTCTAGAGAGCTCGGACAGATAGGGACCCTGGTACAGAAGATTGGCGCACAATGAAATAGTCGTGACTGCTGCCGGGATAGTGAACAAAGACCTGTATGATGCACTGTCTGTGGTCGCAAACCAGTTGTACATTTAGGGAGTGGGATCTAATTCAATTGATAAATATTTCAGGCTGGTGATAGGGAGCGCACAAGGCAACATGCGTGCAGTCAATAGCATCTTGCACCATGGGGAAGCTTGCCATGTGGGCGAAACCTTGTGCTCTTTCATTCTGCTTCACTCTATCAATAGGGAAGGAGCTGTAATTGTTTCTCTTGGTGTAGAGATCCCTGGTGACCTCCCTGATACATTGCTGCACTGCAAATTGTGAGATGTTGCTGATGTCACCTGTTGCAGCCTGAAAGGAGCCTGTTTCCTAAAAGTTGATGGTGACCTTAACAGCCACAGGCAGTGCTATCTATGCCCTGGTTTGAGGTTGGAACAGGTGGCAAAGCGAAGGTGCCTCATACATTGCTGTTCAGTCAAGTTGAGGTAGGAGATTTGTTCCCTGAAGATCCTCTGTGGATATGGCATCCTGTTGAGTGCTCTCCTCCTCCCTCTTATGGCAGCTTCTCTTGCTCTATGGTGTCTTCCTTGCTACTCCCAATCGAATAGATTCCCAAAGGCAGCCCTACCAGACCACCCACGTCTGCAGCCAGACAATTTGTCAAGCAAAGAGCAACAACAGTGCAAAAGCAGCAAAGCCTCTCTGTGCAGACAAAGTGAACTTTCAAGAGTGCTAGAATTCAGCAAAAAAAGTCCAAAAATCAAACAGTAGCCAATAGTAATAAACCAGCAATTAAATAGCACTGGTGAGTGGGCATTCATGCTGGTTAGCATCACGTTGTGCTGATCAAGGTCAGAACGTGGCGGGTGAAACATTGGAGCAGTACAAAATGGAAAACGGGTCCTGCACGGTCCACAGGACCCTCATCTGCATAAATTATTTTTGACTTTACATTTTGTTGGCATGCGTTCCTGATGCAAACGCTACCTCCCCTACCAATATGATGGATGGCGCACTCCTGGTCATGACTCAGGTGGCTGCACGTTGTTTTGGGGGTGGGAAATTGGGCTGGACTGACACCACTTAAAGGCAGCCAGCACCTCTTAAAGGTTGTTAACTGGTTGTAGTCAGCAAGGAAACTTCACACATGGAAAAATGGCTGAAGATGCCCAGAGAGAGCAACCTGGTTTTCTGATGCATGATATTGGCGGCCCTGGTCCTGTAGGTGGACAGGGAGGGAAATCCTGTTCCTTTCGAGGGCAGAAAAGGTCGCTGAAGAGATTAATGCCAGGAGCTTGGCTCCCAGGACATGGCTGCAATATAGCACTTCATACTCTCACCACTATTGCAACCCTCAATTCCCCACCACTCACTTCTTAAACATTGCATACAAACTATTCCATCATGCCAGGCACATTTTCTAAACATCTAACAAGGATGGCATCTTCTTTCTTGCAGGAGAAGGTCACACTCAACTTGTGACAGGCAGTTGTGATTGGAGAAGGCCGAGCCCATCTGCACATCCTCTCCTTTGTGGAAGAAAATGTGCTGACCATCATGAGCAGAGATTCACTGCTTTGGTGAGTGGTAATGTTGGAGGAGGTCTCATACAGGGTTTCCTCATACTTTACCATCTTTGTCTCTTCTTACTTCAATCTCACCCTACACACTCTGCATGACAAACTGCAGCTACTTTCACTAGCCCCTCATCTCTCTCTGCTGTCCCTTCACACTAAAAGCCAACATCAGGGTGGATAAAGGGGAACCAGTGGACATGGTGTATTGAGACTTCCAGAAGGCATTCAACAAGGTGCCACATAAAATATTATTGCTCAAGATAAAGAATCACTGGATTGGGGGTAATATTCTGGCATGGGTGGAGGATTGGTTATCTAACAGGAAGCAGAGAGTTAGGAATAAATGGTTCATTCTCGGACTGGCAACCAGTAGCCAGTGGTGTTCCGCAGGGGTTGGTGCTGGGTCCCCAACTCTTTACAATCTATATTAACGATTTGGAGGAGGGGGCCGAGTGTAACATATCAAAGTTTGCAGATGATACAAAGATGGGAGGGAAAGTAGAGAGTGAGGAGGACATAAAAAACCTACAAGGGGATATAGACAGGCTGGGTGAGTGGGCGGAGATTTGGCAGATGCAATACAATATTGGAAAATGTGAGGTTATGCACTTTGGCAGGAAAAATTAGAGAACAAGTTATTATCTTAATGGTGAGAAACTGGAAAGTACTGCAGTACAAAGGGATCTGGGGGTCCCAGTGCAAGAAAATCAAAAAGTTAGTATGCAGGTGCAGCAGGTGATCAAGAAGGCCAACGGAATGTTGGCTTTTATTGCTAGGAGGATAGAATATAAAAACAGGGAGGTATTGCTGCAGTTATATAAGGTTTTGGTGAGACCGCACCTGGAATACTGCATACAGTATTGGTCTCCATACTTAAGAAAAGACATACTTGCTCTCGAGGCAGTACAAAGAAGGTTCACTCGGTTAATCCCGGGGATGAGGGGGTGGACATATGAGGAGAGGTTGAGTAGATTGGGACTCTACTCATTGGAGTTCAGAAGAATGAGAGGCGATCTTATTGAAACATATAAGATTGTGAAGGGGCTTGATCGGGTGGATGCGGTAAGGATGTTCCCAAGGATGGGTGAAACTAGAACGAGGGGGCATAATCTTAGAATAAGGGGCTGCTCTTTCAAAACTGAGATGAGGAGAAACTTCTTCACTCAGAGGGTAGTAGGTCTGTGGAATTTGCTGCCCCAGGAAGCTGTGGAAGCTACATCATTAAATAAATTTAAAACAGAAATCGACAGTTTCCTAGAAGTAAAGGGAATTAGGGGTTACGGGGAGCGGGCAGGAAATTGGACATGAATTTAAATTTGAGGTTAGGATCAGATCAGCCATGATCTTATTGAATGGCGGAGCAGGCTCGAGGTGCCGATTGGCCTACTCCTGCTCCTATTTCTTATGTTCTTGTGTTCTTATTTGACTCTCTCGTTCATTTCAGGTGCTGAAAATGTGGATGCCCCTGTACCACTTCAGGAAGAGGAGGCCAGCCTTCTTGAAGATGCAGATTCACTCAATCTGACCCTAGTAAGCACCATCTCCGAGACAGGCATCATGCATACTTTGGAGGGTAAGCTAGAGGAGGGGCTTCACACGATGAATCACCGGCCATGTGTTCAGGAGCCAGGGCAGATATATAGGACACCACAGGTGCCAGTTCATTCGACGGCGAGATTGCATACTAGTTCGCTGCAGAGGATTCAGATGCAGACTTCGAGGGCTGAGACTACTGAAGAAGT
Organism: Heptranchias perlo; assembly: GCF_035084215.1. Classification (NCBI taxonomy): domain Eukaryota; kingdom Metazoa; phylum Chordata; class Chondrichthyes; order Hexanchiformes; family Hexanchidae; genus Heptranchias; species Heptranchias perlo. The sequence goes on from NC_090330.1 coordinate 79,479,547, forward strand.
CATACACCAGGAAATGCTAGGTGCACTAGGCAGTCTCCCAGTGAGCTTGTGTGCAATGGAAGAGTCCAGCTCCATCTTGTATCAAGGCTTTGCGCAGAGCCTGGAAACCGTTCTGTCCAACATGGAGTGAGTGGGCAGCTCCATGCACATGACAGTGGTGCACACCGTGATGTAGCTTGTACTGATAGCTTCCATGGCAGCTCAAATTGCTATCTTGGCTCTGGAGGCCCGTGTTGACAGGGGGTTCCAGAGCATCACATCACTTCTGCTCTCTGTTCTCGGACAGAGCCATAGGAGTGCTGAGCCACAGTCCCAGGTGCGTGGCCTTGGTTCCATGCGAGAGGCACCAGCTGTCCTCTCTCAGAACAGCAGCACGCCTGATCCCCACCACCCACTTCGCCAGTGCCCTTGTTAGCGCCATGCATCCAGCTCAACCAGACTTCCCCAGCCCATGTGGAGATACTGCAGACAGGCCTTCAAGACCCAGAATAGCTCAAGATCATTCACCACAGCCATGTGAAATGTCTTCGATGGAAGCTCAGCAGTCTTCCACCTCCCAAGCTGTAGCCACTGAGGAAACACTTCATAGGAACATGAGGATAGATAAATGGGCACACGAGACAGGCGCTAAGGGGTTTCAGAAGGGTGATTATTATTTATTCCTGTTAAATATTATACGTAGATGAAATCAACTTGTTGAATAATTTGTTTTTGTTCTGGATTTGGCATTGGTGTTAATATTTGTGGTGAAGTGAGGGCAAGACCCATAAGGCTGGGTTGAAGGAAAACAATCGAATGGTGATAGTAAGGACTATGGTGATAAGGATTACAAGGCTGTTGGTGTATTGGGGGTTGGAAGGATGCTTCATGTGAAGTACTCCTGGATGAACTGGTGTCTAAGAGCTCTGGCAGTTAGGGGCATTGATAATCAATGTTGATCCTGCTCTTCCACCTCCATGTTGGCCTTCCTCCTCCTTCTGCTCCTGCTCCATCTCCTGCACCTGTTGCTGGCCAGGTGGTGGTAAGGGCTGGTCCCTCATTATCGTAACGTTATGGAACATGCTGCAGATGACCACAAATCTGGATACACAGTCAGGTCAGTACTGTAAAGCTCCTCCCGAATGGTCCAGCCAGCAGAAATGTTGCTTGAGGATGCTGATGATCAGCTTAGTTACATTTCTGCTGGTGGCATAGCTCTTGTATGCAAGCTCTGCAGCTGTGCCCGGGTTCATGACAGGAGTCATGAGCAATGTCTGAAGGGGCCCTTGTCAGCCAATAGCCAGCCTGTGACCTGATGGCCTGGTTGGAATAAAGGCGGCACAGAGCACTGGCACAGGATGAATGAATCATGATTGCTGCCAGGAAACTGGGCGCAGACGCTGCCTGTGGTTGCAAAAAAGCTTGACATTGAGGGGTTGGAATCCCTTTCTATTCAGAAAAATTCCAGGATGGTGATGGGGTGCACAGAAGGCAATGTGGCTGTAGCACATGGCACATTGTACCCTGGAGTGGGCGACAATGCCGGCAAAGCCTAGTGCTGTCTCATCCTGTCCATTGGGAAAGTAATGTAACTGTTCCTTCTGGTGTAGAGAGCCTCGGTGACCTACCACAAAGGTAGACAGCAAAGTAGCAGACATCACTGATGACACCTGCTGCAACCAGGAATGACTTTGAGGCATAAAAATTAAGGGCCATGGCGACCTTGACAGCCATATGCAGTTCTGTCCATGTCCTGGTGTGAGGCTAGAGTTATGGCTGCAGCAGGTGATATAGTTTGGTGACAGCCTACTTGATGGTGAAGGCGCCTGATACATTGCTCCTCAAAGAAGTTCAGGTCGGAGAAGTGCTCCCCAAAGACCCGCTGTGGGTATGACTTCCTGTGCAGTGCCCTCCTCCTCCTTCTCCCAGATGCTCCTGCTCTCTCTTGTCTTCTTGGCTGCTCCCCCTCATCCTCCAGCCCCAGATGCCCCATGACTGCAGTAAAACTGTTGTGATGATAGACAAAAGCAGTCCAGCGCCAGCAAAATGTTGTTAGCAGAAGTCAGAAATCTGAGTTTGTATGGATAAAATAGGCAACAAATGCCTAGAAGTTAACCAGCAGCCTAAAAGGACAAACAAGCAACTAGCCTGGTTAAAAAGAGAAGAGCAGGTGACATCTGAAATCATTTAATTTTACAGAAAGACAGAGGGTGATAGGGGGCTGAACTTCCATGGGATTCATCGACAGATGAGCTGCAGTAAATCTGGAAAAAAAAGTGTTAACACTGTTTACATCGTTTTTTGGGTGGTTCCTGGGCTCTTCCATCGATGCTGCAATGGATGAGTGGGAAATTTCCCATGGAAATTCACCCCAAGGAGTATCAGGGTATCAAAGTCTTGCATAAGAATGTATTAGACTATACTGAATCTTGATTTTAGTACAGATTTCAATGCATTTCAATACATAAATCGCCAGGCTGTGACTTTAAGGTTATGTCCCTTTGTTCTAGACCCTCCCACTAGTAGAAAAAGTTTCACTCTATCTATCCTTTTCAAATCCTAAAAACCTCAATCAAATCATCCCTTAACCTTCTACATTCCAGTTGCAATTCGAGTTTAAGTAATTCCTCCTCATAATTTAACCCTTTTCTTCTGTAAGAATTTTTACCTAGCAGATGCAGAAGGTGTCAGGACAGATTGCAAGGTTATATTCAGGACAGATTGCAAGGTTATCAAAGTCAAATTAAATGCCTATACCAGACAGGTCAGGCAGAGAGAACAGTACTACTTAACTGTACACGTGTCTGAGATCAGGGAAAGTGAAAGTGAAGCCAGCTCAGATTTTGTCGCTGAACTGAAGAGACAAAAGGAATTTGTCAACTCAATGCTACAGAAGCTAAAGACTGCGTCCCAAGAAAGGAAGGAAATTGACTCTGACATATCGCTCATAAAAGCTCTGGAACTTTGTTCATCACGCATGTAGAACCTGAACTATCCGGTAGACTAATGTAGTTAACTTGTCAGCTATATAGGGATTTAACCTTATTTAAACCTCACCCAATGGGGGTAATTTTGATTTTGTGTGTTAGTTTAAAATGGGTGATAGCGAATCAGCAGCCTGTTTTACATCTCTCTGGATTTTTATTTCCATTGAAGTCAATAGAAATAAATATCGTGATAGATGTAAAACAGGCTGCTGATTCACTATCACCTGATATACACTATTGCACAAAGTCAAAATTATCCCCATTATATTAATCTCAGTCTGTGTTTCGTGCTATAATTAATACTTAGTGTCCATTAATGCTGATTTACAGTGATACACTGAATTGCCTCTGTATTTACTCACTTGCTGTGTAACTCTGCCATTAATGATTTGCTATTCAAACTGTTAGATGATCTTAACTATATCTATTTATCTCTATTAAGTGCTTGTATACCCAACATTTAACTTTAAGTTGTGACTTTGTAGTCAACAAATAGTTGTTAGTGAAAGACTTGTGGTCTTGGTGACTCAGCAAGAAATTTATTCACTCAGTAGCTTGAGGGCAGCCTAATTGAAAGCTAGTAAAATAAATTTATTTACATCCAAACTGGTTAATGTAAGGACAGTTAAACAAGCCAACTCAGACATCATTCACTCCTAGACCTAAAAGTTCCTTAGTGAGGAGTTAAGCGAAGGGGGTTAAAGGATTTATCTGGTTTCTTGGCATATATTTGTCGTGATACTGAAACTCAGGGCTCAATTTTAAAAGAAAAGTCCAGGTGCGTTGGGGGCGGGGCGGGGCGGGAGGGGCAAAGAAAACAGTGTTTTTTTGGAGCAGACAGAAATCCTGGCTCCAACCCGCTGAAGAACACACACAACTTAGTGTCATCTGGGTGCACACGCCGTTCCCAAACCCAGAAGTCCCACTGGCAATTAAAGCCGGCGAGACGGTATTTAAAGCACTAAATCACCAAGTTGAAGTAGTTTGAAAAGGAATAAATGCAATTTACAATGAAGGCAAGCAACTTCAACGCTGCCTCAGCGTATTTCCCGTGCTGTGTGAAACATGCCATGGGGAACAAGTCGTGTTTCAGCCAGCAGCCATTTGGACATTTAATTGTCTGTTTGACAGATGGGGATAAAAGGTGAGTTATTGCAACAGGACACTCAGTTCTCTCAGACAGCTTTTGGCTGGGTGATCTTTGGGCGATAAATTGGGCCATGTAACGCCCGTTGTTTCGGCGCTACACGGCCTCTCCGACATCCAAGATGGCGTCTTGGATGCGCACACACGTTCCCAGTTGACGTGCCCCAGACGCTATCTTGGTATAGGAGTTAGCGCAGACACAGAGAACGAGCGCTGGAATCATGTAAAGTAGGAAAAAAATGGCTTCAATTAGTGTGAAATGCTGATTTGAAGTGATAGACACCATTTTGGGGATTAATGCTCAACTCAACGCACAGTCTTAACCCCGACCATCTGAACATGTCTTGGAGTTCCTGGAGGACCCCACAAGTGCTATTTAAAGGGGCCATGCAGGACTTACATGTTAGTTGCTGGATTATTGCTTCTGGCTGCCAAGACATTTATAACTGCTTTTGGAGGTCTCCTAGACTTGAATACAAGGACGTGAGGAAATAGCCTAACATTTAGAGCCAGGACATGCAGGAGTGAAGTTAGGAAATGTTTCTACACGCAAAGGGTGGGAGGCGTTTAGAACGCTCTTCTGCAGATGGCAGTTGATGCTGGCTCACTTGTGAATGTTAAATCTGAGATTGATAGATTTCTGTGAACCAAGTGTATTAAGGGATATGGGGCTAAGACGGGTATATGGAGTTAGGTCACAGATCCACCATGATCTCATTGAATGATGGAACAGGCTCAACGGGCTAAATACCACTGCCACTTACTGCCTCCTGATATGCGCCACCTTCTCCTGCAAGAAAGCAGGACATGTGTACGGGTGATGTGCCTGTCATGATTGAATAGCTGCCAGTGTGTGTGACCTGTGAGTTGTGGGCAGGCGGCTTGAAACAGTGTTAATGTGTAAGGGTTAGAGGAAGCATCTGGTTTGAAGAGTTGAGTATTGGTGGAAAGAGTTTATTGGTATGTGGGTGATGGGGGGTGTAGTGCGTGGTGCAGTTGGTAGGAGATGCTACTTGACAGTTGACCTCACTCACCTTGACCACTCATGTCAAAGCATTGACCTGCTTCCTGCACTGCATCCATGTTCATGATGCTGTGCGCCTGGCATTGACTTTGTCCCCCACTGCCTTTTGGATATATGTCTGGAGGGCCTCTTGCACTCCCCCCTCCCCCCCCCCCACCGTGGATATAAGATGTCCCTCCTTCTGTCCACCTCTTGCACCAAGGTGCATCAGCAGAGAACCTTGGTGCATGCACTCTCGCAGACCTGATACCAACTCAGATCGGCAGATTGGTGAGGTCTGGTGTGCAGATTGGAGGATGTGGGACGTGGTAGTGTGCAACCTTTATTCAATGTTTTAACATAACTCATCAGTGTGTAAACATTAGGGATGGGACCTGCATCTGTATTTTATGTGTGCGATGTCTGATCTCCGGTCAGACTCCGTGCAGACAGTAGACTGTTATATTCAGCAATTAACAGGTACCAGCTACCATTAAGAGATTTCAAAGAAACATCATCCCCTTTAAGAGATTGAGCCCCGCCTGGTGGTGGGAAATGGGAATTGCATTGATTCCACATGCAAGGCCCGGAATGGAACGCTGAATGCAGGTGAGTCCTTGGGTGGGCCAAAACTTGCGTCCTGCCTCCACAGGGGCCATTGGACACGGGGTAATAGCTACCTACGTCCAAAAACGGCCCCATCCAATTTTTCATCCTTTGTGTTTAGACTGAAAATTCTTGGTTTCCACTCAGAATTGTTCTGTTTACACATATTTAGCAACTTTTCGGAGCCCCTCAAACTAATACCATCAGGATGGGGGGGTGGGCGGGGGGAGAGGGCGCAATGGCTGCATTGCGCCCTCTCCCCCATGGTGCATGAGGGCATCGGGCCTCCTCAACCGGTAACCCTCTCTGTTGCGCCATATTGTACAGGGCACAACACACTACTATTATGTGATCCACACTCGCTGGTGCGTATTGAAGTGCTCCCCCAGAATGATTGAGGCACTGAAATTGCATCTTCAGCAGCCGATGTTCAATTAGAGACCTGGTGGCGATGTGGCTGTCATTGTATCAATGCTGTTGCTCGCTGATGGGGTTCCTCAGAGGTGTCATGAACCACGTGTGCAGGGGATATCTTTTGTCCCCAGGAGCCATCACCATCCTTGCCAGGCACGGTGTGCGCTTCCGCCACTTGGAGTCCACAATGCAGTACTTCACCACAGGCACCTGCACAAGAGCACAGAGAGGAACAACAGAGGGAGCTACATCGCAGGAAGCACTACCCTCGTCAAAGGGTCTACAGAGTGAGGTTCAGCTTCCTGGATCTCTCTGAGCAGCAGTACATATGGAGGCTGAGAGTGAGTCGTCAGGTGGTCACTGACATCTGCAGCCTCCTTCATGCCAAGCTGCTCCTGGCTGGGCCTGGCGGATCTCATTAAAGTGACCACTGCCCTCAACTTCTTCACCTCTGGATCATTCCAGGGTGCCACCAATAACATCTCCGGGGTCTCTCAGTCATTTGCACTCAAGTGCATAAGGCAGATCACCGACGGTTTGGTTCGCAGGGCCTCGCAATGCGTCAACTTCCCCATGGACGACCTCAGCCAGACAGAGAGGGCAGTGGGATTCCACTCTGTGGCTGGCCTCCCATGTGTACTGGGTGTAATCGATTGCACCCATATAGCAATCCAACAACTCCACACGAGCCAGGACTGTTCATCAACAGAAAGGTGTATCACTCCATCAACGCTCAGCTCGTTTGTGACCACCGCAAAAGATTTCTTCACGTATGCACCAGATTTCCTGGCAGCTGCCATGATTCATTCATTCTGAGGGAATCCAACATCACAGGCCTCTTTCATGCACCGTACACCCTCAAGGGATGGCTCCTGGGGACAAAAGATATCCCCTGCACACGTGGTTCATGACACCTCTGAGGAACCCCATCAGCGAGCAACAGCATTGATACAATGACAGCCACATCGCCACCAGGTCTCTAATTGAACATCGGCTGCTAAAGATGCAATTTCAGTGCCTCAATCATTCTGGGGGAGCACTTCAATACGCACCAGCGAGTGTGGATCACATTATAGTAGTGTGTTGTGCCCTGTACAATATGGCGCAACAGAGAGGGTTACCGGTTGAGGAGGCCCGATGCCCTCATGCACCATCCACATCTGCCATCCACATTGAGGAAGAGCGGAAGCAGGAGGAGGAGGATGAACCCATGGGCAGAGCAACGGCTCAGCTGGCTATTTGCGAGGCCAGGGAGTCACTCATATGTGAACGGTTCTTGTAAGATTAGAAAGTGAGAAGAGTCCAGTCCTCATACCATCTGGAAAGACCAGTGCTAACACCAGCCACCGCCCGCACCCCCTCCCCCCCCGCCCTTGCACAAAACAGTCCTGCAACTACACATACACCCAATGTAAAGTGGCCCACAGGGTGGCATCAAGTGTCGCCATTCATGCTGAAGCACATGAAAGCCACTCAAGAATGGGCAAAACGTTGCAATAGTGGTGAGAATGGTAACATTTAATGTGACTTTAACAAAAAACAAATATAAATGAAAAACATGACCATCTGTCAGACACTCTTGTGCATAGCCCTCGTGATCACAATTCCTTAGCCTTTCTCTTCCTACCGCTTACATGTGGTGCATCCCCTGTGGCTGCAGCAGAAGTAGTGGCAGGTTGCTCATGTCCATGGCCAGACTGCTGAGATGCTTTCGGCCTACACTCTCTGAGGTTTGGAGCCTGTGAGGGGCCCTCCAAAGACTGCTGCACCTGCAGCTGTGCAGGGGCAGACTCGGCCAACTGGAGAGAAGGCAGCATTGGGGGTACTGGTTGAGAGGGGGGCAATGGGTGAAATGCGGGAGCACTTTGAGTGGCATCCCCACTTCAATGTCCCCTTTCGTCATCATCCCTCTCCTGGACCAGGCCTACATCACTCCTATCACCCTGCTGATGAAGAGTCTGGTGGACATGTATGATTCCTTGGAAGCCTCGTTGCAAAGTTTCTGTCTGCCTGTATAAGGCGGCAGAATGTTGTTCACCATGAGTCCAAATGGCCGTTGTCAGGGCCTGAATGGACTCATTTGTGAGCCGTGCTTGAAGCTCAATGGAGGCTATCCTTCTCTCCATCACAGACATTCCCACACTTACCTGCGAAACCATCTCAGACATTTCTGCAGTTACCTGCGACTCTATCTCAGACATTTCAGCAGTTATGTCTGACACTATCTCATACAGTTGCTCATGACCCTGTGACACTATCTCAGAGATTCCCTCATGTACCTGTACCACCATATAATAATAGAGAGTGTGCATGACTGGTGGACATGCCCCGCTCCTATGAATGTAACAAACATGGAGCTTCAAGCTCGAACCACAGTGACTTGCCCCAGATGAATACATCTGTAATGTGACACCCCCTCAACGGAAACTAAGAAGAAAGGTTAGGAGGGTGTCTGTGTGAAGTAGTTTTCGGTGTCAGCTCCACCTTCTTTTTGGTGTTGGCTCCACCCTCTTTTCTTTCCACAGAGCTAAAAGCAGTTTAACCCTCTGCGGTCTTTTCTTTTATGATAGGATTTTAAAGCATTCTTGCTATAAGCGCATAAAAGATGTTCATTTCAAATTAAATTTAAGGAGAACTTTTCTGCTTTACATTGGCACAAAACACAATTTTATTAATTTGGTTATGGCAAGTTACATATGTTCTGTAAGTAAATAAATATTGGTATCAGATATTCACTAAGAGCACATATTACATCTTGCAGGAATATTACCAAGGTTCGATCATGAACATATTGGTGACCTGTCGTGTTGGGATGCACTTTGGCCCTCGGTGAAGCCGAACATCTTTGGAACTACTGGGACTGTGTCATCACGAGTTATACCACCAATGATACCAGGCCATGGTCAACAAGGGACTTTTTGGCACATGTACATGCAGGGAAAGGGCTTCGAATGACATGTATATGTATCAACTGGTATCGGATGAGTGCGAACACCAGTAAAGACAGTGACCTGGTGCCTTTTGCCATCCCATTTATGGGGGACACAAAGGACATGGGTTCTCTCAATTTCCCTCAGGTCTGGAAGCGACATGCCAATTACAATGGGTGCCTACTCAGAGAAGAAACCAGAATGCTGTCCCCCTGGTTGTTCTGCTTTAAGAGAATACAAAGTTGTCAGATGCAACCACCCATTCAGCCTCTACCAAGTGCCTGGTTGTGGATAAAGGTTCCAGAAACAGTTTTTAAAACATTTCAGACCCTAAACAATGATTTAATTTTTCAAAAGTTGCTCTGATACCAGGTTTGTGTAATGAAACTTATGACAGGTTCTACCAACAGATGTTGTCTGAGAAACTTAGACAGTTTATGGAGAGAAACTCAGGTTGGGACATAAACAAAGTCCCAAGGAATAACTCCAAACCCACCCCCCACCCACCTAGAAGACAGAAAAGAAAATGGGAAGTGGCTGAATGTTTGTGTTTGGGAGCTATAACAGAAATCGCCACTTGGAACAGGATAGACATAGAGAACATGATGAAGCCATGCAAAAGCAATGAAAAGGCATTATGAAATGGAAGAATATGGTAACGACAGAGTCATTGTATGAAAAGCAACAAATGTTAGTGTCTCTGAAGGAGATGGTCGACAACTTTCAACAGACTCAGGAAAAAGTTAATATAATGATCCATGACATGGAGACATCTATAATTCAAATCTCCAAAGGAATTATGTGCAGCATGTACGGTGGGTTTATGCTGTCTCAGGTGCAGAAAGGATTGGAAGACATTGAGACAAATTGCATCCCTAAACAATTAAATAAATGGACTGGTGAGAATGAAGGAAACCATTGTAATATCAAGTGTCTGGGATCTGTATACCCAGTGAAAAGATGGACACGCTTTCGCTGTGACTATTGCCATTCCATGCCTTTCACCCAATCAGAAGCCTTCAGAGGTCTTCAAGGTGGAGTCCATAGGCGTCCTTGAAGGGTACATTCTGAAAGAATTTGTCAACTATCCAAAGACATTGACAAACGATGGTGAAACCTGGGTGGCACCAGATTTATCCTGCTGTACTCAGATCAAGAGCAGACAGTGCAATGTCACCCCAGAATAATGTGCCAGCTTATGGTTTCACCCTTAAATGTATTGTTAGCACTCCCTTAAATGTACTGTTAGTGTTAGAAGATGGAAATCAGGATAAACAAAGCACAGATACATGGGAAGAGGTCGCTATTGTGTGACGATATCAGGCTTGACTTACCGCCACGGGAAACAGGAGTACCTTGTACTAACTCTACCATTTTGCTTTACCCTTGAATTACCTACGAGAGTTGTACGTTCAGTCCTGATCCCAGTGAACATTCATAATGCTACAAAAATTCAGGTGGAAATTGGTTTAAGAGAAGACGGTCAGAAGGCGGTTATACAATTTGGACATCCGATTCCACCACTGTCACTGAATCTTAAAACTATACTCAACTTGACGATCATATCAGTGCATCACCTAATTGATCTACAGCAACAAAATGTAGCTATAGGACAGCTAGGGAAAATAGTATGTAATGTAGGACAACATCCTTGGGCCAGAATTCTCTCACAAGTTTTAAACCTTGCTTAGTTTGTTCTGATTATAATTGTTGTTATAATATTTTGTGTAGTATTTCCAATGTATAAAAAGCTGAATACATGAATTTCTCTGTCCATCTGCGGACAAGAATGGTGGTACAACTATTGGTTATTTTTCAATGCTGTGTTGTAATTATTTTGTATGTATTAATTGGGCGGGCCCTTGTTGACAAATGGGGTCTGCTGAAGCAATGGGCTCAATTTTCAAATGCGAATGGGATGGCAGCTTAGATGCCGTCGGCAGGCGTGTAACCCGACTAATAAAATCTTACCATTTCCCACGCAATCGCAAGGTAATTGGTGGCCCTTAACATGGCTTCAGGTTTGCTGTCCGAAAGCTGCACATTGGGTGGACTCTGCACCCGCATGACAGGCTGTCAGCTAGAGCGGCTCTAATTAAAGTGCCATTGCTGCAGCAAAGACCAAATAGGCATAATGGAGCAGCACAGGGCTACTCCAAGATTTAATGATGTCTCACTGCAGCAGTTACTGGCCGGGGTGAGGAGGAGGAGGGAAGTGTTTTACCACGCGGATGGAAGGAAGTGCCCTGCCTCTGCCACTAAGAAGGCCTGGCTCGAGGTGGCAGAGGAGGTTACCAGCAGCAGCAACATCTCCCACACCTGGGTCCAGTGCAGGAAGCATTTCAATGAACTAACTAGGTCAGCAAAATTGATTCTCCTGCATTCCATGTTCCACAGCAACCACCACCCCCCGCCACCCACCAATTCATCCTGCGCTGCCAACACTAAGTCACCCCACCACTACCACTCACCCAAATCCTCATCCAATGTGATGTCTCGGTCTCATACTCACCCTCTGATTAATCTCTTCCATGGTCAGCCTCACCCAAACCAATGCATTCATCGGCTGGCGACTTCACCATCACCCACTTATGGGATTTGAAGATAAAATCTTAAGCCATTGAGCTGAGAGGAGCCGAGCCGAGCGGAGGGAGCGTCCGATAAAAGGCGGGATTTCAGAGCGCTGAGAGGAGCCGAGCCGAGCGGAGGGAGCGTCCGATAAAAGGCGGGATTTCAGAGCGCTGAGAACAGCTGAGAGGAGCCGAGCGGAGCGGAGGGAGCGTCCCATAAAAGGCGGGATTTCAGAGTGCTGAGAACAGCTGATAGGAGCTGAGCCGAGCGGAGGGAGCGTCCGATAAAAGGCGGGATTTCAGAGCGTTGAGAGGAGCCGAGCCGAGCGGAGGGAGCGTCCGATAAAAGGCGGGATTTCAGAGCGCTGAGAACAGCTGAGAGGAGCCGAGCCGAGCGGAGGGAGCGTCCGATAAAAGGCGGGATTTCAGAGCGCTGAGAGGAGCCGAGCCGAGCGGAGGGAGCGTCCGATAAAAGGCGGGATTTCAGAGCGCTGAGAACAGCTGAGAGGAGCCGAGCCGAGCGGAGCTGCGACCGAGTTCGAAGTGACGTCAGGAATCAGATCGGGACGCGACACAGGGGAGGCACCTGATTGGTGAGTAGGTTCAGGTGAGTATTTCTCCTTATCTACAGTAACTGAAGTAAAAGGAAAGGGAAGGTCTGCAGGTCTTATAGGAAGTAGCGTTTATTTTTTAGTGAATCAAGGTCCCTAGTGTAGTTAACATTCTCTAAATTGAGAACAATTTAAAGGAGTAAACTCATTAAAGGGAGTGGTAAGTAGTTTTTCTTTCCTTTTTTTTTCTCTTGACATTGTAGTTGTTCTTAAGCTAATTTAAGGGTTAAGTCATGGCAGGAGATCCCAGCGCCGTGTCATGTTCCACTTGTGGGATGTGGGAATTCAGGGCTCCTTCCTGTATCCCTGATTCCTTCACCTGCGGGAAGTGTGTCCAGCTGCAGCTATTGTTTGACCGCTTGACGGCTCTGGAGCTGCGGATGGACTCACTTTGGAGCATCCGCGATGCTGAGAAAGTCGTGGATAGCACGTTCAGTGAGTTGGTCACACCGCAGATAAAAATTACTGAGGGAGATAGTGAATGGGTGACCAACAGACAGAGGAAGAGTAGGAAGGCAGTGCAGGGGTCCCCTGCGGTCATCTCCCTCCAAAACAGGTATACCGTTTTGGATACTGTTGGCGGAGATGGCTCACCAGGGGAAGGTGGCAGTGGCCAGGTTCATGGCACCGTGGCTGGCTCTGCTGCACAGGAGGGCAGGAAAAAGAGTGGTAGAGCTATAGTGATAGGGGACTCGATTGTAAGGGGAATAGACAGGCGTTTCTGCGGACGCAACCGAGACTCCAGGATGGTATGTTGCCTCCCTAGTGCAAGGGTCAAGGATGTCTCGGAGCGGCTGCAGGACATTCTGGAGGGGGAGGGTGAACAGCCAGTTGTCGTGGTGCATATAGGCACCAACGATATAGGTAAAAAACAGGATGAGGTCCTACAAGCTGAATTTAGGGAGTTAGGAGTTAAACTAAAGAGTAGGACCTCAAAGGTAGTAATCTCAGGATTGCTACCAGTGCCACGGGTTAGTCAGAGTAGGAATGACAGGATAGCTAAGATGAATACGTGGCTTGAGAGATGGTGCAAGCTGGAGGGATTCAAATTCCTGGGCCATTGGAACCGGTTCTGGGGGAGGTGGGACCAGTACAAATTGGACGGTCTGCATCTGGGCAGGACTGGAACCAATGTCCTAGGGGGAGTGTTTGCCAGTGCTGTTGGGGAATGTTTAAACTAATGTGGCAGGGGGATGGGAACCGATGCAGGAAGTCAGTGGGAAATAAAGTGGTGACAGAAACAAAAGGCAGTAAGGGAGAGTGTACAGAACATGACCGGACAGATGGTCTGAGAAAGCAGGGCAAAGACCAAGGGAAGTCTAGATTAAACTGCATTTATTTCAATGCAAGAAGTCTGATGGGCAAGGCAGATGAACTCAGGGCATGGATGGGTACATGGGACTGGGATGTTATAGCTATTACTGAAACATGGCTAAGGGAGGGGCAGGACTGGCAGCTCAATGTTCCAGGGTACAGATGCTATAGGAAAGATAGAGCAGGAGGTAAGAGAGGAGGGGGAGTTGCGTTCTTGATTAGGGAGAACATCACGGCAGTAGTGAGAGGGGATATATCCGAGGGTTCACCCATATAGATGGGTAGAACTGAAAAATAAGAAGGGAGAGATCACTTTGATAGGATTGTACTACAGACCCCCAAATAGTCAACGGGAAATTGAGGAGCAAATATGTAAGGAGATTACAGACAGCTGCAAGAAAAATAGGGTGGTAATAGTAGGGGACTTTAACTTTCCCAACATTGACTGGGACAGACATAGCATTAGGGGCTTGGATGGAGAGAAATTTGTTGAGTGTATTCAGGAGGAATTTCTCATTCAGTATGTGGATGGCCCGACTAGAGAGGGGGCAAAACTTGACCTCCTCTTGGGAAATAAGGAAGGGCAGGTGACAGAAGTGTTAGTGAGGGATCACTTTGGGACCAGTGATCATAATTCCATTAGTTTTAAGATAGCTATGGAGAAGGATAGGTCTGGCCCAAAAGTTAAAATTCTAAATTGGGGAAAGGCCAATTTTGATGGTATTAGACAGGAACTTTCAGAAGTTGATTGGGAGAGTCTGTTGGCAGGCAAAGGGACGTCTGGTAAGTGGGAGGCTTTCAAAAGTGTGTTAACCAGGGTTCAGGGTAAGCACATTCCTTATAAAGTGAAGGGCAAGGCTGGTAGAAGTAGGGAACCTTGGATGACTCGGGAGATTGAGGCACTAGTCAAAAATAAGAAGGAGGCATATGACATGCATAGGCAGCTGGGATCAAGTGGATCCCTTGAAGAGTATAGAGATTGCCGGAGTAGAGTTAAGAGAGAAATCAGGAGGGCAAAAAGGGGATATGAGATTGCTTTGGCAGATCAGGCAAAGGTGAATCCAAAGAGCTTCTACAAATACATAAAGGGCAAAAGGGTAACTAGGGAGAGAGTAGGGCCTCTTAAGGATCAACAAGGTCATCTATGTGCGGAACCACAAGAGATGGGTGAGATCCTGAATGAATATTTCACATCGGTATTTACGGTTGAGAAAGGCATGGATGTTAGGGAACTTGGGGAAATAAATAGTGATGTCTTGAGGAGTGTACATATTACAGAGAGGGAGGTGCTGGAAGTCTTAACGCGCATCAAGGTAGATAAATCTCCGGGACCTGATGAAATGTATCCCAGGACGTTATGGGAGGTTAGGGAGGAAATTGCGGGTCCCCTAGCAGAGATATTTGAATCATCCACCGCTACAGGTGAGGTGCCTGAAGATTGGAGGGTAGCAAATGTTGTGCCTTTGTTTAAGAAGGGCGGCAGGGAAAAGCCTGGGAACTACAGACCAGTGAGCCTGACATCTGTAGTGGGTAAGTTGTTAGAGGGTATTCTGAGGGACAGAATCTACAGGCATTTGGAGAGGCAGGGACTAATTAGGAACAGTCAGCATGGTTTTGTGAGAGGAAAATCATGTCTCACGAATTTGATTGAGTTTTTTGAAGGGGTAACCAAGAAGATAGATGAGGGCTGTGCAGTAGACGTGGTCTACATGGACTTCAGCAAAGCATTTGACAAGGTACCGCATGGTAGGTTGTTACATAAGGTTAAATCTCATGGGATCCAAGGTGAGGTAGCCAATTGGATACAAAATTGGCTTGACGACAGAAGACAGAGGGTGGTTGTCGAGGGTTGTTTTTCAAACTGGATGGCTGTGTCCAGCGGTGTGCCTCAGGGATCGGTGCTGGGTCCGCTGTTATTTGTTATTTATATTAATGATTTGGATGAGAATTTAGGAAGCATGGTTAGTAAGTTTGCAGATGACACCAAGATTGGTGGCATTGTGGACAGTGAAGAAGGTTATCTAGGATTGCAACGGGATCTTGATAAATTGGGCCAGTGGGCCGATGAATGGCAGATGGAGTTTAATTTAGATAAATGTGAGGTGATGCATTTTGGTAGATCGAATCGGGCCAGGACCTACTCCGTTAATGGTAGGGCGTTGGGGAGAGTTATAGAACAAAGAGATCTAGGAGTACAGATTCATAGCTCCTTGAAAGTGGAGTCACAGGTGGATAGGGTGGTGAAGAAGGCATTCAGCATGCTTGGTTTCATTGGTCAGAACATTGAATGCAGGAGTTGGGATGTCTTGTTGAAGTTGTACAGGGCATTGGTGAGGCCACACTTGGAGTACTGTGTACAGTTCTGGTCACCCTATTATAGAAAGGATATTATTAAACTAGAAAGAGTGCAGAAAAGATTTACTAGGATGCTACCGGGACTTGATGGTTTGACTTACAGGGAGAGGTTAGACAGACTGGGACTTTATTCCCTGGAGAGTAGGAGGTTAAGGGGTGATCTTATAGAAGTCTATAAAATAATGAGGGGCATAGATAAGGTCGATAGTCAAAATCTTTTCCCAAAGGTAGGGGAGTCTATAACGAGGGGGCACAGATTTAAGGTGAGAGGGGAGAGATACAAAAGGATCCAGAGGGGCAATTTTTTCACTCAAAGGGTGGTGAGTGTCTGGAACGAGCTGCCAGAGGCAGTAGTAGAGGCGGGTACAATTTTGTCTTTTAAAAAGCATTTGGACAGTTACATGGGTAAGATGGGTATCGAGGGATATGGGCCAAGTGCAGGCAATTGGGACTAGCTTAGTGGTATAAACTGGGCGACATGGACATGTTGGGCCGAAGGGCCTGTTTCCATGTTGTAACTTCTATGATTCTATGATTCTATAACAAAAAAGCTTTATCTCACTGAAATAAGCAGCTTTGATGAAAACAAGCAAAAATTGAAAAGAACCACGAAAATTTAGTGGATTTGAAGATAAATTCTGAAGCCATTAAAGAAAAAAGCTTGATCTCACTGGAATAAGTATATTATGTCAAAACTAGCATAAAGCGACAAGAACCACAAAAATTTACTGGATTTGAAGATAAAATCTGAAGTCATTAAAGAAAAAAGCTTGATCTCACTGGAATAAGTATACTATGTTAAAACAAGCAAAACGTGACAAGAACGAAAATTTACTGAATTGAAGATAAAATCTTAAGCATTAAACAAAAAGGACTCGATTTTTGCTGCAATGGTCCCTTTGACAGGTGGGGTGGGGAGACCCTCACTCATTGCAGGAGGCCACTCTGTCACTTTGGACAAAGTTTGGCCTCCACCACCCTCCTCCTAACAATAAAATTGACCAACTTGGAACCTCAACCCCGGTGTGCGGACACATTTACCTACCTTGCGGATCCCCTCAAACGTACATCTTCCGGATGGGGGCCGCCGTAGTTGCAGTCATGACCTCCTCGGAGGACAAACAGCATCACCAGCCTCCCTGGCCACACCATCCACCTCTGACACATGGAGCTCCACAACACAGTGCTGTGACACATCCACCTGCACAGCAGGAGGGAGGGCAACCGCAGAGAGAGAGATGAGTCGCAGAAGGCACTACTCTTGCCACGGGGTCTACAGACCGAGGCTCAGCTTCCTGGATCTCTCTGAGGAGCAGTGCATACGGAGGCTCAGAGTCAGTCTCCAGGTAGTCGCAGACATCTGCAGCCTCCTTAATGATGAGCTGCTCCTGGCTGGGCCGAGCAGCATCTCCTTACCTCACACTGTGGCTGGCTTCCCATGGGTTCAGAGTGTAATCTATTGCACCCATATAGCAATACGAGCACCTCCACACAAGCCAGGACTGTTCATCTGTGACCACCGCAAGAGATTCCTTCACATGTGTGCCCGATACCCTGGCAGCTGCCACGATTGCTTCATCCTCAGGGAGTCTATCATGCCGTCCCTCTTCCACTCACCCAACACCCGCAAGGGCTGGCTCCTTGGGGACAAGGGATATCCCCTGCACACTTGGCTTATGACACCTCTGAGGAACCCCACAACCGAGCCACAGTGTCGATATAACAACAGCTACGTCGCTTCCAGGTGTACAATTGAGCAGGCTATAGGGCTGCTCAAGATGCGCTTCAGGTGCCTTGATCATTCTGGGGGAACGCTTCAATATGCACCACACAGATTGGGACGCAGCCCCAACAGAGAGGAGTGCCGCTGGAGGAGGCCCCATCCACATCTGCCACCCATATTGAGGAGGAGGAGGAGGCCGAGGAGGAGCAACAACCCATGGGCAGAACAACCACTCGTCTGGCTGCCTGTGAGGCCAGGGAGTCACTGATATGTGAACGGTTCTCCTAACATCAGACTGTGTGAAGAGTCCAGTCCTCATCACCTGGACAGAGCAGCGGCCATACCAGCCCCCTTCCCTGCCCCCTGCACAAAACAGTGGTGCAACTACACCTACACCTACTGTAGAATGACCCAATGGGTGGCATCAAGTGTGCGTGTTCATGGTGAACCCCATGAAAGGGACCTATTCCACAAGTCAGTCAAGAATGGGCAAGACATGGCAGTAGTGGTGACAATAATAGGATTTAATGTGCATGTGGCAGAAAACAAATATAAATAAAAAACATGACAAACCATCAAACACCCTTGTGCATTCCCTTTGTGCTCACAAAACCTTCGCCTTGCGTTTACAGGAAATCTTACGTGGTGCTACCCCTGTGGCTTCAGCAGAGGTAGTGGCAGGTTGTTCTTGTCCATGCCCTGACCGATTAGATGCTCTGCGCGGACGCCCTCTAGGTTTCTCTGCCCGTGAGGGCCGCTCCAGAGACTGCTCCATCTGCACTTGTGCAGGGGCAGACTCAGCCGCCTGGAGAGGGGGCAGCATTGTGGGTATTGGTTGAGGGGGGGCAATGGGTGAGATGTGGGAGCGCTTTGAGTGGCATCCCCACTTCCATGTCCCCTTTCACCATCATCCCTCTCCTGGCCCAGGCCCACATCACTCCTTCCACCCTGCTGGATGACAGTTTGGAGGGATTGTGTGAGGCCTTGGAAGGCCACTTGTAAAGTATCTGTCAGCCTGTTTAAGGCGGCAGAATGTTGCTCACCCTGAATCCGAATGGCCATTGTCAGGGCCTGAATGGACTCATTGTTGAGCCGTGCTTGACACTCGATGGAGGCTAGCCTTTCCTCCACCGAAGACATTCCCGCAATTACCCGCGACACTATCGCAGAGATGCTTTCATGTCCCTGTGACACTATCTCGGAGATACCCTCCTGTACCTATGCCACCATTCCCCTCATGCATCCATCCTCTGCGCGATTGTGGAGAGTGCGCATGGCACCTGTTCCAGCACCTCAGCAATGTGCTGCTGCCCCTTGATGACTCTCCTTTTCACGGCTGGCCCCCAGGGTTCAGCATCTGTGTCCAGCTGAGCAGAGCCTGGAGAAGAATGCTTCCACTGACGCGGACTCTCCACGGCTGCCCCTGCCACCAGGGTCTGCTTGTGCTCACGTGTGCGTGGTGACTCACCATGTGCAAGCCCAACTAAGTGAGGACGGGGATCCACCGAGGTAAGTGTATCTGCGCTGGTGGATGCATGGCTCAGATGTGACGATGAACCCTCAGAGGCTGGCAGGTCCTCTGATGAATCACCCTCCATGGTCATGGTGCTCGCAGATGGGCCTGCAAGAGAACAGAAAGCAATATGTGGCATGTGGACAGATGTTGAGGTGCTGCAGATGCCAAGTGATGCTAAGATCATTCGCTATCATGAGTGCTGAGTGTTAGGTTCCTGTCACCAGCCACTTGTGCAATCCCAGCCTCAGCATCTGCCACAGGCAGGCACTCCAGCATGCGGCTGATCTCCAATGCCTGCTGCTCCGCGTCTGTTAGTGCCACCTGGTGTGGCGGGCCCCCTCCGGTCCTTGCCCTCTCCCGGGCATTCTGGCATCTCTTTTCCTATCAAGGCAAAACACAGAGGTGTGATTGAGTGATGGTTGCATAGTGACCCGCTGCATGCATTGGTGTGGGTGGGGTTGAGCATGAGGGAGATGCATGGGAGGGTGTGTGTGCAACATAGCCATGAGATTGTGTGAGGATTGGGTTGCGTGGTCGTGTTCAACTGGGGACAGGGGCATTGAGTACGTGCAGGCAAGGTGAGGATGATAGTTGAGTGGATGTGAGGAGTGATGCGAGAACGTTGTGTTGGCAGTGCAGAAGGGGTTGTGTGGTGGTGGAGGTGATGTGGACGATGGAGTGTGGTAGAATGCGTAAGTCTCCACACTTTGGCTGACCTGGTTCGATCATTAAATCTCTTCCTGCACTGCACCCATGTTCGTGGCACATTGCCGCTGCTGGTGACCTCCTCGGCCACCTCCAGCCAGGCCTTCTTCGTGGTGGAGGGAGGGCACTTCCTCCCATTGGATGGGAAAAGGATTTCCCTCCTCCTCCTCACCCCATCGAGCAGAACCTGGAGTGAGGAGTCCAAAAACCTTGGGGCAGCCTTTCCTCTGGCCTGCTCCATGGTTCAAAATTGGTTGTTTGCTGCAGGAAGAGCATTGGTGGACTGCCCCTTTAAATAGGGCTCCTCCAGCTCCCAGACTATGCTGTGCATGCGCAGTCCACCCGCTGCGCAGCATTCCAGCGTGAAACCTGGAAGCGGAAATTTATTGGATTCGAAGATAAAATCTTAAACAATTAAACAAAAATGCTTTATCTCACTGAAATAAGTAGATTCGATGAAACCAAGCAAAAATTGACAGGAACCACTAAAATTTATGGGGTTTGAGGATAAATTCTGAAGCCATTAAAGAAAAAGCTTGATCTCACTGTAATAAATACATTACGTCAAAACTAGCAAAATGTGACCAGAACAAGGAAATTTTACTGAATTTGAAGATAAAATCTTAAGCATTAAACAAATAAGCTTTATCTCACTGAAATAAGTAGACTTGATGAAAACAAGCAAAAAGTGACAAGAACAACGAAAATTTATTGGATTCGAAGATAAAAATCTGAAGCCATTAAACAAAAATGCATTAAGTGGCTTCAATTAGCCTGCGATTGCGTGCGGAGCACACTGATTTCACAGAGCACATAACCCACGTGCCCAGCCGAACCCCACCGCACTCCTAATATCGGGCCCATAAGCTTTACCTCACTGAAATAAGTAGATTTGATGAAAACAAGCAAAAAATGAAAAGAACAACGAAAATTTACTGGATTCGAAGATAAAATCTGAAGCCATGAAAGAAAAAAGCCTTATCTCAATTAAACAAGTACATTACGTCAAAACTGGCAAAATGTGACAAGAACAAAGAAAATTTACTGAATTTGAAGAGAAAGTCTTAAGCATCAAACAAATAAGCTTTATCTCACTGAAATAAGTAGATTCGATGAAAACAAGCATAAATTGACAAGAACCTCAAAAATTTACTGGATTTGAAGATAAATTCTCAAGCCATAATGAAAAATGCTTGATCTCACTGGAATGAGTACATTACGTCAAAACTAGCATAAAGTGACAAGAACCACGAAAATTTAGTGGATTTGAAGAAAAAAATCTGAAGCCATTAAACAAAAAACGTTTATCTCACTGAAATCAGTACATTACGTCAAAACTAGCAAAATGTGACAAGAACAACGAAAATTTACTGAATTTGAAGATAAAATCTTAAGCATTAAACAAATAAGTTATATCTCACTGAAATAAGTAGATTTGATGAAAACAAGCAACAAGTGACAAGAACGACGAAAATTTATTGGATTCGAAGATAAAATCTTAAACAATTAAACAAAAAAGCTTTATCTCACTGAAATAAGTAGATTCGATGAAACTAAGCAAAAAGTGACAAGAACGACAAAAATTTAGTGGATTTGAAGATAAATTCAGAAGCTATTAAAGAAAAATGCCTGATCTCACTGGAATAAGTATATTAAGTCAAAACTAGCATAAAGTGACAATAACTAGGAAAATTTATTGGATTTCAAACTAAAATCTTAAGCCATTAAACAGAAAAGTTTTGTCTCACTGAAATAAGTACACTTGATGAAAAAAAGCCAAAAGTGGCAAGAACAATGAAAATTTACTGGATTTGAAGATAAAACCTGAAGCCATTAAAGAAAAAAGCTTTATCTCACTGAAAAAAATAGATTTGATGAAAACAAGCAAAAAGTGACAAGAACGATGAAAATTTATTGGATTCGAAGATAAAATCTTCTGCCATTAAACAAATAAGCTTTATCTCACTGAAATAACTGGATTTGATTAAAACAAGAAAAAGTGACAAGAACCAGGAACATTTACTGGATTTGAAGATAAAATCTTAAGCCATCAAAGTAAAATGCTTTGTCTCACTGAAATCAGTACACGTGATGAAGACAAGCAAAAAGTGGCAAGAACAATGAAAATTTACTGGATTCAAGGATAAAATCTGAAGCCCTTAAACAAATAAGCTTTATCTCACTGAAATAAGTAGATTTGATGAAAACAAGCAAAAATTGACAAGAACCACTAAAATGTTTTGGAATTGAAGATAAAATCTTAAGCCATTAAACAAAAAAGCTTTATCTCACTGAAATAAGTAGATTCGATGAAAACTAACAACAATTGACAAGAACGACAAAAATTTCGTGGATTTGAAGATAAATTCAGAAGACATTAAAGAAAAATACTTGGGGCCCGATTTTAGCAGGCCTGCGGGTTCCCAGCGGGTGGTCTTTCGGGAGCGTGGAAAATGCGGACGGCTAAATGAGTGCGCCCCCGCGCGATCACGGGATAATTGATCCCATTAAGCTGTGGTTACGGGTTCTCCGCTCCCCAGCTGCGCGCCGGCGGGCTGCGCATGAGCATTAACGTTACCGCGATGGAGGAGCTCCATTTAAAGGGGCAGTCCCCCAAAGCCCCTCCTGCTTCAAGCAAGAGGCATCACAGCATGGCGCACCCCAGGGGCAAGGCTGCGCCACGGTTCTCCGACTCCGCACTGCAGCTGCTTCTGGAGGGTGTGAGGAGGAGGAGGGACACGCTGTTCCCGACGGACAGACGCAAGTGCCCTGGCTCCGTCACCAGGAAGGCATGGGCAGAGGTGGCGGCGGAGGTCAGCAGCAGGGCCAACACCATGAGGACATGGGAGCAGTGCCGAAAGCGATTCAATGACCTCACTAGGTCCGGCAAAGTGAGTAGACTAATGCACCCTCCCACAACCCGTCTCCAACATCACGCCAAACACATCACAACCCCTTCTGCACAGCCACCACAGCGCTCCCGCAGCAATCCTCACAGCCACTCACTCACCATCCTCGCCATGCCCGCAAGTACCCACCGTCCCTGTCCCCACTCGAACACTACCACACACCCCAATCCCCATGCAATGGGATGGGCATGTGGCACACGCATCCTCCCATCCATCTGCCCCACGTTCAACCCACCCACACCGATGCTTGAGGCGTCTCACTATGCAATCTGCACTCACTCACGCATCTGTGTTTTGCCTTGACAGGAGAAGAGATGCAAGAACGACCGAGAAAGGGCCCGCACCGGAGGGGGCCCGCCGCACATGCTGGAACTTACGGATGCAGAGGTGGAGGCGCTCGACATCAGCGGAACGCAACATTGCCTCTCCGTGGCGGATGGCGAGTCTGGCGCTGCAGAAACGGCTGGTAAGGGAAAGCTGACACTCAACACTCATAATCGCGAATGACCGTATCATCACCTGGCATCTGGCGCACCGAAACGTTTGTGCACATGCCTCATAGTGCCCTCTGTTCCCTTGCAGGGCCGTCTGCCAGCGCTGTGTGTGAGGAGGGCGATTCCTCAGAGGACATGCCGGTCTCTGAGGGTGCATCGTCACATATGAGCCAACCACCCACCAGCGCAGAGACATGCACCTCGGTGGGTCCCCCTCGCCAACTAGTTGGGGTTGCACATGGTGATTCACCGCGCACGTGTGAGCATGAGCAGACCCTGGTGGCAGGGGCAGCCGCGGAGGGTCCGCGTCGGTGGGTGCACTCATCTCCAGGCTCTGCTCAGCCGGACCCAGATGCTGAACCCAGGGGGCCACCAGTCAAAAGGAGAGTCGTCGAGGGGCACCAGCACATTGCCGAGGTACTGGGAGAGGTGCCACGTGCATTGTCCATGATCGCGCAGGTGATGGAGGAGTCCAACTCCTGCATGAGGGGAATGGTGGCACAGGTACAGGAGGGTATCGGCGACATAGTGTCGCGGGTAGGTGCGGGAACGTTTGCGGTGGAGGACAGGCTAGCCTCCCTCGAGCGTCACGCATAGCTCAACATCGAGTCCATGCAGGCCCTGACAACGGCTGTACGGATTCAGGCTGAGCAACATTCCGCCGCCATAAACAGGCTGACGGATACACTAGGGGTGGCCTTGCAAGGCCTCACAAATGCCATCCAAACTGTCGTCCAGCAGGGTGGAAGGGGTGATGTGGGCCGACGCCACGAGAGGGATGATGGTGAACGGGGACATGGAAGCGGGGAAGCTACTCAAGGTGCCCCCACGTCTCACCCGTTGCCCCCCTCTCAACCAGTACCCGCAATGGTGCCTCCTCTCCAGGTGGCCGAGTCTGCCAAACCATCGGTGACCTGCCTTATGCACTTGTGTGCAGAGGACTGGCAGACCCCGGTGATGTCCCCGGTGGCACCCTGGAAGGATCCGGAGGCGAAGAAGTTGAGGGCAGTGGTGACCTTGACGGCGACGGGTAGGAAGATGCTGCTTGGTCCATCCGAGAGCAACTCGTCATTAAGGAGGCTGCAGATGTCAGCGACTACCTGGCGATTGACTCTGAGCCTACGTATGCACTGCTCCTCGGAGAGGTCCATGAAGCTGAGCCTTGGTCTGTAGACCCTGTGCGGAGGGTAGTGCCTCCTGCGACGCAACTCTCACTGCGGTTGCCCTCCCTCCTGCTATGCAGGTGGGTGTGCTGCAGCAACGTGTTGGGGGGCTCCACGTCGATGAAGCGGACGGCGTGGACTGCGAGGCTGCTGGGGCTGGTGAAGCTGTTCGTCCTCCGAGGATGTCGAACCGGCCCCCATCTGGCAGGTGTAGGTCTGAGGGGTTGTGCACGGGAGGTAGGTGTTTCCTCGCACTGGGGCTGCGGTTCCACGTCGGTGTTTCTTCTGGCTTGGAGGGGGGTGGTGGAGGGCAGGCGTTGCCCTATGTGACGGAGTGGCCTCCTGCGTTGGTGAGGGGTCTCCCCCCCCCCCCCCGTGGAGTGCACCTTGGCAGCTGCCACAGGCTGCTGGCTGCAACACGTCCGTTTGGAGTGAGTCTGTTTCCCCCAGTATGTGAAACAGTCTGATTTGAAGGTAAAATCCCACACTTCCTAATAAGACAGCTGAATCAGATCATTTAATGACCTGAACAAGCAAAGTAAATACACTCAAGTGGCATCCCGCTGGCTTTAATTGCCTGCAGGATTCCCACCAGCGGGGGCTGCGCATGCAGCCCCGCACGTCAGCGCGGAACCCAGAAGTGGCCGGGATCGCGGCACGATCCGGTCTCGCACCTGGGGATCGGGATTTTCGAGGCCCCCCCGCCGAGAACGCACACGAAACCCGATGCTAAAATCGGGCCCTTGATCTCACATAAGTACATTGGGCCTGATTTTAGCAGGCCTGCGGGTTTCCGGCGGGTTGGGTTTCGGGAGCGTGGTCAACACGCTCGGTGAAATTAGTGGGTTGCCCGCGTGATCGTAGCAGGCAATCCACTAATGGGATCCAATTACCTGCTCCTCCGGGCTGCGCGCTGCTGGTCTGCGCTTCGGGCGGGCTGCGCATGTGCAGTACAATCTGTCAGCTGGAGGCTCTCTAGTTAAAGGGGCAGTCCTCCACTGACAGATGCTGCAACCAATAGAACACATTACAGCATGGAGCAGCCCAGGGGGAAGTCTGCTCCCAGTTTAATGATGCCTCACCCCAGGTATCACCAGATGGGGTGAGGAGGAGGGGGAGGACAGAGATCTTCCACCCGGCGGGCGGGAGGAAGCGGCCTGCCTCTGCCACCAAGAAGGCCTGGCTCGAGGTGGCAGAGGAGGTCACCTGCACCACCAACATATCGCCCACCTGCATACAGTGCAGGAGGCGCTGCAATGACCGCAGTAGGTCAGCCACAGTGAGAACACGTAGTCTTTCCCCTACACTCTGTCTGCCACAACACTGCCCCCACCCCACATCTCCTTCGGCACCGCCAACACCACTCTGTCACATCACCCCTCATACCCACTCAAACCCCATCCTCATCTTACCTGCACCTACTCACCTCGCGAGTACTCACCCCGCCACTAACACGCAACCCAATCCTTATATAATCTCACGGCTCTATCCCATACGCACCCTCTTGTGCATCTCCGTCAAGGCCAGCCTCACTCAACCTGCCACCACCTGTGCTGCAGCCACAGGGCATGCATCACATATGTGCAGTAGGCAGCGTAAGGCAAACGTGTCGTGAGCATGAAGGGGATGCACAAGGGTGTTTAAGCGTTTGTCATGGGTGGTACCTATATTGAATTTCAGAACAACTCACATCACACATTATATTGGCACCAGAACTGCCATGTCTCCGTGAATCCTGTCTGTTTTGTCCAATAATGCCCGCTCCTGGGTATCCCTATGAGGACCCACCACTGATGCCACCCATTGTGACACTGCAGAGTAGGTGCAGGTGTACTTTCTTTTTTTTTTATTCGTTCACGGGATGTGGGCGTCGCTGGCGAGGCCAGCATTTATTGCCCATCCCTAATTGCCCTCGAGAAGGTGGTGGTGAGCCGCCTTCTTGAACCGCTGCAGTCCGTGTGGTGACGGTTCTCCCACAGTGCTGTTAGGAAGGGAGTTCCAGGATTTTGACCCAGCGACAATGAAGGAACGGCGATATATTTCCAAGTCGGGATGGTGTGTGACTTGGAGGGGAATGTGCAGGTGGTGTTGTTCCCATGCGCCTGCTGCTCTTGTCCTTCTAGGTGGTAGAGGTCGCGGGTTTGGGAGGTGCTGTCGAAGAAGCCTTGGCGAGTTGCTGCAGTGCATCCTGTGGATGGTGCACACTGCAGCCACAGTGCGCCGGTGGTGAAGGTAGTGAATGTTTAGGGTGGTGGATGGGGTGCCAATCAAGCGGGCTGCTTTATCTTGGATGGTGTCAAGCTTCTTGAGTGTTGTTGGAGCTGCACTCATCCAGGCAAGTGGAGAGTATTCCATCACACTCCTGACTTGTGCCTTGTAGATGGTGGAAAGGCTTTGGGGAGTCAGGAGGTGAGTCACTCACCGCAGAATACCCAGCCTCTGACCTGCTCTCGTAGCCACAGTATTTATATGGCTGGTCCAGTTCAGTTTCTGGTCAATGGTGACCCCCAGGATGTTGATGGTGGGGGATTCGGCGATGGTAATGCCGTTGAATGTCAAGGGGAGGTGGTTAGACTCTCTCTTGTTGGAGATGGTCATTGCCTGGCATTTATCTGGCGCGAATGTTACTTGCCACTTATGAGCCCAAGCCTGGATGTTGTCCAGGTCTTCCTGCATGCGAGCTCAGACTGCTTCATTATCTGAGGGGTTGCGAATGGAACTGAACACTGTGCAGTCATCAGCGAACATCCCCATTTCTGACCTTATGACCTTTGCGACAGGTAGATTTGCAGGGCTCTTCCGCGCAGACGACTGAGAGACATCGGCGGTGTACCCGGCTGCACCCTGGAAGGATGCGAAGGAGAAGTTGTGGAGGGCAGTGGTGACTTTGGCAGCGACAGGTAAGCAGATGGTGCTGGGGCCAGCCAGGAGCAGCTCGGTATGAAAGAGGCTGCAGATGTCCACGACTACATGTCGAGTGTATCTGCGCCTCCGTGTGCACTGCTGCTCGGAGAGGTCCGGGGGGCTGCGCCTTGGTCTGTGGACCCTGTGGCGAGGGTAGTGCCCTCTGCGATGCGTCTCTCTCTGCGGTAGCCCTCCCTCCTGCTGTACAGGTGGATGTGTCACAGCACTCTGTTGTGGAGCTCCACGTGTCAGAGGTGGACTGCGTGGATGGCGAGGCTGGTGATGCTGTTTGCCCTCCGAGGGGGTCATGACTGCAGCTACGACGGCCCCCATCCGCAATATGTACATCTGAGGGGGTCCGCAAGGTAGGCACATGTCTCCGGATCCCGGGGTGCGTGTGCAGGTTGGTGATTTTGACCGTCAGGAGGGGGGTGGTGGAGGCCACACTTTGTCCCAAGTGACAGAGCGGCCTCCTGCAATGGCTGAGGGTCTCCCCCCCTCCCTCACCTGTCAAATGGACCTTTGCAGCTGCCACAGGCTGACGGATGCAACACGTCCAGTTCAACGTGGACTGTGTCCCCCAGTGTGTGAAACAGTCCCATGTCTCTCCAAAATCACACACAGTCCCTTAATCAGGTCAGTTAATGACCTGAACAAGCGAAATAAATACTGTAAAGTGGCATCCCGCTGGCTTTAATTGCCTGCGGGATTCCCACCAGCAGGGGCTACGCACGCACCCCCGCACGTCATCGGGGAACCCGGAAGTGGGCGGGATCGTGGCGCGATCCGGTCACGTGCCTGGATATCGGGATTTTCAGGGCCCCCCCCCCCGCTGGAAACGCACAGGAAACCCGAAGGTAAAATCGAGCCCATTATGTCAAAATGAGCATAAAGTGACAAGAACCAGGACAATTTACTGGATTTGAAGATAAAATCTTCAGCCATTAATCAGAAATGTTTTGTCTCACTGAAATAAGTATATTTGATGAATACAAGCCAAAAGTGGCAAGAACAATGAAAATTTATTGGATTTGAAGATGAATTCTGAAGCCATTAAAGAAAAATGCTTTATCTCACTGAAAAAAAAGTAGATTTGATAAAAAAAGCAAAAAGTGACAAGAATGACGAACATTTATTGGATTTGAAGATAAAATCTTAAACCGTCAAACCAAAAAGCTTTATCTCACTGAAATAAGTTGATTCGATGAAAACAAGCAAAAATTGACAAGAACCATGAAAAATTACTTGATTTGAAGATAAATTCTGAAGCCTTTAAAGAAAAAAGCATTATCTCACTGGAATAAGTATATTATGTCGAAACTAGCATAAAGTGACAAGAACCACGAAAATTCAGAGGATTTGAAGAAAAAATCTGACATCATAAAAGAAAAAAGCTTTATCTCACTGAAATAAGTACATTACATCAAAACTAGCAAAATGTGACAAGAACAACGAAAATTTACTGAATTTGAAGATAAAATCTCAACCATTAAACAGATAAGCTATATCTCACTGAAATAAGTAGATTCGATGAAAACAAGCAAAAATTGACAAGAACCACGAAAATGTATTGGATTTGAAGATAAAATCTGAAGCCATCAAAGAAAAAAGCTTGCTCTCACTGGAATAAGTACATTACGTCAAAACTAGCATAAAGTGACAAGAACCACGAAAATTTATTGGATTTTAAGATATAATGTTAACCCATTAAACAAAAAAGCTTTGTCTCATTGAAATAAGTAGACTTGATGAAAACAAGCAAAAAGTGAAAAGAACATTGAAAATTTACTGGATTCGAGGATAAGATCTGAAGCCATTAAAGAAAAAAGCTTTATCACACTGAAAAAATTAGATTTGATGAAAACAAGAAAAAGTGACAAGAACGAAGAAAATTTACTGCATTTGAAGATAAAATCTGAAGCCATTGAAGAAAAAAGCTTTATTTCACTGAAAAAAAGTAGATTTGATTGAAACAAGGAAAAAGTGACAAGAACGATGAAAATTTTGTGGATTTGAAGATAAATTCAGAAGCCATTAAAGAAAAATGCTTGATCTCACTGGAATAAGTAGATTATGTCAAAACTAGCATAAAGTGACAAGAACCAGGAAAATTTATTGGATGTGAAGATAAAATCTTAAGCCATTAAAGAAAAATGCTTTGTCTCATTGAAATAAGTAGACTTGATGAAAACAAGCAAAAAGTGAAAAGAACATTGAAAATTTACTGGATTCGAGGATAAGATCTGAAGCCATTAAAGAAAAAAGCTTTATCACACTGAAAAAATTAGATTTGATGAAAACAAGAAAAAGTGACAAGAACGAAGAAAATTTACTGCATTTGAAGGTAAAATCTGAAGCCATTGAAGAAAAAAGCTTTATTTCACTGAAAAAAAGTAGATTTGATTGAAACAAGGAAAAAGTGACAAGAACGATGAAAATTTTGTGGATTTGAAGATAAATTCAGAAGCCATTAAAGAAAAATGCTTGATCTCACTGGAATAAGTACATTACGTCAAAACTAGCATAAAGTGACAAGAACCACGAAAATTTATTGGATTTTAAGATATAATGTTAACCCATTAAACAAAAAAGCTTTATCTCACTGAAAAAAAGTAGATTTGATGAAAACAAGCAAAAAGTGAAAAGAACATTGAAAATTTACTGGATTCGAGGATAAGATCTGAAGCCATTAAAGAAAAAAGCTTTATCACACTGAAAAAATTAGATTTGATGAAAACAAGAAAAAGTGACAAGAACGAAGAAAATTTACTGCATTTGAAGATAAAATCTGAAGCCATTGAAGAAAAAAGCTTTATTTCACTGAAAAAAAGTAGATTTGATTGAAACAAGGAAAAAGTGACAAGAACGACGAAAATTTTGTGGATTTGAAGATAAATTCTTAAGCCATTAAAGAAAAAAGCTTGGTCTCACTGGAATAAGTAGATTATATCAAAACTAGCATAAAGTGAAAAGAACCACGAACATTTATTGGATTTGAAGATAAAATCTGACGCTATCAAAGAAAAATGCTTTATCTCACTTAAAAAAAAGTCGATTTGATAAAACAAGCAAAATGTGACAAGAACAACGAAAAGTTGTTCGACTCAAAGATAAAATCTTAAGCCATTAAACAAAAACGCTTTATCTCACTGAAATAAGTAGATTCGATGAAAACAAGCGAAAATTGACAAGAGCCAGGCAAATTTACTGGATTTGAAGATAAATTCTTAAGCCATTAAAGAAAAAAGCTTAATCTCACTGAAATAAGTACATTATGTCAAAACTGGCAAAATATGACAAGAACAGCAAAAGTTTACTGGATTCGAAGATAAAATCTTCAGCCATGAAACAAAAAAAGCTTTATCTGACTGAAATAAGTAGATTTGATGAAAACAAGCAAAAATTGACAAGAACCACAAAAATTTACTGGATTTGAAGATAAATTCTGAAGCCATTAAAGAAAAAAGCTTGATCTCACTGGAATAAGTACATTACGTCAAAACTGGCAAAATGTGACAAGAACAAAGAAAATTTTCTGAATTTGAAGGTAAAATCTTAACCATTAAACAGTTAAGCTTTATCGCACTGAAATAAGTAGATTGAAATGAAAACAAACAAAAACTGACAAGAACCACAAAAATGTATTGGATTTGAAGATAAATTCTGAAGCCATTATAGAAAAAAACTTGATCGCACTGGAATAAGTACATTATGTCAAAACTGGCAAAATGTGACAAGAACAAGGAAAATTTACTGGATTCGAAGATAAATTCTGAAGCCATTAAACAAAAAAGCTTTATCTCACTGAAAAAAGTAGGTTTGATGAAAACAAGCAAGAAGTGACAAGAACCACGAAAATTTATTGGATTTGAAGATAAAATCTTAAGACATGTAACAAAAAAGCTTTATCTCACTGAAATAAGTAGATTTGATGAAAACAAGCAAAAATTGACAAGAACCACAAAAATTTACTGGATTTGAAGATAATTTCTGAAGCCATTAAAGAAAAATGCTTTGTCTCACTGAAATAAGTAGTGTTGACTGGAGGGCACCTGTTACGGTTACTGGCTTATTGCAAAGAGGAGAAGTGTCAATTGTCTCTTAACTCTCAATTCACTTTATTCACGCAGTTAGATCATGTACATATAGCTTATACGTCTGGTTAGATATAGGCATGTAGTTTACACCAGGTTACACAGTTTTATACCCAAACTAAGATCTAAACACCCACTAGGTTTCTCTGACACTCCCTGAGTGGTCACAGAATATAAAGGAAAATACCCGAAAAAGAGAGCTGACACTGGCCAGGCGTTCTGTTCTCTCTCTCTTTCGACGTCGTATCTACGTCCCTGACGTACAGTCTTCCACTTCCGCGATGGTTGGTCTCCAGAGTCGTCGCTCTGGCTCCACGCCCCAGATCCTTCATTCTTATTCCGAATCTTATCTCTTCAAGCTGTGCTGTCTCTCTCTTTTGTTGGTTTAGGCTTTCTCGGTTACCCTGTGTCTTCTCCTCACTGGCTCTGTCCCAAGGACTTCGGTAGCATTACCTCATTACTCCTTTTCTAAATAAGGGCTTGTGTCTTATCACATTTCTTTTGTCTTTCACAAAACTTAGTTAATTCAAACCGGTTCCAGACAGCTCAGGAAAGTGACTGAACTCAGGTTACTTCCGTTCAAATGTTGTACCTGCCTGTGTGTTTCAGCAGCTGACATCTCAGGTTATTTTCTGGAGCCCCTAGCCAACAGTAGACTTGATGAAAACGAGCAAAAAGTGACAAGAACAATCAAAATTTACTGGATTCGAGGATAAAATCTGAAGCCATTAAAGAAAAAAGCTTTATCTCACTGAATTAAGTATATTTTATGAAAACAAGCAAAAAGTGACAAGAACCATGTAAATTTCCTGGATTTGAAGATAAATACTAAAGCTATTAAAGAAAAAAGCTTTATCTCACTGAAATAAGTAGATTTGATGAAAACAAACAAAAAGCGAAAACAACCACGAAAATTGACTGCATTCGAAGATAAAATCTTCAGCAATGAAACAACAAAGCTTTATCTCACTCAAATAAGTAGACTTGATGAAAAAAAGAAAAAAGTGACAACGACAACGAAAATTTGTTGGATTCGCAGATAAAATCTTAAACCAATAAACAAAAAAGCTTTGTCTCACTGAAATAAGTAGATTTGATGAAAAGCAGCAAAAAGTGGCAACCATGAAAATTTATTGGATTTCAAGATAAATTCTGAAGCCATTAAACAAACAAGCTTTATCTCACTGAAATAAGTAGATTGAAATGAAAACAAGCAAAAAGTGATAAGAACCACAAAAAAATTACTGGATTTGAAGATAAAATCAAAATGCTTTGTCTCACTGAAATAACTGATTTGATGCAAACAAGCAAAAAGTGACAAGTACCACTAAAATTTACTGGATTTCAAGATAAATTCTGAAGCCATTAAAGAAAAAAGCTTGATCTCACTGGAATAAGTACATTACATCAAAATTGGCAAAATGTGACAAGAACAATGAAAATTTTCTGAATTTGAAGGTAAAATCTCAACCATGAAACAGATAAGCTTTATCTCACTGAAATAAGTAGATTTGATGAAAACAATCAAAAAGTGACAAGAACCAGGAAAATTTACCGGATTTGAAGATAAAATCTGACGCCATTCAAGAGAAAAGCTATATCTCACTGAAATAAGTACATTACGTCAACACCAGCAAAATGTGACAAGAACAAGGAAAATTTACTGAATTTGGAGATAAAATTTTCAGAATTAAACAAACAAGTTATATCTCACTGAAATAAGTAGATTTGATGAAAACAAGCAAAATGTGATAAGAACGACAAAAATTTACTGGACTTGAAGATAAAATCATACGCCATTAAAGAAAAATGCTTTGTCTCACTGAAATAAGTAGATTTGATGAAAATAAGTAAAAAATGACAAGACCCACTAAGATTTACTGGATTTGAAGATAAATTGTTGAGCAATGAAACAAAAAAGCTTTATCTCACTGAAATATGTACACTTGATGAAAACAAGCAAAAAGTGACAACAACGACGAAGATTTATTGGATTCGCAGATAAATCTTAAACCAATAAACAAAAAGCTTTGTCTCACAGAAATAATTAGATTTGATGAAAAGAAGCAAAAAGAGACAAGAACCATGAAAATGTACTGGATTTGAAGATAAATTCTGAAGCCATTAAAGAAAAGAGGTTGATCTCACTGGAATGAGTATATTACGTCAAAACTGGCAATATATGACAAGAACAAAGAAAATTTACTGGATTTGAAGATAAATTTTGAAGCCATTAAACAAATAAGCTTTATCTAATTGAAATAAGTAGATTTAATGAAAACAAGCTAAGAGTGACAAGAACCACGAAAACTTACTGGATTTGAAGATAAATTCTAAAGCCATGAAAGAAAAAAGCTTTATCTCATTGAAATACGTAGATTACATCAAAACTGGCATAAAGGGCTCGAATTTAGCAGGCCTGCGGGTTCCCAGCGGGTGGTCCTCCGGGAGCGTGGAAAACGCGGACGGCTAATCGTGTGCGTCCCCCACGCGATCGCAGGATAATTGGACCCATTAAGCCCAGCTTCCGGGTTCTGCGCTCCCCAGCTGCGTGCTGGCCGGCTGCGCATGCGCAGTACCGTCGACGCGATGTAGGAGCTCCAGTTAAAGGGGCAGTCTCCCAAAGCCCCTCCTGCTACAAGCAAGCGGTTTGAGACAATGGCTCAACAAAGGGGAAAGGCTGCGCCCCGTTTTTCAGATCTGGCACTGCAGCTGATGCTGGAGGGCATGAGGAGGAGGAGGGAAACACTCTTCCCAGAAGATGGGCGCAAGTTCCCTGCCGCCGCAACCAGGAAGGCATGGGCAGAGGTGGCGGCGGAGGTGAGCAGCAGGGGCAACACCCCAAGGACTTGGGAGCAGTGCCGCAAGCGCTTCAATGACCTGACTAGGTCTGGCAAGGTGAGTACACCAACGTACCCTCCCACATCCCGTCCCCACCATCACGCCAAGCAGATCACAACCCCCTCCTGCACAGCCACCACTGCGCTCCATCAGCAATCCTCACAGCCACTCATTCACCATCCTCGCCGTGCACGCAAGTACCCACCGTCCCTGACCCCACCCGAACACTACCACACACCCCAATCCCCATACAATGGGATGGGCACGTGGCCCACGCTTCCTCCCATCCGTTCCGCGCCACGCTCAACCCAACCACACCGATGCTCGATGCGTCTCACGATGCAAGACGCACCCACTCACACATCTGTGTTTTGCCTTCACAGGAGAAGAGAAGCAAGAACAATAGGGAAAGGGCACGCACCGGAGGTGGGCCGCCGCAAGTGGTGGAGCTCACCGACGCAGAGGTGGAGGCGCTCGACCTCGCCCGCACGCGACATTGCCTGTCGGTGGCTGATGGCGAGTGTGTCGCTGCTGAAACGGCCGGTAAGGGAAAGCTGACACTCAACACCCATGATCGCGAGTTACCGTCTCATCACCTGCCATCAGGCGCACTGTCAAGTTGGTCCACATGCCTCAAAGTGCCCTCTGTTCTCTTGCAGGTCCGTCTTTGGGTCAAGCGAGCGTGGAGGGCGATTCCTCAGAGGACATGGCGGTCTCTGAGGGTGCATCGTCACATCAGAGCCAACCATCCACCAGCGCAGAGACACGCACCTCGGTGGGTCCCCCTCGCCAACTAGTTGGGGTAGCACTTGGTGAGTCACTGCGCACGAGTGAGCATGAGCAGACCCTGGTGGCAGGGGCAGCCGCGGAGGGTCCGCGACGGAGGGAGCACTCATCTCCAGGCTCTGCTCAGCCGGACCCAGATGCTGAACCCAGGGGGCCACCAGTGAAAAGGAGAGTCGTCGAGGGCCACCAGCTAATTGCTGAGGTACTGGCAGAGGTGCCGCGCGCATTGTCCACAATAGCGCAGGCGATGGAGGAGTCCAACTCCTGCATGTGGGCATTGGTGGCGCAGGCACAGGAGGGTACCGGCGACACAGTGTCGCGGGTAGGTGCGGGACTGTCTGCTGTGGAGGACAGGCTGGCCTCCCTCGAGCGTCACGCACAGCTCCACTTCGAGTCCATGCAGGCCCTGACAACGTCTGTACGGATTCAGGGTGAGCAACATTCCGACGCCAACAACAGGCTGAGGGATACACTAGGGGTGGCCTTGCAAGGCCTCACACATGCCATCCAAACTGCCGTCCAGCAGGGTGGAAGGGGTG
The DNA here is from genome assembly GCF_035084215.1 of Heptranchias perlo. Lineage (NCBI taxonomy): Eukaryota > Metazoa > Chordata > Chondrichthyes > Hexanchiformes > Hexanchidae > Heptranchias > Heptranchias perlo. The sequence continues at coordinate 79,515,136 of NC_090330.1, forward strand.
ATGTGGGCCGAGGCCAAGAGAGGGATGATGGTGACCGGGGACATGGAAGCGGGGACGCCTCTCAAGGCGTCCCCACGTCCCACCCGTCGCCCACCTCTCAACCAGTACCCGCAATGGTGCCTCCTCTCCGTCACGGGCACCGAAACCCAGGGGCCGTCCGCCAAAAGCATCTACCCGGTCAAGGCAAGAAGACGAGCAACCTGCCACTACCTCTGCTGGAGCCACAGGGGTAGCACCACGTAGGGGTTCCCGGAGAAGAATTGCAAAGGCCTTATAATCACAAAGGGTGTTTATTATTTTGTACTTTGTTTCTTATATAATGTCACATTCCAGATATTAAATAGTCTATTCTCACCACTCCTGCCACCTCTCGTCCATTCTTCCGCGGCTTGTGCAATAGTTGCGTTCCGTGGAGGCCATCATGACGGCGAGGACCTGCTGCCACCCATTGGGCACACTGCTGTGGGTGCAGGATTACTGGCAGCACTCTTCAGTGGAGGGGGCTGGTATGGCCGCTCGCATGTGCAGGTGAGGAGATGCGAGCGCCTCGCAGTGTCTTACTCTAGGAGAACCGTTGACGTATGAGTGCCTCCCTGGCCCGGCGACCATCCCGGTGAGTCGCGGCTCGGCGCATGGGTCGTCCAACATCCTCTGGCGCGTCCTCCTCCTCCACCTCCTCCTCCTCCTCCTCCTCCTCCTCCTCCTCCTCGCCCTCGCCTTCCTCAATGTGGGTGGCGGGTGTGGATGGGGCCTCCTCCAGCGGCACCCCTCTCTGTTGGGCCATGTTGTGCAGGGCACAGCAGACAACTATGATTCGTCCCACTCTGAATGGTGTGTATTGGAGCGCTCCCCCAGAACGATCAAGGCACCTGAAGCGCATCTTGAGAAGCCCTATGGTCTGCTCAATTGTAGACCTGGTAGCAGTGTGGCTGTCATTGTACCGACGCTCCGGCTCGGTGATGGGGTTCCTCAGAGGTGTCATTAGCCACGTGTGGAGGGGATACCCCTTGTCGCCGAGGAGCCAGCCGTTGCCGGCGTTGGGTGCCTGCAGGATGGGCGGGACGGCGGACTCCCTGAGGACGAAGGCATCGTGGCAGCTGCCGGGGTATCTGGCGCACACGTGTAGGAATCTCTGGCGGTGGTCACAGATGAGCTGGGCGTTCATGGAGTGATACCCCTTCCTGTGGATGAACAGCCCTGGCTCATGCGGAGGTGCCCGTATTGCGATGTGGGTGCAGTCGATTACACCCTGCACCCGTGGGAAGCCGGCCATGGCATGGAATCCAACCGCCCTCTCCATCTGGCTGCGCTCGTCCATGGCGAAGTTGATGTAGTGCGAGGCCCTGCGGAACAACCCATCGGTGATCTGCCTTATGCACTTGTGTGCAGAGGACTGACAGACCCCGGTGATGTCCCCGGTGGCACCCTGGAAGGAACAGGATGCAAAGAAGTTGAGGGCAGTGGTGACTTTGACGGCGACAGGTAAGAAGATGCTGCTTGGTCCATCAGGGAGCAGCTCGTCATTAAGGAGGCTGCAGATGTCGGCGACTACCTGGCGATTGACTCTGAGCCGACGTATGCACTGCTCCTCGGAGAGGTCCATGAAGCTGAGCCTCGCTCTGTACACCCTGTGCGGAGGGTAGTGCCTCCTGCGACGCATCTCTCTCTGCGGTTGCCCTCCCTCCTGCTGTGCAGGTGGGTGTGCCGCAGCACCGTGTTGGGGGGCCCCACCTCTCCGAGGCGGACGGCGTGGACTGCGAGGCTGCTGGGGCTGGTCATCCTGTTCATCCTCCGACGATGTCAACGCACCACCCATCTGGCAGGTGTTGCTGTGAGGGGTTGTGCAGGGTAGGTGGGTGGGTCCTCGGACTGGGGCTGCGGTTTCGTGTCGGTCTGTCCTCTGGCTTGGCGGGGGTTGGTGGAGGGCAGGGGTTGCCCTATGTGACGGGGTGGCCTCCTGCATGGGTGAGGGCTCTCCCCCGTGGAGCGCACCTTGGCACCTGCCACAGGCTGCTGGCTGCAACACGCCTGGTTTGAAAGGTACTGTTTCCCCCAGTGTGGGAAACTGACTGCGTTGAACCTAAAATCCCACACTTCCTCTTTTGGCAGCTGCTTCAGCTCATTAACTGACCACAACGAGCAAGTTAAGTACTCTCAAGTGGAACCCCGCTGGCTTTAATTGCCTGCGGGATTCCCACCAGCGGGGCTTGCGCGCGCAGCCCCGCACGTCAGCGCGGTACCCGGAAGTGGCCGGGATTTCGCCGCGATCCGGTCACGTGACCGGAGATCGGGATTTTCGGGGCCCCCCCGCTGGAAACCCGCAGGTAACCCGACCCTAAAATCGAGCCCAAAGTGACAAGAACCACGAAAATTTACTGGATTTGAATATAAAATCTTAAGCATGATACAAATAAGCTTTAGCTCACTGAAATAAGTAGATTCGATGAAAACAAGCCTAAATTGACAGGAACCACGAAAATGTACTGGATTTGAAGATAATTTCTGAAGCCATTAAACAAATAAACTTTATATCACTGAAATAAGCAAAAATTGACAAGAACCACGAAAATTTAGTGGATTTGAAAATAAATTCTGAAGCCATTAAAGAAAAAAGCTTGATCTGGAATAAGTATATTGGGCTCAATATTAGGAGGGCTACAGGGACACGGCGGGGGGGCGACTGGGCCTGTGGGTAACACGCCCGGTGAAATCAGTCTGCCCCACGCACGATCGCAGCCTAATTGTTCCACTTACCTGGTCTTCCGGGTTCCCCACTGCTGAGCTGCGCGTCGGGCGGACTGCACATGCCCAGTAAGGTCTGTCAGCTGGAGGAGCTCTATTTAAAGGGGCAGTCCTCCACTGACTGATGCTGCAACAAATAGGAAAAATTACAGCATGTGGCAGCCCAGGGGGAAGGCTGCTCCCAGTTTTAATGATGCCTCACTCTAGGTATCATTGGATGGGGTGAGGAGGAGGAGGGGGAGTACAGAGATCTTCTCCCCGGGCGGGCGGGAGGAAGTGGCCTGCCTCTGCCACCAAGAAGGCCTGGCTCGAGGTGGCAGAGCAGGTCACCTGCACCACCAACATATCACGTACCTGCATACAGTGCAGGAGGTGCTGCAATGACCTAAGTAGGTCAGCCAAAGTGAATACACTTACTCATTCCCCTACACTCCGTCTGCCACATCACCGCCCCCAACCCACATCTCCTTCTGCACTGCCAACACTACTCTGTCACATCACTGCTCACACCCACTCAAAGCTCATCCTCATCTTACCTGCACTTACTTACCTCGCCAGTACTCATCCCACCACTACCACTCATAAAATCTCATGGCTCTATTTCATATTCACCCTCTCATGCATCTCTTTCACAGTCAGCCTCACTCAACCTGCCACGACCTGTGCTTCAGCCACAGGGCATGCATCGCATATGTGCAGTAGGCAGCGTAAGGCAAATGTGCCGTGAGCATGAAGGGGATGCACAAGGGTGTTTGAGGGTTTGTCATGGTTTTTACTTATATTTAATTTCTGACCAACTCACATCACATGTTATATTGGCACCACCACTGCCACATCTTCGCGAATCTTGTCTGGTGTGTGCAATACTGCCCTTTCCTGAGGATCACAATGAAGACCCACACCTGATGCCACCCATTGTATCACTGCAGCGTGGGTGTAGGTGTATTTGCAGGGCTCTTTTGTGCAGACGACTGAGAGACGTCGGCGATGTCCCCAGTGGCATCCTGGAAGGAAGCGGAGGAGATGTTGTTGAGGGCAGTGGTGACTTTGACAGCGACAGGTAAGAAGATGGTGCTCGGGCCAGCCGGGAGCAGCTGGGCATAAAGGAGGCTACAGATGTCCACAACTACATGTCGAGTGACTCTGAGCCTTCTTGTGCACTGCTGCTCAGAGAGGTCCGGGAAGCTGAGCCTCGGTCTGTGGACCCTGTGGCGAGGGTAGTGCCCTCTGCGAATCATCGCTCTCTGCGGTTGCCCTCCCTCCTGCTTTGCAGGTGGATGTGTCACAGCACTGTGTTGTGGAGCCCCACGTGTCAGAGGTGGACGGCGTGGCCAGCGAGGCTGGTGATGCTGTTCGCCCTCCGAGGAGGTCATGACTGCAGGGGTCCGCCATGTCGATACATGTTTCTTGACCCCGGGGTAAGTGTGCAAGTTTGTGAATTTGATTGTTAGGAGGAGCGTGGTGGAGGCTAAACTTTGTCCAAAGTGACAGAGTGGCCTCCTGCAACGAGTGAAGGTCTCCCGCCCCAGCCGACCTGTCAAATGGACCTTTGCAGCTGCCACAGGCTGACAGCTGCAACACGTCCATTTGAACTGGGAGTGCTTCCCCCAGTATGGGAAACTGGGGGAAGCACTCCCTGTTTTGTGCAATAATGCCCGCTCCTGGGTATCCCTATGAGGACCCACCACTGATGCCACCCATTGTGTCACTGCAGAGTAGGTGCAGGTGTATTTGCAGGGCTCTTCCGCGCAGACGACTGAGAGACATCGGCGGTGTACCCGGCTGCACCGTGGAAGGATGCGGAGGAGAAGTTGTGGAGGGCAGTGGTGACTTTGGCAGCGACAGGTAAGCAGATGGTGCTGGGGCCAGCCAGCAGTAGCTCGGCATGAAAGAGGCTGCAGATGTCCACGACTCCATGTCGAGTGAATCTGCGCCTCCGTGTGCACTGCTGCTCGGAGAGGTCCGTGGAGCTGCGCCTCGGACTGTTGACCCTGTGGCGAGGGTAGTGCCCTCTGCGACGCGTCTCTCTCTGCGGTAGCCCTCACTCCTGCTGTACGGGTGGATGTGTCACAGCACTCTGTTGTGGAGCTCCACGTGTCAGAGGTGGACGGCGTGGATGTCGAGGCTGGTGATGCTGTTCGCCCTCCAAGGGGGTCATGACTGCAGCTACGACGGCCCCCATCTGCAATATGTACATCTGAGGGGGTCCGCAAGGTAGGCACATGTCTCCGGACCCCGGGGTGCGTGTGCAGGTTGGTGACTTTGACCGTCAGGAGGGGGGTGGTGGAGGCCACACTTTGTCCCAAGTGACAGAGCGGCCTCCTGCAATGGCTGAGGGTCTCCCCGCCCCCCCCACCTGTCAAATGGACCTTTGCAGCTGCCACAGGCTGACGGCTGCAACATGTCCAGTTCAAGTAGGACTGTTTCCCCCAGTGTGTGAAACAATCCCATGTCTCTCCAAAATCTCACACAGTCCCTTAATCAGGTCAGTTAATGACCTGAACAAGTGAAATAAATACTGTAAAGTGGCATCCCGCTGGCTTTAATTGCCTGCGGGATTCCCACCAGCGGGGGCTATGCACGCACCCCTGCACGTCATCGGGGAACCCGGAAGTGGGCGGGATCGTGGCACGTTCCGGTCACGTGCCTGGACATCGGGATTTTCGGGGCCCCCCCGCTGGAAACGCACAGGAAACCCGACGGTAAAATCGAGCCCAAAGTGTCAAGAACCACGAAAATTTATTGGATTTGAAGATAAAATCTTAACCATGAAACAAATAAGCTTTAGCTCACTGAAATAAGTAGATTTGATGAAATTCTAAAGCCATTAAAGAAAAAAAGCTTTATCTCACTGAAATATGTACATTACGTCAAAACTAGCAAAAAGTGAGAAGAACCACGAAAATTTACGGAATTTGAAGATAAATTCTAAAGCATTAAACAAATCAGCTTTATCACACTGAAATAAGTAGATTCTATGAAAACAAGCAAAAATTGACAAAAACCACAAAAATGTACTGGATTTCAAGATAAATTATGAAGCCATTAAACAAATAAGTTTTATCCCACTGAAATAAGTAGATTTGATAAAAACAAGCAAAAATTGACAAGAACCACGAACATTTTGTGGATTCAACGATAAATTCTGAAACCATTAAAGAAAAAAGCTTGATCTCACTGGAATAAGAGCATTATATCAAAACTAGCATAAAGTGACAGGAACCACGAAAATTTACTGGATTTGAAGATAAAATCTTAAGCATTCAACAAATAAGCTTCATCTCACCGAAATAAGTAGATTTGATGAAAACAAGCAAAAATTGACATGAACCATGAAAATTTATTGGATTTGAAGTGAAATTCTAAAGCCATTAAAGAAAAAAGCTTTGTCCCACTGAAATAAGTAGATGCGATGAAAACAAACGAAAATTGACAGGTACAATGAAAATATATTGGGTTTGAAGATAAATTCTGATGCCGTTAAATAAATAAGCTTTATCTGATTGAAATAAATAGATTTAATGAAAACAAGCTAAAAGTGACAGAAACAACAAAAATTTACTGGATTTGAAGATAAATTCTTCAGCCATTAAAGAAAAAAGCTTTAACTCACTGAAATATGTACACCAGGTCAAAACTAGCATAAAGTGACAAGAACTACGAAAATTCACAGAATTTGAAGATAAAATCTTAAGCTTTAAACAAATAAGCTTAATCACACTGAGATAAGTTGATTCAATGAAAACAAGCAAAAATTGACAAAAACCACGAAAATATCGTGAATTTGAAGAAAAATTCTGAAGCCATGAAACAAATAAGCGTTATCTCATTGAAATAAGTAGATTTGATGAAAACAAGCTAAAAGTGACAAAAACCACGAAAATGTAGTGGATTTGAAGATAAATCTGAAGTCATTGAAGAAAAAAGCTTGATCTCACTGGAATAAGTACATTGGGCTCGATTTTACCGTCGGGTTTCCTGTGGGTTTCCAGCGGGGGGCCCCGAAAATCCCGATATCCAGTCACATGACCGGATTGCACCACGATCCCGACCACTTCCGGGTTCCCCGATGACGTGCGGGGCTGCGTGTGCGGCCCCCGCTGGTGGGAATCCCGCAGGCAATTAAAGCCAGCGGGGTTCCACTTGAGTGTACTTACCTTGCTTGTTGAGGTCATTAAATGAGCTGAATCAGCTGTCAAAACAGGAAGTGTGGGATTTTACCTTCAACGCAGATTGTTTCACACACTGGGGGAAACAGTCTCCCTCAAACCTGGCGTGTTGCAGCCAGCAGCCTGTGGCAGCTGCCAAGGTGCACTCCACAGGGGTGGTGGGGGGGAGAGCCCTCACCCACGCAGGAGGCCACCGCGTCACATAGGGCAACCCCTGCCCCCCACCACCCCCCGCCAAGCCAAAGGACAGACCGACGCGAAACCGCAGCCCCAGTCCGAGGAACCACCCACCTACCCTGCACAACCCCTCAGACCAACACCTGCCAGATGGGTGGTGCGTGGACACCCTCGGAGGACGAACAGCATGACCAGCCCCAGCAGTCTCGCAGTCCACGCCGTCCGCCGCAGAGACATGGAGCCCCCCAACACGGTGCTGTTGCACGCCCACCTGCACAGCAGGAGGGAGGGCAACCGCAGAGAGAGATGCGTCGCAGGAGGCACTACCCTCCGCACAGGGTGTACAGACCGATGCTCAGCGGCATGGACCCCTCCGAGGAGAAGTGCATACGTTGGCTCGGAGTCAATCGCCAGGTAGTCGCCGACATCTGCAGCCTCCTGAACGACGAGCTGCTCCCGGACCAGGCAGCATCCCCTTACCTGTCGCCGTCAAAGGCACCACTGCCCTCAACATCCTCGCATCCGGATCCTTCCAGGGTGCCACCGGGGACATCACCGGGGTCCGTCAGTCGTCTGCACATGAGTGCATAAGGCAGGTCACCGATGGGTCGTTTCGCAGGGCCTCGCACTACATCAACGTCGCTATGGAAGAGCGCAGCCAGATGGAGAGGGCGGTTGGCTTCCATGCCATGGCTGGCGTCCCACGGGTGCAGGGTGTAATCGGCTGCACCCACATCGCAATACGGGCACCTCTGCATCAGCCAGGGCTGTTCATCAACAGGAACGGGCATCACTCCATGAACGCCCAGCTCATCTGTGACCACCGCCAGAGATTCGTACACGTGTACACCAGATTCCCCGGCAGCTGCCATGATGCCCTCACCCTCAGGGAGTCCACGGTCCCGCACATCTTCCACGCACCCAACGCGGGCAACGGCTGGCTCATCGGCGACAAGGGGCCTCCCCTACACACGTGGCTCATGACGCCTCTAAGGAACCCCATCACCGGACCGGAGCGTCGGTGCAATGACAGCCACACTGCTACCAGGTCCACAATTGGGCAGATCATAGGGCTGCTCAAGACGCGCTTCATGTGGCCTGATCGTACTGGGGGAGCGCTCCACACACACCATTCAGAGTGGGACGAACCATAGTTGTCTCCTGTGCCCTGCACAACATGGCACAACAGAGAGGGGTGCCGCTGGAGGAGGCCCCAGCAACACCCGCCACCCACATTGAGGATGGCGATGAGGACAAGTAGGTGGAGGTGGAGGAGGAGGAGGAGGAGGAGGAGGGGGACGCGTGCGAGGATGAGGAATGACCCATGCGCCGAACCCCGACTCACCGAGATGGTCGCCGGGCCATGGAGGCACTCATATGTCAACGGTTCTCCTCGAGTCAGACATTGCGAGGCGTTCGCATCTCCTCACCTGCACATGCGAGGGGCCATACCAGCCCCTTCCACCGAAGAGTGTTGCCAGTACTCCTGCACCCACAACAGTGTGCCAATGGGCGGCAGCAGGTGTTCGCCGTCATGATGGGCTGCACGGAGCGCACCTATTGCACAGTCCGCGGAAGAATGGACGAGAGGTGGCATGAGTGGTGAGAACGATAGTGTTTAATGTCGACAGGGTTCAATACGATAAACAAAAAGTGTACAAATTAACAGACACCCTGGTGCATACCCTTTGTGCTTACAACGCCTTTGGAGCTCTTCTCCGGGTACCCCTACGTGGTGCTACCTCTGTGGCTCCAGCAGAGGTAGTGGCAGGTTGCTCGTGTTGCTGCCCTGACCGGGTAGATGCTCTGGGCGGACGGTCCCTGGGTTTCGGTGCCCGTGAGGGCACCTCCACAGACTGCTCCTCCTGCACCTGTGCAGGGGCAGACTCGGCCACCTGGAGAGGAGGCACCATTGCGGGTACTGGTTGAGAGGGGGGCAACGGGTGGGACGTGGGGGCACCTTGAGAAGTGTCCTCGCTTCCATGTCCCCGGTCACCATCATCCCTCTCGTGGCCCCGGCCCACATCACCCCTTCCACCCTACTGGACGGCAGTTTGGATTGCATGTGTGAGGCCTTGCAAGGCCACCCCTAGCGTATCCGTCAGCCTGTTTATGGCGGTGTAATGTTGCTCACCCTGGATCCGTACAGCCGTTGTCAGGGCCTGCACGGACTCAATGTGGAGCTGTGCGTGACGCTCGAGTGAGGCCAGCCTGTCCTCCACCACAGACGCTCCCGCACCTACCCGCGACACTGTGTCGCCGGTACCCTCCTGTGCCTGCGCCGCCAATGCCCACATGCAGGAGTTGGACTCCTCCATCGCCTGCATGATTGTGGACAATGCGCGCGGCACCTCTCCCAGTACCTCGGCAATGAGCTGGTGCCCCTCGCAGACTCTCCTTTTGACTGGTGGCCCCCTGGGTTCAGCATCTGGGTCCGGCTGAGCAGAGCCTGGAGATGAGTGCTCCCACTGACGCGGACCCTCCGCGGCTGCCCCTGCCACCAGGGTCTGCTCATGCTCACACGTGCGCGGTGATTCACCAAGTGCAACCCCAACTAGTTGGCGAGTGGGACCCACCAAGGTGCGTGTCTCTGCGCTGGTGGATGGTTGGCTCACATGTGACGATTCACCCTCAGAGACCGGCATGTCCTCTGAGGAATCGCCCTCCTCGCACGAAGTACTCTCAAACGGCCCTGCAAGGGAACAGAGTGCACTATGAGGCATGTGCACAGAGGTCGCGGTGCGCCAGATGGCAGGTGATGCTAAGGTCATTCGCGATCATGAGTGTGGAGTGTCGGCTGTCCCTTACCGGCCGATGCTATAGCGCCAGACTCGCCATCGCCCACCGACAGGCACAGTGGCGTTCCGCTCAGCTCCAGCGCCTCCGCCTCGGCGTCCGTGAGCTCGAGCACATGCGGCGGGCCCCCTCCAGTGCAGACCCTTTCCCGCGCGTTCTTAGATCTCTTCTCCTGTGAGGGCAAAACACAGATGCGTGAGTACGTGCAGATTGCATAGTGAGACGCCTGGAGCATCGGTGTGGGTGGGTTGCGCGTGGGGCGGATGGATGGGAGGATGCGTGTGCCACATGCCCGTCCCATTGCATTGGGGTTGGGGCGTGTGGTGGTGTTCCAGTGGGGACGGGGATGATGGGTGAGTGCAGGCACGGTGAGGACGGTGAGTGAGTGGCTGTGAGGATTGCTGTGGGGGCGCTGTGGTGGCTGTGCGGAAGGGGTTGTGGGGTGTTTGGCGTGATGGTCGAGACGGGTTCTGGTGGGGGGGGGGGCCTTCGTGTACTCACCTTGCCGGACCTCGTGAGGTCGTTGAAGCGCTTGCGGCACTGCTCCCAAGACCTGCTTGTGTTCGAGCTGCTGCTCACCTCCGCCTCCATCTCTCCCGTGCCCTCCTGGTTACCGAGCCAGGGCACTTCCGTCCGTCCCTCGGGAAGAGGGTGTCCCTCCTCCTCCGCACACCGTCCAGGAGGAGCTGCAGCGCGTGGTCGGAAAAGCGGGGCGCAGCCTTACCCCTGGGTTGCGCCATGGTCCGCTTCCTGGTGCTGGATGCAGGGGGGGGCTATTTGGGACTGCCCCTTTAAGTGCGGCTCCAACATCGCGCTGGCGTCACTGCGCATGCGCGGGCGGCCGGCACACAGCTGGCCTGCGGCGAACCCAGAACCACGGCTCCACTGGATCAATTATCCTGCGATCGCGCGGGGGGCGCCCTCAATTAACCGGCCGCGTTCTCCACGCTCCCGGAGGACCACCCGCTGGGAACCCGCAGGCCTGGTAAAATCGGGCCCATTATGTCAAAACTAGCACAAAGTGACAAGAACCACGAAAGTTTACTGGATTGAAGATAAAATCTTGAGCATGAAACAAATAAGCTGATGCTCACTGAAATATGTAGATTTGATGAAAACCAGCAAAAATTGACAGGAACCACGAAAATGTACTGGATTTGAAGATTAATTCTAAAGCCATGAAAGAAAAAAGCTTTATATCACTGAAATATGTCAATTATGTCAAAACTAGCATAAAGAGACATCAACCACGAAAATTTACTGGATTTGAAGATAAATTCTGAAGTCATTAAAGAAAAAAGCTTGATCTCAATGGAATGAGTACATTGGGCCCGATTTTACCAGGCCTGCGTGTTACCAGCGGGTGGTCATCCGGGAGCGTGGAGAACGCGGCCTGTTAATTGAGGGCGCCCCCCGCACGATCGCGGGATAATTGAACCAGTTGAGCCGTGATTCCGGGTTCGCCGCAGGCCAACTGTGCGCCGGCCGCCCGCGCATGCGCAGTGAAGCCAGCGCGATGTTGGAGCCGCACTTAAAGGGGCAGTTCCACAGAGCCCCCCTCTGCATCCAGCACCAGGAAGCGGACCATGGCGCAACCCAGGGGTAAGGCTGCGCCCCGCTTATCCGACCACGCGCTACAGCTCCTCCTGGACGGTGTGCAGAGGAGGAGGGACACCCTCTTCCCGAGGGACGGACGGAAGTGCCCTGGCTCGGTAACCAGGAGGGCATGGGGAGAGGTGGCGGCGGAGGTGAGCAGCAGCTCGAACACAAGCAGGTTTTGGGAGCAGTGCCGCAAGCGCTTCAACGACCTCACGAGGTCCGGCAAGGTGAGTACACGAAGGCCCACCCCCCACCAGAACCCGTCTCGACCATCACGCCAAACACCCCACAACCCCTTCCACACAGCCACCACAGCGCTCCCACAGCAATCCTCACAGCCACTCACTCACCATCCTCACCGTGCCTGCACTCACCCACCATCCCCGTCCCCACTGGAACACCACCACACGCCGCAACCCCAATGCAATGGGACGGGCATGTGGCACACGCATCCTCCCATCCATCCGCCCCACGCGCAACCCACCCACACCGATGCTCCAGGCGTCTCACTATGCAATCTGCACGTACTCACGCATCTGTGTTTTGCCTTCACAGGAGAAGAGATCCATGAACGCGCGGGAAAGGGACCGCACTGGAGGAGGCCCGCGGCACGTGCTCGAGCTCACAGACACCGAGGCGGAGGCGCTGGAGCTGAGCGGAACGCAACTGTGCCTGTCAGTGGGCGATGGCGAGTCTGGCGCTACAGCATCGGCCGGTAAGGGACAGCCGACACTCAACACTCATGATCACTTTGGCAGCGACAGGTAAGCAGATGGCGCTGGGGCCAGCCAGCAGCAGCTCGGCATGAAAGAGGCTGCAGATGTCCACGACTCCATGTCGAGTGAATTTGCGCCTCCGTGTGCACTGCTGCTCGGAGAGATCCGGGGAGCTGCGCCTCGGACTGTTGACGCTGTGGCGAGGGTAGTGCCCTCTGCGATGCGTCTCTCTCTGCGGTAGCCCTCACTCCTGCTGTACGGGTGGATGTGTCACAGCACTCTGTTGTGGAGCTCCACGTGTCAGATGTGGACGGCGTGGATGGCGAGGCTGGTGATGCTGTTCGCCCTCCGAGGGGGTCATGACTGCAGCTATGACAGCCCCAATTCTGCAATATGTACATCTGAGGGGGTCCGCAAGGTAGGCACATGTCTCCGGACCCCGGGGTGCGTGTGCAGGTTGGTGACTTTGACCATCAGGAGTGGGGTGGTGGAGGCCACACTTTGTCCCAAGTGACAGAGCGGCCTCCTGCAATGGCTGAGGGTCTCCCCGCCCCCCCACCTGTCAAATGGACCTTTGCAGCTGCCACAGGCTGACTGCTGCAACATGTCCAGTTCAACTAGGACTGTTTCCCCCAGTGTGTGAAACAATCCCATGTCTCTCCAAAACCTCACACAGTCCCTTAATCAGGTCAGTTAATGACCTGAACAAGCGAAATAAATACTGTAAAGTGGCATCCCGCTGGCTTTAATTGCCTGCGGGATTCCCACCAGCGGGGGCTACGCACGCACCCCTGCACGTCATCGGGGAACCCGGAAGTGGGCGGGATCGTGGCGCGATCTGGTCACGTGCCTGGATATCGGGATTTTCGGGGCTCCCCCGCTGGAAACCCACAGGAAACCCGACGGTAAAATCGAGCCCATTATGTCAAAACTGGCATAAATTGCCCAAAACCACGAAAATTTACTGGATTTGAAGATGAAATCTGAAGCATTAAACAAATAAGCTTTAGCTCACTGAAATAAGTAGATTAGATGAAAACCAGCAAAAAATTGACAGTAACCACTAAAATTGACTGGATTTGATGTTAAATTCTATAGCCATTAAAGAAAAAAGCTTTGTCTCACTGCAATATGTGCATTACGTCAAAACTAGCATAAAGTGACAAGAACCACGAAAATTTACCGAATTTGCAGATAAAATCTAAAGCATTAAACAAATAAGCTTTATCAAACTGAGATAAGTAGATTCAATAAAAACAAGCAAAAATTGACAAAAACCACGAAAATGTAGTGGATTTGAAGATAAATTCTAAAGCCATTAAAGAAAAGACCTTGAACTCACTGAAATATGTACATTACGTCAAAACTAGCATAAAGTGACAAGAACCACGAAAATTTACAGAATTTGAAGATAAAATCTGAAGCATGAAACAAATAAGCTTTAGCTCACTGAAATAAGTAGATGCGATGAAAACAAACGAAAATTGACAGGTACCATTAAAATATATTGGGTTTGAAGATAAATTCTGAAGCCGTTAAATAAATAAGCTTTATCTGATTGAAATAAATAGATTTAATGAAAACAAGCTAAAAGTGACAGAAACCACGAAAATTTACTGGATTTGAAGATAAATTCTTCAGCCATTAAAGAAAAAAGCTTTAACTCACTGAAATATGTACACCAGGTCAAAACTAGCATAAAGTGACAAGAACTACGAAAATTCACAGAATTTGAAGATAAAATCTTAAGCATTAAACAAATAAGCTTTATCACACTGAGATAAGTAGATTCAATGAAAACAAGCAAAAATTGACAAAAACCACGAAAATATCGTGGATTTGATGAAAAATTCTGAAGCCATGAAACAAATAACCGTTATCTCACTGAAATAAGTAGATTTGATGAAAACAAGCAAAAATTGACAGGAACCACGAACGTAGTAGATTTGAAGAAAAATTCTGAACATTAAACAAATAAGCTTTATCTGATTGAAATAAGTAGATTCAATGAAAACAAGCAAAAATTAACAAAAACCACGATTTAAAGATAAATTCTGAAACCATTAAACATATAAGTTTGATCTCACTGGAATAAGTACGTTACGTCAAAACTAGCAAAATGTGACAAGAACAACAACATTTACTAAATTTGAAGATAAAATCTTAAGCATTAAACAAATAAGCTTTATCACACTGAAATAAGTAGATTTGATGACAACAAGCAAAAATTGACAAGAACCACGAAAATTTAGAGGATTTGAAGATAAATTCCAAAGCCATTAAGGAAAAAAGCTTGATCTCACTGGAATAAGTACATTGGGCTCGATATTAGGAGGGCTGCGGGTTCGCGGCGGTGGGGGGCGATTGGCAACAAGGGTAATATACCCGGCGAATTCAGTCTACCCCGTGTGCGATCGCAGCCTAATTGGATCGACTAACCTGGTCTTCCGGCTTCCCCGCTGCTGAGCTATGGGTCAGGCGGACTGCGCATGCGCAGTAAGGTCTGTCAACTGGAGGAGCTCTATTTAAAGGGGCAGTCCTCAACTGACTGACGCTGCAACAAATAGGAAAAATTACAGCATGCTCCCAGGTTTAATGATGCTTCACTCCAGCTATCATTGGATGGGGTGAGGAGGAGGGGGAGCCCAGAGATCTTCCCCCGGCGGGCGGGATCAAGCAGCCTGCCTCTGCCACCAAGAAGGCCTGGCTCGAGGTGGCAGAGGAGTTCACCTGCATACAGCGCAGGAGGCGCTGCAATGACCGAAGTAGGTCAGCTAACGTGAGTACACTTACTCATTCCCATACACTCCGTCTGCCACATCACCGCCCCCACCCCACATCTCCTTCTGCACTGCCAACACTACTCTGTCACATCACCCCTCACACCCACTCAAAGCTCATCCTCATCTTACCTGCACTTACACACCTCGCCAGTACTCATCCCGCCACTACCACTCAACCCAATCCTCATACAATCTCATGGCTCTATCTCATACTCACCCTCTCATGCATCTCTTTCATGGTCAGCCTCACTCAACCTGCCACTACCTGTGCTGCAGCCACAGGGCATGCATCACATATGTGCAGTAGGCAGCGTAAGGCAAACGTGTCGTGAGCATGAAGGGGATGCACAAGGGTGTTTGAGGGTTTGTCATGGTTTTTACTGATATTTAATTTCTGATCAACTCACACTACATATTATATTGGCTCCACTACTGCCACGTCTTTGCGAATCTTGTCTGGTTTGTGCAATAATGCCCTTTCCTGAGGATCGCAATGAAGACCCACAACTGATGACACCCATTGTGTCACTGCAGAGTGGGTGTAGGTGTATTTGCAGGGCTCTTTTGTGCAGATGATTGATAGACGTTGGCGATGTCCCAGATGGCACCCTGGAAGGATGTGGAGGAGAAGTTGTTGAGGGCAGTGGTGACTTTGACAGCAACAGGAAAGAAGATGGTGCTCGGGCCAGCCGGGAGCAGCTCGACATGAAGGAGGCTGCAGATGTCCACGACTACATGTCGAGTGACTCTGAGCCTCCGTGTACACTGCTGCTCAGAGAGGTCCAGGAAGCTGTGCCTTGGTCTGTGGACCCTGTGGCGAGGGTAGTGCCCTCTGTGAAGCATCTCTCTCTGCAGTTGCCCTCCCTCCTGCTGTGCAGGTGGATGTGTCACAGCACTGTGTGTGGAGCTCCACGTGTCAGAGGTGGACGGTGTGACCAGTGAGCATGGTGATGCTGTTCGCCCTCCGAAGAGGTCATGACTGCAGCTACGGCGGCCCCCATCCAGAAGATGTAAATCTGAGGGGGTCCGCAAGTTAGGTACATGTGTCTGAGCCCCGGGGTAAATGTGCAAGTTGGTGAATTTGTTTGTTAGGAGGAGGGTGGTGGAGGCCAAACTTTGTCCAAAGTGACAGAGTGGCCTCCTGCAATGAGTGAGGGTCCCCCCTCACCCGCACCTGTCAAATGGACCATTGCAGCTGCCACAGGCTGACAGCTGCAACACGTCCATTTCAACTGGGCGTGTTTCCCCCAGTACGGGAAACGGTCCCAGTTGTCTGTAAAATCCCACCCCTTCTGAAATATTCCCTTAATCAGGTCTGTTAACGACCTGAAATACCGCAATAAATACTGTCGAGTGGCATCCCGCCGGCTTTAATTGCATGCGGGAGTCCCACATGCGGGGGCTGCGCGTGCACATCAGTACGTCTGTGGGGAACCCGGATGTGAGCGGGTTGGAGCCGGGCTCCCGACCCGCTCCGGGAATCCCCGATTTTCCGATCCCCCCTCCAGGAACGCACCCAATAGCGGGCGCTAATATCGGGCCATTGCGCCAAAACCAGCTAAAAGTGACAAGAACCACGAAAGTTTACTGGATTTGAAGATAAATTCTAAAGCCATTAAAGAAAATAGCTTTATCTCACTGAAATAAGTACATTACGTCAAAACTGGCAAAATGTGACAACAACAAAGAAAATTTACTTAATTTGAAGATAAAATCTTAACCATTAAACAAATAAGCTTCATCTCACTGAAATAAGTAGATTTGATGAAAACAAGCAAAATGTGAAATGAAACATGAAAATTTATTGGATTTAAAGGTAAAATCTGAAGCCATTAAACAAAGAAGCTTTATCTCACTGAAAAAGTAGATTTGATGAAAACAAGCAAAAATGACAAGAACCACAAACATTTGTTGGATTCGAAGATAAAATCTTAAGCCATGAAACAAAAAAGCTTTGTCTCAATGAAATAAGTAGATTTGATGAAAACAAGCAAAAAGTGACGAGAACCACAAAAATGTACTGGATTTGAAGATAAATTCTAAAGCCATTAAGGAAAATAGCTTCATCTCACTGAAATAAGTACATTTCGTCAAAACTTGCAAAATGTGACAAGAACAAAGAAAATTTACTGAATTTGAAGAAAAAATCTTAACCATTCAACAAATAAGCTTTATCTCACTGAAGTAAGTAGATTCGATGAAAACAAGCAAAAATTGACGACAAGAACCACAAAAATTTATTGGATTTGAAGATAAAATCTTATGCCATGAAATATAAAAGCTTTATTTGACTGAAATAAGTGGATTTGATGAAAACAAGCAAAATGTGACAAGAACCATGAAAAGTTATTGGATTTGAAGCTGAAATCATAAGCCATTGAAGAAAAATGCTTTGTCTCCATGAAATAAGTAGATTTGATGAAAACCAGCACAAATGACAAGAACAATGAAAATTTATTGGATTCGAGGATAAAATCTGAAGCCATCAAAGAAAAAAGCTTTATCTCACTGAAAAAAAAGTAGATTTGATGAAAACAAGAAAAATTGACAAAAAACACGAAAATATCGTGAATTTGAAGAAAAATTCTGAAGCCATTGAAGAAAAAAGCTTGATCTCACTGGAATAAGTACATTATTTCAAAACTAGCACAAAGTGACAAGAACCATTGAAGATAAAATCTTGAGCATGAAACAAATAAGCTTTAGCTCACTGAAATAAGTAGATTGGATGAAAACCAGCAAAAATTGACAGGAACCACGAAAATGTACTGGATTTGAAGATTAATTCTAAAGCCATGAAAGAAAAAAGCTTTATATCACTGAAATATGTCAATTCCGTCAAAACTAGCATAAAGAGACAACAACCACGAAAATTTAGTGGATTTGAAGATAAATTCTTCAGCCATTAAAGAAAAAAGCTTGATCTAATTGAAATAATTAGATTTAATGAAAACAAGCCAGAAGTGACAGAAACCACGAAGAATTACTGGATTTGAAGATAAATCCTTCAGCCATTAAAGAAAAAAGCTTTATCTCACTGAAATATGTACACCAGGTCAAAACTAGTATAAAGTGACAAGAACCACGAAAGTTTACAGAATTTGAAGATAAAATCTTCAGCATTAAGCAAATAAGCTTTATCATACTGAGATAAGTAGATTCAATGAAAACATGTAAAAATTGACAAAAACCATGAAAATGTAATGGATTTGAAAATAAATTCTGAAGCCATTAAAGAAAAAAGCTTGATCTCACTGGAATGAGTACATCATGTCAAAACTGGCATAAATTGCCCAAAACCACGAAAATTTACTGGATTTGAAGATAAAATCGGAAGCATTAAACAAATAAGTTTTATCTCACTGAAATAAGTAGATTCAATAAAACAAGCAAAAATTGACCGCAACCACGAAAATGTACTGGATTTGATGATAACATCTTAAGCATGAAACAAATAAGCTTTAGCTCACTGAAATAAGTAGATTAGATGAAAACCAGCAAAAGTTGACAGGAACCATGAAAATGTATTGGATTTGAAGATTAATTCTAAAGCCATGAAAGAAAAAAGCTTTATATCACTGAAATATGTCAATTACGTCAAAACTAGAATAAAGAGACAACAACCACGAAAATTTCGTGAATTTGAAGATAAATTCTGAAGCCATTACACAAATCAGCTTTATCTCACTGAAATAATTAGATTCAATGAAAACAAGCAAAAATTGACAAGAACCACGAAAATTTAGCGGACTTGAAGATAAATTCTGAAGCCATGAAAGAAAAAAGTTTGATGTCACTGGAATAAGCACATTTTGTCAAAACTAGATAAAGTGACAAGAACCACGAAAATGTAGTGGAATGGAAGATAAATTCTGAAGCCATTAAACAAATAAGTTTTATCTGATAGAAATAAGTAGATTTAATGAAAACAAGCTAAAAGTGACAAAAAACACGAACATGTACTGGATTTGAAGATAAATTCTAAAGCCATTCAGGAAAAAAGCTTTATCTCACTGAAATATGTACACCAGGTCAAAACTAGCATAAAGTGACAAGAACCATGAAAATTTACTGAATTTCAAGATAAAATCTAAAGCATTAAACAAATAAGCTTTATCACACTGAAATAAGTAGATTCAATGAAAACAAGCAAAAATTGACAAAAACCACGAAAATTTAGTGAATTTGAAGATAAATTCTGAAGCCATTAAACAAATCAGCTTTATCTCACTAAAATAAGTAGATTAAATGAAAACAAGCAAAAATTGACAAGAACCACGAAAATTTAGCAGATTTGAAGATACACTCTGAAGCCATTAAAGAAAAAAGCTTGATCTCACTGGAATAAGTACATTTTGTCAAAACTAGATAAAGTGACAGGAACCACAAAAATTTATTGGATTTGAAGATAAAATCTTAAGCCATTGAACAAGTAAGTTTTTTCTGATTGAAATAAGTAGATTTATTGAAAACAAGCTAAAATGACAAAAAGCACGAAAATGTACTGGATTTGAAAATAAATTCTGAAGCCATTAAACAAATAAGCTTTATCACACTGAAATAAGTAGATTCAATGAAAACAAGCAAAAATTGACAAAAACCACAAAATTGTATTGGATTTGAAGATACATTCTGAAGCCATTAAACCAATAAGCTTCATCTCACTGAAATAAGTGGATTCGATAAAACAAGCAAAAATTGACAAGAACCACAAAAATGTACTGGATTTGATGATAAATTCTGAAGCCATTAAAGAAAAAAGCTTGATCTCACTGGAATAAGTACATTGGGCCTAATTTTAGCAGGCCTGCGGGTTTCCAGCGGGTTGGGTTTCGGGTGCGTGGCCTCCGTGCCCGGTTAAATTAGTGGGTTGCCCGCGCGATCGTAGCAGGCAATCCACTAATTGGAATCACTTACCTGCTCCTCCGGGGTCCGCGCTGCTGGTCTGTGCGTCGGGCGGGCTGCGCATGCGCAGTACGATCTGTCAGCTGGAGGCTCTCTAGTTAAAGGGGCAGTCCTCCACTGACAGATGCTGCAACCAATGGAACAAATTACAGCATGGAGCAGCCCAGGGGGAAGGCTGCTCCCAGTTTAATGATGCCTCACCCCAGGTATCATCAGATGGGGTGAGGAGGAGGGGGAGGACAGAGATCTTCCCCCCGGTGGGCGGGAGGAAGCGTCCTGCCTCTGCCACCAAGAAGGCCTGGCTCGAGGTGGCAGAGGGGGTCACCTGCACCACCAACATATCGCCCACGTGCATACAGTGCAGGAGGCGCTCCAATGACCGCAGTAGGTCAGCCACAGTTAGAACACGTAGTCTTTTCCCTACACTCCGTCTGCCACAACACTGCCCCCACCCCACATCTCCTTCGGCACCGCCAACATTACTCTGTCACATCACCCCTCATATCCACTCAAACCCCATCCTCATCTTACCTGCACCTACTCACCTCGCCAGTACTCACCCCGCCACTAACACGCAACCCAATCCTTATACAATCTCCATGGCTCTATCCCATACTCACCCTCTCGTGCATCTCCCTCACGGCCAGCCTCACTCAACCTGCCACCACCTGTGCTGCAGCCACAGGGCATGCATCGCATATGTGCAGTAGGCAGCGTACGGCAAATGTGTCGTGAGCATGAAGGGGATGCACAAGGGTGTCTGAGGTGTTACCTATATTGAATTTTGGAGCAACAAACATCACACATTATATTGGCACCACCAATGCCATGTCTCCCGAATCCTGTCTGTTGTGTGCAATAATGCCCGCTCCTGGGTATCACTGTGAGGACCCACCACTGATGCCACCCATTGTGTTACTGCAGAGTAGGTGCAGGTGTATTTACAGGGCTCTTCCGTGCAGATGACTGAGAGACATCGGCGGTGTACCCGGCTGCACCCTGGAAGGATGCGGAGGAGAAGTTGTGGAGGGCAGTGGTGACTTTGGCAGCGACAGGTAAGCAGATGGTGCTGGGGCCAGCCAGGAGCAGCTCAGCATGAAAGATGCTGCAGATGTCCACGACTCCATGTCAAGTGAATCTGCGCCTCCGTGTGCACTGCTGCTCGGAGAGGTCCGGGGAGCTGCGCCTCGGTCTGTGGACCCTGTGGCGAGGGTAGTGCCCTCTGTGATGCATCTCTCTCTTCAGTAGCCCTCCCTCCTGCTGTACAGGTGGATGTGTCACAGCACTCTGTTGTGGAGCTCCATGTGTCAGAGGTGGACGGCGTGGATGGCGGGGCTGGTGATGCTGTTCGCCCTCTGAGGGGGTCATGACTGCAGCTACAGTGGCCCCCATCCGCAATATGTACATCTGAGGGGGTCCGCAAGGTGGGCACATCTCTCCGGACCCTGGGGTGAGTGTGCAGGTTGGTGACTGTGACCGTCCGGGGGGGGTGGTGGAGGACACACTTTGTCCCAAGTGGCAGAGCGGCCTCCTGAAATGGGTGAGGGTCTCCCCCCCACCACCTGTCAAATGGACCTTTGCAGCTGCCACAGGCTGACGGCTGCAACACGTCCAATTCAACTAGGACTGTTTCCCCCAGTGTGTGAAACAGTCCCATGTTTCCCCAAAATCACACACAGTCCCTTAATCAGGTCAGTTAATGACCTAAACAAGCAAAATAAATAACCTCAAGTGGCATCCCGCTGGCTTTAATTGCCTGTGGGATTCCCACCAGCGGGGGCCACGCACGCACCCCCGCACGTCATCGGGGAACCCGGAAGTGGGTGGGATCGTGGTGCGATCCGGTCACGTGACTGGATATCGGGATTTTTGGGGCCCCCCCGCTGGAAACCCACAGGAAACCCGACAGTAAAATCGAGCCCATTATGTCAAAACTAGCATGAAGTGACAAGAAACACGAAAATTAACTGGATTTGAAGATAAAGCTTAAGCCATTGAACAAGAAAGCTTTATCTCACTGAAATAAGTACATTACGTCAAAACTAGCAAAATGTGACAAGAACAACAACATTTACTAAATTTGAAGATAAAATCTTAAGCATTAAACAAATCAGCTTTATCACACTAAAATAAGTAGATTTGATGACAACAAGCAAAAATTGACAAGAACCACGAAAATTTTGTGGATTTGAAAATAAATTCCGAAGCCATTAAGGAAAAAAGCTTGATCTCACTGGAATAATTACATTGGGCTCGATATTAGGAGGGCTGCGGGTTCGCGGCGAGGGGGCGATTGGGCACAAGGCTAACGCACCCGGAGAATTCAGTCTGCCCCGTGTGCGATCACAGCCTAATTGGATCTACTAACCTGGTCTTCTGGCTTCCCCACTGCTGAGCTGTGAGTCAGGCGGACTACACATGCGCAGTAAGGTCTGTCAGCTGGAGGAGCTCTATTTAAAGGGGCAGTCCTCCACTGACTGATGCTGCAACAAATAGGAAAAATTACAGCATGTAGCAGCCCGGGAGAAGGCTGCTCTCAGGTTTAATGATGCTTCACTCCAGCTATCATTGGATGGGGTGAGGAGGAGGGGGAGCCCAGAGATCTTCCCCCCGGCAGGCGGGAGCAAGCAGCCTGCCTCTGCCACCAAGAAGGCCTGGCTCGAGGTGGCAGAGGAGTCCACCTGCATACAGTGCAGAAGGCGCTGCAATGACCGAAGTAGGTCAGCTAACGTGAGTACACTTACTCATTCCCATACACTCCGTCTGCCACATCACCGCCCCCACCCCACATCTCCTTCTGCACTGCCAACACTACTCTGTCACATCACCCCTCACACCCACTCAAAGCTCATCCTCATCTTACCTGCACTTACTCACCTTACCAGTACTCATCCCGCCACTACCACTCAACCCAATCCTCATACAATCTCATGGCTCTATCTCATACTCACCCTCTCATGCATCTCTTTCACGGTCAGCCTCACTCAACCTGCCACTACCTGTGCTGCAGCCACAGGGCATGCATCACATATGTGCAGTAGGCAGCGTAAGGCAAACATGTCGTGAGCATGAAGGGGATGCACAAGGGTTTTTGAGGGTTTGTCATGGTTTTTACTGATATATAATTTCTGATCAACTCACATTACATATTATAGTGGCTCCACTACTGCCACGTCTTTGCGAATCTTGTCTGGTTTGTGCAATAATGCCCTATCCTGAGGATCGCAATGAAGACCCACAACTGATGACACCCATTGTGTCACTGCAGAGTGGGTGTAGGTGTATTTGCAGGGCTCTTTTGTGCAGACGACTGATAGACGTTGGCGATGTCCCCGATGGCACCCTGGAAGGATGTGGAGGAGAAGTTGTTGAGGGCAGTGGTGACTTTGACAGCAACAGGAAAGAAGATGGTGCTCGGGCCAGCCGGGAGCAGCTCGGCATGAAGGAGGCTGCAGATGTCCACGACTACATGTCGAGTGACTCTGAGCCTCCATGTGCACTGCTGCTCAGAGAGGTCCAGGAGGCTGTGCCTCGGTCTGTGGACCCTGTGGTGAGGGTAGTGCCCTCTGTGAAGCATCTCTCTCTGCGGTTGCCCTCCCTCCTGCTGTGCAGGTGGATGTGTCACAGCACTGTGTCTGGAGCTCCACGTGTCAGAGGTGGACGGCGTGGCCGGCGAGCATGGTGATGCTGTTCGCCCTCCGAAGAGGTCATGACTGCAGCTACGGCGGCCCCCATCCACAAGATGTGAATCTGAGGGGGTTCGCAAGTTAGGTACATGTGTCTGAGCCCCGGGGTAAATGTGCAAGTTGGTGAATTTGTTTGTTAGGAGGAGGGTGGTGGAGGCCAAACTTTGTCCAAAGTGACAGAGTGGCCTCCTGCAATGAGTGAGGGTCCCCCCCACCGCACCTGTCAAATGGACCATTGCAGCTGCCACAGGCTGACAGCTGCAACACGTCCATTTCAACTGGGCGTGTTTCCCCCAGTACGGAAAACAGTCCCAGTTGTCTGTAAAATCCCACCCCTTCTGAAATATTCCCTTTATCAGGTCTGTTAATGACCTGAAATACCGCAATAAATACTGTCAAGTGGCACCCCGCCGGCTTTAATTGCATGCGGGAGTCCCACATCAGTGCGTCTGTGGGGAGCCCGGATGTGGGCGGTTTGGAGCTGGGCTCCCGACCCGCTCCGGGAATCCCCGATTTTCCGAGCCCACCTTCCAGGAACGCACCCAATAGCGGGTGCTAATATCAGGCCATTACGTCAAAACCAGCTAAAAGTGACAAGAACCACGAAAATTTACTTGATTTGAAGATAAAATCTTAACCATTAAACAAATAAGCTTTATCTCACTGAAATAAGTAGATTTGATGAAAATGTTCTTCTCAATTTTTGTTTGTTTTCTTCAAATGAACATATTTTCATGAGATAGAAGTTGTTTCTTTTACAGCTTAAGATTTCATCTTGACATACAAGAACTTTTCGTGTTTCTTGTTAGTTTTTGTTTGTTTTCATCCAATGAAAATATTTCAGTGAGATAGAAGTTTGTTCTTTTACAGCTGAAGATTTTATCTTAAAATATAAGAACTTTTCGTGGAACTTGTCAATCTTTTTTGTTTTCATCAAATGAACACATTGCAGGGAGATAAAACTATTTCTTGAATCGCTTAAGATTTTATCTTACAATGCAAGAACTATACTTGTTTCTTGTCAAATTTAGTTTGTTTCCATCAAATCAACTTATTTCAGTGAGATAGAAGTTTTTTCTTTAATAGCTTAAGATTTTATCTTAAAATACAAGAACTTTTCGTGGTTCTTGTCAATTTTTGTTTATTTTCATCTCATGAACATATTTCAGTGAGAGAAGTTTGTTCTTTTACAGCTGAAGATTTTATCTTAAAATACAAGAAATTTCCGTGGTTCTTGTTAATTTTTGTTTGTTTTCAATAAATGAAGATATTTCAGTGAGGCAGAAGTTTTTTCTTTCATAACTTAAGATTTTATCTTAAAATACAAGAACTTTTCGTCGTTCTTCTCAATTTTTGTTTGTTATCATCAAATGAACTTATTTCAGTGAGAGAGAAAGCTTAAGATTTATGTCAGTCAGCAAGATCTTTCTTCTTTAATGCAAAAGATTTAATCTTCAAATACAAGAACTTTTCGTCGTTTTGTTGGTTTTCAGCAAATGAACATATTTCAGTGAGTTAGAAGTTTTTTCTTTAATAGCTTAAGATTTTATCTTAAAATACAAGAAATTTTCGTGGTTGTTGTCAATTTATGTTGGTTTTCATCGAATGAACTTATTTCAGTCAGCTCGATCTTTCTTCTTTAATGCAAAATGATTTTATCTTCAAATACAAGAACTTTTCGTGGTTTTGTGGTTTTTCAGCAAATGAACATATTTCAGTGAGGTAGAAGTTTTTTCTGAAATGGCTTAAGATTTTTCTTAAAATACAAGAGCTTTTTGTGGTTCTTGTCAATTTTTGTTGGTTTTCATCTAATGAGCTTATTTCAGTCAGCGAGATCTTTATTCTTTAATGCAAAAGATTTCATCTTCAAATACAAGAACTTTTTGTCGTTTTGTTGGTTTTGAGCAAATGAACATATTTCAGCGAGGTAGAATTTTTTTCTTTAATAGCTTAAGCTTTTATCTTAAAATACAAGAACTTCTCGTGGTTTTTGTCAATTTTTGTTGGTTTTCATCGAATGAACTTATTTCAGTCAGCTCGATCTTTCTTCTTTAATGCAAAATGATTTTATCTTCAAATACAAGAACTTTTCGTGGTTTTGTTTGGTTTTCAGCAAATGAACATATTTCAGCGAAGGAGAAGTTTTTTCGTCAAAGCTTCAGATTTTATCTTAAAATACAAGAACATTTCGTGGTTCTTGTCAATTTTTGTTGATTTTCATCTCATGAACTTATTTCAGTCAGCTACATCTTTCTTCTTTAAAGCAAAAAGATTTTATCTTCAAATACAGGAACTTTTCGTGGTTATGTTCGTTTTCAGCACATGAACATATTTCAGCGAGGGAGAAGTTTTTTCTATAAGAGCTTAAGATTTTATCTTAAAATACAAGAACTTTTCGTGGTTCTTGTCAATTTTTGTTGGTTTTCATCTAATGAACTTATTTCAGTCAGCTGGATCTCCTTTATTGCTAAAAGATTTTATCTTCAAATACAAGAACTTTTCGTGGTTTTGTTGGTTTTCAGCAAATTAACATATTTCAGCGAGGTAGAAGTTTTTTCTTTGATAGCTTAAGATTTTATCTTAAAATTCAAGAACTTTTCGTGGTTTTGTTGGTTTTCAGCAAATGAACATATTTCAGCGAGGGAGAAGTTTTTTCGTTAAAGCTTCAGATTTTATCTTAAAATACAAGAACTTTTCGTGGTTCTTGTCAATTTTTGTTGGTTTTCATCTCATGAACTTATTTCAGTCAGCTACATCTTTCTTCTTTAATGCAAAAAGATTTGATCTTCAAATACAAGAACTTTTCGTGGTTTTGTTGGTTTTCAGCAAATTAACATATTTCAGCGAGGGAGAAGTTTTTTCGTTAAAGCTTCAGATTTTATCTTAAAATACAAGAACTTTTCGTGGTTTTTGTCAATTTTTGTTGGTTTTCATCTAATTAA
This sequence comes from Heptranchias perlo, assembly GCF_035084215.1. Lineage (NCBI taxonomy): Eukaryota > Metazoa > Chordata > Chondrichthyes > Hexanchiformes > Hexanchidae > Heptranchias > Heptranchias perlo. The sequence goes on from NC_090330.1 coordinate 79,541,651, forward strand.
CTTATTTCAGTCAGCTAGATCTTTCTTCTTTAATGCAAAAGATTTCATCTTCAAATACAGGAACTTTTCTTCGTTTTGTTGGTTTTCAGCAAATGAACATATTTCAATGAGTTAGAAGTTTTTTCTTTAATAGCTTAAGATTTTATCTTAAAATACAATAAATTTTCGTGGTTCTTGTCAATTTATGTTGGTTTTCATCGAATGAACTTATTTCAGTCAGCTCGATCTTTCTTCTTTAATGCAAAATGATTTTATCTTCAAATACAAGAACTTTTCGTGGTTTTGTTGTTTTTCAGCAAACGAACATATTTCAGTGAGGTAGAAGTTTTTTCTTAAATGGCTTAAGATTTTTCTTAAAATACAAGAGCTTTTCGTGGTTCTTGTCAATTTTTGTTGGTTTTCATCTAATGAGCTTATTTCAGTCAGCGAGATCTTTCTTCTTTAATGCAAAAGATTTCATCTTCAAATACAAGAACTTTTCGTCGTTTTGTTGGTTTTGAGCAAGTGAACATATTTCAGCGAAGGAGAAGTTTTTTCGTTAAAGCTTCAGATTTTATCTTAACATACAAGAACATTTCGTGGTTCTTGTCAATTTTTGTTGGTTTTCATCTCATGAACTTATTTCAGTCAGCTACATCTTTCTTCTTTAATGCAAAATGATTTTATCTTCAAATACAGGAACTTTTCGTGGTGATGTTCGTTGTCAGCACATGAACATATTTCAGCGAGGGAGAAGTTTTTTCTACAAGAGCTTAAGATTCTATCTTAAAATACAAGAACTTTTCGTGGTTCTTGTCAATTTTTGTTGGTTTTCATCTAATGAACTTATTTCAGTCAGCTGGATCTTCTTTAATGCATAAAGATTTTATCTTCAAATACAAGAACTTTTCGTGGTTTTGTTCGTTTTCAGCAAATTAACATATTTCAGCGAGGTAGAATTTTTTTTTAATGGCTTAAGATTTTTCTTAAAATACAATAACTTTTCGTGGTTCTTGTCAATTTATGTTGGTTTTCAGCCAATGAACTTATTTCAGTCAGCTAGATCTTTCTTCTTTAATGCAAATAGATTTCATCTTCAAACACAAGAACTTTTCGTGGTTTTGTTCGTTTTCAGAAAATGAACATGTTTCAGCGAGGGAGAAGTTTTTTTTATAAGAGCTTAAGATTTTATGTTAAAATACAAGAACTTTTCGTGGTTTTGTTGGTTTTCAGCACATGAACATATTTCAGCGAGGGAGAAGTTTTTTCTTAAAGAGCTTAAGATTTTATCTTAAAATACAAGAACTTTTCGTGGTTCTTGTCAATTTTTGTTGGTTTTCATATAATGAACTTATTTCAGTCAACTATACCTTTCTTCTTTAATGCAAAAAGATTTCATCTTCAAACACAAGAACTTTTCGTGGTTTTGTTGGTTTTCAGCAAATGAACATATTTCAGTGAGGTAGAAGTTTTTTCTTTAATGGCTTAAGATTTTATCTTAAAATACAAGAACTTTTCGTGGTTCTTGTCAATTTTTGTTGGTTTTCATCTGATGAGCTTATTTCAGTCAGCTAGATCTTTCTTCTTTAATGCAAAAAGATTTTATCTTCAAACACAGGTACTTTTCGTGGTTATGTTCGTTTTCAGCACATGAACATATTTCAGCGAAGGAGAAGTTTTTTCGTTAAAGCTTCAGATTTTATCTTAAAATACATGAACTTTTCGTGGTTCTTGTCAATTTTTATTGGTTTTCATCTCATGAACTTATTCCAGTCAGCTGCATCTTTCTTCTTTAAAGCAAAAAGATTTTATCTTCAAACACAGGAACTTTTCGTGGTTATGTTCGTTTTCAGCACATGAACATATTTCAGGGAGGGAGAAGTTTTTTCTATCAGAGCTTAAGATTTTATCTTAAAATACAAGAACTTTTCGTGGTTTTGTTGGTTTTCAGCAAATGAACATATTTCAGTGAGGGAGAAGCTTTTTCTTTAATAGCTTAAGATTGCATCTTAAAATACAAGAACTTTTCGTGGTTCTTGTCAAGTTTTGTTGGTTCTCATCCAATGAGCTTATTTCAGTCAGCTAGATCTTTCTTCTTTAATGCAAAAAGATTATATCTTCAAACACAAGAACTTTTCGTGGTTTTGATCGTTTTCAGCAAATGAACATGTTTCAGCGAGGGAGAAGTTTTTTCTTAAAGAGCTTAAGATTTTATCTTAAAATACAAGAACTTTTCGTGGTTCTTGTCAATTTTTGTTGGTTTTCATATAATGAACTTATTTCAGTCAGCTATACCTTTCTTCTTTAATGCAAAAAGATTTCATCTTCAAACACAGGAACTTTTCGTGTTTATGTTCGTTTTCAGCACATGAACATATTTCAGCGAGGGAGAAGTTTTTTTATAAGAGCTTAAGATTTTATGTTAAAATACAAGAACTTTTCGTGGTTATGATCGTTTTCAGCAAATGAACATGTTTCAGCGAGGGAGAAGTTTTTTCTTAAAGAGCTTAAGATTTTATCTTAAAATACAAGAACTTTTCGTGGTTCTTGTCAATTTTTGTTGGTTTTCATATAATGAACTTATTTCAGTCAGCTATACCTTTCTTCTTTAATGCAAAAAGATTTCATCTTCAAACACAGGAACTTTTCGTGTTTATGTTCGTTTTCAGCACATGAACATATTTCAGCGAGGGAGAAGTTTTTTTTATAAGAGCTTAAGATTTTATGTTAAAATACAAGAACTTTTTGTGGTTTTGTTGGTTTTCAGCACATGAACATATTTCAGCGAGGGAGAAGTTTTTTCTTAAAGAGCTTAAGATTTTATCTTAAAATACAAGAACTTTTCGTGGTTCTTGTCAATTTTTGTTGGTTTTCATCTTATGAAATTATTTCAGTCAGCTAGATCTTTCTTCTTTAATGCAAAGAGATTTTATCTTCAAACCACTTTTCGTGGTTTTGTTGGTTTTCAGCAAGTGAACATATTTTAGCGTGGGAGAGGTTTTTCCTTCAAGAGCTTAAGATTGCTTCTTAAAATACAAGAACTTTTCGTGGTTCTTGTCAAGTTTTGTTGGTTTTCATCCAATGAACTTATTTCAGTCAGCGAGATCTTTCTTCTTTCATGGAAAAAGATTTTATCTTCAAATACAAGAACTTTTCGTGGTTTTGTTGGTTTTCAGCAAATGAACATATTTCAGCGAGGGAGAAGTTTTTTCTTTAATGGCTTAAGATTTTCCTTAAAATACAAGAACTTTTCGTGGTTCTTCTCAATTCATGTTGGTTTTCATCTAATGAACTTATTTCAGTCAGCTGGATCTTTCTTCGTTGATGGAAAAAGATTTTATAATCAAATACAAGAACTTTTCGTGGTTTTGTTCGTTTTCAGCATATGAACATATTTCAGTGAGGGAGAAGATTTTTCTTTAATAGCTTAAGATTGCATCTTAAAATACAAGAACTTTTCGTGGTTCTTGTCAAGTTTTGTTGGTTTTCATCCAATGAACTTATTTCAGTCAGCTGGATCTTTCTTCGTTGATGGAAAAAATTTTTATAATCAAATACAAGAACTTTTCGTGGTTTTGTTCGTTTTCAGCATATGAACATATTTCAGTGAGGGAGAAGTTTTTTCTTTAATTGCTTAAGATTGCATCTTAAAATACAAGAACTTTTCGTTTTTCTTGTCAATTTTGTTGGTTTTCATCCAATGAACTTATTTCAGTCAGCGAGATCTTTCTTCGTTAATGGAAAAAGTTCATTGGATGAAAACCAACAAAACTTGACAAGAACCAGGAAAAGTTCTTTTATTTTAAGGAAAATCTTAAGCCATTAAAGAAAAAACTTCTACCTCGCTGAAATATGTTCATTTGCTGAAAACGAACAAAACCACGAAAAGTTCTTGTATTTGAATACAAGAACTTTTCGTGGTTTTGTTCGTTTTCAGCAAATGAACATATTTCAGCGAGGTAGAAGTTTTTTCTTTAATGGCTTAAGATTTTCCTTAAAATAAAAGAACTTTTCCTGGTTCTTGTCAAGTTTTGTTGGTTTTCATCCAATGAACTTATTTCAGTCAGCTGGATCTTTCTTCTTTAATGGAAAAAGATTCCATCTTCAAATACAAGAACTTTTCGTGGTTTTGTTCGTTTTCAGCAAATGAACATATTTCAGCGAGGTCGAATTTTTTTCTGTGATAGCTTCTGATTTTTTTCTTCAAATACAAGAACTTTTCGTGGTTTTTGTCAATTTTCGTTGGTTTTCATCTAATGAACTTATTTCAGTTTGCTCGATCTTTCTTCTTTAATGCAAATAGATTTCATCTTCAAATTGAACAACTTTTCGTGGTTTTGTTGTTTTTCAGCAAATGAACATATTTCAGCAAGGTAGAAGTTTTTTCTTTCATGGCTTAAGATTTTATCTTAAAATACAAGAACTTTTCGTGGTTCTTGTCAATTTTTGTTGGTTTTCATCTGATGAACTTATTTCAGTCCGCTAGATCTTTCTTCTTTAATGCAAAAAGATTTTGTCTTCAAATACAAGAACTTTTCGTCGTTTTGTTGGTTGTCAGCAAATGAACATATTTCAGCGAGGTCGAAATTTTTTCCTTGATAGCTTCTGATTTTTTCTTAAAATACAAGAACTTTTCGTGATTCTTGTCAATTTTTGTTGGTTTTCATGTAATGAACTTATTTCAGTCAGCTCGATGTTTCTTCTTTAATGCAAAAAGATTTTATCTTCAAAAACAAGAACTTTTCGTGGTTTTGTTGGTTTTCAGCAAATGAACATATTTCAGCGAAGGAGAAGTTTTTTCGTTAAAGCTTCAGATTTTATCTTAAAATACATGAACTTTTCGTGGTTCTTGTCAATTTTTATTGGTTTTCACCTCATGAACTTATTCCAGTCAGCTGCATCTTTCTTCTTTAATGCAAAAAGATTTTATCTTCAAACACAGGAACTTTTCGTGGTTATGTTCGTTTTCAGCACATGAACATATTTCAGGGAGGGAGAAGTTTTTTCTATCAGAGCTTAAGATTTTATCTTAAAATACAAGAACTTTTCGTGGTTCTTGTCAATTTTTGTTGGTTTTCATCCACTGAACTTATTTCAGTCAGCTGGATCTTTCTTCTTTAATGCAAAAAGATTTTATCTTCAAACACAGGAACTTTTCGTGGTTTTGTTCGTTTTCAGCATATGAACATATTTCAGTGAGGGAGAAGTTTTTTCTTTAATTGCTTAAGATTGCATCTTAAAATACAAGAACTTTTCGTTTTTCTTGTCAATTTTGTTGGTTTTCATCCAATGAACTTATTTCAGTCAGCGAGATCTTTCTTCGTTAATGGAAAAAGTTCATTGGATGAAAACCAACAAAACTTGACAAGAACCAGGAAAAGTTCTTTTATTTTAAGGAAAATCTTAAGCCATTAAAGAAAAAACTTCTACCTCGCTGAAATATGTTCATTTGCTGAAAACGAACAAAACCACGAAAAGTTCTTGTATTTGAATACAAGAACTTTTCGTGGTTTTGTTCGTTTTCAGCAAATGAACATATTTCAGCGAGGTAGAAGTTTTTTCTTTAATGGCTTAAGATTTTCCTTAAAATAAAAGAACTTTTCCTGGTTCTTGTCAAGTTTTGTTGGTTTTCATCCAATGAACTTATTTCAGTCAGCTGGATCTTTCTTCTTTAATGGAAAAAGATTCCATCTTCAAATACAAGAACTTTTCGTGGTTTTGTTCGTTTTCAGCAAATGAACATATTTCAGCGAGGTCGAATTTTTTTCTGTGATAGCTTCTGATTTTTTTCTTCAAATACAAGAACTTTTCGTGGTTTTTGTCAATTTTCGTTGGTTTTCATCTAATGAACTTATTTCAGTTTGCTCGATCTTTCTTCTTTAATGCAAATAGATTTCATCTTCAAATTGAACAACTTTTCGTGGTTTTGTTGTTTTTCAGCAAATGAACATATTTCAGCAAGGTAGAAGTTTTTTCTTTCATGGCTTAAGATTTTATCTTAAAATACAAGAACTTTTCGTGGTTCTTGTCAATTTTTGTTGGTTTTCATCTGATGAACTTATTTCAGTCCGCTAGATCTTTCTTCTTTAATGCAAAAAGATTTTATCTTCAAACACAGGAACTTATCGTGGTTATGTTCGTTTTCAGCACATGAACATATTTCAGCGAAGGAGAAGTTTTTTCGTTAAAGCTTCAGATTTTATCTTCAAATACAAGAACTTTTCGTAGTTCTTGTCAATTTGTGTTGGTTTTCATCTGATGAACTTATTTCAGTCAGCGAGATCTTTCTTCTTCAAAGCAAAAAGATTTCATCTTCAAATTCAAGAACTTTTCGTGGTTTTGTTGGTTTTCAGCAAATGAACATATTTCAGTGAGGGAGAAGTTTTTTCTTTAATAGCTTAAGATTGCATCTTAAAATACAAGAACTTTTCGTGGTTCTTGTCAAGTTTTGTTGGTTCTCATCCAATGAGCTTATTTCAGTCAGCTAGATCTTTCTTCTTTAATGCAAAAAGATTATATCTTCAAACACAAGAACTTTTCGTGGTTTTGATCGTTTTCAGCAAATGAACATGTTTCAGCGAGGGAGAAGTTTTTTCTTAAAGAGCTTAAGATTTTATCTTAAAATACAAGAACTTTTCGTGGTTCTTGTCAATTTTTGTTGGTTTTCATATAATGAACTTATTTCAGTCAGCTATACCTTTCTTCTTTAATGCAAAAAGATTTCATCTTCAAACACAGGAACTTTTCGTGTTTATGTTCGTTTTCAGCACATGAACATATTTCAGCGAGGGAGAAGTTTTTTTTATAAGAGCTTAAGATTTTATGTTAAAATACAAGAACTTTTCGTGGTTTTGTTGGTTTTCAGCACATGAACATATTTCAGCGAGGGAGAAGTTTTTTCTTAAAGAGCTTAAGATTTTATCTTAAAATACAAGAACTTTTCGTGGTTCTTGTCAATTTTTGTTGGTTTTCATCTTTTGAAATTATTTCAGTCAGCTAGATCTTTCTTCTTTAATGCAAAGAGATTTTATCTTCAAACCACTTTTCGTGGTTTTGTTGGTTTTCAGCAAGTGAACATATTTTAGCGAGGGAGAGGTTTTTCCTTCAAGAGCTTAAGATTGCTTCTTAAAATACAAGAACTTTTCGTGGTTCTTGTCAAGTTTTGTTGGTTTTCATCCAATGAACTTATTTCAGTCAGCGAGATCTTTCTTCTTTCATGGAAAAAGATTTTATCTTCAAATACAAGAACTTTTCGTGGTTTTGTTGGTTTTCAGCAAATGAACATATTTCAGCGAGGGAGAAGTTTTTTCTTTAATGGCTTAAGATTTTCCTTAAAATACAAGAACTTTTCGTGGTTCTTCTCAATTCATGTTGGTTTTCATCTAATGAACTTATTTCAGTCAGCTGGATCTTTCTTCGTTGATGGAAAAAGATTTTATAATCAAATACAAGAACTTTTCGTGGTTTTGTTCGTTTTCAGCATATGAACATATTTCAGTGAGGGAGAAGATTTTTCTTTAATAGCTTAAGATTGCATCTTAAAATACAAGAACTTTTCGTGGTTCTTGTCAAGTTTTGTTGGTTTTCATCCAATGAACTTATTTCAGTCAGCTGGATCTTTCTTCGTTGATGGAAAAAATTTTTATAATCAAATACAAGAACTTTTCGTGGTTTTGTTCGTTTTCAGCATATGAACATATTTCAGTGAGGGAGAAGTTTTTTCTTTAATTGCTTAAGATTGCATCTTAAAATACAAGAACGTTTCGTTTTTCTTGTCAATTTTGTTGGTTTTCATCCAATGAACTTATTTCAGTCAGCGAGATCTTTCTTCGTTAATGGAAAAAGATTTTATTTTCAAATACAAGAACTTTTCGTGGTTTTGTTCGTTTTCAGCAAATGAACATATTTCAGCGAGGTAGAAGTATTTTCTTTAATGGCTTAAGATTTTCCTTAAAATAAAAGAACTTTTCCTGGTTCTTGTCAAGTTTTGTTGGTTTTCATCCAATGAACTTATTTCAGTCAGCTAGATCTTTCTTCTTTAATGGAAAAATATTCCATCTTCAAATACAAGAACTTTTCGTGGTTTTGTTCGTTTTCAGCAAATGAACATATTTCAGCGAGGTCGAATTTTTTTCTGTGATAGCTTCTGATTTTTTTCTTCAAATACAAGAACTTTTCGTGGTTTTTGTCAATTTTCGTTGGTTTTCATCTAATGAACTTATTTCAGTTTGCTCGATCTTTCTTCTTTAATGCAAATAGATTTCATCTTCAAATTGAACAACTTTTCGTGGTTTTGTTGTTTTTCAGCAAATGAACATATTTCAGCAAGGTAGAAGTTTTTTCTTTCATGGCTTAAGATTTTATCTTAAAATACAAGAACTTTTCGTGGTTCTTGTCAATTTTTGTTGGTTTTCATCTGATGAACTTATTTCAGTCCGCTAGATCTTTCTTCTTTAATGCAAAAAGATTTTGTCTTCAAATACAAGAACTTTTCGTCGTTTTGTTGGTTGTCAGCAAATGAACATATTTCAGCGAGGTCGAAATTTTTTCCTTGATAGCTTCTGATTTTTTCTTAAAATACAAGAACTTTTCGTGTTTCTTGTCAATTTTTGTTGGTTTTCATGTAATGAACTTATTTCAGTCAGCTCGATGTTTCTTCTTTAATGCAAAAAGATTTTATCTTCAAAAACAAGAACTTTTCGTGGTTTTGTTGGTTTTCAGCAAATGAACATATTTCAGCGAAGGAGAAGTTTTTTCGTTAAAGCTTCAGATTTAATCTTAAAATACAAGAACTTTTCGTGGTTCTTGTCAATTTTTGTTGGTTTTCTTCTCATGAACTTATTTCAGTCAGCTGGATCTTCTTTAATGCAAAAAGATTATATCTTCAAATACAAGAACTTTTCGTGGTTTTGTTGGTTTTCTGCAAATTAACATATTTCAGCGAGTTAGAAGTTTTTTCTTTAATGGCTTAAGATTTTTCTTTAAATACAAGAACTTTTCGTGGTTCTTGTCAATTTATGTTGGTTTTCATCGAATGAACTTATTTCAGTCAGCTCGATCTTTCATCTTTAATGCAAAAAGATTTTGTCTTCAAACACACGAACTTTTCGTGGTTTTGTTCGTTTTCAGCAAATGAAGATGTTTCAGCGAGGGAGAAGTTTTTTCGTGAAGAGCTTAAGATTTTATCTTAAAATGCAAGAACTTTTCGTGGTTCTTGTCAATTTTTGTTGGTTTTCATCGAATGAACTTATTTCAGTCAGCTCGATCTTTCTTCTTTCATGCAAAAAGATTTTGTCTTCAAAGACAAGAACTTTTCGTCATTTTGTTGGTTGTCAGCAAATGAACATATTTCAGCGAGGTCGAAATTTTTTCCTTGATTGCGTCTTATTCTTTCTAAAAATACAAGAACTTTTCGTGATTCTTGTCAATTTTTGTTGGTTTTCATCTGATGAACTTATTTCAGTCAGCCAGATCTTTCTTCTTTGATGCAAAAAGATTTAATCTTCAAGTACAAGAACTTTTCGTGGTTTTGTTCGTTTCAGCGAGGGAGAAGTTTTTTCTTTAATGGCTTAAGATTTTCCTTAAAATACAAGAACTTTTCGTGGTTCTTGTCAATTTATGTTGGTTTTCATCGAATGAACTTATTTCAGTCCGCTCGATCTTTCTTCTTTAATGCAAAAAGATTTCATCTTCAAATACAAGAACTTTTCGTGGTTTTCTTCATTTTCAGCAAATGATCATATTTCAGCGAGGTCGAATTTTTTTCTTTGATAGCTTCTGATTTTTTCTTCAAATACAAGAACTTTTCGTGGTTTTTGTCAATTTTCGTTGGTTTTCATCTATTGAACATATTTCAGTCAGCTCGATCTTTCTTCTTTAATGCAAATAGATTTCATCTTCAAATACAATAACTTTTCGTGGTTTTGTTGGTTTTCAGCAATTGAACATATTTCAGTGAGGGAGAAGTTTTTTCTTCAATAGCTTAAGATTGCATCTTAAAATACAAGAACTTTTCGTGGTTCTTGTCAATTTATGTTGGTTTTCATCTAATGAACTTATTTCAGTCAGCTCGATCTTTCTTCTTTAATTCAAAAAGATTTGATCTTCAAATACAAGAACTTTTCGTGGTTTTGTTGGTTTTCAGCAAATGAACATATTTCAGTGAGGGAGAAGTTTTTTCTTTAAGATCTTAAGATTTTATCTTAAAATACAAGAACTTTTCGTGGTTCTTGTCAATTTTTTTTGGTTTTCATCGAATGAACTTACTTCAGTCAGCTAGATCATTCTTCTTTAATGCAAAAAGATTTCGTCTTCAAAGACAAGAACTTTTCGTCATTTTGTTGGTTGTCAGCAAAAGAACATATTTCAGCGATGTCGAAATTTTTTCCTTGATAGCTTCTGATTTTTTCTTAAAATACAAGAACTTTTCGTGATTTTTGTCAATTTTTGTTGGTTTTCATCTCATGAACTTATTTCAGTCAGCTAGATCTTTCTTCTTTAATGCAAATAGATTTCATCTTCAAATACAAGAACTTTTCGTGGTTTATTTGGTTTTCAGCAAATGAACATATTTCGGCGAGGTGGAAGTGTTCTCTTTAATGGCTTAAGATTTTTCTTAAAATACAAGAACTTTTCGTGGTTCTTGTCAATTTTTGTTGGTTTTCATCTGATGAACTTATTTCAGTCAGCTAGATCTTTCTTCTTTAATGCAAAGAGATTTTATCTTCAAATACAAGAACTTTTCGTGGTTTTGTTGGTTTTCAGCAAGTGAACATATTTCAGCGAGGGAGAAGTTTTTTCTTCAATAGCTTAAGATTTTATCTTAAAATACAAGAACTTTTCGTGGTTCTTGTCAATTTTTGTTGATTTTCATCCAATGAACTTATTTCAGTCAGCTCGATCTTTCTTCTTTAAAGCAAAAAGATTTTATCTTCAAATACAAGAACTTTTCGTGGTTTTGTTGGTTTTCAGCAAATGAACATATTTCAGCGAGGGATAAGTTTTTTCTTTAATGGCTTAAGATTTTCCTTAAAATACAAGAACTTTTCGTGGTTCTTCTCAATTGATGTTGGTTTTCATCTCATGAACTTATTTCAGTCAGCTCAATCTTTCTTCTTTAATGCAAAAAGATTTCATCTTCAAATACAAGAACTTTTTGTGGTTTTGTTCGTTTTCAGCAAATGAACATATTTCAGCGAGGGAGAAGTTTTTTCTTCAATAGCTTAAGATTTTATCTAAAAATACAAGAACTTTTCGTGGTTCTTGTAAATTTTTGTTGATTTTCATCCAATGAACTTATATCAGTCAGCTCGATCTTTCCTCTTTGATGCAAAAAGATTTTATCTTCAAATACAAGAACTTTTCGTGGTTTTGTTGGTTTCAGCGAGGTAGAAGTTTTTTCTTTAATGGCTTAAGATTTTCCTTAAAATAAAAGAACTTTTCGTGGTTCTTGTCAATTTATGTTGGTTTTCATCCAATGAACTTATTTCAGTCAGCTCGATCTTTCTTCTTTAATGCAAAAAGATTTCATCTTCAAATACTAGAACTTTCATGGTTTTGTTGGTTTTCAGCAAATGAACATATTTCAGTGAGGGAGAAGTTTTTTCTTTAATTGCTTAAGATTGCATCTTAAAATACAAGAACTTTTCGTGGTTCTTGTCAATTTTTGTTGGTTTTCATCGAATGAACTTATTTCAGTCAGCTCGATCTTTGTTCTTTAATGCAAATAGATTTCATCTTCAAATACAAGAACTTTTCGTGGTTTATTTGGTTTTCAGCAAATGAACATATTTCAGCGAGGTGGAAGTGTTCTCTTTAATGGCTTAAGATTTTTCTTAAAATACAAGAACTTTTCGTGGTTCTTGTCATTTTTTGTTGGTTTTCATCTTATGAACTTATTTCAGTCAGCTCGATCTTTCCTCTTTAATGCAAAGAGATTTTATCTTCAAATACAAGAACTTTTCGTGATTTTGTTGGTTTTCAGCAAGTGGACATATTTCAGCGAGGGAGAAGATTTTTCTTTAATAGCTTAAGATTGCATCTTAAAATACAAGAACTTTTCGTGGTTCTTGTCAAGTTTTGTTAGTTTTCATCCAATGAACTTATTTCAGTCAGCTAGATCTTTCTTCGTTAATGGAAAAAGATTTTATCTTCAAATACAAGAACTTTTCGTGGTTTTGTTCGTTTTCAGCATATGAACATATTTCAGTGAGGGAGAAGTTTTTTCTTTAATAGCTTAAGATTGCATCTTAAAATACAAGAACTTTTCGTGGTTCTTGTCAAGTTTTGTTGGTTTTCATCTTCTGAAATTATTTCAGTCAGCTAGATCTTTCTTCTTTAATGCAAAGAGATTTTATCTTCAAACCACTTTTCGTGGTTTTGTTGGTTTTCAGCAAGTGAACATATTTTAGCGAGGGAGAGGTTTTTACTTTAAGAGCTTTAGATTGCATCTTAAAATACAAGAAATTTTCGTGGTTCTTGTCAAGTTTAGTTGGTTTTCATCCAATGAACTTATTTCAGTCAGCCAGATCTTTCTTCTTTCATTGAAAAAGATTTCATCTTCTAATACAAGAACTTTTCGTCGTTTTGTTCGTTTTCAGCAAATGAACATATTTCAGCGAGGGAGAAGTTTTTTCTTTAATAGCTTAAGATTTTATCTTAAAATACAAGAACTTTTCGTGGTTCTTGTCAATTTTTGTTGATTTTCATCCAATGAACTTATTTCAGTCAGCTCGATCTTTCTTCTTTAAAGCAAAAAGATTTTATCTTCAAATACAAGAACTTTTCGTGGTTTTGTTGGTTTTCAGCAAATGAACATATTTCAGCCAGGGAGAAGTTTTTTCTTTAATGGCTTAAGATTTTCCTTACAATACAAGAACTTTTCGTGGTTCTTCTCAATTCATGTTGGTTTTCATCTAATGAACTTATTTCATTCAGCACGATCTTTCATCTTTCAAGCAAAAAGATTTCATCTTCAAATACAAGAACTTTACGTCGTTTTGTTGATTTTCAGCAAATGAACATATTTCAGTGAGGGAGAAGAATTTTCTTCAATAGCTTAAGATTGCATCTTAAAATACAAGAACTTTTCGTGGTTCTTGTCAATTTATGTTGGTTTTCATCCAATGAACTTATTTCAGTCAGCTCGATCTTTCTTCTTTCATGCAAAAAGATTTCATCTTCAAATACAAAAACTTTTCGTCGTTTTGTTCGTTTTCAGCAAATGAACATATTTCAGCGAGGGAGAAGTTTTTTCTTTCATAGCTTAAGATTTTATCTTAAAATACAAGAACTTTTCGTGGTTCTTGTCAATTTTTGTTGATTTTCATCCAATGAACTTATTTCAGTCAGCTCGATCTTTCTTCTTTAAAGCAAAAAGATTTTATCTTCAAATACAAGAACTTTTCGTGGTTTTGTTGGTTTTCAGCAAATGAACATATTTCAGCGAGGGAGAAGTTTTTTTTTAAGAGCTTAAGATTTTCCTTAAAATACAAGAACTTTTCGTGGTTCTTGTCAATTGATGTTGGATTTCATCTGATGAACGTATTTCAGTCAGCCAGATCTTTCTTCTTTAATGCAAATAGATTTCATCTTCAAATACAAGAATTTTTCGTGGTTTTGTTGGTTTTCAGCAAATTAACATATTTCAGCAATGGAGAAGTTTTTTCTTTCATGGCTTAAGATTTTTCTTAAAATACAAGAACTTTTCGTGGTTCTTGTCAATTTTTGTTGGTTTTCATCCAATGAAGTTATTTCAGTCAGCGAGATCTTTCTTCGTTAATGGAAAAAGATTCCAACTTCAAATACAAGAACTTTTCGTGGTTTTGTTCGTTTTCAGCAAATGAACATATTTCAGCGAGGTAGAATTTTTTTCTTTGATAGCTTCTCATTTTTTCTTCAAATGCAAGAACTTTTCGTGGTTCTTGTCAATTTTTGTTGGTTTTCAGCTAATGAACTAATTTCAGTCAGCTGGATCTTCTTTAATGCAAAAAGATTGTATCTTCAAATACAAGAACTTTTCGTGGTTTTGTTGGTTTTCTGCAAATTAACATATTTCAGCGAGGGAGAAGTTTTTTCTTTAATAGCTTAAGATTTTATCTAAAAATACAAGAACTTTTCGTGGTTCTTGTCAATTTTTGTTGGTTTTCATCTAATGAACTTATTTCAGTCAGCTAGATCTTTCTTCTTTAATGCAAATAGATTTCATCTTCAAATACAAGAACTTTTCGTGGTTTTTTTGGTTTTCAGCAAATGAACATATTTCAGCGAAGGAGAAGTTTTTTCGTTCAAGCTTCAGTTTTAATCTTAAAATACAAGAACTTTTCGTGGTTCTTGTCAATTTTTGTTGGTTTTCATCTCATGAACTTATTTCAGTCAGCTCGATCTTTCATCTTTAATGCAAAAAGATTTCATCTTCAAATACAAGAACTTTTCGTGGTTTTGTTCGTTTTCAGCAAATGAACATATTTCAGTGAGGGAGAAGTTATTTTGTCAATAGCTTAAGATTGCATCTTAAAATACAAGAACTTTTCGTGGTTCTTGTCAAGTTTTGTTGGTTCTCATCCAATGAACTTATTTCAGTCAGCTAGAGCTTAAGATTTCATCTTCAAATACAAGAACCTTTCGTGGTTCTTGTCAATTTTTGTTGGTTTTCAGCTAATGAACTTATTTCAGTCAGCTGGATCTTCTTTAATGCAACAAGATTGTATCTTCAAATACAAGAACTTTTCGTGGTTTTGTTGGTTTTCTGCAAATTAACATATTTCAGCGAGGTCGAAGTTTTTTTTTAATGGCTTAAGATTTTTCTTAAAATACAAGAACATTTCGTGGTTCTTGTCAATTTTTGTTGGTTTTCATCCAATGAACTTATTTCAGTCAGCTGGATCTTTCTTTTTTAATGCAAAAAGATTTTATTTTCAAATACAAGAACTTTTCGTGGTTTTGTTGGTTTTCAGCAAATGAACATATTTCAGCGAGGGAGATGTTTTTTCTTTAATAGCTCAAGATTTTACCTTAATATACAAGAACTTTTCGTGGTTCTTGTCAATTTTTGTTGGTTTTCATCTGATGAACTTATTTCAGTCAGCTTGTTCTTTCCTCTTTAATGCAAAAAGATTTTATCTTCAAATACAAGAACTTTTCGTGGTTTTGTTGGTTTTCAGCAAATGAACATTTTTCAGCGAGGGAGACGTTTTTTCTTTCATAGCTTAAGATTTTATCTTAAAATACAAGAACTTTTCGTGGTTCTTGTCAATTTTTGTTGATTTTCATCCAATGAACTTATTTCAGTCAGCTCGAT
The DNA here is from genome assembly GCF_035084215.1 of Heptranchias perlo. NCBI lineage: Eukaryota > Metazoa > Chordata > Chondrichthyes > Hexanchiformes > Hexanchidae > Heptranchias > Heptranchias perlo. The sequence continues at coordinate 79,556,928 of NC_090330.1, forward strand.
CTTTCTTCTTTAAAGCAAAAAGATTTTATCTTCAAATACAAGAACTTTTCGTGGTTTTGTTGGTTTTCAGCAAATGAACATATTTCAGCGAGGGAGAAGTTTTTTTTTAAGAGCTTAAGATTTTCCTTAAAATACAAGAACTTTTCGTGGTTCTTGTCAATTGATGTTGGATTTCATCTGATGAACGTATTTCAGTCAGCCAGATCTTTCTTCTTTAATGCAAATAGATTTCATCTTCAAATACAAGAATTTTTCGTGGTTTTGTTGGTTTTCAGCAAATTAACATATTTCAGCAATGGAGAAGTTTTTTCTTTCATGGCTTAAGATTTTTCTTAAAATACAAGAACTTTTCGTGGTTCTTGTCAATTTTTGTTGGTTTTCATCCAATGAAGTTATTTCAGTCAGCGAGATCTTTCTTCGTTAATGGAAAAAGATTCCAACTTCAAATACAAGAACTTTTCGTGGTTTTGTTCGTTTTCAGCAAATGAACATATTTCAGCGAGGGAGAATTTTTTTCTTTGATAGCTTCTCATTTTTTCTTCAAATGCAAGAACTTTTCGTGGTTCTTGTCAATTTTTGTTGGTTTTCAGCTAATGAACTAATTTCAGTCAGCTGGATCTTCTTTAATGCAAAAAGATTGTATCTTCAAATACAAGAACTTTTCGTGGTTTTGTTGGTTTTCTGCAAATTAACATATTTCAGCGAGGGAGAAGATTTTTCTTTAATAGCTTAAGATTTTATCTAAAAATACAAGAACTTTTCGTGGTTCTTGTCAATTTTTGTTGGTTTTCATCTAATGAACTTATTTCAGTCAGCTAGATCTTTCTTCTTTAATGCAAATAGATTTCATCTTCAAATACAAGAACTTTTCGTGGTTTTTTTGGTTTTCAGCAAATGAACATATTTCAGCGAAGGAGAAGTTTTTTCGTTAAAGCTTCAGTTTTAATCTTAAAATACAAGAACTTTTCGTGGTTCTTGTCAATTTTTGTTGGTTTTCATCTCATGAACTTATTTCAGTCAGCTCGATCTTTCATCTTTAATGCAAAAAGATTTCATCTTCAAATACAAGAACTTTTCGTGGTTTTGTTCGTTTTCAGCAAATGAACATATTTCAGTGAGGGAGAAGTTATTTTGTCAATAGCTTAAGATTGCATCTTAAAATACAAGAACTTTTCGTGGTTCTTGTCAAGTTTTGTTGGTTCTCATCCAATGAACTTATTTCAGTCAGCTAGAGCTTAAGATTTCATCTTCAAATACAAGAACTTTTCGTGGTTCTTGTCAATTTTTGTTGGTTTTCAGCTAATGAACTTATTTCAGTCAGCTGGATCTTCTTTAATGCAACAAGATTGTATCTTCAAATACAAGAACTTTTCGTGGTTTTGTTGGTTTTCAGCAAATGAACATATTTCAGCGAGGGAGACGTTGTTTCTTTAATAGCTCAAGATTTTACCTGAAAATACAAGAACTTTTCGTGGTTCTTGTCAATTTTTGTTGGTTTTCATCTGATGAACTTATTTCAGTCAGCTAGATCTTTCTTCTTAATGGAAAAAGATTTTATCTTCAAATACAAGAACTTTTCGTGGTTTTGTTGGTTTTCAGCAAATGAACATTTTTCAGCGAGGGAGACGTTTTTTCTTTAATAGCTCAAGATTTTATCTTCAAATACAAGAACTTTTCGTGGTTTTGCTCGTTTTCAGCAAATGAACATTTTTCAGCGAGGGAGATGTTTTTTCTTTAATCACTCAAGATTTTATCTTAAAATACAATAACTTTTCGTGGTTCTTGTCAACTTTTCTTGGTTTTCATCCAATGAACTTATTTCAGTCAGCTTGATCTTCCTTCTTTCAAGAAAAAGATTTTATCTTCATATACAATAACCTTTCGTGGTTTTGTTGGTTTTCAGCAAATGAACATATTTCAGCGAGGGAGACGTTTTTTCTTTAATAGCTCAAGATTTTATCTTAAAATACAATAACTTTTCGTGGTTCTTGTCAACTTTTCTTGGTTTTCATCCAATAAACTTATTTCAGTCAGCTTGATCTTCCTTCTTTCATGCAAAAAGATTTTATCTTCAAATACAGAACTTTTCGTGGTTTTGTTGATTTTCAGCAAATGAACATTTTTCAGCGAGGGAGACGTTTTTTCTTCAATCACTCAAGATTTTATCTTAAAATACAAGAACTTTTCGTGGTTCTTGTCAATTTTTGTTGGTTTTCATCAAATGAACTTATTTCAGTCAGCCAGATCTTTCATCTTTAATGCAAAATGATTTTATCTTCAAATACAAGAACTTTTCGTGGTTTTGTTGGTTTTCAGCAAATGAACATATTTCAGCGAGGGAGACGTTTTTTCTTTAATAGCTCAAGATTTTACCTTAATATACAAGAACTTTTCGTGGTTCTTGTCAATTTTTGTTGGTTTTCATCTGATGAACTTATTTCAGTCAGCTTGTTCTTTCCTCTTTAATGCAAAAAGATTTTATCTTCAAATACAAGAACTTTTCGTGGTTTTGTTGGTTTTCAGCAAATGAACATTTTTCAGCGAGGGAGACGTTTTTCCTTTAATCACGCAAGATTTTATCTTAAAATACAAGAACTTTTCGTGGTTCTTGTCAATTTTTGTTGGTTTTCATCTAATGAACTTATTTCAGTCAGCGAGATCTTTCTTCTTTCATGAAAAAAGATTTTATCTTCAAATACAAGAACTTTTCGTTGTTTTATTGGTTTTCAGCAAATGAACATATTTCAGCGAGGGAGACGTTTTTTCTTTAATAGCTCAAGATTTTACCTGAAAATACAAGAACTTTTCGTGGTTCTTGTCAATTTTTGTTGGTTTTCATCTGATGACTTATTTCAGTCAGCGAGATCTTTCTTCTTTAATGCAAAAAGATTTAATCTTCAAATACAAGAACTTTTCGTGGTTTTGCTGGTTTTCAGCAAATAAACATTTTTCAGCGAGGGAGACGTTTTTTCTTTAATAGCTCAAGATTTTACCTTAAAATACAAGAACTTTTCGTGGTTCTTGTCAATTTTTGTTGATTTTCATCTGATGAACTTATTTCATTCAGATAGATCTTTCTTCTTAATGCAAAAAGATTTTATCTTCAAATACAAGAACTTTTCGTGGTTTTGTTGGTTTTCAGCAAATGAACATTTTTCAGCGAGGGAGACGTTTTTCCTTTAATCACTCAAGATTTTATCTTAAAATACAAGAACTTTTCGTGGTTCTTGTCAATTTTTGTTGGTTTTCATCTAATGAACTTATTTCAGTCAGCTAGATCTTTCTTCTTTAATGCAAAATGATTTTATCTTCAAATACAAGAACTTTTCGTGGTTTTGTTGGTTTTCAGCAAATGAACATATTTCAGCGAGGGAGACGTTGTTTCTTTAATAGCTCAAGATTTTACCTGAAAATACAAGAACTTTTCGTGGTTCTTGTCAATTTTTGTTGGTTTTCATCTGGTGAACTTATTTCAGTCAGCGAGATCTTTCTTCTTAATGCAAAAAGATTTTATCTTCAAATACAAGAACTTTTCGTGGTTTTGTTGGTTTTCAGCAAATGAACATTTTTCAGCGAGGGAGACGTTTTTTCTTTAATAGCTCAAGATTTTATCTTCAAATACAAGAACTTTTCGTGGTTTTGCTCGTTTTCAGCAAATGAACATTTTTCAGCGAGGGAGATGTTTTTTCTTTAATCACTCAAGATTTTATCTTAAAATACAATAACTTTTCGTGGTTCTTGTCAACTTTTCTTGGTTTTCATCCAATGAACTTATTTCAGTCAGCTTGATCTTCCTTCTTTCAAGAAAAAGATTTTATCTTCATATACAATAACTTTTCGTGGTTTTGTTGGTTTTCAGCAAATGAACATATTTCAGCGAGGGAGACGTTTTTTCTTTAATAGCTCAAGATTTTATCTTAAAATACAATAACTTTTCGTGGTTCTTGTCAACTTTTCTTGGTTTTCATCCAATAAACTTATTTCAGTCAGCTAGAGCTTAAGATTTCATCTTCAAATACAAGAACTTTTCGTGGTTCTTGTCAATTTTTGTTGGTTTTCAGCTAATGAACTTATTTCAGTCAGCTGGATCTTCTTTAATGCAACAAGATTGTATCTTCAAATACAAGAACTTTTCGTGGTTTTGTTGGTTTTCTGCAAATTAACATATTTCAGCGAGGTCGAAGTTTTTTTTTAATGGCTTAAGATTTTTCTTAAAATACAAGAACATTTCGTGGTTCTTGTCAATTTTTGTTGGTTTTCATCCAATGAACTTATTTCAGTCAGCTGGATCTTTCTTTTTTAATGCAAAAAGATTTTATTTTCAAATACAAGAACTTTTCGTGGTTTTGTTGGTTTTCAGCAAATGAACATATTTCAGCGAGGGAGATGTTTTTTCTTTAATAGCTCAAGATTTTACCTTAATATACAAGAACTTTTCGTGGTTCTTGTCAATTTTTGTTGGTTTTCATCTGATGAACTTATTTCAGTCAGCTTGTTCTTTCCTCTTTAATGCAAAAAGATTTTATCTTCAAATACAAGAACTTTTCGTGGTTTTGTTGGTTTTCAGCAAATGAACATTTTTCAGCGAGGGAGACGTTTTTCCTTTAATCACTCAAGATTTTATCTTAAAATACAAGAACTTTTCGTGGTTCTTGTCAATTTTTGTTGGTTTTCATCTAATGAACTTATTTCAGTCAGCCAGATCTTTCTTCTTCCATGCAAAAAGATTTTATCTTCAAATACAAGAACTTTTCGTTGTTTTATTGGTTTTCAGCAAATGAACATATTTCAGCGAGGGAGACGTTTTTTCTTTAATAGCTCAAGATTTTATCTTAAAATACAATAACTTTTCGTGGTTCTTGTCAACTTTTCTTGGTTTTCATCCAATAAACTTATTTCAGTCAGCTAGAGCTTAAGATTTCATCTTCAAATACAAGAACTTTTCGTGGTTCTTGTCAATTTTTGTTGGTTTTCAGCTAATGAACTTATTTCAGTCAGCTGGATCTTCTTTAATGCAACAAGATTGTATCTTCAAATACAAGAACTTTTCGTGGTTTTGTTGGTTTTCTGCAAATTAACATATTTCAGCGAGGTCGAAGTTTTTTTTTAATGGCTTAAGATTTTTCTTAAAATACAAGAACATTTCGTGGTTCTTGTCAATTTTTGTTGGTTTTCATCCAATGAACTTATTTCAGTCAGCTGGATCTTTCTTTTTTAATGCAAAAAGATTTTATTTTCAAATACAAGAACTTTTCGTGGTTTTGTTGGTTTTCAGCAAATGAACATATTTCAGCGAGGGAGATGTTTTTTCTTTAATAGCTCAAGATTTTACCTTAATATACAAGAACTTTTCGTGGTTCTTGTCAATTTTTGTTGGTTTTCATCTGATGAACTTATTTCAGTCAGCTTGTTCTTTCCTCTTTAATTCAAAAAGATTTTATCTTCAAATACAAGAACTTTTCGTGGTTTTGTTGGTTTTCAGCAAATGAACATTTTTCAGCGAGGGAGACGTTTTTCCTTTAATCACTCAAGATTTTATCTTAAAATACAAGAACTTTTCGTGGTTCTTGTCAATTTTTGTTGGTTTTCATCTCATGAACTTATTTCAGTCAGCCAGATCTTTCTTCTTCAATGCAAAAAGATTTTATCTTCAAATACAAGAACTTTTCGTTGTTTTATTGGTTTTCAGCAAATGAACATATTTCAGCGAGGGAGACGTTTTTTCATTAATAGCTCAAGATTTTACCTGAAAATACAAGAACTTTTCGTGGTTCTTGTCAATTTTTGTTGGTTTTCATCTGATGACTTATTTCAGTCAGCGAGATCTTTCTTCTTTAATGCAAAAAGATTTAATCTTCAAATACAAGAACTTTTCGTGGTTTTGCTGGTTTTCAGCAAATAAACATTTTTCAGCGAGGGAGACGTTTTTTCTTTAATAGCTCAAGATTTTACCTTAAAATACAAGAACTTTTCGTGGTTCTTGTCAATTTTTGTTGATTTTCATCTGATGAACTTATTTCAGTCAGATAGATCTTTCTTCTTAATGCAAAAAGATTTTATCTTCAAATACAAGAACTTTTCGTGGTTTTGTTGGTTTTCAGCAAATGAACATTTTTCAGCGAGGGAGACGTTTTTCCTTTAATCACTCAAGATTTTATCTTAAAATATGGAACTTTTCGTGGTTCTTGTCAATTTTTGTTGGTTTTCATCTAATGAACTTATTTCAGTCAGCTAGATCTTTCTTCTTTAATGCAAAATGATTTTATCTTCAAATACAAGAACTTTTCGTGGTTTTGTTGGTTTTCAGCAAATGAACATATTTCAGCGAGGGAGACGTTGTTTCTTTAATAGCTCAAGATTTTACCTGAAAATACAAGAACTTTTCGTGGTTCTTGTCAATTTTTGTTGGTTTTCATCTGATGAACTTATTTCAGTCAGCTAGATCTTTCTTCTTAATGCAAAAAGATTTTATCTTCAAATACAAGAACTTTTCGTGGTTTTGTTGGTTTTCAGCAAATGAACATTTTTCAGCGAGGGAGACGTTTTTTCTTTAATAGCTCAAGATTTTATCTTCAAATACAAGAACTTTTCGTGGTTTTGCTCGTTTTCAGCAAATGAACATTTTTCAGCGAGGGAGATGTTTTTTCTTTAATCACTCAAGATTTTATCTTAAAATACAATAACTTTTCGTGGTTCTTGTCAACTTTTCTTGGTTTTCATCCAATGAACTTATTTCAGTCAGCTTGATCTTCCTTCTTTCAAGAAAAAGATTTTATCTTCATATACAATAACTTTTCGTGGTTTTGTTGGTTTTCAGCAAATGATCATATTTCAGCGAGGGAGACGTTTTTTCTTTAATAGCTCAAGATTTTATCTTAAAATACAATAACTTTTCGTGGTTCTTGTCAACTTTTCTTGGTTTTCATCCAATAAACTTATTTCAGTCAGCTTGATCTTCCTTCTTTCATGCAAAAAGATTTTATCTTCAAATACAGAACTTTTCGTGGTTTTGTTGGTTTTCAGCAAATGAATATATTTCAGCGAGGGAGACGTTTTTTCTTTAATAGCTCAAGATTTTACCTTAATATACAAGAACTTTTCGTGGTTCTTGTCAATTTTTGTTGGTTTTCATCTGATGAACTTATTTCAGTCAGCTTGTTCTTTCCTCTTTAAAGCAAAAAGATTTTATCTTCAAATACAAGAACTTTTCGTGGTTTTGTTGGTTTTCAGCAAATGAACATTTTTCAGCGAGGGAGACGTTTTTCCTTTAATCACTCAAGATTTTATCTTAAAATACAAGAACTTTTCGTGGTTCTTGTCAATTTTTGTTGGTTTTCATCTGATGAACTTATTTCAGTCAGCGAGATATTTCTTCTTTCATGAAAAAAGATTTTATCTTCAAATACAAGAACTTTTCGTTGTTTTATTGGTTTTCAGCAAATGAACATATTTCAGCGAGGGAGACGTTTTTTCATTAATAGCTCAAGATTTTACCTGAAAATACAAGAACTTTTCGTGGTTCTTGTCAATTTTTGTTGGTTTTCATCTGATGACTTATTTCAGTCAGCGAGATCTTTCTTCTTTAATGCAAAAAGATTTAATCTTCAAATACAAGAACTTTTCGTGGTTTTGCTGGTTTTCAGCAAATAAACATTTTTCAGCGAGGGAGACGTTTTTTCTTTAATAGCTCAAGATTTTACCTTAAAATACAAGAACTTTTCGTGGTTCTTGTCAATTTTTGTTGATTTTCATCTGATGAACTTATTTCAGTCAGATAGATCTTTCTTCTTAATGCAAAAAGATTTTATCTTCAAATACAAGAACTTTTCGTGGTTTTGTTGGTTTTCAGCAAATGAACATTTTTCAGCGAGGGAGACGTTTTTCCTTTAATCACTCAAGATTTTATCTTAAAATACAAGAACTTTTCGTGGTTCTTGTCAATTTTTGTTGGTTTTCATCTAATGAACTTATTTCAGTCAGCTAGATCTTTCTTCTTTAATGCAAAATGATTTTATCTTCAAATACAAGAACTTTTCGTGGTTTTGTTGGTTTTCAGCAAATGAACATATTTCAGCGAGGGAGACGTTGTTTCTTTAATAGCTCAAGATTTTACCTGAAAATACAAGAACTTTTCGTGGTTCTTGTCAATTTTTGTTGGTTTTCATCTGATGAACTTATTTCAGTCAGCTAGATCTTTCTTCTTAATGCAAAAAGATTTTATCTTCAAATACAAGAACTTTTCGTGGTTTTGTTGGTTTTCTGCAAATGAACATTTTTCAGCGAGGGAGACGTTTTTTCTTTAATAGCTCAAGATTTTATCTTCAAATACAAGAACTTTTCGTGGTTCTTGTCAACTTTTCTTGGTTTTCATCCAATAAACTTATTTCAGTCAGCTTGATCTTCCTTCTTTCATGCAAAAAGATTTTATCTTCAAATACAGAACTTTTCGTGGTTTTGTTGATTTTCAGCAAATGAACATTTTTCAGCGAGGGAGACGTTTTTTCTTCAATCACTCAAGATTTTATCTTAAAATACAAGAACTTTTCGTGGTTCTTGTCAATTTTTGTTGGTTTTCATCAAATGAACTTATTTCAGTCAGCCAGATCTTTCATCTTTAATGCAAAATGATTTTATCTTCAAATACAAGAACTTTTCGTGGTTTTGTTGGTTTTCAGCAAATGAACATATTTCAGCGAGGGAGACGTTTTTTCTTTAATATCTCAAGATTTTACCTGAAAATACAAGAACTTTTCGTGGTTCTTGTCAATTTTTGTTGGTTTTCATCTGATGAACTTATTTCAGTCAGCTAGATCTTTCTTCGTTAATGGAAAAAGATTTTATCTTCAAATACAAGAACTTTTCGTGGTTTTGTTCGTTTTCAGCATATGAACATATTTCAGTGAGGGAGAAGTTTTTTCTTTAATAGCTTAAGATTGCATCTTAAAATACAAGAACTTTTCGTGGTTCTTGTCAAGTTTTGTTGGTTTTCATCTTCTGAAATTATTTCAGTCAGCTAGATCTTTCTTCTTTAATGCAAAGAGATTTTATCTTCAAACCACTTTTCGTGGTTTTGTTGGTTTTCAGCAAGTGAACATATTTTAGCGAGGGAGAGGTTTTTACTTTAAGAGCTTTAGATTGCATCTTAAAATACAAGAAATTTTCGTGGTTCTTGTCAAGTTTAGTTGGTTTTCATCCAATGAACTTATTTCAGTCAGCCAGATCTTTCTTCTTTCATTGAAAAAGATTTCATCTTCTAATACAAGAACTTTTCGTCGTTTTGTTCGTTTTCAGCAAATGAACATATTTCAGCGAGGGAGAAGTTTTTTCTTTAATAGCTTAAGATTTTATCTTAAAATACAAGAACTTTTCGTGGTTCTTGTCAATTTTTGTTGATTTTCATCCAATGAACTTATTTCAGTCAGCTCGATCTTTCTTCTTTAAAGCAAAAAGATTTTATCTTCAAATACAAGAACTTTTCGTGGTTTTGTTGGTTTTCAGCAAATGAACATATTTCAGCCAGGGAGAAGTTTTTTCTTTAATGGCTTAAGATTTTCCTTACAATACAAGAACTTTTCGTGGTTCTTCTCAATTCATGTTGGTTTTCATCTAATGAACTTATTTCATTCAGCACGATCTTTCATCTTTCAAGCAAAAAGATTTCATCTTCAAATACAAGAACTTTACGTCGTTTTGTTGATTTTCAGCAAATGAACATATTTCAGTGAGGGAGAAGAATTTTCTTCAATAGCTTAAGATTGCATCTTAAAATACAAGAACTTTTCGTGGTTCTTGTCAATTTATGTTGGTTTTCATCCAATGAACTTATTTCAGTCAGCTCGATCTTTCTTCTTTCATGCAAAAAGATTTCATCTTCAAATACAAAAACTTTTCGTCGTTTTGTTCGTTTTCAGCAAATGAACATATTTCAGCGAGGGAGAAGTTTTTTCTTTCATAGCTTAAGATTTTATCTTAAAATACAAGAACTTTTCGTGGTTCTTGTCAATTTTTGTTGATTTTCATCCAATGAACTTATTTCAGTCAGCTCGATCTTTCTTCTTTAAAGCAAAAAGATTTTATCTTCAAATACAAGAACTTTTCGTGGTTTTGTTGGTTTTCAGCAAATGAACATATTTCAGCGAGGGAGAAGTTTTTTTTTAAGAGCTTAAGATTTTCCTTAAAATACAAGAACTTTTCGTGGTTCTTGTCAATTGATGTTGGATTTCATCTGATGAACGTATTTCAGTCAGCCAGATCTTTCTTCTTTAATGCAAATAGATTTCATCTTCAAATACAAGAATTTTTCGTGGTTTTGTTGGTTTTCAGCAAATTAACATATTTCAGCAATGGAGAAGTTTTTTCTTTCATGGCTTAAGATTTTTCTTAAAATACAAGAACTTTTCGTGGTTCTTGTCAATTTTTGTTGGTTTTCATCCAATGAAGTTATTTCAGTCAGCGAGATCTTTCTTCGTTAATGGAAAAAGATTCCAACTTCAAATACAAGAACTTTTCGTGGTTTTGTTCGTTTTCAGCAAATGAACATATTTCAGCGAGGTAGAATTTTTTTCTTTGATAGCTTCTCATTTTTTCTTCAAATGCAAGAACTTTTCGTGGTTCTTGTCAATTTTTGTTGGTTTTCAGCTAATGAACTAATTTCAGTCAGCTGGATCTTCTTTAATGCAAAAAGATTGTATCTTCAAATACAAGAACTTTTCGTGGTTTTGTTGGTTTTCTGCAAATTAACATATTTCAGCGAGGGAGAAGTTTTTTCTTTAATAGCTTAAGATTTTATCTAAAAATACAAGAACTTTTCGTGGTTCTTGTCAATTTTTGTTGGTTTTCATCTAATGAACTTATTTCAGTCAGCTAGATCTTTCTTCTTTAATGCAAATAGATTTCATCTTCAAATACAAGAACTTTTCGTGGTTTTTTTGGTTTTCAGCAAATGAACATATTTCAGCGAAGGAGAAGTTTTTTCGTTCAAGCTTCAGTTTTAATCTTAAAATACAAGAACTTTTCGTGGTTCTTGTCAATTTTTGTTGGTTTTCATCTCATGAACTTATTTCAGTCAGCTCGATCTTTCATCTTTAATGCAAAAAGATTTCATCTTCAAATACAAGAACTTTTCGTGGTTTTGTTCGTTTTCAGCAAATGAACATATTTCAGTGAGGGAGAAGTTATTTTGTCAATAGCTTAAGATTGCATCTTAAAATACAAGAACTTTTCGTGGTTCTTGTCAAGTTTTGTTGGTTCTCATCCAATGAACTTATTTCAGTCAGCTAGAGCTTAAGATTTCATCTTCAAATACAAGAACCTTTCGTGGTTCTTGTCAATTTTTGTTGGTTTTCAGCTAATGAACTTATTTCAGTCAGCTGGATCTTCTTTAATGCAACAAGATTGTATCTTCAAATACAAGAACTTTTCGTGGTTTTGTTGGTTTTCTGCAAATTAACATATTTCAGCGAGGTCGAAGTTTTTTTTTAATGGCTTAAGATTTTTCTTAAAATACAAGAACATTTCGTGGTTCTTGTCAATTTTTGTTGGTTTTCATCCAATGAACTTATTTCAGTCAGCTGGATCTTTCTTTTTTAATGCAAAAAGATTTTATTTTCAAATACAAGAACTTTTCGTGGTTTTGTTGGTTTTCAGCAAATGAACATATTTCAGCGAGGGAGATGTTTTTTCTTTAATAGCTCAAGATTTTACCTTAATATACAAGAACTTTTCGTGGTTCTTGTCAATTTTTGTTGGTTTTCATCTGATGAACTTATTTCAGTCAGCTTGTTCTTTCCTCTTTAATGCAAAAAGATTTTATCTTCAAATACAAGAACTTTTCGTGGTTTTGTTGGTTTTCAGCAAATGAACATTTTTCAGCGAGGGAGACGTTTTTTCTTTCATAGCTTAAGATTTTATCTTAAAATACAAGAACTTTTCGTGGTTCTTGTCAATTTTTGTTGATTTTCATCCAATGAACTTATTTCAGTCAGCTCGATCTTTCTTCTTTAAAGCAAAAAGATTTTATCTTCAAATACAAGAACTTTTCGTGGTTTTGTTGGTTTTCAGCAAATGAACATATTTCAGCGAGGGAGAAGTTTTTTTTTAAGAGCTTAAGATTTTCCTTAAAATACAAGAACTTTTCGTGGTTCTTGTCAATTGATGTTGGATTTCATCTGATGAACGTATTTCAGTCAGCCAGATCTTTCTTCTTTAATGCAAATAGATTTCATCTTCAAATACAAGAATTTTTCGTGGTTTTGTTGGTTTTCAGCAAATTAACATATTTCAGCAATGGAGAAGTTTTTTCTTTCATGGCTTAAGATTTTTCTTAAAATACAAGAACTTTTCGTGGTTCTTGTCAATTTTTGTTGGTTTTCATCCAATGAAGTTATTTCAGTCAGCGAGATCTTTCTTCGTTAATGGAAAAAGATTCCAACTTCAAATACAAGAACTTTTCGTGGTTTTGTTCGTTTTCAGCAAATGAACATATTTCAGCGAGGGAGAATTTTTTTCTTTGATAGCTTCTCATTTTTTCTTCAAATGCAAGAACTTTTCGTGGTTCTTGTCAATTTTTGTTGGTTTTCAGCTAATGAACTAATTTCAGTCAGCTGGATCTTCTTTAATGCAAAAAGATTGTATCTTCAAATACAAGAACTTTTCGTGGTTTTGTTGGTTTTCAGCAAATGAACATTTTTCAGCGAGGGAGACGTTTTTCCTTTAATCACTCAAGATTTTATCTTAAAATACAAGAACTTTTCGTGGTTCTTGTCAATTTTTGTTGATTTTCATCTGATGAACTTATTTCAGTCAGATAGATCTTTCTTCTTAATGCAAAAAGATTTTATCTTCAAATACAAGAACTTTTCGTGGTTTTGTTGGTTTTCAGCAAATGAACATTTTTCAGCGAGGGAGACGTTTTTCCTTTAATCACTCAAGATTTTATCTTAAAATACAAGAACTTTTCGTGGTTCTTGTCAATTTTTGTTGGTTTTCATCTAATGAACTTATTTCAGTCAGCTAGATCTTTCTTCTTTAATGCAAAATGATTTTATCTTCAAATACAAGAACTTTTCGTGGTTTTGTTGGTTTTCAGCAAATGAACATATTTCAGCGAGGGAGACGTTGTTTCTTTAATAGCTCAAGATTTTACCTGAAAATACAAGAACTTTTCGTGGTTCTTGTCAATTTTTGTTGGTTTTCATCTGATGAACTTATTTCAGTCAGCTAGATCTTTCTTCTTAATGCAAAAAGATTTTATCTTCAAATACAAGAACTTTTCGTGGTTTTGTTGGTTTTCAGCAAATGAACATTTTTCAGCGAGGGAGACGTTTTTTCTTTAATAGCTCAAGATTTTATCTTCAAATACAAGAACTTTTCGTGGTTCTTGTCAACTTTTCTTGGTTTTCATCCAATAAACTTATTTCAGTCAGCTTGATCTTCCTTCTTTCATGCAAAAAGATTTTATCTTCAAATACAGAACTTTTCGTGGTTTTGTTGATTTTCAGCAAATGAACATTTTTCAGCGAGGGAGACGTTTTTTCTTCAATCACTCAAGATTTTATCTTAAAATACAAGAACTTTTCGTGGTTCTTGTCAATTTTTGTTGGTTTTCATCAAATGAACTTATTTCAGTCAGCCAGATCTTTCATCTTTAATGCAAAATGATTTTATCTTCAAATACAAGAACTTTTCGTGGTTTTGTTGGTTTTCAGCAAATGAACATATTTCAGCGAGGGAGACGTTTTTTCTTTAATATCTCAAGATTTTACCTGAAAATACAAGAACTTTTCGTGGTTCTTGTCAATTTTTGTTGGTTTTCATCTGATGAACTTATTTCAGTCAGCTAGATCTTTCTTCGTTAATGGAAAAAGATTTTATCTTCAAATACAAGAACTTTTCGTGGTTTTGTTCGTTTTCAGCATATGAACATATTTCAGTGAGGGAGAAGTTTTTTCTTTAATAGCTTAAGATTGCATCTTAAAATACAAGAACTTTTCGTGGTTCTTGTCAAGTTTTGTTGGTTTTCATCTTCTGAAATTATTTCAGTCAGCTAGATCTTTCTTCTTTAATGCAAAGAGATTTTATCTTCAAACCACTTTTCGTGGTTTTGTTGGTTTTCAGCAAGTGAACATATTTTAGCGAGGGAGAGGTTTTTACTTTAAGAGCTTTAGATTGCATCTTAAAATACAAGAAATTTTCGTGGTTCTTGTCAAGTTTAGTTGGTTTTCATCCAATGAACTTATTTCAGTCAGCCAGATCTTTCTTCTTTCATTGAAAAAGATTTCATCTTCTAATACAAGAACTTTTCGTCGTTTTGTTCGTTTTCAGCAAATGAACATATTTCAGCGAGGGAGAAGTTTTTTCTTTAATAGCTTAAGATTTTATCTTAAAATACAAGAACTTTTCGTGGTTCTTGTCAATTTTTGTTGATTTTCATCCAATGAACTTATTTCAGTCAGCTCGATCTTTCTTCTTTAAAGCAAAAAGATTTTATCTTCAAATACAAGAACTTTTCGTGGTTTTGTTGGTTTTCAGCAAATGAACATATTTCAGCGAGGGAGAAGTTTTTTTTTAAGAGCTTAAGATTTTCCTTAAAATACAAGAACTTTTCGTGGTTCTTGTCAATTGATGTTGGATTTCATCTGATGAACGTATTTCAGTCAGCCAGATCTTTCTTCTTTAATGCAAATAGATTTCATCTTCAAATACAAGAATTTTTCGTGGTTTTGTTGGTTTTCAGCAAATTAACATATTTCAGCAATGGAGAAGTTTTTTCTTTCATGGCTTAAGATTTTTCTTAAAATACAAGAACTTTTCGTGGTTCTTGTCAATTTTTGTTGGTTTTCATCCAATGAAGTTATTTCAGTCAGCGAGATCTTTCTTCGTTAATGGAAAAAGATTCCAACTTCAAATACAAGAACTTTTCGTGGTTTTGTTCGTTTTCAGCAAATGAACATATTTCAGCGAGGGAGAATTTTTTTCTTTGATAGCTTCTCATTTTTTCTTCAAATGCAAGAACTTTTCGTGGTTCTTGTCAATTTTTGTTGGTTTTCAGCTAATGAACTAATTTCAGTCAGCTGGATCTTCTTTAATGCAAAAAGATTGTATCTTCAAATACAAGAACTTTTCGTGGTTTTGTTGGTTTTCTGCAAATTAACATATTTCAGCGAGGGAGAAGTTTTTTCTTTAATAGCTTAAGATTTTATCTAAAAATACAAGAACTTTTCGTGGTTCTTGTCAATTTTTGTTGGTTTTCATCTAATGAACTTATTTCAGTCAGCTAGATCTTTCTTCTTTAATGCAAATAGATTTCATCTTCAAATACAAGAACTTTTCGTGGTTTTTTTGGTTTTCAGCAAATGAACATATTTCAGCGAAGGAGAAGTTTTTTCGTTCAAGCTTCAGTTTTAATCTTAAAATACAAGAACTTTTCGTGGTTCTTGTCAATTTTTGTTGGTTTTCATCTCATGAACTTATTTCAGTCAGCTCGATCTTTCATCTTTAATGCAAAAAGATTTCATCTTCAAATACAAGAACTTTTCGTGGTTTTGTTCGTTTTCAGCAAATGAACATATTTCAGTGAGGGAGAAGTTATTTTGTCAATAGCTTAAGATTGCATCTTAAAATACAAGAACTTTTCGTGGTTCTTGTCAAGTTTTGTTGGTTCTCATCCAATGAACTTATTTCAGTCAGCTAGAGCTTAAGATTTCATCTTCAAATACAAGAACCTTTCGTGGTTCTTGTCAATTTTTGTTGGTTTTCAGCTAATGAACTTATTTCAGTCAGCTGGATCTTCTTTAATGCAACAAGATTGTATCTTCAAATACAAGAACTTTTCGTGGTTTTGTTGGTTTTCTGCAAATTAACATATTTCAGCGAGGTCGAAGTTTTTTTTTAATGGCTTAAGATTTTTCTTAAAATACAAGAACATTTCGTGGTTCTTGTCAATTTTTGTTGGTTTTCATCTGATGAACTTATTTCAGTCAGCTTGTTCTTTCCTCTTTAATGCAAAAAGATTTTATCTTCAAATACAAGAACTTTTCGTGGTTTTGTTGGTTTTCAGCAAATGAACATTTTTCAGCGAGGGAGACGTTTTTTCTTTCATAGCTTAAGATTTTATCTTAAAATACAAGAACTTTTCGTGGTTCTTGTCAATTTTTGTTGATTTTCATCCAATGAACTTATTTCAGTCAGCTCGATCTTTCTTCTTTAAAGCAAAAAGATTTTATCTTCAAATACAAGAACTTTTCGTGGTTTTGTTGGTTTTCAGCAAATGAACATATTTCAGCGAGGGAGAAGTTTTTTTTTAAGAGCTTAAGATTTTCCTTAAAATACAAGAACTTTTCGTGGTTCTTGTCAATTGATGTTGGATTTCATCTGATGAACGTATTTCAGTCAGCCAGATCTTTCTTCTTTAATGCAAATAGATTTCATCTTCAAATACAAGAATTTTTCGTGGTTTTGTTGGTTTTCAGCAAATTAACATATTTCAGCAATGGAGAAGTTTTTTCTTTCATGGCTTAAGATTTTTCTTAAAATACAAGAACTTTTCGTGGTTCTTGTCAATTTTTGTTGGTTTTCATCCAATGAAGTTATTTCAGTCAGCGAGATCTTTCTTCGTTAATGGAAAAAGATTCCAACTTCAAATACAAGAACTTTTCGTGGTTTTGTTCGTTTTCAGCAAATGAACATATTTCAGCGAGGGAGAATTTTTTTCTTTGATAGCTTCTCATTTTTTCTTCAAATGCAAGAACTTTTCGTGGTTCTTGTCAATTTTTGTTGGTTTTCAGCTAATGAACTAATTTCAGTCAGCTGGATCTTCTTTAATGCAAAAAGATTGTATCTTCAAATACAAGAACTTTTCGTGGTTTTGTTGGTTTTCAGCAAATGAACATTTTTCAGCGAGGGAGACGTTTTTCCTTTAATCACTCAAGGTTTTATCTTAAAATACAAGAACTTTTCGTGGTTCTTGTCAATTTTTGTTGATTTTCATCTGATGAACTTATTTCAGTCAGATAGATCTTTCTTCTTAATGCAAAAAGATTTTATCTTCAAATACAAGAACTTTTCGTGGTTTTGTTGGTTTTCAGCAAATGAACATTTTTCAGCGAGGGAGACGTTTTTCCTTTAATCACTCAAGATTTTATCTTAAAATACAAGAACTTTTCGTGGTTCTTGTCAATTTTTGTTGGTTTTCATCTAATGAACTTATTTCAGTCAGCTAGATCTTTCTTCTTTAATGCAAAATGATTTTATCTTCAAATACAAGAACTTTTCGTGGTTTTGTTGGTTTTCAGCAAATGAACATATTTCAGCGAGGGAGACGTTGTTTCTTTAATAGCTCAAGATTTTACCTGAAAATACAAGAACTTTTCGTGGTTCTTGTCAATTTTTGTTGGTTTTCATCTGATGAACTTATTTCAGTCAGCTAGATCTTTCTTCTTAATGCAAAAAGATTTTATCTTCAAATACAAGAACTTTTCGTGGTTTTGTTGGTTTTCAGCAAATGAACATTTTTCAGCGAGGGAGACGTTTTTTCTTTAATAGCTCAAGATTTTATCTTCAAATACAAGAACTTTTCGTGGTTCTTGTCAACTTTTCTTGGTTTTCATCCAATAAACTTATTTCAGTCAGCTTGATCTTCCTTCTTTCATGCAAAAAGATTTTATCTTCAAATACAGAACTTTTCGTGGTTTTGTTGATTTTCAGCAAATGAACATTTTTCAGCGAGGGAGACGTTTTTTCTTCAATCACTCAAGATTTTATCTTAAAATACAAGAACTTTTCGTGGTTCTTGTCAATTTTTGTTGGTTTTCATCAAATGAACTTATTTCAGTCAGCCAGATCTTTCATCTTTAATGCAAAATGATTTTATCTTCAAATACAAGAACTTTTCGTGGTTTTGTTGGTTTTCAGCAAATGAACATATTTCAGCGAGGGAGACGTTTTTTCTTTAATATCTCAAGATTTTACCTGAAAATACAAGAACTTTTCGTGGTTCTTGTCAATTTTTGTTGGTTTTCATCTGATGAACTTATTTCAGTCAGCTAGATCTTTCTTCGTTAATGGAAAAAGATTTTATCTTCAAATACAAGAACTTTTCGTGGTTTTGTTCGTTTTCAGCATATGAACATATTTCAGTGAGGGAGAAGTTTTTTCTTTAATAGCTTAAGATTGCATCTTAAAATACAAGAACTTTTCGTGGTTCTTGTCAAGTTTTGTTGGTTTTCATCTTCTGAAATTATTTCAGTCAGCTAGATCTTTCTTCTTTAATGCAAAGAGATTTTATCTTCAAACCACTTTTCGTGGTTTTGTTGGTTTTCAGCAAGTGAACATATTTTAGCGAGGGAGAGGTTTTTACTTTAAGAGCTTTAGATTGCATCTTAAAATACAAGAAATTTTCGTGGTTCTTGTCAAGTTTAGTTGGTTTTCATCCAATGAACTTATTTCAGTCAGCCAGATCTTTCTTCTTTCATTGAAAAAGATTTCATCTTCTAATACAAGAACTTTTCGTCGTTTTGTTCGTTTTCAGCAAATGAACATATTTCAGCGAGGGAGAAGTTTTTTCTTTAATAGCTTAAGATTTTATCTTAAAATACAAGAACTTTTCGTGGTTCTTGTCAATTTTTGTTGATTTTCATCCAATGAACTTATTTCAGTCAGCTCGATCTTTCTTCTTTAAAGCAAAAAGATTTTATCTTCAAATACAAGAACTTTTCGTGGTTTTGTTGGTTTTCAGCAAATGAACATATTTCAGCCAGGGAGAAGTTTTTTCTTTAATGGCTTAAGATTTTCCTTACAATACAAGAACTTTTCGTGGTTCTTCTCAATTCATGTTGGTTTTCATCTAATGAACTTATTTCATTCAGCACGATCTTTCATCTTTCAAGCAAAAAGATTTCATCTTCAAATACAAGAACTTTACGTCGTTTTGTTGATTTTCAGCAAATGAACATATTTCAGTGAGGGAGAAGAATTTTCTTCAATAGCTTAAGATTGCATCTTAAAATACAAGAACTTTTCGTGGTTCTTGTCAATTTATGTTGGTTTTCATCCAATGAACTTATTTCAGTCAGCTCGATCTTTCTTCTTTCATGCAAAAAGATTTCATCTTCAAATACAAAAACTTTTCGTCGTTTTGTTCGTTTTCAGCAAATGAACATATTTCAGCGAGGGAGAAGTTTTTTCTTTCATAGCTTAAGATTTTATCTTAAAATACAAGAACTTTTCGTGGTTCTTGTCAATTTTTGTTGATTTTCATCCAATGAACTTATTTCAGTCAGCTCGATCTTTCTTCTTTAAAGCAAAAAGATTTTATCTTCAAATACAAGAACTTTTCGTGGTTTTGTTGGTTTTCAGCAAATGAACATATTTCAGCGAGGGAGAAGTTTTTTTTTAAGAGCTTAAGATTTTCCTTAAAATACAAGAACTTTTCGTGGTTCTTGTCAATTGATGTTGGATTTCATCTGATGAACGTATTTCAGTCAGCCAGATCTTTCTTCTTTAATGCAAATAGATTTCATCTTCAAATACAAGAATTTTTCGTGGTTTTGTTGGTTTTCAGCAAATTAACATATTTCAGCAATGGAGAAGTTTTTTCTTTCATGGCTTAAGATTTTTCTTAAAATACAAGAACTTTTCGTGGTTCTTGTCAATTTTTGTTGGTTTTCATCCAATGAAGTTATTTCAGTCAGCGAGATCTTTCTTCGTTAATGGAAAAAGATTCCAACTTCAAATACAAGAACTTTTCGTGGTTTTGTTCGTTTTCAGCAAATGAACATATTTCAGCGAGGTAGAATTTTTTTCTTTGATAGCTTCTCATTTTTTCTTCAAATGCAAGAACTTTTCGTGGTTCTTGTCAATTTTTGTTGGTTTTCAGCTAATGAACTAATTTCAGTCAGCTGGATCTTCTTTAATGCAAAAAGATTGTATCTTCAAATACAAGAACTTTTCGTGGTTTTGTTGGTTTTCTGCAAATTAACATATTTCAGCGAGGGAGAAGTTTTTTCTTTAATAGCTTAAGATTTTATCTAAAAATACAAGAACTTTTCGTGGTTCTTGTCAATTTTTGTTGGTTTTCATCTAATGAACTTATTTCAGTCAGCTAGATCTTTCTTCTTTAATGCAAATAGATTTCATCTTCAAATACAAGAACTTTTCGTGGTTTTTTTGGTTTTCAGCAAATGAACATATTTCAGCGAAGGAGAAGTTTTTTCGTTCAAGCTTCAGTTTTAATCTTAAAATACAAGAACTTTTCGTGGTTCTTGTCAATTTTTGTTGGTTTTCATCTCATGAACTTATTTCAGTCAGCTCGATCTTTCATCTTTAATGCAAAAAGATTTCATCTTCAAATACAAGAACTTTTCGTGGTTTTGTTCGTTTTCAGCAAATGAACATATTTCAGTGAGGGAGAAGTTATTTTGTCAATAGCTTAAGATTGCATCTTAAAATACAAGAACTTTTCGTGGTTCTTGTCAAGTTTTGTTGGTTCTCATCCAATGAACTTATTTCAGTCAGCTAGAGCTTAAGATTTCATCTTCAAATACAAGAACCTTTCGTGGTTCTTGTCAATTTTTGTTGGTTTTCAGCTAATGAACTTATTTCAGTCAGCTGGATCTTCTTTAATGCAACAAGATTGTATCTTCAAATACAAGAACTTTTCGTGGTTTTGTTGGTTTTCTGCAAATTAACATATTTCAGCGAGGTCGAAGTTTTTTTTTAATGGCTTAAGATTTTTCTTAAAATACAAGAACATTTCGTGGTTCTTGTCAATTTTTGTTGGTTTTCATCCAATGAACTTATTTCAGTCAGCTGGATCTTTCTTTTTTAATGCAAAAAGATTTTATTTTCAAATACAAGAACTTTTCGTGGTTTTGTTGGTTTTCAGCAAATGAACATATTTCAGCGAGGGAGATGTTTTTTCTTTAATAGCTCAAGATTTTACCTTAATATACAAGAACTTTTCGTGGTTCTTGTCAATTTTTGTTGGTTTTCATCTGATGAACTTATTTCAGTCAGCTTGTTCTTTCCTCTTTAATGCAAAAAGATTTTATCTTCAAATACAAGAACTTTTCGTGGTTTTGTTGGTTTTCAGCAAATGAACATTTTTCAGCGAGGGAGACGTTTTTTCTTTCATAGCTTAAGATTTTATCTTAAAATACAAGAACTTTTCGTGGTTCTTGTCAATTTTTGTTGATTTTCATCCAATGAACTTATTTCAGTCAGCTCGATCTTTCTTCTTTAAAGCAAAAAGATTTTATCTTCAAATACAAGAACTTTTCGTGGTTTTGTTGGTTTTCAGCAAATGAACATATTTCAGCGAGGGAGAAGTTTTTTTTTAAGAGCTTAAGATTTTCCTTAAAATACAAGAACTTTTCGTGGTTCTTGTCAATTGATGTTGGATTTCATCTGATGAACGTATTTCAGTCAGCCAGATCTTTCTTCTTTAATGCAAATAGATTTCATCTTCAAATACAAGAATTTTTCGTGGTTTTGTTGGTTTTCAGCAAATTAACATATTTCAGCAATGGAGAAGTTTTTTCTTTCATGGCTTAAGATTTTTCTTAAAATACAAGAACTTTTCGTGGTTCTTGTCAATTTTTGTTGGTTTTCATCCAATGAAGTTATTTCAGTCAGCGAGATCTTTCTTCGTTAATGGAAAAAGATTCCAACTTCAAATACAAGAACTTTTCGTGGTTTTGTTCGTTTTCAGCAAATGAACATATTTCAGCGAGGGAGAATTTTTTTCTTTGATAGCTTCTCATTTTTTCTTCAAATGCAAGAACTTTTCGTGGTTCTTGTCAATTTTTGTTGGTTTTCAGCTAATGAACTAATTTCAGTCAGCTGGATCTTCTTTAATGCAAAAAGATTGTATCTTCAAATACAAGAACTTTTCGTGGTTTTGTTGGTTTTCTGCAAATTAACATATTTCAGCGAGGGAGAAGTTTTTTCTTTAATAGCTTAAGATTTTATCTAAAAATACAAGAACTTTTCGTGGTTCTTGTCAATTTTTGTTGGTTTTCATCTAATGAACTTATTTCAGTCAGCTAGATCTTTCTTCTTTAATGCAAATAGATTTCATCTTCAAGTACAAGAACTTTTCGTGGTTTTTTTGGTTTTCAGCAAATGAACATATTTCAGCGAAGGAGAAGTTTTTTCGTTAAAGCTTCAGTTTTAATCTTAAAATACAAGAACTTTTCGTGGTTCTTGTCAATTTTTGTTGGTTTTCATCTCATGAACTTATTTCAGTCAGCTCGATCTTTCATCTTTAATGCAAAAAGATTTCATCTTCAAATACAAGAACTTTTCGTGGTTTTGTTCGTTTTCAGCAAATGAACATATTTCAGTGAGGGAGAAGTTATTTTGTCAATAGCTTAAGATTGCATCTTAAAATACAAGAACTTTTCGTGGTTCTTGTCAAGTTTTGTTGGTTCTCATCCAATGAACTTATTTCAGTCAGCTAGAGCTTAAGATTTCATCTTCAAATACAAGAACTTTTCGTGGTTCTTGTCAATTTTTGTTGGTTTTCAGCTAATGAACTTATTTCAGTCAGCTGGATCTTCTTTAATGCAACAAGATTGTATCTTCAAATACAAGAACTTTTCGTGGTTTTGTTGGTTTTCAGCAAATGAACATATTTCAGCGAGGGAGACGTTGTTTCTTTAATAGCTCAAGATTTTACCTGAAAATACAAGAACTTTTCGTGGTTCTTGTCAATTTTTGTTGGTTTTCATCTGATGAACTTATTTCAGTCAGCTAGATCTTTCTTCTTAATGGAAAAAGATTTTATCTTCAAATACAAGAACTTTTCGTGGTTTTGTTGGTTTTCAGCAAATGAACATTTTTCAGCGAGGGAGACGTTTTTTCTTTAATAGCTCAAGATTTTATCTTCAAATACAAGAACTTTTCGTGGTTTTGCTCGTTTTCAGCAAATGAACATTTTTCAGCGAGGGAGATGTTTTTTCTTTAATCACTCAAGATTTTATCTTAAAATACAATAACTTTTCGTGGTTCTTGTCAACTTTTCTTGGTTTTCATCCAATGAACTTATTTCAGTCAGCTTGATCTTCCTTCTTTCAAGAAAAAGATTTTATCTTCATATACAATAACCTTTCGTGGTTTTGTTGGTTTTCAGCAAATGAACATATTTCAGCGAGGGAGACGTTTTTTCTTTAATAGCTCAAGATTTTATCTTAAAATACAATAACTTTTCGTGGTTCTTGTCAACTTTTCTTGGTTTTCATCCAATAAACTTATTTCAGTCAGCTTGATCTTCCTTCTTTCATGCAAAAAGATTTTATCTTCAAATACAGAACTTTTCGTGGTTTTGTTGATTTTCAGCAAATGAACATTTTTCAGCGAGGGAGACGTTTTTTCTTCAATCACTCAAGATTTTATCTTAAAATACAAGAACTTTTCGTGGTTCTTGTCAATTTTTGTTGGTTTTCATCAAATGAACTTATTTCAGTCAGCCAGATCTTTCATCTTTAATGCAAAATGATTTTATCTTCAAATACAAGAACTTTTCGTGGTTTTGTTGGTTTTCAGCAAATGAACATATTTCAGCGAGGGAGACGTTTTTTCTTTAATAGCTCAAGATTTTACCTTAATATACAAGAACTTTTCGTGGTTCTTGTCAATTTTTGTTGGTTTTCATCTGATGAACTTATTTCAGTCAGCTTGTTCTTTCCTCTTTAATGCAAAAAGATTTTATCTTCAAATACAAGAACTTTTCGTGGTTTTGTTGGTTTTCAGCAAATGAACATTTTTCAGCGAGGGAGACGTTTTTCCTTTAATCACGCAAGATTTTATCTTAAAATACAAGAACTTTTCGTGGTTCTTGTCAATTTTTGTTGGTTTTCATCTAATGAACTTATTTCAGTCAGCGAGATCTTTCTTCTTTCATGAAAAAAGATTTTATCTTCAAATACAAGAACTTTTCGTTGTTTTATTGGTTTTCAGCAAATGAACATATTTCAGCGAGGGAGACGTTTTTTCTTTAATAGCTCAAGATTTTACCTGAAAATACAAGAACTTTTCGTGGTTCTTGTCAATTTTTGTTGGTTTTCATCTGATGACTTATTTCAGTCAGCGAGATCTTTCTTCTTTAATGCAAAAAGATTTAATCTTCAAATACAAGAACTTTTCGTGGTTTTGCTGGTTTTCAGCAAATAAACATTTTTCAGCGAGGGAGACGTTTTTTCTTTAATAGCTCAAGATTTTACCTTAAAATACAAGAACTTTTCGTGGTTCTTGTCAATTTTTGTTGATTTTCATCTGATGAACTTATTTCATTCAGATAGATCTTTCTTCTTAATGCAAAAAGATTTTATCTTCAAATACAAGAACTTTTCGTGGTTTTGTTGGTTTTCAGCAAATGAACATTTTTCAGCGAGGGAGACGTTTTTCCTTTAATCACTCAAGATTTTATCTTAAAATACAAGAACTTTTCGTGGTTCTTGTCAATTTTTGTTGGTTTTCATCTAATGAACTTATTTCAGTCAGCTAGATCTTTCTTCTTTAATGCAAAATGATTTTATCTTCAAATACAAGAACTTTTCGTGGTTTTGTTGGTTTTCAGCAAATGAACATATTTCAGCGAGGGAGACGTTGTTTCTTTAATAGCTCAAGATTTTACCTGAAAATACAAGAACTTTTCGTGGTTCTTGTCAATTTTTGTTGGTTTTCATCTGATGAACTTATTTCAGTCAGCTAGATCTTTCTTCTTAATGCAAAAAGATTTTATCTTCAAATACAAGAACTTTTCGTGGTTTTGTTGGTTTTCAGCAAATGAACATTTTTCAGCGAGGGAGACGTTTTTTCTTTAATAGCTCAAGATTTTATCTTCAAATACAAGAACTTTTCGTGGTTTTGCTCGTTTTCAGCAAATGAACATTTTTCAGCGAGGGAGATGTTTTTTCTTTAATCACTCAAGATTTTATCTTAAAATACAATAACTTTTCGTGGTTCTTGTCAACTTTTCTTGGTTTTCATCCAATGAACTTATTTCAGTCAGCTTGATCTTCCTTCTTTCAAGAAAAAGATTTTATCTTCATATACAATAACTTTTCGTGGTTTTGTTGGTTTTCAGCAAATGAACATATTTCAGCGAGGGAGACGTTTTTTCTTTAATAGCTCAAGATTTTATCTTAAAATACAATAACTTTTCGTGGTTCTTGTCAACTTTTCTTGGTTTTCATCCAATAAACTTATTTCAGTCAGCTAGAGCTTAAGATTTCATCTTCAAATACAAGAACTTTTCGTGGTTCTTGTCAATTTTTGTTGGTTTTCAGCTAATGAACTTATTTCAGTCAGCTGGATCTTCTTTAATGCAACAAGATTGTATCTTCAAATACAAGAACTTTTCGTGGTTTTGTTGGTTTTCTGCAAATTAACATATTTCAGCGAGGTCGAAGTTTTTTTTTAATGGCTTAAGATTTTTCTTAAAATACAAGAACATTTCGTGGTTCTTGTCAATTTTTGTTGGTTTTCATCCAATGAACTTATTTCAGTCAGCTGGATCTTTCTTTTTTAATGCAAAAAGATTTTATTTTCAAATACAAGAACTTTTCGTGGTTTTGTTGGTTTTCAGCAAATGAACATATTTCAGCGAGGGAGATGTTTTTTCTTTAATAGCTCAAGATTTTACCTTAATATACAAGAACTTTTCGTGGTTCTTGTCAATTTTTGTTGGTTTTCATCTGATGAACTTATTTCAGTCAGCTTGTTCTTTCCTCTTTAATGCAAAAAGATTTTATCTTCAAATACAAGAACTTTTCGTGGTTTTGTTGGTTTTCAGCAAATGAACATTTTTCAGCGAGGGAGACGTTTTTCCTTTAATCACTCAAGATTTTATCTTAAAATACAAGAACTTTTCGTGGTTCTTGTCAATTTTTGTTGGTTTTCATCTAATGAACTTATTTCAGTCAGCCAGATCTTTCTTCTTCAATGCAAAAAGATTTTATCTTCAAATACAAGAACTTTTCGTTGTTTTATTGGTTTTCAGCAAATGAACATATTTCAGCGAGGGAGACGTTTTTTCTTTAATAGCTCAAGATTTTATCTTAAAATACAATAACTTTTCGTGGTTCTTGTCAACTTTTCTTGGTTTTCATCCAATAAACTTATTTCAGTCAGCTAGAGCTTAAGATTTCATCTTCAAATACAAGAACTTTTCGTGGTTCTTGTCAATTTTTGTTGGTTTTCAGCTAATGAACTTATTTCAGTCAGCTGGATCTTCTTTAATGCAACAAGATTGTATCTTCAAATACAAGAACTTTTCGTGGTTTTGTTGGTTTTCTGCAAATTAACATATTTCAGCGAGGTCGAAGTTTTTTTTTAATGGCTTAAGATTTTTCTTAAAATACAAGAACATTTCGTGGTTCTTGTCAATTTTTGTTGGTTTTCATCCAATGAACTTATTTCAGTCAGCTGGATCTTTCTTTTTTAATGCAAAAAGATTTTATTTTCAAATACAAGAACTTTTCGTGGTTTTGTTGGTTTTCAGCAAATGAACATATTTCAGCGAGGGAGATGTTTTTTCTTTAATAGCTCAAGATTTTACCTTAATATACAAGAACTTTTCGTGGTTCTTGTCAATTTTTGTTGGTTTTCATCTGATGAACTTATTTCAGTCAGCTTGTTCTTTCCTCTTTAATGCAAAAAGATTTTATCTTCAAATACAAGAACTTTTCGTGGTTTTGTTGGTTTTCAGCAAATGAACATTTTTCAGCGAGGGAGACGTTTTTCCTTTAATCACTCAAGATTTTATCTTAAAATACAAGAACTTTTCGTGGTTCTTGTCAATTTTTGTTGGTTTTCATCTAATGAACTTATTTCAGTCAGCCAGATCTTTCTTCTTCAATGCAAAAAGATTTTATCTTCAAATACAAGAACTTTTCGTTGTTTTATTGGTTTTCAGCAAATGAACATATTTCAGCGAGGGAGACGTTTTTTCTTTAATAGCTCAAGATTTTATCTTAAAATACAATAACTTTTCGTGGTTCTTGTCAACTTTTCTTGGTTTTCATCCAATAAACTTATTTCAGTCAGCTAGAGCTTAAGATTTCATCTTCAAATACAAGAACTTTTCGTGGTTCTTGTCAATTTTTGTTGGTTTTCAGCTAATGAACTTATTTCAGTCAGCTGGATCTTCTTTAATGCAACAAGATTGTATCTTCAAATACAAGAACTTTTCGTGGTTTTGTTGGTTTTCTGCAAATTAACATATTTCAGCGAGGTCGAAGTTTTTTTTTAATGGCTTAAGATTTTTCTTAAAATACAAGAACATTTCGTGGTTCTTGTCAATTTTTGTTGGTTTTCATCCAATGAACTTATTTCAGTCAGCTGGATCTTTCTTTTTTAATGCAAAAAGATTTTATTTTCAAATACAAGAACTTTTCGTGGTTTTGTTGGTTTTCAGCAAATGAACATATTTCAGCGAGGGAGATGTTTTTTCTTTAATAGCTCAAGATTTTACCTTAATATACAAGAACTTTTCGTGGTTCTTGTCAATTTTTGTTGGTTTTCATCTGATGAACTTATTTCAGTCAGCTTGTTCTTTCCTCTTTAATGCAAAAAGATTTTATCTTCAAATACAAGAACTTTTCGTGGTTTTGTTGGTTTTCAGCAAATGAACATTTTTCAGCGAGGGAGACGTTTTTCCTTTAATCACTCAAGATTTTATCTTAAAATACAAGAACTTTTCGTGGTTCTTGTCAATTTTTGTTGGTTTTCATCTAATGAACTTATTTCAGTCAGCCAGATCTTTCTTCTTCAATGCAAAAAGATTTTATCTTCAAATACAAGAACTTTTCGTTGTTTTATTGGTTTTCAGCAAATGAACATATTTCAGCGAGGGAGACGTTTTTTCATTAATAGCTCAAGATTTTACCTGAAAATACAAGAACTTTTCGTGGTTCTTGTCAATTTTTGTTGGTTTTCATCTGATGACTTATTTCAGTCAGCGAGATCTTTCTTCTTTAATGCAAAAAGATTTAATCTTCAAATACAAGAACTTTTCGTGGTTTTGCTGGTTTTCAGCAAATAAACATTTTTCAGCGAGGGAGACGTTTTTTCTTTAATAGCTCAAGATTTTACCTTAAAATACAAGAACTTTTCGTGGTTCTTGTCAATTTTTGTTGATTTTCATCTGATGAACTTATTTCAGTCAGATAGATCTTTCTTCTTAATGCAAAAAGATTTTATCTTCAAATACAAGAACTTTTCGTGGTTTTGTTGGTTTTCAGCAAATGAACATTTTTCAGCGAGGGAGACGTTTTTCCTTTAATCACTCAAGATTTTATCTTAAAATACAAGAACTTTTCGTGGTTCTTGTCAATTTTTGTTGGTTTTCATCTAATGAACTTATTTCAGTCAGCTAGATCTTTCTTCTTTAATGCAAAATGATTTTATCTTCAAATACAAGAACTTTTCGTGGTTTTGTTGGTTTTCAGCAAATGAACATATTTCAGCGAGGGAGACGTTGTTTCTTTAATAGCTCAAGATTTTACCTGAAAATACAAGAACTTTTCGTGGTTCTTGTCAATTTTTGTTGGTTTTCATCTGATGAACTTATTTCAGTCAGCTAGATCTTTCTTCTTAATGCAAAAAGATTTTATCTTCAAATACAAGAACTTTTCGTGGTTTTGTTGGTTTTCAGCAAATGAACATTTTTCAGCGAGGGAGACGTTTTTTCTTTAATAGCTCAAGATTTTATCTTCAAATACAAGAACTTTTCGTGGTTTTGCTCGTTTTCAGCAAATGAACATTTTTCAGCGAGGGAGATGTTTTTTCTTTAATCACTCAAGATTTTATCTTAAAATACAATAACTTTTCGTGGTTCTTGTCAACTTTTCTTGGTTTTCATCCAATGAACTTATTTCAGTCAGCTTGATCTTCCTTCTTTCATGCAAAAAGATTTTATCTTCAAATACAGAACTTTTCGTGGTTTTGTTGGTTTTCAGCAAATGAATATATTTCAGCGAGGGAGACGTTTTTTCTTTAATAGCTCAAGATTTTACCTTAATATACAAGAACTTTTCGTGGTTCTTGTCAATTTTTGTTGGTTTTCATCTGATGAACTTATTTCAGTCAGCTTGTTCTTTCCTCTTTAAAGCAAAAAGATTTTATCTTCAAATACAAGAACTTTTCGTGGTTTTGTTGGTTTTCAGCAAATGAACATTTTTCAGCGAGGGAGACGTTTTTCCTTTAATCACTCAAGATTTTATCTTAAAATACAAGAACTTTTCGTGGTTCTTGTCAATTTTTGTTGGTTTTCATCTGATGAACTTATTTCAGTCAGCGAGATATTTCTTCTTTCATGAAAAAAGATTTTATCTTCAAATACAAGAACTTTTCGTTGTTTTATTGGTTTTCAGCAAATGAACATATTTCAGCGAGGGAGACGTTTTTTCATTAATAGCTCAAGATTTTACCTGAAAATACAAGAACTTTTCGTGGTTCTTGTCAATTTTTGTTGGTTTTCATCTGATGACTTATTTCAGTCAGCGAGATCTTTCTTCTTTAATGCAAAAAGATTTAATCTTCAAATACAAGAACTTTTCGTGGTTTTGCTGGTTTTCAGCAAATAAACATTTTTCAGCGAGGGAGACGTTTTTTCTTTAATAGCTCAAGATTTTACCTTAAAATACAAGAACTTTTCGTGGTTCTTGTCAATTTTTGTTGATTTTCATCTGATGAACTTATTTCAGTCAGATAGATCTTGCTTCTTAATGCAAAAAGATTTTATCTTCAAATACAAGAACTTTTCGTGGTTTTGTTGGTTTTCAGCAAATGAACATTTTTCAGCGAGGGAGACGTTTTTCCTTTAATCACTCAAGATTTTATCTTAAAATACAAGAACTTTTCGTGGTTCTTGTCAATTTTTGTTGGTTTTCATCTAATGAACTTATTTCAGTCAGCTAGATCTTTCTTCTTTAATGCAAAATGATTTTATCTTCAAATACAAGAACTTTTTGTGGTTTTGTTGGTTTTCAGCAAATGAACATATTTCAGCGAGGGAGACGTTGTTTCTTTCATTGCTCAAGATTTTACCTGAAAATACAAGAACTTTTCGTGGTTCTTGTCAATTTTTGTTGGTTTTCATCTGATGAACTTATTTCAGTCAGCTAGATCTTTCTTCTTAATGCAAAAAGATTTTATCTTCAAATACAAGAACTTTTCGTGGTTTTGTTGGTTTTCAGCAAATGAACATTTTTCAGCGAGGGAGACGTTTTTTCTTTAATAGCTCAAGATTTTATCTTCAAATACAAGAACTTTTCGTGGTTTTGCTCGTTTTCAGCAAATGAACATTTTTCAGCGAGGGAGATGTTTTTTCTTTAATCACTCAAGATTTTATCTTAAAATACAATAACTTTTCGTGGTTCTTGTCAACTTTTCTTGGTTTTCATCCAATGAACTTATTTCAGTCAGCTTGATCTTCCTTCTTTCAAGCAAAAAGATTTTATCTTCATATACAATAACTTTTCGTGGTTTTGTTGGTTTTCAGCAAATGAACATATTTCAGCGAGGGAGACGTTTTTTCTTTAATAGCTCAAGATTTTATCTTAAAATACAATAACTTTTCGTGGTTCTTGTCAACTTTTCTTGGTTTTCATCCAATAAACTTATTTCAGTCAGCTTGATCTTCCTTCTTTCATGCAAAAAGATTTTATCTTCAAATACATAACTTTTCGTGGTTTTGTTGATTTTCAGCAAATGAACATTTTTCAGCGAGGGAGACGTTTTTTCTTCAATCACTCAAGATTTTATCTTAAAATACAAGAACTTTTCGTGGTTCTTGTCAATTTTTGTTGGTTTTCATCAAATGAACTTATTTCAGTCAGCCAGATCTTTCATCTTTAATGCAAAATGATTTTATCTTCAAATACAAGAACTTTTCGTGGTTTTGTTGGTTTTCAGCAAATGAACATATTTCAGCGAGGGAGACGTTTTTTCTTTAATATCTCAAGATTTTACCTGAAAATACAAGAACTTTTCGTGGTTCTTGTCAATTTTTGTTGGTTTTCATCTGATGAACTTATTTCAGTCAGCTAGATCTATCTTCTTTAATGCAAAAAGATTTTATCTTCAAATACAAGAACTTTTCGTGGTTTTGTTGGTTTTCAGCAAATTAACATTTTTCAGCGAGGGAGACGTTTTTTCTTTAATAGCTCAAGATTTTACCTTAAAATACAAGAACGTTTCGTGGTTCTGGTCAGTTTTTGTTGGTTTTCATCTAATGAACTTATTTCTGTCAGCCAGATCTTTCTTCTTTCATGCAAAAAGATTTTATCTTCAAATACAAGAACTTTTCGTGGTTTTGTTGGTTTTCAGCAAATGAACATATTTCAGCGAGGGAGACGTTTTTTCTTTAATAGCTCAAGATTTTATCTTAAAATACAAGAACTTTTCGTGGTTCTTGTCAATTTTTCTTGATTTTCATCTCATGAACTTATTTCAGTCAGCTGGATCTTTCTTCTTTAATGCAAATAGATTTTATCTTCAAATACAAGAACTTTTCGTGGTTTTGTTGGTTTTCAGCAAATGAACATTTTTCAGCGAGGGAGACGTTTTTTCTTTAATCACTCAAGATTTTATCTTAAAATACAAGAACTTTTCGTGGTTCTTGTCAATTTTTGTTGGTTTTCATCCAATGAACTTATTTCAGTCAGCTGGATATTTCTTCTTTGATGGAAAAAGATTCCATCTTCAAATACAAGAACTTTTCGTGGTTTTGTTCGTTTTCAGCAAATGAACGTATTTCAGCGTGGTCGAATTTTTTTCTTTGATAGATTCTGATTTTTTCTTCAAATACAAGAACTTTTCGTGTTTTTTGTCAATTTTCATTGGTTTTCATCGAATGAACTTATTTCAGTCAGCTAGATCTTTCTTCTTTAATGCAAATAGATTTCATCTTCAAATACAATGACTTTTCGTGGTTTTGTTGGTTTTCAGCAATTGAACATATTTCAGCGAGGCAGAAGTTTTTTCTTTAATGGCTTAAGATTTTTCTTAAAATACAAGAACTTTTCGTGGTTCTTGTCAATTTATGTTGGTTTTCATCTAATGAACTGATTTCAGTCAGCTCGATCTTTGTTCTTTAATGCAAAAAGATTTCATCTTCAAATACAAGAACTTTTCGTGGTTTTGATGGTTTTCAGCAAATGAACATATTTCAGTGAGGGAGAAGTTTTTTCTTCAATAGCTTAAGATTGCATCTTAAAATACAAGAACTTTTCGTGGTTCTTGTCAAGTTTTGTTAGTTCTCATCCAATGAACTTATTTCAGTCAGCTAGATCTTTCTTCTTTAATTCAAAAAGATTTCGTCTTCAAATACAAGAACTTTTCGTCGTTTTGTTGGTTGTCAGCAAAAGAACATATTTCAGCGAGGTCGAAATTTTTTCCTTAATAGCTTCTGATTTTTTCTTAAAATACAAGAACTTTTCGTGATTTTTGTCAATTTCTGTTGGTTTTCATCTAATGAACTGATTTCAGTCAGCTCGATCTTTGTTCTTTAATGCAAATAGATTTCATCTTCAAATACAAGAACTTTTCGTGGTTTATTTGGTTTTCAGCAAATGAACATATTTCAGCGAGGTGGAAGTGTTCTCTTTAATGGCTTAAGATTTTTCTTAAAATACAAGAACTTTTCGTGGTTCTTGTCAATTTTTGTTGGTTTTCATCTTATGAACTTATTTCAGTCAGCTCGATCTTTCCTCTTTAATGCAAAGAGATTTTATCTTCAAATACAAGAACTTTTCGTGATTTTGTTGGTTTTCAGCAAGTGGACATATTTCAGCGAGGGAGAAGATTTTTCTTTAATAGCTTAAGATTGCATCTTAAAATACAAGAACTTTTCGTGGTTCTTGTCAAGTTTTGTTGGTTTTCATCCAATGAACTTATTTCAGTCAGCTAGATCTTTCTTCGTTAATGGAAAAAGATTTTATCTTCAAATACAAGAACGTTTCGTGGTTTTGTTCGTTTTCAGCATATGAACATATTTCAGTGAGGGAGAAGTTTTTTCTTTAATAGCTTAAGATTGCATCTTAAAATACAAGAACTTTTCGTGGTTCTTGTCAAGTTTTGTTGGTTTTCATCTTCTGAAATTATTTCAGTCAGCTAGATCTTTCTTCTTTATTGCAAAGAGATTTTATCTTCAAACCACTTTTCGTGGTTTTGTTGGTTTTCAGCAAGTGAACATATTTTAGCGAGGGAGAGGTTTTTACTTTAAGAGCTTTAGATTGCATCTTAAAATACAAGAAATTTTCGTGGTTCTTGTCAAGTTTAGTTGGTTTTCATCCAATGAACTTATTTCAGTCAGCCAGATCTTTCTTCTTTCATTGAAAAAGATTTCATCTTCTAATACAAGAACTTTTCGTCGTTTTGTACGTTTTCAGCAAATGAACATATTTCAGCGAGGGAGAAGTTTTTTCTTTAATAGCTTAAGATTTTATCTTAAAATACAAGAACTTTTCGTGGTTCTTGTCAATTTTTGTTGATTTTCATCCAATGAACTTATTTCAGTCAGCTCGATCTTTCTTCTTTAAAGCAAAAAGATTTTATCTTCAAATACAAGAACTTTTCGTGGTTTTGTTGGTTTTCAGCAAATGAACATATTTCAGCGAGCTAGAAGTTTTTTCTTTAATGGATTAAGATTTTCCTTACAATACAAGAACTTTTCGTGGTTCTTCTCAATTCATGTTGGTTTTCATCTAATGAACTTATTTCATTCAGCACGATCTTTCATCTTTCAAGCAAAAAGATTTCATCTTCAAATACAAGAACTTTACGTCGTTTTGTTGATTTTCAGCAAATGAACATATTTCAGTGAGGGAGAAGAATTTTCTTTAATAGCTTAAGATTGCATCTTAAAATACAAGAACTTTTCGTGGTTCTTGTCAATTTATGTTGGTTTTCATCCAATGAACTTATTTCAGTCAGCTCGATCTTTCTTCTTTCATGCAAAAAGATTTCATCTTCAAATACAAAAACTTTTCGTCGTTTTGTTCGTTTTCAGCAAATGAACATATTTCAGCGAGGGAGAAGTTTTTTCTTTCATAGCTTAAGATTTTATCTTAAAATACAATAACTTTTCGTGGTTCTTGTCAATTTTTGTTGATTTTCTTCCAATGAACTTATTTCAGTCAGCTCGATCTTTCTTCTTTGAAGCAAAAAGATTTTATCTTCAAATACAAGAACTTTTCGTGGTTTTGTTGGTTTTCAGCAAATGAACATATTTCAGCGAGGGAGAAGTTTTTTCTTTAAGAGCTTAAGATTTTCCTTAAAATACAAGAACTTTTCGT
Organism: Heptranchias perlo; assembly: GCF_035084215.1. Classification (NCBI taxonomy): domain Eukaryota; kingdom Metazoa; phylum Chordata; class Chondrichthyes; order Hexanchiformes; family Hexanchidae; genus Heptranchias; species Heptranchias perlo. The sequence continues at coordinate 79,591,226 of NC_090330.1, forward strand.
GGTTCTTGTCAATTTATGTTGGTTTTCATCGAATGAACTTATTTCAGTCAGCTCGATCTTTCTTCTTTAATGCAAAAAGATTTCATCTTCAAATACAAGAACTTTTCGTGGTTTTGTTGGTTTTCAGCAAATGAACATATTTCAGCGAGGGAGAAGTTTTTTCTTTAAGAGCTTAAGATTTTCCTTAAAATACAAGAACTTTTCGTGGTTCTTGTCAATTCATGTTGGTTTTCATCGAATGAACTTATTTCAGTCAGCTCGATCTTTCTTCTTTAATGCAAAAAGATTTCATCTTCAAATACAAGAACTTTTCGTGGTTTTGTTGGTTTTCAGCAAATTAACATATTTCAGCAATGGAGAAGTTTTTTCTTTCATGGCTTAAGATTTTTCTTAAAATACAAGAACTTTTCGTGGTTCTTGTCAATTTATGTTGGATTTCATCTGATGAACGTATTTCAGTCAGCCAGATCTTTCTTCTTTAATGCAAATAGATTTCATCTTCAAATACAAGAATTTTTCGTGGTTTTGTTGGTTTTCAGCAAATTAACATATTTCAGGAATGGAGAAGGTTTTTCTTTCATGGCTTAAGATTTTTCTTAAAATACAAGAACTTCTCGTGGTTCTTGTCAATTTATGTTGGATTTCATCTTATGAACTTATTTCAGTCAGCTCGATCTTTCTTCATTACAGCAAAAATATTTTATCTTCAAATACAAGAACTTTTCGTGGTTTTGTTGGTTTTCAGGAAATGAACATATTTCAGCGAGGGAGTAGTTTTTTCTTTAAGAGCTTAAGATTTTCCTTAAAATACAAGAACTTTTCGTGGTTCTTGTCAATTTATGTTGGATTTCATCTGATGAACGTATTTCAGTCAGCCAGATCTTTCTTCTTTAATGCAAATAGATTTCATCTTCAAATACAAGAATTTTTGGTGGTTTTGTTGGTTTTCAGCAATTGAACATATTTCAGCGAGGTTGAAGTGTGTTCTTTAATGGCTTAAGATTTATCTTAAAATACAAGAACTTTTCGTGGTTCTTGTCAATTTTTGTTGGTTTTCATCCAATGAAGTTATTTCAGTCAGCGAGATCTTTCTTCGTTAATGGAAAAAGATTCCAACTTCAAATACAAGAACTTTTCGTGGTTTTGTTCGTTTTCAGCAAATGAACATATTTCAGCGAGGTAGAATTTTTTTCTTTGATAGCTTCTCATTTTTTCTTCAAATGCAAGAACTTTTCGTGGTTCTTGTCAATTTTAGTTGGTTTTCAGCTAATGAACTAATTTCAGTCAGCTGGATCTTCTTTAATGCAAAAAGATTGTATCTTCAAATACAAGAACTTTTCGTGGTTTTGTTGGTTTTCTGCAAATTAACATATTTCAGCGAGGTAGATGTTTTTTCTTTCATGGCTTAAGATTTTTTTTAAAATACGAGAACTTTTCGTGGTTCTTGTCAATTTATGTTGGTTTTCATCCAATGAACGTTTTCAGTCAGCTAGATCTTTCTTCTTTAATGCAATTTATGTTGGTTTTCATCGAATGAACTTATTTCAGTCAGCTAGATCTTTCTTCTTTAATGCAAAAAGATTTTTTCATCAAATACAAGAACTTTTCGTCGTTTTGTTGGTTGTCAGCAAACGAACATATTTCAGCGAGGTCGAAATTTTTTCCTTGATAGCTTGTGATTTTTTCTGAAAATACAAGAACTTTTCGTGATTTTTGTCAATTTTTGTTGGTTTTCATCTGATGAACTTATTTCAGTCAGATGGATCTTTCTTCTTTAATGCAAAAAGATTTTATCTTCAAATACAAGAAGTTTTCGTGGTTTTGTTGGTTTCAGCGAGGTAGAAGTTTTTTATTTAATGGCTTAAGATTTTCCTTAAAATACAAGAACTTTTCGTGGTTCTTGTCAATTTTTGTTGGATTTCATCTAATGAACGAATTTCAGTCAGCTGGATCTTTCTTCTTTAATGCAAATAGATTTTATCTTCAAATGCAAGAACTTTTCGTGGTTTTGTTGGTTTTCAGCAAATGAACATTTTTCAGCGAGGGAGACGTTTTTTCTTTAATCGCTCAAGATTTTATCTTAAAATACAAGAACTTTTCGTGGTTCCTTGTCAATTTTTCTTGGTTTTCATCTGATGAACTTATTTCAGTCAGATGGATCTTTCTTCTTTAATGCAAAAAGATTTTATCTTCAAATACAAGAACTTTTCGTGGTTTTGTTGGTTTTCAGCAAATGAACATATTTCAGCGAGGGAGACGTTTTTTCTTTAATAGCTCAAGATTTTATCTTAAAATACAAGAACTTTTCATGGTTCTTGTCAATTTTTGTTGGTTTTCATCTCATGAACTTATTTCAGTCATCTGGATCTTTCTTCTTTAATGCAAAAAGATTTTATCTTCAAATGCAAGAACTTTTCGTGGTTTTGTTGGTTTTCAGCAAATGAACATTTCTCAGCGAGGGAGACGTTTTTTCTTTCATAGCTCACGATTTTATCTTAAAATACAAGAACTGTTCGTGGTTCTTGTCAATTTTTGTTGGTTTTCATCCAATGAACTTATTTCAGTCAGCTGGATCTTTCTGCTTCAATGCAAAAGGATTTTATCTTCAAATACAAGAACTTTTCGTGCTTTTGTTCGTTTTCAGCAAATGAACATATTTCAGCGAGGTCGAATTTTTTTCTTTGATAGCTTCTCATTTTTTCTTCAAATACAAGAACTTTTCGTGGTTTTTGTCAATTTTCGTTGGTTTTCATCTCATGAACTGATTTCAGTCAGCTTGATCTTTCTTCTTTTATGCAAAAAGATTTTATCTTCAAATGCAAGAACTTTTTGTCGTTTTGTTGGTTTTCAGCAATTGAACATATTTCTGCGAGGTAGAAGTTTTTTCTTTAATGGCTTACGATTTTTCTTAAAATACAAGAACTTTTCGTGGTTCTTGTCAATTTATGTTGGTTTTCATCTAATGAACTGATTTCAGTCAGCTAGATCTTTCTTCTTTAATGCAAAAAGATTTCGTCTTCAAATACAAGAACTTTTCGTGGCTTTGTTGGTTTTCAGCAAATGAACATATTTCAGCGAAGGAGAAGTTTTTTCGTTAAAGCTTCAGATTTAATCTTAAAATACAAGAAATTTTCGTGGTTCTTGTCAATTTTTGTTGGTTTTCTTCTCATGAACTTATTTCAGTCAGCTGGATCTTCTTTAATGCAAAAAGATTATATCTTCAAATACAAGAACTTTTCGTGGTTTTGTTGGTTTTCTGCAAATTAACATATTTCAGCGAGTTAGAAGTTTTTTCTTTAATGGCTTAAGATTTTTCTTTAAATACAAGAACTTTTCGTGGTTCTTGTCAATTTTTGTTGGTTTTCATCGAATGAACTTATTTCAGTCAGCTAGATCTTTCTTCTTGAATGCAAAAAGATTTTGTCTTCAAAGACAAGAACTTTTCGTCATTTTGTTGGTTCTCAGCAAATGAACATATTTCAGCGAGGTCGAAATTTTTTCCTTGATTGCTTCTTATTCTTTCTAAAAATACAAGAACTTTTCGTGATTCTTGTCAATTTTTGTTGGTTTTCATCTGATGAACTTATTTCAGTCAGCCAGATCTTTCTTCTTTGATGCAAAAAGATTTAATCTTCAAGTACAAGAACTTTTCGTGGTTTTGTTCGTTTCAGCGAGGGAGAAGTTTTTTCTTTAATGGCTTAAGATTTTCCTTAAAATACAAGAACTTTTCGTGGTTCTTGTCAATTTATGTTGGTTTTCATCGAATGAACTTATTTCAGTCCGCTCGATCTTTCTTCTTTAATGCAAAAAGATTTCATCTTCAAATACAAGAACTTTTCGTGGTTTTCTTCGTTTTCAGCAAATGATCATATTTCAGCGAGGTCGAATTTTTTTCTTTGATAGCTTCTGATTTTTTCTTCAAATACAAGAACTTTTCGTGGTTTTTGTCAATTTTCGTTGGTTTTCATCTATTGAACATATTTCAGTCAGCTCGATCTTTCTTCTTTAATGCAAATAGATTTCATCTTCAAATACAATAACTTTTCGTGGTTTTGTTGGTTTTCAGCAATTGAACATATTTCAGTGAGGGAGAAGTTTTTTCTTCAATAGCTTAAGATTGCATCTTAAAATACAAGAACTTTTCGTGGTTCTTGTCAATTTATGTTGGTTTTCATCTAATGAACTTATTTCAGTCAGCTCGATCTTCTTTAATTCAAAAAGATTTGATCTTCAAATACAAGAACTTTTCGTGGTTTTGATCGTTTTCAGCAAATGAAGATGTTTCAGCGAGGGAGAAGTTTTTTCTTTAAGATCTTAAGATTTTATCTTAAAATACAAGAACTTTTCGTGGTTCTTGTCAATTTTTTTTGGTTTTCATCGAATGAACTTACTTCAGTCAGCTAGATCATTCTTCTTTAATGCAAAAAGATTTCGTCTTCAAATACAAGCACTTTTCGTCGTTTTGTTGGTTGTCAGCAAAAGAACATATTTCAGCGATGTCGAAATTTTTTCCTTGATAGCTTCTGATTTTTTCTTAAAATACAAGAACTTTTCGTGATTTTTGTCAATTTTTGTTGGTTTTCATCTCATGAACTTATTTCAGTCAGCTAGATCTTTCTTCTTTAATGCAAATAGATTTCATCTTCAAATACAAGAACTTTTCGTGGTTTATTTGGTTTTCAGAAAATGAACATATTTCGGCGAGGTGGAAGTGTTCTCTTTAATGGCTTAAGATTTTTCTTAAAATACAAGAACTTTTCGTGGTTCTTGTCAATTTTTGTTGGTTTTCATCTGATGAACTTATTTCAGTCAGCTAGATCTTTCTTCTTTAATGCAAAGAGATTTTATCTTCAAATACAAGAACTTTTCGTGGTTTTGTTGGTTTTCAGCAAGTGAACATATTTCAGCGAGGGAGAAGTTTTTTCTTCAATAGCTTAAGATTTTATCTTAAAATACAAGAACTTTTCGTGGTTCTTGTCAATTTTTGTTGATTTTCATCCAATGAACTTATTTCAGTCAGCTCGATCTTTCTTCTTTAAAGCAAAAAGATTTCATCTTCAAATACAAGAACTTTTTGTGGTTTTGTTCGTTTTCAGCAAATGAACATATTTCAGCTAGGGAGAAGTTTTTTCTTCAATAGCTTAAGATTTTATCTAAAAATACAAGAACTTTTCGTGGTTCTTGTCAATTTTTGTTGATTTTCATCCAATGAACTTATATCAGTCAGCTCGATCTTTCCTCTTTGATGCAAAAAGATTTTATCTTCAAATACAAGAACTTTTCGTGGTTTTGTTGGTTTCAGCGAGGTAGAAGTTTTTTCTTTAATGGCTTAAGATTTTCCTTAAAATAAAAGAACTTTTCGTGGTTCTTGTCAATTTATGTTGGTTTTCATCCAATGAACTTATTTCAGTCAGCTCGATCTTTCTTCTTTAATGCAAAAAGATTTCATCTTCAAATACTAGAACTTTCATGGTTTTGTTGGTTTTCAGCAAATGAACATATTTCAGTGAGGGAGAAGTTTTTTCTTTAATAGCTTAAGATTGCATCTTAAAATACAAGAACTTTTCGTGGTTCTTGTCAATTTTGTTGGTTTTCATCCAATGAACTTATTTCAGTCAGCTGAATATTTCTTCTTTAATGGAAAAAGATTCCATCTTCAAATACAAGAACTTTTCGTGGTTTTGTTCGTTTTCAGCAAATGAACGTATTTCAGGGTGGTCGAATTTTTTTCTTTGATAGCTTCTGATTTTTTCTTAAAATACAAGAACTTTTCGTGATTTTTGTCAATTTTTGTTGGTTTTCATCTCATGAACTTATTTCAGTCAGCTAGATCTTTCTTCTTTAATGCAAATAGATTTCATCTTCAAATACAAGAACTTTTCGTGGTTTATTTGGTTTTCAGCAAATGAACATATTTCGGCGAGGTGGAAGTGTTCTCTTTAATGGCTTAAGATTTTTCTTAAAATACAAGAACTTTTCGTGGTTCTTGTCAATTTTTGTTGGTTTTCATCTGATGAACTTATTTCAGTCAGCTAGATCTTTCTTCTTTAATGCAAAAAGATTTTATCTTCAAATACAAGAACTTTTCGTGGTTTTGTTGGTTTTCAGCAAATGAACATATTTCAGCGAGGGATAAGTTTTTTCTTTAATGGCTTAAGATTTTCCTTAAAATACAAGAACTTTTCGTGGTTCTTCTCAATTGATGTTGGTTTTCATCTGATGAACTTATTTCAGTCAGCTCAATCTTTCTTCTTTAATGCAAAAAGATTTCATCTTCAAATGCAAGAACTTTTTGTGGTTTTGTTCGTTTTCAGCAAATGAACATATTTCAGCGAGGGAGAAGTTTTTTCTTCAATAGCTTAAGATTTTATCTAAAAATACAAGAACTTTTCGTGGTTCTTGTCAATTTTTGTTGATTTTCATCCAATGAACTTATATCAGTCAGCTCGATCTTTCCTCTTTGATGCAAAAAGATTTTATCTTCAAATACAAGAACTTTTCGTGGTTTTGTTGGTTTCAGCGAGGTAGAAGTTTTTTCTTTAATGGCTTAAGATTTTCCTTAAAATAAAAGAACTTTTCGTGGTTCTTGTCAATTTATGTTGGTTTTCATCCAATGAACTTATTTCAGTCAGCTCGATCTTTCTTCTTTAATGCAAAAAGATTTCATCTTCAAATACTAGAACTTTCATGGTTTTGTTGGTTTTCAGCAAATGAACATATTTCAGTGAGGGAGAAGTTTTTTCTTTAATAGCTTAAGATTGCATCTTAAAATACAAGAACTTTTCGTGGTTCTTGTCAAATTTTGTTGGTTTTCATCCAATGAACTTATTTCAGTCAGCTGAATATTTCTTCTTTAATGGAAAAAGATTCCATCTTCAAATACAAGAACTTTTCGTGGTTTTGTTCGTTTTCAGCAAATGAACGTATTTCAGCGTGGTCGAATTTTTTTCTTTGATAGCTTCTGATTTTTTCTTCAAATACAAGAACTTTTCGTGTTTTTTGTCAATTTTCGTTGGTTTTCATCGAATGAACTTATTTCAGTCAGCTAGATCTTTCTTCTTTAATGCAAATAGATTTCATCTTCAAATACAATGACTTTTCGTGGTTTTGTTGGTTTTCAGCAATTGAACATATTTCAGCGAGGCAGAAGTTTTTTCTTTAATGGCTTAAGATTTTTCTTAAAATACAAGAACTTTTCGTGGTTCTTGTCAATTTATGTTGGTTTTCATCTAATGAACTGATTTCAGTCAGCTCGATCTTTGTTCTTTAATGCAAAAAGATTTCATCTTCAAATACAAGAACTTTTCGTGGTTTTGATGGTTTTCAGCAAATGAACATATTTCAGTGAGGGAGAAGTTTTTTCTTCAATAGCTTAAGATTGCATCTTAAAATACAAGAACTTTTCGTGGTTCTTGTCAAGTTTTGTTAGTTCTCATCCAATGAACTTATTTCAGTCAGCTAGATCTTTCTTCTTTAATTCAAAAAGATTTTATCTTCAAATACAAGATCTTTTCGTCGTTTTGTTCGTTTTCAGCAAATGAAGATGTTTCAGCGAGGGAGAAGTTTTTTCTTTAAGAGCTTAAGATTTTATCTTAAAATACAAGAACTTTTCGTGGTTCTTGTCAATTTTTGTTGGTTTTCATCGAATGAACTTATTTCAGTCAGCTAGATCTTTCTTCTTTAATGCAAAAAGATTTCGTCTTCAAATACAAGAACTTTTCGTCGTTTTGTTGGTTGTCAGCAAAAGAACATATTTCAGCGAGGTCGAAATTTTTTCATTAATAGCTTCTGATTTTTTCTTAAAATACAAGAACTTTTCGTGATTTTTGTCAATTTCTGTTGGTTTTCATCTCATGAACTGATTTCAGTCAGCTCGATCTTTGTTCTTTAATGCAAATAGATTTCATCTTCAAATACAAGAACTTTTCGTGGTTTATTTGGTTTTCAGCAAATGAACATATTTCAGCGCGGTGGAAGTGTTCTCTTTAATGGCTTAAGATTTTTCTTAAAATACAAGAACTTTTCGTGGTTCTTGTCATTTTTTGTTGGTTTTCATCTAATGAACTTATTTCAGTCAGCTCGATCTTTCCACTTTAATGCAAAGAGATTTTATCTTCAAATACAAGAACTTTTCGTGATTTTGTTGGTTTTCAGCAAGTGGACATATTTCAGCGAGGGAGAAGATTTTTCTTTAATAGCTTAAGATTGCATCTTAAAATACAAGAACTTTTCGTGGTTCTTGTCAAGTTTTGTTGGTTTTCATCTTCTGAAATTATTTCAGTCAGCTAGATCTTTCTTCTTTAATGCAAAGAGATTTTATCTTCAAACCACTTTTCGTGGTTTTGTTGGTTTTCAGCAAGTGAACATATTTTAGCGAGGGAGAGGTTTTTACTTTAAGAGCTTTAGATTGCATCTTAAAATACAAGAAATTTTCGTGGTTCTTGTCAAGTTTAGTTGGTTTTCATCCAATGAACTTATTTCAGTCAGCCAGATCTTTCTTCTTTCATTGAAAAAGATTTCATCTTCTAATACAAGAACTTTTCGTCGTTTTGTTCGTTTTCAGCAAATGAACATATTTCAGCGAGGGAGAAGTTTTTTCTTTAATAGCTTAAGATTTTATCTTAAAATACAAGAACTTTTCGTGGTTCTTGTCAATTTTTGTTGATTTTCATCCAATGAACTTATTTCAGTCAGCTCGATCTTTCTTCTTTAAAGCAAAAAGTTTTTATCTTCAAATACAAGAACTTTTCGTGGTTTTGTTGGTTTTCAGCAAATGAACATATTTCAGCGAGGGAGAAGTTTTTTCTTTAAGAGCTTAAGATTTTCCTTAAAATACAAGAACTTTTCGTGGTTCTTGTCAATTTATGTTGGTTTTCATCGAATGAACTTATTTCAGTCAGCTCGATCTATCTTCTTTAATGCAAAAAATTTCATCTTCAAATACAAGAATTTTTCGTGGTTTTGTTGGTTTTCAGCAAATTAACATATTTCAGCAATGGAGAAGTTTTTTCTTTCATGGCTTAAGATTTTTCTTAAAATACAAGAACTTTTCGTGGTTCTTGTCAATTTTTGTTGGTTTTCATCCAATGAAGTTATTTCAGTCAGCGAGATCTTTCTTCGTTAATGGCAAAAGATTCCAACTTCAAATACAAGAACTTTTCGTGGTTTTGTTCGTTTTCAGCAAATGAACATATTTCAGCGAGGTAGAATTTTTTTCTTTGATAGCTTCTCATTTTTTCTTCAAATGCAAGAACTTTTCGTGGTTCTTGTCAATTTTTGTTGGTTTTCAGCTAATGAACTAATTTCAGTCAGCTGGATCTTCTTTAATGCAAAAAGATTGTATCTTCAAATACAAGAACTTTTCGTGGTTTTGTTGGTTTTCTGCAAATTAACATATTTCAGCGAGGTAGATGTTTTTTCTTTAATGGCTTAAGATTTTTTTTAAAATACGAGAACTTTTCGTGGTTCTTGTCAATTTAAGTTGGTTTTCATCTAATGAACGTTTTCAGTCAGCTAGATCTTTCTTCTTTAATGCAATTTATGTTGGTTTTCATCGAATGAACTTATTTCAGTCAGCGAGATCTTTCTTCTTTAATGCAATAAGATTTTTTCGTCAAATACAAAAACTTTTCGTCGTTTTGTTGTTTGTCAGCAAATGAACATATTTCAGCGAGGTCGAAATTTTTTCCTTGATAGCTTGTGATTTTTTCTTAAAATACAAGAACTTTTCGTGATTTTTGTCAATTTTTTTTGGTTTTCATCTAATGAACTTATTTCAGTCAGCTAGATCTTTCTTCTTTAATGGAAAAAGATTTTATCTTCAAACACAATAACTTTTCGTGGTTTTGTTCGTTTTCAGCAAATGAACATATTTCAGCGAGGGAGAAGTTTTTTCTTTAATAGCTTAAGATTTTATCTAAAAATACAAGAACTTTTCGTAGTTCTTGTCAATTTTTGTTGATTTTCATCCAATGAACTTATTTCAGTCAGCTCGATCTTTCCTCTTTGATGCAAAAAGATTTTATCTTCAAATACAAGAAGTTTTCGTGGTTTTGTTGGTTTCAGCGAGGTAGAAGTTTTTTATTTAATGGCTTAAGATTTTCCTTAAAATACAAGAACTTTTCGTGGTTCTTGTCAATTTTTGTTGGATTTCATCTAATGAACGTATTTCAGTCAGCTGGATCTTTCTTCTTTAATGCAAATAGATTTCATCTTCAAATACAAGAATTTTTCGTGGTTTTGTTGGTTTTCAGCAATTGAACATATTTCAGCGAGGGAGAAGTGTTTTCTTTAATGGCTTAAGATTTATCTAAAAATACAAGAACTTTTCGTGGTTCTTGTCAATTTTTGTTGGTTTTCATCCAATGAACTTATTTCAGTCAGCGAGATCTTTCTTCGTTCATGGAAAAAGATTCCATCTTCAAATACAAGAACTTTTCGTGGTTTTGTTCGTTTTCAGCAAATGAACATATTTCAGCGAGGTCGAATTTTTTTCTTTGATAGCTTCTCATTTTTTCTTCAAATACAAGAACTTTTCGTGGTTCTTGTCAATTTTTGTTGGTTTTCATCTAATGAACTTATTTCAGTCAGCTAGATCTTTCTTCTTTAATGCAAATAGATTTCATCTTCAAATACAAGAACTTTTCGTGGTTTTTTTGGTTTTCAGCAAATGAACATATTTCAGCGAAGGAGAAGTTTTTTCGTTAAAGCTTCAGTTTTAATCTTAAAATACAAGAACTTTTCGTGGTTCTTGTCAATTTTTGTTGGTTTTCATCTCATGAACTTATTTCAGTCAGCTCGATCTTTCATCTTTAATGCAAAAAGATTTCATCTTCAAATACAAGAACTTTTCGTGGTTTTGTTCGTTTTCAGCAAATGAACATATTTCAGTGAGGGAGAAGTTATTTCGTCAATAGCTTAAGATTGCATCTTAAAATACAAGAACTTTTCGTGGTTCTTGTCAAGTTTTGTTGGTTTTCAGCTAATGAACTTATTTCAGTCAGCTGGATCTTCTTTAATGCAACAAGATTGTATCTTCAAATACAAGAACTTTTCGTGGTTTTGTTGGTTTTCTGCAAATTAACATATTTCAGCGAGGTCGAAGTTTTTTTTTAATGGCTTAAGATTTTTCTTAAAATACAAGAACATTTCGTGGTTCTTGTCAATTTTTGTTGGTTTTCATCCAATGAACTTATTTCAGTCAGCTGGATCTTTCTTTTTTAATGCAAAAAGATTTTATTTTCAAATACAAGAACTTTTCGTGGTTTTGTTGGTTTTCAGCAAATGAACATTTTTCAGCGAGGGAGACGTTTTTCCTTTAATCACTCAAGATTTTATCTTAAAATACAAGAACTTTTCGTGGTTCTTGTCAATTTTTGTTGGTTTTCATCTAATGAACTTATTTCAGTCAGCTAGATCTTTCTTCTTTCATGCAAAAAGATTTTATCTTCAAATACAAGAACTTTTCGTTGTTTTATTGGTTTTCAGCAAATGAACATATTTCAGCGAGGGAGACGTTTTTTCATTAATAGCTCAAGATTTTACCTGAAAATACAAGAACTTTTCGTGGTTCTTGTCAATTTTTGTTGGTTTTCATCTGATGACTTATTTCAGTCAGCGAGATCTTTCTTCTTTAATGCAAAAAGATTTAATCTTCAAATACAAGAACTTTTCGTGGTTTTGTTGGTTTTCAGCAAATAAACATTTTTCAGCGAGGGAGACGTTTTTTCTTTAATAGCTCAAGATTTTACCTTAAAATACAAGAACTTTTCGTGGTTCTTGTCAATTTTTGTTGATTTTCATCTGATGAACTTATTTCAGACAGATAGATCTTTCTTCTTTAATGCAAAATGATTTTATCTTCAAATACAAGAACTTTTCGTGGTTTTGTTGGTTTTCAGCAAATGAACATTTTTCAGCGAGGGAGACGTTTTTTCTTTAATAGCTCAAGATTTTATCTTCAAATACAAGAACTTTTCGTGGTTTTGCTCGTTTTCAGCAAATGAACATTTTTCAGCGAGGGAGATGTTTTTTCTTTAATCACTCAAGATTTTATCTTAAAATACAATAACTTTTCGTGGTTCTTGTCAACTTTTCTTGGTTTTCATCCAATGAACTTATTTCAGTCAGCTTGATCTTCCTTCTTTCAAGCAAAAAGATTTTATCTTCATATACAATAACTTTTCGTGGTTTTGTTGGTTTTCAGCAAATGAACATATTTCAGCGAGGGAGACGTTTTTTCTTTAATAGCTCAAGATTTTATCTTAAAATACAATAACTTTTTGTGGTTCTTGTCAACTTTTCTTGGTTTTCATCCAATAAACTTATTTCAGTCAGCTTGATCTTCCTTCTTTCATGCAAAAAGATTTTCTCTTCAAATACAGAACTTTTCGTGGTTTTGTTGATTTTCAGCAAATGAACATTTTTCAGCGAGGGAGACGTTTTTTCTTTAATCACTCAAGATTTTATCTTAAAATACAAGAACTTTTCGTGGTTCTTGTCAATTTTTGTTGGTTTTCATCTAATGAACTTATTTCAGTCAGCCAGATCTTTCATCTTTAATGCAAAATGATTTTATCTTCAAATACAAGAACTTTTCGTGGTTTTGTTGGTTTTCAGCAAATGAACATATTTCAGCGAGGGAGACGTTTTTTCTTTAATAGCTCAAGATTTTACCTGAAAATACAAGAACTTTTCGTGGTTCTTGTCAATTTTTGTTGGTTTTCATCTGATGAACTTATTTCAGTCAGCGAGATCTATCTTCTTTAATGCAAAAAGATTTTATCTTCAAATACAAGAACTTTTCGTGGTTTTGTTGGTTTTCAGCAAATTAACATTTTTCAGCGAGGGAGACGTTTTTTCTTTAATCACTCAAGATTTTATCTTAAAATACAAGAACTTTTCGTGGTTCTTGTCAATTTTTGTTGGTTTTCATCTAATGAACTTATTTCAGTCAGCCAGATCTTTCATCTTTAATGCAAAATGATTTTATCTTCAAATACAAGAACTTTTCGTGGTTTTGTTGGTTTTCAGCAAATGAACATATTTCAGCGAGGGAGACGTTTTTTCTTTAATAGCTCAAGATTTTACATTAAATACAAGAACATTTCGTGGTTCTTGTCAATTTTTGTTGGTTTTCATCCAATGAACTTATTTCAGTCAGCTGGATCTTTCTTCGTTAATGCAAAAAGATTTTATTTTCAAATACAAGAACTTTTCGTGGTTTTGTTGGTTTTCAGCAAATGAACATTTTTCAGCGAGGGAGACGTTTTTTCTTTAATCACTCAAGATTTTGTCTTAAAATACAAGAACTTTTCGTGGTTCTTGTCAATTTTTGTTGGTTTTCATCTAATGAACTTATTTCAGTCAGCTCGATCTTTCTTCTTTAATGCAAAAAGATTTTATCTTCAAATACAAGAACTTTTCGTGGTTTTGTTGGTTTTCAGCAAATGAACATTCTTCAGCGAGAGAGACGTTTTTTCTTTAATAGCTCAAGATTTTATCTTAAAATACAAGAATTTTTCGTGGTTCTTGTCAACTTTTCTTGGTTTTCATCCAATGAACTTATTTCAGTCAGCTTGATCTTCCTTCTTTCATGCAAAAAGATTTTCTCTTCAAATACAAGAACTTTTCGTGCTTTTGTTGGTTTTCAGCAAATGAACATATTTCAGCGAGGGAGACGTTTTTTCTTTAATAGCTCAAGATTTTACCTTAAAATACAAGAACTTTTCGTGGTTCTTGTCAATTTTTGTTGGTTTTCATCTGATGAACTTATTTCAGTCAGCTAGATCTTTCTTCTTTAATGCAAAAAGATTTTATCTTCAAATACAAGAACATTGCGTGGTTTTGTTGGTTTTCAGCAAATGAACATTTTTCAGCGAGGGAGACGTTTTTTCTTTAATCACTCAAGATTTTATCTTAAAATACAAGAACTTTTCGTGGTTCTGGTCAGTTTTTGTTGGTTTTCATCTAATGAACTCATTTCAGTCAGCTGGATCTTTCTTCTTTGATGCAAAAAGATTTTATCTTCAAATACAAGAACTTTTCGTGGTTTTGTTCGTTTTCAGCAAATGAACATATTTCAGCGAGGTCGAATTTTTTTCTTTGATAGCTTCTCATTTTTTCTTCAAATACAAGAACTTTTCGTGGTTTTTGTCAATTTTCGTTGGATTTCATCTAATGAACTGATTTCAGTCAGCTAGATCTTTCTTCTTTTATGCAAAAATATTTTATCTTCAAATGCAAGAACTTTTTGTCGTTTTGTTGGTTTTCAGCAATTGAACATATTTCTGCGAGGTAGAAGTTTTTTCTTTAATGGCTTAAGATTTTTCTTAAAATACAAGAACTTTTCGTGGTTCTTGTCAATTTATGTTGGTTTTCATCTGATGAACTGATTTCAGTCAGCGAGATCTTTCTTCTTTAATGCAAAAAGATTTCGTCTTCAAATACAAGAACTTTTCGTCGTTTTGTTGGTTGTCAGCAAATGAACAGATTTCAGCGAAGGAGAAGTTTTTTCGTTAAAGCTTCAGATTTAATCTTAAAATACAAGAACTTTTCGTGGTTCTTGTCAATTTTTGTTGGTTTTCATCTCATGAACTTATTTCAGTCAGCTAGTTCTTTCCCCTTTAATGCAAAAAGATTTTATCTTCAAATACAGAACTTTTCGTGGTTTTGTTGGTTTTCTGCAAATTAACATATTTCAGCGAGGGAGAAGTTTTTTCTTTAATAGCTTAAGATTTTATCTAAAAACACAAGAACTTTTCGTGGTTCTTGTCAATTTTTGTTGGTTTTCATCTAATGAACGTATTTCAGTCAGCTAGATCTTTCTTCTTTAATGCAAATAGATTTCATCTTCAAATGCAAGAACTTTTCGTGGTTTTTTTGGTTTTCAGCAAATGAACATATTTCAGCGAAGGAGAAGTTTTTTCGTTAAAGCTTCAGTTTTAATCTTAAAATACAAGAACTTTTCGTGGTTCTTGTCAATTTTTGTTGGTTTTCATCTCATGAACTTATTTCAGTCAGCTCGATCTTTCTTCTTTGATGCAAAAAGATTTCATCTTCAAATACAAGAACTTTTCGTGGTTTTGTTCGTTTTCAGCAAATGAACATATTTCAGTGAGGTAGAAGTTTTTTTTTTAATGGCTTCAGATTTTTCTTAAAATACAAGAACATTTCGTGGTTCTTGTCAATTTTTGTTGGTTTTCATCCAATGAACTTATTTCAGTCAGCTGGATCTTTCTTTTTTAATGCAAAAAGATTTTATTTTCAAATACAAGAACTTTTCGTGGTTTTGTTGGTTTTCAGCAAATGAACATATTTCAGCGAGGGAGATGTTTTTTCTTTAATAGCTCAAGATTTTACCTTAATATACAAGAACTTTTCGTGGTTCTTGTCAATTTTTGTTGGTTTTCATCTGATGAACTTATTTCAGTCAGCTAGATCTTTCTTCTTTCATGCAAAAAGATTTTATCTTCAAATACAAGAACTTTTCGTTGTTTTGTTGGTTTTCAGCAAAAGAACATATTTCAGTGAGGGAGACGTTTTTTCATTAATAGCTCAAGATTTTACCTGAAAATACAAGAACTTTTCGTGGTTCTTGTCAATTTTTGTTGGTTTTCATCTGATGACTTATTTCAGTCAGCGAGATCTTTCTTCTTTAATGCAAAAAGATTTAATCTTCAAATACAAGAACTTTTCGTGGTTTTGTTGGTTTTCAGCAAATTAACATTTTTCAGCGAGGGAGACGTTTTTTCTTAAAATAGCTCAAGATTTTACCTTAAAATACAAGAACTTTTCGTGGTTCTTGTCAATTTTTGTTGATTTTCATCTCATGAACTTATTTCAGTCAGCTCGATCTTTCTTCTTTAATGCAAAAAGATTTCATCTTCAAATACAAGAACTTTTCGTGGTTTTGTTCGTTTTCAGCAAATGAACATATTTCAGTGAGGGAGAAGTTATTTCGTCAATAGCTTAAGATTGTATCTTCAAATACAAGAACTTTTCGTGGTTTTGTTGGTTTTCTGCAAATTAACATATTTCAGCGAGGTAGAAGTTTTTTTTTTAATGGCTTCAGATTTTTCTTAAAATACAAGAACATTTCGTGGTTCTTGTCAATTTTTGTTGGTTTTCATCCAATGAACTTATTTCAGTCAGCTGGATCTTTCTTTTTTAATGCAAAAAGATTTTATTTTCAAATACAAGAACTTTTCGTGGTTTTGTTGGTTTTCAGCAAATGAACATATTTCAGCGAGGGAGATGTTTTTTCTTTAATAGCTCAAGATTTTACCTTAATATACAAGAACTTTTCGTGGTTCTTGTCAATTTTTGTTGGTTTTCATCTGATGAACTTATTTCAGTCAGCTAGATCTTTCTTCTTTCATGCAAAAAGATTTTATCTTCAAATACAAGAACTTTTCGTTGTTTTGTTGGTTTTCAGCAAAAGAACATATTTCAGTGAGGGAGACGTTTTTTCATTAATAGCTCAAGATTTTACCTGAAAATACAAGAACTTTTCGTGGTTCTTGTCAATTTTTGTTGGTTTTCATCTGATGACTTATTTCAGTCAGCGAGATCTTTCTTCTTTAATGCAAAAAGATTTAATCTTCAAATACAAGAACTTTTCGTGGTTTTGTTGGTTTTCAGCAAATTAACATTTTTCAGCGAGGGAGACGTTTTTTCTTTAATAGCTCAAGATTTTACCTTAAAATACAAGAACTTTTCGTGGTTCTTGTCAATTTTTGTTGATTTTCATCTGATGAACTTATTTCAGTCAGCTGGATCTTTCTTCTTAATGCAAAAAGATTTCATCTTCAAATACAAGAACTTTTCGTGGTTTTGTTGGTTTTCAGCAAATGAACATTTTTCAGCGAGGGAGACGTTGTTTCTTTAATAGCTCAAGATTTTACCTGAAAATACAAGAACTTTTCGTGGTACTTGTCAATTTTTGTTGGTTTTCATCTGATGAACTTATTTCAGTCAGCTAGATCTTTCTTCTTAATGCAAAAAGATTTTATCTTCAAATACAAGAACTTTTCGTGGTTTTGTTGGTTTTCAGCAAATGAACATTTTTCAGCGAGGGAGACGTTTTTTCTTTAATAGCTCAAGATTTTATCTTCAAATACAAGAACTTTTCGTGGTTTTGCTCGTTTTCAGCAAATGAACATTTTTCAGCGAGGGAGATGTTTTTTCTTTAATCACTCAAGATTTTATCTTAAAATACAATAACTTTTCGTGGTTCTTGTCAACTTTTCTTGGTTTTCATCCAATGAACTTATTTCAGTCAGCTTGATCTTCCTTCTTTCAAGCAAAAAGATTTTATCTTCAAATACAATAACTTTTCGTGGTTTTGTTGGTTTTCAGCAAATGAACATATTTCAGCGAGGGAGAAGTTTTTTCTTTAACAGCTCAAGATTTTATCTTAAAATACAATAACTTTTCGTGGTTCTTGTCAACTTTTCTTGGTTTTCATCCAATGAACTTATTTCAGTCAGCTTGATCTTCCTTCTTTCATGCAAAAAGATTTTCTCTTCAAATACAAGAACTTTTCGTGGTTTTGTTGGTTTTCAGCAAATGAACATATTTCATCGAGGGAGACGTTTTTTCTTTAATAGCTCAAGATTTTACCTTAAAATACAAGAACTTTTCGTGGTTCTTGTCAATTTTTGTTGGTTTTCATCTGATGAATTTATTTCAGTCAGCTAGTTCTTTCCCCTTTAATGCAAAAAGATTTTATCTTCAAATACAGAACTTTTCGTGGTTTTGTTGATTTTCAGCAAATGAACATTTTTCAGCGAGAGAGACGTTTTTTCTTTAATCACTCAAGATTTTATCTTAAAATACAAGAACTGTTCGTGGTTCTTGTCAATTGTTGTTGGTTTTCATCTAATGAACTTATTTCAGTCAGCCGGATCTTTCATCTTTAATGCAAAATGATTTTATCTTCAAATACAAGAACTTTTCGTGGTTTTGTTGGTTTTCAGCAAATGAACATATTTCAGCGAGGGAGACGTTTTTTCTTTAATAGCTCAAGATTTTACCTGAAAATACAAGAACTTTTCGTGGTTCTTGTCAATTTTTGTTGATTTTCATCTGATGAACTTATTTCAGTCAGCTAGATCTTTCTTCTTAATGCAAAAAGATTTTATCTTCAAATACAAGAACTTTTCGTGGTTTTGTTGGTTTTCAGCAAATGAACATTTTTCAGCGAGGGAGCCGTTTTTTCTTTAATAGCTCAAGATTTTATCTTAAAATACAAGAACTTTTCGTGGTTCTTGTTAACTTTTCTTGGTTTTCATCTAATGAACTTATTTCAGTCAGCTTGATCTTCCTTCTTTCATGCAAAAATATTTTCTCTTCAAATACAAGAACTTTTCGTGGTTTTGTTGGTTTTCAGCAAATGATCATATTTCAGCGAGGGAGACGTTTTTTCTTGAACAGCTCAAGATTTTGCCTTAAAATACAAGAACGTTTCGTGGTTCTTGTCAGCTTTTGTTGGTTTTCATCTAATGAACTTATTTCAGTCAGCTAGATCTTTCTTCTTTAATGCAAAAAGATTTTATCTTGAAATACAAGAACTTTTCGTTGTTTTGTTGGTTTTCAGCAAATGAACAGATTTCAGCGAGGGAGACGTTTTTTCTTTAATAGCTCAAGATTTTACCTGAAAATTCAAGAACTTTTCGTGGTTCTTGTCAATTTTTGTTGGCTTTCATCTGATGAACTTATTTCAGTCAGCTCGATCTTTCTTCTTTAATGCAAAAAGATTTTGTCTTCAAATACAAGAACTTTTCGTGGTTTTGTTGGTTTTCAGCAAATGAACATTTTTCAGCGAGGGAGACGTTTTTTCTTTCATCACTCAAGATTTTATCTTAAAATACAAGAACTTTTCGTGGTTCTTGTCAATTTTTGTTGGTTTTCATCTAATGAACTTATTTCAGTCAGCTCGATCTTTCTTCTTTAATGCAAAAAGATTTTATCTTCAAATGCAAGAACTTTTCGTGGTTTTGTTGGTTTTCAGCAAATGAACAGATTTCAGCGAGGGAGACGTTTTTTCTTTAATAGCTCAAGATTTTACCTTAAAATACAAGAACTTTTCGTGGTTCTTGTCAATTTTTGTTGGTTTTCATCTGATGAATTTATTTCAGTCAGCTAGTTCTTTCCCCTTTAATGCAAAAAGATTTTATCTTCAAATACAGAACTTTTCGTGGTTTTGTTGATTTTCAGCAAATGAACATTTTTCAGCGAGGGAGACGTTTTTTCTTTAATCACTCAAGATTTTATCTTAAAATACAAGAACTGTTCGTGGTTCTTGTCAATTGTTGTTGGTTTTCATCTAATGAACTTATTTCAGTCAGCCGGATCTTTCATCTTTAATGCAAAATGATTTTATCTTCAAATACAAGAACTTTTCGTGGTTTTGTTGGTTTTCAGCAAATGAACATATTTCAGCGAGGGAGACATTTTTTCTTTAATAGCTCAAGATTTTACCTGAAAATACAAGAACTTTTCGTGGTTCTTGTCAATTTTTGTTGGTTTTCATCTGATGAACTTATTTCAGTCAGCTAGATCTTTCTTCTTCAAAGCAAAAAGATTTTATCTTCAAATACAAGAACTTTTCGTGGTTTTGTTGGTTTTCAGCAAATTAACATTTTTCAGCGAGGGAGACGTTTTTTCTTTAAAAGCTCAAGATTTTACCTTAAAATACAAGAACTTTTCGTGGTTCTTGTCAATTTTTGTTGATTTTAATCTGATGAACTTATTTCAGTCAGCTAGATCTTTCTTCTTAATGCAAAAAGATTTTATCTTCAAATACAAGAACTTTTCGTGGTTTTGTTGGTTTTCAGCAAATGAACATTTTTCAGCGAGGGAGACGTTTTTTCTTTAATAGCTCAAGATTTTATCTTAAAATACAAGAACTTTTCGTGGTTCTTGTTAACTTTTCTTGGTTTTCATCTAATGAACTTATTTCAGTCAGCTTGATCTTCCTTCTTTCATGCAAAAATATTTTCTCTTCAAATACAAGAACTTTTCGTGGTTTTGTTGGTTTTCAGCAAATGATGATATTTCAGCGAGGGAGACGTTTTTTCTTGAACAGCTCAAGATTTTGCCTTAAAATACAAGAACGTTTCGTGGTTCTGGTCAGCTTTTGTTGGTTTTCATCTAATGAACTTATTTCAGTCAGCCAGATCTTTCTTCTTTCATGCAAAAAGATTTTATCTTCAAATACAAGAACTTTTCGTGGTTTTGTTGGTTTTCAGCAAATGAACATATTTCAGCGAGGGAGACGTTTTTTCTTTAATAGCTCAAGATTTTATCTTAAAATACAAGAACTTTTCGTGGTTCTTGTCAATTTTTCTTGGTTTTCATCTCATGAACTTATTTCAGTCAGCTAGATCTTTCTTCTTTAATGCAAATAGATTTTATCTTCAAACACAAGAACTTTTCGTGGTTTTGTTGGTTTTCAGCAAATGAACATTTTTCAGCGAGGGAGACGTTTTTTCTTTAATCACTCAAGATTTTATCTTAAAATACAAGAACTTTTCGTGGTTCTGGTCCATTTTTGTTGGTTTTCATCCAATGAACTTATTTCAGTCAGCGAGATCTTTCTTCTTTAATGCAAAAAGATTTTATCTTG
Organism: Heptranchias perlo; assembly: GCF_035084215.1. NCBI lineage: Eukaryota > Metazoa > Chordata > Chondrichthyes > Hexanchiformes > Hexanchidae > Heptranchias > Heptranchias perlo. The sequence continues at coordinate 79,611,855 of NC_090330.1, forward strand.
AAATACAAGAACTTTTCGTGGTTTTGCTCGTTTTCAGCAAATGAACATTTTTCAGCGAGGGAGACGTTTTTTCTTTAATAGCTCAAGATTTTACATTAAAATACAAGAACATTTCGTGGTTCTTGTCAGTTTTTGTTGGTTTTCATCCAATGAACTTATTTCAGTCAGCTGGATCTTTCTTCTTTAATGCAAAAAGATTTTATTTTCAAATACAAGAACTTTTCGTGGTTTTGTTGGTTTTCAGCAAATGAACATTTTTCAGCGAGGGAGACGTTTTTCCTTTAATCACTCAAGATTTTACCTTAAAATACAAGAACTTTTCGTGGTTCTTGTCAATTTTTGTTGGTTTTCATCTAATGAACTTATTTCAGTCAGCTAGATCTTTCTTCTTTAATGCAAAAAGATTTTATCTTCAAATACAAGAACTTTTCGTGGTTTTGTTGGTTTTCAGCAAATGAACATATTTCAGCGAGGGAGACGTTGTTTCTTTAATAGCTCAAGATTTTACCTGAAAATACAAGAACTTTTCGTGGTTCTTGTCAATTTTTGTTGGTTTTCATCTGATGAACTTATTTCAGTCAGCTAGATCTTTCTTCTTAATGCAAAAAGATTTTATCTTCAAATACAAGAACTTTTCGTGGTTTTGTTGGTTTTCAGCAAATGAACATTTTTCAGCGAGGGAGACGTTTTTTCTTTAATAGCTCAAGATTTTATCTTCAAATACAAGAACTTTTCGTGGTTTTGCTCGTTTTCAGCAAATGAACATTTTTCAGCGAGGGAGATGTTTTTTCTTTAATCACTCAAGATTTTATCTTAAAATACAATAACTTTTCGTGGTTCTTGTCAACTTTTCTTGGTTTTCATCCAATGAACTTATTTCAGTCAGCTTGATCTTCCTTCTTTCAAGCAAAAAGATTTTATCTTCAAATACAATAACTTTTCGTGGTTTTGTTGGTTTTCAGCAAATGAACATATTTCAGCGAGGGAGAAGTTTTTTCTTTAACAGCTCAAGATTTTATCTTAAAATACAATAACTTTTCGTGGTTCTTGTCAACTTTTCTTGGTTTTCATCCAATGAACTTATTTCAGTCAGCTTGATCTTCCTTCTTTCATGCAAAAAGATTTTCTCTTCAAATACAAGAACTTTTCGTGGTTTTGTTGGTTTTCAGCAAATGAACATATTTCATCGAGGGAGACGTTTTTTCTTTAATAGCTCAAGATTTTACCTTAAAATACAAGAACTTTTCGTGGTTCTTGTCAATTTTTGTTGGTTTTCATCTGATGAATTTATTTCAGTCAGCTAGTTCTTTCCCCTTTAATGCAAAAAGATTTTATCTTCAAATACAGAACTTTTCGTGGTTTTGTTGATTTTCAGCAAATGAACATTTTTCAGCGAGAGAGACGTTTTTTCTTTAATCACTCAAGATTTTATCTTAAAATACAAGAACTGTTCGTGGTTCTTGTCAATTGTTGTTGGTTTTCATCTAATGAACTTATTTCAGTCAGCCGGATCTTTCATCTTTAATGCAAAATGATTTTATCTTCAAATACAAGAACTTTTCGTGGTTTTGTTGGTTTTCAGCAAATGAACATATTTCAGCGAGGGAGACGTTTTTTCTTTAATAGCTCAAGATTTTACCTGAAAATACAAGAACTTTTCGTGGTTCTTGTCAATTTTTGTTGATTTTCATCTGATGAACTTATTTCAGTCAGCTAGATCTTTCTTCTTAATGCAAAAAGATTTTATCTTCAAATACAAGAACTTTTCGTGGTTTTGTTGGTTTTCAGCAAATGAACATTTTTCAGCGAGGGAGACGTTTTTTCTTTAATAGCTCAAGATTTTATCTTAAAATACAAGAACTTTTCGTGGTTCTTGTTAACTTTTCTTGGTTTTCATCTAATGAACTTATTTCAGTCAGCTTGATCTTCCTTCTTTCATGCAAAAATATTTTCTCTTCAAATACAAGAACTTTTCGTGGTTTTGTTGGTTTTCAGCAAATGATCATATTTCAGCGAGGGAGACGTTTTTTCTTGAACAGCTCAAGATTTTGCCTTAAAATACAAGAACGTTTCGTGGTTCTTGTCAGCTTTTGTTGGTTTTCATCTAATGAACTTATTTCAGTCAGCTAGATCTTTCTTCTTTAATGCAAAAAGATTTTATCTTGAAATACAAGAACTTTTCGTTGTTTTGTTGGTTTTCAGCAAATGAACAGATTTCAGCGAGGGAGACGTTTTTTCTTTAATAGCTCAAGATTTTACCTGAAAATTCAAGAACTTTTCGTGGTTCTTGTCAATTTTTGTTGGCTTTCATCTGATGAACTTATTTCAGTCAGCTCGATCTTTCTTCTTTAATGCAAAAAGATTTTGTCTTCAAATACAAGAACTTTTCGTGGTTTTGTTGGTTTTCAGCAAATGAACATTTTTCAGCGAGGGAGACGTTTTTTCTTTCATCACTCAAGATTTTATCTTAAAATACAAGAACTTTTCGTGGTTCTTGTCAATTTTTGTTGGTTTTCATCTAATGAACTTATTTCAGTCAGCTCGATCTTTCTTCTTTAATGCAAAAAGATTTTATCTTCAAATGCAAGAACTTTTCGTGGTTTTGTTGGTTTTCAGCAAATGAACAGATTTCAGCGAGGGAGACGTTTTTTCTTTAATAGCTCAAGATTTTACCTTAAAATACAAGAACTTTTCGTGGTTCTTGTCAATTTTTGTTGGTTTTCATCTGATGAATTTATTTCAGTCAGCTAGTTCTTTCCCCTTTAATGCAAAAAGATTTTATCTTCAAATACAGAACTTTTCGTGGTTTTGTTGATTTTCAGCAAATGAACATTTTTCAGCGAGGGAGACGTTTTTTCTTTAATCACTCAAGATTTTATCTTAAAATACAAGAACTGTTCGTGGTTCTTGTCAATTGTTGTTGGTTTTCATCTAATGAACTTATTTCAGTCAGCCGGATCTTTCATCTTTAATGCAAAATGATTTTATCTTCAAATACAAGAACTTTTCGTGGTTTTGTTGGTTTTCAGCAAATGAACATATTTCAGCGAGGGAGACATTTTTTCTTTAATAGCTCAAGATTTTACCTGAAAATACAAGAACTTTTCGTGGTTCTTGTCAATTTTTGTTGGTTTTCATCTGATGAACTTATTTCAGTCAGCTAGATCTTTCTTCTTCAAAGCAAAAAGATTTTATCTTCAAATACAAGAACTTTTCGTGGTTTTGTTGGTTTTCAGCAAATTAACATTTTTCAGCGAGGGAGACGTTTTTTCTTTAAAAGCTCAAGATTTTACCTTAAAATACAAGAACTTTTCGTGGTTCTTGTTAACTTTTCTTGGTTTTCATCTAATGAACTTATTTCAGTCAGCTTGATCTTCCTTCTTTCATGCAAAAATATTTTCTCTTCAAATACAAGAACTTTTCGTGGTTTTGTTGGTTTTCAGCAAATGATGATATTTCAGCGAGGGAGACGTTTTTTCTTGAACAGCTCAAGATTTTGCCTTAAAATACAAGAACGTTTCGTGGTTCTGGTCAGCTTTTGTTGGTTTTCATCTAATGAACTTATTTCAGTCAGCCAGATCTTTCTTCTTTCATGCAAAAAGATTTTATCTTCAAATACAAGAACTTTTCGTGGTTTTGTTGGTTTTCAGCAAATGAACATATTTCAGCGAGGGAGACGTTTTTTCTTTAATAGCTCAAGATTTTATCTTAAAATACAAGAACTTTTCGTGGTTCTTGTCAATTTTTCTTGGTTTTCATCTCATGAACTTATTTCAGTCAGCTAGATCTTTCTTCTTTAATGCAAATAGATTTTATCTTCAAACACAAGAACTTTTCGTGGTTTTGTTGGTTTTCAGCAAATGAACATTTTTCAGCGAGGGAGACGTTTTTTCTTTAATCACTCAAGATTTTATCTTAAAATACAAGAACTTTTCGTGGTTCTGGTCCATTTTTGTTGGTTTTCATCCAATGAACTTATTTCAGTCAGCGAGATCTTTCTTCTTTAATGCAAAAAGATTTTATCTTGAAATACAAGAACTTTTCGTGGTTTTGCTCGTTTTCAGCAAATGAACATTTTTCAGCGAGGGAGACGTTTTTTCTTTAATAGCTCAAGATTTTACATTAAAATACAAGAACATTTCGTGGTTCTTGTCAGTTTTTGTTGGTTTTCATCCAATGAACTTATTTCAGTCAGCTGGATCTTTCTTCTTTAATGCAAAAAGATTTTATTTTCAAATACAAGAACTTTTCGTGGTTTTGTTGGTTTTCAGCAAATGAACATTTTTCAGCGAGGGAGACGTTTTTTCTTCAATCACTCAAGATTTTATCTTAAAATACAAGAACTTTTCGTCGTTCTTGTCAATTTTTGTTGGTTTTCATCGAATGAACTTATTTCATTCAGCTCGATCTTTCTTCTTTAATGCAAAAAGATTTTATCTTCAAATACAAGAACTTTTCGTGGTTTTGTTGGTTTTCAGCAAATGAACAGATTTCAGCGAGGGAGACGTTTTTTCTTTAATAGCTCAAGATTTTACCTGAAAATACAAGAACTTTTCGTGGTTCTTGTCAATTTTTGTTGGCTTTCATCTGATGAACTTATTTCAGTCAGCTAGATCTTTCTTCTGTAATGCAAAAAGATTTTATCTTCAAATACAAGAACTTTTCGTGGTTTTGTTGGTTTTCAGCAAATGAACATTTTTCAGTGAGGGAGACGTTTTTTCTTTAATAGCTCAAGATTTTACCTTAAAATACAAGAACTTTTCGTGGTTCTTGTCAATTTTTGTTGATTTTCATCTGATGAACTTATTTCAGTCAGCTCGATCTTTCTTCTTTAATGCAAAAAGATTTTGTCTTCAAATACAAGAACTTTTCGTGGTTTTGTTGGTTTTCAGCAAATGAACATTTTTCAGCGAGGGAGACGTTTTTTCTTTAATCACTCAAGATTTTATCTTAAAATACAAGAACTTTTCGTGGTTCTTGTCAATTTTTGTTGGTTTTCATCTGTTAACTTATTTCAGTCAGCTAGATCTTTCTTCTTTAATGCAAAAAGATTTTGTCTTCAAATACAAGAACTTTTCGTGGTTTTGTTGGTTTTCAGCAAATGAACATTCTTCAGCGAGGGAGACGTTTTTTCTTTAATAGCTCAAGATTTTATCTTAAAATACAAGAACTTTTCGTGGTTCTTGTCAGTTTTTGTTGGTTTTCATCTAATGAACTTATTTCAGTCAGCTAGATCTTTCTTCTTTCTTGCAAAAATACTTTATCTTCAAATACAAGAACTTTTCGTGGTTTTGTTGGTTTTCAGCAAATGATCATATTTCAGCGAGGGAGACGTTTTTTCTTTAACAGCTCAAGATTTTACCTTAAAATACAAGAACATTTCGTGGTTCTTGTCAATTTTTGTTGATTTTCATCCAATGAACTTATTTCAGTCAGCTGGATCTTTCTTTTTTAATGCAAAAAGATTTTATTTTCAAATACAAGAACTTTTCGTGGTTTTGTTGGTTTTCAGCAAATGAACATATTTCAGCGAGGGAGATGTTTTTTCTTTCATAGCCCCAGATTTTACCTTAAAATACAAGAACTTTTCGTGGTTCTTGTCAATTTTTGTTGGTTTTCATCTGATGAACTTATTTCAGTCAGCTGGTTCTTTCCTCTTTAATGCAAAAAGATTTTATCTTCAAATACAGAACTTTTCGTGGTTTTGTTGATTTTCAGCAAATGAACATTTTTCAGCGAGGGAGACGTTTTTTCTTTAATAGCTCAAGATTTTATCTTAAAATACAAGAACTTTTCGTGGTTCTTGTCAATTTTTGTTGGTTTTCATCTGATGAACTTATTTCAGTCAGCTAGATCTTTCTTCTTTAATGCAAAAAGATTTTATCTTCAAATACAAGAACTTTTCGTGGTTTTGTTGGTTTTCAGCAAATGAACATTTTTCAGCGAGGGAGACGTTTTTTCTTTAATAGCTCAAGATTTTATCTTAAAATACAAGAACTTTTCGTGGTTCTTGTCAACTTTTCTTGGTTTTCATCGAATGAACTTATTTCAGTCAGCTTGATCTTCCTTCTTTCATGCAAAAAGATTTTCTCTTCAAATACAAGAACTTTTCGTGGTTTTGTTGGTTTTCAGCAAATGATCATATTTCAGCGAGGGAGACGTTTTTTCTTTAATAGCTCAAGAATTTACCTTAAAATACAAGAACATTTCGTGGTTCTTGTCAATTTTTGTTGGTTTTCATCTAATGAACTTATTTCAGTCAGCTGGATCTTTCATCTTTAATGCAAAAAGATTTTATCTTCAAACACAAGAACTTTTCGTGGTTTTGTTGGTTTTCAGCAAATGAACATTTTTCAGCGAGGGAGACGTTTTTTCTTCAATAGCTCAAGATTTTATCTTAAAATACAAGAACTTTTCGTGGTTCTTGTCAATTTTTGTTGGTTTTCATCTAATGAACTTATTTCAGTCAGCTGGATCTTTCTTCTTTAAAGCAAAAAGATTTTATCTTGAAACACAAGAACTTTTCGTGGTTTTGTTGGTTTTCAGCAAATGAACATATTTCAACGAGGGAGAAGTTTTTTCTTCAATAGCTTAAGATTTTATCTTAAAATACAAGAACTTTTCGTGGTTCTTGTCAGTTTTTGTTGGTTTTCATCTAATGAACTTATTTCAGTCAGCCAGATCTTTCATCTTTCAAGCAAAAAGATTTTATCTTCAAATACAATAACTTTTCGTGTGTTTTGTTGTTTTTCAGCAAATGAACATATTTCAGCGAGGGAGACGTTTTTTCTTTAATAGCTCAAGATTTTATCTTAAAATACAAGAACTTTTCGTGCTTCTTGTCAATTTTTGTTGGTTTTCATCCAATGAACTGATTTCAGTCATCTCGATCTTTCATCTTTCAAGCAAAAAGATTTTATCTTCAAATACAAGAACTTTTCCTTGTTTTGTTGGTTTTCAGCAAATGAACATTTCTCAGCGAGGGAGAGGTTTTTTCTTTCATAGCTCACGATTTTATCTTAAAATACAAGAACTTTTCGTGGTTCTTGTCAATTTTTCTTGGTTTTCATCTCATGAACTTATTTCAGTCAGCGAGATCTTTCTTCTTCAATGCAAAAAGATTTTATCTTCAAATACAAGAACTTTTCGTGGTTTTGTTGGTTTTCAGCAAATGAACATTTTTCAGCGAGGGAGACGTTTTTTCTTTAATAGCGCAAGATTTTATCTTAAAATACAATAACTTTTCGTGGTTCTTGTCAATTTTTCTTGGTTTTCATCTGATGAACTTATTTCAGTCAGCTGGATCTTTCATCTTTCATGCAAAAAGATTTTATCTTCAAATACAAGAACTTTTCGTGGTTTTGTTGGTTTTCAGCAAATGAACATATTTCAGCGAGGGTGACGTTTTTTCTTTAATAGCTCAAGATTTTACCTTAAAATACAAGAACTTTTCGTGGTTCTTGTCAATTTTTGTTGGTTTTCATCTGATGAACTTATTTCAGTCAGCTGGATCTTTCTTCTTCAATGCAAAAGGATTTTATCTTGAAATACAAGAACTTTTCGTGGTTTTGTTGGTTTTCAGCAAATGAACATTTTTCAGCGAGGGAGACGTTTTTTCTTTAATAGCTCAAGATTTTCTCTTAAAATACAAGAACTTTTCGTGGTTCTGGTCAGTTTTTGTTGGTTTTCATCTGATGATCTTATTTCAGTCAGCTGGACCTTTCTTCTTCAATGCAAATAGTTTTTATCTTCAAATACAAGAACTTTTCGTGGTTTTGTTGGTTTTCAGCAGATGAACATTTTTCAGCGAGGGAGACGTTTTTTCTTTCATCGCTCAAGATTTTATCTTAAAATACAAGAACTTTTCGTGGTTCTTGTCAATTTGTGTTGGTTTTCATCTGATGAACTTATTTCAGTGAGCTCGATCTTTCTTCTTTCATGCAAAAAAAATTTTATCTTCAAATACAAGAACTTTTCGTGGTTTTGTTGGTTTTCAGCAAATGAACAAATTTCAGCGAGGGAGACGTTTTTTCTTTAATAGCTCAAGATTTTATCTTAAAATACAAGAACTTTTCGTGGTTCTTGTCAATTTTTGTTGGTTTTCATCTCATGAACTTATTTCAGTAAGCAAGATCTTTCTTCTTTAATGCAAAAAGATTTTATCTTCAAATACAAGAACTTTTCGTGGTTTTGTTGGTTTTCAGCAAATGAACATATTTCAGCGAGGGAGACGTTTTTTCTTTAATAGCTCAGATTTTACCTTAAAACACAAGAACTATTCGTGGTTCTTTTCAATTTTTGTTGGCTTTCATCTGATGAACTTATTTCAGTCAGCGAGATCTTTCTTCTTTCATGCAAAAAGATTTTATCTTCAAATGCAAGAACTTTTCGTGGTTTTGTTGGTTTTCAGCAAATGAACATTTTTCAGCGAGGGAAACGTTTTTTCTTTAATAGCTTAAGATTTTATCTTAAAATACAAGAACTTTTCGTGGTTCTTGTCAGTTTTTGTTGCTTTTCATCTAATGAACTTATTTCAGTCAGCGAGATCTTTCATCTTTCAAGCAAAAAGATTTTATCTTCAAATACAATAACTTTTCGCGTGTTTTGTTCGTTTTCAGCAAATGAACATATTTCAGCGAGGGAGACGTTTTTTCTTTAATCGCTGAAGATTTTATCTTAAAATACAAGAACTTTTCGTGGTTCTTGTCAATTATTGTTGGTTTTCATCTTATGAACTTATTTCAGTCAGCAGGACCTTTCTTCTTCAATGCAAAAAGTTTTTATCTTCAAATACAAGAACTTTTCGTGGTTTTGTTGGTTTTCAGCAAATGAACATTTTTCAGCGAGGGAGACGTTTTTTCTTTCATCGCTCAAGATTTTATCTTAAAATACAAGAACTTTTCGTGGTTCTTATGAATTTTTGTTGGTTTTCATCTGATGAACTTATTTCAGTCAGCTGGATCTTTCATCTTTCAAGCAAAAAGATTTTATCTTCAAATACAATAACTTTTCGTGTGTTTTGTTGGTTTTCAGCAAATGAACATTTTTCAGCGAGAGAGACGTTTTTTCTTTAATAGCTCAAGATTTTATCTTAAAATACAAGAACTTTTCGTGGTTCTTGTCAATTTGTGTTGGTTTTCATCTGATGAACTTATTTCAGTGAGCTCGATCTTTCTTCTTTCATGCAAAAAGATTTTATCTTCAAATACAAGAAGTTTTCGTGGTTTTGTTGGTTTTCAGCAAATGAACATTTTTCAGCGAGGGAGACGTTTTTTCTTTAATAGCTCAAGATTTTATCTTAAAATACAATAACTTTTCGTGGTTCTTGTCAATTTTTGTTGATTTTCATCTCATGAACTTATTTCAGTCAGCTGGTTCTTTCTTCTTCAATGCAAAAGGATTTTATCTTGAAATACAAGAACTTTTCGTGGTTTTGTTGGTTTTCAGCAAATGAACATTTTTCAGCGAGAGAGACGTTTTTTCTTTAATAGCTCAAGATTTTATCTTAAAATACAAGAACTTTTCGTGGTTCTTGTCAATTTTTCTTGGTTTTCATCTCATGAACTTATTTCAGTCAGCCAGATCTTTCATCTTTCAAGCACAAAGATTTTATCTTCAAATGCAAGAACTTTTCGTGGTTTTGTTGGTTTTCAGCAAATGAACATATTTCAGCAAGGGAGACATTTGTTCTTCAATAGCTCAAGATTTTACCTTAAAATACAAGAACTATTCGTGGTTCTTTTCAATTTTTGTTGGCTTTCATCTGATGAACTTATTTCAGTCAGCTGGATCTTTCTTCTTTAATGCAAAAAGATTTTATCTTCAAATACAAGAACTTTTCGTGGTTTTGTTGGTTTTCAGCAAATGAACATATTTCAGCGAGGGAGACGTTTTTTCTTTAATAGCTCAGATTTTACCTTAAAATACAAGAACTATTCGTGGTTCTTTTCAATTTTTGTTGGCTTTCATCTCATCAACTTATATCAGTCAGCTAGATCTTTCTTCTTAAATGCAAAAAGATTTTATCTTCAAATGCAAGAACTTTTCGTGGTTTTGTTGGTTTTCAACAAATGAACATTTTTCAGCGAGGGAGACGTTTTTTCTTTAATAGCTCAAGATTTTACCTTAAAATACAAGAACTTTTCGTGGTTCTTGTCAATTTTTGTTCGTTTTCATCTAATGAACTTATTTCAGTCAGCTGGATCTTTCTTCTTTCATGCAAAAATATTTTTTCTTCAAATTCAAGAACTTTTCGTGGTTTTGTTGGTTTTCAGCAAATGAACATTTTTCAGCGAGGGAGACGTTTTTTCTTGAATCACTCAAGATTTTATCTTAAAATACAAGAACTGTTCGTGGTTCTGGTCAGTTTTTGTTGGTTTTCATCTCATGAACTTATTTCAGTCAGCGAGATATTTCATCATTCAAGCAAAAAGATTTTATCTTCAAATACAATAACTTTTCGCGTGTTTTGTTCGTTTTCAGCAAATGAACATATTTCAGCGAGGGAGACGTTTTTTCTAAAATAGCTCAAGATTTTACCTCAAAATACAAGAACTTTTCGTGGTTCTTGTCATTTTTTGTTGGTTTTCATCCAATGAACTTATTTCAGTCAGCTGGATCTTTCTGCTTCAATGCAAAAGGATTTTATCTTCAAATACAAGAACTTTTCGTGGTTTTGTTGGTTTTCAGCAAATGAACATTTTTCAGCGAGGGAGACGTTTTTTCTTTAATAGCTCAAGATTTTTCTCTTAAAATACAAGAACTTTTCGTGGTTTTGCTCGTTTTCAGCAAATGAGCATATTTCAGCGAGGGAGACGTTTTTTCTTTAATCGCTGAAGATTTTATCTTAAAATACAAGAACTTTTCGTGGTTCTTGTCAATTTTTGTTGGTTTTCATCCAATGAACTTATTTCAGTCAGCCAGATCTTTCATCTTTCAAGCACAAAGATTTTATCTTCAAATACAATAACTTTTCGTGTGTTTTGTTGGTTTTCAGCAAATGAACATTTTTCAGCGAGGGAGACGTTTTTTCTTTAATAGCTCAAGATTTTATCTTAAAATACAAGAACTTTTCGTGGTTCTTGTCAATTTTTGTTGGTTTTCATCTGATGAACGTATTTCAGTCAGCTGGATCTTTCTTCTTGAAAGCAAAAATATTTTATCTTCAAATTCAAGAACTTTTCGTGGTTTTGTTGGTTTTCAGCAAATTAACATTTTTCAGCGAGGGAGACGTTTTTTCTTTAATAGCTCAAGATTTTATCTTAAAACACAAGAACTTTTCATGGTTCTTGTCAATTTTTGTTGGTTTTCATCTAATGAACTTATTTCAGTCATCTGGATCTTTCTTCTTTAATGCAAAAAGATTTTATCTTCAAATGCAAGAACTTTTCGTGGTTTTGTTGGTTTTCAGCAAATGAACATTTTTCAGCGAGGGAGACGTTTTTTCTTTAATCGCTCAAGATTTTATCTTAAAATACAAGAACTTTTCGTGGTTCTTATGAATATTTGTTGGTTTTCATCTGATGAACTTATTTCAGTCAGCCAGATCTTTCATCTTTCAAACAAAAAGATTTTATCTTCAAATACAATAACTTTTCGTGTGTTTTGTTGGTTTTCAGCAAATGAACATTTCTCAGCGAGGGAGACGTTTTTTCTTTCATAGCTCACGATTTTATCTTAAAATACAAGAACTGTTCGTGGTTCTTGTCAATTTTTGTTGGTTTTCATCCAATGAACTTATTTCAGTCAGCCAGATCTTTCATCTTTCAAGCACAAAGATTTTATCTTCAAATACAATAACTTTTCGTGTGTTTTGTTGCTTTTCAGCAAATGAACATTTTTCAGCGAGGGAGACGTTTTTTCTTTAATAGCTCAAGATTTTATCTTAAAATACAAGAACTTTTCGTGGTTCTTGTCAATTTTTGTTGGTTTTCATCTGATGAACTTATTTCAGTCAGCTGGATCTTTCTTCTTTAATGCAAAAAGATTTCATCTTCAAATACAAGAACTTTTCGTGGTTTTGTTGGTTTTCAGCAAATGAACATTTTTCAGCGAGGGAGACGTTTTTTCTTTAATAGCTCAAAATTTTATCTTAAAATACAAGAACTTTTCGTGGTTCTTGTCAATTTTTGTTGGTTTTCATCTAATGAACTGATTTCAGTCATCTGGATCTTTCTTCTTTAATGCAAAAAGATTTTATCTTCAAATGCAAGAACTTTTCGTGGTTTTGTTGGTTTTCAGCAAATGAACATTTCTCAGCGAGGGAGACGTTTTTTCTTTCATAGCTGACGATTTTATCTTAAAATACAAGAACTGTTCGTGGTTCTTGTCAATTTTTGTTTTTTTTTCATCTCATCAACTTATTTCAGGCAGCAAGATCTTTCTTCTTTAATGCAAAAAGATTTTATCTTCAAATACAATAACTTTTCGTGGTTCTTGTCAATTTTTGTTGGTTTTCATCCAATGAACTTATTTCAGTCAGCCAGATCTTTCATCTTTCAAGCACAAAGATTTTATCTTCAAATACAATAACTTTTCGTGTGTTTTGTTGGTTTTCAGCAAATGAACATTTTTCAGCGAGGGAGACGTTTTTTCTTTAATAGCTCAAGATTTTATCTTAAAATACAAGAACTTTTCGTGGTTCTTATGAATATTTGTTGGTTTTCATCTGATGAACTTATTTCAGTCAGCCAGATCTTTCATCTTTCAAGCAAAAAGATTTTATCTTCAAATACAATAACTTTTCGTGTGTTTTGTTGGTTTTCAGCAAATGAACATTTTTCAGCGAGGGAGACGTTTTTTCTTTAATAGATCAAGATTTTATCTTAAAATACAAGAACTTTTCGTGGTTCTTGTCAATTTTTGTTGGTTTTCATCTGATGAACTTATTTCAGTCAGCTGGATCTTCCTTCTTTAATGCAAAAAGATTTTATCTTCAAATACAAGAACTTTTCGTGGTTTTGTTGGTTTTCAGCAAATGAACATATTTCAGCGAGGGAGACGTTTTTTCTTGAACAGCTCAAGATTTTGCCTTAAAATACAAGAACGTTTCGTGGTTCTTGTCAGCTTTTGTTGGTTTTCATCTAATGAACTTATTTCAGTCAGCTAGATCTTTCTTCTTTAATGCAAAAAGATTTTATCTTGAAATACAAGAACTTTTCGTTGTTTTGTTGGTTTTCAGCAAATGAACAGATTTCAGCGAGGGAGACGTTTTTTCTTTAATAGCTCAAGATTTTACCTGAAAATTCAAGAACTTTTCGTGGTTCTTGTCAATTTTTGTTGGCTTTCATCTGATGAACTTATTTCAGTCAGCTCGATCTTTCTTCTTTAATGCAAAAAGATTTTGTCTTCAAATACAAGAACTTTTCGTGGTTTTGTTGGTTTTCAGCAAATGAACATTTTTCAGCGAGGGAGACGTTTTTTCTTTCATCACTCAAGATTTTATCTTAAAATACAAGAACTTTTCGTGGTTCTTGTCAATTTTTGTTGGTTTTCATCTAATGAACTTATTTCAGTCAGCTCGATCTTTCTTCTTTAATGCAAAAAGATTTTATCTTCAAATGCAAGAACTTTTCGTGGTTTTGTTGGTTTTCAGCAAATGAACAGATTTCAGCGAGGGAGACGTTTTTTCTTTAATAGCTCAAGATTTTACCTTAAAATACAAGAACTTTTCGTGGTTCTTGTCAATTTTTGTTGGTTTTCATCTGATGAATTTATTTCAGTCAGCTAGTTCTTTCCCCTTTAATGCAAAAAGATTTTATCTTCAAATACAGAACTTTTCGTGGTTTTGTTGATTTTCAGCAAATGAACATTTTTCAGCGAGGGAGACGTTTTTTCTTTAATCACTCAAGATTTTATCTTAAAATACAAGAACTGTTCGTGGTTCTTGTCAATTGTTGTTGGTTTTCATCTAATGAACTTATTTCAGTCAGCCGGATCTTTCATCTTTAATGCAAAATGATTTTATCTTCAAATACAAGAACTTTTCGTGGTTTTGTTGGTTTTCAGCAAATGAACATATTTCAGCGAGGGAGACATTTTTTCTTTAATAGCTCAAGATTTTACCTGAAAATACAAGAACTTTTCGTGGTTCTTGTCAATTTTTGTTGGTTTTCATCTGATGAACTTATTTCAGTCAGCTAGATCTTTCTTCTTCAAAGCAAAAAGATTTTATCTTCAAATACAAGAACTTTTCGTGGTTTTGTTGGTTTTCAGCAAATTAACATTTTTCAGCGAGGGAGACGTTTTTTCTTTAAAAGCTCAAGATTTTACCTTAAAATACAAGAACTTTTCGTGGTTCTTGTCAATTTTTGTTGATTTTAATCTGATGAACTTATTTCAGTCAGCTAGATCTTTCTTCTTAATGCAAAAAGATTTTATCTTCAAATACAAGAACTTTTCGTGGTTTTGTTGGTTTTCAGCAAATGAACATTTTTCAGCGAGGGAGACGTTTTTTCTTTAATAGCTCAAGATTTTATCTTAAAATACAAGAACTTTTCGTGGTTCTTGTTAACTTTTCTTGGTTTTCATCTAATGAACTTATTTCAGTCAGCTTGATCTTCCTTCTTTCATGCAAAAATATTTTCTCTTCAAATACAAGAACTTTTCGTGGTTTTGTTGGTTTTCAGCAAATGATGATATTTCAGCGAGGGAGACGTTTTTTCTTGAACAGCTCAAGATTTTGCCTTAAAATACAAGAACGTTTCGTGGTTCTGGTCAGCTTTTGTTGGTTTTCATCTAATGAACTTATTTCAGTCAGCCAGATCTTTCTTCTTTCATGCAAAATGATTTTATCTTCAAATACAAGAACTTTTCGTGATTTTGTTGGTTTTCAGCAAATGAACATATTTCAGCCAGGGAGACGTTTTTTCTTTAATAGCTCAAGATTTTATCTTAAAATACAAGAACTTTTCGTGGTTCTTGTCAATTTTTCTTGGTTTTCATCTCATGAACTTATTTCAGTCAGCTAGATCTTTCTTCTTTAATGCAAATAGATTTTATCTTCAAACACAAGAACTTTTCGTGGTTTTGTTGGTTTTCAGCAAATGAACATTTTTCAGCGAGGGAGACGTTTTTTCTTTAATCACTCAAGATTTTATCTTAAAATACAAGAACTTTTCGTGGTTCTGGTCCATTTTTGTTGGTTTTCATCCAATGAACTTATTTCAGTCAGCGAGATCTTTCTTCTTTAATGCAAAAAGATTTTATCTTGAAATACAAGAACTTTTCGTGGTTTTGCTCGTTTTCAGCAAATGAACATTTTTCAGCGAGGGAGACGTTTTTTCTTTAATAGCTCAAGATTTTACATTAAAATACAAGAACATTTCGTGGTTCTTGTCAGTTTTTGTTGGTTTTCATCCAATGAACTTATTTCAGTCAGCTGGATCTTTCTTCTTTAATGCAAAAAGATTTTATTTTCAAATACAAGAACTTTTCGTGGTTTTGTTGGTTTTCAGCAAATGAACATTTTTCAGCGAGGGAGACGTTTTTTCTTCAATCACTCAAGATTTTATCTTAAAATACAAGAACTTTTCGTCGTTCTTGTCAATTTTTGTTGGTTTTCATCGAATGAACTTATTTCATTCAGCTCGATCTTTCTTCTTTAATGCAAAAAGATTTTATCTTCAAATACAAGAACTTTTCGTGGTTTTGTTGGTTTTCAGCAAATGAACAGATTTCAGCGAGGGAGACGTTTTTTCTTTAATAGCTCAAGATTTTACCTGAAAATACAAGAACTTTTCGTGGTTCTTGTCAATTTTTGTTGGCTTTCATCTGATGAACTTATTTCAGTCAGCTAGATCTTTCTTCTGTAATGCAAAAAGATTTTATCTTCAAATACAAGAACTTTTCGTGGTTTTGTTGGTTTTCAGCAAATGAACATTTTTCAGTGAGGGAGACGTTTTTTCTTTAATAGCTCAAGATTTTACCTTAAAATACAAGAACTTTTCGTGGTTCTTGTCAATTTTTGTTGATTTTCATCTGATGAACTTATTTCAGTCAGCTCGATCTTTCTTCTTTAATGCAAAAAGATTTTGTCTTCAAATACAAGAACTTTTCGTGGTTTTGTTGGTTTTCAGCAAATGAACATTTTTCAGCGAGGGAGACGTTTTTTCTTTAATCACTCAAGATTTTATCTTAAAATACAAGAACTTTTCGTGGTTCTTGTCAATTTTTGTTGGTTTTCATCTGTTAACTTATTTCAGTCAGCTAGATCTTTCTTCTTTAATGCAAAAAGATTTTGTCTTCAAATACAAGAACTTTTCGTGGTTTTGTTGGTTTTCAGCAAATGAACATTCTTCAGCGAGGGAGACGTTTTTTCTTTAATAGCTCAAGATTTTATCTTAAAATACAAGAACTTTTCGTGGTTCTTGTCAGTTTTTGTTGGTTTTCATCTAATGAACTTATTTCAGTCAGCTAGATCTTTCTTCTTTCTTGCAAAAATACTTTATCTTCAAATACAAGAACTTTTCGTGGTTTTGTTGGTTTTCAGCAAATGATCATATTTCAGCGAGGGAGACGTTTTTTCTTTAACAGCTCAAGATTTTACCTTAAAATACAAGAACATTTCGTGGTTCTTGTCAATTTTTGTTGATTTTCATCCAATGAACTTATTTCAGTCAGCTGGATCTTTCTTTTTTAATGCAAAAAGATTTTATTTTCAAATACAAGAACTTTTCGTGGTTTTGTTGGTTTTCAGCAAATGAACATATTTCAGCGAGGGAGATGTTTTTTCTTTCATAGCCCCAGATTTTACCTTAAAATACAAGAACTTTTCGTGGTTCTTGTCAATTTTTGTTGGTTTTCATCTGATGAACTTATTTCAGTCAGCTGGTTCTTTCCTCTTTAATGCAAAAAGATTTTATCTTCAAATACAGAACTTTTCGTGGTTTTGTTGATTTTCAGCAAATGAACATTTTTCAGCGAGGGAGACGTTTTTTCTTTAATAGCTCAAGATTTTATCTTAAAATACAAGAACTTTTCGTGGTTCTTGTCAATTTTTGTTGGTTTTCATCTGATGAACTTATTTCAGTCAGCTAGATCTTTCTTCTTTAATGCAAAAAGATTTTATCTTCAAATACAAGAACTTTTCGTGGTTTTGTTGGTTTTCAGCAAATGAACATTTTTCAGCGAGGGAGACGTTTTTTCTTTAATAGCTCAAGATTTTATCTTAAAATACAAGAACTTTTCGTGGTTCTTGTCAACTTTTCTTGGTTTTCATCGAATGAACTTATTTCAGTCAGCTTGATCTTCCTTCTTTCATGCAAAAAGATTTTCTCTTCAAATACAAGAACTTTTCGTGGTTTTGTTGGTTTTCAGCAAATGATCATATTTCAGCGAGGGAGACGTTTTTTCTTTAATAGCTCAAGAATTTACCTTAAAATACAAGAACATTTCGTGGTTCTTGTCAATTTTTGTTGGTTTTCATCTAATGAACTTATTTCAGTCAGCTGGATCTTTCATCTTTAATGCAAAAAGATTTTATCTTCAAACACAAGAACTTTTCGTGGTTTTGTTGGTTTTCAGCAAATGAACATTTTTCAGCGAGGGAGACGTTTTTTCTTCAATAGCTCAAGATTTTATCTTAAAATACAAGAACTTTTCGTGGTTCTTGTCAATTTTTGTTGGTTTTCATCTAATGAACTTATTTCAGTCAGCTGGATCTTTCTTCTTTAAAGCAAAAAGATTTTATCTTGAAACACAAGAACTTTTCGTGGTTTTGTTGGTTTTCAGCAAATGAACATATTTCAACGAGGGAGAAGTTTTTTCTTCAATAGCTTAAGATTTTATCTTAAAATACAAGAACTTTTCGTGGTTCTTGTCAGTTTTTGTTGGTTTTCATCTAATGAACTTATTTCAGTCAGCCAGATCTTTCATCTTTCAAGCAAAAAGATTTTATCTTCAAATACAATAACTTTTCGTGTGTTTTGTTGTTTTTCAGCAAATGAACATATTTCAGCGAGGGAGACGTTTTTTCTTTAATAGCTCAAGATTTTATCTTAAAATACAAGAACTTTTCGTGCTTCTTGTCAATTTTTGTTGGTTTTCATCCAATGAACTGATTTCAGTCATCTCGATCTTTCATCTTTCAAGCAAAAAGATTTTATCTTCAAATACAAGAACTTTTCCTTGTTTTGTTGGTTTTCAGCAAATGAACATTTCTCAGCGAGGGAGAGGTTTTTTCTTTCATAGCTCACGATTTTATCTTAAAATACAAGAACTTTTCGTGGTTCTTGTCAATTTTTCTTGGTTTTCATCTCATGAACTTATTTCAGTCAGCGAGATCTTTCTTCTTCAATGCAAAAAGATTTTATCTTCAAATACAAGAACTTTTCGTGGTTTTGTTGGTTTTCAGCAAATGAACATTTTTCAGCGAGGGAGACGTTTTTTCTTTAATAGCACAAGATTTTATCTTAAAATACAATAACTTTTCGTGGTTCTTGTCAATTTTTCTTGGTTTTCATCTGATGAACTTATTTCAGTCAGCTGGATCTTTCATCTTTCATGCAAAAAGATTTTATCTTCAAATACAAGAACTTTTAGTGGTTTTGTTGGTTTTCAGCAAATGAACATATTTCAGCGAGGGTGACGTTTTTTCTTTAATAGCTCAAGATTTTACCTTAAAATACAAGAACTTTTCGTTGTTCTTGTCAATTTTTGTTGGTTTTCATCTGATGAACTTATTTCAGTCAGCTGGATCTTTCTTCTTCAATGCAAAAGGATTTTATCTTGAAATACAAGAACTTTTCGTGGTTTTGTTGGTTTTCAGCAAATGAACATTTTTCAGCGAGGGAGACGTTTTTTCTTTAATAGCTCAAGATTTTCTCTTAAAATACAAGAACTTTTCGTGGTTCTGGTCAGTTTTTGTTGGTTTTCATCTGATGATCTTATTTCAGTCAGCTGGACCTTTCTTCTTCAATGCAAATAGTTTTTATCTTCAAATACAAGAACTTTTCGTGGTTTTGTTGGTTTTCAGCAGATGAACATTTTTCAGCGAGGGAGACGTTTTTTCTTTCATCGCTCAAGATTTTATCTTAAAATACAAGAACTTTTCGTGGTTCTTGTCAATTTGTGTCGGTTTTCATCTGATGAACTTATTTCAGTGAGCTCGATCTTTCTTCTTTCATGCAAAAAAAATTTTATCTTCAAATACAAGAACTTTTCGTGGTTTTGTTGGTTTTCAGCAAATGAACATATTTCAGCGAGGGAGACGTTTTTTCTATCATAGCTCAAAGTTTTACCTTAAAATACAAGAACTTTTCGTGGTTCTTGTCAATTTTTGTTGGTTTTCATCTGATGAACTTATTTCAGTCAGCTGGATCTTTCTTCTTTAATGCAAAAATATTTTATCTTCAAATTCAAGAACTTTTCGTGGTTTTGTTGGTTTTCAGCAAATGAACATTTTTCAGCGAGGGAGACGTTTTTTCTTCAATAGCTCAAGATTTTATCTTAAAATACAAGAAATTTTCGTGGTTCTGGTCAGTTTTTGTTGGTTTTAATCTAATGAACTTATTTCAGTCAGCGAGATCTTTCATCTTTCAAGCAAAAAGATTTTATCTTCAAATACAATAACTTTTCGTGTTTTTTGTTGGTTTTCAGGAAATGAACATATTTCAGCGAGGGAGACGTTTTTTCTTTAATAGCTCAAGATTTTATCTTAAAATACAAGAACTTTTCGTGGTTCTTGTCAATTTTTGTTGGTTTTCATCCAATGAACTTATTTCAGTCAGCTGGATCTTTCTTCTTTAATGCAAAAAGATTTTATCTTCAAATACAAGAACTTTTCGTGGTTTTGTTGGTTTTCAGCAAATGAACAAATTTCAGCGAGGGAGACGTTTTTTCTTTAATAGCTCAAGATTTTATCTTAAAATACAAGAACTTTTCGTGGTTCTTGTCAGTTTTTGTTGCTTTTCATCTAATGAACTTATTTCAGTCAGCGAGATCTTTCATCTTTCAAGCAAAAAGATTTTATCTTCAAATACAATAACTTTTCGCGTGTTTTGTTCGTTTTCAGCAAATGAACATATTTCAGCGAGGGAGACGTTTTTTCTTTAATCGCTGAAGATTTTATCTTAAAATACAAGAACTTTTCGTGGTTCTTGTCAATTATTGTTGGTTTTCATCTAATGAACTTATTTCAGTCAGCAGGACCTTTCTTCTTCAATGCAAAAAGTTTTTATCTTCAAATACAAGAACTTTTCGTGGTTTTGTTGGTTTTCAGCAAATGAACATTTTTCAGCGAGGGAGACGTTTTTTCTTTCATCGCTCAAGATTTTATCTTAAAATACAAGAACTTTTCGTGGTTCTTATGAATTTTTGTTGGTTTTCATCTGATGAACTTATTTCAGTCAGCTGGATCTTTCATCTTTCAAGCAAAAAGATTTTATCTTCAAATACAATAACTTTTCGTGTGTTTTGTTGGTTTTCAGCAAATGAACATTTTTCAGCGAGAGAGACGTTTTTTCTTTAATAGCTCAAGATTTTATCTTAAAATACAAGAACTTTTCGTGGTTCTTGTCAATTTGTGTTGGTTTTCATCTGATGAACTTATTTCAGTGAGCTCGATCTTTCTTCTTTCATGCAAAAAGATTTTATCTTCAAATACAAGAAGTTTTCGTGGTTTTGTTGGTTTTCAGCAAATGAACATTTTTCAGCGAGGGAGACGTTTTTTCTTTAATAGCTCAAGATTTTATCTTAAAATACAATAACTTTTCGTGGTTCTTGTCAATTTTTGTTGATTTTCATCTCATGAACTTATTTCAGTCAGCTGGTTCTTTCTTCTTCAATGCAAAAGGATTTTATCTTGAAATACAAGAACTTTTCGTGGTTTTGTTGGTTTTCAGCAAATGAACATTTTTCAGCGAGAGAGACGTTTTTTCTTTAATAGCTCAAGATTTTATCTTAAAATACAAGAACTTTTCGTGGTTCTTGTCAATTTTTCTTGGTTTTCATCTCATGAACTTATTTCAGTCAGCCAGATCTTTCATCTTTCAAGCACAAAGATTTTATCTTCAAATGCAAGAACTTTTCGTGGTTTTGTTGGTTTTCAGCAAATGAACATATTTCAGCAAGGGAGACATTTGTTCTTCAATAGCTCAAGATTTTACCTTAAAATACAAGAACTATTCGTGGTTCTTTTCAATTTTTGTTGGCTTTCATCTGATGAACTTATTTCAGTCAGCTGGATCTTTCTTCTTTAATGCAAAAAGATTTTATCTTCAAATACAAGAACTTTTCGTGGTTTTGTTGGTTTTCAGCAAATGAACATATTTCAGCGAGGGAGACGTTTTTTCTTTAATAGCTCAGATTTTACCTTAAAATACAAGAACTATTCGTGGTTCTTTTCAATTTTTGTTGGCTTTCATCTCATCAACTTATATCAGTCAGCTAGATCTTTCTTCTTAAATGCAAAAAGATTTTATCTTCAAATGCAAGAACTTTTCGTGGTTTTGTTGGTTTTCAACAAATGAACATTTTTCAGCGAGGGAGACGTTTTTTCTTTAATAGCTCAAGATTTTACCTTAAAATACAAGAACTTTTCGTGGTTCTTGTCAATTTTTGTTCGTTTTCATCTAATGAACTTATTTCAGTCAGCTGGATCTTTCTTCTTTCATGCAAAAATATTTTTTCTTCAAATTCAAGAACTTTTCGTGGTTTTGTTGGTTTTCAGCAAATGAACATTTTTCAGCGAGGGAGACGTTTTTTCTTGAATCACTCAAGATTTTATCTTAAAATACAAGAACTGTTCGTGGTTCTGGTCAGTTTTTGTTGGTTTTCATCTCATGAACTTATTTCAGTCAGCGAGATATTTCATCATTCAAGCAAAAAGATTTTATCTTCAAATACAATAACTTTTCGCGTGTTTTGTTCGTTTTCAGCAAATGAACATATTTCAGCGAGGGAGACGTTTTTTCTAAAATAGCTCAAGATTTTACCTCAAAATACAAGAACTTTTCGTGGTTCTTGTCATTTTTTGTTGGTTTTCATCCAATGAACTTATTTCAGTCAGCTGGATCTTTCTGCTTCAATGCAAAAGGATTTTATCTTCAAATACAAGAACTTTTCGTGGTTTTGTTGGTTTTCAGCAAATGAACATTTTTCAGCGAGGGAGACGTTTTTTCTTGAATCACTCAAGATTTTATCTTAAAATACAAGAACTGTTCGTGGTTCTGGTCAGTTTTTGTTGGTTTTCATCTCATGAACTTATTTCAGTCAGCGAGATATTTCATCATTCAAGCAAAAAGATTTTATCTTCAAATACAATAACTTTTCGCGTGTTTTGTTCGTTTTCAGCAAATGAACATATTTCAGCGAGGCAGACGTTTTTTCTAAAATAGCTCAAGATTTTACCTCAAAATACAAGAACTTTTCGTGGTTCTTGTCATTTTTTGTTGGTTTTCATCCAATGAACTTATTTCAGTCAGCTGGATCTTTCTGCTTCAATGCAAAAGGATTTTATCTTCAAATACAAGAACTTTTCGTGGTTTTGTTGGTTTTCAGCAAATGAACATTTTTCAGCGAGGGAGACGTTTTTTCTTTAATAGCTCAAGATTTTCTCTTAAAATACAAGAACTTTTCGTGGTTCTTGTCAATTTTTGTTGGTTTTCATCGAATGAACTTATTTCAGTCAGCCAGAT
Organism: Heptranchias perlo; assembly: GCF_035084215.1. Classification (NCBI taxonomy): domain Eukaryota; kingdom Metazoa; phylum Chordata; class Chondrichthyes; order Hexanchiformes; family Hexanchidae; genus Heptranchias; species Heptranchias perlo. The sequence continues at coordinate 79,634,489 of NC_090330.1, forward strand.
CTTTCTTCTTCAATGCAAAAAGATTTTATCTTCAAATACAAGAACTTTTCGTGTTTTTGTTGGTTTTCAGCAAATGAGCATATTTCAGCGAGGGAGACGTTTTTTCTTTAATCGCTGAAGATTTTATCTTAAAATACAAGAACTTTTCGTGGTTCTTGTCAATTTTTGTTGGTTTTCATCCAATGAACTTATTTCAGTCAGCCAGATCTTTCATCTTTCAAGCACAAAGATTTTATCTTCAAATACAATAACTTTTCGTGTGTTTTGTTGGTTTTCAGCAAATGAACATTTTTCAGCGAGGGAGACGTTTTTTCTTTAATAGCTCAAGATTTTATCTTAAAATACAAGAACTTTTCGTGGTTCTTGTCAATTTTTGTTGGTTTTCATCTGATGAACGTATTTCAGTCAGCTGGATCTTTCTTCTTGAAAGCAAAAATATTTTATCTTCAAATTCAAGAACTTTTCGTGGTTTTGTTGGTTTTCAGCAAATTAACATTTTTCAGCGAGGGAGACGTTTTTTCTTTAATAGCTCAAGATTTTATCTTAAAACACAAGAACTTTTCATGGTTCTTGTCAATTTTTGTTGGTTTTCATCTAATGAACTTATTTCAGTCATCTGGATCTTTCTTCTTTAATGCAAAAAGATTTTATCTTCAAATGCAAGAACTTTTCGTGGTTTTGTTGGTTTTCAGCAAATGAACATTTTTCAGCGAGGGAGACGTTTTTTCTTTAATCGCTCAAGATTTTATCTTAAAATACAAGAACTTTTCGTGGTTCTTATGAATATTTGTTGTTTTTCATCTGATGAACTTATTTCAGTCAGCCAGATCTTTCATCTTTCAAGCAAAAAGATTTTATCTTCAAATACAATAACTTTTCGTGTGTTTTGTTGGTTTTCAGCAAATGAACATTTCTCAGCGAGGGAGACGTTTTTTCTTTCATAGCTCACGATTTTATCTTAAAATACAAGAACTGTTCGTGGTTCTTGTCAATTTTTGTTGGTTTTCATCCAATGAACTTATTTCAGTCAGCCAGATCTTTCATCTTTCAAGCACAAAGATTTTATCTTCAAATACAATAACTTTTCGTGTGTTTTGTTGGTTTTCAGCAAATGAACATTTTTCAGCGAGGGAGACGTTTTTTCTTTAATAGCTCAAGATTTTATCTTAAAATACAAGAACTTTTCGTGGTTCTTGTCAATTTTTGTTGGTTTTCATCTGATGAACTTATTTCAGTCAGCTGGATCTTTCTTCTTTAATGCAAAAAGATTTCATCTTCAAATACAAGAACTTTTCGTGGTTTTGTTGGTTTTCAGCAAATGAACATTTTTCAGCGAGGGAGACGTTTTTTCTTTAATAGCTCAAAATTTTATCTTAAAATACAAGAACTTTTCGTGGTTCTTGTCAATTTTTGTTGGTTTTCATCTAATGAACTGATTTCAGTCATCTGGATCTTTCTTCTTTAATGCAAAAAGATTTTATCTTCAAATGCAAGAACTTTTCGTGGTTTTGTTGGTTTTCAGCAAATGAACATTTCTCAGCGAGGGAGACGTTTTTTCTTTCATAGCTGACGATTTTATCTTAAAATACAAGAACTGTTCGTGGTTCTTGTCAATTTTTGTTTTTTTTTCATCTCATCAACTTATTTCAGGCAGCAAGATCTTTCTTCTTTAATGCAAAAAGATTTTATCTTCAAATACAATAACTTTTCGTGGTTCTTGTCAATTTTTGTTGGTTTTCATCCAATGAACTTATTTCAGTCAGCCAGATCTTTCATCTTTCAAGCACAAAGATTTTATCTTCAAATACAATAACTTTTCGTGTGTTTTGTTGGTTTTCAGCAAATGAACATTTTTCAGCGAGGGAGACGTTTTTTCTTTAATAGCTCAAGATTTTATCTTAAAATACAAGAACTTTTCGTGGTTCTTATGAATATTTGTTGGTTTTCATCTGATGAACTTATTTCAGTCAGCCAGATCTTTCATCTTTCAAGCAAAAAGATTTTATCTTCAAATACAATAACTTTTCGTGTGTTTTGTTGGTTTTCAGCAAATGAACATTTTTCAGCGAGGGAGACGTTTTTTCTTTAATAGATCAAGATTTTATCTTAAAATACAAGAACTTTTCGTGGTTCTTGTCAATTTTTGTTGGTTTTCATCTGATGAACTTATTTCAGTCAGCTGGATCTTTCTTCTTTAATGCAAAAAGATTTTATCTTCAAATACAAGAACTTTTCGTGGTTTTGTTGGTTTTCAGCAAATGAACATATTTCAGCGAGGGAGACGTTTTTTCTTTAATAGCTCAAGATTTTATCTTAAAATACAAGAACTTTTCATGGTTCTTGTCAATTTTTGTTGGTTTTCATCTAATGAACTTATTTCAGTCATCTAGATCTTTCTTCTTTAATGCAAAAAGATTTTATCTTCAAATGCAAGAACTTTTCGTGGTTTTGTTGGTTTTCAGCAAATGAACATTTTTCAGCGAGGGAGACGTTTTTTCTTTAAAATCTTAAGATTTTATCTTAAAATAGAAGAACTTTTCGTGGTTCTTGTCAGTTTTTGTTGGCTTTGATCCAATGAACTTATTTCAGTCAGCGAGATATTTCATCATTCAAGCAAAAAGATTTTATCTTCAAAAACAATAACTTTTCGCGTGTTTTGTTCGTTTTCAGCAAATGAACATATTTCAGCGAGGGAGACGTTTTTTCTAAAATAGCTCAAGATTTTACCTCAAAATACAAGAACTTTTCGTGGTTCTTGTCAATTTTTGTTGGTTTTCATCTAATGAACTTATTTCAGTCAGCTGGATCTTTCTGCTTCAATGCAAAAGGATTTTATCTTCAAATACAAGAACTTTTCGTGGTTTTGTTGGTTTTCAGCAAATGAACATTTTTCAGCGAGGGAGACGTTTTTTCTTTAATAGCTCAAGATTTTCTCTTAAAATACAAGAACTTTTCGTGGTTCTTGTCAATTTTTGTTGGTTTTCATCGAATGAACTTATTTCAGTCAGCCAGATCTTTCTTCTTCAATGCAAAAAGATTTTATCTTCAAATACAAGAACTTTTCGTGTGTTTTGTTGGTTTTCAGCAAATGAACATATTTCAGCCAGGGAGAAGTTTTTTCTTTAATGGCTTAAGATTTTCCTTACAATACAAGAACTTTTCGTGGTTCTTCTCAATTCATGTTGGTTTTCATCTAATGAACTTATTTCATTCAGCACGATCTTTCATCTTTCAAGCAAAAAGATTTCATCTTCAAATACAAGAACTTTACGTCGTTTTGTTGATTTTCAGCAAATGAACATATTTCAGTGAGGGAGAAGAATTTTCTTCAATCGCTTAAGATTGCATCTTAAAATACAAGAACTTTTCGTGGTTCTTGTCAATTTATGTTGGTTTTCATCCAATGAACTTATTTCAGTCAGCTCGATCTTTCTTCTTTCATGCAAAAAGATTTCATCTTCAAATACAAAAACTTTTCGTCGTTTTGTTCGTTTTCAGCAAATGAACATATTTCAGCGAGGGAGAAGTTTTTTCTTTCATAGCTTAAGATTTTATCTTAAAATACAAGAACTTTTCGTGGTTCTTGTCAATTTTTGTTGATTTTCATCCAATGAACTTATTTCAGTCAGCTCGATCTTTCTTCTTTAAAGCAAAAAGTTTTTATCTTCAAATACAAGAACTTTTCGTGGTTTTGTTGGTTTTCAGCAAATGAACATATTTCAGCGAGGGAGAAGTTTTTTCTTTAAGAGCTTAAGATTTTCCTTAAAATACAAGAACTTTTCGTGGTTCTTGTCAATTTATGTTGGTTTTCATCGAATGAACTTATTTCAGTCAGCTCGATCTATCTTCTTTAATGCAAAAAGATTTCATCTTCAAATACAAGAATTTTTCGTGGTTTTGTTGGTTTTCAGCAAATTAACATATTTCAGCAATGGAGAAGTTTTTTCTTTCATGGCTTAAGATTTTTCTTAAAATACAAGAACTTTTCGTGGTTCTTGTCAATTTTTGTTGGTTTTCATCCAATGAAGTTATTTCAGTCAGCGAGATCTTTCTTCGTTAATGGAAAAAGATTCCAACTTCAAATACAAGAACTTTTCGTGGTTTTGTTCGTTTTCAGCAAATGAACATATTTCAGCGAGGTAGAATTTTTTTCTTTGATAGCTTCTCATTTTTTCTTCAAATGCAAGAACTTTTCGTGGTTCTTGTCAATTTTTGTTGGTTTTCAGCTAATGAACTAATTTCAGTCAGCTGGATCTTCTTTAATGCAAAAAGATTGTATCTTCAAATACAAGAACTTTTCGTGGTTTTGTTGGTTTTCTGCAAATTAACATATTTCAGCGAGGTAGATGTTTTTTCTTTAATGGCTTAAGATTTTTTTTAAAATACGAGAACTTTTCGTGGTTCTTGTCAATTTAAGTTGGTTTTCATCTAATGAACGTTTTCAGTCAGCTAGATCTTTCTTCTTTAATGCAATTTATGTTGGTTTTCATCGAATGAACTTATTTCAGTCAGCTAGATCTTTCTTCTTTAATGCAATAAGATTTTTTCGTCAAATACAAGAACTTTTCGTCGTTTTGTTGTTTGTCAGCAAATGAACATATTTCAGCGAGGTCGAAATTTTTTCCTTGATAGCTTGTGATTTTTTCTTAAAATACAAGAACTTTTCGTGATTTTTGTCAATTTTTTTTTGGTTTTCAGCTAATGAACTTATTTCAGTCAGCTAGATCTTTCTTCTTTAATGGAAAAAGATTTTATCTTCAAACACAATAACTTTTCGTGGTTTTGTTCGTTTTCAGCAAATGAACATATTTCAGCGAGGGAGAAGTTTTTTCTTTAATAGCTTAAGATTTTATCTAAAAATACAAGAACTTTTCGTAGTTCTTGTCAATTTTTGTTGATTTTCATCCAATGAACTTATTTCAGTCAGCTCGATCTTTCCTCTTTGATGCAAAAAGATTTTATCTTCAAATACAAGAAGTTTTCGTGGTTTTGTTGGTTTCAGCGAGGTAGAAGTTTTTTATTTAATGGATTAAGATTTTCCTTAAAATACAAGAACTTTTCGTGGTTCATGTCAATTTTTGTTGGATTTCATCTAATGAACGTATTTCAGTCAGCTGGATCTTTCTTCTTTAATGCAAATAGATTTCATCTTCAAATACAAGAATTTTTCGTGGTTTTGTTGGTTTTCAGCAATTGAACATATTTCAGCGAGGGAGAAGTGTTTTCTTTAATGGCTTAAGATTTATCTTAAAATACAAGAACTTTTCGTGGTTCTTGTCAATTTTTGTTGGTTTTCATCCAATGAACTTATTTCAGTCAGCGAGATCTTTCTTCGTTCATGGAAAAAGATTCCATCTTCAAATACAAGAACTTTTCGTGGTTTTGTTCGTTTTCAGCAAATGAACATATTTCAGCGAGGTCGAATTTTTTTCTTTGATAGCTTCTCATTTTTTCTTCAAATACAAGAACTTTTCGTGGTTCTTGTCAATTTTTGTTGGTTTTCATCTAATGAACTTATTTCAGTCAGCTAGATCTTTCTTCTTTAATGCAAATAGATTTCATCTTCAAATACAAGAACTTTTCGTGGTTTTTTTGGTTTTCAGCAAATGAACATATTTCAGCGAAGGAGAAGTTTTTTCGTTAAAGCTTCAGTTTTAATCTTAAAATACAAGAACTTTTCGTGGTTCTTGTCAATTTTTGTTGGTTTTCATCTCATGAACTTATTTCAGTCAGCTCGATCTTTCATCTTTAATGCAAAAAGATTTCATCTTCAAATACAAGAACTTTTCGTGGTTTTGTTCGTTTTCAGCAAATGAACATATTTCAGTGAGGGAGAAGTTATTTCGTCAATAGCTTAAGATTGCATCTTAAAATACAAGAACTTTTCGTGGTTCTTGTCAAGTTTTGTTGGTTTTCAGCTAATGAACTTATTTCAGTCAGCTGGATCTTCTTTAATGCAACAAGATTGTATCTTCAAATACAAGAACTTTTCGTGGTTTTGTTGGTTTTCAGCAAATGAACATTTTTCAGCGAGGGAGACGTTTTTTCTTTAATAGCTCAAGATTTTATCTTCAAATACAAGAACTTTTCGTGGTTTTGCTCGTTTTCAGCAAATGAACATTTTTCAGCGAGGGAGATGTTTTTTCTTTAATCACTCAAGATTTTATCTTAAAATACAATAACTTTTCGTGGTTCTTGTCAACTTTTCTTGGTTTTCATCCAATGAACTTATTTCAGTCAGCTTGATCTTCCTTCTTTCAAGCAAAAAGATTTTATCTTCATATACAATAAATTTTCGTGGTTTTGTTGGTTTTCAGCAAATGAACATATTTCAGCGAGGGAGACGTTTTTTCTTTAATAGCTCAAGATTTTATCTTAAAATACAATAACTTTTCGTGGTTCTTGTCAACTTTTCTTGGTTTTCATCCAATAAACTTATTTCAGTCAGCTTGATCTTCCTTCTTTCATGCAAAAAGATTTTCTCTTCAAATACAGAACTTTTCGTGGTTTTGTTGATTTTCAGCAAATGAACATTTTTCAGCGAGGGAGACGTTTTTTCTTTAATCACTCAAGATTTTATCTTAAAATACAAGAACTTTTCGTGGTTCTTGTCAATTTTTGTTGGTTTTCATCTGATGAACTTATTTCAGTCAGCCAGATCTTTCATCTTTAATGTAAAATGATTTTATCTTCAAATACAAGAACTTTTCGTGGTTTTGTTGGTTTTCAGCAAATGAACATATTTCAGCGAGGGAGACGTTTTTTCTTTAATAGCTCAAGATTTTACCTGAAAATACAAGAACTTTTCGTGGTTCTTGTCAATTTTTGTTGGTTTTCATCTGATGAACTTATTTCAGTCAGCGAGATCTATCTTCTTTAATGCAAAAAGATTTTATCTTCAAATACAAGAACTTTTCGTGGTTTTGTTGGTTTTCAGCAAATTAACATTTTTCAGCGAGGGAGACGTTTTTTCTTTAATCACTCAAGATTTTATCTTAAAATACAAGAACTTTTCGTGGTTCTTGTCAATTTTTGTTGGTTTTCATCTAATGAACTTATTTCAGTCAGCCAGATCTTTCATCTTTAATGCAAAATGATTTTATCTTCAAATACAAGAACTTTTCGTGGTTTTGTTGGTTTTCAGCAAATGAACATATTTCAGCGAGGGAGACGTTTTTTCTTTAATAGCTCAAGATTTTACATTAAATACAAGAACATTTCGTGGTTCTTGTCAATTTTTGTTGGTTTTCATCCAATGAACTTATTTCAGTCAGCTGGATCTTTCTTCGTTAATGCAAAAAGATTTTATTTTCAAATACAAGAACTTTTCGTGGTTTTGTTGGTTTTCAGCAAATGAACATTTTTCAGCGAGGGAGACGTTTTTTCTTTAATCACTCAAGATTTTGTCTTAAAATACAAGAACTTTTCGTGGTTCTTGTCAATTTTTGTTGGTTTTCATCTAATGAACTTATTTCAGTCAGCTCGATCTTTCTTCTTTAATGCAAAAAGATTTTATCTTCAAATACAAGAACTTTTCGTGGTTTTGTTGGTTTTCAGCAAATGAACATTCTTCAGCGAGGGAGACGTTTTTTCTTTAATAGCTCAAGATTTTATCTTAAAATACAAGAATTTTTCGTGGTTCTTGTCAACTTTTCTTGGTTTTCATCCAATGAACTTATTTCAGTCAGCTTGATCTTCCTTCTTTCATGCAAAAAGATTTTCTCTTCAAATACAAGAACTTTTCGTGCTTTTGTTGGTTTTCAGCAAATGAACATATTTCAGCGAGGGAGACGTTTTTTCTTTAATAGCTCAAGATTTTACCTTAAAATACAAGAACTTTTCGTGGTTCTTGTCAATTTTTGTTGGTTTTCATCTGATGAACTTATTTCAGTCAGCTAGATCTTTCTTCTTTAATGCAAAAAGATTTTATCTTCAAATACAAGAACATTGCGTGGTTTTGTTGGTTTTCAGCAAATGAACATTTTTCAGCGAGGGAGACGTTTTTTCTTTAATCACTCAAGATTTTATCTTAAAATACAAGAACTTTTCGTGGTTCTGGTCAGTTTTTGTTGGTTTTCATCTAATGAACTCATTTCAGTCAGCTGGATCTTTCTTCTTTCATGCAAAAAGATTTTATCTTCAAATACAAGAACTTTTCGTGGTTTTGTTCGTTTTCAGCAAATGAACATATTTCAGCGAGGTCGAATTTTTTTCTTTGATAGCTTCTCATTTTTTCTTCAAATACAAGAACTTTTCGTGGTTTTTGTCAATTTTCGTTGGATTTCATCTAATGAACTGATTTCAGTCAGCTAGATCTTTCTTCTTTTATGCAAAAATATTTTATCTTCAAATGCAAGAACTTTTTGTCGTTTTGTTGGTTTTCAGCAATTGAACATATTTCTGCGAGGTAGAAGTTTTTTCTTTAATGGCTTAAGATTTTTCTTAAAATACAAGAACTTTTCGTGGTTCTTGTCAATTTAAGTTGGTTTTCATCTAATGAACGTTTTCAGTCAGCTAGATCTTTCTTCTTTAATGCAATTTATGTTGGTTTTCATCGAATGAACTTATTTCAGTCAGCTAGATCTTTCTTCTTTAATGCAATAAGATTTTTTCGTCAAATACAAGAACTTTTCGTCGTTTTGTTGTTTGTCAGCAAATGAACATATTTCAGCGAGGTCGAAATTTTTTCCTTGATAGCTTGTGATTTTTTCTTAAAATACAAGAACTTTTCGTGATTTTTGTCAATTTTTTTTGGTTTTCAGCTAATGAACTTATTTCAGTCAGCTAGATCTTTCTTCTTTAATGGAAAAAGATTTTATCTTCAAACACAATAACTTTTCGTGGTTTTGTTCGTTTTCAGCAAATGAACATATTTCAGCGAGGGAGAAGTTTTTTCTTTAATAGCTTAAGATTTTATCTAAAAATACAAGAACTTTTCGTAGTTCTTGTCAATTTTTGTTGATTTTCATCCAATGAACTTATTTCAGTCAGCTCGATCTTTCCTCTTTGATGCAAAAAGATTTTATCTTCAAATACAAGAAGTTTTCGTGGTTTTGTTGGTTTCAGCGAGGTAGAAGTTTTTTATTTAATGGCTTAAGATTTTCCTTAAAATACAAGAACTTTTCGTGGTTCTTGTCAATTTTTGTTGGATTTCATCTAATGAACGTATTTCAGTCAGCTGGATCTTTCTTCTTTAATGCAAATAGATTTCATCTTCAAATACAAGAATTTTTCGTGGTTTTGTTGGTTTTCAGCAATTGAACATATTTCAGCGAGGGAGAAGTGTTTTCTTTAATGGCTTAAGATTTATCTTAAAATACAAGAACTTTTCGTGGTTCTTGTCAATTTTTGTTGGTTTTCATCCAATGAACTTATTTCAGTCAGCGAGATCTTTCTTCGTTCATGGAAAAAGATTCCATCTTCAAATACAAGAACTTTTCGTGGTTTTGTTCGTTTTCAGCAAATGAACATATTTCAGCGAGGTCGATTTTTTTTCTTTGATAGCTTCTCATTTTTTCTTCAAATACAAGAACTTTTCGTGGTTCTTGTCAATTTTTGTTGGTTTTCATCTAATGAACTTATTTCAGTCAGCTAGATATTTCTTCTTTAATGCAAATAGATTTCATCTTCAAATACAAGAACTTTTCGTGGTTTTTTTGGTTTTCAGCAAATGAACATATTTCAGCGAAGGAGAAGTTTTTTCGTTAAAGCTTCAGTTTTAATCTTAAAATACAAGAACTTTTCGTGGTTCTTGTCAATTTTTGTTGGTTTTCATCTCATGAACTTATTTCAGTCAGCTCGATCTTTCATCTTTAATGCAAAAAGATTTCATCTTCAAATACAAGAACTTTTCGTGGTTTTGTTCGTTTTCAGCAAATGAACATATTTCAGTGAGGGAGAAGTTATTTCGTCAATAGCTTCAGATTGCATCTTAAAATACAAGAACTTTTCGTGGTTCTTGTCAAGTTTTGTTGGTTTTCAGCTAATGAACTTATTTCAGTCAGCTGGATCTTCTTTAATGCAACAAGATTGTATCTTCAAATACAAGAACTTTTCGTGGTTTTGTTGGTTTTCTGCAAATTAACATATTTCAGCGAGGTCGAAGTTTTTTTTTAATGGCTTAAGATTTTTCTTAAAATACAAGAACATTTCGTGGTTCTTGTCAACTTTTGTTGGTTTTCATCCAATGAACTTATTTCAGTCAGCTGGATCTTTCTTTTTTAATGCAAAAAGATTTTATTTTCAAATACAAGAACATTTCGTGGTTTTGTTGGTTTTCAGCAAATGAACATATTTCAGCGAGGGAGATGTTTTTTCTTTAATAGCTCAAGATTTTACCTTAATATACAAGAACTTTTCGTGGTTCTTGTCAATTTTTGTTGGTTTTCATCTGATGAACTTATTTCAGTCAGCTTGTTCTTTCCTCTTTAATGCAAAAAGATTTTATCTTCAAATACAAGAACTTTTCGTGGTTTTGTTGGTTTTCAGCAAATGAACATTTTTCAGCGAGGGAGACGTTTTTCCTTTAATCACTCAAGATTTTATCTTAAAATACAAGAACTTTTCGTGGTTCTTGTCAATTTTTGTTGGTTTTCATCTAATTAACTTATTTCAGTCAGCTAGATCTTTCTTCTTTCATGCAAAAAGATTTTATCTTCAAATACAAGAACTTTTCGTTGTTTTATTGGTTTTCAGCAAATGAACATATTTCAGCGAGGGAGAGGTTTTTTCATTAATAGCTCAAGATTTTACCTGAAAATACAAGAACTTTTCGTGGTTCTTGTCAATTTTTGTTGGTTTTCATCTGATGACTTATTTCAGTCAGCGAGATCTTTCTTCTTTAATGCAAAAAGATTTAATCTTCAAATACAAGAACTTTTCGTGGTTTTGTTGGTTTTCAGCAAATGAACATATTTCAGCGAGGGAGACGTTTTTTCTTTAATAGCTCAAGATTTTACATTAAATACAAGAACATTTCGTGGTTCTTGTCAATTTTTGTTGGTTTTCATCCAATGAACTTATTTCAGTCAGCTGGATCTTTCTTCGTTAATGCAAAAAGATTTTATTTTCAAATACAAGAACTTTTCGTGGTTTTGTTGGTTTTCAGCAAATGAACATTTTTCAGCGAGGGAGACGTTTTTTCTTTAATCACTCAAGATTTTGTCTTAAAATACAAGAACTTTTCGTGGTTCTTGTCAATTTTTGTTGGTTTTCATCTAATGAACTTATTTCAGTCAGCTCGATCTTTCTTCTTTAATGCAAAAAGATTTTATCTTCAAATACAAGAACTTTTCGTGGTTTTGTTGGTTTTCAGCAAATGAACATTCTTCAGCGAGGGAGACGTTTTTTCTTTAATAGCTCAAGATTTTATCTTAAAATACAAGAATTTTTCGTGGTTCTTGTCAACTTTTCTTGGTTTTCATCCAATGAACTTATTTCAGTCAGCTTGATCTTCCTTCTTTCATGCAAAAAGATTTTCTCTTCAAATACAAGAACTTTTCGTGCTTTTGTTGGTTTTCAGCAAATGAACATATTTCAGCGAGGGAGACGTTTTTTCTTTAATAGCTCAAGATTTTACCTTAAAATACAAGAACTTTTCGTGGTTCTTGTCAATTTTTGTTGGTTTTCATCTGATGAACTTATTTCAGTCAGCTAGATCTTTCTTCTTTAATGCAAAAAGATTTTATCTTCAAATACAAGAACATTGCGTGGTTTTGTTGGTTTTCAGCAAATGAACATTTTTCAGCGAGGGAGACGTTTTTTCTTTAATCACTCAAGATTTTATCTTAAAATACAAGAACTTTTCGTGGTTCTGGTCAGTTTTTGTTGGTTTTCATCTAATGAACTCATTTCAGTCAGCTGGATCTTTCTTCTTTCATGCAAAAAGATTTTATCTTCAAATACAAGAACTTTTCGTGGTTTTGTTCGTTTTCAGCAAATGAACATATTTCAGCGAGGTCGAATTTTTTTCTTTGATAGCTTCTCATTTTTTCTTCAAATACAAGAACTTTTCGTGGTTTTTGTCAATTTTCGTTGGATTTCATCTAATGAACTGATTTCAGTCAGCTAGATCTTTCTTCTTTTATGCAAAAATATTTTATCTTCAAATGCAAGAACTTTTTGTCGTTTTGTTGGTTTTCAGCAATTGAACATATTTCTGCGAGGTAGAAGTTTTTTCTTTAATGGCTTAAGATTTTTCTTAAAATACAAGAACTTTTCGTGGTTCTTGTCAATTTAAGTTGGTTTTCATCTAATGAACGTTTTCAGTCAGCTAGATCTTTCTTCTTTAATGCAATTTATGTTGGTTTTCATCGAATGAACTTATTTCAGTCAGCTAGATCTTTCTTCTTTAATGCAATAAGATTTTTTCGTCAAATACAAGAACTTTTCGTCGTTTTGTTGTTTGTCAGCAAATGAACATATTTCAGCGAGGTCGAAATTTTTTCCTTGATAGCTTGTGATTTTTTCTTAAAATACAAGAACTTTTCGTGATTTTTGTCAATTTTTTTTGGTTTTCAGCTAATGAACTTATTTCAGTCAGCTAGATCTTTCTTCTTTAATGGAAAAAGATTTTATCTTCAAACACAATAACTTTTCGTGGTTTTGTTCGTTTTCAGCAAATGAACATATTTCAGCGAGGGAGAAGTTTTTTCTTTAATAGCTTAAGATTTTATCTAAAAATACAAGAACTTTTCGTAGTTCTTGTCAATTTTTGTTGATTTTCATCCAATGAACTTATTTCAGTCAGCTCGATCTTTCCTCTTTGATGCAAAAAGATTTTATCTTCAAATACAAGAATTTTTCGTGGTTTTGTTGGTTTCAGCGAGGTAGAAGTTTTTTATTTAATGGCTTAAGATTTTCCTTAAAATACAAGAACTTTTCGTGGTTCTTGTCAATTTTTGTTGGATTTCATCTAATGAACGTATTTCAGTCAGCTGGATCTTTCTTCTTTAATGCAAATAGATTTCATCTTCAAATACAAGAATTTTTCGTGGTTTTGTTGGTTTTCAGCAATTGAACATATTTCAGCGAGGGAGAAGTGTTTTCTTTAATGGCTTAAGATTTATCTTAAAATACAAGAACTTTTCGTGGTTCTTGTCAATTTTTGTTGGTTTTCATCCAATGAACTTATTTCAGTCAGCGAGATCTTTCTTCGTTCATGGAAAAAGATTCCATCTTCAAATACAAGAACTTTTCGTGGTTTTGTTCGTTTTCAGCAAATGAACATATTTCAGCGAGGTCGATTTTTTTTCTTTGATAGCTTCTCATTTTTTCTTCAAATACAAGAACTTTTCGTGGTTCTTGTCAATTTTTGTTGGTTTTCATCTAATGAACTTATTTCAGTCAGCTAGATCTTTCTTCTTTAATGCAAATAGATTTCATCTTCAAATACAAGAACTTTTCGTGGTTTTTTTGGTTTTCAGCAAATGAACATATTTCAGCGAAGGAGAAGTTTTTTCGTTAAAGCTTCAGTTTTAATCTTAAAATACAAGAACTTTTCGTGGTTCTTGTCAATTTTTGTTGGTTTTCATCTCATGAACTTATTTCAGTCAGCTCGATCTTTCATCTTTAATGCAAAAAGATTTCATCTTCAAATACAAGAACTTTTCGTGGTTTTGTTCGTTTTCAGCAAATGAACATATTTCAGTGAGGGAGAAGTTATTTCGTCAATAGCTTAAGATTGCATCTTAAAATACAAGAACTTTTCGTGGTTCTTGTCAAGTTTTGTTGGTTTTCAGCTAATGAACTTATTTCAGTCAGCTGGATCTTCTTTAATGCAACAAGATTGTATCTTCAAATACAAGAACTTTTCGTGGTTTTGTTGGTTTTCTGCAAATTAACATATTTCAGCGAGGTCGAAGTTTTTTTTTAATGGCTTAAGATTTTTCTTAAAATACAAGAACATTTCGTGGTTCTTGTCAACTTTTGTTGGTTTTCATCCAATGAACTTATTTCAGTCAGCTGGATCTTTCTTTTTTAATGCAAAAAGATTTTATTTTCAAATACAAGAACATTTCGTGGTTTTGTTGGTTTTCAGCAAATGAACATATTTCAGCGAGGGAGATGTTTTTTCTTTAATAGCTCAAGATTTTACCTTAATATACAAGAACTTTTCGTGGTTCTTGTCAATTTTTGTTGGTTTTCATCTGATGAACTTATTTCAGTCAGCTTGTCCTTTCCTCTTTAATGCAAAAAGATTTTATCTTCAAATACAAGAACTTTTCGTGGTTTTGTTGGTTTTCAGCAAATGAACATTTTTCAGCGAGGGAGACGTTTTTCCTTTAATCACTCAAGATTTTATCTTAAAATACAAGAACTTTTCGTGGTTCTTGTCAATTTTTGTTGGTTTTCATCTAATGAACTTATTTCAGTCAGCTAGATCTTTCTTCTTTCATGCAAAAAGATTTTATCTTCAAATACAAGAACTTTTCGTTGTTTTATTGGTTTTCAGCAAATGAACATATTTCAGCGAGGGAGAGGTTTTTTCATTAATAGCTCAAGATTTTACCTGAAAATACAAGAACTTTTCGTGGTTCTTGTCAATTTTTGTTGGTTTTCATCTGATGACTTATTTCAGTCAGCGAGATCTTTCTTCTTTAATGCAAAAAGATTTAATCTTCAAATACAAGAACTTTTCGTGGTTTTGTTGGTTTTCAGCAAATAAACATTTTTCAGCGAGGGAGACGTTTTTTCTTTAATAGCTCAAGATTTTACCTTAAAATACAAGAACTTTTCGTGGTTCTTGTCAATTTTTGTTGATTTTCATCTGATGAACTTATTTCAGACAGATAGATCTTTCTTCTTTCAAGCAAAAAGATTTTATCTTCATATACAATAACTTTTCGTGATTTTGTTGGTTTTCAGCAAATGAACATATTTCAGCGAGGGAGACGTTTTTTCTTTAATCGCTCAAGATTTTATCTTAAAATACAATAACTTTTCGTGGTTCTTGTCAACTTTTCTTGGTTTTCATCCAATAAACTTATTTCAGTCAGCTTGATCTTCCTTCTTTCATGCAAAAAGATTTTCTCTTCAAATACAGAACTTTTCGTGGTTTTGTTGATTTTCAGCAAATGAACATTTTTCAGCGAGGGAGACGTTTTTTCTTTAATCACTCAAGATTTTATCTTAAAATACAAGAACTTTTCGTGGTTCTTGTCAATTTTTGTTGGTTTTCATCTAATGAACTTATTTCAGTCAGCCAGATCTTTCATCTTTAATGCAAAATGATTTTATCTTCAAATACAAGAACTTTTCGTGGTTTTGTTGGTTTTCAGCAAATGAACATATTTCAGCGAGGGAGACGTTTTTTCTTTAATAGCTCAAGATTTTACCTGAAAATACAAGAACTTTTCGTGGTTCTTGTCAATTTTTGTTGGTTTTCATCTGATGAACTTATTTCAGTCAGCTAGATCTATCTTCTTTAATGCAAAAAGATTTTATCTTCAAATACAAGAACTTTTCGTGGTTTTGTTGGTTTTCAGCAAATTAACATTTTTCAGCGAGGGAGACGTTTTTTCTTTAATCACTCAAGATTTTATCTTAAAATACAAGAACTTTTCGTGGTTCTTGTCAATTTTTGTTGGTTTTCATCTAATGAACTTATTTCAGTCAGCCAGATCTTTCATCTTTAATGCAAAATGATTTTATCTTCAAATACAAGAACTTTTCGTGGTTTTGTTGGTTTTCAGCAAATGAACATATTTCAGCGAGGGAGACGTTTTTTCTTTAATAGCTCAAGATTTTACATTAAATACAAGAACATTTCGTGGTTCTTGTCAATTTTTGTTGGTTTTCATCCAATGAACATATTTCAGTCAGCTGGATCTTTCTTCGTTAATGCAAAAAGATTTTATTTTCAAATACAAGAACTTTTCGTGGTTTTGTTGGTTTTCAGCAAATGAACATTTTTCAGCGAGGGAGACGTTTTTTCTTTAATCACTCAAGATTTTGTCTTAAAATACAAGAACTTTTCGTGGTTCTTGTCAATTTTTGTTGGTTTTCATCTAATGAACTTATTTCAGTCAGCTCGATCTTTCTTCTTTAATGCAAAAAGATTTTATCTTCAAATACAAGAACTTTTCGTGGTTTTGTTGGTTTTCAGCAAATGAACATTCTTCAGCGAGGGAGACATTTTTTCTTTAATAGCTCAAGATTTTATCTTAAAATACAAGAATTTTTCGTGGTTCTTGTCAACTTTTCTTGGTTTTCATCCAATGAACTTATTTCAGTCAACTTGATCTTCCTTCTTTCATGCAAAAAGATTTTCTCTTCAAATACAAGAACTTTTCGTGCTTTTGTTGGTTTTCAGCAAATGAACATTTTTCAGCGAGGGAGACGTTTTTTCTTTAATAGCTCAAGATTTTATCTTCAAATACAAGAACTTTTCGTGGTTTTGCTCGTTTTCAGCAAATGAACATTTTTCAGCGAGGGAGATGTTTTTTCTTTAATCACTCAAGATTTTATCTTAAAATACAATAACTTTTCGTGGTTCTTGTCAACTTTTCTTGGTTTTCATCCAATGAACTTATTTCAGTCAGCTTGATCTTCCTTCTTTCAAGCAAAAAGATTTTATCTTCAAATACAATAACTTTTCGTGGTTTTGTTGGTTTTCAGCAAATGAACATATTTCAGCGAGGGAGAAGTTTTTTCTTTAATAGCTCAAGATTTTATCTTAAAATACAATAACTTTTCGTGGTTCTTGTCAACTTTTCTTGGTTTTCATCCAATGAACTTATTTCAGTCAGCTTGATCTTCCTTCTTTCATGCAAAAAGATTTTCTCTTCAAATACAAGAACTTTTCGTGGTTTTGTTGGTTTTCAGCAAATGAACATATTTCATCGAGGGAGACGTTTTTTCTTTAATAGCTCAAGATTTTACCTTAAAATACAAGAACTTTTCGTGGTTCTTGTCAATTTTTGTTGGTTTTCATCTGATGAATTTATTTCAGTCAGCTAGTTCTTTCCCCTTTAATGCAAAAAGATTTTATCTTCAAATACAGAACTTTTCGTGGTTTTGTTGATTTTCAGCAAATGAACATTTTTCAGCGAGGGAGACGTTTTTTCTTTAATCACTCAAGATTTTATCTTAAAATACAAGAACTGTTCGTGGTTCTTGTCAATTGTTGTTGGTTTTCATCTAATGAACTTATTTCAGTCAGCCGGATCTTTCATCTTTAATGCAAAATGATTTTATCTTCAAATACAAGAACTTTTCGTGGTTTTGTTGGTTTTCAGCAAATGAACATATTTCAGCGAGGGAGACGTTTTTTCTTTAATAGCTCAAGATTTTACCTGAAAATACAAGAACTTTTCGTGGTTCTTGTCAATTTTTGTTGGTTTTCATCTGATGAACTTATTTCAGTCAGCTAGATCTTTCTTCTTTAATGCAAAAAGATTTTATCTTCAAATACAAGAACTTTTCGTGGTTTTGTAGGTTTTCAGCAAATTAACATTTTTCAGCGAGGGAGACGTTTTTTCTTTAAAAGCTCAAGATTTTACCTTAAAATACAAGAACTTTTCGTGGTTCTTGTCAATTTTTGTTGGTTTTCATCTGATGAACTTATTTCAGTCAGCTAGATCTTTCTTCTTTAATGCAAAAAGATTTTATCTTCAAATACAAGAACTTTTCGTGGTTTTGTTGGTTTTCAGCAAATTAACATTTTTCAGCGAGGGAGACGTTTTTTCTTTAAAAGCTCAAGATTTTACCTTAAAATACAAGAACTTTTCGTGGTTCTTGTTAACTTTTCTTGGTTTTCATCTAATGAACTTATTTCAGTCAGCTTGATGTTCCTTCTTTCATGCAAAAATATTTTCTCTTCAAATACAAGAACTTTTCGTGGTTTTGTTGGTTTTCAGCAAATGATCACATTTCAGCGAGGGAGACGTTTTTTCTTGAACAGCTCAAGATTTTGCCTTAAAATACAAGAACGTTTCGTGGTTCTTGTCAGCTTTTGTTGGTTTTCATCTAATGAACTTATTTCAGTCAGCTAGATCTTTCTTCTTTAATGCAAATAGATTTTATCTTCAAACACAAGAACTTTTCGTGGTTTTGTTGGTTTTCAGCAAATGAACATTTTTCAGCGAGGGAGACGTTTTTTCTTTAATCACTCAAGATTTTATCTTAAAATACAAGAACTTTTCGTGGTTCTGGTCCATTTTTGTTGGTTTTCATCCAATGAACTTATTTCAGTCAGCGAGATCTTTCATCTTTAATGCAAAAAGATTTTATCTTGAAATACAAGAACTTTTCGTGGTTTTGCTCGTTTTCAGCAAATGAACATTTTTCAGCGAGGGAGACGTTTTTTCTTTAATAGCTCAAGATTTTACATTAAAATACAAGAACATTTCGTGGTTCTTGTCAGTTTTTGTTGGTTTTCATCCAATGAATTTATTTCAGTCAGCTGGATCTTTCTTCTTTAATGCAAAAAGATTTTATTTTCAAATACAAGAACTTTTCGTGGTTTTGTTGGTTTTCAGCAAATGAACAGATTTCAGCGAGGGAGACGTTTTTTCTTTAATAGCTCAAGATTTTACCTGAAAATACAAGAACTTTTCGTGGTTCTTGTCAATTTTTGTTGGCTTTCATCTGATGAACTTATTTCAGTCAGCTCGATCTTTCTTCTTTAATGCAAAAAGATTTTGTCTTCAAATACAAGAACTTTTCGTGGTTTTGTTGGTTTTCAGCAAATGAACATTTTTCAGCGAGGGAGACGTTTTTTCTTTCATCACTCAAGATTTTATCTTAAAATACAAGAACTTTTCGTGGTTCTTGTCAATTTTTGTTGGTTTTCATCTAATGAACTTATTTCAGTCAGCTCGATCTTTCTTCTTTAATGCAAAAAGATTTTATCTTCAAATGCAAGAACTTTTCGTGGTTTTGTTGGTTTTCAGCAAATGAACAGATTTCAGCGAGGGAGACGTTTTTTCTTTAATAGCTCAAGATTTTACCTTAAAATACAAGAACTTTTCGTGGTTCTTGTCAATTTTTGTTGGTTTTCATCTGATGAATTTATTTCAGTCAGCTAGTTCTTTCCCCTTTAATGCAAAAAGATTTTATCTTCAAATACAGAACTTTTCGTGGTTTTGTTGATTTTCAGCAAATGAACATTTTTCAGCGAGGGAGACGTTTTTTCTTTAATCACTCAAGATTTTATCTTAAAATACAAGAACTGTTCGTGGTTCTTGTCAATTGTTGTTGGTTTTCATCTAATGAACTTATTTCAGTCAGCCGGATCTTTCATCTTTAATGCAAAATGATTTTATCTTCAAATACAAGAACTTTTCGTGGTTTTGTTGGTTTTCAGCAAATGAACATATTTCAGCGAGTGAGACGTTTTTTCTTTTATAGCTCAAGATTTTACCTGAAAATACAAGAACTTTTCGTGGTTCTTGTCAATTTTTGTTGGTTTTCATCTGATGAACTTATTTCAGTCAGCTAGATCTTTCTTCTTGAATGCAAAAAGATTTTATCTTCAAATACAAGAACTTTTTGTGGTTTTGTTGGTTTTCAGCAAATTAACATTTTTCAGCGAGGGAGACGTTTTTTCTTTAAAAGCTCAAGATTTTACCTTAAAATACAAGAACTTTTCGTGGTTCTTGTCAATTTTTGTTGATTTTAATCTGATGAACTTATTTCAGTCAGCTAGATCTTTCTTCTTAATGCAAAAAGATTTTATCTTCAAATACAAGAACTTTTCGTGGTTTTGTTGGTTTTCAGCAAATGAACATTTTTCAGCGAGGGAGACGTTTTTTCTTTAATAGCTCAAGATTTTATCTTAAAATACAAGAACTTTTCGTGGTTCTTGTTAACTTTTCTTGGTTTTCATCTAATGAACTTATTTCAGTCAGCTTGATCTTCCTTCTTTCATGCAAAAATATTTTCTCTTCAAATACAAGAACTTTTCGTGGTTTTGTTGGTTTTCAGCAAATGATGATATTTCAGCGAGGGAGACGTTTTTTCTTGAACAGCTCAAGATTTTGCCTTAAAATACAAGAACGTTTCGTGGTTCTGGTCAGCTTTTGTTGGTTTTCATCTAATGAACTTATTTCAGTCAGCCAGATCTTTCTTCTTTCATGCAAAAAGATTTTATCTTCAAATACAAGAACTTTTCGTGGTTTTGTTGGTTTTCAGCAAATGAACATATTTCAGCGAGGGAGACGTTTTTTCTTTAATAGCTCAAGATTTTATCTTAAAATACAAGAACTTTTCGTGGTTCTTGTCAATTTTTCTTGGTTTTCATCTCATGAACTTATTTCAGTCAGCTAGATCTTTCTTCTTTAATGCAAATAGATTTTATCTTCAAATACAAGAACTTTTCGTGGTTTTGTTGGTTTTCAGCAAATGAACATTTTTCAGTGAGGGAGACGTTTTTTCTTTAATAGCTCAAGATTTTACCTTAAAATACAAGAACTTTTCGTGGTTCTTGTCAATTTTTGTTGATTTTCATCTGATGAACTTATTTCAGTCAGCTCGATCTTTCTTCTTTAATGCAAAAAGATTTTGTCTTCAAATACAAGAACTTTTCGTGGTTTTGTTGGTTTTCAGCAGATGAACATTTTTCAGCGAGGGAGACGTTTTTTCTTTCATCGCTCAAGAATTTATCTTAAAATACAAGAACTTTTTGTGGTTCTTATGAATTTTTGTTGGTTTTCATCTGATGAACTTATTTCAGTCAGCTCGATCTTTCATCTTTCAAGCAAAAAGATTTTATCTTCAAATACAATAACTTTTCGTGTGTTTTGTTGGTTTTCAGCAAATGAACATTTTTCAGCGAGGGAGACGTTTTTTCTTTAATAGCTCAAGATTTTATCTTAAAATACAAGAACTTTTCGTGGTTCTTGTCAATTTGTGTTGGTTTTCATCTGATGAACTTATTTCAGTGAGCTCGATCTTTCTTCTTTCATGCAAAAAAATTTTTATCTTCAAATACAAGAACTTTTCGTGGTTTTGTTGGTTTTCAGCAAATGAACATATTTCAGCGAGGGAGACGTTTTTTCTATCATAGCTCAAAGTTTTACCTTAAAATACAAGAACTTTTCGTGGTTCTTGTCAATTTTTGTTGGTTTTCATCTGATGAACTTATTTCAGTCAGCTGGATCTTTCTTCTTTAATGCAAAAATATTTTATCTTCAAATTCAAGAACTTTTCGTGGTTTTGTTGGTTTTCAGCAAATGAACATTTTTCAGCGAGGGAGACGTTTTTTCTTTAATAGCTCAAGATTTTATCTTAAAATACAAGAACTTTTCGTGGTTCTGGTCAGTTTTTGTTGGTTTTAATCTAATGAACTTATTTCAGTCAGCGAGATCTTTCATCTTTCAAGCAAAAAGATTTTATCTTCAAATACAATAACTTTTCGTGTTTTTTGTTGGTTTTCAGGAAATGAACATATTTCAGCGAGGGAGACGTTTTTTCTTTAATAGCTCAAGATTTTATCTTAAAATACAAGAACTTTTCGTGGTTCTTGTCAATTTTTGTTGGTTTTCATCCAATGAACTTATTTCAGTCAGCTGGATCTTTCTTCTTTAATGCAAAAAGATTTTATCTTCAAATACAAGAACTTTTCGTGGTTTTGTTGGTTTTCAGCAAATGAACAAATTTCAGCGAGGGAGACGTTTTTTCTTTAATAGCTCAAGATTTTATCTTATAATACAAGAACTTTTCGTGGTTCTTGTCAATTTTTGTTGGTTTTCATCTCATGAACTTATTTCAGTAAGCAAGATCTTTCTTCTTTAATGCAAAAAGATTTTATCTTCAAATACAAGAACTTTTCGTGGTTTTGTTGGTTTTCAGCAAATGAACATATTTCAGCGAGGGAGACGTTTTTTCTTTAATAGCTCAGATTTTACCTTAAAACACAAGAACTATTCGTGGTTCTTTTCAATTTTTGTTGGCTTTCATCTGATGAACTTATTTCAGTCAGCGAGATCTTTCTTCTTTCATGCAAAAAGATTTTATCTTCAAATGCAAGAACTTTTCGTGGTTTTGTTGGTTTTCAGCAAATGAACATTTTTCAGCGAGGGAAACGTTTTTTCTTTAATAGCTTAAGATTTTATCTTAAAATACAATAACTTTTCGTGGTTCTTGTCAATTTTTGTTGATTTTCATCTCATGAACTTATTTCAGTCAGCTGGTTCTTCCTTCTTCAATGCAAAAGGATTTTATCTTGAAATACAAGAACTTTTCGTGGTTTTGTTGGTTTTCAGCAAATGAACATTTTTCAGCGAGAGAGACGTTTTTTCTTTAATAGCTCAAGATTTTATCTTAAAATACATGAACTTTTCGTGGTTCTTGTCAATTTTTCTTGGTTTTCATCTCATGAACTTATTTCAGTCAGCCAGATCTTTCATCTTTCAAGCACAAAGATTTTATCTTCAAATGCAAGAACTTTTCGTGGTTTTGTTGGTTTTCAGCAAATGAACATATTTCAGCAAGGGAGACATTTGTTCTTCAATAGCTCAAGATTTTACCTTAAAATACAAGAACTATTCGTGGTTCTTTTCAATTTTTGTTGGCTTTCATCTGATGAACTTATTTCAGTCAGCTGGATCTTTCTTCTTTAATGCAAAAAGATTTTATCTTCAAATACAAGAACTTTTCGTGGTTCTGTTGGTTTTCAGCAAATGAACATATTTCAGCGAGGGAGACGTTTTTTCTTTAATAGCTCAGATTTTATCTTAAAATACAAGAACTATTCGTGGTTCTTGTCAGTTTTTGTTGGTTTTCATCCAATGAACTTATTTCAGTCAGCGAGATATTTCATCATTCAAGCAAAAAGATTTTATCTTCAAATACAATAACTTTTCGCGTGTTTTGTTCGTTTTCAGCAAATGAACATATTTCAGCGAGGGAGACGTTTTTTCTAAAATAGCTCAAGATTTTACCTCAAAATACAAGAACTTTTCGTGGTTCTTGTCAATTTTTGTTGGTTTTCATCTCATGAACTTATTTCAGTCAGCTGGATCTTTCTGCTTCAATGCAAAAGGATTTTATCTTCAAATACAAGAACTTTTCGTGGTTTTGTTGGTTTTCAGCAAATGAACATTTTTCAGCGAGGGAGACGTTTTTTCTTTAATAGCTCAAGATTTTCTCTTAAAATACAAGAACTTTTCGTGGTTCTTGTCAATTTTTGTTGGTTTTCATCGAATGAACTTATTTCAGTCAGCCAGATCTTTCTTCTTCAATGCAAAAAGATTTTATCTTCAAATACAAGAACTTTTCGTGTGTTTTGTTGGTTTTCAGCAAATGAACATTTTTCAGCGAGGGAGACGTTTTTTCTTTAATAGCTCAAGATTTTATCTTAAAATACAAGAACTTTTCGTGGTTCTTGTCAATTTTTGTTGGTTTTCATCTGATGAACTTATTTCAGTCAGCTGGATCTTTCTTCTTTAATGCAAAAAGATTTTATCTTCAAATACAAGAAGTTTTTGTGGTTTTGTT
Organism: Heptranchias perlo; assembly: GCF_035084215.1. NCBI lineage: Eukaryota > Metazoa > Chordata > Chondrichthyes > Hexanchiformes > Hexanchidae > Heptranchias > Heptranchias perlo. Next base: position 79,657,928 of record NC_090330.1, read on the forward strand.
GGTTTTCAGCAAATGAACATATTTCAGCGAGGGAGACGTTTTTTCTTTAATAGCTCAGATTTTACCTTAAAATACAAGAACTATTCGTGGTTCTTTTCAATTTTTGTTGGCTTTCATCTCATGAACTTATATCAGTCAGCTAGATCTTTATTCTTAAATGCAAAAAGATTTTATCTTCAAATGCAAGAACTTTTCGTGGTTTTGTTGGTTTTCAACAAATGAACATTTTTCAGCGAGGGAGACGTTTTTTCTTTAATAGCTCAAGATTTTACCTTAAAATACAAGAACTTTTCGTGGTTCTTGTCAATTTTTGTTGGTTTTCATCTAATGAACTTATTTCAGTCAGCTGGATCTTTCTTCTTTCATGCAAAAATATTTTTTCTTCAAATTCAAGAACTTTTCGTGGTTTTGTTGGTTTTCAGCAAATGAACATTTTTCAGCGAGGGAGACGTTTTTTCTTGAATCACTCAAGATTTTATCTTAAAATACAAGAACTGTTCGTGGTTCTGGTCAGTTTTTGTTGGTTTTCATCTCATGAACTTATTTCAGTCAGCAAGATCTTTCTTCTTTAATTCAAATAGATTTTATCTTCAAATACAAGAACTTTTCGTGGTTTTGTTGGTTTTCAGCAAATGAACATTTTTCAGCGAGGGAGACGTTTTTTCTTTATCTTAAAATAGAAGAACTTTTCGTGGTTCTTGTCAGTTTTTGTTGGTTTTCATCTCATGAACTTATTTCAGTCAGCGAGATATTTCATCATTCAAGCAAAAAGATTTTATCTTCAAATACAATAACTTTTCGCGTGTTTTGTTCGTTTTCAGCAAATGAACATATTTCAGCGAGGGAGACGTTTTTTCTAAAATAGCTCAAGATTTTACCTCAAAATACAAGAACTTTTCGTGGTTCTTGTCATTTTTTGTTGGTTTTCATCCAATGAACTTATTTCAGTCAGCTGGATCTTTCTGCTTCAATGCAAAAGGATTTTATCTTCAAATACAAGAACTTTTCGTGGTTTTGTTGGTTTTCAGCAAATGAACATTTTTCAGCGAGGGAGACGTTTTTTCTTTAATAGCTCAAGATTTTCTCTTAAAATTCAAGAACTTTTCGTGGTTCTAGTCAATTTTTGTTGGTTTTCATCGAATGAACTTATTTCAGTCAGCCAGATCTTTCTTCTTCAATGCAAAAAGATTTTATCTTCAAATACAAGAACTTTTCGTGTTTTTGTTGGTTTTCAGCAAATGAGCATATTTCAGCGAGGGAGACGTTTTTTCTTTAATCGCTGAAGATTTTATCTTAAAATACAAGAACTTTTCGTGGTTCTTGTCAATTTTTGTTGGTTTTCATCCAATGAACTTATTTCAGTCAGCCAGATCTTTCATCTTTCAAGCACAAAGATTTTATCTTCAAATACAATAACTTTTCGTGTGTTTTGTTGGTTTTCAGCAAATGAACATTTTTCAGCGAGGGAGACGTTTTTTCTTTAATAGCTCAAGATTTTATCTTAAAATACAAGAACTTTTCGTGGTTCTTGTCAATTTTTGTTGGTTTTCATCTGATGAACGTATTTCAGTCAGCTGGATCTTTCTTCTTGAAAGCAAAAATATTTTATCTTCAAATTCAAGAACTTTTCGTGGTTTTGTTGGTTTTCAGCAAATTAACATTTTTCAGCGAGGGAGACGTTTTTTCTTTAATAGCTCAAGATTTTATCTTAAAACACAAGAACTTTTCATGGTTCTTGTCAATTTTTGTAGGTTTTCATCTAATGAACTTATTTCAGTCATCTGGATCTTTCTTCTTTAATGCAAAAAGATTTTATCTTCAAATGCAAGAACTTTTCGTGGTTTTGTTGGTTTTCAGCAAATGAACATTTTTCAGCGAGGGAGACGTTTTTTCTTTAATCGCTCAAGATTTTATCTTAAAATACAAGAACTTTTCGTGGTTCTTATGAATATTTGTTGGTTTTCATCTGATGAACTTATTTCAGTCAGCCAGATCTTTCATCTTTCAAGCAAAAAGATTTTATCTTCAAATACAATAACTTTTCGTGTGTTTTGTTGGTTTTCAGCAAATGAACATTTCTCAGCGAGGGAGACGTTTTTTCTTTCATAGCTCACGATTTTATCTTAAAATACAAGAACTGTTCGTGGTTCTTGTCAATTTTTGTTGGTTTTCATCCAATGAACTTATTTCAGTCAGCCAGATCTTTCATCTTTCATGCAAAAAGATTTTATCTTCAAATACAATAACTTTTCGTGTGTTTTGTTGGTTTTCAGCAAATGAACATTTTTCAGCGAGGGAGACGTTTTTTCTTTAATAGCTCAAGATTTTATCTTAAAATACAAGAACTTTTCGTGGTTCTTGTCAATTTTTGTTGGTTTTCATCTGATGAACTTATTTCAGTCAGCTGGATCTTTCTTCTTTAATGCAAAAAGATTTCATCTTCAAATACAAGAACTTTTCGTGGTTTTGTTGGTTTTCAGCAAATGAACATTTTTCAGCGAGGGAGACGTTTTTTCTTTAATAGCTCAAAATTTTATCTTAAAATACAAGAACTTTTCGTGGTTCTTGTCAATTTTTGTTGGTTTTCATCTAATGAACTGATTTCAGTCATCTGGATCTTTCTTCTTTAATGCAAAAAGATTTTATCTTCAAATGCAAGAACTTTTCGTGGTTTTGTTGGTTTTCAGCAAATGAACATTTCTCAGCGAGGGAGACGTTTTTTCTTTCATAGCTGACGATTTTATCTTAAAATACAAGAACTGTTCGTGGTTCTTGTCAATTTTTGTTTTTTTTTCATCTCATCAACTTATTTCAGGCAGCAAGATCTTTCTTCTTTAATGCAAAAAGATTTTATCTTCAAATACAATAACTTTTCGTGGTTCTTGTCAATTTTTGTTGGTTTTCATCCAATGAACTTATTTCAGTCAGCCAGATCTTTCATCTTTCAAGCACAAAGATTTTATCTTCAAATACAATAACTTTTCGTGTGTTTTGTTGGTTTTCAGCAAATGAACATTTTTCAGCGAGGGAGACGTTTTTTCTTTAATAGCTCAAGATTTTATCTTAAAATACAAGAACTTTTCGTGGTTCTTATGAATATTTGTTGGTTTTCATCTGATGAACTTATTTCAGTCAGCCAGATCTTTCATCTTTCAAGCAAAAAGATTTTATCTTCAAATACAATAACTTTTCGTGTGTTTTGTTGGTTTTCAGCAAATGAACATTTTTCAGCGAGGGAGACGTTTTTTCTTTAATAGATCAAGATTTTATCTTAAAATACAAGAACTTTTCGTGGTTCTTGTCAATTTTTGTTGGTTTTCATCTGATGAACTTATTTCAGTCAGCTGGATCTTTCTTCTTTAATGCAAAAAGATTTTATCTTCAAATACAAGAACTTTTCGTGGTTTTGTTGGTTTTCAGCAAATGAACATATTTCAGCGAGAGAGACGTTTTTTCTTTAATAGCTCAAGATTTTATCTTAAAATACAAGAACTTTTCATGGTTCTTGTCAATTTTTGTTGGTTTTCATCTAATGAACTTATTTCAGTCATCTGGATCTTTCTTCTTTAATGCAAAAAGATTTTATCTTCAAATGCAAGAACTTTTCGTGGTTTTGTTGGTTTTCAGCAAATGAACATTTTTCAGCGAGGGAGACGTTTTTTCTTTAAAATCTTAAGATTTTATCTTAAAATAGAAGAACTTTTCGTGGTTCTTGTCAGTTTTTGTTGGTTTTGATCCAATGAACTTATTTCAGTCAGCGAGATATTTCATCATTCAAGCAAAAAGATTTTATCTTCAAAAACAATAACTTTTCGCGTGTTTTGTTCGTTTTCAGCAAATGAACATATTTCAGCGAGGGAGACGTTTTTTCTAAAATAGCTCAAGATTTTACCTCAAAATACAAGAACTTTTCGTGGTTCTTGTCAATTTTTGTTGGTTTTCATCTAATGAACTTATTTCAGTCAGCTGGATCTTTCTGCTTCAATGCAAAAAGATTTTATCTTCAAATACAATAACTTTTCGTGTGTTTTGTTGGTTTTCAGCAAATGAACATTTTTCAGCGAGGGAGACGTTTTTTCTTTAATAGCTCAAGATTTTATCTTAAAATACAAGAACTTTTCGTGGTTCTTGTCAATTTTTGTTGGTTTTCATCTGATGAACTTATTTCAGTCAGCTGGATCTTTCTTCTTTAATGCAAAAAGATTTTATCTTCAAATACAAGAACTTTTCGTGGTTTTGTTGGTTTTCAGCAAATGAACATATTTCAGCGAGGGAGACGTTTTTTCTTTAATAGCTCAGATTTTACCTTAAAATACAAGAACTATTCGTGGTTCTTTTCAATTTTTGTTGGCTTTCATCTCATGAACTTATATCAGTCAGCAAGATCTTTCTTCTTTAATTCAAATAGATTTTATCTTCAAATACAAGAACTTTTCGTGGTTTTGTTGGTTTTCAGCAAATGAACATATTTCAGCGAGGGAGACATTTTTTCTAAAATAGCTCAATATTTTACCTCAAAATACAAGAACTGTTCGTGGTTCTTGTCAATTTTTGTTGGTTTTCATCTTATGAACTTATTTCAGTCAGCTGGATCTTTCTGCTTCAATGCAAAAGGATTTTATCTTCAAATACAAGAACTTTTCGTGGTTTTGTTGGTTTTCAGCAAATGAACATTTTTCAGCGAGGGAGACGTTTTTTCTTAAATAGCTCAAGATTTTCTCTTAAAATACAAGAACTTTTCGTGGTTCTTGTCAATTTTTGTTGGTTTTCATCGAATGAACTTATTTCAGTCAGCCAGATCTTTCTTCTTCAATGCAAAAAGATTTTATCTTCAAACACAAGAACTTTTCGTGTTTTTGTTGGTTTTCAGCAAATGAGCATATTTCAGCGAGGGAGACGTTTTTTCTTTAATCGCTGAAGATTTTATCTTAAAATACAAGAACTTTTCGTGGTTCTTGTCAATTTTTGTTGGTTTTCATCCAATGAACTTATTTCAGTCAGCCAGATCTTTCATCTTTCAAGCACAAAGAGTTTATCTTCAAATACAATAACTTTTCGTGTGTTTTGTTGGTTTTCAGCAAATGAACATTTTTCAGCGAGGGAGACGTTTTTTCTTTAATAGCTCAAGATTTTATCTTAAAATACAAGAACTTTTCGTGGTTCTTGTCAATTTTTGTTGGTTTTCATCTGATGAACTTATTTCAGTCAGCTGGATCTTTCTTCTTTAAAGCAAAAATATTTTATCTTCAAATTCAAGAACTTTTCGTGGTTTTGTTGGTTTTCAGCAAATGAACATTTTTCAGCGAGGGAGACGTTTTTTCTTTAATAGCTCAAGATTTTATCTTAAAATACAAGAACTTTTCATGGTTCTTGTCAATTTTTGTTGGTTTTCATCTAATGAACTTATTTCAGTCATCTGGATCTTTCTTCTTTAATGCAAAAAGATTTTATCTTCAAATGCAAGAACTTTTCGTGGTTTTGTTGGTTTTCAGCAAATGAACATTTTTCAGCGAGGGAGACGTTTTTTCTTTATTCGCTCAAGATTTTATCTTAAAATACAAGAACTTTTCGTGGTTCTTATGAATATTTGTTGGTTTTCATCTGATGAACTTATTTCAGTCAGCCAGATCTTTCATCTTTCAAACAAAAAGATTTTATCTTCAAATACAATAACTTTTCGTGTGTTTTGTTGGTTTTCAGCAAATGAACATTTTTCAGCGAGGGAGACGTTTTTTCTTTAATAGCTCAAGATTTTACCTGAAAATACAAGAACTTTTCGTGGTTCTTGTCAATTTTTCTTGGTTTTCATCTGATGAACTTATTTCAGTCAGCTGGATCTTTCTTCTTTCATGCAAAAAGATTTTATCTTCAAATACAAGAACTTTTCGTGGTTTTGTTGGTTTTCAGCAAATGAACATATTTCAGCGAGGGAGACGTTTTTTCTTTAATAGCTCAAGATTTTATCTTAAAATACAAGAACTTTTCATGGTTCTTGTCAATTTTTGTTGGTTTTCATCTAATGAACTTATTTCAGTCATCTGGATCTTTCTTCTTTAATGCAAAAAGATTTTATCTTCAAATGCAAGAACTTTTCGTGGTTTTGTTGGTTTTCAGCAAATGAACATTTCTCAGCGAGGGAGACGTTTTTTCTTTCATAGCTCACGATTTTATCTTAAAATACAAGAACAGTTCGTGGTTCTTGTCAATTTTTGTTGGTTTTCATCCAATGAACTTATTTCAGTCAGCCAGATCTTTCATCTTTCAAGCGCAAAGATTTTATCTTCAAATACAAGAACTTTTCGTGTGTTTTGTTGGTTTTCAGCAAATGAACATTTTTCAGCGAGGGAGACGTTTTTTCTTTAATAGCTCAAGATTTTCTCTTAAAATACAAGAACTTTTCGTGGTTCTTGTCAATTTTTGTTGGTTTTCATCTGATGAACTTATTTCAGTCAGCTGGATCTTTCTTCTTCAATGCAAAAAGATTTTATCTTCAAATACAAGAGCTTTTCGTGTGTTTTGTTGGTTTTCAGCAAATGAACATTTTTCAGCGAGGGAGACGTTTTTTCTTTAATAGCTCAAAATTTTATCTTAAAATACAAGAACTTTTCGTGGTTCTTGTCAATTTTTGTTGGTTTTCATCTGATGAACTTATTTCAGTCAGCTGGATCTTTCTTCTTTAATGCAAAAAGATTTTATCTTCAAATACAAGAACTTTTCGTGGTTTTGTTGGTTTTCAGCAAATGAACATTTTTCAGCGAGGGAGACGTTTTTTCTTTAATAGCTCAAAATTTTATCTTAAAATACAAGAACTTTTCGTGGTTCTTGTCAATTTTTGTTGGTTTTCATCTAATGAACTGATTTCAGTCATCTGGATCTTTCTTCTTTAATGCAAAAAGATTTTATCTTCAAATGCAAGAACTTTTCGTGGTTTTGTTGGTTTTCAGCAAATGAACATTTCTCAGCGAGGGAGACGTTTTTTCTTTCATAGCTCACGATTTTATCTTAAAATACAAGAACTGTTCGTGGTTCTTGTCAATTTTTGTTTTTTTTTCATCTCATGAACTTATTTCAGTCAGCAAGATCTTTCTTCTTTAATGCAAAAAGATTTTATCTTCAAATACAAGAACTTTTCGTGGTTCTTGTCAATTTTTGTTGGTTTTCATCCAATGAACTTATTTCAGTCAGCCAGATCTTTCATCTTTCAAGCACAAAGATTTTATCTTCAAATACAATAACTTTTCGTGTGTTTTGTTGGTTTTCAGCAAATGAACATTTTTCAGCGAGGGAGACGTTTTTTCTTTAATAGCTCAAGATTTTATCTTAAAATACAAGAACTTTTCGTGGTTCTTATGAATATTTGTTGGTTTTCATCTGATGAACTTATTTCAGTCAGCCAGATCTTTCATCTTTCAAGCAAAAAGATTTTATCTTCAAATACAATAACTTTTCGTGTGTTTTGTTGGTTTTCAGCAAATGAACATTTTTCAGCGAGGGAGACGTTTTTTCTTTAATAGCTCAAGATTTTATCTTAAAATACAAGAACTTTTCGTGGTTCTTGTCAATTTTTGTTGGTTTTCATCTGATGAACTTATTTCAGTCAGCTGGATCTTTCTTCTTTAATGCAAAAAGATTTCATCTTCAAATACAAGAACTTTTCGTGGTTTTGTTGGTTTTCAGCAAATGAACATTTTTCAGCGAGGGAGACGTTTTTTCTTTAATAGCTCAAAATTTTATCTTGAAATACAAGAACTTTTCGTGGTTCGTGTCAATTTTTGTTGGTTTTCATCCAATGAACTGATTTCAGTCATCTGGATCTTTCTTCTTTAATGCAAAAAGATTTTATCTTCAAATGCAAGAACTTTTCGTGGTTTTGTTGGTTTTCAGCAAATGAACATTTCTCAGCGAGGGAGACGTTTTTTCTTTCATAGCTCACGATTATATCTTAAAATACAAGAACTGTTCGTGGTTCTTGTCAATTTTTGTTTTTTTTCATCTCATGAACTTATTTCAGTCAGCAAGATCTTTCTTCTTTAATGCAAAAAGATTTTATCTTCAAATACAAGAACTTTTCGTGGTTCTTGTCAATTTTTGTTGGTTTTCATCCAATGAACTTATTTCAGTCAGCCAGATCTTTCATCTTTCAAGCACAAAGATTTTATCTTCAAATACAATAACTTTTAGTGTGTTTTGTTGGTTTTCAGCAAATGAACATTTTTCAGCGAGGGAGACGTTTTTTCTTTAATAGCTCAAGATTTTATCTTAAAATACAAGAACTTTTCGTGGTTCTTGTCAATTTTTGTTGGTTTTCATCTGATGAACTTATTTCAGTCAGCTAGATCTTTCTTCTTTAATGCAAAAAGATTTTATCTTCAAATACAAGAACTTTTCGTGGTTTTGTTGGTTTTCAGCAAATGAACATTTTTCAGCGAGGGAGACGTTTTTTCTTTAATAGCTCAAGATTTTATCTTAAAATACAAGAACCTTTCGTGGTTCTTGTCAATTTTTGTTGGTTTTCATCGAATGAACTTATTTCAGTCAGCAAGATCTTTCTTCTTTAATGCAAAAAGATTTTATCTTCAAATACAAGAACTTTTCGTGGTTTTGTTGGTTTACAGCAAATTAACATATCTCAGCAAGGGAGACGTTTTTTATTTAATAGCTCAAGATTTTAGCTTAAAATACAAGAACTTTTCGTGTAGTCAATTTGTGTTGGTTTTCATCTGATGAACTTATTTCAGTCAGCTGGATCTCTCTTCTTTAATGCAAAAAGATTTTATCTTCAAATGCAAGAACTTTTCGTGGTTTTGTTGGTTTTCAGCAAATGAACATTTTTCAGCGATGGAGACGTTTTTTATTTAGTTGCTCAGTATTTTATCTTAAAATACAAGAACTTTTCGTGGTTCTTGTCAATTTTTGTTGGTTTTCATCGAATGAACTTATTTCAGTCAGCAAGATCTTTCTTCTTTAATGCAAAAAGATTTTATCTTCAAATACAAGAACTTTTTGTGGTTTTGTTGGTTTCTGCAAATGAACATATCTCAGCGAGGGAGACGTTTTTTATTTAATAGCTCAAGATTTTAGCTTAAAATACAAGAACTTTTCGTGGAGTCAATTTGTGTTGGTTTTCATCTGATGAACTTATTACAGTCAGCTGGATCTCTCTTCTTTAATGCAAAAAGATTTTATCTTCAAATGCAAGAACTTTTCGTGGTTTTGTTGGTTTTCAGCAAATGAACATTTTTCAGCGATGGAGACGTTTTTTATTTAATCGCTCAGTATTTTACCTTAAAATACAAGAACTTTTCGTGGTTCTTTTCAATTTTTGTTGGCTTTCATCTAATGAACTTATTTCAGTCAGCTAGATCTTTCTTCTTTAATGCAAAAAGACTTTATCTTCAAATACAAGAACTTTTCGTGGTTTTGTTGGTTTTCAGCAAATGAACATATTTCAGCAAGGGAGACGTTTTTTCTTTGATCGCTGAAAATTTTATCTTAAAATACAAGAACTTTTCGTGGTTCTTGTCAATTTTTGTTGGTTTTCATCTGATGAACTTATTTCAGTCATCTGAATCTTTCTTCTTTAATGCAAAAAGATGTTATCGTCAAATGCAAGAACTTTTCGTGGTTTTGTTGGTTTTCAGCAAATGAACATATTTCAGCGAGGGAGACGTTTTTTCTTTAATAGCTCAAGATTTTACCTTAAAATACAAGAACTTTTCGTGGTTCTTGTCAATTTTTGTTGGTTTTCATCTAATGAACTTATTTCAGTCATCTGAATCTTTCTTCTTTAATGCAAAAAGATTTCATCTTCAAATACAAGAACTTTTCGTGGTTTTGTTGGTTTTCAGCAAATGAACATTTTTCAGCGAGGGAGACGTTTTTTCTTTAATAGCTCAAAATTTTATCTTAAAATACAAGAACTTTTCGTGGTTCTTGTCAATTTTTGTTGGTTTTCATCTGATGAACTTATTTCAGTCAGCTGGATCTTTCTTCTTTAATGCAAAAAGATTTCATCTTCAAATACAAGAACTTTTCGTGGTTTTGTTGGTTTTCAGCAAATGAACATTTTTCAGCGAGGGAGACGTTTTTTCTTTAATAGCTCAAAATTTTATCTTAAAATACAAGAACTTTTCGTGGTTCTTGTCAATTTTTGTTGGTTTTCATCTAATGAACTGATTTCAGTCATCTGGATCTTTCTTCTTTAATGCAAAAAGATTTTATCTTCAAATGCAAGAACTTTTCGTGGTTTTGTTGGTTTTCAGCAAATGAACATTTCTCAGCGAGGGAGACGTTTTTTCTTTCATAGCTCACGATTTTATCTTAAAATACAAGAACTGTTCGTGGTTCTTGTCAATTTTTGTTTTTTTTTCATCTCATGAACTTATTTCAGTCAGCAAGATCTTTCTTCTTTAATGCAAAAAGATTTTATCTTCAAATACAACAACTTTTCGTGGTTCTTGTCAATTTTTGTTGGTTTTCATCCAATGAACTTATTTCAGTCAGCCAGATCTTTCATCTTTCAAGCACAAAGATTTTATCTTCAAATACAATAACTTTTCGTGTGTTTTGTTGGTTTTCAGCAAATGAACATTTTTCAGCGAGGGAGACGTTTTTTCTTTAATAGCTCAAGATTTTATCTTAAAATACAAGAACTTTTCGTGGTTCTTATGAATATTTGTTGGTTTTCATCTGATGAACTTATTTCAGTCAGCCAGATCTTTCATCTTTCAAGCAAAAAGATTTTATCTTCAAATACAATAACTTTTCGTGTGTTTTGTTGGTTTTCAGCAAATGAACATTTTTCAGCGAGGGAGACGTTTTTTCTTTAATAGCTCAAGATTTTATCTTAAAATACAAGAACTTTTCGTGGTTCTTGTCAATTTTTGTTGGTTTTCATCTGATGAACTTATTTCAGTCAGCTGGATCTTTCTTCTTTAATGCAAAAAGATTTCATCTTCAAATACAAGAACTTTTCGTGGTTTTGTTGGTTTTCAGCAAATGAACATTTTTCAGCGAGGGAGACGTTTTTTCTTTAATAGCTCAAAATTTTATCTTGAAATACAAGAACTTTTCGTGGTTCGTGTCAATTTTTGTTGGTTTTCATCCAATGAACTGATTTCAGTCATCTGGATCTTTCTTCTTTAATGCAAAAAGATTTTATCTTCAAATGCAAGAACTTTTCGTGGTTTTGTTGGTTTTCAGCAAATGAACATTTCTCAGCGAGGGAGACGTTTTTTCTTTCATAGCTCACGATTTTATCTTAAAATACAAGAACTGTTCGTGGTTCTTGTCAATTTTTGTTTTTTTTCATCTCATGAACTTATTTCAGTCAGCAAGATCTTTCTTCTTTAATGCAAAAAGATTTTATCTTCAAATACAAGAACTTTTTGTGGTTTTGTTGGTTTCTGCAAATGAACATATCTCAGCGAGGGAGACGTTTTTTATTTAATAGCTCAAGATTTTAGCTTAAAATACAAGAACTTTTCGTGGAGTCAATTTGTGTTGGTTTTCATCTGATGAACTTATTTCAGTCAGCTAGATCTTTCTTCTTTAATGCAAAAAGACTTTATCTTCAAATACAAGAACTTTTCGTGGTTTTGTTGGTTTTCAGCAAATGAACATATTTCAGCAAGGGAGACGTTTTTTCTTTGATCGCTGAAAATTTTATCTTAAAATACAAGAACTTTTCGTGGTTCTTGTCAATTTTTGTTGGTTTTCATCTAATGAACTTATTTCAGTCATCTGAATCTTTCTTCTTTAATGCAAAAAGATTTTATCTTCAAATGCAAGAACTTTTCGTGGTTTTGTTGGTTTTCAGCAAATGAACATATTTCAGCGAGGGAGACATTTTTTCTTTAATAGCTGAAGATTTTATCTTAAAATACAAGAACTTTTCGTAGTTCTTGTCAATGTTTGTTGGTTTTCATCTGATGAACTTATTTCAGTCAGCTAGATCTTTCTTCTTTAATGCAAAAAGATTTTATCTTCAAATGCAAGAACTTTTCGTGGTTTTGTTGCTTTTCAGCAAATGAACATATTTCAGCGAGGGAGACGTTTTTTCTTTAATAGCTGAAGATATTATCTTAAAATACAAGAACTTTTCGTGGTTCTTGTCAATTTTTGTTGGTTTTCATCGAATGAACTTATTTCAGTCAGCTGGATCTTTCTTCTTTAATGCAAAAAGATTTTATCTTCAAATACAAGAACTTTTCTTGGTTTTGTTGGTTTTCAGCAAATGAACATTCTTCAGCGAGGGAGACGTTTTTTCTTTAATAGCTCAAGATTTTATCTTAAAATACAAGAACTTTTCGTGGTTCTTGTCAATTTATGTTGGTTTTCATCGAATGAACTTATTTCAGTCAGCAAGATCTTTCTTCTTTAATGCAAAAAGATTTTATCTTCAAATACAAGAACTTTTCGTGGTTTTGTTGGTTTACAGCAAATTAACATTTTACAGCGAGGGAGACGTTTTTTCTATAATCGCTCAATATTTTATTTTAAAATACAAGAACTTTTCGTGGTTCTTGTCAATTTTTGTTGGTTTTCATCTAATGAACTTATTTCAGTCATCTGGATCTTTCTTCATTGATGCAAAAAGATTTCATCTTCAAATGCAAGAACTTTTCGTGGTTTTGTTGGTTTTCAGCAAATGAACATTTCTCAGCGAGGGAGACGTTTTTTCTTTCATAGCTCAAGATTTTATCTTAAAATACAAGAACTTTTCGTGGTTCTTGTCAATTTTTGTTGGTTTTCATCGAATGAACTTATTTCAGTCAGCAAGATCTTTCTTCTTTAATGCAAAAAGATTTTATCTTCAAATACAAGAACTTTTCGTGGTTTTGTTGGTTTTCAGCAAATGAACATTTTTCAGCGAGGGAGACGTTTTTTCTTTCATCGCTCAATATTTTATCTTAAAATACAAGAACTTTTCATGGTTCTTGTCAATTTTTGTTGGTTTTCATCGAATGAACTTATTTCAGTCATCTGAATCTTTCTTCTTTAATGCAAAAAGATTTTATCTTCAAATGCAAGAAATTTTCGTGGTTTTGTTGGTTTTCAGCAAATGAACATATTTCAGCGAGGGAGACGTTTTTTCTTTAATAGCTGCAGATATTATCTTAAAATACAAGAACTTTTCGTGGTTCTTGTCAATTTTTGTTGGTTTTCATCGAATGAACTTATTTCAGTCAGCTAGATCTTTCTTCTTTAATGCAAAAAGATTTTATCTTCAAATACAAGAACTTTTCGTGGTTTTGTTGGTTTTCAGCAAATGAACATTCTTCAGCGAGGGAGACTTTTTTTCTTTGATAGCTCAAGATTTTATCTTAAAATACAAGAACTTTTCGTGGTTCTTGTCAATTTATGTTGGTTTTCATCGAATGAACTTATTTCAGTCAGCAAGATCTTTCTTCTTTGATGCAAAAAGATTTTATCTTCAAATGCAAGAACTTTTCGTGGTTTTGTTGGTTTTCAGCAAATGAACATTTCTCAGCGAGGGAGACGTTTTTTCTTTCATCGCTCAATATTTTATCTTAAAATACAAGAACTTTTCGTGGTTCTTGTCAATTTTTGTTGGATTTCATCTGATGAACTTATTTCAGTCATCTGAATCTTTCTTCTTTAATGCAAAAAGATGTTATCTTCAAATGCAAGAACTTTTCGTGGTTTTGTTGGTTTTCAGCAAATGAACATATTTCAGCGAGGGAGACGTTTTTTCTTTAATAGCTCAAGATTTTACCTTAAAATACAAGAACTTTTCGTGGTTCTTTTCAATTTTTGTTGGCTTTCATCTGATGAACTTATTTCAGTCAGCAAGATCTTTTTTCTTTAATGCAAAAAGATTTTATCTTCAAATACAAGAACTTTTCGTGGTTTTGTTGGTTTGCAGCAAATTAACATTTTTCAGCGAGGGAGACGTTTTTTCCATCATCGCTCAATATTTTATTTTAAAATACAAGAACTTTTCGTGGTTCTTGTCAATTTTTGTTGGTTTTCATCGAATGAACTTATTTCAGTCAGCAAGATCTTTCTTCTTTAATGCAAAAAGATTTTATCTTCAAATACAAGAACTTTTCGTGGTTTTGTTGGTTTTCAGCAAATGAACATTCTTCAGCGAGGGAGACGTTTTTTATTTAATAGCTCAAGATTTTATCTTAAAATACAAGAACATTTCGTGGTTCTTGTCAATTTTTGTTGGTTTTCATCGAATGAACTTATTTCAGTCAGCAAGATCTTTCTTCTTTGATGCAAAAAGATTTTATCTTCAAATACAAGAACTTTTCGTGGTTTTGTTGGTTTACAGCAAATTAACATTTTTCAGCGAGGGAGACGTTTTTTCTATAATCGCTCAATATTTTATTTTAAAATACAAGAACTTTTCGTGGTTCTTGTCAATTTTTGTTGGTTTTCATCGAATGAACTTATTTCAGTCAGCTCGATCTTTCTTCTTTAATGCAAAAAGATTTTATCTTCAAATACAAGAACTTTTCGTGGTTTTGTTGGTTTTCAGCAAATGAACATTCTTCAGCGAGGGAGACGTTTTTTCTTTGATAGCTCAAGATTTTATCTTAAAATACAAGAACTTTTCGTGGTTCTTGTCAATTTTTGTTGGCTTTCATCTGATGAACTTATTTCAGTCAGCTAGATCTTTTTTCTTTAATGCAAAAAGATTTTATCTTCAAATACAAGAACTTTTCGTGGTTTTGTTGGTTTGCAGCAAATTAACATTTTTCAGCGAGGGAGACGTTTTTTCCATCATCGCTCAATATTTTATTTTAAAATACAAGAACTTTTCGTGGTTCTTGTCAATTTTTGTTGGTTTTCATCGAATGAACTTATTTCAGTCAGCAAGATCTTTCTTCTTTAATGCAAAAAGATTTTATCTTGAAGTAGAAGAACTTTTCGTGGTTTTGTTGGTTTTCAGCAAATGAACGTATTTCAGCGAGGGAGACGTTTTTTCTTTAATAGCTGAAGATTTTATCTTAAAATACAAGAACTTTTCGTGGTTCTTGTCAATTTTTGTTGGTTTTCATCGAATGAACTTATTTCAGTCAGCAAGATCTTTCTTCTTTGATGCAAAAAGATTTTATCTTCAAATGCAAGAACTTTTCGTGGTTTTGTTGGTTTTCAGCAAATGAACATTCTTCAGCGAGGGAGACGTTTTTTCTTTAATATCTCAAGATTTTATCTTAAAATACAAGAACATTTCGTGGTTCTTGTCAATTTTTGTTGGTTTTCATCGAATGAACTTATTTCAGTCAGCAAGATCTTTCTTCTTTGATGCAAAAAGATTTTATCTTCAAATACAAGAACTTTTCGTGGTTTTGTTGGTTTACAGCAAATTAACATTTTTCAGCGAGGGAGACGTTTTTTCTATAATTGCTCAATATTTTATTTTAAAATACAAGAACTTTTCGTGGTTCTTGTCAGTTTTTGTTAGTGTTCATCTCATGAACTTATTTCAGTCATCTGGATCTTTCTTCTTTGTTGCAAAAAGATTTTATCTTCAAATGCAAGAACTTTTCGTGGTTTTGTTGGTTTTCAGCAAATGAACATTTCTCAGCGAGGGAGACGTTTTTTCTTTCATAGCTCACGATTTTACCTTAAAATACAAGAACTTTTCGTGGTTCTTGTTAATTTTTGTTGGTTTTCATCGAATGAACTTATTTCAGTCAGCTCGATCTTTCTTCTTCAATGCAAAAAGATTTTACCTTCAAGTACAAGAACTTTTCGTGGTTTTGTTGGTTTTCAGCAAATGAACACATTTCAGCGAGGGAGACGTTTTTTCTTAAAAAGCTGAAGATTTTATCTTAAAATACAAGAACTTTTCGTGGTTCTTGTCAATTTTTGTTGGTTTTCATCTGATGAACTTATTTCAGTCAGCTGGATCTTTCTTCTTTCATGCAAAAAGATTTCATCTTAAAATACAAGAACTTTTCGTGGTTTTGTTGGTTTTCAGCAAAAGAACATTTTTCAGCGATGGAGACGTTTTTTCTTTCATCGCTCAATATTTTATCTTAAAATACAAGAACTTTTCGTGGTTCTTGTCAATTTTTGTTGGTTGTCATCTAATGAACTTATTTCAGTCATCTGAATCTTTCTTCTTTAATGCAAAAAGATGTTATCTTCAAATGCAAGAACTTTTCGTGGTTTTGTTGGTTTTCAGCAAATGAACATATTTCAGCGAGGGAGACGTTTTTTCTTTAATATCTCAAGATTTTACCTTAAAATACAAGAACTTTTCGTGGTTCTTTTCAATTTTTGTTGGCTTTCATCTGATGAACTAATTTCAGTCAGCGAGATCTTTCTTCTTTAATGCAAAAAGATTTTATCTTCAAATACAAGAACTTTTCGTGGTTTTGTTGGTTTTCAGCAAATGAACATATTTCAGCGAGGGAGACGTTTTTTCTTTAATAGCTGAAGATTTTATCTTAAAATACAAGAACTTTTCGTGGTTCTTGTCAATTTTTGTTGGTTTTCATCGAATTAACTTATTTCAGTCAGCTCGATCTTTCTTCTTTAATGCAAAAAGATTTTATCTTCAAATACAAGAACTTTTCGTGGTTTTGTTGGTTTTCAGCAAATGAACATTCTTCAGCGAGGGAGACGTTTTTTCTTTAATAGCTGAAGATTTTATCTTAAAATACAAGAACTGTTCGTGGTTCTTGTCAATTTTTGTTGGTTTTCATCTAATGAACTTATTTCAGTCATCTGGATCTTTCTTCTTTGATGCAAAAAGATTTTATCTTCAAATGCAAGAACTTTTCGTGGTTTTGTTGGTTTTCAGCAAATGAACATTTCTCAGCGAGGGAGACGTTTTTTCTTTCATAGCTCAAGATTTTATCTTAAAATACAAGAACTGTTCGTGGTTCTTGTCCATTTTTGTTGGTTTTCATCTGATGAACTTATTTCAGTCATCTGCATCTTTCTTCTTTGATGCAAAAAGATTTTATCTTCAAATGCAAGAACTTTTCGTGGTTTTGTTGGTTTTCAGCAAATGAACATTTCTCAGTGAGGGAGACGTTTTTTCTTTCATAGATCACGATTTTACCTTAAAATACAAGAACTTTTCGTGGTTCTTGTCAATTTTTGTTGGTTTTCATCTGATGAACTTATTTCAGTCATCTGGATCTTTCTTCTTTAATGCAAAAAGATTTTATCTTCAAGTCCAAGAACTTTTCGTGGTTTTGTTGGTTTTCAGCAAATGAACATATTTCAGCGAGGGAGACGTTTTTTCTTTAATATCTCAAGATTTTACCTTAAAATACAAGAACTTTTCGTGGTTCTTTTCAATTTTTGTTGGCTTTCATCTGATGAACTAATTTCAGTCAGCGAGATCTTTCTTCTTTAATGCAAAAAGATTTTATCTTCAAATACAAGAACTTTTCGTGGTTTTGTTGGTTTTCAGCAAATGAACATATTTCAGCGAGGGAGACGTTTTTTCTTTAATAGCTGAAGATTTTATCTTAAAATACAAGAACTTTTCGTGGTTCTTGTCAATTTTTGTTGGTTTTCATCGAATTAACTTATTTCAGTCAGCTCGATCTTTCTTCTTTAATGCAAAAAGATTTTATCTTCAAATACAAGAACTTTTCGTGGTTTTGTTGGTTTTCAGCAAATGAACATTCTTCAGCGAGGGAGACGTTTTTTCTTTAATAGCTGAAGATTTTATCTTAAAATACAAGAACTGTTCGTGGTTCTTGTCAATTTTTGTTGGTTTTCATCTAATGAACTTATTTCAGTCATCTGGATCTTTCTTCTTTGATGCAAAAAGATTTTATCTTCAAATGCAAGAACTTTTCGTGGTTTTGTTGGTTTTCAGCAAATGAACATTTCTCAGCGAGGGAGACGTTTTTTCTTTCATAGCTCAAGATTTTATCTTAAAATACAAGAACTGTTCGTGGTTCTTGTCCATTTTTGTTGGTTTTCATCTGATGAACTTATTTCAGTCATCTGCATCTTTCTTCTTTGATGCAAAAAGATTTTATCTTCAAATGCAAGAACTTTTCGTGGTTTTGTTGGTTTTCAGCAAATGAACATTTCTCAGCGAGGGAGACGTTTTTTCTTTCATAGATCACGATTTTACCTTAAAATACAAGAACTTTTCGTGGTTCTTGTCAATTTTTGTTGGTTTTCATCTGATGAACTTATTTCAGTCATCTGGATCTTTCTTCTTTAATGCAAAAAGATTTTATCTTCAAGTCCAAGAACTTTTCGTGGTTTTGTTGGTTTTCAGCAAATGAACATATTTCAGCGAGGGAGACGTTTTTTCTTTTATAGCTGAAGATTTTATCTTAAAATACAAGAACTTTTCGTGGTTCTTGTCAATTTTTGTTGGTTTTCATCGAATGAACTTATTTCAGTCAGCTGGATCTTTCTTCTTTAATGCAAAAAGATTTTATCTTCAAATACAAGAACTTTTCGTGGTTTTGTTGGTTTTCAGCAAATGAACATTCTTCAGCGAGGGAGACGTTTTTTCTTTAATAGCTCAAGATTTTATCTTAAAATACAAGAACTTTTCGTGGTTCTTGTCAATTTTTGTTGGTTTTCATCGAATGAACTTATTTCAGTCAGCAAGATCTTTCTTCTTTAATGCAAAAAGATTTTATCTTCAAATACAAGAACTTTTCATGGTTTTGTTGGTTTACAGCAAATTAACATTTTTCAGCGAGGGAGACGTTTTTTCTATAATCGCTCAATATTTTATTTTAAAATACAAGAACTTTTCGTGGTTCTTGTCAATTTTTGTTGGTTTTCATCGAATAAACTTATTTCAGTCAGCTAGATCTTTCTTCTTTCATGCAAAAAGATTTTATCTTCAAATACAAGAACTTTTCGTGGTTTTGTTGGTTTTCAGCAAATGAACATTTTTCAGCGAGGGAGACGTTTATTCTTTCATCGCTCACGATTTTATCTTAAAATACAAGAACTGTTCGTGGTTCTTGTCAATTTTTGTTGGTTTTCATCTAATGAACTTATTTCAGTCAGCTGGATCTTTCTTCTTTCATGCAAAAAGATTTTATCTTCAAATACAAAAACTTTTCGTGGTTTTGTTGCTTTTCAGCAAATGAACATATTTCAGCGAGGGAGACGTTTTTTCTTTAATAGCTCAAGATTTTTCCTGAGAATACAAGAACTTTTCGTGGTTCTTGTCAATTTTTGTTGGCTTTCATCTGATGAACTTATTTCAGTCAGCTAGATCTTTCTTCTTTCATGCAAAAAGATTTTATCTTCAAATACAAGAAGTTTTCGTGGTTTTGTTGGTTTTCAGCAAATGAACATTTTTCAGCGAGGGAAACGTTTTTTCTTTGATAGCTCAAGATTTTATCTTAAAATACAAGAACTTTTCGTGGTTCTTGTCAATTTTTGTTGGTTTTCATCGAATGAACTTATTTCAGTCAGCAAGATCTTTCTTCTTTGATGCAAAAAGATTTTATCTTCAAATACAAGAACTTTCCGTGGTTTTGTTGGTTTCTGCAAATGAACATATTTCAGCGAGGGAGAAGTTTTTTCTTTAATAGCTCAAGATTTTACCTTAAAATACAAGAACTTTTCGTGGTTCTTGTCAATTTTTGTTGGTTTTGATCTGATATACTTATTTCAGACAGCTCGATCTTTCTTCCTCAAAGCAAAAAGATTTTATCTTCAAATACAAGAACTTTTCGTGGTTTTGTTGATTTTCAGCAAATGAACATATTTCAGCGAGCTCAAAGTTTTTTCTTCAATAGCGTCAGATTTTATCTTAAAATACAAGAACTTTTCGTGGTTCTTGTCAATTTTTGTTGGTTTTCATCTCATGAACTTATTTCAGTCAGCTGGATCTTTCTTCTTCAATGCAAAAAGATTTTATCTTCAAATTCAAGAACTTTTCGTGGTTTTGTTGGTTTTCAGCAAATGAACATATTTCAGTGAGCTTGAAGTTTCTTCTTCAATAGCGTCAGATTTTATCTTAAAATACAAGAACTTTTCGTGGTTCTTGTCAATTTTTGTTGGTTTTGATCTGATGAACTTCTTTCAGTCAGCTCGATCTTTCTATCTCAAAGCAAAAAGATTTTATCTTCAAATACAAGAACTTTTCGTGGTTTTGTTAATTTTCAGCAAATGAACATATTTCAGCGAGCGAGAAGTTTTTTCTTTAATAGCGTCAGATTTTATCTTAAAATACAAGAACTTTTCGTGGTTCTTGTCAATTTTTGTTGGTTTTCATCTCATGAACTTGTTTCAGTCAGCTAGATCTTTCTTCTTTAATGCAAAAAGATTTTATCTTCAAATACAAGAACTTTTCGTGGTTTTGTTGATTTTCAGCAAATGAACATATTTCAGCGAGCAAGAAGTTTTTTCTTTAATAGCGTCAGATTTTATCTTAAAATACAAGAACTTTTCGTGGTTCTTGTCAATTTTTGTTGGTTTTCATCTCATGAACTTGTTTCAGTCAGCTAGATCTTTCTTCTTCAAAGCAAAAAGATTTTATCTTCAAATACAAGAACTTTTCGTGGTTTTGTTGGTTTTCAGCAAATGAACATATTTCAGCGAGCTAGAAGTTTTTTCTTCAATAGAGTCAGATTTTAACTTAAAATACAAGAACTTTTCGTGGTTCTTGTCAATTTTTGTTGGTTTTGATCTGATCAACTTATTTCAGTCAGCTCGATCTTTCTTCCTCAAAGCAAAAAGATTTTATCTTCAAATACAAGAACTTTTCGTGGTTTTGTTGATTTTCAGCAAATGAACATATTTCAGCGAGCTCAAAATTTTTTCTTTAATAGCGGAAGATTTTATCTTAAAATACAAGAACTTTTCGTCTTTCTTGTCAATTTTTGTTGGTTTTCATCTTATGAACTTATTTCAGTCAGCGAGATCTTTCTTCTTCAAAGCAAAAAGATTTTCTCTTCAAATACAAAAACTTTTCGTGGTTTTGTTGGTTTTCAGCAAATGAACATATTACAGCGAGCTGGATGTTTTTTCTTCAATGGCGTCAGATTTTATCTTAAAATACAAGAACTTTTCGTGGTTCTTGTCAATTTTTGTTGGTTTTCATCTGATGAACTTATTTCAGTCAGCTCGATCTTTCTACCTCAAAGCAAAAAGATTTTATCTTCAAATACAAGAACTTTTTGTGGTTTTGTTGATTTTCAGCAAATGAACATATTTCAGCGAGCGAGAAGTTTTTTCTTTAATAGCGGAAGATTTTATCTTAAAATACAAGAACTTTTCGTGGTTCTTGTCAATTTTTGTTGGTTTTCATCGAATGAACTTATTTCAGTCAGCTAGATCTTTCTTCTTCAAAGCAAAAAGATTTTATCTTCAAATTCAAGAACTTTTCGTGGTTTTGTTGGTTTTCAGCAAATGAACATATTTCAGCGAGCTTGAAGTTTTTTCTTCAATAGCGTCAGATTTTATTTAAAATACAAGAACTTTTCGTGGTTCTTGTCAATTTTTGTTGGTTTTCATCTGATGAACTTATTTCAGTCAGCGAGATCTTTCTTCTTCAAAGCAAAAAGATTTTCTCTTCAAATACAAGAACTTTTCGTGGTTTTGTTGATTTTCAGCAAATGAACATATTTCAGCGAGCTCAAAGTTTTTTCTTTAATAGCGGAAGGTTTTAACTTAAAATACAAGAACTTTTCGTGGTTCTTGTCAATTTTTGTTGGTTTTCATCTAATGAACTTATTTCAGTCAGCTAGATCTTTCTTCTTCAAAGCAAAAAGATTTTATCTTCAAATACAAGAACTTTTCGTGGTTTTGTTGGTTTTCAGCAAAGGAACATATTTCAGCGAGCTGGAAGTTTTTTCTTCAATAGCGTCAGATTTTATCTTAAAATACAAGAACTTTTTGTGGTTCTTGTCAATTTTTGTTGGTTTTCATCGAATGAACTTATTTCAGTCAGCTGGATCTTTCTTCTTCAAAGCAAAAAGATTTTATCTTCAAATTCAAGAACTTTTCGTGGTTTTGTTGGTTTTCAGCAAATGAACATATTTCAGCGAGCTAGAAGTTTTTTCTTCAATAGCGTCAGATTTTATCTTAAAATACAAGAACTTTTCGTGGTTCTTGTCAATTTTTGTTGGTTTTGATCTGATCAACTTGTTTCAGTCAGCTGGATCTTTCTTCTTTAATGCAAAAAGATTTTATCATCAAATACAAGAACTTTTCGTGGTTTTGTTGATTTTCAGCAAATGAACATATTTCAGCGAGCTCAAAGTTTTTTCTTTAATAGCGGAAGGTTTTATCTTAAAATACAAGAACTTTTCGTGGTTCTTGTCAATTTTTGTTGGTTTTCATCTAATGAACTTATTTCAGTCAGCTGGATCTTTCTTCTTCAAAGCAAAAAGATTTTATCTTCAAATACAAGAACTTTTCGTGGTTTTGTTGGTTTTCAGCAAATGAACATATTTCAGCGAGCTGGATGTTTTTTCTTTAATAGCGTCAGATTTTATCTTAAAATACAAGAACTTTTCGTGGTTCTTGTCAATTTTGTTGGTTTTGATCTGATAAACTTATTTCAGTCAGCTCGATCTTTCTTCCTCAAAGCAAAAAGATTTTATCTTCAAATACAAGAACTTTTCGTGGTTTTGTTGATTTTCAGCAAATGAACATATTTCAGCGAGCTCAAAGTTTTTTCTTTAATAGCGGAACGTTTTATCTTAAAATACAAGAACTTTTCGTGGTTCTTGTCAATTTTTGTTGGTTTTCATCTAATGAACTTGTTTCAGTCAGCTAGCTCTTTCTTCTTTAATGCAAAAAGATTTTATCTTCAAATACAAGAACTTTTTGTGGTTTTGTTGATTTTCAGCAAATGAACATATTTCAGCGAGCTCAAAGTTTTTTCTTTAATAGCGGAAGGTTTTAACTTAAAATACATGAATTTTTCGTGGTTCTTGTCAATTTTTGTTGGTTTTCATCTAATGAACTTATTTCAGTCAGCTAGATCTTTCTTCTTCAAAGCAAAAAGATTTTATCTTCAAATACAAGAACTTTTCGTGGTTTTGTTGGTTTTCAGCAAAGGAACATATTTCAGCGAGCTGGAAGTTTTTTCTTCAATAGCGTCAGATTTTATCTTAAAATACAAGAACTTTTTGTGGTTCTTGTCAATTTTTGTTGGTTTTCATCGAATGAACTTATTTCAGTCAGCTGGATCTTTCTTCTTCAAAGCAAAAAGATTTTATCTTCAAATTCAAGAACTTTTCGTGGTTTTGTTGGTTTTCAGCAAATGAACATATTTCAGCGAGCTAGAAGTTTTTTCTTCAATAGCGTCAGATTTTATCTTAAAATACAAGAACTTTTCGTGGTTCTTGTCAATTTTTGTTGGTTTTGATCTGATCAACTTGTTTCAGTCAGCTGGATCTTTCTTCTTTAATGCAAAAAGATTTTATCTTCAAATACAAGAACTTTTCGTGGTTTTGTTGATTTTCAGCAAATGAACATATTTCAGCGAGCTCAAAGTTTTTTCTTTAATAGCGGAAGGTTTTATCTTAAAATACAAGAACTTTTCGTGGTTCTTGTCAATTTTTGTTGGTTTTCATCTAATGAACTTATTTCAGTCAGCTGGATCTTTCTTCTTCAAAGCAAAAAGATTTTATCTTCAAATACAAGAACTTTTCGTGGTTTTGTTGGTTTTCAGCAAATGAACATATTTCAGCGAGCTGGATGTTTTTTCTTCAATGGCGTCAGATTTTATCTTAAAATACAAGAACTTTTCGTGGTTCTTGTCAATTTTTTTGGTTTTGATCTGATAAACTTATTTCAGTCAGCTCGATCTTTCTTCCTCAAAGCAAAAAGATTTTATCTTCAAATACAAGAACTTTTCGTGGTTTTGTTGATTTTCAGCAAATGAACATATTTCAGCGAGCTCAAAGTTTTTTCTTTAATAGCGGAACGTTTTATCTTAAAATACAAGAACTTTTCGTGGTTCTTGTCAATTTTTGTTGGTTTTCATCTCATGAACTTGTTTCAGTCAGCTAGATCTTTCTTCTTTAATGCAAAAAGATTTTATCTTCAAATACAAGAACTTTTTGTGGTTTTGTTGATTTTCAGCAAATGAACATATTTCAGCGAGCTCAAAGTTTTTTCTTTAATAGCGGAAGATTTTATCTTAAAATACAAGAACTTTTCGTGGTTCTGGTCAATTTTTGTTGGTTTTCATCTCATGAACTTATTTCAGTCAGCTAGATCTTTCTTCTTCAAAGCAAAAAGATTTTATCTTCAAATACAAGAACTTTTCGTGGTTTTGTTGGTTTTCAGCAAATGAACATATTTCAGCGAGCTAGAAGTTTTTTCTTCAATAGCGTCAGATTTTATCTTAAAATACAAGAACTTTTCGTGGTTCTTGTCAATTTTTGTTGGTTTTCATCTAATGAACTTATTTCAGTCAGCTGGATCTTTCTTCTTCAAAGCAAAAAGATTTTATCTTCAAATTCAAGAACTTTTCGTGGTTTTGTTGGTTTTCAGCAAATGAACATATTTCAGCGAGCTAGAAGTTTTTTCTTCAATAGCGTCAGATTTTATCTTAAAATACAAGAACTTTTCGTGGTTCTTGTCAATTTTTGTTGGTTTTGATCTGATGAACTTATTTCAGTCAGCGAGATCTTTCTTCTTCAAAGCAAAAAGATTTTATCTTCAAATACAAGAACTTTTCGTTGTTTTGTTGGTTTTCAGCAAAGGAACATATTTCAGCGAGCTCGAAGTTTTTTCTTCAATAGCGTCAGAATTTATCTTAAAATACAAGAACTTTTCGTGATTCTTGTCAATTTTTGTTGGTTTTCATCTCATGAACTTATTTCAGTCAGCTAGATCTTTCTTCTTCAAAGCAAAAAGATTTTATCTTCAAATTCAAGAACTTTTCGTGGTTTTGTTGGTTTTCAGCAAATGAACATATTTCAGCGAGCTTGAAGTTTTTTCTTCAATAGCGTCAGCTTTTATCTTAAAATACAAGAACTTTTCGTGGTTCTTGTCAATTTTTGTTGGTTTTGATCTGATGAACTTCTTTCAGTCAGCTCGATCTTTCTACCTCAAAGCAAAAAGATTTTATCTTCAAATACAAGAACTTTTCGTGGTTTTGTTAATTTTCAGCAAATGAACATATTTCAGCGAGCGAGAAGTTTTTTCTTTAATAGCGTCAGATTTTATCTTAAAATACAAGAACTTTTCGTGGTTCTTGTCAATTTATGTTGGTTTTCATCTAATGAACTTGTTTCAGTCAGCTGGATCTTTCTTCTTTAAAGCAAAAAGATTTTATCTTCAAATACAAGAACTTTTCGTGGTTCTTGTCAATTTTTGTTGGTTTTCATCTGATGAACTTATTTCAGTCAGCGAGATCTTTCTTCTTCAAAGCAAAAAGATTTTCTCTTCAAATACAAGAACTTTTCGTGGTTTTGTTGATTTTCAGCAAATGAACATATTTCAGCGAGCGAGAAGTTTTTTCTTTAATAGCATCAGATTTTATCTTAAAATACAAGAACTTTTCGTGGTTCTTGTCAATTTATGTTGGTTTTCATCTAATGAACTTGTTTCAGTCAGCTGGATCTTTCTTCTTTAAAGCAAAAAGATTTTATCTTCAAATACAATAACTTTTCGTGGTTCTTGTCAATTTTTGTTGGTTTTCATCTGATGAACTTATTTCAGTCAGCTAGATCTTTCTTCTTTAATGCAAAAAGATTTTATCTTCAAATACAAGAACTTTTTGTGGTTTTGTTGATTTTCAGCAAATGAACATATTTCAGCGAGCTCAAAGTTTTTTCTTTAATAGCGGAAGATTTTATCTTAAAATACAAGAACTTTTCGTGGTTCTGGTCAATTTTTGTTGGTTTTCATCTCATGAACTTATTTCAGTCAGCTAGATCTTTCTTCTTCAAAGCAAAAAGATTTTATCTTCAAATACAAGAACTTTTCGTGGTTTTGTTGGTTTTCAGCAAATGAACATATTTCAGCGAGCTAGAAGTTTTTTCTTCAATAGCGTCAGATTTTATCTTAAAATACAAGAACTTTTCGTGGTTCTTGTCAATTTTTGTTGGTTTTCATCTAATGAACTTATTTCAGTCAGCTGGATCTTTCTTCTTCAAAGCAAAAAGATTTTATCTCCAAATTCAAGAACTTTTCGTGGTTTTGTTGGTTTTCAGCAAATGAACATATTTCAGCGAGCTAGAAGTTTTTTCTTCAATAGCGTCAGATTTTATCTTAAAATACAAGAACTTTTCGTGGTTCTTGTCAATTTTTGTTGGTTTTGATCTGATGAACTTATTTCAGTCAGCGAGATCTTTCTTCTTCAAAGCAAAAAGATTTTATCTTCAAATACAAGAACTTTTCGTGGTTTTGTTGGTTTTCAGCAAAGGAACATATTTCAGCGAGCTCGAAGTTTTTTCTTCAATAGCGTCAGAATTTATCTTAAAATACAAGAACTTTTCGTGGTTCTTGTCAATTTTTGTTGGTTTTCATCTCATGAACTTATTTCAGTCAGCTAGATCTTTCTTCTTCAAAGCAAAAAGATTTTATCTTCAAATTCAAGAACTTTTCGTGGTTTTGTTGGTTTTCAGCAAATGAACATATTTCAGCGAGCTTGAAGTTTTTTCTTCAATAGCGTCAGCTTTTATCTTAAAATACAAGAACTTTTCGTGGTTCTTGTCAATTTTTGTTGGTTTTGATCTGATGAACTTCTTTCAGTCAGCTCGATCTTTCTACCTCAAAGCAAAAAGATTTTATCTTCAAATACAAGAACTTTTCGTGGTTTTGTTAATTTTCAGCAAATGAACATATTTCAGCGAGCGAGAAGTTTTTTCTTTAATAGCGTCAGATTTTATCTTAAAATACAAGAACTTTTCGTGGTTCTTGTCAATTTATGTTGGTTTTCATCTAATGAACTTGTTTCAGTCAGCTGGATCTTTCTTCTTTAAAGCAAAAAGATTTTATCTTCAAATACAATAACTTTTCGTGGTTCTTGTCAATTTTTGTTGGTTTTCATCTGATGAACTTATTTCAGTCAGCGAGATCTTTCTTCTTCAAAGCAAAAAGATTTTCTCTTCAAATACAAGAACTTTTCGTGGTTTT
This sequence comes from Heptranchias perlo, assembly GCF_035084215.1. Taxonomy (NCBI): domain Eukaryota; kingdom Metazoa; phylum Chordata; class Chondrichthyes; order Hexanchiformes; family Hexanchidae; genus Heptranchias; species Heptranchias perlo. The sequence continues at coordinate 79,684,961 of NC_090330.1, forward strand.
GTTGATTTTCAGCAAATGAACATATTTCAGCGAGCTCAAAGTTTTTTCTTCAATAGCGTCAGATTTTATCTTAAAATACAAGAACTTTTCGTGGTTCTTGTCAATTTTTGTTGGTTTTCATCTCATGAACTTGTTTCAGTCAGCTAGATCTTTCTTCTTTAATGCAAAAAGATTTTATCTTCAAATACAAGAACTTTTCGTGGTTTTGTTGGTTTTCAGCAAATGAACATATTTCAGCGAGCTTGAAGTTTTTTCTTCAACAGCGTCAGATTTTATCTTAAAATACAAGAACTTTTCGTGGTTCTTGTCAATTTTATGTTTGTTTTGATCTGATGAACTTCTTTCAGTCAGCTCGATCTTTCTACCTCAAAGCAAAAAGATTTTATCTTCAAATACAAGAACTTTTCGTGGTTTTGTTAATTTTCAGCAAATGAACATATTTCAGCGAGCGAGAAGTTTTTTCTTTAATAGCGTCAGATTTTATCTTAAAATACAAGAACTTTTCGTGGTTCTTGTCAATTTTTGTTGGTTTTCATCTGATGAACTTATTTCAGTCAACGAGATCTTTCTTCTTCAAAGCAAAAAGATTTTCTCTTCAAATACAAGAACTTTTCGTGGTTTTGTTGATTTTCAGCAAATGAACATATTTCAGCGAGCGAGAAGTTTTTTCTTTAATAGCGTCAGATTTTATCTTAAAATACAAGAACTTTTCGTGGTTCTTGTCAATTTTTGTTGGTTTTGATCTGATAAACATATTTCAGACAGCTCGATCTTTCTTCCTCAAAGCAAAAAGATTTTATCTTCAAATACAAGAACTTTTCGTGGTTTTGTTGGTTTTCAGCAAATGAACATATTTCGGCGAGCTAGAAGTTTTTTCTTCAATAGCGTCAGATTTTATCTTAAAATACAAGAACTTTTCGTGGTTCTTGTCAATTTTTGTTGGTTTTCATCTGATGAACTTATTTCAGTCAGCGAGATCTTTCTTCTTCAAAGCAAAAAGATTTTCTCTTCAAATACAAGAACTTTTCGTGGTTTTGTTGATTTTCAGCAAATGAACATATTTCAGCGAGCGAGAAGTTTTTTCTTTAATAGCGTCAGATTTTATCTTAAAATACAAGAACTTTTCGTGGTTCTTGTCAATTTTTGTTGGTTTTGATCTGATAAACTTATTTCAGACAGCTCGATCTTTCTTCCTCAAAGCAAAAAGATTTTATCTTCAAATACAAGAACTTTTCGTGGTTTTGTTGATTTTCAGCAAATGAAAATATTTCAGCGAGCTCAAAGTTTTTTCTTCAATAGCGTCAGATTTTATCTTAAAATACAAGAACTTTTCGTGGTTCTTGTCAATTTTTGTTGGTTTTCATCTCATGAACTTGTTTCAGTCAGCTAGATCTTTCTTCTTGAATGCAAAAAGATTTTATCTTCAAATACAAGAACTTTTCGTGGTTTTGTTGATTTTCAGCAAATGAACATATTTCAGCGAGCAAGAAGTTTTTTCTTTAATAGCGTCAGATTTTATCTTAAAATACAAGAACTTTTCGTGGTTCTTGTCAATTTTTGTTGGTTTTCATCTCATGAACTTGTTTCAGTCAGCTAGATCTTTCTTCTTTAATGCAAAAAGATTTTATCTTCAAATTCAAGAACTTTTCGTGGTTTTGTTGGTTTTCAGCAAATGAACATATTTCAGCGAGCTAGAAGTTTTTTCTTCAATAGCGTCAGATTTTATCTTAAAATACAAGAACTTTTCGTGGTTCTTGTCAATTTTTGTTGGTTTTCATCTGATGAACTTATTTCAGTCAGCGAGATCTTTCTTCTTCAAAGCAAAAAGATTTTATCTTCAAATACAAGAACTTTTCGTGGTTTTGTTGATTTTCAGTAAATGAACATATTTCAGCGAGCGAGAAGTTTTTTCTTTAATAGCGTCAGATTTTATCTTAAAATACAAGAACTTTTCGTGGTTCTTGTCAATTTTTGTTGGTTTTGATCTGATGAACTTCTTTCAGTCAGCTCGATCTTTCTTCCTCAAAGCAAAAAGATTTTATCTTCAAATACAAGAACTTTTCGTGGTTTTGTTGATTTTCAGCAAATGAACATATTTCAGCGAGCTCAAAATTTTTTCTTCAATAGCGGAAGATTTTATCTTAAAATACAAGAACTTTTCGTGGTTCTTGTCAATTTTTGTTGGTTTTCATCTAATGAACTTATTTCAGTCAGCGAGATCTTTCTTCTTCAAAGCAAAAAGATTTTATCTTCAAATACAAGAACTTTCCGTGGTTTTGTTGGTTTCTGCAAATGAACATATTTCAGCGAGGGAGAAGTTTTTTCTTTAATAGCTCAAGATTTTACCTTAAAATACAAGAACTTTTCGTGGTTCTTGTCAATTTTTGTTGGTTTTGATCTGATATACTTATTTCAGACAGCTCGATCTTTCTTCCTCAAAGCAAAAAGATTTTATCTTCAAATACAAGAACTTTTCGTGGTTTTGTTGATTTTCAGCAAATGAACATATTTCAGCGAGCTCAAAGTTTTTTCTTCAATAGCGTCAGATTTTATCTTAAAATACAAGAACTTTTCGTGGTTCTTGTCAATTTTTGTTGGTTTTCATCTCATGAACTTATTTCAGTCAGCTGGATCTTTCTTCTTCAATGCAAAAAGATTTTATCTTCAAATTCAAGAACTTTTCGTGGTTTTGTTGGTTTTCAGCAAATGAACATATTTCAGTGAGCTTGAAGTTTCTTCTTCAATAGCGTCAGATTTTATCTTAAAATACAAGAACTTTTCGTGGTTCTTGTCAATTTTTGTTGGTTTTGATCTGATGAACTTCTTTCAGTCAGCTCGATCTTTCTTCTTCAAAGCAAAAAGATTTTCTCTACAAATACAAAAACTTTTCGTGGTTTTGTTGATTTTCAGCAAATGAACATATTTCAGCGAGCGAGAAGTTTTTTCTTTAATAGCGTCAGATTTTATCTTAAAATACAAGAACTTTTCGTGGTTCTTGTCAATTTTTGTTGGTTTTGATCTGATCAACTTGTTTCAGTCAACTGGATCTTTCTTCTTTAATGCAAAAAGATTTTATCTTCAAATACAAGAACTTTTCGTGCTTTTGTTGATTTTCAGCAAATGAACATATTTCAGCGAGCGAGAAGTTTTTTCTTTAATAGCGTCAGATTTTATCTTAAAATACAAGAACTTTTCGTGGTTCTTGTCAATTTTTGTTGGTTTTCATCTCATGAACTTGTTTCAGTCAGCTAGATCTTTCTTCTTTAATGCAAAAAGATTTTATCTTCAAATACAAGAACTTTTCGTGGTTTTGTTGATTTTCAGCAAATGAACATATTTCAGCGAGCAAGAAGTTTTTTCTTTAATAGCGTCAGATTTTATCTTAAAATACAAGAACTTTTCGTGGTTCTTGTCAATTTTTGTTGGTTTTCATCTCATGAACTTGTTTCAGTCAGCGAGATCTTTCTTCTTCAAAGCAAAAAGATTTTATCTTCAAATACAAGAACTTTTCGTGGTTTTGTTGGTTTTCAGCAAATGAACATATTTCAGCGAGCTAGAAGTTTTTTCTTCAATAGAGTCAGATTTTAACTTAAAATACAAGAACTTTTCGTGGTTCTTGTCAATTTTTGTTGGTTTTGATCTGATCAACTTATTTCAGTCAGCTCGATCTTTCTTCCTCAAAGCAAAAAGATTTTATCTTCAAATACAAGAACTTTTCGTGGTTTTGTTGATTTTCAGCAAATGAACATATTTCAGCGAGCTCAAAATTTTTTCTTTAATAGCGGAAGATTTTATCTTAAAATACAAGAACTTTTCGTCTTTCTTGTCAATTTTTGTTGGTTTTCATCTTATGAACTTATTTCAGTCAGCGAGATCTTTCTTCTTCAAAGCAAAAAGATTTTCTCTACAAATACAAAAACTTTTCGTGGTTTTGTTGATTTTCAGCAAATGAACATATTTCAGCGAGCGAGAAGTTTTTTCTTTAATAGCGTCAGATTTTATCTTAAAATACAAGAACTTTTCGTGGTTCTTGTCAATTTTTGTTGGTTTTGATCTGATCAACTTGTTTCAGTCAACTGGATCTTTCTTCTTTAATGCAAAAAGATTTTATCTTCAAATACAAGAACTTTTCGTGCTTTTGTTGATTTTCAGCAAATGAACATATTTCAGCGAGCTCAAAGTTTTTTCTTTAATAGCGGAAGATTTTATCTTAAAATACAAGAACTTTTCGTGGTTCTTGTCAATTTTTGTTGGTTTTCATCGAATGAACTTATTTCAGTCAGCTAGATCTTTCTTCTTCAAAGCAAAAAGATTTTATCTTCAAATTCAAGAACTTTTCGTGGTTTTGTTGGTTTTCAGCAAATGAACATATTTCAGCGAGCTTGAAGTTTTTTCTTCAATAGCGTCAGATTTTATTTAAAATACAAGAACTTTTCGTGGTTCTTGTCAATTTTTGTTGGTTTTCATCTGATGAACTTATTTCAGTCAGCGAGATCTTTCTTCTTCAAAGCAAAAAGATTTTCTCTTCAAATACAAGAACTTTTCGTGGTTTTGTTGGTTTTCAGCAAAGGAACATATTTCAGCGAGCTGGAAGTTTTTTCTTCAATAGCGTCAGATTTTATCTTAAAATACAAGAACTTTTTGTGGTTCTTGTCAATTTTTGTTGGTTTTCATCGAATGAACTTATTTCAGTCAGCTGGATCTTTCTTCTTCAAAGCAAAAAGATTTTATCTTCAAATTCAAGAACTTTTCGTGGTTTTGTTGGTTTTCAGCAAATGAACATATTTCAGCGAGCTAGAAGTTTTTTCTTCAATAGCGTCAGATTTTATCTTAAAATACAAGAACTTTTCGTGATTCTTGTCAATTTTTGTTGGTTTTGATCTGATCAACTTGTTTCAGTCAGCTGGATCTTTCTTCTTTAAGGCAAAAAGATTTTATCATCAAATACAAGAACTTTTCGTGGTTTTGTTGATTTTCAGCAAATGAACATATTTCAGCGAGCTCAAAGTTTTTTCTTTAATAGCGGAAGGTTTTATCTTAAAATACAAGAACTTTTCGTGGTTCTTGTCAATTTTTGTTGGTTTTCATCTAATGAACTTATTTCAGTCAGCTGGATCTTTCTTCTTCAAAGCAAAAAGATTTTATCTTCAAATACAAGAACTTTTCGTGGTTTTGTTGGTTTTCAGCAAATGAACATATTTCAGCGAGCTGGATGTTTTTTCTTCAATGGCGTCAGATTTTATCTTAAAATACAAGAACTTTTCGTGGTTCTTGTCAATTTTTGTTGGTTTTCATCTGATGAACTTATTTTAGTCAGCTCGATCTTTCCACCTCAAAGCAAAAAGATTTTATCTTCAAATACAAGAACTTTTTGTGGTTTTGTTGATTTTCAGCAAATGAACATATTTCTGCGAGCGAGAAGTTTTTTCTTTAATAGCGTCAGATTTTATCTTAAAATACAAGAACTTTTCGTGGTTCTTGTCAATTTTTTTGGTTTTGATCTGATAAACTTATTTCAGTCAGCTCGATCTTTCTTCCTCAAAGCAAAAAGATTTTATCTTCAAATACAAGAACTTTTCGTGGTTTTGTTGATTTTCAGCAAATGAACATATTTCAGCGAGCTCAAAGTTTTTTCTTTAATAGCGGAACGTTTTATCTTAAAATACAAGAACTTTTCGTGGTTCTTGTCAATTTTTGTTGGTTTTCATCTCATGAACTTGTTTCAGTCAGCTAGATCTTTCTTCTTTAATGCAAAAAGATTTTATCTTCAAATACAAGAACTTTTTGTGGTTTTGTTGATTTTCAGCAAATGAACATATTTCAGCGAGCTAGAAGTTTTTTCTTCAATAGCGTCAGATTTTATCTTAAAATACAAGAACTTTTCGTGGTTCTTGTCAATTTTTGTTGGTTTTGATCTGATCAACTTGTTTCAGTCAGCTGGATCTTTCTTCTTTAATGCAAAAAGATTTTATCTTCAAATACAAGAACTTTTCGTGGTTTTGTTGATTTTCAGCAAATGAACATATTTCAGCGAGCTCAAAGTTTTTTCTTTAATAGCGGAAGGTTTTATCTTAAAATACAAGAACTTTTCGTGGTTCTTGTCAATTTTTGTTGGTTTTCATCTAATGAACTTATTTCAGTCAGCTGGATCTTTCTTCTTCAAAGCAAAAAGATTTTATCTTCAAATTCAAGAACTTTTCGTGGTTTTGTTGGTTTTCAGCAAATGAACATATTTCAGCGAGCTAGAAGTTTTTTCTTCAATAGCGTCAGATTTTATCTTAAAATACAAGAACTTTTCGTGGTTCTTGTCAATTTTTGTTGGTTTTGATCTGATGAACTTATTTCAGTCAGCGAGATCTTTCTTCTTCAAAGCAAAAAGATTTTATCTTCAAATACAAGAACTTTTCGTGGTTTTGTTGGTTTTCAGCAAAGGAACATATTTCAGCGAGCTCGAAGTTTTTTCTTCAATAGCGTCAGAATTTATCTTAAAATACAAGAACTTTTCGTGGTTCTTGTCAATTTTTGTTGGTTTTCATCTCATGAACTTATTTCAGTCAGCTAGATCTTTCTTCTTCAAAGCAAAAAGATTTTATCTTCAAATTCAAGAACTTTTCGTGGTTTTGTTGGTTTTCAGCAAATGAACATATTTCAGCGAGCTTGAAGTTTTTTCTTCAATAGCGTCAGCTTTTATCTTAAAATACAAGAACTTTTCGTGGTTCTTGTCAATTTTTGTTGGTTTTGATCTGATGAACTTCTTTCAGTCAGCTCGATCTTTCTACCTCAAAGCAAAAAGATTTTATCTTCAAATACAAGAACTTTTCGTGGTTTTGTTAATTTTCAGCAAATGAACATATTTCAGCGAGCGAGAAGTTTTTTCTTTAATAGCGTCAGATTTTATCTTAAAATACAAGAACTTTTCGTGGTTCTTGTCAATTTATGTTGGTTTTCATCTAATGAACTTGTTTCAGTCAGCTGGATCTTTCTTCTTTAAAGCAAAAAGATTTTATCTTCAAATACAATAACTTTTCGTGGTTCTTGTCAATTTTTGTTGGTTTTCATCTGATGAACTTATTTCAGTCAGCGAGATCTTTCTTCTTCAAAGCAAAAAGATTTTCTCTTCAAATACAAGAACTTTTCGTGGTTTTGTTGATTTTCAGCAAATGAACATATTTCAGCGAGCGAGAAGTTTTTTCTTTAATAGCGTCAGAATTTATCTTAAAATACAAGAACTTTTCGTGGTTCTTGTCAATTTTTGTTGGTTTTGATCTGATAAACTTATTTCAGACAGCTCGATCTTACTTCCTCAAAGCAAAAAGATTTTATCTTCAAATACAAGAACTTTTCGTGGTTTTGTTGATTTTCAGCAAATGAACATATTTCAGCGAGCTCAAAGTTTTTTCTTCAATAGCGCCAGATTTTATCTTAAAATACAAGAACTTTTCGTGGTTCTTGTCAATTTTTGTTGGTTTTCATCTCATGAACTTGTTTCAGTCAGCTAGATCTTTCTTCTTTAATGCAAAAAGATTTTATCTTCAAATACAAGAACTTTTCGTGGTTTTGTTGGTTTTCAGCAAATGAACATATTTCAGCGAGCTTGAAGTTTTTTCTTCAATAGCGTCAGATTTTATCTTAAAATACAAGAACTTTTCGTGGTTCTTGTCAATTTTATGTTTGTTTTGATCTGATGAACTTCTTTCAGACAGCTCGATCTTTCTCCCTCAAAGCAAAAAGATTTTATCTTCAAATACAAGAACTTTTCGTGGTTTTGTTAATTTTCAGCAAATGAACATATTTCAGCGAGCGAGAAGTTTTTTCTTTCATAGCGTCAGATTTTATCTTAAAATACAAGAACTTTTCGTGGTTCTTGTCAATTTTTGTTGGTTTTCATCTGATGAACTTATTTCAGTCAACGAGATCTTTCTTCTTCAAAGCAAAAAGATTTTCTCTTCAAATACAAGAACTTTTCGTGGTTTTGTTGATTTTCAGCAAATGAACATATTTCAGCGAGCGAGAAGTTTTTTCTTTAATAGCGTCAGATTTTATCTTAAAATACAAGAACTTTTCGTGGTTCTTGTCAATTTTTGTTGGTTTTGATCTGATAAACTTATTTCAGACAGCTCGATCTTTCTTCCTCAAAGCAAAAAGATTTTATCTTCAAATACAAGAACTTTTCGTGGTTTTGTTGGTTTTCAGCAAATGAACATATTTCGGCGAGCTAGAAGTTTTTTCTTCAATAGCGTCAGATTTTATCTTAAAATACAAGAACTTTTCGTGGTTCTTGTCAATTTTTGTTGGTTTTCATCTGATGAACTTATTTCAGTCAGCGAGATCTTTCTTCTTCAAAGCAAAAAGATTTTCTCTTCAAATACAAGAACTTTTCGTGGTTTTGTTGATTTTCAGCAAATGAACATATTTCAGCGAGCGAGAAGTTTTTTCTTTAATAGCGTCAGATTTTATCTTAAAATACAAGAACTTTTCGTGGTTCTTGTCAATTTTTGTTGGTTTTGATCTGATAAACTTATTTCAGACAGCTCGATCTTTCTTCCTCAAAGCAAAAAGATTTTATCTTCAAATACAAGAACTTTTCGTGGTTTTGTTGATTTTCAGCAAATGAACATATTTCAGCGAGCTCAAAGTTTTTTCTTCAATAGCGTCAGATTTTATCTTAAAATACAAGAACTTTTCGTGGTTCTTGTCAATTTTTGTTGGTTTTCATCTCATGAACTTGTTTCAGTCAGCTAGATCTTTCTTCTTGAATGCAAAAAGATTTTATCTTCAAATACAAGAACTTTTCGTGGTTTTGTTGATTTTCAGCAAATGAACATATTTCAGCGAGCAAGAAGTTTTTTCTTTAATAGCGTCAGATTTTATCTTAAAATACAAGAACTTTTCGTGGTTCTTGTCAATTTTTGTTGGTTTTCATCTCATGAACTTGTTTCAGTCAGCTAGATCTTTCTTCTTTAATGCAAAAAGATTTTATCTTCAAATTCAAGAACTTTTCGTGGTTTTGTTGGTTTTCAGCAAATGAACATATTTCAGCGAGCTAGAAGTTTTTTCTTCAATAGCGTCAGATTTTATCTTAAAATACAAGAACTTTTCGTGGTTCTTGTCAATTTTTGTTGGTTTTCATCTGATGAACTTATTTCAGTCAGCGAGATCTTTCTTCTTCAAAGCAAAAAGATTTTATCTTCAAATACAAGAACTTTTCGTGGTTTTGTTGATTTTCAGTAAATGAACATATTTCAGCGAGCGAGAAGTTTTTTCTTTAATAGCGTCAGATTTTATCTTAAAATACAAGAACTTTTCGTGGTTCTTGTCAATTTTTGTTGGTTTTGATCTGATGAACTTCTTTCAGTCAGCTCGATCTTTCTTCCTCAAAGCAAAAAGATTTTATCTTCAAATACAAGAACTTTTCGTGGTTTTGTTGATTTTCAGCAAATGAACATATTTCAGCGAGCTCAAAATTTTTTCTTCAATAGCGGAAGATTTTATCTTAAAATACAAGAACTTTTCGTGGTTCTTGTCAATTTTTGGTGGTTTTCATCTAATGAACTTATTTCAGTCAGCGAGATCTTTCTTCTTCAAAGCAAAAAGATTTTCTCTTCAAATACAAAAATTTTTCGTGCTTTTGTTGATTTTCAGCAAATGAACATATTTCAGCGAGCGAGAAGTTTTTTCTTTAATAGCTTCAGATTTTATCTTAAAATACAAGAACTTTTCGTGGTTCTTGTCAATTTTTGTTGGTTTTGATCTGATCAACTTATTTCAGTCAGCTCGATCTTTCTTCCTCAAAGCAAAAAGATTTTATCTTCAAATACAAGAACTTTTCGTGGTTTTGTTGATTTTCAGCAAATGAACATATTTCAGCGAGCTCAAAGTTTTTTCTTTAATAGCGGAAGGTTTTATCTTAAAATACAAGAACTTTTCGTGGTTCTTGTCAATTTTTGTTGGTTTTCATCTTATGAACTTATTTCAGTCAGCTGGATCTTTCTTCCTCAAAGCAAAAAGATTTTATCTTAAAATACAAGAACTTTTCGTGGTTCTTGTCAATTTTTGTTGGTTTTCATCTAATGAACTTGTTTCAGTCAGCTAGATCTTTCTTCTTTAAAGCAAAAAGATTTTATCTTCAAATACAAGAACTTTTCGTGGTTTTGTTGGTTTTCAGCAAATGAACATATTTCGGCGAGCTAGAAGTTTTTTCTTCAATGGCGTCAGATTTTATCTTAAAATACAAGAACTTTTCGTGGTTCTTGTCAATTTTTGTTGGTTTTCATCTGATGAACTTATTTCCGTCAGCGAGATCTTTCTTCTTCAAAGCAAAAAGATTTTCTCTTCAAATACAAGAACTTTTCGTGGTTTTGTTGACTTTCAGCAAATGAACATATTTCAGCGAGCGAGAAGTTTTTTCTTTAATAGCGTCAGATTTTATCTTAAAATACAAGAACTTTTCGTGGTTCTTGTCAATTTTTGTTGGTTTTGATCTGATAAACTTATTTCAGACAGCTCGATCTTTCTACCTCAAAGCAAAAAGATTTTATCTTCAAATACAAGAACTTTTCGTGGTTTTGTTGATTTTCAGCAAATGAACATATTTCAGCGAGCTCAAAGTTTTTTCTTCAATAGCGTCAGATTTTATCTTAAAATACAAGAACTTTTCGTGGTTCTTGTCAATTTTTGTTGGTTTTGATCTGATAAACTTATTTCAGACAGCTCGATCTTTCTTCCTCAAAGCAAAAAGATTTTATCTTCAAATACAAGAACTTTTCGTGGTTTTGTTGATTTTCAGCAAATGAACATATTTCAGCGAGCAAGAAGTTTTTTCTTTAATAGCGTCAGATTTTATCTTAAAATACAAGAACTTTTCGTGGTTCTTGTCAATTTTTGTTGGTTTTCATCTCATGAACTTGTTTCAGTCAGCTAGATCTTTCTTCTTTAATGCAAAAAGATTTTATCTTCAAATACAAGAACTTTTCGTGGTTTTGTTGATTTTCAGCAAATGAACATATTTCAGCGAGCGAGAAGTTTTTTCTTCAATAGCGTCAGATTTTATCTTAAAATACAAGAACTTTTCGTGGTTCTTGTCAATTTTTGTTGGTTTTCATCTGATGAACTTATTTCAGTCAGCGAGATCTTTCTTCTTCAAAGCAAAAAGATTTTCTCTTCAAATACAAGAACTTTTCGTGGTTTTGTTGATTTTCAGTAAATGAACATATTTCAGCGAGCGAGAAGTTTTTTCTTTAATAGCGTCAGATTTTATCTTAAAATACAAGAACTTTTCGTGGTTCTTGTCAATTTTTGTTGGTTTTGATCTGATCAACTTATTACAGTCAGCTCGATCTTCCTTCCTCAAAGCAAAAAGATTTTATCTTCAAATACAAGAACTTTTTGTGGTTTTGTTGATTTTCAGCAAATGAACATATTTCAGCGAGCTCAAAATTTTTTCTTCAATAGCGGAAGATTTTATCTTAAAATACAAGAACTTTTCGTGGTTCTTGTCAATTTTTGTTGTTTTTTATCCAATGAACTTATTTCAGTCAGCGAGATCTTTCTTCTTCAAAGCAAAAAGATTTTCTCTTCAAATACAAAAACTTTTCGTGGTTTTGTTGATTTTCAGCAAATGAACATATTTCAGCGAGCGAGAAGTTTTTTCTTTAATAGCGTCAGATTTTATCTTAAAATACAAGAACTTTTCGTGGTTCTTGTCAATTTTTGTTGGTTTTGATCTGATCAACTTATTTCAGTCAGCTCCATCTTTCTTCCTTAAAGCAAAAAGATTTTATCTTCAAATACAAGAACTTTTCGTGGTTTTGTTGATTTTCAGCAAATGAACATATTTCAGCGAGCTCAAAGTTTTTTCTTTAATAGCGGAAGGTTTTATCTTAAAATACAAGAACTTTTCGTGGTTCTTGTCAATTTTTGTTGGTTTTCATCTTATGAACTTATTTCAGTCAGCTGGATCTTTCTTCTTCAAAGCAAAAAGATTTTATCTTCAAATACAAGAACTTTTCGTGGTTTTGTTGTTTTTCAGCAAATGAACATATTTCAGCGAGCTTGAAGTTTTTTCTTCAATAGCGTCAGATTTTATCTTAAAATACAAGAACTTTTTGTGGTGCTTGTCAATTTTTGTTGGTTTTCATCTGATGAACTTATTTCAGTCAGCGAGATCTTTCTTCTTCAAAGCAAAAAGATTTTCTCTTCAAATACAAGAACTTTTCGTGGTTTTGTTGGTTTTCAGCAAATGAACATATTTCAGCGAGCGAGAAGTTTTTTCGTTAATAGCGTCAGATTTTATCTTAAAATACAAGAACTTTTCGTGGTTCTTGTCAATTTTTGTTGGTTTTGATCTGATGAACTTGTTTCAGTCAGCTAGATCTTTCTTCTTTAATGCAAAAACATGTTATCTTCAAATACAAGAACTTTTCGTGGTTTTGTTGATTTTCAGCAAATGAACATATTTCAGCGAGCAAGAAGTTTTTTCTTTAATAGCGTCAGATTTTATCTTAAAATACAAGAACTTTTCGTGGTTCTTGTCAATTTTTGTTGGTTTTCATCTAATGAACTTGTTTCAGTCAGCTAGATCTTTCTTCTTTCAAGCAAAAAGATTTTATCTTCAAATACAAGAACTTTTCGTGGTTTCGTTGGTTTTCAGCAAATGAACATATTTCAGCGAGCTAGAAGTTTTTTCTTCAATAGCGTCAGATTTTATCTTAAAATACAAGAACTTTTCGTGGTTCTTGTCAATTTTTGTTGGTTTTCATCTGATGAACTTATTTCAGTCAGCGAGATCTTTCTTCTTCAAAGCAAAAAGATTTTCTCTTCAAATACAAGAACTTTTCGTGGTTTTGTTGACTTTCAGCAAATGAACATATTTCAGCGAGCGAGAAGTTTTTTCTTTAATAGCGTCAGATTTTATCTTAAAATACAAGAACTTTTCGTGGTTCTTGTCAATTTTTGTTGGTTTTGATCTGATAAACTTATTTCAGACAGCTCCATCTTTCTTCCTCAAAGCAAAAAGATTTTATCTTCAAATACAAGAACTTTTCGTGGTTTTGTTGATTTTCAGCAAATGAACATATTTCAGCGAGCTCAAAGTTTTTTCTTCAATTGCGTCAGATTTTATCTTAAAATACAAGAACTTTTCGTGGTTCTTGTCAATTTTTGTTGGTTTTCATCTCATGAACTTATTTCAGTCAGCTAGATCTTTCTTCTTCAAAGCAAAAAGATTTTATCTTCAAATACAAGAACTTTTCGTGGTTTTGTTGGTTTTCAGCAAATGAACATATTTCAGCGAGCTGGAAGTTTTTTCTTCAATAGCGTCAGATTTTATCTTAAAATACAAGAAATTTTCGTGGTTCTTGTCAATTTTTGTTGGTTTTCATCTAATGAACTTATTTCAGTCAGCTGGATCTTTCTTCTTGAAAGCAAAAAGATTTTATCTTCAAATTCAAGAACTTTTCGTGGTTTTGTTGGTTTTCAGCAAATGAACATATTTCAGCGAGCTTGAAGTTTTTTCTTCAATAGCGTCAGATTTTATCTTAAAATACAAGAAATTTTCGTGGTTCTTGTCAATTTTTGTTGGTTTTGATCTGATGAACTTCTTTCAGTCAGCTCGATCTTTCTACCTCAAAGCAAAAAGATTTTATCTTCAAATACAAGAACTTTTCGTGGTTTTGTTAATTTTCAGCAAATGAACATATTTCAGCGAGCGAGAAGTTTTTTCTTTAATAGCGTCAGATTTTATCTTAAAATACAAGAACTTTTCGTGGTTCTTGTCAATTTTTGTTGGTTTTCATCGAATGAACTTGTTTCAGTCAGCTGGATATTTTTTCTTTCATGCTAAAAGATTTTATCTTCAAATACAAGAACTTTTCGTGGTTTTGTTGGTTTTCAGCAAATGAACATATTTCGGCGAGCTAGAAGTTTTTTCTTCAATAGCGTCAGATTTTATCTTAAAATACAAGAACTTTTCGTGGTTCTTGTCAATTTTTGTTGGTTTTCATCTAATGAACTTGTTTCAGTCAGCTAGATCTTTCTTCTTTAATGCAAAAAGATTTTATCTTCAAATACAAGAACTTTTCGTGGTTTTGTTGATTTTCAGCAAATGAACATATTTCAGCGAGCAAGAAGTTTTTTCTTTAATAGCGTCAGATTTTATCTTAAAATACAAGAACTTTTCGTGGTTCTTGTCAATTTTTGTTGGTTTTCATCTAATGAACTTGTTTCAGTCAGCTAGATCTTTCTTCTTTAATGCAAAAAGATTTTATCTTCAAATACAAGAACTTTTCGTGGTTTTGTTGATTTTCAGCAAATGAACATATTTCAGCGAGCAAGAAGTTTTTTCTTTAATAGCGTCAGATTTTATCTTAAAATACAAGAACTTTTCGTGGTTCTTGTCAATTTTTGTTGGTTTTCATCGAATGAACTTGTTTCAGTCAGCTAGATCTTTCTTCTTGAAAGCAAAAAGATTTTATCTTCAAATACAAGAACTTTTCGTGGTTTTGTTGGTTTTCAGCAAATGAACATATTTCGGCGAGCTAGAAGTTTTTTCTTCAATAGCGTCAGATTTTATCTTAAAATACAAGAACTTTTCGTGGTTCTTGTCAATTTTTGTTGGTTTTCATCTCATGAACTTATTTCAGTCAGCGAGATCTTTCTTCTTCAAAGCAAAAAGATTTTCTCTTCAAATACAAAAACTTTTCGTGGTTTTGTTGGTTTTCAGCAAATGAACATATTTCAGCGAGCTTGAAGTTTTTTCTTCAATTGCGTCAGATTTTATCTTAAAATACAAGAACTTTTCGTGGTTCTTGTCAATTTTTGTTGGTTTTCATCTGATGAACTTATTTCAGTCAGCGAGATCTTTCTTCTTCAAAGCAAAAAGATTTTATCTTCAAATACAAGAACTTTTCGTGGTTTTGTTGATTTTCAGCAAACGAACATATTTCAGCGAGCGAGAAGGTTTTTCTTTAATAGCGTCAGATTTTATCTTAAAATACAAGAACTTTTCGTGGTTCTTGTCAATTTTTGTTGGTTTTGATCTGATAAACTTATTTCAGTCAGCTCGATCTTTCTTCCTCAAAGCAAAAAGATGTTATCTTCAAATACAAGAACTTTTTGTGGTTTTGTTGATTTTCAGCAAATGAACATATTTCAGCGAGCTCAAAGTTTTTTCTTTGATAGCGGAAGGTTTTATCTTAAAATACAAGAACTTTTCGTGGTTCTTGTCAATTTTTGTTGGTTTTCATCTAATGAACTTATTTCAGTCAGCTAGATCTTTCTTCTTCAAAGCAAAAAGATTTTATCTTCAAATACAAGAACTTTTCGTGGTTTTGTTGGTTTTCAGCAAATGAACATATTTCAGCGAGCTAGAAGTTTTTTCTTCAATTGCGTCAGATTTTATCTTAAAATACAAGAACTTTTCGTGGTTCTTGTCAATTTTTGTTGGTTTTCATCTGATGAACTTATTTCAGTCAGCTGGATCTTTCTTCTTCAAAGCAAAAAGATTTTATCTTCAAATTCAAGAACTTTTTGTGGTTTTGTTGGTTTTCAGCAAATGAACATATTTCAGCGAGCTTGAAGTTTTTTCTTCAATAGCGTCAGATTTTATCTTAAAATACAAGAACTTTTCGTGGTTCTTGTCAATTTTTGTTGGTTTTGATCTGATGAACTTCTTTCAGTCAGCTCGATCTTTCTACCTCAAAGCAAAAAGATTTTATCTTCAAATACAAGAACTTTTCGTGGTTTTGTTAATTTTCAGCAAATGAACATATTTCAGCGAGCGAGAAGTTTTTTCTTTAATAGCGTCAGATTTTATCTTAAAATACAAGAACTTTTCGTGGTTCTTGTCAATTTTTGTTGGTTTTCATCTAATGCACTTGTTTCAGTCAGCTAGATCTTTCTTCTTTAATGCAAAAAGATTTTCTCTTCAAATACAAGAACTTTTCGTGGTTTTGTTGATTTTCAGCAAATGAACATATTTCAGCGAGCGAGAAGTTTTTTCTTTAATAGCGTCAGATTTTATCCTAAAATACAAGAACTTTTCGTGGTTCTTGTCAATTTTTGTTGGTTTTGATCTGATAAACTTATTTCAGTCAGCTCGATCTTTCTTCCTCAAAGCAAAAAGATTTTATCTTCAAATACAAGATCTTTTCGTGGTTTTGTTGATTTTCAGCAAATGAACATATTTCAGCGAGCTCAAAGTTTTTTCTTCAATAGCGGAAGATTTTATCTTAAAATACAAGAACTTTTCGTGGTTTTTGTCAATTTTTGTTGGTTTTCATCTGATGAACTTATTTCAGTCAGCTAGATCTTTCTTCTTCAAAGCAAAAAGATTTTATCTTCAAATACAAGAACTTTTTGTGGTTTTGTTGGTTTTCAGCAAATGAACATATTTCAGCGAGCTAGAAGTTTTTTCTTCAATAGCGTCAGATTTTATCTTAAAATACAAGAACTTTTCGTGGTTCTTGTCAATTTTTGTTGGTTTTCATCTAATGAACTTATTTCAGTCAGCTGGATCTTCCTTCTTCAAAGCAAAAAGATTTTATCTTCAAATTCAAGAACTTTTCGTGGTTTTGTTGGTTTTCAGCAAATGAACATATTTCAGCGAGCTAGAAGTTTTTTCTTCAATAGCGTCAGATTTTATCTTAAAATACAAGAACTTTTCGTGGTTCTTGTCAATTTTTGTTGGTTTTCATCTAATGAACTTGTTTCAGTCAGCTAGATCTTTCTTCTTTAATGCAAAAAGATTTTATCTTCAAATACAAGAACTTTTCGTGGTTTTGTTGATTTTCAGCAAATGAACATATTTCAGCGAGCAAGAAGTTTTTTCTTTAATAGCGTCAGATTTTATCTTAAAATACAAGAACTTTTCGTGGTTCTTGTCAATTTTTGTTGGTTTTCATCTCATGAACTTATTTCAGTCAGCGAGATCTTTCTTCTTCAAAGCAAAAAGATTTTCTCTTCAAATACAAAAACTTTTCGTGGTTTTGTTGGTTTTCAGCAAATGAACATATTTCAGCGAGCTTGAAGTTTTTTCTTCAATTGCGTCAGATTTTATCTTAAAATACAAGAACTTTTCGTGGTTCTTGTCAATTTTTGTTGGTTTTCATCTGATGAACTTATTTCAGTCAGCGAGATCTTTCTTCTTCAAAGCAAAAAGATTTTATCTTCAAATACAAGAACTTTTCGTGGTTTTGTTGATTTTCAGCAAACGAACATATTTCAGCGAGCGAGAAGGTTTTTCTTTAATAGCGTCAGATTTTATCTTAAAATACAAGAACTTTTCGTGGTTCTTGTCAATTTTTGTTGGTTTTGATCTGATAAACTTATTTCAGTCAGCTCGATCTTTCTTCCTCAAAGCAAAAAGATGTTATCTTCAAATACAAGAACTTTTTGTGGTTTTGTTGATTTTCAGCAAATGAACATATTTCAGCGAGCTCAAAGTTTTTTCTTTGATAGCGGAAGGTTTTATCTTAAAATACAAGAACTTTTCGTGGTTCTTGTCAATTTTTGTTGGTTTTCATCTAATGAACTTATTTCAGTCAGCTAGATCTTTCTTCTTCAAAGCAAAAAGATTTTATCTTCAAATACAAGAACTTTTCGTGGTTTTGTTGGTTTTCAGCAAATGAACATATTTCAGCGAGCTAGAAGTTTTTTCTTCAATTGCGTCAGATTTTATCTTAAAATACAAGAACTTTTCGTGGTTCTTGTCAATTTTTGTTGGTTTTCATCTGATGAACTTATTTCAGTCAGCTGGATCTTTCTTCTTCAAAGCAAAAAGATTTTATCTTCAAATTCAAGAACTTTTTGTGGTTTTGTTGGTTTTCAGCAAATGAACATATTTCAGCGAGCTTGAAGTTTTTTCTTCAATAGCGTCAGATTTTATCTTAAAATACAAGAACTTTTCGTGGTTCTTGTCAATTTTTGTTGGTTTTGATCTGATGAACTTCTTTCAGTCAGCTCGATCTTTCTACCTCAAAGCAAAAAGATTTTATCTTCAAATACAAGAACTTTTCGTGGTTTTGTTAATTTTCAGCAAATGAACATATTTCAGCGAGCGAGAAGTTTTTTCTTTAATAGCGTCAGATTTTATCTTAAAATACAAGAACTTTTCGTGGTTCTTGTCAATTTTTGTTGGTTTTCATCTAATGCACTTGTTTCAGTCAGCTAGATCTTTCTTCTTTAATGCAAAAAGATTTTCTCTTCAAATACAAGAACTTTTCGTGGTTTTGTTGATTTTCAGCAAATGAACATATTTCAGCGAGCGAGAAGTTTTTTCTTTAATAGCGTCAGATTTTATCCTAAAATACAAGAACTTTTCGTGGTTCTTGTCAATTTTTGTTGGTTTTGATCTGATAAACTTATTTCAGTCAGCTCGATCTTTCTTCCTCAAAGCAAAAAGATTTTATCTTCAAATACAAGATCTTTTCGTGGTTTTGTTGATTTTCAGCAAATGAACATATTTCAGCGAGCTCAAAGTTTTTTCTTCAATAGCGGAAGATTTTATCTTAAAATACAAGAACTTTTCGTGGTTTTTGTCAATTTTTGTTGGTTTTCATCTGATGAACTTATTTCAGTCAGCTAGATCTTTCTTCTTCAAAGCAAAAAGATTTTATCTTCAAATACAAGAACTTTTTGTGGTTTTGTTGGTTTTCAGCAAATGAACATATTTCAGCGAGCTAGAAGTTTTTTCTTCAATAGCGTCAGATTTTATCTTAAAATACAAGAACTTTTCGTGGTTCTTGTCAATTTTTGTTGGTTTTCATCTAATGAACTTATTTCAGTCAGCTGGATCTTCCTTCTTCAAAGCAAAAAGATTTTATCTTCAAATTCAAGAACTTTTCGTGGTTTTGTTGGTTTTCAGCAAATGAACATATTTCAGCGAGCTTGAAGTTTTTTCTTCAATAGCGTCAGATTTTATCTTAAAATACAAGAACTTTTCGTGGTTCTTGTCAATTTTTGTTGGTTTTCATCTAATGAACTTGTTTCAGTCAGCTAGATCTTTCTTCTTTAATGCAAAAATATTTTATCTTCAAATACAAGAACTTTTCGTGGTTTTGTTGATTTTCAGCAAATGAACATATTTCAGCGAGCAAGAAGTTTTTTCTTTAATAGCGTCAGATTTTATCTTAAAATACAAGAACTTTTCGTGGTTCTTGTCAATTTTAGTTGGTTTTCATCTAATGAACTTGTTTCAGTCAGCTAGATCTTTCTTCTTTAATGCAAAAAGATTTTATCTTCAAATACAAGAACTTTTCGTGGTTTTGTTGATTTTCAGCAAATGAACATATTTCAGCGAGCAAGAAGTTTTTTCTTTAATAGCGTCAGATTTTATCATAAAATACAAGAACTTTTCGTGGTTCTTGTCAATTTTTGTTGGTTTTCATCTAATGAACTTATTTCAGTCAGCTAGATCTTTCTTCTTCAAAGCAAAAAGATTTTATCTTCAAATACAAGAACTTTTCGTGGTTTTGTTGGTTTTCAGCAAATGAACATATTTCAGCGAGCAAGAAGTTTTTTCTTCAATTGCGTCAGATTTTATCTTAAAATACAAGAACTTTTCGTGGTTCTTGTCAATTTTTGTTGGTTTTCATCTAATGAACTTATTTCAGTCAGCTGGATCTTTCTTCTTCAAAGCAAAAAGATTTTCTCTTCAAATACAAAAACTTTTCGTGGTTTTGTTGGTTTTCAGCAAATGAACATATTTCAGCGAGCTTGAAGTTTTTTCTTCAATTGCGTCAGATTTTATCTTAAAATACAAGAACTTTTCGTGGTTCTTGTCAATTTTTGTTGGTTTTCATCTGATGAATTATTTCAGTCAGCGAGATCTTTCTTCTTTAAAGCAAAAAGATTTTATCTTCAAATACAAGAACTTTTCGTGGTTTTGTTGATTTTCAGCAAACGAACATATTTCAGCGAGCGAGAAGGTTTTTCTTTAATAGCGTCAGATTTTATCTTAAAATACAAGAACTTTTCGTGGTTCTTGTCAATTTTTGTTGGTTTTGATCTGATAAACTTATTTCAGTCAGCTCGATCTTTCTTCCTCAAAGCAAAAAGATGTTATCTTCAAATACAAGAACTTTTTGTGGTTTTGTTGATTTTCAGCAAATGAACATATTTCAGCGAGCTCAAAGTTTTTTCTTTGATAGCGGAAGGTTTTATCTTAAAATACAAGAACTTTTCGTGGTTCTTGTCAATTTTTGTTGGTTTTCATCTAATGAACTTATTTCAGTCAGCGAGATCTTTCTTCTTCAAAGCAAAAAGATTTTATCTTCAAATACAAGAACTTTTCGTGGTTTTGTTGGTTTTCAGCAAATGAACATATTTCAGCGAGCTAGAAGTTTTTTCATCAATTGCGTCAGATTTTATCTTAAAATACAAGAACTTTTCGTGGTTCTTGTCAATTTTTGTTGGTTTTCATCTGATGAACTTATTTCAGTCAGCTGGATCTTTCTTCTTCAAAGCAAAAAGATTTTATCTTCAAATTCAAGAACTTTTCGTGGTTTTGTTGGTTTTCAGCAAATGAACATATTTCAGCGAGCTTGAAGTTTTTTCTTCAATAGCGTCAGATTTTATCTTAAAATACAAGAACTTTTCGTGGTTCTTGTCAATTTTTGTTGGTTTTGATCTGATGAACTTCTTTCAGTCAGCTCGATCTTTCTACCTCAAAGCAAAAAGATTTTATCTTCAAATACAAGAACTTTTCGTGGTTTTGTTAATTTTCAGCAAATGAACATATTTCAGCGAGCGAGAAGTTTTTTCTTTAATAGCGTCAGATTTTATCTTAAAATACAAGAACTTTTCGTGGTTCTTGTCAATTTTTGTTGGTTTTCATCTAATGCACTTGTTTCAGTCAGCTAGATCTTTCTTCTTTAATGCAAAAAGATTTTCTCTTCAAATACAAGAACTTTTCGTGGTTTTGTTGATTTTCAGCAAATGAACATATTTCAGCGAGCGAGAAGTTTTTTCTTTAATAGCGTCAGATTTTATCCTAAAATACAAGAACTTTTCGTGGTTCTTGTCAATTTTTGTTGGTTTTGATCTGATAAACTTATTTCAGTCAGCTCGATCTTTCTTCCTCAAAGCAAAAAGATTTTATCTTCAAATACAAGATCTTTTCGTGGTTTTGTTGATTTTCAGCAAATGAACATATTTCAGCGAGCTCAAAGTTTTTTCTTCAATAGCGTCAGATTTTATCTTAAAATACAAGAACTTTTCGTGGTTCTTGTCAATTTTTGTTGGTTTTCATCTAATGAACTTATTTCAGTCAGCTGGATCTTCCTTCTTCAAAGCAAAAAGATTTTATCTTCAAATTCAAGAACTTTTCGTGGTTTTGTTGGTTTTCAGCAAATGAACATATTTCAGCGAGCTTGAAGTTTTTTCTTCAATAGCGTCAGATTTTATCTTAAAATACAAGAACTTTTCGTGGTTCTTGTCAATTTTTGTTGGTTTTCATCTAATGAACTTGTTTCAGTCAGCTAGATCTTTCTTCTTTAATGCAAAAATATTTTATCTTCAAATACAAGAACTTTTCGTGGTTTTGTTGATTTTCAGCAAATGAACATATTTCAGCGAGCAAGAAGTTTTTTCTTTAATAGCGTCAGATTTTATCTTAAAATACAAGAACTTTTCGTGGTTCTTGTCAATTTTAGTTGGTTTTCATCTAATGAACTTGTTTCAGTCAGCTAGATCTTTCTTCTTTAATGCAAAAAGATTTTATCTTCAAATACAAGAACTTTTCGTGGTTTTGTTGATTTTCAGCAAATGAACATATTTCAGCGAGCAAGAAGTTTTTTCTTTAATAGCGTCAGATTTTATCATAAAATACAAGAACTTTTCGTGGTTCTTGTCAATTTTTGTTGGTTTTCATCTAATGAACTTATTTCAGTCAGCTAGATCTTTCTTCTTCAAAGCAAAAAGATTTTATCTTCAAATACAAGAACTTTTCGTGGTTTTGTTGGTTTTCAGCAAATGAACATATTTCAGCGAGCTAGAAGTTTTTTCTTCAATTGCGTCAGATTTTATCTTAAAATACAAGAACTTTTCGTGGTTATTGTCAATTTTTGTTGGTTTTCATCTAATGAACTTATTTCAGTCAGCTGGATCTTTCTTCTTCAAAGCAAAAAGATTTTATCTTCAAATTCAAGAACTTTTCGTGGTTTTGTTGGTTTTCAGCAAATGAACATATTTCAGCGAGCTTGAAGTTTTTTCTTCAATAGCGTCAGATTTTATCTTAAAATACAAGAACTTTTCGTGGTTCTTGTCAATTTTTGTTGGTTTTGATCTGATGAACTTCTTTCAGTCAGCTCGATCTTTCTTCCTCAAAGCAAAAAGATTTTATCTTCAAATACAAGAACTTTTCGTGGTTTTGTTGGTTTTCAGCAAATGAACATATTTCAGCGAGCTAGAAGTTTTTTCTTCAATAGCGTCAGATTTTATCTTAAAATACAAGAACTTTTCGTGGTTCTTGTCAATTTTTGTTGGTTTTCATCTAATGAACTTATTTCAGTCAGCTAGATCTTTCTTCTTCAAAGCAAAAAGATTTTATCTTCAAATTCAAGAACTTTTCGTGGTTTTGTTGGTTTTCAGCAAATGAACATATTTCAGCGAGCTTGAAGTTTTTTCTTCAATAGCGTCAGATTTTATCTTAAAATACAAGAACTTTTTGTGGTTCTTGTCAATTTTTGTTGGTTTTGATCTGATGAACTTCTTTCAGTCAGCTCGATCTTTCTTCTTCAAAGCAAAAAGATTTTATCTTCAAATACAAGAACTTTTCGTGGTTTTGTTGGTTTTCAGCAAATGAACATATTTCAGCGAGGGAGACGTTTTTTCTTCAATAGCGTCAGATTTTATCTTAAAATACAAGAACTTTTCGTGGTTCTTGTCAATTTTTGTTGGTTTTCATCTAATGAACTTATTTCAGTCAGCTAGATCTTTCTTCTTCAAAGCAAAAAGATTTTATCTTCAAATTCAAGAACTTTTCGTGGTTTTGTTGGTTTTCAGCAAATGAACATATTTCAGCGAGCTCAAAGTTTTTTCTTCAATAGCGTCAGATTTTATCTTAAAATACAAGAACTTTTCGTGGTTCTTGTCAATTTTTGTTGGTTTTGATCTGATAAACTTATTTCAGACAGCTCGATCTTTCTTCCTCAAAGCAAAAAGATTTTATCTTCAAATACAAGAACTTTTCGTGGTTTTGTTGATTTTCAGCAAATGAACATATTTCAGCGAGCTTGAAGTTTTTTCTTCAATAGCGTCAGATTTTATCTTAAAATACAAGAACTTTTCGTGGTTCTTGTCAATTTTTGTTGGTTTTCATCTCATGAACTTGTTTCAGTCAGCTAGATCTTTCTTCTTTAATGCAAAAATATTTTATCTTCAAATACAAGAACTTTTCGTGGTTTTGTTGATTTTCAGCAAATGAACATATTTCAGCGAGCTTGAAGTTTTTTCTTCAATAGCGTCAGATTTTATCTTCAAATACAAGAACTTTTCGTGGTTTTGTTGGTTTTCAGCAAATGAACATATTTCAGCGAGGGAGACGTTTTTTCTTCAATAGCGTCAGATTTTATCTTAAAATACAAGAACTTTTCGTGGTTCTTGTCAATTTTTGTTGGTTTTCATCTTATGAACTTATTTCAGTCAGCTGGATCTTTCTTCCTCAAAGCAAAAAGATTTTATCTTCAAATACAAGAACTTTTCGTGGTTTTGTTGGTTTTCAGCAAATGAACATATTTCAGCGAGCTTGAAGTTTTTTCTTCAATAGCGTCAGATTTTATCTTAAAATACAAGAACTTTTCGTGTTTCTTGTCAATTTTTGTTGGTTTTGATCTGATGAACTTCTTTCAGTCAGCTCGATCTTTCTTCTTCAAAGCAAAAAGATTTTATCTTCAAATACAAGAACTTTTCGTGGTTTTGTTGGTTTTCAGCAAATGAACATATTTCAGCGAGGGAGACGTTTTTTCTTCAATAGCGTCAGATTTTATCTTAAAATACAAGAACTTTTCGTGGTTCTTGTCAATTTTTGTTGGTTTTCATCTCATGAACTTATTTCAGTCAGCTAGATCTTTCTTCTTCAAAGCAAAAAGATTTTATCTTCAAATTCAAGAACTTTTCGTGGTTTTGTTGGTTTTCAGCAAATGAACATATTTCAGCGAGCTAGAAGTTTTTTCTTCAATTGCGTCAGATTTTATCTTAAAATACAAGAACTTTTCGTGGTTCTTGTCAATTTTTGTTGGTTTTCATCTAATGAACTTATTTCAGTCAGCTGGATCTTCCTTCTTCAAAGCAAAAAGATTTTATCTTCAAATTCAAGAACTTTTCGTGGTTTTGTTGGTTTTCAGCAAATGAACATATTTCAGCGAGCTTGAAATTTTTTCTTCAATAGCGTCAGATTTTATCTTAAAATACAAGAACTTTTCGTGGTTCTTGTCAATTTTTGTTGGTTTTGATCTGATGAACTTCTTTCAGTCAGCTCGATCTTTCTACCTCAAAGCAAAAAGATTTTATCTTCAAATACAAGAACTTTTCGTGGTTTTGTTAACTTTCAGCAAATGAACATATTTCAGCGCGCGAGAAGTTTTTTCTTTAATAGCGTCAGATTTTATCTTAAAATACAAGAACTTTTCGTGGTTCTTGTCAATTTTTGTTGGTTTTCATCTAATGAACTTGTTTCAGTCAGCTAGATCTTTCTTCTTTAATGCAAAAAGATTTTATCTTCAAATACAAGAACTTTTCGTGGTTTTGTTGGTTTTCAGCAAATGAACATATTTCAGCGAGCTAGAGGTTTTTTCTTCAATAGCGACAGATTTTATCTTAAAATACAAGAACTTTTCGTGGTTCTTGTCAATTTTTGTTGGTTTTCATCTGATGAACTTATTTCAGTCAGCGAGATCTTTCTTCTTCAAAGCAAAAAGATTTTATCTTCAAATACAAGAACTTTTCGTGGTTTTGTTGATTTTCAGCAAATGAACATATTTCAGCGAGCGAGAAGTTTTTTCTTTAATAGCGTCAGATTTTATCTTAAAATACAAGAACTTTTCGTGGTTCTTGTCAATTTTTGTTGGTTTTGATCTGATAAACTTATTTCAGTCAGCTCGATCTTTCTTCCTCAAAGCAAAAAGATATTATCTTCAAATACAAGATCTTTTCGTGGTTTTGTTGATTTTCAGCAAATGAACATATTTCGGCGAGCTCAAAGTTTTTTCTTCAATAGCGTCAGATTTTATCTTAAAATACAAGAAATTTTCGTGGTTCTTGTCAATTTTTGTTGGTTTTCATTGAATGAACTTGTTTCAGTCAGCTAGATCTTTCTTCTTTAATGCAAAAAGATTTTATCTTCAAATTCAAGAACTTTTCGTGGTTTTGTTGATTTTCAGCAAATGAACATATTTCAGCGAGCTCAAAGTTTTTTCTTTAATAGCGGAAGATTTTATCTTAAAATACAAGAACTTTTCGTGGTTCTTGTCAATTTTTGTTTGTTTTCATCTAATGAACTTGTTTCAGTCAGCTGGATCTTTCTTCTTTAAAGCAAAAAGACTTTATCTTCAAATACAAGAACTTTTCGTGGTTTTGTTGATTTTCAGCAAATGAACATATTTCAGCGAGCAAGAAGTTTTTTCTTTAATTGCGTCAGATTTTATCTTAAAATACAAGAACTTTTCGTCGTTCTTGTCAATTTTTGATGGTTTTCATCTAATGAACTTGTTTCAGTCAGCTAGATCTTTCTTCCTCAAAGCAAAAAGATTTTATCTTCAAATGCAAGAACATTTCGTGGTTTTGTTGATTTTCAGCAAATGAACATATTTCAGCGAGCGAGAAGTTTTTTCTTTAATAGCGTCAGATTTTATCTTAAAATACAAGAACTTTTCGTGGTTCTTGTCATTTTTTGTTGGTTTTGATCTGATCAACTTATTTCAGTCAGCTCGATCTTTCTTCCTCAAAGCAAAAAGATTTTATCTTCAAATACAAGAAATTTTCGTGGTTTTGTTGGTTTTCAGCAAATGAACATATTTCAGCGAGCTGGAAGTTTTTTCTTCAATAGCGTCAGATTTTATCTTAAAATACAAGAACTTTTCGTGGTTCTTGTCAATTTTTGTTGGTTTTCATCTAATGAACTTATTTCAGTCAGCTGGATCTTTCTTCTTCAAAGCAAAAAGATTTTATCTTCAAATTCAAGAACTTTTCGTGGTTTTGTTGGTTTTCAGCAAATGAACATATTTCAGCGAGCTTGAAGTTTTTTCTTCAATAGCGTCAGATTTTATCTTAAAATACAAGAACTTTTTGTGGTTCTTGTCAATTTTTGTTGGTTTTGATCTGATGAACTTCTTTCAGTCAGCTCGATCTTTCTTCTTCAAAGCAAAAAGATTTTATCTTCAAATACAAGAACTTTTCGTGGTTTTGTTGGTTTTCAGCAAATGAACATATTTCAGCGAGGGAGACGTTTTTTCTTCAATAGCGTCAGATTTTATCTTAAAATACAAGAACTTTTCGTGGTTCTTGTCAATTTTTGTTGGTTTTCATCTAATGAACTTATTTCAGTCAGCTGGATCTTTCTTCTTCAAAGCAAAAAGATTTTATCTTCAAATTCAAGAACTTTTCGTGGTTTTGTTGGTTTTCAGCAAATGAACATATTTCAGCGAGCTCAAAGTTTTTTCTTCAATAGCGTCAGATTTTATCTTAAAATACAAGAACTTTTCGTGGTTCTTGTCAATTTTTGTTGGTTTTGATCTGATAAACTTATTTCAGACAGCTCGATCTTTCTTCCTCAAAGCAAAAAGATTTTATCTTCAAATACAAGAACTTTTCGTGGTTTTGTTGATTTTCAGCAAATGAACATATTTCAGCGAGCTTGAAGTTTTTTCTTCAATAGCGTCAGATTTTATCTTAAAATACAAGAACTTTTCGTGGTTCTTGTCAATTTTTGTTGGTTTTGATCTGATAAACTTATTTCAGACAGCTCGATCTTTCTTCCTCAAAGCAAAAAGATTTTATCTTCAAATACAAGAACTTTTCGTGGTTTTGTTGATTTTCAGCAAATGAACATATTTCAGCGAGCAAGAAGTTTTTTCTTTAATAGCGTCAGATTTTATCTTAAAATACAAGAACTTTTCGTGGTTCTTGTCAATTTTTGTTGGTTTTCATCTCATGAACTTGTTTCAGTCAGCTAGATCTTTCTTCTTTAATGCAAAAAGATTTTATCTTCAAATTCAAGAACTTTTCGTGGTTTTGTTGGTTTTCAGCAAATGAACATATTTCAGCGAGCTAGAAGTTTTTTCTTCAATAGCGTCAGATTTTATCTTAAAATACAAGAACTTTTCGTGGTTCTTGTCAATTTTTGTTGGTTTTCATCTGATGAACTTATTTCAGTCAGCGAGATCTTTCTTCTTCAAAGCAAAAAGATTTTATCTTCAAATACAAGAACTTTTCGTGGTTTTGTTGATTTTCAGCAAATGAACATATTTCAGCGAGCGAGAAGTTTTTTCTTTAATAGCGTCAGATTTTATCTTAAAATACAAGAACTTTTCGTGGTTCTTGTCAATTATTGTTGGTTTTGATCTGATAAACTTATTTCAGTCAGCTCGATCTTTCTTCCTCAAAGCAAAAAGATATTATCTTCAAATACAAGATCTTTTCGTGGTTTTGTTGATTTTCAGCAAATGAACATATTTCGGCGAGCTCAAAGTTTTTTCTTCAATAGCGGAAGATTTTATCTTAAAATACAAGAAATTTTCGTGGTTCTTGTCAATTTTTGTTGGTTTTCATTGAATGAACTTGTTTCAGTCAGCTAGATCTTTCTTCTTTAATGCAAAAAGATTTTATCTTCAAATTCAAGAACTTTTCGTGGTTTTGTTGATTTTCAGCAAATGAACATATTTCAGCGAGCTCAAAGTTTTTTCTTTAATAGCGGAAGATTTTATCTTAAAATACAAGAACTTTTCGTGGTTCTTGTCAATTTTTGTTTGTTTTCATCTAATGAACTTGTTTCAGTCAGCTGGATCTTTCTTCTTTAAAGCAAAAAGACTTTATCTTCAAATACAAGAACTTTTCGTGGTTTTGTTGATTTTCAGCAAATGAACATATTTCAGCGAGCAAGAAGTTTTTTCTTTAATAGCGTCAGATTTTATCTTAAAATACAAGAACTTTTCGTCGTTCTTGTCAATTTTTGATGGTTTTCATCGAATGAACTTGTTTCAGTCAGCTAGATCTTTCTTCCTCAAAGCAAAAAGATTTTATCTTCAAATGCAAGAACATTTCGTGGTTTTGTTGATTTTCAGCAAATGAACATATTTCAGCGAGCGAGAAGTTTTTTCTTTAATAGCGTCAGATTTTATCTTAAAATACAAGAACTTTTCGTGGTTCTTGTCATTTTTTGTTGGTTTTGATCTGATCAACTTATTTCAGTCAGCTCGATCTTTCTTCCTCAAAGCAAAAAGATTTTATCTTCAAATACAAGAACTTTTCGTGGTTTTGTTGGTTTTCAGCAAATGAACATATTTCAGCGAGCTAGAAGTTTTTTCTTCAATAGCGTCAGATTTTATCTTAAAATACAAGAACTTTTCGTGGTTCTTGTCAATTTTTGTTGGTTTTCATCTAATGAACTTATTTCAGTCAGCTGGATCTTTCTTCTTCAAAGCAAAAAGATTTTATCTTCAAATTCAAGAACTTTTCGTGGTTTTGTTGGTTTTCAGCAAATGAACATATTTCAGCGAGCTTGAAGTTTTTTCTTCAATAGCGTCAGATTTTATCTTAAAATACAAGAACTTTTTGTGGTTCTTGTCAATTTTTGTTGGTTTTGATCTGATGAACTTCTTTCAGTCAGCTCGATCTTTCTTCTTCAAAGCAAAAAGATTTTATCTTCAAATACAAGAACTTTTCGTGGTTTTGTTGGTTTTCAGCAAATGAACATATTTCAGCGAGGGAGACGTTTTTTCTTCAATAGCGTCAGATTTTATCTTAAAATACAAGAACTTTTCGTGGTTCTTGTCAATTTTTGTTGGTTTTCATCTAATGAACTTATTTCAGTCAGCTAGATCTTTCTTCTTCAAAGCAAAAAGATTTTATCTTCAAATTCAAGAACTTTTCGTGGTTTTGTTGGTTTTCAGCAAATGAACATATTTCAGCGAGCTCAAAGTTTTTTCTTCAATAGCGTCAGATTTTATCTTAAAATACATGAACTTTTCGTGGTTCTTGTCAATTTTTGTTGGTTTTGATCTGATAAACTTATTTCAGACAGCTCGATCTTTCTTCCTCAAAGCAAAAAGATTTTATCTTCAAATACAAGAACTTTTCGTGGTTTTGTTGATTTTCAGCAAATGAACATATTTCAGCGAGCTTGAAGTTTTTTCTTCAATAGCGTCAGATTTTATCTTAAAATACAAGAACTTTTCGTGGTTCTTGTCAATTTTTGTTGGTTTTCATCTGATGAACTTATTTCAGTCAGCGAGATCTTTCTTCTTCAAAGCAAAAAGATTTTATCTTCAAATACAAGAACTTTTCGTGGTTTTGTTGATTTTCAGAAAATGAACATATTTCAGCGAGCGAGAAGTTTTTTCTTTAATAGCGTCAGATTTTATCTTAAAATACAAGAACTTTTCGTGGTTCTTGTCAATTTTTGTTGGTTTTGATCTGATGAACTTCTTTCAGTCAGCTCGATCTTTCTTCTTCAAAGCAAAAAGATTTTATCTTCAAATTGAAGAACTTTTCGTGGTTTTGTTGATTTTCAGCAAATGAACATATTGCAGCGAGCAAGAAGTTTTTTCTTTAATAGCGTCAGATTTTATCTTAAAATACAAGAACTTTTCGTGGTTCTTGTCAATTTTTGTTGGTTTTCATCTATTGAACTTGTTTCAGTCAGCTAGATCTTTCTTCTTTAAAGCAAAAAGATTTTATCTTCAAATACAAGAACTTTTCGTGGTTTTGTTGGTTTTCAGCAAATGAACATATTTCGGCGAGCGACAAGTTTTTTCTTCAATAGCGTCAGATTTTATCTTAAAATACAAGAACTTTTCGTGGTTCTTGTCAATTTTTGTTGGTTTTCATCTGATGAACTTATTTCCGTCAGCGAGATCTTTCTTCTTCAAAGCAAAAAGATTTTCTCTTCAAATACAAGAACTTTTCGTGGTTTTGTTGATTTTCAGCAAATGAACATATTTCAGCGAGCTCAAAGTTTTTTCTTCAATTGCGTCAGATTTTATCTTAAAATACAAGAACTTTTCGTGGTTCTTGTCAATTTTTGTTGGTTTTGATCTGATAAACTTATTTCAGACAGCTCGATCTTTCTTCCTCAAAGCAAAAAGATTTTATCTTCAAATACAAGAACTTTTCGTGGTTTTGTTGATTTTCAGCAAATGAACATATTTCAGCGAGCAAGAAGTTTTTTCTTTAATAGCGTCAGATTTTATCTTAAAATACAAGAACTTTTCGTGGTTCTTGTCAATTTTTGTTGGTTTTCATCTCATGAACTTGTTTCAGTCAGCGAGATCTTTCTTCTTTAATGCAAAAAGATTTTATCTTCAAATACAAGAACTTTTCGTGGTTTTGTTGGTTTTCAGCAAATGAACATATTTCAGCGAGCTAGAAGTTTTTTCTTCAATAGCGTCAGATTTTATCTTAAAATACAAGAACTTTTCGTGGTTCTTGTCAATTTTTGTTGGTTTTCATCTGATGAACTTATTTCAGTCAGCGAGATCTTTCTTCTTCAAAGCAAAAAGATTTTCTCTTCAAATACAAGAACTTTTCGAGGTTTTGTTGATTTTCAGTAAATGAACATATTTCAGCGAGCGAGAAGTTTTTTCTTTAATAGCGTCAGATTTTATCTTAAAATACAAGAACTTTTCGTGGTTCTTGTCAATTTTTGTTGGTTTTGATCTGATCAACTTATTACAGTCAGCTCGATCTTTCTTCCTCAAAGCAAAAAGATTTTATCTTCAAATACAAGAACTTTTTGTGGTTTTGTTGATTTTCAGCAAATGAACATATTTCAGCGAGCTCAAAATTTTTTCTTCAATAGCGGAAGATTTTATCTTAAAATACAAGAACTTTTCGTGGTTCTTGTCAATTTTTGTTGGTTTTTATCCAATGAACTTATTTCAGTCAGCGAGATCTTTCTTCTTCAAAGCAAAAAGATTTTCTCTTCAAATACAAAAACTTTTCGTGGTTTTGTTGATTTTCAGCAAATGAACATATTTCAGCGAGCGAGAAGTTTTTTCTTTAATAGCGTCAGATTTTATCTTAAAATACAAGAACTTTTCGTGGTTCTTGTCAATTTTTGTTGGTTTTGATCTGATCAACTTATTTCAGTCAGCTCCATCTTTCTTCCTTAAAGCAAAAAGATGTTATCTTCAAATACAAGAACTTTTCGTGGTTTTGTTGATTTTCAGCAAATGAACATATTTCAGCGAGCTCAAAGTTTTTTCTTTAATAGCGGAAGGTTTTATCTTAAAATACAAGAACTTTTCGTGGTTCTTGTCAATTTTTGTTGGTTTTCATCTGATGAACTTATTTCAGTCAGCGAGATCTTTCTTCTTCAAAGCAAAAAGATTTTATCTTCAAATACAAGAACTTTTCGTGGTTTTGTTGGTTTTCAGCAAATGAACATATTTCAGCGAGCTTGAAGTTTTTTCTTCAATAGCGTCAGATTTTATCTTAAAATACAAGAACTTTTCGTGGTTCTAGTAAATTGTTGTTGGTTTTCATCGAATGAACTTGTTTCAGTCAGCTAGATCTTTCTTCTTTAATGCAAAAAGATTTTATCTTCAAATACAAGAACTTTTCGTGGTTTTGTTGGTTTTCAGCAAATGAACATATTTCAGCGAGCTAGAGGTTTTTTCTTCAATAGCGTCAGATTTTATCTTAAAATACAAGAACTTTTCGTGGTTCTTGTCAATTTTTGTTGGTTTTCATCTGATGAACTTATTTCAGTCAGCGAGATCTTTCTTCTTCAAAGCAAAAAGATTTTCTCTTCAAATACAAGAACTTTTCGTGGTTTTGTTGGTTTTCAGCAAATGAACATATTTCAGCGAGCTTGAAGTTTTTTCTTCAATAGCGTCAGATTTTATCTTAAAATACAAGAACTTTTCGTGGTTCTTGTCAATTTTTGTTGGTTTTGATCTGATAAACTTATTTCAGACAGCTCGATCTTTCTTCCTCAAAGCAAAAAGATTTTATCTTCAAATACAAGAACTTTTCGTGGTTTTGTTGATTTTCAGCAAATGAACATATTTCAGCGAGCTTGAAGTTTTTTCTTCAATAGCGTCAGATTTTATCTTAAAATACAAGAACTTTTCGTGGTTCTTGTCAATTTTTGTTGGTTTTCATCTGATGAACTTATTTCAGTCAGCGAGATCTTTCTTCTTCAAAGCAAAAAGATTTTCTCTTCAAATACAAGAACTTTTCGTGGTTTTGTTGATTTTTAGCAAATGAACATATTTCAGCGAGCGAGAAGTTTTTTCTTTAATAGCGTCAGATTTTATCTTAAAATACAAGAACTTTTCGTGGTTCTTGTCAATTTCTGTTGGTTTTGATCTGATGAACTTCTTTCAGTCAGCTCGATCTTTCTTCTTCAAAGCAAAAAGATTTTATCTTCAAATTCAAGAACTTTTCGTGGTTTTGTTGATTTTCAGCAAATGAACATATTTCAGCGAGCAAGAAGTTTTTTCTTTAATAGCGTCAGATTTTATCTTAAAATACAAGAACTTTTCGTGGTTCTTGTCAATTTTTGTTGGTTTTCATCTATTGAACTTGTTTCAGTCAGCTAGATCTTTCTTCTTTAAAGCAAAAAGATTTTATCTTCAAATACAAGAACTTTTCGTGGTTTTGTTGGTTTTCAGCAAATGAACATATTTCGGCGAGCTACAAGTTTTTTCTTCAATAGCGTCAGATTTTATCTTAAAATACAAGAACTTTTCGTGGTTCTTGTCAATTTTTGTTGGTTTTCATCTGATGAACTTATTTCCGTCAGCGAGATCTTTCTTCTTCAAAGCAAAAAGATTTTCTCTTCAAATACAAGAACTTTTCGTGGTTTTGTTGATTTTCAGCAAATGAACATATTTCAGCGAGCTCAAAGTTTTTTCTTCAATAGCGTCAGATTTTATCTTAAAATACAAGAACTTTTCGTGGTTCTTGTCAATTTTTGTTGGTTTTGATCTGATAAACTTATTTCAGACAGCTCGATCTTTCTTCCTCAAAGCAAAAAGATTTTATCTTCAAATACAAGAACTTTTCGTGGTTTTGTTGATTTTCAGCAAATGAACATATTTCAGCGAGCAAGAAGTTTTTTCTTTAATAGCGTCAGATTTTATCTTAAAATACAAGAACTTTTCGTGGTTCTTGTCAATTTTTGTTGGTTTTCATCTCATGAACTTGTTTCAGTCAGCTAGATCTTTCTTCTTTAATGCAAAAAGATTTTATCTTCAAATACAAGAACTTTTCGTGGTTTTGTTGGTTTTCAGCAAATGAACATATTTCAGCGAGCTAGAAGTTTTTTCTTCAATAGCGTCAGATTTTATCTTAAAATACAAGAACTTTTCGTGGTTCTTGTCAATTTTTGTTGGTTTTCATCTGATGAACTTATTTCAGTCAGCGAGATCTTTCTTCTTCAAAGCAAAAAGATTTTCTCTTCAAATACAAGAACTTTTCGAGGTTTTGTTGATTTTCAGTAAATGAACATATTTCAGCGAGCGAGAAGTTTTTTCTTTAATAGCGTCAGATTTTATCTTAAAATACAAGAACTTTTCGTGGTTCTTGTCAATTTTTGTTGGTTTTGATCTGATCAACTTATTACAGTCAGCTCGATCTTTCTTCCTCAAAGCAAAAAGATTTTATCTTCAAATACAAGAACTTTTTGTGGTTTTGTTGATTTTCAGCAAATGAACATATTTCAGCGAGCTCAAAATTTTTTCTTCAATAGCGGAAGATTTTATCTTAAAATAAAAGAACTTTTCGTGGTTCTTGTCAATTTTTGTTGGTTTTTATCCAATGAACTTATTTCAGTCAGCGAGATCTTTCTTCTTCAAAGCAAAAAGATTTTCTCTTCAAATACAAAAACTTTTCGTGGTTTTGTTGATTTTCAGCAAATGAACATATTTCAGCGAGCGAGAAGTTTTTTCTTTAATAGCGTCAGATTTTATCTTAAAATACAAGAACTTTTCGTGGTTCTTGTCAATTTTTGTTGGTTTTGATCTGATCAACTTATTTCAGTCAGCTCCATCTTTCTTCCTTAAAGCAAAAAGATGTTATCTTCAAATACAAGAACTTTTCGTGGTTTTGTTGATTTTCAGCAAATGAACATATTTCAGCGAGCTCAAATTTTTTTCTTTAATAGCGGAAGGTTTTATCTTAAAATACAAGAACTTTTCGTGGTTCTTGTCAATTTTTGTTGGTTTTCATCTTATGAACTTATTTCAGTCAGCTGGATCTTTCTTCTTCAAAGCAAAAAGATTTTATCTTCAAATACAAGAACTTTTCGTGGTTTTGTTGTTTTTCAGCAAATGAACATATTTCAGCGAGCTTGAAGTTTTTTCTTCAATAGCGTCAGATTTTATCTTAAAATACAAGAACTTTTCGTGGTGCTTGTCAATTTTTGTTGGTTTTCATCTGATGAACTTATTTCAGTCAGCGAGATCTTTCTTCTTCAAAGCAAAAAGATTTTATCTTCAAATACAAGAACTTTTCGTGGTTTTGTTGGTTTTCAGCAAATGAACATATTTCAGCGAGCTTGAAGTTTTTTCTTCAATAGCGTCAGATTTTATCTTAAAATACAAGAACTTTTCGTGGTTCTAGTAAATTGTTGTTGGTTTTCATCGAATGAACTTGTTTCAGTCAGCTAGATCTTTCTTCTTTAATGCAAAAAGATTTTATCTTCAAATACAAGAACTTTTCGTGGTTTTGTTGGTTTTCAGCAAATGAACATATTTCAGCGAGCTAGAGGTTTTTTCTTCAATAGCGTCAGATTTTATCTTAAAATACAAGAACTTTTCGTGGTTCTTGTCAATTTTTGTTGGTTTTCATCTGATGAACTTATTTCAGTCAGCGAGATCTTTCTTCTTCAAAGCAAAAAGATTTTCTCTTCAAATACAAGACCTTTTCGTGGTTTTGTTGATTTTCAGCAAATGAACATATTTCAGCGAGCGAGAAGTTTTTTCTTTAATAGCGTCAGATTTTATCTTAAAATACAAGAACTTTTCGTGGTTCTTGTCAATTTTTGTTGGTTTTGATCTGATAAACTTATTTCAGTCAGCTCGATCTTTCTTCCTCAAAGCAAAAAGATTTTATCTTCAAATACAAGATCTTTTCGTGGTTTTGTTGATTTTCAGCAAATGAACATATTTCGGCGAGCTCAAAGTTTTTTCTTCAATAGCGGAAGATTTTATCTTAAAATACAAGAAATTTTCGTGGTTCTTGTCAATTTTTGTTGGTTTTCATTGAATGAACTTGTTTCAGTCAGCTAGATCTTTCTTCTTTAATGCAAAAAGATTTTATCTTCAAATTCAAGAACTTTTCGTGGTTTTGTTGATTTTCATCAAATGAACATATTTCAGCGAGCTCAAAGTTTTTTCTTTAATAGCGGAAGATTTTATCTTAAAATACAAGAACTTTTTGTGGTTCTTGTCAATTTTTGTTTGTTTTCATCTAATGAACTTGTTTCAGTCAGCTGGATCTTTCTTCTTTGAAGCAAAAAGACTTTATCTTCAAATACAAGAACTTTTCGTGGTTTTGTTGATTTTCAGCAAATGAACATATTTCAGCGAGCAAGAAGTTTTTTCTTTAATAGCGTCAGATTTTATCTTAAAATACAAGAACTTTTCGTCGTTCTTGTCAATTTTTGATGGTTTTCATCTAATGAACTTGTTTCAGTCAGCTAGATCTTTCTTCCTCAAAGCAAAAAGATTTTATCTTCAAATACAAGAACTTTTCGTGGTTTTGTTGATTTTCAGCAAATGAACATATTTCAGCGTGCTCAAAGTTTTTTCTTTAATAGCGTCAGATTTTATCTTAAAATACAAGAACTTTTCGTGGTTCTTGTCAATTTTTGATGGCTTTCATCTGATGAACTTGTTTCAGTCAGCTAGATCTTTCTTCCTCAAAGCAAAAAGATTTTATCTTCAAATGCAAGAACATTTCGTGGTTTTGTTGATTTTCAGCAAATGAACATATTTCAGCGAGCGAGAAGTTTTTTCTTTAATAGCGTCAGATTTTATCTTAAAATACAAGAACTTTTCGTGGTTCTTGTCATTATTTGTTGGTTTTGATCTGATCAACTTATTTCAGTCAGCTCGATCTTTCTTCCTCAAAGCAAAAAGATTTTATCTTCAAATACAAGAACTTTTCGTGGTTTTGTTGGTTTTCAGCAAATGAACATATTTCAGCGAGCTAGAAGTTTTTTCTTCAATAGCGTCAGATTTTATCTTAAAATACAAGAACTTTTCGTGGTTCTTGTCAATTTTTGTTGGTTTTCATCTAATGAACTTATTTCAGTCAGCTGGATCTTTCTTCTTCAAAGCAAAAAGATTTTATCTTCAAATTCAAGAACTTTTCGTGGTTTTGTTGGTTTTCAGCAAATGAACATATTTCAGCGAGCTTGAAGTTTTTTCTTCAATAGCGTCAGATTTTATCTTAAAATACAAGAACTTTTCGTGGTTCTTGTCAATTTTTGTTGGTTTTGATCTGATGAACTTCTTTCAGTCAGCTCGATCTTTCTTCTTCAAAGCAAAAAGATTTTATCTTCAAATACAAAAACTTTTCGTGGTTTTGTTGGTTTTCAGCAAATGAACATATTTCAGCGAGGGAGACGTTTTTTCTTCAATAGCGTCAGATTTTATCTTAAAATACAAGAACTTTTCGTGGTTCTTGTCAATTTTTGTTGGTTTTCATCTCATGAACTTGTTTCAGTCAGCTAGATCTTTCTTCTTTAATGCAAAAAGATTTTATCTTCAAATACAAGAACTTTTCGTGGTTTTGTTGGTTTTCAGCAAATGAACATATTTCAGCGAGCTAGAAGTTTTTTCTTCAATAGCGTCAGATTTTATCTTAAAATACAAGAACTTTTCGTGGTTCTTGTCAATTTTTGTTGGTTTTCATCTGATGAACTTATTTCAGTCAGCTCGATCTTTCTTCTTCAAAGCAAAAAGATTTTATCTTCAAATACAAGAACTTTTCGTGGTTTTGTTGGTTTTCAGCAAATGAACATATTTCAGCGAGGGAGACGTTTTTTCTTCAATAGCGTCAGATTTTATCTTAAAATACAAGAACTTTTCGTGGTTCTTGTCAATTTTTGTTGGTTTTCATCTCATGAACTTATTTCAGTCAGCTAGATCTTTCTTCTTCAAAGCAAAAAGATTTTATCTTCAAATTCAAGAACTTTTCGTGGTTTTGTTGGTTTTCAGCAAATGAACATATTTCAGCGAGCTTGAAGTTTTTTCTTCAATAGCGTCAGATTTTATCTTAAAATACAAGAACTTTTCGTGGTTCTTGTCAATTTTTGTTGGTTTTCATCTCATGAACTTGTTTCAGTCAGCTAGGTCTTTCTTCTTTAATGCAAAAAGATTTTATCTTCAAATACAAGAACTTTTCGTGGTTTTGTTGGTTTTCAGCAAATGAACATATTTCAGCGAGCTTGAAGTTTTTTCTTCAATAGCGTCAGATTTTATCTTAAAATACAAGAACTTTTCGTGGTTCTTGTCAATTTTTGTTGGTTTTGATCTGATGAACTTCTTTCAGTCAGCTCGATCTTTCTTCTTCAAAGCAAAAAGATTTTATCTTCAAATACAAGAAATTTTCGTGGTTTTGTTGGTTTTCAGCAAATGAACATATTTCAGCGAGGGAGACGTTTTTTCTTCAATAGCGTCAGATTTTATCTTAAAATACAAGAACTTTTCGTGGTTCTTGTCAATTTTTGTTGGTTTTCATCTCATGAACTTATTTCAGTCAGCGAGATCTTTCTTCTTCAAAGCAAAAAGATTTTATCTTCAAATTCAAGAACTTTTCGTGGTTTTGTTGGTTTTCAGCAAATGAACATATTTCAGCGAGCTTGAAGTTTTTTCGTCAATAGCGTCAGATTTTATCTTAAAATACAAGAACTTTTCGTGGTTCTTGTCAATTTTTGTTGGTTTTCATCTGATGAACTTATTTCAGTCAGCGAGATCTTTCTTCTTCAAAGCAAAAAGATTTTCTCTTCAAATACAAGAACTTTTCGTGGTTTTGTTGATTTTCAGTAAATGAACATATTTCAGCGAGCGAGAAGTTTTTTCTTTAATAGCGTCAGATTTTATCTTAAAATACAAGAACTTTTCGTGGTTCTTGTCAATTTTTGTTGGTTTTGATCTGATCAACTTATTACAGTCAGCTCGATCTTTCTTCCTCAAAGCAAAAAGATTTTATCTTCAAATACAAGAACTTTTCGTGGTTTTGTTGATTTTCAGCAAATGAACATATTTCAGCGAGCTCAAAGTTTTTTCTTTAATAGCGGAAGGTTTTATCTTAAAATACAAGAACTTTTCGTGGTTCTTGTCAATTTTTGTTGGTTTTCATCTTATGAACTTATTTCAGTCAGCTGGATCTTTCTTCTTCAAAGCAAAAAGATTTTATCTTCAAATACAAGAACTTTTCGTGGTTTTGTTGTTTTTCAGCAAATGAACATATTTCAGCGAGCTTGAAGTTTTTTCTTCAATAGCGTCAGATTTCATCTTAAAATACAAGAACTTTTCGTGGTTCTTGTCATTTTTTGTTGGTTTTGATCTGATCAACTTATTTCAGTCAGCTCGATCTTTCTTCCTCAAAGCAAAAAGATTTTATCTTCAAATACAAGAACTTTTCGTGGTTTTGTTGGTTTTCAGCAAATGAACATATTTCAGCGAGCTAGAAGTTTTTTCTTCAATAGCGTCAGATTTTATCTTAAAATACAAGAACTTTTCGTGGTTCTTGTCAATTTTTGTTGGTTTTCATCTGATGAACTTATTTCAGTCAGCGAGATCTTTCTTCTTCAAAGCAAAAAGATTTTCTCTTCAAATACAAGAACTTTTCGTGGTTTTGTTGATTTTCAGCAAATGAACATATTTCAGCGAGCGAGAAGTTTTTTCTTTAATCGCGTCAGATTTTATCTTAAAATACAAGAACTTTTCGTGGTTCTTGTCAATTTTTGTTGGTTTTGATCTGATGAACTTCTTTCAGTCAGCTGGATCTTTCTTCTTCAAAGCAAAAAGATTTTATCTTCAAATTCAAGAACTTTTCGTGGTTTTGTTGGTTTTCAGCAAATGAACATATTTCAGCGAGCTTGAAGTTTTTTCTTCAATAGCGTCAGATTTTATCTTAAAATACAAGAACTTTTCGTGGTTCTTGTCAATTTTTGTTGGTTTTGATCTGATGAACTTGTTTCAGTCAGCTAGATCTTTCTTCTTTAATGCAAAAAGATGTTATCTTCAAATACAAGAACTTTTCGTGGTTTTGTTGATTTTCAGCAAATGAACATATTTCAGCGAGCAAGAAGTTTTTTCTTTAATAGCGTCAGATTTTATCTTAAAATACAAGAACTTTTCGTGGTTCTTGTCAATTTTTGTTGGTTTTCATCTAATGAACTTGTTTCAGTCAGCTAGATCTTTCTTCTTTAAAGCAAAAAGATTTTATCTTCAAATACAAGAACTTTTCGTGGTTTTGTTGGTTTTCAGCAAATGAACATATTTCAGCGAGCTAGAAGTTTTTTCTTCAATAGCGTCAGATTTTATCTTAAAATACAAGAACTTTTCGTGGTTCTTGTCAATTTTTGTTGGTTTTCATCTGATGAACTTATTTCAGTCAGCGAGATCTTTCTTCTTCAAAGCAAAAAGATTTTCTCTTCAAATACAAGAACTTTTCGTGGTTTTGTTGACTTTCAGCAAATGAACATATTTCAGCGAGCGAGAAGTTTTTTCTTTAATAGCGTCAGATTTTATCTTAAAATACAAGAACTTTTCGTGGTTCTTGTCAATTTTTGTTGGTTTTGATCTGATAAACTTATTTCAGACAGCTCGATCTTTCTTCCTCAAAGCAAAAAGATTTTATCTTCAAATACAAGAACTTTTCGTGGTTTTGTTGATTTTCAGCAAATGAACATATTTCAGCGAGCTCAAAGTTTTTTCTTCAATAGCGTCAGATTTTATCTTAAAATACAAGAACTTTTCGTGGTTCTTGTCAATTTTTGTTGGTTTTCATCTCATGAACTTGTTTCAGTCAGCTAGATCTTTCTTCTTTAATGCAAAAAGATTTTATCTTCAAATACAAGAACTTTTCTTGGTTTTGTTGATTTTCAGCAAATGAACATATTTCAGCGAGCTTGAAGTTTTTTCTTCAATAGCGTCAGATTTTATCTTAAAATACAAGAACTTTTCGTGGTTCTTGTCAATTTTTGTTGGTTTTCATCTGATGAACTTATTTCAGTCAGCGAGATCTTTCTTCTTCAAAGCAAAAAGATTTTCTCTTCAAATACAAGAACTTTTCGTGGTTTTGTTGATTTTCAGCAAATGAACATATTTCAGCGAGCGAGAAGTTTTTTCTTTAATAGCGTCAGATTTTATCTTAAAATACAAGAACTTTTCGTGGTTCTTGTCAATTTTTGTTGGTTTTGATCTGATAAACTTATTTCAGTCAGCTCGATCTTTCTTCCTGAAAGCAAAAAGATGTTATCTTCAAATACAAGAACTTTTCGTGGTTTTGTTGATTTTCAGCAAATGAACATATTTCAGCGAGCTCAAAGTTTTTTCTTTAATAGCGGAAGGTTTTATCTTAAAATACAAGAACTTTTCGTGGTTCTTGTCAATTTTTGTTGGTTTTCATCTCATGAACTTATTTCAGTCAGCTAGATCTTTCTTCTTCAAAGCAAAAAGATTTTATCTTCAAATACAAGAACTTTTCGTGGTTTTGTTAATTTTCAGCAAATGAACATATTTCGGCGAGCTAGAAGTTTTTTCTTCAATAGCGTCAGATTTTATCTTAAAATACAAGAACTTTTCGTGGTTCTTGTCAATTTTTGTTGTTTTTCATCTAATGAACTTGTTTCAGTCAGCTAGATCTTTCTTCTTTAAAGCAAAAAGATTTTATCTTCAAATACAAGAACTTTTCGTGGTTTTGTTGATTTTCAGCAAATGAACATATTTCAGCGAGCAAGAAGTTTTTTCTTTAATAGCGTCAGATTTTATCTTAAAATACAAGAACTTTTCGTGGTTCTTGTCAATTTTTGTTGGTTTTCATCTAATGAACTTGTTTCAGTCAGCTAGATCTTTCTTCTTTAATGCAAAAATATTTTATCTTCAAATACAAGAACTTTTCGTGGTTTTGTTGATTTTCAGCAAATGAACATATTTCAGCGAGCAAGAAGTTTTTTCTTTAATAGCATCAGATTTTATCTTAAAATACAAGAACTTTTCGTGGTTCTTGTCAATTTTTGTTGGTTTTCATCTAATGAACTTGTTTCAGTCAGCTAGATCTTTCTTCTTTAAAGCAAAAAGATTTTATCTTCAAATACAAGAACTTTTCGTGGTTTTGTTGGTTTTCAGCAAATGAACATATTTCGGCGAGCGAGAAGTTTTTTCTTCAATAGCGTCAGATTTTATCTTAAAATACAAGAACTTTTCGTGGTTCTTGTCAATTTTTGTTGGTTTTCATCTCATGAACTTATTTCAGTCAGCGAGATCTTTCTTCTTCAAAGCAAAAAGATTTTCTCTTCAAATACAAAAACTTTTCGTGGTTTTGTTGGTTTTCAGCAAATGAACATATTTCAGCGAGCTTGAAGTTTTTTCTTCAATTGCGTCAGATTTTATCTTAAAATACAAGAACTTATCGTGGTTCTTGTCAATTTTTGTTGGTTTTCATCTGATGAACTTATTTCAGTCAGCGAGATCTTTCTTCTTCAAAGCAAAAAGATTTTATCTTCAAATACAAGAACTTTTCGTGGTTTTGTTGGTTTTCAGCAAATGAACATATTTCAGCGAGCATGAAGTTTTTTCTTCAATAGCGTCAGATTTTATCTTAAAATACAAGAACTTTTCGTGGTTCTTGTCAATTTTTGTTGGTTTTCATCTAATGAACTTATTTCAGTCAGCTGGATCTTTCTTCTTCAAAGCAAAAAGATTTTATCTTCAAATTCAAGAACTTTTCGTGGTTTTGTTGGTTTTCAGCAAATGAACATATTTCAGTGAGCTTGAAGTTTTTTCTTCAATAGCGTCAGATTTTATCTTAAAATACAAGAACTTTTCGTGGTTCTTGTCAATTTTTGTTGGTTTTGATCTGATGAACTTCTTTCAGTCAGCTCGATCTTTCTACCTCAAAGCAAAAAGATTTTATCTTCAAATACAAGAACTTTTCGTGGTTTTGTTAATTTTCAGCAAATGAACATATTTCAGCGAGCGAGAAGTTTTTTCTTTAATAGCGTCAGATTTTATCTTAAAATACAAGAACTTTTCGTGGTTCTTGTCAATTTTTGTTGGTTTTCATCGAATGAACTTGTTTCAGTCAGCTGGATCTTTCTTCTTTCATGCAAAAAGATTTTATCTTCAAATACAAGAACTTTTCGTGGTTTTGTTGGTTTTCAGCAAATGAACATATTTCAGCGAGCAAGAAGTTTTTTCTTTAATAGCATCAGATTTTATCTTAAAATACAAGAACTTTTTGTGGTTCTTGTCAATTTTTGTTGGTTTTCATCTAATGAACTTGTTTCAGTCAGCTAGATCTTTCTTCTTTAAAGCAAAAAGATTTTATCTTCAAATACAAGAACTTTTCGTGGTTTTGTTGGTTTTCAGCAAATGAACATATTTCGGCGAGCGAGAAGTTTTTTCTTCAATAGCGTCAGATTTTATCTTAAAATACAAGAACTTTTCGTGGTTCTTGTCAATTTTTGTTGGTTTTCATCTCATGAACTTATTTCAGTCAGCGAGATCTTTCTTCTTCAAAGCAAAAAGATTTTCTCTTCAAATACAAAAACTTTTCGTGGTTTTGTTGGTTTTCAGCAAATGAACATATTTCAGCGAGCTTGAAGTTTTTTCTTCAATTGCGTCAGATTTTATCTTAAAATACAAGAACTTTTCGTGGTTCTTGTCAATTTTTGTTGGTTTTCATCTGATGAACTTATTTCAGTCAGCGAGATCTTTCTTCTTCAAAGCAAAAAGATTTTATCTTCAAATACAAGAACTTTTCGTGGTTTTGTTGATTTTCAGCAAACGAACATATTTCAGCGAGCGAGAAGTTTTTTCTTTAATAGCGTCAGATTTTATCTTAAAATACAAGAACTTTTCGTGGTTCTTGTCAATTTTTGTTGGTTTTGATCTGATAAACTTATTTCAGTCAGCTCGATCTTTCTTCCTCAAAGCAAAAAGATGTTATCTTCAAATACAAGAACTTTTTGTGGTTTTGTTGATTTTCAGCAAATGAACATATTTCAGCGAGCTCAAAGTTTTTTCTTTGATAGCGGAAGGTTTTATCTTAAAATACAAGAACTTTTCGTGGTTCTTGTCAATTTTTGTTGGTTTTCATCTAATGAACTTATTTCAGTCAGCTAGATCTTTCTTCTTCAAAGCAAAAAGATTTTATCTTCAAATACAAGAACTTTTCGTGGTTTTGTTGGTTTTCAGCAAATGAACATATTTCAGCGAGCTAGAAGTTTTTTCTTCAATTGCGTCAGATTTTATCTTAAACTACAAGAACTTTTCGTGGTTCTTGTCAATTTTTGTTGGTTTTCATCTAATGAACTTATTTCAGTCAGCTGGATCTTTCTTCTTCAAAGCAAAAAGATTTTATCTTCAAATTCAAGAACTTTTTGTGGTTTTGTTGGTTTTCAGCAAATGAACATATTTCAGCGAGCTTGAAGTTTTTTCTTCAATAGCGTCAGATTTTATCTTAAAATACAAGAACCTTTCGTGGTTCTTGTCAATTTTTGTTGGTTTTGATCTGATGAACTTCTTTCAGTCAGCTCGATCGTTCTTCCTCAAAGCAAAAAGATTTTATCTTCAAATACAAGAACTTTTCGTGGTTTTGTTAATTTTCAGCAAATGAACATATTTCAGCGAGCGAGAAGTTTTTTCTTTAATAGCGTCAGATTTTATCTTAAAATACAAGAACTTTTCGTGGTTCTTGTCAATTTTTGTTGGTTTTCATCTAATGAACTTGTTTCAGTCAGCTAGATCTTTCTTCTTTAATGCAAAAAGATTTTCTCTTCAAATACAAGAACTTTTCGTGGTTTTGTTGATTTTCAGCAAATGAACATATTTCAGCGAGCGAGAAGTTTTTTCTTTAATAGCGTCAGATTTTATCCTAAAATACAAGAACTTTTCGTGGTTCTTGTCAATTTTTGTTGGTTTTGATCTGATAAACTTATTTCAGTCAGCTCGATCTTTCTTCCTCAAAGCAAAAAGATTTTATCTTCAAATACAAGATCTTTTCGTGGTTTTGTTGATTTTCAGCAAATGAACATATTTCAGCGAGCTCAAAGTTTTTTCTTCAATAGCGGAAGATTTTATCTTAAAATACAAGAACTTTTCGTGGTTTTTGTCAATTTTTGTTGGTTTTCATCTGATGAACTTATTTCAGTCAGCTAGATCTTTCTTCTTCAAAGCAAAAAGATTTTATCTTCAAATGCAAGAACTTTTTGTGGTTTTGTTGGTTTTCAGCAAATGAACATATTTCAGCGAGCTAGAAGTTTTTTCTTCAATAGCGTCAGATTTTATCTTAAAATACAAGAACGTTTCGTGGTTCTTGTCAATTTTTGTTGGTTTTCATCTAATGAACTTATTTCAGTCAGCTGGATCTTCCTTCTTCAAAGCAAAAAGATTTTATCTTCAAATTCAAGAACTTTTCGTGGTTTTGTTGGTTTTCAGCAAATGAACATATTTCAGCGAGCTTGAAGTTTTTTCTTCAATAGCGTCAGATTTTATCTTAAAATACAAGAACTTTTCGTGGTTCTTGTCAATTTTTGTTGGTTTTCATCTAATGAACTTGTTTCAGTCAGCTAGATCTTTCTTCTTTAATGCAAAAATATTTTATCT
Source organism: Heptranchias perlo (assembly GCF_035084215.1). Lineage (NCBI taxonomy): Eukaryota > Metazoa > Chordata > Chondrichthyes > Hexanchiformes > Hexanchidae > Heptranchias > Heptranchias perlo. The sequence continues at coordinate 79,729,960 of NC_090330.1, forward strand.
TCAAATACAAGAACTTTTCGTGGTTTTGTTGATTTTCAGCAAATGAACATATTTCAGCGAGCAAGAAGTTTTTTCTTTAATAGCGTCAGATTTTATCTTAAAATACAAGAACTTTTCGTGATTCTTGTCAATTTTAGTTGGTTTTCATCTAATGAACTTGTTTCAGTCAGCTAGATCTTTCTTCTTTAATGCAAAAAGATTTTATCTTCAAATACAAGAACTTTTCGTGGTTTTGTTGATTTTCAGCAAATGAACATATTTCAGCGAGCAAGAAGTTTTTTCTTTAATAGCGTCAGATTTTATCTTAAAATACAAGAACTTTTCGTGATTCTTGTCAATTTTAGTTGGTTTTCATCTAATGAACTTGTTTCAGTCAGCTAGATCTTTCTTCTTTAATGCAAAAAGATTTTATCTTCAAATACAAGAACTTTTCGTGGTTTTGTTGATTTTCAGCAAATGAACATATTTCAGCGAGCAAGAAGTTTTTTCTTTAATAGCGTCAGATTTTATCATAAAATACAAGAACTTTTCGTGGTTCTTGTCAATTTTTGTTGGTTTTCATCTAATGAACTTGTTTCAGTCAGCTAGATCTTTCTTCTTTAAAGCAAAAAGATTTTATCTTCAAATACAAGAACTTTTCGTGGTTTTGTTGGTTTTCAGCAAATGAACATATTTCGGCGAGCTAGAAGTTTTTTCTTCAATAGCGTCAGATTTTATCTTAAAATACAAGAACTTTTCGTGGTTCTTGTCAATTTTTGTTGGTTTTCATCTCATGAACTTATTTCAGTCAGCGAGATCTTTCTTCTTCAAAGCAAAAAGATTTTCTCTTCAAATACAAAAACTTTTCGTGGTTTTGTTGATTTTCAGCAAATGAACATATTTCAGCGAGCGAGAAGTTTTTTCTTTAATAGCGTCAGATTTTATCTTAAAATACAAGAACTTTTTGTGGTTCTTGTCAATTTTTGTTGGTTTTCATCTGATGAACTTATTTCAGTCAGCGAGATCTTTCTTCTTCAAAGCAAAAAGATTTTATCTTCAAATACAAGAACTTTTCGTGGTTTTGTTGATTTTCAGCAAACGAACATATTTCAGCGAGCGAGAAGTTTTTTCTTTAATAGCGTCAGATTTTATCTTAAAATACAAGAACTTTTCGTGGTTCTTGTCAATTTTTGTTGGTTTTGATCTGATAAACTTATTTCAGTCAGCTCGATCTTTCTTCCTCAAAGCAAAAAGATGTTATCTTCAAATACAAGAACTTTTTGTGGTTTTGTTGATTTTCAGCAAATGAACATATTTCAGCGAGCTCAAAGTTTTTTCTTTGATAGCGGAAGGTTTTATCTTAAAATACAAGAACTTTTCGTGGTTCTTGTCAATTTTTGTTGGTTTTCATCTCATGAACTTATTTCAGTCAGCTAGATCTTTCTTCTTCAAAGCAAAAAGATTTTATCTTCAAATACAAGAACTTTTCGTGGTTTTGTTGGTTTTCAGCAAATGAACATATTTCAGCGAGCTAGAAGTTTTTTCTTCAATTGCGTCAGATTTTATCTTAAAATACAAGAACTTTTCGTGGTTCTTGTCAATTTTTGTTGGTTTTCATCTAATGAACTTATTTCAGTCAGCTGGATCTTTCTTCTTCAAAGCAAAAAGATTTTATCTTCAAATTCAAGAACTTTTCGTGGTTTTGTTGGTTTTCAGCAAATGAACATATTTCAGCGAGCTTGAAGTTTTTTCTTCAATAGCGTCAGATTTTATCTTAAAATACAAGAACCTTTCGTGGTTCTTGTCAATTTTTGTTGGTTTTGATCTGATGAACTTCTTTCAGTCAGCTCGATCGTTCTTCCTCAAAGCAAAAAGATTTTATCTTCAAATACAAGAACTTTTCGTGGTTTTGTTAATTTTCAGCAAATGAACATATTTCAGCGAGCGAGAAGTTTTTTCTTTAATAGCGTCAGATTTTATCTTAAAATACAAGAACTTTTCGTGGTTCTTGTCAATTTTTGTTGGTTTTCATCTTATGAACTTATTTCAGTCAGCTGGATCTTTCTTCTTCAAAGCAAAAAGATTTTATCTTCAAATACAAGAACTTTTCGTGGTTTTGTTGGTTTTCAGCAAATGAACATATTTCAGCGAGCTTGAAGTTTTTTCTTCAATTGCGTCAGCTTTTATCTTAAAATACAAGAACTTTTCGTGGTTCTTGTCAATTTTTGTTGGTTTTCATCTGATGAACTTATTTCAGTCAGCGAGATCTTTCTTCTTCAAAGCAAAAAGATTTTATCTTCAAATACAAGAACTTTTCGTGGTTTTGTTGATTTTCAGCAAACGAACATATTTCAGCGAGCGAGAAGTTTTTTCTTTAATAGCGTCAGATTTTATCTTAAAATACAAGAACTTTTCGTGGTTCTTGTCAATTTTTGTTGGTTTTCATCTAATGAACTTATTTCAGTCAGCTTCATCTTTCTTCTTCAAAGCAAAAAGATTTTATCTTCAAATTCAAGAACTTTTCGTGGTTTTGTTGGTTTTCAGCAAATGAACATATTTCAGCGAGCTTGAAGTTTTTTCTTCAATAGCGTCAGATTTTATCTGAAAATACAAGAACTTTTCGTGGTTCTTGTCAATTTTTGTTGGTTTTGATCTGATGAACTTCTTTCAGTCAGCTCGATCTTTCTTCCTCAAAGCAAAAAGATTTTATCTTCAAATACAAGAACTTTTCGTGGTTTTGTTAATTTTCAGCAAATGAACATATTTCAGCGAGCGAGAAGTTTTTTCTTTAATAGCGTCAGATTTTATCTTAAAATACAAGAACTTTTCGTGGTTCTTGTCAATTTTTGTTGGTTTTCATCTAATGAACTTGTTTCAGTCAGCTAGATCTTTCTTCTTTAATGCAAAAAGATTTTCTCTTCAAATACAAGAACTTTTCGTGGTTTTGTTGATTTTCAGCAAATGAACATATTTCAGCGAGCGAGAAGTTTTTTCTTTAATAGCGTCAGATTTTATCCTAAAATACAAGAACTTTTCGTGGTTCTTGTCAATTTTTGTTGGTTTTGATCTGATAAACTTATTTCAGTCAGCTCGATCTTTCTTCCTCAAAGCAAAAAGATTTTATCTTCAAATACAAGATCTTTTCGTGGTTTTGTTGATTTTCAGCAAATGAACATATTTCAGCGAGCTCAAAGTTTTTTCTTTAATAGCGGAAGATTTTATCTTAAAATACAAGAACTTTTCGTGGTTTTTGTCAATTTTTGTTGGTTTTCATCTGATGAACTTATTTCAGTCAGCTAGATCTTTCTTCTTCAAAGCAAAAAGATTTTATCTTCAAATACAAGAACTTTTCGTGGTTTTGTTGGTTTTCAGCAAATGAACATATTTCAGCGAGCTCAAAGTTTTTTCTTCAATAGCGTCAGATTTTATCTTAAAATACAAGAACTTTTCGTGGTTCTTGTCAATTTTTGTTGGTTTTCATCTAATGAACTTATTTCAGTCAGCTGGATCTTCCTTCTTCAAAGCAAAAAGATTTTATCTTCAAATTCAAGAACTTTTCGTGGTTTTGTTGGTTTTCAGCAAATGAACATATTTCAGCGAGCTTGAAGTTTTTTCTTCAATAGCGTCAGATTTTATCTTAAAATACAAGAACTTTTCGTGGTTCTTGTCAATTTTTGTTGGTTTTGATCTGATGAACTTCTTTCAGTCAGCTCGATCTTTCTACCTCAAAGCAAAAAGATTTTATCTTCAAATACAAGAACTTTTCGTGGTTTTGTTGATTTTCAGCAAATGAACATATTTCAGCGAGCAAGAAGTTTTTTCTTCAATAGCGTCAGATTTTATCTTAAAATACAAGAACTTTTCGTGGTTCTAGTAAATTGTTGTTGGTTTTCATCGAATGAACTTGTTTCAGTCAGCTAGATCTTTCTTCTTTAATGCAAAAAGATTTTATCTTCAAATACAAGAACTTTTCGTGGTTTTGTTGGTTTTCAGCAAATGAACATATTTCAGCGAGCTAGAGGTTTTTTCTTCAATAGCGTCAGATTTTATCTTAAAATACAAGAACTTTTCGTGGTTCTTGTCAATTTTTGTTGGTTTTCATCTGATGAACTTATTTCAGTCAGCGAGATCTTTCTTCTTCAAAGCAAAAAGATTTTCTCTTCAAATACAAGAACTTTTTGTGGTTTTGTTGATTTTCAGCAAATGAACATATTTCAGCGAGCGAGAAGTTTTTTCTTTAATAGCGTCAGATTTTATCTTAAAATACAAGAACTTTTCGTGGTTCTTGTCAATTTTTGTTGGTTTTGATCTGATAAACTTATTTCAGTCAGCTCGATCTTTCTTCCTCAAAGCAAAAAGATTTTATCTTCAAAGACAAGATCTTTTCGTGGTTTTGTTGATTTTCAGCAAATGAACATATTTCGGCGAGCTCAAAGTTTTTTCTTCAATAGCGGAAGATTTTATCTTAAAATACAAGAAATTTTCGTGGTTCTTGTCAATTTTTGTTGGTTTTCATTGAATGAACTTGTTTCAGTCAGCTAGATGTTTCTTCTTTAATGCAAAAAGATTTTATCTTCAAATTCAAGAACTTTTCGTGGTTTTGTTGATTTTCAGCAAATGAACATATTTCAGCGAGCTCAAAGTTTTTTCTTTAATAGCGGAAGATTTTATCTTAAAATACAAGAACTTTTCGTGGTTCTTGTCAATTTTTGTTTGTTTTCATCTAATGAACTTGTTTCAGTCAGCTGGATCTTTCTTCTTTAAAGCAAAAAGATTTTATCTTCAAATACAAGAACTTTTCGTGGTTTTGTTGATTTTCAGCAAATGAACATATTTCAGCGTGCTCAAAGTTTTTTCTTTAATAGCGTCAGATTTTATCCTAAAATACAAGAACTTTTCGTGGTTCTTGTCAATTTTTGTTGGTTTTGATCTGATAAACTTATTTCAGTCAGCTCGATCTTTCTTCCTCAAAGCAAAAAGATTTTATCTTCAAATACAAGATCTTTTCGTGGTTTTGTTGATTTTCAGCAAATGAACATATTTCAGCGAGCTCAAAGTTTTTTCTTTAATAGCGGAAGATTTTATCTTAAAATACAAGAACTTTTCGTGGTTTTTGTCAATTTTTGTTGGTTTTCATCTGATGAACTTATTTCAGTCAGCTAGATCTTTCTTCTTCAAAGCAAAAAGATTTTATCTTCAAATACAAGAACTTTTCGTGGTTTTGTTGGTTTTCAGCAAATGAACATATTTCAGCGAGCTAGAAGTTTTTTCTTCAATTGCGTCAGATTTTATCTTAAAATACAAGAACTTTTCGTGGTTCTTGTCAATTTTTGTTGGTTTTCATCTAATGAACTTATTTCAGTCAGCTGGATCTTCCTTCTTCAAAGCAAAAAGATTTTATCTTCAAATTCAAGAACTTTTCGTGGTTTTCTTGGTTTTCAGCAAATGAACATATTTCAGCGAGCTTGAAGTTTTTTCTTCAATAGCGTCAGATTTTATCTTAAAATACAAGAACTTTTCGTGGTTCTTGTCAATTTTTGTTGGTTTTGATCTGATGAACTTCTTTCAGTCAGCTCGATCTTTCTACCTCAAAGCAAAAAGATTTTATCTTCAAATACAAGAACTTTTCGTGGTTTTGTTGATTTTCAGCAAATGAACATATTTCAGCGAGCAAGAAGTTTTTTCTTCAATAGCGTCAGATTTTATCTTAAAATACAAGAACTTTTCGTGGTTCTAGTAAATTGTTGTTGGTTTTCATCGAATGAACTTGTTTCAGTCAGCTAGATCTTTCTTCTTTAATGCAAAAAGATTTTATCTTCAAATACAAGAACTTTTCGTGGTTTTGTTGGTTTTCAGCAAATGAACATATTTCAGCGAGCTAGAGGTTTTTTCTTCAATAGCGTCAGATTTTATCTTAAAATACAAGAACTTTTCGTGGTTCTTGTCAATTTTTGTTGGTTTTCATCTGATGAACTTATTTCAGTCAGCGAGATCTTTCTTCTTCAAAGCAAAAAGATTTTATCTTCAAATACAAGAACTTTTCGTGGTTTTGTTGATTTTCAGCAAATGAACATATTTCAGCGAGCGAGAAGTTTTTTCTTTAATAGCGTCAGATTTTATCTTAAAATACAAGAACTTTTCGTGGTTCTTGTCAATTTTTGTTGGTTTTGATCTGATAAACGTATTTCAGTCAGCTCGATCTTTCTTCCTCAAAGCAAAATATTTTATCTTCAAAGACAAGATCTTTTCGTGGTTTTGTTGATTTTCAGCAAATGAACATATTTCGGCGAGCTCAAAGTTTTTTCTTCAATAGCGGAAGATTTTATCTTAAAATACAAGAACTTTTCGTGGTTTTTGTCAATTTTTGTTGGTTTTCATCTGATGAACTTATTTCAGTCAGCTAGATCTTTCTTCTTCAAAGCAAAAAGATTTTATCTTCAAATACAAGAACTTTTCGTGGTTTTGTTGGTTTTCAGCAAATGAACATATTTCAGCGAGCTAGAAGTTTTTTCTTCAATAGCGTCAGATTTTATCTTAAAATACAAGAACTTTTCGTGGTTCTTGTCAATTTTTGTTGGTTTTCATCTAATGAACTTATTTCAGTCAGCTGGATCTTCCTTCTTCAAAGCAAAAAGATTTTATCTTCAAATTCAAGAACTTTTCGTGGTTTTGTTGGTTTTCAGCAAATGAACATATTTCAGCGAGCTTGAAGTTTTTTCTTCAATAGCGTCAGATTTTATCTTAAAATACAAGAACTTTTCGTGGTTCTTGTCAATTTTTGTTGGTTTTGATCTGATGAACTTCTTTCAGTCAGCTCGATCTTTCTACCTCAAAGCAAAAAGATTTTATCTTCAAATACAAGAACTTTTCGTGGTTTTGTTGGTTTTCAGCAAATGAACATATTTCAGCGAGCTAGAGGTTTTTTCTTCAATAGCGTCAGATTTTATCTTAAAATACAAGAACTTTTCGTGGTTCTTGTCAATTTTTGTTGGTTTTCATCTGATGAACTTATTTCAGTCAGCGAGATCTTTCTTCTTCAAAGCAAAAAGATTTTCTCTTCAAATACAAGAACTTTTCGTGGTTTTGTTGATTTTCAGCAAATGAACATATTTCAGCGAGCGAGAAGTTTTTTCTTTAATAGCGTCAGATTTTATCTTAAAATACAAGAACTTTTCGTGGTTCTTGTCAATTTTTGTTGGTTTTGATCTGATAAACTTATTTCAGTCAGCTCGATCTTTCTTCCTCAAAGCAAAAAGATTTTATCTTCAAAGACAAGATCTTTTCGTGGTTTTGTTGATTTTCAGCAAATGAACATATTTCGGCGAGCTCAAAGTTTTTTCTTCAATAGCGGAAGATTTTATCTTAAAATACAAGAAATTTTCGTGGTTCTTGTCAATTTTTGTTGGTTTTCATTGAATGAACTTGTTTCAGTCAGCTGGATCTTTCTTCTTTAATGCAAAAAGATTTTATCTTCAAATTCAAGAACTTTTCGTGGTTTTGTTGATTTTCAGCAAATGAACATATTTCAGCGAGCTCAAAGTTTTTTCTTTAATAGCGGAAGATTTTATCTTAAAATACAAGAACTTTTCGTGGTTCTTGTCAATTTTTGTTTGTTTTCATCTAATGAACTTGTTTCACTCAGCTGGATCTTTCTTCTTTAAAGCAAAAAGATTTTATCTTCAAATACAAGAACTTTTCGTGGTTTTGTTGATTTTCAGCAAATGAACATATTTCAGCGTGCTCAAAGTTTTTTCTTTAATAGCGTCAGATTTTATCTTAAAATACAAGAACTTTTCGTGGTTCTTGTCAATTTTTGATGGTTTTCATCTGATGAACTTGTTTCAGTCAGCTAGATCTTTCTTCCTCAAAGCAAAAAGATTTTATCTTCAAATGCAAGAACATTTCGTGGTTTTGTTGATTTTCAGCAAATGAACATATTTCAGCGAGCGAGAAGTTTTTTCTTTAATAGCATCAGATTTTATCTTAAAATACAAGAACTTTTCGTGGTTCTTGTCAATTTTTGTTGGTTTTGATCTGATCAACTTATTTCAGTCAGCTCGATCTTTCTTCCTCAAAGCAAAAAGATTTTATCTTCAAATACAAGAACTTTTCGTGGTTTTGTTGGTTTTCAGCAAATGAACATATTTCAGCGAGCTAGAAGTTTTTTCTTCAATAGCGTCAGATTTTATCTTAAAATACAAGAACTTTTCGTGGTTCTTGTCAATTTTTGTTGGTTTTCATCTAATGAACTTATTTCAGTCAGCTGGATCTTTCTTCTTCAAAGCAAAAAGATTTTATCTTCAAATTCAAGAACTTTTCGTGGTTTTGTTGGTTTTCAGCAAATGAACATATTTCAGCGAGCTTGAAGTTTTTTCTTCAATAGCGTCAGATTTTATCTTAAAATACAAGAACTTTTCGTGGTTCTTGTCAATTTTTGTTGGTTTTGATCTGATGAACTTCTTTCAGTCAGCTCGATCTTTCTTCTTCAAAGCAAAAAGATTTTATCTTCAAATACAAGAACTTTTCGTGGTTTTGTTGGTTTTCAGCAAATGAACATATTTCAGCGAGGGAGACGTTTTTTCTTCAATAGCGTCAGATTTTATCTTAAAATACAAGAACTTTTCGTGGTTCTTGTCAATTTTTGTTGGTTTTCATCTAATGAACTTATTTCAGTCAGCTAGATCTTTCTTCTTCAAAGCAAAAAGATTTTATCTTCAAATTCAAGAACTTTTCGTGGTTTTGTTGGTTTTCAGCAAATGAACATATTTCAGCGAGCTAGAAGTTTTTTCTTCAATAGCGTCAGATTTTATCTTAAAATACAAGAACTTTTCGTGGTTCTTGTCAATTTTTGATGGTTTTCATCTAATGAACTTGTTTCAGTCAGCTAGATCTTTCTTCCTCAAAGCAAAAAGATTTTATCTTCAAATACAAGAACTTTTCGTGGTTTTGTTGATTTTCAGCAAATGAACATATTTCAGCGTGCTCAAAGTTTTTTCTTGAATAGCGTCAGATTTTATCTTAAAATACAAGAACTTTTCGTGGTTCTTGTCAATTTTTGATGGTTTTCATCTAATGAACTTGTTTCAGTCAGCTAGATCTTTCTTCCTCAAAGCAAAAAGATTTTATCTTCAAATGCAAGAACATTTCGTGGTTTTGTTGATTTTCAGCAAATGAACATATTTCAGCGAGCGAGAAGTTTTTTCTTTAATAGCGTCAGATTTTATCTTAAAATACAAGAACTTTTCGTGGTTCTTGTCAATTTTTGTTGGTTTTGATCTGATCAACTTATTTCAGTCAGCTCGATCTTTCTTCCTCAAAGCAAAAAGATTTTATCTTCAAATACAAGAACTTTTCGTGGTTTTGTTGGTTTTCAGCAAATGAACATATTTCAGCGAGCTAGAAGTTTTTTCTTCAATAGCGTCAGATTTTATCTTAAAATACAAGAACTTTTCGTGGTTCTTGTCAATTTTTGTTGGTTTTCATCTAATGAACTTATTTCAGTCAGCTGGATCTTTCTTCTTCAAAGCAAAAAGATTTTATCTTCAAATTCAAGAACTTTTCGTGGTTTTGTTGGTTTTCAGCAAATGAACATATTTCAGCGAGCTTGAAGTTTTTTCTTCAATAGCGTCAGATTTTATCTTAAAATACAAGAACTTTTCGTGGTTCTTGTCAATTTTTGTTGGTTTTGATCTGATGAACTTCTTTCAGTCAGCTCGATCTTTCTTCTTCAAAGCAAAAAGATTTTATCTTCAAATACAAGAACTTTTCGTGGTTTTGTTGGTTTTCAGCAAATGAACATATTTCAGTGAGGGAGACGTTTTTTCTTCAATAGCGTCAGATTTTATCTTAAAATACAAGAACTTTTCGTGGTTCTTGTCAATTTTTGTTGGTTTTCATCTAATGAACTTATTTCAGTCAGCTAGATCTTTCTTCTTCAAAGCAAAAAGATTTTATCTTCAAATTCAAGAACTTTTCGTGGTTTTGTTGGTTTTCAGCAAATGAACATATTTCAGCGAGCTAGAAGTTTTTTCTTCAATAGCGTCAGATTTTATCTTAAAATACAACAACTTTTCGTGGTTCTTGTCAATTTTTGATGGTTTTCATCTAATGAACTTGTTTCAGTCAGCTAGATCTTTCTTCCTCAAAGCAAAAAGATTTTATCTTCAAATACAAGAACTTTTCGTGGTTTTGTTGATTTTCAGCAAATGAACATATTTCAGCGTGCTCAAAGTTTTTTCTTTAATAGCGTCAGATTTTATCTTAAAATACAAGAACTTTTCGTGGTTCTTGTCAATTTTTGATGGTTTTCATCTGATGAACTTGTTTCAGTCACCTAGATCTTTCTTCCTCAAAGCAAAAAGATTTTATCTTCAAATGCAAGAACATTTCGTGGTTTTGTTGATTTTCAGCAAATGAACATATTTCAGCGAGCGAGAAGTTTTTTCTTTAATAGCGTCAGATTTTATCTTAAAATACAAGAACTTTTCGTGGTTCTTGTCAATTTTTGTTGGTTTTGATCTGATCAACTTATTTCAGTCAGCTCGATCTTTCTTCCTCAAAGCAAAAAGATTTTATCTTCAAATACAAGAACTTTTCGTGGTTTTGTTGGTTTTCAGCAAATGAACATATTTCAGCGAGCTAGAAGTTTTTTCTTCAATAGCGTCAGATTTTATCTTAAAATACAAGAACTTTTCGTGGTTCTTGTCAATTTTTGTTGGTTTTCATCTAATGAACTTATTTCAGTCAGCTGGATCTTTCTTCTTCAAAGCAAAAAGATTTTATCTTCAAATTCAAGAACTTTTCGTGGTTTTGTTGGTTTTCAGCAAATGAACATATTTCAGCGAGCTTGAAGTTTTTTCTTCAACAGCGTCAGATTTTATCTTAAAATACAAGAACTTTTCGTGGTTCTTGTCAATTTTTGTTGGTTTTGATCTGATGAACTTCTTTCAGTCAGCTCGATCTTTCTTCTTCAAAGCAAAAAGATTTTATCTTCAAATACAAGAACTTTTCGTGGTTTTGTTGGTTTTCAGCAAATGAACATATTTCAGCGAGGGAGACGTTTTTTCTTCAATAGCGTCAGATTTTATCTTAAAATACAAGAATTTTTCGTGGTTCTTGTCAATTTTTGTTGGTTTTCATCTCATGAACTTATTTCAGTCAGCTAGATCTTTCTTCTTCAAAGCAAAAAGATTTTATCTTCAAATTCAAGAACTTTTCGTGGTTTTGTTGGTTTTCAGCAAATGAACATATTTCAGCGAGCTAGAAGTTTTTTCTTCAATAGCGTCAGATTTTATCTTAAAATACAAGAACTTTTCGTGGTTCTTGTCAATTTTTGTTGGTTTTGATCTGATGAACTTCTTTCAGTCAGCTCGATCTTTCTACCTCAAAGCAAAAAGATTTTATCTTCAAATACAAGAACTTTTCGTGGTTTTGTTAATTTTCAGCAAATGAACATATTTCAGATGAGCGAGAAGTTTTTTCTTTAATAGCGTCAGATTTTATCTTAAAATACAAGAACTTTTCGTGGTTCTTGTCAATTTTTGTTGGTTTTCATCTAATGAACTTGTTTCAGTCAGCTAGATCTTTCTTCTTTAATGCAAAAAGATTTTATCTTCAAATACAAGAACTTTTCGTGGTTTTGTTGATTTTCAGCAAATGAACATATTTCAGCGAGCAAGAAGTTTTTTCTTTAATAGCGTCAGATTTTATCTTAAAATACAAGAACTTTTCGTGGTTCTTGTCATTTTTTGTTGGTTTTCATCTGATAAACTTATTTCAGACAGCTCGATCTTTCTTCCTCAAAGCAAAAAGATTTTATCTTCAAATACAAGAACTTTTCGTGGTTTTGTTGATTTTCAGCAAATGAACATATTTCAGCGAGCTCAAAGTTTTTTCTTCAATAGCGTCAGATTTTATCTTAAAATACAACAACTTTTCGTGGTTCTTGTCAATTTTTGTTGGTTTTCATCTCATGAACTTGTTTCAGTCAGCTAGATCTTTCTTCTTTAATGCAAAAAGATTTTATCTTCAAATACAAGAACTTTTCGTGGTTTTGTTGATTTTCAGCAAATGAACATATTTCAGCGAGCAAGAAGTTTTTTCTTTAATAGCGTCAGATTTTATCTTAAAATACAAGAACTTTTCGTGGTTCTTGTCAATTTTTGTTGGTTTTCATCTCATGAACTTGTTTCAGTCAGCTAGATCTTTCTTCTTTAATGCAAAAAGATTTTATCTTCAAATACAAGAACTTTTCGTGGTTTTGTTGATTTTCAGCAAATGAACATATTTCAGCGAGCGAGAAGTTTTTTCTTTAATAGCGGAAGGTTCTATCTTAAAATACAAGAACTTTTCGTGGTTCTTGTCAATTTTTGTTGGTTTTCATCTTATGAACTTATTTCAGTCAGCTGGATCTTTCTTCCTCAAAGCAAAAAGATTTTATCTTCAAATACAAGAACTTTTCGTGGTTTTGTTGGTTTTCAACAAATGAACATATTTCAGCGAGCTTGAAGTTTTTTCTTCAATAGCATCAGATTTTATCTTAAAATACAAGAACTTTTCATGGTTCTTGTCAATTTTTGTTGGTTTTCATCTGATGAACTTATTTCAGTCAGTGAGATCTTTCTTCTTCAAAGCAAAAAGATTTTCTCTTCAAATACAAGAACTTTTCGTGGTTTTGTTGATTTTCAGCAAATGAACATATTTCAGCGAGCGAGAAGTTTTCTCTTTAATAGCGTCAGATTTTATCTTAAAATACAAGAACTTTTCGTGGTTCTTGTCAATTTTTGTTGGTTTTGATCTGATAAACTTATTTCAGACAGCTCGATCTTACTTCCTCAAAGCAAAAAGATTTTATCTTCAAATACAAGAACTTTTCGTGGTTTTGTTGATTTTCAGCAAATGAACATATTTCAGCGAGCTCAACGTTTTTTCTTCAATAGCGTCAGATTTTATCTTAAAATACAAGAACTTTTCGTGGTTTTGTTGATTTTCAGCAAATGAACATATTTCAGCGAGCAAGAAGTTTTTTCTTTAATAGCGTCAGATTTTATCTTAAAATACAAGAACTTTTCGTGGTTCTTGTCAATTTTTGTTGGTTTTCATCTCATGAACTTGTTTCAGTCAGCTAGATCTTTCTTCATTGATGCAAAAAGATTTTATCTTCAAATACAAGAACTTTTCGTGGTTTTGTTGGTTTTCAGCAAATGAACACATTTCAGCGAGCTTGAAGTTTTTTCTTCAATAGCGTCAGATTTTATCTTAAAATACAATAACTTTTCGTGGTTCTTGTCAATTTTTGTTGGTTTTCATCTGATGAACTTATTTCAGTCAGCGAGATCTTTCTTCTTCAAAGCAAAAAGATTTTCTCTTCAAATACAAGAACTTTTCGTGGTTTTGTTGATTTTCAGTAAATGAACATATTTCAGCGAGCGAGAAGTTTTTTCTTTAATAGCGTCAGATTTTATCTTAAAATACAAGAACTTTTCGTGGTTCTTGTCAATTTTTGTTGGTTTTGATCTGATAAACTTATTTCAGTCAGCTCGATCTTTCTTCCTCAAAGCAAAAAGATTTTATCTTCAAATACAAGATCTTTTCGTGGTTTTGTTGATTTTCAGCAAATGAACATATTTCAGCGAGCTCATAGTTTTTTCTTTAATAGCGGAAGATTTTATCTTAAAATACAAGAACTTTTCGTGGTTTTTGTCAATTTTTGTTGGTTTTCATCTGATGAACTTATTTCAGTCAGCTGGATCTTTCTTCTTCAAAGCAAAAAGATTTTATCTTCAAATACAAGAACTTTTCGTGGTTTTGTTGGTTTTCAGCAAATGAACATATTTCAGCGAGCTTGAAGTTTTTTCTTCAATAGCGTCAGATTTTATCTTAAAATACAAGAACTTTTCGTGGTTCTTGTCAATTTTTGTTGGTTTTGATCTGATGAACTTCTTTCAGTCAGCTCGATCTTTCTACCTCAAAGCAAAAAGATTTTATCTTCAAATACAAGAACTTTTCGTGGTTTCGTTAATTTTCAGCAAATGAACATATTTCAGCGAGCGAGAAGTTTTTTCTTTAATAGCGTCAGATTTTATCTTAAAATACAAGAACTTTTCGTGGTTCTTGTCAATTTTTGTTGGTTTTCATCTAATGAACTTGTTTCAGTCAGCTAGATCTTTCTTCTTTAATGCAAAAAGATTTTATCTTCAAATACAAGAACTTTTCGTGGTTTTGTTGATTTTCAGCAAATGAACATATTTCAGCGAGCAAGAAGTTTTTTTCTTTAATCGCGTCAGATTTTATCTTAAAATACAAGAACTTTTCGTGGTTCTTGTCAATTTTTGTTGGTTTTCATCTAATGAACTTATTTCAGTCAGCTGGATCTTTCTTCTTCAAAGCAAAAAGATTTTATCTTCAAATTCAAGAACTTTTCGTGGTTTTGTTGGTTTTCAGCAAATGAACATATTTCAGCGAGCTTGAAGATTTTTCTTCAATACCGTCAGATTTTATCTTAAAATACAAGAACTTTTCGTGGTTCTTGTCAATTTTTGTTGGTTTTCATCTGATGAACTTGTTTCAGTCAGCAAGATCTTTCTTCTTTGAAGCAAAAAGATTTTATCTTCAAATACAAGAACTTTTCGTGGTTTTGTTGATTTTCAGCAAATGAACATATTTCAGCGAGCAAGAAGTTTTTTCTTTAATAGCGTCAGATTTTATCTTAAAATACAAGAACTTTTCGTGGTCCTTGTCAATTTTTGTTGGTTTTCATCTAATGAACTTGTTTCAGTCAGCGAGATCTTTCTTCCTCAAAGCAAAAAGATTTTATCTTCAAATACAAGAACTTTTCGTGGTTTTGTTGATTTTCAGCAAATGAACATATTTCAGCGAGCGAGAAGTTTTTTCTTTAATAGCGTCAGATTTTATCTTAAAATACAAGAACTTTTCGTGGTTCTTGTCAATTTTTGTTGGTTTTGATCTGATAAACTTATTTCAGTCAGCTCGATCTTTCTTCCTCAAAGCAAAAAGATTTTATCTTCAAATACAAGATCTTTTCGTGGTTTTGTTGATTTTCAGCAAATGAACATATTTCAGCGAGCTCATAGTTTTTTCTTTAATAGCGGAAGATTTTATCTTAAAATACAAGAACTTTTCGTGGTTTTTGTCAATTTTTGTTGGTTTTCATCTGATGAACTTATTTCAGTCAGCTCGATCTTTCTTCTTCAAAGCAAAAAGATTTTATCTTCAAATTCAAGAACTTTTCGTGGTTTTGTTGGTTTTCAGCAAATGAACATATTTCAGCGAGCTTGAAGTTTTTTCTTCAATAGCGTCAGATTTTATCTTAAAATACAAGAACTTTTCGTGGTTCTTGTCAATTTTTGTTGGTTTTGATCTGATGAACTTCTTTCAGTCAGCTCGATCTTTCTCCCTCAAAGCAAAAAGATTTTATCTTAAAATACAAGAGCTTTTCGTGGTTCTTGTCAATTTTTGTTGGTTTTCATCTATTGAACTTGTTTCAGTCAGCTAGATCTTTCTTCTTTAATGCAAAAAGATTTTATCTTCAAATACAAGAACTTTTCGTGGTTTTGTTGATTTTCAGCAAATGAACATATTTCAGCGAGCAAGAAGTTTTTTCTTTAATAGCGTCAGATTTTATCTTAAAATACAAGAACTTTTCGTGGTTCTAGTAAATTTTTGTTGGTTTTCATCGAATGAACTTGTTTCAGTCAGCTCAATCTTTCTTCTTTAATGCAAAAAGATTTTATCTTCAAATACAAGAACTTTTCGTGGTTTTGTTGGTTTTCAGCAAATGAACATATTTCAGCGAGCTAGAAGTTTTTTCTTCAATAGCGTCAGATTTTATCTTAAAATACAAGAACTTTTCGTGGTTCTTGTCAATTTTTGTTGGTTTTCATCTGATGAACTTATTTCAGTCAGCGAGATCTTTCTTCTTCAAAGCAAAAAGATTTTGTCTTCAAATACAAGAACTTTTCGTGGTTTTGTTGATTTTCAGCAAATGAACATATTTCAGCGAGCTTGAAGTTTTTTCTTTAATAGCGTCAGATTTTATCTTAAAATACAAGAACTTTTCGTGGTTCTTGTCAATTTTTGTTGGTTTTCATCTGATGAACTTCTTTCAGTCAGCTCGATCTTTCTACCTCAAAGCAAAAAGATTTTATCTTCAAATTCAAGAACTTTTCGTGGTTTTGTTGGTTTTCAGCAAATGAACATATTTCAGCGAGCTTGAAGTTTTTTCTTCAATAGCGTCAGATTTTATCGTAAAATACATGAACTTTTTGTGGTTCTTGTCAATTTTTGTTGGTTTTGATCTGATGAACTTCTTTCAGTCAGCTCGATCTTTCTACCTCAAAGCAAAAAGATTTTATCTTCAAATACAAGAACTTTTCGTGGTTTTGTTAATTTTCAGCAAATGAACATATTTCAGCGAGCGAGAAGTTTTTTCTTTAATAGCGTCAGATTTTATCTTAAAATACAAGAACTTTTCGTGGTTCTTGTCAATTTTTGTTGGTTTTCATCTAATGAACTTTTTTCAGTCAGCTAGATCTTTCTTCTTTAATGCAAAAAGATTTTATCTTCAAATACAAGAACTTTTCGTGGTTTTGTTGATTTTCTGCTAATGAACATATTTCAGCGAGCTTGAAGTTTTTTCTTCAATAGCGTCAGATTTTATCTTAAAATACAAGAACTTTTTGTGGTTCTTGTCATTTTTTGTTGGTTTTGATCTGATGAACTTCTTTCAGTCAGCTCGATCTTTCTACCTCAAAGCAAAAAGATTTTATCTTCAAATACAAGAACTTTTCGTGGTTTTGTTGATTTTCAGCAAATGAACATATTTCAGCGAGCTCATAGTTTTTTCTTTAATAGCGGAAGATTTTATCTTAAAATACAAGAACTTTTCGTGGTTTTTGTCAATTTTTGTTGGTTTTCATCTGATGAACTTATTTCAGTCAGCTCGATCTTTCTTCTTCAAAGCAAAAAGATTTTATCTTCAAATACAAGAACTTTTCGTGGTTTTGTTGGTTTTCAGCAAATGAACATATTTCAGCGAGCTTGAAGTTTTTTCTTCAATAGCGTCAGATTTTATCTTAAAATACAAGAACTTTTCGTGGTTCTTGTCAATTTTTGTTGGTTTTGATCTGATGAACTTCTTTCAATCAGCTCGATCTTTCTCCCTCAAAGCAAAAAGATTTTATCTTCAAATACAAGAACTTTTCGTGGTTTTGTTAATTTTCAGCAAATGAAAATATTTCAGCGAGCGAGAAGTTTTTTCTTTAATAGCGTCAGATTTTATCTTAAAATACAAGAACTTTTCGTGGTTCTTGTCAATTTTTGTTGGTTTTCATCTGATGAACTTATTTCAGTCAGCTGGATCTTTCTTCTTCAAAGCAAAAAGATTTTATCTTCAAATTCAAGAACTTTTCGTGGTTTTGTTGGTTTTCAGCAAATGAACATATTTCAGCGAGCTTGAAGTTTTTTCTTCAATAGCGTCAGATTTTATCTTAAAATACAAGAACTTTTCGTGGTTCTTGTCAATTTTTGTTGGTTTTGATCTGATGAACTTCTTTCAGTCAGCTCGATCTTTCTACCTCAAAGCAAAAAGATTTTATCTTAAAATACAAGAGCTTTTCGTGGTGCTTGTCAATTTTTGTTGGTTTTCATCTAATGAACTTGTTTCAGTCAGCTAGATCTTTCTTCTTTAATGCAAAAAGATTTTATCTTCAAATACAAGAACTTTTCGTGGTTTTGTTGATTTTCAGCAAATGAACATATTTCAGCGAGCAAGAAGTTTTTTCTTTAATAGCGTCAGATTTTATCTTAAAATACAAGAACTTTTCGTGGTTCTAGTAAATTTTTGTTGGTTTTCATCGAATGAACTTGTTTCAGTCAGCTCAATCTTTCTTCTTTCATGCAAAAAGATTTTATCTTCAAATACAAGAACTTTTCGTGGTTTTGTTGATTTTCAGCAAATGAACATATTTCAGCGAGCTTGAAGTTTTTTCTTTAATAGCGTCAGATTTTATCTTAAAATACAAGAACTTTTCGTGGTTCTTGTCAATTTTTGTTGGTTTTCATCTGATGAACTTCTTTCAGTCAGCTCGATCTTTCTACCTCAAAGCAAAAAGATTTTATCTTCAAATTCAAGAACTTTTCGTGGTTTTGTTGGTTTTCAGCAAATGAACATATTTCAGCGAGCTTGAAGTTTTTTCTTTAATAGCGTCAGATTTTATCTTAAAATACAAGAACTTTTCATGGTTCTTGTCATTTTTTGTTGGTTTTCATCTGATGAACTTGTTTCAGTCAGCTCGATCTTTCTTCTTTAAAGCAAAAAGATTTTATCTTCAAATACAAGAACTTTTCGTGGTTTTTTGATTTTCAGCAAATGAACATATTTCAGCGAGCAAGAAGTTTTTTCTTTAATAGCGTCAGATTTTATCTTAAAATACAAGAACTTTTCGTGGTTCTTGTCAATTTTTGTTGGTTTTCATCTAATGAACTTGTTTCAGTCAGCTCGATCTTTCTTCCTCAAAGCAAAAAGATTTTATCTTCAAATACAAGAACTTTTCGTGGTTTTGTTGATTTTCAGCAAATGAACATATTTCAGCGAGCGAGAAGTTTTTTCTTTAATAGCGTCAGATTTTATCTTAAAATACAAGAACTTTTCGTGGTTCTTGTCAATTTTTGTTGGTTTTGATCTGATAAACTTATTTCAGTCAGCTCGATCTTTCTTCCTCAAAGCAAAAAGATTTTATCTTCAAATACAAGATCTTTTCGTGGTTTTGTTGATTTTCAGCTAATGAACATATTTCAGCGAGCTCATAATTTTCTCTTTAATAGCGGAAGATTTTATCTTAAAATACAAGAACTTTTCGTGATTTTTGTCAATTTTTGTTGGTTTTCATCTGATGAACTTATTTCAGTCAGCGAGATCTTTCTTCTTCAAAGCAAAAAGATTTTATCTTCAAATACAAGAACTTTTCGTGGTTTTGTTGGTTTTCAGCAAATGAACATATTTCAGCGAGCGAGAAGTTTTTTCTTCAATAGCGTCAGATTTTATCTTAAAATACAAGAACTTTTCGTGGTTCTTGTCAATTTTTGTTGGTTTTCATCTGATGAACTTATTTCAGTCAGCTGGATCTTTCTTCTTCAAAGCAAAAAGATTTTATCTTCAAATTCAAGAACTTTTCGTGGTTTTGTTGGTTTTCAGCAAATGAACATATTTCAGCGAGCTTGAAGTTTTTTCTTCAATAGCGTCAGATTTTATCTTAAAATACAAGAACTTTTCGTGCTTCTTGTCAATTTTTGTTGGTTTTGATCTGATGAACTTCTTTCAGTCAGCTCGATCTTTCTCCCTCAAAGCAAAAAGATTTTATCTTAAAATACAAGAGCTTTTCGTGGTTCTTGTCAATTTTTGTTGGTTTTCATCTCATGAACTTGTTTCAGTCAGCTCGATCTTTCTTCTTTAATGCAAAAAGATTTTATCTTCAAATACAAGAACTTTTCGTGGTTTTGTTGATTTTCAGCAAATGAACATATTTCAGCGAGCAAGAAGTTTTTTCTTTAATAGCGTCAGATTTTATCTTAAAATACAAGAACTTTTCGTGGTTCTAGTAAATTTTTGTTGGTTTTCAATCAATTAACTTGTTTCAGTCAGCTCAATCTTTCTTCTTTAATGCAAAAAGATTTTATCTTCAAATACAAGAACTTTTCGTGGTTTTGTTGGTTTTCAGCAAATGAACATATTTCAGCGAGCTAGAAGTTTTTTCTTCAATAGCGTCAGATTTTATCTTAAAATACAAGAACTTTTCGTGGTTCTTGTCAATTTTTGTTGGTTTTCATCTGATGAACTTATTTCAGTCAGCGAGATCTTTCTTCTTCAAAGCAAAAAGATTTTATCTTCAAATACAAGAACTTTTCGTGGTTTTGTTGATTTTCAGCAAATGAACATATTTCAGCGAGCTTGAAGTTTTTTCTTTAATAGCGTCAGATTTTATCTTAAAATACAAGAACTTTTCGTGGTTCTTGTCAATTTTTGTTGTTTTTCATCTGATGAACTTCTTTCAGTCAGCTCGATCTTTCTACCTCAAAGCAAAAAGATTTTATCTTCAAATTCAAGAACTTTTCGTGGTTTTGTTGGTTTTCAGCAAATGAACATATTTCAGCGAGCTAGAAGTTTTTTCTTCAATAGCGTCAGATTTTATCTTAAAATACAAGAACTTTTCGTGGTTCTTGTCAATTTTTGTTGGTTTTCATCTGATGAACTTATTTCAGTCAGCGAGATCTTTCTTCTTCAAAGCAAAAAGATTTTATCTTCAAATACAAGAACTTTTCGTGGTTTTGTTGATTTTCAGCAAATGAACATATTTCAGCGAGCTTGAAGTTTTTTCTTTAATAGCGTCAGATTTTATCTTAAAATACAAGAACTTTTCGTGGTTCTTGTCAATTTTTGTTGGTTTTCATCTAATGAACTTTTTTCAGTCAGCTAGATCTTTCTTCTTTAATGCAAAAAGATTTTATCTTCAAATACAAGAACTTTTCGTGGTTTTGTTGATTTTCTGCAAATGAACATATTTCAGCGAGCAAGAAGTTTTTTCTTTAATAGCGTCAGATTGTATCTTAAAATACAAGAACTTTTCGTGGTTCTTGTCAATTTTTGTTGGTTTTGATCTGATGAACTTATTTCAGTCAGCTAGATCTTTCATCCTCAAAGCAAAAAGATTTTATCTTCGAATGCAAGAACTTTTCGTGGTTTTGTTGATTTTCAGCAAATGAACATATTTCAGCGAGCTCAAAGTTTTTTCTTCAATAGCATCAGATTTTATCTTAAAATACAAGAACTTTTCGTGGTTCTTGTCAATTTTTGTTGATTTTCATCTAATGAACTTATTTCAGTCAGCTAGATCTTTCTTCTTCAAAGCAAAAAGATTTTATCTTCAAATTCAAGAACTTTTCGTGGTTTTGTTGGTTTTCAGCAAATGAACATATTTCAGCGAGCTTGAAGTTTTTTCTTTAATAGCGTCAGATTTTATCTTAAAATACAAGAACTTTTTGTGGTTCTTGTCAATTTTTGTTGGTTTTGATCTGATGAACTTCTTTCAGTCAGCTCGATCTTTCTACCTCAAAGCAAAAAGATTTTATCTTCAAATACAAGAACTTTTCGTGGTTTTGTTAATTTTCAGCAAATGAACATATTTCAGCGAGCGAGAAGTTTTTTCTTTAATAGCGTCAGATTTTATCTTAAAATACAAGAACTTTTCGTGGTTCTTGTCAATTTTTGTTGGTTTTCATCTAATGAACTTGTTTCAGTCAGCTAGATCTTTCTTCTTTAATGCAAAAAGATTTTATCTTCAAATACAAGAACTTTTCGTGGTTTTGTTGGTTTTCAGCAAATGAACATATTTCAGCGAGCTAGAAGTTTTTTCTTCAATAGCGGAAGATTCTATCTTAAAATACAAGAACTTTTCGTGGTTCTTGTCAATTTTTGTTGGTTTTCATCTCATGAACTTATTTCAGTCAGCTGGATCTTTCTTCTTCAAAGCAAAAAGATTTTATCTTCAAATTCAAGAACTTTTCGTGGTTTTGTTGGTTTTCAGCAAATGAACATATTTCAGCGAGCTTGAAGTTTTTTCTTCAATAGCGTCAGATTTTATCTTAAAATACAAGAACTTTTTGTGGTTCTTGTCAATTTTTGTTGGTTTTGATCTGATGAACTTCTTTCAGTCAGCTCGATCTTTCTACCTCAAAGCAAAAAGATTTTATCTTCAAATACAAGAACTTTTCGTGGTTTTGTTAATTTTCAGCAAATGAACATATTTCAGCGAGCAAGAAGTTTTTTCTTTAATAGCGTCAGATTTTATCTTAAAATACAAGAACTTTTCGTGGTTCTTGTCAATTTTTGTTGGTTTTCATCTAATGAACTTGTTTCAGTCAGCTAGATCTTTCTTCTTTAATGCAAAAAGATTTTATCTTCAAATACAAGAACTTTTCGTGGTTTTGTTGGTTTTCAGCAAATGAACATATTTCAGCGAGCTAGAAGTTTTTTCTTCAATAGCGGAAGATTCTATCTTAAAATACAAGAACTTTTCGTGGTTCTTGTCAATTTTTGTTGGTTTTCATCTCATGAACTTATTTCAGTCAGCTGGATCTTTCTTCATCAAAGCAAAAAGATTTTATCTTCAAATTCAAGAACTTTTCGTGGTTTTGTTGGTTTTCAGCAAATGAACATATTTCAGCGAGCTTGAAGTTTTTTCTTCAATAGCGTCAGATTTTATCGTAAAATACATGAACTTTTTGTGGTTCTTGTCAATTTTTGTTGGTTTTGATCTGATGAACTTCTTTCAGTCAGCTCGATCTTTCTACCTCAAAGCAAAAAGATTTTATCTTCAAATACAAGAACTTTTCGTGGTTTTGTTAATTTTCAGCAAATGAACATATTTCAGCGAGCGAGAAGTTTTTTCTTTAATAGCGTCAGATTTTATCTTAAAATACAAGAACTTTTCGTGGTTCTTGTCAATTTTTGTTGGTTTTCATCTAATGAACTTTTTTCAGTCAGCTAGATCTTTCTTCTTTAATGCAAAAAGATTTTATCTTCAAATACAAGAACTTTTCGTGGTTTTGTTGATTTTCTGCAAATGAACATATTTCAGCGAGCAAGAAGTTTTTTCTTTAATAGCGTCAGATTGTATCTTAAAATACAAGAACTTTTCGTGGTTCTTGTCAATTTTTGTTGGTTTTGATCTGATGAACTTATTTCAGTCAGCTAGATCTTTCATCCTCAAAGCAAAAAGATTTTATCTTCGAATGCAAGAACTTTTCGTGGTTTTGTTGATTTTCAGCAAATGAACATATTTCAGCGAGCTCAAAGTTTTTTCTTCAATAGCGTCAGATTTTATCTTAAAATACAAGAACTTTTCGTGGTTCTTGTCAATTTTTGTTGGTTTTCATCTAATGAACTTATTTCAGTCAGCTAGATCTTTCTTCTTCAAAGCAAAAAGATTTTATCTTCAAATTCAAGAACTTTTCGTGGTTTTGTTGGTTTTCAGCAAATGAACATATTTCAGCGAGCTTGAAGTTTTTTCTTTAATAGCGTCAGATTTTATCTTAAAATACAAGAACTTTTTGTGGTTCTTGTCAATTTTTGTTGGTTTTGATCTGATGAACTTCTTTCAGTCAGCTCGATCTTTCTACCTCAAAGCAAAAAGATTTTATCTTCAAATACAAGAACTTTTCGTGGTTTTGTTAATTTTCAGCAAATGAACATATTTCAGCGAGCGAGAAGTTTTTTCTTTAATAGCGTCAGATTTTATCTTAAAATACAAGAACTTTTCGTGGTTCTTGTCAATTTTTGTTGGTTTTCATCTAATGAACTTGTTTCAGTCAGCTAGATCTTTCTTCTTTAATGCAAAAAGATTTTATCTTCAAATACAAGAACTTGTCGTGGTTTTGTTGGTTTTCAGCAAATGAACATATTTCAGCGAGCTAGAAGTTTTTTCTTCAATAGCGGAAGATTCTATCTTTAAATACAAGAACTTTTCGTGGTTCTTGTCAATTTTTGTTGGTTTTCATCTAATGAACTCATTTCAGTCAGCTGGATCTTTCTTCTTCAAAGCAAAAAGATTTTATCTTCAAATTCAAGAACTTTTCGTGGTTTTGTTGGTTTTCAGCAAATGAACATATTTCAGCGAGCTTGAAGTTTTTTCTTCAATAGCGTCAGATTTTATCTTAAAATACAAGAACTTTTTGTGGTTCTTGTCAATTTTTGTTGGTTTTGATCTGATGAACTTCTTTCAGTCAGCTCGATCTTTCTACCTCAAAGCAAAAAGATTTTATCTTCAAATACAAGAACTTTTCGTGGTTTTGTTAATTTTCAGCAAATGAACATATTTCAGCGAGCGAGAAGTTTTTTCTTTAATAGCGTCAGATTTTATCTTAAAATACAAGAACTTTTCGTGGTTCTTGTCAATTTTTGTTGGTTTTCATCTAATGAACTTGTTTCAGTCAGCTAGATCTTTCTTCTATAATGCAAAAAGATTTTATCTTCAAATGCAAGAACTTTTCGTGGTTTTGTTGATTTTCAGCAAATGAACATATTTCAGCGAGCTTGAAGTTTTTTCTTCAATAGCGTCACATTTTTTCTTAAAATACAAGAACTTTTCGTGGTTCTTGTCAATTTTTGTTGGTTTTCATCTAATGAACTTATTTCAGTCAGCTAGATCTTTCTTCTTCAAAGCAAAAAGATTTTATCTTCAAATTCAAGAACTTTTCGTGGTTTTGTTGGTTTTCAGCAAATGAACATATTTCAGCGAGCTTGAAGTTTTTTCTTTAATAGCGTCAGATTTTATCTTAAAATACAAGAACTTTTTGTGGTTCTTGTCAATTTTTGTTGGTTTTGATCTGATGAACTTCTTTCAGTCAGCTCGATCTTTCTACCTCAAAGCAAAAAGATTTTATCTTCAAATACAAGAACTTTTCGTGGTTTTGTTAATTTTCAGCAAATGAACATATTTCAGCGAGCGAGAAGTTTTTTCTTTAATAGCGTCAGATTTTATCTTAAAATACAAGAACTTTTCGTGGTTCTTGTCAACTTTTGTTGGTTTTCATCTAATGAACTTGTTTCAGTCAGCTAGATCTTTCTTCTTTAATGCAAAAAGATTTTATCTTCAAATACAAGAACTTTTCGTGGTTTTGTTGGTTTTCAGCAAATGAACATATTTCAGCGAGCTAGAAGTTTTTTCTTCAATAGCGGAAGATTCTATCTTAAAATACAAGAACTTTTCGTGGTTCTTGTCAATTTTTGTTGGTTTTCATCTAATGAACTTATTTCAGTCAGCTGGATCTTTCTTCTTCAAAGCAAAAAGATTTTATCTTCAAATTCAAGAACTTTTCGTGGTTTTGTTGGTTTTCAGCAAATGAACATATTTCAGCGAGCTTGAAGTTTTTTCTTCAATAGCGTCAGATTTTATCTTAATATACAAGAACTTTTTGTGGTTCTTGTCAATTTTTGTTGGTTTTGATCTGATGAACTTCTTTCAGTCAGCTCGATCTTTCTACCTCAAAGCAAAAAGATTTTATCTTCAAATACAAGAACTTTTCGTGGTTTTGTTAATTTTCAGCAAATGAACATATTTCAGCGAGCGAGAAGTTTTTTCTTTAATAGCGTCAGATTTTATCTTAAAATACAAGAACTTTTCGTGGTTCTTGTCAATTTTTGTTGGTTTTCATCTAATGAACTTGTTTCAGTCAGCTAGATCTTTCTTCTTTAATGCAAAAAGATTTTATCTTCAAATACAAGAACTTTTCGTGGTTTTGTTGGTTTTCAGCAAATGAACATATTTCAGCGAGCTAGAAGTTTTTTCTTCAATAGCGGAAGATTCTATCTTAAAATACAAGAACTTTTCGTGGTTCTTGTCAATTTTTGTTGGTTTTCATCTAATGAACTTATTTCAGTCAGCTGGATCTTTCTTCTTCAAAGCAAAAAGATTTTATCTTCAAATTCAAGAACTTTTCGTGGTTTTGTTGGTTTTCAGCAAATGAACATATTTCAGCGAGCTTGAAGTTTTTTCTTCAATAGCGTCAGATTTTATCTTAAAATACAAGAACTTTTTGTGGTTCTTGTCAATTTTTGTTGGTTTTGATCTGATGAACTTCTTTCAGTCAGCTCGATCTTTCTACCTCAAAGCAAAAAGATTTTATCTTCAAATACAAGAACTTTTCGTGGTTTTGTTAATTTTCAGCAAATGAACATATTTCAGCGAGCGAGAAGTTTTTTCTTTAATAGCGTCAGATTTTATCTTAAAATACAAGAACTTTTCGTGGTTCTTGTCAATTTTTGTTGGTTTTCATCTAATGAACTTGTTTCAGTCAGCTAGATCTTTCTTCTTTAATGCAAAAAGATTTTATCTTCAAATACAAGAACTTTTCGTGGTTTTGTTGGTTTTCAGCAAATGAACATATTTCAGCGAGCTTGAAGTTTTTTCTTCAATAGCGGAAGATTCTATCTTAAAATACAAGAACTTTTCGTGGTTCTTGTCAATTTTTGTTGCTTTTCATCTCATGAACTTATTTCAGTCAGCTGGATCTTTCTTCATCAAAGCAAAAAGATTTTATCTTCAAATTCAAGAACTTTTCGTGGTTTTGTTGGTTTTCAGCAAATGAACATATTTCAGCGAGCTTGAAGTTTTTTCTTCAATAGCGTCAGATTTTATCGTAAAATACATGAACTTTTTGTGGTTCTTGTCAATTTTTGTTGGTTTTGATCTGATGAACTTCTGTCAGTCAGCTCGATCTTTCTACCTCAAAGCAAAAAGATTTTATCTTCAAATACAAGAACTTTTCGTGGTTTTGTTAATTTTCAGCAAATGAACATATTTCAGCGAGCGAGAAGTTTTTTCTTTAATAGCGTCAGATTGTATCTTAAAATACAAGAACTTTTCGTGGTTCTTGTCAATTTTTGTTGGTTTTGATCTGATGAACTTATTTCAGTCAGCTAGATCTTTCATCCTCAAAGCAAAAAGATTTTATCTTCGAATGCAAGAACTTTTCGTGGTTTTGTTGATTTTCAGCAAATGAACATATTTCAGCGAGCTCAAAGTTTTTTCTTCAATAGCATCAGATTTTATCTTAAAATACAAGAACTTTTCGTGGTTCTTGTCAATTTTTGTTGATTTTCATCTAATGAACTTATTTCAGTCAGCTAGATCTTTCTTCTTCAAAGCAAAAAGATTTTATCTTCAAATTCAAGAACTTTTCGTGGTTTTGTTGGTTTTCAGCAAATGAACATATTTCAGCGAGCTTGAAGTTTTTTCTTTAATAGCGTCAGATTTTATCTTAAAATACAAGAACTTTTTGTGGTTCTTGTCAATTTTTGTTGGTTTTGATCTGATGAACTTCTTTCAGTCAGCTCGATCTTTCTACCTCAAAGCAAAAAGATTTTATCTTCAAATACAAGAACTTTTCGTGGTTTTGTTAATTTTCAGCAAATGAACATATTTCAGCGAGCGAGAAGTTTTTTCTTTAATAGCGTCAGATTTTATCTTAAAATACAAGAACTTTTCGTGGTTCTTGTCAATTTTTGTTGGTTTTCATCTAATGAACTTGTTTCAGTCAGCTAGATCTTTCTTCTTTAATGCAAAAAGATTTTATCTTCAAATACAAGAACTTTTCGTGGTTTTGTTGGTTTTCAGCAAATGAACATATTTCAGCGAGCTAGAAGTTTTTTCTTCAATAGCGGAAGATTCTATCTTAAAATACAAGAACTTTTCGTGGTTCTTGTCAATTTTTGTTGGTTTTCATCTCATGAACTTATTTCAGTCAGCTGGATCTTTCTTCTTCAAAGCAAAAAGATTTTATCTTCAAATTCAAGAACTTTTCGTGGTTTTGTTGGTTTTCAGCAAATGAACATATTTCAGCGAGCTTGAAGTTTTTTCTTCAATAGCGTCAGATTTTATCTTAAAATACAAGAACTTTTTGTGGTTCTTGTCAATTTTTGTTGGTTTTGATCTGATGAACTTCTTTCAGTCAGCTCGATCTTTCTACCTCAAAGCAAAAAGATTTTATCTTCAAATACAAGAACTTTTCGTGGTTTTGTTAATTTTCAGCAAATGAACATATTTCAGCGAGCGAGAAGTTTTTTCTTTAATAGCGTCAGATTTTATCTTAAAATACAAGAACTTTTCGTGGTTCTTGTCAATTTTTGTTGGTTTTCATCTAATGAACTTGTTTCAGTCAGCTAGATCTTTCTTCTTTAATGCAAAAAGATTTTATCTTCAAATACAAGAACTTTTCGTGGTTTTGTTGGTTTTCAGCAAATGAACATATTTCAGCGAGCTAGAAGTTTTTTCTTCAATAGCGGAAGATTCTATCTTAAAATACAAGAACTTTTCGTGGTTCTTGTCAATTTTTGTTGGTTTTCATCTCATGAACTTATTTCAGTCAGCTGGATCTTTCTTCATCAAAGCAAAAAGATTTTATCTTCAAATTCAAGAACTTTTCGTGGTTTTGTTGGTTTTCAGCAAATGAACATATTTCAGCGAGCTTGAAGTTTTTTCTTCAATAGCGTCAGATTTTATCGTAAAATACATGAACTTTTTGTGGTTCTTGTCAATTTTTGTTGGTTTTGATCTGATGAACTTCTTTCAGTCAGCTCGATCTTTCTACCTCAAAGCAAAAAGATTTTATCTTCAAATACAAGAACTTTTCGTGGTTTTGTTAATTTTCAGCAAATGAACATATTTCAGCGAGCGAGAAGTTTTTTCTTTAATAGCGTCAGATTTTATCTTAAAATACAAGAACTTTTCGTGGTTCTTGTCAATTTTTGTTGGTTTTCATCTAATGAACTTTTTTCAGTCAGCTAGATCTTTCTTCTTTAATGCAAAAAGATTTTATCTTCAAATACAAGAACTTTTCGTGGTTTTGTTGATTTTCTGCAAATGAACATATTTCAGCGAGCAAGAAGTTTTTTCTTTAATAGCGTCAGATTGTATCTTAAAATACAAGAACTTTTCGTGGTTCTTGTCAATTTTTGTTGGTTTTGATCTGATGAACTTATTTCAGTCAGCTAGATCTTTCATCGTCAAAGCAAAAAGATTTTATCTTCGAATGCAAGAACTTTTCGTGGTTTTGTTGATTTTCAGCAAATGAACATATTTCAGCGAGCTCAAAGTTTTTTCTTCAATAGCGTCAGATTTTATCTTAAAATACAAGAACTTTTCGTGGTTCTTGTCAATTTTTGTTGGTTTTCATCTAATGAACTTATTTCAGTCAGCTAGATCTTTCTTCTTCAAAGCAAAAAGATTTTATCTTCAAATTCAAGAACTTTTCGTGGTTTTGTTGGTTTTCAGCAAATGAACATATTTCAGCGAGCTTGAAGTTTTTTCTTTAATAGCGTCAGATTTTATCTTAAAATACAAGAACTTTTTGTGGTTCTTGTCAATTTTTGTTGGTTTTGATCTGATGAACTTCTTTCAGTCAGCTCGATCTTTCTACCTCAAAGCAAAAAGATTTTATCTTCAAATACAAGAACTTTTCGTGGTTTTGTTAATTTTCAGCAAATGAACATATTTCAGCGAGCGAGAAGTTTTTTCTTTAATAGCGTCAGATTTTATCTTAAAATACAAGAACTTTTCGTGGTTCTTGTCAATTTTTGTTGGTTTTCATCTAATGAACTTGTTTCAGTCAGCTAGATCTTTCTTCTTTAATGCAAAAAGATTTTATCTTCAAATACAAGAACTTTTCGTGGTTTTGTTGGTTTTCAGCAAATGAACATATTTCAGCGAGCTAGAAGTTTTTTCTTCAATAGCGGAAGATTCTATCTTTAAATACAAGAACTTTTCGTGGTTCTTGTCAATTTTTGTTGGTTTTCATCTAATGAACTCATTTCAGTCAGCTGGATCTTTCTTCTTCAAAGCAAAAAGATTTTATCTTCAAATTCAAGAACTTTTCGTGGTTTTGTTGGTTTTCAGCAAATGAACATATTTCAGCGAGCTTGAAGTTTTTTCTTCAATAGCGTCAGATTTTATCTTAAAATACAAGAACTTTTTGTGGTTCTTGTCAATTTTTGTTGGTTTTGATCTGATGAACTTCTTTCAGTCAGCTCGATCTTTCTACCTCAAAGCAAAAAGATTTTATCTTCAAATACAAGAACTTTTCGTGGTTTTGTTAATTTTCAGCAAATGAACATATTTCAGCGAGCGAGAAGTTTTTTCTTTAATAGCGTCAGATTTTATCTTAAAATACAAGAACTTTTCGTGGTTCTTGTCAATTTTTGTTGGTTTTCATCTAATGAACTTGTTTCAGTCAGCTAGATCTTTCTTCTATAATGCAAAAAGATTTTATCTTCAAATGCAAGAACTTTTCGTGGTTTTGTTGATTTTCAGCAAATGAACATATTTCAGCGAGCTTGAAGTTTTTTCTTCAATAGCGTCACATTTTTTCTTAAAATACAAGAACTTTTCGTGGTTCTTGTCAATTTTTGTTGGTTTTCATCTAATGAACTTATTTCAGTCAGCTAGATCTTTCTTCTTCAAAGCAAAAAGATTTTATCTTCAAATTCAAGAACTTTTCGTGGTTTTGTTGGTTTTCAGCAAATGAACATATTTCAGCGAGCTTGAAGTTTTTTCTTTAATAGCGTCAGATTTTATCTTAAAATACAAGAACTTTTTGTGGTTCTTGTCAATTTTTGTTGGTTTTGATCTGATGAACTTCTTTCAGTCAGCTCGATCTTTCTACCTCAAAGCAAAAAGATTTTATCTTCAAATACAAGAACTTTTCGTGGTTTTGTTAATTTTCAGCAAATGAACATATTTCAGCGAGCGAGAAGTTTTTTCTTTAATAGCGTCAGATTTTATCTTAAAATACAAGAACTTTTCGTGGTTCTTGTCAACTTTTGTTGGTTTTCATCTAATGAACTTGTTTCAGTCAGCTAGATCTTTCTTCTTTAATGCAAAAAGATTTTATCTTCAAATACAAGAACTTTTCGTGGTTTTGTTGGTTTTCAGCAAATGAACATATTTCAGCGAGCTAGAAGTTTTTTCTTCAATAGCGGAAGATTCTATCTTAAAATACAAGAACTTTTCGTGGTTCTTGTCAATTTTTGTTGGTTTTCATCTAATGAACTTATTTCAGTCAGCTGGATCTTTCTTCTTCAAAGCAAAAAGATTTTATCTTCAAATTCAAGAACTTTTCGTGGTTTTGTTGGTTTTCAGCAAATGAACATATTTCAGCGAGCTTGAAGTTTTTTCTTCAATAGCGTCAGATTTTATCTTAATATACAAGAACTTTTTGTGGTTCTTGTCAATTTTTGTTGGTTTTGATCTGATGAACTTCTTTCAGTCAGCTCGATCTTTCTACCTCAAAGCAAAAAGATTTTATCTTCAAATACAAGAACTTTTCGTGGTTTTGTTAATTTTCAGCAAATGAACATATTTCAGCGAGCGAGAAGTTTTTTCTTTAATAGCGTCAGATTTTATCTTAAAATACAAGAACTTTTCGTGGTTCTTGTCAATTTTTGTTGGTTTTCATCTAATGAACTTGTTTCAGTCAGCTAGATCTTTCTTCTTTAATGCAAAAAGATTTTATCTTCAAATACAAGAACTTTTTGTGGTTTTGTTGGTTTTCAGCAAATGAACATATTTCAGCGAGCTAGAAGTTTTTTCTTCAATAGCGGAAGATTCTATCTTAAAATACAAGAACTTTTCGTGGTTCTTGTCAATTTTTGTTGGTTTTCATCTAATGAACTTATTTCAGTCAGCTGGATCTTTCTTCTTCAAAGCAAAAAGATTTTATCTTCAAATTCAAGAACTTTTCGTGGTTTTGTTGGTTTTCAGCAAATGAACATATTTCAGCGAGCTTGAAGTTTTTTCTTCAATAGCGTCAGATTTTATCTTAAAATACAAGAACTTTTTGTGGTTCTTGTCAATTTTTGTTGGTTTTGATCTGATGAAC
This sequence comes from Heptranchias perlo, assembly GCF_035084215.1. Taxonomy (NCBI): domain Eukaryota; kingdom Metazoa; phylum Chordata; class Chondrichthyes; order Hexanchiformes; family Hexanchidae; genus Heptranchias; species Heptranchias perlo. Next base: position 79,761,385 of record NC_090330.1, read on the forward strand.
TTCTTTCAGTCAGCTCGATCTTTCTACCTCAAAGCAAAAAGATTTTATCTTCAAATACAAGAACTTTTCGTGGTTTTGTTAATTTTCAGCAAATGAACATATTTCAGCGAGCGAGAAGTTTTTTCTTTAATAGCGTCAGATTTTATCTTAAAATACAAGAACTTTTCGTGGTTCTTGTCAATTTTTGTTGGTTTTCATCTAATGAACTTGTTTCAGTCAGCTAGATCTTTCTTCTTTAATGCAAAAAGATTTTATCTTCAAATACAAGAACTTTTCGTGGTTTTGTTGGTTTTCAGCAAATGAACATATTTCAGCGAGCTTGAAGTTTTTTCTTCAATAGCGGAAGATTCTATCTTAAAATACAAGAACTTTTCGTGGTTCTTGTCAATTTTTGTTGCTTTTCATCTCATGAACTTATTTCAGTCAGCTGGATCTTTCTTCATCAAAGCAAAAAGATTTTATCTTCAAATTCAAGAACTTTTCGTGGTTTTGTTGGTTTTCAGCAAATGAACATATTTCAGCGAGCTTGAAGTTTTTTCTTCAATAGCGTCAGATTTTATCGTAAAATACATGAACTTTTTGTGGTTCTTGTCAATTTTTGTTGGTTTTGATCTGATGAACTTCTTTCAGTCAGCTCGATCTTTCTACCTCAAAGCAAAAAGATTTTATCTTCAAATACAAGAACTTTTCGTGGTTTTGTTAATTTTCAGCAAATGAACATATTTCAGCGAGCGAGAAGTTTTTTCTTTAATAGCGTCAGATTTTATCTTAAAATACAAGAACTTTTCGTGGTTCTTGTCAATTTTTGTTGGTTTTCATCTAATGAACTTTTTTCAGTCAGCTAGATCTTTCATCCTCAAAGCAAAAAGATTTTATCTTCGAATGCAAGAACTTTTCGTGGTTTTGTTGATTTTCAGCAAATGAACATATTTCAGCGAGCTCAAAGTTTTTTCTTCAATAGCGTCAGATTGTATCTTAAAATACAAGAACTTTTCGTGGTTCTTGTCAATTTTTGTTGGTTTTCATCTAATGAACTTGTTTCAGTCAGCTAGATCTTTCTTCTTTAATGCAAAAAGATTTTATCTTCAAATACAAGAACTTTTCGTGGTTTTGTTGGTTTTCAGCAAATGAACATATTTCAGCGAGCTAGAAGTTTTTTCTTCAATAGCGGAAGATTCTATCTTTAAATACAAGAACTTTTCGTGGTTCTTGTCAATTTTTGTTGGTTTTCATCTAATGAACTTATTTCAGTCAGCTGGATCTTTCTTCTTCAAAGCAAAAAGATTTTATCTTCAAATTCAAGAACTTTTCGTGGTTTTGTTGGTTTTCAGCAAATGAACATATTTCAGCGAGCTTGAAGTTTTTTCTTCAATAGCGTCAGATTTTATCTTAAAATACAAGAACTTTTTGTGGTTCTTGTCAATTTTTGTTGGTTTTCATCTGATGAACTTCTTTCAGTCAGCTCGATCTTTCTACCTCAAAGCAAAAAGATTTTATCTTCAAATACAAGAACTTTTCGTGGTTTTGTTAATTTTCAGCAAATGAACATATTTCAGCGAGCGAGAAGTTTTTTCTTTAATAGCGTCAGATTTTATCTTAAAATACAAGAACTTTTCGTGGTTCTTGTCAATTTTTGTTGGTTTTCATCTAATGAACTTGTTTCAGTCAGCTAGATCTTTCTTCTTTAATGCAAAAAGATTTTATCTTCAAATGCAAGAACTTTTCGTGGTTTTGTTGATTTTCAGCAAATGAACATATTTCAGCGAGCTCAAAGTTTTTTCTTCAATAGCGTCACATTTTTTCTTAAAATACAAGAACTTTTCGTGGTTCTTGTCAATTTTTGTTGGTTTTCATCTAATGAACTTATTTCAGTCAGCTAGATCTTTCTTCTTCAAAGCAAAAAGATTTTATCTTCAAATTCAAGAACTTTTCGTGGTTTTGTTGGTTTTCAGCAAATGAACATATTTCAGCGAGCTTGAAGTTTTTTCTTTAATAGCGTCAGATTTTATCTTAAAATACAAGAACTTTTTGTGGTTCTTGTCAATTTTTGTTGGTTTTGATCTGATGAACTTCTTTCAGTCAGCTCGATCTTTCTACCTCAAAGCAAAAAGATTTTATCTTCAAATACAAGAACTTTTCGTGGTTTTGTTAATTTTCAGCAAATGAACATATTTCAGCGAGCGAGAAGTTTTTTCTTTAATAGCGTCAGATTTTATCTTAAAATACAAGAACTTTTCGTGGTTCTTGTCAATTTTTGTTGGTTTTCATCTAATGAACTTGTTTCAGTCAGCTAGATCTTTCTTCTTTAATGCAAAAAGATTTTATCTTCAAATACAAGAACTTTTCGTGGTTTTGTTGGTTTTCAGCAAATGAACATATTTCAGCGAGCTAGAAGTTTTTTCTTCAATAGCGGAAGATTCTATCTTAAAATACAAGAACTTTTCGTGGTTCTTGTCAATTTTTGTTGGTTTTCATCTAATGAACTTATTTCAGTCAGCTGGATCTTTCTTCTTCAAAGCAAAAAGATTTTATCTTCAAATTCAAGAACTTTTCGTGGTTTTGTTGGTTTTCAGCAAATGAACATATTTCAGCGAGCTTGAAGTTTTTTCTTCAATAGCGTCAGATTTTATCTTAAAATACAAGAACTTTTTGTGGTTCTTGTCAATTTTTGTTGGTTTTGATCTGATGAACTTCTTTCAGTCAGCTCGATCTTTCTACCTCAAAGCAAAAAGATTTTATCTTCAAATACAAGAACTTTTCGTGGTTTTGTTAATTTTCAGCAAATGAACATATTTCAGCGAGCGAGAAGTTTTTTCTTTAATAGCGTCAGATTTTATCTTAAAATACAAGAACTTTTCGTGGTTCTTGTCAATTTTTGTTGGTTTTCATCTAATGAACTTGTTTCAGTCAGCTAGATCTTTCTTCTTTAATGCAAAAAGATTTTATCTTCAAATACAAGAACTTTTCGTGGTTTTGTTGGTTTTCAGCAAATGAACATATTTCAGCGAGCTAGAAGTTTTTTCTTCAATAGCGGAAGATTCTATCTTAAAATACAAGAACTTTTCGTGGTTCTTGTCAATTTTTGTTGGTTTTCATCTAATGAACTTATTTCAGTCAGCTGGATCTTTCTTCTTCAAAGCAAAAAGATTTTATCTTCAAATTCAAGAACTTTTCGTGGTTTTGTTGGTTTTCAGGAAATGAACATATTTCAGCGAGCTTGAAGTTTTTTCTTCAATAGCGTCAGATTTTATCTTAAAATACAAGAACTTTTTGTGGTTCTTGTCAATTTTTGTTGGTTTTGATCTGATGAACTTCTTTCAGTCAGCTCGATCTTTCTACCTCAAAGCAAAAAGATTTTATCTTCAAATACAAGAACTTTTCGTGGTTTTGTTAATTTTCAGCAAATGAACATATTTCAGCGAGCGAGAAGTTTTTTCTTTAATAGCGTCAGATTTTATCTTAAAATACAAGAACTTTTCGTGGTTCTTGTCAATTTTTGTTGGTTTTCATCTAATGAACTTGTTTCAGTCAGCTAGATCTTTCTTCTTTAATGCAAAAAGATTTTATCTTCAAATACAAGAACTTTTCGTGGTTTTGTTGGTTTTCAGCAAATGAACATATTTCAGCGAGCTAGAAGTTTTTTCTTCAATAGCGGAAGATTCTATCTTAAAATACAAGAACTTTTCGTGGTTCTTGTCAATTTTTGTTGGTTTTCATCTCATGAACATTATTTCAGTCAGCTGGATCTTTCTTCATCAAATCAAAAATATTTTATCTTCAAATTCAAGAACTTTTCGTGGTTTTGTTGGTTTTCAGCAAATGAACATATTTCAGCGAGCGTGAAGTTTTTTCTTCAATAGAGTCAGATTTTATCGTAAAATACATGAACTTTTTGTGGTTCTTGTCAATTTTTGTTGGTTTTGATCTGATGAACTTCTTTCAGTCAGCTCGATCTTTCTACCTCAAAGCAAAAAGATTTTATCTTCAAATACAAGAACTTTTCGTGGTTTTGTTAATTTTCAGCAAATGAACATATTTCAGCGAGCGAGAAGTTTTTTCTTTAATAGCGTCAGATTTTATCTTAAAATACAAGAACTTTTCGTGGTTCTTGTCAATTTTTGTTGGTTTTCATCTAATGAACTTTTTTCAGTCAGCTAGATCTTTCATCCTCAAAGCAAAAAGATTTTATCTTCGAATGCAAGAACTTTTTGTGGTTTTGTTGATTTTCAGCAAATGAACATATTTCAGCGAGCTCAAAGTTTTTTCTTCAATAGCGTCAGATTGTATCTTAAAATACAAGAACTTTTCGTGGTTCTTGTCAATTTTTGTTGGTTTTCATCTCATGAACTTATTTCAGTCAGCTGGATCTTTCTTCATCAAAGCAAAAAGATTTTATCTTCAAATTCAAGAACTTTTCGTGGTTTTGTTGGTTTTCAGCAAATGAACATATTTCAGCGAGCTTGAAGTTTTTTCTTCAATAGCGTCAGATTTTATCGTAAAATACATGAACTTTTCGTGGTTCTTGTCAATTTTTGTTGGTTTTCATCTAATGAACTTTTTTCAGTCAGCTAGATCTTTCATCCTCAAAGCAAAAAGATTTTATCTTCGAATGCAAGAACTTTTCGTGGTTTTGTTGGTTTTCAGCAAATGAACATATTTCAGCGAGCTAGAAGTTTTTTCTTCAATAGCGGAAGATTCTATCTTAAAATACAAGAACTTTTCGTGGTTCTTGTCAATTTTTGTTGGTTTTCATCTCATGAACTTATTTCAGTCAGCTGGATCTTTCTTCATCAAAGCAAAAAGATTTTATCTTCAAATTCAAGAACTTTTCGTGGTTTTGTTGGTTTTCAGCAAATGAACATATTTCAGCGAGCTTGAAGTTTTTTCTTCAATAGCGTCAGATTTTATCGTAAAATACATGAACTTTTTGTGGTTCTTGTCAATTTTTGTTGGTTTTGATCTGATGAACTTCTTTCAGTCAGCTCGATCTTTCTACCTCAAAGCAAAAAGATTTTATCTTCGAATGCAAGAACTTTTCGTGGTTTTGTTGATTTTCAGCAAATGAACATATTTCAGCGAGCTCAAAGTTTTTTCTTCAATAGCGTCAGATTTTATCTTAAAATACAAGAACTTTTCGTGGTTCTTGTCAATTTTTGTTGGTTTTCATCTAATGAACTTATTTCAGTCAGCTAGATCTTTCTTCTTCAAAGCAAAAAGATTTTATCTTCAAATTCAAGAACTTTTCGTGGTTTTGTTGGTTTTCAGCAAATGAACATATTTCAGCGAGCTTGAAGTTTTTTCTTTAATAGCGTCAGATTTTATCTTAAAATACAAGAACTTTTTGTGGTTCTTGTCAATTTTTGTTGGTTTTGATCTGATGAACTTCTTTCAGTCAGCTCGATCTTTCTACCTCAAAGCAAAAAGATTTTATCTTCAAATACAAGAACTTTTCGTGGTTTTGTTAATTTTCAGCAAATGAACATATTTCAGCGAGCGAGAAGTTTTTTCTTTAATAGCGTCAGATTTTATCTTAAAATACAAGAACTTTTCGTGGTTCTTGTCAATTTTTGTTGGTTTTCATCTAATGAACTTGTTTCAGTCAGCTAGATCTTTCTTCTTTAATGCAAAAAGATTTTATCTTCAAATACAAGAACTTTTCGTGGTTTTGTTTGTTTTTCAGCAAATGAACATATTTCAGCGAGCTAGAAGTTTTTTCTTCAATAGCGGAAGATTCTATCTTAAAATACAAGAACTTTTCGTGGTTCTTGTCAATTTTTGTTGGTTTTCATCTAATGAACTTATTTCAGTCAGCTGGATCTTTCTTCTTCAAAGCAAAAAGATTTTATCTTCAAATTCAAGAACTTTTCGTGGTTTTGTTGGTTTTCAGCAAATGAACATATTTCAGCGAGCTTGAAGTTTTTTCTTCAATAGCGTCAGATTTTATCTTAAAATACAAGAACTTTTTGTGGTTCTTGTCAATTTTTGTTGGTTTTGATCTGATGAACTTCTTTCAGTCAGCTCGATCTTTCTACCTCAAAGCAAAAAGATTTTATCTTCAAATACAAGAACTTTTCGTGGTTTTGTTGATTTTCTGCAAATGAACATATTTCAGCGAGCAAGAAGTTTTTTCTTTAATAGCGTCAGATTGCATCTTAAAATACAAGAACTTTTCGTGGTTCTTGTCAATTTTTGTTGGTTTTGATCTGATGAACTTATTTCAGTCAGCTAGATCTTTCATCCTCAAAGCAAAAAGATTTTATCTTCGAATGCAAGAACTTTTCGTGGTTTTGTTGATTTTCAGCAAATGAACATATTTCAGCGAGCTCAAAGTTTTTTCTTCAATAGCGTCAGATTTTATCTTAAAATACAAGAACTTTTCGTGGTTCTTGTCAATTTTTGTTGGTTTTCATCTAATGAACTTATTTCAGTCAGCTAGATCTTTCTTCTTCAAAGCAAAAAGATTTTATCTTCAAATTCAAGAACTTTTCGTGGTTTTGTTGGTTTTCAGCAAATGAACATATTTCAGCGAGCTTGAAGTTTTTTCTTTAATAGCGTCAGATTTTATCTTAAAATACAAGAACTTTTTGTGGTTCTTGTCAATTTTTGTTGGTTTTGATCTGATGAACTTCTTTCAGTCAGCTCGATCTTTCTACCTCAAAGCAAAAAGATTTTATCTTCAAATACAAGAACTTTTCGTGGTTTTGTTAATTTTCAGCAAATGAACATATTTCAGCGAGCGAGAAGTTTTTTCTTTAATAGCGTCAGATTTTATCTTAAAATACAAGAACTTTTCGTGGTTCTTGTCAATTTTTGTTGGTTTTCATCTAATGAACTTGTTTCAGTCAGCTAGATCTTTCTTCTTTAATGCAAAAAGATTTTATCTTCAAATACAAGAACTTTTCGTGGTTTTGTTGGTTTTCAGCAAATGAACATATTTCAGCGAGCTAGAAGTTTTTTCTTCAATAGCGGAAGATTCTATCTTAAAATACAAGAACTTTTCGTGGTTCTTGTCAATTTTTGTTGGTTTTCATCTAATGAACTTATTTCAGTCAGCTGGATCTTTCTTCTTCAAAGCAAAAAGATTTTATCTTCAAATTCAAGAACTTTTCGTGGTTTTGTTGGTTTTCAGCAAATGAACATATTTCAGCGAGCTTGAAGTTTTTTCTTCAATAGCGTCAGATTTTATCTTAAAATACAAGAACTTTTTGTGGTTCTTGTCAATTTTTGTTGGTTTTGATCTGATGAACTTCTTTCAGTCAGCTCGATCTTTCTACCTCAAAGCAAAAAGATTTTATCTTCAAATACAAGAACTTTTCGTGGTTTTGTTAATTTTCAGCAAATGAACATATTTCAGCGAGCGAGAAGTTTTTTCTTTAATAGCGTCAGATTTTATCTTAAAATACAAGAACTTTTCGTGGTTCTTGTCAATTTTTGTTGGTTTTCATCTAATGAACTTGTTTCAGTCAGCTAGATCTTTCTTCTTTAATGCAAAAAGATTTTATCTTCAAATACAAGAACTTTTCGTGGTTTTGTTGGTTTTCAGCAAATGAACATATTTCAGCGAGCTTGAAGTTTTTTCTTTAATAGCGTCAGATTTTATCTTAAAATACAAGAACTTTTTGTGGTTCTTGTCAATTTTTGTTGGTTTTGATCTGATGAACTTCTTTCAGTCAGCTCGATCTTTCTACCTCAAAGCAAAAAGATTTTATCTTCAAATACAAGAACTTTTCGTGGTTTTGTTAATTTTCAGCAAATGAACATATTTCAGCGAGCGAGAAGTTTTTTCTTTAATAGCGTCAGATTTTATCTTAAAATACAAGAACTTTTCGTGGTTCTTGTCAATTTTTGTTGGTTTTCATCTAATGAACTTGTTTCAGTCAGCTAGATCTTTCTTCTTTAATGCAAAAAGATTTTATCTTCAAATACAAGAACTTTTCGTGGTTTTGTTTGTTTTTCAGCAAATGAACATATTTCAGCGAGCTAGAAGTTTTTTCTTCAATAGCGGAAGATTCTATCTTAAAATACAAGAACTTTTCGTGGTTCTTGTCAATTTTTGTTGGTTTTCATCTAATGAACTTATTTCAGTCAGCTGGATCTTTCTTCTTCAAAGCAAAAAGATTTTATCTTCAAATTCAAGAACTTTTCGTGGTTTTGTTGGTTTTCAGCAAATGAACATATTTCAGCGAGCTTGAAGTTTTTTCTTCAATAGCGTCAGATTTTATCTTAAAATACAAGAACTTTTTGTGGTTCTTGTCAATTTTTGTTGGTTTTGATCTGATGAACTTCTTTCAGTCAGCTCGATCTTTCTACCTCAAAGCAAAAAGATTTTATCTTCAAATACAAGAACTTTTCGTGGTTTTGTTGATTTTCTGCAAATGAACATATTTCAGCGAGCAAGAAGTTTTTTCTTTAATAGCGTCAGATTGCATCTTAAAATACAAGAACTTTTCGTGGTTCTTGTCAATTTTTGTTGGTTTTGATCTGATGAACTTATTTCAGTCAGCTAGATCTTTCATCCTCAAAGCAAAAAGATTTTATCTTCGAATGCAAGAACTTTTCGTGGTTTTGTTGATTTTCAGCAAATGAACATATTTCAGCGAGCTCAAAGTTTTTTCTTCAATAGCGTCAGATTTTATCTTAAAATACAAGAACTTTTCGTGGTTCTTGTCAATTTTTGTTGGTTTTCATCTAATGAACTTATTTCAGTCAGCTAGATCTTTCTTCTTCAAAGCAAAAAGATTTTATCTTCAAATTCAAGAACTTTTCGTGGTTTTGTTGGTTTTCAGCAAATGAACATATTTCAGCGAGCTTGAAGTTTTTTCTTTAATAGCGTCAGATTTTATCTTAAAATACAAGAACTTTTTGTGGTTCTTGTCAATTTTTGTTGGTTTTGATCTGATGAACTTCTTTCAGTCAGCTCGATCTTTCTACCTCAAAGCAAAAAGATTTTATCTTCAAATACAAGAACTTTTCGTGGTTTTGTTAATTTTCAGCAAATGAACATATTTCAGCGAGCGAGAAGTTTTTTCTTTAATAGCGTCAGATTTTATCTTAAAATACAAGAACTTTTCGTGGTTCTTGTCAATTTTTGTTGGTTTTCATCTAATGAACTTGTTTCAGTCAGCTAGATCTTTCTTCTTTAATGCAAAAAGATTTTATCTTCAAATACAAGAACTTTTCGTGGTTTTGTTGGTTTTCAGCAAATGAACATATTTCAGCGAGCTAGAAGTTTTTTCTTCAATAGCGGAAGATTCTATCTTAAAATACAAGAACTTTTCGTGGTTCTTGTCAATTTTTGTTGGTTTTCATCTAATGAACTTATTTCAGTCAGCTGGATCTTTCTTCTTCAAAGCAAAAAGATTTTATCTTCAAATTCAAGAACTTTTCGTGGTTTTGTTGGTTTTCAGCAAATGAACATATTTCAGCGAGCTTGAAGTTTTTTCTTCAATAGCGTCAGATTTTATCTTAAAATACAAGAACTTTTTGTGGTTCTTGTCAATTTTTGTTGGTTTTGATCTGATGAACTTCTTTCAGTCAGCTCGATCTTTCTACCTCAAAGCAAAAAGATTTTATCTTCAAATACAAGAACTTTTCGTGGTTTTGTTAATTTTCAGCAAATGAACATATTTCAGCGAGCGAGAAGTTTTTTCTTTAATAGCGTCAGATTTTATCTTAAAATACAAGAACTTTTCGTGGTTCTTGTCAATTTTTGTTGGTTTTCATCTAATGAACTTGTTTCAGTCAGCTAGATCTTTCTTCTTTAATGCAAAAAGATTTTATCTTCAAATACAAGAACTTTTCGTGGTTTTGTTGGTTTTCAGCAAATGAACATATTTCAGCGAGCTAGAAGTTTTTTCTTCAATAGCGGAAGATTCTATCTTAAAATACAAGAACTTTTCGTGGTTCTTGTCAATTTTTGTTGGTTTTCATCTAATGAACTTATTTCAGTCAGCTGGATCTTTCTTCTTCAAAGCAAAAAGATTTTATCTTCAAATTCAAGAACTTTTCGTGGTTTTGTTGGTTTTCAGCAAATGAACATATTTCAGCGAGCTTGAAGTTTTTTCTTCAATAGCGTCAGATTTTATCTTAAAATACAAGAACTTTTTGTGGTTCTTGTCAATTTTTGTTGGTTTTGATCTGATGAACTTCTTTCAGTCAGCTCGATCTTTCTACCTCAAAGCAAAAAGATTTTATCTTCAAATACAAGAACTTTTCGTGGTTTTGTTAATTTTCAGCAAATGAACATATTTCAGCGAGCGAGAAGTTTTTTCTTTAATAGCGTCAGATTTTATCTTAAAATACAAGAACTTTTCGTGGTTCTTGTCAATTTTTGTTGGTTTTCATCTAATGAACTTGTTTCAGTCAGCGAGATCTTTCTTCTTTAATGCAAAAAGATTTTATCTTCAAATGCAAGAACTTTTCGTGGTTTTGTTGATTTTCAGCAAATGAACATATTTCAGCGAGCTCAAAGTTTTTTCTTCAATAGCGTCACATTTTTTCTTAAAATACAAGAACTTTTCGTGGTTCTTGTCAATTTTTGTTGGTTTTCATCTAATGAACTTATTTCAGTCAGCTAGATCTTTCTTCTTCAAAGCAAAAAGATTTTATCTTCAAATTCAAGAACTTTTCGTGGTTTTGTTGGTTTTCAGCAAATGAACATATTTCAGCGAGCTTGAAGTTTTTTCTTTAATAGCGTCAGATTTTATCTTAAAATACAAGAACTTTTTGTGGTTCTTGTCAATTTTTGTTGGTTTTGATCTGATGAACTTCTTTCAGTCAGCTCGATCTTTCTACCTCAAAGCAAAAAGATTTTATCTTCAAATACAAGAACTTTTCGTGGTTTTGTTAATTTTCAGCAAATGAACATATTTCAGCGAGCGAGAAGTTTTTTCTTTAATAGCGTCAGATTTTATCTTAAAATACAAGAACTTTTCGTGGTTCTTGTCAATTTTTGTTGGTTTTCATCTAATGAACTTGTTTCAGTCAGCTAGATCTTTCTTCTTTAATGCAAAAAGATTTTATCTTCAAATACAAGAACTTTTCGTGGTTTTGTTGGTTTTCAGCAAATGAACATATTTCAGCGAGCTAGAAGTTTTTTCTTCAATAGCGGAAGATTCTATCTTAAAATACAAGAACTTTTCGTGGTTCTTGTCAATTTTTGTTGGTTTTCATCTAATGAACTTATTTCAGTCAGCTGGATCTTTCTTCTTCAAAGCAAAAAGATTTTATCTTCAAATTCAAGAACTTTTCGTGGTTTTGTTGGTTTTCAGCAAATGAACATATTTCAGCGAGCTTGAAGTTTTTTCTTCAATAGCGTCAGATTTTATTTTAAAATACAAGAACTTTTTGTGGTTCTTGTCAATTTTTGTTGGTTTTGATCTGATGAACTTCTTTCAGTCAGCTCGATCTTTCTACCTCAAAGCAAAAAGATTTTATCTTCAAATACAAGAACTTTTCGTGGTTTTGTTAATTTTCAGCAAATGAACATATTTCAGCGAGCGAGAAGTTTTTTCTTTAATAGCGTCAGATTTTATCTTAAAATACAAGAACTTTTCGTGGTTCTTGTCAATTTTTGTTGGTTTTCATCTAATGAACTTGTTTCAGTCAGCTAGATCTTTCTTCTTTAATGCAAAAAGATTTTATCTTCAAATACAAGAACTTTTCGTGGTTTTGTTGGTTTTCAGCAAATGAACATATTTCAGCGAGCTAGAAGTTTTTTCTTCAATAGCGGAAGATTCTATCTTAAAATACAAGAACTTTTCGTGGTTCTTGTCAATTTTTGTTGGTTTTCATCTAATGAACTTATTTCAGTCAGCTGGATCTTTCTTCTTCAAAGCAAAAAGATTTTATCTTCAAATTCAAGAACTTTTCGTGGTTTTGTTGGTTTTCAGCAAATGAACATATTTCAGCGAGCTTGAAGTTTTTTCTTCAATAGCGTCAGATTTTATCTTAAAATACAAGAACTTTTTGTGGTTCTTGTCAATTTTTGTTGGTTTTGATCTGATGAACTTCTTTCAGTCAGCTCGATCTTTCTACCTCAAAGCAAAAAGATTTTATCTTCAAATACAAGAACTTTTCGTGGTTTTGTTAATTTTCAGCAAATGAACATATTTCAGCGAGCGAGAAGTTTTTTCTTTAATAGCGTCAGATTTTATCTTAAAATACAAGAACTTTTCGTGGTTCTTGTCAATTTTTGTTGGTTTTCATCTAATGAACTTGTTTCAGTCAGCTAGATCTTTCTTCTTTAATGCAAAAAGATTTTATCTTCAAATACAAGAACTTTTCGTGGTTTTGTTGGTTTTCAGCAAATGAACATATTTCAGCGAGCTTGAAGTTTTTTCTTCAATAGCGGAAGATTCTATCTTAAAATACAAGAACTTTTCGTGGTTCTTGTCAATTTTTGTTGGTTTTCATCTCATGAACTTATTTCAGTCAGCTGGATCTTTCTTCATCAAAGCAAAAAGATTTTATCTTCAAATTCAAGAACTTTTCGTGGTTTTGTTGGTTTTCAGCAAATGAACATATTTCAGCGAGCTTGAAGTTTTTTCTTCAATAGCGTCAGATTTTATCGTAAAATACATGAACTTTTTGTGGTTCTTGTCAATTTTTGTTGGTTTTGATCTGATGAACTTCTTTCAGTCAGCTCGATCTTTCTACCTCAAAGCAAAAAGATTTTATCTTCAAATACAAGAACTTTCCGTGGTTTTGTTAATTTTCAGCAAATGAACATATTTCAGCGAGCGAGAAGTTTTTTCTTTAATAGCGTCAGATTTTATCTTAAAATACAAGAACTTTTCGTGGTTCTTGTCAATTTTTGTTGGTTTTCATCTAATGAACTTTTTTCAGTCAGCTAGATCTTTCATCCTCAAAGCAAAAAGATTTTATCTTCGAATGCAAGAACTTTTCGTGGTTTTGTTGATTTTCAGCAAATGAACATATTTCAGCGAGCTCAAAGTTTTTTCTTCAATAGCGTCAGATTGTATCTTAAAATACAAGAACTTTTCGTGGTTCTTGTCAATTTTTGTTGGTTTTCATCTAATGAACTTGTTTCAGTCAGCTAGATCTTTCTTCTTTAATGCAAAAAGATTTTATCTTCAAATACAAGAACTTTTCGTGGTTTTGTTGGTTTTCAGCAAATGAACATATTTCAGCGAGCTCAAAGTTTTTTCTTCAATAGCGTCAGATTGTATCTTAAAATACAAGAACTTTTCGTGGTTCTTGTCAATTTTTGTTGGTTTTCATCTAATGAACTTGTTTCAGTCAGCTAGATCTTTCTTCTTTAATGCAAAAAGATTTTATCTTCAAATTCAAGAACTTTTCGTGGTTTTGTTGGTTTTCAGCAAATGAACATATTTCAGCGAGCTTGAAGTTTTTTCTTCAATAGCGTCAGATTTTATCTTAAAATACAAGAACTTTTTGTGGTTCTTGTCAATTCTTGTTGGTTTTCATCTGATGAACTTCTTTCAGTCAGCTCGATCTTTCTACCTCAAAGCAAAAAGATTTTATCTTCAAATACAAGAACTTTTCGTGGTTTTGTTAATTTTCAGCAAATGAACATATTTCAGCGAGCGAGAAGTTTTTTCTTTAATAGCGTCAGATTTTATCTTAAAATACAAGAACTTTTCGTGGTTCTTGTCAATTTTTGTTGGTTTTCATCTAATGAACTTGTTTCAGTCAGCTAGATCTTTCTTCTTTAATGCAAAAAGATTTTATCTTCAAATGCAAGAACTTTTCGTGGTTTTGTTGATTTTCAGCAAATGAACATATTTCAGCGAGCTCAAAGTTTTTTCTTCAATAGCGTCACATTTTTTCTTAAAATACAAGAACTTTTCGTGGTTCTTGTCAATTTTTGTTGGTTTTCATCTAATGAACTTATTTCAGTCAGCTAGATCTTTCTTCTTCAAAGCAAAAAGATTTTATCTTCAAATTCAAGAACTTTTCGTGGTTTTGTTGGTTTTCAGCAAATGAACATATTTCAGCGAGCTTGAAGTTTTTTCTTTAATAGCGTCAGATTTTATCTTAAAATACAAGAACTTTTTGTGGTTCTTGTCAATTTTTGTTGGTTTTGATCTGATGAACTTCTTTCAGTCAGCTCGATCTTTCTACCTCAAAGCAAAAAGATTTTATCTTCAAATACAAGAACTTTTCGTGGTTTTGTTAATTTTCAGCAAATGAACATATTTCAGCGAGCGAGAAGTTTTTTCTTTAATAGCGTCAGATTTTATCTTAAAATACAAGAACTTTTCGTGGTTCTTGTCAATTTTTGTTGGTTTTCATCTAATGAACTTGTTTCAGTCAGCTAGATCTTTCTTCTTTAATGCAAAAAGATTTTATCTTCAAATACAAGAACTTTTCGTGGTTTTGTTGGTTTTCAGCAAATGAACATATTTCAGCGAGCTAGAAGTTTTTTCTTCAATAGCGGAAGATTCTATCTTAAAATACAAGAACTTTTCGTGGTTCTTGTCAATTTTTGTTGGTTTTCATCTAATGAACTTATTTCAGTCAGCTGGATCTTTCTTCTTCAAAGCAAAAAGATTTTATCTTCAAATTCAAGAACTTTTCGTGGTTTTGTTGGTTTTCAGCAAATGAACATATTTCAGCGAGCTTGAAGTTTTTTCTTCAATAGCGTCAGATTTTATTTTAAAATACAAGAACTTTTTGTGGTTCTTGTCAATTTTTGTTGGTTTTGATCTGATGAACTTCTTTCAGTCAGCTCGATCTTTCTACCTCAAAGCAAAAAGATTTTATCTTCAAATACAAGAACTTTTCGTGGTTTTGTTAATTTTCAGCAAATGAACATATTTCAGCGAGCGAGAAGTTTTTTCTTTAATAGCGTCAGATTTTATCTTAAAATACAAGAACTTTTCGTGGTTCTTGTCAATTTTTGTTGGTTTTCATCTAATGAACTTGTTTCAGTCAGCTAGATCTTTCTTCTTTAATGCAAAAAGATTTTATCTTCAAATACAAGAACTTTTCGTGGTTTTGTTGGTTTTCAGCAAATGAACATATTTCAGCGAGCTAGAAGTTTTTTCTTCAATAGCGGAAGATTCTATCTTAAAATACAAGAACTTTTCGTGGTTCTTGTCAATTTTTGTTGGTTTTCATCTAATGAACTTATTTCAGTCAGCTGGATCTTTCTTCTTCAAAGCAAAAAGATTTTATCTTCAAATTCAAGAACTTTTCGTGGTTTTGTTGGTTTTCAGCAAATGAACATATTTCAGCGAGCTTGAAGTTTTTTCTTCAATAGCGTCAGATTTTATCTTAAAATACAAGAACTTTTTGTGGTTCTTGTCAATTTTTGTTGGTTTTGATCTGATGAACTTCTTTCAGTCAGCTCGATCTTTCTACCTCAAAGCAAAAAGATTTTATCTTCAAATACAAGAACTTTTCGTGGTTTTGTTAATTTTCAGCAAATGAACATATTTCAGCGAGCGAGAAGTTTTTTCTTTAATAGCGTCAGATTTTATCTTAAAATACAAGAACTTTTCGTGGTTCTTGTCAATTTTTGTTGGTTTTCATCTAATGAACTTGTTTCAGTCAGCTAGATCTTTCTTCTTTAATGCAAAAAGATTTTATCTTCAAATACAAGAACTTTTCGTGGTTTTGTTGGTTTTCAGCAAATGAACATATTTCAGCGAGCTTGAAGTTTTTTCTTCAATAGCGGAAGATTCTATCTTAAAATACAAGAACTTTTCGTGGTTCTTGTCAATTTTTGTTGGTTTTCATCTCATGAACTTATTTCAGTCAGCTGGATCTTTCTTCATCAAAGCAAAAAGATTTTATCTTCAAATTCAAGAACTTTTCGTGGTTTTGTTGGTTTTCAGCAAATGAACATATTTCAGCGAGCTTGAAGTTTTTTCTTCAATAGCGTCAGATTTTATCGTAAAATACATGAACTTTTTGTGGTTCTTGTCAATTTTTGTTGGTTTTGATCTGATGAACTTCTTTCAGTCAGCTCGATCTTTCTACCTCAAAGCAAAAAGATTTTATCTTCAAATACAAGAACTTTCCGTGGTTTTGTTAATTTTCAGCAAATGAACATATTTCAGCGAGCGAGAAGTTTTTTCTTTAATAGCGTCAGATTTTATCTTAAAATACAAGAACTTTTCGTGGTTCTTGTCAATTTTTGTTGGTTTTCATCTAATGAACTTTTTTCAGTCAGCTAGATCTTTCATCCTCAAAGCAAAAAGATTTTATCTTCGAATGCAAGAACTTTTCGTGGTTTTGTTGATTTTCAGCAAATGAACATATTTCAGCGAGCTCAAAGTTTTTTCTTCAATAGCGTCAGATTGTATCTTAAAATACAAGAACTTTTCGTGGTTCTTGTCAATTTTTGTTGGTTTTCATCTAATGAACTTGTTTCAGTCAGCTAGATCTTTCTTCTTTAATGCAAAAAGATTTTATCTTCAAATACAAGAACTTTTCGTGGTTTTGTTGGTTTTCAGCAAATGAACATATTTCAGCGAGCTCAAAGTTTTTTCTTCAATAGCGTCAGATTGTATCTTAAAATACAAGAACTTTTCGTGGTTCTTGTCAATTTTTGTTGGTTTTCATCTAATGAACTTGTTTCAGTCAGCTATATCTTTCTTCTTTAATGCAAAAAGATTTTATCTTCAAATTCAAGAACTTTTCGTGGTTTTGTTGGTTTTCAGCAAATGAACATATTTCAGCGAGCTTGAAGTTTTTTCTTCAATAGCGTCAGATTTTATCTTAAAATACAAGAACTTTTTGTGGTTCTTGTCAATTCTTGTTGGTTTTCATCTGATGAACTTCTTTCAGTCAGCTCGATCTTTCTACCTCAAAGCAAAAAGATTTTATCTTCAAATACAAGAACTTTTCGTGGTTTTGTTAATTTTCAGCAAATGAACATATTTCAGCGAGCGAGAAGTTTTTTCTTTAATAGCGTCAGATTTTATCTTAAAATACAAGAACTTTTCGTGGTTCTTGTCAATTTTTGTTGGTTTTCATCTAATGAACTTGTTTCAGTCAGCTAGATCTTTCTTCTTTAATGCAAAAAGATTTTATCTTCAAATGCAAGAACTTTTCGTGGTTTTGTTGATTTTCAGCAAATGAACATATTTCAGCGAGCTCAAAGTTTTTTCTTCAATAGCGTCACATTTTTTCTTAAAATACAAGAACTTTTCGTGGTTCTTGTCAATTTTTGTTGGTTTTCATCTAATGAACTTATTTCAGTCAGCTAGATCTTTCTTCTTCAAAGCAAAAAGATTTTATCTTCAAATTCAAGAACTTTTCGTGGTTTTGTTGGTTTTCAGCAAATGAACATATTTCAGCGAGCTTGAAGTTTTTTCTTTAATAGCGTCAGATTTTATCTTAAAATACAAGAACTTTTTGTGGTTCTTGTCAATTTTTGTTGGTTTTGATCTGATGAACTTCTTTCAGTCAGCTCGATCTTTCTACCTCAAAGCAAAAAGATTTTATCTTCAAATACAAGAACTTTTCGTGGTTTTGTTAATTTTCAGCAAATGAACATATTTCAGCGAGCGAGAAGTTTTTTCTTTAATAGCGTCAGATTTTATCTTAAAATACAAGAACTTTTCGTGGTTCTTGTCAATTTTTGTTGGTTTTCATCTAATGAACTTGTTTCAGTCAGCTAGATCTTTCTTCTTTAATGCAAAAAGATTTTATCTTCAAATACAAGAACTTTTCGTGGTTTTGTTGGTTTTCAGCAAATGAACATATTTCAGCGAGCTAGAAGTTTTTTCTTCAATAGCGGAAGATTCTATCTTAAAATACAAGAACTTTTCGTGGTTCTTGTCAATTTTTGTTGGTTTTCATCTAATGAACTTATTTCAGTCAGCTGGATCTTTCTTCTTCAAAGCAAAAAGATTTTATCTTCAAATTCAAGAACTTTTCGTGGTTTTGTTGGTTTTCAGCAAATGAACATATTTCAGCGAGCTTGAAGTTTTTTCTTCAATAGCGTCAGATTTTATCTTAAAATACAAGAACTTTTTGTGGTTCTTGTCAATTTTTGTTGGTTTTGATCTGATGAACTTCTTTCAGTCAGCTCGATCTTTCTACCTCAAAGCAAAAAGATTTTATCTTCAAATACAAGAACTTTTCGTGGTTTTGTTAATTTTCAGCAAATGAACATATTTCAGCGAGCGAGAAGTTTTTTCTTTAATAGCGTCAGATTTTATCTTAAAATACAAGAACTTTTCGTGGTTCTTGTCAATTTTTGTTGGTTTTCATCTAATGAACTTGTTTCAGTCAGCTAGATCTTTCTTCTTTAATGCAAAAAGATTTTATCTTCAAATACAAGAACTTTTCGTGGTTTTGTTGGTTTTCAGCAAATGAACATATTTCAGCGAGCTTGAAGTTTTTTCTTCAATAGCGGAAGATTCTATCTTAAAATACAAGAACTTTTCGTGGTTCTTGTCAATTTTTGTTGGTTTTCATCTCATGAACTTATTTCAGTCAGCTGGATCTTTCTTCATCAAAGCAAAAAGATTTTATCTTCAAATTCAAGAACTTTTCGTGGTTTTGTTGGTTTTCAGCAAATGAACATATTTCAGCGAGCTTGAAGTTTTTTCTTCAATAGCGTCAGATTTTATCGTAAAATACATGAACTTTTTGTGGTTCTTGTCAATTTTTGTTGGTTTTGATCTGATGAACTTCTTTCAGTCAGCTCGATCTTTCTACCTCAAAGCAAAAAGATTTTATCTTCAAATACAAGAACTTTTCGTGGTTTTGTTAATTTTCAGCAAATGAACATATTTCAGCGAGCGAGAAGTTTTTTCTTTAATAGCGTCAGATTTTATCTTAAAATACAAGAACTTTTCGTGGTTCTTGTCAATTTTTGTTGGTTTTCATCTAATGAACTTTTTTCAGTCAGCTAGATCTTTCATCCTCAAAGCAAAAAGATTTTATCTTCGAATGCAAGAACTTTTCGTGGTTTTGTTGATTTTCAGCAAATGAACATATTTCAGCGAGCTCAAAGTTTTTTCTTCAATAGCGTCAGATTGTATCTTAAAATACAAGAACTTTTCGTGGTTCTTGTCAATTTTTGTTGGTTTTCATCTAATGAACTTGTTTCAGTCAGCTAGATCTTTCTTCTTTAATGCAAAAAGATTTTATCTTCAAATACAAGAACTTTTCGTGGTTTTGTTGGTTTTCAGCAAATGAACATATTTCAGCGAGCTCAAAGTTTTTTCTTCAATAGCGTCAGATTGTATCTTAAAATACAAGAACTTTTCGTGGTTCTTGTCAATTTTTGTTGGTTTTCATCTAATGAACTTGTTTCAGTCAGCTAGATCTTTCTTCTTTAATGCAAAAAGATTTTATCTTCAAATTCAAGAACTTTTCGTGGTTTTGTTGGTTTTCAGCAAATGAACATATTTCAGCGAGCTTGAAGTTTTTTCTTCAATAGCGTCAGATTTTATCTTAAAATACAAGAACTTTTTGTGGTTCTTGTCAATTTTTGTTGGTTTTCATCTGATGAACTTCTTTCAGTCAGCTCGATCTTTCTACCTCAAAGCAAAAAGATTTTATCTTCAAATACAAGAACTTTTCGTGGTTTTGTTAATTTTCAGCAAATGAACATATTTCAGCGAGCGAGAAGTTTTTTCTTTAATAGCGTCAGATTTTATCTTAAAATACAAGAACTTTTCGTGGTTCTTGTCAATTTTTGTTGGTTTTCATCTAATGAACTTGTTTCAGTCAGCTAGATCTTTCTTCTTTAATGCAAAAAGATTTTATCTTCAAATGCAAGAACTTTTCGTGGTTTTGTTGATTTTCAGCAAATGAACATATTTCAGCGAGCTCAAAGTTTTTTCTTCAATAGCGTCACATTTTTTCTTAAAATACAAGAACTTTTCGTGGTTCTTGTCAATTTTTGTTGGTTTTCATCTAATGAACTTATTTCAGTCAGCTAGATCTTTCTTCTTCAAAGCAAAAAGATTTTATCTTCAAATTCAAGAACTTTTCGTGGTTTTGTTGGTTTTCAGCAAATGAACATATTTCAGCGAGCTTGAAGTTTTTTCTTTAATAGCGTCAGATTTTATCTTAAAATACAAGAACTTTTTGTGGTTCTTGTCAATTTTTGTTGGTTTTGATCTGATGAACTTCTTTCAGTCAGCTCGATCTTTCTACCTCAAAGCAAAAAGATTTTATCTTCAAATACAAGAACTTTTCGTGGTTTTGTTAATTTTCAGCAAATGAACATATTTCAGCGAGCGAGAAGTTTTTTCTTTAATAGCGTCAGATTTTATCTTAAAATACAAGAACTTTTCGTGGTTCTTGTCAATTTTTGTTGGTTTTCATCTAATGAACTTGTTTCAGTCAGCTAGATCTTTCTTCTTTAATGCAAAAAGATTTTATCTTCAAATACAAGAACTTTTCGTGGTTTTGTTAATTTTCAGCAAATGAACATATTTCAGCGAGCGAGAAGTTTTTTCTTTAATAGCGTCAGATTTTATCTTAAAATACAAGAACTTTTCGTGGTTCTTGTCAATTTTTGTTGGTTTTCATCTAATGAACTTGTTTCAGTCAGCTAGATCTTTCTTCTTTAATGCAAAAAGATTTTATCTTCAAATGCAAGAACTTTTCGTGGTTTTGTTGATTTTCAGCAAATGAACATATTTCAGCGAGCTCAAAGTTTTTTCTTCAATAGCGTCACATTTTTTCTTAAAATACAAGAACTTTTCGTGGTTCTTGTCAATTTTTGTTGGTTTTCATCTAATGAACTTATTTCAGTCAGCTAGATCTTTCTTCTTCAAAGCAAAAAGATTTTATCTTCAAATTCAAGAACTTTTCGTGGTTTTGTTGGTTTTCAGCAAATGAACATATTTCAGCGAGCTTGAAGTTTTTTCTTTAATAGCGTCAGATTTTATCTTAAAATACAAGAACTTTTTGTGGTTCTTGTCAATTTTTGTTGGTTTTGATCTGATGAACTTCTTTCAGTCAGCTCGATCTTTCTACCTCAAAGCAAAAAGATTTTATCTTCAAATACAAGAACTTTTCGTGGTTTTGTTAATTTTCAGCAAATGAACATATTTCAGCGAGCGAGAAGTTTTTTCTTTAATAGCGTCAGATTTTATCTTAAAATACAAGAACTTTTCGTGGTTCTTGTCAATTTTTGTTGGTTTTCATCTAATGAACTTGTTTCAGTCAGCTAGATCTTTCTTCTTTAATGCAAAAAGATTTTATCTTCAAATACAAGAACTTTTCGTGGTTTTGTTGGTTTTCAGCAAATGAACATATTTCAGCGAGCTAGAAGTTTTTTCTTCAATAGCGGAAGATTCTATCTTAAAATACAAGAACTTTTCGTGGTTCTTGTCAATTGTTGTTGGTTTTCATCTAATGAACTTATTTCAGTCAGCTGGATCTTTCTTCTTCAAAGCAAAAAGATTTTATCTTCAAATTCAAGAACTTTTCGTGGTTTTGTTGGTTTTCAGCAAATGAACATATTTCAGCGAGCTTGAAGTTTTTTCTTCAATAGCGTCAGATTTTATCTTAAAATACAAGAACTTTTTGTGGTTCTTGTCAATTTTTGTTGGTTTTGATCTGATGAACTTCTTTCAGTCAGCTCGATCTTTCTACCTCAAAGCAAAAAGATTTTATCTTCAAATACAAGAACTTTTCGTGGTTTTGTTAATTTTCAGCAAATGAACATATTTCAGCGAGCGAGAAGTTTTTTCTTTAATAGCGTCAGATTTTATCTTAAAATACAAGAACTTTTCGTGGTTCTTGTCAATTTTTGTTGGTTTTCATCTAATGAACTTGTTTCAGTCAGCTAGATCTTTCTTCTTTAATGCAAAAAGATTTTATCTTCAAATACAAGAACTTTTCGTGGTTTTGTTGGTTTTCAGCAAATGAACATATTTCAGCGAGCTAGAAGTTTTTTCTTCAATAGCGGAAGATTCTATCTTAAAATACAAGAACTTTTCGTGGTTCTTGTCAATTTTTGTTGGTTTTCATCTAATGAACTTATTTCAGTCAGCTGGATCTTTCTTCTTCAAAGCAAAAAGATTTTATCTTCAAATTCAAGAACTTTTCGTGGTTTTGTTGGTTTTCAGGAAATGAACATATTTCAGCGAGCTTGAAGTTTTTTCTTCAATAGCGTCAGATTTTATCTTAAAATACAAGAACTTTTTGTGGTTCTTGTCAATTTTTGTTGGTTTTGATCTGATGAACTTCTTTCAGTCAGCTCGATCTTTCTACCTCAAAGCAAAAAGATTTTATCTTCAAATACAAGAACTTTTCGTGGTTTTGTTAATTTTCAGCAAATGAACATATTTCAGCGAGCGAGAAGTTTTTTCTTTAATAGCGTCAGATTTTATCTTAAAATACAAGAACTTTTCGTGGTTCTTGTCAATTTTTGTTGGTTTTCATCTAATGAACTTGTTTCAGTCAGCTAGATCTTTCTTCTTTAATGCAAAAAGATTTTATCTTCAAATACAAGAACTTTTCGTGGTTTTGTTGGTTTTCAGCAAATGAACATATTTCAGCGAGCTAGAAGTTTTTTCTTCAATAGCGGAAGATTCTATCTTAAAATACAAGAACTTTTCGTGGTTCTTGTCAATTTTTGTTGGTTTTCATCTCATGAACTTATTTCAGTCAGCTGGATCTTTCTTCATCAAAGCAAAAATATTTTATCTTCAAATTCAAGAACTTTTCGTGGTTTTGTTGGTTTTCAGCAAATGAACATATTTCAGCGAGCGTGAAGTTTTTTCTTCAATAGAGTCAGATTTTATCGTAAAATACATGAACTTTTTGTGGTTCTTGTCAATTTTTGTTGGTTTTGATCTGATGAACTTCTTTCAGTCAGCTCGATCTTTCTACCTCAAAGCAAAAAGATTTTATCTTCAAATACAAGAACTTTTCGTGGTTTTGTTAATTTTCAGCAAATGAACATGTTTCAGCGAGCGAGAAGTTTTTTCTTTAATAGCGTCAGATTTTATCTTAAAATACAAGAACTTTTCGTGGTTCTTGTCAATTTTTGTTGGTTTTCATCTAATGAACTTTTTTCAGTCAGCTAGATCTTTCATCCTCAAAGCAAAAAGATTTTATCTTCGAATGCAAGAACTTTTCGTGGTTTTGTTGATTTTCAGCAAATGAACATATTTCAGCGAGCTCAAAGTTTTTTCTTCAATAGCGTCAGATTGTATCTTAAAATACAAGAACTTTTCGTGGTTCTTGTCAATTTTTGTTGGTTTTCATCTCATGAACTTATTTCAGTCAGCTAGATCTTTCTTCTTTAATGCAAAAAGATTTTATCTTCAAATTCAAGAACTTTTCGTGGTTTTGTTGGTTTTCAGCAAATGAACATATTTCAGCGAGCTTGAAGTTTTTTCTTTAATAGCGTCAGATTTTATCTTAAAATACAAGAACTTTTTGTGGTTCTTGTCAATTTTTGTTGGTTTTGATCTGATGAACTTCTTTCAGTCAGCTCGATCTTCCTACCTCAAAGCAAAAAGATTTTATCTTCAAATACAAGAACTTTTCGTGGTTTTGTTAATTTTCAGCAAATGAACATATTTCAGCGAGCGAGAAGTTTTTTCTTTAATAGCGTCAGATTTTATCTTAAAATACAAGAACTTTTCGTGGTTCTTGTCAATTTTTGTTGGTTTTCATCTAATGAACTTGTTTCAGTCAGCTAGATCTTTCTTCTTTAATGCAAAAAGATTTTATCTTCAAATACAAGAACTTTTCGTGGTTTTGTTGGTTTTCAGCAAATGAACATATTTCAGCGAGCTAGAAGTTTTTTCTTCAATAGCGGAAGATTCTATCTTAAAATACAAGAACTTTTCGTGGTTCTTGTCAATTTTTGTTGGTTTTCATCTAATGAACTTATTTCAGTCAGCTGGATCTTTCTTCTTCAAAGCAAAAAGATTTTATCTTCAAATTCAAGAACTTTTCGTGGTTTTGTTGGTTTTCAGCAAATGAACATATTTCAGCGAGCTTGAAGTTTTTTCTTCAATAGCGTCAGATTTTATCTTAAAATAAAAGAACTTTTTGTGGTTCTTGTCAATTTTTGTTGGTTTTGATCTGATGAACTTCTTTCAGTCAGCTCGATCTTTCTACCTCAAAGCAAAAAGATTTTATCTTCAAATACAAGAACTTTTCGTGGTTTTGTTAATTTTCAGCAAATGAACATATTTCAGCGAGCGAGAAGTTTTTTCTTTAATAGCGTCAGATTTTATCTTAAAATACAAGAACTTTTCGTGGTTCTTGTCAATTTTTGTTGGTTTTCATCTAATGAACTTGTTTCAGTCAGCTAGATCTTTCTTCTTTAATGCAAAAAGATTTTATCTTCGAATGCAAGAACTTTTCGTGGTTTTGTTGATTTTCAGCAAATGAACATATTTCAGCGAGCTCAAAGTTTTTTCTTCAATAGCGTCAGATTTTATCTTAAAATACAAGAACTTTTCGTGGTTCTTGTCAATTTTTGTTGGTTTTCATCTAATGAACTTATTTCAGTCAGCTAGATCTTTCTTCTTCAAAGCAAAAAGATTTTATCTTCAAATTCAAGAACTTTTCGTGGTTTTGTTGGTTTTCAGCAAATGAACATATTTCAGCGAGCTTGAAGTTTTTTCTTTAATAGCGTCAGATTTTATCTTAAAATACAAGAACTTTTTGTGGTTCTTGTCAATTTTTGTTGGTTTTGATCTGATGAACTTCTTTCAGTCAGCTCGATCTTTCTGCCTCAAAGCAAAAAGATTTTATCTTCAAATACAAGAACTTTTCGTGGTTCTTGTCAATTTTTGTTGGTTTTGATCTGATAAACTTCTTTCAGTCAGCTCGATCTTTCATCCTCAAAGCAAAAAGATTTTATCTTCAAATACAAGAACTTTCCGTGGTTTTGTTAATTTTCAGCAAATGAACATATTTCAGCGAGCGAGAAGTTTTTTCTTTAATAGCGTCAGATTTTATCTTAAAATACAAGAACTTTTCGTGGTTCTTGTCAATTTTTGTTGGTTTTCATCTAATGAACTTATTTCAGTCAGCTAGATCTTTCTTCTTCAAAGCAAAAAGATTTTATCTTCAAATTCAAGAACTTTTCGTGGTTTTGTTGGTTTTCAGCAAATGAACATATTTCAGCGAGCTTGAAGTTTTTTCTTCAATAGCGTCAGATTTTATCTTAAAATACAAGAACTTTTTGTGGTTCTTGTCAATTTTTGTTGGTTTTGATCTGATGAACTTCTTTCAGTCAGCTCGATCTTTCTACCTCAAAGCAAAAAGATTTTATCTTCAAAAACAAGAACTTTTCGTGGTTTTGTTGGTTTTCAGCAAATGAACATATTCAAGCGAGCAAGAAGTTTTTTCTTTAATAACGTCAGATTTTATCTTAAAATACAAGAACTTTTCGTGGTTCTTGTCAATTTTTGTTGGTTTTCATCTAATGAACTTATTTCAGTCAGCTAGATCTTTCTTCTTCAAAGCAAAAAGATTTTATCTTCAAATTCAAGAACTTTTCGTGGTTTTGTTGGTTTTCAGCAAATGAACATATTTCAGCGAGCTTGAAGTTTTTTCTTCAATAGCGTCAGATTTTATCTTAAAATACAAGAACTTTTCGTGGTTCTTGTCAATTTTTGTTGGTTTTCATCTCATGAACTTATTTCAGTCAGCTAGATCTTTCTTCTTCAAAGCAAAAAGATTTTATCTTCAAATTCAAGAACTTTTCGTGGTTTTGTTGGTTTTCAGCAAATGAACATATTTCAGCGAGCTTGAAGTTTTTTCTTCAATAGCGTCAGATTTTATCTTAAAATACAAGAACTTTTCGTGGTTCTTGTCAATTTTTGTTGGTTTTGATCTGATGAACTTCTTTCAGTCAGCTCGATCTTTCTACCTCAAAGCAAAAAGATTTTATCTTCAAATTCAAGAACTTTTCGTGGTTTTGTTGGTTTTCAGCAAATGAACATATTTCAGCGAGCTTGAAGTTTTTTCTTCAATAGCGTCAGATTTTATCTTAAAATACAAGAACTTTTTGTGGTTCTTGTCAATTTTTGTTGGTTTTGATCTGATGAACTTCTTTCAGTCAGCTCGATCTTTCTACCTCAAAGCAAAAATATTTTATCTTCAAATACAAGAACTTTTCGTGGTTTTGTTAATTTTCAGCAAATGAACATATTTCAGCGAGCGAGAAGTTTTTTCTTTAATAGCGTCAGATTTTATCTTAAAATACAAGAACTTTTCGTGGTTCTTGTCAATTTTTGCTGGTTTTCATCCAATGAACTTGTTTCAGTCAGCTAGAACTTTCTTCTTTAATGCAAAAAGATTTTATCTTCAAATACAAGAACTTTTCGTGGTTTTCTTGATTTTCTGCAAATGAGCATATTTCAGCGAGCAAGAAGTTTTTACTTTAATAGCGTCAGATTTTATCTTAAAATACAAGAACTTTTCGTGGTTCTTGTCAATTTTTGTTGGTTTTCATCTATTGAACTTATTTCAGTCAGCTAGATCTTTCTTCTTCAAAGCAAAAAGATTTTATCTTCAAATACAAGAACTTTTCGTGGTTTTGTTGGTTTTCAGCAAATGAACATATTTCAGCGAGCTGGAAGTTTTTTCTTCAATAGCGTCAGATTTTATCTTAAAATACAAGAACTTTTCGTGGTTCTTGTCAATTTTTGTTGGTTTTCATCTAATGAACTTATTTCAGTCAGCTGGATCTTTCTTCTTCCAAGCAAAAAGATTTTATCTTCAAATTCAAGAACTTTTCGTTGTTTTGTTGGTTTTCAGCAAACGAACATATTTCAGCGAGCTTGAAGTTTTTTCTTCAATAGCGTCAGATTTTATCTTAAAATACAAGAACTTTTCGTGGTTCTTGTCAATTTTTGTTGGTTTTCATCTGATGAACTTGTTTCAGTCAGCTAGATCTTTCTTCTTTAATGCAAAAAGATTTTATCTTCAATTACAAGAACTTTTCGTGGTTTTGTTGGTTTTCAGCAAATGAACATATTTCAGCGAGCTCATAGTTTTTTCTTTAATAGCGGAAGGTTTTATCTTAAAATACAAGAACTTTTCGTGGTTCTTGTCAATTTTTGTTGGTTTTCATCTGATGAACTTCTTTCAGTCAGCTCGATCTTTCATCCTCAAAGCAAAAAGATTTTATCTTCAAATACAAGAACTTTTCGTGGTTTTGTTGATTTTCAGCAAATGAACATATTTCAGCGAGCTCATGGTTTTTTCTTTAATAGCGGAAGGTTTTATCTTAAAATACAAGAGCTTTTCGTGGTTCTTGTCAATTTTTGTTGGTTTTCATCTCTTCAACTTATTTCAGTCAGCTAGATCTTTCTTCTTCAAAGCAAAAAGATTTTATCTTCAAATGCTAGAACTTTTCGTGGTTTTGTTGGTTTTCAGCAAATGAACATATTTCAGCGAGCGAGAAGTTTTTTCTTCAATAGCGTCAGATTTTATCTGAAAATACAAGAACTTTTCGTGGTTCTTGTCAATTTTTGTTGGTTTTCATCTAATGAACTTATTTCAGTCAGCTGGATCTTTCTTCTTCAAAGCAAAAAGATTTTATCTTCAAATTCAAGAACTTTTCGTGGTTTTGTTGGTGTTCAGCAAATGAACATATTTCAGCGAGCTTGAAGTTTTTTCTTCAATAGCGTCAGATTTTATCTTAAAATACAAGAACTTTTCGTGGTTCTTGTCAATTTTTGTTGGTTTTCATCTCATGAACTTCTTTCAGTCAGCTAGATCTTTCATCCTCAAAGCAAAAAGATTTTATCTTCGAATGCAAGAACTTTTCGTGGTTTTGTTGATTTTCAGCAAATGAACATATTTCAGCGAGCTCAAAGTTTTTTCTTCAATAGCGTCAGATTTTATCTTAAAATACAAGAACTTTTCGTGGTTCTTGTCAATTTTTGTTGGTTTTCATCTAATGAACTTATTTCAGTCAGCTAGATCTTTCTTCTTCAAAGCAAAAAGATTTTATCTTCAAATTCAAGAACTTTTCGTGGTTTTGTTGGTTTTCAGCAAATGAACATATTTCAGCGAGCTTGAAGTTTTTTCTTTAATAGCGTCAGATTTTATCTTAAAATACAAGAACTTTTTGTGGTTCTTGTCAATTTTTGTTGGTTTTGATCTGATGAACTTCTTTCAGTCAGCTCGATCTTTCTACCTCAAAGCAAAAAGATTTTATCTTCAAATACAAGAACTTTTCGTGGTTTTGTTAATTTTCAGCAAATGAACATATTTCAGCGAGCGAGAAGTTTTTTCTTTAATAGCGTCAGATTTTATCTTAAAATACAAGAACTTTTCGTGGTTCTTGTCAATTTTTGTTGGTTTTCATCTAATGAACTTGTTTCAGTCAGCTAGATCTTTCTTCTTTAATGCAAAAAGATTTTATCTTCAAATACAAGAACTTTTCGTGGTTTTGTTGGTTTTCAGCAAATGAACATATTTCAGCGAGCTAGAAGTTTTTTCTTCAATAGCGGAAGATTCTATCTTAAAATACAAGAACTTTTCGTGGTTCTTGTCAATTTTTGTTGGTTTTCATCTAATGAACTTATTTCAGTCAGCTGGATCTTTCTTCTTCAAAGCAAAAAGATTTTATCTTCAAATTCAAGAACTTTTCGTGGTTTTGTTGGTTTTCAGCAAATGAACATATTTCAGCGAGCTTGAAGTTTTTTCTTCAATAGCGTCAGATTTTATCTTAAAATACAAGAACTTTTTGTGGTTCTTGTCAATTTTTGTTGGTTTTGATCTGATGAACTTCTTTCAGTCAGCTCGATCTTTCTACCTCAAAGCAAAAAGATTTTATCTTCAAATACAAGAACTTTTCGTGGTTTTGTTAATTTTCAGCAAATGAACATATTTCAGCGAGCGAGAAGTTTTTTCTTTAATAGCGTCAGATTTTATCTTAAAATACAAGAACTTTTCGTGGTTCTTGTCAATTTTTGTTGGTTTTCATCTAATGAACTTGTTTCAGTCAGCTAGATCTTTCTTCTTTAATGCAAAAAGATTTTATCTTCAAATACAAGAACTTTTCGTGGTTTTGTTGGTTTTCAGCAAATGAACATATTTCAGCGAGCTAGAAGTTTTTTCTTCAATAGCGGAAGATTCTATCTTAAAATACAAGAACTTTTCGTGGTTCTTGTCAATTTTTGTTGGTTTTCATCTAATGAACTTATTTCAGTCAGCTGGATCTTTCTTCTTCAAAGCAAAAAGATTTTATCTTCAAATTCAAGAACTTTTCGTGGTTTTGTTGGTTTTCAGCAAATGAACATATTTCAGCGAGCTTGAAGTTTTTTCTTCAATAGCGTCAGATTTTATCTTAAAATACAAGAACTTTTTGTGGTTCTTGTCAATTTTTGTTGGTTTTGATCTGATGAACTTCTTTCAGTCAGCTCGATCTTTCAACCTCAAAGCAAAAAGATTTTATCTTCAAATACAAGAATTTTTCGTGGTTTTGTTAATTTTCAGCAAATGAACATATTTCAGCGAGCGAGAAGTTTTTTCTTTAATAGCGTCAGATTTTATCTTAAAATACAAGAACTTTTCGTGGTTCTTGTCAATTTTTGTTGGTTTTCATCTAATGAACTTGTTTCAGTAAGCTAGATCTTTCTTCTTTAATGCAAAAAGATTTTATCTTCAAATTCAAGAACTTTTCGTGGTTTTGTTGGTTTTCAGCAAATGAACATATTTCAGCGAGCTTGAAGTTTTTTCTTCAATAGCGTCAGATTTTATCTTAAAATACAAGAACTTTTTGTGGTTCTTGTCAATTTTTGTTGGTTTTGATCTGATGAACTTGTTTCAGTCAGCTAGATCTTTCTTCTTTAATGCAAAAAGATTTTATCTTCAATTACAAGAACTTTTCGTGGTTTTGTTGGTTTTCAGCAAATGAACATATTTCAGCGAGCTCATAGTTTTTTCTTTAATAGCGGAAGGTTTTATCTTAAAATACAAGAACTTTTCGTGGTTCTTGTCAATTTTTGTTGGTTTTCATCTGATGAACTTCTTTCAGTCAGCTCGATCTTTCATCCTCAAAGCAAAAAGATTTTATCTTCAAATACAAGAACTTTTCGTGGTTTTGTTGATTTTCAGCAAATGAACATATTTCAGCGAGCTCATGGTTTTTTCTTTAATAGCGGAAGGTTTTATCTTAAAATACAAGAACTTTTCGTGGTTCTTGTCAATTTTTGTTGGTTTTCATCTCATCAACTTATTTCAGTCAGCTTGATCTTTCTTCTTCAAAGCAAAAAGATTTTATCTTCAAATACTAGAACTTTTCGTGGTTTTGTTGGTTTTCAGCAAATGAACATATTTCAGCGAGCGAGAAGTTTTTTCTTCAATAGCGTCAGATTTTATCTGAAAATACAAGAACTTTTCGTGGTTCTTGTCAATTTTTGTTGGTTTTCAACTAATGAACTTATTTCAGTCAGCTGGATCTTTCTTCTTCAAAGCAAAAAGATTTTATCTTCAAATTCAAGAACTTTTCGTGGTTTTGTTGGTGTTCAGCAAATGAACATATTTCAGCGAGCTTGAAGTTTTTTCTTCAATAGCGTCAGATTTTATCTTAAAATACAAGAACTTTTCGTGGTTCTTGTCAATTTTTGTTGGTTTTCATCTCATGAACTTATTTCAGTCAGCTAGATCTTTCTTCTTCAAAGCAAAAAGATTTTATCTTCAAATTCAAGAACTTTTCGTGGTTTTGTTGGTTTTCAGCAAATGAACATATTTCAGCGAGCTTGAAGTTTTTTCTTCAATAGCGTCAGATTTTATCTTAAAATACAAGAACTTTTCGTGGTTCTTGTCAATTTTTGTTGGTTTTGATCTGATGAACTTCTTTCAGTCAGCTCGATCTTTCTACCTCAAAGCAAAAAGATTTTATCTTCAAATTCAAGAACTTTTCGTGGTTTTGTTGGTTTTCAGCAAATGAACATATTTCAGCGAGTTTGAAGTTTTTTCTTCAATAGCGTCAGATTTTATCTTAAAATACAAGAACTTTTTGTGGTTCTTGTCAATTTTTGTTGGTTTTCATCCAATGAACTTGTTTCAGTCAGCTAGAACTTTCTTCTTTAATGCAAAAAGATTTTATCTTCAAATACAAGAACTTTTCGTGGTTTTCTTGATTTTCTGCAAATGAGCATATTTCAGCGAGCAAGAAGTTTTTACTTTAATAGCGTCAGATTTTATCTTAAAATACAAGAACTTTTCGTGGTTCTTGTCAATTTTTGTTGGTTTTCATCTAATGAACTTATTTCAGTCAGCTGGATCTTTCTTCTTCCAAGCAAAAAGATTTTATCTTCAAATTCAAGAACTTTTCGTTGTTTTGTTGGTTTTCAGCAAACGAACATATTTCAGCGAGCTTGAAGTTTTTTCTTCAATAGCGTCAGATTTTATCTTAAAATACAAGAACTTTTCGTGGTTCTTGTCAATTTTTGTTGGTTTTCATCTGATGAACTTCTTTCAGTCAGCTCGATCTTTCATCCTCAAAGCAAAAAGATTTTATCTTCAAATTCAAGAACTTTTCGTGGTTTTGTTGGTGTTCAGCAAATGAACATATTTCAGCGAGCTTGAAGTTTTTTCTTCAATAGCGTCAGATTTTATCTTAAAATACAAGAACTTTTCGTGGTTCTTGTCAATTTTTGTTGGTTTTCATCTCATGAACTTATTTCAGTCAGCTAGATCTTTCTTCTTCAAAGCAAAAAGATTTTATCTTCAAATTCAAGAACTTTTCGTGGTTTTGTTGGTTTTCAGCAAATGAACATATTTCAGCGAGCTTGAAGTTTTTTCTTCAATAGCGTCAGATTTTATCTTAAAATACAAGAACTTTTCGTGGTTCTTGTCAATTTTTGTTGGTTTTGATCTGATGAACTTCTTTCAGTCAGCTCGATCTTTCTACCTCAAAGCAAAAAGATTTTATCTTCAAATTCAAGAACTTTTCGTGGTTTTGTTGGTTTTCAGCAAATGAACATATTTCAGCGAGTTTGAAGTTTTTTCTTCAATAGCGTCAGATTTTATCTTAAAATACAAGAACTTTTT
This sequence comes from Heptranchias perlo, assembly GCF_035084215.1. Taxonomy (NCBI): domain Eukaryota; kingdom Metazoa; phylum Chordata; class Chondrichthyes; order Hexanchiformes; family Hexanchidae; genus Heptranchias; species Heptranchias perlo. The sequence goes on from NC_090330.1 coordinate 79,793,335, forward strand.
GTGGTTCTTGTCAATTTTTGTTGGTTTTCATCCAATGAACTTGTTTCAGTCAGCTAGAACTTTCTTCTTTAATGCAAAAAGATTTTATCTTCAAATACAAGAACTTTTCGTGGTTTTCTTGATTTTCTGCAAATGAGCATATTTCAGCGAGCAAGAAGTTTTTACTTTAATAGCGTCAGATTTTATCTTAAAATACAAGAACTTTTCGTGGTTCTTGTCAATTTTTGTTGGTTTTCATCTAATGAACTTATTTCAGTCAGCTGGATCTTTCTTCTTCCAAGCAAAAAGATTTTATCTTCAAATTCAAGAACTTTTCGTTGTTTTGTTGGTTTTCAGCAAACGAACATATTTCAGCGAGCTTGAAGTTTTTTCTTCAATAGCGTCAGATTTTATCTTAAAATACAAGAACTTTTCGTGGTTCTTGTCAATTTTTGTTGGTTTTCATCTGATGAACTTGTTTCAGTCAGCTAGATCTTTCTTCTTTAATGCAAAAAGATTTTATCTTCAATTACAAGAACTTTTCGTGGTTTTGTTGGTTTTCAGCAAATGAACATATTTCAGCGAGCTCATAGTTTTTTCTTTAATAGCGGAAGGTTTTATCTTAAAATACAAGAACTTTTCGTGGTTCTTGTCAATTTTTGTTGGTTTTCATCTGATGAACTTCTTTCAGTCAGCTCGATCTTTCATCCTCAAAGCAAAAAGATTTTATCTTCAAATACAAGAACTTTTCGTGGTTTTGTTGATTTTCAGCAAATGAACATATTTCAGCGAGCTCATGGTTTTTTCTTTAATAGCGGAAGGTTTTATCTTAAAATACAAGAACTTTTCGTGGTTCTTGTCAATTTTTGTTGGTTTTCATCTCATGAACTTATTTCAGTCAGCTAGATCTTTCTTCTTCAAAGCAAAAAGATTTTATCTTCAAATACTAGAACTTTTCGTGGTTTTGTTGGTTTTCAGCAAATGAACATATTTCAGCGAGCGAGAAGTTTTTTCTTCAATAGCGTCAGATTTTATCTGAAAATACAAGAACTTTTCGTGGTTCTTGTCAATTTTTGTTGGTTTTCATCTAATGAACTTATTTCAGTCAGCTGGATCTTTCTTCTTCAAAGCAAAAAGATTTTATCTTCAAATTCAAGAACTTTTCGTGGTTTGGTTGGTGTTCAGCAAATGAACATATTTCAGCTAGCTTGAAGTTTTTTCTTCAACAGCGTCAGATTTTTCTTAAATTACAAGAACTTTTCGTGGTTCTTGTCAATTTTTGTTGGTTTTGATCTGATGAACTTCTTTCAGTCAGCTCGATCTTTCTACCTCAAACCAAAAAGATTTTATCTTCAAATACAAGAACTTTTCGTGGTTTTGTTAATTTTCAGCAAATGAACATATTTCAGCAAGCGAGAAGTTTTTTCTTTAATAGCGTCAGATTTAATCTTAAAATACAAGAACTTTTCGTGGTTCTTGTCTATTTTTGTTGGTTTTGATCTGATCAACTTATTTCAGTCAGCTCGATCTTTCTTCCTCAAAGCAAAAAGATTTTATCTTCAAATACAAGAACTTTTCGTGGTTTTGTTGGTTTTCAGCAAATGAACATATTTCAGCGAGCTAGAAGTTTTTTCTTCAATAGCGTCAGATTTTATCTTAAAATACAAGAACTTTTCGTGGTTCTTGTCAATTTTTGTTGGTTTTCATCTAATGAACTTATTTCAGTCAGCTGGATCTTTCTTCTTCAAAGCAAAAAGATTTTATCTTCAAATTCAAGAACTTTTCGTGGTTTTGTTGGTTTTCAGCAAATGAACATATTTCAGCGAGCTTGAAGTTTTTTCTTCAATAGCGTCAGATTTTATCTTAAAATACAAGAACTTTTCGTGGTTCTTGTCAATTTTTGTTGGTTTTGATCTGATGAACTTGTTTCAGTCAGCTAGATCTTTCTTCCTCAAAGCAAAAAGATTTTATCTTCAAATACAAGAACTTTTCGTGGTTTAGTTGATTTTCAGCAAATGAACATATTTCAGCGAGCGAGAAGTTTTTTCTTTAATAGCGGAAGATTTTATCTTGAAATACACGAACTTTTCGTGGTTCTTGTCAATTTTTGTTGGTTTTCATCTCATGAACTTATTTCAGTCAGCCAGATCTTTCTTCTTCAAAGCAAAAAGATTTTATCTTCAAATACAAGAACTTTTCGTGGTTTTGTTGGTTTTCAGCAAATGAACATATTTCAGCGAGCAAGAAGTTTTTTCTTCAATAGCGTCAGATTTTATCTTCAAATACAACAACTTTTCGTGGTTCTTGTCAATTTTTGTTGGTTTTCATTTAATGAACTTATTTCAGTCAGCTGGATCTTTCTTCCTCAAAGCAAAAAGATTTTATCTTCAAATTCAAGAACTTTTCGTGGTTTTGTTGGTTTTCAGCAAATGAACATTTTTCAGCGAGCTTGAAGTTTTTTCTTCAATAGCGTCAGATTTTATCTTAAAATACAAGAACTTTTCGTGGTTCTTGTCAATTTTTGTTGGTTTTGATCTGATGAACTTCTTTCAGTCAGCTCGATCTTTCTACCTCAAAGCAAAAAGATTTTATCTTCAAATACAAGAACTTTTCGTGGTTTTGTTAATTTTCAGCAAATGAACATATTTCAGCGAGCGAGAAGTTTTTTCTTTAATAGCGTCAGATTTTATCTTAAAATACAAGAACTTTTCGTGGTTCTTGTCAATTTTTGTTGGTTTTCATCTAATGAACTTGTTTCAGTCAGCTAGATCTTTCTTCTTTAATGCAAAAAGATTTTATCTTCAAATACAAGAACTTTTCGTGGTTTTGTTGGTTTTCAGCAAATGAACATATTTCAGCGAGCTAGATGTTTTTTCTTCAACAGCGTCAGATTTTATCTTAAAATACAAGAACTTTTCGTGGTTCTTGTCAATTTTTGTTGGTTTTCATCTGATGAACTTATTTCAGTCAGCGAGATCTTTCTTCTTCAAAGCAAAAAGATTTTCTCTTCAAATACAAGAACTTTTCGTGGTTTTGTTGATTTTCAGCAAATGAACATATTGCAGCGAGCGAGAAGTTTTTTCTTTAATCGCGTAAGATTTTATTTTAAAATACAAGAACTTTTCGTGGTTCTTGTCAATTTTTGTTGGTTTTCAGCTAATGAACTTATTTCAGTCAGCTGGATCTTTCTTCCTGAAAGCAAAAAGATTTTATCTTCAAATTCAAGAACTTTTCGTGGTTTTGTTGGTTTTCAGCAAATGAGCATATTTCAGCGAGCTTGAAGTTTTTTCTTTAATAGCGTCAGATTTTATCTTAAAATACAAGAACTTTTCGTGGTTCTTGTCAATTTTTGTTGGTTTTCATCTAATGAACTTGTTTCAGTCAGCTAGATCTTTCTTCTTTAATGCAAAAAGATTTTATCTTCAAATACAAGAACTTTTCGTGGTTTTGTTGATTTTCAGCAAATTAACATATTTCAGCGAGCTCAAAGTTTTTTCTTTAATAGCGGAAGATTTTATCTTAAAATACAAGAACTTTTCGTGGTTCTTGTCAATTTTTGTTGGTTTTCATCCAATGAACTTATTTCAATCAGCTGGATCTTTCTTCTTCAAAGCAAAAAGATTTTATCTTCAAATTCAAGAACTTTTCGTGGTTTTGTTGGTTTTCAGCAAATGAACATATTTCAGCGAGCTAGAAGTTTTTTCTTCAATAGCGTCAGATTTTATCGTAAAATACAAGAACTTTTCGTGGTTCTTGTCAATTTTTGTTGGTTTTCATCTCATGAACTTATTTCAGCCAGCGAGATCTTTCTTCTTCAAAGCAAAAAGATTTTATCTTCAAATTCAAGAACTTTTCGTGGTTTTGTTGGTTTTCAGCAAATGAACATATTTCAGCGAGCATGAAGTTTTTTCTTCAATAGCGTCAGATTTTATCTTAAAATACAAGAACTTTTCGTGGTTCTTGTCAATTTTTGTTGGTTTTGATCTGATGAACTTCTTTCAGTCAGCTCGATCTTTCTACCTCAAAGCAAAAAGATTTTATCTTCAAATACAAGAACTTTTCGTGGTTTTGTTAATTTTCAGCAAATGAACATATTTCAGCGAGCGAGAAGTTTTTTCTTTAATAGCGTCAGATTTTATCTTAAAATACAAGAACTTTTCGTGGTTCTTGTCAATTTTTCTTGGTTTTCATCTAATGAACTTGTTTCAGTCAGCTAGATCTTTCTTCTTTCATGCAAAAAGATTTTATCTTCAAATACAAGAACTTTTCGTGGTTTTGTTGATTTTCAGCAAATGAACATATTTCAGCGAGCAAGAAGTTTTTTCTTTAATAGCGTCAGATTTTATCTTAAAATACAAGAACTTTTCGTGGTTCTTGTCAATTTTTGTTCGTTTTCATCTAATGAACTTATTTCAGTCAGCTAGATATTTCTTCTTTAAAGCAAAAAGATTTTATCTTCAAATACAAGAACTTTTCGTGGTTTTGTTGATTTTCAGCAAATGAACATATTGCAGCGAGCGAGAAGTTTTTTCTTTAATCGCGTAAGATTTTATTTTAAAATACAAGAACTTTTCGTGGTTCTTGTCAATTTTTGTTGGTTTTCATCTGATGAACTTATTTCAGTCAGCGAGATCTTTCTTCTTCAAAGCAAAAAGATTTTCTCTTCAAATACTAGAACTTTTCGTGGTTTTGTTGATTTTCAGCAAATGAACATATTTCAGCGAGCTAGAAGTTTTTTCTTCAATAGCGTCAGATTTTATCGTAAAATACAAGAACTTTTCGTGGTTCTTGTCAATTTTTGTTGGTTTTCATCTCATGAACTTATTTCAGCCAGCGAGATCTTTCTTCTTCAAAGCAAAAAGATTTTATCTTCAAATTCAAGAACTTTTCGTGGTTTTGTTGGTTTTCAGCAAATGAACATATTTCAGCGAGCATGAAGTTTTTTCTTCAATAGCGTCAGATTTTATCTTAAAATACAAGAACTTTTCGTGGTTCTTGTCAATTTTTGTTGGTTTTGATCTGATCAACTTCTTTCAGTCAGCTCGATCTTTCTACCTCAAAGCAAAAAGATTTTATCTTCAAATACAAGAACTTTTCGTGGTTTTGTTAATTTTCAGCAAATGAACATATTTCAGCGAGCGAGAAGTTTTTTCTTTAATAGCGTCAGATTTTATCTTAAAATACAAGAACTTTTCGTGGTTCTTGTCAATTTTTCTTGGTTTTCATCTAATGAACTTGTTTCAGTCAGCTAGATCTTTCTTCTTTCATGCAAAAAGATTTTATCTTCAAATACAAGAACTTTTCGTGGTTTTGTTGATTTTCAGCAAATGAACATATTTCAGCGAGCAAGAAGTTTTTTCTTTAATAGCGTCAGATTTTATCTTAAAATACAAGAACTTTTCGTGGTTCTTGTCAATTTTTGTTGGTTTTCATCTAATGAACTTATTTCAGTCAGCTAGATCTTTCTTCTTTAAAGCAAAAAGATTTTATCTTCAAATACAAGAACTTTTCGTGGTTTTGTTGGTTTTCAGCAAATGAACATATTTCAGCGAGCGAGAAGTTTTTTCTTCAATAGCGTCAGATTTTATCTTAAAATACAAGAACTTTTCGTGGTTCTTGTCAATTTTTGTTGGTTTTCATCTGATGAACTTATTTCAGTCAGCGAGATCTTTCTTCTTCAAAGCAAAAAGATTTTCTCTTCAAATACTAGAACTTTTCGTGGTTTTGTTGATTTTCAGAAAATGAACATATTTCAGCGAGCATGAAGTTTTTTCTTCAATAGCGTCAGATTTTATCTTAAAATACAAGAACTTTTCGTGGTTCTTGTCAATTTTTGTTGGTTTTGATCTGATGAACTTCTTTCAGTCAGCTCGATCTTTCTACCTCAAAGCAAAAAGATTTTATCTTCAAATACAAGAACTTTTCGTGGTTTTGTTAATTTTCAGCAAATGAACATATTTCAGCGAGCGAGAAGTTTTTTCTTTAATAGCGTCAGATTTTATCTTAAAATACAAGAACTTTTCGTGGTTCTTGTCAATTTTTCTTGGTTTTCATCTAATGAACTTGTTTCAGTCAGCTAGATCTTTCTTCGTTCATGCAAAAAGATTTTATCTTCAAATACAAGAACTTTTCGTGGTTTTGTTGATTTTCAGCAAATGAACATATTTCAGCGAGCAAGAAGTTTTTTCTTTAATAGCGTCAGATTTTATCTTAAAATACAAGAACTTTTCGTGGTTCTTGTCAATTTTTGTTGGTTTTCATCGAATGAACTTATTTCAGTCTGCTAGATCTTTCTTCTTTAAAGCAAAAAGATTTTATCTTCAAATACAAGAACTTTTCGTGGTTTTGTTGGTTTTCAGCAAATTAACATATTTGAGCAAGCGAGAAGTTTTTTCTTCAATAGCGTCAGATTTTATCTTAAAATACAAGAACTTTTCGTGGTTCTTGTCAATTTTTGTTGGTTTTCATCTGATAAACTTATTTCAGACAGCTCGATCTTTCTTCCTCAAAGCAAAAAGATTTTATCTTCAAATACAAGAACTTTTCGTGGTTTTGTTGATTTTCAGCAAATGAACATATTTCAGCGAGCTCAAAGTTTTTTCTTCAATAGCGTCAGATTTTATCTTAAAATACAAGAACTTTTCGTGGTTCTTGTCAATTTTTGTTGGTTTTCATCCAATGAACTTATTTCAGTCTGCTGGATCTTTCTTCTTCAAAGAAAAGTTCTTGTATTTTAAGATAAAATCTGACGCTATTAAAGAAAAAACTTCTTGCTCGCTGAAATATGATCATTTGCTGAAAATCAACAAAACCACGAAAAGTTCTTGTATTTGAAGATAAAATCTTTTTGCTTTGAAGAATAAAGATCTAGCTGACTGAAATAAGTTCATTAGATAAAAACCAATAAAAATTGACAAGAACCACGAAAAGTTCTTGTATTTTAAGATAAAATCTGACGCTATTAAAGAAAAAACTTCAAGCTTGCTGAAATATGTTCATTTGCTGAAAACCAACAAAACCACGAAAAGATCTTGAATTTGAAGATAAAATCTTTTTGCTTTCAAGAAGAAAGATCCAGCTGACTGAAATAAGTTCATTAGATGAAAACCAACAAAAATTGACAAGAACCACGAAAAGATCTTGTATTTTAAAATAAAATCTTACGCGATTAAAGAAAAAACTTCTCGCTCGCTGAAATATGTTCATTTGCTGAAAATCAACAAAACCACGAAAAGTTCTTGTATTTGAAGAGAAAATCTTTTTGCTTTGAAGAAGAAAGATCTCGCTGACTGAAATAAGTTCATCAGATGAAAACCAACAAAAATTGACAAGAACCACGAAAAGTTCTTGTATTTTAAGATAAAATCTGACGCTATTGAAGAAAAAACATCTAGCTCGCTGAAATTTGTTCATTTGCTGAAAATTAACAAAACCACGAAAAGTTCTTGTATTTGAAGATAAAATCTTTTTGCTTTGAGGTGGAAAGATCGAGCTGACTGAAAGAAGTTCATCAGCTCAAAACCAACAAAAATTGACAAGAACCACGAAAAGTTCTTGTATTTTAAGATAAAATCTGACGCTATTGAAGAAAAAACTTCAAGCTCGCTGAAATATGTTCATTTGCTGAAAACCAACAAAACCACGAAGAGTTCTTGAATTTGAAGATAAAATCTTTTTGCTTTGAAGAAGAAAGATCTCGCTGACTGAAATAAGTTCATCAGATGAAAACCAACAAAAATTGACAAGAACCACGAAAAGTTCTTGTATTTTAAGATAAAATCTGACGCTATTAAAGAAAAAACTTCTCGCTCGCTGAAATATGTTCATTTGCTGAAATTTAAGATAAAATCTGACGCTATTGAAGAAAAAACTTCTTGCTCGCTGAAATATGTTCATTTGCTGAAAATCAACAAAACCACGAAAAGTTCTTGTATTTGAAGATAAAATCTTTTTGCATTAAAGAAGAAAGATCTAGCTGACTGAAATAAGTTAATTAGATGACAACCAACAAAAATTGACAAGAACCACGAAAAGTTCTTGTATTTTAAGGTAAAATCTTGAGGTATTAAAGAAAAAACGTCTCCCTCGCTGAAAAATGTTCATTTGCTGAAAACCAACAAAACCACGAAGAGTTCTTGCATTTGAAGATAAAATCTTTTTGCATGAAAGAAGAAAGATCCAGATGACTGAAATAAGTTCATTAGATGAAAACCAACAAAAATTGACAAGAACCACGAAAAGTTCATGTATTTGAAAATAAAATCTTTTTGCATGAAAGAAGAAAGATCCAGCTGACTGAAATCAGTTCATCAGATGAAAACCAACAAAAATTGACAAGAACCACGAAAAGTTCTTGTATTTTAAGGTAAAATCTTGAGCTATCAAAGAAAAAACGTCTCCCTCGCTGAAATATGTTCATTTGCTGAAAACCAACAAAACCACGAAAAGTTCTTGTATTTGAAGATAAAATCTTTTTGCATGAAAGAAGAAAGATCTTGCTGACTGAAATAAGTTCATTCGATGAAAACCAACAAAAATTGACAAGAACCACGAAAAGTTCTTGTATTTTAAGATAAAATCTTACACGATTAAAGAAAAAACTTCAAGCTCGCTGAAATATGTTCATTTGCTGAAAATCAACAAAATCACGAAAAGTTCTTGTATTTGAAGAGAAAATCTTTTTGCTTTGAAGAAGAAAGATCTCGCTGACTGAAATAAGTTCATTAGATCAAAACCAACAAAAATTGACAAGAACCACGAAAAGTTCTTGTATTTTAACATAAAATCTGACGCTATTGAAGAAAAAACTTTTAGCTCGCTGAAATATGTTCATTTGCTGAAAACCAACAAAACCACGAAAAGTTCTTGTATTTGAAGATAAAATCTTTTTGCATTAAAGAAGAAAGATGCAGCTGACTGAAACAAGTTCATTAGATGAAAACCAACAAAAATTGACAAGAACCACGAAAAGTTCTTGTATTTTAAGATAAAATCTGACGCTATTAAAGAAAAAACTTCTCGCTCGCTGAAATATGTTACTTTGCTGAAATTTAAGATAAAATCTGACGCTGTTGAAGAAAAAACTTCCAGCTCGCTGAAATATGTTCATTTGCTGAAAATCAACAAAACCACGAAAAGTTCTTGTATTTGAAGATAAAATCTTTTTGCTTTGAAGAAGAAAGATCTAGCTGACTGAAATAAGTTCATCAGATGAAAACCAACAAAAATTGACAAGAACCACGAAAAGTTCTTGTATATTAAGATAAAATCTTCCGCTATTAAAGAAAAAACTTTGAGCTCGCTGAAATATGTTCATTTGCTGAAAATCAACAAAACCACGAAAAGTTCTTGTATTTGAAGATAAAATCTTTTTGCTTTGAAGAAGGAAGATCGAGCTGACTGAAACAAGTTCATTGGATGAAAACCAACAAAAATTGACAAGAACCACGAAAAGTTCTTGTATTTTAAGATAAAATCTGACGCTATTAAAGAAAAAACTTCTTGCTCGCTGAAATATGTTCATTTGCTGAAAATCAACAAAACCACGAAAAGTTCTTGTATTTGAAGATAAAATCTTTTTGCATTAAAGAAGAAAGATCTAGCTGACTGAAATAAGTTAATTAGATGACAACCAACAAAAATTGACAAGAACCACGAAAAGTTCTTGTATTTTAAGGTAAAATCTTGAGGTATTAAAGAAAAAATTCTCCCTCGCTGAAAAATGTTCATTTGCTGAAAACCAACAAAACCACGAAAAGTTCTTGCATTTGAAGATAAAATCTTTTTGCATGAAAGAAGAAAGATCCAGATGACTGAAATGAGTTCATCAGATGAAAACCAACAAAAATTGACAAGAACCACGAAAAGTTCATGTATTTGAAGATAAAATCTTTTTGCATGAAAGACGAAAGATCCAGCTGACTGAAATCAGTTCATCAGATGAAAACCAACAAAAATTGACAAGAACCACGAAAAGTTCTTGTATTTTAAGGTAAAATCTTGAGCTATTAAAGAAAAAACGTCTCCCTCGCTGAAATATGTTCATTTGCTGAAAACCAACAAAACCACGAAAAGTTCTTGTATTTGAAGATAAAATATTTTTGCTTTAAAGAAGAAAGATCCAGCTGACTGAAATAAGTTGATTGGATGAAAACCAACAAAAATTGACAAGAACCACGAAAAGTTCATGTATTTTAAGGTAAAATCTTGAGCTATCAAAGAAAAAACGTCTCCCTCGCTGAAATATGTTCATTTGCTGAAAACCAACAAAACCACGAAAAGTTCTAGTATTTGAAGAGAAAATCTTTTTGCATTCAGGAAGAAAGATCTAGCTGACTGAAATAAGTTCATTAGATGAAAACCAACAAAAAGTGACAAGAACCACGAGATGTTCTTGTATTTGAAGATAAAATCCTTTTGCAATAATGAAGAAAGATCGAGCTGACTGAAATAATTTCATCAGATGAAAACCAACAAAAATTGACAAGAACCACGAAAAGTTCTTGTATATTAAGATAAAATCTTCTGATATGAAAGAAAAAACTTTGAGCTCGCTGAAATATGTTCATTTGCTGAAAATCAACAAAACCACGAAAAGTTCTTGTATTTGAAGATAAAATCTTTTTGCTTTGAAGAAGGAAGATCTAGCTGACTGAAACAAGTTCATTAGATGAAAACCAACAAAAATTGACAAGAACCACGAAAAGTTCTTGTATTTTAAGATAAAATCTGACGCTATTAAAGAAAAAACTTCAAGCTTGCTGAAATATGTTCATTTGCTGAAAACCAACAAAACCACGAAAAGTTCTTGAATTTGAAGATAAAATCTTTTTGCTTTCAAGAAGAAAGATCCAGCTGACTGAAATAAGTTCATTAGATGAAAACCAACAAAAATTGACAAGAACCACGAAAAGATCTTGTATTTTAAAATAAAATCTTACGCGATTGAAGAAAAAACTTCTCGCTCGCTGAAATATGTTCATTTGCTGAAAATCAACAAAACCACGAAAAGTTCTTGTATTTGAAGAGAAAATCTTTTTGCTTTGAAGAAGAAAGATCTCGCTGACTGAAATAAGTTCATCAGATGAAAACCAACAAAAATTGACAAGAACCACGAAAAGTTCTTGTATTTTAAGATAAAATCTGACGCTATTGAAGAAAAAACATCTAGCTCGCTGAAATTTGTTCATTTGCTGAAAATTAACAAAACCACGAAAAGTTCTTGTATTTGAAGATAAAATCTTTTTGCTTTGAGGTGGAAAGATCGAGCTGACTGAAAGAAGTTCATCAGCTCAAAACCAACAAAAATTGACAAGAACCACGAAAAGTTCTTGTATTTTAAGATAAAATCTGACGCTATTGAAGAAAAAACTTCAAGCTCGCTGAAATATGTTCATTTGCTGAAAACCAACAAAACCACGAAGAGTTCTTGAATTTGAAGATAAAATCTTTTTGCTTTGAAGAAGAAAGATCTCGCTGACTGAAATAAGTTCATCAGATGAAAACCAACAAAAATTGACAAGAACCACGAAAAGTTCTTGTATTTTAAGATAAAATCTGACGCTATTAAAGAAAAAACTTCTCGCTCGCTGAAATATGTTCATTTGCTGAAATTTAAGATAAAATCTGACGCTATTGAAGAAAAAACTTCTTGCTCGCTGAAATATGTTCATTTGCTGAAAATCAACAAAACCACGAAAAGTTCTTGTATTTGAAGATAAAATCTTTTTGCATTAAAGAAGAAAGATCTAGCTGACTGAAATAAGTTAATTAGATGACAACCAACAAAAATTGACAAGAACCACGAAAAGTTCTTGTATTTTAAGGTAAAATCTTGAGGTATTAAAGAAAAAACGTCTCCCTCGCTGAAAAATGTTCATTTGCTGAAAACCAACAAAACCACGAAGAGTTCTTGCATTTGAAGATAAAATCTTTTTGCATGAAAGAAGAAAGATCCAGATGACTGAAATAAGTTCATTAGATGAAAACCAACAAAAATTGACAAGAACCACGAAAAGTTCATGTATTTGAAAATAAAATCTTTTTGCATGAAAGAAGAAAGATCCAGCTGACTGAAATCAGTTCATCAGATGAAAACCAACAAAAATTGACAAGAACCACGAAAAGTTCTTGTATTTTAAGGTAAAATCTTGAGCTATCAAAGAAAAAACGTCTCCCTCGCTGAAATATGTTCATTTGCTGAAAACCAACAAAACCACGAAAAGTTCTTGTATTTGAAGATAAAATCTTTTTGCATGAAAGAAGAAAGATCTTGCTGACTGAAATAAGTTCATTCGATGAAAACCAACAAAAATTGACAAGAACCACGAAAAGTTCTTGTATTTTAAGATAAAATCTTACGCGATTAAAGAAAAAACTTCAAGCTCGCTGAAATATGTTCATTTGCTGAAAATCAACAAAATCACGAAAAGTTCTTGTATTTGAAGAGAAAATCTTTTTGCTTTGAAGAAGAAAGATCTCGCTGACTGAAATAAGTTCATTAGATCAAAACCAACAAAAATTGACAAGAACCACGAAAAGTTCTTGTATTTTAACATAAAATCTGACGCTATTGAAGAAAAAACTTTTAGCTCGCTGAAATATGTTCATTTGCTGAAAACCAACAAAACCACGAAAAGTTCTTGTATTTGAAGATAAAATCTTTTTGCATTAAAGAAGAAAGATGCAGCTGACTGAAACAAGTTCATTAGATGAAAACCAACAAAAATTGACAAGAACCACGAAAAGTTCTTGTATTTTAAGATAAAATCTGACGCTATTAAAGAAAAAACTTCTCGCTCGCTGAAATATGTTACTTTGCTGAAATTTAAGATAAAATCTGACGCTGTTGAAGAAAAAACTTCCAGCTCGCTGAAATATGTTCATTTGCTGAAAATCAACAAAACCACGAAAAGTTCTTGTATTTGAAGATAAAATCTTTTTGCTTTGAAGAAGAAAGATCTAGCTGACTGAAATAAGTTCATCAGATGAAAACCAACAAAAATTGACAAGAACCACGAAAAGTTCTTGTATATTAAGATAAAATCTTCCGCTATTAAAGAAAAAACTTTGAGCTCGCTGAAATATGTTCATTTGCTGAAAATCAACAAAACCACGAAAAGTTCTTGTATTTGAAGATAAAATCTTTTTGCTTTGAAGAAGGAAGATCGAGCTGACTGAAACAAGTTCATTGGATGAAAACCAACAAAAATTGACAAGAACCACGAAAAGTTCTTGTATTTTAAGATAAAATCTGACGCTATTAAAGAAAAAACTTCTTGCTCGCTGAAATATGTTCATTTGCTGAAAATCAACAAAACCACGAAAAGTTCTTGTATTTGAAGATAAAATCTTTTTGCATTAAAGAAGAAAGATCTAGCTGACTGAAATAAGTTAATTAGATGACAACCAACAAAAATTGACAAGAACCACGAAAAGTTCTTGTATTTTAAGGTAAAATCTTGAGGTATTAAAGAAAAAATTCTCCCTCGCTGAAAAATGTTCATTTGCTGAAAACCAACAAAACCACGAAAAGTTCTTGCATTTGAAGATAAAATCTTTTTGCATGAAAGAAGAAAGATCCAGATGACTGAAATGAGTTCATTAGATGAAAACCAACAAAAATTGACAAGAACCACGAAAAGTTCATGTATTTGAAGATAAAATCTTTTTGCATGAAAGACGAAAGATCCAGCTGACTGAAATCAGTTCATCAGATGAAAACCAACAAAAATTGACAAGAACCACGAAAAGTTCTTGTATTTTACGGTAAAATCTTGAGCTATTAAAGAAAAAACGTCTCCCTCGCTGAAATATGTTCATTTGCTGAAAACCAACAAAACCACGAAAAGTTCTTGTATTTGAAGATAAAATATTTTTGCTTTAAAGAAGAAAGATCCAGCTGACTGAAATAAGTTGATTGGATGAAAACCAACAAAAATTGACAAGAACCACGAAAAGTTCATGTATTTTAAGGTAAAATCTTGAGCTATCAAAGAAAAAACGTCTCCCTCGCTGAAATATGTTCATTTGCTGAAAACCAACAAAACCACGAAAAGTTCTAGTATTTGAAGAGAAAATCTTTTTGCATTCAGGAAGAAAGATCTAGCTGACTGAAATAAGTTCATTAGATGAAAACCAACAAAAAGTGACAAGAACCACGAGATGTTCTTGTATTTGAAGATAAAATCCTTTTGCAATAATGAAGAAAGATCGAGCTGACTGAAATAATTTCATCAGATGAAAACCAACAAAAATTGACAAGAACCACGAAAAGTTCTTGTATATTAAGATAAAATCTTCTGATATTAAAGAAAAAACTTTGAGCTCGCTGAAATATGTTCATTTGCTGAAAATCAACAAAACCACGAAAAGTTCTTGTATTTGAAGATAAAATCTTTTTGCTTTGAAGAAGGAAGATCTAGCTGACTGAAACAAGTTCATTAGATGAAAACCAACAAAAATTGACAAGAACCACGAAAAGTTCTTGTATTTTAAGATAAAATCTGACGCTATTAAAGAAAAAACTTCTTGCTCGCTGAAATATGTTCATTTGCTGAAAATCAACAAAACCACGAAAAGTTCTTGTATTTGAAGATAAAATCTTTTTGCATTAAAGAAGAAAGATCTAGCTGACTGAAATAAGTTAATTAGATGACAACCAACAAAAATTGACAAGAACCACGAAAAGTTCTTGTATTTTAAGGTAAAATCTTGAGGTATTAAAGAAAAAATTCTCCCTCGCTGAAAAATGTTCATTTGCTGAAAACCAACAAAACCACGAAAAGTTCTTGCATTTGAAGATAAAATCTTTTTGCATGAAAGAAGAAAGATCCAGCTGACTGAAATCAGTTCATCAGATGAAAACCAACAAAAATTGACAAGAACCACGAAAAGTTCTTGTATTTTAAGGTAAAATCTTGAGCTGTTAAAGAAAAAACGTCTCCCTCGCTGAAATATGTTCATTTGCTGAAAACCAACAAAACCACAAAAAGTTCTTGTATTTGAAGATAAAATATTTTTGCATGAAAGAAGAAAGATCTGGCTGACTGAAATAAGTTCATTCGATGAAAACCAACAAAAATTGACAAGAACCACGAAAAGTTCTTGTATTTTAAGGTAAAATCTTGAGCTATTAAAGAAAAAACGTCTCCCTCGCTGAAATATGTTCATTTGCTGAAAACCAACAAAACCACGAAAAGTTCTTGTATTTGAAGATAAAATATTTTTGCTTTAAAGAAGAAAGATCCAGCTGACTGAAATAAGTTCATTAGATGAAAACCAACAAAAATTGACAAGAACCACGAAAAGTTCATGTATTTTAAGGTAAAATCTTGAGCTATCAAAGAAAAAACGTCTCCCTCGCTGAAATATGTTCATTTGCTGAAAACCAACAAAACCACGAAAAGTTCGAGTATTTGAAGAGAAAATCTTTTTGCATTCAGGAAGAAAGATCTAGCTGACTGAAATAAGTTCATTAGATGAAAACCAACAAAAAGTGACAAGAACCACGAGATGTTCTTGTATTTGAAGATAAAATCCTTTTGCAATAATGAAGAAAGATCGAGCTGACTGAAATAAGATGAAAACCAAGAAAAATTGACCAGAACCACGACAAGTTCTTGTATTTTAAGATAAAATCTTGAGTGATTCAAGAAAAAACGTCTCCCTCGCTGAAATATGTTCATTTGCTGAAAACCAACAAAACCACGAAAAGTTCTTGTATTTGAAGAGAAAATCTTTTTGCATTCAGGAAGAAAGATCTAGCTGACTGAAATAAGTTCATTAGATGAAAACCAACAAAAAGTGACAAGAACCACGAGAAGTCCTTGTATTTGAAGATAAAATCCTTTTGCATTAATGAAGAAAGATCGAGCTGACTGAAATAAGTTCATCAGATGAAAACCAACAAAAATTGACAAGAACCACGAAAAATTCTTGTGTTTTAAGGGAAAATCTTGAGCTATTAGAGAAAAAACATCTCCCGAGCTGTAATATGTTCGTTTGCTGAAAACCAACAAAACCACGAAAAGTTCTTTTATTTGAAGATAAAATCTTTTTGCATTAAAGAAGGACGATCGAGCTGACTGAAATAAGTTCATTAGATGAAAACCAAGAAAAATTGACCAGAACCACGAAAAGTTCTTGTATTTTAAGATAAAATCTTGAGTGATTCAAGAAAAAACGTCTCCCTCGCTGAAATAAGTTCATGAGATGAAAACCAACAAAAATTGACAAGAACCACGAAAAGTTCTTGTATTTTAAGGTAAAATCTTGAGCTATTAAAGAAAAAACGTCTCCCTCGCTGACATATGTTCATTTGCTGAAAACCAACAAAACCACGAAAAGTTCTTGTATTTGAAGATAAAATCTTTTTGCTTGAAAGTTGAAAGATCGAGATGACTGAAGGAAGTTCATTGGATGAAAACCAACAAAAATTGACAAGAACCACGAAATGTTCTTGTATTTTAAGGTAAAATCTTGGGCTATTAAGAAAAAACGTCTCCCTCGCTGAAATATGTTCATTTGCTGAAAACCAACAAAACCACGAAAAGTTCTTGTGTTTGAAGATAAAATCTATTTGCATTAAAGAAGAAAGATCACGCTGACTGAAATAAGTTCATGAGATGAAAACCAAGAAAAATTGACAAGAACCACGAAATGTTCTTGTATTTTAAGATAAAATCTTGAGCTATTAATGAAAAAACGTATCCCTCGCTGAAAAATGTTCATTTGCTGAAAACCAACAAAACCACGAAAAGTTCTTGTATTTGAAGATAAAATCTTTTTGCATTAAAGAAGAAAGATCTCGCTGACTGAAATAAGTTCATTCGATGAAAACCAAGAAAAATTGACAAGAACCACGAAAAGTTCTTGTATTTTAAGGTAAAATCTTGAGCTATTAAAGAAAAAACGTCTCCCTCACTGAAATATGTTCATTTGCTGAAAACGAGCAAAACCACGAAAAGTTCTTGTATTTGAAGATAAAATCTTTTTGCATTGAAGAAGAAAGATCTCGCTGACTGAAATAAGTTCATTCGATGAAAACCAACAAACATTGACAAGAACCACGAAAAGTTCTTGTATTTTAAGATAAAATCTTGAGCTATTAAAGAAAAAACGTCTCCCTCGCTGAAATATGTTCATTTGCTGAAAACCAACAAAACCACGAAAAGTTCTTGTATTTGAAGATAAAATCTTTTTGCATTAAAGAAGAAAGATCTAGCTGACTGAAATAAGTTAATTAGATGACAACCAACAAAAATTGACAAGAACCACGAAAAGTTCTTGTATTTTAAGGTAAAATCTTGAGCTCTTAAAGAAAAAACGTCTCCCTCGCTGAAATATGTTCATTTGCTGAAAACCAACAAAACCACGAAAAGTTCTTGTATTTGAAGATAAAATCTTTTTGCATGAAAGAAGAAAGATCTTGCTGACTGAAATAAGTTCATTCGATGAAAACCAACAAAAATTGACAAGAACCACGAAAAGTTCTTGTATTTTAAGGTAAAATCTTGAGCTATTAAAGAAAAAACGTCTCCCTCGCTGAAATATGTTCATTTGCTGAAAACCAACAAAACCACGAAAAGTTCTTGTATTTGAAGATAAAATATTTTTGCTTTAAAGAAGAAAGATCCAGCTGACTGAAATAAGTTCATGAGATGAAAACCAACAAAAATTGACAAGAACCACGAAAAGTTCATGTATTTTAAGGTAAAATCTTGAGCTATCAAAGAAAAAACGTCTCCCTCGCTGAAATATGTTCATTTGCTGAAAACCAACAAAACCACGAAAAGTTCTTGTATTTGAAGAGAAAATCTTTTTGCATTCAGGAAGAAAGATATAGCTGACTGAAATAAGTTCATTAGATGAAAACCAACAAAAAGTGACAAGAACCACGAGATGTTCTTGTATTTGAAGATAAAACCCTTTTGCAATAATGAAGAAAGATCGAGCTGACTGAAATAAGTTCATCAGATGAAAACCAACAAAAATTGACAAGAACCACGAAAAATTCTTGTATTTTTAGGTAAAATCTTGAGCTATTAGAGAAAAAACATCTCCCTCGCTGTAATATGTTCATTTGCTGAAAACCAACAAAACCACGAAAAGTTCTTGTATTTGAAGATAAAATCTTTTTGCATGAAAGAAGGACGATCGAGCTGACTGAAATAAGTTCATTAGATGAAAACCAAGAAAAATTGACCAGAACCACGACAAGTTCTTGTATTTTAAGATAAAATCTTGAGTGATTCAAGAAAAAACGTCTCCCTCGCTGAAATATGTTCATTTGCTGAAAACCAACAAAACCACGAAAAGTTCTTGTATTTGAAGATAAAATCTTTTTGCTTGAAAGATGAAAGATCTAGATGACTGAAGGAAGTTCATTGGATGAAAACCAACAAAAATTGACAAGAACCACGAAAAGTTCTTGTATTTTAAGGTAAAATCTTGGGCTATTAAGAAAAAACGTCTCCCTCGCTGAAATATGTTCATTTGCTGAAAACCAACAATACCACGAAAAGTTCTTGTGTTTGAAGATAAAATCTTTTTGCATTAAAGAAGAAAGATCACGCTGACTGAAATAAGTTCATGAGATGAAAACCAACAAACATTGACAAGAACCACGAAAAGTTCTTGTATTTTAAGATAAAATCTTGAGCTATTAAAGAAAAAACGTCTCCCTCGCTGAAATATGTTCATTTGCTGAAAACCAACAAAACCACGAAAAGTTCTTGTATTTGAAGATAAAATCTTTTTGCATTAAAGAAGAAAGATCTAGCTGACTGAAATAAGTTAATTAGATGACAACCAACAAAAATTGACAAGAACCACGAAAAGTTCTTGTATTTTAAGGTAAAATCTTGAGCTGTTAAAGAAAAAACGTCTCCCTCGCTGAAATATGTTCATTTGCTGAAAACCAACAAAACCACGAAAAGTTCTTGTATTTGAAGATAAAATCTTTTTGCATGAAAGAAGAAAGATCTTGCTGACTGAAATCAGTTCATTCGATGAAAACCAACAAAAATTGACAAGAACCACGAAAAGTTCTTGTATTTTAAGGTAAAATCTTGAGCTATTAAAGAAAAAACGTCTCCCTCGCTGAAATATGTTCATTTGCTGAAAACCAACAAAACCACGAAAAGTTCTTGTATTTGAAGATAAAATATTTTTGCTTTAAAGAAGAAAGATCCAGCTGACTGAAATAAGTTCATTAGATGAAAACCAACAAAAATTGACAAGAACCACGAAAAGTTCATGTATTTTAAGGTAAAATCTTGAGCTATCAAAGAAAAAACGTCTCCCTCGCTGAAATATGTTCATTTGCTGAAAACCAACAAAACCACGAAAAGTTCTTGTATTTGAAGAGAAAATCTTTTTGCATTCAGGAAGAAAGATATAGCTGACTGAAATAAGTTCATTAGATGAAAACCAACAAAAAGTGACAAGAACCACGAGATGTTCTTGTATTTGAAGATAAAACCCTTTTGCAATAATGAAGAAAGATCGAGCTGACTGAAATAAGTTCATCAGATGAAAACCAACAAAAATTGACAAGAACCACGAAAAGTTCTTGCATTTTAAGGTAAAATCTTGAGCTATTAAAGAAAAAACGTCTCCCTCGCTGACATATGTTCATTTGCTGAAAACCAACAAAACCACGAAAAGTTCTTGTATTTGAAGATAAAATCTTTTTGCATTAAAGAAGGACGATCGAGCTGACTGAAATAAGTTCATCAGATGAAAACCAACAAAAATTGACAAGAACCACGAAAAGTTCTTGTATTTTAAGGTAAAATCTTGAGCTATTAAAGAAAAAACGTATCCCTCGCTGAAAAATGTTCATTTGCTGAAAACCAACAAAACCACGAAAAGTTCTTGTATTTGAAGATAAAATCTTTTTGCATTAAAGAAGAAAGATCCAGCTGACTGAAATAAGTTCATTCGATGAAAACCAAGAAAAATTGACAAGAACCACGAAAAGTTCTTGTATTTTAAGGTAAAATCTTGAGCTATTAAAGAAAAAACGTCTCCCTCACTGAAATATGTTCATTTGCTGAAAACGAGCAAAACCACGAAAACTTCTTGTATTTGAAGATAAAATCTTTTTGCATTAAAGAAGAAAGATCTAGCTGACTGAAATAAGTTAATTAGATGACAACCAACAAAAATTGACAAGAACCACGAAAAGTTCTTGTATTTTAAGGTAAAATCTTGAGCTGTTAAAGAAAAAACGTCTCCCTCGCTGAAATATGTTCATTTGCTGAAAACCAACAAAACCACGAAAAGTTCTTGTATTTGAAGATAAAATCTTTTTGCATGAAAGAAGAAAGATCTTGCTGACTGAAATAAGTTCATTCGATGAAAACCAACAAAAATTGACAAGAACCACGAAAAGTTCTTGTATTTTAAGGTAAAATCTTGAGCTATTAAAGAAAAAACGTCTCCCTCGCTGAAATATGTTCATTTGCTGAAAACCAACAAAACCACGAAAAGTTCTTGTATTTGAAGATAAAATATTTTTGCTTTAAAGAAGAAAGATCCAGCTGACTGAAATAAGTTCATTAGATGAAAACCAACAAAAAGTGACAAGAACCACGAGATGTTCTTGTATTTGAAGATAAAACCCTTTTGCAATAATGAAGAAAGATCGAGCTGACTGAAATAAGTTCATCAGATGAAAACCAACAAAAATTGACAAGAACCACGAAAAATTCTTGTATTTTAAGGTAAAATCTTGAGCTATCAGAGAAAAAACATCTCCCTCGCTGTAATATGTTCATTTGCTGAAAACCAACAAAACCACGAAAAGTTCTTGTATTTGAAGATAAAATCTTTTTGCATTAAAGAAGGACGATCGAGCTGACTGAAATAAGTTCATTAGATGAAAACCAACAAAAATTGACAAGAACCACGAAAAGTTCTTGTATTTTAAGGTAAAATCTTGAGCTATTAAAGAAAAAACGTATCCCTCGCTGAAAAATGTTCATTTGCTGAAAACCAACAAAACCACGAAAAGTTCTTGTATTTGAAGATAAAATCTTTTTGCTTGAAAGATGAAAGATCTAGATGACTGAAGGAAGTTCATTGGATGAAAACCAACAAAAATTGACAAGAACCACGAAAAGTTCTTGTATTTTAAGGTAAAATCTTGGGCTATTAAGAAAAAACGTCTCCCTCGCTGAAATATGTTCATTTGCTGAAAACCAACAATACCACGGAAAGTTCTTGTGTTTGAAGATAAAATCTTTTTGCATTAAAGAAGAAAGATCACGCTGACTGAAATAAGTTCATGAGATGAAAACCAAGAAAAATTGACAAGAACCACGAAAAGTTCTTTTATTTTAAGATAAAATCTTGAGCTATTAAAGAAAAAACGTATCCCTCGCTGAAAAATGTTCATTTGCTGAAAACCAACAAAACCACGAAAAGTTCTTGTATTTGAAGATAAAATCTTTTTGCATTAAAGAAGAAAGATCTAGCTGACTGAAATAAGTTCATTCGATGAAAACCAAGAAAAATTGACAAGAACCACGAAAAGTTCTTGTATTTTAAGGTAAAATCTTGAGCTATTAAAGAAAAAACGTCTCCCTCACTGAAATATGTTCATTTGCTGAAAACGAGCAAAACCACGAAAAGTTCTTGTATTTGAAGATAAAATCTTTTTGCATTGAAGAAGAAAGATCTCGCTGACTGAAATAAGTTCATTCGATGAAAACCAACAAACATTGACAAGAACCACGAAAAGTTCTTGTATTTTTAGATAAAATCTTCCGCTATTAAAGAAAAAACGTCTCCCTCGCTGAAATATGTTCATTTGCTGAAAACCAACAAAACCACGAAAAGTTCTTGTATTTGAAGATAAAATCTTTTTGCATTAAAGAAGAAAGATCTAGCTGACTGAAATAAGTTAATTAGATGACAACCAACAAAAATTGACAAGAACCACGAAAAGTTCTTGTATTTTAAGGTAAAATCTTGAGCTCTTAAAGAAAAAACGTCTCCCTCGCTGAAATATGTTCATTTGCTGAAAACCAACAAAACCACGAAAAGTTCTTGTATTTGAAGATAAAATCTTTTTGCATGAAAGAAGAAAGATCTTGCTGACTGAAATAAGTTCATTCGATGAAAACCAACAAAAATTGACAAGAACCACGAAAAGTTCTTGTATTTTAAGGTAAAATCTTGAGCTATCAAAGAAAAAACGTCTCCCTCGCTGAAATATGTTCATTTGCTGAAAACCAACAAAACCACGAAAAGTTCTTGTATTTGAAGAGAAAATCTTTTTGCATTCAGGAAGAAAGATCTAGCTGACTGAAATAAGTTCATTAGATGAAAACCAACAAAAAGTGACAAGAACCACGAAATGTTCTTGTATTTGAAGATAAAACCCTTTTGCAATAATGAAGAAAGATCGAGCTGACTGAAATAAGTTCATCAGATGAAAACCAACAAAAATTGACAAGAACCACGAAAAATTCTTGTATTTTAAGTTAAAATCTTGAGCTATTAGAGAAAAAACATCTCCCTCGCTGTAATATGTTCATTTGCTGAAAACCAACAAAACCACGAAAAGTTCTTGTATTTGAAGATAAAATCTTTTTGCATTAAAGAAGGACGATCGAGCTGACTGAAATAAGTTCATTAGATGAAAACCAAGAAAAATTGACCAGAACCACAACAAGTTCTTGTATTTTAAGATAAAATCTTGAGTGATTCAAGAAAAAACGTCTCCCTCGCTGAAATATGTTCATTTGCTGAAAACCAACAAAACCACGAAAAGTTCTTGTATTTGAAGAGAAAATCTTTTTGCATTCAGGAAGAAAGATCTAGCTGACTGAAATAAGTTCATTAGATGAAAACCAACAAAAAGTGACAAGAACCACGAGAAGTCCTTGTATTTGAAGAGAAAATCCTTTTGCATTAATGAAGAAAGATCGAGCTGACTGAAATAAGTTCATCAGATGAAAACCAACAAAAATTGACAAGAACCACGAAAAATTCTTGTATTTTAAGGTAAAATCTTGAGCTATTAGAGAAAAAACATCTCCCTAGCTGAAATATGTTCGTTTGCTGAAAACCAACAAAACCACGAAAAGTTCTTGTATTTGAAGATAAAATCTTTTTGCATTAAAGAAGGACGATCGAGCTGACTGAAATAAGTTCATTAGATGAAAACCAAGAAAAATTGACCAGAACCACGAAAAGTTCTTGTATTTTAAGATAAAATCTTGAGTGATTCAAGAAAAAACGTCTCCCTCGCTGAAATATGTTCATTTGCTGAAAACCAACAAAACCACGAAAAGTTCTTGTATTTGAAGAGAAAATCTTTTTGCATTAAAGATGAAAGATCCAGCTGACTGAAATAAGTTCATTAGATGACAACCAACAAAAATTGACAAGAACCACGAAAAGTGCTTGTATTTTAAGGTAAAATCATGAGCTGTTAAAGAAAAAACGTCTCCCTCGCTGAAATATGTTCATTTGCTGAAAACCAACAAAACCACGAAAAGTTCTTGTATTTGAAGATAAAATCTTTTTGCATGAAAGAAGAAAGATCTTGCTGACTGAAATAAGTTCATTCGATGAAAACCAACAAAAATTGACAAGAACCACGAAAAGTTCTTGTATTTTAAGATAAAATCTTGAGCTATTAAAGAAAAAACTTCTCGCTCGCTGAAATATGTTCATTTACTGAAAATTAACAAAACCACGAAAAGTTCTTGTATTTGATGATAAAATCTTTTTGCTTTGAGGCAGAAAGATCGAGCTGACTGAAAGAAGTTCATCAGATCAAAACCAACAAAAATTGACAAGAACCACGAAAAGTTCTTGTATTTTAAGATAAAATCTTACGCGATTAAAGAAAAAACTTCAAGCTCGCTGAAATATGTTCATTTGCTGAAAATCAACAAAATCACGAAAAGTTCTTGTATTTGAAGAGAAAATCTTTTTGCTTTGAAGAAGAAAGATCTCGCTGACTGAAATAAGTTCATTAGATCAAAACCAACAAAAATTGACAAGAACCACGAAAAGTTCTTGTATTTTAAGATAAAATCTGACGCTATTGAAGAAAAAACTTTTAGCTCGCTGAAATATGTTCATTTGCTGAAAACCAACAAAACCACGAAAAGTTCTTGTATTTGAAGAGAAAATCTTTTTGCATTAAAGAAGAAAGATCGAGCTGACTGAAACAAGTTCATTAGATGAAAACCAACAAAAATTGACAAGAACCACGAAAAGTTCTTGTATTTCAAGATAAAATCTGACGCTATTAAAGAAAAAACTTCTCGCTCGCTGAAATATGTTAATTTGCTGAAATTTAAGATAAAATCTGACGCTGTTGAAGAAAAAACTTCTAGCTCGCTGAAATATGTTCATTTGCTGAAAACCAACAAAACCACGAAAAGTTCTTGTATTTGAAGATAAAATCTTTTTGCTTTGAAGAAGAAAGATCTCGCTGACTGAAATAAGTTCATCAGATGAAAACCAACAAAAATTGACAAGAACCAAGAAAAGATCTTGTATATTAAGATAAAATCTTCCGCTATTAAAGAAAAAACTTTGAGCTCGCTGAAATATGTTCATTTGCTGAAAATCAACAAAACCACGAAAAGTTCTTGTATTTGAAGATAAAATCTTTTTGCATTAAAGAAGAAAGATCTAGCTCACTGAAACAAGTTCATTAGATGAAAACCAACAAAAATTGACAAGAACCACGAAAAGTTCTTGTATTTTAAGATAAAATCTGACGCTATTAAAGAAAAAACTTCTTGCTCGCTGAAATATGTTCATTTGCTGAAAATCAACAAAACCACGAAAAGTTCTTGTATTTGAAGATAAAATCTTTTTGCATGAAAGAAGAAAGATCTTGCTGACTGAAATAAGTTCATTCGATGAAAACCAACAAAAATTGACAAGAACCACGAAAAGTTCTTGTATTTTAAGGTAAAATCTTGAGCTATTAAAGAAAAAACGTCTCCCTCGCTGAAAAATGTTCATTTGTTGAAAACCAACAAAACCACAAAAAGTTCTTGTATTTGAAGATAAAATCTTTTTGCATTAAAGAAGAAAGATCCAGCTGACTGAAATAAGTTCATCAGATGAAAACCAAGAAAAATTGACAAGAACCACGAAAGGTTCTTGTATTTTAAGGTAAAATGTTGAGCTATTAAAGAAAAAACGTCTCCCTCACTGAAATATGTTCATTTGCTGAAAACGAGCAAAACCACGAAGAGTTCTTGTATTTGAAGATAAAATCTTTTTGCATTGAAGAAGAAAGATCTCGCTGACTGAAATAAGTTCATTCGATGAAAACCAACAAACATTGACAAGAACCACGAAAAGTTCTTGTATTTTAAGATAAAATCTTGAGCTATTAAAGAAAAAACGTCTCCCTCGCTGAAGTATGTTCATTTGCTGAAAACCAACAAAACCACGAAAAGTTCTTGTATTTGAAGATAAAATCTTTTTGCATTAAAGAAGAAAGATCTTGCTGACTGAAATAAGTTAATTAGATGACAACCAACAAAAATTGACAAGAACCACGAAAAGTTCTTGTATTTTAAGGTAAAATCTTGAGCTGTTAAAGAAAAAACGTCTCCCTCGCTGAAATATGTTCATTTGCTGAAAACCAACAAAACCACGAAAAGTTCTTGTATTTGAAGATAAAATCTTTTTGCATGAAAGAAGAAAGATCTTGCTGACTGAAATAAGTTCATTCGATGAAAACCAACAAAAATTGACAAGAACCACGAAAAGTTCTTGTATTTTAAGGTAAAATCTTGAGCTATTAAAGAAAAAACGTCTCCCTCGCTGAAATATGTTCATTTGCTGAAAACCAACAAAACCACGAAAAGTTCTTGTATTTGAAGATAAAATATTTTTGCTTTAAAGAAGAAAGATCTTGCTGACTGAAATAAGTTCATTCGATGAAAACCAACAAAAATTGACAAGAACCACGAAAAGTTCTTGTATTTTAAGGTAAAATCTTGAGCTATTAAAGAAAAAACGTCTCCCTCGCTGAAATATGTTCATTTGCTGAAAACCAACAAAACCACGAAAAGTTCTTGTATTTGAAGATAAAATATTTTTGCTTTAAAGAAGAAAGATCCAGCTGACTGAAATAAGTTCATTAGATGAAAACCAACAAAAAGTGACAAGAACCAAGAGATGTTCTTGTATTTGAAGATAAAACCCTTTTGCAATAATGAAGAAAGATCGAGCTGACTGAAATAAGTTCATCAGATGAAAACCAACAAAAATTGACAAGAACCACGAAAAATTCTTGTATTTTAAGGTAAAATCTTGAGCTATCAGAGAAAAAACATCTCCCTCGCTGTAATATGTTCATTTGCTGAAAACCAACAAAACCACGAAAAGTTCTTGTATTTGAAGATAAAATCTTTTTGCATTAAAGAAGGACGATCGAGCTGACTGAAATAAGTTCATTAGATGAAAACCAACAAAAATTGACAAGAACCACGAAAAGTTCTTGTATTTTAAGGTAAAATCTTGAGCTATTAAAGAAAAAACGTATCCCTCGCTGAAAAATGTTCATTTGCTGAAAACCAACAAAACCACGAAAAGTTCTTGTATTTGAAGATAAAATCTTTTTGCATTAAAGAAGAAAGATCTAGCTGACTGAAATAAGTTCATTCGATGAAAACCAAGAAAAATTGACAAGAACCACGAAAAGTTCTTGTATTTTAAGGTAAAATCTTGAGCTATTAAAGAAAAAACGTCTCCCTCACTGAAATATGTTCATTTGCTGAAAACGAGCAAAACCACGAAAAGTTCTTGTATTTGAAGATAAAATCTTTTTGCATTGAAGAAGAAAGATCTCGCTGACTGAAATAAGTTCATTCGATGAAAACCAACAAACATTGACAAGAACCACGAAAAGTTCTTCTATTTTAAGATAAAATCTTCCGCTATTAAAGAAAAAACGTCTCCCTCGCTGAAATATGTTCATTTGCTGAAAACCAACAAAACCACGAAAAGTTCTTGTATTTGAAGATAAAATCTTTTTGCATTAAAGAAGAAAGATCTAGCTGACTGAAATAAGTTAATTAGATGACAACCAACAAAAATTGACAAGAACCACGAAAAGTTCTTGTATTTTAAGGTAAAATCTTGAGCTCTTAAAGAAAAAACGTCTCCCTCGCTGAAATATGTTCATTTGCTGAAAACCAACAAAACCACGAAAAGTTCTTGTATTTGAAGATAAAATCTTTTTGCATGAAAGAAGAAAGATCTTGCTGACTGAAATAAGTTCATTCGATGAAAACCAACAAAAATTGACAAGAACCACGAAAAGTTCTTGTATTTTAAGGTAAAATCTTGAGCTATCAAAGAAAAAACGTCTCCCTCGCTGAAATATGTTCATTTGCTGAAAACCAACAAAACCACGAAAAGTTCTTGTATTTGAAGAGAAAATCTTTTTGCATTCAGGAAGAAAGATCTAGCTGACTGAAATAAGTTCATTAGATGAAAACCAACAAAAAGTGACAAGAACCACGAAATGTTCTTGTATTTGAAGATAAAACCCTTTTGCAATAATGAAGAAAGATCGAGCTGACTGAAATAAGTTCATCAGATGAAAACCAACAAAAATTGACAAGAACCACGAAAAATTCTTGTATTTTAAGTTAAAATCTTGAGCTATTAGAGAAAAAACATCTCCCTCGCTGTAATATGTTCATTTGCTGAAAACCAACAAAACCACGAAAAGTTCTTGTATTTGAAGATAAAATCTTTTTGCATTAAAGAAGGACGATCGAGCTGACTGAAATAAGTTCATTAGATGAAAACCAAGAAAAATTGACCAGAACCACAACAAGTTCTTGTATTTTAAGATAAAATCTTGAGTGATTCAAGAAAAAACGTCTCCCTCGCTGAAATATGTTCATTTGCTGAAAACCAACAAAACCACGAAAAGTTCTTGTATTTGAAGAGAAAATCTTTTTGCATTCAGGAAGAAAGATCTAGCTGACTGAAATAAGTTCATTAGATGAAAACCAACAAAAAGTGACAAGAACCACGAGAAGTCCTTGTATTTGAAGAAAAAATCCTTTTGCATTAATGAAGAAAGATCGAGCTGACTGAAATAAGTTCATCAGATGAAAACCAACAAAAATTGACAAGAACCACGAAAAATTCTTGTATTTTAAGGTAAAATCTTGAGCTATTAGAGAAAAAACATCTCCCTAGCTGAAATATGTTCGTTTGCTGAAAACCAACAAAACCACGAAAAGTTCTTGTATTTGAAGATAAAAACTTTTTGCATTAAAGAAGGACGATCGAGCTGACTGAAATAAGTTCATTAGATGAAAACCAAGAAAAATTGACCAGAACCACGAAAAGTTCTTGTATTTTAAGATAAAATCTTGAGTGATTCAAGAAAAAACGTCTCCCTCGCTGAAATATGTTCATTTGCTGAAAACCAACAAAACCACGAAAAGTTCTTGTATTTGAAGAGAAAATCTTTTTGCATTAAAGATGAAAGATCCAGCTGACTGAAATAAGTTCATTAGATGACAACCAACAAAAATTGACAAGAACCACGAAAAGTTCTTGTATTTTAAGATAAAATCTTGAGGTATTAAAGAAAAAACGTCTCCCTCGCTGAAAAATGTTCATTTGCTGAAAACCAACAAAACCACGAAAAGTTCTTCCATTTGAAGATAAAATCTTTTTGCATGAAAGAAGAAAGATCCAGATGACTGAAATAAGTTCATTAGATGAAAACCAACAAAAATTGACAAGAACCACGAAAAGTTCATGTATTTGAAGATAAAATCTTTTTGCATGAAAGAAGAAAGATCCAGCTGACTGAAATCAGTTCATCAGATGAAAACCAACAAAAATTGACAAGAACCACGAAAAGTGCTTGTATTTTAAGGTAAAATCTTGAGCTGTTAAAGAAAAAACGTCTCCCTCGCTGAAATATGTTCATTTGCTGAAAACCAACAAAACCACGAAAAGTTCTTGTATTTGAAGATAAAATCTTTTTGCATGAAAGAAGAAAGATCTTGCTGACTGAAATAAGTTCATTCGATGAAATCAACAAAAATTGACAAGAACCACGAAAAGTTCTTGTATTTTAAGATAAAATCTTGAGCTATTAAAGAAAAAACTTCTCGCTCGCTGAAATATGTTCATTTACTGAAAATTAACAAAACCACGAAAAGTTCTTGTATTTGATGATAAAATCTTTTTGCTTTGAGGCAGAAAGATCGAGCTGACTGAAAGAAGTTCATCAGATCAAAACCAACAAAAAATGACAAGAACCACGAAAAGTTCTTGTATTTTAAGATAAAATCTGACGCTATTGAAGAAAAAACTTCAAGCTTGCTGAAATATGTTCATTTGCTGAAAACCAACAAAACCACGAAAAGTTCTTGAATTTGAAGATAAAATCTTTTTGCTTTGAAGAAGAAAGATCCAGCTGACTGAAATAAGTTCATTAGATGAAAACCAACAAAAATTGACAAGAACCACGAAAAGTTCTTGTATTTTAAGATAAAATCTTACGCGATTAAAGAAAAAACTTCAAGCTCGCTGAAATATGTTCATTTGCTGAAAATCAACAAAATCACGAAAAGTTCTTGTATTTGAAGAGCAAATCTTTTTGCTTTGAAGAAGAAAGATCTCGCTGACTGAAATAAGTTCATTAGATCAAAACCAACAAAAATTGACAAGAACCACGAAAAGTTCTTGTATTTTAAGATAAAATCTGACGCTATTGAAGAAAAAACTTTTAGCTCGCTGAAATATGTTCATTTGCTGAAAACCAACAAAACCACGAAAAGTTCTTGTATTTGAAGAGAAAATCTTTTTGCATTAAAGAAGAAAGATCTAGCTGACTGAAACAAGTTCATTAGATGAAAACCAACAAAAATTGACAAGAACCACGAAAAGTTCTTGTATTTTAAGATAAAATCTGACGCTATTAAAGAAAAAACTTCTCGCTCGCTGAAATATGTTAATTTGCTGAAATTTAAGATAAAATCTGACGCTATTGAAGAAAAAACTTCTAGCTCGCTGAAATATGTTCATTTGCTGAAAACCAACAAAACCACGAAAAGTTCTTGTATTTGAAGATAAAATCATTTTGCTTTGAAGAAGAAAGATCTCGCTGACTGAAATAAGTTCATCAGATGAAAACCAACAAAAATTGACAAGAACCACGAAAAGATCTTGTATATTAAGATAAAATCTTCCGCTATTAAAGAAAAAACTTTGAGCTCGCTGAAATATGTTCATTTGCTGAAAATCAACAAAACCACGAAAAGTTCTTGTATTTGAAGATAAAATCTTTTTGCATTAAAGAAGAAAGATCTAGCTCACTGAAACAAGTTCATTAGATGAAAACCAACAAAAATTGACAAGAACCACGAAAAGTTCTTGTATTTTAAGATAAAATCTGACGCTATTAAAGAAAAAACTTCTTGCTCGCTGAAATATGTTCATTTGCTGAAAATCAACAAAACCACGAAAAGTTCTTGTATTTGAAGATAAAATCTTTTTGCATGAAAGAAGAAAGATCCAGCTGACTGAAATAAGTTCATTCGATGAAAACCAACAAACATTGACAAGAACCACGAAAAGTTCTTGTATTTTAAGGTAAAATCTTGAGCTATTAAAGAAAAAACGTCTCCCTCACTGAAATATGTTCATTTGCTGAAAACGAGCAAAACCACGAAAAGTTCTTGTATTTGAAGATAAAATCTTTTTGCATTGAAGAAGAAAGATCTCGCTGACTGAAATAAGTTCATTCGATGAAAACCAACAAACATTGACAAGAACCACGAAAAGTTCTTGTATTTTAAGATAAAATCTTGAGCTATTAAAGAAAAAACGTCTCCCTCGCTGAAATATGTTCATTTGCTGAAAACCAACAAAACCACGAAAAGTTCTTGTATTTGAAGATAAAATCTTTTTGCATTAAAGAAGAAAGATCTAGCTGACTGAAATAAGTTAATTAGATGACAACCAACAAAAATTGACAAGAACCACGAAAAGTTCTTGTATTTTAAGGTAAAATCTTGAGCTGTTAAAGAAAAAACGTCTCCCTCGCTGAAATATGTTCATTTGCTGAAAACCAACAAAACCACGAAAAGTTCTTGTATTTGAAGATAAAATCTTTTTGCATGAAAGAAGAAAGATCTTGCTGACTGAAATAAGTTCATTCGATGAAAACCAACAAAAATTGACAAGAACCACGAAAAGTTCTTGTATTTTAAGGTAAAATCTTGAGCTATTAAAGAAAAAACGTCTCCCTCGCTGAAATATGTTCATTTGCTGAAAACCAACAAAACCACGAAAAGTTCTTGTATTTGAAGATAAAATATTTTTGCTTTAAAGAAGAAAGATCCAGCTGACTGAAATAAGTTCATTGGATGAAAACCAACAAAAAGTGACAAGAACCACGAGATGTTCTTGTATTTGAAGATAAAACCCTTTTGCAATAATGAAGAAAGATCGAGCTGACTGAAATAAGTTCATCAGATGAAAACCAACAAAAATTGACAAGAACCACGAAAAATTCTTGTATTTTAAGGTAAAATCTTGAGCTATCAGAGAAAAAACATCTCCCTCGCTGTAATATGTTCATTTGCTGAAAACCAACAAAACCACGAAAAGTTCTTGTATTTGAAGATAAAATCTTTTTGCATTAAAGAAGGACGATCGAGCTGACTGAAATAAGTTCATTAGATGAAAACCAACAAAAATTGACAAGAACCACGAAAAGTTCTTGTATTTTAAGGTAAAATCTTGAGCTATTAAAGAAAAAACGTATCCCTCGCTGAAAAATGTTCATTTGCTGAAAACCAACAAAACCACGAAAAGTTCTTGTATTTGAAGATAAAATCTTTTTGCTTGAAAGATGAAAGATCTAGATGACTGAAGGAAGTTCATTGGATGAAAACCAACAAAAATTGACAAGAACCACGAAAAGTTCTTGTATTTTAAGGTAAAATCTTGGGCTATTAAGAAAAAACGTCTCCCTCGCTGAAATATGTTCATTTGCTGAAAACCAACAATACCACGAAAAGTTCTTGTGTTTGAAGATAAAATCTTTTTGCATTAAAGAAGAAAGATCCAGCTGACTGAAATAAGTTCATTCGATGAAAACCAAGAAAAATTGACAAGAACCACGAAAAGTTCTTGTATTTTAAGGTAAAATCTTGAGCTATTAAAGAAAAAACGTCTCCCTCACTGAAATATGTTCATTTGCTGAAAACGAGCAAAACCACGAAAAGTTCTTGTATTTGAAGATAAAATCTTTTTGCATTGAAGAAGAAAGATCTCGCTGACTGAAATAAGTTCATTCGATGAAAACCAACAAACATTGACAAGAACCACGAAAAGTTCTTGTATTTTAAGGTAAAATCTTGAGCTCTTAAAGAAAAAACGTCTCCCTCGCTGAAATATGTTCATTTGCTGAAAACCAACAAAACCACGAAAAGTTCTTGTATTTGAAGATAAAATCTTTTTGCATGAAAGAAGAAAGATCTTGCTGACTGAAATCAGTTCATTCGATGAAAACCAACAAAAATTGACAAGAACCACGAAAAGTTCTTGTATTTTAAGGTAAAATCTTGAGCTATCAAAGAAAAAACGTCTCCCTCGCTGAAATATGTTCATTTGCTGAAAACCAACAAAACCACGAAAAGTTCTTGTATTTGAAGAGAAAATCTTTTTGCATTCAGGAAGAAAGATCTAGCTGACTGAAATAAGTTCATTAGATGAAAACCAACAAAAAGTGACAAGAACCACGAGAAGTCCTTGTATTTGAAGAGAAAATCCTTTTGCATTAATGAAGAAAGATCGAGCTGACTGAAATAAGTTCATCAGATGAAAACCAACAAAAATTGACAAGAACCACGAAAAATTCTTGTATTTTAAGGTAAAATCTTGAGCTATTAGAGAAAAAACATCTCCCTAGCTGAAATATGTTCGTTTGCTGAAAACCAACAAAACCACGAAAAGTTCTTGTATTTGAAGATAAAATCTTTTTGCATTAAAGAAGGACGATCGAGCTGACTGAAATAAGTTCATCAGATGAAAACCAAGAAAAATTGACCAGAACCACGAAAAGTTCTTGTATTTTAAGATAAAATCTTGAGTGATTCAAAAAAAACGTCTCCCTCGCTGAAATATGTTCATTTGCTGAAAACCAACAAAACCACGAAAAGTTCTCGTATTTGAAGAGAAAATCTTTTTGCATTAAAGATGAAAGATCCAGCTGACTGAAATAAGTTCATTAGATGACAACCAACAAAAATTGACAAGAACCACGAAAAGTTCTTGTATTTTAAGATAAAATCTTGAGGTATTAAAGAAAAAACGTCTCCCTCGCTGAAAAATGTTCATTTGCTGAAAACCAACAAAACCACGAAAAGTTCTTGCATTTGAAGATAAAATCTTTTTGCATGAAAGAAGAAAGATCCAGATGACTGAAATAAGTTCATTAGATGAAAACCAACAAAAATTGACAAGAACCACGAAAAGTTCATGTATTTGAAGATAAAATCTTTTTGCATGAAAGAAGAAAGATCTTGCTGACTGAAATAAGTTCATTCGATGAAAACCAACAAAAATTGACAAGAACCACGAAAAGTTCTTGTATTTTAAGATAAAATCTTGAGCTATTAAAGAAAAAACTTCTCGCTCGCTGAAATATGTTCATTTACTGAAAATTAACAAAACCACGAAAAGTTCTTGTATTTGATGATAAAATCTTTTTGCTTTGAGGCAGAAAGATCGAGCTGACTGAAAGAAGTTCATCAGATCAAAACCAACAAAAATTGACAAGAACCACGAAAAGTTCTTGTATTTTAAGATAAAATCTGACGCTATTGAAGAAAAAACTTCAAGCTTGCTGAAATATGTTCATTTGCTGAAAACCAACAAAACCACGAAAAGTTCTTGAATTTGAAGATAAAATCTTTTTGCTTTGAAGAAGAAAGATCCAGCTGACTGAAATAAGTTCATTAGATGAAAACCAACAAAAATTGACAAGAACCACGAAAAGTTCTTGTATTTTAAGATAAAATCTTACGCGATTAAAGAAAAAACTTCAAGCTCGCTGAAATATGTTCATTTGCTGAAAATCAACAAAATCACGAAAAGTTCTTGTATTTGAAGAGAAAATCTTTTTGCTTTGAAGAAGAAAGATCTCGCTGACTGAAATAAGTTCATTAGATCAAAACCAACAAAAATTGACAAGAACCACGAAAAGTTCTTGTATTTTAAGATAAAATCTGACGCTATTGAAGAAAAAACTTTTAGCTCGCTGAAATATGTTCATTTGCTGAAAACCAACAAAACCACGAAAAGTTCTTGTATTTGAAGAGAAAATCTTTTTGCATTAAAGAAGAAAGATCTAGCTGACTGAAACAAGTTCATTAGATGAAAACCAACAAAAATTGACAAGAACCACGAAAAGTTCTTGTATTTTAAGATAAAATCTGACGCTATTAAAGAAAAAACTTCTCGCTCGCTGAAATATGTTAATTTGCTGAAATTTAAGATAAAATCTGACGCTATTGAAGAAAAAACTTCTAGCTCGCTGAAATATGTTCATTTGCTGAAAACCAACAAAACCACGAAAAGTTCTTGTATTTGAAGATAAAATCTTTTTGCTTTGAAGAAGAAAGATCTCGCTGACTGAAATAAGTTCATCAGATGAAAACCAACAAAAATTGACAAGAACCACGAAAAGATCTTGTATATTAAGATAAAATCTTCCGCTATTAAAGAAAAAACTTTGAGCTCGCTGAAATATGTTCATTTGCTGAAAATCAACAAAACCACGAAAAGTTCTTGTATTTGAAGATAAAATCTTTTTGCATTAAAGAAGAAAGATCTAACTCACTGAAACAAGTTCATTAGATGAAAACCAACAAAAATTGACAAGAACCACGAAAAGTTCTTGTATTTTAAGATAAAATCTGACGCTATTAAAGAAAAAACTTCTTGCTCGCTGAAATATGTTCATTTGTTGAAAATCAACAAAACCACGAAAAGTTCTTGTATTTGAAGATAAAATCATTTTGCATGAAAGAAGAAAGATCTTGCTGACTGAAATAAGTTCATTCGATGAAAACCAACAAAAATTGACAAGAACCACGAAAAGTTCTTGTATTTTAAGATAAAATCTGACGCTATTGAAGAAAAAACGTCTCCCTCGCTGAAATATGTTCATTTGCTGAAAACCAACAAAACCACGAAAAGTTCTTGTATTTGAAGATAAAATCTTTTTGCATTAAAGAAGAAAGATCTAGCTGACTGAAATAAGGTCATAAAGATGAAAACCAACAAAAATTGACAAGAACCACGAAAAGTTCTTGTATTTTAAGGTAAAATCTTGAGCTATTAAAGAAAAAACGTCTCCCTCGCTGAAAAATGTTCATTTGTTGAAAACCAACAAAACCACGAAAAGTTCTTGTATTTGAAGATAAAATCTTTTTCCATGAAAGAAGAAAGATCCAGATGACTGAAATAAGTTCATCAGATGAAAACCAACAAAAATTGACAAGAACCACGAAAAGTTCTTGTATTTTAAGGTAAAATCTTGAGCTATTAAAGAAAAAACGTCTCCCTCGCTGAAATATGTTCATTTGCTGAAAACCAACAAAACCACGAAAAGTTCTTGTATTTGAAGATAAAATCTTTTTGCATTAAAGAAGAAAGATCCAGCTGACTGAAATAAGTGCATCAGATGAAAACCAACAAAAATTGACAAGAACCACGAAAAGTTCTTGTATTTTAAGGTAAAATCTTGAGCTATTAAAGAAAAAACGTCTCCCTCGCTGAAATATGTTCATTTGCTGAAAACCAACAAAACCACGAAAAGTTCTTGCATTTGAAGATATAATATTTTTGCTTTAAAGAAGATAGATCCAGCTGACTGAAATAAGTTCATGAGATGAAAACCAACAAAAATTGACAAGAACCACGAAAAGTTCTTGTATTTTAAGGTAAAATCTTGAGCTATCAAAGAAAAAACGTCTCCCTCGCTGAAATATGTTCATTTGCTGAAAACCAACAAAACCACGAAAAGTTCTTGTATTTGAAGATAAAATCTTTTTGCATGAAAGAAGAAAGATATAGCTGACTGAAATAAGTTCATTAGATGAAAACCAACAAAAGTTGACAAGAACCACGAAAAGTTATTGTATTTTAAGATAAAATCTTGAGCTATTGAAGAAAAAACGTCTCCCTCGCTGAAATATGTTCATTTGCTGAAAACCAACAAAACCACGAAAAGTTCTTGTATTTGAAGAGAAAATCTTTTTGCATTCAGGAAGAAAGATCGAGCTGACTGAAATAAGTTCATTAGATGAAAACCAACAAAAATTGACAAGAACCACGAAAAGTTCTTGTATTTTAAGGTAAAATGTTGAGCTATTAAAGAAAAAACGTCTCCCTCGCTGAAATATTTCATTTGCTGAAAACCAACAAAACCACGAAAAGTTCTTGCATTTGAAGATATAATATTTTTGCTTTAAAGAAGAAAGATCCAGCTGACTGAAATAAGTTCATTAGATGAAAACCAACAAAAATTGACAAGAACCACGAAAAGTTCTTGTATTTTAAGGTAAAATCTTGAGCTATCAAAGAAAAAACGTCTCCCTCGCTGAAATATGTTCATTTGCTGAAAACCAACAAAACCACGAAAAGTTCTTGTATTTGAAGATAAAATCTTTTTGCATTAAAGAAGAAAGATCCAGCTGACTGAAATAAGTTCATCAGATGAAAACCAACAAAAATTGACAAGAACCACGAAAAGTTCTTGTATTTTAAGGTAAAATCTTGAGCTATTAAAGAAAAAACGTCTCCCTCGCTGAAATATGTTCATTTGATGAAAACAAACAAAACCACGAAAAGTTCTTGCATTTGAAGATATAATATTTTTTGCTTTAAAGAAGAAAGATCCAGCTGACTGAAATAAGTTCATGAGATGAAAACCAACAAAAATTGTCAAGAACCACGAAAAGTTCTTGTATTTTAAGGTAAAATCTTGAGCTATCAAAGAAAAAACGTCTCCCTCGCTGAAATATGTTCATTTGCTGAAAACCAACAAAACCACGAAAAGTTCTTGTATTTGAAGAGAAAATCTTTTTGCATTCAGGAAGAAAGATCGAGCTGACTGAAATAAGTTCATTAGATGAAAACCAACAAAAATTGACAAGAACCACGAAAAGTTCTTGTATTTTAAGGTAAAATGTTGAGCTATTAAAGAAAAAACGTCTCCCTCGCTGAAATATTTCATTTGCTGAAAACCAACAAAACCACGAAAAGTTCTTGCATTTGAAGATATAATATTTTTGCTTTAAAGAAGAAAGATCCAGCTGACTGAAATAAGTTCATTAGATGAAAACCAACAAAAATTGACAAGAAC
This sequence comes from Heptranchias perlo, assembly GCF_035084215.1. Classification (NCBI taxonomy): domain Eukaryota; kingdom Metazoa; phylum Chordata; class Chondrichthyes; order Hexanchiformes; family Hexanchidae; genus Heptranchias; species Heptranchias perlo. The sequence goes on from NC_090330.1 coordinate 79,830,728, forward strand.
CACGAAAAGTTCTTGTATTTTAAGGTAAAATCTTGAGCTATCAAAGAAAAAACGTCTCCCTCGCTGAAATATGTTCATTTGCTGAAAACCAACAAAACCACGAAAAGTTCTTGTATTTGAAGATAAAATCTTTTTGCATTAAAGAAGAAAGATCCAGCTGACTGAAATAAGTTCATCAGATGAAAACCAACAAAAATTGACAAGAACCACGAAAAGTTCTTGTATTTTAAGGTAAAATCTTGAGCTATTAAAGAAAAAACGTCTCCCTCGCTGAAATATGTTCATTTGATGAAAACAAACAAAACCACGAAAAGTTCTTGCATTTGAAGATATAATATTTTTTGCTTTAAAGAAGAAAGATCCAGCTGACTGAAATAAGTTCATGAGATGAAAACCAACAAAAATTGACAAGAACCACGAAAAGTTCTTGTATTTTAAGGTAAAATCTTGAGCTATCAAAGAAAAAACGTCTCCCTCGCTGAAATATGTTCATTTGCTGAAAACCAACAAAACCACGAAAAGTTCTTGTATTTGAAGATAAAATCCTTTTGCATTAATGAAGAAAGATCGAGCTGACTGAAATAAGTTCATCAGATGAAAACCAACAAAAATTGACAAGAACCACGAAAAATTCTTGTATTTTAAGGTAAAATCTTGAGCTATTAGAGAAAAAACATCTCCCTCGCTGTAATATGTTCATTTGCTGAAAACCAACAAAACCACGAAAAGTTCTTGTATTTGAAGATAAAATCTTTTTGCATTAAAGAAGAAAGATCCAGCTGACTGAAATAAGTTCATCAGATGAAAACCAACAAAAATTGACAAGAACCACGAAAAGTTCTTGTATTTTAAGGTAAAATCTTGAGCTATTAAAGAAAAAACGTCTCCCTCGCTGAAATATGTTCATTTGATGAAAACAAACAAAACCACGAAAAGTTCTTGCATTTGAAGATATAATATTTTTTGCTTTAAAGAAGAAAGATCCAGCTGACTGAAATAAGTTCATGAGATGAAAACCAACAAAAATTGACAAGAACCACGAAAAGTTCTTGTATTTTAAGGTAAAATCTTGAGCTATCAAAGAAAAAACGTCTCCCTCGCTGAAATATGTTCATTTGCTGAAAACCAACAAAACCACGAAAAGTTCTTGTATTTGAAGAGAAAATCTTTTTGCATTCAGGAAGAAAGATCGAGCTGACTGAAATAAGTTCATTAGATGAAAACCAACAAAAATTGACAAGAACCACGAAAAGTTCTTGTATTTTAAGGTAAAATGTTGAGCTATTAAAGAAAAAACGTCTCCCTCGCTGAAATATTTCATTTGCTGAAAACCAACAAAACCACGAAAAGTTCTTGCATTTGAAGATATAATATTTTTGCTTTAAAGAAGAAAGATCCAGCTGACTGAAATAAGTTCATTAGATGAAAACCAACAAAAATTGACAAGAACCACGAAAAGTTCTTGTATTTTAAGGTAAAATCTTGAGCTATCAAAGAAAAAACGTCTCCCTCGCTGAAATATGTTCATTTGCTGAAAACCAACAAAACCACGAAAAGTTCTTGTATTTGAAGATAAAATCTTTTTGCATTAAAGAAGAAAGATCCAGCTGACTGAAATAAGTTCATCAGATGAAAACCAACAAAAATTGACAAGAACCACGAAAAGTTCTTGTATTTTAAGGTAAAATCTTGAGCTATTAAAGAAAAAACGTCTCCCTCGCTGAAATATGTTCATTTGATGAAAACAAACAAAACCACGAAAAGTTCTTGCATTTGAAGATATAATATTTTTTGCTTTAAAGAAGAAAGATCCAGCTGACTGAAATAAGTTCATGAGATGAAAACCAACAAAAATTGACAAGAACCACGAAAGGTTCTTGTATTTTAAGGTAAAATCTTGAGCTATCAAAGAAAAAACGTCTCCCTCGCTGAAATATGTTCATTTGCTGAAAACCAACAAAACCACGAAAAGTTCTTGTATTTGAAGATAAAATCCTTTTGCATTAATGAAGAAAGATCGAGCTGACTGAAATAAGTTCATCAGATGAAAACCAACAAAAATTGACAAGAACCACGAAAAATTCTTGTATTTTAAGGTAAAATCTTGAGCTATTAGAGAAAAAACATCTCCCTCGCTGTAATATGTTCGTTTGCTGAAAACCAACAAAACCACGAAAAGTTCTTGTATTTGAAGATAAAATCTTTTTGCATTAAAGAAGGACGATCGAGCTGACTGAAATAAGTTCATTAGATGAAAACCAAGAAAAATTGACCAGAACCACGAAAAGTTCTTGTATTTTAAGATAAAATCTTGAGTGATTCAAGAAAAAACGTATCCCTCGCTGAAAAATGTTCATTTGCTGAAAACCAACAAAACCACGAAAAGTTCTTGTATTTGAAGATAAAATCTTTTTGCATTAAAGAAGAAAGATCTAGCTGGTTGAAATAAGTTCATTCGATGAAAACCAAGAAAAATTGACAAGAACCACGAAAAGTTCTTGTATTTTAAGGTAAAATCTTGAGCTATTAAAGAAAAAACGTCTCCCTCACTGAAATATGTTCATTTGCTGAAAACGAGCAAAACCACGAAAAGTTCTTGTATTTGAAGATAAAATCTTTTTGCATTGAAGAAGAAAGATCTCGCTGACTGAAATAAGTTCATTCGATGAAAACCAACAAAAATTGACAAGAACCACGAAAAGTTCTTGTATTTTAAGATTAAATCTTGAGCTATTAAAGACAAAACGTCTCCCTCGCTGAAATATGTTCATTTGCTGAAAACCAACAAAACCACAAAAAGTTCTTGTATTTGAAGATAAAATCTTTTTGCATTAAAGAAGAAAGATCTAGCTGACTGAAATAAGTTAATTAGATGACAACCAACAAAAATTGACAAGAACCACGAAAAGTTCTTGTATTTTAAGATAAAATCTTGAGGTATTAAAGAAAAAACGTCTCCCTCGCTGAAAAATGTTCATTTGCTTAAAAACCAACAAAATCACGAAAAGTCCTTGCATTTGAAGATAAAATCTTTTTGCATCAAAGAAGAAAGATCCAGCTGACTGAAATAAGTTGATGAGATGAAAACCAACAAAAATTGACAAGAACCACGAAAAGTTCTTGTATTTTAAGGTAAAATCTTGAGCTATTAAAGAAAAAACATCTCCCTCGCTGAAATATGTTCATTTGCTGAAAACCAACAAAACCACGAAAAGTTCTTGCATTTGAAGATATAATATTTTTGCTTTAAAGAAGAAAGATCCAGCTGACTGAAATAAGTTCATTAGATGAAAACCAACAAAAATTGACAAGAACCACGAAAAGTTCTTGTATTTTAAGGTAAAATCTTGAGCTATCAAAGAAAAAACGTCTCCCTCGCTGAAATATGTTCATTTGCTGAAAACCAACAAAACCACGAAAAGTTCTTGTATTTGAAGATAAAATCTTTTTGCATGAAAGAAGAAAGATATAGCTGACTGAAATAAGTTCATTAGATGAAAACCAACAAAAATTGACAAGAACCACGAAAAGTTCTTGTATTTTAAGATAAAATCTTGAGCTATTGAAGAAAAAACGTCTCCCTCGCTGAAATATGTTCATTTGCTGAAAACCAACAAAACCACGAAAAGTTCTTGTATTTGAAGAGAAAATCTTTTTGCATTCAGGAAGAAAGATCTAGCTGACTGAAATAAGTTCATTAGATGAAAACCAACAAAAAATGACAAGAACCACGAGAAGTTCTTGTATTTGAAGATAAAATCCTTTTGCATTAATGAAGAAATATCGAGCTGACTGAAATAAGTTCATCAGATGAAAACCAACAAAAATTGACAAGAACCACGAAAAATTCTTGTATTTTAAGGTAAAATCTTGAGCTATTAGAGAAAAAACATCTCCCTCGCTGTAATATGTTCGTTTGCTGAAAACCAACAAAACCACGAAAAGTTCTTGTATTTGAAGATAAAATCTTTTTGCATTAAAGAAGGACGATTGAGCTGACTGAAATAAGTTCATTAGATGAAAACCAAGAAAAATTGACCAGAACCACGAAAAGTTCTTGTATTTTAAGATAAAATCTTGAGTGATTCAAGAAAAAACGTCTCCCTCGCTGAAATATGTTCATTTGCTGAAAACCAACAAAACCACGAAAAGTTCTTGTATTTGAAGATAAAATCTTTTTGCATTAAAGATGAAAGATCCAGCTGACTGAAATAAGTTCATTAGATGAAAACCAACAAAAATTGACAAGAACCACGAAAAGTTCTTGTATTTTAAGGTAAAATCTTGAGCTATTAAAGAAAAAACGTCTCCCTCGCTGAAAAATGTTCATTTGCTGAAAACAAACAAAACCACGAAAAGTTCTTGTATTTGAAGTTAAAATCTTTTTGCATTGAAGAAGAAAGATCTCGCTGACTGAAATAAGTTCATCAGATGAAAACCAACAAAAATTGACAAGAACCACGAAAAGTTCTTGTATTTTAAGGTAAAATCTTGAGCTATTAAAGAAAAAACGTCTCCCTCGCTGACATATGTTCATTTGCTGAAAACCAACAAAACCACGAAAAGTTCTTGTATTTGAAGATAAAATCTTTTTGCTTGAAAGATGAAATATCTAGATGACTGAAGGAAGTTCATTGTATGAAAACCAACAAAAATTGACAAGAACCACGAAAAGTTCTTGTATTTTAAGGTAAAATCTTGAGCTATTAAAGAAAGAACGTCTCCCTCGCTGAAAAATGTTCATTTGCTGAAAACAAACAAAACCACGAAAAGTTCTTGTATTTGAAGTTAAAATCTTTTTGCATTGAAGAAGAAAGATCTCGCTGACTGAAATAAGTTCATCAGATGAAAACCAACAAAAATTGACAAGAACCACGAAAAGTTCTTGTATTTTAAGGTAAAATCTTGAGCTATTAAAGAAAAAACGTCTCCCTCGCTGACATATGTTCATTTGCTGAAAACCAACAAAACCACGAAAAGTTCTTGTATTTGAAGATAAAATCTTTTTGCTTGAAAGATGAAATATCTAGATGACTGAAGGAAGTTCATTGGATGAAAACCAACAAAAATTGACAAGAACCACGAAAAGTTCTTGTATTTTAAGGTAAAATCTTGGGCTATTAAGAAAAAACGTCTCCCTCGCTGAAAAATGTTCATTTGCTGAAAACCAACAAAACCACGAAAAGTTCTTGTATTTGAAGATAAAATCTTTTTGCATGAAAGAAGAAAGATCTTGCTGACTGAAATAAGTTCATTCGAAGAAAACCAACAAAAATTGACAAGAACCACGAAAAGTTCTTGTATTTTAAGATAAAATCTGACGCTATTAAAGAAAAAACGTCTCCCTCGCTGAAATATGTTCATTTGCTGAAAATCAACAAAACCACGAAAAGTTCTTGTATTTGAAGAGAAAATCTTTATGCTTTGAAGAAGAAAGATCTCGCTGAGTGAAATAAGTTCATCAGATGAAAACCAACAAAAATTGACAAGAACCACGAAAAGTTCTTGTATTTTAAGATAAAATCTGACGCTATTGAAGAAAAAACTTCTAGCTCGCTGAAATATGTTCATTTGCTGAAAACCAACAAACCACGAAAAGTTCTTGTATTTGAAGATAAAATCTTTTTGCATTAAAGAAGAAAGAACTCGCTGACTGAAACAAGTTCATTCGATGAAAACCAACAAAAATTGACAAGAAACACGAAAAGTTCTTGTATTTTAAGATAAAATCTGACGCTATTAAAGAAAAAACTTCATGCTCGCTGAAATATGTTCATTTGCTGAAAATCAACAAAACCACGAAAACTTCTTGTATTTGAAGATAAAATCTTTTTGCATTAAAGAAGAAAGATCCAGCTGACTGAAACAAGTTCATTAGATGAAAACCAACAAAAATTGACAAGAACCACGAAAAGTTCTTGTATTTTAAGATAAAATCTGACGCTATTAAAGAAAAAACTTCTCGCTCGCTGAAATATGTTCATTTGCTGAAATTTAAGATAAAATCTGACGCTATTGAAGAAAAAACTTCTAGCTCGCTGAAATATGTTCATTTGCTGAAAACCAACAAAACCACGAAAAGTTCTTGTATTTGAAGATAAAATCTTTTTGCTTTGAAGAAGAAAGATCTAGCTGACTGAAATAAGTTCATCAGAAGAAAACCAACAAAAATTGACAAGAACCACGAAAAGTTCTTGTATATTAAGATAAAATCTTCCGCTATTAAAGAAAAAACTTTGAGCTCGCTGAAATATGTTCATTTGCTGAAAATCAACAAAACCACGAAAAGTTCTTGTATTTGAAGATAAAATCTTTTTGCATTAAAGAAGAAAGATCTAGCTGACTGAAACAAGTTCATTAGATGAAAACCAACAAAAATTGACAAGAACCACGAAAAGTTCTTGTATTTTAAGATAAAATCTGACGCTATTAAAGAAAAAACTTCTTGCTCGCTGAAATATGTTCATTTGTTGAAAACCTACAAAACCACGAAAAGTTCTTGTATTTGAAGATAAAATCTTTTTGCATTAAAGAAGAAAGATCCAGCTGACTGAAATAAGTTCATCAGATGAAAACCAACAAAAATTGACAAGAACCACGAAAGGTTCTTGTATTTTAAGGTAAAATCTTGAGCTATTCAAGAAAAAACGTCGCCCTCGCTGAAATATGTTCATTTGCTGAAAACTAACAAAACCACAAAAAGTTCTTGCATTTGAAGATATAATATTTTTGCTTTAAAGAAGAAAGATCCAGCTGACTGAAATAAGTTCATTAGATGAAAACCAACAAAAATTGACAAGAACCACGAAAAGTTATTGTATTTTAAGATAAAATCTTGAGCTATTGAAGAAAAAACGTCTCCCTCGCTGAAATATGTTCATTTGCTGAAAACCAACAAAACCACGAAAAGTTCTTGTATTTGAAGAGAAAATCTTTTTGCATTCAGGAAGAAAGATCTAGCTGACTGAAATAAGTTCATTGGATGAAAACCAACAAAAAGTGACAAGAACCACGAGAAGTTCTTGTATTTGAAGATAAAATCCTTTTGCATTAATGAAGAAAGATCGAGCTGACTGAAATAAGTTCATTAGATGAAAACCAAGAAAAATTGACAAGAACCACGAAAAATTCTTGTATTTTAAGGTAAAATCTTGAGTTATTCGTTTGCTGAAAACCAACAAAACCATGAAAAGTTCTTGTATTTGAAGATAAAATCTTTTTGCATTAAAGATGAAAGATCCAGCTGACTGAAATAAGTTCATTAGATGAAAACCAACAAAAATTGACAAGAACCACGAAAAGTTCTTGTATTTTAAGGTAAAATCTTGAGCTATTAAAGAAAAAACTTCTCCCTCGCTGAAAAATTTTCATTTGCTGAAAACAAACAAAACCACGAAAAGTTCTTGTATTTGAAGATAAAATCTTTTTGCATTAAAGAAGAAAGATCCAGCTGACTGAAATAAGTTCATCAGATGAAAACCAACAAAAATTGACCAGAACCACGAAAAGTTCTTGTATTTTAAGGTAAAATCTTGAGCTATGAAAGAAAAAACGTCTCCCTCGCTGAAATATGTTCATTTGCTGAAAACCAACAAAACCACGAAAAGTTCTTGCATTTGAAGATATAATATTTTTGCTTTAAAGAAGAAAGATCCAGCTGACTGAAATAAGTTCATTAGATGAAAACCAACAAAAATTGACAAGAACCACGAAAAGTTCTTGTATTTTAAGGTAAAATCTTGAGCTATCAAAGAAAAAACGTCTCCCTCGCTGAAATATGTTCATTTGCTGAAAACCAACAAAACCACGAAAAGTTCTTGTATTTGAAGATAAAATCTTTTTGCATGAAAGAAGAAAGATATGGATAACTGAAATAAGTTCATTAGATGAAAACCAACAAAAATTGACAAGAACCACGAAAAGTTCTTGTATTTTAAGATAAAATCTTGAGCTATTGAAGAAAAAACGTCTCCTTCGCTGAAATATGTTCATTTGCTGAAAACCAACAAAACCACGAAAAGTTCTTGTATTTGAAGAGAAAATCTTTTTGCATTCAGGAAGAAAGATCCAGCTGACGGAAATAAGTTCACTAGATGAAAACCAACAAAAAGTGACAAGAACCACGAGAAGTTCTTGTATTTGAAGATAAAATCCTTTGTCATTAATGAAGAAAGATCGAGCTGACTGAAATAAGTTCATCAGATGAAAACCAAGAAAAATTGACAAGAACCACGTAAAGTTCTTGTATTTTAAGATAAAATCTGACGCTATTGAAGAAAAAACTTCGAATTCGCTGAAATATGTTCATTTGCTGAAAACCAACAAAACCACGAAAAGTTCTTGTATTTGAAGATAAAATCTTTTTGCTTTAAAGAAGGACGATCGAGCTGACTGAAATAAGTTCATTAGATGAAAACCAAGAAAAATTGACCAGAACCACGAAAAGTTCTTGTATTTTAAGATAAAATCTTGAGTGATTCAAGAAAAAACGTCTCCCTCGCTGAAATATGTTCATTTGCTGAAAACCAACAAAACCACGAAAAGTTCTTGTATTTGAAGATAAAATCTTTTTGCATTAAAGATGAAAGATCCAGCTGACTGAAATAAGTTCATAAAGATGAAAACCAACAAAAATTGACAAGAACCACGAAAAGTTCTTGTATTTTCAGGTAAAATCTTGAGCTATTAAAGAAAAAACGTCTCCCTCGCTGAAAAATGTTCATTTGCTGAAAACATACAAAACCACGAAAAGTTCTTGTATTTGAAGTTAAAATCTTTTTGCATTGAAGAAGAAAGATCTCGCTGACTGAAATAAGTTCATCAGATGAAAACCAACAAAATTTGACAAGAACCACGAAAAGTTCTTGTATTTTAAGGTAAAATCTTGAGCTATTAGAGAAAAAACGTCTCCCTCGCTGAAAAATGTTCATTTGCTGAAAACCAACAAAACCACGAAAAGTTCTTGTGTTTGAAGATAAAATCTTTTTGCATGAAAGAAGAAAGATCTTGCTGACTGAAATAAGTTCATTCGATGAAAACCAACAAAAATTGACAAGAACCACGAAAAGTTGTTGTATTTTAAGATAAAATCTTGAGCAATGAAAGAAAAAACTTCTCGCTCGCTGAAACATGTTCATTTACTGAAAATTAACAAAACCACGAAAAGTTCTTGTATTTGAAGATAAAATCTTTTTGCATTAAAGAAGAAAGATCCAGCTGACTGAAACAAGTTCATTAGATGAAAACCAACAAAAATTGACAAGAACCACGAAAAGTTCGTGTATTTTAAGATAAAATCTGACGCTATTGAAGAAAAAACTTCTCGCTCGCTGAAATATGTTCATTTGCTGAAAATTAACAAAACCAAGAAAAGTTCTTGTGTTTGAAGATAAAATCTTTTTGCTTTGAGGTAGAAAGATCGAGCTGACTGAAAGAAGTTCATCAGATCAAAACCAACAAAAATTGACAAGAACCACGAAAAGTTCTTGTATTTTAAGATAAAATCTGACGCTATTGAAGAAAAGACTTCAAGCTTGCTGAAATATGTTCATTTGCTGAAAACCAACAAAACCACGAAAAGTTCTTGAATTTGAAGATAAAATCTTTTTGCTTTGAAGAAGAAAGATCCAGCTGACTGAAATAAGTTCATTAGATGAAAACCAACAAAAATTGACAAGAACCACGAAAAGTTCTTGTATTTTAAGATAAAATCTGACGCTATTGAAGAAAAAACTTCGAGTTCGCTGAAATATGTTCATTTGCTGAAAACCAACAAAACCACGAAAAGTTCTTGTATTTGAAGATAAAATCTTTTTGCTTTGAAGAAGAAAGATCCAGCTGACTGAAATAAGTTCATAAGATGAAAACCAACAAAAATTGACAAGAACCACGAAAAGATCTTGTATTTTAAGATAAAATCTTACGCGATTAAAGAAAAAACTTCTCGCTCGCTGAAATATGTTCATTTGCTGAAAATCAACAAAATCACGAAAAGTTCTTGTATTTGAAGAGAAAATCTTTTTGCTTTGAAGAAGAAAGATCTCGCTGACTGAAATAAGTTCATTAGATCAAAACCAACAAAAATTGACAAGAACCACGAAAAGTTCTTGTATTTTAAGATAAAATCTGACGCTATTAAAGAAAAAACTTCTCGCTCGCTGAAATATGTTCATTTGCTGAAATTTAAGATAAAATCTGACGCTATTGAAGAAAAAACTTCTAGCTCGCTGAAATATGTTCATTTGCTGAAAACCAACAAAACCACGAAAAGTTGTTCTATTTGAAGATAAAATCTTTTTGCTTTGAAGAAGAAAGATCTAGCTGACTGAAATAAGTTCATCAGATGAAAACCAACAAAAATTGACAAGAACCACGAAAAGTTCTTGTATATTAAGATAAAATCTTCCGCTATTAAAGAAAAAACTTTGAGCTCGCTGAAATATGTTCATTTGCTGAAAATCAACAAAACCACGAAAAGTTCTTGTATTTGAAGATAAAATCTTTTTGCATTAAAGAAGAAAGATCCAGCTGACTGAAACAAGTTCATTCGATGAAAACCAACAAAAATTGACAAGAACCACGAAAAGTTCTTGTATTTTAAGATAAAATCTGACGCTATTAAAGAAAAAACTTCTTGCTCGCTGAAATATGTTCATTTGCTGAAAATCAACAAAACCACGAAAAGTTCTTGTATTTGAAGATAAAATCTTTTTGCTTTAAAGAAGAAAGATCTAGCTGACTGAAATAAGGTCATAAAGATGAAAACCAACAAAAATTGACAAGAACCACGAAAAGTTCTTGTATTTTCAGGTAAAATCTTGAGCTATTAAAGAAAAAACGTCTCCCTCGCTGAAAAATGTTCATTTGTTGAAAACCAACAAAACCACGAAAAGTTCTTGTATTTGAAGATAAAATATTTTTGCATTAAAGAAGAAAGATCCAGCTGACTGAAATAAGTTCATCAGATGAAAACCAACAAAAATTGACAAGAACCACGAAAAGTTCTTGTATTTTAAGGTAAAATCTTGAGCTATTAAAGAAAAAACGTCTCCCTCGCTGAAATATGTTCATTTGCTGAAAACAAACAAAACCACGAAAAGTTCTTGTATTTGAAGTTAAAATCTTTTTGCATTGAAGAAGAAAGATCTCGCTGACTGAAATAAGTTCATCAGATGAAAACCAACAAAAATTGACAAGAACCACGAAAAGTTCTTGTATTTTAAGGGAAAATCTTGAGCTATCAAAGAAAAAACGTCTCCCTCGCTGAAATATGTTCATTTGCTGAAAACCAACAAAACCACGAAAAGTTCTTGTATTTGAAGATAAAATCTTTTTGCATGAAAGAAGAAAGATATAGCTGACTGAAATAAGTTCATTAGATGAAAACCAACAAAAATTGACAAGAACCACGAAAAGTTCTTGTATTTTAAGATAAAATCTTGAGCTATTGAAGAAAAAACGTCTCCTTCGCTGAAATATGTTCATTTGCTGAAAACCAACAAAACCACGAAAAGTTCTTGTATTTGAAGAGAAAATCTTTTTGCATTCAGGAAGAAAGATCCAGCTGACGGAAATAAGTTCACGAGATGAAAACCAACAAAAAGTGACAAGAACCACGAGAAGTTCTTGTATTTGAAGATAAAATCCTTTGTCATTAATGAAGAAAGATCGAGCTGACTGAAATAAGTTCATCAGATGAAAACCAAGAAAAATTGACAAGAACCACGAAAAATTCTTGTATTTTAAGGTAAAATCTTGAGCTATTAGAGAAAAAACATCTCCCTAGCTGTAATATGTTCGTTTGCTGAAAACCAACAAAACCACGAAAAGTTCTTGTATTTGAAGATAAAATCTCTTTGCATTAAAGAAGGACGATCGAGCTGACTGAAATAAGTTCATTAGATGAAAACCAAGAAAAATTGACCAGAACCACGAAAAGTTCTTGTATTTTAAGATAAAATCTTGAGTGATTCAAGAAAAAACGTCTCCCTCGCTGAAATATGTTCATTTGCTGAAAACGAACAAAACCACGAAAAGTTCTTGTATTTCAAGTTAAAATATTTTTGCATTGAAGAAGAAAGATCTCGCTGACTGAAATGAGTTCATCAGATGAAAACCAACAAAATTTGACAAGAACCACGAAAAGTTCTTGTATTTTAAGGTAAAATCTTGAGCTATTAAAGAAAAAACGTCTCCCTCTCTGACATATGTTCATTTGCTGAAAACGAGCAAAACCACGAAAAGTTCTTGTATTTGAAGATAAAATCTTTTTGCTTGAAAGATGAAAGATCTAGATGACTGAAGGAAGTTCATTGGATGAAAACCAACAAAAATTGACGAGAACCACGAAAAGTTCTTGTATTTTAAGGTAAAATCTTGGGCTATTAAGAAAAAACGTCTCCCTCACTGAAATATGTTCATTTGCTGAAAACGAGCAAAACCACGAAAAGTTCTTGTATTTGAAGATAAAATCTTTTTGCATTGAAGAAGAAAGATCTCGCTGACTGAAATAAGTTCATTCGATGAAAACCAACAAACATTGACAAGAACCACGAAAAGTTCTTGTATTTTAAGATTTAATCTTGAGCTATTAAAGAAAAAACGTCTCCCTCGCTGAAATATGTTCATTTGCTGAAAACCAACAAAACCACGAAAAGTTCTTGTGTTTGAAGATAAAATCTTTTTGCATGAAAGAAGAAAGATCTTGCTGACTGAAATAAGTTCATTCGATGAAAACCAACAAAAATTGACAAGAACCACGAAAAGTTCTTGTATTTTAAGATAAAATCTTGAGCTATTAAAGAAAAAACTTCTCGCTCGCTGAAATATGTTCATTTACTGAAAATTAACAAAACCACGAAAAGTTCTTGTATTTGAAGATAAAATCTTTTTGCTTTGAAGAAGAAAGTTCCAGCTGACTGAAATAAGTTCATTAGATGAAAACCAACAAAAATTGACAAGAACCACGAAAAGTTCTTGTATTTTAAGATAAAATCTGACGCGATTGAAGAAAAAACTTCGAGTTCGCTGAAATATGTTCATTTGCTGAAAACCAACAAAACCACGAAAAGTTCTTGTATTTGAAGATAAAATCTTTTTGCTTTGAAGAAGAAAGATCCAGCTGACTGAAATAAGTTCATAAGATGAAAACCAACAAAAATTGACAAGAACCACGAAACGTTCTTGTATTTTAAGATAAAATCTTACGCGATTAAAGAAAAAACTTCTCGCTCGCTGAAATATGTTCATTTGCTGAAAATCAACAAATTCACGAAAAGTTCTTGTATTTGAAGAGAAAATCTTTTTGCTTTGAAGAAGAAAGATCTCGCTGACTGAAATAAGCTCATTAGATCAAAACCAACAAAAATTGACAAGAACCACGAAAAGTTCTTGTATTTTAAGATAAAATCTGACGCTATTAAAGAAAAAACTTCTCGCTCGCTGAAATATGTTCATTTGCTGAAATTTAAGATAAAATCTGACGCTATTGAAGAAAAAACTTCCAGCTCGCTGAAATATGTTCTTTTGCTGAAAACCAACAAAACCACGAAAAGTTCTTGTATTTGAAGATAAAATCTTTTTGCTTTGAAGAAGAAAGATCTAGCTGACTGAAATAAGTTCATCAGATGAAAACCAACAAAAATTGACAAGAACCACGAAAAGTTCTTGTATATTAAGATAAAATCTTCCGCTATTAAAGAAAAAACTTTGAGCTCGCTGAAAGATGTTCATTTGCTGAAAATCAACAAAACCACGAAAAGTTCTTGTATTTGAAGATAAAATCTTTTTGCATTAAAGAAGAAAGATCCAGCTGACTGAAACAAGTTCATTAGATGAAAACCAACAAAAATTGACAAGAACCACGAAAAGTTCTTGTATTTTAAGATAAAATCTGACGCTATTAAAGAAAAAACTTCTTGCTCGCTGAAATATGTTCATTTGCTGAAAATCAACAAAACCACGAAAAGTTCTTGTATTTGAAGAGAAAATCTTTTTGCATTAAAGAAGAAAGATCTAGCTGACTGAAATAAGGTCATAAAGATGAAAACCAACAAAAATTGACAAGAACCACGAAAAGTTCTTGTATTTTAAGGTAAAATCTTGAGCTATTAAAGAAAAAACGTCTCCCTCACTGAAAAATGTTCATTTGTTGAAAACCAACAAAACCACGAAAAGTTCTTGAATTTGAAGTTAAAATCTTTTTGCTTTGAAGAATAAAGATCTCGCTGACTGAAATAAGTTCATCAGATGAAAACCAACAAAATTTGACAAGAACCATGAAAAGTTCTTGTATTTTAAGGTAAAATCTTGAGCTATTAAAGAAAAAACGTCTCCCTCTCTGACATATGTTCATTTGCTGAAAACCAACAAAACCACGAAAAGTTCTTGTATTTGAAGATAAAATCTTTTTGCTTGAAAGATGAAAGATCTAGATGACTGAAGGAAGTTCATTGGATGAAAACCAACAAAAATTGACAAGAACCACGAAAAGTTCTTGTATTTTAAGGTAAAATCTTGGGCTATTAAGAAAAAACGTCTCCCTCGCTGAAATATGTTCATTTGCTTAAAACCAACAATACCACGAAAAGTTCTTGTGTTTGAAGATAAAATCTTTTTGCATTAAAGAAGAAAGATCACGCTGACTGAAATAAGTTCATGAGATGAAAACCAAGAAAAATTGACAAGAACCACGAAAAGTTCTTGTATTTTAAGATTAAATCTTGAGCTATTAAAGAAAAAACGTCTCCCTCGCTGAAATATGTTCATTTGCTGAAAACCAACAAAACCACGAAAAGTTCTTGTGTTTGAAGATAAAATCTTTTTGCATGAAAGAAGAAAGATCTTGCTGACTGAAATAAGTTCATTCGATGAAAACCAACAAAAATTGACAAGAACCACGAAAAGTTCTTGTATTTTAAGATAAAACCTTGAGCTATTAAAGAAAAAACTTCTCGCTCGCTGAAATATGTTCATTTGCTGAAAATCAACAAAATCACGAAAAGTTCTTGTATTTGAAGAGAAAATCTTTTTGCTTTGAAGAAGAAAGATCTCGCTGACTGAAATAAGTTCATTAGATCAAAACCAACAAAAATTGACAAGAACCACGAAAAGTTCTTGTATTTTAAGATAAAATCTGACGCTATTAAAGAAAAAACTTCTCGCTCGCTGAAATATGTTCATTTGCTGAAATTTAAGATAAAATCTGACGCTATTGAAGAAAAAACTTCTAGCTCGCTGAAATATGTTCATTTGCTGAAAACCAACAAAACCACGAAAAGTTCTTCTATTTGAAGATAAAATCTTTTTGCTTTGAAGAAGAAAGATCTAGCTGACTGAAATAAGTTCATCAGATGAAAACCAACAAAAATTGACAAGAACCACGAAAAGTTCTTGTATATTAAGATAAAATCTTCCGCTATTAAAGAAAAAACTTTGAGCTCGCTGAAATATGTTCATTTGCTGAAAATCAACAAAACCACGAAAAGTTCTTGTATTTGAAGATAAAATCTTTTTGCATTAAAGAAGAAAGATCGAGCTGACTGAAACAAGTTCATTAGATGAAAACCAACAAAAATTGACAAGAACCACGAAAAGTTCTTGTATTTTAAGATAAAATCTGACGCTATTAAAGAAAAAACTTCTTGCTCGCTGAAATATGTTCATTTCCTGAAAATCAACAAAACCACGAAAAGTTCTTGTATTTGAAGATAAAATCTTTTTGCATTAAAGAAGAAAGATCCAGTTGACTGAAATAAGTTCATCAGATGAAAACCAACAAAAATTGACAAGAACCACGAAAAGTTCTTGTATTTTAAGGTAAAATCTTGAGCTATTAAAGAAAAAACGTCTCCCTCGCTGAAATATGTTCATTTGCTGAAAACCAACATAACCACGAAAAGTTCTTGCATTTGAAGATATAATATTTTTGCTTTAAAGAAGAAAGATCCAGCTGACTGAAATAAGTTCATTAGATGAAAACCAACAAAAATTGACAAGAACCACGAAAAGTTCTTGTATTTTAAGGTAAAATCTTGAGCTATCAAAGAAAAAACGTCTCCCTCGCTGAAATATGTTCATTTGCTGAAAACCAACAAAACCACGAAAAGTTCTTGTATTTGAAGATAAAATCTTTTTGCATTAATGAAGAAAGATCGAGCTGACTGAAATAAGTTCATCAGATGAAAACCAACAAAAATTGACAAGAACCACGAAACATTCTTGTATTTTAAGGTAAAATCTTGAGCTATTAGAGAAAAAACATCTCCCTAGCTGTAACATGTTCGTTTGCTGAAAACCAACAAAACCATGAAAAGTTCTTGTATTTGAAGATAAAATCTTTTTGCATTCAAGAAGGACGATCGAGCTGACTGAAATAAGTTCATGAGATGAAAACCAAGAAAAATTGACCAGAACCACGAAAAGTTCTTGTATTTTAAGATAAAATCTTGAGTGATTCAAGAAAAAACGTCTCCCTCGCTGAAATATGTTCCTTTGCTGAAAACCAACAAAACCACGAAAAGTTCTTGTATTTGAAGATAAAATCTTTTTGCATTAAAGATGAAAGATCCAGCTGACTGAAATAAGTTCATTAGATGAAAACCAACAAAAATTAACAAGAACCACGAAAAGTTCTTGTATTTTAAGGTAAAATCTTGAGCTATTAAAGAAAAAACGTCTCCCTCGCTGACAGATGTTCATCTGCTGAAAACCAACAAAACCACGAAAAGTTCTTGTATTTGAAGATAAAATCTTTTTGCTTGAAAGATGAAATATCTAGATGACTGAAGGAACTTCATTGGATGAAAACCAACAAAAATTGACAAGAACCACGAAAAGTTCTTGTATTTTAAGGTAAAATCTTGGGCTATTAAGAAAAAACGTCTCCCTCGCTGAAATATGTTCATTTGCTGAAAACCAACAATACCACGAAAAGTTCTTGTGTTTGA
The DNA here is from genome assembly GCF_035084215.1 of Heptranchias perlo. Classification (NCBI taxonomy): domain Eukaryota; kingdom Metazoa; phylum Chordata; class Chondrichthyes; order Hexanchiformes; family Hexanchidae; genus Heptranchias; species Heptranchias perlo. Next base: position 79,847,674 of record NC_090330.1, read on the forward strand.
AGATAAAATCTTTTTGCATTAAAGAAAAAAGATCACGCTGACTGAATTAAGTTCATGAGATGAAAACCAAGAAAAATTGACAAGAACCACGAAAAGTTCTTGTATTTTAAGATAAAATCTTGAGCTATTAAAGAAAAAACGTATCCCTCGCTGAAAAATGTTCATTTGCTGAAAACCAACAAAACCACGAAAAGTTCTTGTATTTGAAGATAAAATCTTTTTGCATTAAAGAAGAAAGATCGAGCTGACTGAAATAAGTTCATTCGATGAAAACCAAGAAAAATTGACAAGAACCACGAAAAGTTCTTGTATTTTAAGGTAAAATCTTGAGCTATGAAAGAAAAAACGTCTCCCTCGCTGAAATATGTTCATTTGCTGAAAACCAACAAAACCACGAAAGGTTCTTGCATTTGAAGATAAAATCTTTTTGCATGAAAGAAGAAAGATCCAGAAGACTGAAATAAGTTCATTAGATGAAAACCAACAAAAATTGACAAGAACCACAAAAAGTTCATGTATTTGAAGATAAAATCTTTTTGCATGAAAGAAGAAAGATCCAGCTGACTGAAATCAGTTCATCAGATGAAAACCATCAAAAATTGACAAGAACCACGAAAAGTTCTTGTATTTTAAGGTAAAATCTTGAGCTATTAAAGAAAAAACGTCTCCCTCGCTGAAATATGTTCATTTGCTGAAAACCAACAAAACCACGAAAAGTTCTTGCATTTGAAGATATAATATTTTTGCTTTAAAGAAGAAAGATCCAGCTGACTGAAATAAGTTCATCAGATGAAAACCAACAAAAATTGACAAGAACCACGAAAGGTTCTTGTATTTTAAGATAAAATCTGACGCTATTGAAGAAAAAACTTCTAGCTCGCTGAAATATGTTCATTTGCTGAAAACCAACAAAACCACGAAAAGTTCTTGTATTTGAAGATAAAATCTTTTTGCATTAAAGAAGAAAGATCTCGCTGACTGAAACAAGTTCATTAGATGAAAACCAACAAAAATTGACAAGAAACACGAAAAGTTCTTGTATTTTAAGATAAAATCTGACGCGATCAAAGAAAAAACTTCTTGCTCGCTGAAATATGTACATTTGCTGAAAATCAACAAAACCACGAAAAGTTCTTGTATTTGAAGATAAAATCTTTTTGCATTAAAGAAGAAAGATCGAGCTGACTGAAACAAGTTCATTTGATGAAAACCAACAAAAATTGACAAGAACCACGAAAAGTTCTTGTATATTAAGATAAAATCTGACGCTATTAAAGAAAAAACTTCTTGCTCGCTGAAATATGTTCATTTGCTGAAAATCAACAAAACCACGAAAAGTTCTTGTATTTGAAGATAAAATCTTTTTGCATTAAAGAAGAAAGATCTAGCTGACTGAAATAAGGTCATAAAGATGAAAACCAACAAAAATTGACAAGAACCACGAAAAGTTCTTGTATTTTAAGGTAAAATCTTGAGCTATTAAAGAAAAAACGTCTCCCTCGCTGAAAAATGTTCATTTGTTGAAAACCTACAAAACCACGAAAAGTTCTTGTATTTGAAGATAAAATCTTTTTGCAATAAAGAAGAAAGATCCAGCTGACTGAAATAAGTTCATTAGATGAAAACCAACAAAAATTGACAAGAACCACGAAAAGTTATTGTATTTTAAGATAAAATCTTGAGCTATTGAAGAAAAAACGTCTCCCTCGCTGAAATATGTTCATTTGCTGAAAACCAACAAAACCACGAAAAGTTCTTGTATTTGAAGAGAAAATCTTTTTGCATTTAGGAAGAAAGATCTAGCTGACTGAAATAAGTTCATTAGATGAAAACCAAGAAAAAGTGACAAGAACCACGAGAAGTTCTTGTATTTGAAGATAAAATCCTTTTGCATTAATGAAGAAAGATCGAGCTGACTGAAATAAGTTCATTAGATGAAAACCAAGAAAAATTGACAAGAACCACGAAAAATTCTTGTATTTTAAGGTAAAATCTTGAGTTATTAGAGAAAAAACATCTCCCTAGCTGTAATATGTTCGTTTGCTGAAAACCAACAAAACCACGAAAAGTTCTTGTATTTGAAGAGAAAATCTTTTTGCATTAAAGAAGGACGATCGAGCTGACTGAAATAAGGTCATAAAGATGAAAACCAACAAAAATTGACAAGAACCACGAAAAGTTCTTGTATTTTAAGGTAAAATCTTGAGCTGTTAAAGAAAAAACGTCTCCCTCGCTGAAAAATGTTCATTTGTTGAAAACCAACAAAACCACGAAAAGTTCTTGTATTTGAAGATAAAATCTTTTTGCATTAAAGAAGAAAGATCCAGCTGACTGAAATCAGTTCATCAGATGAAAACCATCAAAAATTGACAAGAACCACGAAAAGTTCTTGTATTTTAAGGTAAAATCTTGAGCTATTAAAGAAAAAACGTCTCCCTCGCTGAAATATGTTCATTTGCTGAAAACCAACAAAACCACGAAAAGTTCTTGCATTTGAAGATATAATATTTTTGCTTTAAAGAAGAAAGATCCAGCTGACTGAAATAAGTTCATCAGATGAAAACCAACAAAAATTGACAAGAACCACGAAAAGTTCTTGTATTTTAAGGTAAAATCTTGAGCTATCAAAGAAAAAACGTCTCGCTCGCTGAAATATGTTCATTTGCTGAAAACCAACAAAACCACGAAAAGTTCTTGTATTTGAAGATAAAATCTTTTTGCATGAAAGAAGAAAGATATTGCTGACTGAAATAAGTTCATTAGATGAAAACCAACAAAAATTGACAAGAACCACGAAAAGTTCTTGTATTTTAAGATAAAATCTTGAGCTATTGAAGTAAAAAAGGTCTCCTTCGCTGAATTATGTTCATTTGCTGAAAACCAACAAAACCACGAAAAGTTCTTGTATTTGAAGAGAAAATCTTTTTGAATTCAGGAAGAAAGATCTAGCTGACGGAAATAAGTTCACTAGATGAAAACCAACAAAAAGTGACAAGAACCACGAGAAGTTCTTGTATTTGAAGATAAAATCCTTTTGCATTAATGAAGAAAGATCGAGCTGACTGAAATAAGTTCATCAGATGAAAACCAACAAAATTTGACAAGAACCACGAAAAGTTCTTGTATTTTAAGGTAAAATCTTGAGCTATTTAAGAAAAAACGTCTCCCTCGCTGACATATGTTCATTTGCTGAAAACCAACAAAACCACGAAAAGTTCTTGTATTTGAAGATAAAATCTTTTTGCTTGAAAGATGAAAGATCTCGATGACTGAAGGAAGTTCATTGGATGAAAACCAACAAAAATTGACAAGAACCACGAAAAGTTCTTGTATTTTAAGGTAAAATCTTGAGCTATTAAAGAAAAAATGTATCCCTCGCTGAAAAATGTGCATTTGCTGAAAACCAACAAAACCACGAAAAGTTCTTGTATTTGAAGATAAAATCTTTTTGCATTAAAGAAGAAAGATCGAGCTGACTGAAATAAGTTCATTCGATGAAAACCAAGAAAAATTGACAAGAACCACGAAAAGTTCTTGTATTTTAAGGTAAAATCTTGAGCTATTAAAGAAAAAACGTCTCCCTCACTGAAATATGTTCATTTGGTGAAAACGAGCAAAACCACGAAAAGTTCATGTATTTGAAGATAAAATCTTTTTGCATTGAAGAAGAAAGATCTCGCTGACTGAAATAAGTTCATTCGATGAAAACCAACAAAAATTGACAAGAACCACGAAAAGTTCTTGTATTTTAAGATAAAATCTTGAGCTATTAAAGAAAAAACTTCTCGCTCGCTGAAATATGTTCATTTACTGAAAATTAACAAAACCACGAAAAGTTCTTGTATTTGATGATAAAATCTTTTTGCTTTGAGGAAGAAAGATCGAGCTGACTGAAAGAAGTTCATCAGATCAAAACCAACAAAAATTGACAAGAACCACGAAAAGTTCTTGTATTTTAAGATAAAGTCTGACGCTATTGAAGAAAAAACTTCAAGCTTGCTGAAATATGTTCATTTGCTGAAAACCAACAAAACCACGAAAAGTTCTTGAATTTGAAGATAAAATCTTTTTGCTTTGAAGAAGAAAGATCCAGCTGACTGAAATAAGTTCATTAGATGAAAACCAACAAAAATTGACAAGAACCACGAAAAGTTCTTGTATTTTAAGATAAAATCTGACGCTATTGAAGAAAAAACTTCGAGTTCGCTGAAATATGTTCATTTGCTGAAAACCAACAAAACCACGAAAAGTTCTTGTATTTGAAGATAAAATCTTTTTGCTTTGAAGAAGAAAGATCCAGCTGACTGAAATAAGTTCATAAGATGAAAACCAACAAAAATTGACAAGAACCACGAAAAGTTCTTGTATTTTAAGATAAAATCTTACGCGATTAAAGAAAAAACTTTGAGCTCGCTGAAATATGTTCATTTGCTGAAAATCAACAAAACCACGAAAAGTTCTTGTATTTGAAGATAAAATCTTTTTGCATGAAAGAAGAAAGATCTAGCTGACTGAAACAAGTTCATTGGATGAAAACCAACAAAAATTGACAAGAACCACGAAAAGTTCTTGTATTTTAAGATAAAATCTGACGTTATTAAAGAAAAAACTTCTTGCTCGCTGAAATATGTTCATTTGCTGAAAATCAACAAAACCACGAAAAGTTCTTGTATTTGAAGATAAAATCTTTTTGCATTAAAGAAGAAAGATCTAGCTGACTGAAATAAGGTCATAAAGATGAAAACCAACAAAAATTGACAAGAACCACGAAAAGTTCTTGTATTTTAAGGTAAAATCTTGAGCTATTAAAGAAAAAACGTCTCCCTCGCTGAAATATGTTCATTTGCTGAAAACCAACAAAACCACGAAAAGTTCTTGCATTTGAAGATATAATATTTTTGCTTTCAAGAAGAAAGATCCAGCTGACTGAAATAAGTTCATAAGATGAAAACCAACAAAAATTGACAAGAACCACGAAAAGTTCTTGTATTTTAAGGTAAAATCTCGAGCTATCAAAGAAAAAACGTCTCCCTCGCTGAAATATGCTCATTTGCTGAAAACCAACAAAACCACGAAAAGTTCTTGTATTTGAAGATAAAATCTTTTGCATGAAAGAAGAAAGATATAGCTGACTGAAATAAGTTCATTAGATGAAAACCAACAAAAATTGACAACAACCACGAAAAGTTCTTGTATTTTAAGATAAAATCTTGAGCTATTGAAGAAAAAACGTCTCCCTCGCTGAAATATGTTCATTTGCTGAAAACCAACAAAACCACGAAAAGTTCTTGTATTTGAAGAGAAAATCTTTTTGCATTCAGGAAGAAAGATCTAGCTGACTGAAATAAGTTCATTGGATGAAAACCAACAAAAAGTGACAAGAACCACGAGAAGTTCTTGTATTTGAAGATAAAATCCTTTTGCATTAATGAAGAAAGATCGAGCTGACTGAAATAAGTTCATCAGATGAAAACCAACAAAAATTGACAAGAACCACGAAAAATTCTTGTATTTTAAGGTAAAATCTTGAGCTATTAGAGAAAAAACATCTCCCTAGCTGTAATATGTTCGTTTGCTGAAAACCAACAAAACCACGAAAAGTTCTTGTGTTTGAAGATAAAATCTTGAGTGATTCAAGAAAAAACGTCTCCCTCGCTGAAATATGTTCATTTGCTGAAAACCAACAAAACCACGAAAAGTTCTTGTATCTGAAGATAAAATCTTTTTGCATTAAAGATGAAAGATCCAGCTGACTGAAATAAGTTCATTAGATGAAAACCAACAAAAATTAACAAGAACCACGAAAAGTTCTTGTATTTTAAGGTAAAATCTTGAGCTATTAAAGAAAAAACGTCTCCCTCGCTGACATCTGTTCATTTGCTGAAAACCAACAAAACCACGAAAAGTTCTTGTATTTGAAGATAAAATCTTTTTGCTTGAAAGATGAAAGATCTAGATGACTGAAGGAAGTTCATTGGATGAAAACCAACAAAAATTGACAAGAACCACGAAAAGTTCTTGTATTTTAAGGTAAAATCTTGGGCTATTAAAAAAAAACGTCTCCCTCGCTGAAATATGTTCATTTGCTGAAAACCAACAATACCACGAAAAGTTCTTGTGTTTGAAGATAAAATCTTTTTGCATTAAAGAAGAAAGATCACGCTGACTGAAATAAGTTCATGAGATGAAAACCAAGAAAAATTGACAAGAACCACGAAAAGTTCTTGTATTTTAAGATAAAATCTTGAGCTATTAAAGAAAAAACGTATCCCTCGCTGAAAAATGTTCATTTGCTGAAAACCAACAAAACCACGAAAAGTTCTTGTATTTGAAGATAAAATCTTTTTGCATTAAAGAAGAAAGATCTAGCTGACTGAAATAAGTTCATTCGATGAAAACCAAGAAAAATTGACAAGAACCACGAAAAGTTCTTGTATTTTAAGATAAAATCTTGAGCTATTCAAGAAAAAACGTCTCCCTCGCTGAAATATGTTCATTTGCTGAAAACCAACAAAACCACGAAAAGTTCTTGTATTTGAAGATAAAATCTTTTTGCATTAAAGAAGAAAGATCGAGCTGACTGAAACAAGTTCATGAGATGAAAACCAACAAAAATTGACAAGAACCACGAAAAGTTCTTGTATTTTAAGATAAAATCTGACGCTATTAAAGAAAAAACTTCTTGCTCGCTGAAATATGTTCATTTGCTGAAAATCAACAAAACCACGAAAAGTTCTTGTATTTGAAGATAAAATCTTTTTGCATTAAAGAAGAAAGATCCAGCTGACTGAAACAAGTTCATTGGATGAAAACCAACAAAAATTGACAAGAACCACGAAAAGTTCTTGTATTTTAAGATAAAATCTGACGCTATTAAAGAAAAAACTTCTCGCTCGCTGAAATATGTTCATTTGCTGAAAATTAACAAAACCACGAAAAGTTCTTGTATTTGAAGATGAAATCTTTTTGCTTTGAGGTAGAAAGATCGAGCTGACTGAAAGAAGTTCATCAGATCAAAACCAACAAAAATTGACAAGAACCACGAAAAGTTGTGTATTTTAAGATAAAATCTGACGCTATTGAAGAAAAAACTTCAAGCTCGCTGAAATATGTTCATTTGCTGAAAACCAACAAAACCACGAAAAGTTCTTGTATTTGAAGATAAAATCTTTTTGCTTTGAAGAAGAAAGATCCAGCTGACTGAAATAATTTCATAAGATGACAACCAACAAAAATTGACAAGAACCACGAAAAGTTCTTGTATTTTAAGATAAAATCTTACGCGATTAAAGAAAAAACTTCTCCCTCGCTGAAATATGTTCATTTGCTGAAAATCAACAAAATCACGAAAAGTTCTTGTATTTGAAGAGAAAATCTTTTTGCTTTGAGGAAGAAAGATCTCGCTGACTGAAATAAGTTCATTTCATGAAAACCAACAAAAATTGACAAGAACCACGAAAAGTTCTTGTATTTTAAGATAAAATCTGACGCTATTGAAGAAAAAACTTCTAGCTCTCTGAAATATGTTCATTTGCTGAAAACCAACAAAACCACAAAAAGTTCTTGTATTTGAAGATAAAATCTTTTTGCATTAAACAAGAAAGATCCAGCTGACTGAAAAAAGTTCATTGGATGAAAACCAACAAAAATTGACAAGAACCACGAAAAGTTCTTGTATTTTAAGATAAAATCTGACGCTATTAAAGAAAAAACTTCTCGCTCGCTGAAATATGTTCATTTGCTGAAAATTAACAAAACCACGAAAAGTTCTTGTATTTGAAGAAAAAATCTTTTTGCTTTGAGGTAGAAAGATCGAGCTGACTGAAAGAAGTTCATCAGATCAAAACCAACAAAAATTGACAAGAACCACGAAAAGTTCTTGTATTTTAAGATAAAATCTGACGCTATTGAAGAAAAAACTTCAAGCTCGCTGAAATATGTTCATTTGCTGAAAACCAACAAAACCACGAAAAGTTCTTGTATTTGAAGAGAAAATCTTTTTGCTTTGAAGAAGAAAGATCTCGCTGACTGAAATAAGTTCATTAGATCAAAACCAACAAAATTTGACAAGAACCACGAAAAGTTCTTGTATTTTAAGATAAAATCTGACGCTATTGAACAAAAAACTTCCAGCTCGCTGAAATATGTTCATTTGCTGAAAACCAACAAAACCACGAAAAGTTCTTGTATTTGAAGATAAAATCTTTTTGCATTAAAGAAGAAAGATCTAGCTGACTGAAACAAGTTCATCAGATGAAAACCAACAAAAATTGACAAGAACCACGAAAAGTTCTTGTATTTTAAGATAAAATCTGACGCTATTAAAGAAAAAACTTCTTGCTCGCTGAAATATGTTCATTTGCTGAAAACCAACAAAACCACGAAAAGTTCTTGTATTTGAAGAGAAAATCTTTTTGCATTAAAGAAGAAAGATCTAGCTGACTGAAACAAGTTCGTTGGATGAAAACCAACAAAAATTGACAAGAACCACGAAAAGTTCTTGTATTTTAAGATAAAATCTGACGCTATTGAAGAAAAAACTTCTCGCTCGCTGAAATATGTTCATTTGCTGAAAATTAACAAAACCACGAAAAGTTCTTGTATTTGAAGATAAAATCTTTTTGCTTTGAGGTAGAAAGATCGAGCTGACTGAAAGAAGTTCATCAGATCAAAACCAACAAAAATTGACAAGAACCACGAAAAGTTCTTGTATTTTAAGATAAAATTTGACGCTATTGAAGAAAAAACTGCAAGCTCGCTGAAATATGTTCATTTGCTGAAAACCAACAAAACCACGAAAAGTTCTTGTATTTGAAGAGAAAATCTTTTTGCTTTGAAGAAGAAAGATCTCGCTGACTGAAATAAGTTCATTAGATCAAAACCAACAAAATTTGACAAGAACCACGAAAAGTTCTTGTATTTTAAGATAAAATCTGACGCGATTGAAGAAAAAACTTCTAGCTCGCTGAAATATGTTCATTTGCTGAAAACCAACAAAACCACAAAAAGTTCTTGTATTTGAAGATAAAATCTTTTTGCATTAAAGAAGAAAGATCTCGCTGACTGAAACAAGTTCATCAGATGAAAACCAACAAAAATTGACAAGAACCACGAAAAGTTCTTGTATTTTAAGATAAAATCTGACGCTATTAAAGAAAAAACTTCAAGCTCGCTGAAATATGTTCATTTGCTGAAAATTAACAAAACCACGAAAAGTTCTTGTATTTGAAGATAAAATCTTTTTGCTTTGAGGATGAAAGATCGAGCTGACTGAAAGAAGTTCGTCAGATCAAAACCAACAAAAATTGACAAGAACCACGAAAAGTTCTTGTATTTCAAGATAAAATCTGACGCTATTAAAGAAAAAACTTCTTGCTCGCTGAAATATGTTCATTTGCTGAAAATCAACAAAACCACGAAAAGTTCTTGTATTTGAAGATAAAATCTTTTTGCATTAAAGAAAGATCGAGCTGACTGAAAGAAGTTCATCAGATCAAAACCAACAAAAATTGACAAGAACCACGAAAAGTTCTTGTATTTTAAGATAAAATCTGACGCTATTGAAGAAAAAACTTCAAGCTCGCTGAAATATGTTCATTTGCTGAAAACCAACAAAACCACGAAAAGTTCTTGTATTTGAAGAGAAAATCTTATTGCTTTGAAGAAGAAAGATCTCGCTGACTGAAATAAGTTCATTAGATCAAAACCAACAAAATTTGACAAGAACCACGAAAAGTTCTTGTATTTTAAGATAAAATCTGACGCTATTGAAGAAAAAACTTCTAGCTCGCTGAAATATGTTCATTTGCTGAAAACCAACAAAACCACGAAAAGTTCTTGTATTTGAAGATAAAATCTTTTTGCATTAAAGAAGAAAGATCCAGCTGACTGAAACAAGTTCATTAGATGAAAAACAACAAAAATTGACAAGAACCACGAAAAGTTCTTGTATTTTAAGATAAAATCTGACGCTATTAAAGAAAAAACTTCTTGCTCGCTGAAATATGTTCATTTGCTGAAAATCAACAAAACCACGAAAAGTTCTTGTATTTGAAGATAAAATCTTTTTGCATTAAAGAAGAAAGATCTAGCTGACTGAAACAAGTTCATTAGATTAAAACCAACAAAAATTGACAAGAACCACGAAAAGTTCTTGTATTTTAAGATAAAATATTGAGCGATTAAAGAAAAAACGTCTCCATCGCTGAAAAATGTTCATTTGGTGAAAACCAACAAAACCACGAAAAGTTCTTGTATTTGAAGAGAAAATCTTTTTGCATTAAAGAAGAAAGATCTAGCTGACTGAAACAAGTTCATTGGATGAAAACCAACAAAAATTGACAAGAACCACGAAAAGTTCTTGTATTTTAAGATAAAATCTGACGCTATTAAAGAAAAAACTTCTCGCTCGCTGAAATATGTTCATTTGCTGAAAATTAACAAAACCACGAAAAGTTCTTGTATTTGAAGATAAAATCTTTTTGCTTTGAGGTAGAAAGATCGAGCTGACTGAAAGAAGTTCATCAGATCAAAACCAACAAAAATTGACAAGAACCACGAAAAGTTCTTGTATTTTAAGATAAAATCTGACGCTATTGAAGAAAAAACTGCAAGCTCGCTGAAATATGTTCATTTGCTGAAAACCAACAAAACCACGAAAAGTTCTTGTATTTGAAGAGAAAATCTTTTTGCTTTGAAGAAGAAAGATCTCGCTGACTGAAATAAGTTCATTAGATCAAAACCAACAAAATTTGACAAGAACCACGAAAAGTTCTTGTATTTTAAGATAAAATCTGACGCGATTGAAGAAAAAACTTCTCGCTCGCTGAAATATGTTCATTTGCTGAAAGCCAACAAAACCACAAAAAGTTCTTGTATTTGAAGATAAAATCTTTTTGCATTAAAGAAGAAAGATCTCGCTGACTGAAACAAGTTCATTAGATGAAAACCAACAAAAATTGACAAGAACCATGAAAAGTTCTTGTATTTTAAGATAAAATCTGACGCTATTAAAGAAAAAACTTCTCGCTCGCTGAAATATGTTCATTTGCTGAAAATCAACAAAACCACGAAAAGTTCTTGTATTTGAAGAGAAAATCTTTTTGCTTTGAAGAAGAAAGATCTCGCTGACTGAAATAAGTTCATTAGATCAAAACCAACAAAAATTGACAAGAACCACGAAAAGTTCTTGTATTTTAAGATAAAATCTTCCGCTATTAAAGAAAAAACTTCTTGCTCGCTGAAATATGTTCATTTGCTGAAAATCAACAAAACCACGAAAAGTTCTTGTATTTGAAGAGAAAATCTTTTTGCTTTGAGGAAGAAAGATCGAGCTGACTGAAATAAGTTGATCAGATCAAAACCAACAAAAATTGACAAGAACCACGAAAAGTTCTTGTATTTTAAGATAAAATCTGACGCTATTGAAGAAAAAACTTCTCGCTCGCTGAAATATGTTCATTTACTGAAAATTAACAAAACCACGAAAAGTTCTTGTATTTGAAGAGAAAATCTTTTTGCTTTGAAGAAGAAAGATCTCGCTGACTGAAATAAGTTCATCAGATGAAAACCAACAAAAATTGACAAGAACCACGAAAAGTTCTTGTATTTTAAGATAAAATCTGACGCTATTGAAGAAAAAACTTCTAGCTCGCTGAAATATGTTCATTTGCTGAAAACCAACAAAACCACGAAAAGTTCTTGTATTTCAAGATAAAATCTTTTTGCATTAAAGAAGAAAGATCTAGCTGACTGAAACAAGTTCATGAGATGAATACCAACAAAAATTGACAAGAACCACGAAAAGTTCTTGTATTTTAAGATAAAATCTGACGCTATTAAAGAAAAAACTTCTTGCTCGCTGAAATATGTTCATTTGCTGAAAATCAACAAAACCACGAAAAGTTCTTGTATTTGAAGATAAAATCTTTTTGCATTAAAGAAGAAAGATCTAGCTGACTGAAACAAGTTCATTAGATGGAAACCAACAAAAATTGACAAGAACCACGAAAAGTTCTTGTATTTTAAGATAAAATCTGACGCTATTAAAGAAAAAACTTCTCGCTCGCTGAAATATGTTCATTTGCTGAAAATTAACAAAACCACGAAAAGTTCTTGTATTTGAAGATAAAATCTTTTTGCTTTGAGGTAGAAAGATCGAGCTGACTGAAAGAAGTTCATCAGATCAAAACCAACAGAAATTGACAAGAACCACGAAAAGTTCTTGTATTTTAAGATAAAATCTGACGCTATTGAAGAAAAAACTTCAAGCTCGCTGAAATATGTTCATTTGCTGAAAACCAACAAAACCACGAAAAGTTCTTGTATTTGAAGATAAAATCTTTTTGCATTAAAGAAGAAAGATCCAGCTGACTGAAACAAGTTCATTAGATGAAAACCAACAAAAATTGTCAAGAACCACGAAAAGTTCTTGTATTTTAAGATAAAATCTGACGCTATTAAAGAAAAAACTTCTTGCTCGCTGAAATATGTTCATTTGCTGAAAATCAACAAAACCACGAAAAGTTCTTGTATTTGAAGATAAAATCTTTTTGCATTAAAGAAGAAAGATCCAGCTGACTGAAACAAGTTCATTAGATGAAAACTAACAAAAATTGACAAGAACCACGAAAAGTTCTTGTATTTTAAGATAAAATATTGAGCGATTAAAGAAAAAACGTCTCCATCGCTGAAAAATGTTCATTTGCTGAAAACCAACAAAACCACGAAAAGTTCTTGTATTTGAAGAGAAAATCTTTTTGCATTAAAGAAGAAAGATCTAGCTGACTGAAACAAGTTCATCAGATCAAAACCAACAAAAATTGACAAGAACCACGAAAAGTTCTTGTATTTTAAGATAAAATCTGACGCTATTGAAGAAAAAACTGCAAGCTCGCTGAAATATGTTCATTTGCTGAAAACCAACAAAACCACGAAAAGTTCTTGTATTTGAAGAGAAAATCTTTTTGCTTTGAAGAAGAAAGATCTCGCTGACTGAAATAAGTTCATTAGATCAAAACCAACAAAATTTGACAAGAACCACGAAAAGTTCTTGTATTTTAAGATAAAATCTGACGCTATTGAAGAAAAAACTTCTAGCTCGCTGAAATATGTTCATTTGCTGAAAACCAACAAAACCACAAAAAGTTCTTGTATTTGAAGATAAAATCTTTTTGCATTAAAGAAGAAAGATCTCGCTGACTGAAACAAGTTCATCAGATGAAAAACAACAAAAATTGACAAGAACCACGAAAAGTTCTTGTATTTTAAGATAAAATCTGACGCTATTAAAGAAAAAACTTCAAGCTCGCTGAAATATGTTCATTTGCTGAAAATTAACAAAACCACGAAAAGTTCCTGTATTTGAAGATAAAATCTTTTTGCTTTGAGGATGAAAGATCGAGCTGACTGAAAGAAGTTCGTCAGATCAAAACCAACAAAAATTGACAAGAACCACGAAAAGTTCTTGTATTTCAAGATAAAATCTGACGCTATTAAAGAAAAAACTTCTTGCTCGCTGAAATATGTCCATTTGCTGAAAATCAACAAAACCACGAAAAGTTCTTGTATTTGAAGAGAAAATCTTTTTGCTTGAAGAAAGATCTCGCTGACTGAAATAAGTTCATTAGATCAAAAGCAACAAAATTTGACAAGAACCACGAAAAGTTCTTGTATTTTAAGATAAAATCTGACGCTATTGAAGAAAAAACTTCTAGCTCGCTGAAATATGTTCATTTGCTGAAAACCAACAAAACCACGAAAAGTTCTTGTATTTGAAGATAAAATCTTTTTGCATTAAAGAAGAAAGATCTCGCTGACTGAAATAAGTTCATTAGATCAAAACCAACAAAAATTGACAAGAACCACGAAAAGTTCTTGTATTTTAAGATAAAATCTTCCGCTATTAAAGAAAAAATTTTGAGCTCGCTGAAATATGTTCATTTGCTGAAAACCAACAAAACCACGAAAAGTTCTTGTATTTGAAGATAAAATCTTTTTGCATTAAAGAAGAAAGATCCAGCTGACTGAAACAAGTTCATTAGATGAAAACCAAGAAAAATTGACAAGAACCACGAAAAGTTCTTGTATTTTGAGATAAAATATTGAGCGATTAAAGAAAAAACGTCTCCATCGCTGAAAAATGTTCATTTGCTGAAAACCAACAAAACCACGAAAAGTTCTTGTATTTGAAGAGAAATTCTTTTTGCATTAAAGAAAAAAGATCGAGCTGACTGAAACAAGTTCATTGGATGAAAACCAACAAAAATTGACAAGAACCACGAAAAGTTCTTGTATTTTAAGATAAAATCTGACGCTATTAAAGAAAAAACTTCTCGCTCGCTGAAATATGTTCATTTGCTGAAAATTAACAAAACCACGAAAAGTTCTTGTATTTGAAGATAAAATCTTTTTGATTTGAGGTAGAAAGATCGAGCTGACTGAAAGAAGTTCATCAGATCAAAACCAACAAAAATTGACAAGAACCACGAAAAGTTCTTGTATTTTAAGATAAAATCTGACGCTATTAAAGAAAAAACTTCTCGCTCGCTGAAATATGTTCATTTGCTGAAAATCAACAAAACCACGAAAAGTTCTTGTATTTGAAGAGAAAATCTTTTTGCTTTGAAGAAGAAAGATCTCGCTGACTGAAATAAGTTCATTAGATCAAAACCAACAAAAATTGACAAGAACCACGAAAAGTTCTTGTATTTTAAGATAAAATCTTCCGCTATTAAAGAAAAAATTTTGAGCTCGCTGAAATATGTTCATTTGCTGAAAATCAACAAAACCACGAAAAGTTCTTGTATTTGAAGATAAAATCTTTTTGCTTTGAGGAAGAAAGATCGAGCTGACTGAAATAAGTTGATCAGATCAAAACCAACAAAAATTGACAAGATCCACGAAAAGTTCTTGTATTTTAAGATAAAATCTGACGCTATTGAAGAAAAAACTTCTCGCTCGCTGAAATATGTTCATTTACTGAAAATTAACAAAACCACGAAAAGTTGTTGTATTTGAAGAGAAAATCTTTTTGCTTTGAAGAAGAAAGATCTCGCTGACTGAAACAAGTTAATTAGATGGAAACCAACAAAAATTGACAAGAACCACGAAAAGTTCTTGTATTTTAAGATAAAATCTGACGCTATTAAAGAAAAAACCTCTCGCTGGCTGAAATATGTTCATTTGCTGAAAATTAACAAAACCACGAAAAGTTCTTGTATTTGAAGATAAAATCTTTTTGCTTTGAGGAAGTAAGATCGAGCTGTCTGAAATAAGTTTATCAGATCAAAATCAACAAAAATTGACAAGAACCACAAAAAGTTCTTGTATTTTAAGATAAAATCTGACGCTATTAAAGAAAAAACTTCTCGCTGGCTGAAATATGTTCATTTGCTGAAAATCAACAAAACCACGAAAAGTTCTTGCATTTGAAGAGAAAATCTTTTTGCTTTGAAGAAGAAAGATCTCGCTGACTGAAATAAGTTCATCAGATGAAAACCAACAAAAATTGACAAGAACCACGAAAAGTTCTTGTATTTTAAGATAAAATCTGACGCTATTGAAGAAAAAACTTCTAGCTCGCTGAAATATGTTCATTTGCTGAAAATCAACAAAACCACGAAAAGTTCTTGTATTTGAAGATGAAATCTTTTTGCATTAAAGAAGAAAGATCCAGCTGACTGAAACAAGTTCATTCGATGAAAACCAACAAAAATTGACAAGAACCACGAAAAGTTCTTGTATTTTAAGATTAAACCTTCCGCTATTAAAGAAAAAACTTTGAGCTCGCTGAAATATGTTCATTTGCTGAAAATCAACAAAACCACGAAAAGTTCTTGTATTTGAAGATAAAATCTTTTTGCTTTGAGGAAGAAAGATCGAGCTGACTGAAATAAGTTGATCAGATGAAAACCAACAAAAATTGACAAGAACCACGAAAAGTTCTTGTATTTTAAGATAAAATCTGACGCTATGAAAGAAAAAACTTCTCGCTCGCTGAAATATGTTCATTTGCTGAAAATCAACAAAACCACGAAAAGTTCTTGTATTTGAAGATAAAATCTTTTTGCATTAAAGAAGAAAGATCTAGCTGACTGAAACAAGTTCATGAGATGAAAACCAACAAAAATTGACAAGAACCACGAAAAGTTCTTGTATTTTAAGATAAAATCTGACGCTATTAAAGAAAAAACTTCTTGCTCGCTGAAATATGTTCATTTGCTGAAAATCAACAAAACCACGAAAAGTTCTTGTATTTGAAGATAAAATCTTTTTGCATTAAAGAAGAAAGATCGAGCTGACTGAAACAAGTTCATTAGATGAAAACCAACAAAAATTGACAAGAACCACGAAAAGTTCTTGTATTTTAAGATAAAATCTGACGCTATTAAAGAAAAAACTTCTCGCTCGCTGAAATATGTTCATTTGCTGAAAATTAACAAAACCACGAAAAGTTCTTGTATTTGAAGATGAAATCTTTTTGCATTAAAGAAGAAAGATCCAGCTGACTGAAACAAGTTCATTCGATGAAAACCAACAAAAATTGACAAGAACCACGAAAAGTTCTTGTATTTTAAGATTAAACCTTCCGCTATTAAAGAAAAAACTTTGAGCTCGCTGAAATATGTTCATTTGCTGAAAATCAACAAAACCACGAAAAGTTCTTGTATTTGAAGATAAAATCTTTTTGCTTTGAGGAAGAAAGATCGAGCTGACTGAAATAAGTTGATCAGATGAAAACCAACAAAAATTGACAAGAACCACGAAAAGTTCTTGTATTTTAAGATAAAATCTGACGCTATGAAAGAAAAAACTTCTCGCTCGCTGAAATATGTTCATTTGCTGAAAATCAACAAAACCACGAAAAGTTCTTGTATTTGAAGATAAAATCTTTTTGCATTAAAGAAGAAAGATCAAGCTGACTGAAACAAGTTCATGAGATGAAAACCAACAAAAATTGACAAGAACCACGAAAAGTTCTTGTATTTTAAGATAAAATCTGACGCTATTAAAGAAAAAACTTCTTGCTCGCTGAAATATGTTCATTTGCTGAAAATCAACAAAACCACGAAAAGTTCTTGTATTTGAAGATAAAATCGTTTTGCATTAAAGAAGAAAGATCGAGCTGACTGAAACAAGTTCATTAGATGAAAACCAACAAAAATTGACAAGAACCACGAAAAGTTCTTGTATTTTAAGATAAAATCTGACGCTATTAAAGAAAAAACTTCTCGCTCGCTGAAATATGTTCATTTGCTGAAAATTAACAAAACCACGAAAAGTTCTTGTATTTGAAGATAAAATCTTTTTGCTTTGAGGTAGGAAGATCGAGCTGACTGAAAGAAGTTCATCAGATCAAAACCAACAAAAATTGACAAGAACCACGAAAAGTTCTTGTATTTTAAGATAAAATCTGGCGCTATTGAAGAAAAAACTTCAAGCTCGCTGAAATATGTTCATTTGCTGAAAACCAACAAAAAACCACGAAAAGTTCTTGATTTTGAAGATAAAATCTTTTTGCTTTGAAGAAGAAAGATCCAGCTGACTGTAATAAGTTCATTAGATGAAAACCAACAAAAATTGACAAGAACCACGAAAAGTTCTTGTATTTTAAGATAAAATCTGATGCTATTGAAGAAAAAATTTGAGCTCGCTGAAATATGTTCATTTGCTGAAAATCAACAAAACCACGAAAAGTTCTTGTATTTGAAGATAAAATCTTTTTGCTTTGAGGAAGTCAGATCGAGCTGTCTGAAATAAGTTTATCAGATCAAAATCAACAAAAATTGACAAGAACCACAAAAAGTTCATGTATTTTAAGATAAAATCTGAAGCTATTAAAGAAAAAAACTTCTCGCTGGCTGAAATATGTTCATTTGCTGAAAATCAACAAAACCACGAAAAGTTCTTGCATTTGAAGAGAAAATCTTTTTGCTTTGAAGAAGAAAGATCTCGCTGACTGAAATAAGTTCATCAGATGAAAACCAACAAAAATTGACAAGAACCACGAAAAGTTCTTGTATTTTAAGATAAAATCTGACGCTATTGAAGAAAAAACTTCTAGCTCGCTGAAATATGTTCATTTGCTGAAAATCAACAAAACCACGAAAAGTTCTTGTATTTGAAGATGAAATCTTTTTGCATTAAAGAAGAAAGATCCAGCTGACTGAAACAAGTTCATTCGATGAAAACCAACAAAAATTGACAAGAACCACGAAAAGTTCTTGTATTTTAAGATTAAACCTTCCGCTATTAAAGAAAAAACTTTGAGCTCGCTGAAATATGTTCATTTGCTGAAAATCAACAAAACCACGAAAAGTTCTTGTATTTGAAGATAAAATCTTTTTGCTTTGAGGAAGAAAGATCGAGCTGACTGAAATAAGTTGATCAGATGAAAACCAACAAAAATTGACAAGAACCACGAAAAGTTCTTGTATTTTAAGATAAAATCTGACGCTATGAAAGAAAAAACTTCTCGCTCGCTGAAATATGTTCATTTGCTGAAAATCAACAAAACCACGAAAAGTTCTTGTATTTGAAGATAAAATCTTTTTGCATTAAAGAAGAAAGATCTAGCTGACTGAAACAAGTTCATGAGATGAAAACCAACAAAAATTGACAAGAACCACGAAAAGTTCTTGTATTTTAAGATAAAATCTGACGCTATTAAAGAAAAAACTTCTTGCTCGCTGAAATATGTTCATTTGCTGAAAATCAACAAAACCACGAAAAGTTCTTGTATTTGAAGATAAAATCTTTTTGCATTAAAGAAGAAAGATCGAGCTGACTGAAACAAGTTCATTAGATGAAAACCAACAAAAATTGACAAGAACCACGAAAAGTTCTTGTATTTTAAGATAAAATCTGATGCTATTGAAGAAAAAATTTGAGCTCGCTGAAATATGTTCATTTGCTGAAAATCAACAAAACCACGAAAAGTTCTTGTATTTGAAGATAAAATCTTTTTGCTTTGAGGAAGTCAGATCGAGCTGTCTGAAATAAGTTTATCAGATCAAAATCAACAAAAATTGACAAGAACCACAAAAAGTTCATGTATTTTAAGATAAAATCTGAAGCTATTAAAGAAAAAAACTTCTCGCTGGCTGAAATATGTTCATTTGCTGAAAATCAACAAAACCACGAAAAGTTCTTGTATTTGAAGAGAAAATCTTTTTGCTTTGAAGAAGAAAGATCTCGCTGACTGAAATAAGTTCATCAGATGAAAACCAACAAAAATTGACAAGAACCACGAAAAGTTCTTGTATTTTAAGATAAAATCTGACGCTATTGAAGAAAAAACTTCTAGCTCGCTGAAATATGTTCATTTGCTGAAAACCAACAAAACCACGAAAAGTTCTTGGATTTGAAGATAAAATCTTTTTGCTTTAAAGAAGAAAGATCTTGCTGACTGAAACAAGTTCATTAGATGAAAACCAACAAAAATTGACAAGAACCACGAAAAGTTCTTGTATTTTAAGATAAAATCTGACGCTATTAAAGAAAAAACTTCTTGCTCGCTGAAATATGTTCATTTGCTGAAAATCAACAAAACCACGAAAAGTTCTTGTATTTGAAGATAAAATCTTTTTGCATTGAAGAAGAAAGATCTAGCTGACTGAAACAAGTTCATTAGATGAAAACCAACAAAAATTGACAAGAACCACGAAAAGTTCTTGTATTTTGAGATAAAATCTGACGCTATTAAAGACAAAACTTCTCGCTCGCTGAAATATGTTCATTTGCTGAAAATTAACAAAACCACGAAAAGTTCTTGTATTTGAAGATAAAATATTTTTGCTTTGAGGTAGAAAGATCGAGCTGACTGAAAGAAGTTCATCAGATCAAAACCAACAAAAATTGACAAGAACCACGAAAAGTTCTTGTATTTTAAGATAAAATCTGACGCTATTGAAGAAAAAGCTTCAAGCTCGCTGAAATATGTTCATTTGCTGAAAACCAACAAAACCACGAAAAGTTCTTGAAGTTGAAGATAAAATCTTTTTGCTTTGAAGAAGAAAGATCGAGCTGACTGAAATAAGTTCATGAGATGAAAACCAACAAAAATTGACAAGAACCACGAAAAGTTCTTGTATTTTAAGATAAAATCTGACGCTATTGAAGAAAAAACTTCTAGCTCGCTGAAATATGTTCATTTGCTGAAAACCAACAAAACCACGAAAAGTTCTTGTATTTGAAGATAAAATCTTTTTGCTTTGAAGAAGAAAGATCGAGCTGACTGAAAGAAGTTCATCAGATCAAAACCAACAAAAATTGACAAGAACCACGAAAAGTTCTTGTATTTTAAGATAAAATCTGACGCTATTGAAGAAAAAACTTCAAGCTCGCTGAAATATGTTCATTTGCTGAAAATCAACAAAACCACGAAAAGTTCTTGTATTTGAAGATAAAATCTTTTTGCATTGAAGAAGAAAGATCTAGCTGACTGAAACAAGTTCATTAGATGAAAACCAACAAAAATTGACAAGAACCACGAAAAGTTCTTGTATTTTAAGATAAAATCTGACGCAATTAAAGACAAAACTTCTCGCTCGCTGAAATATGTTCATTTGCTGAAAATTAACAAAACCACAAAAAGTTCTTGTATTTGAAGAAAAAATCTTTTTGCATTAAAGAAGAAAGATCTAGCTGACTGAAACAAGTTCATTAGATGAAAACCAACAAAAATTGACAAGAACCACGAAAAGTTCTTGTATTTTAAGATAAAATCTGACGCTATTAAAGAAAAAACTTCTCGCTCGCTGAAATATGTTCATTTGCTGAAAATCAACAAAACCACGAAAAGTTCTTGTATTTGAAGAGAAAATCTTTTTGCTTTGAAGAAGAAAGATCTCGCTGACTGAAATAAGTTCATTAGATCAAAACCAACAAAAATTGACAAGAACCACGAAAAGTTCTTGTATTTTAAGATAAAATCTTCCGCTATTAAAGAAAAAATTTTGAGCTCGCTGAAATATGTTCATTTGCTGAAAATCAACAAAACCACGAAAAGTTCTTGTATTTTAAGATAAAATCTGACGCTATTGAAGAAAAAACTTCTAGCTCGCTGAAATATGTTCATTTGCTGAAAACCAACAAAACCACGAATAGTTCTTGTATTTGAAGATAAAATCTTTTTGCATTAAAGAAGAAAGATCTAGCTGACTGAAACAAGTTCATGAGATGAAAACCAACAAAAATTGACAAGAACCACGAAAAGTTCTTGTATTTTAAGATAAAATCTGACGCTATTAAAGAAAAAACTTCTTGCTCGCTGAAATATGTTCATTTGCTGAAAATCAACAAAACCACGAAAAGTTCTTGTATTTGAAGATAAAATCTTTTTGCATTAAAGAAGAAAGATCTAGCTGACTGAAACAAGTTAATTAGATGGAAACCAACAAAAATTGACAAGAACCACGAAAAGTTCTTGTATTTTAAGATAAAATCTGACGCTATTAAAGAAAAAACCTCTCGCTGGCTGAAATATGTTCATTTGCTGAAAATTAACAAAACCACGAAAAGTTCTTGTATTTGAAGATAAAATCTTTTTGCTTTGAGGAAGTAAGATCGAGCTGTCTGAAATAAGTTTATCAGATCAAAATCAACAAAAATTGACAAGAACCACAAAAAGTTCTTGTATTTTAAGATAAAATCTGACGCTATTAAAGAAAATCTTCTCGCTGGCTGAAATATGTTCATTTGCTGAAAATCAACAAAACCACGAAAAGTTGTTGTATTTGAAGATGAAATCTTTTTGCATTAAAGAAGAAAGATCGAGCTGGCTGAAATAAGTTGATCAGATGAAAACCAACAAAAATTGACAAGAACCACGAAAAGTTCTTGTATTTTAAGATAAAATCTGACGCTATGAAAGAAAAAACTTCTCGCTCGCTGAAATATGTTCATTTGCTGAAAATCAACAAAACCACGAAAAGTTCTTGTATTTGAAGATAAAATCTTTTTGCATTAAAGAAGAAAGATCTAGCTGACTGAAACAAGTTCATGAGATGAAAACCAACAAAAATTGACAAGAACCACGAAAAGTTCTTGTATTTTAAGATAAAATCTGACGCTATTAAAGAAAAAACTTCTTGCTCGCTGAAATATGTTCATTTGCTGAAAATTAACAAAACCACAAAAAGTTCTTGTATTTGAAGAAAAAATCTTTTTGCTTTGAAGAAGAAAGATCGAGCTGACTGAAAGAAGTTCATCAGATCAAAACCAACAAAAATTGACAAGAACCACGAAAAGTTCTTGTATTTTAAGATAAAATCTGACGCTATTGAAGAAAAAACTTCAAGCTCGCTGAAATATGTTCATTTGCTGAAAATCAACAAAACCACGAAAAGTTCTTGTATTTGAAGATAAAATCTTTTTGCATTGAAGAAGAAAGATCTAGCTGACTGAAACAAGTTCATTAGATGAAAACCAACAAAAATTGACAAGAACCACGAAAAGTTCTTGTATTTTAAGATAAAATCTGACGCTATTAAAGACAAAACTTCTCGCTCGCTGAAATATGTTCATTTGCTGAAAATTAACAAAACCACAAAAAGTTCTTGTATTTGAAGAAAAAATCTTTTTGCATTAAAGAAGAAAGATCTAGCTGACTGAAACAAGTTCATTAGATGAAAACCAACAAAAATTGACAAGAACCACGAAAAGTTCTTGTATTTTAAGATAAAATCTGACGCTATTAAAGAAAAAACTTCTCGCTCGCTGAAATATGTTCATTTGCTGAAAATCAACAAAACCACGAAAAGTTCTTGTATTTGAAGAGAAAATCTTTTTGCTTTGAAGAAGAAAGATCTCGCTGACTGAAATAAGTTCATTAGATCAAAACCAACAAAAATTGACAAGAACCACGAAAAGTTCTTGTATTTTAAGATAAAATCTTCCGCTATTAAAGAAAAAATTTTGAGCTCGCTGAAATATGTTCATTTGCTGAAAATCAACAAAACCACGAAAAGTTCTTGTATTTTAAGATAAAATCTGACGCTATTGAAGAAAAAACTTCTAGCTCGCTGAAATATGTTCATTTGCTGAAAACCAACAAAACCACGAATAGTTCTTGTATTTGAAGATAAAATCTTTTTGCATTAAAGAAGAAAGATCTAGCTGACTGAAACAAGTTCATGAGATGAAAACCAACAAAAATTGACAAGAACCACGAAAAGTTCTTGTATTTTAAGATAAAATCTGACGCTATTAAAGAAAAAACTTCTTGCTCGCTGAAATATGTTCATTTGCTGAAAATCAACAAAACCACGAAAAGTTCTTGTATTTGAAGATAAAATCTTTTTGCATTAAAGAAGAAAGATCTAGCTGACTGAAACAAGTTAATTAGATGGAAACCAACAAAAATTGACAAGAACCACGAAAAGTTCTTGTATTTTAAGATAAAATCTGACGCTATTAAAGAAAAAACCTCTCGCTGGCTGAAATATGTTCATTTGCTGAAAATTAACAAAACCACGAAAAGTTCTTGTATTTGAAGATAAAATCTTTTTGCTTTGAGGAAGTAAGATCGAGCTGTCTGAAATAAGTTTATCAGATCAAAATCAACAAAAATTGACAAGAACCACAAAAAGTTCTTGTATTTTAAGATAAAATCTGACGCTATTAAAGAAAATCTTCTCGCTGGCTGAAATATGTTCATTTGCTGAAAATCAACAAAACCACGAAAAGTTGTTGTATTTGAAGATGAAATCTTTTTGCATTAAAGAAGAAAGATCGAGCTGGCTGAAATAAGTTGATCAGATGAAAACCAACAAAAATTGACAAGAACCACGAAAAGTTCTTGTATTTTAAGATAAAATCTGACGCTATGAAAGAAAAAACTTCTCGCTCGCTGAAATATGTTCATTTGCTGAAAATCAACAAAACCACGAAAAGTTCTTGTATTTGAAGATAAAATCTTTTTGCATTAAAGAAGAAAGATCTAGCTGACTGAAACAAGTTCATGAGATGAAAACCAACAAAAATTGACAAGAACCACGAAAAGTTCTTGTATTTTAAGATAAAATCTGACGCTATTAAAGAAAAAACTTCTTGCTCGCTGAAATATGTTCATTTGCTGAAAATCAACAAAACCACGAAAAGTTCTTGTATTTGAAGATAAAATCTTTTTGCATTAAAGAAGAAAGATCGAGCTGACTGAAACAAGTTCATTAGATGAAAACCAACAAAAATTGACAAGAACCACGAAAAGTTCTTGTATTTTAAGATAAAATCTGACGCTATTAAAGAAAAAACTTCTCGCTCGCTGAAATATGTTCATTTGCTGAAAATTAACAAAACCACGAAAAGTTCTTGTATTTGAAGATAAAATCTTTTTGCTTTGAGGTAGAAAGATCGAGCTGACTGAAAGAAGTTCATCAGATCAAAACCAACAAAAATTGACAAGAACCACGAAAAGTTCTTGTATTTTAAGATAAAATCTGGCGCTATTGAAGAAAAAACTTCAAGCTCGCTGAAATATGTTCATTTGCTGAAAACCAACAAAAAACCACGAAAAGTTCTTGAATTTGAAGATAAAATCTTTTTGCTTTGAAGAAGAAAGATCTCGCTGACTGAAATAAGTTCATCAGATGAAAACCAACAAAAATTGACAAGAACCACGAAAAGTTCTTGTATTTTAAGATAAAATCTGACGCTATTGAAGAAAAAACTTCTAGCTCGCTGAAATATGTTCATTTGCTGAAAACCAACAAAACCACGAAAAGTTCTTGTATTTGAAGATAAAATCTTTTTGCTTTAAAGAAGAAAGATCTTGCTGACTGAAACAAGTTCATTAGATGAAAACCAACAAAAATTGACAAGAACCACGAAAAGTTCTTGTATTTTAAGATAAAATCTGACGCTATTAAAGAAAAAACTTCTTGCTCGCTGAAATATGTTCATTTGCTGAAAATCAACAAAACCACGAAAAGTTCTTGTATTTGAAGATAAAATCTTTTTGCATTGAAGAAGAAAGATCTAGCTGACTGAAACAAGTTCATTAGATGAAAACCAACAAAAATTGACAAGAACCACGAAAAGTTCTTGTATTTTGAGATAAAATCTGACGCTATTAAAGACAAAACTTCTCGCTCGCTGAAATATGTTCATTTGCTGAAAATTAACAAAACCACGAAAAGTTCTTGTATTTGAAGATAAAATCTTTTTGCTTTGAGGTAGAAAGATCGAGCTGACTGAAAGAAGTTCATCAGATCAAAACCAACAAAAATTGACAAGAACCACGAAAAGTTCTTGTATTTTAAGATAAAATCTGACGCTATTGAAGAAAAAACTGCAAGCTCGCTGAAATATGTTCATTTGCTGAAAACCAACAAAACCACGAAAAGTTCTTGTATTTGAAGAGAAAATCTTTTTGCTTTGAAGAAGAAAGATCTAGCTGACTGAAACAAGTTGATTAGATGAAAATCAACAAAAATTGACAAGAACCACGAAAAGTTCTTGTATTTTAAGATAAAATCTGACGCTATTAAAGACAAAACTTCTCGCTCGCTGAAATATGTTCATTTGCTGAAAATTAACAAAACCACGAAAAGTTCTTGTATTTGAAGATAAAATCTTTTTGCTTTGAGGTAGAAAGATCGAGCTGACTGAAAGAAGTTCATCAGATCAAAACCAACAAAAATTGACAAGAACCACGAAAAGTTCTTGTATTTTAAGATAAAATCTGACGCTTATGAAGAAAAAACTTCAAGCTCGCTGAAATATGTTCATTTGCTGAAAACCAACAAAACCACGAAAAGTTCTTGAAGTTGAAGATAAAATCTTTTTGCTTTGAAGAAGAAAGATCTAGCTGACTGAAATAAGTTCATTCGATGAAAACCAACAAAAATTGACAAGAACCACGAAAAGTTCTTGTATTTTAGGATAAAATCTGACGCTATTGAAGAAAAAACTTCAAGCTCGCTGAAATATGTTCATTTGCTGAAAACCAACAAAACCACGAAAAGTTCTTGAATTTGAAGATAAAATCTTTTTTGCTTTGAAGAAGAAAGATCTAGTTGACTGAAACAAGTTCATTAGATGAAAACCAACAAAAATTGACAAGAACCACGAAAAGTTCTTGTATTTTAAGATAAAATCTGACGCGATTAAAGAAAAAACTTCTCGCTCGCTGAAATATGTTCATTTGCTGAAAACCAACAAAACCACGAAAAGTTCTTGAATTTGAAGATAAAATCTTTTTGCTTTCAAGAAGAAAGATCTAGCTGACTGAAACAAGTTCATTAGATGAAAACCAACAAAAATTGACAAGAACCACGAAAAGTTCTTGTATTTTAAGATAAAATCTGACGCTATTGAAGAAAAAACATCTAGCTCGCTGAAATATGTTCTTTTGCTGAAAACCAACAAAACCACGAAAAGTTCTTGTATTTGAAGATAAAATCTTTTTGCATTAAAGAAGAAAGATCTAGCTGACTGAAACAAGTTCATGAGATGAAAACCAACTAAAATTGACAAGAACCACGAAAAGTTCTTGTATTTTAAGATAAAATCTGACGCTATTAAAGAAAAAACTTTGAGCTCGCTGAAATATGTTCATTTGCTGAAAACCAACAAAACCACGAAAAGTTCTTGTATTTGAAGATAAAATCTTTTTGCTTTGAAGAAGAAAGATCGAGCTGACTGAAAGAAGTTCATCAGATCAAAACCAACAAAAATTGACAAGAACCACGAAAAGTTCTTGTATTTTAAGATAAAATCTGACGCTATTGAAGAAAAAACTTCAAGCTCGCTGAAATATGTTCATTTGCTGAAAACCAACAAAACCACGAAAAGTTCTTGTATTTGAAGATAAAATCTTTTTGCTTTGAAGAAGAAAGATCTAGCTGACTGAAATAAGTTCATTCGATGAAAACCAACAAAAATTGACAAGAACCACGAAAAGTTCTTGTATTTTAGGTTAAATCTGACGCTATTGAAGAAAAAACTTCAAGCTCGCTGAAATATGTTCATTTGCTGAAAATCAACAAAACCACGAAAAGTTCTTGTATTTGAAGATTAAATCTTGTTGCTTTGAGGAAGAAAGATCGAGCTGACTGAAATAAGTTGATCAGATCAAATCCAACAAAAATTGACAAGAACCACGAAAAGTTCTTGCATTTTAAGATAAAATCTGACGCTATTCAAGAAAAAACTTCTCGCTCGCTGAAATATGTTCATTTGCTGAAAATCAACAAAACCACGAAAAGTTCTTGTATTTGAAGAGAAAATCTTTTTGCTTTGAAGAAGAAAGATCTCGCTGACTGAAATAAGTTCATCAAATGAAAACCAACAAAAATTGACAAGAACCACGAAAAGGTCTTGTATTTTAAGATAAAATCTGACGCTATTGAAGAAAAAACTTCTCGCTCACTGAAATATGTTCATTTGCTGAAAACCAACAAAACCACGAAAAGTTCTTGTATTTGAAGATAAAATCTTTTTGCATTAAAGAAGAAAGATCCAGCTGACTGAAACAAGTTCATTAGATGAAAACCAACAAAAATTGACAAGAACCACGAAAAGTTCTTGTATTTTAAGATAAAATCTGACGCTATTAAAGAAAAAACTTCTTGCTCGCTGAAATATGTTCATTTGCTGAAAATCAACAAAACCACGAAAAGTTCTTGTATTTGAAGATAAAATCTTTTTGCATTAAAGAAGAAAGATCTAGCTGACTGAAACAAGTTCATTAGATGAAAACCAACAAAAATTGACAAGAACCACGAAAAGTTCTTGTATTTTAAGATAAAATCTGACGCTATTAAAGAAAAAACTTCTCGCTCGCTGAAATATGTTCATTTGCTCAAAATTAACAAAACCACGAAAAGTTCTTGTATTTGAAGATAAAATCTTTTTGCTTTGAGGTAGAAAGATCGAGCTGACTGAAAGAAGTTCATCAGATCAAAACCAACAAAAATTGACAAGAACCACGAAAAGTTCTTGTATTTTAAGATAAAATCTGACGCTATTGAAGAAAATACTTCAAGCTCGCTGAAATATGTTCATTTGCTGAAAACCAACAAAACCACGAAAAGTTCTTGAATTTGAAGATAAAATCTTTTTGCTTTGAAGAAAGATCTAGCTGACTGAAATAAGTTCATGAGATGAAAACCAACAAAAATTGACAAGAACCACGAAAAGTTCTTGTATTTTAAGATAAAATCTGACGCTATTGAAGAAAAAACTTCTAGCTCGCTGAAATATGTTCATTTGCTGAAAACCAACAAAACCACGAAAAGTTCTTGTATTTGAAGATAAAATCTTTTTGCTTTGAAGAAGAAACATCGAGCTGACTGAAAGAAGTTCATCAGATCAAAACCAACAAAAATTGACAAGAACCACGAAAAGTTCTTGTATTTTAAGATAAAATCTGACGCTATTGAAGAAAAAACTTCAAGCTCGCTGAAATATGTTCATTTGCTGAAAACCAACAAAACCACGAAAAGTTCTTGTATTTGAAGATAAAATCTTTTTGCTTTGAAGAAGAAAGATCTAGCTGACTGAAATAAGTTCATTCGATGAAAACCAACAAAAATTGACAAGAACCACGAAAAGTTCTTGTATTTTAGGATAAAATCTGACGCTATTGAAGAAAAAACTTCAAGCTCGCTGAAATATGTTCATTTGCTGAAAACCAACAAAACCACAAAAAGTTCTTGAATTTGAAGATAAAATCTTTTTGCTTTGAAGAAGAAAGATCGAGCTGACTGAAACAAGTTCATTAGATGAAAACCAACAAAAATTGACAAGAACCACGAAAAGTTCTTGTATTTTAAGATAAAATCTTCCGCTATTAAAGAAAAAAACTTTGAGCTCGCTGAAATATGTTCATTTGCTGAAAATCAACAAAACCACGAAAAGTTCTTGTGTTTGAAGATAAAATCTTTTTGCATTAAAGAAGAAAGATCTAGCTGACTGAAACAAGTTCATCAGATAAAAACCAATAAAAATTGACAAGAACCACGAAAAGTTCTTGTATTTTAAGATAAAATCTGACGCTATTAAAGAAAAAACTTCTCGCTCGCTGAAATATGTTCATTTGCTGAAAACCAACAAAACCACGAAAAGTTCTTGAATTTGAAGATAAAATCTTTTTGCTTTCAAGAAGAAAGATCCAGCTGACTGAAATAAGTTCATTCGATGAAAACCAAGAAAAATTGACAAGAACCACGAAAAGTTCTTGTATTTTAAAATAAAATCTTACGCGATTAAAGAAAAAACTTCTCGCTCGCTGAAGTATGTTCATTTGCTGAAAATCAACAAAACCACGAAAAGTTCTTGTATTTGAAGATAAAATCTTTTTGCTTTGAAGAAGAAAGATCTCGCTGACTGAAATAAGTTCATCAGATGAAAACCAAAAAAATTGACAAGAACCACGAAAAGTTCTTGTATTTTAAGATAAAATCTGACGCTATTGAAGAAAAAACATCTAGCTCGCTGAAATATGTTCTTTTGCTGAAAACCAACAAAACCACGAAAAGTTCTTGTATTTGAAGATAAAATCTTTTTGCATTAAAGAAGAAAGATCTAGCTGACTGAAACAAGTTCATTCGATGAAAACCAACAAAAATTGACAAGAACCACGAAAAGTTCTTGTATTTTAAGATAAAATCTGACGCTATTAAAGAAAAAACTTCTCGCTCGCTGAAATATGTTCATTTGCTGAAAATTAACAAAACCACGAAAAGTTCTTGTATTTGAAGATAAAATCTTTTTGCTTTTAGGTAGAAAGATCGAGCTGACTGAAAGAAGTTCATCAGATCAAAATCAACAAAAATTGACAAGAACCACGAAAAGTTCTTGTATTTTAAGATAAAATCTGACGCTATTGAAGAAAAAACTTCGAGCTCGCTGAAATATGTTCATTTGCTGAAAAACAACAAAGCCACGAAAAGTTCTTGTATTTGAAGATAAAATCTTTTTGCTTTGAAGAAGAAAGATCTGGCTGACTGAAATAAGTTCATTAGATGAAAACCAACAAAAATTGACAAGAACCACGAAAATTTCTTGTATTTTAAGATAGAATCTTCCGCTATTAAAGAAAAAACTTTGAGCTCGCTGAAATATGTTCATTTGCTGAACATCAACAAAACAACGAAAAGTTCTTGTATTTGAAGATAAAATCTTTTTGCTTTGAGGGAGAAAGATCGAGCTGACTGAAATAAGTTGATCAGATCAAAACCAACAAAAATTGACAAGAACCACGAAAAGTTCTTGCATTTTAAGATAAAATCTGACGCTATTAAAGAAAAAACTTCTCGCTCGCTGAAATATGTTCATTTGCTGAAAATCAACAAAACCACGAAAAGTTCTTGTATTTGAAGAGAAAATCTTTTTGCTTTGAAGAAGAAAGATCCAGCTGACTGAAACAAGTTCATTAGATGAAAACCAACAAAAATTGACAAGAACCACGAAAAGTTCTTGTATTTTAAGATAAAATCTGACGCTATTAAAGAAAAAACTTCTCGCTCGCTGAAATATGTTCATTTGCTCAAAATTAACAAAACCACGAAAAGTTCTTGTATTTGAAGATAAAATCTTTTTGCTTTTAGGTAGAAAGATCGAGCTGACTGAAAGAAGTTCATCAGATCAAAATCAACAAAAATTGACAAGTACCACGAAAAGTTCTTGTATTTTAAGATAAAATCTGACGCTATTGAAGAAAAAACTTCGAGCTCGCTGAAATATGTTCATTTGCTGTAAACCAACAAAACCACGAAAAGTTCTTGTATTTGAAGATAAAATCTTTTTGCTTTGAAGAAGAAAGATCTGGCTGACTGAAATATGTTCATTAGATGAAAACCAACAAAAATTGACAAGAACCACGAAAAGTTCTTGTATTTTAAGATAAAATCTGACGCTATTAAAGAAAAAACTTCTTGCTCGCTGAAATATGTTCATCTGCTGAAAATCAACAAAACCACGAAAAGTTCTTGTATTTGAAGATAAAATCTTTTTGCTTTGAGGTAGAAAGATCGAGCTGACTGAAAGACGTTCATCAGATCAAAACCAACAAAAATTTACAAGAACCACGAAAAGTTCTTGTATTTGAAGATAAAATCTGACGCTGTTGAAGAAAAAACTTCAAGCTCGCTGAAATATGTTCATTTGCTGAAAACCAACAAAACCACGAAAAGTTCTTGTATTTGAAGATAAAATCTTTTTGCATTAAAGAAGAAAGATCGAGCTGACTGAAACAAGTTCATTAGATGAAAACCAACAAAAATTGACAAGAACCACGAAAAGTTCTTGTATTTTAAGATAAAATCTGACGCTATTAAAGAAAAAACTTCTCGCTCGCTGAAATATGTTCATTTGCTGAAAATTAACAAAACCACGAAAAGTTCTTGTATTTGAAGATAAAATCTTTTTGCTTTGAGGTAGAAAGATCGAGCTGACTGAAAGAAGTTCATCAGATCAAAACCAACAAAAATTGACAAGAACCACGAAAAGTTCTTGTATTTTAAGATAAAATCTGACGCTATTGAAGAAAAAACTTCAAGCTGGCTGAATTATGTTCATTTGCTGAAAACCAATAAAACCACAAAAAGTTCTTGTATTTGAAGAGAAAATCTTTTTGCTTTGAGGATGAAAGATCGAGCTGACTGAAAGAAGTTCATCAGATCAAAACCAACAAAAATTGACAAGAACCACGAAAAGTTCTTGTATTTTAAGATAAAATCTGACGCTATTAAAGAAAAAACTTCTTGCTCGCTGAAATATGTTCATTTGCTGAAAATCAACAAAACCACGAAAGGTTCTTGTATTTGAAGATAAAATCTTTTTGCATTAAAGAAGAAAGATCTAGCTGACTGAAACAAGTTCATTAGATTAAAACCAACAAAAATTGAAAAGAACCAGGAAAAGTTCTTGTATTTTAAGGTAAAATCTTGAGCTGTTAAAGAAAAAACTTCTCGCTCGCTGAAATATGTTCAGTTGCTGAAAATTAACAAAACCACGAGAAGTTCTTGTATTTGAAGATAAAATCTTTTTGCTTTGAGGTAGAAAGATCGAGCTGACTGAAAGAAGTTCATCAGATCAAAACCAACAAAAATTGACAAGAACCACGAAAAGTTCTTGTATTTTAAGATAAAATCTGACGCTATTGAAGAAAAAACTTCAAGCTCGCTGAAATATGTTCATTTGCTGAAAACCAACAAAACCACGAAAAGTTCTTGTATTTGAAGATAAAATCTTTTTGCTTTGAAGAAGAAAGATCTGGCTGACTGAAATAAGTTCATTGGATGAAAACCAACAAAAATTGACAAGAACCACGAAAAGTTCTTGTATTTTAAGATAAAATCTGACGCTATTAAAGAAAAAACTTCTCGCTCGCTGAAATATGTTCATTTGCTGAAAACCAACAAAACCACGAAAAGTTCTTGAATTTGAAGATAAAATCTTTTTGCATTAAAGAAGAAAGATCTAGCTGACTGAAACAAGTTCATTAGATGAAAACCAACAAAAATTGACAAGAACCACGAAAAGTTCTTGTATTTTAAGATAAAATCTGACGCTATTAAAGAAAAAACTTCTCGCTCGCTGAAATATGTTCATTTGCTGAAAATTAACAAAACCACGAAAAGTTCTTGTATTTGAAGATAAAATCTTTTTGCTTTGAGGTAGAAAGATCGTGCTGACTGAAAGAAGTTCATCAGATCAAAACCAACAAAAATTGACAAGATCCACGAAAAGTTCTTGTATTTTAAGATAAAATCTGACACTATTGAAGAAAAAACTTCAAGCTCGCTGAAATATGTTCATTTGCTGAAAACCAACAAAACCACGAAAAGTTCTTGAATTTGAAGATAAAATCTTTTTGCTTTGAAGAAGAAAGATCCAGCTGACTGAAATAAGTTCATCAGATGAAAACCAACAAAAATTGACAAGAACCACGAAAAGTTCTTGTATTTTAAGATAAAATCTGACGCTATTGAAGAAAAAACTTGAAGCTCGCTGAAATATGTTCATTTGCTGAAAACCAACAAAACCACGAAAAGTTCTTGTGTTTGAAGATAAAATCTTTTTGCTTTGAAGAAGAAAGATCTGGCTGACTGAAATAAGTTGATCAGATCAAAACCAACAAAAATTGACAAGAACCACGAAAAGTTCTTGTATTTTAAGATAAAATCTGACGCTATTGAAGAAAAAACTTCTAGCTCACTGAAATATGTTCATTTGCTGAAAAACAACAAAACCACGAAAAGTTCTTGTATTTGAAGATAAAATCTTTTTGCATTTAAGAAGAAAGATCCAGCTGACTGAAACAAGTTCATTCGATGAAAACCAACAAAAATTGACAAGAACCACGAAAAGTTCTTGTATTTTAAGATAAAATCTGACGCTATTAAAGAAAAAACTTCTCGCTCGCTGAAATATGTTCATTTGCTCAAAATTAACAAAACCACGAAAAGTTCTTGTATTTGAAGATAAAATCTTTTTGCTTTGAGGTAGAAAGATCGTGCTGACTGAAAGAAGTTCATCAGATCAAAACCAACAAAAATTGACAAGATCCACGAAAAGTTCTTGTATTTTAAGATAAAATCTGACACTATTGAAGAAAAAACTTCAAGCTCGCTGAAATATGTTCATTTGCTGAAAACCAACAAAACCACGAAAAGTTCTTGAATTTGAAGATAAAATCTTTTTGCTTTGAAGAAGAAAGATCCAGCTGACTGAAATAAGTTCATCAGATGAAAACCAACAAAAATTGACAAGAACCACGAAAAGTTCTTGTATTTTAAGATAAAATCTGACGCTATTGAAGAAAAAACTTGAAGCTCGCTGAAATATGTTCATTTGCTGAAAACCAACAAAACCACGAAAAGTTCTTGTGTTTGAAGATAAAATCTTTTTGCTTTGAAGAAGAAAGATCTGGCTGACTGAAATAAGTTGATCAGATCAAAACCAACAAAAATTGACAAGAACCACGAAAAGTTCTTGTATTTTAAGATAAAATCTGACGCTATTGAAGAAAAAACTTCTAGCTCACTGAAATATGTTCATTTGCTGAAAAACAACAAAACCACGAAAAGTTCTTGTATTTGAAGATAAAATCTTTTTGCATTTAAGAAGAAAGATCCAGCTGACTGAAACAAGTTCATTCGATGAAAACCAACAAAAATTGACAAGAACCACGAAAAGTTCTTGTATTTTAAGATAAAATCTGACGCTATTAAAGAAAAAACTTCTCGCTCGCTGAAATATGTTCATTTGCTCAAAATTAACAAAACCACGAAAAGTTCTTGTATTTGAAGATAAAATCTTTTTGCTTTTAGGTAGAAAGATCGAGCTGACTGAAAGAAGTTCATCAGATCAAAATCAACAAAAATTGACAAGTACCACGAAAAGTTCTTGTATTTTAAGATAAAATCTGACGCTATTGAAGAAAAAACTTCGAGCTCGCTGAAATATGTTCATTTGCTGTAAACCAACAAAACCACGAAAAGTTCTTGTATTTGAAGATAAAATCTTTTTGCTTTGAAGAAGAAAGATCTGGCTGACTGAAATATGTTCATTAGATGAAAACCAACAAAAATTGACAAGAACCACGAAAAGTTCTTGTATTTTAAGATAAAATCTTCCGCGATTAAAGAAAAAACTTTGAGCTCGCTGAAATATGTTCATTTGCTGAACATCAACAAAAGCACGAAAAGTTCTTGTATTTGAAGATAGAATCTTTTTGCTTTGAGGAAGAAAGATCGAGCTGACTGAAATAAGTTGATCAGATCAAAACCAACAAAAATTGACAAGAACCACGAAAAGTTCTTGCATTTTAAGATAAAATCTGACGCTATTAAAGAAAAAACTTCTCGCTCGCTGAAATATGTTCATTTGCTGAAAATCAATAAAATCACGAAAAGTTCTTGTATTTGAAGAGAAAATCTTTTTGCTTTGAAGAAGAAAGATCTCGCTGACTGAAATAAGTTCATCAGATGAAAACCAACAAAAATTGACAAGAACCACGAAAAGTTCTTGTATTTTAAGATAAAATCTGACGCTATTGAAGAAAAAACTTCTAGCTCACTGAAATATGTTCATTTGTTGAAAACCAACAAAACCACGAAAAGTTCTTGTATTTGAAGATAAAATCTTTTTGCTTTGAGGTAGAAAGATCGAGCTGACTGAAAGACGTTCATCAGATCAAAACCAACAAAAATTGACAAGAACCACGAAAAGTTCTTGTATTTTAAGATAAAATCTGACGCTATTGAAGAAAAAACTTCAAGCTGGCTGAATTATGTTCATTTGCTGAAAACCAATAAAACCACGAAAAGTTCTTGTATTTGAAGATAAAATCTTTTTGCATTAAAGAAGAAAGATCCAGCTGACTGAAACAAGTTCATTAGATGAAAACCAACAAAAATTGACAAAACCACGAAAAGTTCTTGTATTTTAAGATAAAATCTGACGCTATTAAAGAAAAAACTTCAAGCTCGCTGAAATATGTTCATTTGCTGAAAATTAACAAAACCACAAAAAGTTCTTGTATTTGAAGATAAAATCTTTTTACTTTGAGGGAGAAAGATCGAGCTGACTGAAAGAAGTTCATCAGATCAAAACCAACAAAAATTGACAAGAACCACGAAAAGTTCTTGTATTTTAAGATAAAATCTGACACTATTGAAGAAAATACTTCAAGCTCGCTGAAATATGTTCATTTGCTGAAAATTAACAAAACCACAAAAAGTTCTTGTATTTGAAGAGAAAATCTTTTTGCTTTGAGGATGAAAGATCGAGCTGACTGAAAGAAGTTCATCAGATCAAAACCAACAAAAATTGACAAGAACCACGAAAAGTTCTTGTATTTTAAGATAAAATCTGACGCTATTAAAGAAAAAACTTCTTGCTCGCTGAAATATGTTCATTTGCTGAAAATCAACAAAACCACGAAAGGTTCTTGTATTTGAAGATAAAATCTTCTTGCATTAAAGAAGAAAGATCTAGCTGACTGAAACAAGTTCATTAGATTAAAACCAACAAAAATTGACAAGAACCAGGAAAAGTTCTTGTATTTTAAGATAAAATCTTGAGCTGTTAAAGAAAAAACTTCTCGCTCGCTGAAATATGTTCAGTTGCTGAAAATTAACAAAACCACGAGAAGTTCTTGTATTTGAAGATAAAATCTTTTTGCTTTGAGGTAGAAAGATCGAGCTGACTGAAAGAAGTTCATCAGATCAAAGCCAACAAAAATTGACAAGAACCACGAAAAGTTCTTGTATTTTAAGATAAAATCTGACGCTATTGAAGAAAAAACTTCAAGCTCGCTGAAATATGTTCATTTGCTGAAAACCAACAAAACCACGAAAAGTTCTTGTATTTGAAGATAAAATCTTTT
This sequence comes from Heptranchias perlo, assembly GCF_035084215.1. NCBI lineage: Eukaryota > Metazoa > Chordata > Chondrichthyes > Hexanchiformes > Hexanchidae > Heptranchias > Heptranchias perlo. The sequence goes on from NC_090330.1 coordinate 79,884,014, forward strand.
TGCTTTGAAGAAGAAAGATCTGGCTGACTGAAATAAGTTCATTGGATGAAAACCAACAAAAATTGACAAGAACCACGAAAAGTTCTTGTATTTTAAGATAAAATCTGACGCTATTAAAGAAAAAACTTCTCGCTCGCTGAAATATGTTCATTTGCTGAAAACCAACAAAACCACGAAAAGTTCTTGAATTTGAAGATAAAATCTTTTTGCATTAAAGAAGAAAGATCTAGCTGACTGAAACAAGTTCATTAGATGAAAACCAACAAAAATTGACAAGAACCACGAAAAGTTCTTGTATTTTAAGATAAAATCTGACGCTATTAAAGAAAAAACTTCTCGCTCGCTGAAATATGTTCATTTGCTGAAAATTAACAAAACCACGAAAAGTTCTTGTATTTGAAGATAAAATCTTTTTGCTTTGAGGTAGAAAGATCGTGCTGACTGAAAGAAGTTCATCAGATCAAAACCAACAAAAATTGACAAGATCCACGAAAAGTTCTTGTATTTTAAGATAAAATCTGACACTATTGAAGAAAAAACTTCAAGCTCGCTGAAATATGTTCATTTGCTGAAAACCAACAAAACCACGAAAAGTTCTTGAATTTGAAGATAAAATCTTTTTGCTTTGAAGAAGAAAGATCCAGCTGACTGAAATAAGTTCATCAGATGAAAACCAACAAAAATTGACAAGAACGACGAAAAGTTCTTGTATTTTAAGATAAAATCTGACGCTATTGAAGAAAAAACTTGAAGCTCGCTGAAATATGTTCATTTGCTGAAAACCAACAAAACCACGAAAATTTCTTGTGTTTGAAGATAAAATCTTTTTGCTTTGAAGAAGAAAGATCTGGCTGACTCAAATAAGTTGATCAGATCAAAACCAACAAAAATTGACAAGAACCACGAAAAGTTCTTGTATTTTAAGATAAAATCTGACGCTATTAAAGAAAAAACTTTGAGCTCGCTGAAATATGTTCATTTGCTGAAAATCAACAAAACCACGAAAAGTTCTTATATTTGAAGAGAAAATCTTTTTGCTTTGAAGAAGAAAGATCTCGCTGACTGAAATAAGTTCATCAGATGAAAACCAACAAAAATTGACAAGAACCACGAAAAGTTCTTGTATTTTAAGATAAAATCTGACGCTATTGAAGAAAAAACTTCTCGCTCGCTGAAATATGTTCATTTGCTGAAAACCAACAAAACCACGAAAAGTTCTTGTATTTGAAGATAAAATCTTTTTGCATTAAAGAAGAAAGATCCAGCTGACTGAAACAAGTTCATTAGATGAAAACCAACAAAAATTGACAAGAACCACGAAAATTTCTTGTATTTTAAGATAAAATCTGACGCTATTAAAGAAAAAACTTCTTGCTCGCTGAAATATGTTCATTTGCTGAAAATCAACAAAACCACGAAAAGTTCTTGTATTTGAAGATAAAATCTTTTTGCATTAAAGAAGAAAGATCCAGCTGACTGAAACAAGTTCATTAGATGAAAACCAACAAAAATTGACAAGAACCACGAAAAGTTCTTGTATTTTAAGATAAAATCTGACGCTATTAAAGAAAATACTTCAAGCTCGCTGAAATATGTTCATTTGCTGAAAATTAACAAAACCACGAAAAGTTCTTGTATTTGAAGACAAAATCTTTTTGCTTTGATGATGAAAGATCTCGCTGACTGAAAGAAGTTCTTCAGATCAAAACCAACAAAAATTGACAAGAACCACGAAAAGTTCTTGTATTTTAAGATAAAATCTGACGCTATTAAAGAAAAAACTTCTTGCTCGCTGAAATATGTTCATTTGCTGAAAATCAACAAAACCACGAAAAGTTCTTGTATTTGAAGATAAAATCTTTTTGCATTAAAGAAGAAAGATCTAGCTGACTGAAACAAGTTCATTAGATGAAAACCAACAAAAATTGACAAGGACCACGAAAAGTTCTTGTATTTTAAGATAAAATCTGACGCTATTAAAGAAAATACTTCAAGCTCGCTGAAATATGTTCATTTGCTGAAAATTAACAAAACCACGAAAAGTTCTTGTATTTGAAGACAAAATCTTTTTGCTTTGAGGATGAAAGATCGAGCTGACTGAAAGAAGTTCATCAGATCAAAACCAACAAAAATTGACAAGAACCACGAAAAGTTCTTGTATTTTAAGATAAAATCTGACGCTATTAAAGAAAAAACTTCTTTCTCGCTGAAATATGTTCATTTGCTGAAAATCAACAATACCACGAAAGGTTCTTGTATTTGAAGATAAAATCTTTTTGCATTAAAGAAGAAAGATCGAGCTGACTGAAATAAGTTCATTGGATGAAAACCAACAAAAATTGACAAGAACCACGAAAGGTTCTTGTATTTTAAGATAAAATCTGACGCTATTAAAGAAAAAACTTCTCGCTCGCTGAAATATGTTCATTTGCTGAAAATTAACAAAACCACGAAAAGTTCTTGTATTTGAAGATAAAATCTTTTTGCTTTGAAGAAGAAAGATCTCGCTGACTGAAATAAGTTCATCAGATGAAAACCAACAAAAATTGACAAGAACCACGAAAAGTTCTTGTATTTTAAGATAAAATCTGACGCTATTGAAGAAAAAACTTCTAGCTCGCTGAAATATGTTCATTTGCTGAAAACCAACAAAATCACGAAAAGTTCTTGTATTTGAAGATAAAATCTTTTTGCATTAAAGAAGAAAGATCCAGCTGACTGAAACAAGTTCATTAGATGAAAACCAACAAAAATTGACAAGAACCACGAAAAGTTCTTGTATTTTAAGATAAAATCTGACGCTATTAAAGAAAAAACTTCTTGCTCGCTGAAATATGCTCATTTGCTGAAAATCAACAAAACCACGAAAAGTTCTTGTATTTGAAGATAAAATATTTTTGCTTTAAAGAAGAAAGATCCAGCTGACTGAAACAAGTTCATTAGATGAAAACCAACAAAAATTGACAAGAACCACGAAAAGTTCTTGTATTTTAAGATAAAATCTGACGCTATTAAAGAAAAAACTTCAAGCTCGCTGAAATATGTTCATTTGCTGAAAACCAACAAAACCACGAAAAGTTCTTGTATTTGAAGATAAAATCTTTTTGCTTTGAAGAAGAAAGATCTGGCTGACTGAAATAAGTTCATTGGATGAAAACCAACAAAAATTGACAAGAACCACGAAAAGTTCTTGTATTTTAAGATAAAATCTGACGCTATTAAAGAAAAAACTTCTCGCTCGCTGAAATATGTTCATTTGCTGAAAATTAACAAAACCACGAAAAGTTTTTGTATTTGAAGATAAAATCTTTTTGCTTTGAGGTAGAAAGATCGAGCTGACTGAAAGAAGTTCATCAGATCAAAACCAACAAAAATTGAGAAGAACCACGAAAAGTTCTTGTATTTTAAGATAAAATCTGACGCTATTGAAGAAAAAACTTCAAGCTCGCTGAAATATGTTCATTTGCTGAAAACCAACAAAATCACGAAAAGTTCTTGTATTTGAAGATAAAATCTTTTTGCTTTGAAGAAGAAAGATCTGGCTGACTGAAATAAGTTGATCAGATCAAAACCAACAAAAATTGACAAGAACCACGAAAAGTTCTTGTATTTTAAGATAAAATCTGACGCTATTAAAGAAAAAACTTCTCGCTCGCTGAAATATGTTCATTTGCTGAAAATCAACAAAACCACGAAAAGTTCTTGTATTTGAAGAGAAAATCTTTTTGCTTTGAAGAAGAAAGATCTCGCTGACTGAAATAAGTTCATCAGATGAAAACCAACAAAAATTGACAAGAACCACGAAAAGTTCTTGTATTTTAAGATAAAATCTGACGCTATTGAAGAAAAAACTTCTAGCTCGCTGAAATATGTTCATTTGCTGAAAACCAACAAAACCACGAAAAGTTCTTGTATTTGAAGATAAAATCTTTTTGCATTAAAGAAGAAAGATCTAGCTGACTGAAACAAGTTCATTAGATGAAAACCAACAAAAATTGACAAGAACCACGAAAAGTTCTTGTATTTTAAGATAAAATCTGACGCTATTGAAGAAAAAACTTCAAGCTGGCTGAAATATGTTCATTTGCTGAAAACCAACAAAACCACGAAAAGTTCTTGTATTTGAAGATAAAATCTTTTTGCTTTGAAGAAGAAAGATCTCGCTGACTGAAATAAGTTCATCAGATGAAAACCAACAAAAATTGACAAGAACCACGAAAAGTTCTTGTATTTTAAGATAAAATCTGACGCTATTGAAGAAAAAACTTCTAGCTCGCTGAAATATGTTCATTTGCTGAAAACCAACAAAACCACGAAAAGTTCTTGTATTTGAAGATAAAATCTTTTTGCATTAAAGAAGAAAGATCTAGCTGACTGAAACAAGTTCATTAGATGAAAACCAACAAAAATTGACAAGAACCACGAAAAGTTCTTGTATTTTAAGATAAAATCTGATGCTATTAAAGAAAAAACTTCTTGCTCGCTGAAATATGCTCATTTGCTGAAAATCAACAAAACCACGAAAAGTTCTTGTATTTGAAGATAAAATCTTTTTGCATTAAAGAAGAAAGATCCAGCTGACTGAACCAAGTTCATTAGATGAAAACCAACAAAAATTGACAAGAACCACGAAAAGTTCTTGTATTTTAAGATAAAATCTGACGCTATTAAAGAAAATACTTCAAGCTCGCTGAAATATGTTCATTTGCTGAAAATTAACAAAACCACGAAAAGTTCTTGTATTTGAAGACAAAATCTTTTTGCTTTGAGGATGGAAGATCGAGCTGACTGAAAGAAGTTCATCAGATCAAATCCAACAAAAATTGACAAGAACCACGAAAAGTTCTTGTATTTTAAGATAAAATCTGACGCTATTAAAGAAAAACTTCTTGCTCGCTGAAATATGTTCATTTGCTGACAATCAACAAAACCACGAAAGGTTCTTGCATTTGAAGATAAAATCTTTTTGCATTAAAGAAGAAAGATCTCGCTGACTGAAACAAGTTCATTAGATTAAAACCAACAAAAATTGACAAGAACCACGAAAGGTTCTTGTATTTTAAGATAAAATCTGACGCTATTAAAGAAAAAACTTCTCGCTCGCTGAAATATGTTCATTTGCTGAAAATTAACAAAACCACGAAAAGTTCTTGTATTTGAAGATAAAATCTTTTTGCTTTGAAGAAGAAAGATCTCGCTGACTGAAATAAGTTCATCAGATGAAAACCAACAAAAATTGACAAGAACCACGAAAAGTTCTTGTATTTTAAGATAAAATCTGACGCGATTGAAGAAAAAACTTCTAGCTCGCTGAAATATGTTCATTTGCTGAAAACCAACAAAACCACGAAAAGTTCTTGTATTTGAAGATAAAATCTTTTTGCATTAAAGAAGAAAGATCTAGCTGACTGAAACAAGTTCATTAGATGAAAACCAACAAAAATTGACAAGAACCACGAAAAGTTCTTGTATTTTAAGATAAAATCTGACGCTGTTGAAGAAAAAACTTCTAGCTCGCTGAAATATGTTCATTTGCTGAAAACCAACAAAACCACGAAAAGTTCTTGTATTTGAAGATAAAATCTTTTTGCATTAAAGAAGAAAGATCTAGCTGACTGAAACAAGTTCATTAGATGAAAACCAACAAAAATTGACAAGAACCACGAAAAGTTCTTGTATTTTAAGATAAAATCTGACGCTATTAAAGAAAAAACTTCTTGCTCGCTGAAATATGCTCATTTGCTGAAAATCAACAAAACCACGAAAAGTTCTTGTATTTGAAGATAAAATATTTTTGCTTTAAAGAAGAAAGATCCAGCTGACTGAAACAAGTTCATTAGATGAAAAGCAACAAAAATTGACAAGAACCACGAAAAGTTCTTGTATTTTAAGATAAAATCTGACGCTATTAAAGAAAATACTTCAAGCTCGCTGAAATATGTTCATTTGCTGAAAATTAACAAAACCACGAAAAGTTCTTGTATTTGAAGACAAAATCTTTTTACTTTGAGGTAGAAAGATCGAGCTGACTGAAAGAAGTTCATCAGATCAAAACCAACAAAAATTGACATGAACCACGAAAAGTTCTTGTATTTTAAGATAAAATCTGACGCTATTGAAGAAAAAACTTCAAGCTGGCTGAAATATGTTCATTTGCTGAAAACCAGAAAAACCACGAAAAGTTCTTGTATTTGAAGATAAAATCTTTTTGCATTAAAGAAGAAAGATCTAGCTGACTGAAACAAGTTCATTAGACGAAAACCAACAAAAATTGACAAGAACCACGAAAAGTTCTTGTATTTTAAGATAAAATCTGACGCTATTGAAGAAAAAACTTCAAGCTCGCTGAAATATGTTCATTTGCTGAAAACCAACAAAACCACGAAAAGTTCTTGTATTTGAAGTTAAAATCTTTTTGCTTTGAAGAAGAAAGATCTGGCTGACTGAAATAAGTTGATCAGATCAAAACCAACAAAAATTGACAAGAACCACGAAAATTTCTTGTATTTTAAGATAAAATCTGACGCTATTAAAGAAAAAACTTCTCGCTCGCTGAAATATGTTCATTTGCTGAAAATCAACAAAACCACGAAAAGTTCTTGTATTTGAAGAGAAAATCTTTTTGCTTTGAAGAAGAAAGATCTCGCTGACTGAAATAAGTTCATCAGATGAAAACCAACAAAAATTGACAAGAACCACGAAAAGTTCTTGTATTTTAAGATAAAATCTGACGCTATTGAAGAAAAAACTTCTAGCTCGCTGAAATATGTTCATTTGCTGAAAACCAACAAAACCACGAAAAGTTCTTGTATTTGAAGATAAAATCTTTTTGCATTAAAGAAGAAAGATCTAGCTGACTGAAACAAGTTCATTAGATGAAAACCAACAAAAATTGACAAGAACCACGAAAAGTTCTTGTATTTTAAGATAAAATCTGACGCTATTGAAGAAAAAACTTCAAGCTGGCTGAAATATGTTCATTTGCTGAAAACCAACAAAACCACGAAAAGTTCTTGTATTTGAAGATAAAATCTTTTTGCTTTGAAGAAGAAAGATCTCGCTGACTGAAATAAGTTCATCAGATGAAAACCAACAAAAATTGACAAGAACCACGAAAAGTTCTTGTATTTTAAGATAAAATCTGACGCTATTGAAGAAAAAACTTCTTGCTCGCTGAAATATGCTCATTTGCTGAAAATCAACAAAACCACGAAAAGTTCTTGTATTTGAAGATAAAATCTTTTTGCATTAAAGAAGAAAGATCCAGCTGACTGAAACAAGTTCATTAGATGAAAACCAACAAAAATTGACAAGAACCACGAAAAGTTCTTGTATTTTAAGATAAAATCTGACGCTATTAAAGAAAATACTTCAAGCTCGCTGAAATATGTTCATTTGCTGAAAATTAACAAAACCACGAAAAGTTCTTGTATTTGAAGACAAAATCTTTTTGCTTTGAGGATGGAAGATCGAGCTGACTGAAAGAAGTTCATCAGATCAAATCCAACAAAAATTGACAAGAACCACGAAAAGTTCTTGTATTTTAAGATAAAATCTGACGCTATTAAAGAAAAAACTTCTTGCTCGCTGTAATATGTTCATTTGCTGAAAATCAACAAAACCACGAAAGGTTCTTGTATTTGAAGATAAAATCTTTTTGCATTAAAGAAGAAAGATCTAGCTGACTGAAACAAGTTCATTAGATTAAAACCAACAAAAATTGACAAGAACCACGAAAAGTTCTTGTATTTTAAGATAAAATCTGACGCTATTAAAGAAAAAACTTCTCGCTCGCTGAAATATGTTCATTTGCTGAAAATTAACAAAACCACGAAAAGTTCTTGTATTTGAAGATAAAATCTTTTTGCTTTGAGGTGGAAAGATCGAGCTGACTGAAAGAAGTTCATCAGATCAAAACCAACAAAAATTGACAAGAACCACGAAAAGTTCTTGTATTTTAAGATAAAATCTGACGCTATTGAAGAAAAAACTTCTCGCTCGCTGAAATATGTTCATTTGCTGAAAATGAACAAAACCACGAAAAGTTCTTGTATTTGAAGATAAAATCTTTTTGCTTTGAAGAAGAAAGATCTCGCTGACTGAAATAAGTTCATCAGATGAAAACCAACAAAAATTGACAAGAACCACGAAAAGTTCTTGTATTTTAAGATAAAATCTGACGCTATTGAAGAAAAAACTTCTCGCTCGCTGAAATATGTTCATTTCCTGAAAATTAACAAAACCACGAAAAGTTCTTGTATTTGAAGATAAAATCTTTTTGCTTTGAAGAAGAAAGATCTCGTTGACTGAAATAAGTTCATCAGATGAAAACCAACAAAAATTGACAAGAACCACGAAAAGTTCTTGTATTTTAAGATAAAATCTGACGCTATTGAAGAAAAAACTTCTAGCTCGCTGAAATATGTTCATTTGCTGAAAACCAACAAAACCACGAAAAGTTCTTGTATTTGAAGATAAAATCTTTTTGCATTAAAGAAGAAAGATCTAGCTGACTGAAACAAGTTCATTAGATGAAAACCAACAAAAATTGACAAGAACCACGAAAAGTTCTTGTATTTTAAGATAAAATCTGACGCTATTAAAGAAAAAACTTCTTGCTCGCTGAAATATGCTCATTTGCTGAAAATCAACAAAACCACGAAAAGTTCTTGTATTTGAAGATAAAATATTTTTGCTTTAAAGAAGAAAGATCCAGCTGACTGAAACAAGTTCATTAGATGAAAACCAACAAAAATTGACAAGAACCACGAAAAGTTCTTGTATTTTAAGATAAAATCTGACGCTATTAAAGAAAATACTTCAAGCTCGCTGAAATATGTTCATTTGCTGAAAATTAACAAAACCACGAAAAGTTCTTGTATTTGAAGACAAAATCTTTTTGCTTTGAGGTGGAAAGATCGAGCTGACTGAAAGAAGTTCATCAGATCAAAACCAACAAAAATTGACAAGAACCACGAAAAGTTCTTGTATTTTAAGATAAAATCTGACGCTATTGAAGAAAAAACTTCAAGCTCGCTGAAATATGCTCATTTGCTGAAAATCAACAAAACCACGAAAAGTTCTTGTATTTGAAGATAAAATCTTTTTGCATTAAAGAAGAAAGATCCAGCTGACTGAAACAAGTTCATTAGATGAAAACCAACAAAAATTGACAAGAACCACGAAAAGTTCTTGTATTTTAAGATAAAATCTGACGCTATTAAAGAAAATACTTCAAGCTCGCTGAAATATGTTCATTTGCTGAAAATTAACAAAACCACGAAAAGTTCTTGTATTATAGAAGTTACAACATGGAAACAGGCCCTTCGGCCCAACATGTCCATGTCGCCCAGTTTGTACCACTAAGCTAGTCCCAATTGCCTGCACTTGGCCCATATCCCTCGATACCCATCTTCCCCATGTAACTGTCCAAATGCTTTTTAAAAGACAAAATTGTACCCGCCTCTACTACTGCCTCTGGCAGCTCATTCCAGACCCTCACCACCCTTTGAGTGAAAAAATTGCCCCTCTGGATCCTTTTGTATCTCTCCCCTCTCATCTGAAATCTGTGCCCCCTCGTTATAGACTCCCCTACCTTTGGGAACAGATTTTGACTATCGACCTTATCTATGCCCCTCATTATTTTATAGACTTCTATAAGATCACCCCTTAACCTCCTACTCTCCAGGGAATAAAGTCCCAGTCTGTCTAACCTCTCCCTGTAAGTCAAACCATCAAGTCCCGGTAGCATCCTAGTAAATCTTTTCTGCACTTTTTCTAGTTTAATAATATCCTTTCTATAATAGGGTGACCAGAACTGTACACAGTACTCCAAGTGTGGCCTCACCAATGCCCTGTACAACTTCAACAAGACATCCCAACTCCTGCATTCAATGTTCTGACCAATGAAACCAAGCATGCTGAATGCCTTCTTCACCACCCTATTTTAAGATAAAATCTGACGCTATTAAAGAAAAAACTTCTTGCTCGCTGAAATATGTTCATTTGCTGAAAATCAACAAAACCACGAAAGGTTCTTGTATTTGAAGATAAAATCTTTTTGCATTAAAGAAGAAAGATCTAGCTGACTGAAACAAGTTCATTAGATGAAAACCAACAAAAATTGACAAGAACCACGAAAAGTTCTTGTATTTTAAGATAAAATCTGACGCTATTAAAGAAAAAACTTCTCGCTCGCTGAAATATGTTCATTTGCTGAAAATTAACAAAACCACGAAAAGTTCTTGTATTTGAAGATAAAATCTTTTTGCTTTGAGGTAGAAAGATCGAGCTGACTGAAAGAAGTTCATCAGATCAAAACCATCAAAAATTGACAAGAACCACGAAAAGTTCTTGTATTTGAAGATAAAATCTGACGCTATTGAAGAAAAAACTTCAAGCTCGCTGAAATATGTTCATTTGCTGAAAACCAACAAAACCACGAAAAGTTCTTGTATTTGAAGATAAAATCTTTTTGCATTAAAGAAGAAAGATCTAGCTGACTGAAACAAGTTCAATAGATGAAAACCAACAAAAATTGACAAGAACCACGAAAAGGTCTTGTATTTTAAGATAAAATCAGACGCTATTAAAGAAAAAACTTCTCGCTCGCTGAAATATGTTCATTTGCTGAAAATTAACAAAACCACGAAAAGTTCTTGTATTTGAAGATAAAATCTTTTTGCTTTGAAGAAGAAAGATCTGGCTGACTGAAATAAGTTCATTGGATGAAAACCAACAAAAATTGACAAGAACCACGAAAAGTTCTTGTATTTTAAGATAAAATCTGACGCTATTGAAGAAAAAACTTCAAGCTGGCTGAAATATGTTCATTTGCTGAAAACCAACAAAACCACGAAAAGTTCTTGTATTTGAAGATAAAATCTTTTTGCATTAAAGAAGAAAGATCTAGCTGACTGAAACAAGTTCATCAGATGAAAACCAACAAAAATTGACAAGAACCACGAAAAGTTCTTGTATTTGAAGATAAAATCTGACGCTATTAAAGAAAAAACTTCTCGCTCGCTGAAATATGTTCATTTGCTGAAAATTAACAAAACCACGAAAAGTTCTTGTATTTGAAGATAAAATCTTTTTGCTTTGAGGTAGAAAGATCGTGCTGACTGAAAGAAGTTCATCAGATCAAAACCAACAAAAATTGACAAGAACCACGAAAAGTTCTTGTATTTTAAGATAAAATCTGACACTATTGAAGAAAAAACTTCAAGCTCGCTGAAATATGTTCATTTGCTGAAAACCAACAAAACCACGAAAAGTTCTTGAATTTGAAGATAAAATCTTTTTGCTTTGAAGAAGAAAGATCCAGCTGACTGAAATAAGTTCATCAGATGAAAACCAACAAAAATTGACAAGAACCACGAAAAGTTCTTGTATTTTAAGATAAAATCTGACGCTATTGAAGAAAAAACTTCAAGCTCGCTGAAATATGTACATTTGCTGAAAACCAACAAAACCACGAAAAGTTCTTGTATTTGAAGATAAAATCTTTTTGCTTTGAAGAAGAAAGATGTGGCTGACTGAAATAAGTTGATGAGATCAAAACCAACAAAAATTGACAAGAACCACGAAAAGTTCTTGTATTTTAAGATAAAATCTGACGCTATTAAAGAAAAAACTTCTCGCTCGCTGAAATATGTTCATTTGCTGAAAATCAACAAAACCACGAAAAGTTCCTGTATTTGAAGAGAAAATCTTTTTGCTTTAAAGAAGAAAGATCTCGCTGACTGAAATAAGTTCATCAGATCAAAACCAACAAAAATTGACAAGAACCACGAAAAGTTCTTGTATTTTAAGATAAAATCTGACGCTATTAAAGAAAAAACTTCTTGCTCGCTGAAATATGTTCATTTGCTGAAAATCAACAAAACCACGAAAAGTTCTTGTATTTGAAGATAAAATCTTTTTGCATTAAAGAAGAAAGATCCAGCTGACTGAAACAAGTTCATTAGATGAAAACCAACAAAAATTGACAAGAACCACGAAAAGTTCTTGTATTTTAAGATAAAATCTGACGCTATTAAAGAAAATACTTCAAGCTCGCTGAAATATGTTCATTTGCTGAAAATTAACAAAACCACGAAAAGTTCTTGTATTTGAAGACAAAATCTTTTTGCTTTGATGATGAAAGATCTCGCTGACTGAAAGAAGTTCATCAGATCAAAACCAACAAAAATTGACAAGAACCACGAAAAGTTCTTGTATTTTAAGATAAAATCTGACGCTATTGAAGAAAAAACTTCAAGCTCGCTGAAATATGTTCATTTGCTGAAAACCAACAAAACCACGAAAAGTTCTTGTATTTGAAGATAAAATCTTTTTGCATTAAAGAAGAAAGATCTAGCTGACTGAAACAAGTTCATTAGATGAAAACCAACAAAAATTGACAAGAACCACGAAAAGTTCTTGTATTTTAAGATAAAATCTGACGCTATTAAAGAAAATACTTCAAGCTCGCTGAAAAATGTTCATTTGCTGAAAATTAACAAAACCACGAAAAGTTCTTGCATTTGAAGACAAAATCTTTTTGCTTTGAGGATGAAAGATCTCGCTGACTGAAAGAAGTTCATCAGATGAAAACCAACAAAAATTGACAAGAACCACGAAAAGTTCTTGTATTTTAAGATAAAATCTGACGCTATTGAAGAAAAAACTTTGAGCTCGCTGAAATATGTTCATTTGCTGAAAATCAACAAAACGACGAAAAGTTCTTGTATTTGAAGGTAAAATCTTTTTGCTTTGAGGAAGAAAGATCGAGCTGACTGAAATAAGTTGATCAGATCAAAAACAACAAAAATTGACAAGAACCACGAAAAGTTCTTATATTTTAAGATAAAATCTGACGCGATTAAAGAAAAAACTTCTCGCTCGCTGAAATATGATCATTTGCTGAAAATCAACAAAACCACGAAAAGTTCTTGTATTTGAAGATAAAATCTGACGCTATTGAAGAAAAAACTTCTTGCTCGCTGAAATATGTTCATTTGCTGAAAATCAACAAAACCACGAAAAGTTCTTGTATTTGAAGATAAAATCTTTTTGCATTAAAGAAGAAAGATCTAGCTGACTGAAACAAGTTCATTAGATGAAAACCAACAAAAATTGACAAGAACCACGAAAAGTTCTTGTATTTTAAGATAAAATCTGACGCTATTAAAGAAAAAACTTCTCGCTCGCTGAAATATGTTCATTTGCTGAAAATTAACAAAACCACGAAAATTTCTTGTAGTTGAAGATGAAATCTTTTTGCTTTGAGGTAGAAAGATCGAGCTGACTGAAACAAGTTCATCAGATCAAAACCAACAAAAATTGACAAGAACCACGAAAAGTTCTTGTATTTTAAGATAAAATCTGACGCTATTGAAGAAAAAACTTCAAGCTCGCTGAAATATGTTCATTTGCTGAAAACCAACAAAACCACGAAAAGTTCTTGTATTTGAAGATAAAATCTTTTTGCTTTGAAGAAGAAAGATCTAGCTGACTGAAATAACTTCATTCGATGAAAACCAACAAACATTGACAAGAAGCACGAAAAGTTCTTGTATTTTAAGATAAAATCTTGAGCTATTAAAGAAAAAATGTCTCCCTCGCTGAAATATGTTCATTTGCTGAAAACCAACAAAACCACGAAAAGTTCTTGTATTTGAAGATAAAATCTTTTTGCATTAAAGAAGAAAAATCTAGCTTACTGAAATAAGTTAATTAGATGAAAGCCAACAAAAATTGACAAGAACCACGAAAAGTTCTTGTATTTTAAGATAAAATCTTGAGGTATTAAAGAAAAAACTTCTCCCTCGCTGAAAAATGTTCATTTGCTGAAAACCAACAAAACCACGAAAAGTTCTTGCATTTGAAGATAAAATCTTTTTGCATGAAAGAAGAAAGATCCAGATGACTGAAATAAGTTCATTAGTTGAAAACCAACAAAAATTGACAAGAACCACGAAAAGTTCATGTATTTGAAGATAAAATCTTTTTGCATGAAAGAAGAAAGATCCAGCTGACTGAAATCAGTTCATCAAATGAAAACCAACAAAAATTGACAAGAACCACGAAAAGTTCTTGTATTTTAAGGTAAAATCTTGAGCTGTTAACGAAAAAACGTCTCCCTCGCTGAAATATGTTCTTTTGCTGAAAACCAACAAAACCACGAAAAGTTCATGTATTTGATGATAAAATCTTTTTGCTTTGAGGAAGAAAGATCGAGCTGACTGAAACAATTTCATTAGATGAAAGCAAACAAAAATTGACAAGAACCACGAAAAGTTCTTGTATTTTAAGATAAAATCTGATGCTATTGAAGAAAAAACTTCAAGCTTGCTGAAATATGTTCATTTGCTCAAAACCACGAAAAGTTCTTGAATTTGAAGATAAAATCTTTTTGCTTTGAAGAAGTAAGATCCAGCTGACTGAAATAAGTTCATTGGATGAAAACCAACAAAAATTGACAAGAACCACGAAAAGTTCTTGTATTTTAAGATAAAATCTGACGCTATTAAAGAAAAAACTCCTCGCTCGCTGAAATATGTTCATTTGCTGAAAATTAACAAAACCACGAAAAGTTCTTGTATTTGAAGATAAAATCTTTTTGCTTTGAGGTAGAAAGATCGAGCTGACTGAAAGAAGTTCATCAGATCAAAACCAACAAAAATTGACAAGAACCACGAAAAGTTCTTGTATTTTAAGATAAAATCTGACGCTATTGAAGAAAAAACTTCAAGCTGGCTGAAATATGTTCATTTGCTGAAAACCAACAAAACCACGAAAAGTTCTTGTATTTGAAGATAAAATCTTTTTGCATTAAAGAAGAAAGATCTAGCTGACTGAAACAAGTTCATCAGATGAAAACCAACAAAAATTGACAAGAACCACGAAAAGTTCTTGTATTTTAAGATAAAATCTGACGCTATTAAAGAAAAAACTTCTCGCTCGCTGAAATATGTTCATTTGCTGAAAATTAACAAAACCACAAAAAGTTCTTGTATTTGAAGATAAAATCTTTTCGCTTTGAGGTAGAAAGATCGTGCTGACTGAAAGAAGTTCATCAGATCAAAACCAACAAAAATTGACAAGAACCACGAAAAGTTCTTGTATTTTAAGATAAAATCTGACACTATTGAAGAAAAAACTTCAAGCTCGCTGAAATATGTTCATTTGCTGAAAACCAACAAAACCACGAAAAGTTCTTGTATTTGAAGATAAAATCTTTTTGCTTTGAAGAAGAAAGATCCAGCTGACTGAAATAAGTTCATCAGATGAAAACCAACAAAAATTGACAAGAACCACGAAAAGTTCTTGTATTTTAAGATAAAATCTGACGCTATTGAAGAAAAAACTTCAAGCTCGCTGAAATATGTACATTTGCTGAAAACCAACAAAACCACGAAAAGTTCTTGTATTTGAAGATAAAATCTTTTTGCTTTGAAGAAGAAAGATGTGGCTGACTGAAATAAGTTGATCAGATCAAAACCAACAAAAATTGACAAGAACCACGAAAAGTTCTTGTATTTTAAGATAAAATCTGACGCTATTAAAGAAAAAACTTCTCGCTCGCTGAAATATGTTCATTTGCTGAAAATCAACAAAACCACGAAAAGTTCCTGTATTTGAAGAGAAAATCTTTTTGCTTTAAAGAAGAAAGATCTCGCTGACTGAAATAAGTTCATTGGATGAAAACCAACAAAAATTGACAAGAACCACGAAAAGTTCTTGTATTTTAAGATAAAATCTGACGCTATTAAAGAAAAAACTTCTTGCTCGCTGAAATATGTTCATTTGCTGAAAATCAACAAAACCACGAAAAGTTCTTGTATTTGAAGATAAAATCTTTTTGCATTAAAGAAGAAAGATCCAGCTGACTGAAACAAGTTCATTAGATGAAAACCAACAAAAATTGACAAGAACCACGAAAAGTTCTTGTATTTTAAGATAAAATCTGACGCTATTAAAGAAAATACTTCAAGCTCGCTGAAATATGTTCATTTGCTGAAAATTAACAAAACCACGAAAAGTTCTTGTATTTGAAGACAAAATCTTTTTGCTTTGATGATGAAAGATCTCGCTGACTGAAAGAAGTTCATCAGATCAAAACCAACAAAAATTGACAAGAACCACGAAAAGTTCTTGTATTTTAAGATAAAATCTGACGCTATTAAAGAAAAAACTTCTTGCTCGCTGAAATATGTTCATTTGCTGAAAATCAACAAAACCACGAAAAGTTCTTGTATTTGAAGATAAAATCTTTTTGCATTAAAGAAGAAAGATCGAGCTGACTGAAACAAGTTCATCAGATGAAAACCAACAAAAATTGACAAGAACCACGAAAAGTTCTTGTATTTTAAGATAAAATCTGACGCTATTAAAGAAAAAACTTCTCGCTCGCTGAAATATGTTCATTTGCTGAAAATTAACAAAACCACGAAAAGTTCTTGTAACTGAAGATAAAATCTTTTTGCTTTGAGGTAGAACTATCGAGCTGACTGAAAGAAGTTCATCAGATCAAAACCAACAAAAATTGACAAGAACCACGAAAAGTTCTTGTATTTTAAGATAAAATCTGACGCTATTGAAGAAAAAACTTCAAGCTCGCTGAAATATGTTCATTTGCTGAAAACCAACAAAACCACGAAAAGTTCTTGTATTTGAAGATAAAATCTTTTTGCATTAAAGAAGAAAGATCTAGCTGACTGAAACAAGTTCATTAGATGAAAACCAACAAAAATTGACAAGAACCACGAAAAGTTCTTGTATTTTAAGATAAAATCTGACACTATTAAAGAAAATACTTCAAGCTCGCTGAAATATGTTCATTTGCTGAAAACCAACAAAACCACGAAAAGTTCTTGTATTTGAAGAGAAAATCTTTTTGCTTTTAAGAAGAAAGATCTAGCTGACTGAAATAAGTTCATTCGATGAAAACCAACAAAAATTGACAAGAACCACGAAACGTTCTTGTATTTTAAGATAAAACCTTCCGCTATTAAAGAATAAACTTTGAGCTCGCTGAAATATGTTCATTTGCTGAAAATCAACAAAACCACGAAAAGTTCTTGTATTTGAAGATAAAATCTTTTTGCTTTGAGGAAGAAAGATCGAGCTGACTGAAATAAGTTGATCAGATCAAAAACAACAAAAATTGACAAGAACCACGAAAAGTTCTTATATTTTAAGATAAAATCTGACGCGATTAAAGAAAAAACGTCTGCCTCGCTGAAATATGATCATTTGCTGAAAATCAACAAAACCACGAAAAGTTCTTGTATTTGAAGATAAAATCTGACGCTATTGAAGAAAAAACTTCTTGCTCGCTGAAATATGTTCATTTGCTGAAAATCAACAAAACCACGAAAAGTTCTTGTATTTGAAGATAAAATCTTTTTGCATTAAATAAGAAAGATCCAGCTGACTGAAACAAGTTCATGAGATGAAAACCAACAAAAATTGACAAGAACCACGAAAAGTTCTTGTATTTTAAGATAAAATCTGAGGCTATTGAAGAAAAAACTTCTTGCTCGCTGAAATATGTTCATTTGCTGAAAATCAACAAAACCACGAAAAGTTCTTGTATTTGAAGATAAAATCTTTTTGCATTAAAGAAGAAAGATCTAGCTGACTGAAACAAGTTCACTAGATGAAAACCAACAAAAATTGACAAGAACCATGAAAAGTTCTTGTATTTTAAGATAAAATCTGACGCTATTAAAGAAAAAACTTCTCGCTCGCTGAAATATGTTCATTTGCTGAAAATTAACAAAACACGAAAAGTTCTTGTAGTTGAAGATGAAATCTTTTTGCTTTGAGGTAGAAAGATCGAGCTGACTGAAACAAGTTCATCAGATCAAAACCAACAAAAATTGACAAGAACCACGAAAAGTTCTTGTATTTTAAGATAAAATCTTGAGCTATTAAAGAAAAAATGTCTCCCTCGCTGAAATATGTTCATTTGCTGAAAACCAACAAAACCACGAAAAGTTCTTGTATTTGAAGATAAAATCTTTTTGCATTAAAGAAGAAAAATCTAGCTTACTGAAACAAGTTAATTAGATGAAAACCAACAAAAATTGACAAGAACCACGAAAAGTTCTTGTATTTTAAGATAAAATCTTGAGGTATTAAAGAAAAAACGTCTCCCTCGCTGAAAAATGTTCATTTGCTGAAAACCAACAAAACCACGAAAAGTTCTTGCATTTGAAGATAAAATCTTTTTGCATGAAAGAAGAAAGATCCAGATGACTGAAATAAGTTCATTAGTTGAAAACCAACAAAAATTGACAAGAACCACGAAAAGTTCATGTATTTGAAGATAAAATCTTTTTGCATGAAAGAAGAAAGATCCAGCTGACTGAAATCAGTTCATCAAATGAAAACCAACAAAAATTGACAAGAACCACGAAAAGTTCTTGTATTTTAAGGTAAAATCTTGAGCTGTTAACGAAAAAACGTCTCCCTCGCTGAAATATGTTCTTTTGCTGAAAACCAACAAAACCACGAAAAGTTCATGTATTTGATGATAAAATCTTTTTGCTTTGAGGAAGAAAGATCGAGCTGACTGAAACAATTTCATTAGATGAAAACCAACAAAAATTGACAAGAACCACGAAAAGTTCTTGTATTTTAAGATAAAATCTGATGCTATTGAAGAAAAAACTTCAAGCTTGCTGAAATATGTTCATTTGCTCAAAACCACGAAAAGTTCTTGAATTTGAAGATAAAATTTTTTTGCTTTGAAGAAGTAAGATCCAGCTGACTGAAATAAGTTCATTAGATGAAAACCAACAAAAATTGACAAGAACCACGAAAAGTTCTTGTATTTTAAGATAAAATCTGACGCTATTGAAGAAAAAACTTCGAGCTCGCTGAAATATGTTCATTTGCTGAAAACCAACAAAACCACGAAAAGTTCTTGTATTTGAAGATAAAATCTTTTTGCTTTGAAGAAGAAAGATCCAGCTGACTGAAATAAGTTCATTAGATGAAAACCAACAAAAATTGACAAGAACCACGAAAAGTTCTTGTATTTTAAGATAAAATCTGACGCTATTGAAGAAAAAACTTCGAGCTCGCTGAAATATGTTCATTTGCTGAAAACCAACAAAACCACGAAAAGTTCTTGTATTTGAAGATAAAATCTTTTTGCTTTGAGTTCGAAAGATCGAGCTGACTGAAAGAAGTTCATCAGATCAAAACCAACAAAAATTGACAAGAACCACGAAAAGTTCTTGTTTTTTAAGATAAAATCTGACGCTATTGAAGAAAAAACTTCAAGCTCGCTGAAATATGTTCATTTGCGGAAAACAAACAAAACCACGAAAAGTTCTTCTATTTGAGGATAAAATCTTTTTGCTTTGAGGTAGAAAGATCGAGCTGACTGAAAGAAGTTCATCAGATCAAAACCAACAAAAATTGACAAGAACCACGAAAAGTTCTTGTATTTTAAGATAAAATCTGACGCTATTGAAGAAAAAACTTCAAGCTCGCTGAAATATGTTCATTTGCTGAAAACCAACAAAACCACGAAAAGTTCTTGAATTTGAAGATAAAATCTTTTTGCTTTGAAGAAGAAAGATCCAGCTGACTGAAATAAGTTCATCAGATGAAAACCAACAAAAATTGACAAGAACCACAAAAAGTTCTTGTATTTTAAGATAAAATCTGACGCTATTGAAGAAAAAACTTCTAGCTCGCTGAAATATGTTCATTTGCTGAAAACCAACAAAACCACGAAAAGTTCTTGTATTTGAAGAGAAAATCTTTTTGCTTTGAAGAATAAAGATCTAGCTGACTGAAATAAGTTCATTAGATGAAAACCAACAAAAATTGACAAGAACCACGAAACGTTCTTGTATTTTAAGATAAAACCTTCCGCTATTAAAGAATAAACTTTGAGCTCGCTGAAATATGTTCATTTGCTGAAAATCAACAAAACCACGAAAAGTTCTTGTATTTGAAGATAAAATCTTTTTGCTTTGAGGAAGAAAGATCGAGCTGACTGAAATAAGTTGATCAGATCAAAAACAACAAAAATTGACAAGAACCACGAAAAGTTCTTATATTTTAAGATAAACTCTGACGCTATTAAAGAAAAAACTTCTCGCTCGCTGAAATATGATCATTTGCTGAAAATCAACAAAACCACGAAAAGTTCTTGTATTTGAAGATAAAATCTGACGCCATTGAAGAAAAAACTTCTAGCTCGCTGAAATATGTTCATTTGCTGAAAACCAACAAAACCACGAAAAGTTCTTGTATTTGAAGATGAAATCTTTTTGCATTAAAGAAGAAAGATCTAGCTGACTGAAACAAGTTCATTGGATGAAAACCAACAAAAATTGACAAGAACCACGAAAAGTTCTTGTATTTTAAGATAAAATCTGAGGCTATTGAAGAAAAAACTTCTTGCTCGCTGAAATATGTTCATTTGCTGAAAATCAACAAAACCACGAAAAGTTCTTGTATTTGAAGATAAAATCTTTTTGCATTAAAGAAGAAAGATCTAGCTGACTGAAACAAGTTCATTAGATGAAAACCAACAAAAATTGACAAGAACCACGAAAAGTTCTTGTATTTTAAGATAAAATCTGACGCTATTAAAGAAAAAACTTCTCGCTCGCTGAAATATGTTCATTTGCTGAAAATTAACAAAACCACGAAAAGTTCTTGTAATTGAAGATGAAATCTTTTTGCTTTGAGGTAGAAAGATCGAGCTGACTGAAAGAAGTTCATCAGATCAAAACCAACAAAAATTGACAAGAACCACGAAAAGTTCTTGTATTTTAAGATAAAATCTGACGCTATTGAAGAAAAAACTTCAAGCTCGCTGAAATATGTTCATTTGCTGAAAACCAACAAAACCACGAAAAGTTCTTGTATTTGAAGATAAAATCTTTTTGCTTTGAAGAAGAAAGATCCAGCTGACTGAAATAAGTTCATTAGATGAAAACCAACAAAAATTGACAAGAACCACGAAAAGTTCATGTATTTGAAGATAAAATCTTTTTGCATGAAAGAAGAAAGATCCAGCTGACTGAAATCAATTCATCAAATGAAAACCAGCAAAAATTGACAAGAACCACGAAAAGTTCTTGTATTTTAAGGTAAAATCTTGAGCTGTTAACGAAAAAACGTCTCCCTCGCTGAAATATGTTCTTTTGCTGAAAACCAACAAAACCACGAAAAGTTCATGTATTTGATGATAAAATCTTTTTGCTTTGAGGAAGAAAGATCGAGCTGACTGAAACAATTTCATGAGATGAAAACCAACAAAAATTGACAAGAACCACGAAAAGTTCTTGTATTTTAAGATAAAATCTGACGCTATTGAAGAAAAAACTTCAAGCTTGCTGAAATATGTTCATTTGCTCAAAACCACGAAAAGTTCTTGAATTTGAAGATAAAATCTTTTTGCTTTGAAGAAGTAAGATCCAGCTGACTGAAATAAGTTCATTAGATGAAAACCAACAAAAATTGACAAGAACCACGAAAAGTTCTTGTATTTTAATATAAAATCTGACGCTATTGAAGAAAAAACTTCGAGCTCGCTGAAATATGTTCATTTGCTGAAAACCAACAAAACCACGAAAAGTTCTTGTATTTGAAGATAAAATCTTTTTGCTTTGAAGAAGAAAGATCCAGCTGACTGAAATAAGTTCATAAGATGAAAACCAACAAAAATTGACAAGAACCACGAAAAGTTCTTGTATTTTAAGATAAAATCTGACGCTATTAAAGAAAAAAAATTCTCGGTCGCTGAAATATGTTCATTTGCTGAAAATTAACAAAACCACGAAAAGTTCTTGTATTTGAAGATAAAATCTTTTTGCTTTGAGGTAGAAAGATCGAGCTGACTGAAAGAAGTTCATCAGATCAAAACCAACAAAAATTGACAAGAACCACGAAAAGTTCTTGTTTTTTAAGATAAAATCTGACGCTATTGAAGAAAAAACTTCAAGCTCGCTGAAATATGTTCATTTGCGGAAAACCAACAAAACCACGAAAAGTTCTTCTATTTGAGGATAAAATCTTTTTGCTTTGAGGTAGAAAGATCGAGCTGACTGAAAGAAGTTCATCAGATCTAAACCAACAAAAATTGACAAGAACCACGAAAAGTTCTTGTATTTTAAGATAAAATCTGACGCTATTAAAGAAAAAACTTCTCGCTCGCTGAAATATGATCATTTGCTGAAAATCAACAAAACCACGAAAAGTTCTTGTATTTGAAGATAAAATCTGACGCTATTGAAGAAAAAACTTCTAGCTCGCTGAAATATGTTCATTTGCTGAAAACCAACAAAACCACGAAAAGTTCTTGTATTTGAAGATAAAATCTTTTTGCATTAAAGAAGAAAGATCTAGCTGACTGAAACAAGTTCATTAGATGAAAACCAACAAAAATTGACAAGAACCACGAAAAGTTCTTGTATTTTAAGATAAAATCTGAGGCTATTGAAGAAAAAACTTCTTGCTCGCTGAAATATGTTCATTTGCTGAAAATCAACAAAACCACGAAAAGTTCTTGTATTTGAAGATAAAATCTTTTTGCATTAAAGAAGAAAGATCTAGCTGACTGAAACAAGTTCATTAGATGAAAACCAACAAAAATTGACAAGAACCACGAAAAGTTCTTGTATTTTAAGATAAAATCTGACGCTATTAAAGAAAAAACTTCTCGCTCGCTGAAATATGTTCATTTGCTGAAAATTAACAAAACCACGAAAAGTTCTTGTATTTGAAGATGAAATCTTTTTGCTTTGAGGTAGAAAGATCGAGCTGACTGAAAGAAGTTCATCAGATCAAAACCAACAAAAATTGACAAGAACCACGAAAAGTTCTTGTATTTTAAGATAAAATCTGACGCTATTGAAGAAAAAACTTCAAGCTCGCTGAAATATGTTCATTTGCTGAAAACCAACAAAACCACGAAAAGTTCTTGTATTTGAAGATAAAATCTTTTTGCTTTGAAGAAGAAACATCGAGCTGACTGAAATAAGTTCATTCGATGAAAACCAACAAACATTGACAAGAAGCACGAAAAGTTCTTGTATTTTAAGATGAAATCTTGAGCTATTCAAGAAAAAACGTCTCCCTCGCTGAAATATGTTCATTTGCTGAAAACCAACAAAACCACGAAAAGTTCTTGTATTTGAAGATAAAATCTTTTTGCATTAAAGAAGAAAGATCTAGCTGACTGGAATAAGTTAATTAGATGAAAACCAACAAAAATTGACAAGAACCACGAAAAGTTCTTGTATTTTAAGATAAAATCTTGAGGTATTAAAGAAAAAACGTCTGCCTCGCTGAAAAATGTTCATTTGCTGAAAACCAACAAAACCACGAAAAGTTCTTGCATTTGAAGATAAAATCTTTTTGCATGAAAGAAGAAAGATCCAGATGACTGAAATAAGTTCATTAGATGAAAACCAACAAAAATTGACAAGAACCACGAAAAGTTCATGTATTTGAAGATAAAATCTTTTTGCATGAAAGAAGAAAGATCCAGCTGACTGAAATCAGTTCATCAAATGAAAACCAACAAAAATTGACAAGAACCACGAAAAGTTCTTGTATTTTAAGGTAAAATCTTGAGCTGTTAACGAAAAAACGTCTCCCTCGCTGAAATATGTTTTTTGCTGAAAACCAACAAAACCACGAAAAGTTCATGTATTTGATGATAAAATCTTTTTGCTTTGAGGAAGAAAGATCGAGCTGACTGACACAATTTCATGAGATGATAACCAACAAAAATTGACAAGAACCACGAAAAGTTCTTGTATTTTAAGATAAAATCTGACGCTATTGAAGAAAAAACTTCAAGCTTGCTGAAATATGTTCATTTGGTCAAAACCACGAAAAGTTCTTGAATTTGAAGATAAAATCTTTTTGCTTTGAAGAAGTAAGATCCAGCTGACTGAAATAAGTTCATGAGATGAAAACCAACAAAAATTGACAAGAACCACGAAAAGTTCTTGTATTTTAAGGTAAAATCTTGAGCTGTTAACGAAAAAACGTCTCCCTCGCTGAAATATGTTTTCTGCTGAAAACCAACAAAACCACGAAAAGTTCATGTATTTGATGATAAAATCTTTTTGCTTTGAGGAAGAAAGATCGAGCTGACTGACACAATTTCATGAGATGATAACCAACAAAAATTGACAAGAACCACGAAAAGTTCTTGTATTTTAAGATAAAATCTGACGCTATTGAAGAAAAAACTTCAAACTCGCTGAAATATGTTCATTTGCTGAAAACCAACAAAACCACGAAAAGTTCTTGTATTTGAAGATAAAATCTTTTTGCTTTGAAGAAGAAACATCTAGCTGACTGAAATAAGTTCATTCGATGAAAACCAACAAACATTGACAAGAAGCACGAAAAGTTCTTGTATTTTAAGATGAAATCTTGAGCTATTCAAGAAAAAACGTCTCCCTCGCTGAAATATGTTCATTTGCTGAAAACCAACAAAACCACGAAAAGTTCTTGCATTTGAAGATAAAATCTTTTTGCATTAAAGAAGAAAGATCAAGCTGACTGAAACAATTTCATTGGATGAAAACCAACAAAAATTGACAAGAACCACGAAAAGTTCTTGTATTTTTAGATAAAATCTGATGCTATGAAAGAAAAAACTTCTTGCTCGCTGAAATATGTTCATTTGCTGAAAATCAACAAAACCATGAAAAGTTCTTGTATTTGAAGATAAATCTTTTTGCATTAAAGAAGAAAGATCTAGCTGACTGAAACAAGTTCATTAGATGAAAACCAACAAAAATTGACAAGAACCACGAAAAGTTCTTGTATTTTAAGATAAAATCTGACGCTATTAAAGAAAAAACTTCTCGCTCGCTGAAATATGTTCATTTGCTGAAAATTAACAAAACCACGAAAAGTTCTTGTATTTGAAGATAAAATCTTTTTGCTTTGAGGTAGAAAGATCGAGCTGACTGAAAGAAGTTCATCAGATCAAAACCAACAAAAATTGACAAGAACCACGAAAAGTTCTTGTATTTTAAGATAAAATCTGACGCTATTGAAGAAAAAACTTCGAGCTCGCTGAAATATGTTCATTTGCTGAAAACCAACAAAACCACGAAAAGTTCTTGTATTTGAAGATAAAATCTTTTTGCTTTGAAGAAGAAAGATCCAGCTGACTGAAATAAGTTCATAAGATGAAAACCAACAAAAATCGACAAGAACCACGAAAAGTTCTTGTATTTTAAGATAAAATCTGACGCTATGAAAGAAAAAACTTCTCTGTCGCTGAAATATGTTCATTTGCTGAAAATTAACAAAACCACGAAAAGTTCTTGTGTTTGAAGATAAAATCTTTTTGCTTTGAGGTAGAAAGATCGAGCTGACTGAAAGAAGTTCATCAGATCAAAACCAACAAAAATTGACAAGAACCACGAAAAGTTCTTGTTTTTTAAGATAAAATCTGACGCTATTGAAGAAAAAACTTCAAGCTCGCTGAAATATGTTCATTTGCGGAAAACCAACAAAACCACGAAAAGTTCTTCTATTTGAGGATAAAATCTTTTTGCTTTGAGGTAGAAAGATCGAGCTGACTGAAAGAAGTTCATCAGATCAAAACCAACAAAAATTGACAAGAACCACGAAAAGTTCTTGTATTTTAAGATAAAATCTGACGCTATTGAAGAAAAAACTTCAAGCTCGCTGAAATATGTTCATTTGCTGAAAACCAACAAAACCACGAAAAGTTCTTGTATTTGAAGAGAAAATCTTTTTGCTTTGAAGAAGAAAGATCTCGCTGACTGAAATAAGTTCATTAGATCAAAACCAACAAAATTTGAAAAGAACCACGAAAAGTTCTTGTATTTTAAGATAAATTCTGACGCTATTGAAGAAAAAACTTCTCGCTCGCTGAAATATGTTCATTTGTTGAAAACCAACAAAACCACGAAATGTTCTTGTATTTGAAGATAAAATCTTTTTGCATTAAAGAAGAAAGATCTAGCTGACTGAAACAAGTTCATTGGATGAAAACCAACAAAAATTGACAAGAACCACGAAAAGTTCTTGTCTTTTAAGATAAAATCTGACGCTATTAAAGAAAAAACTTCTTGCTCGCTGAAATATGTTCATTTGCTGAAAATCAACAAAACCACGAAAAGTTCTTGTATTTGAAGATAAAATCTTTTTGCATTAAATAAGAAAGATCTAGCTGACTGAAACAAGTTCATTAGATGAAAACCAACAAAAATTGACAAGAACCACGAAAAGTTCTTGTATTTTAAGATGAAATCTGACGCTATTAAAGAAAAAACTTCTCGCTCGCTGAAATATGTTCATTTGCTGAAAATTAACAAAACCACGAAAAGTTCTTGTATTTGAAGATGAAATCTTTTTGCTTTGAGGAAGAAAGATCGAGCTGACTGAAAGAAGTTCATAAGATGAAAACCAACAAAAATTGACAAGAACCACGAAAAGTTCTTGTATTTTAAGATAAAATCTGACGCTATTGAAGAAAAAACTTCTCGCTCGCTGAAATAT
The DNA here is from genome assembly GCF_035084215.1 of Heptranchias perlo. Classification (NCBI taxonomy): domain Eukaryota; kingdom Metazoa; phylum Chordata; class Chondrichthyes; order Hexanchiformes; family Hexanchidae; genus Heptranchias; species Heptranchias perlo. Next base: position 79,910,534 of record NC_090330.1, read on the forward strand.
GTTCATTTGCTGAAAACCAACAAAACCACGAAAAGTTCTTGTATTTGAAGATAAAATCTTTTTGCTTTGAAGAAGAAAGATCTTGCTGACTGAAATAAGTTCATTCGATGAAAACCAACAAACATTGACAAGAAGCACGAAAAGTTCTTGTATTTTAAGATAAAATCTTGAGGTATTAAAGAAAAAACGTCTCCCTCGCTGAAATATGTTCATTTGCTGAAAACCAACAAAACCACGAAAAGTTCTTGTATTTGAAGATAAAATCTTTTTGCATTAAAGAAGAAAGATCTAGCTGACTGAAATAAGTTAATTAGATGAAAACCAACAAAAATTGACAAGAACCACGAAAAGTTCTTGTATTTTAAGATAAAATCTTGAGGTATTAAAGAAAAAACGTCTCCCTCGCTGAAAAATGTTCATTTGCTGAAAACCAACAAAACCACGAAAAGTTCTTGTATTTGAAGAGAAAATCTTTTTGCTTTGAAGAAGAATGATCTCGCTGACTGAAATAAGTTCATTAGATCAAAACCAACAAAATTTGACAAGAACCACGAAATGTTCTTGTATTTTAAGATAAAATCTGACGCTATTGAAGAAAAAACTTCTAGCTCGCTGAAATATGTTCATTTGCTGAAAACCAACAAAACCACGAAAAGTTCTTGTATTTGAAGATAAAATCTTTTTGCATTAAAGAAGAAAGATCTAGCTGACTGAAACAAGTTCATTAGATGAAAACCAACAAAAATTGAAAAGAACCACGAAAAGTTCTTGTATTTTAAGATAAAATCTGACGCTATTAAAGAAAAAACTTCTTGCTCGCTGAAATATGTTCATTTGCTGAAAATCAACAAAACCACGAAAAGTTCTTGTATTTGAAGATAAAATCTTTTTGCATTAAAGAAGAAAGATCTAGCTGACTGACACAAGTTCATCAGATCAAAACCAACAAAAATCGACAAGAACCACGAAAAGTTCTTGTATTTTAAGATAAAATCTGACGCTATGAAAGAAAAAACTTCTCGGTCGCTGAAATATGTTCATTTGCTGAAAATTAACAAAACCACGAAAAGTTCTTGTATTTGAAGATAAAATCTTTTTGCTTTGAGGTAGAAAGATCGAGCTGACTGAAAGAAGTTCATCAGATCAAAACCAACAAAAATTGACAAGAACCACGAAAAGTTCTTGTTTTTTAAGATAAAATCTGACGCTATTGAAGAAAAAACTTCAAGCTCGCTGAAATATGTTCATTTGCGGAAAACCAACAAAACCACGAAAAGTTCTTCTATTTGAGGATAAAATCTTTTTGCTTTGAGGTAGAAAGATCGAGCTGACTGAAAGAAGTTCATCAGATCAAAACCAACAAAAATTGACAAGAACCACGAAAAGTTCTTGTATTTTAAGATAAAATCTGACGCTATTGAAGAAAAAACTTCAAGCTCGCTGAAATATGTTCATTTGCTGAAAACCAACAAAACCACGAAAAGTTCTTGTATTTGAAGAGAAAATCTTTTTGCTTTGAAGAAGAAAGATCTCGCTGACTGAAATAAGTTCATTAGATCAAAACCAACAAAATTTGACAAGAACCACGAAAAGTTCTTGTATTTTAAGATAAATTCTGACGCTATTGAAGAAAAAACTTCTCGCTCGCTGAAATATGTTCATTTGTTGAAAACCAACAAAACCACGAAATGTTCTTGTATTTGAAGATAAAATCTTTTTGCATTAAAGAAGAAAGATCTAGCTGACTGAAACAAGTTCATTGGATGAAAACCAACAAAAATTGACAAGAACCACGAAAAGTTCTTGTCTTTTAAGATAAAATCTGACGCTATTAAAGAAAAAACTTCTTGCTCGCTGAAATATGTTAATTTGCTGAAAATCAACAAAACCACGAAAAGTTCTTGTATTTGAAGATAAAATCTTTTTGCATTAAATAAGAAAGATCTAGCTGACTGAAACAAGTTCATTAGATGAAAACCAACAAAAATTGACAAGAACCACGAAAAGTTCTTGTATTTTAAGATGAAATCTGACGCTATTAAAGAAAAAACTTCTCGCTCGCTGAAATATGTTCATTTGCTGAAAATTAACAAAACCACGAAAAGTTCTTGTATTTGAAGATGAAATCTTTTTGCTTTGAGGAAGAAAGATCGAGCTGACTGAAAGAAGTTCATTAGATGAAAACCAACAAAAATTGACAAGAACCACGAAAAGTTCTTGTATTTTAAGATAAAATCTGACGCTATTGAAGAAAAAACTTCTCGCTCGCTGAAATATGTTCATTTGCTGAAAACCAACAAAACCACGAAAAGTTCTTGTATTTGAAGATAAAATCTTTTTGCTTTGAAGAAGAAAGATCTTGCTGACTGAAATAAGTTCATTCGATGAAAACCAACAAACATTGACAAGAAGCACGAAAAGTTCTTGTATTTTAAGATAAAATCTTGAGGTATTAAAGAAAAAACGTCTCCCTCGCTGAAAAATGTTCATTTGTTGAAAACCAACAAAACCACGAAATGTTCTTGTATTTGAAGATAAAATCTTTTTGCATTAAAGAAGAAAGATCTAGCTGACTGAAACAAGTTCATTGGATGAAAACCAACAAAAATTGACAAGAACCACGAAAAGTTCTTGTCTTTTAAGATAAAATCTGACGCTATTAAAGAAAAAACTTCTTGCTCGCTGAAATATGTTCATTTGCTGAAAATCAACAAAACCACGAAAAGTTCTTGTATTTGAAGATAAAATCTTTTTGCATTAAATAAGAAAGATCTAGCTGACTGAAACAAGTTCATTAGATGAAAACCAACAAAAATTGACAAGAACCACGAAAAGTTCTTGTATTTTAAGATGAAATCTGACGCTATTAAAGAAAAAACTTCTCGCTCGCTGAAATATGTTCATTTGCTGAAAATTAACAAAACCACGAAAAGTTCTTGTATTTGAAGATGAAATCTTTTTGCTTTGAGGAAGAAAGATCGAGCTGACTGAAAGAAGTTCATTAGATGAAAACCAACAAAAATTGACAAGAACCACGAAAAGTTCTTGTATTTTAAGATAAAATCTGACGCTATTGAAGAAAAAACTTCTCGCTCGCTGAAATATGTTCATTTGCTGAAAACCAACAAAACCACGAAAAGTTCTTGTATTTGAAGATAAAATCTTTTTGCTTTGAAGAAGAAAGATCTTGCTGACTGAAATAAGTTCATTCGATGAAAACCAACAAACATTGACAAGAAGCACGAAAAGTTCTTGTATTTTAAGATAAAATCTTGAGGTATTAAAGAAAAAACGTCTCCCTCGCTGAAATATGTTCATTTGCTGAAAACCAACAAAACCACGAAAAGTTCTTGTATTTGAAGATAAAATCTTTTTGCATTAAAGAAGAAAGATCTAGCTGACTGAAATAAGTTAATTAGATTAAAACCAACAAAAATTGACAAGAACCACGAAAAGTTCTTGTATTTTAAGATAAAATCTTGAGGTATTAAAGAAAAAACGTCTCCCTCGCTGAAAAATGTTCATTTGCTGAAAACCAACAAAACCACGAAAAGTTCTTGTATTTGAAGAGAAAATCTTTTTGCTTTGAAGAAGAATGATCTCGCTGACTGAAATAAGTTCATTAGATCAAAACCAACAAAATTTGACAAGAACCACGAAATGTTCTTGTATTTTAAGATAAAATCTGACGCTATTGAAGAAAAAACTTCTAGCTCGCTGAAATATGTTCATTTGCTGAAAACCAACAAAACCACGAAAAGTTCTTGTATTTGAAGATAAAATCTTTTTGCATTAAAGAAGAAAGATCTAGCTGACTGAAACAAGTTCATTAGATGAAAACCAACAAAAATTGAAAAGAACCACGAAAAGTTCTTGTATTTTAAGATAAAATCTGACGCTATTGAAGAAAAAACTTCTAGCTCGCTGAAATATGTTCATTTGCTGAAAACTAACAAAACCACGAAAAGTTCTTGTATTTGAAGATAAAATCTTTTTGCTTTGAGGTAGAAAGATCGAGCTGACTGAAAGAAGTTCATCAGATCAAAACCAACAAAATTTGACAAGAACCACGAAAAGTTCTTGTATTTTAAGATAAAACCTGACGCTATTGAAGAAAAAACTTCTAGCTCGCTGAAATATGTTCATTTGCTGAAAACCAACAAAACCACGAAAAGTTCTTGTATTTGAAGATAAAATCTTTTTGCATTAAAGAAGAAAGATCAAGCTGACTGAAACAATTTCATTAGATGAAAACCAACAAAAATTGACAAGAACCACGAAAAGTTCTTGTATTTTTAGATAAAATCTGACGCTATGAAAGAAAAAACTTCTTGCTCGCTGAAATATGTTCATTTGCTGAAAATCAACAAAACCATGAAAAGTTCTTGTATTTGAAGATAAATCTTTTTGCATTAAAGAAGAAAGATCCAGCTGACTGAAACAAGTTCATTAGATGAAAACCAACAAAAATTGACAAGAACCACGAAAAGTTCTTGTATTTTAAGATAAAATCTGACGCTATTAAAGAAAAAACTTCTCGGTCGCTGAAATATGTTCATTTGCTGAAAATTAACAAAACCACGAAAAGTTCTTGTATTTGAAGATAAAATCTTTTTGCTTTGAGGAAGAAAGATCGAGCTGACTGAAAGAAGTTCATCAGATCAAAACCAACAAAAATTGACAAGAACCACGAAAAGTTCTTGTATTTTAAGATAAAATCTGACGCTATTGAAGAAAAAACTTCTAGCTCGCTGAAATATGTTCATTTGCTGAAAACCAACAAAACCACGAAAAGTTCTTGTATTTGAAGATAAAATCTTTTTGCTTTGAAGAAGAAAGATCCAGCTGACTGAAATAAGTTCATAAGATGAAAACCAACAAAAATTGACAAGAACCACGAAAAGTTCTTGTATTTTAAGATAAAATCTGACGCTATGAAAGAAAAAACTTCTCGGTCGCTGAAATATGTTCATTTGCTGAAAATTAACAAAACCACGAAAAGTTCTTGTATTTGAAGATAAAATATTTTTGCTTTGAGGTAGAAAGATCGAGCTGACTGAAAGAAGTTCATCAGATCAAAACCAACAAAAATTGACAAGAACCACGAAAAGTTCTTGTTTTTTAAGATAAAATCTGACGCTATTGAAGAAAAAACTTCAAGCTCGCTGAAATATGTTCATTTGCGGAAAACCAACAATACCACGAAAAGTTCTTCTATTTGAGGATAAAATCTTTTTGCTTTGAGGTAGAAAGATCGAGCTGACTGAAAGAAGTTCATCAGATCAAAACCAACAAAAATTGACAAGAAACACGAAAAGTTCTTGTATTTTAAGATAAAATCTGACGCTATTGAAGAAAAAACTTCAAGCTCGCTGAAATATGTTCATTTGCTGAAAACCAACAAAACCACGAAAAGTTCTTGTATTTGAAGATAAAATCTTTTTGCATTAAAGAAGAAAGATCTAGCTGACTGAAACAAGTTCATTGGATGAAAACCAACAAAAATTGACAAGAACCACGAAAAGTTCTTGTATTTTAAGATAAAATCTGACGCTATTTAAGAAAAAACTTCTCGCTCGCTGAAATATGTTCATTTGCTGAAAACTAACAAAACCACGAAAAGTTCTTGTATTTGAAGATAAAATCTTTTTGCTTTGAGGTAGAAAGATCGAGCTGACTGAAAGAAGTTCATCAGATCAAAACCAACAAAATTTGACAAGAACCACGAAAAGTTCTTGTATTTTAAGATAAAACCTGACGCTATTGAAGAAAAAACTTCTAGCTCGCTGAAATATGTTCATTTGCTGAAAACCAACAAAACCACGAAAAGTTCTTGTATTTGAAGATAAAATCTTTTTGCATTAAAGAAGAAAGATCAAGCTGACTGAAACAATTTCATTCGATGAAAACCAACAAAAATTGACAAGAACCACGAAAAGTTCTTGTATTTTTAGATAAAATCTGACGCTATGAAAGAAAAAACTTCTTGCTCGCTGAAATATGTTCATTTGCTGAAAATCAACAAAACCATGAAAAGTTCTTGTATTTGAAGATAAATCTTTTTGCATTAAAGAAGAAAGATCCAGCTGACTGAAACAAGTTCATTAGATGAAAACCAACAAAAATTGACAAGAACCACGAAAAGTTCTTGTATTTTAAGATAAAATCTGACGCTATTAAAGAAAAAACTTCTCGGTCGCTGAAATATGTTCATTTGCTGAAAATTAACAAAACCACGAAAAGTTCTTGTATTTGAAGATAAAATCTTTTTGCTTTGAGGAAGAAAGATCGAGCTGACTGAAAGAAGTTCATCAGATCAAAACCAACAAAAATTGACAAGAACCACGAAAAGTTCTTGTATTTTAAGATAAAATCTGACGCTATTGAAGAAAAAACTTCCAGCTCGCTGAAATATGTTCATTTGCTGAAAACCAACAAAACCACGAAAAGTTCTTGTATTTGAAGATAAAATCTTTTTGCTTTGAAGAAGAAAGATCCAGCTGACTGAAATAAGTTCATAAGATGAAAACCAACAAAAATTGACAAGAACCACGAAAAGTTCTTGTATTTTAAGATAAAATCTGACGCTATGAAAGAAAAAACTTCTCGGTCGCTGAAATATGTTCATTTGCTGAAAATTAACAAAACCACGAAAAGTTCTTGTATTTGAAGATAAAATATTTTTGCTTTGAGGTAGAAAGATCGAGCTGACTGAAAGAAGTTCATCAGATCAAAACCAACAAAAATTGACAAGAACCACGAAAAGTTCTTGTTTTTTAAGATAAAATCTGACGCTATTGAAGAAAAAACTTCAAGCTCGCTGAAATATGTTCATTTGCGGAAAACCAACAATACCACGAAAAGTTCTTCTATTTGAGGATAAAATCTTTTTGCTTTGAGGTAGAAAGATCGAGCTGACTGAAAGAAGTTCATCAGATCAAAACCAACAAAAATTGACAAGAACCACGAAAAGTTCTTGTATTTTAAGATAAAATCTGACGCTATTGAAGAAAAAACTTCAAGCTCGCTGAAATATGTTCATTTGCTGAAAACCAACAAAACCACGAAAAGTTCTTGTATTTGAAGATAAAATCTTTTTGCATTAAAGAAGAAAGATCTAGCTGACTGAAACAAGTTCATTGGATGAAAACCAACAAAAATTGACAAGAACCACGAAAAGTTCTTGTATTTTAAGATAAAATCTGACGCTATTAAAGAAAAAACTTCTTGCTCGCTGAAATATGTTCATTTGCTGAAAATCAACAAAACCACGAAAAGTTCTTGTATTTGAAGATAAAATCTTTTTGCATTAAATAAGAAAGATCTAGCTGACTGAAACAAGTTCATTAGATGAAAACCAACAAAAATTGACAAGAACCACGAAAAGTTCTTGTATTTTAAGATAAAATCTGACGCTATTAAAGAAAAAACTTCTCGCTCGCTGAAATATGTTCATTTGCTGAAAATTAACAAAACCACGAAAAGTTCTTGTATTTGAAGATGAAATCTTTTTGCTTTGAGGTAGAAAGATCGAGCTGACTGAAAGAAGTTCATTAGATGAAAACCAACAAAAATTGACAAGAACCACGAAAAGTTCTTGTATTTTAAGATAAAATCTGACGCTATTGAAGAAAAAACTTCTCGCTCGCTGAAATATGTTCATTTGCTGAAAACCAACAAAACCACGAAAAGTTCTTGTATTTGAAGATAAAATCTTTTTGCTTTGAAGAAGAAAGATCCAGCTGACTGAAATAAGTTCATAAGATGAAAACCAACAAAAATTGACAAGAACCACGAAAAGTTCTTGTATTTTAAGATAAAATCTGACGCTATGAAAGAAAAAACTTCTCGGTCGCTGAAATATGTTCATTTGCTGAAAATTAACAAAACCACGAAAAGTTCTTGTATTTGAAGATAAAATATTTTTGCTTTGAGGTAGAAAGATCGAGCTGACTGAAAGAAGTTCATCAGATCAAAACCAACAAAAATTGACAAGAACCACGAAAAGTTCTTGTTTTTTAAGATAAAATCTGACGCTATTGAAGAAAAAACTTCAAGCTCGCTGAAATATGTTCATTTGCGGAAAACCAACAAAACCACGAAAAGTTCTTCTATTTGAGGATAAAATCTTTTTGCTTTGAGGTAGAAAGATCGAGCTGACTGAAAGAAGTTCATCAGATCAAAACCAACAAAAATTGACAAGAACCACGAAAAGTTCTTGTATTTTAAGATAAAATCTGACGCTATTGAAGAAAAAACTTCAAGCTCGCTGAAATATGTTCATTTGCTGAAAACCAACAAAACCACGAAAAGTTCTTGTATTTGAAGACAAAATCTTTTTGCATTAAAGAAGAAAGATCTAGCTGACTGAAACAAGTTCATTGGATGAAAACCAACAAAAATTGACAAGAACCACGAAAAGTTCTTGTATTTTAAGATAAAATCTGACGCTATGAAAGAAAAAACTTCTTGCTCGCTGAAATATGTTCATTTGCTGAAAATCAACAAAACCACAAAAAGTTCTTGTATTTGAAGATAAAATCTTTTTGCATTAAATAAGAAAGATCTAGCTGACTGAAACAAGTTCATTAGATGAAAACCAACAAAAATTGACAAGAACCACGAAAAGTTCTTGTATTTTAAGATAAAATCTGACGCTATTAAAGAAAAAACTTCTCGCTCGCTGAAATATGTTCATTTGCTGAAAATTAACAAAACCACGAAAAGTTCTTGTATTTGAAGATGAAATCTTTTTGCTTTGAGGTAGAAAGATCGAGCTGACTGAAAGAAGTTCATTTGATGAAAACCAACAAAAATTGACAAGAACCACGAAAAGTTCTTGTATTTTAAGATAAAATCTGACGCTATTGAAGAAAAAAGTTCTCGCTCGCTGAAATATGTTCATTTGCTGAAAACCAACAAAACCACGAAAAGTTCTTGTATTTGAAGATAAAATCTTTTTGCTTTGAAGAAGAAAGATCCAGCTGACTGAAATAAGTTCATAAGATGAAAACCAACAAAAATTGACAAGAACCACGAAAAGTTCTTGTATTTTAAGATAAAATCTGACGCTATGAAAGAAAAAACTTCTCGGTCGCTGAAATATGTTCATTTGCTGAAAATTAACAAAACCACGAAAAGTTCTTGTATTTGAAGATAAAATATTTTTGCTTTGAGGTAGAAAGATCGAGCTGACTGAAAGAAGTTCATCAGATCAAAACCAACAAAAATTGACAAGAACCACGAAAAGTTCTTGTTTTTTAAGATAAAATCTGACGCTATTGAAGAAAAAACTTCAAGCTCGCTGAAATATGTTCATTTGCGGAAAACCAACAATACCACGAAAAGTTCTTCTATTTGAGGATAAAATCTTTTTGCTTTGAGGTAGAAAGATCGAGCTGACTGAAAGAAGTTCATCAGATCAAAACCAACAAAAATTGACAAGAACCACGAAAAGTTCTTGTATTTTAAGATAAAATCTGACGCTATTGAAGAAAAAACTTCAAGCTCGCTGAAATATGTTCATTTGCTGAAAACCAACAAAACCACGAAAAGTTCTTGTATTTGAAGATAAAATCTTTTTGCATTAAAGAAGAAAGATCTAGCTGACTGAAACAAGTTCATTGGATGAAAACCAACAAAAATTGACAAGAACCACGAAAAGTTCTTGTATTTTAAGATAAAATCTGACGCTATTAAAGAAAAAACTTCTTGCTCGCTGAAATATGTTCATTTGCTGAAAATCAACAAAACCACGAAAAGTTCTTGTATTTGAAGATAAAATCTTTTTGCATTAAATAAGAAAGATCTAGCTGACTGAAACAAGTTCATTAGATGAAAACCAACAAAAATTGACAAGAACCACGAAAAGTTCTTGTATTTTAAGATAAAATCTGACGCTATTAAAGAAAAAACTTCTCGCTCGCTGAAATATGTTCATTTGCTGAAAATTAACAAAACCACGAAAAGTTCTTGTATTTGAAGATGAAATCTTTTTGCTTTGAGGTAGAAAGATCGAGCTGACTGAAAGAAGTTCATTAGATGAAAACCAACAAAAATTGACAAGAACCACGAAAAGTTCTTGTATTTTAAGATAAAATCTGACGCTATTGAAGAAAAAACTTCTCGCTCGCTGAAATATGTTCATTTGCTGAAAACCAACAAAACCACGAAAAGTTCTTGTATTTGAAGATAAAATCTTTTTGCTTTGAAGAAGAAAGATCCAGCTGACTGAAATAAGTTCATAAGATGAAAACCAACAAAAATTGACAAGAACCACGAAAAGTTCTTGTATTTTAAGATAAAATCTGACGCTATGAAAGAAAAAACTTCTCGGTCGCTGAAATATGTTCATTTGCTGAAAATTAACAAAACCACGAAAAGTTCTTGTATTTGAAGATAAAATATTTTTGCTTTGAGGTAGAAAGATCGAGCTGACTGAAAGAAGTTCATCAGATCAAAACCAACAAAAATTGACAAGAACCACGAAAAGTTCTTGTTTTTTAAGATAAAATCTGACGCTATTGAAGAAAAAACTTCAAGCTCGCTGAAATATGTTCATTTGCGGAAAACCAACAAAACCACGAAAAGTTCTTCTATTTGAGGATAAAATCTTTTTGCTTTGAGGTAGAAAGATCGAGCTGACTGAAAGAAGTTCATCAGATCAAAACCAACAAAAATTGACAAGAACCACGAAAAGTTCTTGTATTTTAAGATAAAATCTGACGCTATTGAAGAAAAAACTTCAAGCTCGCTGAAATATGTTCATTTGCTGAAAACCAACAAAACCACGAAAAGTTCTTGTATTTGAAGACAAAATCTTTTTGCATTAAAGAAGAAAGATCTAGCTGACTGAAACAAGTTCATTGGATGAAAACCAACAAAAATTGACAAGAACCACGAAAAGTTCTTGTATTTTAAGATAAAATCTGACGCTATGAAAGAAAAAACTTCTTGCTCGCTGAAATATGTTCATTTGCTGAAAATCAACAAAACCACAAAAAGTTCTTGTATTTGAAGATAAAATCTTTTTGCATTAAATAAGAAAGATCTAGCTGACTGAAACAAGTTCATTAGATGAAAACCAACAAAAATTGACAAGAACCACGAAAAGTTCTTGTATTTTAAGATAAAATCTGACGCTATTAAAGAAAAAACTTCTCGCTCGCTGAAATATGTTCATTTGCTGAAAATTAACAAAACCACGAAAAGTTCTTGTATTTGAAGATGAAATCTTTTTGCTTTGAGGTAGAAAGATCGAGCTGACTGAAAGAAGTTCATTTGATGAAAACCAACAAAAATTGACAAGAACCACGAAAAGTTCTTGTATTTTAAGATAAAATCTGACGCTATTGAAGAAAAAAGTTCTCGCTCGCTGAAATATGTTCATTTGCTGAAAACCAACAAAACCACGAAAAGTTCTTGTATTTGAAGATAAAATCTTTTTGCTTTGAAGAAGAAAGATCCAGCTGACTGAAATAAGTTCATAAGATGAAAACCAACAAAAATTGACAAGAACCACGAAAAGTTCTTGTATTTTAAGATAAAATCTGACGCTATGAAAGAAAAAACTTCTCGGTCGCTGAAATATGTTCTTTTGCTGAAAATTAACAAAACCACGAAAAGTTCTTGTATTTGAAGATAAAATATTTTTGCTTTGAGGTAGAAAGATCGAGCTGACTGAAAGAAGTTCATCAGATCAAAACCAACAAAAATTGACAAGAACCACGAAAAGTTCTTGTTTTTTAAGATAAAATCTGACGCTATTGAAGAAAAAACTTCAAGCTCGCTGAAATATGTTCATTTGCGGAAAACCAACAAAACCACGAAAAGTTCTTCTATTTGAGGATAAAATCTTTTTGCTTTGAGGTAGAAAGATCGAGCTGACTGAAAGAAGTTCATCAGATCAAAACCAACAAAAATTGACAAGAACCACGAAAAGTTCTTGTATTTTAAGATAAAATCTGACGCTATTAAAGAAAAAACTTCTTGCTCGCTGAAATATGTTCATTTGCTGAAAACCAACAAAACCACGAAAAGTTCTTGTATTTGAAGATAAAATCTTTTTGCATTAAATAAGAAAGATCTAGCTGACTGAAAGAAGTTCATTAGATGAAAACCAACAAAAATTGACAAGAACCACGAAAAGTTCTTGTATTTTAAGATAAAATCTGACGCTGTTGAAGAAAAAACTTCTCGCTCGCTGAAATATGTTCATTTGCTGAAAACCAACAAAACCACGAAAAGTTCTTGTATTTGAAGATAAAATCTTTTTGCTTTGAAGAAGAAAGATCTAGCTGACTGAAATAAGTTCATTCGATGAAAACCAACAAACATTGACAAGAAGCACGAAAAGTTCTTGTATTTTAAGATAAAATCTTGAGCTATTAAAGAATAAACGTCTCCCTCGCTGAAATATGTTCATTTGCTGAAAACCAACAAAACCACAAAAAGTTCTTGTATTTGAAGATAAAATCTTTTTGCATTAAAGAAGAAAGATCTAGCTGACTGAAATAAGTTAATTAGATGAAAACCAACAAAAATTGACAAGAACCACGAAAAGTTCTTGTATTTTAAGATAAAATCTTGAGGTATTAAAGAAAAAACGTCTCCCTCGCTGAAAAATGTTCATTTGCTGAAAACCAACAAAACCATGAAAAGTTCTTGCATTTGAAGATAAAATCTTTTTGCATGAAAGAAGAAAGATCCAGATGACTGAAATAAGTTCATTAGATGAAAACCAACAAAAATTGACAAGAACCACGAAAAGTTCATGTATTTGAAGATAAAATCTTTTTGCATGAAAGAAGAAAGATCCAGCAGACTGAAATCAGTTCATCAGATGAAAACCAACAAAAATTGACAAGAACCACGAAAAGTTCTTGTATTTTAAGGTAAAATCTTGAGCTGTTAAAGAAAAAACGTCTCCCTCGCTGAAATATGTTCATTTGCTGAAAACCAACAAAACCACGAAAAGTTCTTGAATTTGAAGATAAAATCTTTTTGCTTTGAAGAAGTAAGATCCAGCTGACTGAAATAAGTTCATTAGATGAAAACCAACAAAAATTGACAAGAACCACGAAAAGTTCTTGTATTTTAAGATAAAATCTGACGCTATTAAAGAAAAAACTTCTCGCTCGCTGAAATATGTTCATTTGCTGAAAATTAACAAAACCTCGAAAAGTTCTTGTATATGAAGATAAAATCTTTTTGCTTTGAGGTAGAAAGATCGAGCTGACTGAAAGAAGTTCATCAGATCAAAACCAACAAAAATTGACAAGAACCACGAAAAGTTCTTGTATTTTAAGATAAAATCTGACGCTATTGAAGAAAAAACTTCAAGCTCGCTGAAATATGTTCATTTGCTGAAAACCAACAAAACAACGAAAAGTTCTTGTATTTGAAGATAAAATCTTTGTGCTTTGAGGTAGAAAGATCGAGCTGACTGAAAGAAGTTCATCAGATCAAAACCAACAAAAATTGACAAGAACCACGAAAAGTTCTTGTATTTTAAGATAAAACCTGACGCAATTGAAGAAAAAACTTCTAGCTCGCTGAAATATGTTCATTTGCTGAAAACCAACAAAACCACGAAAAGTTCTTGTATTTGAAGATAAAATCTTTTTGCTTTGAGGTAGAAAGATCGAGCTGACTGAAAGAAGTTCATCAGATCAAAACCAACAAAATTTGACAAGAACCACGAAAAGTTCTTGTATTTTAAGATAAAACCTGACGCTATTGAAGAAAAAACTTCTTGCTCGCTGAAATATGTTCATTTGCTGAAAATCAACAAAACCATGAAAAGTTCTTGTATTTGAAGATAAAATCTTTTTGCATTAAAGAAGAAAGATCTAGCTGACTGAAACAAGTTCATTAGATGAAAACCAACAAAAATTGACAAGAACCACGAAAAGTTCTTGTATTTTAAGATAAAATCTGACGCTATTAAAGAAAAAACTTCTCGCTCGCTGAAATATGTTCATTTGCTGAAAATTAACAAAACCACGAAAAGTTCTTGTATTTGAAGATAAAATCTTTTTGCTTTGAGGTAGAAAGATCGAGCTGACTGAAAGAAGTTCATCAGATCAAAACCAACAAAAATTGACAAGAACCACGAAAAGTTCTTGTATTTTAAGATAAAATCTGACGCAATTGAAGAAAAAACTTCAAGCTCGCTGAAATATGTTCATTTGCTGAAAACCAACAAAACCACGAAAAGTTCTTGAATTTGAAGATAAAATCTTTTTGCTTTGAAGAAGAAAGATCCAGCTGACTGAAATAAGTTCATTAGATGAAAACCAACAAAAATTGACAAGATCCACGAAAAGTTCTTGTATTTTAAGATAAAATCTGACGCTATTAAAGAAAAAACTTCTTGCTCGCTGAAATATGTTCATTTGCTGAAAATCAACAAAACCACGAAAAGTTCTTGTATTTGAAGATAAAATCTTTTTGCATTAAATAAGAAAGATCTTGCTGACTGAAACAAGTTCATTAGATGAAAACCAACAAAAATTGACAAGAACCACGAAAAGTTCTTGTATTTTAAGATAAAATCTGACGCTATTGAAGAAAAAACTTCAAGCTCGCTGAAATATGTTCATTTGCTGAAAACCAACAAAACCACGAAAAGTTCTTGAATTTGAAGATAAAATCTTTTTGCTTTGAGGTAGAAAGATCGAGCTGACTGAAAGAAGTTCATCAGATCAAAACCAACAAAAATTGACAAGAACCACGAAAAGTTCTTGTATTTTAAGATAAAATCTGACGCAATTGAAGAAAAAACTTCAAGCTCGCTGAAATATGTTCATTTGCTGAAAACCAACAAAACCACGAAAAGTTCTTGAATTTGAAGATAAAATCTTTTTGCTTTGAAGAAGAAAGATCTTGCTGACTGAAACAAGTTCATTAGATGAAAACCAACAAAAATTGACAAGAACCACGAAAAGTTCTTGTATTTTAAGATAAAATCTGACGCTATTGAAGAAAAAACTTCTCGCTCGCTGAAATATGTTCATTTGCTGAAAACCAACAAAACCACGAAAAGTTCTTGTATTTGAAGAGAAAATCTTTTTGCTTTGAAGAAGAAAGATCCAGCTGACTGAAATAAGTTTATAAGATGAAAACCAACAAAAATTGACAAGAACCACGAAAAGTTCTTGTATTTTAAGATAAAATCTTACGCGATTAAAGAAAAAACTTCTCGCTCGCTGAAATATGTTCATTTGCTGAAAATCAACAAAACCACGAAAAGTTCTTGTATTTGAAGAGAAAAACTTTTTGCTTTGAAGAAGAAAGATCTCGCTGACTGAAATAAGTTAATTAGATGAAAAGCAACAAAAATTGACAAGAACCACGAAAAGTTCTTGTATTTTAAGATAAAATCTTGAGGTATTAAAGAAAAAACGTCTCCCTCGCTGAAAAATGTTCATTTGCTGAAAACCAACAAAACCACGAAAAGTTCTTGCATTTGAAGATAAAATCTTTTTGCATGAAAGAAGAAAGATCCAGATGACTGAAATAAGTTCATTAGATGAAAACCAACAAAAATTTACAAGAACCACGAAAAGTTCATCTATTTGAAGAAAAATCTTTTTGCATGAAAGAAGAAAGATCCAGCTGACTGAAATCAGTTCATCAGATGAAAACCAACAAAAATTGACAAGAACCACGAAAAGTTCTTGTATTTTAAGGTAAAATCTTGAGCTGTTAAAGAAAAAACGTCTCCCTCGCTGAAATATGATCATTTGCTGAAAACCAACAAAACCACGAAAAGTTCTTGTATTTGATGATAAAATCTTTTTGCTTTGAGGAAGAAAGATCGAGCTGACTGAAAGAAGTTCATCAGATCAAAACCAACAAAAATTGACAAGAACCACGAAAAGTTCTTGTATTTTAAGATAAAATCTGATGCTATTGAAGAAAAAACTTCAAGCTTGCTGAAATATGTTCATTTGCTGAAAACCAACAAAACCACGAAAAGTTCTTGAATTTGAAGATAAAATCGTTTTGCTTTGAAGAAGTCAGATCCAGCTGACTGAAATAAGTTCATTAGATGAAAACCAACAAAAATTGACAAGAACCACGAAAAGTTCTTGTATTTTAAGATAAAATCTGACGCTATTGAAGAAAAAACTTCGAGCTCGCTGAAATATGTTAATTTGCTGAAAACCAACAAAACCACGAAAAGTTCTTGTATTTGAAGATAAAATCTTTTTGCTTTGAAGAAGAAAGATCCAGCTGACTGAAATAAGTTCATAAGATGAAAACCAACAAAAATTGACAAGAACCACGAAAAGTTCTTGTATTTTAAGATAAAACCTGACGCTATTGAAGAAAAAACTTCAAGCTCGCTGAAATATGTTCATTTGCTGAAAACCAACAAAACCACGAAAAGTTCTTGAATTTGACGATAAAATCTTTTTGCTTTGAAGAAGAAAGATCCAGCTGAATGAAATAAGTTCATTAGATGAAAACCAACAAAAATTGACAAGAACCACGAAAAGTTCTTGTATTTTAAGATAAAATCTGACGCTATTGAAGAAAAAACTTCTAGCTCGCTGAAATATGTTCATTTGCTGAAAACCAACAAAACCACGAAAAGTTCTTGTATTGAAGATAAAATCTTTTTGCTTTGAGGAAGAAAGATCGAGCTGACTGAAATAAGTTGATCAGATCAAAACCAACAAAAATTGACAAGAACCACGAAAAGTTCTTGTATTTTAAGATAAAATCTGACGCTATTAAAGAAAAAACTTGTCGCTCGCTGAAATACGATCATTTGCTGAAAATCAACAAAACCACGAAAAGTTCTTGTATTTGAAGAGAAAATCTTTTTGCTTTGAAGAAGAAAGATCTCGCTGACTGAAATAAGTTCATCAGATGAAAACCAACAAAAATTGACAAGAACCACGAAAAGTTCTTGTATTTTAAGATAAAATCTGACGCTATTGAAGAAAAAACTTCTCGCTCGCTGAAATATGTTCATTTGCTGAAAACCAACAAAACCACGAAAATTTCTTGTATTTGAAGATAAAATCTTTTTGCATTAAAGAAGAAAGATCTAGCTGACTGAAACAAGTTCAATAGATGAAAACCAACAAAAATTGACAAGAACCACGAAAAGTTCTTGTATTTTAAGATAAAATCTGACGCTATTAAAGAAAAAACTTCTTGCTCGCTGAAATATGTTCATTTGCTGAAAATCAACAAAACCACGAAAAGTTCTTGTATTTGAAGATAAAATCTTTTTGCATTAAAGAAGAAAGATCTAGCTGACTGAAACAAGTTCATCAGATCAAAACCAACAAAAATTGACAAGAACCACGAAAAGTTCTTGTATTTTAAGATAAAATCTGACGCTATTAAAGAAAAAACCTCTCGCTCGCTGAAATATGTTCATTTGCTGAAAACCCACAAAACCACGAAAAGTTCTTGTATTTGAAGATAAAATCTTTTTGCATTAAAGAAGATCTAGCTGACTGAAACAAGTTCATGAGATGAAAACCAACAAAAATTGACAAGAACCATGAAAAGTTCTTGTATTTTAAGATAAAATCTGACGCTATTAAAGAAAAAACTTCTTGCTCGCTGAAATATGTTCATTTGCTGAAAATCAACAAAACCACGAAAAGTTCTTGTATTTGAAGATAAAATCTTTTTGCTTTAAAGATGAAAGATCTAGCTGACTGAAACAAGTTCATCAGATCAAAACCAAGAACTTTATGTGGTTTTGTTGGTTTTCAGCAAATGAACATATTTCAGCGAGCTTGAAGTTTTTTCTTCAATAGCGTCAGATTTTATCTTAAAATACAAGAACTTTTCGTGGTTCTTGTCAATTTTTGTTGGTTTTCATCTGATGAACTTATTTCAGTCAGCGAGATCTTTCTTCTTCAAAGCAAAAAGATTTTCTCTTCAAATACAAGAACTTTTCGTGGTTTTGTTGATTTTCAGCAAATGAACATATTTCAGCGAGCGAGAAGTTTTTTCTTTAATAGCGTCAGATTTTATCTTAAAATACAAGAACTTTTCGTGGTTCTTGTCAATTTTTGTTGGTTTTGATCTGATGAACTTATTTCAGTCAGCTCGATCTTTCTTCCTCAAAGCAAAAAGATTTTATCTTCAAATACAAGAACTTTTCGTGGTTTTGTTGATTTTCAGCAAATGAACATATTTCAGCGAGCTCAAAGTTTTTTCTTTAATAGCGGAAGGTTTTATCTTAAAATACAAGAACTTTTCGTGGTTCTTATCAATTTTTGTTGGTTTTCATCTAATGAACTTATTTCAGTCAGCTGGATCTTTCTTCTTCAAAGCAAAAAGATTTTATCTTCAAATACAAGAACTTTTCGTGGTTTTGTTGGTTTTCAGCAAATGAACATATTTCAGCGAGCTAGAAGTTTTTTCTTCAATAGCGTCAGATTTTATCTTAAAATACAAGAACTTTTCGTGGTTCTTGTCAATTTTTGTTGGTTTTGATCTGATGAACTTCTTTCAGTCATCTCGATCTTTCCACCTCAAAGCAAAAAGATTTTATCTTCAAATTCAAGAACTTTTCGTGGTTTTGTTGGTTTTCAGCAAAAGAACATATTTCAGCGAGCGAGAAGTTTTTTCTTTAATAGCGTCAGATTTTTTCTTAAAATACAAGAACTTTTCGTGGTTCTTGTCAATTTTTGTTGGTTTTCATCTAATGAACTTGTTTCAGTCAGCTAGATCTTTCTTCTTTAAAGCAAAAAGATTTTATCTTCAAATACAAGAACTTTTCGTGGTTTTTTTGATTTTCAGCAAATGAACATATTTCAGCGAGCAAGAAGTTTTTTCTTTAATAGCGTCAGATTTTATCTTAAAATACAAGAACTTTTCGTGGTTCTTGTCAATTTTTGTTGGTTTTCATCGAATGAACTTGTTTCAGTCAGCTAGATCTTTCTTCTTTAATGCAAAAAGATTTTATCTTCAAATACAAGAACTTTTCGTGGTTTTGTTGTTTTTCAGCAAATGAACATATTTCAGCGAGCTCAAAGTTTTTTCTTTAATAGCGGAAGATTTTATCTTAAAATACAAGAACTTTTCGTGGTTCTTGTCAATTTTTGTTGGTTTTCATCTAATGAACTTATTTCAGTCAGCTGGATCTTTCTTCTTCAAAGCAAAAAGATTTTATCTTCAAATACAAGAACTTTTCGTGGTTTTGTTGGTTTTCAACAAATGAACATATTTCAGCGAGCTAGAAGTTTTTTCTTCAATAGCGTCAGATTTTATCTTAAAATACAAGAACTTTTCGTGGTTCTTGTCAATTTTTGTTGGTTTTCATCTGATGAACTTATTTCAGTCAGCTGGATCTTTCTTCTTCAAAGCAAAAAGATTTTATCTTCAAATTCAAGAACTTTTCGTGGTTTTGTTGGTTTTCAGCAAATGAACATATTTCAGCGAGCTTGAAGTTTTTTCTTCAATAGCGTCAGATTTTATCTTAAAATACAAGAACTTTTCGTGGTTCTTGTCAATTTTTGTTGGTTTTGATCTGATGAACTTCTTTCAGTCAGCTCGATCTTTCCACCTCAAAGCAAAAATATTTTATCTTCAAATACAAGATCTTTTCGTGGTTTTGTTGTTTTTCAGCAAATGAACATATTTCAGCGAGCTCAAAGTTTTTTCTTTAATAGCGGAAGATTTTATCTTAAAATACAAGAACTTTTCGTGGTTCTTGTCAATTTTTGATGGTTTTCATCTAATGAACTTATTTCAGTCAGCGAGATCTTTCTTCTTCAAAGCAAAAAGATTTTCTCTTCAAATACAAGAACTTTTCGTGGTTTTGTTGATTTTCAGCAAATGAACATATTTCAGCGAGCGAGAAGTTTTTTCTTCAATAGCGTCAGATTTTATCTTAAAATACAAGAACTTTTCGTGGTTCTTGTCAATTTTTGTTCGTTTTGATCTGATAAACTTATTTCAGTCGGCTCGATCTTTCTTCCTCAAAGCAAAAAGATTTTATCTTCAAATACAAGATCTTTTCGTGGTTTTGTTGATTTTCAGCAAATGAACATATTTCAGCGAGCTCAAAGTTTTTTCCTTAATAGCGGAAGATTTTATCTTAAAATAGAAGAACTTTTCGTGGTTTTTGTCAATTTTTGTTGGTTTTCATCTAATGAACTTATTTCAGTCAGCTGGATCTTTCTTCTTCAAAGCAAAAAGATTTTATCTTCAAATACAAGAACTTTTCGTGGTTTTGTTGGTTTTCAACAAATGAACATATTTCAGCGAGCTAGAAGTTTTTTCTTCAAAAGCGTCAGATTTTATCTTAAAATACAAGAACTTTTCGTGGTTCTTGTCAATTTTTGTTGGTTTTCATCTGATGAACTCATTTCAGTCAGCTGGATCTTTCTTCTTCAAAGCAAAAAGATTTTATCTTCAAATTCAAGAACTTTTCGTGGTTTTGTTGGTTTTCAGCAAATGAACATATTTCAGCGAGCTTGAAGTTTTTTCTTTAATAGCGTCAGATTTTATCTTAAAATACAAGAACTTTTCGTGGTTCTTGTCAATTTTTGTTGGTTTTCATCGAATGAACTTGTTTCAGTCAGCTAGATCTTTCTTCTTTAATGCAAAAAGATTTTATCTTCAAATACAAGAACTTTTCGTGGTTTTGTTGGTTTTCAGCAAATGAACATATTTCAGCGAGCTAGAAGTTTTTTCTTCAATTGCGTCTGATTTTATCTTAAAATACAAGAACTTTTCGTGGTTCTTGTCAATTTTTGTTGGTTTTCATCTGATGAACTTATTTCAGTCAGCGAGATCTTTCTTCTTCAAAGCAAAAAGATTTTCTCTTCAAATACAAGAACTTTTCGTGGTTTTGTTGATTTTCAGCAAATGAACATATTTCAGCGAGCGTGAAGTTTTTTCTTTAATAGCGTCAGATTTTATCTTACAATACAATAACTTTTCGTGGTTCTTGTCAATTTTTGTTGGTTTTGATCTGATAAACTTATTTCAGTCAGCTCGATCTTTCTTCCTCAAAGCAAATAGATTTTATCTTCAAATACAAGATCTTTTCGTGGTTTTGTTGATTTTCAGCAAATGAACATATTTCAGCGAGCTAGAACTTTTTTCTACAATAGCGTCAGATTTTATCTTAAAATACAAGAACTTTTCGTGGTTCTTGTCAATTTTTGTTGGTTTTGATCTGATAAACTTCTTTCAGTCAGCTCGATCTTTCCACCTCAAAGCAAAAAGATTTTATCTTCAAATTCAAGAACTTTTCGTGGTTTTGTTGGTTTTCAGCAAATGAACATATTTCAGCGAGCGAGAAGTTTTTTCTTTAATAGCGTCAGATTTTATCTTAAAATACAAGAACTTTTCGTGGTTCTTGTCAATTTTTGTTGGTTTTCATCTAATGAACTTGTTTCAGTCAGCTAGATCTTTCTTCTTTAATGCAAAAAGATTTTATCTTCAAATACAAGAACTTTTCGTGGTTTTGTTGATTTTCAGCAAATGAACATATTTCAGCGAGCAAGAAGTTTTTTCTTTAATAGCGTCAGATTTTATCTTAAAATACAAGAACTTTTCGTGGTTCTTGTCAATTTTTGTTGGTTTTCATCGAATGAACTTGTTTCAGTCAGCTAGATCTTTATTCTTTAATGCAAAAAGATTTTATCTTCAAATACAAGAACTTTTCGTGGTTTTGTTGATTTTCAGCAAATGAACATATTTCAGCGAGCAAGAAGTTTTTTCTTTAATAGCGGAAGATTTTATCTTAAAATACAAGAACTTTTCGTGGTTCTTGTCAATTTTTGTTGGTTTTCATCTAATGAACTTATTTCAGTCAGCTAGATCTTTCTTCTTCAAAGCAAAAAGATTTTATCTTCAAATACAAGAACTTTTCGTGGTTTTGTTGGTTTTCAGCAAATGAACATATTTCAGCGAGCTAGAAGTTTTTTCTTCAATAGCGTCAGATTTTATCTTAACATACAAGAACTTTTCGTGGTTCTTGTCAATTTTTGTTGGTTTTCATCTAATGAACTTATTTCAGTCAGCGAGATCTTTCTTCTTCAAAGCAAAAAGATTTTCTCTTCAAATACAAGAACTTTTCGTGGTTTTGTTGATTTTCAGCAAATGAACATATTTCAGCGAGCGAGAAGTTTTTTCTTCAATAGCGTCAGATTTTATCTTAAAATACAAGAACTTTTCGTGGTTCTTGTCAATTTTTGTTCGTTTTGATCTGATAAACTTATTTCAGTCGGCTCGATCTTTCTTCCTCAAAGCAAAAAGATTTTATCTACAAATACAAGATCTTTTCGTGGTTTTGTTGATTTTCAGCAAATGAACATATTTCAGCGAGCTCAAAGTTTTTTCCTTAATAGCGGAAGATTTTATCTTAAAATAGAAGAACTTTTCGTGGTTTTTGTCAATTTTTGTTGGTTTTCATCTAATGAAATTATTTCAGTCAGCTGGATCTTTCTTCTTCAAAGCAAAAAGATTTTATCTTCAAATACAAGAACTTTTCGTGGTTTTGTTGGTTTTCAACAAATGAACATATTTCAGCGAGCTAGAAGTTTTTTCTTCAAAAGCGTCAGATTTTATCTTAAAATACAAGAACTTTTCGTGGTTCTTGTCAATTTTTGTTGGTTTTCATCTGATGAACTTATTTCAGTCAGCTGGATCTTTCTTCTTCAAAGCAAAAAGATTTTATCTTCAAATTCAAGAACTTTTCGTGGTTTTGTTGGTTTTCAGCAAATGAACATATTTCAGCGAGCTTGAAGTTTTTTCTTTAATAGCGTCAGATTTTATCTTAAAATACAAGAACTTTTCGTGGTTCTTATCAATTTTTGTTGGTTTTCATCGAATGAACTTGTTTCAGTCAGCTAGATCTTTCTTCTTTAATGCAAAAAGATTTTATCTTCAAATACAAGAACTTTTCGTGGTTTTGTTGGTTTTCAGCAAATGAACATATTTCAGCGAGCTAGAAGTTTTTTCTTCAATTGCGTCTGATTTTATCTTAAAATACAAGAACTTTTCGTGGTTCTTGTCAATTTTTGTTGGTTTTCATCTAATGAACTTGTTTCAGTCAGCTAGATCTTTCTTCTTTAATGCAAAAAGATTTTATCTTCAAATACAAGAACTTTTCGTGGTTTTGTTGATTTTCAGCAAATGAACATATTTCAGCGAGCTAGAACTTTTTTCTACAATAGCGTCAGATTTTATCTTAAAACACAAGAACTTTTCGTGGTTCTTGTCAATTTTTGTTGGTTTTCATCTGATGAACTTATTTCAGTCAGCGAGATCTTTCTTCTTCAAAGCAAAAAGATTTTCTCTTCAAATACAAGAACTTTTCGTGGTTTTGTTGATTTTCAGCAAATGAACATATTTCAGCGAGCGAGAAGTTTTTTCTTCAATAGCGTCAGATTTTATCTTAAAATACAAGAACTTTTCGTGGTTCTTGTCAATTTTTGTTCGTTTTGATCTGATAAACTTATTTCAGTCAGCTCGATCTTTCTTCCTCAAAGCAAAAAGATTTTATCTTCAAATACAAGATCTTTTCGTGGTTTTGTTGATTTTCAGCAAATGAACATATTTCAGCGAGCTCAAAGTTTTTTCCTTAATAGCGGAAGATTTTATCTTAAAATAGAAGAACTTTTCGTGGTTTTTGTCAATTTTTGTTGGTTTTGATCTGATGAACTTCTTTCAGTCAGCTCGATCTTTCCACCTCAAAGCAAAAAGATTTTATCTTCAAATTCAAGAACTTTTCGTGGTTTTGTTGGTTTTCAGCAAATGAACATATTTCAGCGAGCGAGAAGTTTTTTCTTTAATAGCGTCAGATTTTATCTTAAAATACAAGAACTTTTCGTGGTTCTTGTCAATTTTTGTTGGTTTTCATCTAATGAACTTGTTTCAGTCAGCTAGATCTTTCTTCTTTAATGCAAAAAGATTTTATCTTCAAATACAAGAACTTTTCGTGGTTTTGTTGATTTTCAGCAAATGAACATATTTCAGCGAGCAAGAAGTTTTTTCTTTAATAGCGTCAGATTTTATCTTAAAATACAAGAACTTTTCGTGGTTCTTGTCAATTTTTGTTGGTTTTCATCTGATGAACTTATTTCAGTCAGCGAGATCTTTCTTCTTCAAAGCAAAAAGATTTTCTCTTCAAATACAAGAACTTTTCGTGGTTTTGTTGATTTTCAGCAAATGAACATATTTCAGCGAGCGAGAAGTTTTTTCTTTAATAGCGTCAGATTTTATCTTAAAATACAAGAACTTTTCGTGGTTCTTGTCAATTTTTGTTCGTTTTGATCTGATAAACTTATTTCAGTCAGCTCGATCTTTCTTCCTCAAAGCAAAAAGAGTTTATCTTCAAATACAAGATCTTTTCGTGGTTTTGTTGATTTTCAGCAAATGAACATATTTCAGCGAGCTCAAAGTTTTTTCATTAATAGCGGAAGATTTTATCTTAAAATAGAAGAACTTTTCGTGGTTTTTGTCAATTTTTGTTGGTTTTCATCTAATGAACTTATTTCAGTCAGCTAGATCTTTCTTCTTCAAAGCAAAAAGATTTTATCTTCAAATACAAGAACTTTTCGTGGTTTTGTTGGTTTTCAACAAATGAACATATTTCAGCGAGCTAGAAGTTTTTTCTTCAATAGCGTCAGATTTTATCTTAAAATACAAGAACTTTTCGTGGTTCTTGTCAATTTTTGTTGGTTTTCATCTGATGAACTTATTTCAGTCAGCTGGATCTTTCTTCTTCAAAGCAAAAAGATTTTATCTTCAAATACAAGAACTTTTCGTGGTTTTGTTGGTTTTCAACAAATGAACATATTTCAGCGAGCTCAAAGTTTTTTCTTTAATAGCGGAAGATTTTATCTTAAAATACAAGAACTTTTCGTGGTTCTTGTCAATTTTTGTTGGTTTTCATCGAATGAACTTGTTTCAGTCAGCTAGATCTTTCTTCTTTAATGCAAAAAGATTTTATCTTCAAATACAAGAACTTTTCGTGGTTTTGTTGATTTTCAGCAAATGAACATATTTCAGCGAGCAAGAAGTTTTTTCTTTAATAGCGGAAGATTTTATCTTAAAATACAAGAACTTTTCGTGGTTCTTGTCAATTTTTGTTGGTTTTCATCTAATGAACTTATTTCAGTCAGCTAGATCTTTCTTCTTCAAAGCAAAAAGATTTTATCTTCAAATACAAGAACTTTTCGTGGTTTTGTTGATTTTCAGCAAATGAACATATTTCAGCGAGCGTGAAGTTTTTTCTTTAATAGCGTCAGATTTTATCTTAAAATACAAGAACTTTTCGTGGTTCTTGTCAATTTTTGTTGGTTTTGATCTGATAAACTTATTTCAGTCAGCTCGATCTTTCTTCCTCAAAGCAAAAAGATTTTATCTTCAAATACAAGATCTTTTCGTGGTTTTGTTGATTTTCAGCAAATGAACATATTTCAGCGAGCTAGAAGTTTTTTCTACAATAGCGTCAGATTTTATCTTAAAATACAAGAACTTTTCGTGGTTCTTGTCAATTTTTGTTGGTTTTCATCTGATGAACTTATTTCAGTCAGCTAGATCTTTCTTCTTTAATGCAAAAAGATTTTATCTTCAAATACAAGAACTTTTCGTGGTTTTGTTGATTTTCAGCAAATGAACATATTTCAGCGAGCAAGAAGTTTTTTCTTTAATAGCGGAAGATTTTATCTTAAAATACAAGAACTTTTCGTGGTTCTTTTCAATTTTTGTTGGTTTTCATCTAATGAACTTATTTCAGTCAGCTAGATCTTTCTTCTTCAAAGCAAAAAGATTTTATCTTCAAATACAAGAACTTTTCGTGGTTTTGTTGATTTTCAGCAAATGAACATATTTCAGCGAGCGTGAAGTTTTTTCTTTAATAGCGTCAGATTTTATCTTAAAATACAAGAACTTTTCGTGGTTCTTGTCAATTTTTGTTGGTTTTGATCTGATAAACTTATTTCAGTCAGCTCGATCTTTCTTCCTCAAAGCAAAAAGATTTTATCTTCAAATACAAGATCTTTTCGTGGTTTTGTTGATTTTCAGCAAATGAACATATTTCAGCGAGCTAGAAGTTTTTTCTACAATAGCGTCAGATTTTATCTTAAAATACAAGAACTTTTCGTGGTTCTTGTCAATTTTTGTTGGTTTTCATCTGATGAACTTATTTCAGTCAGCTAGATCTTTCTTCTTTAATGCAAAAAGATTTTATCTTCAAATACAAGAACTTTTCGTGGTTTTGTTGATTTTCAGCAAATGAACATATTTCAGCGAGCGAGAAGTTTTTTCTTTAATAGCGTCAGATTTTATCTTAAAATACAAGAACTTTTCGTGGTTCTTGTCAATTTTTGTTGGTTTTGATCTGATAAACTTATTTCAGTCAGCGAGATCTTTCTTCTTCAAAGCAAAAAGATTTTCTCTTCAAATACAAGAACTTTTCGTGGTTTTGTTGATTTTCAGCAAATGAACATATTTCAGCGAGCGAGAAGTTTTTTCTTCAATAGCGTCAGATTTTATCTTAAAATACAAGAACTTTTCGTGGTTCTTGTCAATTTTTGTTCGTTTTCATCTGATAAACTTATTTCAGTCAGCTCGATCTTTCTTCCTCAAAGCAAAAAGATTTTATCTTCAAATACAAGATCTTTTCGTGGTTTTGTTGATTTTCAGCAAATGAACATATTTCAGCGAGCTCAAAGTTTTTTCCTTAATAGCGGAAGATTTTATCTTAAAATAGAAGAACTTTTCGTGGTTTTTGTCAATTTTTGTTGGTTTTCATCTCATGAACTTATTTCAGTCAGCTAGATCTTTCTTCTTCAAAGCAAAAAGATTTTATCTTCAAATACAAGAACTTTTAGTGGTTTTGTTGGTTTTCAACAAATGAACATATTTCAGCGAGCAAGAAGTTTTTTCTTTAATAGCGGAAGATTTTATCTTAAAATACAAGAACTTTTCGTGGTTCTTGTCAATTTTTGTTGGTTTTCATCTAATGAACTTATTTCAGTCAGCTAGATCTTTCTTCTTCAAAGCAAAAAGATTTTATCTTCAAATACAAGAACTTTTCGTGGTTTTGTTGATTTTCAGCAAATGAACATATTTCAGCGAGCGTGAAGTTTTTTCTTTAATAGCGTCAGATTTTATCTTAAAATACAAGAACTTTTCGTGGTTCTTGTCAATTTTTGTTAGTTTTGATCTGATAAACTTATTTCAGTCAGCTCGATCTTTCTTCCTCAAAGCAAAAAGATTTTATCTTCAAATACAAGATCTTTTCGTGGTTTTGTTGATTTTCAGCAAATGAACATATTTCAGCGAGCTAGAAGTTTTTTCTACAATAGCTTCAGATTTTATCTTAAAATACAAGAACTTTTTGTGGTTCTTGTCAATTTTTGTTGGTTTTCATCTGATGAACTTATTTCAGTCAGCTAGATCTTTCTTCTTTAATGCAAAAAGATTTTATCTTCAAATACAAGAACTTTTCGTGGTTTTGTTGATTTTCAGCAAATGAACATATTTCAGCGAGCGAGAAGTTTTTTCTTTAATAGCGTCAGATTTTATCTTAAAATACAAGAACTTTTCGTGGTTCTTGTCAATTTTTGTTGGTTTTGATCTGATGAACTTCTTTCAGTCAGCTCGATCTTTCCACCTCAAAGCAAAAAGATTTTATCTTCAAATTCAAGAACTTTTCGTGGTTTTGTTGGTTTTCAGCAAATGAACATATTTCAGCGAGCGAGAAGTTTTTTCTTTAATAGCGTCAGATTTTATCTTAAAATACAAGAACTTTTCGTGGTTCTTGTCAATTTTTGTTGGTTTTCATCTAATGAACTTGTTTCAGTCAGCTAGATCTTTCTTCTTTAATGCAAAAAGATTTTATCTTCAAATACAAGAACTTTTCGTGGTTTTGTTGATTTTCAGCAAATGAACATATTTCAGCGAGCAAGAAGTTTTTTCTTTAATAGCGTCAGATTTTATCTTAAAATACAAGAACTTTTCGTGGTTCTTGTCAATTTTTGTTGGTTTTCATCTGATGAACTTATTTCAGTCAGCGAGATCTTTCTTCTTCAAAGCAAAAAGATTTTCTCTTCAAATACAAGAACTTTTCGTGGTTTTGTTGATTTTCAGCAAATGAACATATTTCAGCGAGCGAGAAGTTTTTTCTTTAATAGCGTCAGATTTTATCTTAAAATACAAGAACTTTTCGTGGTTCTTGTCAATTTTTGTTGGTTTTGATCTGATAAACTTATTTCAGTCAGCTCGATCTTTCTTCCTCAAAGCAAAAAGATTTTATCTTCAAATATAAGATCTTTTCGTGGTTTTGTTGATTTTCAGCAAATGAACATATTTCAGCGAGCTCAAAGTTTTTTCTTTAATAGCGGAAGATTTTATCTTAAAATACAAGAACTTTTCGTGGTTCTTGTCAATTTTTGTTGGTTTTCATCTAATGAACTTGTTTCAGTCAGCTAGATCTTTCTTCTTTAATGCAAAAAGATTTTATCTTCAAATACAAGAACTTTTCGTGGTTTTGTTGATTTTCAGCAAATGAACATATTTCAGCGAGCAAGAAGTTTTTTCTTTAATAGCGTCAGATTTTATCTTAAAATACAAGAACTTTTCGTGGTTCTTGTCAATTTTTGTTGGTTTTCATCTGATGAACTTATTTCAGTCAGCGAGATCTTTCTTCTTCAAAGCAAAAAGATTTTCTCTTCAAATACAAGAACTTTTCGTGGTTTTGTTGATTTTCAGCAAATGAACATATTTCAGCGAGCGAGAAGTTTTTTCTTTAATAGCGTCAGATTTTATCTTAAAATACAAGAACTTTTCGTGGTTCTTGTCAATTTTTGTTGGTTTTCATCGAATGAACTTGTTTCAGTCAGCTAGATCTTTCTTCTTTCATGCAAAAAGATTTTATCTTCAAATACAAGAACTTTTCGTGGTTTTGTTGATTTTCAGCAAATGAACATATTTCAGCGAGCAAGAAGTTTTTTCTTTAATAGCGGAAGATTTTATCTTAAAATACAAGAACTTTTCGTGGTTCTTGTCAATTTTTGTTGGTTTTCATCTAATGAACTTATTTCAGTCAGCTAGATCTTTCTTCTTCAAAGCAAAAAGATTTTATCTTCAAATACAAGAACTTTTCGTGGTTTTGTTGGTTTTCAGCAAATGAACATATTTCAGCGAGCTCGAAGTTTTTTCTTCAATAGCGTCAGATTTTATCTTCACATACAAGAACTTTTCGTGGTTCTTGTCAATTTTTGTTGGTTTTCATCTAATGAACTTATTTCAGTCAGCGAGATCTTTCTTCTTCAAAGCAAAAAGATTTTCTCTTCAAATACAAGAACTTTTCGTGGTTTTGTTGATTTTCAGCAAATGAACATATTTCAGCGAGCGTGAAGTTTTTTCTTTAATAGCGTCAGATTTTGTCTTAAAATACAAGAACTTTTCGTGGTTCTTGTCAATTTTTGTTGGTTTTGATCTGATAAACTTATTTCAGTCAGCTCGATCTTTCTTCCTCAAAGCAAAAAGATTTTATCTTCAAATACAAGATCTTTTCGTGGTTTTGTTGATTTTCAACAAATGAACATATTTCAGCGAGCTCAAAGTTTTTTCTTTAATAGCGGAAGGTTTTATCTTAAAATACAAGAACTTTTCGTGGTTTTTGTAAATTTTTGTTGGTTTTCATCTAATGAACTTATTTCAGTCAGCGAGATCTTTCTTCTTCAAAGCAAAAAGATTTTCTCTTCAAATACAAGAACTTTTCGTGGTTTTGTTGATTTTCAACAAATGAACATATTTCAGCGAGCTAGAAGTTTTTTCTTCAATAGCGTCAGATTTTATCTTAAAATACAAGAACTTTTCGTGGTTCTTGTCAATTTTTGTTGGTTTTGATCTGATGAACTTCTTTCAGTCAGCTCGATCTTTCCACCTCAAAGCAAAAAGATTTTATCTTCAAATTCAAGAACTTTTCGTGGTTTTGTTGGTTTTCAGCAAATGAACATATTTCAGCGAGCGAGAAGTTTTTTCTTTAATAGCGTCAGATTTTATCTTAAAATACAAGAACTTTTCGTGGTTCTTGTCAATTTTTGTTGGTTTTCATCTAATGAACTTGTTTCAGTCAGCTAGATCTTTCTTCTTTAATGCAAAAAGATTTTATCTTCAAATACAAGAACTTTTCGTGGTTTTGTTGATTTTCAGCAAATGAACATATTTCAGCGAGCAAGAAGTTTTTTCTTTAATAGCGTCAGATTTTATCTTCAAATACAAGAACTTTTCGTGGTTTTGTTGATTTTCAGCAAATGAACATATTTCAGCGAGCGAGAAGTTTTTTCTTTAATAGCGTCAGATTTTATCTTAAAATACAAGAACTTTTCGTGGTTCTTGTCAATTTTTGTTGGTTTTGATCTGATAAACTTATTTCAGTCAGCTCGATCTTTCTTCCTCAAAGCAAAAAGATTTTATCTTCAAATATAAGATCTTTTCGTGGTTTTGTTGATTTTCAGCAAATGAACATATTTCAGCGAGCTCAAAGTTTTTTCCTTAATAGCGGAAGATTTTATCTTAAAATACAAGAACTTTTCGTGGTTCTTGTCAATTTTTGTTGGTTTTCATCGAATGAACTTGTTTCAGTCAGCTAGATCTTTCTTCTTTAATGCAAAAAGATTTTATCTTCAAATACAAGAACTTTTCGTGGTTTTGTTGATTTTCAGCAAATGAACATATTTCAGCGAGCAAGAAGTTTTTTCTTTAATAGCGGAAGATTTTATCTTAAAATACAAGAACTTTTCGTGGTTCTTGTCAATTTTTGTTGGTTTTCATCTAATGAACTTATTTCAGTCAGCTAGATGTTTCTTCTTCAAAGCAAAAAGATTTTATCTTCAAATACAAGAACTTTTCGTGGTTTTGTTGGTTTTCAGCAAATGAACATATTTCAGCGAGCTTGAAGTTTTTTGTTCAATAGCGTCAGATTTTATCTTAACATACAAGAACTTTTCGTGGTTCTTGTCAATTTTTGTTGGTTTTCATCTAATGAACTTATTTCAGTCAGCGAGATCTTTCTTCTTCAAAGCAAAAAGATTTTCTCTTCAAATACAAGAACTTTTCGTGGTTTTGTTGATTTTCAGCAAATGAACATATTTCAGCGAGCGTGAAGTTTTTTCTTTAATAGCGTCAGATTTTGTCTTAAAATACAAGAACTTTTCGTGGTTCTTGTCAATTTTTGTTGGTTTTGATCTGATAAACTTATTTCAGTCAGCTCGATCTTTCTTCCTCAAAGCAAAAAGATTTTATCTTCAAATACAAGATCTTTTCGTGGTTTTGTTGATTTTCAGCAAATGAACATATTTCAGCGAGCTCAAAGTTTTTTCTTTAATAGCGGAAGGTTTTATCTTAAAATACAAGAACTTTTCGTGGTTTTTGTAAATTTTTGTTGGTTTTCATCTAATGAACTTATTTCAGTCAGCGAGATCTTTCTTCTTCAAAGCAAAAAGATTTTCTCTTCAAATACAAGAACTTTTCGTGGTTTTGTTGATTTTGAACAAATGAACATATTTCAGCGAGCTCAAAGTTTTTTCCTTAATAGCGGAAGATTTTATCTTAAAATACAAGAACTTTTCGTGGTTCTTGTCAATTTTTGTTGGTTTTCATCGAATGAACTTGTTTCAGTCAGCTAGATCTTTCTTCTTTAATGCAAAAAGATTTTATCTTCAAATACAAGAACTTTTCGTGGTTTTGTTGATTTTCAGCAAATGAACATATTTCAGCGAGCAAGAAGTTTTTTCTTTAATAGCGGAAGATTTTATCTTAAAATACAAGAACTTTTCGTGGTTCTTGTCAATTTTTGTTGGTTTTCATCTAATGAACTTATTTCAGTCAGCTAGATGTTTCTTCTTCAAAGCAAAAAGATTTTATCTTCAAATACAAGAACTTTTCGTGGTTTTGTTGGTTTTCAGCAAATGAACATATTTCAGCGAGCTTGAAGTTTTTTGTTCAATAGCGTCAGATTTTATCTTAACATACAAGAACTTTTCGTGGTTCTTGTCAATTTTTGTTGGTTTTCATCTAATGAACTTATTTCAGTCAGCGAGATCTTTCTTCTTCAAAGCAAAAAGATTTTCTCTTCAAATACAAGAACTTTTCGTGGTTTTGTTCATTTTCAGCAAATGAACATATTTCAGCGAGCGTGAAGTTTTTTCTTTAATAGCGTCAGATTTTGTCTTAAAATACAAGAACTTTTCGTGGTTCTTGTCAATTTTTGTTGGTTTTGATCTGATAAACTTATTTCAGTCAGCTCGATCTTTCTTCCTCAAAGCAAAAAGATTTTATCTTCAAATACAAGATCTTTTCGTGGTTTTGTTGATTTTCAGCAAATGAACATATTTCAGCGAGCTCAAAGTTTTTTCTTTAATAGCGGAAGGTTTTATCTTAAAATACAAGAACTTTTCGTGGTTTTTGTAAATTTTTGTTGGTTTTCATCTAATGAACTTATTTCAGTCAGCGAGATCTTTCTTCTTCAAAGCAAAAAGATTTTCTCTTCAAATACAAGAACTTTTCGTGGTTTTGTTGATTTTCAACAAATGAACATATTTCAGTGAGCTAGAAGTTTTTTCTTCAATAGCGTCAGATTTTATCTTAAAATACAAGAACTTTTCGTGGTTCTTGTCAATTTTTGTTGGTTTTGATCTGATGAACTTCTTTCAGTCAGCTCGATCTTTCCACCTCAAAGCAAAAAGATTTTATCTTCAAATTCAAGAACTTTTCGTGGTTTTGTTGGTTTTCAGCAAATGAACATATTTCAGCGAGCGAGAAGTTTTTTCTTTAATAGCGTCAGATTTTATCTTAAAATACAAGAACTTTTCGTGGTTCTTGTCAATTTTTGTTGGTTTTCATCTAATGAACTTGTTTCAGTCAGCTAGATCTTTCTTCTTTAATGCAAAAAGATTTTATCTTCAAATACAAGAACTTTTCGTGGTTTTGTTGATTTTCAGCAAATGAACATATTTCAGCGAGCAAGAAGTTTTTTCTTTAATAGCGTCAGATTTTATCTTCAAATACAAGAACTTTTCGTGGTTTTGTTGATTTTCAGCAAATGAACATATTTCAGCGAGCGAGAAGTTTTTTCTTTAATAGCGTCAGATTTTATCTTAAAATACAAGAACTTTTCGTGGTTCTTGTCAATTTTTGTTGGTTTTGATCTGATAAACTTATTTCAGTCAGCTCGATCTTTCTTCCTCAAAGCAAAAAGATTTTATCTTCAAATATAAGATCTTTTCGTGGTTTTGTTGATTTTCAGCAAATGAACATATTTCAGCGAGCTCAAAGTTTTTTCCTTAATAGCGGAAGATTTTATCTTAAAATACAAGAACTTTTCGTGGTTCTTGTCAATTTTTGTTGGTTTTCATCGAATGAACTTGTTTCAGTCAGCTAGATCTTTCTTCTTTAATGCAAAAAGATTTTATCTTCAAATACAAGAACTTTTCGTGGTTTTGTTGATTTTCAGCAAATGAACATATTTCAGCGAGCAAGAAGTTTTTTCTTTAATAGCGGAAGATTTTATCTTAAAATACAAGAACTTTTCGTGGTTCTTGTCAATTTTTGTTGGTTTTCATCTAATGAACTTATTTCAGTCAGCTAGATGTTTCTTCTTCAAAGCAAAAAGATTTTATCTTCAAATACAAGAACTTTTCGTGGTTTTGTTGGTTTTCAGCAAATGAACATATTTCAGCGAGCTTGAAGTTTTTTGTTCAATAGCGTCAGATTTTATCTTAACATACAAGAACTTTTCGTGGTTCTTGTCAATTTTTGTTGGTTTTCATCTAATGAACTTATTTCAGTCAGCGAGATCTTTCTTCTTCAAAGCAAAAAGATTTTCTCTTCAAATACAAGAACTTTTCGTGGTTTTGTTGATTTTCAGCAAATGAACATATTTCAGCGAGCGTGAAGTTTTTTCTTTAATAGCGTCAGATTTTATCTTAAAATACAAGAACTTTTCGTGGTTCTTGTCAATTTTTGTTGGTTTTGATCTGATAAACTTATTTCAGTCAGCTCGATCTTTCTTCCTCAAAGCAAAAAGATTTTATCTTCAAATACAAGATCTTTTCGTGGTTTTGTTGATTTTCAGCAAATGAACATATTTCAGCGAGCTAGAAGTTTTTTCTACAATAGCGTCAGATTTTATCTTAAAATACAAGAACTTTTCGTGGTTCTTGTCAATTTTTGTTGGTTTTCATCTGATGACCTTATTTCAGTCAGCTAGATCTTTCTTCTTTAATGCAAAAAGATTTTATCTTCAAATACAAGAACTTTTCGTGGTTTTGTTGATTTTCAGCAAATGAACATATTTCAGCGAGCGAGAAGTTTTTTCTTTAATAGCGTCAGATTTTATCTTAAAATACAAGAACTTTTCGTGGTTCTTGTCAATTTTTGTTGGTTTTGATCTGATAAACTTATTTCAGTCAGCTCGATCTTTCTTCCTCAAAGCAAAAAGATTTTATCTTCAAATACAAGATCTTTTCGTGGTTTTGTTGTTTTTCAGCAAATGAACATATTTCAGCGAGCTCAAAGTTTTTTCTTTAATAGCGGAAGATTTTATCTTAAAATACAAGAACTTTTCGTGGTTCTTGTCAATTTTTGTTGGTTTTCATCTAATGAACTTATTTCAGTCAGCGAGATCTTTCTTCTTCAAAGCAAAAAGATTTTCTCTTCAAATACAAGAACTTTTCGTGGTTTTGTTGATTTTCAGCAAATGAACATATTTCAGCGAGCTTGAAGTTTTTTCTTCAATAGCGTCAGATTTTATCTTAAAATACAAGAACATTTCGTGGTTCTTGTCAATTTTTGTTGGTTTTGATCTGATGAACTTCTTTCAGTCAGCTCGATCTTTCTACCTCAAAGCAAAAAGATTTTATCTTCAAATTCAAGAACTTTTCGTGGTTTTGTTGGTTTTCAGCAAATGAACATATTTCAGCGAGCGAGAAGTTTTTTCTTTAATAGCGGAAGATTTTATCTTAAAATACAAGAACTTTTCGTGGTTCTTGTCAATTTTTGTTGGTTTTCATCTAATGAACTTGTTTCAGTCAGCTAGATCTTTCTTCTTTAATGCAAAAAGATTTTATCTTCAAATACAAGAACTTTTCGTGGTTTTGTTGATTTTCAGCAAATGAACATATTTCAGCGAGCGAGAAGTTTTTTCTTCAATAGCGTCAGATTTTATCTTAAAATACAAGAACTTTTCGTGGTTCTTGTCAATTTTTGTTGTTTTTCATCGAATCAACTTGTTTCAGTCAGCTAGATCTTTCTTCTTTAATGCAAAAAGATTTTATCTTCAAATACAAGAACTTTTCGTGGTTTTGTTGGTTTTCAGCAAATGACCATATTTCAGCGAACGTGAAGTTTTTTCTTTAATAGCGTCAGATTTTGTCTTAAAATACAAGAACTTTTCGTGGTTCTTGTCAATTTTTGTTGGTTTTGATCTGATAAACTTATTTCAGTCAGCTCGATCTTTCTTCCTCAAAGCAAAAAGATTTTATCTTCAAATACAAGATCTTTTCGTGGTTTTGTTGATTTTCAGCAAATGAACATATTTCAGCGAGCTCAAAGTTTTTTCTTTAATAGCGGAAGATTTTATCTTAAAATACAAGAACTTTTCGTGGTTTTTGTAAATTTTTGTTGGTTTTCATCGAATGAACTTATTTCAGTCAGCTAGATCTTTCTTCTTCAAAGCAAAAAGATTTTCTCTTCAAATACAAGAACTTTTCGTGGTTTTGTTGGTTTTCAACAAATGAACATATTTCAGCGAGCTAGAAGTTTTTTCTTCAATAGCGTCAGATTTTATCTTAAAATACAAGAACTTTTCGTGGTTCTTGTCAATTTTTGTTGGTTTTGATCTGATGAACTTCTTTCAGTCAGCTCGATCTTTCCACCTCAAAGCAAAAAGATTTTATCTTCAAATTCAAGAACTTTTCGTGGTTTTGTTGGTTTTCAGCAAATGAACATATTTCAGCGAGCGAGAAGTTTTTTCATTAATAGCGTCAGATTTTATCTTAAAATACAAGAACTTTTCGTGGTTCTTGTCAATTTTTGTTGGTTTTCATCTGATGAACTTGTTTCAGTCAGCGAGATCTTTCTTCATCAAAGCAAAAAGATTTTCTCTTCAAATACAAGAACTTTTCGTGGTTTTGTTGATTTTCAGCAAATGAACATATTTCAGCGAGCGAGAAGTTTTTTCTTTAATAGCGTCAGATTTTATCTTAAAATACAAGAACTTTTCGTGGTTCTTGTCAATTTTTGTTGGTTTTGATCTGATAAACTTATTTCAGTCAGCTCGATCTTTCTTCCTCAAAGCAAAAAGATTTTATCTTCAAATATAAGATCTTTTCGTGGTTTTGTTGATTTTCAGCAAATGAACATATTTCAGCGAGCTCAAAGTATTTTCCTTAATAGCGGAAGATTTTATCTTAAAATACAAGAACTTTTCGTGGTTCTTGTCAATTTTTGTTGGTTTTCATCGAATGAACTTGTTTCAGTCAGCTAGATCTTTCTTCTTTAATGCAAAAAGATTTTATCTTCAAATACAAGAACTTTTCGTGGTTTTGTTGATTTTCAGCAAATGAACATATTTCAGCGAGCAAGAAGTTTTTTCTTTAATAGCGGAAGATTTTATCTTAAAATACAAGAACTTTTCGTGGTTCTTGTCAATTTTTGTTGGTTTTCATCTAATGAACTTATTTCAGTCAGCTAGATGTTTCTTCTTCAAAGCAAAAAGATTTTATCTTCAAATACAAGAACTTTTCGTGGTTTTGTTGGTTTTCAGCAAATGAACATATTTCAGCGAGCTAGAAGTTTTTTGTTCAATAGCGTCAGATTTTATCTTAACATACAAGAACTTTTCGTGGTTCTTGTCAATTTTTGTTGGTTTTCATCTAATGAACTTATTTCAGTCAGCGAGATCTTTCTTCTTCAAAGCAAAAAGATTTTCTCTTCAAATACAAGAACTTTTCGTGGTTTTGTTGATTTTCAGCAAATGAACATATTTCAGCGAGCGTGAAGTTTTTTCTTTAATAGCGTCAGATTTTATCTTAAAATACAAGAACTTTTCGTGGTTCTTGTCAATTTTTGTTGGTTTTGATCTGATGAACTTATTTCAGTCAGCTCGATCTTTCTTCCTCAAACCAAAAAGATTTTATCTTCAAATACAAGATCTTTTCGTGGTTTTGTTGATTTTCAGCAAATGAACATATTTCAGCGAGCGAGAAGTTTTTTCTACAATAGCGTCAGATTTTATCTTAAAATACAAGAACTTTTCGTGGTTCTTGTCAATTTTTGTTGGTTTTCATCTGATGACCTTATTTCAGTCAGCGAGATCTTTCTTCTTTAATGCAAAAAGATTTTATCTTCAAATACAAGAACTTTTCGTGGTTTTGTTGATTTTCAGCAAATGAACATATTTCAGCGAGCGAGAAGTTTTTTCTTTAATAGCGTCAGATTTTATCTTAAAATACAAGAACTTTTCGTGGTACTTGTCAATTTTTGTTGGTTTTGATCTGATAAACTTATTTCAGTCAGCTCGATCTTTCTTCCTCAAAGCAAAAAGATTTTATCTTCAAATACAAGATCTTTTCGTGGTTTTGTTGTTTTTCAGCAAATGAACATATTTCAGCGAGCTCAAAGTTTTTTCTTTAATAGCGGAAGATTTTATCTTAAAATACAAGAACTTTTCGTGGTTCTTGTCAATTTTTGTTGGTTTTCATCTAATGAACTTATTTCAGTCAGCGAGATCTTTCTTCTTCAAAGCAAAAAGATTTTCTCTTCAAATACAAGAACTTTTCGTGGTTTTGTTGATTTTCAGCAAATGAACATATTTCAGCGAGCTTGAAGTTTTTTCTTCAATAGCGTCAGATTTTATCTTAAAATACAAGAACTTTTCGTGGTTCTTGTCAATTTTTGTTGGTTTTGATCTGATGAACTTCTTTCAGTCAGCTCGATCTTTCTACCTCAAAGCAAAAAGATTTTATCTTCAAATTCAAGAACTTTTCGTGGTTTTGTTGGTTTTCAGCAAATGAACATATTTCAGCGAGCGAGAAGTTTTTTCTTTAATAGCGGAAGATTTTATCTTAAAATACAAGAACTTTTCGTGGTTCTTGTCAATTTTTGTTGGTTTTCATCTAATGAACTTGTTTCAGTCAGCTAGATCTTTCTTCTTTAATGCAAAAAGATTTTATCTTCAAATACAAGAACTTTTCGTGGTTTTGTTGATTTTCAGCAAATGAACATATTTCAGCGAGCAAGAAGTTTTTTCTTCAATAGCGTCAGATTTTATCTTAAAATACAAGAACTTTTCGTGGTTCTTGTCAATTTTTGTTGTTTTTCATCGAATCAACTTGTTTCAGTCAGCTAGATCTTTCTTCTTTAATGCAAAAAGATTTTATCTTCAAATACAAGAACTTTTCGTGGTTTTGTTGGTTTTCAGCAAATGAACATATTTCAGCGAGCTTGAAGTTTTTTCTTCAATAGCGTCAGATTTCATCTTAAAATGCAAGAACTTTTCGTGGTTCTTGTCAATTTTTGTTGGTTTTGATCTGATGAACTTTTTTCAGTCAGCTCGATCTTTCTACCTCAAAGCAAAAAGATTTTATCTTCAAATACAAGATCTTTTCGTGGTTTTGTTGATTTTCAGCAAATGAACATATTTCAGCGAGCTCAAAGTTTTTTCTTTAATAGCGGAAGATTTTATCTTAAAATACAAGAACTTTTCGTGGTTCTTGTCAATTTTTGTTGGTTTTCATCTAATGAACTTATTTCAGTCAGCTAGATCTTTCTTCTTCAAAGCAAAAAGATTTTATCTTCAAATACAAGAACTTTTCGTGGTTTTGTTGATTTTCAGCAAATGAACATATTTCAGCGAGCTCAAAGTTTTTTCTTTAATAGCGGAAGATTTTATCTTAAAATACAAGAACTTTTCGTGGTTCTTGTCAATTTTTGTTGGTTTTCATCTCATGAACTTATTTCAGTCAGCTAGATCTTTCTTCTTCAAAGCAAAAAGATTTTATCTTCAAATACAAGAACTTTTCGTGGTTTTGTTGGTTTTCAGCAAATGAACATATTTCAGCGAGCTTGAAGATTTTTCTTCAATAGCGGAAGATTTTATCTTAAAATACAAGAACTTTTCGTGGTTCTTGTCAATTTTTGTTGGTTTTCATCTAATGAACTTATTTCAGTCAGCTGGATCTTTCTTCTTCAAAGCGAAAAGATTTTATCTTCAAATTCAAGAACTTTTCGTGGTTTTGTTGGTTTTCAGCAAATGAACATATTTCAGCGAGCTTGAAGATTTTTCTTCAATAGCGTCAGATTTTATCTTAAAATACAAGAACTTTTCGTGGTTCTTGTCAATTTTTGTTGGTTTTCATCGAATGAACTTGTTTCAGTCAGCTAGATCTTTCTTCTTTAATGCAAAAAGATTTTATCTTCAAATACAAGAACTTTTCGTGGTTTTGTTGATTTCAGCAAATGAACATATTTCAGCGAGCTCAAAGTTTTTTCTTTAATAGCGGAAGATTTTATCTTAAAATACAAGAACTTTTCGTGGTTCTTGTCAATTTTTGTTGGTTTTCATCTAATGAACTTATTTCAGTCAGCTCGATCTTTCTACCTCAAAGCAAAAAGATTTTATCTTCAAATACAAGAACTTTTCGTGGTTTTGTTAATTTTCAGCAAATGAACATATTTCAGCGAGCGTGAAGTTTTTTCTTCAATAGCGTCAGATTTTATCTTAAAATACAAGAACTTTTCGTGGTTCTTGTCAATTTTTGTTGGTTTTCATCTAATGACCTTATTTCAGTCATCTGGATCTTTCTTCTTCAAAGCAAAAAGATTTTATCTTCAAATTCAAGAACTTTTCGTGGTTTTGTTGGTTTTCAGCAAATGAACATATTTCAGCGAGCTTGAAGTTTTTTCTTCAATAGCGTCAGATTTTATCTTAAAATACAAGAACTTTTCGTGGTTCTTGTCAATTTTTGTTGGTTTTGATCTGATGAACTTCTTTCAGTCAGCTCGATCTTTCCACCTGAAAGCAAAAAGATTTTATCTTCAAATTCAAGAACTTTTCGTGGTTTTGTTGGTTTTCAGCAAATGAACATATTTCAGCGAGCGAGAAGTTTTTTCTTTAATAGCGTCAGACTTTATCTTAAAATACAAGAACTTTTCGTGGTTCTTGTCAATTTTTGTTGGTTTTCATCTAATGAACTTGTTTCAGTCAGCTAGATCTTTCTTCTTTAATGCAAAAAGATTTTATCTTCAAATACAAGAACTTTTCGTGGTTTTGTTGGTTTTCAGCAAATGAACATATTTCAGCGAGCTAGAAGTTTTTTCTTCAATAGCGTCAGATTTTATCTTAAAATACAAGAACTTTTCGTGGTTCTTGTCAATTTTTGTTGGTTTTCATCTAATGAACTTATTTCAGTCAGCTAGATCTTTCTTCTTCAAAGCAAAAAGATTTTATCTTCAAATACAAGAACTTTTCGTGGTTTTGTTGATTTTCAGCAAATGAACATATTTCAGCGAGCTCAAAGTTTTTTCTTTAATAGCGGAAGATTTTATCTTAAAATACAAGAACTTTTCGTGGTTCTTGTCAATTTTTGTTGGTTTTCATCTCATGAACTTATTTCAGTCAGCTAGATCTTTCTTCTTCAAAGCAAAAAGATTTTATCTTCAAATACAAGAACTTTTCGTGGTTTTGTTGGTTTTCAGCAAATGAACATATTTCAGCGAGCTTGAAGATTTTTCTTCAATAGCGGAAGATTTTATCTTAAAATACAAGAACTTTTCGTGGTTCTTGTCAATTTTTGTTGGTTTTCATCTAATGAACTTATTTCAGTCAGCTGGATCTTTCTTCTTCAAAGCGAAAAGATTTTATCTTCAAATTCAAGAACTTTTCGTGGTTTTGTTGGTTTTCAGCAAATGAACATATTTCAGCGAGCTTGAAGATTTTTCTTCAATAGCGTCAGATTTTATCTTAAAATACAAGAACTTTTCGTGGTTCTTGTCAATTTTTGTTGGTTTTCATCGAATGAACTTGTTTCAGTCAGCTAGATCTTTCTTCTTTAATGCAAAAAGATTTTATCTTCAAATACAAGAACTTTTCGTGGTTTTGTTGATTTCAGCAAATGAACATATTTCAGCGAGCTCAAAGTTTTTTCTTTAATAGCGGAAGATTTTATCTTAAAATACAAGAACTTTTCGTGGTTCTTGTCAATTTTTGTTGGTTTTCATCTAATGAACTTATTTCAGTCAGCTCGATCTTTCCACCTCAAAGCAAAAAGATTTTATCTTCAAATTCAAGAACTTTTCGTGGTTTTGTTGGTTTTCAGCAAATGAACATATTTCAGCGAGCTCAAAGTTTTTTCCTTAATAGCGGAAGATTTTATCTTAAAATACAAGAACTTTTCGTGGTTCTTGTCAATTTTTGTTGGTTTTCATCGAATGAACTTGTTTCAGTCAGCGAGATCTTTCTTCTTTAATGCAAAAAGATTTTATCTTCAAATACAAGAACTTTTCGTGGTTTTGTTGATTTTCAGCAAATGACCATATTTCAGCGAGCAAGAAATTTTTTCTTTAATAGCGTCAGATTATAATCTTAAAATACAAGAACTTTTCGTGGTTCTTGTCAATTTTTGTTGGTTTTGATCTGATGAACTTCTTTCAGTCAGCTCGATCTTTCTACCTCAAAGCAAAAAGATTTTATCTTCAAATACAAGAACTTTTCGTGGTTTTGTTAATTTTCAGCAAATGAACATATTTCAGCAAGCGAGAATTTTTTTCTTTAATAGCGTCAGATTTTATCTTAAAATACAAGAACTTTTCGTGGTTCTTGTCAATTTTTGTTGGTTTTCATCGAATGAACTTGTTTCAGTCAGCTAGATCTTTCTTCTTTAATGCAAAAAGATTTTATCTTCAAATACAAGAACTTTTCGTGGTTTTGTTGATTTTCAGCAAATGAACATATTTCAGCGAGCTCAAAGTTTTTTCTTTAATAGCGGAAGATTTTATCTTAAAATACAAGAACTTTTCGTGGTTCTTGTCAATTTTTGTTGGTTTTCATCTAATGAACTTATTTCAGTCAGCTAGATCTTTCTTCTTCAAAGCAAAAAGATTTTATCTTCAAATACAAGAACTTTTCGTGGTTTTGTTGGTTTTCAGCAAATGAACATATTTCAGCGAGCTAGAAGTTTTTTCTTCAATAGCGTCAGATTTTATCTTAAAATACAAGAACTTTTCGTGGTTCTTGTCAATTTTTGTTGGTTTTCATCGAATGAACTTATTTCAGTCAGCTGGATCTTTCTTCTTCAAAGCGAAAAGATTTTATCTTCAAATTCAAGAACTTTTCGTGGTTTTGTTGGTTTTCAGCAAATGAACATATTTCAGCGAGCTTGAAGATTTTTCTTCAATAGCATCAGATTTTATCTTAAAATACAAGAACTTTTCGTGGTTCTTGTCAATTTTTGTTGGTTTTGATCTGATGAACTTCTTTCAGTCAGCTCGATCTTTCCACCTCAAAGCAAAAAGATTTTATCTTCAAATTCAAGAACTTTTCGTGGTTTTGTTGGTTTTCAGCAAATGAACATATTTCAGCGAGCTCAAAGTTTTTTCCTTAATAGCGGAAGATTTTATCTTAAAATACAAGAACTTTTCGTGGTTCTTGTCAATTTTTGTTGGTTTTCATCGAATGAACTTGTTTCAGTCAGCGAGATCTTTCTTCTTTAATGCAAAAAGATTTTATCTTCAAATACAAGAACTTTTCGTGGTTTTGTTGATTTTCAGCAAATGACCATATTTCAGCGAGCAAGAAATTTTTTCTTTAATAGCGTCAGATTATAATCTTAAAATACAAGAACTTTTCGTGGTTCTTGTCAATTTTTGTTGGTTTTGATCTGATGAACTTCTTTCAGTCAGCTCGATCTTTCTACCTCAAAGCAAAAAGATTTTATCTTCAAATACAAGAACTTTTCGTGGTTTTGTTAATTTTCAGCAAATGAACATATTTCAGCAAGCGAGAATTTTTTTCTTTAATAGCGTCAGATTTTATCTTAAAATACAAGAACTTTTCGTGGTTCTTGTCAATTTTTGTTGGTTTTCATCGAATGAACTTGTTTCAGTCAGCTAGATCTTTCTTCTTTAATGCAAAAAGATTTTATCTTCAAATACAAGAACTTTTCGTGGTTTTGTTGATTTCAGCAAATGAACATATTTCAGCGAGCTCAAAGTTTTTTCTTTAATAGCGGAAGATTTTATCTTAAAATACAAGAACTTTTCGTGGTTCTTGTCAATTTTTGTTGGTTTTCATCTAATGAACTTATTTCAGTCAGCTCGATCTTTCCACCTCAAAGCAAAAAGATTTTATCTTCAAATTCAAGAACTTTTCGTGGTTTTGTTGGTTTTCAGCAAATGAACATATTTCAGCGAGCTCAAAGTTTTTTCCTTAATAGCGGAAGATTTTATCTTAAAATACAAGAACTTTTCGTGGTTCTTGTCAATTTTTGTTGGTTTTCATCGAATGAACTTGTTTCAGTCAGCGAGATCTTTCTTCTTTAATGCAAAAAGATTTTATCTTCAAATACAAGAACTTTTCGTGGTTTTGTTGATTTTCAGCAAATGACCATATTTCAGCGAGCAAGAAATTTTTTCTTTAATAGCGTCAGATTATAATCTTAAAATACAAGAACTTTTCGTGGTTCTTGTCAATTTTTGTTGGTTTTGATCTGATGAACTTCTTTCAGTCAGCTCGATCTTTCTACCTCAAAGCAAAAAGATTTTATCTTCAAATACAAGAACTTTTCGTGGTTTTGTTAATTTTCAGCAAATGAACATATTTCAGCAAGCGAGAATTTTTTTCTTTAATAGCGTCAGATTTTATCTTAAAATACAAGAACTTTTCGTGGTTCTTGTCAATTTTTGTTGGTTTTCATCGAATGAACTTGTTTCAGTCAGCTAGATCTTTCTTCTTTAATGCAAAAAGATTTTATCTTCAAATACAAGAACTTTTCGTGGTTTTGTTGATTTTCAGCAAATGAACATATTTCAGCGAGCTCAAAGTTTTTTCTTTAATAGCGGAAGATTTTATCTTAAAATACAAGAACTTTTCGTGGTTCTTGTCAATTTTTGTTGGTTTTCATCTAATGAACTTATTTCAGTCAGCTAGATCTTTCTTCTTCAAAGCAAAAAGATTTTATCTTCAAATACAAGAACTTTTCGTGGTTTTGTTGGTTTTCAGCAAATGAACATATTTCAGCGAGCTAGAAGTTTTTTCTTC
This sequence comes from Heptranchias perlo, assembly GCF_035084215.1. Classification (NCBI taxonomy): domain Eukaryota; kingdom Metazoa; phylum Chordata; class Chondrichthyes; order Hexanchiformes; family Hexanchidae; genus Heptranchias; species Heptranchias perlo. The sequence goes on from NC_090330.1 coordinate 79,954,803, forward strand.
AATAGCGTCAGATTTTATCTTAAAATACAAGAACTTTTCGTGGTTCTTGTCAATTTTTGTTGGTTTTCATCGAATGAACTTATTTCAGTCAGCTGGATCTTTCTTCTTCAAAGCGAAAAGATTTTATCTTCAAATTCAAGAACTTTTCGTGGTTTTGTTGGTTTTCAGCAAATGAACATATTTCAGCGAGCTTGAAGATTTTTCTTCAATAGCATCAGATTTTATCTTAAAATACAAGAACTTTTCGTGGTTCTTGTCAATTTTTGTTGGTTTTGATCTGATGAACTTCTTTCAGTCAGCTCGATCTTTCCACCTCAAAGCAAAAAGATTTTATCTTCAAATTCAAGAACTTTTCGTGGTTTTGTTGGTTTTCAGCAAATGAACATATTTCAGCGAGCTCAAAGTTTTTTCCTTAATAGCGGAAGATTTTATCTTAAAATACAAGAACTTTTCGTGGTTCTTGTCAATTTTTGTTGGTTTTCATAGAATGAACTTGTTTCAGTCAGCGAGATCTTTCTTCTTTAATGCAAAAAGATTTTATCTTCAAATACAAGAACTTTTCGTGGTTTTGTTGATTTTCAGCAAATGACCATATTTCAGCGAGCAAGAAATTTTTTCTTTAATAGCGTCAGATTATAATCTTAAAATACAAGAACTTTTCGTGGTTCTTGTCAATTTTTGTTGGTTTTGATCTGATGAACTTCTTTCAGTCAGCTCGATCTTTCTACCTCAAAGCAAAAAGATTTTATCTTCAAATACAAGAACTTTTCGTGGTTTTGTTAATTTTCAGCAAATGAACATATTTCAGCAAGCGAGAATTTTTTTCTTTAATAGCGTCAGATTTTATCTTAAAATACAAGAACTTTTCGTGGTTCTTGTCAATTTTTGTTGGTTTTCATCGAATGAACTTGTTTCAGTCAGCTAGATCTTTCTTCTTTAATGCAAAAAGATTTTATCTTCAAATACAAGAACTTTTCGTGGTTTTGTTGATTTTCAGCAAATGAACATATTTCAGCGAGCTCAAAGTTTTTTCTTTAATAGCGGAAGATTTTATCTTAAAATACAAGAACTTTTCGTGGTTCTTGTCAATTTTTGTTGGTTTTCATCTAATGAACTTATTTCAGTCAGCTAGATCTTTCTTCTTCAAAGCAAAAAGATTTTATCTTCAAATACAAGAACTTTTCGTGGTTTTGTTGGTTTTCAGCAAATGAACATATTTCAGCGAGCTAGAAGTTTTTTCTTCAATAGCGTCAGATTTTATCTTAAAATACAAGAACTTTTCGTGGTTCTTGTCAATTTTTGTTGGTTTTCATCGAATGAACTTATTTCAGTCAGCTGGATCTTTCTTCTTCAAAGCGAAAAGATTTTATCTTCAAATTCAAGAACTTTTCGTGGTTTTGTTGGTTTTCAGCAAATGAACATATTTCAGCGAGCTTGAAGATTTTTCTTCAATAGCATCAGATTTTATCTTAAAATACAAGAACTTTTCGTGGTTCTTGTCAATTTTTGTTGGTTTTGATCTGATGAACTTATTTCAGTCAGCTCGATCTTTCTTCCTCAAAGCAAAAAGATTTTATCTTCAAGTACAAGATCTTTTCGTGGTTTTGTTGATTTTCAGCAAATGAACATATTTCAGCGAGCTCAAAGTTTTTTCTTTAATAGCGGAAGATTTTATCTTAAAATACAAGAACTTTTCGTGGTTCTTGTCAATTTTTGTTGGTTTTCATCTAATGAACTTATTTCAGTCAGCTAGATCTTTCTTCTTCAAAGCAAAAAGATTTTATCTTCAAATACAAGAACTTTTCGTGGTTTTGTTGGTTTTCAGCAAATGAACATATTTCAGCGAGCTAGAAGTTTTTTCTTCAATAGCGTCAGATTTTATCTTAACATACAAGAACTTTTCGTGGTTCTTGTCAATTTTTGTTGGTTTTCATCTAATGAACTTATTTCAGTCAGCGAGATCTTTCTTCTTCAAAGCAAAAAGATTTTCTCTTCAAATACAAGAACTTTTCGTGGTTTTGTTGATTTTCAGCAAATGAACATATTTCAGCGAGCGTGAAGTTTTTTCTTTAATAGCATCAGATTTTATCTTAAAATACAAGAACTTTTCGTGGTTCTTGTCAATTTTTGTTGGTTTTCATCTAATGAACTTATTTCAGTCAGCTAGATCTTTCTTCTTCAAAGCAAAAAGATTTTATCTTCAAATACAAGAACTTTTCGTGGTTTTGTTGGTTTTCAGCAAATGAACATATTTCAGCGAGCTAGAAGTTTTTTCTTCAATAGCGTCAGATTTTATCTTAAAATACAAGAACTTTTCGTGGTTCTTGTCAATTTTTGTTGGTTTTCATCGAATGAACTTATTTCAGTCAGCTGGATCTTTCTTCTTCAAAGCGAAAAGATTTTATCTTCAAATTCAAGAACTTTTCGTGGTTTTGTTGGTTTTCAGCAAATGAACATATTTCAGCGAGCTTGAAGATTTTTCTTCAATAGCATCAGATTTTATCTTAAAATACAAGAACTTTTCGTGGTTCTTGTCAATTTTTGTTGGTTTTGATCTGATGAACTTCTTTCAGTCAGCTCGATCTTTCCACCTCAAAGCAAAAAGATTTTATCTTCAAATACAAGAACTTTTCGTGGTTTTGTTAATTTTCAGCAAATGAACATATTTCAGCGAGCGAGAAGTTTTTTCTTCAATAGCGTCAGATTTTATCTTAAAACACAAGAAATTTTTGTGGTTCTTGTCAATTTTTGTTGGTTTTCATCTGATGAACTTATTTCAGTCAGCTGGATCTTTCTTCTTCAAAGCAAAAAGATTTTATCTTCAAATTCAAGAACTTTTCGTGGTATTGTTGGTTTTCAGCAAATGAACATATTTCAGCGAGCTTGAAGTTTTTTCTTCAATAGCCTCAGATTTTATCTTAAAATACAAGAACTTTTCGTGGTTCTTGTCAATTTTTGTTGGTTTTGATCTGATGAACTTCTTTCAGTCAGCTCGATCTTTCCACCTCAAAGCAAAAAGATTTTATCTTCAAATTCAAGAACTTTTCGTGGTTTTGTTGGTTTTCAGCAAATGAACATATTTCAGCGAAGGAGACGTTTTTTCTTTAATAGCGTCAGATTTTATCTTAAAATACAAGAACTTTTCGTGGTTCTTGTCAATTTTTGTTGGTTTTCATCTAATGAACTTGTTTCAGTCAGCTAGATCTTTCTTCTTTAATGCAAAAAGATTTTATCTTCAAATACAAGAACTTTTCGTGGTATTGTTGGTTTTCAGCAATGAACATATTTCAGCGAGCTTGAAGTTTTTTCTTCAATAGCGTCAGATTTTATCTTAAAATACAAGAACTTTTCGTGGTTCTTGTCAATTTTTGTTGGTTTTGATCTGATGAACTTCTTTCAGTCAGCTCGATCTTTCCACCTCAAAGCAAAAAGATTTTATCTTCAAATTCAAGAACTTTTCGTGGTTTTGTTGGTTTTCAGCAAATGAACATATTTCAGCGAAGGAGACGTTTTTTCTTTAATAGCGTCAGATTTTATCTTAAAATACAAGAACTTTTCGTGGTTCTTGTCAATTTTTGTTGGTTTTGATCTGATAAACTTATTTCAGTCAGCTCGATCTTTCTTCCTCAAAGCAAAAAGATTTTATCTTCAAATACAAGATCTTTTCGTGGTTTTGTTGATTTTCAGCAAATGAACATATTTCAGCGAGCTCAAAGTTTTTTCTTTAATAGCGGAAGATTTTATCTTAAAATACAAGAACTTTTCGTGGTTCTTGTCAATTTTTGTTGGTTTTCATCTAATGAACTTATTTCAGTCAGCTAGATCTTTCTTCTTCAAAGCAAAAAGATTTTATCTTCAAATACAAGAACTTTTCGTGGTTTTGTTGGTTTTCAGCAAATGAACATATTTCAGCGAAGGAGACGTTTTTTCTTTAATAGCGTCAGATTTTATCTTAAAATACAAGAACTTTTCGTGGTTCTTGTCAATTTTTGTTGGTTTTCATCTAATGAACTTGTTTCAGTCAGCTAGATCTTTCTTCTTTAATGCAAAAAGATTTTATCTTCAAATACAAGAACTTTTCGTGGTATTGTTGGTTTTCAGCAATGAACATATTTCAGCGAGCTTGAAGTTTTTTCTTCAATAGCGTCAGATTTTATCTTAAAATACAAGAACTTTTCGTGGTTCTTGTCAATTTTTGTTGGTTTTGATCTGATGAACTTCTTTCAGTCAGCTCGATCTTTCCACCTCAAAGCAAAAAGATTTTATCTTCAAATTCAAGAACTTTTCGTGGTTTTGTTGGTTTTCAGCAAATGAACATATTTCAGCGAAGGAGACGTTTTTTCTTTAATAGCGTCAGATTTTATCTTAAAATACAAGAACTTTTCGTGGTTCTTGTCAATTTTTGTTGGTTTTGATCTGATAAACTTATTTCAGTCAGCTCGATCTTTCTTCCTCAAAGCAAAAAGATTTTATCTTCAAATACAAGATCTTTTCGTGGTTTTGTTGATTTTCAGCAAATGAACATATTTCAGCGAGCTCAAAGTTTTTTCTTTAATAGCGGAAGATTTTATCTTAAAATACAAGAACTTTTCGTGGTTCTTGTCAATTTTTGTTGGTTTTCATCTAATGAACTTATTTCAGTCAGCTAGATCTTTCTTCTTCAAAGCAAAAAGATTTTATCTTCAAATACAAGAACTTTTCGTGGTTTTGTTGGTTTTCAGCAAATGAACATATTTCAGCGAGCTAGAAGTTTTTTCTTCAATAGCGTCAGATTTTATCTTAACATACAAGAACTTTTCGTGGTTCTTGTCAATTTTTGTTGGTTTTCATCTAATGAACTTATTTCAGTCAGCGAGATCTTTCTTCTTCAAAGCAAAAAGATTTTCTCTTCAAATACAAGAACTTTTCGTGGTTTTGTTGATTTTCAGCAAATGAACATATTTCAGCGAGCGTGAAGTTTTTTCTTTAATAGCGTCAGATTTTATCTTAAAATACAAGAACTTTTCGTGGTTCTTGTCAATTTTTGTTGGTTTTCATCTGATGAACTTATTTCAGTCAGCTCGATCTTTCTTCCTCAAAGCAAAAAGATTTTATCTTCAAATACAAGATCTTTTCGTGGTTTTGTTGATTTTCAGCAAATGAACATATTTCAGCGAGCTCAAAGTTTTTTCTTTAATAGCGGAAGATTTTATCTTAAAATACAAGAACTTTTCGTGATTTTTGTCAATTTTTGTTGGTTTTCATCTAATGAACTTATTTCAGTCAGCTCGATCTTTCTTCTTCAAAGCAAAAAGATTTTATATTCAAATACAAGAACTTTTCGTGGTTTTGTTGGTTTTCAACAAATGAACATATTTCAGCGAGCTAGAAGTTTTTTCTTCAATAGCGTCAGATTTTATCTTAAAATACAAGAACTTTTCGTGGTTCTTGTCAATTTTTGTTGGTTTTCATCTAATGAACTTATTTCAGTCAGCTGGATCTTTCTTCTTCAAAGCAAAAAGATTTTATCTTCAAATTCAAGAACTTTTCGTGGTTTTGTTGGTTTTCAGCAAATGAACATATTTCAGCGACCTTGAAGTTTTTTCTTCAATAGCGTCAGATTTTATCTTAAAATACAAGAACTTTTCGTGGTTCTTGTCAATTTTTGTTGGTTTTGATCTGAACTTCTTTCAGTCAGCTCTTTCTTTCCACCTCAAAGCTAAAAGATTTTATCTTCAAATTCAAGAACTTTTCGTGGTTTTGTTGGTTTTCAGCAAATGAACATATTTCAGCGAGCGAGAAGTTTTTTCTTTAATAGCGTCAGATTTTATCTTAAAATACAAGAACTTTTCGTGGTTCTTGTCAATTTTTGTTGGTTTTCATCGAATGAACTTGTTTCAGTCAGCTGGATCTTTCTTCTTTAATGCAAAAAGATTTTATCTTCAAATACAAGAACTTTTCGTGGTTTTGTTAGTTTTCAGCAAATGAACATATTTCAGCGAGCCAGAAGTTTTTTCTTCAACAGCGTCAGATTTTATCTTAAAATACAATAACTTTTCGTGGTTCTGGTCAATTTTTGTTGGTTTTGATCTGATAAACTTATTTCAGTCAGCTCGATCTTTCTTCCTCCAAGCAAAAAGATTTTATCTTCAAATACAAGATCTTTTCGTGGTTTTGTTGATTTTCAGCAAATGAACATATTTCAGCGAGCTCAAAGTTTTTTCTTTAATAGCGGAAGATTTTATCTCAAAATACAAGAACTTTTCGTGGTTCTTGTCAATTTTTGTTGGTTTTCATCTCATGAACTTGTTTCAGTCAGCTAGATCTTTCTTCTTTAATGCAAAAAGATTTTATCTTCAAATACAAGAACTTTTCGTGGTTTTGTTGATTTTCAGCAAATGAACATATTTCAGCGAGCGAGAAGTTTTTTCTTTAATAGCGGAAGATTTTATCTTAAAATACAAGAACTTTTCGTGGTTCTTGTCAATTTTTGTTGGTTTTCATCGAATGAACTTGTTTCAGTCAGCTAGATCTTTCTTCTTTAATGCAAAAAGATTTTATCTTCAAATACAAGAACTTTTCGTGGTTTTGTTGATTTTCAGCAAATGAACATATTTCAGCGAGCTCAAAGTATTTTCTTTAATAGCGGAAGATTTTATCTTAAAATACAAGAACTTTTCGTGGTTCTTGTCAATTTTTGTTGGTTTTCATCTAATGAACTTATTTCAGTCAGCTGGATCTTTCTTCTTCAAAGCAAAAAGATTTTATCTTCAAATACAAGAACTTTTCGTGGTTTTGTTGGTTTTCAGCAAATGAACATATTTCAGCGAGCTTGAAGTTTTTTCTTCAATAGCGTCAGATTTTATCTTAACATACAAGAACTTTTCGTGGTTCTTGTCAATTTTTGTTGGTTTTCATCTAATGAACTTATTTCAGTCAGCTGGATCTTTCTTCTTCAAAGCAAAAAGATTTTATCTTCAAATTCAAGAACTTTTCGTGGTTTTGTTGGTTTTCAGCAAATGAACATATTTCAGCGACCTTGAAGTTTTTTCTTCAATAGCGTCAGATTTTATCTTAAAATACAAGAACTTTTCGTGGTTCTTGTCAATTTTTGTTGGTTTTGATCTGAACTTCTTTCAGTCAGCTCTTTCTTTCCACCTCAAAGCTAAAAGATTTTATCTTCAAATTCAAGAACTTTTCGTGGTTTTGTTGGTTTTCAGCAAATGAACATATTTCAGCGAGCGAGAAGTTTTTTCTTTAATAGCGTCAGATTTTATCTTAAAATACAAGAACTTTTCGTGGTTCTTGTCAATTTTTGTTGGTTTTCATCGAATGAACTTGTTTCAGTCAGCTGGATCTTTCTTCTTTAATGCAAAAAGATTTTATCTTCAAATACAAGAACTTTTCGTGGTTTTGTTAGTTTTCAGCAAATGAACATATTTCAGCGAGCCAGAAGTTTTTTCTTCAACAGCGTCAGATTTTATCTTAAAATACAATAACTTTTCGTGGTTCTGGTCAATTTTTGTTGGTTTTGATCTGATAAACTTATTTCAGTCAGCTCGATCTTTCTTCCTCCAAGCAAAAAGATTTTATCTTCAAATACAAGATCTTTTCGTGGTTTTGTTGATTTTCAGCAAATGAACATATTTCAGCGAGCTCAAAGTTTTTTCTTTAATAGCGGAAGATTTTATCTCAAAATACAAGAACTTTTCGTGGTTCTTGTCAATTTTTGTTGGTTTTCATCTCATGAACTTGTTTCAGTCAGCTAGATCTTTCTTCTTTAATGCAAAAAGATTTTATCTTCAAATACAAGAACTTTTCGTGGTTTTGTTGATTTTCAGCAAATGAACATATTTCAGCGAGCGAGAAGTTTTTTCTTTAATAGCGGAAGATTTTATCTTAAAATACAAGAACTTTTCGTGGTTCTTGTCAATTTTTGTTGGTTTTCATCGAATGAACTTGTTTCAGTCAGCTAGATCTTTCTTCTTTAATGCAAAAAGATTTTATCTTCAAATACAAGAACTTTTCGTGGTTTTGTTGATTTTCAGCAAATGAACATATTTCAGCGAGCTCAAAGTATTTTCTTTAATAGCGGAAGATTTTATCTTAAAATACAAGAACTTTTCGTGGTTCTTGTCAATTTTTGTTGGTTTTCATCTAATGAACTTATTTCAGTCAGCTGGATCTTTCTTCTTCAAAGCAAAAAGATTTTATCTTCAAATACAAGAACTTTTCGTGGTTTTGTTGGTTTTCAGCAAATGAACATATTTCAGCGAGCTTGAAGTTTTTTCTTCAATAGCGTCAGATTTTATCTTAACATACAAGAACTTTTCGTGGTTCTTGTCAATTTTTGTTGGTTTTCATCTAATGAACTTATTTCAGTCAGCGAGATCTTTCTTCTTCAAAGCAAAAAGATTTTCTCTTCAAATACAAGAACTTTTCGTGGTTTTGTTGATTTTCAGCAAATGAACATATTTCAGCGAGCGTGAAGTTTTTTCTTTAATAGCGTCAGATTTTATCTTAAAATACAAGAACTTTTCGTGGTTCTTGTCAATTTTTGTTGGTTTTGATCTGATAAACTTATTTCAGTCAGCTCGATCTTTCTTCCTCAAAGCAAAAAGATTTTATCTTCAAATACAAGATCTTTTCGTGGTTTTGTTGATTTTCAGCAAATGAACATATTTCAGCGAGCTCAAAGTTTTTTCTTTAATAGCGGAAGATTTTATCTTAAAATACAAGAACTTTTCGTGGTTTTTGTCAATTTTTGTTGGTTTTCATCTAATGAACTTATTTCAGTCAGCTGGATCTTTCTTCTTCAAAGCAAAAAGATTTTATCTTCAAATACAAGAACTTTTCGTGGTTTTGTTGGTTTTCAACAAATGAACATATTTCAGCGAGCTAGAAGTTTTTTCTTCAATAGCGTCAGATTTTATCTTAAAATACAAGAACTTTTCGTGGTTCTTGTCAATTTTTGTTGGTTTTCATCTAATGAACTTATTTCAGTCAGCTGGATCTTTATTCTTGAAAGCAAAAAGATTTTATCTTCAAATTCAAGAACTTTTCGTGGTTTTGTTGGTTTTCAGCAAATGAACATATTTCAGCGAGCTTGAAGTTTTTTCTTCAATAGCGTCAGATTTTATCTTAAAATACAAGAACTTTTCGTGGTTCTTGTCAATTTTTGTTGGTTTTGATCTGATGAACTTCTTTCAGTCAGCTCGATCTTTCCACCTCAAAGCAAAAAGATTTTATCTTCAAATTCAAGAACTTTTCGTGGTTTTGTTGGTTTTCAGCAAATGAACATATTTCAGCGAAGGAGACGTTTTTTCTTTAATAGCGTCAGATTTTATCTTAAAATACAAGAACTTTTCGTGGTTCTTGTCAATTTTTGTTGGTTTTCATCTAATGAACTTGTTTCAGTCAGCTAGATCTTTCTTCTTTAATGCAAAAAGATTTTATCTTCAAATACAAGAACTTTTCGTGGTATTGTTGGTTTTCAGCAAATGAACATATTTCAGCGAGCTTGAAGTTTTTTCTTCAATAGCGTCAGATTTTATCTTAAAATACAAGAACTTTTCGTGGTTCTTGTCAATTTTTGTTGGTTTTGATCTGATGAACTTCTTTCAGTCAGCTCGATCTTTCCACCTCAAAGCAAAAAGATTTTATCTTCAAATTCAAGAACTTTTCGTGGTTTTGTTGGTTTTCAGCAAATGAACATATTTCAGCGAAGGAGACGTTTTTTCTTTAATAGCGTCAGATTTTATCTTAAAATACAAGAACTTTTCGTGGTTCTTGTCAATTTTTGTTGGTTTTCATCGAATGAACTTGTTTCAGTCAGCTAGATCTTTCTTCTTTAATGCAAAAAGATTTTATCTTCAAATACAAGAACTTTTCGTGGTTTTGTTGATTTTCAGCAAATGAACATATTTCAGCGAGCAAGAAGTTTTTTCTTCAATAGCGTCAGATTTTATCTTAACATACAAGAACTTTACGTGGTTCTTGTCAATTTTTGTTGGTTTTGATCTGATAAACTTATTTCAGTCAGCTCGATCTTTCTTCCTCAAAGCAAAAAGATTTTATCTTCAAATACAAGATCTTTTCGTGGTTTTGTTGATTTTCAGCAAATGAACATATTTCAGCGAGCTCAAAGTTTTTTCTTTAATAGCGGAAGATTTTATCTTAAAATACAAGAACTTTTCGTGGTTCTTGTCAATTTTTGTTGGTTTTCATCTAATGAACTTATTTCAGTCAGCTAGATCTTTCTTCTTCAAAGCAAAAAGATTTTATCTTCAAATACAAGAACTTTTCGTGGTTTTGTTGGTTTTCAGCAAATGAACATATTTCAGCGAGCTAGAAGTTTTTTCTTCAATAGCGTCAGATTTTATCTTAACATACAAGAACTTTTCGTGGTTCTTGTCAATTTTTGTTGGTTTTCATCTAATGAACTTATTTCAGTCAGCGAGATCTTTCTTCTTCAAAGCAAAAAGATTTTCTCTTCAAATACAAGAACTTTTCGTGGTTTTGTTGATTTTCAGCAAATGAACATATTTCAGCGAGCGTGAAGTTTTTTCTTTAATAGCGTCAGATTTTATCTTAAAATACAAGAACTTTTCGTGGTTCTTGTCAATTTTTGTTGGTTTTGATCTGATAAACTTATTTCAGTCAGCTCGATCTTTCTTCCTCAAAGCAAAAAGATTTTATCTTCAAATACAAGATCTTTTCGTGGTTTTGTTGATTTTCAGCAAATGAACATATTTCAGCGAGCTCAAAGTTTTTTCTTTAATAGCGGAAGATTTTATCTTAAAATACAAGAACTTTTCGTGATTTTTGTCAATTTTTGTTGGTTTTCATCTAATGAACTTATTTCAGTCAGCTCGATCTTTCTTCTTCAAAGCAAAAAGACTTTATCTTCAAATACAAGAACTTTTCGTGGTTTTGTTGGTTTTCAACAAATGAACATATTTCAGCGAGCTAGAAGTTTTTTCTTCAATAGCGTCAGATTTTATCTTAAAATACAAGAACTTTTCGTGGTTCTTGTCAATTTTTGTTGGTTTTCATCGAATGAACTTGTTTCAGTCAGCTGGATCTTTCTTCTTTAATGCAAAAAGATTTTATCTTCAAATACAAGAACTTTTCGTGGTTCTTGTCAATTTTTGTTGGTTTTGATCTGAACTTCTTTCAGTCAGCTCTTTCTTTCTACCTCAAAGCTAAAAGATTTTATCTTCAAATTCAAGAACTTTTCGTGGTTTTGTTGGTTTTCAGCAAATGAACATATTTCAGCGAGCGAGAAGTTTTTTCTTTAATAGCGTCAGATTTTATCTTAAAATACAAGAACTTTTCGTGGTTCTTGTCAATTTTTGTTGGTTTTCATCGAATGAACTTGTTTCAGTCAGCTGGATCTTTCTTCTTTAATGCAAAAAGATTTTATCTTCAAATACAAGAACTTTTCGTGGTTTTGTTGGTTTTCAGCAAATGAACATATTTCAGCGAGCTAGAAGTTTTTTCTTCAATAGCGTCAGATTTTATCTTAAAATACAATAACTTTTCGTGGTTCTGGTCAATTTTTGTTGGTTTTGATCTGATAAACTTATTTCAGTCAGCTCGATCTTTCTTCCTCCAAGCAAAAAGATTTTATCTTCAAATACAAGATCTTTTCGTGGTTTTGTTGATTTTCAGCAAATGAACATATTTCAGCGAGCTCAAAGTTTTTTCTTTAATAGCGGAAGATTTTATCTCAAAATACAAGAACTTTTCGTGGTTCTTGTCAATTTTTGTTGGTTTTCATCTCATGAACTTGTTTCAGTCAGCTAGATCTTTCTTCTTTAATGCAAAAAGATTTTATCTTCAAATACAAGAACTTTTCGTGGTTTTGTTGATTTTCAGCAAATGAACATATTTCAGCGAGCTCAAAGTTTTTTCTTTAATAGCGGAAGATTTTATCTTAAAATACAATAACTTTTCGTGGTTCTTGTCAATTTTTGTTGGTTTTCATCGAATGAACTTGTTTCAGTCAGCTAGATCTTTCTTCTTTAATGCAAAAAGATTTTATCTTCAAATACAAGAACTTTTCGTGGTTTTGTTGATTTTCAGCAAATGAACATATTTCAGCGAGCTCAAAGTATTTTCTTTAATAGCGTCAGATTTTATCTTAAAATACAAGAACTTTTCGTGGTTCTTGTCAATTTTTGTTGGTTTTCATCTAATGAACTTATTTCAGTCAGCTAGATCTTTCTTCTTCAAAGCAAAAAGATTTTATCTTCAAATACAAGAACTTTTCGTGGTTTTGTTGGTTTTCAGCAAATGAACATATTTCAGCGAGCTTGAAGTTTTTTCTTCAATAGCGTCAGATTTTATCTTAACATACAAGAACTTTTCGTGGTTCTTGTCAATTTTTGTTGGTTTTCATCTAATGAACTTATTTCAGTCAGCGAGATCTTTCTTCTTCAAAGCAAAAAGATTTTCTCTTCAAATACAAGAACTTTTCGTGGTTTTGTTGATTTTCAGCAAATGAACATATTTCAGCGAGCGTGAAGTTTTTTCTTTAATAGCGTCAGATTTTATCTTAAAATACAAGAACTTTTCGTGGTTCTTGTCAATTTTTGTTGGTTTTGATCTGATAAACTTATTTCAGTCAGCTCGATCTTTCTTCCTCAAAGCAAAAAGATTTTATCTTCAAATACAAGATCTTTTCGTGGTTTTGTTGATTTTCAGCAAATGAACATATTTCAGCGAGCGAGAAGTTTTTTCTTTAATAGCGTCAGATTTTATCTTAAAATACAAGAACTTTTCGTGGTTCTTGTCAATTTTTGTTGGTTTTCATCGAATGAACTTGTTTCAGTCAGCTGGATCTTTCTTCTTTAATGCAAAAAGATTTTATCTTCAAATACAAGAACTTTTCGTGGTTTTGTTGGTTTTCAGCAAATGAACATATTTCAGCGAGCTGGAAGTTTTTTCTTCAATAGCGTCAGATTTTATCTTAAAATACAAGAACTTTTCGTGGTTCTTGTCAATTTTTGTTGGTTTTGATCTGATAAACTTATTTCAGTCAGCTCGATCTTTCTTCCTCAAAGCAAAAAGATTTTATCTTCAAATACAAGATCTTTTTGTGGTTTTGTTGATTTTCAGCAAATGAACATATTTCAGCGAGCTCAAAGTTTTTTCTTTAATAGCGGAAGATTTTATCTCAAAATACAAGAACTTTTCGTGGTTCTTGTCAATTTTTGTTGGTTTTCATCTCATGAACTTGTTTCAGTCAGCTAGATCTATCTTCTTTAATGCAAAAAGATTTTATCTTCAAATACAAGAACTTTTCGTGGTTTTGTTGATTTTCAGCAAATGAACATATTTCAGCGAGCTCAAAGTTTTTTCTTTAATAGCGGAAGATTTTATCTTAAAATACAAGAACTTTTCGTGGTTCTTGTCAATTTTTGTTGGTTTTCATCTCATGAACTTATTTCAGTCAGCTAGATCTTTCTTCTTCAAAGCAAAAAGATTTTATCTTCAAATACAAGAACTTTTCGTGGTTTTGTTGGTTTTCAGCAAATGAACATATTTCAGCGAGCTAGAAGTTTTTTCTTCAATAGCGTCAGATTTTATCTTAACAAACAAGAACTTTTCGTGGTTCTTGTCAATTTTTGTTGGTTTTCATCTAATGAACTTATTTCAGTCAGCGAGATCTTTCTTCTTCAAAGCAAAAAGATTTTCTCTTCAAATACAAGAACTTTTCGTGGTTTTGTTGATTTTCAGCAAATGAACATATTTCAGCGAGCGAGAAGTTTTTTCTTTAATAGCGTCAGATTTTATCTTAAAATACAAGAACTTTTCGTGGTTCTTGTCAATTTTTGTTGGTTTTGATCTGATAAACTTATTTCAGTCAGCTCGATCTTTCTTCCTCAAAGCAAAAAGATTTTATCTTCAAATACAAGATATTTTCGTGGTTTTGTTGATTTTCAGCAAATGAACATATTTCAGCGAGCTCAAAGTTTTTTCCTTAATAGCGGAAGATTTTATATTAAAATAGAAGAACTTTTCGTGGTTTTTGTCAATTTTTGTTGGTTTTCATCTAATGAACTTATTTCAGTCAGCTAGATCTTTCTTCTTCAAAGCAAAAAGATTTTATCTTCAAATACAAGAACTTTTCGTGGTTTTTGTCAATTTTTGTTGGTTTTCATCTAATGAACTTATTTCAGTCAGCTGGATCTTTCTTCTTCAAAGCAAAAAGATTTTATCTTCAAATACAAGAACTTTTCGTGGTTTTGTTGGTTTTCAACAAATGAACATATTTCAGCGAGCTAGAAGTTTTTTCTTCAATAGCGTCAGATTTTATCTTAAAATACAAGAACTTTTCGTGGTTCTTGTCAATTTTTGTTGGTTTTCATCTAATGAACTTATTTCAGTCAGCTGGATCTTTCTTCTTCAAAGCAAAAAGATTTTATCTTCAAATTCAAGAACTTTTCGTGGTTTTGTTGGTTTTCAGCAAATGAACATATTTCAGCGAGCTTGAAGTTTTTTCTTCAATAGCGTCAGATTTTATCTTAAAATACAAGAACTTTTCGTGGTTCTTGTCAATTTTTGTTGGTTTTGATCTGATGAACTTCTTTCAGTCAGCTCGATCTTTCTCCCTCAAAGCAAAAAGATTTAATCTTCAAATTCAAGAACTTTTCGTGGTTTTGTTGGTTTTCAGCAAATGAACATATTTCAGCGAGCGAGAAGTTTTTTCTTTAATAGCGTCAGATTTTATCTTAAAATACAAGAACTTTTCGTGGTTCTTGTCAATTTTTGTTGGTTTTCATCGAATGAACTTGTTTCAGTCAGCGAGATCTTTCTTCTTTAATGCAAAAAGATTTTATCTTCAAATACAAGAACTTTTCGTGGTTTTGTTGGTTTTCAGCAAATGAACATATTTCAGCGAGCTAGAAGTTTTTTCTTCAATAGCGTCAGATTTTATCTTAAAATACAAGAACTTTTCGTGGTTCTTGTCAATTTTTGTTGGTTTTGATCTGATAAACTTATTTCAGTCAGCTCGATCTTTCTTCCTCAAAGCAAAAAGATTTTATCTTCAAATACAAGATCTTTTTGTGGTTTTGTTGATTTTCAGCAAATGAACATATTTCAGCGAGCTCAAAGTTTTTTCTTTAATATCGGAAGATTTAATCTCAAAATACAAGAACTTTTCGTGGTTCTTGTCAATTTTTGTTGGTTTTGATCTGATAAACTTATTTCAGTCAGCTCGATCTTTCTTCCTCAAAACAAAAAGATTTTATCTTCAAATACAAGATCTTTTCGTGGTTTTGTTGATTTTCAGCAAATGAACATATTTCAGCGAGCTCAAAGTTTTTTCCTGAATAGCGGAAGATTTTATCTTAAAATAGAAGATCTTTTCGTGGTTTTTGTCAATTTTTGTTGGTTTTCATCTAATGAACTTATTTCAGTCAGCTGGATCTTTCTTCTTCAAAGCAAAAAGATTTTATCTTCAAATACAAGAACTTTTCGTGGTTTTGTTGGTTTTCAGCAAATGAACATATTTCAGCGAGCTTGAAGTTTTTTCTTCAATAGCGTCAGATTTTATTCTAAAATACAAGAACTTTTCGTGGTTCTTGTCAATTTTTGTTGGTTTTGATCTGATGAACTTCTTTCAGTCAGCTCGATCTTTCTACCTCAAAGCAAAAAGATTTTATCTTCAAATTCAAGAACTTTTCGTGGTTTTGTTGGTTTTCAGCAAATGAACATATTTCAGCGAGCGAGAAGTTTTTTCTTTAATAGCGTCAGATTTTATCTTAAAATACAAGAACTTTTCGTGGTTCTTGTCAATTTTTGTTGGTTTTCATCGAATGAACTTGTTTCAGTCAGCTGGATCTTTCTTCTTTAATGCAAAAAGATTTTATCTTCAAATACAAGAACTTTTCGTGGTTTTGTTGGTTTTCAGCGAATGAACATATTTCAGCGAGCTCGAAGTTTTTTCTTCAATAGCGTCAGATTTTATCTTAAAATACAAGACCTTTTCGTGGTTCTTGTCAATTTTTGTTGGTTTTGATCTGATAAACTTATTTCAGTCAGCTCGATCTTTCTTCCTCAAAGCAAAAAGATTTTATCTTCAAATACAAGATCTTTTTGTGGTTTTGTTGATTTTCAGCAAATGAACATATTTCAGCGAGCTCAAAGTTTTTTCTTTAATAGCGGAAGATTTTATCTCAAAATACAAGAACTTTTCGTGGTTCTTGTCAATTTTTGTTGGTTTTCATCTCATGAACTTGTTTCAGTCAGCGAGATCGATCTTCTTTAATGCAAAAAGATTTTATCTTCAAATACAAGAACTTTTCGTGGTTTTGTTGATTTTCAGCAAATGAACATATTTCAGCGAGCTCAAAGTTTTTTCTTTAATAGCGGAAGATTTTATCTTAAAATACAAGAACTTTTCGTGGTTCTTGTCAATTGTTGTTGGTTTTCATCTAATGAACTTATTTCAGTCAGCTAGATCTTTCTTCTTCAAAGCAAAAAGATTTTATCTTCAAATACAAGAACTTTTCGTGGTTTTGTTGGTTTTCAGCAAATGAACATATTTCAGCGAGCTAGAAGTTTTTTCTTCAATAGCGTCAGATTTTATCTTAACAAACAAGAACTTTTCGTGGTTCTTGTCAATTTTTGTTGGTTTTCATCTAATGAACTTATTTCAGTCAGCGAGATCTTTCTTCTTCAAAGCAAAAAGATTTTCTCTTCAAATACAAGAACTTTTCGTGGTTTTGTTGATTTTCAGCAAATGAACATATTTCAGCGAGCGAGAAGTTTTTTCTTTAATAGCGTCAGATTTTATCTTAAAATACAAGAACTTTTCGTGGTTCTTGTCAATTTTTGTTGGTTTTGATCTGATAAACTTATTTCAGTCAGCTCGATCTTTCTTCCTCAAAGCAAAAAGATTTTATCTTCAAATACAAGATATTTTCGTGGTTTTGTTGATTTTCAGCAAATGAACATATTTCAGTGAGCTCAAAGTTTTTTCCTTAATAGCGGAAGATTTTATCTTAAAATAGAAGAACTTTTCGTGGTTTTTGTCAATTTTTGTTGGTTTTCATCTAATGAAGTTATTTCAGTCAGCTAGATCTTTCTTCTTCAAAGCAAAAAGATTTTATCTTCAAATACAAGAACTTTTCGTGGTTTTTGTCAATTTTTGTTGGTTTTCATCTAATGAACTTATTTCAGTCAGCTGGATCTTTCTTCTTCAAAGCAAAAAGATTTTATCTTCAAATACAAGAACTTTTCGTGGTTTTGTTGGTTTTCAACAAATGAACATATTTCAGCGAGCTTGAAGTTTTTTCTTCAATAGCGTCAGATTTTATCTTAAAATACAAGAACTTTTCGTGGTTCTTGTCAATTTTTGTTAGTTTTCATCTTATGAACTTATTTCAGTCAGCTGGATCTTTCTTCCTCAAAGCAAAAAGATTTTATCTTCAAATTCAAGAACTTTTCGTGGTTTTGTTGGTTTTCAGCAAATGAACATATTTCAGCGAGCTTGAAGTTTTTTCTTCAATAGCGTCAGATTTTATCTTAAAATACAAGAACTTTTCGTGGTTCTTGTCAATTTTTGTTGGTTTTGATCTGATGAACTTCTTTCAGTCAGCTCGATCTTTCTCCCTCAAAGCAAAAAGATTTTATCTTCAAATTCAAGAACTTTTCGTGGTTTTGTTGGTTTTCAGCAAATGAACATATTTCAGCGAGCGAGAAGTTTTTTCTTTAATAGCGTCAGATTTTATCTTAAAATACAAGAACTTTTCGTGGTTCTTGTCAATTCTTGTTGGTTTTCATCGAATGAACTTGTTTCAGTCAGCTAGATCTTTCTTCTTTAATGCAAAAAGATTTTATCTTCAAATACAAGAACTTTTCGTGGTTTTGTTGGTTTTCAGCAAATGAACATATTTCAGCGAGCTAGAAGTTTTTTCTTTAATAGCGGAAGATTTTATCTCAAAATACAAGAACTTTTCGTGGTTCTTGTCAATTGTTGTTGGTTTTCATCTAATGAACTTATTTCAGTCAGCTAGATCTTTCTTCTTCAAAGCAAAAAGATTTTATCTTCAAATACAAGAACTTTTCGTGGTTTTGTTGGTTTTCAGCAAATGAACATATTTCAGCGAGCTAGAAGTTTTTTCTTCAATAGCGTCAGATTTTATCTTAAAATACAAGAACTTTTCGTGGTTCTTGTCAATTTTTGTTGGTTTTGATCTGATAAACTTATTTCAGTCAGCTCGATCTTTCTTCCTCAAAGCAAAAAGATTTTATCTTCAAATACAAGATCTTTTTGTGGTTTTGTTGATTTTCAGCAAATGAACATATTTCAGCGAGCTCAAAGTTTTTTCTTTAATATCGGAAGATTTAATCTCAAAATACAAGAACTTTTCGTGGTTCTTGTCAATTTTTGTTGGTTTTGATCTGATAAACTTATTTCAGTCAGCTCGATCTTTCTTCCTCAAAACAAAAAGATTTTATCTTCAAATACAAGATCTTTTCGTGGTTTTGTTGATTTTCAGCAAATGAACATATTTCAGCGAGCTCAAAGTTTTTTCCTGAATAGCGGAAGATTTTATCTTAAAATAGAAGAACTTTTCGTGGTTTTTGTCAATTTTTGTTGGTTTTCATCTAATGAACTTATTTCAGTCAGCTGGATCTTTCTTCTTCAAAGCAAAAAGATTTTATCTTCAAATACAAGAACTTTTCGTGGTTTTGTTGGTTTTCAGCAAATGAACATATTTCAGCGAGCTTGAAGTTTTTTCTTCAATAGCGTCAGATTTTATTCTAAAATACAAGAACTTTTCGTGGTTCTTGTCAATTTTTGTTGGTTTTGATCTGATGAACTTCTTTCAGTCAGCTCGATCTTTCTACCTCAAAGCAAAAAGATTTTATCTTCAAATTCAAGAACTTTTCGTGGTTTTGTTGGTTTTCAGCAAATGAACATATTTCAGCGAGCGAGAAGTTTTTTCTTTAATAGCGTCAGATTTTATCTTAAAATACAAGAACTTTTCGTGGTTCTTGTCAATTTTTGTTGGTTTTCATCGAATGAACTTGTTTCAGTCAGCTGGATCTTTCTTCTTTAATGCAAAAAGATTTTATCTTCAAATACAAGAACTTTTCGTGGTTTTGTTGGTTTTCAGCGAATGAACATATTTCAGCGAGCTCGAAGTTTTTTCTTCAATAGCGTCAGATTTTATCTTAAAATACAAGAACTTTTCGTGGTTCTTGTCAATTTTTGTTGGTTTTGATCTGATAAACTTATTTCAGTCAGCTCGATCTTTCTTCCTCAAAGCAAAAAGATTTTATCTTCAAATACAAGATCTTTTTGTGGTTTTGTTGATTTTCAGCAAATGAACATATTTCAGCGAGCTCAAAGTTTTTTCTTTAATAGCGGAAGATTTTATCTCAAAATACAAGAACTTTTCGTGGTTCTTGTCAATTTTTGTTGGTTTTCATCTCATGAACTTGTTTCAGTCAGCGAGATCGATCTTCTTTAATGCAAAAAGATTTTATCTTCAAATACAAGAACTTTTCGTGGTTTTGTTGATTTTCAGCAAATGAACATATTTCAGCGAGCTCAAAGTTTTTTCTTTAATAGCGGAAGATTTTATCTTAAAATACAAGAACTTTTCGTGGTTCTTGTCAATTGTTGTTGGTTTTCATCTAATGAACTTATTTCAGTCAGCTAGATCTTTCTTCTTCAAAGCAAAAAGATTTTATCTTCAAATACAAGAACTTTTCGTGGTTTTGTTGGTTTTCAGCAAATGAACATATTTCAGCGAGCTGGAAGTTTTTTCTTCAATAGCGTCAGATTTTATCTTAACAAACAAGAACTTTTCGTGGTTCTTGTCAATTTTTGTTGGTTTTCATCTAATGAACTTATTTCAGTCAGCGAGATCTTTCTTCTTCAAAGCAAAAAGATTTTCTCTTCAAATACAAGAACTTTTCGTGGTTTTGTTGATTTTCAGCAAATGAACATATTTCAGCGAGCGAGAAGTTTTTTCTTTAATAGCGTCAGATTTTATCTTAAAATACAAGAACTTTTCGTGGTTCTTGTCAATTTTTGTTGGTTTTGATCTGATAAACTTATTTCAGTCAGCTCGATCTTTCTTCCTCAAAGCAAAAAGATTTTATCTTCAAATACAAGATATTTTCGTGGTTTTGTTGATTTTCAGCAAATGAACATATTTCAGTGAGCTCAAAGTTTTTTCCTTAATAGCGGAAGATTTTATCTTAAAATAGAAGAACTTTTCGTGGTTTTTGTCAATTTTTGTTGGTTTTCATCTAATGAAGTTATTTCAGTCAGCTAGATCTTTCTTCTTCAAAGCAAAAAGATTTTATCTTCAAATACAAGAACTTTTCGTGGTTTTTGTCAATTTTTGTTGGTTTTCATCTAATGAACTTATTTCAGTCAGCTGGATCTTTCTTCTTCAAAGCAAAAAGATTTTATCTTCAAATACAAGAACTTTTCGTGGTTTTGTTGGTTTTCAACAAATGAACATATTTCAGCGAGCTTGAAGTTTTTTCTTCAATAGCGTCAGATTTTATCTTAAAATACAAGAACTTTTCGTGGTTCTTGTCAATTTTTGTTAGTTTTCATCTTATGAACTTATTTCAGTCAGCTGGATCTTTCTTCCTCAAAGCAAAAAGATTTTATCTTCAAATCAAGAACTTTTCGTGGTTTTGTTGGTTTTCAGCAAATGAACATATTTCAGCGAGCTTGAAGTTTTTTCTTCAATAGCGTCAGATTTTATCTTAAAATACAAGAACTTTTCGTGGTTCTTGTCAATTTTTGTTGGTTTTGATCTGATGAACTTCTTTCAGTCAGCTCGATCTTTCTCCCTCAAAGCAAAAAGATTTTATCTTCAAATTCAAGAACTTTTCGTGGTTTTGTTGGTTTTCAGCAAATGAACATATTTCAGCGAGCGAGAAGTTTTTTCTTTAATAGCGTCAGATTTTATCTTAAAATACAAGAACTTTTCGTGGTTCTTGTCAATTCTTGTTGGTTTTCATCGAATGAACTTGTTTCAGTCAGCTAGATCTTTCTTCTTTAATGCAAAAAGATTTTATCTTCAAATACAAGAACTTTTCGTGGTTTTGTTGGTTTTCAGCAAATGAACATATTTCAGCGAGCTAGAAGTTTTTTCTTTAATAGCGGAAGATTTTATCTCAAAATACAAGAACTTTTCGTGGTTCTTGTCAATTTTTGTTGGTTTTCATCTCATGAACTTGTTTCAGTCAGCGAGATCGATCTTCTTTAATGCAAAAAGATTTTATCTTCAAATACAAGAACTTTTCGTGGTTTTGTTGATTTTCAGCAAATGAACATATTTCAGCGAGCTCAAAGTTTTTTCTTTAATAGCGGAAGATTTTATCTTAAAATACAAGAACTTTTCGTGGTTCTTGTCAATTGTTGTTGGTTTTCATCTAATGAACTTATTTCAGTCAGCTAGATCTTTCTTCTTCAAAGCAAAAAGATTTTATCTTCAAATACAAGAACTTTTCGTGGTTTTGTTGGTTTTCAGCAAATGAACATATTTCAGCGAGCTAGAAGTTTTTTCTTCAATAGCGTCAGATTTTATCTTAACAAACAAGAACTTTTCGTGGTTCTTGTCAATTTTTGTTGGTTTTCATCTAATGAACTTATTTCAGTCAGCGAGATCTTTCTTCTTCAAAGCAAAAAGATTTTCTCTTCAAATACAAGAACTTTTCGTGGTTTTGTTGATTTTCAGCAAATGAACATATTTCAGCGAGCTAGAAGTTTTTTCTTCAATAGCGTCAGATTTTATCTTAAAATACAAGAACTTTTCGTGGTTCTTGTCAATTTTTGTTGGTTTTGATCTGATAAACTTATTTCAGTCAGCTCGATCTTTCTTCTTCAAAGCAAAAAGATTTTATCTTCAAATACAAGATATTTTCGTGGTTTTGTTGATTTTCAGCAAATGAACATATTTCAGTGAGCTCAAAGTTTTTTCCTTAATAGCGGAAGATTTTATCTTAAAATAGAAGAACTTTTCGTGGTTTTTGTCAATTTTTGTTGGTTTTCATCTAATGAAGTTATTTCAGTCAGCTAGATCTTTCTTCTTCAAAGCAAAAAGATTTTATCTTCAAATACAAGAACTTTTCGTGGTTTTTGTCAATTTTTGTTGGTTTTCATCTAATGAACTTATTTCAGTCAGCTGGATCTTTCTTCTTCAAAGCAAAAAGATTTTATCTTCAAATACAAGAACTTTTCGTGGTTTTGTTGGTTTTCAACAAATGAACATATTTCAGCGAGCTGGAAGTTTTTTCTTCAATAGCGTCAGATTTTATCTTAAAATACAAGAACTTTTCGTGGTTCTTGTCAATTTTTGTTGGTTTTCATCTTATGAACTTATTTCAGTCAGCTGGATCTTTCTTCTTCAAAGCAAAAAGATTTTATCTTCAAATTCAAGAACTTTTCGTGGTTTTGTTGGTTTTCAGCAAATGAACATATTTCAGCGAGCTTGAAGTTTTTTCTTCAATAGCGTCAGATTTTATCTTAAAATACAAGAACTTTTCGTGGTTCTTGTCAATTTTTGTTGGTTTTGATCTGATGAGCTTCTTTCAGTCAGCTCGATCTTTCTCCCTCAAAGCAAAAAGATTTTATCTTCAAATTCAAGAACTTTTCGTGGTTTTGTTGGTTTTCAGCAAATGAACATATTTCAGCGAGCGAGAAGTTTTTTCTTTAATAGCGTCAGATTTTATCTTAAAATACAAGAACTTTTCGTGGTTCTTGTCAATTCTTGTTGGTTTTCATCGAATGAACTTGTTTCAGTCAATTAGATCTTTCTTCTTTAATGCAAAAAGATTTTATCTTCAAATACAAGAACTTTTCGTGGTTTTGTTGGTTTTCAGCAAATGAACATATTTCAGCGAGCTAGAAGTTTTTTCTTCAATAGCGTCAGATTTTATCTTAAAATACAAGAACTTTTCGTGGTTCTTGTCAATTTTTGTTGGTTTTGATCTGATAAACTTATTTCAGTCAGCTCGATCTTTCTTCCTCAAAGCAAAAAGATTTTATCTTCAAATACAAGATCTTTTTGTGGTTTTGTTGATTTTCAGCAAATGAACATATTTCAGCGAGCTCAAAGTTTTTTCTTTAATAGCGGAAGATTTAATCTCAAAATACTAGAACTTTTCGTGGTTCTTGTCAATTTTTGTTGGTTTTCATCTAATGAACTTATTTCAGTCAGCGAGATCTTTCTTCTTCAAAGCAAAAAGATTTTATCTTCAAATACAAGAACTTTTCGTGGTTTTGTTGGTTTTCAGCAAATGAACATATTTCAGCGAGCTAGAAGTTTTTTCTTCAATAGCGTCAGATTTTATCTTAACAAACAAGAACTTTTCGTGGTTCTTGTCAATTTTTGTTGGTTTTCATCTAATGAACTTATTTCAGTCAGCGAGATCTTTCTTCTTCAAAGCAAAAAGATTTTCTCTTCAAATACAAGAACTTTTCGTGGTTTTGTTGATTTTCAGCAAATGAACATATTTCAGCGAGCGAGAAGTTTTTTCTTTAATAGCGTCAGATTTTATCTTAAAATACAAGAACTTTTCGTGGTTCTTGTCAATTTTTGTTGGTTTTCATCGAATGAACTTGTTTCAGTCAGCAAGATCTTTCTTCTTTAATGCAAAAACATTTTATCTTCAAATACAAGAACTTTTCGTGGTTTTGTTGGTTTTCAGCAAATGAACATATTTCAGCGAGCTAGAAGTTTTTTCTTCAATAGCGTCAGATTTTATCTTAAAATACAAGAACTTTTCGTGGTTCTTGTCAATTTTTGTTGGTTTTGATCTGATAAACTTATTTCAGTCAGCTCGATCTTTCTTCCTCAAAGCAAAAAGATTTTATCTTCAAATACAAGATCTTTTCGTGGTTTTGTTGGTTTTCAGCAAATGAACATATTTCAGCGAGCTGGAAGTTTTTTCTTCAATAGCGTCAGATTTTATCTTACCATACAAGAACTTTTCGTGGTTCTTGTCAATTTTTGTTGGTTTTCATCTAATGAACTTATTTCAGTCAGCGAGATCTTTCTTCTTCAAAGCAAAAAGATTTTCTCTTCAAATACAAGAACTTTTCGTGGTTTTGTTGATTTTCAGCAAATGAACATATTTCAGCGAGCTCAAAGTTTTTTCCTTAATAGCGGAAGATTTTATCTTAAAATAGAAGAACTTTTCGTGCTTTTTGTCAATTTTTGTTGTTTTTCATCCAATGAACTTATTTCAGTCAGCTAGATCTTTCTTCTTCAAAGCAAAAAGATTTTATCTTCAAATACAAGAACTTTTCGTGGTTTTGTTGGTTTTCAACAAATGAACATATTTCAGCGAGCTAGAAGTTTTTTCTTCAATAGCGTCAGATTTTATCTTAAAATACAAGAACTTTTCGTGGTTCTTGTCAATTTTTGTTGGTTTTGATCTGATGAACTTCTTTCAGTCAGCTCGATCTTTCCACCTCAAAGCAAAAAGATTTTATCTTCAAATTCAAGAACTTTTCGTGGTTTTGTTGGTTTTCAGCAAATGAACATATTTCAGCGAGCGAGAAGTTTTTTCTTTAATAGCGTCAGATTTTATCTTAAAATACAAGAACTTTTCGTGGTTCTTGTCAATTTTTGTTGGTTTTCATCTAATGAACTTGTTTCAGTCAACTAGATCTTTCTTCTTTAATGCAAAAAGATTTTATCTTCAAATACAAGAACTTTTCGTGGTTTTGTTGATTTTCAGCAAATGAACATATTTCAGCGAGCAAGAAGTTTTTTCTTTAATAGCGTCAGATTTTATCTTAAAATACAAGAACTTTTCGTGGTTCTTGTCAATTTTTGTTGGTTTTCATCTGATGAACTTATTTCAGTCAGCGACATCTTTCTTCTTCAAAGCAAAAAGATTTTCTCTTCAAATACAAGAACTTTTCGTGGTTTTGTTGATTTTCAGCAAATGAACATATTTCAGCGAGCGAGAAGTTTTTTCTTTAATAGCGTCAGATTTTATCTTAAAATACAAGAACTTTTCGTGGTTCTTGTCAATTTTTGTTGGTTTTGATCTGATAAACTTATTTCAGTCAGCTCGATCTTTCTTCCTCAAAGCAAAAAGATTTTATCTTCAAATACAAGAACTTTTCGTGGTTTTGTTGATTTTCAGCAAATGAACATATTTCAGCGAGCTCAAAGTTTTTTCTTTAATAGCGGAAGATTTTATCTTAAAATACAAGAACTTTTCGTGGTTCTTGTCAATTTTTGTTGGTTTTCATCAAATGAACTTATTTCAGTCAGCTAGATCTTTCTTCTTCAAAGCAAAAAGATTTTATCTTCAAATACAAGATCTTTTCGTGGTTTTGTTGGTTTTCAGCAAATGAACATATTTCAGCGAGCTAGAAGTTTTTTCTTCAATAGCGTCAGATTTTATCTTAACATACAAGAACTTTTCGTGGTTCTTGTCAATTTTTGTTGGTTTTGATCTGATGAACTTCTTTCAGTCAGCTCGATCTTTCCACCTCAAAGCAAAAAGATTTTATCTTCAAATACAAGAACTTTTCGTGGTTTTGTTGGTTTTCAGCAAATGAACATATTTCAGCGAGCAAGAAGTTTTTTCTTCAATAGCGTCAGATTTTATCTTAAAATACAAGAACTTTTCGTGGTTCTTGTCAATTTTTGTTGGTTTTCATCTGATGAACTTATTTCAGTCAGCTGGATCTTTCTTCTTCAAAGCAAAAAGATTTTATCTTCAAATTCAAGAACTTTTCGTGGTTTTGTTGGTTTTCAGCAAATGAACATATTTCAGCGAGCTTGAAGTTTTTTCTTCAATAGCGTCAGATTTTATCTTAAAATACAAGAACTTTTCGTGGTTCTTGTCAATTTTTGTTGGTTTTGATCTGATGAACTTCTTTCAGTCAGCTCGATCTTTCCACCTCAAAGCAAAAAGATTTTATCTTCAAATTCAAGAACTTTTCGTGGTTTTGTTGGTTTTCAGCAAATGAACATATTTCAGCGAGCGAGAAGTTTTTTCTTTAATAGCGTCAGATTTTATCTTAAAATACAAGAACTTTTCGTGGTTCTTGTCAATTTTTGTTGGTTTTCATCTAATGAACTTGTTTCAGTCAGCTAGATCTTTCTTCTTTAATGCAAAAAGATTTTATCTTCAAATACAAGAACTTTTCGTGGTTTTGTTGATTTTCAGCAAATGAACATATTTCAGCGAGCTCAAAGTTTTTTCATTAATAGCGGAAGATTTTATCTTAAAATACAAGAACTTTTCGTGGTTTTGTTGGTTTTCAGCAAATGAACATATTTCAGCGAGCAAGAAGTTTTTTCTTTAATGGCGTCAGATTTTATCTTAAAATACAAGAACTTTTTGTGGTTCTTGTCAATTTTTGTTGGTTTTCATCTGATGAACTTATTTCAGTCAGCGAGATCTTTCTTCTTCAAAGCAAAAAGATTTTCTCTTCAAATACAAGAACTTTTCGTGGTTTTGTTGATTTTCAGCAAATGAACATATTTCAGCGAGCGAGAAGTTTTTTCTTTAAAAGCGTCAGATTTTATCTTAAAATACAAGAACTTTTCGTGGTTCTTGTCAATTTTTGTTGGTTTTGATCTGATAAACTTATTTCAGTCAGCGAGATCTTTCTTCCTCAAAGCAAAAAGATTTTATCTTCAAATACAAGATCTTTTCGTGGTTTTGTTGATTTTCAGCAAATGAACATATTTCAGCGAGCTCAAAGTTTTTTCTTTAATAGCAGAAGATTTTATCTTAAAATAAAAGAACTTTTCGTGGTTCTTGTCAATTTTTGTTGGTTTTCATCGCATGAACTTGTTTCAGTCAGCTAGATCTTTCTTCTTCAAAGCAAAAAGATTTTATCTTCAAATACAAGAACTTTTCGTGGTTTTGTTGGTTTTCAGCAAATGAACATATTTCAGCGAGCTAGAAGTTTTTTCTTCAATAGTGTCAGATTTTATCTTAACATACAAGAACTTTTCGTGGTTCTTGTCAATTTTTGTTGGTTTTGATCTGATGAACTTCTTTCAGTCAGCTCGATCTTTCCACCTCAAAGCAAAAAGATTTTATCTTCAAATTCAAGAACTTTTCGTGGTTTTGTTGGTTTTCAGCAAATGAACATATTTCAGCGAGCGAGAAGTTTTTTCTTAAATAGCGTCAGATTTTATCTTAAAATACAAGAACTTTTCGTGGTTCTTGTCAATTTTTGTTGGTTTTCATCGAATGAACTTGTTTCAGTCAGCTAGATCTTTCTTCTTTAATGCAAAAAGATTTTATCTTCAAATACAAGAACTTTTCGTGGTTTTGTTGGTTTTCAGCAAATGAACATATTTCAGCGAGCGAGAAGTTTTTTCTTCAATAGCGTCAGATTTTATCTTAAAATACAAGAACTTTTCGTGTTACTTGTCAATTTTTGTTGGTTTTGATCTGATAAACTTATTTCAGTCAGCTCGATCTTTCTTCCTCAAAGCAAAACGATTTTATCTTCAAATACAAGATCTTTTCGTGGTTTTGTTGATTTTCAGCAAATGAACATATTTCAGCGAGCTCAAAGTTTTTTCTTTAATAGCGGAAGATTTTATCTTAAAATACAAGAACTTTTCGTGGTTCTTGTCAATTTTTGTTGGTTTTCATCTAATGAACTTATTTCAGTCAGCTAGATCTTTCTTCTTCAAAGCAAAAAGATTTTATCTTCAAATACAAGAACTTTTCGTGGTTTTGTTGGTTTTCAGCAAATGAACATATTTCAGCGAGCTAGAAGTTTTTTCTTCAATAGCGTCAGATTTTATCTTAACATACAAGAACTTTTCGTGGTTCTTGTCAATTTTTGTTGGTTTTCATCTAATGAACTTATTTCAGTCAGCGAGATCTTTCTTCTTCAAAGCAAAAAGATTTTCTCTTCAAATACAAGAACTTTTCGTGGTTTTGTTGATTTTCAGCAAATGAACATATTTCAGCGAGCGAGAAGTTTTTTCTTTAATAGCGTCAGATTTTATCTTAAAATACAAGAACTTTTCGTGGTTCTTGTCAATTTTTGTTCGTTTTGATCTGATAAACTTATTTCAGTCAGCTCGATCTTTCTTCCTCAAAGCAAAAAGATTTTATCTTCAAATACAAGATCTTTTCGTGGTTTTGTTGATTTTCAGCAAATGAACATATTTCAGCGAGCTCAAAGTTTTTTCCTTAATAGCGGAAGATTTTATCTTAAAATAGAAGAACTTTTCGTGGTTTTTGTCAATTTTTGTTGTTTTTCATCTGATGAACTTATTTCAGTCAGCTGGATCTTTCTTCTTCAAAGCAAAAAGATTTTATCTTCAAATACAAGAACTTTTCGTGGTTTTGTTGGTTTTCAACAAATGAACATATTTCAGCGAGCTAGAAGTTTTTTCTTCAATAGCGTCAGATTTTATCTTAAAATACAAGAACTTTTCGTGGTTCTTGTCAATTTTTGTTGGTTTTCATCTCATGAACTTATTTCAGTCAGCTGGATCTTTCTTCTTCAAAGCAAAAAGATTTTATCTTCAAATTCAAGAACTTTTCGTGGTTTTGTTGGTTTTCAGCAAATGAACATATTTCAGCGACCTTGAAGTTTTTTCTTCAATAGCGTCAGATTTTATCTTAAAATACAAGAACTTTTCGTGGTTCTTGTCAATTTTTGTTGGTTTTCATCTGATGAACTTATTTCAGTCAGCGAGATCTTTCTTCTTCAAAGCAAAAAGATTTTATCTTCAAATACAAGAACTTTTCGTGGTTTTGTTGATTTTCAGCAAATGAACATATTTCAGCGAGCGAGAAGTTTTTTCTTTAATAGCGTCAGATTTTATCTTAAAATACAAGAACTTTTCGTGGTTCTTGTCAATTTTTGTTGGTTTTGATCTGATAAACTTATTTCAGTCAGCTCGATCTTTCTTCCTCAAAGCAAAAAGATTTTATCTTCAAATTCAAGAACTTTTCGTGGTTTTGTTGGTTTTCAGCAAATGAACATATTTCAGCGAGCTTGAAGTTTTTTCTTCAATAGCGTCAGATTTTATCTTAAAATACAAGAAATTTTCGTGGTTCTTGTCAATTTTTGTTGGTTTTCATCTGAAGAACTTATTTCAGTCAGCTCGATCTTTCCACCTCAAAGCAAAAAGATTTTATCTTCAAATTCAAGAACTTTTCGTGGTTTTGTTGGTTTTCAGCAAATGAACATATTTCAGCGAGCAAGAAGCTTTTTCTTTAATAGCGTCAGATTTTATCTTAAAATACAAGAACTTTTCGTGTTTCTTGTCAATTTTTGTTGGTTTTCATCTCATGAACTTATTTCAGTCAGCTAGATCTTTCTTCTTTAATGCAAAAAGATTTTATCTTCAAATACAAGAACTTTTCGTGGTTTTGTTGATTTTCAGCAAATGAACATATTTCAGCGAGCGAGAAGTTTTTTCTTTAAAAGCGTCAGATTTTATCTTAAAATACAAGAACTTTTCGTGGTTCTTGTCAATTTTTGTTGGTTTTGATCTGATAAACTTATTTCAGTCAGCGAGATCTTTCTTCCTCAAAGCAAAAAGATTTTATCTTCAAATACAAGATCTTTTCGTGGTTTTGTTGATTTTCAGCAAATGAACATATTTCAGCGAGCTCAAAGTTTTTTCTTTAATAGCAGAAGATTTTATCTTAAAATAAAAGAACTTTTCGTGGTTCTTGTCAATTTTTGTTGGTTTTCATCGAATGAACTTGTTTCAGTCAGCTAGATCTTTCTTCTTCAAAGCAAAAAGATTTTATCTTCAAATACAAGAACTTTTCGTGGTTTTGTTGGTTTTCAGCAAATGAACATATTTCAGCGAGCGAGAAGTTTTTTCTTCAATAGCGTCAGATTTTATCTTAACATACAAGAACTTTTCGTGGTTCTTGTCAATTTTTGTTGGTTTTGATCTGATGAACTTCTTTCAGTCAGCTCGATCTTTCCACCTCAAAGCAAAAAGATTTTATCTTCAAATTCAAGAACTTTTCGTGGTTTTGTTGGTTTTCAGCAAATGAACATATTTCAGCGAGCGAGAAGTTTTTTCTTAAATAGCGTCAGATTTTATCTTAAAATACAAGAACTTTTCGTGGTTCTTGTCAATTTTTGTTGGTTTTCATCGAATGAACTTGTTTCAGTCAGCTAGATCTTTCTTCTTTAATGCAAAAAGATTTTATCTTCAAATACAAGAACTTTTCGTGGTTTTGTTGGTTTTCAGCAAATGAACATATTTCAGCGAGCGAGAAGTTTTTTCTTCAATAGCGTCAGATTTTATCTTAAAATACAAGAACTTTTCGTGTTACTTGTCAATTTTTGTTGGTTTTGATCTGATAAACTTATTTCAGTCAGCTCGATCTTTCTTCCTCAAAGCAAAACGATTTTATCTTCAAATACAAGATCTTTTCGTGGTTTTGTTGATTTTCAGCAAATGAACATATTTCAGCGAGCTCAAAGTTTTTTCTTTAATAGCGGAAGATTTTATCTTAAAATACAAGAACTTTTCGTGGTTCTTGTCAATTTTTGTTGGTTTTCATCTAATGAACTTATTTCAGTCAGCTAGATCTTTCTTCTTCAAAGCAAAAAGATTTTATCTTCAAATACAAGAACTTTTCGTGGTTTTGTTGGTTTTCAGCAAATGAACATATTTCAGCGAGCTAGAAGTTTTTTCTTCAATAGCGTCAGATTTTATCTTAACATACAAGAACTTTTCGTGGTTCTTGTCAATTTTTGTTGGTTTTCATCTAATGAACTTATTTCAGTCAGCGAGATCTTTCTTCTTCAAAGCAAAAAGATTTTCTCTTCAAATACAAGAACTTTTCGTGGTTTTGTTGATTTTCAGCAAATGAACATATTTCAGCGAGCGAGAAGTTTTTTCTTTAATAGCGTCAGATTTTATCTTAAAATACAAGAACTTTTCGTGGTTCTTGTCAATTTTTGTTCGTTTTGATCTGATAAACTTATTTCAGTCAGCTCGATCTTTCTTCCTCAAAGCAAAAAGATTTTATCTTCAAATACAAGATCTTTTCGTGGTTTTGTTGATTTTCAGCAAATGAACATATTTCAGCGAGCTCAAAGTTTTTTCCTTAATAGCGGAAGATTTTATCTTAAAATAGAAGAACTTTTCGTGGTTTTTGTCAATTTTTGTTGTTTTTCATCTGATGAACTTATTTCAGTCAGCTAGATCTTTCTTCTTCAAAGCAAAAAGATTTTATCTTCAAATACAAGAACTTTTCGTGGTTTTGTTGGTTTTCAACAAATGAACATATTTCAGCGAGCTGGAAGTTTTTTCTTCAATAGCGTCAGATTTTATCTTAAAATACAAGAACTTTTCGTGGTTCTTGTCAATTTTTGTTGGTTTTCATCTCATGAACTTATTTCAGTCAGCTGGATCTTTCTTCTTCAAAGCAAAAAGATTTTATCTTCAAATTCAAGAACTTTTCGTGGTTTTGTTGGTTTTCAGCAAATGAACATATTTCAGCGACCTTGAAGTTTTTTCTTCAATAGCGTCAGATTTTATCTTAAAATACAAGAACTTTTCGTGGTTCTTGTCAATTTTTGTTGGTTTTCATCTGATGAACTTATTTCAGTCAGCGAGATCTTTCTTCTTCAAAGCAAAAAGATTTTATCTTCAAATACAAGAACTTTTCGTGGTTTTGTTGATTTTCAGCAAATGAACATATTTCAGCGAGCGAGAAGTTTTTTCTTTAATAGCGTCAGATTTTATCTTAAAATACAAGAACTTTTCGTGGTTCTTGTCAATTTTTGTTGGTTTTGATCTGATAAACTTATTTCAGTCAGCTCGATCTTTCTTCCTCAAAGCAAAAAGATTTTATCTTCAAATTCAAGAACTTTTCGTGGTTTTGTTGGTTTTCAGCAAATGAACATATTTCAGCGAGCTTGAAGTTTTTTCTTCAATAGCGTCAGATTTTATCTTAAAATACAAGAAATTTTCGTGGTTCTTGTCAATTTTTGTTGGTTTTCATCTGAAGAACTTATTTCAGTCAGCTCGATCTTTCCACCTCAAAGCAAAAAGATTTTATCTTCAAATTCAAGAACTTTTCGTGGTTTTGTTGGTTTTCAGCAAATGAACATATTTCAGCGAGCAAGAAGCTTTTTCTTTAATAGCGTCAGATTTTATCTTAAAATACAAGAACTTTTCGTGTTTCTTGTCAATTTTTGTTGGTTTTCATCTAATGAACTTGTTTCAGTCAGCTAGATCTTTCTTCTTTAATGCAAAAAGATTTTATCTTCAAATACAAGAACTTTTCGTGGTTTTGTTGATTTTCAGCAAATGAACATATTTCAGCGAGCAAGAAGTTTTTTCTTTAATAGCGTCAGATTTTATCTTAAAATACAAGAACTTTTCATGGTTCTTGTCAATTTTTGTTGGTTTTCATCTGATGAACTTATTTCAGTCAGCGAGATCTTTCTTCTTCAAAGCAAAAAGATTTTCTCTTCAAATACAAGAACTTTTCGTGGTTTTGTTGATTTTCAGCAAATGAACATATTTCAGCGAGCGAGAAGTTTTTTCTTTAATAGCGTCAGATTTTATCTTAAAATACAAGAACTTTTCGTGGTTCTTGTCAATTTTTGTTGGTTTTGATCTGATAAACTTATTTCAGTCAGCTCGATCTTTCCACCTCAAATCAAAAAGATTTTATCTTCAAATACAAGAACTTTTCGTGGTTTTGTTGATTTTCAGCAAATGAACATATTTCAGCGAGCTCAAAGTTTTTTCTTTAATAGCGGAAGATTTTATCTTAAAATACAAGAACTTTTCGTGGTTCTTGTCAATTTTTGTTGGTTTTCATCTAATGAACTTATTTCAGTCAGCTCGATCTTTCTTCATCAAAGCAAAAAGATTTTATCTTCAAATACAAGAACTTTTCGTGGTTTTGTTGGTTTTCAGCAAATGAACATATTTCAGCGAGCTAGAAGTTTTTTCTTCAATAGCGTCAGATTTTATCTTAACATACAAGAACTTTTCGTGGTTCTTGTCAATTTTTGTTGGTTTTCATCAAATTAACTTATTTCAGTCAGCGAGATCTTTCTTCTTCAAAGCAAAAAGATTTTCTCTTCAAATACGAGAACTTTTCGTGGTTTTGTTGATTTTCAGCAAATGAACATATTTCAGCGAGCGTGAAGTTTTTTCTTTAATAGCGTCAGATTTTATCTTAAAATACAAGAACTTTTCGTGGTTCTTGTCAATTTTTGTTGGTTTTGATCTGATAAACTTATTTCAGTCAGCTCGATCTTTCTTCCTCAAAGCAAAAAGATTTTATCTTCAAATTCAAGAACTTTTCGTGGTTTTGTTGGTTTTCAGCAAATGAACATATTTCAGCGAGCGAGAAGTTTTTTCTTTAATAGCGTCAGATTTTATCTTAAAATACAAGAACTTTTCGTGGTTCTTGTCAATTTTTGTTGGTTTTCATCTAATGAACTTGTTTCAGTAAGCTGGATCTTTCTTCTTTCATGCAAAAAGATTTTATCTTCAAATACAAGAACTTTTCGTGGTTTTGTTGATTTTCAGCAAATGAACATATTTCAGCGAGCAAGAAGTTTTTTCTTTAATAGCGTCAGATTTTATCTTAAAATACAAGAACTTTTCGTGGTTCTTGTCAATTTTTGTTGGTTTTGATCTGATAAACTTATTTCAGTCAGCGAGATCTTTCTTCCTCAAAGCAAAAAGATTTTATCTTCAAATACAAGATCTTTTCGTGGTTTTGTTGATTTTCAGCAAATGAACATATTTCAGCGAGCTCAAAGTTTTTTCTTTAATAGCAGAAGATTTTATCTTAAAATAAAAGAACTTTTCGTGGTTCTTGTCAATTTTTGTTGGTTTTCATCGAATGAACTTGTTTCGGTCAGCTAGATCTTTCTTCTTCAAAGCAAAAAGATTTTATCTTCAAATACAAGAACTTTTCGTGGTTTTGTTGGTTTTCAGCAAATGAACATATTTCAGCGAGCTAGAAGTTTTTTCTTCAATAGCGTCAGATTTTATCTTAACATACAAGAACTTTTCGTGGTTCTTGTCAATTTTTGTTGGTTTTGATCTGATGAACTTCTTTCAGTCAGCTCGATCTTTCCACCTCAAAGCAAAAAGATTTTATCTTCAAATTCAAGAACTTTTCGTGGTTTTGTTGGTTTTCAGCAAATGAACATATTTCAGCGAGCGAGAAGTTTTTTCTTAAATAGCGTCAGATTTTATCTTAAAATACAAGAACTTTTCGTGGTTCTTGTCAATTTTTGTTGGTTTTCATCGAATGAACTTGTTTCAGTCAGCTAGATCTTTCTTCTTTAATGCAAAAAGATTTTATCTTCAAATACAAGAACTTTTCGTGGTTTTGTTGGTTTTCAGCAAATGAACATATTTCAGCGAGCGAGAAGTTTTTTCTTCAATAGCGTCAGATTTTATCTTAAAATACAAGAACTTTTCGTGTTACTTGTCAATTTTTGTTGGTTTTGATCTGATAAACTTATTTCAGTCAGCTCGATCTTTCTTCCTCAAAGCAAAACGATTTTATCTTCAAATACAAGATCTTTTCGTGGTTTTGTTGATTTTCAGCAAATGAACATATTTCAGCGAGCTCAAAGTTTTTTCTTTAATAGCGGAAGATTTTATCTTAAAATACAAGAACTTTTCGTGGTTCTTGTCAATTTTTGTTGGTTTTCATCTCATGAACTTATTTCAGTCAGCTAGATCTTTCTTCTTCAAAGCAAAAAGATTTTATCTTCAAATACAAGAACTTTTCGTGGTTTTGTTGGTTTTCAGCAAATGAACATATTTCAGCGAGCTAGAAGTTTTTTCTTCAATAGCGTCAGATTTTATCTTAACATACAAGAACTTTTCGTGGTTCTTGTCAATTTTTGTTGGTTTTCATCTAATGAACTTATTTCAGTCAGCGAGATCTTTCTTCTTCAAAGCAAAAAGATTTTCTCTTCAAATACAAGAACTTTTCGTGGTTTTGTTGATTTTCAGCAAATGAACATATTTCAGCGAGCGAGAAGTTTTTTCTTTAATAGCGTCAGATTTTATCTTAAAATACAAGAACTTTTCGTGGTTCTTGTCAATTTTTGTTCGTTTTGATCTGATAAACTTATTTCAGTCAGCTCGATCTTTCTTCCTCAAAGCAAAAAGATTTTATCTTCAAATACAAGATCTTTTCGTGGTTTTGTTGATTTTCAGCAAATGAACATATTTCAGCGAGCTCAAAGTTTTTTCCTTAATAGCGGAAGATTTTATCTTAAAATAGAAGAACTTTTCGTGGTTTTTGTCAATTTTTGTTGTTTTTCATCTGATGAACTTATTTCAGTCAGCTAGATCTTTCTTCTTCAAAGCAAAAAGATTTTATCTTCAAATACAAGAACTTTTCGTGGTTTTGTTGGTTTTCAACAAATGAACATATTTCAGCGAGCTAGAAGTTTTTTCTTCAATAGCGTCAGATTTTATCTTAAAATACAAGAACTTTTCGTGCTTCTTGTCAATTTTTGTTGGTTTTCATCTCATGAACTTATTTCAGTCAGCGAGATCTTTCTTCTTCAAAGCAAAAAGATTTTATCTTCAAATACAAGAACTTTTCGTGGTTTTGTTGGTTTTCAACAAATGAACATATTTCAGCGACCTTGAAGTTTTTTCTTCAATAGCGTCAGATTTTATCTTAAAATACAAGAACTTTTCGTGGTTCTTGTCAATTTTTGTTGGTTTTCATCTGATGAACTTATTTCAGTCAGCGAGATCTTTCTTCTTCAAAGCAAAAAGATTTTATCTTCAAATACAAGAACTTTTCGTGGTTTTGTTGATTTTCAGCAAATGAACATATTTCAGCGAGCGAGAAGTTTTTTCTTTAATAGCGTCAGATTTTATCTTAAAATACAAGAACTTTTCGTGGTTCTTGTCAATTTTTGTTGGTTTTGATCTGATAAACTTATTTCAGTCAGCTCGATCTTTCTTCCTCAAAGCAAAAAGATTTTATCTTCAAATTCAAGAACTTTTCGTGGTTTTGTTGGTTTTCAGCAAATGAACATATTTCAGCGAGCTTGAAGTTTTTTCTTCAATAGCGTCAGATTTTATCTTAAAATACAAGAAATTTTCGTGGTTCTTGTCAATTTTTGTTGGTTTTCATCTGAAGAACTTATTTCAGTCAGCTCGATCTTTCCACCTCAAAGCAAAAAGATTTTATCTTCAAATTCAAGAACTTTTCGTGGTTTTGTTGGTTTTCAGCAAATGAACATATTTCAGCGAGCAAGAAGCTTTTTCTTTAATAGCGTCAGATTTTATCTTAAAATACAAGAACTTTTCGTGGTTCTTGTCAATTTTTGTTGGTTTTCATCTAATGAACTTGTTTCAGTCAGCTAGATCTTTCTTCTTTAATGCAAAAAGATTTTATCTTCAAATACAAGAACTTTTCGTGGTTTTGTTGATTTTCAGCAAATGAACATATTTCAGCGAGCAAGAAGTTTTTTCTTTAATAGCGTCAGATTTTATCTTAAAATACAAGAACTTTTCATGGTTCTTGTCAATTTTTGTTGGTTTTCATCTGATGAACTTATTTCAGTCAGCGAGATCTTTCTTCTTCAAAGCAAAAAGATTTTCTCTTCAAATACAAGAACTTTTCGTGGTTTTGTTGATTTTCAGCAAATGAACATATTTCAGCGAGCGAGAAGTTTTTTCTTTAATAGCGTCAGATTTTATCTTAAAATACAAGAACTTTTCGTGGTTCTTGTCAATTTTTGTTGGTTTTGATCTGATAAACTTATTTCAGTCAGCTCGATCTTTCCACCTCAAATCAAAAAGATTTTATCTTCAAATACAAGAACTTTTCGTGGTTTTGTTGATTTTCAGCAAATAAACATATTTCAGCGAGCTCAAAGTTTTTTCTTTAATAGCGGAAGATTTTATCTTAAAATACAAGAACTTTTCGTGGTTCTTGTCAATTTTTGTTGGTTTTCATCTAATGAACTTATTTCAGTCAGCTCGATCTTTCTTCATCAAAGCAAAAAGATTTTATCTTCAAATACAAGAACTTTTCGTGGTTTTGTTGGTTTTCAGCAAATGAACATATTTCAGCGAGCTAGAAGTTTTTTCTTCAATAGCGTCAGATTTTATCTTAACATACAAGAACTTTTCGTGGTTCTTATCAATTTTTGTTGGTTTTCATCAAATTAACTTATTTCAGTCAGCGAGATCTTTCTTCTTCAAAGCAAAAAGATTTTCTCTTCAAATACGAGAACTTTTCGTGGTTTTGTTGATTTTCAGCAAATGAACATATTTCAGCGAGCGTGAAGTTTTTTCTTTAATAGCGTCAGATTTTATCTTAAAATACAAGAACTTTTCGTGGTTCTTGTCAATTTTTGTTGGTTTTGATCTGATAAACTTATTTCAGTCAGCTCGATCTTTCTTCCTCAAAGCAAAAAGATTTTATCTTCAAATTCAAGAACTTTTCGTGGTTTTGTTGGTTTTCAGCAAATGAACATATTTCAGCGAGCGAGAAGTTTTTTCTTTAATAGCGTCAGATTTTATCTTAAAATACAAGAACTTTTCGTGGTTCTTGTCAATTTTTGTTGGTTTTCATCTAATGAACTTGTTTCAGTCAGCTGGATCTTTCTTCTTTCATGCAAAAAGATTTTATCTTCAAATACAAGAACTTTTCGTGGTTTTGTTGATTTTCAGCAAATGAACATATTTCAGCGAGCAAGAAGTTTTTTCTTTAATAGCGTCAGATTTTATCTTAAAATACAAGAACTTTTCGTGGTTCTTGTCAATTTTTGTTGGTTTTCATCGAATGAACTTGTTTCAGTCAGCGAGATCTTTCTTCGTTAATGCAAAAAGATTTTATCTTCAAATACAAGAACTTTTCGTGGTTTTGTTGGTTTTCAGCAAATGAACATATTTCAGCGAGCTAGAAGTTTTTTCTTCAATAGCGTCAGATTTTATCTTAAAATACAAGAACTTTTCGTGGTTCTTGTCAATTTTTGTTGGTTTTGATCTGATAAACTTATTTCAGTCAGCTCGATCTTTCTTCCTCAAAGCAAAAAGATTTTATCTTCAAATACAAGATCTTTTCGTGGTTTTGTTGATTTTCAGCAAATGAACATATTTCAGCGAGCTCAAAGTTTTTTCTTTAATAGCGGAAGATTTTATCTTAAAATACAAGAACTTTTCGTGGTTCTTGTCAATTTTTGTTGGTTTTCATCGAATGAACTTGTTTCAGTCAGCGAGATCTTTCTTCTTCAAAGCAAAAAGATTTTATCTTCAAATACAAGAACTTTTCGTGGTTTTGTTGGTTTTCAGCAAATGAACATATTTCAGCGAGCTAGAAGTTTTTTCTTCAATAGCGTCAGATTTTATCTTAACATACAAGAACTTTTCGTGGTTCTTGTCAATTTTTGTTGGTTTTGATCTGATGAACTTCTTTCAGTCAGCTCGATCTTTCCACCTCAAAGCAAAAAGATTTTATCTTCAAATACAAGAACTTTTCGTGGTTTTGTTGGTTTTCAGCAAATGAACATATTTCAGCGAGCAAGAAGTTTTTTCTTCAATAGCGTCAGATTTTATCTTAAAATACAAGAACTTTTCGTGGTTCTTGTCAATTTTTGTTGGTTTTCATCTGATGAACTTATTTCAGTCAGCTGGATCTTTCTTCTTCAAAGCAAAAAGATTTTATCTTCAAATTCAAGAACTTTTCGTGGTTTTGTTGGTTTTCAGCAAATGAACATATTTCAGCGAGCTTGAAGTTTTTTCTTCAATAGCGTCAGATTTTATCTTAAAATACAAGAACTTTTCGTGGTTCTTGTCAATTTTTGTTGGTTTTGATCTGATGAACTTCTTTCAGTCAGCTCGATCTTTCCACCTCAAAGCAAAAAGATTTTATCTTCAAATTCAAGAACTTTTCGTGGTTTTGTTGGTTTTCAGCAAATGAACATATTTCAGCGAGCGAGAAGTTTTTTCTTTAATAGCGTCAGATTTTATCTTAAAATACAAGAACTTTTCGTGGTTCTTGTCAATTTTTGTTGGTTTTCATCTGATGAACTTGTTTCAGTCAGCTAGATCTTTCTTCTTTAATGCAAAAAGATTTTATCTTCAAATACAAGAACTTTTCGTGGTTTTGTTGATTTTCAGCAAATGAACATATTTCAGCGAGCAAGAAGTTTTTTCTTTCATGGCGTCAGATTTTATCTTAAAATACAAGAACTTTTTGTGGTTCTTGTCAATTTTTGTTGGTTTTCATCTGATGAACTTATTTCAGTCAGCGAGATCTTTCTTCTTCAAAGCAAAAAGATTTTCTCTTCAAATACAAGAACTTTTCGTGGTTTTGTTGATTTTCAGCAAATGAACATATTTCAGCGAGCGAGAAGTTTTTTCTTTAAAAGCGTCAGATTTTATCTTAAAATACAAGAACTTTTCGTGGTTCTTGTCAATTTTTGTTGGTTTTGATCTGATAAACTTATTTCAGTCAGCTCGATCTTTCTTCCTCAAAGCAAAAAGATTTTATCTTCAAATACAAGATCTTTTCGTGGTTTTGTTGATTTTCAGCAAATGAACATATTTCAGCGAGCTCAAAGTTTTTTCTTTAATAGCAGAAGATTTTATCTTAAAATAAAAGAACTTTTCGTGGTTCTTGTCAATTTTTGTTGGTTTTCATCGAATGAACTTGTTTCAGTCAGCTGGATCTTTCTTCTTCAAAGCAAAAAGATTTTATCTTCAAATACAAGAACTTTTCGTGGTTTTGTTGGTTTTCAGCAAATGAACATATTTCAGCGAGCTAGAAGTTTTTTCTTCAATAGCGTCAGATTTTATCTTAACATACAAGAACTTTTCGTGGTTCTTGTCAATTTTTGTTGGTTTTGATCTGATGAACTTCTTTCAGTCAGCTCGATCTTTCCACCTCAAAGCAAAAAGATTTTATCTTCAAATACAAGAACTTTTCGTGGTTTTGTTGGTTTTCAGCAAATGAACATATTTCAGCGAGCGAGAAGTTTTTTCTTAAATAGCGTCAGATTTTATCTTAAAATACAAGAACTTTTCGTGGTTCTTGTCAATTTTTGTTGGTTTTCATCGAATGAACTTGTTTCAGTCAGCTAGATCTTTCTTCTTTAATGCAAAAAGATTTTATCTTCAAATACAAGAACTTTTCGTGGTTTTGTTGGTTTTCAGCAAATGAACATATTTCAGCGAGCGAGAAGTTTTTTCTTCAATAGCGTCAGATTTTATCTTAAAATACAAGAACTTTTCGTGTTACTTGTCAATTTTTGTTGGTTTTGATCTGATAAACTTATTTCAGTCAGCTCGATCTTTCTTCCTCAAAGCAAAACGATTTTATCTTCAAATACAAGATCTTTTCGTGGTTTTGTTGATTTTCAGCAAATGAACATATTTCAGCGAGCTCAAAGTTTTTTCTTTAATAGCGGAAGATTTTATCTTAAAATACAAGAACTTTTCGTGGTTCTTGTCAATTTTTGTTGGTTTTCATCTAATGAACTTATTTCAGTCAGCTAGATCTTTCTTCTTCAAAGCAAAAAGATTTTATCTTCAAATACAAGAACTTTTCGTGGTTTTGTTGGTTTTCAGCAAATGAACATATTTCAGCGAGCTAGAAGTTTTTTCTTCAATAGCGTCAGATTTTATCTTAACATACAAGAACTTTTCGTGGTTCTTGTCAATTTTTGTTGGTTTTCATCTAATGAACTTATTTCAGTCAGCGAGATCTTTCTTCTTCAAAGCAAAAAGATTTTCTCTTCAAATACAAGAACTTTTCGTGGTTTTGTTGATTTTCAGCAAATGAACATATTTCAGCGAGCGAGAAGTTTTTTCTTTAATAGCGTCAGATTTTATCTTAAAATACAAGAACTTTTCGTGGTTCTTGTCAATTTTTGTTCGTTTTGATCTGATAAACTTATTTCAGTCAGCTCGATCTTTCTTCCTCAAAGCAAAAAGATTTTATCTTCAAATACAAGATCTTTTCGTGGTTTTGTTGATTTTCAGCAAATGAACATATTTCAGCGAGCTCAAAGTTTTTTCCTTAATAGCGGAAGATTTTATCTTAAAATAGAAGAACTTTTCGTGGTTTTTGTCAATTTTTGTTGTTTTTCATCTGATGAACTTATTTCAGTCAGCTAGATCTTTCTTCCTCAAAGCAAAAAGATTTTATCTTCAAATACAAGAACTTTTCGTGGTTTTGTTGGTTTACAACAAATGAACATATTTCAGCGAGCTAGAAGTTTTTTCTTCAATAGCGTCAGATTTTATCTTAAAATACAAGAACTTTTCGTGGTTCTTGTCAATTTTTGTTGGTTTTCATCTCATGAACTTATTTCAGTCAGCTGGATCTTTCTTCTTCAAAGCAAAAAGATTTTATCTTCAAATTCAAGAACTTTTCGTGGTTTTGTTGGTTTTCAGCAAATGAACATATTTCAGCGACCTTGAAGCTTTTTCTTCAATAGCGTCAGATTTTATCTTAAAATACAAGAACTTTTCGTGGTTCTTGTCAATTTTTGTTGGTTTTCATCTGATGAACTTATTTCAGTCAGCGAGATCTTTCTTCTTCAAAGCAAAAAGATTTTATCTTCAAATACAAGAACTTTTCGTGGTTTTGTTGATTTTCAGCAAATGAACATATTTCAGCGAGCAAGAAGTTTTTTCCTTAATAGCGTCAGATTTTATCTTAAAATACAAGAACTTTTCGTGGTTCTTGTCAATTTTTGTTGGTTTTGATCTGATAAACTTATTTCAGTCAGCTCGATCTTTCTTCCTCAAAGCAAAAAGATTTTATCTTCAAATTCAAGAACTTTTCGTGGTTTTGTTGGTTTTCAGCAAATGAACATATTTCAGCGAGCAAGAAGCTTTTTCTTTAATAGCGTCAGATTTTATCTTAAAATACAAGAACTTTTCGTGGTTCTTGTCAATTTTTGTTGGTTTTCATCTAATGAACTTGTTTCAGTCAGCTAGATCTTTCTTCTTTAATGCAAAAAGATTTTATCTTCAAATACAAGAACTTTTCGTGGTTTTGTTGATTTTCAGCAAATGAACATATTTCAGCGAGCAAGAAGTTTTTTCTTTAATAGCGTCAGATTTTATCTTAAAATACAAGAACTTTTCGTGGTTCTTGTCAATTTTTGTTGGTTTTCATCTAATGAACTTATTTCAGTCAGCTAGATCTTTCTTCTTCAAAGCAAAAAGATTTTATCTTCAAATACAAGAACTTTTCGTGGTTTTGTTGGTTTTCAGCAAATGAACATATTTCAGCGAGCTAGAAGTTTTTTCTTCAATAGCGTCAGATTTTATCTTAACATACAAGAACTTTTCGTGGTTCTTGTCAATTTTTGTTGGTTTTCATCTAATGAACTTATTTCAGTCAGCGAGATCTTTCTTCTTCAAAGCAAAAAGATTTTCTCTTCAAATACAAGAACTTTTCGTGGTTTTGTTGATTTTCAGCAAATGAACATATTTCAGCGAGCGAGAAGTTTTTTCTTTAATAGCGTCAGATTTTATCTTAAAATACAAGAACTTTTCGTGGTTCTTGTCAATTTTTGTTCGTTTTGATCTGATAAACTTATTTCAGTCAGCTCGATCTTTCTTCCTCAAAGCAAAAAGATTTTATCTTCAAATACAAGATCTTTTCGTGGTTTTGTTGATTTTCAGCAAATGAACATATTTCAGCGAGCTCAAAGTTTTTTCCTTAATAGCGGAAGATTTTATCTTAAAATAGAAGAACTTTTCGTGGTTTTTGTCAATTTTTGTTGTTTTTCATCTGATGAACTTATTTCAGTCAGCTAGATCTTTCTTCTTCAAAGCAAAAAGATTTTATCTTCAAATACAAGAACTTTTCGTGGTTTTGTTGGTTTTCAACAAATGAACATATTTCAGCGAGCTAGAAGTTTTTTCTTCAATAGCGTCAGATTTTATCTTAAAATACAAGAACTTTTCGTGGTTCTTGTCAATTTTTGTTGGTTTTCATCTCATGAACTTATTTCAGTCAGCTGGATCTTTCTTCTTCAAAGCAAAAAGATTTTATCTTCAAATTCAAGAACTTTTCGTGGTTTTGTTGGTTTTCAGCAAATGAACATATTTCAGCGAGCTTGAAGTTTTTTCTTCAATAGCGTCAGATTTTATCTTAAAATACAAGAAATTTTCGTGGTTCTTGTCAATTTTTGTTGGTTTTCATCTGAAGAACTTATTTCAGTCAGCTCGATCTTTCCACCTCAAAGCAAAAAGATTTTATCTTCAAATTCAAGAACTTTTCGTGGTTTTGTTGGTTTTCAGCAAATGAACATATTTCAGCGAGCAAGAAGCTTTTTCTTTAATAGCGTCAGATTTTATCTTAAAATACAAGAACTTTTCGTGGTTCTTGTCAATTTTTGTTGGTTTTCATCTAATGAACTTGTTTCAGTCAGCTA
This sequence comes from Heptranchias perlo, assembly GCF_035084215.1. Lineage (NCBI taxonomy): Eukaryota > Metazoa > Chordata > Chondrichthyes > Hexanchiformes > Hexanchidae > Heptranchias > Heptranchias perlo. The sequence continues at coordinate 79,998,172 of NC_090330.1, forward strand.
GATCTTTCTTCTTTAATGCAAAAAGATTTTATCTTCAAATACAAGAACTTTTCGTGGTTTTGTTGATTTTCAGCAAATGAACATATTTCAGCGAGCAAGAAGTTTTTTCTTTAATAGCGTCAGATTTTATCTTAAAATACAAGAACTTTTCATGGTTCTTGTCAATTTTTGTTGGTTTTCATCTGATGAACTTATTTCAGTCAGCGAGATCTTTCTTCTACAAAGCAAAAAGATTTTCTCTTCAAATACAAGAACTTTTCGTGGTTTTGTTGATTTTCAGCAAATGAACATATTTCAGCGAGCGAGAAGTTTTTTCTTTATTAGCGTCAGATTTTATCTTAAAATACAAGAACTTTTCGTGGTTCTTGTCAATTTTTGTTGGTTTTCATCAAATTAACTTATTTCAGTCAGCGAGATCTTTCTTCTTCAAAGCAAAAAGATTTTCTCTTCAAATACGAGAACTTTTCGTGGTTTTGTTGATTTTCAGCAAATGAACATATTTCAGCGAGCGTGAAGTTTTTTCTTTAATAGCGTCAGATTTTATCTTAAAATACAAGAACTTTTCGTGGTTCTTGTCAATTTTTGTTGGTTTTCATTGAATGAACTTGTTTCAGTCAGCTAGATCTTTCTACCTCAAAGCAAAAAGATTTTATCTTCAAATACAAGAACTTTTCGTGGTTTTGTTGATTTTCAGCAAATGAACATATTTCAGCGAGCTCAAAGTTTTTTCTTTAATAGCGGAAGATTTTATCTTAAAATACAAGAACTTTTCGTGGTTCTTGTCAATTTTTGTTGGTTTTCATCAAATGAACTTATTTCAGTCAGCTAGATCTTTCTTCTTCAAAGCAAAAAGATTTTATCTTCAAATACAAGAACTTTTCGTGGTTTTGTTGGTTTTCAGCAAATGAACATATTTCAGCGAGCTAGAAGTTTTTTCTTCAATAGCGTCAGATTTTATCTTAACATACAAGAACTTTTCGTGGTTCTTGTCAATTTTTGTTGGTTTTGATCTGATGAATTTCTTTCAGTCAGCTCGATCTTTCCACCTCAAAGCAAAAAGATTTTATCTTCAAATACAAGAACTTTTCGTGGTTTTGTTGGTTTTCAGCAAATGAACATATTTCAGCGAGCAAGAAGTTTTTTCTTCAATAGCGTCAGATTTTATCTTAAAATACAAGAACTTTTCGTGGTTCTTGTCAATTTTTGTTGGTTTTCATCTGATGAACTTATTTCAGTCAGCTGGATCTTTCTTCTTCAAAGCAAAAAGATTTTATCTTCAAATTCAAGAACTTTTCGTGGTTTTGTTGGTTTTCAGCAAATGAACATATTTCAGCGAGCTTGAAGTTTTTTCTTCAATAGCGTCAGATTTTATCTTAAAATACAAGAACTTTTCGTGGTTCTTGTCAATTTTTGTTGGTTTTGATCTGATGAACTTCTTTCAGTCAGCTCGATCTTTCCACCTCAAAGCAAAAAGATTTTATCTTCAAATTCAAGAACTTTTCGTGGTTTTGTTGGTTTTCAGCAAATGAACATATTTCAGCGAGCGAGAAGTTTTTTCTTTAATAGCGTCAGATTTTATCTTAAAATACAAGAACTTTTCGTGGTTCTTGTCAATTTTTGTTGGTTTTCATCTAATGAACTTGTTTCAGTCAGCTAGATCTTTCTTCTTTAATGCAAAAAGATTTTATCTTCAAATACAAGAACTTTTCGTGGTTTTGTTGATTTTCAGCAAATGAACATATTTCAGCGAGCAAGAAGTTTTTTCTTTAATGGCGTCAGATTTTATCTTAAAATACAAGAACTTTTTGTGGTTCTTGTCAATTTTTGTTGGTTTTCATCTGATGAACTTATTTCAGTCAGCGAGATCTTTCTTCTTCAAAGCAAAAAGATTTTCTCTTCAAATACAAGAACTTTTCGTGGTTTTGTTGATTTTCAGCAAATGAACATATTTCAGCGAGCGAGAAGTTTTTTCTTTAAAAGCGTCAGATTTTATCTTAAAATACAAGAACTTTTCGTGGTTCTTGTCAATTTTTGTTGGTTTTGATCTGATAAACTTATTTCAGTCAGCTCGATCTTTCTTCCTCAAAGCAAAAAGATTTTATCTTCAAATACAAGATCTTTTCGTGGTTTTGTTGATTTTCAGCAAATGAACATATTTCAGCGAGCTCAAAGTTTTTTCTTTAATAGCAGAAGATTTTATCTTAAAATAAAAGAACTTTTCGTGGTTCTTGTCAATTTTTGTTGGTTTTCATCGAATGAACTTGTTTCAGTCAGCTGGATCTTTCTTCTTCAAAGCAAAAAGATTTTATCTTCAAATACAAGAACTTTTCGTGGTTTTGTTGGTTTTCAGCAAATGAACATATTTCAGCGAGCTAGAAGTTTTTTCTTCAATAGCGTCAGATTTTATCTTAACATACAAGAACTTTTCGTGGTTCTTGTCAATTTTTGTTGGTTTTGATCTGATGAACTTCTTTCAGTCAGCTCGATCTTTCCACCTCAAAGCAAAAAGATTTTATCTTCAAATACAAGAACTTTTCGTGGTTTTGTTGGTTTTCAGCAAATGAACATATTTCAGCGAGCGAGAAGTTTTTTCTTAAATAGCGTCAGATTTTATCTTAAAATACAAGAACTTTTCGTGGTTCTTGTCAATTTTTGTTGGTTTTCATCGAATGAACTTGTTTCAGTCAGCTAGATCTTTCTTCTTTAATGCAAAAAGATTTTATCTTCAAATACAAGAACTTTTCGTGGTTTTGTTGGTTTTCAGCAAATGAACATATTTCAGCGAGCGAGAAGTTTTTTCTTCAATAGCGTCAGATTTTATCTTAAAATACAAGAACTTTTCGTGTTACTTGTCAATTTTTGTTGGTTTTGATCTGATAAACTTATTTCAGTCAGCTCGATCTTTCTTCCTCAAAGCAAAACGATTTTATCTTCAAATACAAGATCTTTTCGTGGTTTTGTTGATTTTCAGCAAATGAACATATTTCAGCGAGCTCAAAGTTTTTTCTTTAATAGCGGAAGATTTTATCTTAAAATACAAGAACTTTTCGTGGTTCTTGTCAATTTTTGTTGGTTTTCATCTAATGAACTTATTTCAGTCAGCTAGATCTTTCTTCTTCAAAGCAAAAAGATTTTATCTTCAAATACAAGAACTTTTCGTGGTTTTGTTGGTTTTCAGCAAATGAACATATTTCAGCGAGCTAGAAGTTTTTTCTTCAATAGCGTCAGATTTTATCTTAACATACAAGAACTTTTCGTGGTTCTTGTCAATTTTTGTTGGTTTTCATCTAATGAACTTATTTCAGTCAGCGAGATCTTTCTTCTTCAAAGCAAAAAGATTTTCTCTTCAAATACAAGAACTTTTCGTGGTTTTGTTGATTTTCAGCAAATGAACATATTTCAGCGAGCGAGAAGTTTTTTCTTTAATAGCGTCAGATTTTATCTTAAAATACAAGAACTTTTCGTGTTTCTTGTCAATTTTTGTTCGTTTTGATCTGATAAACTTATTTCAGTCAGCTCGATCTTTCTTCCTCAAAGCAAAAAGATTTTATCTTCAAATACAAGATCTTTTCGTGGTTTTGTTGATTTTCAGCAAATGAACATATTTCAGCGAGCTCAAAGTTTTTTCCTTAATAGCGGAAGATTTTATCTTAAAATAGAAGAACTTTTCGTGGTTTTTGTCAATTTTTGTTGTTTTTCATCTGATGAACTTATTTCAGTCAGCTAGATCTTTCTTCTTCAAAGCAAAAAGATTTTATCTTCAAATACAAGAACTTTTCGTGGTTTTGTTGGTTTTCAACAAATGAACATATTTCAGCGAGCTAGAAGTTTTTTCTTCAATAGCGTCAGATTTTATCTTAAAATACAAGAACTTTTCGTGGTTCTTGTCAATTTTTGTTGGTTTTCATCTCATGAACTTATTTCAGTCAGCTGGATCTTTCTTCTTCAAAGCAAAAAGATTTTATCTTCAAATTCAAGAACTTTTCGTGGTTTTGTTGGTTTTCAGCAAATGAACATATTTCAGCGACCTTGAAGTTTTTTCTTCAATAGCGTCAGATTTTATCTTAAAATACAAGAACTTTTCGTGGTTCTTGTCAATTTTTGTTGGTTTTCATCTGATGAACTTATTTCAGTCAGCGAGATCTTTCTTCTTCAAAGCAAAAAGATTTTATCTTCAAATACAAGAACTTTTCGTGGTTTTGTTGATTTTCAGCAAATGAACATATTTCAGCGAGCGAGAAGTTTTTTCTTTAATAGCGTCAGATTTTATCTTAAAATACAAGAACTTTTCGTGGTTCTTGTCAATTTTTGTTGGTTTTGATCTGATAAACTTATTTCAGTCAGCTCGATCTTTCTTCCTCAAAGCAAAAAGATTTTATCTTCAAATTCAAGAACTTTTCGTGGTTTTGTTGGTTTTCAGCAAATGAACATATTTCAGCGAGCAAGAAGCTTTTTCTTTAATAGCGTCAGATTTTATCTTAAAATACAAGAACTTTTCGTGGTTCTTGTCAATTTTTGTTGGTTTTCATCTAATGAACTTGTTTCAGTCAGCTAGATCTTTCTTCTTTAATGCAAAAAGATTTTATCTTCAAATACAAGAACTTTTCGTGGTTTTGTTGATTTTCAGCAAATGAACATATTTCAGCGAGCAAGAAGTTTTTTCTTTAATAGCGTCAGATTTTATCTTAAAATACAAGAACTTTTCGTGGTTCTTGTCAATTTTTGTTGGTTTTCATCTAATGAACTTATTTCAGTCAGCTAGATCTTTCTTCTTCAAAGCAAAAAGATTTTATCTTCAAATACAAGAACTTTTCGTGGTTTTGTTGGTTTTCAGCAAATGAACATATTTCAGCGAGCTAGAAGTTTTTTCTTCAATAGCGTCAGATTTTATCTTAACATACAAGAACTTTTCGTGGTTCTTGTCAATTTTTGTTGGTTTTCATCTAATGAACTTATTTCAGTCAGCGAGATCTTTCTTCTTCAAAGCAAAAAGATTTTCTCTTCAAATACAAGAACTTTTCGTGGTTTTGTTGATTTTCAGCAAATGAACATATTTCAGCGAGCGAGAAGTTTTTTCTTTAATAGCGTCAGATTTTATCTTAAAATACAAGAACTTTTCGTGGTTCTTGTCAATTTTTGTTGGTTTTGATCTGATAAACTTATTTCAGTCAGCTCGATCTTTCTTCCTCAAAGCAAAAAGATTTTATCTTCAAATACAAGATCTTTTCGTGGTTTTGTTGATTTTCAGCAAATGAACATATTTCAGCGAGCTCAAAGTTTTTTCCTTAATAGCGGAAGATTTTATCTTAAAATAGAAGAACTTTTCGTGGTTTTTGTCAATTTTTGTTGTTTTTCATCTGATGAACTTATTTCAGTCAGCTAGATCTTTCTTCTTCAAAGCAAAAAGATTTTATCTTCAAATACAAGAACTTTTCGTGGTTTTGTTGGTTTTCAACAAATGAACATATTTCAGCGAGCTAGAAGTTTTTTCTTCAATAGCGTCAGATTTTATCTTAAAATACAAGAACTTTTCGTGGTTCTTGTCAATTTTTGTTGGTTTTCATCTCATGAACTTATTTCAGTCAGCTGGATCTTTCTTCTTCAAAGCAAAAAGATTTTATCTTCAAATTCAAGAACTTTTCGTGGTTTTGTTGGTTTTCAGCAAATGAACATATTTCAGCGACCTTGAAGTTTTTTCTTCAATAGCGTCAGATTTTATCTTAAAATACAAGAACTTTTCGTGGTTCTTGTCAATTTTTGTTGGTTTTCATCTGATGAACTTATTTCAGTCAGCGAGATCTTTCTTCTTCAAAGCAAAAAGATTTTATCTTCAAATACAAGAACTTTTCGTGGTTTTGTTGATTTTCAGCAAATGAACATATTTCAGCGAGCGAGAAGTTTTTTCTTTAATAGCGTCAGATTTTATCTTAAAATACAAGAACTTTTCGTGGTTCTTGTCAATTTTTGTTGGTTTTGATCTGATAAACTTATTTCAGTCAGCTCGATCTTTCTTCCTCAAAGCAAAAAGATTTTATCTTCAAATTCAAGAACTTTTCGTGGTTTTGTTGGTTTTCAGCAAATGAACATATTTCAGCGAGCTTGAAGTTTTTTCTTCAATAGCGTCAGATTTTATCTTAAAATACAAGAAATTTTCGTGGTTCTTGTCAATTTTTGTTGGTTTTCATCTGAAGAACTTATTTCAGTCAGCTCGATCTTTCCACCTCAAAGCAAAAAGATTTTATCTTCAAATTCAAGAACTTTTCGTGGTTTTGTTGGTTTTCAGCAAATGAACATATTTCAGCGAGCAAGAAGCTTTTTCTTTAATAGCGTCAGATTTTATCTTAAAATACAAGAACTTTTCGTGGTTCTTGTCAATTTTTGTTGGTTTTCATCTAATGAACTTGTTTCAGTCAGCTAGATCTTTCTTCTTTAATGCAAAAAGATTTTATCTTCAAATACAAGAACTTTTCGTGGTTTTGTTGATTTTCAGCAAATGAACATATTTCAGCGAGCAAGAAGTTTTTTCTTTAATAGCGTCAGATTTTATCTTAAAATACAAGAACTTTTCATGGTTCTTGTCAATTTTTGTTGGTTTTCATCTGATGAACTTATTTCAGTCAGCGAGATCTTTCTTCTTCAAAGCAAAAAGATTTTCTCTTCAAATACAAGAACTTTTCGTGGTTTTGTTGATTTTCAGCAAATGAACATATTTCAGCGAGCGAGAAGTTTTTTCTTTAATAGCGTCAGATTTTATCTTAAAATACAAGAACTTTTCGTGGTTCTTGTCAATTTTTGTTGGTTTTGATCTGATAAACTTATTTCAGTCAGCTCGATCTTTCCACCTCAAATAAAAAGATTTTATCTTCAAATACAAGAACTTTTCGTGGTTTTGTTGATTTTCAGCAAATGAACATATTTCAGCGAGCTCAAAGTTTTTTCTTTAATAGCGGAAGATTTTATCTAAAAATACAAGAACTTTTCGTGGTTCTTGTCAATTTTTGTTGGTTTTCATCTAATGAACTTATTTCAGTCAGCTCGATCTTTCTTCATCAAAGCAAAAAGATTTTATCTTCAAATACAAGAACTTTTCGTGGTTTTGTTGGTTTTCAGCAAATGAACATATTTCAGCGAGCTAGAAGTTTTTTCTTCAATAGCGTCAGATTTTATCTTAACATACAAGAACTTTTCGTGGTTCTTGTCAATTTTTGTTGGTTTTCATCAAATTAACTTATTTCAGTCAGCGAGATCTTTCTTCTTCAAAGCAAAAAGATTTTCTCTTCAAATACGAGAACTTTTCGTGGTTTTGTTGATTTTCAGCAAATGAACATATTTCAGCGAGCTTGAAGTTTTTTCTTCAATAGCGTCAGATTTTATCTTAAAATACAAGAACTTTTCGTGGTTCTTGTCAATTTTTGTTGGTTTTGATCTGATGAACTTCTTTCAGTCAGCTCGATCTTTCCACCTCAAAGCAAAAAGATTTTATCTTCAAATTCAAGAACTTTTCGTGGTTTTGTTGGTTTTCAGCAAATGAACATATTTCAGCGAGCGAGAAGTTTTTTCTTTAATAGCGTCAGATTTTATCTTAAAATACAAGAACTTTTCGTGGTTCTTGTCAATTTTTGTTGGTTTTCATCTAATGAACTTGTTTCAGTCAGCTAGATCTTTCTTCTTTAATGCAAAAAGATTTTATCTTCAAATACAAGAACTTTTCGTGGTTTTGTTGATTTTCAGCAAATGAACATATTTCAGCGAGCAAGAAGTTTTTTCTTTAATGGCGTCAGATTTTATCTTAAAATACAAGAACTTTTTGTGGTTCTTGTCAATTTTTGTTGGTTTTCATCTGATGAACTTATTTCAGTCAGCGAGATCTTTCTTCTTCAAAGCAAAAAGATTTTATCTTCAAATACAAGAACTTTTCGTGGTTGTGTTGATTTTCAGCAAATGAACATATTTCAGCGAGCGAGAAGTTTTTTCTTTAAAAGCGTCAGATTTTATCTTAAAATACAAGAACTTTTCGTGGTTCTTGTCAATTTTTGTTGGTTTTGATCTGATAAACTTATTTCAGTCAGCTCGATCTTTCTTCCTCAAAGCAAAAAGATTTTATTTTCAAATACAAGATCTTTTCGTGGTTTTGTTGATTTTCAGCAAATGAACATATTTCAGCGAGCTCAAAGTTTTTTCTTTAATAGCAGAAGATTTTATCTTAAAATAAAAGAACTTTTCGTGGTTCTTGTCAATTTTTGTTGGTTTTCATCGAATGAACTTGTTTCAGTCAGCTAGATCTTTCTTCTTCAAAGCAAAAAGATTTTATCTTCAAATACAAGAACTTTTCGTGGTTTTGTTGGTTTTCAGCAAATGAACATATTTCAGCGAGCTAGAAGTTTTTTCTTCAATAGCGTCAGATTTTATCTTAACATACAAGAACTTTTCGTGGTTCTTGTCAATTTTTGTTGGTTTTGATCTGATGAACTTCTTTCAGTCAGCTCGATCTTTCCACCTCAAAGCAAAAAGATTTTATCTTCAAATTCACGAACTTTTCGTGGTTTTGTTGGTTTTCAGCAAATGAACATATTTCAGCGAGCGAGAAGTTTTTTCTTAAATAGCGTCAGATTTTATCTTAAAATACAAGAACTTTTCGTGGTTCTTGTCAATTTTTGTTGGTTTTCATCGAATGAACTTGTTTCAGTCAGCTAGATCTTTCTTCTTTAATGCAAAAAGATTTTATCTTCAAATACAAGAACTTTTCGTGGTTTTGTTGGTTTTCAGCAAATGAACATATTTCAGCGAGCGAGAAGTTTTTTCTTCAATAGCGTCAGATTTTATCTTAAAATACAAGAACTTTTCGTGTTACTTGTCAATTTTTGTTGGTTTTGATCTGATAAACTTATTTCAGTCAGCTCGATCTTTCTTCCTCAAAGCAAAACGATTTTATCTTCAAATACAAGATCTTTTCGTGGTTTTGTTGATTTTCAGCAAATGAACATATTTCAGCGAGCTCAAAGTTTTTTCTTTAATAGCGGAAGATTTTATCTTAAAATACAAGAACTTTTCGTGGTTCTTGTCAATTTTTGTTGGTTTTCATCTAATGAACTTATTTCAGTCAGCGAGATCTTTCTTCTTCAAAGCAAAAAGATTTTCTCTTCAAATGCAAGAACTTTTCGTGGTTTTGTTGATTTTCAGCAAATGAACATATTTCAGCGAGCGAGAAGTTTTTTCTTTAATAGCGTCAGATTTTATCTTAAAATACAAGAACTTTTCGTGGTTCTTGTCAATTTTTGTTCGTTTTGATCTGATAAACTTATTTCAGTCAGCTCGATCTTTCTTCCTCAAAGCAAAAAGATTTTATCTTCAAATACAAGATCTTTTCGTGGTTTTGTTGATTTTCAGCAAATGAACATATTTCAGCGAGCTCAAAGTTTTTTCCTTAATAGCGGAAGATTTTATCTTAAAATAGAAGAACTTTTCGTGGTTTTTGTCAATTTTTGTTGTTTTTCATCTGATGAACTTATTTCAGTCAGCTAGATCTTTCTTCTTCAAAGCAAAAAGATTTTATCTTCAAATACAAGAACTTTTCGTGGTTTTGTTGGTTTTCAGCAAATGAACATATTTCAGCGACCTTGAAGTTTTTTCTTCAATAGCGTCAGATTTTATCTTAAAATACAAGAACTTTTCGTGGTTCTTGTCAATTTTTGTTGGTTTTCATCTGATGAACTTATTTCAGTCAGCGAGATCTTTCTTCTTCAAAGCAAAAAGATTTTATCTTCAAATACAAGAACTTTTCGTGGTTTTGTTGATTTTCAGCAAATGAACATATTTCAGCGAGCGAGAAGTTTTTTCTTTAATAGCGTCAGATTTTATCTTAAAATACAAGAACTTTTCGTGGTTCTTGTCAATTTTTGTTGGTTTTGATCTGATAAACTTATTTCAGTCAGCTCGATCTTTCTTCCTCAAAGCAAAAAGATTTTATCTTCAAATTCAAGAACTTTTCGTGGTTTTGTTGGTTTTCAGCAAATGAACATATTTCAGCGAGCTTGAAGTTTTTTCTTCAATAGCGTCAGATTTTATCTTCAAATACAAGAAATTTTCGTGGTTCTTGTCAATTTTTGTTGGTTTTGATCTGATAAACTTATTTCAGTCAGCTCGATCTTTCTTCCTCAAAGCAAAAAGATTTTATCTTCAAATACAAGATCTTTTCGTGGTTTTGTTGATTTTCAGCAAATGAACATATTTCAGCGAGCTCAAAGTTTTTTCTTTAATAGCAGAAGATTTTATCTTAAAATAAAAGAACTTTTTGTGGTTCTTGTCAATTTTTGTTGGTTTTCATCGAATGAACTTGTTTCAGTCAGCTAGATCTTTCTTCTTCAAAGCAAAAAGATTTTATCTTCAAATACAAGAACTTTTCGTGGTTTTGTTGGTTTTCAGCAAATGAACATATTTCAGCGAGCTAGAAGTTTTTTCTTCAATAGCGTCAGATTTTATCTTAACATACAAGAACTTTTCGTGGTTCTTGTCAATTTTTGTTGGTTTTGATCTGATGAACTTCTTTCAGTCAGCTCGATCTTTCCACCTCAAAGCAAAAAGATTTTATCTTCAAATTCAAGAACTTTTCGTGGTTTTGTTGGTTTTCAGCAAATGAACATATTTCAGCGAGCGAGAAGTTTTTTCTTAAATAGCGTCAGATTTTATCTTAAAATACAAGAACTTTTCGTGGTTCTTGTCAATTTTTGTTGGTTTTCATCGAATGAACTTGTTTCAGTCAGCTAGATCTTTCTTCTTTAATGCAAAAAGATTTTATCTTCAAATACAAGAACTTTTCGTGGTTTTGTTGGTTTTCAGCAAATGAACATATTTCAGCGAGCGAGAAGTTTTTTCTTCAATAGCGTCAGATTTTATCTTAAAATACAAGAACTTTTCGTGTTACTTGTCAATTTTTGTTGGTTTTGATCTGATAAACTTATTTCAGTCAGCTCGATCTTTCTTCCTCAAAGCAAAACGATTTTATCTTCAAATACAAGATCTTTTCGTGGTTTTGTTGATTTTCAGCAAATGAACATATTTCAGCGAGCTCAAAGTTTTTTCTTTAATAGCGGAAGATTTTATCTTAAAATACAAGAACTTTTCGTGGTTCCTGTCAATTTTTGTTGGTTTTCATCTAATGAACTTATTTCAGTCAGCTAGATCTTTCTTCTTCAAAGCAAAAAGATTTTATCTTCAAATACAAGAACTTTTCGTGGTTTTGTTGGTTTTCAGCAAATGAACATATTTCAGCGAGCTAGAAGTTTTTTCTTCAATAGCGTCAGATTTTATCTTAACATACAAGAACTTTTCGTGGTTCTTGTCAATTTTTGTTGGTTTTCATCTAATGAACTTATTTCAGTCAGCGAGATCTTTCTTCTTCAAAGCAAAAAGATTTTCTCTTCAAATACAAGAACTTTTCGTGGTTTTGTTGATTTTCAGCAAATGAACATATTTCAGCGAGCGAGAAGTTTTTTCTTTAATAGCGTCAGATTTTATCTTAAAATACAAGAACTTTTCGTGGTTCTTGTCAATTTTTGTTCGTTTTGATCTGATAAACTTATTTCAGTCAGCTCGATCTTTCTTCCTCAAAGTAAAAAGATTTTATCTTCAAATACAAGATCTTTTCGTGGTTTTGTTGATTTTCAGCAAATGAACATATTTCAGCGAGCTCAAAGTTTTTTCCTCAATAGCGGAAGATTTTATCTTAAAATAGAAGAACTTTTCGTGGTTTTTGTCAATTTTTGTTGTTTTTCATCTGATGAACTTATTTCAGTCAGCTAGATCTTTCTTCTTCAAAGCAAAAAGATTTTATCTTCAAATACAAGAACTTTTCGTGGTTTTGTTGGTTTTCAACAAATGAACATATTTCAGCGAGCTAGAAGTTTTTTCTTCAATAGCGTCAGATTTTATCTTAAAATACAAGAACTTTTCGTGGTTCTTGTCAATTTTTGTTGGTTTTCATCTCATGAACTTATTTCAGTCAGCTGGATCTTTCTTCTTCAAAGCAAAAAGATTTTATCTTCAAATTCAAGAACTTTTCGTGGTTTTGTTGGTTTTCAGCAAATGAACATATTTCAGCGACCTTGAAGTTTTTTCTTCAATAGCGTCAGATTTTATCTTAAAATACAAGAACTTTTCGTGGTTCTTGTCAATTTTTGTTGGTTTTCATCTGATGAACTTATTTCAGTCAGCGAGATCTTTCTTCTTCAAAGCAAATAGATTTTATCTTCAAATACAAGAACTTTTCGTGGTTTTGTTGATTTTCAGCAAATGAACATATTTCAGCGAGCGAGAAGTTTTTTCTTTAATAGCGTCAGATTTTATCTTAAAATACAAGAACTTTTCGTGGTTCTTGTCAATTTTTGTTGGTTTTGATCTGATAAACTTATTTCAGTCAGCTCGATCTTTCTTCCTCAAAGCAAAAAGATTTTATCTTCAAATTCAAGAACTTTTCGTGGTTTTGTTGGTTTTCAGCAAATGAACATATTTCAGCGAGCTTGAAGTTTTTTCTTCAATAGCGTCAGATTTTATCTTAAAATACAAGAAATTTTCGTGGTTCTTGTCAATTTTTGTTGGTTTTCATCTGAAGAACTTATTTCAGTCAGCTCGATCTTTCCACCTCAAAGCAAAAAGATTTTATCTTCAAATTCAAGAACTTTTCGTGGTTTTGTTGGTTTTCAGCAAATGAACATATTTCAGCGAGCAAGAAGCTTTTTCTTTAATAGCGTCAGATTTTATCTTAAAATACAAGAACTTTTCGTGGTTCTTGTCAATTTTTGTTGGTTTTCATCTAATGAACTTGTTTCAGTCAGCGAGATCTTTCTTCTTTAATGCAAAAAGATTTTATCTTCAAATACAAGAACTTTTCGTGGTTTTGTTGATTTTCAGCAAATGAACATATTTCAGCGAGCAAGAAGTTTTTTCTTTAATAGCGTCAGATTTTATCTTAAAATACAAGAACTTTTCATGGTTCTTGTCAATTTTTGTTGGTTTTCATCTGATGAACTTATTTCAGTCAGCGAGATCTTTCTTCTTCAAAGCAAAAAGATTTTCTCTTCAAATACAAGAACTTTTCGTGGTTTTGTTGATTTTCAGCAAATGAACATATTTCAGCGAGCGAGAAGTTTTTTCTTTAATAGCGTCAGATTTTATCTTAAAATACAAGAACTTTTCGTGGTTCTTGTCAATTTTTGTTGGTTTTGATCTGATAAACTTATTTCAGTCAGCTCGATCTTTCCACCTCAAATCAAAAAGATTTTATCTTCAAATACAAGAACTTTTCGTGGTTTTGTTGATTTTCAGCAAATGAACATATTTCAGCGAGCGTGAAGTTTTTTCTTTAATAGCGTCAGATTTTATCTTAAAATACAAGAACTTTTCGTGGTTCTTGTCAATTTTTGTTGGTTTTCATCTAATGAACTTATTTCAGTCAGCTCGATCTTTCTTCATCAAAGCAAAAAGATTTTATCTTCAAATACAAGAACTTTTCGTGGTTTTGTTGGTTTTCAGCAAATGAACATATTTCAGCGAGCTAGAAGTTTTTTCTTCAATAGCGTCAGATTTTATCTTAACATACAAGAACTTTTCGTGGTTCTTGTCAATTTTTGTTGGTTTTCATCAAATTAACTTATTTCAGTCAGCGAGATCTTTCTTCTTCAAAGCAAAAAGATTTTCTCTTCAAATACGAGAACTTTTCGTGGTTTTGTTGATTTTCAGCAAATGAACATATTTCAGCGAGCGTGAAGTTTTTTCTTTAATAGCGTCAGATTTTATCTTAAAATACAAGAACTTTTCGTGGTTCTTGTCAATTTTTGTTGGTTTTGATCTGATAAACTTATTTCAGTCAGCTGGATCTTTCTTCTTTCATGCAAAAAGATTTTATCTTCAAATACAAGAACTTTTCGTGGTTTTGTTGATTTTCAGCAAATGAACATATTTCAGCGAGCAAGAAGTTTTTTCTTTAATAGCGTCAGATTTTATCTTAAAATACAAGAACTTTTCGTGGTTCTTGTCAATTTTTGTTGGTTTTCATCGAATGAACTTGTTTCAGTCAGCGAGATCTTTCTTCGTTAATGCAAAAAGATTTTATCTTCAAATACAAGAACTTTTCGTGGTTTTGTTGGTTTTCAGCAAATGAACATATTTCAGCGAGGTAGAAGTTTTTTCTTCAATAGCGTCAGATTTTATCTTAAAATACAAGAACTTTTCGTGGTTCTTGTCAATTTTTGTTGGTTTTGATCTGATAAACTTATTTCAGTCAGCTCGATCTTTCTTCCTCAAAGCAAAAAGATTTTATCTTCAAATACAAGATCTTTTCGTGGTTTTGTTGATTTTCAGCAAATGAACATATTTCAGCGAGCTCAAAGTTTTTTCTTTAATAGCGGAAGATTTTATCTTAAAATACAAGAACTGTTCGTGGTTCTTGTCAATTTTTGTTGGTTTTCATCTGAAGAACTTATTTCAGTCAGCTCGATCTTTCCACCTCAAAGCAAAAAGATTTTATCTCCAAATTCAAGAACTTTTCGTGGTTTTGTTGGTTTTCAGCAAATGAACATATTTCAGCGAGCAAGAAGTTTTTTCTTTAATAGCGTCAGATGTTATCTTAAAATACAAGAACTTTTCGTGGTTCTTGTCAATTTTTGTTGGTTTTCATCTAATGAACTTGTTACAGTCAGCTAGATCTTTCTTCATTAATGCAAAAAGATTTTATCTTCAAATACAAGAACTTTTCGTGGTTTTGTTGATTTTCAGCAAATGAACATATTTCAGCGAGCAAGAAGTTTTTTCCTTAATAGCGTCAGATTTTATCTTAAAATACAAGAACTTTTCGTGGTGCTTGTCAATTTTTGTTGGTTTTCATCTGATGAACATATTTCAGTCAGCGAGATCTTTCTTCTTCAAAGCAAAAAGATTTTCTCTTTAAATACAAGAACTTTTCGTGGTTTTGTTGATTTTCAGCAAATTAACATATTTCAGCGAGCGAGAAGTTTTTTCTTTAATAGCGTCAGATTTTATCTTAAAATACAAGAACTTTTCGTGGTTCTTGTCAATTTTTGTTGGTTTTGATCTGATAAACTTATTTCAGTCAGCTCGATCTTTCCACCTCAAAGCAAAAAGATTTTATCTTCAAATACAAGAACTTTTCGTGGTTTTGTTGATTTTCAGCAAATGAACATATTTCAGCGAGCTCAAAGTTTTTTCTTTAATAGCGGAAGATTTTATCTTAAAATACAAGAACTTTTCGTGGTTCTTGTCAATTTTTGTTGGTTTTCATCTAATGAACTTATTTCAGTCAGCTGGATCTTTCTTCATCAAAGCAAAAAGATTTTATCTTCAAATACAAGAACTTTTCGTGGTTTTGTTGGTTTTCAGCAAATGAACATATTTCAGCGAGCTGGAAGTTTTTTCTTCAATAGCGTCAGATTTTATCTTAACATACAAGAACTTTTCGTGGTTCTTGTCAATTTTTGTTGGTTTTCATCTAATTAACTTATTTCAGTCAGCGAGATCTTTCTTCTTCAAAGCAAAAAGATTTTATCTTCAAATACAAGAACTTTTCGTGGTTTTGTTGATTTTCAGCAAATGAACATATTTCAGCGAGCGTGAAGTTTTTTCTTTAATAGCGTCAGATTTTATCTTAAAATACAAGAACTTTTCGTGGTTCTTGTCAATTTTTGTTGGTTTTGATCTGATAAACTTATTTCAGTCAGCTCGATCTTTCTTCCTCAAAGCAAAAAGATTTTATCTTCAAATACAAGATCTTTTCGTGGTTTTGTTGATTTTCAGCAAATGAACATATTTCAGCGAGCTCAAAGTTTTTTCTTTAATAGCGGAAGATTTTATCTTAAAATACAAGAACTTTTCGTGGTTTTTGTCAATTTTTGTTGGTTTTCATCTAATGAACTTATTTCAGTCAGCTAGATCTTTCTTCTTCAAAGCAAAAAGATTTTATCTTCAAATACAAGAACTTTTCGTGGTTTTGTTGGTTTTCAACAAATGAACATATTTCAGCGAGCGAGAGGTTTTTTCTTCAATAGCGTCAGATTTTATCTTAAAATACAAGAACTTTTCGTGGTTCTTGTCAATTTTTGTTGGTTTTGATCTGATGAACTTCTTTCAGTCAGCTCGATCCTTCTACCTCAAAGCAAAAAGATTTTATCTTCAAATTCAAGAACTTTTCGTGGTTTTGTTGGTTTTCAGCAAATGAACATATTTCAGCGAGCGAGAAGTTTTTTCTTTAATAGCGTCAGATTTTATCTTAAAATACAAGAACTTTTCGTGGTTCTTGTCAATTTTTGTTGGTTTTCATCGAATGAACTTGTTTCAGTCAGCGAGATCTTTCTTCTTTAATGCAAAAAGATTTTATCTTCAAATACAAGAACTTTTCGTGGTTTTGTTGATTTTCAGCAAATGAACATATTTCAGCGAGCTCAAAGTTTTTTCTTTAATAGCGGAAGAATTTATCTTAAAATACAAGAACTTTTCGTGGTTCTTGTCAATTTTTGTTGGTTTTCATCTAATGAACTTATTTCAGTCAGCTGGATCTTTCTTCTTCAAAGCAAAAAGATTTTATCTTCAAATTCAAGAACTTTTCGTGGTTTTGTTGGTTTTCAACAAATGAACATTTTTCAGCGAGCTAGAAGTTTTTTCTTCAATAGCGTCAGATTTTATCTTAAAATACAAGAACTTTTCGTGGTTCTTGTCAATTTTTGTTGGTTTTCATCTGATGAACTTATTTCAGTCAGCGAGATCTTTCTTCTTCAAAGCAAAAAGATTTTATCTTCAAATACAAGAACTTTTCGTGGTTTTGTTGATTTTCAGCAAATGAACATATTTCAGCGAGCGAGAAGTTTTTTCTTTAATAGCGTCAGATTTTATCTTAAAATACAAGAACTTTTCGTGATTCTTGTCAATTTTTGTTGGTTTTGATCTGATAAACTTATTTCAGTCAGCTCGATCTTTCTTCCTCAAAGCAAAAAGATTTTATCTTCAAATTCAAGAACTTTTCGTGGTTTTGTTGGTTTTCAGCAAATGAACATATTTCAGCGAGCTTGAAGTTTTTTCTTCAATAGCGTCAGATTTTATCTTAAAATACAAGAACTTTTCGTGGTTCTTGTCAATTTTTGTTGGTTTTCATCTGAAGAACTTATTTCAGTCAGCTCGATCTTTCCACCTCAAAGCAAAAAGATTTTATCTTCAAATTCAAGAACTTTTCGTGGTTTTGTTGGTTTTCAGCAAATGAACATATTTCAGCGAGCAAGAAGTTTTTTCTTTAATAGCGTCAGATTTTATCTTAAAATACAAGAACTTTTCGTGTTTCTTGTCAATTTTTGTTGGTTTTCATCTAATGAACTTGTTACAGTCAGCTAGATCTTTCTTCATTAATGCAAAAAGATTTTATCTTCAAATACAAGAACTTTTCGTGGTTTTGTTGATTTTCAGCAAATGAACATATTTCAGCGAGCAAGAAGTTTTTTCCTTAATAGCGTCAGATTTTATCTTAAAATACAAGAACTTTTCGTGGTTCTTGTCAATTTTTGTTGGTTTTCATCTGATGAACTTATTTCAGTCAGCGAGATCTTTCTTCTTCAAAGCAAAAAGATTTTCTCTTCAAATACAAGAACTTTTCGTGGTTTTGTTGATTTTCAGCAAATTAACATATTTCAGCGAGCGAGAAGTTTTTTCTTTAATAGCGTCAGATTTTATCTTAAAATACAAGAACTTTTCGTGGTTCTTGTCAATTTTTGTTGGTTTTGATCTGATAAACTTATTTCAGTCAGCTCGATCTTTCCACCTCAAAGCAAAAAGATTTTATCTTCAAATACAAGAACTTTTCGTGGTTTTGTTGATTTTCAGCAAATGAACATATTTCAGCGAGCTCAAAGTTTTTTCTTTAATAGCGGAAGATTTTATCTTAAAATACAAGAACTTTTCGTGGTTCTTGTCAATTTTTGTTGGTTTTCATCTAATGAACTTATTTCAGTCAGCTGGATCTTTCTTCATCAAAGCAAAAAGATTTTATCTTCAAATACAAGAACTTTTCGTGGTTTTGTTGGTTTTCAGCAAATGAACATATTTCAGCGAGCTGGAAGTTTTTTCTTCAATAGCGTCAGATTTTATCTTAAAATACAAGAACTTTTCGTGGTTCTTGTCAATTTTTGTTGGTTTTCATCTAATGAACTTGTTTCAGTCAGCTGGATCTTTCTTCTTTCATGCAAAAAGATTTTATCTTCAAATACAAGAACTTTTCGTGGTTTTGTTGGTTTTCAGCAAATGAACATATTTCAGCGAGCTAGAAGTTTTTTCTTCAATAGCGTCAGATTTTATCTTAAAATACAAGAACTTTTCGTGGTTCTTGTCAATTTTTGTTGGTTTTGATCTGATAAACTTATTTCAGTCAGCTCGATCTTTCTTCCTCAAAGCAAAAAGATTTTATCTTCAAATACAAGATCTTTTCGTGGTTTTGTTGATTTTCAGCAAATGAACATATTTCAGCGAGCTCAAAGTTTTTTCTTTAATAGCGGAAGATTTTATCTTAAAATACAAGAACTTTTCGTGGTTCTTGTCAATTTTTGTTGGTTTTCATCGAATGAACTTGTTTCAGTCAGCGAGATCTTTCTTCTTAAATGCAAAAAGATTTTATCTTCAAATACAAGAACTTTTCGTGGTTTTGTTGATTTTCAGCAAATGAACATATTTCAGCGAGCTCAAAGTTTTTTCTTTAATAGCGGAAGATTTTATCTTAAAATACAAGAACTTTTCGTGGTTCTTGTCAATTTTTGTTGGTTTTCATCTAATGAACTTATTTCAGTCAGCTAGATCTTTCTTCTTCAAAGCAAAAAGATTTTATCTTCAAATACAAGAACTTTTTGTGGTTTTGTTGGTTTTCAGCAAATGAACATATTTCAGCGAGCTCGAAGTTTTTTCTTCAACAGCGTCAGATTTTAATCTTAAAATACAAGAACTTTTCGTGGTTCTTGTCAATTTTTGTTGGTTTTCATCTAATGAACTTATTTCAGTCAGCTGGATCTTTCTTCTTCAAAGCGAAAAGATTTTATCTTCAAATTCAAGAACTTTTCGTGGTTTTGTTGGTTTTCAGCAAATGAACATATTTCAGCGAGCTTGAAGTTTTTTCTTCAATAGCGTCAGATTTTATCTTAAAATGCAAGAACTTTTCGTGGTTCTTGTCAATTTTTGTTGGTTTTGATCTGATGAACTTCTTTCAGTCAGCTCGATCTTTCTACCTCAAAGCAAAAAGATTTTATCTTCAAATACAAGATCCTTTCGTGGTTTTGTTGATTTTCAGCAAATGAACATATTTCAGCGAGCGAGAAGTTTTTTCTTTAATAGCGGAAGATTTTATCTTAAAATACAAGAACTTTTCGTGGTTCTGGTCAATTTTTGTTGGTTTTCATCTCATGAACTTATTTCAGTCAGCTCGATCTTTCTTCTTCAAAGCAAAAGGATTTTATCTTCAAATACAAGAACTTTTCGTGGTTTTGTTGGTTTTCAGCAAATGAACATATTTAAGCGAGCTAGAAGTCTTTTCTTCAATAGCGTCAGATTTTATCTTAAAATACAAGAACTTTTCGTGGTTCTTGTCAATTTTTGTTGGTTTTCATCTAATGAACTTATTTCAGTCAGCTGGATCTTTCTTCTTCAAAGCGAAAAGATTTTATCTTCAAATTCAAGAACTTTTCGTGGTTTTGTTGGTTTTCAGCAAATGAACATATTTCAGCGAGCTTGAAGATTTTTCTTCAATAGCGTCAGATTTTATCTTAAAATACAAGAACTTTTCGTGGTTCTTGTCAATTTTTGTTGGTTTTCATCGAATGAACTTGTTTCAGTCAGCTAGATCTTTCTTCTTTAATGCAAAAAGATTTTATCTTCAAATACAAGAACTTTTCGTGGTTTTGTTGATTTTCAGCAAATGAACATATTTCAGCGAGCTCAAAGTTTTTTCTTTAATAGCGGAAAATTTTATCTTAAAATACAAGAACTTTTCGTGGTTCTTGTCAATTTTTGTTGGTTTTCATCTAATGAACTTATTTCAGTCAGCTAGATCTTTCTTCTTCAAAGCAAAAAGATTTTATCTTCAAATACAAGAACTTTTCGTGGTTTTGTTGATTTTCAGCAAATGAACATATTTCAGCGAGCTAGAAGTTTTTTCTTCAATAGCGTCAGATTTTATCTTAAAATACAAGAACTTTTCGTGGTTTTGTTGATTTTCAGCAAATGAACATATTTCAGCGAGCTTGAAGATTTTTCTTCAATAGCGTCAGATTTTATCTTAAAATACAAGAACTTTTCGTGGTTCTTGTCAATTTTTGTTGGTTTTCATCGAATGAACTTGTTTCAGTCAGCTAGATCTTTCTTCTTTAATGCAAAAAGATTTTATCTTCAAATACAAGAACTTTTCGTGGTTTTGTTGATTTTCAGCAAATGAACATATTTCAGCGAGCTCAAAGTTTTTTCTTTAATAGCGGAAAATTTTATCTTAAAATACAAGAACTTTTCGTGGTTCTTGTCAATTTTTGTTGGTTTTCATCTAATGAACTTATTTCAGTCAGCTAGATCTTTCTTCTTCAAAGCAAAAAGATTTTATCTTCAAATACAAGAACTTTTCGTGGTTTTGTTGATTTTCAGCAAATGAACATATTTCAGCGAGCTAGAAGTTTTTTCTTCAATAGCGTCAGATTTTATCTTAAAATACAAGAACTTTTCGTGGTTCTTGTCAATTTTTGTTGGTTTTCATCTAATGAACTTGTTTCAGTCAGCTAGATCTTTCTTCTTTAATGCAAAAAGATTTTATCTTCAAATACAAGAACTTTTCGTGGTTTTGTTGATTTTCAGCAAATGAACATATTTCAGCGAGCTCAAAGTTTTTTCTTTAATAGCGGAAAATTTTATCTTAAAATACAAGAACTTTTCGTGGTTCTTGTCAATTTTTGTTGGTTTTCATCTAATGAACTTATTTCAGTCAGCTAGATCTTTCTTCTTCAAAGCAAAAAGATTTTATCTTCAAATACAAGAACTTTTCGTGGTTTTGTTGATTTTCAGCAAATGAACATATTTCAGCGAGCGAGAAGTTTTTTCTTCAATAGCGTCAGATTTTATCTTAAAATACAAGAACTTTTCGTGGTTCTTGTCAATTTTTGTTGGTTTTCATCTAATGAACTTATTTCAGTCAGCTGGATCTTTCTTCTTCAAAGCGAAAAGATTTTATCTTCAAATTCAAGAACTTTTCGTGGTTTTGTTGGTTTTCAGCAAATGAACATATTTCAGCGAGCTCAAAGTTTTTTCTTTAATAGCGGAAAATTTTATCTTAAAATACAAGAACTTTTCGTGGTTCTTGTCAATTTTTGTTGGTTTTCATCTAATGAACTTATTTCAGTCAGCTAGATCTTTCTTCCTCAAAGCAAAAAGATTTTATCTTCAAATACAAGAACTTTTCGTGGTTTTGTTGATTTTCAGCAAATGAACATATTTCAGCGAGCGAGAAGTTTTTTCTTCAATAGCGTCAGATTTTATCTTAAAATACAAGAACTTTTCGTGGTTCTTGTCAATTTTTGTTGGTTTTCATCTAATGAACTTATTTCAGTCAGCTGGATCTTTCTTCTTCAAAGCGAAAAGATTTTATCTTCAAATTCAAGAACTTTTCGTGGTTTTGTTGGTTTTCAGCAAATGAACATATTTCAGCGAGCTTGAAGATTTTTCTTTAATAGCGGAAGATTTTATCTTAAAATACAAGAACTTTTCGTGGTTCTTGTCAATTTTTGTTGGTTTTCATCTAATGAACTTATTTCAGTCAGCTGGATCTTTCTTCTTCAAAGCAAAAAGATTTTATCTTCAAATACAAGAACTTTTCGTGGTTTTGTTGGTTTTCAGCAAATGAACATATTTCAGCGAGCTAGAAGTTTTTTCTTCAATAGCGTCAGATTTTATCTTAAAATACAAGAACTTTTCGTGGTTCTTGTCAATTTTTGTTGGTTTTCATCTAATGAACTTATTTCAGTCAGCTGGATCTTTCTTCTTCAAAGCGAAAAGATTTTATCTTCAAATTCAAGAACTTTTCGTGGTTTTGTTGGTTTTCAGCAAATGAACATATTTCAGCGAGCTTGAAGATTTTTCTTCAATAGCGTCAGATTTTATCTTAAAATACAAGAACTTTTCGTGGTTCTTGTCAATTTTTGTTGGTTTTCATCGAATGAACTTGTTTCAGTCAGCTAGATCTTTCTTCTTTCATGCAAAAAGATTTTATCTTCAAATACAAGAACTTTTCGTGGTTTTGTTGATTTTCAGCAAATGAACATATTTCAGCGAGCTCAAAGTTTTTTCTTTAATAGCGGAAGATTTTATCTTAAAATACAAGAACTTTTCGTGGTTCTTGTCAATTTTTGTTGGTTTTCATCTAATGAACTTATTTCAGTCAGCTAGATCTTTCTTCTTCAAAGCAAAAAGATGTTATCTTCAAATACAAGAACTTTTCGTGGTTTTGTTGGTTTTCAGCAAATGAACATATTTCAGCGAGCTAGAAGTTTTTTCTTCAATAGCGTCAGATTTTATCTTAAAATACAAGAACTTTTCGTGGTTCTTGTCAATTTTTGTTGGTTTTCATCTAATGAACTTATTTCAGTCAGCTGGATCTTTCTTCTTCAAAGCGAAAAGATTTTATCTTCAAATTCAAGAACTTTTCGTGGTTTTGTTGGTTTTCAGCAAATGAACATATTTCAGCGAGCTTGAAGATTTTTCTTCAATAGCGTCAGATTTTATCTTAAAATACAAGAACTTTTCGTGGTTCTTGTCAATTTTTGTTGGTTTTGATCTGATGAACTTCTTTCAGTCAGCTCGATCTTTCTACCTCAAAGCAAAAAGATTTTATCTTCAAATACAAGAACTTTTCGTGGTTTTCTTAATTTTCAGCAAATGAACATATTTCAGCGAGCGAGAAGTTTTTTCTTCAATAGCGTCAGATTTTATCTTAAAATACAAGAACTTTTCGTGGTTCTTGTCAATTTTTGTTGGTTTTCATCTAATGACCTTATTTCAGTCAGCTGGATCTTTCTTCTTCAATGCAAAAAGATTTTATCTTCAAATACAAGAACTTTTCGTGGTTTTGTTGATTTTCAGCAAATGAACATATTTCAGCGAGCAAGAAGTTTTTTCTTTAATAGCGTCAGATTTTATCTTAAAATACAAGAACTTTTCGTGGTTCTTGTCAATTTTTGTTGGTTTTCATCTGATGAACTTATTTCAGTCAGCGAGATCTTTCTTCTTCAAAGCAAAAAGATTTTCTCTTCAAATACAAGAACTTTTCGTGGTTTTGTTGATTTTCAGCAAATGAACATATTTCAGCGAGCGAGAAGTTTTTTCTTTAATAGCGTCAGATTTTATCTTAAAATACAAGAACTTTTCGTGGTTCTTGTCAATTTTTGTTGGTTTTGATCTGATAAACTTATTTCAGTCAGCTCGATCTTTCCACCTCAAAGCAAAAAGATTTTATCTTCAAATACAAGAACTTTTCGTGGTTTTGTTGATTTTCAGCAAATGAACATATTTCAGCGAGCTCAAAGTTTTTTCTTTAATAGCGGAAGATTTTATCTTAAAATACAAGAACTTTTCGTGGTTCTTGTCAATTTTTGTTGGTTTTCATCTAATGAACTTGTTTCAGTCAGCTAGATCTTTCTTCTTCAAAGCAAAAAGATTTTATCTTCAAATTCAAGAAATTTTCGTGGTTTTGTTGGTTTTCAGCAAATGAACATATTTCAGCGAGCTAGAAGTTTTTTCTTCAATAGCGTCAGATTTTATCTTAAAATACAAGAACTTTGCGTGGTTCTTGTCAATTTTTGTTGGTTTTCATCTAATGAACTTATTTCAGTCAGCTCGATCTTTCTTCCTCAATGCAAAAAGATTTTATCTTCAAACACAAGAACTTTTCGTGGTTTTGTTGATTTTCAGCAAATGAACATATTTCAGCGAGCTCAAAGTTTTTTCTTTAATAGCGGAAGGTTTTATCTTAAAATACAAGAACCTTTCGTGGTTCTTGTCCATTTTTGTTGGTTTTCATCTCATGAACTTATTTCAGTCAGCTAGATCTTTCTTCTTCAAAGCAAAAAGATTTTATCTTCAAATACAAGAACTTTTCGTGGTTTTGTTGGTTTTCAGCAAATGAACATATTTCAGCGAGCTTGAAGTTTTTTCTTCAATAGCGTCAGATTTTATCTTAAAATACAAGAACTTTACGTGGTTCTTCTAAATTTTTGTTGGTTTTGATCTGATGAACTTCTTTCAGTCAGCTCGATCTTTCTACCTCAAAGCAAAAAGATTTTATCTTCAAATACAAGAACTTTTCGTGGTTTTAGTTAATTTTCAGCAAATGAACATATTTCAGCGAGCGAGAAGTTTTTTCTTTAATAGCGTCAGATTTTATCTTAAAATACAAGAACTTTTCGTGGTTCTTATCAATTTTTGTTGGTTTTCATCTAATGAACTTGTTTCAGTCAGCTAGATCTTTCTTCTTCAAAGCAAAAAGATTTTATCTTCAAATACAAGAACTTTTCGTGGTTTTGTTGGTTTTCAGCAAATGAACATATTTCAGCGAGCTAGAAGTTTTTTCTTCAATAGCGTCAGATTTTATCTTAAAATACAAGAACTTTGCGTGGTTCTTGTCAATTTTTGTTGGTTTTCATCTAATGAACCTATTTCAGTCAGCTCGATCTTTCTTCCTCAATGCAAAAAGATTGTATCTTCAAATACAAGAACTTTTCGTGGTTTTGTTGATTTTCAGCAAATGAACATATTTCAGCGAGCTCAAAGTTTTTTCTTTAATAGCGGAAGGTTTTATCTTAAAATACAAGAACCTTTCGTGGTTCTTGTCAATTTTTGTTGGTTTTCATCTCATGAACTTATTTCAGTCAGCTCGATCTTTCTTCTTCAAAGCAAAAAGATTTTATCTTCAAATACAAGAACTTTTCGTGGTTTTGTTGGTTTTCAGCAAATGAACATATTTCAGCGAGCTAGAAGTTTTTTCTTCAATAGCGTCAGATTTTATCTTAAAATACAAGAACTTTTCGTGGTTCTTCTCAATTTTTGTTGGTTTTGATCTGATGAACTTCTTTCAGTCAGCTCGATCTTTCTACCTCAAAGCAAAAAGGTTTTATCTTCAAATACAAGAACTTTTCGTGGTTTTAGTTAATTTTCAGCAAATGAACATATTTCAGCGAGCGAGAAGTTTTTTCTTTAATAGCGTCAGATTTTATCTTAAAATACAAGAACTTTTCGTGGTTCTTGTCAATTTTTGTTGGTTTTCATCGAATGAACTTGTTTCAGTCAGCTAGATCTTTCTTCTTCAAAGCAAAAAGATTTTATCTTCAAATTCAAGAACTTTTCGTGGTTTTGTTGGTTTTCAGCAAATGAACATATTTCAGCGAGCTAGAAGTTTTTTCTTCAATAGCGTCAGATTTTATCTTAAAGTACAAGAACTTTGCGTGGTTCTTGTCAATTTTTGTTGGTTTTCATCTAATGAACTTATTTCAGTCAGCTCGATCTTTCTTCCTCAATGCAAAAAGATTTTATCTTCAAACACAAGAACTTTTCGTGGTTTTGTTGATTTTCAGCAAATGAACATATTTCAGCGAGCTCAAAGTTTTTTCTTTAATAGCGGAAGGTTTTATCTTAAAATACAAGAACCTTTCGTGGTTCTTGTCCATTTTTGTTGGTTTTCATCTCATGAACTTATTTCAGTCAGCTAGATCTTTCTTCTTCAAAGCAAAAAGATTTTATCTTCAAATACAAGAACTTTTCGTGGTTTTGTTGGTTTTCAGCAAATGAACATATTTCAGCGAGCTTGAAGTTTTTTCTTCAATAGCGTCAGATTTTATCTTAAAATACAAGAACTTTACGTGGTTCTTCTAAATTTTTGTTGGTTTTGATCTGATGAACTTCTTTCAGTCAGCTCGATCTTTCTACCTCAAAGCAAAAAGATTTTATCTTCAAATACAAGAACTTTTCGTGGTTTTAGTTAATTTTCAGCAAATGAACATATTTCAGCGAGCGAGAAGTTTTTTCTTTAATAGCGTCAGATTTTATCTTAAAATACAAGAACTTTTCGTGGTTCTTATCAATTTTTGTTGGTTTTCATCTAATGAACTTGTTTCAGTCAGCTAGATCTTTCTTCTTCAAAGCAAAAAGATTTTATCTTCAAATACAAGAACTTTTCGTGGTTTTGTTGGTTTTCAGCAAATGAACATATTTCAGCGAGCGAGAAGTTTTTTCTTCAATAGCGTCAGATTTTATCTTAAAATACAAGAACTTTGCGTGGTTCTTGTCAATTTTTGTTGGTTTTCATCTAATGAACTTATTTCAGTCAGCTCGATCTTTCTTCCTCAATGCAAAAAGATTTTATCTTCAAATACAAGAACTTTTCGTGGTTTTGTTGATTTTCAGCAAATGAACATATTTCAGCGAGCTCAAAGTTTTTTCTTTAATAGCGGAAGGTTTTATCTTAAAATACAAGAACCTTTCGTGGTTCTTGTCAATTTTTGTTGGTTTTCATCTCATGAACTTATTTCAGTCAGCTCGATCTTTCTTCTTCAAAGCAAAAAGATTTTATCTTCAAATACAAGAACTTTTCGTGGTTTTGTTGGTTTTCAGCAAATGAACATATTTCAGCGAGCTAGAAGTTTTTTCTTCAATAGCGTCAGATTTTATCTTAAAATACAAGAACTTTTCGTGGTTCTTGTCAATTTTTGTTGGTTTTCATCGAATGAACTTATTTCAGTCAGCTGGATCTTTCTTCTTCAAAGCAAAAAGATTTTATCTTCAAATTCAAGAACTTTTCGTGCTTTTGTTGGTTTTCAGCAAATGAACATATTTCAGCGAGCGAGAAGTTTTTTCTTCAATAGCGTCAGATTTTATCTTAAAATACAAGAACCTTTCGTGGTTCTTGTCAATTTTTGTTGGTTTTCATCTAATGAACTTATTTCAGTCAGCGAGATCTTTCTCCTTCAAAGCAAAAAGATTTTATCTTCAAATACAAGAACTTTTCGTGGTTTTGTTGGTTTTCAGCAAATGAACATATTTCAGCGAGCGAGAAGTTTTTTCTTCAATAGCGTCAGATTTTATCTTAAAATACAAGAACTTTTCGTGGTTCTTGTCAATTTTTGTTGGTTTTCATCGAATGAACTTATTTCAGTCAGCTAGATCTTTCTTCTTTAATGCAAAATGATTTTATCTTCAAATACAAGAACTTTTCGTGGTTTTGTTGATTTTCAGCAAATGAACATATTTCAGCGAGCTCAAAGTTTTTTCTTTGATAGCGTCAGATTTTATCTTAAAATACAAGAACTTTTCGTGGTTCTTGTCAATTTTTGTTGGTTTTCATCTAATGAACTTATTTCAGTCAGCTAGATCTTTCTTCTTCAAAGCAAAAAGATTTTATCTTCAAATACAAGAACTTTTCGTGGTTTTGTTGGTTTTCAGCAAATGAACATATTTCAGCGAGCTAGAAGTTTTTTCTTCAATCGCGTCAGATTTTATCTTAAAATACAAGAACTTTTTGTGGTTCTTGTCAATTTTTGTTGGTTTTCATCTAATGAACTTGTTTCAGTTAGCTAGATCTTTCTTCTTTAATGCAAAAAGATTTTATCTTCAAATACAAGAACTTTTCGTGGTTTTGTTGATTTTCAGCAAATGAACATATTTCAGCGAGCTCAAAGTTTTTTCTTTAATTGCGGAAGATTTTATCTTAAAATACAAGAACTTTTCGTGGTTCTTGTCAATTTTTGTTGGTTTTCATCTAATGAACTTATTTCAGTCAGCTGGATCTTTCTTCTTCAAAGCAAAAAGATTTTATCTTCAAATTCAAGAACTTTTCATGGTTTTGTTGGTTTTCAGCAAATGAACATATTTCAGCGAGCTTGAAGTTTTTTCTTCAATAGCGTCAGATTTTATCTTAAAATACAAGAACTTTTCGTGGTTCTTGTCAATTTTTGTTGGTTTTCATCTAATGAACTTGTTTCAGTCAGCTAGATCTTTCTTCTTCAAAGCAAAAAGATTTTATCTTCAAATTCAAGAACTTTTCGTGGTTTTGTTGGTTTTCAGCAAATGAACATATTTCAGCGAGCTAGAAGTTTTTTCTTCAATAGCGTCAGATTTTATCTTAAAATACAAGAACTTTGCGTGGTTCTTGTCAATTTTTGTTGGTTTTCATCGAATGAACTTATTTCAGTCAGCTCGATCTTTCTTCCTCAATGCAAAAAGATTTTATCTTCAAACACAAGAACTTTTCGTGGTTTTGTTGATTTTCAGCAAATGAACATATTTCAGCGAGCTCAAAGTTTTTTCTTTAATAGCGGAAGGTTTTATCTTAAAATACAAGAACCTTTCGTGGTTCTTGTCCATTTTTGTTGGTTTTCATCTCATGAACTTATTTCAGTCAGCTAGATCTTTCTTCTTCAAAGCAAAAAGATTTTATCTTCAAATACAAGAACTTTTCGTGGTTTTGTTGGTTTTCAGCAAATGAACATATTTCAGCGAGCTTGAAGTTTTTTCTTCAATAGCGTCAGATTTTATCTTAAAATACAAGAACTTTACGTGGTTCTTCTAAATTTTTGTTGGTTTTGATCTGATGAACTTCTTTCAGTCAGCTCGATCTTTCTACCTCAAAGCAAAAAGATTTTATCTTCAAATACAAGAACTTTTCGTGGTTTTAGTTAATTTTCAGCAAATGAACATATTTCAGCGAGCGAGAAGTTTTTTCTTTAATAGCGTCAGATTTTATCTTAAAATACAAGAACTTTTCGTGGTTCTTATCAATTTTTGTTGGTTTTCATCTAATGAACTTGTTTCAGTCAGCTAGATCTTTCTTCTTCAAAGCAAAAAGATTTTATCTTCAAATACAAGAACTTTTCGTGGTTTTGTTGGTTTTCAGCAAATGAACATATTTCAGCGAGCTAGAAGTTTTTTCTTCAATAGCGTCAGATTTTATCTTAAAATACAAGAACTTTTCGTGGTTCTTGTCAATTTTTGTTGGTTTTCATCGAATGAACTTATTTCAGTCAGCTGGATCTTTCTTCTTCAAAGCAAAAAGATTTTATCTTCAAATTCAAGAACTTTTCGTGCTTTTGTTGGTTTTCAGCAAATGAACATATTTCAGCGAGCGAGAAGTTTTTTCTTCAATAGCGTCAGATTTTATCTTAAAATACAAGAACCTTTCGTGGTTCTTGTCAATTTTTGTTGGTTTTCATCTAATGAACTTATTTCAGTCAGCGAGATCTTTCTCCTTCAAAGCAAAAAGATTTTATCTTCAAATACAAGAACTTTTCATGGTTTTGTTGGTTTTCAGCAAATGAACATATTTCAGCGAGCGAGAAGTTTTTTCTTCAATAGCGTCAGATTTTATCTTAAAATACAAGAACCTTACGTGGTTCTTGTCAATTTTTGTTGGTTTTCATCTAATGAACGTATTTCAGTCAGCGAGATCTTTCTTCTTCAAAGCAAAAAGATTTTATCTTCAAATACAAGAACTTTTCGTGGTTTTGTTGGTTTTCAGCAAATGAACATATTTCAGCGAGCTTGAAGTTTTTTCTTCAATAGCGTCAGATTTTATCTTAAAATACAAGAACTTTTCGAGCTTCTTGTCAATTTTTGTTGGTTTTCATCTAATGAACTTATTTCAGTCAGCAAGATCTTTCTTCTTCAAAGCAAAAAGATTTTATCTTCAAATACAAGAACTTTTCATGGTTTTGTTGGTTTTCAGCAAATGAACATATTTCAGCGAGCGAGAAGTTTTTTCTTCAATAGCGTCAGATTTTATCTTAAAATACAAGAACCTTTCGTGGTTCTTGTCAATTTTTGTTGGTTTTCATCGAATGAACTTATTTCAGTCAGCTAGATCTTTCTTCTTTTATGCAAAAAGATTTTATCTTCAAATACAAGAACTTTTCGTGGTTTTGTTGATTTTCAGCAAATGAACATATTTCAGCGAGCTCAAAGTTTTTTTTTTCATAGCAGAAGATTTTTTCTTAAAATACAAGAACTTTTCGTGGTTCTTGTCAATTTTTGTTGGTTTTCATCTAATGAACTTATTTCAGTCAGCTAGATCTTTCTTCTTCAAAGCAAAAAGATTTTATCTTCAAATACAAGAACTTTTCGTGGTTTTGTTGGTTTTCAGCAAATGAACATATTTCAGCGAGCTAGAAGTTTTTTCTTCAATCGCGTCAGATTTTATCTTAAAATACAAGAACTTTTCGTGGTTCTTGTCAATTTTTGTTGGTTTTCATCTGATGAACTTGTTTCAGTCAGCTAGATCTTTCTTCTTTAATGCAAAAAGATTTTATCTTCAAATACAAGAACTTTTCGTGGTTTTGTTGATTTTCAGCAAATGAAGATATTTCAGCGAGCTCAAAGTTTTTTCTTTAATAGCGGAAGATTTTATCTTAAAATACAAGAACTTTTCGTGGTTCTTGTCAATTTTTGTTGGTTTTCATCTCATGAACTTATTTCAGTCAGCTGGATCTTTCTTCTTCAAAGCAAAAAGATTTTATCTTCAAATTCAAGAACTTTTCGTGGTTTTGTTGGTTTTCAGCAAATGAACATATTTCAGCGAGCTTGAAGTTTTTTCTTCAATAGCGTCAGATTTTATCTTAAAATACAAGAACTTTTCGTGGTTCTTCTCAATTTTTGTTGGTTTTGATCTGATGAACTTCTTTCAGTCAGCTCGATCTTTCTACCTCAAAGCAAAAAGATTTTATCTTCAAATACAAGAACTTTTTGTGGTTTTAGTTAATTTTCAGCAAATGAACATATTTCAGCGAGCGAGAATTTTTTTCTTTAATAGCGTCAGATTTTATCATAAAATACAAGAACTTTTCGTGGTTCTTGTCAATTTTTGTTTGTTTTCATCGAATGAACTTGTTTCAGTCAGCTAGATCTTTCTTCTTCAAAGCAAAAAGATTTTATCTTCAAATACAAGAACTTTTCGTGGTTTTGTTGGTTTTCAGCAAATGAACATATTTCAGCGAGCTTGAAGATTTTTCGTCAATAGCGGAAGATTTTATCTTAAAATACAAGAACCTTTCGTGGTTCTTGTCAATTTTTGTTGGTTTTCATCTCATGAACTTATTTCAGTCAGCTAGATCTTTCTTCTTCAAAGCAAAAAGATTTTATCTTCAAATACAAGAACTTTTCGTGGTTTTGTTGGTTTTCAGCAAATGAACATATTTCAGCGAGCTAGAAGTTTTTTCTTCAATCGCGTCAGATTTTATCTTAAAATACAAGAACTTTTCGTGGTTCTTGTCAATTTTTGTTGGTTTTGATCTGAAGAACTTCTTTCAGTCAGCTCGATCTTTCTACCTCAAAGCAAAAAGATTTTATCTTCAAATACAAGAACTTTTCGTGGTTTTGTTAATTTTCAGCAAATGAACATATTTCAGCGAGCGAGAAGTTTTTTCTTTAATAGCGTCAGATTTTATCTTAAAATACAAGAACTTTTCGTGGTTCTTGTCAATTTTTGTTGGTTTTCATCTAATGAACTTGTTTCAGTCAGCTGGATCTTTCTTCTTTAATGCAAAAAGATTTTATCTTCAAATACAAGAACTTTTTGTGGTTTTGTTGATTTTCAGCAAATGAACATATTTCAGCGAGCAAGAAGTTTTTTCTTTAATAGCGTCAGATTTTATCTTAAAATACAAGAACTTTTCGTGGTTCTTGTCAATTCTTGTTGGTTTTCATCTGATGAACTTATTTCAGTCAGCGAGATCTTTCTTCTTCAAAGCAAAAAGATTTTCTCTTCAAATATAAGAACTTTTTGTGGTTTTGTTGATTTTCAGCAAATGAACATATTTCAGCGAGCGAGAAGTTTTTTCTTGAATAGCGTCAGATTTTATCTTAAAATACAAGAACTTTTCGTGGTTCTTGTCAATTTTTGTTGGTTTTCATCTAATGAACTTGTTTCAGTCAGCTAGATCTTTCTTCTTTAATGCAAAAAGATTTTATCTTCAAATACAAGAACTTTTCGTGGTTTTGTTGATTTTCAGCAAATTAACATATTTCAGCGAGCTCAAAGTTTTTTCTTTAATAGCAGAAGATTTTATCTTAAAATACAAGAACTTTTCGTGGTTCTTGTCAATTTTTGTTGGTTTTCATCTAATGAACTTATTTCAGTCAGCAAGATCTTTCTTCTTCAAAGCAAAAAGATTTTATCTTCAAATACAAGAACTTTTCATGGTTTTGTTGGTTTTCAGCAAATGAACATATTTCAGCGAGCGAGAAGTTTTTTCTTCAATAGCGTCAGATTTTATCTTAAAATACAAGAACCTTTCGTGGTTCTTGTCAATTTTTGTTGGTTTTCATCTAATGAACTTATTTCAGTCAGCTCGATCTTTCTTCTTCAAAGCAAAAAGATTTTATCTTCAAATACAAGAACTTTTCGTGGTTTTGTTGGTTTTCAGCAAATGAACATATTTCAGCGAGCTCAAAGTTTTTTTTTTCATAGCAGAAGATTTTATCTTAAAATACAAGAACTTTTCGTGGTTCTTGTCAATTTTTGTTGGTTTTCATCTAATGAACTTATTTCAGTCAGCTAGATCTTTCTTCTTCAAAGCAAAAAGATTTTATCTTCAAATACAAGAACTTTTCGTGGTTTTGTTGGTTTTCAGCAAATGAACATATTTCAGCGAGCTAGAAGTTTTTTCTTCAATCGCGTCAGATTTTATCTTAAAATACAAGAACTTTTCGTGGTTCTTGTCAATTTTTGTTGGTTTTCATCTGATGAACTTGTTTCATTTAGCTAGATCTTTCTTCTTTAATGCAAAAAGATTTTATCTTCAAATTCAAGAACTTTGCGTGGTTTTGTTGGTTTTCAGCAAATGAACATATTTCAGCGAGCTTGAAGTTTTTTCTTCAATAGCGTCAGATTTTATCTTAAAATACAAGAACTTTTCGTGGTTCTTCTCAATTTTTGTTGGTTTTGATCTGATGAACTTCTTTCAGTCAGCTCGATCTTTCTACCTCAAAGCAAAAAGATTTTATCTTCAAATACAAGAACTTTTCGTGGTTTTAGTTAATTTTCAGCAAATGAACATATTTCAGCGAGCGAGAAGTTTTTTCTTTAATAGCGTCAGATTTTATCTTAAAATACAAGAACTTTTCGTGGTTCTTGTCAATTTTTGTTGGTTTTCATCTAATGAACTTGTTTCAGTCAGCTGGATCTTTCTTCTTTAATGCAAAAAGATTTTATCTTCAAATACAAGAACTTTTTGTGGTTTTGTTGATTTTCAGCAAATGAACATATTTCAGCGAGCAAGAAGTTTTTTCTTTAATAGCGTCAGATTTTATCTTAAAATACAAGAACTTTTCGTGGTTCTTGTCAATTCTTGTTGGTTTTCATCTGATGAACTTATTTCAGTCAGCGAGATCTTTCTTCTTCAAAGCAAAAAGATTTTCTCTTCAAATATAAGAACTTTTTGTGGTTTTGTTGATTTTCAGCAAATGAACATATTTCAGCGAGCGAGAAGTTTTTTCTTGAATAGCGTCAGATTTTATCTTAAAATACAAGAACTTTTCGTGGTTCTTGTCAATTTTTGTTGGTTTTCATCTAATGAACTTATTTCAGTCAGCTCGATCTTTCTTCTTCAAAGCAAAAAGATTTTATCTTCAAATTCAAGAACTTTTCGTGGTTTTGTTGGTTTTCAGCAAATTAACATATTTCAGCGAGCTCAAAGTTTTTTCTTTAATAGCAGAAGATTTTATCTTAAAATACAAGAACTTTTCGTGGTTCTTGTCAATTTTTGTTGGTTTTCATCTGATGAACTTGTTTCAGTTAGCTAGATCTTTCTTCTTTAATGCAAAAAGATTTTATCTTCAAATTCAAGAACTTTGCGTGGTTTTGTTGGTTTTCAGCAAATGAACATATTTCAGCGAGCTTGAAGTTTTTTCTTCAATAGCGTCAGATTTTATCTTAAAATACAAGAACTTTTCGTGGTTCTTCTCAATTTTTGTTGGTTTTGATCTGATGAACTTCTTTCAGTCAGCTCGATCTTTCTACCTCAAAGCAAAAAGATTTTATCTTCAAATACAAGAACTTTTCGTGGTTTTAGTTAATTTTCAGCAAATGAACATATTTCAGCGAGCGAGAA
The DNA here is from genome assembly GCF_035084215.1 of Heptranchias perlo. Classification (NCBI taxonomy): domain Eukaryota; kingdom Metazoa; phylum Chordata; class Chondrichthyes; order Hexanchiformes; family Hexanchidae; genus Heptranchias; species Heptranchias perlo. The sequence continues at coordinate 80,032,326 of NC_090330.1, forward strand.
GTTTTTTCTTTAATAGCGTCCGATTTTATCTTAAAATACAAGAACTTTTCGTGGTTCTTGTCAATTTTTGTTGGTTTTCATCTAATGAACTTGTTTCAGTCAGCTGGATCTTTCTTCTTTAATGCAAAAAGATTTTATCTTCAAATACAAGAACTTTTTGTGGTTTTGTTGATTTTCAGCAAATGAACATAATTCAGCGAGCAAGAAGTTTTTTCTTTAATAGCGTCAGATTTTATCTTAAAATACAAGAACTTTTCGTGGTTCTTGTCAATTCTTGTTGGTTTTCATCTGATGAACTTATTTCAGTCAGCGAGATCTTTCTTCTTCAAAGCAAAAAGATTTTCTCTTCAAATATAAGAACTTTTTGTGGTTTTGTTGATTTTCAGCAAATGAACATATTTCAGCGAGCGAGAAGTTTTTTCTTGAATAGCGTCAGATTTTATCTTAAAATACAAGAACTTTTCGTGGTTCTTGTCAATTTTTGTTGGTTTTCATCTAATGAACTTATTTCAGTCAGCTCGATCTTTCTTCTTCAAAGCAAAAAGATTTTATCTTCAAATACAAGAACTTTTCGTGGTTTTGTTGGTTTTCAGCAAATGAACATATTTCAGCGAGCTAGAAGTTTTTTCTTCAATAGCGTCAGATTTTATCTTAAAATACAAGAACTTTTCGTGGTTCTTGTCAATTTTTGTTGGTTTTGATCTGAAGAACTTCTTTCAGTCAGCTCGATCTTTCTACCTCAAAGCAAAAAGATTTTATCTTCAAATACAAGAACTTTTCGTGGTTTTGTTAATTTTCAGCAAATGAACATATTTCAGCGAGCGAGAAGTTTTTTCTTTAATAGCGTCAGATTTTATCTTAAAATACAAGAACTTTTCGTGGTTCTTGTCAATTTTTGTTGGTTTTCATCTAATGAACTTGTTTCAGTCAGCTAGATCTTTCTTCTTTAATGCAAAAAGATTTTATCTTCAAATACAAGAACTTTTCGTGGTTTTGTTGATTTTCAGCAAATTAACATATTTCAGCGAGCTCAAAGTTTTTTCTTTAATAGCAGAAGATTTTATCTTAAAATACAAGAACTTTTCGTGGTTCTTGTCAATTTTTGTTGGTTTTCATCTAATGAACTTATTTCAGTCAGCAAGATCTTTCTTCTTCAAAGCAAAAAGATTTTATCTTCAAATACAAGAACTTTTCATGGTTTTGTTGGTTTTCAGCAAATGAACATATTTCAGCGAGCGAGAAGTTTTTTCTTCAATAGCGTCAGATTTTATCTTAAAATACAAGAACCTTTCGTGGTTCTTGTCAATTTTTGTTGGTTTTCATCTAATGAACTTATTTCAGTCAGCTCGATCTTTCTTCTTCAAAGCAAAAAGATTTTATCTTCAAATACAAGAACTTTTCGTGGTTTTGTTGGTTTTCAGCAAATGAACATATTTCAGCGAGCTCAAAGTTTTTTTTTTCATAGCAGAAGATTTTATCTTAAAATACAAGAACTTTTCGTGGTTCTTGTCAATTTTTGTTGGTTTTCATCTAATGAACTTATTTCAGTCAGCTAGATCTTTCTTCTTCAAAGCAAAAAGATTTTATCTTCAAATACAAGAACTTTTCGTGGTTTTGTTGGTTTTCAGCAAATGAACATATTTCAGCGAGCTGGAAGTTTTTTCTTCAATCGCGTCAGATTTTATCTTAAAAGACAAGAACTTTTCGTGGTTCTTGTCAATTTTTGTTGGTTTTCATCTGATGAACTTGTTTCAGTCAGCTAGATCTTTCTTCTTCAATGCAAAAAGATTTTATCTTCAAATTCAAGAATTTTGCGTGGTTTTGTTGGTTTTCAGCAAATGAACATATTTCAGCGAGCTTGAAGTTTTTTCTTCAATAGCGTCAGATTTTATCTTAAAATACAAGAACTTTTCGTGGTTCTTCTCAATTTTTGTTGGTTTTGATCTGATGAACTTCTTTCAGTCAGCTCGATCTTTCTACCTCAAAGCAAAAAGATTTTATCTTCAAATACAAGAACTTTTCGTGGTTTTAGTTAATTTTCAGCAAATGAACATATTTCAGCGAGCGAGAAGTTTTTTCTTTAATAGCGTCAGATTTTATCTTAAAATACAAGAACTTTTCGTGGTTCTTGTCAATTTTTGTTGGTTTTCATCTAATGAACTTGTTTCAGTCAGCTAGATCTTTCTTCTTCAAAGCAAAAAGATTTTATCTTCAAATACAAGAACTTTTCGTGGTTTTGTTGGTTTTCAGCAAATGAACATATTTCAGCGAGCTAGAAGTTTTTTCTTCAATAGCGTCAGATTTTATCTTAAAATACAAGAACCTTTCGTGGTTCTTGTCAATTTTTGTTGGTTTTCATCTAATGAACTTATTTCAGTCAGCTCGATCTTTCTTCTTCAAAGCAAAAAGATTTTATCTTCAAATACAAGAACTTTTCGTGGTTTTGTTGGTTTTCAGCAAATGAACATATTTCAGCGAGCTAGAAGTTTTTTCTTCAATAGCGTCAGATTTTATCTTAAAATACAAGAACTTTTCGTGGTACTTGTCAATTTTTGTTGGTTTTCATCGAATGAACTTATTTCAGTCAGCTAGATCTTTCTTCTTTAATGCAAAAAGATTTTATCTTCAAATACAAGAACTTTTCGTGGTTTTGTTGGTTTTCAGCAAATGAACATATTTCAGCGAGCTAGAAGTTTTTTCTTCAATCGCGTCAGATTTTATCTTAAAATACAAGAACTCTTCGTGGTTCTTGTCAATTTTTGTTGGTTTTCATCTGATGAACTTGTTTCAGTTAGCTAGATCTTTCTTCTTTAATGCAAAAAGATTTTATCTTCAAATACAAGAACTTTTCGTGGTTTTGTTGATTTTCAGCAAATGAAGATATTTCAGCGAGCTCAAAGTTTTTTCTTTAATAGCGGAAGATTTTATCTTAAAATACAAGAACTTTTCGTGGTTCTTGTCAATTTTTGTTGGTTTTCATCTAATGAACTTATTTCAGTCAGCTGGATCTTTCTTCTTCAAAGCAAAAAGATTTTATCTTCAAATTCAAGAACTTTTCGTGGTTTTGTTGGTTTTCAGCAAATGAACATATTTCAGCGAGCTTGAAGTTTTTTCTTCAATAGCGTCAGATTTTATCTTAAAATACAAGAACTTTTCGTGGTTCTTCTCAATTTTTGTTGGTTTTGATCTGATGAACTTGTTTCAGTCAGCTAGATCTTTCTTCTTCAAAGCAAAAAGATTTTATCTTCAAATACAAGAACTTTTCGTGGTTTTGTTGGTTTTCAGCAAAAGAACATATTTCAGCGAGCTAGAAGTTTTTTCTTCAATAGCGTCAGATTTTATCTTAAAATACAAGAACTTTGCGTGGTTCTTGTCAATTTTTGTTGGTTTTCATCTAATGAACTTATTTCAGTCAGCTCGATCTTTCTTCCTCAATGCAAAAAGATTTTATCTTCAAATACAAGAACTTTTCGTGGTTTTGTTGATTTTCAGCAAATGAACATATTTCAGCGAGCTCAAAGTTTTTTCTTTAATAGCGGAAGGTTTTATCTTAAAATACAAGAACCTTTCGTGGTTCTTGTCAATTTTTGTTGGTTTTCATCTCATGAACTTATTTCAGTCAGCGAGATCTTTCTTCTTCAAAGCAAAAAGATTTTATCTTCAAATACAAGAACTTTTCGTGGTTTTGTTGGTTTTCAGCAAATGAACATATTTCAGCGAGCTAGAAATTTTTTCTTCAATCGCGTCAGATTTTATCTTAAAATACAAGAACTTTTCGTGGTTCTTGTCAATTATTGTTGGTTTTGATCTGAAGAACTTCTTTCAGTCAGCTCGATCTTTCTACCTCAAAGCAAAAAGATTTTATCTTCAAATACAAGAACTTTTCGTGGTTTTGTTAATTTTCAGCAAATGAACATATTTCAGCGAGCGAGAAGTTTTTTCTTTAATAGCGTCAGATTTTATCTTAAAATACAAGAACTTTTCGTGGTTCTTGTCAATTTTTGTTGGTTTTCATCTAATGAACTTGTTTCAGTCAGCTGGATCTTTCTTCTTTAATGCAAAAAGATTTTATCTTCAAATACAAGAACTTTTTGTGGTTTTGTTGATTTTCAGCAAATGAACATATTTCAGCGAGCAAGAAGTTTTTTCTTTAATAGCGTCAGATTTTATCTTAAAATACAAGAACTTTTCGTGGTTCTTGTCAATTCTTGTTGGTTTTCATCTGATGAACTTATTTCAGTCAGCGAGATCTTTCTTCTTCAAAGCAAAAAGATTTTCTCTTCAAATATAAGAACTTTTTGTGGTTTTGTTGATTTTCAGCAAATGAACATATTTCAGCGAGCGAGAAGTTTTTTCTTGAATAGCGTCAGATTTTATCTTAAAATACAAGAACTTTTCGTGGTTCTTGTCAATTTTTGTTGGTTTTCATCTAATGAACTTATTTCAGTCAGCTCGATCTTTCTTCTTCAAAGCAAAAAGATTTTATCTTCAAATACAAGAACTTTTTGTGGTTTTGTTGATTTTCAGCAAATGAACATATTTCAGCGAGCAAGAAGTTTTTTCTTTAATAGCGTCAGATTTTATCTTAAAATACAAGAACTTTTCGTGGTTCTTGTCAATTCTTGTTGGTTTTCATCTGATGAACTTATTTCAGTCAGCGAGATCTTTCTTCTTCAAAGCAAAAAGATTTTCTCTTCAAATATAAGAACTTTTTGTGGTTTTGTTGATTTTCAGCAAATGAACATATTTCAGCGAGCGAGAAGTTTTTTCTTGAATAGCGTCAGATTTTATCTTAAAATACAAGAACTTTTCGTGGTTCTTGTCAATTTTTGTTGGTTTTCATCTAATGAACTTATTTCAGTCAGCTCGATCTTTCTTCTTCAAAGCAAAAAGATTTTATCTTCAAATACAAGAACTTTTCGTGGTTTTGTTGGTTTTCAGCAAATGAACATATTTCAGCGAGCTTGAAGTTTTTTCTTCAATAGCGTCAGATTTTATCTTAAAATACAAGAACTTTTCGTGGTTCTTGTCAATTTTTGTTGGTTTTGATCTGAAGAACTTCTTTCAGTCAGCTCGATCTTTCTACCTCAAAGCAAAAAGATTTTATCTTCAAATACAAGAACTTTTCGTGGTTTTGTTAATTTTCAGCAAATGAACATATTTCAGCGAGCGAGAAGTTTTTTCTTTAATAGCGTCAGATTTTATCTTAAAATACAAGAACTTTTCGTGGTTCTTGTCAATTTTTGTTGGTTTTCATCTAATGAACTTGTTTCAGTCAGCTAGATCTTTCTTCTTTAATGCAAAAAGATTTTATCTTCAAATACAAGAACTTTTCGTGGTTTTGTTGATTTTCAGCAAATTAACATATTTCAGCGAGCTCAAAGTTTTTTCTTTAATAGCAGAAGATTTTATCTTAAAATACAAGAACTTTTCGTGGTTCTTGTCAATTTTTGTTGGTTTTCATCTAATGAACTTATTTCAGTCAGCAAGATCTTTCTTCTTCAAAGCAAAAAGATTTTATCTTCAAATACAAGAACTTTTCATGGTTTTGTTGGTTTTCAGCAAATGAACATATTTCAGCGAGCGAGAAGTTTTTTCTTCAATAGCGTCAGATTTTATCTTAAAATACAAGAACCTTTCGTGGTTCTTGTCAATTTTTGTTGGTTTTCATCTAATGAACTTATTTCACTCAGCTCGATCTTTCTTCTTCAAAGCAAAAAGATTTTATCTTCAAATACAAGAACTTTTCGTGGTTTTGTTGGTTTTCAGCAAATGAACATATTTCAGCGAGCTAGAAGTTTTTTCTTCAATAGCGTCAGATTTTATCTTAAAATACAAGAACTTTTCGTGGTACTTGTCAATTTTTGTTGGTTTTCATCGAATGAACTTATTTCAGTCAGCTAGATCTTTCTTCTTTAATGCAAAAAGATTTTATCTTCAAATACAAGAACTTTTCGTGGTTTTGTTGATTTTCAGCAAATGAACATATTTCAGCGAGCTCAAAGTTTTTTTTTTCATAGCAGAAGATTTTATCTTAAAATACAAGAACTTTTCGTGGTTCTTGTCAATTTTTGTTGGTTTTCATCTAATGAACTTATTTCAGTCAGCTAGATCTTTCTTCTTCAAAGCAAAAAGATTTTATCTTCAAATACAAGAACTTTTCGTGGTTTTGTTGGTTTTCAGCAAATGAACATATTTCAGCGAGCTAGAAGTTTTTTCTTCAATCGCGTCAGATTTTATCTTAAAATACAAGAACTTTTCGTGGTTCTTGTCAATTTTTGTTGGTTTTCATCTGATGAACTTGTTTCAGTTAGCTAGATCTTTCTTCTTTAATGCAAAAAGATTTTATCTTCAAATACAAGAACTTTTCGTGGTTTTGTTGATTTTCAGCAAATGAAGATATTTCAGCGAGCTCAAAGTTTTTTCTTTAATAGCGGAAGATTTTATCTTAAAATACAAGAACTTTTCGTGGTTCTTGTCAATTTTTGTTGGTTTTCATCTAATGAACTTATTTCAGTCAGCTGGATCTTTCTTCTTCAAAGCAAAAAGATTTTATCTTCAAATTCAAGAACTTTTCGTGGTTTTGTTGGTTTTCAGCAAATGAACATATTTCAGCGAGCTTGAAGTTTTTTCTTCAATAGCGTCAGATTTTATCTTAAAATACAAGAACTTTTCGTGGTTCTTCTCAATTTTTGTTGGTTTTGATCTGATGAACTTCTTTCAGTCAGCTCGATCTTTCTACCTCAAAGCAAAAAGATTTTATCTTCAAATACAAGAACTTTTCGTGGTTTTAGTTAATTTTCAGCAAATGAACATATTTCAGCGAGCGAGAAGTTTTTTCTTTAATAGCGTCAGATTTTATCTTAAAATACAAGAACTTTTCGTGGTTCTTGTCAATTTTTGTTGGTTTTCATCTAATGAACTTGTTTCAGTCAGCTAGATCTTTCTTCTTCAAAGCAAAAAGATTTTATCTTCAAATACAAGAACTTTTCGTGGTTTTGTTGGTTTTCAGCAAATGAACATATTTCAGCGAGCTAGAAGTTTTTTCTTCAATAGCGTCAGATTTTATCTTAAAATACAAGAACTTTGCGTGGTTCTTGTCAATTTTTGTTGGTTTTCATCTAATGAACTTATTTCAGTCAGCACGATCTTTCTTCCTCAATGCAAAAAGATTTTATCTTCAAATACAAGAACTTTTCGTGGTTTTGTTGATTTTCAGCAAATGAACATATTTCAGCGAGCTCAAAGTTTTTTCTTTAATAGCGGAAGGTTTTATCTTAAAATACAAGAACCTTTCGTGGTTCTTGTCAATTTTTGTTGGTTTTCATCTCATGAACTTATTTCAGTCAGCGAGATCTTTCTTCTTCAAAGCAAAAAGATTTTATCTTCAAATACAAGAACTTTTCGTGGTTTTGTTGGTTTTCAGCAAATGAACATATTTCAGCGAGCTAGAAGTTTTTTCTTCAATCGCGTCAGATTTTATCTTAAAATACAAGAACTTTTCGTGGTTCTTGTCAATTTTTGTTGGTTTTGATCTGAAGAACTTCTTTCAGTCAGCTCGATCTTTCTACCTCAAAGCAAAAAGATTTTATCTTCAAATACAAGAACTTTTCGTGGTTTTGTTAATTTTCAGCAAATGAACATATTTCAGCGAGCGAGAAGTTTTTTCTTTAATAGCGTCAGATTTTATCTTAAAATACAAGAACTTTTCGTGGTTCTTGTCAATTTTTGTAGGTTTTCATCTAATGAACTTGTTTCAGTCAGCTGGATCTTTCTTCTTTAATGCAAAAAGATTTTATCTTCAAATACAAGAACTTTTTGTGGTTTTGTTGATTTTCAGCAAATGAACATATTTCAGCGAGCAAGAAGTTTTTTCTTTAATCGAGTCAGATTTTATCTTAAAATACAAGAACTTTTCGTGGTTCTTGTCAATTCTTGTTGGTTTTCATCTGATGAACTTATTTCAGTCAGCGAGATCTTTCTTCTTCAAAGCAAAAAGATTTTCTCTTCAAATATAAGAACTTTTTGTGGTTTTGTTGATTTTCAGCAAATGAACATATTTCAGCGAGCGAGAAGTTTTTTCTTGAATAGCGTCAGATTTTATCTTAAAATACAAGAACCTTTCGTGGTTCTTGTCAATTTTTGTTGGTTTTCATCGAATGAACTTATTTCAGTCAGCTAGATCTTTCTTCTTTAAAGCAAAAAGATTTTATCTTCAAATACAAGAACTTTTCGTGGTTTTGTTGATTTTCAGCAAATGAACATATTTCAGCGAGCAAGAAGTTTTTTCTTTAATAGCGTCAGATTTTATTTTAAAATACAAGAACTTTTCGTGGTTCTTGTCAATTTTTGTTGGTTTTCATCTAATGAACTTATTTCAGTCAGCTAGATCTTTCTTCTTCAAAGCAAAAAGATTTTATCTTCAAATACAAGAACTTTTCGTGGTTTTGTTGATTTTCAGCAAATGAACATATTTCAGCGATCTAGCAGTTTTTTCTTCAATAGCGTCAGATTTTATCTTAAAATACAAGAACTTTTCGTGGTACTTGTCAATTTTTGTTGGTTTTCATCGAATGAACTTATTTCAGTCAGCTAGATCTTTCTTCTTTAATGCAAAAAGATTTTATCTTCAAATACAAGAACTTTTCGTGGTTTTGTTGATTTTCAGCAAATGAACATATTTCAGCGAGCTCAAAGTTTTTTTTTTCATAGCAGAAGATTTTATCTTAAAATACAAGAACTTTTCGTGGTTCTTGTCAATTTTTGTTGGTTTTCATCTAATGAACTTATTTCAGTCAGCTAGATCTTTCTTCTTCAAAGCAAAAAGATTTTATCTTCAAATACAAGAACTTTTCGTGGTTTTGTTGGTTTTCAGCAAATGAACATATTTCAGCGAGCTAGAAGTTTTTTCTTCAATCACGTCAGATTTTATCTTAAAATACAAGAACTTTTCGTGGTTCTTGTCAATTTTTGTTGGTTTTCATCTGATGAACTTGTTTCAGTTAGCTAGATCTTTCTTCTTTAATGCAAAAAGATTTTATCTTCAAATACAAGAACTTTTCGTGGTTTTGTTGATTTTCAGCAAATGAACATATTTCAGCGAGCAAGAAGTTTTTTCTTTAATAGCGTCAGATTTTATTTTAAAATACAAGAACTTTTCGTGGTTCTTGTCAATTTTTGTTGGTTTTCATCTAATGAACTTATTTCAGTCAGCTAGATCTTTCTTCTTCAAAGCAAAAAGATTTTATCTTCAAATACAAGAACTTTTCGTGGTTTTGTTGATTTTCAGCAAATGAACATATTTCAGCGATCTAGCAGTTTTTTCTTCAATAGCGTCAGATTTTATCTTAAAATACAAGAACTTTTCGTGGTACTTGTCAATTTTTGTTGGTTTTCATCGAATGAACTTATTTCAGTCAGCTAGATCTTTCTTCTTTAATGCAAAAAGATTTTATCTTCAAATACAAGAACTTTTCGTGGTTTTGTTGATTTTCAGCAAATGAAGATATTTCAGCGAGCTCAAAGTTTTTTCTTTAATAGCGGAAGATTTTATCTTAAAATACAAGAACTTTTCGTGGTTCTTGTCAATTTTTGTTGGTTTTCATCTAATGAACTTATTTCAGTCAGCTGGATCTTTCTTCTTCAAAGCAAAAAGATTTTATCTTCAAATTCAAGAACTTTTCGTGGTTTTGTTGGTTTTCAGCAAATGAACATATTTCAGCGAGCTTGAAGTTTTTTCTTCAATAGCGTCAGATTTTATCTTAAAATACAAGAACTTTTCGTGGTTCTTCTCAATTTTTGTTGGTTTTGATCTGATGAACTTCTTTCAGTCAGCTCGATCTTTCTACCTCAAAGCAAAAAGATTTTATCTTCAAATACAAGAACTTTTCGTGGTTTTAGTTAATTTTCAGCAAATGAACATATTTCAGTGAGCGAGAAGTTTTTTCTTTAATAGCGTCAGATTTTATCTTAAAATACAAGAACCTTTCGTGGTTCTTGTCAATTTTTGTTGGTTTTCATCTAATGAACTTATTTCAGTCAGCGAGATCTTTCTTCTTCAAAGCAAAAAGATTTTATCTTCAAATACAAGAACTTTTCGTGGTTTTGTTGGTTTTCAGCAAATGAACATATTTCAGCGAGCTAGAAGTTTTTTCTTCAATAGCGTCAGATTTTATCTTAAAATACAAGAAGTTTTCGTGGTACTTGTCAATTTTTGTTGGTTTTCATCGAATGAACTTATTTCAGTCAGCTAGATCTTTCTTCTTTAATGCAAAAAGATTTTATCTTCAAATACAAGAACTTTTCGTGGTTTTGTTGATTTTCAGCAAATGAACATATTTCAGCGAGCTCAAAGTTTTTTTTTTCATAGCAGAAGATTTTATCTTAAAATACAAGAACTTTTCGTGGTTCTTGTCAATTTTTGTTGGTTTTCATCTAATGAACTTATTTCAGTCAGCCAGATCTTTCTTCTTCAAAGCAAAAAGATTTTATCTTCAAATACAAGAACTTTTCGTGGTTTTGTTGGTTTTCAGCAAATGAACATATTTCAGCGAGCTAGAAGTTTTTTCTTCAATCGCGTCAGATTTTATCTTAAAATACAAGAACTTTTCGTGGTTCTTGTCAATTTTTGTTGGTTTTGATCTGAAGAACTTCTTTCAGTCAGCTCGATCTTTCTACCTCAAAGCAAAAAGATTTTATCTTCAAATACAAGAACTTTTCGTGGTTTTGTTAATTTTCAGCAAATGAACATATTTCAGCGAGCGAGAAGTTTTTTCTTTAATAGCGTCAGATTTTATCTTAAAATACAAGAACTTTTCGTGGTTCTTGTCAATTTTTGTTGGTTTTCATCTAATGAACTTGTTTCAGTCAGCTGGATCTTTCTTCTTTAATGCAAAAAGATTTTATCTTCAAATACAAGAACTTTTTGTGGTTTTGTTGATTTTCAGCAAATGAACATATTTCAGCGAGCAAGAAGTTTTTTCTTCAATAGCGTCAGATTTTATCTTAAAATACAAGAACTTTTCGTGGTACTTGTCAATTTTTGTTGGTTTTCATCGAATGAACTTATTTCAGTCAGCTAGATCTTTCTTCTTTAATGCAAAAAGATTTTATCTTCAAATACAAGAACTTTTCGTGGTTTTGTTGATTTTCAGCAAATGAACATATTTCAGCGAGCTCAAAGTTTTTTTTTTCATAGCAGAAGATTTTATCTTAAAATACAAGAACTTTTCGTGGTTCTTGTCAATTTTTGTTGGTTTTCATCTAATGAACTTATTTCAGTCAGCTAGATCTTTCTTCTTCAAAGCAAAAAGATTTTATCTTCAAATACAAGAACTTTTCGTGGTTTTGTTGGTTTTCAGCAAATGAACATATTTCAGCGAGCTAGAAGTTTTTTCTTCAATCACGTCAGATTTTATCTTAAAATACAAGAACTTTTCGTGGTTCTTGTCAATTTTTGTTGGTTTTCATCTGATGAACTTGTTTCAGTTAGCTAGATCTTTCTTCTTTAATGCAAAAAGATTTTATCTTCAAATACAAGAACTTTTCGTGGTTTTGTTGATTTTCAGCAAATGAACATATTTCAGCGAGCAAGAAGTTTTTTCTTTAATAGCGTCAGATTTTATTTTAAAATACAAGAACTTTTCGTGGTTCTTGTCAATTTTTGTTGGTTTTCATCTAATGAACTTATTTCAGTCAGCTAGATCTTTCTTCTTCAAAGCAAAAAGATTTTATCTTCAAATACAAGAACTTTTCGTGGTTTTGTTGATTTTCAGCAAATGAACATATTTCAGCGATCTAGCAGTTTTTTCTTCAATAGCGTCAGATTTTATCTTAAAATACAAGAACTTTTCGTGGTACTTGTCAATTTTTGTTGGTTTTCATCGAATGAACTTATTTCAGTCAGCTAGATCTTTCTTCTTTAATGCAAAAAGATTTTATCTTCAAATACAAGAACTTTTCGTGGTTTTGTTGATTTTCAGCAAATGAAGATATTTCAGCGAGCTCAAAGTTTTTTCTTTAATAGCGGAAGATTTTATCTTAAAATACAAGAACTTTTCGTGGTTCTTGTCAATTTTTGTTGGTTTTCATCTAATGAACTTATTTCAGTCAGCTGGATCTTTCTTCTTCAAAGCAAAAAGATTTTATCTTCAAATTCAAGAACTTTTCGTGGTTTTGTTGGTTTTCAGCAAATGAACATATTTCAGCGAGCTTGAAGTTTTTTCTTCAATAGCGTCAGATTTTATCTTAAAATACAAGAACTTTTCGTGGTTCTTCTCAATTTTTGTTGGTTTTGATCTGATGAACTTCTTTCAGTCAGCTCGATCTTTCTACCTCAAAGCAAAAAGATTTTATCTTCAAATACAAGAACTTTTCGTGGTTTTAGTTAATTTTCAGCAAATGAACATATTTCAGTGAGCGAGAAGTTTTTTCTTTAATAGCGTCAGATTTTATCTTAAAATACAAGAACCTTTCGTGGTTCTTGTCAATTTTTGTTGGTTTTCATCTAATGAACTTATTTCAGTCAGCGAGATCTTTCTTCTTCAAAGCAAAAAGATTTTATCTTCAAATACAAGAACTTTTCGTGGTTTTGTTGGTTTTCAGCAAATGAACATATTTCAGCGAGCTAGAAGTTTTTTCTTCAATAGCGTCAGATTTTATCTTAAAATACAAGAACTTTTCGTGGTACTTGTCAATTTTTGTTGGTTTTCATCGAATGAACTTATTTCAGTCAGCTAGATCTTTCTTCTTTAATGCAAAAAGATTTTATCTTCAAATACAAGAACTTTTCGTGGTTTTGTTGATTTTCAGCAAATGAACATATTTCAGCGAGCTCAAAGTTTTTTTTTTCATAGCAGAAGATTTTATCTTAAAATACAAGAACTTTTCGTGGTTCTTGTCAATTTTTGTTGGTTTTCATCTAATGAACTTATTTCAGTCAGCCAGATCTTTCTTCTTCAAAGCAAAAAGATTTTATCTTCAAATACAAGAACTTTTCGTGGTTTTGTTGGTTTTCAGCAAATGAACATATTTCAGCGAGCTAGAAGTTTTTTCTTCAATCGCGTCAGATTTTATCTTAAAATACAAGAACTTTTCGTGGTTCTTGTCAATTTTTGTTGGTTTTGATCTGAAGAACTTCTTTCAGTCAGCTCGATCTTTCTACCTCAAAGCAAAAAGATTTTATCTTCAAATACAAGAACTTTTCGTGGTTTTGTTAATTTTCAGCAAATGAACATATTTCAGCGAGCGAGAAGTTTTTTCTTTAATAGCGTCAGATTTTATCTTAAAATACAAGAACTTTTCGTGGTTCTTGTCAATTTTTGTTGGTTTTCATCTAATGAACTTGTTTCAGTCAGCTGGATCTTTCTTCTTTAATGCAAAAAGATTTTATCTTCAAATACAAGAACTTTTTGTGGTTTTGTTGATTTTCAGCAAATGAACATATTTCAGCGAGCAAGAAGTTTTTTCTTTAATAGCGTCAGATTTTATCTTAAAATACAAGAACTTTTCGTGGTTCTTGTCAATTCTTGTTGGTTTTCATCTGATGAACTTATTTCAGTCAGCGAGATCTTTCTTCTTCAAAGCAAAAAGATTTTCTCTTCAAATATAAGAACTTTTTGTGGTTTTGTTGATTTTCAGCAAATGAACATATTTCAGCGAGCTCAAAGTTTTTTCTTTAATAGCGGAAGGTTTTATCTTAAAATACAAGAACTTTTCGTGGTTCTTGTCAATTTTTGTTGGTTTTCATCTAATGAACTTATTTCAGTCAGCTCGATCTTTCTTCTTCAAAGCAAAAAGATTTTATCTTCAAATACAAGAACTTTTCGTGGTTTTGTTGGTTTTCAGCAAATGAACATATTTCAGCGAGCTAGAAGTTTTTTCTTCAATAGCGTCAGATTTTATCTTAAAATACAAGAACTTTTCGTGGTTCTTGTCAATTTTTGTTGGTTTTCATCGAATGAACTTATTTCAGTCAGCTGGATCTTTCTTCTTCAAAGCAAAAAGATTTTATCTTCAAATTCAAGAACTTTTCGTGGTTTTGTTGGTTTTCAGCAAATGAACATATTTCAGCGAGCTTGAAGTTTTTTCTTCAATAGCGTCAGATTTTATCTTAAAATACAAGAACTTTTCGTGGTTCTTGTCAATTTTTGTTGGTTTTGATCTGAAGAACTTCTTTCAGTCAGCTCGATCTTTCTACCTCAAAGCAAAAAGATTTTATCTTCAAATACAAGAACTTTTCGTGGTTTTGTTAATTTTCAGCAAATGAACATATTTCAGCGAGCGAGAAGTTTTTTCTTTAATAGCATCAGATTTTATCTTAAAATACAAGAACTTTTCGTGGTTCTTGTCAATTTTTGTTGGTTTTCATCTAATGAACTTGTTTCAGTCAGCTAGATCTTTCTTCTTTAATGCAAAAAGATTTTATCTTCAAATACAAGAACTTTTCGTGGTTTTGTTGATTTTCAGCAAATTAACATATTTCAGCGAGCTCAAAGTTTTTTCTTTAATAGCAGAAGATTTTATCTTAAAATACAAGAACTTTTCGTGGTTCTTGTCAATTTTTGTTGGTTTTCATCTAATGAACTTATTTCAGTCAGCAAGATCTTTCTTCTTGAAAGCAAAAAGATTTTATCTTCAAATACAAGAACTTTTCATGGTTTTGTTGGTTTTCAGCAAATGAACATATTTCAGCGAGCGAGAAGTTTTTTCTTCAATAGCGTCAGATTTTATCTTAAAATACAAGAACCTTTCGTGGTTCTTGTCAATTTTTGTTGGTTTTCATCTAATGAACTTATTTCAGTCAGCGAGATCTTTCTTCTTCAAAGCAAAAAGATTTTATCTTCAAATACAAGAACTTTTCGTGGTTTTGTTGGTTTTCAGCAAATGAACATATTTCAGCGAGCTAGAAGTTTTTTCTTCAATAGCGTCAGATTTTATCTTAAAATACAAGAACTTTTCGTGGTACTTGTCAATTTTTGTTCGTTTTCATCGAATGAACTTATTTCAGTCAGCTAGATCTTTCTTCTTTAATGCAAAAAGATTTTATCTTCAAATACAAGAACTTTTCGTGGTTTTGTTGATTTTCAGCAAATGAACATATTTCAGCGAGCTCAAAGTTTTTTTTTTCATCGCAGAAGATTTTATCTTAAAATACAAGAACTTTTCGTGGTTCTTGTCAATTTTTGTTGGTTTTCATCTAATGAACTTATTTCAGTCAGCTAGATCTTTCTTCTTCAAAGCAAAAAGATTTTATCTTCAAATACAAGAACTTTTCGTGGTTTTGTTGGTTTTCAGCAAATGAACATATTTCAGCGAGCTAGAAGTTTTTTCTTCAATCGCGTCAGATTTTATCTTAAAATACAAGAACTTTTCGTGGTTCTTGTCAATTTTTGTTGGTTTTGATCTGAAGAACTTCTTTCAGTCAGCTCGATCTTTCTACCTCAAAGCAAAAAGATTTTATCTTCAAATACAAGAACTTTTCGTGGTTTTGTTAATTTTCAGCAAATGAACATATTTCAGCGAGCTCAAAGTTTTTTCTTTAATAGCAGAAGATTTTATCTTAAAATACAAGAACTTTTTGTGGTTCTTGTCAATTTTTGTTGGTTTTCATCTAATGAACTTCTTTCAGTCAGCAAGATCTTTCTTCTTCAAAGCAAAAAGATTTTATCTTCAAATACAAGAACTTTTCATGGTTTTGTCGGTTTTCAGCAAATGAACATATTTCAGCGAGCGAGAAGTTTTTTCTTCAATAGCGTCAGATTTTATCTTAAAATACAAGAACCTTTCGTGGTTCTTGTCAATTTTTGTTGGTTTTCATCTAATGAACTTATTTCAGTCAGCGAGATCTTTCTTCTTCAAAGCAAAAAGATTTTATCTTCAAATACAAGAACTTTTCGTGGTTTTGTTGGTTTTCAGCAAATGAACATATTTCAGCGAGCTAGAAGTTTTTTCTTCAATAGCGTCAGATTTTATCTTAAAATACAAGAACTTTTCGTGGTACTTGTCAATTTTTGTTGGTTTTCATCGAATGAAATTATTTCAGTCAGCTAGATCTTTCTTCTTTAATGCAAAAAGATTTTATCTTCAAATACAAGAACTTTTCGTGGTTTTGTTGATTTTCAGCAAATGAACATATTTCAGCGAGCTCAAAGTTTTTTTTTTCATAGCAGAAGATTTTATCTTAAAATACAAGAACTTTTCGTGGTTCTTGTCAATTTTTGTTGGTTTTGATCTGATGAACTTCTTTCAGTCAGCTCGATCTTTCTACTTCAAAGCAAAAAGATTTTATCTTCAAATACAAGAACATTTCGTGGTTTTAGTTAATTTTCAGCAAATGAACATATTTCAGCGAGCGAGAAGTTTTTTCTTTAATAGCGTCAGATTTTATCTTAAAATACAAGAACTTTGCGTGGTTCTTGTCAATTTTTGTTGGTTTTCATCTAATGAACTTATTTCAGTCAGCTCGATCTTTCTTCCTCAATGCAAAAAGATTTTATCTTCAAATACAAGAACTTTTCGTGGTTTTGTTGATTTTCAGCAAATGAACATATTTCAGCGAGCTCAAAGTTTTTTCTTTAATAGCGGAAGGTTTTATCTTAAAATACAAGAACCTTTCGTGGTTCTTGTCAATTTTTGTTGGTTTTCATCTCATGAACTTATTTCAGTCAGCGAGATCTTTCTTCTTCAAAGCAAAAAGATTTTATCTTCAAACACAAGAACTTTTCGTGGTTTTGTTAATTTTCAGCAAATGAACATATTTCAGCGAGCGAGAAGTTTTTTCTTTAATAGCGTCAGATTTTATCTTAAAATACAAGAACTTTTCGTGGTTCTTGTCAATTTTTGTTGGTTTTCATCTAATGAACTTGTTTCAGTCAGCTGGATCTTTCTTCTTTAATGCAAAAAGATTTTATCTTCAAATACAAGAACTTTTCGTGGTTTTGTTGGTTTTCAGCAAATGAACATATTTCAGCGAGCTTGAAGTTTTTTCTTCAATAGCGTCAGATTTTATCTTAAAATACAAGAACTTTTCGTGGTTCTTGTCAATTTTTGTTGGTTTTCGTCTAATCAACTTGTTTCAGTCAGCGAGATCTTTCTTCTTTAAAGCAAAAAGATTTTATCTTCAAATACAAGAACTTTTCGTGGTTTTTTTGATTTTCAGCAAATGAACATATTTCAGCGAGCAAGAAGTTTTTTGTTTGATAGCATCAGATTTTATCTTAAAATACAAGAACTTTTCGTGGTTCTTGTCAATTTTTGTTGGTTTTCATCTAATGAACATGTTTCAGTCAGCTAGATCTTTCTTCTTTAATGCAAAAAGATTGTATCTTCAAATACAAGAACTTTTCGTGGTTTTGTTGATTTTCAGCAAATGAACATATTTCAGCGAGCTCAAAGTTTTTTCTTTAATAGCGGAAGGTTTTATCTTAAAATACTAGAACCTTTCGTGGTTCTTGTCAATTTTTGTTGGTTTTCATCTAATGAACTTATTTCAGTCAGCAAGATCTTTCTTCTTCAAAGCAAAAAGATTTTATCTTCAAATACAAGAACTTTTTGTGGTTTTGTTGGTTTTCAGCAAATGAACATATTTCAGCGAGCTAGAAGTTTTTTCTTCAATAGCGTCAGATTTTATCTTAAAATACAAGAACTTTTCGTGGTTCTTGTCAATTTTTGTTGGTTTTCATCGAATGAACTTATTTCAGTCAGCTGGATCTTTCTTCTTCAAAGCAAAAAGATTTTATCTTCAAATTCAAGAACTTTTCGTGGTTTTGTTGGTTTTCAGCAAATGAACATATTTCAGCGAGCTTGAAGTTTTTTCTTCAATGGCGTCAGATTTTATCTTAAAATACAAGAACTTTTCATGGTTCTTGTCAATTTTTGTTGGTTTTCATCTAATGAACTTGTTTCAGTCAGCGAGATCTTTCTTCTTTAAAGCAAAAAGATTTTTTCTTCAAATACAAGAACTTTTCGTGGTTTTGTTAATTTTCAGCAAATGAACATATTTCAGCTAGCGAGAAGTTTTTCCTTTAATAGCGTCAGATTTTATCTTAAAATACAAGAACTTTTCGTGGTTCTTGTCAATTTTTGTTGGTTTTCATCTAATGAACTTATTTCAGTCAGCTAGATCTTTCTTCTTCAAAGCAAAAAGATTTTATGTTCAAATACAAGAACTTTTCGTGGTTTTGTTGGTTTTCAGCAAATGAACATATTTCAGCGAGCGAGAAGTTTTTTCTTCAATCGCTTCGGATTTTATCTTAAAATACAAGAACGTTTCGTGGTTCTTGTCAATTTTTGTTGGTTTTCATCTAATGAACTTATTTCAGTCAGCGAGATCTTTCTTCTTCAAAGCAAAAAGATTGTATCTTCAAATACAAGAACTTTTCGTGGTTTTGTTGGTTTTCAGCAAATGAACATATTTCAGCGAGCTAGAAGTTTTTTCTTCAATAGCGTCAGATTTTATCTTAAAATACAAGAACTTTTCGTGGTACTTGTCAATTTTTGTTGGTTTTCATCGAATGAAATTATTTCAGTCAGCTAGATCTTTCTTCTTTAATGCAAAAAGATTTTATCTTCAAATACAAGAACTTTTCGTGGTTTTGTTGATTTTCAGCAAATGAACATATTTCAGCGAGCTCAAAGTTTTTTTTTTCATAGCAGAAGATTTTATCTTAAAATACAAGAACTTTTCGTGGTTCTTGTCAATTTTTGTTGGTTTTGATCTGATGAACTTCTTTCAGTCAGCTCGATCTTTCTACTTCAAAGCAAAAAGATTTTATCTTCAAATACAAGAACATTTCGTGGTTTTAGTTAATTTTCAGCAAATGAACATATTTCAGCGAGCGAGAAGTTTTTTCTTTAATAGAGTCAGATTTTATCTTAAAATACAAGAACTTTGCGTGGTTCTTGTCAATTTTTGTTGGTTTTCATCTAATGAACTTATTTCAGTCAGCTCGATCTTTCTTCCTCAATGCAAAAAGATTTTATCTTCAAATACAAGAACTTTTCGTGGTTTTGTTGATTTTCAGCAAATGAACATATTTCAGCGAGCTCAAAGTTTTTTCTTTAATAGCGGAAGGTTTTATCTTAAAATACAAGAACCTTTCGTGGTTCTTGTCAATTTTTGTTGGTTTTCATCTCATGAACTTATTTCAGTCAGCGAGATCTTTCTTCTTCAAAGCAAAAAGATTTTATCTTCAAACACAAGAACTTTTCGTGGTTTTGTTAATTTTCAGCAAATGAACATATTTCAGCGAGCGAGAAGTTTTTTCTTTAATAGCGTCAGATTTTATCTTAAAATACAAGAACTTTTCGTGGTTCTTGTCAATTTTTGTTGGTTTTCATCTAATGAACTTGTTTCAGTCAGCTGGATCTTTCTTCTTTAATGCAAAAAGATTTTATCTTCAAATACAAGAACTTTTCGTGGTTTTGTTGGTTTTCAGCAAATGAACATATTTCAGCGAGCTTGAAGTTTTTTCTTCAATAGCGTCAGATTTTATCTTAAAATACAAGAACTTTTCGTGGTTCTTGTCAATTTTTGTTGGTTTTCGTCTAATCAACTTGTTTCAGTCAGCGAGATCTTTCTTCTTTAAAGCAAAAAGATTTTATCTTCAAATACAAGAACTTTTCATGGTTTTTTTGATTTTCAGCAAATGAACATATTTCAGCGAGCAAGAAGTTTTTTGTTTGATAGCATCAGATTTTATCTTAAAATACAAGAACTTTTCGTGGTTCTTGTCAATTTTTGTTGGTTTTCATCTAATGAACATGTTTCAGTCAGCTAGATCTTTCTTCTTTAATGCAAAAAGATTGTATCTTCAAATACAAGAACTTTTCGTGGTTTTGTTGATTTTCAGCAAATGAACATATTTCAGCGAGCTCAAAGTTTTTTCTTTAATAGCGGAAGGTTTTATCTTAAAATACTAGAACCTTTCGTGGTTCTTGTCAATTTTTGTTGGTTTTCATCTAATGAACTTATTTCAGTCAGCAAGATCTTTCTTCTTCAAAGCAAAAAGATTTTATCTTCAAATACAAGAACTTTTTGTGGTTTTGTTGGTTTTCAGCAAATGAACATATTTCAGCGAGCTAGAAGTTTTTTCTTCAATAGCGTCAGATTTTATCTTAAAATACAAGAACTTTTCGTGGTTCTTGTCAATTTTTGTTGGTTTTCATCGAATGAACTTATTTCAGTCAGCTGGATCTTTCTTCTTCAAAGCAAAAAGATTTTATCTTCAAATTCAAGAACTTTTCGTGGTTTTGTTGGTTTTCAGCAAATGAACATATTTCAGCGAGCTTGAAGTTTTTTCTTCAATGGCGTCAGATTTTATCTTAAAATACAAGAACTTTTCATGGTTCTTGTCAATTTTTGTTGGTTTTCATCTAATGAACTTGTTTCAGTCAGCGAGATCTTTCTTCTTTAAAGCAAAAAGATTTTTTCTTCAAATACAAGAACTTTTCGTGGTTTTGTTAATTTTCAGCAAATGAACATATTTCAGCTAGCGAGAAGTTTTTCCTTTAATAGCGTCAGATTTTATCTTAAAATACAAGAACTTTTCGTGGTTCTTGTCAATTTTTGTTGGTTTTCATCTAATGAACTTATTTCAGTCAGCTAGATCTTTCTTCTTCAAAGCAAAAAGATTTTATGTTCAAATACAAGAACTTTTCGTGGTTTTGTTGGTTTTCAGCAAATGAACATATTTCAGCGAGCGAGAAGTTTTTTCTTCAATCGCTTCGGATTTTATCTTAAAATACAAGAACGTTTCGTGGTTCTTGTCAATTTTTGTTGGTTTTCATCTGATGAACTTATTTCAGTCAGCTGGATCTTTCTTCTTCAAAGCAAAAAGATTTTATCTTCAAATTCAAGAACTTTTCGTGGTTTTGTTGGTTTTCAGCAAATGAACATATTTCAGCGAGCTTGAAGTTTTTTCTTCAATAGCGTCAGATTTTATCTTAAAATACAAGAACTTTTCGTGGTTCTTGTCAATTTTTGTTGGTTTTGATCTGATGAACTTCTTTCAGTCAGCTCGATCTTTCTACATCAAAGCAAAAAGATTTTATCTTCAAATACAAGAACTTTTCGTGGTTTTGTTAATTTTCAGCAAATGAACATATTTCAGAGAGCGAGAAGTTTTTTCTTTAATAGCGGAAGATTTTATCTTAAAATACAAGAACTTTTCGTGGTTCTGGTCAATTTTTGTTGGTTTTCATCTAATGAACTTATTTCAGTCAGCTAGATCTTTCTTCTTCAAAGCAAAAAGATTTTATCTTCAAATACAAGAACTTTTCGTGGTTTTGTTGATTTTCAGCAAATGAACATATTTCAGCGATCGAGAAGTTTTTTCTTCAATAGCGTCAGATTTTATCTTAAAATACAAGAACTTTTCGTGGTTCTTGTCAATTTTTGTTGGTTTTGATCTGATGAACTTCTTTCAGTCAGCTCGATCTTTCTACCTCAAAGCAAAAAGATTTTATCTTCAAATACAAGAACTTTTCGTGGTTTTGTTAATTTTCAGCAAATAAACATATTTCAGCGAGCGAGAAGTTTTTTCTTTAATAGCGTCAGATTTTATCTTAAAATACAAGAACTTTTCGTGGTTCTTGTCAATTTTTGTTGGTTTTCATCTAATGAACTTGTTTCAGTCAGCTCGATCTTTCTTCTTTAATGCAAAAAGATTTTATCTTCAAATACAAGAACTTTTCGTGGTTTTGTTGATTTTGAGCAAATGAACATATTTCAGCGAGCAAGAAGTTTTTTCTTTAATAGCGTCAGATTTTATCTTAAAATACAAGAACTTTTCGTGGTTCTTGTCAATTTTTGTTGGTTTTCATCGAATGAACTTGTTTCAGTCAGCTAGATCTTTCTTCTTTCATGCAAAAAGATTGTATCTTCAAATACAAGTACTTTTCGTGGTTTTGTTGATTTTCAGCAAATGAACATATTTCAGCGAGCTCAAAGCTTTTTCTTTAATAGCGGAAGGTTTTATCTTAAAATACAAGAACCTTTCGTGGTTCTTGTCAATTTTTGTTGGTTTTCATCGAATGAACTTATTTCAGTCAGCTGGATCTTTCTTCTTCAAAGCAAAAAGATTTTATCTTCAAATTCAAGAACTTTTCGTGGTTTTGTTGGTTTTCAGCAAATGAACATATTTCAGCGAGCTTGAAGTTTTTTCATCAATAGCGTCAGATTTTATCTTAAAATACAAGAACATTTCGTGGTTCTTGTCAATTTTTGATGGTTTTCATCTAATCAACTTGTTTCAGTCAGCGAGATCTTTCTTCTTTAAAGCAAAAAGATTTTATCTTCAAATACAAGAACTTTTCGTGGTTTTTTTGATTTTCAGCAAATGAACATATTTCAGCGAGCAAGAAGTTTTTTCTTTAATAGCGTCAGATTTTATCTTAAAATACAAGAACGTTTCGTGGTTCTTGTCAATTTTTGTTGGTTTTCATCTAATGAACTTATTTCAGTCAGCTGGATCTTTCTTCTTCAAAGCAAAAAGATTTTATCTTCAAATTCAAGAACTTTTCGTGGTATTGTTGGTTTTCAGCAAATGAACATATTTCAGCGAGCTCAAAGTTTTTTCTTTAATAGCGGAAGGTTTTATCTTAAAATACAAGAACTTTTCGTGGTTCTTGTCAATTTTTGTTGGTTTTCATCTAATGAACTTATTTCAGTCAGCTGGATCTTTCTTCTTCAAAGCAAAAAGATTTTATCTTCAAATTCAAGAACTTTTCGTGGTTTTGTTGGTTTTCAGCAAATGAACATATTTCAGCGAGCTTGAAGTTTTTTCTTCAATAGCGTCAGATTTTATCTTAAAATACAAGAACTTTTCGTGGTTCTTCTCAATTTTTGTTGGTTTTGATCTGATGAACTTCTTTCAGTCAGCTCGATCTTTCTACCTCAAAGCAAAAAGATTTTATCTTCAAATACAAGAACATTTCGTGGTTTTAGTTAATTTTCAGCAAATGAACATATTTCAGCGAGCGAGAAGTTTTTTCTTTAATAGCGTCAGATTTTATCTTAAAATACAAGAACTTTTCGTGGTTCTTGTCAATTTTTGTTGGTTTTCATCTAATGAACTTGTTTCAGTCAGCTAGATCTTTCTTCTTCAAAGCAAAAAGATTTTATCTTCAAATACAAGAACTTTTCGTGGTTTTGTTGGTTTTCAGCAAATGAACATATTTCAGCGAGCTGGAAGTTTTTTCTTCAATAGCGTCAGATTTTATCTTAAAATACAAGAACTTTGCGTGGTTCTTGTCAATTTTTGTTGGTTTTCATCTAATGAACTTATTTCAGTCAGCTCGATCTTTCTTCCTCAATGCAAAAAGATTTTATCTTCAAATACAAGAACTTTTCGTGGTTTTGTTGATTTTCAGCAAATGAACATATTTCAGCGAGCTCAAAGTTTTTTCTTTAATAGCGGAAGGTTTTATCTTAAAATACAAGAACCTTTCGTGGTTCTTGTCAATTTTTGTTGGTTTTCATCTCATGAACTTATTTCAGTCAGCGAGATCTTTCTTCTTCAAAGCAAAAAGATTTGATCTTCAAACACAAGAACTTTTCGTGGTTTTGTTAATTTTCAGCAAATGAACATATTTCAGCGAGCGAGAAGTTTTTTCTTTAATAGCGTCAGATTTTATCTTAAAATACAAGAACTTTTCGTGGTTCTTGTCAATTTTTGTTGGTTTTGATCTGAAGAACTTCTTTCAGTCAGCTCGATCTTTCTACCTCAAAGCAAAAAGATTTTATCTTCAAATACAAGAACTTTTCGTGGTTTTGTTGGTTTTCAGCAAATGAACATATTTCAGCGAGCTTGAAGTTTTTTCTTCAATAGCGTCAGATTTTATCTTAAAATACAAGAACTTTTCGTGGTTCTTGTCAATTTTTGTTGGTTTTCATCTAATCAACTTGTTTCAGTCAGCGAGATCTTTCTTCTTTAAAGCAAAAAGATTTTATCTTCAAATACAAGAACTTTTCGTGGTTTTTTTGATTTTCAGCAAATGAACATATTTCAGCGAGCAAGAAGTTTTTTCTTTAATAGCATCAGATTTTATCTTAAAATACTAGAACCTTTCGTGGTTCTTGTCAATTTTTGTTGGTTTTCATCTAATGAACTTATTTCAGTCAGCAAGATCTTTCTTCTTCAAAGCAAAAAGATTTTATCTTCAAATACAAGAACTTTTTGTGGTTTTGTTGGTTTTCAGCAAATGAACATATTTCAGCGAGCTTGAAGTTTTTTCTTCAATGGCGTCAGATTTTATCTTAAAATACAAGAACTTTTCGTGGTTCTTGTCAATTTTTGTTGGTTTTCATCTAATGAACTTGTTTCAGTCAGCGAGATCTTTCTTCTTTAAAGCAAAAAGATTTTTTCTTCAAATACAAGAACTTTTCGTGGTTTTGTTAATTTTCAGCAAATGAACATATTTCAGCTAGCGAGAAGTTTTTCCTTTAATAGCGTCAGATTTTATCTTAAAATACAAGAACTTTTCGTGGTTCTTGTCAATTTTTGTTGGTTTTCATCTAATGAACTTATTTCAGTCAGCTAGATCTTTCTTCTTCAAAGCAAAAAGATTTTATCTTCAAATACAAGAACTTTTCGTGGTTTTGTTGGTTTTCAGCAAATGAACATATTTCAGCGAGCGAGAAGTTTTTTCTTCAATCGCTTCGGATTTTATCTTAAAATACAAGAACGTTTCGTGGTTCTTGTCAATTTTTGTTGGTTTTCATCTAATGAACTTATTTCAGTCAGCTGGATCTTTCTTCTTCAAAGCAAAAAGATTTTATCTTCAAATTCAAGAACTTTTCGTGGTTTTGTTGGTTTTCAGCAAATGAACATATTTCAGCGAGCTTGAAGTTTTTTCTTCAATAGCGTCAGATTTTATCTTAAAATACAAGAACTTTTCGTGGTTCTTGTCAATTTTTGTTGGTTTTGATCTGATGAACTTCTTTCAGTCAGCTCGATCTTTCTACCTCAAAGCAAAAAGATTTTATCTTCAAATACAAGAACTTTTCGTGGTTTTGTTGGTTTTCAGCAAATGAACATATTTCAGCGAGCGAGAAGTTTTTTCTTCAATCGCTTCGGATTTTATCTTAAAATACAAGAACGTTTCGTGGTTCTTGTCAATTTTTGTTGGTTTTCATCTAATCAACTTGTTTCAGTCAGCGAGATCTTTCTTCTTTAAAGCAAAAAGATTTTATCTTCAAATACAAGAACTTTTCGTGGTTTTTTTTATTTTCAGCAAATGAACATATTTCAGCGAGCAAGAAGTTTTTTCTTTAATAGCATCAGATTTTATCTTAAAATACAAGAACTTTTCGTGGTTCTTGTCAATTTTTGTTGGTTTTCATCTAATGAACATGTTTCAGTCAGCTAGATCTTTCTTCTTTAATGCAAAAAGATTGTATCTTCAAATACAAGAACTTTTCGTGGTTTTGTTGATTTTCAGCAAATGAACATATTTCAGCGAGCTCAAAGTTTTTTCTTTAATAGCGGAAGGTTTTATCTTAAAATACTAGAACCTTTCGTGGTTCTTGTCAATTTTTGTTGGTTTTCATCTAATGAACTTATTTCAGTCAGCAAGATCTTTCTTCTTCAAAGCAAAAAGATTTTATCTTCAAATACAAGAACTTTTTGTGGTTTTGTTGGTTTTCAGCAAATGAACATATTTCAGCGAGCTAGAAGTTTTTTCTTCAATAGCGTCAGATTTTATCTTAAAATACAAGAACTTTTCGTGGTTCTTGTCAATTTTTGTTGGTTTTCATCGAATGAACTTATTTCAGTCAGCTGGATCTTTCTTCTTCAAAGCAAAAAGATTTTATCTTCAAATTCAAGAACTTTTCGTGGTTTTGTTGGTTTTCAGCAAATGAACATATTTCAGCGAGCTTGAAGTTTTTTCTTCAATGGCGTCAGATTTTATCTTAAAATACAAGAACTTTTCGTGGTTCTTGTCAATTTTTGTTGGTTTTCATCTAATGAACTTGTTTCAGTCAGCGAGATCTTTCTTCTTTAAAGCAAAAAGATTTTTTCTTCAAATACAAGAACTTTTCGTGGTTTTGTTAATTTTCAGCAAATGAACATATTTCAGCTAGCGAGAAGTTTTTCCTTTAATAGCGTCAGATTTTATCTTAAAATACAAGAACTTTTCGTGGTTCTTGTCAATTTTTGTTGGTTTTCATCTAATGAACTTATTTCAGTCAGCTAGATCTTTCTTCTTCAAAGCAAAAAGATTTTATCTTCAAATACAAGAACTTTTCGTGGTTTTGTTGGTTTTCAGCAAATGAACATATTTCAGCGAGCGAGAAGTTTTTTCTTCAATCGCTTCGGATTTTATCTTAAAATACAAGAACGTTTCGTGGTTCTTGTCAATTTTTGTTGGTTTTCATCTAATGAACTTATTTCAGTCAGCTGGATCTTTCTTCTTCAAAGCAAAAAGATTTTATCTTCAAATTCAAGAACTTTTCGTGGTTTTGTTGGTTTTCAGCAAATGAACATATTTCAGCGAGCTTGAAGTTTTTTCTTCAATAGCGTCAGATTTTATCTTAAAATACAAGAACTTTTCGTGGTTCTTGTCAATTTTTGTTGGTTTTGATCTGATGAACTTCTTTCAGTCAGCTCGATCTTTCTACCTCAAAGCAAAAAGATTTTATCTTCAAATACAAGAACTTTTCGTGGTTTTGTTAATTTTCAGCAAATGAACATATTTCAGCGAGCGAGAAGTTTTTTCTTTAATAGCGGAAGATTTTATCTTAAAATACAAGAACTTTTCGTGGTTCTGGTCAATTTTTGTTGGTTTTCATCTAATGAACTTATTTCAGTCAGCTAGATCTTTCTTCTTCAAAGCAAAAAGATTTTATCTTCAAATACAAGAACTTTTCGTGGTTTTGTTGATTTTCAGCAAATGAACATATTTCAGCGATCGAGAAGTTTTTTCTTCAATAGCGTCAGATTTTATCTTAAAATACAAGAACTTTTCGTGGTTCTTGTCAATTTTTGTTGGTTTTGATCTGATGAACTTCTTTCAGTCAGCTCGATCTTTCTACCTCAAAGCAAAAAGATTTTATCTTCAAATACAAGAACTTTTCGTGGTTTTGTTAATTTTCAGCAAATAAACATATTTCAGCGAGCGAGAAGTTTTTTCTTTAATAGCGTCAGATTTTATCTTAAAATACAAGAACTTTTCGTGGTTCTTGTCAATTTTTGTTGGTTTTCATCTAATGAACTTGTTTCAGTCAGCTAGATCTTTCTTCTTTAATGCAAAAAGATTTTATCTTCAAATACAAGAACTTTTCGTGGTTTTGTTGATTTTGAGCAAATGAACATATTTCAGCGAGCAAGAAGTTTTTTCTTTAATAGCGTCAGATTTTATCTTAAAATACAAGAACTTTTCGTGGTTCTTGTCAATTTTTGTTGGTTTTCATCGAATGAACTTGTTTCAGTCAGCTAGATCTTTCTTCTATAATGCAAAAAGATTGTATCTTCAAATACAAGTACTTTTCGTGGTTTTGTTGATTTTCAGCAAATGAACATATTTCAGCGAGCTCAAAGCTTTTTCTTTAATAGCGGAAGGTTTTATCTTAAAATACAAGAACCTTTCGTGGTTCTTGTCAATTTTTGTTGGTTTTCATCGAATGAACTTATTTCAGTCAGCTGGATCTTTCTTCTTCAAAGCAAAAAGATTTTATCTTCAAATTCAAGAACTTTTCGTGGTTTTGTTGGTTTTCAGCAAATGAACATATTTCAGCGAGCTTGAAGTTTTTTCTTCAATAGCGTCAGATTTTATCTTAAAATACAAGAACTTTTCGTGGTTCTTGTCAATTTTTGTTGGTTTTCATCTAATCAACTTGTTTCAGTCAGCGAGATCTTTCTTCTTTAAAGCAAAAAGATTTTATCTTCAAATACAAGAACTTTTCGTGGTTTTTTTGATTTTCAGCAAATGAACATATTTCAGCGAGCTTGAAGTTTTTTCTTCAATAGCGTCAGATTTTATCTTAAAATACAAGAACTTTTCGTGGTTCTTGTCAATTTTTGTTGGTTTTGATCTGATGAACTTCTTTCAGTCAGGTCGATCTTTCTACCTCAAAGCAAAAAGATTTTATCTTCAAATACAAGAACTTTTCGTGGTTTTGTTAATTTTCAGCAAATGAACATATTTCAGCGAGCGAGAAGTTTTTTCTTTAATAGCGGAAGATTTTATCTTAAAATACAAGAACGTTTCGTGGTTCTGGTCAATTTTTGTTGGTTTTCATCGAATGAACTTATTTCAGTCAGCTGGATCTTTCTTCTTCAAAGCAAAAAGATTTTATCTTCAAATTCAAGAACTTTTCGTGGTTTTGTTGGTTTTCAGCAAATGAACATATTTCAGCGAGCTTGAAGTTTTTTCTTCAATAGCGTCAGATTTTATCTTAAAATACAAGAACTTTTCGTGGTTCTTGTCAATTTTTGTTGGTTTTGATCTGATGAACTTCTTTCAGTCAGCTCGATCTTTCTACCTCAAAGCAAAAAGATTTTATCTTCAAATACAAGAACTTTTCGTGGTTTTGTTAATTTTCAGCAAATGAACATATTTCAGCGAGCGAGAAGTTTTTTCTTTAATAGCGGAAGATTTTATCTTAAAATACAAGAACGTTTCGTGGTTCTGGTCAATTTTTGTTGGTTTTCATCTAATGAACTTATTTCAGTCAGCTAGATCTTTCTTCTTCAAAGCAAAAAGATTTTATCTTCAAATACAAGAACTTTTCGTGGTTTTGTTGATTTTCAGCAAATGAACATATTTCAGCGATCGAGAAGTTTTTTCTTCAATAGCGTCAGATTTTATCTTAAAATACAAGAACTTTTCGTGGTTCTTGTCAATTTTTGTTGGTTTTCATCTAATGAACTGATTTCAGTCAGCTGGATCTTTCTTCTTCAAAGCAAAAAGATTTTATCTTCAAATTCAAGAACTTTTCGTGGTTTTGTTGGTTTTCAGCAAATGAACATATTTCAGCGAGCTTGAAGTTTTTTCTTCAATAGCGTCAGATTTTATCTTAAAATACAAGAACTTTTCGTGGTTCTTGTCAATTTTTGTTGGTTTTGATCTGATGAACTTATTTCAGTCAGCTCGATCTTTCTACCTCAAAGCAAAAAGATTTTATCTTCAAATACAAGAACTTTTCGTGGTTTTGTTGGTTTTCAGCAAATGAACATATTTCAGCGAGCTAGAAGTTTTTTCTTCAATCGCGTCAGATTTTATCTTAAAATACAAGAACTTTTCGTGGTTCTTGTCAATTTTTGTTGGTTTTCATCTAATGAACTTATTTCAGTCAGCTGGATCTTTCTTCTTCAAAGCAAAAAGATTTTATCTTCAAATTCAAGAACTTTTCGTGGTTTTGTTGGTTTTCAGCAAATGAACATATTTCAGCGAGCTTGAAGTTTTTTCTTCAATAGCGTCAGATTTTATCTTAAAATACAAGAACTTTTCGTGGTTCTTGTCAATTTTTGTTGGTTTTCATCGAATGAACTTATTTCAGTCAGCTGGATCTTTCTTCTTCAAAGCAAAAAGATTTTATCTTCAAATTCAAGAACTTTTCGTGGTTTTGTTGGTTTTCAGCAAATGAACATATTTCAGCGAGCTTGAAGTTTTTTCTTCAATAGCGTCAGATTTTATCTTAAAATACAAGAACTTTTCGTGGTTCTTGTTAATTTTTGTTGGTTTTCATCTAATCAACTTGTTTCAGTCAGCGAGATCTTTCTTCTTTAAAGCAAAAAGATTTTGGGCTCGATTTTAGGGTCGGGTTTCCGGCGGGTTTCCAGCGGGGGGGCCCCGAAAATCCCGATCTCCGATCACGTGACCGGATTCGGACGAAATCCCGGCCACTTCCGGGTACCGCGCTGACGTGCGGGGCTGCGCGCGCAAGCCCCGCTGGTGGGAATCCCGCAGGCAATTAAAGCCAGCGGGGTTCCACTTGAGAGCACTTAACTTGCTCGTTGTGGTCAGTTAATGAGCTGAAGCAGCTGTCAAAAGAGGAAGTGTGGGATTTTACGGTCAAAGCAGTCAGTTTCCCACACTGGGGGAAACAGGACCCTTCAAACCAGGCGTGTTGCAGCCAGCAGCCTGTGCCAGGTGCCAAGGTGCGCTCCACGGGGGAGCGCCCTCACCCACGCGGGAGGCCACCGCGTCACATAGGGCAACCCCTGCCCTCCACCAACCCCCGCCAAGCCAGAGGACAGACCGACACGAAACCGCAGCCCCAGTCCGAGGACCCACCCACCTACCCTGCACAACCCCTCACACCAACACCTGCCAGATGGGTGGTGCGTTGACATCGTCGGAGGACGAACAGGATGACCAGCCCCAGCAGCCTCACAGTCCACGCCGTCCGCCTCGGAGAGGTGGGGCCCCCCAACACGGTGCTGCGGCACACCCACCTGCACAGCAGGAGGGAGGGCAACCGCAGAGAGAGATGCGTCGCAGGAGGCACTACCCTCCGCACAGGGTGTACAGAGCGAGGCTCAGCTTCATGGACCTCTCCGAGGAGCAGTGCATACGGAGGCTCAGAGTCAATCGCCAGGTAGTCGCCGACATCTGCAGCCTCCTTAACGACGAGCTGCTCCCTGATGGACCAAGCAGCATCTTCTTACCTGTCGCCGTCAAAGTCACCACTGCCCTCAACTTCTTCGCATCTGGTTCCTTCCAGGGTGCCACCGGGGACATCACCGGGGTCTGTCAGTCCTCTGCACACAAGTGCATAAGGCAGGTCACCGATGGGTTGTTCCGCAGGGCCTCCCACTACATCAACTTCGCCATGGACGAGCGCAGCCAGATGGAGAGGGCGGTTGGATTCCATGCCATGGCCGGCTTCCCACGGGTGCAGGGTGTAATCGACTGCACCCACATCGCAATACGGGCACCTCCGCATGAGCCAGGGCTGTTCATCAACAGGAAGGGGTATCACTCCATGAACGCCCAGCTCATCTGTGACCACCGCCAGAGATTCCTACACGTGTGCGCCAGATACCCCGGCAGCTGCCACGATGCCTTCGTCCTCAGGGAGTCCGCCGTCCCGCCCATCCTGCAGGCACCCAACGCCGGCAACGGCTGGCTCCTCGGCGACAAGGGGTATCCCCTCCACACGTGGCTCATGACACCTCTGAGGAACCCCATCACCGAGCCGGAGCGTCGGTACAATGACAGCCACACTGCTACCAGGTCTACAATTGAGCAGACCATAGGGCTTCTCAAGATGCGCTTCAGGTGCCTTGATCGTTCTGGGGGAGCGCTCCAATACACACCATTCAGAGTGGGACGAATCATAGTTGTCTGCTGTGCCCTGCACAACATGGCCCAACAGAGAGGGGTGCCGCTGGAGGAGGCCCCATCCACACCCGCCACCCACATTGAGGAAGGCGAGGGCGAGGAGGAGGAGGAGGAGGAGGAGGAGGAGGAGGAGGCGGAGGAGGAGGAGGAGGACGCGCCCGAGGATGTTGGACGACCCATGCGCCGAGCCGCGACTCACCGGGATGGTCGCCGGGCCAGGGACGCACTCATACGTCAACGGTTCTCCTAGAGTCACACACTGCGAGGCGCTCGCATCTCCTCACCTGCACATGCGAGCGGCCATACCAGCCCCCTCCACTGAAGAGTGCTGCCAGTAATCCTGCACCCACAGCAGTGTGCCCAATGGGTGGCAGCAGGTGTTCGCCGTCATGATGGCCTCCACGGAACGCAACTACTGCACAAGCCGCGGAAGAATGGACGAGAGGTGGCAGGAGTGGTGAGAATAGACTATTTAATATGTGGAATGTGACATCATTTAAGAAACAAAGTACAAAATAATAAACACCCTGGTGTATTCCCTTTGTGATTATAAGGCCTTTGGAATTCTTCTCCGGGAACCCCTACGTGGTGCTACCCCTGTGGCTCCAGCAGAGGTAGTGGCTGGTTGCTCGTCTTCTTGCCTTGACCGGGTAGATGCTTTTGGCGGACGGCCCCTGGGTTTCGGTGCCCGTGAGGGCACCTCCACAGACTGCTCCTCCTGCACCGGGGCAGGGGCACACTCGGCCACCTGGAGAGGAGGCACCATTGCGGGTGCTGGTTGAGAGGTGGGCGACGGGTGGGACGTGGGGACGCCTTGAGAGGCGTCCCCGCTTCCATGTCCCCGGTCACCATCATCCCTCTCTTGGCCTCGGCCCACATCACCCCTTCCACCCTGCTGGACGGCAGTTTGGATGGCATGTGTGAGGCCTTGCAAGGCCACCCCTAGTGTATCCCTCAGCCTGTTGGTGGCGTCGGAATGTTGCTCACCCTGAATCCGTACAGACGTTGTGAGGGCCTGCAAGGACTCGAAGTGGAGCTGTGCGTGACGCTCGAGGGAGGCCAGCCTGTCCTCCACCGCAGACAGTCCCGCACCTACCCGCGACACTGTGTCGCCGGTACCCTCCTGTGCCTGCGCCACCAATGCCCACATGCAGGAGGTGGACTCCTCCATCGCCTGCGCTATTGTGGACAATGCGCGCGGCACCTCTGCCAGCACCTCAGCAATTAGCTGGTGGCCCTCGACGACTCTCCTTTTCTCTGGTGGCCCCCTGGGTTCAGCATCTGGGTCCGGCTGAGCAGAGCCTGGAGATGAGTGCTCCCTCCGTCGCGGACCCTCCGCGGCTGCCCCTGCCACCAGGGTCTGCTCATGCTCACTCGTGCGCAGTGACTCACCAAGTGCTACCCCAACTAGTTGGCGAGGGGGACCCACCGAGGTGCGTGTCTCTGCGCTGGTGGATGGTTGGCTCTGATGTGACGATGCACCCTCAGAGACCGCCATGTCCTTTGAGGAATCGCCCTCCATGCTCGCTTGATCCAAAGACGCACCTGCAAGAGAACAGAGGGCACTTTGAGGCATGTGGACCAACTTGACAGTGCGCCTGATGGCAGGTGATGATACGGTCACTCGCGATCATGGGTGTTGAGTGTCAGCTTTCCCTTACCGCCCATTTCGGCAGCGACACACTCGCCATCGGCCACCGACAGGCAATGTCGCGTGCGGGCGAGGTCGAGCGCCTCCACCTCTGCGTCGGTGAGCTCCACCACTTGCGGCGGCCCACCTCCGGTGCGTGCCCTTTCGCGGTTGTTCTTGCTCCTCTTCTCCTGTGAAGGCAAAACACAGATGTGTGAGTGGGTGCGTCTTGCATCGTGAGACGCATCGAGCATCGGTGTGGTTGGGTTGAGCGTGGCGCGGAACGGATGGGAGGAAGTGTGGGCCACGTGCCCATCCCATTGCATGGGGATTGGGGTGTGTGGTAGTGTTCGGGTGGGGTCAGGGACGGTGGGTACTTGCGTGCACGGCGAGGATGGTGAATGAGTGGCTGTGAGGATTGCTGATGGAGCGCAGTGGTGGCTGTGCAGGAGGGGGTTGTGATCTGCTTGGCGTGATGGTGGGGACGGGATGTGGGAGGGTGCGTTGGTGTACTCACCTTGCCAGACCTAGTCAGGTCATTGAAGCGCTTGCGGCACTGCTCCCAAGACCTTGGGGTGTTGCCCCTGCTGCTCACCTCCGCCGCCACCTCTGCCCATGCCTTCCTGGTTGCGGCGGCAGGGAACTTGCGCCCATCCTCAGGGAAGAGTGTTTCCCTCCTCCTCCTCACGCCCTCCAGCATCAGCTGCAGTGCCAGATCTGAAAAACGGGGCGCAGCCTTTCCCCTTGGTTGAGCCATTCTCCCAGACCTCTTGCTTGCAGCAGGAGGGGCTTTGGGAGACTGCCCCTTTAACTGGAGCTCCTACATCGCGTCGACGGTACTGCGCATGCGCAGCCGGCCGGCACGCAGCTGGGGAGCGCAGAACCCGGAAGCAGGCCTTAATGGGTCCAATTATCCCGCGATCGCGTGGGGGACGCTCCCGGAGGACCACCCGCTGGGAACCCGCAGGCCTGCTAAATTCGAGCCCTTTATCTTCAAATACAAGAACTTTTCGTGGTTTTTTTGATTTTCAGCAAATGAACATATTTCAGCGAGCAAGAAGTTTTTTCTTTAATAGCGTCAGATTTTATCTTAAAATACAAGAACGTTTCGTGGTTCTTGTCAATTTTTGTTGGTTTTCATCTAATGAACTTATTTCAGTCAGCTGGATCTTTCTTCTTCAAAGCAAAAAGATTTTATCTTCAAATTCAAGAACTTTTCGTGGTATTGTTGGTTTTCAGCAAATGAACATATTTCAGCGAGCTTGAAGTTTTTTCTTCAATAGCGTCAGATTTTATCTTAAAATACAAGAACTTTTCGTGGTTCTTGTCAATTTTTGTTGGTTTTGATCTGATGAACTTCTTTCAGTCAGCTCGATCTTTCTACCTCAAAGCAAAAAGATTTTATCTTCAAATACAAGAACTTTTCGTGGTTTTGTTAATTTTCAGCAAATGAACATATTTCAGCGAGCGAGAAGTTTTTTCTTTAATAGCGTCAGATTTTATCTTAAAATACAAGAACTTTTCGTGGTTCTTGTCAATTTTTGTTGGTTTTCATCTTATGAACTTATTTCAGTCAGCTGGATCTTTCTTCTTCAAAGCAAAAAGATTTTATCTTCAAATTCAAGAACTTTTCGTGGTTTTGTTGGTTTTCAGCAAATGAACATATTTCAGCGAGCTTGAAGTTTTTTCTTCAATAGCGGAAGATTTTATCTTAAAATACAAGAACTGTTCGTGGTTCTTGTCAATTTTTGTTGGTTTTGATCTGAAGAACTTCTTTCAGTCAGCTCGATCTTTCTACCTCAAAGCAAAAAGATTTTATCTTCAAATACAAGAACTTTTCGTGGTTTTGTTGGTTTTCAGCAAATGAACATATTTCAGCGAACTAGAAGTTTTTTCTTCAATCGCGTCAGATTTTATCTTAAAATACAATAACTTTTCGTGGTTCTTGTCAATTTTTGTTGGTTTTCATCTGATGAACTTGTTTCAGTCAGCCAGATCTTTCTTCTTTAATGCAAAAAGATTTTATCTTCAAATACAAGAACTTTTCGTGGTTTTGTTGATTTTCAGCAAATGAACATATTTCAGCGAGCTCAAAGTTTTTTCTTTAATAGCGGAAGATTTTATCTTAAAATACAAGAACTGTTCGTGGTTCTTGTCAATTTTTGTTGGTTTTGATCTGAAGAACTTCTTTCAGTCAGCTCGATCTTTCTACCTCAAAGAAAAAAGATTTTATCTTCAAATACAAGAACTTTTCGTGGTTTTGTTGGTTTTCAGCAAATGAACATATTTCAGCGAACTAGAAGTTTTTTCTTCAATCGCGTCAGATTTTATCTTAAAATACAAGAACTTTTCGTGGTTCTTGTCAATTTTTGTTGGTTTTCATCTAATGAACTTGTTTCAGTCAGCTAGATCTTTCTTCTTTAATGCAAAAAGATTTTATCTTCAATACAAGAACTTTTCGTGGTTTTGTTGATTTTCAGCAAATGAACA
The DNA here is from genome assembly GCF_035084215.1 of Heptranchias perlo. NCBI lineage: Eukaryota > Metazoa > Chordata > Chondrichthyes > Hexanchiformes > Hexanchidae > Heptranchias > Heptranchias perlo. Next base: position 80,067,733 of record NC_090330.1, read on the forward strand.
TATTTCAGCGAGCTCAAAGTTTTTTCTTTAATAGCGTCAGATTTTATCTTAAAATACAAGAACTTTTCGTGGTTCTTGTCAATTTTTGTTGGTTTTCATCTAATGAACTTGTTTCAGTCAGCTAGATCTTTCTTCTTCAAAGCAAAAAGATTTTATCTTCAAATACAAGAACTTTTCGTGGTTTTGTTGGTTTTCAGCAAATGAACATATTTCAGCGAGCTTGAAGTTTTTTCTTCAATAGCGTCAGATTTTATCTTAAAATACAAGAACTTTTCGTGGTTCTTGTCAATTTTTGTTGGTTTTGATCTGATGAACTTCTTTCAGTCAGCTCGATCTTTCTACCTCAAAGCAAAAAGATTTTATCTTCAAATACAAGAACTTTTCGTGGTTTTGTTAATTTTCAGCAAATGAACATATTTCAGCGAGCGAGAAGTTTTTTCTTTAATAGCGGAAGATTTTATCTTAAAATACAAGAACTTTTCGTGGTTCTGGTCAATTCTTCTGCTATCAAAGACAAAACTTTGAGATCGCTGAAATATGTTAATTTGCTGAAAATCAACAAAACCACGAAAAGTTCTTGTATTTGAAGATAAAATCTTTTTGCATTAAAGTGGTTCTTTAAAGCAAAAAGATTTTATCTTCAAATACAAGAACTTTTCGTGGTTTTGTTGGTTTTCAGCAAATGAACATATTTCAGCGAGCTGGAAGTTTTTTCTTCAATCGCGTCAGATTTTATCTTAAAATACAATAACTTTTCGTGGTTCTTGTCAATTTTTGTTGGTTTTCATCTGATGAACTTGTTTCAGTCAGCTAGATCTTTCTTCTTTAATGCAAAAAGATTTTATCTTCAAATACAAGAACTTTTCGTGGTTTTGTTGATTTTCAGCAAATGAACATATTTCAGCGAGCTCAAAGTTTTTTCTTTAATAGCGGAAGATTTTATCTTAAAATACAAGAACTGTTCGTGGTTCTTGTCAATTTTTGTTGGTTTTGATCTGAAGAACTTCTTTCAGTCAGCTCGATCTTTCTACCTCAAAGCAAAAAGATTTTATCTTCAAATACAAGAACTTTTCGTGGTTTTGTTGGTTTTCAGCAAATGAACATATTTCAGCGAACGAGAAGTTTTTTCTTCAATCGCGTCAGATTTTATCTTAAAATACAAGAACTTTTCGTGGTTCTTGTCAATTTTTGTTGGATTTCATCTCATGAACTTGTTTCAGTCAGCTAGATCTTTCTTCTTTAATGCAAAAAGATTTTATCTTCAAATACAAGAACTTTTCGTGGTTTTGTTGATTTTCAGCAAATGAACATATTTCAGCGAGCTCAAAGTTTTTTCTTTAATAGCGTCAGATTTTATCGTAAAATACAAGAACTTTTCGTGGTTCTTGTCAATTTTTGTTGGTTTTGATCTGATGAACTTCTTTCAGTCAGCTAGATCTTTCTTCTTTAATGCAAAAAGATTTTATCTTCAAATACAAGAACTTTTCGTGGTTTTGTTGATTTTCAGCAAATGAACATATTTCAGCGAGCTCAAAGTTTTTTCTTTAATAGCGGAAGATTTTATCTTAAAATACAAGAACTGTTCGTGGTTCTTGTCAATTTTTGTTGGTTTTGATCTGAAGAACTTCTTTCAGTCAGCTCGATCTTTCTACCTCAAAGCAAAAAGATTTTATCTTCAAATACAAGAACTTTTCGTGGTTTTGTTGGTTTTCAGCAAATGAACATATTTCAGCGAACTAGAAGTTTTTTCTTCAATCGCGTCAGATTTTATCTTAAAATACAAGAACTTTTCGTGGTTCTTGTCAATTTTTGTTGGATTTCATCTAATGAACTTGTTTCAGTCAGCTAGATCTTTCTTCTTTAATGCAAAAAGATTTTATCTTCAAATACAAGAACTTTTCGTGGTTTTGTTGATTTTCAGCAAATGAACATATTTCAGCGAGCTCAAAGTTTTTTCTTTAATAGCGTCAGATTTTATCTTAAAATACAAGAACTTTTCGTGGTTCTTGTCAATTTTTGTTGGTTTTGATCTGATGAACTTCTTTCAGTCAGCTCGATCTTTCTACCTCAAAGCAAAAAGATTTTATCTTCAAATACAAGAACTTTTCGTGGTTTTGTTAATTTTCAGCAAATAAACATATTTCAGCGAGCGAGAAGTTTTTTCTTTAATAGCGTCAGATTTTATCTTAAAATACAAGAACTTTTCGTGGTTCTTGTCAATTTTTGTTGGTTTTCATCTAATGAACTTATTTCAGTCAGCTCGATCTTTCTTCTTTAATGCAAAAAGATTGTATCTTCAAATACAAGAACTTTTCGTGGTTTTGTTGATTTTCAGCAAATGAACATATTTCAGCGAGCTCAAAGCTTTTTCTTTAATAGCGGAAGGTTTTATCTTAAAATACAAGAACCTTTCGTGGTTCTTGTCAATTTTTGTTGGTTTTCATCTAATGAACTTATTTCAGTCAGCTCGATCTTTCTTCTTTAATGCAAAAAGATTATATCTTCAAATACAAGAACTTTTCGTGGTTTTGTTGATTTTCAGCAAATGAACATATTTCAGCGAGCTCAAAGCTTTTTCTTTAATAGCGGAAGGTTTTATCTTAAAATACAAGAACCTTTCGTGGTTCTTGTCAATTTTTGTTGGTTTTCATCTGATGAACTTATTTCAGTCAGCTGGATCTTTCTTCTTCAAAGCAAAATGATTTTATCTTCAAATACAAGAACTTTTCGTGGTTTTGTTGGTTTTCAGCAAATGAACATACTTCAGCGAGCTAGAAGTTTTTTCTTCAATAGCGTCAGATTTTATCTTAAAATACAAGAACTTTTCGTGGTTCTTGTCAATTTTTGTTGGTTTTCATCTAATGAACTGATTTCAGTCAGCTGGATCTTTCTTCTTCAAAGCAAAAAGATTTTATCTTCAAATTCAAGAACTTTTCGTGGTTTTGTTGGTTTTCAGCAAATGAACATATTTCAGCGAGCTTGAAGTTTTTTCTTCAATAGCGTCAGATTTTATCTTAAAATACAAGAACGTTTCGTGGTTCTGGTCAATTTTTGCTGGTTTTCATCTAATGAACTTATTTCAGTCAGCTCGATCTTTCTTCTTCAAAGCAAAAAGATTTTATCTTCAAATACAAGAACTTTTCGTGGTTTTGTTGATTTTCAGCAAATGAACATATTTCAGCGATCGAGAAGTTTTTTCTTCAATAGCGTCAGATTTTATCTTAAAATACAAGAACTTTTCGTGGTTCTTGTCAATTTTTGTTGGTTTTCATCTAATGAACTGATTTCAGTCAGCTGGATCTTTCTTCTTCAAAGCAAAAAGATTTTATCTTCAAATTCAAGAACTTTTCGTGGTTTTGTTGGTTTTCAGCAAATGAACATATTTCAGCGAGCTTGAAGTTTTTTCTTCAATAGCGTCAGATTTTATCTTAAAATACAAGAACTTTTCGTGGTTCTTGTCAATTTTTGTTGGTTTTGATCTGATGAACTTATTTCAGTCAGCTCGATCTTTCTACCTCAAAGCAAAAAGATTTTATCTTCAAATACAAGAACTTTTCGTGGTTTTGTTGGTTTTCAGCAAATGAACATATTTCAGCGAGCTAGAAGTTTTTTCTTCAATCGCGTCAGATTTTATCTTAAAATACAAGAACTTTTCGTGGTTCTTGTCAATTTTTGTTGGTTTTCATCTAATGAACTTATTTCAGTCAGCTGGATCTTTCTTCTTCAAATCAAAAAGATTTTATCTTCAAATTCAAGAACTTTTCGTGGTTTTGTTGGTTTTCAGCAAATGAACATATTTCAGCGAGCTTGAAGTTTTTTCTTCAATAGCGTCAGATTTTATCTTAAAATACAAGAACTTTTCGTGGTTCTTGTCAATTTTTGTTGGTTTTCATCGAATGAACTTATTTCAGTCAGCTGGATCTTTCTTCTTCAAAGCAAAAAGATTTTATCTTCAAATTCAAGAACTTTTCGTGGTTTTGTTGGTTTTCAGCAAATGAACATATTTCAGCGAGCTTGAAGTTTTTTCTTCAGTAGCGTCAGATTTTATCTTAAAATACAAGAACTTTTAGTGGTTCTTGTTAATTTTTGTTGGTTTTCATGTAATCAACTTGTTTCAGTCAGCGAGATCTTTCTTCTTTAAAGCAAAAAGATTTTATCTTCAAATACAAGAACTTTTCGTGGTTTTTTTGATTTTCAGCAAATGAACATATTTCAGCGAGCAAGAAGTTTTTTCTTTAATAGCGTCAGATTTTATCTTAAAATACAAGAACGTTTCGTGGTTCTTGTCAATTTTTGTTGGTTTTCATCTAATGAACTTATTTCAGTCAGCTGGATCTTTCTTCTTCAAAGCAAAAAGATTTTATCTTCAAATTCAAGAACTTTTCGTGGTATTGTTGGTTTTCAGCAAATGAACATATTTCAGCGAGCTTGAAGTTTTTTCTTCAATAGCGTCAGATTTTATCTTAAAATACAAGAACTTTTCGTGGTTCTTGTCAATTTTTGTTGGTTTTGATCTGATGAACTTCTTTCAGTCAGCTCGATCTTTCTACCTCAAAGCAAAAAGATTTTATCTTCAAATACAAGAACTTTTCGTGGTTTTGTTAATTTTCAGCAAATGAACATATTTCAGCGAGCGAGAAGTTTTTTCTTTAATAGCGTCAGATTTTATCTTAAAATACAAGAACTTTTCGTGGTTCTTGTCAATTTTTGTTGGTTTTCATCTAATGAACTTGTTTCAGTCAGCTAGATCTTTCTTCTTTAATGCAAAAAGATTTTATCTTCAAATACAAGAACTTTTCGTGGTTTTGTTGATTTTCAGCAAATGAACATATTTCAGCGAGCTCAAAGTTTTTTCTTTAATAGCGTCAGATTTTCTCTTAAAATACAAGAACTTTTCGTGGTTTTGTCAATTTTTGTTGGTTTTCATCTAATGAACTTGTTTCAGTCAGCTAGATCTTTCTTCTTTAATGCAAAAAGATTTTATCTTCAAATACAAGAACTTTTCGTGGTTTTGTTGATTTTCAGCAAATTAACATATTTCAGCGAGCTCAAAGTTTTTTCTTTAATAGCAGAAGATTTTATCTTAAAATACAAGAACTTTTCGTGGTTCTTGTCAATTTTTGTTGGTTTTCATCGAATGAACTTATTTCAGTCAGCTGGATCTTTCTTCTTCAAAGCAAAAAGATTTTATCTTCAAATTCAAGAACTTTTCGTGGTTTTGTTGGTTTTCAGCAAATGAACATATTTCAGCGAGCTGGAAGTTTTTTCTTCAATAGCGTCAGATTTTATCTTAAAATACAAGAACTTTTCGTGGTTCTTGTCAATTTTTGTTGGTTTTTATCTGATGAACTTCTTTCAGTCAGCTCGATCTTTCCACCTCAAAGCAAAAAGATTTTATCTTCAAATACAAGAACTTTTCGTGGTTATGTTAATTTTCAGCAAATGAACATATTTCAGCGAGCGAGAAGTTTTTTCTTTAATAGCGGAAGATTTTATCTTAAAATACAAGAACTTTTCGTGGTTCTGGTCAATTCTTCTGCTATCAAAGACAAAACTTTGAGCTCGCTGAAATATGTTAATTTGCTGAAAATCAACAAAACCACGAAAAGTTCTTGTATTTGAAGATAAAATCTTTTTGCATTAAAGTGGTTCTTTAAAGCAAAAAGATTTTATCTTCAAATACAAGAACTTTTCGTGGTTTTGTTGGTTTTCAGCAAATGAACATATTTCAGCGAGCTGGAAGTTTTTTCTTCAATCGCGTCAGATTTTATCTTAAAATACAATAACTTTTCGTGGTTCTTGTCAATTTTTGTTGGTTTTCATCTGATGAACTTGTTTCAGTCAGCTAGATCTTTCTTCTTTAATGCAAAAAGATTTTATCTTCAAATACAAGAACTTTTCGTTGTTTTGTTGATTTTCAGCAAATGAACATATTTCAGCGAGCTCAAAGTTTTTTCTTTAATAGCGGAAGATTTTATCTTAAAATACAAGAACTGTTCGTGGTTCTTGTCAATTTTTGTTGGTTTTGATCTGAAGAACTTCTTTCAGTCAGCTCGATCTTTGCACCTCAAAGCAAAAAGATTTTATCTTCAAATACAAGAACTTTTCGTGGTTTTGTTGGTTTTCAGCAAATGAACATATTTCAGCAAACTAGAAGTTTTTTCTTCAATCGCGTCAGATTTTATCTTAAAATACAAGAACTTTTCGTGGTTCTTGTCAATTTTTGTTGGTTTTCATCTAATGAACTTGTTTCAGTCAGCTAGATCTTTCTTCTTTAATGCAAAAAGATTTTATCTTCAAATACAAGAACTTTTCGTGGTTTTGTTGATTTTCAGCAAATGAACATATTTCAGCGAGCTCAAAGTTTTTTCTTTAATAGCGTCAGATTTTATCTTAAAATACAAGAACTTTTCGTGGTTCTTGTCAATTTTTGTTGGTTTTGATCTGATGAACTTCTTTCAGTCAGCTCGATCTTTCTTCTTTAATGCAAAAAGATTGTATCTTCAAATACAAGAACTTTTCGTGGTTTTGTTGATTTTCAGCAAATGAACATATTTCAGCGAACTCAAAGCTTTTTCTTTAATAGCGGAAGGTTTTATCTTAAAATACAAGAACCTTTCGTGGTTCTTGTCAATTTTTGTTGGTTTTCATCTGATGAACTTATTTCAGTCAGCTAGATCTTTCTTCTTCAAAGCAAAATGATTTTATCTTCAAATACAAGAACTTTTCGTGGTTTTGTTGGTTTTCAGCAAATGAACATACTTCAGCGAGCTAGAAGTTTTTTCTTCAATAGCGTCAGATTTTATCTTAAAATACAAGAACTTTTCGTGGTTCTTGTCAATTTTTGTTGGTTTTCATCTAATGAACTTATTTCAGTCAGCTGGATCTTTCTTCTTCAAAGCAAAAAGATTTTATCTTCAAATTCAAGAACTTTTCGTGGTTTTGTTGGTTTTCAGCAAATGAACATATTTCAGCGAGCTTGAAGTTTTTTCTTCAATAGCGTCAGATTTTATATTAAAATACAAGAACTTTTCGTGGTTCTTGTCAATTTTTGTTGGTTTTCATCAAATCAACTTGTTTCAGTCAGCGAGATCTTTCTTCTTTAAAGCAAAAAGATTTTATCTTCAAATACAAGAACTTTTCGTGGTTTTTTTAGATTTTCAGCAAATGAACATATTTCAGCGAGCAAGAAGTTTTTTCTTTAATAGCGTCAGATTTTATCTTAAAATACAAGAACTTTTCGTGGTTCTTGTCAATTTTTGTTGGTTTTCATCGAATGAACATGTTTCAGTCAGCTAGATCTTTCTTCTTTAAAGCAAAAAGATTTTATCTTCAAATACAAGAACTTTTCGTGGTTTTGTTGATTTTCAGCAAATGAACATATTTCAGCGAGCAAGAAGTTTTTTCTTTAATAGCGGAAGGTTTTATCTTAAAATACAAGAACCTTTCGTGGTTCTTGTCAATTTTTGTTGGTTTTCATCTAATGAACTTATTTCAGTCAGCTGGATCTTTCTTCTTCAAAGCAAAAATATTTTATCTTTAAATACAAGAACTTTTCGTGGTTTTGTTGATTTTCAGCAAATGAGCATATTTCAGCGAGCAAGAAGTTTTTTCTTTAATAGCGTCAGATTTTATCTTAAAATACAAGAACTTTTCGTGGTTCTCGTCAATTTTTGTTGGTTTTCATCTAATGAACTTATTTCAGTCAGCGAGATCTTTCTTCTTCAAAGCAAAAAGATTTTATCTTCAAATACAAGAACTTTTCGTGGTTTTGTTGATTTTCAGCAAATGAACATATTTCAGCGATCTAGCAGTTTTTTCTTCAATAGCGTCAGATTTTATCTTAAAATAGAAGAACTTTTCGTGGTTCTTGTCAATTTTTGTTGGTTTTTATCTGATGAACTTCTTTCAGTCAGCGAGATCTTTCTACCTCAAAGCAAAAAGATTTTATCTTCAAATACAAGAACTTTTCGTGGTTTTGTTGGTTTTCAGCAAATGAACATATTTCAGCGAGCTAGAAGTTTTTTCTTCAATCGCGTCAGATTTTATCTTAAAATACAAGAACTTTTCGTGGTTCTTGTCAATTTTTGTTGGTTTTCATCGAATGAACTTATTTCAGTCAGCTGGATCTTTCTTCTTCAAAGCAAAAAGATTTTATCTTCAAATTCAAGAACTTTTCGTGGTTTTGTTGGTTTTCAGCAAATGAACATATTTCAGCGAGCTTGAAGTTTTTTCTTCAATAGCGTCAGATTTTATCTTAAAATACAAGAACTTTTCGTGGTTCTTGTCAATTTTTGTTGGTTTTGATCTGATGAACTTCTTTCAGTCAGCTCGATCTTTCTACCTCAAAGCAAAAAGATTTTATCTTCAAATACAAGAACTTTTCGTGGTTTTGTTAATTTTCAGCAAATGAACATATTTCAGCGAGCGAGAAGTTTTTTCTTTAATAGCGGAAGATTTTATCTTAAAATACAAGAACGTTTCGTGGTTCTGGTCAATTTTTGTTGGTTTTCATCTAATGAACTTATTTCAGTCAGCTAGATCTTTCTTCTTCAAAGCAAAAAGATTTTATCTTCAAATACAAGAACTTTTCGTGGTTTTGTTGATTTTCAGCAAATGAACATATTTCAGCGATCGAGAAGTTTTTTCTTCAATAGCGTCAGATTTTATCTTAAAATACAAGAACTTTTCGTGGTTCTTGTCAATTTTTGTTGGTTTTCATCTAATGAACTGATTTCAGTCAGCTGGATCTTTCTTCTTCAAAGCAAAAAGATTTTATCTTCAAATTCAAGAACTTTTCGTGGTTTTGTTGGTTTTCAGCAAATGAACATATTTCAGCGAGCTTGAAGTTTTTTCTTCAATAGCGTCAGATTTTATCTTAAAATACAAGAACTTTTCGTGGTTCTTGTCAATTTTTGTTGGTTTTGATCTGATCAACTTATTTCAGTCAGCTCGATCTTTCTACCTCAAAGCAAAAAGATTTTATCTTCAAATACAAGAACTTTTCGTGGTTTTGTTGGTTTTCAGCAAATGAACATATTTCAGCGAGCTAGAAGTTTTTTCTTCAATCGCGTCAGATTTTATTTTAAAATACAAGAACTTTTCGTGGTTCTTGTCAATTTTTGTTGGTTTTCATCTAATGAACTTATTTCAGTCAGCTGGATCTTTCTTCTTCAAATCAAAAAGATTTTATCTTCAAATTCAAGAACTTTTCGTGGTTTTGTTGGTTTTCAGCAAATGAACATATTTCAGCGAGCTTGAAGTTTTTTCTTCAATAGCGTCAGATTTTATCTTAAAATACAAGAACTTTTCGTGGTTCTTGTCAATTTTTGTTGGTTTTCATCGAATGAACTTATTTCAGTCAGCTGGATCTTTCTTCTTCAAAGCAAAAAGATTTTATCTTCAAATTCAAGAACTTTTCGTGGTTTTGTTGGTTTTCAGCAAATGAACATATTTCAGCGAGCTTGAAGTTTTTTCTTCAGTAGCGTCAGATTTTATCTTAAAATACAAGAACTTTTCGTGGTTCTTGTTAATTTTTGTTGGTTTTCATCTAATCAACTTGTTTCAGTCAGCGAGATCTTTCTTCTTTAAAGCAAAAAGATTTTATCTTCAAATACAAGAACTTTTCGTGGTTTTTTTGATTTTCAGCAAATGAACATATTTCAGCGAGCAAGAAGTTTTTTCTTTAATAGCGTCAGATTTTATCTTAAAATACAAGAACGTTTCGTGGTTCTTGTCAATTTTTGTTGGTTTTCATCTAATGAACTTATTTCAGTCAGCTGGATCTTTCTTCTTCAAAGCAAAAAGATTTTATCTTCAAATTCAAGAACTTTTCGTGGTATTGTTGGTTTTCAGCAAATGAACATATTTCAGCGAGCTTGAAGTTTTTTCTTCAATAGCGTCAGATTTTATCTTAAAATACAAGAACTTTTCGTGGTTCTTGTCAATTTTTGTTGGTTTTGATCTGATGAACTTCTTTCAGTCAGCTCGATCTTTCTACCTCAAAGCAAAAAGATTTTATCTTCAAATACAAGAACTTTTCGTGGTTTTGTTAATTTTCAGCAAATGAACATATTTCAGCGAGCGAGAAGTTTTTTCTTTAATAGCGGAAGATTTTATCTTAAAATACAAGAACTTTTCGTGGTTCTGGTCAATTCTTCTGCTATCAAAGACAAAACTTTGAGCTCGCTGAAATATGTTAATTTGCTGAAAATCAACAAAACCACGAAAAGTTCTTGTATTTGAAGATAAAATCTTTTTGCATTAAAGTGGTTCTTTAAAGCAAAAAGATTTTATCTTCAAATACAAGAACTTTTCGTGGTTTTGTTGGCTTTCAGCAAATGAACATATTTCAGCGAGCTAGAAGTTTTTTCTTCAATCGCGTCAGATTTTATCTTAAAATACAAGAACTTTTCGTGGTTCTTGTCAATTTTTGTTGGTTTTCATCTAATGAACTTGTTTCAGTCAGCTAGATCTTTCTTCTTTAATGCAAAAAGATTTTATCTTCAAATACAAGAACTTTTCGTGGTTTTGTTGATTTTCAGCAAATGAACATATTTCAGCGAGCTCAAAGTTTTTTCTTTAATAGCGGAAGATTTTATCTTAAAATACAAGAACTGTTCGTGGTTCTTGTCAATTTTTGTTGGTTTTGATCTGAAGAACTTCTTTCAGTCAGCTCGATCTTTCTACCTCAAAGCAAAAAGATTTTATCTTCAAATACAAGAACTTTTCGTGGTTTTGTTGGTTTTCAGCAAATGAACATATTTCAGCGAACTAGAAGTTTTTTCTTCAATCGCGTCAGATTTTATCTTAAAATACAAGAACTTTTCGTGGTTCTTGTCAATTTTTGTTGGTTTTCATCTAATGAACTTGTTTCAGTCAGCTAGATCTTTCTTCTTTAATGCAAAAAGATTTTATCTTCAAATACAAGAACTTTTCGTGGTTTTGTTGATTTTCAGCAAATGAACATATTTCAGCGAGCTCAAAGTTTTTTCTTTAATAGCGTCAGATTTTATCTTAAAATACAAGAACTTTTCGTGGTTCTTGTCAATTTTTGTTGGTTTTGATCTGATGAACTTCTTTCAGTCAGCTCGATCTTTCTACCTCAAAGCAAAAAGATTTTATCTTCAAATACAAGAACTTTTCGTGGTTTTGTTAATTTTCAGCAAATAAACATATTTCAGCGAGCGAGAAGTTTTTTCTTTAATAGCGTCAGATTTTATCTTAAAATACAAGAACTTTTCGTGTTTCTTGTCAATTTTTGTTGGTTTTCATCTAATGAACTTGTTTCAGTCAGCTAGATCTTTCTTCTTTAATGCAAAAAGATTGTATCTTCAAATACAAGAACTTTTCGTGGTTTTGTTGATTTTGAGCAAATGAACATATTTCAGCGAGCAAGAAGTTTTTTCTTTAATAGCGTCAGATTTTATCTTAAAATACAAGAACTTTTCGTGGTTCTTGTCAATTTTTGTTGGTTTTCATCGAATGAACTTATTTCAGTCAGCTCGATCTTTCTTCTTTAATGCAAAAAGATTGTATCTTCAAATACAAGAACTTTTCGTGGTTTTGTTGATTTTCAGCAAATGAACATATTTCAGCGAGCTCAAAGCTTTTTCTTTAATAGCGGAAGGTTTTATCTTAAAATACAAGAACCTTTCGTGGTTCTTGTCAATTTTTGTTGGTTTTCATCTGATGAACTTATTTCAGTCAGCTGGATCTTTCTTCTTCAAAGCAAAAAGATTTTATCTTCAAATTCAAGAACTTTTCGTGGTATTGTTGGTTTTCAGCAAATGAACATATTTCAGCGAGCTTGAAGTTTTTTCTTCAATAGCGTCAGATTTTATCTTAAAATACAAGAACTTTTCGTGGTTCTTGTCAATTTTTGTTGGTTTTGATCTGATGAACTTCTTTCAGTCAGCTCGATCTTTCTACCTCAAAGCAAAAAGATTTTATCTTCAAATACAAGAACTTTTCGTGGTTTTGTTAATTTTCAGCAAATGAACATATTTCAGCGAGCGAGAAGTTTTTTCTTTAATAGCGGAAGATTTTATCTTAAAATACAAGAACTTTTCGTGGTTCTGGTCAATTCTTCTGCTATCAAAGACAAAACTTTGAGCTCGCTGAAATATGTTAATTTGCTGAAAATCAACAAAACCACGAAAAGTTCTTGTATTTGAAGATAAAATCTTTTTGCATTAAAGTGGTTCTTTAAAGCAAAAAGATTTTATCTTCAAATACAAGAACTTTTCGTGGTTTTGTTGGCTTTCAGCAAATGAACATATTTCAGCGAGCTAGAAGTTTTTTCTTCAATCGCGTCAGATTTTATCTTAAAATACAAGAACTTTTCGTGGTTCTTGTCAATTTTTGTTGGTTTTCATCTAATGAACTTGTTTCAGTCAGCTAGATCTTTCTTCTTGAATTCAAAAAGATTTTATCTTCAAATACAAGAACTTTTCGTGGTTTTGTTGATTTTCAGCAAATGAACATATTTCAGCGAGCTCAAAGTTTTTTCTTTAATAGCGGAAGATTTTATCTTAAAATACAAGAACTGTTCGTGGTTCTTGTCAATTTTTGTTGGTTTTGATCTGAAGAACTTCTTTCAGTCAGCTCGATCTTTCTACCTCAAAGCAAAAAGATTTTATCTTCAAATACAAGAACTTTTCGTGGTTTTGTTGGTTTTCAGCAAATGAACATATTTCAGCGAACTAGAAGTTTTTTCTTCAATCGCGTCAGATTTTATCTTAAAATACAAGAACTTTTCGTGGTTCTTGTCAATTTTTGTTGGTTTTCATCTAATGAACTTGTTTCAGTCAGCTAGATCTTTCTTCTTTAATGCAAAAAGATTTTATCTTCAAATACAAGAACTTTTCGTGGTTTTGTTGATTTTCAGCAAATGAACATATTTCAGCGAGCTCAAAGTTTTTTCTTTAATAGCGTCAGATTTTATCTTAAAATACAAGAACTTTTCGTGGTTCTTGTCAATTTTTGTTGGTTTTGATCTGATGAACTTCTTTCAGTCAGCTCGATCTTTCTACCTCAAAGCAAAAAGATTTTATCTTCAAATACAAGAACTTTTCGTGGTTTTGTTAATTTTCAGCAAATAAACATATTTCAGCGAGCGAGAAGTTTTTTCTTTAATAGCGTCAGATTTTATCTTAAAATACAAGAACTTTTCGTGTTTCTTGTCAATTTTTGTTGGTTTTCATCTAATGAACTTGTTTCAGTCAGCTAGATCTTTCTTCTTTAATGCAAAAAGATTGTATCTTCAAATACAAGAACTTTTCGTGGTTTTGTTGATTTTGAGCAAATGAACATATTTCAGCGAGCAAGAAGTTTTTTCTTTAATAGCGTCAGATTTTATCTTAAAATACAAGAACTTTTCGTGGTTCTTGTCAATTTTTGTTGGTTTTCATCGAATGAACTTATTTCAGTCAGCTCGATCTTTCTTCTTTAATGCAAAAAGATTGTATCTTCAAATACAAGAACTTTTCGTGGTTTTGTTGATTTTCAGCAAATGAACATATTTCAGCGAGCTCAAAGCTTTTTCTTTAATAGCGGAAGGTTTTATCTTAAAATACAAGAACCTTTCGTGGTTCTTGTCAATTTTTGTTGGTTTTCATCTGATGAACTTATTTCAGTCAGCTAGATCTTTCTTCTTCAAAGCAAAATGATTTTATCTTCAAATACAAGAACTTTTCGTGGTTTTGTTGGTTTTCAGCAAATGAACATACTTCAGCGAGCTAGAAGTTTTTTCTTCAATAGCGTCAGATTTTATCTTAAAATACAAGAACTTTTCGTGGTTCTTGTCAATTTTTGTTGGTTTTCATCGAATGAACATGTTTCAGTCAGCTAGATCTTTCTTCTTTAATGCAAAAAGATTGTATCTTCAAATACAAGAACTTTTCGTGGTTTTGTTGATTTTCAGCAAATGAACATATTTCAGCGAGCTCAAAGTTTTTTCTTTAATAGCGGAAGGTTTTATCTTAAAATACAAGAACCTTTCGTGGTTCTTGTCAATTTTTGTTGGTTTTCATCTAATGAACTTATTTCAGTCAGCTAGATCTTTCTTCTTCAAAGCAAAAATATTTTATCTTTAAATACAAGAACTTTTCGTGGTTTTGTTGATTTTCAGCAAATGAACATATTTCAGCGAGCAAGAAGTTTTTTCTTTAATAGCGTCAGATTTTATCTTAAAATACAAGAACTTTTCGTGGTTCTTGTCAATTTTTGTTGGTTTTCATCTAATGAACTTATTTCAGTCAGCTAGATCTTTCTTCTTCAAAGCAAAAAGATTTTATCTTCAAATACAAGAACTTTTCGTGGTTTTGTTGATTTTCAGCAAATGAACATATTTCAGCGATCTAGCAGTTTTTTCTTCAATAGCGTCAGATTTTATCTTAAAATACAAGAACTTTTCGTGGTTCTTGTCAATTTTTGTTGGTTTTCATCTAATGAACTTATTTCAGTCAGCTGGATCTTTCTTCTTCAAAGCAAAAAGATTTTATCTTCAAATTCAAGAACTTTTCGTGGTTTTGTTGGTTTTCAGCAAATGAACATATTTCAGCGAGCTCAAAGTTTTTTCTTTAATAGCGGAAGGTTTTATCTTAAAATACAAGAACCTTTCGTGGTTCTTGTCAATTTTTGTTGGTTTTCATCTCATGAACTTATTTCAGTCAGCCAGATCTTTCTTCTTCAAAGCAAAAAGATTTTATCTTCAAATACAAGAACTTTTCGTGGTTTTGTTGGTTTTCAGCAAAGGAACATATTTCAGCGAGCTTGAAGTTTTTTCTTCAATAGCGTCAGATTTTGTCTTAAAATACAAGAACTTTTCGTGGATCTTGTCAATTTTTGTTGGTTTTCATCTAATGAACTTATTTCAGTCAGCTGGATCTTTCTTCTTCAAAGCAAAAAGATTTTATCTTCAAATACAAGAACTTTTCGTGGTTTTGTTGGTTATCAGCAAATGAACATATTTCAGCGAACTAGAAGTTTTTTCTTCAATAGCGTCAGATTTTATCTTAAAATACAAGAACTTTTCGTGGTTCTTGTCAATTTTGTTGGTTTTCATCGAATGAACTTATTTCAGTCAGCTGGATCTTTCTTCTTCAAAGCAAAAAGATTTTATCTTCAAATTCAAGAACTTTTCGTGGTTTTGTTGGTTTTCAGCAAATGAACATATTTCAGCGAGCTTGAAGTTTTTTCTTCAATAGCGTCAGATTTTATCTTAAAATACAAGAACTTTTCGTGGTTCTTGTCAATTTTTGTTGGTTTTGATCTGAAGAACTTCTTTCAGTCAGCTCGATCTTTCTACCTCAAAGCAAAAAGATTTTATCTTCAAATACAAGAACATTTCGTGGTTTTGTTGGTTTTCAGCAAATGAACATATTTCAGCGAGCTGGAAGTTTTTTCTTCAATAGCGTCAGATTTTATCTTAAAATACAAGAACTTTTCGTGGTTCTTGTCAATTTTTGTTGGTTTTCATCTAATGAACTTATTTCAGTCAGCTGGATCTTTCTTCTTCAAAGCAAAAAGATTTTATCTTCAAATTCAAGAACTTTTCGTGGTTTTGTTGGTTTTCAGCAAATGAACATATTTCAGCGAGCTCAAAGTTTTTTCTTTAATAGCGGAAGGTTTTATCTTAAAATACAAGAACCTTTCGTGGTTCTTGTCAATTTTTGTTGGTTTTCATCTCATGAACTTATTTCAGTCAGCCAGATCTTTCTTCTTCAAAGCAAAAAGATTTTATCTTCAAATACAAGAACTTTTCGTGGTTTTGTTGGTTTTCAGCAAAGGAACATATTTCAGCGAGCTTGAAGTTTTTTCTTCAATAGCGTCAGATTTTGTCTTAAAATACAAGAACTTTTCGTGGATCTTGTCAATTTTTGTTGGTTTTCATCTAATGAACTTATTTCAGTCAGCTGGATCTTTCTTCTTCAAAGCAAAAAGATTTTATCTTCAAATACAAGAACTTTTCGTGGTTTTGTTGGTTATCAGCAAATGAACATATTTCAGCGAACTAGAAGTTTTTTCTTCAATAGCGTCAGATTTTATCTTAAAATACAAGAACTTTTCGTGGTTCTTGTCAATTTTGTTGGTTTTCATCGAATGAACTTATTTCAGTCAGCTGGATCTTTCTTCTTCAAAGCAAAAAGATTTTATCTTCAAATTCAAGAACTTTTCGTGGTTTTGTTGGTTTTCAGCAAATGAACATATTTCAGCGAGCTTGAAGTTTTTTCTTCAATAGCGTCAGATTTTATCTTAAAATACAAGAACTTTTCGTGGTTCTTGTCAATTTTTGTTGGTTTTGATCTGAAGAACTTCTTTCAGTCAGCTCGATCTTTCTACCTCAAAGCAAAAAGATTTTATCTTCAAATACAAGAACATTTCGTGGTTTTGTTGGTTTTCAGCAAATGAACATATTTCAGCGAGCTGGATGTTTTTTCTTCAATAGCGTCAGATTTTATCTTAAAATACAAGAACTTTTCGTGGTTCTTGTCAATTTTTGTTGGTTTTCATCTAATGAACTTGTTTCAGTCAGCTAGATATTTCTTCTTTAATGCAAAAAGATTTTATCTTCAAATACAAGAACTTTTCGTGGTTTTGTTGATTTTCTGCAAATGAACATATTTCAGCGAGCAAGAAGTTTTTTCTTTAATAGCGTCAGATTTTATCTTAAAATACAAGAACTTTTCGTGGTTCTTGTCAATTTTTGTTGGTTTTCATCTAATGAACTTGTTTCAGTCAGCTCGATCTTTCTTCTTTAATGCAAAAAGATTTTATCTTCAAATACAAGAACTTTTCGTGGTTTTGTTGATTTTCAGCAAATGAACATATTTCAGCGAGCTGAAAGTTTTTTCTTTAATAGAGGAAGATTTTATCTTAAAATACAAGAACTTTTCGTGGTTCTTGTCAATTTTTGTTGGTTTTCATCTAATGAACTTATTTCAGTCAGCTAGATCTTTCTTCTTCAAAGCAAAAAGATTTTATCTTCAAATACAAGAACTTTTCGTGGTTTTGTTGATTTTCAGCAAATGAACATATTTCAGCGAGCTGAAAGTTTTTTCTTTAATAGCGGAAGATTTTATCTTAAAATACAAGAACTTTTCGTGGTTCTTGTCAATTTTTGTTGGTTTTCATCTAATGAACTTATTTCAGTCAGCTAGATCTTTCTTCTTCAAAGCAAAAAGATTTTATCTTCAAATGCAAGAACTTTTCGTGGTTTTGTTGGTTTTCAGCAAATGAACATATTTCAGCGAGCTTGAAGTTTTTTCTTCAATAGCGTCAGATTTTATCTTAAAATACAAGAACCTTTCGTGGTTCTTGTCAATTTTTGTTGGTTTTCATCGAATGAACTTATTTCAGTCAGCTCGATCTTTCTTCTTCAAAGCAAAAAGATTTTATCTTCAAATACAAGAACTTTTCGTGGTTTTGTTGGTTTTCAGCAAATGAACATATTTCAGCGAGCTAGAAGTTTTTTCTTCAATAGCGTCAGATTTTATCTTAAAATACAAGAACTTTTCGTGGTTCTTGTCAATTTTTGTTGGTTTTCATCGAATGAACTTATTTCAGTCAGCTAGATCTTTCTTCTTTAATGCAAAAAGATTTTATCTTCAAATACAAGAACTTTTCGTGGTTTTGTTGATTTTCAGCAAATGAACATATTTCAGCGAGCTCAAAGTTTTTTTTTTCATAGCAGAAGATTTTATCTTAAAATACAAGAACTTTTCGTGGTTCTTGTCAATTTTTGTTGGTTTTCATCTAATGAACTTATTTCAGTCAGCTAGATCTTTCTTCATCAAAGCAAAAAGATTTTATCTTCAAATACAAGAACTTTTCGTGGTTTTGTTGGTTTTCAGCAAATGAACATATTTCAGCGAGCAAGAAGTTTTTTCTTTAATAGCGTCAGATTTTATCTTAAAATACAAGAACTTTTCGTGGTTCTTGTCAATTTTTGTTGGTTTTCATCTAATGAACTTGTTTCAGTCAGCTAGATCTTTCTTCTTCAAAGCAAAAAGATTTTATCTTCAAATACAAGAACTTTTCGTGGTTTTGTTGATTTTCTGCAAATTAACATATTTCAGCGAGCTCAAAGTTTTTTCTTTAATAGAAGAAGATTTTATCTTAAAATACAAGAACTTTTCGTGGTTCTTGTCAATTTTTGTTGGTTTTCATCTAATGAACTTATTTCAGTCAGCTGGATCTTTCTTCTTCAAAGCAAAAAGATTTTATCTTCAAATACAAGAACTTTTCGTGGTTTTGTTGGTTTTCAGCAAATGAACATATTTCAGCGAGCGAGAAGTTTTTTCTTCAATCGCGTCAGATTTTATCTTAAAATACAAGAACTTTTCGTGGTTCTTGTCAATTTTTGTTGGTTTTCATCGAATGAACTTATTTCAGTCAGCTGGATCTTTCTTCTTCAAAGCAAAAAGATTTTATCTTCAAATACAAGAACTTTTCGTGGTTTTGTTGGTTTTCAGCAAATGAACATATTTCAGCGAGCTTGAAGTTTTTTCTTCAATAGCGTCAGATTTTGTCTTAAAATACAAGAACTTTTCGTGGATCTTGTCAATTTTTGTTGGTTTTCATCTAATGAACTTATTTCAGTCAGCTGGATCTTTCTTCTTCAAAGCAAAAAGATTTTATCTTCAAATACAAGAACTTTTCGTGGTTTTGTTGGTTATCAGCAAATGAACATATTTCAGCGAACTAGAAGTTTTTTCTTCAATAGCGTCAGATTTTATCTTAAAATACAAGAACTTTTCGTGGTTCTTGTCAATTTTTGTTGGTTTTCATCTAATGAACTTGTTTCAGTCAGCTAGATATTTCTTCTTTAATGCAAAAAGATTTTATCTTCAAATACAAGAACTTTTCGTGGTTTTGTTGATTTTCTGCAAATGAACATATTTCAGCGAGCAAGAAGTTTTTTCTTTAATAGCGTCAGATTTTATCTTAAAATACAAGAACTTTTCGTGGTTCTTGTCAATTTTTGTTGGTTTTCATCTAATGAACTTGTTTCAGTCAGCTCGATCTTTCTTCTTTAATGCAAAAAGATTTTATCTTCAAATACAAGAACTTTTCGTGGTTTTGTTGATTTTCAGCAAATGAACATATTTCAGCGAGCTGAAAGTTTTTTCTTTAATAGCGGAAGATTTTATCTTAAAATACAAGAACTTTTCGTGGTTCTTGTCAATTTTTGTTGGTTTTCATCTAATGAACTTATTTCAGTCAGCTAGATCTTTCTTCTTCAAAGCAAAAAGATTTTATCTTCAAATGCAAGAACTTTTCGTGGTTTTGTTGGTTTTCAGCAAATGAACATATTTCAGCGAGCTTGAAGTTTTTTCTTCAATAGCGTCAGATTTTATCTTAAAATACAAGAACCTTTCGTGGTTCTTGTCAATTTTTGTTGGTTTTCATCGAATGAACTTATTTCAGTCAGCGAGATCTTTCTTCTTCAAAGCAAAAAGATTTTATCTTCAAATACAAGAACTTTTCGTGGTTTTGTTGGTTTTCAGCAAATGAACATATTTCAGCGAGCTCAAAGTTTTTTTTTTCATAGCAGAAGATTTTATCTTAAAATACAAGAACTTTTCGTGGTTCTTGTCAATTTTTGTTGGTTTTCATCCAATGAACTTATTTCAGTCAGCTGGATCTTTCTTCTTCAATGCAAAAAGATTTTATCTTCAAATACAAGAACTTTTCGTGGTTTTGTTGATTTTCAGCAAATGAACATATTTCAGCGAGCTCAAAGTTTTTTCTTTAATAGCGGAAGGTTTTATCTTAAAATACAAGAACCTTTCGTGGTTCTTGTCAATTTTTGTTGGTTTTCATCTCATGAACTTATTTCAGTCAGCTGGATCTTTCTTCTTCAAAGCAAAAAGATTTTATCTTCAAATACAAGAACTTTTCGTGGTTTTGTTGGTTTTCAGCAAATGAACATATTTCAGCGAGCTAGAAGTTTTTTCTTCAATAGCGTCAGATTTTATCTTCAAATTCAAGAACTTTTCGTGGTTTTGTTGGTTTTCAGCAAATGAACATATTTCAGCGAGCTTGAAGTTTTTTCTTCAATAGCGTCAGATTTTATCTTAAAATACAAGAACTTTTCGTGGTTCTTGTCAATTTTTGTTGGTTTTGATCTGAAGAACTTCTTTCAGTCAGCTCGATCTTTCTACCTCAAAGCAAAAAGATTTTATCTTCAAATACAAGAACTTTTCGTGGTTTTGTTGATTTTCTGCAAATTAACATATTTCAGCGAGCTCAAAGTTTTTTCTTTAATAGCAGAAGATTTTATCTTAAAATACAAGAACTTTTCGTGGTTCTTGTCAATTTTTGTTGGTTTTCATCTAATGAACTTATTTCAGTCAGCTGGATCTTTCTTCTTCAAAGCAAAAAGATTTTATCTTCAAATACAAGAACTTTTCGTGGTTTTGTTGGTTTTCAGCAAATGAACATATTTCAGCGAACTAGAAGTTTTTTCTTCAATCGCGTCAGATTTTATCTTAAAATACAAGAACTTTTCGTGGTTCTTGTCAATTTTTGTTGGTTTTCATCGAATGAACTTATTTCAGTCAGCTGGATCTTTCTTCTTCAAAGCAAAAAGATTTTATCTTCAAATTCAAGAACTTTTCGAGGTTTTGTTGGTTTTCAGCAAATGAACATTTCAGCGAGCTTGAAGTTTTTTCTTCAATAGCGTCAGATTTTATCTTAAAATACAAGAACTTTTCGTGGTTCTTGTCAATTTTTGTTGGTTTTGATCTGAAGAACTTCTTTCAGTCAGCTCGATCTTTCTACCTCAAAGCAAAAAGATTTTATCTTCAAATACAAGAACTTTTCGTGGTTTTGTTGGTTTTCAGCAAATGAACATATTTCAGCGAGCTAGAAGTTTTTTCTTTAATAGCGTCAGATTTTATCTTAAAATACAAGAACTTTTCGTGGTTCTTGTCAATTTTTGTTGGTTTTCATCTAATGAACTTGTTTCAGTCAGCTAGATATTTCTTCTTTAATGCAAAAAGATTTTATCTTCAAATACAAGAACTTTTCGTGGTTTTGTTGATTTTCAGCAAATGAACATATTTCAGCGAGCAAGAAGTTTTTTCTTTAATTGCGTCAGATTTTATCTTAAAATACAAGATCTTTTCGTGGTTCTTGTCAATTTTTGTTGGTTTTCATCTAATGAACTTGTTTCAGTCAGCTCGATCTTTCTTCTTTAATGCAAAAAGATTTTATCTTCAAATACAAGAACTTTTCGTGGTTTTGTTGATTTTCAGCAAATGAACATATTTCAGCGAGCTGAAAGTTTTTTCTTTAATAGCGGAGGATTTTATCTTAAAATACAAGAACTTTTCGTGGTTCTTGTCAATTTTTGTTGGTTTTCATCTAATGAACTTATTTCAGTCAGCTGGATCTTTCTTCTTCAAAGCAAAAAGATTTTATCTTCAAATGCAAGAACTTTTCGTGGTTTTGTTGGTTTTCAGCAAATGAACATATTTCAGCGAGCGAGAAGTTTTTTCTTCAATAGCGTCAGATTTTATCTTAAAATACAAGAACCTTTCGTGGTTCTTGTCAATTTTTGTTGGTTTTCATCGAATGAACTTATTTCAGTCAGCGAGATCTTTCTTCTTCAAAGGAAAAAGATTTTATCTTCAAATACAAGAACTTTTCGTGGTTTTGTTGGTTTTCAGCAAATGAACATATTTCAGCGAGCTAGAAGTTTTTTCTTCAATAGCGTCAGATTTTATCTTAAAATACAAGAACTTTTCGTGGTTCTTGTCAATTTTTGTTGGTTTTCATCGAATGAACTTATTTCAGTCAGCTCGATCTTTCTTCTTTAATGCAAAAAGATTTTATCTTCAAATACAAGAACTTTTCGTGGTTTTGTTGATTTTCAGCAAATGAACATATTTCAGCGAGCTCAAAGTTTTTTTTTTCATAGCAGAAGATTTTATCTTAAAATACAAGAACTTTTCGTGGTTCTTGTCAATTTTTGTTGGTTTTCATCCAATGAACTTATTTCAGTCAGCTGGATCTTTCTTCTTCAATGCAAAAAGATTTTATCTTCAAATACAAGAACTTTTCGTGGTTTTGTTGATTTTCAGCAAATGAACATATTTCAGCGAGCTCAAAGTTTTTTCTTTAATAGCGGAAGGTTTTATCTTAAAATACAAGAACCTTTCGTGGTTCTTGTCAATTTTTGTTGGTTTTCATCTCATGAACTTATTTCAGTCAGCTAGATCTTTCTTCTTCAAAGCAAAAAGATTTTATCTTCAAATACAAGAACTTTTCGTGGTTTTGTTGGTTTTCAGCAAATGAACATATTTCAGCGAGCTAGAAGTTTTTTCTTCAATCGCGTCAGATTTTATCTTCAAATTCAAGAACTTTTCGTGGTTTTGTTGGTTTTCAGCAAATGAACATATTTCAGCGAGCTTGAAGTTTTTTCTTCAATAGCGTCAGATTTTATCTTAAAATACAAGAACTTTTCGTGGTTCTTGTCAATTTTTGTTGGTTTTGATCTGAAGAACTTCTTTCAGTCAGCTCGATCTTTCTACCTCAAAGCAAAAAGATTTTATCTTCAAATACAAGAACTTTTCGTGGTTTTGTTGATTTTCTGCAAATTAACATATTTCAGCGAGCTCAAAGTTTTTTCTTTAATAGCAGAAGATTTTATCTTAAAATACAAGAACTTTTCGTGGTTCTTGTCAATTTTTGTTGGTTTTCATCGAATGAACTTATTTCAGTCAGCTAGATCTTTCTTCTTTAATGCAAAAAGATTTTATCTTCAAATACAAGAACTTTTCGTGGTTTTGTTGATTTTCAGCAAATGAACATATTTCAGCGAGCTCAAAGTTTTTTTTTTCATAGCAGAAGATTTTATCTTAAAATACAAGAACTTTTCGTGGTTCTTGTCAATTTTTGTTGGTTTTCATCTAATGAACTTATTTCAGTCAGCTAGATCTTTCTTCTTCAAAGCAAAAAGATTTTATCTTCAAATACAAGAACTTTTCGTGGTTTTGTTGGTTTTCAGCAAATGAACATATTTCAGCGAGCTGGAAGTTTTTTCTTTAATAGCGTCAGATTTTATCTTAAAATACAAGAACTTTTCGTGGTTCTTGTCAATTTTTGTTGGTTTTCATCTAATGAACTTGTTTCAGTCAGCTAGATCTTTCTTCTTCAAAGCAAAAAGATTTTATCTTCAAATACAAGAACTTTTCGTGGTTTTGTTGATTTTCTGCAAATTAACATATTTCAGCGAGCTCAAAGTTTTTTCTTTAATAGCAGAAGATTTTATCTTAAAATACAAGAACTTTTCGTGGTTCTTGTCAATTTTTGTTGGTTTTCATCTAATGAACTTATTTCGGTCAGCTGGATCTTTCTTCTTCAAAGCAAAAAGATTTTATCTTCAAATACAAGAACTTTTCGTGGTTTTGTTGGTTTTCAGCAAATGAACATATTTCAGCGAACTAGAAGTTTTTTCTTCAATCGCGTCAGATTTCATCTTAAAATACAAGAACTTTTCGTGGTTCTTGTCAATTTTTGTTGGTTTTCATCGAATGAACTTATTTCAGTCAGCTGGATCTTTCTTCTTCAAAGCAAAAAGATTTTATCTTCAAATTCAAGAACTTTTCGAGGTTTTGTTGGTTTTCAGCAAATGAACATTTCAGCGAGCTTGAAGTTTTTTCTTCAATAGCGTCAGATTTTATCTTAAAATACAAGAACTTTTCGTGGTTCTTGTCAATCTTTGTTGGTTTTGATCTGAAGAACTTCTTTCAGTCAGCTCGATCTTTCTACCTCAAAGCAAAAAGATTTTATCTTCAAATACAAGAACTTTTCGTGGTTTTGTTGGTTTTCAGCAAATGAACATATTTCAGCGAGCTAGAAGTTTTTTCTTCAATAGCGTCAGATTTTATCTTAAAATACAAGAACTTTTCGTGGTTCTTGTCAATTTTTGTTGGTTTTCATCTAATGAACTTGTTTCAGTCAGCTAGATATTTCTTCTTTAATGCAAAAAGATTTTATCTTCAAATACAAGAACTTTTCGTGGTTTTGTTGATTTTCAGCAAATGAACATATTTCAGCGAGCAAGAAGTTTTTTCTTTAATTGCGTCAGATTTTATCTTAAAATACAAGATCTTTTCGTGGTTCTTGTCAATTTTTGTTGGTTTTCATGTAATGAACTTGTTTCAGTCAGCTCGATCTTTCTTCTTTAATGCAAAAAGATTTTATCTTCAAATACAAGAACTTTTCGTGGTTTTGTTGATTTTCAGCAAATGAACATATTTCAGCGAGCTGAAAGTTTTTTCTTTAATAGCGGAGGATTTTATCTTAAAATACAAGAACTTTTCGTGGTTCTTGTCAATTTTTGTTGGTTTTCATCTAATGAACTTATTTCAGTCAGCTAGATCTTTCTTCTTCAAAGCAAAAAGATTTTATCTTCAAATGCAAGAACTTTTCGTGGTTTTGTTGGTTTTCAGCAAATGAACATATTTCAGCGAGCGAGAAGTTTTTTCTTCAATAGCGTCAGATTTTATCTTAAAATACAAGAACCTTTCGTGGTTCTTGTCAATTTTTGTTGGTTTTCATCAAATGAACTTATTTCAGTCAGCGAGATCTTTCTTCTTCAAAGCAAAAAGATTTTATCTTCAAATACAAGAACTTTTCGTGGTTTTGTTGGTTTTCAGCAAATGAACATATTTCAGCGAGCTAGAAGTTTTTTCTTCAATAGCGTCAGATTTTATCTTAAAATACAAGAACTTTTCGTGGTTCTTGTCAATTTTTGTTGGTTTTCATCGAATGAACTTATTTCAGTCAGCTAGATCTTTCTTCTTTAATGCAAAAAGATTTTATCTTCAAATACAAGAACTTTTCGTGGTTTTGTTGATTTTCAGCAAATGAACATATTTCAGCGAGCTCAAAGTTTTTTTTTTCATAGCAGAAGATTTTATCTTAAAATACAAGAACTTTTCGTGGTTCTTGTCAATTTTTGTTGGTTTTCATCCAATGAACTTATTTCAGTCAGCTGGATCTTTCTTCTTCAATGCAAAAAGATTTTATCTTCAAATACAAGAACTTTTCGTGGTTTTGTTGATTTTCAGCAAATGAACATATTTCAGCGAGCTCAAAGTTTTTTCTTTAATAGCGGAAGGTTTTATCTTAAAATACAAGAACCTTTCGTGGTTCTTGTCAATTTTTGTTGGTTTTCATCTCATGAACTTATTTCAGTCAGCTAGATCTTTCTTCTTCAAAGCAAAAAGATTTTATCTTCAAATACAAGAACTTTTCGTGGTTTTGTTGGTTTTCAGCAAATGAACATATTTCAGCGAGCTAGAAGTTTTTTCTTCAATAGCGTCAGATTTTATCTTCAAATTCAAGAACTTTTCGTGGTTTTGTTGGTTTTCAGCAAATGAACATATTTCAGCGAGCTTGAAGTTTTTTCTTCAATAGCGTCAGATTTTATCTTAAAATACAAGAACTTTTCGTGGTTCTTGTCAATTTTTGTTGGTTTTGATCTGAAGAACTTCTTTCAGTCAGCTCGATCTTTCTACCTCAAAGCAAAAAGATTTTATCTTCAAATACAAGAACTTTTCGTGGTTTTGTTGATTTTCTGCAAATTAACATATTTCAGCGAACTAGAAGTTTTTTCTTCAATCGCGTCAGATTTTATCTTAAAATACAAGAACTTTTCGTGGTTCTTGTCAATTTTTGTTGGTTTTCATCGAATGAACTTATTTCAGTCAGCTGGATCTTTCTTCTTCAAAGCAAAAAGATTTTATCTTCAAATTCAAGAACTTTTCGTGGTTTTGTTGGTTTTCAGCAAATGAACATTTCAGCGAGCTTGAAGTTTTTTCTTCAATAGCGTCAGATTTTATCTTAAAATACAAGAACTTTTCGTGGTTCTTGTCAATTTTTGTTGGTTTTGATCTGAAGAACTTCTTTCAGTCAGCTCGATCTTTCTACCTCAAAGCAAAAAGATTTTATCTTCAAATACAAGAACTTTTCGTGGTTTTGTTGGTTTTCAGCAAATGAACATATTTCAGCGAGCTAGATGTTTTTTCTTCAATAGCGTCAGATTTTATCTTAAAATACAAGAACTTTTCGTGGTTCTTGTCAATTTTTGTTGGTTTTCATCTAATGAACTTGTTTCAGTCAGCTAGATATTTCTTCTTTAATGCAAAAAGATTTTATCTTCAAATACAAGAACTTTTCGTGGTTTTGTTGATTTTCAGCAAATGAACATATTTCAGCGAGCAAGAAGTTTTTTCTTTAATTGCGTCAGATTTTATCTTAAAATACAAGATCTTTTCGTGGTTCTTGTCAATTTTTGTTGGTTTTCATCTAATGAACTTGTTTCAGTCAGCTCGATCTTTCTTCTTTAATGCAAAAAGATTTTATCTTCAAATACAAGAACTTTTCGTGGTTTTGTTGATTTTCAGCAAATGAACATATTTCAGCGAGCGAGAAGTTTTTTCTTCAATAGCGTCAGATTTTATCTTAAAATACAAGAACCTTTCGTGGTTCTTGTCAATTTTTGTTGGTTTTCATCGAATGAACTTATTTCAGTCAGCGAGATCTTTCTTCTTCAAAGCAAAAAGATTTTATCTTCAAATACAAGAACTTTTCGTGGTTTTGTTGGTTTTCAGCAAATGAACATATTTCAGCGAGCTAGAAGTTTTTTCTTCAATAGCGTCAGATTTTATCTTAAAATACAAGAACTTTTCGTGGTTCTTGTCAATTTTTGTTGGTTTTCATCGAATGAACTTATTTCAGTCAGCTAGATCTTTCTTCTTTAATGCAAAAAGATTTTATCTTCAAATACAAGAACTTTTCGTGGTTTTGTTGATTTTCAGCAAATGAACATATTTCAGCGAGCTCAAAGTTTTTTTTTTCATAGCAGAAGATTTTATCTCAAAATACAAGAACTTTTCGTGGTTCTTGTCAATTTTTGTTGGTTTTCATCTAATGAACTTATTTCAGTCAGCTAGATCTTTCTTCTTCAAAGCGAAAAGATTTTATCTTCAAATACAAGAACTTTTCGTGGTTTTGTTGGTTTTCAGCAAATGAACATATTTCAGCGAGCTAGAAGTTTTTTCTTCAATAGCGTCAGATTTTATCTTAAAATACAAGAACTTTTTGTGGTTCTTGTCAATTTTTGTTGGTTTTCATCGAATGAACTTGTTTCAGTTATCTAGATCTTTCTTCTTTAATGCAAAAAGATTTTATCTTCAAATACAAGAACTTTTCGTGGTTTTGTTGATTTTCAGCAAATGAACATATTTCAGCGAGCTCAAAGTTTTTTCTTTAATAGCGTCAGATTTTATCTTAAAATACAAGAACTTTTCGTGGTTCTTGTCAATTTTTGTTGGTTTTCATCTAATGAACTTGTTTCAGTCAGCTAGATCTTTCTTCTTTAATGCAAAAAGATTTTATCTTCAAATACAAGAACTTTTCGTGGTTTTGTTGATTTTCAGCAAATGAACATATTTCAGCGAGCTCAAAGTTTTTTCTTTAATAGCGTCAGATTTTATCTTAAAATACAAGAACTTTTCGTGGTTCTTGTCAATTTTTGTTGGTTTTCATCTAATGAACTTGTTTCAGTCAGCTAGATCTTTCTTCTTTAATGCAAAAAGATTTTATCTTCAAATACAAGAACTTTTCGTGGTTTTGTTGATTTTCAGCAAATTAACATATTTCAGCGAGCTCAAAGTTTTTTCTTTAATAGCAGAAGATTTTATCTTAAAATACAAGAACTTTTCGTGGTTCTTGTCAATTTTTGTTGGTTTTCATCGAATGAACTTATTTCAGTCAGCTGGATCTTTCTTCTTCAAAGCAAAAAGATTTTATCTTCAAATTCAAGAACTTTTCGTGGTTTTGTTGGTTTTCAGCAAATGAACATATTTCAGCGAGCTAGAAGTTTTTTCTTCAATAGCGTCAGATTTTATCTTAAAATACAAGAACTTTTCGTGGTTCTTGTCAATTTTTGTTGGTTTTCATCGAATGAACTTATTTCAGTCAGCTGGATCTTTCTTCTTCAAAGCAAAAAGATTTTATCTTCAAATTCAAGAACTTTTCGTGGTTTTGTTGGTTTTCAGCAAATGAACATATTTCAGCGAGCTTGAAGTTTTTTCTTCAATAGCGTCAGATTTTATCTTAAAATACAAGAACTTTTCTTGGTTCTTGTCAATTTTTGTTGGTTTTGATCTGATGAACTTCTTTCAGTCAGCTCGATCTTTCTACCTCAAAGCATAAACATTTTATCTTCAAATACAAGAACTTTTCGTGGTTTTGTTAATTTTCAGCAAATGAACATATTTCAGCGAGCGAGAAGTTTTTTCTTTAATAGCGGAAGATTTTATCTTAAAATACAAGAACGTTTCGTGGTTCTGGTCAATTTTTGTTGGTTTTCATCTAATGAACTTATTTCAGTCAGCTAGATCTTTCTTCTTCAAAGCAAAAAGATTTTATCTTCAAATACAAGAACTTTTCGTGGTTTTGTTGATTTTCAGCAAATGAACTTATTTCAGCGATCGAGAAGTTTTTTCTTCAATAGCGTCAGATTTTATCTTAAAATACAAGAACTTTTCGTGGTTCTTGTCAATTTTTGTTGGTTTTCATCTAATGAACTGATTTCAGTCAGCTGGATCTTTCTTCTTCAAAGCAAAAAGATTTTATCTTCAAATTCAAGAACTTTTCGTGGTTTTGTTGGTTTTCAGCAAATGAACATATTTCAGCGAGCTTGAAGTTTTTTCTTCAATAGCGTCAGATTTTATCTTAAAATACAAGAACTTTTCGTGGTTCTTGTCAATTTTTGTTGGTTTTGATCTGATGAACTTATTTCAGTCAGCTCGATCTTTCTACCTCAAAGCAAAAAGATTTTATCTTCAAATACAAGAACTTTTCGTGGTTTTGTTGGTTTTCAGCAAATGAACATATTTCAGCGAGCTCGAAGTTTTTTCTTCAATCGCGTCAGATTTTATCTTAAAATACAAGAACTTTTCGTGGTTCTTGTCAATTTTTGTTGGTTTTCATCTAATGAACTTATTTCAGTCAGCTGGATCTTTCTTCTTCAAATCAAAAAGATTTTATCTTCAAATTCAAGAACTTTTCGTGGTTTTGTTGGTTTTCAGCAAATGAACATATTTCAGCGAGCTTGAAGTTTTTTCTTCAATAGCGTCAGATTTTATCTTAAAATACAAGAACTTTTCGTGGTTCTTGTCAATTTTTGTTGGTTTTCATCGAATGAACTTATTTCAGTCAGCTGGATCTTTCTTCTTCAAAGCAAAAAGATTTTATCTTCAAATTCAAGAACTTTTCGTGGTTTTGTTGGTTTTCAGCAAATGAACATATTTCAGCGAGCTTGAAGTTTTTTCTTCAATAGCGTCAGATTTTATCTTAAAATACAAGAACTTTTCGTGGTTCTTGTTAATTTTTGTTGGTTTTCATCTAATCAACTTGTTTCAGTGAGCGAGATCTTTCTTCTTTAAAGCAAAAAGATTTTATCTTCAAATACAAGAACTTTTCGTGGTTTTGTTGGTTTTCAGCAAATGAACATATTTCAGCGAGCTAGAAGTTTTTTCTTCAATCGCGTCAGATTTTATCTTAAAATACAAGAACTTTTCGTGGTTCTTGTCAATTTTTGTTGGTTTTCATCTAATGAACTTATTTCAGTCAGCTGGATCTTTCTTCTTCAAATCAAAAAGATTTTATCTTCAAATTCAAGAACTTTTCGTGGTTTTGTTGGTTTTCAGCAAATGAACATATTTCAGCGAGCTTGAAGTTTTTTCTTCAATAGCGTCAGATTTTATCTTAAAATACAAGAACTTTTCGTGGTTCTTGTCAATTTTTGTTGGTTTTCATCGAATGAACTTATTTCAGTCAGCTGGATCTTTCTTCTTCAAAGCAAAAAGATTTTATCTTCAAATTCAAGAACTTTTCGTGGTTTTGTTGGTTTTCAGCAAATGAACATATTTCAGCGAGCTTGAAGTTTTTTCTTCAATAGCGTCAGATTTTATCTTAAAATACAAGAACTTTTCGTGGTTCTTGCTAATTTTTGTTGGTTTTCATCTAATCAACTTGTTTCAGTCAGCGAGATCTTTCTTCTTTAAAGCAAAAAGATTTTATCTTCAAATACAAGAACTTTTCGTGGTTTTTTTGATTTTCAGCAAATGAACATATTTCAGCGAGCAAGAAGTTTTTTCTTTAATAGCGTCAGATTTTATCTTAAAATACAAGAACTTTTCGTGGTTCTTGTCAATTTTTGTTGGTTTTGATCTGATGAACTTCTTTCAGTCAGCTCGATCTTTCGACCTCAAAGCAAAAAGATTTTATCTTCAAATACAAGAACTTTTCGTGGTTTTGTTAATTTTCAGCAAATGAACATATTTCAGCGAGCGAGAAGTTTTTTCTTTAATAGCGGAAGATTTTATCTGAAAATACAAGAACTTTTCGTGGTTCTGGTCAATTGTTCTGCTATCAAAGACAAAACTTTGAGCTCGCTGAAATATGTTAATTTGCTGAAAATCAACAAAAACCACGAAAAGTTCTTGTATTTGAAGATAAAATCTTTTTGCATTAAAGTGGTTCTTTAAAGCAAAAAGATTTTATCTTCAAATACAAGAACTTTTCGTGGTTTTGTTGGCTTTCAGCAAATGAACATATTTCAGCGAGCTAGAAGTTTTTTCTTCAATCGCGTCAGATTTTATCTTAAAATACAATAACTTTTCTTGTTTCTTGTCAATTTTTGTTGGTTTTCATCTGATGAACTTGTTTCAGTCAGCTAGATCTTTCTTCTTTAATGCAAAAATATTTTATCTTCAAATACAAGAACTTTTCGTGGTTTTGTTGATTTTCAGCAAATGAACATATTTCAGCGAGCTCAAAGTTTTTTCTTTAATAGCGGAAGATTTTATCTTAAAATACAAGAACTGTTCGTGGTTCTTGTCAATTTTTGTTGGTTTTGATCTGAAGAACTTCTTTCAGTCAGCTCGATCTTTCTACCTCAAAGCAAAAAGATTTTATCTTCAAATACAAGAACTTTTCGTGGTTTTTGTTGGTTTTCAGCAAATGAACATATTTCAGCGAACTAGAAGTTTTTTCTTCAATCGCGTCAGATTTTATCTTAAAATACAAGAACTTTTCGTGGTTCTTGTCAATTTTTGTTGGTTTTCATCTAATGAACTTGTTTCAGTCAGCTAGATCTTTCTTCTTTAATGCAAAAAGATTTTATCTTCAATACAAGAACTTTTCGTGGTTTTGTTGATTTTCAGCAAATGAACATATTTCAGCGAGCTAGAAGTTTTTTCTTCAATAGCGTCAGATTTTATCTTGAAATACAAGAACTTTTCGTGGTTCTTGTCAATTTTTGTTGGTTTTCATCTAATGAACTTATTTCAGTCAGCTCGATCTTTCTTCCTCAAAGCAAAAAGATTTTATCTTCAAATACAAGAACTTTTCGTGGTTTTGTTGGTTTTCAGCAAATGAACATATTTCAGCGAGCTTGAAGTTTTTTCTTCAATAGCGTCAGATTTTATCTTAAAATACAAGAACCTTTCGTGGTTCTTGTCAATTTTTGTTGGTTTTCATCGAATGAACTTATTTCAGTCAGCGAGATCTTTCTTCTTCAAAGCAAAAAGATTTTATCTTCAAATACAAGAACTTTTCGTGGTTTTGTTGGTTTTCAGCAAATGAACATATTTCAGCGAGCTAGAAGTTTTTTCTTCAATAGCGTCAGATTGTATCTTAAAATACAAGAACTTTTCGTGGTTCTTGTCAATTTTTGTTGGTTTTCATCGAATGAACTTATTTCAGTCAGCTAGATCTTTCTTCTTTAATGCAAAAAGATTTTATCTTCAAATACAAGAACTTTTCGTGGTTTTGTTGATTTTCAGCAAATGAACATATTTCAGCGAGCTCAAAGTTTTTTTTTTCATAGCAGAAGATTTTATCTTAAAATACAAGAACTTTTCGTGGTTCTTGTCAATTTTTGTTGGTTTTCATCTAATGAACTTATTTCAGTCAGCTAGATCTTTCTTCATCAAAGCAAAAAGATTTTATCTTCAAATACAAGAACTTTTCGTGGTTTTGTTGGTTTTCAGCAAATGAACATATTTCAGCGAGCAAGAAGTTTTTTCTTTAATAGCGTCAGATTTTATCTTAAAATGCAAGAACTTTTCGTGGTTCTTGTCAATTTTTGTTGGTTTTCATCTAATGAACTTGTTTCAGTCAGCTAGATCTTTCTTCTTCAAAGCAAAAAGATTTTATCTTCAAATACAAGAACTTTTCGTGGTTTTGTTGATTTTCTGCAAATTAACATATTTCAGCGAGCTCAAAGTTTTTTCTTTAATAGCAGAAGATTTTATCTTAAAATACAAGAACTTTTCGTGGTTCTTGTCAATTTTTGTTGGTTTTCATCTAATGAACTTATTTCAGTCAGCTGGATCTTTCTTCTTCAAAGCAAAAAGATTTTATCTTCAAATACAAGAACTTTTCGTGGTTTTGTTGGTTTTCAGCAAATGAACATATTTCAGCGAACTAGAAGTTTTTTCTTCAATCGCGTCAGATTTTATCTTAAAATACAAGAACTTTTCGTGGTTCTTGTCAATTTTTGTTGGTTTTCATCGAATGAACTTATTTCAGTCAGCTGGATCTTTCTTCTTCAAAGCAAAAAGATTTTATCTTCAAATTCAAGAACTTTTCGAGGTTTTGTTGGTTTTCAGCAAATGAACATTTCAGCGAGCTTGAAGTTTTTTCTTCAATAGCGTCAGATTTTATCTTAAAATACAAGAACTTTTCGTGGTTCTTGTCAATTTTTGTTGGTTTTGATCTGAAGAACTTCTTTCAGTCAGCTCGATCTTTCTACCTCAAAGCAAAAAGATTTTATCTTCAAATACAAGAACTTTTCGTGGTTTTGTTGGTTTTCAGCAAATGAACATATTTCAGCGAGCTAGAAGTTTTTTCTTCAATAGCGTCAGATTTTATCTTAAAATACAAGAACTTTTCGTGGTTCTTGTCAATTTTTGTTGGTTTTCATCTAATGAACTTGTTTCAGTCAGCTAGATATTTCTTCTTTAATGCAAAAAGATTTTATCTTCAAATACAAGAACTTTTCGTGGTTTTGTTGATTTTCAGCAAATGAACATATTTCAGCGAGCAAGAAGTTTTTTCTTTAATTGCGTCAGATTTTATCTTAAAATACAAGATCTTTTCGTGGTTCTTGTCAATTTTTGTTGGTTTTCATCTAATGAACTTGTTTCAGTCAGCTCGATCTTTCTTCTTTAATGCAAAAAGATTTTATCTTCAAATACAAGAACTTTTCGTGGTTTTGTTGATTTTCAGCAAATGAACATATTTCAGCGAGCTGAAAGTTTTTTCTTTAATAGCGGAGGATTTTATCTTAAAATACAAGAACTTTTCGTGGTTCTTGTCAATTTTTGTTGGTTTTCATCTAATGAACTTATTTCAGTCAGCTAGATCTTTCTTCTTCAAAGCAAAAAGATTTTATCTTCAAATGCAAGAACTTTTCGTGGTTTTGTTGGTTTTCAGCAAATGAACATATTTCAGCGAGCGAGAAGTTTTTTCTTCAATAGCGTCAGATTTTATCTAAAATACAAAAACCTTTCGTGGTTCTTGTCAATTTTTGTTGGTTTTCATCGAATGAACTTATTTCAGTCAGCGAGATCTTTCTTCTTCAAAGCAAAAAGATTTTATCTTCAAATACAAGAACTTTTCGTGGTTTTGTTGGTTTTCAGCAAATGAACATATTTCAGCGAGCTAGAAGTTTTTTCTTCAATAGCGTCAGATTTTATCTTAAAATACAAGAACTTTTCGTGGTTCTTGTCAATTTTTGTTGGTTTTCATCGAATGAACTTATTTCAGTCAGCTCGATCTTTCTTCTTTAATGCAAAAAGATTTTATCTTCAAATACAAGAACTTTTCGTGGTTTTGTTGATTTTCAGCAAATGAACATATTTCAGCGAGCTCAAAGTTTTTTTTTCATAGCAGAAGATTTTATCTTAAAATACAAGAACTTTTCGTGGTTCTTGTCAATTTTTGTTGGTTTTCATCCAATGAACTTATTTCAGTCAGCTGGATCTTTCTTCTTCAATGCAAAAAGATTTTATCTTCAAATACAAGAACTTTTCGTGGTTTTGTTGATTTTCAGCAAATGAACATATTTCAGCGAGCTCAAAGTTTTTTCTTTAATAGCGGAAGGTTTTATCTTAAAATACAAGAACCTTTCGTGGTTCTTGTCAATTTTTGTTGGTTTTCATCTCATGAACTTATTTCAGTCAGCTAGATCTTTCTTCTTCAAAGCAAAAAGATTTTATCTTCAAATACAAGAACTTTTCGTGGTTTTGTTGGTTTTCAGCAAATGAACATATTTCAGCGAGCTAGAAGTTTTTTCTTCAATAGCGTCAGATTTTATCTTCAAATTCAAGAACTTTTCGTGGTTTTGTTGGTTTTCAGCAAATGAACATATTTCAGCGAGCTTGAAGTTTTTTCTTCAATAGCGTCAGATTTTATCTTAAAATACAAGAACTTTTCGTGGTTCTTGTCAATTTTTGTTGGTTTTGATCTGAAGAACTTCTTTCAGTCAGCTCGATCTTTCTACCTCAAAGCAAAAAGATTTTATCTTCAAATACAAGAACTTTTCGTGGTTTTGTTGATTTTCTGCAAATTAACATATTTCAGCGAGCTCAAAGTTTTTTCTTTAATAGCAGAAGATTTTATCTTAAAATACAAGAACTTTTCGTGGTTCTTGTCAATTTTTGTTGGTTTTCATCGAATGAACTTATTTCAGTCAGCTAGATCTTTCTTCTTTAATGCAAAAAGATTTTATCTTCAAATACAAGAACTTTTCGTGGTTTTGTTGATTTTCAGCAAATGAACATATTTCAGCGAGCTCAAAGTTTTTTTTTTCATAGCAGAAGATTTTATCTTAAAATACAAGAACTTTTCGTGGTTCTTGTCAATTTTTGTTGGTTTTCATCTAATGAACTTATTTCAGTCAGCTAGATCTTTCTTCTTCAAAGCAAAAAGATTTTATCTTCAAATACAAGAACTTTTCGTGGTTTTGTTGGTTTTCAGCAAATGAACATATTTCAGCGAGCTTGAAGTTTTTTCTTTAATAGCGTCAGATTTTATCTTAAAATACAAGAACTTTTCGTGGTTCTTGTCAATTTTTGTTGGTTTTCATCTAATGAACTTGTTTCAGTCAGCTAGATCTTTCTTCTTCAAAGCAAAAAGATTTTATCTTCAAATACAAGAACTTTTCGTGGTTTTGTTGATTTTCTGCAAATTAACATATTTCAGCGAGCTCAAAGTTTTTTCTTTAATAGCAGAAGATTTTATCTTAAAATACAAGAACTTTTCGTGGTTCTTGTCAATTTTTGTTGGTTTTCATCTAATGAACTTATTTCAGTCAGCTGGATCTTTCTTCTTCAAAGCAAAAAGATTTTATCTTCAAATACAAGAACTTTTCGTGGTTTTGTTGGTTTTCAGCAAATGAACATATTTCAGCGAACTAGAAGTTTTTTCTTCAATCGCGTCAGATTTCATCTTAAAATACAAGAACTTTTCGTGGTTCTTGTCAATTTTTGTTGGTTTTCATCGAATGAACTTATTTCAGTCAGCTGGATCTTTCTTCTTCAAAGCAAAAAGATTTTATCTTCAAATTCAAGAACTTTTCGAGGTTTTGTTGGTTTTCAGCAAATGAACATTTCAGCGAGCTTGAAGTTTTTTCTTCAATAGCGTCAGATTTTATCTTAAAATACAAGAACTTTTCGTGGTTCTTGTCAATCTTTGTTGGTTTTGATCTGAAGAACTTCTTTCAGTCAGCTCGATCTTTCTACCTCAAAGCAAAAAGATTTTATCTTCAAATACAAGAACTTTTCGTGGTTTTGTTGATTTTCAGCAAATGAACATATTTCAGCGAGCAAGAAGTTTTTTCTTTAATTGCGTCAGATTTTATCTTAAAATACAAGATCTTTTCGTGGTTCTTGTCAATTTTTGTTGGTTTTCATGTAATGAACTTGTTTCAGTCAGCTCGATCTTTCTTCTTTAATGCAAAAAGATTTTATCTTCAAATACAAGAACTTTTCGTGGTTTTGTTGATTTTCAGCAAATGAACATATTTCAGCGAGCTGAAAGTTTTTTCTTTAATAGCGGAGGATTTTATCTTAAAATACAAGAACTTTTCGTGGTTCTTGTCAATTTTTGTTGGTTTTCATCTAATGAACTTATTTCAGTCAGCTAGATCTTTCTTCTTCAAAGCAAAAAGATTTTATCTTCAAATGCAAGAACTTTTCGTGGTTTTGTTGGTTTTCAGCAAATGAACATATTTCAGCGAGCGAGAAGTTTTTTCTTCAATAGCGTCAGATTTTATCTTAAAATACAAGAACCTTTCGTGGTTCTTGTCAATTTTTGTTGGTTTTCATCGAATGAAATTATTTCAGTCAGCGAGATCTTTCTTCTTCAAAGCAAAAAGATTTTATCTTCAAATACAAGAACTTTTCGTGGTTTTGTTGGTTTTCAGCAAATGAACATATTTCAGCGAGCTAGAAGTTTTTTCTTCAATAGCGTCAGATTTTATCTTAAAATACAAGAACTTTTCGTGGTTCTTGTCAATTTTTGTTGGTTTTCATCGAATGAACTTATTTCAGTCAGCTAGATCTTTCTTCTTTAATGCAAAAAGATTTTATCTTCAAATACAAGAACTTTTCGTGGTTTTGTTGATTTTCAGCAAATGAACATATTTCAGCGAGCTCAAAGTTTTTTTTTTCATAGCAGAAGATTTTATCTTAAAATACAAGAACCTTTCGTGGTTCTTGTCAATTTTTGTTGGTTTTCATCTCATGAACTTATTTCAGTCAGCTAGATCTTTCTTCTTCAAAGCAAAAAGATTTTATCTTCAAATACAAGAACTTTTCGTGGTTTTGTTGGTTTTCAGCAAATGAACATATTTCAGCGAGCTAGAAGTTTTTTCTTCAATAGCGTCAGATTTTATCTTCAAATTCAAGAACTTTTCGTGGTTTTGTTGGTTTTCAGCAAATGAACATATTTCAGCGAGCTTGAAGTTTTTTCTTCAATAGCGTCAGATTTTATCTTAAAATACAAGAACTTTTCGTGGTTCTTGTCAATTTTTGTTGGTTTTGATCTGAAGAACTTCTTTCAGTCAGCTCGATCTTTCTACCTCAAAGCAAAAAGATTTTATCTTCAAATACAAGAACTTTTCGTGGTTTTGTTGATTTTCTGCAAATTAACATATTTCAGCGAGCTCAAAGTTTTTTCTTTAATAGCAGAAGATTTTATCTTAAAATACAAGAACTTTTCGTGGTTCTTGTCAATTTTTGTTGGTTTTCATCTAATGAACTTATTTCAGTCAGCTGGATCTTTCTTCTTCAAAGCAAAAAGATTTTATCTTCAAATACAAGAACTTTTCGTGGTTTTGTTGGTTTTCAGCAAATGAACATATTTCAGCGAACTAGAAGTTTTTTCTTCAATCGCGTCAGATTTTATCTTAAAATACAAGAACTTTTCGTGGTTCTTGTCAATTTTTGTTGGTTTTCATCGAATGAACTTATTTCAGTCAGCTGGATCTTTCTTCTTCAAAGCAAAAAGATTTTATCTTCAAATTCAAGAACTTTTCGTGGTTTTGTTGGTTTTCAGCAAATGAACATTTCAGCGAGCTTGAAGTTTTTTCTTCAATAGCGTCAGATTTTATCTTAAAATACAAGAACTTTTCGTGGTTCTTGTCAATTTTTGTTGGTTTTCATCGAATGAACTTATTTCAGTCAGCTGGATCTTTCTTCTTCAAAGCAAAAAGATTTTATCTTCAAATTCAAGAACTTTTCGAGGTTTTGTTGGTTTTCAGCAAATGAACATTTCAGCGAGCTTGAAGTTTTTTCTTTAATAGCGTCAGATTTTATCTTAAAATACAAGAACTTTTCGTGGTTCTTATCAATTTTTGTTGGTTTTCATCTAATGAACTTGTTTCAGTCAGCTAGATCTTTCTTCTTCAAAGCAAAAAGATTTTATCTTCAAATACAAGAACTTTTCGTGGTTTTGTTGATTTTCTGCAAATTAACATATTTCAGCGAGCTCAAAGTTTTTTCTTTAATAGCAGAAGATTTTATCTTAAAATACAAGAACTTTTCGTGGTTCTTGTCAATTTTTGTTGGTTTTCATCTGATGAACTTATTTCAGTCAGCTGGATCTTTCTTCTTCAAAGCAAAAAGATTTTATCTTCAAATACAAGAACTTTTCGTGGTTTTGTTGGTTTTCAGCAAATGAACATATTTCAGCGAACTAGAAGTTTTTTCTTCAATCGCGTCAGATTTCATCTTAAAATACAAGAACTTTTCGTGGTTCTTGTCAATTTTTGTTGGTTTTCATCGAATGAACTTATTTCAGTCAGCTGGATCTTTCTTCTTCAAAGCAAAAAGATTTTATCTTCAAATTCAAGAACTTTTCGAGGTTTTGTTGGTTTTCAGCAAATGAACATTTCAGCGAGCTTGAAGTTTTTTCTTCAATAGCGTCAGATTTTATCTTAAAATACAAGAACTTTTCGTGGTTCTTGTCAATCTTTGTTGGTTTTGATCTGAAGAACTTCTTTCAGTCAGCTCGATCTTTCTACCTCAAAGCAAAAAGATTTTATCTTCAAATACAAGAACTTTTCGTGGTTTTGTTGGTTTTCAGCAAATGAACATATTTCAGCGAGCTAGAAGTTTTTTCTTCAATAGCGTCAGATTTTATCTTAAAATACAAGAACTTTTCGTGGTTCTTGTCAATTTTTGTTGGTTTTCATCTAATGAACTTGTTTCAGTCAGCTAGATATTTCTTCTTTAATGCAAAAAGATTTTATCTTCAAATACAAGAACTTTTCGTGGTTTTGTTGATTTTCAGCAAATGAACATATTTCAGCGAGCAAGAAGTTTTTTCTTTAATTGAGTCAGATTTTATCTTAAAATACAAGATCTTTTCGTGGTTCTTGTCAATTTTTGTTGGTTTTCATGTAATGAACTTGTTTCAGTCAGCTAGATCTTTCTTCTTTAATGCAAAAAGATTTTATCTTCAAATACAAGAACTTTTCGTGGTTTTGTTGATTTTCAGCAAATGAACATATTTCAGCGAGCTGAAAGTTTTTTCTTTAATAGCGGAGGATTTTATCTTAAAATACAAGAACTTTTCGTGGTTCTTGTCAATTTTTGTTGGTTTTCATCTAATGAACTTATTTCAGTCAGCTAGATCTTTCTTCTTCAAAGCAAAAAGATTTTATCTTCAAATGCAAGAACTTTTCGTGGTTTTGTTGGTTTTCAGCAAATGAACATATTTCAGCGAGCGAGAAGTTTTTTCTTCAATAGCGTCAGATTTTATCTTAAAATACAAGAACCTTTCGTGGTTCTTGTCAATTTTTGTTGGTTTTCATCGAATGAACTTATTTCAGTCAGCGAGATCTTTCTTCTTCAAAGCAAAAAGATTTTATCTTCAAATACAAGAACTTTTCGTGGTTTTGTTGGTTTTCAGCAAATGAACATATTTCAGCGAGCTAGAAGTTTTTTCTTCAATAGCGTCAGATTTTATCTTAAAATACAAGAACCTTTCGTGGTTCTTGTCAATTTTTGTTGGTTTTCATCTCATGAACTTATTTCAGTCAGCTAGATCTTTCTTCTTCAAAGCAAAAAGATTTTATCTTCAAATACAAGAACTTTTCGTGGTTTTGTTGGTTTTCAGCAAATGAACATATTTCAGCGAGCTAGAAGTTTTTTCTTCAATAGCGTCAGATTTTATCTTCAAATTCAAGAACTTTTCGTGGTTTTGTTGGTTTTCTGCAAATTAACATATTTCAGCGAGCTCAAAGTTTTTTCTTTAATAGCAGAAGATTTTATCTTAAAATACAAGAACTTTTCGTGGTTCTTGTCAATTTTTGTTGGTTTTCATCGAATGAACTTATTTCAGTCAGCTAGATCTTTCTTCTTTAATGCAAAAAGATTTTATCTTCAAATACAAGAACTTTTCGTGGTTTTGTTGATTTTCTGCAAATTAACATATTTCAGCGAGCTCAAAGTTTTTTCTTTAATAGCAGAAGATTTTATCTTAAAATACAAGAACTTTTCGTGGTTCTTGTCAATTTTTGTTGGTTTTCATCGAATGAACTTATTTCAGTCAGCTGGATCTTTCTTCTTCAAAGCAAAAAGATTTTATCTTCAAATTCAAGAACTTTTCGAGGTTTTGTTGGTTTTCAGCAAATGAACATTTCAGCGAGCTTGAAGTTTTTTCTTCAATAGCGTCAGATTTTATCTTAAAATACAAGAACTTTTCGTGGTTCTTGTCAATCTTTGTTGGTTTTGATCTGAAGAACTTCTTTCAGTCAGCTCGATCTTTCTACCTCAAAGCAAAAAGATTTTATCTTCAAATACAAGAACTTTTCGTGGTTTTGTTGGTTTTCAGCAAATGAACATATTTCAGCGAGCTAGAAGTTTTTTCTTCAATAGCGTCAGATTTTATCTTAAAATACAAGAACTTTTCGTGGTTCTTGTCAATTTTTGTTGGTTTTCATCTAATGAACTTGTTTCAGTCAGCTAGATATTTCTTCTTTAATGCAAAAAGATTTTATCTTCAAATACAAGAACTTTTCGTGGTTTTGTTGATTTTCAGCAAATGAACATATTTCAGCGAGCAAGAAGTTTTTTCTTTAATTGCGTCAGATTTTATCTTAAAATACAAGATCTTTTCGTGGTTCTTGTCAATTTTTGTTGGTTTTCATGTAATGAACTTGTTTCAGTCAGCTCGATCTTTCTTCTTTAATGCAAAAAGATTTTATCTTCAAATACAAGAACTTTTCGTGGTTTTGTTGATTTTCAGCAAATGAACATATTTCAGCGAGCTGAAAGTTTTTTCTTTAATAGCGGAGGATTTTATCTTAAAATACAAGAACTTTTCGTGGTTCTTGTCAATTTTTGTTGGTTTTCATCTAATGAACTTATTTCAGTCAGCTAGATCTTTCTTCTTCAAAGCAAAAAGATTTTATCTTCAAATGCAAGAACTTTTCGTGGTTTTGTTGGTTTTCAGCAAATGAACATATTTCAGCGAGCGAGAAGTTTTTTCTTCAATAGCGTCAGATTTTATCTTAAAATACAAGAACTTTTCGTGGTTCTTGTCAATTTTTGTTGGTTTTCATCGAATGAACTTATTTCAGTCAGCTAGATCTTTCTTCTTTAATGCAAAAAGATTTTATCTTCAAATACAAGAACTTTTCGTGGTTTTGTTGATTTTCAGCAAATGAACATATTTCAGCGAGCTCAAAGTTTTTTTTTTCATAGCAGAAGATTTTATCTTAAAATACAAGAACTTTTCGTGGTTCTTGTCAATTTTTGTTGGTTTTCATCCAATGAACTTATTTCAGTCAGCTGGATCTTTCTTCTTCAATGCAAAAAGATTTTATCTTCAAATACAAGAACTTTTCGTGGTTTTGTTGATTTTCAGCAAATGAACATATTTCAGCGAGCTCAAAGTTTTTTCTTTAATAGCGGAAGGTTTTATCTTAAAATACAAGAACCTTTCGTGGTTCTTGTCAATTTTTGTTGGTTTTCATCTCATGAACTTATTTCAGTCAGCTAGATCTTTCTTCTTCAAAGCAAAAAGATTTTATCTTCAAATACAAGAACTTTTCGTGGTTTTGTTGGTTTTCAGCAAATGAACATATTTCAGCGAGCTAGAAGTTTTTTCTTCAATAGCGTCAGATTTTATCTTCAAATTCAAGAACTTTTCGTGGTTTTGTTGGTTTTCAGCAAATGAACATATTTCAGCGAGCTTGAAGTTTTTTCTTCAATAGCGTCAGATTTTATCTTAAAATACAAGAACTTTTCGTGGTTCTTGTCAATTTTTGTTGGTTTTCATCTAATGAACTTATTTCAGTCAGCTGGATCTTTCTTCTTCAAAGCAAAAAGATTTTATCTTCAAATACAAGAACTTTTCGTGGTTTTGTTGGTTTTCAGCAAATGAACATATTTCAGCGAACTAGAAGTTTTTTCTTCAATCGCGTCAGATTTTATCTTAAAATACAAGAACTTTTCGTGGTTCTTGTCAATTTTTGTTGGTTTTCATCGAATGAACTTATTTCAGTCAGCTGGATCTTTCTTCTTCAAAGCAAAAAGATTTTATCTTCAAATTCAAGAACTTTTCGTGGTTTTGTTGGTTTTCAGCAAATGAACATTTCAGCGAGCTTGAAGTTTTTTCTTCAATAGCGTCAGATTTTATCTTAAAATACAAGAACTTTTCGTGGTTCTTGTCAATTTTTGTTGGTTTTCATCGAATGAACTTATTTCAGTCAGCTGGATCTTTCTTCTTCAAAGCAAAAAGATTTTATCTTCAAATTCAAGAACTTTTCGAGGTTTTGTTGGTTTTCAGCAAATGAACATTTCAGCGAGCTTGAAGTTTTTTCTTTAATAGCGTCAGATTTTATCTTAAAATACAAGAACTTTTCGTGGTTCTTGTCAATTTTTGTTGGTTTTCATCTAATGAACTTGTTTCAGTCAGCTAGATCTTTCTTCTTCAAAGCAAAAAGATTTTATCTTCAAATACAAGAACTTTTCGTGGTTTTGTTGATTTTCTGCAAATTAACATATTTCAGCGAGCTCAAAGTTTTTTCTTTAATAGCAGAAGATTTTATCTTAAAATACAAGAACTTTTCGTGGTTCTTGTCAATTTTTGTTGGTTTTCATCTAATGAACTTATTTCAGTCAGCTGGATCTTTCTTCTTCAAAGCAAAAAGATTTTATCTTCAAATACAAGAACTTTTCGTGGTTTTGTTGGTTTTCAGCAAATGAACATATTTCAGCGAACTAGAAGTTTTTTCTTCAATCGCGTCAGATTTCATCTTAAAATACAAGAACTTTTCGTGGTTCTTGTCAATTTTTGTTGGTTTTCATCGAATGAACTTATTTCAGTCAGCTGGATCTTTCTTCTTCAAAGCAAAAAGA
The DNA here is from genome assembly GCF_035084215.1 of Heptranchias perlo. Taxonomy (NCBI): domain Eukaryota; kingdom Metazoa; phylum Chordata; class Chondrichthyes; order Hexanchiformes; family Hexanchidae; genus Heptranchias; species Heptranchias perlo. The sequence continues at coordinate 80,110,698 of NC_090330.1, forward strand.
TTTTATCTTCAAATTCAAGAACTTTTCGAGGTTTTGTTGGTTTTCAGCAAATGAACATTTCAGCGAGCTTGAAGTTTTTTCTTCAATAGCGTCAGATTTTATCTTAAAATACAAGAACTTTTCGTGGTTCTTGTCAATCTTTGTTGGTTTTGATCTGAAGAACTTCTTTCAGTCAGCTCGATCTTTCTACCTCAAAGCAAAAAGATTTTATCTTCAAATACAAGAACTTTTCGTGGTTTTGTTGGTTTTCAGCAAATGAACATATTTCAGCGAGCTAGAAGTTTTTTCTTCAATAGCGTCAGATTTTATCTTAAAATACAAGAACTTTTCGTGGTTCTTGTCAATTTTTGTTGGTTTTCATCTAATGAACTTGTTTCAGTCAGCTAGATATTTCTTCTTTAATGCAAAAAGATTTTATCTTCAAATACAAGAACTTTTCGTGGTTTTGTTGATTTTCAGCAAATGAACATATTTCAGCGAGCAAGAAGTTTTTTCTTTAATTGCGTCAGATTTTATCTTAAAATACAAGATCTTTTCGTGGTTCTTGTCAATTTTTGTTGGTTTTCATGTAATGAACTTGTTTCAGTCAGCTCGATCTTTCTTCTTTAATGCAAAAAGATTTTATCTTCAAATACAAGAACTTTTCGTGGTTTTGTTGATTTTCAGCAAATGAACATATTTCAGCGAGCTGAAAGTTTTTTCTTTAATAGCGGAGGATTTTATCTTAAAATACAAGAACTTTTCGTGGTTCTTGTCAATTTTTGTTGGTTTTCATCTAATGAACTTATTTCAGTCAGCTAGATCTTTCTTCTTCAAAGCAAAAAGATTTTATCTTCAAATGCAAGAACTTTTCGTGGTTTTGTTGGTTTTCAGCAAATGAACATATTTCAGCGAGCGAGAAGTTTTTTCTTCAATAGCGTCAGATTTTATCTTAAAATACAAGAACCTTTCGTGGTTCTTGTCAATTTTTGTTGGTTTTCATCGAATGAACTTATTTCAGTCAGCGAGATCTTTCTTCTTCAAAGCAAAAAGATTTTATCTTCAAATACAAGAACTTTTCGTGGTTTTGTTGGTTTTCAGCAAATGAACATATTTCAGCGAGCTAGAAGTTTTTTCTTCAATAGCGTCAGATTTTATCTTAAAATACAAGAACTTTTCGTGGTTCTTGTCAATTTTTGTTGGTTTTCATCGAATGAACTTATTTCAGTCAGCTAGATCTTTCTTCTTTAATGCAAAAAGATTTTATCTTCAAATACAAGAACTTTTCGTGGTTTTGTTGATTTTCAGCAAATGAACATATTTCAGCGAGCTCAAAGTTTTTTTTTTCATAGCAGAAGATTTTATCTTAAAATACAAGAACTTTTCGTGGTTCTTGTCAATTTTTGTTGGTTTTCATCCAATGAACTTATTTCAGTCAGCTGGATCTTTCTTCTTCAATGCAAAAAGATTTTATCTTCAAATACAAGAACTTTTCGTGGTTTTGTTGATTTTCAGCAAATGAACATATTTCAGCGAGCTCAAAGTTTTTTCTTTAATAGCGGAAGGTTTTATCTTAAAATACAAGAACCTTTCGTGGTTCTTGTCAATTTTTGTTGGTTTTCATCTCATGAACTTATTTCAGTCAGCTCGATCTTTCTTCTTCAAAGCAAAAAGATTTTATCTTCAAATACAAGAACTTTTCGTGGTTTTGTTGGTTTTCAGCAAATGAACATATTTCAGCGAGCTAGAAGTTTTTTCTTCAATAGCGTCAGATTTTATCTTCAAATTCAAGAACTTTTCGTGGTTTTGTTGGTTTTCAGCAAATGAACATATTTCAGCGAGCTTGAAGTTTTTTCTTCAATAGCGTCAGATTTTATCTTAAAATACAAGAACTTTTCGTGGTTCTTGTCAATTTTTGTTGGTTTTGATCTGAAGAACTTCTTTCAGTCAGCTCGATCTTTCTACCTCAAAGCAAAAAGATTTTATCTTCAAATACAAGAACTTTTCGTGGTTTTGTTGATTTTCTGCAAATTAACATATTTCAGCGAGCTCAAAGTTTTTTCTTTAATAGCAGAAGATTTTATCTTAAAATACAAGAACTTTTCGTGGTTCTTGTCAATTTTTGTTGGTTTTCATCTAATGAACTTATTTCAGTCAGCTGGATCTTTCTTCTTCAAAGCAAAAAGATTTTATCTTCAAATACAAGAACTTTTCGTGGTTTTGTTGGTTTTCAGCAAATGAACATATTTCAGCGAACTAGAAGTTTTTTCTTCAATCGCGTCAGATTTTATCTTAAAATACAAGAACTTTTCGTGGTTCTTGTCAATTTTTGTTGGTTTTCATCGAATGAACTTATTTCAGTCAGCTGGATCTTTCTTCTTCAAAGCAAAAAGATTTTATCTTCAAATTCAAGAACTTTTCGTGGTTTTGTTGGTTTTCAGCAAATGAACATTTCAGCGAGCTTGAAGTTTTTTCTTCAATAGCGTCAGATTTTATCTTAAAATACAAGAACTTTTCGTGGTTCTTGTCAATTTTTGTTGGTTTTGATCTGAAGAACTTCTTTCAGTCAGCTCGATCTTTCTACCTCAAAGCAAAAAGATTTTATCTTCAAATACAAGAACTTTTCGTGGTTTTGTTGGTTTTCAGCAAATGAACATATTTCAGCGAGCTAGAAGTTTTTTCTTCAATAGCGTCAGATTTTATCTTAAAATACAAGAACTTTTCGTGGTTCTTGTCAATTTTTGTTGGTTTTCATCTAATTAACTTGTTTCAGTCAGCTAGATATTTCTTCTTTAATGCAAAAAGATTTTATCTTCAAATACAAGAACTTTTCGTGGTTTTGTTGATTTTCAGCAAATGAACATATTTCAGCGAGCAAGAAGTTTTTTCTTTAATTGCGTCAGATTTTATCTTAAAATACAAGATCTTTTCGTGGTTCTTGTCAATTTTTGTTGGTTTTCATCTAATGAACTTGTGTCAGTCAGCTCGATCTTTCTTCTTTAATGCAAAAAGATTTTATCTTCAAATACAAGAACTTTTCGTGGTTTTGTTGATTTTCAGCAAATGAACATATTTCAGCGAGCTCAAAGTTTTTTCTTCAATAGCGTCAGATTTTATCTTAAAATACAAGAACCTTTCGTGGTTCTTGTCAATTTTTGTTGGTTTTCATCGAATGAACTTATTTCAGTCAGCTAGATCTTTCTTCTTTAATGCAAAAAGATTTTATCTTCAAATACAAGAACTTTTCGTGGTTTTGTTGATTTTCAGCAAATGAACATATTTCAGCGAGCTCAAAGTTTTTTTTTTCATAGCAGAAGATTTTATCTTAAAATACAAGAACTTTTCGTGGTTCTTGTCAATTTTTGTTGGTTTTCATCTAATGAACTTATTTCAGTCAGCTAGATCTTTCTTCTTCAAAGCGAAAAGATTTTATCTTCAAATACAAGAACTTTTCGTGGTTTTGTTGGTTTTCAGCAAATGAACATATTTCAGCGAGCTAGAAGTTTTTTCTTCAATAGCGTCAGATTTTATCTTAAAATACAAGAACTTTTTGTGGTTCTTGTCAATTTTTGTTGGTTTTCATCTAATGAACTTGTTTCAGTTATCTAGATCTTTCTTCTTTAATGCAAAAAGATTTTATCTTCAAATACAAGAACTTTTCGTGGTTTTGTTGATTTTCAGCAAATGAACATATTTCAGCGAGCTCAAAGTTTTTTCTTTAATAGCGTCAGATTTTATCTTAAAATACAAGAACTTTTCGTGGTTCTTGTCAATTTTTGTTGGTTTTCATCTAATGAACTTGTTTCAGTCAGCTAGATCTTTCTTCTTTAATGCAAAAAGATTTTATCTTCAAATACAAGAACTTTTCGTGGTTTTGTTGATTTTCAGCAAATGAACATATTTCAGCGAGCTCAAAGTTTTTTCTTTAATAGCGTCAGATTTTATCTTAAAATACAAGAACTTTTCGTGGTTCTTGTCAATTTTTGTTGGTTTTCATCTAATGAACTTGTTTCAGTCAGCTAGATCTTTCTTCTTTAATGCAAAAAGATTTTATCTTCAAATACAAGAACTTTTCGTGGTTTTGTTGATTTTCAGCAAATTAACATATTTCAGCGAGCTCAAAGTTTTTTCTTTAATAGCAGAAGATTTTATCTTAAAATACAAGAACTTTTCGTGGTTCTTGTCAATTTTTGTTGGTTTTCATCGAATGAACTTATTTCAGTCACCTGGATCTTTCTTCTTCAAAGCAAAAAGATTTTATCTTCAAATTCAAGAACTTTTCGTGGTTTTGTTGGTTTTCAGCAAATGAACATATTTCAGCGAGCTTGAAGTTTTTTCTTCAATAGCGTCAGATTTTATCTTAAAATACAAGAACTTTTCTTGGTTCTTGTCAATTTTTGTTGGTTTTGATCTGATGAACTTCTTTCAGTCAGCTCGATCTTTCTACCTCAAAGCAAAAAGATTTTATCTTCAAATACAAGAACTTTTCGTGGTTTTGTTAATTTTCAGCAAATGAACATATTTCAGCGAGCGAGAAGTTTTTTCTTTAATAGCGGAAGATTTTATCTTAAAATACAAGAACGTTTCGTGGTTCTGGTCAATTTTTGTTGGTTTTCATCTAATGAACTTATTTCAGTCAGCTCGATCTTTCTTCTTCAAAGCAAAAAGATTTTATCTTCAAATACAAGAACTTTTCGTGGTTTTGTTGATTTTCAGCAAATGAACATATTTCAGCGATCGAGAAGTTTTTTCTTCAATAGCGTCAGATTTTATCTTAAAATACAAGAACTTTTCGTGGTTCTTGTCAATTTTTGTTGGTTTTCATCTAATGAACTGATTTCAGTCAGCTGGATCTTTCTTCTTCAAAGCAAAAAGATTTTATCTTCAAATTCAAGAACTTTTCGTGGTTTTGTTGGTTTTCAGCAAATGAACATATTTCAGCGAGCTTGAAGTTTTTTCTTCAATAGCGTCAGATTTTATCTTAAAATACAAGAACTTTTCGTGGTTCTTGTCAATTTTTGTTGGTTTTGATCTGATGAACTTATTTCAGTCAGCTCGATCTTTCTACCTCAAAGCAAAAAGATTTTATCTTCAAATACAAGAACTTTTCGTGGTTTTGTTGGTTTTCAGCAAATGAACATATTTCAGCGAGCTCGAAGTTTTTTCTTCAATCGCGTCAGATTTTATCTTAAAATACAAGAACTTTTCGTGGTTCTTGTCAATTTTTGTTGGTTTTCATCTAATGAACTTATTTCAGTCAGCTGGATCTTTCTTCTTCAAATCAAAAAGATTTTATCTTCAAATTCAAGAACTTTTCGTGGTTTTGTTGGTTTTCAGCAAATGAACATATTTCAGCGAGCTTGAAGTTTTTTCTTCAATAGCGTCAGATTTTATCTTAAAATACAAGAACTTTTCGTGGTTCTTGTCAATTTTTGTTGGTTTTCATCGAATGAACTTATTTCAGTCAGCTGGATCTTTCTTCTTCAAAGCAAAAAGATTTTATCTTCAAATTCAAGAACTTTTCGTGGTTTTGTTGGTTTTCAGCAAATGAACATATTTCAGCGAGCTTGAAGTTTTTTCTTCAATAGCGTCAGATTTTATCTTAAAATACAAGAACTTTTCGTGGTTCTTGTTAATTTTTGTTGGTTTTCATCTAATCAACTTGTTTCAGTGAGCGAGATCTTTCTTCTTTAAAGCAAAAAGATTTTATCTTCAAATACAAGAACTTTTCGTGGTTTTTTTGATTTTCAGCAAATGAACATATTTCAGCGAGCAAGAAGTTTTTTCTTTAATAGCGTCAGATTTTATCTTAAAATACAAGAACGTTTCGTGGTTCTTGTCAATTTTTGTTGGTTTTCATCTATTGAACTTATTTCAGTCAGCTGGATCTTTCTTCTTCAAAGCAAAAAGATTTTATCTTCAAATTCAAGAACTTTTCGTGGTATTGTTGGTTTTCAGCAAATGAACATATTTCAGCGAGCTTGAATGTTTTTCTTCAATAGCGTCAGATTTTATCTTAAAATACAAGAACTTTTCGTGGTTCTTGTCAATTTTTGTTGGTTTTGATCTGATGAACTTCTTTCAGTCAGCTCGATCTTTCGACCTCAAAGCAAAAAGATTTTATCTTCAAATACAAGAACTTTTCGTGGTTTTGTTAATTTTCAGCAAATGAACATATTTCAGCGAGCGAGAAGTTTTTTCTTTAATAGCGGAAGATTTTATCTTAAAGTACAGGAACTTTTCGTGGTTCTGGTCAATTCTTCTGCTATCAAAGACAAAACTTTGAGCTCGCTGAAATATGTTAATTTGCTGAAAATCAACAAAACCACGAAAAGTTCTTGTATTTGAAGATAAAATCTTTTTGCATTAAAGTGGTTCTTTAAAGCAAAAAGATTTTATCTTCAAATACAAGAACTTTTCGTGGTTTTGTTGGCTTTCAGCAAATGAACATATTTCAGCGAGCTAGAAGTTTTTTCTTCAATCGCGTCAGATTTTATCTTAAAATTCAATAACTTTTCGTGGTTCTTGTCAATTTTTGTTGGTTTTCATCTAATGAACTTGTTTCAGTCAGCTAGATCTTTCTTCTTCAAAGCAAAAAGATTTTATCTTCAAATACAAGAACTTTTCGTGGTTTTGTTGATTTTCAGCAAATGAACATATTTCAGCGAGCTAGAAGTTTTTTCTTTAATAGCGGAAGATTTTATCTTAAAATACAAGAACTGTTCGTGGTTCTTGTCAATTTTTGTTGGTTTTCATCTAATGAACTTGTTTCAGTCAGCTAGATCTTTCTTCTTTAATGCAAAAAGATTTTATCTTCAATACAAGAACTTTTCGTGTTTTTGTTGATTTTCAGCAAATGAACATATTTCAGCGAGCTCAAAGTTTTTTCTTTAATAGCGTCAGATTTTATCTTAAAATACAAGAACTTTTCGTGGTTCTTGTCAATTTTTGTTGGTTTTCATCTAATGAACTTGTTTCAGTCAGCTAGATCTTTCTTCTTCAAAGCAAAAAGATTTTATCTTCAAATACAAGAACTTTTCGTGGTTTTGTTGGTTTTCAGCAAATGAACATATTTCAGCGAGCTAGAAGTTTTTTCTTCAATAGCGTCAGATTTTATCTTAAAATACAAGAACTTTGCGTGGTTCTTGTCAATTTTTGTTGGTTTTCATCTAATGAACTTATTTCAGTCAGCTCGATCTTTCTTCCTCAATGCAAAAAGATTTTATCTTCAAATACAAGAACTTTTCGTGGTTTTGTTGATTTTCAGCAAATGAACATATTTCAGCGAGCTCAAAGTTTTTTCTTTAACAGCGGAAGGTTTTATCTTAAAGTACAAGAACCTTTCGTGGTTCTTGTCAATTTTTGTTGGTTTTCATCTCATGAACTTATTTCAGTCAGCCAGATCTTTCTTCTTCAAAGCAAAAAGATTTTATCTTCAAATACAAGAACTTTTCGTGGTTTTGTTGGTTTTCAGCAAATGAACATATTTCAGCGAGCTAGAAGTTTTTTCTTCAATAGCGTCAGATTTTATCTTAAAATACAAGAACTTTTCGTGGTTCTTGTCAATTTTTGTTGGTTTTCATCGAATGAACTTATTTCAGTCAGCTGGATCTTTCTTCTTCAAAGCAAAAAGATTTTATCTTCAAATTCAAGAACTTTTCGTGGTTTTGTTGGTTTTCAGCAAATGAACATATTTCAGCGAGCTTGAAGTTTTTTCTTCAATAGCGTCAGATTTTATCTTAAAATACAAGAACTTTTCGTGGTTCTTGTCAATTTTTGTTGGTTTTCATCTAATGAACTTGTTTCAGTCAGCTAGATCTTTCTTCTTTCATGCAAAAAGATTTTATCTTCAAATACAAGAACTTTTCGTGGTTTTGTTGATTTTCAGCAAATGAACATATTTCAGCGAGCTCAAAGTTTTTTCTTTAATAGCGTCAGATTTTATCTTAAAATACAAGAACTTTTCGTGGTTCTTGTCAATTTTTGTTGGTTTTTATCTAATGAACTTGTTTCAGTCAGCTAGATCTTTCTTCTTTAATGCAAAAATATTTTATCTTCAAATACAAGAACTTTTCGTGGTTTTGTTGATTTTCAGCAAATTAACATATTTCAGCGAGCTCAAAGTTTTTTCTTTAATAGCAGAAGATTTTATCTTAAAATACAAGAACTTTTCGTGGTTCTTGTCAATTTTTGTTGGTTTTCATCGAATGAACTTATTTCAGTCAGCTGGATCTTTCTTCTTCAAAGCAAAAAGATTTTATCTTCAAATTCAAGAACTTTTCGTGGTTTTGTTGGTTTTCAGCAAATGAACATATTTCAGCGAGCCAGAAGTTTTTTCTTCAATAGCGTCAGATTGTATCTTAAAATACAAGAACTTTTCGTGGTTCTTGTCAATTTTTGTTGGTTTTTATCTGATGAACTTCTTTCAGTCAGCTCGATCTTTCTACCTCAAAGCAAAAAGATTTTATCTTCAAATACAAGAACTTTTCGTGGTTTTGTTGGTTTTCAGCAAATGAACATATTTCAGCGAGCTAGAAGTTTTTTCTTCAATAGCGTCAGATTTTATCTTAAAATACAAGAACTTTTTGTGGTTCTTGTCAATTTTTGTTGGTTTTGATCTGATGAACTTCTTTCAGTCAGCTCGATCTTTCTACCTCAAAGCAAAAAGATTTTATCTTCAAATACAAGAACTTTTCGTGGTTTTGTTAATTTTCAGCAAATGAACATATTTCAGCGAGCGAGAAGTTTTTTCTTTAATAGCGGAAGATTTTATCTTAAAATACAAGAACTTTTCGTGGTTCTGGTCAATTTTTGTTGGTTTTCATCTAATGAACTTATTTCAGTCAGCTAGATCTTTCTTCTTCAAAGCAAAAAGATTTTATCTTCAAATACAAGAACTTTTCGTGGTTTTGTTAATTTTCAGCAAATGAACATATTTCAGCGAGCGAGAAGTTTTTTCTTTAATAGCGGAAGATTTTATCTTAAAATACAGGAACTTTTCGTGGTTCTGGTCAATTCTTCTGCTATCAAAGACAAAACTTTGAGCTCGCTGAAATATGTTAATTTGCTGAAAATAAACAAAACCACGAAAAGTTCTTGTACTTGAAGATAAAATCTTTTTGCATTAAAGTGGTTCTTTAAAGCAAAAAGATTTTATCTTCAAATACAAGAACTTTTCGTGGTTTTGTTGGTTTTCAGCAAATGAACATATTTCAGCGAGCTGGAAGTTTTTTCTTCAATCGCGTCAGATTTTATCTTAAAATACAATAACTTTTCGTGGTTCTTGTCAATTTTTGTTGGTTTTCATCTGATGAACTTGTTTCAGTCAGCTAGATCTTTCTTCTTTAATGCAAAAAGATTTTATCTTCAAATACAAGAACTTTTCGTGGTTTTGTTGATTTTCAGCAAATGAACATATTTCAGCGAGCTCAAAGTTTTTTCTTTAATAGCGGAAGATTTTATCTTAAAATACAAGAACTGTTCGTGGTTCTTGTCAATTTTTGTTGGTTTTGATCTGAAGAACTTCTTTCAGTCAGCTCGATCTTTCTACCTCAAAGCAAAAAGATTTTATCTTCAAATACAACAACTTTTCGTGGTTTTGTTGGTTTTCAGCAAATGAACATATTTCAGCGAACTAGAAGTTTTTTCTTCAATCACGTCAGATTTTATCTTAAAATACAAGAACTTTTCGTGGTTCTTGTCAATTTTTGTTGGTTTTCATCTAATGAACTTGTTTCAGTCAGCTGGATCTTTCTTCTTTAATGCAAAAAGATTTTATCTTCAAATACAAGAACTTTTCGTGGTTTTGTTGATTTTCAGCAAATGAACATATTTCAGCGAGCTCAAAGTTTTTTCTTTAATAGCGTCAGATTTTATCTTAAAATACAAGAACTTTTCGTGGTTCTTGTCAATTTTTGTTGGTTTTCATCTAATGAACTTGTTTCCGTCAGCTAGATCTTTCTTCTTCAAAGCAAAAAGATTTTATCTTCAAATTCAAGAACTTTTCGTGGTTTTGTTGGTTTTCAGCAAATGAACATATTTCAGCGAGCTTGAAGTTTTTTCTTCAATAGCGTCAGATTTTATCTTAAAATACAAGAACTTTTCGTGGTTCTTGTCAATTTTTGTTGGTTTTGATCTGAAGAACTTCTTTCAGTCAGCTCGATCTTTCTACCTCAAAGCAAAAAGATTTTATCTTCAAATACAAGAACTTTTCGTGGTTTTGTTAATTTTCAGCAAATGAACATATTTCAGCGAGCGAGAAGTTTTTTCTTTAATAGCGTCAGATTTTATCTTAAAATACAAGAACTTTTCGTGGTTCTTGTCAATTTTTCTTGGTTTTTATCTGATGAACTTCTTTCAGTCAGCTCGATCTTTCTACCTCAAAGCAAAAAGATTTTATCTTCAAATACAAGAACTTTTCGTGGTTTTGTTGGTTTTCAGCAAATGAACATATTTCAGCGAGCTAGAAGTTTTTTCTTCAATCGCGTCAGATTTTATCTTAAAATACAAGAACTTTTCGTGGTTCTTGTCAATTTTTGTTGGTTTTGATCTGATGAACTTCTTTCAGTCAGCTCGATCTTTCTACCTCAAAGCAAAAAGATTTTATCTTCAAATACAAGAACTTTTCGTGGTTTTGTTAATTTTCAGCAAATGAACATATTTCAGCGAGCGAGAAGTTTTTTCTTTAATAGCGGAAGATTTTATCTTAAAATACAAGAACTTTTCGTGGTTCTGGTCAATTTTTGTTGGTTTTCATCTAATGAACTTATTTCAGTCAGCTAGATCTTTCTTCTTCAAAGCAAAAAGATTTTATCTTCAAATACAAGAACTTTTCGTGGTTTTGTTGATTTTCAGCAAATGAACATATTTCAGCGATCGAGAAGTTTTTTCTTCAATAGCGTCAGATTTTATCTTAAAATACAAGAACTTTTCGTGGTTCTTGTCAATTTTTGTTGGTTTTCATCTAATGAACTGATTTCAGTCAGCTGGATCTTTCTTCTTCAAAGCAAAAAGATTTTATCTTCAAATTCAAGAACTTTTCGTGGTTTTGTTAATTTTCAGCAAATGAACATATTTCAGCGAGCGAGAAGTTTTTTCTTTAATAGCGTCAGATTTTATCTTAAAATACAAGAACTTTTCGTGGTTCTTGTCAATTTTTGTTGGTTTTCATCTAATGAACTTGTTTCAGTCAGCTAGATCTTTCTTCTTTAATGCAAAAAGATTTTATCTTCAAATACAAGAACTTTTCGTGGTTTTGTTGATTTTCAGCAAATTAACATATTTCAGCGAGCTCAAAGTTTTTTCTTTAATAGCAGAAGATTTTATCTTAAAATACAAGAACTTTTCATGGTTCTTGTCAATTTTTGTTGGTTTTCATCGAATGAACTTATTTCAGTCAGCTGGATCTTTCTTCTTCAAAGCAAAAAGATTTTATCTTCAAATTCAAGAACTTTTCGTGGTTTTGTTGGTTTTCAGCAAATGAACATATTTCAGCGAGCTAGAAGTTTTTTCTTCAATAGCGTCAGATTTTATCTTAAAATACAAGAACTTTTCGTGGTTCTTGTCAATTTTTCTTGGTTTTTATCTGATGAACTTCTTTCAGTCAGCTCGATCTTTCTACCTCAAAGCAAAAAGATTTTATCTTCAAATACAAGAACTTTTCGTGGTTTTGTTGGTTTTCAGCAAATGAACATATTTCAGCGAGCTAGAAGTTTTTTCTTCAATCGCGTCAGATTTTATCTTAAAATACAAGAACTTTTCGTGGTTCTTGTCAATTTTTGTTGGTTTTCATCTGATGAACTTATTTCAGTCAGCTGGATCTTTCTTCTTCAAAGCAAAAAGATTTTATCTTCAAATTCAAGAACTTTTCGTGGTTTTGTTGGTTTTCAGCAAATGAACATATTTCAGCGAGCTTGAAGTTTTTTCTTCAATAGCGTCAGATTTTATCTAAAAATACAAGAACTTTTCGTGGTTCTTGTCAATTTTTGTTGATTTTCATCGAATGAACTTGTTTCAGTCAGCGAGATGATTCTTCTTCAAAGCAAAAAGATTTTATCTTCAAATACAAGAACTTTTCGTGGTTTTGTTGGTTTTCAGCAAATGAACATATTTCAGCGAGCTGGAAGTTTTTTCTTCAATCGCGTCGGATTTTATTTTAAAATATAAGAACGTTTCGTGGTTCTTGTCAATTTTTGTTGGTTTTCATCTAATGAACTTATTTCAGTCAGCTGGATCTTTCTTCTTCAAAGCAAAAAGATTTTATCTTCAAATTCAAGAACTTTTCGTGGTATTGTTGGTTTTCAGCAAATGAACATATTTCAGCGAGCTTGAAGTTTTTTCTTCAATAGCGTCAGATTTTATCTTAAAATACAAGAACTTTTCGTGGTTCTTGTCAATTTTTGTTGGTTTTGATCTGATGAACTTCTTTCAGTCAGCTCGATCTTTCTACCTCAAAGCAAAAAGATTTTATCTTCAAATACAAGAACTTTTCGTGGTTTTGTTAATTTTCAGCAAATGAACATATTTCAGCGAGCGAGAAGTTTTTTCTTTAATAGCGGAAGATTTTATCTTAAAATACAAGAACTTTTCGTGGTTCTGGTCAATTCTTCTGCTATCAAAGACAAAACTTTGAGCTCGCTGAAATATGTTAATTTGCTGAAAATCAACAAAACCACGAAAAGTTCTTGTATTTGAAGATAAAATCTTTTTGCATTAAAGTGGTTCTTTAAAGCAAAAAGATTTTATCTTCAAATACAAGAACTTTTCGTGGTTTTGTTGGTTTTCAGCAAATGAACATATTTCAGCGAGCTAGAAGTTTTTTCTTCAATCGCGTCAGATTTTATCTTAAAATACAAGAACTTTTCGTGGTTCTTGTCAATTTTTGTTGGTTTTGATCTGATGAACTTCTTTCAGTCAGCTCGATCTTTCTACCTCAAAGCAAAAAGATTTTATCTTCAAATACAAGAACTTTTCGTGGTTTTGTTAATTTTCAGCAAATGAACATATTTCAGCGAGCGAGAAGTTTTTTCTTTAATAGCGGAAGTTTTTATCTTAAAATACAAGAACTTTTCGTGGTTCTGGTCAATTTTTGTTGGTTTTCATCTAATGAACTTATTTCAGTCAGCTAGATCTTTCTTCTTCAAAGCAAAAAGATTTTATCTTCAAATACAAGAACTTTTCGTGGTTTTGTTGATTTTCAGCAAATGAACATATTTCAGCGATCGAGAAGTTTTTTCTTCAATAGCGTCAGATTTTATCTTAAAATACAAGAACTTTTCGTGGTTCTTGTCAATTTTTGTTGGTTTTCATCTAATGAACTGATTTCAGTCAGCTGGATCTTTCTTCTTCAAAGCAAAAAGATTTTATCTTCAAATTCAAGAACTTTTCGTGGTTTTGTTGGTTTTCAGCAATTGAACATATTTCAGCGAGCTTGAAGTTTTTTCTTCAATAGCGTCAGATTTTATCTTAAAATACAAGAACTTTTCGTGGTTCTTGTCAATTTTTGTTGGTTTTCATCGAATGAACTTATTTCAGTCAGCTAGATCTTTCTTCTTCAAAGCAAAAAGATTTTATCTTCAAATTCAAGAACTTTTCGTGGTTTTGTTGGTTTTCAGCAAATGAACATATTTCAGCGAGCTTGAAGTTTTTTCTTCAATAGCGTCAGATTTTATCTTAAAATACAAGAACTTTTCGTGGTTCTTGTTAATTTTTGTTGGTTTTCATCTAATCAACTTGTTTCAGTCAGCGAGATCTTTCTTCTTTAAAGCAAATAGATTTTATCTTCAAATACAAGAACTTTTCGTGGTTTTTTTGATTTTCAGCAAATGAACATATTTCAGCGAGCAAGAAGTTTTTTCTTTAATCGCGTCAGATTTTATCTTAAAATACAAGAACTTTTCGTGGTTCTTGTCAATTTTTGTTGATTTTCATCGAATGAACTTATTTCAGTCAGCTGGATCTTTCTTCTTCAAAGCAAAAAGATTTTATCTTCAAATTCAAGAACATTTCGTGGTTTTGTTGGTTTTCAGCAAATGAACATATTTCAGCGAGCTTGAAGTTTTTTCTTCAATGGCGTCAGATTTTATCTTAAAATACAAGAACTTTTCGTGGTTCTTGTCAATTTTTGTTGGTTTTCATCTAATGAACTTGTTTCAGTCAGCGAGATCTTTCTTCTTCAAAGCAAAAAGATTTTATCTTCAAATACAAGAACTTTTCGTGGTTTTGTTGGTTTTCAGCAAATGAACATATTTCAGCGAGCTGGAAGTTTTTTCTTCAATCGCGTCGGATTTTATCTTAAAATATAAGAACGTTTCGTGGTTCTTGTCAATTTTTGTTGGTTTTCATCTAATGAACTTATTTCAGTCAGCTGGATCTTTCTTCTTCAAAACAAAAAGATTTTATCTTCAAATTCAAGAACTTTTCGTGGTATTGTTGGTTTTCAGCAAATGAACATATTTCAGCGAGCTTGAAGTTTTTTCTTCAATAGCGTCAGACTTTATCTTAAAATACAAGAACTTTTCGTGGTTCTTGTCAATTTTTGTTGGTTTTGATCTGATGAACTTCTTTCAGTCAGCTCGATCTTTCTACCTCAAAGCAAAAAGATTTTATCTTCAAATACAAGAACTTTTCGTGGTTTTGTTAATTTTCAGCAAATGAACATATTTCAGCGAGCGAGAAGTTTTTTCTTTAATAGCGGAAGATTTTATCTTAAAATACAAGAACTTTTCGTGGTTCTGGTCAATTCTTCTGCTATCAAAGACAAAACTTTGAGCTCGATGAAATATGTTAATTTGCTGAAAATCAACAAAACCACGAAAAGTTCTTGTATTTGAAGATAAAATCTTTTTGCATTAAAGTGGTTCTTTAAAGCAAAAAGATTTTATCTTCAAATACAAGAACTTTTCGTGGTTTTGTTGGTTTTCAGCAAATGAACATATTTCAGCGAACTAGAAGTTTTTTCTTCAATCGCGTCACATTTTATCTTAAAATCAAGAACTTTTCGTGGTTCTTGTCAATTTTTGTTGGTTTTCATCTAGTTAACTTGTTTCAGTCAGCTAGATCTTTCTTCTTTAATGCAAAAAGATTTTATCTTCAAATACAAGAACTTTTCGTGGTTTTGTTGATTTTCAGCAAATGAACATATTTCAGCGAGCTCAAAGTTTTTTCTTTAATAGCGTCAGATTTTATCTTAAAATACAAGAACTTTTCGTGGTTCTTGTCAATTTTTGTTGGTTTTGATCTAATGAACTTGTTTCAGTCAGCTAGAACTTTCTTCTTCAAAGCAAAAAGATTTTATCTTCAAATACAAGAACTTTTCGTGGTTTTGTTGGTTTTCAGCAAATGAACATATTTCAGCGAGCTAGAAGTTTTTTCTTCAATAGCGTCAGATTTTATCTTAAAATAGAAGAACTTTGCGTGGTTCTTGTCAATTTTTGTTGGTTTTCATCTAATGAACTTATTTCAGTCAGCTCGATCTTTCTTCCTCAATGCAAAAAGATTTTATCTTCAAATACAAGAACTTTTCGTGGTTTTGTTGATTTTCAGCAAATGAACATATTTCAGCGAGCTCAAAGTTTTTTCTTTAATAGCGGAAGGTTTTATCTTAAAATACAAGAACCTTTCGTGGTTCTTGTCAATTTTTGTTGGTTTTCATCGAATGAACTTATTTCAGTCAGCTAGATCTTTCTTCTTCAAAGCAAAAAGATTTTATCTTCAAATACAAGAACTTTTCGTGGTTTTGTTGGTTTTCAGCAAATGAACATATTTCAGCGAGCTTGAAGTTTTTTCTTCAATAGCGTCAGATTTTATCTTAAAATACAAGACCTTTTCGTGGTTCTTGTCAATTTTTGTTGGTTTTCATCGAATGAACTTATTTCAGTCAGCTGGATCTTTCTTCTTCAAAGCAAAAAGATTTTATCTTCAAATTCAAGAACTTTTCGTGGTTTTGTTGATTTTCAGCAAATGAACATGTTTCAGCGAGCTTGAAGTTTTTTCTTCAATAGCGTCAGATTTTATCTTAAAATACAAGAACTTTTCGTGGTTCTTGTCAATTTTTGTTGGTTTTGATCTGAAGAACTTCTTTCAGTCAGCTCGATCTTTCTACCTCAAAGCAAAAAGATTTTATCTTCAAATACAAGAACTTTTCGTGGTTTTGTTAATTTTCAGCAAATGAACATATTTCAGCGAGCGAGAAGTTTTTTCTTTAATAGCGTCAGATTTTATCTTAAAATACAAGAACTTTTCGTGGTTCTTGTCAATTTTTGTTGGTTTTCATCTAATTAACTTGTTTCAGTCAGCTAGATCTTTCTTCTTTAATGCAAAAAGATTTTATCTTCAAATACAAGAACTTTTCGTGGTTTTGTTGATTTTCAGCAAATGAACATATTTCAGCGAGCTCAAAGTTTTTTCTTTAATAGCGTCAGATTTTATCTTAAAATACAAGAACTTTTCGTGGTTCTTGTCAATTTTTGTTGGTTTTGATCTAATGAACTTGTTTCAGTCAGCTAGATCTTTCTTCTTCAAAGCAAAAAGATTTTATCTTCAAATACAAGAACTTTTCGTGGTTTTGTTGGTTTTCAGCAAATGAACATATTTCAGCGAGCTAGAAGTTTTTTCTTCAATAGCGTCAGATTTTATCTTAAAATAGAAGAACTTTGCGTGGTTCTTGTCAATTTTTGTTGGTTTTCATCTAATTAACTTGTTTCAGTCAGCTCGATCTTTCTTCCTCAATGCAAAAAGATTTTATCTTCAAATACAAGAACTTTTCGTGGTTTTGTTGATTTTCAGCAAAGTTTTTTCTTTAATAGCGGAAGGTTTTATCTTAAAATACAAGAACCTTTCGTGGTTCTTGTCAATTTTTGTTGGTTTTCATCTCATGAACTTATTTCAGTCAGCTAGATCTTTCTTCTTCAAAGCAAAAAGATTTTATCTTCAAATACAAGAACTTTTCGTGGTTTTGTTGGTTTTCAGCAAATGAACATATTTCAGCGAGCTTGAAGTTTTTTCTTCAATAGCGTCAGATTTTATCTTAAAATACAAGAACTTTTCGTGGTTCTTGTCAATTTTTGTTGGTTTTCATCGAATGAACTTATTTCAGTCAGCTGGATCTTTCTTCTTCAAAGCAAAAAGATTTTATCTTCAAATTCAAGAACTTTTCGTGGTTTTGTTGGTTTTCAGCAAATGAACATATTTCAGCGAGCTTGAAGTTTTTTCTTCAATAGCGTCAGATTTTATCTTAAAATACAAGAACTTATCGTGGTTCTTGTCAATTTCTGTTGGTTTTGATCTGAAGAACTTCTTTCAGTCAGCTCGATCTTTCTACCTCAAAGCAAAAAGATTTTATCTTCAAATACAAGAACTTTTCGTGGTTTTGTTAATTTTCAGCAAATGAACATATTTCAGCGAGCGAGAAGTTTTTTCTTTAATAGCGTCAGATTTTATCTTAAAATACAAGAACTTTTCGTGGTTCTTGTCAATTTTTGTTGGTTTTCATCTAATGAACTTGTTTCAGTCAGCTAGATCTTTCTTCTTTAATGCAAAAAGATTTTATCTTCAAATACAAGAACTTTTCGTGGTTTTGTTGATTTTCAGCAAATGAACATATTTCAGCGAGCTCAAAGTTTTTTCTTTGATAGCAGAAGATTTTATCTTAAAATACAAGAACTTTTCGTGGTTCTTGTCAATTTTTGTTGGTTTTCATCTAATGAACTTATTTCAGTCAGCCAGATCTTTCTTCTTCAAAGCAAAAAGTTTTTATCTTCAAATACAAGAACTTTTCGTGGTTTTGTTGGTTTTCAGCAAATGAACATATTTCAGCGAGCTCAAAGTTTTTTCTTTAATAGCAGAAGATTTTACCTTAAAATACAAGAACTTTTCGTGGTTCTTGTCAATTTTTGTTGGTTTTGATCTGAAGAACTTCTTTCAGTCAGCTCGATCTTTCTACCTCAAAGCAAAAAGATTTTATCTTCAAATACAAGAACTTTTCGTGGTTTTGTTAATTTTCAGCAAATGAACATATTTCAGCGAGCGAGAAGTTTTTTCTTTAATAGCGTCAGATTTTATCTTAAAATACAAGAACTTTTCGTGGTTCTTGTCAATTTTTGTTGGTTTTCATCGAATGAACTTGTTTCAGTCAGCTAGATCTTTCTTCTTTAATGCAAAAAGATTTTATCTTCAAATACAAGAACTTTTCGTGGTTTTGTTGATTTTCAGCAAATGAACATATTTCAGCGAGCTCAAAGTTTTTTCTTTAATAGCGTCAGATTTTATCTTAAAATACAAGAACTTTTCGTGGTTCTTGTCAATTTTGTTGGTTTTCATCTGATGAACTTGTTTCAGTCAGCCTGATCTTTCTTCTTCAATGCAAAAAGATTTTATCTTCAAATACAAGAACTTTTCGTGGTTTTGTTGATTTTCAGCAAATTAACATATTTCAGCGAGCTCAAAGTTTTTTCTTTAATAGCAGAAGATTTTATCTTAAAATACAAGAACTTTTCGTGGTTCTTGTCAATTTTTGTTGGTTTTCATCTAATGAACTTATTTCAGTCAGCTGGATCTTTCTTCTTCAAAGCAAAAAGATTTTATCTTCAAATACAAGAACTTTTCGTGGTTTTGTTGGTTTTCAGCAAATGAACATATTTCAGCGAGCTAGAAGTTTTTTCTTCAATCGCGTCAGATTTTATCTTAAAATACAAGAACTTTTCGTGGTTCTTGTCAATTTTTGTTGGTTTTCATCTAATGAACTTGTTTCAGTCAGCTCGATCTTTCTTCTTTAATGCAAAAAGATTTTATCTTCAAATACAAGAACTTTTCGTGGTTTTGTTGATTTTCAGCAAATGAACATATTTCAGCGAGCTCAAAGTTTTTTCTTTTATAGCGGAAGATTTTATCTTAAAATACAAGAACTTTTCGTGGTTCTTGTCAATTTTTGTTGGTTTTGATCGGATGAACTTCTTTCAGTCAGCTCGATCTTTCTACCTCAAAGCAAAAAGATTTTATCTTCAAATACAAGAACTTTTCGTGGTTTTGTTGGTTTTCAGCAAATGAACATATTTCAGCGAGCTGGAAGTTTTTTCTTCAATCGCGTCAGATTTTATCTTAAAATAGAAGAACTTTTCGTGGTTCTTGTCAATTTTTGTTGGTTTTCATCTGATGAACTTGTTTCAGTCAGCTAGATCTTTCTTCTTTAATGCAAAAAGATTTTATCTTCAAATACAAGAACTTTTCGTGGTTTTGTTGATTTTCAGCAAATTAACATATTTCAGCGAGCTCAAAGTTTTTTCTTTAATAGCGGAAGATTTTATCTTAAAATACAAGAACTTTTCGTGGTTCTTGTCAATTTTTGTTGGTTTTCATCTGATGAACTTATTTCAGTCAGCTAGATCTTTCTTCTTCAAAGCAAAAAGATTTTATCTTCAAATTCAAGAACTTTTCGTGGTTTTGTTGGTTTTCAGCAAATGAACATATTTCAGCGAGCTTGAAGTTTTTTCTTCAATCGCGTCAGATTTTGTCTTAAAATACAAGAACTTTTCGTGGATCTTGTCAATTTTTGTTGGATTTCATCTAATGAACTTATTTCAGTCAGCTGGATCTTTCTTCTTCAAAGCAAAAAGATTTTATCTTCAAATTCAAGAACTTTTCGTGGTTTTGTTGGTTTTCAGCAAATGAACATATTTCAGCGAGCTTGAAGTTTTTTCTTCAATAGCGTCAGATTTTATCTTAAAATACAAGAACTTTTCGTGGTTCTTGTCAATTTTTCGTTGGTTTTCATCTAATGAACTTGTTTCAGTCAGCTAGATCTTTCTTCTTTAATGCAAAAAGATTTTATCTTCAAATACAAGAACTTTTCGTGGTTTTGTTGGTTTTCAGCAAATGAACATATTTCAGCGAGCAAGAAGTTTTTTCTTTAATAGCGTCAGATTTTATCTTAAAATACAAGAACTTTTCGTGGTTCTTGTCAATTTTTGTTGGTTTTGATCTGAAGAACTTCTTTCAGTCAGCTCGATCTTTCGACCTCAAAGCAAAAAGATTTTATCTTCAAATACAAGAACTTTTCGTGGTTTTGTTAATTTTCAGCAAATGAACATATTTCAGCGAGCGAGACGTTTTTTCTTTAATCGCGTCAGATTTTATCTTAAAATACAAGAACTTTTCGTGGTTCTTGTCAATTTTTGTTGGTTTTCATCGAATGAACTTGTTTCAGTCAGCTAGATCTTTCTTCTTTAATGCAGAAAGATTTTATCTTCAAATACAAGAACTTTTCGTGGTTTTGTTGATTTTCAGCAAATGAACATATTTCAGCGAGCTCAAAGTTTTCGTGGTTTTGTTGATTTTCAGCAAATGAACATATTTCAGCGAGCTGAAAGTTTTTTCTTTAATAGCTGAAGATTTTATCTTAAAATACAAGAACTTTTCGTGGTTCTTGTCAATTTTTGTTGGTTTTCATCTAATGAACTTATTTCAGTCAGCTAGATCTTTCTTCTTCAAAGCAAAAAGATTTTATCTTCAAATACAAGAACTTTTCGTGGTTTTGTTGGTTTTCAGCAAATGAACATATTTCAGCGAGCTAGAAGTTTTTTCTTCAATCGCGTCAGATTTTATCTTAAAATAGAAGAACTTTTCGTGGTTCTTGTCAATTTTTGTTGGTTTTCATCGAATGAACTTATTTCAGTCAGCTGGATCTTTCTTCTTCAAAGCAAAAAGATTTTATCTTCAAATTCAAGAACTTTTCGTGGTTTTGTTGGTTTTCAGCAAATGAACATATTTCAGCGAGCTTGAAGTTTTTTCTTCAATAGCGTCAGATTTTATCTTAAAATACAAGAACTTTTCGTGGTTCTTGTCAATTTTTGTTGGTTTTGATCTGAAGAACTTCTTTCAGTCAGCTCGATCTTTCTACCTCAAAGCAAAAAGATTTTATCTTCAAATACAAGAACTTTTCGTGGTTTTGTTAATTTTCAGCAAATGAACATATTTCAGCGAGCGAGAAGTTTTTTCTTTAATAGCGTCAGATTTTATCTTAAAATACAAGAACTTTTCGTGGTTCTTGTCAATTTTTGTTGGTTTTCATCTAATGAACTTGTTTCAGTCAGCTAGATCTTTCTTCTTTAATGCAAAAAGATTTTATCTTCAAATACAAGAACTTTTCGTGGTTTTGTTGATTTTCAGCAAATGAACATATTTCAGCGAGCTCAAAGTTTTTTCTTTAATAGCGTCAGATTTTATCTTAAAATACAAGAACTTTTCGTGGTTCTTGTCAATTTTTGTTGGTTTTCATCTAATGAACTTGTTTCAGTCAGCTAGATCTTTCTTCTTTAATGCAAAAAGATTTTATCTTCAAATACAAGAACTTTTCGTGGTTTTGTTGATTTTCAGCAAATTAACATATTTCAGCGAGCTGAAAGTTTTTTCTTTAATAGCAGAAGATTTTATCTTAAAATACAAGAACTTTTCGTGGTTCTTGTCAATTTTTGTTGGTTTTCATCTAATGAACTTATTTCAGTCAGCTAGATCTTTCTTCTTCAAAGCAAAAAGATTTTATCTTCAAATACAAGAACCTTTCGTGGTTTTGTTGGTTTTCAGCAAATGAACATATTTCAGCGAGCTAGAAGTTTTTTCTTCAATCGCGTCAGATTTTATCTTAAAATACAAGAACTTTTCGTGGTTCTTGTCAATTTTTGTTGGTTTTCATCTAATGAACTTGTTTCAGTCAGCTAGATCTTTCGACCTCAAAGCAAAAAGATTTTATCTTCAAATACAAGAACTTTTCGTGGTTCTTGTCAATTTTTGTTGGTTTTCATCTAATGAACTTGTTTCAGTCAGCTGGATCTTTCTTCTTTAATGCAAAAAGATTTTATCTTCAAATACAAGAACTTTTCGTGGTTTTGTTGATTTTCAGCAAATGAACATATTTCAGCGAGCTCAAAGTTTTTTCTTTGATAGCAGAAGATTTTATCTTAAAATACAAGAACTTTTCGTGGTTTTGTTGATTTTCAGCAAATGAACATATTTCAACGAGCAAGAAGTTTTTTCTTTAATTGCGTCAGATTTTATCTTAAAATACAAGATCTTTTCGTGGTTCTTGTCAATTTTTGTTGGTTTTCATCTAATGAACTTGTTTCAGTCAGCTCGATCTTTCTTCTTTAATGCAAAAAGATTTTATCTTCAAATACAAGAACTTTTCGTGGTTTTGTTGATTTTCAGCAAATGAACATATTTCAGCGAGCGAGAAGTTTTTTCTTCAATAGCGTCAGATTTTATCTTAAAATACAAGAACCTTTCGTGGTTCTTGTCAATTTTTGTTGGTTTTCATCGAATGAACTTATTTCAGTCAGCGAGATCTTTCTTCTTCAAAGCAAAAAGATTTTATCTTCAAATACAAGAACTTTTCGTGGTTTTGTTGGTTTTCAGCAAATGAACATATTTCAGCGAGCTAGAAGTTTTTTCTTCAATAGCGTCAGATTTTATCTTAAAATACAAGAACTTTTCGTGGTTCTTGTCAATTTTTGTTGGTTTTCATCGAATGAACTTATTTCAGTCAGCTAGATCTTTCTTCTTTAATGCAAAAAGATTTTATCTTCAAATACAAGAACTTTTCGTGGTTTTGTTGATTTTCAGCAAATGAACATATTTCAGCGAGCTCAAAGTTTTTTTTTTCATAGCAGAAGATTTTATCTTAAAATACAAGAACTTTTCGTGGTTCTTGTCAATTTTTGTTGGTTTTCATCTGATGAACTTGTTTCAGTTATCTAGATCTTTCTTCTTTAATGCAAAAAGATTTTATCTTCAAATACAAGAACTTTTCGTGGTTTTGTTGATTTTCAGCAAATGAACATATTTCAGCGAGCTCAAAGTTTTTTCTTTAATAGCGTCAGATTTTATCTTAAAATACAAGAACTTTTCGTGGTTCTTGTCAATTTTTGTTGGTTTTCATCTAATGAACTTGTTTCAGTCAGCTAGATCTTTCTTCTTTAATGCAAAAAGATTTTATCTTCAAATACAAGAACTTTTCGTGGTTTTGTTGATTTTCAGCAAATGAACATATTTCAGCGAGCTCAAAGTTTTTTCTTTAATAGCGTCAGATTTTATCTTAAAATACAAGAACTTTTCGTGGTTCTTGTCAATTTTTGTTGGTTTTCATCGAATGAACTTATTTCAGTCAGCTGGATCTTTCTTCTTCAAAGCAAAAAGATTTTATCTTCAAATTCAAGAACTTTTCGTGGTTTTGTTGGTTTTCAGCAAATGAACATATTTCAGCGAGCTTGAAGTTTTTTCTTCAATAGCGTCAGATTTTATCTTAAAATACAAGAACTTTTCTTGGTTCTTGTCAATTTTTGTTGGTTTTGATCTGATGAACTTCTTTCAGTCAGCTCGATCTTTCTACCTCAAAGCAAAAAGATTTTATCTTCAAATACAAGAACTTTTCGTGGTTTTGTTAATTTTCAGCAAATGAACATATTTCAGCGAGCGAGAAGTTTTTTCTTTAATAGCGGAAGATTTTATCTTAAAATACAAGAATTTTTCGTGGTTCTTGTCAATTTTTGTTGGTTTTCATCTAATGAACTTGTTTCACTCAGCTAGATCTTTCTTCTTTAATGCAAAAAGATTTTATCTTCAAATACAAGAACTTTACGTGGTTTTGTTGATTTTCAGCAAATTAACATATTTCAGCGAGCTCAAAGTTTTTTCTTTAATAGCAGAAGATTTTATCTTAAAATACAAGAACTTTTCGTGGTTCTTGTCAATTTTTGTTGGTTTTCATCTAATGAACTTATTTCAGTCAGCTCGATCTTTCTTCTTCAAAGCAAAAAGATTTTATCTTCAAATACAAGAACTTTTCGTGGTTTTGTTGGTTTTCAGCAAATGAACATATTTCAGCGAGCTAGAAGTTTTTTCTTCAATCGCGTCAGATTTTATCTTAAAATACAAGAACTTTTCGTGGTTCTTGTCAATTTTTGTTGGTTTTCATCTAATGAACTTGTTTCAGTCAGCGAGATCTTTCGACCTCAAAGCAAAAAGATTTTATCTTCAAATACAAGAACTTTTCGTGGTTCTTGTCAATTTTTGTTGGTTTTCATCTAATGAACTTGTTTCAGTCAGCTGGATCTTTCTTCTTTAATGCAAAAAGATTTTATCTTCAAATACAAGAACTTTTCGTGGTTTTGTTGATTTTCAGCAAATGAACATATTTCAGCGAGCTCAAAGTTTTTTCTTTGATAGCAGAAGATTTTATCTTAAAATACAAGAACTTTTCGTGGTTTTGTTGATTTTCAGCAAATGAACATATTTCAGCGAGCAAGAAGTTTTTTCTTTAATTGCGTCAGATTTTATCTTAAAATACAAGATCTTTTCGTGGTTCTTGTCAATTTTTGTTGGTTTTCATCTAATGAACTTGTTTCAGTCAGCTCGATCTTTCTTCTTTAATGCAAAAAGATTTTATCTTCAAATACAAGAACTTTTCGTGGTTTTGTTGATTTTCAGCAAATGAACATATTTCAGCGAGCGAGAAGTTTTTTCTTCAATAGCGTCAGATTTTATCTTAAAATACAAGAACCTTTCGTGGTTCTTGTCAATTTTTGTTGGTTTTCATCGAATGAACTTATTTCAGTCAGCGAGATCTTTCTTCTTCAAAGCAAAAAGATTTTATCTTCAAATACAAGAACTTTTCGTGGTTTTGTTGGTTTTCAGCAAATGAACATATTTCAGCGAGCTAGAAGTTTTTTCTTCAATAGCGTCAGATTTTATCTTAAAATACAAGAACTTTTCGTGGTTCTTGTCAATTTTTGTTGGTTTTCATCGAATGAACTTATTTCAGTCAGCTAGATCTTTCTTCTTTAATGCAAAAAGATTTTATCTTCAAATACAAGAACTTTTCGTGGTTTTGTTGATTTTCAGCAAATGAACATATTTCAGCGAGCTCAAAGTTTTTTTTTTCATAGCAGAAGATTTTATCTTAAAATACAAGAACTTTTCGTGGTTCTTGTCAATTTTTGTTGGTTTTCATCTAATGAACTTATTTCAGTCAGCTAGATCTTTCTTCTTCAAAGCGAAAAGATTTTATCTTCAAATACAAGAACTTTTCGTGGTTTTGTTGGTTTTCAGCAAATGAACATATTTCAGCGAGCTAGAAGTTTTTTCTTCAATAGCGTCAGATTTTATCTTAAAATACAAGAACTTTTTGTGGTTCTTGTCAATTTTTGTTGGTTTTCATCTGATGAACTTGTTTCAGTTATCTAGATCTTTCTTCTTTAATGCAAAAAGATTTTATCTTCAAATACAAGAACTTTTCGTGGTTTTGTTGATTTTCAGCAAATGAACATATTTCAGCGAGCTCAAAGTTTTTTCTTTAATAGCGTCAGATTTTATCTTAAAATACAAGAACTTTTCGTGGTTCTTGTCAATTTTTGTTGGTTTTCATCTAATGAACTTGTTTCAGTCAGCTAGATCTTTCTTCTTTAATGCAAAAAGATTTTATCTTCAAATACAAGAACTTTTCGTGGTTTTGTTGATTTTCAGCAAATGAACATATTTCAGCGAGCTCAAAGTTTTTTCTTTAATAGCGTCAGATTTTATCTTAAAATACAAGAACTTTTCGTGGTTCTTGTCAATTTTTGTTGGTTTTCATCGAATGAACTTATTTCAGTCAGCTGGATCTTTCTTCTTCAAAGCAAAAAGATTTTATCTTCAAATTCAAGAACTTTTCGTGGTTTTGTTGGTTTTCAGCAAATGAACATATTTCAGCGAGCTTGAAGTTTTTTCTTCAATAGCGTCAGATTTTATCTTAAAATACAAGAACTTTTCGTGGTTCTTGTCAATTTTTGTTGGTTTTGATCTGATGAACTTATTTCAGTCAGCTCGATCTTTCTACCTCAAAGCAAAAAGATTTTATCTTCAAATACAAGAACTTTTCGTGGTTTTGTTGGTTTTCAGCAAATGAACATATTTCAGCGAGCTCGAAGTTTTTTCTTCAATCGCGTCAGATTTTATCTTAAAATACAAGAACTTTTCGTGGTTCTTGTCAATTTTTGTTGGTTTTCATCTAATGAACTTATTTCAGTCAGCTGGATCTTTCTTCTTCAAATCAAAAAGATTTTATCTTCAAATTCAAGAACTTTTCGTGGTTTTGTTGGTTTTCAGCAAATGAACATATTTCAGCGAGCTTGAAGTTTTTTCTTCAATAGCGTCAGATTTTATCTTAAAATACAAGAACTTTTCGTGGTTCTTGTTAATTTTTGTTGGTTTTCATCTAATCAACTTGTTTCAGTCAGCGAGATCTTTCTTCTTTAAAGCAAAAAGATTTTATCTTCAAATTCAAGAACTTTTCGTGGTATTGTTGGTTTTCAGCAAATGAACATATTTCAGCGAGCTTGAAGTTTTTTCTTCAATAGCGTCAGATTTTATCTTAAAATACAAGAACTTTTCGTGGTTCTTGTCAATTTTTGTTGGTTTTGATCTGATGAACTTCTTTCAGTCTGCTCGATCTTTCGACCTCAAAGCAAAAAGATTTTATCTTCAAATACAAGAACTTTTCGTGGTTTTGTTAATTTTCAGCAAATGAACATATTTCAGCGAGCGAGAAGTTTTTTCTTTAATAGCGGAAGATTTTATCTTAAAATACAAGAACTTTTCGTGGTTCTGGTCAATTCTTCTGCTATCAAAGACAAAACTTTGAGCTCGCTGAAATATGTTAATTTGCTGAAAATCAACAAAACCACGAAAAGTTCTTGTATTTGAAGATAAAATCTTTTTGCATTAAAGTGGTTCTTTAAAGCAAAAAGATTTTATCTTTAAATACAAGAACTTTTCGTGGTTTTGTTGGCTTTCAGCAAATGAACATATTTCAGCGAGCTAGAAGTTTTTTCTTCAATCGCGTCAGATTTTATCTTAAAATACAATAACTTTTCGTGGTTCTTGTCAATTTTTGTTGGTTTTCATCTAATGAACTTATTTCAGTCAGCTGGATCTTTCTTCTTCAAAGCAAAAAGATTTTATCTTCAAATTCAAGAACTTTTCGTGGTTTTGTTGGTTTTCAGCAAATGAACATATTTGAGCGAGCTAGAAGTTTTTTCTTCAATAGCGTCAGATTTTATCTTAAAATACAAGAACTTTTCGTGGTTCTTGTCAATTTTTGTTGGTTTTCATCTAATGAACTTGTTTCAGTCAGCTAGATCTTTCTTCTTTAATGCAAACAGATTTTATCTTCAAATACAAGAACTTTTCGTGGTTTTGTGGTTTTCTGCAAATTAACATATTTCAGCGAGCTCAAAGTTTTTTCTTTAATAGCAGAAGATTTTATCTTAAAATACAAGAACTTTTCGTGGTTCTTGTCAATTTTTGTTGGTTTTCATCGAATGAACTTATTTCAGTCAGCTGGATCTTTCTTCTTCAAAGCAAAAAGATTTTATCTTCAAATTCAAGAACTTTTCGTGGTTTTGTTGGTTTTCAGCAAATGAACATATTTCAGCGAGCTAGAAGTTTTTTCTTCAATAGCGTCAGATTTTATCTTAAAATACAAGAACTTTTCGTGGTTCTTGTCAATTTTTGTTGGTTTTTATCTGATGAACTTCTTTCAGTCAGCTCGATCTTTCTACCTCAAAGCAAAAAGATTTTATCTTCAAATACAAGAACTTTTCGTGGTTTTGTTGGTTTTCAGCAAATGAACATATTTCAGCGAGCTAGAAGTTTTTTCTTCAATCGCGTCAGATTTTATCTTAAAATACAAGAACTTTTCGTGGTTCTTGTCAATTTTTGTTGGTTTTCATCGAATGAACTTATTTCAGTCAGCTGGATCTTTCTTCTTCAAAGCAAAAAGATTTTATCTTCAAATTCAAGAACTTTTCGTGGTTTTGTTGGTTTTCAGCAAATGAACATATTTCAGCGAGCTTGAAGTTTTTTCTTCAATAGTGTCAGATTTTATCTTAAAATACAAGAACTTTTCTTGGTTCTTGTCAATTTTTGTTGGTTTTGATCTGATGAACTTCTTTCAGTCAGCTCGATCTTTCTACCTCAAAGCAAAAAGATTTTATCTTCAAATACAAGAACTTTTCGTGGTTTTGTTGATTTTCATCAAATGAACATATTTCAGCGATCGAGAAGTTTTTTCTTCAATAGCGTCAGATTTTATCTTAAAATACAAGAACTTTTCGTGGTTCTTGTCAATTTTTGTTGGTTTTCATCTAATGAACTGATTTCAGTCAGCTGGATCTTTCTTCTTCAAAGCAAAAAGATTTTATCTTCAAATTCAAGAACTTTTCGTGGTTTTGTTGGTTTTCAGCAAATGAACATATTTCAGCGAGCTTGAAGTTTTTTCTTCAATAGCGTCAGATTTTATCTTAAAATACAAGAACTTTTCGTGGTTCTTGTCAATTTTTGTTGGTTTTGATCTGATGAACTTATTTCAGTCAGCTCGATCTTTCTACCTCAAAGCAAAAAGATTTTATCTTCAAATACAAGAACTTTTCGTGGTTTTGTTGGTTTTCAGCAAATGAACATATTTCAGCGAGCTCGAAGTTTTTTCTTCAATCGCGTCAGATTTTATCTTAAAATACAAGAACTTTTCGTGGTTCTTGTCAATTTTTGTTGGTTTTCATCTAATG
Organism: Heptranchias perlo; assembly: GCF_035084215.1. Classification (NCBI taxonomy): domain Eukaryota; kingdom Metazoa; phylum Chordata; class Chondrichthyes; order Hexanchiformes; family Hexanchidae; genus Heptranchias; species Heptranchias perlo. The sequence continues at coordinate 80,139,266 of NC_090330.1, forward strand.
AACTTATTTCAGTCAGCTGGATCTTTCTTCTTCAAAGCAAAAAGATTTTATCTTCAAATTCAAGAACTTTTCGTGGTATTGTTGGTTTTCAGCAAATGAACATATTTCAGCGAGCTTGAAGTTTTTTCTTCAATAGCGTCAGATTTTATCTTAAAATACAAGAACTTTTCGTGGTTCTTGTCAATTTTTGTTGGTTTTGATCTGATGAACTTCTTTCAGTCAGCTCGATCTTTCGACCTCAAAGCAAAAAGATTTTATCTTCAAATACAAGAACTTTTCGTGGTTTTGTTAATTTTCAGCAAATGAACATATTTCAGCGAGCGAGAAGTTTTTTCTTTAATAGCGGAAGATTTTATCTGAAAATACAAGAACTTTTCGTGGTTCTGGTCAATTGTTCTGCTATCAAAGACAAAACTTTGAGCTCGCTGAAATATGTTAATTTGCTGAAAATCAACAAAACCACGAAAAGTTCTTGTGTTTGAAGATAAAATCTTTTTGCATTAAAGTGGTTCTTTAAAGCAAAAAGATTTTATCTTCAAATACAAGAACTTTTCGTGGTTTTGTTGGCTTTCAGCAAATGAACATATTTCAGCGAGCTCAAAGTTTTTTCTTTAATAGCGGAAGATTTTATCTTAAAATACAAGAACTGTTCGTGGTTCTTGTCAATTTTTGTTGGTTTTGATCTGAAGAACTTCTTTCAGTCAGCTCGATCTTTCTACCTCAAAGCAAAAAGATTTTATCTTCAAATACAAGAACTTTTCGTGGTTTTTGTTGGTTTTCAGCAAATGAACATATTTCAGCGAACTAGAAGTTTTTTCTTCAATCGCGTCAGATTTTATCTTAAAATACAAGATCTTTTCGTGGTTCTTGTCAATTTTTGTTGGTTTTCATCTAATGAACTTGTTTCAGTCAGCTAGATCTTTCTTCTTTAATGCAAAAAGATTTTATCTTCAATACAAGAACTTTTCGTGGTTTTGTTGATTTTCAGCAAATGAACATATTTCAGCGAGCTCAAAGTTTTTTCTTTAATAGCGTCAGATTTTATCTTAAAATACAAGAACTTTTCGTGGTTCTTGTCAATTTTTGTTGGTTTTCATCTAATGAACTTGTTTCAGTCAGCTAGATCTTTCTTCTTCAAAGCAAAATGATTTTATCTTCAAATACAAGAACTTTTCGTGGTTTTGTTGGTTTTCAGCAAATGAACATATTTCAGCGAGCGAGAAGTTTTTTCTTCAATAGCGTCAGATTTTATCTTAAAATACAAGAACTTTGCGTGGTTCTTGTCAATTTTTGTTGGTTTTCATCTAATGAACTTATTTCAGTCAGCTCGATCTTTCTTCCTCAATGCAAAAAGATTTTATCTTCAAATACAAGAACTTTTCGTGGTTTTGTTGATTTTCAGCAAATGAACATATTTCAGCGAGCTCAAAGTTTTTTCTTTAACAGCGGAAGGTTTTATCTTAAAATACAAGAACCTTTCGTGGTTCTTGTCAATTTTTGTTGGTTTTCATCGAATGAACTTATTTCAGTCAGCTGGATCTTTCTTCTTCAAAGCAAAAAGATTTTATCTTCAAATTCAAGAACTTTTCGTGGTTTTGTTGGTTTTCAGCAAATGAACATATTTCAGCGAGCTTGAAGTTTTTTCTTCAATAGCGTCAGATTTTATCTTAAAATACAAGAACTTTTCGTGGTTCTTGTCAATTTTTGTTGGTTTTAATCTGAAGAACTTCTTTCAGTCAGCTCGATCTTTCTACCTCAAAGCAAAAAGATTTTATCTTCAAATACAAGAACTTTTCGTGGTTTTGTTAATTTTCAGCAAATGAACATATTTCAGCGAGCGAGAAGTTTTTTCTTTAATAGCGTCAGATTTTATCTTAAAATACAAGAACTTTTCGTGGTTCTTGTCAATTTTTGTTGGTTTTCATCTAATGAACTTGTTTCAGTCAGCTAGATCTTTCTTCTTTCATGCAAAAAGATTTTATCTTCAAATACAAGAACTTTTCGTGGTTTTGTTGATTTTCAGCAAATGAACATATTTCAGCGAGCTCAAAGTTTTTTCTTTAATAGCGTCAGATTTTATCTTAAAATACAAGAACTTTTCGTGGTTCTTGTCAATTTTTGTTGGTTTTCATCTAATGAACTTGTTTCAGTCAGCTAGATCTTTCTTCTTTAATGCAAAAAGATTTTATCTTCAAATACAAGAACTTTTCGTGGTTTTGTTGGTTTTCAGCAAATGAACATATTTCAGCGAACTAGAAGTTTTTTCTTCAATCGCGTCACATTTTATCTTAAAATACAAGAACTTTTCGTGGTTCTTGTCAATTTTTGTTGGTTTTCATCTAATGAACTTGTTTCAGTCAGCTAGATCTTTCTTCTTTAATGCAAAAAGATTTTATCTTCAAATACAAGAACTTTTCGTGGTTTTGTTGATTTTCAGCAAATGAACATATTTCAGCGAGCTCAAAGTTTTTTCTTTAATAGCGTCAGATTTTATCTTAAAATACAAGAACTTTTCGTGGTTCTTGTCAATTTTTGTTGGTTTTGATCTAATGAACTTGTTTCAGTCAGCTAGATCTTTCTTCTTCAAAGCAAAAAGATTTTATCTTCAAATACAAGAACTTTTCGTGGTTTTGTTGGTTTTCAGCAAATGAACATATTTCAGCGAGCTAGAAGTTTTTTCTTCAATAGCGTCAGATTTTATCTTAAAATAGAAGAACTTTGCGTGGTTCTTGTCAATTTTTGTTGGTTTTCATCTAATGAACTTATTTCAGTCAGCTCGATCTTTCTTCCTCAATGCAAAAAGATTTTATCTTCAAATACAAGAACTTTTCGTGGTTTTGTTGATTTTCAGCAAATGAACATATTTCAGCGAGCTCAAAGTTTTTTCTTTAATAGCGGAAGGTTTTATCTTAAAATACAAGAACCTTTCGTGGTTCTTGTCAATTTTTGTTGGTTTTCATCTCATGAACTTATTTCAGTCAGCTAGATCTTTCTTCTTCAAAGCAAAAAGATTTTATCTTCATATACAAGAACTTTTCGTGGTTTTGTTGGTTTTCAGCAAATGAACATATTTCAGCGAGCTTGAAGTTTTTTCTTCAATAGCGTCAGATTTTATCTTAAAATACAAGAACTTTTCGTGGTTCTTGTCAATTTTTGTTGGTTTTCATCGAATGAACTTATTTCAGTCAGCTGGATCTTTCTTCTTCAAAGCAAAAAGATTTTATCTTCAAATTCAAGAACTTTTCGTGGTTTTGTTGGTTTTCAGCAAATGAACATATTTCAGCGAGCTTGAAGTTTTTTCTTCAATAGCGTCAGATTTTATCTTAAAATACAAGAACTTTTCGTGGTTCTTGTCAATTTTTGTTGGTTTTGATCTGAAGAACTTCTTTCAGTCAGCTCGATCTTTCTTCCTCAAAGCAAAAAGATTTTATCTTCAAATACAAGAACTTTTCGTGGTTTTGTTAATTTTCAGCAAATGAACATATTTCAGCGAGCGAGAAGTTTTTTCTTTAATAGCGTCAGATTTTATCTTAAAATACAAGAACTTTTCGTGGTTCTTGTCAATTTTTGTTGGTTTTCATCTAATGAACTTGTTTCAGTCAGCTAGATCTTTCTTCTTTAATGCAAAAAGATTTTATCTTCAAATACAAGAACTTTTCGTGGTTTTGTTGATTTTCAGCAAATTAACATATTTCAGCGAGCTCAAAGTTTTTTCTTTAATAGCAGAAGATTTTATCTTAAAATACAAGAACTTTTCGTGGTTCTTGTCAATTTTTGTTGGTTTTCATCGAATGAACTTATTTCAGTCAGCTGGATCTTTCTTCTTCAAAGCAAAAAGATTTTATCTTCAAATTCAAGAACTTTTCGTGGTTTTGTTGGTTTTCAGCAAATGAACATATTTCAGCGAGCTTGAAGTTTTTTCTTCAATAGCGTCAGATTTTATCTTAAAATACAAGAACTTTTCGTGGTTCTTGTCAATTTTTGTTGGTTTTGATCTGAAGAACTTCTTTCAGTCAGCTCGATCTTTCTACCTCAAAGCAAAAAGATTTTATCTTCAAATACAAGAACTTTTCGTGGTTTTGTTAATTTTCAGCAAATGAACATATTTCAGCGAGCGAGAAGTTTTTTCTTTAATAGCGTCAGATTTTATCTTAAAATACAAGAACTTTTCGTGGTTCTTGACAATTTTTGTTGGTTTTCATCTAATGAACTTGTTTCAGTCAGCTAGATCTTTCTTCTTTAATGCAAAAAGATTTTATCTTCAAATACAAGAACTTTTCGTGGTTTTGTTGATTTTCAGCAAATGAACATATTTCAGCGAGCTCAAAGTTTTTTCTTTAATAGCGTCAGATTTTATCTTAAAATACAAGAACTTTTCGTGGTTCTTGTCAATTTTTGTTGGTTTTCATCGAATGAACTTGTTTCAGTCAGCTAGATCTTTCTTCTTTAATGCAAAAAGATTTTATCTTCAAATACAAGAACTTTTCGTGGTTTTGTTGATTTTCAGCAAATTAACATATTTCAGCGAGCTCAAAGTTTTTTCTTTAATAGCAGAAGATTATATCTTAAAATACAAGAACTTTTCGTGGTTCTTGTCAATTTTTGTTGGTTTTCATCTAATGAACTTATTTCAGTCAGCTAGATCTTTCTTCTTCAAAGCAAAAAGATTTTATCTTCAAATACAAGAACTTTTCGTGGTTTTGTTGGTTTTCAGCAAATGAACATATTTCAGCGAGCTAGAAGTTTTTTCTTCAATCGCGTCAGATTTTATCTTAAAATACAAGAACTTTTCGTGGTTCTTGTCAATTTTTGTTGGTTTTCATCTAATGAACTTGTTTCAGTCAGCTAGATCTTTCTTCTTTAATGCAAAAAGATTTTATCTTCAAATACAAGAACTTTTCGTGGTTTTGTTGATTTTCAGCAAATGAACATATTTCAGCGAGCTCAAAGTTTTTTCTTTAATAGCGGAAGATTTTATCTTAAAATACAAGAACTTTCCGTGGTTCTTGTCAATTTTTGTTGGTTTTGATCGGATGAACTTCTTTCAGTCAGCTCGATCTTTCTACCTCAAAGCAAAAAGATTTTATCTTAAAATACAAGAAATTTTCGTGGTTCTTGTCAATTTTTGTTGGTTTTCATCTAATGAACTTGTTTCAGTCAGCTAGATCTTTCTTCTTTAATGCAAAAAGATTTTATCTTCAAATACAAGAACTTTTCGTGGTTTTGTTGATTTTCAGCAAATGAACATATTTCAGCGAGCTCAAAGTTTTTTCTTTGATAGCAGAAGATTTTATCTTAAAATACAAGAACTTTTCGTGGTTCTTGTCAATTTTTGTTGGTTTTCATCTAATGAACTTATTTCAGTCAGCCAGATCTTTCTTCTTCAAAGCAAAAAGTTTTTATCTTCAAATACAAGAACTTTTCGTGGTTTTGTTGGTTTTCAGCAAATGAACATATTTCAGCGAGCTCAAAGTTTTTTCTTTAATAGCAGAAGATTTTACCTTAAAATACAAGAACTTTTCGTGGTTCTTGTCAATTTTTGTTGGTTTTGATCTGAAGAACTTCTTTCAGTCAGCTCGATCTTTCTACCTCAAAGCAAAAAGATTTTATCTTCAAATACAAGAACTTTTCGTGGTTTTGTTAATTTTCAGCAAATGAACATATTTCAGCGAGCGAGAAGTTTTTTCTTTAATAGCGTCAGATTTTATCTTAAAATACAAGAACTTTTCGTGGTTCTTGTCAATTTTTGTTGGTTTTCATCTAATGAACTTGTTTCAGTCAGCTAGATCTTTCTTCTTTAATGCAAAAAGATTTTATCTTCAAATACAAGAACTTTTCGTGGTTTTGTTGATTTTCAGCAAATGAACATATTTCAGCGAGCTCAAAGTTTTTTCTTTAATAGCGTCAGATTTTATCTTAAAATACAAGAACTTTTCGTGGTTCTTGTCAATTTTTGTTGGTTTTCATCTGATGAACTTGTTTCAGTCAGCTTGATCTTTCTTCTTCAATGCAAAAAGATTTTATCTTCAAATACAAGAACTTTTCGTGGTTTTGTTGATTTTCAGCAAATTAACATATTTCAGCGAGCTCAAAGTTTTTTCTTTAATAGCAGAAGATTTTATCTTAAAATACAAGAACTTTTCGTGGTTCTTGTCAATTTTTGTTGGTTTTCATCTAATGAACTTGTTTCAGTCAGCTAGATCTTTCTTCTTTAATGCAAAAAGATTTTATCTTCAAATACAAGAACTTTTCGTGGTTTTGTTGATTTTCAGCAAATGAACATATTTCAGCGAGCTCAAAGTTTTTTCTTTAATAGCAGAAGATTTTATCTTAAAATACAAGAACTTTTCGTGGTTCTTGTCAATTTTTGTTGGTTTTCATCTAATGAACTTGTTTCAGTCAGCTAGATCTTTCTTCTTTAATGCAAAAAGATTTTATCTTCAAATACAAGAACTTTTCGTGGTTTTGTTGATTTTCAGCAAATGAACATATTTCAGCGAGCTCAAAGTTTTTTCTTTAATAGCGTCAGATTTTATCTTAAAATACAAGAACTTTTCGTGGTTCTTGTCAATTTTTGTTGGTTTTCATCTAATGAACTTGTTTCAGTCAGCTAGATCTTTCTTCTTTAATGCAAAAAGATTTTATCTTCAAATACAAGAACTTTTCGTGGTTTTGTTGATTTTCAGCAAATTAACATATTTCAGCGAGCTCAAAGTTTTTTCTTTAATAGCAGAAGATTTTATCTTAAAATACAAGAACTTTTCGTGGTTCTTGTCAATTTTTGTTGGTTTTCATCGAATGAACTTATTTCAGTCAGCTGGATCTTTCTTCTTCAAAGCAAAAAGATTTTATCTTCAAATTCAAGAACTTTTCGTGGTTTTGTTGGTTTTCAGCAAATGAACATATTTCAGCGAGCTTGAAGTTTTTTCTTCAATAGCGTCAGATTTTATCTTAAAATACAAGAACTTTTCGTGGTTCTTGTCAATTTTTGTTGGTTTTGATCTGAAGAACTTCTTTCAGTCAGCTCGATCTTTCTACCTCAAAGCAAAAAGATTTTATCTTCAAATACAAGAACTTTTCGTGGTTTTGTTAATTTTCAGCAAATGAACATATTTCAGCGAGCGAGAAGTTTTTTCTTTAATAGCGTCAGATTTTATCTTAAAATACAAGAACTTTTCGTGGTTCTTGACAATTTTTGTTGGTTTTCATCTAATGAACTTGTTTCAGTCAGCTAGATCTTTCTTCTTTAATGCAAAAAGATTTTATCTTCAAATACAAGAACTTTTCGTGGTTTTGTTGATTTTCAGCAAATGAACATATTTCAGCGAGCTCAAAGTTTTTTCTTTAATAGCAGAAGATTTTATCTTAAAATACAAGAACTTTTCGTGGTTCTTGTCAATTTTTGTTGGTTTTCATCTAATGAACTTATTTCAGTCAGCTAGATCTTTCTTCTTCAAAGCAAAAAGATTTTATCTTCAAATACAAGAACTTTTCGTGGTTTTGTTGGTTTTCAGCAAATGAACATATTTCAGCGAGCTAGAAGTTTTTTCTTCAATCGCGTCAGATTTTATCTTAAAATACAAGAACTTTTCGTGGTTCTTGTCAATTTTTGTTGGTTTTCATCTAATGAACTTGTTTCAGTCAGCTAGATCTTTCTTCTTTAATGCAAAAAGATTTTATCTTCAAATACAAGAACTTTTCGTGGTTTTGTTGATTTTCAGCAAATGAACATATTTCAGCGAGCTCAAAGTTTTTTCTTTAATAGCGGAAGATTTTATCTTAAAATACAAGAACTTTCCGTGGTTCTTGTCAATTTTTGTTGGTTTTGATCGGATGAACTTCTTTCAGTCAGCTCGATCTTTCTACCTCAAAGCAAAAAGATTTTATCTTAAAATACAAGAAATTTTCGTGGTTCTTGTCAATTTTTGTTGGTTTTCATCTAATGAACTTGTTTCAGTCAGCTAGATCTTTCTTCTTTAATGCAAAAAGATTTTATCTTCAAATACAAGAACTTTTCGTGGTTTTGTTGATTTTCAGCAAATGAACATATTTCAGCGAGCTCAAAGTTTTTTCTTTGATAGCAGAAGATTTTATCTTAAAATACAAGAACTTTTCGTGGTTCTTGTCAATTTTTGTTGGTTTTCATCTAATGAACTTATTTCAGTCAGCCAGATCTTTCTTCTTCAAAGCAAAAAGTTTTTATCTTCAAATACAAGAACTTTTCGTGGTTTTGTTGGTTTTCAGCAAATGAACATATTTCAGCGAGCTCAAAGTTTTTTCTTTAATAGCAGAAGATTTTACCTTAAAATACAAGAACTTTTCGTGGTTCTTGTCAATTTTTGTTGGTTTTGATCTGAAGAACTTCTTTCAGTCAGCTCGATCTTTCTACCTCAAAGCAAAAAGATTTTATCTTCAAATACAAGAACTTTTCGTGGTTTTGTTAATTTTCAGCAAATGAACATATTTCAGCGAGCGAGAAGTTTTTTCTTTAATAGCGTCAGATTTTATCTTAAAATACAAGAACTTTTCGTGGTTCTTGTCAATTTTTGTTGGTTTTCATCTAATGAACTTGTTTCAGTCAGCTAGATCTTTCTTCTTTAATGCAAAAAGATTTTATCTTCAAATACAAGAACTTTTCGTGGTTTTGTTGATTTTCAGCAAATGAACATATTTCAGCGAGCTCAAAGTTTTTTCTTTAATAGCGTCAGATTTTATCTTAAAATACAAGAACTTTTCGTGGTTCTTGTCAATTTTTGTTGGTTTTCATCTGATGAACTTGTTTCAGTCAGCTTGATCTTTCTTCTTCAATGCAAAAAGATTTTATCTTCAAATACAAGAACTTTTCGTGGTTTTGTTGATTTTCAGCAAATTAACATATTTCAGCGAGCTCAAAGTTTTTTCTTTAATAGCAGAAGATTTTATCTTAAAATACAAGAACTTTTCGTGGTTCTTGTCAATTTTTGTTGGTTTTCATCTAATGAACTTATTTCAGTCAGCTGGATCTTTCTTCTTCAAAGCAAAAAGATTTTATCTTCAAATACAAGAACTTTTCGTGGTTTTGTTGGTTTTCAGCAAATGAACATATTTCAGCGAGCTAGAAGTTTTTTCTTCAATCGCGTCAGATTTTATCTTAAAATACAAGAACTTTTCGTGGTTCTTGTCAATTTTTGTTGGTTTTCATCTAATGAACTTGTTTCAGTCAGCTCGATCTTTCTTCTTTAATGCAAAAAGATTTTATCTTCAAATACAAGAACTTTTCGTGGTTTTGTTGATTTTCAGCAAATTAACATATTTCAGCGAGCTCAAAGTTTTTTCTTTAATAGCGGAAGATTTTATCTTAAAATACAAGAACTTTTCGTGGTTCTTGTCAATTTTTGTTGGTTTTCATCTGATGAACTTATTTCAGTCAGCTAGATCTTTCTTCTTCAAAGCAAAAAGATTTTATCTTCAAATTCAAGAACTTTTCGTGGTTTTGTTGGTTTTCAGCAAATGAACATATTTCAGCGAGCTTGAAGTTTTTTCTTCAATCGCGTCAGATTTTCTCTTAAAATACAAGAACTTTTCGTGGATCTTGTCAATTTTTGTTGGATTTCATCTAATGAACTTATTTCAGTCAGCTGGATCTTTCTTCTTCAAAGCAAAAAGATTTTATCTTCAAATTCAAGAACTTTTCGTGGTTTTGTTGGTTTTCAGCAAATGAACATATTTCAGCGAGCTTGAAGTTTTTTCTTCAATAGCGTCAGATTTTATCTTAAAATACAAGAACTTTTCGTGGTTCTTGTCAATTTTTGTTGGTTTTCATCTAATGAACTTGTTTCAGTCAGCTAGATCTTTCTTCTTTAATGCAAAAAGATTTTATCTTCAAATACAAGAACTTTTCGTGGTTTTGTTGGTTTTCAGCAAATGAACATATTTCAGCGAGCAAGAAGTTTTTTCTTTAATAGCGTCAGATTTTATCTTAAAATACAAGAACTTTTCGTGGTTCTTGTCAATTTTTGTTGGTTTTCATCTAATGAACTTGTTTCAGTCAGCTAGATCTTTCTTCTTTAATGCAGAAAGATTTTATCTTCAAATACAAGAACTTTTCGTGGTTTTGTTGATTTTCAGCAAATGAACATATTTCAGCGAGCTCAAAGTTTTCGTGGTTTTGTTGATTTTCAGCAAATGAACATATTTCAGCGAGCTGAAAGTTTTTTCTTTAATAGCTGAAGATTTTATCTTAAAATACAAGAACTTTTCGTGGTTCTTGTCAATTTTTGTTGGTTTTCATCTAATGAACTTATTTCAGTCAGCTAGATCTTTCTTCTTCAAAGCAAAAAGATTTTATCTTCAAATACAAGAACTTTTCGTGGTTTTGTTGGTTTTCAGCAAATGAACATATTTCAGCGAGCTAGAAGTTTTTTCTTCAATCGCTTCAGATTTTATCTTAAAATAGAAGAACTTTTCGTGGTTCTTGTCAATTTTTGTTGGTTTTCATCGAATGAACTTATTTCAGTCAGCTGGATCTTTCTTCTTCAAAGCAAAAAGATTTTATCTTCAAATTCAAGAACTTTTCGTGGTTTTGTTGGTTTTCAGCAAATGAACATATTTCAGCGAGCTTGAAGTTTTTTCTTCAATAGCGTCAGATTTTATCTTAAAATACAAGAACTTTTCGTGGTTCTTGTCAATTTTTGTTGGTTTTGATCTGAAGAACTTCTTTCAGTCAGCTCGATCTTTCTACCTCAAAGCAAAAAGATTTTATCTTCAAATACAAGAACTTTTCGTGGTTTTGTTAATTTTCAGCAAATGAACATATTTCAGCGAGCGAGAAGTTTTTTCTTTAATAGCGTCAGATTTTATCTTAAAATACAAGAACTTTTCGTGGTTCTTGTCAATTTTTTTTGGTTTTCATCTAATGAACTTATTTCAGTCAGCTAGATCTTTCTTCTTCAAAGCAAAAAGATTTTATCTTCAAATACAAGAACTTTTCGTGGTTTTGTTGGTTTTCAGCAAATGAACATATTTCAGCGAGCTAGAAGTTTTTTCTTCAATCGCGTCAAATTTTATCTTAAAATAGAAGAACTTTTCGTGGTTCTTGTCAATTTTTGTTGGTTTTGATCTGAAGAACTTCTTTCAGTCAGCTCGATCTTTCTACCTCAAAGCAAAAAGATTTTATCTTCAAATACAAGAACTTTTCGTGGTTTTGTTAATTTTCAGCAAATGAACATATTTCAGCGAGCGAGAAGTTTTTTCTTTAATAGCGTCAGATTTTATCTTAAAATACAAGAACTTTTCGTGGTTCTTGTCAATTTTTGTTGGTTTTCATCTAATGAACTTGTTTCAGTCAGCTAGATCTTTCTTCTTTAATGCAAAAAGATTTTATCTTCAAATACAAGAACTTTTCGTGGTTTTGTTGATTTTCAGCAAATTAACATATTTCAGCGAGCTCAAAGTTTTTTCTTTAATAGCAGAAGATTTTATCTTAAAATACAAGAACTTTTCGTGGTTCTTGTCAATTTTTGTTGGTTTTCATCTAATGAACTTATTTCAGTCATCGAGATCTTTCTTCTTCAAAGCAAAAAGATTTTATCTTCAAATTCAAGAACTTTTCGTGGTTTTGTTGATTTTCAGCAAATTAACATATTTCAGCGAGCTCAAAGTTTTTTCTTTAATAGCAGAAGATTTTATCTTAAAATACAAGAACTTTTCGTGGTTCTTGTCAATTTTTGTTGGTTTTCATCTAATGAAGTTATTTCAGTCAGCTAGATCTTTCTTCTTCAAAGCAAAAAGATTTTATCTTCAAATACAAGAACTTTTCGTGGTTTTGTTGGTTTTCAGCAAATGAACATATTTCAGCGAGCTAGAAGTTTTTTCTTCAATCGCGTCAGATTTTATCTTAAAATACAAGAACTTTTCGTGGTTCTTGTCAATTTTTGTTGGTTTTCATCTAATGAACTTGTTTCAGTCAGCTCGATCTTTCTTCTTTAATGCAAAAAGATTTTATCTTCAAATACAAGAACTTTTCGTGGTTTTGTTGATTTTCAGCAAATGAACATATTTCAGCGAGCTCAAAGTTTTTTCTTTTATAGCGGAAGATTTTATCTTAAAATACAAGAACTTTTCGTGGTTCTTGTCAATTTTTGTTGGTTTTGATCGGATGAACTTCTTTCAGTCAGCTCGATCTTTCTACCTCAAAGCAAAAAGATTTTATCTTCAAATACAAGAACTTTTCGTGGTTTTGTTGGTTTTCAGCAAATGAACATATTTCAGCGAGCTGGAAGTTTTTTCTTCAATCGCGTCAGATTTTATCTGAAAATAGAAGAACTTTTCGTGGTTCTTGTCAATTTTTGTTGGTTTTCATCTGATGAACTTGTTTCAGTCAGCTAGATCTTTCTTCTTTAATGCAAAAAGATTTTATCTTCAAATACAAGAACTTTTCGTGGTTTTGTTGATTTTCAGCAAATTAACATATTTCAGCGAGCTCAAAGTTTTTTCTTTAATAGCGGAAGATTTTATCTTAAAATACAAGAACTTTTCGTGGTTCTTGTCAATTTTTGTTGGTTTTCATCTGATGAACTTATTTCAGTCAGCTAGATCTTTCTTCTTCAAAGCAAAAAGATTTTATCTTCAAATTCAAGAACTTTTCGTGGTTTTGTTGGTTTTCAGCAAATGAACATATTTCAGCGAGCTTGAAGTTTTTTCTTCAATCGCGTCAGATTTTGTCTTAAAATACAAGAACTTTTCGTGGATCTTGTCAATTTTTGTTGGATTTCATCTAATGAACTTATTTCAGTCAGCTGGATCTTTCTTCTTCAAAGCAAAAAGATTTTATCTTCAAATTCAAGAACTTTTCGTGGTTTTGTTGGTTTTCAGCAAATGAACATATTTCAGCGAGCTCAAAGTTTTCGTGGTTTTGTTGATTTTCAGCAAATGAACATATTTCAGCGAGCTGAAAGTTTTTTCTTTAATAGCTGAAGATTTTATCTTAAAATACAAGAACTTTTCGTGGTTCTTGTCAATTTTTGTTGGTTTTCATCTAATGAACTTATTTCAGTCAGCTAGATCTTTCTTCTTCAAAGCAAAAAGATTTTATCTTCAAATACAAGAACTTTTCGTGGTTTTGTTGGTTTTCAGCAAATGAACATATTTCAGCGAGCTAGAAGTTTTTTCTTCAATCGCGTCAGATTTTATCTTAAAATAGAAGAACTTTTCGTGGTTCTTGTCAATTTTTGTTGGTTTTCATCGAATGAACTTATTTCAGTCAGCTGGATCTTTCTTCTTCAAAGCAAAAAGATTTTATCTTCAAATTCAAGAACTTTTCGTGGTTTTGTTGGTTTTCAGCAAATGAACATATTTCAGCGAGCTTGAAGTTTTTTCTTCAATAGCGTCAGATTTTATCTTAAAATACAAGAACTTTTCGTGGTTCTTGTCAATTTTTGTTGGTTTTGATCTGAAGAACTTCTTTCAGTCAGCTCGATCTTTCTACCTCAAAGCAAAAAGATTTTATCTTCAAATACAAGAACTTTTCGTGGTTTTGTTAATTTTCAGCAAATGAACATATTTCAGCGAGCGAGAAGTTTTTTCTTTAATAGCGTCAGATTTTATCTTAAAATACAAGAACTTTTCGTGGTTCTTGTCAATTTTTTTTGGTTTTCATCTAATGAACTTATTTCAGTCAGCTAGATCTTTCTTCTTCAAAGCAAAAAGATTTTATCTTCAAATACAAGAACTTTTCGTGGTTTTGTTGGTTTTCAGCAAATGAACATATTTCAGCGAGCTAGAAGTTTTTTCTTCAATCGCGTCTGATTTTATCTTAAAATAGAAGAACTTTTCGTGGTTCTTGTCAATTTTTGTTGGTTTTCATCGAATGAACTTATTTCAGTCAGCTGGATCTTTCTTCTTCAAAGCAAAAAGATTTTATCTTCAAATTCAAGAACTTTTCGTGGTTTTGTTGGTTTTCAGCAAATGAACATATTTCAGCGAGCTTGAAGTTTTTTCTTCAATAGCGTCAGATTTTATCTTAAAATACAAGAACTTTTCGTGGTTCTTGTCAATTTTTGTTGGTTTTGATCTGAAGAACTTCTTTCAGTCAGCTCGATCTTTCTACCTCAAAGCAAAAAGATTTTATCTTCAAATACAAGAACTTTTCGTGGTTTTGTTAATTTTCAGCAAATGAACATATTTCAGCGAGCGAGAAGTTTTTTCTTTAATAGCGTCAGATTTTATCTTAAAATACAAGAACTTTTCGTGGTTCTTGTCAATTTTTGTTGGTTTTCATCCAATGAACTTGTTTCAGTCAGCTAGATCTTTCTTCTTTAATGCAAAAAGATTTTATCTTCAAATACAAGAACTTTTCGTGTTTTTGTTGATTTTCAGCAAATGAACATATTTCAGCGAGCTCAAAGTTTTTTCTTTAATAGCGTCAGATTTTATCTTAAAATACAAGAACTTTTCGTGGTTCTTGTCAATTTTTGTTGGTTTTCATCTAATGAACTTGTTTCAGTCAGCTAGATCTTTCTTCTTTAATGCAAAAAGATTTTATCTTCAAATACAAGAACTTTTCGTGGTTTTGTTGATTTTCAGCAAATTAACATATTTCAGCGAGCTCAAAGTTTTTTCTTTAATAGCAGAAGATTTTATCTTAAAATACAAGAACTTTTCGTGGTTCTTGTCAATTTTTGTTGGTTTTCATCTAATGAACTTGTTTCAGTCAGCTAGATCTTTCTTCTTTAATGCAAAAAGATTTTATCTTCAAATACAATAACTTTTCGTGGTTTTGTTGGTTTTCAGCAAATGAACATATTTCAGCGAGCTCAAAGTTTTTTCTTTAATAGCGTCAGATTTTATCTTAAAATACAAGAACTTTTCGTGGTTCTTGTCAATTTTTGTTGGTTTTCATCTAATGAACTTGTTTCAGTCAGCTAGATCTTTCTTCTTTAATGCAAAAAGATTTTATCTTCAAATACAAGAACTTTTCGTGGTTTTGTTGATTTTCAGCAAATTAACATATTTCAGCGAGCTCAAAGTTTTTTCTTTAATAGCAGAAGATTTTATCTTAAAATACAAGAACTTTTCGTGGTTCTTGTCAATTTTTGTTGGTTTTCATCTAATGAACTTATTTCAGTCATCTAGATCTTTCTTCTTCAAAGCAAAAAGATTTTATCTTCAAATTCAAGAACTTTTCGTGGTTTTGTTGGTTTTCAGCAAATGAACATATTTCAGCGAGCGAGAAGTTTTTTCTTCAATAGCGTCAGAATTTATCTTAAAATACAAGAATTTTTCGTGGTTCTTGTCAATTTTTGTTGGTTTTCATCTAATGAACTTGTTTCACTCAGCTAGATCTTTCTTCTTCAAAGCAAAAAGATTTTATCTTCAAATACAAGAACTTTTCGTGGTTTTGTTGGTTTTCAGCAAATGAACATATTTCAGCGAGCTAGAAGTTTTTTCTTCAATCGCGTCAGATTTTATCTTAAAATACAAGAACTTTTCGTGGTTCTTGTCAATTTTTGTTGGTTTTCATCTAATGAACTTGTTTCAGTCAGCTAGATCTTTCTACCTCAAAGCAAAAAGATTTTATCTTCAAATACAAGAACTTTTCGTGGTTCTTGTCAATTTTGGTTGGTTTTCATCTAATGAACTTGTTTCAGTCAGCTAGATCTTTCTTCTTTAATGCAAAAAGATTTTATCTTCAAATACAAGAACTTTTCGTGGTTTTGTTGATTTTCAGCAAATTAACATATTTCAGCGAGCTCAAAGTTTTTTCTTTGATAGCAGAAGATTTTATCTTAAAATACAAGAACTTTTCGTGGTTCTTGTCAATTTTTGTTGGTTTTCATCGAATGAACTTATTTCAGTCAGCTGGATCTTTCTTCTTCAAAGCAAAAAGATTTTATCTTCAAATTCAAGAACTTTTCGTGGTTTTGTTGGTTTTCAGCAAATGAACATATTTCAGCGAGCTTGAAGTTTTTTCTTCAATAGCGTCAGATTTTATCTTAAAATACAAGAACTAATCGTGGTTCTTGTCAATTTTTGTTGGTTTTGATCTGAAGAACTTCTTTCAGTCAGCTCGATCTTTCTACCTCAAAGCAAAAAGATTTTATCTTCAAATACAAGAACTTTTCGTGGTTTTGTTGATTTTCAGCAAATGAACATATTTCAGCGAGCTCAAAGTTTTTTCTTTAATAGCGTCAGATTTTATCTTAAAATACAAGAACTTTTCGTGGTTCTTGTCAATTTTTGTTGGTTTTCATGTAATGAACTTGTTTCAGTCAGCTAGATCTTTCTTCTTTAATGCAAAAAGATTTTATCTTCAAATACAAGAACTTTTCGTGGTTTTGTTGATTTTCAGCAAATTAACATATTTCAGCGAGCTCAAAGTTTTTTCTTTAATAGCAGAAGATTTTATCTTAAAATACAAGAACTTTTCGTGGTTCTTGTCAATTTTTGTTGGTTTTCATCTAATGAACTTGTTTCAGTCAGCTAGATCTTTCTTCTTCAAAGCAAAAAGATTTTATCTTCAAATTCAAGAACTTTTCGTGGTTTTGTTGGTTTTCAGCAAATGAACATATTTCAGCGAGCGAGAAGTTTTTTCTTCAATAGCGTCAGAATTTATCTTAAAATACAAGAATTTTTCGTGGTTTTGTTGATTTTCAGCAAATGAACATATTTCAGCGAGCTCAAAGTTTTCGTGGTTTTGTTGATTTTCAGCAAATGAACATATTTCAGCGAGCTGAAAGTTTTTTCTTTAATAGCTGAAGATTTTATCTTAAAATACAAGAACTTTTCGTGGTTCTTGTCAATTTTTGTTGGTTTTCATCTAATGAACTTATTTCAGTCAGCTAGATCTTTCTTCTTCAAAGCAAAAAGATTTTATCTTCAAATACAAGAACTTTTCGTGGTTTTGTTGGTTTTCAGCAAATGAACATATTTCAGCGAGCTAGAAGTTTTTTCTTCAATCGCGTCAGATTTTATCTTAAAATAGAAGAACTTTTCGTGGTTCTTGTCAATTTTTGTTGGTTTTCATCGAATGAACTTATTTCAGTCAGCTGGATCTTTCTTCTTCAAAGCAAAAAGATTTTATCTTCAAATTCAAGAACTTTTCGTGGTTTTGTTGGTTTTCAGCAAATGAACATATTTCAGCGAGCTTGAAGTTTTTTCTTCAATAGCGTCAGATTTTATCTTAAAATACAAGAACTTTTCGTGGTTCTTGTCAATTTTTGTTGGTTTTGATCTGAAGAACTTCTTTCAGTCAGCTCGATCTTTCTACCTCAAAGCAAAAAGATTTTATCTTCAAATACAAGAACTTTTCGTGGTTTTGTTAATTTTCAGCAAATGAACATATTTCAGCGAGCTCAAAGTTTTTTCTTTAATAGCGTCAGATTTTATCTTAAAATACAAGAACTTTTCGTGGTTCTTGTCAATTTTTGTTGGTTTTCATCGAATGAACTTATTTCAGTCAGCTGGATCTTTCTTCTTCAAAGCAAAAAGATTTTATCTTCAAATTCAAGAACTTTTCGTGGTTTTGTTGGTTTTCAGCAAATGAACATATTTCAGCGAGCTTGAAGTTTTTTCTTCAATAGCGTCAGATTTTATCTTAAAATACAAGAACTTTTCGTGGTTCTTGTCAATTTTTGTTGGTTTTCATCCAATGAACTTGTTTCAGTCAGCTAGATCTTTCTTCTTTAATGCAAAAAGATTTTATCTTCAAATACAAGAACTTTTCGTGGTTTTGTTGATTTTCAGCAAATTAACATATTTCAGCGAGCTCAAAGTTTTTTCTTTAATAGCAGAAGATTTTATCTTAAAATACAAGAACTTTTCGTGGTTCTTGTCAATTTTTGTTGGTTTTCATCTAATGAACTTATTTCAGTCATCTCGATCTTTCTTCTTCAAAGCAAAAAGATTTTATCTTCAAATTCAAGAACTTTTCGTGGTTTTGTTGGTTTTCAGCAAATGAACATATTTCAGCGAGCGAGAAGTTTTTTCTTCAATAGCGTCAGAATTTATCTTAAAATACAAGAATTTTTCGTGGTTCTTGTCAATTTTTGTTGGTTTTCATCTAATGAACTTGTTTCACTCAGCTGGATCTTTCTTCTTTAATGCAAAAAGATTTTATCTTCAAATACAAGAACTTTACGTGGTTTTGTTGATTTTCAGCAAATTAACATATTTCAGCGAGCTCAAAGTTTTTTCTTTAATAGCAGAAGATTTTATCTTAAAATACAAGAACTTTTCGTGGTTCTTGTCAATTTTTGTTGGTTTTCATCTAATGAACTTATTTCAGTCAGCTAGATCTTTCTTCTTCAAAGCAAAAAGATTTTATCTTCAAATACAAGAACTTTTCGTGGTTTTGTTGGTTTTCAGCAAATGAACATATTTCAGCGAGCTAGAAGTTTTTTCTTCAATCGCTTCAGATTTTATCTTAAAATACAAGAACTTTTCGTGGTTCTTGTCAATTTTTGTTGGTTTTCATCTAATGAACTTGTTTCAGTCAGCTAGATCTTTCGACCTCAAAGCAAAAAGATTTTATCTTCAAATACAAGAACTTTTCGTGGTTCTTGTCAATTTTTGTTGGTTTTCATCTAATGAACTTGTTTCAGTCAGCTAGATCTTTCTTCTTTAATGCAAAAAGATTTTATCTTCAAATACAAGAACTTTTCGTGGTTTTGTTGATTTTCAGCAAATTAACATATTTCAGCGAGCTCAAAGTTTTTTCTTTAATAGCAGAAGATTTTATCTTAAAATACAAGAACTTTTCGTGGTTCTTGTCAATTTTTGTTGGTTTTCATCTAATGAACTTATTTCAGTCATCTAGATCTTTCTTCTTCAAAGCAAAAAGATTTTATCTTCAAATTCAAGAACTTTTCGTGGTTTTGTTGGTTTTCAGCAAATGAACATATTTCAGCGAGCGAGAAGTTTTTTCTTCAATAGCGTCAGAATTTATCTTAAAATACAAGAATTTTTCGTGGTTCTTGTCAATTTTTGTTGGTTTTCATCTAATGAACTTGTTTCACTCAGCTAGATCTTTCTTCTTCAAAGCAAAAAGATTTTATCTTCAAATACAAGAACTTTTCGTGGTTTTGTTGATTTTCAGCAAATGAACATATTTCAGCGAGCTCAAAGTTTTTTCTTTAATAGCGTCAGATTTTATCTTAAAATACAAGAACTTTTCGTGGTTCTTGTCAATTTTTGTTGGTTTTCATCTAATGAACTTGTTTCAGTCAGCTGGATCTTTCTTCTTTAATGCAAAAAGATTTTATCTTCAAATACAAGAACTTTTCGTGGTTTTGTTGATTTTCAGCAAATTAACATATTTCAGCGAGCTCAAAGTTTTTTCTTTAATAGCAGAAGATTTTATCTTAAAATACAAGAACTTTTCGTGGTTCTTGTCAATTTTTGTTGGTTTTCATCTAATGAACTTATTTCAGTCATCTAGATCTTTGTTCTTCAAAGCAAAAAGATTTTATCTTCAAATTCAAGAACTTTTCGTGGTTTTGTTGGTTTTCAGCAAATGAACATATTTCAGCGAGCGAGAAGTTTTTTCTTCAATAGCGTCAGAATTTATCTTAAAATACAAGAATTTTTCGTGGTTTTGTTGATTTTCAGCAAATGAACATATTTCAGCGAGCTCAAAGTTTTCGTGGTTTTGTTGATTTTCAGCAAATGAACATATTTCAGCGAGCTGAAAGTTTTTTCTTTAATAGCTGAAGATTTTATCTTAAAATACAAGAACTTTTCGTGGTTCTTGTCAATTTTTGTTGGTTTTCATCTAATGAACTTATTTCAGTCAGCTTGATCTTTCTTCTTCAAAGCAAAAAGATTTTATCTTCAAATACAAGAACTTTTCGTGGTTTTGTTGGTTTTCAGCAAATGAACATATTTCAGCGAGCTAGAAGTTTTTTCTTCAATCGCGTCAGATTTTATCTTAAAATAGAAGAACTTTTCGTGGTTCTTGTCAATTTTTGTTGGTTTTCATCGAATGAACTTATTTCAGTCAGCTGGATCTTTCTTCTTCAAAGCAAAAAGATTTTATCTTCAAATTCAAGAACTTTTCGTGGTTTTGTTGGTTTTCAGCAAATGAACATATTTCAGCGAGCTTGAAGTTTTTTCTTCAATAGCGTCAGATTTTATCTTAAAATACAAGAACTTTTCGTGGTTCTTGTCAATTTTTGTTGGTTTTGATCTGAAGAACTTCTTTCAGTCAGCTCGATCTTTCTACCTCAAAGCAAAAAGATTTTATCTTCAAATACAAGAACTTTTCGTGGTTTTGTTAATTTTCAGCAAATGAACATATTTCAGCGAGCGAGAAGTTTTTTCTTTAATAGCGTCAGATTTTATCTTAAAATACAAGAACTTTTCGTGGTTCTTGTCAATTTTTGTTGGTTTTCATCCAATGAACTTGTTTCAGTCAGCTAGATCTTTCTTCTTTAATGCAAAAAGATTTTATCTTCAAATACAAGAACTTTTCGTGGTTTTGTTGATTTTCAGCAAATGAACATATTTCAGCGAGCTCAAAGTTTTTTCTTTAATAGCGTCAGATTTTATCTTAAAATACAAGAACTTTTCGTGGTTCTTGTCAATTTTTGTTGGTTTTCATCTAATGAACTTGTTTCAGTCAGCTAGATCTTTCTTCTTTAATGCAAAAAGATTTTATCTTCAAATACAAGAACTTTTCGTGGTTTTGTTGATTTTCAGCAAATTAACATATTTCAGCGAGCTCAAAGTTTTTTCTTTAATAGCAGAAGATTTTATCTTAAAATACAAGAACTTTTCGTGGTTCTTGTCAATTTTTGTTGGTTTTCATCTAATGAACTTATTTCAGTCATCCAGATCTTTCTTCTTCAAAGCAAAAAGATTTTATCTTCAAATTCAAGAACTTTTCGTGGTTTTGTTGGTTTTCAGCAAATGAACATATTTCAGCGAGCGAGAAGTTTTTTCTTCAATAGCGTCAGAATTTATCTTAAAATACAAGAACTTTTCGTGGTTCTTGTCAATTTTTGTTGGTTTTGATCTGATGAACTTCTTTCAGTCAGCTCGATCTTTCGACCTCAAAGCAAAAAGATTTTATCTTCAAATACAAGAACTTTTCGTGGTTTTGTTGGTTTTCAGCAAATGAACATATTTCAGCGAGCTAGAAGTTTTTTCTTCAATCGCGTCAGATTTTATCTTAAAATACAAGAACTTTTCGTGGTTCTTGTCAATTTTTGTTGGTTTTCATCGAATGAACTTATTTCAGTCAGCTGGATCTTTCTTCTTCAAAGCAAAAAGATTTTATCTTCAAATTCAAGAACTTTTCGTGGTTTTGTTGGTTTTCAGCAAATGAACATATTTCAGCGAGCTTGAAGTTTTTTCTTCAATAGCGTCAGATTTTATCTTAAAATACAAGAACTTTTCGTGGTTCTTGTCAATTTTTGTTGGTTTTGATCTGAAGAACTTCTTTCAGTCAGCTCGATCTTTCTACCTCAAAGCAAAAAGATTTTATCTTCAAATACAAGAACTTTTCGTGGTTTTGTTGATTTTCAGGAAATGAACATATTTCAGCGAGCTCAAAGTTTTTTCTTTAATAGCGTCAGATTTTATCTTAAAATACAAGAACTTTTCGTGGTTCTTGTCAATTTTTGTTGGTTTTCATCTAATGAACTTATTTCAGTCATCTAGATCTTTGTTCTTCAAAGCAAAAAGATTTTATCTTCAAATTCAAGAACTTTTCGTGGTTTTGTTGGTTTTCAGCAAATGAACATATTTCAGCGAGCGAGAAGTTTTTTCTTCAATAGCGTCAGAATTTATCTTAAAATACAAGAATTTTTTGTGGTTTTGTTGATTTTCAGCAAATGAACATATTTCAGCGAGCTCAAAGTTTTCGTGGTTTTGTTGATTTTCAGCAAATGAACATATTTCAGCGAGCTGAAAGTTTTTTCTTTAATAGCTGAAGATTTTATCTTAAAATACAAGAACTTTTCGTGGTTCTTGTCAATTTTTGTTGGTTTTCATCTAATGAACTTATTTCAGTCAGCTAGATCTTTCTTCTTCAAAGCAAAAAGATTTTATCTTCAAATACAAGAACTTTTCGTGGTTTTGTTGGTTTTCAGCAAATGAACATATTTCAGCGAGCTAGAAGTTTTTTCTTCAATCGCGTCAGATTTTATCTTAAAATAGAAGAACTTTTCGTGGTTCTTGTCAATTTTTGTTGGTTTTCATCGAATGAACTTATTTCAGTCAGCTGGATCTTTCTTCTTCAAAGCAAAAAGATTTTATCTTCAAATTCAAGAACTTTTCGTGGTTTTGTTGGTTTTCAGCAAATGAACATATTTCAGCGAGCTTGAAGTTTTTTCTTCAATAGCGTCAGATTTTATCTTAAAATACAAGAACTTTTCGTGGTTCTTGTCAATTTTTGTTGGTTTTGATCTGAAGAACTTCTTTCAGTCAGCTCGATCTTTCTACCTCAAAGCAAAAAGATTTTATCTTCAAATACAAGAACTTTTCGTGGTTTTGTTAATTTTCAGCAAATGAACATATTTCAGCGAGCGAGAAGTTTTTTCTTTAATAGCGTCAGATTTTATCTTAAAATACAAGAACTTTTCGTGGTTCTTGTCAATTTTTGTTGGTTTTCATCCAATGAACTTGTTTCAGTCAGCTAGATCTTTCTTCTTTAATGCAAAAAGATTTTATCTTCAAATACAAGAACTTTTCGTGGTTTTGTTGATTTTCAGCAAATGAACATATTTCAGCGAGCTCAAAGTTTTTTCTTTAATAGCGTCAGATTTTATCTTAAAATACAAGAACTTTTCGTGGTTCTTGTCAATTTTTGTTGGTTTTCATCTAATGAACTTGTTTCAGTCAGCTAGATCTTTCTTCTTTAATGCAAAAAGATTTTATCTTCAAATACAAGAACTTTTCGTGGTTTTGTTGATTTTCAGCAAATTAACATATTTCAGCGAGCTCAAAGTTTTTTCTTTAATAGCAGAAGATTTTATCTTAAAATACAAGAACTTTTCGTGGTTCTTGTCAATTTTTGTTGGTTTTCATCTAATGAACTTATTTCAGTCATCCAGATCTTTCTTCTTCAAAGCAAAAAGATTTTATCTTCAAATTCAAGAACTTTTCGTGGTTTTGTTGGTTTTCAGCAAATGAACATATTTCAGCGAGCGAGAAGTTTTTTCTTCAATAGCGTCAGAATTTATCTTAAAATACAAGAACTTTTCGTGGTTCTTGTCAATTTTTGTTGGTTTTCATCTAATGAACTTGTTTCGGTCAGCGAGATCTTTCGACCTCAAAGCAAAATGATTTTATCTTCAAATACAAGAACTTTTCGTGGTTCTTGTCAATTTTTGTTGGTTTTCATCTAATGAACTTGTTTCAGTCAGCTGGATCTTTCTTCTTTCATGCAAAAAGATTTTATCTTCAAATACAAGAACTTTTCGTGGTTTTGTTGATTTTCAGCAAATGAACATATTTCAGCGAGCTCAAAGTTTTTTCTTTGATAGCAGAAGATTTTATCTTAAAATACAAGAACTTTTCGTGGTTCTTGTCAATTTTTGTTGGTTTTCATCTAATGAACTTGTTTCAGTCAGCTAGATCTTTCTTCTTTAATGCAAAAAGATTTTATCTTCAAATACAAGAACTTTTCGTGGTTTTGTTGGTTTTCAGCAAATGAACATATTTCAGCGAGCTCAAAGTTTTTTCTTTAATAGCGTCAGATTTTATCTTAAAATACAAGAACTTTTCGTGGTTCTTGTCAATTTTTGTTGGTTTTCATCTAATGAACTTGTTTCAGTCAGCTAGATCTTTCTTCTTTAATGCAAAAAGATTTTATCTTCAAATACAAGAACTTTTCGTGGTTTTGTTGATTTTCAGCAAATTAACATATTTCAGCGAGCTCAAAGTTTTTTCTTTAATAGCAGAAGATTTTATCTTAAAATACAAGAACTTTTCGTGGTTCTTGTCAATTTTTGTTGGTTTTCATCTAATGAACTTATTTCAGTCATCTAGATCTTTCTTCTTCAAAGCAAAAAGATTTTATCTTCAAATTCAAGAACTTTTCGTGGTTTTGTTGGTTTTCAGCAAATGAACATATTTCAGCGAGCGAGAAGTTTTTTCTTCAATAGCGTCAGAATTTATCTTAAAATACAAGAATTTTTCGTGGTTCTTGTCAATTTTTGTTGGTTTTCATCTAATGAACTTGTTTCACTCAGCTAGATCTTTCTTCTTCAAAGCAAAAAGATTTTATCTTCAAATACAAGAACTTTTCGTGGTTTTGTTGGTTTTCAGCAAATGAACATATTTCAGCGAGCTAGAAGTTTTTTCTTCAATCGCGTCAGATTTTATCTTAAAATACAAGAACTTTTCGTGGTTCTTGTCAATTTTTGTTGGTTTTCATCTAATGAACTTGTTTCAGTCAGCTAGATCTTTCTACCTCAAAGCAAAAAGATTTTATCTTCAAATACAAGAACTTTTCGTGGTTCTTGTCAATTTTGGTTGGTTTTCATCTAATGAACTTGTTTCAGTCAGCTAGATCTTTCTTCTTTAATGCAAAAAGATTTTATCTTCAAATACAAGAACTTTTCGTGGTTTTGTTGATTTTCAGCAAATTAACATATTTCAGCGAGCTCAAAGTTTTTTCTTTGATAGCAGAAGATTTTATCTTAAAATACAAGAACTTTTCGTGGTTCTTGTCAATTTTTGTTGGTTTTCATCGAATGAACTTATTTCAGTCAGCTGGATCTTTCTTCTTCAAAGCAAAAAGATTTTATCTTCAAATTCAAGAACTTTTCGTGGTTTTGTTGGTTTTCAGCAAATGAACATATTTCAGCGAGCTTGAAGTTTTTTCTTCAATAGCGTCAGATTTTATCTTAAAATACAAGAACTTTTCGTGGTTCTTGTCAATTTTTGTTGGTTTTGATCTGAAGAACTTCTTTCAGTCAGCTCGATCTTTCTACCTCAAAGCAAAAAGATTTTATCTTCAAATACAAGAACTTTTCGTGGTTTTGTTGATTTTCAGCAAATGAACATATTTCAGCGAGCTCAAAGTTTTTTCTTTAATAGCGTCAGATTTTATCTTAAAATACAAGAACTTTTCGTGGTTCTTGTCAATTTTTGTTGGTTTTCATCTAATGAACTTGTTTCAGTCAGCTAGATCTTTCTTCTTTAATGCAAAAAGATTTTATCTTCAAATACAAGAACTTTTCGTGGTTTTGTTGATTTTCAGCAAATGAACATATTTCAGCGAGCTCAAAGTTTTTTCTTTAATAGCGTCAGATTTTATCTTAAAATACAAGAACTTTTCGTGGTTCTTGTCAATTTTTGTTGGTTTTCATCTAATGAACTTGTTTCAGTCAGCTAGATCTTTCTTCTTTAATGCAAAAAGATTTTATCTTCAAATACAAGAACTTTTCGTGGTTTTGTTGATTTTCAGCAAATTAACATATTTCAGCGAGCTCAAAGTTTTTTCTTTAATAGCAGAAGATTTTATCTTAAAATACAAGAACTTTTCGTGGTTCTTGTCAATTTTTGTTGGTTTTCATCTAATGAACTTATTTCAGTCATCCAGATCTTTCTTCTTCAAAGCAAAAAGATTTTATCTTCAAATTCAAGAACTTTTCGTGGTTTTGTTGGTTTTCAGCAAATGAACATATTTCAGCGAGCGAGAAGTTTTTTCTTCAATAGCGTCAGAATTTATCTTAAAATACAAGAACTTTTCGTGGTTCTTGTCAATTTTTGTTGGTTTTCATCTAATGAACTTGTTTCGGTCAGCGAGATCTTTCGACCTCAAAGCAAAAAGATTTTATCTTCAAATACAAGAACTTTTCGTGGTTCTTGTCAATTTTTGTTGGTTTTCATCTAATGAACTTGTTTCAGTCAGCTGGATCTTTCTTCTTTCATGCAAAAAGATTTTATCTTCAAATACAAGAACTTTTCGTGGTTTTGTTGATTTTCAGCAAATGAACATATTTCAGCGAGCTCAAAGTTTTTTCTTTGATAGCAGAAGATTTTATCTTAAAATACAAGAACTTTTCGTGGTTCTTGTCAATTTTTGTTGGTTTTCATCTAA
The DNA here is from genome assembly GCF_035084215.1 of Heptranchias perlo. Taxonomy (NCBI): domain Eukaryota; kingdom Metazoa; phylum Chordata; class Chondrichthyes; order Hexanchiformes; family Hexanchidae; genus Heptranchias; species Heptranchias perlo. Next base: position 80,165,292 of record NC_090330.1, read on the forward strand.
TGAACTTGTTTCAGTCAGCTAGATCTTTCTTCTTTAATGCAAAAAGATTTTATCTTCAAATACAAGAACTTTTCGTGGTTTTGTTGGTTTTCAGCAAATGAACATATTTCAGCGAGCTCAAAGTTTTTTCTTTAATAGCGTCAGATTTTATCTTAAAATACAAGAACTTTTCGTGGTTCTTGTCAATTTTTGTTGGTTTTCATCTAATGAACTTGTTTCAGTCAGCTAGATCTTTCTTCTTTAATGCAAAAAGATTTTATCTTCAAATACAAGAACTTTTCGTGGTTTTGTTGATTTTCAGCAAATTAACATATTTCAGCGAGCTCAAAGTTTTTTCTTTAATAGCAGAAGATTTTATCTTAAAATACAAGAACTTTTCGTGGTTCTTGTCAATTTTTGTTGGTTTTCATCTAATGAACTTATTTCAGTCATCTAGATCTTTCTTCTTCAAAGCAAAAAGATTTTATCTTCAAATTCAAGAACTTTTCGTGGTTTTGTTGGTTTTCAGCAAATGAACATATTTCAGCGAGCGAGAAGTTTTTTCTTCAATAGCGTCAGAATTTATCTTAAAATACAAGAATTTTTCGTGGTTCTTGTCAATTTTTGTTGGTTTTCATCTAATGAACTTGTTTCACTCAGCTAGATCTTTCTTCTTCAAAGCAAAAAGATTTTATCTTCAAATACAAGAACTTTTCGTGGTTTTGTTGGTTTTCAGCAAATGAACATATTTCAGCGAGCTAGAAGTTTTTTCTTCAATCGCGTCAGATTTTATCTTAAAATACAAGAACTTTTCGTGGTTCTTGTCAATTTTTGTTGGTTTTCATCTAATGAACTTGTTTCAGTCAGCTAGATCTTTCTACCTCAAAGCAAAAAGATTTTATCTTCAAATACAAGAACTTTTCGTGGTTCTTGTCAATTTTGGTTGGTTTTCATCTAATGAACTTGTTTCAGTCAGCTAGATCTTTCTTCTTTAATGCAAAAAGATTTTATCTTCAAATACAAGAACTTTTCGTGGTTTTGTTGATTTTCAGCAAATTAACATATTTCAGCGAGCTCAAAGTTTTTTCTTTGATAGCAGAAGATTTTATCTTAAAATACAAGAACTTTTCGTGGTTCTTGTCAATTTTTGTTGGTTTTCATCGAATGAACTTATTTCAGTCAGCTGGATCTTTCTTCTTCAAAGCAAAAAGATTTTATCTTCAAATTCAAGAACTTTTCGTGGTTTTGTTGGTTTTCAGCAAATGAACATATTTCAGCGAGCTTGAAGTTTTTTCTTCAATAGCGTCAGATTTTATCTTAAAATACAAGAACTTTTCGTGGTTCTTGTCAATTTTTGTTGGTTTTCATCTAATGAACTTATTTCAGTCAGCTAGATCTTTCTTCTTCAAAGCAAAAAGATTTTATCTTCAAATACAAGAACTTTTCGTGGTTTTGTTGGTTTTCAGCAAATGAACATATTTCAGCGAGCTAGAAGTTTTTTCTTCAATCGCGTCAGATTTTATCTTAAAATACAAGAACTTTTCGTGGTTCTTGTCAATTTTTGTTGGTTTTCATCTAATGAACTTGTTTCAGTCAGCTCGATCTTTCTTCTTTAAAGCAAAAAGATTTTATCTTCAAATACAAGAACTTTTCATGGTTTTGTTGATTTTCAGCAAATGAACATATTTCAGCGAGCTCAAAGTTTTTTCTTTAATAGCAGAAGATTTTATCTTAAAATACAAGAACTTTTCGTGGTTCTTGTCAATTTTTGTTGGTTTTCATCTAATGAACTTATTTCAGTCAGCTAGATCTTTCTTCTTCAAAGCAAAAAGATTTTATCTTCAAATACAAGAACTTTTCGTGGTTTTGTTGGTTTTCAGCAAATGAACATATTTCAGCGAGCTGGAAGTTTTTTCTTCAATCGCGTCAGATTTTATCTTAAAATAGAAGAACTTTTCGTGGTTCTTGTCAATTTTTGTTGGTTTTCATCGAATGAACTTATTTCAGTCAGCTGGATCTTTCTTCTTCAAAGCAAAAAGATTTTATCTTCAAATTCAAGAACTTTTCGTGGTTTTGTTGGTTTTCAGCAAATGAACATATTTCAGCGAGCTTGAAGTTTTTTCTTCAATAGCGTCAGATTTTATCTTAAAATACAAGAACTTTTCGTGGTTCTTGTCAATTTTTGTTGGTTTTGATCTGAAGAACTTCTTTCAGTCAGCTCGATCTTTCTACCTCAAAGCAAAAAGATTTTATCTTCAAATACAAGAACTTTTCGTGGTTTTGTTAATTTTCAGCAAATGAACATATTTCAGCGAGCGAGAAGTTTTTTCTTTAATAGCGTCAGATTTTATCTTAAAATACAAGAACTTTTCGTGGTTCTTGTCAATTTTTGTTGGTTTTCATCTAATGAACTTGTTTCAGTCAGCTAGATCTTTCTTCTTTAATGCAAAAAGATTTTATCTTCAAATACAAGAACTTTTCGTGGTTTTGTTGGTTTTCAGCAAATGAACATATTTCAGCGAGCTCAAAGTTTTTTCTTTAATAGCGTCAGATTTTATCTTAAAATACAAGAACTTTTCGTGGTTCTTGTCAATTTTTGTTGGTTTTCATCTAATGAACTTGTTTCAGTCAGCTAGATCTTTCTTCTTTAATGCAAAAAGATTTTATCTTCAAATACAAGAACTTTTCGTGGTTTTGTTGATTTTCAGCAAATTAACATATTTCAGCGAGCTCAAAGTTTTTTCTTTAATAGCAGAAGATTTTATCTTAAAATACAAGAACTTTTCGTGGTTCTTGTCAATTTTTGTTGGTTTTCATCTAATGAACTTATTTCAGTCATCTAGATCTTTCTTCTTCAAAGCAAAAAGATTTTATCTTCAAATTCAAGAACTTTTCGTGGTTTTGTTGGTTTTCAGCAAATGAACATATTTCAGCGAGCGAGAAGTTTTTTCTTCAATAGCGTCAGAATTTATCTTAAAATACAAGAATTTTTCGTGGTTCTTGTCAATTTTTGTTGGTTTTCATCTAATGAACTTGTTTCACTCAGCTAGATCTTTCTTCTTCAAAGCAAAAAGATTTTATCTTCAAATACAAGAACTTTTCGTGGTTTTGTTGGTTTTCAGCAAATGAACATATTTCAGCGAGCGAGAAGTTTTTTCTTCAATCGCGTCAGATTTTATCTTAAAATACAAGAACTTTTCGTGGTTCTTGTCAATTTTTGTTGGTTTTCATCGAATGAACTTGTTTCAGTCAGCTTGATCTTTCTACCTCAAAGCAAAAAGATTTTATCTTCAAATACAAGAACTTTTCGTGGTTCTTGTCAATTTTTGTTGGTTTTCATCTAATGAACTTGTTCCAGTCAGCTAGATCTTTCTTCTTTAATGCAAAAAGATTTTATCTTCAAATACAAGAACTTTTCGTGGTTTTGTTGATTTTCAGCAAATTAACATATTTCAGCGAGCTCAAAGTTTTTTCTTTGATAGCAGAAGATTTTATCTTAAAATACAAGAACTTTTCGTGGTTCTTGTCAATTTTTGTTGGTTTTCATCTAATGAACTTATTTCAGTCAGCTAGATCTTTCTTCTTCAAAGCAAAAAGATTTTATCTTCAAATACAAGAACTTTTCGTGGTTTTGTTGGTTTTCAGCAAATGAACATATTTCAGCGAGCGAGAAGTTTTTTCTTCAATCGCGTCAGATTTTATCTTAAAATACAATAACTTTTCGTGGTTCTTGTCAATTTTTGTTGGTTTTCATCTAATGAACTTATTTCAGTCAGCTAGATCTTTCTTCTTCAAAGCAAAAAGATTTTATCTTCAAATACAAGAACTTTTCGTGGTTTTGTTGGTTTTCAGCAAATGAACATATTTCAGTGAGCTGGAAGTTTTTTCTTCAATCGCGTCAGATTTTATCTTAAAATAGAAGAACTTTTCGTGGTTCTTGTCAATTTTTGTTGGTTTTCATCGAATGAACTTATTTCAGTCAGCTGGATCTTTCTTCTTCAAAGCAAAAAGATTTTATCTTCAAATTCAAGAACTTTTCGTGGTTTTGTTGGTTTTCAGCAAATGAACATATTTCAGCGAGCTTGAAGTTTTTTCTTCAATAGCGTCAGATTTTATCTTAAAATACAAGAACTTTTCGTGGTTCTTGTCAATTTTTGTTGGTTTTGATCTGAAGAACTTCTTTCAGTCAGCTCGATCTTTCTACCTCAAAGCAAAAAGATTTTATCTTCAAATACAAGAACTTTTCGTGGTTTTGTTAATTTTCAGCAAATGAACATATTTCAGCGAGCGAGAAGTTTTTTCTTTAATAGCGTCAGATTTTATCTTAAAATACAAGAACTTTTCGTGGTTCTTGTCAATTTTTGTTGGTTTTCATCTAATGAACTTGTTTCAGTCAGCTAGATCTTTCTTCTTTAATGCAAAAAGATTTTATCTTCAAATACAAGAACTTTTCGTGGTTTTGTTGATTTTCAGCAAATGAACATATTTCAACGAGCTCAAAGTTTTTTCTTTAATAGCGTCAGATTTTATCTTAAAATACAAGAACTTTTCGTGGTTCTTGTCAATTTTTGTTGGTTTTCATCTAATGAACTTGTTTCAGTCAGCTAGATCTTTCTTCTTTAATGCAAAAAGATTTTATCTTCAAATACAAGAACTTTTCGTGGTTTTGTTGATTTTCAGCAAATTAACATATTTCAGCGAGCTCAAAGTTTTTTCTTTAATATCAAAAGATTTTATCTTAAAATACAAGAACTTTTCGTGGTTCTTGTCAATTTTTGTTGGTTTTCATCTGATGAACTTATTTCAGTCAGCTGGATCTTTCTTCTTCAAAGCAAAAAGATTTTATCTTCAAATACAAGAACTTTTCGTGGTTTTGTTGATTTTCAGCAAATGAACATATTTCAGCGAGCTCAAAGTTTTCGTGGTTTTGTTGATTTTCAGCAAATGAACATATTTCAGCGAGCTGAAAGTTTTTTCTTTAATAGCTGAAGATTTTATCTTAAAATACAAGAACTTTTCTTGGTTCTTGTCAATTTTTGTTGGTTTTCATCGAATGAACTTATTTCAGTCAGCTAGATCTTTCTTCTTCAAAGCAAAAAGATTTTATCTTCAAATACAAGAACTTTTCGTGGTTTTGTTGGTTTTCAGCAAATGAACATATTTCAGCGAGCTAGAAGTTTTTTCTTCAATCGCGTCAGATTTTATCTTAAAATAGAAGAACTTTTCGTGGTTCTTGTCAATTTTTGTTGGTTTTCAGCGAATGAACTTATTTCAGTCAGCTGGATCTTTCTTCTTCAAAGCAAAAAGATTTTATCTTCAAATTCAAGAACTTTTCGTGGTTTTGTTGGTTTTCAGCAAATGAACATATTTCAGCGAGCTTGAAGTTTTTTCTTCAATAGCGTCAGATTTTATCTTAAAATACAAGAACTTTTCGTGGTTCTTGTCAATTTTTGTTGGTTTTGATCTGAAGAACTTCTTTCAGTCAGCTCGATCTTTCTACCTCAAAGCAAAAAGATTTTATCTTCAAATACAAGAACTTTTCGTGGTTTTGTTAATTTTCAGCAAATGAACATATTTCAGCGAGCGAGAAGTTTTTTCTTCAATAGCGTCAGATTTTATCTTAAAATACAAGAACTTTTCGTGGTTCTTGTCAATTTTTGTTGGTTTTGATCTGAAGAACTTCTTTCAGTCAGCTCGATCTTTCTACCTCAAAGCAAAAAGATTTTATCTTCAAATACAAGAACTTTTCGTGGTTTTGTTAATTTTCAGCAAATGAACATATTTCAGCGAGCGAGAAGTTTTTTCTTTAATAGCGTCAGATTTTATCTTAAAATACAAGAACATTTCGTGGTTCTTGTCAATTTTTGTTGGTTTTCATCTAATGAACTTGTTTCAGTCAGCTAGATCTTTCTTCTTTAATGCAAAAAGATTTTATCTTCAAATACATGAACTTTTCGTGGTTTTGTTGATTTTCAGCAAATTAACATATTTCAGCGAGCTCAAAGTTTTTTCTTTAATAGCAGAAGATTTTAGCTTAAAATACAAGAACTTTTCGTGGTTCTTGTCAATTTTTGTTGGTTTTCATCTCATGAACTTATTTCAGTCAGCTGGATCTTTCTTCTTCAAAGCAAAAAGATTTTATCTTCAAATACAAGAACTTTTCGTGGTTTTGTTGGTTTTCAGCAAATGAACATATTTCAGCGAGCTGGAAGTTTTTTCTACAATCGCGTCAGATTTTATCTTAAAATACAAGAACTCTTCGTGGTTCTTGTCAATTTTTGTTGGTTTTCATCTAATGAACTTGTTTCAGTCAGCTAGATCTTTCTTCTTTAATGCAAAAAGATTTTATCTTCAAATACAAGAACTTTTCGTGGTTTTGTTGATTTTCAGCAAATGAACATATTTCAGCGAGCTCAAAGTTTTTTCTTTAATAGCGGAAGATTTTATCTTAAAATACAAGAACTGAAAATCAACAAAACCACGAAAAGTTCTTGTATTTGAAGATAAAATCTTTTTGCTTTGAGGAAGAAAGATCGAGCTGACTGAAATAAGTTCATTAGATGAAAACCAACAAAAATTGACAAGAACCACGAAAAGTTCTTGTATTTCAAGATAAAATCTGACGCTATTGAAGAAAAAACTTCTAGCTCGCTGAAATATGTTCATTTGCTGAAAACCAACAAAACCACGAAAAGTTCTTGTATTTGAAGATAAAATCTTTTTGCTTTGAAGAAGAAAGATCTAGCTGACTGAAATAAGTTCATTAGATGAAAACCAACAAAAATTGACAAGAACCACGAAAAGTTCTTGTATTTTAAGATAAAATCTGACGCTATTAAAGAAAAAACTTCTTGCTCGCTGAAATATGTTCATTTGCTGAAAATCAACAAAACCACGAAAAGTTCTTGTATTTGAAGATAAAATCTTTTTGCATTAAAGAAGAAAGATCCAGCTGACTGAAACAAGTTCATTAGATGAAAACCAACAAAAATTGACAAGAACCATGAAAAGTTCTTGTATTTTAAGATAAAATCTGACGCTATTAAAGAAAAAACTTCTCGCTCGCTGAAATATGTTCATTTGCTGAAAATTAACAAAACCACGAAAAGTTCTTGTATTTGAAGACAAAATCTTTTTGCTTTGAGGTAGAAAGATCGAGCTGACTGAAAGAAGTTCATCAGATCAAAACCAACAAAAATTGACAAGAACCACGAAAAGTTCTGGTATTATAAGATAAATTCTGACGCTATTGAAGAAAAAACTTCAAGCTCGCTGAAATATGTTCATTTGCTGAAAACCAACAAAACCACGAAAAGTTCTTGAATTTGAAGATAAAATCTTTTTGCTTTGAAGAAGAAAGATCTGGCTGACTGAAATAAGTTCATGAGATGAAAACCAACAAAAATTGACAAGAACCACGAAAAGTTCTTGTATTTTAAGATAAAATCTTCCGCTATTAAAGATAAAAACTTTGAGCTCGCTGAAATATGTTCATTTGCTGAAAATCAACAAAACCACGAAAAGTTCTTGTATTTGAAGATAAAATCTTTTTGCATTAAAGAAGAAAGATCTAGCTGACTGAAACAAGTTCATTAGATGAAAACCAACCAAAATTGACAAGAACCACGAAAAGTTCTTGAATTTTAAGATAAAATCTGACGCTATTGAAGAAAAAACTTCTAGCTCGCTGAAACATGTTCTTTTGCTGAAAACCAACAAAACCACGAAAAGTTCTTGTATTTGAAGATAAAATCTTTTTGCTTTGAAGAAGAAAGATCTAGCTGACTGAAATAAGTTCATTAGATGAAAACCAACAAAAATTGACAAGAACCACGAAAGGTTCTTGTATTTTAAGATAAAACCTTCCGCTATTGAAGAAAAAACTTTGAGCTCGCTGAAATATGTTCATTTGCTGAAAATCAACAAAACCACGAAAAGTTCTTGTATTTGAAGATAAAATCTTTTTGCTTTGAGGAAGAAAGATCGAGCTGACTGAAATAAGTTCATTCGATGAAAACCAACAAAAATTGACAAGAACCTCGAAAAGTTCTTGTATTTCAAGATAAAATCTGACGCTATTGAAGAAAAAACTTCTAGCTCGCTGAAATATGTTCATTTGCTGAAAACCAACAAAACCACGAAAAGTTCTTGAATTTGAAGATAAAATCTTTTTGCTTTGAAGAAGAAAGATCTAGCTGACTGAAATAAGTTCATTAGATGAAAACCAACAAAAATTGACAAGAACCACGAAAAGTTCTTGTATTTTAAGATAAAATCTGACGCTATTAAAGGAAAAACTTCTTGCTCGCTGAAATATGTTCATTTGCTGAAAATCAACAAAACCACGAAAAGTTCTTGTATTTGAAGATAAAATCTTTTTGCATTAAAGAAGAAAGATCTAGCTGACTGAAACAAGTTCATTAGATGAAAACCAACAAAAATTGACAAGAACCATGAAAAGTTCTTGTATTTTAAGATAAAATCTGACGCTATTAAAGAAAAAACTTCTCGCTCGCTGAAATATGTTCATTTGCTGAAAATTAACAAAACCACGAAAAGTTCTTGTATTTGAAGATAAAATCTTTTTGCTTTGAGGTAGAAAGATCGAGCTGACTGAAAGAAGTTCATCAGATCAAAACCAACAAAAATTGACAAGAACCACGAAAAGTTCTGGTATTTTAAGATAAATTCTGACGCTATTGAAGAAAAAACTTCAAGCTCGCTGAAATATGTTCATTTGCTGAAAACCAACAAAACCACGAAAAGTTCTTGTATTTGAAGATAAAATCTTTTTGCTTTGAAGAAGAAAGATCTAGCTGACTGAAATAAGTTCATTAGATGAAAACCAACAAAAATTGACAAGAACCACGAAAAGTTCTTGTAATTTAAGACAAAATCTGACGCGATTGGAGAAAAAACTTCTTGCTCGCTGAAATATGTTCATTTGCTTAAAACCAACAAAACCACGAAAAGTTCTTGTTTTTGAAGATAAAATCTTTTTGCTTTGAAGAAGAAAGATCTAGCTGACTGAAATAAGTTCATGAGATGAAAACCAACAAAAATTGACAAGAACCACGAAAAGTTCTTGTATTTTAAGATAAAATCTTCCGCTATTAAAGAAAAAACTTTGAGCTCGCTGAAATATGTTCATTTGCTGAAAATCAACAATACCACGAAAAGTTCTTGTATTTGAAGATAAAATCTTTTTGCATTAAAGAAGAAAGATCTAGCTAACTGAAATAAGTTCATTAGATGAAAACCAACAAAAATTGACAAGAACCACGAAAAGTTCTTGTACTTTAAGATAAAATCTGACGCTATTGAAGAAAAAACTTCGAGCTCGCTGAAATATGTTCATTTGCTGAAAACCAACAAAACCACGAAAAGTTCTTGTATTTGAAGATAAAATCTTTTTGCATTAAAGAAGAAAGATCTAGCTCACTGAAACAAGTTCATTAGATGAAAACCAACAAAAATTGACAAGAACCACGAAAAGTTCTTGTATTTTAAGATAAAATCTGACGCTATTAAAGAAAAAACTTCTTGCTCGCTGAAATATGTTCATTTGCTGAAAATCAACAAAACCACGAAAAGTTCTTGTATTTGAAGATAAAATCTTTTTGCATGAAAGAAGAAAGATCTTGCTGACTGAAATAAGTTCATTCGATGAAAACCAACAAAAATTGACAAGAACCACGAAAAGTTCTTGTATTTTAAGGTAAAATCTTGAGCTATTAAAGAAAAAACGTCTCCCTCGCTGAAAAATGTTCATTTGTTGAAAACCAACAAAACCACAAAAAGTTCTTGTATTTGAAGATAAAATCTTTTTGCATTAAAGAAGAAAGATCCAGCTGACTGAAATAAGTTCATCAGATGAAAACCAAGAAAAATTGACAAGAACCACGAAAAGTTCTTGTATTTTAAGGTAAAATCTTGAGCTATTAAAGAAAAAACGTCTCCCTCACTGAAATATGTTCATTTGCTGAAAACGAGCAAAACCACGAAAAGTTCTTGTATTTGAAGATAAAATCTTTTTGCATTGAAGAAGAAAGATCTCGCTGACTGAAATAAGTTCATTCGATGAAAACCAACAAACATTGACAAGAACCACGAAAAGTTCTTGTATTTTAAGATAAAATCTTGAGCTATTAAAGAAAAAACGTCTCCCTCGCTGAAATATGTTCATTTGCTGAAAACCAACAAAACCACGAAAAGTTCTTGTATTTGAAGATAAAATCTTTTTGCATTAAAGAAGAAAGATCTAGCTGACTGAAATAAGTTAATTAGATGACAACCAAGAAAAATTGACAAGAACCACGAAAAGTTCTTGTATTTTAAGGTAAAATCTTGAGCTGTTAAAGAAAAAACGTCTCCCTCGCTGAAATATGTTCATTTGCTGAAAACCAACAAAACCACGAAAAGTTCTTGTATTTGAAGATAAAATCTTTTTGCATGAAAGAAGAAAGATCTTGCTGACTGAAATAAGTTCATTCGATGAAAACCAACAAAAATTGACAAGAACCACGAAAAGTTCTTGTATTTTAAGGTAAAATCTTGAGCTATTAAAGAAAAAACGTCTCCCTCGCTGAAATATGTTCATTTGCTGAAAACGAACAAAACCACGAAAAGTTCTTGTATTTGAAGATAAAATATTTTTGCTTTAAAGAAGAAAGATCCAGCTGACTGAAATAAGTTCATTGGATGAAAACCAACAAAAAGTGACAAGAACCACGAGATGTTCTTGTATTTGAAGATAAAACCCTTTTGCAATAATGAAGAAAGATCGAGCTGACTGAAATAAGTTCATCAGATGAAAACCAACAAAAATTGACAAGAACCACGAAAAATTCTTGTATTTTAAGGTAAAATCTTGAGCTATCAGAGAAAAAACATCTCCCTCGCTGTAATATGTTCATTTGCTGAAAACCAACAAAACCACGAAAAGTTCTTGTATTTGAAGATAAAATCTTTTTGCATTAAAGAAGGACGATCGAGCTGACTGAAATAAGTTCATTAGATGAAAACCAACAAAAATTGACAAGAACCACGAAAAGTTCTTGTATTTTAAGGTAAAATCTTGAGCTATTAAAGAAAAAACGTCTCCCTCACTGAAATATGTTCATTTGCTGAAAACGAGCAAAACCACGAAAAGTTCTTGTATTTGAAGATAAAATCTTTTTGCATTGAAGAAGAAAGATCTCGCTGACTTAAATAAGTTCATTCGATGAAAACCAACAAACATTGACAAGAACCACGAAAAGTTCTTGTATTTTAAGATAAAATCTTCCGCTATTAAAGAAAAAACGTCTCCCTCGCTGAAATATGTTCATTTGCTGAAAACCAACAAAACCACGAAAAGTTCTTGTATTTGAAGATAAAATCTTTTTGCATTAAAGAAGAAAGATCTAGCTGACTGAAATAAGTTAATTAGATGACAACCAACAAAAATTGACAAGAACCACGAAAAGTTCTTGTATTTTAAGGTAAAATCTTGAGCTCTTAAAGAAAAAACGTCTCCCTCGCTGAAATATGTTCATTTGCTGAAAACCAACAAAACCACGAAAAGTTCTTGTATTTGAAGATAAAATCTTTTTGCATGAAAGAAGAAAGATCTTGCTGACTGAAATAAGTTCATTCGATGAAAACCAACAAAAATTGACAAGAACCACGAAAAGTTCTTGTATTTTAAGGTAAAATCTTGAGCTATCAAAGAAAAAACGTCTCCCTCGCTGAAATATGTTCATTTGCTGAAAACCAACAAAACCACGAAAAGTTCTTGTATTTGAAGAGAAAATCTTTTTGCATTCAGGAAGAAAGATCTAGCTGACTGAAATAAGTTCATTAGATGAAAACCAACAAAAAGTGACAAGAACCACGAAATGTTCTTGTATTTGAAGATAAAACCCTTTTGCAATAATGAAGAAAGATCGAGCTGACTGAAATAAGTTCATCAGATGAAAACCAACAAAAATTGACAAGAACAACGAAAAATTCTTGTATTTTAAGGTAAAATCTTGAGCTATTAGAGAAAAAACATCTCCCTCGCTGTAATATGTTCATTTGCTGAAAACCAACAAAACCACGAAAAGTTCTTGTATTTGAAGATAAAATCTTTTTGCATTAAAGAAGGACGATCGAGCTGACTGAAATAAGTTCATTAGATGAAAACCAAGAAAAATTGACCAGAACCACAACAAGTTCTTGTATTTTAAGATAAAATCTTGAGTGATTCAAGAAAAAACGTCTCCCTCGCTGAAATATGTTCATTTGCTGAAAACCAACAAAACCACGAAAAGTTCTTGTATTTGAAGAGAAAATCTTTTTGCATTCAGGAAGAAAGATCTAGCTGACTGAAATAAGTTCATTAGATGAAAACCAACAAAAAGTGACAAGAACCACGAGAAGTCCTTGTATTTGAAGAGAAAATCCTTTTGCATTAATGAAGAAAGATCGAGCTGACTGAAATAAGTTCATCAGATGAAAACCAACAAAAATTGACAAGAACCACGAAAAATTCTTGTATTTTAAGGTAAAATCTTGAGCTATTAGAGAAAAAACATCTCCCTAGCTGAAATATGTTCGTTTGCTGAAAACCAACAAAACCACGAAAAGTTCTTGTATTTGAAGATAAAATCTTTTTGCATTAAAGAAGGACGATCGAGCTGACTGAAATAAGTTCATTAGATGAAAACCAAGAAAAATTGACCAGAACCACGAAAAGTTCTTGTATTTTAAGATAAAATCTTGAGTGATTCAAGAAAAAACGTCTCCCTCGCTGAAATATGTTCATTTGCTGAAAACCAACAAAACCACGAAAAGTTCTTGTATTTGAAGAGAAAATCTTTTTGCATTAAAGATGAAAGATCCAGCTGACTGAAATAAGTTCATTAGATGACAACCAACAAAAATTGACAAGAACCACGAAAAGTTCTTGTATTTTAAGATAAAATCTTGAGGTATTAAAGAAAAAACGTCTCCCTCGCTGAAAAATGTTCATTTGCTGAAAACCAACAAAACCACGAAAAGTTCTTGCATTTGAAGATAAAATCTTTTTGCATGAAAGAAGAAAGATCCAGATGACTGAAATAAGTTCATTAGATGAAAACCAACAAAAATTGACAAGAACCACGAAAAGTTCATGTATTTGAAGATAAAATCTTTTTGCATGAAAGAAGAAAGATCTTGCTGACTGAAATAAGTTCATTCGATGAAAACCAACAAAAATTGACAAGAACCACGAAAAGTTCTTGTATTTTAAGATAAAATCTTGAGCTATTAAAGAAAAAACTTCTCGCTTGCTGAAATATGTTCATTTACTGAAAATTAACAAAACCACGAAAAGTTCTTGTATTTGATGATAAAATCTTTTTGCTTTGAGGCAGAAAGATCGAGCTGACTGAAAGAAGTTCATCAGATCAAAACCAACAAAAATTGACAAGAACCACGAAAAGTTCTTGTATTTTAAGATAAAATCTGACGCTATTGAAGAAAAAACTTCAAGCTTGCTGAAATATGTTCATTTGCTGAAAACCAACAAAACCACGAAAAGTTCTTGAATTTGAAGATAAAATCTTTTTGCTTTGAAGAAGAAAGATCCAGCTGACTGAAATAAGTTCATTAGATGAAAACCAACAAAAATTGACAAGAACCACGAAAAGTTCTTGTATTTTAAGATAAAATCTTACGCGATTAAAGAAAAAACTTCAAGCTCGCTGAAATATGTTCATTTGCTGAAAATCAACAAAATCACGAAAAGTTCTTGTATTTGAAGAGAAAATCTTTTTGCTTTGAAGAAGAAAGATCTCGCTGACTGAAATAAGTTCATTGGATCAAAACCAACAAAAATTGACAAGAACCACGAAAAGTTCTTGTATTTTAAGATAAAATCTGACGCTATTGAAGAAAAAACTTTTAGCTCGCTGAAATATGTTCATTTGCTGAAAACCAACAAAACCACGAAAAGTTCTTGTATTTGAAGAGAAAATCTTTTTGCATTAAAGAAGAAAGATCTAGCTGACTGAAACAAGTTCATTAGATGAAAACCAACAAAAATTGACAAGAACCACGAAAAGTTCTTGTATTTTAAGATAAAATCTGACGCTATTAAAGAAAAAACTTCTCGCTCGCTGAAATATGTTAATTTGCTGAAATTTAAGATAAAATCTGACGCTATTGAAGAAAAAACTTCTAGCTCGCTGAAATATGTTCATTTGCTGAAAACCAACAAAACCACGAAAAGTTCTTGTATTTGAAGATAAAATCTTTTTGCTTTGAAGAAGAAAGATCTCGCTGACTGAAATAAGTTCATCAGATGAAAACCAACAAAAATTGACAAGAACCACGAAAAGATCTTGTATATTAAGATAAAATCTTTCGCTATTAAAGAAAAAACTTTGAGCTCGCTGAAATATGTTCATTTGCTGAAAATCAACAAAACCACGAAAAGTTCTTGTATTTGAAGATAAAATCTTTTTGCATTAAAGAAGAAAGATCTAGCTCACTGAAACAAGTTCATTAGATGAAAACCAACAAAAATTGACAAGAACCACGAAAAGTTCTTGTATTTTAAGATAAAATCTGACGCTATTAAAGAAAAAACTTCTTGCTCGCTGAAATATGTTCATTTGCTGAAAATCAACAAAACCACGAAAAGTTCTTGTATTTGAAGATAAAATCATTTTGCATGAAAGAAGAAAGATCTTGCTGACTGAAATAAGTTCATTCGATGAAAACCAACAAAAATTGACAAGAACCACGAAAAGTTCTTGTATTTTAAGATAAAATCTGACGCTATTGAAGAAAAAACGTCTCCCTCGCTGAAATATGTTCATTTGCTGAAAACCAACAAAACCACGAAAAGTTCTTGTATTTGAAGATAAAATCTTTTTGCATTAAAGAAGAAAGATCTAGCTGACTGAAATAAGGTCATAAAGATGAAAACCAACAAAAATTGACAAGAACCACGAAAAGTTCTTGTATTTTAAGGTAAAATCTTGAGCTATTAAAGAAAAAACGTCTCCCTCGCTGAAAAATGTTCATTTGTTGAAAACCAACAAAACCACGAAAAGTTCTTGTATTTGAAGATAAAATCTTTTTCCATGAAAGAAGAAAGATCCAGATGACTGAAATAAGTTCATCAGATGAAAACCAACAAAAATTGACAAGAACCACGAAAAGTTCTTGTATTTTAAGGTAAAATCTTGAGCTATTAAAGAAAAAACGTCTCCCTCGCTGAAATATGTTCATTTGCTGAAAACCAACAAAACCACGAAAAGTTCTTGTATTTGAAGATAAAATCTTTTTGCATTAAAGAAGAAAGATCCAGCTGACTGAAATAAGTGCATCAGATGAAAACCAACAAAAATTGACAAGAACCACGAAAAGTTCTTGTATTTTAAGGTAAAATCTTGAGCTATTAAAGAAAAAACGTCTCCCTCGCTGAAATATGTTCATTTGCTGAAAACCAACAAAACCACGAAAAGTTCTTGCATTTGAAGATATAATATTTTTGCTTTAAAGAAGATAGATCCAGCTGACTGAAATAAGTTCATGAGATGAAAACCAACAAAAATTGACAAGAACCACGAAAAGTTCTTGTATTTTAAGGTAAAATCTTGAGCTATCAAAGAAAAAACGTCTCCCTCGCTGAAATATGTTCATTTGCTGAAAACCAACAAAACCACGAAAAGTTCTTGTATTTGAAGATAAAATCTTTTTGCATGAAAGAAGAAAGATATAGCTGACTGAAATAAGTTCATTAGATGAAAACCAACAAAAATTGACAGGAACCACGAAAAGTTATTGTATTTTAAGATAAAATCTTGAGCTATTGAAGAAAAAACGTCTCCCTCGCTGAAATATGTTCATTTGCTGAAAACCAACAAAACCACGAAAAGTTCTTGTATTTGAAGAGAAAATCTTTTTGCATTCAGGAAGAAAGATCGAGCTGACTGAAATAAGTTCATTAGATGAAAACCAACAAAAATTGACAAGAACCACGAAAAGTTCTTGTATTTTAAGGTAAAATGTTGAGCTATTAAAGAAAAAACGTCTCCCTCGCTGAAATATTTCATTTGCTGAAAACCAACAAAACCACGAAAAGTTCTTGCATTTGAAGATATAATATTTTTGCTTTAAAGAAGAAAGATCCAGCTGACTGAAATAAGTTCATTAGATGAAAACCAACAAAAATTGACAAGAACCACGAAAAGTTCTTGTATTTTAAGGTAAAATCTTGAGCTATCAAAGAAAAAACGTCTCCCTCGCTGAAATATGTTCATTTGCTGAAAACCAACAAAACCACGAAAAGTTCTTGTATTTGAAGATAAAATCTTTTTGCATTAAAGAAGAAAGATCCAGCTGACTGAAATAAGTTCATCAGATGAAAACCAACAAAAATTGACAAGAACCACGAAAAGTTCTTGTATTTTAAGGTAAAATCTTGAGCTATTAAAGAAAAAACGTCTCCCTCGCTGAAATATGTTCATTTGATGAAAACAAACAAAACCACGAAAAGTTCTTGCATTTGAAGATATAATATTTTTTGCTTTAAAGAAGAAAGATCCAGCTGACTGAAATAAGTTCATGAGATGAAAACCAACAAAAATTGACAAGAACCACGAAAAGTTCTTGTATTTTAAGGTAAAATCTTGAGCTATCAAAGAAAAAACGTCTCCCTCGCTGAAATATGTTCATTTGCTGAAAACCAACAAAACCACGAAAAGTTCTTGTATTTGAAGATAAAATCCTTTTGCATTAATGAAGAAAGATCGAGCTGACTGAAATAAGTTCATCAGATGAAAACCAACAAAAATTGACAAGAACCACGAAAAATTCTTGTATTTTAAGGTAAAATCTTGAGCTATTAGAGAAAAAACATCTCCCTCGCTGTAATATGTTCGTTTGCTGAAAACCAACAAAACCACGAAAAGTTCTTGTATTTGAAGATAAAATCTTTTTGCATTAAAGAAGGACGATCGAGCTGACTGAAATAAGTTCATTAGATGAAAACCAAGAAAAATTGACCAGAACCACGAAAAGTTCTTGTATTTTAAGATAAAATCTTGAGTGATTCAAGAAAAAACGTATCCCTCGCTGAAAAATGTTCATTTGCTGAAAACCAACAAAACCACGAAAAGTTCTTGTATTTGAAGATAAAATCTTTTTGCATTAAAGAAGAAAGATCTAGCTGATTGAAATAAGTTCATTCGATGAAAACCAAGAAAAATTGACAAGAACCACGAAAAGTTCTTGTATTTTAAGGTAAAATCTTGAGCTATTAAAGAAAAAACGTCTCCCTCACTGAAATATGTTCATTTGCTGAAAACGAGCAAAACCACGAAAAGTTCTTGTATTTGAAGATAAAATCTTTTTGCATTGAAGAAGAAAGATCTCGCTGACTGAAATAAGTTCATTCGATGAAAACCAACAAAAATTGACAAGAACCACGAAAAGTTCTTGTATTTTAAGATTAAATCTTGAGCTATTAAAGACAAAACGTCTCCCTCGCTGAAATATGTTCATTTGCTGAAAACCAACAAAACCACAAAAAGTTCTTGTATTTGAAGATAAAATCTTTTTGCATTAAAGAAGAAAGATCTAGCTGACTGAAATAAGTTAATTAGATGACAACCAACAAAAATTGACAAGAACCACGAAAAGTTCTTGTATTTTAAGATAAAATCTTGAGGTATTAAAGAAAAAACGTCTCCCTCGCTGAAAAATGTTCATTTGCTGAAAACCAACAAAATCACGAAAAGTTCTTGCATTTGAAGATAAAATCTTTTTGCATCAAAGAAGAAAGATCCAGCTGACTGAAATAAGTTCATGAGATGAAAACCAACAAAAATTGACAAGAACCACGAAAAGTTCTTGTATTTTAAGGTAAAATCTTGAGCTATTAAAGAAAAAACATCTCCCTCGCTGAAATATGTTCATTTGCTGAAAACCAACAAAACCACGAAAAGTTCTTGCATTTGAAGATATAATATTTTTGCTTTAAAGAAGAAAGATCCAGCTGACTGAAATAAGTTCATTAGATGAAAACCAACAAAAATTGACAAGAACCACGAAAAGTTCTTGTATTTTAAGGTAAAATCTTGAGCTATCAAAGAAAAAACGTCTCCCTCGCTGAAATATGTTCATTTGCTGAAAACCAACAAAACCACGAAAAGTTCTTGTATTTGAAGATAAAATCTTTTTGCATGAAAGAAGAAAGATATAGCTGACTGAAATAAGTTCATTAGATGAAAACCAACAAAAATTGACAAGAACCACGAGAAGTTCTTGTATTTTAAGATAAAATCTTGAGGTATTAAAGAAAAAACGTCTCCCTCGCTGAAAAATGTTCATTTGCTGAAAACCAACAAAATCACGAAAAGTTCTTGCATTTGAAGATAAAATCTTTTTGCATCAAAGAAGAAAGATCCAGCTGACTGAAATAAGTTCATGAGATGAAAACCAACAAAAATTGACAAGAACCACGAAAAGTTCTTGTATTTTAAGGTAAAATCTTGAGCTATTAAAGAAAAAACATCTCCCTCGCTGAAATATGTTCATTTGCTGAAAACCAACAAAACCACGAAAAGTTCTTGCATTTGAAGATATAATATTTTTGCTTTAAAGAAGAAAGATCCAGCTGACTGAAATAAGTTCATTAGATGAAAACCAACAAAAATTGACAAGAACCACGAAAAGTTCTTGTATTTTAAGGTAAAATCTTGAGCTATCAAAGAAAAAACGTCTCCCTCGCTGAAATATGTTCATTTGCTGAAAACCAACAAAACCACGAAAAGTTCTTGTATTTGAAGATAAAATCCTTTTGCATTAATGAAGAAAGATCGAGCTGACTGAAATAAGTTCATCAGATGAAAACCAACAAAAATTGACAAGAACCACGAAAAATTCTTGTATTTTAAGGTAAAATCTTGAGCTATTAGAGAAAAAACATCTCCCTCGCTGTAATATGTTCGTTTGCTGAAAACCAACAAAACCACGAAAAGTTCTTGTATTTGAAGATAAAATCTTTTTGCATTAAAGAAGGACGATCGAGCTGACTGAAATAAGTTCATTAGATGAAAACCAAGAAAAATTGACCAGAACCACGAAAAGTTCTTGTATTTTAAGATAAAATCTTGAGTGATTCAAGAAAAAACGTATCCCTCGCTGAAAAATGTTCATTTGCTGAAAACCAACAAAACCACGAAAAGTTCTTGTATTTGAAGATAAAATCTTTTTGCATTAAAGAAGAAAGATCTAGCTGATTGAAATAAGTTCATTCGATGAAAACCAAGAAAAATTGACAAGAACCACGAAAAGTTCTTGTATTTTAAGGTAAAATCTTGAGCTATTAAAGAAAAAACGTCTCCCTCACTGAAATATGTTCATTTGCTGAAAACGAGCAAAACCACGAAAAGTTCTTGTATTTGAAGATAAAATCTTTTTGCATTGAAGAAGAAAGATCTCGCTGACTGAAATAAGTTCATTCGATGAAAACCAACAAAAATTGACAAGAACCACGAAAAGTTCTTGTATTTTAAGATTAAATCTTGAGCTATTAAAGACAAAACGTCTCCCTCGCTGAAATATGTTCATTTGCTGAAAACCAACAAAACCACAAAAAGTTCTTGTATTTGAAGATAAAATCTTTTTGCATTAAAGAAGAAAGATCTAGCTGACTGAAATAAGTTAATTAGATGACAACCAACAAAAATTGACAAGAACCACGAAAAGTTCTTGTATTTTAAGATAAAATCTTGAGGTATTAAAGAAAAAACGTCTCCCTCGCTGAAAAATGTTCATTTGCTGAAAACCAACAAAATCACGAAAAGTTCTTGCATTTGAAGATAAAATCTTTTTGCATCAAAGAAGAAAGATCCAGCTGACTGAAATAAGTTCATGAGATGAAAACCAACAAAAATTGACAAGAACCACGAAAAGTTCTTGTATTTTAAGGTAAAATCTTGAGCTATTAAAGAAAAAACATCTCCCTCGCTGAAATATGTTCATTTGCTGAAAACCAACAAAACCACGAAAAGTTCTTGCATTTGAAGATATAATATTTTTGCTTTAAAGAAGAAAGATCCAGCTGACTGAAATAAGTTCATTAGATGAAAACCAACAAAAATTGACAAGAACCACGAAAAGTTCTTGTATTTTAAGGTAAAATCTTGAGCTATCAAAGAAAAAACGTCTCCCTCGCTGAAATATGTTCATTTGCTGAAAACCAACAAAACCACGAAAAGTTCTTGTATTTGAAGAGAAAATCTTTTTGCATTCAGGAAGAAAGATCCAGCTGACTGAAATAAGTTCATTAGATGAAAACCAACAAAAAATGACAAGAACCACGAGAAGTTCTTGTATTTGAAGATAAAATCCGTTTGCATTAATGAAGAAATATCGAGCTGACTGAAATAAGTTCATCAGATGAAAACCAACAAAAATTGACAAGAACCACGAAAAATTCTTGTATTTTAAGGTAAAATCTTGAGCTATTAGAGAAAAAACATCTCCCTCGCTGTAATATGTTCGTTTGCTGAAAACCAACAAAACCACGAAAAGTTCTTGTATTTGAAGATAAAATCTTTTTGCATTAAAGAAGGACGATTGAGCTGACTGAAATAAGTTCATTAGATGAAAACCAAGAAAAATTGACCAGAACCACGAAAAGTTCTTGTATTTTAAGATAAAATCTTGAGTGATTCAAGAAAAAACGTCTCCCTCGCTGAAATATGTTCATTTGCTGAAAACCAACAAAACCACGAAAAGTTCTTGTATTTGAAGATAAAATCTTTTTGCATTAAAGATGAAAGATCCAGCTGACTGAAATAAGTTCATTAGATGAAAACCAACAAAAATTGACAAGAACCACGAAAAGTTCTTGTATTTTAAGGTAAAATCTTGAGCTATTAAAGAAAAAACGTCTCCCTCGCTGAAAAATGTTCATTTGCTGAAAACAAACAAAACCACGAAAAGTTCTTGTATTTGAAGTTAAAATCTTTTTGCATTGAAGAAGAAAGATCTCGCTGACTGAAATAAGTTCATCAGATGAAAACCAACAAAAATTGACAAGAACCACGAAAAGTTCTTGTATTTTAAGGTAAAATCTTGAGCTATTAAAGAAAAAACGTCTCCCTCGCTGACATATGTTCATTTGCTGAAAACCAACAAAACCACGAAAAGTTCTTGTATTTGAAGATAAAATCTTTTTGCTTGAAAGATGAAATATCTAGATGACTGAAGGAAGTTCATTGTATGAAAACCAACAAAAATTGACAAGAACCACGAAAAGTTCTTGTATTTTAAGGTAAAATCTTGAGCTATTAAAGAAAGAACGTCTCCCTCGCTGAAAAATGTTCATTTGCTGAAAACAAACAAAACCACGAAAAGTTCTTGTATTTGAAGTTAAAATCTTTTTGCATTGAAGAAGAAAGATCTCGCTGACTGAAATAAGTTCATCAGATGAAAACCAACAAAAATTGACAAGAACCACGAAAAGTTCTTGTATTTTAAGGTAAAATCTTGAGCTATTAAAGAAAAAACGTCTCCCTCGCTGACATATGTTCATTTGCTGAAAACCAACAAAACCACGAAAAGTTCTTGTATTTGAAGATAAAATCTTTTTGCTTGAAAGATGAAATATCTAGATGACTGAAGGAAGTTCATTGGATGAAAACCAACAAAAATTGACAAGAACCACGAAAAGTTCTTGTATTTTAAGGTAAAATCTTGGGCTATTAAGAAAAAACGTCTCCCTCGCTGAAAAATGTTCATTTGCTGAAAACCAACAAAACCACGAAAAGTTCTTGTATTTGAAGATAAAATCTTTTTGCATGAAAGAAGAAAGATCTTGCTGACTGAAATAAGTTCATTCGAAGAAAACCAACAAAAATTGACAAGAACCACGAAAAGTTCTTGTATTTTAAGATAAAATCTGACGCTGTTAAAGAAAAAACGTCTCCCTCGCTGAAATATGTTCATTTGCTGAAAATCAACAAAACCACGAAAAGTTCTTGTATTTGAAGAGAAAATCTTTTTGCTTTGAAGAAGAAAGATCTCGCTGAGTGAAATAAGTTCATCAGATGAAAACCAACAAAAATTGACAAGAACCACGAAAAGTTCTTGTATTTTAAGATAAAATCTGACGCTATTGAAGAAAAAACTTCTAGCTCGCTGAAATATGTTCATTTGCTGAAAACCAACAAACCACGAAAAGTTCTTGTATTTGAAGATAAAATCTTTTTGCATTAAAGAAGAAAGATCTCGCTGACTGAAACAAGTTCATTCGATGAAAACCAACAAAAATTGACAAGAAACACGAAAAGTTCTTGTATTTTAAGATAAAATCTGACGCTATTAAAGAAAAAACTTCATGCTCGCTGAAATATGTTCATTTGCTGAAAATCAACAAAACCACGAAAACTTCTTGTATTTGAAGATAAAATCTTTTTGCATTAAAGAAGAAAGATCCAGCTGACTGAAACAAGTTCATTAGATGAAAACCAACAAAAATTGACAAGAACCACGAAAAGTTCTTGTATTTTAAGATAAAATCTGACGCTATTAAAGAAAAAACTTCTCGCTCGCTGAAATATGTTCATTTGCTGAAATTTAAGATAAAATCTGACGCTATTGAAGAAAAAACTTCTAGCTCGCTGAAATATGTTCATTTGCTGAAAACCAACAAAACCACGAAAAGTTCTTGTATTTGAAGATAAAATCTTTTTGCTTTGAAGAAGAAAGATCTAGCTGACTGAAATAAGTTCATCAGAAGAAAACCAACAAAAATTGACAAGAACCACGAAAAGTTCTTGTATATTAAGATAAAATCTTCCGCTATTAAAGAAAAAACTTTGAGCTCGCTGAAATATGTTCATTTGCTGAAAATCAACAAAACCACGAAAAGTTCTTGTATTTGAAGATAAAATCTTTTTGCATTAAAGAAGAAAGATCTAGCTGACTGAAACAAGTTCATTAGATGAAAACCAACAAAAATTGACAAGAACCACGAAAAGTTCTTGTATTTTAAGATAAAATCTGACGCTATTAAAGAAAAAACTTCTTGCTCGCTGAAATATGTTCATTTGTTGAAAACCTACAAAACCACGAAAAGTTCTTGTATTTGAAGATAAAATCTTTTTGCATTAAAGAAGAAAGATCCAGCTGACTGAAATAAGTTCATCAGATGAAAACCAACAAAAATTGACAAGAACCACGAAAAGTTCTTGTATTTTAAGGTAAAATCTTGAGCTATTCAAGAAAAAACGTCGCCCTCGCTGAAATATGTTCATTTGCTGAAAACCAACAAAACCACGAAAAGTTCTTGTATTTGAAGAGAAAATCTTTTTGCATTCAGGAAGAAAGATCCAGCTGACGGAAATAAGTTCACTAGATGAAAACCAACAAAAAGTGACAAGAACCACGAGAAGTTCTTGTATTTGAAGATAAAATCCTTTGTCATTAATGAAGAAAGATCGAGCTGACTGAAATAAGTTCATCAGATGAAAACCAAGAAAAATTGACAAGAACCACGTAAAGTTCTTGTATTTTAAGATAAAATCTGACGCTATTGAAGAAAAAACTTCGAATTCGCTGAAATATGTTCATTTGCTGAAAACCAACAAAACCACGAAAAGTTCTTGTATTTGAAGATAAAATCTTTTTGCTTTAAAGAAGGACGATCGAGCTGACTGAAATAAGTTCATTAGATGAAAACCAAGAAAAATTGACCAGAACCACGAAAAGTTCTTGTATTTTAAGATAAAATCTTGAGTGATTCAAGAAAAAACGTCTCCCTCACTGAAATATGTTCATTTGCTGAAAACCAACAAAACCACGAAAAGTTCTTGTATTTGAAGATAAAATCTTTTTGCATTAAAGATGAAAGATCCAGCTGACTGAAATAAGTTCATAAAGATGAAAACCAACAAAAATTGACAAGAACCACGAAAAGTTCTTGTATTTTCAGGTAAAATCTTGAGCTATTAAAGAAAAAACGTCTCCCTCGCTGAAAAATGTTCATTTGCTGAAAACAAACAAAACCACGAAAAGTTCTTGTATTTGAAGTTAAAATCTTTTTGCATTGAAGAAGAAAGATCTCGCTGACTGAAATAAGTTCATCAGATGAAAACCAACAAAATTTGACAAGAACCACGAAAAGTTCTTGTATTTTAAGGTAAAATCTTGAGCTATTAGAGAAAAAACATCTCCCTAGCTGTAATATGTTCGTTTGCTGAAAACCAACAAAACCACGAAAAGTTCTTGTGTTTGAAGATAAAATCTTGAGTGATTCAAGAAAAAACGTCTCCCTCGCTGAAATATGTTCATTTGCTGAAAACCAACAAAACCACGAAAAGTTCTTGTATCTGAAGATAAAATCTTTTTGCATTAAAGATGAAAGATCCAGCTGACTGAAATAAGTTCATTAGATGAAAACCAACAAAAATTAACAAGAACCACGAAAAGTTCTTGTATTTTAAGGTAAAATCTTGAGCTATTAAAGAAAAAACGTCTCCCTCGCTGACATCTGTTCATTTGCTGAAAACCAACAAAACCACGAAAAGTTCTTGTATTTGAAGATAAAATCTTTTTGCTTGAAAGATGAAAGATCTAGATGACTGAAGGAAGTTCATTGGATGAAAACCAACAAAAATTGACAAGAACCACGAAAAGTTCTTGTATTTTAAGGTAAAATCTTGGGCTATTAAGAAAAAACGTCTCCCTCGCTGAAATATGTTCATTTGCTGAAAACCAACAATACCACGAAAAGTTCTTGTGTTTGAAGATAAAATCTTTTTGCATTAAAGAAGAAAGATCACGCTGACTGAAATAAGTTCATGAGATGAAAACCAAGAAAAATTGACAAGAACCACGAAAAGTTCTTGTATTTTAAGATAAAATCTTGAGCTATTAAAGAAAAAACGTATCCCTCGCTGAAAAATGTTCATTTGCTGAAAACCAACAAAACCACGAAAAGTTCTTGTATTTGAAGATAAAATCTTTTTGCATTAAAGAAGAAAGATCTAGCTGACTGAAATAAGTTCATTCGATGAAAACCAAGAAAAATTGACAAGAACCACGAAAAGTTCTTGTATTTTAAGGTAAAATCTTGAGCTATTAAAGAAAAAACGTCTCCCTCGCTGAAATATGTTCATTTGCTGAAAACGAGCAAAACCACGAAAAGTTCTTGTATTTGAAGATAAAATCTTTTTGCATTGAAGAAGAAAGATCTCGCTGACTGAAATAAGTTCATTCGATGAAAATCAACAAACATTGACAAGAACCACGAAAAGTTCTTGTATTTTAAGATTAAATCTTGAGCTATTAAAGAAAAAACGTCTCCCTCGCTGAAATATGTTCATTTGCTGAAAACCAACAAAACCACGAAAAGTTCTTGTGTTTGAAGATAAAATCTTTTTGCATGAAAGAAGAAAGATCTTGCTGACTGAAATAAGTTCATTCGATGAAAACCAACAAAAATTGACAAGAACCACGAAAAGTTGTTGTATTTTAAGATAAAATCTTGAGCAATGAAAGAAAAAACTTCTCGCTCGCTGAAATATGTTCATTTACTGAAAATTAACAAAACCACGAAAAGTTCTTGTATTTGAAGATAAAATCTTTTTGCATTAAAGAAGAAAGATCCAGCTGACTGAAACAAGTTCATTAGATGAAAACCAACAAAAATTGACAAGAACCACGAAAAGTTCGTGTATTTTAAGATAAAATCTGACACTATTGAAGAAAAAACTTCTCGCTCGCTGAAATATGTTCATCTGCTGAAAATTAACAAAACCAAGAAAAGTTCTTGTGTTTGAAGATAAAATCTTTTTGCTTTGAGGTAGAAAGATCGAGCTGACTGAAAGAAGTTCATCAGATCAAAACCAACAAAAATTGACAAGAACCACGAAAAGTTCTTGTATTTTAAGATAAAATCTGACGCTATTGAAGAAAAGACTTCAAGCTTGCTGAAATATGTTCATTTGCTGAAAACCAACAAAACCACGAAAAGTTCTTGTATTTGAAGATAAAATCTTTTTGCTTTGAAGAAGAAAGATCCAGCTGACTGAAATAAGTTCATAAGATGAAAACCAACAAAAATTGACAAGAACCACGAAAAGATCTTGTATTTTAAGATAAAATCTTACGCGATTAAAGAAAAAACTTCTCGCTCGCTGAAATATGTTCATTTGCTGAAAATCAACAAAATCACGAAAAGTTCTTGTATTTGAAGAGAAAATCTTTTTGCTTTGAAGAAGAAAGATCTCGCTGACTGAAATAAGTTCATTAGATCAAAACCAACAAAAATTGACAAGAACCACGAAAAGTTCTTGTATTTTAAGATAAAATCTGACGCTATTAAAGAAAAAACTTCTCGCTCGCTGAAATATGTTCATTTGCTGAAATTTAAGATAAAATCTGATGCTATTGAAGAAAAAACTTCTAGCTCGCTGAAATATGTTCATTTGCTGAAAACCAACAAAACCACGAAAAGTTGTTCTATTTGAAGATAAAATCTTTTTGCTTTGAAGAAGAAAGATCTAGCTGACTGAAATAAGTTCATCAGATGAAAACCAACAAAAATTGACAAGAACCACGAAAAGTTCTTGTATATTAAGATAAAATCTTCCGCTATTAAAGAAAAAACTTTGAGCTCGCTGAAATATGTTCATTTGCTGAAAATCAACAAAACCACGAAAAGTTCTTGTATTTGAAGATAAAATCTTTTTGCATTAAAGAAGAAAGATCCAGCTGACTGAAACAAGTTCATTCGATGAAAACCAACAAAAATTGACAAGAACCACGAAAAGTTCTTGTATTTTAAGATAAAATCTGACGCTATTAAAGAAAAAACTTCTTGCTCGCTGAAATATGTTCATTTGCTGAAAATCAACAAAACCACGAAAAGTTCTTGTATTTGAAGATAAAATCTTTTTGCTTTAAAGAAGAAAGATCTAGCTGACTGAAATAAGGTCATAAAGATGAAAACCAACAAAAATTGACAAGAACCACGAAAAGTTCTTGTATTTTCAGGTAAAATCTTGAGCTATTAAAGAAAAAACGTCTCCCTCGCTGAAAAATGTTCATTTGTTGAAAACCAACAAAACCACGAAAAGTTCTTGTATTTGAAGATAAAATATTTTTGCATTAAAGAAGAAAGATCCAGCTGACTGAAATAAGTTCATCAGATGAAAACCAACAAAAATTGACAAGAACCACGAAAAGTTCTTGTATTTTAAGGTAAAATCTTGAGCTATTAAAGAAAAAACGTCTCCCTCGCTGAAATATGTTCATTTGCTGAAAACAAACAAAACCACGAAAAGTTCTTGTATTTGAAGTTAAAATCTTTTTGCATTGAAGAAGAAAGATCTCGCTGACTGAAATAAGTTCATCAGATGAAAACCAACAAAAATTGACAAGAACCACGAAAAGTTCTTGTATTTTAAGGGAAAATCTTGAGCTATCAAAGAAAAAACGTCTCCCTCGCTGAAATATGTTCATTTGCTGAAAACCAACAAGACCACGAAAAGTTCTTGTATTTGAAGATAAAATCTTTTTGCATGAAAGAAGAAAGATATAGCTGACTGAAATAAGTTCATTAGATGAAAACCAACAAAAATTGACAAGAACCACGAAAAGTTCTTGTATTTTAAGATAAAATCTTGAGCTATTGAAGAAAAAACGTCTCCTTCGCTGAAATATGTTCATTTGCTGAAAACCAACAAAACCACGAAAAGTTCTTGTATTTGAAGAGAAAATCTTTTTGCATTCAGGAAGAAAGATCCAGCTAACGGAAATAAGTTCACTAGATGAAAACCAACAAAAAGTGACAAGAACCACGAGAAGTTCTTGTATTTGAAGATAAAATCCTTTGTCATTAATGAAGAAAGATCGAGCTGACTGAAATAAGTTCATCAGATGAAAACCAAGAAAAATTGACAAGAACCACGAAAAATTCTTGTATTTTAAGGTAAAATCTTGAGCTATTAGAGAAAAAACATCTCCCTAGCTGTAATATGTTCGTTTGCTGAAAACCAACAAAACCACGAAAAGTTCTTGTATTTGAAGATAAAATCTCTTTGCATTAAAGAAGGACGATCGAGCTGACTGAAATAAGTTCATTAGATGAAAACCAAGAAAAATTGACCAGAACCACGAAAAGTTCTTGTATTTTAAGATAAAATCTTGAGTGATTCAAGAAAAAACGTCTCCCTCGCTGAAATATGTTCATTTGCTGAAAACGAACAAAACCACGAAAAGTTCTTGTATTTGAAGTTAAAATATTTTTGCATTGAAGAAGAAAGATCTCGCTGACTGAAATAAGTTCATCAGATGAAAACCAACAAAATTTGACAAGAACCACGAAAAGTTCTTGTATTTTAAGGTAAAATCTTGAGCTATTAAAGAAAAAACGTCTCCCTCTCTGACATATGTTCATTTGCTGAAAACCAACAAAACCACGAAAAGTTCTTGTATTTGAAGATAAAATCTTTTTGCTTGAAAGATGAAAGATCTAGATGACTGAAGGAAGTTCATTGGATGAAAACCAACAAAAATTGACGAGAACCACGAAAAGTTCTTGTATTTTAAGGTAAAATCTTGGGCTATTAAGAAAAAACGTCTCCCTCACTGAAATATGTTCATTTGCTGAAAACGAGCAAAACCACGAAAAGTTCTTGTATTTGAAGATAAAATCTTTTTGCATTGAAGAAGAAAGATCTCGCTGACTGAAATAAGTTCATTCGATGAAAACCAACAAACATTGACAAGAACCACGAAAAGTTCTTGTATTTTAAGATTTAATCTTGAGCTATTAAAGAAAAAACGTCTCCCTCGCTGAAATATGTTCATTTGCTGAAAACCAACAAAACCACGAAAAGTTCTTGTGTTTGAAGATAAAATCTTTTTGCATGAAAGAAGAAAGATCTTGCTGACTGAAATAAGTTCATTCGATGAAAACCAACAAAAATTGACAAGAACCACGAAAAGTTCTTGTATTTTAAGATAAAATCTTGAGCTATTAAAGAAAAAACTTCTCGCTCGCTGAAATATGTTCATTTACTGAAAATTAACAAAACCACGAAAAGTTCTTGTATTTGAAGATAAAATCTTTTTGCTTTGAAGAAGAAAGTTCCAGCTGACTGAAATAAGTTCATTAGATGAAAACCAACAAAAATTGACAAGAACCACGAAAAGTTCTTGTATTTTAAGATAAAATCTGACGCGATTGAAGAAAAAACTTCGAGTTCGCTGAAATATGTTCATTTGCTGAAAACCAACAAAACCACGAAAAGTTCTTGTATTTGAAGATAAAATCTTTTTGCTTTGAAGAAGAAAGATCCAGCTGACTGAAATAAGTTCATAAGATGAAAACCAACAAAAATTGACAAGAACCACGAAACGTTCTTGTATTTTAAGATAAAATCTTACGCGATTAAAGAAAAAACTTCTCGCTCGCTGAAATATGTTCATTTGCTGAAAATCAACAAATTCACGAAAAGTTCTTGTATTTGAAGAGAAAATCTTTTTGCTTTGAAGAAGAAAGATCTCGCTGACTGAAATAAGCTCATTCGATCAAAACCAACAAAAATTGACAAGAACCACGAAAAGTTCTTGTATTTTAAGATAAAATCTGACGCTATTAAAGAAAAAACTTCTCGCTCGCTGAAATATGTTCATTTGCTGAAATTTAAGATAAAATCTGACGCTATTGAAGAAAAAACTTCCAGCTCGCTGAAATATGTTCTTTTACTGAAAACCAACAAAACCACGAAAAGTTCTTGTATTTGAAGATAAAATCTTTTTGCTTTGAAGAAGAAAGATCTAGCTGACTGAAATAAGTTCATCAGATGAAAACCAACAAAAATTGACAAGAACCACGAAAAGTTCTTGTATATTAAGATAAAATCTTCCGCTATTAAAGAAAAAACTTTGAGCTCGCTGAAAGATGTTCATTTGCTGAAAATCAACAAAACCACGAAAAGTTCTTGTATTTGAAGATAAAATCTTTTTGCATTAAAGAAGAAAGATCCAGCTGAGTGAAACAAGTTCATTAGATGAAAACCAACAAAAATTGACAAGAACCACGAAAAGTTCTTGTATTTTAAGATAAAATCTGACGCTATTAAAGAAAAAACTTCTTGCTCGCTGAAATATGTTCATTTGCTGAAAATCAACAAAACCACGAAAAGTTCTTGTATTTGAAGAGAAAATCTTTTTGCATTAAAGAAGAAAGATCTAGCTGACTGAAATAAGGTCATAAAGATGAAAACCAACAAAAATTGACAAGAACCACGAAAAGTTCTTGTATTTTAAGGTAAAATCTTGAGCTATTAAAGAAAAAACGTCTCCCTCACTGAAAAATGTTCATTTGTTGAAAACCAACAAAACCACGAAAAGTTCTTGAATTTGAAGTTAAAATCTTTTTGCTTTGAAGAAGAAAGATCTCGCTGACTGAAATAAGTTCATCAGATGAAAACCAACAAAATTTGACAAGAACCATGAAAAGTTCTTGTATTTTACGGTAAAATCTTGAGCTATTAAAGAAAAAACGTCTCCCTCTCTGACATATGTTCATTTGCTGAAAACCAACAAAACCACGAAAAGTTCTTGTATTTGAAGATAAAATCTTTTTGCTTGAAAGATGAAAGATCTAGATGACTGAAGGAAGTTCATTGGATGAAAACCAACAAAAATTGACAAGAACCACGAAAAGTTCTTGTATTTTAAGGTAAAATCTTGGGCTATTAAGAAAAAACGTCTCCCTCGCTGAAATATGTTCATTTGCTTAAAACCAACAATACCACGAAAAGTTCTTGTGTTTGAAGATAAAATCTTTTTGCATTAAAGAAGAAAGATCACGCTGACTGAAATAAGTTCATGAGATGAAAACCAAGAAAAATTGACAAGAACCACGAAAAGTTCTTGTATTTTAAGATTAAATCTTGAGCTATTAAAGAAAAAACGTCTCCCTCGCTGAAATATGTTCATTTGCTGAAAACCAACAAAACCACGAAAAGTTCTTGTGTTTGAAGATAAAATCTTTTTGCATGAAAGAAGAAAGATCTTGCTGACTGAAATAAGTTCATTCGATGAAAACCAACAAAAATTGACAAGAACCACGAAAAGTTCTTGTATTTTAAGATAAAACCTTGAGCTATTAAAGAAAAAACTTCTCGCTCGCTGAAATATGTTCATTTACTGAAAATTAACAAAACCACGAAAAGTTCTTGTATTTGATGATAAAATCTTTTTGCTTTGAGGAAGAAAGATCGAGCTGACTGAAAGAAGTTCATCAGATCAAAACCAACAAAAATTGACAAGAACCGCGAAAAGTTCTTGTATTTTAAGATAAAATCTGAAGCTATTGAAGAAAAAACTTCAAGCTTGCTGAAATATGTTCATTTGCTGAAAACCAACAAAGCCACGAAAAGTTCTTGAATTTGAAGATAAAATCTTTTTGCTTTGAAGAAGAAAGATCCAGCTGACTGAAATAAGTTCATTAGATGAAAACCAACAAAAATTGACAAGAACCACGAAAAGTTCTTGTATTTTAAGATAAAATCTGACGCTATTGAAGAAAAAACTTCGAATTCGCTGAAATATGTTCATTTTCTGAAAACCAACAAAACCACGAAAAGTTCTTGTATTTGAAGATAAAATCTTTTTGCTTTGAAGAAGAAAGATCCAGCTGACTGAAATAAGTTCATAAGATGAAAACCAACAAAAATTGACAAGAACCACGAAAAGTTCTTGTATTTTAAGATAAAATCTTACGCGATTGAAGAAAAAATTTCTCGCTCGCTGAAATATGTTCATTTGCTGAAAATCAACAAAATCACGAAAAGTTCTTGTATTTGAAGAGAAAATCTTTTTGCTTTGAAGAAGAAAGATCTCGCTGACTGAAATAAGTTCATTAGATCAAAACCAACAAAAATTGACAAGAACCACGAAAAGTTCTTGTATTTTAAGATAAAATCTGACGCTATTAAAGAAAAAACTTCTCGCTCGCTGAAATATGTTCATTTGCTGAAATTTAAGATAAAATCTGACGCTATTGAAGAAAAAACTTCTAGCTCGCTGAAATATGTTCATTTGCTGAAAACCAACAAAACCACGAAAAGTTCTTCTATTTGAAGATAAAATCTTTTTGCTTTGAAGAAGAAAGATCTAGCTGACTGAAATAAGTTCATCAGATGAAAACCAACAAAAATTGACAAGAACCACGAAAAGTTCTTGTATATTAAGATAAAATCTTCCGCTATTAAAGAAAAAACTTTGAGCTCGCTGAAATATGTTCATTTGCTGAAAACCAACAAAACCACGAAAAGTTCTTGAATTTGAAGATAAAATCTTTTTGCTTTGAAGAAGAAAGATCCAGCTGACTGAAATAAGTTCATTCGATGAAAACCAACAAAAATTGACAAGAACCACGAAAAGTTCTTGTATTTTAAGATAAAATCTTCTGCTATTAAAGAAAAAACTTTGAGCTCGCTGAAATATGTTAATTTGCTGAAAATCAACAAAACCACGAAAAGTTCTTGTATTTGAAGATAAAATCTTTTTGCATTAAAGAAGAAAGATCCAGTTGACTGAAATAAGTTCATCAGATGAAAACCAACAAAAATTGACAAGAACCACGAAAAGTTCTTGTATTTTAAGGTAAAATCTTGAGCTATTAAAGAAAAAACGTCTCCCTCGCTGAAATATGTTCATTTGCTGAAAACCAACAAAACCACGAAAAGTTCTTGCATTTGAAGATATAATATTTTTGCTTTAAAGAAGAAAGATCCAGCTGACTGAAATAAGTTCATTAGATGAAAACCAACAAAAATTGACAAGAACCACGAAAAGTTCTTGTATTTTAAGGTAAAATCTTGAGCTATCAAAGAAAAAACGTCTCCCTCGCTGAAATATGTTCATTTGCTGAAAACCAACAAAACCACGAAAAGTTCTTGTATTTGAAGATAAAATCTTTTTGCATTAATGAAGAAAGATCGAGCTGACTGAAATAAGTTCATCAGATGAAAACCAACAAAAATTGACAAGAACCACGAAACATTCTTGTATTTTAAGGTAAAATCTTGAGCTATTAGAGAAAAAACATCTCCCTAGCTGTAACATGTTCGTTTGCTGAAAACCAACAAAACCATGAAAAGTTCTTGTATTTGAAGATAAAATCTTTTTGCATTCAAGAAGGACGATCGAGCTGACTGAAATAAGTTCATGAGATGAAAACCAAGAAAAATTGACCAGAACCACGAAAAGTTCTTGTATTTTAAGATAAAATCTTGAGTGATTCAAGAAAAAACGTCTCCCTCGCTGAAATATGTTCCTTTGCTGAAAACCAACAAAACCACGAAAAGTTCTTGTATTTGAAGATAAAATCTTTTTGCATTAAAGATGAAAGATCCAGCTGACTGAAATAAGTTCATTAGATGAAAACCAACAAAAATTAACAAGAACCACGAAAAGTTCTTGTATTTTAAGGTAAAATCTTGAGCTATTAAAGAAAAAACGTCTCCCTCGCTGACAGATGTTCATCTGCTGAAAACCAACAAAACCACGAAAAGTTCTTGTATTTGAAGATAAAATCTTTTTGCTTGAAAGATGAAATATCTAGATGACTGAAGGAACTTCATTGGATGAAAACCAACAAAAATTGACAAGAACCACGAAAAGTTCTTGTATTTTAAGGTAAAATCTTGGGCTATTAAGAAAAAACGTCTCCCTCGCTGAAATATGTTCATTTGCTGAAAACCAACAATACCACGAAAAGTTCTTGTGTTTGAAGATAAAATCTTTTTGCATTAAAGAAAAAAGATCACGCTGACTGAATTAAGTTCATGAGATGAAAACCAAGAAAAATTGACAAGAACCACGAAAAGTTCTTGTATTTTAAGATAAAATCTTGAGCTATTAAAGAAAAAACGTATCCCTCGCTGAAAAATGTTCATTTGCTGAAAACCAACAAAACCACGAAAAGTTCTTGTATTTGAAGATAAAATCTTTTTGCATTAAAGAAGAAAGATCGAGCTGACTGAAATAAGTTCATTCGATGAAAACCAAGAAAAATTGACAAGAACCACGAAAAGTTCTTGTATTTTAAGGTAAAATCTTGAGCTATGAAAGAAAAAACGTCTCCCTCGCTGAAATATGTTCATTTGCTGAAAACCAACAAAACCACGAAAAGTTCTTGCATTTGAAGATAAAATCTTTTTGCATGAAAGAAGAAAGATCCAGAAGACTGAAATAAGTTCATTAGATGAAAACCAACAAAAATTGACAAGAACCACAAAAAGTTCATGTATTTGAAGATAAAATCTTTTTGCATGAAAGAAGAAAGATCCAGCTGACTGAAATCAGTTCATCAGATGAAAACCAACAAAAATTGACAAGAACCACGAAAAGTTATTGTATTTTCAGGTAAAATCTTGAGCTGTTAAAGAAAAAACGTCTCCCTCGCTGAAATATGTTCATTTGCTGAAAACCAACAAAACCACGAAAAGTTCTTGTATTTGAAGATAAAATCTTTTTGCATGAAAGAAGAAAGATCTTGCTGACTGAAATAAGTTCATTCGATGAAAACCAACAAAAATTGACAAGAACCACGAAAGGTTCTTGTATTTTAAGATAAAATCTGACGCTATTGAAGAAAAAACTTCTAGCTCGCTGAAATATGTTCATTTGCTGAAAACCAACAAAACCACGAAAAGTTCTTGTATTTGAAGATAAAATCTTTTTGCATTAAAGAAGAAAGATCTCGCAGACTGAAACAAGTTCATTAGATGAAAACCAACAAAAATTGACAAGAAACACGAAAAGTTCTTGTATTTTAAGATAAAATCTGACGCGATCAAAGAAAAAACTTCTTGCTCGCTGAAATATGTACATTTGCTGAAAATCAACAAAACCACGAAAAGTTCTTGTATTTGAAGATAAAATCTTTTTGCATTAAAGAAGAAAGATCGAGCTGACTGAAACAAGTTCATTAGATGAAAACCAACAAAAATTGACAAGAACCACGAAAAGTTCTTGTATATTAAGATAAAATCTGACGCTATTAAAGAAAAAACTTCTTGCTCGCTGAAATATGTTCATTTGCTGAAAATCAACAAAACCACGAAAAGTTCTTGTATTTGAAGATAAAATCTTTTTGCATTAAAGAAGAAAGATCTAGCTGACTGAAATAAGGTCATAAAGATGAAAACCAACAAAAATTGACAAGAACCACGAAAAGTTATTGTATTTTAAGATAAAATCTTGAGCTATTGAAGAAAAAACGTCTCCCTCGCTGAAATATGTTCATTTGCTGAAAACCAACAAAACCACGAAAAGTTCTTGTATTTGAAGAGAAAATCTTTTTGCATTTAGGAAGAAAGATCTAGCTGACTGAAATAAGTTCATTAGATGAAAACCAAGAAAAAGTGACAAGAACCACGAGAAGTTCTTGTATTTGAAGATAAAATCCTTTTGCATTAATGAAGAAAGATCGAGCTGACTGAAATAAGTTCATTAGATGAAAACCAAGAAAAATTGACAAGAACCACGAAAAATTCTTGTATTTTAAGGTAAAATCTTGAGTTATTAGAGAAAAAACATCTCCCTAGCTGTAATATGTTCGTTTGCTGAAAACCAACAAAACCACGAAAAGTTCTTGTATTTGAAGAGAAAATCTTTTTGCATTAAAGAAGGACGATCGAGCTGACTGAAATAAGGTCATAAAGATGAAAACCAACAAAATTTGACAAGAACCACGAAAAGTTCTTGTATTTTAAGGTAAAATCTTGAGCTGTTAAAGAAAAAACGTCTCCCTCGCTGAAAAATGTTCATTTGTTGAAAACCAACAAAACCACGAAAAGTTCTTGTATTTGAAGATAAAATCTTTTTGCATTAAAGAAGAAAGATCCAGCTGACTGAAATCAGTTCATCAGATGAAAACCATCAAAAATTGACAAGAACCACGAAAAGTTCTTGTATTTTAAGGTAAAATCTTGAGCTATTAAAGAAAAAACGTCTCCCTCGCTGAAATATGTTCATTTGCTGAAAACCAACAAAACCACGAAAAGTTCTTGCATTTGAAGATATAATATTTTTGCTTTAAAGAAGAAAGATCCAGCTGACTGAAATAAGTTCATCAGATGAAAACCAACAAAAATTGACAAGAACCACGAAAAGTTCTTGTATTTTAAGGTAAAATCTTGAGCTATCAAAGAAAAAACGTCTCCCTCGCTGAAATATGCTCATTTGCTGAAAACCAACAAAACCACGAAAAGTTCTTGTATTTGAAGATAAAATCTTTTTGCATGAAAGAAGAAAGATATTGCTGACTGAAATAAGTTCATTAGATGAAAACCAACAAAAATTGACAAGAACCACGAAAAGTTCTTGTATTTTAAGATAAAATCTTGAGCTATTGAAGAAAAAACGTCTCCTTCGCTGAATTATGTTCATTTGCTGAAAACCAACAAAACCACGAAAAGTTCTTGTATTTGAAGAGAAAATCTTTTTGAATTCAGGAAGAAAGATCTAGCTGACGGAAATAAGTTCACTAGATGAAAACCAACAAAAAGTGACAAGAACCACGAGAAGTTCTTGTATTTGAAGATAAAATCCTTTTGCATTAATGAAGAAAGATCGAGCTGACTGAAATAAGTTCATCAGATGAAAACCAACAAAATTTGACAAGAACCACGAAAAGTTCTTGTATTTTAAGGTAAAATCTTGAGCTATTTAAGAAAAAACGTCTCCCTCGCTGACATATGTTCATTTGCTGAAAACCAACAAAACCACGAAAAGTTCTTGTATTTGAAGATAAAATCTTTTTGCTTGAAAGATGAAAGATCTAGATGACTGAAGGAAGTTCATTGGATGAAAACCAACAAAAATTGACAAGAACCACGAAAAGTTCTTGTATTTTAAGGTAAAATCTTGAGCTATTAAAGAAAAAATGTATCCCTCGCTGAAAAATGTGCATTTGCTGAAAACCAACAAAACCACGAAAAGTTCTTGTATTTGAAGATAAAATCTTTTTGCATTAAAGAAGAAAGATCGAGCTGACTGAAATAAGTTCATTCGATGAAAACCAAGAAAAATTGACAAGAACCACGAAAAGTTCTTGTATTTTAAGGTAAAATCTTGAGCTATTAAAGAAAAAACGTCTCCCTCACTGAAATATGTTCATTTGGTGAAAACGAGCAAAACCACGAAAAGTTCATGTATTTGAAGATAAAATCTTTTTGCATTGAAGAAGAAAGATCTCGCTGACTGAAATAAGTTCATTCGATGAAAACCAACAAACATTGACAAGAACCACGAAAAGTTCTTGTATTTTAAGATAAAATCTTGAGCTATTAAAGAAAAAACGTCTCCCTCGCTGAAATACGTTCATTTGCTGAAAACCAACAAAACCACGAAAAGTTCTTGTATTTGAAGATAAAATCTTTTTGCATGAAAGAAGAAAGATCTTGCTGACTGAAATAAGTTCATTCGATGAAAAACAACAAAAATTGACAAGAACCACGAAAAGTTCTTGTATTTTAAGATAAAATCTTGAGCTATTAAAGAAAAAACTTCTCGCTCGCTGAAATATGTTCATTTACTGAAAATTAACAAAACCACGAAAAGTTCTTGTATTTGATGATAAAATCTTTTTGCTTTGAGGAAGAAAGATCGAGCTGACTGAAAGAAGTTCATCAGATCAAAACCAACAAAAATTGACAAGAACCACGAAAAGTTCTTGTATTTTAAGATAAAATCTGACGCTATTGAAGAAAAAACTTCAAGCTTGCTGAAATATGTTCATTTGCTGAAAACCAACAAAACCACGAAAAGTTCTTGAATTTGAAGATAAAATCTTTTTGCTTTGAAGAAGAAAGATCCAGCTGACTGAAATAAGTTCATTAGATGAAAACCAACAAAAATTGACAAGAACCACGAAAAGTTCTTGTATTTTAAGATAAAATCTGACGCTATTGAAGAAAAAACTTCGAGTTCGCTGAAATATGTTCATTTGCTGAAAACCAACAAAACCACGAAAAGTTCTTGTATTTGAAGATAAAATCTTTTTGCTTTGAAGAAGAAAGATCCAGCTGACTGAAATAAGTTCATAAGATGAAAACCAACAAAAATTGACAAGAACCACGAAAAGTTCTTGTATTTTAAGATAAAATCTTACGCGATTAAAGAAAAAACTTTGAGCTCGCTGAAATATGTTCATTTGCTGAAAATCAACAAAACCACGAAAAGTTCTTGTATTTGAAGATAAAATCTTTTTGCATGAAAGAAGAAAGATCTAGCTGACTGAAACAAGTTCATTGGATGAAAACCAACAAAAATTGACAAGAACCACGAAAAGTTCTTGTATTTTAAGATAAAATCTGACGTTATTAAAGAAAAAACTTCTTGCTCGCTGAAATATGTTCATTTGCTGAAAATCAACAAAACCACGAAAAGTTCTTGTATTTGAAGATAAAATCTTTTTGCATTAAAGAAGAAAGATCTAGCTGACTGAAATAAGGTCATAAAGATGAAAACCAACAAAAATTGACAAGAACCACGAAAAGTTCTTGTATTTTAAGGTAAAATCTTGAGCTATTAAAGAAAAAACGTCTCCCTCGCTGAAATATGCTCATTTGCTGAAAACCAACAAAACCACGAAAAGTTCTTGCATTTGAAGATATAATATTTTTGCTTTCAAGAAGAAAGATCCAGCTGACTGAAATAAGTTCACAAGATGAAAACCAACAAAAATTGACAAGAACCACGAAAAGTTCTTGTATTTTAAGGTAAAATCTCGAGCTATCAAAGAAAAAACGTCTCCCTCGCTGAAATATGCTCATTTGCTGAAAACCAACAAAACCACGAAAAGTTCTTGTATTTGAAGATAAAATCTTTTGCATGAAAGAAGAAAGATATAGCTGACTGAAATAAGTTCATTAGATGAAAACCAACAAAAATTGACAACAACCACGAAAAGTTCTTGTATTTTAAGATAAAATCTTGAGCTATTGAAGAAAAAACGTCTCCCTCGCTGAAATATGTTCATTTGCTGAAAACCAACAAAACCACGAAAAGTTCTTGTATTTGAAGAGAAAATCTTTTTGCATTCAGGAAGAAAGATCTAGCTGACTGAAATAAGTTCATTGGATGAAAACCAACAAAAAGTGACAAGAACCACGAGAAGTTCTTGTATTTGAAGATAAAATCCTTTTGCATTAATGAAGAAAGATCGAGCTGACTGAAATAAGTTCATCAGATGAAAACCAACAAAAATTGACAAGAACCACGAAAAATTCTTGTATTTTAAGGTAAAATCTTGAGCTATTAGAGAAAAAACATCTCCCTAGCTGTAATATGTTCGTTTGCTGAAAACCAACAAAACCACGAAAAGTTCTTGTGTTTGAAGATAAAATCTTGAGTGATTCAAGAAAAAACGTCTCCCTCGCTGAAATATGTTCATTTGCTGAAAACCAACAAAACCACGAAAAGTTCTTGTATCTGAAGATAAAATCTTTTTGCATTAAAGATGAAAGATCCAGCTGACTGAAATAAGTTCATTAGATGAAAACCAACAAAAATTAACAAGAACCACGAAAAGTTCTTGTATTTTAAGGTAAAATCTTGAGCTATTAAAGAAAAAACGTCTCCCTCGCTGACATCTGTTCATTTGCTGAAAACCAACAAAACCACGAAAAGTTCTTGTATTTGAAGATAAAATCTTTTTGCTTGAAAGATGAAAGATCTAGATGACTGAAGGAAGTTCATTGGATGAAAACCAACAAAAATTGACAAGAACCACGAAAAGTTCTTGTATTTTAAGGTAAAATCTTGGGCTATTAAAAAAAAACGTCTCCCTCGCTGAAATATGTTCATTTGCTGAAAACCAACAATACCACGAAAAGTTCTTGTGTTTGAAGATAAAATCTTTTTGCATTAAAGAAGAAAGATCTAGCTGACTGAAATAAGTTCATTCGATGAAAATCAAGAAAAATTGACAAGAACCACGAAAAGTTCTTGTATTTTAAGATAAAATCTTGAGCTATTCAAGAAAAAACGTCTCCCTCGCTGAAATATGTTCATTTGCTGAAAACCAACAAAACCACGAAAAGTTCTTGTATTTGAAGATAAAATCTTTTTGCATTAAAGAAGAAAGATCTAGCTGACTGAAATAAGTTCATTCGATGAAAACCAAGAAAAATTGACAAGAACCACGAAAAGTTCTTGTATTTTAAGATAAAATCTTGAGCTATTCAAGAAAAAACGTCTCCCTCGCTGAAATATGTTCATTTGCTGAAAACCAACAAAACCACGAAAAGTTCTTGTATTTGAAGATAAAATCTTTTTGCATTAAAGAAGAAAGATCGAGCTGACTGAAACAAGTTCATGAGATGAAAACCAACAAAAATTGACAAGAACCACGAAAAGTTCTTGTATTTTAAGATAAAATCTGACGCTATTAAAGAAAAAACTTCTTGCTCGCTGAAATATGTTCATTTGCTGAAAATCAACAAAACCACGAAAAGTTCTTGTATTTGAAGATAAAATCTTTTTGCATTAAAGAAGAAAGATCCAGCTGACTGAAACAAGTTCATTGGATGAAAACCAACAAAAATTGACAAGAACCACGAAAAGTTCTTGTATTTTAAGATAAAATCTGACGCTATTAAAGAAAAAACTTCTCGCTCGCTGAAATATGTTCATTTGCTGAAAATTAACAAAACCACGAAAAGTTCTTGTATTTGAAGATGAAATCTTTTTGCTTTGAGGTAGAAAGATCGAGCTGACTGAAAGAAGTTCATCAGATCAAAACCAACAAAAATTGACAAGAACCACGAAAAGTTGTGTATTTTAAGATAAAATCTGACGCTATTGAAGAAAAAACTTCAAGCTCGCTGAAATATGTTCATTTGCTGAAAACCAACAAAACCACGAAAAGTTCTTGTATTTGAAGATAAAATCTTTTTGCTTTGAAGAAGAAAGATCCAGCTGACTGAAATAATTTCATAAGATGACAACCAACAAAAATTGACAAGAACCACGAAAAGTTCTTGTATTTTAAGATAAAATCTTACGCGATTAAAGAAAAAACTTCTCCCTCGCTGAAATATGTTCATTTGCTGAAAATCAACAAAATCACGAAAAGTTCTTGTATTTGAAGAGAAAATCTTTTTGCTTTGAGGAAGAAAGATCTCGCTGACTGAAATAAGTTCATTTCATGAAAACCAACAAAAATTGACAAGAACCACGAAAAGTTCTTGTATTTTAATATAAAATCTGACGCTATTGAAGAAAAAACTTCTAGCTCTCTGAAATATGTTCATTTGCTGAAAACCAACAAAACCACAAAAAGTTCTTGTATTTGAAGATAAAATCTTTTTGCATTAAACAAGAAAGATCCAGCTGACTGAAACAAGTTCATTGGATGAAAGCCAACAAAAATTGACAAGAACCACGAAAAGTTCTTGTATTTTAAGATAAAATCTGACGCTATTAAAGAAAAAACTTCTCGCTCGCTGAAATATGTTCATTTGCTGAAAATTAACAAAACCACGAAAAGTTCTTGTATTTGAAGATAAAATCTTTTTGCTTTGAGGTAGAAAGATCGAGCTGACTGAAAGAAGTTCATCAGATCAAAACCAACAAAAATTGACAAGAACCACGAAAAGTTCTTGTATTTTAAGATAAAATCTGACGCTATTGAAGAAAAAACTTCAAGCTCGCTGAAATATGTTCATTTGCTGAAAACCAACAAAACCACGAAAAGTTCTTGTATTTGAAGAGAAAATCTTTTTGCTTTGAAGAAGAAAGATCTCGCTGACTGAAATAAGTTCATTAGATCAAAACCAACAAAATTTGACAAGAACCACGAAAAGTTCTTGTATTTTAAGATAAAATCTGACGCTATTGAAGAAAAAACTTCCAGCTCGCTGAAATATGTTCATTTGCTGAAAACCAACAAAACCACGAAAAGTTCTTGTATTTGAAGATAAAATCTTTTTGCATTAAAGAAGAAAGATCTAGCTGACTGAAACAAGTTCATCAGATGAAAACCAACAAAAATTGACAAGAACCACGAAAAGTTCTTGTATTTTAAGATAAAATCTGACGCTATTAAAGAAAAAACTTCTTGCTCGCTGAAATATGTTCATTTGCTGAAAACCAACAAAACCACGAAAAGTTCTTGTATTTGAAGAGAAAATCTTTTTGCATTAAAGAAGAAAGATCTAGCTGACTGAAACAAGTTCGTTGGATGAAAACCAACAAAAATTGACAAGAACCACGAAAAGTTCTTGTATTTTAAGATAAAATCTGACGCTATTGAAGAAAAAACTTCTCGCTCGCTGAAATATGTTCATTTGCTGAAAATTAACAAAACCACGAAAAGTTCTTGTATTTGAAGATAAAATCTTTTTGCTTTGAGGTAGAAAGATCGAGCTGACTGAAAGAAGTTCATCAGATCAAAACC
Source organism: Heptranchias perlo (assembly GCF_035084215.1). Lineage (NCBI taxonomy): Eukaryota > Metazoa > Chordata > Chondrichthyes > Hexanchiformes > Hexanchidae > Heptranchias > Heptranchias perlo. Next base: position 80,207,734 of record NC_090330.1, read on the forward strand.
AACAAAAATTGACAAGAACCACGAAAAGTTCTTGTATTTTAAGATAAAATTTGACGCTATTGAAGAAAAAACTGCAAGCTCGCTGAAATATGTTCATTTGCTGAAAACCAACAAAACCACGAAAAGTTCTTGTATTTGAAGAGAAAATCTTTTTGCTTTGAAGAAGAAAGATCTCGCTGACTGAAATAAGTTCATTAGATCAAAACCAACAAAATTTGACAAGAACCACGAAAAGTTCTTGTATTTTAAGATAAAATCTGACGCGATTGAAGAAAAAACTTCTAGCTCGCTGAAATATGTTCATTTGCTGAAAACCAACAAAACCACAAAAAGTTCTTGTATTTGAAGATAAAATCTTTTTGCATTAAAGAAGAAAGATCTCGCTGACTGAAACAAGTTCATCAGATGAAAACCAACAAAAATTGACAAGAACCACGAAAAGTTCTTGTATTTTAAGATAAAATCTGACGCTATTAAAGAAAAAACTTCAAGCTCGCTGAAATATGTTCATTTGCTGAAAATTAACAAAACCACGAAAAGTTCTTGTATTTGAAGATAAAATCTTTTTGCTTTGAGGATGAAAGATCGAGCTGACTGAAAGAAGTTCGTCAGATCAAAACCAACAAAAATTGACAAGAACCACGAAAAGTTCTTGTATTTCAAGATAAAATCTGACGCTATTAAAGAAAAAACTTCTTGCTCGCTGAAATATGTTCATTTGCTGAAAATCAACAAAACCACGAAAAGTTCTTGTATTTGAAGATAAAATCTTTTTGCATTAAAGAAAGATCCAGCTGACTGAAACAAGTTCATTGGATGAAAACCAACAAAAATTGACAAGAACCACGAAAAGTTCTTGTATTTTAAGATAAAATCTGACGCTATTAAAGAAAAAACTTCTCGCTCGCTGAAATATGTTCATTTGCTGAAAATTAACAAAACCACGAAAAGTTCTTGTATTTGAAGATAAAATCTTTTTGCTTTGAGGTAGAAAGATCGAGCTGACTGAAAGAAGTTCATCAGATCAAAACCAACAAAAATTGACAAGAACCACGAAAAGTTCTTGTATTTTAAGATAAAATCTGACGCTATTGAAGAAAAAACTTCAAGCTCGCTGAAATATGTTCATTTGCTGAAAACCAACAAAACCACGAAAAGTTCTTGTATTTGAAGAGAAAATCTTATTGCTTTGAAGAAGAAAGATCTCGCTGACTGAAATAAGTTCATTAGATCAAAACCAACAAAATTTGACAAGAACCACGAAAAGTTCTTGTATTTTAAGATAAAATCTGACGCTATTGAAGAAAAAACTTCTAGCTCGCTGAAATATGTTCATTTGCTGAAAACCAACAAAACCACGAAAAGTTCTTGTATTTGAAGATAAAATCTTTTTGCATTAAAGAAGAAAGATCCAGCTGACTGAAACAAGTTCATTAGATGAAAAACAACAAAAATTGACAAGAACCACGAAAAGTTCTTGTATTTTAAGATAAAATCTGACGCTATTAAAGAAAAAACTTCTTGCTCGCTGAAATATGTTCATTTGCTGAAAATCAACAAAACCACGAAAAGTTCTTGTATTTGAAGATAAAATCTTTTTGCATTAAAGAAGAAAGATCTAGCTGACTGAAACAAGTTCATTAGATTAAAACCAACAAAAATTGACAAGAACCACGAAAAGTTCTTGTATTTTAAGATAAAATATTGAGCGATTAAAGAAAAAACGTCTCCATCGCTGAAAAATGTTCATTTGGTGAAAACCAACAAAACCACGAAAAGTTCTTGTATTTGAAGAGAAAATCTTTTTGCATTAAAGAAGAAAGATCTAGCTGACTGAAACAAGTTCATTGGATGAAAACCAACAAAAATTGACAAGAACCACGAAAAGTTCTTGTATTTTAAGATAAAATCTGACGCTATTAAAGAAAAAACTTCTCGCTCGCTGAAATATGTACATTTGCTGAAAATTAACAAAACCACGAAAAGTTCTTGTATTTGAAGATAAAATCTTTTTGCTTTGAGGTAGAAAGATCGAGCTGACTGAAAGAAGTTCATCAGATCAAAACCAACAAAAATTGACAAGAACCACGAAAAGTTCTTGTATTTTAAGATAAAATCTGACGCTATTGAAGAAAAAACTGCAAGCTCGCTGAAATATGTTCATTTGCTGAAAACCAACAAAACCACGAAAAGTTCTTGTATTTGAAGAGAAAATCTTTTTGCTTTGAAGAAGAAAGATCTCGCTGACTGAAATAAGTTCATTAGATCAAAACCAACAAAATTTGACAAGAACCACGAAAAGTTCTTGTATTTTAAGATAAAATCTGACGCGATTGAAGAAAAAACTTCTCGCTCGCTGAAATATGTTCATTTGCTGAAAACCAACAAAACCACAAAAAGTTCTTGTATTTGAAGATAAAATCTTTTTGCATTAAAGAAGAAAGATCTCGCTGACTGAAACAAGTTTATTAGATGAAAACCAACAAAAATTGACAAGAACCATGAAAAGTTCTTGTATTTTAAGATAAAATCTGACGCTATTAAAGAAAAAACTTCTCGCTCGCTGAAATATGTTCATTTGCTGAAAATCAACAAAACCACGAAAAGTTCTTGTATTTGAAGAGAAAATCTTTTTGCTTTGAAGAAGAAAGATCTCGCTGACTGAAATAAGTTCATTAGATCAAAACCAACAAAAATTGACAAGAACCACGAAAAGTTCTTGTATTTTAAGATAAAATCTTCCGCTATTAAAGAAAAAACTTCTTGCTCGCTGAAATATGTTCATTTGCTGAAAATCAACAAAACCACGAAAAGTTCTTGTATTTGAAGAGAAAATCTTTTTGCTTTGAGGAAGAAAGATCGAGCTGACTGAAATAAGTTGATCAGATCAAAACCAACAAAAATTGACAAGAACCACGAAAAGTTCTTGTATTTTAAGATAAAATCTGACGCTATTGAAGAAAAAACTTCTCGCTCGCTGAAATATGTTCATTTACTGAAAATTAACAAAACCACGAAAAGTTCTTGTATTTGAAGAGAAAATCTTTTTGCTTTGAAGAAGAAAGATCTCGCTGACTGAAATAAGTTCATCAGATGAAAACCAACAAAAATTGACAAGAACCACGAAAAGTTCTTGTATTTTAAGATAAAATCTGACGCTATTGAAGAAAAAACTTCTAGCTCGCTGAAATATGTTCATTTGCTGAAAACCAACAAAACCACGAAAAGTTCTTGTATTTGAAGATAAAATCTTTTTGCATTAAAGAAGAAAGATCTAGCTGACTGAAACAAGTTCATGAGATGAATACCAACAAAAATTGACAAGAACCACGAAAAGTTCTTGTATTTTAAGATAAAATCTGACGCTATTAAAGAAAAAACTTCTTGCTCGCTGAAATATGTTCATTTGCTGAAAATCAACAAAACCACGAAAAGTTCTTGTATTTGAAGATAAAATCTTTTTGCATTAAAGAAGAAAGATCTAGCTGACTGAAACAAGTTCATTAGATGGAAACCAACAAAAATTGACAAGAACCACGAAAAGTTCTTGTATTTTAAGATAAAATCTGACGCTATTAAAGAAAAAACTTCTCGCTCGCTGAAATATGTTCATTTGCTGAAAATTAACAAAACCACGAAAAGTTCTTGTATTTGAAGATAAAATCTTTTTGCTTTGAGGTAGAAAGATCGAGCTGACTGAAAGAAGTTCATCAGATCAAAACCAACAAAAATTGACAAGAACCACGAAAAGTTCTTGTATTTTAAGATAAAATCTGACGCTATTGAAGAAAAAACTTCAAGCTCGCTGAAATATGTTCATTTGCTGAAAACCAACAAAACCACGAAAAGTTCTTGTATTTGAAGATAAAATCTTTTTGCATTAAAGAAGAAAGATCCAGCTGACTGAAACAAGTTCATTAGATGAAAACCAACAAAAATTGTCAAGAACCACGAAAAGTTCTTGTATTTTAAGATAAAATCTGACGCTATTAAAGAAAAAACTTCTTGCTCGCTGAAATATGTTCATTTGCTGAAAATCAACAAAACCACGAAAAGTTCTTGTATTTGAAGATAAAATCTTTTTGCATTAAAGAAGAAAGATCCAGCTGACTGAAACAAGTTCATTAGATGAAAACTAACAAAAATTGACAAGAACCACGAAAAGTTCTTGTATTTTAAGATAAAATATTGAGCGATTAAAGAAAAAACGTCTCCATCGCTGAAAAATGTTCATTTGCTGAAAACCAACAAAACCACGAAAAGTTCTTGTATTTGAAGAGAAAATCTTTTTGCATTAAAGAAGAAAGATCTAGCTGACTGAAACAAGTTCATCAGATCAAAACCAACAAAAATTGACAAGAACCAGGAAAAGTTCTTGTATTTTAAGATAAAATCTGACGCTATTGAAGAAAAAACTGCAAGCTCGCTGAAATATGTTCATTTGCTGAAAACCAACAAAACCACGAAAAGTTCTTGTATTTGAAGAGAAAATCTTTTTGCTTTGAAGAAGAAAGATCTCGCTGACTGAAATAAGTTCATTAGATCAAAACCAACAAAATTTGACAAGAACCACGAAAAGTTCTTGTATTTTAAGATAAAATCTGACGCTATTGAAGAAAAAACTTCTAGCTCGCTGAAATATGTTCATTTGCTGAAAACCAACAAAACCACAAAAAGTTCTTGTATTTGAAGATAAAATCTTTTTGCATTAAAGAAGAAAGATCTCGCTGACTGAAACAAGTTCATCAGATGAAAACCAACAAAAATTGACAAGAACCACGAAAAGTTCTTGTATTTTAAGATAAAATCTGACGCTATTAAAGAAAAAACTTCAAGCTCGCTGAAATATGTTCATTTGCTGAAAATTAACAAAACCACGAAAAGTTCCTGTATTTGAAGATAAAATCTTTTTGCTTTGAGGATGAAAGATCGAGCTGACTGAAAGAAGTTCGTCAGATCAAAACCAACAAAAATTGACAAGAACCACGAAAAGTTCTTGTATTTGAAGATAAAATCTGACGCTATTAAAGAAAAAACTTCTTGCTCGCTGAAATATGTCCATTTGCTGAAAATCAACAAAACCACGAAAAGTTCTTGTATTTGAAGAGAAAATCTTTTTGCTTGAAGAAAGATCTCGCTGACTGAAATAAGTTCATTAGATCAAAAGCAACAAAATTTGACAAGAACCACGAAAAGTTCTTGTATTTTAAGATAAAATCTGACGCTATTGAAGAAAAAACTTCTAGCTCGCTGAAATATGTTCATTTGCTGAAAACCAACAAAACCACGAAAAGTTCTTGTATTTGAAGATAAAATCTTTTTGCGTTAAAGAAGAAAGATCTCGCTGACTGAAATAAGTTCATTAGATCAAAACCAACAAAAATTGACAAGAACCACGAAAAGTTCTTGTATTTTAAGATAAAATCTTCCGCTATTAAAGAAAAAATTTTGAGCTCGCTGAAATATGTTCATTTGCTGAAAACCAACAAAACCACGAAAAGTTCTTGTATTTGAAGATAAAATCTTTTTGCATTAAAGAAGAAAGATCCAGATGACTGAAACAAGTTCATTAGATGAAAACCAAGAAAAATTGACAAGAACCACGAAAAGTTCTTGTATTTTGAGATAAAATATTGAGCGATTAAAGAAAAAACGTCTCCATCGCTGAAAAATGTTCATTTGCTGAAAACCAACAAAACCACGAAAAGTTCTTGTATTTGAAGAGAAATTCTTTTTGCATTAAAGAAAAAAGATCTAGCTGACTGAAACAAGTTCATTGGATGAAGACCAACAAAAATTGACAAGAACCACGAAAAGTTCTTGTATTTTAAGATAAAATCTGACGCTATTAAAGAAAAAACTTCTCGCTCGCTGAAATATGTTCATTTGCTGAAAATTAACAAAACCACGAAAAGTTCTTGTATTTGAAGATAAAATCTTTTTGCTTTGAGGTAGAAAGATCGAGCTGACTGAAAGAAGTTCATCAGATCAAAACCAACAAAAATTGACAAGAACCACGAAAAGTTCTTGTATTTTAAGATAAAATCTGACGCTATTAAAGAAAAAACTTCTTGCTCGCTGAAATATGTTCATTTGCTGAAAATCAACAAAACCACGAAAAGTTCTTGTATTTGAAGATAAAATCTTTTTGCTTTGAGGAAGAAAGATCGAGCTGACTGAAATAAGTTGATCAGATCAAAACCAACAAAAATTGACAAGAACCACGAAAAGTTCTTGTATTTTAAGATAAAATCTGACGCTATTAAAGAAAAAACTTCTTGCTCGCTGAAATATGTTCATTTGCTGAAAATCAACAAAACCACGAAAAGTTCTTGTATTTGAAGATAAAATCTTTTTGCATTAAAGAAGAAAGATCTAGCTGACTGAAACAAGTTCATTAGATGGAAACCAACAAAAATTGACAAGAACCACGAAAAGTTCTTGTATTTTAAGATAAAATCTGACGCTATTAAAGAAAAAACTTCTCGCTCGCTGAAATATGTTCATTTGCTGAAAATTAACAAAACCACGAAAAGTTCTTGTATTTGAAGATAAAATCTTTTTGCTTTGAGGTAGAAAGATCGAGCTGACTGAAAGAAGTTCATCAGATCAAAACCAACAAAAATTGACAAGAACCACGAAAAGTTCTTGTATTTTAAGATAAAATCTGACGCTATTGAAGAAAAAACTTCAAGCTCGCTGAAATATGTTCATTTGCTGAAAACCAACAAAACCACGAAAAGTTCTTGTATTTGAAGATAAAATCTTTTTGCATTAAAGAAGAAAGATCCAGCTGACTGAAACAAGTTCATTAGATGAAAACCAACAAAAATTGTCAAGAACCACGAAAAGTTCTTGTATTTTAAGATAAAATCTGACGCTATTAAAGAAAAAACTTCTTGCTCGCTGAAATATGTTCATTTGCTGAAAATCAACAAAACCACGAAAAGTTCTTGTATTTGAAGATAAAATCTTTTTGCATTAAAGAAGAAAGATCCAGCTGACTGAAACAAGTTCATTAGATGAAAACTAACAAAAATTGACAAGAACCACGAAAAGTTCTTGTATTTTAAGATAAAATATTGAGCGATTAAAGAAAAAACGTCTCCATCGCTGAAAAATGTTCATTTGCTGAAAACCAACAAAACCACGAAAAGTTCTTGTATTTGAAGAGAAAATCTTTTTGCATTAAAGAAGAAAGATCTAGCTGACTGAAACAAGTTCATCAGATCAAAACCAACAAAAATTGACAAGAACCAGGAAAAGTTCTTGTATTTTAAGATAAAATCTGACGCTATTGAAGAAAAAACTGCAAGCTCGCTGAAATATGTTCATTTGCTGAAAACCAACAAAACCACGAAAAGTTCTTGTATTTGAAGAGAAAATCTTTTTGCTTTGAAGAAGAAAGATCTCGCTGACTGAAATAAGTTCATTAGATCAAAACCAACAAAATTTGACAAGAACCACGAAAAGTTCTTGTATTTTAAGATAAAATCTGACGCTATTGAAGAAAAAACTTCTAGCTCGCTGAAATATGTTCATTTGCTGAAAACCAACAAAACCACAAAAAGTTCTTGTATTTGAAGATAAAATCTTTTTGCATTAAAGAAGAAAGATCTCGCTGACTGAAACAAGTTCATCAGATGAAAACCAACAAAAATTGACAAGAACCACGAAAAGTTCTTGTACTTTAAGATAAAATCTGACGCTATTAAAGAAAAAACTTCAAGCTCGCTGAAATATGTTCATTTGCTGAAAATTAACAAAACCACGAAAAGTTCCTGTATTTGAAGATAAAATCTTTTTGCTTTGAGGATGAAAGATCGAGCTGACTGAAAGAAGTTCGTCAGATCAAAACCAACAAAAATTGACAAGAACCACGAAAAGTTCTTGTATTTGAAGATAAAATCTGACGCTATTAAAGAAAAAACTTCTTGCTCGCTGAAATATGTCCATTTGCTGAAAATCAACAAAACCACGAAAAGTTCTTGTATTTGAAGAGAAAATCTTTTTGCTTGAAGAAAGATCTCGCTGACTGAAATAAGTTCATTAGATCAAAAGCAACAAAATTTGACAAGAACCACGAAAAGTTCTTGTATTTTAAGATAAAATCTGACGCTATTGAAGAAAAAACTTCTAGCTCGCTGAAATATGTTCATTTGCTGAAAACCAACAAAACCACGAAAAGTTCTTGTATTTGAAGATAAAATCTTTTTGCGTTAAAGAAGAAAGATCTCGCTGACTGAAATAAGTTCATTAGATCAAAACCAACAAAAATTGACAAGAACCACGAAAAGTTCTTGTATTTTAAGATAAAATCTTCCGCTATTAAAGAAAAAATTTTGAGCTCGCTGAAATATGTTCATTTGCTGAAAACCAACAAAACCACGAAAAGTTCTTGTATTTGAAGATAAAATCTTTTTGCATTAAAGAAGAAAGATCCAGATGACTGAAACAAGTTCATTAGATGAAAACCAAGAAAAATTGACAAGAACCACGAAAAGTTCTTGTATTTTGAGATAAAATATTGAGCGATTAAAGAAAAAACGTCTCCATCGCTGAAAAATGTTCATTTGCTGAAAACCAACAAAACCACGAAAAGTTCTTGTATTTGAAGAGAAATTCTTTTTGCATTAAAGAAAAAAGATCTAGCTGACTGAAACAAGTTCATTGGATGAAGACCAACAAAAATTGACAAGAACCACGAAAAGTTCTTGTATTTTAAGATAAAATCTGACGCTATTAAAGAAAAAACTTCTCGCTCGCTGAAATATGTTCATTTGCTGAAAATTAACAAAACCACGAAAAGTTCTTGTATTTGAAGATAAAATCTTTTTGCTTTGAGGTAGAAAGATCGAGCTGACTGAAAGAAGTTCATCAGATCAAAACCAACAAAAATTGACAAGAACCACGAAAAGTTCTTGTATTTTAAGATAAAATCTGACGCTATTAAAGAAAAAACTTCTTGCTCGCTGAAATATGTTCATTTGCTGAAAATCAACAAAACCACGAAAAGTTCTTGTATTTGAAGATAAAATCTTTTTGCTTTGAGGAAGAAAGATCGAGCTGACTGAAATAAGTTGATCAGATCAAAACCAACAAAAATTGACAAGATCCACGAAAAGTTCTTGTATTTTAAGATAAAATCTGACGCTATTGAAGAAAAAACTTCTCGCTCGCTGAAATATGTTCATTTACTGAAAATTAACAAAACCACGAAAAGTTGTTGTATTTGAAGAGAAAATCTTTTTGCTTTGAAGAAGAAAGATCTCGCTGACTGAAACAAGTTAATTAGATGGAAACCAACAAAAATTGACAAGAACCACGAAAAGTTCTTGTATTTTAAGATAAAATCTGACGCTATTAAAGAAAAAACCTCTCGCTGGCTGAAATATGTTCATTTGCTGAAAATTAACAAAACCACGAAAAGTTCTTGTATTTGAAGATAAAATCTTTTTGCTTTGAGGAAGTAAGATCGAGCTGTCTGAAATAAGTTTATCAGATCAAAATCAACAAAAATTGACAAGAACCACAAAAAGTTCTTGTATTTTAAGATAAAATCTGACGCTATTAAAGAAAAAACTTCTCGCTGGCTGAAATATGTTCATTTGCTGAAAATCAACAAAACCACGAAAAGTTCTTGCATTTGAAGAGAAAATCTTTTTGCTTTGAAGAAGAAAGATCTCGCTGACTGAAATAAGTTCATCAGATGAAAACCAACAAAAATTGACAAGAACCACGAAAAGTTCTTGTATTTTAAGATAAAATCTGACGCTATTGAAGAAAAAACTTCTAGCTCGCTGAAATATGTTCATTTGCTGAAAATCAACAAAACCACGAAAAGTTCTTGTATTTGAAGATGAAATCTTTTTGCATTAAAGAAGAAAGATCCAGCTGACTGAAACAAGTTCATTCGATGAAAACCAACAAAAATTGACAAGAACCACGAAAAGTTCTTGTATTTTAAGATTAAACCTTCCGCTATTAAAGAAAAAACTTTGAGCTCGCTGAAATATGTTCATTTGCTGAAAATCAACAAAACCACGAAAAGTTCTTGTATTTGAAGATAAAATCTTTTTGCTTTCAGGAAGAAAGATCGAGCTGACTGAAATAAGTTGATCAGATGAAAACCAACAAAAATTGACAAGAACCACGAAAAGTTCTTGTATTTTAAGATAAAATCTGACGCTATGAAAGAAAAAACTTCTCGCTCGCTGAAATATGTTCATTTGCTGAAAATCAACAAAACCACGAAAAGTTCTTGTATTTGAAGATAAAATCTTTTTGCATTAAAGAAGAAAGATCTAGCTGACTGAAACAAGTTCATGAGATGAAAACCAACAAAAATTGACAAGAACCACGAAAAGTTCTTGTATTTTAAGATAAAATCTGACGCTATTAAAGAAAAAACTTCTTGCTCGCTGAAATATGTTCATTTGCTGAAAATCAACAAAACCACGAAAAGTTCTTGTATTTGAAGATAAAATCTTTTTGCATTAAAGAAGAAAGATCGAGCTGACTGAAACAAGTTCATTAGATGAAAACCAACAAAAATTGACAAGAACCACGAAAAGTTCTTGTATTTTAAGATAAAATCTGACGCTATTAAAGAAAAAACTTCTCGCTCGCTGAAATATGTTCATTTGCTGAAAATTAACAAAACCACGAAAAGTTCTTGTATTTGAAGATAAAATCTTTTTGCTTTGAGGTAGGAAGATCGAGCTGACTGAAAGAAGTTCATCAGATCAAAACCAACAAAAATTGACAAGAACCACGAAAAGTTCTTGTATTTTAAGATAAAATCTGGCGCTATTGAAGAAAAAACTTCAAGCTCGCTGAAATATGTTCATTTGCTGAAAACCAACAAAAAACCACGAAAAGTTCTTGATTTTGAAGATAAAATCTTTTTGCTTTGAAGAAGAAAGATCCAGCTGACTGAAATAAGTTCATTAGATGAAAACCAACAAAAATTGACAAGAACCACGAAAAGTTCTTGTATTTTAAGATAAAATCTGATGCTATTGAAGAAAAAATTTGAGCTCGCTGAAATATGTTCATTTGCTGAAAATCAACAAAACCACGAAAAGTTCTTGTATTTGAAGATAAAATCTTTTTGCTTTGAGGAAGTCAGATCGAGCTGGCTGAAATAAGTTTATCAGATCAAAATCAACAAAAATTGACAAGAACCACAAAAAGTTCATGTATTTTAAGATAAAATCTGAAGCTATTAAAGAAAAAATCTTCTCGCTGGCTGAAATATGTTCATTTGCTGAAAATCAACAAAACCACGAAAAGTTCTTGTATTTGAAGAGAAAATCTTTTTGCTTTGAAGAAGAAAGATCTCGCTGACTGAAATAAGTTCATCAGATGAAAACCAACAAAAATTGACAAGAACCACGAAAAGTTCTTGTATTTTAAGATAAAATCTGACGCTATTGAAGAAAAAACTTCTAGCTCGCTGAAATATGTTCATTTGCTGAAAACCAACAAAACCACGAAAAGTTCTTGTATTTGAAGATAAAATCTTTTTGCTTTATAGAAGAAAGATCTTGCTGACTGAAACAAGTTCATTAGATGAAAACCAACAAAAATTGACAAGAACCACGAAAAGTTCTTGTATTTTAAGATAAAATCTGACGCTATTAAAGAAAAAACTTCTTGCTCGCTGAAATATGTTCATTTGCTGAAAATCAACAAAACCACGAAAAGTTCTTGTATTTGAAGATAAAATCTTTTTGCATTGAAGAAGAAAGATCTAGCTGACTGAAACAAGTTCATTAGATGAAAACCAACAAAAATTGACAAGAACCACGAAAAGTTCTTGTATTTTGAGATAAAATCTGACGCTATTAAAGACAAAACTTCTCGCTCGCTGAAATATGTTCATTTGCTGAAAATTAACAAAACCACGAAAAGTTCTTGTATTTGAAGATAAAATATTTTTGCTTTGAGGTAGAAAGATCGAGCTGACTGAAAGAAGTTCATCAGATCAAAACCAACAAAAATTGACAAGAACCACGAAAAGTTCTTGTATTTTAAGATAAAATCTGACGCTATTAAAGAAAAAACTTCAAGCTCGCTGAAATATGTTCATTTGCTGAAAACCAACAAAACCACGAAAAGTTCTTGAAGTTGAAGATAAAATCTTTTTGCTTTGAAGAAGAAAGATCTAGCTGACTGAAATAAGTTCATGAGATGAAAACCAACAAAAATTGACAAGAACCACGAAAAGTTCTTGTATTTTAAGATAAAATCTGACGCTATTGAAGAAAAAACTTCTAGCTCGCTGAAATATGTTCATTTGCTGAAAACCAACAAAACCACGAAAAGTTCTTGTATTTGAAGATAAAATCTTTTTGCTTTGAAGAAGAAAGATCGAGCTGACTGAAAGAAGTTCATCAGATCAAAACCAACAAAAATTGACAAGAACCACGAAAAGTTCTTGTATTTTAAGATAAAATCTGACGCTATTGAAGAAAAAACTTCAAGCTCGCTGAAATATGTTCATTTGCTGAAAATCAACAAAACCACGAAAAGTTCTTGTATTTGAAGATAAAATCTTTTTGCATTGAAGAAGAAAGATCTAGCTGACTGAAACAAGTTCATTAGATGAAAACCAACAAAAATTGACAAGAACCACGAAAAGTTCTTGTATTTTAAGATAAAATCTGACGCTATTAAAGACAAAACTTCTCGCTCGCTGAAATATGTTCATTTGCTGAAAATTAACAAAACCACAAAAAGTTCTTGTATTTGAAGAAAAAATCTTTTTGCATTAAAGAAGAAAGATCTAGCTGACTGAAACAAGTTCATTAGATGAAAACCAACAAAAATTGACAAGAACCACGAAAAGTTCTTGTATTTTAAGATAAAATCTGACGCTATTAAAGAAAAAACTTCTCGCTCGCTGAAATATGTTCATTTGCTGAAAATCAACAAAACCACGAAAAGTTCTTGTATTTGAAGAGAAAATCTTTTTGCTTTGAAGAAGAAAGATCTCGCTGACTGAAATAAGTTCATTAGATCAAAACCAACAAAAATTGACAAGAACCACGAAAAGTTCTTGTATTTTAAGATAAAATCTTCCGCTATTAAAGAAAAAATTTTGAGCTCGCTGAAATATGTTCATTTGCTGAAAATCAACAAAACCACGAAAAGTTCTTGTATTTTAAGATAAAATCTGACGCTATTGAAGAAAAAACTTCTAGCTCGCTGAAATATGTTCATTTGCTGAAAACCAACAAAACCACGAATAGTTCTTGTATTTGAAGATAAAATCTTTTTGCATTAAAGAAGAAAGATCTCGCTGACTGAAACAAGTTCATGAGATGAAAACCAACAAAAATTGACAAGAACCACGTAAAGTTCTTGTATTTTAAGATAAAATCTGACGCTATTAAAGAAAAAACTTCTTGCTCGCTGAAATATGTTCATTTGCTGAAAATCAACAAAACCACGAAAAGTTCTTGTATTTGAAGATAAAATCTTTTTGCATTAAAGAAGAAAGATCTAGCTGACTGAAACAAGTTAATTAGATGGAAACCAACAAAAATTGACAAGAACCACGAAAAGTTCTTGTATTTTAAGATAAAATCTGACGCTATTAAAGAAAAAACCTCTCGCTGGCTGAAATATGTTCATTTGCTGAAAATTAACAAAACCACGAAAAGTTCTTGTATTTGAAGATAAAATCTTTTTGCTTTGAGGAAGTAAGATCGAGCTGTCTGAAATAAGTTTATCAGATCAAAATCAACAAAAATTGACAAGAACCACAAAAAGTTCTTGTATTTTAAGATAAAATCTGACGCTATTAAAGAAAATCTTCTCGCTGGCTGAAATATGTTCATTTGCTGAAAATCAACAAAACCACGAAAAGTTGTTGTATTTGAAGATGAAATCTTTTTGCATTAAAGAAGAAAGATCGAGCTGGCTGAAATAAGATGATCAGATTAAAACCAACAAAAATTGACAAGAACCACGAAAAGTTCTTGTATTTTAAGATAAAATCTGACGCTATGAAAGAAAAAACTTCTCGCTCGCTGAAATATGTTCATTTGCTGAAAATCAACAAAACCACGAAAAGTTCTTGTATTTGAAGATAAAATCTTTTTGCATTAAAGAAGAAAGATCTAGCTGACTGAAACAAGTTCATGAGATGAAAACCAACAAAAATTGACAAGAACCACGAAAAGTTCTTGTATTTTAAGATAAAATCTGACGCTATTAAAGAAAAAACTTCTTGCTCGCTGAAATATGTTCATTTGCTGAAAATCAACAAAACCACGAAAAGTTCTTGTATTTGAAGATAAAATCTTTTTGCATTAAAGAAGAAAGATCGAGCTGACTGAAACAAGTTCATTAGATGAAAACCAACAAAAATTGACAAGAACCACGAAAAGTTCTTGTATTTTAAGATAAAATCTGACGCTATTAAAGAAAAAACTTCTCGCTCGCTGAAATATGTTCATTTGCTGAAAATTAACAAAACCACGAAAAGTTCTTGTATTTGAAGATAAAATCTTTTTGCTTTGAGGTAGAAAGATCGAGCTGACTGAAAGAAGTTCATCAGATCAAAACCAACAAAAATTGACAAGAACCACGAAAAGTTCTTGTATTTTAAGATAAAATCTGGCGCTATTGAAGAAAAAACTTCAAGCTCGCTGAAATATGTTCATTTGCTGAAAACCAACAAAAAACCACGAAAAGTTCTTGAATTTGAAGATAAAATCTTTTTGCTTTGAAGAAGAAAGATCCAGCTGACTGAAATAAGTTCATTAGATGAAAACCAACAAAAATTGACAAGAACCACGAAAAGTTCTTGTATTTTAAGATAAAATCTGACGCTATTGAAGAAAAAATTTGAGCTCGCTGAAATATGTTCATTTGCTGAAAATCAACAAAACCACGAAAAGTTCTTGTATTTGAAGATAAAATCTTTTTGCTTTGAGGAAGTCAGATCGAGCTGTCTGAAATAAGTTTATCAGATCAAAATCAACAAAAATTGACAAGAACCACAAAAAGTTCTTGTATTTTAAGATAAAATCTGAAGCTATTAAAGAAAAAAACTTCTCGCTGGCTGAAATATGTTCATTTGCTGAAAATCAACAAAACCACGAAAAGTTCTTGTATTTGAAGAGAAAATCTTTTTGCTTTGAAGAAGAAAGATCTCGCTGACTGAAATAAGTTCATCAGATGAAAACCAACAAAAATTGACAAGAACCACGAAAAGTTCTTGTATTTTAAGATAAAATCTGACGCTATTGAAGAAAAAACTTCTAGCTCGCTGAAATATGTTCATTTGCTGAAAACCAACAAAACCACGAAAAGTTCTTGTATTTGAAGATAAAATCTTTTTGCTTTAAAGAAGAAAGATCTTGCTGACTGAAACAAGTTCATTAGATGAAAACCAACAAAAATTGACAAGAACCACGAAAAGTTCTTGTATTTTAAGATAAAATCTGACGCTATTAAAGAAAAAACTTCTTGCTCGCTGAAATATGTTCATTTGCTGAAAATCAACAAAACCACGAAAAGTTCTTGTATTTGAAGATAAAATCTTTTTGCATTGAAGAAGAAAGATCTAGCTGACTGAAACAAGTTCATTAGATGAAAACCAACAAAAATTGACAAGAACCACGAAAAGTTCTTGTATTTTGAGATAAAATCTGACGCTATTAAAGACAAAACTTCTCGCTCGCTGAAATATGTTCATTTGCTGAAAATTAACAAAACCACGAAAAGTTCTTGTATTTGAAGATAAAATCTTTTTGCTTTGAGGTAGAAAGATCGAGCTGACTGAAAGAAGTTCATCAGATCAAAACCAACAAAAATTGACAAGAACCACGAAAAGTTCTTGTATTTTAAGATAAAATCTGACGCTATTGAAGAAAAAACTGCAAGCTCGCTGAAATATGTTCATTTGCTGAAAACCAACAAAACCACGAAAAGTTCTTGTATTTGAAGAGAAAATCTTTTTGCTTTGAAGAAGAAAGATCTAGCTGACTGAAACAAGTTGATTAGATGAAAATCAACAAAAATTGACAAGAACCACGAAAAGTTCTTGTATTTTAAGATAAAATCTGACGCTATTAAAGACAAAACTTCTCGCTCGCTGAAATATGTTCATTTGCTGAAAATTAACAAAACCACGAAAAGTTCTTGTATTTGAAGATAAAATCTTTTTGCTTTGAGGTAGAAAGATCGAGCTGACTGAAAGAAGTTCATCAGATCAAAACCAACAAAAATTGACAAGAACCACGAAAAGTTCTTGTATTTTAAGATAAAATCTGACGCTTATGAAGAAAAAACTTCAAGCTCGCTGAAATATGTTCATTTGCTGAAAACCAACAAAACCACGAAAAGTTCTTGAAGTTGAAGATAAAATCTTTTTGCTTTGAAGAAGAAAGATCTAGCTGACTGAAATAAGTTCATTCGATGAAAACCAACAAAAATTGACAAGAACCACGAAAAGTTCTTGTATTTTAGGATAAAATCTGACGCTATTGAAGAAAAAACTTCAAGCTCGCTGAAATATGTTCATTTGCTGAAAACCAACAAAACCACGAAAAGTTCTTGAATTTGAAGATAAAATCTTTTTTGCTTTGAAGAAGAAAGATCTAGTTGACTGAAACAAGTTCATTAGATGAAAACCAACAAAAATTGACAAGAACCACGAAAAGTTCTTGTATTTTAAGATAAAATCTTCCGCTATTCAAGAAAAAACTTTGAGCTCGCTGAAATATGTTCATTTGCTGAAAATCAACAAAACCACATAAAGTTCTTGTATTTGAAGAGAAAATCTTTTTGCATTAAAGAAGAAAGATCTAGCTGACTGAAACAAGTTCATCAGATAAAAACCAATAAAAATTGACAAGAACCACGAAAAGTTCTTGTATTTTAAGATAAAATCTGACGCTATTAAAGAAAAAACTTTGAGCTCGCTGAAATATGTTCATTTGCTGAAAACCAACAAAACCACGAAAAGTTCTTGTATTTGAAGATAAAATCTTTTTGCTTTGAAGAAGAAAGATCGAGCTGACTGAAAGAAGTTCATCAGATCAAAACCAACAAAAATTGACAAGAACCACGAAAAGTTCTTGTATTTTAAGATAAAATCTGACGCTATTGAAGAAAAAACTTCAAGCTCGCTGAAATATGTTCATTTGCTGAAAACCAACAAAACCACGAAAAGTTCTTGTATTTGAAGATAAAATCTTTTTGCTTTGAAGAAGAAAGATCTAGCTGACTGAAATAAGTTCATTCGATGAAAACCAACAAAAATTGACAAGAACCACGAAAAGTTCTTGTATTTTAGGTTAAATCTGACGCTATTGAAGAAAAAACTTCAAGCTCGCTGAAATATGTTCATTTGCTGAAAACCAACAAACCACGAAAAGTTCTTGAATTTGAAGATAAAATCTTTTTTGCTTTGAAGAAGAAAGATCTAGTTGACTGAAATAAGTTCATTCGATGAAAACCAACAAAAATTGACAAGAACCACGAAAAGTTCTTGTATTTTAAGATAAAATCTTCCGCTATTAAAGAAAAAACTTTGAGCTCGCTGAAATATGTTCATTTGCTGAAAATCAACAAAACCACGAAAAGTTCTTGTATTTGAAGAGAAAATCTTTTTGCTTTGAAGAAGAAAGATCTCGCTGACTGAAATAAGTTCATCAAATGAAAACCAACAAAAATTGACAAGAACCACGAAAAGGTCTTGTATTTTAAGATAAAATCTGACGCTATTGAAGAAAAAACTTCTCGCTCACTGAAATATGTTCATTTGCTGAAAACCAACAAAACCACGAAAAGTTCTTGTATTTGAAGATAAAATCTTTTTGCATTAAAGAAGAAAGATCCAGCTGACTGAAACAAGTTCATTAGATGAAAACCAACAAAAATTGACAAGAACCACGAAAAGTTCTTGTATTTTAAGATAAAATCTGACGCTATTAAAGAAAAAACTTCTTGCTCGCTGAAATATGTTCATTTGCTGAAAATCAACAAAACCACGAAAAGTTCTTGTATTTGAAGATAAAATCTTTTTGCATTAAAGAAGAAAGATCTAGCTGACTGAAACAAGTTCATTAGATGAAAACCAACAAAAATTGACAAGAACCACGAAAAGTTCTTGTATTTTAAGATAAAATCTGACGCTATTAAAGAAAAAACTTCTCGCTCGCTGAAATATGTTCATTTGCTCAAAATTAACAAAACCACGAAAAGTTCTTGTATTTGAAGATAAAATCTTTTTGCTTTGAGGTAGAAAGATCGAGCTGACTGAAAGAAGTTCATCAGATCAAAACCAACAAAAATTGACAAGAACCACGAAAAGTTCTTGTATTTTAAGATAAAATCTGACGCTATTGAAGAAAAAACTTCAAGCTCGCTGAAATATGTTCATTTGCTGAAAACCAACAAAACCACGAAAAGTTCTTGAATTTGAAGATAAAATCTTTTTGCTTTGAAGAAGAAAGATCTAGCTGACTGAAATAAGTTCATGAGATGAAAACCAACAAAAATTGACAAGAACCACGAAAAGTTCTTGTATTTTAAGATAAAATCTGACGCTATTGAAGAAAAAACTTCTAGCTCGCTGAAATATGTTCATTTGCTGAAAACCAACAAAACCACGAAAAGTTCTTGTATTTGAAGATAAAATCTTTTTGCTTTGAAGAAGAAAGATCGAGCTGACTGAAAGAAGTTCATCAGATCAAAACCAACAAAAATTGACAAGAACCACGAAAAGTTCTTGTATTTTAAGATAAAATCTGACGCTATTGAAGAAAAAACTTCAAGCTCGCTGAAATATGTTCATTTGCTGAAAACCAACAAAACCACGAAAAGTTCTTGTATTTGAAGATAAAATCTTTTTGCTTTGAAGAAGAAAGATCTAGCTGACTGAAATAAGTTCATTCGATGAAAACCAACAAAAATTGACAAGAACCACGAAAAGTTCTTGTATTTTAGGATAAAATCTGACGCTATTGAAGAAAAAACTTCAAGCTCGCTGAAATATGTTCATTTGCTGAAAACCAACAAAACCACAAAAAGTTCTTGAATTTGAAGATAAAATCTTTTTTGCTTTGAAGAAGAAAGATCTAGTTGACTGAAACAAGTTCATTAGATGAAAACCAACAAAAATTGACAAGAACCACGAAAAGTTCTTGTATTTTAAGATAAAATCTTCCGCTATTCAAGAAAAAACTTTGAGCTCGCTGAAATATGTTCATTTGCTGAAAATCAACAAAACCACATAAAGTTCTTGTATTTGAAGAGAAAATCTTTTTGCATTAAAGAAGAAAGATCTAGCTGACTGAAACAAGTTCATCAGATAAAAACCAATAAAAATTGACAAGAACCACGAAAAGTTCTTGTATTTTAAGATAAAATCTGACGCTATTAAAGAAAAAACTTTGAGCTCGCTGAAATATGTTCATTTGCTGAAAACCAACAAAACCACGAAAAGTTCTTGTATTTGAAGATAAAATCTTTTTGCTTTGAAGAAGAAAGATCGAGCTGACTGAAAGAAGTTCATCAGATCAAAACCAACAAAAATTGACAAGAACCACGAAAAGTTCTTGTATTTTAAGATAAAATCTGACGCTATTGAAGAAAAAACTTCAAGCTCGCTGAAATATGTTCATTTGCTGAAAACCAACAAAACCACGAAAAGTTCTTGTATTTGAAGATAAAATCTTTTTGCTTTGAAGAAGAAAGATCTAGCTGACTGAAATAAGTTCATTCGATGAAAACCAACAAAAATTGACAAGAACCACGAAAAGTTCTTGTATTTTAGGTTAAATCTGACGCTATTGAAGAAAAAACTTCAAGCTCGCTGAAATATGTTCATTTGCTGAAAACCAACAAACCACGAAAAGTTCTTGAATTTGAAGATAAAATCTTTTTTGCTTTGAAGAAGAAAGATCTAGTTGACTGAAATAAGTTCATTCGATGAAAACCAACAAAAATTGACAAGAACCACGAAAAGTTCTTGTATTTTAAGATAAAATCTTCCGCTATTAAAGAAAAAACTTTGAGCTCGCTGAAATATGTTCATTTGCTGAAAATCAACAAAACCACGAAAAGTTCTTGTATTTGAAGAGAAAATCTTTTTGCTTTGAAGAAGAAAGATCTCGCTGACTGAAATAAGTTCATCAAATGAAAACCAACAAAAATTGACAAGAACCACGAAAAGGTCTTGTATTTTAAGATAAAATCTGACGCTATTGAAGAAAAAACTTCTCGCTCACTGAAATATGTTCATTTGCTGAAAACCAACAAAACCACGAAAAGTTCTTGTATTTGAAGATAAAATCTTTTTGCATTAAAGAAGAAAGATCCAGCTGACTGAAACAAGTTCATTAGATGAAAACCAACAAAAATTGACAAGAACCACGAAAAGTTCTTGTATTTTAAGATAAAATCTGACGCTATTAAAGAAAAAACTTCTTGCTCGCTGAAATATGTTCATTTGCTGAAAATCAACAAAACCACGAAAAGTTCTTGTATTTGAAGATAAAATCTTTTTGCATTAAAGAAGAAAGATCTAGCTGACTGAAACAAGTTCATTAGATGAAAACCAACAAAAATTGACAAGAACCACGAAAAGTTCTTGTATTTTAAGATAAAATCTGACGCTATTAAAGAAAAAACTTCTCGCTCGCTGAAATATGTTCATTTGCTCAAAATTAACAAAACCACGAAAAGTTCTTGTATTTGAAGATAAAATCTTTTTGCTTTGAGGTAGAAAGATCGAGCTGACTGAAAGAAGTTCATCAGATCAAAACCAACAAAAATTGACAAGAACCACGAAAAGTTCTTGTATTTTAAGATAAAATCTGACGCTATTGAAGAAAAAACTTCAAGCTCGCTGAAATATGTTCATTTGCTGAAAACCAACAAAACCACGAAAAGTTCTTGAATTTGAAGATAAAATCTTTTTGCTTTGAAGAAGAAAGATCTAGCTGACTGAAATAAGTTCATGAGATGAAAACCAACAAAAATTGACAAGAACCACGAAAAGTTCTTGTATTTTAAGATAAAATCTGACGCTATTGAAGAAAAAACTTCTAGCTCGCTGAAATATGTTCATTTGCTGAAAACCAACAAAACCACGAAAAGTTCTTGTATTTGAAGATAAAATCTTTTTGCTTTGAAGAAGAAAGATCGAGCTGACTGAAAGAAGTTCATCAGATCAAAACCAACAAAAATTGACAAGAACCACGAAAAGTTCTTGTATTTTAAGATAAAATCTGACGCTATTGAAGAAAAAACTTCAAGCTCGCTGAAATATGTTCATTTGCTGAAAACCAACAAAACCACGAAAAGTTCTTGTATTTGAAGATAAAATCTTTTTGCTTTGAAGAAGAAAGATCTAGCTGACTGAAATAAGTTCATTCGATGAAAACCAACAAAAATTGACAAGAACCACGAAAAGTTCTTGTATTTTAGGATAAAATCTGACGCTATTGAAGAAAAAACTTCAAGCTCGCTGAAATATGTTCATTTGCTGAAAACCAACAAAACCACAAAAAGTTCTTGAATTTGAAGATAAAATCTTTTTGCTTTGAAGAAGAAAGATCGAGCTGACTGAAACAAGTTCATTAGATGAAAACCAACAAAAATTGACAAGAACCACGAAAAGTTCTTGTATTTTAAGATAAAATCTTCCGCTATTAAAGAAAAAAACTTTGAGCTCGCTGAAATATGTTCATTTGCTGAAAATCAACAAAACCACGAAAAGTTCTTGTGTTTGAAGATAAAATCTTTTTGCATTAAAGAAGAAAGATCTAGCTGACTGAAACAAGTTCATCAGATAAAAACCAATAAAAATTGACAAGAACCACGAAAAGTTCTTGTATTTTAAGATAAAATCTGACGCTATTAAAGAAAAAACTTCTCGCTCGCTGAAATATGTTCATTTGCTGAAAACCAACAAAACCACGAAAAGTTCTTGAATTTGAAGATAAAATCTTTTTGCTTTCAAGAAGAAAGATCCAGCTGACTGAAATAAGTTCATTCGATGAAAACCAAGAAAAATTGACAAGAACCACGAAAAGTTCTTGTATTTTAAAATAAAATCTTACGCGATTAAAGAAAAAACTTCTCGCTCGCTGAAGTATGTTCATTTGCTGAAAATCAACAAAACCACGAAAAGTTCTTGTATTTGAAGATAAAATCTTTTTGCTTTGAAGAAGAAAGATCTCGCTGACTGAAATAAGTTCATCAGATGAAAACCAAAAAAATTGACAAGAACCACGAAAAGTTCTTGTATTTTAAGATAAAATCTGACGCTATTGAAGAAAAAACATCTAGCTCGCTGAAATATGTTCTTTTGCTGAAAACCAACAAAACCACGAAAAGTTCTTGTATTTGAAGATAAAATCTTTTTGCATTAAAGAAGAAAGATCTAGCTGACTGAAACAAGTTCATTCGATGAAAACCAACAAAAATTGACAAGAACCACGAAAAGTTCTTGTATTTTAAGATAAAATCTGACGCTATTAAAGAAAAAACTTCTCGCTCGCTGAAATATGTTCATTTGCTGAAAATTAACAAAACCACGAAAAGTTCTTGTATTTGAAGATAAAATCTTTTTGCTTTTAGGTAGAAAGATCGAGCTGACTGAAAGAAGTTCATCAGATCAAAATCAACAAAAATTGACAAGAACCACGAAAAGTTCTTGTATTTTAAGATAAAATCTGACGCTATTGAAGAAAAAACTTCGAGCTCGCTGAAATATGTTCATTTGCTGAAAAACAACAAAACCACGAAAAGTTCTTGTATTTGAAGATAAAATCTTTTTGCTTTGAAGAAGAAAGATCTGGCTGACTGAAATAAGTTCATTAGATGAAAACCAACAAAAATTGACAAGAACCACGAAAATTTCTTGTATTTTAAGATAGAATCTTCCGCTATTAAAGAAAAAACTTTGAGCTCGCTGAAATATGTTCATTTGCTGAACATCAACAAAACAACGAAAAGTTCTTGTATTTGAAGATAAAATCTTTTTGCTTTGAGGGAGAAAGATCGAGCTGACTGAAATAAGTTGATCAGATCAAAACCAACAAAAATTGACAAGAACCACGAAAAGTTCTTGCATTTTAAGATAAAATCTGACGCTATTAAAGAAAAAACTTCTCGCTCGCTGAAATATGTTCATTTGCTGAAAATCAACAAAACCACGAAAAGTTCTTGTATTTGAAGAGAAAATCTTTTTGCTTTGAAGAAGAAAGATCTCGCTGACTGAAATAAGTTCATCAGATGAAAACCAACAAAAATTGACAAGAACCACGAAAAGTTCTTGTATTTTAAGATAAAATCTGACGCTATTGAAGAAAAAACTTCTAGCTCACTGAAATATGTTCATTTGCTGAAAAACAACAAAACCACGAAAAGTTCTTGTATTTGAAGATAAAATCTTTTTGCATTTAAGAAGAAAGATCCAGCTGACTGAAACAAGTTCATTCGATGAAAACCAACAAAAATTGACAAGAACCACGAAAAGTTCTTGTATTTTAAGATAAAATCTGACGCTATTAAAGAAAAAACTTCTCGCTCGCTGAAATATGTTCATTTGCTCAAAATTAACAAAACCACGAAAAGTTCTTGTATTTGAAGATAAAATCTTTTTGCTTTGAAGAAGAAAGATGTGGCTGACTGAAATAAGTTGATCAGATCAAAACCAACAAAAATTGACAAGAACCACGAAAAGTTCTTGTATTTTAAGATAAAATCTGACGCTATTAAAGAAAAAACTTCTCGCTCGCTGAAATATGTTCATTTGCTGAAAATCAACAAAACCACGAAAAGTTCCTGTATTTGAAGAGAAAATCTTTTTGCTTTAAAGAAGAAAGATCTCGCTGACTGAAATAAGTTCATTAGATGAAAACCAACAAAAATTGACAAGAACCACGAAAAGTTCTTGTATTTTAAGATAAAATCTGACGCTATTAAAGAAAAAACTTCTTGCTCGCTGAAATATGTTCATTTGCTGAAAATCAACAAAACCACGAAAAGTTCTTGTATTTGAAGATAAAATCTTTTTGCATTAAAGAAGAAAGATCCAGCTGACTGAAACAAGTTCATTAGATGAAAACCAACAAAAATTGACAAGAACCACGAAAAGTTCTTGTATTTTAAGATAAAATCTGACGCTATTAAAGAAAATACTTCAAGCTCGCTGAAATATGTTCATTTGCTGAAAATTAACAAAACCACGAAAAGTTCTTGTATTTGAAGACAAAATCTTTTTGCTTTGATGATGAAAGATCTCGCTGACTGAAAGAAGTTCATCAGATCAAAACCAACAAAAATTGACAAGAACCACGAAAAGTTCTTGTATTTTAAGATAAAATCTGACGCTATTAAAGAAAAAACTTCTTGCTCGCTGAAATATGTTCATTTGCTGAAAATCAACAAAACCACGAAAAGTTCTTGTATTTGAAGATAAAATCTTTTTGCATTAATGAAGAAAGATCGAGCTGACTGAAACAAGTTCATCAGATGAAAACCAACAAAAATTGACAAGAACCACGAAAAGTTCTTGTATTTTAAGATAAAATCTGACGCTATTAAAGAAAAAACTTCTCGCTCGCTGAAATATGTTCATTTGCTGAAAATTAACAAAACCACGAAAAGTTCTTGTATTTGAAGATAAAATCTTTTTGCTTTGAGGTAGAACTATCGAGCTGACTGAAAGAAGTTCATCAGATCAAAACCAACAAAAATTGACAAGAACCACGAAAAGTTCTTGTATTTTAAGATAAAATCTGACGCTATTGAAGAAAAAACTTCAAGCTCGCTGAAATATGTTCATTTGCTGAAAACCAACAAAACCACGAAAAGTTCTTGTATTTGAAGATAAAATCTTTTTGCATTAAAGAAGAAAGATCTAGCTGACTGTAACAAGTTCATTAGATGAAAACCAACAAAAATTGACAAGAACCACGAAAAGTTCTTGTATTTTAAGATAAAATCTGACACTATTAAAGAAAATACTTCAAGCTCGCTGAAATATGTTCATTTGCTGAAAACCAACAAAACCACGAAAAGTTCTTGTATTTGAAGAGAAAATCTTTTTGCTTTTAAGAAGAAAGATCTAGCTGACTGAAATAAGTTCATTCGATGAAAACCAACAAAAATTGACAAGAACCACGAAACGTTCTTGTATTTTAAGATAAAACCTTCCGCTATTAAAGAATAAACTTTGAGCTCGCTGAAATATGTTCATTTGCTGAAAATCAACAAAACCACGAAAAGTTCTTGTATTTGAAGATAAAATCTTTTTGCTTTGAGGAAGAAAGATCGAGCTGACTGAAATAAGTTGATCAGATCAAAAACAACAAAAATTGACAAGAACCACGAAAAGTTCTTATATTTTAAGATAAAATCTGACGCGATTAAAGAAAAAACTTCTCGCTCGCTGAAATATGATCATTTGCTGAAAATCAACAAAACCACGAAAAGTTCTTGTATTTGAAGATAAAATCTGACGCTATTGAAGAAAAAACTTCTTGCTCGCTGAAATATGTTCATTTGCTGAAAATCAACAAAACCACGAAAAGTTCTTGTATTTGAAGATAAAATCTTTTTGCATTAAATAAGAAAGATCCAGCTGACTGAAACAAGTTCATGAGATGAAAACCAACAAAAATTGACAAGAACCACGAAAAGTTCTTGTATTTTAAGATAAAATCTGAGGCTATTGAAGAAAAAACTTCTTGCTCGCTGAAATATGTTCATTTGCTGAAAATCAACAAAACCACGAAAAGTTCTTGTATTTGAAGATAAAATCTTTTTGCATTAAAGAAGAAAGATCTAGCTGACTGAAACAAGTTCACCAGATGAAAACCAACAAAAATTGACAAGAACCATGAAAAGTTCTTGTATTTTAAGATAAAATCTGACGCTATTAAAGAAAAAACTTCTCGCTCGCTGAAATATGTTCATTTGCTGAAAATTAACAAAACCACGAAAAGTTCTTGTAGTTGAAGATGAAATCTTTTTGCTTTGAGGTAGAAAGATCGAGCTGACTGAAACAAGTTCATCAGATCAAAACCAACAAAAATTGACAAGAACCACGAAAAGTTCTTGTATTTTAAGATAAAATCTTGAGCTATTAAAGAAAAAATGTCTCCCTCGCTGAAATATGTTCATTTGCTGAAAACCAACAAAACCACGAAAAGTTCTTGTATTTGAAGATAAAATCTTTTTCCATAAAGAAGAAAAATCTAGCGTACTGAAACAAGTTAATTAGATGAAAACCAACAAAAATTGACAAGAACCACGAAAAGTTCTTGTATTTTAAGATAAAATCTTGAGGTATTAAAGAAAAAACGTCTCCCTCGCTGAAAAATGTTCATTTGCTGAAAACCAACAAAACCACGAAAAGTTCTTGCATTTGAAGATAAAATCTTTTTGCATGAAAGAAGAAAGATCCAGATGACTGAAATAAGTTCATTAGTTGAAAACCAACAAAAATTGACAAGAACCACGAAAAGTTCATGTATTTGAAGATAAAATCTTTTTGCATGAAAGAAGAAAGATCCAGCTGACTGAAATCAGTTCATCAAATGAAAACCAACAAAAATTGACAAGAACCACGAAAAGTTCTTGTATTTTAAGGTAAAATCTTGAGCTGTTAACGAAAAAACGTCTCCCTCGCTGAAATATGTTCTTTTGCTGAAAACCAACAAAACCACGAAAAGTTCATGTATTTGATGATAAAATCTTTTTGCTTTGAGGAAGAAAGATCGAGCTGACTGAAACAATTTCATTAGATGAAAACCAACAAAAATTGACAAGAACCACGAAAAGTTCTTGTATTTTAAGATAAAATCTGATGCTATTGAAGAAAAAACTTCAAGCTTGCTGAAATATGTTCATTTGCTCAAAACCACGAAAAGTTCTTGAATTTGAAGATAAAATCTTTTTGCTTTGAAGAAGTAAGATCCAGCTGACTGAAATAAGTTCATTAGATGAAAACCAACAAAAATTGACAAGAACCACGAAAAGTTCTTGTATTTTAAGATAAAATCTGACGCTATTGAAGAAAAAACTTCGAGCTCGCTGAAATATGTTCATTTGCTGAAAACCAACAAAACCACGAAAAGTTCTTGTATTTGAAGATAAAATCTTTTTGCTTTGAAGAAGAAAGATCCAGCTGACTGAAATAAGTTCATTAGATGAAAACCAACAAAAATTGACAAGAACCACGAAAAGTTCTTGTATTTTAAGATAAAATCTGACGCTATTGAAGAAAAAACTTCGAGCTCGCTGAAATATGTTCATTTGCTGAAAACCAACAAAACCACGAAAAGTTCTTGTATTTGAAGATAAAATCTTTTTGCTTTGAGTTCGAAAGATCGAGCTGACTGAAAGAAGTTCATCAGATCAAAACCAACAAAAATTGACAAGAACCACGAAAAGTTCTTGTTTTTTAAGATAAAATCTGACGCTATTGAAGAAAAAACTTCAAGCTCGCTGAAATATGTTCATTTGCGGAAAACAAACAAAACCACGAAAAGTTCTTCTATTTGAGGATAAAATCTTTTAGCTTTGAGGTAGAAAGATCGAGCTGACTGAAAGAAGTTCATCAGATCAAAACCAACAAAAATTGACAAGAACCACGAAAAGTTCTTGTATTTTAAGATAAAATCTGACGCTATTGAAGAAAAAACTTCAAGCTCGCTGAATTATGTTCATTTGCTGAAAACCAACAAAACCACGAAAAGTTCTTGAATTTGAAGATAAAATCTTTTTGCTTTGAAGAAGAAAGATCCAGCTGACTGAAATAAGTTCATCAGATGAAAACCAACAAAAATTGACAAGAACCACAAAAAGTTCTTGTATTTTAAGATAAAATCTGACGCTATTGAAGAAAAAACTTCTAGCTCGCTGAAATATGTTCATTTGCTGAAAACCAACAAAACCACGAAAAGTTCTTGTATTTGAAGAGAAAATCTTTTTGCTTTGAAGAATAAAGATCTAGCTGACTGAAATAAGTTCATTAGATGAAAACCAACAAAAATTGACAAGAACCACGAAACGTTCTTGTATTTTAAGATAAAACCTTCCGCTATTAAAGAATAAACTTTGAGCTCGCTGAAATATGTTCATTTGCTGAAAATCAACAAAACCACGAAAAGTTCTTGTATTTGAAGATAAAATCTTTTTGCTTTGAGGAAGAAAGATCGAGCTGACTGAAATAAGTTGATCAGATCAAAAACAACAAAAATTGACAAGAACCACGAAAAGTTCGTATATTTTAAGATAAACTCTGACGCTATTGAAGAAAAAACTTCTCGCTCGCTGAAATATGATCATTTGCTGAAAATCAACAAAACCACGAAAAGTTCTTGTATTTGAAGATAAAATCTGACGCTATTGAAGAAAAAACTTCTAGCTCGCTGAAATATGTTCATTTGCTGAAAACCAACAAAACCACGAAAAGTTCTTGTATTTGAAGATAAAATCTTTTTGCATTAAAGAAGAAAGATCTAGCTGACTGAAACAAGTTCATTGGATGAAAACCAACAAAAATTGACAAGAACCACGAAAAGTTCTTGTATTTTAAGATAAAATCTGAGGCTATTGAAGAAAAAACTTCTTGCTCGCTGAAATATGTTCATTTGCTGAAAATCAACAAAACCACGAAAAGTTCTTGTATTTGAAGATAAAATCTTTTTGCATTAAAGAAGAAAGATCTTGCTGACTGAAACAAGTTCATTAGATGAAAACCAACAAAAATTGACAAGAACCACGAAAAGTTCTTGTATTTTAAGATAAAATCTGACGCTATTAAAGAAAAAACTTCTCGCTCGCTGAAATATGTTCATTTGCTGAAAATTAACAAAACCACGAAAAGTTCTTGTAATTGAAGATGAAATCTTTTTGCTTTGAGGTAGAAAGATCGAGCTGACTGAAAGAAGTTCATCAGATCAAAACCAACAAAAATTGACAAGAACCACGAAAAGTTCTTGTATTTTAAGATAAAATCTGACGCTATTGAAGAAAAAACTTCAAGCTCGCTGAAATATGTTCATTTGCTGAAAACCAACAAAACCACGAAAAGTTCTTGTATTTGAAGATAAAATCTTTTTGCTTTGAAGAAGAAAGATCCAGCTGACTGAAATAAGTTCATTAGATGAAAACCAACAAAAATTGACAAGAACCACGAAAAGTTCATGTATTTGAAGATAAAATCTTTTTGCATGAAAGAAGAAAGATCCAGCTGACTGAAATCAGTTCATCAAATGAAAACCAGCAAAAATTGACAAGAACCACGAAAAGTTCTTGTATTTTAAGGTAAAATCTTGAGCTGTTAACGAAAAAACGTCTCCCTCGCTGAAATATGTTCTTTTGCTGAAAACCAACAAAACCACGAAAAGTTCATGTATTTGATGATAAAATCTTTTTGCTTTGAGGAAGAAAGATCGAGCTGACTGAAACAATTTCATGAGATGAAAACCAACAAAAATTGACAAGAACCACGAAAAGTTCTTGTATTTTAAGATAAAATCTGACGCTATTGAAGAAAAAACTTCAAGCTTGCTGAAATATGTTCATTTGCTCAAAACCACGAAAAGTTCTTGAATTTGAAGATAAAATCTTTTTGCTTTGAAGAAGTAAGATCCAGCTGACTGAAATAAGTTCATTAGATGAAAACCAACAAAAATTGACAAGAACCACGAAAAGTTCTTGTATTTTAAGATAAAATCTGACGCTATTGAAGAAAAAACTTCGAGCTCGCTGAAATATGTTCATTTGCTGAAAACCAACAAAACCACGAAAAGTTCTTGTATTTGAAGATAAAATCTTTTTGCTTTGAGTTCGAAAGATCGAGCTGACTGAAAGAAGTTCATCAGATCAAAACCAACAAAAATTGACAAGAACCACGAAAAGTTCTTGTTTTTTAAGATAAAATCTGACGCTATTGAAGAAAAAACTTCAAGCTCGCTGAAATATGTTCATTTGCGGAAAACAAACAAAACCACGAAAAGTTCTTCTATTTGAGGATAAAATCTTTTTGCTTTGAGGTAGAAAGATCGAGCTGACTGAAAGAAGTTCATCAGATCAAAACCAACAAAAATTGACAAGAACCACGAAAAGTTCTTGTATTTTAAGATAAAATCTGACGCTATTGAAGAAAAAACTTCAAGCTCGCTGAAATATGTTCATTTGCTGAAAACCAACAAAACCACGAAAAGTTCTTGAATTTGAAGATAAAATCTTTTTGCTTTGAAGAAGAAAGATCCAGCTGACTGAAATAAGTTCATCAGATGAAAACCAACAAAAATTGACAAGAACCACAAAAAGTTCTTGTATTTTAAGATAAAATCTGACGCTATTGAAGAAAAAACTTCTAGCTCGCTGAAATATGTTCATTTGCTGAAAACCAACAAAACCACGAAAAGTTCTTGTATTTGAAGAGAAAATCTTTTTGCTTTGAAGAATAAAGATCTAGCTGACTGAAATAAGTTCATTAGATGAAAACCAACAAAAATTGACAAGAACCACGAAACATTCTTGTATTTTAAGATAAAACCTTCCGCTATTAAAGAATAAACTTTGAGCTCGCTGAAATATGTTCATTTGCTGAAAATCAACAAAACCACGAAAAGTTCTTGTATTTGAAGATAAAATCTTTTTGCTTTGAGGAAGAAAGATCGAGCTGACTGAAATAAGTTGATCAGATCAAAAACAACAAAAATTGACAAGAACCACGAAAAGTTCGTATATTTTAAGATAAACTCTGACGCTATTGAAGAAAAAACTTCTCGCTCGCTGAAATATGATCATTTGCTGAAAATCAACAAAACCACGAAAAGTTCTTGTATTTGAAGATAAAATCTGACGCTATTGAAGAAAAAACTTCTAGCTCGCTGAAATATGTTCATTTGCTGAAAACCAACAAAACCACGAAAAGTTCTTGTATTTGAAGATAAAATCTTTTTGCATTAAAGAAGAAAGATCTAGCTGACTGAAACAAGTTCATTGGATGAAAACCAACAAAAATTGACAAGAACCACGAAAAGTTCTTGTATTTTAAGATAAAATCTGAGGCTATTGAAGAAAAAACTTCTTGCTCGCTGAAATATGTTCATTTGCTGAAAATCAACAAAACCACGAAAAGTTCTTGTATTTGAAGATAAAATCTTTTTGCATTAAAGAAGAAAGATCTTGCTGACTGAAACAAGTTCATTAGATGAAAACCAACAAAAATTGACAAGAACCACGAAAAGTTCTTGTATTTTAAGATAAAATCTGACGCTATTAAAGAAAAAACTTCTCGCTCGCTGAAATATGTTCATTTGATGAAAATTAACAAAACCACGAAAAGTTCTTGTAATTGAAGATGAAATCTTTTTGCTTTGAGGTAGAAAGATCGAGCTGACTGAAAGAAGTTCATCAGATCAAAACCAACAAAAATTGACAAGAACCACGAAAAGTTCTTGTATTTTAAGATAAAATCTGACGCTATTGAAGAAAAAACTTCAAGCTCGCTGAAATATGTTCATTTGCTGAAAACCAACAAAACCACGAAAAGTTCTTGTATTTGAAGATAAAATCTTTTTGCTTTGAAGAAGAAAGATCCAGCTGACTGAAATAAGTTCATTAGATGAAAACCAACAAAAATTGACAAGAACCACGAAAAGTTCATGTATTTGAAGATAAAATCTTTTTGCATGAAAGAAGAAAGATCCAGCTGACTGAAATCAGTTCATCAAATGAAAACCAGCAAAAATTGACAAGAACCACGAAAAGTTCTTGTATTTTAAGGTAAAATCTTGAGCTGTTAACGAAAAAACGTCTCCCTCGCTGAAATATGTTCTTTTGCTGAAAACCAACAAAACCACGAAAAGTTCATGTATTTGATGATAAAATCTTTTTGCTTTGAGGAAGAAAGATCGAGCTGACTGAAACAATTTCATGAGATGAAAACCAACAAAAATTGACAAGAACCACGAAAAGTTCTTGTATTTTAAGATAAAATCTGACGCTATTGAAGAAAAAACTTCAAGCTTGCTGAAATATGTTCATTTGCTCAAAACCACGAAAAGTTCTTGAATTTGAAGATAAAATCTTTTTGCTTTGAAGAAGTAAGATCCAGCTGACTGAAATAAGTTCATTAGATGAAAACCAACAAAAATTGACAAGAACCACGAAAAGTTCTTGTATTTTAAGATAAAATCTGACGCTATTGAAGAAAAAACTTCGAGCTCGCTGAAATATGTTCATTTGCTGAAAACCAACAACAACACGAAAAGTTCTTGTATTTGAAGATAAAATCTTTTTGCTTTGAAGAAGAAAGATCCAGCTGACTGAAATAAGTTCATAAGATGAAAACCAACAAAAATTGACAAGAACCACGAAAAGTTCTTGTATTTTACGATAAAATCTGACGCTATTAAAGAAAAAAAATTCTCGGTCGCTGAAATATGTTCATTTGCTGAAAATTAACAAAACCACGAAAAGTTCTTGTATTTGAAGATAAAATCTTTTTGCTTTGAGGTAGAAAGATCGAGCTGACTGAAAGAAGTTCATCAGATCAAAACCAACAAAAATTGACAAGAACCACGAAAAGTTCTTGTTTTTTAAGATAAAATCTGACGCTATTGAAGAAAAAACTTCAAGCTCGCTGAAATATGTTCATTTGCGGAAAACCAACAAAACCACGAAAAGTTCTTCTATTTGAGGATAAAATCTTTTTGCTTTGAGGTAGAAAGATCGAGCTGACTGAAAGAAGTTCATCAGATCTAAACCAACAAAAATTGACAAGAACCACGAAAAGTTCTTGTATTTTAAGATAAAATCTGACGCTATTAAAGAAAAAACTTCTCGCTCGCTGAAATATGATCATTTGCTGAAAATCAACAAAACCACGAAAAGTTCTTGTATTTGAAGATAAAATCTGACGCTATTGAAGAAAAAACTTCTAGCTCGCTGAAATATGTTCATTTGCTGAAAACCAACAAAACCACGAAAAGTTCTTGTATTTGAAGATAAAATCTTTTTGCATTAAAGAAGAAAGATCTAGCTGACTGAAACAAGTTCATTAGATGAAAACCAACAAAAATTGACAAGAACCACGAAAAGTTTTTGTATTTTAAGATAAAATCTGAGGCTATTGAAGAAAAAACTTCTTGCTCGCTGAAATATGTTCATTTGCTGAAAATCAACAAAACCACGAAAAGTTCTTGTATTTGAAGATAAAATCTTTTTGCATTAAAGAAGAAAGATCTAGCTGACTGAAACAAGTTCATTAGATGAAAACCAACAAAAATTGACAAGAACCACGAAAAGTTCTTGTATTTTAAGGTAAAATCTTGAGCTGTTAACGAAAAAACGTCTCCCTCGCTGAAATATGTTCTTTGCTGAAAACCAACAAAACCACGAAAAGTTCATGTATTTGATGATAAAATCTTTTTGCTTTGAGGAAGAAAGATCGAGCTGACTGACACAATTTCATTAGATGAAAACCAACAAAAATTGACAAGAACCACGCAAAGTTCTTGTATTTTAAGATAAAATCTGACGCTATTGAAGAAAAAACTTCTAGCTCGCTGAAATATGTTCATTTGCTGAAAACCAACAAAACCACGAAAAGTTCTTGTATTTGAAGATAAAATCTTTTTGCTTTGAAGAAGAAAGATCTAGCTGACTGAAACAAGTTCATTAGATGAAAACCAACAAAAATTGACAAGAACCACGAAAAGTTCTTGTATTTTAAGATAAAATCTGACGCTATTAAAGAAAAAACTTCTCGCTCGCTGAAATATGTTCATTTGCTGAAAATTAACTAAAACCACGAAATGTTCTTGTATTTGAAGATAAAATCTTTTTGCTTTGAGGTAGAAAGATCGAGCTGACTGAAAGAAGTTCATCAGATCAAAACCAACAAAAATTGAGAAGAACCACGAAAAGTTCTTGTATTTTAAGATAAAATCTGACGCTATTGAAGAAAAAACTTCAAGCTCGCTGAAATATGTTCATTTGCTGAAAACCAACAAAACCACGAAAAGTTCTTGAATTTGAAGATAAAATCTTTTTGCTTTGAAGAAGAAAGATCCAGCTGACTGAAATAAGTTCATTAGATGAAAACCAACAAAAATTGACAAGAACCACGAAAAGTTCTTGTATTTTAAGATAAAACCTTCCGCTATTAAAGAAAAAACTTTGAGCTCGCTGAAATATGTTCATTTGCTGAAAACCAACAATACCACGAAAAGTTCTTGAATTTGAAGATAAAATCTTTTTGCATTAAAGAAGAAAGATCTAGCTGACTGAAACAAGTTCATTAGATGAAAACCAACAAAAATTGACAAGAACCACGAAAATTTGCTTGAAGTATTTTCTTCAATAGTGTCAGATTTTATCTTAAAATACAAGAACTTTTCGTGGTTCTTGTCAATTTTTGTTGGTTTTGATCTGATGAACTTCTTTCAGTCAGCTCGATCTTTCTTCCTCAATGCAAAAAGATTTTATCTTCAAATACAAGAACTTTTCGTGGTTTTGTTGATTTTCAGCAAATGAACATATTTCAGCGAGCTCAAAGTTTTTTCTTTAATAGCGGAAGGTTTTATCTTAAAATACAAGAACCTTTCGTGGTTCTTGTCAATTTTTGTTGGTTTTCATCTCATGAACTTATTTCAGTCAGCGAGATCTTTCTTCTTCAAAGCAAAAAGATTTTATCTTCAAACACAAGAACTTTTCGTGGTTTTGTTAATTTTCAGCAAATGAACATATTTCAGCGAGCGAGAAGTTTTTTCTTTAATAGCGTCAGATTTTATCTTAAAATACAAGAACTTTTCGTGGTTCTTGTCAATTTTTGTTGGTTTTCATCTAATGAACTTGTTTCAGTCAGCTGGATCTTTCTTCTTTAATGCAAAAAGATTTTATCTTCAAATACAAGAACTTTTCGTGGTTTTGTTGGTTTTCAGCAAATGAACATATTTCAGCGAGCTTGAAGTTTTTTCTTCAATAGCGTCAGATTTTATCTTAAAATACAAGAACTTTTCGTGGTTCTTGTCAATTTTTGTTGGTTTTCATCTAATCAACTTGTTTCAGTCAGCGAGATCTTTCTTCTTTAAAGCAAAAAGATTTTATCTTCAAATACAAGAACTTTTCGTGGTTTTTTTGATTTTCAGCAAATGAACATATTTCAGCGAGCAAGAAGTTTTTTCTTTAATAGCATCAGATTTTATCTTAAAATACAAGAACTTTTCGTGGTTCTTGTCAATTTTTGTTGGTTTTCATCTAATGAACATGTTTCAGTCAGCTAGATCTTTCTTCTTTAATGCAAAAAGATTGTATCTTCAAATACAAGAACTTTTCGTGGTTTTGTTGATTTTCAGCAAATGAACATATTTCAGCGAGCTCAAAGTTTTTTCTTTAATAGCGGAAGGTTTTATCTTAAAATACTAGAACCTTTCGTGGTTCTTGTCAATTTTTGTTGGTTTTCATCTAATGAACTTATTTCAGTCAGCAAGATCTTTCTTCTTCAAAGCAAAAAGATTTTATCTTCAAATACAAGAACTTTTTGTGGTTTTGTTGGTTTTCAGCAAATGAACATATTTCAGCGAGCTAGAAGTTTTTTCTTCAATAGCGTCAGATTTTATCTTAAAATACAAGAACTTTTCGTGGTTCTTGTCAATTTTTGTTGGTTTTCATCGAATGAACTTATTTCAGTCAGCTGGATCTTTCTTCTTCAAAGCAAAAAGATTTTATCTTCAAATTCAAGAACTTTTCGTGGTTTTGTTGGTTTTCAGCAAATGAACATATTTCAGCGAGCTTGAAGTTTTTTCTTCAATGGCGTCAGATTTTATCTTAAAATACAAGAACTTTTCGTGGTTCTTGTCAATTTTTGTTGGTTTTCATCTAATGAACTTGTTTCAGTCAGCGAGATCTTTCTTCTTTAAAGCAAAAAGATTTTATCTTCAAATACAAGAACTTTTCGTGGTTTTGTTCATTTTCAGCAAATGAACATATTTCAGCGAGCGAGAAGTTTTTTCTTTAATAGCGGAAGATTTTATCTTAAAATACAAGAACTTTTCGTGGTTCTTGTCAATTTTTGTTGGTTTTCATCTCATGAACTTATTTCAGTCAGCTGGATCTTTCTTCTTCAAAGCAAAAAGATTTTATCTTCAAATTCAAGAACTTTTCGTGGTTTTGTTGGTTTTCAGCAAATGAACATATTTCAGCGAGCTTGAAGTTTTTTCTTCAATAGCGTCAGATTTTATCTTAAAATACAAGAACTTTTCGTGGTTCTTCTCAATTTTTGTTGGTTTTGATCTGATGAACTTCTTTCAGTCAGCTCGATCTTTCTACCTCAAAGCAAAAAGATTTTATCTTCAAATACAAGAACTTTTCGTGGTTTTGTTAATTTTCAGCAAATAAACATATTTCAGCGAGCGAGAAGTTTTTTCTTTAATAGCGTCAGATTTTATCTTAAAATACAAGAACTTTTCGTGGTTCTTGTCAATTTTTGTTGGTTTTCATCTAATGAACTTGTTTCAGTCAGCTAGATCTTTCTTCTTTAATGCAAAAAGATTTTATCTTCAAATACAAGAACTTTTCGTGGTTTTGTTGATTTTGAGCAAATGAACATATTTCAGCGAGCAAGAAGTTTTTTCTTTAATAGCGTCAGATTTTATCTTAAAATACAAGAACTTTTCGTGGTTCTTGTCAATTTTTGTTGGTTTTCATCGAATGAACTTGTTTCAGTCAGCTAGATCTTTCTTCTTTAATGCAAAAAGATTGTATCTTCAAATACAATAACTTTTCGTGGTTTTGTTGATTTTCAGCAAATGAACATATTTCAGCGAGCTCAAAGCTTTTTCTTTAATAGCGGAAGGTTTTATCTTAAAATACAAGAACCTTTCGTGGTTCTTGTCAATTTTTGTTGGTTTTCATCGAATGAACTTATTTCAGTCAGCTGGATCTTTCTTCTTCAAAGCAAAAAGATTTTATCTTCAAATTCAAGAACTTTTCGTGGTTTTGTTGGTTTTCAGCAAATGAACATATTTCAGCGAGCTTGAAGTTTTTTCTTCAATAGCGTCAGATTTTATCTTAAAATACAAGAACTTTTCGTGGTTCTTGTCAATTTTTGTTGGTTTTCATCTAATCAACTTGTTTCAGTCAGCGAGATCTTTCTTCTTTAAAGCAAAAAGATTTTATCTTCAAATACAAGAACTTTTCGTGGTTTTTTTGATTTTCAGCAAATGAACATATTTCAGCGAGCAAGAAGTTTTTTCTTTAATAGCGTCAGATTTTATCTTAAAATACAAGAACGTTTCGTGGTTCTTGTCAATTTTTGTTGGTTTTCATCTAATGAACTTATTTCAGTCAGCTGGATCTTTCTTCTTCAAAGCAAAAAGATTTTATCTTCAAATTCAAGAACTTTTCGTGGTATTGTTGGTTTTCAGCAAATGAACATATTTCAGCGAGCTTGAAGTTTTTTCTTCAATAGCGTCAGATTTTATCTTAAAATACAAGAACTTTTCGTGGTTCTTGTCAATTGTTGTTGGTTTTGATCTGATGAACTTCTTTCAGTCAGCTCGATCTTTCTACCTCAAAGCAAAAAGATTTTATCTTCAAATTCAAGAACTTTTCGTGGTTTTGTTGGTTTTCAGCAAATGAACATATTTCAGCGAGCTTGAAGTTTTTTCTTCAATAGCGTCAGATTTTATCTTAAAATACAAGAACTTTTCGTGATTCTTCTCAATTTTTGTTGGTTTTGATCTGATGAA
This sequence comes from Heptranchias perlo, assembly GCF_035084215.1. Classification (NCBI taxonomy): domain Eukaryota; kingdom Metazoa; phylum Chordata; class Chondrichthyes; order Hexanchiformes; family Hexanchidae; genus Heptranchias; species Heptranchias perlo. The sequence continues at coordinate 80,245,488 of NC_090330.1, forward strand.
CTTCTTTCAGTCAGCTCGATCTTTCTACCTCAAAGCAAAAAGATTTTATCTTCAAATACAAGAACTTTTCGTGGTTTTGTTAATTTTCAGCAAATGAACATATTTCAGCGAGCGAGAAGTTTTTTCTTTAATAGCGGAAGATTTTATCTTAAAATACAAGAACGTTTCGTGGTTCTGGTCAATTTTTCTTGGTTTTCATCTAATGAACTTATTTCAGTCAGCTAGATCTTTCTTCTTCAAAGCAAAAAGATTTTATCTTCAAATACAAGAACTTTTCGTGGTTTTGTTGATTTTCAGCAAATGAACATATTTCAGCGATCGAGAAGTTTTTTCTTCAATAGCGTCAGATTTTATCTTAAAATACAAGAACTTTTCGTGGTTCTTGTCAATTTTTGTTGGTTTTCATCTAATGAACTGATTTCAGTCAGCTGGATCTTTCTTCTTCAAAGCAAAAAGATTTTATCTTCAAATTCAAGAACTTTTCGTGGTTTTGTTGGTTTTCAGCAAATGAACATATTTCAGCGAGCTTGAAGTTTTTTCTTCAATAGCGTCAGATTTTATCTTAAAATACAAGAACTTTTCGTGGTTCTTGTCAATTTTTGTTGGTTTTGATCTGATGAACTTATTTCAGTCAGCTCGATCTTTCTACCTCAAAGCAAAAAGATTTTATCTTCAAATACAAGAACTTTTCGTGGTTTTGTTGGTTTTCAGCAAATGAACATATTTCAGCGAGCTAGAAGTTTTTTCTTCAATCGCGTCAGATTTTATCTTAAAATACAAGAACTTTTCGTGGTTCTTGTCAATTTTTGTTGGTTTTCATCTAATGAACTTATTTCAGTCAGCTGGATCTTTCTTCTTCAAATCAAAAAGATTTTATCTTCAAATTCAAGAACTTTTCGTGGTTTTGTTGGTTTTCAGCAAATGAACATATTTCAGCGAGCTTGAAGTTTTTTCTTCAATAGCGTCAGATTTTATCTTAAAATACAAGAACTTTTCGTGGTTCTTGTCAATTTTTGTTGGTTTTCATCGAATGAACTTATTTCAGTCAGCTGGATCTTTCTTCTTCAAAGCAAAAAGATTTTATCTTCAAATTCAAGAACTTTTCGTGGTTTTGTTGGTTTTCAGCAAATGAACATATTTCAGCGAGCTTGAAGTTTTTTCTTCAATAGCGTCAGATTTTATCTTAAAATACAAGAACTTTTCGTGGTTCTTGTCAATTTTTGTTGGTTTTGATCTGATGAACTTATTTCAGTCAGCTCGATCTTTCTACCTCAAAGCAAAAAGATTTTATCTTCAAATACAAGAACTTTTCGTGGTTTTGTTGGTTTTCAGCAAATGAACATATTTCAGCGAGCTTGTAGTTTTTTCTTCAATAGCGTCAGATTTTATCTTAAAATACAAGAACTTTTCGTGGTTCTTGTTAATTTTTGTTGGTTTTCATCTAATCAACTTGTTTCAGTCAGCGAGATCTTTCTTCTTTAAAGCAAAAAGATTTTATCTTCAAATACAAGAACTTTTCGTGGTTTTTTTGATTTTCAGCAAATGAACATATTTCAGCGAGCAAGAAGTTTTTTCTTTAATAGCGTCAGATTTTATCTTAAAATACAAGAACGTTTCGTGGTTCTTGTCAATTTTTGTTGGTTTTCATCTCATGAACTTATTTCAGTCAGCTGGATCTTTCTTCTTCAAAGCAAAAAGATTTTATCTTCAAATTCAAGAACTTTTCGTGGTATTGTTGGTTTTCAGCAAATGAACATATTTCAGCGAGCTTGAAGTTTTTTCTTCAATAGCGTCAGATTTTATCTTAAAATACAAGAACTTTTCGTGGTTCTTGTCAATTTTTGTTGGTTTTGATCTGATGAACTTCTTTCAGTCAGCTCGATCTTTCTACCTCAAAGCAAAAAGATTTTATCTTCAAATACAAGAACTTTTCGTGGTTTTGTTAATTTTCAGCAAATGAACATATTTCAGCGAGCGAGAAGTTTTTTCTTTAATAGCGTCAGATTTTATCTTAAAATACAAGAACTTTTCGTGGTTCTTGTCAATTTTTGTTGGTTTTCATCTTATGAACTTATTTCAGTCAGCTGGATCTTTCTTCTTCAAAGCAAAAAGATTTTATCTTCAAATTCAAGAACTTTTCGTGGTTTTGTTGGTTTTCAGCAAATGAACATATTTCAGCGAGCTTGAAGTTTTTTCTTCAATAGCGGAAGATTTTATCTTAAAATACAAGAACTGTTCGTGGTTCTTGTCAATTTTTGTTGGTTTTGATCTGAAGAACTTCTTTCAGTCAGCTCGATCTTTCTACCTCAAAGCAAAAAGATTTTATCTTCAAATACAAGAACTTTTCGTGGTTTTGTTGGTTTTCAGCAAATGAACATATTTCAGCGAACTAGAAGTTTTTTCTTCAATCGCGTCAGATTTTATCTTAAAATACAAGAACTTTTCGTGGTTCTTGTCAATTTTTGTTGGATTTCATCTAATGAACTTGTTTCAGTCAGCTAGATCTTTCTTCTTTAATGCAAAAAGATTTTATCTTCAAATACAAGAACTTTTCGTGGTTTTGTTGATTTTCAGCAAATGAACATATTTCAGCGAGCTCAAAGTTTTTTCTTTAATAGCGTCAGATTTTATCTTAAAATACAAGAACTTTTCGTGGTTCTTGTCAATTTTTGTTGGTTTTGATCTGATGAACTTCTTTCAGTCAGCTAGATCTTTCTTCTTTAATGCAAAAAGATTTTATCTTCAAATACAAGAACTTTTCGTGGTTTTGTTGATTTTCAGCAAATGAACATATTTCAGCGAGCTCAAAGTTTTTTCTTTAATAGCGGAAGATTTTATCTTAAAATACAAGAACTGTTCGTGGTTCTTGTCAATTTTTGTTGGTTTTGATCTGAAGAACTTCTTTCAGTCAGCTCGATCTTTCTACCTCAAAGCAAAAAGATTTTATCTTCAAATACAAGAACTTTTCGTGGTTTTGTTGGTTTTCAGCAAATGAACATATTTCAGCGAACTAGAAGTTTTTTCTTCAATCGCGTCAGATTTTATCTTAAAATACAAGAACTTTTCGTGGTTCTTGTCAATTTTTGTTGGATTTCATCTAATGAACTTGTTTCAGTCAGCTAGATCTTTCTTCTTTAATGCAAAAAGATTTTATCTTCAAATACAAGAACTTTTCGTGGTTTTGTTGATTTTCAGCAAATGAACATATTTCAGCGAGCTCAAAGTTTTTTCTTTAATAGCGTCAGATTTTATCTTAAAATACAAGAACTTTTCGTGGTTCTTGTCAATTTTTGTTGGTTTTGATCTGATGAACTTCTTTCAGTCAGCTCGATCTTTCTACCTCAAAGCAAAAAGATTTTATCTTCAAATACAAGAACTTTTCGTGGTTTTGTAAATTTTCAGCAAATAAACATATTTCAGCGAGCGAGAAGTTTTTTCTTTAATAGCGTCAGATTTTATCTTAAAATACAAGAACTTTTCGTGGTTCTTGTCAATTTTTGTTGGTTTTCATCTAATGAACTTATTTCAGTCAGCTCGATCTTTCTTCTTTAATGCAAAAAGATTGTATCTTCAAATACAAGAACTTTTCGTGGTTTTGTTGATTTTCAGCAAATGAACATATTTCAGCGAGCTCAAAGCTTTTTCTTTAATAGCGGAAGGTTTTATCTTAAAATACAAGAACCTTTCGTGGTTCTTGTCAATTTTTGTTGGTTTTCATCTAATGAACTTATTTCAGTCAGCTCGATCTTTCTTCTTCAAAGCAAAATGATTTTATCTTCAAATACAAGAACTTTTCATGGTTTTGTTGATTTTCAGCAAATGAACATATTTCAGCGAGCTCAAAGCTTTTTCTTTAATAGCGGAAGGTTTTATCTTAAAATACAAGAACCTTTCGTGGTTCTTGTCAATTTTTGTTGGTTTTCATCTGATGAACTTATTTCAGTCAGCTAGATCTTTCTTCTTCAAAGCAAAATGATTTTATCTTCAAATACAAGAACTTTTCGTGGTTTTGTTGGTTTTCAGCAAATGAACATACTTCAGCGAGCTAGAAGTTTTTTCTTCAATAGCGTCAGATTTTATCTTAAAATACAAGAACTTTTCGTGGTTCTTGTCAATTTTTGTTGGTTTTCATCGAATGAACTTATTTCAGTCAGCTGGATCTTTCTTCTTCAAAGCAAAAAGATTTTATCTTCAAATTCAAGAACTTTTCGTGGTTTTGTTGGTTTTCAGCAAATGAACATATTTCAGCGAGCTTGAAGTTTTTTCTTCAATAGCGTCAGATTTTATCTTAAAATACAAGAACGTTTCGTGGTTCTGGTCAATTTTTGCTGGTTTTCATCTAATGAACTTATTTCAGTCAGCTCGATCTTTCTTCTTCAAAGCAAAAAGATTTTATCTTCAAATACAAGAACTTTTCGTGGTTTTGTTGATTTTCAGCAAATGAACATATTTCAGCGATCGAGAAGTTTTTTCTTCAATAGCGTCAGATTTTATCTTAAAATACAAGAACTTTTCGTGGTTCTTGTCAATTTTTGTTGGTTTTCATCTAATGAACTGATTTCAGTCAGCTGGATCTTTCTTCTTCAAAGCAAAAAGATTTTATCTTCAAATTCAAGAACTTTTCGTGGTTTTGTTGGTTTTCAGCAAATGAACATATTTCAGCGAGCTTGAAGTTTTTTCTTCAATAGCGTCAGATTTTATCTTAAAATACAAGAACTTTTCGTGGTTCTTGTCAATTTTTGTTGGTTTTGATCTGATGAACTTATTTCAGTCAGCTCGATCTTTCTACCTCAAAGCAAAAAGATTTTATCTTCAAATACAAGAACTTTTCGTGGTTTTGTTGGTTTTCAGCAAATGAACATATTTCAGCGAGCGAGAAGTTTTTTCTTCAATCGCGTCAGATTTTATCTTAAAATACAAGAACTTTTCGTGGTTCTTGTCAATTTTTGTTGGTTTTCATCTAATGAACTTATTTCAGTCAGCTGGATCTTTCTTCTTCAAATCAAAAAGATTTTATCTTCAAATTCAAGAACTTTTCGTGGTTTTGTTGGTTTTCAGCAAATGAACATATTTCAGCGAGCTTGAAGTTTTTTCTTCAATAGCGTCAGATTTTATCTTAAAATACAAGAACTTTTCGTGGTTCTTGTCAATTTTTGTTGGTTTTCATCGAATGAACTTATTTCAGTCAGCTGGATCTTTCTTCTTCAAAGCAAAAAGATTTTATCTTCAAATTCAAGAACTTTTCGTGGTTTTGTTGGTTTTCAGCAAATGAACATATTTCAGCGAGCTTGAAGTTTTTTCTTCAGTAGCGTCAGATTTTATCTTAAAATACAAGAACTTTTCGTGGTTCTTGTTAATTTTTGTTGGTTTTCATCTAATCAACTTGTTTCAGTCAGCGAGATCCTTCTTCTTTAAAGCAAAAAGATTTTATCTTCAAATACAAGAACTTTTCGTGGTTTTTTTGATTTTCAGCAAATGAACATATTTCAGCGAGCAAGAAGTTTTTTCTTTAATAGCGTCAGATTTTATCTTAAAATACAAGAACGTTTCGTGGTTCTTGTCAATTTTTGTTGGTTTTCATCTAATGAACTTATTTCAGTCAGCTGGATCTTTCTTCTTCAAAGCAAAAAGATTTTATCTTCAAATTCAAGAACTTTTCGTGGTATTGTTGGTTTTCAGCAAATGAACATATTTCAGCGAGCTTGAAGTTTTTTCTTCAATAGCGTCAGATTTTATCTTAAAATACAAGAACTTTTCGTGGTTCTTGTCAATTTTTGTTGGTTTTCATCTAATGAACTGATTTCAGTCAGCTGGATCTTTCTTCTTCAAAGCAAAAAGATTTTATCTTCAAATTCAAGAACTTTTCGTGGTTTTGTTGGTTTTCAGCAAATGAACATATTTCAGCGAGCTTGAAGTTTTTTCTTCAATAGCGTCAGATTTTATCTTAAAATACAAGAACTTTTCGTGGTTCTTGTCAATTTTTGTTGGTTTTGATCTGATGAACTTATTTCAGTCAGCTCGATCTTTCTACCTCAAAGCAAAAAGATTTTATCTTCAAATACAAGAACTTTTCGTGGTTTTGTTGGTTTTCAGCAAATGAACATATTTCAGCGAGCGAGAAGTTTTTTCTTCAATCGCGTCAGATTTTATCTTAAAATACAAGAACTTTTCGTGGTTCTTGTCAATTTTTGTTGGTTTTCATCTAATGAACTTATTTCAGTCAGCTGGATCTTTCTTCTTCAAATCAAAAAGATTTTATCTTCAAATTCAAGAACTTTTCGTGGTTTTGTTGGTTTTCAGCAAATGAACATATTTCAGCGAGCTTGAAGTTTTTTCTTCAATAGCGTCAGATTTTATCTTAAAATACAAGAACTTTTCGTGGTTCTTGTCAATTTTTGTTGGTTTTCATCGAATGAACTTATTTCAGTCAGCTGGATCTTTCTTCTTCAAAGCAAAAAGATTTTATCTTCAAATTCAAGAACTTTTCGTGGTTTTGTTGGTTTTCAGCAAATGAACATATTTCAGCGAGCTTGAAGTTTTTTCTTCAGTAGCGTCAGATTTTATCTTAAAATACAAGAACTTTTCGTGGTTCTTGTTAATTTTTGTTGGTTTTCATCTAATGAACTTGTTTCAGTCAGCTAGATCTTTCTTCTTTAATGCAAAAAGATTTTATCTTCAAATACAAGAACTTTTCGTGGTTTTGTTGATTTTCAGCAAATTAACATATTTCAGCGAGCTCAAAGTTTTTTCTTTAATAGCAGAAGATTTTATCTTAAAATACAAGAACTTTTCGTGGTTCTTGTCAATTTTTGTTGGTTTTCATCGAATGAACTTATTTCAGTCAGCTGGATCTTTCTTCTTCAAAGCAAAAAGATTTTATCTTCAAATTCAAGAACTTTTCGTGGTTTTGTTGGTTTTCAGCAAATGAACATATTTCAGCGAGCTAGAAGTTTTTTCTTCAATAGCGTCAGATTTTATCTTAAAATACAAGAACTTTTCGTGGTTCTTGTCAATTTTTGTTGGTTTTTATCTGATGAACTTCTTTCAGTCAGCTCGATCTTTCCACCTCAAAGCAAAAAGATTTTATCTTCAAATACAAGAACTTTTCGTGGTTATGTTAATTTTCAGCAAATGAACATATTTCAGCGAGCGAGAAGTTTTTTCTTTAATAGCGGAAGATTTTATCTTAAAATACAAGAACTTTTCGTGGTTCTGGTCAATTCTTCTGCTATCAAAGACAAAACTTTGAGCTCGCTGAAATATGTTAATTTGCTGAAAATCAACAAAACCACGAAAAGTTCTTGTATTTGAAGATAAAATCTTTTTGCATTAAAGTGGTTCTTTAAAGCAAAAAGATTTTATCTTCAAATACAAGAACTTTTCGTGGTTTTGTTGGTTTTCAGCAAATGAACATATTTCAGCGAGCTGGAAGTTTTTTCTTCAATCGCGTCAGATTTTATCTTAAAATTCAATAACTTTTCGTGGTTCTTGTCAATTTTTGTTGGTTTTCATCTGATGAACTTGTTTCAGTCAGCTAGATCTTTCTTCTTTAATGCAAAAAGATTTTATCTTCAAATACAAGAACTTTTCGTGGTTTTGTTGATTTTCAGCAAATGAACATATTTCAGCGAGCTCAAAGTTTTTTCTTTAATAGCGGAAGATTTTATCTTAAAATACAAGAACTGTTCGTGGTTCTTGTCAATTTTTGTTGGTTTTGATCTGAAGAACTTCTTTCAGTCAGCTCGATCTTTGTACCTCAAAGCAAAAAGATTTTATCTTCAAATACAAGAACTTTTCGTGGTTTTGTTGGTTTTCAGCAAATGAACATATTTCAGCGAACTAGAAGTTTTTTCTTCAATCGCGTCAGATTTTATCTTAAAATACAAGAACTTTTCGTGGTTCTTGTCAATTTTTGTTGGTTTTCATCTAATGAACTTGTTTCAGTCAGCTAGATCTTTCTTCTTTAATGCAAAAAGATTTTATCTTCAAATACACGAACTTTTCGTGGTTTTGTTGGTTTTCAGCAAATGAACATATTTCAGCGAGCTCAAAGTTTTTTCTTTAATAGCGTCAGATTTTATCTTAAAATACAAGAACTTTTCGTGGTTCTTGTCAATTTTTGTTGGTTTTGATCTGATGAACTTCTTTCAGTCAGCTCGATCTTTCTTCTTTAATGCAAAAAGATTGTATCTTCAAATACAATAACTTTTCGTGGTTTTGTTGATTTTCAGCAAATGAACATATTTCAGCGAACTCAAAGCTTTTTCTTTAATAGCGGAAGGTTTTATCTTAAAATACAAGAACCTTTCGTGGTTCTTGTCAATTTTTGTTGGTTTTCATCTGATGAACTTATTTCAGTCAGCTAGATCTTTCTTCTTCAAAGCAAAATGATTTTATCTTCAAATACAAGAACTTTTCGTGGTTTTGTTGGTTTTCAGCAAATGAACATACTTCAGCGAGCTAGAAGTTTTTTCTTCAATAGCGTCAGATTTTATCTTAAAATACAAGAACTTTTCGTGGTTCTTGTCAATTTTTGTTGGTTTTCATCTAATGAACTTATTTCAGTCAGCTGGATCTTTCTTCTTCAAAGCAAAAAGATTTTATCTTCAAATTCAAGAACTTTTCGTGGTTTTGTTGGTTTTCAGCAAATGAACATATTTCAGCGAGCTTGAAGTTTTTTCTTCAATAGCGTCAGATTTTATATTACAATACAAGAACTTTTCGTGGTTCTTGTCAATTTTTGTTGGTTTTCATCAAATCAACTTGTTTCAGTCAGCGAGATCTTTCTTCTTTAAAGCAAAAAGATTTTATCTTCAAATACAAGAACTTTTCGTGGTTTTTTTAGATTTTCAGCAAATGAACATATTTCAGCGAGCAAGAAGTTTTTTCTTTAATAGCGTCAGATTTTATCTTAAAATACAAGAACTTTTCGTGGTTCTTGTCAATTTTTGTTGATTTTCATCGAATGAACATGTTTCAGTCAGCTAGATCTTTCTTCTTTAATGCAAAAAGATTTTATCTTCAAATACAAGAACTTTTCGTGGTTTTGTTGATTTTCAGCAAATGAACATATTTCAGCGAGCAAGAAGTTTTTTCTTTAATAGCGGAAGGTTTTATCTTAAAATACAAGAACCTTTCGTGGTTCTTGTCAATTTTTGTTGGTTTTCATCTAATGAACTTATTTCAGTCAGCTAGATCTTTCTTCTTCAAAGCAAAAATATTTTATCTTTAAATACAAGAACTTTTCGTGGTTTTGTTGATTTTCAGCAAATGAACATATTTCAGCGAGCAAGAAGTTTTTTCTTTAATAGCGTCAGATTTTATCTTAAAATACAAGAACTTTTCGTGGTTCTTGTCAATTTTTGTTGGTTTTCATCTAATGAACTTATTTCAGTCAGCGAGATCTTTCTTCTTCAAAGCAAAAAGATTTTATCTTCAAATACAAGAACTTTTCGTGGTTTTGTTGATTTTCAGCAAATGAACATATTTCAGCGATCTAGCAGTTTTTTCTTCAATAGCGTCAGATTTTATCTTAAAATAGAAGAACTTTTCGTGGTTCTTGTCAATTTTTGTTGGTTTTTATCTGATGAACTTCTTTCAGTCAGCGAGATCTTTCTACCTCAAAGCAAAAAGATTTTATCTTCAAATACAAGAACTTTTCGTGGTTTTGTTCGTTTTCAGCAAATGAACATAATTCAGCGAGCTAGAAGTTTTTTCTTCAATCGCGTCAGATTTTATCTTAAAATACAAGAACTTTTCGTGGTTCTTGTCAATTTTTGTTGGTTTTCATCGAATGAACTTATTTCAGTCAGCTGGATCTTTCTTCTTCAAAGCAAAAAGATTTTATCTTCAAATTCAAGAACTTTTCGTGGTTTTGTTGGTTTTCAGCAAATGAACATATTTCAGCGAGCTTGAAGTTTTTTCTTCAATAGCGTCAGATTTTATCTTAAAATACAAGAACTTTTCGTGGTTCTTGTCAATTTTTGTTGGTTTTGATCTGATGAACTTCTTTCAGTCAGCTCGATCTTTCTACCTCAAAGCAAAAAGATTTTATCTTCAAATACAAGAACTTTTCGTGGTTTTGTTAATTTTCAGCAAATGAACATATTTCAGCGAGCGAGAAGTTTTTTCTTTAATAGCGGAAGATTTTATCTTAAAATACAAGAACGTTTCGTGGTTCTGGTCAATTTTTGTTGGTTTTCATCTAATGAACTTATTTCAGTCAGCTAGATCTTTCTTCTTCAAAGCAAAAAGATTTTATCTTCAAATACAAGAACTTTTCGTGGTTTTGTTGATTTTCAGCAAATGAACATATTTCAGCGATCGAGAAGTTTTTTCTTCAATAGCGTCAGATTTTATCTTAAAATACAAGAACTTTTCGTGGTTCTTGTCAATTTTTGTTGGTTTTCATCTAATGAACTGATTTCAGTCAGCTGGATCTTTCTTCTTCAAAGCAAAAAGATTTTATCTTCAAATTCAAGAACTTTTCGTGGTTTTGTTGGTTTTCAGCAAATGAACATATTTCAGCGAGCTTGAAGTTTTTTCTTCAATAGCGTCAGATTTTATCTTAAAATACAAGAACTTTTCGTGGTTCTTGTCAATTTTTGTTGGTTTTGATCTGATGAACTTATTTCAGTCAGCTCGATCTTTCTACCTCAAAGCAAAAAGATTTTATCTTCAAATACAAGAACTTTTCGTGGTTTTGTTGGTTTTCAGCAAATGAACATATTTCAGCGAGCTAGAAGTTTTTTCTTCAATCGCGTCAGATTTTATCTTAAAATACAAGAACTTTTCGTGGTTCTTGTCAATTATTGTTGGTTTTCATCTAACGAACTTATTTCAGTCAGCTGGATCTTTCTTCTTCAAATCAAAAAGATTTTATCTTCAAATTCAAGAACTTTTCGTGGTTTTGTTGGTTTTCAGCAAATGAACATATTTCAGCGAGCTTGAAGTTTTTTCTTCAATAGCGTCAGATTTTATCTTAAAATACAAGAACTTTTCGTGGTTCTTGTCAATTTTTGTTGGTTTTCATCGAATGAACTTATTTCAGTCAGCTGGATCTTTCTTCTTCAAAGCAAAAAGATTTTATCTTCAAATTCAAGAACTTTTCGTGGTTTTGTTGGTTTTCAGCAAATGAACATATTTCAGCGAGCTTGAAGTTTTTTCTTCAGTAGCGTCAGATTTTATCTTAAAATACAAGAACTTTTCGTGGTTCTTGTTAATTTTTGTTGGTTTTCATCTAATCAACTTGTTTCAGTCAGCGAGATCTTTCTTCTTTAAAGGAAAAAGATTTTATCTTCAAATACAAGAACTTTTCGTGGTTTTTTTGATTTTCAGCAAATGAACATATTTCAGCGAGCAAGAAGTTTTTTCTTTAATAGCGTCAGATTTTATCTTAAAATACAAGAACGTTTCGTGGTTCTTGTCAATTTTTGTTGGTTTTCATCTAATGAACTTATTTCAGTCAGCTGGATCTTTCTTCTTCAAAGCAAAAAGATTTTATCTTCAAATTCAAGAACTTTTCGTGGCATTGTTGGTTTTCAGCAAATGAACATATTTCAGCGAGCTTGAAGTTTTTTCTTCAATAGCGTCAGATTTTATCTTAAAATACAAGAACTTTTCGTGGTTCTTGTCAATTTTTGTTGGTTTTGATCTGATGAACTTCTTTCAGTCAGCTCGATCTTTCTACCTCAAAGCAAAAAGATTTTATCTTCAAATACAAGAACTTTTCGTGGTTTTGTTAATTTTCAGCAAATGAACATATTTCAGCGAGCGAGAATTTTTTTCTTTAATAGCGTCAGATTTTATCTTAAAATACAAGAACTTTTCGTGGTTCTTGTCAATTTTTGTTGGTTTTCATCTAATGAACTTGTTTCAGTCAGCTAGATCTTTCTTCTTTAATGCAAAAAGATTTTATCTTCAAATACAAGAACTTTTCGTGGTTTTGTTGATTTTCAGCAAATGAACATATTTCAGCGAGCTCAAAGTTTTTTCTTTAATAGCGTCAGATTTTCTCTTAAAATACAAGAACTTTTCGTGGTTTTGTCAATTTTTGTTGGTTTTCATCTAATGAACTTGTTTCAGTCAGCTAGATCTTTCTTCTTTAATGCAAAAAGATTTTATCTTCAAATACAAGAACTTTTCGTGGTTTTGTTGATTTTCAGCAAATTAACATATTTCAGCGAGCTCAAAGTTTTTTCTTTAATAGCAGAAGATTTTATCTTAAAATACAAGAACTTTTCGTGGTTCTTGTCAATTTTTGTTGGTTTTCATCGAATGAACTTATTTCAGTCAGCTGGATCTTTCTTCTTCAAAGCAAAAAGATTTTATCTTCAAATTCAAGAACTTTTCGTGGTTTTGTTGGTTTTCAGCAAATGAACATATTTCAGCGAGCTAGAAGTTTTTTCTTCAATAGCGTCAGATTTTATCTTAAAATACAAGAACTTTTCGTGGTTCTTGTCAATTTTTGTTGGTTTTTATCTGATGAACTTCTTTCAGTCAGCTCGATCTTTCCACCTCAAAGCAAAAAGATTTTATCTTCAAATACAAGAACTTTTCGTGGTTATGTTAATTTTCAGCAAATGAACATATTTCAGCGAGCGAGAAGTTTTTTCTTTAATAGCGGAAGATTTTATCTTAAAATACAAGAACTTTTCGTGGTTCTGGTCAATTCTTCTGCTATCAAAGACAAAACTTTGAGCTCGCTGAAATATGTTAATTTGCTGAAAATCAACAAAACCACGAAAAGTTCTTGTATTTGAAGATAAAATCTTTTTGCATTAAAGTGGTTCTTTAAAGCAAAAAGATTTTATCTTCAAATACAAGAACTTTTCGTGGTTTTGTTGGTTTTCAGCAAATGAACATATTTCAGCGAGCTGGAAGTTTTTTCTTCAATCGCGTCAGATTTTATCTTAAAATACAATAACTTTTCGTGGTTCTTGTCAATTTTTGTTGGTTTTCATCTGATGAACTTGTTTCAGTCAGCTAGATCTTTCTTCTTTAATGCAAAAAGATTTTATCTTCAAATACAAGAACTTTTCGTGGTTTTGTTGATTTTCAGCAAATGAACATATTTCAGCGAGCTCAAAGTTTTTTCTTTAATAGCGGAAGATTTTATCTTAAAATACAAGAACTGTTCGTGGTTCTTGTCAATTTTTGTTGGTTTTGATCTGAAGAACTTCTTTCAGTCAGCTCGATCTTTGTACCTCAAAGCAAAAAGATTTTATCTTCAAATACAAGAACTTTTCGTGGTTTTGTTGGTTTTCAGCAAATGAACATATTTCAGCGAACTAGAAGTTTTTTCTTCAATCGCGTCAGATTTTATCTTAAAATACAAGAACTTTTCGTGGTTCTTGTCAATTTTTGTTGGTTTTCATCTAATGAACTTGTTTCAGTCAGCTAGATCTTTCTTCTTTAATGCAAAAAGATTTTATCTTCAAATACAAGAACTTTTCGTGGTTTTGTTGGTTTTCAGCAAATGAACATATTTCAGCGAGCTCAAAGTTTTTTCTTTAATAGCGTCAGATTTTATCTTAAAATACAAGAACTTTTCGTGGTTCTTGTCAATTTTTGTTGGTTTTGATCTGATGAACTTCTTTCAGTCAGCTCGATCTTTCTTCTTTAATGCAAAAAGATTGTATCTTCAAATACAATAACTTTTCGTGGTTTTGTTGATTTTCAGCAAATGAACATATTTCAGCGAACTCAAAGCTTTTTCTTTAATAGCGGAAGGTTTTATCTTAAAATACAAGAACCTTTCGTGGTTCTTGTCAATTTTTGTTGGTTTTCATCTGATGAACTTATTTCAGTCAGCTAGATCTTTCTTCTTCAAAGCAAAATGATTTTATCTTCAAATACAAGAACTTTTCGTGGTTTTGTTGGTTTTCAGCAAATGAACATACTTCAGCCAGCTAGAAGTTTTTTCTTCAATAGCGTCAGATTTTATCTTAAAATACAAGAACTTTTCGTGGTTCTTGTCAATTTTTGTTGGTTTTCATCTAATGAACTTATTTCAGTCAGCTGGATCTTTCTTCTTCAAAGCAAAAAGATTTTATCTTCAAATTCAAGAACTTTTCGTGGTTTTGTTGGTTTTCAGCAAATGAACATATTTCAGCGAGCTTGAAGTTTTTTCTTCAACAGCGTCAGATTTTATATTACAATACAAGAACTTTTCGTGGTTCTTGTCAATTTTTGTTGGTTTTCATCAAATCAACTTGTTTCAGTCAGCGAGATCTTTCTTCTTTAAAGCAAAAAGATTTTATCTTCAAATACAAGAACTTTTCGTGTTTTTTTTAGATTTTCAGCAAATGAACATATTTCAGCGAGCAAGAAGTTTTTTCTTTAATAGCGTCAGATTTTATCTTAAAATACAAGAACTTTTCGTGGTTCTTGTCAATTTTTGTTGGTTTTCATCGAATGAACATGTTTCAGTCAGCTAGATCTTTCTTCTTTAAAGCAAAAAGATTTTATCTTCAAATACAAGAACTTTTCGTGGTTTTGTTGATTTTCAGCAAATGAACATATGTCAGCGAGCAAGAAGTTTTTTCTTTAATAGCGGAAGGTTTTATCTTAAAATACAAGAACCTTTCGTGGTTCTTGTCAATTTTTGTTGGTTTTCATCTAATGAACTTATTTCAGTCAGCTAGATCTTTCTTCTTCAAAGCAAAAATATTTTATCTTTAAATACAAGAACTTTTCGTGGTTTTGTTGATTTTCAGCAAATGAACATATTTCAGCGAGCAAGAAGTTTTTTCTTTAATAGCGTCAGATTTTATCTTAAAATACAAGAACTTTTCGTGGTTCTTGTCAATTTTTGTTGGTTTTCATCTAATGAACTTATTTCAGTCAGCGAGATCTTTCTTCTTCAAAGCAAAAAGATTTTATCTTCAAATACAAGAACTTTTCGTGGTTTTGTTGATTTTCAGCAAATGAACATATTTCAGCGATCCAGCAGTTTTTTCTTCAATAGCGTCAGATTTTATCTTAAAATAGAAGAACTTTTCGTGGTTCTTGTCAATTTTTGTTGGTTTTTATCTGATGAACTTCTTTCAGTCAGCGAGATCTTTCTACCTCAAAGCAAAAAGATTTTATCTTCAAATACAAGAACTTTTCGTGGTTTTGTTGGTTTTCAGCAAATGAACATATTTCAGCGAGCTAGAAGTTTTTTCTTCAATCGCGTCAGATTTTATCTTAAAATACAAGAACTTTTCGTGGTTCTTGTCAATTTTTGTTGGTTTTCATCGAATGAACTTATTTCAGTCAGCTGGATCTTTCTTCTTCAAAGCAAAAAGATTTTATCTTCAAATTCAAGAACTTTTCGTGGTTTTGTTGGTTTTCAGCAAATGAACATATTTCAGCGAGCTTGAAGTTTTTTCTTCAATAGCGTCAGATTTTATCTTAAAATACAAGAACTTTTCGTGGTTCTTGTCAATTTTTGTTGGTTTTGATCTGATGAACTTCTTTCAGTCAGCTCGATCTTTCTACCTCAAAGCAAAAAGATTTTATCTTCAAATACAAGAACTTTTCGTGGTTTTGTTGATTTTCAGCAAATGAACATATTTCAGCGATCGAGAAGTTTTTTCTTCAATAGCGTCAGATTTTATCTTAAAATACAAGAACTTTTCGTGGTTCTTGTCAATTTTTGTTGGTTTTCATCTAATGAACTGATTTCAGTCAGCTGGATCTTTCTTCTTCAAAGCAAAAAGATTTTATCTTCAAATTCAAGAACTTTTCGTGGTTTTGTTGGTTTTCAGCAAATGAACATATTTCAGCGAGCTTGAAGTTTTTTCTTCAATAGCGTCAGATTTTATCTTAAAATACAAGAACTTTTCGTGGTTCTTGTCAATTTTTGTTGGTTTTGATCTGATCAACTTATTTCAGTCAGCTCGATCTTTCTACCTCAAAGCAAAAAGATTTTATCTTCAAATGCAAGAACTTTTCGTGGTTTTGTTGGTTTTCAGCAAATGAACATATTTCAGCGAGCTAGAAGTTTTTTCTTCAATCGCGTCAGATTTTATCTTAAAATACAAGAACTTTTCGTGGTTCTTGTCAATTTTTGTTGGTTTTCATCTAATGAACTTATTTCAGTCAGCTGGATCTTTCTTCTTCAAATCAAAAAGATTTTATCTTCAAATTCAAGAACTTTTCGTGGTTTTGTTGGTTTTCAGCAAATGAACATATTTCAGCGAGCTTGAAGTTTTTTCTTCAATAGCGTCAGATTTTATCTTAAAATACAAGAACTTTTCGTGGTTCTTGTCAATTTTTGTTGGTTTTCATCGAATGAACTTATTTCAGTCAGCTGGATCTTTCTTCTTCAAAGCAAAAAGATTTTATCTTCAAATTCAAGAACTTTTCGTGGTTTTGTTGGTTTTCAGCAAATGAACATATTTCAGCGAGCTTGAAGTTTTTTCTTCAGTAGCGTCAGATTTTATCTTAAAATACAAGAACTTTTCGTGGTTCTTGTTAATTTTTGTTGGTTTTCATCTAATCAACTTGTTTCAGTCAGCGAGATCTTTCTTCTTTAAAGCAAAAAGATTTTATCTTCAAATACAAGAACTTTTCGTGGTTTTTTTGATTTTCAGCAAATGAACATATTTCAGCGAGCAAGAAGTTTTTTCTTTAATAGCGTCAGATTTTATCTTAAAATACAAGAACCTTTCGTGGTTCTTGTCAATTTTTGTTGGTTTTCATCGAATGAACTTATTTCAGTCAGCTGGATCTTTCTTCTTCAAAGCAAAAAGATTTTATCTTCAAATTCAAGAACTTTTCGTGGTATTGTTGGTTTTCAGCAAATGAACATATTTCAGCGAGCTTGAAGTTTTTTCTTCAATAGCGTCAGATTTTATCTTAAAATACAAGAACTTTTCGTGGTTCTTGTCAATTTTTGTTGGTTTTGATCTGATGAACTTCTTTCAGTCAGCTCGATCTTTCTACCTCAAAGCAAAAAGATTTTATCTTCAAATACAAGAACTTTTCGTGGTTTTGTTAATTTTCAGCAAATGAACATATTTCAGCGAGCGAGAAGTTTTTTCTTTAATAGCGTCAGATTTTATCTTAAAATACAAGAACTTTTCGTGGTTCTTGTCAATTTTTGTTGGTTTTCATCTAATGAACTTGTTTCAGTCAGCTAGATCTTTCTTCTTTAATGCAAAAAGATTTTATCTTCAAATACAAGAACTTTTCGTGGTTTTGTTGATTTTCAGCAAATGAACATATTTCAGCGAGCGAGAAGTTTTTTCTTTAATAGCGTCAGATTTTATCTTAAAATACAAGAACTTTTCGTGGTTCTTGTCAATTTTTGTTGGTTTTCATCTAATGAACTTGTTTCAGTCAGCTAGATCTTTCTTCTTTAATGCAAAAAGATTTTATCTTCAAATACAAGAACTTTTCGTGGTTTTGTTGATTTTCAGCAAATGAACATATTTCAGCGAGCTCAAAGTTTTTTCTTTAATAGCGTCAGATTTTCTCTTAAAATACAAGAACTTTTCGTGGTTTTGTCAATTTTTGTTGGTTTTCATCTAATGAACTTGTTTCAGTCAGCTAGATCTTTCTTCTTTAATGCAAAAAGATTTTATCTTCAAATACAAGAACTTTTTGTGGTTTTGTTGATTTTCAGCAAATTAACATATTTCAGCGAGCTCAAAGTTTTTTCTTTAATAGCAGAAGATTTTATCTTAAAATACAAGAACTTTTCGTGGTTCTTGTCAATTTTTGTTGGTTTTCATCGAATGAACTTATTTCAGTCAGCTGGATCTTTCTTCTTCAAAGCAAAAAGATTTTATCTTCAAATTCAAGAACTTTTCGTGGTTTTGTTGGTTTTCAGCAAATGAACATATTTCAGCGAGCTAGAAGTTTTTTCTTCAATAGCGTCAGATTTTATCTTAAAATACAAGAACTTTTCGTGGTTCTTGTCAATTTTTGTTGGTTTTTATCTGATGAACTTCTTTCAGTCAGCTCGATCTTTCCACCTCAAAGCAAAAAGATTTTATCTTCAAATACAAGAACTTTTCGTGGTTATGTTAATTTTCAGCAAATGAACATATTTCAGCGAGCGAGAAGTTTTTTCTTTAATAGCGGAAGATTTTATCTTAAAATACAAGAACTTTTCGTGGTTCTGGTCAATTCTTCTGCTATCAAAGACAAAACTTTGAGCTCGCTGAAATATGTTAATTTGCTGAAAATCAACAAAACCACGAAAAGTTCTTGTATTTGAAGATAAAATCTTTTTGCATTAAAGTGGTTCTTTAAAGCAAAAAGATTTTATCTTCAAATACAAGAACTTTTCGTGGTTTTGTTGGTTTTCAGCAAATGAACATACTTCAGCGAGCTAGAAGTTTTTTCTTCAATAGCGTCAGATTTTATCTTAAAATACAAGAACTTTTCGTGGTTCTTGTCAATTTTTGTTGGTTTTCATCTAATGAACTTATTTCAGTCAGCTGGATCTTTCTTCTTCAAAGCAAAAAGATTTTATCTTCAAATTCAAGAACTTTTCGTGGTTTTGTTGGTTTTCAGCAAATGAACATATTTCAGCGAGCTTGAAGTTTTTTCTTCAACAGCGTCAGATTTTATATTACAATACAAGAACTTTTCGTGGTTCTTGTCAATTTTTGTTGGTTTTCATCAAATCAACTTGTTTCAGTCAGCGAGATCTTTCTTCTTTAAAGCAAAAAGATTTTATCTTCAAATACAAGAACTTTTCGTGGTTTTTTTAGATTTTCAGCAAATGAACATATTTCAGCGAGCAAGAAGTTTTTTCTTTAATAGCGTCAGATTTTATCTTAAAATACAAGAACTTTTCGTGGTTCTTGTCAATTTTTGTTGGTTTTCATCGAATGAACATGTTTCAGTCAGCTAGATCTTTCTTCTTTAAAGCAAAAAGATTTTATCTTCAAATACAAGAACTTTTCGTGGTTTTGTTGATTTTCAGCAAATGAACATATGTCAGCGAGCAAGAAGTTTTTTCTTTAATAGCGGAAGGTTTTATCTTAAAATACAAGAACCTTTCGTGGTTCTTGTCAATTTTTGTTGGTTTTCATCTAATGAACTTATTTCAGTCAGCTAGATCTTTCTTCTTCAAAGCAAAAATATTTTATCTTTAAATACAAGAACTTTTCGTGGTTTTGTTGATTTTCAGCAAATGAACATATTTCAGCGAGCAAGAAGTTTTTTCTTTAATAGCGTCAGATTTTATCTTAAAATACAAGAACTTTTCGTGGTTCTTGTCAATTTTTGTTGGTTTTCATCTAATGAACTTATTTCAGTCAGCGAGATCTTTCTTCTTCAAAGCAAAAAGATTTTATCTTCAAATACAAGAACTTTTCGTGGTTTTGTTGATTTTCAGCAAATGAACATATTTCAGCGATCTAGCAGTTTTTTCTTCAATAGCGTCAGATTTTATCTTAAAATAGAAGAACTTTTCGTGGTTCTTGTCAATTTTTGTTGGTTTTTATCTGATGAACTTCTTTCAGTCAGCGAGATCTTTCTACCTCAAAGCAAAAAGATTGTATCTTCAAATACAAGAACTTTTCGTGGTTTTGTTGGTTTTCAGCAAATGAACATATTTCAGCGAGCTAGAAGTTTTTTCTTCAATCGCGTCAGATTTTATCTTAAAATACAAGAACTTTTCGTGGTTCTTGTCAATTTTTGTTGGTTTTCATCGAATGAACTTATTTCAGTCAGCTGGATCTTTCTTCTTCAAAGCAAAAAGATTTTATCTTCAAATTCAAGAACTTTTCGTGGTTTTGTTGGTTTTCAGCAAATGAACATATTTCAGCGAGCTTGAAGTTTTTTCTTCAATAGCGTCAGATTTTATCTTAAAATACAAGAACTTTTCGTGGTTCTTGTCAATTTTTGTTGGTTTTGATCTGATGAACTTCTTTCAGTCAGCTCGATCTTTCTACCTCAAAGCAAAAAGATTTTATCTTCAAATACAAGAACTTTTCGTGGTTTTGTTAATTTTCAGCAAATGAACATATTTCAGCGAGCGAGAAGTTTTTTCTTTAATAGCGGAAGATTTTATCTTAAAATACAAGAACGTTTCGTGGTTCTGGTCAATTTTTGTTGGTTTTCATCTAATGAACTTATTTCAGTCAGCTAGATCTTTCTTCTTCAAAGCAAAAAGATTTTATCTTCAAATACAAGAACTTTTCGTGGTTTTGTTGATTTTCAGCAAATGAACATATTTCAGCGATCGAGAAGTTTTTTCTTCAATAGCGTCAGATTTTATCTTAAAATACAAGAACTTTTCGTGGTTCTTGTCAATTTTTGTTGGTTTTCATCTAATGAACTGATTTCAGTCAGCTGGATCTTTCTTCTTCAAAGCAAAAAGATTTTATCTTCAAATTCAAGAACTTTTCGTGGTTTTGTTGGTTTTCAGCAAATGAACATATTTCAGCGAGCTTGAAGTTTTTTCTTCAATAGCGTCAGATTTTATCTTAAAATACAAGAACTTTTCGTGGTTCTTGTCAATTTTTGTTGGTTTTGATCTGATCAACTTATTTCAGTCAGCTCGATCTTTCTACCTCAAAGCAAAAAGATTTTATCTTCAAATACAAGAACTTTTCGTGGTTTTGTTGGTTTTCAGCAAATGAACATATTTCAGCGAGCTAGAAGTTTTTTCTTCAATCGCGTCAGATTTTATCTTAAAATACAAGAACTTTTCGTGGTTCTTGTCAATTTTTGTTGGTTTTCATCTAATGAACTTATTTCAGTCAGCTGGATCTTTCTTCTTCAAATCAAAAAGATTTTATCTTCAAATTCAAGAACTTTTCGTGGTTTTGTTGGTTTTCAGCAAATGAACATATTTCAGCGAGCTTGAAGTTTTTTCTTCAATAGCGTCAGATTTTATCTTAAAATACAAGAACTTTTCGTGGTTCTTGTCAATTTTTGTTGGTTTTCATCGAATGAACTTATTTCAGTCAGCTGGATCTTTCTTCTTCAAAGCAAAAAGATTTTATCTTCAAATTCAAGAACTTTTCGTGGTTTTGTTGGTTTTCAGCAAATGAACATATTTCAGCGAGCTTGAAGTTTTTTCTTCAGTAGCGTCAGATTTTATCTTAAAATACAAGAACTTTTCGTGGTTCTTGTTAATTTTTGTTGGTTTTCATCTAATCAACTTGTTTCAGTCAGCGAGATCTTTCTTCTTTAAAGCAAAAAGATTTTATCTTCAAATACAAGAACTTTTCGTGGTTTTTTTGATTTTCAGCAAATGAACATATTTCAGCGAGCAAGAAGTTTTTTCTTTAATAGCGTCAGATTTTATCTTAAAATACAAGAACGTTTCGTGGTTCTTGTCAATTTTTGTTGGTTTTCATCGAATGAACTTATTTCAGTCAGCTGGATCTTTCTTCTTCAAAGCAAAAAGATTTTATCTTCAAATTCAAGAACTTTTCGTGGTATTGTTGGTTTTCAGCAAATGAACATATTTCAGCGAGCTTGAAGTTTTTTCTTCAATAGCGTCAGATTTTATCTTAAAATACAAGAACTTTTCGTGGTTCTTGTCAATTTTTGTTGGTTTTGATCTGATGAACTTCTTTCAGTCAGCTCGATCTTTCTACCTCAAAGCAAAAAGATTTTATCTTCAAATACAAGAACTTTTCGTGGTTTTGTTAATTTTCAGCAAATGAACATATTTCAGCGAGCGAGAAGTTTTTTCTTTAATAGCGTCAGATTTTATCTTAAAATACAAGAACTTTTCGTGGTTCTTGTCAATTTTTGTTGGTTTTCATCTAATGAACTTGTTTCAGTCAGCTAGATCTTTCTTCTTTAATGCAAAAAGATTTTATCTTCAAATACAAGAACTTTTCGTGGTTTTGTTGATTTTCAGCAAATGAACATATTTCAGCGAGCTCAAAGTTTTTTCTTTAATAGCAGAAGATTTTATCTTAAAATACAAGAACTTTTCGTGGTTCTTGTCAATTTTTGTTGGTTTTCATCGAATGAACTTATTTCAGTCAGCTGGATCTTTCTTCTTCAAAGCAAAAAGATTTTATCTTCAAATTCAAGAACTTTTCGTGGTTTTGTTGGTTTTCAGCAAATGAACATATTTCAGCGAGCTAGAAGTTTTTTCTTCAATAGCGTCAGATTTTATCTTAAAATACAAGAACTTTTCGTGGTTCTTGTCAATTTTTGTTGGTTTTTATCTGATGAACTTCTTTCAGTCAGCTCGATCTTTCCACCTCAAAGCAAAAAGATTTTATCTTCAAATACAAGAACTTTTCGTGGTTATGTTAATTTTCAGCAAATGAACATATTTCAGCGAGCGAGAAGTTTTTTCTTTAATAGCGGAAGATTTTATCTTAAAATACAAGAACTTTTCGTGGTTCTGGTCAATTCTTCTGCTATCAAAGACAAAACTTTGAGCTCGCTGAAATATGTTAATTTGCTGAAAATCAACAAAACCACGAAAAGTTCTTGTATTTGAAGATAAAATCTTTTTGCATTAAAGTGGTTCTTTAAAGCAAAAAGATTTTATCTTCAAATACAAGAACTTTTCGTGGTTTTGTTGGTTTTCAGCAAATGAACATATTTCAGCGAGCTGGAAGTTTTTTCTTCAATCGCGTCAGATTTTATCTTAAAATACAATAACTTTTCGTGGTTCTTGTCAATTTTTGTTGGTTTTCATCTGATGAACTTGTTTCAGTCAGCTAGATCTTTCTTCTTTAATGCAAAAAGATTTTATCTTCAAATACAAGAATTTTTCGTGGTTTTGTTGATTTTCAGCAAATGAACATATTTCAGCGAGCTCAAAGTTTTTTCTTTAATAGCGGAAGATTTTATCTTAAAATACAAGAACTGTTCGTGGTTCTTGTCAATTTTTGTTGGTTTTGATCTGAAGAACTTCTTTCAGTCAGCTCGATCTTTGTACCTCAAAGCAAAAAGATTTTATCTTCAAATACAAGAACTTTTCGTGGTTTTGTTGGTTTTCAGCAAATGAACATATTTCAGCGAACTAGAAGTTTTTTCTTCAATCGCGTCAGATTTTATCTTAAAATACAAGAACTTTTCGTGGTTCTTGTCAATTTTTGTTGGTTTTCATCTAATGAACTTGTTTCAGTCAGCTAGATCTTTCTTCTTTAATGCAAAAAGATTTTATCTTCAAATACAAGAACTTTTCGTGGTTTTGTTGATTTTCAGCAAATGAACATATTTCAGCGAGCTCAAAGTTTTTTCTTGAAAAGCGTCAGATTTTATCTTAAAATACAAGAACTTTTCGTGGTTCTTGTCAATTTTTGTTGGTTTTGATCTGATGAACTTCTTTCAGTCAGCTCGATCTTTCTTCTTTAATGCAAAAAGATTGTATCTTCAAATACAAGAACTTTTCGTGGTTTTGTTGATTTTCAGCAAATGAACATATTTCAGCGAACTCAAAGCTTTTTCTTTAATAGCGGAAGGTTTTATCTTAAAATACAAGAACCTTTCGTGGTTCTTGTCAATTTTTGTTGGTTTTCATCTGATGAACTTATTTCAGTCAGCTAGATCTTTCTTCTTCAAAGCAAAATGATTTTATCTTCAAATACAAGAACTTTTCGTGGTTTTGTTGGTTTTCAGCAAATGAACATACTTCAGCGAGCTAGAAGTTTTTTCTTCAATAGCGTCAGATTTTATCTTAAAATACAAGAACTTTTCGTGGTTCTTGTCAATTTTTGTTGGTTTTCATCTAATGAACTTATTTCAGTCAGCTGGATCTTTCTTCTTCAAAGCAAAAAGATTTTATCTTCAAATTCAAGAACTTTTCGTGGTTTTGTTGGTTTTCAGCAAATGAACATATTTCAGCGAGCTTGAAGTTTTTTCTTCAACAGCGTCAGATTTTATATTACAATACAAGAACTTTTCGTGGTTCTTGTCAATTTTTGTTGGTTTTCATCAAATCAACTTGTTTCAGTCAGCGAGATCTTTCTTCTTTAAAGCAAAAAGATTTTATCTTCAAATACAAGAACTTTTCGTGGTTTTTTTAGATTTTCAGCAAATGAACATATTTCAGCGAGCAAGAAGTTTTTTCTTTAATAGCGTCAGATTTTATCTTAAAATACAAGAACTTTTCGTGGTTCTTGTCAATTTTTGTTGGTTTTCATCGAATGAACATGTTTCAGTCAGCTAGATCTTTCTTCTTTAAAGCAAAAAGATTTTATCTTCAAATACAAGAACTTTTCGTGGTTTTGTTGATTTTCAGCAAATGAACATATGTCAGCGAGCAAGAAGTTTTTTCTTTAATAGCGGAAGGTTTTATCTTAAAATACAAGAACCTTTCGTGGTTCTTGTCAATTTTTGTTGGTTTTCATCTAATGAACTTATTTCAGTCAGCTAGATCTTTCTTCTTCAAAGCAAAAATATTTTATCTTTAAATACAAGAACTTTTCGTGGTTTTGTTGATTTTCAGCAAATGAACATATTTCAGCGAGCAAGAAGTTTTTTCTTTAATAGCGT
This sequence comes from Heptranchias perlo, assembly GCF_035084215.1. NCBI lineage: Eukaryota > Metazoa > Chordata > Chondrichthyes > Hexanchiformes > Hexanchidae > Heptranchias > Heptranchias perlo. Next base: position 80,269,911 of record NC_090330.1, read on the forward strand.
CAGATTTTATCTTAAAATACAAGAACTTTTCGTGGTTCTTGTCAATTTTTGTTGGTTTTCATCTAATGAACTTATTTCAGTCAGCGAGATCTTTCTTCTTCAAAGCAAAAAGATTTTATCTTCAAATACAAGAACTTTTCGTGGTTTTGTTGATTTTCAGCAAATGAACATATTTCAGCGATCTAGCAGTTTTTTCTTCAATAGCGTCAGATTTTATCTTAAAATAGAAGAACTTTTCGTGGTTCTTGTCAATTTTTGTTGGTTTTTATCTGATGAACTTCTTTCAGTCAGCGAGATCTTTCTACCTCAAAGCAAAAAGATTTTATCTTCAAATACAAGAACTTTTCGTGGTTTTGTTGGTTTTCAGCAAATGAACATATTTCAGCGAGCTAGAAGTTTTTTCTTCAATCGCGTCAGATTTTATCTTAAAATACAAGAACTTTTCGTGGTTCTTGTCAATTTTTGTTGGTTTTCATCGAATGAACTTATTTCAGTCAGCTGGATCTTTCTTCTTCAAAGCAAAAAGATTTTATCTTCAAATTCAAGAACTTTTCGTGGTTTTGTTGGTTTTCAGCAAATGAACATATTTCAGCGAGCTTGAAGTTTTTTCTTCAATAGCGTCAGATTTTATCTTAAAATACAAGAACTTTTCGTGGTTCTTGTCAATTTTTGTTGGTTTTGATCTGATGAACTTCTTTCAGTCAGCTCGATCTTTCTACCTCAAAGCAAAAAGATTTTATCTTCAAATACAAGAACTTTTCGTGGTTTTGTTAATTTTCAGCAAATGAACATATTTCAGCGAGCGAGAAGTTTTTTCTTTAATAGCGGAAGATTTTATCTTAAAATACAAGAACGTTTCGTGGTTCTGGTCAATTTTTGTTGGTTTTCATCTAATGAACTTATTTCAGTCAGCTAGATCTTTCTTCTTCAAAGCAAAAAGATTTTATCTTCAAATACAAGAACTTTTCGTGGTTTTGTTGATTTTCAGCAAATGAACATATTTCAGCGATCGAGAAGTTTTTTCTTCAATAGCGTCAGATTTTATCTTAAAATACAAGAACTTTTCGTGGTTCTTGTCAATTTTTGTTGGTTTTCATCTAATGAACTGATTTCAGTCAGCTGGATCTTTCTTCTTCAAAGCAAAAAGATTTTATCTTCAAATTCAAGAACTTTTCGTGGTTTTGTTGGTTTTCAGCAAATGAACATATTTCAGCGAGCTTGAAGTTTTTTCTTCAATAGCGTCAGATTTTATCTTAAAATACAAGAACTTTTCGTGGTTCTTGTCAATTTTTGTTGGTTTTGATCTGATCAACTTATTTCAGTCAGCTCGATCTTTCTACCTCAAAGCAAAAAGATTTTATCTTCAAATACAAGAACTTTTCGTGGTTTTGTTGGTTTTCAGCAAATGAACATATTTCAGCGAGCTAGAAGTTTTTTCTTCAATAGCGTCAGATTTTATCTTAAAATACAAGAACTTTTCGTGGTTCTTGTCAATTTTTGTTGGTTTTCATCGAATGAACTTATTTCAGTCAGCTGGATCTTTCTTCTTCAAAGCAAAAAGATTTTATCTTCAAATTCAAGAACTTTTCGTGGTTTTGTTGGTTTTCAGCAAATGAACATATTTCAGCGAGCTTGAAGTTTTTTCTTCAGTAGCGTCAGATTTTATCTTAAAATACAAGAACTTTTCGTGGTTCTTGTTAATTTTTGTTGGTTTTCATCTAATCAACTTGTTTCAGTCAGCGAGATCTTTCTTCTTTAAAGCAAAAAGATTTTATCTTCAAATACAAGAACTTTTCGTGGTTTTTTTGATTTTCAGCAAATGAACATATTTCAGCGAGCAAGAAGTTTTTTCTTTAATAGCGTCAGATTTTATCTTAAAATACAAGAACGTTTCGTGGTTCTTGTCAATTTTTGTTGGTTTTCATCGAATGAACTTATTTCAGTCAGCTGGATCTTTCTTCTTCAAAGCAAAAAGATTTTATCTTCAAATTCAAGAACTTTTCGTGGTATTGTTGGTTTTCAGCAAATGAACATATTTCAGCGAGCTTGAAGTTTTTTCTTCAATAGCGTCAGATTTTATCTTAAAATACAAGAACTTTTCGTGGTTCTTGTCAATTTTTGTTGGTTTTGATCTGATGAACTTCTTTCAGTCAGCTCGATCTTTCTACCTCAAAGCAAAAAGATTTTATCTTCAAATACAAGAACTTTTCGTGGTTTTGTTAATTTTCAGCAAATGAACATATTTCAGCGAGCGAGAAGTTTTTTCTTTAATAGCGTCAGATTTTATCTTAAAATACAAGAACTTTTCGTGGTTCTTGTCAATTTTTGTTGGTTTTCATCTAATGAACTTGTTTCAGTCAGCTAGATCTTTCTTCTTTAATGCAAAAAGATTTTATCTTCAAATACAAGAACTTTTCGTGGTTTTGTTGATTTTCAGCAAATGAACATATTTCAGCGAGCTCAAAGTTTTTTCTTTAATAGCAGAAGATTTTATCTTAAAATACAAGAACTTTTCGTGGTTCTTGTCAATTTTTGTTGGTTTTCATCGAATGAACTTATTTCAGTCAGCTGGATCTTTCTTCTTCAAAGCAAAAAGATTTTATCTTCAAATTCAAGAACTTTTCGTGGTTTTGTTGGTTTTCAGCAAATGAACATATTTCAGCGAGCTAGAAGTTTTTTCTTCAATAGCGTCAGATTTTATCTTAAAATACAAGAACTTTTCGTGGTTCTTGTCAATTTTTGTTGGTTTTTATCTGATGAACTTCTTTCAGTCAGCTCGATCTTTCCACCTCAAAGCAAAAAGATTTTATCTTCAAATACAAGAACTTTTCGTGGTTATGTTAATTTTCAGCAAATGAACATATTTCAGCGAGCGAGAAGTTTTTTCTTTAATAGCGGAAGATTTTATCTTAAAATACAAGAACTTTTCGTGGTTCTGGTCAATTCTTCTGCTATCAAAGACAAAACTTTGAGCTCGCTGAAATATGTTAATTTGCTGAAAATCAACAAAACCACGAAAAGTTCTTGTATTTGAAGATAAAATCTTTTTGCATTAAAGTGGTTCTTTAAAGCAAAAAGATTTTATCTTCAAATACAAGAACTTTTCGTGGTTTTGTTGGTTTTCAGCAAATGAACATATTTCAGCGAGCTGGAAGTTTTTTCTTCAATCGCGTCAGATTTTATCTTAAAATACAATAACTTTTCGTGGTTCTTGTCAATTTTTGTTGGTTTTCATCTGATGAACTTGTTTCAGTCAGCTAGATCTTTCTTCTTTAATGCAAAAAGATTTTATCTTCAAATACAAGAACTTTTCGTGGTTTTGTTGATTTTCAGCAAATGAACATATTTCAGCGAGCTCAAAGTTTTTTCTTTAATAGCGGAAGATTTTATCTTAAAATACAAGAACTGTTCGTGGTTCTTGTCAATTTTTGTTGGTTTTGATCTGAAGAACTTCTTTCAGTCAGCTCGATCTTTGTACCTCAAAGCAAAAAGATTTTATCTTCAAATACAAGAACTTTTCGTGGTTTTGTTGGTTTTCAGCAAATGAACATATTTCAGCGAACTAGAAGTTTTTTCTTCAATCGCGTCAGATTTTATCTTAAAATACAAGAACTTTTCGTGGTTCTTGTCAATTTTTGTTGGTTTTCATCTAATGAACTTGTTTCAGTCAGCTAGATCTTTCTTCTTTAATGCAAAAAGATTTTATCTTCAAATACAAGAACTTTTCGTGGTTTTGTTGATTTTCAGCAAATGAACATATTTCAGCGAGCTCAAAGTTTTTTCTTTAATAGCGTCAGATTTTATCTTAAAATACAAGAACTTTTCGTGGTTCTTGTCAATTTTTGTTGGTTTTGATCTGATGAACTTCTTTCAGTCAGCTCGATCTTTCTTCTTTAATGCAAAAAGATTGTATCTTCAAATACAAGAACTTTTCGTGGTTTTGTTGATTTTCAGCAAATGAACATATTTCAGCGAACTCAAAGCTTTTTCTTTAATAGCGGAAGGTTTTATCTTAAAATACAAGAACCTTTCGTGGTTCTTGTCAATTTTTGTTGGTTTTCATCTGATGAACTTATTTCAGTCAGCTAGATCTTTCTTCTTCAAAGCAAAATGATTTTATCTTCAAATACAAGAACTTTTCGTGGTTTTGTTGGTTTTCAGCAAATGAACATACTTCAGCGAGCTAGAAGTTTTTTCTTCAATAGCGTCAGATTTTATCTTAAAATACAAGAACTTTTCGTGGTTCTTGTCAATTTTTGTTGGTTTTCATCTAATGAACTTATTTCAGTCAGCTGGATCTTTCTTCTTCAAAGCAAAAAGATTTTATCTTCAAATTCAAGAACTTTTCGTGGTTTAGTTGGTTTTCAGCAAATGAACATATTTCAGCGAGCTTGAAGTTTTTTCTTCAATAGCGTCAGATTTTATATTAAAATACAAGAACTTTTCGTGGTTCTTGTCAATTTTTGTTGGTTTTCATCAAATCAACTTGTTTCAGTCAGCGAGATCTTTCTTCTTTAAAGCAAAAAGATTTTATCTTCAAATACAAGAACTTTTCGTGGTTTTTTTAGATTTTCAGCAAATGAACATATTTCAGCGAGCAAGAAGTTTTTTCTTTAATAGCGTCAGATTTTATCTTAAAATACAAGAACTTTTCGTGGTTCTTGTCAATTTTTGTTGGTTTTCATCGAATGAACATGTTTCAGTCAGCTAGATCTTTCTTCTTTAATGCAAAAAGATTTTATCTTCAAATACAAGAACTTTTCGTGGTTTTGTTGATTTTCAGCAAATGAACATATTTCAGCGAGCAAGAAGTTTTTTCTTTAATAGCGGAAGGTTTTATCTTAAAATACAAGAACTTTTCGTGGTTCTTGTCAATTTTGTTGCTTTGAGGTAGAAAGATCGAGCTGACTGAAAGAAGTTCATCAGATCAAAACCAACAAAAATTGACAAGAACCACGAAAAGTTCTGGTATTATAAGATAAATTCTAACGCTATTGAAGAAAAAACTTCAAGCTCGCTGAAATATGTTCATTTGCTGAAAACCAACAAAACCACGAAAAGTTCTTGAATTTGAAGATAAAATCTTTTTGCATTAAAGAAGAAAGATCTAGCTGACTGAAACAAGTTCATTAGATGAAAACCAACAAAAATTGACAAGAACCATGAAAAGTTCTTGTATTTTAAGATACAATCTTTTTGCATTAAAGAAGAAAGATCGAGCTGACTGAAAGAAGTTCATCAGATCAAAACCAACAAAAATTGACAAGAACCACGAAAAGTTCTTGTATTTTAAGATAAAATCTGACGCTATTAAAGAAAAAACTTTGAGCTCGCTGAAATATGTTCATTTGCTGAAAATCAACAAAACCACGAAAAGTTCTTGTATTTGAAGATAAAATCTTTTTGCATTAAAGAAGAAAGATCTAGCTGACTGAAACAAGTTCATTAGATGAAAACCAACAAAAATTGACAAGAACCACGAAAAGTTCTTGTATTTTAAGATAAAATCTGACGCGATTGAAGAAAAAACTTCTAGTTCGCTGAAATATGTTCATTTGCTGAAAACCAACAAAACCACGAAAAGTTCTTGTATTTGAAGATAAAATCTTTTTGCTTTGAGGTAGAAAGATCGAGCTGACTGAAAGAAGTTCATCAGATCAAAACCAACAAAAATTGACAAGAACCACGAAAAGTTCTTGTATTTTAAGATAAAATCTGACGCTATTGAAGAAAAAACTTCAAGCTCGCTGAAATATGTTCATTTGCTGAAAACCAACAAAACCACGAAAAGTTCTTGTATTTGAAGATAAAATCTTTTTGCTTTGAAGAAGAAAGATCTAGCTGACTGAAACAAGTTCATTAGATGAAAACCAACAAAAATTGACAAGAACCACGAAAAGTTCTTGTATTTTAAGATAAAATCTGACGCTATTAAAGAAAAAACTTTGAGCTCGCTGAAATATGTTCATTTGCTGAAAATCAACAAAACCACGAAAAGTTCTTGTATTGAAGATAAAATCTTTTTGTATTAAAGAAGAAAGATCTAGCTGACTGAAACAAGATCATTGGATGAAAACCAACCAAAATTGACAAGAACCACGAAAGGTTCTTGTATTTTAAGATAAAACCTTCCGCTATTAAAGAAAAAACTTTGAGCTCGCTGAAATATGTTAATTTGCTGAAAATCAACAAAACCACGAAAAGTTCTTGTATTTGAAGATAAAATCTTTTTGCTTTGAGGAATAAAGAATGAGCTGACTGAAATAAGTTCATTAGATGAAAACCAACAAAAATTGACAAGAACCACGAAAAGTTCTTGTATTTTAAGATAAAATCTGACGCTATTGAAGAAAAAACTTCTAGCTCGCTGAAATATGTTCATTTGCTGAAAACCAACAAAACCACGAAAAGTTCTTGTATTTGAAGATAAAATCTTTTTGGTTTGAGGAAGAAAGATCGAGCTGACTGAAATAAGTTCATTAGATGAAAACCAACAAAAATTGACAAGAACCACGAAAAGTTCTTGTATTTCAAGATAAAATCTTCCGCTATTGAAGAAAAAACTTCTAGCTCGCTGAAATATGTTCATTTGCTGAAAACCAACAAAACCACGAAAAGTTCTTGTATTTGAAGATAAAATCTTTTTGCTTTGAAGAAGAAAGATCTAGCTGACTGAAATAAGTTCATTAGATGAAAACCAACAAAAATTGACAAGAACCACGAAAAGATCTTGTATTTTAAGATAAAATCTGACGCTATTAAAGAAAAAACTTCTTGCTCACTGAAATATGTTCATTTGCTGAAAATCAACAAAACCACGAAAAGTTCTTGTATTTGAAGATAAAATCTTTTTGCATTAAAGAAGAAAGATCCAGCTGACTGAAACAAGTTCATTAGATGAAAACCAACAAAAATTGACAAGAACCATGAAAAGTTCTTGTATTTTAAGATAAAATCTGACGCTATTAAAGAAAAAACTTCTCGCTCGCTGAAATATGTTCATTTGCTGAAAATTAACAAAACCACGAAAAGTTCTTGTATTTGAAGATAAAATCGTTTTGCTTTGAAGAAGAAAGATCTAGCTGACTGAAATAAGTTCATTAGATGAAAACCAACAAAAATTGACAAGAACCACGAAAAGTTCTTGTATTTTAAGATAAAATCTTCCGCTATTAAAGATAAAAACTTTGAGCTCGCTGAAATATGTTCATTTGCTGAAAATCAACAAAACCACGAAAAGTTCTTGTATTTGAAGATAAAATCTTTTTGCATTAAAGAAGTAAGATCTAGCTGACTGAAACAAGTTCATTAGATGAAAACCAACCAAAATTGACAAGAACCACGAAAAGTTCTTGAATTTTAAGATAAAATCTGACGCTATTGAAGAAAAAACTTCTAGCTCGCTGAAACATGTTCTTTTGCTGAAAACCAACAAAACCACGAAAAGTTCTTGTATTTGAAGATAAAATCTTTTTGCTTTGAAGAAGAAAGATCTAGCTGACTGAAATAAGTTCATTAGATGAAAACCAACAAAAATTGACAAGAACCACGAAAGGTTCTTGTATTTTAAGATAAAACCTTCCGCTATTAAAGAAAAAACTTTGAGCTCGCTGAAATATGTTCATTTGCTGAAAATCAACAAAACCACGAAAAGTTCTTGTATTTGAAGATAAAATCTTTTTGCTTTGACGAAGAAAGATCGAGCTGACTGAAATAAGTTCATTAGATGAAAACCAACAAAAATTGACAAGAACCACGAAAAGTTCTTGTATTTCAAGATAAAATCTGACGCTATTGAAGAAAAAACTTCTAGCTCGCTGAAATATGTTCATTTGCTGAAAACCAACAAAACCACGAAAAGTTCTTGAATTTGAAGATAAAATCTTTTTGCTTTGAAGAAGAAAGATCTAGCTGACTGAAATAAGTTCATTCGATGAAAACCAACAAAAATTGACAAGAACCACGAAAAGTTCTTGTATTTTAAGATAAAATCTGACGCTATTAAAGAATAAACTTCTTGCTCGCTGAAATATGTTCATTTGCTGAAAATCAACAAAACCACGAAAAGTTCTTGTATTTGAAGATAAAATCTTTTTGCATTAAAGAAGAAAGATCTAGCTGACTGAAACAAGTTCATTAGATGAAAACCAACAAAAATTGACAAGAACCATGAAAAGTTCTTGTATTTTAAGATAAAATCTGACGCTATTAAAGAAAAAACTTCTCGCTCGCTGAAATATGTTCATTTGATGAAAATTAACAAAACCACGAAAAGTTCTTGTATTTGAAGATAAAATCTTTTTGCTTTGAGGTAGAAAGATCGAGCTGACTGAAAGAAGTTCATCAGATCAAAACCAACAAAAATTGACAAGAACCACGAAAAGTTCTGGTATTATAAGATAAATTCTGACGCTATTGAAGAAAAAACTTCAAGCTCGCTGAAATATGTTCATTTGCTGAAAACCAACAAAACCACGAAAAGTTCTTGAATTTGAAGATAAAATCGTTTTGCTTTGAAGAAGAAAGATCTAGCTGACTGAAATAAGTTCATTAGATGAAAACCAACAAAAATTGACAAGAACCACGAAAAGTTCTTGTATTTTAAGATAAAATCTTCCGCTATTAAAGATAAAAACTTTGAGCTCGCTGAAATATGTTCATTTGCTGAAAATCAACAAAACCACGAAAAGTTCTTGTATTTGAAGATAAAATCTTTTTGCATTAAAGAAGTAAGATCTAGCTGACTGAAACAAGTTCATTAGATGAAAACCAACCAAAATTGACAAGAACCACGAAAAGTTCTTGAATTTTAAGATAAAATCTGACGCTATTGAAGAAAAAACTTCTAGCTCGCTGAAACATGTTCTTTTGCTGAAAACCAACAAAACCACGAAAAGTTCTTGTATTTGAAGATAAAATCTTTTTGCTTTGAAGAAGAAAGATCTAGCTGACTGAAATAAGTTCATTAGATGAAAACCAACAAAAATTGACAAGAACCACGAAAGGTTCTTGTATTTTAAGATAAAACCTTCCGCTATTAAAGAAAAAACTTTGAGCTCGCTGAAATATGTTCATTTGCTGAAAATCAACAAAACCACGAAAAGTTCTTGTATTTGAAGATAAAATCTTTTTGCTTTGACGAGGAAAGATCGAGCTGACTGAAATAAGTTCATTAGATGAAAACCAACAAAAATTGACAAGAACCACGAAAAGTTCTTGTATTTCAAGATAAAATCTGACGCTATTGAAGAAAAAACTTCTAGCTCGCTGAAATATGTTCATTTGCTGAAAACCAACAAAACCACGAAAAGTTCTTGAATTTGAAGATAAAATCTTTTTGCTTTGAAGAAGAAAGATCTAGCTGACTGAAATAAGTTCATTCGATGAAAACCAACAAAAATTGACAAGAACCACGAAAAGTTCTTGTATTTTAAGATAAAATCTGACGCTATTAAAGAAAAAACTTCTTGCTCGCTGAAATATGTTCATTTGCTGAAAATCAACAAAACCACGAAAAGTTCTTGTATTTGAAGATAAAATCTTTTTGCATTAAAGAAGAAAGATCTAGCTGACTGAAACAAGTTCATTAGATGAAAACCAACAAAAATTGACAAGAACCATGAAAAGTTCTTGTATTTTAAGATAAAATCTGACGCTATTAAAGAAAAAACTTCTCGCTCGCTGAAATATGTTCATTTGATGAAAATTAACAAAACCACGAAAAGTTCTTGTATTTGAAGATAAAATCTTTTTGCTTTGAGGTAGAAAGATCGAGCTGACTGAAAGAAGTTCATCAGATCAAAACCAACAAAAATTGACAAGAACCACGAAAAGTTCTGGTATTTTAAGATAAATTCTGACGCTATTGAAGAAAAAACTTCAAGCTCGCTGAAATATGTTCATTTGCTGAAAACCAACAAAACCACGAAAAGTTCTTCAATTTGAAGATAAAATCTTTTTGCTTTGAAGAAGAAAGATCTAGCTGACTGAAATAAGTTCATTAGATGAAAACCAACAAAAATTGACAAGAACCACGAAAAGTTCTTGTATTTTAAGACAAAATCTGACGCTATTGAAGAAAAAACTTCAAGCTCGCTGAAATATGTTCATTTGCTGAAAACCAACAAAACCACGAAAAGTTCTTGTATTTGAAGATAAAATCTTTTTGCTTTGAAGAAGAAAGATCTAGCTGACTGAAATAAGTTCATTAGATGAAAACCAACAAAAATTGACAAGAACCACGAAAAGTTCTTGTATTTTAAGATAAAATCTGACGCTATTAAAGAAAAAACTTCTTGCTCGCTGAAATATGTTCATTTGCTGAAAATCAACAAAACCACGAAAAGTTCTTGTATTTGAAGATAAAATCTTTTTGCATTAAAGAAGAAAGATCTTGCTGACTGAAACAAGTTCATTAGATGAAAACCAACAAAAATTGACAAGAACCACGAAAAGTTCTTGTATTTTAAGATAAAATCTGACGCTATTAAAGAAAAAACTTCTCGCTCGCTGAAATATGTTCATTTGCTGAAAATTAACAAAACCACGAAAAGTTCTTGTATTTGAAGATAAAATCTTTTTGCTTTGAGGTAGAAAGATCGAGCTGACTGAAAGAAGTTCTTCAGATCAAAACCAACAAAAATTGACAAGAACCACGAAAAGTTCTTGTATTTTAAGATAAAATCTGACGCTATTGAAGAAAAAACTTCAAGCTCGCTGAAATATGTCCATTTGCTGAAAACCAACAAAACCACGAAAAGTTCTTGAATTTGAAAATAAAATCTTTTTGCTTTGAAGAATAAAGTTCCAGCTGACTGAAATAAGTTCATTCGATGAAAACCAACAAAAATTGACAAGTACCACGAAAAGTTCTTGTATTTTAAGATAAAATCTGACGCTATTGAAGAAAAAACTTCTAGCTCGCTGAAATATGTTCATTTGCTGAAAACCAACAAAACCACGAAAAGTTCTTGTATTTGAAGATAAAATCTTTTTGCTTTGAAGAAGAAAGATCTAGCTGACTGAAATAAGTTCATTAGATGAAAACCAACAAAAATTGACAAGAACCACGAAAGGTTCTTGTATTTTAAGATAAAACCTTCCGCTATTAAAGAAAAAACTTTGAGCTCGCTGAAATATGTTCATTTGCTGAAAAACAACAAAACCACGAAAAGTTCTTGTATTTGAAGATAAAATCTTTTTGCTTTGAGGAAGAAAGATCGAGCTGACTGAAATAAGTTCATTGGATGAAAACCAACAAAAATTGCAAGAACCACGCAAAGTTCTTGTATTTTAAGATAAAATCTGACGCTATTGAAGAAAAAACTTCTCGCTCACTGAAATATGTTCATTTGCTGAAAATTAACAAAACCACGAAAAGTTCTTGTATTTGAAGATAAAATCTTTTTGCTTTGAGGTAGAAAGATCTAGCTGACTGAAAGAAGTTCATCAGATCAAAGCCAACAAAAATTGACAAGAACCACGAAAAGTTCTTTTATTTTAAGATAAAATCTGACGCTATTGAAGAAAAAACTTCAAGCTCGCTGAAATATGTTCATTTGCTGAAAACCAACAAAACCACGAAAAGTTCTTGAATTTGAAGATAAAATCTTTTTGCTTTGAAGAAGAAAGATCCAGCTGACTGAAATAAGTTCATTAGATGAAAACCAACAAAAATTGACAAGAACCACGAAAAGGTCTTGTATTTTAAGATAAAATCTGACGCGATTGAAGAAAAAACTTCAGCTCGCTGAAATATGTTCATTTGCTGAAAACCAACAAAACCACGAAAAGTTCTTCTATTTGAAGATAAAATCTTTTTGCATTAAAGAAGAAAGATCTTGCTGACTGAAACAAGTTCATGAGATGAAAACCAACAAAAATTGACAAGAACCACGAAAAGTTCTTGTATTTTAAGATAAAATCTGACGCTATTAAAGAAAAAACTTCTCGCTCGCTGAAATATGTTCATTTGCTGAAAATTAACAAAACCACGAAAAGTTCTTGTATTTGAAGATAAAATCTTTTTGCTTTGAGGTAGAAAGATCGAGCTGACTGAAAGAAGTTCTTCAGATCAAAACCAACAAAAATTGACAAGAACCACGAAAAGTTCTTGTATTTTAAGATAAAATCTGACGCTATTGAAGAAAAAACTTCAAGCTCGCTGAAATATGTCCATTTGCTGAAAACCAACAAAACCACGAAAAGTTCTTGAATTTGAAAATAAAATCTTTTTGCTTTGAAGAAGAAAGTTCCAGCTGACTGAAATAAGTTCATTCGATGAAAACCAACAAAAATTGACAAGTACCACGAAAAGTTCTTGTATTTTAAGATAAAATCTGACGCTATTGAAGAAAAAACTTCGAGCTCGCTGAAATATGTTCATTTGCTGAAAACCAACAAAACCACGAAAAGTTCTTGTATTTGAAGATAAAATCTTTTTGCTTTGAAGAAGAAAGATCTAGCTGACTGAAATAAGTTCATTAGATGAAAACCAACAAAAATTGACAAGAACCACGAAAGGTTCTTGTATTTTAAGATAAAACCTTCCGCTATTAAAGAAAAAACTTTGAGCTCGCTGAAATATGTTCATTTGCTGAAAAACAACAAAACCACGAAAAGTTCTTGTATTTGAAGATAAAATCTTTTTGCTTTGAGGAAGAAAGATCGAGCTGACTGAAATAAGTTCATTGGATGAAAACCAACAAAAATTGCAAGAACCACGCAAAGTTCTTGTATTTTAAGATAAAATCTGACGCTATTGAAGAAAAAACTTCTCGCTCACTGAAATATGTTCATTTGCTGAAAATTAACAAAACCACGAAAAGTTCTTGTATTTGAAGATAAAATCTTTTTGCTTTGAGGTAGAAAGATCTAGCTGACTGAAAGAAGTTCATCAGATCAAAGCCAACAAAAATTGACAAGAACCACGAAAAGTTCTTTTATTTTAAGATAAAATCTGACGCTATTGAAGAAAAAACTTCAAGCTCGCTGAAATAATGTTCATTTGCTGAAAACCAACAAAACCACGAAAAGTTCTTGAATTTGAAGATAAAATCTTTTTGCTTTGAAGAAGAAAGATCCAGCTGACTGAAATAAGTTCATTAGATGAAAACCAACAAAAATTGACAAGAACCACGAAAAGGTCTTGTATTTTAAGATAAAATCTGACGCGATTGAAGAAAAAACTTCAGCTCGCTGAAATATGTTCATTTGCTGAAAACCAACAAAACCACGAAAAGTTCTTGTATTTGAAGATAAAATCTTTTTGCTTTGAAGAAGAAAGATCTAGCTGACTGAAATAGCTTCATTCGATGAAAACCAACAAAAATTGACAAGAACCACGAAAAGTTCTTGTATTTTAAGATAAAATCTTCCGCTATTAAAGAAAAAACTTTGAGCTCGCTGAAATATGTTCATTTGCTGAAAATCAACAAAACCACGAAAAGTTCTTGTATTTGAAGATAAAATCTTTTTGCATTAAAGAAGAAAGATCTAGCTGACTGAAACAAGTTCATTAGATGACACCAACAAAAATTGCCAAGAACCACGAAAAGTTCTTGTATTTTAAGATAAAATCTGACGCTATTGAAGAAAAAACTTCTAGCTCGCTGAAATAAGTTCATTTGCTGAAAACCAACAAAACCACGAAAAGTTCTTGTATTTGAAGATAAAATCTTTTTGCTTTGAAGAAGAAAGATCTAGCTGACTGAAATAAGTTCATTAGATGAAAACCAACAAAAATTGACAAGAACCACGAAAAGTTCTTGTATTTTAAGATAAAAGCTTCCGCTATTAAAGAAAAAACTTTGAGCTCGCTGAAATATGTTCATTTGCTGAAAATCAACAAAACCACGAAAAGTTCTTGTATTTGAAGATAAAATCTTTTTGCATTAAAGAAGAAAGATCTAGCTGACTGAAACAAGTTCATGAGATGAAAACCAACAAAAATTGACAAGAACCACGAAAAGTTCTTGTATTTTAAGATAAAATCTGACGCGATTGAAGAAAAAACTTCTAGCTCGCTGAAATATGTTCATTTGCTGAAAACCAACAAAACCACGAAAAGTTCTTGTATTTGAAGATAAAATCTTTTTGCTTTGAAGAAGAAAGATCGAGCTGACTGAAATAAGTTCATTAGATGAAAACCAACAAAAATTGACAAGAACCACGAAAAGTTCTTGTATTTTAAGATAAAAGCTTCCGCTATTAAAGAAAAAACTTTGAGCTCGCTGAAATATGTTCATTTGCTGAAAACCAACAAAACCACGAAAAGTTCTTGTATTTGAAGATAAAATCTTTTTGCTTTGAAGAAGAAAGATCTAGCTGACTGAAATAAGTTCATTAGATAAAAACCAACAAAAATTGACAAGAACCACGAAAAGTTCTTGTATTTTAAGATAAAAGCTTCCGCTATTAAAGAAAAAACTTTGAGCTCGCTGAAATATGTTCATTTGCTGAAAATCAACAAAACCACGAAAAGTTCTTGTATTTGAAGATAAAATCTTTTTGCATTAAAGAAGAAAGATCTAGCTGACTGAAACAAGTTCATTAGATGAAAAGCAACAAAAATTGTCAAGAACCACGAAAAGTTCTTGTATTTTAAGATAAAATCTGACGCGATTGAAGAAAAAACTTCTAGCTCGCTGAAATATGTTCATTTGCTGAAAACCAACAAAACCACGAAAAGTTCTTGTATTTGAAGATAAAATCTTTTTGCTTTGAAGAAGAAAGATCTAGCTGACTGAAATAAGTTCATTAGATGAAAACCAACAAAAATTGACAAGAACCACGAAAAGTTCTTGTATTTTAAGATAAAATCTTCTGCTATCAAAGAAAAAACTTTGAGCTCGCTGAAATATGTTCATTTGCTGAAAATCAACAAAACCACGAAAAGTTCTTGTATTTGAACATAAAATCTTTTTGCTTTGAAGAAGAAAGATCTAGCTGACTGAAATAAGTTCATTAGATGAAAACCAACAAAAATTGACAAGAACCACGAAAAGTTCTTGTATTTGAAGATAAAATCTTTTTGCTTTAAGGTAGAAAGATCGAGCTGTCTGAAAGAAGTTCATCCGATCAAAACCAACAAAGATTGACAAGAACCACGAAAAGTTCTTGTATTTTAAGATAAATTCTGACGCTATTGAAGAAAAAACTTCAAGCTCGCTGAAATATGTTCATTTGCTGAAAACCAACAAAACCACGAAAAGTTCTTGAATTTGAAGATAAAATCTTTTTGCTTTGAAGAAGAAAGATCCAGCTGACTGAAATAAGTTCATTAGATGAAAACCAACAAAAATTGACAAGATCCACGAAAAGTTCTTGTATTTTAAGACAAAATCTGACGCGATTGAAGAAAAAACTTCTCGCTCGCTGAAATATGTTCATTTGCTGAAAACCAACAAAACCACGAAAAGTTCTTGTATTTGAAGATAAAATCTTTTTGCTTTGAAGAAGAAAGATCTAGCTGACTGAAATAAGTTCATTAGATGAAAACCAACAAAAATTGACAAGAACCACGAAAAGTTCTTGTATTTTAAGATAAAATCTTCCGCTATTAAAGAAAAAACTTTGAGCTCGCTGAAATATGTTCATTTGCTGAAAACCAACAAAACCACGAAAAGTTCTTGAATTTGAAGATAAAATCTTTTTGCTTTGAAGAAGAAAGATCTAGCTGACTGAAATAAGTTCATCAGATGAAAACCAACAAAAATTGACAAGAACCACGAAAAGGTCTTGTATTTTAAGATAAAATCTGACGCGATTGAAGAAAAAACTTCTTGCTCGCTGAAATATGTTCATTTGCTGAAAACCAACAAAACCACGAAAAGTTCTTGTATTTTAAGATAAAATCTTCCGCTATTAAAGAAAAAACTTCTAGCTCGCTGAAATATGTTCATTTGCTGAAAACCAACAAAACCACGAAAAGTTCTTGTATTTGAAGATAAAATCTTTTTGCTTTGAAGAAGAAAAATCTAGCTGACTGAAATAAGTTCATTAGATGAAAACCAACAAAAATTGACAAGAACCACGAAAAGTTCTTGTATTTTAAGATAAAATCTTCCGCTATTAAAGAAAAAACTTTGAGCTCGCTGAAATATGTTCATTTGCTGAAAATCAACAAAACCACGAAAAGTTCTTGTATTTGAAGATAAAATCTTTTTGCATTAAAGAAGAAAGATCTAGCTGACTGAAACAAGTTCATTAGATGAAAACCAACAAAAATTGTCAAGAACCACGAAAAGTTCTTGTATTTTAAGATAAAATCTGACGCGATTGAAGAAAAAACTTCCAGCTCGCTGAAATATGTTCATTTGCTGAAAACCAACAAAACCACGAAAAGTTCTTGTATTTGAAGATAAAATCTTTTTGCTTTGAAGAAGAAAGATCTAGCTGACTGAAATAAGTTCATTAGATGAAAACCAACAAAAATTGACAAGAACCACGAAAAGTTCTTGTATTTTAAGATAAAATCTTCCGCTATTAAAGAAAAAACTTTGAGCTCGCTGAAATATGTCCATTTGCTGAAAACCAACAAAACCACGAAAAGTTCTTGTATTTGAAGATAAAATCTTTTTGCTTTGAAGAAGAAAGATCTAGCTGACTGAAATAAGTTCATTAGATGAAAACCAACAAAAATTGACAAGAACCACGAAAGGTTCTTGTATTTTAAGATAAAACCTGCCGCTATTAAAGAAAAAACTTTGAGCTCGCTGAAATATGTTCATTTGCTGAAAATCAACAAAACCACGAAAAGTTCTTGTATTTGAAGATAAAATCTTTTTGCTTTGAGGTAGAAAGATCGAGCTGTCTGAAAGAAGTTCATCCGATCAAAACCAACAAAAATTGACAAGAACCACGAAAAGTTCTTGTATTTTAAGATAAATTCTGACGCGATTGAAGAAAAAACTTCTCGCTCGCTGAAATATGTTCATTTGCTGAAAACCAACAAAACCACGAAAAGTTCTTGTATTTGAAGATAAAATCTTTTTGCTTTGAAGAAGAAAGATCTAGCTGACTGAAATAAGTTCATTAGATGAAAACCAACAAAAATTGACAAGAACCACGAAAAGTTCTTGTATTTTAAGATAAAATCTTCCGCTATTAAAGAAAAAACTTTGAGCTCGCTGAAATATGTCCATTTGCTGAAAACCAACAAAACCACGAAAAGTTCTTGTATTTGAAGATAAAATCTTTTTGCTTTGAAGAAGAAAGATCTAGCTGACTGAAATAAGTTCATTAGATGAAAACCAACAAAAATTGACAAGAACCACGAAAGGTTCTTGTATTTTAAGATAAAACCTTCCGCTATTAAAGAAAAAACTTTGAGCTCGCTGAAATATGTTCATTTGCTGAAAATCAACAAAACCACGAAAAGTTCTTGTATTTGAAGATAAAATCTTTTTGCTTTGAGGTAGAAAGATCGAGCTGACTGAAAGAAGTTCATCAGATCAAAACGAACAAAAATTGACAAGAACCACGAAAAGTTCTTGTATTTTAAGATAAAATCTGACGCTATTGAAGAAAAAACTTCAAGCTCGCTGAAATATGTTCATTTGCTGAAAACCAACAAAACCACGAAAAGTTCTTGAATTTGAAGATAAAATCTTTTTGCTTTGAAGAAGAAAGATCCAGCTGACTGAAATAAGTTCATTAGATGAAAACCAACAAAAATTGACAAGAACCACGAAAAGGTCTTGTATTTTAAGATAAAATCTGACGCGATTGAAGAAAAAACTTCTAGCTCGCTGAAATATGTTCATTTGCTGAAAACCAACAAAACCACGAAAAGTTCTTGTATTTGAAGATAAAATCTTTTTGCTTTGAAGAAGAAAGATCTAGCTGACTGAAACAAGTTCATCAGATGAAAACCAACAAAAATTGACAAGAACCACGTAAAGTTCTTGTATTTTAAGATAAAATCTGACGCGATTGAAGAAAAAACTTCTAGCTCGCTGAAATATGTTCATTTGCTGAAAACCAACAAAACCACGAAAAGTTCTTGTATTTGAAGATAAAATCTTTTTGCTTTGAAGAAGAAAGATCTAGCTGACTGAAATAAGTTCATTAGATGAAAACCAACAAAAATTGACAAGAACCACGAAAAGTTCTTGTATTTTAAGATAAAATCTGACGCTATTAAAGAAAAAACTTCTTGCTCGCTGAAATATGTTCATTTGCTGAAAATCAACAAAACCACGAAAAGTTCTTGTATTTGAAGATAAAATCTTTTTGCTTTGAAGAAGAAAGATCTAGCTGACTGAAATAAGTTCATTAGATGAAAACCAACAAAAATTGACAAGAACCACGAAAAGTTCTTGTATTTTAAGATAAAAGCTTCCGCTATTAAAGAAAAAACTTTGAGCTCGCTGAAATATGTTCATTTGCTGAAAATCAACAAAACCACGAAAAGTTCTTGTATTTGAAGATAAAATCTTTTTGCATTAAAGAAGAAAGATCTAGCTGACTGAAACAAGTTGATTAGATGAAAACCAACAAAAATTGACAAGAACCACGAAAAGTTCTTGTATTTTAAGATAAAATCTGACGCGATTGAAGAAAAAACTTCTAGCTCGCTGAAATATGTTCATTTGCTGAAAACCAACAAAACCACGAAAAGTTCTTGTATTTGAAGATAAAATCTTTTTGCTTTGAAGAAGAAAGATCTAGCTGACTGAAATAAGTTCATTAGATGAAAACCAACAAAAATTGACAAGAACCACGAAAAGTTCTTGTATTTTAAGATAAAATCTGACGCGATTGAAGAAAAAACTTCTCGCTCGCTGAAATATGTTCATTTGCTGAAAACCAACAAAACCACGAAAAGTTCTTGTATTTGAAGATAAAATCTTTTTGCTTTGAAGAAGAAAGATCTAGCTGACTGAAATAAGTTCATTAGATGAAAACCAACAAAAATTGACAAGAACCACGAAAAGTTCTTGTATTTTAAGATAAAATCTTCTGCTATCAAAGAAAAAACTTTGAGCTCGCTGAAATATGTTCATTTGCTGAAAATCAACAAAACCACAAAAAGTTCTTGTATTTGAAGATAAAATCTTTTTGCTTTGAAGAAGAAAGATCCAGCTGACTGAAATAAGTTCATTAGATGAAAACCAACAAAAATTGACAAGATCCACGAAAAGTTCTTGTATTTTAAGACAAAATCTGACGCGATTGAAGAAAAAACTTCTAGCTCGCTGAAATATGTTCATTTGCTGAAAACCAACAAAACCACGAAAAGTTCTTGTATTTGAAGATAAAATCTTTTTGCTTTGAAGAAGAAAGATCTAGCTGACTGAAATAAGTTCATTAGATGAAAACCAACAAAAATTGACAAGAACCACGAAAAGCTCTTGTATTTTAAGATAAAATCTTCCGCTATTAAAGAAAAAACTTTGAGCTCGCTGAAATATGTTCATTTGCTGAAAACCAACAAAACCACGAAAAGTTCTTGTATTTGAAGATAAAATCTTTTTGCTTTGAAGAAGAAAGATCTAGCTGACTGAAATAAGTTCATTAGATGAAAACCAACAAAAATTGACAAGAACCACGAAAGGTTCTTGTATTTTAAGATAAAACCTTCCGCTATTAAAGAAAAAACTTTGAGCTCGCTGAAATATGTTCATTTGCTGAAAATCAACAAAACCACGAAAAGTTCTTGTATTTGAAGATAAAATCTTTTTGCTTTGAGGAAGAAAGATCGAACTGACTGAAAGAAGTTCATCAGATCAAAACCAACAAAAATTGCAAGAACCACGCAAAGTTCTTGTATTTTAAGATAAAATCTTCAGCTATTAAAGAAAAAACTTTGAGCTCGCTGAAATATGTTCATTTGCTGAAAACCAACAAAACCACGAAAAGTTCTTGTATTTGAAGATAAAATCTTTTCGCTTTGAAGAAGAAAGATCTAGCTGACTGAAATAAGTTCATTAGATGAAAACCAACAAAAATTGACAAGAACCACGAAAGGTTCTTGTATTTTAAGATAAAACCTTCCGCTATTAAAGAAAAAACTTTGAGCTCGCTGAAATATGTTCATTTGCTGAAAATCAACAAAACCACGAAAAGTTCTTGTATTTGAAGATAAAATCTTTTTGCTTTGAGGAAGAAAGATCGAGCTGACTGAAAGAAGTTCATCAGATCAAAACCAACAAAAATTGCAAGAACCACGCAAAGTTCTTGTATTTTAAGATAAAATCTGACGCAATTGAAGAAAAAACTTCTCGCTCACTGAAATATGTTCATTTGCTGAAAATTAACAAAACCACGAAAAGTTCTTGTATTTGAAGATAAAATCTTTTTGCTTTGAGGTAGAAAGATCGAGCTGACTGAAAGAAGTTCATCAGATCAAAACCAACAAAAATTGACAAGAACCACGAAAAGTTCTTGTATTTTAAGATAAAATCTGACGCTATTGAAGAAAAAACTTCAAGCTCGCTGAAATATGTTCATTTGCTGAAAACCAACAAAACCACGAAAAGTTCTTGAATTTGAAGATAAAATCTTTTTGCTTTGAAGAAGAAAGATCCAGCTGACTGAAATAAGTTCATTAGATGAAAACCAACAAAAATTGACAAGAACCACGAAAAGTTCTTGTATTTTAAGATAAAATCTTCCGCTATTAAAGAAAAAACTTTGAGCTCGCTGAAATATGTTCATTTGCTGAAAACCAACAAAACCATGAAAAGTTCTTGTATTTGAAGATAAAATCTTTTTGCTTTGAAGAAGAAAGATCTAGCTGACTGAAATAAGTTCATTAGATGAAAACCAACAAAAATTGACAAGAACCACGAAAGGTTCTTGTATTTTAAGATAAAACCTTCAGCTATTAAAGAAAAAACTTTGAGCTCGCTGAAATATGTTCATTTGCTGAAAATCAACAAAACCACGAAAAGTTCTTGTATTTGAAGATAAAATCTTTTTGCTTTGAGGAAGAAAGATCGAGCTGACTGAAAGAAGTTCATCAGATCAAAACCAACAAAAATTGCAAGAACCACGCAAAGTTCTTGTATTTTAAGATAAAATCTTCCGCTATGAAAGAAAAAACTTTGAGCTTGCTGAAATATGTTCATTTGCTGAAAACCAACAAAACCACGAAAAGTTCTTGTATTTGAAGATAAAATCTTTTTGCTTTGAAGAAGAAAGATCTAGCTGACTGAAATAAGTTCATTCGATGAAAACCAACAAAAATTGACAAGAACCACGAAAGGTTCTTGTATTTTAAGATAAAACCTTCCGCTATTAAAGAAAAAACTTTGAGCTCGCTGAAATATGTTCATTTGCTGAAAATCAACAAAACCACGAAAAGTTCTTGTATTTGAAGATAAAATCTTTTTGCTTTGAGGAAGAAAGATCGAGCTGACTGAAAGAAGTTCATCAGATCAAAACCAACAAAAATTGCAAGAACCACGCAAAGTTCTTGTATTTTAAGATAAAATCTGACGCTATTGAAGAAAGAACTTCTCGCTCACTGAAATATGTTCATTTGCTGAAAATTAACAAAACCACGAAAAGTTCTTGTATTTGAAGATAAAATCTTTTTGCTTTGAGGTAGAAAGATCGAGCTGACTGAAAGAAGTTCATCAGATCAAAACCAACAAAAATTGACAAGAACCACGAAAAGTTCTTGTATTTTAAGATAAAATCTGACGCTATTGAAGAAAAAACTTCAAGCTCGCTGAAATATGTTCATTTGCTGAAAACCAACAAAACCACGAAAAGTTCTTGAATTTGAAGATAAAATCTTTTTGCTTTGAAGAAGAAAGATCCAGCTGACTGAAATAAGTTCATTAGATGAAAACCAACAAAAATTGACAAGAACCACGAAAAGGTCTTGTATTTTAAGATAAAATCTGACGCGATTGAAGAAAAAACTTCTAGCTCGCTGAAATATGTTCATTTGCTGAAAACCAACAAAACCACGAAAAGTTCTTGTATTTGAAGATAAAATCTTTTTGCTTTGAAGAAGAAAGATCAAGCTGACTGAAATAAGTTCATTAGATGAAAACCAACAAAAATTGACAAGAACCACGAAAAGTTCTTGTATTTTAAGATAAAATCTTCCGCTATTAAAGAAAAAACTTTGAGCTCGCTGAAATATGTTCATTTGCTGAAAATCAACAAAACCACGAAAAGTTCTTGTATTTGAAGATAAAATCTTTTTGCATTAAAGAAGAAAGATCTAGCTAACTGAAACAAGTTCATTAGATGAAAACCAACAAAAATTGACAAGAACCACGAAAAGTTCTTGTATTTTAAGATAAAATCTGACGCGATTGAAGAAAAAACTTCTAGCTCGCTGAAATATGTTCATTTGCTGAAAACCAACAAAACCACGAAAAGTTCTTGTATTTGAAGATAAAATCTTTTTGCTTTGAAGAAGAAAGATCTAGCTGACTGAAATAAGTTCATTAGATGAAAACCAACAAAAATTGACAAGAACCACGAAAAGTTCTTGTATTTTAAGATAAAATCTTCCGCTATTAAAGAAAAAACTTTGAGCTCGCTGAAATATGTTCATTTGCTGAAAACCAACAAAACCACGAAAAGTTCTTGTATTTGAAGATAAAATCTTTTTGCTTTGAAGAAGAAAGATCTAGCTGACTGAAATAAGTTCATTAGATGAAAACCAACAAAAATTGACAAGAACCACGAAAGGTTCTTGTATTTTAAGATAAAACCTTCCGCTATTAAAGAAAAAACTTTGAGCTCGCTGAAATATGTTCATTTGCTGAAAATCAACAAAACCACGAAAAGTTCTTGTATTTGAAGATAAAATCTTTTTGCTTTGAGGAAGAAAGATCGAGCTGACTGAAAGAAGTTCATCAGATCAAAACCAACAAAAATTGCAAGAACCACGCAAAGTTCTTGTATTTTAAGATAAAATCTTCTGCTATTAAAGAAAAAACTTTGAGCTTGCTGAAATATGTTCATTTGCTGAAAACCAACAAAACCACGAAAAGTTCTTGTATTTGAAGATAAAATCTTTTTGCTTTGAAGAAGAAAGATCTAGCTGACTGAAATAAGTTCATTAGATGAAAATCAACAAAAATTGACAAGAACCACGAAAGGTTCTTGTATTTTAAGATAAAACCTTCCGCTATTAAAGAAAAAACTTTGAGCTCGCTGAAATATGTTCATTTGCTGAAAATCAACAAAACCACGAAAAGTTCTTGTATTTGAAGATAAAATCTTTTTGCTTTGAGGAAGAAAGATCGAGCTGACTGAAAGAAGTTCATCAGATCAAAACCAACAAAAATTGCAAGAACCACGCAAAGTTCTTGTATTTTAAGATAAAATCTTCCGCTATGAAAGAAAAAACTTTGAGCTTGCTGAAATATGTTCATTTGCTGAAAACCAACAAAACCACGAAAAGTTCTTGTATTTGAAGATAAAATCTTTTTGCTTTGAAGAAGAAAGATCTAGCTGACTGAAATAAGTTCATTCGATGAAAACCAACAAAAATTGACAAGAACCACGAAAGGTTCTTGTATTTTAAGATAAAACCTTCCGCTATTAAAGAAAAAACTTTGAGCTCGCTGAAATATGTTCATTTGCTGAAAATCAACAAAACCACGAAAAGTTCTTGTATTTGAAGATAAAATCTTTTTGCTTTGAGGAAGAAAGATCGAGCTGACTGAAAGAAGTTCATCAGATCAAAACCAACAAAAATTGCAAGAACCACGCAAAGTTCTTGTATTTTAAGATAAAATCTGACGCTATTGAAGAAAAAACTTCTCGCTCACTGAAATATGTTCATTTGCTGAAAATTAACAAAACCACGAAAAGTTCTTGTATTTGAAGATAAAATCTTTTTGCTTTGAGGTAGAAAGATCGAGCTGACTGAAAGAAGTTCATCAGATCAAAACCAACAAAAATTGACAAGAACCACGAAAAGTTCTTGTATTTTAAGATAAAATCTGACGCTATTGAAGAAAAAACTTCAAGCTCGCTGAAATATGTTCATTTGCTGAAAACCAACAAAACCACGAAAAGTTCTTGAATTTGAAGATAAAATCTTTTTGCTTTGAAGAAGAAAGATCCAGCTGACTGAAATAAGTTCATTAGATGAAAACCAACAAAAATTGACAAGAACCACGAAAAGGTCTTGTATTTTAAGATAAAATCTGACGCGATTGAAGAAAAAACTTCTAGCTCGCTGAAATATGTTCATTTGCTGAAAACCAACAAAACCACGAAAAGTTCTTGTATTTGAAGATAAAATCTTTTTGCTTTGAAGAAGAAAGATCAAGCTGACTGAAATAAGTTCATTAGATGAAAACCAACAAAAATTGACAAGAACCACGAAAAGTTCTTGTATTTTAAGATAAAATCTTCCGCTATTAAAGAAAAAACTTTGAGCTCGCTGAAATATGTTCATTTGCTGAAAATCAACAAAACCACGAAAAGTTCTTGTATTTGAAGATAAAATCTTTTTGCATTAAAGAAGAAAGATCTAGCTAACTGAAACAAGTTCATTAGATGAAAACCAACAAAAATTGACAAGAACCACGAAAAGTTCTTGTATTTTAAGATAAAATCTGACGCGATTGAAGAAAAAACTTCTAGCTCGCTGAAATATGTTCATTTGCTGAAAACCAACAAAACCACGAAAAGTTCTTGTATTTGAAGATAAAATCTTTTTGCTTTGAAGAAGAAAGATCTAGCTGACTGAAATAAGTTCATTAGATGAAAACCAACAAAAATTGACAAGAACCACGAAAAGTTCTTGTATTTTAAGATAAAATCTTCCGCTATTAAAGAAAAAACTTTGAGCTCGCTGAAATATGTTCATTTGCTGAAAACCAACAAAACCACGAAAAGTTCTTGTATTTGAAGATAAAATCTTTTTGCTTTGAAGAAGAAAGATCTAGCTGACTGAAATAAGTTCATTAGATGAAAACCAACAAAAATTGACAAGAACCACGAAAGGTTCTTGTATTTTAAGATAAAACCTTCCGCTATTAAAGAAAAAACTTTGAGCTCGCTGAAATATGTTCATTTGCTGAAAATCAACAAAACCACGAAAAGTTCTTGTATTTGAAGATAAAATCTTTTTGCTTTGAGGAAGAAAGATCGAGCTGACTGAAAGAAGTTCATCAGATCAAAACCAACAAAAATTGCAAGAACCACGCAAAGTTCTTGTATTTTAAGATAAAATCTTCTGCTATTAAAGAAAAAACTTTGAGCTTGCTGAAATATGTTCATTTGCTGAAAACCAACAAAACCACGAAAAGTTCTTGTATTTGAAGATAAAATCTTTTTGCTTTGAAGAAGAAAGATCTAGCTGACTGAAATAAGTTCATTAGATGAAAATCAACAAAAATTGACAAGAACCACGAAAGGTTCTTGTATTTTAAGATAAAACCTTCCGCTATTAAAGAAAAAACTTTGAGCTCGCTGAAATATGTTCATTTGCTGAAAATCAACAAAACCACGAAAAGTTCTTGTATTTGAAGATAAAATCTTTTTGCTTTGAGGAAGAAAGATCGAGCTGACTGAAAGAAGTTCATCAGATCAAAACCAACAAAAATTGCAAGAACCACGCAAAGTTCTTGTATTTTAAGATAAAATCTGACGCTATTGAAGAAAAAACTTCTCGCTCACTGAAATATGTTCATTTGCTGAAAATTAACAAAACCACGAAAAGTTCTTGTATTTGAAGATAAAATCTTTTTGCTTTGAGGTAGAAAGATCGAGCTGACTGAAAGAAGTTCATCAGATCAAAACCAACAAAAATTGACAAGAACCACGAAAAGTTCTTGTATTTTAAGATAAAATCTGACGCTATTGAAGAAAAAACTTCAAGCTCGCTGAAATATGTTCATTTGCTGAAAACCAACAAAACCACGAAAAGTTCTTGTATTTGAAGATAAAATCTTTTTGCTTTGAAGAAGAAAGATCAAGCTGACTGAAATAAGTTCATTCGATGAAAACCAACAAAAATTGACAAGAACCACGAAAAGTTCTTGTATTTTAAGATAAAATCTTCCGCTATTAAAGAAAAAACTTCGAGCTCGCTGAAATATGTTCATTTGCTGAAAATTAACAAAACCACGAAAAGTTCTTGTATTTGAAGATAAAATCGTTTGCATTAAAGAAGAAAGATCTAGCTAACTGAAACAAGTTCATTAGATGAAAACCAACAAAAATTGACAAGAACCACGAAAAGTTCTTGTATTTTAAGATAAAATCTGACGCGATTGAAGAAAAAACTTCTAGCTCGCTGAAATATGTTCATTTGCTGAAAACCAACAAAACCACGAAAAGTTCTTGTATTTGAAGATAAAATCTTTTTGCTTTGAAGAAGAAAGATCTAGCTGACTGAAATAAGTTCATTAGATGAAAACCAACAAAAATTGACAAGAACCACGAAAAGTTCTTGTATTTTAAGATAAAATCTGACGCGATTGAAGAAAAAACTTCTAGCTCGCTGAAATATGTTCATTTGCTGAAAACCAACAAAACCACGAAAAGTTCTTGTATTTGAAGATAAAATCTTTTTGCTTTGAAGAAGAAAGATCTAGCTGACTGAAATAAGTTCATTAGATGAAAACCAACAAAAATTGACAAGAACCACGAAAAGTTCTTGTATTTTAAGATGAAATCTTCTGCTATCAAAGAAAAAACTTTGAGCTCGCTGAAATATGTTCATTTGCTGAAAATCAACAAAACCACGAAAAGTTCTTGTATTTGAAGATAAAATCTTTTTGCATTAAAGAAGAAAGATCTAGCTGACTGAAACAAGTTCATTGGATGAAAACCAACAAAAATTGACAAGAACCACGAAAAGTTCTTGTATTTGAAGATAAAATCTTTTTGCTTTGAGGTAGAAAGATCGAGCTGTCTGAAAGAAGTTCATCCGATCAAAACCAACAAAAATTGACAAGAACCACGAAAAGTTCTTGTATTTTAAGATAAATTCTGACGCTATTGAAGAAAAAACTTCAAGCTCGCTGAAATATGTTCATTTGTTGAAAACCAACAAAACCACGAAAAGTTCTTGAATTTGAAGATAAAATCTTTTTGCTTTGAAGAAGAAAGATCCAGCTGACTGAAATAAGTTCATTAGATGAAAACCAACAAAAATTGACAAGATCCACGAAAAGTTCTTGTATTTTAAGACAAAATCTGACGCGATTGAAGAAAAAACTTCCAGCTCGCTGAAATATGTTCATTTGCTGAAAACCAACAAAACCACGAAAAGTTCTTGTATTTGAAGATAAAATCTTTTTGCTTTGAAGAAGAAAGATCTAGCTGAATGAAATAAGTTCATTAGATGAAAACCAACAAAAATTGACAAGAACCACGAAAAGTTCTTGTATTTTAAGATAAAATCTTCCGCTATTAAAGAAAAAACTTTGAGCTCGCTGAAATATGTTAATTTGCTGAAAACCAACAAAACCACGAAAAGTTCTTGTATTTGAAGATAAAATCTTTTTGCTTTGAAGAAGAAAGATCTAGCTGACTGAAATAAGTTCATTAGATGAAAACCAACAAAAATTGACAAGAACCACGAAAGGTTCTTGTATTTTAAGATAAAACCTTCCGCTATTAAAGAAAAAACTTTGAGCTCGCTGAAATATGTTCATTTGCTGAAAATCAACAAAACCACGAAAAGTTCTTGTATTTGAAGATAAAATCTTTTTGCTTTGAGGAAGAAAGATCGAGCTGACTGAAATAAGTTCATTAGATGAAAACCAACAAAAATTGCAAGAACCACGCAAAGTTCTTGTATTTTAAGATAAAATCTGACGCTATTGAAGAAAAAACTTCTCGCTCACTGAAATATGTTCATTTGCTGAAAATTAACAAAACCACGAAAAGTTCTTGTATTTGAAGATAAAATCTTTTTGCTTTGAGGTAGAAAGATCGAGCTGACTGAAAGAAGTTCATCAGATCAAAACCAAAAAAAATTGACAAGAACCACGAAAAGTTCTTGTATTTTAAGATAAAATCTGACGCTATTGAAGAAAAAACTTGAAGCTCGCTGAAATATGTTGATTGCTGAAAACCAACAAAACCACGAAAAGTTCTTGAATTTGAAGATAAAATCTTTTTGCTTTGAAGAAGAAAGATCCAGCTGACTGAAATAAGTTCATTAGATGAAAACCAACAAAAATTGACAAGAACCACGAAAAGGTCTTGTATTTTAAGATAAAATCTGACCCGATTGAAGAAAAAACTTCTAGCTCGCTGAAATATGTTCATTTGCTGAAAACCAACAAAACCACGAAAAGTTCTTGTATTTGAAGATAAAATCTTTTTGCTTTGAAGAAGAAAGATCTAGCTGACTGAAATAAGTTCATTAGATGAAAACCAACAAAAATTGACAAGAACCACGAAAAGTTCTTGTATTTTAAGATAAAATCTTCCGCTATTAAAGAAAAAACTTTGAGCTCGCTGAAATATGTTCATTTGCTCAAAATCAACAAAACCACGAAAAGTTCTTGAATTTGAAGATAAAATCTTTTTGCATTAAAGAAGAAAGATCTAGCTAACTGAAACAAGTTCATTCGATGAAAACCAACAAAAATTGACAAGAACCACGAAAAGTTCTTGTATTTTAAGATAAAATCTGACGCGATTGAAGAAAAAACTTCTAGCTCGCTGAAATATGTTCATTTGCTGAAAACCAACAAAACCACGAAAAGTTCTTGTATTTGAAGATAAAATCTTTTTGCTTTGAAGAAGAAAGATCTAGCTGACTGAAATAAGTTCATTAGATGAAAACCAACAAAAATTGACAAGTACCACGAAAAGTTCTTGTATTTTAAGATAAAATCTTCTGCTATTAAAGAAAAAACTTTGAGCTCGCTGAAATATGTTCATTTGCTGAAAATCAACAAAACCACGAAAAGTTCTTGTATTTGAAGATAAAATCTTTTTGCATTAAAGAAGAAAGATCTCGCTGACTGAAATAAGTTCATTAGATGAAAACCAACAAAAATTGACAAGAACCACGAAAAGTTCTTGTATTTTAAGATAAAATCTTCCGCTATTAAAGAAAAAACTTTGAGCTCGCAGAAATATGTTCATTTGCTGAAAACCAACA
Source organism: Heptranchias perlo (assembly GCF_035084215.1). NCBI lineage: Eukaryota > Metazoa > Chordata > Chondrichthyes > Hexanchiformes > Hexanchidae > Heptranchias > Heptranchias perlo. The sequence continues at coordinate 80,298,967 of NC_090330.1, forward strand.
AAACCACGAAAAGTTCTTGTATTTGAAGATAAAATCTTTTTGCTTTGAAGAAGAAAGATCTCGCTGACTGAAATAAGTTCATTAGATGAAAACCAACAAAAATTGACAAGAACCACGAAAGGTTCTTGTATTTTAAGATAAAACCTTCCTCTATGAAAGAAAAAACTTTGAGCTCGCTGAAATATGTTCATTTGCTGAAAATCAACAAAACCACGAAAAGTTCTTGTATTTGAAGATAAAATCTTTTTGCTTTGAGGAAGAAAGATCGAGCTGACTGAAATAAGTTCATTAGATGAAAACCAACAAAAATTGCAAGAACCACGCAAAGTTCTTGTATTTTAAGATAAAATCTGACGCTATTGAAGAAAAAACTTCTCGCTCACTGAAATATGTTCATTTGCTGAAAATTAACAAAACCACGAAAAGTTCTTGTATTTGAAGATAAAATCTTTTTGCTTTGAGGTAGAAAGATCGAGCTGACTGAAAGAAGTTCATCAGATCAAAACCAACAAAAATTGACAAGAACCACGAAAAGTTCTTGTATTTTAAGATAAAATCTGACGCTATTGAAGAAAAAACTTCAAGCTCGCTGAAATATGTTGATTGCTGAAAACCAACAAAACCACGAAAAGTTCTTGAATTTGAAGATAAAATCTTTTTGCTTTGAAGAAGAAAGATCCAGCTGACTGAAATAAGTTCATTAGATGAAAACCAACAAAAATTGACAAGAACCACGAAAAGGTCTTGTATTTTAAGATAAAATCTGACGCGATTGAAGAAAAAACTTCTAGCTCGCTGAAATATGTTCATTTGCTGAAAACGAACAAAACCACGAAAAGTTCTTGTATTTGAAGATAAAATCTTTTTGCTTTGAAGAAGAAAGATCTAGCTGACTGAAATAAGTTCATTAGATGAAAACCAACAAAAATTGACAAGAACCACGAAAAGTTCTTGTATTTTAAGATAAAATCTTCCGCTATTAAAGAAAAAACGTTGAGCTCGCTGAAATATGTTCATTTGCTCAAAATCAACAAAACCACGAAAAGTTCTTGAATTTGAAGATAAAATCTTTTTGCATTAAAGAAGAAAGATCTAGCTAACTGAAACAAGTTCATTCGATGAAAACCAACAAAAATTGACAAGAACCACGAAAAGTTCTTGTATTTTAAGATAAAATCTGACGCGATTGAAGAAAAAACTTCTAGCTCGCTGAAATATGTTCATTTGCTGAAAACCAACAAAACCACGAAAAGTTCTTGTATTTGAAGATAAAATCTTTTTGCTTTGAAGAAGAAAGATCTAGCTGACTGAAATAAGTTCATTAGATGAAAACCAACAAAAATTGACAAGTACCACGAAAAGTTCTTGTATTTTAAGATAAAATCTTCTGCTATTAAAGAAAAAACTTTGAGCTCGCTGAAATATGTTCATTTGCTGAAAATCAACAAAACCACGAAAAGTTCTTGTATTTGAAGATAAAATCTTTTTGCATTAAAGAAGAAAGATCTCGCTGACTGAAATAAGTTCATTAGATGAAAACCAACAAAAATTGACAAGAACCACGAAAAGTTCTTGTATTTTAAGATAAAATCTTCCGCTATTAAAGAAAAAACTTTGAGCTCGCTGAAATATGTTCATTTGCTGAAAACCAACAAAACCACGAAAAGTTCTTGTATTTGAAGATAAAATCTTTTTGCTTTGAAGAAGAAAGATCTCGCTGACTGAAATAAGTTCATTAGATGAAAACCAACAAAAATTGACAAGAACCACGAAAGGTTCTTGTATTTTAAGATAAAACCTTCCGCTATTAAAGAAAAAACTTTGAGCTCGCTGAAATATGTTCATTTGCTGAAAATCAACAAAACCACGAAAAGTTCTTGTATTTGAAGATAAAATCTTTTTGCTTTGAGGAAGAAAGATCGAGCTGACTGAAATAAGTTCATTAGATGAAAACCAACAAAAATTGCAAGAACCACGCAAAGTTCTTGTATTTTAAGATAAAATCTGACGCTATTGAAGAAAAAACTTCTCGCTCACTGAAATATGTTCATTTGCTGAAAATTAACAAAACCACGAAAAGTTCTTGTATTTGAAGATAAAATCTTTTTGCTTTGAGGTAGAAAGATCGAGCTGACTGAAAGAAGTTCATCAGATCAAAACCAACAAAAATTGACAAGAACCACGAAAAGTTCTTGTATTTTAAGATAAAATCTGACGCTATTGAAGAAAAAACTTCAAGCTCGCTGAAATATGTTCATTTGCTGAAAACCAACAAAACCACGAAAAGTTTTTGAATTTGAAGATAAAATCTTTTTGCTTTGAAGAAGAAAGATCCAGCTGACTGAAATAAGTTCATCAGATCAAAACCAACAAAAATTGCAAGAACCACGCAAAGTTCTTGTATTTTAAGATAAAATCTGACGCAATTGAAGAAAAAACTTCTCGCTCACTGAAATATGTTCATTTGCTGAAAATTAACAAAACCACGAAAAGTTCTTGTATTTGAAGATAAAATCTTTTTGCTTTGAGGTAGAAAGATCGAGCTGACTGAAAGAAGTTCATCAGATCAAAACCAACAAAAATTGACAAGAACCACGAAAAGTTCTTGTATTTTAAGATAAAATCTGACGCTATTGAAGAAAAAACTTCAAGCTCGCTGAAATATGTTCATTTGCGGAAAACCAACAAAACCACGAAAAGTTCTTGAATTTGAAGATAAAATCTTTTTGCTTTGAAGAAGAAAGATCCAGCTGACTGAAATAAGTTCATTAGATGAAAACCAACAAAAATTGACAAGAACCACGAAAAGTTCTTGTATTTTAAGATAAAATCTGACGCGATTGAAGAAAAAACTTCTAGCTCGCTGAAATATGTTCATTTGCTGAAAACCAACAAAACCACGAAAAGTTCTTGTATTTGAAGATAAAATCTTTTTGCTTTGAAGAAGAAAGATCTAGCTGACTGAAATAAGTTCATTAGATGAAAACCAACAAAAATTGACAAGAACCACGAAAAGTTCTTGTATTTTAAGATAAAATCTTCTGCTATTAAAGAAAAAACTTTGAGCTCGCTGAAATATGTTCATTTGCTGAAAATCAACAAAACCACGAAAAGTTCTTGTATTTGAAGATAAAATCTTTTTGCATTAAAGAAGAAAGATCTCGCTGACTGAAATAAGTTCATTAGATGAAAACCAACAAAAATTGACAAGAACCACGAAAGGTTCTTGTATTTTAAGATGAAATCTTCTGCTATCAAAGAAAAAACTTTGAGCTCGCTGAAATATGTTCATTTGCTGAAAATCAACAAAACCACGAAAAGTTCTTGTATTTGAAGATAAAATCTTTTTGCATTAAAGAAGAAAGATCTAGCTGACTGAAACAAGTTCATTGGATGAAAACCAACAAAAATTGACAAGAACCACGAAAAGTTCTTGTATTTGAAGATAAAATCTTTTTGCTTTGAGGTAGAAAGATCGAGCTGTCTGAAAGAAGTTCATCCGATCAAAACCAACAAAAATTGACAAGAACCACGAAAAGTTCTTGTATTTTAAGATAAATTCTGACGCTATTGAAGAAAAAACTTCAAGCTCGCTGAAATATGTTCATTTGCTGAAAACCAACAAAACCACGAAAAGTTCTTGAATTTGAAGATAAAATCTTTTTGCTTTGAAGAAGAAAGATCCAGCTGACTGAAATAAGTTCATTAGATGAAAACCAACAAAAATTGACAAGATCCACGAAAAGTTCTTGTATTTTAAGACAAAATCTGACGCGATTGAAGAAAAAACTTCCAGCTCGCTGAAATATGTTCATTTGCTGAAAACCAACAAAACCACGAAAAGTTCTTGTATTTGAAGATAAAATCTTTTTGCTTTGAAGAAGAAAGATCTAGCTGAATGAAATAAGTTCATTAGATGAAAACCAACAAAAATTGACAAGAACCACGAAAAGTTCTTGTATTTTAAGATAAAATCTTCCGCTATTAAAGAAAAAACTTTGAGCTCGCTGAAATATGTTAATTTGCTGAAAACCAACAAAACCACGAAAAGTTCTTGTATTTGAAGATAAAATCTTTTTGCTTTGAAGAAGAAAGATCTAGCTGACTGAAATAAGTTCATTAGATGAAAACCAACAAAAATTGACAAGAACCACGAAAGGTTCTTGTATTTTAAGATAAAACCTTCCGCTATTAAAGAAAAAACTTTGAGCTCGCTGAAATATGTTCATTTGCTGAAAATCAACAAAACCACGAAAAGTTCTTGTATTTGAAGATAAAATCTTTTTGCTTTGAGGAAGAAAGATCGAGCTGACTGAAATAAGTTCATTAGATGAAAACCAACAAAAATTGCAAGAACCACGCAAAGTTCTTGTATTTTAAGATAAAATCTGACGCTATTGAAGAAAAAACTTCTCGCTCACTGAAATATGTTCATTTGCTGAAAATTAACAAAACCACGAAAAGTTCTTGTATTTGAAGATAAAATCTTTTTGCTTTGAGGTAGAAAGATCGAGCTGTCTGAAAGAAGTTCATCCGATCAAAACAAACAAAAATTGACAAGAACCACGAAAAGTTCTTGTATTTTAAGATAAATTCTGACGCTATTGAAGAAAAAACTTCAAGCTCGCTGAAATATGTTCATTTGCTGAAAACCAACAAAACCACGAAAAGTTCTTGAATTTGAAGATAAAATCTTTTTGCTTTGAAGAAGAAAGATCCAGCTGACTGAAATAAGTTCATTAGATGAAAACCAACAAAAATTGACAAGATCCACGAAAAGTTCTTGTATTTTAAGACAAAATCTGACGCGATTGAAGAAAAAACTTCCAGCTCGCTGAAATATGTTCATTTGCTGAAAACCAACAAAACCACGAAAAGTTCTTGTATTTGAAGATAAAATCTTTTTGCTTTGAAGAAGAAAGATCTAGCTGACTGAAATAAGTTCATTAGATGAAAACCAACAAAAATTGACAAGAACCACGAAAAGTTCTTGTATTTTAAGATAAAATCTTCCGCTATTAAAGAAAAAACGTTGAGCTCGCTGAAATATGTTCATTTGCTCAAAATCAACAAAACCACGAAAAGTTCTTGAATTTGAAGATAAAATCTTTTTGCTTTAAAGAAGAAAGATCTAGCTAACTGAAACAAGTTCATTCGATGAAAACCAACAAAAATTGACAAGAACCACGAAAAGTTCTTGTATTTTAAGATAAAATCTGACGCGATTGAAGAAAAAACTTCTAGCTCGCTGAAATATGTTCATTTGCTGAAAACCAACAAAACCACGAAAAGTTCTTGTATTTGAAGATAAAATCTTTTTGCTTTGAAGAAGAAAGATCTAGCTGACTGAAATAAGTTCATTAGATGAAAACCAACAAAAATTGACAAGTACCACGAAAAGTTCTTGTATTTTAAGATAAAATCTTCTGCTATTAAAGAAAAAACTTTGAGCTCGCTGAAATATGTTCATTTGCTGAAAATCAACAAAACCACGAAAAGTTCTTGTATTTGAAGATAAAATCTTTTTGCATTAAAGAAGAAAGATCTCGCTGACTGAAATAAGTTCATTAGATGAAAACCAACAAAAATTGACAAGAACCACGAAAAGTTCTTGTATTTTAAGATAAAATCTTCCGCTATTAAAGAAAAAACTTTGAGCTCGCTGAAATATGTTCATTTGCTGAAAACCAACAAAACCACGAAAAGTTCTTGTATTTGAAGATAAAATCTTTTTGCTTTGAAGAAGAAAGATCTCGCTGACTGAAATAAGTTCATTAGATGAAAACCAACAAAAATTGACAAGAACCACGAAAGGTTCTTGTATTTTAAGATAAAACCTTCCGCTATTAAAGAAAAAACTTTGAGCTCGCTGAAATATGTTCATTTGCTGAAAATCAACAAAACCACGAAAAGTTCTTGTATTTGAAGATAAAATCTTTTTGCTTTGAGGAAGAAAGATCGAGCTGACTGAAATAAGTTCATTAGATGAAAACCAACAAAAATTGCAAGAACCACGCAAAGTTCTTGTATTTTAAGATAAAATCTGACGCTATTGAAGAAAAAACTTCTCGCTCACTGAAATATGTTCATTTGCTGAAAATTAACAAAACCACGAAAAGTTCTTGTATTTGAAGATAAAATCTTTTTGCTTTGAGGTAGAAAGATCGAGCTGACTGAAAGAAGTTCATCAGATCAAAACCAACAAAAATTGACAAGAACCACGAAAAGTTCTTGTATTTTAAGATAAAATCTGACGCTATTGAAGAAAAAACTTCAAGCTCGCTGAAATATGTTCATTTGCTGAAAACCAACAAAACCACGAAAAGTTTTTGAATTTGAAGATAAAATCTTTTTGCTTTGAAGAAGAAAGATCCAGCTGACTGAAATAAGTTCATCAGATCAAAACCAACAAAAATTGCAAGAACCACGCAAAGTTCTTGTATTTTAAGATAAAATCTGACGCAATTGAAGAAAAAACTTCTCGCTCACTGAAATATGTTCATTTGCTGAAAATTAACAAAACCACGAAAAGTTCTTGTATTTGAAGATAAAATCTTTTTGCTTTGAGGTAGAAAGATCGAGCTGACTGAAAGAAGTTCATCAGATCAAAACCAACAAAAATTGACAAGAACCACGAAAAGTTCTTGTATTTTAAGATAAAATCTGACGCTATTGAAGAAAAAACTTCAAGCTCGCTGAAATATGTTCATTTGCGGAAAACCAACAAAACCACGAAAAGTTCTTGAATTTGAAGATAAAATCTTTTTGCTTTGAAGAAGAAAGATCCAGCTGACTGAAATAAGTTCATTAGATGAAAACCAACAAAAATTGACAAGAACCACGAAAAGTTCTTGTATTTTAAGATAAAATCTGACGCGATTGAAGAAAAAACTTCTAGCTCGCTGAAATATGTTCATTTGCTGAAAACCAACAAAACCACGAAAAGTTCTTGTATTTGAAGATAAAATCTTTTTGCTTTGAAGAAGAAAGATCTAGCTGACTGAAATAAGTTCATTAGATGAAAACCAACAAAAATTGACAAGAACCACGAAAAGTTCTTGTATTTTAAGATAAAATCTTCTGCTATTAAAGAAAAAACTTTGAGCTCGCTGAAATATGTTCATTTGCTGAAAATCAACAAAACCACGAAAAGTTCTTGTATTTGAAGATAAAATCTTTTTGCATTAAAGAAGAAAGATCTCGCTGACTGAAATAAGTTCATTAGATGAAAACCAACAAAAATTGACAAGAACCACGAAAGGTTCTTGTATTTTAAGATGAAATCTTCTGCTATCAAAGAAAAAACTTTGAGCTCGCTGAAATATGTTCATTTGCTGAAAATCAACAAAACCACGAAAAGTTCTTGTATTTGAAGATAAAATCTTTTTGCATTAAAGAAGAAAGATCTAGCTGACTGAAACAAGTTCATTGGATGAAAACCAACAAAAATTGACAAGAACCACGAAAAGTTCTTGTATTTGAAGATAAAATCTTTTTGCTTTGAAGAAGAAAGATCTAGCTGACTGAAATAAGTTCATTAGATGAAAACCAACAAAAATTGACAAGAACCACGAAAGGTTCTTGTATTTTAAGATAAAACCTTCCGCTATTAAAGAAAAAACTTTGAGCTCGCTGAAATATGTTCATTTGCTGAAAATCAACAAAACCACGAAAAGTTCTTGTATTTGAAGATAAAATCTTTTTGCTTTGAGGAAGAAAGATCGAGCTGACTGAAATAAGTTCATTAGATGAAAACCAACAAAAATTGCAAGAACCACGCAAAGTTCTTGTATTTTAAGATAAAATCTGACGCTATTGAAGAAAAAACTTCTCGCTCACTGAAATATGTTCATTTGCTGAAAATTAACAAAACCACGAAAAGTTCTTGTATTTGAAGATAAAATCTTTTTGCTTTGAGGTAGAAAGATCGAGCTGTCTGAAAGAAGTTCATCCGATCAAAACCAACAAAAATTGACAAGAACCACGAAAAGTTCTTGTATTTTAAGATAAATTCTGACGCTATTGAAGAAAAAACTTCAAGCTCGCTGAAATATGTTCATTTGCTGAAAACCAACAAAACCACGAAAAGTTCTTGAATTTGAAGATAAAATCTTTTTGCTTTGAAGAAGAAAGATCCAGCTGACTGAAATAAGTTCATTAGATGAAAACCAACAAAAATTGACAAGATCCACGAAAAGTTCTTGTATTTTAAGACAAAATCTGACGCGATTGAAGAAAAAACTTCCAGCTCGCTGAAATATGTTCATTTGCTGAAAACCAACAAAACCACGAAAAGTTCTTGTATTTGAAGATAAAATCTTTTTGCTTTGAAGAAGAAAGATCTAGCTGACTGAAATAAGTTCATTAGATGAAAACCAACAAAAATTGACAAGAACCACGAAAAGTTCTTGTATTTTAAGATAAAATCTTCCGCTATTAAAGAAAAAACTTCTAGCTCGCTGAAATATGTTCATTTGCTCAAAATCAACAAAACCACGAAAAGTTCTTGAATTTGAAGATAAAATCTTTTTGCATTAAAGAAGAAAGATCTAGCTAACTGAAACAAGTTCATTCGATGAAAACCAACAAAAATTGACAAGAACCACGAAAAGTTCTTGTATTTTAAGATAAAATCTGACGCGATTGAAGAAAAAACTTCTAGCTCGCTGAAATATGTTCATTTGCTGAAAACCAACAAAACCACGAAAAGTTCTTGTATTTGAAGATAAAATCTTTTTGCTTTGAAGAAGAAAGATCTAGCTGACTGAAATAAGTTCATTAGATGAAAACCAACAAAAATTGACAAGTACCACGAAAAGTTCTTGTATTTTAAGATAAAATCTTCTGCTATTAAAGAAAAAACTTTGAGCTCGCTGAAATATGTTCATTTGCTGAAAATCAACAAAACCACGAAAAGTTCTTGTATTTGAAGATAAAATCTTTTTGCATTAAAGAAGAAAGATCTCGCTGACTGAAATAAGTTCATTAGATGAAAACCAACAAAAATTGACAAGAACCACGAAAAGTTCTTGTATTTTAAGATAAAATCTTCCGCTATTAAAGAAAAAGCTTTGAGCTCGCTGAAATATGTTCATTTGCTGAAAACCAACAAAACCACGAAAAGTTCTTGTATTTGAAGATAAAATCTTTTTGCTTTGAAGAAGAAAGATCTCGCTGACTGAAATAAGTTCATTAGATGAAAACCAACAAAAATTGACAAGAACCACGAAAGGTTCTTGTATTTTAAGATAAAACCTTCCGCTATTAAAGAAAAAACTTTGAGCTCGCTGAAATATGTTCATTTGCTGAAAATCAACAAAACCACGAAAAGTTCTTGTATTTGAAGATAAAATCTTTTTGCTTTGAGGAAGAAAGATCGAGCTGACTGAAATAAGTTCATTAGATGAAAACCAACAAAAATTGCAAGAACCACGCAAAGTTCTTGTATTTTAAGATAAAATCTGACGCTATTGAAGAAAAAACTTCTCGCTCACTGAAATATGTTCATTTGCTGAAAATTAACAAAACCACGAAAAGTTCTTGTATTTGAAGATAAAATCTTTTTGCTTTGAGGTAGAAAGATCGAGCTGACTGAAAGAAGTTCATCAGATCAAAACCAACAAAAATTGACAAGAACCACGAAAAGTTCTTGTATTTTAAGATAAAATCTGACGCTATTGAAGAAAAAACTTCAAGCTCGCTGAAATATGTTGATTGCTGAAAACCAACAAAACCACGAAAAGTTCTTGAATTTGAAGATAAAATCTTTTTGCTTTGAAGAAGAAAGATCCAGCTGACTGAAATAAGTTCATTAGATGAAAACCAACAAAAATTGACAAGAACCACGAAAAGGTCTTGTATTTTAAGATAAAATCTGACGCGATTGAAGAAAAAACTTCTAGCTCGCTGAAATATGTTCATTTGCTGAAAACCAACAAAACCACGAAAAGTTCTTGTATTTGAAGATAAAATCTTTTTGCTTTGAAGAAGAAAGATCTAGCTGACTGAAATAAGTTCATTAGATGAAAACCAACAAAAATTGACAAGAACCACGAAAAGTTCTTGTATTTTAAGATAAAATCTTCCGCTATTAAAGAAAAAACTTTGAGCTCGCTGAAATATGTTCATTTGCTCAAAATCAACAAAACCACGAAAAGTTCTTGAATTTGAAGATAAAATCTTTTTGCATTAAAGAAGAAAGATCTAGCTAACTGAAACAAGTTCATTCGATGAAAACCAACAAAAATTGACAAGAACCACGAAAAGTTCTTGTATTTTAAGATAAAATCTGACGCGATTGAAGAAAAAACTTCTAGCTCGCTGAAATATGTTCATTTGCTGAAAACCAACAAAACCACGAAAAGTTCTTGTATTTGAAGATAAAATCTTTTTGCTTTGAAGAAGAAAGATCTAGCTGACTGAAATAAGTTCATTAGATGAAAACCAACAAAAATTGACAAGTACCACGAAAAGTTCTTGTATTTTAAGATAAAATCTTCTGCTATTAAAGAAAAAACTTTGAGCTCGCTGAAATATGTTCATTTGCTGAAAATCAACAAAACCACGAAAAGTTCTTGTATTTGAAGATAAAATCTTTTTGCATTAAAGAAGAAAGATCTCGCTGACTGAAATAAGTTCATTAGATGAAAACCAACAAAAATTGACAAGAACCACGAAAAGTTCTTGTATTTTAAGATAAAATCTTCCGCTATTAAAGAAAAAACTTTGAGCTCGCTGAAATATGTTCATTTGCTGAAAACCAACAAAACCACGAAAAGTTCTTGTATTTGAAGATAAAATCTTTTTGCTTTGAAGAAGAAAGATCTCGCTGACTGAAATAAGTTCATTAGATGAAAACCAACAAAAATTGACAAGAACCACGAAAGGTTCTTGTATTTTAAGATAAAACCTTCCGCTATTAAAGAAAAAACTTTGAGCTCGCTGAAATATGTTCATTTGCTGAAAATCAACAAAACCACGAAAAGTTCTTGTATTTGAAGATAAAATCTTTTTGCATTAAAGAAGAAAGATCTAGCTGACTGAAACTAGTTCATTAGATGAAAACCAACAAAAATTGACAAGAACCATGAAAAGTTCTTGTATTTTAAGATAAAATCTGACGCTATTGAAGAAAAAACTTCTCGCTCACTGAAATATGTTCATTTGCTGAAAATTAACAAAACCACGAAAAGTTCTTGTATTTGAAGATAAAATCTTTTTGCTTTGAGGTAGAAAGATCGAGCTGACTGAAAGAAGTTCATCAGATCAAAACCAACAAAAATTGACAAGAACCACGAAAAGTTCTTGTATTTAAAGATAAAATCTGACGCTATTGAAGAAAAAACTTCAAGCTCGCTGAAATATGTTCATTTGCTGAAAACCAACAAAACCACGAAAAGTTCTTGAATTTGAAGATAAAATCTTTTTGCTTTGAAGAAGAAAGATCCAGCTGACTGAAATAAGTTCATTAGATGAAAACCAACAAAAATTGACAAGAACCACGAAAAGGTCTTGTATTTTAAGATAAAATCTGACGCGATTGAAGAAAAAACTTCTAGCTCGCTGAAATATGTTCATTTGCTGAAAACCAACAAAACCACGAAAAGTTCTTGTATTTGAAGATAAAATCTTTTTGCTTTGAAGAAGAAAGATCTAGCTGACTGAAATAAGTTCATTAGATGAAAACCAACAAAAATTGACAAGAACCACGAAAAGTTCTTGTATTTTAAGATAAAATCTTCCGCTATTGAAGAAAAAACTTTGAGCTCGCTGAAATATGTTCATTTGCTGAAAATCAACAAAACCACGAAAAGTTCTTGAATTTGAAGATAAAATCTTTTTGCTTTGAAGAAGAAAGATCCAGCTGACTGAAATAAGTTCATTAGATGAAAACCAACAAAAATTGACAAGATCCACGAAAAGTTCTTGTATTTTAAGACAAAATCTGACGCGATTGAAGAAAAAACTTCCAGCTCGCTGAAATATGTTCATTTGCTGAAAACCAACAAAACCACGAAAAGTTCTTGTATTTGAAGATAAAATCTTTTTGCTTTGAAGAAGAAAGATCTAGCTGACTGAAATAAGTTCATTAGATGAAAACCAACAAAAATTGACAAGAACCACGAAAAGTTCTTGTATTTTAAGATAAAATCTTCCGCTATTAAAGAAAAAACTTCTAGCTCGCTGAAATATGTTCATTTGCTCAAAATCAACAAAACCACGAAAAGTTCTTGAATTTGAAGATAAAATCTTTTTGCATTAAAGAAGAAAGATCTAGCTAACTGAAACAAGTTCATTCGATGAAAACCAACAAAAATTGACAAGAACCACGAAAAGTTCTTGTATTTTAAGATAAAATCTGACGCGATTGAAGAAAAAACTTCTAGCTCGCTGAAATATGTTCATTTGCTGAAAACCAACAAAACCACGAAAAGTTCTTGTATTTGAAGATAAAATCTTTTTGCTTTGAAGAAGAAAGATCTAGCTGACTGAAATAAGTTCATTAGATGAAAACCAACAAAAATTGACAAGTACCACGAAAAGTTCTTGTATTTTAAGATAAAATCTTCTGCTATTAAAGAAAAAACTTTGAGCTCGCTGAAATATGTTCATTTGCTGAAAATCAACAAAACCACGAAAAGTTCTTGTATTTGAAGATAAAATCTTTTTGCATTAAAGAAGAAAGATCTCGCTGACTGAAATAAGTTCATTAGATGAAAACCAACAAAAATTGACAAGAACCACGAAAAGTTCTTGTATTTTAAGATAAAATCTTCCGCTATTAAAGAAAAAGCTTTGAGCTCGCTGAAATATGTTCATTTGCTGAAAACCAACAAAACCACGAAAAGTTCTTGTATTTGAAGATAAAATCTTTTTGCTTTGAAGAAGAAAGATCTCGCTGACTGAAATAAGTTCATTAGATGAAAACCAACAAAAATTGACAAGAACCACGAAAGGTTCTTGTATTTTAAGATAAAACCTTCCGCTATTAAAGAAAAAACTTTGAGCTCGCTGAAATATGTTCATTTGCTGAAAATCAACAAAACCACGAAAAGTTCTTGTATTTGAAGATAAAATCTTTTTGCTTTGAGGAAGAAAGATCGAGCTGACTGAAATAAGTTCATTAGATGAAAACCAACAAAAATTGCAAGAACCACGCAAAGTTCTTGTATTTTAAGATAAAATCTGACGCTATTGAAGAAAAAACTTCTCGCTCACTGAAATATGTTCATTTGCTGAAAATTAACAAAACCACGAAAAGTTCTTGTATTTGAAGATAAAATCTTTTTGCTTTGAGGTAGAAAGATCGAGCTGACTGAAAGAAGTTCATCAGATCAAAACCAACAAAAATTGACAAGAACCACGAAAAGTTCTTGTATTTTAAGATAAAATCTGACGCTATTGAAGAAAAAACTTCAAGCTCGCTGAAATATGTTGATTGCTGAAAACCAACAAAACCACGAAAAGTTCTTGAATTTGAAGATAAAATCTTTTTGCTTTGAAGAAGAAAGATCCAGCTGACTGAAATAAGTTCATTAGATGAAAACCAACAAAAATTGACAAGAACCACGAAAAGGTCTTGTATTTTAAGATAAAATCTGACGCGATTGAAGAAAAAACTTCTAGCTCGCTGAAATATGTTCATTTGCTGAAAACCAACAAAACCACGAAAAGTTCTTGTATTTGAAGATAAAATCTTTTTGCTTTGAAGAAGAAAGATCTAGCTGACTGAAATAAGTTCATTAGATGAAAACCAACAAAAATTGACAAGAACCACGAAAAGTTCTTGTATTTTAAGATAAAATCTTCCGCTATTAAAGAAAAAACTTTGAGCTCGCTGAAATATGTTCATTTGCTCAAAATCAACAAAACCACGAAAAGTTCTTGAATTTGAAGATAAAATCTTTTTGCATTAAAGAAGAAAGATCTAGCTAACTGAAACAAGTTCATTCGATGAAAACCAACAAAAATTGACAAGAACCACGAAAAGTTCTTGTATTTTAAGATAAAATCTGACGCGATTGAAGAAAAAACTTCTAGCTCGCTGAAATATGTTCATTTGCTGAAAACCAACAAAACCACGAAAAGTTCTTGTATTTGAAGATAAAATCTTTTTGCTTTGAAGAAGAAAGATCTAGCTGACTGAAATAAGTTCATTAGATGAAAACCAACAAAAATTGACAAGTACCACGAAAAGTTCTTGTATTTTAAGATAAAATCTTCTGCTATTAAAGAAAAAACTTTGAGCTCGCTGAAATATGTTCATTTGCTGAAAATCAACAAAACCACGAAAAGTTCTTGTATTTGAAGATAAAATCTTTTTGCATTAAAGAAGAAAGATCTCGCTGACTGAAATAAGTTCATTAGATGAAAACCAACAAAAATTGACAAGAACCACGAAAAGTTCTTGTATTTTAAGATAAAATCTTCCGCTATTAAAGAAAAAACTTTGAGCTCGCTGAAATATGTTCATTTGCTGAAAACCAACAAAACCACGAAAAGTTCTTGTATTTGAAGATAAAATCTTTTTGCTTTGAAGAAGAAAGATCTCGCTGACTGAAATAAGTTCATTAGATGAAAACCAACAAAAATTGACAAGAACCACGAAAGGTTCTTGTATTTTAAGATAAAACCTTCCGCTATTAAAGAAAAAACTTTGAGCTCGCTGAAATATGTTCATTTGCTGAAAATCAACAAAACCACGAAAAGTTCTTGTATTTGAAGATAAAATCTTTTTGCATTAAAGAAGAAAGATCTAGCTGACTGAAACTAGTTCATTAGATGAAAACCAACAAAAATTGACAAGAACCATGAAAAGTTCTTGTATTTTAAGATAAAATCTGACGCTATTGAAGAAAAAACTTCTCGCTCACTGAAATATGTTCATTTGCTGAAAATTAACAAAACCACGAAAAGTTCTTGTATTTGAAGATAAAATCTTTTTGCTTTGAGGTAGAAAGATCGAGCTGACTGAAAGAAGTTCATCAGATCAAAACCAACAAAAATTGACAAGAACCACGAAAAGTTCTTGTATTTAAAGATAAAATCTGACGCTATTGAAGAAAAAACTTCAAGCTCGCTGAAATATGTTCATTTGCTGAAAACCAACAAAACCACGAAAAGTTCTTGAATTTGAAGATAAAATCTTTTTGCTTTGAAGAAGAAAGATCCAGCTGACTGAAATAAGTTCATTAGATGAAAACCAACAAAAATTGACAAGAACCACGAAAAGGTCTTGTATTTTAAGATAAAATCTGACGCGATTGAAGAAAAAACTTCTAGCTCGCTGAAATATGTTCATTTGCTGAAAACCAACAAAACCACGAAAAGTTCTTGTATTTGAAGATAAAATCTTTTTGCTTTGAAGAAGAAAGATCTAGCTGACTGAAATAAGTTCATTAGATGAAAACCAACAAAAATTGACAAGAACCACGAAAAGTTCTTGTATTTTAAGATAAAATCTTCCGCTATTGAAGAAAAAACTTTGAGCTCGCTGAAATATGTTCATTTGCTGAAAATCAACAAAACCACGAAAAGTTCTTGTATTTGAAGATAAAATCTTTTTGCATTAAAGAAGAAAGATCTTGCTAACTGAAACAAGTTCATTAGATGAAAACCAACAAAAATTGACAAGAACCACGAAAAGTTCTTGTATTTTAAGATAAAATCTGACGCGATTGAAGAAAAAACTTCTAGCTCGCTGAAATATGTTCATTTGCTGAAAACCAACAAAACCACGAAAAGTTCTTGTATTTGAAGATAAAATCTTTTTGCTTTGAAGAAGAAAGATCTAGCTGACTGAAATAAGTTCATTAGATGAAAACCAACAAAAATTGACAAGAACCACGAAAAGTTCTTGTATTTTAAGATAAAATCTTCTGCTATTAAAGAAAAAACTTTGAGCTCGCTGAAATATGTTCATTTGCTGAAAATCAACAAAACCACGAAAAGTTCTTGTATTTGAAGATAAAATCTTTTTGCATTAAAGAAGAAAGATCTCGCTGACTGAAATAAGTTCATTAGATGAAAACCAACAAAAATTGACAAGAACCACGAAAGGTTCTTGTATTTTAAGATAAAATCTGACGCTATTGAAGAAAAAATTTCTAGCTCGCTGAAATATGTTCATTTGCTGAAAACCAACAAAACCACGAAAAGTTATTGTATTTGAAGATAAAATCTTTTTGCTTTGAAGAAGAAAGATCTAGCTGACTGAAATAAGTTCATTAGATGAAAACCAACAAAAATTGACAAGAACCACGAAACGTTCTTGTATTTTAAGATAAAATCTTCCGCTATTAAAGAAAAAACTTTGAGCTCGCTGAAATATGTTCATTTGCTGAAAATCAACAAAACCACGAAAAGTTCTTGTATTTGAAGATAAAATCTTTTTGCATTAAAGAAGAAAGATCTCGCTGACTGAAACAAGTTCATGAGATGAAAACCAACAAAAATTGACAAGAACCACGAAAAGTTCTTGTATTTTAAGATAAAATCTGACGCTATTGAAGAAAAAACTTCTAGCTCGCTGAAATATGTTCATTTGCTGAAAACCAACAAAACCACGAAAAGTTCTTGTATTTGAAGATAAAATCTTTTTGCTTTGAAGAAGAAAGATCTAGCTGACTGAAATAAGTTCATTAGATGAAAACCAACAAAAATTGACAAGAACCACGAAAAGTTCTTGTATTTTAAGATAAAATCTTCCGCTATTGAAGAAAAAACTTTGAGCTCGCTGAAATATGTTCATTTGCTGAAAATCAACAAAACCACGAAAAGTTCTTGTATTTGAAGATAAAATCTTTTTGCTTTGAGGTAGAAAGATCGAGCTGACTGAAAGAAGTTCATCAGATCAAAACCAACAAAAATTGACAAGAACCACGAAAAGTTATTGTATTTTAAGATAAAATCTTCCGCTATTAAAGAAAAAACTTTGAGCTCGCTGAAATATGTTCATTTGCTCAAAATCAACAAAACCACGAAAAGTTCTTGAATTTGAAGATAAAATCTTTTTGCATTAAAGAAGAAAGATCTAGCTAACTGAAACAAGTTCATTCGATGAAAACCAACAAAAATTGACAAGAACCACGAAAAGTTCTGGTATTTTAAGATAAAATCTGACGCGATTGAAGAAAAAACTTCTAGCTCGCTGAAATATGTTCATTTGCTGAAAACCAACAAAACCACGAAAAGTTCTTGTATTTGAAGATAAAATCTTTTTGCTTTGAAGAAGAAAGATCTAGCTGACTGAAATAAGTTCATTAGATGAAAACCAACAAAAATTGACAAGTACCACGAAAAGTTCTTGTATTTTAAGATAAAATCTTCTGCTATTAAAGAAAAAACTTTGAGCTCGCTGAAATATGTTCATTTGCTGAAAATCAACAAAACCACGAAAAGTTCTTGTATTTGAAGATAAAATCTTTTTGCATTAAAGAAGAAAGATCTCGCTGACTGAAATAAGTTCATTAGATGAAAACCAACAAAAATTGACAAGAACCACGAAAAGTTCTTGTATTTTAAGATAAAATCTTCCGCTATTAAAGAAAAAACTTTGAGCTCGCTGAAATATGTTCATTTGCTGAAAACCAACAAAACCACGAAAAGTTCTTGTATTTGAAGATAAAATCTTTTTGCTTTGAAGAAGAAAGATCTCGCTGACTGAAATAAGTTCATTAGATGAAAACCAACAAAAATTGACAAGAACCACGAAAGGTTCTTGTATTTTAAGATAAAACCTTCCGCTATTAAAGAAAAAACTTTGAGCTCGCTGAAATATGTTCATTTGCTGAAAATCAACAAAACCACGAAAAGTTCTTGTATTTGAAGATAAAATCTTTTTGCTTTGAGGAAGAAAGATCGAGCTGACTGAAATAAGTTCATTAGATGAAAACCAACAAAAATTGCAAGAACCACGCAAAGTTCTTGTATTTTAAGATAAAATCTGACGCTATTGAAGAAAAAACTTCTCGCTCACTGAAATATGTTCATTTGCTGAAAATTAACAAAACCACGAAAAGTTCTTGTATTTTAAGATAAAATCTGACGCGATTGAAGAAAAAACTTCTAGCTCGCTGAAATATGTTCATTTGCTGAAAACCAACAAAACCACGAAAAGTTCTTGTATTTGAAGATAAAATCTTTTTGCTTTGAAGAAGAAAGATCTGGCTGACTGAAATAAGTTCATTAGATGAAAACCAACAAAAATTGACAAGAACCACGAAAAGTTCTTGTATTTTAAGATAAAATCTTCTGCTGTTAAAGAAAAAACTTTGAGCTCGCTGAAATATGTTCATTTGCTGAAAATCAACAAAACCACGAAAAGTTCTTGTATTTGAAGATAAAATCTTTTTGCTTTGAAGAAGAAAGATCTCGCTGACTGAAATAAGTTCATTAGATAAAAACCAACAAAAATTGACAAGAACCACGAAAGGTTCTTGTATTTTAAGATAAAATCTGACGCTATTGAAGAAAAAACTTCTAGGTCGCTGAAATATGTTCATTTGCTGAAAACCAACAAAACCACGAAAAGTTCTTGTATTTTAAGATAAAATCTTCCGCTATTAAAGAAAAAACTTTGAGCTCGCTGAAATATGTTCATTTGCTGAAAATCAACAAAACCACGAAAAGTTCTTGTATTTGAAGATAAAATCTTTTTGCATTAAAGAAGAAAGATCTAGCTGACTGAAACAAGTTCATTAGATGAAAACCAACAAAAATTGACAAGAACCACGAAAAGTTCTTGTATTTTAAGATAAAATCTGACGCTATTAAAGAAAAAACTTCTTCCTCGCTGAAATATGTTCATTTGCTGAAAATCAACAAAACCACGAAAAGTTCTTGTATTTGAAGATAAAATCTTTTTGCATTAAAGAAGAAAGATCTAGCTGACTGAAACAAGTTCATTAGATGAAAACCAACAAAAATTGACAAGAACCACGAAAAGTTCTTGTATTTTAAGATAAAATCTGACGCTATTGAAGAAAAAACTTCTCGCTCACTGAAATATGTTCATTTGCTGAAAATTAACAAAAACACGAAAAGTTCTTGTATTTGAAGATAAAATCTTTTTGCATTAAAGAAGAAAGATCTAGCTGACTGAAAGAAGTTCATTAGATGAAAACCAACAAAAATTGACAAGAACCACGAAAGGTTCTTGTATTTTAAGATAAAATCTGACGCTATTGAAGAAAAAACTTCTAGCTCGCTGAAATATGTTCATTTGCTGAAAACCAACAAAACCACGAAAAGTTCTTGTATTTGAAGATAAAATCTTTTTGCTTTGAAGAAGAAAGATCTAGCTGACTGAAATAAGTTCATCAGATGAAAACCAACAAAAATTGACAAGAACCACGAAAAGTTCTTGTATTTTAAGATAAAATCTTCTGCTATCAAAGAAAAAACTTTGAGCTCGCTGAAATATGTTCATTTGCTGAAAATCAACAAAACCACGAAAAGTTCTTGTATTTGAAGATAAAATCTTTTTGCATTAAAGAAGAAAGATCTAGCTGACTGAAACAAGTTCATTAGATGAAAACCAACAAAAATTGACAAGAACCACGAAAAGTTCTTGTATTTTAAGATAAAATCTTCCGCTATTAAAGAAAAAACTTTGAGCTCGCTGAAATATGTTCATTTGCTGAAAATCAACAAAACCACGAAAAGTTCTTGTATTTGAAGATAAAATCTTTTGCATTAAAGAAGAAAGATCTAGCTGACTGAAACAAGTTCATTAGATGAAAACCAACAAAAATTGATCAGAACCACGAAAAGTTCTTGTATTTTAAGATAAAATCTGACGCGATCGAAAAAAAAACTTCCAGCTCGCTGAAATATGTTCATTTGCTGAAAACCAACAAAACCACGAAAAGTTCTTGTATTTGAAGATAAAATCTTTTTGCTTTGAAGAAGAAAGATCTCGCTGACTGAAATAAGTTCATCAGATGAAAACCAACAAAAATTGACAAGAACCACGAAAAGTTCTTGTATTTTAAGATAAAATCTTCTGCTATTAAAGAAAAAACTTTGAGCTCGCTGAAATATGTTAATTTGCTGAAAATCAACAAAACCACGAAAAGTTCTTGTATTTGAAGATAAAATCTTTTTGCATTAAAGAAGAAAGATCTAGCTGACTGAAACAAGTTCATTAGATGAAAACCAACAAAAATTGACAAGAACCACGAAAAGTTCTTGTATTTTAAGATAAAATCTGACGCTATTAAAGAAAAAACTTCTTCCTCGCTGAAATATGTTCATTTGCTGAAAATCAACAAAACCACGAAAAGTTCTTGTATTTGAAGATAAAATCTTTTTGCATTAAAGAAGAAAGATCTAGCTGACTGAAACAAGTTCATTAGATGAAAACCAACAAAAATTGACAAGAACCACGAAAAGTTCTTGTATTTTAAGATAAAATGTGACGCTATTGAAGAAAAAACTTCAAGCTCGCTGAAATATGTTCATTTGCTGAAAACCAACAAAACCACGAAAAGTTCTTGAATTTGAAGATAAAATCTTTTTGCTTTGAAGAAGAAAGATCCAGCTGACTGAAATAAGTTCATTCGATGAAAACCAACAAAAATTGACAAGAACCACGAAAGGTTCTTGTATTTTAAGATAAAATCTGACGCGATTGAAGAAAAAACTTCTAGCTCGCTGAAATATGTTCATTTGCTGAAAACCAACAAAACCACGAAAAGTTCTTGTATTTGAAGATAAAATCTTTTTGCTTTGAAGAAGAAAGATCTAGCTGACTGAAATAAGTTCATTAGATGAAAACCAACAAAAATTGACAAGAACCACGAAAAGTTCTTGTATTTTAAGATAAAATCTTCCTCTATTAAAGAAAAAACTTTGAGCTCGCTGAAATATGTTCATTTGCTGAAAATCAACAAAACCACGAAAAGTTCTTGTATTTGAAGATAAAATCTTTTTGCATTAAAGAAGAAAGATCTAGCTGACTGAAACAAGTTCATGAGATGAAAACCAACAAAAATTGATCAGAACCACGAAAAGTTCTTGTATTTTAAGACAAAATCTGACGCGATTGGAGAAAAAACTTCTTGCTCGCTGAAATATGTTCATTTGCTTAAAACCAACAAAACCACGAAAAGTTCTTGTTTTTGAAGATAAAATCTTTTTGCATTAAAGAAGAAAGATCTAGCTGACTGAAACAAGTTCATTAGATGAAAACCAACAAAAATTGACAAGAACCACGAAAAGTTCTTGTATTTTAAGATAAAATCTTTTTGCTTTGAAGAAGAAAGATCCAGCTGACTGAAATAAGTTCATTGGATGAAAACCAACAAAAATTGACAAGAACCACGAAAGGTTCTTGTATTTTAAGATAAAATCTGACGCTATTGAAGAAAAAACTTCTAGCTCGCTGAAATATGTTCATTTGCTGAAAACCAACAAAACCACGAAAAGTTCTTGTATTGGAAGATAAAATCTTTTTGCTTTGAAGAAGAAAGATCTAGCTGACTGAAATAAGTTCATCAGATGAAAACCAACAAAAATTGACAAGAACCACGAAAAGTTCTTGTATTTTAAGATAAAATCTTCTGCTATCAAAGAAAAAACTTTGAGCTCGCTGAAATATGTTCATTTGCTGAAAATCAACAAAACCACGAAAAGTTCTTGTATTTGAAGATAAAATCTTTTTGCATTAAAGAAGAAAGATCTAGCTGACTGAAACAAGTTCATTAGATGAAAACCAACAAAAATTGACAAGAACCACGAAAAGTTCTTGTATTTTAAGATAAAATCTTCCGCTATTAAAGAAAAAACTTTGAGCTCGCTGAAATATGTTCATTTGCTGAAAATCAACAAAACCACGAAAAGTTCTTGTATTTGAAGATAAAATCTTTTTGCATTAAAGAAGAAAGATCGAGCTGACTGAAACAAGTTCATTAGATGAAAACCAACAAAAATTGATCAGAACCACGAAAAGTTCTTGTATTTTAAGATAAAATCTGACGCGATTGAAGAAAAAACTTCCAGCTCGCTGAAATATGTTCATTTGCTGAAAACCAACAAAACCACGAAAAGTTCTTGTATTTGAAGATAAAATCTTTTTGCTTTGAAGAAGAAAGATCTCGCTGACTGAAATAAGTTCATTAGATGAAAACCAACAAAAATTGACAAGAACCACGAAAAGTTCTTGTATTTTAAGATAAAATCTTCTGCTATTAAAGAAAAAACTTTGAGCTCGCTGAAATATGTTAATTTGCTGAAAATCAACAAAACCACGAAAAGTTCTTGTATTTGAAGATAAAATCTTTTTGCATTAAAGAAGAAAGATCTAGCTGACTGAAACAAGTTCATTAGATGAAAACCAACAAAAATTGACAAGAACCACGAAAAGTTCTTGTATTTTAAGATAAAATCTGACGCTATTAAAGAAAAAACTTCTTCCTCGCTGAAATATGTTCATTTGCTGAAAATCAACAAAACCACGAAAAGTTCTTGTATTTGAAGATAAAATCTTTTTGCATTAAAGAAGAAAGATCTAGCTGACTGAAACAAGTTCATTAGATGAAAACCAACAAAAATTGACAAGAACCACGAAAGGTTCTTGTATTTTAAGATAAAATCTGACGCTATTGAAGAAAAAACTTCTAGCTCGCTGAAATATGTTCATTTGCTGAAAACCAACAAAACCACGAAAAGTTCTTGTATTTGAAGATAAAATCTTTTTGCTTTGAAGAAGAAAGATCTAGCTGACTGAAATAAGTTCATCAGATGAAAACCAACAAAAATTGACAAGAACCACGAAAAGTTCTTGTATTTTAAGATAAAATCTTCTGCTGTCAAAGAAAAAACTTTGAGCTCGCTGAAATATGTTCATTTGCTGAAAATCAACAAAACCACGAAAAGTTCTTGTATTTGAAGATAAAATCTTTTTGCATTAAAGAAGAAAGATCTAGCTGACTGAAACAAGTTCATTAGATGAAAACCAACAAAAATTGACAAGAACCACGAAAAGTTCTTGTATTTTAAGATAAAATCTTCCGCTATTAAAGAAAAAACTTTGAGCTCGCTGAAATATGTTCATTTGCTGAAAATCAACAAAACCACGAAAAGTTCTTGTATTTGAAGATAAAATCTTTTGCATTAAAGAAGAAAGATCTAGCTGACTGAAACAAGTTCATTAGATGAAAACCAACAAAAATTGATCAGAACCACGAAAAGTTCTTGTATTTTAAGATAAAATCTGACGCGATCGAAAAAAAAACTTCCAGCTCGCTGAAATATGTTCATTTGCTGAAAACCAACAAAACCACGAAAAGTTCTTGTATTTGAAGATAAAATCTTTTTGCTTTGAAGAAGAAAGATCTCGCTGACTGAAATAAGTTCATCAGATGAAAACCAACAAAAATTGACAAGAACCACGAAAAGTTCTTGTATTTTAAGATAAAATCTTCTGCTATTAAAGAAAAAACTTTGAGCTCGCTGAAATATGTTAATTTGCTGAAAATCAACAAAACCACGAAAAGTTCTTGTATTTGAAGATAAAATCTTTTTGCATTAAAGAAGAAAGATCTAGCTGACTGAAACAAGTTCATTAGATGAAAACCAACAAAAATTGACAAGAACCACGAAAAGTTCTTGTATTTTAAGATAAAATCTGACGCTATTAAAGAAAAAACTTCTTCCTCGCTGAAATATGTTCATTTGCTGAAAATCAACAAAACCACGAAAAGTTCTTGTATTTGAAGATAAAATCTTTTTGCATTAAAGAAGAAAGATCTAGCTGACTGAAACAAGTTCATTAGATGAAAACCAACAAAAATTGACAAGAACCACGAAAAGTTCTTGTATTTTAAGATAAAATCTGACGCTATTGAAGAAAAAACTTCAAGCTCGCTGAAATATGTTCATTTGCTGAAAACCAACAAAACCACGAAAAGTTCTTGAATTTGAAGATAAAATCTTTTTGCTTTGAAGAAGAAAGATCCAGCTGACTGAAATAAGTTCATTCGATGAAAACCAACAAAAATTGACAAGAACCACGAAAGGTTCTTGTATTTTAAGATAAAATCTGACGCGATTGAAGAAAAAACTTCTAGCTCGCTGAAATATGTTCATTTGCTGAAAACCAACAAAACCACGAAAAGTTCTTGTATTTGAAGATAAAATCTTTTTGCTTTGAAGAAGAAAGATCTAGCTGACTGAAATAAGTTCATTAGATGAAAACCAACAAAAATTGACAAGAACCACGAAAAGTTCTTGTATTTTAAGATAAAATCTTCCTCTATTAAAGAAAAAACTTTGAGCTCGCTGAAATATGTTCATTTGCTGAAAATCAACAAAACCACGAAAAGTTCTTGTATTTGAAGATAAAATCTTTTTGCATTAAAGAAGAAAGATCTAGCTGACTGAAACAAGTTCATGAGATGAAAACCAACAAAAATTGATCAGAACCACGAAAAGTTCTTGTATTTTAAGACAAAATCTGACGCGATTGGAGAAAAAACTTCTTGCTCGCTGAAATATGTTCATTTGCTTAAAACCAACAAAACCACGAAAAGTTCTTGTTTTTGAAGATAAAATCTTTTTGCATTAAAGAAGAAAGATCTAGCTGACTGAAACAAGTTCATTAGATGAAAACCAACAAAAATTGACAAGAACCACGAAAAGTTCTTGTATTTTAAGATAAAATCTTTTTGCTTTGAAGAAGAAAGATCCAGCTGACTGAAATAAGTTCATTGGATGAAAACCAACAAAAATTGACAAGAACCACGAAAGGTTCTTGTATTTTAAGATAAAATCTGACGCTATTGAAGAAAAAACTTCTAGCTCGCTGAAATATGTTCATTTGCTGAAAACCAACAAAACCACGAAAAGTTCTTGTATTTGAAGATAAAATCTTTTTGCTTTGAAGAAGAAAGATCTAGCTGACTGAAATAAGTTCATCAGATGAAAACCAACAAAAATTGACAAGAACCACGAAAAGTTCTTGTATTTTAAGATAAAATCTTCTGCTATTAAAGAAAAAACTTTGAGCTCGCTGAAATATGTTAATTTGCTGAAAATCAACAAAACCACGAAAAGTTCTTGTATTTGAAGATAAAATCTTTTTGCATTAAAGAAGAAAGATCTAGCTGACTGAAACAAGTTCATTAGATGAAAACCAACAAAAATTGACAAGAACCACGAAAAGTTCTTGTATTTTAAGATAAAATCTGACGCTATTAAAGAAAAAACTTCTTCCTCGCTGAAATATGTTCATTTGCTGAAAATCAACAAAACCACGAAAAGTTCTTGTATTTGAAGATAAAATCTTTTTGCATTAAAGAAGAAAGATCTAGCTGACTGAAACAAGTTCATTAGATGAAAACCAACAAAAATTGACAAGAACCACGAAAAGTTCTTGTATTTTAAGATAAAATCTGACGCTATTGAAGAAAAAACTTCTCGCTCACTGAAATATGTTCATTTGCTGAAAATTAACAAAAACACGAAAAGTTCTTGTATTTGAAGATAAAATCTTTTTGCATTAAAGAAGAAAGATCTAGCTGACTGAAAGAAGTTCATCAGATCAAAACCAACAAAAATTGACAAGAACCACGAAAAGTTCTTGTATTTTAAGATAAAATCTGACGCTATTGAAGAAAAAACTTCAAGCTCGCTGAAATATGTTCATTTGCTGAAAATTAACAAAACCACGAAAAGTTCTTGAATTTGAAGATAAAATCTTTTTGCTTTGAAGAAGAAAGATCCAGCTGACTGAAATAAGTTCATTAGATGAAAACCAACAAAAATTGACAAGAACCACGAAAGGTTCTTGTATTTTAAGATAAAATCTGACGCTATTGAAGAAAAAACTTCTAGCTCGCTGAAATATGTTCATTTGCTGAAAACCAACAAAACCACGAAAAGTTCTTGTATTTGAAGATAAAATCTTTTTGCTTTGAAGAAGAAAGATCTAGCTGACTGAAATAAGTTCATCAGATGAAAACCAACAAAAATTGACAAGAACCACGAAAAGTTCTTGTATTTTAAGATAAAATCTTCTGCTATCAAAGAAAAAACTTTGAGCTCGCTGAAATATGTTCATTTGCTGAAAATCAACAAAACCACGAAAAGTTCTTGTATTTGAAGATAAAATCTTTTTGCATTAAAGAAGAAAGATCTAGCTGACTGAAACAAGTTCATTAGATGAAAACCAACAAAAATTGACAAGAACCACGAAAAGTTCTTGTATTTTAAGATAAAATCTTCCGCTATTAAAGAAAAAACTTTGAGCTCGCTGAAATATGTTCATTTGCTGAAAATCAACAAAACCACGAAAAGTTCTTGTATTTGAAGATAAAATCTTTTGCATTAAAGAAGAAAGATCTAGCTGACTGAAACAAGTTCATTAGATGAAAACCAACAAAAATTGATCAGAACCACGAAAAGTTCTTGTATTTTAAGATAAAATCTGACGCGATCGAAAAAAAAACTTCCAGCTCGCTGAAATATGTTCATTTGCTGAAAACCAACAAAACCACGAAAAGTTCTTGTATTTGAAGATAAAATCTTTTTGCTTTGAAGAAGAAAGATCTCGCTGACTGAAATAAGTTCATCAGATGAAAACCAACAAAAATTGACAAGAACCACGAAAAGTTCTTGTATTTTAAGATAAAATCTTCTGCTATTAAAGAAAAAACTTTGAGCTCGCTGAAATATGTTAATTTGCTGAAAATCAACAAAACCACGAAAAGTTCTTGTATTTGAAGATAAAATCTTTTTGCATTAAAGAAGAAAGATCTAGCTGACTGAAACAAGTTCATTAGATGAAAACCAACAAAAATTGACAAGAACCACGAAAAGTTCTTGTATTTTAAGATAAAATCTGACGCTATTAAAGAAAAAACTTCTTCCTCGCTGAAATATGTTCATTTGCTGAAAATCAACAAAACCACGAAAAGTTCTTGTATTTGAAGATAAAATCTTTTTGCATTAAAGAAGAAAGATCTAGCTGACTGAAACAAGTTCATTAGATGAAAACCAACAAAAATTGACAAGAACCACGAAAAGTTCTTGTATTTTAAGATAAAATCTGACGCTATTGAAGAAAAAACTTCAAGCTCGCTGAAATATGTTCATTTGCTGAAAACCAACAAAACCACGAAAAGTTCTTGTATTTGAAGATAAAATCTTTTTGCTTTGAAGAAGAAAGATCTAGCTGACTGAAATAAGTTCATTAGATGAAAACCAACAAAAATTGACAAGAACCACGAAAAGTTCTTGTATTTTAAGATAAAATCTTCCTCTATTAAAGAAAAAACTTTGAGCTCGCTGAAATATGTTCATTTGCTGAAAATCAACAAAACCACGAAAAGTTCTTGTATTTGAAGATAAAATCTTTTTGCATTAAAGAAGAAAGATCTAGCTGACTGAAACAAGTTCATGAGATGAAAACCAACAAAAATTGATCAGAACCACGAAAAGTTCTTGTATTTTAAGACAAAATCTGACGCGATTGGAGAAAAAACTTCTTGCTCGCTGAAATATGTTCATTTGCTTAAAACCAACAAAACCACGAAAAGTTCTTGTTTTTGAAGATAAAATCTTTTTGCATTAAAGAAGAAAGATCTAGCTGACTGAAACAAGTTCATTAGATGAAAACCAACAAAAATTGACAAGAACCACGAAAAGTTCTTGTATTTTAAGATAAAATCTTTTTGCTTTGAAGAAGAAAGATCCAGCTGACTGAAATAAGTTCATTGGATGAAAACCAACAAAAATTGACAAGAACCACGAAAGGTTCTTGTATTTTAAGATAAAATCTGACGCTATTGAAGAAAAAACTTCTAGCTCGCTGAAATATGTTCATTTGCTGAAAACCAACAAAACCACGAAAAGTTCTTGTATTTGAAGATAAAATCTTTTTGCTTTGAAGAAGAAAGATCTAGCTGACTGAAATAAGTTCATCAGATGAAAACCAACAAAAATTGACAAGAACCACGAAAAGTTCTTGTATTTTAAGATAAAATCTTCTGCTATCAAAGAAAAAACTTTGAGCTCGCTGAAATATGTTCATTTGCTGAAAATCAACAAAACCACGAAAAGTTCTTGTATTTGAAGATAAAATCTTTTTGCATTAAAGAAGAAAGATCTAGCTGACTGAAACAAGTTCATTAGATGAAAACCAACAAAAATTGACAAGAACCACGAAAAGTTCTTGTATTTTAAGATAAAATCTGACGCGATTGAAGAAAAAACTTCTAGCTCGCTGAAATATGTTCATTTGCTGAAAACCAACAAAACCACGAAAAGTTCTTGTATTTGAAGATAAAATCTTTTTGCTTTGAAGAAGAAAGATCTAGCTGACTGAAATAAGTTCATTAGATGAAAACCAACAAAAATTGACAAGAACCACGAAAAGTTCTTGTATTTTAAGATAAAATCTTCCTCTATTAAAGAAAAAACTTTGAGCTCGCTGAAATATGTTCATTTGCTGAAAATCAACAAAACCACGAAAAGTTCTTGTATTTGAAGATAAAATCTTTTTGCATTAAAGAAGAAAGATCTAGCTGACTGAAACAAGTTCATGAGATGAAAACCAACAAAAATTGATCAGAACCACGAAAAGTTCTTGTATTTTAAGACAAAATCTGACGCGATTGGAGAAAAAACTTCTTGCTCGCTGAAATATGTTCATTTGCTTAAAACCAACAAAACCACGAAAAGTTCTTGTTTTTGAAGATAAAATCTTTTTGCATTAAAGAAGAAAGATCTAGCTGACTGAAACAAGTTCATTAGATGAAAACCAACAAAAATTGACAAGAACCACGAAAAGTTCTTGTATTTTAAGATAAAATCTGACGCTATTGAAGAAAAAACTTCTCGCTCACTGAAATATGTTCATTTGCTGAAAATTAACAAAAACACGAAAAGTTCTTGTATTTGAAGATAAAATCTTTTTGCATTAAAGAAGAAAGATCTAGCTGACTTAAAGAAGTTCATCAGATCAAAACCAACAAAAATTGACAAGAACCACGAAAAGTTCTTGTATTTTAAGATAAAATCTGACGCTATTGAAGAAAAAACTTCAAGCTCGCTGAAATATGTTCATTTGCTGAAAATTAACAAAACCACGAAAAGTTCTTGAATTTGAAGATAAAATCTTTTTGCTTTGAAGAAGAAAGATCCAGCTGACTGAAATAAGTTCATTGGATGAAAACCAACAAAAATTGACAAGAACCACGAAAGGTTCTTGTATTTTAAGATAAAATCTGACGCTATTGAAGAAAAAACTTCTAGCTCGCTGAAATATGTTCATTTGCTGAAAACCAACAAAACCACGAAAAGTTCTTGTATTTGAAGATAAAATCTTTTTGCTTTGAAGAAGAAAGATCTAGCTGACTGAAATAAGTTCATCAGATGAAAACCAACAAAAATTGACAAGAACCACGAAAAGTTCTTGTATTTTAAGATAAAATCTTCTGCTATCAAAGAAAAAACTTTGAGCTCGCTGAAATATGTTCATTTGCTGAAAATCAACAAAACCACGAAAAGTTCTTGTATTTGAAGATAAAATCTTTTTGCATTAAAGAAGAAAGATCTAGCTGACTGAAACAAGTTCATTAGATGAAAACCAACAAAAATTGACAAGAACCACGAAAAGTTCTTGTATTTTAAGATAAAATCTTCCGCTATTAAAGAAAAAACTTTGAGCTCGCTGAAATATGTTCATTTGCTGAAAATCAACAAAACCACGAAAAGTTCTTGTATTTGAAGATAAAATCTTTTGCATTAAAGAAGAAAGATCTAGCTGACTGAAACAAGTTCATTAGATGAAAACCAACAAAAATTGATCAGAACCACGAAAAGTTCTTGTATTTTAAGATAAAATCTGACGCGATTGAAGAAAAAACTTCCAGCTCGCTGAAATATGTTCATTTGCTGAAAACCAACAAAACCACGAAAAGTTCTTGTATTTGAAGATAAAATCTTTTTGCTTTGAAGAAGAAAGATCTCGCTGACTGAAATAAGTTCATTAGATGAAAACCAACAAAAATTGACAAGAACCACGAAAAGTTCTTGTATTTTAAGATAAAATCTTCTGCTATTAAAGAAAAAACTTTGAGCTCGCTGAAATATGTTAATTTGCTGAAAATCAACAAAACCACGAAAAGTTCTTGTATTTGAAGATAAAATCTTTTTGCATTAAAGAAGAAAGATCTAGCTGACTGAAACAAGTTCATTAGATGAAAACCAACAAAAATTGACAAGAACCACGAAAAGTTCTTGTATTTTAAGATAAAATCTGACGCTATTAAAGAAAAAACTTCTTCCTCGCTGAAATATGTTCATTTGCTGAAAATCAACAAAACCACGAAAAGTTCTTGTATTTGAAGATAAAATCTTTTTGCATTAAAGAAGAAAGATCTAGCTGACTGAAACAAGTTCATTAGATGAAAACCAACAAAAATTGACGAGAACCACGAAAAGTTCTTGTATTTTAAGATAAAATCTGACGCTATTGAAGAAAAAACTTCAAGCTCGCTGAAATATGTTCATTTGCTGAAAACCAACAAAACCACGAAAAGTTCTTGAATTTGAAGATAAAATCTTTTTGCTTTGAAGAAGAAAGATCCAGCTGACTGAAATAAGTTCATTCGATGAAAACCAACAAAAATTGACAAGAACCACGAAAAGTTCTTGTATTTTAAGATAAAATCTGACGCGATTGAAGAAAAAACTTCTAGCTCGCTGAAATATGTTCATTTGCTGAAAACCAACAAAACCACGAAAAGTTCTTGTATTTGAAGATAAAATCTTTTTGCTTTGAAGAAGAAAGATCTAGCTGACTGAAATAAGTTCATTAGATGAAAACCAACAAAAATTGACAAGAACCACGAAAAGTTCTTGTATTTTAAGATAAAATCTTCCTCTATTAAAGAAAAAACTTTGAGCTCGCTGAAATATGTTCATTTGCTGAAAATCAACAAAACCACGAAAAGTTCTTGTATTTGAAGATAAAATCTTTTTGCATTAAAGAAGAAAGATCTAGCTGACTGAAACAAGTTCATGAGATGAAAACCAACAAAATTTGATCAGAACCACGAAAAGTTCTTGTATTTTAAGATAAAATCTGACGCGATTGAAGAAAAAACTTCCAGCTCGCTGAAATATGTTCATTTGCTGAAAACCAACAAAACCACGAAAAGTTCTTGTATTTGAAGATAAAATCTTTTTGCTTTGAAGAAGAAAGATCTCGCTGACTGAAATAAGTTCATTAGATGAAAACCAACAAAAATTGACAAGAACCACGAAAAGTTCTTGTATTTTAAGATAAAATCTTCTGCTATTAAAGAAAAAACTTTGAGCTCGCTGAAATATGTTCATTTGCTGAAAATCAACAAAATCACGAAAAGTTCTTGTATTTGAAGATAAAATCTTTTTGCATTAAAGAAGAAAGATCTAGCTGACTAAAACAAGTTCATTAGATGAAAACCAACAAAAATTGACAAGAACCACGAAAAGTTCTTGTATTTTAAGATAAAATCTGACGCTATTAAAGAAAAAACTTCTTCCTCGCTGAAATATGTTCATTTGCTGAAAATCAACAAAACCACGAAAAGTTCTTGTATTTGAAGATAAAATCTTTTTGCATTAAAGAAGAAAGATCTAGCTGACTGAAACAAGTTCATTAGATGAAAACCAACAAAAATTGACAAGAACCACGAAAAGTTCTTGTATTTTAAGATAAAATCTGACGCTATTGAAGAAAAAACTTCAAGCTCGCTGAAATATGTTCATTTGCTGAAAACCAACAGAACCACGAAAAGTTCTTGAATTTGAAGATAAAATCTTTTTGCTTTGAAGAAGAAAGATCCAGCTGACTGAAATAAGTTCATTCGATGAAAACCAACAAAAATTGACAAGAACCACGAAAAGTTCTTGTATTTTAAGATAAAATCTGACGCGATTGAAGAAAAAACTTCTAGCTCGCTGAAATATGTTCATTTGCTGAAAACCAACAAAACCACGAAAAGTTCTTGTATTTGAAGATAAAATCTTTTTGCTTTGAAGAAGAAAGATCTAGCTGACTGAAATAAGTTCATTAGATGAAAACCAACAAAAATTGACAAGAACCACGAAAAGTTCTTGTATTTTAAGATAAAATCTTCCTCTATTAAAGAAAAAACTTTGAGCTCGCTGAAATATGTTCATTTGCTGAAAATCAACAAAACCACGAAAAGTTCTTGTATTTGAAGATAAAATCTTTTTGCATTAAAGAAGAAAGATCTAGCTGACTGAAACAAGTTCATGAGATGAAAACCAAAAAAAATTGACAAGAACCACGAAAAGTTCTTCTATTTTAAGATAAAATCTGACGCGATTGAAGAAAAAACTTCTCGCTCGCTGAAATATGTTCATTAGCTGAAAACCAACAAAACCACGAAAAGTTCTTGTGTTTGAAGATAAAATCTTTTTGCTTTGAAGAAGAAAGGTCTGGCTGACTGAAATAAGTTCATTAGATGAAAACCAACAAAAATTGACAAGAACCACGAAAAGTTCTTGTATTTTAAGATAAAATCTTCTGCTATGAAAGAAAAAACTTTGAGCTCGCTGAAATATGTTCATTTGCTGAAAATCAACAAAACCACGAAAAGTTCTTGTATTTGAAGATAAAATCTTTTTGCTTTGAAGAAGAAAGATCTAGCTGACTGAAATAAGTTCATCAGATGAAAACCAACAAAAATTGACAAGAACCACGAAAAGTTCTTGTATTTTAAGATAAAATCTTCTGCTTTCAAAGAAAAATCTTTGAGCTCGCTGAAATATGTTCATTTGCTGAAAATCAACAAAACCACGAAAAGTTCTTGTATTTGAAGATAAAATCTTTTTGCATTAAAGAAGAAAGATCTAGCTGACTGAAACAAGTTCATGAGATGAAAACCAACAAAAATTGACAAGAACCACGAAAAGTTCTTGTATTTTAAGATAAAATCTGACGCTATTAAAGAAAAAACTTCTTCCTCGCTGAAATATGTTCATTTGCTGAAAACCAACAAAACCACGAAAAGTTCTTGTATTTGAAGATAAAATCTTTTTGCATTAAAGAAGAAAGATCTAGCTGACTGAAACAAGTTCATTAGATGAAAACCAACAAAAATTGACAAGAACCACGAAAAGTTCTTGTATTTTAAGATAAAATCTTCCGCTATTAAAGAAAAAACTTTGAGCTCGCTGAAATATGTTCATTTGCTGAAAATCAACAAAACCACGAAAAGTTCTTGTATTTGAAGATAAAATCTTTTTGCATTAAAGAAGAAAGATCTAGCTGACTGAAACAAGTTCATTAGATGAAAACCAACAAAAATTGATCAGAACCACGAAAAGTTCTTGTATTTTAAGATAAAATCTGACGCGATTGAAGAAAAAACTTCCAGCTCGCTGAAATATGTTCATTTGCTGAAAACCAACAAAACCACGAAAAGTTCTTGTATTTGAAGATAAAATCTTTTTGCTTTGAAGAAGAAAGATCTCGCTGACTGAAATAAGTTCATTAGATGAAAACCAACAAAAATTGACAAGAACCACGAAAAGTTCTTGTATTTTAAGATAAAATCTTCTGCTATTAAAGAAAAAACTTTGAGCTCGCTGAAATATGTTAATTTGCTGAAAATCAACAAAACCACGAAAAGTTCTTGTATTTGAAGATAAAATCTTTTTGCATTAAAGAAGAAAGATCTAGCTGACTGAAACAAGTTCATTAGATGAAAACCAACAAAAATTGACAAGAACCACGAAAAGTTCTTGTATTTTAAGATAAAATCTGACGCTATTAAAGAAAAAACTTCTTCCTCGCTGAAATATGTTCATTTGCTGAAAATCAACAAAACCACGAAAAGTTCTTGTATTTGAAGATAAAATCTTTTTGCATTAAAGAAGAAAGATCTAGCTGACTGAAACAAGTTCATTAGATGAAAACCAACAAAAATTGACAAGAACCACGAAAAGTTCTTGTATTTTAAGATAAAATCTGACGCGATTGAAGAAAAAACTTCAAGCTCGCTGAAATATGTTAATTTGCTGAAAATCAACAAAACCACGAAAAGTTCTTGTATTTGAAGATAAAATCTTTTTGCATTAAAGAAGAAAGATCTAGCTGACTGAAACAAGTTCATTAGATGAAAACCAACAAAAATTGACAAGAACCACGAAAAGTTCTTGTATTTTAAGATAAAATCTGACGCTATTAAAGAAAAAACTTCTTCCTCGCTGAAATATGTTCATTTGCTGAAAATCAACAAAACCACGAAAAGTTCTTGTATTTGAAGATAAAATCTTTTTGCATTAAAGAAGAAAGATCTAGCTGACTGAAACAAGTTCATTAGATGAAAACCAACAAAAATTGACAAGAACCACGAAAAGTTCTTGTATTTTAAGATAAAATCTTCCGCTATTAAAGAAAAAACTTTGAGCTCGCTGAAATATGTTTATTTGCTGAAAATCAACAAAACCACGAAAAGTTCTTGTATTTGAAGATAAAATCTTTTTGCATTAAAGAAGAAAGATCTAGCTGACTGAAACAAGTTCATTAGATGAAAACCAACAAAAATTGATCAGAACCACGAAAAGTTCTTGTATTTTAAGATAAAATCTGACGCGATTGAAGAAAAAACTTCCAGCTCGCTGAAATATGTTCATTTGCTGAAAACCAACAAAACCACGAAAAGTTCTTGTATTTGAAGATAAAATCTTTTTGCTTTGAAGAAGAAAGATCTCGCTGACTGAAATAAGTTCATTAGATGAAAACCAACAAAAATTGACAAGAACCACGAAAAGTTCTTGTATTTTAAGATAAAATGTTCTGCTATTAAAGAAAAAACTTTGAGCTCGCTGAAATATGTTAATTTGCTGAAAATCAACAAAACCACGAAAAGTTCTTGTATTTGAAGATAAAATCTTTTTGCATTAAAGAAGAAAGATCTAGCTGACTGAAACAAGTTCATTCGATGAAAACCAACAAAAATTGACAAGAACCACGAAAAGTTCTTGTATTTTAAGATAAAATCTGACGCGATTGAAGAAAAAACTTCTAGCTCGCTGAAATATGTTCATTTGCTGAAAACCAACAAAACCACGAAAAGTTCTTGTATTTGAAGATAAAATCTTTTTGCTTTGAAGAAGAAAGATCTAGCTGACTGAAATAAGTTCATTAGATGAAAACCAACAAAAATTGACAAGAACCACGAAAAGTTCTTGTATTTTAAGATAAAATCTTCCTCTATTAAAGAAAAAACTTTGAGCTCGCTGAAATATGTTCATTTGCTGAAAATCAACAAAACCACGAAAAGTTCTTGTATTTGAAGATAAAATCTTTTTGCATTAAAGAAGAAAGATCTAGCTGACTGAAACAAGTTCATGAGATGAAAACCAAAAAAAATTGACAAGAACCACGAAAAGTTCTTCTATTTTAAGATAAAATCTGACGCGATTGAAGAAAAAACTTCTCGCTCGCTGAAATATGTTCATTTGCTGAAAACCAACAAAACCACGAAAAGTTCTTGTGTTTGAAGATAAAATCTTTTTGCTTTGAAGAAGAAAGATCTGGCTGACTGAAATAAGTTCATTAGATGAAAACCAACAAAAATTGACAAGAACCACGAAAAGTTCTTGTATTTTAAGATAAAATCTTCTGCTATGAAAGAAAAAACTTTGAGCTCGCTGAAATATGTTCATTTGCTGAAAATCAACAAAACCACGAAAAGTTCTTGTATTTGAAGATAAAATCTTTTTGCTTTGAAGAAGAAAGATCTAGCTGACTGAAATAAGTTCATTAGATGAAAACCAACAAAAATTGACAAGAACCACGAAAAGTTCTTGTATTTTAAGATAAAATCTTCTGCTTTCAAAGAAAAAACTTTGAGCTCGCTGAAATATGTTAATTTGCTGAAAATCAACAAAACCACGAAAAGTTCTTGTATTTGAAGATAAAATCTTTTTGCATTAAAGAAGAAAGATCTAGCTGACTGAAACAAGTTCATTAGATGAAAACCAACAAAAATTGACAAGGACCACGAAAAGTTCTTGCATTTGAAGATAAAATCTTTTTGCTTTGAGGTAGAAAGATCGAGCTGACTGAAAGAAGTTCATCCGATCAAAACCAACAAAAATTGACAAGAACCACGAAAAGTTCTTGTATTTTAAGATAAAATCTGACGCTATTGAAGAAAAAACTTCTTGCTCGCTGAAATATGTTCATTTGCTGAAAATCAACAAAACCACGAAAAGTTCTTGTATTTGAAGATAAAATCTTTTTGCATTGAAGAAGAAAGATCTAGCTGACTGAAACAAGTTCATCAGATGAAAACCAACAAAAATTGACAAGAACCACGAAAAGTTCTTGTATTTTAAGATAAAATCTGACGCTATTAAAGAAAAAACTTCTCGCTCGCTGAAATATGTTCATTTGCTGAAAATTAACAAAACCACGAAAAGTTCTTGTATTTGAAGATAAAATCTTTTTGCTTTGAGGTAGAAAGATCGAGCTGACTGAAAGAAGTTCTTCAGATCAAAACCAACAAAAATTGACAAGAACCACGAAAAGTTCTTGTATTTTAAGATAAAATTTGACGCTATTGAAGAAAAAACTTCAAGCTCGCTGAAATATGTTCATTTGCTGAAAACCAACAAAACCACGAAAAGTTCTTGAATTTGAAGATAAAATCTTTTTGCTTTGAAGAAGAAAGATCCAGCTGACTGAAATAAGTTCATTCGATGAAAACCAACAAAAATTGACAAGAACCACGAAAAGTTCTTGTATTTTAAGATAAAATCTGACGCTATTGAAGAAAAAACTTCTCGCTCGCTGAAATATGTTCATTTGCTGAAAACCAACAAAACCACGAAAAGTTCTTGTATTTGAAGATAAAATCTTTTTGCTTTGAAGAAGAAAGATCTAGCTGACTGAAATAAGTTCATTAGATGAAAACGAACAAAAATTGACAAGAACCACGAAAAGTTCTTGTATTTTAAGATAAAATCTTCCGCTATTAAAGAAAAAACTTTGAGCTCGCTGAAATATGTTCATTTGCTGAAAATCAACAAAACCACGAAAAGTTCTTGTATTTGAAGATAAAATCTTTTTGCATTGAGGAAGAAAGATCGAGCTGACTGAAATAAGTTCATTAGATGAAAACCAACAAAAATTGACAAGAACCACGCAAAGTTCTTGTATTTTAAGATAAAATCTGACGCTATTGAAGAAAAAACTTCTAGCTCGCTGAAATATGTTCATTTGCTGAAAACCAACAAAACCACGAAAAGTTCTTGTATTTGAAGATAAAAT
The DNA here is from genome assembly GCF_035084215.1 of Heptranchias perlo. NCBI lineage: Eukaryota > Metazoa > Chordata > Chondrichthyes > Hexanchiformes > Hexanchidae > Heptranchias > Heptranchias perlo. The sequence goes on from NC_090330.1 coordinate 80,336,267, forward strand.
CTTTTTGCTTTGAAGAAGAAAGATCGAGCTGACTGAAACAAGTTCATGAGATGAAAACCAACAAAAATTGACAAGAACCACGAAAAGTTCTTGTATTTTAAGATAAAATCTGACGCTATTAAAGAAAAAACTTCTCGCTCGCTGAAATATGTTCATTTGCTGAAAATTAACAAAACCACGAAAAGTTCTTGTATTTGAAGATAAAATCTTTTTGCTTTGAGGTAGAAAGATCGAGCTGACTGAAAGAAGTTCATCAGATCAAAACCAACAAAAATTGAGAAGAACCACGAAAAGTTCTTGTATTTTAAGATAAAATCTGACGCTATTGAAGAAAAAACTTCAAGCTCACTGAAATATGTTCATTTGCTGAAAACCAACAAAACCACGAAAAGTTCTTGAATTTGAAGATAAAATCTTTTTGCTTTGAAGAAGAAAGATCCAGCTGACTGAAATAAGTTCATTCGATGAAAACCAACAAAAATTGACAAGAACCACGAAAAGTTCTTGTATTTTAAGATAAAATCTTCCGCTATTAAAGAAAAAACTTTGAGCTCGCTGAAATATGTTCATTTGCTGAAAATCAACAAAACCACGAAAAGTTCTTGTATTTGAAGATAAAATCTTTTTGCATTAAAGAAGAAAGATCTAGCTAACTGAAACAAGTTCATTAGATGAAAACCAACAAAAATTGACAAGAACCACAAAATGTTCTTGTGTTTTAAGATAAAATCTGACGCGATTGAAGAAAAAACTTCCAGCTCGCTGAAATATGTTCATTTGCTGAAAACCAACAAAACCACGAAAAGTTCTTGTATTTGAAGATAAATCTTTTTGCTTTGAAGAGCAAAGATCTAGCTGACTGAAAAAAGTTCATTAGATGAAAACCAACAAAAATTGACAAGAACCACGAAAAGTTCTTGTATTTTAAGATAAAATCTTCTGCTATTAAAGAAAAAACTTTGAGCTCGCTGAAATATGTTCATTTGCTGAAAATCAACAAAACCACGAAAAGTTCTTGTATTTGAAGATAAAATCTTTTTGCATTAAAGAAGAAAGATCTAGCTGACTGAAACAAGTTCATTAGATGAAAACCAACAAAAATTGACAAGAACCACGAAAAGTTCTTGTATTTTAAGATAAAATCTGACGCTATTAAAGAAAAAACTTCTCGCTCGCTGAAATATGTTCATTTGCTGAAAATTAACAAAACCACGAAAAGTTCTTGTATTTGAAGATAAAATCTTTTTGCTTTGAGGTAGAAAGATCGAGCTGACTGAAAGAAGTTCTTCAGATCAAAACCAACAAAAATTGACAAGAACCACGAAAAGTTCTTGTATTTTAAGATAAAATCTGACGCTATTAAAGAAAAAACTTCTTGCTCGCTGAAATATGTTCATTTGCTGAAAATCAACAAAACCACGAAAAGTTCTTGTATTTGAAGATAAAATCTTTTTGCATTAAAGAAGAAAGATCTAGCTGACTGAAACAAGTTCATTAGATGAAAACCAACAAAAATTGACAAGAACCACGAAAAGTTCTTGTATTTTAAGATAAAATCTGACGCTATTGAAGAAAAAACTTCAAGCTCGCTGAAATATGTTCATTTGCTGAAAACCAACAAAACCACGAAAAGTTCTTGAATTTGAAGATAAAATCTTTTTGCTTTGAAGAAGAAAGATCCAGCTGACTGAAATAAGTTCATTAGATGAAAACCAACAAAAATTGACAAGATCCACGAAAAGTTCTTGTATTTTAAGACAAAATCTGACGCGATTGAAGAAAAAACTTCCAGCTCGCTGAAATATGTTCATTTGCTGAAAACCAACAAAACCACGAAAAGTTCTTGTATTTGAAGATAAAATCTTTTTGCTTTGATGAAGAAAGATCTAGCTGACTGAAATAAGTTCATCAGATGAAAACCAACAAAAATTGACAAGAACCACGAAAAGTTCTTGTATTTTAAGATAAAATCTTCCGCTATTAAAGAAAAAACTTTGAGCTCGCTGAAATATGTTCATTTGCTGAAAATCAACAAAACCACGAAAAGTTCTTGTATTTGAAGATAAAATCTTTTTGCATTAAAGAAGAAAGATCTAGCTGACTGAAACAAGTTCATTAGATGAAAACCAACAAAAATTGACAAGAACCACGAAAAGTTCTTGTATTTTAAGATAAAATCTTCCGCTATTAAAGAAAAAACTTTGAGCTCGCTGAAATATGTTCATTTGCTGAAAATCAACAAAACCACGAAAAGTTCTTGTATTTGAAGATAAAATCTTTTTGCATTGAGGAAGAAAGATCGAGCTGACTGAAATAAGTTCATTAGATGAAAACCAACAAAAATTGACAAGAACCACGCAAAGTTCTTGTATTTTAAGATAAAATCTGACGCTATTGAAGAAAAAACTTCTAGCTCGCTGAAATATGTTCATTTGCTGAAAACCAACAAAACCACGAAAAGTTCTTGTATTTGAAGATAAAATCTTTTTGCTTTGAAGAAGAAAGATCGAGCTGACTGAAACAAGTTCATGAGATGAAAACCAACAAAAATTGACAAGAACCACGAAAAGTTCTTGTATTTTAAGATAAAATCTGACGCTATTAAAGAAAAAACTTCTCGCTCGCTGAAATATGTTCATTTGCTGAAAATTAACTAAAACCACGAAAAGTTCTTGTATTTGAAGATAAAATCTTTTTGCTTTGAGGTAGAAAGATCGAGCTGACTGAAAGAAGTTCATCAGATCAAAACCAACAAAAATTGAGAAGAACCACGAAAAGTTCTTGTATTTTAAGATAAAATCTGACGCTATTGAAGAAAAAACTTCAAGCTCACTGAAATATGTTCATTTGCTGAAAACCAACAAAACCACGAAAAGTTCTTGAATTTGAAGATAAAATCTTTTTGCTTTGAAGAAGAAAGATCCAGCTGACTGAAATAAGTTCATTCGATGAAAACCAACAAAAATTGACAAGAACCACGAAAAGTTCTTGTATTTTAAGATAAAATCTTCCGCTATTAAAGAAAAAACTTTGAGCTCGCTGAAATATGTTCATTTGCTGAAAATCAACAAAACCACGAAAAGTTCTTGTATTTGAAGATAAAATCTTTTTGCATTAAAGAAGAAAGATCTAGCTAACTGAAACAAGTTCATTAGATGAAAACCAACAAAAATTGACAAGAACCACAAAATGTTCTTGTGTTTTAAGATAAAATCTGACGCGATTGAAGAAAAAACTTCCAGCTCGCTGAAATATGTTCATTTGCTGAAAACCAACAAAACCACGAAAAGTTCTTGTATTTGAAGATAAATCTTTTTGCTTTGAAGAGCAAAGATCTAGCTGACTGAAAAAAGTTCATTAGATGAAAACCAACAAAAATTGACAAGAACCACGAAAAGTTCTTGTATTTTAAGATAAAATCTTCTGCTATTAAAGAAAAAACTTTGAGCTCGCTGAAATATGTTCATTTGCTGAAAATCAACAAAACCACGAAAAGTTCTTGTATTTGAAGATAAAATCTTTTTGCATTAAAGAAGAAAGATCTAGCTGACTGAAACAAGTTCATTAGATGAAAACCAACAAAAATTGACAAGAACCACGAAAAGTTCTTGTATTTTAAGATAAAATCTGACGCTATTAAAGAAAAAACTTCTCGCTCGCTGAAATATGTTCATTTGCTGAAAATCAACAAAACCACGAAAAGTTCTTGTATTTGAAGATAAAATCTTTTTGCATTAAAGAAGAAAGATCTAGCTGACTGAAACAAGTTCATTAGATGAAAACCAACAAAAATTGACAAGAACCACGAAAAGTTCTTGTATTTTAAGATAAAATCTGACGCTATTGAAGAAAAAACTTCAAGCTCGCTGAAATATGTTCATTTGCTGAAAACCAACAAAACCACGAAAAGTTCTTGAATTTGAAGATAAAATCTTTTTGCTTTGAAGAAGAAAGATCCAGCTGACTGAAATAAGTTCATTAGATGAAAACCAACAAAAATTGACAAGATCCACGAAAAGTTCTTGTATTTTAAGACAAAATCTGACGCGATTGAAGAAAAAACTTCCAGCTCGCTGAAATATGTTCATTTGCTGAAAACCAACAAAACCACGAAAAGTTCTTGTATTTGAAGATAAAATCTTTTTGCTTTGATGAAGAAAGATCTAGCTGACTGAAATAAGTTCATCAGATGAAAACCAACAAAAATTGACAAGAACCACGAAAAGTTCTTGTATTTTAAGATAAAATCTTCCGCTATTAAAGAAAAAACTTTGAGCTCGCTGAAATATGTTCATTTGCTGAAAATCAACAAAACCACGAAAAGTTCTTGTATTTGAAGATAAAATCTTTTTGCATTAAAGAAGAAAGATCTAGCTGACTGAAACAAGTTCATTAGATGAAAACCAACAAAAATTGATCAGAACCACGAAAAGTTCTTGTATTTTAAGATAAAATCTGACGCGATTGAAGAAAAAACTTCTAGCTCGCTGAAATATGTTAATTTGCTGAAAATCAACAAAACCACGAAAAGTTCTTGTATTTGAAGATAAAATCTTTTTGCATTAAAGAAGAAAGATCTAGCTGACTGAAACAAGTTCATTAGATGAAAACCAACAAAAATTGACAAGAACCACGAAAAGTTCTTGTATTTTAAGATAAAATCTGACGCTATTAAAGAAAAAACTTCTTGCTCGCTGAAATATGTTCATTTGCTGAAAATCAACAAAACCACGAAAAGTTCTTGTATTTGAAGATAAAATCTTTTTGCATTAAAGAAGAAAGATCTTGCTGACTGAAAGAAGTTCATTAGATGAAAACCAACAAAAATTGACAGGAACCACGAAAAGTTCTTGCATTTTAAGATAAAATCTGACGCGATTGAAGAAAAAACTTCAAGCTCGCTGAAATATGTTCATTTGCTGAAAACCAACAAAACCACGAAAAGTTCTTGAATTTGAAGATAAAATCTTTTTGCTTTGAAGAAGAAAGATCTAGCTGACTGAAATAAGTTCATTAGATGAAAACCAACAAAAATTGACAAGAACCACGAAAAGTTCTTGTATTTTAAGATAAAATCTTCCGCTTGAAGAAAAAACTTTGAGCTCGCTGAAATCTGTTAATTTGCTGAAAATCAACAAAACCACGAAAAGTTCTTGTATTTGAAGATAAAATCTTTTTGCATTAAAGAAGAAAGATCTCGCTGACTGAAACAAGTTCATTGGATGAAAACCAACAAAAATTGACAAGAACCACGAAAAGTTCTTCTATTTTAAGATAAAATCTGACGCGATTGAAGAAAAAACTTCTAGCTCGCTGAAATATGTTCATTTGCTGAAAACCAACAAAACCACGAAAAGTTCTTGTATTTGAAGATAAAATCTTTTTGCTTTGAAGAAGAAAGATCTAGCTGACTGAAATAAGTTCATCAGATGAAAACCAACAAAAATTGACAAGAACCACGAAAAGTTCTTGTATTTTAAGATAAAATCTTCTGCTATTAAAGAAAAAACTTTGAGCTCGCTGAAATATGTTCATTTGCTGAAAATCAACAAAACCACGAAAAGTTCTTGTATTTGAAGATAAAATCTTTTTGCATTAAAGAAGAAAGATCTAGCTGACTGAAACAAGTTCATTAGATGAAAACCAACAAAAATTGACAAGAACCACGAAAAGTTCTTGTATTTTAAGATAAAATCTGACGCGATTGAAGAAAAAACTTCTCGCTCGCTGAAATATGTTCATTTGCTGAAAACCAACAAAAACACGAAAAGTTCTTGTATTTGAAGATAAAATCTTTTTGCTTTGAAGAAGAAAGATCTAGCTGACTGAAATAAGTTCATTAGATGAAAACCAACAAAAATTGACAAGAACCACGAAAAGTTCTTGTATTTTAAGATAAAATCTTCTGCTATCAAAGAAAAAACTTTGAGCTCGCTGAAATATGTTCATTTGCTGAAAATCAACAAAACCACGAAAAGTTCTTGTATTTGAAGATAAAATCTTTTTGCATGAAAGAAGAAAGATCTAGCTGACTGAAACAAGTTCATTAGATGAAAACCAACAAAAATTGACAAGAACCACGAAAAGTTCTTGTATTTTAAGATAAAATCTGACGCTATTAAAGAAAAAACTTCTCGCTCGCTGAAATATGTTCATTTGCTGAAAATTAACAAAACCACGAAAAGTTCTTGTATTTGAAGATAAAATCTTTTTGCTTTGAGGTAGAAAGATCGAGCTGACTGAAAGAAGTTCTTCAGATCAAAACCAACAAAAATTGACAAGAACCACGAAAAGTTCTTGTATTTTAAGATAAAATCTGACGCTATTGAAGAAAAAACTTCAAGCTCGCTGAAATATGTTCATTTGCTGAAAACCAACAAAACCACGAAAAGTTCTTGAATTTGAAGATAAAATCTTTTTGCTTTGAAGAAGAAAGATCCAGCTGACTGAAATAAGTTCATTCGATGAAAACCAACAAAAATTGACAAGAACCACGAAAAGTTCTTGTATTTTAAGATAAAATCTGACGCTATTGAAGATAAAACTTCAAGCTCGCTGAAATATGTTCAGTTGCTGAAAACCAACAAAACCACGAAAAGTTCTTGAATTTGAAGATAAAATCTTTTTGCTTTGAAGAAGAAAGATCTAGCTGACTGAAATAAGTTCATTAGATGAAAACCAACAAAAATTGACAAGAACCACGAAAAGTTCTTGTATTTTAAGAAAAATCTTCCGCTTGAAGAAAAAACTTTGAGCTCGCTGAAATATGTTAATTTGCTGAAAATCAACAAAACCACGAAAAGTTCTTGTATTTGAAGATAAAATCTTTTTGCATTAAAGAAGAAAGATCTAGCTGACTGAAACAAGTTCATTAGATGAAAACCAACAAAAATTGACAAGAACCACGAAAAGTTCTTGTATTTTAAGATAAAATCTTCCGCTTGAAGAAAAAACTTCAAGCTCGCTGAAATATGTTAATTTGCTGAAAATCAACAAAACCACGAAAAGTTCTTGTATTTGAAGATAAAATCTTTTTGCTTTGAAGAAGAAAGATCTAGCTGACTGAAATAAGTTCATTAGATGAAAAGCAACAAAAATTGACAAGAACCACGAAAAGTTCTTGTATTTTAAGATAAAATCTTCTGCTATCAAAGAAAAAACTTTGAGCTCGCTGAAATATGTTCATTTGCTGAAAATCAACAAAACCACGAAAAGTTCTTGTATTTGAAGATAAAATCTTTTTGCATTAAAGAAGAAAGATCCAGCTGACTGAAATAAGTTCATTAGATGAAAACCAACAAAAATTGACAAGAACCACGAAAAGTTCTTGTATTTTAAGATAAAATCTTCTGCTATTAAAGAAAAAACTTTGAGCTCGCTGAAATATGTTCATTTGCTGAAAATCAACAAAACCACGAAAAGTTCTTGTATTTGAAGATAAAATCTTTTTGCATTAAAGAAGAAAGATCTAGCTGACTGAAACAAGTTCATTAGATGAAAACCAACAAAAATTGACAAGAACCACGAAAAGTTCTTGTATTTTAAGATAAAATCTGACGCTATTAAAGAAAAAACTTCTCGCTCGCTGAAATATGTTCATTTGCTGAAAAATAACAAAACCACGAAAAGTTCTTGTATTTGAAGATAAAATCTTTTTGCTTTGAGGTAGAAAGATCGAGCTGACTGAAAGAAGTTCTTCAGATCAAAACCAACAAAAATTGACAAGAACCACAAAAAGTTCTTGTATTTTAAGATAAAATCTGACGCTATTGAAGAAAAAACTTCTAGCTCGCTGAAATATGTTCATTTGCTGAAAATCAACAAAACCACGAAAAGTTTTTGTATTTGAAGATAAAATCTTTTTGCTTTGAAGAAGAAAGATCCAGCTGACTGAAATAAGTTCATTAGATGAAAACCAACAAAAATTGACAAGAACCACGAAAAGTTCTTGTATTTTAAGATAAAATCTTCCGCTATTAAAGAAAAAACTTTGAGCTCGCTGAAATATGTTCATTTGCTGAAAATCAACAAAACCACGAAAAGTTCTTGTATTTGAAGATAAAATCTTTTTGCATTAAAGAAGAAAGATCTAGCTGACTGAAACAAGTTCATTAGATGAAAACCAACAAAAATTGACAAGAACCACGAAAAGTTCTTGTATTTTAAGATAAAATCTGACGCGATTGAAGAAAAAACTTCTAGCTCGCTGAAATATGTTCATTTGCTGAAAACCAACAAAACCACGAAAAGTTCTTGTATTTGAAGATAAAATCTTTTTGCTTTGAAGAAGAAAGATCTAGCTGACTGAAATAAGTTCATTAGATGAAAACCAACAAAAATTGACAAGAACCACGAAAAGTTCTTGTATTTTAAGATAAAATCTTCTGCTATTAAAGAAAAAACTTTGAGCTCGCTGAAATATGTTAATTTGCTGAAAATCAACAAAACCACGAAAAGTTCTTGTATTTGAAGATAAAATCTTTTTGCATTAAAGAAGAAAGATCCAGCTGACTGAAACAAGTTCATTAGATGAAAACCAACAAAAATTGACAAGAACCACGAAAAGTTCTTGTATTTTAAGATAAAATCTGACGCTATTAAAGAAAAAACTTCTTGCTCGCTGAAATATGTTCATTTGCTGAAAATCAACAAAACCACGAAAAGTTCTTGTATTTGAAGATAAAATCTTTTTGCATTAAAGAAGAAAGATCTAGCTGACTGAAACAAGTTCATTAGATGAAAACCAACAAAAATTGACAAGAACCACGAAAAGTTCTTGTATTTTAAGATAAAATCTGACGCTATTAAAGAAAAAACTTCTCGCTCGCTGAAATATGTTCATTTGCTGAAAATTAACAAAACCACGAAAAGTTCTTGTATTTGAAGATAAAATCTTTTTGCTTTGAGGTAGAAAGATCGAGCTGACTAAAAGAAGTTCTTCAGATCAAAACCAACAAAAATTGACAAGAACCACGAAAAGTTTTTGTATTTTAAGATAAAATCTGACGCTATTGAAGAAAAAACTTCAAGCTCGCTGAAATATGTTCATTTGCTGAAAACCAACAAAACCACGAAAAGTTCTTGAATTTGAAGATAAAATCTTTTTGCTTTGAAGAAGAAAGATCCAGCTGACTGAAATAAGTTCATTCGATGAAAACCAACAAAAATTGACAAGAACCACGAAAAGTTCTTGTATTTTAAGATAAAATCTTCCGCTATTAAAGAAAAAACTTCTTGCTCGCTGAAATATGTTCATTTGCTGAAAATCAACAAAACCACGAAAAGTTCTTGTATTTGAAGATAAAATCTTTTTGCATTAAAGAAGAAAGATCTCGCTGACTGAAACAAGTTCATTAGATGAAAACCAACAAAAATTGACAAGAACCACGAAAAGTTCTTGTATTTTAAGATAAAATCTGACGCTATTAAAGAAAAAACTTCTCGCTCGCTGAAATATGTTCATTTGCTGAAAATTCACAAAACCACGAAAAGTTCTTGTATTTGAAGATAAAATCTTTTTGCTTTGAGGTAGAAAGATCGAGCTGACTGAAAGAAGTTCTTCAGATCAAAACCAACAAAAATTGACAAGAACCACGAAAAGTTCTTGTATTTTAAGATAAAATCTGACGCTATTGAAGAAAAAACTTCAAGCTCGCTGAAATATGTTCATTTGCTGAAAACCAACAAAACCACGAAAAGTTCTTGAATTTGAAGATAAAATCTTTTTGCTTTGAAGAAGAAAGATCCAGCTGACTGAAATAAGTTCATTCGATGAAAACCAACAAAAATTGACAAGAACCACGAAAAGTTCTTGTATTTTAAGATAAAATCTGACGCTATTGAAGAAAAAACTTCCAGCTCGCTGAAATATGTTCATTTGCTGAAAACCAACAAAACCACGAAAAGTTCTTGTATTTGAAGATAAAATCTTTTTGCTTTGAAGAAGAAAGATCTAGCTGACTGAAATAAGTTCATGAGATGAAAACCAACAAAAATTGACAAGAACCACGAAAGGTTCTTGTATTTTAAGATAAAACCTTCCGCTATTAAAGAAAAAACTTTGAGCTCGCTGAAATATCTTCATTTGCTGAAAATCAACAAAACCACGAAAAGTTCTTGTATTTGAAGATAAAATAATTTTGCATTGAGGAAGAAAGATCGAGCTGACTGAAATAAGTTCATTAGATGAAAACCAACAAAAATTGACAAGAACCACGCAAAGTTCTTGTATTTTCAGATAAAATCTGACGCTATTGAAGAAAAAACTTCTAGCTCGCTGAAATATGTTCATTTGCTGAAAACCAACAAAACCACGAAAAGTTCTTGTATTTGAAGATAAAATCTTTTTGCTTTGAAGAAGAAAGATCTAGCTGACTGAAACAAGTTCATTAGATGAAAACCAACAAAAATTGACAAGAACCACGAAAAGTTCTTGTATTTTAAGATAAAATCTGACGCTATTAAAGAAAAAACTTCTCGCTCGCTGAAATATGTTCATTTGCTGAAAATCAACAAAACCACGAAAAGTTCTTGTATTTGAAGATAAAAGCTTTTTGCATTAAAGAAGAAAGATCTAGCTGACTGAAACAAGTTCATTAGATGAAAACCAACAAAAATTGACAAGAACCACGAAAAGTTCTTGTATTTTAAGATAAATTCTGACGCTATTGAAGAAAAAAATTCAAGCTCGCTGAAATATGTTCATTTGCTGAAAACCAACAAAACCACGAAAAGTTCTTGAATTTGAAGATAAAATCTTTTTGCTTTGAAGAAGAAAGATCCAGCTGACTGAAATAAGTTCATTAGATGAAAACCAACAAAAATTGACAAGAACCACGAAAAGTTCTTGTATTTTAAGATAAAATCTTCCGCTATTAAAGAAAAAACTTTGAGCTCGCTGAAATATGTTCATTTGCTGAAAATCAACAAAACCACGAAAAGTTCTTGTATTTGAAGATAAAATCTTTTTGCATGAAAGAAGAAAGATCTAGCTGACTGAAACAAGTTCATTCGATGAAAACCAAAAAAAATTGACAAGAACCACGAAAAGTTCTTGTATTTTAAGATAAAATCTGACGCGATTGAAGAAAAAACTTCTAGCTCGCTGAAATATGTTCATTTGCTGAAAACCAACAAAACCACGAAAAGTTCTTGTATTTGAAGATAAAATCTTTTTGCATTAAAGAAGAAAGATCTAGCTGACTGAAACAAGTTCATTAGATGAAAACCAACAAAAATTGACAAGAACCACGAAAAGTTCTTGTATTTTAAGATAAAATCTGACGCTATTAAAGAAAAAACTTCTCGCTCGCTGAAATATGTTCATTTGCTGAAAATTAACAAAACCACGAAAAGTTCTTGTATTTGAAGATAAAATCTTTTTGCTTTGAGGTAGAAAGATCGAGCTGACTGAAAGAAGTTCTTCTGATCAAAACCAACAAAAATTGACAAGAACCACGAAAAGTTCTTGTATTTTAAGATAAAATCTGACGCTATTGAAGAAAAAACTTCAAGCTCGCTGAAATATGTTCATTTGCTGAAAACCAACAAAACCACGAAAAGTTCTTGAATTTGAAGATAAAATCTTTTTGCTTTGAAGAAGAAAGATCCAGCTGACTGAAATAAGTTCATTAGATGAAAACCAACAAAAATTGACAAGAACCACGAAAAGTTCTTGTATTTTAAGATAAAATCTTCCGCTATTAAAGTAAAAACTTTGAGCTTGCTGAAATATGTTCATTTGCTGAAAATCAACAAAACCACGAAAAGTTCTTGTATTTGAAGATAAAATCTTTTTGCTTTGAAGGAGAAAGATCTAGCTGACTGAAATAAGTTCATTAGATGAAAACCAACAAAAATTGACAAGAACCACAAAATGTTCTTGTATTTTAAGATAAAATCTGACGCGATTGAAGAAAAAACTTCTAGCTCGCTGAAATATGTTCATTTGCTGAAAACCAACAAAACCACGAAAAGTTCTTGTATTTGAAGATAAAATCTTTTTGCTTTGAAGAACAAAGATCTAGCTGACTGAAATAAGTTCATTAGATGAAAACCAACAAAAATTGACAAGAACCACGAAAAGTTCTTGTATTTTAAGATAAAATCTTCTGCTATTAAAGAAAAAACTTTGAGCTCGCTGAAATATGTTCATTTGCTGAAAATCAACAAAACCACGAAAAGTTCTTGTATTTGAAGATAAAATCTTTTTGCATTAAAGAAGAAAGATCTAGCTGACTGAAATAAGTTCATTCGATGAAAAGCAACAAAAATTGACAAGAACCACGAAAAGTTCTTGTATTTTAAGCTAAAATCTGACGCTATTGAAGAAAAAACTTCTAGCTCGCTGAAATATGTTCATTTGCTGAAAACCAACAAAACCACGAAAAGTTCTTGTATTTGAAGATAAAATCTTTTTGCTTTGAAGAAGAAAGATCTAGCTGACTGAAATAAGTTCATTAGATGAAAACCAACAAAAATTGACAAGAACCACGAAAAGTTCTTGTATTTTAAGATAAAATCTTCCGCTATTAAAGAAAAAACTTTCAGCTCGCTGAAATATGTTCATTTGCTGAAAATCAACAAAACCACGAAAACTTTGAGCTCGCTGAAATATGTTCATTTGCTGAAAATCAACAAAACCACGAAAAGTTCTTGTATTTGAAGATAAAATCTTTTTGCATTAAAGAAGAAAGATCTAGCTGACTGAAATAAGTTCATTAGATGAAAACCAACAAAAATTGACAAGAACCACGAAAAGTTCTTGTATTTTAAGATAAAATCTGACGCTATTGAAGAAAAAACTTCAAGCTCGCTGAAATATGTTCATTTGCTGAAAACCAACAAAACCACGAAAAGTTCTTGAATTTGAAGATAAAATCTTTTTGCTTTGAAGAAGAAAGATCTAGGTGACTGAAATAAGCTCATTAGATGAAAACCAACAAAAATTGACAAGAACCACGAAAAGTTCTTGTATTTTAAGATAAAATCTTCCGCTTGAAGAAAAAACTTTGAGCTCGCTGAAATATGTTAATTTGCTGAAAATCAACAAAACCACGAAAAGTTCTTGTATTTGAAGATAAAATCTTTTTGCATTAAAGAAGAAAGATCTAGCTGACTGAAACAAGTTCATTAGATGAAAACCAACAAAAATTGACAAGAACCACGAAAAGTTCTTCTATTTTAAGATAAAATCTGACGCGATTGAAGAAAAAACTTCTAGCTCGCTGAAATATGTTCATTTGCTGAAAACCAACAAAACCACGAAAAGTTCTTGTATTTGAAGATAAAATCTTTTTGCTTTGAAGAAGAAAGATCTAGCTGACTGAAATAAGTTAATTAGATGAAACCAACAAAAATTGACAAGAACCACGAAAAGTTATTGTATTTTAAGATAAAATCTTCTGCTATTAAAGAAAAAACTTTGAGCTCGCTGAAATATGTTCATTTGCTGAAAATCAACAAAACCACGAAAAGTTCTTGTATTTGAAGATAAAATCTTTTTGCATTAAAGAAGAAAGATCTAGCTGACTGAAACAAGTTCATTAGATGAAAACCAACAAAAATTGACAAGAACCACGAAAAGTTCTTGTATTTTAAGATAAAATCTGACGCGATTGAAGAAAAAACTTCTCGCTCGCTGAAATATGTTCATTTGCTGAAAACCAACAAAACCACGAAAAGTTCTTGTATTTGAAGATAAAATCTTTTTGCTTTGAAGAAGAAAGATCGAGCTGACTGAAATAAGTTCATTAGATGAAAACCAACAAAAATTGACAAGAACCACGAAAAGTTCTTGTATTTTAAGATAAAATCTTCTGCTGTCAAAGAAAAAACTTTGAGCTCGCTGAAATATGTTAATTTGCTGAAAATCAACAAAACCACGAAAAGTTCTTGTATTTGAAGATAAAATCTTTTTGCATTAAAGAAGAAAGATCTAGCTGACTGAAACAAGTTCATTAGATGAAAACCAACAAAAATTGACAAGAACCACGAAAAGTTCTTGTATTTTAAGATAAAATCTGACGCTATTAAAGAAAAAACTTCTTGCTCGCTGAAATATGTTCATTTGCTGAAAATCAACAAAACCACGAAAAGTTCTTGTATTTGAAGATAAAATCTTTTTGCATTAAAGAAGAAAGATCTAGCTGACTGAAACAAGTTCATTAGATGAAAACCAACAAAAATTGACAAGAACCACGAAAAGTTCTTGTATTTTAAGATAAAATCTGACGCTATTAAAGAAAAAACTTCTCGCTCGCTGAAATATGTTCATTTGCTGAAAATTAACAAAACCACGAAAAGTTCTTGAATTTGAAGATAAAATCTTTTTGCTTTGAAGAAGAAAGATCCAGCTGACTGAAATAAGTTCATTCGATGAAAACCAACAAAAATTGACAAGAACCACGAAAAGTTCTTGTATTTTAAGATAAAATCTGACGCTATTGAAGAAAAAACTTCTAGCTCGCTGAAATATGTTCATTTGCTGAAAACCAACAAAACCACGAAAAGTTCTTGTATTTGAAGATAAAATCGTTTTGCTTTGAAGAAGAAAGATCTAGCTGACTGAAATAAGTTCATGAGATGAAAACCAACAAAAATTGACAAGAACCACGAAAGGTTCTTGTATTTTAAGATAAAACCTTCCTCTATTAAAGAAAAAACTTTGAGCTCGTTGAAATATGTTCATTTGCTGAAAATCAACAAAACCACGAAAAGTTCTTGTATTTGAAGATAAAATCTTTTTGCATTGAGGAAGAAAGATCGAGCTGACTGAAATAAGTTCATTAGATGAAAACCAACAAAAATTGACAAGAACCACGCAAAGTTCTTGTATTTTCAGCTAAAATCTGACGCTATTGAAGAAAAAACTTCTAGCTCGCTGAAATATGTTCATTTGCTGAAAACCAACAAAACCACGAAAAGTTCTTGTATTTGAAGATAAAATCTTTTTGCATTAAAGAAGAAAGATCTCGCTGACTGAAACAAGTTCATTAGATGAAAACCAACAAAAATTGACAAGAACCACGAAAAGTTCTTGTATTTTAAGATAAAATCTGACGCTATTGAAGAAAAAACTTCAAGCTCGCTGAAATATGTTCATTTGCTGAAAACCAACAAAACCACGAAAAGTTCTTGAATTTGAAGATAAAATCTTTTTGCTTTGAAGAAGAAAGATCCAGCTGACTGAAATAAGTTCATAAGATGAAAACCAACAAAAATTGACAAGAACCACGAAAAGTTCTTGTATTTTAAGATAAAATCTGACGCTATTAAAGAAAAAACTTCTCGCTCACTGAAATATGTTCATTTGCTGAAAATTAACTAAAACCACGAAAAGTTCTTGTATTTGAAGATAAAATCTTTTTGCTTTGAGGTAGAAAGATCGAGCTGACTGAAAGAAGTTCATCAGATCAAAACCAACAAAAATTGAGAAGAACCACGAAAAGTTCTTGTATTTTAAGATAAAATCTGACGCTATTGAAGAAAAAACTTCAAGCTCGCTGAAATATGTTCATTTGCTGAAAATCAACAAAACCACGAAAAGTTCTTGTATTTGAAGATAAAATCTTTTTGCATTAAAGAAGAAAGATCTAGCTGACTGAAACAAGTTCATTAGATGAAAACCAACAAAAATTGACAAGAACCACGAAAAGTTCTTGTATTTTAAGATAAAATCTGACGCTATTGAAGAAAAAACTTCAAGCTCGCTGAAATATGTTCATTTGCTGAAAACCAACAAAACCACGAAAAGTTCTTGAATTTGAAGATAAAATCTTTTTGCTTTGAAGAAGTAAGATCCAGCTGACTGAAATAAGTTCATAAGATGAAAACCAACAAAAATTGACAAGAACCACGAAAAGTTCTTGTATTTGAAGATAAAATCTTTTTGCTTTGAAGGAGAAAGATCTCGCTGACTGAAATAAGTTCATTAGATGAAAACCAACAAAAATTGACAAGAACCACGAAAAGTTCTTGTATTTTAAGATAAAATCTGACGCTATTGAAGAAAAAACTTCTCGCTCGCTGAATTATGTTCATTTGCTGAAAACCAACAAAACCACGAAAAGTTCTTGTATTTGAAGATAAAATCTTTTTGCTTTGAAGAAGAAAGATCTTGCTGACTGAAATAAGTTCATTAGATGAAAACCAACAAAAATTGACAAGAACCACGAAAAGTTCTTGTATTTTAAGATAAAATCTTCTGCTATTAAAGAAAAAACTTTGAGCTCGCTGAAATATGTTAATTTGCTGAAAATCAACAAAACCACGAAAAGTTCTTGTATTTGAAGATAAAATCTTTTTGCATTAAAGAAGAAAGATCTAGCTGACTGAAACAAGTTCATTAGATGAAAACCAACAAAAATTGACAAGAACCACGAAAAGTTCTTGTATTTTAAGATAAAATCTGACGCTATTAAAGAAAAAACTTCTTGCTCGCTGAAATATGTTCATTTGCTGAAAATCAACAAAACCACGAAAAGTTCTTGTATTTGAAGATAAAATCTTTTTGCATTAAAGAAGAAAGATCTAGCTGACTGAAACAAGTTCATTAGATGAAAACCAACAAAAATTGACAAGAACCACGAAAAGTTCTTGTATTTTAAGATAAAATTTTCTGCTATTAAAGAAAAAACTTTGAGCTCGCTGAAATATGTTAATTTGCTGAAAATCAACAAAACCACGAAAAGTTCTTGTATTTGAAGATAAAATCTTTTTGCATTAAAGAAGAAAGATCTAGCTGACTGAAACAAGTTCATTAGATGAAAACCAACAAAAATTGACAAGAACCACGAAAAGTTCTTGTATTTTAAGATAAAATCTTCCGCTATTAAAGAAAAAACTTCTTGCTCGCTGAAATATGTTCATTTGCTGAAAATCAACAAAACCACGAAAAGTTCTTGTATTTGAAGATAAAATCTTTTTGCATTAAAGAAGAAAGATCTAGCTGACTGAAACAAGTTCATTAGATGAAAACCAACAAAAATTGACAAGAACCACGAAAAGTTCTTGTATTTTAAGATAAAATCTGACGCTATTGAAGAAAAAACTTCAAGCTCGCTGAAATATGTTCATTTGCTGAAAACCAACAAAACCACGAAAAGTTCTTGAATTTGAAGATAAAATCTTTTTGCTTTGAAGAAGTAAGATCCAGCTGACTGAAATAAGTTCATAAGATGAAAACCAACAAAAATTGACAAGAACCACGAAAAGTTCTTGTATTTTAAGATAAAATCTGACGCTATTAAAGAAAAAACTTCTCGCTCGCTGAAATATGTTCATTTGCTGAAAATTAACTAAAACCACGAAAAGTTCTTGTATTTGAAGATAAAATCTTTTTGCTTTGAGGTAGAAAGATCGAGCTGACTGAAAGAAGTTCATCAGATCAAAACCAACAAAAATTGAGAAGAACCACGAAAAGTTCTTGTATTTTAAGATAAAATCTGACGCTATTGAAGAAAAAACTTCAAGCTCGCTGAAATATGTTCATTTGCTGAAAACCAACAAAACCACGAAAAGTTCTTGAATTTGAAGACAAAATCTTTTTGCTTTGAAGAAAGATCCAGCTGACTGAAATAAGTTCATTCAATGAAAACCAACAAAAATTGACAAGAACCACGAAAAGTTCTTGTATTTTAAGATAAAATCTTCCGCTATTAAAGAAAAAACTTTGAGCTCGCTGAAATATCTTCATTTGCTGAAAATCAACAAAACCACGAAAAGTTCTTGTATTTGAAGATAAAATCTTTTTGCATTAAAGAAGAAAGATCTAGCTAACTGAAACAAGTTCATCAGATGAAAACCAACAAAAATTGACAAGAACCACGAAAAGTTCTTGTATTTTAAGATAAAATCTGACGCGATTGAAGAAAAAACTTCCAGCTCGCTGAAATATGTTCATTTGCTGAAAACCAACAAAACCACGAAAAGTTCTTGTATTTGAAGATAAAATCTTTTTGCTTTGAAGAAGAAAGATCTAGCTGACTCAAATAAGTTCATCAGATGAAAACCAACAAAAATTGAAAAGAACCACGAAAAGTTCTTGTATTTTAAGATAAAATCTTCTGCTATGAAAAAAAAAAATTTGAGCTCGCTGAAATATGTTCATTTGCTGAAAATCAACAAAACCACGAAAAGTTCTTGTATTTGAAGATAAAATCTTTTTGCATTAAAGAAGAAAGATCTCGCTGACTGAAATAAGTTCATTCGATGAAAACCAACAAAAATTGACAAGAACCACGAAAAGTTCTTGTATTTTAAGATAAAATCTGACGCTATTAAAGAAAAAACTTCTCGCTCACTGAAATATGTTCATTTGCTGAAAATTAACTAAAACCACGAAAAGTTCTTGTATTTGAAGATAAAATCTTTTTGCTTTGAGGTAGAAAGATCGAGCTGACTGAAAGAAGTTCATCAGATCAAAACCAACAAAAATTGAGAAGAACCACGAAAAGTTCTTGTATTTTAAGATAAAATCTGACGCTATTGAAGAAAAAACTTCAAGCTCGCTGAAATATGTTCATTCGCTGAAAACCAACAAAACCACGAAAAGTTCTTGAATTTGAAGACAAAATCTTTTTGCTTTGAAGAAGAAAGATCCAGCTGACTGAAATAAGTTCATTCGATGAAAACCAACAAAAATTGACAAGAACCACGAAAAGTTCTTGTATTTTAAGATAAAATCTTCCGCTATTAAAGAAAAAACTTTGAGCTCGCTGAAATATGTTCATTTGCTGAAAACCAACAAAACCACGAAAAGTTCTTGTATTTGAAGATAAAATCTTTTTGCTTTGAAGAAGAAAGATCTAGCTGACTCAAATAAGTTCATCAGATGAAAACCAACAAAAATTGACAAGAACCACGAAAAGTTCTTGTATTTTAAGATAAAATCTTCTGCTATGAAAAAAAAAACTTTGAGCTCGCTGAAATATGTTCATTTGCTGAAAATCAACAAAACCACGAAAAGTTCTTGTATTTGAAGATAAAATCTTTTTGCATTAAAGAAGAAAGATCTCGCTGACTGAAATAAGTTCATTCGATGAAAACCAACAAAAATTGACAAGAACCACGAAAAGTTCTTGTATTTTAAGATAAAATCTGACGCTATTGAAGAAAAAACTTCCAGCTCGCTGAAATATGTTCATTTGCTGAAAACCAACAAAACCACGAAAAGTTCTTGTATTTGAAGATAAAATCTTTTTGCTTTGAAGGAGAAAGATCTCGCTGACTGAAATAAGTTCATTAGATGAAAACCAACAAAAATTGACAAGAACCACGAAAGGTTCTTGTATTTTAAGATAAAATCTGACGCTATTGAAGAAAAAACTTCTCGCTCGCTGAATTATGTTCATTTGCTGAAAACCAACAAAACCACGAAAAGTTCTTGTATTTGAAGATAAAATCTTTTTGCTTTGAAGAAGAAAGATCTTGCTGACTGAAATAAGTTCATTAGATGAAAACCAACAAAAATTGACAAGAACCACGAAAAGTTCTTGTATTTTAAGATAAAATCTTCTGCTATTAAAGAAAAAACTTTGAGCTCGCTGAAATATGTTAATTTGCTGAAAATCAACAAAACCACGAAAAGTTCTTGTATTTGAAGATAAAATCTTTTTGCATTAAAGAAGAAAGATCTAGCTGACTGAAACAAGTTCATTAGATGAAAACCAACAAAAATTGACAAGAACCACGAAAAGTTCTTGTATTTTAAGATAAAATCTGACGCTATTAAAGAAAAAACTTCTTGCTCGCTGAAATATGTTCATTTGCTGAAAATCAACAAAACCACGAAAAGTTCTTGTATTTGAAGATAAAATCTTTTTGCATTAAAGAAGAAAGATCTAGCTGACTGAAACAAGTTCATTAGATGAAAACCAACAAAAATTGACAAGAACCACGAAAAGTTCTTGTATTTTAAGATAAAATTTTCTGCTATTAAAGAAAAAACTTTGAGCTCGCTGAAATATGTTAATTTGCTCAAAATCAACAAAACCACGAAAAGTTCTTGTATTTGAAGATAAAATCTTTTTGCATTAAAGAAGAAAGATCTAGCTGACTGAAACAAGTTCATTAGATGAAAACCAACAAAAATTGACAAGAACCACGAAAAGTTCTTGTATTTTAAGATAAAATCTTCCGCTATTAAAGAAAAAACGTCTTGCTCGCTGAAATATGTTCATTTGCTGAAAATCAACAAAACCACGAAAAGTTCTTGTATTTGAAGATAAAATCTTTTTGCATTAAAGAAGAAAGATCTAGCTGACTGAAACAAGTTCATTAGATGAAAACCAACAAAAATTGACAAGAACCACGAAAAGTTCTTGTATTTTAAGATAAAATCTGACGCTATTGAAGAAAAAACTTCAAGCTCGCTGAAATATGTTCATTTGCTGAAAACCAACAAAACCACGAAAAGTTCTTGAATTTGAAGATAAAATCTTTTTGCTTTGAAGAAGTAAGATCCAGCTGACTGAAATAAGTTCATAAGATGAAAACCAACAAAAATTGACAAGAACCACGAAAAGTTCTTGTATTTTAAGATAAAATCTGACGCTATTAAAGAAAAAACTTCTCGCTCGCTGAAATATGTTCATTTGCTGAAAATTAACTAAAACCACGAAAAGTTCTTGTATTTGAAGATAAAATCTTTTTGCTTTGAGGTAGAAAGATCGAGCTGACTGAAAGAAGTTCATCAGATCAAAACCAACAAAAATTGAGAAGAACCACGAAAAGTTCTTGTATTTTAAGATAAAATCTGACGCTATTGAAGAAAAAACTTCAAGCTCGCTGAAATATGTTCATTTGCTGAAAACCAACAAAACCACGAAAAGTTCTTGAATTTGAAGACAAAATCTTTTTGCTTTGAAGAAAGATCCAGCTGACTGAAATAAGTTCATTCAATGAAAACCAACAAAAATTGACAAGAACCACGAAAAGTTCTTGTATTTTAAGATAAAATCTTCCGCTATTAAAGAAAAAACTTTGAGCTCGCTGAAATATCTTCATTTGCTGAAAATCAACAAAACCACGAAAAGTTCTTGTATTTGAAGATAAAATCTTTTTGCATTAAAGAAGAAAGATCTAGCTAACTGAAACAAGTTCATCAGATGAAAACCAACAAAAATTGACAAGAACCACGAAAAGTTCTTGTATTTTAAGATAAAATCTGACGCGATTGAAGAAAAAACTTCCAGCTCGCTGAAATATGTTCATTTGCTGAAAACCAACAAAACCACGAAAAGTTCTTGTATTTGAAGATAAAATCTTTTTGCTTTGAAGAAGAAAGATCTAGCTGACTCAAATAAGTTCATCAGATGAAAACCAACAAAAATTGAAAAGAACCACGAAAAGTTCTTGTATTTTAAGATAAAATCTTCTGCTATGAAAAAAAAAACTTTGAGCTCGCTGAAATATGTTCATTTGCTGAAAATCAACAAAACCACGAAAAGTTCTTGTATTTGAAGATAAAATCTTTTTGCATTAAAGAAGAAAGATCTCGCTGACTGAAATAAGTTCATTCGATGAAAACCAACAAAAATTGACAAGAACCACGAAAAGTTCTTGTATTTTAAGATAAAATCTGACGCTATTGAAGAAAAAACTTCTAGCTCGCTGAAATATGTTCATTTGCTGAAAACCAACAAAACCACGAAAAGTTCTTGTATTTGAAGATAAAATCTTTTTGCTTTGAAGGAGAAAGATCTAGCTGACTGAAATAAGTTCATTAGATGAAAACCAACAAAAATTGACAAGAACCACGAAAGGTTCTTGTATTTTAAGATAAAATCTGACGCTATTGAAGAAAAAACTTCTCGCTCGCTGAATTATGTTCATTTGCTGAAAACCAACAAAACCACGAAAAGTTCTTGTATTTGAAGATAAAATCTTTTTGCTTTGAAGAAGAAAGATCTTGCTGACTGAAATAAGTTCATTAGATGAAAACCAACAAAAATTGACAAGAACCACGAAAAGTTCTTGTATTTTAAGATAAAATCTTCTGCTATTAAAGAAAAAACTTTGAGCTCGCTGAAATATGTTAATTTGCTGAAAATCAACAAAACCACGAAAAGTTCTTGTATTTGAAGATAAAATCTTTTTGCATTAAAGAAGAAAGATCCAGCTGACTGAAACAAGTTCATTAGATGAAAACCAACAAAAATTGACAAGAACCACGAAAAGTTCTTGTATTTTAAGATAAAATCTGACGCTATTAAAGAAAAAACTTCTTGCTCGCTGAAATATGTTCATTTGCTGAAAATCAACAAAACCACGAAAAGTTCTTGTATTTGAAGATAAAATCTTTTTGCATTGAAGAAGAAAGATCTCGCTGACTGAAAGAAGTTCATCAGATCAAAACCAACAAAAATTGAGAAGAACCACGAAAAGTTCTTGTATTTTAAGATAAAATCTGACGCTATTGAAGAAAAAACTTCAAGCTCGCTGAAATATGTTCATTTGCTGAAAACCAACAAAACCACGAAAAGTTCTTGAATTTGAAGATAAAATCTTTTTGCTTTGAAGAAGAAAGATCCAGCTGACTGAAATAAGTTCATTAGATGAAAACCAACAAAAATTGACAATAACCACGAAAAGTTCTTGTATTTTAAGTAAAATCTTCCGCTATTAAAGAAAAAACTTTGATCTCGCTGAAATAGGTTCATTTGCTGAAAATCAACAAAACCACGAAAAGTTCTTGTATTTGAAGATAAAATCTTTTTGCATTAAAGAAGAAAGATCTCGCTGACTGAAATAAGTTCATTCGATGAAAACCAACAAAAATTGACAAGAACCACGAAAAGTTCTTGTATTTTAAGATAAAATCTGACGCTATTGAAGAAAAAATTTCTCGCTCGCTGAAATATGTTCATTTGCTGAAAACCAACAAAACCACGAAAAGTTCTTGTATTTGAAGATAAAATCTTTTTGCTTTGAAGGAGAAAGATCTAGCTGACTGAAATAAGTTCATTAGATGAAAACCAACAAAAATTGACAAGAACCACGAAAGGTTCTTGTATTTTAAGATAAAATCTGACGCTATTGAAGAAAAAACTTCTCGCTCGCTGAATTATGTTCATTTGCTGAAAACCAACAAAACCACGAAAAGTTCTTGTATTTGAAGATAAAATCTTTTTGCTTTGAAGAAGAAAGATCTTGCTGACTGAAATAAGTTCATTAGATGAAAACCAACAAAAATTGACAAGAACCACGAAAAGTTCTTGTATTTTAAGATAAAATCTTCTGCTATTAAAGAAAAAACTTTGAGCTCGCTGAAATATGTTAATTTGCTGAAAATCAACAAAACCACGAAAAGTTCTTGTATTTGAAGATAAAATCTTTTTGCATTAAAGAAGAAAGATCCAGCTGACTGAAACAAGTTCATTAGATGAAAACCAACAAAAATTGACAAGAACCACGAAAAGTTCTTGTATTTTAAGATAAAATCTGACGCTATTAAAGAAAAAACTTCTTGCTCGCTGAAATATGTTCATTTGCTGAAAATCAACAAAACCACGAAAAGTTCTTGTATTTGAAGAGAAAATCTTTTTGCATTGAAGAAGAAAGATCTCGCTGACTGAAACAAGTTCATTAGATGAAAACCAACAAAAATTGACAAGAACCACGAAAAGTTCTTGTATTTTAAGATAAAATCTGACGCTATTAAAGAAAAAACTTCTCGCTCGCTGAAATATGTTCATTTGCTGAAAATTAACTAAAACCACGAAAAGTTCTTGTATTTGAAGATAAAATCTTTTTGCTTTGAGGTAGAAAGATCGAGCTGACTGAAAGAAGTTCATCAGATCAAAACCAACAAAAATTGAGAAGAACCACGAAAAGTTCTTGTATTTTAAGATAAAATCTGACGCTATTGAAGAAAAAACTTCAAGCTCGCTGAAATATGTTCATTTGCTGAAAACCAACAAAACCACGAAAAGTTCTTGAATTTGAAGATAAAATCTTTTTGCTTTGAAGAAGAAAGATCCAGCTGACTGAAATAAGTTCATTAGATGAAAACCAACAAAAATTGACAATAACCACGAAAAGTTCTTGTATTTTAAGTAAAATCTTCCGCTATTAAAGAAAAAACTTTGATCTCGCTGAAATAGGTTCATTTGCTGAAAATCAACAAAACCACGAAAAGTTCTTGTATTTGAAGATAAAATCTTTTTGCATTAAAGAAGAAAGATCTCGCTGACTGAAATAAGTTCATTCGATGAAAACCAACAAAAATTGACAAGAACCACGAAAAGTTCTTGTATTTTAAGATAAAATCTGACGCTATTGAAGAAAAAATTTCTCGCTCGCTGAAATATGTTCATTTGCTGAAAACCAACAAAACCACGAAAAGTTCTTGTATTTGAAGATAAAATCTTTTTGCTTTGAAGGAGAAAGATCTCGCTGACTGAAATAAGTTCATTAGATGAAAACCAACAAAAATTGACAAGAACCACGAAAGGTTCTTGTATTTTAAGATAAAATCTGACGCTATTGAAGAAAAAACTTCTCACTCGCTGAATTATGTTCATTTTCTGAAAACCAACAAAACCACGAAAAGTTCTTGTATTTGAAGATAAAATCTTTTTGCTTTGAAGAAGAAAGATCTTGCTGACTGAAATAAGTTCATTAGATGAAAACCAACAAAAATTGACAAGAACCACGAAAAGTTCTTGTATTTTAAGATAAAATCTGACGCTATTGAAGAAAAAACTTCAAGCTCGCTGAAATATGTTCATTTGCTGAAAACCAACAAAACCACGAAAAGTTCTTGAATTTGAAGATAAAATCTTTTTGCTTTGAAGAAGAAAGATCCAGCTGACTGAAATAAGTTCATTAGATGAAAACCAACAAAAATTGACAAGAACCACGAAAAGTTCTTGTATTTTAAGATAAAATCTTCCGCTATTAAAGAAAAAACTTTGAGCTCGCTGAAATATCTTCATTTGCTGAAAATCAACAAAACCACGAAAAGTTCTTGTATTTGAAGATAAAATCTTTTTGCATTAAAGAAGAAAGATCTAGCGAACTGAAACAAGTTCATTAGATGAAAACCAACAAAAATTGACAAGAACCACGAAAAGTTCTTGTATTTTAAGATAAAATCTGACGCGATTGAAGAAAAAACTTCTAGCTCGCTGAAATATGTTCATTTGCTGAAAACCAACAAAACCACGAAAAGTTCTTGTATTTGAAGATAAAATCTTTTTGCTTTGAAGAAGAAAGATCCAGCTGACTGAAATAAGTTCATTAGATGAAAACCAACAAAAATTGACAAGAACCACGAAAAGTTCTTGTATTTTAAGATAAAATCTTCTGCTATTAAAGTTTTTTCTTTAATAGCGTCAGATTTTATCTTAAAATACAAGAACTTTTCGTGGTTCTTGTCAATTTTTGTTGGTTTTCATCTGATGAACTTGTTTCAGTTAGCTAGATCTTTCTTCTTTAATGCAAAAAGATTTTATCTTCAAATACAAGAACTTTTCGTGGTTTTGTTGATTTTCAGCAAATGAAGATATTTCAGCGAGCTCAAAGTTTTTTCTTTAATAGCGGAAGATTTTATCTTAAAATACAAGAACTTTTCGTGGTTCTTGTCAATTTTTGTTGGTTTTCATCTAATGAACTTATTTCAGTCAGCTGGATCTTTCTTCTTCAAAGCAAAAAGATTTTGTCTTCAAATTCAAGAACTTTTCGTGGTTTTGTTGGTTTTCAGCAAATGAACATATTTCAGCGAGCTTGAAGTTTTTTCTTCAATAGCGTCAGATTTTATCTTAAAATACAAGAACTTTTCGTGGTTCTTCTCAATTTTTGTTGGTTTTGATCTGATGAACTTCTTTCAGTCAGCTCGATCTTTCTACCTCAAAGCAAAAAGATTTTATCTTCAAATACAAGAACTTTTCGTGGTTTTAGTTAATTTTCAGCAAATGAACATATTTCAGCGAGCGAGACGTTTTTTCTTTAATAGCGTCAGATTTTATCTTAAAATACAAGAACTTTTCGTGGTTCTTGTCAATTTTTGTTGGTTTTCATCTTATGAACTTATTTCAGTCAGCTGGATCTTTCTTCTTCAAAGCAAAAAGATTTTATCTTCAAATTAAAGAACTTTTCGTGGTTTTGTTGATTTTCAGCAAATGAACATATTTCAGCGAGCAAGAAGTTTTTTCTTTAATAGCGTCAGATTTTATCTTAAAATACAAGAACTTTTCGTGGTTCTTGTCAATTTTTGTTGGTTTTCATCTAATGAACTTGTTTCAGTCAGCTAGATCTTTCTTCTTTAATGCAAAAAGATTTTATCTTCAAATACAAGAACTTTTCGTGGTTTTGTTGATTTTCAGCAAATTAACATATTTCAGCGAGCTCAAAGTTTTTTCTTTAATAGCAGAAGATTTTATCTTAAAATACAAGAACTTTTCGTGGTTCTTGTCAATTTTTGTTGGTTTTCATCGAATGAACTTATTTCAGTCAGCAAGATCTTTCTTCTTCAAAGCAAAATGATTTTATCTTCAAATACATGAACTTTTCGTGGTTTTGTTGGTTTTCAGCAAATGAACATATTTCAGCGAGCGAGAAGTTTTTTCTTCAATAGCGTCAGATTTTATCTTAAAATACAAGAACTTTTCGTGGTTCTTCTCAATTTTTGTTGGTTTTGATCTGATGAACTTCTTTCAGTCAGCTCGATCTTTCTATCTCAAAGCAAAAAGATTTTATCTTCAAATACAAGAACTTTTCATGGTTTTAGTTAATTTTCAGCAAATGAACATATTTCAGCGAGCGAGAAGTTTTTTCTTTAATAGCGTCAGATTTTATCTTAAAATACAAGAACTTTTCGTGGTTCTTGTCAATTTTTGTTGGTTTTCATCTTATGAACTTATTTCAGTCAGCTGGATCTTTCTTCTTCAAAGCAAAAAGATTTTATCTTCAAATTCAAGAACTTTTCGTGGTTTTGTTGGTTTTCAGCAAATGAACATATTTCAGCGAGCTTGAAGTTTTTTCTTCAATAGCGTCAGATTTTATCTTAAAATACAAGAACTTTTCGTGGTTCTTGTCAATTTTTGTTGGTTTTCATCTAATGAACTTGTTTCAGTCAGCTAGATCTTTCTTCTTTAATGCAAAAAGATGTTATCTTCAAATACAAGAACTTTTCGTGGTTTTGTTGATTTTCAGCAAATGAACATATTTCAGCGAGCAAGAAGTTTTTTCTTTAATAGCGTCAGCTTTTATTTTAAAATACAAGAACTTTTCGTGGTTCTTGTCAATTTTTGTTGGTTTTCATCTAATGAACTTGTTTCAGTCAGCTAGATCTTTCTTCTTTAAAGCAAAAAGATTTTATCTTCAAATACAAGAACTTTTCGTGGTTTTGTTGATTTTCAGCAAATGAACATATTTCAGCGAGCGAGAAGTTTTTTCTTCAATAGCGTCAGATTTTATCTTAAAATACAAGAACCTTTCGTGGTTCTTGTCAATTTTTTTGGTTTTCATCTAATGAACTTATTTCAGTCAGCGAGATCTTTCTCCTTCAAAGCAAAAAGATTTTATCTTCAAATACAAGAACTTTTCGTGGTTTTGTTGGTTTTCAGCAAATGAACATATTTCAGCGAGCGAGAAGTTTTTTCTTCAATAGGGTCAGATTTTATCTTAAAATACAAGAACCTTTCGTGGTTCTTGTCAATTTTTTTGGTTTTCATCGAATGAACTTATTTCAGTGAGCTCGATCTTTCTTCTTCAAAGCAAAAAGATTTTATCTTCAAATACAAGAACTTTTCGTGGTTTTGTTGGTTTTCAGCAAATGAACATATTTCAGCGAGCTTGAAGTTTTTTCTTCAATCGCGTCAGATTTTATCTTAAAATACAAGAACTTTTCGTGGTTCTTGTCAATTTTTGTTGGTTTTCATCTTATGAACTTATTTCAGTCAGCTGGATCTTTCTTCTTCAAAGCAAAAAGATTTTATCTTCAAATTCAAGAACTTTTCGTGGTTTTGTTGGTTTTCAGCAAATGAACATATTTCAGCGAGCTTGAAGTTTTTTCTTCAATAGCGTCAGATTTTATCTTAAAATACAAGAACTTTTCGTGGTTCTTGTCAATTGTTGTTGGTTTTGATCTGAAGAACTTCTTTCAGTCAGCTCGATCTTTCTACCTCAAAGCAAAAAGATTTTATCTTCAAATACAAGAACTTTTCGTGGTTTTGTTAATTTTCAGCAAATGAACATATTTCAGCGAGCGAGAAGTTTTTTCTTTAATAGCGTCAGATTTTATCTTAAAATACAAGAACTTTTCGTGGTTCTTGTCAATTTTTGTTGGTTTTCATCTAATGAACTTGTTCCAGTCAGCTAGATCTTTCTTCTTTAATGCAAAAAGATTTTATCTTCAAATACAAGAACTTTTCGTGGTTTTGTTGATTTTCAGCAAATGAACATATTTCAGCGAGCTCAAAGTTTTCGTGGTTTTGTTGATTTTCAGCAAATGAACATATTTCAGCGAGCTGAAAGTTTTTTCTTTAATAGCGGAAGATTTTATCTTAAAATACAAGAACTTTTCGTGGTTCTTGTCAATTTTTGTTGGTTTTCATCGAATGAACTTATTTCAGTCAGCTGGATCTTTCTTCTTCAAAGCAAAAAGATTTTATCTTCAAATTCAAGAACTTTTCGTGGTTTTGTTGGTTTTCAGCAAATGAACATATTTCAGCGAGCTTGAAGTTTTTTCTTCAATAGCGTCAGATTTTATCTTAAAATACAAGAACTTTTCGTGGTTCTTGTCAATTTTTGTTGGTTTTCATCTAATGAACTTGTTTCAGTCAGCTAGATCTTTCTTCTTCAAAGCAAAAAGATTTTATCTTCAAATACAAGAACTTTTCGTGGTTTTGTTGATTTTCAGCAAATGAACATATTTCAGCGAGCAAGAAGTTTTTTCTTTAATAGCGTCAGATTTTATCTTAAAATACAAGAACTTTTCGTGGTTCTTGTCAATTTTTGTTGGTTTTCATCTAATGAACTTGTTTCAGTCAGCTAGATCTTTCTTCTTTAATGCAAAAAGATTTTATCTTCAAATACAAGAACTTTTCGTGGTTTTGTTGATTTTCAGCAAATGAACATATTTCAGCGAGCGAGAAGTTTTTTCTTCAATAGCGTCAGATTTTATCTTAAAATACAAGAACCTTTCGTGGTTCTTGTCAATTTTTTTGGTTTTCATCTAATGAACTTATTTCAGTCAGCGAGATCTTTCTCCTTCAAAGCAAAAAGATTTTATCTTCAAATACAAGAACTTTTCGTGGTTTTGTTGGTTTTCAGCAAATGAACATATTTCAGCGAGCGAGAAGTTTTTTCTTCAATAGCGTCAGATTTTATCTTAAAATACAAGAACCTTTCGTGGTTCTTGTCAATTTTTGTTGGTTTTCATCGAATGAACTTATTTCAGTCAGCTCGATCTTTCTTCTTCAAAGCAAAAAGATTTTATCTTCAAATACAAGAACTTTTCGTGGTTTTGTTGGTTTTCAGCAAATGAACATATTTCAGCGAGCTTGAAGTTTTTTCTTCAATCGCGTCAGATTTTATCTTAAAATACAAGAACTTTTCGTGGTTCTTGTCAATTTTTGTTGGTTTTCATCTAATGAACTTGTTTCAGTCAGCTAGATCTTTCTTCTTTAATGCAAAAAGATTTTATCTTCAAATACAAGAACTTTTTGTGGTTTTGTTGATTTTCAGCAAATGAAGATATTTCAGCGAGCTCAAAGTTTTTTCTTTAATAGCGAAAGATTTTATCTTAAAATACAAGAACTTTTCGTGGTTCTTGTCAATTTTTGTTGGTTTTCATCTAATGAACTTATTTCAGTCAGCTGGATCTTTCTTCTTCAAAGCAAAAAGATTTTGTCTTCAAATTCAAGAACTTTTCGTGGTTTTGTTGGTTTTCAGCAAATGAACATATTTCAGCGAGCTTGAAGTTTTTTCTTCAATAGCGTCAGATTTTATCTTAAAATACAAGAACTTTTCGTGGTTCTTCTCAATTTTTGTTGGTTTTGATCTGATGAACTTCTTTCAGTCAGCTCGATTTTTCTACCTCAAAGCAAAAAGATTTTATCTTCAAATACAAGAACTTTTCGTGGTTTTAGTTAATTTTCAGCAAATGAACATATTTCAGCGAGCGAGAAGTTTTTTCTTTAATAGCGTCAGATTTTATCTTAAAATACAAGAACTTTTCGTGGTTCTTGTCAATTTTTGTTGGTTTTCATCGAATGAACTTGTTTCAGTCAGCTAGATCTTTCTTCTTCAAAGCAAAAAGATTTTATCTTCAAATACAAGAACTTTTCGTGGTTTTGTTGGTTTTCAGCAAATGAACATATTTCAGCGAGCGAGAAGTTTTTTCTTCAATAGCGTCAGATTTTATCTTAAAATACAAGAACTTTTCGTGGTTCTTGTCAATTTTTGTTGGTTTTCATCGAATGAACTTATTTCAGTCAGCTCGATCTTTCTTCTTCAAAGCAAAAAGATTTTATCTTCAAATACAAGAACTTTTCGTGGTTTTGTTGGTTTTCAGCAAATGAACATATTTCAGCGAGCGAGAAGTTTTTTCTTCAATAGCGTCAGATTTTATCTTAAAATCCAAGTACTTTTCGTGGTTCTTGTCAATTTTTGTTGGTTTTCATCTTATGAACTTATTTCAGTCAGCTGGATCTTTCTTCTTCAAAGCAAAAAGATTTTATCTTCAAATTCAAGAACTTTTCGTGGTTTTGTTGGTTTTCAGCAAATGAACATATTTCAGCGAGCTTGAAGTTTTTTCTTCAATAGCGTCAGATTTTATCTTAAAATACAAGAACTTTTCGTGGTTCTTGTCAATTGTTGTTGGTTTTGATCTGAAGAACTTCTTTCAGTCAGCTCGATCTTTCTACCTCAAAGCAAAAAGATTTTATCTTCAAATACAAGAACTTTTCGTGGTTTTGTTAATTTTCAGCAAATGAACATATTTCAGCGAGCGAGAAGTTTTTTCTTTAATAGCGTCAGATTTTATCTTAAAATACAAGAACTTTTCGTGGTTCTTGTCAATTTTTGTTGGTTTTCATCTAATGAACTTGTTCCAGTCAGCTAGATCTTTCTTCTTTAATGCAAAAAGATTTTATCTTCAAATACAAGAACTTTTCGTGGTTTTGTTGATTTTCAGCAAATGAACATATTTCAGCGAGCTCAAAGTTTTCGTGGTTTTGTTGATTTTCAGCAAATGAACATATTTCAGCGAGCTGAAAGTTTTTTCTTTAATAGCGGAAGATTTTATCTTAAAATACAAGAACTTTTCGTGGTTCTTGTCAATTTTTGTTGGTTTTCATCGAATGAACTTATTTCAGTCAGCTGGATCTTTCTTCTTCAAAGCAAAAAGATTTTATCTTCAAATTCAAGAACTTTTCGTGGTTTTGTTGGTTTTCAGCAAATGAACATATTTCAGCGAGCTTGAAGTTTTTTCTTCAATAGCGTCAGATTTTATCTTAAAATACAAGAACTTTTCGTGGTTCTTGTCAATTTTTGTTGGTTTTCATCTAATGAACTTGTTTCAGTCAGCTAGATCTTTCTTCTTCAAAGCAAAAAGATTTTATCTTCAAATACAAGAACTTTTCGTGGTTTTGTTGATTTTCAGCAAATGAACATATTTCAGCGAGCAAGAAGTTTTTTCTTTAATAGCGTCAGATTTTATCTTAAAATACAAGAACTTTTCGTGGTTCTTGTCAATTTTTGTTGGTTTTCATCTAATGAACTTGTTTCAGTCAGCTAGATCTTTCTTCTTTAATGCAAAAAGATTTTATCTTCAAATACAAGAACTTTTCGTGGTTTTGTTGATTTTCAGCAAATGAACATATTTCAGCGAGCGAGAAGTTTTTTCTTCAATAGCGTCAGATTTTATCTTAAAATACAAGAACCTTTCGTGGTTCTTGTCAATTTTTTTGGTTTTCATCTAATGAACTTATTTCAGTCAGCGAGATCTTTCTCCTTCAAAGCAAAAAGATTTTATCTTCAAATACAAGAACTTTTCGTGGTTTTGTTGGTTTTCAGCAAATGAACATATTTCAGCGAGCGAGAAGTTTTTTCTTCAATAGCGTCAGATTTTATCTTAAAATACAAGAACCTTTCGTTGTTCTTGTCAATTTTTGTTGGTTTTCATCGAATGAACTTATTTCAGTCAGCTCGATCTTTCTTCTTCAAAGCAAAAAGATTTTATCTTCAAATACAAGAACTTTTCGTGGTTTTGTTGGTTTTCAGCAAATGAACATATTTCAGCGAGCTTGAAGTTTTTTCTTCAATCGCGTCAGATTTTATCTTAAAATACAAGAACTTTTCGTGGTTCTTGTCAATTTTTGTTGGTTTTCATCTAATGAACTTGTTTCAGTCAGCTAGATCTTTCTTCTTTAATGCAAAAAGATTTTATCTTCAAATACAAGAACTTTTTGTGGTTTTGTTGATTTTCAGCAAATGAAGATATTTCAGCGAGCTCAAAGTTTTTTCTTTAATAGCGAAAGATTTTATCTTAAAATACAAGAACTTTTCGTGGTTCTTGTCAATTTTTGTTGGTTTTCATCTAATGAACTTATTTCAGTCAGCTGGATCTTTCTTCTTCAAAGCAAAAAGATTTTGTCTTCAAATTCAAGAACTTTTCGTGGTTTTGTTGGTTTTCAGCAAATGAACATATTTCAGCGAGCTTGAAGTTTTTTCTTCAATAGCGTCAGATTTTATCTTAAAATACAAGAACTTTTCGTGGTTCTTCTCAATTTTTGTTGGTTTTGATCTGATGAACTTCTTTCAGTCAGCTCGATTTTTCTACCTCAAAGCAAAAAGATTTTATCTTCAAATACAAGAACTTTTCGTGGTTTTAGTTAATTTTCAGCAAATGAACATATTTCAGCGAGCGAGAAGTTTTTTCTTTAATAGCGTCAGATTTTATCTTAAAATACAAGAACTTTTCGTGGTTCTTGTCAATTTTTGTTGGTTTTCATCGAATGAACTTGTTTCAGTCAGCTAGATCTTTCTTCTTCAAAGCAAAAAGATTTTATCTTCAAATACAAGAACTTTTCGTGGTTTTGTTGGTTTTCAGCAAATGAACATATTTCAGCGAGCGAGAAGTTTTTTCTTCAATAGCGTCAGATTTTATCTTAAAATACAAGAACTTTTCGTGGTTCTTGTCAATTTTTGTTGGTTTTCATCGAATGAACTTATTTCAGTCAGCTCGATCTTTCTTCTTCAAAGCAAAAAGATTTTATCTTCAAATACAAGAACTTTTCGTGGTTTTGTTGGTTTTCAGCAAATGAACATATTTCAGCGAGCGAGAAGTTTTTTCTTCAATAGCGTCAGATTTTATCTTAAAATCCAAGAACTTTTCGTGGTTCTTGTCAATTTTTGTTGGTTTTCATCTTATGAACTTATTTCAGTCAGCTGGATCTTTCTTCTTCAAAGCAAAAAGATTTTATCTTCAAATTCAAGAACTTTTCGTGGTTTTGTTGGTTTTCAGCAAATGAACATATTTCAGCGAGCTTGAAGTTTTTTCTTCAATAGCGTCAGATTTTATCTTAAAATACAAGAACTTTTCGTGGTTCTTGTCAATTTTTGTTGGTTTTGATCTGAAGAACTTCTTTCAGTCAGCTCGATCTTTCTACCTCAAAGCAAAAAGATTTTATCTTCAAATACAAGAACTTTTCGTGGTTTTGTTAATTTTCAGCAAATGAACATATTTCAGCGAGCGAGAAGTTTTTTCTTTAATAGCGTCAGATTTTATCTTAAAATACAAGAACTTTTCGTGGTTCTTGTCAATTTTTGTTGGTTTTCATCTAATGAACTTGTTTCAGTCAGCTAGATCTTTCTTCTTTAATGCAAAAAGATTTTATCTTCAAATACAAGAACTTTTCGTGGTTTTGTTGATTTTCAGCAAATGAACATATTTCAGCGAGCTCAAAGATTTCGTGGTTTTGTTGATTTTCAGCAATTGAACATATTTCAGCGAGCTGAAAGTTTTTTCTTTAATAGCGGAAGATTTTATCTTAAAATACAAGAACTTTTTGTGGTTCTTGTCAATTTTTGTTGGTTTTCATCTCATGAACTTATTTCAGTCAGCTAGATCTTTCTTCTTCAAAGCAAAAAGATTTTATCTTCAAATACAAGAACTTTTCGTGGTTTTGTTGGTTTTCAGCAAATGAACATATTTCAGCGAGCTGGAAGTTTTTTCTTCAATAGCGTCAGATTGTATCTTAAATTACAAGAACTTTTCGTGGTTCTTGTCAATGTTTGTTGGTTTTCATCGAATGAACTTATTTCAGTCAGCTAGATCTTTCTTCTTTAATGCAAAAAGATTTTATCTTCAAATACAAGAACTTTTCGTGGTTTTGTTGATTTTCAGCAAATGAACATATTTCAGCGAGCTCAAAGTTTTTTCTTTAATAGCGTCAGATTTTATCTTAAAATACAAGAACTTTTCGTGGTTCTTGTCAATTTTTGTTGGTTTTCATCTAATGAACTTATTTCAGTCAGCTAGATCTTTCTTCTTCAAAGCAAAAAGATTTTATCTTCAAATACAAGAACTTTTCGTGGTTTTGTTGGTTTTCAGCAAATGAACATATTTCAGCGAGCTAGAAGTTTTTTCTTCAATCGCGTCAGATTTTATCTTAAAATACAAGAACTTTTTGTGGTTCTTGTCAATTTTTGTTGGTTTTCATCTAATGAACTTGTTTCAGTTAGCTAGATCTTTCTTCTTTAATGCAAAAAGATTTTATCTTCAAATACAAGAACTTTTCGTGGTTTTGTTGATTTTCAGCAAATGAACATATTTCAGCGAGCTCAAAGTTTTTTCTTTAATAGCGGAAGATTTTATCTTAAAATACAAGAACTTTTCGTGGTTCTTGTCAATTTTTGTTGGTTTTCATCTCATGAACTTATTTCAGTCAGCTGGATCTTTCTTCTTCAAAGCAAAAAGATTTTATCTTCAAATTCAAGAACTTTTCGTGGTTTTGTTGGTTTTCAGCAAATGAACATATTTCAGCGAGCTTGAAGTTTTTTCTTCAATAGCGTCAGATTTTATCTTAAAATACAAGAACTTTTCGTGGTTCTTCTCAATTTTTGTTGGTTTTGATCTGATGAACTTCTTTCAGTCAGCTCGATCTTTCTACCTCAAAGCAAAAAGGTTTTATCTTCAAATACAAGAACTTTTCGTGGTTTTAGTTAATTTTCAGCAAATGAACATATTTCAGCGAGCTCAAAGTTTTTTCTTTAATAGCGGAAGGTTTTATCTTAAAATACAAGAACCTTTCGTGGTTCTTGTCCATTTTTGTTGGTTTTCATCTCATGAACTTATTTCAGTCAGCTAGATCTTTCTTCTTCAAAGCAAAAAGATTTTATCTTCAAATACAAGAACTTTTCGTGGTTTTGTTGGTTTTCAGCAAATGAACATATTTCAGCGAGCTTGAAGTTTTTTCTTCAATAGCGTCAGATTTTATCTTAAAATACAAGAACTTTACGTGGTTCTTCTAAATTTTTGTTGGTTTTGATCTGATGAACTTCTTTCAGTCAGCTCAATCTTTCTACCTCAAAGCAAAAAGATTTTATCTTCAAATACAAGAACTTTTCGTGGTTTTAGTTAATTTTCAGCAAATGAACATATTTCAGCGAGCGA
Organism: Heptranchias perlo; assembly: GCF_035084215.1. Taxonomy (NCBI): domain Eukaryota; kingdom Metazoa; phylum Chordata; class Chondrichthyes; order Hexanchiformes; family Hexanchidae; genus Heptranchias; species Heptranchias perlo. The sequence continues at coordinate 80,371,890 of NC_090330.1, forward strand.
GAAGTTTTTTCTTTAATAGCGTCAGATTTTATCTTAAAATACAAGAACTTTTCGTGGTTCTTATCAATTTTTGTTGGTTTTCATCTAATGAACTTATTTCAGTCAGCTCGATCTTTCTTCCTCAATGCAAAAAGATTTTATCTTCAAATACAAGAACTTTTCGTGGTTTTGTTGGTTTTCAGCAAATGAACATATTTCAGCGAGCTAGAAGTTTTTTCTTCAATAGCGTCAGATTTTATCTTAAAATACAAGAACTTTTCGTGGTTCTTGTCAATTTTTGTTGGTTTTCATCGAATGAACTTATTTCAGTCAGCTGGATCTTTCTTCTTCAAAGCAAAAAGATTTTATCTTCAAATTCAAGAACTTTTCGTGCTTTTGTTGGTTTTCAGCAAATGAACATATTTCAGCGAGCGAGAAGTTTTTTCTTCAATAGCGTCAGATTTTATCTTCAAATACAAGAACCTTTCGTGGTTCTTGTCAATTTTTGTTGGTTTTCATCTAATGAACTTATTTCAGTCAGCGAGATCTTTCTCCTTCAAAGCAAAAAGATTTTATCTTCAAATACAAGAACTTTTCGTGGTTTTGTTGGTTTTCAGCAAATGAACATATTTCAGCGAGCGAGAAGTTTTTTCTTCAATAGCGTCAGATTTTATCTTAAAATACAAGAACTTTTCGTGGTTCTTGTCAATTTTTGTTGGTTTTCATCGAATGAACTTATTTCAGTCAGCTAGATCTTTCTTCTTTAATGCAAAAAGATTTTATCTTCAAATACAAGAACTTTTCGTGGTTTTGTTGATTTTCAGCAAATGAACATATTTCAGCGAGCTCAAAGTTTTTTCTTTAATAGCGTCAGATTTTATCTTAAAATACAAGAACTTTTCGTGGTTCTTGTCAATTTTTGTTGGTTTTCATCTAATGAACTTATTTCAGTCAGCTAGATCTTTCTTCTTCAAAGCAAAAAGATTTTATCTTCAAATACAAGAACTTTTCGTGGTTTTGTTGGTTTTCAGCAAATGAACATATTTCAGCGAGCTCGAAGTTTTTTCTTCAATCGCGTCAGATTTTATCTTAAAATACAAGAACTTTTTGTGGTTCTTGTCAATTTTTGTTGGTTTTCATCTAATGAACTTGTTTCAGTTAGCTAGATCTTTCTTCTTTAATGCAAAAAGATTTTATCTTCAAATACAAGAACTTTTCGTGGTTTTGTTGATTTTCAGCAAATGAACATATTTCAGCGAGCTCAAAGTTTTTTCTTTAATAGCGGAAGATTTTATCTTAAAATACAAGAACTTTTCGTGGTTCTTGTCAATTTTTGTTGGTTTTCATCTAATGAACTTATTTCAGTCAGCTGGATCTTTCTTCTTCAAAGCAAAAAGATTTTATCTTCAAATTCAAGAACTTTTCGTGGTTTTGTTGGTTTTCAGCAAATGAACATATTTCAGCGAGCTTGAAGTTTTTTCTTCAATAGCGTCAGATTTTATCTTAAAATACAAGAACTTTTCGTGGTTCTTCTCAATTTTTGTTGGTTTTGATCTGATGAACTTCTTTCAGTCAGCTCGATCTTTCTACCTCAAAGCAAAAAGGTTTTATCTTCAAATACAAGAACTTTTCGTGGTTTTAGTTAATTTTCAGCAAATGAACATATTTCAGCGAGCGAGAAGTTTTTTCTTTAATAGCGTCAGATTTTATCTTAAAATACAAGAACTTTTCGTGGTTCTTGTCAATTTTTGTTGGTTTTCATCTAATGAACTTGTTTCAGTCAGCTAGATCTTTCTTCTTCAAAGCAAAAAGATTTTATCTTCAAATTCAAGAACTTTTCGTGGTTTTGTTGGTTTTCAGCAAATGAACATATTTCAGCGAGCTAGAAGTTTTTTCTTCAATAGTGTCAGATTTTATCTTAAAATACAAGAACTTTGCGTGGTTCTTGTCAATTTTTGTTGGTTTTCATCGAATGAACTTATTTCAGTCAGCTCGATCTTTCTTCCTCAATGCAAAAAGATTTTATCTTCAAACACAAGAACTTTTCGTGGTTTTGTTGATTTTCAGCAAATGAACATATTTCAGCGAGCTCAAAGTTTTTTCTTTAATAGCGGAAGGTTTTATCTTAAAATACAAGAACCTTTCGTGGTTCTTGTCCATTTTTGTTGGTTTTCATCTCATGAACTTATTTCAGTCAGCTAGATCTTTCTTCTTCAAAGCAAAAAGATTTTATCTTCAAATACAAGAACTTTTCGTGGTTTTGTTGGTTTTCAGCAAATGAACATATTTCAGCGAGCTTGAAGTTTTTTCTTCAATAGCGTCAGATTTTATCTTAAAATACAAGAACTTTACGTGGTTCTTCTAAATTTTTGTTGGTTTTGATCTGATGAACTTCTTTCAGTCAGCTCGATCTTTCTACCTCAAAGCAAAAAGATTTTATCTTCAAATACAAGAACTTTTCGTGGTTTTAGTTAATTTTCAGCAAATGAACATATTTCAGCGAGCGAGAAGTTTTTTCTTTAATAGCGTCAGATTTTATCTTAAAATACAAGAACTTTTCGTGGTTCTTGTCAATTTTTGTTGGTTTTCATCGAATGAACTTGTTTCAGTCAGCTAGATCTTTCTTCTTCAAAGCAAAAAGATTTCATCTTCAAATACAAGAACTTTTCGTGGTTTTGTTGGTTTTCAGCAAATGAACATATTTCAGCGAGCGAGAAATTTTTTCTTCAATAGCGTCAGATTTTATCTTAAAATACAAGAACTTTTCGTGGTTCTTGTCAATTTTTGTTGGTTTTCATCGAATGAACTTATTTCAGTCAGCTCGATCTTTCTTCTTCAAAGCAAAAAGATTTTATCTTCAAATACAAGAACTTTTCGTGGTTTTGTTGGTTTTCAGCAAATGAACATATTTCAGCGAGCGAGAAGTTTTTTCTTCAATAGCGTCAGATTTTATCTTAAAATCCAAGAACTTTTCGTGGTTCTTGTCAATTTTTGTTGGTTTTCATCTTATGAACTTATTTCAGTCAGCTCGATCTTTCTTCTTCAAAGCAAAAAGATTTTATCTTCAAATACAAGAACTTTTCGTGGTTTTGTTGGTTTTCAGCAAATGAACATATTTCAGCGAGCGAGAAGTTTTTTCTTCAATAGCGTCAGATTTTATCTTAAAATCCAAGAACTTTTCGTGGTTCTTGTCAATTTTTGTTGGTTTTCATCTTATGAACTTATTTCAGTCAGCTGGATCTTTCTTCTTCAAAGCAAAAAGATTTTATCTTCAAATTCAAGAACTTTTCGTGGTTTTGTTGGTTTTCAGCAAATGAACATATTTCAGCGAGCTTGAAGTTTTTTCTTCAATAGCGTCAGATTTTATCTTAAAATACAAGAACTTTTCGTGGTTCTTGTCAATTTTTGTTGGTTTTGATCTGAAGAACTTCTTTCAGTCAGCTCGATCTTTCTACCTCAAAGCAAAAAGATTTTATCTTCAAATACAAGAACTTTTCGTGGTTTTGTTGATTTTCAGCAAATGAACATATTTCAGCGAGCTCAAAGTTTTCGTGGTTTTGTTGATTTTCAGCAAATGAACATATTTCAGCGAGCTGACAGTTTTTTCTTTAATAGCGGAAGATTTTATCTTAAAATACAAGAACTTTTCGTGGTTCTTGTCAATTTTTGTTGGTTTTCATCTCATGAACTTATTTCAGTCAGCTAGATCTTTCTTCTTCAAAGCAAAAAGATTTTATCTTCAAATACAAGAACTTTTCGTGGTTTTGTTGGTTTTCAGCAAATGAACATATTTCAGCGAGCTGGAAGTTTTTTCTTCAATAGCGTCAGATTTTATCTTAAAATACAAGAACTTTTCGTGGTTCTTGTCAATGTTTGTTGGTTTTCATCGAATGAACTTATTTCAGTCAGCTAGATCTTTCTTCTTTAATGCAAAAAGATTTTATCTTCAAATACAAGAACTTTTCGTGGTTTTGTTGATTTTCAGCAAATGAACATATTTCAGCGAGCTCAAAGTTTTTTCTTTAATAGCAGAAGATTTTATCTTAAAATACAAGAACTTTTCGTGGTTCTTGTCAATTTTTGTTGGTTTTCATCTAATGAACTTATTTCAGTCAGCTAGATCTTTCTTCTTCAAAGCAAAAAGATTTTATCTTCAAATACAAGAACTTTTCGTGGTTTTGTTGGTTTTCAGCAAATGAACATATTTCAGCGAGCTAGAAGTTTTTTCTTCAATCGCGTCAGATTTTATCTTAAAATACAAGAACTTTTTGTGGTTCTTGTCAATTTTTGTTGGTTTTCATCTAATGAACTTGTTTCAGTTAGCTAGATCTTTCTACCTCAAAGCAAAAAGATTTTATCTTCAAATACAAGAACTTTTCGTGGTTTTGTTGGTTTTCAGCAAATGAACATATTTCAGCGAGCTAGAAGTTTTTTCTTCAATAGCGTCAGATTTTATCTTAAAATACAAGAACTTTTCGTGGTTCTTGTCAATTTTTGTTGGTTTTCATCTAATGAACTTGTTTCAGTCAGCTAGATATTTCTTCTTTAATGCAAAAAGATTTTATCTTCAAATACAAGAACTTTTTGTGGTTTTGTTGATTTTCAGCAAATGAACATATTTCAGCGAGCAAGAAGTTTTTTCTTAAATAGCGTCAGATTTTATGTTAAAATACAAGAACTTTTCGTGGTTCTTGTCAATTTTTGTTGGTTTTCATCTAATGAACTTATTTCAGTCAGCGAGATCTTTCTTCTTCAAAGCAAAAAGATTTTATCTTCAAATACAAGAACTTTTCGTGGTTTTGTTGGTTTTCAGCAAATGAACATATTTCAGCGAGCTGAAAGTTTTTTCTTTAATAGCGGAAGATTTTATCTTAAAATACAAGAACTTTTCGTGGTTCTTGTCAATTTTTGTTGGTTTTCATCTAATGAACTTATTTCAGTCAGCTAGATCTTTCTTCTTCAAAGCAAAAAGATTTTATCTTCAAATACAAGAACTTTTCGTGGTTTTGTTGGTTTTCAGCAAATGAACATATTTCAGCGAGCGAGAAGTTTTTTCTTCAATAGCGTCAGATTTTATCTTAAAATACAAGAACCTTTCGTGGTTCTTGTCAATTTTTGTTGGTTTTCATCGAATGAACTTATTTCAGTCAGCGAGATCTTTCTTCTTCAAAGCAAAAAGATTTTCTCTTCAAATACAAGAACTTTTCGTGGTTTTGTTGGTTTTCAGCAAATGAACATATTTCAGCGAGCTCAAAGTTTTTTCTTTAATAGCGGAAGATTTTATCTTAAAATACAAGAACTTTTCGTGGTTCTTGTCAATTTTTGTTGGTTTTCATCGAATGAACTTATTTCAGTCAACTAGATCTTTCTTCTTCAAAGCAAAAAAGATTTTATCTTCAAATACAAGAACTTTTCGTGGTTTTGTTGATTTTCAGCAAATGAACATATTTCAGCGAGCTCAAAGTTTTTTTTTTCATAGCAGAAGATTTTATCTTAAAATACAAGAACTTTTCGTGGTTCTTGACAATTTTTGTTGGTTTTCATCTAATGAACTCATTTCAGTCAGCTAGATCTTTCTTCTTCAAAGCAAAAAGATTTTATCTTCAAATACAAGAACTTTTTGTGGTTTTGATGGTTTTCAGCAAATGAACATATTTCAGCGAGCTAGAAGTTTTTTCTTCAATAGCGTCAGATTTTATCTTAAAATACAAGAACTTTTCGTGGTTCTTGTCAATTTTTGTTGGTTTTCATCCAATGAACTTATTTCAGTCAGCTGGATCTTTCTTCTTCAAAGCAAAAAGATTTTATCTTCAAATTCAAGAACTTTTCGTGGTTTTGTTGGTTTTCAGCAAATGAACATATTTCAGCGAGCTTGAAGTTTTTTCTTCAATAGCGTCAGATTTTATCTTAAAATACAAGAACTTTTCGTGGTTCTTGTCAATTTTTGTTGGTTTTCATCTAATGAACTTGTTTCAGTCAGCTAGATCTTTCTTCTTTAATGCAAAAAGATTTTATCTTCAAATACAAGAACTTTTCGTGGTTTTGTTGATTTTCAGCAAATGAACATATTTCAGCGAGCTCAAAGTTTTTTCTTTAATAGCGTCAGATTTTATCTTAAAATACAAGAACTTTTCGTGGTTCTTGTCAATTTTTGTTGGTTTTCATCTAATGAACTTGTTTCAGTCAGCTAGATCTTTCTTCTTTAATGCAAAAAGATTTTATCTTCAAATACAAGAACTTTTCGTGGTTTTGTTGATTTTCAGCAAATTAACATATTTCAGCGAGCTCAAAGTTTTGTCTTTGATAGCAGAAGATTTTATCTTAAAATACAAGAACTTTTCGTGGTTCTTGTCAATTTTTGTTGGTTTTCATCTAATGAACTTATTTCAGTCAGCTCGATCTTTCTTCTTCAAAGCAAAAAGATTTTATCTTCAAATACAAGAACTTTTCGTGGTTCTTGTCAATTTTTGTTGGTTTTGATCTGAAGAACGTCTTTCAGTCAGCTCGATCTTTCTACCTCCAAGCAAAAAGATTTTATCTTCAAATACAAGAACTTTTCGTGGTTTTGTGAATTTTCAGCAAATGAACATATTTCAGCGAGCGAGAAGTTTTTTCTTTAATAGCGTCAGATTTTATCTTAAAATACAAGAACTTTTCGTGGTTCTTGTCAATTTTTGTTGGTTTTCATCTAATGAACTTGTTTCAGTCAGCTAGATCTTTCTTCTTTCATGCAAAAAGATTTTATCTTCAAATACAAGAACTTTTCGTGGTTTTGTTGATTTTCAGCAAATGAACATATTTCAGCGAGCAAGAAGTTTTTTCTTTAATAGCGTCAGATTTTATCTTAAAATACAAGAACTTTTCGTGGTTCTTGTCAATTTTTGTTGGTTTTCATCTAATGAACTTGTTTCAGTCAGCTAGATCTTTCTTCTTCAAAGCAAAAAGATTTTATCTTCAAATACAAGAACTTTTCGTGGTTTTGTTGATTTTCAGCAAATTAACATATTTCAGCGAGCTGAAAGTTTTTTCTTCAATCGCGTCAGATTTTATCTTAAAATACAAGAACTTTTCGTGGTTCTTGTCAATTTTTGTTGGTTTTCATCGAATGAACTTATTTCATTCAGCTGGATCTTTCTTCTTCAAAGCAAAAAGATTTTATCTTCAAATTCAAGAACTTTTCGTGGTTTTGTTGGTTTTCAGCAAATGAACATATTTCAGCGAGCTTGAAGTTTTTTCTTCAATAGCGTCAGATTTTATCTTAAAATACAAGAACTTTTCGTGGTTCATGTCAATTTTTGTTGGTTTTGATCTGAAGAACTTCTTTCAGTCAGCTCGATCTTTCTACCTCAAAGCAAAAAGATTTTATCTTCAAATACAAGAACTTTTCGTGGTTTTGTGAATTTTCAGCAAATGAACATATTTCAGCGAGCGAGAAGTTTTTTCTTTAATAGCGTCAGATTTTATCTTAAAATACAAGAACTTTTCGTGGTTCTTGTCAATTTTTGTTGGTTTTCATCTAATGAACTTGTTTCAGTCAGCTAGATCTTTCTTCTTTAATTCAAAAAGATTTTATCTTCAAATACAAGAACTTTTTGTGGTTTTGTTGACTTTCAGCAAATGAACATATTTCAGCGAGCTCAAAGTTTTTTCTTTAATAGCGTCAGATTTTATCTTAAAATACAAGAACTTTTCGTGGTTCTTGTCAATTTTTGTTGGTTTTCATCTAATGAACTTGTTTCAGTCAGCTAGATCTTTCTTCTTTAATGCAAAAAGATTTTATCTTCAAATACAAGAACTTTTCGTGGTTTTGTTGATTTTCAGCAAATTAACATATTTCAGCGAGCTCAAAGTTTTGTCTTTGATAGCAGAAGATTTTATCTTAAAATACAAGAACTTTTCGTGGTTCTTGTCAATTTTTGTTGGTTTTCATCTAATGAACTTATTTCAGTCAGCTAGATCTTCTTCAAAGCAAAAAGATTTTATCTTCAAATACAAGAACTTTTCGTGGTTTTGTTGGTTTTCAGCAAATGAACATATTTCAGCGAACTAGAAGTTTTTTCTTCAATCGCGTCAGATTTTATCTTAAAATACAAGAACTTTTCGTGGTTCTTGTCAATTTTTGTTGGTTTTCATCTAATGAACTTGTTTCAGTCAGCTCGATCTTTCTTCTTTAATGCAAAAAGATTTTATCTTCAAATACAAGAACTTTTCGTGGTTTTGTTGATTTTCAGCAAATGAACATATTTCAGCGAGCTCAAAGTTTTTTCTTTAATAGCGTCAGATTTTATCTTAAAATACAAGAACTTTTCGTCGTTCTTGTCAATTTTTGTTGGTTTTCATCCAATGAACTTGTTTCAGTCAGCTAGATCTTTCTTCCTCAATGCAAAAAGATTTTATCTTCAAATACAAGAACTTTTCGTGGTTTTGTTGATTTTCAGCAAATGAACATATTTCAGCGAGCTCAAAGTTTTTTCATTAATAGCGGAAGGTTTTATCTTAAAATACAAGAACCTTTCGTGGTTCTTGTCAATTTTTGTTAGTTTTCATCTCATGAACTTATTTCAGTCAGCTAGATCTTTCTTCTTCAAAGCAAAAAGATTTTATCTTCAAATACAAGAACTTTTCGTGGTTTTGTTGGTTTTCAGCAAATGAACATATTTCAGCGAAAATCAACAAAACCACGAAAAGTTCTTGTATTTGAAGATAAAATCTTTTTGCATTGAGGAAGAAAGATCGAGCTGACTGAAATAAGTTCATTAGATGAAAACCAACAAAATTGACAAGAACCACGCAAAGTTCTTGTATTTTAAGATAAAATCTGACGCTATTGAAGAAAAAACTTCTCGCTCGCTGAAATATGTTCATTTGCTGAAAACCAACAAAACCACGAAAAGTTCTTGTATTTGAAGATAAAATCTTTTTGCTTTGAAGAAGAAAGATCTTGCTGACTGAAATAAGTTCATTAGATGAAAACCAACAAAAATTCACAAGAACCACGAAAAGTTCTTGTATTTTAAGATAAAATCTTCTGCTATTAAAGAAAAAACTTTGAGCTCGCTGAAATATGTTAATTTGCTGAAAATCAACAAAACCACGAAAAGTTCTTGTATTTGAAGATAAAATCTTTTTGCATTAAAGAAGAAGGATCTAGCTGACTGAAACAAGTTCATTAGATGAAAACCAACAAAAATTGACAAGAACCACGAAAAGTTCTTGTATTTTAAGATAAAATCTTCTGCTATTAAAGAAAAAACTTTGAGCTCGCTGAAATATGTTCATTTGCTGAAAATCAACAAAACCACAAAAAGTTCTTGTATTTGAAGATAAAATCTTTTTGCATTAAAGAAGAAAGATCTAGCTGACTGAAACAAGTTCATTAGATGAAAACCAACAAAAATTGACAAGAACCACGAAAAGTTCTTGTATTTTAAGATAAAATCTGACGCTATTAAAGAAAAAACTTCTTGCTCGCTGAAATATGTTCATTTGCTGAAAATCAACAAAACCACGAAAAGTTCTTGTATTTGAAGATAAAATCTTTTTGCATTAAAGAAGAAAGATCTAGCTGACTGAAACAAGTTCCTTAGATGAAAACCAACAAAAATTGACAAGAACCACGAAAAGTTCTTGTATTTTAAGATAAAATCTGACGCTATTAAAGAAAAAACTTCAAGCTCGCTGAAATATGTTCATTTGCTGAAAACCAACAAAACCACGAAAAGTTCTTGAATTTGAAGATAAAATCTTTTTGCTTTGAAGAAGAAAGATCCAGCTGACTGAAATAAGTTCATAAGATGAAAACCAACAAAAATTGACAAGAACCACGAAAAGTTCTTGTATTTTAAGATAAAATCTGACGCTATTAAAGAAAAAACTTCTCGCTCGCTGAAATATGTTCATTTGCTGAAAATTAACAAAACCACGAAAAGTACTTGTATTTGAAGATAAAATCTTTTTGCTTTGAGGTAGAAAGATCGAGCTGACTGAAAGAAGTTCATCAGATCAAAACCAACAAAAATTGAGAAGAACCACAAAAAGTTCTTGTATTTTAAGATAAAATCTGACGCTATTGAAGAAAAAACTTCAAGCTCGCTGAAATATGTTCATTTGCTGAAAACCAACAAAACCACGAAAAGTTCTTGAATTTGAAGATAAAATCTTTTTGCTTTGAAGAAGAAAGATCCAGCTGACTGAAATAAGTTCATTAGATGAAAACCAACAAAAATTGACAAGAACCACGAAAAGTTCTTGTATTTTAAGTAAAATCTTCCGCTATTAAAGAAAAAACTTTGAGCTCGCTGAAATATGTTCATTTGCTGAAAACCAACAAAACCACGAAAAGTTCTTGAATTTGAAGATAAAATCTTTTTGCTTTGAAGAAGAAAGATCTAGCTGACTGAAACAAGTTCATTAGATGAAAACCAACAAAAATTGACAAGAACCACGAAAAGTTCTTGTATTTTAAGATAAAATCTGACGCTATTAAAGAAAAAACTTCTCGCTCGCTGAAATATGTTCATTTGCTTGAAATTAACAAAAGCACGAAAAGTTCTTGTATTTGAAGATAAAATCTTTTTGCTTTGAGGTAGACAGATCGAGCTGACTGAAAGAAGTTCTTCAGATCAAAACCAACAAAAATTGAGAAGAACCACGAAAAGTTCTTGTATTTTAAGATAAAATCTGACGCTATTGAAGAAAAAACTTCAAGCTCGCTGAAATATGTTCATTTGCTGAAAACCAACAAAACCACGAAAAGTTCTTGAATTTGAAGATAAAATCTTTTTGCTTTGAAGAAGAAAGATCCAGCTGACTGAAATAAGTTCATTAGATGAAAACCAACAAAAATTGACAAGAACCACGAAAAGTTCTTGTATTTTAAGATAAAATCTTCCGCTATTAAAGAAAAAACTTTGAGCTCGCCGTAATATCTTCATTTGCTGAAAATCAACAAAACCACGAAAAGTTCTTGTATTTGAAGATAAAATCTTTTTGCATTAAAGAAGAAAGATCTAGCTAACTGAAACAAGTTCATTAGATGAAAACCAACAAAAATTGACAAGAACCACGAAAAGTTCTTGTATTTTAAGATAAAATCTGACGCGATTGAAGAAAAAACTTCTAGCTCGCTGAAATATGTTCATTTGCTGAAAACCAACAAAACCACGAAAAGTTCTTGTATTTGAAGATAAAATCTTTTTGCTTTGAAGAAGAAAGATCTAGCTGACTGAAATAAGTTCATTCGATGAAAACCAACAAAAATTGACACGAACCACGAAAAGTTCTTGTATTTTAAGATAAAATCTTCTGCTATTAAAGTTTTTTCTTTTATAGCGTCAGATTTTATCTTAAAATACAAGAACTTTTCGTGGTTCTTGTCAATTTTTGTTGGTTTTGATCTGAAGAACTTCTTTCAGTCAGCTCGATCTTTCTACCTCAAAGCAAAAAGATTTTATCTTCAAATACAAGAACTTTTCGTGGTTTTGTTAATTTTCAGCAAATGAACATATTTCAGCGAGCGAGAAGTTTTTTCTTTAATAGCGTCAGATTTTATCTTAAAATACAAGAACTTTTCGTGGTTCTTGTCAATTTTTGTTGGTTTTCATCTAATGAACTTGTTTCAGTCAGCTAGATCTTTCTTCTTTAATGCAAAAAGATTTTATCTTCAAATACAAGAACTTTTCGTGGTTTTGTTGATTTTCAGCAAATGAACATATTTCAGCGAGCAAGAAGTTTTTTCTTTAATAGCGTCAGATTTTATCTTAAAATACAACAACTATTCGTGGTTCTTGTCAATTCTTGTTGGTTTTCATCTGATGAACTTATTTCAGTCAGCGAGATCTTTCTTCTTCAAAGCAAAAAGATTTTCTCTTCAAATATAAGAACTTTTCGTGGTTTTGTTGATTTTCAGCAAATGAACATATTTCAGCGAGCTAGAAGTTTTTTCTTCAATCGCGTCAGATTTTATCTTAAAATACAAGAACTTTTCGTGGTTCTTGTCAATTTTTGTTGGTTTTCATCTTATGAACTTGTTTCAGTCAGCTGGATCTTTCTTCTTCAAAGCAAAAAGATTTTATCTTCAAATTCAAGAACTTTTCGTGGTTTTGTTGGTTTTCAGCAAATGAACATATTTCAGCGAGCTTGAAGTTTTTTCTTCAATAGCGTCAGATTTTATCTTAAAATACAAAAACTTTTCGTGGTTCTTGTCAATTTTTGTTGGTTTTGATCTGAAGAACTTCTTTCAGTCAGCTCGATCTTTCTACCTCAAAGCAAAAAGATTTTATCTTCAAATACAAGAACTTTTCGTGGTTTTGTTAATTTCAAGCAAATGAACATATTTCAGCGAGCGAGAAGTTTTTTCTTTAATAGCGTCAGATTTTATCTTAAAATACAAGAACTTTTCGTGGTTCTTGTCAATTTTTGTTGGTTTTCATCTAATGAACTTGTTTCAGTCAGCTAGATCTTTCTTCTTTAATGCAAAAAGATTTTATCTTCAAATACAAGAACTTTTCGTGGTTTTGTTGATTTTCAGCAAATGAACATATTTCAGCGAGCAAGAAGTTTTTTCTTTAATAGCGTCAGATTTTATCTTAAAATACAACAACTATTCGTGGTTCTTGTCAATTCTTGTTGGTTTTCATCTGATGAACTTATTTCAGTCAGCGAGATCTTTCTTCTTCAAAGCAAAAAGATTTTCTCTTCAAATATAAGAACTTTTCGTGGTTTTGTTGATTTTCAGCAAATGAACATATTTCAGCGAGCTAGAAGTTTTTTCTTCAATAGCGTCAGATTTTATCTTAAAATACAAGAACTTTTCGTGGTTCTTGTCAATTTTTGTTGGTTTTCATCTTATGAACTTGTTTCAGTCAGCTGGATCTTTCTTCTTCAAAGCAAAAAGATTTTATCTTCAAATTCAAGAACTTTTCGTGGTTTTGTTGGTTTTCAGCAAATGAACATATTTCAGCGAGCTTGAAGTTTTTTCTTCAATAGCGTCAGATTTTATCTTAAAATACAAAAACTTTTCGTGGTTCTTGTCAATTTTTGTTGGTTTTGATCTGAAGAACTTCTTTCAGTCAGCTCGATCTTTCTACCTCAAAGCAAAAAGATTTTATCTTCAAATACAAGATCTTTTCGTGGTTGTGTTAATTTCAAGCAAATGAACATATTTCAGCGAGCGAGAAGTTTTTTCTTTAATAGCGTCAGATTTTATCTTAAAATACAAGAACTTTTCGTGGTTCTTGTCAATTTTTGTTGGTTTTCATCTAATGAACTTGTTTCAGTCAGCTTGATCTTTCTTCTTTAATGCAAAAAGATTTTATCTTCAAATACAAGAACTTTTCGTGGTTTTGTTGATTTTCAGCAAATGAACATATTTCAGCGAGCTCAAAGTTTTTTCTTTAATAGCAGAAGATTTTATCTTAAAATACAAGAACTTTTCGTGGTTCTTGTCAATTTTTGTTGGTTTTCATCTAATGAACTTATTTCAGTCAGCTAGATCTTTCTTCTTCAAAGCAAAAAGATTTTATCTTCAAATACAAGAACTTTTCGTGGTTTTGTTGGTTTTCAGCAAATGAACATATTTCAGCGAGCTAGAAGTTTTTTCTTCAATAGCGTCAGATTTTATCTTAAAATACAAGAACTTTTTGTGGTTCTTGTCAATTTTTGTTGGTTTTCATCTAATGAACTTGTTTCAGTTAGCTAGATCTTTCTTCTTTAATGCAAAAAGATTTTATCTTCAAATACAAGTACTTTTCGTGGTTTTGTTGATTTTCAGCAAATGAACATATTTCAGCGAGCTCAAAGTTTTTTCTTTAATAGCGGAAGATTTTACTTAAAATACAAGAACTTTTCGTGGTTCTTGTCAATTTTTGTTGGTTTTCATCTAATGAACTTATTTCAGTCAGCTGGATCTTTCTTCTTCAAAGCAAAAAGATTTTATCTTCAAATTCAAGAACTTTTCGTGGTTTTGTTGGTTTTCAGCAAATGAACATATTTCAGCGAGCTTGAAGTTTTTTCTTCAATAGCGTCAGATTTTATCTTAAAATACAAGAACTTTTCGTGGTTCTTCTCAATTTTTGTTGGTTTTGATCTGATGAACTTCTTTCAGTCAGCTCGATCTTTCTACCTCAAAGCAAAAAGATTTTATCTTCAAATACAAGAACTTTTCGTGGTTTTAGTTAATTTTCAGCAAATGAACATATTTCAGCGAGCGAGAAGTTTTTTCTTTAATAGCGTCAGATTTTATCTTAAAATACAAGAACTTTTCGTGGTTCTTGTCAATTTTTGTTGGTTTTCATCTTATGAACTTATTTCAGTCAGCTGGATCTTTCTTCTTCAAAGCAAAAAGATTTTATCTTCAAATTCAAGAACTTTTCGTGGTTTTGTTGGTTTTCAGCAAATGAACATATTTCAGCGAGCTTGAAGTTTTTTCTTCAATAGCGTCAGATTTTATCTTAAAATACAAGAACTTTTCGTGGTTCTTGTCAATTTTTATTGGTTTTCATCTAATGAACTTGTTTCAGTCAGCTAGATCTTTCTTCTTTAATGCAAAAAGATTTTATCTACAAATACAAGAACTTTTCGTGGTTTTGTTGATTTTCAGCAAATGAACATATTTCAGCGAGCAAGAAGTTTTTTCTTTAATAGCGTCAGATTTTATCTTAAAATACAAGAACTTTTCGTGGTTCTTGTCAATTTTTGTTGGTTTTCATCTAATGAACTTGTTTCAGTCAGCAAGATCTTTCTTCTTCAAAGCAAAAAGATTTTATCTTCAAATACAAGAACTTTTCGTGGTTTTGTTGGTTTTCAGCAAATGAACATATTTCAGCGAGCGAGAAGTTTTTTCTTCAATAGCGTCAGATTTTATCTTAAAATACAAGAACCTTTCGTGGTTCTTGTCAATTTGTGTTGGTTTTCATCTAATGAACTTATTTCAGTCAGCGAGATCTTTCTTCTTCAAAGCAAAAAGATTTTATCTTCAAATACAAGAACTTTTCGTGGTTTTGTTGGTTTTCAGCAAATGAACATATTTCAGCGAGCTAGAAGTTTTTTCTTCAATAGCGTCAGATTTTATCTTAAAATACAAGAACTTTTCGTGGTTCTTGTCAATTTTTGTTGGTTTTCATCGAATGAACTTATTTCAGTCAGCTAGATCTTTCTTCTTTAATGCAAAAAGATTTTATCTTCAAATACAAGAACTTTTCGTGGTTTTGTGATTTTCAGCAAATGAACATATTTCAGCGAGCTCAAAGTTTTTTCTTTAATAGCGGAAGATTTTATCTTAAAATACAAGAACTTTTCGTGGTTCTTGTCAATTTTTGTTGGTTTTCATCTAATGAACTTATTTCAGTCAGCTAGATCTTTCTTCTTCAAAGCAAAAAGATTTTATCTTCAAATACAAGAACTTTTCGTGGTTTTGTTGGTTTTCAGCAAATGAACATATTTCAGCGAGCTAGAAGTTTTTTCTTCAATCGCGTCAGATTTTATCTTAAAATACAAGAACTTTTCGTGGTTCTTGTCAATTTTTGTTGGTTTTCATCTGATAAACTTGTTTCAGTTAGCTAGATCTTTCTTCTTTAATGCAAAAAGATTTTATCTTCAAATACAAGAACTTTTCGTGGTTTTGTTGATTTTCAGCAAATGAAGATATTTCAGCGAGCTCAAAGTTTTTTCTTTAATAGCGGAAGATTTTATCTTAAAATACAAGAACTTTTCGTGGTTCTTGTCAATTTTTGTTGGTTTTCATCTAATGAACTTATTTCAGTCAGCTGGATCTTTCTTCTTCAAAGTAAAAAGATTTTATCTTCAAATTCAAGAACTTTTCGTGGTTTTGTTGGTTTTCAGCAAATGAACATATTTCAGCGAGCTTGAAGTTTTTTCTTCAATAGCGTCAGATTTTATCTTAAAATACAAGAACTTTTCGTGGTTCTTCTCAATTTTTGTTGGTTTTGATCTGATGAACTTCTTTCAGTCGGCTCGATCTTTCTACCTCAAAGCAAAAAGATTTTATCTTCAAATACAAGAACTTTTCGTGGTTTTAGTTAATTTTCAGCAAATGAACATATTTCAGCGAGCGAGAAGTTTTTTCTTTAATAGCGTCAGATTTTATCTTAAAATACAAGAACTTTTCGTGGTTCTTGTCAATTTTTGTTGGTTTTCATCTAATGAACTTGTTTCAGTCAGCTAGATCTTTCTTCTTCAAAGCAAAAAGATTTTATCTTCAAATACAAGAACTTTTCGTGGTTTTGTTGGTTTTCAGCAAATGAACATATTTCAGCGAGCTAGAAGTTTTTTCTTCAATAGCGTCAGATTTTATCTTAAAATACAAGAACTTTTCGTGGTTCTTGTCAATTTTTGTTGGTTTTCATCTAATGAACTTGTTTCAGTCAGCTAGATCTTTCTTCTTTAATGCAAAAAGATTTTATCTTCAAATACAAGAACTTTTCGTGGTTTTGTTGATTTTCAGCAAATGAACATATTTCAGCGAGCAAGAAGTTTTTTCTTTAATAGCGTCAGATTTTATCTTAAAATACAAGAACTTTTCGTGGTTCTTGTCAATTCTTGTTGGTTTTCGTCTGATGAACTTATTTCAGTCAGCGAGATCTTTCTTCTTCAAAGCAAAAAGATTTTCTCTTCAAATATAAGAACTTTTCGTGGTTTTGTTGATTTTCAGCAAATGAACATATTTCAGCGAGCGAGAAGTTTTTTCTTTAATAGCGTCAGATTTTATCTTAAAATACAAGAACTTTTCGTGGTTCTTGTCAATTTTTGTTGGTTTTCATCTAATGAACTTATTTCAGTCAGCTCGATCTTTCTTCTTCAAAGCAAAAAGATTTTATCTTCAAATACAAGAACTTTTCGTGGTTTTGTTGGTTTTCAGCAAATGAACATATTTCAGCGAGCTAGAAGTTTTTTCTTCAATAGCGTCAGATTTTATCTTAAAATACAAGAACTTTTCGTGGTTCTTGTCAATTTTTGTTGGTTTTCATCGAATGAACTTATTTCAGTCAGCTGGATCTTTCTTCTTCAAAGCAAAAAGATTTTATCTTCAAATTCAAGAACTTTTCGTGGTTTTGTTGGTTTTCAGCAAATGAACATATTTCAGCGAGCTTGAAGTTTTTTCTTCAATAGCGTCAGATTTTATCTTAAAATACAAGAACTTTTCGTGGTTCTTGTCAATTTTTGTTGGTTTTGATCTGAAGAACTTCTTTCAGTCAGCTCGATCTTTCTACCTCAAAGCAAAAAGATTTTATCTTCAAATACAAGAACATTTCGTGGTTTTGTTAATTTTCAGCAAATGAACATATTTCAGCGAGCGAGAAGTTTTTTCTTTAATAGCGTCAGATTTTATCTTAAAATACAAGAACTTTTCGTGGTTCTTGTCAATTTTTGTTGGTTTTCATCTAATGAACTTGTTTCCGTCAGCTAGATCTTTCTTCTTCAATGCAAAAAGATTTTATCTTCAAATACAAGAACTATTCGTGGTTTTGTTGATTTTCAGCAAATGAACATATTTCAGCGAGCAAGAAGTTTTTTCTTTAATAGCGTCAGATTTTATCTTAAAATACAAGAACTTTTCGTGGTTCTTGTCAATTCTTGTTGGTTTTCATCTGATGAACTTATTTCAGTCAGCGAGATTTTTCTTCTTCAAAGCAAAAAGATTTTCTCTTCAAATATAAGAACTTTTCGTGGTTTTGTTGATTTTCAGCAAATGAACATATTTCAGCGAGCGAGAAGTTTTTTCTTTAATAGCGTCAGATTTTATCTTAAAATACAAGAACTTTTCGTGGTTCTTGTCAATTTTTGTTGGTTTTCATCTAATGAACTTATTTCAGTCAGCTCGATCTTTCTTCTTCAAAGCAAAAAGATTTTATCTTCAAATACAAGAACTTTTCGTGGTTTTGTTGGTTTTCAGCAAATGAACATATTTCAGCGAGCGAGAAGTTTTTTCTTCAATAGCGTCAGATTTTATCTTAAAATACAAGAACTTTTCGTGGTTCTTGTCAATTTTTGTTGGTTTTCATCTTATGAACTTATTTCAGTCAGCTGGATCTTTCTTCTTCAAAGCAAAAAGATTTTATCTTCAAATTCAAGAACTTTTCGTGGTTTTGTTGGTTTTCAGCAAATGAACATATTTCAGCGAGCTTGAAGTTTTTTCTTCAATAGCGTCAGATTTTATCTTAAAATACAAGAACTTTTCGTGGGTCTTGTCAATTTTTGTTGGTTTTGATCTGAAGAACTTCTTTCAGTCAGCTCGATCTTTCTACCTCAAAGCAAAAAGATTTTATCTTCAAATACAAGAACTTTTCGTGGTTTTGTTAATTTTCAGCAAATGAACATATTTCAGCGAGCGAGAAGTTTTTTCTTTAATAGCGTCAGATTTTATCTTAAAATACAAGAACTTTTCGTGGTTCTTGTCAATTTTTGTTGGTTTTCATCTAATGAACTTGTTTCAGTCAGCTAGATCTTTCTTCTTTAATGCAAAAAGATTTTATCTTCAAATACAAGAACTTTTCGTGGTTTTGTTGATTTTCAGCAAATGAACATATTTCAGCGAGCTCAAAGTTTTTTCTTTAATAGCAGAAGATTTTATCTTAAAATACAAGAACTTTTCGAGGTTCTTGTCAATTTTTGTTGGTTTTCATCTAATGAACTTATTTCAGTCAGCAAGATCTTTCTTCTTCAAAGCAAAAAGATTTTATCTTCAAATACAAGAACTTTTCATGGTTTTGTTGGTTTTCAGCAAATGAACATATTTCAGCGAGCGAGAAGTTTTTTCTTCAATAGCGTCAGATTTTATCTTAAAATACAAGAACCTTACGTGGTTCTTGTCAATTTTTGTTGGTTTTCATCTAATGAACGTATTTCAGTCAGCGAGATCTTTCTTCTTCAAAGCAAAAAGATTTTATCTTCAAATACAAGAACTTTTCGTGGTTTTGTTGGTTTTCAGCAAATGAACATATTTCAGCGAGCTAGAAGTTTTTTCTTCAATAGCGTCAGATTTTATCTTAAAATACAAGAACTTTTCGAGCTTCTTGTCAATTTTTGTTGGTTTTCATCTAATGAACTTATTTCAGTCAGCAAGATCTTTCTTCTTCAAAGCAAAAAGATTTTATCTTCAAATACAAGAACTTTTCGTGGTTCTTGTCAATTTTTGTTGGTTTTCATCTAATGAACTTGTTTCAGTCAGCTAGATCTTTCTTCTTTAATGCAAAAAGATTTTATCTTCAAATACAAGAACTTTTCGTGGTTTTGTTGATTTTCAGCAAATGAACATATTTCAGCGAGCTCAAAGTTTTCGTGGTTTTGTTGATTTTCAGCAAATGAACATATTTCAGCGAGCTGAAAGTTTTTTCTTTAATAGCGGAAGATTTTATCTTAAAATACAAGAACTTTTTGTGGTTCTTGTCAATTTTTGTTGGTTTTCATCTCATGAACTTATTTCAGTCAGCTAGATCTTTCTTCTTCAAAGCAAAAAGATTTTATCTTCAAATACAAGAACTTTTCGTGGTTTTGTTGGTTTTCAGCAAATGAACATATTTCAGCGAGCTGGAAGTTTTTTCTTCAATAGCGTCAGATTTTATCTTAAATTACAAGAACTTTTCGTGGTTCTTGTCAATGTTTGTTGGTTTTCATCGAATGAACTTATTTCAGTCAGCTAGATCTTTCTTCTTTAATGCAAAAAGATTTTATCTTCAAATACAAGAACTTTTCGTGGTTTTGTTGATTTTCAGCAAATGAACATATTTCAGCGAGCTCAAAGTTTTTTCTTTAATAGCGTCAGATTTTATCATAAAATACAAGAACTTTTCGTGGTTCTTGTCAATTTTTGTTTGTTTTCATCGAATGAACTTGTTTCAGTCAGCTAGATCTTTCTTCTTCAAAGCAAAAAGATTTTATCTTCAAATACAAGAACTTTTCGTGGTTTTGTTGGTTTTCAGCAAATGAACATATTTCAGCGAGCTAGAAGTTTTTTCTTCAATAGCGTCAGATTTTATCTTAAAATACAAGAACTTTGCGTGGTTCTTGTCAATTTTTGTTGGTTTTCATCTAATGAACTTATTTCAGTCAGCTCGATCTTTCTTCCTCAATGCAAAAAGTTTTTATCTTCAAATACAAGAACTTTTCGAGGTTTTGTTGATTTTCAGCAAATTAACATATTTCAGCGAGCTCAAAGTTTTTTCTTTAATAGCGGAAGGTTTTATCTTAAAATACAAGAACCTTTCGTGGTTCTTGTCAATTTTTGTTGGTTTTCATCTCATGAACTTATTTCAGTCAGCTAGATCTTTCTTCTTCAAAGCAAAAAGATTTTATCTTCAAATACAAGAACTTTTCGTGGTTTTGTTGGTTTTCAGCAAATGAACATATTTCAGCGAGCTAGAAGTTTTTTCTTCAATCGCGTCAGATTTTATCTTAAAATACAAGAACTTTTCGTGGTTCTTGTCAATTTTTGTTGGTTTTGATCTGAAGAACTTCTTTCAGTCAGCTCGATCTTTCTACCTCAAAGCAAAAAGATTTTATCTTCAAATACAAGAACTTTTCGTGGTTTTAGTTAATTTTCAGCAAATGAACATATTTCAGCGAGCGAGAAGTTTTTTCTTTAATAGCGTCAGATTTTATCTTAAAATACAAGAACTTTTCGTGGTTCTTGTCAATTTTTGTTGGTTTTCATCGAATGAACTTGTTTCAGTCAGCTAGATCTTTCTTCTTCAAAGCAAAAAGATTTTATCTTCAAATACAAGAACTTTTCGTGGTTTTGTTGGTTTTCAGCAAATGAACATATTTCAGCGAGCGAGAAGTTTTTTCTTCAATAGCGTCAGATTTTATCTTAAAATACAAGAACTTTTCGTGGTTCTTGTCAATTTTTGTTGGTTTTCATCGAATGAACTTATTTCAGTCAGCTCGATCTTTCTTCTTCAAAGCAAAAAGATTTTATCTTCAAATACAAGAACTTTTCGTGGTTTTGTTGGTTTTCAGCAAATGAACATATTTCAGCGAGCGAGAAGTTTTTTCTTCAATAGCGTCAGATTTTATCTTAAAATCCAAGAACTTTTCGTGGTTCTTGTCAATTTTTGTTGGTTTTCATCTTATGAACTTATTTCAGTCAGCTGGATCTTTCTTCTTCAAAGCAAAAAGATTTTATCTTCAAATTCAAGAACTTTTCGTGGTTTTGTTGGTTTTCAGCAAATGAACATATTTCAGCGAGCTTGAAGTTTTTTCTTCAATAGCGTCAGATTTTATCTTAAAATACAAGAACTTTTCGTGGTTCTTGTCAATTTTTGTTGGTTTTGATCTGAAGAACTTCTTTCAGTCAGCTCGATCTTTCTACCTCAAAGCAAAAAGATTTTATCTTCAAATACAAGAACTTTTCGTGGTTTTGTTAATTTTCAGCAAATGAACATATTTCAGCGAGCGAGAAGTTTTTTCTTTAATAGCGTCAGATTTTATCTTAAAATACAAGAACTTTTCGTGGTTCTTGTCAATTTTTGTTGGTTTTCATCTAATGAACTTGTTTCAGTCAGCTAGATCTTTCTTCTTTAATGCAAAAAGATTTTATCTTCAAATACAAGAACTTTTCGTGGTTTTGTTGATTTTCAGCAAATGAACATATTTCAGCGAGCTCAAAGTTTTCGTGGTTTTGTTGATTTTCAGCAAATGAACATATTTCAGCGAGCTGAAAGTTTTTTCTTTAATAGCGGAAGATTTTATCTTAAAATACAAGAACTTTTTGTGGTTCTTGTCAATTTTTGTTGGTTTTCATCTCATGAACTTATTTCAGTCAGCTAGATCTTTCTTCTTCAAAGCAAAAAGATTTTATCTTCAAATACAAGAACTTTTCGTGGTTTTGTTGGTTTTCAGCAAATGAACATATTTCAGCGAGCTGGAAGTTTTTTCTTCAATAGCGTCAGATTTTATCTTAAATTACAAGAACTTTTCGTGGTTCTTGTCAATGTTTGTTGGTTTTCATCGAATGAACTTATTTCAGTCAGCTAGATCTTTCTTCTTTAATGCAAAAAGATTTTATCTTCAAATACAAGAACTTTTCGTGGTTTTGTTGATTTTCAGCAAATGAACATATTTCAGCGAGCTCAAAGTTTTTTCTTTAATAGCGTCAGATTTTATCTTAAAATACAAGAACTTTTCGTGGTTCTTGTCAATTTTTGTTGGTTTTCATCTAATGAACTTATTTCAGTCAGCTAGATCTTTCTTCTTCAAAGCAAAAAGATTTTATCTTCAAATACAAGAACTTTTCGTGGTTTTGTTGGTTTTCAGCAAATGAACATATTTCAGCGAGCTAGAAGTTTTTTCTTCAATCGCGTCAGATTTTATCTTAAAATACAAGAACATTTTGTGGTTCTTGTCAATTTTTGTTGGTTTTCATCTAATGAACTTGTTTCAGTTAGCTAGATCTTTCTTCTTTAATGCAAAAAGATTTTATCTTCAAATACAAGAACTTTTCGTGGTTTTGTTGATTTTCAGCAAATGAACATATTTCAGCGAGCTGAAAGTTTTTTCTTTAATAGCGGAAGATTTTATCTTAAAATACAAGAACTTTTCGTGGTTCTTGTCAATTTTTGTTGGTTTTCATCTAATGAACTTATTTCAGTCAGCTGGATCTTTCTTCTTCAAAGCAAAAAGATTTTATCTTCAAATTCAAGAACTTTTCGTGGTTTTGTTGGTTTTCAGCAAATGAACATATTTCAGCGAGCTTGAAGTTTTTTCTTCAATAGCGTCAGATTTTATCTTAAAATACAAGAACTTTTCGTGGTTCTTCTCAATTTTTGTTGGTTTTGATCTGATGAACTTCTTTCAGTCAGCTCGATCTTTCTACCTCAAAGCAAAAAGGTTTTATCTTCAAATACAAGAACTTTTCGTGGTTTTAGTTAATTTTCAGCAAATGAACATATTTCAGCGAGCGAGAAGTTTTTTCTTTAATAGCGTCAGATTTTATCTTAAAATACAAGAACTTTTCGTGGTTCTTGTCAATTTTTGTTGGTTTTCATCTAATGAACTTGTTTCAGTCAGCTAGATCTTTCTTCTTCAAAGCAAAAAGATTTTATCTTCAAATTCAAGAACTTTTCGTGGTTTTGTTGGTTTTCAGCAAATGAACATATTTCAGCGAGCTAGAAGTTTTTTCTTCAATAGCGTCAGATTTTATCTTAAAATACAAGAACTTTGCGTGGTTCTTGTCAATTTTTGTTGGTTTTCATCTAATGAACTAATTTCAGTCAGCTCGATCTTTCTTCCTCAATGCAAAAAGATTTTATCTTCAAACACAAGAACTTTTCGTGGTTTTGTTGATTTTCAGCAAATGAACATATTTCAGCGAGCTCAAAGTTTTTTCTTTAATAGCGGAAGGTTTTATCTTAAAATACAAGAACCTTTCGTGGTTCTTGTCCATTTTTGTTGGTTTTCATCTCATGAACTTATTTCAGTCAGCTAGATCTTTCTTCTTCAAAGCAAAAAGATTTTATCTTCAAATACAAGAACTTTTCGTGGTTTTGTTGGTTTTCAGCAAATGAACATATTTCAGCGAGCTTGAAGTTTTTTCTTCAATAGCGTCAGATTTTATCTTAAAATACAAGAACTTTACGTGGTTCTTCTAAATTTTTGTTGGTTTTGATCTGATGAACTTCTTTCAGTCAGCTCGATCTTTCTACCTCAAAGCAAAAAGATTTTATCTTCAAATACAAGAACTTTTCGTGGTTTTAGTTAATTTTCAGCAAATGAACATATTTCAGCGAGCGAGAAGTTTTTTCTTTAATAGCGTCAGATTTTATCTTAAAATACAAGAACTTTTCGTGGTTCTTATCAATTTTTGTTGGTTTTCATCTAATGAATTTGTTTCAGTCAGCTAGATCTTTCTTCTTCAAAGCAAAAAGATTTTATCTTCAAATACAAGAACTTTTCGTGGTTTTGTTGGTTTTCAGCAAATGAACATATTTCAGCGAGCTAGAAGTTTTTTCTTCAATAGCGTCAGATTTTATCTTAAAATACAAGAACTTTGCGTGGTTCTTGTCAATTTTTGTTGGTTTTCATCTAATGAACTTATTTCAGTCAGCTCGATCTTTCTTCCTCAATGCAAAAAGATTTTATCTTCAAATACAAGAACTTTTCGTGGTTTTGTTGATTTTCAGCAAATGAACATATTTCAGCGAGCTCAAAGTTTTTTCTTTAATAGCGGAAGGTTTTATCTTAAAATACAAGAACCTTTCGTGGTTCTTGTCAATTTTTGTTGGTTTTCATCTCATGAACTTATTTCAGTCAGCTCGATCTTTCTTCTTCAAAGCAAAAAGATTTTATCTTCAAATACAAGAACTTTTCGTGGTTTTGTTGGTTTTCAGCAAATGAACATATTTCAGCGAGCTAGAAGTTTTTTCTTCAATAGCGTCAGATTTTATCTTAAAATACAAGAACTTTTCGTGGTTCTTGTCAATTTTTGTTGGTTTTCATCGAATGAACTTATTTCAGTCAGCTGGATCTTTCTTCTTCAAAGCAAAAAGATTTTATCTTCAAATTCAAGAACTTTTCGTGCTTTTGTTGGTTTTCAGCAAATGAACATATTTCAGCGAGCGAGAAGTTTTTTCTTCAATAGCGTCAGATTTTATCTTAAAATACAAGAACCTTTCGTGGTTCTTGTCAATTTTTGTTGGTTTTCATCTAATGAACTTATTTCAGTCAGCGAGATCTTTCTCCTTCAAAGCAAAAAGATTTTATCTTCAAATACAAGAACTTTTCGTGGTTTTGTTGGTTTTCAGCAAATGAACATATTTCAGCGAGCTAGAAGTTTTTTCTTCAATAGCATCAGATTTTATCTTAAAATACAAGAACTTTTCGTGGTTCTTGTCAATTTTTGTTGGTTTTCATCGAATGAACTTATTTCAGTCAGCTAGATCTTTCTTCTTTAATGCAAAAAGATTTTATCTTCAAATACAAGAACTTTTCGTGGTTTTGTTGATTTTCAGCAAATGAACATATTTCAGCGAGCTCAAAGTTTTTTTTTTCATAGCAGAAGATTTTATCTTAAAATACAAGAACTTTTCGTGGTTCTTGTCAATTTTTGTTGGTTTTCATCTGATGAACTTATTTGAGTCAGCTGGATCTTTCTTCTTCAAAGCAAAAAGATTTTATCTTCAAATACAAGAACTTTTCGTGGTTTTGTTGGTTTTCAGCAAATGATCATATTTCAGCGAGCTTGAAGTTTTTTCTTCAATAGCGTCAGATTTTATCTTAAAATACAAGAACTTTTCGTGGTTCTTCTCAATTTTTGTTGGTTTTGATCTGATGAAATTCTTTCAGTCAGCTCGATCTTTCTACCTCAAAGCAAAAAGATTTTATCTTCAAATACAAGAACTTTTCGTGGTTTTAGTTAATTTTCAGCAAATGAACATATTTCAGCGAGCGAGAAGTTTTTTCTTTAATAGCGTCAGATTTTATCTTAAAATACAAGAACCTTTCGTGGTTCTTGTCAATTTTTGTTGGTTTTCATCGAATGAACTTGTTTCAGTCAGCTAGATCTTTCTTCTTCAAAGCAAAAAGATTTTATCTTCAAATACAAGAACTTTTCGTGGTTTTGTTGGTTTTCAGCAAATGAACATATTTCAGCGAGCGAGAAGTTTTTTCTTTAATAGCGTCAGATTTTATCTTAAAATACAAGAACTTTTCGTGGTTCTTGTCAATTTTTGTTGGTTTTCATCGAATGAACTTGTTTCAGTCAGCTAGATCTTTCTTCTTCAAAGCAAAAAGATTTTATCTTCAAATACAAGAACTTTTCGTGGTTTTGTTGGTTTTCAGCAAATGAACATATTTCAGCGAGCAAGAAGTTTTTTCTTCAATAGCGTCAGATTTTATCTTAAAATCCAAGAACTTTTCGTGGTTCTTGTCAATTTTTGTTGGTTTTCATCTTATGAACTTATTTCAGTCAGCTGGATCTTTCTTCTTCAAAGCAAAAAGATTTTATCTTCAAATTCAAGAACTTTTCGTGGTTTTGTTGGTTTTCAGCAAATGAACATATTTCAGCGAGCTCAAAGTTTTCGTGGTTTTGTTGATTTTCAGCAAATGAACATATTTCAGCGAGCTGACAGTTTTTTCTTTAATAGCGGAAGATTTTATCTTAAAATACAAGAACTTTTCGTGGTTCTTGTCAATTTTTGTTGGTTTTCATCTCATGAACTTATTTCAGTCAGCTAGATCTTTCTTCTTCAAAGCAAAAAGATTTTATCTTCAAATACAAGAACTTTTCGTGGTTTTGTTGGTTTTCAGCAAATGAACATATTTCAGCGAGCTGGAAGTTTTTTCTTCAATAGCGTCAGATTTTATCTTAAAATACAAGAACTTTTCGTGGTTCTTGTCAATGTTTGTTGGTTTTCATCGAATGAACTTATTTCAGTCAGCTAGATCTTTCTTCTTTAATGCAAAAAGATTTTATCTTCAAATACAAGAACTTTTCGTGGTTTTGTTGATTTTCAGCAAATGAACATATTTCAGCGAGCTCAAAGTTTTTTCTTTAATAGCAGAAGATTTTATCTTAAAATACAAGAACTTTTCGTGGTTCTTGTCAATTTTTGTTGGTTTTCATCTAATGAACTTATTTCAGTCAGCTAGATCTTTCTTCTTCAAAGCAAAAAGATTTTATCTTCAAATACAAGAACTTTTCGTGGTTTTGTTGGTTTTCAGCAAATGAACATATTTCAGCGAGCTAGAAGTTTTTTCTTCAATCGCGTCAGATTTTATCTTAAAATACAAGAACTTTTTGTGGTTCTTGTCAATTTTTGTTGGTTTTCATCTAATGAACTTGTTTCAGTTAGCTAGATCTTTCTACCTCAAAGCAAAAAGATTTTATCTTCAAATACAAGAACTTTTCGTGGTTTTGTTGGTTTTCAGCAAATGAACATATTTCAGCGAGCTAGAAGTTTTTTCTTCAATAGCGTCAGATTTTATCTTAAAATACAAGAACTTTTCGTGGTTCTTGTCAATTTTTGTTGGTTTTCATCTAATGAACTTGTTTCAGTCAGCTAGATATTTCTTCTTTAATGCAAAAAGATTTTATCTTCAAATACAAGAACTTTTCGTGGTTTTGTTGATTTTCATCAAATTAACATATTTCAGCGAGCTCAAAGTTTTTTCTTTAATAGCGTCAGATTTTATGTTAAAATACAAGAACTTTTCGTGGTTCTTGTCAATTTTTGTTGGTTTTCATCTAATGAACTTATTTCAGTCAGCGAGATCTTTCTTCTTCAAAGCAAAAAGATTTTATCTTCAAATACAAGAACTTTTCGTGGTTTTGTTGGTTTTCAGCAAATGAACATATTTCAGCGAGCTAGAAGTTTTTTCTTCAATCGCGTCAGATTTTATCTTAAAATACAAGAACTTTTCGTGGTTCTTGTCAATTTTTGTTGGTTTTCATCTAATGAACTTGTTTCAGTCAGCTCGATCTTTCTTCTTTAATGCAAAAAGATTTTATCTTCAAATACAAGAACTTTTCGTGGTTTTGTTGATTTTCAGCAAATGAACATATTTCAGCGAGCTGAAAGTTTTTTCTTTAATAGCGGAAGATTTTATCTTAAAATACAAGAACTTTTCGTGGTTCTTGTCAATTTTTGTTGGTTTTCATCTAATGAACTTATTTCAGTCAGCTAGATCTTTCTTCTTCAAAGCAAAAAGATTTTATCTTCAAATACAAGAACTTTTCGTGGTTTTGTTGGTTTTCAGCAAATGAACATATTTCAGCGAGCGAGAAGTTTTTTCTTCAATAGCGTCAGATTTTATCTTAAAATACAAGAACCTTTCGTGGTTCTTGTCAATTTTTGTTGGTTTTCATCGAATGAACTTATTTCAGTCAGCGAGATCTTTCTTCTTCAAAGCAAAAAGATTTTCTCTTCAAATACAAGAACTTTTAGTGGTTTTGTTGGTTTTCAGCAAATGAACATATTTCAGCGAGCTAGAAGTTTTTTCTTCAATAGCGTCAGATTTTATCTTAAAATACAAGAACTTTTCGTGGTTCTTGTCAATTTTTGTTGGTTTTCATCGAATGAACTTATTTCAGTCAGCTAGATCTTTCTTCTTTAATGCAAAAAGATTTTATCTTCAAATACAAGAACTTTTCGTGGTTTTGTTGATTTTCAGCAAATGAACATATTTCAGCGAGCTCAATGTTTTTTTTTCATAGCAGAAGATTTTATCTTAAAATACAAGAACTTTTCGTGGTTCTTGACAATTTTTGTTGGTTTTCATCTAATGAACTCATTTCAGTCAGCTAGATCTTTCTTCTTCAAAGCAAAAAGATTTTATCTTCAAATACAAGAACTTTTTGTGGTTTTGTTGGTTTTCAGCAAATGAACATATTTCAGCGAGCTAGAAGTTTTTTCTTCAATAGCGTCAGATTTTATCTTAAAATACAAGAACTTTTCGTGGTTCTTGTCAATTTTTGTTGGTTTTCATCCAATGAACTTATTTCAGTCAGCTGGATCTTTCTTCTTCAAAGCAAAAAGATTTTATCTTCAAATTCAAGAACTTTTCGTGGTTTTGTTGGTTTTCAGCAAATGAACATATTTCAGCGAGCTTGAAGTTTTTTCTTCAATAGCGTCAGATTTTATCTTAAAATACAAGAACTTTTCGTGGTTCTTGTCAATTTTTGTTGGTTTTCATCTAATGAACTTGTTTCAGTCAGCTAGATGTTTCTTCTTTAATGCAAAAAGATTTTATCTTCAAATACAAGAACTTTTCGTGGTTTTGTTGATTTTCAGCAAATGAACATATTTCAGCGAGCTCAAAGTTTTTTCTTTAATAGCGTCAGATTTTATCTTAAAATACAAGAACTTTTCGTGGTTCTTGTCAATTTTTGTTGGTTTTCATCTAATGAACTTGTTTCAGTCAGCTAGATCTTTCTTCTTTAATGCAAAAAGATTTTATCTTCAAATACAAGAACTTTTCGTGGTTTTGTTGATTTTCAGCAAATTAACATATTTCAGCGAGCTCAAAGTTTTGTCTTTGATAGCAGAAGATTTTATCTTAAAATACAAGAACTTTTCGTGGTTCTTGTCAATTTTTGTTGGTTTTCATCTAATGAACTTATTTCAGTCAGCTAGATCTTTCTTCTTCAAAGCAAAAAGATTTTATCTTCAAATACAAGAACTTTTCGTGGTTCTTGTCAATTTTTGTTGGTTTTGATCTGAAGAACGTCTTTCAGTCAGCTCGATCTTTCTACCTCAAAGCAAAAAGATTTTATCTTCAAATACAAGAACTTTTCGTGGTTTTGTGAATTTTCAGCAAATGAACATATTTCAGCGAGCGAGAAGTTTTTTCTTTAATAGCGTCAGATTTTATCTTAAAATACAAGAACTTTTCGTGGTTCTTGTCAATTTTTGTTGGTTTTCATCTAATGAACTTGTTTCAGTCAGCTAGATCTTTCTTCTTTAATGCAAAAAGATTTTATCTTCAAATACAAGAACTTTTCGTGGTTTTGTTGATTTTCAGCAAATGAACATATTTCAGCGAGCAAGAAGTTTTTTCTTTAATAGCGTCAGATTTTATCTTAAAATACAAGAACTTTTCGTGGTTCTTGTCAATTTTTGTTGGTTTTCATCTAATGAACTTGTTTCAGTCAGCTAGATCTTTCTTCTTCAAAGCAAAAAGATTTTATCTTCAAATACAAGAACTTTTCGTGGTTTTGTGAATTTTCAGCAAATGAACATATTTCAGCGAGCGAGAAGTTTTTTCTTTAATAGCGTCAGATTTTATCTTAAAATACAAGAACTTTTCGTGGTTCTTGTCAATTTTTGTTGGTTTTCATCTAATGAACTTGTTTCAGTCAGCTAGATCTTTCTTCTTTAATTCAAAAAGATTTAATCTGAAATACAAGAACTTTTTGTGGTTTTGTTGACTTTCAGCAAATGAACATATTTCAGCGAGCTCAAAGTTTTTTCTTTAATAGCGTCAGATTTTATCTTAAAATACAAGAACTTTTCGTGGTTCTTGTCAATTTTTGTTGGTTTTCATCTAATGAACTTGTTTCAGTCAGCTAGATCTTTCTTCTTTAATGCAAAAAGATTTTATCTTCAAATACAAGAACTTTTCGTGGTTTTGTTGGTTTTCAGCAAATGAACATATTTCAGCGAACTAGAAGTTTTTTCTTCAATCGCGTCAGATTTTATCTTAAAATACAAGAACTTTTCGTGGTTCTTGTCAATTTTTGTTGGTTTTCATCCAATGAACTTGTTTCAGTCAGCTCGATCTTTCTTCTTTAATGCAAAAAGATTTTATCTTCAAATACAAGAACTTTTCGTGGTTTTGTTGATTTTCAGCAAATGAACATATTTCAGCGAGCTCAAAGTTTTTTCATTAATAGCGGAAGGTTTTATCTTAAAATACAAGAACCTTTCGTGGTTCTTGTCAATTTTTGTTAGTTTTCATCTCATGAACTTATTTCAGTCAGCTAGATCTTTCTTCTTCAAAGCAAAAAGATTTTATCTTCAAATACAAGAACTTTTCGTGGTTTTGTTGGTTTTCAGCAAATGAACATATTTCAGCGAAAATCAACAAAACCACGAAAAGTTCTTGTATTTGAAGATAAAATCTTTTTGCATTGAGGAAGAAAGATCGAGCTGACTGAAATAAGTTCATTAGATGAAAACCAACAAAATTGACAAGAACCACGCAAAGTTCTTGTATTTTAAGATAAAATCTGACGCTATTGAAGAAAAAACTTCTCGCTCGCTGAAATATGTTCATTTGCTGAAAACCAACAAAACCACGAAAAGTTCTTGTATTTGAAGATAAAATCTTTTTGCTTTGAAGAAGAAAGATCTTGCTGACTGAAATAAGTTCATTAGATGAAAACCAACAAAAATTCACAAGAACCACGAAAAGTTCTCGTATTTTAAGATAAAATCTTCTGCTATTAAAGAAAAAACTTTGAGCTCGCTGAAATATGTTAATTTGCTGAAAATCAACAAAACCACGAAAAGTTCTTGTATTTGAAGATAAAATCTTTTTGCATTAAAGAAGAAGGATCTAGCTGACTGAAACAAGTTCATTAGATGAAAACCAACAAAAATTGACAAGAACCACGAAAAGTTCTTGTATTTTAAGATAAAATCTGACGCTATTAAAGAAAAAACTTTGAGCTCGCTGAAATATGTTCATTTGCTGAAAATCAACAAAACCACAAAAAGTTCTTGTATTTGAAGATAAAATCTTTTTGCATTAAAGAAGAAAGATCTAGCTGACTGAAACAAGTTCATTAGATGAAAACCAACAAAAATTGACAAGAACCACGAAAAGTTCTTGTATTTTAAGATAAAATCTGACGCTATTAAAGAAAAAACTTCTCGCTCGCTGAAATATGTTCATTTGCTGAAAATTAACAAAACCACGAAAAGTTCTTGTATTTGAAGATAAAATCTTTTTGCTTTGAGGTAGAAAGATCGAGCTGACTGAAAGAAGTTCTTCAGATCAAAACCAACAAAAATTGACAAGAACCACGAAAAGTTCTTGTATTTTAAGATAAAATCTGACGCTATTGAAGAAAAAACTTCAAGCTCGCTGAAATATGTTCATTTGCTGAAAACCAACAAAACCACGAAAAGTTCTTGAATTTGAAGATTAAATCTTTTTGCTTTGAAGAAGAAAGATCCAGCTGACTGAAATAAGTTCATTCGATGAAAACCAACAAAAATTGACAAGAACCACGAAAAGTTCTTGTATTTTAAGATAAAATCTGACGCTATTGAAGAAAAAACTTCTAGCTCGCTGAAATATGTTCATTTGCTGAAAACCAACAAAACCACGAAAAGATCTTGCTGACTGAAATAAGTTCATTAGATGAAAACCAACAAAAATTGACAAGAACCACGAAAAGTTCTTGTATTTTAAGATAAAATCTTCTGCTATTAAAGAAAAAACTTTGAGCTCGCTGAAATATGTTCATTTGCTGAAAATCAACAAAACCACGAAAAGTTCTTGTATTTGAAGATAAAATCTTTTTGCATTAAAGAAGAAAGATCTAGCTGACTGAAACAAGTTCATTAGATGAAAACCAACAAAAATTGACAAGAACCACGAAAAGTTCTTGTATTTTAAGATAAAATCTGACGCTATTAAAGAAAAAACTTCTTGCTCGCTGAAATATGTTCATTTGCTGAAAATCAACAAAACCACGAAAAGTTCTTGTATTTGAAGATAAAATCTTTTTGCATTAAAGAAGAAAGATCTAGCTGACTGAAACAAGTTCCTTAGATGAAAACCAACAAAAATTGACAAGAACCACGAAAAGTTCTTGTATTTTAAGATAAAATCTGACGCTATTGAAGAAAAAACTTCAAGCTCGCTGAAATATGTTCATTTGCTGAAAACCAACAAAACCACGAAAAGTTCTTGAATTTGAAGATAAAATCTTTTTGCTTTGAAGAAGAAAGATCCAGCTGACTGAAATAAGTTCATAAGATGAAAACCAACAAAAATTGACAAGAACCACGAAAAGTTCTTGTATTTTAAGATAAAATCTGACGCTATTAAAGAAAAAACTTCTCGCTCGCTGAAATATGTTCATTTGCTGAAAATTAACTAAAACCACGAAAAGTTCTTGTATTTGAAGATAAAATCTTTTTGCTTTGAGGTAGAAAGATCGAGCTGACTGAAAGAAGTTCATCAGATCAAAACCAACAAAAATTGAGAAGAACCACAAAAAGTTCTTGTATTTTAAGATAAAATCTGACGCTATTGAAGAAAAAACTTCAAGCTCGCTGAAATATGTTCATTTGCTGAAAACCAACAAAACCACGAAAAGTTCTTGAATTTGAAGATAAAATCTTTTTGCTTTGAAGAAGAAAGATCCAGCTGACTGAAATAAGTTCATTAGACGAAAACCAACAAAAATTGACAAGAACCACGAAAAGTTCTTGTATTTTAAGTAAAATCTTCCGCTATTAAAGAAAAAACTTTGAGCTCGCTGAAATATGTTCATTTGCTGAAAATCAACAAAACCACGAAAAGTTCTTGTATTTGAAGATAAAATCTTTTTGCTTTGAAGAAGAAAGATCTAGCTGACTGAAATAAGTTCATTAGATGAAAACCAACAAAAATTGACAAGAACCACGAAAAGTTCTTGTATTTTAAGATAAAATCTTCTGCTATTAAAGAAAAAACTTTGAGCTCGCTGAAATATGTTCATTTGCTGAAAATCAACAAAACCACGAAAAGTTCTTGTATTTGAAGATAAAATCTTTTTGCATTAAAGAAGAAAGATCTAGCTGACTGAAACAAGTTCATTAGATGAAAACCAACAAAAATTGACAAGAACCACGAAAAGTTCTTGTATTTTAAGATAAAATCTGACGCTATTAAAGAAAAAACTTCTCGCTCGCTGAAATATGTTCATTTGCTTGAAATTAACAAAACCACGAAAAGTTCTTGTATTTGAAGATAAAATCTTTTTGCTTTGAGGTAGACAGATCGAGCTGACTGAAAGAAGTTCTTCAGATCAAAACCAACAAAAATTGACAAGAACCACGAAAAGTTTTTGTATTTTAAGATAAAATCTGACGCTATTGAAGAAAAAACTTCAAGCTCGCTGAAATATGTTCATTTGCTGAAAACCAACAAAACCACGAAAAGTTCTTGTATTTGAAGATAAAATCTTTTTGCATTAAAGAAGAAAGATCTAGCTGACTGAAACAAGTTCATTAGATGAAAACCAACAAAAATTGACAAGAACCACGAAAAGTTCTTGTATTTTAAGATAAAATCTGACGCTATTAAAGAAAAAACTTCTCGCTCGCTGAAATATGTTCATTTGCTGAAAATTAACAAAACCACGAAAAGTTCTTGTATTTGAAGATAAAATCTTTTTGCTTTGAGGTAGAAAGATCGAGCTGACTGAAAGAAGTTCATCAGATCAAAACCAACAAAAATTGAGAAGAACCACGAAAAGTTCTTGTATTTTAAGATAAAATCTGACGCTATTGAAGAAAAAACTTCAAGCTCGCTGAAATATGTTCATTTGCTGAAAACCAACAAAACCACGAAAAGTTCTTGAATTTGAAGATAAAATCTTTTTGCTTTGAAGAAGAAAGATCCAGCTGACTGAAATAAGTTCATTAGATGAAAACCAACAAAAATTGACAAGAACCACGAAAAGTTCTTGTATTTTAAGATAAAATCTTCCGCTATTAAAGAAAAAACTTTGAGCTCGCTGAAATATCTTCATTTGCTGAAAATCAACAAAACCACGAAAAGTTCTTGTATTTGAAGATAAAATCTTTTTGCATTAAAGAAGAAAGATCTAGCTAACTGAAACAAGTTCATTAGATGAAAACCAACAAAAATTGACAAGAACCACGAAAAGTTCTTCTATTTTAAGATAAAATCTGACGCGATTGAAGAAAAAACTTCTAGCTCGCTGAAATATGTTCATTTGCTGAAAACCAACAAAACCACGAAAAGTTCTTGTATTTGAAGATAAAATCTTTTTGCTTTGAAGAAGAAAGATCTAGCTGACTGAAATAAGTTCATTCGATGAAAACCAACAAAAATTGACACGAACCACGAAAAGTTCTTGTATTTTAAGATAAAATCTTCTGCTATTAAAGTTTTTTCTTTTATAGCGTCAGATTTTATCTTAAAATACAAGAACTTTTCGTGGTTCTTGTCAATTTTTGTTGGTTTTCATCTAATGAACTTGTTTCAGTCAGCTCGATCTTTCTTCTTCAAAGCAAAAAGATTTTATCTTCAAATACAAGAACTTTTCGTGGTTTTGTTGGTTTTCAGCAAATGAACATATTTCAGCGAGCTAGAAGTTTTTTCTTCAATAGCGTCAGATTTTATCTTAAAATACAAGAACTTTGCGTGGTTCTTGTCAATTTTTGTTGGTTTTCATCTAATGAACTTATTTCAGTCAGCTCGATCTTTCTTCCTCAATGCAAAAAGATTTTATCTTCAAATACAAGAACTTTTCGTGGTTTTGTTGATTTTCAGCAAATGAACATATTTCAGCGAGCTCAAAGTTTTTTCTTTAATAGCGGAAGATTTTATCTTAAAATACAAGAACCTTTCGTGGTTCTTGTCAATTTTTGTTGGTTTTCATCTCATGAACTTATTTCAGTCAGCTAGATCTTTCTTCTTCAAAGCATAAAGATTTTATCTTCAAATACAAGAACATTTCGTGGTTTTGTTGGTTTTCAGCAAATGAACATATTTCAGCGAGCTAGAAGTTTTTTCTTCAATAGCGTCAGATTTTATCTTAAAATACAAGAACTTTTCGTGGTTCTTGTCAATTTTTGTTGGTTTTCATCGAATGAACTTATTTCAGTCAGCTGGATCTTTCTTCTTCAAAGCAAAAAGATTTTATCTTCAAATTCAAGAACTTTTCGTGGTTTTGTTGGTTTTCAGCAAATGAACATATTTCAGCGAGCTTGAAGTTTTTTCTTCAATAGCGTCAGATTTTATCTTAAAATACAAGAACTTTTCGTGGTTCTTGTCAATTTTTGTTGGTTTTGATCTGAAGAACTTCTTTCAGTCAGCTCGATCTTTCTTCTTCAAAGCAAAAAGATTTTATCTTCAAATACAAGAACTTTTCGTGGTTTTGTTGATTTTCAGCAAATGAAGATATTTCAGCGAGCTCAAAGTTTTTTCTTTAATAGCGGAAGATTTTATCTTAAAATACAAGAACTTTTCGTGGTTCTTGTCAATTTTTGTTGGTTTTCATCTAATGAACTTATTTCAGTCAGCTGGATCTTTCTTCTTCAAAGCAAAAAGATTTTATCTTCAAATTCAAGAACTTTTCGTGGTTTTGTTGGTTTTCAGCAAATGAACATATTTCAGCGAGCTTGAAGTTTTTTCTTCAATAGCGTCAGATTTTATCTTAAAATACAAGAACTTTTCGTGGTTCTTCTCAATTTTTGTTGGTTTTGATCTGATGAACTTCTTTCAGTCAGCTCGATCTTTCTACCTCAAAGCAAAAAGATTTTATCTTCAAATACAAGAACTTTTCGTGGTTTTGTTAATTTTCAGCAAATGAACATATTTCAGCGAGCGAGAAGTTTTTTCTTTAATAGCGTCAGATTTTATCTTAAAATACAAGAACCTTTCGTGGTTCTTGTCAATTTTTGTTGGTTTTCATCTGATGAACTTATTTCAGTCAGCGAGATCTTTCTTCTTCAAAGCAAAAAGATTTTATCTTCAAATACAAGAACTTTTCGTGGTTTTGTTGGTTTTCAGCAAATGAACATATTTCAGCGAGCTAGAAGTTTTTTCTTCAATAGCGTCAGATTTTATCTTAAAATACAAGAACTTTTCGTGGTACTTGTCAATTTTTGTTGGTTTTCATCGAATGAACTTATTTCAGTCAGCTAGATCTTTCTTCTTTAATGCAAAAAGATTTTATCTTCAAATACAAGAACTTTTCGTGGTTTTGTTGATTTTCAGCAAATGAACATATTTCAGCGAGCTCAAAGTTTTTTTTTTCATAGCAGAAGATTTTATCTTAAAATACAAGAACTTTTCGTGGTTCTTGTCAATTTTTGTTGGTTTTCATCTAATGAACTTATTTCAGTCAGCTAGATCTTTCTTCTTCAAAGCAAAAAGATTTTATCTTCAAATACAAGAACTTTTCGTGATTTTGTTGGTTTTCAGCAAATGAACATATTTCAGCGAGCTAGAAGTTTTTTCTTCAATCGCGTCAGATTTTATCTTAAAATACAAGAACTTTTCGTGGTTCTTGTCAATTTTTGTTGGTTTTGATCTGAAGAACTTCTTTCAGTCAGCTCGATCTTTCTACCTCAAAGCAAAAAGATTTTATCTTCAAATACAAGAACTTTTCGTGGTTTTGTTAATTTTCAGCAAATGAACATATTTCAGCGAGCGAGAAGTTTTTTCTTTAATAGCGTCAGATTTTATCTTAAAATACAAGAACTTTTCGTGGTTCTTGTCAATTTTTGTTGGTTTTCATCTAATGAACTTGTTTCAGTCAGCTGGATCTTTCTTCTTTAATGCAAAAAGATTTTATCTTCAAATACAAGAACTTTTTGTGGTTTTGTTGATTTTCAGCAAATGAACATATTTCAGCGAGCAAGAAGTTTTTTCTTTAATAGCGTCAGATTTTATCTTAAAATACAAGAACTTTTCGTGGTTCTTGTCAATTCTTGTTGGTTTTCATCTGATGAACTTATTTCAGTCAGCGAGATCTTTCTTCTTCAAAGCAAAAAGATTTTCTCTTCAAATATAAGAACTTTTTGTGGTTTTGTTGATTTTCAGCAAATGAACATATTTCAGCGAGCGAGAAGTTTTTTCTTGAATAGCGTCAGATTTTATCTTAAAATACAAGAACTTTTCGTGGTTCTTGTCAATTTTTGTTGGTTTTCATCTAATGAACTTATTTCAGTCAGCTCGATCTTTCTTCTTCAAAGCAAAAAGATTTTATCTTCAAATACAAGAACTTTTCGTGGTTTTGTTGGTTTTCAGCAAATGAACATATTTCAGCGAGCTAGAAGTTTTTTCTTCAATAGCGTCAGATTTTATCTTAAAATACAAGAACTTTTCGTGGTTCTTGTCAATTTTTGTTGGTTTTCATCGAATGAACTTATTTCAGTCAGCTGGATCTTTCTTCTTCAAAGCAAAAAGATTTTATCTTCAAATTCAAGAACTTTTCGTGGTTTTGTTGGTTTTCAGCAAATGAACATATTTCAGCGAGCTTGAAGTTTTTTCTTCAATAGCGTCAGATTTTATCTTAAAATACAAGAACTTTTCGTGGTTCTTGTCAATTTTTGTTGGTTTTGATCTGAAGAACTTCTTTCAGTCAGCTCGATCTTTCTACCTCAAAGCAAAAAGATTTTATCTTCAAATACAAGAACTTTTCGTGGTTTTGTTAATTTTCAGCAAATGAACATATTTCAGCGAGCGAGAAGTTTTTTCTTTAATAGCATCAGATTTTATCTTAAAATACAAGAACTTTTCGTGGTTCTTGTCAATTTTTGTTGGTTTTCATCTAATGAACTTGTTTCAGTCAGCTAGATCTTTCTTCTTTAATGCAAAAAGATTTTATCTTCAAATACAAGAACTTTTCGTGGTTTTGTTGATTTTCAGCAAATGAAGATATTTCAGCGAGCTCAAAGTTTTTTCTTTAATAGCGGAAGATTTTATCTTAAAATACAAGAACTTTTCGTGGTTCTTGTCAATTTTTGTTGGTTTTCATCTAATGAACTTATTTCAGTCAGCTGGATCTTTCTTCTTCAAAGCAAAAAGATTTTATCTTCAAATTCAAGAACTTTTCGTGGTTTTGTTGGTTTTCAGCAAATGAACATATTTCAGCGAGCTTGAAGTTTTTTCTTCAATAGCGTCAGATTTTATCTTAAAATACAAGAACTTTTCGTGGTTCTTCTCAATTTTTGTTGGTTTTGATCTGATGAACTTCTTTCAGTCAGCTCGATCTTTCTACCTCAAAGCAAAAAGATTTTATCTTCAAATACAAGAACTTTTCGTGGTTTTGTTAATTTTCAGCAAATGAACATATTTCAGCGAGCGAGAAGTTTTTTCTTTAATAGCGTCAGATTTTATCTTAAAATACAAGAACCTTTCGTGGTTCTTGTCAATTTTTGTTGGTTTTCATCTGATGAACTTATTTCAGTCAGCGAGATCTTTCTTCTTCAAAGCAAAAAGATTTTATCTTCAAATACAAGAACTTTTCGTGGTTTTGTTGGTTTTCAGCAAATGAACATATTTCAGCGAGCTAGAAGTTTTTTCTTCAATAGCGTCAGATTTTATCTTAAAATACAAGAACTTTTCGTGGTACTTGTCAATTTTTGTTGGTTTTCATCGAATGAACTTATTTCAGTCAGCTAGATCTTTCTTCTTTAATGCAAAAAGATTTTATCTTCAAATACAAGAACTTTTCGTGGTTTTGTTGATTTTCAGCAAATGAACATATTTCAGCGAGCTCAAAGTTTTTTTTTTCATAGCAGAAGATTTTATCTTAAAATACAAGAACTTTTCGTGGTTCTTGTCAATTTTTGTTGGTTTTCATCTAATGAACTTATTTCAGTCAGCTAGATCTTTCTTCTTCAAAGCAAAAAGATTTTATCTTCAAATACAAGAACTTTTCGTGATTTTGTTGGTTTTCAGCAAATGAACATATTTCAGCGAGCTAGAAGTTTTTTCTTCAATCGCGTCAGATTTTATCTTAAAATACAAGAACTTTTCGTGGTTCTTGTCAATTTTTGTTGGTTTTGATCTGAAGAACTTCTTTCAGTCAGCTCGATCTTTCTACCTCAAAGCAAAAAGATTTTATCTTCAAATACAAGAACTTTTCGTGGTTTTGTTAATTTTCAGCAAATGAACATATTTCAGCGAGCGAGAAGTTTTTTCTTTAATAGCGTCAGATTTTATCTTAAAATACAAGAACTTTTCGTGGTTCTTGTCAATTTTTGTTGGTTTTCATCTAATGAACTTGTTTCAGTCAGCTGGATCTTTCTTCTTTAATGCAAAAAGATTTTATCTTCAAATACAAGAACTTTTTGTGGTTTTGTTGATTTTCAGCAAATGAACATATTTCAGCGAGCAAGAAGTTTTTTCTTTAATAGCGTCAGATTTTATCTTAAAATACAAGAACTTTTCGTGGTTCTTGTCAATTCTTGTTGGTTTTCATCTGATGAACTTATTTCAGTCAGCGAGATCTTTCTTCTTCAAAGCAAAAAGATTTTCTCTTCAAATATAAGAACTTTTTGTGGTTTTGTTGATTTTCAGCAAATGAACATATTTCAGCGAGCGAGAAGTTTTTTCTTGAATAGCGTCAGATTTTATCTTAAAATACAAGAACTTTTCGTGGTTCTTGTCAATTTTTGTTGGTTTTCATCTAATGAACTTATTTCAGTCAGCTCGATCTTTCTTCTTCAAAGCAAAAAGATTTTATCTTCAAATACAAGAACTTTTCGTGGTTTTGTTGGTTTTCAGCAAATGAACATATTTCAGCGAGCTAGAAGTTTTTTCTTCAATAGCGTCAGATTTTATCTTAAAATACAAGAACTTTTCGTGGTTCTTGTCAATTTTTGTTGGTTTTCATCGAATGAACTTATTTCAGTCAGCTGGATCTTTCTTCTTCAAAGCAAAAAGATTTTATCTTCAAATTCAAGAACTTTTCGTGGTTTTGTTGGTTTTCAGCAAATGAACATATTTCAGCGAGCTTGAAGTTTTTTCTTCAATAGCGTCAGATTTTATCTTAAAATACAAGAACTTTTCGTGGTTCTTGTCAATTTTTGTTGGTTTTGATCTGAAGAACTTCTTTCAGTCAGCTCGATCTTTCTACCTCAAAGCAAAAAGATTTTATCTTCAAATACAAGAACTTTTCGTGGTTTTGTTAATTTTCAGCAAATGAACATATTTCAGCGAGCGAGAAGTTTTTTCTTTAATAGCATCAGATTTTATCTTAAAATACAAGAACTTTTCGTGGTTCTTGTCAATTTTTGTTGGTTTTCATCTAATGAACTTGTTTCAGTCAGCTAGATCTTTCTTCTTTAATGCAAAAAGATTTTATCTTCAAATACAAGAACTTTTCGTGGTTTTGTTGATTTTCAGCAAATTAACATATTTCAGCGAGCTCAAAGTTTTTTCTTTAATAGCAGAAGATTTTATCTTAAAATACAAGAACTTTTCGTGGTTCTTGTCAATTTTTGTTGGTTTTCATCTAATGAACTTATTTCAGTCAGCAAGATCTTTCTTCTTGAAAGCAAAAAGATTTTATCTTCAAATACAAGAACTTTTCATGGTTTTGTTGGTTTTCAGCAAATGAACATATTTCAGCGAGCGAGAAGTTTTTTCTTCAATAGCGTCAGATTTTATCTTAAAATACAAGAACCTTTCGTGGTTCTTGTCAATTTTTGTTGGTTTTCATCTAATGAACTTATTTTAGTCAGCTCGATCTTTCTTCTTCAAAGCAAAAAGATTTTATCTTCAAATACAAGAACTTTTCGTGGTTTTGTTGGTTTTCAGCAAATGAACATATTTCAGCGAGCTAGAAGTTTTTTCTTCAATAGCGTCAGATTTTATCTTAAAATACAAGAACTTTTCGTGGTACTTGTCAATTTTTGTTGGTTTTCATCGAATGAACTTATTTCAGTCAGCTAGATCTTTCTTCTTTAATGCAAAAAGATTTTATCTTCAAATACAAGAACTTTTCGTGGTTTTGTTGATTTTCAGCAAATGAACATATTTCAGCGAGCTCAAAGTTTTTTTTTTCATCGCAGAAGATTTTATCTTAAAATACAAGAACTTTTCGTGGTTCTTGTCAATTTTTGTTGGTTTTCATCTAATGAACTTATTTCAGTCAGCTAGATCTTTCTTCTTCAAAGCAAAAAGATTTTATCTTCAAATACAAGAACTTTTCGTGGTTTTGTTGGTTTTCAGCAAATGAACATATTTCAGCGAGCTAGAAGTTTTTTCTTCAATCGCGTCAGATTTTATCTTAAAATACAAGAACTTTTCGTGGTTCTTGTCAATTTTTGTTGGTTTTGATCTGATGAACTTCTTTCAGTCAGCTCGATCTTTCTACCTCAAAGCAAAAAGATTTTATCTTCAAATACAAGAACTTTTCGTGGTTTTGTTAATTTTCAGCAAATGAACATATTTCAGCGAGCGAGAAGTTTTTTCTTTAATAGCGTCAGATTTCATCTTAAAATACAAGAACTTTTCGTGGTTCTTGTCAATTTTTGTTGGTTTTCATCTAATGAACTTATTTCAGTCAGCTGGATCTTTCTTCTTTAATGCAAAAAGATTTTATCTTCAAATACAAGAACTTTTTGTGGTTTTGTTCATTTTCAGCAAATGAACATATTTCAGCGAGCAAGAAGTTTTTTCTTTAATAGCGTCAGATTTTATCTTAAAATACAAGAACTTTTCGTGGTTCTTGTCAATTCTTGTTGGTTTTCATCTGATGAACTTATTTCAGTCAGCGAGATCTTTCTTCTTCAAAGCAAAAAGATTTTCTCTTCAAATATAAGAACTTTTTGTGGTTTTGTTGATTTTCAGCAAATGAACATATTTCAGCGAGCGAGAAGTTTTTTCTTGAATAGCGTCAGATTTTATCTTAAAATACAAGAACTTTTCGTGGTTCTTGTCAATTTTTGTTGGTTTTCATCTAATGAACTTATTTCAGTCAGCTCGATCTTTCTTCTTCAAAGCAAAAAGATTTTATCTTCAAATACAAGAACTTTTCGTGGTTTTGTTGGTTTTCAGCAAATGAACATATTTCAGCGAGCTAGAAGTTTTTTCTTCAATAGCGTCAGATTTTATCTTAAAATACAAGAACTTTTCGTGGTTCTTGTCAATTTTTGTTGGTTTTCATCGAATGAACTTATTTCAGTCAGCTGGATCTTACTTCTTCAAAGCAAAAAGATTTTATCTTCAAATTCAAGAACTTTTCGTGGTTTTGTTGGTTTTCAGCAAATGAACATATTTCAGCGAGCTTGAAGTTTTTTCTTCAATAGCGTCAGATTTTATCTTAAAATACAAGAACTTTTCGTGGTTCTTGTCAATTTTTGTTGGTTTTGATCTGAAGAACTTCTTTCAGTCAGCTCGATCTTTCTACCTCAAAGCAAAAAGATTTTATCTTCAAATACAAGAACTTTTCGTGGTTTTGTTAATTTTCAGCAAATGAACATATTTCAGCGAGCGAGAAGTTTTTTCTTTAATAGCGTCAGATTTTATCTTAAAATACAAGAACTTTTCGTGGTTCTTGTCAATTTTTGTTGGTTTTCATCTAATGAACTTGTTTCAGTCAGCTAGATCTTTCTTCTTTAATGCAAAAAGATTTTATCTTCAAATACAAGAACTTTTCGTGGTTTTGTTGATTTTCAGCAAATTAACATATTTCAGCGAGCTCAAAGTTTTTTCTTTAATAGCAGAAGATTTTATCTTAAAATACAAGAAATTTTCGTGGTTCTTGTCAATTTTTGTTGGTTTTCATCTCATGAACTTATTTCAGTCAGCAAGATCTTTCTTCTTCAAAGCAAAAAGATTTTATCTTCAAATACAAGAACTTTTCATGGTTTTGTCGGTTTTCAGCAAATGAACATATTTCAGCGAGCGAGAAGTTTTTTCTTCAATAGCGTCAGATTTTATCTTAAAATACAAGAACCTTTCGTGGTTCTTGTCAATTTTTGTTGGTTTTCATCTAATGAACTTATTTCAGTCAGCGAGATCTTTCTTCTTCAAAGCAAAAAGATTTTATCTTCAAATACAAGAACTTTTCGTGGTTTTGTTGGTTTTCAGCAAATGAACATATTTCAGCGAGCTAGAAGTTTTTTCTTCAATCGCGTCAGATTTTATCTTAAAATACAAGAACTTTTCGTGGTTCTTGTCAATTTTTGTTGGTTTTCATCGAATGAACTTATTTCAGTCAGCTGGATCTTTCTTCTTCAAAGCAAAAAGATTTTATCTTCAAATTCAAGAACTTTTCGTGGTTTTGTTGGTTTTCAGCAAATGAACATATTTCAGCGAGCTTGAAGTTTTTTCTTCAATAGCGTCAGATTTTATCTTAAAATACAAGAACTTTTCGTGGTACTTGTCAATTTTTGGTGGTTTTCATCGAATGAACTTATTTCAGTCAGCTAGATCTTTCTTCTTTAATGCAAAAAGATTTTATCTTCAAATACAAGAACTTTTCGTGGTTTTGTTGATTTTCAGCAAATGAACATATTTCAGCGAGCTCAAAGTTTTTTTTTTCATAGCAGAAGATTTTATCTTAAAATACAAGAACTTTTCGTGGTTCTTGTCAATTTTTGTTGGTTTTCATCTAATGAACTTATTTCAGTCAGCTGGATCTTTCTTCTTCAAAGCAAAAAGATTTTATCTTCAAATTCAAGAACTTTTCGTGGTTTTGTTGGTTTTCAGCAAATGAACATATTTCAGCGAGCTTGAAGTTTTTTCTTCAATAGCGTCAGATTTTATCTTAAAATACAAGAACTTTTCGTGGTTCTTCTCAATTTTTGTTGGTTTTGATCTGATGAACTTCTTTCAGTCAGCTCGATCTTTCTACCTCAAAGCAAAAAGATTTTATCTTCAAATACAAGAACTTTTCGTGGTTTTAGTTAATTTTCAGCAAATGAACATATTTCAGCGAGCGAGAAGTTTTTTCTTTAATAGCGTCAGATTTTATCTTAAAATACAAGAACTTTTCGTGGTTCTTGTCAATTTTTGTTGGTTTTCATCTAATGAACTTGTTTCAGTCAGCTAGATCTTTCTTCTTCAAAGCAAAAAGATTTTATCTTCAAATACAAGAACTTTTCGTGGTTTTGTTGGTTTTCAGCAAATGAACATATTTCAGCGAGCTAGAAGTTTTTTCTTCAATAGCGTCAGATTTTATCTTAAAATACAAGAACTTTGCGTGGTTCTTGTCAATTTTTGTTGGTTTTCATCTAATGAACTTATTTCAGTCAGCTCGATCTTTCTTCCTCAATGCAAAAAGATTTTATCTTCAAATACAAGAATTTTTCGTGGTTTTGTTGATTTTCAGCAAATGAACATATTTCAGCGAGCTCAAAGTTTTTTCTTTAATAGCGGAAGGTTTTATCTTAAAATACAAGAACCTTTCGTGGTTCTTGTCAATTTTTGTTGGTTTTCATCTCATGAACTTATTTCAGTCAGCGAGATCTTTCTTCTTCAAAGCAAAAAGATTTTATCTTCAAATACAAGAACTTTTCGTGGTTTTGTTGGTTTTCAGCAAATGAACATATTTCAGCGAGCTAGAAGTTTTTTCTTCAATCGCGTCAGATTTTATCTTAAAATACAAGAACTTTTCGTGGTTCTTGTCAATTCTTGTTGGTTTTCATCTGATGAACTTATTT
This sequence comes from Heptranchias perlo, assembly GCF_035084215.1. NCBI lineage: Eukaryota > Metazoa > Chordata > Chondrichthyes > Hexanchiformes > Hexanchidae > Heptranchias > Heptranchias perlo. The sequence goes on from NC_090330.1 coordinate 80,416,691, forward strand.
CAGTCAGCGAGATCTTTCTTCTTCAAAGCAAAAAGATTTTCTCTTCAAATATAAGAACTTTTTGTGGTTTTGTTGATTTTCAGCAAATGAACATATTTCAGCGAGCGAGAAGTTTTTTCTTGAATAGCGTCAGATTTTATCTTAAAATACAAGAACTTTTCGTGGTTCTTGTCAATTTTTGTTGGTTTTCATCTAATGAACTTATTTTAGTCAGCTCGATCTTTCTTCTTCAAAGCAAAAAGATTTTATCTTCAAATACAAGAACTTTTCGTGGTTTTGTTGGTTTTCAGCAAATGAACATATTTCAGCGAGCTAGAAGTTTTTTCTTCAATCGCGTCAGATTTTATCTTAAAATACAAGAACTTTTCGTGGTTCTTGTCAATTTTTGTTGGTTTTGATCTGAAGAACTTCTTTCAGTCAGCTCGATCTTTCTACCTCAAAGCAAAAAGATTTTATCTTCAAATACAAGAACTTTTCGTGGTTTTGTTAATTTTCAGCAAATGAACATATTTCAGCGAGCGAGAAGTTTTTTCTTTAATAGCGTCAGATTTTATCTTAAAATACAAGAACTTTTCGTGGTTCTTGTCAATTTTTGTTGGTTTTCATCTAATGAACTTGTTTCAGTCAGCTAGATCTTTCTTCTTTAATGCAAAAAGATTTTATCTTCAAATACAAGAACTTTTCGTGGTTTTGTTGATTTTCAGCAAATTAACATATTTCAGCGAGCTCAAAGTTTTTTCTTTAATAGCAGAAGATTTTATCTTAAAATACAAGAAATTTTCGTGGTTCTTGTCAATTTTTGTTGGTTTTCATCTCATGAACTTATTTCAGTCAGCAAGATCTTTCTTCTTCAAAGCAAAAAGATTTTATCTTCAAATACAAGAACTTTTCATGGTTTTGTCGGTTTTCAGCAAATGAACATATTTCAGCGAGCGAGAAGTTTTTTCTTCAATAGCGTCAGATTTTATCTTAAAATACAAGAACCTTTCGTGGTTCTTGTCAATTTTTGTTGGTTTTCATCTAATGAACTTATTTCAGTCAGCGAGATCTTTCTTCTTCAAAGCAAAAAGATTTTATCTTCAAATACAAGAACTTTTCGTGGTTTTGTTGGTTTTCAGCAAATGAACATATTTCAGCGAGCTAGAAGTTTTTTCTTCAATCGCGTCAGATTTTATCTTAAAATACAAGAACTTTTCGTGGTTCTTGTCAATTTTTGTTGGTTTTCATCGAATGAACTTATTTCAGTCAGCTGGATCTTTCTTCTTCAAAGCAAAAAGATTTTATCTTCAAATTCAAGAACTTTTCGTGGTTTTGTTGGTTTTCAGCAAATGAACATATTTCAGCGAGCTTGAAGTTTTTTCTTCAATAGCGTCAGATTTTATCTTAAAATACAAGAACTTTTCGTGGTACTTGTCAATTTTTGGTGGTTTTCATCGAATGAACTTATTTCAGTCAGCTAGATCTTTCTTCTTTAATGCAAAAAGATTTTATCTTCAAATACAAGAACTTTTCGTGGTTTTGTTGATTTTCAGCAAATGAACATATTTCAGCGAGCTCAAAGTTTTTTTTTTCATAGCAGAAGATTTTATCTTAAAATACAAGAACTTTTCGTGGTTCTTGTCAATTTTTGTTGGTTTTCATCTAATGAACTTATTTCAGTCAGCTGGATCTTTCTTCTTCAAAGCAAAAAGATTTTATCTTCAAATTCAAGAACTTTTCGTGGTTTTGTTGGTTTTCAGCAAATGAACATATTTCAGCGAGCTTGAAGTTTTTTCTTCAATAGCGTCAGATTTTATCTTAAAATACAAGAACTTTTCGTGGTTCTTCTCAATTTTTGTTGGTTTTGATCTGATGAACTTCTTTCAGTCAGCTCGATCTTTCTACCTCAAAGCAAAAAGATTTTATCTTCAAATACAAGAACTTTTCGTGGTTTTAGTTAATTTTCAGCAAATGAACATATTTCAGCGAGCGAGAAGTTTTTTCTTTAATAGCGTCAGATTTTATCTTAAAATACAAGAACTTTTCGTGGTTCTTGTCAATTTTTGTTGGTTTTCATCTAATGAACTTGTTTCAGTCAGCTAGATCTTTCTTCTTCAAAGCAAAAAGATTTTATCTTCAAATACAAGAACTTTTCGTGGTTTTGTTGGTTTTCAGCAAATGAACATATTTCAGCGAGCTAGAAGTTTTTTCTTCAATAGCGTCAGATTTTATCTTAAAATACAAGAACTTTGCGTGGTTCTTGTCAATTTTTGTTGGTTTTCATCTAATGAACTTATTTCAGTCAGCTCGATCTTTCTTCCTCAATGCAAAAAGATTTTATCTTCAAATACAAGAATTTTTCGTGGTTTTGTTGATTTTCAGCAAATGAACATATTTCAGCGAGCTCAAAGTTTTTTCTTTAATAGCGGAAGGTTTTATCTTAAAATACAAGAACCTTTCGTGGTTCTTGTCAATTTTTGTTGGTTTTCATCTCATGAACTTATTTCAGTCAGCGAGATCTTTCTTCTTCAAAGCAAAAAGATTTTATCTTCAAATACAAGAACTTTTCGTGGTTTTGTTGGTTTTCAGCAAATGAACATATTTCAGCGAGCTAGAAGTTTTTTCTTCAATCGCGTCAGATTTTATCTTAAAATACAAGAACTTTTCGTGGTTCTTGTCAATTCTTGTTGGTTTTCATCTGATGAACTTATTTCAGTCAGCGAGATCTTTCTTCTTCAAAGCAAAAAGATTTTCTCTTCAAATATAAGAACTTTTTGTGGTTTTGTTGATTTTCAGCAAATGAACATATTTCAGCGAGCGAGAAGTTTTTTCTTGAATAGCGTCAGATTTTATCTTAAAATACAAGAACTTTTCGTGGTTCTTGTCAATTTTTGTTGGTTTTCATCTAATGAACTTATTTTAGTCAGCTCGATCTTTCTTCTTCAAAGCAAAAAGATTTTATCTTCAAATACAAGAACTTTTCGTGGTTTTGTTGGTTTTCAGCAAATGAACATATTTCAGCGAGCTAGAAGTTTTTTCTTCAATCGCGTCAGATTTTATCTTAAAATACAAGAACTTTTCGTGGTTCTTGTCAATTTTTGTTGGTTTTCATCTAATGAACTTATTTCAGTCAGCTGGATCTTTCTTCTTCAAAGCAAAAAGATTTTATCTTCAAATTCAAGAACTTTTCGTGGTTTTGTTGGTTTTCAGCAAATGAACATATTTCAGCGAGCTTGAAGTTTTTTCTTCAATAGCGTCAGATTTTATCTTAAAATACAAGAACTTTTCGTGGTTCTTGTCAATTTTTGTTGGTTTTGATCTGAAGAACTTCTTTCAGTCAGCTCGATCTTTCTACCTCAAAGCAAAAAGATTTTATCTTCAAATACAAGAACTTTTCGTGGTTTTGTTAATTTTCAGCAAATGAACATATTTCAGCGAGCGAGAAGTTTTTTCTTTAATAGCGTCAGATTTTATCTTAAAATACAAGAACTTTTCGTGGTTCTTGTCAATTTTTGTTGGTTTTCATCTAATGAACTTGTTTCAGTCAGCTAGATCTTTCTTCTTTAATGCAAAAAGATTTTATCTTCAAATACAAGAACTTTTCGTGGTTTTGTTGATTTTCAGCAAATTAACATATTTCAGCGAGCTCAAAGTTTTTTCTTTAATAGCAGAAGATTTTATCTTAAAATACAAGAACTTTTCGTGGTTCTTGTCAATTTTTGTTGGTTTTCATCTAATGAACTTATTTCAGTCAGCTGGATCTTTCTTCTTCAAAGCAAAAAGATTTTATCTTCAAATTCAAGAACTTTTCGTGGTTTTGTTGGTTTTCAGCAAATGAACATATTTCAGCGAGCTTGAAGTTTTTTCTTCAATAGCGTCAGATTTTATCTTAAAATACAAGAACTTTTCGTGGTTCTTCTCAATTCTTGTTGGTTTTCATCTGATGAACTTCTTTCAGTCAGCTCGATCTTTCTACCTCAAAGCAAAAAGATTTTATCTTCAAAGACAAGAACTTTTCGTGGTTTTAGTTAATTTTCAGCAAATGAACATATTTCAGCGAGCGAGAAGTTTTTTCTTTAATAGCGTCAGATTTTATCTTAAAATACAAGAACTTTTCGTGGTTCTTGTCAATTTTTGTTGGTTTTCATCTAATGAACTTGTTTCAGTCAGCTAGATCTTTCTTCTTCAAAGCAAAAAGATTTTATCTTCAAATACAAGAACTTTTCGTGGTTTTGTTGGTTTTCAGCAAATGAACATATTTCAGCGAGCTAGAAGTTTTTTCTTCAATAGCGTCAGATTTTATCTTAAAATACAAGAACTTTGCGTGGTTCTTGTCAATTTTTGTTGGTTTTCATCTAATGAACTTATTTCAGTCAGCTCGATCTTTCTTCCTCAATGCAAAAAGATTTTATCTTCAAATACAAGAACTTTTCGTGGTTTTGTTGATTTTCAGCAAATGAACATATTTCAGCGAGCTCAAAGTTTTTTCTTTAATAGCGGAAGGTTTTATCTTAAAATACAAGAACCTTTCGTGGTTCTTGTCAATTTTTGTTGGTTTTCATCTCATGAACTTATTTCAGTCAGCGAGATCTTTCTTCTTCAAAGCAAAAAGATTTTATCTTCAAATACAAGAACTTTTCGTGGTTTTGTTGGTTTTCAGCAAATGAACATATTTCAGCGAGCTAGAAGTTTTTTCTTCAATCGCGTCAGATTTTATCTTAAAATACAAGAACTTTTCGTGGTTCTTGTCAATTCTTGTTGGTTTTCATCTGATGAACTTATTTCAGTCAGCGAGATCTTTCTTCTTCAAAGCAAAAAGATTTTCTCTTCAAATATAAGAACTTTTTGTGGTTTTGTTGATTTTCAGCAAATGAACATATTTCAGCGAGCGAGAAGTTTTTTCTTGAATAGCGTCAGATTTTATCTTAAAATACAAGAACTTTTCGTGGTTCTTGTCAATTTTTGTTGGTTTTCATCTAATGAACTTATTTCAGTCAGCTCGATCTTTCTTCTTCAAAGCAAAAAGATTTTATCTTCAAATACAAGAACTTTTCGTGGTTTTGTTGGTTTTCAGCAAATGAACATATTTCAGCGAGCTAGAAGTTTTTTCTTCAATAGCGTCAGATTTTATCTTAAAATACAAGAACTTTTCGTGGTTCTTGTCAATTTTTGTTGGTTTTCATCGAATGAACTTATTTCAGTCAGCTGGATCTTTCTTCTTCAAAGCAAAAAGATTTTATCTTCAAATTCAAGAACTTTTCGTGGTTTTGTTGGTTTTCAGCAAATGAACATATTTCAGCGAGCTTGAAGTTTTTTCTTCCATAGAGTCAGATTTTATCTTAAAATACAAGAACTTTTCGTGGTTCTTGTCAATTTTTGTTGGTTTTGATCTGAAGAACTTCTTTCAGTCAGCTCGATCTTTCTACCTCAAAGCAAAAAGATTTTATCTTCAAATACAAGAACTTTTCGTGGTTTTGTTAATTTTCAGCAAATGAACATATTTCAGCGAGCGAGAAGTTTTTTCTTTAATAGCGTCAGATTTTATCTTAAAATACAAGAACTTTTCGTGGTTCTTGTCAATTTTTGTTGGTTTTCATCTAATGAACTTGTTTCAGTCAGCTAGATCTTTCTTCTTTAATGCAAAAAGATTTTATCTTCAAATACAAGAACTTTTCGTGGTTTTGTTGATTTTCAGCAAATTAACATATTTCAGCGAGCTCAAAGTTTTTTCTTTAATAGCAGAAGATTTTATCTTAAAATACAAGAACTTTTCGTGGTTCTTGTCAATTTTTGTTGGTTTTCATCTGATGAACTTATTTCAGTCAGCAAGATCTTTCTTCTTCAAAGCAAAAAGATTTTATCTTCAAATACAAGAACTTTTCATGGTTTTGTCGGTTTTCAGCAAATGAACATATTTCAGCGAGCGAGAAGTTTTTTCTTCAATAGCGTCAGATTTTATCTTAAAATACAAGAACCTTTCGTGGTTCTTGTCAATTTTTGTTGGTTTTCATCTAATGAACTTATTTCAGTCAGCAAGATCTTTCTTCTTCAAAGCAAAAAGATTTTATCTTCAAATACAAGAACTTTTCATGGTTTTGTCGGTTTTCAGCAAATGAACATATTTCAGCGAGCGAGAAGTTTTTTCTTCAATAGCGTCAGATTTTATCTTAAAATACAAGAACTTTTCGTGGTACTTGTCAATTTTTGTTGGTTGTCATCGAATGAACTTATTTCAGTCAGCTCGATCTTTCTTCTTTAATGCAAAAAGATTTTATCTTCAAATACAAGAACTTTTCGTGGTTTTGTTAATTTTCAGCAAATGAACATATTTCAGCGAGCTCAAAGTTTTTTCTTTAATAGCGGAAGGTTTTATCTTAAAATACAAGAACCTTTCGTGGTTCTTGTCAATTTTTGTTGGTTTTCATCTCATGAACTTATTTCAGTCAGCGAGATCTTTCTTCTTCAAAGCAAAAAGATTTTATCTTCAAATACAAGAACTTTTCGTGGTTTTGTTGGTTTTCAGCAAATGAACATATTTCAGCGAGCTAGAAGTTTTTTCTTCAATCGCGTCAGATTTTATCTTAAAATACAAGAACTTTTCGTGGTTCTTGTCAATTTTTGTTGGTTTTGATCTGAAGAACTTCTTTCAGTCAGCTCGATCTTTCTACCTCAAAGCAAAAAGATTTTATCTTCAAATACAAGAACTTTTCGTGGTTTTGTTAATTTTCAGCAAATGAACATATTTCAGCGAGCGAGAAGTTTTTTCTTTAATAGCGTCAGATTTTATCTTAAAATACAAGAACTTTTCGTGGTTCTTGTCAATTTTTGTTGGTTTTCATCTAATGAACTTGTTTCAGTCAGCTGGATCTTTCTTCTTTAATGCAAAAAGATTTTATCTTCAAATACAAGAACTTTTCGTGGTTTTGTTAATTTTCAGCAAATGAACATATTTCAGCGAGCGAGAAGTTTTTTCTTTAATAGCGTCAGATTTTATCTTAAAATACAAGAACTTTTCGTGGTTCTTGTCAATTTTTGTTGGTTTTCATCTAATGAACTTGTTTCAGTCAGCTGGATCTTTCTTCTTTAATGCAAAAAGATTTTATCTTCAAATACAAGAACTTTTCGTGGTTTTGTTGGTTTTCAGCAAATGAACATATTTCAGCGAGCTTGAAGTTTTTTCTTCAATAGCGTCAGATTTTATCTTAAAATACAAGAACTTTTCGTGGTTCTTGTCAATTTTTGTTGGTTTTCATCTAATCAACTTGTTTCAGTCAGCGAGATCTTTCTTCTTTAAAGCAAAAAGATTTTATCTTCAAATACAAGAACTTTTCGTGGTTTTTTTGATTTTCAGCAAATGAACATATTTCAGCGAGCAAGAAGTTTTTTCTTTAATAGCATCAGATTTTATCTTAAAATACAAGAACTTTTCGTGGTTCTTGTCAATTTTTGTTGGTTTTCATCTAATGAACTTATTTCAGTCAGCTCGATCTTTCTTCCTCAATGCAAAAAGATTTTATCTTCAAATACAAGAACTTTTCGTGGTTTTGTTGATTTTCAGCAAATGAACATATTTCAGCGAGCTCAAAGTTTTTTCTTTAATAGCGGAAGGTTTTATCTTAAAATACAAGAACCTTTCGTGGTTCTTGTCAATTTTTGTTGGTTTTCATCTCATGAACGTGTTTCAGTCAGCGAGATCTTTCTTCTTCAAAGCAAAAAGATTTTATCTTCAAATACAAGAACTTTTCGTGGTTTTGTTGGTTTTCAGCAAATGAACATATTTCAGCGAGCTAGAAGTTTTTTCTTCAATCGCGTCAGATTTTATCTTAAAATACAAGAACTTTTCGTGGTTCTTGTCAATTCTTGTTGGTTTTCATCTGATGAACTTATTTCAGTCAGCGAGATCTTTCTTCTTCAAAGCAAAAAGATTTTCTCTTCAAATATAAGAACTTTTTGTGGTTTTGTTGATTTTCAGCAAATGAACATATTTCAGCGAGCGAGAAGTTTTTTCTTGAATAGCGTCAGATTTTATCTTAAAATACAAGAACTTTTCGTGGTTCTTGTCAATTTTTGTTGGTTTTCATCTAATGAACTTATTTCAGTCAGCTCGATCTTTCTTCTTCAAAGCAAAAAGATTTTATCTTCAAATACAAGAACTTTTCGTGGTTTTGTTGGTTTTCAGCAAATGAACATACTTCAGCGAGCTAGAAGTTTTTTCTTCAATAGCGTCAGATTTTATCTTAAAATACAAGAACTTTTCGTGGTTCTTGTCAATTTTTGTTGGTTTTCATCTCATGAACTTATTTCAGTCAGCTAGATCTTTCTTCTTCAAAGCAAAAAGATTTTATCTTCAAATTCAAGAACTTTTCGTGGTTTTGTTGGTTTTCAGCAAATGAACATATTTCAGCGAGCTTGAAGTTTTTTCTTCAATAGCGTCAGATTTTATCTTAAAATACAAGAACTTTTCGTGGTTCTTGTCAATTTTTGTTGGTTTTGATCTGAAGAACTTCTTTCAGTCAGCTCGAACTTTCTACCTCAAAGCAAAAAGATTTTATCTTCAAATACAAGAACTTTTCGTGGTTTTGTTAATTTTCAGCAAATGAACATATTTCAGCGAGCGAGAAGTTTTTTCTTTAATAGCGTCAGATTTTATCTTAAAATACAAGAACTTTTCGTGGTTCTTGTCAATTTTTGTTGGTTTTCATCTAATGAACTTGTTTCAGTCAGCTAGATCTTTCTTCTTTAATGCAAAAAGATTTTATCTTCAAATACAAGAACTTTTCGTGGTTTTGTTGATTTTCAGCAAATTAACATATTTCAGCGAGCTCAAAGTTTTTTCTTTAATAGCAGAAGATTTTATCTTAAAATACAAGAACTTTTCGTGGTTCTTGTCAATTTTTGTTGGTTTTCATCTAATGAACTTATTTCAGTCATCAAGATCTTTCTTCTTCAAAGCAAAAAGATTTTATCTTCAAATACAAGAACTTTTCATGGTTTTGTTGGTTTTCAGCAAATGAACATATTTCAGCGAGCGAGAAGTTTTTTCTTCAATAGCGTCAGATTTTATCTTAAAATACAAGAACCTTTCGTGGTTCTTGTCAATTTTTGTTGGTTTTCATCTAATGAACTTATTTCAGTCAGCGAGATCTTTCTTCTTCAAAGCAAAAAGATTTTATCTTCAAATACAAGAACTTTTCGTGGTTTTGTTGGTTTTCAGCAAATGAACATATTTCAGCGAGCTAGAAGTTTTTTCTTCAATAGCGTCAGATTTTATCTTAAAATACAAGAACTTTTCGTGGTACTTGTCAATTTTTGTTGGTTTTCATCGAATGAACTTATTTCAGTCAGCTAGATCTTTCTTCTTTAATGCAAAAAGATTTTATCTTCAAATACAAGAACTTTTCGTGGTTTTTTTGATTTTCAGCAAATGAACATATTTCAGCGAGCAAGAAGTTTTTTGTTTGATAGCGTCAGATTTTATCTTAAAATACAAGAACTTTTCGTGGTTCTTGTCAATTTTTGTTGGTTTTCGTCTAATCAACTTGTTTCAGTCAGCGAGATCTTTCTTCTTTAATGCAAAAAGATTGTATCTTCAAATACAAGAACTTTTCGTGGTTTTGTTGATTTTCAGCAAATGAACATATTTCAGCGAGCTCAAAGTTTTTTCTTTAATAGCGGAAGGTTTTATCTTAAAATACTAGAACCTTTCGTGGTTCTTGTCAATTTTTGTTGGTTTTCATCTAATGAACTTATTTCAGTCAGCAAGATCTTTCTTCTTCAAAGCAAAAAGATTTTATCTTCAAATACAAGAACTTTTTGTGGTTTTGTTGGTTTTCAGCAAATGAACATATTTCAGCGAGCTAGAAGTTTTTTCTTCAATAGCGTCAGATTTTATCTTAAAATACAAGAACTTTTCGTGGTTCTTGTCAATTTTTGTTGGTTTTCATCGAATGAACTTATTTCAGTCAGCTGGATCTTTCTTCTTCAAAGCAAAAAGATTTTATCTTCAAATTCAAGAACTTTTCGTGGTTTTGTTGGTTTTCAGCAAATGAACATATTTCAGCGAGCTTGAAGTTTTTTCTTCAATGGCGTCAGATTTTATCTTAAAATACAAGAACTTTTCGTGGTTCTTGTCAATTTTTGTTGGTTTTCATCTAATGAACTTGTTTCAGTCAGCGAGATCTTTCTTCTTTAAAGCAAAAAGATTTTTTCTTCAAATACAAGAACTTTTCGTGGTTTTGTTAATTTTCAGCAAATGAACATATTTCAGCTAGCGAGAAGTTTTTCCTTTAATAGCGTCAGATTTTATCTTAAAATACAAGAACTTTTCGTGGTTCTTGTCAATTTTTGTTGGTTTTCATCTAATGAACTTATTTCAGTCAGCTAGATCTTTCTTCTTCAAAGCAAAAAGATTTTATCTTCAAATACAAGAACTTTTCGTGGTTTTGTTGGTTTTCAGCAAATGAACATATTTCAGCGAGCGAGAAGTTTTTTCTTCAATCGCTTCGGATTTTATCTTAAAATACAAGAACGTTTCGTGGTTCTTGTCAATTTTTGTTGGTTTTCATCTAATGAACTTATTTCAGTCAGCTGGATCTTTCTTCTTCAAAGCAAAAAGATTTTATCTTCAAATTCAAGAACTTTTCGTGGTTTTGTTAATTTTCAGCAAATGAACATATTTCAGCGAGCGAGAAGTTTTTTCTTTAACAGCGGAAGATTTTATCTTAAAATACAAGAACTTTTCGTGGTTCTGGTCAATTTTTGTTGGTTTTCATCTAATGAACTTATTTCAGTCAGCTAGATCTTTCTTCTTCAAAGCAAAAAGATTTTATCTTCAAATACAAGAACTTTTCGTGGTTTTGTTGATTTTCAGCAAATGAACATATTTCAGCGATCGAGAAGTTTTTTCTTCAATAGCGTCAGATTTTATCTTAAAATACAAGAACTTTTCGTGGTTCTTGTCAATTTTTGTTGGTTTTGATCTGATGAACTTCTTTCAGTCAGCTCGATCTTTCTACCTCAAAGCAAAAAGATTTTATCTTCAAATACAAGAACTTTTCGTGGTTTTGTTAATTTTCAGCAAATAAACATATTTCAGCGAGCGAGAAGTTTTTTCTTTAATAGCGTCAGATTTTATCTTAAAATACAAGAACTTTTCGTGGTTCTTGTCAATTTTTGTTGGTTTTCATCTAATGAACTTGTTTCAGTCAGCTAGATCTTTCTTCTTTAATGCAAAAAGATTTTATCTTCAAATACAAGAACTTTTCGTGGTTTTGTTGATTTTGAGCAAATGAACATATTTCAGCGAGCAAGAAGTTTTTTCTTTAATAGCGTCAGATTTTATCTTAAAATACAAGAACTTTTCGTGGTTCTTCTCAATTTTTGTTGGTTTTCATCGAATGAACTTGTTTCAGTCAGCTAGATCTTTCTTCTTTAATGCAAAAAGATTGTATCTTCAAATACAAGTACTTTTCGTGGTTTTGTTGATTTTCAGCAAATGAACATATTTCAGCGAGCTCAAAGCTTTTTCTTTAATAGCGGAAGGTTTTATCTTAAAATACAAGAACCTTTCGTGGTTCTTGTCAATTTTTGTTGGTTTTCATCGAATGAACTTATTTCAGTCAGCTGGATCTTTCTTCTTCAAAGCAAAAAGATTTTATCTTCAAATTCAAGAACTTTTCGTGGTTTTGTTGGTTTTCAGCAAATGAACATATTTCAGCGAGCTTGAAGTTTTTTCATCAATAGCGTCAGATTTTATCTTAAAATACAAGAACTTTTCGTGGTTCTTGTCAATTTTTGTTGGTTTTCATCTAATCAACTTGTTTCAGTCAGCGAGATCTTTCTTCTTTAAAGCAAAAAGATTTTATCTTCAAATACAAGAACTTTTCGTGGTTTTTTTGATTTTCAGCAAATGAACATATTTCAGCGAGCAAGAAGTTTTTTCTTTAATAGCGTCAGATTTTATCTTAAAATACAAGAACGTTTCGTGGTTCTTGTCAATTTTTGTTGGTTTTCATCTAATGAACTTATTTCAGTCAGCTGGATCTTTCTTCTTCAAAGCAAAAAGATTTTATCTTCAAATTCAAGAACTTTTCGTGGTATTGTTGGTTTTCAGCAAATGAACATATTTCAGCGAGCTCAAAGTTTTTTCTTTAATAGCGGAAGGTTTTATCTTAAAATACAAGAACTTTTCGTGGTTCTTGTCAATTTTTGTTGGTTTTCATCTAATGAACTTATTTCAGTCAGCTGGATCTTTCTTCTTCAAAGCAAAAAGATTTTATCTTCAAATTCAAGAACTTTTCGTGGTTTTGTTGGTTTTCAGCAAATGAACATATTTCAGCGATCTTGAAGTTTTTTCTTCAATAGCGTCAGATTTTATCTTAAAATACAAGAACTTTTCGTGGTTCTTCTCAATTTTTGTTGGTTTTGATCTGATGAACTTCTTTCAGTCAGCTCGATCTTTCTACCTCAAAGCAAAAAGATTTTATCTTCAAATACAAGAACATTTCGTGGTTTTAGTTAATTTTCAGCAAATGAACATATTTCAGCGAGCGAGAAGTTTTTTCTTTAATAGCGTCAGATTTTATCTTAAAATACAAGAACTTTTCGTGGTTCTTGTCAATTTTTGTTGGTTTTCATCTAATGAACTTGTTTCAGTCAGCTAGATCTTTCTTCTTCAAAGCAAAAAGATTTTATCTTCAAATACAAGAACTTTTCGTGGTTTTGTTGGTTTTCAGCAAATGAACATATTTCAGCGAGCTAGAAGTTTTTTCTTCAATAGCGTCAGATTTTATCTTAAAATACAAGAACTTTGCGTGGTTCTTGTCAATTTTTGTTGGTTTTCATCTAATGAACTTATTTCAGTCAGCTCGATCTTTCTTCCTCAAAGCAAAAAGATTTTATCTTCAAATACAAGAACTTTTCGTGGTTTTGTTGATTTTCAGCAAATGAACATATTTCAGCGAGCTCAAAGTTTTTTCTTTAATAGCGGAAGGTTTTATCTTAAAATACAAGAACCTTTCGTGGTTCTTGTCAATTTTTGTTGGTTTTCATCTCATGAACTTATTTCAGTCAGCGAGATCTTTCTTCTTCAAAGCAAAAAGATTTTATCTTCAAACACAAGAACTTTTCGTGGTTTTGTTAATTTTCAGCAAATGAACATATTTCAGCGAGCGAGAAGTTTTTTCTTTAATAGCGTCAGATTTTATCTTAAAATACAAGAACTTTTCGTGGTTCTTGTCAATTTTTGTTGGTTTTCATCTAATGAACTTGTTTCAGTCAGCTGGATCTTTCTTCTTTAATGCAAAAAGATTTTATCTTCAAATACAAGAACTTTTCGTGGTTTTGTTGGTTTTCAGCAAATGAACATATTTCAGCGAGCTTGAAGTTTTTTCTTCAATAGCGTCAGATTTTATCTTAAAATACAAGAACTTTTCGTGGTTCTTGTCAATTTTTGTTGGTTTTCATCTAATCAACTTGTTTCAGTCAGCGAGATCTTTCTTCTTTAAAGCAAAAAGATTTTATCTTCAAATACAAGAACTTTTCGTGGTTTTTTTGATTTTCAGCAAATGAACATATTTCAGCGAGCAAGAAGTTTTTTCTTTAATAGCATCAGATTTTATCTTAAAATACAAGAACTTTTCGTGGTTCTTGTCAATTTTTGTTGGTTTTCATCTAATGAACATGTTTCAGTCAGCTAGATCTTTCTTCTTTAATGCAAAAAGATTGTATCTTCAAATACAAGAACTTTTCGTGGTTTTGTTGATTTTCAGCAAATGAACATATTTCAGCGAGCTCAAAGTTTTTTCTTTAATAGCGGAAGGTTTTATCTTAAAATACTAGAACCTTTCGTGGTTCTTGTCAATTTTTGTTGGTTTTCATCTAATGAACTTATTTCAGTCAGCAAGATCTTTCTTCTTCAAAGCAAAAAGATTTTATCTTCAAATACAAGAACTTTTTGTGGTTTTGTTGGTTTTCAGCAAATGAACATATTTCAGCGAGCTAGAAGTTTTTTCTTCAATAGCGTCAGATTTTATCTTAAAATACAAGAACTTTTCGTGGTTCTTGTCAATTTTTGTTGGTTTTCATCGAATGAACTTATTTCAGTCAGCTGGATCTTTCTTCTTCAAAGCAAAAAGATTTTATCTTCAAATTCAAGAACTTTTCGTGGTTTTGTTGGTTTTCAGCAAATGAACATATTTCAGCGAGCTTGAAGTTTTTTCTTCAATGGCGTCAGATTTTATCTTAAAATACAAGAACTTTTCGTGGTTCTTGTCAATTTTTGTTGGTTTTCATCTAATGAACTTGTTTCAGTCAGCGAGATCTTTCTTCTTTAAAGCAAAAAGATTTTTTCTTCAAATACAAGAACTTTTCGTGGTTTTGTTAATTTTCAGCAAATGAACACATTTCAGCTAGCGAGAAGTTTTTCCTTTAATAGCGTCAGATTTTATCTTAAAATACAAGAACTTTTCGTGGTTCTTGTCAATTTTTGTTGGTTTTCATCTAATGAACTTATTTCAGTCAGCTAGATCTTTCTTCTTCAAAGCAAAAAGATTTTATCTTCAAATACAAGAACTTTTCGTGGTTTTGTTGGTTTTCAGCAAATGAACATATTTCAGCGAGCGAGAAGTTTTTTCTTCAATCGCTTCGGATTTTATCTTAAAATACAAGAACGTTTCGTGGTTCTTGTCAATTTTTGTTGGTTTTCATCTAATGAACTTATTTCAGTCAGCTGGATCTTTCTTCTTCAAAGCAAAAAGATTTTATCTTCAAATTCAAGAACTTTTCGTGGTTTTGTTGGTTTTCAGCAAATGAACATATTTCAGCGAGCTTGAAGTTTTTTCTTCAATAGCGTCAGATTTTATCTTAAAATACAAGAACTTTTCGTGGTTCTTGTCAATTTTTGTTGGTTTTGATCTGATGAACTTCTTTCAGTCAGCTCGATCTTTCTACCTCAAAGCAAAAAGATTTTATCTTCAAATACAAGAACTTTTCGTGGTTTTGTTGGTTTTCAGCAAATGAACATATTTCAGCGAGCGAGAAGTTTTTTCTTCAATCGCTTCGGATTTTATCTTAAAATACAAGAACGTTTCGTGGTTCTTGTCAATTTTTGTTGGTTTTCATCTAATCAACTTGTTTCAGTCAGCGAGATCTTTCTTCTTTAAAGCAAAAAGATTTTATCTTCAAATACAAGAACTTTTCGTGGTTTTTTTGATTTTCAGCAAATGAACATATTTCAGCGAGCAAGAAGTTTTTTCTTTAATAGCATCAGATTTTATCTTAAAATACAAGAACTTTTCGTGGTTCTTGTCAATTTTTGTTGGTTTTCATCTAATGAACATGTTTCAGTCAGCTAGATCTTTCTTCTTTAATGCAAAAAGATTGTATCTTCAAATACAAGAACTTTTCGTGGTTTTGTTGATTTTCAGCAAATGAACATATTTCAGCGAGCTCAAAGTTTTTTCTTTAATAGCGGAAGGTTTTATCTTAAAATACTAGAACCTTTCGTGGTTCTTGTCAATTTTTGTTGGTTTTCATCTAATGAACTTATTTCAGTCAGCAAGATCTTTCTTCTTCAAAGCAAAAAGATTTTATCTTCAAATACAAGAACTTTTTGTGGTTTTGTTGGTTTTCAGCAAATGAACATATTTCAGCGAGCTAGAAGTTTTTTCTTCAATAGCGTCAGATTTTATCTTAAAATACAAGAACTTTTCGTGGTTCTTGTCAATTTTTGTTGGTTTTCATCGAATGAACTTATTTCAGTCAGCTGGATCTTTCTTCTTCAAAGCAAAAAGATTTTATCTTCAAATTCAAGAACTTTTCGTGGTTTTGTTGGTTTTCAGCAAATGAACATATTTCAGCGAGCTTGAAGTTTTTTCTTCAATGGCGTCAGATTTTATCTTAAAATACAAGAACTTTTCGTGGTTCTTGTCAATTTTTGTTGGTTTTCATCTAATGAACTTGTTTCAGTCAGCGAGATCTTTCTTCTTTAAAGCAAAAAGATTTTTTCTTCAAATACAAGAACTTTTCGTGGTTTTGTTAATTTTCAGCAAATGAACATATTTCAGCTAGCGAGAAGTTTTTCCTTTAATAGCGTCAGATTTTATCTTAAAATACAAGAACTTTTCGTGGTTCTTGTCAATTTTTGTTGGTTTTCATCTAATGAACTTATTTCAGTCAGCTAGATCTTTCTTCTTCAAAGCAAAAAGATTTTATCTTCAAATACAAGAACTTTTCGTGGTTTTGTTGGTTTTCAGCAAATGAACATATTTCAGCGAGCGAGAAGTTTTTTCTTCAATCGCTTCGGATTTTATCTTAAAATACAAGAACGTTTCGTGGTTCTTGTCAATTTTTGTTGGTTTTCATCTAATGAACTTATTTCAGTCAGCTGGATCTTTCTTCTTCAAAGCAAAAAGATTTTATCTTCAAATTCAAGAACTTTTCGTGGTTTTGTTGGTTTTCAGCAAATGAACATATTTCAGCGAGCTTGAAGTTTTTTCTTCAATAGCGTCAGATTTTATCTTAAAATACAAGAACTTTTCGTGGTTCTTGTCAATTTTTGTTGGTTTTGATCTGATGAACTTCTTTCAGTCAGCTCGATCTTTCTACCTCAAAGCAAAAAGATTTTATCTTCAAATACAAGAACTTTTCGTGGTTTTGTTAATTTTCAGCAAATGAACATATTTCAGCGAGCGAGAAGTTTTTTCTTTAATAGCGGAAGATTTTATCTTAAAATACAAGAACTTTTCGTGGTTCTGGTCAATTTTTGTTGGTTTTCATCTAATGAACTTATTTCAGTCAGCTAGATCTTTCTTCTTCAAAGCAAAAAGATTTTATCTTCAAATACAAGAACTTTTCGTGGTTTTGTTGATTTTCAGCAAATGAACATATTTCAGCGATCGAGAAGTTTTTTCTTCAATAGCGTCAGATTTTATCTTAAAATACAAGAACTTTTCGTGGTTCTTGTCAATTTTTGTTGGTTTTGATCTGATGAACTTCTTTCAGTCAGCTCGATCTTTCTACCTCAAAGCAAAAAGATTTTATCTTCAAATACAAGAACTTTTCGTGGTTTTGTTAATTTTCAGCAAATAAACATATTTCAGCGAGCGAGAAGTTTTTTCTTTAATAGCGTCAGATTTTATCTTAAAATACAAGAACTTTTCGTGGTTCTTCTCAATTTTTGTTGGTTTTCATCGAATGAACTTGTTTCAGTCAGCTAGATCTTTCTTCTTTAATGCAAAAAGATTGTATCTTCAAATACAAGTACTTTTCGTGGTTTTGTTGATTTTCAGCAAATGAACATATTTCAGCGAGCTCAAAGCTTTTTCTTTAATAGCGGAAGGTTTTATCTTAAAATACAAGAACCTTTCGTGGTTCTTGTCAATTTTTGTTGGTTTTCATCGAATGAACTTATTTCAGTCAGCTGGATCTTTCTTCTTCAAAGCAAAAAGATTTTATCTTCAAATTCAAGAACTTTTCGTGGTTTTGTTGGTTTTCAGCAAATGAACATATTTCAGCGAGCTTGAAGTTTTTTCATCAATAGCGTCAGATTTTATCTTAAAATACAAGAACTTTTCGTGGTTCTTGTCAATTTTTGTTGGTTTTCATCTAATCAACTTGTTTCAGTCAGCGAGATCTTTCTTCTTTAAAGCAAAAAGATTTTATCTTCAAATACAAGAACTTTTCGTGGTTTTTTTGATTTTCAGCAAATGAACATATTTCAGCGAGCAAGAAGTTTTTTCTTTAATAGCGTCAGATTTTATCTTAAAATACAAGAACGTTTCGTGGTTCTTGTCAATTTTTGTTGGTTTTCATCTAATGAACTTATTTCAGTCAGCTGGATCTTTCTTCTTCAAAGCAAAAAGATTTTATCTTCAAATTCAAGAACTTTTCGTGGTATTGTTGGTTTTCAGCAAATGAACATATTTCAGCGAGCTCAAAGTTTTTTCTTTAATAGCGGAAGGTTTTATCTTAAAATACAAGAACTTTTCGTGGTTCTTGTCAATTTTTGTTGGTTTTCATCTAATGAACTTATTTCAGTCAGCTGGATCTTTCTTCTTCAAAGCAAAAAGATTTTATCTTCAAATTCAAGAACTTTTCGTGGTTTTGTTGGTTTTCAGCAAATGAACATATTTCAGCGATCTTGAAGTTTTTTCTTCAATAGCGTCAGATTTTATCTTAAAATACAAGAACTTTTCGTGGTTCTTCTCAATTTTTGTTGGTTTTGATCTGATGAACTTCTTTCAGTCAGCTCGATCTTTCTACCTCAAAGCAAAAAGATTTTATCTTCAAATACAAGAACATTTCGTGGTTTTAGTTAATTTTCAGCAAATGAACATATTTCAGCGAGCGAGAAGTTTTTTCTTTAATAGCGTCAGATTTTATCTTAAAATACAAGAACTTTTCGTGGTTCTTGTCAATTTTTGTTGGTTTTCATCTAATGAACTTGTTTCAGTCAGCTAGATCTTTCTTCTTCAAAGCAAAAAGATTTTATCTTCAAATACAAGAACTTTTCGTGGTTTTGTTGGTTTTCAGCAAATGAACATATTTCAGCGAGCTAGAAGTTTTTTCTTCAATAGCGTCAGATTTTATCTTAAAATACAAGAACTTTGCGTGGTTCTTGTCAATTTTTGTTGGTTTTCATCTAATGAACTTATTTCAGTCAGCTCGATCTTTCTTCCTCAATGCAAAAAGATTTTATCTTCAAATACAAGAACTTTTCGTGGTTTTGTTGATTTTCAGCAAATGAACATATTTCAGCGAGCTCAAAGTTTTTTCTTTAATAGCGGAAGGTTTTATCTTAAAATACAAGAACCTTTCGTGGTTCTTGTCAATTTTTGTTGGTTTTCATCTCATGAACTTATTTCAGTCAGCGAGATCTTTCTTCTTCAAAGCAAAAAGATTTTATCTTCAAACACAAGAACTTTTCGTGGTTTTGTTAATTTTCAGCAAATGAACATATTTCAGCGAGCGAGAAGTTTTTTCTTTAATAGCGTCAGATTTTATCTTAAAATACAAGAACTTTTCGTGGTTCTTGTCAATTTTTGTTGGTTTTCATCTAATGAACTTGTTTCAGTCAGCTGGATCTTTCTTCTTTAATGCAAAAAGATTTTATCTTCAAATACAAGAACTTTTCGTGGTTTTGTTGGTTTTCAGCAAATGAACATATTTCAGCGAGCTTGAAGTTTTTTCTTCAATAGCGTCAGATTTTATCTTAAAATACAAGAACTTTTCGTGGTTCTTGTCAATTTTTGTTGGTTTTCATCTAATCAACTTGTTTCAGTCAGCGAGATCTTTCTTCTTTAAAGCAAAAAGATTTTATCTTCAAATACAAGAACTTTTCGTGGTTTTTTTGATTTTCAGCAAATGAACATATTTCAGCGAGCAAGAAGTTTTTTCTTTAATAGCATCAGATTTTATCTTAAAATACAAGAACTTTTCGTGGTTCTTGTCAATTTTTGTTGGTTTTCATCTAATGAACATGTTTCAGTCAGCTAGATCTTTCTTCTTTAATGCAAAAAGATTGTATCTTCAAATACAAGAACTTTTCGTGGTTTTGTTGATTTTCAGCAAATGAACATATTTCAGCGAGCTCAAAGTTTTTTCTTTAATAGCGGAAGGTTTTATCTTAAAATACTAGAACCTTTCGTGGTTCTTGTCAATTTTTGTTGGTTTTCATCTAATGAACTTATTTCAGTCAGCAAGATCTTTCTTCTTCAAAGCAAAAAGATTTTATCTTCAAATACAAGAACTTTTTGTGGTTTTGTTGGTTTTCAGCAAATGAACATATTTCAGCGAGCTAGAAGTTTTTTCTTCAATAGCGTCAGATTTTATCTTAAAATACAAGAACTTTTCGTGGTTCTTGTCAATTTTTGTTGGTTTTCATCGAATGAACTTATTTCAGTCAGCTGGATCTTTCTTCTTCAAAGCAAAAAGATTTTATCTTCAAATTCAAGAACTTTTCGTGGTTTTGTTGGTTTTCAGCAAATGAACATATTTCAGCGAGCTTGAAGTTTTTTCTTCAATGGCGTCAGATTTTATCTTAAAATACAAGAACTTTTCGTGGTTCTTGTCAATTTTTGTTGGTTTTCATCTAATGAACTTGTTTCAGTCAGCGAGATCTTTCTTCTTTAAAGCAAAAAGATTTTTTCTTCAAATACAAGAACTTTTCGTGGTTTTGTTAATTTTCAGCAAATGAACACATTTCAGCTAGCGAGAAGTTTTTCCTTTAATAGCGTCAGATTTTATCTTAAAATACAAGAACTTTTCGTGGTTCTTGTCAATTTTTGTTGGTTTTCATCTAATGAACTTATTTCAGTCAGCTAGATCTTTCTTCTTCAAAGCAAAAAGATTTTATCTTCAAATACAAGAACTTTTCGTGGTTTTGTTGGTTTTCAGCAAATGAACATATTTCAGCGAGCGAGAAGTTTTTTCTTCAATCGCTTCGGATTTTATCTTAAAATACAAGAACGTTTCGTGGTTCTTGTCAATTTTTGTTGGTTTTCATCTAATGAACTTATTTCAGTCAGCTGGATCTTTCTTCTTCAAAGCAAAAAGATTTTATCTTCAAATTCAAGAACTTTTCGTGGTTTTGTTGGTTTTCAGCAAATGAACATATTTCAGCGAGCTTGAAGTTTTTTCTTCAATAGCGTCAGATTTTATCTTAAAATACAAGAACTTTTCGTGGTTCTTGTCAATTTTTGTTGGTTTTGATCTGATGAACTTCTTTCAGTCAGCTCGATCTTTCTACCTCAAAGCAAAAAGATTTTATCTTCAAATACAAGAACTTTTCGTGGTTTTGTTGGTTTTCAGCAAATGAACATATTTCAGCGAGCGAGAAGTTTTTTCTTCAATCGCTTCGGATTTTATCTTAAAATACAAGAACGTTTCGTGGTTCTTGTCAATTTTTGTTGGTTTTCATCTAATCAACTTGTTTCAGTCAGCGAGATCTTTCTTCTTTAAAGCAAAAAGATTTTATCTTCAAATACAAGAACTTTTCGTGGTTTTTTTGATTTTCAGCAAATGAACATATTTCAGCGAGCAAGAAGTTTTTTCTTTAATAGCATCAGATTTTATCTTAAAATACAAGAACTTTTCGTGGTTCTTGTCAATTTTTGTTGGTTTTCATCTAATGAACATGTTTCAGTCAGCTAGATCTTTCTTCTTTAATGCAAAAAGATTGTATCTTCAAATACAAGAACTTTTCGTGGTTTTGTTGATTTTCAGCAAATGAACATATTTCAGCGAGCTCAAAGTTTTTTCTTTAATAGCGGAAGGTTTTATCTTAAAATACTAGAACCTTTCGTGGTTCTTGTCAATTTTTGTTGGTTTTCATCTAATGAACTTATTTCAGTCAGCAAGATCTTTCTTCTTCAAAGCAAAAAGATTTTATCTTCAAATACAAGAACTTTTTGTGGTTTTGTTGGTTTTCAGCAAATGAACATATTTCAGCGAGCTAGAAGTTTTTTCTTCAATAGCGTCAGATTTTATCTTAAAATACAAGAACTTTTCGTGGTTCTTGTCAATTTTTGTTGGTTTTCATCGAATGAACTTATTTCAGTCAGCTGGATCTTTCTTCTTCAAAGCAAAAAGATTTTATCTTCAAATTCAAGAACTTTTCGTGGTTTTGTTGGTTTTCAGCAAATGAACATATTTCAGCGAGCTTGAAGTTTTTTCTTCAATGGCGTCAGATTTTATCTTAAAATACAAGAACTTTTCGTGGTTCTTGTCAATTTTTGTTGGTTTTCATCTAATGAACTTGTTTCAGTCAGCGAGATCTTTCTTCTTTAAAGCAAAAAGATTTTTTCTTCAAATACAAGAACTTTTCGTGGTTTTGTTAATTTTCAGCAAATGAACATATTTCAGCTAGCGAGAAGTTTTTCCTTTAATAGCGTCAGATTTTATCTTAAAATACAAGAACTTTTCGTGGTTCTTGTCAATTTTTGTTGGTTTTCATCTAATGAACTTATTTCAGTCAGCTAGATCTTTCTTCTTCAAAGCAAAAAGATTTTATCTTCAAATACAAGAACTTTTCGTGGTTTTGTTGGTTTTCAGCAAATGAACATATTTCAGCGAGCGAGAAGTTTTTTCTTCAATCGCTTCGGATTTTATCTTAAAATACAAGAACGTTTCGTGGTTCTTGTCAATTTTTGTTGGTTTTCATCTAATGAACTTATTTCAGTCAGCTGGATCTTTCTTCTTCAAAGCAAAAAGATTTTATCTTCAAATTCAAGAACTTTTCGTGGTTTTGTTGGTTTTCAGCAAATGAACATATTTCAGCGAGCTTGAAGTTTTTTCTTCAATAGCGTCAGATTTTATCTTAAAATACAAGAACTTTTCGTGGTTCTTGTCAATTTTTGTTGGTTTTGATCTGATGAACTTCTTTCAGTCAGCTCGATCTTTCTACCTCAAAGCAAAAAGATTTTATCTTCAAATACAAGAACTTTTCGTGGTTTTGTTAATTTTCAGCAAATGAACATATTTCAGCGAGCGAGAAGTTTTTTCTTTAATAGCGGAAGATTTTATCTTAAAATACAAGAACTTTTCGTGGTTCTGGTCAATTTTTGTTGGTTTTCATCTAATGAACTTATTTCAGTCAGCTAGATCTTTCTTCTTCAAAGCAAAAAGATTTTATCTTCAAATACAAGAACTTTTCGTGGTTTTGTTGATTTTCAGCAAATGAACATATTTCAGCGATCGAGAAGTTTTTTCTTCAATAGCGTCAGATTTTATCTTAAAATACAAGAACTTTTCGTGGTTCTTGTCAATTTTTGTTGGTTTTGATCTGATGAACTTCTTTCAGTCAGCTCGATCTTTCTACCTCAAAGCAAAAAGATTTTATCTTCAAATACAAGAACTTTTCGTGGTTTTGTTAATTTTCAGCAAATAAACATATTTCAGCGAGCGAGAAGTTTTTTCTTTAATAGCGTCAGATTTTATCTTAAAATACAAGAACTTTTCGTGGTTCTTGTCAATTTTTGTTGGTTTTCATCTAATGAACTTGTTTCAGTCAGCTAGATCTTTCTTCTTTAATGCAAAAAGATTTTATCTTCAAATACAAGAACTTTTCGTGGTTTTGTTGATTTTGAGCAAATGAACATATTTCAGCGAGCAAGAAGTTTTTTCTTTAATAGCGTCAGATTTTATCTTAAAATACAAGAACTTTTCGTGGTTCTTGTCAATTTTTGTTGGTTTTCATCGAATGAACTTGTTTCAGTCAGCTAGATCTTTCTTCTATAATGCAAAAAGATTGTATCTTCAAATACAAGTACTTTTCGTGGTTTTGTTGATTTTCAGCAAATGAACATATTTCAGCGAGCTCAAAGCTTTTTCTTTAATAGCGGAAGGTTTTATCTTAAAATACAAGAACCTTTCGTGGTTCTTGTCAATTTTTGTTGGTTTTCATCGAATGAACTTATTTCAGTCAGCTGGATCTTTCTTCTTCAAAGCAAAAAGATTTTATCTTCAAATTCAAGAACTTTTCGTGGTTTTGTTGGTTTTCAGCAAATGAACATATTTCAGCGAGCTTGAAGTTTTTTCTTCAACAGCGTCAGATTTTATCTTAAAATACAAGAACTTTTCGTGGTTCTTGTCAATTTTTGTTGGTTTTCATCTAATCAACTTGTTTCAGTCAGCGAGATCTTTCTTCTTTAAAGCAAAAAGATTTTATCTTCAAATACAAGAACTTTTCGTGGTTTTTTTGATTTTCAGCAAATGAACATATTTCAGCGAGCTTGAAGTTTTTTCTTCAATAGCGTCAGATTTTATCTTAAAATACAAGAACTTTTCGTGGTTCTTGTCAATTTTTGTTGGTTTTGATCTGATGAACTTCTTTCAGTCAGCTCGATCTTTCTACCTCAAAGCAAAAAGATTTTATCTTCAAATACAAGAACTTTTCGTGGTTTTGTTAATTTTCAGCAAATGAACATATTTCAGCGAGCGAGAAGTTTTTTCTTTAATAGCGGAAGATTTTATCTTAAAATACAAGAACGTTTCGTGGTTCTGGTCAATTTTTGTTGGTTTTCATCGAATGAACTTATTTCAGTCAGCTGGATCTTTCTTCTTCAAAGCAAAAAGATTTTATCTTCAAATTCAAGAACTTTTCGTGGTTTTGTTGGTTTTCAGCAAATGAACATATTTCAGCGAGCTTGAAGTTTTTTCTTCAATAGCGTCAGATTTTATCTTAAAATACAAGAACTTTTCGTGGTTCTTGTCAATTTTTGTTGGTTTTGATCTGATGAACTTCTTTCAGTCAGCTCGATCTTTCTACCTCAAAGCAAAAAGATTTTATCTTCAAATACAAGAACTTTTCGTGGTTTTGTTAATTTTCAGCAAATGAACATATTTCAGCGAGCGAGAAGTTTTTTCTTTAATAGCGGAAGATTTTATCTTAAAATACAAGAACGTTTCGTGGTTCTGGTCAATTTTTGTTGGTTTTCATCTAATGAACTTATTTCAGTCAGCTAGATCTTTCTTCTTCAAAGCAAAAAGATTTTATCTTCAAATACAAGAACTTTTCGTGGTTTTGTTGATTTTCAGCAAATGAACATATTTCAGCGAGCTTGAAGTTTTTTCTTCAATAGCGTCAGATTTTATCTTAAAATACAAGAACTTTTCGTGGTTCTTGTCAATTTTTGTTGGTTTTGATCTGATGAACTTATTTCAGTCAGCTCGATCTTTCTACCTCAAAGCAAAAAGATTTTATCTTCAAATACAAGAACTTTTCGTGGTTTTGTTGGTTTTCAGCAAATGAACATATTTCAGCGAGCTAGAAGTTTTTTCTTCAATCGCGTCAGATTTTATCTTAAAATACAAGAACTTTTCGTGGTTCTTGTCAATTTTTGTTGGTTTTCAGCTAATGAACTTATTTCAGTCAGCTGGATCTTTCTTCTTCAAAGCAAAAAGATTTTATCTTCAAATTCAAGAACTTTTCGTGGTTTTGTTGGTTTTCAGCAAATGAACATATTTCAGCGAGCTTGAAGTTTTTTCTTCAATAGCGTCAGATTTTATCTTAAAATACAAGAACTTTTCGTGGTTCTTGTCAATTTTTGTTGGTTTTCATCGAATGAACTTATTTCAGTCAGCTGGATCTTTCTTCTTCAAAGCAAAAAGATTTTATCTTCAAATTCAAGAACTTTTCGTGGTTTTGTTGGTTTTCAGCAAATGAACATATTTCAGCGAGCTTGAAGTTTTTTCTTCAATAGCGTCAGATTTTATCTTAAAATACAAGAACTTTTCGTGGTTCTTGTTAATTTTTGTTGGTTTTCATCTAATCAACTTGTTTCAGTCAGCGAGATCTTTCTTCTTTAAAGCAAAAAGATTTTATCTTCAAATACAAGAACTTTTCGTGGTTTTTTTGATTTTCAGCAAATGAACATATTTCAGCGAGCTTGAAGTTTTTTCTTCAATAGCGTCAGATTTTATCTTAAAATACAAGAACTTTTCGTGGTTCTTGTCAATTTTTGTTGGTTTTGATCTGATGAACTTCTTTCAGTCAGCTCGATCTTTCTACCTCAAAGCAAAAAGATTTTATCTTCAAATACAAGAACTTTTCGTGGTTTTGTTAATTTTCAGCAAATGAACATATTTCAGCGAGCGAGAAGTTTTTTCTTTAATAGCGTCAGATTTTATCTTAAAATACAAGAACTTTTCGTGGTTCTTGTCAATTTTTGTTGGTTTTCATCTTATGAACTTATTTCAGTCAGCTGGATCTTTCTTCTTCAAAGCAAAAAGATTTTATCTTCAAATTCAAGAACTTTTCGTGGTTTTGTTGGTTTTCAGCAAATGAACATATTTCAGCGAGCTTGAAGTTTTTTCTTCAATAGCGTCAGATTTTATCTTAAAATACAAGAACTTTTCGTGGTTCTTG
Source organism: Heptranchias perlo (assembly GCF_035084215.1). Classification (NCBI taxonomy): domain Eukaryota; kingdom Metazoa; phylum Chordata; class Chondrichthyes; order Hexanchiformes; family Hexanchidae; genus Heptranchias; species Heptranchias perlo. The sequence goes on from NC_090330.1 coordinate 80,442,534, forward strand.
TCAATTTTTGTTGGTTTTCATCGAATGAACTTATTTCAGTCAGCTGGATCTTTCTTCTTCAAAGCAAAAAGATTTTATCTTCAAATTCAAGAACTTTTCGTGGTTTTGTTGGTTTTCAGCAAATGAACATATTTCAGCGAGCTTGAAGTTTTTTCTTCAATAGCGTCAGATTTTATCTTAAAATACAAGAACTTTTCGTGGTTCTTGTTAATTTTTGTTGGTTTTCATCTAATCAACTTGTTTCAGTCAGCGAGATCTTTCTTCTTTAAAGCAAAAAGATTTTATCTTCAAATACAAGAACTTTTCGTGGTTTTTTTGATTTTCAGCAAATGAACATATTTCAGCGAGCTTGAAGTTTTTTCTTCAATAGCGTCAGATTTTATCTTAAAATACAAGAACTTTTCGTGGTTCTTGTCAATTTTTGTTGGTTTTGATCTGATGAACTTCTTTCAGTCAGCTCGATCTTTCTACCTCAAAGCAAAAAGATTTTATCTTCAAATACAAGAACTTTTCGTGGTTTTGTTAATTTTCAGCAAATGAACATATTTCAGCGAGCGAGAAGTTTTTTCTTTAATAGCGTCAGATTTTATCTTAAAATACAAGAACTTTTCGTGGTTCTTGTCAATTTTTGTTGGTTTTCATCTTATGAACTTATTTCAGTCAGCTGGATCTTTCTTCTTCAAAGCAAAAAGATTTTATCTTCAAATTCAAGAACTTTTCGTGGTTTTGTTGGTTTTCAGCAAATGAACATATTTCAGCGAGCTTGAAGTTTTTTCTTCAATAGCGGAAGATTTTATCTTAAAATACAAGAACTGTTCGTGGTTCTTGTCAATTTTTGTTGGTTTTGATCTGAAGAACTTCTTTCAGTCAGCTCGATCTTTCTACCTCAAAGCAAAAAGATTTTATCTTCAAATACAAGAACTTTTCGTGGTTTTGTTGGTTTTCAGCAAATGAACATATTTCAGCGAACGAGAAGTTTTTTCTTCAATCGCGTCAGATTTTATCTTAAAATACAATAACTTTTCGTGGTTCTGGTCAATTTTTGTTGGTTTTCATCGAATGAACTTATTTCAGTCAGCTGGATCTTTCTTCTTCAAAGCAAAAAGATTTTATCTTCAAATTCAAGAACTTTTCGTGGTTTTGTTGGTTTTCAGCAAATGAACATATTTCAGCGAGCTTGAAGTTTTTTCTTCAATAGCGTCAGATTTTATCTTAAAATACAAGAACTTTTCGTGGTTCTTGTCAATTTTTGTTGGTTTTGATCTGATGAACTTCTTTCAGTCAGCTCGATCTTTCTACCTCAAAGCAAAAAGATTTTATCTTCAAATACAAGAACTTTTCGTGGTTTTGTTAATTTTCAGCAAATGAACATATTTCAGCGAGCGAGAAGTTTTTTCTTTAATAGCGGAAGATTTTATCTTAAAATACAAGAACGTTTCGTGGTTCTGGTCAATTTTTGTTGGTTTTCATCTAATGAACTTATTTCAGTCAGCTAGATCTTTCTTCTTCAAAGCAAAAAGATTTTATCTTCAAATACAAGAACTTTTCGTGGTTTTGTTGATTTTCAGCAAATGAACATATTTCAGCGATCGAGAAGTTTTTTCTTCAATAGCGTCAGATTTTATCTTAAAATACAAGAACTTTTCGTGGTTCTTGTCAATTTTTGTTGGTTTTCATCTAATGAACTGATTTCAGTCAGCTGGATCTTTCTTCTTCAAAGCAAAAAGATTTTATCTTCAAATTCAAGAACTTTTCGTGGTTTTGTTGGTTTTCAGCAAATGAACATATTTCAGCGAGCTTGAAGTTTTTTCTTCAATAGCGTCAGATTTTATCTTAAAATACAAGAACTTTTCGTGGTTCTTGTCAATTTTTGTTGGTTTTGATCTGATGAACTTATTTCAGTCAGCTCGATCTTTCTACCTCAAAGCAAAAAGATTTTATCTTCAAATACAAGAACTTTTCGTGGTTTTGTTGGTTTTCAGCAAATGAACATATTTCAGCGAGCTAGAAGTTTTTTCTTCAATCGCGTCAGATTTTATCTTAAAATACAAGAACTTTTCGTGGTTCTTGTCAATTTTTGTTGGTTTTCATCTAATGAACTTATTTCAGTCAGCTGGATCTTTCTTCTTCAAAGCAAAAAGATTTTATCTTCAAATTCAAGAACTTTTCGTGGTTTTGTTGGTTTTCAGCAAATGAACATATTTCAGCGAGCTTGAAGTTTTTTCTTCAATAGCGTCAGATTTTATCTTAAAATACAAGAACTTTTCGTGGTTCTTGTCAATTTTTGTTGGTTTTCATCGAATGAACTTATTTCAGTCAGCTGGATCTTTCTTCTTCAAAGCAAAAAGATTTTATCTTCAAATTCAAGAACTTTTCGTGGTTTTGTTGGTTTTCAGCAAATGAACATATTTCAGCGAGCTTGAAGTTTTTTCTTCAATAGCGTCAGATTTTATCTTAAAATACAAGAACTTTTCGTGGTTCTTGTTAATTTTTGTTGGTTTTCATCTAATCAACTTGTTTCAGTCAGCGAGATCTTTCTTCTTTAAAGCAAAAAGATTTTATCTTCAAATACAAGAACTTTTCGTGGTTTTTTTGATTTTCAGCAAATGAACATATTTCAGCGAGCTTGAAGTTTTTTCTTCAATAGCGTCAGATTTTATCTTAAAATACAAGAACTTTTCGTGGTTCTTGTCAATTTTTGTTGGTTTTGATCTGATGAACTTCTTTCAGTCAGCTCGATCTTTCTACCTCAAAGCAAAAAGATTTTATCTTCAAATACAAGAACTTTTCGTGGTTTTGTTAATTTTCAGCAAATGAACATATTTCAGCGAGCGAGAAGTTTTTTCTTTAATAGCGTCAGATTTTATCTTAAAATACAAGAACTTTTCGTGGTTCTTGTCAATTTTTGTTGGTTTTCATCTTATGAACTTATTTCAGTCAGCTGGATCTTTCTTCTTCAAAGCAAAAAGATTTTATCTTCAAATTCAAGAACTTTTCGTGGTTTTGTTGGTTTTCAGCAAATGAACATATTTCAGCGAGCTTGAAGTTTTTTCTTCAATAGCGTCAGATTTTATCTTAAAATACAAGAACTTTTCGTGGTTCTTGTCAATTTTTGTTGGTTTTCATCGAATGAACTTATTTCAGTCAGCTGGATCTTTCTTCTTCAAAGCAAAAAGATTTTATCTTCAAATTCAAGAACTTTTCGTGGTTTTGTTGGTTTTCAGCAAATGAACATATTTCAGCGAGCTTGAAGTTTTTTCTTCAATAGCGTCAGATTTTATCTTAAAATACAAGAACTTTTCGTGGTTCTTGTTAATTTTTGTTGGTTTTCATCTAATCAACTTGTTTCAGTCAGCGAGATCTTTCTTCTTTAAAGCAAAAAGATTTTATCTTCAAATACAAGAACTTTTCGTGGTTTTTTTGATTTTCAGCAAATGAACATATTTCAGCGAGCTTGAAGTTTTTTCTTCAATAGCGTCAGATTTTATCTTAAAATACAAGAACTTTTCGTGGTTCTTGTCAATTTTTGTTGGTTTTGATCTGATGAACTTCTTTCAGTCAGCTCGATCTTTCTACCTCAAAGCAAAAAGATTTTATCTTCAAATACAAGAACTTTTCGTGGTTTTGTTAATTTTCAGCAAATGAACATATTTCAGCGAGCGAGAAGTTTTTTCTTTAATAGCGTCAGATTTTATCTTAAAATACAAGAACTTTTCGTGGTTCTTGTCAATTTTTGTTGGTTTTCATCTTATGAACTTATTTCAGTCAGCTGGATCTTTCTTCTTCAAAGCAAAAAGATTTTATCTTCAAATTCAAGAACTTTTCGTGGTTTTGTTGGTTTTCAGCAAATGAACATATTTCAGCGAGCTTGAAGTTTTTTCTTCAATAGCGGAAGATTTTATCTTAAAATACAAGAACTGTTCGTGGTTCTTGTCAATTTTTGTTGGTTTTGATCTGAAGAACTTCTTTCAGTCAGCTCGATCTTTCTACCTCAAAGCAAAAAGATTTTATCTTCAAATACAAGAACTTTTCGTGGTTTTGTTGGTTTTCAGCAAATGAACATATTTCAGCGAACGAGAAGTTTTTTCTTCAATCGCGTCAGATTTTATCTTAAAATACAATAACTTTTCGTGGTTCTTGTCAATTTTTGTTGGTTTTCATCTGATGAACTTGTTTCAGTCAGCCAGATCTTTCTTCTTTAATGCAAAAAGATTTTATCTTCAAATACAAGAACTTTTCGTGGTTTTGTTGATTTTCAGCAAATGAACATATTTCAGCGAGCTCAAAGTTTTTTCTTTAATAGCGGAAGATTTTATCTTAAAATACAAGAACTGTTCGTGGTTCTTGTCAATTTTTGTTGGTTTTGATCTGAAGAACTTCTTTCAGTCAGCTCGATCTTTCTACCTCAAAGCAAAAAGATTTTATCTTCAAATACAAGAACTTTTCGTGGTTTTGTTGGTTTTCAGCAAATGAACATATTTCAGCGAACTAGAAGTTTTTTCTTCAATCGCGTCAGATTTTATCTTAAAATACAAGAACTTTTCGTGGTTCTTGTCAATTTTTGTTGGTTTTCATCTAATGAACTTGTTTCAGTCAGCTAGATCTTTCTTCTTTAATGCAAAAAGATTTTATCTTCAATACAACAACTTTTCGTGGTTTTGTTGATTTTCAGCAAATGAACATATTTCAGCGAGCTCAAAGTTTTTTCTTTAATAGCGTCAGATTTTATCTTAAAATACAAGAACTTTTCGTGGTTCTTGTCAATTTTTGTTGGTTTTCATCTAATGAACTTGTTTCAGTCAGCTAGATCTTTCTTCTTCAAAGCAAAAAGATTTTATCTTCAAATACAAGAACTTTTCGTGGTTTTGTTGGTTTTCAGCAAATGAACATATTTCAGCGAGCTTGAAGTTTTTTCTTCAATAGCGTCAGATTTTATCTTAAAATACAAGAACTTTTCGTGGTTCTTGTCAATTTTTGTTGGTTTTGATCTGATGAACTTCTTTCAGTCAGCTCGATCTTTCTACCTCAAAGCAAAAAGATTTTATCTTCAAATACAAGAACTTTTCGTGGTTTTGTTAATTTTCAGCAAATGAACATATTTCAGCGAGCGAGAAGTTTTTTCTTTAATAGCGGAAGATTTTATCTTAAAATACAAGAACTTTTCGTGGTTCTGGTCAATTTTTGTTGGTTTTCATCTAATGAACTTATTTCAGTCAGCTAGATCTTTCTTCTTCAAAGCAAAAAGATTTTATCTTCAAATACAAGAACTTTTCGTGGTTATGTTAATTTTCAGCAAATGAACATATTTCAGCGAGCGAGAAGTTTTTTCTTTAATAGCGGAAGATTTTATCTTAAAATACAAGAACTTTTCGTGGCTCTGGTCAATTCTTCTGCTATCAAAGACAAAACTTTGAGCTCGCTGAAATATGTTAATTTGCTGAAAATCAACAAAACCACGAAAAGTTCTTGTATTTGAAGATAAAATCTTTTTGCATTAAAGTGGTTCTTTAAAGCAAAAAGATTTTATCTTCAAATACAAGAACTTTTCGTGGTTTTGTTGGTTTTCAGCAAATGAACATATTTCAGCGAGCTGGAAGTTTTTTCTTCAATCGCGTCAGATTTTATCTTAAAATACAATAACTTTTCGTGGTTCTTGTCAATTTTTGTTGGTTTTCATCTGATGAACTTGTTTCAGTCAGCTAGATCTTTCTTCTTTAATGCAAAAAGATTTTATCTTCAAATACAAGAACTTTTCGTGGTTTTGTTGATTTTCAGCAAATGAACATATTTCAGCGAGCTCAAAGTTTTTTCTTTAATAGCGGAAGATTTTATCTTAAAATACAAGAACTGTTCGTGGTTCTTGTCAATTTTTGTTGGTTTTGATCTGAAGAACTTCTTTCAGTCAGCTCGATCTTTCTACCTCAAAGCAAAAAGATTTTATCTTCAAATACAAGAACTTTTCGTGGTTTTGTTGGTTTTCAGCAAATGAACATATTTCAGCGAACGAGAAGTTTTTTCTTCAATCGCGTCAGATTTTATCTTAAAATACAAGAACTTTTCGTGGTTCTTGTCAATTTTTGTTGGATTTCATCTCATGAACTTGTTTCAGTCAGCTAGATCTTTCTTCTTTAATGCAAAAAGATTTTATCTTCAAATACAAGAACTTTTCGTGGTTTTGTTGATTTTCAGCAAATGAACATATTTCAGCGAGCTCAAAGTTTTTTCTTTAATAGCGTCAGATTTTATCTTAAAATACAAGAACTTTTCGTGGTTCTTGTCAATTTTTGTTGGTTTTGATCTGATGAACTTCTTTCAGTCAGCTAGATCTTTCTTCTTTAATGCAAAAAGATTTTATCTTCAAATACAAGAACTTTTCGTGGTTTTGTTGATTTTCAGCAAATGAACATATTTCAGCGAGCTCAAAGTTTTTTCTTTAATAGCGGAAGATTTTATCTTAAAATACAAGAACTGTTCGTGGTTCTTGTCAATTTTTGTTGGTTTTGATCTGAAGAACTTCTTTCAGTCAGCTCGATCTTTCTACCTCAAAGCAAAAAGATTTTATCTTCAAATACAAGAACTTTTCGTGGTTTTGTTGGTTTTCAGCAAATGAACATATTTCAGCGAACTAGAAGTTTTTTCTTCAATCGCGTCAGATTTTATCTTAAAATACAAGAACTTTTCGTGGTTCTTGTCAATTTTTGTTGGATTTCATCTAATGAACTTGTTTCAGTCAGCTAGATCTTTCTTCTTTAATGCAAAAAGATTTTATCTTCAAATACAAGAACTTTTCGTGGTTTTGTTGATTTTCAGCAAATGAACATATTTCAGCGAGCTCAAAGTTTTTTCTTTAATAGCGTCAGATTTTATCTTAAAATACAAGAACTTTTCGTGGTTCTTGTCAATTTTTGTTGGTTTTGATCTGATGAACTTCTTTCAGTCAGCTCGATCTTTCTACCTCAAAGCAAAAAGATTTTATCTTCAAATACAAGAACTTTTCGTGGTTTTGTTAATTTTCAGCAAATAAACATATTTCAGCGAGCGAGAAGTTTTTTCTTTAATAGCGTCAGATTTTATCTTAAAATACAAGAACTTTTCGTGGTTCTTGTCAATTTTTGTTGGTTTTCATCTAATGAACTTATTTCAGTCAGCTCGATCTTTCTTCTTTAATGCAAAAAGATTGTATCTTCAAATACAAGAACTTTTCGTGGTTTTGTTGATTTTCAGCAAATGAACATATTTCAGCGAGCTCAAAGCTTTTTCTTTAATAGCGGAAGGTTTTATCTTAAAATACAAGAACCTTTCGTGGTTCTTGTCAATTTTTGTTGGTTTTCATCTAATGAACTTATTTCAGTCAGCTCGATCTTTCTTCTTTAATGCAAAAAGATTATATCTTCAAATACAAGAACTTTTCGTGGTTTTGTTGATTTTCAGCAAATGAACATATTTCAGCGAGCTCAAAGCTTTTTCTTTAATAGCGGAAGGTTTTATCTTAAAATACAAGAACCTTTCGTGGTTCTTGTCAATTTTTGTTGGTTTTCATCTGATGAACTTATTTCAGTCAGCTAGATCTTTCTTCTTCAAAGCAAAATGATTTTATCTTCAAATACAAGAACTTTTCGTGGTTTTGTTGGTTTTCAGCAAATGAACATACTTCAGCGAGCGAGAAGTTTTTTCTTCAATAGCGTCAGATTTTATCTTAAAATACAAGAACTTTTCGTGGTTCTTGTCAATTTTTGTTGGTTTTCATCGAATGAACTTATTTCAGTCAGCTGGATCTTTCTTCTTCAAAGCAAAAAGATTTTATCTTCAAATTCAAGAACTTTTCGTGGTTTTGTTGGTTTTCAGCAAATGAACATATTTCAGCGAGCTTGAAGTTTTTTCTTCAATAGCGTCAGATTTTATCTTAAAATACAAGAACGTTTCGTGGTTCTGGTCAATTTTTGCTGGTTTTCATCTAATGAACTTATTTCAGTCAGCTCGATCTTTCTTCTTCAAAGCAAAAAGATTTTATCTTCAAATACAAGAACTTTTCGTGGTTTTGTTGATTTTCAGCAAATGAACATATTTCAGCGATCGAGAAGTTTTTTCTTCAATAGCGTCAGATTTTATCTTAAAATACAAGAACTTTTCGTGGTTCTTGTCAATTTTTGTTGGTTTTCATCTAATGAACTGATTTCAGTCAGCTGGATCTTTCTTCTTCAAAGCAAAAAGATTTTATCTTCAAATTCAAGAACTTTTCGTGGTTTTGTTGGTTTTCAGCAAATGAACATATTTCAGCGAGCTTGAAGTTTTTTCTTCAATAGCGTCAGATTTTATCTTAAAATACAAGAACTTTTCGTGGTTCTTGTCAATTTTTGTTGGTTTTGATCTGATGAACTTATTTCAGTCAGCTCGATCTTTCTACCTCAAAGCAAAAAGATTTTATCTTCAAATACAAGAACTTTTCGTGGTTTTGTTGGTTTTCAGCAAATGAACATATTTCAGCGAGCTAGAAGTTTTTTCTTCAATCGCGTCAGATTTTATCTTAAAATACAAGAACTTTTCGTGGTTCTTGTCAATTTTTGTTGGTTTTCATCTAATGAACTTATTTCAGTCAGCTGGATCTTTCTTCTTCAAATCAAAAAGATTTTATCTTCAAATTCAAGAACTTTTCGTGGTTTTGTTGGTTTTCAGCAAATGAACATATTTCAGCGAGCTTGAAGTTTTTTCTTCAATAGCGTCAGATTTTATCTTAAAATACAAGAACTTTTCGTGGTTCTTGTCAATTTTTGTTGGTTTTCATCGAATGAACTTATTTCAGTCAGCTGGATCTTTCTTCTTCAAAGCAAAAAGATTTTATCTTCAAATTCAAGAACTTTTCGTGGTTTTGTTGGTTTTCAGCAAATGAACATATTTCAGCGAGCTTGAAGTTTTTTCTTCAGTAGCGTCAGATTTTATCTTAAAATACAAGAACTTTTCGTGGTTCTTGTTAATTTTTGTTGGTTTTCATGTAATCAACTTGTTTCAGTCAGCGAGATCTTTCTTCTTTAAAGCAAAAAGATTTTATCTTCAAATACAAGAACTTTTCGTGGTTTTTTTGATTTTCAGCAAATGAACATATTTCAGCGAGCAAGAAGTTTTTTCTTTAATAGCGTCAGATTTTATCTTAAAATACAAGAACGTTTCGTGGTTCTTGTCAATTTTTGTTGGTTTTCATCTAATGAACTTATTTCAGTCAGCTGGATCTTTCTTCTTCAAAGCAAAAAGATTTTATCTTCAAATTCAAGAACTTTTCGTGGTATTGTTGGTTTTCAGCAAATGAACATATTTCAGCGAGCTTGAAGTTTTTTCTTCAATAGCGTCAGATTTTATCTTAAAATACAAGAACTTTTCGTGGTTCTTGTCAATTTTTGTTGGTTTTGATCTGATGAACTTCTTTCAGTCAGCTCGATCTTTCTACCTCAAAGCAAAAAGATTTTATCTTCAAATACAAGAACTTTTCGTGGTTTTGTTAATTTTCAGCAAATGAACATATTTCAGCGAGCGAGAAGTTTTTTCTTTAATAGCGTCAGATTTTATCTTAAAATACAAGAACTTTTCGTGGTTCTTGTCAATTTTTGTTGGTTTTCATCTAATGAACTTGTTTCAGTCAGCTAGATCTTTCTTCTTTAATGCAAAAAGATTTTATCTTCAAATACAAGAACTTTTCGTGGTTTTGTTGATTTTCAGCAAATGAACATATTTCAGCGAGCTCAAAGTTTTTTCTTTAATAGCGTCAGATTTTCTCTTAAAATACAAGAACTTTTCGTGGTTTTGTCAATTTTTGTTGGTTTTCATCTAATGAACTTGTTTCAGTCAGCTAGATCTTTCTTCTTTAATGCAAAAAGATTTTATCTTCAAATACAAGAACTTTTCGTGGTTTTGTTGATTTTCAGCAAATTAACATATTTCAGCGAGCTCAAAGTTTTTTCTTTAATAGCAGAAGATTTTATCTTAAAATACAAGAACTTTTCGTGGTTCTTGTCAATTTTTGTTGGTTTTCATCGAATGAACTTATTTCAGTCAGCTGGATCTTTCTTCTTCAAAGCAAAAAGATTTTATCTTCAAATTCAAGAACTTTTCGTGGTTTTGTTGGTTTTCAGCAAATGAACATATTTCAGCGAGCTGGAAGTTTTTTCTTCAATAGCGTCAGATTTTATCTTAAAATACAAGAACTTTTCGTGGTTCTTGTCAATTTTTGTTGGTTTTTATCTGATGAACTTCTTTCAGTCAGCTCGATCTTTCCACCTCAAAGCAAAAAGATTTTATCTTCAAATACAAGAACTTTTCGTGGTTATGTTAATTTTCAGCAAATGAACATATTTCAGCGAGCGAGAAGTTTTTTCTTTAATAGCGGAAGATTTTATCTTAAAATACAAGAACTTTTCGTGGTTCTGGTCAATTCTTCTGCTATCAAAGACAAAACTTTGAGCTCGCTGAAATATGTTAATTTGCTGAAAATCAACAAAACCACGAAAAGTTCTTGTATTTGAAGATAAAATCTTTTTGCATTAAAGTGGTTCTTTAAAGCAAAAAGATTTTATCTTCAAATACAAGAACTTTTCGTGGTTTTGTTGGTTTTCAGCAAATGAACATATTTCAGCGAGCTGGAAGTTTTTTCTTCAATCGCGTCAGATTTTATCTTAAAATACAATAACTTTTCGTGGTTCTTGTCAATTTTTGTTGGTTTTCATCTGATGAACTTGTTTCAGTCAGCTAGATCTTTCTTCTTTAATGCAAAAAGATTTTATCTTCAAATACAAGAACTTTTCGTTGTTTTGTTGATTTTCAGCAAATGAACATATTTCAGCGAGCTCAAAGTTTTTTCTTTAATAGCGGAAGATTTTATCTTAAAATACAAGAACTGTTCGTGGTTCTTGTCAATTTTTGTTGGTTTTGATCTGAAGAACTTCTTTCAGTCAGCTCGATCTTTGTACCTCAAAGCAAAAAGATTTTATCTTCAAATACAAGAACTTTTCGTGGTTTTGTTGGTTTTCAGCAAATGAACATATTTCAGCAAACTAGAAGTTTTTTCTTCAATCGCGTCAGATTTTATCTTAAAATACAAGAACTTTTCGTGGTTCTTGTCAATTTTTGTTGGTTTTCATCTAATGAACTTGTTTCAGTCAGCTAGATCTTTCTTCTTTAATGCAAAAAGATTTTATCTTCAAATACAAGAACTTTTCGTGGTTTTGTTGATTTTCAGCAAATGAACATATTTCAGCGAGCTCAAAGTTTTTTCTTTAATAGCGTCAGATTTTATCTTAAAATACAAGAACTTTTCGTGGTTCTTGTCAATTTTTGTTGGTTTTGATCTGATGAAGTTCTTTCAGTCAGCTCGATCTTTCTTCTTTAATGCAAAAAGATTGTATCTTCAAATACAAGAACTTTTCGTGGTTTTGTTGATTTTCAGCAAATGAACATATTTCAGCGAACTCAAAGCTTTTTCTTTAATAGCGGAAGGTTTTATCTTAAAATACAAGAACCTTTCGTGGTTCTTGTCAATTTTTGTTGGTTTTCATCTGATGAACTTATTTCAGTCAGCTAGATCTTTCTTCTTCAAAGCAAAATGATTTTATCTTCAAATACAAGAACTTTTCGTGGTTTTGTTGGTTTTCAGCAAATGAACATACTTCAGCGAGCTAGAAGTTTTTTCTTCAATAGCGTCAGATTTTATCTTAAAATACAAGAACTTTTCGTGGTTCTTGTCAATTTTTGTTGGTTTTCATCTAATGAACTTATTTCAGTCAGCTGGATCTTTCTTCTTCAAAGCAAAAAGATTTTATCTTCAAATTCAAGAACTTTTCGTGGTTTTGTTGGTTTTCAGCAAATGAACATATTTCAGCGAGCTTGAAGTTTTTTCTTCAATAGCGTCAGATTTTATATTAAAATACAAGAACTTTTCGTGGTTCTTGTCAATTTTTGTTGGTTTTCATCAAATCAACTTGTTTCAGTCAGCGAGATCTTTCTTCTTTAAAGCAAAAAGATTTTATCTTCAAATACAAGAACTTTTCGTGGTTTTTTTAGATATTCAGCAAATGAACATATTTCAGCGAGCAAGAAGTTTTTTCTTTAATAGCGTCAGATTTTATCTTAAAATACAAGAACTTTTCGTGTTTCTTGTCAATTTTTGTTGGTTTTCATCGAATGAACATGTTTCAGTCAGCTAGATCTTTCTTCTTTAATGCAAAAAGATTTTATCTTCAAATACAAGAACTTTTCGTGGTTTTGTTGATTTTCAGCAAATGAACATATTTCAGCGAGCAAGAAGTTTTTTCTTTAATAGCGGAAGGTTTTATCTTAAAATACAAGAACCTTTCGTGGTTCTTGTCAATTTTTGTTGGTTTTCATCTAATGAACTTATTTCAGTCAGCTGGATCTTTCTTCTTCAAAGCAAAAATATTTTATCTTTAAATACAAGAACTTTTCGTGGTTTTGTTGATTTTCAGCAAATGAACATATTTCAGCGAGCAAGAAGTTTTTTCTTTAATAGCGTCAGATTTTATCTTAAAATACAAGAACTTTTCGTGGTTCTTGTCAATTTTTGTTGGTTTTCATCTAATGAACTTATTTCAGTCAGCGAGATCTTTCTTCTTCAAAGCAAAAAGATTTTATCTTCAAATACAAGAACTTTTCGTGGTTTTGTTGATTTTCAGCAAATGAACATATTTCAGCGATCTAGCAGTTTTTTCTTCAATAGCGTCAGATTTTATCTTAAAATAGAAGAACTTTTCGTGGTTCTTGTCAATTTTTGTTGGTTTTTATCTGATGAACTTCTTTCAGTCAGCGAGATCTTTCTACCTCAAAGCAAAAAGATTTTATCTTCAAATACAAGAACTTTTCGTGGTTTTGTTGGTTTTCAGCAAATGAACATATTTCAGCGAGCTAGAAGTTTTTTCTTCAATCGCGTCAGATTTTATCTTAAAATACAAGAACTTTTCGTGGTTCTTGTCAATTTTTGTTGGTTTTCATCGAATGAACTTATTTCAGTCAGCTGGATCTTTCTTCTTCAAAGCAAAAAGATTTTATCTTCAAATTCAAGAACTTTTCGTGGTTTTGTTGGTTTTCAGCAAATGAACATATTTCAGCGAGCTTGAAGTTTTTTCTTCAATAGCGTCAGATTTTATCTTAAAATACAAGAACTTTTCGTGGTTCTTGTCAATTTTTGTTGGTTTTGATCTGATGAACTTCTTTCAGTCAGCTCGATCTTTCTACCTCAAAGCAAAAAGATTTTATCTTCAAATACAAGAACTTTTCGTGGTTTTGTTAATTTTCAGCAAATGAACATATTTCAGCGAGCGAGAAGTTTTTTCTTTAATAGCGGAAGATTTTATCTTAAAATACAAGAACGTTTCGTGGTTCTGGTCAATTTTTGTTGGTTTTCATCTAATGAACTTATTTCAGTCAGCTAGATCTTTCTTCTTCAAAGCAAAAAGATTTTATCTTCAAATACAAGAACTTTTCGTGGTTTTGTTGATTTTCAGCAAATGAACATATTTCAGCGATCGAGAAGTTTTTTCTTCAATAGCGTCAGATTTTATCTTAAAATACAAGAACCTTTCGTGGTTCTTGTCAATTTTTGTTGGTTTTCATCTAATGAACTGATTTCAGTCAGCTGGATCTTTCTTCTTCAAAGCAAAAAGATCTTATCTTCAAATTCAAGAACTTTTCGTGGTTTTGTTGGTTTTCAGCAAATGAACATATTTCAGCGAGCTTGAAGTTTTTTCTTCAATAGCGTCAGATTTTATCTTAAAATACAAGAACTTTTCGTGGTTCTTGTCAATTTTTGTTGGTTTTGATCTGATGAACTTCTTTCAGTCAGCTAGATCTTTCTTCTTTAATGCAAAAAGATTTTATCTTCAAATACAAGAACTTTTCGTGGTTTTGTTGATTTTCAGCAAATGAACATATTTCAGCGAGCTCAAAGTTTTTTCTTTAATAGCGGAAGATTTTATCTTAAAATACAAGAACTGTTCGTGGTTCTTGTCAATTTTTGTTGGTTTTGATCTGAAGAACTTCTTTCAGTCAGCTCGATCTTTCTACCTCAAAGCAAAAAGATTTTATCTTCAAATACAAGAACTTTTCGTGGTTTTGTTGGTTTTCAGCAAATGAACATATTTCAGCGAACTAGAAGTTTTTTCTTCAATCGCGTCAGATTTTATCTTAAAATACAAGAACTTTTCGTGGTTCTTGTCAATTTTTGTTGGATTTCATCTAATGAACTTGTTTCAGTCAGCTAGATCTTTCTTCTTTAATGCAAAAAGATTTTATCTTCAAATACAAGAACTTTTCGTGGTTTTGTTGATTTTCAGCAAATGAACATATTTCAGCGAGCTCAAAGTTTTTTCTTTAATAGCGTCAGATTTTATCTTAAAATACAAGAACTTTTCGTGGTTCTTGTCAATTTTTGTTGGTTTTGATCTGATGAACTTCTTTCAGTCAGCTCGATCTTTCTACCTCAAAGCAAAAAGATTTTATCTTCAAATACAAGAACTTTTCGTGGTTTTGTTAATTTTCAGCAAATAAACATATTTCAGCGAGCGAGAAGTTTTTTCTTTAATAGCGTCAGATTTTATCTTAAAATACAAGAACTTTTCGTGGTTCTTGTCAATTTTTGTTGGTTTTCATCTAATGAACTTATTTCAGTCAGCTCGATCTTTCTTCTTTAATGCAAAAAGATTGTATCTTCAAATACAAGAACTTTTCGTGGTTTTGTTGATTTTCAGCAAATGAACATATTTCAGCGAGCTCAAAGCTTTTTCTTTAATAGCGGAAGGTTTTATCTTAAAATACAAGAACCTTTCGTGGTTCTTGTCAATTTTTGTTGGTTTTCATCTAATGAACTTATTTCAGTCAGCTCGATCTTTCTTCTTTAATGCAAAAAGATTATATCTTCAAATACAAGAACTTTTCGTGGTTTTGTTGATTTTCAGCAAATGAACATATTTCAGCGAGCTCAAAGCTTTTTCTTTAATAGCGGAAGGTTTTATCTTAAAATACAAGAACCTTTCGTGGTTCTTGTCAATTTTTGTTGGTTTTCATCTGATGAACTTATTTCAGTCAGCTAGATCTTTCTTCTTCAAAGCAAAATGATTTTATCTTCAAATACAAGAACTTTTCGTGGTTTTGTTGGTTTTCAGCAAATGAACATACTTCAGCGAGCGAGAAGTTTTTTCTTCAATAGCGTCAGATTTTATCTTAAAATACAAGAACTTTTCGTGGTTCTTGTCAATTTTTGTTGGTTTTCATCGAATGAACTTATTTCAGTCAGCTGGATCTTTCTTCTTCAAAGCAAAAAGATTTTATCTTCAAATTCAAGAACTTTTCGTGGTTTTGTTGGTTTTCAGCAAATGAACATATTTCAGCGAGCTTGAAGTTTTTTCTTCAATAGCGTCAGATTTTATCTTAAAATACAAGAACGTTTCGTGGTTCTGGTCAATTTTTGCTGGTTTTCATCTAATGAACTTATTTCAGTCAGCTCGATCTTTCTTCTTCAAAGCAAAAAGATTTTATCTTCAAATACAAGAACTTTTCGTGGTTTTGTTGATTTTCAGCAAATGAACATATTTCAGCGATCGAGAAGTTTTTTCTTCAATAGCGTCAGATTTTATCTTAAAATACAAGAACTTTTCGTGGTTCTTGTCAATTTTTGTTGGTTTTCATCTAATGAACTGATTTCAGTCAGCTGGATCTTTCTTCTTCAAAGCAAAAAGATTTTATCTTCAAATTCAAGAACTTTTCGTGGTTTTGTTGGTTTTCAGCAAATGAACATATTTCAGCGAGCTTGAAGTTTTTTCTTCAATAGCGTCAGATTTTATCTTAAAATACAAGAACTTTTCGTGGTTCTTGTCAATTTTTGTTGGTTTTGATCTGATGAACTTATTTCAGTCAGCTCGATCTTTCTACCTCAAAGCAAAAAGATTTTATCTTCAAATACAAGAACTTTTCGTGGTTTTGTTGGTTTTCAGCAAATGAACATATTTCAGCGAGCTAGAAGTTTTTTCTTCAATCGCGTCAGATTTTATCTTAAAATACAAGAACTTTTCGTGGTTCTTGTCAATTTTTGTTGGTTTTCATCTAATGAACTTATTTCAGTCAGCTGGATCTTTCTTCTTCAAATCAAAAAGATTTTATCTTCAAATTCAAGAACTTTTCGTGGTTTTGTTGGTTTTCAGCAAATGAACATATTTCAGCGAGCTTGAAGTTTTTTCTTCAATAGCGTCAGATTTTATCTTAAAATACAAGAACTTTTCGTGGTTCTTGTCAATTTTTGTTGGTTTTCATCGAATGAACTTATTTCAGTCAGCTGGATCTTTCTTCTTCAAAGCAAAAAGATTTTATCTTCAAATTCAAGAACTTTTCGTGGTTTTGTTGGTTTTCAGCAAATGAACATATTTCAGCGAGCTTGAAGTTTTTTCTTCAGTAGCGTCAGATTTTATCTTAAAATACAAGAACTTTTCGTGGTTCTTGTTAATTTTTGTTGGTTTTCATGTAATCAACTTGTTTCAGTCAGCGAGATCTTTCTTCTTTAAAGCAAAAAGATTTTATCTTCAAATACAAGAACTTTTCGTGGTTTTTTTGATTTTCAGCAAATGAACATATTTCAGCGAGCAAGAAGTTTTTTCTTTAATAGCGTCAGATTTTATCTTAAAATACAAGAACGTTTCGTGGTTCTTGTCAATTTTTGTTGGTTTTCATCTAATGAACTTATTTCAGTCAGCTGGATCTTTCTTCTTCAAAGCAAAAAGATTTTATCTTCAAATTCAAGAACTTTTCGTGGTATTGTTGGTTTTCAGCAAATGAACATATTTCAGCGAGCTTGAAGTTTTTTCTTCAATAGCGTCAGATTTTATCTTAAAATACAAGAACTTTTCGTGGTTCTTGTCAATTTTTGTTGGTTTTGATCTGATGAACTTCTTTCAGTCAGCTCGATCTTTCTACCTCAAAGCAAAAAGATTTTATCTTCAAATACAAGAACTTTTCGTGGTTTTGTTAATTTTCAGCAAATGAACATATTTCAGCGAGCGAGAAGTTTTTTCTTTAATAGCGTCAGATTTTATCTTAAAATACAAGAACTTTTCGTGGTTCTTGTCAATTTTTGTTGGTTTTCATCTAATGAACTTGTTTCAGTCAGCTAGATCTTTCTTCTTTAATGCAAAAAGATTTTATCTTCAAATACAAGAACTTTTCGTGGTTTTGTTGATTTTCAGCAAATGAACATATTTCAGCGAGCTCAAAGTTTTTTCTTTAATAGCGTCAGATTTTCTCTTAAAATACAAGAACTTTTCGTGGTTTTGTCAATTTTTGTTGGTTTTCATCTAATGAACTTGTTTCAGTCAGCTAGATCTTTCTTCTTTAATGCAAAAAGATTTTATCTTCAAATACAAGAACTTTTCGTGGTTTTGTTGATTTTCAGCAAATTAACATATTTCAGCGAGCTCAAAGTTTTTTCTTTAATAGCAGAAGATTTTATCTTAAAATACAAGAACTTTTCGTGGTTCTTGTCAATTTTTGTTGGTTTTCATCGAATGAACTTATTTCAGTCAGCTGGATCTTTCTTCTTCAAAGCAAAAAGATTTTATCTTCAAATTCAAGAACTTTTCGTGGTTTTGTTGGTTTTCAGCAAATGAACATATTTCAGCGAGCTGGAAGTTTTTTCTTCAATAGCGTCAGATTTTATCTTAAAATACAAGAACTTTTCGTGGTTCTTGTCAATTTTTGTTGGTTTTTATCTGATGAACTTCTTTCAGTCAGCTCGATCTTTCCACCTCAAAGCAAAAAGATTTTATCTTCAAATACAAGAACTTTTCGTGGTTATGTTAATTTTCAGCAAATGAACATATTTCAGCGAGCGAGAAGTTTTTTCTTTAATAGCGGAAGATTTTATCTTAAAATACAAGAACTTTTCGTGGTTCTGGTCAATTCTTCTGCTATCAAAGACAAAACTTTGAGCTCGCTGAAATATGTTAATTTGCTGAAAATCAACAAAACCACGAAAAGTTCTTGTATTTGAAGATAAAATCTTTTTGCATTAAAGTGGTTCTTTAAAGCAAAAAGATTTTATCTTCAAATACAAGAACTTTTCGTGGTTTTGTTGGTTTTCAGCAAATGAACATATTTCAGCGAGCTGGAAGTTTTTTCTTCAATCGCGTCAGATTTTATCTTAAAATACAATAACTTTTCGTGGTTCTTGTCAATTTTTGTTGGTTTTCATCTGATGAACTTGTTTCAGTCAGCTAGATCTTTCTTCTTTAATGCAAAAAGATTTTATCTTCAAATACAAGAACTTTTCGTTGTTTTGTTGATTTTCAGCAAATGAACATATTTCAGCGAGCTCAAAGTTTTTTCTTTAATAGCGGAAGATTTTATCTTAAAATACAAGAACTGTTCGTGGTTCTTGTCAATTTTTGTTGGTTTTGATCTGAAGAACTTCTTTCAGTCAGCTCGATCTTTGTACCTCAAAGCAAAAAGATTTTATCTTCAAATACAAGAACTTTTCGTGGTTTTGTTGGTTTTCAGCAAATGAACATATTTCAGCAAACTAGAAGTTTTTTCTTCAATCGCGTCAGATTTTATCTTAAAATACAAGAACTTTTCGTGGTTCTTGTCAATTTTTGTTGGTTTTCATCTAATGAACTTGTTTCAGTCAGCTAGATCTTTCTTCTTTAATGCAAAAAGATTTTATCTTCAAATACAAGAACTTTTCGTGGTTTTGTTGATTTTCAGCAAATGAACATATTTCAGCGAGCTCAAAGTTTTTTCTTTAATAGCGTCAGATTTTATCTTAAAATACAAGAACTTTTCGTGGTTCTTGTCAATTTTTGTTGGTTTTGATCTGATGAAGTTCTTTCAGTCAGCTCGATCTTTCTTCTTTAATGCAAAAAGATTGTATCTTCAAATACAAGAACTTTTCGTGGTTTTGTTGATTTTCAGCAAATGAACATATTTCAGCGAACTCAAAGCTTTTTCTTTAATAGCGGAAGGTTTTATCTTAAAATACAAGAACCTTTCGTGGTTCTTGTCAATTTTTGTTGGTTTTCATCTGATGAACTTATTTCAGTCAGCTAGATCTTTCTTCTTCAAAGCAAAATGATTTTATCTTCAAATACAAGAACTTTTCGTGGTTTTGTTGGTTTTCAGCAAATGAACATACTTCAGCGAGCTAGAAGTTTTTTCTTCAATAGCGTCAGATTTTATCTTAAAATACAAGAACTTTTCGTGGTTCTTGTCAATTTTTGTTGGTTTTCATCTAATGAACTTATTTCAGTCAGCTGGATCTTTCTTCTTCAAAGCAAAAAGATTTTATCTTCAAATTCAAGAACTTTTCGTGGTTTTGTTGGTTTTCAGCAAATGAACATATTTCAGCGAGCTTGAAGTTTTTTCTTCAATAGCGTCAGATTTTATATTAAAATACAAGAACTTTTCGTGGTTCTTGTCAATTTTTGTTGGTTTTCATCAAATCAACTTGTTTCAGTCAGCGAGATCTTTCTTCTTTAAAGCAAAAAGATTTTATCTTCAAATACAAGAACTTTTCGTGGTTTTTTTAGATATTCAGCAAATGAACATATTTCAGCGAGCAAGAAGTTTTTTCTTTAATAGCGTCAGATTTTATCTTAAAATACAAGAACTTTTCGTGTTTCTTGTCAATTTTTGTTGGTTTTCATCGAATGAACATGTTTCAGTCAGCTAGATCTTTCTTCTTTAATGCAAAAAGATTTTATCTTCAAATACAAGAACTTTTCGTGGTTTTGTTGATTTTCAGCAAATGAACATATTTCAGCGAGCAAGAAGTTTTTTCTTTAATAGCGGAAGGTTTTATCTTAAAATACAAGAACCTTTCGTGGTTCTTGTCAATTTTTGTTGGTTTTCATCTAATGAACTTATTTCAGTCAGCTGGATCTTTCTTCTTCAAAGCAAAAATATTTTATCTTTAAATACAAGAACTTTTCGTGGTTTTGTTGATTTTCAGCAAATGAACATATTTCAGCGAGCAAGAAGTTTTTTCTTTAATAGCGTCAGATTTTATCTTAAAATACAAGAACTTTTCGTGGTTCTTGTCAATTTTTGTTGGTTTTCATCTAATGAACTTATTTCAGTCAGCGAGATCTTTCTTCTTCAAAGCAAAAAGATTTTATCTTCAAATACAAGAACTTTTCGTGGTTTTGTTGATTTTCAGCAAATGAACATATTTCAGCGATCTAGCAGTTTTTTCTTCAATAGCGTCAGATTTTATCTTAAAATAGAAGAACTTTTCGTGGTTCTTGTCAATTTTTGTTGGTTTTTATCTGATGAACTTCTTTCAGTCAGCGAGATCTTTCTACCTCAAAGCAAAAAGATTTTATCTTCAAATACAAGAACTTTTCGTGGTTTTGTTGGTTTTCAGCAAATGAACATATTTCAGCGAGCTAGAAGTTTTTTCTTCAATCGCGTCAGATTTTATCTTAAAATACAAGAACTTTTCGTGGTTCTTGTCAATTTTTGTTGGTTTTCATCGAATGAACTTATTTCAGTCAGCTGGATCTTTCTTCTTCAAAGCAAAAAGATTTTATCTTCAAATTCAAGAACTTTTCGTGGTTTTGTTGGTTTTCAGCAAATGAACATATTTCAGCGAGCTTGAAGTTTTTTCTTCAATAGCGTCAGATTTTATCTTAAAATACAAGAACTTTTCGTGGTTCTTGTCAATTTTTGTTGGTTTTGATCTGATGAACTTCTTTCAGTCAGCTCGATCTTTCTACCTCAAAGCAAAAAGATTTTATCTTCAAATACAAGAACTTTTCGTGGTTTTGTTAATTTTCAGCAAATGAACATATTTCAGCGAGCGAGAAGTTTTTTCTTTAATAGCGGAAGATTTTATCTTAAAATACAAGAACGTTTCGTGGTTCTGGTCAATTTTTGTTGGTTTTCATCTAATGAACTTATTTCAGTCAGCTAGATCTTTCTTCTTCAAAGCAAAAAGATTTTATCTTCAAATACAAGAACTTTTCGTGGTTTTGTTGATTTTCAGCAAATGAACATATTTCAGCGATCGAGAAGTTTTTTCTTCAATAGCGTCAGATTTTATCTTAAAATACAAGAACCTTTCGTGGTTCTTGTCAATTTTTGTTGGTTTTCATCTAATGAACTGATTTCAGTCAGCTGGATCTTTCTTCTTCAAAGCAAAAAGATTTTATCTTCAAATTCAAGAACTTTTCGTGGTTTTGTTGGTTTTCAGCAAATGAACATATTTCAGCGAGCTTGAAGTTTTTTCTTCAATAGCGTCAGATTTTATCTTAAAATACAAGAACTTTTCGTGGTTCTTGTCAATTTTTGTTGGTTTTGATCTGATCAACTTATTTCAGTCAGCTCGATCTTTCTACCTCAAAGCAAAAAGATTTTATCTTCAAATACAAGAACTTTTCGTGGTTTTGTTGGTTTTCAGCAAATGAACATATTTCAGCGAGCTCGAAGTTTTTTCTTCAATCGCGTCAGATTTTATCTTAAAATACAAGAACTTTTCGTGGTTCTTGTCAATTTTTGTTGGTTTTCATCTAATGAACTTATTTCAGTCAGCTGGATCTTTCTTCTTCAAATCAAAAAGATTTTATCTTCAAATTCAAGAACTTTTCGTGGTTTTGTTGGTTTTCAGCAAATGAACATATTTCAGCGAGCTTGAAGTTTTTTCTTCAATAGCGTCAGATTTTATCTTAAAATACAAGAACTTTTCGTGGTTCTTGTCAATTTTTGTTGGTTTTCATCGAATGAACTTATTTCAGTCAGCTGGATCTTTCTTCTTCAAAGCAAAAAGATTTTATCTTCAAATTCAAGAACTTTTCGTGGTTTTGTTGGTTTTCAGCAAATGAACATATTTCAGCGAGCTTGAAGTTTTTTCTTCAGTAGCGTCAGATTTTATCTTAAAATACAAGAACTTTTCGTGGTTCTTGTTAATTTTTGTTGGTTTTCATCTAATCAACTTGTTTCAGTCAGCGAGATCTTTCTTCTTTAAAGCAAAAAGATTTTATCTTCAAATACAAGAACTTTTCGTGTTTTTTTTGATTTTCAGCAAATGAACATATTTCAGCGAGCAAGAAGTTTTTTCTTTAATAGCGTCAGATTTTATCTTAAAATACAAGAACGTTTCGTGGTTCTTGTCAATTTTTGTTGGTTTTCATCTAATGAACTTATTTCAGTCAGCTGGATCTTTCTTCTTCAAAGCAAAAAGATTTTATCTTCAAATTCAAGAACTTTTCGTGGTATTGTTGGTTTTCAGCAAATGAACATATTTCAGCGAGCTTGAAGTTTTTTCTTCAATAGCGTCAGATTTTATCTTAAAATACAAGAACTTTTCGTGGTTCTTGTCAATTTTTGTTGGTTTTGATCTGATGAACTTCTTTCAGTCAGCTCGATCTTTCTACCTCAAAGCAAAAAGATTTTATCTTCAAATACAAGAACTTTTCGTGGTTTTGTTAATTTTCAGCAAATGAACATATTTCAGCGAGCGAGAAGTTTTTTCTTTAATAGCGTCAGATTTTATCTTAAAATACAAGAACTTTTCGTGGTTCTGGTCAATTCTTCTGCTATCAAAGACAAAACTTTGAGCTCGCTGAAATATGTTAATTTGCTGAAAATCAACAAAACCACGAAAAGTTCTTGTATTTGAAGATAAAATCTTTTTGCATTAAAGTGGTTCTTTAAAGCAAAAAGATTTTATCTTCAAATACAAGAACTTTTCGTGGTTTTGTTGGCTTTCAGCAAATGAACATATTTCAGCGAGCTAGAAGTTTTTTCTTCAATCGCGTCAGATTTTATCTTAAAATACAAGAACTTTTCGTGGTTCTTGTCAATTTTTGTTGGTTTTCATCTAATGAACTTGTTTCAGTCAGCTAGATCTTTCTTCTTTAATGCAAAAAGATTTTATCTTCAAATACAAGAACTTTTCGTGGTTTTGTTGATTTTCAGCAAATGAACATATTTCAGCGAGCTCAAAGTTTTTTCTTTAATAGCGGAAGATTTTATCTTAAAATACAAGAACTGTTCGTGGTTCTTGTCAATTTTTGTTGGTTTTGATCTGAAGAACTTCTTTCAGTCAGCTCGATCTTTCTACCTCAAAGCAAAAAGATTTTATCTTCAAATACAAGAACTTTTCGTGGTTTTGTTGGTTTTCAGCAAATGAACATATTTCAGCGAACTAGAAGTTTTTTCTTCAATCGCGTCAGATTTTATCTTAAAATACAAGAACTTTTCGTGGTTCTTGTCAATTTTTGTTGGTTTTCATCTAATGAACTTGTTTCAGTCAGCTAGATCTTTCTTCTTCAAAGCAAAAAGATTTTATCTTCAAATTCAAGAACTTTTCGTGGTTTTGTTGGTTTTCAGCAAATGAACATATTTCAGCGAGCTTGAAGTTTTTTCTTCAATAGCGTCAGATTTTATCTTAAAATACAAGAACTTTTCGTGGTTCTTGTCAATTTTTGTTGGTTTTGATCTGATGAACTTCTTTCAGTCAGCTCGATCTTTCTACCTCAAAGCAAAAAGATTTTATCTTCAAATACAAGAACTTTTCGTGGTTTTGTTAATTTTCAGCAAATGAACATATTTCAGCGAGCGAGAAGTTTTTTCTTTAATAGCGGAAGATTTTATCTTAAAATACAAGAACGTTTCGTGGTTCTGGTCAATTTTTGTTGGTTTTCATCTAATGAACTTATTTCAGTCAGCTAGATCTTTCTTCTTCAAAGCAAAAAGATTTTATCTTCAAATACAAGAACTTTTCGTGGTTTTGTTGATTTTCAGCAAATGAACATATTTCAGCGATCGAGAAGTTTTTTCTTCAATAGCGTCAGATTTTATCTTAAAATACAAGAACCTTTCGTGGTTCTTGTCAATTTTTGTTGGTTTTCATCTAATGAACTGATTTCAGTCAGCTGGATCTTTCTTCTTCAAAGCAAAAAGATTTTATCTTCAAATTCAAGAACTTTTCGTGGTTTTGTTGGTTTTCAGCAAATGAACATATTTCAGCGAGCTTGAAGTTTTTTCTTCAATAGCGTCAGATTTTATCTTAAAATACAAGAACTTTTCGTGGTTCTTGTCAATTTTTGTTGGTTTTGATCTGATCAACTTATTTCAGTCAGCTCGATCTTTCTACCTCAAAGCAAAAAGATTTTATCTTCAAATACAAGAACTTTTCGTGGTTTTGTTGGTTTTCAGCAAATGAACATATTTCAGCGAGCTAGAAGTTTTTTCTTCAATCGCGTCAGATTTTATCTTAAAATACAAGAACTTTTCGTGGTTCTTGTCAATTTTTGTTGGTTTTCATCTAATGAACTTATTTCAGTCAGCTGGATCTTTCTTCTTCAAATCAAAAAGATTTTATCTTCAAATTCAAGAACTTTTCGTGGTTTTGTTGGTTTTCAGCAAATGAACATATTTCAGCGAGCTTGAAGTTTTTTCTTCAATAGCGTCAGATTTTATCTTAAAATACAAGAACTTTTCGTGGTTCTTGTCAATTTTTGTTGGTTTTCATCGAATGAACTTATTTCAGTCAGCTGGATCTTTCTTCTTCAAAGCAAAAAGATTTTATCTTCAAATTCAAGAACTTTTCGTGGTTTTGTTGGTTTTCAGCAAATGAACATATTTCAGCGAGCTTGAAGTTTTTTCTTCAGTAGCGTCAGATTTTATCTTAAAATACAAGAACTTTTCGTGGTTCTTGTTAATTTTTGTTGGTTTTCATCTAATCAACTTGTTTCAGTCAGCGAGATCTTTCTTCTTTAAAGCAAAAAGATTTTATCTTCAAATACAAGAACTTTTCGTGTTTTTTTTGATTTTCAGCAAATGAACATATTTCAGCGAGCAAGAAGTTTTTTCTTTAATAGCGTCAGATTTTATCTTAAAATACAAGAACGTTTCGTGGTTCTTGTCAATTTTTGTTGGTTTTCATCTAATGAACTTATTTCAGTCAGCTGGATCTTTCTTCTTCAAAGCAAAAAGATTTTATCTTCAAATTCAAGAACTTTTCGTGGTATTGTTGGTTTTCAGCAAATGAACATATTTCAGCGAGCTTGAAGTTTTTTCTTCAATAGCGTCAGATTTTATCTTAAAATACAAGAACTTTTCGTGGTTCTTGTCAATTTTTGTTGGTTTTGATCTGATGAACTTCTTTCAGTCAGCTCGATCTTTCTACCTCAAAGCAAAAAGATTTTATCTTCAAATACAAGAACTTTTCGTGGTTTTGTTAATTTTCAGCAAATGAACATATTTCAGCGAGCGAGAAGTTTTTTCTTTAATAGCGTCAGATTTTATCTTAAAATACAAGAACTTTTCGTGGTTCTGGTCAATTCTTCTGCTATCAAAGACAAAACTTTGAGCTCGCTGAAATATGTTAATTTGCTGAAAATCAACAAAACCACGAAAAGTTCTTGTATTTGAAGATAAAATCTTTTTGCATTAAAGTGGTTCTTTAAAGCAAAAAGATTTTATCTTCAAATACAAGAACTTTTCGTGGTTTTGTTGGTTTTCAGCAAATGAACATATTTCAGCGAGCTTGAAGTTTTTTCTTCAATAGCGTCAGATTTTATATTAAAATACAAGAACTTTTCGTGGTTCTTGTCAATTTTTGTTGGTTTTCATCAAATCAACTTGTTTCAGTCAGCGAGATCTTTCTTCTTTAAAGCAAAAAGATTTTATCTTCAAATACAAGAACTTTTCGTGGTTTTTTAGATTTTCAGCAAATGAACATATTTCAGCGAGCAAGAAGTTTTTTCTTTAATAGCGTCAGATTTTATCTTAAAATACAAGAACTTTTCGTGGTTCTTGTCAATTTTTGTTGGTTTTCATCGAATGAACATGTTTCAGTCAGCTAGATCTTTCTTCTTTAATGCAAAAAGATTGTATCTTCAAATACAAGAACTTTTCGTGGTTTTGTTGATTTTCAGCAAATGAACATATTTCAGCGAGCTCAAAGTTTTTTCTTTAATAGCGGAAGGTTTTATCTTAAAATACAAGAACCTTTCGTGGTTCTTGTCAATTTTTGTTGGTTTTC
The DNA here is from genome assembly GCF_035084215.1 of Heptranchias perlo. Lineage (NCBI taxonomy): Eukaryota > Metazoa > Chordata > Chondrichthyes > Hexanchiformes > Hexanchidae > Heptranchias > Heptranchias perlo. The sequence goes on from NC_090330.1 coordinate 80,468,560, forward strand.
ATCTAATGAACTTATTTCAGTCAGCTAGATCTTTCTTCTTCAAAGCAAAAATATTTTATCTTTAAATACAAGAACTTTTCGTGGTTTTGTTGATTTTCAGCAAATGAACATATTTCAGCGAGCAAGAAGTTTTTTCTTTAATAGCGTCAGATTTTATCTTAAAATACAAGAACTTTTCGTGGTTCTTGTCAATTTTTGTTGGTTTTCATCTAATGAACTTATTTCAGTCAGCTAGATCTTTCTTCTTCAAAGCAAAAAGATTTTATCTTCAAATACAAGAACTTTTCGTGGTTTTGTTGATTTTCAGCAAATGAACATATTTCAGCGATCTAGCAGTTTTTTCTTCAATAGCGTCAGATTTTATCTTAAAATACAAGAACTTTTCGTGGTTCTTGTCAATTTTTGTTGGTTTTCATCTAATGAACTTATTTCAGTCAGCTGGATCTTTCTTCTTCAAAGCAAAAAGATTTTATCTTCAAATTCAAGAACTTTTCGTGGTTTTGTTGGTTTTCAGCAAATGAACATATTTCAGCGAGCTCAAAGTTTTTTCTTTAATAGCGGAAGGTTTTATCTTAAAATACAAGAACCTTTCGTGGTTCTTGTCAATTTTTGTTGGTTTTCATCTCATGAACTTATTTCAGTCAGCCAGATCTTTCTTCTTCAAAGCAAAAAGATTTTATCTTCAAATACAAGAACTTTTCGTGGTTTTGTTGGTTTTCAGCAAATGAACATATTTCAGCGAGCTTGAAGTTTTTTCTTCAATAGCGTCAGATTTTGTCTTAAAATACAAGAACTTTTCGTGGATCTTGTCAATTTTTGTTGGTTTTCATCTAATGAACTTATTTCAGTCAGCTGGATCTTTCTTCTTCAAAGCAAAAAGATTTTATCTTCAAATACAAGAACTTTTCGTGGTTTTGTTGGTTATCAGCAAATGAACATATTTCAGCGAACTAGAAGTTTTTTCTTCAATAGCGTCAGATTTTATCTTAAAATACAAGAACTTTTCGTGGTTCTTGTCAATTTTGTTGGTTTTCATCGAATGAACTTATTTCAGTCAGCTGGATCTTTCTTCTTCAAAGCAAAAAGATTTTATCTTCAAATTCAAGAACTTTTCGTGGTTTTGTTGGTTTTCAGCAAATGAACATATTTCAGCGAGCTTGAAGTTTTTTCTTCAATAGCGTCAGATTTTATCTTAAAATACAAGAACTTTTCGTGGTTCTTGTCAATTTTTGTTGGTTTTGATCTGAAGAACTTCTTTCAGTCAGCTCGATCTTTCTACCTCAAAGCAAAAAGATTTTATCTTCAAATACAAGAACTTTTCGTGGTTTTGTTGGTTTTCAGCAAATGAACATATTTCAGCGAGCTGGAAGTTTTTTCTTCAATAGCGTCAGATTTTATCTTAAAATACAAGAACTTTTCGTGGTTCTTGTCAATTTTTGTTGGTTTTCATCTAATGAACTTGTTTCAGTCAGCTAGATATTTCTTCTTTAATGCAAAAAGATTTTATCTTCAAATACAAGAACTTTTCGTGGTTTTGTTGATTTTCTGCAAATGAACATATTTCAGCGAGCAAGAAGTTTTTTCTTTAATAGCGTCAGATTTTATCTTAAAATACAAGAACTTTTCGTGGTTCTTGTCAATTTTTGTTGGTTTTCATCTAATGAACTTGTTTCAGTCAGCTCGATCTTTCTTCTTTAATGCAAAAAGATTTTATCTTCAAATACAAGAACTTTTCGTGGTTTTGTTGATTTTCAGCAAATGAACATATTTCAGCGAGCTGAAAGTTTTTTCTTCAATAGCGTCAGATTTTGTCTTAAAATACAAGAACTTTTCGTGGATCTTGTCAATTTTTGTTGGTTTTCATCTAATGAACTTATTTCAGTCAGCTGGATCTTTCTTCTTCAAAGCAAAAAGATTTTATCTTCAAATACAAGAACTTTTCGTGGTTTTGTTGGTTATCAGCAAATGAACATATTTCAGCGAGCTTGAAGTTTTTTCTTCAATAGCGTCAGATTTTGTCTTAAAATACAAGAACTTTTCGTGGATCTTGTCAATTTTTGTTGGTTTTCATCTAATGAACTTATTTCAGTCAGCTGGATCTTTCTTCTTCAAAGCAAAAAGATTTTATCTTCAAATACAAGAACTTTTCGTGGTTTTGTTGGTTATCAGCAAATGAACATATTTCAGCGAACTAGAAGTTTTTTCTTCAATAGCGTCAGATTTTATCTTAAAATACAAGAACTTTTCGTGGTTCTTGTCAATTTTGTTGGTTTTCATCGAATGAACTTATTTCAGTCAGCTGGATCTTTCTTCTTCAAAGCAAAAAGATTTTATCTTCAAATTCAAGAACTTTTCGTGGTTTTGTTGGTTTTCAGCAAATGAACATATTTCAGCGAGCTTGAAGTTTTTTCTTCAATAGCGTCAGATTTTATCTTAAAATACAAGAACTTTTCGTGGTTCTTGTCAATTTTTGTTGGTTTTGATCTGAAGAACTTCTTTCAGTCAGCTCGATCTTTCTACCTCAAAGCAAAAAGATTTTATCTTCAAATACAAGAACTTTTCGTGGTTTTGTTGGTTTTCAGCAAATGAACATATTTCAGCGAGCTGGAAGTTTTTTCTTCAATAGCGTCAGATTTTATCTTAAAATACAAGAACTTTTCGTGGTTCTTGTCAATTTTTGTTGGTTTTCATCTAATGAACTTGTTTCAGTCAGCTAGATATTTCTTCTTTAATGCAAAAAGATTTTATCTTCAAATACAAGAACTTTTCGTGGTTTTGTTGATTTTCTGCAAATGAACATATTTCAGCGAGCAAGAAGTTTTTTCTTTAATAGCGTCAGATTTTATCTTAAAATACAAGAACTTTTCGTGGTTCTTGTCAATTTTTGTTGGTTTTCATCTAATGAACTTGTTTCAGTCAGCTCGATCTTTCTTCTTTAATGCAAAAAGATTTTATCTTCAAATACAAGAACTTTTCGTGGTTTTGTTGATTTTCAGCAAATGAACATATTTCAGCGAGCTGAAAGTTTTTTCTTTAATAGCGGAAGATTTTATCTTAAAATACAAGAACTTTTCGTGGTTCTTGTCAATTTTTGTTGGTTTTCATCTAATGAACTTATTTCAGTCAGCTAGATCTTTCTTCTTCAAAGCAAAAAGATTTTATCTTCAAATGCAAGAACTTTTCGTGGTTTTGTTGGTTTTCAGCAAATGAACATATTTCAGCGAGCTTGAAGTTTTTTCTTCAATAGCGTCAGATTTTATCTTAAAATACAAGAACCTTTCGTGGTTCTTGTCAATTTTTGTTGGTTTTCATCGAATGAACTTATTTCAGTCAGCGAGATCTTTCTACCTCAAAGCAAAAAGATTTTATCTTCAAATACAAGAACTTTTCGTGGTTTTGTTGGTTTTCAGCAAATGAACATATTTCAGCGAGCTTGAAGTTTTTTCTTCAATAGCGTCAGATTTTGTCTTAAAATACAAGAACTTTTCGTGGATCTTGTCAATTTTTGTTGGTTTTCATCTAATGAACTTATTTCAGTCAGCTGGATCTTTCTTCTTCAAAGCAAAAAGATTTTATCTTCAAATACAAGAACTTTTCGTGGTTTTGTTGGTTATCAGCAAATGAACATATTTCAGCGAACTAGAAGTTTTTTCTTCAATAGCGTCAGATTTTATCTTAAAATACAAGAACTTTTCGTGGTTCTTGTCAATTTTGTTGGTTTTCATCGAATGAACTTATTTCAGTCAGCTGGATCTTTCTTCTTCAAAGCAAAAAGATTTTATCTTCAAATTCAAGAACTTTTCGTGGTTTTGTTGGTTTTCAGCAAATGAACATATTTCAGCGAGCTTGAAGTTTTTTCTTCAATAGCGTCAGATTTTATCTTAAAATACAAGAACTTTTCGTGGTTCTTGTCAATTTTTGTTGGTTTTGATCTGAAGAACTTCTTTCAGTCAGCTCGATCTTTCTACCTCAAAGCAAAAAGATTTTATCTTCAAATACAAGAACTTTTCGTGGTTTTGTTGGTTTTCAGCAAATGAACATATTTCAGCGAGCTTGAAGTTTTTTCTTCAATAGCGTCAGATTTTATCTTAAAATACAAGAACTTTTCGTGGTTCTTGTCAATTTTTGTTGGTTTTCATCTAATGAACTTGTTTCAGTCAGCTAGATATTTCTTCTTTAATGCAAAAAGATTTTATCTTCAAATACAAGAACTTTTCGTGGTTTTGTTGATTTTCTGCAAATGAACATATTTCAGCGAGCAAGAAGTTTTTTCTTTAATAGCGTCAGATTTTATCTTAAAATACAAGAACTTTTCGTGGTTCTTGTCAATTTTTGTTGGTTTTCATCTAATGAACTTGTTTCAGTCAGCTCGATCTTTCTTCTTTAATGCAAAAAGATTTTATCTTCAAATACAAGAACTTTTCGTGGTTTTGTTGATTTTCAGCAAATGAACATATTTCAGCGAGCTGAAAGTTTTTTCTTTAATAGCGGAAGATTTTATCTTAAAATACAAGAACTTTTCGTGGTTCTTGTCAATTTTTGTTGGTTTTCATCTAATGAACTTATTTCAGTCAGCTAGATCTTTCTTCTTCAAAGCAAAAAGATTTTATCTTCAAATGCAAGAACTTTTCGTGGTTTTGTTGGTTTTCAGCAAATGAACATATTTCAGCGAGCTTGAAGTTTTTTCTTCAATAGCGTCAGATTTTATCTTAAAATACAAGAACCTTTCGTGGTTCTTGTCAATTTTTGTTGGTTTTCATCGAATGAACTTATTTCAGTCAGCGAGATCTTTCTTCTTCAAAGCAAAAAGATTTTATCTTCAAATACAAGAACTTTTCGTGGTTTTGTTGGTTTTCAGCAAATGAACATATTTCAGCGAGCTAGAAGTTTTTTCTTCAATAGCGTCAGATTTTATCTTAAAATACAAGAACTTTTCGTGGTTCTTGTCAATTTTTGTTGGTTTTCATCGAATGAACTTATTTCAGTCAGCTAGATCTTTCTTCTTTAATGCAAAAAGATTTTATCTTCAAATACAAGAACTTTTCGTGGTTTTGTTGATTTTCAGCAAATGAACATATTTCAGCGAGCTCAAAGTTTTTTTTTTCATAGCAGAAGATTTTATCTTAAAATACAAGAACTTTTCGTGGTTCTTGTCAATTTTTGTTGGTTTTCATCTAATGAACTTATTTCAGTCAGCTAGATCTTTCTTCATCAAAGCAAAAAGATTTTATCTTCAAATACAAGAACTTTTCGTGGTTTTGTTGGTTTTCAGCAAATGAACATATTTCAGCGAGCAAGAAGTTTTTTCTTTAATAGCGTCAGATTTTATCTTAAAATACAAGAACTTTTCGTGGTTCTTGTCAATTTTTGTTGGTTTTCATCTAATGAACTTGTTTCAGTCAGCTAGATCTTTCTTCTTCAAAGCAAAAAGATTTTATCTTCAAATACAAGAACTTTTCGTGGTTTTGTTGATTTTCTGCAAATTAACATATTTCAGCGAGCTCAAAGTTTTTTCTTTAATAGAAGAAGATTTTATCTTAAAATACAAGAACTTTTCGTGGTTCTTGTCAATTTTTGTTGGTTTTCATCTAATGAACTTATTTCAGTCAGCTGGATCTTTCTTCTTCAAAGCAAAAAGATTTTATCTTCAAATACAAGAACTTTTCGTGGTTTTGTTGGTTTTCAGCAAATGAACATATTTCAGCGAACTAGAAGTTTTTTCTTCAATCGCGTCAGATTTTATCTTAAAATACAAGAACTTTTCGTGGTTCTTGTCAATTTTTGTTGGTTTTCATCGAATGAACTTATTTCAGTCAGCTGGATCTTTCTTCTTCAAAGCAAAAAGATTTTATCTTCAAATACAAGAACTTTTCGTGGTTTTGTTGGTTTTCAGCAAATGAACATATTTCAGCGAGCTTGAAGTTTTTTCTTCAATAGCGTCAGATTTTGTCTTAAAATACAAGAACTTTTCGTGGATCTTGTCAATTTTTGTTGGTTTTCATCTAATGAACTTATTTCAGTCAGCTGGATCTTTCTTCTTCAAAGCAAAAAGATTTTATCTTCAAATACAAGAACTTTTCGTGGTTTTGTTGGTTATCAGCAAATGAACATATTTCAGCGAACTAGAAGTTTTTTCTTCAATAGCGTCAGATTTTATCTTAAAATACAAGAACTTTTCGTGGTTCTTGTCAATTTTGTTGGTTTTCATCGAATGAACTTATTTCAGTCAGCTGGATCTTTCTTCTTCAAAGCAAAAAGATTTTATCTTCAAATTCAAGAACTTTTCGTGGTTTTGTTGGTTTTCAGCAAATGAACATATTTCAGCGAGCTTGAAGTTTTTTCTTCAATAGCGTCAGATTTTATCTTAAAATACAAGAACTTTTCGTGGTTCTTGTCAATTTTTGTTGGTTTTCATCTAATGAACTTATTTCAGTCAGCTCGATCTTTCTACCTCAAAGCAAAAAGATTTTATCTTCAAATACAAGAACTTTTCGTGGTTTTGTTGGTTTTCAGCAAATGAACATATTTCAGCGAGCTTGAAGTTTTTTCTTCAATAGCGTCAGATTTTATCTTAAAATACAAGAACTTTTCGTGGTTCTTGTCAATTTTTGTTGGTTTTCATCTAATGAACTTGTTTCAGTCAGCTAGATATTTCTTCTTTAATGCAAAAAGATTTTATCTTCAAATACAAGAACTTTTCGTGGTTTTGTTGATTTTCTGCAAATGAACATATTTCAGCGAGCAAGAAGTTTTTTCTTTAATAGCGTCAGATTTTATCTTAAAATACAAGAACTTTTCGTGGTTCTTGTCAATTTTTGTTGGTTTTCATCTAATGAACTTGTTTCAGTCAGCTCGATCTTTCTTCTTTAATGCAAAAAGATTTTATCTTCAAATACAAGAACTTTTCGTGGTTTTGTTGATTTTCAGCAAATGAACATATTTCAGCGAGCTGAAAGTTTTTTCTTTAATAGCGGAAGATTTTATCTTAAAATACAAGAACTTTTCGTGGTTCTTGTCAATTTTTGTTGGTTTTCATCTAATGAACTTATTTCAGTCAGCTAGATCTTTCTTCTTCAAAGCAAAAAGATTTTATCTTCAAATGCAAGAACTTTTCGTGGTTTTGTTGGTTTTCAGCAAATGAACATATTTCAGCGAGCTTGAAGTTTTTTCTTCAATAGCGTCAGATTTTATCTTAAAATACAAGAACCTTTCGTGGTTCTTGTCAATTTTTGTTGGTTTTCATCGAATGAACTTATTTCAGTCAGCGAGATCTTTCTTCTTCAAAGCAAAAAGATTTTATCTTCAAATACAAGAACTTTTCGTGGTTTTGTTGGTTTTCAGCAAATGAACATATTTCAGCGAGCTAGAAGTTTTTTCTTCAATAGCGTCAGATTTTATCTTAAAATACAAGAACTTTTCGTGGTTCTTGTCAATTTTTGTTGGTTTTCATCGAATGAACTTATTTCAGTCAGCTAGATCTTTCTTCTTTAATGCAAAAAGATTTTATCTTCAAATACAAGAACTTTTCGTGGTTTTGTTGATTTTCAGCAAATGAACATATTTCAGCGAGCTCAAAGTTTTTTTTTTCATAGCAGAAGATTTTATCTTAAAATACAAGAACTTTTCGTGGTTCTTGTCAATTTTTGTTGGTTTTCATCTAATGAACTTATTTCAGTCAGCTAGATCTTTCTTCATCAAAGCAAAAAGATTTTATCTTCAAATACAAGAACTTTTCGTGGTTTTGTTGGTTTTCAGCAAATGAAGATATTTCAGCGAGCAAGAAGTTTTTTCTTTAATAGCGTCAGATTTTATCTTAAAATACAAGAACTTTTCGTGGTTCTTGTCAATTTTTGTTGGTTTTCATCTAATGAACTTGTTTCAGTCAGCTAGATCTTTCTTCTTCAAAGCAAAAAGATTTTATCTTCAAATACAAGAACTTTTCGTGGTTTTGTTGATTTTCTGCAAATTAACATATTTCAGCGAGCTCAAAGTTTTTTCTTTAATAGAAGAAGATTTTATCTTAAAATACAAGAACTTTTCGTGGTTCTTGTCAATTTTTGTTGGTTTTCATCTAATGAACTTATTTCAGTCAGCTGGATCTTTCTTCTTCAAAGCAAAAAGATTTTATCTTCAAATACAAGAACTTTTCGTGGTTTTGTTGGTTTTCAGCAAATGAACATATTTCAGCGAACTAGAAGTTTTTTCTTCAATCGCGTCAGATTTTATCTTAAAATACAAGAACTTTTCGTGGTTCTTGTCAATTTTTGTTGGTTTTCATCGAATGAACTTATTTCAGTCAGCTGGATCTTTCTTCTTCAAAGCAAAAAGATTTTATCTTCAAATACAAGAACTTTTCGTGGTTTTGTTGGTTTTCAGCAAATGAACATATTTCAGCGAGCTTGAAGTTTTTTCTTCAATAGCGTCAGATTTTGTCTTAAAATACAAGAACTTTTCGTGGATCTTGTCAATTTTTGTTGGTTTTCATCTAATGAACTTATTTCAGTCAGCTGGATCTTTCTTCTTCAAAGCAAAAAGATTTTATCTTCAAATACAAGAACTTTTCGTGGTTTTGTTGGTTATCAGCAAATGAACATATTTCAGCGAACTAGAAGTTTTTTCTTCAATAGCGTCAGATTTTATCTTAAAATACAAGAACTTTTCGTGGTTCTTGTCAATTTTGTTGGTTTTCATCGAATGAACTTATTTCAGTCAGCTGGATCTTTCTTCTTCAAAGCAAAAAGATTTTATCTTCAAATTCAAGAACTTTTCGTGGTTTTGTTGGTTTTCAGCAAATGAACATATTTCAGCGAGCTTGAAGTTTTTTCTTCAATAGCGTCAGATTTTATCTTAAAATACAAGAACTTTTCGTGGTTCTTGTCAATTTTTGTTGGTTTTCATCGAATGAACTTATTTCAGTCAGCTAGATCTTTCTTCTTCAAAGCAAAAAGATTTTATCTTCAAATGCAAGAACTTTTCGTGGTTTTGTTGGTTTTCAGCAAATGAACATATTTCAGCGAGCTTGAAGTTTTTTCTTCAATAGCGTCAGATTTTATCTTAAAATACAAGAACCTTTCGTGGTTCTTGTCAATTTTTGTTGGTTTTCATCGAATGAACTTATTTCAGTCAGCGAGATCTTTCTTCTTCAAAGCAAAAAGATTTTATCTTCAAATACAAGAACTTTTCGTGGTTTTGTTGGTTTTCAGCAAATGAACATATTTCAGCGAGCTAGAAGTTTTTTCTTCAATAGCGTCAGATTTTATCTTAAAATACAAGAACTTTTCGTGGTTCTTGTCAATTTTTGTTGGTTTTCATCGAATGAACTTATTTCAGTCAGCTAGATCTTTCTTCTTTAATGCAAAAAGATTTTATCTTCAAATACAAGAACTTTTCGTGGTTTTGTTGATTTTCAGCAAATGAACATATTTCAGCGAGCTCAAAGTTTTTTTTTCATAGCAGAAGATTTTATCTTAAAATACAAGAACTTTTCGTGGTTCTTGTCAATTTTTGTTGGTTTTCATCTAATGAACTTATTTCAGTCAGCTAGATCTTTCTTCATCAAAGCAAAAAGATTTTATCTTCAAATACAAGAACTTTTCGTGGTTTTGTTGGTTTTCAGCAAATGAACATATTTCAGCGAGCAAGAAGTTTTTTCTTTAATAGCGTCAGATTTTATCTTAAAATACAAGAACTTTTCGTGGTTCTTGTCAATTTTTGTTGGTTTTCATCTAATGAACTTGTTTCAGTCAGCTAGATCTTTCTTCTTCAAAGCAAAAAGATTTTATCTTCAAATACAAGAACTTTTCGTGGTTTTGTTGATTTTCTGCAAATTAACATATTTCAGCGAGCTCAAAGTTTTTTCTTTAATAGAAGAAGATTTTATCTTAAAATACAAGAACTTTTCGTGGTTCTTGTCAATTTTTGTTGGTTTTCATCTAATGAACTTATTTCAGTCAGCTGGATCTTTCTTCTTCAAAGCAAAAAGATTTTATCTTCAAATACAAGAACTTTTCGTGGTTTTGTTGGTTTTCAGCAAATGAACATATTTCAGCGAACTAGAAGATTTTTCTTCAATCGCGTCAGATTTTATCTTAAAATACAAGAACTTTTCGTGGTTCTTGTCAATTTTTGTTGGTTTTCATCGAATGAACTTATTTCAGTCAGCTGGATCTTTCTTCTTCAAAGCAAAAAGATTTTATCTTCAAATACAAGAACTTTTCGTGGTTTTGTTGGTTTTCAGCAAATGAACATATTTCAGCGAGCTTGAAGTTTTTTCTTCAATAGCGTCAGATTTTGTCTTAAAATACAAGAACTTTTCGTGGATCTTGTCAATTTTTGTTGGTTTTCATCTAATGAACTTATTTCAGTCAGCTGGATCTTTCTTCTTCAAAGCAAAAAGATTTTATCTTCAAATACAAGAACTTTTCGTGGTTTTGTTGGTTATCAGCAAATGAACATATTTCAGCGAACTAGAAGTTTTTTCTTCAATAGCGTCAGATTTTATCTTAAAATACAAGAACTTTTCGTGGTTCTTGTCAATTTTGTTGGTTTTCATCGAATGAACTTATTTCAGTCAGCTGGATCTTTCTTCTTCAAAGCAAAAAGATTTTATCTTCAAATTCAAGAACTTTTCGTGGTTTTGTTGGTTTTCAGCAAATGAACATATTTCAGCGAGCTTGAAGTTTTTTCTTCAATAGCGTCAGATTTTATCTTAAAATACAAGAACTTTTCGTGGTTCTTGTCAATTTTTGTTGGTTTTGATCTGAAGAACTTCTTTCAGTCAGCTCGATCTTTCTACCTCAAAGCAAAAAGATTTTATCTTCAAATACAAGAACTTTTCGTGGTTTTGTTGGTTTTCAGCAAATGAACATATTTCAGCGAGCTGGAAGTTTTTTCTTCAATAGCGTCAGATTTTATCTTAAAATACAAGAACTTTTCGTGGTTCTTGTCAATTTTTGTTGGTTTTCATCTAATGAACTTGTTTCAGTCAGCTAGATATTTCTTCTTTAATGCAAAAAGATTTTATCTTCAAATACAAGAACTTTTCGTGGTTTTGTTGATTTTCTGCAAATGAACATATTTCAGCGAGCAAGAAGTTTTTTCTTTAATAGCGTCAGATTTTATCTTAAAATACAAGAACTTTTCGTGGTTCTTGTCAATTTTTGTTGGTTTTCATCTAATGAACTTGTTTCAGTCAGCTCGATCTTTCTTCTTTAATGCAAAAAGATTTTATCTTCAAATACAAGAACTTTTCGTGGTTTTGTTGATTTTCAGCAAATGAACATATTTCAGCGAGCTGAAAGTTTTTTCTTTAATAGCGGAAGATTTTATCTTAAAATACAAGAACTTTTCGTGGTTCTTGTCAATTTTTGTTGGTTTTCATCTAATGAACTTATTTCAGTCAGCTAGATCTTTCTTCTTCAAAGCAAAAAGATTTTATCTTCAAATGCAAGAACTTTTCGTGGTTTTGTTGGTTTTCAGCAAATGAACATATTTCAGCGAGCTTGAAGTTTTTTCTTCAATAGCGTCAGATTTTATCTTAAAATACAAGAACCTTTCGTGGTTCTTGTCAATTTTTGTTGGTTTTCATCGAATGAACTTATTTCAGTCAGCGAGATCTTTCTTCTTCAAAGCAAAAAGATTTTATCTTCAAATACAAGAACTTTTCGTGGTTTTGTTGGTTTTCAGCAAATGAACATATTTCAGCGAGCTTGAAGTTTTTTCTTCAATAGCGTCAGATTTTATCTTAAAATACAAGAACTTTTCGTGGTTCTTGTCAATTTTTGTTGGTTTTGATCTGAAGAACTTCTTTCAGTCAGCTCGATCTTTCTACCTCAAAGCAAAAAGATTTTATCTTCAAATACAAGAACTTTTCGTGGTTTTGTTGGTTTTCAGCAAATGAACATATTTCAGCGAGCTGGAAGTTTTTTCTTCAATAGCGTCAGATTTTATCTTAAAATACAAGAACTTTTCGTGGTTCTTGTCAATTTTTGTTGGTTTTCATCGAATGAACTTATTTCAGTCAGCTAGATCTTTCTTCTTTAATGCAAAAAGATTTTATCTTCAAATACAAGAACTTTTCGTGGTTTTGTTGATTTTCAGCAAATGAACATATTTCAGCGAGCTCAAAGTTTTTTTTTTCATAGCAGAAGATTTTATCTTAAAATACAAGAACTTTTCGTGGTTCTTGTCAATTTTTGTTGGTTTTCATCCAATGAACTTATTTCAGTCAGCTGGATCTTTCTTCTTCAATGCAAAAAGATTTTATCTTCAAATACAAGAACTTTTCGTGGTTTTGTTGATTTTCAGCAAATGAACATATTTCAGCGAGCTCAAAGTTTTTTCTTTAATAGCGGAAGGTTTTATCTTAAAATACAAGAACCTTTCGTGGTTCTTGTCAATTTTTGTTGGTTTTCATCTCATGAACTTATTTCAGTCAGCTAGATCTTTCTTCTTCAAAGCAAAAAGATTTTATCTTCAAATACAAGAACTTTTCGTGGTTTTGTTGGTTTTCAGCAAATGAACATATTTCAGCGAGCTAGAAGTTTTTTCTTCAATAGAGTCAGATTTTATCTTCAAATTCAAGAACTTTTCGTGGTTTTGTTGGTTTTCAGCAAATGAACATATTTCAGCGAGCTTGAAGTTTTTTCTTCAATAGCGTCAGATTTTATCTTAAAATACAAGAACTTTTCGTGGTTCTTGTCAATTTTTGTTGGTTTTGATCTGAAGAACTTCTTTCAGTCAGCTCGATCTTTCTACCTCAAAGCAAAAAGATTTTATCTTCAAATACAAGAACTTTTCGTGGTTTTGTTGATTTTCTGCAAATTAACATATTTCAGCGAGCTCAAAGTTTTTTCTTTAATTGCAGAAGATTTTATCTTAAAATACAAGAACTTTTCGTGGTTCTTGTCAATTTTTGTTGGTTTTCATCTAATGAACTTATTTCAGTCAGCTGGATCTTTCTTCTTCAAAGCAAAAAGATTTTATCTTCAAATACAAGAACTTTTCGTGGTTTTGTTGGTTTTCAGCAAATGAACATATTTCAGCGAACTAGAAGTTTTTTCTTCAATCGCGTCAGATTTTATCTTAAAATACAAGAACTTTTCGTGGTTCTTGTCAATTTTTGTTGGTTTTCATCGAATGAACTTATTTCAGTCAGCTGGATCTTTCTTCTTCAAAGCAAAAAGATTTTATCTTCAAATTCAAGAACTTTTCGAGGTTTTGTTGGTTTTCAGCAAATGAACATTTCAGCGAGCTTGAAGTTTTTTCTTCAATAGCGTCAGATTTTATCTTAAAATACAAGAACTTTTCGTGGTTCTTGTCAATTTTTGTTGGTTTTGATCTGAAGAACTTCTTTCAGTCAGCTCGATCTTTCTACCTCAAAGCAAAAAGATTTTATCTTCAAATACAAGAACTTTTCGTGGTTTTGTTGGTTTTCAGCAAATGAACATATTTCAGCGAGCTAGAAGTTTTTTCTTCAATAGCGTCAGATTTTATCTTAAAATACAAGATCTTTTCGTGGTTCTTGTCAATTTTTGTTGGTTTTCATCTAATGAACTTGTTTCAGTCAGCTCGATCTTTCTTCTTTAATGCAAAAAGATTTTATCTTCAAATACAAGAACTTTTCGTGGTTTTGTTGATTTTCAGCAAATGAACATATTTCAGCGAGCTGAAAGTTTTTTCTTTAATAGCGGAGGATTTTATCTTAAAATACAAGAACTTTTCGTGGTTCTTGTCAATTTTTGTTGGTTTTCATCTAATGAACTTATTTCAGTCAGCTAGATCTTTCTTCTTCAAAGCAAAAAGATTTTATCTTCAAATGCAAGAACTTTTCGTGGTTTTGTTGGTTTTCAGCAAATGAACATATTTCAGCGAGCGAGAAGTTTTTCCTTCAATGGCGTCAGATTTTATCTTAAAATACAAGAACCTTTCGTGGTTCTTGTCAATTTTTGTTGGTTTTCATCGAATGAACTTATTTCAGTCAGCGAGATCTTTCTTCTTCAAAGGAAAAAGATTTTATCTTCAAATACAAGAACTTTTCGTGGTTTTGTTGGTTTTCAGCAAATGAACATATTTCAGCGAGCTAGAAGTTTTTTCTTCAATAGCGTCAGATTTTATCTTAAAATACAAGAACTTTTCGTGGTTCTTGTCAATTTTTGTTGGTTTTCATCGAATGAACTTATTTCAGTCAGCTCGATGTTTCTTCTTTAATGCAAAAAGATTTTATCTTCAAATACAAGAACTTTTCGTGGTTTTGTTGATTTTCAGCAAATGAACATATTTCAGCGAGCTCAAAGTTTTTTTTTCCATAGCAGAAGATTTTATCTTAAAATACAAGAACTTTTCGTGGTTCTTGTCAATTTTTGTTGGTTTTCATCCAATGAACTTATTTCAGTCAGCTGGATCTTTCTTCTTCAATGCAAAAAGATTTTATCTTCAAATACAAGAACTTTTCGTGGTTTTGTTGATTTTCAGCAAATGAACATATTTCAGCGAGCTCAAAGTTTTTTCTTTAATAGCGGAAGGTTTTATCTTAAAATACAAGAACCTTTCGTGGTTCTTGTCAATTTTTGTTGGTTTTCATCTCATGAACTTATTTCAGTCAGCTAGATCTTTCTTCTTCAAAGCAAAAAGATTTTATCTTCAAATACAAGAACTTTTCGTGGTTTTGTTGGTTTTCAGCAAATGAACATATTTCAGCGAGCTAGAAGTTTTTTCTTCAATAGCGTCAGATTTTATCTTCAAATTCAAGAACTTTTCGTGGTTTTGTTGGTTTTCAGCAAATGAACATATTTCAGCGAGCTTGAAGTTTTTTCTTCAATAGCGTCAGATTTTATCTTAAAATACAAGAACTTTTCGTGGTTCTTGTCAATTTTTGTTGGTTTTGATCTGAAGAACTTCTTTCAGTCAGCTCGATCTTTCTACCTCAAAGCAAAAAGATTTTATCTTCAAATACAAGAACTTTTCGTGGTTTTGTTGATTTTCTGCAAATTAACATATTTCAGCGAGCTCAAAGTTTTTTCTTTAATAGCAGAAGATTTTATCTTAAAATACAAGAACTTTTCGTGGTTCTTGTCAATTTTTGTTGGTTTTCATCGAATGAACTTATTTCAGTCAGCTAGATCTTTCTTCTTTAATGCAAAAAGATTTTATCTTCAAATACAAGAACTTTTCGTGGTTTTGTTGATTTTCAGCAAATGAACATATTTCAGCGAGCTCAAAGTTTTTTTTTTCATAGCAGAAGATTTTATCTTAAAATACAAGAACTTTTCGTGGTTCTTGTCAATTTTTGTTGGTTTTCATCTAATGAACTTATTTCAGTCAGCTAGATCTTTCTTCTTCAAAGCAAAAAGATTTTATCTTCAAATACAAGAACTTTTCGTGGTTTTGTTGGTTTTCAGCAAATGAACATATTTCAGCGAGCAAGAAGTTTTTTCTTTAATAGCGTCAGATTTTATCTTAAAATACAAGAACCTTTCGTGGTTCTTGTCAATTTTTGTTGGTTTTCATCTAATGAACTTGTTTCAGTCAGCTAGATCTTTCTTCTTCAAAGCAAAAAGATTTTATCTTCAAATACAAGAACTTTTCGTGGTTTTGTTGATTTTCTGCAAATTAACATATTTCAGCGAGCTCAAAGTTTTTTCTTTAATAGCAGAAGATTTTATCTTAAAATACAAGAACTTTTCGTGGTTCTTGTCAATTTTTGTTGGTTTTCATCTAATGAACTTATTTCGGTCAGCTGGATCTTTCTTCTTCAAAGCAAAAAGATTTTATCTTCAAATACAAGAACTTTTCGTGGTTTTGTTGGTTTTCAGCAAATGAACATATTTCAGCGAACTAGAAGTTTTTTCTTCAATCGCGTCAGATTTCATCTTAAAATACAAGAACTTTTCGTGGTTCTTGTCAATTTTTGTTGGTTTTCATCGAATGAACTTATTTCAGTCAGCTGGATCTTTCTTCTTCAAAGCAAAAAGATTTTATCTTCAAATTCAAGAACTTTTCGAGGTTTTGTTGGTTTTCAGCAAATGAACATTTCAGCGAGCTTGAAGTTTTTTCTTCAATAGCGTCAGATTTTATCTTAAAATACAAGAACTTTTCGTGGTTCTTGTCAATCTTTGTTGGTTTTGATCTGAAGAACTTCTTTCAGTCAGCTCGATCTTTCTACCTCAAAGCAAAAAGATTTTATCTTCAAATACAAGAACTTTTCGTGGTTTTGTTGGTTTTCAGCAAATGAACATATTTCAGCGAGCTAGAAGTTTTTTCTTCAATAGCGTCAGATTTTATCTTAAAATACAAGAACTTTTCGTGGTTCTTGTCAATTTTTGTTGGTTTTCATCTAATGAACTTGTTTCAGTCAGCTAGATATTTCTTCTTTAATGCAAAAAGATTTTATCTTCAAATACAAGAACTTTTCGTGGTTTTGTTGATTTTCAGCAAATGAACATATTTCAGCGAGCAAGAAGTTTTTTCTTTAATTGCGTCAGATTTTATCTTAAAATACAAGATCTTTTCATGGTTCTTGTCAATTTTTGTTGGTTTTCATCTAATGAACTTGTTTCAGTCAGCTAGATCTTTCTTCTTTAATGCAAAAAGATTTTATCTTCAAATACAAGAACTTTTCGTGGTTTTGTTGATTTTCAGCAAATGAACATATTTCAGCGAGCTGAAAGTTTTTTCTTTAATAGCGGAGGATTTTATCTTAAAATACAAGAACTTTTCGTGGTTCTTGTCAATTTTTGTTGGTTTTCATCTAATGAACTTATTTCAGTCAGCTAGATCTTTCTTCTTCAAAGCAAAAAGATTTTATCTTCAAATGCAAGAACTTTTCGTGGTTTTGTTGGTTTTCAGCAAATGAACATATTTCAGCGAGCGAGAAGTTTTTTCTTCAATAGCGTCAGATTTTATCTTAAAATACAAGAACCTTTCGTGGTTCTTGTCAATTTTTGTTGGTTTTCATCAAATGAACTTATTTCAGTCAGCGAGATCTTTCTTCTTCAAAGCAAAAAGATTTTATCTTCAAATGCAAGAACTTTTCGTGGTTTTGTTGGTTTTCAGCAAATGAACATATTTCAGCGAGCGAGAAGTTTTTTCTTCAACAGCGTCAGATTTTATCTTAAAATACAAGAACTTTTCGTGGTTCTTGTCAATTTTTGTTGGTTTTCATCGAATGAACTTATTTCAGTCAGCTAGATCTTTCTTCTTTAATGCAAAAAGATTTTATCTTCAAATACAAGAACTTTTCGTGGTTTTGTTGATTTTCAGCAAATGAACATATTTCAGCGAGCTCAAAGTTTTTTTTTTCATAGCAGAAGATTTTATCTTAAAATACAAGAACTTTTCATGGTTCTTGTCAATTTTTGTTGGTTTTCATCCAATGAACTTATTTCAGTCAGCTGGATCTTTCTTCTTCAATGCAAAAAGATTTTATCTTCAAATACAAGAACTTTTCGTGGTTTTGTTGATTTTCAGCAAATGAACATATTTCAGCGAGCTCAAAGTTTTTTCTTTAATAGCGGAAGGTTTTATCTTAAAATACAAGAACCTTTCGTGGTTCTTGTCAATTTTTGTTGGTTTTCATCTCATGAACTTATTTCAGTCAGCTAGATCTTTCTTCTTCAAAGCAAAAAGATTTTATCTTCAAATACAAGAACTTTTCGTGGTTTTGTTGGTTTTCAGCAAATGAACATATTTCAGCGAGCTAGAAGTTTTTTCTTCAATAGCGTCAGATTTTATCTTCAAATTCAAGAACTTTTCGTGGTTTTGTTGGTTTTCAGCAAATGAACATATTTCAGCGAGCTTGAAGTTTTTTCTTCAATAGCGTCAGATTTTATCTTAAAATACAAGAACTTTTCGTGGTTCTTGTCAATTTTTGTTGGTTTTGATCTGAAGAACTTCTTTCAGTCAGCTCGATCTTTCTACCTCAAAGCAAAAAGATTTTATCTTCAAATACAAGAACTTTTCGTGGTTTTGTTGATTTTCTGCAAATTAACATATTTCAGCGAGCTCAAAGTTTTTTCTTTAATAGCAGAA
Organism: Heptranchias perlo; assembly: GCF_035084215.1. NCBI lineage: Eukaryota > Metazoa > Chordata > Chondrichthyes > Hexanchiformes > Hexanchidae > Heptranchias > Heptranchias perlo. The sequence continues at coordinate 80,486,587 of NC_090330.1, forward strand.
GATTTTATCTTAAAATACAAGAACTTTTCGTGGTTCTTGTCAATTTTTGTTGGTTTTCATCTAATGAACTTATTTCAGTCAGCTGGATCTTTCTTCTTCAAAGCAAAAAGATTTTATCTTCAAATACAAGAACTTTTCGTGGTTTTGTTGGTTTTCAGCAAATGAACATATTTCAGCGAACTAGAAGTTTTTTCTTCAATCGCGTCAGATTTTATCTTAAAATACAAGAACTTTTCGTGGTTCTTGTCAATTTTTGTTGGTTTTCATCTAATGAACTTGTTTCAGTCAGCTAGATATTTCTTCTTTAATGCAAAAAGATTTTATCTTCAAATACAAGAACTTTTCGTGGTTTTGTTGATTTTCAGCAAATGAACATATTTCAGCGAGCAAGAAGTTTTTTCTTTAATTGCGTCAGATTTTATCTTAAAATACAAGATCTTTTCGTGGTTCTTGTCAATTTTTGTTGGTTTTCATCTAATGAACTTGTTTCAGTCAGCTCGATCTTTCTTCTTTAATGCAAAAAGATTTTATCTTCAAATACAAGAACTTTTCGTGGTTTTGTTGATTTTCAGCAAATGAACATATTTCAGCGAGCGAGAAGTTTTTTCTTCAATAGCGTCAGATTTTATCTTAAAATACAAGAACCTTTCGTGGTTCTTGTCAATTTTTGTTGGTTTTCATCGAATGAACTTATTTCAGTCAGCGAGATCTTTCTTCTTCAAAGCAAAAAGATTTTATCTTCAAATACAAGAACTTTTCGTGGTTTTGTTGGTTTTCAGCAAATGAACATATTTCAGCGAGCTAGAAGTTTTTTCTTCAATAGCGTCAGATTTTATCTTAAAATACAAGAACTTTTCGTGGTTCTTGTCAATTTTTGTTGGTTTTCATCGAATGAACTTATTTCAGTCAGCTAGATCTTTCTTCTTTAATGCAAAAAGATTTTATCTTCAAATACAAGAACTTTTCGTGGTTTTGTTGATTTTCAGCAAATGAACATATTTCAGCGAGCTCAAAGTTTTTTTTTTCATAGCAGAAGATTTTATCTCAAAATACAAGAACTTTTCGTGGTTCTTGTCAATTTTTGTTGGTTTTCATCTAATGAACTTATTTCAGTCAGCTAGATCTTTCTTCTTCAAAGCGAAAAGATTTTATCTTCAAATACAAGAACTTTTCGTGGTTTTGTTGGTTTTCAGCAAATGAACATATTTCAGCGAGCTAGAAGTTTTTTCTTCAATAGCGTCAGATTTTATCTTAAAATACAAGAACTTTTTGTGGTTCTTGTCAATTTTTGTTGGTTTTCATCTAATGAACTTGTTTCAGTTATCTAGATCTTTCTTCTTTAATGCAAAAAGATTTTATCTTCAAATACAAGAACTTTTCGTGGTTTTGTTGATTTTCAGCAAATGAACATATTTCAGCGAGCTCAAAGTTTTTTCTTTAATAGCGTCAGATTTTATCTTAAAATACAAGAACTTTTCGTGGTTCTTGTCAATTTTTGTTGGTTTTCATCTAATGAACTTGTTTCAGTCAGCTAGATCTTTCTTCTTTAATGCAAAAAGATTTTATCTTCAAATACAAGAACTTTTCGTGGTTTTGTTGATTTTCAGCAAATGAACATATTTCAGCGAGCTCAAAGTTTTTTCTTTAATAGCGTCAGATTTTTTCTTAAAATACAAGAACTTTTCGTGGTTCTTGTCAATTTTTGTTGGTTTTCATCTAATGAACTTGTTTCAGTCAGCTAGATCTTTCTTCTTTAATGCAAAAAGATTTTATCTTCAAATACAAGAACTTTTCGTGGTTTTGTTGATTTTCAGCAAATTAACATATTTCAGCGAGCTCAAAGTTTTTTCTTTAATAGCAGAAGATTTTATCTTAAAATACAAGAACTTTTCGTGGTTCTTGTCAATTTTTGTTGGTTTTCATCGAATGAACTTATTTCAGTCAGCTGGATCTTTCTTCTTCAAAGCAAAAAGATTTTATCTTCAAATTCAAGAACTTTTCGTGGTTTTGTTGGTTTTCAGCAAATGAACATATTTCAGCGAGCTAGAAGTTTTTTCTTCAATAGCGTCAGATTTTATCTTAAAATACAAGAACTTTTCGTGGTTCTTGTCAATTTTTGTTGGTTTTCATCGAATGAACTTATTTCAGTCAGCTGGATCTTTCTTCTTCAAAGCAAAAAGATTTTATCTTCAAATTCAAGAACTTTTCGTGGTTTTGTTGGTTTTCAGCAAATGAACATATTTCAGCGAGCTTGAAGTTTTTTCTTCAATAGCGTCAGATTTTATCTTAAAATACAAGAACTTTTCTTGGTTCTTGTCAATTTTTGTTGGTTTTGATCTGATGAACTTCTTTCAGTCAGCTCGATCTTTCTACCTCAAAGCATAAAGATTTTATCTTCAAATACAAGAACTTTTCGTGGTTTTGTTAATTTTCAGCAAATGAACATATTTCAGCGAGCGAGAAGTTTTTTCTTTAATAGCGGAAGATTTTATCTTAAAATACAAGAACGTTTCGTGGTTCTGGTCAATTTTTGTTGGTTTTCATCTAATGAACTTATTTCAGTCAGCTAGATCTTTCTTCTTCAAAGCAAAAAGATTTTATCTTCAAATACAAGAACTTTTCGTGGTTTTGTTGATTTTCAGCAAATGAACATATTTCAGCGATCGAGAAGTTTTTTCTTCAATAGCGTCAGATTTTATCTTAAAATACAAGAACTTTTCGTGGTTCTTGTCAATTTTTGTTGGTTTTCATCTAATGAACTGATTTCAGTCAGCAAATGAACATATTTCAGCGAGCTCAAAGTTTTTTCTTTAATAGCGTCAGATTTTATCTTAAAATACAAGAACTTTTCGTGGTTCTTGTCAATTTTTGTTGGTTTTCATCTAATGAACTTGTTTCAGTCAGCTGGATCTTTCTTCTTTAATGCAAAAAGATTTTATCTTCAAATACAAGAACTTTTCGTGGTTTTGTTGATTTTCAGCAAATTAACATATTTCAGCGAGCTCAAAGTTTTTTCTTTAATAGCAGAAGATTTTATCTTAAAATACAAGAACTTTTCGTGGTTCTTGTCAATTTTTGTTGGTTTTCATCTAATGAACTTATTTCAGTCATCTAGATCTTTGTTCTTCAAAGCAAAAAGATTTTATCTTCAAATTCAAGAACTTTTCGTGGTTTTGTTGGTTTTCAGCAAATGAACATATTTCAGCGAGCGAGAAGTTTTTTCTTCAATAGCGTCAGAATTTATCTTAAAATACAAGAATTTTTCGTGGTTTTGTTGATTTTCAGCAAATGAACATATTTCAGCGAGCTCAAAGTTTTCGTGGTTTTGTTGATTTTCAGCAAATGAACATATTTCAGCGAGCTGAAAGTTTTTTCTTTAATAGCTGAAGATTTTATCTTAAAATACAAGAACTTTTCGTGGTTCTTGTCAATTTTTGTTGGTTTTCATCTAATGAACTTATTTCAGTCAGCTAGATCTTTCTTCTTCAAAGCAAAAAGATTTTATCTTCAAATACAAGAACTTTTCGTGGTTTTGTTGGTTTTCAGCAAATGAACATATTTCAGCGAGCTAGAAGTTTTTTCTTCAATCGCGTCAGATTTTATCTTAAAATAGAAGAACTTTTCGTGGTTCTTGTCAATTTTTGTTGGTTTTCAGCGAATGAACTTATTTCAGTCAGCTGGATCTTTCTTCTTCAAAGCAAAAAGATTTTATCTTCAAATTCAAGAACTTTTCGTGGTTTTGTTGGTTTTCAGCAAATGAACATATTTCAGCGAGCTTGAAGTTTTTTCTTCAATAGCGTCAGATTTTATCTTAAAATACAAGAACTTTTCGTGGTTCTTGTCAATTTTTGTTGGTTTTGATCTGAAGAACTTCTTTCAGTCAGCTCGATCTTTCTACCTCAAAGCAAAAAGATTTTATCTTCAAATACAAGAACTTTTCGTGGTTTTGTTAATTTTCAGCAAATGAACATATTTCAGCGAGCGAGAAGTTTTTTCTTTAATAGCGTCAGATTTTATCTTAAAATACAAGAACTTTTCGTGGTTCTTGTCAATTTTTGTTGGTTTTCATCCAATGAACTTGTTTCAGTCAGCTAGATCTTTCTTCTTTAATGCAAAAAGATTTTATCTTCAAATACAAGAACTTTTCGTGGTTTTGTTGATTTTCAGCAAATGAACATATTTCAGCGAGCTCAAAGTTTTTTCTTTAATAGCGTCAGATTTTATCTTAAAATACAAGAACTTTTCGTGGTTCTTGTCAATTTTTGTTGGTTTTCATCTAATGAACTTGTTTCAGTCAGCTAGATCTTTCTTCTTTAATGCAAAAAGATTTTATCTTCAAATACAAGAACTTTTCGTGGTTTTGTTGATTTTCAGCAAATTAACATATTTCAGCGAGCTCAAAGTTTTTTCTTTAATAGCAGAAGATTTTATCTTAAAATACAAGAACTTTTCGTGGTTCTTGTCAATTTTTGTTGGTTTTCATCTAATGAACTTATTTCAGTCATCCAGATCTTTCTTCTTCAAAGCAAAAAGATTTTATCTTCAAATTCAAGAACTTTTCGTGGTTTTGTTGGTTTTCAGCAAATGAACATATTTCAGCGAGCGAGAAGTTTTTTCTTCAATAGCGTCAGAATTTATCTTAAAATACAAGAACTTTTCGTGGTTCTTGTCAATTTTTGTTGGTTTTCATCTAATGAACTTGTTTCGGTCAGCTAGATCTTTCGACCTCAAAGCAAAAAGATTTTATCTTCAAATACAAGAACTTTTCGTGGTTCTTGTCAATTTTTGTTGGTTTTCATCTAATGAACTTGTTTCAGTCAGCTGGATCTTTCTTCTTTCATGCAAAAAGATTTTATCTTCAAATACAAGAACTTTTCGTGGTTTTGTTGATTTTCAGCAAATGAACATATTTCAGCGAGCTCAAAGTTTTTTCTTTGATAGCAGAAGATTTTATCTTAAAATACAAGAACTTTTCGTGGTTCTTGTCAATTTTTGTTGGTTTTCATCTAATGAACTTGTTTCAGTCAGCTAGATCTTTCTTCTTTAATGCAAAAAGATTTTATCTTCAAATACAAGAACTTTTCGTGGTTTTGTTGGTTTTCAGCAAATGAACATATTTCAGCGAGCGAGAAGTTTTTTCTTTAATAGTGTCAGATTTTATCTTAAAATACAAGAACTTTTCGTGGTTCTTGTCAATTTTTGTTGGTTTTCATCTAATGAACTTGTTTCAGTCAGCTAGATCTTTCTTCTTTAATGCAAAAAGATTTTATCTTCAAATACAAGAACTTTTCGTGGTTTTGTTGATTTTCAGCAAATTAACATATTTCAGCGAGCTCAAAGTTTTTTCTTTAATAGCAGAAGATTTTATCTTAAAATACAAGAACTTTTCGTGGTTCTTGTCAATTTTTGTTGGTTTTCATCTAATGAACTTATTTCAGTCAGCTAGATCTTTCTTCTTCAAAGCAAAAAGATTTTATCTTCAAATACAAGAACTTTTCGTGGTTTTGTTGGTTTTCAGCAAATGAACATATTTCAGCGAGCTGGAAGTTTTTTCTTCAATCGCGTCAGATTTTATCTTAAAATAGAAGAACTTTTCGTGGTTCTTGTCAATTTTTGTTGGTTTTCATCGAATGAACTTATTTCAGTCAGCTGGATCTTTCTTCTTCAAAGCAAAAAGATTTTATCTTCAAATTCAAGAACTTTTCGTGGTTTTGTTGGTTTTCAGCAAATGAACATATTTCAGCGAGCTTGAAGTTTTTTCTTCAATAGCGTCAGATTTTATCTTAAAATACAAGAACTTTTCGTGGTTCTTGTCAATTTTTGTTGGTTTTGATCTGAAGAACTTCTTTCAGTCAGCTCGATCTTTCTACCTCAAAGCAAAAAGATTTTATCTTCAAATACAAGAACTTTTCGTGGTTTTGTTAATTTTCAGCAAATGAACATATTTCAGCGAGCGAGAAGTTTTTTCTTTAATAGCGTCAGATTTTATCTTAAAATACAAGAACTTTTCGTGGTTCTTGTCAATTTTTGTTGGTTTTCATCTAATGAACTTGTTTCAGTCAGCTAGATCTTTCTTCTTTAATGCAAAAAGATTTTATCTTCAAATACAAGAACTTTTCGTGGTTTTGTTGGTTTTCAGCAAATGAACATATTTCAGCGAGCTCAAAGTTTTTTCTTTAATAGCGTCAGATTTTATCTTAAAATACAAGAACTTTTCGTGGTTCTTGTCAATTTTTGTTGGTTTTCATCTAATGAACTTGTTTCAGTCAGCTAGATCTTTCTTCTTTAATGCAAAAAGATTTTATCTTCAAATACAAGAACTTTTCGTGGTTTTGTTGATTTTCAGCAAATTAACATATTTCAGCGAGCTCAAAGTTTTTTCTTTAATAGCAGAAGATTTTATCTTAAAATACAAGAACTTTTCGTGGTTCTTGTCAATTTTTGTTGGTTTTCATCTAATGAACTTATTTCAGTCATCTAGATCTTTCTTCTTCAAAGCAAAAAGATTTTATCTTCAAATTCAAGAACTTTTCGTGGTTTTGTTGGTTTTCAGCAAATGAACATATTTCAGCGAGCGAGAAGTTTTTTCTTCAATAGCGTCAGAATTTATCTTAAAATACAAGAATTTTTCGTGGTTCTTGTCAATTTTTGTTGGTTTTCATCTAATGAACTTGTTTCACTCAGCTAGATCTTTCTTCTTCAAAGCAAAAAGATTTTATCTTCAAATACAAGAACTTTTCGTGGTTTTGTTGGTTTTCAGCAAATGAACATATTTCAGCGAGCGAGAAGTTTTTTCTTCAATCGCGTCAGATTTTATCTTAAAATACAAGAACTTTTCGTGGTTCTTGTCAATTTTTGTTGGTTTTCATCGAATGAACTTGTTTCAGTCAGCTTGATCTTTCTACCTCAAAGCAAAAAGATTTTATCTTCAAATACAAGAACTTTTCGTGGTTCTTGTCAATTTTTGTTGGTTTTCATCTAATGAACTTGTTCCAGTCAGCTAGATCTTTCTTCTTTAATGCAAAAAGATTTTATCTTCAAATACAAGAACTTTTCGTGGTTTTGTTGATTTTCAGCAAATTAACATATTTCAGCGAGCTCAAAGTTTTTTCTTTGATAGCAGAAGATTTTATCTTAAAATACAAGAACTTTTCGTGGTTCTTGTCAATTTTTGTTGGTTTTCATCTAATGAACTTATTTCAGTCAGCTAGATCTTTCTTCTTCAAAGCAAAAAGATTTTATCTTCAAATACAAGAACTTTTCGTGGTTTTGTTGGTTTTCAGCAAATGAACATATTTCAGCGAGCTAGAAGTTTTTTCTTCAATCGCGTCAGATTTTATCTTAAAATACAATAACGTTTCGTGGTTCTTGTCAATTTTTGTTGGTTTTCATCTAATGAACTTATTTCAGTCAGCTAGATCTTTCTTCTTCAAAGCAAAAAGATTTTATCTTCAAATACAAGAACTTTTCGTGGTTTTGTTGGTTTTCAGCAAATGAACATATTTCAGCGAGCTGGAAGTTTTTTCTTCAATCGCGTCAGATTTTATCTTAAAATAGAAGAACTTTTCGTGGTTCTTGTCAATTTTTGTTGGTTTTCATCGAATGAACTTATTTCAGTCAGCTGGATCTTTCTTCTTCAAAGCAAAAAGATTTTATCTTCAAATTCAAGAACTTTTCGTGGTTTTGTTGGTTTTCAGCAAATGAACATATTTCAGCGAGCTTGAAGTTTTTTCTTCAATAGCGTCAGATTTTATCTTAAAATACAAGAACTTTTCGTGGTTCTTGTCAATTTTTGTTGGTTTTGATCTGAAGAACTTCTTTCAGTCAGCTCGATCTTTCTACCTCAAAGCAAAAAGATTTTATCTTCAAATACAAGAACTTTTCGTGGTTTTGTTAATTTTCAGCAAATGAACATATTTCAGCGAGCGAGAAGTTTTTTCTTTAATAGCGTCAGATTTTATCTTAAAATACAAGAACTTTTCGTGGTTCTTGTCAATTTTTGTTGGTTTTCATCTAATGAACTTGTTTCAGTCAGCTAGATCTTTCTTCTTTAATGCAAAAAGATTTTATCTTCAAATACAAGAACTTTTCGTGGTTTTGTTGGTTTTCAGCAAATGAACATATTTCAGCGAGCTGAAAGTTTTTTCTTTAATAGCTGAAGATTTTATCTTAAAATACAAGAACTTTTCTTGGTTCATGTCAATTTTTGTTGGTTTTCATCGAATGAACTTATTTCAGTCAGCTAGATCTTTCTTCTTCAAAGCAAAAAGATTTTATCTTCAAATACAAGAACTTTTCGTGGTTTTGTTGGTTTTCAGCAAATGAACATATTTCAGCGAGCAAGAAGTTTTTTCTTCAATCGCGTCAGATTTTATCTTAAAATAGAAGAACTTTTCGTGGTTCTTGTCAATTTTTGTTGGTTTTCAGCGAATGAACTTATTTCAGTCAGCTGGATCTTTCTTCTTCAAAGCAAAAAGATTTTATCTTCAAATTCAAGAACTTTTCGTGGTTTTGTTGGTTTTCAGCAAATGAACATATTTCAGCGAGCTTGAAGTTTTTTCTTCAATAGCGTCAGATTTTATCTTAAAATACAAGAACTTTTCGTGGTTCTTGTCAATTTTTGTTGGTTTTGATCTGAAGAACTTCTTTCAGTCAGCTCGATCTTTCTACCTCAAAGCAAAAAGATTTTATCTTCAAATACAAGAACTTTTCGTGGTTTTGTTAATTTTCAGCAAATGAACATATTTCAGCGAGCGAGAAGTTTTTTCTTCAATAGCGTCAGATTTTATCTTAAAATACAAGAACTTTTCGTGGTTCTTGTCAATTTTTGTTGGTTTTGATCTGAAGAACTTCTTTCAGTCAGCTCGATCTTTCTACCTCAAAGCAAAAAGATTTTATCTTCAAATACAAGAACTTTTCGTGGTTTTGTTAATTTTCAGCAAATGAACATATTTCAGCGAGCGAGAAGTTTTTTCTTTAATAGCGTCAGATTTTATCTTAAAATACAAGAACATTTCGTGGTTCTTGTCAATTTTTGTTGGTTTTCATCTAATGAACTTGTTTCAGTCAGCCAGATCTTTCTTCTTTAATGCAAAAAGATTTTATCTTCAAATACAAGAACTTTTCGTGGTTTTGTTGATTTTCAGCAAATTAACATATTTCAGCGAGCTCAAAGTTTTTTCTTTAATAGCAGAAGATTTTAGCTTAAAATACAAGAACTTTTCGTGGTTCTTGTCAATTTTTGTTGGTTTTCATCTAATGAACTTATTTCAGTCAGCTGGATCTTTCTTCTTCAAAGCAAAAAGATTTTATCTTCAAATACAAGAACTTTTCGTGGTTTTGTTGGTTTTCAGCAAATGAACATATTTCAGCGAGCTGGAAGTTTTTTCTACAATCGCGTCAGATTTTATCTTAAAATACAAGAACTTTTCGTGGTTCTTGTCAATTTTTGTTGGTTTTCATCTAATGAACTTGTTTCAGTCAGCTAGATCTTTCTTCTTTAATGCAAAAAGATTTTATCTTCAAATACAAGAACTTTTCGTGGTTTTGTTGATTTTCAGCAAATGAACATATTTCAGCGAGCTCAAAGTTTTTTCTTTAATAGCGGAAGATTTTATCTTAAAATACAAGAACTGAAAATCAACAAAACCACGAAAAGTTCTTGAATTTGAAGATAAAATCTTTTTGCTTTGAAGAAGAAAGATCCAGCTGACTGAAATAAGTTCATTCGATGAAAACCAACAAAAATTGACAAGAACCATGAAAAGTTCTTGTATTTTAAGATAAAATCTGACGCTATTGAAGAAAAAACTTCTTGCTCGCTGAAATATGTTCATTTGCTGAAAATCAACAAAACCACGAAAAGTTCTTGTATTTGAAGATAAAATCTTTTTGCATTAAAGAAGAAAGATCCAGCTGACTGAAACAAGTTCATTAGATGAAAACCAACAAAAATTGACAAGAACCATGAAAAGTTCTTGTATTTTAAGATAAAATCTGACGCTATTAAAGAAAAAACTTCTCGCTCGCTGAAATATGTTCATTTGCTGAAAATTAACAAAACCACGAAAAGTTCTTGTATTTGAAGACAAAATCTTTTTGCTTTCAGGTAGAAAGATCGAGCTGACTGAAAGAAGTTCATCAGATCAAAACCAACAAAAATTGACAAGAACCACGAAAAGTTCTGGTATTATAAGATAAATTCTGACGCTATTGAAGAAAAAACTTCAAGCTCGCTGAAATATGTTCATTTGCTGAAAACCAACAAAACCACGAAAAGTTCTTGAATTTGAAGATAAAATCTTTTTGCTTTGAAGAAGAAAGATCTGGCTGACTGAAATAAGTTCATGAGATGAAAACCAACAAAAATTGACAAGAACCACGAAAAGTTCTTGTATTTTAAGATAAAATCTTCTGCTATTAAAGATAAAAACTTTGAGCTCGCTGAAATATGTTCATTTGCTGAAAATCAACAAAACCACGAAAAGTTCTTGTATTTGAAGATAAAATCTTTTTGCATTAAAGAAGAAAGATCTAGCTGACTGAAACAAGTTCATTAGATGAAAACCAACCAAAATTGACAAGAACCACGAAAAGTTCTTGAATTTTAAGATAAAATCTGACGCTATTGAAGAAAAAACTTCTAGCTCGCTGAAACATGTTCTTTTGCTGAAAACCAACAAAACCACGAAAAGTTCTTGTATTTGAAGATAAAATCTTTTTGCTTTGAAGAAGAAAGATCTAGCTGACTGAAATAAGTTCATTAGATGAAAACCAACAAAAATTGACAAGAACCACGAAAGGTTCTTGTATTTTAAGATAAAACCTTCCGCTATTGAAGAAAAAACTTTGAGCTCGCTGAAATATGTTCATTTGCTGAAAATCAACAAAACCACGAAAAGTTCTTGTATTTGAAGATAAAATCTTTTTGCTTTGAGGAAGAAAGATCGAGCTGACTGAAATAAGTTCATTAGATGAAAACCAACAAAAATTGACAAGAACCTCGAAAAGTTCTTGTATTTTAAGATAAAATCTGACGCTATTAAAGGAAAAACTTCTTGCTCGCTGAAATATGTTCATTTGCTGAAAATCAACAAAACCACGAAAAGTTCTTGTATTTGAAGATAAAATCTTTTTGCATTAAAGAAGAAAGATCTAGCTGACTGAAACAAGTTCATTAGATGAAAACCAACAAAAATTGACAAGAACCATGAAAAGTTCTTGTATTTTAAGATAAAATCTGACGCTATTAAAGAAAAAACTTCTCGCTCGCTGAAATATGTTCATTTGCTGAAAATTAACAAAACCACGAAAAGTTCTTGTATTTGAAGATAAAATCTTTTTGCTTTGAGGTAGAAAGATCGAGCTGACTGAAAGAAGTTCATCAGATCAAAACCAACAAAAATTGACAAGAACCACGAAAAGTTCTGGTATTTTAAGATAAATTCTGACGCTATTGAAGAAAAAACTTCAAGCTCGCTGAAATATGTTCATTTGCTGAAAACCAACAAAACCACGAAAAGTTCTTCAATTTGAAGATAAAATCTTTTTGCTTTGAAGAAGAAAGATCTAGCTGACTGAAATAAGTTCATTAGATGAAAACCAACAAAAATTGACAAGAACCACGAAAAGTTCTTGTATTTTAAGACAAAATCTGACGCGATTGAAGAAAAAACTTCTAGCTCGCTGAAATATGTTCATTTGCTGAAAACCAACAAAACCACGAAAAGTTCTTGTATTTGAAGATAAAATCTTTTTGCTTTGAAGAAGAAAGATCTAGCTGACTGAAATAAGTTCATTAGATGAAAACCAACAAAAATTGACAAGAACCACGAAAAGTTCTTGTAATTTAAGACAAAATCTGACGCGATTGGAGAAAAAACTTCTTGCTCGCTGAAATATGTTCATTTGCTTAAAACCAACAAAACCACGAAAAGCTCTTGTTTTTGAAGATAAAATCTTTTTGCTTTGAAGAAGAAAGATCTAGCTGACTGAAATAAGTTCATGAGATGAAAACCAACAAAAATTGACAAGAACCACGAAAAGTTCTTGTATTTTAAGATAAAATCTTCCGCTATTAAAGAAAAAACTTTGAGCTCGCTGAAATATGTTCATTTGCTGAAAATCAACAATACCACGAAAAGTTCTTGTATTTGAAGATAAAATCTTTTTGCATTAAAGAAGAAAGATCTAGCTAACTGAAATAAGTTCATTAGATGAAAACCAACAAAAATTGACAAGAACCACGAAAAGTTCTTGTACTTTAAGATAAAATCTGACGCTATTGAAGAAAAAACTTCGAGCTCGCTGAAATATGTTCATTTGCTGAAAACCAACAAAACCACGAAAAGTTCTTGTATTTGAAGATAAAATCTTTTTGCTTTGAAGAAGAAAGATCCAGCTGACTGAAATAAGTTCATTCGATGAAAACCAACAAAAATTGACAAGAACCATGAAAAGTTCTTGTATTTTAAGATAAAATCTGACGCTATTGAAGAAAAAACTTCCAGCTCGCTGAAATATGTTCATTTGCTGAAAACCAACAAAACCACGAAAAGTTCTTGTATTTGAAGATAAAATCTTTTTGCTTTGAAGAAGAAAGATCTAGCTGACTGAAATAAGTTCATTAGATGAAAACCAACAAAAATTGACAAGAACCACGAAAGGTTCTTGTATTTTAAGATAAAAGCTTCCGCTATTAAAGAAAAAACTTTGAGCTCGCTGAAATATGTTCATTTGCTGAAAATCAACAAAACCACGAAAAGTTCTTGTATTTGAAGATAAAATCTTTTTGCATTAAAGAAGAAAGATCTAGCTGACTGAAACAAGTTCATTGGATGAAAACCAACCAAAATTGACAAGAACCACGAAAAGTTCTTGTATTTTAAGATAAAATCTGACGCTATTGAAGAAAAAACTTCTAGCTCGCTGAAATATGTTCATTTGCTGAAAACCAACAAAACCACGAAAAGTTCTTGTATTTGAAGATAAAATCTTTTTGCTTTGAAGAAGAAAGATCTAGCTGACTGAAATAAGTTCATTAGATGAAAACCAACAAAAATTGACAAGAACCACGAAAGGTTCTTGTATTTTAAGATAAAACCTTCCGCTATTAAAGAAAAAACTTTGAGCTCGCTGAAATATGTTCATTTGCTGAAAATCAACAAAACCACGAAAAGTTCTTGTATTTGAAGATAAAATCTTTTTGCTTTGAGGAAGAAAGATCGAGCTGACTGAAATAAGTTCATTAGATGAAAACCAACAAAAATTGACAAGAACCACGAAAAGTTCTTGTATTTCAAGATAAAATCTTCCGCTATTGAAGAAAAAACTTCTAGCTCGCTGAAATATGTTCATTTGCTGAAAACCAACAAAACCACGAAAAGTTCTTGTATTTGAAGATAAAATCTTTTTGCTTTGAAGAAGAAAGATCCAGCTGACTGAAACAAGTTCATTAGATGAAAACCAACAAAAATTGACAAGAACCATGAAAAGTTCTTGTATTTTAAGATAAAATCTGACGCTATTAAAGAAAAAACTTCTTGCTCGCTGAAATATGTTCATTTGCTGAAAATCAACAAAACCACGAAAAGTTCTTGTATTTGAAGATAAAATCTTTTTGCTTTGAGGTAGAAAGATCGAGCTGACTGAAAGAAGTTCATCAGATCAAAACCAACAAAAATTGACAAGAACCACGATAAGTTCTGGTATTATAAGATAAATTCTGACGCTATTGAAGAAAAAACTTCAAGCTCGCTGAAATATGTTCATTTGCTGAAAACCAACACAACCACGAAAAGTTCTTGAATTTGAAGATAAAATCTTTTTGCTTTGAAGAAGAAAGATCCAGCTGACTGAAATAAGTTCATTAGATGAAAACCAACAAAAATTGACAAGAACCACGAAAAGTTCTTGTATTTTAAGATAAAATCTTCCGCTATTAAAGATAAAAACTTTGAGCTCGCTGAAATATGTTCATTTGCTGAAAATCAACAAAACCACGAAAAGTTCTTGTATTTGAAGATAAAATCTTTTTGCATTAAAGAAGAAAGATCTAGCTGACTGAAACAAGTTCATTAGATGAAAACCAACCAAAATTGACAAGAACCACGAAAAGTTCTTGAATTTTAAGATAAAATCTGACGCTATTGAAGAAAAAACTTCTCGCTCGCTGAAACATGTTCTTTTGCTGAAAACCAACAAAACCACGAAAAGTTCTTGTATTTGAAGATAAAATCTTTTTGCTTTGAAGAAGAAAGATCCAGCTGACTGAAATAAGTTCATTAGATGAAAACCAACAAAAATTGACAAGAACCACGAAAGGTTCTTGTATTTTAAGATAAAACCTTCCGCTATTAAAGAAAAAACTTTGAGCTCGCTGAAATATGTTCATTTGCTGAAAATCAACAAAACCACGAAAAGTTCTTGTATTTGAAGATAAAATCTTTTTGCTTTGAGGAAGAAAGATCGAGCTGACTGAAAGAAGTTCATTAGATGAAAACCAACAAAAATTGACAAGAACCACGAAAAGTTCTTGTATTTCAAGATAAAATCTGACGCTATTGAAGAAAAAACTTCTAGCTCGCTGAAATATGTTCATTTGCTGAAAACCAACAAAACCACGAAAAGTTCTTGAATTTGAAGATAAAATCTTTTTGCTTTGAAGAAGAAAGATCTAGCTGACTGAAATAAGTTCATTAGATGAAAACCAACAAAAATTGACAAGAACCACGAAAAGTTCTTGTATTTTAAGATAAAATCTGACGCTATTAAAGAAAAAACTTCTTGCTCGCTGAAATATGTTCATTTGCTGAAAATCAACAAAACCACGAAAAGTTCTTGTATTTGAAGATAAAATCTTTTTGCATTAAAGAAGAAAGATCTAGCTGACTGAAACAAGTTCATTAGATGAAAACCAACAAAAATTGACAAGAACCATGAAAAGTTCTTGTATTTTAAGATAAAATCTGACGCTATTAAAGAAAAAACTTCTCGCTCGCTGAAATATGTTCATTTGCTGAAAATTAACAAAACCACGAAAAGTTCTTGTATTTGAAGATAAAATCTTTTTGCTTTGAGGTAGAAAGATCGAGCTGACTGAAAGAAGTTCATCAGATCAAAACCAACAAAAATTGACAAGAACCACGAAAAGTTCTGGTATTTTAAGATAAATGCTGACACTATTGAAGAAAAAACTTCAAGCTCACTGAAATATGTTCATTTGCTGAAAACCAACAAAACCACGAAAATTTCTTGTATTTGAAGATAAAATCTTTTTGCTTTGAAGAAGAAAGATCTAGCTGACTGAAATAAGTTCATTAGATGAAAACCAACAAAAATTGACAAGAACCACGAAAAGTTCTTGTATTTTAAGATAAAATCTTCCGCTATTAAAGAAAAAACTTTGAGCTCGCTGAAATATGTTCATTTGCTGAAAATCAACAAAACCACGAAAAGTTCTTGTATTTGAAGATAAAATCTTTTTGCATTAAAGAAGAAAGATCTAGCTGACTGAAACAAGTTCATTAGATGAAAACCAACAAAAATTGTCAAGAACCACGAAAAGTTCTTGTATTTTAAGATAAAATCTGACGCGATTGAAGAAAAAACTTCTAGCTCGCTGAAATATGTTCATTTGCTGAAAACCAACAAAACCACGAAAAGTTCTTGTATTTGAAGATAAAATCTTTTTGCTTTGAAGAAGAAAGATCTAGCTGACTGAAATAAGTTCATTAGATGAAAACCAACAAAAATTGACAAGAACCACGAAAAGTTCTTGTATTTTAAGATAAAATCTTCTGCTATCAAAGAAAAAACTTTGAGCTCGCTGAAATATGTTCATTTGCTGAAAATCAACAAAACCACGAAAAGTTCTTGTATTTGAAGATAAAATCTTTTTGCTTTGAAGAAGAAAGATCTAGCTGACTGAAATAAGTTCATTAGATGAAAACCAACAAAAATTGACAAGAACCACGAAAAGTTCTTGTATTTGAAGATAAAATCTTTTTGCTTTGAGGTAGAAAGATCGAGCTGTCTGAAAGAAGTTCATCCGATCAAAACCAACAAAAATTGACAAGAACCACGAAAAGTTCTTGTATTTTAAGATAAATTCTGACGCTATTGAAGAAAAAACTTCAAGCTCGCTGAAATATGTTCATTTGCTGAAAACCAACAAAACCACGAAAAGTTCTTGAATTTGAAGATAAAATCTTTTTGCTTTGAAGAAGAAAGATCCAGCTGACTGAAATAAGTTCATTAGATGAAAACCAACAAAAATTGACAAGATCCACGAAAAGTTCTTGTATTTTAAGACAAAATCTGACGCGATTGAAGAAAAAACTTCTCGCTCGCTGAAATATGTTCATTTGCTGAAAACCAACAAAACCACGAAAAGTTCTTGTATTTGAAGATAAAATCTTTTTGCTTTGAAGAAGAAAGATCTAGCTGACTGAAATAAGTTCATTAGATGAAAACCAACAAAAATTGACAAGAACCACGAAAAGTTCTTGTATTTTAAGATAAAATCTTCCGCTATTAAAGAAAAAACTTTGAGCTCGCTGAAATATGTCCATTTGCTGAAAACCAACAAAACCACGAAAAGTTCTTGTATTTGAAGATAAAATCTTTTTGCTTTGAGGTAGAAAGATCGAGCTGACTGAAAGAAGTTCATCAGATCAAAACCAACAAAAATTGACAAGAACCACGAAAAGTTCTTGTATTTTAAGATAAAATCTGACGCTATTGAAGAAAAAACTTCAAGCTCGCTGAAATATGTTCATTTGCTGAAAACCAACAAAACCACGAAAAGTTCTTGAATTTGAAGATAAAATCTTTTTGCTTTGAAGAAGAAAGCTCCAGCTGACTGAAATAAGTTCATTAGATGAAAACCAACAAAAATTGACAAGAACCACGAAAAGGTCTTGTATTTTAAGATAAAATCTGACGCGATTGAAGAAAAAACTTCTAGCTCGCTGAAATATGTTCATTTGCTGAAAACCAACAAAACCACGAAAAGTTCTTGTATTTGAAGATAAAATCTTTTTGCTTTGAAGAAGAAAGATCTAGCTGACTGAAATAAGTTCATTAGATGAAAACCAACAAAAATTGACAAGAACCACGAAAAGTTCTTGTATTTTAAGATAAAATCTTCCGCTATTAAAGAAAAAACTTTGAGCTCGCTGAAATATGTTCATTTGCTGAAAATCAACAAAACCACGAAAAGTTCTTGTATTTGAAGATAAAATCTTTTTGCATTAAAGAAGAAAGATCTAGCTGACTGAAACAAGTTCATTAGATGAAAACCAACAAAAATTGTCAAGAACCACGAAAAGTTCTTGTATTTTAAGATAAAATCTGACGCGATTGAAGAAAAAACTTCTAGCTCGCTGAAATATGTTCATTTGCTGAAAACCAACAAAACCACGAAAAGTTCTTGTATTTGAAGATAAAATCTTTTTGCTTTGAAGAAGAAAGATCTAGCTGACTGAAATAAGTTCATTAGATGAAAACCAACAAAAATTGACAAGAACCACGAAAAGTTCTTGTATTTTAAGATAAAATCTTCTGCTATCAAAGAAAAAACTTTGAGCTCGCTGAAATATGTTCATTTGCTGAAAATCAACAAAACCACGAAAAGTTCTTGTATTTGAAGATAAAATCTTTTTGCTTTGAAGAAGAAAGATCTAGCTGACTGAAATAAGTTCATTAGATGAAAACCAACAAAAATTGACAAGAACCACGAAAAGTTCTTGTATTTGAAGATAAAATCTTTTTGCTTTGAGGTAGAAAGATCGAGCTGTCTGAAAGAAGTTCATCCGATCAAAACCAACAAAAATTGACAAGAACCACGAAAAGTTCTTGTATTTTAAGATAAATTCTGACGCTATTGAAGAAAAAACTTCAAGCTCGCTGAAATATGTTCATTTGCTGAAAACCAACAAAACCACGAAAAGTTCTTGAATTTGAAGATAAAATCTTTTTGCTTTGAAGAAGAAAGATCCAGCTGACTGAAATAAGTTCATTAGATGAAAACCAACAAAAATTGACAAGAACCACGAAAGGTTCTTGTATTTTAAGATAAAAGCTTCCGCTATTAAAGAAAAAACTTTGAGCTCGCTGAAATATGTTCATTTGCTGAAAATCAACAAAACCACGAAAAGTTCTTGTATTTGAAGATAAAATCTTTTTGCATTAAAGAAGAAAGATCTAGCTGACTGAAACAAGTTCATTGGATGAAAACCAACCAAAATTGACAAGAACCACGAAAAGTTCTTGTATTTTAAGATAAAATCTGACGCTATTGAAGAAAAAACTTCTAGCTCGCTGAAATATGTTCATTTGCTGAAAACCAACAAAACCACGAAAAGTTCTTGTATTTGAAGATAAAATCTTTTTGCTTTGAAGAAGAAAGATCTAGCTGACTGAAATAAGTTCATTAGATGAAAACCAACAAAAATTGACAAGAACCACGAAAGGTTCTTGTATTTTAAGATAAAACCTTCCGCTATTAAAGAAAAAACTTTGAGCTCGCTGAAATATGTTCATTTGCTGAAAATCAACAAAACCACGAAAAGTTCTTGTATTTGAAGATAAAATCTTTTTGCTTTGAGGAAGAAAGATCGAGCTGACTGAAATAAGTTCATTAGATGAAAACCAACAAAAATTGACAAGAACCACGAAAAGTTCTTGTATTTCAAGATAAAATCTTCCGCTATTGAAGAAAAAACTTCTAGCTCGCTGAAATATGTTCATTTGCTGAAAACCAACAAAACCACGAAAAGTTCTTGTATTTGAAGATAAAATCTTTTTGCTTTGAAGAAGAAAGATCCAGCTGACTGAAACAAGTTCATTAGATGAAAACCAACAAAAATTGACAAGAACCATGAAAAGTTCTTGTATTTTAAGATAAAATCTGACGCTATTAAAGAAAAAACTTCTTGCTCGCTGAAATATGTTCTTTTGCTGAAAACCAACAAAACCACGAAAAGTTCTTGAATTTGAAGATAAAATCTTTTTGCTTTGAAGAAGAAAGATCCAGCTGACTGAAATAAGTTCATTAGATGAAAACCAACAAAAATTGACAAGAACCACGAAAAGTTCTTGTATTTTAAGATAAAATCTTCCGCTATTAAAGATAAAAACTTTGAGCTCGCTGAAATATGTTCATTTGCTGAAAATCAACAAAACCACGAAAAGTTCTTGTATTTGAAGATAAAATCTTTTTGCATTAAAGAAGAAAGATCTAGCTGACTGAAACAAGTTCATTAGATGAAAACCAACCAAAATTGACAAGAACCACGAAAAGTTCTTGAATTTTAAGATAAAATCTGACGCTATTGAAGAAAAAACTTCTCGCTCGCTGAAACATGTTCTTTTGCTGAAAACCAACAAAACCACGAAAAGTTCTTGTATTTGAAGATAAAATCTTTTTGCTTTGAAGAAGAAAGATCCAGCTGACTGAAATAAGTTCATTAGATGAAAACCAACAAAAATTGACAAGAACCACGAAAGGTTCTTGTATTTTAAGATAAAACCTTCCGCTATTAAAGAAAAAACTTTGAGCTCGCTGAAATATGTTCATTTGCTGAAAATCAACAAAACCACGAAAAGTTCTTGTATTTGAAGATAAAATCTTTTTGCTTTGAGGAAGAAAGATCGAGCTGACTGAAAGAAGTTCATTAGATGAAAACCAACAAAAATTGACAAGAACCACGAAAAGTTCTTGTATTTCAAGATAAAATCTGACGCTATTGAAGAAAAAACTTCTAGCTCGCTGAAATATGTTCATTTGCTGAAAACCAACAAAACCACGAAAAGTTCTTGAATTTGAAGATAAAATCTTTTTGCTTTGAAGAAGAAAGATCTAGCTGACTGAAATAAGTTCATTAGATGAAAACCAACAAAAATTGACAAGAACCACGAAAAGTTCTTGTATTTTAAGATAAAATCTGACGCTATTAAAGAAAAAACTTCTTGCTCGCTGAAATATGTTCATTTGCTGAAAATCAACAAAACCACGAAAAGTTCTTGTATTTGAAGATAAAATCTTTTTGCATTAAAGAAGAAAGATCTAGCTGACTGAAACAAGTTCATTAGATGAAAACCAACAAAAATTGACAAGAACCATGAAAAGTTCTTGTATTTTAAGATAAAATCTGACGCTATTAAAGAAAAAACTTCTCGCTCGCTGAAATATGTTCATTTGCTGAAAATTAACAAAACCACGAAAAGTTCTTGTATTTGAAGATAAAATCTTTTTGCTTTGAGGTAGAAAGATCGAGCTGACTGAAAGAAGTTCATCAGATCAAAACCAACAAAAATTGACAAGAACCACGAAAAGTTCTGGTATTTTAAGATAAATGCTGACACTATTGAAGAAAAAACTTCAAGCTCGCTGAAATATGTTCATTTGCTGAAAACCAACAAAACCACGAAAAGTTCTTGTATTTGAAGATAAAATCTTTTTGCTTTGAAGAAGAAAGATCTAGCTGACTGAAATAAGTTCATTAGATGAAAACCAACAAAAATTGACAAGAACCACGAAAAGTTCTTGTATTTTAAGATAAAATCTTCCGCTATTAAAGAAAAAACTTTGAGCTCGCTGAAATATGTTCATTTGCTGAAAATCAACAAAACCACGAAAAGTTCTTGTATTTGAAGATAAAATCTTTTTGCATTAAAGAAGAAAGATCTAGCTGACTGAAATAAGTTCATTAGATGAAAACCAACAAAAATTGACAAGAACCACGAAAAGTTCTTGTATTTTAAGATAAAATCTTCTGCTATCAAAGAAAAAACTTTGAGCTCGCTGAAATATGTTCATTTGCTGAAAATCAACAAAACCACGAAAAGTTCTTGTATTTGAAGATAAAATCTTTTTGCTTTGAAGAAGAAAGATCTAGCTGACTGAAATAAGTTCATTAGATGAAAACCAACAAAAATTGACAAGAACCACGAAAAGTTCTTGTATTTGAAGATAAAATCTTTTTGCTTTGAGGTGGAAAGATCGAGCTGTCTGAAAGAAGTTCATCCGATCAAAACCAACAAAAATTGACAAGAACCACGAAAAGTTCTTGTATTTTAAGATAAATTCTGACGCTATTGAAGAAAAAACTTCAAGCTCGCTGAAATATGTTCATTTGCTGAAAACCAACAAAACCACGAAAAGTTCTTGAATTTGAAGATAAAATCTTTTTGCTTTGAAGAAGAAAGATCCAGCTGACTGAAATAAGTTCATTAGATGAAAACCAACAAAAATTGACAAGATCCACGAAAAGTTCTTGTATTTTAAGACAAAATCTGACGCGATTGAAGAAAAAACTTCTCGCTCGCTGAAATATGTTCATTTGCTGAAAACCAACAAAACCACGAAAAGTTCTTGTATTTGAAGATAAAATCTTTTTGCTTTGAAGAAGAAAGATCTAGCTGACTGAAATAAGTTCATTAGATGAAAACCAACAAAAATTGACAAGAACCACGAAAAGTTCTTGTATTTTAAGATAAAATCTTCCGCTATTAAAGAAAAAACTTTGAGCTCGCTGAAATATGTCCATTTGCTGAAAACCAACAAAACCACGAAAAGTTCTTGTATTTGAAGATAAAATCTTTTTGCTTTGAGGTAGAAAGATCGAGCTGACTGAAAGAAGTTCATCAGATCAAAACCAACAAAAATTGACAAGAACCACGAAAAGTTCTTGTATTTTAAGATAAAATCTGACGCTATTGAAGAAAAAACTTCAAGCTCGCTGAAATATGTTCATTTGCTGAAAACCAACAAAACCACGAAAAGTTCTTGAATTTGAAGATAAAATCTTTTTGCTTTGAAGAAGAAAGCTCCAGCTGACTGAAATAAGTTCATTAGATGAAAACCAACAAAAATTGACAAGAACCACGAAAAGGTCTTGTATTTTAAGATAAAATCTGACGCGATTGAAGAAAAAACTTCTAGCTCGCTGAAATATGTTCATTTGCTGAAAACCAACAAAACCACGAAAAGTTCTTGTATTTGAAGATAAAATCTTTTTGCTTTGAAGAAGAAAGATCTAGCTGACTGAAATAAGTTCATTAGATGAAAACCAACAAAAATTGACAAGAACCACGAAAAGTTCTTGTATTTTAAGATAAAATCTTCCGCTATTAAAGAAAAAACTTTGAGCTCGCTGAAATATGTTCATTTGCTGAAAATCAACAAAACCACGAAAAGTTCTTGTATTTGAAGATAAAATCTTTTTGCATTAAAGAAGAAAGATCTAGCTGACTGAAACAAGTTCATTAGATGAAAACCAACAAAAATTGTCAAGAACCACGAAAAGTTCTTGTATTTTAAGATAAAATCTGACGCGATTGAAGAAAAAACTTCTAGCTCGCTGAAATATGTTCATTTGCTGAAAACCAACAAAACCACGAAAAGTTCTTGTATTTGAAGATAAAATCTTTTTGCTTTGAAGAAGAAAGATCTAGCTGACTGAAATAAGTTCATTAGATGAAAACCAACAAAAATTGACAAGAACCACGAAAAGTTCTTGTATTTTAAGATAAAATCTTCTGCTATCAAAGAAAAAACTTTGAGCTCGCTGAAATATGTTCATTTGCTGAAAATCAACAAAACCACGAAAAGTTCTTGTATTTGAAGATAAAATCTTTTTGCTTTGAAGAAGAAAGATCTAGCTGACTGAAATAAGTTCATCAGATGAAAACCAACAAAAATTGACAAGAACCACGAAAAGTTCTTGTATTTGAAGATAAAATCTTTTTGCTTTGAGGTAGAAAGATCGAGCTGTCTGAAAGAAGTTCATCCGATCAAAACCAACAAAAATTGACAAGAACCACGAAAAGTTCTTGTATTTTAAGATAAATTCTGACGCTATTGAAGAAAAAACTTCAAGCTCGCTGAAATATGTTCATTTGCTGAAAACCAACAAAACCACGAAAAGTTCTTGAATTTGAAGATAAAATCTTTTTGCTTTGAAGAAGAAAGATCCAGCTGACTGAAATAAGTTCATTAGATGAAAACCAACAAAAATTGACAAGATCCACGAAAAGTTCTTGTATTTTAAGACAAAATCTGACGCGATTGAAGAAAAAACTTCTCGCTCGCTGAAATATGTTCATTTGCTGAAAACCAACAAAACCACGAAAAGTTCTTGTATTTGAAGATAAAATCTTTTTGCTTTGAAGAAGAAAGATCTAGCTGACTGAAATAAGTTCATTAGATGAAAACCAACAAAAATTGACAAGAACCACGAAAAGTTCTTGTATTTTAAGATAAAATCTTCCGCTATTAAAGAAAAAACTTTGAGCTCGCTGAAATATGTCCATTTGCTGAAAACCAACAAAACCACGAAAAGTTCTTGTATTTGAAGATAAAATCTTTTTGCTTTGAGGTAGAAAGATCGAGCTGACTGAAAGAAGTTCATCAGATCAAAACCAACAAAAATTGACAAGAACCACGAAAAGTTCTTGTATTTTAAGATAAAATCTGACGCTATTGAAGAAAAAACTTCAAGCTCGCTGAAATATGTTCATTTGCTGAAAACCAACAAAACCACGAAAAGTTCTTGAATTTGAAGATAAAATCTTTTTGCTTTGAAGAAGAAAGCTCCAGCTGACTGAAATAAGTTCATTAGATGAAAACCAACAAAAATTGACAAGAACCACGAAAAGGTCTTGTATTTTAAGATAAAATCTGACGCGATTGAAGAAAAAACTTCTAGCTCGCTGAAATATGTTCATTTGCTGAAAACCAACAAAACCACGAAAAGTTCTTGTATTTGAAGATAAAATCTTTTTGCTTTGAAGAAGAAAGATCTAGCTGACTGAAACAAGTTCATTAGATGAAAACCAACAAAAATTGACAAGATCCACGAAAAGTTCTTGTATTTTAAGATAAAATCTTCCGCTATTAAAGAAAAAACTTTGAGCTCGCTGAAATATGTTCATTTGCTGAAAATCAACAAAACCACGAAAAGTTCTTAATTTGAAGATAAAATCTTTTTGCATTAAAGAAGAAAGATCTAGCTGACTGAAACAAGTTCATTAGATGAAAACCAACAAAAATTGTCAAGAACCACGAAAAGTTCTTGTATTTTAAGATAAAATCTGACGCGATTGAAGAAAAAACTTCTAGCTCGCTGAAATATGTTCATTTGCTGAAAACCAACAAAACCACGAAAAGTTCTTGTATTTGAAGATAAAATCTTTTTGCTTTGAAGAAGAAAGATCTAGCTGACTGAAATAAGTTCATTAGATGAAAACCAACAAAAATTGACAAGAACCACGAAAAGTTCTTGTATTTTAAGATAAAATCTTCTGCTATCAAAGAAAAAACTTTGAGCTCGCTGAAATATGTTCATTTGCTGAAAATCAACAAAACCACGAAAAGTTCTTGTATTTGAAGATAAAATCTTTTTGCTTTGAAGAAGAAAGATCTAGCTGACTGAAATAAGTTCATTAGATGAAAACCAACAAAAATTGACAAGAACCACGAAAAGTTCTTGTATTTGAAGATAAAATCTTTTTGCTTTGAGGTAGAAAGATCGAGCTGTCTGAAAGAAGTTCATCCGATCAAAACCAACAAAAATTGACAAGAACCACGAAAAGTTCTTGTATTTTAAGATAAATTCTGACGCTATTGAAGAAAAAACTTCAAGCTCGCTGAAATATGTTCATTTGCTGAAAACCAACAAAACCACGAAAAGTTCTTGAATTTGAAGATAAAATCTTTTTGCTTTGAAGAAGAAAGATCCAGCTGACTGAAATAAGTTCATTAGATGAAAACCAACAAAAATTGACAAGATCCACGAAAAGTTCTTGTATTTTAAGACAAAATCTGACGCGATTGAAGAAAAAACTTCTCGCTCGCTGAAATATGTTCATTTGCTGAAAACCAACAAAACCACGAAAAGTTCTTGTATTTGAAGATAAAATCTTTTTGCTTTGAAGAAGAAAGATCTAGCTGACTGAAATAAGTTCATTAGATGAAAACCAACAAAAATTGACAAGAACCACGAAAAGTTCTTGTATTTTAAGATAAAATCTTCCGCTATTAAAGAAAAAACTTTGAGCTCGCTGAAATATGTCCATTTGCTGAAAACCAACAAAACCACGAAAAGTTCTTGTATTTGAAGATAAAATCTTTTTGCTTTGAAGAAGAAAGATCTAGCTGACTGAAATAAGTTCATTAGATGAAAACCAACAAAAATTGACAAGAACCACGAAAGGTTCTTGTATTTTAAGATAAAACCTTCCGCTATTAAAGAAAAAACTTTGAGCTCGCTGAAATATGTTCATTTGCTGAAAATCAACAAAACCACGAAAAGTTCTTGTATTTGAAGATAAAATCTTTTTGCATTAAAGAAGAAAGATCTTGCTGACTGAAACAAGTTCATGAGATGAAAACCAACAAAAATTGACAAGAACCACGAAAAGTTCTTGTATTTTAAGATAAAATCTGACGCTATTAAAGAAAAAACTTCTCGCTCGCTGAAATATGTTCATTTGCTGAAAATTAACAAAACCACGAAAAGTTCTTGTATTTGAAGATAAAATCTTTTTGCTTTGAGGTAGAAAGATCGAGCTGACTGAAAGAAGTTCTTCAGATCAAAACCAACAAAAATTGACAAGAACCACGAAAAGTTCTTGTATTTTAAGATAAAATCTGACGCTATTGAAGAAAAAACTTCAAGCTCGCTGAAATATGTTCATTTGCTGAAAACCAACAAAACCACGAAAAGTTCTTGTATTTGAAGATAAAATCTTTTTGCTTTGAAGAAGAAAGATCTAGCTGACTGAAATAAGTTCATTAGATGAAAACCAACAAAAATTGACAAGAACCACGAAAAGTTCTTGTATTTTAAGATAAAACCTTCTGCTATTAAAGAAAAAACTTTGAGCTCGCTGAAATATGTTCATGTGCTGAAAACCAACAAAACCACGAAAAGTTCTTGTATTTGAAGATAAAATCTTTTTGCATTAAAGAAGAAAGATCTAGCTGACTGAAACAAGTTCATTAGATGAAAACCAACAAAAATTGACAAGAACCACGAAAAGTTCTTGTATTTTAAGATAAAATCTGACGCTATTAAAGAAAAAACTTCTTGCTCGCTGAAATATGTTCATTTGCTGAAAATCAACAAAACCACGAAAAGTTCTTGTATTTGAAGATAAAATCTTTTTGCATTAAAGAAGAAAGATCTTGCTGACTGAAACAAGTTCATGAGATGAAAACCAACAAAAATTGACAAGAACCACGAAAAGTTCTTGTATTTTAAGATAAAATCTGACGCTATTAAAGAAAAAACTTCTCGCTCGCTGAAATATGTTCATTTGCTGAAAATTAACAAAACCACGAAAAGTTCTTGTATTTGAAGATAAAATCTTTTTGCTTTGAGGTAGAAAGATCGAGCTGACTGAAAGAAGTTCTTCAGATCAAAACCAACAAAAATTGACAAGAACCACGAAAAGTTCTTGTATTTTAAGATAAAATCTGACGCTATTGAAGAAAAAACTTCAAGCTCGCTGAAATATGTTCATTTGCTGAAAACCAACAAAACCACGAAAAGTTCTTGTATTTGAAGATAAAATCTTTTTGCTTTGAAGAAGAAAGATCTAGCTGACTGAAATAAGTTCATTAGATGAAAACCAACAAAAATTGACAAGAACCACGAAAAGTTCTTGTATTTTAAGATAAAACCTTCTGCTATTAAAGAAAAAACTTTGAGCTCGCTGAAATATGTTCATGTGCTGAAAACCAACAAAACCACGAAAAGTTCTTGTATTTGAAGATAAAATCTTTTTGCATTAAAGAAGAAAGATCTAGCTGACTGAAACAAGTTCATTAGATGAAAACCAACAAAAATTGACAAGAACCACGAAAAGTTCTTGTATTTTAAGATAAAATCTGACGCTATTAAAGAAAAAACTTCTTGCTCGCTGAAATATGTTCATTTGCTGAAAATCAACAAAACCACGAAAAGTTCTTGTATTTGAAGATAAAATCTTTTTGCATTAAAGAAGAAAGATCTTGCTGACTGAAACAAGTTCATGAGATGAAAACCAACAAAAATTGACAAGAACCATGAAAAGTTCTTGTATTTTAAGATAAAATCTGACGCTATTAAAGAAAAAACTTCTCGCTCGCTGAAATATGTTCATTTGCTGAAAATTAACAAAACCACGAAAAGTTCTTGTATTTGAAGATAAAATCTTTTTGCTTTGAGGTAGAAAGATCGAGCTGACTGAAAGAAGTTCTTCAGATCAAAACCAACAAAAATTGACAAGAACCACGAAAAGTTCTTGTATTTTAAGATAAAATCTGACGCTATTGAAGAAAAAACTTCAAGCTCGCTGAAATATGTTCATTTGCTGAAAACCAACAAAACCACGAAAAGTTCTTGAATTTGAAAATAAAATCTTTTTGCTTTGAAGACGAAAGTTCCAGCTGACTGAAATAAGTTCATTCGATGAAAACCAACAAAAATTGACAAGTACCACGAAAAGTTCTTGTATTTTAAGATAAAATCTGACGCTATTGAAGAAAAAACTTCTAGCTCGCTGAAATATGTTCATTTGCTGAAAACCAACAAAACCACGAAAAGTTCTTGTATTTGAAGATAAAATCTTTTTGCTTTGAAGAAGAAAGATCTAGCTGACTGAAATAAGTTCATTAGATGAAAACCAACAAAAATTGACAAGAACCACGAAAGGTTCTTGTATTTTAAGATAAAACCTTCCGCTATTAAAGAAAAAACTTTGAGCTCGCTGAAATATGTTCATTTGCTGAAAAACAACAAAACCACGAAAAGTTCTTGTATTTGAAGATAAAATCTTTTTGCTTTGAGGAAGAAAGATCGAGCTGACTGAAATAAGTTCATTGGATGAAAACCAACAAAAATTGCAAGAACCACGCAAAGTTCTTGTATTTTAAGATAAAATCTGACGCTATTGAAGAAAAAACTTCTCGCTCACTGAAATATGTTCATTTGCTGAAAATTAACAAAACCACGGAAAGTTCTTGTATTTGAAGATAAAATCTTTTTGCTTTGAGGTAGAAAGATCGAGCTGACTGAAAGAGGTTCATCAGATCAAAGCCAACAAAAATTGACAAGAACCACGAAAAGTTCTTTTATTTTAAGATAAAATCTGACGCTATTGAAGAAAAAACTTCAAGCTCGCTGAAATATGTTCATTTGCTGAAAACCAACAAAACCACGAAAAGTTCTTGAATTTGAAGATAAAATCTTTTTGCATTAAAGAAGAAAGATCTAGCTGACTGAAACAAGTTCATTAGATGAAAACCAACAAAAATTGCCAAGAACCACGAAAAGTTCTTGTATTTTAAGATAAAATCTGACGCTATTGAAGAAAAAACTTCTAGCTCGCTGAAATAAGTTCATTTGCTGAAAACCAACAAAACCACGAAAAGTTCTTGTATTTGAAGATAAAATCTTTTTGCTTTGAAGAAGAAAGATCTAGCTGACTGAAATAAGTTCATTAGATGAAAACCAACAAAAATTGACAAGAACCACGAAAAGTTCTTGTATTTTAAGATAAAAGCTTCCGCTATTAAAGAAAAAACTTCAAGCTCGCTGAAATATGTTCATTTGCTGAAAACCAACAAAACCACGAAAAGTTCTTGAATTTGAAGATAAAATCTTTTTGCTTTGAAGAAGAAAGATCCAGCTGACTGAAATAAGTTCATTAGATGAAAACCAACAAAAATTGACAAGATCCACGAAAAGTTCTTGTATTTTAAGACAAAATCTGACGCGATTGAAGAAAAAACTTCTCGCTCGCTGAAATATGTTCATTTGCTGAAAACCAACAAAACCACGAAAAGTTCTTGTATTTGAAGATAAAATCTTTTTGCTTTGAAGAAGAAAGATCTAGCTGACTGAAATAAGTTCATTAGATGAAAACCAACAAAAATTGACAAGAACCACGAAAAGTTCTTGTATTTTAAGATAAAATCTTCCGCTATTAAAGAAAAAACTTTGAGCTCGCTGAAATATGTCCATTTGCTGAAAACCAACAAAACCACGAAAAGTTCTTGTATTTGAAGATAAAATCTTTTTGCTTTGAAGAAGAAAGATCTAGCTGACTGAAATAAGTTCATTAGATGAAAACCAACAAAAATTGACAAGAACCACGAAAGGTTCTTGTATTTTAAGATAAAACCTTCCGCTATTAAAGAAAAAACTTTGAGCTCGCTGAAATATGTTCATTTGCTGAAAATCAACAAAACCACGAAAAGTTCTTGTATTTGAAGATAAAATCTTTTTGCTTTGAGGAAGAAAGATCGAGCTGACTGAAATAAGTTCATTAGATGAAAACCAACAAAAATTGACAAGAACCACGAAAAGTTCTTGTATTTCAAGATAAAATCTGACGCTATTGAAGAAAAAACTTCTAGCTCGCTGAAATATGTTCATTTGCTGAAAACCAACAAAACCACGAAAAGTTCTTGAATTTGAAGATAAAATCTTTTTGCTTTGAAGAAGAAAGATCTAGCTGACTGAAATAAGTTCATCAGATGAAAACCAACAAAAATTGACAAGAACCACGAAAAGGTCTTGTATTTTAAGATAAAATCTGACGCGATTGAAGAAAAAACTTCTTGCTCGCTGAAATATGTTCATTTGCTGAAAACCAACAAAACCACGAAAAGTTCTTGTATTTTAAGATAAAATCTTCCGCTATTAAAGAAAAAACTTCTAGCTCGCTGAAATATGTTCATTTGCTGAAAACCAACAAAACCACGAAAAGTTCTTGTATTTGAAGATAAAATCTTTTTGCTTTGAAGAAGAAAGATCTAGCTGACTGAAATAAGTTCATTAGATGAAAACCAACAAAAATTGACAAGATCCACGAAAAGTTCTTGTATTTTAAGACAAAATCTGACGCGATTGAAGAAAAAACTTCTCGCTCGCTGAAATATGTTCATTTGCTGAAAACCAACAAAACCACGAAAAGTTCTTGTATTTGAAGATAAAATCTTTTTGCTTTGAAGAAGAAAGATCTAGCTGACTGAAATAAGTTCATTAGATGAAAACCAACAAAAATTGACAAGAACCACGAAAAGTTCTTGTATTTTAAGATAAAATCTTCCGCTATTAAAGAAAAAACTTTGAGCTCGCTGAAATATGTCCATTTGCTGAAAACCAACAAAACCACGAAAAGTTCTTGTATTTGAAGATAAAATCTTTTTGCTTTGAGGTAGAAAGATCGAGCTGACTGAAAGAAGTTCATCAGATCAAAACCAACAAAAATTGACAAGAACCACGAAAAGTTCTTGTATTTTAAGATAAAATCTGACGCGATTGAAGAAAAAACTTCAAGCTCGCTGAAATATGTTCATTTGCTGAAAACCAACAAAACCACGAAAAGTTCTTGAATTTGAAGATAAAATCTTTTTGCTTTGAAGAAGAAAGCTCCAGCTGACTGAAATAAGTTCATTAGATGAAAACCAACAAAAATTGACAAGAACCACGAAAAGGTCTTGTATTTTAAGATAAAATCTGACGCGATTGAAGAAAAAACTTCTAGCTCGCTGAAATATGTTCATTTGCTGAAAACCAACAAAACCACGAAAAGTTCTTGTATTTGAAGATAAAATCTTTTTGCTTTGAAGAAGAAAGATCTAGCTGACTGAAACAAGTTCATTAGATGAAAACCAACAAAAATTGACAAGATCCACGAAAAGTTCTTGTATTTTAAGATAAAATCTTCCGCTATTAAAGAAAAAACTTTGAGCTCGCTGAAATATGTTCATTTGCTGAAAATCAACAAAACCACGAAAAGTTCTTGTATTTGAAGATAAAATCTTTTTGCATTAAAGAAGAAAGATCTAGCTGACTGAAACAAGTTCATTAGATGAAAACCAACAAAAATTGTCAAGAACCACGAAAAGTTCTTGTATTTTAAGATAAAATCTGACGCGATTGAAGAAAAAACTTCTAGCTCGCTGAAATATGTTCATTTGCTGAAAACCAACAAAACCACGAAAAGTTCTTGTATTTGAAGATAAAATCTTTTTGCTTTGAAGAAGAAAGATCTAGCTGACTGAAATAAGTTCATTAGATGAAAACCAACAAAAATTGACAAGAACCACGAAAAGTTCTTGTATTTTAAGATAAAATCTTCTGCTATCAAAGAAAAAACTTTGAGCTCGCTGAAATATGTTCATTTGCTGAAAATCAACAAAACCACGAAAAGTTCTTGTATTTGAAGATAAAACCTTTTTGCTTTGAAGAAGAAAGATCTAGCTGACTGAAATAAGTTCATTAGATGAAAACCAACAAAAATTGACAAGAACCACGAAAAGTTCTTGTATTTGAAGATAAAATCTTTTTGCTTTGAGGTAGAAAGATCGAGCTGTCTGAAAGAAGTTCATCCGATCAAAACCAACAAAAATTGACAAGAACCACGAAAAGTTCTTGTATTTTAAGATAAATTCTGACGCTATTGAAGAAAAAACTTCAAGCTCGCTGAAATATGTTCATTTGCTGAAAACCAACAATAACCACGAAAAGTTCTTGAATTTGAAGATAAAATCTTTTTGCTTTGAAGAAGAAAGATCCAGCTGACTGAAATAAGTTCATTAGATGAAAACCAACAAAAATTGACAAGATCCACGAAAAGTTCTTGTATTTTAAGACAAAATCTGACGCGATTGAAGAAAAAACTTCTCGCTCGCTGAAATATGTTCATTTGCTGAAAACCAACAAAACCACGAAAAGTTCTTGTATTTGAAGATAAAATCTTTTTGCTTTGAAGAAGAAAGATCTAGCTGACTGAAATAAGTTCATTAGATGAAAACCAACAAAAATTGACAAGAACCACGAAAAGTTCTTGTATTTTAAGATAAAATCTTCCGCTATTAAAGAAAAAACTTTGAGCTCGCTGAAATATGTCCATTTGCTGAAAACCAACAAAACCACGAAAAGTTCTTGTATTTGAAGATAAAATCTTTTTGCTTTGAAGAAGAAAGATCTAGCTGACTGAAATAAGTTCATTAGATGAAAACCAACAAAAATTGACAAGAACCACGAAAGGTTCTTGTATTTTAAGATAAAACCTTCCGCTATTAAAGAAAAAACTTTGAGCTCGCTGAAATATGTTCATTTGCTGAAAATCAACAAAACCACGAAAAGTTCTTGTATTTGAAGATAAAATCTTTTTGCTTTGAGGTAGAAAGATCGAGCTGACTGAAAGAAGTTCATCAGATCAAAACCAACAAAAATTGACAAGAACCACGAAAAGTTCTTGTATTTTAAGATAAAATCTGACGCTATTGAAGAAAAAACTTCAAGCTCGCTGAAATATGTTCATTTGCTGAAAACCAACAAAACCACGAAAAGTTCTTGAATTTGAAGATAAAATCTTTTTGCTTTGAAGAAGAAAGATCCAGCTGACTGAAATAAGTTCATTAGATGAAAACCAACAAAAATTGACAAGAACCACGAAAAGGTGTTGTATTTTAAGATAAAATCTGACGCGATTGAAGAAAAAACTTCCAGCTCGCTGAAATATGTTCATTTGCTGAAAACCAACAAAACCACGAAAAGTTCTTGTATTTGAAGATAAAATCTTTTTGCTTTGAAGAAGAAAGATCTAGCTGACTGAAACAAGTTCATTAGATGAAAACCAACAAAAATTGACAAGATCCACGAAAAGTTCTTGTATTTTAAGACAAAATCTGACGCGATTGAAGAAAAAACTTCTCGCTCGCTGAAATATGTTCATTTGCTGAAAACCAACAAAACCACGAAAAGTTCTTGTATTTGAAGATAAAATCTTTTTGCTTTGAAGAAGAAAGATCTAGCTGACTGAAATAAGTTCATTAGATGAAAACCAACAAAAATTGACAAGAACCACGAAAAGTTCTTGTATTTTAAGATAAAATCTTCCGCTATTAAAGAAAAAACTTTGAGCTCGCTGAAATATGTCCATTTGCTGAAAACCAACAAAACCACGAAAAGTTCTTGTATTTGAAGATAAAATCTTTTTGCTTTGAAGAAGAAAGATCTAGCTGACTGAAACAAGTTCATTAGATGAAAACCAACAAAAATTGACAAGAACCACGAAAGGTTCTTGTATTTTAAGATAAAACCTTCCGCTATTAAAGAAAAAACTTTGAGCTCGCTGAAATATGTTCATTTGCTGAAAATCAACAAAACCACGAAAAGTTCTTGTATTTGAAGATAAAATCTTTTTGCTTTGAGGTAGAAAGATCGAGCTGACTGAAAGAAGTTCATCAGATCAAAACCAACAAAAATTGACAAGAACCACGAAAAGTTCTTGTATTTTAAGATAAAATCTGACGCTATTGAAGAAAAAACTTCAAGCTCGCTGAAATATGTTCATTTGCTGAAAACCAACAAAACCACGAAAAGTTCTTGAATTTGAAGATAAAATCTTTTTGCTTTGAAGAAGAAAGATCCAGCTGACTGAAATAAGTTCATTAGATTAAAACCAACAAAAATTGACAAGAACCACGAAAAGTTCTTGTATTTTAAGATAAAATCTGACGCTATTAAAGAAAAAACTTCTCGCTCGCTGAAATATGTTCATTTGCTGAAAATTAACAAAACCACGAAAAGTTCTTGTATTTGAAGATAAAATCTATTTGCTTTGAGGTGGAAAGATCGAGCTGACTGAAAGAAGTTCATCAGATCAAAACGAACAAAAATTGACAAGAACCACGAAAAGTTCTTGTATTTTAAGATAAAATCTGACGCTATTGAAGAAAAAACTTCTCGCTCGCTGAAATATGTTCATTTGCTGAAAATCAACAAAACCACGAAAAGTTCTTGTATTTGAAGATAAAATCTTTTTGCATTAAAGAAGAAAGATCTAGCTGACTGAAACAAGTTCATTAGATGAAAACCAACAAAAATTGACAAGAACCACGAAAAGTTCTTGTATTTTAAGATAAAATCTGACGCGATTGAAGAAAAAACTTCAAGCTCGCTGAAATATGTTCATTTGCTGAAAACCAACAAAACCACGAAAAGTTCTTGTATTTGAAGATAAAATCTTTTTGCTTTGAAGAAGAAAGATCTAGCTGACTGAAATAAGTTCATTAGATGAAAACCAACAAAAATTGATAAGAACCACGAAACGTTCTTGTATTTTAAGATAAAAGCTTCCGCTATTAAAGAAAAAACTTTGAGCTCGCTGAAATATGTTCATTTGCTGAAAATCAACAAAACCACGAAAAGTTCTTGTATTTGAAGATAAAATCTTTTTGCATTAAAGAAGAAAGATCTAGCTGACTGAAACAAGTTCATTAGATGAAAACCAACAAAAATTGACAAGAACCACGAAAAGTTCTTGTATTTTAAGATAAAATCTGACGCGATTGAAGAAAAAACTTCTCGCTCGCTGAAATATGTTCATTTGCTGAAAACCAACAAAACCACGAAAAGTTCTTGTATTTGAAGATAAAATCTTTTTGCTTTGAAGAAGAAAGATCCAGCTGACTGAAATAAGTTCATTAGATGAAAACCAACAAAAATTGACAAGATCCACGAAAAGTTCTTGTATTTTAAGACAAAATCTGACGCGATTGAAGAAAAAACTTCAAGCTCGCTGAAATATGTTCATTTGCTGAAAACCAACAAAACCACGAAAAGTTCTTGTATTTGAAGATAAAATCTTTTTGCTTTGAAGAAGAAAGATCTAGCTGACTGAAATAAGTTCATTAGATGAAAACCAACAAAAATTGACAAGAACCACGAAACGTTCTTGTATTTTAAGATAAAAGCTTCCGCTATTAAAGAAAAAACTTTGAGCTCGCTGAAATATGTTCATTTGCTGAAAATCAACAAAACCACGAAAAGTTCTTGTATTTGAAGATAAAATCTTTTTGCATTAAAGAAGAAAGATCTAGCTGACTGAAACAAGTTCATTAGATGAAAACCAACAAAAATTGACAAGAACCACGAAAAGTTCTTGTATTTTAAGATAAAATCTGACGCGATTGAAGAAAAAACTTCTCGCTCGCTGAAATATGTTCATTTGCTGAAAACCAACAAAACCACGAAAAGTTCTTGTATTTGAAGATAAAATCTTTTTGCTTTGAAGAAGAAAGATCCAGCTGACTGAAATAAGTTCATTAGATGAAAACCAACAAAAATTGACAAGATCCACGAAAAGTTCTTGTATTTTAAGACAAAATCTGACGCGATTGAAGAAAAAACTTCAAGCTCGCTGAAATATGTTCATTTGCTGAAAACCAACAAAACCACGAAAAGTTCTTGTATTTGAAGATAAAATCTTTTTGCTTTGAAGAAGAAAGATCTAGCTGACTGAAATAAGTTCATTAGATGAAAACCAACAAAAATTGACAAGAACCACGAAAAGCTCTTGTATTTTAAGATAAAATCTTCCGCTATTAAAGAAAAAACTTTGAGCTCGCTGAAATATGTTCATTTGCTGAAAATCAACAAAACCACGAAAAGTTCTTGTATTTGAAGATAAAATCTTTTTGCTTTGAGGAAGAAAGATCGAACTGACTGAACGAAGTTCATCAGATCAAAACCAACAAAAATTGCAAGAACCACGCAAAGTTCTTGTATTTTAAGATAAAATCTGACGCTATTGAAGAAAAAACTTCAAGCTCGCTGAAATATGTTCATTTGCTGAAAACCAACAAAACCACGAAAAGTTCTTGAATTTGAAGATAAAATCTTTTTGCTTTGAAGAAGAAAGATCCAGCTGACTGAAATAAGTTCATTAGATGAAAACCAACAAAAATTGACAAGAACCACGAAAAGTTCTTGTATTTTAAGATAAAATCTTCCGCTATTAAAGAAAAAACTTTGAGCTCGCTGAAATATGTTCATTTGCTGAAAACCAACAAAACCACGAAAAGTTCTTGTATTTGAAGATAAAATCTTTTTGCTTTGAAGAAGAAAGATCTAGCTGACTGAAATAAGTTCATTAGATGAAAACCAACAAAAATTGACAAGAACCACGAAAGGTTCTTGTATTTTAAGATAAAACCTTCCGCTATTAAAGAAAAAACTTTGAGCTCGCTGAAATATGTTCATTTGCTGAAAATCAACAAAACCACGAAAAGTTCTTGTATTTGAAGATAAAATCTTTTTGCTTTGAGGAAGAAAGATCGAGCTGACTGAAAGAAGTTCATCAGATGAAAACCAACAAAAATTGACAAGATCCACGAAAAGTTCTTGTATTTTAAGACAAAATCTGACGCGATTGAAGAAAAAACTTCAAGCTCGCTGAAATATGTTCATTTGCTGAAAACCAACAAAACCACGAAAAGTTCTTGTATTTGAAGATAAAATCTTTTTGCTTTGAAGAAGAAAGATCTAGCTGACTGAAATAAGTTCATTAGATGAAAACCAACAAAAATTGACAAGAACCACGAAAAGCTCTTGTATTTTAAGATAAAATCTTCCGCTATTAAAGAAAAAACTTTGAGCTCGCTGAAATATGTTCATTTGCTGAAAATCAACAAAACCACGAAAAGTTCTTGTATTTGAAGATAAAATCTTTTTGCTTTGAGGAAGAAAGATCGAACTGACTGAACGAAGTTCATCAGATCAAAACCAACAAAAATTGCAAGAACCACGCAAAGTTCTTGTATTTTAAGATAAAATCTGACGCTATTGAAGAAAAAACTTCAAGCTCGCTGAAATATGTTCATTTGCTGAAAACCAACAAAACCACGAAAAGTTCTTGAATTTGAAGATAAAATCTTTTTGCTTTGAAGAAGAAAGATCCAGCTGACTGAAATAAGTTCATTAGATGAAAACCAACAAAAATTGACAAGAACCACGAAAAGTTCTTGTATTTTAAGATAAAATCTTCCGCTATTAAAGAAAAAACTTTGAGCTCGCTGAAATATGTTCATTTGCTGAAAACCAACAAAACCACGAAAAGTTCTTGTATTTGAAGATAAAATCTTTTTGCTTTGAAGAAGAAAGATCTAGCTGACTGAAATAAGTTCATTAGATGAAAACCAACAAAAATTGACAAGAACCACGAAAGGTTCTTGTATTTTAAGATAAAACCTTCCGCTATTAAAGAAAAAACTTTGAGCTCGCTGAAATATGTTCATTTGCTGAAAATCAACAAAACCACGAAAAGTTCTTGTATTTGAAGATAAAATCTTTTTGCTTTGAGGAAGAAAGATCGAGCTGACTGAAAGAAGTTCATCAGATCAAAACCAACAAAAATTGCAAGAACCACGCAAAGTTCTTGTATTTTAAGATAAAATCTGACGCTATTGAAGAAAAAACTTCTCGCTCACTGAAATATGTTCATTTGCTGAAAATTAACAAAACCACGAAAAGTTCTTGTATTTGAAGATAAAATCTTTTTGCTTTGAGGTAGAA
The DNA here is from genome assembly GCF_035084215.1 of Heptranchias perlo. Taxonomy (NCBI): domain Eukaryota; kingdom Metazoa; phylum Chordata; class Chondrichthyes; order Hexanchiformes; family Hexanchidae; genus Heptranchias; species Heptranchias perlo. Next base: position 80,523,948 of record NC_090330.1, read on the forward strand.
AGATCGAGCTGACTGAAAGAAGTTCATCAGATCAAAACCAACAAAAATTGACAAGAACCACGAAAAGTTCTTGTATTTTAAGATAAAATCTGACGCTATTGAAGAAAAAACTTCAAGCTCGCTGAAATATGTTCATTTGCTGAAAACCAACAAAACCACGAAAAGTTCTTGAATTTGAAGATAAAATCTTTTTGCTTTGAAGAAGAAAGATCCAGCTGACTGAAATAAGTTCATTAGATGAAAACCAACAAAAATTGACAAGAACCACGAAAAGGTCTTGTATTTTAAGATAAAATCTGACGCGATTGAAGAAAAAACTTCTAGCTCGCTGAAATATGTTCATTTGCTGAAAACCAACAAAACCACGAAAAGTTCTTGTATTTGAAGATAAAATCTTTTTGCTTTGAAGAAGAAAGATCAAGCTGACTGAAATAAGTTCATTAGATGAAAACCAACAAAAATTGACAAGAACCACGAAAAGTTCTTGTATTTTAAGATAAAATCTTCCGCTATTAAAGAAAAAACTTTGAGCTCGCTGAAATATGTTCATTTGCTGAAAATCAACAAAACCACGAAAAGTTCTTGTATTTGAAGATAAAATCGTTTGCATTAAAGAAGAAATATCTAGCTAACTGAAACAAGTTCATTAGATGAAAACCAACAAAAATTGACAAGAACCACGAAAAGTTCTTGTATTTTAAGATAAAATCTGACGCGATTGAAGAAAAAACTTCTAGCTCGCTGAAATATGTTCATTTGCTGAAAACCAACAAAACCACGAAAAGTTCTTGTATTTGAAGATAAAATCTTTTTGCTTTGAAGAAGAAAGATCGAGCTGACTGCAATAAGTTCATTAGATGAAAACCAACAAAAATTGACAAGAACCACGAAAAGTTCTTGTATTTTAAGATAAAATCTGACGCGATTGAAGAAAAAACTTCTAGCTCGCTGAAATATGTTCATTTGCTGAAAACCAACAAAACCACGAAAAGTTCTTGTATTTGAAGATAAAATCTTTTTGCTTTGAAGAAGAAAGATCTAGCTGACTGAAATAAGTTCATTAGATGAAAACCAACAAAAATTGACAAGAACCACGAAAAGTTCTTGTATTTTAAGATGAAATCTTCTGCTATCAAAGAAAAAACTTTGAGCTCGCTGAAATATGTTCATTTGCTGAAAATCAACAAAACCACGAAAAGTTCTTGTATTTGAAGATAAAATCTTTTTGCTTTGAGGAAGAAAGATCGAGCTGACTGAAATAAGTTCATTAGATGAAAACCAACAAAAATTGCAAGAACCACGCAAAGTTCTTGTATTTTAAGATAAAATCTGACGCTATTGAAGAAAAAACTTCTCGCTCACTGAAATATGTTCATTTGCTGAAAATTAACAAAACCACGAAAAGTTCTTGTATTTGAAGATAAAATCTTTTTGCTTTGAGGTAGAAAGATCGAGCTGACTGAAAGAAGTTCATCAGATCAAAACCAACAAAAATTGACAAGAACCACGAAAAGTTCTTGTATTTTAAGATAAAATCTAACGCTATTGAAGAAAAAACTTCAAGCTCGCTGAAATATGTTGATTGCTGAAAACCAACAAAACCACGAAAAGTTCTTGAATTTGTAGATAAAATCTTTTTGCTTTGAAGAAGAAAGATCCAGCTGACTGAAATAAGTTCATTAGATGAAAACCAACAAAAATTGACAAGAACCACGAAAAGGTCTTGTATTTTAAGATAAAATCTGACGCGATTGAAGAAAAAACTTCTTGCTCGCTGAAATATGTTCATTTGCTGAAAACCAACAAAACCACGAAAAGTTCTTGTATTTGAAGATAAAATCTTTTTGCATTAAAGAAGAAAGATCTAGCTGACTGAAACAAGTTCATTAGATGAAAACCAACAAAAATTGACAAGAACCACGAAAAGTTCTTGTATTTTAAGATAAAATCTGACGCTATTAAAGAAAAAACTTCTTCCTCGCTGAAATATGTTCATTTGCTGAAAATCAACAAAACCACGAAAAGTTCTTGTATTTGAAGATAAAATCTTTTTGCATTAAAGAAGAAAGATCTAGCTGACTGAAAGAAGTTCATCAGATCAAAACGAACAAAAATTGACAAGAACCACGAAAAGTTCTTGTATTTTAAGATAAAATCTGACGCTATTGAAGAAAAAACTTCAAGCTCGCTGAAATATGTTCATTTGCTGAAAACCAACAAAACCACGAAAAGTTCTTGAATTTGAAGATAAAATCTTTTTGCTTTGAAGAAGAAAGATCCAGCTGACTGAAATAAGTTCATTAGATGAAAACCAACAAAAATTGACAAGAACCACGAAAGGTTCTTGTATTTTAAGATAAAATCTGACGCTATTGAAGAAAAAACTTCTAGCTCGCTGAAATATGTTCATTTGCTGAAAACCAACAAAACCACGAAAAGTTCTTGTATTTGAAGATAAAATCTTTTTGCTTTGAAGAAGAAAGATCTAGCTGACTGAAATAAGTTCATCAGATGAAAACCAACAAAAATTGACAAGAACCACGAAAAGTTCTTGTATTTTAAGATAAAATCTGACGCGATTGACGAAAAAACTTCTAGCTCGCTGAAATATGTTCATTTGCTGAAAACCAACAAAACCACGAAAAGTTCTTGTATTTGAAGATAAAATCTTTTTGCTTTGAAGAAGAAAGATCTAGCTGACTGAAATAAGTTCATTAGATGAAAACCAACAAAAATTGACAAGAACCACGAAAAGTTCTTGTATTTTAAGATAAAATCTTCCGCTATTAAAGAAAAAACTTTGAGCTCGCTGAAATATGTTCATTTGCTGAAAACCAACAAAACCACGAAAAGTTCTTGTATTTGAAGATAAAATCTTTTTGCTTTGAAGAAGAAAGATCTAGCTGACTGAAATAAGTTCATTAGATGAAAACCAACAAAAATTGACAAGAACCACGAAAGGTTCTTGTATTTTAAGATAAAACCTTCCGCTATTAAAGAAAAAACTTTGAGCTCGCTGAAATATGTTCATTTGCTGAAAACCAACAAAACCACAAAAAGTTCTTGAATTTGAAGATAAAATCTTTTTGCTTTGAAGAAGAAAGATCCAGCTGACTGAAATAAGTTCATTAGATGAAAACCAACAAAAATTGACAAGAACCACGAAAGGTTCTTGTATTTTAAGATAAAATCTGACGCGATTGAAGAAAAAACTTCTAGCTCGCTGAAATATGTTCATTTGCTGAAAACCAACAAAACCACGAAAAGTTCTTGTATTAGAAGATAAAATCTTTTTGCTTTGAAGAAGAAAGATCTAGCTGACTGAAATAAGTTCATCAGATGAAAACCAACAAAAATTGACAAGAACCACGAAAAGTTCTTGTATTTTAAGATAAAATCTTCTGCTATCAAAGAAAAAACTTTGAGCTCGCTGAAATATGTTCATTTGCTGAAAATCAACAAAACCACGAAAAGTTCTTGTATTTGAAGATAAAATCTTTTTGCATTAAAGAAGAAAGATCTAGCTGACTGAAACAAGTTCATTAGATGAAAACCAACAAAAATTGACAAGAACCACGAAAAGTTCTTGTATTTTAAGATAAAATCTTCCGCTATTAAAGAAAAAACTTTGAGCTCGCTGAAATATGTTCATTTGCTGAAAATCAACAAAACCACGAAAAGTTCTTGTATTTGAAGATAAAATCTTTTTGCTTTAAAGAAGAAAGATCTAGCTGACTGAAACAAGTTCATTAGATGAAAACCAACAAAAATTGATCAGAACCACGAAAAGTTCTTGTATTTTAAGATAAAATCTGACGCGATTGAAGAAAAAACTTCCAGCTCGCTGAAATATGTTCATTTGCTGAAAACCAACAAAACCACGAAAAGTTCTTGTATTTGAAGATAAAATCTTTTTGCTTTGAAGAAGAAAGATCTCGCTGACTGAAATAAGTTCATTAGATGAAAACCAACAAAAATTGACAAGAACCACGAAAAGTTCTTGTATTTTAAGATAAAATCTTCTGCTATTAAAGAAAAAACTTTGAGCTCGCTGAAATATGTTAATTTGCTGAAAATCAACAAAACCACGAAAAGTTCTTGTATTTGAAGATAAAATCTTTTTGCATTAAAGAAGAAAGATCTAGCTGACTGAAACAAGTTCATTAGATGAAAACCAACAAAAATTGACAAGAACCACGAAAAGTTCTTGTATTTTAAGATAAAATCTGACGCTATTAAAGAAAAAACTTCTTCCTCGCTGAAATATGTTCATTTGCTGAAAATCAACAAAACCACGAAAAGTTCTTGTATTTGAAGATAAAATCTTTTTGCATTAAAGAAGAAAGATCTAGCTGACTGAAAGAAGTTCATCAGATCAAAACGAACAAAAATTGACAAGAACCACGAAAAGTTCTTGTATTTTAAGATAAAATCTGACGCTATTGAAGAAAAAACTTCAAGCTCGCTGAAATATGTTCATTTGCTGAAAACCAACAAAACCACGAAAAGTTCTTGAATTTGAAGATAAAATCTTTTTGCTTTGAAGAAGAAAGATCCAGCTGACTGAAATAAGTTCATTAGATGAAAACCAACAAAAATTGACAAGAACCACGAAAGGTTCTTGTATTTTAAGATAAAATCTGACGCTATTGAAGAAAAAACTTCTAGCTCGCTGAAATATGTTCATTTGCTGAAAACCAACAAAACCACGAAAAGTTCTTGTATTTGAAGATAAAATCTTTTTGCTTTGAAGAAGAAAGATCTAGCTGACTGAAATCAGTTCATCAGATGAAAACCAACAAAAATTGACAAGAACCACGAAAAGTTCTTGTATTTTAAGATAAAATCTTCTGCTATCAAAGAAAAAAGTTTGAGCTCGCTGAAATATGTTCATTTGCTGAAAATCAACAAAACCACGAAAAGTTCTTGTATTTGAAGATAAAATCTTTTTGCATTAAAGAAGAAAGATCTAGCTGACTGAAACAAGTTCATTAGATGAAAACCAACAAAAATTGACAAGAACCACGAAAAGTTCTTGTATTTTAAGATAAAATCTTCCGCTATTAAAGAAAAAACTTTGAGCTCGCTGAAATATGTTCATTTGCTGAAAATCAACAAAACCACGAAAAGTTCTTGTATTTGAAGATAAAATCTTTTTGCATTAAAGAAGAAAGATCTAGCTGACTGAAACAAGTTCATTAGATGAAAACCAACAAAAATTGATCAGAACCACGAAAAGTTCTTGTATTTTAAGATAAAATCTGACGCGATTGAAGAAAAAACTTCCAGCTCGCTGAAATATGTTCATTTGCTGAAAACCAACAAAACCACGAAAAGTTCTTGTATTTGAAGATAAAATCTTTTTGCTTTGAAGAAGAAAGATCTCGCTGACTGAAATAAGTTCATCAGATGAAAACCAACAAAAATTGACAAGAACCACGAAAAGTTCTTGTATTTTAAGATAAAATCTTCTGCTATTAAAGAAAAAACTTTGAGCTCGCTGAAATATGTTAATTTGCTGAAAATCAACAAAACCACGAAAAGTTCTTGTATTTGAAGATAAAATCTTTTTGCATTAAAGAAGAAAGATCTAGCTGACTGAAACAAGTTCATTAGATGAAAACCAACAAAAATTGACAAGAACCACGAAAAGTTCTTGTATTTTAAGATAAAATCTGACGCTATTAAAGAAAAAACTTCTTCCTCGCTGAAATATGTTCATTTGCTGAAAATCAACAAAACCACGAAAAGTTCTTGTATTTGAAGATAAAATCTTTTTGCATTAAAGAAGAAAGATCTAGCTGACTGAAACAAGTTCATTAGATGAAAACCAACAAAAATTGATCAGAACCACGAAAAGTTCTTGTATTTTAAGATAAAATCTGACGCGATTGAAGAAAAAACTTCCAGCTCGCTGAAATATGTTCATTTGCTGAAAACCAACAAAACCACGAAAAGTTCTTGTATTTGAAGATAAAATCTTTTTGCTTTGAAGAAGAAAGATCTCGCTGACTGAAATAAGTTCATTAGATGAAAACCAACAAAAATTGACAAGAACCACGAAAAGTTCTTGTATTTTAAGATAAAATCTTCTGCTATTAAAGAAAAAACTTTGAGCTCGCTGAAATATGTTAATTTGCTGAAAATCAACAAAACCACGAAAAGTTCTTGTATTTGAAGATAAAATCTTTTTGCATTAAAGAAGAAAGATCTAGCTGACTGAAACAAGTTCATTAGATGAAAACCAACAAAAATTGACAAGAACCACGAAAAGTTCTTGTATTTTAAGATAAAATCTGACGCTATTAAAGAAAAAACTTCTTCCTCGCTGAAATATGTTCATTTGCTGAAAATCAACAAAACCACGAAAAGTTCTTGTATTTGAAGATAAAATCTTTTTGCATTAAAGAAGAAAGATCTAGCTGACTGAAACAAGTTCATTAGATGAAAACCAACAAAAATTGACAAGAACCACGAAAAGTTCTTGTATTTTAAGATAAAATCTGACGCTATTAAAGAAAAAACTTCTTCCTCGCTGAAATATGTTCATTTGCTGAAAATCAACAAAACCACGAAAAGTTCTTGTATTTGAAGATAAAATCTTTTTGCATTAAAGAAGAAAGATCCAGCTGACTGAAACAAGTTCATTAGAGGAAAACCAACAAAAATTGACAAGAACCACGAAAAGTTCTTGTATTTTAAGATAAAATCTTCCTCTATTAAAGAAAAAACTTCTTCCTCGCTGAAATATGTTCATTTGCTGAAAATCAACAAAACCACGAAAAGTTCTTGTATTTGAAGATAAAATCTTTTTGCATTAAAGAAGAAAGATCTAGCTGACTGAAACAAGTTCATGAGATGAAAACCAAAAAAAATTGACAAGAACCACGAAAAGTTCTTCTATTTTAAGATAAAATCTGACGCGATTGAAGAAAAAACTTCTAGCTCGCTGAAATATGTTCATTTGCTGAAAACCAACAAAACCACGAAAAGTTCTTGTGTTTGAAGATAAAATCTTTTTGCTTTGAAGAAGAAAGATCTGGCTGACTGAAATAAGTTCATTAGATGAAAACCAACAAAAATTGACAAGAACCACGAAAAGTTCTTGTATTTTAAGATAAAATCTTCTGCTATGAAAGAAAAAACTTTGAGCTCGCTGAAATATGTTCATTTGCTGAAAATCAACAAAACCACGAAAAGTTCTTGTATTTGAAGATAAAATCTTTTTGCTTTGAAGAAGAAAGATCTAGCTGACTGAAATAAGTTCATTAGATGAAAACCAACAAAAATTGACAAGAACCACGAAAAGTTCTTGTATTTGAAGATAAAATCTTTTTGCTTTGAGGTAGAAAGATCGAGCTGACTGAAAGAAGTTCATCCGATCAAAACCAACAAAAATTGACAAGATCCACGAAAAGTTCTTGTATTTTAAGACAAAATCTGACGCGATTGAAGAAAAAACTTCTAGCTCGCTGAAATATGTTCATTTGCTGAAAACCAACAAAACCACGAAAAGTTCTTGTATTTGAAGATAAAATCTTTTTGCTTTGAAGAAGAAAGATCCAGCTAACTGAAATAAGTTCATTAGATGAAAACCAACAAAAATTGACAAGAACCACGAAAAGTTCTTGTATTTTAAGATAAAATCCGACGCAATTGAAGAAAAAACTTCTCGCTCGCTGAAATATGTTCATTTGCTGAAAACCAACAAAACCACGAAAAGTTCTTGTATTTGAAGATAAAATCTTTTTGCTTTGAAGAAGAAAGATCCAGCTGACTGAAATAAGTTCATGAGATGAAAACCAACAAAAATTGACAAGAACCACGAAAAGTTCTTGTATTTTAAGATAAAATCTTCTGCTATTAAAGACAAAACTTTGAGCTCGCTGAAATATGTTAATTTGCTGAAAATCAACAAAACCACGAAAAGTTCTTGTATTTGAAGATAAAATATTTTTGCATTAAAGAAGAAAGATCTAGCTGACTGAAACAAGTTCATTAGATGAAAACCAACAAAAATTGACAAGAACCACGAAAAGTTCTTGTATTTTAAGATAAAATCTGACGCTATTAAAGAAAAAACTTCTTGCTCGCTGAAATATGTTCATTTGCTGAAAATCAACAAAACCACGAAAAGTTCTTGTATTTGAAGATAAAATCTTTTTGCATTAAAGAAGAAAGATCTAGCTGACTGAAACAAGTTCATCAGATGAAAACCAACAAAAATTGACAAGAACCACGAAAAGTTCTTGTATTTTAAGATAAAATCTGACGCTATTAAAGAAAAAACTTCTCGCTCGCTGAAATATGTTCATTTGCTGAAAATTAACAAAACCACGAAAAGTTCTTGTATTTGAAGATAAAATCTTTTTGCTTTGAGGTAGAAAGATCGAGCTGACTGAAAGAAGTTCTTCAGATCAAAACCAACAAAAATTGACAAGAACCACGAAAAGTTCTTGTATTTTAAGATAAAATTTGACGCTATTGAAGAAAAAACTTCAAGCTCGCTGAAATATGTTCATTTGCTGAAAACCAACAAAACCACGAAAAGTTCTTGAATTTGAAGATAAAATCTTTTTGCTTTGAAGAAGAAAGATCCAGCTGACTGAAATAAGTTCATTCGATGAAAACCAACAAAAATTGACAAGAACCACGAAAAGCTCTTGTATTTTAAGATAAAATCTTCCGCTATTAAAGAAAAAACTTTGAGCTCGCTGAAATATGTTCATTTGCTGAAAATCAACAAAACCACGAAAAGTTCTTGTATTTGAAGATAAAATCTTTTTGCATTAAAGAAGAAAGATCCAGCTAACTGAAACAAGTTCATTAGATGAAAACCAACAAAAATTGACAAGAACCACAAAATGTTCTTGTATTTTAAGATAAAATCTGACGCGATTGAAGAAAAAACTTCTAGCTCGCTGAAATATGTTCATTTGCTGAAAACCAACAAAACCACGAAAAGTTCTTGTATTTGAAGATAAAATCTTTTTGCTTTGAAGAGCAAAGATCTAGCTGACTGAAATAAGTTCATTAGATGAAAACCAACAAAAATTGACAAGAACCACGAAAATTTCTTGTATTTTAAGATAAAATCTTCTGCTATTAAAGAAAAAACTTTGAGCTCGCTGAAATATGTTCATTTGCTGAAAATCAACAAAACCACGAAAAGTTCTTGTATTTGAAGATAAAATCTTTTTGCATTAAAGAAGAAAGATCTAGCTGACTGAAACAAGTTCATTAGATGAAAACCAACAAAAATTGACAAGAACCACGAAAAGTTCTTGTATTTTAAGATAAAATCTGACGCTATTAAAGAAAAAACTTCTCGCTCGCTGAAATATGTTCATTTGCTGAAAATTAACAAAACCACGAAAAGTTCTTGTATTTGAAGATAAAATCTTTTTGCTTTGAGGTAGAAAGATCGAGCTGACTGAAAGAAGTTCTTCAGATCAAAACCAACAAAAATTGACAAGAACCACGAAAAGTTCTTGTATTTTAAGATAAAATCTGACGCTATTAAAGAAAAAACTTCTTGCTCGCTGAAATATGTTCATTTGCTGAAAATCAACAAAACCACGAAAAGTTCTTGTATTTGAAGATAAAATCTTTTTGCATTAAAGAAGAAAGATCTAGCTGACTGAAACAAGTTCATTAGATGAAAACCAACAAAAATTGATCAGAACCACGAAAAGTTCTTGTATTTTAAGATAAAATCTGACGCTATTGAAGAAAAAACTTCAAGCTCGCTGAAATATGTTCATTTGCTGAAAACCAACAAAACCACGAAAAGTTCTTGAATTTGAAGATAAAATCTTTTTGCTTTGAAGAAGAAAGATCCAGCTGACTGAAATAAGTTCATTAGATGAAAACCAACAAAAATTGACAAGATCCACGAAAAGTTCTTGTATTTTAAGACAAAATCTGACGCGATTGAAGAAAAAACTTCCAGCTCGCTGAAATATGTTCATTTGCTGAAAACCAACAAAACCACGAAAAGTTCTTGTATTTGAAGATAAAATCTTTTTGCTTTGATGAAGAAAGATCTAGCTGACTGAAATAAGTTCATCAGATGAAAACCAACAAAAATTGACAAGAACCACGAAAAGTTCTTGTATTTTAAGATAAAATCTTCCGCTATTAAAGAAAAAACTTTGAGCTCGCTGAAATATGTTCATTTGCTGAAAATCAACAAAACCACGAAAAGTTCTTGTATTTGAAGATAAAATCTTTTTGCATTAAAGAAGAAAGATCTAGCTGACTGAAACAAGTTCATTAGATGAAAACCAACAAAAATTGATCAGAACCACGAAAAGTTCTTGTATTTTAAGATAAAATCTGACGCGATTGAAGAAAAAACTTCTAGCTCGCTGAAATATGTTAATTTGCTGAAAATCAACAAAACCACGAAAAGTTCTTGTATTTGAAGATAAAATCTTTTTGCATTAAAGAAGAAAGATCTAGCTGACTGAAACAAGTTCATTAGATGAAAACCAACAAAAATTGACAAGAACCACGAAAAGTTCTTGTATTTTAAGATAAAATCTGACGCTATTAAAGAAAAAACTTCTTGCTCGCTGAAATATGTTCATTTGCTGAAAATCAACAAAACCACGAAAAGTTCTTGTATTTGAAGATAAAATCTTTTTGCATTAAAGAAGAAAGATCTTGCTGACTGAAAGAAGTTCATTAGATGAAAATCAACAAAAATTGACAGGAACCACGAAAAGTTCTTGCATTTTAAGATAAAATCTGACGCGATTGAAGAAAAAACTTCAAGCTCGCTGAAATATGTTCATTTGCTGAAAACCAACAAAACCACGAAAAGTTCTTGAATTTGAAGATAAAATCTTTTTGCTTTGAAGAAGAAAGATCTAGCTGACTGAAATAAGTTCATTAGATGAAAACCAACAAAAATTGACAAGAACCACGAAAAGTTCTTGTATTTTAAGATAAAATCTTCCGCTTGAAGAAAAAACTTTGAGCTCGCTGAAATCTGTTAATTTGCTGAAAATCAACAAAACCACGAAAAGTTCTTGTATTTGAAGATAAAATCTTTTTGCATTAAAGAAGAAAGATCTCGCTGACTGAAACAAGTTCATTGGATGAAAACCAACAAAAATTGACAAGAACCACGAAAAGTTCTTCTATTTTAAGATAAAATCTGACGCGATTGAAGAAAAAACTTCTCGCTCGCTGAAATATGTTCATTTGCTGAAAACCAACGAAACCACGAAAAGTTCTTGTATTTGAAGATAAAATCTTTTTGCTTTGAAGAAGAAAGATCTAGCTGACTGAAATAAGTTCATCAGATGAAAACCAACAAAAATTGACAAGAACCACGAAAAGTTCTTGTATTTTAAGATAAAATCTTCTGCTTTAAAGAAAAAACTTTGAGCTCGCTGAAATATGTTCATTTGCTGAAAATCAACAAAACCACGAAAAGTTCTTGTATTTGAAGATAAAATCTTTTTGCATTAAAGAAGAAAGATCTAGCTGACTGAAACAAGTTCATTAGATGAAAACCAACAAAAATTGACAAGAACCACGAAAAGTTCTTGTATTTTAAGATAAAATCTGACGCGATTGAAGAAAAAACTTCTAGCTCGCTGAAATATGTTCATTTGCTGAAAACCAACAAAAACACGAAAAGTTCTTGTATTTGAAGATAAAATCTTTTTGCTTTGAAGAAGAAAGATCTAGCTGACTGAAATAAGTTCATTAGATGAAAACCAACAAAAATTGACAAGAACCACGAAAAGTTCTTGTATTTTAAGATAAAATCTTCTGCTATCAAAGAAAAAACTTTGAGCTCGCTGAAATATGTTCATTTGCTGAAAATCAACAAAACCACGAAAAGTTCTTGTATTTGAAGATAAAATCTTTTTGCATTAAAGAAGAAAGATCTAGCTGACTGAAACAAGTTCATTAGATGAAAACCAACAAAAATTGACAAGAACCACGAAAAGTTCTTGTATTTTAAGATAAAATCTTCCGCTATTAAAGAAAAAACTTTGAGCTCGCTGAAATATGTTCATTTGCTGAAAACCAACAAAACCACGAAAAGTTCTTGTATTTGAAGATAAAATCTTTTTGCTTTGAAGAAGAAAGATCTAGCTGACTGAAATAAGCTCATTAGATGAAAACCAACAAAAATTGACAAGAACCACGAAAGGTTCTTGTATTTTAAGATAAAACCTTCCGCTATTAAAGAAAAAACTTTGAGCTCGCTGAAATATGTTCATTTGCTGAAAACCAACAAAACCACAAAAAGTTCTTGAATTTGAAGATAAAATCTTTTTGCTTTGAAGAAGAAAGATCCAGCTGACTGAAATAAGTTCATTAGATGAAAACCAACAAAAATTGACAAGAACCACGAAAGGTTCTTGTATTTTAAGATAAAATCTGACGCTATTGAAGAAAAAACTTCTAGCTCGCTGAAATATGTTCATTTGCTGAAAACCAACAAAACCACGAAAAGTTCTTGTATTAGAAGATAAAATCTTTTTGCTTTGAAGAAGAAAGATCTAGCTGACTGAAATAAGTTCATCAGATGAAAACCAACAAAAATTGACAAGAACCACGAAAAGTTCTTGTATTTTAAGATAAAATCTTCTGCTATCAAAGAAAAAACTTTGAGCTCGCTGAAATATGTTCATTTGCTGAAAATCAACAAAACCACGAAAAGTTCTTGTATTTGAAGATAAAATCTTTTTGCATTAAAGAAGAAAGATCTAGCTGACTGAAACAAGTTCATTAGATGAAAACCAACAAAAATTGACAAGAACCACGAAAAGTTCTTGTATTTTAAGATAAAATCTTCCGCTATTAAAGAAAAAACTTTGAGCTCGCTGAAATATGTTCATTTGCTGAAAATCAACAAAACCACGAAAAGTTCTTGTATTTGAAGATAAAATCTTTTTGCTTTAAAGAAGAAAGATCTAGCTGACTGAAACAAGTTCATTAGATGAAAACCAACAAAAATTGATCAGAACCACGAAAAGTTCTTGTATTTTAAGATAAAATCTGACGCGATTGAAGAAAAAACTTCCAGCTCGCTGAAATATGTTCATTTGCTGAAAACCAACAAAACCACGAAAAGTTCTTGTATTTGAAGATAAAATCTTTTTGCTTTGAAGAAGAAAGATCTCGCTGACTGAAATAAGTTCATTAGATGAAAACCAACAAAAATTGACAAGAACCACGAAAAGTTCTTGTATTTTAAGATAAAATCTTCTGCTATTAAAGAAAAAACTTTGAGCTCGCTGAAATATGTTAATTTGCTGAAAATCAACAAAACCACGAAAAGTTCTTGTATTTGAAGATAAAATCTTTTTGCATTAAAGAAGAAAGATCTAGCTGACTGAAACAAGTTCATTAGATGAAAACCAACAAAAATTGACAAGAACCACGAAAAGTTCTTGTATTTTAAGATAAAATCTGACGCTATTAAAGAAAAAACTTCTTCCTCGCTGAAATATGTTCATTTGCTGAAAATCAACAAAACCACGAAAAGTTCTTGTATTTGAAGATAAAATCTTTTTGCATTAAAGAAGAAAGATCTAGCTGACTGAAAGAAGTTCATCAGATCAAAACGAACAAAAATTGACAAGAACCACGAAAAGTTCTTGTATTTTAAGATAAAATCTGACGCTATTGAAGAAAAAACTTCAAGCTCGCTGAAATATGTTCATTTGCTGAAAACCAACAAAACCACGAAAAGTTCTTGAATTTGAAGATAAAATCTTTTTGCTTTGAAGAAGAAAGATCCAGCTGACTGAAATAAGTTCATTAGATGAAAACCAACAAAAATTGACAAGAACCACGAAAGGTTCTTGTATTTTAAGATAAAATCTGACGCGATTGAAGAAAAAACTTCTAGCTCGCTGAAATATGTTCATTTGCTGAAAACCAACAAAAACACGAAAAGTTCTTGTATTTGAAGATAAAATCTTTTTGCTTTGAAGAAGAAAGATCTAGCTGACTGAAATAAGTTCATTAGATGAAAACCAACAAAAATTGACAAGAACCACGAAAAGTTCTTGTATTTTAAGATAAAATCTTCTGCTATCAAAGAAAAAACTTTGAGCTCGCTGAAATATGTTCATTTGCTGAAAATCAACAAAACCACGAAAAGTTCTTGTATTTGAAGATAAAATCTTTTTGCATTAAAGAAGAAAGATCTAGCTGACTGAAACAAGTTCATTAGATGAAAACCAACAAAAATTGACAAGAACCACGAAAAGTTCTTGTATTTTAAGATAAAATCTTCCGCTATTAAAGAAAAAACTTTGAGCTCGCTGAAATATGTTCATTTGCTGAAAACCAACAAAACCACGAAAAGTTCTTGTATTTGAAGATAAAATCTTTTTGCTTTGAAGAAGAAAGATCTAGCTGACTGAAATAAGCTCATTAGATGAAAACCAACAAAAATTGACAAGAACCACGAAAGGTTCTTGTATTTTAAGATAAAACCTTCCGCTATTAAAGAAAAAACTTTGAGCTCGCTGAAATATGTTCATTTGCTGAAAACCAACAAAACCACAAAAAGTTCTTGAATTTGAAGATAAAATCTTTTTGCTTTGAAGAAGAAAGATCCAGCTGACTGAAATAAGTTCATTAGATGAAAACCAACAAAAATTGACAAGAACCACGAAAGGTTCTTGTATTTTAAGATAAAATCTGACGCTATTGAAGAAAAAACTTCTAGCTCGCTGAAATATGTTCATTTGCTGAAAACCAACAAAACCACGAAAAGTTCTTGTATTAGAAGATAAAATCTTTTTGCTTTGAAGAAGAAAGATCTAGCTGACTGAAATAAGTTCATCAGATGAAAACCAACAAAAATTGACAAGAACCACGAAAAGTTCTTGTATTTTAAGATAAAATCTTCTGCTATCAAAGAAAAAACTTTGAGCTCGCTGAAATATGTTCATTTGCTGAAAATCAACAAAACCACGAAAAGTTCTTGTATTTGAAGATAAAATCTTTTTGCATTAAAGAAGAAAGATCTAGCTGACTGAAACAAGTTCATTAGATGAAAACCAACAAAAATTGACAAGAACCACGAAAAGTTCTTGTATTTTAAGATAAAATCTTCCGCTATTAAAGAAAAAACTTTGAGCTCGCTGAAATATGTTCATTTGCTGAAAATCAACAAAACCACGAAAAGTTCTTGTATTTGAAGATAAAATCTTTTTGCTTTAAAGAAGAAAGATCTAGCTGACTGAAACAAGTTCATTAGATGAAAACCAACAAAAATTGATCAGAACCACGAAAAGTTCTTGTATTTTAAGATAAAATCTGACGCGATTGAAGAAAAAACTTCCAGCTCGCTGAAATATGTTCATTTGCTGAAAACCAACAAAACCACGAAAAGTTCTTGTATTTGAAGATAAAATCTTTTTGCTTTGAAGAAGAAAGATCTCGCTGACTGAAATAAGTTCATTAGATGAAAACCAACAAAAATTGACAAGAACCACGAAAAGTTCTTGTATTTTAAGATAAAATCTTCTGCTATTAAAGAAAAAACTTTGAGCTCGCTGAAATATGTTAATTTGCTGAAAATCAACAAAACCACGAAAAGTTCTTGTATTTGAAGATAAAATCTTTTTGCATTAAAGAAGAAAGATCTAGCTGACTGAAACAAGTTCATTAGATGAAAACCAACAAAAATTGACAAGAACCACGAAAAGTTCTTGTATTTTAAGATAAAATCTGACGCTATTAAAGAAAAAACTTCTTCCTCGCTGAAATATGTTCATTTGCTGAAAATCAACAAAACCACGAAAAGTTCTTGTATTTGAAGATAAAATCTTTTTGCATTAAAGAAGAAAGATCTAGCTGACTGAAAGAAGTTCATCAGATCAAAACGAACAAAAATTGACAAGAACCACGAAAAGTTCTTGTATTTTAAGATAAAATCTGACGCTATTGAAGAAAAAACTTCAAGCTCGCTGAAATATGTTCATTTGCTGAAAACCAACAAAACCACGAAAAGTTCTTGAATTTGAAGATAAAATCTTTTTGCTTTGAAGAAGAAAGATCCAGCTGACTGAAATAAGTTCATTAGATGAAAACCAACAAAAATTGACAAGAACCACGAAAGGTTCTTGTATTTTAAGATAAAATCTGACGCTATTGAAGAAAAAACTTCTAGCTCGCTGAAATATGTTCATTTGCTGAAAACCAACAAAACCACGAAAAGTTCTTGTATTTGAAGATAAAATCTTTTTGCATTAAAGAAGAAAGATCTAGCTGACTGAAACAAGTTCATTAGATGAAAACCAACAAAAATTGACAAGAACCACGAAAAGTTCTTGTATTTTAAGATAAAATCTGACGCTATTAAAGAAAAAACTTCTTCCTCGCTGAAATATGTTCATTTGCTGAAAATCAACAAAACCACGAAAAGTTCTTGTATTTGAAGATAAAATCTTTTTGCATTAAAGAAGAAAGATCTAGCTGACTGAAACAAGTTCATTAGATGAAAACCAACAAAAATTGATCAGAACCACGAAAAGTTCTTGTATTTTAAGATAAAATCTGACGCGATTGAAGAAAAAACTTCCAGCTCGCTGAAATATGTTCATTTGCTGAAAACCAACAAAACCACGAAAAGTTCTTGTATTTGAAGATAAAATCTTTTTGCTTTGAAGAAGAAAGATCTCGCTGACTGAAATAAGTTCATTAGATGAAAACCAACAAAAATTGACAAGAACCACGAAAAGTTCTTGTATTTTAAGATAAAATCTTCTGCTATTAAAGAAAAAACTTTGAGCTCGCTGAAATATGTTAATTTGCTGAAAATCAACAAAACCACGAAAAGTTCTTGTATTTGAAGATAAAATCTTTTTGCATTAAAGAAGAAAGATCTAGCTGACTGAAACAAGTTCATTAGATGAAAACCAACAAAAATTGACAAGAACCACGAAAAGTTCTTGTATTTTAAGATAAAATCTGACGCTATTAAAGAAAAAACTTCTTCCTCGCTGAAATATGTTCATTTGCTGAAAATCAACAAAACCACGAAAAGTTCTTGTATTTGAAGATAAAATCTTTTTGCATTAAAGAAGAAAGATCTAGCTGACTGAAACAAGTTCATTAGATGAAAACCAACAAAAATTGACAAGAACCACGAAAAGTTCTTGTATTTTAAGATAAAATCTGACGCTATTAAAGAAAAAACTTCTTCCTCGCTGAAATATGTTCATTTGCTGAAAATCAACAAAACCACGAAAAGTTCTTGTATTTGAAGATAAAATCTTTTTGCATTAAAGAAGTAAGATCTAGCTGACTGAAACAAGTTCATTAGAGGAAAACCAACAAAAATTGACAAGAACCACGAAAAGTTCTTGTATTTTAAGATAAAATCTTCCTCTATTAAAGAAAAAACTTCTTCCTCGCTGAAATATGTTCATTTGCTGAAAATCAACAAAACCACGAAAAGTTCTTGTATTTGAAGATAAAATCTTTTTGCATTAAAGAAGAAAGATCTAGCTGACTGAAACAAGTTCATGAGATGAAAACCAAAAAAAATTGACAAGAACCACGAAAAGTTCTTCTATTTTAAGATAAAATCTGACGCGATTGAAGAAAAAACTTCTAGCTCGCTGAAATATGTTCATTTGCTGAAAACCAACAAAACCACGAAAAGTTCTTGTGTTTGAAGATAAAATCTTTTTGCTTTGAAGAAGAAAGATCTGGCTGACTGAAATAAGTTCATTAGATGAAAACCAACAAAAATTGACAAGAACCACGAAAAGTTCTTGTATTTTAAGATAAAATCTTCTGCTATGAAAGAAAAAACTTTGAGCTCGCTGAAATATGTTCATTTGCTGAAAATCAACAAAACCACGAAAAGTTCTTGTATTTGAAGATAAAATCTTTTTGCTTTGAAGAAGAAAGATCTAGCTGACTGAAATAAGTTCATTAGATGAAAACCAACAAAAATTGACAAGAACCACGAAAAGTTCTTGTATTTGAAGATAAAATCTTTTTGCTTTGAGGTAGAAAGATCGAGCTGACTGAAAGAAGTTCATCCGATCAAAACCAACAAAAATTGACAAGATCCACGAAAAGTTCTTGTATTTTAAGACAAAATCTGACGCGATTGAAGAAAAAACTTCTAGCTCGCTGAAATATGTTCATTTGCTGAAAACCAACAAAACCACGAAAAGTTCTTGTATTTGAAGATAAAATCTTTTTGCTTTGAAGAAGAAAGATCCAGCTAACTGAAATAAGTTCATTAGATGAAAACCAACAAAAATTGACAAGAACCACGAAAAGTTCTTGTATTTTAAGATAAAATCCGACGCAATTGAAGAAAAAACTTCTCGCTCGCTGAAATATGTTCATTTGCTGAAAACCAACAAAACCACGAAAAGTTCTTGTATTTGAAGATAAAATCTTTTTACTTTGAAGAAGAAAGATCCAGCTGACTGAAATAAGTTCATGAGATGAAAACCAACAAAAATTGACAAGAACCACGAAAAGTTCTTGTATTTTAAGATAAAATCTTCTGCTATTAAAGACAAAACTTTGAGCTCGCTGAAATATGTTAATTTGCTGAAAATCAACAAAACCACGAAAAGTTCTTGTATTTGAAGATAAAATATTTTTGCATTAAAGAAGAAAGATCTAGCTGACTGAAACAAGTTCATTAGATGAAAACCAACAAAAATTGACAAGAACCACGAAAAGTTCTTGTATTTTAAGATAAAATCTGACGCTATTAAAGAAAAAACTTCTTGCTCGCTGAAATATGTTCATTTGCAGAAAATCAACAAAACCACGAAAAGTTCTTGTATTTGAAGATAAAATCTTTTTGCATTAAAGAAGAAAGATCTAGCTGACTGAAACAAGTTCATCAGATGAAAACCAACAAAAATTGACAAGAACCACGAAAAGTTCTTGTATTTTAAGATAAAATCTGACGCTATTAAAGAAAAAACTTCTCGCTCGCTGAAATATGTTCATTTGCTGAAAATTAACAAAACCACGAAAAGTTCTTGTATTTGAAGATAAAATCTTTTTGCTTTGAGGTAGAAAGATCGAGCTGACTGAAAGAAGTTCTTCAGATCAAAACCAACAAAAATTGACAAGAACCACGAAAAGTTCTTGTATTTTAAGATAAAATTTGACGCTATTGAAGAAAAAACTTCAAGCTCGCTGAAATATGTTCATTTGCTGAAAACCAACAAAACCACGAAAAGTTCTTGAATTTGAAGATAAAATCTTTTTGCTTTGAAGAAGAAAGATCCAGCTGACTGAAATAAGTTCATTCGATGAAAACCAACAAAAATTGACAAGAACCACGAAAAGCTCTTGTATTTTAAGATAAAATCTTCCGCTATTAAAGAAAAAACTTTGAGCTCGCTGAAATATGTTCATTTGCTGAAAATCAACAAAACCACGAAAAGTTCTTGTATTTGAAGATAAAATCTTTTTGCATTAAAGAAGAAAGATCCAGCTAACTGAAACAAGTTCATTAGATGAAAACCAACAAAAATTGACAAGAACCACAAAATGTTCTTGTATTTTAAGATAAAATCTGACGCGATTGAAGAAAAAACTTCTAGCTCGCTGAAATATGTTCATTTGCTGAAAACCAACAAAACCACGAAAAGTTCTTGTATTTGAAGATAAAATCTTTTTGCTTTGAAGAGCAAAGATCTAGCTGACTGAAATAAGTTCATTAGATGAAAACCAACAAAAATTGACAAGAACCACGAAAAGTTCTTGTATTTTAAGATAAAATCTTCTGCTATTAAAGAAAAAACTTTGAGCTCGCTGAAATATGTTCATTTGCTGAAAATCAACAAAACCACGAAAAGTTCTTGTATTTGAAGATAAAATCTTTTTGCATTAAAGAAGAAAGATCTAGCTGACTGAAACAAGTTCATTAGATGAAAACCAACAAAAATTGACAAGAACCACGAAAAGTTCTTGTATTTTAAGATAAAATCTGACGCTATTAAAGAAAAAACTTCTCGCTCGCTGAAATATGTTCATTTGCTGAAAATTAACAAAACCACGAAAAGTTCTTGTATTTGAAGATAAAATCTTTTTGCTTTGAGGTAGAAAGATCGAGCTGACTGAAAGAAGTTCTTCAGATCAAAACCAACAAAAATTGACAAGAACCACGAAAAGTTCTTGTATTTTAAGATAAAATCTGACGCTATTAAAGAAAAAACTTCTTGCTCGCTGAAATATGTTCATTTGCTGAAAATCAACAAAACCACGAAAAGTTCTTGTATTTGAAGATAAAATCTTTTTGCATTAAAGAAGAAAGATCTAGCTGACTGAAACAAGTTCATTAGATGAAAACCAACAAAAATTGACAAGAACCACGAAAAGTTCTTGTATTTTAAGATAAAATCTGACGCTATTGAAGAAAAAACTTCAAGCTCGCTGAAATATGTTCATTTGCTGAAAACCAACAAAACCACGAAAAGTTCTTGAATTTGAAGATAAAATCTTTTTGCTTTGAAGAAGAAAGATCCAGCTGACTGAAATAAGTTCATTAGATGAAAACCAACAAAAATTGACAAGATCCACGAAAAGTTCTTGTATTTTAAGACAAAATCTGACGCGATTGAAGAAAAAACTTCCAGCTCGCTGAAATATGTTCATTTGCTGAAAACCAACAAAACCACGAAAAGTTCTTGTATTTGAAGATAAAATCTTTTTGCTTTGATGAAGAAAGATCTAGCTGACTGAAATAAGTTCATCAGATGAAAACCAACAAAAATTGACAAGAACCACGAAAAGTTCTTGTATTTTAAGATAAAATCTTCCGCTATTAAAGAAAAAACTTTGAGCTCGCTGAAATATGTTCATTTGCTGAAAATCAACAAAACCACGAAAAGTTCTTGTATTTGAAGATAAAATCTTTTTGCATTAAAGAAGAAAGATCTAGCTGACTGAAACAAGTTCATTAGATGAAAACCAACAAAAATTGATCAGAACCACGAAAAGTTCTTGTATTTTAAGATAAAATCTGACGCGATTGAAGAAAAAACTTCTAGCTCGCTGAAATATGTTAATTTGCTGAAAATCAACAAAACCACGAAAAGTTCTTGTATTTGAAGATAAAATCTTTTTGCATTAAAGAAGAAAGATCTAGCTGACTGAAACAAGTTCATTAGATGAAAACCAACAAAAATTGACAAGAACCACGAAAAGTTCTTGTATTTTAAGATAAAATCTGACGCTATTAAAGAAAAAACTTCTTGCTCGCTGAAATATGTTCATTTGCTGAAAATCAACAAAACCACGAAAAGTTCTTGTATTTGAAGATAAAATCTTTTTGCATTAAAGAAGAAAGATCTTGCTGACTGAAAGAAGTTCATTAGATGAAAACCAACAAAAATTGACAGGAACCACGAAAAGTTCTTGCATTTTAAGATAAAATCTGACGCGATTGAAGAAAAAACTTCAAGCTCGCTGAAATATGTTCATTTGCTGAAAACCAACAAAACCACGAAAAGTTCTTGAATTTGAAGATAAAATCTTTTTGCTTTGAAGAAGAAAGATCTAGCTGACTGAAATAAGTTCATCAGATGAAAACCAACAAAAATTGACAAGAACCACGAAAAGTTCTTGTATTTTAAGATAAAATCTTCTGCTTTAAAGAAAAAACTTTGAGCTCGCTGAAATATGTTCATTTGCTGAAAATCAACAAAACCACGAAAAGTTCTTGTATTTGAAGATAAAATCTTTTTGCATTAAAGAAGAAAGATCTAGCTGACTGAAACAAGTTCATTAGATGAAAACCAACAAAAATTGACAAGAACCACGAAAAGTTCTTGTATTTTAAGATAAAATCTGACGCGATTGAAGAAAAAACTTCTAGCTCGCTGAAATATGTTCATTTGCTGAAAACCAACAAAAACACGAAAAGTTCTTGTATTTGAAGATAAAATCTTTTTGCTTTGAAGAAGAAAGATCTAGCTGACTGAAATAAGTTCATTAGATGAAAACCAACAAAAATTGACAAGAACCACGAAAAGTTCTTGTATTTTAAGATAAAATCTTCTGCTATCAAAGAAAAAACTTTGAGCTCGCTGAAATATGTTCATTTGCTGAAAATCAACAAAACCACGAAAAGTTCTTGTATTTGAAGATAAAATCTTTTTGCATTAAAGAAGAAAGATCTAGCTGACTGAAACAAGTTCATTAGATGAAAACCAACAAAAATTGACAAGAACCACGAAAAGTTCTTGTATTTTAAGATAAAATCTGACGCTATTAAAGAAAAAACTTCTCGCTCGCTGACATATGTTCATTTGCTGAAAATTAACAAAACCACGAAAAGTTCTTGTATTTGAAGATAAAATCTTTTTGCTTTGAGGTAGAAAGATCGAGCTGACTGAAAGAAGTTCTTCAGATCAAAACCAACAAAAATTGACAAGAACCACGAAAAGTTCTTGTATTTTAAGATAAAATCTGACGCTATTGAAGAAAAAACTTCAAGCTCGCTGAAATATGTTCATTTGCTGAAAACCAACAAAACCACGAAAAGTTCTTGAATTTGAAGATAAAATCTTTTTGCTTTGAAGAAGAAAGATCCAGCTGACTGAAATAAGTTCATTCGATGAAAACCAACAAAAATTGACAAGAACCACGAAAAGTTCTTGTATTTTAAGATAAAATCTGACGCGATTGAAGATAAAACTTCAAGCTCGCTGAAATATGTTCAGTTGCTGAAAACCAACAAAACCACGAAAAGTTCTTGAATTTGAAGATAAAATCTTTTTGCTTTGAAGAAGAAAGATCTAGCTGACTGAAATAAGTTCATTAGATGAAAACCAACAAAAATTGACAAGAACCACGAAAAGTTCTTGTATTTTAAGATAAAATCTTCCGCTTGAAGAAAAAACTTTGAGCTCGCTGAAATATGTTAATTTGCTGAAAATCAACAAGTCCACGAAAAGTTCTTGTATTTGAAGATAAAATCTTTTTGCATTAAAGAAGAAAGATCTAGCTGACTGAAACAAGTTCATTAGATGAAAACCAACAAAAATTGACAAGAACCACGAAAAGTTCTTGTATTTTAAGATAAAATCTGACGCTATTGAAGAAAAAACTTCAAGCTCGCTGAAATATGTTCATTTGCTGAAAACCAACAAAACCACGAAAAGTTGTTGAATTTGAAGATAAAATCTTTTTGCTTTGAAGAAGAAAGATCCAGCTGACTGAAATAAGTTCATTAGATGAAAACCAACAAAAATTGACAAGATCCACGAAAAGTTCTTGTATTTTAAGACAAAATCTGACGCGATTGAAGAAAAAACTTCCAGCTCGCTGAAATATGTTCATTTGCTGAAAACCAACAAAACCACGAAAAGTTCTTGTATTTGAAGATAAAATCTTTTTGCTTTGATGAAGAAAGATCTAGCTGACTGAAATAAGTTCATCAGATGAAAACCAACAAAAATTGACAAGAACCACGAAAAGTTCTTGTATTTTAAGATAAAATCTTCCGCTATTAAAGAAAAAACTTTGAGCTCGCTGAAATATGTTCATTTGCTGAAAATCAACAAAACCACGAAAAGTTCTTGTATTTGAAGATAAAATCTTTTTGCATTAAAGAAGAAAGATCTAGCTGACTGAAACAAGTTCATTAGATGAAAACCAACAAAAATTGATCAGAACCACGAAAAGTTCTTGTATTTTAAGATAAAATCTGACGCGATTGAAGAAAAAACTTCTAGCTCGCTGAAATATGTTAATTTGCTGAAAATCAACAAAACCACGAAAAGTTCTTGTATTTGAAGATAAAATCTTTTTGCATTAAAGAAGAAAGATCTAGCTGACTGAAACAAGTTCATTAGATGAAAACCAACAAAAATTGACAAGAACCACGAAAAGTTCTTGTATTTTAAGATAAAATCTGACGCTATTAAAGAAAAAACTTCTTGCTCGCTGAAATATGTTCATTTGCTGAAAATCAACAAAACCACGAAAAGTTCTTGTATTTGAAGATAAAATCTTTTTGCATTAAAGAAGAAAGATCTTGCTGACTGAAAGAAGTTCATTAGATGAAAACCAACAAAAATTGACAGGAACCACGAAAAGTTCTTGCATTTTAAGATAAAATCTGACGCGATTGAAGAAAAAACTTCAAGCTCGCTGAAATATGTTCATTTGCTGAAAACCAACAAAACCACGAAAAGTTCTTGAATTTGAAGATAAAATCTTTTTGGTTTGAAGAAGAAAGATCTAGCTGACTGAAATAAGTTCATTAGATGAAAACCAACAAAAATTGACAAGAACCACGAAAAGTTCTTGTATTTTAAGATAAAATCTTCCGCTTGAAGAAAAAACTTTGAGCTCGCTGAAATCTGTTAATTTGCTGAAAATCAACAAAACCACGAAAAGTTCTTGTATTTGAAGATAAAATCTTTTTGCATTAAAGAAGAAAGATCTCGCTGACTGAAACAAGTTCATTGGATGAAAACCAACAAAAATTGACAAGAACCACGAAAAGTTCTTCTATTTTAAGATAAAATCTGACGCGATTGAAGAAAAAACTTCTCGCTCGCTGAAATATGTTCATTTGCTGAAAACCAACGAAACCACGAAAAGTTCTTGTATTTGAAGATAAAATCTTTTTGCTTTGAAGAAGAAAGATCTAGCTGACTGAAATAAGTTCATCAGATGAAAACCAACAAAAATTGACAAGAACCACGAAAAGTTCTTGTATTTTAAGATAAAATCTTCTGCTTTAAAGAAAAAACTTTGAGCTCGCTGAAATATGTTAATTTGCTGAAAATCAACAAAACCACGAAAAGTTCTTGTATTTGAAGATAAAATCTTTTTGCATTAAAGAAGAAAGATCTAGCTGACTGAAACAAGTTCATTAGATGAAAACCAACAAAAATTGACAAGAACCACGAAAAGTTCTTGTATTTTAAGATAAAATCTGACGCGATTGAAGAAAAAACTTCTAGCTCGCTGAAATATGTTCATTTGCTGAAAACCAACAAAAACACGAAAAGTTCTTGTATTTGAAGATAAAATCTTTTTGCTTTGAAGAAGAAAGATCTAGCTGACTGAAATAAGTTCATTAGATGAAAACCAACAAAAATTGACAAGAACCACGAAAAGTTCTTGTATTTTAAGATAAAATCTTCTGCTATCAAAGAAAAAACTTTGAGCTCGCTGAAATATGTTCATTTGCTGAAAATCAACAAAACCACGAAAAGTTCTTGTATTTGAAGATAAAATCTTTTTGCATTAAAGAAGAAAGATCTAGCTGACTGAAACAAGTTCATTAGATGAAAACCAACAAAAATTGACAAGAACCACGAAAAGTTCTTGTATTTTAAGATAAAATCTGACGCTATTAAAGAAAAAACTTCTCGCTCGCTGAAATATGTTCATTTGCTGAAAATTAACAAAACCACGAAAAGTTCTTCTATTTGAAGATAAAATCTTTTTGCTTTGAGGTAGAAAGATCGAGCTGACTGAAAGAAGTTCTTCAGATCAAAACCAACAAAAATTGACAAGAACCACGAAAAGTTCTTGTATTTTAAGATAAAATCTGACGCTATTGAAGAAAAAACTTCAAGCTCGCTGAAATATGTTCATTTGCTGAAAACCAACAAAACCACGAAAAGTTCTTGAATTTGAAGATAAAATCTTTTTGCTTTGAAGAAGAAAGATCCAGCTGACTGAAATAAGTTCATTCGATGAAAACCAACAAAAATTGACAAGAACCACGAAAAGTTCTTGTATTTTAAGATAAAATCTGACGCTATTGAAGATAAAACTTCAAGCTCGCTGAAATATGTTCAGTTGCTGAAAACCAACAAAACCACGAAAAGTTCTTGAATTTGAAGATAAAATCTTTTTGCTTTGAAGAAGAAAGATCTAGCTGACTGAAATAAGTTCATTAGATGAAAACCAACAAAAATTGACAAGAACCACGAAAAGTTCTTGTATTTTAAGATAAAATCTTCCGCTTGAAGAAAAAACTTTGAGCTCGCTGAAATATGTTAATTTGCTGAAAATCAACAAGTCCACGAAAAGTTCTTGTATTTGAAGATAAAATCTTTTTGCATTAAAGAAGAAAGATCTAGCTGACTGAAACAAGTTCATTAGATGAAAACCAACAAAAATTGACAAGAACCACGAAAAGTTCTTGTATTTTAAGATAAAATCTTCCGGTTGAAGAAAAAACTTTGAGCTCGCTGAAATATGTTAATTTGCTGAAAATCAACAAAACCACGAAAAGTTCTTGTATTTGAAGATAAAATCTTTTTGCTTTGAAGAAGAAAGATCTAGCTGACTGAAATAAGTTCATTAGATGAAAACCAACAAAAATTGACAAGAACCACAAAAAGTTCTTGTATTTTAAGATAAAATCTTCTGCTATCAAAGAAAAAACTTCTAGCTCGCTGAAATATGTTCATTTGCTGAAAATCAACAAAACCACGAAAAGTTTTTGTATTTGAAGATAAAATCTTTTTGCTTTGAAGAAGAAAGATCCAGCTGACTGAAATAAGTTCATTAGATGAAAACCAACAAAAATTGACAAGAACCACGAAAAGTTCTTGTATTTTAAGATAAAATCTTCCGCTATTAAAGAAAAAACTTTGAGCTCGCTGAAATATGTTCATTTGCTGAAAATCAACAAAACCACGAAAAGTTCTTGTATTTGAAGATAAAATCTTTTTGCATTAAAGAAGAAAGATCTAGCTGACTGAAACAAGTTCATTAGATGAAAACCAACAAAAATTGACAAGAACCACGAAAAGTTCTTGTATTTTAAGATAAAATCTGACGCGATTGAAGAAAAAACTTCTAGCTCGCTGAAATATGTTCATTTGCTGAAAACCAACAAAACCACGAAAAGTTCTTGTATTTGAAGATAAAATCTTTTTGCATTAAAGAAGAAAGATCCAGCTGACTGAAACAAGTTCATTAGATGAAAACCAACAAAAATTGACAAGAACCACGAAAAGTTCTTGTATTTTAAGATAAAATCTGACGCTATTAAAGAAAAAACTTCTTGCTCGCTGAAATATGTTCATTTGCTGAAAATCAACAAAACCACGAAAAGTTCTTGTATTTGAAGATAAAATCTTTTTGCATTAAAGAAGAAAGATCTAGCTGACTGAAACAAGTTCATTAGATGAAAACCAACAAAAATTGACAAGAACCACGAAAAGTTCTTGTATTTTAAGATAAAATCTGACGCTATTAAAGAAAAAACTTCTCGCTCGCTGAAATATGTTCATTTGCTGAAAATTAACAAAACCACGAAAAGTTCTTGTATTTGAAGATAAAATCTTTTTGCTTTGAGGTAGAAAGATCGAGCTGACGAAAAGAAGTTCTTCAGATCAAAACCAACAAAAATTGACAAGAACCACGAAAAGTTTTTGTATTTTAAGATAAAATCTGACGCTATTGAAGAAAAAACTTCAAGCTCGCTGAAATATGTTCATTTGCTGAAAACCAACAAAACCACGAAAAGTTCTTGAATTTGAAGATAAAATCTTTTTGCTTTGAAGAAGAAAGATCCAGCTGACTGAAATAAGTTCATTCGATGAAAACCAACAAAAATTGAGAAGAACCACGAAAAGTTCTTGTATTTTAAGATAAAATCTTCCGCTATTAAAGAAAAAACTTCTTGCTCGCTGAAATATGTTCATTTGCTGAAAATCAACAAAACCACGAAAAGTTCTTGTATTTGAAGATAAAATCTTTTTGCATTAAAGAAGAAAGATCTAGCTGACTGAAACAAGTTCATTAGATGAAAACCAACAAAAATTGACAAGAACCACGAAAAGTTCTTGTATTTTAAGATAAAATCTGACGCTATTAAAGAAAAAACTTCTCGCTCGCTGAAATATGTTCATTTGCTGAAAATTAACAAAACCACGAAAAGTTCTTGTAATTGAAGATAAAATCTTTTTGCTTTGAGGTAGAAAGATCGAGTTGGCTGAAAGAAGTTCTTCAGATCAAAACCAACAAAAATTGACAAGAACCACGAAAAGTTCCTGTATTTTAAGATAAAATCTGACGCTATTGAAGAAAAAACTTCAAGCTCGCTGAAATATGTTCATTTGCTGAAAACCAACAAAACCACGAAAAGTTCTTGAATTTGAAGATAAAATCTTTTTGCTTTGAAGAAGAAAGATCCAGCTGACTGAAATAAGTTCATTCGATGAAAACCAACAAAAATTGACAAGAACCACGAAAAGTTCTTGTATTTTAAGATAAAATCTGACGCTATTGAAGAAAAAACTTCCAGCTCGCTGAAATATGTTCATTTGCTGAAAACCAACAAAACCACGAAAAGTTCTTGTATTTGAAGATAAAATCTTTTTGCTTTGAAGAAGAAAGATCTAGCTGACTGAAATAAGTTCATGAGATGAAAACCAACAAAAATTGAAAAGAACCACGAAAGGTTCTTGTATTTTAAGATAAAACCTTCCGCTATTAAAGAAAAAACTTTGAGCTCGCTGAAATATCTTCATTTGCTGAAAATCAACAAAACCACGAAAAGTTCTTGTATTTGAAGATAAAATCTTTTTGCTTTGAGGAAGAAAGATCGAGCTGACTGAAATAAGTTCATTAGATGAAAACCAACAAAAATTGACAAGAACCACGCAAAGTTCTTGTATTTTCAGATAAAATCTGACGCTATTGAAGAAAAAACTTCTAGCTCGCTGAAATATGTTCATTTGCTGAAAACCAACAAAACCACGAAAAGTTCTTGTATTTGAAGATAAAATCTTTTTGCTTTGAAGAAGAAAGATCTAGCTGACTGAAACAAGTTCATTAGATGAAAACCAACAAAAATTGACAAGGACCACGAAAAGTTCTTGTATTTTAAGATAAAATCTGACGCTATTAAAGAAAAAACTTTGAGCTCGCTGAAATATGTTCATTTGCTGAAAATCAACAAAACCACGAAAAGTTCTTGTATTTGAAGATAAAAGCTTTTTGCATTAAAGAAGAAAGATCTAGCTGACTGAAACAAGTTCATTAGATGAAAACCAACAAAAATTGACAAGAACCACGAAAAGTTCTTGTATTTTAAGATAAATTCTGACGCTATTGAAGAAAAAACTTCAAGCTCGCTGAAATATGTTCATTTGCTGAAAACCAACAAAACCACGAAAAGTTCTTGAATTTGAAGATAAAATCTTTTTGCTTTGAAGAAGAAAGATCCAGCTGACTGAAATAAGTTCATGAGATGAAAACCAACAAAAATTGACAAGATCCACGAAAAGTTCTTGTATTTTAAGACAAAATCTGACGCGATTGAAGAAAAAACTTCTAGCTCGCTGAAATATGTTCATTTGCTGAAAACCAACAAAACCACGAAAAGTTCTTGTATTTGAAGATAAAATCTTTTTGCATTAAAGAAGAAAGATCTAGCTGACTGAAACAAGTTCATTCGATGAAAACCAACAAAAATTGACAAGAACCACGAAAAGTTCTTGTATTTTAAGATAAAATCTGACGCGATTGAAGAAAAAACTTCTAGCTCGCTGAAATATGTTCATTTGCTGAAAATTAACAAAACCACGAAAAGTTCTTGTATTTGAAGATAAAATCTTTTTGCTTTGAGGTAGAAAGATCGAGCTGACTGAAAGAAGTTCTTCAGATCAAAACCAACAAAAATTGACAAGAACCACGAAAAGTTCTTGTATTTTAAGATAAAATCTGACGCTATTGAAGAAAAAACTTCAAGCTCGCTGAAATATGTTCATTTGCTGAAAACCAACAAAACCACGAAAAGTTCTTGAATTTGAAGATAAAATCTTTTTGCTTTGAAGAAGAAAGATCCAGCTGACTGAAATAAGTTCATTAGATGAAAACCAACAAAAATTGACAAGAACCACGAAAAGTTCTTGTATTTTAAGATAAAATCTTCCGCTATTAAAGAAAAAACTTTGAGCTCGCTGAAATATGTTCATTTGCTGAAAATCAACAAAACCACGAAAAGTTCTTGTATTTGAAGATAAAATCTTTTTGCATTAAAGAAGAAAGATCTAGCTGACTGAAACAAGTTCATTCGATGAAAACCAACAAAAATTGACAAGAACCACGAAAAGTTCTTGTATTTTAAGATAAAATCTGACGCGATTGAAGAAAAAACTTCTAGCTCGCTGAAATATGTTCATTTGCTGAAAATTAACAAAACCACGAAAAGTTCTTGTATTTGAAGATAAAATCTTTTTGCTTTGAGGTAGAAAGATCGAGCTGACTGAAAGAAGTTCTTCAGATCAAAACCAACAAAAATTGACAAGAACCACGAAAAGTTCTTGTATTTTAAGATAAAATCTGACGCTATTGAAGAAAAAACTTCAAGCTCGCTGAAATATGTTCATTTGCTGAAAACCAACAAAACCACGATAAGTTCTTGAATTTGAAGATAAAATCTTTTTGCTTTGAAGAAGAAAGATCCAGCTGACTGAAATAAGTTCATTAGATGAAAACCAACAAAAATTGACAAGAACCACGAAAAGTTCTTGTATTTTAAGATAAAATCTTCCGCTATTAAAGAAAAAACTTTGAGCTCGCTGAAATATCTTCATTTGCTGAAAATCAACAAAACCACGAAAAGTTCTTGTATTTGAAGATAAAATCTTTTTGCATTGAGGAAGAAAGATCGAGCTGACTGAAATAAGTTCATTAGATGAAAACCAACAAAAATTGACAAGAAC
Source organism: Heptranchias perlo (assembly GCF_035084215.1). Classification (NCBI taxonomy): domain Eukaryota; kingdom Metazoa; phylum Chordata; class Chondrichthyes; order Hexanchiformes; family Hexanchidae; genus Heptranchias; species Heptranchias perlo. Next base: position 80,554,637 of record NC_090330.1, read on the forward strand.
CACGCAAAGTTCTTGTATTTTCAGATAAAATCTGACGCTATTGAAGAAAAAACTTCTAGCTCGCTGAAATATGTTCATTTGCTGAAAACCAACAAAACCACGAAAAGTTCTTGTATTTGAAGATAAAATCTTTTTGCTTTGAAGAAGAAAGATCTAGCTGACTGAAACAAGTTCATTAGATGAAAACCAACAAAAATTGACAAGAACCACGAAAAGTTCTTGTATTTTAAGATAAAATCTGACGCTATTAAAGAAAAAACTTTGAGCTCGCTGAAATATGTTCATTTGCTGAAAATCAACAAAACCACGAAAAGTTCTTGTATTTGAAGATAAAAGCTTTTTGCATTAAAGAAGAAAGATCTAGCTGACTGAAACAAGTTCATTAGATGAAAACCAACAAAAATTGACAAGAACCACGAAAAGTTCTTGTATTTTAAGATAAATTCTGACGCTATTGAAGAAAAAACTTCAAGCTCGCTGAAATATGTTCATTTGCTGAAAACCAACAAAACCACGAAAAGTTCTTGAATTTGAAGATAAAATCTTTTTGCTTTGAAGAAGAAAGATCCAGCTGACTGAAATAAGTTCATGAGATGAAAACCAACAAAAATTGACAAGATCCACGAAAAGTTCTTGTATTTTAAGACAAAATCTGACGCGATTGAAGAAAAAACTTCTAGCTCGCTGAAATATGTTCATTTGCTGAAAACCAACAAAACCACGAAAAGTTCTTGTATTTGAAGATAAAATCTTTTTGCTTTGAAGAAGAAAGATCTAGCTGACTGAAATAAGTTCATTAGATGAAAACCAACAAAAATTGACAAGAACCACGAAAAGTTCTTGTATTTTAAGATAAAATCTTCCGCTATTAAAGAAAAAACTTTGAGCTCGCTGAAATATGTTCATTTGCTGAAAATCAACAAAACCACGAAAAGTTCTTGTATTTGAAGATAAAATCTTTTTGCATTAAAGAAGAAAGATCTAGCTGACTGAAACAAGTTCATTCGATGAAAACCAACAAAAATTGACAAGAACCACGAAAAGTTCTTGTATTTTAAGATAAAATCTGACGCGATTGAAGAAAAAACTTCTAGCTCGCTGAAATATGTTCATTTGCTGAAAATTAACAAAACCACGAAAAGTTCTTGTATTTGAAGATAAAATCTTTTTGCTTTGAGGTAGAAAGATCGAGCTGACTGAAAGAAGTTCTTCAGATCAAAACCAACAAAAATTGACAAGAACCACGAAAAGTTCTTGTATTTTAAGATAAAATCTGACGCTATTGAAGAAAAAACTTCAAGCTCGCTGAAATATGTTCATTTGCTGAAAACCAACAAAACCACGAAAAGTTCTTGAATTTGAAGATAAAATCTTTTTGCTTTGAAGAAGAAAGATCCAGCTGACTGAAATAAGTTCATTAGATGAAAACCAACAAAAATTGACAAGAACCACGAAAAGTTCTTGTATTTTAAGATAAAATCTTCCGCTATTAAAGTAAAAACTTTCAGCTTGCTGAAATATGTTCATTTGCTGAAAATCAACAAAACCACGAAAAGTTCTTGTATTTGAAGATAGAATCTTTTTGCATTAAAGAAGAAAGATCTAGCTCACTGAAACAAGTTCATTAGATGAAAACCAACAAAAATTGACAAGAACCACGAAAAGTTCTTGTATTTTAAGATAAAATCTGACGCGATTGAAGAAAAAACTTCTCGCTCGCTGAAATATGTTCATTTGCTGAAAACCAACAAAACCACGAAAAGTTCTTGTATTTGAAGATAAAATCTTTTTGCTTTGAAGAAGAAAGATCTAGCTGACTGAAATAAGTTCATTAGATGAAAACCAACAAAAATTGACAAGAACCACGAAAAGTTCTTGTATTTTAAGATAAAATCTTCCGCTATTAAAGAAAAAACTTTGAGCTCGCTGAAATATGTTCATTTGCTGAAAATCAACAAAACCACGAAAAGTTCTTGTATTTGAAGATAAAATCTTTTTGCATTAAAGAAGAAAGATCTAGCTGACTGAAACAAGTTCATTCGATGAAAACCAACAAAAATTGACAAGAACCACGAAAAGTTCTTGTATTTTAAGATAAAATCTGACGCGATTGAAGAAAAAACTTCTAGCTCGCTGAAATATGTTCATTTGCTGAAAATTAACAAAACCACGAAAAGTTCTTGTATTTGAAGATAAAATCTTTTTGCTTTGAGGTAGAAAGATCGAGCTGACTGAAAGAAGTTCTTCAGATCAAAACCAACAAAAATTGACAAGAACCACGAAAAGTTCTTGTATTTTAAGATAAAATCTGACGCTATTGAAGAAAAAACTTCAAGCTCGCTGAAATATGTTCATTTGCTGAAAACCAACAAAACCACGAAAAGTTCTTGAATTTGAAGATAAAATCTTTTTGCTTTGAAGAAGAAAGATCCAGCTGACTGAAATAAGTTCATTAGATGAAAACCAACAAAAATTGACAAGAACCACGAAAAGTTCTTGTATTTTAAGATAAAATCTTCCGCTATTAAAGAAAAAACTTTGAGCTCGCTGAAATATGTTCATTTGCTGAAAATCAACAAAACCACGAAAGGTTCTTGTATTTGAAGATAAAATCTTTTTGCATTAAAGAAGAAAGATCTAGCTGACTGAAACAAGTTCATTCGATGAAAACCAACAAAAATTGACAAGAACCACGAAAAGTTCTTGTATTTTAAGATAAAATCTGACGCGATTGAAGAAAAAACTTCTAGCTCGCTGAAATATGTTCATTTGCTGAAAATTAACAAAACCACGAAAAGTTCTTGTATTTGAAGATAAAATCTTTTTGCTTTGAGGTAGAAAGATCGAGCTGACTGAAAGAAGTTCTTCAGATCAAAACCAACAAAAATTGACAAGAACCACGAAAAGTTCTTGTATTTTAAGATAAAATCTGACGCTATTGAAGAAAAAACTTCAAGCTCGCTGAAATATGTTCATTTGCTGAAAACCAACAAAACCACGAAAAGTTCTTGAATTTGAAGATAAAATCTTTTTGCTTTGAAGAAGAAAGATCCAGCTGACTGAAATAAGTTCATTAGATGAAAACCAACAAAAATTGACAAGAACCACGAAAAGTTCTTGTATTTTAAGATAAAATCTTCCGCTATTAAAGTAAAAACTTTCAGCTTGCTGAAATATGTTCATTTGCTGAAAATCAACAAAACCACGAAAAGTTCTTGTATTTGAAGATAGAATCTTTTTGCATTAAAGAAGAAAGATCTAGCTCACTGAAACAAGTTCATTAGATGAAAACCAACAAAAATTGACAAGAACCACGAAAAGTTCTTGTATTTTAAGATAAAATCTGACGCGATTGAAGAAAAAACTTCTAGCTCGCTGAAATATGTTCATTTGCTGAAAACCAACAAAACCACGAAAAGTTCTTGTATTTGAAGATAAAATCTTTTTGCTTTGAAGAACAAAGATCTAGCTGACTGAAATAAGTTCATTAGATGAAAACCAACAAAAATTGACAAGAACCACGAAAAGTTCTTGTATTTTAAGATAAAATCTTCTGCTGTTAAAGAAAAAACTTTGAGCTCGCTGAAATATGTTCATTTGCTGAAAATCAACAAAACCACGAAAAGTTCTTGTATTTGAAGATAAAATCTTTTTGCATTAAAGAAGAAAGATCTAGCTGACTGAAATAAGTTCATTCGATGAAAACCAACAAAAATTGACAAGAACCACGAAAAGTTCTTGTATTTTAAGCTAAAATCTGACGCTATTGAAGAAAAAACTTCGAGCTCGCTGAAATATGTTCATTTGCTGAAAACCAACAAAACCACGAAAAGTTCTTGTATTTGAAGATAAAATCTTTTTGCTTTGAAGAAGAAAGATCTAGCTGACTGAAATAAGTTCATTAGATGAAAACCAACAAAAATTGACAAGAACCACGAAAAGTTCTTGTATTTTAAGATAAAATCTTCCGCTATTAAAGAAAAAACTTTCAGCTCGCTGAAATATGTTCATTTGCTGAAAATCAACAAAACCACGAAAACTTTGAGCTCGCTGAAATATGTTCATTTGCTGAAAATCAACAAAACCACGAAAAGTTCTTGTATTTGAAGATAAAATCTTTTTGCATTAAAGAAGAAAGATCTAGCTGACTGAAATAAGTTCATTAGATGAAAACCAACAAAAATTGACAAGAACCACGAAAATTTCGTGTATTTTAAGATAAAATCTGACGCTATTGAAGAAAAAACTTCAAGCTCGCTGAAATATGTTCATTTGCTGAAAACCAACAAAACCACGAAAAGTTCTAGAATTTGAAGATAAAATCTTTTTGCTTTGAAGAAGAAAGATCTAGCTGACTGAAATAAGCTCATTAGATGAAAACCAACAAAAATTGACAAGAACCACGAAAAGTTCTTGTATTTTAAGATAAAATCTTCCGCTTGAAGAAAAAACTTTGAGTTCGCTGAAATATGTTAATTTGCTGAAAATCAACAAAACCACGAAAAGTTCTTGTATTTGAAGATAAAATCTTTTTGCATTAAAGAAGAAAGATCTAGCTGACTGAAATAAGTTCATTAGATGAAACCAACAAAAATTGACAAGAACCACGAAAAGTTATTGTATTTTAAGATAAAATCTTCTGCTATTAAAGAAAAAACTTTGAGCTCGCTGAAATATGTTCATTTGCTGAAAATCAACAAAACCACGAAAAGTTCTTGTATTTGAAGATAAAATCTTTTTGCATTAAAGAAGAAAGATCTAGCTGACTGAAACAAGTTCATTAGATGAAAACCAACAAAAATTGACAAGAACCACGAAAAGTTCTTGTATTTTAAGATAAAATCTGACGCGATTGAAGAAAAAACTTCTAGCTCGCTGAAATATGTTCATTTGCTGAAAACCAACAAAACCACGAAAAGTTCTTGTATTTGAAGATAAAATCTTTTTGCTTTGAAGAAGAAAGATCGAGCTGACTGAAATAAGTTCATTAGATGAAAACCAACAAAAATTGACAAGAACCACGAAAAGTTCTTGTATTTTAAGATAAAATCTTCTGCTATCAAAGAAAAAACTTTGAGCTCGCTGAAATATGTTCATTTGCTGAAAATCAACAAAACCACGAAAAGTTCTTGTATTTGAAGATAAAATCTTTTTGCATTAAAGAAGAAAGATCTAGCTGACTGAAACAAGTTCATTAGATGAAAACCAACAAAAATTGACAAGAACCACGAAAAGTTCTTGTATTTTAAGATAAAATCTGACGCTATTAAAGAAAAAACTTCTTGCTCGCTGAAATATGTTCATTTGCTGAAAATCAACAAAACCACGAAAAGTTCTTGTATTTGAAGATAAAATCTTTTTGCATTAAAGAAGAAAGATCTAGCTGACTGAAACAAGTTCATTAGATGAAAACCAACAAAAATTGACAAGAACCACGAAAAGTTCTTGTATTTTAAGATAAAATCTGACGCTATTAAAGAAAAAACTTCTCGCTCGCTGAAATATGTTCATTTGCTGAAAATTAACAAAACCACGAAAAGTTCTTGAATTTGAAGATAAAATCTTTTTGCTTTGAAGAAGAAAGATCCAGCTGACTGAAATAAGTTCATTCGATGAAAACCAACAAAAATTGACAAGAACCACGAAAAGTTCTTGTATTTTAAGATAAAATCTGACGCTATTGAAGAAAAAACTTCTAGCTCGCTGAAATATGTTCATTTGCTGAAAACCAACAAAACCACGAAAAGTTCTTGTATTTGAAGATAAAATCGTTTTGCTTTGAAGAAGAAAGATCTAGCTGACTGAAATAAGTTCATGAGATGAAAACCAACAAAAATTGACAAGAACCACGAAAGGTTCTTGTATTTTAAGATAAAACCTTCCTCTATTAAAGAAAAAACTTTGAGCTCGCTGAAATATGTTCATTTGCTGAAAATCAACAAAACCACGAAAAGTTCTTGTATTTGAAGATAAAATCTTTTTGCATTGAGGAAGAAAGATCGAGCTGACTGAAATAAGTTCATTAGATGAAAACCAACAAAAATTGACAAGAACCACGCAAAGTTCTTGTATTTTCAGATAAAATCTGACGCTATTGAAGAAAAAACTTCTAGCTCGCTGAAATATTTTCATTTGCTGAAAACCAACAAAACCACGAAAAGTTCTTGTATTTGAAGATAAAATCTTTTTGCTTTGAAGAAGAAAGATCTAGCTGACTGAAACAAGTTCATTAGATGAAAACCAACAAAAATTGACAAGAACCACGAAAAGTTCTTGTATTTTAAGATAAAATCTGACGCTATTAAAAAAAAAACTTTGAGCTCGCTGAAATATGTTCATTTGCTGAAAATCAACAAAACCACGAAAAGTTCTTGTATTTGAAGATAAAATCTTTTTGCATTAAAGAAGAAAGATCTAGCTGACTGAAACAAGTTCATTAGATGAAAACCAACAAAAATTGACAAGAACCACGAAAAGTTCTTGTATTTTAAGATAAAATCTGACGCTATTAAAGAAAAAACTTCTTGCTCGCTGAAATATGTTCATTTGCTGAAAATCAACAAAACCACGAAAAGTTCTTGTATTTGAAGATAAAATCTTTTTGCATTGAAGAAGAAAGATCTAGCTGACTGAAACAAGTTCATTGGATGAAAACCAACAAAAATTGACAAGAACCACGAAAAGTTCTTGTATTTTAAGATAAAATCTGACGCTATTAAAGAAAAAACTTCTCGCTCGCTGAAATATGTTCATTTGCTGAAAATTAACAAAACCACGAAAAGTTCTTGTATTTGAAGATAAAATCTTTTTGCTTTGAGGTAGAAAGATCGAGCTGACTGAAAGAAGTTCTTCAGATGAAAACCAACAAAAATTGACAAGAACCACGAAAAGTTCTTGTATTTTAAGATATAATCTGACGCTATTGAAGAAAAAACTTCTAGCTCGCTGAAATATGTTCATTTGCTGAAAACCAACAAAACCACGAAAAGTTCTTGTATTTGAAGATAAAATCTTTTTGCTTTGAAGAAGAAAGATCTAGCTGACTGAAATAAGTTCATTAGATGAAAACCAACAAAAATTGACAAGAACCACGAAAAGTTTTTGTATTTTAAGATAAAATCTTCCGCTATTAAAGAAAAAACTTTCAGCTCGCTGAAATATGTTCATTTGCTGAAAATCAACAAAACCACGAAAACTTTGAGCTCGCTGAAATATGTTCATTTGCTGAAAATCAACAAAACCACGAAAAGTTCTTGTATTTGAAGATAAAATCTTTTTGCATTAAAGAAGAAAGATCTCGCTGACTGAAATAAGTTCATTAGATGAAAACCAACAAAAATTGACAAGAACCACGAAAAGTTCTTGTATTTTAAGATAAAATCTGACGCTATTGAAGAAAAAACTTCAAGCTCGCTGAAATATGTTCATTTGCTGAAAACCAACAAAACCACGAAAAGTTCTTGAATTTGAAGATAAAATCTTTTTGCTTTGAAGAAGAAAGATCTCGCTGACTGAAATAAGTTCATTAGATGAAAACCAACAAAAATTGACAAGAACCACGAAAAGTTCTTGTATTTTAAGATAAAATCTGACGCTATTAAAGAAAAAACTTCTCGCTCGCTGAAATATGTTCATTTGCTGAAAATTAACAAAACCACGAAAAGTTCTTGTATTTGAAGATAAAATCTTTTTGCTTTGAGGTAGAAAGATCGAGCTGACTGAAAGAAGTTCTTCAGATCAAAACCAACAAAAATTGACAAGAACCACGAAAAGTTCTTGTATTTTAAGATAAAATCTGACGCTATTGAAGAAAAAACTTCTAGCTCGCTGAAATATGTTCATTTGCTGAAAAGCAACAAAACCACGAAAAGTTCTTGTATTTGAAGATAAAATCTTTTTGCTTTGAAGAAGAAAGATCTAGCTGACTGAAACAAGTTCATTAGATGAAAACCAACAAAAATTGACAAGAACCACGAAAAGTTCTTGTATTTTAAGATAAAATCTTCCGCTATTAAAGAAAAAACTTTCAGCTCGCTGAAATATGTTCATTTGCTGAAAATCAACAAAACCACGAAAACTTTGAGCTCGCTGAAATATGTTCATTTGCTGAAAATCAACAAAACCACGAAAAGTTCTTGTATTTGAAGATAAAATCTTTTTGCATTAAAGAAGAAAGATCTAGCTGACTGAAATAAGTTCATTAGATGAAAACCAACAAAAATTGACAAGAACCACGAAAAGTTCTTCTATTTTAAGATAAATTCTGACGCTATGAAAGAAAAAACTTCTTGCTCGCTGAAATATGTTCATTTGCTGAAAATCAACAAAACCACGAAAAGTTCTTGTATTTGAAGATAAAATCTTTTTGCATTAAAGAAGAAAGATCTAGCTGACTGAAACAAGTTCATTAGATGAAAACCAACAAAAATTGACAAGAACCACGAAAAGTTCTTGTATTTTAAGATAAAATCTGACGCTATTAAAGAAAAAACTTCTCGCTCGCTGAAATATGTTCATTTGCTGAAAATTAACAAAACCACGAAAAGTTCTTGAATTTGAAGATAAAATCTTTTTGCTTTGAAGAAGAAAGATCCAGCTGACTGAAATAAGTTCATTCGATGAAAACCAACAAAAATTGACAAGAACCACGAAAAGTTCTTGTATTTTAAGATAAAATCTGACGCTATTGAAGAAAAAACTTCCAGCTCGCTGAAATATGTTCATTTGCTGAAAACCAACAAAACCACGAAAAGTTCTTGTATTTGAAGATAAAATCTTTTTGCTTTGAAGAAGAAAGATCGAGCTGACTGAAATAAGTTCATGAGATGAAAACCAACAAAAATTGACAAGAACCACGCAAAGTTCTTGTATTTTCAGATAAAATCTGACGCTATTGAAGAAAAAACTTCTAGCTCGCTGAAATATGTTCATTTGCTGAAAACCAACAAAACCACGAAAAGTTCTTGTATTTGAAGATAAAATCTTTTTGCTTTGAAGAAGAAAGATCGAGCTGACTGAAACACATTCATTAGATGAAAACCAACAAAAATTGACAAGAACCACGAAAGGTTCTTGTATTTTAAGATAAAACCTTCCTCTATTAAAGAAAAAACTTTGAGCTCGCTGAAATATGTTCATTTGCTGAAAATCAACAAAACCACGAAAAGTTCTTGTATTTGAAGATAAAATCTTTTTGCTTTGAGGTAGAAAGATCGAGCTGACTGAAATAAGTTCATTCGATGAAAACCAACAAAAATTGACAAGAACCACGCAAAGTTCTTGTATTTTCAGATCAAATCTGACGCGATTGAAGAAAAAACTTCTAGCTCGCTGAAATATGTTCATTTGCTGAAAACCAACAAAACCACGAAAAGTTCTTGTATTTGAAGATAAAATCTTTTTGCATTAAAGAAGAAAGATCTAGCTGACTGAAATAAGTTCATTCGATGAAAACCAACAAAAATTGACAAGAACCACGAAAAGTTCTTGTATTTTAAGCTAAAATCTGACGCTATTGAAGAAAAAACTTCTAGCTCGCTGAAATATGTTCATTTGCTGAAAACCAACAAAACCACGAAAAGTTCTTGTATTTGAAGATAAAATCTTTTTGCATTAAAGAAGAAAGATCCAGCTGACTGAAATAAGTTCATTCGATGAAAACCAACAAAAATTGACAAGAACCACGAAAAGTTCTTGTATTTTAAGATAAAATCTTCCGCTTGAAGAAAAAACTTTGAGCTCGCTGAAATATGTTAATTTGCTGAAAATCAACAAAACCACGAAAAGTTCTTGTATTTGAAGATAAAATCTTTTTGCTTTGAAGAAGAAAGATCGAGCTGAATGAAATAAGTTCATTAGATGAAAACCAACAAAAATTGACAAGAACCACGAAAAGTTCTTGTATTTTAAGATAAAATCTTCTGCTATCAAAGAAAAAACTTTGAGCTCGCTGAAATATGTTCATTTGCTGAAAATCAACAAAACCACGAAAAGTTCTTGTATTTGAAGATAAAATCTTTTTGCATTAAAGAAGAAAGATCTAGCTGACTGAAACAAGTTCATTAGATGAAAACCAACAAAAATTGACAAGAACCACGAAAAGTTCTTGTATTTTAAGATAAAATCTGACGCTATGAAAGAAAAAACTTCTTGCTCGCTGAAATATGTTCATTTGCTGAAAATCAACAAAACCACGAAAAGGTCTTGTATTTGAAGATAAAATCTTTTTGCATTAAAGAAGAAAGATCTAGCTGACTGAAACAAGTTCATTAGATGAAAACCAACAAAAATTGACAAGAACCACGAAAAGTTCTTGTATTTTAAGATAAAATCTGACGCTATTAAAGAAAAAACTTCTCGCTCGCTGAAATATGTTCATTTGCTGAAAATTAACAAAACCACGAAAAGTTCTTGAATTTGAAGATAAAATCTTTTTGCTTTGAAGAAGAAAGATCCAGCTGACTGAAATAAGTTCATTCGATGAAAACCAACAAAAATTGACAAGAACCACGAAAAGTTCTTGTATTTTAAGATAAAATCTGACTCTATTGAAGAAAAAACTTCCAGCTCGCTGAAATATGTTCATTTGCTGAAAACCAACAAAACCACGAAAAGTTCTTGTATTTGAAGATAAAATCTTTTTGCTTTGAAGAAGAAAGATCTAGCTGACTGAAATAAGTTCATGAGATGAAAACCAACAAAAATTGACAAGAACCACGAAAGGTTCTTGTATTTTAAGATAAAACCTTCCGCTATTAAAGAAAAAACTTTGAGCTCGCTGAAATATGTTCATTTGCTGAAAATCAATAAAACCACGAAAAGTTCTTGTATTTGAAGATAAAATCTTTTTGCATTGAGGAAGAAAGATCGAGCTGACTGAAATAAGTTCATTAGATGAAAACCAACAAAAATTGACAAGAACCACGCAAAGTTCTTGTATTTTCAGATAAAATCTGACGCGATTGAAGAAAAAACTTCTAGCTCGCTGAAATATGTTCATTTGCTGAAAACCAACAAAACCACGAAAAGTTCTTGTATTTGAAGATAAAATCTTTTTGCTTTGAAGAACAAAGATCTAGCTGACTGAAATAAGTTCATTAGATGAAAACCAACAAAAATTGACAAGAACCACGAAAAGTTCTTGTATTTTAAGATAAAATCTTCTGCTATTAAAGAAAAAACTTTGAGCTCGCTGAAATATGTTCATTTGCTGAAAATCAACAAAACCACGAAAAGTTCTTGTATTTGAAGATAAAATCTTTTTGCATTAAAGAAGAAAGATCTAGCTGACTGAAATAAGTTCATTCGATGAAAACCAACAAAAATTGACAAGAACCACGAAAAGTTCTTGTATTTTCAGATAAAATCTGACGCGATTGAAGAAAAAACTTCTAGCTCGCTGAAATATGTTCATTTGCTGAAAACCAACAAAACCACGAAAAGTTCTTGTATTTGAAGATAAAATCTTTTTGCTTTGAAGAAGAAAGATCTAGCTGACTGAAATAAGTTCATTAGATGAAAACCAACAAAAATTGACAAGAACCACGAAAAGTTCTTGTATTTTAAGATAAAATCTTCCGCTATTAAAGAAAAAACTTTCAGCTCGCTGAAATATGTTCATTTGCTGAAAATCAACAAAACCACGAAAACTTTGAGCTCGCTGAAATATGTTCATTTGCTGAAAATCAACAAAACCACGAAAAGTTCTTGTATTTGAAGATAAAATCTTTTTGCATTAAAGAAGAAAGATCCAGCTGACTGAAATAAGTTCATTCGATGAAAACCAACAAAAATTGACAAGAACCACGAAAAGTTCTTGTATTTTAAGATAAAATCTTCCGCTTGAAGAAAAAACTTTGAGCTCGCTGAAATATGTTAATTTGCTGAAAATCAACAAAACCACGAAAAGTTCTTGTATTTGAAGATAAAATCTTTTTGCTTTGAAGAAGAAAGATCGAGCTGAATGAAATAAGTTCATTAGATGAAAACCAACAAAAATTGACAAGAACCACGAAAAGTTCTTGTATTTTAAGATAAAATCTTCTGCTATCAAAGAAAAAACTTTGAGCTCGCTGAAATATGTTCATTTGCTGAAAATCAACAAAACCACGAAAAGTTCTTGTATTTGAAGATAAAATCTTTTTGCATTAAAGAAGAAAGATCTCGCTGACTGAAACAAGTTCATTAGATGAAAACCAACAAAAATTGACAAGAACCACGAAAAGTTCTTGTATTTTAAGATAAAATCTGACGCTATTAAAGAAAAAACTTCTCGCTCGCTGAAATATGTTCATTTGCTGAAAATTAACAAAACCACGAAAAGTTCTTGAATTTGAAGATAAAATCTTTTTGCTTTGAAGAAGAAAGATCCAGCTGACTGAAATAAGTTCATTCGATGAAAACCAACAAAAATTGACAAGAACCACGAAAAGTTCTTGTATTTTAAGATAAAATCTGACGCTATTGAAGAAAAAACTTCCAGCTCGCTGAAATATGTTCATTTGCTGAAAACCAACAAAACCACGAAAAGTTCTTGTATTTGAAGATAAAATCTTTTTGCTTTGAAGAAGAAAGATCTAGCTGACTGAAATAAGTTCATGAGATGAAAACCAACAAAAATTGACAAGAACCACGAAAGGTTCTTGTATTTTAAGATAAAACCTTCCGCTATTAAAGAAAAAACTTTGAGCTCGCTGAAATATGTTCATTTGCTGAAAATCAATAAAACCACGAAAGTTCTTGTATTTGAAGATAAAATCTTTTTGCATTGAGGAAGAAAGATCGAGCTGACTGAAATAAGTTCATTAGATGAAAACCAACAAAAATTGACAAGAACCACGCAAAGTTCTTGTATTTTCAGATAAAATCTGACGCTATTGAAGAAAAAACTTCTAGCTCGCTGAAATATGTTCATTTGCTGAAAACCAACGAAACCACGAAAAGTTCTTGTATTTGAAGATAAAATCTTTTTGCCTTGAAGAAGAAAGATCTAGCTGACTGAAACAAGTTCATTAGATGAAAACCAACAAAAATTGACAAGAACCACGAAAAGTTCTTGTATTTTAAGATTAAATCTGACGCTATTAAAGAAAAAACTTTGAGCTCGCTGAAATATGTTCATTTGCTGAAAATCAACAAAACCACGAAAAGTTCTTGTATTTGAAGATAAAATCTTTTTGCATTAAAGAAGAAAGATCTAGCTGACTGAAACAAGTTCATTAGATGAAAACCAACAAAAATTGACAAGAACCACGAAAAGTTCTTGTATTTTAAGATAAAATCTGACGCTATTAAAGAAAAAACTTCTTGCTCGCTGAAATATGTTCATTTGCTGAAAATCAACAAAACCACGAAAAGTTCTTGTATTTGAAGATAAAATCTTTTTGCATTAAAGAAGAAAGATCTAGCTGACTGAAACAAGTTCATTAGATGAAAACCAACAAAAATTGACAAGAACCACGAAAAGTTCTTGTATTTTAAGATAAAATCTGACGCTATTAAAGAAAAAACTTCTCGCTCGCTGAAATATGTTCATTTGCTGAAAATTAACAAAACCACGAAAAGTTCTTGTATTTGAAGATAAAATCTTTTTGCTTTGAGGTAGAAAGATCGAGCTGACTGAAAGAAGTTCTTCAGATCAAAACCAACAAAAATTGACAAGAACCACGAAAAGTTCTTGTATTTTAAGATAAAATCTGACGCTATTGAAGAAAAAACTTCTAGCTCGCTGAAATATGTTCATTTGCTGAAAACCAACAAAACCACGAAAAGTTCTTGTATTTGAAGATAAAATCTTTTTGCTTTGAAGAAGAAAGATCTAGCTGACTGAAATAAGTTCATTAGATGAAAACCAACAAAAATTGACAAGAACCACGAAAAGTTCTTGTATTTTAAGATAAAATCTTCCGCTATTAAAGAAAAAACTTTCAGCTCGCTGTAATATGTTCATTTGCTGAAAATCAACAAAACCACGAAAACTTTGAGCTCGCTGAAATATGTTCATTTGCTGAAAATCAACAAAACCACGAAAAGTTCTTGTATTTGAAGATAAAATCTTTTTGCTTTGAAGAAGAAAGATCTAGCTGACTGAAATAAGTTAATTAGATGAAACCAACAAAAATTGACAAGAACCACGAAAAGTTATTGTATTTTAAGATAAAATCTTCTGCTATTAAAGAAAAAACTTTGAGCTCGCTGAAATATGTTCATTTGCTGAAAATCAACAAAACCACGAAAAGTTCTTGTATTTGAAGATAAAATCTTTTTGCATTAAAGAAGAAAGATCTAGCTGACTGAAACAAGTTCATTAGATGAAAACCAACAAAAATTGACAAGAACCACGAAAAGTTCTTGTATTTTAAGATAAAATCTGACGCTATTAAAGAAAAAACTTCTTGCTCGCTGAAATATGTTCATTTGCTGAAAATCAACAAAACCACGAAAAGTTCTTGTATTTGAAGATAAAATCTTTTTGCATTAAAGAAGAAAGATCCAGCTGACTGAAACAAGTTCATTAGATGAAAACCAACAAAAATTGACAAGAACCACGAAAAGTTCTTGTATTTTAAGATAAAATCTGACGCTATTAAAGAAAAAACTTCTCGCTCGCTGAAATATGTTCATTTGCTGAAAATTAACAAAACCACGAAAAGTTCTTGTATTTGAAGATAAAATCTTTTTGCTTTGAGGTAGAAAGATCGAGCTGACTGAAATAAGTTCTTCAGATCAAAACCAACAAAAATTGACAAGAACCACGAAAAGTTCTTGTATTTTAAGATAAAATCTGACGCTATTGAAGAAAAAACTTCCAGCTCGCTGAAATATGTTCATTTGCTGAAAACCAACAAAACCACGAAAAGTTCTTGTATTTGAAGATAAAATCTTTTTGCTTTGAAGAAGAAAGATCTAGCTGACTGAAATAAGTTCATGAGATGAAAACCAACAAAAATTGACAAGAACCACGAAAGGTTCTTGTATTTTAAGATAAAACCTTCCGCTATTAAAGAAAAAACTTTGAGCTCGCTGAAATATGTTCATTTGCTGAAAATCAATAAAACCACGAAAAGTTCTTGTATTTGAAGATAAAATCTTTTTGCATTGAGGAAGAAAGATCGAGCTGACTGAAATAAGTTCATTAGATGAAAACCAACAAAAATTGACAAGAACCACGCAAAGTTCTTGTATTTTCAGATAAAATCTGACGCGATTGAAGAAAAAACTTCTAGCTCGCTGAAATATGTTCATTTGCTGAAAACCAACAAAACCACGAAAAGTTCTTGTATTTGAAGATAAAATCTTTTTGCTTTGAAGAACAAAGATCTAGCTGACTGAAATAAGTTCATTAGATGAAAACCAACAAAAATTGACAAGAACCACGAAAAGTTCTTGTATTTTAAGATAAAATCTTCTGCTATTAAAGAAAAAACTTTGAGCTCGCTGAAATATGTTCATTTGCTGAAAATCAACAAAACCACGAAAAGTTCTTGTATTTGAAGATAAAATCTTTTTGCATTAAAGAAGAAAGATCCAGCTGACTGAAATAAGTTCATTCGATGAAAACCAACAAAAATTGACAAGAACCACGAAAAGTTCTTGTATTTTAAGATAAAATCTTCCGCTTGAAGAAAAAACTTTGAGCTCGCTGAAATATGTTAATTTGCTGAAAATCAACAAAACCACGAAAAGTTCTTGTATTTGAAGATAAAATCTTTTTGCTTTGAAGAAGAAAGATCGAGCTGAATGAAATAAGTTCATTAGATGAAAACCAACAAAAATTGACAAGAACCACGAAAAGTTCTTGTATTTTAAGATAAAATCTTCTGCTATCAAAGAAAAAACTTTGAGCTCGCTGAAATATGTTCATTTGCTGAAAATCAACAAAACCACGAAAAGTTCTTGAATTTGAAGATAAAATCTTTTTGCTTTGAAGAAGAAAGATCCAGCTGACTGAAATAAGTTCATTCGATGAAAACCAACAAAAATTGACAAGAACCACGAAAAGTTCTTGTATTTTAAGATAAAATCTGACGCTATTGAAGAAAAAACTTCCAGCTCGCTGAAATATGTTCATTTGCTGAAAACCAACAAAACCACGAAAAGTTCTTGTATTTGAAGATAAAATCTTTTTGCTTTGAAGAAGAAAGATCCAGCTGACTGAAATAAGTTCATGAGATGAAAACCAACAAAAATTGACAAGAACCACGAAAGGTTCTTGTATTTTAAGATAAAACCTTCCGCTATTAAAGAAAAAACTTTGAGCTCGCTGAAATATGTTCATTTGCTGAAAATCAATAAAACCACGAAAAGTTCTTGTATTTGAAGATAAAATCTTTTTGCATTGAGGAAGAAAGATCGAGCTGACTGAAATAAGTTCATTAGATGAAAACCAACAAAAATTGACAAGAACCACGCAAAGTTCTTGTATTTTCAGATAAAATCTGACGCTATTGAAGAAAAAACTTCTAGCTCGCTGAAATATGTTCATTTGCTGAAAACCAACGAAACCACGAAAAGTTCTTGTATTTGAAGATAAAATCTTTTTGCCTTGAAGAAGAAAGATCTAGCTGACTGAAACAAGTTCATTAGATGAAAACCAACAAAAATTGACAAGAACCACGAAAAGTTCTTGTATTTTAAGATAAAATCTGACGCTATTAAAGAAAAAACTTTGAGCTCGCTGAAATATGTTCATTTGCTGAAAATCAACAAAACCACGAAAAGTTCTTGTATTTGAAGATAAAATCTTTTTGCATTAAAGAAGAAAGATCTAGCTGACTGAAACAAGTTCATTAGATGAAAACCAACAAAAATTGACAAGAACCACGAAAAGTTCTTGTATTTTAAGATAAAATCTGACGCTATTAAAGAAAAAACTTCTTGCTCGCTGAAATATGTTCATTTGCTGAAAATCAACAAAACCACGAAAAGTTCTTGTATTTGAAGATAAAATCTTTTTGCATTAAAGAAGAAAGATCTAGCTGACTGAAACAAGTTCATTAGATGAAAACCAACAAAAATTGACAAGAACCACGAAAAGTTCTTGTATTTTAAGATAAAATCTGACGCTATTAAAGAAAAAACTTCTTGCTCGCTGAAATATGTTCATTTGCTGAAAATCAACAAAACCACGAAAAGTTCTTGTATTTGAAGATAAAATCTTTTTGCATTAAAGAAGAAAGATCTAGCTGACTGAAACAAGTTCATTAGATGAAAACCAACAAAAATTGACAAGAACCACGAAAAGTTCTTGTATTTTAAGATAAAATCTGACGCTATTAAAGAAAAAACTTCTCGCTCGCTGAAATATGTTCATTTGCTGAAAATTAACAAAACCACGAAAAGTTCTTGTATTTGAAGATAAAATCTTTTTGCTTTGAGGTAGAAAGATCGAGCTGACTGAAAGAAGTTCTTCAGATCAAAACCAACAAAAATTGACAAGAACCACGAAAAGTTCTTGTATTTTAAGATAAAATCTGACGCTATTGAAGAAAAAACTTCTAGCTCGCTGAAATATGTTCATTTGCTGAAAACCAACAAAACCACGAAAAGTTCTTGTATTTGAAGATAAAATCTTTTTGCTTTGAAGAAGAAAGATCTAGCTGACTGAAATAAGTTCATTAGATGAAAACCAACAAAAATTGACAAGAACCACGAAAAGTTCTTGTATTTTAAGATAAAATCTTCCGCTATTAAAGAAAAAACTTTCAGCTCGCTGTAATATGTTCATTTGCTGAAAATCAACAAAACCACGAAAACTTTGAGCTCGCTGAAATATGTTCATTTGCTGAAAATCAACAAAACCACGAAAAGTTCTTGTATTTGAAGATAAAATCTTTTTGCTTTGAAGAAGAAAGATCTAGCTGACTGAAATAAGTTAATTAGATGAAACCAACAAAAATTGACAAGAACCACGAAAAGTTATTGTATTTTAAGATAAAATCTTCTGCTATTAAAGAAAAAACTTTGAGCTCGCTGAAATATGTTCATTTGCTGAAAATCAACAAAACCACGAAAAGTTCTTGTATTTGAAGATAAAATCTTTTTGCATTAAAGAAGAAAGATCTAGCTGACTGAAACAAGTTCATTAGATGAAAACCAACAAAAATTGACAAGAACCACGAAAAGTTCTTGTATTTTAAGATAAAATCTGACGCTATTAAAGAAAAAACTTCTTGCTCGCTGAAATATGTTCATTTGCTGAAAATCAACAAAACCACGAAAAGTTCTTGTATTTGAAGATAAAATCTTTTTGCATTAAAGAAGAAAGATCTAGCTGACTGAAACAAGTTCATTAGATGAAAACCAACAAAAATTGACAAGAACCACGAAAAGTTCTTGTATTTTAAGATAAAATCTGACGCTATTAAAGAAAAAACTTCGCGCTCGCTGAAATATGTTCATTTGCTGAAAATTAACAAAACCACGAAAAGTTCTTGTATTTGAAGATAAAATCTTTTTGCTTTGAGGTAGAAAGATCGAGCTGACTGAAATAAGTTCTTCAGATCAAAACCAACAAAAATTGACAAGAACCACGAAAAGTTCTTGTATTTTAAGATAAAATCTGACGCTATTGAAGAAAAAACTTCCAGCTCGCTGAAATATGTTCATTTGCTGAAAACCAACAAAACCACGAAAAGTTCTTGTATTTGAAGATAAAATCTTTTTGCTTTGAAGAAGAAAGATCTAGCTGACTGAAATAAGTTCATGAGATGAAAACCAACAAAAATTGACAAGAACCACGAAAGGTTCTTGTATTTTAAGATAAAACCTTCCGCTATTAAAGAAAAAACTTTGAGCTCGCTGAAATATGTTCATTTGCTGAAAATCAATAAAACCACGAAAAGTTCTTGTATTTGAAGATAAAATCTTTTTGCATTGAGGAAGAAAGATCGAGCTGACTGAAATAAGTTCATTAGATGAAAACCAACAAAAATTGACAAGAACCACGCAAAGTTCTTGTATTTTCAGATAAAATCTGACGCGATTGAAGAAAAAACTTCTAGCTCGCTGAAATATGTTCATTTGCTGAAAACCAACAAAACCACGAAAAGTTCTTGTATTTGAAGATAAAATCTTTTTGCTTTGAAGAAGAAAGATCTAGCTGACTGAAATAAGTTCATTAGATGAAAACCAACAAAAATTGACAAGAACCACGAAAAGTTCTTGTATTTTAAGATAAAATCTTCTGCTATTAAAGAAAAAACTTTGAGCTCGCTGAAATATGTTCATTTGCTGAAAATCAACAAAACCACGAAAAGTTCTTGTATTTGAAGATAAAATCTTTTTGCATTAAAGAAGAAAGATCCAGCTGACTGAAATAAGTTCATTCGATGAAAACCAACAAAAATTGACAAGAACCACGAAAAGTTCTTGTATTTTAAGATAAAATCTTCCGCTTGAAGAAAAAACTTTGAGCTCGCTGAAATATGTTAATTTGCTGAAAATCAACAAAACCACGAAAAGTTCTTGTATTTGAAGATAAAATCTTTTTGCTTTGAAGAAGAAAGATCGAGCTGAATGAAATAAGTTCATTAGATGAAAACCAACAAAAATTGACAAGAACCACGAAAAGTTCTTGTATTTTAAGATAAAATCTTCTGCTATCAAAGAAAAAACTTTGAGCTCGCTGAAATATGTTCATTTGCTGAAAATCAACAAAACCACGAAAAGTTCTTGTATTTGAAGATAAAATCTTTTTGCATTAAAGAAGAAAGATCTCGCTGACTGAAACAAGTTCATTAGATGAAAACCAACAAAAATTGACAAGAACCACGAAAAGTTCTTGTATTTTAAGATAAAATCTGACGCTATTAAAGAAAAAACTTCTCGCTCGCTGAAATATGTTCATTTGCTGAAAATTAACAAAACCACGAAAAGTTCTTGAATTTGAAGATAAAATCTTTTTGCTTTGAAGAAGAAAGATCCAGCTGACTGAAATAAGTTCATTCGATGAAAACCAACAAAAATTGACAAGAACCACGAAAAGTTCTTGTATTTTAAGATAAAATCTGACGCTATTGAAGAAAAAACTTCCAGCTCGCTGAAATATGTTCATTTGCTGAAAACCAACAAAACCACGAAAAGTTCTTGTATTTGAAGATAAAATCTTTTTGCTTTGAAGAAGAAAGATCTAGCTGACTGAAATAAGTTCATGAGATGAAAACCAACAAAAATTGACAAGAACCACGAAAGGTTCTTGTATTTTAAGATAAAACCTTCCGCTATTAAAGAAAAAACTTTGAGCTCGCTGAAATATGTTCATTTGCTGAAAATCAATAAAACCACGAAAAGTTCTTGTATTTGAAGATAAAATCTTTTTGCATTGAGGAAGAAAGATCGAGCTGACTGAAATAAGTTCATTAGATGAAAACCAACAAAAATTGACAAGAACCACGCAAAGTTCTTGTATTTTCAGATAAAATCTGACGCTATTGAAGAAAAAACTTCTAGCTCGCTGAAATATGTTCATTTGCTGAAAACCAACGAAACCACGAAAAGTTCTTGTATTTGAAGATAAAATCTTTTTGCCTTGAAGAAGAAAGATCTAGCTGACTGAAACAAGTTCATTAGATGAAAACCAACAAAAATTGACAAGAACCACGAAAAGTTCTTGTATTTTAAGATAAAATCTGACGCTATTAAAGAAAAAACTTTGAGCTCGCTGAAATATGTTCATTTGCTGAAAATCAACAAAACCACGAAAAGTTCTTGTATTTGAAGATAAAATCTTTTTGCATTAAAGAAGAAAGATCTAGCTGACTGAAACAAGTTCATTAGATGAAAACCAACAAAAATTGACAAGAACCACGAAAAGTTCTTGTATTTTAAGATAAAATCTGACGCTATTAAAGAAAAAACTTCTTGCTCGCTGAAATATGTTCATTTGCTGAAAATCAACAAAACCACGAAAAGTTCTTGTATTTGAAGATAAAATCTTTTTGCATTAAAGAAGAAAGATCTAGCTGACTGAAACAAGTTCATTAGATGAAAACCAACAAAAATTGACAAGAACCACGAAAAGTTCTTGTATTTTAAGATAAAATCTGACGCTATTAAAGAAAAAACTTCTCGCTCGCTGAAATATGTTCATTTGCTGAAAATTAACAAAACCACGAAAAGTTCTTGTATTTGAAGATAAAATCTTTTTGCTTTGAGGTAGAAAGATCGAGCTGACTGAAAGAAGTTCTTCAGATCAAAACCAACAAAAATTGACAAGAACCACGAAAAGTTCTTGTATTTTAAGATAAAATCTGACGCTATTGAAGAAAAAACTTCTAGCTCGCTGAAATATGTTCATTTGCTGAAAACCAACAAAACCACGAAAAGTTCTTGTATTTGAAGATAAAATCTTTTTGCTTTGAAGAAGAAAGATCTAGCTGACTGAAATAAGTTCATTAGATGAAAACCAACAAAAATTGACAAGAACCACGAAAAGTTCTTGTATTTTAAGATAAAATCTTCCGCTATTAAAGAAAAAACTTTCAGCTCGCTGTAATATGTTCATTTGCTGAAAATCAACAAAACCACGAAAACTTTGAGCTCGCTGAAATATGTTCATTTGCTGAAAATCAACAAAACCACGAAAAGTTCTTGTATTTGAAGATAAAATCTTTTTGCTTTGAAGAAGAAAGATCTAGCTGACTGAAATAAGTTAATTAGATGAAACCAACAAAAATTGACAAGAACCACGAAAAGTTATTGTATTTTAAGATAAAATCTTCTGCTATTAAAGAAAAAACTTTGAGCTCGCTGAAATATGTTCATTTGCTGAAAATCAACAAAACCACGAAAAGTTCTTGTATTTGAAGATAAAATCTGACGCTATTAAAGAAAAAACTTCTTGCTCGCTGAAATATGTTCATTT
Source organism: Heptranchias perlo (assembly GCF_035084215.1). Classification (NCBI taxonomy): domain Eukaryota; kingdom Metazoa; phylum Chordata; class Chondrichthyes; order Hexanchiformes; family Hexanchidae; genus Heptranchias; species Heptranchias perlo. Next base: position 80,576,499 of record NC_090330.1, read on the forward strand.
GCTGAAAATCAACAAAACCACGAAAAGTTCTTGTATTTGAAGATAAAATCTTTTTGCATTAAAGAAGAAAGATCTAGCTGACTGAAACAAGTTCATTAGATGAAAACCAACAAAAATTGACAAGAACCACGAAAAGTTCTTGTATTTTAAGATAAAATCTGACGCTATTAAAGAAAAAACTTCTCGCTCGCTGAAATATGTTCATTTGCTGAAAATTAACAAAACCACGAAAAGTTCTTGTATTTGAAGATAAAATCTTTTTGCTTTGAGGTAGAAAGATCGAGCTGACTGAAATAAGTTCTTCAGATCAAAACCAACAAAAATTGACAAGAACCACGAAAAGTTCTTGTATTTTAAGATAAAATCTGACGCTATTGAAGAAAAAACTTCCAGCTCGCTGAAATATGTTCATTTGCTGAAAACCAACAAAACCACGAAAAGTTCTTGTATTTGAAGATAAAATCTTTTTGCTTTGAAGAAGAAAGATCTAGCTGACTGAAATAAGTTCATGAGATGAAAACCAACAAAAATTGACAAGAACCACGAAAGGTTCTTGTATTTTAAGATAAAACCTTCCGCTATTAAAGAAAAAACTTTGAGCTCGCTGAAATATGTTCATTTGCTGAAAATCAATAAAACCACGAAAAGTTCTTGTATTTGAAGATAAAATCTTTTTGCATTGAGGAAGAAAGATCGAGCTGACTGAAATAAGTTCATTAGATGAAAACCAACAAAAATTGACAAGAACCACGCAAAGTTCTTGTATTTTCAGATAAAATCTGACGCGATTGAAGAAAAAACTTCTAGCTCGCTGAAATATGTTCATTTGCTGAAAACCAACAAAACCACGAAAAGTTCTTGTATTTGAAGATAAAATCTTTTTGCTTTGAAGAACAAAGATCTAGCTGACTGAAATAAGTTCATTAGATGAAAACCAACAAAAATTGACAAGAACCACGAAAAGTTCTTGTATTTTAAGATAAAATCTTCTGCTATTAAAGAAAAAACTTTGAGCTCGCTGAAATATGTTCATTTGCTGAAAATCAACAAAACCACGAAAAGTTCTTGTATTTGAAGATAAAATCTTTTTGCATTAAAGAAGAAAGATCCAGCTGACTGAAATAAGTTCATTCGATGAAAACCAACAAAAATTGACAAGAACCACGAAAAGTTCTTGTATTTTAAGATAAAATCTTCCGCTTGAAGAAAAAACTTTGAGCTCGCTGAAATATGTTAATTTGCTGAAAATCAACAAAACCACGAAAAGTTCTTGTATTTGAAGATAAAATCTTTTTGCTTTGAAGAAGAAAGATCGAGCTGAATGAAATAAGTTCATTAGATGAAAACCAACAAAAATTGACAAGAACCACGAAAAGTTCTTGTATTTTAAGATAAAATCTTCTGCTATCAAAGAAAAAACTTTGAGCTCGCTGAAATATGTTCATTTGCTGAAAATCAACAAAACCACGAAAAGTTCTTGTATTTGAAGATAAAATCTTTTTGCATTAAAGAAGAAAGATCTCGCTGACTGAAACAAGTTCATTAGATGAAAACCAACAAAAATTGACAAGAACCACGAAAAGTTCTTGTATTTTAAGATAAAATCTGACGCTATTAAAGAAAAAACTTCTCGCTCGCTGAAATATGTTCATTTGCTGAAAATTAACAAAACCACGAAAAGTTCTTGAATTTGAAGATAAAATCTTTTTGCTTTGAAGAAGAAAGATCCAGCTGACTGAAATAAGTTCATTCGATGAAAACCAACAAAAATTGACAAGAACCACGAAAAGTTCTTGTATTTTAAGATAAAATCTGACGCTATTGAAGAAAAAACTTCCAGCTCGCTGAAATATGTTCATTTGCTGAAAACCAACAAAACCACGAAAAGTTCTTGTATTTGAAGATAAAATCTTTTTGCTTTGAAGAAGAAAGATCTAGCTGACTGAAATAAGTTCATGAGATGAAAACCAACAAAAATTGACAAGAACCACGAAAGGTTCTTGTATTTTAAGATAAAACCTTCCGCTATTAAAGAAAAAACTTTGAGCTCGCTGAAATATTTTCATTTGCTGAAAATCAATAAAACCACGAAAAGTTCTTGTATTTGAAGATAAAATCTTTTTGCATTGAGGAAGAAAGATCGAGCTGACTGAAATAAGTTCATTAGATGAAAACCAACAAAAATTGACAAGAACCACGCAAAGTTCTTGTATTTTCAGATAAAATCTGACGCTATTGAAGAAAAAACTTCTAGCTCGCTGAAATATGTTCATTTGCTGAAAACCAACGAAACCACGAAAAGTTCTTGTATTTGAAGATAAAATCTTTTTGCCTTGAAGAAGAAAGATCTAGCTGACTGAAACAAGTTCATTAGATGAAAACCAACAAAAATTGACAAGAACCACGAAAAGTTCTTGTATTTTAAGATAAAATCTGACGCTATTAAAGAAAAAACTTTGAGCTCGCTGAAATATGTTCATTTGCTGAAAATCAACAAAACCACGAAAAGTTCTTGTATTTGAAGATAAAATCTTTTTGCATTAAAGAAGAAAGATCTAGCTGACTGAAACAAGTTCATTAGATGAAAACCAACAAAAATTGACAAGAACCACGAAAAGTTCTTGTATTTTAAGATAAAATCTGACGCTATTAAAGAAAAAACTTCTTGCTCGCTGAAATATGTTCATTTGCTGAAAATCAACAAAACCACGAAAAGTTCTTGTATTTGAAGATAAAATCTTTTTGCATTAAAGAAGAAAGATCTAGCTGACTGAAACAAGTTCATTAGATGAAAACCAACAAAAATTGACAAGAACCACGAAAAGTTCTTGTATTTTAAGATAAAATCTGACGCTATTAAAGAAAAAACTTCTCGCTCGCTGAAATATGTTCATTTGCTGAAAATTAACAAAACCACGAAAAGTTCTTGTATTTGAAGATAAAATCTTTTTGCTTTGAGGTAGAAAGATCGAGCTGACTGAAAGAAGTTCTTCAGATCAAAACCAACAAAAATTGACAAGAACCACGAAAAGTTCTTGTATTTTAAGATAAAATCTGACGCTATTGAAGAAAAAACTTCTAGCTCGCTGAAATATGTTCATTTGCTGAAAACCAACAAAACCACGAAAAGTTCTTGTATTTGAAGATAAAATCTTTTTGCTTTGAAGAAGAAAGATCTAGCTGACTGAAATAAGTTCATTAGATGAAAACCAACAAAAATTGACAAGAACCACGAAAAGTTCTTGTATTTTAAGATAAAATCTTCCGCTATTAAAGAAAAAACTTTCAGCTCGCTGTAATATGTTCATTTGCTGAAAATCAACAAAACCACGAAAACTTTGAGCTCGCTGAAATATGTTCATTTGCTGAAAATCAACAAAACCACGAAAAGTTCTTGTATTTGAAGATAAAATCTTTTTGCTTTGAAGAAGAAAGATCTAGCTGACTGAAATAAGTTAATTAGATGAAACCAACAAAAATTGACAAGAACCACGAAAAGTTATTGTATTTTAAGATAAAATCTTCTGCTATTAAAGAAAAAACTTTGAGCTCGCTGAAATATGTTCATTTGCTGAAAATCAACAAAACCACGAAAAGTTCTTGTATTTGAAGATAAAATCTTTTTGCATTAAAGAAGAAAGATCTAGCTGACTGAAACAAGTTCATTAGATGAAAACCAACAAAAATTGACAAGAACCACGAAAAGTTCTTGTATTTTAAGATAAAATCTGACGCTATGAAAGAAAAAACTTCTTGCTCGCTGAAATATGTTCATTTGCTGAAAATCAACAAAACCACGAAAAGTTCTTGTATTTGAAGATAAAATCTTTTTGCATTAAAGAAGAAAGATCTAGCTGACTGAAACAAGTTCATTAGATGAAAACCAACAAAAATTGACAAGAACCATGAAAAGTTCTTGTATTTTAAGATAAAATCTGACGCTATTAAAGAAAAAACTTCTCGCTCGCTGAAATATGTTCATTTGCTGAAAATTAACAAAACCACGAAAAGTTCTTGAATTTGAAGATAAAATCTTTTTGCTTTGAAGAAGAAAGATCCAGCTGACTGAAATAAGTTCATTCGATGAAAACCAACAAAAATTGACAAGAACCACGCAAAGTTCTTGTATTTTCAGATAAAATCTGACGCTATTGAAGAAAAAACTTCTAGCTCGCTGAAATATGTTCATTTGCTGAAAATCAACAAAACCACGAAAAGTTCTTGTATTTGAAGATAGAATCTTTTTGCATTAAAGAAGAAAGATCTAGCTCACTGAAACAAGTTCATTAGATGAAAACCAACAAAAATTGACAAGAACCACAAAATGTTCTTGTATTTTAAGATAAAATCTGACGCGATTGAAGAAAAAACTTCTAGCTCGCTGAAATATGTTCATTTGCTGAAAACCAACAAAACCACGAAAAGTTCTTGTATTTGAAGATAAAATCTTTTTGCATTGAGGAAGAAAGATCGAGCTGACTGAAATAAGTTCATTAGATGAAAACCAACAAAAATTGACAAGAACCACGCAAAGTTCTTGTATTTTCAGATAAAATCTGACGCTATTGAAGAAAAAACTTCTAGCTCGCTGAAATATGTTCATTTGCTGAAAACCAACAAAACCACGAAAAGTTCTTGTATTTGAAGATAAAATCTTTTTGCATTAAAGAAGAAAGATCTAGCTGACTGAAACAAGTTCATTAGATGAAAACCAACAAAAATTGACAAGAACCACGAAAAGTTCTTGTATTTTAAGATAAAATCTGACGCTATTAAAGAAAAAACTTCTTGCTCGCTGAAATATGTTCATTTGCTGAAAATCAACAAAACCACGAAAAGTTCTTGTATTTGAAGATAAAATCTTTTTGCATTAAAGAAGAAAGATCTAGCTGACTGAAACAAGTTCATTAGATGAAAACCAACAAAAATTGACAAGAACCACGAAAAGTTCTTGTATTTTAAGATAAAATCTGACGCTATTAAAGAAAAAACTTCTCGCTCGCTGAAATATGTTCATTTGCTGAAAATTAACAAAACCACGAAAAGTTCTTGTATTTGAAGATAAAATCTTTTTGCTTTGAGGTAGAAAGATCGAGCTGACTGAAATAAGTTCATTCGATGAAAACCAACAAAAATTGACAAGAACCACGCAAAGTTCTTGTATTTTCAGATAAAATCTGACGCTATTGAAGAAAAAACTTCTAGCTCGCTGAAATATGTTCATTTGCTGAAAATCAACAAAACCACGAAAAGTTCTTGTATTTGAAGATAGAATCTTTTTGCATTAAAGAAGAAAGATCTAGCTCACTGAAACAAGTTCATTAGATGAAAACCAACAAAAATTGACAAGAACCACAAAATGTTCTTGTATTTTAAGATAAAATCTGACGCGATTGAAGAAAAAACTTCTAGCTCGCTGAAATATGTTCATTTGCTGAAAACCAACAAAACCACGAAAAGTTCTTGTATTTGAAGATAAAATCTTTTTGCTTTGAAGAACAAAGATCTAGCTGACTGAAATAAGTTCATCAGATGAAAACCAACAAAAATTGACAAGAACCACGAAAAGTTCTTGTATTTTAAGATAAAATATTCTGCTATTAAAGAAAAAACTTTGAGCTCGCTGAAATATGTTCATTTGCTGAAAATCAACAAAACCACGAAAAGTTCTTGTATTTGAAGATAAAATCTTTTTGCATTAAAGAAGAAAGATCTAGCTGACTGAAATAAGTTCATTCGATGAAAACCAACAAAAATTGACAAGAACCACGAAAAGTTCTTGTATTTTAAGCTAAAATCTGACGCTATTGAAGAAAAAACTTCTAGCTCGCTGAAATATGTTCATTTGCTGAAAACCAACAAAACCACGAAAAGTTCTTGTATTTGAAGATAAAATCTTTTTGCTTTGAAGAAGAAAGATCTAGCTGACTGAAATAAGTTCATTAGATGAAAACCAACAAAAATTGACAAGAACCACGAAAAGTTCTTGTATTTTAAGATAAAATCTTCCGCTATTAAAGAAAAAACTTTCAGCTCGCTGAAATATGTTCATTTGCTGAAAATCAACAAAACCACGAAAACTTTGAGCTCGCTGAAATATGTTCATTTGCTGAAAATCAACAAAACCACGAAAAGTTCTTGTATTTGAAGATAAAATCTTTTTGCATTAAAGAAGAAAGATCCAGCTGACTGAAATAAGTTCATTAGATGAAAACCAACAAAAATTGACAAGAACCACGAAAAGTTCTTGTATTTTAAGATAAAATCTGACGCTATTGAAGAAATAACTTCAAGCTCGCTGAAATATGTTCATTTGCTGAAAACCAACAAAACCACGAAAAGTTCTTGTATTTGAAGATAAAATCTTTTTGCTTTGAAGAAGAAAGATCGAGCTGACTGAAATAAGTTCATTAGATGAAAACCAACAAAAATTGACAAGAACCACGAAAAGTTCTTGTATTTTAAGATAAAATCTTCTGCTATCAAAGAAAAAACTTTGAGCTCGCTGAAATATGTTCATTTGCTGAAAATCAACAAAACCACGAAAAGTTCTTGTATTTGAAGATAAAATCTTTTTGCATTAAAGAAGAAAGATCTAGCTGACTGAAACAAGTTCATTAGATGAAAACCAACAAAAATTGACAAGAACCACGAAAAGTTCTTGTATTTTAAGATAAAATCTGACGCTATTAAAGAAAAAACTTCTTGCTCGCTGAAATATGTTCATTTGCTGAAAATCAACAAAACCACGAAAAGTTCTTGTATTTGAAGATAAAATCTTTTTGCATTAAAGAAGAAAGATCTAGCTGACTGAAACAAGTTCATTAGATGAAAACCAACAAAAATTGACAAGAACCACGAAAAGTTCTTGTATTTTAAGATAAAATCTGACGCTATTGAAGAAATAACTTCAAGCTCGCTGAAATATGTTCATTTGCTGAAAACCAACAAAACCACGAAAAGTTCTTGTATTTGAAGATAAAATCTTTTTGCTTTGAAGAAGAAAGATCGAGCTGACTGAAATAAGTTCATTAGATGAAAACCAACAAAAATTGACAAGAACCACGAAAAGTTCTTGTATTTTAAGATAAAATCTTCTGCTATCAAAGAAAAAACTTTGAGCTCGCTGAAATATGTTCATTTGCTGAAAATCAACAAAACCACGAAAAGTTCTTGTATTTGAAGATAAAATCTTTTTGCATTAAAGAAGAAAGATCTAGCTGACTGAAACAAGTTCATTAGATGAAAACCAACAAAAATTGACAAGAACCACGAAAAGTTCTTGTATTTTAAGATAAAATCTGACGCTATTCAAGAAAAAACTTCTTGCTCGCTGAAATATGTTCATTTGCTGAAAATCAACAAAACCACGAAAAGTTCTTGTATTTGAAGATAAAATCTTTTTGCATTAAAGAAGAAAGATCTAGCTGACTGAAACAAGTTCATTAGATGAAAACCAACAAAAATTGACAAGAACCACGAAAAGTTCTTGTATTTTAAGATAAAATCTGACGCTATTAAAGAAAAAACTTCTCGCTCGCTGAAATATGTTCATTTGCTGAAAATTAACAAAACCACGAAAAGTTCTTGTATTTGAAGATAAAATCTTTTTGCTTTGAGGTAGAAAGATCGAGCTGACTGAAAGAAGTTCTTCAGATCAAAACCAACAAAAATTGACAAGAACCACGAAAAGTTCTTGTATTTTAAGATAAAATCTGACGCTATTGAAGAAAAAACTTCTAGCTCGCTGAAATATGTTCATTTGCTGAAAACCAACAAAACCACGAAAAGTTCTTGTATTTGAAGATAAAATCTTTTTGCTTTGAAGAAGAAAGATCTAGCTGACTGAAATAAGTTCATTAGATGAAAACCAACAAAAATTGACAAGAACCACGAAAAGTTCTTGTATTTTAAGATAAAATCTTCCGCTATTAAAGAAAAAACTTTCAGCTCGCTGAAATATGTTCATTTGCTGAAAATCAACAAAACCACGAAAACTTTGAGCTCGCTGAAATATGTTCATTTGCTGAAAATCAACAAAACCACGAAAAGTTCTTGTATTTGAAGATAAAATCTTTTTGCTTTGAAGAACAAAGATCTAGCTGACTGAAATAAGTTCATTAGATGAAAACCAACAAAAATTGACAAGAACCACGAAAAGTTCTTGTATTTTAAGATAAAATCTTCTGCTATTAAAGAAAAAACTTTGAGCTCGCTGAAATATGTTCATTTGCTGAAAATCAACAAAACCACGAAAAGTTCTTGTATTTGAAGATAAAATCTTTTTGCATTAAAGAAGAAAGATCTAGCTGACTGAAATAAGTTCATTCGATGAAAACCAACAAAAATTGACAAGAACCACGAAAAGTTCTTGTATTTTAAGCTAAAATCTGACGCTATTGAAGAAAAAACTTCTAGCTCGCTGAAATATGTTCATTTGCTGAAAACCAACAAAACCACGAAAAGTTCTTGTATTTGAAGATAAAATCTTTTTGCTTTGAAGAAGAAAGATCTAGCTGACTGAAATAAGTTCATTAGATGAAAACCAACAAAAATTGACAAGAACCACGAAAAGTTCTTGTATTTTAAGATAAAATCTTCCGCTATTAAAGAAAAAACTTTCAGCTCGCTGAAATATGTTCATTTGCTGAAAATCAACAAAACCACGAAAACTTTGAGCTCGCTGAAATATGTTCATTTGCTGAAAATCAACAAAACCACGAAAAGTTCTTGTATTTGAAGATAAAATCTTTTTGCATTAAAGAAGAAAGATCTAGCTGACTGAAATAAGTTCATTAGATGAAAACCAACAAAAATTGACAAGAACCACGAAAAGTTCTTGTATTTTAAGATAAAATCTGACGCTATTGAAGAAAAAACTTCAAGCTCGCTGAAATATGTTCATTTGCTGAAAACCAACAAAACCACGAAAAGTTCTTGTATTTGAAGATAAAATCTTTTTGCTTTGAAGAAGAAAGATCGAGCTGACTGAAATAAGTTCATTAGATGAAAACCAACAAAAATTGACAAGAACCACGAAAAGTTCTTGTATTTTAAGATAAAATCTTCTGCTATCAAAGAAAAAACTTTGAGCTCGCTGAAATATGTTCATTTGCTGAAAATCAACAAAACCACGAAAAGTTCTTGTATTTGAAGATAAAATCTTTTTGCATTAAAGAAGAAAGATCTAGCTGACTGAAACAAGTTCATTAGATGAAAACCAACAAAAATTGACAAGAACCACGAAAAGTTCTTGTATTTTAAGATAAAATCTGACGCTATTAAAGAAAAAACTTCTTGCTCGCTGAAATATGTTCATTTGCTGAAAATCAACAAAACCACGAAAAGTTCTTGTATTTGAAGATAAAATCTTTTTGCATTAAAGAAGAAAGATCTAGCTGACTGAAACAAGTTCATTAGATGAAAACCAACAAAAATTGACAAGAACCACGAAAAGTTCTTGTATTTTAAGATAAAATCTGACGCTATTAAAGAAAAAACTTCTCGCTCGCTGAAATATGTTCATTTGCTGAAAATTAACAAAACCACGAAAAGTTCTTGAATTTGAAGATAAAATCTTTTTGCTTTGAAGAAGAAAGATCCAGCTGACTGAAATAAGTTCATTCGATGAAAACCAACAAAAATTGACAAGAACCACGAAAAGTTCTTGTATTTTAAGATAAAATCTGACGCTATTGAAGAAAAAACTTCTAGCTCGCTGAAATATGTTCATTTGCTGAAAACCAACAAAACCACGAAAAGTTCTTGTATTTGAAGATAAAATCTTTTTGCTTTGAAGAAGAAAGATCTAGCTGACTGAAATAAGTTCATTCGATGAAAACCAACAAAAATTGACAAGAACCACGAAAGGTTCTTGTATTTTCAGATAAAACCTTCCGCTATTAAAGAAAAAACTTTGAGCTCGCTGAAATATGTTCATTTGCTGAAAATCAACAAAACCACGAAAAGTTCTTGTATTTGAAGATAAAATCTTTTTGCATTGAGGAAGAAAGATCGAGCTGACTGAAATAAGTTCATTAGATGAAAACCAACAAAAATTGACAAGAACCACGCAAAGTTCTTGTATTTTCAGATAAAATCTGACGCTATTGAAGAAAAAACTTCTAGCTCGCTGAAATATGTTCATTTGCTGAAAACCAACAAAACCACGAAAAGCTCTTGTATTTGAAGATAAAATCTTTTTGCTTTGAAGAAGAAAGATCTAGCTGACTGAAACAAGTTCATTAGATGAAAACCAACAAAAATTGACAAGAACCACGAAAAGTTCTTGTATTTTAAGATAAAATCTGACGCTATTAAAGAAAAAACTTTGAGCTCGCTGAAATATGTTCATTTGCTGAAAATCAACAAAACCACGAAAAGTTCTTGTATTTGAAGATAAAATCTTTTTGCATTAAAGAAGAAAGATCTAGCTGACTGAAACAAGTTCATTAGATGAAAACCAACAAAAATTGACAAGAACCACGAAAAGTTCTTGTATTTTAAGATAAAATCTGACGCTATTAAAGAAAAAACTTCTTGCTCGCTGAAATATGTTCATTTGCTGAAAATCAACAAAACCACGAAAAGTTCTTGTATTTGAAGATAAAATCTTTTTGCATTAAAGAAGAAAGATCTAGCTGACTGAAACAAGTTCATTCGATGAAAACCAACAAAAATTGACAAGAACCACGAAAAGTTCTTGTATTTTAAGATAAAATCTGACGCTATGAAAGAAAAAACTTCTCGCTCGCTGAAATATGTTCATTTGCTGAAAATTAACAAAACCACGAAAAGTTCTTGTATTTGAAGATAAAATCTTTTTGCTTTGAGGTAGAAAGATCGAGCTGACTGAAAGAAGTTCTTCAGATCAAAACCAACAAAAATTGACAAGAACCACGAAAAGTTCTTGTATTTTAAGATAAAATCTGACGCTATTGAAGAAAAAACTTCTAGCTCGCTGAAATATGTTCATTTGCTGAAAACCAACAAAACCACGAAAAGTTCTTGTATTTGAAGATAAAATCTTTTTGCTTTGAAGAAGAAAGATCTAGCTGACTGAAATAAGTTCATTAGATGAAAACCAACAAAAATTGACAAGAACCACGAAAAGTTCTTGTATTTTAAGATAAAATCTTCCGCTATTAAAGAAAAAACTTTCAGCTCGCTGAAATATGTTCATTTGCTGAAAATCAACAAAACCACGAAAACTTTGAGCTCGCTGAAATATGTTCATTTGCTGAAAATCAACAAAACCACGAAAAGTTCTTGTATTTGAAGATAAAATCTTTTTGCATGAAAGAAGAAAGATCTCGCTGACTGAAATAAGTTCATTAGATGAAAACCAACAAAAATTGACAAGAACCACGAAAAGTTCTTGTATTTTAAGATAAAATCTGACGCTATTGAAGAAAAAACTTCAAGCTCGCTGAAATATGTTAATTTGCTGAAAATCAACAAAACCACGAAAAGTTCTTGTATTTGAAGATAAAATCTTTTTGCATTAAAGAAGAAAGATCTAGCTGACTGAAACAAGTTCATTACATGAAAACCAACAAAAATTGACAAGAAACACGAAAAGTTCTTCTATTTTAAGATAAAATCTGACGCGATTGAAGAAAAAACTTCTAGCTCGCTGAAATATGTTCATTTGCTGAAAACCAACAAAACCACGAAAAGTTCTTGTATTTGAAGATAAAATCTTTTTGCTTTGAAGAAGAAAGATCTAGCTGACTGAAATAAGTTCATTCGATGAAACCAACAAAAATTGACAAGAACCACGAAAAGTTATTGTATTTTAAGATAAAATCTTCTGCTATTAAAGAAAAAACTTTGAGCTCGCTGAAATATGTTCATTTGCTGAAAATCAACAAAACCACGAAAAGTTCTTGTATTTGAAGATAAAATCTTTTTGCATTAAAGAAGAAAGATCTAGCTGACTGAAACAAGTTCATTAGATGAAAACCAACAAAAATTGACAAGAACCACGAAAAGTTCTTGTATTTTAAGATAAAATCTGACGCGATTGAAGAAAAAACTTCTAGCTCGCTGAAATATGTTCATTTGCTGAAAACCAACAAAACCACGAAAAGTTCTTGTATTTGAAGATAAAATCTTTTTGCTTTGAAGAAGAAAGATCTAGCTGACTGAAATAAGTTCAATAGATGAAAACCAACAAAAATTGACAAGAACCACGAAAAGTTCTTGTATTTTAAGATAAAATCTGACGCTATTAAAGAAAAAACTTCTCGCTCGCTGAAATATGTTCATTTGCTGAAAATTAACAAAACCACGAAAAGTTCTTGTATTTGAAGATAAAATCTTTTTGCTTTGAGGTAGAAAGATCGAGCTGACTGAAAGAAGTTCTTCAGATCAAAACCAACAAAAATTGACAAGAACCACGAAAAGTTCTTGTATTTTAAGATAAAATCTGACGCTATTGAAGAAAAAACTTCGAGCTCGCTGAAATATGTTCATTTGCTGAAAACCAACAAAACCACGAAAAGTTCTTGTATTTGAAGATAAAATCTTTTTGCTTTGAAGAAGAAAGATCTAGATGACTGAAATAAGTTCATTAGATGAAAACCAACAAAAATTGACAAGAACCACGAAAAGTTCTTGTATTTTAAGATAAAATCTTCCGCTATTAAAGAAAAAACTTTCAGCTCGCTGAAATATGTTCATTTGCTGAAAATCAACAAAACCACGAAAAGTTCTTGAATTTGAAGATAAAATCTTTTTGCTTTGAAGAAGAAAGATCCAGCTGACTGAAATAAGTTCATTCGATGAAAACCAACAAAAATTGACAAGAACCACGAAAAGTTCTTGTATTTTAAGATAAAATCTGACGCTATTGAAGAAAAAACTTCTAGCTCGCTGAAATATGTTCATTTGCTGAAAACCAACAAAACCACGAAAAGTTCTTGTATTTGAAGATAAAATCTTTTTGCTTTGAAGAAGAAAGATCTAGCTGACTGAAATAAGTTCATTCGATGAAAACCAACAAAAATTGACAAGAACCACGAAAGGTTCGTGTATTTTCAGATAAAACCTTCCGCTATTAAAGAAAAAACTTTGAGCTCGCTGAAATATGTTCATTTGCTGAAAATCAACAAAACCACGAAAAGTTCTTGTATTTGAAGATAAAATCTTTTTGCATTGAGGAAGAAAGATCGAGCTGACTGAAATAAGTTCATTAGATGAAAACCAACAAAAATTGACAAGAACCACGCAAAGTTCTTGTATTTTCAGATAAAATCTGACGCTATTGAAGAAAAAACTTCTAGCTCGCTGAAATATGTTCATTTGCTGAAAACCAACAAAACCACGAAAAGCTCTTGTATTTGAAGATAAAATCTTTTTGCTTTGAAGAAGAAAGATCTAGCTGACTGAAACAAGTTCATTAGATGAAAACCAACAAAAATTGACAAGAACCACGAAAAGTTCTTGTATTTTAAGATAAAATCTGACGCTATTAAAGAAAAAACTTTGAGCTCGCTGAAATATGTTCATTTGCTGAAAATCAACAAAACCACGAAAAGTTCTTGTATTTGAAGATAAAATCTTTTTGCATTAAAGAAGAAAGATCTAGCTGACTGAAACAAGTTCATTAGATGAAAACCAACAAAAATTGACAAGAACCACGAAAAGTTCTTGTATTTTAAGATAAAATCTGACGCTATTAAAGAAAAAACTTCTTGCTCGCTGAAATATGTTCATTTGCTGAAAATCAACAAAACCACGAAAAGTTCTTGTATTTGAAGATAAAATCTTTTTGCATTAAAGAAGAAAGATCTAGCTGACTGAAACAAGTTCATTCGATGAAAACCAACAAAAATTGACAAGAACCACGAAAAGTTCTTGTATTTTAAGATAAAATCTGACGCTATGAAAGAAAAAACTTCTCGCTCGCTGAAATATGTTCATTTGCTGAAAATTAACAAAACCACGAAAAGTTCTTGTATTTGAAGATAAAATCTTTTTGCTTTGAGGTAGAAAGATCGAGCTGACTGAAAGAAGTTCTTCAGATCAAAACCAACAAAAATTGACAAGAACCACGAAAAGTTCTTGTATTTTAAGATAAAATCTGACGCTATTGAAGAAAAAACTTCTAGCTCGCTGAAATATGTTCATTTGCTGAAAACCAACAAAACCACGAAAAGTTCTTGTATTTGAAGATAAAATCTTTTTGCTTTGAAGAAGAAAGATCTAGCTGACTGAAATAAGTTCATTAGATGAAAACCAACAAAAATTGACAAGAACCACGAAAAGTTCTTGTATTTTAAGATAAAATCTTCCGCTATTAAAGAAAAAACTTTCAGCTCGCTGAAATATGTTCATTTGCTGAAAATCAACAAAACCACGAAAACTTTGAGCTCGCTGAAATATGTTCATTTGCTGAAAATCAACAAAACCACGAAAAGTTCTTGTATTTGAAGATAAAATCTTTTTGCATGAAAGAAGAAAGATCTCGCTGACTGAAATAAGTTCATTAGATGAAAACCAACAAAAATTGACAAGAACCACGAAAAGTTCTTGTATTTTAAGATAAAATCTGACGCTATTGAAGAAAAAACTTCAAGCTCGCTGAAATATGTTAATTTGCTGAAAATCAACAAAACCACGAAAAGTTCTTGTATTTGAAGATAAAATCTTTTTGCATTAAAGAAGAAAGATCTAGCTGACTGAAACAAGTTCATTACATGAAAACCAACAAAAATTGACAAGAAACACGAAAAGTTCTTCTATTTTAAGATAAAATCTGACGCGATTGAAGAAAAAACTTCTAGCTCGCTGAAATATGTTCATTTGCTGAAAACCAACAAAACCACGAAAAGTTCTTGTATTTGAAGATAAAATCTTTTTGCTTTGAAGAAGAAAGATCTAGCTGACTGAAATAAGTTCATTCGATGAAACCAACAAAAATTGACAAGAACCACGAAAAGTTATTGTATTTTAAGATAAAATCTTCTGCTATTAAAGAAAAAACTTTGAGCTCGCTGAAATATGTTCATTTGCTGAAAATCAACAAAACCACGAAAAGTTCTTGTATTTGAAGATAAAATCTTTTTGCATTAAAGAAGAAAGATCTAGCTGACTGAAACAAGTTCATTAGATGAAAACCAACAAAAATTGACAAGAACCACGAAAAGTTCTTGTATTTTAAGATAAAATCTGACGCGATTGAAGAAAAAACTTCTAGCTCGCTGAAATATGTTCATTTGCTGAAAACCAACAAAACCACGAAAAGTTCTTGTATTTGAAGATAAAATCTTTTTGCTTTGAAGAAGAAAGATCTAGCTGACTGAAATAAGTTCAATAGATGAAAACCAACAAAAATTGACAAGAACCACGAAAAGTTCTTGTATTTTAAGATAAAATCTGACGCTATTAAAGAAAAAACTTCTCGCTCGCTGAAATATGTTCATTTGCTGAAAATTAACAAAACCACGAAAAGTTCTTGTATTTGAAGATAAAATCTTTTTGCTTTGAGGTAGAAAGATCGAGCTGACTGAAAGAAGTTCTTCAGATCAAAACCAACAAAAATTGACAAGAACCACGAAAAGTTCTTGTATTTTAAGATAAAATCTGACGCTATTGAAGAAAAAACTTCGAGCTCGCTGAAATATGTTCATTTGCTGAAAACCAACAAAACCACGAAAAGTTCTTGTATTTGAAGATAAAATCTTTTTGCTTTGAAGAAGAAAGATCTAGATGACTGAAATAAGTTCATTAGATGAAAACCAACAAAAATTGACAAGAACCACGAAAAGTTCTTGTATTTTAAGATAAAATCTTCCGCTATTAAAGAAAAAACTTTCAGCTCGCTGAAATATGTTCATTTGCTGAAAATCAACAAAACCACGAAAACTTTGAGCTCGCTGAAATATGTTCATTTGCTGAAAATCAACAAAACCACGAAAAGTTCTTGTATTTGAAGATAAAATCTTTTTGCATTAAAGAAGAAAGATCTAGCTGACTGAAATAAGTTCATTAGATGAAAACCAACAAAAATTGACAAGAACCACGAAAAGTTCTTGTATTTTAAGATAAAATCTGACGCTATTGAAGAAAAAACTTCAAGCTCGCTGAAATATGTTCATTTGCTGAAAACCAACAAAACCACGAAAAGTTCTTGAATTTGAAGATAAAATCTTTTTGCTTTGAAGAAGAAAGATCTCGCTGACTGAAATAAGTTCATTAGATGAAAACCAACAGAAATTGACAAGAACCACGAAAAGTTCTTGTATTTTAAGATAAAATCTTCCGCTTGAAGAAAAAACTTTGAGCTCGCTGAAATATGTTCATTTGCTGAAAATCAACAAAACCACGAAAAGTTCTTGTATTTGAAGATAAAATCTTTTTGCATTAAAGAAGAAAGATCTAGCTGACTGAAACAAGTTCATTACATGAAAACCAACAAAAATTGACAAGAACCACGAAAAGTTCTTCTATTTTAAGATAAAATCTGACGCGATTGAAGAAAAAACTTCTAGCTCGCTGAAATATGTTCATTTGCTGAAAACCAACAAAACCACGAAAAGTTCTTGTATTTGAAGATAAAATCTTTTTGCTTTGAAGAAGAAAGATCTAGCTGACTGAAATAAGTTCATTAGATGAAACCAACAAAAATTGACAAGAACCACGAAAAGTTATTGTATTTTAAGATAAAATCTTCTGCTATTAAAGAAAAAACTTTGAGCTCGCTGAAATATGTTCATTTGCTGAAAATCAACAAAACCACGAAAAGTTCTTGTATTTGAAGATAAAATCTTTTTGCATTAAAGAAGAAAGATCTAGCTGACTGAAACAAGTTCATTGGATGAAAACCAACAAAAATTGACAAGAACCACGAAAAGTTCTTGTATTTGAAGATAAAATCTTTTTGCTTTGAGGTAGAAAGATCGAGCTGACTGAAATAAGTTCATTCGATGAAAACCAACAAAAATTGACAAGAACCACGCAAAGTTCTTGTATTTTCAGATAAAATCTGACGCTATTGAAGAAAAAACTTCAAGCTCGCTGAAATATGTTCATTTGCTGAAAATCAACAAAACCACGAAAAGTTCCTGTATTTGAAGATAGAATCTTTTTGCATTAAAGAAGAAAGATCTAGCTCACTGAAACAAGTTCATTAGATGAAAACCAACAAAAATTGACAAGAACCACAAAATGTTCTTGTATTTTAAGATAAAATCTGACGCGATTGAAGAAAAAACTTCTAGCTCGCTGAAATATGTTGATTTGCTGAAAACCAACAAAACCACGAAAAGTTCTTGTATTTGAAGATAAAATCTTTTTGCTTTGAAGAACAAAGATCTAGCTGACTGAAATAAGTTCATTAGATGAAAACCAACAAAAATTGACAAGAACCACGAAAAGTTCTTGTATTTTAAGATAAAATCTTCTGCTATTAAAGAAAAAACTTTGAGCTCGCTGAAATATGTTCATTTGCTGAAAATCAACAAAACCACGAAAAGTTCTTGTATTTGAAGATAAAATCTTTTTGCATTAAAGAAGAAAGATCTAGCTGACTGAAATAAGTTCATTAGATGAAAACCAACAAAAATTGACAAGAACCACGAAAAGTTCTTGTATTTTAAGATAAAATCTGACGCTATTGAAGAAAAAACTTCAAGCTCGCTGAAATATGTTCATTTGCTGAAAACCAACAAAACCACGAAAAGTTCTTGTATTTGAAGATAAAATCTTTTTGCTTTGAAGAAGAAAGATCGAGCTGACTGAAATAAGTTCATTAGATGAAAACCAACAAAAATTGACAAGAACCACGAAAAGTTCTTGTATTTTAAGATAAAATCTTCTGCTATCAAAGAAAAAACTTTGAGCTCGCTGAAATATGTTCATTTGCTGAAAATCAACAAAACCACGAAAAGTTCTTGTATTTGAAGATAAAATCTTTTTGCATTAAAGAAGAAAGATCTAGCTGACTGAAACAAGTTCATTAGATGAAAACCAACAAAAATTGACAAGAACCACGAAAAGTTCTTGTATTTTAAGATAAAATCTGACGCTATTAAAGAAAAAACTTCTCGCTCGCTGAAATATGTTCATTTGCTGAAAATTAACAAAACCTCGAAAAGTTCTTGAATTTGAAGATAAAATCTTTTTGCTTTGAAGAAGAAAGATCCAGCTGACTGAAATAAGTTCATTCGATGAAAACCAACAAAAATTGACAAGAACCACGAAAAGTTCTTGTATTTTAAGATAAAATCTGACGCTATTGAAGAAAAAACTTCTAGCTCGCTGAAATATGTTCATTTGCTGAAAACCAACAAAACCACGAAAAGTTCTTGTATTTGAAGATAAAATCTTTTTGCTTTGAAGAAGAAAGATCTAGCTGACTGAAATAAGTTCATTCGATGAAAACCAACAAAAATTGACAAGAACCACGAAAGGTTCGTGTATTTTCAGATAAAACCTTCCGCTATTAAAGAAAAAACTTTGAGCTCGCTGAAATATGTTCATTTGCTGAAAATCAACAAAACCACGAAAAGTTCTTGTATTTGAAGATAAAATCTTTTTGCATTGAGGAAGAAAGATCGAGCTGACTGAAATAAGTTCATTAGATGAAAACCAACAAAAATTGACAAGAACCACGCAAAGTTCTTGTATTTTCAGATAAAATCTGACGCTATTGAAGAAAAAACTTCTAGCTCGCTGAAATATGTTCATTTGCTGAAAACCAACAAAACCACGAAAAGCTCTTGTATTTGAAGATAAAATCTTTTTGCTTTGAAGAAGAAAGATCTAGCTGACTGAAACAAGTTCATTAGATGAAAACCAACAAAAATTGACAAGAACCACGAAAAGTTCTTGTATTTTAAGATAAAATCTGACGCTATTAAAGAAAAAACTTTGAGCTCGCTGAAATATGTTCATTTGCTGAAAATCAACAAAACCACGAAAAGTTCTTGTATTTGAAGATAAAATCTTTTTGCATTAAAGAAGAAAGATCTAGCTGACTGAAACAAGTTCATTAGATGAAAACCAACAAAAATTGACAAGAACCACGAAAAGTTCTTGTATTTTAAGATAAAATCTGACGCTATTAAAGAAAAAACTTCTTGCTCGCTGAAATATGTTCATTTGCTGAAAATCAACAAAACCACGAAAAGTTCTTGTATTTGAAGATAAAATCTTTTTGCATTAAAGAAGAAAGATCTAGCTGACTGAAACAAGTTCATTCGATGAAAACCAACAAAAATTGACAAGAACCACGAAAAGTTCTTGTATTTTAAGATAAAATCTGACGCTATTAAAGAAAAAACTTCTTGCTCGCTGAAATATGTTCATTTGCTGAAAATCAACAAAACCACGAAAAGTTCTTGTATTTGAAGATAAAATCTTTTTGCATTAAAGAAGAAAGATCTAGCTGACTGAAACAAGTTCATTCGATGAAAACCAACAAAAATTGACAAGAACCACGAAAAGTTCTTGTATTTTAAGATAAAATCTGACGCTATGAAAGAAAAAACTTCTCGCTCGCTGAAATATGTTCATTTGCTGAAAATCAACAAAACCACGAAAAGTTCTTGTATTTGAAGATAAAATCTTTTTGCTTTGAAGAAGAAAGATCTAGCTGACTGAAATAAGTTCATTAGATGAAACCAACAAAAATTGACAAGAACCACGAAAAGTTATTGTATTTTAAGATAAAATCTTCTGCTATTAAAGAAAAAACTTTGAGCTCGCTGAAATATGTTCATTTGCTGAAAATCAACAAAACCACGAAAAGTTCTTGTATTTGAAGATAAAATCTTTTTGCATTAAAGAAGAAAGATCTAGCTGACTGAAACAAGTTCATTGGATGAAAACCAACAAAAATTGACAAGAACCACGAAAAGTTCTTGTATTTGAAGATAAAATCTTTTTGCTTTGAGGTAGAAAGATCGAGCTGACTGAAATAAGTTCATTCGATGAAAACCAACAAAAATTGACAAGAACCACGCAAAGTTCTTGTATTTTCAGATAAAATCTGACGCTATTGAAGAAAAAACTTCAAGCTCGCTGAAATATGTTCATTTGCTGAAAATCAACAAAACCACGAAAAGTTCCTGTATTTGAAGATAGAATCTTTTTGCATTAAAGAAGAAAGATCTAGCTCACTGAAACAAGTTCATTAGATGAAAACCAACAAAAATTGACAAGAACCACGAAAGGTTCGTGTATTTTCAGATAAAACCTTCCGCTATTAAAGAAAAAACTTTGAGCTCGCTGAAATATGTTCATTTGCTGAAAATCAACAAAACCACGAAAAGTTCTTGTATTTGAAGATAAAATCTTTTTGCATTGAGGAAGAAAGATCGAGCTGACTGAAATAAGTTCATTAGATGAAAACCAACAAAAATTGACAAGAACCACGCAAAGTTCTTGTATTTTCAGATAAAATCTGACGCTATTGAAGAAAAAACTTCTAGCTCGCTGAAATATGTTCATTTGCTGAAAACCAACAAAACCACGAAAAGCTCTTGTATTTGAAGATAAAATCTTTTTGCTTTGAAGAAGAAAGATCTAGCTGACTGAAACAAGTTCATTAGATGAAAACCAACAAAAATTGACAAGAACCACGAAAAGTTCTTGTATTTTAAGATAAAATCTGACGCTATTAAAGAAAAAACTTTGAGCTCGCTGAAATATGTTCATTTGCTGAAAATCAACAAAACCACGAAAAGTTCTTGTATTTGAAGATAAAATCTTTTTGCATTAAAGAAGAAAGATCTAGCTGACTGAAACAAGTTCATTAGATGAAAACCAACAAAAATTGACAAGAACCACGAAAAGTTCTTGTATTTTAAGATAAAATCTGACGCTATTAAAGAAAAAACTTCTTGCTCGCTGAAATATGTTCATTTGCTGAAAATCAACAAAACCACGAAAAGTTCTTGTATTTGAAGATAAAATCTTTTTGCATTAAAGAAGAAAGATCTAGCTGACTGAAACAAGTTCATTCGATGAAAACCAACAAAAATTGACAAGAACCACGAAAAGTTCTTGTATTTTAAGATAAAATCTGACGCTATGAAAGAAAAAACTTCTCGCTCGCTGAAATATGTTCATTTGCTGAAAATTAACAAAACCACGAAAAGTTCTTGTATTTGAAGATAAAATCTTTTTGCTTTGAGGTAGAAAGATCGAGCTGACTGAAAGAAGTTCTTCAGATCAAAACCAACAAAAATTGACAAGAACCACGAAAAGTTCTTGTATTTTAAGATAAAATCTGACGCTATTGAAGAAAAAACTTCTAGCTCGCTGAAATATGTTCATTTGCTGAAAACCAACAAAACCACGAAAAGTTCTTGTATTTGAAGATAAAATCTTTTTGCTTTGAAGAAGAAAGATCTAGCTGACTGAAATAAGTTCATTAGATGAAAACCAACAAAAATTGACAAGAACCACGAAAAGTTCTTGTATTTTAAGATAAAATCTTCCGCTATTAAAGAAAAAACTTTCAGCTCGCTGAAATATGTTCATTTGCTGAAAATCAACAAAACCACGAAAACTTTGAGCTCGCTGAAATATGTTCATTTGCTGAAAATCAACAAAACCACGAAAAGTTCTTGTATTTGAAGATAAAATCTTTTTGCATGAAAGAAGAAAGATCTCGCTGACTGAAATAAGTTCATTAGATGAAAACCAACAAAAATTGACAAGAACCACGAAAAGTTCTTGTATTTTAAGATAAAATCTGACGCTATTGAAGAAAAAACTTCAAGCTCGCTGAAATATGTTAATTTGCTGAAAATCAACAAAACCACGAAAAGTTCTTGTATTTGAAGATAAAATCTTTTTGCATTAAAGAAGAAAGATCTAGCTGACTGAAACAAGTTCATTACATGAAAACCAACAAAAATTGACAAGAAACACGAAAAGTTCTTCTATTTTAAGATAAAATCTGACGCGATTGAAGAAAAAACTTCTAGCTCGCTGAAATATGTTCATTTGCTGAAAACCAACAAAACCACGAAAAGTTCTTGTATTTGAAGATAAAATCTTTTTGCTTTGAAGAAGAAAGATCTAGCTGACTGAAATAAGTTCATTCGATGAAACCAACAAAAATTGACAAGAACCACGAAAAGTTATTGTATTTTAAGATAAAATCTTCTGCTATTAAAGAAAAAACTTTGAGCTCGCTGAAATATGTTCATTTGCTGAAAATCAACAAAACCACGAAAAGTTCTTGTATTTGAAGATAAAATCTTTTTGCATTAAAGAAGAAAGATCTAGCTGACTGAAACAAGTTCATTAGATGAAAACCAACAAAAATTGACAAGAACCACGAAAAGTTCTTGTATTTTAAGATAAAATCTGACGCGATTGAAGAAAAAACTTCTAGCTCGCTGAAATATGTTCATTTGCTGAAAACCAACAAAACCACGAAAAGTTCTTGTATTTGAAGATAAAATCTTTTTGCTTTGAAGAAGAAAGATCTAGCTGACTGAAATAAGTTCAATAGATGAAAACCAACAAAAATTGACAAGAACCACGAAAAGTTCTTGTATTTTAAGATAAAATCTGACGCTATTAAAGAAAAAACTTCTCGCTCGCTGAAATATGTTCATTTGCTGAAAATTAACAAAACCACGAAAAGTTCTTGTATTTGAAGATAAAATCTTTTTGCTTTGAGGTAGAAAGATCGAGCTGACTGAAAGAAGTTCTTCAGATCAAAACCAACAAAAATTGACAAGAACCACGAAAAGTTCTTGTATTTTAAGATAAAATCTGACGCTATTGAAGAAAAAACTTCGAGCTCGCTGAAATATGTTCATTTGCTGAAAACCAACAAAACCACGAAAAGTTCTTGTATTTGAAGATAAAATCTTTTTGCTTTGAAGAAGAAAGATCTAGATGACTGAAATAAGTTCATTAGATGAAAACCAACAAAAATTGACAAGAACCACGAAAAGTTCTTGTATTTTAAGATAAAATCTTCCGCTATTAAAGAAAAAACTTTCAGCTCGCTGAAATATGTTCATTTGCTGAAAATCAACAAAACCACGAAAACTTTGAGCTCGCTGAAATATGTTCATTTGCTGAAAATCAACAAAACCACGAAAAGTTCTTGTATTTGAAGATAAAATCTTTTTGCATTAAAGAAGAAAGATCTAGCTGACTGAAATAAGTTCATTAGATGAAAACCAACAAAAATTGACAAGAACCACGAAAAGTTCTTGTATTTTAAGATAAAATCTGACGCTATTGAAGAAAAAACTTCAAGCTCGCTGAAATATGTTCATTTGCTGAAAACCAACAAAACCACGAAAAGTTCTTGAATTTGAAGATAAAATCTTTTTGCTTTGAAGAAGAAAGATCTCGCTGACTGAAATAAGTTCATTAGATGAAAACCAACAGAAATTGACAAGAACCACGAAAAGTTCTTGTATTTTAAGATAAAATCTTCCGCTTGAAGAAAAAACTTTGAGCTCGCTGAAATATGTTCATTTGCTGAAAATCAACAAAACCACGAAAAGTTCTTGTATTTGAAGATAAAATCTTTTTGCATTAAAGAAGAAAGATCTAGCTGACTGAAACAAGTTCATTACATGAAAACCAACAAAAATTGACAAGAACCACGAAAAGTTCTTCTATTTTAAGATAAAATCTGACGCGATTGAAGAAAAAACTTCTAGCTCGCTGAAATATGTTCATTTGCTGAAAACCAACAAAACCACGAAAAGTTCTTGTATTTGAAGATAAAATCTTTTTGCTTTGAAGAAGAAAGATCTAGCTGACTGAAATAAGTTCATTAGATGAAACCAACAAAAATTGACAAGAACCACGAAAAGTTATTGTATTTTAAGATAAAATCTTCTGCTATTAAAGAAAAAACTTTGAGCTCGCTGAAATATGTTCATTTGCTGAAAATCAACAAAACCACGAAAAGTTCTTGTATTTGAAGATAAAATCTTTTTGCATTAAAGAAGAAAGATCTAGCTGACTGAAACAAGTTCATTGGATGAAAACCAACAAAAATTGACAAGAACCACGAAAAGTTCTTGTATTTGAAGATAAAATCTTTTTGCTTTGAGGTAGAAAGATCGAGCTGACTGAAATAAGTTCATTCGATGAAAACCAACAAAAATTGACAAGAACCACGCAAAGTTCTTGTATTTTCAGATAAAATCTGACGCTATTGAAGAAAAAACTTCAAGCTCGCTGAAATATGTTCATTTGCTGAAAATCAACAAAACCACGAAAAGTTCCTGTATTTGAAGATAGAATCTTTTTGCATTAAAGAAGAAAGATCTAGCTCACTGAAACAAGTTCATTAGATGAAAACCAACAAAAATTGACAAGAACCACAAAATGTTCTTGTATTTTAAGATAAAATCTGACGCGATTGAAGAAAAAACTTCTAGCTCGCTGAAATATGTTGATTTGCTGAAAACCAACAAAACCACGAAAAGTTCTTGTATTTGAAGATAAAATCTTTTTGCTTTGAAGAACAAAGATCTAGCTGACTGAAATAAGTTCATTAGATGAAAACCAACAAAAATTGACAAGAACCACGAAAAGTTCTTGTATTTTAAGATAAAATCTTCTGCTATTAAAGAAAAAACTTTGAGCTCGCTGAAATATGTTCATTTGCTGAAAATCAACAAAACCACGAAAAGTTCTTGTATTTGAAGATAAAATCTTTTTGCATTAAAGAAGAAAGATCTAGCTGACTGAAATAAGTTCATTAGATGAAAACCAACAAAAATTGACAAGAACCACGAAAAGTTCTTGTATTTTAAGATAAAATCTGACGCTATTGAAGAAAAAACTTCAAGCTCGCTGAAATATGTTCATTTGCTGAAAACCAACAAAACCACGAAAAGTTCTTGTATTTGAAGATAAAATCTTTTTGCTTTGAAGAAGAAAGATCGAGCTGACTGAAATAAGTTCATTAGATGAAAACCAACAAAAATTGACAAGAACCACGAAAAGTTCTTGTATTTTAAGATAAAATCTTCTGCTATCAAAGAAAAAACTTTGAGCTCGCTGAAATATGTTCATTTGCTGAAAATCAACAAAACCACGAAAAGTTCTTGTATTTGAAGATAAAATCTTTTTGCATTAAAGAAGAAAGATCTAGCTGACTGAAACAAGTTCATTAGATGAAAACCAACAAAAATTGACAAGAACCACGAAAAGTTCTTGTATTTTAAGATAAAATCTGACGCTATTAAAGAAAAAACTTCTCGCTCGCTGAAATATGTTCATTTGCTGAAAATTAACAAAACCTCGAAAAGTTCTTGAATTTGAAGATAAAATCTTTTTGCTTTGAAGAAGAAAGATCCAGCTGACTGAAATAAGTTCATTCGATGAAAACCAACAAAAATTGACAAGAACCACGAAAAGTTCTTGTATTTTAAGATAAAATCTGACGCTATTGAAGAAAAAACTTCTAGCTCGCTGAAATATGTTCATTTGCTGAAAACCAACAAAACCACGAAAAGTTCTTGTATTTGAAGATAAAATCTTTTTGCTTTGAAGAAGAAAGATCTAGCTGACTGAAATAAGTTCATTCGATGAAAACCAACAAAAATTGACAAGAACCACGAAAGGTTCGTGTATTTTCAGATAAAACCTTCCGCTATTAAAGAAAAAACTTTGAGCTCGCTGAAATATGTTCATTTGCTGAAAATCAACAAAACCACGAAAAGTTCTTGTATTTGAAGATAAAATCTTTTTGCATTGAGGAAGAAAGATCGAGCTGACTGAAATAAGTTCATTAGATGAAAACCAACAAAAATTGACAAGAACCACGCAAAGTTCTTGTATTTTCAGATAAAATCTGACGCTATTGAAGAAAAAACTTCTAGCTCGCTGAAATATGTTCATTTGCTGAAAACCAACAAAACCACGAAAAGCTCTTGTATTTGAAGATAAAATCTTTTTGCTTTGAAGAAGAAAGATCTAGCTGACTGAAACAAGTTCATTAGATGAAAACCAACAAAAATTGACAAGAACCACGAAAAGTTCTTGTATTTTAAGATAAAATCTGACGCTATTAAAGAAAAAACTTTGAGCTCGCTGAAATATGTTCATTTGCTGAAAATCAACAAAACCACGAAAAGTTCTTGTATTTGAAGATAAAATCTTTTTGCATTAAAGAAGAAAGATCTAGCTGACTGAAACAAGTTCATTAGATGAAAACCAACAAAAATTGACAAGAACCACGAAAAGTTCTTGTATTTTAAGATAAAATCTGACGCTATTAAAGAAAAAACTTCTTGCTCGCTGAAATATGTTCATTTGCTGAAAATCAACAAAACCACGAAAAGTTCTTGTATTTGAAGATAAAATCTTTTTGCATTAAAGAAGAAAGATCTAGCTGACTGAAACAAGTTCATTCGATGAAAACCAACAAAAATTGACAAGAACCACGAAAAGTTCTTGTATTTTAAGATAAAATCTGACGCTATGAAAGAAAAAACTTCTCGCTCGCTGAAATATGTTCATTTGCTGAAAATTAACAAAACCACGAAAAGTTCTTGTATTTGAAGATAAAATCTTTTTGCTTTGAGGTAGAAAGATCGAGCTGACTGAAAGAAGTTCTTCAGATCAAAACCAACAAAAATTGACAAGAACCACGAAAAGTTCTTGTATTTTAAGATAAAATCTGACGCTATTGAAGAAAAAACTTCTAGCTCGCTGAAATATGTTCATTTGCTGAAAACCAACAAAACCACGAAAAGTTCTTGTATTTGAAGATAAAATCTTTTTGCTTTGAAGAAGAAAGATCTAGCTGACTGAAATAAGTTCATTAGATGAAAACCAACAAAAATTGACAAGAACCACGAAAAGTTCTTGTATTTTAAGATAAAATCTTCCGCTATTAAAGAAAAAACTTTCAGCTCGCTGAAATATGTTCATTTGCTGAAAATCAACAAAACCACGAAAACTTTGAGCTCGCTGAAATATGTTCATTTGCTGAAAATCAACAAAACCACGAAAAGTTCTTGTATTTGAAGATAAAATCTTTTTGCATGAAAGAAGAAAGATCTCGCTGACTGAAATAAGTTCATTAGATGAAAACCAACAAAAATTGACAAGAACCACGAAAAGTTCTTGTATTTTAAGATAAAATCTGACGCTATTGAAGAAAAAACTTCAAGCTCGCTGAAATATGTTAATTTGCTGAAAATCAACAAAACCACGAAAAGTTCTTGTATTTGAAGATAAAATCTTTTTGCATTAAAGAAGAAAGATCTAGCTGACTGAAACAAGTTCATTACATGAAAACCAACAAAAATTGACAAGAAACACGAAAAGTTCTTCTATTTTAAGATAAAATCTGACGCGATTGAAGAAAAAACTTCTAGCTCGCTGAAATATGTTCATTTGCTGAAAACCAACAAAACCACGAAAAGTTCTTGTATTTGAAGATAAAATCTTTTTGCTTTGAAGAAGAAAGATCTAGCTGACTGAAATAAGTTCATTCGATGAAACCAACAAAAATTGACAAGAACCACGAAAAGTTATTGTATTTTAAGATAAAATCTTCTGCTATTAAAGAAAAAACTTTGAGCTCGCTGAAATATGTTCATTTGCTGAAAATCAACAAAACCACGAAAAGTTCTTGTATTTGAAGATAAAATCTTTTTGCATTAAAGAAGAAAGATCTAGCTGACTGAAACAAGTTCATTAGATGAAAACCAACAAAAATTGACAAGAACCACGAAAAGTTCTTGTATTTTAAGATAAAATCTGACGCGATTGAAGAAAAAACTTCTAGCTCGCTGAAATATGTTCATTTGCTGAAAACCAACAAAACCACGAAAAGTTCTTGTATTTGAAGATAAAATCTTTTTGCTTTGAAGAAGAAAGATCTAGCTGACTGAAATAAGTTCAATAGATGAAAACCAACAAAAATTGACAAGAACCACGAAAAGTTCTTGTATTTTAAGATAAAATCTGACGCTATTAAAGAAAAAACTTCTCGCTCGCTGAAATATGTTCATTTGCTGAAAATTAACAAAACCACGAAAAGTTCTTGTATTTGAAGATAAAATCTTTTTGCTTTGAGGTAGAAAGATCGAGCTGACTGAAAGAAGTTCTTCAGATCAAAACCAACAAAAATTGACAAGAACCACGAAAAGTTCTTGTATTTTAAGATAAAATCTGACGCTATTGAAGAAAAAACTTCGAGCTCGCTGAAATATGTTCATTTGCTGAAAACCAACAAAACCACGAAAAGTTCTTGTATTTGAAGATAAAATCTTTTTGCTTTGAAGAAGAAAGATCTAGATGACTGAAATAAGTTCATTAGATGAAAACCAACAAAAATTGACAAGAACCACGAAAAGTTCTTGTATTTTAAGATAAAATCTTCCGCTATTAAAGAAAAAACTTTCAGCTCGCTGAAATATGTTCATTTGCTGAAAATCAACAAAACCACGAAAACTTTGAGCTCGCTGAAATATGTTCATTTGCTGAAAATCAACAAAACCACGAAAAGTTCTTGTATTTGAAGATAAAATCTTTTTGCATTAAAGAAGAAAGATCTAGCTGACTGAAATAAGTTCATTAGATGAAAACCAACAAAAATTGACAAGAACCACGAAAAGTTCTTGTATTTTAAGATAAAATCTGACGCTATTGAAGAAAAAACTTCAAGCTCGCTGAAATATGTTCATTTGCTGAAAACCAACAAAACCACGAAAAGTTCTTGAATTTGAAGATAAAATCTTTTTGCTTTGAAGAAGAAAGATCTCGCTGACTGAAATAAGTTCATTAGATGAAAACCAACAGAAATTGACAAGAACCACGAAAAGTTCTTGTATTTTAAGATAAAATCTTCCGCTTGAAGAAAAAACTTTGAGCTCGCTGAAATATGTTCATTTGCTGAAAATCAACAAAACCACGAAAAGTTCTTGTATTTGAAGATAAAATCTTTTTGCATTAAAGAAGAAAGATCTAGCTGACTGAAACAAGTTCATTACATGAAAACCAACAAAAATTGACAAGAACCACGAAAAGTTCTTCTATTTTAAGATAAAATCTGACGCGATTGAAGAAAAAACTTCTAGCTCGCTGAAATATGTTCATTTGCTGAAAACCAACAAAACCACGAAAAGTTCTTGTATTTGAAGATAAAATCTTTTTGCTTTGAAGAAGAAAGATCTAGCTGACTGAAATAAGTTCATTAGATGAAACCAACAAAAATTGACAAGAACCACGAAAAGTTATTGTATTTTAAGATAAAATCTTCTGCTATTAAAGAAAAAACTTTGAGCTCGCTGAAATATGTTCATTTGCTGAAAATCAACAAAACCACGAAAAGTTCTTGTATTTGAAGATAAAATCTTTTTGCATTAAAGAAGAAAGATCTAGCTGACTGAAACAAGTTCATTGGATGAAAACCAACAAAAATTGACAAGAACCACGAAAAGTTCTTGTATTTGAAGATAAAATCTTTTTGCTTTGAGGTAGAAAGATCGAGCTGACTGAAATAAGTTCATTCGATGAAAACCAACAAAAATTGACAAGAACCACGCAAAGTTCTTGTATTTTCAGATAAAATCTGACGCTATTGAAGAAAAAACTTCAAGCTCGCTGAAATATGTTCATTTGCTGAAAATCAACAAAACCACGAAAAGTTCCTGTATTTGAAGATAGAATCTTTTTGCATTAAAGAAGAAAGATCTAGCTCACTGAAACAAGTTCATTAGATGAAAACCAACAAAAATTGACAAGAACCACAAAATGTTCTTGTATTTTAAGATAAAATCTGACGCGATTGAAGAAAAAACTTCTAGCTCGCTGAAATATGTTGATTTGCTGAAAACCAACAAAACCACGAAAAGTTCTTGTATTTGAAGATAAAATCTTTTTGCTTTGAAGAACAAAGATCTAGCTGACTGAAATAAGTTCATTAGATGAAAACCAACAAAAATTGACAAGAACCACGAAAAGTTCTTGTATTTTAAGATAAAATCTTCTGCTATTAAAGAAAAAACTTTGAGCTCGCTGAAATATGTTCATTTGCTGAAAATCAACAAAACCACGAAAAGTTCTTGTATTTGAAGATAAAATCTTTTTGCATTAAAGAAGAAAGATCTAGCTGACTGAAATAAGTTCATTAGATGAAAACCAACAAAAATTGACAAGAACCACGAAAAGTTCTTGTATTTTAAGATAAAATCTGACGCTATTGAAGAAAAAACTTCAAGCTCGCTGAAATATGTTCATTTGCTGAAAACCAACAAAACCACGAAAAGTTCTTGTATTTGAAGATAAAATCTTTTTGCTTTGAAGAAGAAAGATCGAGCTGACTGAAATAAGTTCATTAGATGAAAACCAACAAAAATTGACAAGAACCACGAAAAGTTCTTGTATTTTAAGATAAAATCTTCTGCTATCAAAGAAAAAACTTTGAGCTCGCTGAAATATGTTCATTTGCTGAAAATCAACAAAACCACGAAAAGTTCTTGTATTTGAAGATAAAATCTTTTTGCATTAAAGAAGAAAGATCTAGCTGACTGAAACAAGTTCATTAGATGAAAACCAACAAAAATTGACAAGAACCACGAAAAGTTCTTGTATTTTAAGATAAAATCTGACGCTATTAAAGAAAAAACTTCTCGCTCGCTGAAATATGTTCATTTGCTGAAAATTAACAAAACCTCGAAAAGTTCTTGAATTTGAAGATAAAATCTTTTTGCTTTGAAGAAGAAAGATCCAGCTGACTGAAATAAGTTCATTCGATGAAAACCAACAAAAATTGACAAGAACCACGAAAAGTTCTTGTATTTTAAGATAAAATCTGACGCTATTGAAGAAAAAACTTCTAGCTCGCTGAAATATGTTCATTTGCTGAAAACCAACAAAACCACGAAAAGTTCTTGTATTTGAAGATAAAATCTTTTTGCTTTGAAGAAGAAAGATCTAGCTGACTGAAACAAGTTCATTAGATGAAAACCAACAAAAATTGACAAGAACCACGAAAAGTTCTTGTATTTTAAGATAAAATCTGACGCTATTAAAGAAAAAACTTTGAGCTCGCTGAAATATGTTCATTTGCTGAAAATCAACAAAACCACGAAAAGTTCTTGTATTTGAAGATAAAATCTTTTTGCATTAAAGAAGAAAGATCTAGCTGACTGAAACAAGTTCATTAGATGAAAACCAACAAAAATTGACAAGAACCACGAAAAGTTCTTGTATTTTAAGATAAAATCTGACGCTATTAAAGAAAAAACTTCTTGCTCGCTGAAATATGTTCATTTGCTGAAAATCAACAAAACCACGAAAAGTTCTTGTATTTGAAGATAAAATCTTTTTGCATTAAAGAAGAAAGATCTAGCTGACTGAAACAAGTTCATTAGATGAAAACCAACAAAAATTGACAAGAACCACGAAAAGTTCTTGTATTTTAAGATAAAATCTGACGCTATTAAAGAAAAAACTTCTCGCTCGCTGAAATATGTTCATTTGCTGAAAATTAACAAAACCACGAAAAGTTCTTGTATTTGAAGATAAAATCTTTTTGCTTTGAGGTAGAAAGATCGAGCTGACTGAAAGAAGTTCTTCAGATCAAAACCAACAAAAATTGACAAGAACCACGAAAAGTTCTTGTATTTTAAGATAAAATCTGACGCTATTGAAGAAAAAACTTCTAGCTCGCTGAAATATGTTCATTTGCTGAAAACCAACAAAACCACGAAAAGTTCTTGTATTTGAAGATAAAATCTTTTTGCTTTGAAGAAGAAAGATCTAGCTGACTGAAATAAGTTCATTAGATGAAAACCAACAAAAATTGACAAGAACCACGAAAAGTTCTTGTATTTTAAGATAAAATCTTCCGCTATTAAAGAAAAAACTTTCAGCTCGCTGAAATATGTTCATTTGCTGAAAATCAACAAAACCACGAAAACTTTGAGCTCGCTGAAATATGTTCATTTGCTGAAAATCAACAAAACCACGAAAAGTTCTTGTATTTGAAGATAAAATCTTTTTGCATTAAAGAAGAAAGATCTAGCTGACTGAAATAAGTTCATTAGATGAAAACCAACAAAAATTGACAAGAACCACGAAAAGTTCTTCTATTTTAAGATAAAATCTGACGCGATTGAAGAAAAAACTTCTAGCTCGCTGAAATATGTTCATTTGCTGAAAACCAACAAAACCACGAAAAGTTCTTGTATTTGAAGATAAAATCTTTTTGCTTTGAAGAAGAAAGATCTAGCTGACTGAAATAAGTTCATTAGATGAAACCAACAAAAATTGACAAGAACCACGAAAAGTTATTGTATTTTAAGATAAAATCTTCTGCTATTAAAGAAAAAACTTTGAGCTCGCTGAAATATGTTCATTTGCTGAAAACCAACAAAACCACGAAAAGTTCTTGTATTTGAAGATAAAATCTTTTTGCTTTGAAGAAGAAAGATCTAGCTGACTGAAATAAGTTCATTCGATGAAAACCAACAAAAATTGACAAGAACCACGAAAGGTTCTTGTATTTTCAGATAAAACCTTCCGCTATTAAAGAAAAAACTTTGAGCTCGCTGAAATATGTTCATTTGCTGAAAATCAACAAAACCACGAAAAGTTCTTGTATTTGAAGATAAAATCTTTTTGCATTGAGGAAGAAAGATCGAGCTGACTGAAATAAGTTCATTAGATGAAAACCAACAAAAATTGACAAGAACCACGCAAAGTTCTTGTATTTTCAGATAAAATCTGACGCTATTGAAGAAAAAACTTCTAGCTCGCTGAAATATGTTCATTTGCTGAAAACCAACAAAACCACGAAAAGTTCTTGTATTTGAAGATAAAATCTTTTTGCTTTGAAGAAGAAAGATCTAGCTGACTGAAACAAGTTCATTAGATGAAAACCAACAAAAATTGACAAGAACCACGAAAAGTTCTTGTATTTTAAGATAAAATCTGACGCTATTAAAGAAAAAACTTTGAGCTCGCTGAAATATGTTCATTTGCTGAAAATCAACAAAACCACGAAAAGTTCTTGTATTTGAAGATAAAATCTTTTTGCATTAAAGAAGAAAGATCTGGCTGACTGAAACAAGTTCATTAGATGAAAACCAACAAAAATTGACAAGAACCACGAAAAGTTCTTGTATTTTAAGATAAAATCTGACGCTATTAAAGAAAAAACTTTGAGCTCGCTGAAATATGTTAATTTGCTGAAAATCAACAAAACCACGAAAAGTTCTTGTATTTGAAGATAAAATCTTTTTGCATTAAAGAAGAAAGATCTAGCTGACTGAAACAAGTTCATTACATGAAAACCAACAAAAATTGACAAGAACCACGAAAAGTTCTTCTATTTTAAGATAAAATCTGACGCGATTGAAGAAAAAACTTCGAGCTCGCTGAAATATGTTCATTTGCTGAAAACCAACAAAACCACGAAAAGTTCTTGTATTTGAAGATAAAATCTTTTTGCTTTGAAGAAGAAAGATCTAGCTGACTGAAATAAGTTCATTAGATGAAACCAACAAAAATTGACAAGAACCACGAAAAGTTATTGTATTTTAAGATAAAATCTTCTGCTATTAAAGAAAAAACTTTGAGCTCGCTGAAATATGTTCATTTGCTGAAAATCAACAAAACCACGAAAAGTTCTTGTATTTGAAGATAAAATCTTTTTGCATTAAAGAAGAAAGATCTAGCTGACTGAAACAAGTTCATTAGATGAAAACCAACAAAAATTGACAAGAACCACGAAAAGTTCTTGTATTTGAAGATAAAATCTTTTTGCTTTGAGGTAGAAAGATCGAGCTGACTGAAATAAGTTCATTAGATGAAAACCAACAAAAATTGACAAGAACCACGCAAAGTTCTTGTATTTTCAGATAAAATCTGACGCGATTGAAGAAAAAACTTCTAGCTCGCTGAAATATGTTCATTTGCTGAAAACCAACAAAACCACGAAAAGTTCTTGTATTTGAAGATAAAATCTTTTTGCTTTGAAGAACAAAGATCTAGCTGACTGAAATAAGTTCATTAGATGAAACCAACAAAAATTGACAAGAACCACGAAAAGTTATTGTATTTTAAGATAAAATCTTCTGCTATTAAAGAAAAAACTTTGAGCTCGCTGAAATATGTTCATTTGCTGAAAATCAACAAAACCACGAAAAGTTCTTGTATTTGAAGATAAAATCTTTTTGCATGAAAGAAGAAAGATCTAGCTGACTGAAACAAGTTCATTGGATGAAAACCAACAAAAATTGACAAGAACCACGAAAAGTTCTTGTATTTGAAGATAAAATCTTTTTGCTTTGAGGTAGAAAGATCGAGCTGACTGAAATAAGTTCATTCGATGAAAACCAACAAAAATTGACAAGAACCACGCAAAGTTCTTGTATTTTCAGATAAAATCTGACGCTATTGAAGAAAAAACTTCAAGCTCGCTGAAATATGTTCATTTGCTGAAAATCAACAAAACCACGAAAAGTTCCTGTATTTGAAGATAGAATCTTTTTGCATTAAAGAAGAAAGATCTAGCTCACTGAAACAAGTTCATTAGATGAAAACCAACAAAAATTGACAAGAACCACAAAATGTTCTTGTATTTTAAGATAAAATCTGACGCGATTGAAGAAAAAACTTCTAGCTCGCTGAAATATGTTGATTTGCTGAAAACCAACAAAACCACGAAAAGTTCTTGTATTTGAAGATAAAATCTTTTTGCTTTGAAGAACAAAGATCTAGCTGACTGAAATAAGTTCATTAGATGAAAACCAACAAAAATTGACAAGAACCACGAAAAGTTCTTGTATTTTAAGATAAAATCTTCTGCTATTAAAGAAAAAACTTTGAGCTCGCTGAAATATGTTCATTTGCTGAAAATCAACAAAACCACGAAAAGTTCTTGTATTTGAAGATAAAATCTTTTTGCATTAAAGAAGAAAGATCTAGCTGACTGAAATAAGTTCATTAGATGAAAACCAACAAAAATTGACAAGAACCACGAAAAGTTCTTGTATTTTAAGATAAAATCTGACGCTATTGAAGAAAAAACTTCAAGCTCGCTGAAATATGTTCATTTGCTGAAAACCAACAAAACCACGAAAAGTTCTTGTATTTGAAGATAAAATCTTTTTGCTTTGAAGAAGAAAGATCGAGCTGACTGAAATAAGTTCATTAGATGAAAACCAACAAAAATTGACAAGAACCACGAAAAGTTCTTGTATTTTAAGATAAAATCTTCTGCTATCAAAGAAAAAACTTTGAGCTCGCTGAAATATGTTCATTTGCTGAAAATCAACAAAACCACGAAAAGTTCTTGTATTTGAAGATAAAATCTTTTTGCATTAAAGAAGAAAGATCTAGCTGACTGAAACAAGTTCATTAGATGAAAACCAACAAAAATTGACAAGAACCACGAAAAGTTCTTGTATTTTAAGATAAAATCTGACGCTATTAAAGAAAAAACTTCTCGCTCGCTGAAATATGTTCATTTGCTGAAAATTAACAAAACCACGAAAAGTTCTTGAATTTGAAGATAAAATCTTTTTGCTTTGAAGAAGAAAGATCCAGCTGACTGAAATAAGTTCATTCGATGAAAACCAACAAAAATTGACAAGAACCACGAAAAGTTCTTGTATTTTAAGATAAAATCTGACGCTATTGAAGAAAAAACTTCTAGCTCGCTGAAATATGTTCATTTGCTGAAAACCAACAAAACCACGAAAAGTTCTTGTATTTGAAGATAAAATCTTTTTGCTTTGAAGAAGAAAGATCTAGCTGACTGAAACAAGTTCATTAGATGAAAACCAACAAAAATTGACAAGAACCACGAAAAGTTCTTGTATTTTAAGATAAAATCTGACGCTATTAAAGAAAAAACTTTGAGCTCGCTGAAATATGTTCATTTGCTGAAAATCAACAAAACCACGAAAAGTTCTTGTATTTGAAGATAAAATCTTTTTGCATTAAAGAAGAAAGATCTAGCTGACTGAAACAAGTTCATTAGATGAAAACCAACAAAAATTGACAAGAACCACGAAAAGTTCTTGTATTTTAAGATAAAATCTGACGCTATTAAAGAAAAAACTTCTTGCTCGCTGAAATATGTTCATTTGCTGAAAATCAACAAAACCACGAAAAGTTCTTGTATTTGAAGATAAAATCTTTTTGCATTGAAGAAGAAAGATCTCGCTGACTGAAACAAGTTCATTAGATGAAAACCAACAAAAATTGACAAGAACCACGAAAAGTTCTTGTATTTTAAGATAAAATCTGACGCTATTAAAGAAAAAACTTTGAGCTCGCTGAAATATGTTCATTTGCTGAAAATTAACAAAACCACGAAAAGTTCTTGTATTTGAAGATAAAATCTTTTTGCTTTGAGGTAGAAAGATCGAGCTGACTGAAAGAAGTTCTTCAGATCAAAACCAACAAAAATTGACAAGAACCACGAAAAGTTCTTGTATTTTAAGATAAAATCTGACGCTATTGAAGAAAAAACTTCTAGCTCGCTGAAATATGTTCATTTGCTGAAAACCAACAAAACCACGAAAAGTTCTTGTATTTGAAGATAAAATCTTTTTGCTTTGAAGAAGAAAGATCTAGCTGACTGAAATAAGTTCATTAGATGAAAACCAACAAAAATTGACAAGAACCACGAAAAGTTCTTGTATTTTAAGATAAAATCTTCCGCTATTAAAGAAAAAACTTTCAGCTCGCTGAAATATGTTCATTTGCTGAAAATCAACAAAACCACGAAAACTTTGAGCTCGCTGAAATATGTTCATTTGCTGAAAATCAACAAAACCACGAAAAGTTCTTGTATTTGAAGATAAAATCTTTTTGCATTAAAGAAGAAAGATCTAGCTGACTGAAATAAGTTCATTAGATGAAAACCAACAAAAATTGACAAGAACCACGAAAAGTTCTTCTATTTTAAGATAAAATCTGACGCGATTGAAGAAAAAACTTCTAGCTCGCTGAAATATGTTCATTTGCTGAAAACCAACAAAACCACGAAAAGTTCTTGAATTTGAAGATAAAATCTTTTTGCTTTGAAGAAGAAAGATCCAGCTGACTGAAATAAGTTCATTCGATGAAAACCAACAAAAATTGACAAGAACCACGAAAAGTTCTTGTATTTTAAGATAAAATCTGACGCTATTGAAGAAAAAACTTCTAGCTCGCTGAAATATGTTCATTTGCTGAAAACCAACAAAACCACGAAAAGTTCTTGTATTTGAAGATAAAATCTTTTTGCTTTGAAGAAGAAAGATCTAGCTGACTGAAATAAGTTCATTCGATGAAAACCAACAAAAATTGACAAGAACCACGAAAGGTTCTTGTATTTTCAGATAAAAC
Source organism: Heptranchias perlo (assembly GCF_035084215.1). NCBI lineage: Eukaryota > Metazoa > Chordata > Chondrichthyes > Hexanchiformes > Hexanchidae > Heptranchias > Heptranchias perlo. Next base: position 80,613,804 of record NC_090330.1, read on the forward strand.
CTTCCGCTATTAAAGAAAAAACTTTGAGCTCGCTGAAATATGTTCATTTGCTGAAAATCAACAAAACCACGAAAAGTTCTTGTATTTGAAGATAAAATCTTTTTGCATTGAGGAAGAAAGATCGAGCTGACTGAAATAAGTTCATTAGATGAAAACCAACAAAAATTGACAAGAACCACGCAAAGTTCTTGTATTTTCAGATAAAATCTGACGCTATTGAAGAAAAAACTTCTAGCTCGCTGAAATATGTTCATTTGCTGAAAACCAACAAAACCACGAAAAGTTCTTGTATTTGAAGATAAAATCTTTTTGCTTTGAAGAAGAAAGATCTAGCTGACTGAAACAAGTTCATTAGATGAAAACCAACAAAAATTGACAAGAACCACGAAAAGTTCTTGTATTTTAAGATAAAATCTGACGCTATTAAAGAAAAAACTTTGAGCTCGCTGAAATATGTTCATTTGCTGAAAATCAACAAAACCACGAAAAGTTCTTGTATTTGAAGATAAAATCTTTTTGCATTAAAGAAGAAAGATCTGGCTGACTGAAACAAGTTCATTAGATGAAAACCAACAAAAATTGACAAGAACCACGAAAAGTTCTTGTATTTTAAGATAAAATCTGACGCTATTAAAGAAAAAACTTTGAGCTCGCTGAAATATGTTAATTTGCTGAAAATCAACAAAACCACGAAAAGTTCTTGTATTTGAAGATAAAATCTTTTTGCATTAAAGAAGAAAGATCTAGCTGACTGAAACAAGTTCATTACATGAAAACCAACAAAAATTGACAAGAACCACGAAAAGTTCTTCTATTTTAAGATAAAATCTGACGCGATTGAAGAAAAAACTTCGAGCTCGCTGAAATATGTTCATTTGCTGAAAACCAACAAAACCACGAAAAGTTCTTGTATTTGAAGATAAAATCTTTTTGCTTTGAAGAAGAAAGATCTAGCTGACTGAAATAAGTTCATTAGATGAAACCAACAAAAATTGACAAGAACCACGAAAAGTTATTGTATTTTAAGATAAAATCTTCTGCTATTAAAGAAAAAACTTTGAGCTCGCTGAAATATGTTCATTTGCTGAAAATCAACAAAACCACGAAAAGTTCTTGTATTTGAAGATAAAATCTTTTTGCATTAAAGAAGAAAGATCTAGCTGACTGAAACAAGTTCATTAGATGAAAACCAACAAAAATTGACAAGAACCACGAAAAGTTCTTGTATTTGAAGATAAAATCTTTTTGCTTTGAGGTAGAAAGATCGAGCTGACTGAAATAAGTTCATTAGATGAAAACCAACAAAAATTGACAAGAACCACGCAAAGTTCTTGTATTTTCAGATAAAATCTGACGCGATTGAAGAAAAAACTTCTAGCTCGCTGAAATATGTTCATTTGCTGAAAACCAACAAAACCACGAAAAGTTCTTGTATTTGAAGATAAAATCTTTTTGCTTTGAAGAACAAAGATCTAGCTGACTGAAATAAGTTCATTAGATGAAACCAACAAAAATTGACAAGAACCACGAAAAGTTATTGTATTTTAAGATAAAATCTTCTGCTATTAAAGAAAAAACTTTGAGCTCGCTGAAATATGTTCATTTGCTGAAAATCAACAAAACCACGAAAAGTTCTTGTATTTGAAGATAAAATCTTTTTGCATGAAAGAAGAAAGATCTAGCTGACTGAAACAAGTTCATTGGATGAAAACCAACAAAAATTGACAAGAACCACGAAAAGTTCTTGTATTTGAAGATAAAATCTTTTTGCTTTGAGGTAGAAAGATCGAGCTGACTGAAATAAGTTCATTCGATGAAAACCAACAAAAATTGACAAGAACCACGCAAAGTTCTTGTATTTTCAGATAAAATCTGACGCTATTGAAGAAAAAACTTCAAGCTCGCTGAAATATGTTCATTTGCTGAAAATCAACAAAACCACGAAAAGTTCCTGTATTTGAAGATAGAATCTTTTTGCATTAAAGAAGAAAGATCTAGCTCACTGAAACAAGTTCATTAGATGAAAACCAACAAAAATTGACAAGAACCACAAAATGTTCTTGTATTTTAAGATAAAATCTGACGCGATTGAAGAAAAAACTTCTAGCTCGCTGAAATATGTTGATTTGCTGAAAACCAACAAAACCACGAAAAGTTCTTGTATTTGAAGATAAAATCTTTTTGCTTTGAAGAACAAAGATCTAGCTGACTGAAATAAGTTCATTAGATGAAAACCAACAAAAATTGACAAGAACCACGAAAAGTTCTTGTATTTTAAGATAAAATCTTCTGCTATTAAAGAAAAAACTTTGAGCTCGCTGAAATATGTTCATTTGCTGAAAATCAACAAAACCACGAAAAGTTCTTGTATTTGAAGATAAAATCTTTTTGCATTAAAGAAGAAAGATCTAGCTGACTGAAATAAGTTCATTAGATGAAAACCAACAAAAATTGACAAGAACCACGAAAAGTTCTTGTATTTTAAGATAAAATCTGACGCTATTGAAGAAAAAACTTCAAGCTCGCTGAAATATGTTCATTTGCTGAAAACCAACAAAACCACGAAAAGTTCTTGTATTTGAAGATAAAATCTTTTTGCTTTGAAGAAGAAAGATCGAGCTGACTGAAATAAGTTCATTAGATGAAAACCAACAAAAATTGACAAGAACCACGAAAAGTTCTTGTATTTTAAGATAAAATCTTCTGCTATCAAAGAAAAAACTTTGAGCTCGCTGAAATATGTTCATTTGCTGAAAATCAACAAAACCACGAAAAGTTCTTGTATTTGAAGATAAAATCTTTTTGCATTAAAGAAGAAAGATCTAGCTGACTGAAACAAGTTCATTAGATGAAAACCAACAAAAATTGACAAGAACCACGAAAAGTTCTTGTATTTTAAGATAAAATCTGACGCTATTAAAGAAAAAACTTCTCGCTCGCTGAAATATGTTCATTTGCTGAAAATTAACAAAACCACGAAAAGTTCTTGAATTTGAAGATAAAATCTTTTTGCTTTGAAGAAGAAAGATCCAGCTGACTGAAATAAGTTCATTCGATGAAAACCAACAAAAATTGACAAGAACCACGAAAAGTTCTTGTATTTTAAGATAAAATCTGACGCTATTGAAGAAAAAACTTCTAGCTCGCTGAAATATGTTCATTTGCTGAAAACCAACAAAACCACGAAAAGTTCTTGTATTTGAAGATAAAATCTTTTTGCTTTGAAGAAGAAAGATCTAGCTGACTGAAACAAGTTCATTAGATGAAAACCAACAAAAATTGACAAGAACCACGAAAAGTTCTTGTATTTTAAGATAAAATCTGACGCTATTAAAGAAAAAACTTTGAGCTCGCTGAAATATGTTCATTTGCTGAAAATCAACAAAACCACGAAAAGTTCTTGTATTTGAAGATAAAATCTTTTTGCATTAAAGAAGAAAGATCTAGCTGACTGAAACAAGTTCATTAGATGAAAACCAACAAAAATTGACAAGAACCACGAAAAGTTCTTGTATTTTAAGATAAAATCTGACGCTATTAAAGAAAAAACTTCTTGCTCGCTGAAATATGTTCATTTGCTGAAAATCAACAAAACCACGAAAAGTTCTTGTATTTGAAGATAAAATCTTTTTGCATTAAAGAAGAAAGATCTTGCTGACTGAAACAAGTTCATTAGATGAAAACCAACAAAAATTGACAAGAACCACGAAAAGTTCTTGTATTTTAAGATAAAATCTGACGCTATTAAAGAAAAAACTTTGAGCTCGCTGAAATATGTTCATTTGCTGAAAATTAACAAAACCACGAAAAGTTCTTGTATTTGAAGATAAAATCTTTTTGCTTTGAGGTAGAAAGATCGAGCTGACTGAAAGAAGTTCTTCAGATCAAAACCAACAAAAATTGACAAGAACCACGAAAAGTTCTTGTATTTTAAGATAAAATCTGACGCTATTGAAGAAAAAACTTCTAGCTCGCTGAAATATGTTCATTTGCTGAAAACCAACAAAACCACGAAAAGTTCTTGTATTTGAAGATAAAATCTTTTTGCTTTGAAGAAGAAAGATCTAGCTGACTGAAATAAGTTCATTAGATGAAAACCAACAAAAATTGACAAGAACCACGAAAAGTTCTTGTATTTTAAGATAAAATCTTCCGCTATTAAAGAAAAAACTTTCAGCTCGCTGAAATATGTTCATTTGCTGAAAATCAACAAAACCACGAAAACTTTGAGCTCGCTGAAATATGTTCATTTGCTGAAAATCAACAAAACCACGAAAAGTTCTTGTATTTGAAGATAAAATCTTTTTGCATTAAAGAAGAAAGATCTAGCTGACTGAAATAAGTTCATTAGATGAAAACCAACAAAAATTGACAAGAACCACGAAAAGTTCTTCTATTTTAAGATAAAATCTGACGCGATTGAAGAAAAAACTTCTAGCTCGCTGAAATATGTTCATTTGCTGAAAACCAACAAAACCACGAAAAGTTCTTGTATTTGAAGATAAAATCTTTTTGCTTTGAAGAAGAAAGATCTAGCTGACTGAAATAAGTTCATTAGATGAAACCAACAAAAATTGACAAGAACCACAAAAAGTTATTGTATTTTAAGATAAAATCTTCTGCTATTAAAGAAAAAACTTTGAGCTCGCTGAAATATGTTCATTTGCTGAAAATCAACAAAACCACGAAAAGTTCTTGTATTTGAAGATAAAATCTTTTTGCTTTGAAGAAGAAAGATCTAGCTGACTGAAATAAGTTCATTCGATGAAAACCAACAAAAATTGACAAGAACCACGAAAGGTTCTTGTATTTTCAGATAAAACCTTCCGCTATTAAAGAAAAAACTTTGAGCTCGCTGAAATATGTTCATTTGCTGAAAATCAACAAAACCACGAAAAGTTCTTGTATTTGAAGATAAAATCTTTTTGCATTGAGGAAGAAAGATCGAGCTGACTGAAATAAGTTCATTAGATGAAAACCAACAAAAATTGACAAGAACCACGCAAAGTTCTTGTATTTTCAGATAAAATCTGACGCTATTGAAGAAAAAACTTCTAGCTCGCTGAAATATGTTCATTTGCTGAAAACCAACAAAACCACGAAAAGTTCTTGTATTTGAAGATAAAATCTTTTTGCTTTGAAGAAGAAAGATCTGGCTGACTGAAACAAGTTCATTAGATGAAAACCAACAAAAATTGACAAGAACCACGAAAAGTTCTTGTATTTTAAGATAAAATCTGACGCTATTAAAGAAAAAACTTTGAGCTCGCTGAAATATGTTCATTTGCTGAAAATCAACAAAACCACGAAAAGTTCTTGTATTTGAAGATAAAATCTTTTTGCATTAAAGAAGAAAGATCTGGCTGACTGAAACAAGTTCATTAGATGAAAACCAACCAAAATTGACAAGAACCACGAAAAGTTCTTGTATTTTAAGATAAAATCTGACGCTATTAAAGAAAAAACTTTGAGCTCGCTGAAATATGTTAATTTGCTGAAAATCAACAAAACCACGAAAAGTTCTTGTATTTGAAGATAAAATCTTTTTGCATTAAAGAAGAAAGATCTAGCTGACTGAAACAAGTTCATTACATGAAAACCAACAAAAATTGACAAGAACCACGAAAACTTCTTCTATTTTAAGATAAAATCTGACGCGATTGAAGAAAAAACTTCGAGCTCGCTGAAATATGTTCATTTGCTGAAAACCAACAAAACCACGAAAAGTTCTTGTATTTGAAGATAAAATCTTTTTGCTTTGAAGAAGAAAGATCTAGCTGACTGAAATAAGTTCATTAGATGAAACCAACAAAAATTGACAAGAACCACGAAAAGTTATTGTATTTTAAGATAAAATCTTCTGCTATTAAAGAAAAAACTTTGAGCTCGCTGAAATATGTTCATTTGCTGAAAATCAACAAAACCACGAAAAGTTCTTGTATTTGAAGATAAAATCTTTTTGCATTAAAGAAGAAAGATCTAGCTGACTGAAACAAGTTCATTAGATGAAAACCAACAAAAATTGACAAGAACCACGAAAAGTTCTTGTATTTGAAGATAAAATCTTTTTGCTTTGAGGTAGAAAGATCGAGCTGACTGAAATAAGTTCATTAGATGAAAACCAACAAAAATTGACAAGAACCACGCAAAGTTCTTGTATTTTCAGATAAAATCTGACGCGATTGAAGAAAAAACTTCTAGCTCGCTGAAATATGTTCATTTGCTGAAAACCAACAAAACCACGAAAAGTTCTTGTATTTGAAGATAAAATCTTTTTGCTTTGAAGAACAAAGATCTAGCTGACTGAAATAAGTTCATTAGATGAAAACCAACAAAAATTGACAAGAACCACGAAAAGTTCTTGTATTTTAAGATAAAATCTTCTGCTATTAAAGAAAAAACTTTGAGCTCGCTGAAATATGTTCATTTGCTGAAAATCAACAAAACCACGAAAAGTTCTTGTATTTGAAGATAAAATCTTTTTGCATTAAAGAAGAAAGATCTAGCTGACTGAAATAAGTTCATTCGATGAAAACCAACAAAAATTGACAAGAACCACGAAAAGTTCTTGTATTTTAAGCTAAAATCTGACGCTATTGAAGAAAAAACTTCTAGCTCGCTGAAATATGTTCATTTGCTGAAAACCAACAAAACCACGAAAAGTTCTTGTATTTGAAGATAAAATCTTTTTGCATTGAAGAAGAAAGATCTAGCTGACTGAAATAAGTTCATTAGATGAAACCAACAAAAATTGACAAGAACCACGAAAAGTTATTGTATTTTAAGACAAAATCTTCTGCTATAAAAGAAAAAACTTTGACCTCGCTGAAATATGTTCATTTGCTGAAAATCAACAAAACCACGAAAAGTTCTTGTATTTGAAGATAAAATCTTTTTGCATTAAAGAAGAAAGATCTAGCTGACTGAAACAAGTTCATTAGATGAAAACCAACAAAAATTGACAAGAACCACGAAAAGTTCTTGTATTTGAAGATAAAATCTTTTTGCTTTGAGGTAGAAAGATCGAGCTGACTGAAATAAGTTCATTCGATGAAAACCAACAAAAATTGACAAGAACCACGCAAAGTTCTTGTATTTTCAGATAAAATCTGACGCTATTGAAGAAAAAACTTCAAGCTCGCTGAAATATGTTCATTTGCTGAAAATCAACAAAACCACGAAAAGTTCTTGTATTTGAAGATAGAATCTTTTTGCATTAAAGAAGAAAGATCTAGCTCACTGAAACAAGTTCATTAGATGAAAACCAACAAAAATTGACAAGAACCACAAAATGTTCTTGTATTTTAAGATAAAATCTGACGCGATTGAAGAAAAAACTTCTAGCTCGCTGAAATATGTTCATTTGCTGAAAACCAACAAAACCACGAAAAGTTCTTGTATTTGAAGATAAAATCTTTTTGCTTTGAAGAACAAAGATCTAGCTGACTGAAATAAGTTCATTAGATGAAAACCAACAAAAATTGACAAGAACCACGAAAAGTTCTTGTATTTTAAGATAAAATCTTCTGCTATTAAAGAAAAAACTTTGAGCTCGCTGAAATATGTTCATTTGCTGAAAATCAACAAAACCACGAAAAGTTCTTGTATTTGAAGATAAAATCTTTTTGCATTAAAGAAGAAAGATCTAGCTGACTGAAATAAGTTCATTCGATGAAAACCAACAAAAATTGACAAGAACCACGAAAAGTTCTTGTATTTTAAGCTAAAATCTGACGCTATTGAAGAAAAAACTTCTAGCTCGCTGAAATATGTTCATTTGCTGAAAACCAACAAAACCACGAAAAGTTCTTGTATTTGAAGATAAAATCTTTTTGCTTTGAAGAAGAAAGATCTAGCTGACTGAAATAAGTTCATTAGATGAAAACCAACAAAAATTGACAAGAACCACGAAAAGTTCTTGTATTTTAAGATAAAATCTTCCGCTATTAAAGAAAAAACTTTCAGCTCGCTGAAATATGTTCATTTGCTGAAAATCAACAAAACCACGAAAACTTTGAGCTCGCTGAAATATGTTCATTTGCTGAAAATCAACAAAACCACGAAAAGTTCTTGTATTTGAAGATAAAATCTTTTTGCATTAAAGAAGAAAGATCTAGCTGACTGAAATAAGTTCATTAGATGAAAACCAACAAAAATTGACAAGAACCACGAAAAGTTCTTGTATTTTAAGATAAAATCTGACGCTATTGAAGAAAAAACTTCAAGCTCGCTGAAATATGTTCATTTGCTGAAAACCAACAAAACCACGAAAAGTTCTTGTATTTGAAGATAAAATCTTTTTGCTTTGAAGAAGAAAGATCGAGCTGACTGAAATAAGTTCATTAGATGAAAACCAACAAAAATTGACAAGAACCACGAAAAGTTCTTGTATTTTAAGATAAAATCTTCTGCTATCAAAGAAAAAACTTTGAGCTCGCTGAAATATGTTCATTTGCTGAAAATCAACAAAACCACGAAAAGTTCTTGTATTTGAAGATAAAATCTTTTTGCATTAAAGAAGAAAGATCGAGCTGACTGAAACAAGTTCATTAGATGAAAACCAACAAAAATTGACAAGAACCACGAAAAGTTCTTGTATTTTAAGATAAAATCTGACGCTATTAAAGAAAAAACTTCTTGCTCGCTGAAATATGTTCATTTGCTGAAAATCAACAAAACCACGAAAAGTTCTTGTATTTGAAGATAAAATCTTTTTGCATTAAAGAAGAAAGATCTAGCTGACTGAAACAAGTTCATTAGATGAAAACCAACAAAAATTGACAAGAACCACGAAAAGTTCTTGTATTTTAAGATAAAATCTGACGCTATTAAAGAAAAAACTTCTCGCTCGCTGAAATATGTTCATTTGCTGAAAATTAACAAAACCACGAAAAGTTCTTGAATTTGAAGATAAAATCTTTTTGCTTTGAAGAAGAAAGATCCAGCTGACTGAAATAAGTTCATTCGATGAAAACCAACAAAAATTGACAAGAACCACGAAAAGTTCTTGTATTTTAAGATAAAATCTGACGCTATTGAAGAAAAAACTTCTAGCTCGCTGAAATATGTTCATTTGCTGAAAACCAACAAAACCACGAAAAGTTCTTGTATTTGAAGATAAAATCTTTTTGCTTTGAAGAAGAAAGATCTAGCTGACTGAAATAAGTTCATTCGATGAAAACCAACAAAAATTGACAAGAACCATGAAAGGTTCTTGTATTTTCAGATAAAACCTTCCGCTATTAAAGAAAAAACTTTGAGCTCGCTGAAATATGTTCATTTGCTGAAAATCAACAAAACCACGAAAAGTTCTTGTATTTGAAGATAAAATCTTTTTGCATTGAGGAAGAAAGATCGAGCTGACTGAAATAAGTTCATTAGATGAAAACCAACAAAAATTGACAAGAACCACGCAAAGTTCTTGTATTTTCAGATAAAATCTGACGCTATTGAAGAAAAAACTTCTAGCTCGCTGAAATATGTTCATTTGCTGAAAACCAACAAAACCACGAAAAGTTCTTGTATTTGAAGATAAAATCTTTTTGCTTTGAAGAAGAAAGATCTAGCTGACTGAAACAAGTTCATTAGATGAAAACCAACAAAAATTGACCAGAACCACGAAAAGTTCTTGTATTTTAAGATAAAATCTGACGCTATTAAAGAAAAAACTTTGAGCTCGCTGAAATATGTTCATTTGCTGAAAATCAACAAAACCACGAAAAGTTCTTGTATTTGAAGATAAAATCTTTTTGCATTAAAGAAGAAAGATCTAGCTGACTGAAACAAGTTCATTAGATGAAAACCAACAAAAATTGACAAGAACCACGAAAAGTTCTTGTATTTGAAGATAAAATCTTTTTGCTTTGAGGTAGAAAGATCGAGCTGACTGAAAGAAGTTCTTCAGATCAAAACCAACAAAAATTGACAAGAACCACGAAAAGTTCTTGTATTTTAAGATAAAATCTGACGCTATTGAAGAAAAAACTTCAAGCTCGCTGAAATATGTTCATTTGCTGAAAACCAACAAAACCACGAAAAGTTCTTGTATTTGAAGATAAAATCTTTTTGCTTTGAAGAAGAAAGATCTAGCTGACTGAAATAAGTTCATTAGATGAAAACCAACAAAAATTGACAAGAACCACGAAAAGTTCTTGTATTTTAAGATAAAATCTTCCGCTATTAAAGAAAAAACTTTCAGCTCGCTGAAATATGTTCATTTGCTGAAAATCAACAAAACCACGAAAACTTTGAGCTCGCTGAAATATGTTCATTTGCTGAAAATCAACAAAACCACGAAAAGTTCTTGTATTTGAAGATAAAATCTTTTTGCATTAAAGAAGAAAGATCTAGCTGACTGAAATAAGTTCATTAGATGAAAACCAACAAAAATTGACAAGAACCACGAAAAGTTCTTGTATTTTAAGATAAAATCTGACGCTATTGAAGAAAAAACTTCAAGCTCGCTGAAATATGTTCATTTGCTGAAAACCAACAAAACCACGAAAAGTTCTTGTATTTGAAGATAAAATCTTTTTGCTTTGAAGAAGAAAGATCGAGCTGACTGAAATAAGTTCATTGGATGAAAACCAACAAAAATTGACAAGAACCACGAAAAGTTCTTGTATTTTAAGATAAAATCTTCTGCTATCAAAGAAAAAACTTTGAGCTCGCTGAAATATGTTCATTTGCTGAAAATCAACAAAACCACGAAAAGTTCTTGTATTTGAAGATAAAATCTTTTTGCATTAAAGAAGAAAGATCTAGCTGACTGAAACAAGTTCATTAGATGAAAACCAACAAAAATTGACAAGAACCACGAAAAGTTCTTGTATTTTAAGATAAAATCTGACGCTATTAAAGAAAAAACTTCTTGCTCGCTGAAATATGTTCATTTGCTGAAAATCAACAAAACCACGAAAAGTTCTTGTATTTGAAGATAAAATCTTTTTGCATTAAAGAAGAAAGATCTAGCTGACTGAAACAAGTTCATTAGATGAAAACCAACAAAAATTGACAAGAACCACGAAAAGTTCTTGTATTTTAAGATAAAATCTGACGCTATTAAAGAAAAAACTTCTCGCTCGCTGAAATATGTTCATTTGCTGAAAATTAACAAAACCACGAAAAGTTCTTGAATTTGAAGATAAAATCTTTTTGCTTTGAAGAAGAAAGATCCAGCTGACTGAAATAAGTTCATTCGATGAAAACCAACAAAAATTGACAAGAACCACGAAAAGTTCTTGTATTTTAAGATAAAATCTGACGCTATTGAAGAAAAAACTTCTAGCTCGCTGAAATATGTTCATTTGCTGAAAACCAACAAAACCACGAAAAGTTCTTGTATTTGAAGATAAAATCTTTTTGCTTTGAAGAAGAAAGATCTAGCTGACTGAAATAAGTTCATTCGATGAAAACCAACAAAAATTGACAAGAACCACGAAAGGTTCTTGTATTTTCAGATAAAACCTTCCGCTATTAAAGAAAAAACTTTGAGCTCGCTGAAATATGTTCATTTGCTGAAAATCAACAAAACCACGAAAAGTTCTTGTATTTGAAGATAAAATCTTTTTGCATTGAGGAAGAAAGATCGAGCTGACTGAAATAAGTTCATTAGATGAAAACCAACAAAAATTGACAAGAACCACGCAAAGTTCTTGTATTTTCAGATAAAATCTGACGCTATTGAAGAAAAAACTTCTAGCTCGCTGAAATATGTTCATTTGCTGAAAACCAACAAAACCACGAAAAGTTCTTGTATTTGAAGATAAAATCTTTTTGCTTTGAAGAAGAAAGATCTAGCTGACTGAAACAAGTTCATTAGATGAAAACCAACAAAAATTGACAAGAACCACGAAAAGTTCTTGTATTTTAAGATAAAATCTGACGCTATTAAAGAAAAAACTTTGAGCTCGCTGAAATATGTTCATTTGCTGAAAATCAATAAAACCACGAAAAGTTCTTGTATTTGAAGATAAAATCTTTTTGCATTAAAGAAGAAAGATCTAGCTGACTGAAACAAGTTCATTAGATGAAAACCAACAAAAATTGACAAGAACCACGAAAAGTTCTTGTATTTTAAGATAAAATCTGACGCTATTAAAGAAAAAACTTCTTGCTCGCTGAAATATGTTCATTTGCTGAAAATCAACAAAACCACGAAAAGTTCTTGTATTTGAAGATAAAATCTTTTTGCATTAAAGAAGAAAGATCTAGCTGACTGAAACAAGTTCATTAGATGAAAACCAACAAAAATTGACAAGAACCACGAAAAGTTCTTGTATTTTAAGATAAAATCTGACGCTATTAAAGAAAAAACTTCTCGCTCGCTGAAATATGTTCATTTGCTGAAAATTAACAAAACCACGAAAAGTTCTTGTATTTGAAGATAAAATCTTTTTGCTTTGAGGTAGAAAGATCGAGCTGACTGAAAGAAGTTCTTCAGATCAAAACCAACAAAAATTGACAAGAACCACGAAAAGTTCTTGTATTTTAAGATAAAATCTGACGCTATTGAAGAAAAAACTTCTAGCTCGCTGAAATATGTTCATTTGCTGAAAACCAACAAAACCACGAAAAGTTCTTGTATTTGAAGATAAAATCTTTTTGCTTTGAAGAAGAAAGATCTAGCTGACTGAAATAAGTTCATTAGATGAAAACCAACAAAAATTGACAAGAACCACGAAAAGTTCTTGTATTTTAAGATAAAATCTTCCGCTATTAAAGAAAAAACTTTCAGCTCGCTGAAATATGTTCATTTGCTGAAAATCAACAAAACCACGAAAACTTTGAGCTCGCTGAAATATGTTCATTTGCTGAAAATCAACAAAACCACGAAAAGTTCTTGTATTTGAAGATAAAATCTTTTTGCATTAAAGAAGAAAGATCTAGCTGACTGAAACAAGTTCATTACATGAAAACCAACAAAAATTGACAAGAACCACGAAAAGTTCTTCTATTTTAAGATAAAATCTGACGCGATTGAAGAAAAAACTTCTAGCTCGCTGAAATATGTTCATTTGCTGAAAACCAACAAAACCACGAAAAGTTCTTGTATTTGAAGATAAAATCTTTTTGCTTTGAAGAAGAAAGATCTAGCTGACTGAAATAAGTTCAATAGATGAAAACCAACAAAAATTGACAAGAACCATGAAAAGTTCTTGTATTTTAAGATAAAATCTTCTGCTATCAAAGAAAAAACTTTGAGCTCGCTGAAATATGTTCATTTGCTGAAAATCAACAAAACCACGAAAAGTTCTTGTATTTGAAGATAAAATCTTTTTGCATTAAAGAAGAAAGATCTAGCTGACTGAAACAAGTTCATTAGATGAAAACCAACAAAAATTGACAAGAACCACGAAAAGTTCTTTTATTTTAAGATAAAATCTGACGCTATTAAAGAAAAAACTTCTTGCTCGCTGAAATATGTTCATTTGCTGAAAATCAACAAAACCACGAAAAGTTCTTGTATTTGAAGATAAAATCTTTTTGCATTAAAGAAGAAAGATCTAGCTGACTGAAACAAGTTCATTAGATGAAAACCAACAAAAATTGACAAGAACCACGAAAAGTTCTTGTATTTTAAGATAAAATCTGACGCTATTAAAGAAAAAACTTCTCGCTCGCTGAAATATGTTCATTTGCTGAAAATTAACAAAACCACGAAAAGTTCTTGAATTTGAAGATAAAATCTTTTTGCTTTGAAGAAGAAAGATCCAGCTGACTGAAATAAGTTCATTCGATGAAAACCAACAAAAATTGACAAGAACCACGAAAAGTTCTTGTATTTTAAGATAAAATCTGACGCTATTGAAGAAAAAACTTCTAGCTCGCTGAAATATGTTCATTTGCTGAAAACCAACAAAACCACGAAAAGTTCTTGTATTTGAAGATAAAATCTTTTTGCTTTGAAGAAGAAAGATCTAGCTGACTGAAATAAGTTCATTCGATGAAAACCAACAAAAATTGACAAGAACCACGAAAGGTTCTTGTATTTTCAGATAAAACCTTCCGCTATTAAAGAAAAAACTTTGAGCTCGCTGAAATATGTTCATTTGCTGAAAATCAACAAAACCACGAAAAGTTCTTGTATTTGAAGATAAAATCTTTTTGCATTGAGGAAGAAAGATCGAGCTGACTGAAATAAGTTCATTAGATGAAAACCAACAAAAATTGACAAGAACCACGCAAAGTTCTTGTATTTTCAGATAAAATCTGACGCTATTGAAGAAAAAACTTCTAGCTCGCTGAAATATGTTCATTTGCTGAAAACCAACAAAACCACGAAAAGTTCTTGTATTTGAAGATAAAATCTTTTTGCTTTGAAGAAGAAAGATCTAGCTGACTGAAACAAGTTCATTAGATGAAAACCAACAAAAATTGACAAGAACCACGAAAAGTTCTTGTATTTTAAGATAAAATCTGACGCTATTAAAGAAAAAACTTTGAGCTCGCTGAAATATGTTCATTTGCTGAAAATCAATAAAACCACGAAAAGTTCTTGTATTTGAAGATAAAATCTTTTTGCATTAAAGAAGAAAGATCTAGCTGACTGAAACAAGTTCATTAGATGAAAACCAACAAAAATTGACAAGAACCACGAAAAGTTCTTGTATTTTAAGATAAAATCTGACGCTATTAAAGAAAAAACTTCTTGCTCGCTGAAATATGTTCATTTGCTGAAAATCAACAAAACCACGAAAAGTTCTTGTATTTGAAGATAAAATCTTTTTGCATTAAAGAAGAAAGATCTAGCTGACTGAAACAAGTTCATTAGATGAAAACCAACAAAAATTGACAAGAACCACGAAAAGTTCTTGTATTTTAAGATAAAATCTGACGCTATTAAAGAAAAAACTTCTCGCTCGCTGAAATATGTTCATTTGCTGAAAATTAACAAAACCACGAAAAGTTCTTGTATTTGAAGATAAAATCTTTTTGCTTTGAGGTAGAAAGATCGAGCTGACTGAAAGAAGTTCTTCAGATCAAAACCAACAAAAATTGACAAGAACCACGAAAAGTTCTTGTATTTTAAGATAAAATCTGACGCTATTGAAGAAAAAACTTCTAGCTCGCTGAAATATGTTCATTTGCTGAAAACCAACAAAACCACGAAAAGTTCTTGTATTTGAAGATAAAATCTTTTTGCTTTGAAGAAGAAAGATCTAGCTGACTGAAATAAGTTCATTAGATGAAAACCAACAAAAATTGACAAGAACCACGAAAAGTTCTTGTATTTTAAGATAAAATCTTCCGCTATTAAAGAAAAAACTTTCAGCTCGCTGAAATATGTTCATTTGCTGAAAATCAACAAAACCACGAAAACTTTGAGCTCGCTGAAATATGTTAATTTGCTGAAAATCAACAAAACCACGAAAAGTTCTTGTATTTGAAGATAAAATCTTTTTGCATTAAAGAAGAAAGATCTAGCTGACTGAAACAAGTTCATTACATGAAAACCAACAAAAATTGACAAGAACCACGAAAAGTTCTTCTATTTTAAGATAAAATCTGACGCGATTGAAGAAAAAACTTCTAGCTCGCTGAAATATGTTCATTTGCTGAAAACCAACAAAACCACGAAAAGTTCTTGTATTTGAAGATAAAATCTTTTTGCTTTGAAGAAGAAAGATCTCGCTGACTGAAATAAGTTCATTAGATGAAACCAACAAAAATTGACAAGAACCACGAAAAGTTATTGTATTTTAAGATAAAATCTTCTGCTATTAAAGAAAAAACTTTGAGCTCGCTGAAATATGTTCATTTGCTGAAAATCAACAAAACCACGAAAAGTTCTTGTATTTGAAGATAAAATCTTTTTGCATTAAAGAAGAAAGATCTAGCTGACTGAAACAAGTTCATTAGATGAAAACCAACAAAAATTGACAAGAACCACGAAAAGTTCTTGTATTTTAAGATAAAATCTGACGCGATTGAAGAAAAAACTTCTAGCTCGCTGAAATATGTTCATTTGCTGAAAACCAACAAAACCACGAAAAGTTCTTGTATTTGAAGATAAAATCTTTTTGCTTTGAAGAAGAAAGATCTAGCTGACTGAAATAAGTTCAATAGATGAAAACCAACAAAAATTGACAAGAACCACGAAAAGTTCTTGTATTTTAAGATAAAATCTTCTGCTATCAAAGAAAAAACTTTGAGCTCGCTGAAATATGTTCATTTGCTGAAAATCAACAAAACCACGAAAAGTTCTTGTATTTGAAGATAAAATCTTTTTGCATTAAAGAAGAAAGATCTAGCTGACTGAAACAAGTTCATTAGATGAAAACCAACAAAAATTGACAAGAACCACGAAAAGTTCTTTTATTTTAAGATAAAATCTGACGCTATTAAAGAAAAAACTTCTTGCTCGCTGAAATATGTTCATTTGCTGAAAATCAACAAAACCACGAAAAGTTCTTGTATTTGAAGATAAAATCTTTTTGCATTAAAGAAGAAAGATCTAGCTGACTGAAACAAGTTCATTAGATGAAAACCAACAAAAATTGACAAGAACCACGAAAAGTTCTTGTATTTTAAGATAAAATCTGACGCTATTAAAGAAAAAACTTCTCGCTCGCTGAAATATGTTCATTTGCTGAAAATTAACAAAACCACGAAAAGTTCTTGAATTTGAAGATAAAATCTTTTTGCTTTGAAGAAGAAAGATCCAGCTGACTGAAATAAGTTCATTCGATGAAAACCAACAAAAATTGACAAGAACCACGAAAAGTTCTTGTATTTTAAGATAAAATCTGACGCTATTGAAGAAAAAACTTCTAGCTCGCTGAAATATGTTCATTTGCTGAAAACCAACAAAACCACGAAAAGTTCTTGTATTTGAAGATAAAATCTTTTTGCTTTGAAGAAGAAAGATCTAGCTGACTGAAATAAGTTCATTCGATGAAAACCAACAAAAATTGACAAGAACCACGAAAGGTTCTTGTATTTTCAGATAAAACCTTCCGCTATTAAAGAAAAAACTTTGAGCTCGCTGAAATATGTTCATTTGCTGAAAATCAACAAAACCACGAAAAGTTCTTGTATTTGAAGATAAAATCTTTTTGCATTGAGGAAGAAAGATCGAGCTGACTGAAATAAGTTCATTAGATGAAAACCAACAAAAATTGACAAGAACCACGCAAAGTTCTTGTATTTTCAGATAAAATCTGACGCTATTGAAGAAAAAACTTCTAGCTCGCTGAAATATGTTCATTTGCTGAAAACCAACAAAACCACGAAAAGTTCTTGTATTTGAAGATAAAATCTTTTTGCTTTGAAGAAGAAAGATCTCGCTGACTGAAACAAGTTCATTAGATGAAAACCAACAAAAATTGACAAGAACCACGAAAAGTTCTTGTATTTTAAGATAAAATCTGACGCTATTAAAGAAAAAACTTTGAGCTCGCTGAAATATGTTCATTTGCTGAAAATCAACAAAACCACGAAAAGTTCTTGTATTTGAAGATAAAATCTTTTTGCATTAAAGAAGAAAGATCTAGCTGACTGAAACAAGTTCATTAGATGAAAACCAACAAAAATTGACAAGAACCACGAAAAGTTCTTGTATTTTAAGATAAAATCTTCCGCTATTAAAGAAAAAACTTTCAGCTCGCTGAAATATGTTCATTTGCTGAAAATCAACAAAACCACGAAAACTTTGAGCTCGCTGAAATATGTTCATTTGCTGAAAACCAACAAAACCACGAAAAGTTCTTGTATTTGAAGATAAAATCTTTTTGCTTTGAAGAAGAAAGATCTAGCTGACTGAAATAAGTTCATTAGATGAAAACCAACAAAAATTGACAAGAACCACGAAAAGTTCTTGTATTTTAAGATAAAATCTTCCGCTATTAAAGAAAAAACTTTCAGCTCGCTGAAATATGTTCATTTGCTGAAAATCAACAAAACCACGAAAACTTTGAGCTCGCTGAAATATGTTCATTTGCTGAAAATCAACAAAACCACGAAAAGTTCTTGTATTTGAAGATAAAATCTTTTTGCATTAAAGAAGAAAGATCTAGCTGACTGAAATAAGTTCATTAGATGAAAACCAACAAAAATTGACAAGAACCACGAAAAGTTCTTGTATTTTAAGATAAAATCTGACGCTATTGAAGAAAAAACTTCAAGCTCGCTGAAATATGTTCATTTGCTGAAAACCAACAAAACCACGAAAAGTTCTTGTATTTGAAGATAAAATCTTTTTGCTTTGAAGAAGAAAGATCGAGTTGACTGAAATAAGTTCATTAGATGAAAACCAACAAAAATTGACAAGAACCACGAAAAGTTCTTGTATTTTAAGATAAAATCTTCTGCTATCAAAGAAAAAACTTTGAGCTCGCTGAAATATGTTCATTTGCTGAAAATCAACAAAACCACGAAAAGTTCTTGTATTTGAAGATAAAATCTTTTTGCATTAAAGAAGAAAGATCTAGCTGACTGAAACAAGTTCATTAGATGAAAACCAACAAAAATTGACAAGAACCACGAAAAGTTCTTGTATTTTAAGATAAAATCTGACGCTATTAAAGAAAAAACTTCTTGCTCGCTGAAATATGTTCATTTGCTGAAAATCAACAAAACCACGAAAAGTTCTTGTATTTGAAGATAAAATCTTTTTGCATTAAAGAAGAAAGATCTAGCTGACTGAAACAAGTTCATCAGATGAAAACCAACAAAAATTGACAAGAACCACGAAAAGTTCTTGTATTTTAAGATAAAATCTGACGCTATTAAAGAAAAAACTTCTCGCTCGCTGAAATATGTTCATTTGCTGAAAATTAACAAAACCACGAAAAGTTCTTGAATTTGAAGATAAAATCTTTTTGCTTTGAAGAAGAAAGATCCAGCTGACTGAAATAAGTTCATTCGATGAAAACCAACAAAAATTGACAAGAACCACGAAAAGTTCTTGTATTTTAAGATAAAATCTGACGCTATTGAAGAAAAAACTTCTAGCTCGCTGAAATATGTTCATTTGCTGAAAACCAACAAAACCACGAAAAGTTCTTGTATTTGAAGATAAAATCTTTTTGCTTTGAAGAAGAAAGATCTAGCTGACTGAAATAAGTTCATTCGATGAAAACCAACAAAAATTGACAAGAACCACGAAAGGTTCTTGTATTTTCAGATAAAACCTTCCGCTATTAAAGAAAAAACTTTGAGCTCGCTGAAATATGTTCATTTGCTGAAAATCAACAAAACCACGAAAAGTTCTTGTATTTGAAGATAAAATCTTTTTGCATTGAGGAAGAAAGATCGAGCTGACTGAAATAAGTTCATTAGATGAAAACCAACAAAAATTGACAAGAACCACGCAAAGTTCTTGTATTTTCAGATAAAATCTGACGCTATTGAAGAAAAAACTTCTAGCTCGCTGAAATATGTTCATTTGCTGAAAACCAACAAAACCACGAAAAGTTCTTGTATTTGAAGATAAAATCTTTTTGCATTAAAGAAGAAAGATCTAGCTGACTGAAACAAGTTCATTAGATGAAAACCAACAAAAATTGACAAGAACCACGAAAAGTTCTTGTATTTTAAGATAAAATCTGACGCTATTAAAGAAAAAACTTCTTGCTCGCTGAAATATGTTCATTTGCTGAAAATCAACAAAACCACGAAAAGTTCTTGTATTTGAAGATAAAATCTTTTTGCATTAAAGAAGAAAGATCTAGCTGACTGAAACAAGTTCATTAGATGAAAACCAACAAAAATTGACAAGAACCACGAAAAGTTCTTGTATTTTAAGATAAAATCTGACGCTATTAAAGAAAAAACTTCTCGCTCGCTGAAATATGTTCATTTGCTGAAAATTAACAAAACCACGAAAAGTTCTTGTATTTGAAGATAAAATCTTTTTGCTTTGAGGTAGAAAGATCGAGCTGACTGAAAGAAGTTCTTCAGATCAAAACCAACAAAAATTGACAAGAACCACGAAAAGTTCTTGTATTTTAAGATAAAATCTGACGCTATTGAAGAAAAAACTTCTAGCTCGCTGAAATATGTTCATTTGCTGAAAACCAACAAAACCACGAAAAGTTCTTGTATTTGAAGATAAAATCTTTTTGCTTTGAAGAAGAAAGATCTAGCTGACTGAAATAAGTTCATTAGATGAAAACCAACAAAAATTGACAAGAACCACGAAAAGTTCTTGTATTTTAAGATAAAATCTTCCGCTATTAAAGAAAAAACTTTCAGCTCGCTGAAATATGTTCATTTGCTGAAAATCAACAAAACCACGAAAACTTTGAGCTCGCTGAAATATGTTCATTTGCTGAAAATCAACAAAACCACGAAAAGTTCTTGTATTTGAAGATAAAATCTTTTTGCATTAAAGAAGAAAGATCTAGCTGACTGAAATAAGTTCATTCGATGAAAACCAACAAAAATTGACAAGAACCACGAAAAGTTCTTGTATTTTAAGATAAAATCTGACGCTATTGAAGAAAAAACTTCTAGCTCGCTGAAATATGTTCATTTGCTGAAAACCAACAAAACCACGAAAAGTTCTTGTATTTGAAGATAAAATCTTTTTGCTTTGAAGAAGAAAGATCTAGCTGACTGAAATAAGTTCATTCGATGAAAACCAACAAAAATTGACAAGAACCACGAAAGGTTCTTGTATTTTCAGATAAAACCTTCCGCTATTAAAGAAAAAACTTTGAGCTCGCTGAAATATGTTCATTTGCTGAAAATCAACAAAACCACGAAAAGTTCTTGTATTTGAAGATAAAATCTTTTTGCATTGAGGAAGAAAGATCGAGCTGACTGAAATAAGTTCATTAGATGAAAACCAACAAAAATTGACAAGAACCACGCAAAGTTCTTGTATTTTCAGTTAAAATCTGACGCTATTGAAGAAAAAACTTCTAGCTCGCTGAAATATGTTCATTTGCTGAAAACCAACAAAACCACGAAAAGTTCTTGTATTTGAAGATAAAATCTTTTTGCTTTGAAGAAGAAAGATCTCGCTGACTGAAACAAGTTCATTAGATGAAAACCAACAAAAATTGACAAGAACCACGAAAAGTTCTTGTATTTTAAGATAAAATCTGACGCTATTAAAGAAAAAACTTTGAGCTCGCTGAAATATGTTCATTTGCTGAAAATCAACAAAACCACGAAAAGTTCTTGTATTTGAAGATAAAATCTTTTTGCATTAAAGAAGAAAGATCTAGCTGACTGAAACAAGTTCATTAGATGAAAACCAACAAAAATTGACAAGAACCACGAAAAGTTCTTGTATTTTAAGATAAAATCTGACGCTATTAAAGAAAAAACTTCTTGCTCGCTGAAATATGTTCATTTGCTGAAAATCAACAAAACCACGAAAAGTTCTTGTATTTGAAGATAAAATCTTTTTGCATTAAAGAAGAAAGATCTAGCTGACTGAAACAAGTTCATTAGATGAAAACCAACAAAAATTGACAAGAACCACGAAAAGTTCTTGTATTTTAAGATAAAATCTGACGCTATTAAAGAAAAAACTTCTCGCTCGCTGAAATATGTTCATTTGCTGAAAATTAACAAAACCACGAAAAGTTCTTGTATTTGAAGATAAAATCTTTTTGCTTTGAGGTAGAAAGATCGAGCTGACTGAAAGAAGTTCTTCAGATCAAAACCAACAAAAATTGACAAGAACCACGAAAAGTTCTTGTATTTTAAGATAAAATCTGACGCAATTGAAGAAAAAACTTCTAGCTCGCTGAAATATGTTCATTTGCTGAAAACCAACAAAACCACGAAAAGTTCTTGTATTTGAAGATAAAATCTTTTTGCTTTGAAGAAGAAAGATCTAGCTGACTGAAATAAGTTCATTAGATGAAAACCAACAAAAATTGACAAGAACCACGAAAAGTTCTTGTATTTTAAGATAAAATCTTCCGCTATTAAAGAAAAAACTTTCAGCTCGCTGAAATATGTTCATTTGCTGAAAATCAACAAAACCACGAAAACTTTGAGCTCGCTGAAATATGTTCATTTGCTGAAAATCAACAAAACCACGAAAAGTTCTTGTATTTGAAGATACAATCTTTTTGCATTAAAGAAGAAAGATCTAGCTGACTGAAATAAGTTCATTAGATGAAAACCAACAAAAATTGACAAGAACCACGAAAAGTTCTTGTATTTTAAGATAAAATCTGACGCTATTGAAGAAAAAACTTCAAGCTCGCTGAAATATGTTCATTTGCTGAAAACCAACAAAACCACGAAAAGTTCTTGTATTTGAAGATAAAATCTTTTTGCTTTGAAGAAGAAAGATCGAGTTGACTGAAATAAGTTCATTAGATGAAAACCAACAAAAATTGACAAGAACCACGAAAAGTTCTTGTATTTTAAGATAAAATCTTCTGCTATCAAAGAAAAAACTTTGAGCTCGCTGAAATATGTTCATTTGCTGAAAATCAACAAAACCACGAAAAGTTCTTGTATTTGAAGATAAAATCTTTTTGCATTAAAGAAGAAAGATCTAGCTGACTGAAACAAGTTCATTAGATGAAAACCAACAAAAATTGACAAGAACCACGAAAAGTTCTTGTATTTTAAGATAAAATCTGACGCTATTAAAGAAAAAACTTCTTGCTCGCTGAAATATGTTCATTTGCTGAAAATCAACAAAACCACGAAAAGTTCTTGTATTTGAAGATAAAATCTTTTTGCATTAAAGAAGAAAGATCTAGCTGACTGAAACAAGTTCATCAGATGAAAACCAACAAAAATTGACAAGAACCACGAAAAGTTCTTGTATTTTAAGATAAAATCTGACGCTATTAAAGAAAAAACTTCTCGCTCGCTGAAATATGTTCATTTGCTGAAAATTAACAAAACCACGAAAAGTTCTTGAATTTGAAGATAAAATCTTTTTGCTTTGAAGAAGAAAGATCCAGCTGACTGAAATAAGTTCATTCGATGAAAACCAACAAAAATTGACAAGAACCACGAAAAGTTCTTGTATTTTAAGATAAAATCTGACGCTATTGAAGAAAAAACTTCTAGCTCGCTGAAATATGTTCATTTGCTGAAAACCAACAAAACCACGAAAAGTTCTTGTATTTGAAGATAAAATCTTTTTGCTTTGAAGAAGAAAGATCTAGCTGACTGAAATAAGTTCATTCGATGAAAACCAACAAAAATTGACAAGAACCACGAAAGGTTCTTGTATTTTCAGATAAAACCTTCCGCTATTAAAGAAAAAACTTTGAGCTCGCTGAAATATGTTCATTTGCTGAAAATCAACAAAACCACGAAAAGTTCTTGTATTTGAAGATAAAATCTTTTTGCATTGAGGAAGAAAGATCGAGCTGACTGAAATAAGTTCATTAGATGAAAACCAACAAAAATTGACAAGAACCACGCAAAGTTCTTGTATTTTCAGATAAAATCTGACGCTATTGAAGAAAAAACTTCTAGCTCGCTGAAATATGTTCATTTGCTGAAAACCAACAAAACCACGAAAAGTTCTTGTATTTGAAGATAAAATCTTTTTGCATTAAAGAAGAAAGATCTAGCTGACTGAAACAAGTTCATTAGATGAAAACCAACAAAAATTGACAAGAACCACGAAAAGTTCTTGTATTTTAAGATAAAATCTGACGCTATTAAAGAAAAAACTTCTTGCTCGCTGAAATATGTTCATTTGCTGAAAATCAACAAAACCACGAAAAGTTCTTGTATTTGAAGATAAAATCTTTTTGCATTAAAGAAGAAAGATCTAGCTGACTGAAACAAGTTCATTAGATGAAAACCAACAAAAATTGACAAGAACCACGAAAAGTTCTTGTATTTTAAGATAAAATCTGACGCTATTAAAGAAAAAACTTCTCGCTCGCTGAAATATGTTCATTTGCTGAAAATTAACAAAACCACGAAAAGTTCTTGTATTTGAAGATAAAATCTTTTTGCTTTGAGGTAGAAAGATCGAGCTGACTGAAAGAAGTTCTTCAGATCAAAACCAACAAAAATTGACAAGAACCACGAAAAGTTCTTGTATTTTAAGATAAAATCTGACGCTATTGAAGAAAAAACTTCTAGCTCGCTGAAATATGTTCATTTGCTGAAAACCAACAAAACCACGAAAAGTTCTTGTATTTGAAGATAAAATCTTTTTGCTTTGAAGAAGAAAGATCTAGCTGACTGAAATAAGTTCATTAGATGAAAACCAACAAAAATTGACAAGAACCACGAAAAGTTCTTGTATTTTAAGATAAAATCTTCCGCTATTAAAGAAAAAACTTTCAGCTCGCTGAAATATGTTCATTTGCTGAAAATCAACAAAACCACGAAAACTTTGAGCTCGCTGAAATATGTTCATTTGCTGAAAATCAACAAAACCACGAAAAGTTCTTGTATTTGAAGATAAAATCTTTTTGCATTAAAGAAGAAAGATCTAGCTGACTGAAACAAGTTCATTAGATGAAAACCAACAAAAATTGACAAGAACCACGAAAAGTTCTTGTATTTTAAGATAAAATCTGACGCGATTGAAGAAAAAACTTCTAGCTCGCTGAAATATGTTCATTTGCTGAAAACCAACAAAACCACGAAAAGTTCTTGTATTTGAAGATAAAATCTTTTTGCTTTGAAGAAGAAAGATCTAGCTGACTGAAATAAGTTCAATAGATGAAAACCAACAAAAATTGACAAGAACCACGAAAAGTTCTTGTATTTTAAGATAAAATCTTCTGCTATCAAAGAAAAAACTTTGAGCTCGCTGAAATATGTTCATTTGCTGAAAATCAACAAAACCACGAAAAGTTCTTGTATTTGAAGATAAAATCTTTTTGCATTAAAGAAGAAAGATCTAGCTGACTGAAACAAGTTCATTAGATGAAAACCAACAAAAATTGACAAGAACCACGAAAAGTTCTTTTATTTTAAGATAAAATCTGACGCTATTAAAGAAAAAACTTCTTGCTCGCTGAAATATGTTCATTTGCTGAAAATCAACAAAACCACGAAAAGTTCTTGTATTTGAAGATAAAATCTTTTTGCATTAAAGAAGAAAGATCTAGCTGACTGAAACAAGTTCATTAGATGAAAACCAACAAAAATTGACAAGAACCACGAAAAGTTCTTGTATTTTAAGATAAAATCTGACGCTATTAAAGAAAAAACTTCTCGCTCGCTGAAATATGTTCATTTGCTGAAAATTAACAAAACCACGAAAAGTTCTTGAATTTGAAGATAAAATCTTTTTGCTTTGAAGAAGAAAGATCCAGCTGACTGAAATAAGTTCATTCGATGAAAACCAACAAAAATTGACAAGAACCACGAAAAGTTCTTGTATTTTAAGATAAAATCTGACGCTATTGAAGAAAAAACTTCCAGCTCGCTGAAATATGTTCATTTGCTGAAAACCAACAAAACCACGAAAAGTTCTTGTATTTGAAGATAAAATCTTTTTGCTTTGAAGAAGAAAGATCTAGCTGACTGAAATAAGTTCATGAGATGAAAACCAACAAAAATTGACAAGAACCACGAAAGGTTCTTGTATTTTAAGATAAAACCTTCCGCTATTAAAGAAAAAACTTTGAGCTCGCTGAAATATGTTCATTTGCTGAAAATCAACAAAACCACGAAAAGTTCTTGTATTTGAAGATAAAATCTTTTTGCATTGAGGAAGAAAGATCGAGCTGACTGAAATAAGTTCATTAGATGAAAACCAACAAAAATTGACAAGAACCACGCAAAGTTCTTGTATTTTCAGATAAAATCTGACGCTATTGAAGAAAAAACTTCTAGCTCGCTGAAATATGTTCATTTGCTGAAAACCAACAAAACCACGAAAAGTTCTTGTATTTGAAGATAAAATCTTTTTGCTTTGAAGAAGAAAGATCTAACTGACTGAAACAAGTTCATTAGATGAAAACCAACAAAAATTGACAAGAACCACGAAAAGTTCTTGTATTTTAAGATAAAATCTGACGCTATTAAAGAAAAAACTTTGAGCTCGCTGAAATATGTTCATTTGCTGAAAATCAACAAAACCACGAAAAGTTCTTGTATTTGAAGATAAAATCTTTTTGCATTAAAGAAGAAAGATCTAGCTGACTGAAACAAGTTCATTAGATGAAAACCAACAAAAATTGACAAGAACCACGAAAAGTTCTTGTATTTTAAGATAAAATCTGACGCTATTAAAGAAAAAACTTCTTGCTCGCTGAAATATGTTCATTTGCTGAAAATCAACAAAACCACGAAAAGTTCTTGTATTTGAAGATAAAATCTTTTTGCATTAAAGAAGAAAGATCTAGCTGACTGAAACAAGTTCATTAGATGAAAACCAACAAAAATTGACAAGAACCACGAAAAGTTCTTGTATTTTAAGATAAAATCTGACGCTATTAAAGAAAAAACTTCTCGCTCGCTGAAATATGTTGATTTGCTGAAAATTAACAAAACCACGAAAAGTTCTTGTATTTGAAGATAAAATCTTTTTGCTTTGAGGTAGAAAGATCGAGCTGACTGAAAGAAGTTCTTCAGATCAAAACCAACAAAAATTGAGAAGAACCACGAAAAGTTCTTGTATTTTAAGATAAAATCTGACGCTATTGAAGAAAAAACTTCAAGCTCGCTGAAATATGTTCATTTGCTGAAAACCAACAAAACCACGAAAAGTTCTTGAATTTGAAGATAAAATCTTTTTGCTTTGAAGAAGAAAGATCCAGCTGACTGAAATAAGTTCATTCGATGAAAACCAACAAAAATTGACAAGAACCACGCAAAGTTCTTGTATTTTCTGATAAAATCTGACGCTATTGAAGAAAAAACTTCTAGCTCGCTGAAATATGTTCATTTGCTGAAAACCAACAAAACCACGAAAAGTTCTTGTATTTGAAGATAAAATCTTTTTGCATTAAAGAAGAAAGATCTAGCTGACTGAAACAAGTTCATTAGATGAAAACCAACAAAAATTGACAAGAACCACGAAAAGTTCTTGTATTTTAAGATAAATTCTGACGCTATTGAAGAAAAAAATTCAAGCTCGCTGAAATATGTTCATTTGCTGAAAACCAACAAAACCACGAAAAGTTCTTGCATTTGAAGATAAAATCTTTTTGCTTTGAAGAAGAAAGATCCAGCTGACTGAAATAAGTTCATTAGATGAAAACCAACAAAAATTGACAAGAACCACGCAAAGTTCTTGTATTTTAAGATAAAATCTGACGCTATTGAAGAAAAAACTTCTAGCTCGCTGAAATATGTTCATTTGCTGAAAACCAACAAAACCACGAAAAGTTCTTGTATTTGAAGATAAAATCTTTTGCTTTGAAGAAGAAAGATCTAGCTGACTGAAATAAGTTCATTAGATGAAAACCAACAAAAATTGACAAGAACCACGAAAAGTTCTTGTATTTTAAGATAAAATCTTCCGCTATTAAAGAAAAAACTTTGAGCTCGCTGAAATATGTTCATTTGCTGAAAATCAACAAAACCACGAAAAGTTCTTGTATTTGAAGATAAAATCTTTTTGCATTAAAGAAGAAAGATCTAGCTGACTGAAACAAGTTCATTAGATGAAAACCAACAAAAATTGACAAGAACCACGAAAAGTTCTTGTATTTTAAGATAAAATCTGACGCGATTGAAGAAAAAACTTCTAGCTCGCTGAAATATGTTCATTTGCTGAAAATCAACAAAACCACGAAAAGTTCTTGTATTTGAAGATAAAATCTTTTTGCATTAAAGAAGAAAGATCTAGCTGACTGAAACAAGTTCATTAGATGAAAACCAACAAAAATTGACAAGAACCACGAAAAGTTCTTGTATTTTAAGATAAAATCTGACGCGATTGAAGAAAAAACTTCTAGCTCGCTGAAATATGTTCATTTGCTGAAAACCAACAAAACCACGAAAAGTTCTTGTATTTGAAGATAAAATCTTTTTGCTTTGAAGAAGAAAGATCTAGCTGACTGAAATAAGTTCATTAGATGAAAACCACAAAAATTGACAAGAACCACGAAAAGTTCTTGTATTTTAAGATAAAATCTTCTGCTATTAAAGAAAAAACTTTGAGCTCGCTGAAATATGTTAATTTGCTGAAAATCAACAAAACCACGAAAAGTTCTTGTATTTGAAGATAACATCTTTTTGCCTTAAAGAAGAAAGATATAGCTGACTGAAACAAGTTCATTAGATGAAAAACAACAAAAATTGACAAGAACCACGAAAAGTTCTTGTATTTTAAGATAAAATCTGACGCTATTAAAGAAAAAACTTCTTGCTCGCTGAAATATGTTCATTTGCTGAAAATCAACAAAACCACGAAAAGTTCTTGTATTTGAAGATAAAATCTTTTTGCATTAAAGAAGAAAGATCTAGCTGACTGAAACAAGTTCATTAGATGAAAACCAACAAAAATTGACAAGAACCACGAAAAGTTCTTGTATTTTAAGATAAAATCTGACGCTATTAAAGAAAAAACTTCTCGCTCGCTGAAATATGTTCATTTGCTGAAAATTAACAAAACCACGAAAAGTTCTTGTATTTGAAGATAAAATCTTTTTGCTTTGAGGTAGAAAGATCGAGCTGACTGAAAGAAGTTCTTCAGATCAAAACCAACAAAAATTGACAAGAATCACGAAAAGTTCTTGTATTTTAAGATAAAATCTGACGCTATTGAAGAAAAAACTTCAAGCTCGCTGAAATATGTTCATTTGCTGAAAACCAACAAAACCTCGAAAAGTTCTTGAATTTGAAGATAAAATCTTTTTGCTTTGAAGAAGAAAGATCCAGCTGACTGAAATAAGTTCATTCGATGAAAACCAACAAAAATTGACAAGAACCACGAAAAGTTCTTGTATTTTAAGATAAAATCTGACGCTGTTGAAGAAAAAACTTCTAGCTCGCTGAAATATGTTCATTTGCTGAAAACCAACAAAACCACGAAAAGTTCTTGTATTTGAAGATAAAATCTTTTTGCTTTGAAGAAGAAAGATCTAGCTGACTGAAATAAGTTCATGAGATGAAAACCAACAAAAATTGACAAGAACCACGAAAGGTTCTTGTATTTTAAGATAAAATCTGACGCTATTAAAGAAAAAACTTTGAGCTCGCTGAAATATGTTCATTTGCTGAAAATCAACAAAACCACGAAAAGTTCTTGTATTTGAAGATGAAATCTTTTTGCATTAAAGAAGAAAGATCTAGCTGACTGAAACAAGTTCATTGGATGAAAACCAACAAAAATTGACAAGAACCACGAAAAGTTCTTGTATTTTAAGATAAAATCTGACGCGATTGAAGAAAAAACTTCTAGTTCGCTGAAATATGTTCATTTGCTGAAAACCAACAAAACCACGAAAAGTTCTTGTATTTGAAGATAAAATCTTTTTGCATTAAAGAAGAAAGATCTAGCTGACTGAAACAAGTTCATTAGATGAAAACCAACAAAAATTGACAAGAACCACGAAAAGTTCTTGTATTTTAAGATAAAATCTGACGCTATTAAAGAAAAAACTTCTCGCTCGCTGAAATATGTTCATTTGCTGAAAATTCACAAAACCAGGAAAAGTTCTTGTATTTGAAGATAAAATCTTTTTGCTTTGAGGTAGAAAGATCGAGCTGACTGAAAGAAGTTCTTCAGATCAAAACCAACAAAAATTGACAAGAACCACGAAAAGTTCTTGTATTTTAAGATAAAATCTGACGCTATTGAAGAAAAAACTTCAAGCTCGCTGAAATATGTTCATTTGCTGAAAACCAACAAAACCACGAAAAGTTCTTGAATTTGAAGATAAAATCTTTTTCCTTTGAAGAAGAAAGATCCAGCTGACTGAAATAAGTTCATTCGATGAAAACCAACAAAAATTGACAAGAACCACGAAAAGTTCTTGTATTTTAAGATAAAATCTGACGCTATTGAAGAAAAAACTTCTAGCTCGCTGAAATATGTTCATTTGCTGAAAACCAACAAAACCACGAAAAGTTCTTGTATTTGAAGATAAAATCTTTTTGCTTTGAAGAAGAAAGATCCAGCTGACTGAAATAAGTTCATTAGATGAAAACCAACAAAAATTGACAAGAACCACGAAAAGTTCTTGTATTTTAAGATAAAATCTGACGCTATTAAAGAAAAAACTTCTTGCTCGCTGAAATCTGTTCATTTGCTGAAAATCAACAAAACCACGAAAAGTTCTTGTATTTGAAGATAAAATCTTTTTGCATTAAAGAAGAAAGATCTAGCTGACTGAAACAAGTTCATTAGATGAAAACCAACAAAAATTGACAAGAACCACGAAAAGTTCTTGTATTTTAAGATAAAATCTGACGCTATTAAAGAAAAAACTTCTCGCTCGCTGAAATATGTTCATTTGCTGAAAATTCACAAAACCACGAAAAGTTCTTGTATTTGAAGATAAAATCTTTTTGCTTTGAGGTAGAAAGATCGAGCTGACTGAAAGAAGTTCTTCAGATGAAAACCAACAAAAATTGACAAGAACCACGAAAAGTTCTTGTATTTTAAGATAAAATCTGACGCTATTGAAGAAAAAACTTCTAGCTCGCTGAAATATGTTCATTTGCTGAAAACCAACAAAACCACGAAAAGTTCTTGTATTTGAAGATAAAATCTTTTTGCTTTGAAGAAGAAAGATCTAGCTGACTGAAATAAGTTCATGAGATGAAAACCATCAAAAATTGACAAGAACCACGAAAGGTCCTTGTATTTTAAGATAAAACCTTCCGCTATTAAAGAAAAAACTTTGAGCTCGCTGAAATATGTTCATTTGCTGAAAATCAACAAAACCACGAAAAGTTCTTGTATTTGAAGATAAAATCTTTTTGCATTGAGGAAGAAAGATCGAGCTGACTGAAATAAGTTCATTAGATGAAAACCAACAAAAATTGACAAGAACCACGCAAAGTTCTTGTATTTTAAGATAAAATCTGACGCTATTGAAGAAAAAACTTCTAGCTCCCTGAAATATGTTCATTTGCTGAAAACCAACAAAACCACGAAAAGTTCTTGTATTTGAAGATAAAATCTTTTTGCTTTGAAGAAGAAAGATCTAGCTGACTGAAACAAGTTCATTAGATGAAAACCAACAAAAATTGACAAGAACCACGAAAAGTTCTTGTATTTTAAGATAAAATCTGACGCTATTAAAGAAAAAACTTCTCGCTCGCTGAAATATGTTCATTTGCTGAAAATTAACTAAAACCACGAAAAGTTCTTGTATTTGAAGATAAAATCTTTTTGCTTTGAGGTAGAAAGATCGAGCTGACTGAAAGAAGTTCATCAGATCAAAACCAACAAAAATTGAGAAGAACCACGAAAAGTTCTTGTATTTTAAGATAAAATCTGACGCTATTGAAGAAAAAACTTCAAGCGCGCTGAAATATGTTCATTTGCTGAAAATCAACAAAACCACGAAAAGTTCTTGTATTTGAAGATAAATTCTTTTTGCATTAAAGAAGAAAGATCTCGCTGACTGAAACAAGTTCATTCGATGAAAACCAACAAAAATTGACAAGAACCACGAAAAGTTCTTGTATTTTAAGATAAAATCTGACGCTATTAAAGAAAAAACTTCTTGCTCGCTGAAATATGTTCATTTGCTGAAAATCAACAAAACCACGAAAAGTTCTTGTATTTGAAGATAAAATCTTTTTGCATTAAAGAAGAAAGATCTAGCTGACTGAAACAAGTTCATTAGATGAAAACCAACAAAAATTGACAAGAACCACGAAAAGTTCTTATATTTTAAGATAAAATCTGACGCTATTAAAGAAAAAACTTCTCGCTCGCTGAAATATGTTCATTTGCTGAAAATTCACAAAACCAGGAAAAGTTCTTGTATTTGAAGATAAAATCTTTTTGCTTTGAGGTAGAAAGATCGAGCTGACTGAAAGAAGTTCTTCAGATCAAAACCAACAAAAATTGACAAGAACCACGAAAAGTTCTTGTATTTTAAGATAAAATCTGACGCTATTGAAGAAAAAACTTCAAGCTCGCTGAAATATGTTCATTTGCTGAAAACCAACAAAACCACGAAAAGTTCTTGAATTTGAAGATAAAATCTTTTTGCTTTGAAGAAGAAAGATCCAGCTGACTGAAATAAGTTCATTCGATGAAAACCAACAAAAATTGACAAGAACCACGAAAAGTTCTTGTATTTTAAGATAAAATCTGACGCTATTAAAGAAAAAACTTCTAGCTCGCTGAAATATGTTCATTTGCTGAAAATCAACAAAACCACGAAAAGTTCTTGTATTTGAAGATAAAATCTTTTTGCATTAAAGAAGAAAGATCTAGCTGACTGAAACAAGTTCATTAGATGAAAACCAACAAAAATTGACAAGAACCACGAAAAGTTCTTGTATTTTAAGATAAAATCTGACGCTATTGAAGAAAAAACTTCTCGCTCGCTGAAATATGTTCATTTGCTGAAAACCAACAAAACCATGAAAAGTTCTTGAATTTGAAGATAAAATCTTTTTGCTTTGAAGAAGAAAGATCCAGCTGACTGAAATAAGTTCATTCGATGAAAACCAACAAAAATTGACAAGAACCACGAAAAGTTCTTGTATTTTAAGATAAAATCTGACGCTATTGAAGAAAAAACTTCTAGCTCGCTGAAATATGTTCATTTGCTGAAAACCAACAAAACCACGAAAAGTTCTTGTATTTGAAGATAAAATCTTTTTGCTTTGAAGAAGAAAGATCTAGCTGACTGAAATAAGTTCCTGAGATGAAAACCATCAAAAATTGACAAGAACCACGAAAGGTTCTTGTATTTTAAGATAAAACCTTCCGCTATTAAAGAAAAAACTTTGAGCTCGCTGAAATATGTTCATTTGCTGAAAATCAACAAAACCACGAAAAGTTCTTGTATTTGAAGATAAAATCTTTTTGCATTGAGGAAGAAAGATCGAACTGACTGAAATAAGTTCATTGTATGAAAACCAACAAAAATTGACAAGAACCACGCAAAGTTCTTGTATTTTAAGATAAAATCTGACGCTATTGAAGAAAAAACTTCAAGCGCGCTGAAATATGTTCATTTGCTGAAAACCAACAAAACCACGAAAAGTTCTTGAACTTGAAGATAAAATCTTTTTGCATTAAAGAAGAAAGATCGAGCGAACTGAAACAAGTTCATTAGATGAAAACCAACAAAAATTGACAAGAACCACAAAAAGATCTTGTATTTTAAGATAAAATCTGACGCTATTGAAGAAAAAACTTCTAGCTCGCTGAAATATGTTCATTTGCTGAAAACCAACAAAACCACGAAAAGTTCTTGTATTTGAAGATAAAATCTTTTTGCTTTGAAGAAGAAAGATCTAGCTGACTGAAATAAGTTCATGAGATGAAAACCATCAAAAATTGACAAGAACCACGAAAGGTTCTTGTATTTTAAGATAAAACCTTCCGCTATTAAAGAAAAAACTTTGAGCTCGCTGAAATATGTTCATTTGCTGAAAATCAACAAAACCACGAAAAGTTCTTGTATTTGAAGATAAAATCTTTTTGCATTGAGGAAGAAAGATCGAGCTGACTGAAATAAGTTCATTAGATGAAAACCAACAAAAATTGACAAGAACCACGCAAAGTTCTTGTATTTTCAGATAAAATCTGACGCTATTGAAGAAAAAACTTCTAGCTCCCTGAAATATGTTCATTTGCTGAAAACCAACAAAACCACGAAAAGTTCTTGTATTTGAAGATAAAATCTTTTTGCTTTGAAGAAGAAAGATCTAGCTGACTGAAATAAGTTCCTGAGATGAAAACCATCAAAAATTGACAAGAACCACGAAAGGTTCTTGTATTTTAAGATAAAACCTTCCGCTATTAAAGAAAAAACTTTGAGCTCGCTGAAATATGTTCATTTGCTGAAAATCAACAAAACCACGAAAAGTTCTTGTATTTGAAGATAAAATCTTTTTGCATTGAGGAAGAAAGATCGAACTGACTGAAATAAGTTCATTGTATGAAAACCAACAAAAATTGACAAGAACCACGCAAAGTTCTTGTATTTTAAGATAAAATCTGACGCTATTGAAGAAAAAACTTCAAGCGCGCTGAAATATGTTCATTTGCTGAAAACCAACAAAACCACGAAAAGTTCTTGAACTTGAAGATAAAATCTTTTTGCATTAAAGAAGAAAGATCGAGCGAACTGAAACAAGTTCATTAGATGAAAACCAACAAAAATTGACAAGAACCACAAAAAGATCTTGTATTTTAAGATAAAATCTGACGCTATTGAAGAAAAAACTTCTAGCTCGCTGAAATATGTTCATTTGCTGAAAACCAACAAAACCACGAAAAGTTCTTGTATTTGAAGATAAAATCTTTTTGCTTTGAAGAAGAAAGATCTAGCTGACTGAAATAAGTTCATGAGATGAAAACCATCAAAAATTGACAAGAACCACGAAAGGTTCTTGTATTTTAAGATAAAACCTTCCGCTATTAAAGAAAAAACTTTGAGCTCGCTGAAATATGTTCATTTGCTGAAAATCAACAAAACCACGAAAAGTTCTTGTATTTGAAGATAAAATCTTTTTGCATTGAGGAAGAAAGATCGAGCTGACTGAAATAAGTTCATTAGATGAAAACCAACAAAAATTGACAAGAACCACGCAAAGTTCTTGTATTTTCAGATAAAATCTGACGCTATTGAAGAAAAAACTTCTAGCTCCCTGAAATATGTTCATTTGCTGAAAACCAACAAAACCACGAAAAGTTCTTGTATTTGAAGATAAAATCTTTTTGCTTTGAAGAAGAAAGATCTAGCTGACTGAAACAAGTTCATTAGATGAAAACCAACAAAAATTGACAAGAACCACGAAAAGTTCTTGTATTTTAAGATAAAATCTGACGCTATTAAAGAAAAAACTTCTTGCTCGCTGAAATATGTTCATTTGCTGAAAATTAACTAAAACCACGAAAAGTTCTTGTATTTGAAGATAAAATCTTTTTGCTTTGAGGTAGAAAGATCGAGCTGACTGAAAGAAGTTCATCAGATCAAAACCAACAAAAATTGACAAGAACCACGAAAAGTTCTTGTATTTTAAGATAAAATCTGACGCTATTGAAGAAAAAACTTCAAGCGCGCTGAAATATGTTCATTTGCTGAAAACCAACAAAACCACGAAAAGTTCTTGAATTTGAAGATAAAATCTTTTTGCTTTGAAGAAGAAAGATCCAGCTGACTGAAATAAGTTCATTAGATGAAAACCAACAAAAATTGACAAGAACCACGAAAAGTTCTTGTATTTTAAGATAAAATCTTCCGCTATTAAAGAAAAAACTTCTTGCTCGCTGAAATATGTTCATTTGCTGAAAATCAACAAAACCACGAAAAGTTCTTGTATTTGAAGATAAAATCTTTTTGCATTAAAGAAGAAAGATCGAGCGAACTGAAACAAGTTCATTAGATGAAAACCAACAAAAATTGACAAGAACCACAAAAAGATCTTGTATTTTAAGATAAAATCTGACGCGATTGAAGAAAAAACTTCTAGCTCGCTGAAATATGTTCATTTGCTGAAAACCAACAAAACCACGAAAAGTTCTTGTATTTGAAGATAAAATCTTTTTGCTTTGAAGAAGAAAGATCTAGCTGACTGAAATAAGTTCATTAGATGAAAACCAACAAAAATTGACAAGAACCACGAAAAGTTCTTGTATTTTAAGATAAAATCTGACGCTATTAAAGAAAAAACTTCTTGCTCGCTGAAATATGTTCATTTGCTGAAAATCAACAAAACCACGAAAAGTTCTTGTATTTGAAGATAAAATCTTTTTGCATTAAAGAAGAAAGATCTAGCTGACTGAAACAAGTTCATTAGATGAAAACCAACAAAAATTGACAAGAACCACGAAAAGTTCTTGTATTTTAAGATAAAATCTGACGCTATTAAAGAAAAAACTTCTCGCTCGCTGAAATATGTTCATTTGCTGAAAATTCACAAAACCACGAAAAGTTCTTGTATTTGAAGATAAAATCTTTTTGCTTTGAGGTAGAAAGATCGAGCTGACTGAAAGAAGCTCTTCAGATGAAAACCAACAAAAATTGACAAGAACCACGAAAAGTTCTTGTATTTTAAGATAAAATCTGACGCTATTGAAGAAAAAACTTCAAGCTCGCTGAAATATGTTCATTTGCTGAAAACCAACAAAACCATGAAAAGTTCTTGAATTTGAAGATAAAATCTTTTTGTTTTGAAGAAGAAAGATCCAGCTGACTGAAATAAGTTCATTCGATGAAAACCAACAAAAATTGACAAGAACCACGAAAAGTTCTTGTATTTTAAGATAAAATCTGACGCTATTGAAGAAAAAACTTCTAGCTCGCTGAAATATGTTCATTTGCTGAAAACCAACAAAACCACGAAAAGTTCTTGTATTTGAAGATAAAATCTTTTTGCTTTGAAGAAGAAAGATCTAGCTGACTGAAATAAGTTCATGAGATGAAAACCATCAAAAATTGACAAGAACCACGAAAGGTTCTTGTATTTTAAGATAAAACCTTCCGCTATTAAAGAAAAAACTTTGAGCTCGCTGAAATATGTTCATTTGCTGAAAATCAACAAAACCACGAAAAGTTCTTGTATTTGAAGATAAAATCTTTTTGCTTTGAAGAAGAAAGATCTAGCTGACTGAAACAAGTTCATTAGATGAAAACCAACAAAAATTGACAAGAACCACGAAAAGTTCTTGTATTTTAAGATAAAATCTGACGCTATTAAAGAAAAAACTTCTCGCTCGCTGAAATATGTTCATTTGCTGAAAATTAACTAAAACCACGAAAAGTTCTTGTATTTGAAGATAAAATCTTTTTGCTTTGAGGTAGAAAGATCGAGCTGACTGAAAGAAGTTCATCAGATCAAAACCAACAAAAATTGAGAAGAACCACGAAAAGTTCTTGTATTTCAAGATAAAATCTGACGCTATTGAAGAAAAAACTTGAAGCGCGCTGAAATATGTTCATTTGCTGAAAACCAACAAAACCACGAAAAGTTCTTGTATTTGAAGATAAAATCTTTTTGCATTGAGGAAGAAAGATCGAGCTGACTGAAATAAGTTCATTAGATGAAAACCAACAAAAATTGACAAGAACCACGCAAAGTTCTTGTATTTTAAGATAAAATCTGACGCTATTGAAGAAAAAACTTCTAGCTCGCTGAAATATGTTCATTTGCTGAAAACCAACAAAACCACGAAAAGTTCTTGTATTTGAAGATAAAATCTTTTTGCTTTGAAGAAGAAAGATCTAGCTGACTGAAACAAGTTCATTAGATGAAAACCAACAAAAATTGACAAGAACCACGAAAAGTTCTTGTATTTTAAGATAAAACCTGACGCTATTAAAGAAAAAACTTCTCGCTCGCTGAAATATGTTCATTTGCTGAAAATTAACTAAAACCACGAAAAGTTCTTGTATTTGAAGATAAAATCTTTTTGCTTTGAGGTAGAAAGATCGAGCTGACTGAAAGAAGTTCATCAGATCAAAACCAACAAAAATTGAGAAGAACCACGAAAAGTTCTTGTATTTTAAGATAAAATCTGACGCTATTGAAGAAAAAACTTGAAGCGCGCTGAAATATGTTCATTTGCTGAAAACCAACAAAACCACGAAAAGTTCTTGAATTTGAAGATAAAATCTTTTTGCTTTGAAGAAGAAAGATCCAGCTGACTGAAATAAGTTCATTAGATGAAAACCAACAAAAATTGACAAGAACCACGAAAAGTTCTTGTATTTTAAGATAAAATCTTCCGCTATTAAAGAAAAAACTTTGAGCTCGCTGAAATATGTTCATTTGCTGAAAATCAACAAAACCACGAAAAGTTCTTGTATTTGAAGATAAAATCTTTTTGCATTAAAGAAGAAAGATCTAGCTGACTGAAATAAGTTCATTCGATGAAAACCAACAAAAATTGACAAGAACCACGAAAAGTTCTTGTATTTTAAGATAAAATCTGACGCTATTGAAGAAAAAACTTCGAGCTCGCTGAAATATGTTCATTTGCTGAAAACCAACAAAACCACGAAAAGTTCTTGTATTTGAAGATAAAATCTTTTTGCTTTGAAGAAGAAAGATCTAGCTGACTGAAATAAGTTCATTAGATGAAAACCAACAAAAATTGACAAGAACCACGAAAAGTTCTTGTATTTTAAGATAAAATCTGACGCTATTAAAGAAAAAACTTTCAGCTCGCTGAAATATGTTCATTTGCTGAAAATCAACAAAACCACGAAAAGTTCTTGTATTTGAAGATAAAATCTTTTTGCATTAAAGAAGAAAGATCTAGCTGACTGAAACAAGTTCATTAGATGAAAACCAACAAAAATTGACAAGAACCACGAAAAGTTCTTGTATTCTAAGATAAAATCTGACGCTATTAAAGAAAAAACTTCTTGCTCGCTGAAATATGTTCATTTGCTGAAAATCAACAAAACCACGAAAAGTTCTTGTATTTGAAGATAAAATCTTTTTGCATTGAAGAAGAAAGATCTAGCTGACGGAAACAATTTCATTAGATGAAAACCAACAAAAATTGACAAGAACCACGAAAAGTTCTTGTATTTTAAGATAAAATCTGACGCGATTAAAGAAAAAACTTCTCGCTCGCTGAAATATGTTCATTTGCTGAAAATTAACTAAAACCACGAAAAGTTCTTGTATTTGAAGATAAAATCTTTTTGCTTTGAGATAGAAAGATCGAGCTGACTGAAAGAAGTTCTTCAGATCAAAACCAACAAAAATTGACAAGAACCACGAAAAGTTCTTGTATTTTAAGATAAAATCTGACGCTATTGAAGAAAAAACTTCTAGCTCGCTGAAATATGTTCATTTGCTGAAAACCAACAAAACCACGAAAAGTTCTTGTATTTGAAGATAAAATCTTTTTGCTTTGAAGAAGAAAGATCTAGCTGACTGAAATAAGTTCATTAGATGAAAACCAACAAAAATTGACAAGAACCACGAAAAGTTCTTGTATTTTAAGATAAAATCTTCCGCTATTAAAGAAAAAACTTTCAGCTCGCTGAAATATGTTCATTTGCTGAAAATCAACAAAACCACGAAAACTTTGAGCTCGTTGAAATATGTTCATTTGCTGAAAATCAACAAAACCACGAAAAGTTCTTGTATTTGAAGATAAAATCTTTTTGCATTAAAGAAGAAAGATCTCGCTGACTGAAATAAGTTCATTAGATGAAAACCAACAAAAATTGACAAGAACCACGAAAAGTTCTTGTATTTTAAGATAAAATCTGACGCTATTGAAGAAAAAACTTCAAGCTCGCTGAAATATGTTCATTTGCTGAAAACCAACAAAACCACGAAAAGTTCTTGAATTTGAAGATAAAATCTTTTTGCTTTGAAGAAGAAAGATCTCGCTGACTGAAATAAGTTCATTAGATGAAAACCAACAAAAATTGACAAGAACCACGAAAAGTTCTTGTATTTTAAGATAAAATCTTCCGCTTGAAGAAAAAACTTTGAGCTCGCTGAAATATGTTCATTTGCTGAAAATCAACAAAACCACGAAAAGTTCTTGTATTTGAAGATAAAATCTTTTTGCATTAAAGAAGAAAGATCTAGCTGACTGAAACAAGTTCATTAGATGAAAACCAACAAAAATTGACAAGAACCACGAAAAGTTCTTCTATTTTAAGATAAAATCTGACGCGATTGAAGAAAAAACTTCTAGCTCGCTGAAATATGTTCATTTGCTGAAAACCAACAAAACCACGAAAAGTTCTTGTATTTGAAGATAAAATCTTTTTGCTTTGAAGAAGAAAGATCTAGCTGACTGAAATAAGTTCATTAGATGAAACCAACAAAAATTGACAAGAACCACGAAAAGTTATTGTATTTTAAGATAAAATCTTCTGCTATTAAAGAAAAAACTTTGAGCTCGCTGAAATATGTTCATTTGCTGAAAATCAACAAAACCACGAAAAGTTCTTGTATTTGAAGATAAAATCTTTTTGCATTAAAGAAGAAAGATCTAGCTGACTGAAACAAGTTCATTAGATGAAAACCAACAAAAATTGACAAGAACCACGAAAAGTTCTTGTATTTGAAGATAAAATCTTTTTGCTTTGAGGTAGAAAGATCGAGCTGACTGAAATAAGTTCATTCGATGAAAACCAACAAAAATTGACAAGAACCACGCAAAGTTCTTTTCAGATAAAATCTGACGCTATTGAAGAAAAAACTTCAAGCTCGCTGAAATATGTTCATTTGCTGAAAATCAACAAAACCACGAAAAGTTCTTGTATTTGAAGATAGAATCTTTTTGCATTAAAGAAGAAAGATCTAGCTCACTGAAACAAGTTCATTAGATGAAAACCAACAAAAATTGACAAGAACCACAAAATGTTCTTGTATTTTAAGATAAAATCTGACGCGATTGAAGAAAAAACTTCTAGCTCGCTGAAATATGTTCATTTGCTGAAAACCAACAAAACCACGAAAAGTTCTTGTATTTGAAGATAAAATCTTTTTGCTTTGAAGAACAAAGATCTAGCTGACTGAAATAAGTTCATTAGATGAAAACCAACAAAAATTGACAAGAACCACGAAAAGTTCTTGTATTTTAAGATAAAATCTTCTGCTATTAAAGAAAAAACTTTGAGCTCGCTGAAATATGTTCATTTGCTGAAAATCAACAAAACCACGAAAAGTTCTTGTATTTGAAGATAAAATCTTTTTGCATTAAAGAAGAAAGATCTAGCTGACTGAAATAAGTTCATTCGATGAAAACCAACAAAAATTGACAAGAACCACGAAAAGTTCTTGTATTTTAAGCTAAAATCTGACGCTATTGAAGAAAAAACTTCTAGCTCGCTGAAATATGTTCATTTGCTGAAAACCAACAAAACCACGAAAAGTTCTTGTATTTGAAGATAAAATCTTTTTGCTTTGAAGAAGAAAGATCTAGCTGACTGAAATAAGTTCATTAGATGAAAACCAACAAAAATTGACAAGAACCACGAAAAGTTCTTGTATTTTAAGATAAAATCTTCCGCTATTAAAGAAAAAACTTTCAGCTCGCTGAAATATGTTCATTCGCTGAAAATCAACAAAACCACGAAAACTTTGAGCTCGCTGAAATATGTTCATTTGCTGAAAATCAACAAAACCACGAAAAGTTCTTGTATTTGAAGATAAAATCTTTTTGCATTAAAGAAGAAAGATCTAGCTGACTGAAATAAGTTCATTAGATGAAAACCAACAAAAATTGACAAGAACCACGAAAAGTTCTTGTATTTTAAGATAAAATTTGACGCTATTGAAGAAAAAACTTCAAGCTCGCTGAAATATGTTCATTTGCTGAAAACCAACAAAACCACGAAAAGTTCTTGCATTTGAAGATAAAATCTTTTTGCTTTGAAGAAGAAAGATCGAGCTGACTGAAATAAGTTCATTAGATGAAAACCAACAAAAATTGACAAGAACCACGAAAAGTTCTTGTATTTTAAGATAAAATCTTCTGCTATCAAAGAAAAAACTTTGAGCTCGCTGAAATATGTTCATCTGCTGAAAATCAACAAAACCACGAAAAGTTCTTGTATTTGAAGATAAAATCTTTTTGCATTAAAGAAGAAAGATCTAGCTGACTGAAACAAGTTCATTAGATGAAAACCAACAAAAATTGACAAGAACCACGAAAAGTTCTTGTATTTTAAGATAAAATCTGACGCTATTAAAGAAAAAACTTCTTGCTCGCTGAAATATGTTCATTTGCTGAAAATCAACAAAACCACGAAAAGTTCTTGTATTTGAAGATAAAATCTTTTTGCATTAAAGAAGAAAGATCTAGCTGACTGAAACAAGTTCATTAGATGAAAACCAACAAAAATTGACAAGAACCACGAAAAGTTCTTGTATTTTAAGATAAAATCTGACGCTATTAAAGAAAAAACTTCTCGCTCGCTGAAATATGTTCATTTGCTGAAAATTAACAAAACCACGAAAAGTTCTTGAATTTGAAGATAAAATCTTTTTGCTTTGAAGAAGAAAGATCCAGCTGACTGAAATAAGTTCATTCGATGAAAACCAACAAAAATTGACAAGAACCACGAAAAGTTCTTGTATTTTAAGATAAAATCTGACGCTATTGAAGAAAAAACTTCTAGCTCGCTGAAATATGTTCATTTGCTGAAAACCAACAAAACCACGAAAAGTTCTTGTATTTGAAGATAAAATCTTTTTGCTTTGAAGAAGAAAGATCTAGCTGACTGAAATAAGTTCATTCGATGAAAACCAACAAAAATTGACAAGAACCACGAAAGGTTCTTGTATTTTCAGATAAAACCTTCCGCTATTAAAGAAAAAACTTTGAGCTCACTGAAATATGTTCATTTGCTGAAAATCAACAAAACCACGAAAAGTTCTTGTATTTGAAGATAAAATCTTTTTGCATTGAGGAAGAAAGATCGAGCTGACTGAAATAAGTTCATTAGATGAAAACCAACAAAAATTGACAAGAACCACGAAAAGTTCTTGTATTTTCAGATAAAATCTGACGCTATTGAAGAAAAAACTTCTAGCTCGCTGAAATATGTTCATTTGCTGAAAACCAACAAAACCACGAAAAGTTCTTGTATTTGAAGATAAAATCTTTTTGCTTTGAAGAAGAAAGATCTAGCTGACTGAAACAAGTTCATTAGATGATAACCAACAAAAATTGACAAGAACCACGAAAAGTTCTTGTATTTTAAGATAAAATCTGACGCTATTAAAGAAAAAACTTTGAGCTCGCTGAAATATGTTCATTTGCTGAAAATCAACAAAACCACGAAAAGTTCTTGTATTTGAAGATAAAATCTTTTTGCATTAAAGAAGAAAGATCTAGCTGACTGAAACAAGTTCATTAGATGAAAACCAACAAAAATTGACAAGAACCACGAAAAGTTCTTGTATTTTAAGATAAAATCTGACGCTATTAAAGAAAAAACTTCTTGCTCGCTGAAATATGTTCATTTGCTGAAAATCAACAAAACCACGAAAAGTTCTTGTATTTGAAGATAAAATCTTTTTGCATTAAAGAAGAAAGATCTAGCTGACTGAAACAAGTTCATTAGATGAAAACCAACAAAAATTGACAAGAACCACGAAAAGTTCTTGTATTTTAAGATAAAATCTGACGCTATTAAAGAAAAAACTTCTCGCTCGCTGAAATATGTTCATTTGCTGAAAATTAACAAAACCACGAAAAGTTCTTGTATTTGAAGATAAAATCTTTTTGCTTTGAGGTAGAAAGATCGAGCTGACTGAAAGAAGTTCTTCAGATCAAAACCAACAAAAATTGACAAGAACCACGAAAAGTTCTTGTATTTTAAGATAAAATCTGACGCTATTGAAGAAAAAACTTCTAGCTCGCTGAAATATGTTCATTTGCTGAAAACCAACAAAACCACGAAAAGTTCTTGTATTTGAAGATAAAATCTTTTTGCTTTGAAGAAGAAAGATCTAGCTGACTGAAATAAGTTCATTAGATGAAAACCAACAAAAATTGACAAGAACCACGAAAAGTTCTTGTATTTTAAGATAAAATCTTCCGCTATTAAAGAAAAAACTTTCAGCTCGCTGAAATATGTTCATTTGCTGAAAATCAACAAAACCACGAAAACTTTGAGCTCGCTGAAATATGTTCATTTGCTGAAAATCAACAAAACCACGAAAAGTTCTTGTATTTGAAGATAAAATCTTTTTGCATTAAAGAAGAAAGATATAGCTGACTGAAATAAGTTCATTAGATGAAAACCAACAAAAATTGACAAGAACCACGAAAAGTTCTTGTATTTTAAGATAAAATCTGACGCTATTGAAGAAAAAACTTCAAGCTCGCTGAAATATGTTCATTTGCTGAAAACCAACAAAACCACGAAAAGTTCTTGAATTTGAAGATAAAATCTTTTTGCTTTGAAGAAGAAAGATCTCGCTGACTGAAATAAGTTCATTAGATGAAAACCAACAAAAATTGACAAGAACCACGAAAAGTTCTTGTATTTTAAGATAAAATCTTCCGCTTGAAGAAAAAACTTTGAGCTCGCTGAAATATGTTAATTTGCTGAAAATCAACAAAACCACGAAAAGTTCTTGTATTTGAAGATAAAATCTTTTTGCATTAAAGAAGAAAGATCTAGCTGACTGAAACAAGTTCATTACATGAAAACCAACAAAAATTGACAAGAACCACGAAAAGTTCTTCTATTTTAAGATAAAATCTGACGCGATTGAAGAAAAAACTTCTAGCTCGCTGAAATATGTTCATTTGCTGAAAACCAACAAAACCACGAAAAGTTCTTGTATTTGAAGATAAAATCTTTTTGCTTTGAAGAAGAAAGATCTAGCTGACTGAAATAAGTTCATTAGATGAAACCAACAAAAATTGACAAGAACCACGAAAAGTTATTGTATTTTAAGATAAAATCTTCTGCTATTAAAGAAAAAACTTTGAGCTCGCTGAAATATGTTCATTTGCTGAAAATCAACAAAACCACGAAAAGTTCTTGTATTTGAAGATAAAATCTTTTTGCTTTGAAGAAGAAAGATCTAGCTGACTGAAACAAGTTCATTAGATGAAAACCAACAAAAATTGACAAGAACCACGAAAAGTTCTTGTATTTGAAGATAAAATCTTTTTGCTTTGAGGTAGAAAGATCGAGCTGACTGAAATAAGTTCATTAGATGAAAACCAACAAAAATTGACAAGAACCACGCAAAGTTCTTGTATTTTCAGATAAAATCTGACGCTATTGAAGAAAAAACTTCAAGCTCGCTGA
The DNA here is from genome assembly GCF_035084215.1 of Heptranchias perlo. NCBI lineage: Eukaryota > Metazoa > Chordata > Chondrichthyes > Hexanchiformes > Hexanchidae > Heptranchias > Heptranchias perlo. The sequence goes on from NC_090330.1 coordinate 80,658,554, forward strand.
AATATGTTCATTTGCTGAAAATCAACAAAACCACGAAAAGTTCTTGTATTTGAAGATAGAATCTTTTTGCATTAAAGAAGAAAGATCTAGCTCACTGAAACAAGTTCATTAGATGAAAACCATCAAAAATTGACAAGAACCACAAAATGTTCTTGTATTTTAAGATAAAATCTGACGCGATTGAAGAAAAAACTTCTAGCTCGCTGAAATATGTTCATTTGCTGAAAACCAACAAAACCACGAAAAGTTCTTGTATTTGAAGATAAAATCTTTTTGCTTTGAAGAACAAAGATCTAGCTGACTGAAATAAGTTCATGAGATGAAAACCAACAAAAATTGACAAGAACCACGAAAAGTTCTTGTATTTTAAGATAAAATCTTCTGCTATTAAAGAAAAAACTTTGAGCTCGCTGAAATATGTTCATTTGCTGAAAATCAACAAAACCACGAAAAGTTCTTGTATTTGAAGATAAAATCTTTTTGCATTAAAGAAGAAAGATCTAGCTGACTGAAATAAGTTCATTCGATGAAAACCAACAAAAATTGACAAGAACCACGAAAAGTTCTTGTATTTTAAGCTAAAATCTGACGCTATTGAAGAAAAAACTTCTAGCTCGCTGAAATATGTTCATTTGCTGAAAACCAACAAAACCACGAAAAGTTCTTGTATTTGAAGATAAAATCTTTTTGCTTTGAAGAAGAAAGATCTAGCTGACTGAAATAAGTTCATGAGATGAAAACCAACAAAAATTGACAAGAACCACAAAATGTTCTTGTATTTTAAGATAAAATCTGACGCGATTGAAGAAAAAACTTCTAGCTCGCTGAAATATGTTCATTTGCTGAAAACCAACAAAACCACGAAAAGTTCTTGTATTTGAAGATAAAATCTTTTTGCTTTGAAGAACAAAGATCTAGCTGACTGAAATAAGTTCATTAGATGAAAACCAACAAAAATTGACAAGAACCACGAAAAGTTCTTGTATTTTAAGATAAAATCTTCTGCTATTAAAGAAAAAACTTTGAGCTCGCTGAAATATGTTCATTTGCTGAAAATCAACAAAACCACGAAAAGTTCTTGTATTTGAAGATAAAATCTTTTTGCATTAAAGAAGAAAGATCTAGCTGACTGAAATAAGTTCATTCGATGAAAACCAACAAAAATTGACAAGAACCACGAAAAGTTCTTGTATTTTAAGCTAAAATCTGACGCTATTGAAGAAAAAACTTCTAGCTCGCTGAAATATGTTCATTTGCTGAAAACCAACAAAACCACGAAAAGTTCTTGTATTTGAAGATAAAATCTTTTTGCTTTGAAGAAGAAAGATCTAGCTGACTGAAATAAGTTCATTAGATGAAAACCAACAAAAATTGACAAGAACCACGAAAAGTTCTTGTATTTTAAGATAAAATCTTCCGCTATTAAAGAAAAAACTTTCAGCTCGCTGAAATATGTTCATTCGCTGAAAATCAACAAAACCACGAAAACTTTGAGCTCGCTGAAATATGTTCATTTGCTGAAAATCAACAAAACCACGAAAAGTTCTTGTATTTGAAGATAAAATCTTTTTGCATTAAAGAAGAAAGATCTAGCTGACTGAAATAAGTTCATTAGATGAAAACCAACAAAAATTGACAAGAACCACGAAAAGTTCTTGTATTTTAAGATAAAATTTGACGCTATTGAAGAAAAAACTTCAAGCTCGCTGAAATATGTTCATTTGCTGAAAACCAACAAAACCACGAAAAGTTCTTGCATTTGAAGATAAAATCTTTTTGCTTTGAAGAAGAAAGATCGAGCTGACTGAAATAAGTTCATTAGATGAAAACCAACAAAAATTGACAAGAACCACGAAAAGTTCTTGTATTTTAAGATAAAATCTTCTGCTATCAAAGAAAAAACTTTGAGCTCGCTGAAATATGTTCATCTGCTGAAAATCAACAAAACCACGAAAAGTTCTTGTATTTGAAGATAAAATCTTTTTGCATTAAAGAAGAAAGATCTAGCTGACTGAAACAAGTTCATTAGATGAAAACCAACAAAAATTGACAAGAACCACGAAAAGTTCTTGTATTTTAAGATAAAATCTGACGCTATTAAAGAAAAAACTTCTTGCTCGCTGAAATATGTTCATTTGCTGAAAATCAACAAAACCACGAAAAGTTCTTGTATTTGAAGATAAAATCTTTTTGCATTAAAGAAGAAAGATCTAGCTGACTGAAACAAGTTCATTAGATGAAAACCAACAAAAATTGACAAGAACCACGAAAAGTTCTTGTATTTTAAGATAAAATCTGACGCTATTAAAGAAAAAACTTCTCGCTCGCTGAAATATGTTCATTTGCTGAAAATTAACAAAACCACGAAAAGTTCTTGAATTTGAAGATAAAATCTTTTTGCTTTGAAGAAGAAAGATCCAGCTGACTGAAATAAGTTCATTCGATGAAAACCAACAAAAATTGACAAGAACCACGAAAAGTTCTTGTATTTTAAGATAAAATCTGACGCTATTGAAGAAAAAACTTCTAGCTCGCTGAAATATGTTCATTTGCTGAAAACCAACAAAACCACGAAAAGTTCTTGTATTTGAAGATAAAATCTTTTTGCTTTGAAGAAGAAAGATCTAGCTGACTGAAATAAGTTCATTCGATGAAAACCAACAAAAATTGACAAGAACCACGAAAGGTTCTTGTATTTTCAGATAAAACCTTCCGCTATTAAAGAAAAAACTTTGAGCTCACTGAAATATGTTCATTTGCTGAAAATCAACAAAACCACGAAAAGTTCTTGTATTTGAAGATAAAATCTTTTTGCATTGAGGAAGAAAGATCGAGCTGACTGAAATAAGTTCATTAGATGAAAACCAACAAAAATTGACAAGAACCACGAAAAGTTCTTGTATTTTCAGATAAAATCTGACGCTATTGAAGAAAAAACTTCTAGCTCGCTGAAATATGTTCATTTGCTGAAAACCAACAAAACCACGAAAAGTTCTTGTATTTGAAGATAAAATCTTTTTGCTTTGAAGAAGAAAGATCTAGCTGACTGAAACAAGTTCATTAGATGATAACCAACAAAAATTGACAAGAACCACGAAAAGTTCTTGTATTTTAAGATAAAATCTGACGCTATTAAAGAAAAAACTTTGAGCTCGCTGAAATATGTTCATTTGCTGAAAATCAACAAAACCACGAAAAGTTCTTGTATTTGAAGATAAAATCTTTTTGCATTAAAGAAGAAAGATCTAGCTGACTGAAACAAGTTCATTAGATGAAAACCAACAAAAATTGACAAGAACCACGAAAAGTTCTTGTATTTTAAGATAAAATCTGACGCTATTAAAGAAAAAACTTCTTGCTCGCTGAAATATGTTCATTTGCTGAAAATCAACAAAACCACGAAAAGTTCTTGTATTTGAAGATAAAATCTTTTTGCATTAAAGAAGAAAGATCTAGCTGACTGAAACAAGTTCATTAGATGAAAACCAACAAAAATTGACAAGAACCACGAAAAGTTCTTGTATTTTAAGATAAAATCTGACGCTATTAAAGAAAAAACTTCTCGCTCGCTGAAATATGTTCATTTGCTGAAAATTAACAAAACCACGAAAAGTTCTTGTATTTGAAGATAAAATCTTTTTGCTTTGAGGTAGAAAGATCGAGCTGACTGAAAGAAGTTCTTCAGATCAAAACCAACAAAAATTGACAAGAACCACGAAAAGTTCTTGTATTTTAAGATAAAATCTGACGCTATTGAAGAAAAAACTTCTAGCTCGCTGAAATATGTTCATTTGCTGAAAACCAACAAAACCACGAAAAGTTCTTGTATTTGAAGATAAAATCTTTTTGCTTTGAAGAAGAAAGATCTAGCTGACTGAAATAAGTTCATTAGATGAAAACCAACAAAAATTGACAAGAACCACGAAAAGTTCTTGTATTTTAAGATAAAATCTTCCGCTATTAAAGAAAAAACTTTCAGCTCGCTGAAATATGTTCATTTGCTGAAAATCAACAAAACCACGAAAACTTTGAGCTCGCTGAAATATGTTCATTTGCTGAAAATCAACAAAACCACGAAAAGTTCTTGTATTTGAAGATAAAATCTTTTTGCATTAAAGAAGAAAGATATAGCTGACTGAAATAAGTTCATTAGATGAAAACCAACAAAAATTGACAAGAACCACGAAAAGTTCTTGTATTTTAAGATAAAATCTGACGCTATTGAAGAAAAAACTTCAAGCTCGCTGAAATATGTTCATTTGCTGAAAACCAACAAAACCACGAAAAGTTCTTGAATTTGAAGATAAAATCTTTTTGCTTTGAAGAAGAAAGATCTCGCTGACTGAAATAAGTTCATTAGATGAAAACCAACAAAAATTGACAAGAACCACGAAAAGTTCTTGTATTTTAAGATAAAATCTTCCGCTTGAAGAAAAAACTTTGAGCTCGCTGAAATATGTTAATTTGCTGAAAATCAACAAAACCACGAAAAGTTCTTGTATTTGAAGATAAAATCTTTTTGCATTAAAGAAGAAAGATCTAGCTGACTGAAACAAGTTCATTACATGAAAACCAACAAAAATTGACAAGAACCACGAAAAGTTCTTCTATTTTAAGATAAAATCTGACGCGATTGAAGAAAAAACTTCTAGCTCGCTGAAATATGTTCATTTGCTGAAAACCAACAAAACCACGAAAAGTTCTTGTATTTGAAGATAAAATCTTTTTGCTTTGAAGAAGAAAGATCTAGCTGACTGAAATAAGTTCATTAGATGAAACCAACAAAAATTGACAAGAACCACGAAAAGTTATTGTATTTTAAGATAAAATCTTCTGCTATTAAAGAAAAAACTTTGAGCTCGCTGAAATATGTTCATTTGCTGAAAATCAACAAAACCACGAAAAGTTCTTGTATTTGAAGATAAAATCTTTTTGCTTTGAAGAAGAAAGATCTAGCTGACTGAAACAAGTTCATTAGATGAAAACCAACAAAAATTGACAAGAACCACGAAAAGTTCTTGTATTTGAAGATAAAATCTTTTTGCTTTGAGGTAGAAAGATCGAGCTGACTGAAATAAGTTCATTAGATGAAAACCAACAAAAATTGACAAGAACCACGCAAAGTTCTTGTATTTTCAGATAAAATCTGACGCTATTGAAGAAAAAACTTCAAGCTCGCTGAAATATGTTCATTTGCTGAAAATCAACAAAACCACGAAAAGTTCTTGTATTTGAAGATAGAATCTTTTTGCATTAAAGAAGAAAGATCTAGCTCACTGAAACAAGTTCATTAGATGAAAACCATCAAAAATTGACAAGAACCACAAAATGTTCTTGTATTTTAAGATAAAATCTGACGCGATTGAAGAAAAAACTTCTAGCTCGCTGAAATATGTTCATTTGCTGAAAACCAACAAAACCACGAAAAGTTCTTGTATTTGAAGATAAAATCTTTTTGCTTTGAAGAACAAAGATCTAGCTGACTGAAATAAGTTCATGAGATGAAAACCAACAAAAATTGACAAGAACCACGAAAAGTTCTTGTATTTTAAGATAAAATCTTCTGCTATTAAAGAAAAAACTTTGAGCTCGCTGAAATATGTTCATTTGCTGAAAATCAACAAAACCACGAAAAGTTCTTGTATTTGAAGATAAAATCTTTTTGCATTAAAGAAGAAAGATCTAGCTGACTGAAATAAGTTCATTCGATGAAAACCAACAAAAATTGACAAGAACCACGAAAAGTTCTTGTATTTTAAGCTAAAATCTGACGCTATTGAAGAAAAAACTTCTAGCTCGCTGAAATATGTTCATTTGCTGAAAACCAACAAAACCACGAAAAGTTCTTGTATTTGAAGATAAAATCTTTTTGCTTTGAAGAAGAAAGATCTAGCTGACTGAAATAAGTTCATTAGATGAAACCAACAAAAATTGACAAGAACCACGAAAAGTTATTGTATTTTAAGATAAAATCTTCTGCTATTAAAGAAAAAACTTTGAGCTCGCTGAAATATGTTCATTTGCTGAAAATCAACAAAACCACGAAAAGTTCTTGTATTTGAAGATAAAATCTTTTTGCATTAAAGAAGAAAGATCTAGCTGACTGAAACAAGTTCATTAGATGAAAACCAACAAAAATTGACAAGAACCACGAAAAATTCTTGTATTTGAAGATAAAATCTTTTTGCTTTGAGGTAGAAAGATCGAGCTGACTGAAATAAGTTCATTCGATGAAAACCAACAAAAATTGACAAGAACCACGCAAAGTTCTTGTATTTTCAGATAAAATCTGACGCTATTGAAGAAAAAACTTCAAGCTCGCTGAAATATGTTCATTTGCTGAAAATCAACAAAACCACGAAAAGTTCTTGTATTTGAAGATAGAATCTTTTTGCATTAAAGAAGAAAGATCTAGCTCACTGAAACAAGTTCATTAGATGAAAACCAACAAAAATTGACAAGAACCACAAAATGTTCTTGTATTTTAAGATAAAATCTGACGCGATTGAAGAAAAAACTTCTAGCTCGCTGAAATATGTTCATTTGCTGAAAACCAACAAAACCACGAAAAGTTCTTGTATTTGAAGATAAAATCTTTTTGCTTTGAAGAACAAAGATCTAGCTGACTGAAATAAGTTCATGAGATGAAAACCAACAAAAATTGACAAGAACCACGAAAAGTTCTTGTATTTTAAGATAAAATCTTCTGCTATTAAAGAAAAAACTTTGAGCTCGCTGAAATATGTTGATTTGCTGAAAATCAACAAAACCACGAAAAGTTCTTGTATTTGAAGATAAAATCTTTTTGCATTAAAGAAGAAAGATCTAGCTGACTGAAATAAGTTCATTCGATGAAAACCAACAAAAATTGACAAGAACCACGAAAAGTTCTTGTATTTTAAGCTAAAATCTGACGCTATTGAAGAAAAAACTTCTAGCTCGCTGAAATATGTTCATTTGCTGAAAACCAACAAAACCACGAAAAGTTCTTGTATTTGAAGATAAAATCTTTTTGCTTTGAAGAAGAAAGATCTAGCTGACTGAAATAAGTTCATTAGATGAAACCAACAAAAATTGACAAGAACCACGAAAAGTTATTGTATTTTAAGATAAAATCTTCTGCTATTAAAGAAAAAACTTTGAGCTCGCTGAAATATGTTCATTTGCTGAAAATCAACAAAACCACGAAAAGTTCTTGTATTTGAAGATAAAATCTTTTTGCTTTGAAGAAGAAAGATCTAGCTGACTGAAACAAGTTCATTAGATGAAAACCAACAAAAATTGACAAGAACCACGAAAAGTTCTTGTATTTGAAGATAAAATCTTTTTGCTTTGAGGTAGAAAGATCGAGCTGACTGAAATAAGTTCAATCGATGAAAACCAACAAAAATTGACAAGAACCACGCAAAGTTCTTGTATTTTCAGATAAAATCTGACGCTATTGAAGAAAAAACTTCAAGCTCGCTGAAATATGTTCATTTGCTGAAAATCAACAAAACCACGAAAAGTTCTTGTATTTGAAGATAGAATCTTTTTGCATTAAAGAAGAAAGATCTAGCTCACTGAAACAAGTTCATTAGATGAAAACCAACAAAAATTGACAAGAACCACAAAATGTTCTTGTATTTTAAGATAAAATCTGACGCGATTGAAGAAAAAACTTCTAGCTCGCTGAAATATGTTCATTTGCTGAAAACCAACAAAACCACGAAAAGTTCTTGTATTTGAAGATAAAATCTTTTTGCTTTGAAGAAGAAAGATCGAGCTGACTGAAATAAGTTCATTCGATGAAAACCAACAAAAATCGACAAGAACCACGAAAAGTTCTTGTATTTTAAGATAAAATCTTCCGCTATTAAAGAAAAAACTTTCAGCTCGCTGAAATATGTTCATTTGCTGAAAATCAACAAAACCACGAAAACTTTGAGCTCGCTGAAATATGTTCATTTGCTGAAAATCAACAAAACCACGAAAAGTTCTTGTATTTGAAGATAAAATCTTTTTGCATTAAAGAAGAAAGATCTAGCTGACTGAAATAAGTTCATTAGATGAAAACCAACAAAAATTGACAAGAACCACGAAAAGTTCTTGTATTTTAAGATAAAATCTGACACTATTGAAGAAAAAACTTCAAGCTCGCTGAAATATGTTCATTTGCTGAAAACCAACAAAACCACGAAAAGTTCTTGTATTTGAAGATAAAATCTTTTTGCTTTGAAGAAGAAAGATCGAGCTGACTGAAATAAGTTCATTAGATGAAAACCAACAAAAATTGACAAGAACCACGAAAAGTTCTTGTATTTTAAGATAAAATCTTCTGCTATCAAAGAAAAAACTTTGAGCTCGCTGAAATATGTTCATTTGCTGAAAATCAACAAAACCACGAAAAGTTCTTGTATTTGAAGATAAAATCTTTTTGCATTAAAGAAGAAAGATCTAGCTGACTGAAACAAGTTCATTAGATGAAAACCAACAAAAATTGACAAGAACCACGAAAAGTTCTTGTATTTTAAGATAAAATCTGACGCTATTAAAGAAAAAACTTCTTGCTCGCTGAAATATGTTCATTTGCTGAAAATCAACAAAACCACGAAAAGTTCTTGTATTTGAAGATAAAATCTTTTTGCATTAAAGAAGAAAGATCTAGCTGACTGAAACAAGTTCATTAGATGAAAACCAACAAAAATTGACAAGAACCACGAAAAGTTCTTGTATTTTAAGATAAAATCTGACGCTATTAAAGAAAAAACTTCTCGCTCGCTGAAATATGTTGATTTGCTGAAAATTAACAAAACCACGAAAAGTTCTTGAATTTGAAGATAAAATCTTTTTGCTTTGAAGAAGAAAGATCCAGCTGACTGAAATAAGTTCATTCGATGAAAACCAACAAAAATTGACAAGAACCACGAAAAGTTCTTGTATTTTAAGATAAAATCTGACGCTATTGAAGAAAAAACTTCTAGCTCGCTGAAATATGTTCATTTGCTGAAAACCAACAAAACCACGAAAAGTTCTTGTATTTGAAGATAAAATCTTTTTGCTTTGAAGAAGAAAGATCTAGCTGACTGAAATAAGTTCATTCGATGAAAACCAACAAAAATTGACAAGAACCACGAAAGGTTCTTGTATTTTCAGATAAAACCTTCCGCTATTAAAGAAAAAACTTTGAGCTCGCTGAAATATGTTCATTTGCTGAAAATCAACAAAACCACGAAAAGTTCTTGTATTTGAAGATAAAATCTTTTTGCATTGAGGAAGAAAGATCGAGCTGACTGAAATAAGTTCATTAGATGAAAACCAACAAAAATTGACAAGAACCACGCAAAGTTCTTGTATTTTCAGATAAAATCTGACGCTATTGAAGAAAAAACTTCTAGCTCGCTGAAATATGTTCATTTGCTGAAAACCAACAAAACCACGAAAAGTTCTTGTATTTGAAGATAAAATCTTTTTGCTTTGAAGAAGAAAGATCTAGCTGACTGAAACAAGTTCATTAGATGAAAACCAACAAAAATTGACAAGAACCACGAAAAGTTCTTGTATTTTAAGATAAAATCTGACGCTATTAAAGAAAAAACTTTGAGCTCGCTGAAATATGTTCATTTGCTGAAAATCAACAAAACCACGAAAAGTTCTTGTATTTGAAGATAAAATCTTTTTGCATTAAAGAAGAAAGATCTAGCTGACTGAAACAAGTTCATTAGATGAAAACCAACAAAAATTGACAAGAACCACGAAAAGTTCTTGTATTTTAAGATAAAATCTGACGCTATTAAAGAAAAAACTTCTTGCTCGCTGAAATATGTTCATTTGCTGAAAATCAACAAAACCACGAAAAGTTCTTGTATTTGAAGATAAAATCTTTTTGCATTAAAGAAGAAAGATCTAGCTGACTGAAACAAGTTCATTAGATGAAAACCAACAAAAATTGACAAGAACCACGAAAAGTTCTTGTATTTTAAGATAAAATCTGACGCTATTAAAGAAAAAACTTCTCGCTCGCTGAAATATGTTCATTTGCTGAAAATTAACAAAACCACGAAAAGTTCTTGTATTTGAAGATAAAATCTTTTTGCTTTGAGGTAGAAAGATCGAGCTGACTGAAAGAAGTTCTTCAGATCAAAACCAACAAAAATTGACAAGAACCACGAAAAGTTCTTGTATTTTAAGATAAAATCTGACGCTATTGAAGAAAAAACTTCTAGCTCGCTGAAATATGTTCATTTGCTGAAAACCAACAAAACCACGAAAAGTTCTTGTATTTGAAGATAAAATCTTTTTGCTTTGAAGAAGAAAGATCTAGCTGACTGAAATAAGTTCATTAGATGAAAACCAACAAAAATTGACAAGAACCACGAAAAGTTCTTGTATTTTAAGATAAAATCTTCCGCTATTAAAGAAAAAACTTTCAGCTCGCTGAAATATGTTCATTTGCTGAAAATCAACAAAACCACGAAAACTTTGAGCTCGCTGAAATATGTTCATTTGCTGAAAATCAACAAAACCACGAAAAGTTCTTGTATTTGAAGATAAAATCTTTTTGCATTAAAGAAGAAAGATCTAGCTGACTGAAATAAGTTCATTAGATGAAAACCAACAAAAATTGACAAGAACCACGAAAAGTTCTTGTATTTTAAGATAAAATCTGACGCTATTGAAGAAAAAACTTCAAGCTCGCTGAAATATGTTCATTTGCTGAAAACCAACAAAACCACGAAAAGTTCTTGAATTTGAAGATAAAATCTTTTTGCTTTGAAGAAGAAAGATCTCGCTGACTGAAATAAGTTCATTAGATGAAAACCAACAAAAATTGACAAGAACCACGAAAAGTTCTTGTATTTTAAGATAAAATCTTCCGCTTGAAGAAAAAACTTTGAGCTCGCTGAAATATGTTAATTTGCTGAAAATCAACAAAACCACGAAAAGTTCTTGTATTTGAAGATAAAATCTTTTTGCATTAAAGAAGAAAGATCTAGCTGACTGAAACAAGTTCATTACATGAAAACCAACAAAAATTGACAAGAACCACGAAAAGTTCTTCTATTTTAAGATAAAATCTGACGCGATTGAAGAAAAAACTTCGAGCTCGCTGAAATATGTTCTTTTGCTGAAAACCAACAAAACCACGAAAAGTTCTTGTATTTGAAGATAAAATCTTTTTGCTTTGAAGAAGAAAGATCTAGCTGACTGAAATAAGTTCATTAGATGAAACCAACAAAAATTGACAAGAACCACGAAAAGTTATTGTATTTTAAGATAAAATCTTCTGCTATTGAAGAAAAAACTTTGAGCTCGCTGAAATATGTTCATTTGCTGAAAATCAACAAAACCACGAAAAGTTCTTGTATTTGAAGATAAAATCTTTTTGCATTAAAGAAGAAAGATCTAGCTGACTGAAACAAGTTCATTAGATGAAAACCAACAAAAATTGACAAGAACCACGAAAAGTTCTTGTATTTTAAGATAAAATCTGACGCGATTGAAGAAAAAACTTCTAGCTCGCTGAAATATGTTCATTTGCTGAAAACCAACAAAACCACGAAAAGTTCTTGTATTTGAAGATAAAATCTTTTTGCTTTGAAGAAGAAAGATCTAGCTGACTGAAATAAGTTCAATAGATGAAAACCAACAAAAATTGACAAGAACCACGAAAAGTTCTTGTATTTTAAGATAAAATCTTCTGCTATCAAAGAAAAAAACTTTGAGCTCGCTGAAATATGTTCATTTGCTGAAAATCAACAAAACCACGAAAAGTTCTTGTATTTGAAGATAAAATCTTTTTGCATTAAAGAAGAAAGATCTAGCTGACTGAAACAAGTTCATTAGATGAAAACCAACAAAAATTGACAAGAACCACGAAAAGTTCTTTTATTTTAAGATAAAATCTGACGCTATTAAAGAAAAAACTTCTTGCTCGCTGAAATATGTTCATTTGCTGAAAATCAACAAAACCACGAAAAGTTCTTGTATTTGAAGATAAAATCTTTTTGCATTAAAGAAGAAAGATCTAGCTGACTGAAACAAGTTCATTAGATGAAAACCAACAAAAATTGACAAGAACCACGAAAAGTTCTTGTATTTTAAGATAAAATCTGACGCTATTGAAGAAAAAACTTCCAGCTCGCTGAAATATGTTCATTTGCTGAAAACCAACAAAACCACGAAAAGTTCTTGTATTTGAAGATAAAATCTTTTTGCTTTGAAGAAGAAAGATCTAGCTGACTGAAATAAGTTCATGAGATGAAAACCAACAAAAATTGACAAGAACCACGAAAAGTTCTTGTATTTTAAGATAAAACCTTCCGCTATTAAAGAAAAAACTTTGAGCTCGCTGAAATATGTTCATTTGCTGAAAATCAACAAAACCACGAAAAGTTCTTGTATTTGAAGATAAAATCTTTTTGCATTGAGGAAGAAAGATCGAGCTGACTGAAATAAGTTCATTAGATGAAAACCAACAAAAATTGACAAGAACCACGCAAAGTTCTTGTATTTTCAGATAAAATCTGACGCTATTGAAGAAAAAACTTCTAGCTCGCTGAAATATGTTCATTTGCTGAAAACCAACAAAACCACGAAAAGTTCTTGTATTTGAAGATAAAATCTTTTTGCTTTGAAGAAGAAAGATCTAACTGACTGAAACAAGTTCATTAGATGAAAACCAACAAAAATTGACAAGAACCACGAAAAGTTCTTGTATTTTAAAATAAAATCTGACGCTATTAAAGAAAAAACTTTGAGCTCGCTGAAATATGTTCATTTGCTGAAAATCAACAAAACCACGAAAAGTTCTTGTATTTGAAGATAAAATCTTTTTGCATTAAAGAAGAAAGATCTAGCTGACTGAAACAAGTTCATTAGATGAAAACCAACAAAAATTGACAAGAACCACGAAAAGTTCTTGTATTTTAAGATAAAATCTGACGCTATTAAAGAAAAAACTTCTTGCTCGCTGAAATATGTTCATTTGCTGAAAATCAACAAAACCACGAAAAGTTCTTGTATTTGAAGATAAAATCTTTTTGCATTAAAGAAGAAAGATCTAGCTGACTGAAACAAGTTCATTAGATGAAAACCAACAAAAATTGACAAGAACCACGAAAAGTTCTTGTATTTTAAGATAAAATCTGACGCTATTAAAGAAAAAACTTCTCGCTCGCTGAAATATGTTCATTTGCTGAAAATTAACAAAACCACGAAAAGTTCTTGTATTTGAAGATAAAATCTTTTTGCTTTGAGGTAGAAAGATCGAGCTGACTGAAAGAAGTTCTTCAGATCAAAACCAACAAAAATTGACAAGAACCACGAAAAGTTCTTGGATTTTAAGATAAAATCTGACGCTATTGAAGAAAAAACTTCAAGCTCGCTGAAATATGTTCATTTGCTGAAAACCAACAAAACCACGAAAAGTTCTTGAATTTGAAGATAAAATCTTTTTGCTTTGAAGAAGAAAGATCCAGCTGACTGAAATAAGTTCATTCGATGAAAACCAACAAAAATTGACAAGAACCACGCAAAGTTCTTGTATTTTCAGATAAAATCTGACGCTATTGAAGAAAAAACTTCTAGCTCGCTGAAATATGTTCATTTGCTGAAAACCAACAAAACCACGAAAAGTTCTTGTATTTGAAGATAAAATCTTTTTGCATTAAAGAAGAAAGATCTAGCTGACTGAAACAAGTTCATTAGATGAAAACCAACAAAAATTGACAAGAACCACGAAAAGTTCTTGTATTTTAAGATAAATTCTGACGCTATTGAAGAAAAAAATTCAAGCTCGCTGAAATATGTTCATTTGCTGAAAACCAACAAAACCACGAAAAGTTCTTGCATTTGAAGATAAAATCTTTTTGCTTTGAAGAAGAAAGATCCAGCTGACTGAAATAAGTTCATTAGATGAAAACCAACAAAAATTGACAAGATCGACGAAAAGTTCTTGTATTTTAAGAAAAAATCTGACGCGATTGAAGAAAAAACTTCTAGCTCGCTGAAATATGTTCATTTGCTGAAAACCAACAAAACCACGAAAAGTTCTTGTATTTGAAGATAAAATCTTTTGCTTTGAAGAAGAAAGATCTAGCTGACTGAAATAAGTTCATTAGATGAAAACCAACAAAAATTGACAAGAACCACGAAAAGTTCTTGTATTTTAAGATAAAATCTTCCGCTATTAAAGAAAAAACTTTGAGCTCGCTGAAATATGTTCATTTGCTGAAAATCAACAAAACCACGAAAAGTTCTTGTATTTGAAGATAAAATCTTTTTGCATTAAAGAAGAAAGATCTAGCTGACTGAAACAAGTTCATTAGATGAAAACCAACAAAAATTGACAAGAACCACGAAAAGTTCTTGTATTTTAAGATAAAATCTGACGCGATTGAAGAAAAAACTTCTAGCTCGCTGAAATATGTTCATTTGCTGAAAACCAACAAAACCACAAAAAGTTCTTGTATTTGAAGATAAAATCTTTTTGCATTAAAGAAGAAAGATCTAGCTGACTGAAACAAGTTCATTAGATGAAAACCAACAAAAATTGACAAGAACCACGAAAAGTTCTTGTATTTTAAGATAAATTCTGACGCTATTGAAGAAAAAAATTCAAGCTCGCTGAAATATGTTCATTTGCTGAAAACCAACAAAACCACGAAAAGTTCTTGCATTTGAAGATAAAATCTTTTTGCTTTGAAGAAGAAAGATCCAGCTGACTGAAATAAGTTCATTAGATGAAAACCAACAAAAATTGACAAGATCCACGAAAAGTTCTTGTATTTTAAGACAAAATCTGACGCGATTGAAGAAAAAACTTCTAGCTCGCTGAAATATGTTCATTTGCTGAAAACCAACAAAACCACGAAAAGTTCTTGTATTTGAAGATAAAATCTTTTGCTTTGAAGAAGAAAGATCTAGCTGACTGAAATAAGTTCATTAGATGAAAACCAACAAAAATTGACAAGAACCACGAAAAGTTCTTGTATTTTAAGATAAAATCTTCCGCTATTAAAGAAAAAACTTTGAGCTCGCTGAAATATGTTCATTTGCTGAAAATCAACAAAACCACGAAAAGTTCTTGTATTTGAAGATAAAATCTTTTTGCATTAAAGAAGAAAGATCTAGCTGACTGAAACAAGTTCATTAGATGAAAACCAACAAAAATTGACAAGAACCACGAAAAGTTCTTGTATTTTAAGATAAAATCTGACGCGATTGAAGAAAAAACTTCTAGCTCGCTGAAATATGTTCATTTGCTGAAAACCAACAAAACCACGAAAAGTTCTTGTATTTGAAGATAAAATCTTTTTGCTTTGAAGAAGAAAGATCTAGCTGACTGAAATAAGTTCATTAGATGAAAACCAACAAAAATTGACAAGAACCACGAAAAGTTCTTGTATTTTAAGATAAAATCTTCTGCTATTAAAGAAAAAACTTTGAGCTCGCTGAAATATGTTAATTTGCTGAAAATCAACAAAACCACGAAAAGTTCTTGTATTTGAAGATAAAATCTTTTTGCCTTAAAGAAGAAAGATCCAGCTGACTGAAACAAGTTCATTAGATGAAAAACAACAAAAATTGACAAGAACCACGAAAAGTTCTTGTATTTTAAGATAAAATCTGACGCTATTAAAGAAAAAACTTCTTGCTCGCTGAAATATGTTCATTTGCTGAAAATCAACAAAACCACGAAAAGTTCTTGTATTTGAAGATAAAATCTTTTTGCATTAAAGAAGAAAGATCTAGCTGACTGAAACAAGTTCATTAGATGAAAACCAACAAAAATTGACAAGAACCACGAAAAGTTCTTGTATTTTAAGATAAAATCTGACGCTATTAAAGAAAAAACTTCTCGCTCGCTGAAATATGTTCATTTGCTGAAAATTAACAAAACCACGAAAAGTTCTTGTATTTGAAGATAAAATCTTTTTGCTTTGAGGTAGAAAGATCGAGCTGACTGAAAGAAGTTCTTCAGATCAAAACCAACAAAAATTGACAAGAATCACGAAAAGTTCTTGTATTTTAAGATAAAATCTGACGCTATTGAAGAAAAAACTTCAAGCTCGCTGAAATATGTTCATTTGCTGAAAACCAACAAAACCACGAAAAGTTCTTGAATTTGAAGATAAAATCTTTTTGCTTTGAAGAAGAAAGATCCAGCTGACTGAAATAAGTTCATTCGATGAAAACCAACAAAAATTGACAAGAACCACGAAAAGTTCTTGTATTTTAAGATAAAATCTGACGCTGTTGAAGAAAAAACTTCTAGCTCGCTGAAATATGTTCATTTGCTGAAAACCAACAAAACCACGAAAAGTTCTTGTATTTGAAGATAAAATCTTTTTGCATTAAAGAAGAAAGATCTAGCTGACTGAAACAAGTTCATTAGATGAAAACCAACAAAAATTGACAAGAACCACGAAAAGTTCTTGTATTTTAAGATAAAATCTGACGCTATTAAAGAAAAAACTTCTCGCTCGCTGAAATATGTTCATTTGCTGAAAATTAACAAAACCACGAAAAGTTCTTGTATTTGAAGATAAAATCTTTTTGCTTTGAGGTAGAAAGATCGAGCTGACTGAAAGAAGTTCTTCAGATCAAAACCAACAAAAATTGACAAGAACCACGAAAAGTTCTTGGATTTTAAGATAAAATCTGACGCTATTGAAGAAAAAACTTCAAGCTCGCTGAAATATGTTCATTTGCTGAAAACCAACAAAACCACGAAAAGTTCTTGAATTTGAAGATAAAATCTTTTTGCTTTGAAGAAGAAAGATCCAGCTGACTGAAATAAGTTCATTCGATGAAAACCAACAAAAATTGACAAGAACCACGCAAAGTTCTTGTATTTTCAGATAAAATCTGACGCTATTGAAGAAAAAACTTCTAGCTCGCTGAAATATGTTCATTTGCTGAAAACCAACAAAACCACGAAAAGTTCTTGTATTTGAAGATAAAATCTTTTTGCATTAAAGAAGAAAGATCTAGCTGACTGAAACAAGTTCATTAGATGAAAACCAACAAAAATTGACAAGAACCACGAAAAGTTCTTGTATTTTAAGATAAATTCTGACGCTATTGAAGAAAAAAATTCAAGCTCGCTGAAATATGTTCATTTGCTGAAAACCAACAAAACCACGAAAAGTTCTTGCATTTGAAGATAAAATCTTTTTGCTTTGAAGAAGAAAGATCCAGCTGACTGAAATAAGTTCATTAGATGAAAACCAACAAAAATTGACAAGATCGACGAAAAGTTCTTGTATTTTAAGAAAAAATCTGACGCGATTGAAGAAAAAACTTCTAGCTCGCTGAAATATGTTCATTTGCTGAAAACCAACAAAACCACGAAAAGTTCTTGTATTTGAAGATAAAATCTTTTGCTTTGAAGAAGAAAGATCTAGCTGACTGAAATAAGTTCATTAGATGAAAACCAACAAAAATTGACAAGAACCACGAAAAGTTCTTGTATTTTAAGATAAAATCTTCCGCTATTAAAGAAAAAACTTTGAGCTCGCTGAAATATGTTCATTTGCTGAAAATCAACAAAACCACGAAAAGTTCTTGTATTTGAAGATAAAATCTTTTTGCATTAAAGAAGAAAGATCTAGCTGACTGAAACAAGTTCATTAGATGAAAACCAACAAAAATTGACAAGAACCACGAAAAGTTCTTGTATTTTAAGATAAAATCTGACGCGATTGAAGAAAAAACTTCTAGCTCGCTGAAATATGTTCATTTGCTGAAAACCAACAAAACCACAAAAAGTTCTTGTATTTGAAGATAAAATCTTTTTGCATTAAAGAAGAAAGATCTAGCTGACTGAAACAAGTTCATTAGATGAAAACCAACAAAAATTGACAAGAACCACGAAAAGTTCTTGTATTTTAAGATAAATTCTGACGCTATTGAAGAAAAAAATTCAAGCTCGCTGAAATATGTTCATTTGCTGAAAACCAACAAAACCACGAAAAGTTCTTGCATTTGAAGATAAAATCTTTTTGCTTTGAAGAAGAAAGATCCAGCTGACTGAAATAAGTTCATTAGATGAAAACCAACAAAAATTGACAAGATCCACGAAAAGTTCTTGTATTTTAAGACAAAATCTGACGCGATTGAAGAAAAAACTTCTAGCTCGCTGAAATATGTTCATTTGCTGAAAACCAACAAAACCACGAAAAGTTCTTGTATTTGAAGATAAAATCTTTTGCTTTGAAGAAGAAAGATCTAGCTGACTGAAATAAGTTCATTAGATGAAAACCAACAAAAATTGACAAGAACCACGAAAAGTTCTTGTATTTTAAGATAAAATCTTCCGCTATTAAAGAAAAAACTTTGAGCTCGCTGAAATATGTTCATTTGCTGAAAATCAACAAAACCACGAAAAGTTCTTGTATTTGAAGATAAAATCTTTTTGCATTAAAGAAGAAAGATCTAGCTGACTGAAACAAGTTCATTAGATGAAAACCAACAAAAATTGACAAGAACCACGAAAAGTTCTTGTATTTTAAGATAAAATCTGACGCGATTGAAGAAAAAACTTCTAGCTCGCTGAAATATGTTCATTTGCTGAAAACCAACAAAACCACGAAAAGTTCTTGTATTTGAAGATAAAATCTTTTTGCTTTGAAGAAGAAAGATCTAGCTGACTGAAATAAGTTCATTAGATGAAAACCAACAAAAATTGACAAGAACCACGAAAAGTTCTTGTATTTTAAGATAAAATCTTCTGCTATTAAAGAAAAAACTTTGAGCTCGCTGAAATATGTTAATTTGCTGAAAATCAACAAAACCACGAAAAGTTCTTGTATTTGAAGATAAAATCTTTTTGCCTTAAAGAAGAAAGATCCAGCTGACTGAAACAAGTTCATTAGATGAAAAACAACAAAAATTGACAAGAACCACGAAAAGTTCTTGTATTTTAAGATAAAATCTGACGCTATTAAAGAAAAAACTTCTTGCTCGCTGAAATATGTTCATTTGCTGAAAATCAACAAAACCACGAAAAGTTCTTGTATTTGAAGATAAAATCTTTTTGCATTAAAGAAGAAAGATCTAGCTGACTGAAACAAGTTCATTAGATGAAAACCAACAAAAATTGACAAGAACCACGAAAAGTTCTTGTATTTTAAGATAAAATCTGACGCTATTAAAGAAAAAACTTCTCGCTCGCTGAAATATGTTCATTTGCTGAAAATTAACAAAACCACGAAAAGTTCTTGTATTTGAAGATAAAATCTTTTTGCTTTGAGGTAGAAAGATCGAGCTGACTGAAAGAAGTTCTTCAGATCAAAACCAACAAAAATTGACAAGAATCACGAAAAGTTCTTGTATTTTAAGATAAAATCTGACGCTATTGAAGAAAAAACTTCAAGCTCGCTGAAATATGTTCATTTGCTGAAAACCAACAAAACCACGAAAAGTTCTTGAATTTGAAGATAAAATCTTTTTGCTTTGAAGAAGAAAGATCCAGCTGACTGAAATAAGTTCATTCGATGAAAACCAACAAAAATTGACAAGAACCACGAAAAGTTCTTGTATTTTAAGATAAAATCTGACGCTGTTGAAGAAAAAACTTCTAGCTCGCTGAAATATGTTCATTTGCTGAAAACCAACAAAACCACGAAAAGTTCTTGTATTTGAAGATAAAATCTTTTTGCTTTGAAGAAGAAAGATCTAGCTGACTGAAATAAGTTCATTCGATGAAAACCAACAAAAATTGACAAGAACCACGAAAGGTTCTTGTATTTTAAGATAAAATCTGACGCTATTAAAGAAAAAACTTTGAGCTCGCTGAAATATGTTCATTTGCTGAAAATCAACAAAACCACGAAAAGTTCTTGTATTTGAAGATGAAATCTTTTTGCATTAAAGAAGAAAGATCTAGCTGACTGAAACAAGTTCATTGGTTGAAAACCAACAAAAATTGACAAGAACCACGAAAAGTTCTTGTATTTTAAGATAAAATCTGACGCGATTGAAGAAAAAACTTCTAGTTCGCTGAAATATGTTCATTTGCTGAAAACCAACAAAACCACGAAAAGTTCTTGTATTTGAAGATAAAATCTTTTTGCTTTGCAGAAGAAAGATCTAGCTGACTGAAATAAGTTCATCAGATGAAAACCAACAAAAATTGACAAGAACCACGAAAAGTTCTTGTATTTTAAGATAAAATCTTCTGCTATTAAAGAAAAAACTTTCAGCTCGCTGAAATATGTTCATTTGCTGAAAATCAACAAAACCACGAAAAGTTCTTGTATTTGAAGATAAATTCTTTTTGCATTAAAGAAGAAAGATCTCGCTGACTGAAACAAGTTCATTCGATGAAAACCAACAAAAATTGACAAGAACCACGAAAAGTTCTTGTATTTTAAGATAAAATCTGACGCTATTAAAGAAAAAACTTCTTGCTCGCTGAAATATGTTCATTTGCTGAAAATCAACAAAACCACGAAAAGTTCTTGTATTTGAAGATAAAATCTTTTTGCATTAAAGAAGAAAGATCTAGCTGACTGAAACAAGTTCATTAGATGAAAACCAACAAAAATTGACAAGAACCACGAAAAGTTCTTGTATTTTAAGATAAAATCTGACGCTATTAAAGAAAAAACTTCTCGCTCGCTGAAATATGTTCATTTGCTGAAAATTCACAAAACCAGGAAAAGTTCTTGTATTTGAAGATAAAATCTTTTTGCTTTGAGGTAGAAAGATCGAGCTGACTGAAAGAAGTTCTTCAGATCAAAACCAACAAAAATTGACAAGAACCACGAAAAGTTCTTGTATTTTAAGATAAAATCTGACGCTATTGAAGAAAAAACTTCAAGCTCGCTGAAATATGTTCATTTGCTGAAAACCAACAAAACCACGAAAAGTTCTTGAATTTGAAGATAAAATCTTTTTGCTTTGAAGAAGAAAGATCCAGCTGACTGAAATAAGTTCATTCGATGAAAACCAACAAAAATTGACAAGAACCACGAAAAGTTCTTGTATTTTAAGATAAAATCTGACGCTATTGAAGAAAAAACTTCTAGCTCGCTGAAATATGTTCATTTGCTGAAAACCAACAAAACCACGAAAAGTTCTTGTATTTGAAGATAAAATCTTTTTGCTTTGAAGAAGAAAGATCCAGCTGACTGAAATAAGTTCATTAGATGAAAACCAACAAAAATTGACAAGAACCACGAAAAGTTCTTGTATTTTAAGATAAAATCTGACGCTATTGAAGAAAAAACTTCAAGCTCGCTGAAATATGTTCATTTGCTGAAAATCAAGAAAACCACGAAAAGTTCTTGAATTTGAAGATAAAATCTTTTTGCTTTGAAGAAGAAAGATCCAGCTGACTGAAATAAGTTCATTCGATGAAAACCAACAAAAATTGACAAGAACCACGAAAAGTTCTTGTATTTTAAGATAAAATCTGACGCTATTAAAGAAAAAACTTTGAGCTCGCTGAAATATGTTCATTTGCTGAAAATCAACAAAACCACGAAAAGTTCTTGTATTTGAAGATGAAATCTTTTTGCATTAAAGAAGAAAGATCTAGCTGACTGAAACAAGTTCATTGGTTGAAAACCAACAAAAATTGACAAGAACCACGAAAAGTTCTTGTATTTTAAGATAAAATCTGACGCGATTGAAGAAAAAACTTCTAGTTCGCTGAAATATGTTCATTTGCTGAAAACCAACAAAACCACGAAAAGTTCTTGTATTTGAAGATAAAATCTTTTTGCTTTGAAGAAGAAAGATCTAGCTGACTGAAATAAGTTCATCAGATGAAAACCAACAAAAATTGACAAGAACCACGAAAAGTTCTTGTATTTTAAGATAAAATCTTCTGATATTAAAGAAAAAACTTTCAGCTCGCTGAAATATGTTCATTTGCTGAAAATCAACAAAACCACGAAAAGTTCTTGTATTTGAAGATAAATTCTTTTTGCATTAAAGAAGAAAGATCTCGCTGACTGAAACAAGTTCATTCGATGAAAACCAACAAAAATTGACAAGAACCACGAAAAGTTCTTGTATTTTAAGATAAAATCTGACGCTATTAAAGAAAAAACTTCTTGCTCGCTGAAATATGTTCATTTGCTGAAAATCAACAAAACCACGAAAAGTTCTTGTATTTGAAGATAAAATCTTTTTGCATTAAAGAAGAAAGATCTAGCTGACTGAAACAAGTTCATTAGATGAAAACCAACAAAAATTGACAAGAACCACGAAAAGTTCTTGTATTTTAAGATAAAATCTGACGCTATTAAAGAAAAAACTTCTCGCTCGCTGAAATATGTTCATTTGCTGAAAATTCACAAAACCAGGAAAAGTTCTTGTATTTGAAGATAAAATCTTTTTGCTTTGAGGTAGAAAGATCGAGCTGACTGAAAGAAGTTCTTCAGATCAAAACCAACAAAAATTGACAAGAACCACGAAAAGTTCTTGTATTTTAAGATAAAATCTGACGCTATTGAAGAAAAAACTTCTAGCTCGCTGAAATATGTTCATTTGCTGAAAACCAACAAAACCACGAAAAGTTCTTGAATTTGAAGATAAAATCTTTTTGCTTTGAAGAAGAAAGATCCAGCTGACTGAAATAAGTTCATTCGATGAAAACCAACAAAAACTGACAAGAACCACGAAAAGTTCTTGTATTTTAAGATAAAATCTGACGCTATTGAAGAAAAAACTTCTAGCTCGCTGAAATATGTTCATTTGCTGAAAACCAACAAAACCACGAAAAGTTCTTGTATTTGAAGATAAAATCTTTTTGCTTTGAAGAAGAAAGATCCAGCTGACTGAAATAAGTTCATTAGATGAAAACCAACAAAAATTGACAAGAACCACGAAAAGTTCTTGTATTTTAAGATAAAATCTGACGCTATTAAAGAAAAAACTTCTTGCTCGCTGAAATATGTTCATTTGCTGAAAATCAACAAAACCACGAAAAGTTCTTGTATTTGAAGATAAAATCTTTTTGCATTAAAGAAGAAAGATCTAGCTGACTGAAACAAGTTCATTAGATGAAAACCAACAAAAATTGACAAGAACCACGAAAAGTTCTTGTATTTTAAGAAAAAATCTGACGCTATTAAAGAAAAAACTTCTCGCTCGCTGAAATATGTTCATTTGCTGAAAATTCACAAAACCACGAAAAGTTCTTGTATTTGAAGATAAAATCTTTTTGCTTTGAGGTAGAAAGATCGAGCTGACTGAAAGAAGTTCTTCAGATGAAAACCAACAAAAATTGACAAGAACCACGAAAAGTTCTTGTATTTTAAGATAAAATCTGACGCTATTGAAGAAAAAACTTCTAGCTCGCTGAAATATGTTAATTTGCTGAAAACCAACAAAACCACGAAAAGTTCTTGTATTTGAAGATAAAATCTTTTTGCTTTGAAGAAGAAAGATCTAGCTGACTGAAATAAGTTCATGAGATGAAAACCATCAAAAATTGACAAGAACCACGAAAGGTTCTTGTATTTTAAGATAAAACCTTCCGCTATTAAAGAAAAAACTTTGAGCTCGCTGAAATATGTTCATTTGCTGAAAATCAACAAAACCACGAAAAGTTCTTGTATTTGAAGATAAAACCTTTTTGCATTGAGGAAGAAAGATCGAGCTGACTGAAATAAGTTCATTAGATGAAAACCAACAAAAATTGACAAGAACCACGCAAAGTTCTTGTATTTTAAGATAAAATCTGACGCTATTGAAGAAAAAACTTCTAGCTCCCTGAAATATGTTCATTTGCTGAAAACCAACAAAACCACGAAAAGTTCTTGTATTTGAAGATAAAATCTTTTTGCTTTGAAGAAGAAAGATCTAGCTGACTGAAACAAGTTCATTAGATGAAAACCAACAAAAATTGACAAGAACCACGAAAAGTTCTTGTGTTTTAAGATAAAATCTGACGCTATTAAAGAAAAAACTTCAAGCGCGCTGAAATATGTTCATTTGCTGAAAATTAACTAAAACCACGAAAAGTTCTTGTATTTGAAGATAAAATCTTTTTGCTTTGAGGTAGAAAGATCGAGCTGACTGAAAGAAGTTCATCAGATCAAAACCAACAAAAATTGAGAAGAACCACGAAAAGTTCTTGTATTTTAAGATAAAATCTGACGCTATTGAAGAAAAAACTTCAAGCGCGCTGAAATATGTTCATTTGCTGAAAATCAACAAAACCACGAAAAGTTCTTGTATTTGAAGATAAATTCTTTTTGCATTAAAGAAGAAAGATCTCGCTGACTGAAACAAGTTCATTCGATGAAAACCAACAAAAATTGACAAGAACCACGAAAAGTTCTTGTATTTGAAGATAAAATCTTTTTGCATTAAAGAAGAAAGATCTAGCTGACTGAAACAAGTTCATTAGATGAAAACCAACAAAAATTGACAAGAACCACGAAAAGTTCTTGTATTTTAAGATAAATTCTGACGCTATTGAAGAAAAAAATTCAAGCTCGCTGAAATATGTTCATTTGCTGAAAACCAACAAAACCACGAAAAGTTCTTGCATTTGAAGATAAAATCTTTTTGCTTTGAAGAAGAAAGATCCAGCTGACTGAAATAAGTTCATTCGATGAAAACCAACAAAAATTGACAAGAACCACGCAAAGTTCTTGTATTTTCAGATAAAATCTGACGCGATTGAAGAAAAAACTTCCAGCTCGCTGAAATATGTTCATTTGCTGAAAACCAACAAAACCACGAAAAGTTCTTGTATTTGAAGATAAAATCTTTTGCTTTGAAGAAGAAAGATCTAGCTGACTGAAATAAGTTCATTAGATGAAAACCAACAAAAATTGACAAGAACCACGAAAAGTTCTTGTATTTTAAGATAAAATCTTCCGCTATTAAAGAAAAAACTTTGAGCTCGCTGAAATATGTTCATTTGCTGAAAATCAACAAAACCACGAAAAGTTCTTGTATTTGAAGATAAAATCTTTTTGCATTAAAGAAGAAAGATCTAGCTGACTGAAACAAGTTCATTAGATGAAAACCAACAAAAATTGACAAGAACCACGAAAAGTTCTTGTATTTTAAGATAAAATCTGACGCGATTGAAGAAAAAACTTCTAGCTCGCTGAAATATGTTCATTTGCTGAAAACCAACAAAACCACGAAAAGTTCTTGTATTTGAAGATAAAATCTTTTTGCATTAAAGAAGAAAGATCTAGCTGACTGAAACAAGTTCATTAGATGAAAACCAACAAAAATTGACAAGAACCACGAAAAGTTCTTGTATTTTAAGATAAATTCTGACGCTATTGAAGAAAAAAATTCAAGCTCGCTGAAATATGTTCATTTGCTGAAAACCAACAAAACCACGAACAGTTCTTGCATTTGAAGATAAAATCTTTTTGCTTTGAAGAAGAAAGATCCAGCTGACTGAAATAAGTTCATTAGATGAAAACCAACAAAAATTGACAAGATCCACGAGAAGTTCTTGTATTTTAAGACAAAATCTGAAGCGATTGAAGAAAAAACTTCTCGCTCGCTGAAATATGTTCATTTGCTGAAAACCAACAAAACCAAGAAAAGTTCTTGTATTTGAAGATAAAATCTTTTGCTTTGAAGAAGAAAGATCTAGCTGACTGAAATAAGTTCATTAGATGAAAACCAACAAAAATTGACAAGAACCACGAAAAGTTCTTGTATTTTAAGATAAAATCTTCCGCTATTAAAGAAAAAACTTTGAGCTCGCTGAAATATGTTCATTTGCTGAAAATCAACAAAACCACGAAAAGTTCTTGTATTTGAAGATAAAATCTTTTTGCATTAAAGAAGAAAGATCTAGCTGACTGAAACAAGTTCATTAGATGAAAACCAACAAAAATTGACAAGAACCACGAAAAGTTCTTGTATTTTAAGATAAAATCTGACGCGATTGAAGAAAAAACTTCTAGCTCGCTGAAATATGTTCATTTGCTGAAAACCAACAAAACCACGAAAAGTTCTTGTATTTGAAGATAAAATCTTTTTGCTTTGAAGAAGAAAGATCTAGCTGACTGAAATAAGTTCATTAGATGAAAACCAACAAAAATTGACAAGAACCACGAAAAGTTCTTGTATTTTAAGATAAAATCTTCTGCTATTGAAGAAAAAAATTCAAGCTCGCTGAAATATGTTCATTTGCTGAAAACCAACAAAACCACGAACAGTTCTTGCATTTGAAGATAAAATCTTTTTGCTTTGAAGAAGAAAGATCCAGCTGACTGAAATAAGTTCATTAGATGAAAACCAACAAAAATTGACAAGATCCACGAAAAGTTCTTGTATTTTAAGACAAAATCTGACGCGATTGAAGAAAAAACTTCTCGCTCGCTGAAATATGTTCATTTGCTGAAAACCAACAAAACCAAGAAAAGTTCTTGTATTTGAAGATAAAATCTTTTGCTTTGAAGAAGAAAGATCTAGCTGACTGAAATAAGTTCATTAGATGAAAACCAACAAAAATTGACAAGAACCACGAAAAGTTCTTGTATTTTAAGATAAAATCTTCCGCTATTAAAGAAAAAACTTTGAGCTCGCTGAAATATGTTCATTTGCTGAAAATCAACAAAACCACGAAAAGTTCTTGTATTTGAAGATAAAATCTTTTTGCATTAAAGAAGAAAGATCTAGCTGACTGAAACAAGTTCATTAGATGAAAACCAACAAAAATTGACAAGAACCACGAAAAGTTCTTGTATTTTAAGATAAAATCTGACGCGATTGAAGAAAAAACTTCTAGCTCGCTGAAATATGTTCATTTGCTGAAAACCAACAAAACCACGAAAAGTTCTTGTATTTGAAGATAAAATCTTTTTGCTTTGAAGAAGAAAGATCTAGCTGACTGAAATAAGTTCATTAGATGAAAACCAACAAAAATTGACAAGAACCACGAAAAGTTCTTGTATTTTAAGATAAAATCTTCTGCTATTAAAGAAAAAACTTTGAGCTCGCTGAAATATGTTAATTTGCTGAAAATCAACAAAACCACGAAAAGTTCTTGTATTTGAAGATAAAATCTTTTTGCCTTAAAGAAGAAAGATCTAGCTGACTGAAACAAGTTCATTAGATGAAAAACAACAAAAATTGACAAGAACCACGAAAAGTTCTTGTATTTTAAGATAAAATCTGACGCTATTAAAGAAAAAACTTCTTGCTCGCTGAAATATGTTCATTTGCTGAAAATCAACAAAACCACGAAAAGTTCTTGTATTTGAAGATAAAATCTTTTTGCATTAAAGAAGAAAGATCTAGCTGACTGAAACAAGTTCATTAGATGAAAACCAACAAAAATTGACAAGAACCACGAAAAGTTCTTGTATTTTAAGATAAAATCTGACGCTATTAAAGAAAAAACTTCTCGCTCGCTGAAATATGTTCATTTGCTGAAAATTAACAAAACCACGAAAAGTTCTTGTATTTGAAGATAAAATCTTTTTGCTTTGAGGTAGAAAGATCGAGCTGACTGAAAGAAGTTCTTCAGATCAAAACCAACAAAAATTGACAAGAATCACGAAAAGTTCTTGTATTTTAAGATAAAATCTGACGCTATTGAAGAAAAAACTTCAAGCTCGCTGAAATATGTTCATTTGCTGAAAACCAACAAAACCACGAAAAGTTCTTGAATTTGAAGATAAAATCTTTTTGCTTTGAAGAAGAAAGATCCAGCTGACTGAAATAAGTTCATTCGATGAAAACCAACAAAAATTGACAAGAACCACGAAAGGTTCTTGTATTTTAAGATAAAATCTGACGCTATTAAAGAAAAAACTTTGAGCTCGCTGAAATATGTTCATTTGCTGAAAATCAACAAAACCACGAAAAGTTCTTGTATTTGAAGATGAAATCTTTTTGCATTAAAGAAGAAAGATCTAGCTGACTGAAACAAGTTCATTGGTTGAAAACCAACAAAAATTGACAAGAACCACGAAAAGTTCTTGTATTTTAAGATAAAATCTGACGCGATTGAAGAAAAAACTTCTAGTTCGCTGAAATATGTTCATTTGCTGAAAACCAACAAAACCACGAAAAGTTCTTGTATTTGAAGATAAAATCTTTTTGCATTAAAGAAGAAAGATCTCGCTGACTGAAACAAGTTCATTCGATGAAAACCAACAAAAATTGACAAGAACCACGAAAAGTTCTTGTATTTTAAGATAAAATCTGACGCTATTAAAGAAAAAACTTCTTGCTCGCTGAAATATGTTCATTTGCTGAAAATCAACAAAACCACGAAAAGTTCTTGTATTTGAAGATAAAATCTTTTTGCATTAAAGAAGAAAGATCTAGCTGACTGAAACAAGTTCATTAGATGAAAACCAACAAAAATTGACAAGAACCACGAAAAGTTCTTGTATTTTAAGATAAAATCTGACGCTATTAAAGAAAAAACTTCTCGCTCGCTGAAATATGTTCATTTGCTGAAAATTCACAAAACCAGGAAAAGTTCTTGTATTTGAAGATAAAATCTTTTTGCTTTGAGGTAGAAAGATCGAGCTGACTGAAAGAAGTTCTTCAGATCAAAACCAACAAAAATTGACAAGAACCACGAAAAGTTCTTGTATTTTAAGATAAAATCTGACGCTATTGAAGAAAAAACTTCAAGCTCGCTGAAATATGTTCATTTGCTGAAAACCAAGAAAACCACGAAAAGTTCTTGAATTTGAAGATAAAATCTTTTTGCTTTGAAGAAGAAAGATCCAGCTGACTGAAATAAGTTCATTCGATGAAAACCAACAAAAATTGACAAGAACCACGAAAAGTTCTTGTATTTTAAGATAAAATCTGACGCTATTGAAGAAAAAACTTCTAGCTCGCTGAAATATGTTCATTTGCTGAAAACCAACAAAACCACGAAAAGTTCTTGTATTTGAAGATAAAATCTTTTTGCTTTGAAGAAGAAAGATCCAGCTGACTGAAATAAGTTCATTAGATGAAAACCAACAAAAATTGACAAGAACCACGAAAAGTTCTTGTATTTTAAGATAAAATCTGACGCTATTGAAGAAAAAACTTCAAGCTCGCTGAAACTTGTTCATTTGCTGAAAATCAACAAAACCACGAAAAGTTCTTGAATTTGAAGATAAAATCTTTTTGCTTTGAAGAAGAAAGATCCAGCTGACTGAAATAAGTTCATTCGATGAAAACCAACAAAAATTGACAAGAACCACGAAAAGTTCTTGTATTTTAAGATAAAATCTGACGCTGTTGAAGAAAAAACTTCTAGCTCGCTGAAATATGTTCATTTGCTGAAAACCAACAAAACCACGAAAAGTTCTTGTATTTGAAGATAAAATCTTTTTGCTTTGAAGAAGAAAGATCTAGCTGACTGAAATAAGTTCATGAGATGAAAACCAACAAAAATTGACAAGAACCACGAAAGGTTCTTGTATTTTAAGATAAAATCTGACGCTATTAAAGAAAAAACTTTGAGCTCGCTGAAATATGTTCATTTGCTGAAAATCAACAAAACCACGAAAAGTTCTTGTATTTGAAGATGAAATCTTTTTGCATTAAAGAAGAAAGATCTAGCTGACTGAAACAAGTTCATTGGTTGAAAACCAACAAAAATTGACAAGAACCACGAAAAGTTCTTGTATTTTAAGATAAAATCTGACGCGATTGAAGAAAAAACTTCTAGTTCGCTGAAATATGTTCATTTGCTGAAAACCAACAAAACCACGAAAAGTTCTTGTATTTGAAGATAAAATCTTTTTGCTTTGAAGAAGAAAGATCTAGCTGACTGAAATAAGTTCATCAGATGAAAACCAACAAAAATTGACAAGAAGCACGAAAAGTTTTTGTATTTTAAGATAAAATCTTCTGCTATTAAAGAAAAAACTTTCAGCTCGCTGAAATATGTTCATTTGCTGAAAATCAACAAAACCACGAAAAGTTCTTGTATTTGAAGATAAATTCTTTTTGCATTAAAGAAGAAAGATCTCGCTGACTGAAACAAGTTCATTCGATGAAAACCAACAAAAATTGACAAGAACCACGAAAAGTTCTTGTATTTTAAGATAAAATCTGACGCTATTAAAGAAAAAACTTCTCGCTCGCTGAAATATGTTCATTTGCTGAAAATTCACAAAACCAGGAAAAGTTCTTGTATTTGAAGATAAAATCTTTTTGCTTTGAGGTAGAAAGATCGAGCTGACTGAAAGAAGTTCTTCAGATCAAAACCAACAAAAATTGACAAGAACCACGAAAAGTTCTTGTATTTTAAGATAAAATCTGACGCTATTGAAGAAAAAACTTCAAGCTCGCTGAAATATGTTCATTTGCTGAAAACCAACAAAACCACGAAAAGTTCTTGAATTTGAAGATAAAATCTTTTTGCTTTGAAGAAGAAAGATCCAGCTGACTGAAATAAGTTCATGAGATGAAAACCAACAAAAATTGACAAGAACCACGAAAAGTTCTTGTATTTTAAGATAAAATCTGACGCTATTGAAGAAAAAACTTCTAGCTCGCTGAAATATGTTCATTTGCTGAAAACCAACAAAACCACGAAAAGTTCTTGTATTTGAAGATAAAATCTTTTTGCTTTGAAGAAGAAAGATCCAGCTGACTGAAATAAGTTCATTAGATGAAAACCAACAAAAATTGACAAGAACCACGAAAAGTTCTTGTATTTTAAGATAAAATCTGACGCTATTAAAGAAAAAACTTCTTGCTCGCTGAAATATGTTCATTTGCTGAAAATCAACAAAACCACGAAAAGTTCTTGTATTTGAAGATAAAATCTTTTTGCATTAAAGAAGAAAGATCTAGCTGACTGAAACAAGTTCATTAGATGAAAACCAACAAAAATTGACAAGAACCACGAAAAGTTCTTGTATTTTAAGATAAAATCTGACGCTATTAAAGAAAAAACTTCTCGCTCGCTGAAATATGTTCATTTGCTGAAAATTCACAAAACCACGAAAAGTTCTTGTATTTGAAGATAAAATCTTTTTGCTTTGAGGTAGAAAGATCGAGCTGACTGAAAGAAGTTCTTCAGATGAAAACCAACAAAAATTGACAAGAACCACGAAAAGTTCTTGTATTTTAAGATAAAATCTGACGCTATTGAAGAAAAAACTTCTAGCTCGCTGAAATATGTTCATTTGCTGAAAACCAACAAAACCACGAAAAGTTCTTGTATTTGAAGATAAAATCTTTTTGCTTTGAAGAAGAAAGATCTAGCTGACTGAAATAAGTTCATGAGATGAAAACCATCAAAAATTGACAAGAACCACGAAAGGTTCTTGTATTTTAAGATAAAACCTTCCGCTATTAAAGAAAAAACTTTGAGCTCGCTGAAATATGTTCATTTGCTGAAAATCAACAAAACCACGAAAAGTTCTTGTATTTGAAGATAAAATCTTTTTGCATTGAGGAAGAAAGATCGAGCTGACTGAAATAAGTTCATTAGATGAAAACCAACAAAAATTGACAAGAACCACGCAAAGTTCTTGTATTTTAAGATAAAATCTGACGCTATTGAAGAAAAAACTTCTAGCTCCCTGAAATATGTTCATTTGCTGAAAACCAACAAAACCACGAAAAGTTCTTGTATTTGAAGATAAAATCTTTTTGCTTTGAAGAAGAAAGATCTAGCTGACTGAAACAAGTTCATTAGATGAAAACCAACAAAAATTGACAAGAACCACGAAAAGTTCTTGTATTTTAAGATAAAATCTGACGCTATTAAAGAAAAAACTTCTCGCTCGCTGAAATATGTTCATTTGCTGAAAATTAACTAAAACCACGAAAAGTTCTTGTATTTGAAGATAAAATCTTTTTGCTTTGAGGTAGAAAGATCGAGCTGACTGAAAGAAGTTCATCAGATCAAAACCAACAAAAATTGAGAAGAACCACGAAAAGTTCTTGTATTTTAAGATAAAATCTGACGCTATTGAAGAAAAAACTTCAAGCGCGCTGAAATATGTTCATTTGCTGAAAATCAACAAAACCACGAAAAGTTCTTGTATTTGAAGATAAATTCTTTTTGCATTAAAGAAGAAAGATCTCGCTGACTGAAACAAGTTCATTCGATGAAAACCAACAAAAATTGACAAGAACCACGAAAAGTTCTTGTATTTTAAGATAAAATCTGACGCTATTAAAGAAAAAACTTCTTGCTCGCTGAAATATGTTCATTTGCTGAAAATCAACAAAACCACGAAAAGTTCTTGTATTTGAAGATAAAATCTTTTTGCATTAAAGAAGAAAGATCTAGCTGACTGAAACAAGTTCATTAGATGAAAACCAACAAAAATTGACAAGAACCACGAAAAGTTCTTATATTTTAAGATAAAATCTGACGCTATTAAAGAAAAAACTTCTCGCTCGCTGAAATATGTTCATTCGCTGAAAATTCACAAAACCAGGAAAAGTTCTTGTATTTGAAGATAAAATCTTTTTGCTTTGAGGTAGAAAGATCGAGCTGACTGAAAGAAGTTCTTCAGATCAAAACCAACAAAAATTGACAAGAACCACGAAAAGTTCTTGTATTTTAAGATAAAATCTGACGCTATTGAAGAAAAAACTTCAAGCTCGCTGAAATATGTTCATTTGCTGAAAACCAACAAAACCACGAAAAGTTCTTGAATTTGAAGATAAAATCTTTTTGCTTTGAAGAAGAAAGATCCAGCTGACTGAAATAAGTTCATTAGATGAAAACCAACAAAAATTGACAAGAACCACGAAAAGTTCTTGTATTTTAAGATAAAATCTGACGCTATTAAAGAAAAAACTTCTTGCTCGCTGAAATATGTTCATTTGCTGAAAATCAACAAAACCACGAAAAGTTCTTGTATTTGAAGATAAAATCTTTTTGCATTAAAGAAGAAAGATCTAGCTGACTGAAACAAGTTCATTAGATGAAAACCAACAAAAATTGACAAGAACCACGAAAAGTTCTTGTATTTTAAGATAAAATCTGACGCTATTAAAGAAAAAACTTCTCGCTCGCTGAAATATGTACATTTGCTGAAAATTCACAAAACCACGAAAAGTTCTTGTATTTGAAGATAAAATCTTTTTGCTTTGAGGTAGAAAGATCGAGCTGACTGAAAGAAGTTCTTCAGATGAAAACCAACAAAAATTGACAAGAACCACGAAAAGTTCTTGTATTTTAAGATAAAATCTGACGCTATTGAAGAAAAAACTTCTAGCTCGCTGAAATATGTTCATTTGCTGAAAACCAACAAAACCACGAAAAGTTCTTGTATTTGAAGATAAAATCTTTTTGCTTTGAAGAAGAAAGATCCAGCTGACTGAAATAAGTTCATGAGATGAAAACCATCAAAAATTGACAAGAACCACGAAAGGTTCTTGTATTTTAAGATAAAACCTTCCGCTATTAAAGAAAAAACTTTGAGCTCGCTGAAATATGTTCATTTGCTGAAAATCAACAAAACCACGAAAAGTTCTTGTATTTGAAGATAAAATCTTTTTGCATTGAGGAAGAAAGATCGAGCTGACTGAAATAAGTTCATTAGATGAAAACCAACAAAAATTGACAAGAACCACGCAAAGTTCTTGTATTTTAAGATAAAATCTGACGCTATTGAAGAAAAAACTTCAAGCGCGCTGAAATATGTTCATTTGCTGAAAACCAACAAAACCACGAAAAGTTCTTGAATTTGAAGATAAAATCTTTTTGCTTTGAAGAAGAAAGATCCAGCTGACTGAAATAAGTTCATTAGATGAAAACCAACAAAAATTGACAAGAACCACGAAAAGTTCTTGTATTTTAAGATAAAATCTTCCGCTATTAAAGAAAAAACTTTGAGCTCGCTGAAATATGTTCATTTGCTGAAAATCAACAAAACCACGAAAAGTTCTTGTATTTGAAGATAAAATCTTTTTGCATTAAAGAAGAAAGATCGAGCGAACTGAAACAAGTTCATTAGATGAAAACCAACAAAAATTGACAAGAACCACAAAAAGATCTTGTATTTTAAGATAAAATCTGACGCTATTGAAGAAAAAACTTCTAGCTCGCTGAAATATGTTCATTTGCTGAAAACCAACAAAACCACGAAAAGTTCTTGTATTTGAAGATAAAATCTTTTTGCTTTGAAGAAGAAAGATCTAGCTGACTGAAATAAGTTCATGAGATGAAAACCATCAAAAATTGACAAGAACCACGAAAGGTTCTTGTATTTTAAGATAAAACCTTCCGCTATTAAAGAAAAAACTTTGAGCTCGCTGAAATATGTTCATTTGCTGAAAATCAACAAAACCACGAAAAGTTCTTGTATTTGAAGATAAAATCTTTTTGCATTGAGGAAGAAAGATCGAGCTGACTGGAATAAGTTCATTAGATGAAAACCAACAAAAATTGACAAGAACCACGCAAAGTTCTTGTATTTTAAGATAAAATCTGACGCTATTGAAGAAAAAACTTCTAGCTCCCTGAAATATGTTCATTTGCTGAAAACCAACAAAACCACGAAAAGTTCTTGTATTTGAAGATAAAATCTTTTTGCTTTGAAGAAGAAAGATCTAGCTGACTGAAATAAGTTCATTAGATGAAAACCAACAAAAATTGACAAGAACCACGAAAAGTTCTTGTATTTTAAGATAAAATCTGACGCTATTAAAGAAAAAACTTCTCGCTCGCTGAAATATGTTCATTTGCTGAAAATTCACAAAACCACGAAAAGTTCTTGTATTTGAAGATAAAATCTTTTTGCTTTGAGGTAGAAAGATCGAGCTGACTGAAAGAAGTTCTTCAGATGAAAACCAACAAAAATTGACAAGAACCACGAAAAGTTCTTGTATTTTAAGATAAAATCTGACGCTATTGAAGAAAAAACTTCAAGCTCGCTGAAATATGTTCATTTGCTGAAAACCAACAAAACCATGAAAAGTTCTTGAATTTGAAGATAAAATCTTTTTGCTTTGAAGAAGAAAGATCCAGCTGACTGAAATAAGTTCATTCGATGAAAACCAACAAAAATTGACAAGAACCACGAAAAGTTCTTGTATTTTAAGATAAAATCTGACGCTATTGAAGAAAAAACTTCTAGCTCGCTGAAATATGTTCATTTGCTGAAAACCAACAAAACCACGAAAAGTTCTTGTATTTGAAGATAAAATCTTTTTGCTTTGAAGAAGAAAGATCTAGCTGACTGAAATAAGTTCATGAGATGAAAACCATCAAAAATTGACAAGAACCACGAAAGGTTCTTGTATTTTAAGATAAAACCTTCCGCTATTAAAGAAAAAACTTTGAGCTCGCTGAAATATGTTCATTTGCTGAAAATCAACAAAACCACGAAAAGTTCTTGTATTTGAAGATAAAATCTTTTTGCTTTGAAGAAGAAAGATCTAGCTGACTGAAACAAGTTCATTAGATGAAAACCAACAAAAATTGACAAGAACCACGAAAAGTTCTTGTATTTTAAGATAAAATCTGACGCTATTAAAGAAAAAACTTCTCGCTCGCTGAAATATGTTCATTTGCTGAAAATTAACTAAAACCACGAAAAGTTCTTGTATTTGAAGATAAAATCTTTTTGCTTTGAGGTAGAAAGATCGAGCTGACTGAAAGAAGTTCATCAGATCAAAACCAACAAAAATTGAGAAGAACCACGAAAAGTTCTTGTATTTTAAGATAAAATCTGACGCTATTGAAGAAAAAACTTGAAGCGCGCTGAAATATGTTCATTTGCTGAAAACCAACAAAACCACGAAAAGTTCTTGTATTTGAAGTTAAAATCTTTTTGCATTGAGGAAGAAAGATCGAGCTGACTGAAATAAGTTCATTAGATGAAAACCAACAAAAATTGACAAGAACCACGCAAAGTTCTTGTATTTTAAGATAAAATCTGACGCGATTGAAGAAAAAACTTCTAGCTCGCTGAAATATGTTCATTTGCTGAAAACCAACAAAACCACGAAAAGTTCTTGTATTTGAAGATAAAATCTTTTTGCTTTGAAGAAGAAAGATCTAGCTGACTGAAACAAGTTCATTAGATGAAAACCAACAAAAATTGACATGAACCACGAAAAGTTCTTGTATTTTAAGATAAAATCTGACGCTATTAAAGAAAAAACTTCTCGCTCGCTGAAATATGTTCATTTGCTGAAAATTAACTAAAACCACGAAAAGTTCTTGTATTTGAAGATAAAATCTTTTTGCTTTGAGGTAGAAAGATCGAGCTGACTGAAAGAAGTTCATCAGATCAAAACCAACAAAAATTGAGAAGAACCACGAAAAGTTCTTGTATTTTAAGATAAAATCTGACGCTATTGAAGAAAAAACTTGAAGCGCGCTGAAATATGTTCATTTGCTGAAAACCAACAAAACCACGAAAAGTTCTTGAATTTGAAGATAAAATCTTTTTGCTTTGAAGAAGAAAGATCCAGCTGACTGAAATAAGTTCATTAGATGAAAACCAACAAAAATTGACAAGAACCACGAAAAGTTCTTGTATTTTAAGATAAAATCTTCCGCTATTAAAGAAAAAACTTTGAGCTCGCTGAAATATGTTCATTTGCTGAAAATCAACAAAACCACGAAAAGTTCTTGTATTTGAAGATAAAATCTTTTTGCATTAAAGAAGAAAGATCTAGCTGACTGAAATAAGTTCATTCGATGAAAACCAACAAAAATTGACAAGAACCACGAAAAGTTCTTGTATTTTAAGATAAAATCTGACGCTATTAAAGAAAAAACTTTCAGCTCGCTGAAATATGTTCATTTGCTGAAAATCAACAAAACCACGAAAAGTTCTTGTATTTGAAGATAAAATCTTTTTGCATTAAAGAAGAAAGATCTAGCTGACTGAAACAAGTTCATTAGATGAAAACCAACAAAAATTGACAAGAACCACGAAAAGTTCTTGTATTCTAAGATAAAATCTGACGCTATTAAAGAAAAAACTTCTTGCTCGCTGAAATATGTTCATTTGCTGAAAATCAACAAAACCACGAAAAGTTCTTGTATTTGAAGATAAAATCTTTTTGCATTGAAGAAGAAAGATCTAGCTGACTGAAACAATTTCATGAGATGAAAACCAACAAAAATTGACAAGAACCACGAAAAGTTCTTGTATTTTAAGATAAAATCTGACGCTATTAAAGAAAAAACTTTCAGCTCGCTGAAATATGTTCATTTGCTGAAAATCAACAAAACCACGAAAAGTTCTTATATTTGAAGAGAAAATCGTTTTGCTTTGAAGAAGAAAGATCTCGCTGACTGAAATAAGTTCATCAGATGAAAACCAACAAGAATTGACAAGAACCACGAAAATCAACAAAACCACGAAAAGTTCTTGTATTTGAAGATAAAATCTTTTTGCTTTGAAGAAGAAAGATCTCGCTGACTGAAATAAGTTCATCAGATGAAAACCAACAAGAATTGACAAGAACCACGAAAAGTTCTTGTATTCTAAGATAAAATCTTCTGCTATTAAAGAAAAAACTTTGAGCTCGCTGAAATATGTTCATTTGCTGAAAATCAACAAAACCACAAAAAGTTCTTGTATTTGAAGATAAAATCTTTTTGCATTAAAGAAGAAAGATCTAGCTGACTGAAATAAGTGCATTCGATGAAAACCAACAAAAATTGACAAGAACCACGAAAAGTTCTTGTATTTTAAGATAAAATCTGACGCTATTGAAGAAAAAACTTCCAGCTCGCTGAAATATGTTCATTTGCTGAAAACCAACAAAACCACGAAAAGTTCTTGTATTTGAAGATAAAATCTTTTTGCTTTGAAGAAGAAAGATCTAGCTGACTGAAATAAGTTCATTAGATGAAAACCAACAAAAATTGACAAGAACCACGAAAAGTTCTTGTATTTTAAGATAAAATCTTCCGCTATTAAAGAAAAAACTTTCAGCTCGCTGAAATATGTTCATTTGCTGAAAATCAACAAAACCACGAAAAGTTCTTGTATTTGAAGATAAAATCTTTTTGCATTAAAGAAGAAAGATCTAGCTGACTGAAACAAGTTCATTAGATGAAAACCAACAAAAATTGACAAGAACCACGAAAAGTTCTTGTATTTTAAGATAAAATCTGACGCTATTAAAGAAAAAACTTTGAGCGAGCTGAAATATGTTCATTTGCTGAAAATCAACAAAACCACGAAAAGTTCTTGTATTTGAAGATAAAATCTTTTTGCATTGAAGAAGAAAGATCCAGCTGACTGAAACAATTTCATTAGATGAAAACCAACAAAAATTGACAAGAACCACGAAAAGTTCTTGTATTTTAAGATAAAATCTGACGCTATTAAAGAAAAAACTTCTTGCTCGCTGAAATATGTTCATTTGCTGAAAATCAACAAAACCACGAAAAGTTCTTGTATTTGAAGATAAAATCTTTTTGCATTAAAGAAGAAAGATCCACCTGACTGAAACAAGTTCATCAGATGAAAACCAACAAAAATTGACAAGAACCACGAAAAGTTCTTGTATTTTAAGATAAAATCTGACGCTATTAAAGAAAAAACTTCTCGCTCGCTGAAATATGTTCATTTGCTGAAAATTAACAAAACCACGAAAAGTTCTTGTATTTGAAGATAAAATCTTTTTGCTTTGAGGAAGAAAGATCGAGCTGACTGAAAGAAGTTCTTCAGATCAAAACCAACAAAAATTGACAAGAACCACGAAAAGTTCTTGTATTTTAAGATAAAATCTGACGCTATTAAAGAAAAAACTTCTCGCTCGCTGAAATATGTTCATTTGCTGAAAATTAAAAAAACCACGAAAAGTTCTTGTATTTGAAGATAAAATCTTTTTCCTTTGAGGTAGAAAGATCGAGCTGACTGAAAGAAGTTCTTCAGATCAAAACCAACAAAAATTGACAAGAACCACGAAAAGTTCTTGTATTTTAAGATAAAATCTGACGCGATTGAAGAAAAAACTTCTAGCTCGCTGAAATATGTTCATTTGCTGAAAACCAACAAAACCACGAAAAGTTCTTGTATTTGAAGATAAAATCTTTTTGCTTTGAAGAAGAAAGATCTAGCTGACTGAAATAAGTTCATGAGATGAAAACCAACAAAAATTGACAAGAACCACGAAAGGTTCTTGTATTTTAAGATAAAACCTTCCGCTATTAAAGAAAAAACGTTGAGCTCGCTGAAATATGTTCATTTGCTGAAAATCAACAAAACCACGAAAAGTTCTTGTATTTGAAGATAAAATCTTTTTGCATTGAGGAAGAAAGATCGAGCTGACTGAAATAAGTTCATTAGATGAAAACCAACAAAAATTGACAAGAACCACGAAAAGTTCTTGTATTTTAAGATAAAATCTGACGCTATTGAAGGAAAAACTTCTAGCTCGCTGAAATATGTTCATTTGCTGAAAATGAACAAAACCACAAAAAGTTCTTGTATTTGAAGATAAAATCTTTTTGCATTAAAGAAGAAAGATCCAGCTGACTGAAACAAGTTCATTAGATGAAAACCAACAAAAATTGAGAAGAACCACGAAAAGTTCTTGTATTTTAAGAAAAAATCTTCCGCTATTAAAGAAAAAACTTTGAGCTCGCTGAAATATGTTCATTTGCTGAAAATTAACAAAACCACGAAAAGTTCTTGTATTTGAAGATAAAATCTTTTTGCATTACAGAAGAAAGATCCAGCTGACTGAAACAAGTTCATTAGATGAAAACCAACAAAAATTGACAAGAACCACGAAAAGTTCTTGTATTTTAAGATAAAATCTTCCGCTATTAAAGAAAAAACTTTGAGCTCGCTGAAATATGTTCATTTGCTGAAAACCAACAAAACCGCGAAAAGTTCTTGTATTTGAAGAGAAAATCTTTTTGCTTTGAAGAAGAAAGATCTAGCTGACTGAAATAAGTTCATTCGATGAAAACCAACAAAAATTGACAAGAACCACGAAAGGTTCTTGTATTTTAAGATAAAACCTTCCGCTATGAAAGAAAAAACTTTGAGCTCGCTGAAATATGTTCATTTGCTGAAAATCAACAAAACCACGAAAAGTTCTTGTATTTGAATATAAAATCTTTTTGCATTGAGGAAGAAAGATCGAGCTGACTGAAACAAGTTCATTAGATGAAAACCAACAAAAATTGACAAGAACCACGAAAAGTTCTTGTATTTTAAGATAAAATCTGACGCTATTAAAGAAAAAACTTCTCGCTCGCTGAAATATGTTCATTTGCTGAAAATTAACTAAAACCACGAAAAGTTCTTGTATTTGAAGATAAAATCTTTTTGCTTTGAGGTAGAAAGATCGAGCTGACTGAAAGAAGTTCATCAGATCAAAACCAACAAAAATTGAGAAGAACCACGAAAAGTTCTTGTATTTTAAGATAAAATCTGACGCTATTGAAGAAAAAACTTCAAGCTCGCTGAAATATGTTCATTTGCTGAAAACCAACAAAACCACGAAAAGTTCTTGAATTTGAAGATAAAATCTTTTTGCTTTGAAGAAGAAAGATCCAGTTGACTGAAATAAGTTCATTAGATGAAAACCAACAAAAATTGACAAGAACCACGAAAAGTTCTTGTATTTTAAGATAAAATCTTCCGCTATTAAAGAAAAAACTTTGAGCTCGCTGAAATATGTTCATTTGCTGAAAATCAACAAAACCACGAAAAGTTCTTGTATTTGAAGATAAAATCTTTTTGCATTAAAGAAGAAAGATCCAGCTGACTGAAACAAGTTCATTAGATGAAAACCAACAAAAATTGACAAGAACCACGAAAAGTTCTTGTATTTTAAGATAAAATCTGACGCGATTGAAGAAAAAACTTCTAGCTCGCTGAAATATGTTCATTTGCTGAAAACCAACAAAACCGCGAAAAGTTCTTGTATTTGAAGATAAAATCTTTTTGCTTTGAAGAAGAAAGATCTAGCTGACTGAAATAAGTTCATTAGATAAAAACCAACAAAAATTGACAAGAACCACGAAAAGTTCTTGTATTTTAAGATAAAATCTTCTGCTATGAAAAAAAAAACTTTGAGCTCGCTGAAATATGTTCATTTGCTGAAAATCAACAAAACCACGAAAAGTTCTTGTATTTGAAGATAAAATCTTTTTGCATTAAAGAAGAAAGATCCAGCTGACTGAAATAAGTTCATTCGATGAAAACCAACAAAAATTGACAAGAACCACGAAAAGTTCTTGTATTTTAAGATAAAATCTGACGCTATTGAAGAAAAAACTTCTTGCTCGCTGAAATATGTTCATTTGCTGAAAACCAACAAAACCACGAAAAGTTCTTGTATTTGAAGATAAAATCTTTTTGCTTTGAAGAAGAAAGATCTAGCTGACTGAAATAAGTTCATTCGATGAAAACCAACAAAAATTGACAAGAACCACGAAAAGTTCTTGTATTTTAAGATAAAATCTGACGCTATTAAAGAAAAAACTTTCAGCTCGCTGAAATATGTTCATTTGCTGAAAATCAACAAAACCACGAAAAGTTCTTATATTTGAAGAGAAAATCGTTTTGCTTTGAAGAAGAAAGATCTCGCTGACTGAAATAAGTTCATCAGATGAAAACCAACAAGAATTGACAAGAACCACGAAAATCAACAAAACCACGAAAAGTTCTTGTATTTGAAGATAAAATCTTTTTGCTTTGAAGAAGAAAGATCTCGCTGACTGAAATAAGTTCATCAGATGAAAACCAACAAGAATTGACAAGAACCACGAAAAGTTCTTGTATTTTAAGATAAAATCTGACGCTATTAAAGAAAAAACTTCTCGCTCGCTGAAATATGTTCATTTGCTGAAAATTAACTAAAACCACGAAAAGTTCTTGTATTTGAAGATAAAATCTTTTTGCTTTGAGGTAGAAAGATCGAGCTGACTGAAAGAAGTTCTTCAGATCAAAACCAACAAAAATTGACAAGAACCACGAAAAGTTCTTGTATTTTAAGATAAAATCTGACGCGATTGAAGAAAAAACTTCTAGCTCGCTGAAATATGTTCATTTGCTGAAAACCAACAAAACCACGAAAAGTTCTTGTATTTGAAGATAAAATCTTTTTGCTTTGAAGAAGAAAGATCTAGCTGACTGAAATAAGTTCATGAGATGAAAACCAACAAAAATTGACAAGAACCACGAAAGGTTCTTGTATTTTAAGATAAAACCTTCCGCTATTAAAGAAAAAACGTTGAGCTCGCTGAAATATGTTCATTTGCTGAAAATCAACAAAACCACGAAAAGTTCTTGTATTTGAAGATAAAATCTTTTTGCATTGAGGAAGAAAGATCGAGCTGACTGAAATAAGTTCATTAGATGAAAACCAACAAAAATTGACAAGAACCACGAAAAGTTCTTGTATTTTAAGATAAAATCTGACGCTATTGAAGAAAAAACTTCTAGCTCGCTGAAATATGTTCATTTGCTGAAAACCAACAAAACCACGAAAAGTTCTTGTATTTGAAGATAAAATCTTTTTGCTTTGAAGAAGAAAGATCCAGCTGACTGAAACAAGTTCATCAGATGAAAACCAACAAAAATTGACAAGAACCACGAAAAGTTCTTGTATTTTAAGATAAAATCTGACGCTATTAAAGAAAAAACTTCTCGCTCGCTGAAATATGTTCATTTGCTGAAAATTAACTAAAACCACGAAAAGTTCTTGTATTTGAAGATAAAATCTTTTTGCTTTGAGGTAGAAAGATCGAGCTGACTGAAAGAAGTTCATCAGATCAAAACCAACAAAAATTGAGAAGAACCACGAAAAGTTCTTGTATTTTAAGATAAAATCTGACGCTATTGAAGAAAAAACTTCAAGCTCGCTGAAATATGTTCATTTGCTGAAAACCAACAAAACCACAAAAAGTTCTTGAATTTGAAGATAAAATCTTTTCCTTTGAAGAAGAAAGATCCAGCTGACTGAAATAAGTTCATTAGATGAAAACCAACAAAAATTGACAAGAACCACGAAAAGTTCTTGTATTTTAAGATAAAATCTTCCGCTATTAAAGAAAAAACTTTGAGCTCGCTGAAATATGTTCATTTGCTGAAAATTAACAAAACCACGAAAAGTTCTTGTATTTGAAGATAAAATCTTTTTGCATTACAGAAGAAAGATCCAGCTGACTGAAACAAGTTCATTAGATGAAAACCAACAAAAATTGACAAGAACCACGAAAAGTTCTTGTATTTTAAGATAAAATCTTCCGCTATTAAAGAAAAAACTTTGAGCTCGCTGAAATATGTTCATTTGCTGAAAACCAACAAAACCGCGAAAAGTTCTTGTATTTGAAGAGAAAATCTTTTTGCTTTGAAGAAGAATGATCTAGCTGACTGAAATAAGTTCATTAGATAAAAACCAACAAAAATTGACAAGAACCACGAAAAGTTCTTGTATTTTAAAATAAAATCTTCTGCTATGAAAAAAAAAACTTTGAGCTCGCTGAAATATGTTCATTTGCTGAAAATCAACAAAACCACGAAAAGTTCTTGTATTTGAAGATAAAATCTTTTTGCAATAAAGAAGAAAGATCTAGCTGACTGAAATAAGTTCATTCGATGAAAACCAACAAAAATTGACAAGAACCACGAAAAGTTCTTGTAT
Source organism: Heptranchias perlo (assembly GCF_035084215.1). Classification (NCBI taxonomy): domain Eukaryota; kingdom Metazoa; phylum Chordata; class Chondrichthyes; order Hexanchiformes; family Hexanchidae; genus Heptranchias; species Heptranchias perlo. The sequence continues at coordinate 80,702,045 of NC_090330.1, forward strand.
TTTAAGATAAAATCTGACGCTATTGAAGAAAAAACTTCTAGCTCGCTGAAATATGTTCATTTGCTGAAAACCAACAAAACCACGAAAAGTTCTTGTATTTGAAGATAAACTCTTTTTGCTTTGAAGAAGAAAGATCTCGCTGACTGAAATAAGTTCATGAGATGAAAACCAACAAAAATTGACAAGAACCACGAAAGGTTCTTGTATTTTAAGATAAAACCTTCCGCTATGAAAGAAAAAACTTTGAGCTCGCTGAAATATGTTCATTTGCTGAAAATCAACAAAACCACGAAAAGTTCTTGTATTTGAATATAAAATCTTTTTGCATTGAGGAAGAAAGATCGAGCTGACTGAAATAAGTTCATTAGATGAAAACCAACAAAAATTGACAAGAACCACGCAAAGTTCTTGTATTTTAAGATAAAATCTGACGCTATTGAAGGAAAAACTTCTAGCTCGCTGAAATATGTTCATTTGCTGAAAACCAACAAAACCACGAAAAGTTCTTGTATTTGAAGATAAAATCTTTTTGCTTTGAAGAAGAAAGATCCAGCTGACTGAAACAAGTTCATTAGATGAAAACCAACAAAAATTGACAAGAACCACGAAAAGTTCTTGTATTTTAAGATAAAATCTGACGCTATTAAAGAAAAAACTTCTCGCTCGCTGAAATATGTTCATTTGCTGAAAATTAACTAAAACCACGAAAAGTTCTTGTATTTGAAGATAAAATCTTTTTGCTTTGAGGTAGAAAGATCGAGCTGACTGAAAGAAGTTCATCAGATCAAAACCAACAAAAATTGAGAAGAACCACGAAAAGTTCTTGTATTTTAAGATAAAATCTGACGCTATTGAAGAAAAAACTTCAAGCTCGCTGAAATATGTTCATTTGCTGAAAACCAACAAAACCACGAAAAGTTCTTGAATTTGAAGATAAAATCTTTTTGCTTTGAAGAAGAAAGATCCAGTTGACTGAAATAAGTTCATTAGATGAAAACCAACAAAAATTGACAAGAACCACGAAAAGTTCTTGTATTTTAAGATAAAATCTTCCGCTATTAAAGAAAAAACTTTGAGCTCGCTGAAATATGTTCATTTGCTGAAAATCAACAAAACCACGAAAAGTTCTTGTATTTGAAGATAAAATCTTTTTGCATTAAAGAAGAAAGATCCAGCTGACTGAAACAAGTTCATTAGATGAAAACCAACAAAAATTGACAAGAACCACGAAAAGTTCTTGTATTTTAAGATAAAATCTGACGCGATTGAAGAAAAAACTTCTAGCTCGCTGAAATATGTTCATTTGCTGAAAACCAACAAAACCGCGAAAAGTTCTTGTATTTGAAGATAAAATCTTTTTGCTTTGAAGAAGAAAGATCTAGCTGACTGAAATAAGTTCATTAGATAAAAACCAACAAAAATTGACAAGAACCACGAAAAGTTCTTGTATTTTAAGATAAAATCTTCTGCTATGAAAAAAAAAACTTTGAGCTCGCTGAAATATGTTCATTTGCTGAAAATCAACAAAACCACGAAAAGTTCTTGTATTTGAAGATAAAATCTTTTTGCATTAAAGAAGAAAGATCTAGCTGACTGAAATAAGTTCATTCGATGAAAACCAACAAAAATTGACAAGAACCACGAAAAGTTCTTGTATTTTAAGATAAAATCTGACGCTATTGAAGAAAAAACTTCTTGCTCGCTGAAATATGTTCATTTGCTGAAAATCAACAAAACCACGAAAAGTTCTTGTATTTGAAGATAAAATCTTTTTGCTTTGAAGAAGAAAGATCTAGCTGACTGAAATAAGTTCATTCGATGAAAACCAACAAAAATTGACAAGAACCACGAAAAGTTCTTGTATTTTAAGATAAAATCTGACGCTATTAAAGAAAAAACTTTCAGCTCGCTGAAATATGTTCATTTGCTGAAAATCAACAAAACCACGAAAAGTTCTTATATTTGAAGAGAAAATCGTTTTGCTTTGAAGAAGAAAGATCTCGCTGACTGAAATAAGTTCATCAGATGAAAACCAACAAGAATTGACAAGAACCACGAAAATCAACAAAACCACGAAAAGTTCTTGTATTTGAAGATAAAATCTTTTTGCTTTGAAGAAGAAAGATCTCGCTGACTGAAATAAGTTCATCAGATGAAAACCAACAAGAATTGACAAGAACCACGAAAAGTTCTTGTATTTTAAGATAAAATCTTCCGCTATTAAAGAAAAAACTTTCAGCTCGCTGAAATATGTTCATTTGCTGAAAATCAACAAAACCACGAAAAGTTCTTGTATTTGAAGATAAAATCTTTTTGCATTAAAGAAGAAAGATCTAGCTGACTGAAACAAGTTCATTAGATGAAAACCAACAAAAATTGACAAGAACCACGAAAAGTTCTTGTATTTTAAGATAAAATCTGACGCTATTAAAGAAAAAACTTTGAGCTCGCTGAAATATGTTCATTTGCTGAAAATCAACAAAACCACGAAAAGTTCTTGTATTTGAAGATAAAATCTTTTTGCATTGAAGAAGAAAGATCCAGCTGACTGAAACAATTTCATTAGATGAAAACCAACAAAAATTGACAAGAACCACGAAAAGTTCTTGTATTTTAAGATAAAATCTGACGCTATTAAAGAAAAAACTTCTTGCTCGCTGAAATATGTTCATTTGCTGAAAATCAACAAAACCACGAAAAGTTCTTGTATTTGAAGATAAAATCTTTTTGCATTAAAGAAGAAAGATCCACCTGACTGAAACAAGTTCATCAGATGAAAACCAACAAAAATTGACAAGAACCACGAAAAGTTCTTGTATTTTAAGATAAAATCTGACGCTATTAAAGAAAAAACTTCTCGCTCGCTGAAATATGTTCATTTGCTGAAAATTAACAAAACCACGAAAAGTTCTTGTATTTGAAGATAAAATCTTTTTGCTTTGAGGAAGAAAGATCGAGCTGACTGAAAGAAGTTCTTCAGATCAAAACCAACAAAAATTGACAAGAACCACGAAAAGTTCTTGTATTTTAAGATAAAATCTGACGCTATTAAAGAAAAAACTTCTCGCTCGCTGAAATATGTTCATTTGCTGAAAATTAAAAAAACCACGAAAAGTTCTTGTATTTGAAGATAAAATCTTTTTCCTTTGAGGTAGAAAGATCGAGCTGACTGAAAGAAGTTCTTCAGATCAAAACCAACAAAAATTGACAAGAACCACGAAAAGTTCTTGTATTTTAAGATAAAATCTGACGCGATTGAAGAAAAAACTTCTAGCTCGCTGAAATATGTTCATTTGCTGAAAACCAACAAAACCACGAAAAGTTCTTGTATTTGAAGATAAAATCTTTTTGCTTTGAAGAAGAAAGATCTAGCTGACTGAAATAAGTTCATGAGATGAAAACCAACAAAAATTGACAAGAACCACGAAAGGTTCTTGTATTTTAAGATAAAACCTTCCGCTATTAAAGAAAAAACGTTGAGCTCGCTGAAATATGTTCATTTGCTGAAAATCAACAAAACCACGAAAAGTTCTTGTATTTGAAGATAAAATCTTTTTGCATTGAGGAAGAAAGATCGAGCTGACTGAAATAAGTTCATTAGATGAAAACCAACAAAAATTGACAAGAACCACGAAAAGTTCTTGTATTTTAAGATAAAATCTGACGCTATTGAAGAAAAAACTTCTTGCTCGCTGAAATATGTTCATTTGCTGAAAACCAACAAAACCACGAAAAGTTCTTGTATTTGAAGATAAAATCTTTTTGCTTTGAAGAAGAAAGATCCAGCTGACTGAAACAAGTTCATCAGATGAAAACCAACAAAAATTGACAAGAACCACGAAAAGTTCTTGTATTTTAAGATAAAATCTGACGCTATTAAAGAAAAAACTTCTCGCTCGCTGAAATATGTTCATTTGCTGAAAATTAACTAAAACCACGAAAAGTTCTTGTATTTGAAGATAAAATCTTTTTGCTTTGAGGTAGAAAGATCGAGCTGACTGAAAGAAGTTCATCAGATCAAAACCAACAAAAATTGAGAAGAACCACGAAAAGTTCTTGTATTTTAAGATAAAATCTGACGCTATTGAAGAAAAAACTTCAAGCTCGCTGAAATATGTTCATTTGCTGAAAACCAACAAAACCACAAAAAGTTCTTGAATTTGAAGATAAAATCTTTTTGCTTTGAAGAAGAAAGATCCAGCTGACTGAAATAAGTTCATTAGATGAAAACCAACAAAAATTGACAAGAACCACGAAAAGTTCTTGTATTTTAAGATAAAATCTTCCGCTATTAAAGAAAAAACTTTGAGCTCGCTGAAATATGTTCATTTGCTGAAAATTAACAAAACCACGAAAAGTTCTTGTATTTGAAGATAAAATCTTTTTGCATTACAGAAGAAAGATCCAGCTGACTGAAACAAGTTCATTAGATGAAAACCAACAAAAATTGACAAGAACCACGAAAAGTTCTTGTATTTTAAGATAAAATCTTCCGCTATTAAAGAAAAAACTTTGAGCTCGCTGAAATATGTTCATTTGCTGAAAACCAACAAAACCGCGAAAAGTTCTTGTATTTGAAGAGAAAATCTTTTTGCTTTGAAGAAGAAAGATCTAGCTGACTGAAATAAGTTCATTAGATAAAAACCAACAAAAATTGACAAGAACCACGAAAAGTTCTTGTATTTTAAGATAAAATCTTCTGCTATGAAAAAAAAAACTTTGAGCTCGCTGAAATATGTTCATTTGCTGAAAATCAACAAAACCACGAAAAGTTCTTGTATTTGAAGATAAAATCTTTTTGCAATAAAGAAGAAAGATCTAGCTGACTGAAATAAGTTCATTCGATGAAAACCAACAAAAATTGACAAGAACCACGAAAAGTTCTTGTATTTTAAGATAAAATCTGACGCTATTGAAGAAAAAACTTCTAGCTCGCTGAAATATGTTCATTTGCTGAAAACCAACAAAACCACGAAAAGTTCTTGTATTTGAAGATAAACTCTTTTTGCTTTGAAGAAGAAAGATCTAGCTGACTGAAATAAGTTCATGAGATGAAAACCAACAAAAATTGACAAGAACCACGAAAGGTTCTTGTATTTTAAGATAAAACCTTTCGCTATGAAAGAAAAAACTTTGAGCTCGCTGAAATATGTTCATTTGCTGAAAATCAACAAAACCACGAAAAGTTCTTGTATTTGAATATAAAATCTTTTTGCATTGAGGAAGAAAGATCGAGCTGACTGAAATAAGTTCATTAGATGAAAACCAACAAAAATTGACAAGAACCACGCAAAGTTCTTGTATTTTAAGATAAAATCTGACGCTATTGAAGAAAAAACTTCTAGCTCGCTGAAATATGTTCATTTGCTGAAAACCAACAAAACCACGAAAAGTTCTTGTATTTGAAGATAAAATCTTTTTGCTTTGAAGAAGAAAGATCCAGCTGACTGAAACAAGTTCATTAGATGAAAACCAACAAAAATTGACAAGAACCACGAAAAGTTCTTGTATTTTAAGATAAAATCTGACGCTATTAAAGATAAAACTTCTCGCTCGCTGAAATATGTTCATTTGCTGAAAATTAACTAAAACCACGAAAAGTTCTTGTATTTGAAGATAAAATCTTTTTGCTTTGAGGTAGAAAGATCGAGCTGACTGAAAGAAGTTCATCAGATCAAAACCAACAAAAATTGAGAAGAACCACGAAAAGTTCTTGTATTTTAAGATAAAATCTGACGCTATTGAAGAAAAAACTTCAAGCTCGCTGAAATATGTTCATTTGCTGAAAACCAACAAAACCACGAAAAGTTCTTGAATTTGAAGATAAAATCTTTTTGCTTTGAAGAAGAAAGATCCAGTTGACTGAAATAAGTTCATTAGATGAAAACCAACAAAAATTGACAAGAACCACGAAAAGTTCTTGTATTTTAAGATAAAATCTTCCGCTATTAAAGAAAAAACTTTGAGCTCGCTGAAATATGTTCATTTGCTGAAAATCAACAAAACCACGAAAAGTTCTTGTATTTGAAGATAAAATCTTTTTGCATTAAAGAAGAAAGATCCAGCTGACTGAAACAAGTTCATTAGATGAAAACCAACAAAAATTGACAAGAACCACGAAAAGTTCTTGTATTTTAAGATAAAATCTGACGCGATTGAAGAAAAAACTTCTAGCTCGCTGAAATATGTTCATTTGCTGAAAACCAACAAAACCGCGAAAAGTTCTTGTATTTGAAGATAAAATCTTTTTGCTTTGAAGAAGAAAGATCTAGCTGACTGAAATAAGTTCATTAGATAAAAACCAACAAAAATTGACAAGAACCACGAAAAGTTCTTGTATTTTAAGATAAAATCTTCTGCTGTGAAAAAAAAAACTTTGAGCTCGCTGAAATATGTTCATTTGCTGAAAATCAACAAAACCACGAAAAGTTCTTGTATTTGAAGATAAAATCTTTTTGCATTAAAGAAGAAAGATCTAGCTGACTGAAATAAGTTCATTCGATGAAAACCAACAAAAATTGACAAGAACCACGAAAAGTTCTTGTATTTTAAGATAAAATCTGACGCTATTGAAGAAAAAACTTCTCGCTCGCTGAAATATGTTCATTTGCTGAAAACCAACAAAACCACGAAAAGTTCTTGTATTTGAAGATAAAATCTTTTTGCTTTGAAGAAGAAAGATCTAGCTGACTGAAATAAGTTCATTCGATGAAAACCAACAAAAATTGACAAGAACCACGAAAAGTTCTTGTATTTTAAGATAAAATCTTCCGCTATTAAAGAAAAAACTTTCAGCTCGCTGAAATATGTTCATTTGCTGAAAATCAACAAAACCTCGAAAAGTTCTTGTATTTGAAGATAAAATCTTTTTGCTTTGAAGAAGAAAGATCTAGCTGACGGAAATAAGTTCATTAGATGAAAACCAACAAAAATTGACAAGAACCACGAAAAGTTCTTGTATTTTAAGATAAAATCTTCTGCTATTAAAGAAAAAACTTTGAGCTCGCTGAAATATGTTCATTTGCTGAAAATCAACAAAACCACAAAAAGTTCTTGTATTTGAAGATAAAATCTTTTTGCCTTAAAGAAGAAAGATCTAGCTGACTGAAATAAGTTCATTCGATGAACACCAACAAAAATTGACAAGAACCACGAAAAGTTCTTGTATTTTAAGATAAAATCTGACGCTATTGAAGAAAAAACTTCCAGCTCGCTGAAATATGTTCATTTGCTGAAAACCAACAAAACCACGAAAAGTTCTTGTATTTGAAGATAAAATCTTTTTGCTTTGAAGAAGAAAGATCTAGCTGACTGAAATAAGTTCATTAGATGAAAACCAACAAAAATTGACAAGAACCACGAAAAGTTCTTGTATTTTAAGATAAAATCTGACGCTATTAAAGAAAAAACTTTGAGCTCGCTGAAATATGTTCATTTGCTGAAAATCAACAAAACCACGAAAAGTTCTTGTATTTGAAGATAAAATCTTTTTGCATTGAAGAAGAAAGATCCAGCTGACTGAAACAATTTCATTAGATGAAAACCAACAAAAATTGACAAGAACCACGAAAAGTTCTTGTATTTTAAGATAAAATCTGACGCTATTAAAGAAAAAACTTCTTGCTCGCTGAAATATGTTCATTTGCTGAAAATCAACAAAACCACGAAAAGTTCTTATATTTGAAGAGAAAATCTTTTTGCTTTGAAGAAGAAAGATCTCGCTGACTGAAATAAGTTCATCAGATGAAAACCAACAAGAATTGACAAGAACCACGAAAAGTTCTTGTATTTTAAGATAAAATCTGACGCTATTAAAGAAAAAACTTCTTGCTCGCTGAAATATGTTCATTTGCTGAAAATCAACAAAACCACGAAAAGTTCTTGTATTTGAAGATAAAATCTTTTTGCTTTAAAGAAGAAAGATCTAGCTGACTGAAATAAGTTCATTCGATGAAAACCAACAAAAATTGACAAGAACCACGAAAAGTTCTTGTATTTTAAGATAAAATCTGACGCTATTGAAGAAAAAACTTCTCGCTCGCTGAAATATGTTCATTTGCTGAAAACCAACAAAACCACGAAAAGTTCTTGTATTTGAAGATAAAATCTTTTTGCTTTGAAGAAGAAAGATCGAGCTGACTGAAATAAGTTCATTCGATGAAAACCAACAAAAATTGACAAGAACCACGAAAAGTTCTTGTATTTTAAGATAAAATCTTCCGCTATTAAAGAAAAAACTTTCAGCTCGCTGAAATATGTTCATTTGCTGAAAATCAACAAAACCTCGAAAAGTTCTTGTATTTGAAGATAAAATCTTTTTGCTTTGAAGAAGAAAGATCTAGCTGACGGAAATAAGTTCATTAGATGAAAACCAACAAAAATTGACAAGAACCACGAAAAGTTCTTGTATTTTAAGATAAAATCTTCTGCTATTAAAGAAAAAACTTTGAGCTCGCTGAAATATGTTCATTTGCTGAAAATCAACAAAACCACAAAAAGTTCTTGTATTTGAAGATAAAATCTTTTTGCCTTAAAGAAGAAAGATCTAGCTGACTGAAATAAGTTCATTCGATGAACACCAACAAAAATTGACAAGAACCACGAAAAGTTCTTGTATTTTAAGATAAAATCTGACGCTATTGAAGAAAAAACTTCCAGCTCGCTGAAATATGTTCATTTGCTGAAAACCAACAAAACCACGAAAAGTTCTTGTATTTGAAGATAAAATCTTTTTGCTTTGAAGAAGAAAGATCTAGCTGACTGAAATAAGTTCATTAGATGAAAACCAACAAAAATTGACAAGAACCACGAAAAGTTCTTGTATTTTAAGATAAAATCTTCCGCTATTAAAGAAAAAACTTTCAGCTCGCTGAAATATGTTAATTTGCTGAAAATCAACAAAACCACGAAAAGTTCTTGTATTTGAAGATAAAATCTTTTTGCATTAAAGAAGAAAGATCTAGCTGACTGAAACAAGTTCATTAGATGAAAACCAACAAAAATTGACAAGAACCACGAAAAGTTCTTGTATTTTAAGATAAAATCTGACGCTATTAAAGAAAAAACTTTGAGCTCGCTGAAATATGTTCATTTGCTGAAAATCAACAAAACCACGAAAAGTTCTTGTATTTGAAGATAAAATCTTTTTGCATTGAAGAAGAAAGATCCAGCTGACTGAAACAATTTCATTAGATGAAAACCAACAAAAATTGACAAGAACCACGAAAAGTTCTTGTATTTTAAGATAAAATCTGACGCTATTAAAGAAAAAACTTCTTGCTCGCTGAAATATGTTCATTTGCTGAAAATCAACAAAACCACGAAAAGTTCTTATATTTGAAGAGAAAATCTTTTTGCTTTGAAGAAGAAAGATCTCGCTGACTGAAATAAGTTCATCAGATGAAAACCAACAAGAATTGACAAGAACCACGAAAAGTTCTTGTATTTTAAGATAAAATCTGACGCTATTAAAGAAAAAACTTCTTGCTCGCTGAAATATGTTCATTTGCTGAAAATCAACAAAACCACGAAAAGTTCTTGTATTTGAAGATAAAATCTTTTTGCTTTAAAGAAGAAAGATCTCGCTGACTGAAACAAGTTCATTAGATGAAAACCAACAAAAATTGACAAGAACCACGAAAAGTTCTTGTATTTTAAGATGAAATCTGACGCTATTGAAGAAAAAAGTTCAAGCTCGCTGAAATATGTTCATTTGCTGAAAACCAACAAAACCACGAAAAGTTCTTGAATTTGAAGATAAAATCTTTTTGCTTTGAAGAAGAAAGATCCAGCTGACTGAAATAAGTTCATTCGATGAAAACCAACAAAAATTGACAAGGACCACGAAAAGTTCTTGTATTTTAAGATGAAATCTGACGCTATTGAAGAAAAAACTTCGAGTTCGCTGAAATATGTTCATTTGCTGAAAACCAACAAAACCACAAAAAGTTCTTGAATTTGAAGATAAAATCTTTTTGCTTTGAAGAAGAAAGATCGAGCTGACTGAAATAAGTTCATTCGATGAAAACCAACAAAAATTGACAAGAACCACGAAAAGTTCTTGTATTTTAAGATAAAATCTGACGCTATTGAAGAAAAAACTTCCAGCTCGCTGAAATATGTTCATTTGCTGAAAACCAACAAAACCACGAAAAGTTCTTGTATTTGAAGATAAAATCTTTTTGCTTTGAAGAAGAAAGATCCAGCTGCCTGAAATAAGTTCATTAGATGAAAACCAACAAAAATTGACAAGAACCACGAAAAGTTCTTGTATTTTAAGATAAAATCTGACGCTATTGAAGAAAAAACTTCTTGCTCGCTGAAATATGTTCATTTGCTGAAAACCAACAAAACCACGAAAAGTTCTTGTATTTGAAGATAAAATCTTTTTGCTTTGAAGAAGAAAGATCTAGCTGACTGAAATAAGTTCATTCGATGAAAACCAACAAAAATTGACAAGAACCACGAAAGTTTCTTGTATTTTAAGATAAAACCTTCCGCTATTGAAGAAAAAACTTCGAGCTCGCTGAAATATGTTCATTTGCTGAAAACCAACAAAACCACGAAAAGTTCTTGTATTTGAAGATAAAATCTTTTTGCTTTGAAGAAGAAAGATCGAGCTGACTGAAACAAGTTCATTAGATGAAAACCAACAAAAATTGACAAGAACCACGAAAAGTTCTTGTATTTTAAGATAAAATCTGACGCTATTAAAGAAAAAACTTCTCGCTCGCTGAAATATGTTCATTTGCTGAAAATTAACTAAAACCACGAAAAGTTCTTGTATTTCAAGATAAAATCTTTTTGCTTTGAGGTAGAAAGATCGAGCTGACTGAAAGAAGTTCATCAGATCAAAACCAACAAAAATTGAGAAGAACCACGAAATGTTCTTGTATTTTAAGATAAAATCTGACGCTATTGAAGAAAAAACTTCAAGCTCGCTGAAATATGTTCATTTGCTGAAAACCAACAAAACCACGAAAAGTTCTTGAATTTGAAGATAAAATCTTTTTGCTTTGAAGAAGAAAGATCCAGCTGACTGAAATAAGTTCATTAGATGAAAACCAACAAAAATTGACAAGAACCACGAAAAGTTCTTGTATTTTAAGATAAAATCTTCCGCTATTAAAGAAAAAACTTTGAGCTCGCTGAAATATGTTCATTTGCTGAAAATCAACAAAACCACGAAAAGTTCTTGTATTTGAAGATAAAATCTTTTTGCATTAAAGAAGAAAGATCTAGCTAACTGAAACAAGTTCATTAGATGAAAACCAACAAAAATTGACAAGAACTACGAAAAGTTCTTGTATTTTAAGATAAAATCTGACGCGATTGAAGAAAAAACTTCTTGCTCGCTGAAATATGTTCATTTGCTGAAAACCAACAAAACCACGAAAAGTTCTTCTATTTGAAGATAAAATCTTTTTGCTTTGAAGAAGAAAGATCTAGCTGACTGAAATAAGTTCATTAGATGAAAACCAACAAAAATTGACAAGAACCACGAAAAGTTCTTGTATTTTAAGATAAAATCTGACGCTATCAAAGAAAAAACTTCTTGCTCGCTGAAATATGTTCATTTGCTGAAAATCAACAAAACCAGGAAAAGTTCTTGTATTTGAAGATAAAATCTTTTTGCATTAAAGAAGAAAGATCTAGCTGACTGAAACAAGTTCATTAGATGAAAACCAACAAAAATTGACAAGAACCACGAAAAGTTCTTGTATTTTAAGATAAAATCTGACGCTATTAAAGAAAAAACTTCTCGCTCGCTGAAATATGTTCATTTGCTGAAAATTAACAAAACCACGAAAAGTTCTTGTATATGAAGATAAAATCTTTTTGCTTTGAGGTAGAAAGATCGAGCTGACTGAAAGAAGTTCTTCAGATCAAAACCAACAAAAATTGACAAGAACCACGAAAAGTTCTTGTATTTTAAGATAAAATCTGACGCTATTGAAGAAAAAACTTCTAGCTCGCTGAAATATGTTCATTTGCTGAAAACCAACAAAACCACGAAAAGTTCTTGAATTTGAAGATAAAATCTTTTTGCTTTGAAGAAGAAAGATCCAGCTGACTGAAATAAGTTCATTCGATGAAAACCAACAAAAATTGACAAGGACCACGAAAAGTTCTTGTATTTTAAGATAAAATCTGACGCTATTGAAGAAAAAACTTCGAGTTCGCTGAAATATGTTCATTTGCTGAAAACCAACAAAACCACAAAAAGTTCTTGAATTTGAAGATAAAATCTTTTTGCTTTGAAGAAGAAAGATCGAGCTGACTGAAATAAGTTCATTCGATGAAAACCAACAAAAATTGACAAGAACCACGAAAAGTTCTTGTATTTTAAGATAAAATCTGACGCTATTGAAGAAAAAACTTCCAGCTCGCTGAAATATGTTCATTTGCTGAAAACCAACAAAACCACGAAAAGTTCTTGTATTTGAAGATAAAATCTTTTTGCTTTGAAGAAGAAAGATCCAGCTGCCTGAAATAAGTTCATTAGATGAAAACCAACAAAAATTGACAAGAACCACGAAAAGTTCTTGTATTTTAAGATAAAACCTTCCGCTATTGAAGAAAAAACTTCGAGCTCGCTGAAATATGTTCATTTGCTGAAAACCAACAAAACCACGAAAAGTTCTTGTATTTGAAGATAAAATCTTTTTGCTTTGAAGAAGAAAGATCGAGCTGACTGAAACAAGTTCATTAGATGAAAACCAACAAAAATTGACAAGAACCACGAAAAGTTCTTGTATTTTAAGATAAAATCTGACGCTATTAAAGAAAAAACTTCTCGCTCGCTGAAATATGTTCATTTGCTGAAAATTAACTAAAACCACGAAAAGTTCTTGTATTTCAAGATAAAATCTTTTTGCTTTGAGGTAGAAAGATCGAGCTGACTGAAAGAAGTTCATCAGATCAAAACCAACAAAAATTGAGAAGAACCACGAAATGTTCTTGTATTTTAAGATAAAATCTGACGCTATTGAAGAAAAAACTTCAAGCTCGCTGAAATATGTTCATTTGCTGAAAACCAACAAAACCACGAAAAGTTCTTGAATTTGAAGATAAAATCTTTTTGCTTTGAAGAAGAAAGATCCAGCTGACTGAAATAAGTTCATTAGATGAAAACCAACAAAAATTGACAAGAACCACGAAAAGTTCTTGTATTTTAAGATAAAATCTTCCGCTATTAAAGAAAAAACTTTGAGCTCGCTGAAATATGTTCATTTGCTGAAAATCAACAAAACCACGAAAAGTTCTTGTATTTGAAGATAAAATCTTTTTGCATTAAAGAAGAAACATCTAGCTAACTGAAACAAGTTCATTAGATGAAAACCAACAAAAATTGACAAGAACTACGAAAAGTTCTTGTATTTTAAGATAAAATCTGACGCGATTGAAGAAAAAACTTCTTGCTCGCTGAAATATGTTCATTTGCTGAAAACCAACAAAACCACGAAAAGTTCTTCTATTTGAAGATAAAATCTTTTTGCTTTGAAGAAGAAAGATCTAGCTGACTGAAATAAGTTCATTAGATGAAAACCAACAAAAATTGACAAGAACCACGAAAAGTTCTTGTATTTTAAGATAAAATCTGACGCTATCAAAGAAAAAACTTCTTGCTCGCTGAAATATGTTCATTTGCTGAAAATCAACAAAACCAGGAAAAGTTCTTGTATTTGAAGATAAAATCTTTTTGCATTAAAGAAGAAAGATCTAGCTGACTGAAACAAGTTCATTAGATGAAAACCAACAAAAATTGACAAGAACCACGAAAAGTTCTTGTATTTTAAGATAAAATCTGACGCTATTAAAGAAAAAACTTCTCGCTCGCTGAAATATGTTCATTTGCTGAAAATTAACAAAACCACGAAAAGTTCTTGTATATGAAGATAAAATCTTTTTGCTTTGAGGTAGAAAGATCGAGCTGACTGAAAGAAGTTCTTCAGATCAAAACCAACAAAAATTGACAAGAACCACGAAAAGTTCTTGTATTTTAAGATAAAATCTGATGCTATTGAAGAAAAAACTTCTAGCTCGCTGAAATATGTTCATTTGCTGAAAACCAACAAAACCACGAAAAGTTCTTGTATTTGAAGATAAAATCTTTTTGCATTAAAGAAGAAAGATCTAGCTGACTGACACAAGTTCATTAGATGAAAACCAACAAAAATTGACAAGAACCACGAAAAGTTCTTGTATTTTAAGATAAAATCTTCCGCTATTAAAGAAAAAACTTTGAGCTCGCTGAAATATGTTCATTTGCTGAAAATCAACAAAACCACGAAAAGTTCTTGTATTTGAAGATAAAATCTTTTTGCATTAAAGAAGAAAGATCTAGCTAACTGAAACAAGTTCATTAGATGAAAACCAACAAAAATTGACAAGAACCACGAAAAGTTCTTGTATTTTAAGATAAAATCTTCCGCTATTAACGAAAAAACTTCTCGCTAGCTGAAATATGTTCATTTGCTGAAAATCAACAAAACCACGAAAAGTTCTTGTATTTGAAGATAAAATCTTTTTGCATTAAAGAAGAAAGATCTAGCTGACTGAAACAAGTTCATTAGATGAAAACCAACAAAAATTGACAAGAACCACGAAAAGTTCTTGTATTTTAAGATAAAATCTGACGCTATTAAAGAAAAAACTTCTTGCCCGCTGAAATATGTTCATTTGCTGAAAATCAACAATACCACGAAAAGTTCTTGTATTTGAAGATAAAATCTTTTTGCTTTGAAGAAGAAAGATCCAGCTGGCTGAAATAAGTTCATTAGATGAAAACCAACAAAAATTGACAAGAACCACGAAAAGTTCTTGTATTTTAAGATAAAATCTTCCGCTATTAACGAAAAAACTTTGAGCTCGCTGAAATATGTTCATTTGCTGAAAATCAACAAAACCACGAAAAGTTCTTGTATTTGAAGATAAAATCTTTTTGCATTAAAGAAGAAAGATCGAGCTGACTGAAAGAAGTTCTTCAGATCAAAACCAACAAAAATTGACAAGAACCACGAAAAGTTCTTGTATTTTAAGATAAAATCTGACGCTATTAAAGAAAAAACTTCTTGCCCGCTGAAATGTGTTCATTTGCTGAAAATCAACAATACCACGAAAAGTTCTTGTATTTGAAGATAAAATCTTTTTGCATTAAAGAAGAAAGATCCAGCTCACTGAAATAAGTTCATTCGATGAAAACCAACAAAAATTGACAAGAACCACGAAAAGTTCTTGTATTTTAAGATAAAATCTGACGCTATTGAAGAAAAAACTTCAAGCTCGCTGAAATATGTTCATTTGCTGAAAACCAACAAAACCACGAAAAGTTCTTGAATTTGAAGATAAAATCTTTTTGCTTTGAAGAAGAAAGATCCAGCTGACTGAAATAAGTTCATTAGATGAAAACCAACAAAAATTGACAAGAACCACGAAAAGTTCTTGTATTTTAAGATAAAATCTGACGCTATTGAAGAAAAAACTTCTAGCTCGCTGAAATATGTTCATTTGCTGAAAACCAACAAAACCACGAAAAGTTCTTGTATTTGAAGATAAAATCTTTTTGCTTTGAAGAAGAAAGATCGAGCTGACTGAAATAAGTTCAGTAGATGGAAACCAACAAAAATTGACAAGAACCACGAAAATTTCTTGTATTTTAAGATAAAATCTTCCGCTATTAAAGAAAAAATCTTCTCGCTCGCTGAAATATGTTCATTTGCTGAAAATTAACAAAACCACGAAAAGTTCTTGTATTTGAAGATAAAATCATTTTGCTTTGAGGTAGAAAGATCGAGCTGACTGAAAGAATTTCATCAGATCAAAACCAACAAAAATTGACAAGAACCACGAAAAGTTCTTGTATTTTAAGATAAAATCTGACGCTATTGAAGAAAAAACTTCAAGCTCGCTGAAATATGTTCATTTGCTCAAAACCAACAAAACCACGAAAAGTTCTTGAATTTGAAGATAAAATCTTTTTGCTTTGAAGAAGAAAGATCCAGCTGACTGAAATAAGTTCATTAGATGAAAACCAACAAAATTTGCAAGAACCACGAAAAGTTCTTGTATTTTAAGATAAAATCTGACGCTATTGAAGAAAAAACTTCAAGCTCGCTGAAATATGTTCATTTGCTGAAAACCAACAAAACCACGAAAAGTTCTTGTATTTGAAGATAAAATCTTTTTGCATTAAAGAAGAAAGATCTAGCTGACTGAAACAAGTTCATTAGATGAAAACCAACAAAAATTGACAAGAACCACGAAAAGTTCTTGTATTTTAAGATAAAATCTGACGCTATTAAAGAAAAAACTTCTCGCTCGCTGAAATATGTTCATTTGCTGAAAATTAACAAAACCACGAAAAGTTCTTGTATTTGAAGATAAAATCTTTTTGCTTTGAGGTAGAAAGATCGAGCTGACTGAAAGAAGTTCATCAGATCAAAACCAACAAAAATTGACAAGAACCACGAAAAGTTCTTGTATTTTAAGATAAAATCTGACGCTATTGAAGAAAAAACTTCAAGCTCGCTGAAATATGTTCATTTGCTGAAAACCAACAAAACCATGAAAAGTTCTTGAATTTGAAGATAAAATCTTTTTGCTTTGAAGAAGAAAGATCCAGCTCACTGAAATAAGTTCATTAGATGAAAACCAATAAAAATTGACAAGAACCACGAAAAGTTCTTGTATTTTAAGATAAAATCTGACGCGATTGAAGAAAAAACTTCTAGCTCGCTGAAATATGTTCATTTGCTGAAAACCAACAAAACCACGAAAAGTTCTTGTATTTGAAGATAAAATCTTTTTGCTTTGAAGAAGAAAGATCCAGCTGACTGAAATAAGTTCATTAGATGAAAACCAACAAAAATTGACAAGAACCACGAAAAGTTCTTGTATTTTAAGATAAAATCTTCCGCTATTAACGAAAAAACTTCTCGCTAGCTGAAATATGTTCATTTGCTGAAAATCAACAAAACCACGAAAAGTTCTTGTATTTGAAGATAAAATCTTTTTGCATTAAAGAAGAAAGATCTAGCTGACTGAAACAAGTTCATTAGATGAAAACCAACAAAAATTGACAAGAACCACGAAAAGTTCTTGTATTTTAAGATAAAATCTGACGCTATTAAAGAAAAAACTTCTTGCCCGCTGAAATATGTTCATTTGCTGAAAATCAACAATACCACGAAAAGTTCTTGTATTTGAAGATAAAATCTTTTTGCTTTGAAGAAGAAAGATCCAGCTGACTGAAATAAGTTCATTAGATGAAAACCAACAAAAATTGACAAGAACCACGAAAAGTTCTTGTATTTTAAGATAAAATCTTCCGCTATTAACGAAAAAACTTTGAGCTCGCTGAAATATGTTCATTTGCTGAAAATCAACAAAACCACGAAAAGTTCTTGTATTTGAAGATAAAATCTTTTTGCATTAAAGAAGAAAGATCGAGCTGACTGAAAGAAGTTCTTCAGATCAAAACCAACAAAAATTGACAAGAACCACGAAAAGTTCTTGTATTTTAAGATAAAATCTGACGCTATTAAAGAAAAAACTTCTTGCCCGCTGAAATATGTTCATTTGCTGAAAATCAACAATACCACGAAAAGTTCTTGTATTTGAAGATAAAATCTTTTTGCATTAAAGAAGAAAGATCTAGCTGACTGAAACAAGTTCATTAGATGAAAACCAACAAAAATTGACAAGAACCACGAAAAATTCTTGTATTTTAAGATAAAATCTGACGCTATTGAAGAAAAAACTTCAAGCTCGCTGAAATATGTTCATTTGCTGAAAACCAACAAAACCACGAAAAGTTCTTGAATTTGAAGATAAAATCTTTTTGCTTTGAAGAAGAAAGATCCAGCTGACTGAAATAAGTTCATTAGATGAAAACCAACAAAAATTGACAAGTACCACGAAAAGTTCTTTTATTTTAAGATAAAATCTGACGCTATTGAAGAAAAAACTTCAAGCTCGCTGAAATATGTTCATTTGCTGAAAACCAACAAAACCACGAAAAGTTCTTGAATTTGAAGATAAAATCTTTTTGCTTTGAAGAAGAAAGATCCAGCTGACTGAAATAAGTTCATTCGATGAAAACCAACAAAAATTGACAAGAACCACGAAAAGTTCTTGTATTTTAAGATAAAATCTGACGCTATTGAAGAAAAAACTTCAAGCTCGCTGAAATATGTTCATTTGCTGAAAACCAACAAAACCACGAAAAGTTCTTGAATTTGAAGATAAAATCTTTTTGCTTTGAAGAAGAAAGATCCAGCTGACTGAAATAAGTTCATTAGATGAAAACCAACAAAAATTGACAAGAACCACGAAAAGTTCTTGTATTTTAAGATAAAATCTGACGCTATTGAAGAAAAAACTTCTAGCTCGCTGAAATATGTTCATTTGCTGAAAACCAACAAAACCACTAAAAGTTCTTGTATTTGAAGATAAAATCTTTTTGCTTTGAAGAAGAAAGATCTAGCTGACTGAAATAAGTTCATTCGATGAAAACCAACAAAAATTGACAAGAACCACGAAAAGTTCTTGTATTTTAAGATAAAATCTGACGCTATTGAAGAAAAAACTTCAAGCTCGCTGAAATATGTTCATTTGCTGAAAACCAACAAAACCACGAAAAGTTCTTGAATTTGAAGATAAAATCTTTTT
This sequence comes from Heptranchias perlo, assembly GCF_035084215.1. Classification (NCBI taxonomy): domain Eukaryota; kingdom Metazoa; phylum Chordata; class Chondrichthyes; order Hexanchiformes; family Hexanchidae; genus Heptranchias; species Heptranchias perlo. Next base: position 80,720,717 of record NC_090330.1, read on the forward strand.
GCTTTGAAGAAGAAAGATCCAGCTGACTGAAATAAGTTCATTAGATGAAAACCAACAAAAATTGACAAGAACCACGAAAAGTTCTTGTATTTTAAGATAAAATCTGACGCTATTGAAGAAAAAACTTCTCGCTCGCTGAAATATGTTCATTTGCTGAAAACCAACAAAACCACGAAAAGTTCTTGTATTTGAAGATAAAATCTTTTTGCTTTGAAGAAGAAAGATCTAGCTGACTGAAATAAGTTCATTAGATGAAAACCAACAAAAATTGACAAGAACCACGAAAAGTTCTTGTATTTTAAGATAAAATCTTCCGCTATTAAAGATAAAACTTTGAGCTCGCTGAAATATGTTCATTTGCTGAAAATCAACAAAACCACTAAAAGTTCTTGTATTTGAAGATAAAATCTTTTTGCATTAAAGAAGAAAGATCTAGCTGACTGAAACAAGTTCATTAGATGAAAACCAACAAAAATTGACAAGAACCACGAAAAGTTCTTGTATTTTAAGATAAAATCTGACGCTATTAAAGAAAAAACTTCTTGCCCGCTGAAATATGTTCATTTGCTGAAAATCAACAATACCACGAAAAGTTCTTGTATTTGAAGATAAAATCTTTTTGCATTCAAGAAGAAAGATCTAGCTGACTGAAACAAGTTCATTAGATGAAAACCAACAAAAATTGACAAGAACCACGAAAAGTTCTTGTATTTTAAGATAAAATCTGACGCTATTGAAGAAAAAACTTCAAGCTCGCTGAAATATGTTCATTTGCTGAAAACCAACAAAACCACGAAAAGTTCTTGAATTTGAAGATAAAATCTTTTTGCTTTGAAGAAGAAAGATCCAGCTGACTGAAATAAGTTCATTAGATGAAAACCAACAAAAATTGACAAGAACCACGAAATGTTCTTGTATTTTAAGATAAAATCTGACGCTATTGAAGAAAAAACTTCAAGCTCGCTGAAATATGTTCATTTGCTGAAAACCAACAAAACCACGAAAAGTTCTTGAATTTGAAGATAAAATCTTTTTGCTTTGAAGAAGAAAGATCCAGCTGACTGAAATAAGTTCATTCGATGAAAACCAACAAAAATTGACAAGAACCACGAAAGGTTCTTGTATTTTAAGATAAAACCTTCCGCTATTAAAGAAAAAACTTCTTGCTCACTCAAATATGTTCATTTGCTGAAAATCAACAAAACCACGAAAAGTTCTTGTATTTGAAGATAAAATCTTTTTGCATTAAAGAAGAAAGATCTAGCTGACTGAAACAAGTTCATTAGATGAAAACCAACAAAAATTGACAAGAACCACGAAAAGTTCTTGTATTTTAAGATAAAATCTGACGCTATTAAAGAAAAAACTTCTCGCTCGCTGAAATATGTTCATTTGCTGAAAATTAACAAAACCACGAAAAGTTCTTGTATTTGAAGATAAAATCTTTTTGCTTTGAGGTAGAAAGATCGAGCTGACTGAAAGAAGTTCATCAGATCAAAACAAACAAAAATTGACAAGAACCACGAAAAGTTCTTGTATTTTAAGATAAAATCTGACGCTATTGAAGAAAAAACTTCAAGCTCGCTGAAATATGTTCATCTGCTGAAAACCAACAAAACCACGAAAAGTTCTTGAATTTGAAGATAAAATCTTTTTGCTTTGAAGAAGAAAGATCCAGCTGACTGAAATAAGTTGATTAGATGAAAACCAACAAAAATTGACAAGAACCACGAAAAGTTCTTGTATTTTAAGATAAAATCTGACGCTATTGAAGAAAAAACTTCTAGCTCGCTGAAATATGTTCATTTGCTGAAAACCAACAAAACCACGAAAAGTTCTTGTATTTGAAGATAAAATCTTTTTGCTTTGAGGTAGAAAGATCGAGCTGACTGAAAGAAGTTCATCAGATCAAAACAAACAAAAATTGACAAGAACCACGAAAAGTTCTTGTATTTTAAGATAAAATCTGACGCTATTGAAGAAAAAACTTCAAGCTCGCTGAAATATGTTCATTTGCTGAAAACCAACAAAACCACGAAAAGTTCTTGAATTTGAAGATAAAATCTTTTTGCTTTGAAGAAGAAAGATCCAGCTGACTGAAATAAGTTGATTAGATGAAAACCAACAAAAATTGACAAGAATCACGAAAAGTTCTTGTATTTTAAGATAAAATCTGACGCTATTGAAGAAAAAACTTCTAGCTCGCTGAAATATGTTCATTTGCTGAAAACCAACAAAACCACGAAAAGTTCTTGTATTTGAAGATAAAATCTTTTTGCTTTGAAGAAGAAAGATCTAGCTGACTGAAATAAGTTCATTAGATGAAAACCAACAAAAATTGACAAGAACCACGAAATGTTCTTGTATTTTAAGATAAAATCTGACGCTATTGAAGAAAAAACTTCTAGCTCGCTGAAATATGTTCATTTGCTGAAAACCAACAAAACCACGAAAAGTTCTTGTATTTGAAGATAAAATCTTTTTGCATTAAAAAAGAAAGATCTAGCTGACTGAAACAAGTTCATTAGATGAAAACCAACAAAAATTGACAAGAACCACGAAAAGTTCTTGTATTTTAAGATAAAATCTGACGCTATTAATGAAAAAACTTTCCGCTCGCTGAAATATGTTCATTTGCTGAAAATTAACAAAACCACGAAAAGTTCTTGTATTTGAAGATAAAATCTTTTTGCTTTGAGGTAGAAAGATCGAGCTGACTGAAAGAAGTTCATCAGATCAAAACAAACAAAAATTGACAAGAACCACGAAAAGTTCTTGTATTTTAAGATAAAATCTGACGCTATTGAAGAAAAAACTTCAAGCTCGCTGAAATATGTTCATTTGCTGAAAACCAACAAAACCACGAAAAGTTCTTGAATTTGAAGATAAAATCTTTTTGCTTTGAAGAAGAAAGATCCAGCTGACTGAAATAAGTTCATTAGATGAAAACCAACAAAAATTGACAAGAACCACGAAAAGTTCTTGTATTTTAAGATAAAATCTGACGCTATTGAAGAAAAAACTTCTCGCTCGCTGAAATATGTTCATTTGCTGAAAACCAACAAAACCACGAAAAGTTCTTGTATTTGAAGATAAAATCTTTTTGCTTTGAAGAAGAAAGATCTAGCTGACTGAAATAAGTTCATTAGATGAAAACCAACAAAAATTGACAAGAACCACGAAAAGTTCTTGTATTTTAAGATAAAATCTTCCGCTATTAAAGATAAAACTTTGAGCTCGCTGAAATATGTTCATTTGCTGAAAATCAACAAAACCACGAAAAGTTCTTGTATTTGAAGATAAAATCTTTTTGCATTAAAGAAGAAAGATCTAGCTGACTGAAACAAGTTCATTAGATGAAAACCAACAAAAATTGACAAGAACCACGAAAAGTTCTTGTATTTTAAGATAAAATCTGACGCTATTAAAGAAAAAACTTCTTGCCCGCTGAAATATGTTCATTTGCTGAAAATCAACAATACCACGAAAAGTTCTTGTATTTGAAGATAAAATCTTTTTGCATTAAAGAAGAAAGATCGAGCTGACTGAAACAAGTTCATCAGATCAAAACCAACAAAAATTGACAAGAACCACGAAAAGTTCTTGTATTTTAAGATAAAATCTGACGCTATTGAAGAAAAAACTTCTAGCTAGCTGAAATATGTTCATTTGCTGAAAACCAACAAAACCACGAAAAGTTCTTGAATTTGAAGATAAAATCTTTTTGCTTTGAAGAAGAAAGATTCAGCTGACTGAAATAAGTTCATCAGATGAAAACCAACAAAAATTGAGAAGAACCACGAAAAGTTCTTGTATTTTAAGATAAAATCTGACGCTATTGAAGAAAAAACTTCTAGCTCGCTGAAATATGTTCATTTGCTGAAAACCAACAAAACCACGAAAAGTTCTTGTATTTGAAGATAAAATCTTTTTGCATTAAAGAAGAAAGATCTAGCTGACTGAAACAAGTTCATTAGATGAAAACCAACAAAAATTGACAAGAACCACAAAAAGTCCTTGTATTTTAAGATAAAATCTGACGCTATTAAAGAAAAAACTTCTCGCTCGCTGAAATATGTTCATTTGCTGAAAATTAACAAAACCACGAAAAGTTCTTGTATTTGAAGATAAAATCTTTTTGCTTTGAGGTAGAAAGATCGAGCTGACTGAAAGAAGTTCATCAGATCAAAACCAACAAAAATTGACAAGAACCACGAAAAGTTCTTGTATTTTAAGATAAAATCTGACGCTATTGAAGAAAAAACTTCAAGCTCGCTGAAATATGTTCATTTGCTGAAAACCAACAAAACCATGAAAAGTTCTTGAATTTGAAGATAAAATCTTTTTGCTTTGAAGAAGAAAGATCCAGCTCACTGAAATAAGTTCATTAGATGAAAACCAACAAAAATTGACAAGAACCACGAAAAGTTCTTGTATTTTAAGATAAAATCTGACGCGATTGAAGAAAAAACTTCTAGCTCGCTGAAATATGTTCATTTGCTGAAAACCAACAAAACCACGAAAAGTTCTTGTATTTGAAGATAAAATCTTTTTGCTTTGAAGAAGAAAGATCCAGCTGACTGAAATAAGTTCATTAGATGAAAACCAACAAAAATTGACAAGAACCACGAAAAGTTCTTGTATTTTAAGATAAAATCTTCCGCTATTAAAGAAAAAACTTTGAGCTCGCTGAAATATGTTCATTTGCTGAAAATCAACAAAACCACGAAAAGTTCTTGTATTTGAAGATAAAATCTTTTTGCATTAAAGAAGAAAGATCTAGCTGACTGAAACAAGTTCATTGGATGAAAACCAACAAAAATTGACAAGAACCACGAAAAGTTCTTGTATTTTAAGATAAAATCTGACGCTATTAAAGAAAAAACTTCTTGCCCGCTGAAATATGTTCATTTGCTGAAAATCAACAATACCACGAAAAGTTCTTGTATTTGAAGATAAAATCTTTTTGCATTAAAGAAGAAAGATCTAGCTGACTGAAACAAGTTCATTAGATGAAAACCAACAAAAATTGACAAGAACCACGAAAAGTTCTTGTATTTTAAGATAAAATCTGACGCTATTGAAGAAAAAACTTCAAGCTCGCTGAAATATGTTCATTTGCTGAAAACCAACAAAACCACGAAAAGTTCTTGAATTTGAAGATAAAATCTTTTTGCTTTGAAGAAGAAAGATCCAGCTGACTGAAATAAGTTCATTAGATGAAAACCAACAAAAATTGACAAGAACCACGAAATGTTCTTGTATTTTAAGATAAAATCTGACGCTATTGAAGAAAAAACTTCAAGCTCGCTGAAATATGTTCATTTGCTGAAAACCAACAAAACCACGAAAAGTTCTTGAATTTGAAGATAAAATCTTTTTGCTTTGAAGAAGAAAGATCCAGCTGACTGAAATAAGTTCATTCGATGAAAACCAACAAAAATTGACAAGAACCACGAAAGGTTCTTGTATTTTAAGATAAAACCTTCCGCTATTAAAGAAAAAACTTCTTGCTCACTCAAATATGTTCATTTGCTGAAAATCAACAAAACCACGAAAAGTTCTTGTATTTGAAGATAAAATCTTTTTGCATTAAAGAAGAAAGATCTAGCTGACTGAAACAAGTTCATTAGATGAAAACCAACAAAAATTGACAAGAACCACGAAAAGTTCTTGTATTTTAAGATAAAATCTGACGCTATTAAAGAAAAAACTTTTCGCTCGCTGAAATATGTTCCTTTGCTGAAAATTAACAAAACCACGAAAAGTTCTTGTATTTGAAGATAAAATCTTTTTGCTTTGAGGTAGAAAGATCGAGCTGACTGAAAGAAGTTCATCAGATCAAAACAAACAAAAATTGACAAGAACCACGAAAAGTTCTTGTATTTTAAGATAAAATCTGACGCTATTGAAGAAAAAACTTCAAGCTCGCTGAAATATGTTCATTTGCTGAAAACCAACAAAACCACGAAAAGTTCTTGAATTTGAAGATAAAATCTTTTTGCTTTGAAGAAGAAAGATCCAGCTGACTGAAATAAGTTGATTAGATGAAAACCAACAAAAATTGACAAGAACCACGAAAAGTTCTTGTATTTTAAGATAAAATCTGACGCTATTGAAGAAAAAACTTCTAGCTCGCTGAAATATGTTCATTTGCTGAAAACCAACAAAACCACGAAAAGTTCTTGTATTTGAAGATAAAATCTTTTTGCTTTGAAGAAGAAAGATCTAGCTGACTGAAATAAGTTCATTAGATGAAAACCAACAAAAATTGACAAGAACCACGAAATGTTCTTGTATTTTAAGATAAAATCTGACGCTATTGAAGAAAAAACTTCAAGCTCGCTGAAATATGTTCATTTGCTGAAAACCAACAAAACCACGAAAAGTTCTTGAATTTGAAGATAAAATCTTTTTGCTTTGAAGAAGAAAGATCCAGCTGACTGAAATAAGTTCATTCGATGAAAACCAACAAAAATTGACAAGAACCACGAAAAGTTCTTGTATTTTAAGATAAAATCTGACGCTATTGAAGAAAAAACTTCTAGCTCGCTGAAATATGTTCATTTGCTGAAAACCAACAAAACCACGAAAAGTTCTTGTATTTGAAGATAAAATCTTTTTGCTTTGAAGAAGAAAGATCTAGCTGACTGAAATAAGTTCATTAGATGAAAACCAACAAAAATTGACAAGAACCACGAAAGGTTCTTGTATTTTAAGATAAAACCTTCCGCTATTAAAGAAAAAACTTCTTGCTCGCTGAAATATGTTCATTTGCTGAAAATCAACAAAACCACGAAAAGTTCTTGTATTTGAAGATAAAATCTTTTTGCATTAAAGAAGAAAGATCTAGCTGACTGAAACAAGTTCATTAGATGAAAACCAACAAAAATTGACAAGAACCACGAAAAGTTCTTGTATTTTAAGATAAAATCTGACGCTATTAAAGAAAAAACTTCTCGCTCGCTGAAATATGTTCATTTGCTGAAAATTAACAAAACCACGAAAAGTTCTTGTATTTGAAGATAAAATCTTTTTGCTTTGAGGTAGAAAGATCGAGCTGACTGAAAGAAGTTCATCAGATCAAAACAAACAAAAATTGACAAGAACCACGAAAAGTTCTTGTATTTTAAGATAAAATCTGACGCTATTGAAGAAAAAACTTCAAGCTCGCTGAAATATGTTAATTTGCTGAAAACCAACAAAACCACGAAAAGTTCTTGAATTTGAAGATAAAATCTTTTTGCTTTGAAGAAGAAAGATCCAGCTGACTGAAATAAGTTCATTAGATGAAAACCAACAAAAATTGACAAGAACCACGAAAAGTTCTTGTATTTTAAGATAAAATCTGACGCTATTGAAGAAAAAACTTCTAGCTCGCTGAAATATGTTCATTTGCTGAAAACCAACAAAACCACGAAAAGTTCTTGTATTTGAAGATAAAATCTTTTTGCTTTGAAGAAGAAAGATCTAGCTGACTGAAATAAGTTCATTAGATGAAAACCAACAAAAATTGACAAGAACCACGAAAAGTTCTTGTATTTTAAGATAAAATCTTCCGCTATTAAAGAAAAAACTTTGAGCTCGCTGAAATATGTTCATTTGCTGAAAATCAACAAAACCACGAAAAGTTCTTGTATTTGAAGGTAAAATCTTTTTGCATTAAAGAAGAAAGATCGAGCTGACTGAAACAAGTTCATTAGATGAAAACCAACAAAAATTGACAAGAACCACGAAAAGTTCTTGTATTTTAAGATAAAATCTGACGCTATTAAAGAAAAAACTTCTTGCCCGCTGAAATATGTTCATTTGCTGAAAATGAACAATACCACGAAAAGTTCTTGTATTTGAAGATAAAATCTTTTTGCATTAAAGAAGAAAGATCGAGCTGACTGAAACAAGTTCATCAGATCAAAACCAACAAAAATTGGCAAGAACCACGAAAAGTTCTTGTATTTTAAGATAAAATCTGACGCTATTGAAGAAAAAACTTTGAGCTCGCTGAAATATGTTCATTTGCTGAAAACCAACAAAACCACGAAAAGTTCTTGTATTTGAAGATAAAATCTTTTTGCTTTGAAGAAGAAAGATCGAGCTGACTGAAATAAGTTCAGTAGATGGAAACCAACAAAAATTGACAAGAACCACGAAAAGTTCTTGTATTTTAAGATAAAATCTTCCGCTATTAAAGAAAAAATCTTCTCGCTCGCTGAAATATGTTCATTTGCTGAAAATTAACAAAACCACGAAAAGTTCTTGTATTTGACGATAAAATCATTTTGCTTTGAGGTAGAAAGATCGAGCTGACTGAAAGAAGTTCATCAGATCAAAACCAACAAAAATTGACAAGAACCACGAAAAGTTCTTGTATTTTAAGATAAAATCTGACGCTATTGAAGAAAAAACTTCTAGCTCGCTGAAATATGTTCATTTGCTGAAAACCAACAAAACCACGAAAAGTTCTTGAATTTGAAGATAAAATCTTTTTGCTTTGAAGAAGAAAGATTCAGCTGACTGAAATAAGTTCATCAGATGAAAACCAACAAAAATTGAGAAGAACCACGAAAAGTTCTTGTATTTTAAGATAAAATCTGACGCTATTGAAGAAAAAACTTCTAGCTCGCTGAAATATGTTCATTTGCTGAAAACCAACAAAACCACGAAAAGTTCTTGTATTTGAAGATAAAATCTTTTTGCATTAAAGAAGAAAGATCTAGCTGACTGAAACAAGTTCATTAGATGAAAACCAACAAAAATTGACAAGAACCACAAAAAGTCCTTGTATTTTAAGATAAAATCTGACGCTATTAAAGAAAAAACTTCTCGCTCGCTGAAATATGTTCATTTGCTGAAAATTAACAAAACCACGAAAAGTTCTTGTATTTGAAGATAAAATCTTTTTGCTTTGAAGAAGAAAGATCCAGCTCACTGAAATAAGTTCATTAGATGAAAACCAACAAAAATTGACAAGAACCACGAAAAGTTCTTGTATTTTAAGATAAAATCTGACGCGATTGAAGAAAAAACTTCTAGCTCGCTGAAATATGTTCATTTGCTGAAAACCAACAAAACCACGAAAAGTTCTTGTATTTGAAGATAAAATCTTTTTGCTTTGAAGAAGAAAGATCCAGCTGACTGAAATAAGTTCATTAGATGAAAACCAACAAAAATTGACAAGAACCACGAAAAGTTCTTGTATTTTAAGATAAAATCTTCCGCTATTAACGAAAAAACTTTGAGCTCGCTGAAATATGTTCATTTGCTGAAAATCAACAAAACCACGAAAAGTTCTTGTATTTGAAGATAAAATCTTTTTGCATTAAAGAAGAAAGATCTTGCTGACTGAAACAAGTTCATTGGATGAAAACCAACAAAAATTGACAAGAACCACGAAAAGTTCTTGTATTTTAAGATAAAATCTGACGCTATTAAAGAAAAAACTTCTTGCCCGCTGAAATATGTTCATTTGCTGAAAATCAACAATACCACGAAAAGTTCTTGTATTTGAAGATAAAATCTTTTTGCATTAAAGAAGAAAGATCTAGCTGACTGAAACAAGTTCATTAGATGAAAACCAACAAAAATTGACAAGAACCACGAAAAGTTCTTGTATTTTAAGATAAAATCTGACGCTATTGAAGAAAAAACTTCAAGCTCGCTGAAATATGTTCATTTGCTGAAAACCAACAAAACCACGAAAAGTTCTTGAATTTGAAGATAAAATCTTTTTGCTTTCAAGAAGAAAGATCCAGCTGACTGAAATAAGTTCATTAGATGAAAACCAACAAAAATTGACAAGAACCACGAAATGTTCTTGTATTTTAAGATAAAATCTGACGCTATTAAAGAAAAAACTTCAAGCTCGCTGAAATATGTTCATTTGCTGAAAACCAACAAAACCACGAAAAGTTCTTGAATTTGAAGATAAAATCTTTTTGCTTTGAAGAAGAAAGATCCAGCTGACTGAAATAAGTTCATTCGATGAAAACCAACAAAAATTGACAAGAACCACGAAAAGTTCTTGTATTTTAAGATAAAATCTGACGCTATTGAAGAAAAAACTTCTAGCTCGCTGAAATATGTTCATTTGCTGAAAACCAACAAAACCACGAAAAGTTCTTGTATTTGAAGATAAAATCTTTTTGCTTTGAAGAAGAAAGATCTAGCTGACTGAAATAAGCTCATTAGATGAAAACCAACAAAAATTGACAAGAACCACGAAAAGTTCTTGTATTTTAAGATAAAATCTTCCGCTTGAAGAATAAACTTCAAGCTCGCTGAAATATGTTCATTTGCTGAAAACCAACAAAACCACGAAAAGTTCTTGAATTTGAAGATAAAATCTTTTTGCTTTGAAGAAGAAAGATCTAGCTGACTGAAATAAGCTCATTAGATGAAAACCAACAAAAATTGACAAGAACCACGAAAAGTTCTTGTATTTTAAGATAAAATCTTCCGCTTGAAGAAAAAACTTTGAGCTCGCTGAAATATGTTAATTTGCTGAAAATCAACAAAACCACGAAAAGTTCTTGTATTTGAAGATAAAATCTTTTTGCATTAAAGAAGAAAGATCTAGCTGACTGAAACAAGTTCATTAGATGAAAACCAACAAAAATTGACAAGAACCACGAAAAGTTCTTCTATTTTAAGATAAAATCTGACGCGATTGAAGAAAAAACTTCTTGCTCGCTGAAATATGTTCATTTGCTGAAAACCAACAAAACCACGAAAAGTTCTTGAATTTGAAGTTAAAATCTTTTTGCTTTGAAGAAGAAAGATCCAGCTGACTGAAATAAGTTCATTAGATGAAAACCAACAAAAATAGACAAGAACCACGAAATGTTCTTGTATTTTAAGATAAAATCTGACGCTATTGAAGAAAAAACTTCAAGCTCGCTGAAATATGTTCATTTGCTGAAAACCAACAAAACCACGAAAAGTTCTTGAATTTGAAGATAAAATCTTTTTGCTTTGAAGAAGAAAGATCCAGCTGACTGAAATAAGTTCATTCGATGAAAACCAACAAAAATTGACAAGAACCACGAAAGGTTCTTGTATTTTAAGATAAAACCTTCCGCTATTAAAGAAAAAACTTCTTGCTCGCTCAAATATGTTCATTTGCTGAAAATCAACAAAACCACGAAAAGTTCTTGTATTTGAAGATAAAATCTTTTTGCATTAAAGAAGAAAGATCTAGCTGACTGAAACAAGTTCATTAGATGAAAACCAACAAAAATTGACAAGAACCACGAAAAGTTCTTGTATTTTAAGATAAAATCTGACGCGATTGAAGAAAAAACTTCTAGCTCGCTGAAATATGTTCATTTGCTGAAAACCAACAAAACCACGAAAAGTTCTTGTATTTGAAGATAAAATCTTTTTGCTTTGAAGAAGAAAGATCTAGCTGACTGAAACAAGTTCATTGGATGAAAACCAACAAAAATTGACAAGAACCACGAAAAGTTCTTGTATTTTAAGATAAAATCTGACGCTATTAAAGAAAAAACTTCTTGCCCGCTGAAATATGTTCATTTGCTGAAAATCAACAATACCACGAAAAGTTCTTGTATTTGAAGATAAAATCTTTTTGCATTAAAGAAGAAAGATCTAGCTGACTGAAACAAGTTCATTAGATGAAAACCAACAAAAATTGACAAGAACCACGAAAAGTTCTTGTATTTTAAGATAAAATCTGACGCTATTGAAGAAAAAACTTCAAGCTCGCTGAAATATGTTCATTTGCTGAAAACCAACAAAACCACGAAAAGTTCTTGAATTTGAAGATAAAATCTTTTTGCTTTGAAGAAGAAAGATCCAGCTGACTGAAATAAGTTCATTAGATGAAAACCAACAAAAATTGACAAGAACCACGAAATGTTCTTGTATTTTAAGATAAAATCTGACGCTATTGAAGAAAAAACTTCAAGCTCGCTGAAATATGTTCATTTGCTGAAAACCAACAAAACCACGAAAAGTTCTTGAATTTGAAGATAAAATCTTTTTGCTTTGAAGAAGAAAGATCCAGCTGACTGAAATAAGTTCATTCGATGAAAACCAACAAAAATTGACAAGAACCACGAAAGGTTCTTGTATTTTAAGATAAAACCTTCCGCTATTAAAGAAAAAACTTCTTGCTCACTCAAATATGTTCATTTGCTGAAAATCAACAAAACCACGAAAAGTTCTTGTATTTGAAGATAAAATCTTTTTGCATTAAAGAAGAAAGATCTAGCTGACTGAAACAAGTTCATTAGATGAAAACCAACAAAAATTGACAAGAACCACGAAAAGTTCTTGTATTTTAAGATAAAATCTGACGCTATTAAAGAAAAAACTTCTCGCTCGCTGAAATATGTTCATTTGCTGAAAATTAACAAAACCACGAAAAGTTCTTGTATTTGAAGATAAAATCTTTTTGCTTTGAGGTAGAAAGATCGAGCTGACTGAAAGAAGTTCATCAGATCAAAACAAACAAAAATTGACAAGAACCACGAAAAGTTCTTGTATTTTAAGATAAAATCTGACGCTATTGAAGAAAAAACTTCAAGCTCGCTGAAATATGTTCATTTGCTGAAAACCAACAAAACCACGAAAAGTTCTTGAATTTGAAGATAAAATCTTTTTGCTTTGAAGAAGAAAGATCCAGCTGACTGAAATAAGTTGATTAGATGAAAACCAACAAAAATTGACAAGAACCACGAAAAGTTCTTGTATTTTAAGATAAAATCTGACGCTATTGAAGAAAAAACTTCTAGCTCGCTGAAATATGTTCATTTGCTGAAAACCAACAAAACCACGAAAAGTTCTTGTATTTGAAGATAAAATCTTTTTGCTTTGAAGAAGAAAGATCTAGCTGACTGAAATAAGTTCATTAGATGAAAACCAACAAAAATTGACAAGAACCACGAAATGTTCTTGTATTTTAAGATAAAATCTGACGCTATTGAAGAAAAAACTTCAAGCTCGCTGAAATATGTTCATTTGCTGAAAACCAACAAAACCACGAAAAGTTCTTGAATTTGAAGATAAAATCTTTTTGCTTTGAAGAAGAAAGATCCAGCTGACTGAAATAAGTTCATTCGATGAAAACCAACAAAAATTGACAAGAACCACGAAAAGTTCTTGTATTTTAAGATAAAATCTGACGCTATTGAAGAAAAAACTTCTAGCTCGCTGAAATATGTTCATTTGCTGAAAACCAACAAAACCACGAAAAGTTCTTGTATTTGAAGATAAAATCTTTTTGCTTTGAAGAAGAAAGATCTAGCTGACTGAAATAAGTTCATTAGATGAAAACCAACAAAAATTGACAAGAACCACGAAAAGTTCTTGTATTTTAAGATAAAATCTGACGCTATTAAAGAAAAAACTTCTCGCTCGCTGAAATATGTTCATTTGCTGAAAATTAACAAAACCACGAAAAGTTCTTGTATTTGAAGATAAAATCTTTTTGCTTTGAGGTAGAAAGATCGAGCTGACTGAAAGAAGTTCATCAGATCAAAACAAACAAAAATTGACAAGAACCACGAAAAGTTCTTGTATTTTAAGATAAAATCTGACGCTATTGAAGAAAAAACTTCAAGCTCGCTGAAATATGTTAATTTGCTGAAAACCAACAAAACCACGAAAAGTTCTTGAATTTGAAGATAAAATCTTTTTGCTTTGAAGAAGAAAGATCCAGCTGACTGAAATAAGTTCATTAGATGAAAACCAACAAAAATTGACAAGAACCACGAAAAGTTCTTGTATTTTAAGATAAAATCTGACGCTATTGAAGAAAAAACTTCTCGCTCGCTGAAATATGTTCATTTGCTGAAAACCAACAAAACCACGAAAAGTTCTTGTATTTGAAGATAAAATCTTTTTGCTTTGAAGAAGAAAGATCTAGCTGACTGAAATAAGTTCATTAGATGAAAACCAACAAAAATTGACAAGAACCACGAAAAGTTCTTGTATTTTACGATAAAATCTTCCGCTATTAAAGAAAAAACTTTGAGCTCGCTGAAATATGTTCATTTGCTGAAAATCAACAAAACCACGAAAAGTTCTTGTATTTGAAGATAAAATCTTTTTGCATTAAAGAAGAAAGATCGAGCTGACTGAAACAAGTTCATTAGATGAAAACCAACAAAAATTGACAAGAACCACGAAAAGTTCTTGTATTTTAAGATAAAATCTGACGCTATTAAAGAAAAAACTTCTTGCCCGCTGAAATATGTTCATTTGCTGAAAATCAACAATACCACGAAAAGTTCTTGTATTTGAAGATAAAATCTTTTTGCATTAAAGAAGAAAGATCTAGCTGACTGAAACAAGTTCATTAGATGAAAACCAACAAAAATTGACAAGAACCACGAAAAGTTCTTGTATTTTAAGATAAAATCTTCCGCTTGAAGAATAAACTTCAAGCTCGCTGAAATATGTTCATTTGCTGAAAACCAACAAAACCACGAAAAGTTCTTGAATTTGAAGATAAAATCTTTTTGCTTTGAAGAAGAAAGATCTAGCTGACTGAAATAAGCTCATTAGATGAAAACCAACAAAAATTGACAAGAACCACGAAAAGTTCTTGTATTTTAAGATAAAATCTTCCGCTTGAAGAAAAAACTTTGAGCTCGCTGAAATATGTTAATTTGCTGAAAATCAACAAAACCACGAAAAGTTCTTGTATTTGAAGATAAAATCTTTTTGCATTAAAGAAGAAAGATCTAGCTGACTGAAACAAGTTCATTAGATGAAAACCAACAAAAATTGACAAGAACCACGCAAAGTTCTTGTATTTTAAGATAAAATCTGACGCGATTGAAGAAAAAACTTCTTGCTCGCTGAAATATGTTCATTTGCTGAAAACCAACAAAACCACGAAAAGTTCTTGAATTTGAAGATAAAATCTTTTTGCTTTGAAGAAGAAAGATCCAGCTGACTGAAATAAGTTCATTAGATGAAAACCAACAAAAATAGACAAGAACCACGAAATGTTCTTGTATTTTAAGATAAAATCTGACGCTATTGAAGAAAAAACTTCAAGCTCGCTGAAATATGTTCATTTGCTGAAAACCAACAAAACCACGAAAAGTTCTTGAATTTGAAGATAAAATCTTTTTGCTTTGAAGAAGAAAGATCCAGCTGACTGAAATAAGTTCATTCGATGAAAACCAACAAAAATTGACAAGAACCACGAAAGGTTCTTGTATTTTAAGATAAAACCTTCCGCTATTAAAGAAAAAACTTCTTGCTCGCTCAAATATGTTCATTTGCTGAAAATCAACAAAACCACGAAAAGTTCTTGTATTTGAAGATAAAATCTTTTTGCATTAAAGAAGAAAGATCTAGCTGACTGAAACAAGTTCATTAGATGAAAACCAACAAAAATTGACAAGAACCACGAAAAGTTCTTGTATTTTAAGATAAAATCTGACGCTATTAAAGAAAAAACTTCTCGCTCGCTGAAATATGTTCATTTGCTGAAAATTAACAAAACCACGAAAAGTTCTTGTATTTGAAGATAAAATCTTTTTGCTTTGAGGTAGAAAGATCGAGCTGACTGAAAGAAGTTCATCAGATCAAAACAAACAAAAATTGACAAGAACCACGAAAAGTTCTTGTATTTTAAGATAAAATCTGACGCTATTGAAGAAAAAACTTCAAGCTCGCTGAAATATGTTCATTTGCTGAAAACCAACAAAACCACGAAAAGTTCTTGAATTTGAAGATAAAATCTTTTTGCTTTGAAGAAGAAAGATCCAGCTGACTGAAATAAGTTGATTAGATGAAAACCAACAAAAATTGACAAGAACCACGAAAAGTTCTTGTATTTTAAGATAAAATCTGACGCTATTGAAGAAAAACTTCTAGCTCGCTGAAATATGTTCATTTGCTGAAAACCAACAAAACCACGAAAAGTTCTTGTATTTGAAGATAAAATCTTTTTGCTTTGAAGAAGAAAGATCTAGCTGACTGAAATAAGTTCATTAGATGAAAACCAACAAAAATTGACAAGAACCACGAAATGTTCTTGTATTTTAAGATAAAATCTGACGCTATTGAAGAAAAAACTTCAAGCTCGCTGAAATATGTTCATTTGCTGAAAACCAACAAAACCACGAAAAGTTCTTGAATTTGAAGATAAAATCTTTTTGCTTTGAAGAAGAAAGATCCAGCTGACTGAAATAAGTTCATTCGATGAAAACCAACAAAAATTGACAAGAACCACGAAAAGTTCTTGTATTTTAAGATAAAATCTGACGCTATTGAAGAAAAAACTTCTAGCTCGCTGAAATATGTTCATTTGCTGAAAACCAACAAAACCACGAAAAGTTCTTGTATTTGAAGATAAAATCTTTTTGCTTTGAAGAAGAAAGATCTAGCTGACTGAAATAAGTTCATTAGATGAAAACCAACAAAAATTGACAAGAACCACGAAAGGTTCTTGTATTTTAAGATAAAACCTTCCGCTATTAAAGAAAAAACTTCTTGCTCGCTGAAATATGTTCATTTGCTGAAAATCAACAAAACCACGAAAAGTTCTTGTATTTGAAGATAAAATCTTTTTGCATTAAAGAAGAAAGATCTAGCTGACTGAAACAAGTTCATTAGATGAAAACCAACAAAAATTGACAAGAACCACGAAAAGTTCTTGTATTTTAAGATAAAATCTGACGCTATTAAAGAAAAAACTTCTCGCTCGCTGAAATATGTTCATTTGCTGAAAATTAACAAAACCACGAAAAGTTCTTGTATTTGAAGATAAAATCTTTTTGCTTTGAGGTAGAAAGATCGAGCTGACTGAAAGAAGTTCATCAGATCAAAACAAACAAAAATTGACAAGAACCACGAAAAGTTCTTGTATTTTAAGATAAAATCTGACGCTATTGAAGAAAAAACTTCAAGCTCGCTGAAATATGTTCATTTGCTGAAAACCAACAAAACCACGAAAAGTTCTTGAATTTGAAGATAAAATCTTTTTGCTTTGAAGAAGAAAGATCCAGCTGACTGAAATAAGTTCATTAGATGAAAACCAACAAAAATTGACAAGAACCACGAAAAGTTCTTGTATTTTAAGATAAAATCTGACGCTATTGAAGAAAAAACTTCTAGCTCGCTGAAATATGTTCATTTGCTGAAAACCAACAAAACCACGAAAAGTTCTTGTATTTGAAGATAAAATCTTTTTGCTTTGAAGAAGAAAGATCTAGCTGACTGAAATAAGTTCATTAGATGGAAACCAACAAAAATTGACAAGAACCACGAAAAGTTCTTCTATTTTAAGATAAAATCTTCCGCTATTAAAGAAAAAACTTTGAGCTCGCTGAAATATGTTCATTTGCTGAAAATCAACAAAACCACGAAAAGTTCTTGTATTTGAAGATAAAATCTTTTTGCATTAAAGAAGAAAGATCTAGCTGACTGAAACAAGTTCATTAGATGAAAACCAACAAAAATTGACAAGAACCACGAAAAGTTCTTGTATTTTAAGATAAAATCTGACGCTATTAAAGAAAAAACTTCTTGCCCGCTGAAATATGTTCATTTGCTGAAAATGAACAATACCACGAAAAGTTCTTGTATTTGAAGATAAAATCTTTTTGCATTAAAGAAGAAAGATCGAGCTGACTGAAAGAAGTTCATCAGATCAAAACCAACAAAAATTGACAAGAACCACGAAAAGTTCTTGTATTTTAAGATAAAATCTGACGCTATTGAAGAAAAAACTTTGAGCTCGCTGAAATATGTTCATTTGCTGAAAACCAACAAAACCACGAAAAGTTCTTGTATTTGAAGATAAAATCTTTTTGCTTTGAAGAAGAAAGATCGAGCTGACTGAAATAAGTTCAGTAGATGGAAACCAACAAAAATTGACAAGAACCACGAAAAGTTCTTGTATTTTAAGATAAAATCTTCCGCTATTAAAGAAAAAATCTTCTCGCTCGCTGAAATATGTTCATTTGCTGAAAATTAACAAAACCACGAAAAGTTCTTGTATTTGAAGATAAAATCATTTTGCTTTGAGGTAGAAAGATCGAGCTGACTGAAAGAAGTTCATCAGATCAAAACCAACAAAAATTGACAAGAACCACGAAAAGTTCTTGTATTTTAAGATAAAATCTGACGCTATTGAAGAAAAAACTTCTAGCTCGCTGAAATATGTTCATTTGCTGAAAACCAACAAAACCACGAAAAGTTCTTGAATTTGAAGATAAAATCTTTTTGCTTTGAAGAAAGATTCAGCTGACTGAAATAAGTTCATCAGATGAAAACCAACAAAAATTGAGAAGAACCACGAAAAGTTCTTGTATTTTAAGATAAAATCTGACGCTATTGAAGAAAAAACTTCAAGCTCGCTGAAATATGTTCATTTGCTGAAAATCAACAAAACCACGAAAAGTTCTTGTATTTGAAGATAAAATCTTTTTGCATTAAAGAAGAAAGATCTTGCTGACTGAAACAAGTTCATTGGATGAAAACCAACAAAAATTGACAAGAACCACGAAAAGTTCTTGTATTTTAAGATAAAATCTGACGCTATTAAAGAAAAAACTTCTTGCCCGCTGAAATATGTTCATTTGCTGAAAGTCAACAATACCACGAAAAGTTCTTGTATTTGAAGATAAAATCTTTTTGCATTAAAGAAGAAAGATCTAGCTGACTGAAACAAGTTCATTAGATGAAAACCAACAAAAATTGACAAGAACCACGAAAAGTTCTTGTATTTTAAGATAAAATCTGACGCTATTGAAGAAAAAACTTCAAGCTCGCTGAAATATGTTCATTTGCTGAAAACCAACAAAACCACGAAAAGTTCTTGAATTTGAAGATAAAATCTTTTTGCTATGAAGAAGAAAGATCCAGCTGACTGAAATAAGTTCATTAGATGAAAACCAACAAAAATTGACAAGAACCACGAAATGTTCTTGTATTTTAAGATAAAATCTGACGCTATTGAAGAAAAAACTTCAAGCTCGCTGAAATATGTTCATTTGCTGAAAATCAACAAAACCACGAAAAGTTCTTGAATTTGAAGATAAAATCTTTTTGCTTTGAAGAAGAAAGATCCAGCTGACTGAAATAAGTTCATTCGATGAAAACCAACAAAAATTGACAAGAACCACGAAAAGTTCTTGTATTTTAAGATAAAATCTGACGCTATTGAAGAAAAAACTTCTCGCTCGCTGAAATATGTTCATTTGCTGAAAACCAACAAAACCACGAAAAGTTCTTGTATTTGAAGATAAAATCTTTTTGCTTTGAAGAAGAAAGATCTAGCTGACTGAAATAAGTTCATTAGATGAAAACCAACAAAAATTGACAAGAACCACGAAAGGTTCTTGTATTTTAAGATAAAACCTTCCGCTATTAAAGAAAAAACTTCTTGCTCGCTGAAATATGTTCATTTGCTGAAAATCAACAAAACCACGAAAAGTTCTTGTATTTGAAGATAAAATCTTTTTGCATTAAAGAAGAAAGATCTAGCTGACTGAAACAAGTTCATTAGATGAAAACCAACAAAAATTGACAAGAACCACGAAAAGTTCTTGTATTTTAAGATAAAATCTGACGCTATTAAAGAAAAAACTTCTCGCTCGCTGAAATATGTTCATTTGCTGAAAATTAACAAAACCACGAAAAGTTCTTGTATTTGAAGATAAAATCTTTTTGCTTTGAGGTAGAAAGATCGAGCTGACTGAAAGAAGTTCATCAGATCAAAACAAACAAAAATTGACAAGAACCACGAAAAGTTCTTGTATTTTAAGATAAAATCTGACGCTATTGAAGAAAAAACTTCAAGCTCGCTGAAATATGTTCATTTGCTGAAAACCAACAAAACCACGAAAAGTTCTTGAATTTGAAGATAAAATCTTTTTGCTTTGAAGAAGAAAGATCCAGCTGACTGAAATAAGTTGATTAGATGAAAACCAACAAAAATTGACAAGAACCACGAAAAGTTCTTGTATTTTAAGATAAAATCTGACGCTATTGAAGAAAAAACTTCTAGCTGGCTGAAATATGTTCATTTGCTGAAAATTAACAAAACCACGAAAAGTTCTTGTATTTGAAGATAAAATCTTTTTGCTTTGAGGTAGAAAGATCGAGCTGACTGAAAGAAGTTCATCAGATCAAAACAAACAAAAATTGACAAGAACCACGAAAAGTTCTTGTATTTTAAGATAAAATCTGACGCTATTGAAGAAAAAACTTCAAGCTCGCTGAAATATGTTCATTTGCTGAAAACCAACAAAACCACGAAAAGTTCTTGAATTTGAAGATAAAATCTTTTTGCTTTGAAGAAGAAAGATCCAGCTGACTGAAATAAGTTGATTAGATGAAAACCAACAAAAATTGACAAGAACCACGAAAAGTTCTTGTATTTTAAGATAAAATCTGACGCTATTGAAGAAAAACTTCTAGCTCGCTGAAATATGTTCATTTGCTGAAAACCAACAAAACCACGAAAAGTTCTTGTATTTGAAGATAAAATCTTTTTGCTTTGAAGAAGAAAGATCTAGCTGACTGAAATAAGTTCATTAGATGAAAACCAACAAAAATTGACAAGAACCACGAAATGTTCTTGTATTTTAAGATAAAATCTGACGCTATTGAAGAAAAAACTTCAAGCTCGCTGAAATATGTTCATTTGCTGAAAACCAACAAAACCACGAAAAGTTCTTGAATTTGAAGATAAAATCTTTTTGCTTTGAAGAAGAAAGATCCAGCTGACTGAAATAAGTTCATTCGATGAAAACCAACAAAAATTGACAAGAACCACGAAAAGTTCTTGTATTTTAAGATAAAATCTGACGCTATTGAAGAAAAAACTTCTAGCTCGCTGAAATATGTTCATTTGCTGAAAACCAACAAAACCACGAAAAGTTCTTGTATTTGAAGATAAAATCTTTTTGCTTTGAAGAAGAAAGATCTAGCTGACTGAAATAAGTTCATTAGATGAAAACCAACAAAAATTGACAAGAACCACGAAAGGTTCTTGTATTTTAAGATAAAACCTTCCGCTATTAAAGAAAAAACTTCTTGCTCGCTGAAATATGTTCATTTGCTGAAAATCAACAAAACCACGAAAAGTTCTTGTATTTGAAGATAAAATCTTTTTGCATTAAAGAAGAAAGATCTAGCTGACTGAAACAAGTTCATTAGATGAAAACCAACAAAAATTGACAAGAACCACGAAAAGTTCTTGTATTTTAAGATAAAATCTGACGCTATTAAAGAAAAAACTTCTCGCTCGCTGAAATATGTTCATTTGCTGAAAATTAACAAAACCACGAAAAGTTCTTGTATTTGAAGATAAAATCTTTTTGCTTTGAGGTAGAAAGATCGAGCTGACTGAAAGAAGTTCATCAGATCAAAACAAACAAAAATTGACAAGAACCACGAAAAGTTCTTGTATTTTAAGATAAAATCTGACGCTATTGAAGAAAAAACTTCAAGCTCGCTGAAATATGTTCATTTGCTGAAAACCAACAAAACCACGAAAAGTTCTTGAATTTGAAGATAAAATCTTTTTGCTTTGAAGAAGAAAGATCCAGCTGACTGAAATAAGTTCATTAGATGAAAACCAACAAAAATTGACAAGAACCACGAAAAGTTCTTGTATTTTAAGATAAAATCTGACGCTATTGAAGAAAAAACTTCTAGCTCGCTGAAATATGTTCATTTGCTGAAAACCAACAAAACCACGAAAAGTTCTTGTATTTGAAGATAAAATCTTTTTGCTTTGAAGAAGAAAGATCTAGCTGACTGAAATAAGTTCATTAGATGGAAACCAACAAAAATTGACAAGAACCACGAAAAGTTCTTCTATTTTAAGATAAAATCTTCCGCTATTAAAGAAAAAACTTTGAGCTCGCTGAAATATGTTCATTTGATGAAAATCAACAAAACCACGAAAAGTTCTTGTATTTGAAGATAAAATCTTTTTGCATTAAAGAAGAAAGATCTAGCTGACTGAAACAAGTTCATTAGATGAAAACCAACAAAAATTGACAAGAACCACGAAAAGTTCTTGTATTTTAAGATAAAATCTGACGCTATTAAAGAAAAAACTTCTTGCCCGCTGAAATATGTTCATTTGCTGAAAATGAACAATACCACGAAAAGTTCTTGTATTTGAAGATAAAATCTTTTTGCATTAAAGAAGAAAGATCGAGCTGACTGAAAGAAGTTCATCAGATCAAAACCAACAAAAATTGACAAGAACCACGAAAAGTTCTTGTATTTTAAGATAAAATCTGACGCTATTGAAGAAAAAACTTTGAGCTCGCTGAAATATGTTCATTTGCTGAAAACCAACAAAACCACGAAAAGTTCTTGTATTTGAAGATAAAATCTTTTTGCTTTGAAGAAGAAAGATCGAGCTGACTGAAATAAGTTCATTAGATGAAAACCAACAAAAATTGACAAGAACCACGAAATGTTCTTGTATTTTAAGATAAAATCTGACGCTATTGAAGAAAAAACTTCAAGCTCGCTGAAATATGTTCATTTGCTGAAAATCAACAAAACCACGAAAAGTTCTTGAATTTGAAGATAAAATCTTTTTGCTTTGAAGAAGAAAGATCCAGCTGACTGAAATAAGTTCATTCGATGAAAACCAACAAAAATTGACAAGAACCACGAAAAGTTCTTGTATTTTAAGATAAAATCTGACGCTATTGAAGAAAAAACTTCTCGCTCGCTGAAATATGTTCATTTGCTGAAAACCAACAAAACCACGAAAAGTTCTTGTATTTGAAGATAAAATCTTTTTGCTTTGAAGAAGAAAGATCTAGCTGACTGAAATAAGTTCATTAGATGAAAACCAACAAAAATTGACAAGAACCACGAAAGGTTCTTGTATTTTAAGATAAAACCTTCCGCTATTAAAGAAAAAACTTCTTGCTCGCTGAAATATGTTCATTTGCTGAAAATCAACAAAACCACGAAAAGTTCTTGTATTTGAAGATAAAATCTTTTTGCATTAAAGAAGAAAGATCTAGCTGACTGAAACAAGTTCATTAGATGAAAACCAACAAAAATTGACAAGAACCACGAAAAGTTCTTGTATTTTAAGATAAAATCTGACGCTATTAAAGAAAAAACTTCTCGCTCGCTGAAATATGTTCATTTGCTGAAAATTAACAAAACCACGAAAAGTTCTTGTATTTGAAGATAAAATCTTTTTGCTTTGAGGTAGAAAGATCGAGCTGACTGAAAGAAGTTCATCAGATCAAAACAAACAAAAATTGACAAGAACCACGAAAAGTTCTTGTATTTTAAGATAAAATCTGACGCTATTGAAGAAAAAACTTCAAGCTCGCTGAAATATGTTCATTTGCTGAAAACCAACAAAACCACGAAAAGTTCTTGAATTTGAAGATAAAATCTTTTTGCTTTGAAGAAGAAAGATCCAGCTGACTGAAATAAGTTGATTAGATGAAAACCAACAAAAATTGACAAGAACCACGAAAAGTTCTTGTATTTTAAGATAAAATCTGACGCTATTGAAGAAAAAACTTCTAGCTGGCTGAAATATGTTCATTTGCTGAAAATTAACAAAACCACGAAAAGTTCTTGTATTTGAAGATAAAATCTTTTTGCTTTGAGGTAGAAAGATCGAGCTGACTGAAAGAAGTTCATCAGATCAAAACAAACAAAAATTGACAAGAACCACGAAAAGTTCTTGTATTTTAAGATAAAATCTGACGCTATTGAAGAAAAAACTTCAAGCTCGCTGAAATATGTTCATTTGCTGAAAACCAACAAAACCACGAAAAGTTCTTGAATTTGAAGATAAAATCTTTTTGCTTTGAAGAAGAAAGATCCAGCTGACTGAAATAAGTTGATTAGATGAAAACCAACAAAAATTGACAAGAACCACGAAAAGTTCTTGTATTTTAAGATAAAATCTGACGCTATTGAAGAAAAACTTCTAGCTCGCTGAAATATGTTCATTTGCTGAAAACCAACAAAACCACGAAAAGTTCTTGTATTTGAAGATAAAATCTTTTTGCTTTGAAGAAGAAAGATCTAGCTGACTGAAATAAGTTCATTAGATGAAAACCAACAAAAATTGACAAGAACCACGAAATGTTCTTGTATTTTAAGATAAAATCTGACGCTATTGAAGAAAAAACTTCAAGCTCGCTGAAATATGTTCATTTGCTGAAAACCAACAAAACCACGAAAAGTTCTTGAATTTGAAGATAAAATCTTTTTGCTTTGAAGAAGAAAGATCCAGCTGACTGAAATAAGTTCATTCGATGAAAACCAACAAAAATTGACAAGAACCACGAAAAGTTCTTGTATTTTAAGATAAAATCTGACGCTATTGAAGAAAAAACTTCTAGCTCGCTGAAATATGTTCATTTGCTGAAAACCAACAAAACCACGAAAAGTTCTTGTATTTGAAGATAAAATCTTTTTGCTTTGAAGAAGAAAGATCTAGCTGACTGAAATAAGTTCATTAGATGAAAACCAACAAAAATTGACAAGAACCACGAAAGGTTCTTGTATTTTAAGATAAAACCTTCCGCTATTAAAGAAAAAACTTCTTGCTCGCTGAAATATGTTCATTTGCTGAAAATCAACAAAACCACGAAAAGTTCTTGTATTTGAAGATAAAATCTTTTTGCATTAAAGAAGAAAGATCTAGCTGACTGAAACAAGTTCATTAGATGAAAACCAACAAAAATTGACAAGAACCACGAAAAGTTCTTGTATTTTAAGATAAAATCTGACGCTATTAAAGAAAAAACTTCTCGCTCGCTGAAATATGTTCATTTGCTGAAAATTAACAAAACCACGAAAAGTTCTTGTATTTGAAGATAAAATCTTTTTGCTTTGAGGTAGAAAGATCGAGCTGACTGAAAGAAGTTCATCAGATCAAAACAAACAAAAATTGACAAGAACCACGAAAAGTTCTTGTATTTTAAGATAAAATCTGACGCTATTGAAGAAAAAACTTCAAGCTCGCTGAAATATGTTCATTTGCTGAAAACCAACAAAACCACGAAAAGTTCTTGAATTTGAAGATAAAATCTTTTTGCTTTGAAGAAGAAAGATCCAGCTGACTGAAATAAGTTCATTAGATGAAAACCAACAAAAATTGACAAGAACCACGAAAAGTTCTTGTATTTTAAGATAAAATCTGACGCTATTGAAGAAAAAACTTCTAGCTCGCTGAAATATGTTCATTTGCTGAAAACCAACAAAACCACGAAAAGTTCTTGTATTTGAAGATAAAATCTTTTTGCTTTGAAGAAGAAAGATCTAGCTGACTGAAATAAGTTCATTAGATGGAAACCAACAAAAATTGACAAGAACCACGAAAAGTTCTTCTATTTTAAGATAAAATCTTCCGCTATTAAAGAAAAAACTTTGAGCTCGCTGAAATATGTTCATTTGATGAAAATCAACAAAACCACGAAAAGTTCTTGTATTTGAAGATAAAATCTTTTTGCATTAAAGAAGAAAGATCTAGCTGACTGAAACAAGTTCATTAGATGAAAACCAACAAAAATTGACAAGAACCACGAAAAGTTCTTGTATTTTAAGATAAAATCTGACGCTATTAAAGAAAAAACTTCTTGCCCGCTGAAATATGTTCATTTGCTGAAAATGAACAATACCACGAAAAGTTCTTGTATTTGAAGATAAAATCTTTTTGCATTAAAGAAGAAAGATCGAGCTGACTGAAAGAAGTTCATCAGATCAAAACCAACAAAAATTGACAAGAACCACGAAAAGTTCTTGTATTTTAAGATAAAATCTGACGCTATTGAAGAAAAAACTTTGAGCTCGCTGAAATATGTTCATTTGCTGAAAACCAACAAAACCACGAAAAGTTCTTGTATTTGAAGATAAAATCTTTTTGCTTTGAAGAAGAAAGATCGAGCTGACTGAAATAAGTTCAGTAGATGGAAACCAACAAAAATTGACAAGAACCACGAAAAGTTCTTGTATTTTAAGATAAAATCTTCCGCTATTAAAGAAAAAATCTTCTCGCTCGCTGAAATATGTTCATTTGCTGAAAATTAACAAAACCACGAAAAGTTCTTGTATTTGAAGATAAAATCATTTTGCTTTGAGGTAGAAAGATCGAGCTGACTGAAAGAAGTTCATCAGATCAAAACCAACAAAAATTGACAAGAACCACGAAAAGTTCTTGTATTTTAAGATAAAATCTGACGCTATTGAAGAAAAAACTTCTAGCTCGCTGAAATATGTTCATTTGCTGAAAACCAACAAAACCACGAAAAGTTCTTGAATTTGAAGATAAAATCTTTTTGCTTTGAAGAAAGATTCAGCTGACTGAAATAAGTTCATCAGATGAAAACCAACAAAAATTGAGAAGAACCACGAAAAGTTCTTGTATTTTAAGATAAAATCTGACGCTATTGAAGAAAAAACTTCTAGCTCGCTGAAATATGTTCATTTGCTGAAAACCAACAAAACCACGAAAAGTTCTTGTATTTGAAGATAAAATCTTTTTGCATTAAAGAAGAAAGATCTAGCTGACTGAAACAAGTTCATTAGATGAAAACCAACAAAAATTGACAAGAACCACAAAAAGTCCTTGTATTTTAAGATAAAATCTGACGCTATTAAAGAAAAAACTTCTCGCTCGCTGAAATATGTTCATTTGCTGAAAATTAACAAAACCACGAAAAGGTCTTGTATTTGAAGATAAAATCTTTTTGCTTTGAAGAAGAAAGATCCAGCTGACTGAAATAAGTTCATTAGATGAAAACCAACAAAAATTGACAAGAACCACGAAAAGTTCTTGTATTTTAAGATAAAATCTTCCGCTATTAACGAAAAAACTTTGAGCTCGCTGAAATATGTTCATTTGCTGAAAATCAACAAAACCACGAAAAGTTCTTGTATTTGAAGATAAAATCTTTTTGCATTAAAGAAGAAAGATCTTGCTGACTGAAACAAGTTCATTGGATGAAAACCAACAAAAATTGACAAGAACCACGAAAAGTTCTTGTATTTTAAGATAAAATCTGACGCTATTAAAGAAAAAACTTCTTGCCCGCTGAAATATGTTCATTTGCTGAAAGTCAACAATACCACGAAAAGTTCTTGTATTTGAAGATAAAATCTTTTTGCATTAAAGAAGAAAGATCTAGCTGACTGAAACAAGTTCATTAGATGAAAACCAACAAAAATTGACAAGAACCACGAAAAGTTCTTGTATTTTAAGATAAAATCTGACGCTATTGAAGAAAAAACTTCAAGCTCGCTGAAATATGTTCATTTGCTGAAAACCAACAAAACCACGAAAAGTTCTTGAATTTGAAGATAAAATCTTTTTGCTATGAAGAAGAAAGATCCAGCTGACTGAAATAAGTTCATTAGATGAAAACCAACAAAAATTGACAAGAACCACGAAATGTTCTTGTATTTTAAGATAAAATCTGACGCTATTGAAGAAAAAACTTCAAGCTCGCTGAAATATGTTCATTTGCTGAAAATCAACAAAACCACGAAAAGTTCTTGAATTTGAAGATAAAATCTTTTTGCTTTGAAGAAGAAAGATCCAGCTGACTGAAATAAGTTCATTCGATGAAAACCAACAAAAATTGACAAGAACCACGAAAAGTTCTTGTATTTTAAGATAAAATCTGACGCTATTGAAGAAAAAACTTCTCGCTCGCTGAAATATGTTCATTTGCTGAAAACCAACAAAACCACGAAAAGTTCTTGTATTTGAAGATAAAATCTTTTTGCTTTGAAGAAGAAAGATCTAGCTGACTGAAATAAGTTCATTAGATGAAAACCAACAAAAATTGACAAGAACCACGAAAGGTTCTTGTATTTTAAGATAAAACCTTCCGCTATTAAAGAAAAAACTTCTTGCTCGCTGAAATATGTTCATTTGCTGAAAATCAACAAAACCACGAAAAGTTCTTGTATTTGAAGATAAAATCTTTTTGCATTAAAGAAGAAAGATCTAGCTGACTGAAACAAGTTCATTAGATGAAAACCAACAAAAATTGACAAGAACCACGAAAAGTTCTTGTATTTTAAGATAAAATCTGACGCTATTAAAGAAAAAACTTCTCGCTCGCTGAAATATGTTCATTTGCTGAAAATTAACAAAACCACGAAAAGTTCTTGTATTTGAAGATAAAATCTTTTTGCTTTGAGGGAGAAAGATCGAGCTGACTGAAAGAAGTTCATCAGATCAAAACAAACAAAAATTGACAAGAACCACGAAAAGTTCTTGTATTTTAAGATAAAATCTGACGCTATTGAAGAAAAAACTTCAAGCTCGCTGAAATATGTTCATTTGCTGAAAACCAACAAAACCACGAAAAGTTCTTGAATTTGAAGATAAAATCTTTTTGCTTTGAAGAAGAAAGATCCAGCTGACTGAAATAAGTTGATTAGATGAAAACCAACAAAAATTGACAAGAACCACGAAAAGTTCTTGTATTTTAAGATAAAATCTGACGCTATTCAAGAAAAAACTTCTAGCTCGCTGAAATATGTTCATTTGCTGAAAACCAACAAAACCACGAAAAGTTCTTGTATTTGAAGATAAAATCTTTTTGCTTTGAAGAAGAAAGATCTCGCTGACTGAAATAAGTTCATTCGATGAAAACCAACAAAAATTGACAAGAACCACGAAAAGTTCTTGTATTTTAAGATAAAATCTTCCGCTATTAAAGAAAAAACTTTGAGCTCGCTGAAATATGTTCATTTGCTGAAAATCAACAAAACCACGAAAAGTTCTTGTATTTGAAGATAAAATCTTTTTGCATTAAAGAAGAAAGATCTAGCTGACTGAAACAAGTTCATTAGATGAAAACCAACAAAAATTGACAAGAACCACGAAAAGTTCTTGTATTTTAAGATAAAATCTGACGCTATTAAAGAAAAAACTTCTTGCCCGCTGAAATATGTTCATTTGCTGAAAATCAACAATACCACGAAAAGTTCTTGTGTTTGAAGATAAAATCTTTTTGCATTAAAGAAGAAAGATCGAGCTGACTGAAACAAGTTCATTAGATGAAAACCAACAAAAATTGACAAGAACCACGAAAAGTTCTTGTATTTTAAGATAAAATCTGACGCTATTGAAGAAAAAACTTCTAGCTCGCTGAAATATGTTCATTTGCTGAAAACCAACAAAACCACGAAAAGTTCTTGAATTTGAAGATAAAATCTTTTTGCTTTGAAGAAGAAAGATCCAGCTGACTGAAAGAAGTTCATCAGATCAAAACCAACAAAAATTGACAAGAACCACGAAAAGTTCTTGTATTTTAAGATAAAATCTGACGCTATTGAAGAAAAAACTTCAAGCTTGCTGAAATATGTTCATTTGCTGAAAACCAACAAAACCACGAAAAGTTCTTGAATTTGAAGATAAAATCTTTTTGCTTTGAAGAAGAAAGATTCAGCTGACTGAAATAAGTTCATCAGATGAAAACCAACAAAAATTGAGAAGAACCACGAAAAGTTCTTGTATTTTAAGATAAAATCTGACGCTATTGAAGAAAAAACTTCTAGCTCGCTGAAATATGTTCATTTGCTGAAAACCAACAAAACCACGAAAAGTTCTTGTATTTGAAGATAAAATCTTTTTGCATTAAAGAAGAAAGATCTAGCTGACTGAAACAAGTTCATTAGATGAAAACCAACAAAAATTGACAAGAACCACAAAAAGTCCTTGTATTTTAAGATAAAATCTGACGCTATTAAAGAAAAAACTTCTCCCTCGCTGAAATATGTTCATTTGCTGAAAATTAACAAAACCACGAAAAGTTCTTGTATTTGAAGATAAAATCTTTTTGCTTTGAAGAAGAAAGATCCAGCTCACTGAAATAAGTTCATTAGATGAAAACCAACAAAAATTGACAAGAACCACGAAAAGTTCTTGTATTTTAAGATAAAATCTGACGCGATTGAAGAAAAAACTTCAAGCTCGCTGAAATATGTTCATTTGCTGAAAACCAACAAAACCACGAAAAGTTCTTGTATTTGAAGATAAAATCTTTTTGCTTTGAAGAAGAAAGATCCAGCTGACTGAAATAAGTTCATTAGATGAAAACCAACAAAAATTGACAAGAACCACGAAAAGTTCTTGTATTTTAAGATAAAATCTTCCGCTATTAACGAAAAAACTTTGAGCTCGCTGAAATATGTTCATTTGCTGAAAATCAACAAAACCACGAAAAGTTCTTGTATTTGAAGATAAAATCTTTTTGCATTAAAGAAGAAAGATCTTGCTGACTGAAACAAGTTCATTGGATGAAAACCAACAAAAATTGACAAGAACCACGAAAAGTTCTTGTATTTTAAGATAAAATCTGACGCTATTAAAGAAAAAACTTCTTGCCCGCTGAAATATGTTCATTTGCTGAAAATCAACAATACCACGAAAAGTTCTTGTATTTGAAGATAAAATCTTTTTGCATTAAAGAAGAAAGATCTAGCTGACTGAAACAAGTTCATTAGATGAAAACCAACAAAAATTGACAAGAACCACGAAAAGTTCTTGTATTTTAAGATAAAATCTGACGCTATTGAAGAAAAAACTTCAAGCTCGCTGAAATATGTTCATTTGCTGAAAACCAACAAAACCACGAAAAGTTCTTGAATTTGAAGATAAAATCTTTTTGCTTTGAAGAAGAAAGATCCAGCTGACTGAAATAAGTTCATTAGATGAAAACCAACAAAAATTGACAAGAACCACGAAATGTTCTTGTATTTTAAGATAAAATCTGACGCTATTGAAGAAAAAACTTCAAGCTCGCTGAAATATGTTCATTTGCTGAAAACCAACAAAACCACGAAAAGTTCTTGAATTTGAAGATAAAATCTTTTTGCTTTGAAGAAGAAAGATCCAGCTGACTGAAATAAGTTCATTCGATGAAAACCAACAAAAATTGACAAGAACCACGAAAAGTTCTTGTATTTTAAGATAAAATCTGACGCTATTGAAGAAAAAACTTCTAGCTCGCTGAAATATGTTCATTTGCTGAAAACCAACAAAACCACGAAAAGTTCTTGTATTTGAAGATAAAATCTTTTTGCTTTGAAGAAGAAAGATCTAGCTGACTGAAATAAGCTCATTAGATGAAAACCAACAAAAATTGACAAGAACCACGAAAAGTTCTTGTATTTTAAGATAAAATCTTCCGCTTGAAGAATAAACTTCAAGCTCGCTGAAATATGTTCATTTGCTGAAAACCAACAAAACCACGAAAAGTTCTTGAATTTGAAGATAAAATCTTTTTGCTTTGAAGAAGAAAGATCTAGCTGACTGAAATAAGCTCATTAGATGAAAACCAACAAAAATTGACAAGAACCACGAAAAGTTCTTGTATTTTAAGATAAAATCTTCCGCTTGAAGAAAAAACTTTGAGCTCGCTGAAATATGTTAATTTGCTGAAAATCAACAAAACCACGAAAAGTTCTTGTATTTGAAGATAAAATCTTTTTGCATTAAAGAAGAAAGATCTAGCTGACTGAAACAAGTTCATTAGATGAAAACCAACAAAAATTGACAAGAACCACGCAAAGTTCTTGTATTTTAAGATAAAATCTGACGCGATTGAAGAAAAAACTTCTTGCTCGCTGAAATATGTTCATTTGCTGAAAACCAACAAAACCACGAAAAGTTCTTGAATTTGAAGATAAAATCTTTTTGCTTTGAAGAAGAAAGATCCAGCTGACTGAAATAAGTTCATTAGATGAAAACCAACAAAAATAGACAAGAACCACGAAATGTTCTTGTATTTTAAGATAAAATCTGACGCTATTGAAGAAAAAACTTCAAGCTCGCTGAAATATGTTCATTTGCTGAAAACCAACAAAACCACGAAAAGTTCTTGAATTTGAAGATAAAATCTTTTTGCTTTGAAGAAGAAAGATCCAGCTGACTGAAATAAGTTCATTCGATGAAAACCAACAAAAATTGACAAGAACCACGAAAGGTTCTTGTATTTTAAGATAAAACCTTCCGCTATTAAAGAAAAAACTTCTTGCTCGCTCAAATATGTTCATTTGCTGAAAATCAACAAAACCACGAAAAGTTCTTGTATTTGAAGATAAAATCTTTTTGCATTAAAGAAGAAAGATCTAGCTGACTGAAACAAGTTCATTAGATGAAAACCAACAAAAATTGACAAGAACCACGAAAAGTTCTTGTATTTTAAGATAAAATCTGACGCTATTAAAGAAAAAACTTCTCGCTCGCTGAAATATGTTCATTTGCTGAAAATTAACAAAACCACGAAAAGTTCTTGTATTTGAAGATAAAATCTTTTTGCTTTGAGGTAGAAAGATCGAGCTGACTGAAAGAAGTTCATCAGATCAAAACCAACAAAAATTGACAAGAACCACGAAAAGTTCTTGTATTTTAAGATAAAATCTGACGCTATTGAAGAAAAAACTTCAAGCTTGCTGAAATATGTTCATTTGCTGAAAACCAACAAAACCACGAAAAGTTCTTGAATTTGAAGATAAAATCTTTTTGCTTTGAAGAAGAAAGATTCAGCTGACTGAAATAAGTTCATCAGATGAAAACCAACAAAAATTGAGAAGAACCACGAAAAGTTCTTGTATTTTAAGATAAAATCTGACGCTATTGAAGAAAAAACTTCTAGCTCGCTGAAATATGTTCATTTGCTGAAAACCAACAAAACCACGAAAAGTTCTTGTATTTGAAGATAAAATCTTTTTGCATTAAAGAAGAAAGATCTAGCTGACTGAAACAAGTTCATTAGATGAAAACCAACAAAAATTGACAAGAACCACGAAAAGTTCTTGTATTTTAAGATAAAATCTGACGCTATTGAAGAAAAAACTTCAAGCTCGCTGAAATATGTTCATTTGCTGAAAACCAACAAAACCACGAAAAGTTCTTGAATTTGAAGATAAAATCTTTTTGCTATGAAGAAGAAAGATCCAGCTGACTGAAATAAGTTCATTAGATGAAAACCAACAAAAATTGACAAGAACCACGAAATGTTCTTGTATTTTAAGATAAAATCTGACGCTATTGAAGAAAAAACTTCAAGCTCGCTGAAATATGTTCATTTGCTGAAAACCAACAAAACCACGAAAAGTTCTTGAATTTGAAGATAAAATCTTTTTGCTTTGAAGAAGAAAGATCCAGCTGACTGAAATAAGTTCATTCGATGAAAACCAACAAAAATTGACAAGAACCACGAAAAGTTCTTGTATTTTAAGATAAAATCTGACGCTATTGAAGAAAAAACTTCAAGCTCGCTGAAATATGTTCATTTGCTGAAAACCAACAAAACCACGAAAAGTTCTTGAATTTGAAGATAAAATCTTTTTGCTTTGAAGAAGAAAGATCCAGCTGACTGAAATAAGTTGATTAGATGAAAACCAACAAAAATTGACAAGAACCACGAAAAGTTCTTGTATTTTAAGATAAAATCTGACGCTATTGAAGAAAAAACTTCTAGCTCGCTGAAATATGTTCATTTGCTGAAAACCAACAAAACCACGAAAAGTTCTTGTATTTGAAGATAAAATCTTTTTGCTTTGAAGAAGAAAGATCTAGCTGACTGAAATAAGTTCATTAGATGAAAACCAACAAAAATTGACAAGAACCACGAAAGGTTCTTGTATTTTAAGATAAAACCTTCCGCTATTAAAGAAAAAACTTCTTGCTCGCTGAAATATGTTCATTTGCTGAAAATCAACAAAACCACGAAAAGTTCTTGTATTTGAAGATAAAATCTTTTTGCATTAAAGAAGAAAGATCTAGCTGACTGAAACAAGTTCATTAGATGAAAACCAACAAAAATTGACAAGAACCACGAAAAGTTCTTGTATTTTAAGATAAAATCTGACGCTATTAAAGAAAAAACTTCTCGCTCGCTGAAATATGTTCATTTGCTGCAAATTAACAAAACCACGAAAAGTTCTTGTATTTGAAGATAAAATCTTTTTGCTTTGAGGTAGAAAGATCGAGCTGACTGAAAGAAGTTCATCAGATCAAAACAAACAAAAATTGACAAGAACCACGAAAAGTTCTTGTATTTTAAGATAAAATCTGACGCTATTGAAGAAAAAACTTCAAGCTCGCTGAAATATGTTCATTTGCTGAAAACCAACAAAACCACGAAAAGTTCTTGAATTTGAAGATAAAATCTTTTTGCTTTGAAGAAGAAAGATCCAGCTGACTGAAATAAGTTGATTAGATGAAAACCAACAAAAATTGACAAGAACCACGAAAAGTTCTTGTATTTTAAGATAAAATCTGACGCTATTGAAGAAAAAACTTCTAGCTCGCTGAAATATGTTCATTTGCTGAAAACCAACAAAACCACGAAAAGTTCTTGTATTTGAAGATAAAATCTTTTTGCTTTGAAGAAGAAAGATCTCGCTGACTGAAATAAGTTCATTCGATGAAAACCAACAAAAATTGACAAGAACCACGAAAAGTTCTTGTATTTTAAGATAAAATCTTCCGCTATTAAAGAAAAAACTTTGAGCTCGCTGAAATACGTTCATTTGCTGAAAATCAACAAAACCACGAAAAGTTCTTGTATTTGAAGATAAAATCTTTTTGCATTAAAGAAGAAAGATCTAGCTGACTGAAACAAGTTCATTAGATGAAAACCAACAAAAATTGACAAGAACCACGAAAAGTTCTTGTATTTTAAGATAAAATCTGACGCTATTAAAGAAAAAACTTCTTGCCCGCTGAAATATGTTCATTTGCTGAAAATCAACAATACCACGAAAAGTTCTTGTGTTTGAAGATAAAATCTTTTTGCTTTAAAGAAGAAAGATCGAGCTGACTGAAACAAGTTCATTAGATGAAAACCAACAAAAATTGACAAGAACCACGAAAAGTTCTTGTATTTTAAGATAAAATCTGACGCTATTGAAGAAAAAACTTCTAGCTCGCTGAAATATGTTCATTTGCTGAAAACCAACAAAACCACGAAAAGTTCTTGAATTTGAAGATAAAATCTTTTTGCTTTGAAGAAGAAAGATCCAGCTGACTGAAAGAAGTTCATCAGATCAAAACCAACAAAAATTGACAAGAACCACGAAAAGTTCTTGTATTTTAAGATAAAATCTGACGCTATTGAAGAAAAAACTTCAAGCTTGCTGAAATATGTTCATTTGCTGAAAACCAACAAAACCACGAAAAGTTCTTGAATTTGAAGATAAAATCTTTTTGCTTTGAAGAAGAAAGATTCAGCTGACTGAAATAAGTTCATCAGATGAAAACCAACAAAAATTGAGAAGAACCACGAAAAGTTCTTGTATTTTAAGATAAAATCTGACGCTATTGAAGAAAAAACTTCTAGCTCGCTGAAATATGTTCATTTGCTGAAAACCAACAAAACCACGAAAAGTTCTTGTATTTGAAGATAAAATCTTTTTGCATTAAAGAAGAAAGATCTAGCTGACTGAAACAAGTTCATTAGATGAAAACCAACAAAAATTGACAAGAACCACAAAAAGTCCTTGTATTTTAAGATAAAATCTGACGCTATTAAAGAAAAAACTTCTCGCTCGCTGAAATATGTTCATTTGCTGAAAATTAACAAAACCACGAAAAGTTCTTGTATTTGAAGATAAAATCTTTTTGCTTTGAAGAAGAAAGATCCAGCTCACTGAAATAAGTTCATTAGATGAAAACCAACAAAAATTGACAAGAACCACGAAAAGTTCTTGTATTTTAAGATAAAATCTGACGCGATTGAAGAAAAAACTTCAAGCTCGCTGAAATATGTTCATTTGCTGAAAACCAACAAAACCACGAAAAGTTCTTGTATTTGAAGATAAAATCTTTTTGCTTTGAAGAAGAAAGATCCAGCTGACTGAAATAAGTTCATTAGATGAAAACCAACAAAAATTGACAAGAACCACGAAAAGTTCTTGTATTTTAAGATAAAATCTTCCGCTATTAACGAAAAAACTTTGAGCTCGCTGAAATATGTTCATTTGCTGAAAATCAACAAAACCACGAAAAGTTCTTGTATTTGAAGATAAAATCTTTTTGCATTAAAGAAGAAAGATCTTGCTGACTGAAACAAGTTCATTGGATGAAAACCAACAAAAATTGACAAGAACCACGAAAAGTTCTTGTATTTTAAGATAAAATCTGACGCTATTAAAGAAAAAACTTCTTGCCCGCTGAAATATGTTCATTTGCTGAAAATCAACAATACCACGAAAAGTTCTTGTATTTGAAGATAAAATCTTTTTGCATTAAAGAAGAAAGATCTAGCTGACTGAAACAAGTTCATTAGATGAAAACCAACAAAAATTGACAAGAACCACGAAAAGTTCTTGTATTTTAAGATAAAATCTGACGCTATTGAAGAAAAAACTTCAAGCTCGCTGAAATATGTTCATTTGCTGAAAACCAACAAAACCACGAAAAGTTCTTGAATTTGAAGATAAAATCTTTTTGCTTTGAAGAAGAAAGATCCAGCTGACTGAAATAAGTTCATTAGATGAAAACCAACAAAAATTGACAAGAACCACGAAATGTTCTTGTATTTTAAGATAAAATCTGACGCTATTGAAGAAAAAACTTCAAGCTCGCTGAAATATGTTCATTTGCTGAAAACCAACAAAACCACGAAAAGTTCTTGAATTTGAAGATAAAATCTTTTTGCTTTGAAGAAGAAAGATCCAGCTGACTGAAATAAGTTCATTCGATGAAAACCAACAAAAATTGACAAGAACCACGAAAAGTTCTTGTATTTTAAGATAAAATCTGACGCTATTGAAGAAAAAACTTCTAGCTCGCTGAAATATGTTCATTTGCTGAAAACCAACAAAACCACGAAAAGTTCTTGTATTTGAAGATAAAATCTTTTTGCTTTGAAGAAGAAAGATCTAGCTGACTGAAATAAGCTCATTAGATGAAAACCAACAAAAATTGACAAGAACCACGAAAAGTTCTTGTATTTTAAGATAAAATCTTCCGCTTGAAGAATAAACTTCAAGCTCGCTGAAATATGTTCATTTGCTGAAAACCAACAAAACCACGAAAAGTTCTTGAATTTGAAGATAAAATCTTTTTGCTTTGAAGAAGAAAGATCTAGCTGACTGAAATAAGCTCATTAGATGAAAACCAACAAAAATTGACAAGAACCACGAAAAGTTCTTGTAT
This sequence comes from Heptranchias perlo, assembly GCF_035084215.1. NCBI lineage: Eukaryota > Metazoa > Chordata > Chondrichthyes > Hexanchiformes > Hexanchidae > Heptranchias > Heptranchias perlo. The sequence goes on from NC_090330.1 coordinate 80,757,840, forward strand.
TTTAAGATAAAATCTGACGCTATTGAAGAAAAAACTTCTAGCTCGCTGAAATATGTTCATTTGCTGAAAACCAACAAAACCACGAAAAGTTCTTGTATTTGAAGATAAAATCTTTTTGCTTTGAAGAAGAAAGATCTAGCTGACTGAAATAAGCTCATTAGATGAAAACCAACAAAAATTGACAAGAACCACGAAAAGTTCTTGTATTTTAAGATAAAATCTTCCGCTTGAAGAATAAACTTCAAGCTCGCTGAAATATGTTCATTTGCTGAAAACCAACAAAACCACGAAAAGTTCTTGAATTTGAAGATAAAATCTTTTTGCTTTGAAGAAGAAAGATCTAGCTGACTGAAATAAGCTCATTAGATGAAAACCAACAAAAATTGACAAGAACCACGAAAAGTTCTTGTATTTTAAGATAAAATCTTCCGCTTGAAGAAAAAACTTTGAGCTCGCTGAAATATGTTAATTTGCTGAAAATCAACAAAACCACGAAAAGTTCTTGTATTTGAAGATAAAATCTTTTTGCATTAAAGAAGAAAGATCTAGCTGACTGAAACAAGTTCATTAGATGAAAACCAACAAAAATTGACAAGAACCACGCAAAGTTCTTGTATTTTAAGATAAAATCTGACGCGATTGAAGAAAAAACTTCTTGCTCGCTGAAATATGTTCATTTGCTGAAAACCAACAAAACCACGAAAAGTTCTTGAATTTGAAGATAAAATCTTTTTGCTTTGAAGAAGAAAGATCCAGCTGACTGAAATAAGTTCATTAGATGAAAACCAACAAAAATAGACAAGAACCACGAAATGTTCTTGTATTTTAAGATAAAATCTGACGCTATTGAAGAAAAAACTTCAAGCTCGCTGAAATATGTTCATTTGCTGAAAACCAACAAAACCACGAAAAGTTCTTGAATTTGAAGATAAAATCTTTTTGCTTTGAAGAAGAAAGATCCAGCTGACTGAAATAAGTTCATTCGATGAAAACCAACAAAAATTGACAAGAACCACGAAAGGTTCTTGTATTTTAAGATAAAACCTTCCGCTATTAAAGAAAAAACTTCTTGCTCGCTCAAATATGTTCATTTGCTGAAAATCAACAAAACCACGAAAAGTTCTTGTATTTGAAGATAAAATCTTTTTGCATTAAAGAAGAAAGATCTAGCTGACTGAAACAAGTTCATTAGATGAAAACCAACAAAAATTGACAAGAACCACGAAAAGTTCTTGTATTTTAAGATAAAATCTGACGCTATTAAAGAAAAAACTTCTCGCTCGCTGAAATATGTTCATTTGCTGAAAATTAACAAAACCACGAAAAGTTCTTGTATTTGAAGATAAAATCTTTTTGCTTTGAGGTAGAAAGATCGAGCTGACTGAAAGAAGTTCATCAGATCAAAACCAACAAAAATTGACAAGAACCACGAAAAGTTCTTGTATTTTAAGATAAAATCTGACGCTATTGAAGAAAAAACTTCAAGCTTGCTGAAATATGTTCATTTGCTGAAAACCAACAAAACCACGAAAAGTTCTTGAATTTGAAGATAAAATCTTTTTGCTTTGAAGAAGAAAGATTCAGCTGACTGAAATAAGTTCATCAGATGAAAACCAACAAAAATTGAGAAGAACCACGAAAAGTTCTTGTATTTTAAGATAAAATCTGACGCTATTGAAGAAAAAACTTCTAGCTCGCTGAAATATGTTCATTTGCTGAAAACCAACAAAACCACGAAAAGTTCTTGTATTTGAAGATAAAATCTTTTTGCATTAAAGAAGAAAGATCTAGCTGACTGAAACAAGTTCATTAGATGAAAACCAACAAAAATTGACAAGAACCACAAAAAGTCCTTGTATTTTAAGATAAAATCTGACGCTATTAAAGAAAAAACTTCTCGCTCGCTGAAATATGTTCATTTGCTGAAAATTAACAAAACCACGAAAAGTTCTTGTATTTGAAGATAAAATCTTTTTGCTTTGAAGAAGAAAGATCCAGCTCACTGAAATAAGTTCATTAGATGAAAACCAACAAAAATTGACAAGAACCACGAAAAGTTCTTGTATTTTAAGATAAAATCTGACGCGATTGAAGAAAAAACTTCAAGCTCGCTGAAATATGTTCATTTGCTGAAAACCAACAAAACCACGAAAAGTTCTTGTATTTGAAGATAAAATCTTTTTGCTTTGAAGAAGAAAGATCCAGCTGACTGAAATAAGTTCATTAGATGAAAACCAACAAAAATTGACAAGAACCACGAAAAGTTCTTGTATTTTAAGATAAAATCTTCCGCTATTAACGAAAAAACTTTGAGCTCGCTGAAATATGTTCATTTGCTGAAAATCAACAAAACCACGAAAAGTTCTTGTATTTGAAGATAAAATCTTTTTGCATTAAAGAAGAAAGATCTTGCTGACTGAAACAAGTTCATTGGATGAAAACCAACAAAAATTGACAAGAACCACGAAAAGTTCTTGTATTTTAAGATAAAATCTGACGCTATTAAAGAAAAAACTTCTTGCCCGCTGAAATATGTTCATTTGCTGAAAATCAACAATACCACGAAAAGTTCTTGTATTTGAAGATAAAATCTTTTTGCATTAAAGAAGAAAGATCTAGCTGACTGAAACAAGTTCATTAGATGAAAACCAACAAAAATTGACAAGAACCACGAAAAGTTCTTGTATTTTAAGATAAAATCTGACGCTATTGAAGAAAAAACTTCAAGCTCGCTGAAATATGTTCATTTGCTGAAAACCAACAAAACCACGAAAAGTTCTTGAATTTGAAGATAAAATCTTTTTGCTTTGAAGAAGAAAGATCCAGCTGACTGAAATAAGTTCATTAGATGAAAACCAACAAAAATTGACAAGAACCACGAAATGTTCTTGTATTTTAAGATAAAATCTGACGCTATTGAAGAAAAAACTTCAAGCTCGCTGAAATATGTTCATTTGCTGAAAACCAACAAAACCACGAAAAGTTCTTGAATTTGAAGATAAAATCTTTTTGCTTTGAAGAAGAAAGATCCAGCTGACTGAAATAAGTTCATTCGATGAAAACCAACAAAAATTGACAAGAACCACGAAAAGTTCTTGTATTTTAAGATAAAATCTGACGCTATTGAAGAAAAAACTTCTAGCTCGCTGAAATATGTTCATTTGCTGAAAACCAACAAAACCACGAAAAGTTCTTGTATTTGAAGATAAAATCTTTTTGCTTTGAAGAAGAAAGATCTAGCTGACTGAAATAAGCTCATTAGATGAAAACCAACAAAAATTGACAAGAACCACGAAAAGTTCTTGTATTTTAAGATAAAATCTTCCGCTTGAAGAATAAACTTCAAGCTCGCTGAAATATGTTCATTTGCTGAAAACCAACAAAACCACGAAAAGTTCTTGAATTTGAAGATAAAATCTTTTTGCTTTGAAGAAGAAAGATCTAGCTGACTGAAATAAGCTCATTAGATGAAAACCAACAAAAATTGACAAGAACCACGAAAAGTTCTTGTATTTTAAGATAAAATCTTCCGCTTGAAGAAAAAACTTTGAGCTCGCTGAAATATGTTAATTTGCTGAAAATCAACAAAACCACGAAAAGTTCTTGTATTTGAAGATAAAATCTTTTTGCATTAAAGAAGAAAGATCTAGCTGACTGAAACAAGTTCATTAGATGAAAACCAACAAAAATTGACAAGAACCACGCAAAGTTCTTGTATTTTAAGATAAAATCTGACGCGATTGAAGAAAAAACTTCTTGCTCGCTGAAATATGTTCATTTGCTGAAAACCAACAAAACCACGAAAAGTTCTTGAATTTGAAGATAAAATCTTTTTGCTTTGAAGAAGAAAGATCCAGCTGACTGAAATAAGTTCATTAGATGAAAACCAACAAAAATAGACAAGAACCACGAAATGTTCTTGTATTTTAAGATAAAATCTGACGCTATTGAAGAAAAAACTTCAAGCTCGCTGAAATATGTTCATTTGCTGAAAACCAACAAAACCACGAAAAGTTCTTGAATTTGAAGATAAAATCTTTTTGCTTTGAAGAAGAAAGATCCAGCTGACTGAAATAAGTTCATTCGATGAAAACCAACAAAAATTGACAAGAACCACGAAAGGTTCTTGTATTTTAAGATAAAACCTTCCGCTATTAAAGAAAAAACTTCTTGCTCGCTCAAATATGTTCATTTGCTGAAAATCAACAAAACCACGAAAAGTTCTTGTATTTGAAGATAAAATCTTTTTGCATTAAAGAAGAAAGATCTAGCTGACTGAAACAAGTTCATTAGATGAAAACCAACAAAAATTGACAAGAACCACGAAAAGTTCTTGTATTTTAAGATAAAATCTGACGCTATTAAAGAAAAAACTTCTCGCTCGCTGAAATATGTTCATTTGCTGAAAATTAACAAAACCACGAAAAGTTCTTGTATTTGAAGATAAAATCTTTTTGCTTTGAGGTAGAAAGATCGAGCTGACTGAAAGAAGTTCATCAGATCAAAACCAACAAAAATTGACAAGAACCACGAAAAGTTCTTGTATTTTAAGATAAAATCTGACGCTATTGAAGAAAAAACTTCAAGCTTGCTGAAATATGTTCATTTGCTGAAAACCAACAAAACCACGAAAAGTTCTTGAATTTGAAGATAAAATCTTTTTGCTTTGAAGAAGAAAGATTCAGCTGACTGAAATAAGTTCATCAGATGAAAACCAACAAAAATTGAGAAGAACCACGAAAAGTTCTTGTATTTTAAGATAAAATCTGACGCTATTGAAGAAAAAACTTCTAGCTCGCTGAAATATGTTCATTTGCTGAAAACCAACAAAACCACGAAAAGTTCTTGTATTTGAAGATAAAATCTTTTTGCATTAAAGAAGAAAGATCTAGCTGACTGAAACAAGTTCATTAGATGAAAACCAACAAAAATTGACAAGAACCACAAAAAGTCCTTGTATTTTAAGATAAAATCTGACGCTATTAAAGAAAAAACTTCTCGCTCGCTGAAATATGTTCATTTGCTGAAAATTAACAAAACCACGAAAAGTTCTTGTATTTGAAGATAAAATCTTTTTGCTTTGAAGAAGAAAGATCCAGCTCACTGAAATAAGTTCATTAGATGAAAACCAACAAAAATTGACAAGAACCACGAAAAGTTCTTGTATTTTAAGATAAAATCTGACGCGATTGAAGAAAAAACTTCTAGCTCGCTGAAATATGTTCATTTGCTGAAAACCAACAAAACCACGAAAAGTTCTTGTATTTGAAGATAAAATCTTTTTGCTTTGAAGAAGAAAGATCCAGCTGACTGAAATAAGTTCATTAGATGAAAACCAACAAAAATTGACAAGAACCACGAAAAGTTCTTGTATTTTAAGATAAAATCTTCCGCTATTAACGAAAAAACTTTGAGCTCGCTGAAATATGTTCATTTGCTGAAAATCAACAAAACCACGAAAAGTTCTTGTATTTGAAGATAAAATCTTTTTGCATTAAAGAAGAAAGATCTTGCTGACTGAAACAAGTTCATTGGATGAAAACCAACAAAAATTGACAAGAACCACGAAAAGTTCTTGTATTTTAAGATAAAATCTGACGCTATTAAAGAAAAAACTTCTTGCCCGCTGAAATATGTTCATTTGCTGAAAATCAACAATACCACGAAAAGTTCTTGTATTTGAAGATAAAATCTTTTTGCATTAAAGAAGAAAGATCTAGCTGACTGAAATAAGTTCATTCGATGAAAACCAACAAAAATTGACAAGAACCACGAAAAGTTCTTGTATTTTAAGATAAAATCTGACGCTATTGAAGAAAAAACTTCAAGCTCGCTGAAATATGTTCATTTGCTGAAAACCAACAAAACCACGAAAAGTTCTTGTATTTGAAGATAAAATCTTTTTGCTTTGAAGAAGAAAGATCTAGCTGACTGAAATAAGCTCATTAGATGAAAACCAACAAAAATTGACAAGAACCACGAAAATTTCTTGTATTTTAAGATAAAATCTTCCGCTTGAAGAATAAACTTCAAGCTCGCTGAAATATGTTCATTTGCTGAAAACCAACAAAACCACGAAAAGTTCTTGAATTTGAAGATAAAATCTTTTTGCTTTGAAGAAGAAAGATCTAGCTGACTGAAATAAGCTCATTAGATGAAAACCAACAAAAATTGACAAGAACCACGAAAAGTTCTTGTATTTTAAGATAAAATCTTCCGCTTGAAGAAAAAACTTTGAGCTCGCTGAAATATGTTAATTTGCTGAAAATCAACAAAACCACGAAAAGTTCTTGTATTTGAAGATAAAATCTTTTTGCATTAAAGAAGAAAGATCTAGCTGACTGAAACAAGTTCATTAGATGAAAACCAACAAAAATTGACAAGAACCACAAAAAGTTCTTCTATTTTAAGATAAAATCTGACGCGATTGAAGAAAAAACTTCTTGCTCGCTGAAATATGTTCATTTGCTGAAAACCAACAAAACCACGAAAAGTTCTTGAATTTGAAGATAAAATCTTTTTGCTTTGAAGAAGAAAGATCCAGCTGACTGAAATAAGTTCATTAGATGAAAACCAACAAAAATAGACAAGAACCACGAAATGTTCTTGTATTTTAAGATAAAATCTGACGCTATTGAAGAAAAAACTTCAAGCTCGCTGAAATATGTTCATTTGCTGAAAACCAACAAAACCACGAAAAGTTCTTGAATTTGAAGATAAAATCTTTTTGCTTTGAAGAAGAAAGATCCAGCTGACTGAAATAAGTTCATTCGATGAAAACCAACAAAAATTGACAAGAACCACGAAAGGTTCTTGTATTTTAAGATAAAACCTTCCGCTATTAAAGAAAAAACTTCTTGCTCGCTCAAATATGTTCATTTGCTGAAAATCAACAAAACCACGAAAAGTTCTTGTATTTGAAGATAAAATCTTTTTGCATTAAAGAAGAAAGATCTAGCTGACTGAAACAAGTTCATTAGATGAAAACCAACAAAAATTGACAAGAACCACGAAAAGTTCTTGTATTTTAAGATAAAATCTGACGCTATTAAAGAAAAAACTTCTCGCTCGCTGAAATATGTTCATTTGCTGAAAATTAACAAAACCACGAAAAGTTCTTGTATTTGAAGATAAAATCTTTTTGCTTTGAGGTAGAAAGATCGAGCTGACTGAAAGAAGTTCATCAGATCAAAACAAACAAAAATTGACAAGAACCACGAAAAGTTCTTGTATTTTAAGATAAAATCTGACGCTATTGAAGAAAAAACTTCAAGCTCGCTGAAATATGTTCATTTGCTGAAAACCAACAAAACCACGAAAAGTTCTTGAATTTGAAGATAAAATCTTTTTGCTTTGAAGAAGAAAGATCCAGCTGACTGAAATAAGTTGATTAGATGAAAACGAACAAAAATTGACAAGAACCACGAAAAGTTCTTGTATTTTAAGATAAAATCTGACGCTATTGAAGAAAAAACTTCTAGCTCGCTGAAATATGTTCATTTGCTGAAAACCAACAAAACCACGAAAAGTTCTTGTATTTGAAGATAAAATCTTTTTGCTTTGAAGAAGAAAGATCTAGCTGACTGAAATAAGTTCATTAGATGAAAACCAACAAAAATTGACAAGAACCACGAAATGTTCTTGTATTTTAAGATAAAATCTGACGCTATTGAAGAAAAAACTTCAAGCTCGCTGAAATATGTTCATTTGCTGAAAACCAACAAAACCACGAAAAGTTCTTGAATTTGAAGATAAAATCTTTTTGCTTTGAAGAAGAAAGATCCAGCTGACTGAAATAAGTTCATTCGATGAAAACCAACAAAAATTGACAAGAACCACAAAAAGTTCTTGTATTTTAAGATAAAATCTGACGCTATTGAAGAAAAAACTTCTAGCTCGCTGAAATATGTTCATTTGCTGAAAACCAACAAAACCACGAAAAGTTCTTGTATTTGAAGATAAAATCTTTTTGATTTGAAGAAGAAAGATCTAGCTGACTGAAATAAGTTCATTAGATGAAAACCAACAAAAATTGACAAGAACCACGAAAGGTTCTTGTATTTTAAGATAAAACCTTCCGCTATTAAAGAAAAAACTTCTTGCTCGCTGAAATATGTTCATTTGCTGAAAATCAACAAAACCACGAAAAGTTCTTGTATTTGAAGATAAAATCTTTTTGCATTAAAGAAGAAAGATCTAGCTGACTGAAACAAGTTCATTAGATGAAAACCAACAAAAATTGACAAGAACCACGAAAAGTTCTTGTATTTTAAGATAAAATCTGACGCTATTAAAGAAAAAACTTCTCGCTCGCTGAAATATGTTCATTTGCTGAAAATTAACAAAACCACGAAAAGTTCTTGTATTTGAAGATAAAATCTTTTTGCTTTGAGGTAGAAAGATCGAGCTGACTGAAAGAAGTTCATCAGATCAAAACAAACAAAAATTGACAAGAACCACGAAAAGTTCTTGTATTTTAAGATAAAATCTGACGCTATTGAAGAAAAAACTTCAAGCTCGCTGAAATATGTTCATTTGCTGAAAACCAACAAAACCACGAAAAGTTCTTGAATTTGAAGATAAAATCTTTTTGCTTTGAAGAAGAAAGATCCAGCTGACTGAAATAAGTTCATTAGATGAAAACCAACAAAAATTGACAAGAACCACGAAAAGTTCTTGTATTTTAAGATAAAATCTGACGCTATTGAAGAAAAAACTTCTAGCTCGCTGAAATATGTTCATTTGCTGAAAACCAACACAACCACGAAAAGTTCTTGTATTTGAAGATAAAATCTTTTTGCTTTGAAGAAGAAAGATCTAGCTGACTGAAATAAGTTCATTAGATGGAAACCAACAAAAATTGACAAGAACCACGAAAAGTTCTTGTATTTTAAGATAAAATCTTCCGCTATTAAAGAAAAAACTTTGAGCTCGCTGAAATATGTTCATTTGCTGAAAATCAACAAAACCACGAAAAGTTCTTGTATTTGAAGATAAAATCTTTTTGCATTAAAGAAGAAAGATCTAGCTGACTGAAACAAGTTCATTAGATGAAAACCAACAAAAATTGACAAGAACCACGAAAAGTTCTTGTATTTTAAGATAAAATCTGACGCTATTAAAGAAAAAACTTCTTGCCCGCTGAAATATGTTCATTTGCTGAAAATGAACAATACCACGAAAAGTTCTTGTATTTGAAGATAAAATCTTTTTGCATTAAAGAAGAAAGATCGAGCTGACTGAAAGAAGTTCATCAGATCAAAACCAACAAAAATTGACAAGAACCACGAAAAGTTCTTGTATTTTAAGATAAAATCTGACGCTATTGAAGAAAAAACTTTGAGCTCGCTGAAATATGTTCATTTGCTGAAAACCAACAAAACCACGAAAAGTTCTTGTATTTGAAGATAAAATCTTTTTGCTTTGAAGAAGAAAGATCGAGCTGACTGAAATAAGTTCAGTAGATGGAAACCAACAAAAATTGACAAGAACCACGAAAAGTTCTTGTATTTTAAGATAAAATCTTCCGCTATTAAAGAAAAAATCTTCTCGCTCGCTGAAATATGTTCATTTGCTGAAAATTAACAAAACCACGAAAAGTTCTTGTATTTGAAGATAAAATCATTTTGCTTTGAGGTAGAAAGATCGAGCTGACTGAAAGAAGTTCATCAGATCAAAACCAACAAAAATTGACAAGAACCACGAAAAGTTCTTGTATTTTAAGATAAAATCTGACGCTATTGAAGAAAAAACTTCTAGCTCGCTGAAATATGTTCATTTGCTGAAAACCAACAAAACCACGAAAAGTTCTTGTATTTGAAGATAAAATCTTTTTGATTTGAAGAAGAAAGATCTAGCTGACTGAAATAAGTTCATTAGATGAAAACCAACAAAAATTGACAAGAACCACGAAAGGTTCTTGTATTTTAAGATAAAACCTTCCGCTATTAAAGAAAAAACTTCTTGCTCGCTGAAATATGTTCATTTGCTGAAAATCAACAAAACCACGAAAAGTTCTTGTATTTGAAGATAAAATCTTTTTGCATTAAAGAAGAAAGATCTAGCTGACTGAAACAAGTTCATTAGATGAAAACCAACAAAAATTGACAAGAACCACGAAAAGTTCTTGTATTTTAAGATAAAATCTGACGCTATTAAAGAAAAAACTTCTCGCTCGCTGAAATATGTTCATTTGCTGAAAATTAACAAAACCACGAAAAGTTCTTGTATTTGAAGATAAAATCTTTTTGCTTTGAGGTAGAAAGATCGAGCTGACTGAAAGAAGTTCATCAGATCAAAACAAACAAAAATTGACAAGAACCACGAAAAGTTCTTGTATTTTAAGATAAAATCTGACGCTATTGAAGAAAAAACTTCAAGCTCGCTGAAATATGTTCATTTGCTGAAAACCAACAAAACCACGAAAAGTTCTTGAATTTGAAGATAAAATCTTTTTGCTTTGAAGAAGAAAGATCCAGCTGACTGAAATAAGTTCATTAGATGAAAACCAACAAAAATTGACAAGAACCACGAAAAGTTCTTGTATTTTAAGATAAAATCTGACGCTATTGAAGAAAAAACTTCTAGCTCGCTGAAATATGTTCATTTGCTGAAAACCAACACAACCACGAAAAGTTCTTGTATTTGAAGATAAAATCTTTTTGCTTTGAAGAAGAAAGATCTAGCTGACTGAAATAAGTTCATTAGATGGAAACCAACAAAAATTGACAAGAACCACGAAAAGTTCTTGTATTTTAAGATAAAATCTTCCGCTATTAAAGAAAAAACTTTGAGCTCGCTGAAATATGTTCATTTGCTGAAAATCAACAAAACCACGAAAAGTTCTTGTATTTGAAGATAAAATCTTTTTGCATTAAAGAAGAAAGATCTAGCTGACTGAAACAAGTTCATTAGATGAAAACCAACAAAAATTGACAAGAACCACGAAAAGTTCTTGTATTTTAAGATAAAATCTGACGCTATTAAAGAAAAAACTTCTTGCCCGCTGAAATATGTTCATTTGCTGAAAATGAACAATACCACGAAAAGTTCTTGTATTTGAAGATAAAATCTTTTTGCATTAAAGAAGAAAGATCGAGCTGACTGAAAGAAGTTCATCAGATCAAAACCAACAAAAATTGACAAGAACCACGAAAAGTTCTTGTATTTTAAGATAAAATCTGACGCTATTGAAGAAAAAACTTTGAGCTCGCTGAAATATGTTCATTTGCTGAAAACCAACAAAACCACGAAAAGTTCTTGTATTTGAAGATAAAATCTTTTTGCTTTGAAGAAGAAAGATCGAGCTGACTGAAATAAGTTCAGTAGATGGAAACCAACAAAAATTGACAAGAACCACGAAAAGTTCTTGTATTTTAAGATAAAATCTTCCGCTATTAAAGAAAAAATCTTCTCGCTCGCTGAAATATGTTCATTTGCTGAAAATTAACAAAACCACGAAAAGTTCTTGTATTTGAAGATAAAATCATTTTGCTTTGAGGTAGAAAGATCGAGCTGACTGAAAGAAGTTCATCAGATCAAAACCAACAAAAATTGACAAGAACCACGAAAAGTTCTTGTATTTTAAGATAAAATCTGACGCTATTGAAGAAAAAACTTCTAGCTCGCTGAAATATGTTCATTTGCTGAAAACCAACAAAACCACGAAAAGTTCTTGAATTTGAAGATAAAATCTTTTTGCTTTGAAGAAAGATTCAGCTGACTGAAATAAGTTCATCAGATGAAAACCAACAAAAATTGAGAAGAACCACGAAAAGTTCTTGTATTTTAAGATAAAATCTGACGCTATTGAAGAAAAAACTTCGAGCTCGCTGAAATATGTTCATTTGCTGAAAACCAACAAAACCACGAAAAGTTCTTGTATTTGAAGATAAAATCTTTTTGCTTTGAAGAAGAAAGATCCAGCTGACTGAAATAAGTTCATTAGATGAAAACCAACAAAAATTGACAAGAACCACGAAAAGTTCTTGTATTTTAAGATAAAATCTTCCGCTATTAACGAAAAAACTTTGAGCTCGCTGAAATATGTTCATTTGCTGAAAATCAACAAAACCACGAAAAGTTCTTGTATTTGAAGATAAAATCTTTTTGCATTAAAGAAGAAAGATCTTGCTGACTGAAACAAGTTCATTGGATGAAAACCAACAAAAATTGACAAGAACCACGAAAAGTTCTTGTATTTTAAGATAAAATCTGACGCTATTAAAGAAAAAACTTCTTGCCCGCTGAAATATGTTCATTTGCTGAAAGTCAACAATACCACGAAAAGTTCTTGTATTTGAAGATAAAATCTTTTTGCTTTAAAGAAGAAAGATCTAGCTGACTGAAACAAGTTCATTAGATGAAAACCAACAAAAATTGACAAGAACCACGAAAAGTTCTTGTATTTTAAGATAAAATCTGACGCTATTGAAGAAAAAACTTCAAGCTCGCTGAAATATGTTCATTTGCTGAAAACCAACAAAACCACGAAAAGTTCTTGAATTTGAAGATAAAATCTTTTTGCTATGAAGAAGAAAGATCCAGCTGACTGAAATAAGTTCATTAGATGAAAACCAACAAAAATTGACAAGAACCACGAAATGTTCTTGTATTTTAAGATAAAATCTGACGCTATTGAAGAAAAAACTTCAAGCTCGCTGAAATATGTTCATTTGCTGAAAACCAACAAAACCACGAAAAGTTCTTGAATTTGAAGATAAAATCTTTTTGCTTTGAAGAAGAAAGATCCAGCTGACTGAAATAAGTTCATTCGATGAAAACCAACAAAAATTGACAAGAACCACGAAAAGTTCTTGTATTTTAAGATAAAATCTGACGCTATTGAAGAAAAAACTTCTCACTCGCTGAAATATGTTCATTTGCTGAAAACCAACAAAACCACGAAAAGTTCTTGTATTTGAAGATAAAATCTTTTTGCTTTGAAGAAGAAAGATCTAGCTGACTGAAATAAGTTCATTAGATGAAAACCAACAAAAATTGACAAGAACCACGAAAGGTTCTTGTATTTTAAGATAAAACCTTCCGCTATTAAAGAAAAAACTTCTTGCTCGCTGAAATATGTTCATTTGCTGAAAATCAACAAAACCACGAAAAGTTCTTGTATTTGAAGATAAAATCTTTTTGCATTAAAGAAGAAAGATCTAGCTGACTGAAACAAGTTCATTAGATGAAAACCAACAAAAATTGACAAGAACCACGAAAAGTTCTTGTATTTTAAGATAAAATCTGACGTTATTAAAGAAAAAACTTCTCGCTCGCTGAAATATGTTCATTTGCTGAAAATTAACAAAACCACGAAAAGTTCTTGAATTTGAAGATAAAATCTTTTTGCTTTGAAGAAGAAAGATCCAGCTGACTGAAATAAGTTGATTAGATGAAAACCAACAAAAATTGACAAGAACCACGAAAAGTTCTTGTATTTTAAGATAAAATCTGACGCTATTGAAGAAAAAACTTCTAGCTCGCTGAAATATGTTCATTTGCTGAAAACCAACAAAACCACGAAAAGTTCTTGTATTTGAAGATAAAATCTTTTTGCTTTGAAGAAGAAAGATCTCGCTGACTGAAATAAGTTCATTCGATGAAAACCAACAAAAATTGACAAGAACCACGAAAAGTTCTTGTATTTTAAGATAAAATCTTCCGCTATTAAAGAAAAAACTTTGAGCTCGCTGAAATATGTTCATTTGCTGAAAATCAACAAAACCACGAAAAGTTCTTGTATTTGAAGATAAAATCTTTTTGCATTAAAGAAGAAAGATCTAGCTGACTGAAACAAGTTCATTAGATGAAAACCAACAAAAATTGACAAGAACCACGAAAAGTTCTTGTATTTTAAGATAAAATCTGACGCTATTAAAGAAAAAACTTCTTGCCCGCTGAAATATGTTCATTTGCTGAAAATCAACAATACCACGAAAAGTTCTTGTGTTTGAAGATAAAATCTTTTTGCATTAAAGAAGAAAGATCGAGCTGACTGAAACAAGTTCATTAGATGAAAACCAACAAAAATTGACAAGAACCACGAAAAGTTCTTGTATTTTAAGATAAAATCTGACGCTATTGAAGAAAAAACTTCTAGCTCGCTGAAATATGTTCATTTGCTGAAAACCAACAAAACCACGAAAAGTTCTTGAATTTGAAGTTAAAATCTTTTTGCTTTGAAGAAGAAAGATCCAGCTGACTGAAAGAAGTTCATCAGATCAAAACCAACAAAAATTGACAAGAACCACGAAAAGTTCTTGTATTTTAAGATAAAATCTGACGCTATTGAAGAAAAAACTTCAAGCTTGCTGAAATATGTTCATTTGCTGAAAACCAACAAAACCACGAAAAGTTCTTGAATTTGAAGATAAAATCTTTTTGCTTTGAAGAAGAAAGATCCAGCTGACTGAAATAAGTTCATTAGATGAAAACCAACAAAAATTGACAAGAACCACGAAAAGTTCTTGTATTTTAAGATAAAATCTGACGCTATTGAAGAAAAAACTTCTAGCTCGCTGAAATATGTTCATTTGCTGAAAATCAACAAAACCACGAAAAGTTCTTGTATTTGAAGATAAAATCTTTTTGCATTAAAGAAGAAAGATCTAGCTGACTGAAACAAGTTCATTAGATGAAAACCAACAAAAATTGACAAGAACCACGAAAAGTTCTTGTATTTTAAGATAAAATCTGACGCTATTAAAGAAAAAACTTCTCGCTCGCTGAAATATGTTCATTTGCTGAAAATTAACAAAACCACGAAAAGTTCTTGTATTTGAAGATAAAATCTTTTTGCTTTGAGGTAGAAAGATCGAGCTGACTGAAAGAAGTTCATCAGATCAAAACCAACAAAAATTGACAAGAACCACGAAAAGTTCTTGTATTTTAAGATAAAATCTGACGCTATTGAAGAAAAAACTTCAAGCTCGCTGAAATATGTTCATTTGCTGAAAACCAACAAAACCACGAAAAGTTCTTGAATTTGAAGATAAAATCTTTTTGCTTTGAAGAAGAAAGATCCAGCTAACTGAAATAAGTTCATTAGATGAAAACCAACAAAAATTGACAAGAACCACGAAAAGTTCTTGTATTTTAAGATAAAATCTGACGCGATTGAAGAAAAAACTTTGAGCTCGCTGAAATATGTTCATTTGCTGAAAACCAACAAAACCACGAAAAGTACTTGTATTTGAAGATAAAATCTTTTTGCTTTGAAGAAGAAAGATCCAGCTGACTGAAATAAGTTCATTAGATGAAAACCAACAAAAAATGACAAGAACCACGAAAAGTTCTTGTATTTTAAGATAAAATCTTCCGCTATTAAAGAAAAAACTTTGAGCTCGCTGAAATATGTTCATTTGCTGAAAATCAACAAAACCACGAAAAGTTCTTGTATTTGAAGATAAAATCTTTTTGCATTAAAGAAGAAAGATCTAGCTGACTGAAACAAGTTCATTAGATGAAAACCAACAAAAATTGACAAGAACCACGAAAAGTTCTTGTATTTTAAGATAAAATCTGACGCCATTAAAGAAAAAACTTCTTGCCCGCAGAAATATGTTCATTTGCTGAAAATCAACAATAACACGAAAAGTTCTTGTATTTGAAGATAAAATCTTTTTGCATTAAAGAAGAAAGATCTAGCTGACTGAAACAAGTTCATTAGATGAAAACCAACAAAAATTGACAAGAACCACGAAAAGTTCTTGTATTTTAAGATAAAATCTGACGCTATTGAAGAAAAAACTTCAAGCTCGCTGAAATATGTTCATTTGCTGAAAACCAACAAAACCACGAAAAGTTCTTGAATTTGAAGATAAAATCTTTTTGCTTTGAAGAAGAAAGATCCAGCTGACTGAAATAAGTTCATTCGATGAAAACCAACAAAAATTGACAAGAACCACGAAAAGTTCTTGTATTTTAAGATAAAATCTGACGCTATTGAAGAAAAAACTTCTAGCTCGCTGAAATATGTTCATTTGCTGAAAACCAACAAAACCACGAAAAGTTCTTGTATTTGAAGATACAATCTTTTTGCATTAAAGAAGAAAGATCTAGCTGACTGAAACAAGTTCATTAGATGAAAACCAACAAAAATTGACAAGAACCACGAAAAGTTCTTGTATTTTAAGATAAAATCTGACGCTATTGCAGAAAAAACTTCAAGCTCGCTGAAATATGTTCATTTGCTGAAAACCAACAAAACCACGAAAAGTTCTTGTATTTGAAGATAAAATCTTTTTGCTTTGAAGAAGAAAGATCTAGCTGACTGAAATAAGTTCATTCGATGAAAACCAACAAAAATTGACAAGAACCACGAAAAGTTCTTGTATTTTAAGATAAAATCTTCCGCTATTAAAGAAAAAACTTCTCGCTCGCTGAAATATGTTCATTTGCTGAAAATCAACAAAACCACGAAAAGTTCTTATATTTGAAGAGAAAATCTTTTTGCTTTGAAGAAGAAAGATCTCGCTGACTGAAATAAGTTCATCAGATGAAAACCAACAAAAATTGACAAGAACCACGAAAAGTTCTTGTATTTTAAGATAAAATCTGACGCTATTGAAGAAAAAACTTCAAGCTCGCTGAAATATGTTCATTTGCTGAAAACCAACAAAACCACGAAAAGTTCTTGAATTTGAAGATAAAATCTTTTTGCTTTAAAGAAGAAAGATCCAGCTGACTGAAACAAGTTCATTAGATGAAAACCAACAAAAATTGACAAGAACCACGAAAAGTTCTTGTATTTTAAGATAAAATCTGACGCTATTGAAGAAAAAACTTCAAGCTCGCTGAAATATGTTCATTTGCTGAAAACCAACAAAACCACGAAAAGTTCTTGAATTTGAAGATAAAATCTTTTTGCTTTGAAGAAGAAAGATCTCGCTGACTGAAATAAGTTCATCAGATGAAAACCAACAAAAATTGACAAGAACCACGAAAAGTTCTTGTGTATTAAGATAAAATCTGACGCTATTAAAGAAAAAACTTCTCGCTCGCTGAAATATGTTCATTTGCTGAAAATTAACAAAACCACGAAAAGTTCTTGTATTTGAAGATAAAATCTTTTTGCTTTGAAGAAGAAAGATCCAGCTGACTGAAATAAGTTCATTAGATGAAAACAAACAAAAAATGACAAGAACCACGAAAAGTTCTTGTATTTTAAGATAAAATCTTCCGCTATTAAAGAAAAAACTTTGAGCTCGCTGAAATATGTTCATTTGCTGAAAATCAACAAAACCACGAAAAGTTCTTGTATTTGAAGATAAAATCTTTTTGCATTAAAGAAGAAAGATCTAGCTGACTGAAACAAGTTCATTAGATGAAAACCAACAAAAATTGACAAGAACCACGAAAAGTTCTTGTATTTTAAGATAAAATCTGACGCTATTAAAGAAAAAACTTCTTGCCCGCTGAAATATGTTCATTTGCTGAAAATCAACAATACCACGAAAAGTTCTTGTGTTTGAAGATAAAATCTTTTTGCATTAAAGAAGAAAGATCGAGCTGACTGAAACAAGTTCATTAGATGAAAACCAACAAAAATTGACAAGAACCACGAAAAGTTCTTGTATTTTAAGATAAAATCTGACGCTATTGAAGAAAAAACTTCTAGCTCGCTGAAATATGTTCATTTGCTGAAAACCAACAAAACCACGAAAAGTTCTTGAATTTGAAGTTAAAATCTTTTTGCTTTGAAGAAGAAAGATCCAGCTGACTGAAAGAAGTTCATCAGATCAAAACCAACAAAAATTGACAAGAACCACGAAAAGTTCTTGTATTTTAAGATAAAATCTGACGCTATTGAAGAAAAAACTTCAAGCTTGCTGAAATATGTTCATTTGCTGAAAACCAACAAAACCACGAAAAGTTCTTGAATTTGAAGATAAAATCTTTTTGCTTTGAAGAAGAAAGATCCAGCTGACTGAAATAAGTTCATTAGATGAAAACCAACAAAAATTGACAAGAACCACGAAAAGTTCTTGTATTTTAAGATAAAATCTGACGCTATTGAAGAAAAAACTTCTAGCTCGCTGAAATATGTTCATTTGCTGAAAATCAACAAAACCACGAAAAGTTCTTGTATTTGAAGATAAAATCTTTTTGCATTAAAGAAGAAAGATCTAGCTGACTGAAACAAGTTCATTAGATGAAAACCAACAAAAATTGACAAGAACCACGAAAAGTTCTTGTATTTTAAGATAAAATCTGACGCTATTAAAGAAAAAACTTCTCGCTCGCTGAAATATGTTCATTTGCTGAAAATTAACAAAACCACGAAAAGTTCTTGTATTTGAAGATAAAATCTTTTTGCTTTGAGGTAGAAAGATCGAGCTGACTGAAAGAAGTTCATCAGATCAAAACCAACAAAAATTGACAAGAACCACGAAAAGTTCTTGTATTTTAAGATAAAATCTGACGCTATTGAAGAAAAAACTTCAAGCTCGCTGAAATATGTTCATTTGCTGAAAACCAACAAAACCACGAAAAGTTCTTGAATTTGAAGATAAAATCTTTTTGCTTTGAAGAAGAAAGATCCAGCTAACTGAAATAAGTTCATTAGATGAAAACCAACAAAAATTGACAAGAACCACGAAAAGTTCTTGTATTTTAAGATAAAATCTGACGCGATTGAAGAAAAAACTTTGAGCTCGCTGAAATATGTTCATTTGCTGAAAACCAACAAAACCACGAAAAGTACTTGTATTTGAAGATAAAATCTTTTTGCTTTGAAGAAGAAAGATCCAGCTGACTGAAATAAGTTCATTAGATGAAAACCAACAAAAAATGACAAGAACCACGAAAAGTTCTTGTATTTTAAGATAAAATCTTCCGCTATTAAAGAAAAAACTTTGAGCTCGCTGAA
This sequence comes from Heptranchias perlo, assembly GCF_035084215.1. Classification (NCBI taxonomy): domain Eukaryota; kingdom Metazoa; phylum Chordata; class Chondrichthyes; order Hexanchiformes; family Hexanchidae; genus Heptranchias; species Heptranchias perlo. The sequence continues at coordinate 80,776,714 of NC_090330.1, forward strand.
ATATGTTCATTTGCTGAAAATCAACAAAACCACGAAAAGTTCTTGTATTTGAAGATAAAATCTTTTTGCATTAAAGAAGAAAGATCTAGCTGACTGAAACAAGTTCATTAGATGAAAACCAACAAAAATTGACAAGAACCACGAAAAGTTCTTGTATTTTAAGATAAAATCTGACGCCATTAAAGAAAAAACTTCTTGCCCGCAGAAATATGTTCATTTGCTGAAAATCAACAATAACACGAAAAGTTCTTGTATTTGAAGATAAAATCTTTTTGCATTAAAGAAGAAAGATCTAGCTGACTGAAACAAGTTCATTAGATGAAAACCAACAAAAATTGACAAGAACCACGAAAAGTTCTTGTATTTTAAGATAAAATCTGACGCTATTGAAGAAAAAACTTCAAGCTCGCTGAAATATGTTCATTTGCTGAAAACCAACAAAACCACGAAAAGTTCTTGAATTTGAAGATAAAATCTTTTTGCTTTGAAGAAGAAAGATCCAGCTGACTGAAATAAGTTCATTCGATGAAAACCAACAAAAATTGACAAGAACCACGAAAAGTTCTTGTATTTTAAGATAAAATCTGACGCTATTGAAGAAAAAACTTCTAGCTCGCTGAAATATGTTCATTTGCTGAAAACCAACAAAACCACGAAAAGTTCTTGTATTTGAAGATACAATCTTTTTGCATTAAAGAAGAAAGATCTAGCTGACTGAAACAAGTTCATTAGATGAAAACCAACAAAAATTGACAAGAACCACGAAAAGTTCTTGTATTTTAAGATAAAATCTGACGCTATTGCAGAAAAAACTTCAAGCTCGCTGAAATATGTTCATTTGCTGAAAACCAACAAAACCACGAAAAGTTCTTGTATTTGAAGATAAAATCTTTTTGCTTTGAAGAAGAAAGATCTAGCTGACTGAAATAAGTTCATTCGATGAAAACCAACAAAAATTGACAAGAACCACGAAAAGTTCTTGTATTTTAAGATAAAATCTTCCGCTATTAAAGAAAAAACTTCTCGCTCGCTGAAATATGTTCATTTGCTGAAAATCAACAAAACCACGAAAAGTTCTTATATTTGAAGAGAAAATCTTTTTGCTTTGAAGAAGAAAGATCTCGCTGACTGAAATAAGTTCATCAGATGAAAACCAACAAAAATTGACAAGAACCACGAAAAGTTCTTGTATTTTAAGATAAAATCTGACGCTATTGAAGAAAAAACTTCAAGCTCGCTGAAATATGTTCATTTGCTGAAAACCAACAAAACCACGAAAAGTTCTTGAATTTGAAGATAAAATCTTTTTGCTTTAAAGAAGAAAGATCCAGCTGACTGAAACAAGTTCATTAGATGAAAACCAACAAAAATTGACAAGAACCACGAAAAGTTCTTGTATTTTAAGATAAAATCTGACGCTATTGAAGAAAAAACTTCAAGCTCGCTGAAATATGTTCATTTGCTGAAAACCAACAAAACCACGAAAAGTTCTTGAATTTGAAGATAAAATCTTTTTGCTTTGAAGAAGAAAGATCTCGCTGACTGAAATAAGTTCATCAGATGAAAACCAACAAAAATTGACAAGAACCACGAAAAGTTCTTGTGTATTAAGATAAAATCTGACGCTATTAAAGAAAAAACTTCTCGCTCGCTGAAATATGTTCATTTGCTGAAAATTAACAAAACCACGAAAAGTTCTTGTATTTGAAGATAAAATCTTTTTGCTTTGAAGAAGAAAGATCCAGCTGACTGAAATAAGTTCATTAGATGAAAACCAACAAAAAATGACAAGAACCACGAAAAGTTCTTGTATTTTAAGATAAAATCTTCCGCTATTAAAGAAAAAACTTTGAGCTCGCTGAAATATGTTCATTTGCTGAAAACCAACAAAACCACGAAAAGTTCTTGTATTTGAAGATAAAATCTTTTTGCATTAAAGAAGAAAGATCTAGCTGACTGAAACAAGTTCATTAGATGAAAACCAACAAAAATTGACAAGAACCACGAAAAGTTCTTGTATTTTAAGATAAAATCTGACGCTATTAAAGAAAAAACTTCTCGCTCGCTGAAATATGTTCATTTGCTGAAAATTAACAAAACCACGAAAAGTTCTTGTATTTGAAGATAAAATGTTTTTGCTTTGAGGTCGAAAGATCGAGCTGACTGAAAGAAGTTCATCAGATCAAAACCAACAAAAATTGACAAGAACCACGAAATGTTCTTGTATTTTAAGAAAAAATCTGACGCTATTGCAGAAAAAACTTCAAGCTCGCTGAAATATGTTCATTTGCTGAAAACCAACAAAACCACGAAAAGTTCTTGTATTTGAAGATAAAATCTTTTTGCTTTGAAGAAGAAAGATCTAGCTGACTGAAATAAGTTCATTCGATGAAAACCAACAAAAATTGACAAGAACCACGAAAAGTTCTTGTATTTTAAGATAAAATCTTCCGCTATTAAAGAAAAAACTTCTCGCTCGCTGAAATATGTTCATTTGCTGAAAATCAACAAAACCACGAAAAGTTCTTATATTTGAAGAGAAAATCTTTTTGCTTTGAACAAGAAAGATCTCGCTGACTGAAATAAGTTCATCAGATGAAAACCAACAAAAATTGACAAGAACCACGAAAAGTTCTTGTATTTTAAGATAAAATCTTCCGCTATTAAAGAAAAAACTTCTCGCTCGCTGAAATATGTTCATTTGCTGAAAATCAACAAAACCACGAAAAGTTCTTATATTTGAAGAGAAAATCTTTTTGCTTTGAACAAGAAAGATCTAGCTGACTGAAACAAGTTCATTAGATGAAAACCAACAAAAATTGACAAGAACCACGCAAAGTTCTTGTATTTTAAGATAAAATCTGACGCGATTGAAGAAAAAACTTCTTGCTCGCTGAAATATGTTCATTTGCTGAAAACCAACAAAACCACGAAAAGTTCTTGAATTTGAAGATAAAATCTTTTTGCTTTGAAGAAGAAAGATCCAGCTGACTGAAATAAGTTCATTAGATGAAAACCAACAAAAATAGACAAGAACCACGAAATGTTCTTGTATTTTAAGATAAAATCTGACGCTATTGAAGAAAAAACTTCAAGCTCGCTGAAATATGTTCATTTGCTGAAAACCAACAAAACCACGAAAAGTTCTTGAATTTGAAGATAAAATCTTTTTGCTTTGAAGAAGAAAGATCCAGCTGACTGAAATAAGTTCATTCGATGAAAACCAACAAAAATTGACAAGAACCACGAAAGGTTCTTGTATTTTAAGATAAAACCTTCCGCTATTAAAGAAAAAACTTCTTGCTCGCTCAAATATGTTCATTTGCTGAAAATCAACAAAACCACGAAAAGTTCTTGTATTTGAAGATAAAATCTTTTTGCATTAAAGAAGAAAGATCTAGCTGACTGAAACAAGTTCATTAGATGAAAACCAACAAAAATTGACAAGAACCACGAAAAGTTCTTGTATTTTAAGATAAAATCTGACGCTATTAAAGAAAAAACTTCTCGCTCGCTGAAATATGTTCATTTGCTGAAAATTAACAAAACCACGAAAAGTTCTTGTATTTGAAGATAAAATCTTTTTGCTTTGAGGTAGAAAGATCGAGCTGACTGAAAGAAGTTCATCAGATCAAAACCAACAAAAATTGACAAGAACCACGAAAAGTTCTTGTATTTTAAGATAAAATCTGACGCTATTGAAGAAAAAACTTCAAGCTTGCTGAAATATGTTCATTTGCTGAAAACCAACAAAACCACGAAAAGTTCTTGAATTTGAAGATAAAATCTTTTTGCTTTGAAGAAGAAAGATTCAGCTGACTGAAATAAGTTCATCAGATGAAAACCAACAAAAATTGAGAAGAACCACGAAAAGTTCTTGTATTTTAAGATAAAATCTGACGCTATTGAAGAAAAAACTTCTAGCTCGCTGAAATATGTTCATTTGCTGAAAACCAACAAAACCACGAAAAGTTCTTGTATTTGAAGATAAAATCTTTTTGCATTAAAGAAGAAAGATCTAGCTGACTGAAACAAGTTCATTAGATGAAAACCAACAAAAATTGACAAGAACCACGAAAAGTTCTTGTATTTTAAGATAAAATCTGACGCTATTGAAGAAAAAACTTCAAGCTCGCTGAAATATGTTCATTTGCTGAAAACCAACAAAACCACGAAAAGTTCTTGAATTTGAAGATAAAATCTTTTTGCTATGAAGAAGAAAGATCCAGCTGACTGAAATAAGTTCATTAGATGAAAACCAACAAAAATTGACAAGAACCACGAAATGTTCTTGTATTTTAAGATAAAATCTGACGCTATTGAAGAAAAAACTTCAAGCTCGCTGAAATATGTTCATTTGCTGAAAACCAACAAAACCACGAAAAGTTCTTGAATTTGAAGATAAAATCTTTTTGCTTTGAAGAAGAAAGATCCAGCTGACTGAAATAAGTTCATTCGATGAAAACCAACAAAAATTGACAAGAACCACGAAAAGTTCTTGTATTTTAAGATAAAATCTGACGCTATTGAAGAAAAAACTTCTCGCTCGCTGAAATATGTTCATTTGCTGAAAACCAACAAAACCACGAAAAGTTCTTGTATTTGAAGATAAAATCTTTTTGCTTTGAAGAAGAAAGATCTAGCTGACTGAAATAAGTTCATTAGATGAAAACCAACAAAAATTGACAAGAACCACGAAAGGTTCTTGTATTTTAAGATAAAACCTTCCGCTATTAAAGAAAAAACTTCTTGCTCGCTGAAATATGTTCATTTGCTGAAAATCAACAAAACCACGAAAAGTTCTTGTATTTGAAGATAAAATCTTTTTGCATTAAAGAAGAAAGATCTAGCTGACTGAAACAAGTTCATTAGATGAAAACCAACAAAAATTGACAAGAACCACGAAAAGTTCTTGTATTTTAAGATAAAATCTGACGCTATTAAAGAAAAAACTTCTCGCTCGCTGAAATATGTTCATTTGCTGCAAATTAACAAAACCACGAAAAGTTCTTGTATTTGAAGATAAAATCTTTTTGCTTTGAGGTAGAAAGATCGAGCTGACTGAAAGAAGTTCATCAGATCAAAACAAACAAAAATTGACAAGAACCACGAAAAGTTCTTGTATTTTAAGATAAAATCTGACGCTATTGAAGAAAAAACTTCAAGCTCGCTGAAATATGTTCATTTGCTGAAAACCAACAAAACCACGAAAAGTTCTTGAATTTGAAGATAAAATCTTTTTGCTTTGAAGAAGAAAGATCCAGCTGACTGAAATAAGTTGATTAGATGAAAACCAACAAAAATTGACAAGAACCACGAAAAGTTCTTGTATTTTAAGATAAAATCTGACGCTATTGAAGAAAAAACTTCTAGCTCGCTGAAATATGTTCATTTGCTGAAAACCAACAAAACCACGAAAAGTTCTTGTATTTGAAGATAAAATCTTTTTGCTTTGAAGAAGAAAGATCTCGCTGACTGAAATAAGTTCATTCGATGAAAACCAACAAAAATTGACAAGAACCACGAAAAGTTCTTGTATTTTAAGATAAAATCTTCCGCTATTAAAGAAAAAACTTTGAGCTCGCTGAAATATGTTCATTTGCTGAAAATCAACAAAACCACGAAAAGTTCTTGTATTTGAAGATAAAATCTTTTTGCATTAAAGAAGAAAGATCTAGCTGACTGAAACAAGTTCATTAGATGAAAACCAACAAAAATTGACAAGAACCACGAAAAGTTCTTGTATTTTAAGATAAAATCTGACGCTATTAAAGAAAAAACTTCTTGCCCGCTGAAATATGTTCATTTGCTGAAAATCAACAATACCACGAAAAGTTCTTGTGTTTGAAGATAAAATCTTTTTGCATTAAAGAAGAAAGATCGAGCTGACTGAAACAAGTTCATTAGATGAAAACCAACAAAAATTGACAAGAACCACGAAAAGTTCTTGTATTTTAAGATAAAATCTGACGCTATTGAAGAAAAAACTTCTAGCTCGCTGAAATATGTTCATTTGCTGAAAACCAACAAAACCACGAAAAGTTCTTGAATTTGAAGATAAAATCTTTTTGCTTTGAAGAAGAAAGATCCAGCTGACTGAAAGAAGTTCATCAGATCAAAACCAACAAAAATTGACAAGAACCACGAAAAGTTCTTGTATTTTAAGATAAAATCTGACGCTATTGAAGAAAAAACTTCAAGCTTGCTGAAATATGTTCATTTGCTGAAAACCAACAAAACCACGAAAAGTTCTTGAATTTGAAGATAAAATCTTTTTGCTTTGAAGAAGAAAGATTCAGCTGACTGAAATAAGTTCATCAGATGAAAACCAACAAAAATTGAGAAGAACCACGAAAAGTTCTTGTATTTTAAGATAAAATCTGACGCTATTGAAGAAAAAACTTCTAGCTCGCTGAAATATGTTCATTTGCTGAAAACCAACAAAACCACGAAAAGTTCTTGTATTTGAAGATAAAATCTTTTTGCATTAAAGAAGAAAGATCTAGCTGACTGAAACAAGTTCATTAGATGAAAACCAACAAAAATTGACAAGAACCACAAAAAGTCCTTGTATTTTAAGATAAAATCTGACGCTATTAAAGAAAAAACTTCTCGCTCGCTGAAATATGTTCATTTGCTGAAAATTAACAAAACCACGAAAAGTTCTTGTATTTGAAGATAAAATCTTTTTGCTTTGAAGAAGAAAGATCCAGCTCACTGAAATAAGTTCATTAGATGAAAACCAACAAAAATTGACAAGAACCACGAAAAGTTCTTGTATTTTAAGATAAAATCTGACGCGATTGAAGAAAAAACTTCAAGCTCGCTGAAATATGTTCATTTGCTGAAAACCAACAAAACCACGAAAAGTTCTTGTATTTGAAGATAAAATCTTTTTGCTTTGAAGAAGAAAGATCCAGCTGACTGAAATAAGTTCATTAGATGAAAACCAACAAAAATTGACAAGAACCACGAAAAGTTCTTGTATTTTAAGATAAAATCTTCCGCTATTAACGAAAAAACTTTGAGCTCGCTGAAATATGTTCATTTGCTGAAAATCAACAAAACCACGAAAAGTTCTTGTATTTGAAGATAAAATCTTTTTGCATTAAAGAAGAAAGATCTTGCTGACTGAAACAAGTTCATTGGATGAAAACCAACAAAAATTGACAAGAACCACGAAAAGTTCTTGTATTTTAAGATAAAATCTGACGCTATTAAAGAAAAAACTTCTTGCCCGCTGAAATATGTTCATTTGCTGAAAATCAACAATACCACGAAAAGTTCTTGTATTTGAAGATAAAATCTTTTTGCATTAAAGAAGAAAGATCTAGCTGACTGAAACAAGTTCATTAGATGAAAACCAACAAAAATTGACAAGAACCACGAAAAGTTCTTGTATTTTAAGATAAAATCTGACGCTATTGAAGAAAAAACTTCAAGCTCGCTGAAATATGTTCATTTGCTGAAAACCAACAAAACCACGAAAAGTTCTTGAATTTGAAGATAAAATCTTTTTGCTTTGAAGAAGAAAGATCCAGCTGACTGAAATAAGTTCATTAGATGAAAACCAACAAAAATTGACAAGAACCACGAAATGTTCTTGTATTTTAAGATAAAATCTGACGCTATTGAAGAAAAAACTTCAAGCTCGCTGAAATATGTTCATTTGCTGAAAACCAACAAAACCACGAAAAGTTCTTGAATTTGAAGATAAAATCTTTTTGCTTTGAAGAAGAAAGATCCAGCTGACTGAAATAAGTTCATTCGATGAAAACCAACAAAAATTGACAAGAACCACGAAAAGTTCTTGTATTTTAAGATAAAATCTGACGCTATTGAAGAAAAAACTTCTAGCTCGCTGAAATATGTTCATTTGCTGAAAACCAACAAAACCACGAAAAGTTCTTGTATTTGAAGATAAAATCTTTTTGCTTTGAAGAAGAAAGATCTAGCTGACTGAAATAAGCTCATTAGATGAAAACCAACAAAAATTGACAAGAACCACGAAAAGTTCTTGTATTTTAAGATAAAATCTTCCGCTTGAAGAATAAACTTCAAGCTCGCTGAAATATGTTCATTTGCTGAAAACCAACAAAACCACGAAAAGTTCTTGAATTTGAAGATAAAATCTTTTTGCTTTGAAGAAGAAAGATCTAGCTGACTGAAATAAGCTCATTAGATGAAAACCAACAAAAATTGACAAGAACCACGAAAAGTTCTTGTATTTTAAGATAAAATCTGACGCTATTGAAGAAAAAACTTCTAGCTCGCTGAAATATGTTCATTTGCTGAAAACCAACAAAACCACGAAAAGTTCTTGTATTTGAAGATAAAATCTTTTTGCTTTGAAGAAGAAAGATCTAGCTGACTGAAATAAGCTCATTAGATGAAAACCAACAAAAATTGACAAGAACCACGAAAAGTTCTTGTATTTTAAGATAAAATCTTCCGCTTGAAGAATAAACTTCAAGCTCGCTGAAATATGTTCATTTGCTGAAAACCAACAAAACCACGAAAAGTTCTTGAATTTGAAGATAAAATCTTTTTGCTTTGAAGAAGAAAGATCTAGCTGACTGAAATAAGCTCATTAGATGAAAACCAACAAAAATTGACAAGAACCACGAAAAGTTCTTGTATTTTAAGATAAAATCTTCCGCTTGAAGAAAAAACTTTGAGCTCGCTGAAATATGTTAATTTGCTGAAAATCAACAAAACCACGAAAAGTTCTTGTATTTGAAGATAAAATCTTTTTGCATTAAAGAAGAAAGATCTAGCTGACTGAAACAAGTTCATTAGATGAAAACCAACAAAAATTGACAAGAACCACGCAAAGTTCTTGTATTTTAAGATAAAATCTGACGCGATTGAAGAAAAAACTTCTTGCTCGCTGAAATATGTTCATTTGCTGAAAACCAACAAAACCACGAAAAGTTCTTGAATTTGAAGATAAAATCTTTTTGCTTTGAAGAAGAAAGATCCAGCTGACTGAAATAAGTTCATTAGATGAAAACCAACAAAAATAGACAAGAACCACGAAATGTTCTTGTATTTTAAGATAAAATCTGACGCTATTGAAGAAAAAACTTCAAGCTCGCTGAAATATGTTCATTTGCTGAAAACCAACAAAACCACGAAAAGTTCTTGAATTTGAAGATAAAATCTTTTTGCTTTGAAGAAGAAAGATCCAGCTGACTGAAATAAGTTCATTCGATGAAAACCAACAAAAATTGACAAGAACCACGAAAGGTTCTTGTATTTTAAGATAAAACCTTCCGCTATTAAAGAAAAAACTTCTTGCTCGCTCAAATATGTTCATTTGCTGAAAATCAACAAAACCACGAAAAGTTCTTGTATTTGAAGATAAAATCTTTTTGCATTAAAGAAGAAAGATCTAGCTGACTGAAACAAGTTCATTAGATGAAAACCAACAAAAATTGACAAGAACCACGAAAAGTTCTTGTATTTTAAGATAAAATCTGACGCTATTAAAGAAAAAACTTCTCGCTCGCTGAAATATGTTCATTTGCTGAAAATTAACAAAACCACGAAAAGTTCTTGTATTTGAAGATAAAATCTTTTTGCTTTGAGGTAGAAAGATCGAGCTGACTGAAAGAAGTTCATCAGATCAAAACCAACAAAAATTGACAAGAACCACGAAAAGTTCTTGTATTTTAAGATAAAATCTGACGCTATTGAAGAAAAAACTTCAAGCTTGCTGAAATATGTTCATTTGCTGAAAACCAACAAAACCACGAAAAGTTCTTGAATTTGAAGATAAAATCTTTTTGCTTTGAAGAAGAAAGATTCAGCTGACTGAAATAAGTTCATCAGATGAAAACCAACAAAAATTGAGAAGAACCACGAAAAGTTCTTGTATTTTAAGATAAAATCTGACGCTATTGAAGAAAAAACTTCTAGCTCGCTGAAATATGTTCATTTGCTGAAAACCAACAAAACCACGAAAAGTTCTTGTATTTGAAGATAAAATCTTTTTGCATTAAAGAAGAAAGATCTAGCTGACTGAAACAAGTTCATTAGATGAAAACCAACAAAAATTGACAAGAACCACAAAAAGTCCTTGTATTTTAAGATAAAATCTGACGCTATTAAAGAAAAAACTTCTCGCTCGCTGAAATATGTTCATTTGCTGAAAATTAACAAAACCACGAAAAGTTCTTGTATTTGAAGATAAAATCTTTTTGCTTTGAAGAAGAAAGATCCAGCTCACTGAAATAAGTTCATTAGATGAAAACCAACAAAAATTGACAAGAACCACGAAAAGTTCTTGTATTTTAAGATAAAATCTGACGCGATTGAAGAAAAAACTTCAAGCTCGCTGAAATATGTTCATTTGCTGAAAACCAACAAAACCACGAAAAGTTCTTGTATTTGAAGATAAAATCTTTTTGCTTTGAAGAAGAAAGATCCAGCTGACTGAAATAAGTTCATTAGATGAAAACCAACAAAAATTGACAAGAACCACGAAAAGTTCTTGTATTTTAAGATAAAATCTTCCGCTATTAACGAAAAAACTTTGAGCTCGCTGAAATATGTTCATTTGCTGAAAATCAACAAAACCACGAAAAGTTCTTGTATTTGAAGATAAAATCTTTTTGCATTAAAGAAGAAAGATCTTGCTGACTGAAACAAGTTCATTGGATGAAAACCAACAAAAATTGACAAGAACCACGAAAAGTTCTTGTATTTTAAGATAAAATCTGACGCTATTAAAGAAAAAACTTCTTGCCCGCTGAAATATGTTCATTTGCTGAAAATCAACAATACCACGAAAAGTTCTTGTATTTGAAGATAAAATCTTTTTGCATTAAAGAAGAAAGATCTAGCTGACTGAAATAAGTTCATTAGATGAAAACCAACAAAAATTGACAAGAACCACGAAAAGTTCTTGTATTTTAAGATAAAATCTGACGCTATTGAAGAAAAAACTTCAAGCTCGCTGAAATATGTTCATTTGCTGAAAACCAACAAAACCACGAAAAGTTCTTGAATTTGAAGATAAAATCTTTTTGCTTTGAAGAAGAAAGATCCAGCTGACTGAAATAAGTTCATTAGATGAAAACCAACAAAAATTGACAAGAACCACGAAATGTTCTTGTATTTTAAGATAAAATCTGACGCTATTGAAGAAAAAACTTCAAGCTCGCTGAAATATGTTCATTTGCTGAAAACCAACAAAACCACGAAAAGTTCTTGAATTTGAAGATAAAATCTTTTTGCTTTGAAGAAGAAAGATCCAGCTGACTGAAATAAGTTCATTCGATGAAAACCAACAAAAATTGACAAGAACCACGAAAAGTTCTTGTATTTTAAGATAAAATCTGACGCTATTGAAGAAAAAACTTCTAGCTCGCTGAAATATGTTCATTTGCTGAAAACCAACAAAACCACGAAAAGTTCTTGTATTTGAAGATAAAATCTTTTTGCTTTGAAGAAGAAAGATCTAGCTGACTGAAATAAGCTCATTAGATGAAAACCAACAAAAATTGACAAGAACCACGAAAAGTTCTTGTATTTTAAGATAAAATCTTCCGCTTGAAGAATAAACTTCAAGCTCGCTGAAATATGTTCATTTGCTGAAAACCAACAAAACCACGAAAAGTTCTTGAATTTGAAGATAAAATCTTTTTGCTTTGAAGAAGAAAGATCTAGCTGACTGAAATAAGCTCATTAGATGAAAACCAACAAAAATTGACAAGAACCACGAAAAGTTCTTGTATTTTAAGATAAAATCTTCCGCTTGAAGAAAAAACTTTGAGCTCGCTGAAATATGTTAATTTGCTGAAAATCAACAAAACCACGAAAAGTTCTTGTATTTGAAGATAAAATCTTTTTGCATTAAAGAAGAAAGATCTAGCTGACTGAAACAAGTTCATTAGATGAAAACCAACAAAAATTGACAAGAACCACGCAAAGTTCTTGTATTTTAAGATAAAATCTGACGCGATTGAAGAAAAAACTTCTTGCTCGCTGAAATATGTTCATTTGCTGAAAACCAACAAAACCACGAAAAGTTCTTGAATTTGAAGATAAAATCTTTTTGCTTTGAAGAAGAAAGATCCAGCTGACTGAAATAAGTTCATTAGATGAAAACCAACAAAAATAGACAAGAACCACGAAATGTTCTTGTATTTTAAGATAAAATCTGACGCTATTGAAGAAAAAACTTCAAGCTCGCTGAAATATGTTCATTTGCTGAAAACCAACAAAACCACGAAAAGTTCTTGAATTTGAAGATAAAATCTTTTTGCTTTGAAGAAGAAAGATCCAGCTGACTGAAATAAGTTCATTCGATGAAAACCAACAAAAATTGACAAGAACCACGAAAGGTTCTTGTATTTTAAGATAAAACCTTCCGCTATTAAAGAAAAAACTTCTTGCTCGCTCAAATATGTTCATTTGCTGAAAATCAACAAAACCACGAAAAGTTCTTGTATTTGAAGATAAAATCTTTTTGCATTAAAGAAGAAAGATCTAGCTGACTGAAACAAGTTCATTAGATGAAAACCAACAAAAATTGACAAGAACCACGAAAAGTTCTTGTATTTTAAGATAAAATCTGACGCTATTAAAGAAAAAACTTCTCGCTCGCTGAAATATGTTCATTTGCTGAAAATTAACAAAACCACGAAAAGTTCTTGTATTTGAAGATAAAATCTTTTTGCTTTGAGGTAGAAAGATCGAGCTGACTGAAAGAAGTTCATCAGATCAAAACCAACAAAAATTGACAAGAACCACGAAAAGTTCTTGTATTTTAAGATAAAATCTGACGCTATTGAAGAAAAAACTTCAAGCTTGCTGAAATATGTTCATTTGCTGAAAACCAACAAAACCACGAAAAGTTCTTGAATTTGAAGATAAAATCTTTTTGCTTTGAAGAAGAAAGATTCAGCTGACTGAAATAAGTTCATCAGATGAAAACCAACAAAAATTGAGAAGAACCACGAAAAGTTCTTGTATTTTAAGATAAAATCTGACGCTATTGAAGAAAAAACTTCTAGCTCGCTGAAATATGTTCATTTGCTGAAAACCAACAAAACCACGAAAAGTTCTTGTATTTGAAGATAAAATCTTTTTGCATTAAAGAAGAAAGATCTAGCTGACTGAAACAAGTTCATTAGATGAAAACCAACAAAAATTGACAAGAACCACAAAAAGTCCTTGTATTTTAAGATAAAATCTGACGCTATTAAAGAAAAAACTTCTCGCTCGCTGAAATATGTTCATTTGCTGAAAATTAACAAAACCACGAAAAGTTCTTGTATTTGAAGATAAAATCTTTTTGCTTTGAAGAAGAAAGATCCAGCTCACTGAAATAAGTTCATTAGATGAAAACCAACAAAAATTGACAAGAACCACGAAAAGTTCTTGTATTTTAAGATAAAATCTGACGCGATTGAAGAAAAAACTTCTAGCTCGCTGAAATATGTTCATTTGCTGAAAACCAACAAAACCACGAAAAGTTCTTGTATTTGAAGATAAAATCTTTTTGCTTTGAAGAAGAAAGATCCAGCTGACTGAAATAAGTTCATTAGATGAAAACCAACAAAAATTGACAAGAACCACGAAAAGTTCTTGTATTTTAAGATAAAATCTTCCGCTATTAACGAAAAAACTTTGAGCTCGCTGAAATATGTTCATTTGCTGAAAATCAACAAAACCACGAAAAGTTCTTGTATTTGAAGATAAAATCTTTTTGCATTAAAGAAGAAAGATCTTGCTGACTGAAACAAGTTCATTGGATGAAAACCAACAAAAATTGACAAGAACCACGAAAAGTTCTTGTATTTTAAGATAAAATCTGACGCTATTAAAGAAAAAACTTCTTGCCCGCTGAAATATGTTCATTTGCTGAAAATCAACAATACCACGAAAAGTTCTTGTATTTGAAGATAAAATCTTTTTGCATTAAAGAAGAAAGATCTAGCTGACTGAAATAAGTTCATTCGATGAAAACCAACAAAAATTGACAAGAACCACGAAAAGTTCTTGTATTTTAAGATAAAATCTGACGCTATTGAAGAAAAAACTTCAAGCTCGCTGAAATATGTTCATTTGCTGAAAACCAACAAAACCACGAAAAGTTCTTGTATTTGAAGATAAAATCTTTTTGCTTTGAAGAAGAAAGATCTAGCTGACTGAAATAAGCTCATTAGATGAAAACCAACAAAAATTGACAAGAACCACGAAAATTTCTTGTATTTTAAGATAAAATCTTCCGCTTGAAGAATAAACTTCAAGCTCGCTGAAATATGTTCATTTGCTGAAAACCAACAAAACCACGAAAAGTTCTTGAATTTGAAGATAAAATCTTTTTGCTTTGAAGAAGAAAGATCTAGCTGACTGAAATAAGCTCATTAGATGAAAACCAACAAAAATTGACAAGAACCACGAAAAGTTCTTGTATTTTAAGATAAAATCTTCCGCTTGAA